>NC_073626.1:35963481-40963481 GCF_029407905.1 Bubalus kerabau | reverse complement strand
TCAAGGTCAGGAATTATATCCTATACTTTTTTGTATCCTCCTGCAGTGAAGATATACACAGTGTGTCCTGCACAGTTATCCACAGAAGAGTTTAACAAATAGCCTTTGATTAATCACAAGTGCATTTGTGCTCCTTGACAGTTTTTATTGGGGGAGAGGATGGAAGGGTCAAGACAGAAAATGAAGTATGATTTCTCTCTATTTTTATTCTTTTACTTATCTGGAATATAGTATAGATGACACAGGGAGAAAAAGCAGCAAAAAACCACCTCAAGACCCCAATGATATATTTTTTGCTACAACAATCTGAGATATAAATACAGGTTTGCCTATTCTAGGGTTACATCAGAGAGCTGTGAGTTGAAGGCTGATGAAGACACAATAAGATGAAAGGATTGCCAGACAGCAATTCAGCTTCATTTCATCCCTGCCTGTCTTCATTTTGACCAATAAGGTGGTACTGACAAGAAAAGGAAAGAGGAAGTCAAGGAGAGCTTGATAAATAACAATGTCCTCTAATTAAACATCCTCTACGAGCAAGGTGTTCCAGCTGCGATGGTAATCTGTTTTCTCACCGTATCTCTCCCAAAAGGGTGACAGTAGAGTCTCTGCTTGCTGAAAAGTGAATGAGACGGAAAATGAACTACCATGAGACCCTATTGTGGAACAGGGCCGTGTTACTCACTGTAGCGGCGGGAAAAGTTGATTATCTTGGATTTCCGCGGCAGGAAGTCTCCATTGCTGGTAGAAATACGTCTGTTGTAGGAGATGATATTGCCCTGGCTTTTATTTTTGTAGATCATGTAGGCGTAAGTGATGACAAAGAACATCCAGAAAGAGTGCATGCATATACGGGACACCAGACCAAACCAGCGCATGACTCTGACCTCTGCAACGGAAGAATTGTCATTGGTGAGGCATTGTACCACAACGTTTACAGCTTCGTAGAAAAGGATCCAGACGATGTAGATTACCAGGCCCCTGTGCATGTGGGCGTACACTGAGTATAGGAGCAAGCAGCTGATGAGGATGGTGATGAAAGATAGGAGGAAGACGATAGTCAGGCTCCAGCAGATGATGAACACTTTTATCAGGATACTTGTGTTCTTGATCTGTGACATTTGCTCAGTGCAATTGCTTCTCCTTAAGTACTTCTGTTCGAAGATGAGGTACAAGTCCACGGCCGTGATGGTAAAGACCCCTGACAACAGGGAGCCCATTTTGGCGGTCATGCCACACCAGTGCTGCTGTTTCATGCTGAGACTTCCTGTGAAGACAGACAATAGTGGGGCCGGGGATAATTCTGATTCCTGCCAATGTGGTAAATTACCCTGGGCTTCTGCCTCCTTCCCCCAATTCACCTGGAGAAACAATAGGGAGAAATGTGGGCAACCAGGCAGTAACAGCTTAGAGAAGACAGAAGGCTGTTTAAAACTGTTTGGGAGTTTGAGTGGGGAGGAAGGAAGAGGCAGTCCCAGGCTGGTTGAGCAGATAAGTTGGAGGAGTGGTCCTCAACCCCGGCTTCCCATTATAATCATTGACAGTCCCCACGCCACACCAGCTAGAACATTCTCTGGGTATGACCCAGATATCAGTATTTTTAAAAACTTCCTAGTGATTTTCATCTGTAGCCAGAATTGGAAAACACTGAATAAGAAAGAAAGAAAGAGTCAGTCATGTCCAACTCTTTGCAACCCCATGGACTGTACCTGACCAGGCTCCATCCATGGGATTTTCCAGACAAGAATACTGGAGTGGGTTGCCATTTCCTTCTCCAGGGGATCTTCCCGATCCTGGGATCAAACCCGGGTCTCCCGCACTGCAGGCAAACTCTTTACCGTCTGAGCCACCAGGGAAGCCTAAAATACTGAATAAAGAAAGTTAAATTGTGCTCTTTCTCTCTTCCGGTTTTGCCCTGGGTTATCATCGCTGCCCCTGAAGGGGAAAATCGGCTGCATTGTCCAGACCTTCTGTGCAGGTATCTCAGGAGAAAAGTCAGGGTAGCAGCACAATAGCCTTGCTGGGTGAGTGGATGAAAACATTAGGTTTTGAGTAATCACTCCTCCACTATGTATCAAAACTTGAGGAATACAATGAAAGGTGTACTTTAAGGGAAATTTAAAACCTTAAAATAGAATAGCCTTATCATGGAAAAAGAAAAGACAATAATGAGCTAAGCATTCAACTCAGGGAGTTAGGGGGAAAAAAATCCAACCAATGATAAGAATAAAAAAAGATAGGAGGAAGAAAACAAATAAAGGAACAGAAATCAATAAAAAGAAAGAAAAGATAAAGTAGAAGGACTTCTGATTGCTAAGGTTAGTGGAGCCAACTTGCTGATTAAAAAAAAAAAACAACCCTAAAAATTGCTGGATAAAATAGTTTTTAAATATTCTTGAAAGTACAGAAGTGCTGACAAGATAGGAAGTAGGAGGCAAAAGACTATAGGACTTCAGGAACTGGGACAGGTAAGTAAGCATGAAAGTCAAATTTGCTCTGAGGGTATTTGTCAATCTGTGAGTGCGTGCTTAGTCGCCTCAGTCCTGTCTGACTCTTTGTGATCTCAGGCTTCTCTGTCCATGGAATTCTCCAGACAAGAATACTGAAGTGGGTTTTTATGCCCTCCTCCAGGGATCTTCCCCACCCAGGCATCAAACCCACATCTCTTAAGTCTCATGCATTGGCAGGCAGGTTCTTAACCACTTAGCGCCACTTGGGAAGCCCCTTTGCCAATCTGGGCAAACTTGAATTTCATTAGGAGAACTCTGCACGGTAACGTGGAATGAAATTCAAGCTCAGGGTCCACCAAGGTGGGAAGTCTATTAGAAGGCCTTCCCTATATTAGTCATGGCCCCAAAGGGTTATGATTACAATAAAGGGGAATCAGAAGTAAACTTGCCCCCATCTTCTCCCAGGAGACTCCAAGGAAAGTTAACTTAGTACTAACTGAACATTTCAGGAGAAAATGCTCCTTGAGACACTGTCACTATAGCTAACTTTTTACAGATTTGGAGCCCAAATTACATGAAGTACTTAAAAAAATCTTTTAAGTAATAAATCTAGTTTAAAGTAGTCCTAGGACTTCACTGGTGGTCCAGTGGTTAAGAATTTGCCTGCCAATGCAGGGCATACAGTTTCAATCCCTGGTCTGGTAAGATCCACATGCGGCAGGGCAACTAAGCCCTGCACCACGACTACTGAGCCAGGGCTCTATGAACCACAAGCACTGAAGCCTGCGTGTCCCAGAGCCCGTGCTCTGCAACAAGAGAAGCCACCGCAATGAGAAGGCCCCTCTCGCCACAACTAGAGAAAGCCCGTTCACAGCAGCGAAGACCCAGCACAGCCAAAAATAAAATAAAAAATAAAGCAGTCCTAAACTGGAAGTGTCTCTAAGTGCCTGGGAGAAACGAGCTCACATCCTCAATGGAGGGATACATCTTTGTGCTGGTCCTTAAAGAACTACCTTAGTAATTCTCCAGGGACAATGACTAGTACATAGTGAAAAATACCTGAGCATATAAGGAACGAGGCACTGGGAGAACAGGAGGAGCAACAGAACTACAAAAATACCACATTATGAAACAAGCATGGTTATGACATTTTCTGGAATTATTTAATTATTTAAATGTTTAAATTTTATCTGTGGTAAAATACACATAACATAAAACTCACCACCTTAACCATTTTAAAGTATAAGCTGTTGTTTAGTCGCCAAATCCTGTCTGACTCTTTTGACTCCGTGGACTGTAGCCTGCCAGTCTTCTCTGTCTATGGGATTTCCCAGCCAAGAATACTGTTATTTCTGCTTAGCTTCTCCATTTACTGTGTACTTATCCTTGCCAGGCCTCGGCTTCCACATCTATTTTTTTTTTTTTTTTTTGGACTTGCTGCACAACTTGTGGGATCTTAGTTCCCCAACTACAGGGATGGAACCTGTACTCCCTGCAATAGAAGCATGGAGTCCTAACCACTGGACCACCAGGGAATTCCCTCCACATTTTCTTTTTCTTCAGCTGTGGCACACAGCCTGTAGGATCCTAGTTCCCTAACCAGGGATTGAACCCATGCCCCCTGCAGTGGGAGCTCACTTCCCTTGGATCACCAAGGGAAGTCCCCACATCTTTAAAATTGGGTATACTGGTTACTTTTTTCTCTTTCTGTAATTTTACTAGTTATTATAACAAATTATGGTCTGCCCTGGTGGCTCAGCAGTAGAGAACCTGCCTGCCAATGCAGGAGACGAGGGTTGGACCCCTAGATTGGAAAGATCCCCTGGAGAAGGAAATGGCAACCCACTCTAGTATCATTGCTTGGGAAATACCATGGACAGAGGAGTCTTGTGGGCTACAGTCCATGGGGTTGCCAAAGCATCGGACACGACTCAGCAACCAAACAACAACAACATAACAAATTACTCCAAAACTTAGTAGCATAAGACAAATAAGACAACTATTTATTATGCACGTGGATTCTGTGCATGGAGGACTCTGGAGGTTAGCTTAACACTGTACATGATGAGGAATTTGGATGGGACACATCCAGGAGATCTTGTCACCACTCATAATTTGGGGGACCTCTCCTTGAAGACCCATTCACGTACATGTCTGGCAATTGCTGCCAGCTGTCAGTTGGGGGTCTCTCTGTGTGGATTCATTTGGGTTTCTTCACCTCTTGCTGACTGGCTTCTCCACAGTGCATGTCCCCAGAAGAGTGAAGTAGGGGCAGCTGTACCACCTTGTTTCAACTTGGCCTTGGAAGTTGCACAGGGCTGCTTCTATTGGACTCTGTTCTGTTCTCTTTTTTTGAAGTATAGTTAATTTACAATGTTGTGTTAGTTTTTGGTATACAGCAAAGTGATTCAGTTATGTGTGTGTGTGTGTGTGTGTATATACATTCTCTTTCATATTCTTTTCCATTTTGGTTTATTACAGGATATTGAATAGAGTTCCCTGTGCTATACAGTAGGACCTTGTTTATCCATCCTATATAGAATAGTTTATATCTGCTCATCCCAAACTCTCAATCCCACTCTCCTCCTCGGCAACCCTCAAATTCTCTATGTTCGTGAGTTTGTTTCTGTTTTGTGCTGGTTTTGTGTCATATTTTAGATTCCACACGTAAGTGATATCATATGGTATTGTCTTTCTCTGTCTGATAATCTCTAGGTCTATTCATGTAGCTGCAAATGGCATCATTTCATTCTTTTTGATGGCTGAATAGTATTCCATTATATATGCTATATATGCATATATCATATATATATATATATATATATATATATATATATCACATTTTCCTTAGTCAACTGTTGATGGGCATTTAGGTTGTTTCCATGTCTTGGCTATTGTAAATAATGCTGTACTTTATTCTTGTGAATCACCAAGGCTGGGCCATTTTCAGAGGGAGGGGAAATGGATTCTACCTTTTGCGTCAGGAGTGTTAGGGAATTTTCTGAGGTGCAGGGGATTCTTGTTATCTCAGTGGTCAAAATCCAAACTTCCACATTTGCCAGGCTGACCAGGGAAGGAAAAGTGATCATAACAAGGAAATATTCACCAGTGAACTGATGTGCCCCTTTTTCCCTTATCACCACAACATTCCTCTAGGCTGAAACTAAGGGCTCTATGTGTGCACCCAGCCCATCAAATCAAGTCTTTATTGTTCAGCCTCTCTCTGAGAGCCCAGTGTAAATAAGTGATGACACAAAGCAAATAATTTGCAAAGCATCATTGCGAGTCTTGCAAGATCTCATGCAGTGATTAAAAAGGATGAAGAAAACTGCTCAAATTACATGAAGCCTTTAGCAATCCTGGATATGATAGAGTTAGTCCAGTGGATAACCAGAAAAGGAAAAAAATCACTAAGAACATAATAGGTACTTCAGTAAAGAATTGTTTGAAGATGAATAAATTGCTACATATTCACACGATGGCATGTTAAGCAGTCATCAAAATGAATTACTGTAGCAACACAGAACAATTGGAATGAATCTTAGTAATGTAATAGCAAATAAAAGTACCAAAAGAAGATATACAGTTAAAAGCAACTATAGCTATGTTATACACACACATACACAATTTTTGGACTCTATATACAGATGCGATAAAACTACAAAACTATATAAGGAAAATAAAGGAATGATGAACTTAGGATTCTAAATGACCATCACCTCGGGCCAGAGGAGGAAGTGAAACGGGTTGGGGAGATCATATAGTCAGATCTGATTTACTGACAAGATCCTAATTTTACTTTGGGTAGAGGATTTGAGGGTAAATGTTACTTTATTAAAAATAACTAATATTTTTCAAGTAAATAAAGGAGTTATGCATGGATCAGTTAGGGCTATGTCATGCACCAAAGATTATGATAAGTCTAACCGTGAGCATATGAAGTATGATTAAAAAAAACACTAAAATAAAACAAGGATAATAACAGTGTTTACCTCTTAAGGCTGCTGTGAGGCTTAAACAAGTTAATATATTTAAAACATTCAGAACAGTGCTTGGAACGTGGTAAGCATTGTACTATATAAGAGTTTTTGCTATTGTCATTTTTGCTTTATGCCAAGGGGTAACTACTATTTATTATCTATGTAAAACTACTATTTATTAAGTTGTGTTGCAGAAGATATCATCAGCTTCCTTCCCAATACCCATTTCCTCTTCTTTGCTAACAGAAGTCTACTTTAGGTCAACTAAAGCTTGGACCCTGTCAACCTTGGCCCCAATTCTATGCTGAATTCTCCTCTGCTCAAGCCCTGTCATGAATATGCATGTACCTCCGAGCTTAAAACTTCCCCAATCCGCTGTTCAGGGAGATATTGCTTTGGAAAAGATCCCCATTGTTCTTATTTGCTGCCAGTAATAATAAATCCTTTCTTCTCCCTATCTTTGGCTTGGTTGTGTCTATTGGCACCTACCAAGAAGCAAACTCAGTTTTTAGGTAACACTATCTCTACATTTTCTTTCTTCTTAGCTTGAATGTGGTATGATGCCTAGAACCTCAGCAGCTATTTTGTTACCATGAGGCAACAGGCATAGGGACAAAAGCAAATATGCTAAGGATGTCAACACTGAGAGAGCATCTTTTTGTATTTTATTGATTACTTCTAAAGTTGAGTATTTTTATAAATATCAATATGTGATTTAAAAATCTCTGTCTAGGGACTTCCCTGGTGGCTCAGTGGATAAGAATCTACCTGCCAACCCAGGGGACATGGGTTCAATCCCTGGCCCAGGAAGATTCCACATGCCACGGAGCAATTAAGGCTGTGCTCCACAATTACTGAGCCCAAATTCTAGAGCCTGTGAGCCACAGATACTGAAGCCCATGCACCTAGAGCCTGGGCTCTGCATCAAGAGAAACGGTTGCATTGAGAAGCCTGTGTATGACAAAGAAGAGTAGCCCCCACTCGCCAAAACTGGAGAAAGCCCTTGCAAAGCAACAAAGACCCAGTGCAGCCAAAAATAAATAAATAAACAAAAAATCTACATCTAAATAAATCTAAAACTATCTTCCCTGGCAGTCCATTAGTTAAGACTCTGCATTCCCAATATAGGGGGCATGGGTTTGATCCCTGGTCAAGGAACTAAGACCTTTCACGCAGGTCTTTGGTGCAGCCAAAATAAATAAAAGATAAATAAGTCTAGAATCATTTTGATAAGTAGAAAATAAAAAATACAAAGTGGCAAGAAAGCGTGAAGGCATAATTTAATTAATAGTATTTTTCTCTCAGTGATATCTGAAATATTAATGCATCTTGCATTTGATAATATCTTAGACTTACACAATAATGGTAAGAACTTTAGTTCTTAGTGGGGAATCTTAGTTCTTAGTTCCCCAACTAGGGATTGAACGTTTACCCTTAGCAGTGAAAGCGCAGAGTCCTAACCACTGGGTGGCCAAGGAATTCCCTCAATATTTTTAGTTCTTTTCACAATTCGACTTGTGGTTCCAACAGAGGATGTTGCTACCAGCTCCCTTCAGCTGGATCTCTGGCATTATTGAGTTGAGGCAGGGAAATAACTAATAGCAATGAGCACATTATAAAGTGGACTTCCCTGGCAGTGCAGTGGCTAAGACTCCGTGCTCCCAACGCAGGGGGCCCAGGTTTCATCCCTGGTCGGGGAACTAGATCCCACATGCTGCAACTAAGACCCAGTGCAGCCAAATAAATAAAAAAGAAAAAGAAGAGCCTAAGTCACCTACGTCAATTAAAAGGTTTTGTTTTGTTTTTTGATGTGAAGCATTAAAAAATATATTTGTTTATTTATTTAGCTGCATCAGATCTTAGCTGTGGCATCTGGAATCTGCGTTGCGTCTTTCAGGGTCCTTCACTGAGACACACGGCCCCAAGAGTTGTGGTGTTCAGGCTCAGCTGCTCCGAAGCACGTGGGATCCTAGCTCCCTGACCAGGGACTGAACCTGAGTCCCCAGCACTGCAAGGATCACCAGGAAGTCCCAGTGGACCATTTTTTTTTAAGTCTTTATTGAACTTGTTACAATAATGCTTCTGTTTTAGGTTTTGGTTTTTTTGGCATGAGTCATTGGGATCTTAGCTCTCTGACCAGGGCCCAAATCTGCACACTCTGTATAGGAAGGGAAGTCCCAGAGATAGATAGATAGATAGATATATGGGATAATTGTAAAAATACTAGATATAAGCAAAACACTAAATGCTTGTTACAAATTCACTCTCCCACCAGAAGTAAATGTACAGCCCTGGTTTAGAACATATTTGTCATAATTTTTTTTTTTTTTGGCCGTGCCATGCGGCTTGTGGGATCTTAGTTCCCCAGTCAGGGATTGGGGAACTTTTACCCTTAGCAGTGAAAGTGCAGAGTCCTAACCACTGGGCAGCCAAGGAATTCCCTCAAGAATTTTTTTTTTAACACCTCAGTAAAAATGCCTACGCCTTACGTGGGGTTTAAAACAGGGGCTGGTGGGCTTCAAGTCTGTTCTGTGGGCTTCACAAGGCAGCCGTCCACAGCCCCATGATGGCCGTGGGTAAGAGCTTGGCCCCTGTTTCTGGCACCAGGTTCCACCTCTGGATTCTGAGGCATCCCTGAGAGCCAGAGGAGCTCTGGTCATAATGGAGGTTGGATTTCCTCCTAGCCTGGCAGTATCAGGCCAATTTAATTGGATTTTAAAAAATGAAAATGGATAATTTGCATATATAGGAGCCTGAGTTCTTTGAGATACATCTTCTACATTCTCTTTAAAATAAATCTATCAACTTAAAAAAAAAAAAAGAACTGCTGAGATAATTTATGAACCCTTCTCACTCCCTCTCCTTTGGCTTTGTATATATACCACAGAAGGAATTTGTACCATAATCGGACACTCTAGTGCAAGAAAGCAGTTTTATTATTATTATTTTTAAATTATTTACTTGCTTATTTTTGGCTATGCTGGATCTTCATTGCTGTGTGGGCTTTTCTCTAGTTGCTCCAAGCAGGGGCTACTCTCCAGTTGCAGAGCACAGGCTTCTGATCGTGGTGGCTTCTTTTGTTGTAGACGGGCTCTAGGGCTCACAGGCTCAGCAGTTGTCATTCCCAGGCCCTAGAGCACAGGCTCAGTATTTGTGGCACACAGGCTTAGCTGCTCTGCAGCATGTGGGATCCTCCTGGACCAGGGATCGAACTCATGTCTCTTGCATTGGCAGGCAAATTCTTTACCGCTGAACCACCAGGGAAGCCCCCTCTTCTATCTTTTATTTTTTAGGGAGGAGGGTTCAGGATGGGGAGCATGGGTATACCTGTGGTGGATTCATTTCGATGTTTGGCAAAACTAATACAATATTGTAAAGTTTAAAAATAAAATAAAATTAAAAAAAATAAATCACCCCTTAAAAAAAATAATATAAAATCGGACTCAGTCATCTTCCTCAAGGAGTTAGGGGAAAATTCTAACTCCAAGTGTTTTTCTCTCTCCCCTTGATGGAGTCACATTGAATTCCCAGGTTCACCCAATTCTAGAATCTCATGGAAGGGCTCTGGACTTCAGGCCGTGTGGTCAGTCATGTGAGAGTGTGAGAGGCTTGATGTCCTAGCCTCAGTGGTCCCACTGCTCATAGCCCCAAAGGCTGTGGCTCACAGCTCAGTCCCCAGCCTGGGGTCCACGCAGCCAACCCATCAATCATCCTGTTGCTCTGGGTTCAAACACGGGTCCCAAGGTGGGCAGAACTAGGCACTTCTCCATTCCCCGAGGGTAGGGAAACCCCATTCACAGTAGGAGTCGGAAGTGATTCCCTGCTCGCTCATCTTTTCAGATCTATACCCCGACCCACCCGACCACGTAATCAAGATCTTTGCCTTTGAGAGCCTAGATTTTCCAAAACAAAAGTATTTTAACTCTCTAATAGGGGAAGAGATGGGCAGTCCTCTTAAACCTACAAAAGGAAGATGCCTGTCATGCTTTGTGGTAAATCAGTCAACAAACAGGAAACCAGTCCCAGCTATGAATGAGGCGATTCGGACAATAAATCACACTGCTGCTTACAAAGTCCTCACCATCTGACTCCAATCCAATTTTCCAGGAACATCTCTGTGCATTCCTTCTTGTGTACATAATACTCTCATTTCCTCCAATGTCTTTCCTCCCCTTCTCCACCTGGCTCGCTCATGCTCATCTCTCAAGGTCATGTGAATCCTCAAGAAGGTGCCAGGGCTCTAGTTTGGCATTTGTGATTCTCTTGACCTTTCTTTTGTGGTAAGAAGTCTCACATCAGTACCACAAGCAGGAAAGTGCCAAACTCTCCTCTGCATTTGTCTCTTTCCTAGGAAGGAAACCACTTCCCAGAAACCCCCAGCAGCCTTCTTTTCCTGGCTCACTGGCCAGACCTGGGTCACATGGTCACCCAACACTGCAGGGGAGGCTGTGGAAATCAGTTTCTGACAAGCTCAGTAGGATTGCCATAACTGGTTAAGAGATATCATGATTCATGCCAACTGGGAACACAGTTGCCCAACCTTTCCAAAAAAAATGAATCCCCTTCCCAAGGAAGGAGGAAGGAAATGGCTAATAAAGTCAACCACAGAGATCCTGTTCCATTAATTATCCTTTTTTCCTCATTGACATGGGAAGAACTATTATTATTTGTTTTCCCCTTCTTCCACAGAAGCAGGAATTTACACACGGTTGGCCAGAATAAGGTTTGCCTTTCCTGGCCTTCCTGGCAGCTGAGTGTGGCCATATGACCAATTCCTGAGAATAGGCTGAAAGGGGGAGAAATGAATGGGACCAGCTTCCCTGGTGGCTCAGGGGTGAAGAATCCGCCTGCAATGCAGGAGACATGGATTTGATCCCTGGGTCGGCAAGATCCCCTGGAGGAGGGCATGGCAACCCAGGATTCTTGCCTGGAGAATCCCACAGACAGAGGAGCCTGGAGGGCTAAGGTCCATTGAGTGGTAAAGAGTCAAACATAACTAAGCATGCACACACCACGTATTAAGGAGAAAATCTTTCCTTTCCCTCTTTCCAACAGCTGAAATGTGGATGGAGTAGTGGGAGTAGAGGGTGACCTTGGGCCAACTGGACAAGGACGTGATAAACACAGAAGGATCTAGGCCTCTGAAGATTCACAGAGCAGGGCTGCCACTCTTACTCAGGCTCCTACATGACCAAGGGAAACTACAAACTTCTATCACGGTGATGTGTGTGTGTGCACATGTGCACACTCAGTTGTGTCCAACTCTTTGCAACCCCATGGACTGTAGCCTGTCAGGCTCCTCTGTCCATGGAATTCTGCAGGCAAGAATATTGGGGTGGGTAACCATGCCCTCCTCCAGGGGATCTTCCCAACCCAGGGGACGAACCCTTGTCTCTTGCATCTCCTTCATTGGCAGGTAGGTTCTTTACCAGCTGAGCCACCAGGGAAGCCCTCTGTCATGGTTAAAGCACTGTTAATTTTGTACCCAAACTCATGTCCTAACAAACACAACTGCCTCCAATCCTTTGCCTGTAAGCGCGCCAAAGTCTCTTCCAGCTCAAACAATCTCTCCTTTGACCCTGTGTTTCTCTCTCATTTACATTCAGTCTTGGTGTCAGGGCAAGCAACAAATACTGGCTCTTGAGGCTGATTTAAGCAGAAAAGTCATAGATCATAGATGTGTGCAAAGGGTCAGTTATTTATTGCCACAACAATGCTACATAACCTCAAAACCTCAGCGGCATGTTAACAATGAACAATACTTAGTTCACAAGTCTGTGGGGTTCAGCTTCTCTGGGGCTGGGCTGAGCTGGGCTGATTTCAGCTGGACTTACTTGACATCTGGGGTCAACTGTTGGTTGACTAGACAGTTTTGTTGATTTTGGCTGAGTTCATTCATATGCCTGAGGGTCAACTGGCTGTTGGCTGACTTAGGATGGCCTCAGCTGGGATAACTCAGAGAGACTTGGCCTAGGTCCATGTGATTCTCATCATCCAACAGGCTAGCCTAGACATGTTGCAATGGCAGAGGCCAGCAGTGAGAGTGCTACAGACCGAATGCTTTTGTCCTCCCCAAATTCATATGTTGAAAACCTAATGCCCATTGAGATGGTATTAGATGGTAGGGCCTTTGGGAATTCATTAGGTCAGGAGGGTGGAGCCTTCCTGAATGAACAAGTAGCAGAGAGATCCCTTGCTCCTTCCTCTGTGTGAGGACATGGCAAGAAGTTGGCAGTTTGCAACCCAGAAGACAGCCTTTGCCAAAACCAGGACATGCTGGCACTCTGATCTTAGACTTCCAGCCTCCAGAAATGTGAGAAATAAATATCTTTTGTTCACAAGCCACTCAGTCTGGAGAATTTTGTTATATAATCGCACACAGACTAAGACAGACAGCAAGTGCAGCCACATGAATGTTTTCCAAGCTTCTGCTTGTATGCCTGCATGCATGCTAAGTCACTTCAGTCGAGTTCAACTCTTTGCAACCCTATGGACTGTAGCTTGCCAGGCTCTACTGTCCATAGGACTCTCCAAGCAACAATACTGGAATGGATTGCCATTTCCTCCTGCAGGGGATCTTACCGACCCCGGAACTGAACCCAAGTCTCTTATGTCTCCTGCACTGGCCTGCAGGTTCTTTATCACTAGTGCCACATGGGAAGCCCTCTGCTTCTTTAATGCTTGCTAAAAATCCCTTGATCACAGCAAGTCACAAGACTGAGTCAAGAGTTAGAATGAGAAGGTCCCACAAGATAACACAGATGCAGGGAAAGGTGAAGAATTGGGGCATTGATACCATCATCTATCACACCACATTTGGAGGTTTTGCTTACAGGATGGCAGCCAATATCATGCCACAGAGCTGGGCCACTGAAGACTCTGCTGCTGCCAGTGATGAGCATCTGATGCCGAAGTTACACTGAGAGGCCTTCTGGCACAAGACTCGAGGTATTGCCGCTGCCAGAGCTTTTCCCTTAAGTTGGGTGTTGCTGCCACAACTGGTACTGCTCACCAAGAATGAATTCTCTTCTTCTCGTTTTCTTTTGCATCATAAGCTCCTGATGATTCAAAGTACACTTTGGGAAAATTTCATCAGCAGAACCTATGACATGTGCACTTGACTTAGTTCACAAGAAAGGATGGGAAAGTAAGTAGCTGCCATTTTACTGGTAGGTGGGCTCTGCTTCCCACAAGGTTTCATAGAGTGAAAAATTCTCCATACATGGGAAAGGCATTTATATTATAGGCATCTAAAGAACTACAACAGAACAGCAATGATGGCAGGGAGGAAGAGGAGGAAACTAGCCTCTCAATCTCCTCACAGCTAAGCTGTTTTTCATTTGTTTGTTTGTTTTTGCCATACTGCATTGCTTATGGGACCTTAGTTTCTCAACTAGGGACTGAACAAAGTCCCTAGCACTGAGAGTGCTGAGCCCTAACCAGGGGACTGCCAGGGAATTCCCCACAGCTAAGCTTCTTGAAAGGGTACTCCTAGCTCTCTTTCCCCTTCTACTTTTTTTCCATTTCACTCTGTACTAATCAGTTATGGTCACCCTAATGATGCAAAATCCAGTGGTTTACAACCACAAGCATCTATTTTTCTCACTATGCTTCAGGCTGCAGGTCGACCTGGAACAGTTAAATACTCACTGGTAGTAACATAGGTCAGATCAGATCAGTCGCTCAGTCATGTCCGACTCTTTGCGACCCCATGAATCGCAGCACACCAGGCCTCCCTGTCCATCACCAACTCCCGGAGTTCACTCAGACTCACGTCCATCGAGTCTGTGATGCCATCCAGCCATCTCATCCTCTGTCATCCCCTTCTCCTCTTGCCCCCAATCCCTCCCAGCATCAGAGTCTCTTTCAAGGAGTCAACTCTTCGCATGAGGTGGCCAAAGTACTGGAGTTTCAGCTTTAGCATCATTCCTTCCAAAGAAATCCCAGGGCTGATCTCCTTCAGAATGGACTGGTTGGATCTCCTTGCAGTCCAAGGGACTATCAAGAGTCTTCTCCAACACCACAGTTCAAAAGCATCAATTCTTTGGTGCTCAGCCTTCTTCACAGTCCAACTCTCACATCCATACATGACCACAGGAAAAACCATAGCCTTGACTAGATGAACCTTTGTTGGCAAAGTAATGTCTCTGCTTTTGAATATGCTATCTAGGTTGGTCATAACTTTCCTTCCAAGGAGTAAGCGTCTTTTAATTTCATGGCTGCAGTCACCATCTGTAGTGATTTTGGAGCCCAGAAAAATAAAGTCTGACATTGTTTCCACTGTTTCCCCATCTATTTCCCATGAAGCGATGGGACCGGATGCCATGATCTTCGTTTTCTGAATGTTGAGCTTTAAGCCAACGTTTTCACTCTCCACTTTCACTTTCATCAAGAGGCTTTTGAGTTCCTCTTCACTTTCTGCCATAAGGGTGGTGTCATCTGCATAGCCGAGGTTATTGATATTTCTCCCGGCAATCTTGATACCAGCTTGTGTTTCTTCCAGTCCAGCATTTCTCATGATGTACTCTGCATATAAGTTAAATAAACAGGGTGACAATACACAGCCTTGACGAACTCCTTTTCCTATTTGGAACCAGTCTGTTGTTCCATGTCCAGTTCTAACTGTTGCTTCCTGACCTGCATACAAATTTCTCAACAGGCAGATCAGGTGGTCTGGTATTCCCATCTCTTCCAGAATTTTCCACAGTTTAATGTGATCCACACAGTCAAAGGCTTTGGCATAGTCAATAAAGCAGAAATAGATGCTTTTCTGGAACTCTCTTGCTTTTTCAATGATCCAGCGGATGTTGGCAATTTGATTTCTGGTTCCTCTTCCTTTTCTAAAACCAGCTTGAACATCAGGAAGTTCAAGGTTCACATATTGCTGAAGCCTGGCTTAGAGAATTTTGAGCATTACTTTACTAGCGTGTGAGATGAGTGCAATTGTGCAGTAGTTTGAGCATTCTTTGGCATTGCCTTTCTTTGGGATTGGAATGAAAACTGACCTTTTCCAGTCCTGTGGCCACTGCTGAGTTTTCCAAATTTGCTGGCATATTGAGGGCAGCACTTTCACAGCATCATCTTTCAGGATTTGGAATAGCTCAACTGGAATTCCATCACCTCCACTAGCTTTGTTCGTAGTGATGCTTTCTGAGGCCCACTTGACTTCACATTCCAGGATGTCTGGCTCTAGGTCAGTGATCCCACCATCGTGATTATCTGGGTCGTGAAGATCTTTTTTGTACAGTTCTTCTGTGTATTCTTGCCATCTCTTCTTAATATCTTCTGCTTCTGTTAGGTCCATACCATTTCTGTCCTTTATCGAGCCCATCTTTGCATGAAATGTTCCTTTGGTATCTCTGATTTTCTTGAAGAGATCCCTAGTCTTTCCCGTTCTGTTGTTTTCCTCTATTTCTTTGCACTGATCTCTGAAGAAGGCTTTCTTATCTCTTCTTGCTATTCTTTGGAACTCTGCATTCAGATGCTTAGATCTTTCCTTTTCTCCTTTGCTTTTCGCTTCTCTTCTTTTCACAGCGATTTGTAAGGCCTCCCCAGACAGCCATTTTGCTTTTTTGCATTTCTTTTCCATGGGGATGATCTTGATCCCTGTCTCCTGTACAATGTGACGAACCTCATTCCATAGTTCATCAGGCACTGTATCTATCAGATCTAGGCCCTTAAATCTATTTCTCACTTCCACTGTATAATCATAAGGGATTTGATTTAGGTCATACCTGAATGGTCTAGTGGTTTTCCCTACTTTCTTCAATTTAAGTCCGAATTTGGCAATAAGGAGTTCATGGTCTGAGCCACAGTCAGCTCCTGGTCTTGTTTTTGCTGACTGTATAGAGCTTCTCCATCTTTGGCTGCAAAGAATATAATCAATCTGATTTCGGTGTTGACCATCTGGTGATGTGCTGGGAGCCGGCATATTGCATATTGAGTGAGGATCTGTAATAGCTCAACTGGAATTCTATCACTGCCGGGAGCCAGCGTGAGGCACTCCGCCCATGACAAAGGTCATGAGGAAGGAGGCTCGGCATACGCAAAGGCGGGATCGAGCCTCAGGAGTCCCCCTGGAAATTCTCGAGCATCTACCCCCAAAACCAGAGTCTGCCTACTTTCTGCTTTGTGCTTTCACCTACACCTCTGACTTTACGGGGGGCTGTCTCCCACTACCTCTCTCTGGAAAAAGAGTTAGCTTACAGCTCCAGTTAATAATTCCTGGGTGTGACAGTGTTTAACCTACAAACTCCTTTGGAAATCCTCTAGCCTGCCTGAATAGGTTTTTTCCGGCCACATGTGATTGTTCAGAGCCTCCCAACTGTGAGAGGCAGGAGATGTTCTAAACTGCCTAAACACAGATTCCTTTGAGTAGTTAAAAGATTGATTAGAAAATGTATTGGTGAAGGGTTTTTCACTTGTTGGGCCAATGTTTGCTGCTAAGTCTCCATACTCCTTACCTACTGTGTCCTTGGCAGTGTATTGATTGATATAATGGGTGTATAGAAATGTAAAATGCAGCTTTGTCTAATGCTTTTTGGAAGGCTGGTGCCTGACTTTGGAATAATCACCTTTAGAGAAAAATAAGTTTCTTAAAATGTTAACAGGCCTCCGGGCAAGAAGATGATGTCAATCACCTGAACTTTTGCATATGATAAGTTTGAAAGCCTGGCTTCGATTAGGACCAGGAACTGCTGTCCTTGCATGACTCCACCCCTTCCCCCATTATCCTCTATGCACAACTTTAGGTATAAAAACTACTTTGGAAAATAAAGTGCGGGCCTTGTTCACTGAAACTTGGTCTCCCCATGTCACTCTCTCTCCCAAATTCCAGCTGAGTGTCCATCTGGAGCGCGGATGTCCTCTGCGACCATTTATTTGCCTGGGCTTCTAAGACCCACTCGAGAAGGTGTCTAAGGTGGGGCACCTTCCGCTATTCGAGAGGGCGCCTGCGGCCTCCGTGGTCAGAGCTAACCTGGTGTCACGGGTTATATTGATTTTCCGCGTAAACCAAGCCACTCAGCTTCTTTTCTCCACTGAATTTTCCTACTGAGCTATCCTTATTTCAGCCGCTTTTCTCCACTGAATTTCCTCACTGAGCTATCCTTATTCTATTACTCTTTGTATCCTTAATTAAAGTGTAATTAAGCAGTTATTCCCTGACCCTCGCCTAGCCGTCTCTCCTTCGAATACCCTGGATCAGCCGGGGCTGGTCCCCGGCAGTGATGTCCATGTATAGAGTCTTCTCTTGTGTTGTTGGAAGAGGGTGTTTGTTATGACCAGTGCATTTTCTTGGCAAAACTCTATTAGTCTTTGCCCTGCTTCATTCCGTATTCCAAGGCCAAATTTGCCTGTTACTCCAGGTGTTTCTTGACTTCCTACTTTTGCATTCCAGTCCCCTATAATGAAAAGGACATCTTTTTTGGGTGTTAGTTCTAAAAGGCCTTGTAGGTCTTCATAGAACCATTCAACTCAGCTTCTTCAGCGTTACTGGTTGGGGCATAGACTTGGATTAGTGTGATATTGAATGGTTTGCCTTGGAAACGAACAGAGATCATTCTGTCGTTCTTGAGATTGCATCCAAGTACTGCATTTCGGACTCTTTTGTTGACCATGATGGTCATTCCATTTCTTCTGAGGGATTCCTGCCTGCAGTAGTAGATATAATGGTCATCTGAGTTAAATTCACCCATTCCAGTCCATTTCAGTTCGCTGATTCCTAGAATGTTGACATTCACTCTTGCCATCTCTTGTTTGACCACTTTTGATTCATGGACCTGACATAGGTAAGTGGAGCTATTTATAAAATGGAATATTATACAGCATTGAAAATGAGTGAATTACAGCTATTATCTATCAACATGGATAAATCTCAAAACCATCCTGTTGCCTAAAAGAAGCAAGCAACAGGAGAATGAATACCATACAGTATCATTAAATCATTAATATAAACAATACATTATTTAAGGTTACAAAAACAGGTCAAAAATATACATACACAGAGGATGTTTAATACAAAATTCTGCACAGTGGTTACACTTGAAGGCAGGGGAATGCCCAGAGGAAGGGACTCCCAAGAGGTATCTAAGGTACTGGTGATGTTCTGTTGCATAGCGTGGGGAGTGGGGGACGTTCAGGGAAATGTTACTATTATTCATCAAACTATACATATTAGTGTTATACAATCTTTTGTGTATGTGGTATATTTAATATCCCATAAGAAAAACCTACTACTGGTGAGGATGTGAAGCAATGGTAACTCTTACCCATTGCCGTGAGGACCAGTGTAAATTGGAAAAACCATTTTGGAGAGCATTTTTCAGTATCTAGTTAAGTAGAAATTGTGCACATTCTATGATCCAGCATGTTTTTCCTGGGTATCCCTCAGCACCTTAAAGCAGCGGTTTTTCAAACTTTGTGACAACAATCTCTTACTGAGATATATGTTTTACATTACAATCAAGTACACACATACACACATATGTGTAAGTGTGTAAAAAGTGGAAATAAAATTTTTGCACAATAATGCCTTTTCCTATTACATGCAACACTCTGATCTTTTCTAATCCTGTCTATTCTTTTTCTTTTTTTCATTGAGATATAATTGACACAACATTGTCAATTTTGTGTATCAGGTATAAATGTCCCCATTTTTTCTATTTCATTAAAAGTTCCAACTTCTAAATGTATTTCAACTCACTATAACAGTTGACAAACTGTCCTTTGAAAAACACCACACGAGAGAAAATTGTGCGCATGGTAATGTGTAGAAGAATGTTAATTGAGCACAGCTCAAAATAGAAATAACTGGTGATGGCAATCGAGGAATATTTACATTATGGAACACAATAGGGCAGTTAAGATGAGCAAACTAGAGCTTCTTGTATCAACAGAATGCACAGTGAAAAAAGCCAGTTGCTGAAGCATATGTACAGTGTGTTGCTATTTATAAAGTTTCAAAACATGAAAAACATGTTGTTTATAGACAGGCTCATATATAGTGAAAGTGTATAACATGGAAGAGAGCGGATTGTGGTTCCCACTGGAGAGAGGGAGGGGGATGGGATCGAGGAGGGGCAAAATGGGGACTTGGAAGGTTTTTTTGTTTCTTAATCTTATTCTCAAATGCTACTTATTCTTTATTCTTTACTGCAGGGTTGGCCAACTGCATCCATAGCCAAATCTGGTACAGTATTTTTGCATGGTCTGTGAACTAAGAATGGTTTTTACAGATTTTAATATTTGGAAAAAATTGAAAGAAGAATATTTTTTAACTTGGGAAAATCACATAGAATTCCAATTTTTGTAATTACAAATGAAGTTTTATTGGAACACAGCCTTGATAATTTTGCAAAGCTGAAACTGTTTACAGCCTGGCCCTTTATAGAAAAAGTCTGCTACCCTCTAACGTATCTATTTACTTACTTATATTTTTTGGCCCACTATGTGGGGTGTGGGATCTTAGTTCCTTGACCAGGGATCAAACCCATACCCACTGCAGTGGAAGCACAGAGCCTTAACCACTGGACTTGACCACTGCCAAGGAAGTCTCAACACCCCCTAATTTATTATATGACATATATTTTATAATGATAAAAATATGGTAGCATTAGAGAAGAATTCTAGAAAGAAAAAGATGTATAATTCTACTAACAAAAGTTGCTAAAATTTTCCATGTTTTCTTCTACTCTTTGATAAGAGTCAAATGTATTTTTATTGAAATCAGGCAAAGATTTTTTGCATTCTGCCTCTTCCCTGCTGGACATCACTTCATAAACTTTTCCGACGCGCTATGTAGCATGCAAATTTGCATGATTTAATGACATAGCCTGGTTCAAGTCTACAAACCACATGCCATAATTTGTATAACCATCTTCTCATGTTTAAACCTTTGTAATCTTTTGATTTGCCCCGTTTGTTATTGGTTACAAGGCAAATAACACCTTTGTATACAGAGCTTTTCCCCTCCCTCTTTTTAACTGACTTTCTTAGAATAAATTCCTAGGAAAGAAAAGCTTTATCTTCCTTCCACCCCTTCAAAGTCTACTCTCTCTTTCTTTACTCCTACAACCTCTTGCTTCTTCAGTCTTGTTGCTTAGCCTTTTGCCTTCCCTGACATAACTGATCTCTCCCAGTTGACTCTCTCAGTGGTTGTTTAGGTGCTGAAAAAGCCCTTTAGCTGTTGGATCCCAGTCTGACCTCACCATTCCTTTGGTGGTCCAACTTTCTGCAGTACCTTGTGAAGTCTGCTTCTTGCTCTCATTTCTTAATTCTCTCAGCACAGGGTCCACTCCACTCCTATGCCAAGATTAAAGTCTGCTAGTGATCTCTGGGATTCCCTGGTGGCTCAGATGGTGAAGAGTCTGCCTGCAATGTGTGAGACCTGAGTTCGATCCCTGGGTTGGGAAGATCCCTTGGAGAAGGAAATGGCAACCCACTCCAGCATTCTTGCCTGGAAAATCCCATGGACGGAGGAGCCTGGCGGGCTATTCCATGGGGGTCACAAGAGTCAGACCCTTCACTTTCACTTTAAGTGATCTTTTTGGAACTTAGTCCAAAGGCTTTTTTTTTACTTGATTTTTATCTCCCTCTGTAGCTGTTACTCTGAAAGGTCCTTCGGGTCTTTTTCTTTCCCTGCATATCTCCATTCTTGGTTTAACTCTTCCATGGAACTTTCTCTAAGAAATGAGATAGAATCACCTCTTTTGAGTCCACACGCAACCCAGACATAGCTCATTCCCTTTGCTCCAAACTCTTCTTTGCTCCAATCTAAGTTGTTTTAGTCTCTTCTGAATGAAGATGAAGTTAGAGAGGGAACAGTTAAAAACTTGCAGCCAAACAACATTGAGAGTTTTCTACTTACAGTTTCAAAATAATAAATAAATTTTGAAATAAATTTAAGGATCATAGGTCACTCTGTTCCACGAACAAAAGGTTTCCAAAGTGAGGTCTACAAGCATCAGGGTCACCTGGAGGTGGCTGTTGTTGTTGTTCAGCCGCTCAGTCATATTCGACTCTGCAACCCCATGCACTGCAGCACGCCAGGCTTCCCTGTCCGTCACCATTTCCCAGAGTTTGCTCAAACTCATGTCCATTTAGACAATGATGCCATTCAACCATCTCATCCTCTATCACGTAAGTTCCACCCTAGACCTACTAAATCAGAATCTAGACTTATAACATGATCTCCAGGTGACTCACATGTATATTAAAGTATGAGAGGGACTTCCCTGGTGGTCCAGTGGTTAAGAACCCACCCGCTAATGCAGGGGACACAGGTCTGGGAGGATCTTACATGCCATGGGACGGCCAAGCCCTTGGGCCACATCTACTGAGCCCGGGCACTCCGGAGCCTGTGCTCTGTAGCAAGAGAAACTACTGCAATGAGAAGCATGCACACCGCAACAAAGAGTAGCCCCTGCTGTGCAGCAACGAAGACTCAGCACAACCAAAAATAAATAAATTTTTAAAAGTATAAGAAGCACCAGTATACTGGACCAGTCAGTGCGTATCACTAAGGGTCTCTACCAAGTGCTCCATGCACCCCTTGGGAACCTCAAACCAATGATTTTCACCTTAAGTTTGGTGTGAGGGTGGTCTTGCCGCCACAGCTATCACCTTTTGATGGACAGGTGGCTAGGCAGGTGACCTCCGTCCCTCATCATTTTAGGTACAAGTTCATCCCTCTGAAGCTGCAAAAGGGTTTGAAGAGGACATTCTTTCCCAGGAAAGGAAGGCTGTTTTTCAACAAAGAGCATAAATAAGCTTATAGGCTCTTTGGTAAGGTGGACACACCTGCCAGGGATTGGAAAAATGGTTTCTATCATCTTTTCCAACAAAAAACGCACGTGAACAACATAGAACCAAAAGACAAGAATAGTTTATACTCTTCATTCTCTCATTCAGCAAATAGTATGCACCTACTGTGTGCCAAGCACTATTCTAGGCGAGAAGAGCAGAGACAGAACTGACAAAATCCTTGCCTTACATTTACATTCTGGAAATGTGGAATTTACATTCTAGGGGATGGAGATGGACAAGAAACAGGTATAAAATATGGCAGGTAGGGGTAACACTTTAAAGAAAAATAGATATTTGAGGGGAAAGAATCCCAAGCAGAGGCAGTGGCTAATGCAAAAGTCTTGAGGTAGGAACATGCTTGGAGTGTTCAAGGATCAGCAAAAAGCCAGTAAGTGTGGTTGGAGCAGATTAAGCGAGGAAGAGAGTGGAACCAAATCACAGAGAGTCTTTAAGGAGCTGGAATGTTACGCCAAGTGAGAAAGAGCCATTGCAGGGTATTCAGCAGAGGAGTGACATAACCTGACTGACCTAACAGGCTCTCTCTCTCCCCCTCTGCTGTGTGGGGAATAGACTCTAAGGGGACAAGAGTGGAAGAGGTCTCCTAGCAGGCTGCTGTAAGGATGTGGTTGGTTTAGATTTCGTTGGTCACAGTGGTGGTGGTGGTGAAAAAAGGCTCAAGGATTTCAACTTCTTTAACAAAAACAATTTTAAAAGTTATCACTAGACAACTTTTTTTTTTTTAATCTTGGATGGGAAACTGGCTTAGAAGTAGAAAATAAAAAGTAGGAATATTAATGGCTTCTCAGGGTTGAACAATGTTAATAGCATCCTCTGGGAATCAGTGTTATTTAACATTTCATAAATGATTAAGAAAAAGGAATACTTTGAGACTTTTCTAGGTACACAAATTATACTCTGCTTTCCACATAGTGAAATGTCAAGTCAATTGGGAGTGCCTCTTGGAACGTTTCTAAAGCTATATGAGCAGGCTGGAAAGTGGTAGATGACTTGCCATGTGGACAAGTCTAAGGCAGTTCACACAGGAGACAATTCAGGTGACATCTTTAAGACAATGAACTCTGAACTGCCAGTTGCCCCCAAGGAAAGGGATCAGAAGCTGCTGTAGGTTATTCCTTCAAGACATCAGTTCTTATAAAACCCAAAATGCCAGTAAAAGTTCTGGTGGTTTCAGAATAATGACAAAAACATCAGCTTCAACAAAAACCTCAGGAACTCCCTTATGGATCTCAGTATGCAGTGCTAGTCACTGCATCCTGTGAAAAATAACAGCCAAGGAAAAGCCACTAAAATGATTAAAAGGGTAGAGGGACTTATTGTTTGATGGAAGATACGTCTATAAATATGAATATATAAGACAAAATAAGATGAATGTCTACATAAACATGAGACGTTCAGAGAAAATTAAAATAGTCCTTTTCATGTAATTTCATGATTGTGAAATTAGGGGACAAAAACAACTTAAAAACGGGGGTAATGTCTATGTAGGAAGAGGCCATTAGTGGGCTTATTTAAAAAGGTCCTTTAGAGGGAGGTGGGAGGGGGGTTTAGGATGGGGAACACATGTACAACTGTTGGGGATCCATGTCAATTATGGAAAAACCACTACAATATTGTAAAGTAATTAGCCTCCAATTAAAATAAATAAATTTATTTTTTTTTTTAAAAAAAAGGTCCTTTAGACCTTCCAGTATGTGGAAGGACTGTGCTAGCAATAACCAGGAGCGAGGGGTGAGGAACAATCAGCCCACTTCAAGAGTCCTTTGATGGGACAGAAATTATGTGGACTAGGGTGTGTTTCCTGCCCTCCCCAGCCCCCCATCACTGTGGTATACAAGCACAGAAACTCAAAAAGGGCAAAAAACACTGACAAGACTTTCAAAGGATTCAAAATGCTAATATTAAATCTCATTCTGAGTCAAAACTGGATCGAAAATAAAATCAAGGGTGAAGATTTATAGTAGATTAATAAAGGATTAAAGATGTCCATTGGCGGTCTGAATTGGATAGATAAAAGAAGAATATTTCCTGAACAGTTTGTCTACATCTCTTGGTCAGAAAGTGACGGTTATTGCTTGAAACAGAGATTTGATCATCTGAATTTCAGGCACGGCACAAGTCCTTTCACAGGGATCAATTATCTCAGGAGAGAGAGGCTCTTATGAACCAACCGTTAGTCACGTGTTGTGTTGAACAGTTAGCAACTCTGCACCGTCGGGTCAGTTACTGATTTTCCTCCACCGATTGAAAAAATGGGAGTCCGAACGGAACGAGGGGAGTGGGAAGGATAATAACCAGAGTGTCATTGAATTGGGAGATGTTAAAAACGGGCAGCAACCAATACATGGGCCCTATTTATATTTAGGTCAAAGATTTATATACATAAATATATATATATAAATACATAAAAAATATTTGACTCAAGAACCTCTTTACCCCCAAAGAAAACAGCACCTTCTCCTTCTTCCCATAGGTCCCTTTCTTTACCTGCTTCTTCCCCGGCCCAGGAGAAGGAACTTTCAGCCCCGCCTCCCAGCTCGTCCAAACTCCGCCTTCTCGGTTCACCTGTGTGCCCAGCCCCTGACGTCACCGTTCGGCTTCAGCGGCCTGCAGGATTCTGGCTCCCGATTGGTCCGTCTCCCACAGCCTGCGCAGCCCACCAATGGCAGCGGCGCTGGGTTGGGGGGTGCCCACATCCAAGATGGCGCCCCCGGGAGCTGGGAGCGGGTGACCGGCAGCAGGGAAGCGGCCTGAGCTGGCCCTGCGATTGCGGGGTCCTGGGGGCATTTCTCTGGGTAGACCCTGGCCCGCCTACAAGGCCTTCCCCGGGCCGGAGCAATGGCCGCCGAGAATAGCAAGCAGTTTTGGAAGAGGAGCGCCAAGCTGCCGGGGAGGTGAGCCCAGGACGCTGAGAGGAAGAGGAGATTGGACCAAACCCTTCTAAATCCTAAACCCTAAATCCCACGGGCCTGGGGCGCCAGCGATCCAAGAATGCTGGTTTGGAGAACCTGGGCTTGGGGCGGGGGGGAGCTGGGACTGCCTGGTGGCGGCAGGACGGCTGTCAGGCAAAGGAGTGGGCGGCGAGCTTTGGAGATGGTTGGGTGTGGGAGCAGACCCGGGTCCGGGGCCGTCGGGCCCTTGAGGGGCTTCCCTCAGCCGGGAGGTGGCCGGAGTTCGCGCATAGGGGACAGTGGAGTTGGGTGAGTAATCAGCGTCGGTTCTGGGTTTGGAAGGCTATCCTCAGAGCTGCTTCTCACTTTACGAAGAACTCCTTCTTGAGGGGGCGGGGGTCTTCACCAAGCACAGGTGGTTGTTTGCACGAGGATGGCCCCTTCACTTGACCCCCCCCACCCCCAACCTCGTACGAATATTCCTCCTGGACTCCTAGAAGGGTTCTGGTGGGAGCTTGAGACCGTCTGCGTGGCGGGGGTGGGGACAAGAAAAGTGAGGGAAATTCTTCAACTCGACCTCACTTTAAGATATCTTGAGTTGGTCCTTTCCCATTAGGAATTATTACAGGGTAACTTAGAATCGAGATGATTTCTTTAGCATCTTCTAAAGATTTGTCATACCCCAGTGGCCTCTTCTCCTCTGCCTGGTAATGTACTTCTTGTGCAAATGCATTAAATTCTTTCATTCTAGAGTTGTTTAGGTGGAGAACAGATTATTTCTAAGATAATCTCCACTCTTGCCCCACCCCTTTTTGGTATAGGTTGAGACTCTTAACAATTGTCCATTCATCAGTCTAATGTTGGTTTATAGTTTCAATTTGTTTGGGGGTAGTGCTGAGAAGTAAAAGGAGGAGTGTATGTTTCAATCTTAAATTTAAGATTTCGGCCAGCCACAGTCTCTTTGACGATGAAATTCATGATTGATTGTACCCCATGTGCTACCCTTCCTAGCTGATTGATAAGGGAAATAATCCTTTAAACCTGTAGCTTTTTTTGTTTGTTTTATCAATAGCAAGAGAGAAATCAGGGACAGTGGTGGCTATATAGTGGACTTACTTATTGATAGGATCCTGTTAGACAGTTGGGGATCAGTTTTTCTTAATATAGTAAAAAGTAGGTTAAGGGAATTCAGAAATAACTTCAGATTGAAATGTTGTGGAATAACTGTTAATGCTAAAGACTTCTGTGTTTTTAGATAGGCACCACTTCCTGCCTACTGATTCCTTTTCCTTCCTGGTCTAGGGAGCTCTCCAGTCTCGCTAACTGCTGTTCTCTGGGGTTTTCCATGGTGAGATCATTAAATTTTGACATCAAAAGTTATAATCAGAATCTATAGGAAAACTGTTAAATCAGGAAGCAGTATTTGATATGTGGGATATGGCATAATCTTTTTGTGCCTACCAACTGCTGGTTGTTACTAACAGTTTTTATTTTCTATATTTCCTCTTTTGGAATGTAGAAGCAGTCATCTTTTTTGCAGAGCACTATTTTTTGTGAGATAGGAAGAGAAATCTTTTCAGTTTCTTTAAGTTTGTGGCTTCCTTTTTCATTTTGAAGAGAAATACAAAAGGATAGAGGAAAGAACTTTTGAATTCTGAAAGCTTTGGATTATTATTGGAGTGTTATCTGTGTGATCAAGGACAATTAATCTCTTTAAGCCTCAGTTTCCTTATCTGTGAAAAGAGGATAAAAATACTTTCTTCAAGATTCCAGTGTGGATTGAATTAAACATCTATTTGTAAAGAACCTGAAACAATGTTTATTTATAGTTGCTCAATACTAATTATTAATATTTCTGTTATTATTAGGGGAAGTATACATTTAAAAGAATATTTCTCTGATCCTTATTCCAGTAAGAGGTATTTATGTTCATTGTTTATATTAAGACATTAAAATGTTGCCATGATTCATAATGGTGTTTAGTACCTTGCTTGTTGAAGAGAAATATTGTTCAACTATGCGCTTTTAGCAAGGAAGCCCTAGGAGCCCTTGGTTATGGGAGAAAATAAAAATTCTTTTAGAGAGAAAGTGCTTTGATGTAAGGAAAATATTAGTACATTTTTCTCAAGAATAGAACTTTTGCATTTGTACTCTTTCGGTCATAGTGAAGAAAAAAACTTTGGGTGGAGAAATGACACAGATAACTGTCTAGGTCCATGGCAACTTAGAAGTGAGACTAGCTTCCTCTTTGCAAATTGAAAGGTAAAAATTCAAAACGGTAGCAGATGACTTTCAGTTTCTTTGATCATGATCCAGCAACCTTAATTACAGCAAATAGGAATTTTATGTAGTAAAATAGCCTCAAGTTCAAAACGAATTAAACATCCTTTTGTAAAATAACAGCTTTATTGAGATAATTCACATATCATAAAAATTCACCCTTTTGAAGTGTATAATTTGGTGGTATTTAGTACATTCATCTAGAGTATAAATGGTTTTGTGCAACCATCAACATTAATTTCAGAGTATTTTCATCACCCCGAAAAGAAACCTCATATCCATTAGTAGTCACTCCCCCTCCCCCCTGCTCTCTGGCCCTTGGCAACCACTGATCTTTTTGTTTATATGGATTTACCTATTCTGAACATTTTGTATAAATGGAATAATGTAGTAAGAGGCCTTTTGTGACTGGTTTTCTTTTAGATGTAGTGTTTTCAAGGCTTATTCTTGTGGCATGTATCAGTATTTCATTCCTTTTACAGCTGAATAATAGTCCTTGTATGTATGTACCTCACTTTGTTTATCCATTCATTAGGTGATGGACGTTAGAGTTGTTTCCACTTTTGGGCTCTTATGAATAAAACTGTGAAATCCGTGTGTAGGTTTTTTGTGTGAAAGTATGTTTTCCACTCCTTTGATTATATGTAGAAGTGGAATTGCTTCATATAGTAATTTGATGGAATTAAACATCTTTATAAGTGCTCTCAGTTATTCATAAGAGCCCCATGTGCTTAATATTTCAAATGGTCCTTATGTGGATGCCTAGGAAGACAGGAGGCAGTAAGTACCATGTGGTTAAAAATACAGGCTCTGGAAACTTGAAACTAGTAGATAAATAAGTTCTGGAGAGATAATGGACAGCATAGTGATTATAGTCAACAACACTGTATTATAATCTTCAAAGTTGCTAGGATACTGGATCTTAATTGTTCTTACCACAAAGAAGAAATGTTAATTATGTGACATGATAGAAGTGTTAGCCAATGCGACAGTAGTAATCATGTTGCAGTAGAGTTGTCCCTCAGTGTCTGGGGGGAATTGGTTCCAGGACCTCCTTGGATACCAAGATCTGCAGATGTTCATGTCCTTTATATGAGGTGGTGGTACAGTTGGCCCTCCATATCTATGGATTTTGTATCCATCCACAAATTCAACGAACTGTGGACCAAACTTCAGAGAGAGACTATAAGTGTACTGAACCAACAGAATGTACATCTTAAACTTACACAAGATTATGTGTCAATGATATCTCCAAAAAGGGAGAAAAAATGGAAAAGAATGCAAGCTCTGCAACCTGGTTTCAAGTCTCAGCTCTGCCACTTTCTGTGTGACCTTGGGCAAGCTACTTAACCTCTTGGTGCCTTAGTTTCCTCCTGTAAAGTGAGGACAGAGTGTCTACCTTATAAGGCTGTTAATGAGAATTAAATGAGGTAATGCATGGCTTCCCTGGTGGCTCAGACGGTAAAGCATCTGCCTGCAATGTGGAAGACCCGGGTTCGATCCCTGGGTTGGGAAGATCCTCTGGAGAAGGAAACGGCAACCCACTCCAGTATTCTTGCCTGGAAAAATCTCATGGATGGAGCCTGGTAGGCTACAGTCCATGGAGTCGCAAAGAGTCGGACACGACTGAGCGACTTCACTTCACTTCACTTCAATGCATGGAAAGTACATAGAATGTACTCAATAACATTAGCCATTATGAAAATGCTAGTTGTGATTACAGTAGCTTCTATTTTTATTTGTTTCTTCTCCTTGCTCTAGTTTCAGAAACTCGAAGAACTCTGATCAGTGGTATGTCTGGAGCCCCACAGTGAGTCCTGGGTGGAAAAAATACTGCCTGTTGTTGATTAGGCAGACAGTTTATGGGAGCATGAAAGAGCCTAATGCAGGATCACTGTGACTGTCAGGGGTTCATTAGCAATGAGGAGTATGGTTTGAGCAGTGCTTCTCAAACTTTAATGAATCACCTGGAAGGGCTTGTTAAAACATAGATTGCCAAGCCCCACTTCCGAGTTTCTAATTCTGTCCATTACAATTGCACTCATCTCACACGCTAGTAAAGTCATGCTCAGAATTCTCCAAGCCAGGCTTCAGCAATACATGAACCATGAACTTCCTGATGTTCAAGCTGGTTTTAGAAAAGGCAGAGGAACCAGAGATCAAATTGCCAACATCCGCTGGATCATGGAAAAAGCAAGAGAGTTCCAGAAAAACATCCATTTCTACTTTATTGACTATGCCAAAGCCTTTGACTGTGTAGATCACAATAAACTGTGGAAAATTCTGAAAGAGATGGGAATACCAGACCACCTGACCTGCCTCTTGAGAAATCTGTATGCAGGTCAGGAAGCAACAGTTAGAACTGGACATGGAACAACAGACTGGTTCCAAATAGGAAAGGGAGTACGTCAAGGCTATATATTGTCCCCCTGCTTATTTAACTTATATGCAGAGTACATTATGAGAGACGCTGGACTGGAAGAAGCACAAGCTGGAATCAAGATTGCTGGGAGAAATATCAATAACCTCAGATATGCAGATGACTCCACCCTTATGGCAGAAAGTGAAGGGGAACTCAAAAGCCTCTTGATGAAAGTGAAAGTGGAGAGTGAAAAAGTTGGCTTAAACTTCAACATTCAGAAAAAGAAGATCATGGCATCTGGTCCCATCACTTCATGGCAAATAGATGGGGAAACAGTGGAAACAGTGTCAGACTTTTATTTTTTTGGGCTCCAGAATCACTGCAGATGGTGACAGCAGCCATGAAATTAAAAGACGCTTACTCCTTGGAAGGAAAGTTATGACCAACCTAGATGGCATATTCAAAAGCAGAGACATTACTTTGCCAACAAAGGTTCATCTAGTCAAGGCTATGGTTTTTCCTGTGGTCATGTATGGATGTGAGAGTTGGACTGTGAAGAAGGCTGAGTGCCGAAGAATTGATGCTTTTGAACTGTGGTGTTGGAGAAGACTCTTGAGAGTCCCTTGGACTGCAAGGAGATCCAACCAGTCCATTCTGAAGGAGATCAGCCCTGGGATTTCTTTGGAAGGACTGATGCTAAAGCTGAAACTCCAGTACTTTGGCCACCTCATGCGAAGAGTTGACTCATTGGAAAAGACTCTGATGCTGGGAGGGATTGGGGGCAAGAGGAGAAGGGGACGCCAGAGGATGAGATGGCTGGATGGCATCACTGACTCGATGGACGTGAGTCTGGGTGAACTCCGGGAGTTGGTGATGGACAGGGAGGCCTGGCATGCTGCGATTCATGGGGTCGCAAAGAGTCGGACACAGCTGAGCGACTGAACTGAACTGAGGTGGAGCACCAGAAGTGGAGTTTCTGAGGAGTTCCTAAAGGGTACCACTCCTGCTAAGCTGGGAGCTGCACTTTGAGAACCACTGAGTAGAGAGCCTTGAATTAGATTGAAAGAAATCCGATTTCTGATGCTGGATGCTTTTCCCCAGTGGATACTGAAAATTTTTTTTTGGCCATACTGTGTGGCCTGTGGGATCTTAGTTCCTGGATCAGGGATCAAACTTGTGCCCTCTGCAGTGGAAGCACGGAGTCTTAACCACTGGACTGCCAGGGAAGTCCCTGGATACTGAACAATTAATGCATCTCTGTTTTGCTAATAGCATCTCTCACGTAACACATCCAAGCAGAACTCTTGATTTCCACATTTGCCCACTCCTGCAAATCTACTCTGTCCAGTCTCACGTAAATAGTCCAGCCATTCACCAAGTCCCTCAGACCAAAAATCCTAATGTCTTTCATTCTCTTTCTGTTCCTGCTACATCCAGTTCATTAGCAGGTTCTGTGTTGGCTTGTCAGAATATATCCTGAATATGAGCAGTTCTCATCACTTCTACTCCCTACTTTCAGGATCAAACGGAGTCCTCTCTTTCCTGGGCCACTGCTGTACCTTCCTCATTGGTCTCCGTGCTGTGAGTGGGGGCTTCCCTTGTGGCTCAGCTGGCAAAGAATCCACCTGCAATGTGGGAGACCTGGGTTCCATCCCTGGGTTGGGCTGTGAGTGGAGTCAATGCCCCTTACCCCCATTGTTCAAATCAGCTGTAGCTAAGAGTCTGCTGCAGTTAGTACAGGGACAGGCCATGAGGTCTTCGACTAGGGTAATGACAGTAAAGGACAAGTTTGGGAATATCTATAGGACTTGGTAGATCACTGGATTTGGGAAGTAAGGGAGAAAGGGGGGCTGAAGGGATGTCACCCTCAGGTTTCTGGCTTAGGTGGTCAGGTAAGATTGTGGTATCCTATCCTCAGAAAGAGCCACAGTTTAGGACAACATGCTAACTACTCCACGCTCAATTTCCTTATCTATGAAATGAAATCTGGATTAAATGAGCTCTGAGGCTTTTACTGGTTCTGAGATTGAGTGTTAAACTTGGCAACTCCAACTCATGTCACTGGATGTTTCTCTTCTGCTCTGTCAGTCACAGAGGTATGATTGATAGGTAAGAATAGCTCAGGGGTGGGCAGGGAGCGCTGAAGGTAAGTTTTTCTGTCTTGTGCTTTGGAAAGTGGTGAATTTCTGGCCCCACCGCACATCTGAGTGTCACCAAATTATAGAATGTTATAATTCGACCCTGAGAGCACTGCCGATTGAGGAAACTGAGGCCAGAGAGGGAAAGTAGCCCCAAATCACACTGCAAATTTCTTGACGCCTGGTCCGCACTCTGCTGCTGCCTCCCCCTTCCCTCAGTCTCTGCTAAGATTGAAATAACCCTCTGTCCAAGCACCTCATCTGCTTCAAGGATGTAGATGCTTCCAGTGAAAGTATGGATGAGACTTGGAATAGGAGAGACAAATGTGAGCCAAAGCCTGGCTAATTCCCCACAATCTCATCCCCAATCTTTCTGGGAAGGGCTTCTCCCTCTGTTTAAGGAAAAGTGGGCTTCCCAGGTGGTACTAGTGGTAAAGAACCTGCCTGCCAATGCAGGAGACATAACATGGGTGCTCAATCCCTGGGTCAGAAGATCCCCTGGAGGAGGGCATGGCAACCGACTCTAGTATTCTTGCCTGGAGAATCCCATGGACAGAGGAGCCTGATGGGCCACGGTCCATAGGGTTGTAAAGAGTCAGGTACAACTGAAGTGACTTAGCACACACGCACGTGTGTTATTAAAGTCAAGGAGCTCTTTTAGTATTCAGTGACTCTGAGAAGTGTCTGATTCCTTGAATTACTTAGGAGCCCGTAGATTTTTAACTGAAACCTTCTCTGTCATTTGGTTGTTTTTTGTAACTTTAAAGAATCTGATAGTAGACACAGTATAATGGTCCCAGCCTGTCTGGGCAGGTACACTACAACCTATTCTTAGCTTGGAAATGCTTTACTGATTAAGTCAGTGACTAGGAGATAGTAAATTATCACTGCAGCAGCATGGATCCCCAGTTCTGGAAGACTTCCATTGAGTGAGCGTGTGACCCTGCGTTGATTGCCAGCGTGTTTGGCTTCAAAGTGGATAGCTCTGTTCCCATGTTTGCTTTAGCTCCTCTGCCAGCGCTGAACAAACACCTGTTGATCTTTTTTCCTATCAAGCTTTTTGCTCTGTTCCAACTACCCAGCTCTGCCAACACGTTCTGCGGTGTTGTTTTATTGAAGGGAACAATGGAGGTTGACCGAGACTTTTGCTTCATTTTTTCCTTTGTTGTGGCACAGCGCGTGGCCTTCTTTTCTCTGTATATGCGGTTTGGTTTCTCTGAGACACAGTGTGACTGCCTCTTCATTTTTAGGTGTAGCTAGACAGGAGTCAGCTTAAACAGAGGCCTGGGTTCTTCATCGTTCCAGGCTTGACTCACTGAGTGTTGTTAAGCGCCTGCTGGTGTGTGTCATGCTCTGCCAGGTGGTGAGGGGACTACAGAAAAAGACATGGCCCCACCACTGCTCTGGAGAATCTGAAGGTACTCGGCAGCTCAGCTTCCCCATGGAGAGGATGCTCAGTGTTATTGTCTTTCTGGTTTTGCCACTTAAGCATATGTTACTTTTGTAATCAGAAAAACCGAAAAGCGGAGCTGGGTGAAAACACACTGTTGAGTGAGAAAAGCAAGATGTAGACCGATATGTACAGTGTGCAGTCTTTCATGTAGAAGTTTTAAAACATAAAAAAAGATATTGCATGTTTATGGATACATGAATATATGTAAAAGTATAAAAACAGATGGGAAGGATTTTGTATCCACTTCAGGATAGTGGTTATCTCTTGGGGAGGCGGGGGAACGGGGCTGGGGACTGCAACTGGAACTTCAGAAGTCTCTTTAACACTTTATTTTCTTAAAAAAAGAAAAAGAAATGTGACAGGTGTTAATTATTTGTTAAGTCAGAGTGATGGGTTCGTGGGTGTTTGTTGTATCTTTATACTTTTCTTTGTTTCTGAAAATGTGAGTTAAATGCCTTTTGCTCTTGTGGTAAAGCAAATGTTTTTTAAATGTGTGTTGGAGAAATCAGCCAGCCAGCCATGAAATTAAATAAGATTTAAAGTAGCATGTATAATTTAGCATCAAAGTAAGTTGTGAATATGGTGTGATGCCATTTATATGAAGTTTTTCAAACATGCAGAACAATACTCTATATTGTTTCAGGATACATGCATAGGAAATATAAAAACAAAAATGAGGATGAAAAACACCAGACTCAGTGGTTTCCTGAGAAGGGTTGTGCTGGGGTTTCGACTCCATAATGTATTATTTCTTACGTAGGTGTTGAGCACCTACCTGGGTATACTGTATATTATGCTCTAAATCTAGTCTGTTTTAAAAAATAGTTTATTCTTTAAAAGCAGTGTAAGCCTCAATTTCTGTGTTTTAGGGAATCAGCAAAGGCATGGGTTAGTGGATGCTGGGGATAGGCTCAGAGAAAGTCTCATGGGGCAGAGGGTGTAGAGTTTGAAGGAATGTTTCAGGATGGATAAGATTTTTTAAATGAGATGGGGAGAAGAGCCCAGCTTAGCGTTTGAGGTTAGGGTGTGTGGAGACCAGCCTCCTCTAGAGTTGAGTTTGGGTCTAGTGGAAGTGTACTGCACAGGTCGATAGGTGAATTATACATGCCCGGAAATTGAGCACCTTAATCACCAGGCTCTTTCAGTTTGTCTTCATTTAGTCATCTGGGCTTCTCTTCCTTTTCTAACTTCTTGCCTCTCCTATTCACATGCCAGTAAGGTAATGCTCAAAATTCTCCAAGCCAGGCTTCAGTAATACGTGAACCATGAATTTCCTGATGTTCAAGCTGGTTTTAGAAAAGGCAGAGGAACCAGAGATCAAATGCCAACATCTGCTGGATCATCAAAAAAGCAAGAGAGTTCCAGAAAAGCATCTATTTCTGTTTTATTGACTATGCCAAAGCCTTTGACTGTGTGGATCACAATAAACTTTGGAAAATTCTGAAAGAGATGGGAATACCAGACCACCTGACCTGCCTCTTGAGAAATCTGTATGCAGGTCAGGAAGCAATAGTTAGAACTGGACATGGAACAACAGACTGGTTCCAAATAGGAAAGGGAGTACGTCAAGTCTGTATATTGTCACCGTGCTTATTTAACTTATATGCAGAGTACATTATGAGAGACGCTGGACTGGAAGAAGCACAAGCTGGAATCAAGATTGCTGGGAGAAATATCAATAACCTCAGATACGCAGATGACACCACCCTTATGGCAGAAAGTGAAGAGGAACTCAAAAGCCTCTTGATGAAAGTGAAAGTGGAGAGTGAAAAAGTTGGCTTAAAGCTCAACGTTCAGAAAACGAAGATCATGGCATCTGGTCCCATCACTTCATGGCAAATAGATGGGGAAACAGTGGAAACAGTGTCAGACTTTATTTTTTTGGGCTCCAAAATCACTACAGATGGTGACTGCAGCCATGAAATTAAAAGATGCTTACTCCTTGGAAGGAAAGTTATGACCAACCTAGATAGCATATTCAAAAGCAGAGACATTACTTTGCCAGCAAAGGTTCGTCTAGTCAAGGCTATGGTTTTTCCAGTGGTCATGTATGGATGTGACAATGAGACTGTGAAGAAGGCTGAGCGCCCAAGAATTGATGCTTTTGAACTGTGGTGTTGGAGAAGACTCTTGAGAGTCCCTTGGACTGCAAGGAGATCCAACCAGTCCATTCTGAAGGAGATCAGCCCTGGGATTTCTTTGGAAGGAATGAGGCTAAAGCTGAAACTCCAGTACTTTGGCCACCTCATGTGAAGAGTGGACTCATTGGAAAAGACTCTGATGCTGGGAGGGATTGGGGGCAGGAGGAGAAGGGGACGCCAGAGGATGAGATGGCTGGATGGCATCACTGACTCGATGGACGTGAGTCTGAGTGAACTCCGGGAGTTGGTGATGGACAGGGAGGCCTGGTGTGCTGTGATTCATGGGGTCGCGAAGAGTCGGACACGACTGAGTGACTGAACTGAACTGAACTGAAACTGATAAATTACCCAGGTGTTCCAGGTACAGACACATTATGGTTTAGTTCAGGAATATGTTAATTAAAAATGTTAACAGATACATTATGGTTTCAGTTCAGAAATAAGTTCAGTTTAGGTTCTGATACCTTTGCTGATAAAGTCCATCGTTTATCTTGGCCTTTCTGGCTATGCCAGCACTCGGGGCTGATGTCTTTAAAAAATAGTCTACAGTGGTGTTAAGTTCCTTTTCCTAGGTGATTATTAATGGCCTTTAGCTCCTAAACCTGCACCATTAGAATTGCTTTTTTTCTTGCTGTATTACTGGCAGGTGGTAATACTCTTTTATGGAGAGAATCTAAGGATTCTTTCTTATTCTGCTACTCAGTCACCCAGCCCAACTTTCCCATTAATATCTTCCTGCAGAGTTTATTCTCTGATCTTTATATTTTGCTAACATAGAAGCTTATTTACTTAGAGAGTTCAAGTGTACTCATCTTAAGAGTATTTGCAAATGCTGAAATACAGATGGCCCTTTGGGTTTTCTAGTTTGTGCTTTTTGTTTTGTCTAAGCTTTCTCTCTCTAAGCCAAACTTTCCTGTATTCTTTAATCCTTCTTTTCTCTCTTCTTTTCCTCTGCCTGGGAAACTGTAAACACATTCAAGTAGCATTGTTTGTATTTCTGTGGTAGTACATGTGATGGCTTGTTTAAAATTACTTAATAACCTTCCATAGATGTTCAGAAATCTTACTACTAAAAGGGTCAGGGCCCTACTCATAGCTAAAAATTGGTACACAAATATTCCCTTTGGAATCTTAGTAGAAATCAATGTGAAAATGATCAGATTGACTCCATTTTCATTTAAAAGCAACTTTAGGATCACATCTTTATGTCAAAGTACTTTATGTCAAAGGTACTTGGTAAACCTACTTGTTCTGTTTTCTAAATGTTAGTAAGAAATAAATTACAAAAATCGGGGGGAGGAAGAAAACCAACATTTCTTAAGCACTGAGTGTGTGCCGGGCAGCATTTACCTCACCACCTGCTATTATTGCTTAACTACCTGTAGGAATTGTGCTGAAGGACCTTTTACACATTATCCCATTTAAACTTCCCAGTGCTCTTAAGATTGCTTAATTTATTTCTTAGAAAGGTGATCATGTATACAGTACTAATTGAGAAAGGTGTAAGAAGGTTTGCACTGAAAACTTAGTCTCCGCCACAGGGCCCTCCCATCATCAGTCCTACTTCCATACCACTGCTTCTGAGTCTTATGTGTTCTTTCAGAAGTGGACTGTAAATACATAAACGCAATCATATGTCAGTATGTGGATATATTTTATTTTAAAGATTTTTACATAAAATGGAATTATTACTATGCATATAATTCTGCATCTTTTTTTCAATGCGTGTTTCATGTCAGTGGATATAGAATTACCTCATTCTTTTTAACAGATGTACTGTAGTTGATTTTACCAGTCCCATTGGTAATAATCCCTTTTCTTTTAATAGGTAAGTTCAACCCATATATATTTATTGGAGTGACTGATATATTTGGTTTTAGTTCTATTTTTAATATTTTCTTTTAAAAAGCTTTCACTATCAGGACTGTACTTGCTTTGGGAGGTGGGCATATCCTGGTGTAGGTTCTGATGATTTGAAAGAGTTATCTTTTTATTCTAGTGATTGTGTGTAACTTTATACCATGTTTCTTCCGATAGTATCTGTTGACTCCCTACCATGAGTAATGATGAAATTAGTACTATTTCCTGCCTCCTTTCCACCTGCTTTTAGTTGATTATAGTTATTTTTCTTAGTTTTATTTTATATCTTTAAACATACCTGTATATTAGGGCATCAAAGAATGAGATGGCTGAATGGCATCACCAATGCAGTGGACATGAACTTGGGCAAACTTCAGGAGATGATGAGGGACAGGGGGGCCTGGCATGCTGCAGTCCCTGGGGTCACAAAGAGTCAAACACGACTGGGAGACTCAACGACAACAACAACATACCTATATATTACTTGAACTACCGGTTATAAGTGTCTTTTTGAGCCTTGTCAGTAAAAGATGAGGAAATCAGTCTACTTATTTCAGTCCACTTCTCCTCCATCCCACTTTAACATTTGCCAGTTACATTATTTTTGCATTCTCTTCTGCAACCAGAAAGCCTCAAATTTAAGGCTCAATCTTTACAAAGCTTTAAAAATTTACGTACTTATTTACTTTTGTCCACCCCGGGTCTTGGTTCTACATGGGGGGCTACTCTTTAGCTGTGGTGCAGGGGCTTCCTTTGTTGCAGAGTCCAGGTTCTAGGTGGGCGGGCGGGCTCCAGTAGTTGCAGCACGTGGGCTCAGTAGTTGCGATTCGCCAGCTCTGGAGCTTGGGCTCAGTGGTTGTGGCACACGGGCTTAGTGGCGCCGGGGCAAGGGGAAGCATGTGGAGTCTTTTCAGAACAGGGATCGAACCCATGTCCCCTACCTTGGCAGGTGGATTCTTGTCCACGACCAGCCTTTTGCCATAGTGTCTCCATTTATTATATTATCAGTTGAAGTTTTTCCTCTAGTAGTTTCTTCAGGAAGGAGTAAAGGAAACCAGATTCCCTGAGTTCTTACATGCTGAAGCATGCTTTTCTGTTGCCTTTGTACTTAAACCACAGTTTGGCTTAGTATACAATTATTTCAGGTCACTCTCTTTTTTCATTTTTTTTAAACTAAACTACTGTAGAAAAGTACATAAAACAAGTGTGTGGTATGGTAACTTGATAAACTTGATAAATAATCAGAAAGTGAACGCCCCGGAAGCCCCCGTGTCTGTCTTTGATCACACCTCCTTCCTTCTCCCCAAGAGATAACCACATCCTTTCATGCTAATCACTCTGTGCTTCCTTTATTGTGTTACTATATGGATGATCCCCAAGCAATAGAAATCATTTTGCCAGTTTGTGATGTATGTGTAAATAGAATCATACACTATTTACTGTTTCATCCTTTGCTTGTTTTTTTTGTTCGACATGACATTTGTAAGATCCATTCACATTACTTGCAACCTTACTCCATTTATTTACATTGCTGTAAAGTGTTTTATTATATGAACACATGAAAGTTAATTTCTCTATTGATAGACAGTAGGGTTATTTCTAGTTTGGAGCTAAAAGGATCCATAATGCTATCAGTTCAGTTCAGTCACTCAGTCGTGTCCAACTCTGTGACCCCATGAACTGCAGCGCATCAGGACTCCCTGTCCATCACCAGCTCTCCAAGTTTACTCAGACTCATGCCCATTGAGTCGGTGATGCCATCCAGCCATCTCATCCTCTGTCGTCCCCTTCTCTTTCCACCTTCAATCTTTCCCAGCATCAGGGTCTTTTCAAATGAGGCAGGTCTTCACATCAGGTGGCCAATGTATTGGATTCAGCTTCAACATCAAAGTTTCAGCTTCAACATCAGTCCCTCCAATGAACACCCAGGACTGATTTCCTTTAGGATGGACTGGTTGGATCTCCTTGCAGTCCAAGGGACTCTCGAGAGTCTTCTCCATCACCACAGTTCAAAAGCATCAATTCTTCAGTGCTCAGCTTTCTTTATAGTCAACTCTCACATCCATACATGACTACTGGAAAAACCATAGCCTTGACTAGACTGATCTTTGTTGGCAAAGTAATGTCTCTGCTTTTTAATATGCTGTCTAGGTTTGTCATAGCTTTTCTTCCAAGGAGTAAGCGTCTTTTAATTTCATGGCTGCAGTCACCATCTGCAGTGATTTGGAGCCTCAAAAAATAAAGTCTCTCACTGTTTCCATGGTTTCTCCATCTATTTGCCATGAAGTGATGGAACTGGATACCATGATCTTATTTTTCTGAATGTTGGGTTTTAAGCCAGTTTTTTCACTCTCTTTCACTTTCATTAAGAGGCTCTTTAGTTCTTTGTTTTCTGCCATAAGGGTGGTGTCATCTGCATATCTGAGATTATGAACACTTTTATATATGTTTCCTGATACACATATCTTTGTTTTTCTAAAGACATATGTATATATATGTATATGTATGTATCTTTAGTCTTAGGGTATGCATACTTTGTTCTTCCTCAATATAGCCAAACTTTTTCAAAGTGGTTGTATCAGTTTTTACCCCCGTCAGCAGTTGTGAGAACCCCTTGGGTCACTCCTCCCCTGATCTGTGGGGCTGCTTCACTGTCGTGTAGTCCAAGTGGTCCTCTGGGGTAGGCGATATTCCAGTTTTACAGATAAGAAAGCATGTTCAAAGTGGTCAGGCCATTTAGTGAAAGTTTATAGTGGATGCCACAACCTACATATGAACTGTATTCTGTCCAACTGTAAGCCTTCCCATGCTGCCTGTACAGATAGAACTTTCTGATAATTGCGTAGGGTGCTGAAACCTCACCAGGGAAGAAGATGAACTTTTTTTTTTTTAAAGAGTAGGTTGCTGTCCTTTGGCTTGGGCATAGTTGTTCTTGGAGGTCACCTGTTTCTCTCAGTCCCTTCCAACGTTGTGATGCAGGTGGTACTCACCCAATATATCTACCTTCCTGACAACTCGTGTCTTCCTTTTTTTTCTCGCTTTTAGCATCCAGCCCGTGTATGGAGCACAGCACCCTCCTCTGGACCCTCGGCTCACCAAAAAGTAAGTCAAGATATTTTTCCTCTCATGCATGTACTTCTTCTTAAACCCGTGGAACCCTTCCCTACTTTGTAGAAGTGACAGTTTCTGCTTTGACCTTTTCTAGCTTCTCCCCTGTTCTGTTTTGGATCAGAAGATGAACAGTCTTGTTACTTTTAAGCAGTCTGTTACTAAGTATAAAATTAAGTTACATCAGAGAGCTTTTTCTTACGTTGGAAGGTGGTTTATATAGGGTTTGTCTCTGTTCTATGAGAAGGTCTTTATTTGGTAAATATTGTCCTAAAATTGGTTGATTGATGATCTTCTGGCTTCTGGAGACCATGCTTCTGAAGATATAGATAGATAGATAGGTAGACCGCCCCTCTTCCTTACTTACTTTCTGAGAACCGGGGCAAACAGAACTTAACTATGGAGCTGGCATTCTTCAGGTCCTTTTTCTCTTTGACACACTCAACGAAACCCAGCCAGACGGTGGAGTTAAAAGATCCCTGGAGGCTATTTCTTCTAGTAAAATTCTAATTATTTTCAAACACAGAAGAGCCCTAGTTAAATCCCAGATGTGTGGGTGTGTATTCATACCCCCAATTATCACTTTATCCCACCTTTCTCTCATAGGCCATCGTTCAATCACAATAAGTTTAAATGATGGGTCATCTTCTCACGTGTTCTAAGAACTTTGGCCTCTCTCTTTTTGCAGGTTTAATCTTAGAGACTTACCTCTAGGAAAGCTGTTGTTCATAGTGAGAGCTGAATGATTTAAGAGGTACAAGAGACCTCGATTTCATCCTTCGGGGGCCTGTGTCATAATAGCCACCCTGTCTTCCTTCATAGTCAGTGGGGAAGTAAAGAGAATATACATTAAAGTATTTTGAATACCTAGAAAAATACCTTACAAATATGCATTGTCAATATTTTAATATTCTTTTAATAACTTAACTGAATGTGTGCTGAACTTTTCTCTAATTCCACCAACCCATTCTTTTTTCAATTTGGCTAATATGTAGAAGGTATAGTCTTCTGAAATACTGTGAAGCATGACTGCTGTTCATTTCTGTAAAATGCAGTTTTGTTTTGTCTTTTTAATCAGAAATTGCCAGTGTAAGCTCTCTGAGGGCTGGGACTTTGTTTTGTTCACCAGTGTGCCTTAACACCTGCTTTTGTTCACCAATGTGCCTTAACACCCAGACAAGCAGAAAAGAAAATTCAGTAAATGTTACTATAAAATGTTTATTGCCCTTATTTTAGGTCCTAAGTTACTAAGTAAATATTTTTGGAAAGAAGGAATGAAATCCCTCCATTTACTTAGTAGATTCTTCTTTAATGTTTCTTAGTATGTATCTTGTATTAGATCTTCTCAAGGGGATACATGTTTTCTGTGCTATTTGCATAATATTTCCATTAAGTATGATGGGTTCTATTTCCCAGTTTTACTCACAGTGGACTGTCTGGTTTGTTGGCCAGTGGGGCAGGCATTGTTAATTACCTACCCAGCCGCCTTCCCGGCCCCTGCTTCTTCCTTGCTCAAGACCATAGATTCATTCAGCTCTTGAACAGGCAACGGTGTACTTAGAGTAGGCATCTGGGTTAGTTTAAGCCTTTTATAATAATTCCTTGGTAATACCAGTGACTAATCTGTGATGGGCTCATCTCATTGGTTCTGGCCAGTGAGCTGTAAAAGAAAAGTCTGAAGGAGGGTTTTTAGCAGGATTTTCTTTTCCAATCAGTAAGAGATGATTTTGTGAAGAAAGCTACTTTCTGCCTCCACTCACATTTCCTACTTTTGCATGTGTTAATGTGAAAATAAGGTGCCAAAAACTGTTAACAGTTAACTTGTAACCTGAGGGAAAGACAAGAGAATTGCAGAGACACCAGCTCAGTACCCTGATGTCACAGTCTTTACAATTTAAGTGTCAGAGTTGAGTATTCTGTTCCTTTTAGCCAATTCTGTTCACAGCCAGGATTTGTCCGTGTTTGTAAGGCAGTGGGATGTACTATCCTGTTTTATGTTTGGTTCAGAGTCACCATACCTTGCCTGCCCCTGTCATCAGCTGAGTTTTCCTTGAATCTGTATTTAGGATGGGTCTTAAAATATCACCATATCCCAAACTGCAAAGGCAAACTTTATACACTCTTGTTTTGCACCTGTTAACAATATAAAACCATGAGTGTTTCCATGGGTCATTCAGCAGAATTGCATTCATGTAACCAGTAGAAGTAGTTATTTAGCTCTGTGATTTGGGAGGAATATAATTGTCACCGAATACACTGCGTCCCCTTTTTTGTGTGCGCACACGGTGGTTTGGTGTTAGCACTCTGCAGTAAGGGACAACACGTAGGTCTGCACTGGACCATTTTACAATTCCAGATTGTTACTATAAAACATTTATTGCCCTTATTTTAGTACCTTTGTTGGGACATTTTTATTACTTTCTCTGATACATGATTATCGTTCCACTTTAGGCCATTAATTACTGAGTGGTTAATCCTCATCACAGCAGAAGCCTTTACGTTGGATCTTCAATCATCTAAACTGCACAAGCACAACCAGTTATTCCCCGTCTGTGTATATTGACTTCCATTTGCCAAATTATTGCCATTAGTGATAATACTGCCTGCAATAATTTTTATTGCTCAGATAAAACTAGTCTTACCGCAGAGTGGCCCCATTGGCCACCTGGTGGTATGACAGGCTTCTAAATTTATTGTTTTCTGAATTGATATCCTAGTTCTGAGTTAGAATCCTAGTTCACGCGAAGCCCCTCTAGTTATTGAAATGACTGGGTTTACCGAATTCCCCACTTGCTTACATCCCTTACCAGTGTCAAATAAATTTTTGTCATATTTCTGCTAAGTGAACAGCCATATCAGTAAAAACAGTATAGCATTAATGCAATCACAGAGTGAGTGACCTTTTGTTTCTTAACCCCTATAACCTGTAGCCACTCTTCTCCAAAATATCCTGTGGTTTATGTTACCATTTAACAAGCTATTAATCATCAAACAACAGAGTTTCTCTTAGTGGGTCAGTCATTATGTATTTGTGAGTTTTGAGTGTCACTTGCACTTCTTGAATCTCTTTTTATGCATCACTTACTAACTCCATGATCTTGGGCAAATTACTCAACCTTTCTGACCCTTAGATTCCTCATCCATGAAGTAGAAATGATAAGACTCCCCTCACAAAGTTGCTGTGAGGATTAAATGAGGTATCTGTGAAAGTGCTTTTTAAACTATACTGTGGCATACAGCTGTAAGGATGTGTTTGTATGAGGCCAGTTTGGTTGTAACTTTGGTGTACTTCTGTTTAAATAATTTTGGTTAAACTTGAAGCCACACTGTGGCATTATTGTGCCTTGGGTTAGTTATAGGTTAAGTTGGGACCATGTTAAAATGAGGCAGCCTGTATGCCAGAGGCATCCCCAGTTTGAATCACCTGGATTCACTTTTTACTGTGACTGCTGGGGTCAAAGGGGAAGAGAGACATTTCTCCTCCAAGAGCCACATCCCCAGATGTGGCTTCTTCCCTTTCTGGCTACCAGCACACACAGCCTGTTGGATGTAGAGGAGAGTCTCCCTACAGAGTTGGGGCTGCCAGCACGGGCACGTGGAGATTATAGCTGTGGTGCAGTGTGCTCAGTTTGCTGGTGACTCCTCTTCCCAGATCCTAGTCGTCCTCATCTCGATTCATCTTTTTAACCAGTTCTTCCAGGCAGGGTGGTTAGAAAGTACAGGTAGACCTGGATTTGGGCCCAGAGTTCCCTGCTTGCTCATGACCACAGGAAGCCTCAGTTTCCTCATCTGTCTATAGGAATAATAATAATAGTACCTCCATAGGCTAATGAATGAGCATTAGTAAGAAAAATGGGTATATATAAACAGTAGTACAGAGCCTGGCACCTGGTGAACAGCCAACAAATGTTAACTACCATATATTAAGGGCTTCCCTGGTGGCTCAGTGGTAAAGAATCTGCCTGCTACACGGGTTTGATTCCTGGGTCAGGAAGATCCCCTGGAGAAGGAAATGGCAGCCCACTCCAGTATGCTAGCCTGGGAAATCCCACAGACAGAGGAGCCTGGCGGGCTACAGTCCACGGGGTCGCAAAAAGAGTTGGATACAACTTAGAGGCTAAACAACAACAGAGGAACCACGTATGTGTGAATTTACATGATTCCCTGTGGAGAACAATGTTAATAAACATAGGAAAGCGTCGAAGCCTTTAAACCTTGCCATCGTTGTTGCAGGGCTGTGCTCTTTCTGCTCCTCTGAGAGGTATCTCTTCACTGTCACGCTCCTCTCTTTTTGTTTGTTTTTGGCTGTGCCATGTGACTGGCAGGATCTTACTTCCCCAACTGGGAGTGAACCCGAGCCCCTGTAGTGGAAGCACAGCGTCCTAGCCCCTGGACCACCGAGGAATTCGCTCCTCTTTCATTCTTGAGAGCGGTCCTTACAACCTTATTCTGTCCTCAGACTCCTTCCCCTATAGGTGATGCCAACCCCTTCCTCCATGAAGGTCTCTTTCCTAAGGACAGAGCTGACTTCTTTAACTGGCTGATGACTGAGTTTGGGCTTTTGTGAGGTAGGTATCTCTAATTTCTAGCAGACTGTAAATGGGCAGCTTGGACTCTCTCGTGTCTTCTTACCACAGGGAAAGGCAGCCTTTCCTCCCTCTCTCCTCTCCATTGTGTTGGAATATTTCCTTCCAATGTCTATTTGCAAAGTGTTCATCTGAGTAATTCCAATTCTTATTCTAGTTTACTTACTTTGAACCTTCATCTGCTTCAAAAATATAATGAAATACTTTAAATGCATAAAACGGTTAAAGGAAAAAGATAACAAACACTCATGTACCCACCACTCAGCTAATTTACCTTCTTCACTTGTATAGAAAGCTCAGCATCTGTCAGAACCCAGTGCTCAGCGTGACCCATCTCTTGGTGCCGTGTTTTAATCCATTCCAGGGTCTCCCTATTGCTTTACCTAGTGTTAGACTAACCGTATCCAGTCAGTTCTTTGACTTGAATCAAAATCCAGCTTGATTTTGAGTCTCTTGATTCATGGTTTATTTAAAGGATTCTTTTTGGCCCATGAAGAGCAGCTTTTGGGATCTTAGTTCCCTAACAGAGATTAGACCTGGGCCCACAGCAGTGAACACGCCAAGTCCTAACCACTGGACCGCCAGGGAATTCCCTACAGAATTCTTTTTTTTTTTTTCAGATTTTATTCATTTATTTATTTATTAAATAACACCAAAACCTTTTGTATTGGGTATAGCCAGTTAACAATGCTGTGTTAGTTTCAGGTGAACAATGCAGGGACTCAGCCGTACATCCCTAAAGAATCCTTACGACTTCAAGAGGGTATTTAGGAAACATCAACCGGGAGAAAAACAAATAATAACCTTGGGCTCCCAAGCAGTTCACATCACTGTTGAATTTGTCATGCGCAGTTTTGAGGTTCACGTGGTCTCCAAGGAGGAAGACAACAGCCTCCTGTGCTTTTTTCCATTCTTTTTTGATGGCAGCTCTTTCTGACACATCTGCCTGTTTGTTCTTGACAGCGGACCCTCTGAGGTGAGTACTGCAGGCTGTGGATCTGGGTTCCCTTTCACAGAGGAGAAGCCGTCATAATGACAAGTCCAGAACATACAGCCTCAGTGGGTCTACAGAGGAGTAATTTGCCTCTGGGTGGATTTCTTGACGAGCAGATTTTTGTGCTGCATTTCCTCAGTTTTATTTTTATTTTCAGTAGGTTTAGAAGTACTCTTTCTTTGGGGATTGACGAGAGCCAACAAAACCACCTTTTCCAGTGATTAATAAAAATAATATGCTCATTGTAGAAAACATGAATAATTCAGAGAAGTATAAAAATTAAGTGTCAGCTATCATTCCAGAGCCCAGAGATAAGCAGTGTTAACATTTTTGATGTGTTTTCTTCCTGGTCTTTTCTGTGCACATACTTTTTAAGAAATATAGAGATCATAAAAAATACATAATTTTGGTTCAATTTTCACTTTATTGAGATGACTTTCTAGCGTTATTAAATAGCCTTCACGACATGATTTTCAGTGGCATCTGGTGGCTGAACAGTAGTATATTTTATCATTTGTAATTTCTAGATGTTTATGTTTGCAGTTTTTAACCAAAATGCATAATACCATTATAGACTGTTTCAGATCACCTTTGTTTGACTCTCTGATTCTTTTCCTTTTTTTTCAGACTTTAAACTTTTTATTTTGTATCGGAGTATAGCTGATTAACAATGTTGAGATAGTTTCAGGTGAACAGCAGAGGGACTCAGCCATTATATACATCTATCCATTCTCCTGCAAACCCCCGCTCCCATCCAGGCTGACGCGTAACTCTGAGCAGAGTTCCATGTGCTACACGATAGGTCCTCGTCTGATTATTTTCTTATGGTCAGAGATTATGAGTCATTTTAAGGCTGATGGGATGTGTATTGCTAGATTGTTTTCCGAAAAGTGGAACAATATACACCCTACCTGTGCTATTAGAGAGCTGGTCTCACTACACCTGGGTCAGCACGGAGAGGATACGTCTTTGAATCTTTGCTAATTTAGTGGGTGGAAAATGGTTTCTCGTTTCCATCACGTTTGAGCTGTTACATCGTGTAATCTCATGTTATCTCTTGCATCTCGTGTGATGCGTTTTCCTTTTCTCTGTGAGGCCAGTGTTTGAAAATATGCCTGTCATATCTTACTCCTTTTTTGGTGTTAATAATAGGGTCATTCTGATGAGCTGTGTGAGTTACCAGTCTTTCTTTATCAATGCTAACAATGGTTATCTTTCAGAATGACTGTTGGACATATCTTGGGAGGTGTCATAGGTATTAGACCAGCCCCTAAAGGGAAGAATATCTCTTGGAAATTGGGGACTTCAGCTTTTCTGGCAGAGCCTCGTTTTTAGACTAGAGTTGCCCTACCTTGCTGAGGGAAATAGTGAGGCATTTTAATGATGTCACATTCCAGTCCTCAGGTGTAAATTTACTTGAGGCTGTATTCTTTGATTCCCTACTTGGGGTATGAAGGATGTTAGATAAGACTCAGTTATAGAAACATCCCAACCACATAGTCCCCTGGAACCAGAATAAGGGCCACCAGACCTTAAGGGATTCACAGAAAGAAGAAAACTTCAGGGGGACTTCCTGGCTGCTCAGTGGTTAAGACTCCATGCTTCCAGTGCAGGGGGTGTGGGTTCAGTCCCTGGTTGGGAAACTAAGATCCTGCATGCCGCATGGTACAGCCAAAAAAAGAGGAAACGTTCAGGAAAGTTGGAATGGTCTACCTGACTCTTAGGACTAGGCTGTCTTTCCTCAACAAGTTAACTGAGTATTTCCCAAACTCAAGTCATGTACCGTCTTCACGACTTTTTTGCAATATTTTATACTATTATTTATTAAATGCACTTGAAAAAATAAACTTATGTACTCAATTAGATTTACTTTTAAAATAAATCTTACTAGTTCTGTAAGTGGAAAACCAGTATCATTTGCCCAAAATAGAAAATAACCTTAGAAATACAGTGAAACACAAAACAGTCTCATTAATTAAATTCTAAGCCAGATCCTCTTGCTTACAAAATGTTGAACCTGAAGCTGCCCTCACTTTGTTAAAAAATAATCCTAAAGACAGAGTGGCGTCAAACTCAGATCCCTCCTCAAGGGCAGCAGGACTTTAACAGAATAAAAAGAGAACAACTTGTTCATTTTGAAACTCAGTGTTTAATAATAATACACCTGGGCTACCTAAAATCATCTCCTGTTCTACCAGTAGTTAATGTCCTGCTCTAGAAGATATTTTAGGGTATGTTGCTGTAACAGATTAACTCTGAAATCTCAGTGGATTGACACAACAGATGCTTATTTCTCACTCGTGCTTCCAGACCAAGTGAGGGTAAAGTGGGTGTGGAAGGCAGGCTCTGCTCCACATAGTCACTCTGTCATCCAGGCTGAAGGAGGTGCCACCGCCTGGAGCCTCACCAGTTATCACAGCAGAACAAGGCTTACAGAGAACTCACACGTAGGACTTCCCTGATGGTTCATTGCACTTCCATTGCACGAGGCACAGGTTCGATCCTTGGCAGGGGAAGTTCTGCATGCCACATTGTTTGGCAAAAAAAAAAAAAAAAAAGGGAGAACTCACACTTGTTCCTTACACTTTGGCTCAGAAGGGATGGCCTCACTTCTCTCCTCAGCTCATTGGTCAGAACCAGTAGCCTCACCTAAGTGCAGGGGCTGGGACGTACAGAGGAGCATGTGGAATGTTTGGAGAGTGATGGTGTCTTTGTTTCATCTGGTACTGCAGCATAATGCTGGTCTAGACGCTTCTAGATAAGGAATGGATGTGGATATTTTTTATTTGAAGAGGGTAATGATTGTGTATGAGATAATTTGTAATACTGTTAATAATCTGTTAAGAGAAAGTGGTCGGATATGTCAGACTGTTCCTTGGTTAACAGTGTCTCCTTTCTTAAAGCTTCATTAAAGAACGGTCAAAAGTCAGCACGGTTCCTCTGAAAAATAAGAAGGCCTCCAGTTTCCACGAGTTTGCCCGGAACACCAGTGATGCTTGGGACATTGGTGATGACGAGGAAGAGGACTTTTCATCCCCTGCTTTCCAAACTCTGAACTCAAAAGTTGCTTTGGCAACCGCTGCCCAAGTGCTAGAAAACCACAGCAAGCTGAGGGTGAAACCAGAACGGTCCCAGTCAACGACATCTGATGTACCTGCCAGCTACAAGGTCATAAAGTCCAGCAGTGATGCCCAGCTGTCCAGAAATTCCAGTAAGTCCATCCAGCTCCCCGCCATAGGCTCAGCCTTTTCAGCAGAGCGCACTTTAAATAAAAACAGGTTCTGGGGGAGCATCCCTTGGATCGTCCACTGGATAATAAATAAGTGAGCTGGAGCCTGAGGGTCCTCAGAGGGCCTCACTGGTCAGGAGCTATGCTCGATCCTCCCGCCTGGATGGCTGCCTGGCCCTGGGACCCGGGGCTTCACTTCTGATACCCCCGTGTTGCTTGCCCTTCTCTCCTTCCTTTCCCTGTGCTGGGGTCCAGAACGCTTATGGTGTGGTTGCTTCACATTTCTTTGGACCTGGTCAGGTTGAAGTGTGTTGACGAAATGTAGTTGAAGTTGTTAGTGGCTGAATTTCAAGCATGTTTGGTATCGTTCCTCCGTTCTGGGGAAGAGCCCCTAGCAGCAAGTCGTCTCTCTGCTGTTCCTCAGGAGCAGAGTCCCTGTGTCACAGCTCCCTGCCTGCCAGGTTTGGGTGGGGCGGGAGGAGATCCCACCTTCTTTTCAGGAAACTGGCACCAGTAACCGGTTGAGATGATGGTGGTTTTATGAGATGCTTGGAGACACCTCAGTGTACTCTTTTTAGTATCCATTGCTATGTCTAATGTTGTCCTAAAGCGTTTTATGGGAGTCAGTCGTTCTGAGCTGGAGGGGGAAGTGCCCTTGTGCTGGTGAGAGTTAAAACAGCTGACTGTGGTAAAGGGTGAAAAGGAAGTGGAATGTCAGAGCCCTGGTGCGTGTCCTGGCTCCTGTTCTCGGAGAACAACTTTTACAGTTTCAGACAAGGATGTGCTCCGGAAATGAGGCTGTAAGGCCTGGAAAATCATTCCACCGTCACTTTACATCTCTGATTTGGGCCCCAGTGATGCGCCCAGACAGGCATTCAGTGCCAAGTGACCACAGCTCCTGGCTGAGGAAAGTGTCTTCACATGAGACCGAGGGTCTCCAGAGGGTCCCACTGTGAGGGAAGGCCCCACCACGATCCTTGACTAGCTACCCTTGTGCAGCCAGGACCACCCAGAGCACTCCCGTTACGGGGTTCCCTCCTGTGAATGTCGGTCAGCCAGTCACTGATAACCGGAAGTGGCCTTCAGTCTCAGCTCTGTAGCGTGTGGTCTGCATTTTCTCAGCCCTATGTCGCACTAGGCATCCAGACCAAGCACCCTATGGCCGTTGAATCTGTAAACCTCCTAGTGCTGGTTGATGAGGATTCCCTGTTTAATTCTTGTTGTGCTGACTACTTGTTAAGGCCCAAAATATGTAAAGAATGTGAAACAGTCATGAAAGGATGGTCAGAATTTAAAACTGAGTTTTGTTTGGGGGAGTAAAATAAATAAGGGTTTTGGCGTCAGACAGACCCAAGATAACTCAGCTCTCCCTTGCAAATTACTTAACCTCTCTGAGCTATAGTTCCCTCAAAATTGTGATAGATTCCTGCCGTAGTATGTTGTAAGGGTCAAATGAGAGGACGTAGGTAACTGTGACCAGCTCAGTGCCTTAGTGAGCAGTCAGTGAATGTTAGCGCTCTCCTGCTCACTTCTCCTAGCCACCATCTTGTTCAGAAGTGTCTAGAACCAGACATAGAGTTCAGCTTGAGTCCATGTGCCTGTTATTTCAGTCATATCCTGGCAGAACTAAAAGCGAGTTCATTTTGGTGAGAAATGTCGAAGCACAGACGACCCGCCTTAGGTCAGAGCCTCTCACGTGTGAGCCAAAAACAGGTGAGAGTTGTGCGAGGGGTGCTGACCCTCTTAGCCCTCGGGGCAGCCGGCTGGGGCCTGGGGCTTTGGGAGAGCAGCCATCACCTTTTTTTTCGTGATGTGCTTTTACAGTGTCATTTTGCATGTGCTCTGAGATGAGGAAAGGGAAGGCAAATACTGCCTTTGACTACGTTGCCCCACCCCCCCTTCCCAAACTCACTATTAGACACCCAAGAAAAGTTCCAGGTTGGGATAAAAAGAAAACAATAGATTTTTCCCATGAAGTCACAAAAAATTTGTCAGATTTGCTGCAATAGCTGGAGTCTGCGCAGAAGGTGCCTTGGTATGTATGATAAACATGCAGCCCTTCCCTGGAGCGAACGGAGGGCGGCTGGGTTTCCACCCACTGGCTGGTGGCCCTGCCCTGGGCGACCTGGCAGCCGAAGCTCTGTAGGAGCCCCGTGCCCAGCAGTCAGGTCTAAGGTGTCTCTGGATCTGTGCTTGTCACACAGCCTGTCCTCTTTCTCTTTCAAACGACCCCTCAGGTGACTCATGCCTGAGGAACCCGCTCCACAAACAGCAGTCACTCCCTCTCCGACCCGTCATCCCGCTCGTCGCCCGCATCTCAGACCAGAACGCTTCTGGGGCGCCCCCGATGACTGTCCGGGAGAAAACCCGCCTGGAAAAGTTCCGTCAGCTTCTCTCCAGCCACAACACCGACCTGGGTGAGTCACCCCCGCCCCGCCCCTGTGAGCCCCGGGCAAACTCGGACCTCTCGGTGACTGGAATTCTCAGAGACCCGGAAGCTATTGCTCTTTATTCTTCCTTCTTTTACTTTTCCAGCATCTCCTGATCTGGTGCCCATTGAAGTGACACGCAGGTATCGCAGTCAGAAATACGTTAACTAGAAATCAGGGGCCAAACTAGACGGGACTGGACTCCGTGGCCTGTAGAGCCTAGCGCACCCATTCTGGCTTGGTCTCCTCTGCCTCCAGGCGATTCCTCCTGAAATCCACACTTCTGGTCTTCCTCCTCCCTCTAACTCTAATCTCTGAGCTGACTGGATCACTGCTGCAGAGCTCTGACCTTGGCTGCTCAGGGCTGTTGTTTTGGGCTTTTCACCCGCGCTTGTCGGTAGCTGGCGGCGGTGGTGGCAGTGGCGATGGCGGTCATCCTCCTGAAACGCCGGGGGGGCACCAGGCAGCGCTGGCTGAGGCTTGTTTCAGGGCACCCACGGGAAAGGCTAAGTCCAACCACACCTTCATCTCTTTGCAGATGAACTGAGGAAGTGTAGCTGGCCGGGGGTTCCCAGGGAGGTTCGGCCTGTAACCTGGAGACTCCTGTCGGTGAGTTCTGCGCGCTGGGTAGAGAAGTGCAAGCCTTACAAGGCGCCCCCCGCCTGCGGTGGCTGGTCTGGGCGCCTCAGTCCTGCCCCGTAGACTTCTCTGGTCCTACCCGATATGGGACTGAAGTCCTGTCTCTGCATAAAGAATCACATCCTCGAGAGTTTGTTCCCACTCGTGTGGAAGAGCTTAGGTTTGTGTGGATAGTCCCGATCGCACCTTCTCAGCACTGAGGCGGAGTACAGTGAGGCTGGGTGAGCCAGCTGTCCTGTGGGCAGGTCCCACTTTCCCTGTGCTTCCCTCCTTTCTCAGTGGGAATGACTAAGGGGGTTGAAACCCACTTCCCAACCGTGAAGAGTTGATAAATGGGCCTCCTTCAGAAGCCTGCACTCATCCCACGCTCACTAAGTCATGGAGCCCTGTGCCAGCCGCTGTGGTAGGAACACTTTGATCTCCTGAGCCCATAAAATCCATTCATTCATAAGGATTTATTGAGGGCAAGCTGTTTACCGGGCACGATGCCAGGTGCTGTGAGGATGCACAGAGGTGGGCCCGGCACAGCTCCGGCTCACCAGGCACTTGCTCGCTCTGTGGACGTGTCCCTTCCCTGCCTGCGAGAGGACAACTCTTGCTCCTAATCGGCCCCCACCCCCGACTCTCGTAGCCGTGGAGTCACTGCCCCTGCTCCTTCTAAGAAGTCCAAATGCTATTAGAAGTAGCTGCAGTGAGAATGGAAGGGGAACAAGAGATGTCAGAATTGAGAGTGGGATCTAGATCAGGGGTGGCCCGGAGCTGGGGCCAGGAGCGAGGGGCTGCTGCCAGAAGTTCTATGTCTGGACTTTGCAGCTGCTGGGTCACAGATTCCATTCAGCCTCCTAAGCTGGTAATTCTCAACATTACTGCGGGAAAGAATTATGTAACTAGCACAGGCTCACACGGCTCGCCACTGAGATGCGCCGTGGAGGCGGCCACCTCTCCGTGACCCTGGGAAGGATTGCCTTGCACACACGCAGCCCCAGGAGTCCTGACTTGGGTCCAGTTCCCTCCCACTGACCTACATCCGCTGCTCTACTGTGCCAAGCCCAGAGCTCTGCAGTGCTCCCCAGCAGGACCCACGCCCAGCATTGCAGGAGTACATAACCCCAAGAAACCTGGCTGGGCTTCATCTGCCCACATGTGCATCTCATTGAATGAGGACAGGGCAAACCCTGGGTGGCCAAAACCAAAAAGGGATTTACCCTTGTCCTCTTGGCAGCTTTCTTTCCCTTCCTTTGAAAGTTTCAAAGCCACTGTTCAGGCTAAAATAAAAGTTAAGGATGCATCCAGCCAGTGCCTGTCCCCATCTGACAAGCGGTCCTGTCTACAGGGTTATCTCCCAGCAAACACTGAGAGGAGGAAGTTGACCTTGCAGCGGAAGCGGGAGGAGTATTTTGGCTTCATTGAACAGTATTATGACTCTCGAAATGAGGAACATCACCAGGATACCTACAGACAGGTACGTCATCACCTGCTGCCCTTTTGCCCACTAGTCATAATCTTCAGGTGCAGCTCCTAAAAGTGCTCTCGGGGTACAGGTTTGCCAAGTCTTCAGGCTACAGTGGTTAGGAATTAAATTTATTCCCAGAACTACATCCTCTCTTTCTAATTCAGTAGCTCTGATTTTAGCCTGTTTTTTTTTTTTTTTTTTGGACTGTGCTATACGGCATGTGAGATCTTAGTCCCCCAACCAGGGATCAAACCCATGCAGCAGAAGCATGGCGTCTTAACCATTGGACCACCACAGAAGTCCCTAGACATTTTCAATAGATAGATTTTGGGGAGTCCCTGGTCAGTAGCAGTGCTTCTTGGACTTGAATATGCATAGAAACGGCCTACGATTTTGATAAAATTCTGACTCGGGGTTATGGTAAAATGCAGATTCTTGTTCGGGAGATCTGGGGTGAGCCCTTGGCTTCCAGTGAGCTCCCAGGCGATGCCAGCCGTGCTGGTCCACAGACGCCCTTGCGAATAGTCGGGTGGTGGGACACAAGGTGAAGCATGAGTCCGCTCAGTGAGTCCACCCCTCTGGCCTGTGACATCAGTGTGTCCTTCTGAGAGCTGCAGTGTCTCTTTGGCTTGTGTGTCTGTCTGTTGGAGCCATAGCCATCAGCAGCCTTAGCCGGGAGAGCCCTACCACCGCCCATAGCAGTCCACACCACCTGTGGAAAGGTGGAAGGTGTGAAAAGGAGCCTGATGGTTGCAGAGGGGAAGATACTGGGCGCGTGCAGCTGTCTACAACATGCCCCAAGAGCAGAAGTAGCCTCAGCTGCTGCTGAGACAGTCCTTAGGGCTGTTGCTGTCGTTTAGTCCCTCAGTCACGTCCCCGACTCTTCACGACCCCATGGACTGTAGCCCAACTGGCTCCTCTGTCCATGGGATTTTCTAGGCGAGGATACTGGAGTGAGTTGCCATCTCCTTCTCCAGGAGATCTTCCCAACCTAGGAATTGAATTCACGTCTCCTGCATTGGCAGGCAGGTTCTTTAGCCACTGAGCCACCAGGGAAGCCTTGTGGGTTATTAGACATCGGTAAATCCCAAGGCCAAAACCAGTCATTGTGACATCTTTGGTAACAGAAACCAGAACTCTCAGTGCCAGGCATTCAACACCAGCTCCCTCTGGTTCCCTCTCCTGGTACAGTTTTGGAGCTTTCCAAGCTCTTTTAGTTCTTACGGACTGTTGAGGATTAAGAATCTGAAAGAGGCATACACATTTTGATCCTACCTGTTAAATTTAAGTACAGGCCCAGAGTAAAACAGATGGCAGACAATAGGGAAAAGCAGCTGGTTCTGCTAAGTTGTGAAGCCTGTTGCTGTTTGGTGTTAAGTGGTTTGTTCGGGGAGGTTTCATTACTGTTCAGTTAGCTGTTGCTGTCATGGGAATGTATTCCACATGGACAGGTAGGTTTCTAAAGCCTTCTAAAGTTCTTTCTAAAGAAAATTTGACTCTCATTCTTACTCCCTTTGATTCCCAGATCCTAAGAAAATAACTTCTCAAAAGAACAAACTGGCATTTGTGTTTTTGGATAATGGCTTCTCTTTTTCAGATTCACATTGACATTCCAAGGACAAATCCTCTCATTCCATTGTTCCAGCAGCCTCTTGTACAGGAGGTGAGAGAATTGCTTAACACTGTCGGCCCTCCCCCAACCCCCACACACCTCTGCAGCACTGTCCGTGTGGGTGAGTGCTTGCCCCCGCCTCCAACCTCGGGCAGGTTTATGGCTAATCATGATGGTACCTTGGGTTCACAGATGGAGCTTTGGTTTTTCAGAGCACTTTCTTGTGGGTTCTCATTCGATCCTCGTAACAAACCTGTGGGTTGAGTAGCGCTTTGAGAGGTTAAGGGACTTGCCCAGACTCAGAGTCCACCTGGTGACCGAATGAAGACTGGAAGCTGCTAGAATTCCTAGTCCTGTGTTTGCTGTACTTGATAAAGCTGGGAGTAGTGATTTGTGTGTGTGTGTGGTAACAATACATAACATAAAATTTACTGTTGTAACCATTTATAAGCATATAGTTCAGTGGCATTAAGTACATTCATATTGTTGTTCAGTCATCACCATCATTAATCTCTACAACACTTTTTCATTTTCCCAAACTGAAGCTATGTACCCATGATGCAATAATTTTCCATTCCCAGCAGCTGCCATTCTACTTCCTGTGTCTATGAGTTTGAACATTCTCAGTTCAGTTCAGTTCAGTCGCTCAGTCGTGTCCAACTCTTTGTGACCCCATGAATCGCAGCATGCCAGGCCTCCCTGTCCATCACCATCTCCCAGAGTTCACTCAAACTCATGTCCATCGAGTCGGTGATGCCATCCAGCCATCTCATCCTCTGTCGTCCCCTTCTCCTCCTGCCCCCAATCCCTCCCAGCATCACAGTCTTTTCCAATGAGTCAACTCTTCACATGAGGTGGCCAAAGTACTGGAGTTTCAGCTTTAGCATCATTCCTTCCAAAGAACACCCAGGGCTGATCTCCTTTAGAATGGACTGGTTGGATCTCCTTGCAGTCCAAGGGATTCTCAAGAGTCTTCTCCAACACTGCAGTTCAAAAGCATCAATTCTTCGGCACTCAGCTTTCTTCACAGTTCAACTCTCACATCCATACATGACCACTGGAAAAACCATAGCCTTGACTAGACGGACCTTTGTTGGCAAAGTAATGTCTCTGCTTTTGAATATGCTATCTAGGTTGGTCCTAATTTTTCTCCCAAGGAGTAAGCGTCTTTTAATTTCATGGCTGCAGTCACCATCTGTAGTGATTTTGGAGCCCAAAAAAATAAAGTCTGACAGTGTTTCCACTGTTTCCCCATCTGTTTCCCATGAAGTGATGGGACCATATGCCATGATCTTCATTTTCTGAATGTTGAGCTTTAAGCCAACTTTTTCCACTCTCCTCTTTAACTTTCATCAAGAGGCTCTTTAGTTCCTCTTCACTTTCTGCCATAAAGGTGGTGTCATCTGCGTATCTGAGGTTATTGATATTTCTCCCGGCAATCTTGATTCCAGCTTGTGCTTCTTCCAGCCCAGCATTTCTCATGATGTACTCTGCATAGAAGTTAAATAAGCAGGGTGACAATATATAGCCTTGACGTACTCCTTTTCCTATTTGGAACCAGTCTGTTGTTCCATGTCTAGTTCTAACTGTTGCTTCCTGACCTGCATATAGGTTTCTCAAGAGGCAGGTCAGGTGGTCTGGTATTCCCATCTCTTTCAGAATTTTCCACAGTTTATTGTGATCCACACAGTCAAAGGCTTTGGCATAGTCAATAAAGCAGAAATAGATGTTTTTCTGACTATTCTAGGTATGTCAAATAAATGGCATCACACAGTAATTGTCCCTTTGTGACTGGCTTATTTCACTTAGCATAATACCTTCGAGGTTCGTTCATGTTGTCATAATTTCCTTCCTTTTGAAAACGAACTTCTATTCCATTATGTGTGTGTGAGACACTGTTGGTCTGCTGTTTGTCAGCAGCCACTGGGGTTGCTTCCACCTTTTGGGTATAGTGAGCCGTGCTGCTGTGAATGCGGGTGTGCAAGTATCTGAGTCCCTATTTTAAGTTCTTTTCAGGTACATACCCAGAAGTCAAATTAGTAGTGATACGTTGAGACCTAACAGTTTAGCAGTTAGCAAAGCACTTGAAAGGTTTCAGTGGGACTATTATGTTTTGACCAAGCAAGAAGTATAAACTCCTCAAGATGAAGGATTTCCTTTACAACTTAATAGTAGCTAGGACTCTGGGTGGAAGTGCTTTTCGAATTATGTTTTCACTCATCCTCATAGTAAAGAATGTGATTTTAAATGCTCAAAATAATTTCTTTTTGACTTTATATTCACAGTTCTGTTTAAATATAGATGTATCTAATGACGGGATCCCTCATAACTTAGCAGTAGCGTAAAGAAGGTTTTGAGGGTCATGCTGTTGTTTTGCCTGTAAAAATCAGCTTAAAGGGAGGTAAAAACCCACTCAGAGTATCTTTGTGTCTCCCTTTCAGTTTCCCTTGGCTCAGCCCTACTTATTCCTCATTTTAACTTGAAGATGTTCAGATCTTTCACCTGTGCATGCTTCCTTTAAATTCAGAGATAGGGCAAAGTACTTCGTTTAAAAGGATTCTCCAGGCAGTGGAACCGGCATACAGAGAAAGAAACTCAAACTGCGATCTTTCCAGTTTTCCTTGAATCACCTTTCCATCTAGGAGATTATAGTCATCATAAACAGAATAAATTGCCAACCAGGGAGCAGAGAATTAAGTAACACTGAATATTGAGAGACTTGCTTTACAAACCTGAAAGATACTTGAGAAGAGTGAGAATTACCCACACTAGTAGCAGAGGCATCTCAGAGGTAGAGAGGCTTGTCCCAGACTTTTTCTGTAGTGAAGACTCCATGGTCTCCCCAGATCACCGGGCGTGGTGCTCTTCCATTTCCATCTCTTTGGCATTTCCACTTGCATGGCGTGAGTATGTCTGCTTGTCCCATCCTTACTAGAGAGGGATTACTGCAGGTCTCCTGCTTCTGAATGGCTAGCTTCCCTGCCCTTACTCACCAGGGATGTGTGTATTTACGAGGAACTGATAGTTTGAAATAGAAGCGCTGATAAGTCCTTCAGAAGGGCTGACCTGGAGGAGCTTCTGATAGAGACGTCCAGTCAGACACAGGCCACTGGAGGTGTGAGGAGACAGAGTGGGCAGGGAACTCTTGAGAGCTTCCTGAACATGGTGGGTCTAGCTTGAGCCCTAGTTTCAAGGGAGGGAGGAGGGCGTTTAGCAGCAGAGGAAAGAATGTCAGAGGGGCCCCACTGGAATGTTGGGCCTGACTCAGATGAGGATGCCACGCCCTTCCCCTCAGCCCCAGGGAGCAAGCAGGCCCCTCTAGGGGAGGCAGAGAGGCCAGCTCCTTCCAGACAGGGCCGTGCTCACACTGCCTGCTAGCACAGGGGTGTTGATGATGGGAGTCTTTGTCGGCTGGCTTGGCCAGCTAGAAGGCAGACTCAGCACGGGATTTGGGCTGGGAAACATCCTTTGTTGTGTCGCTAGATTCTCCACGTTTCTCCTACACTAGCTAATCAACTCCAAAACCATACAACCATCTCTTTTTCACTTTTCTCCTTGGGAAGTTTTTGCTCCCTCGCTCCTGACCTCCGGGAGGCCTCTTCAGTCTGCCCGTAGAGCTGACTGATGGGGCTCCGCAGAGTACAGGTGTGGTGGAGGCCCCCGCATTTCCTGTCCCCGCTGCACATGGTCATTGTCACCTCTGTCATCCCTCTGGTGTGCTCCAGAGACAGGAGACAGTCCAGTTAGAGCCAGTCTGAGGGATGTGTTGGGCCCAGGAGCTGTGGTCAGCAGGCTGAAGCCAGGACGGGTGCCAGCAGGCTGAGAGGAAACAGGAAGCCCTTAGCGTCTAGTGAAAGCGGACAGGAGGGTAAGAGAAAGGAACGGTCGGGACTCTGTAAAGGGATCCTAAGGGTCTTTTCTTTCTCTCCAGACTAAGCCTCTGGCCTCTTGTGGCTAATATCCTTAACCCCAGAGGCTTTCCCAGCTGTAGGATTTGGTTCATTTGACTTCCTATCCCCAGCGAACGTCCAGGTTGCATCCTGATATGTGAGACGACCTCCTGCATGTATTATTGTCTGTCACTGGTTCCTAGTCAGGCTGGGTTAGAAGTAAATCCAGATCTAGATTTCTTTCCGTCTCAGCAGGGAGAAAGAAGAGTGTGGTAGAGAAGAGATTTCCTCTCTATGTACTGTAATGAGCAAAAGAGATTTGGAAAATGTATCAGAACTTAGATATTCCAATATCTTGCTCCTGGAAATAGAGAAACAGCATCTACAAATGAGCACGGTGGCCTGAATTAATGACATCCATAGCAACCCTTTCCCTAAGCCACCCATGTCACTCTCCTTTCTGTTTCCCAAATTTATATCACGATGACTAAATACTATAAAGAGAAGTAAAGGGCAAGAAGTACCTGTTGTTGTTTTTTAGTTGCTAAGTCATATCTGACTCTTTAGCAACCCCATGGACTATAGCCTCGCAGGCTCCTCTGCCCATGGGATTTCCCAGGCAAGAATACTGGAGTGGGTTGCCATTCCCTTCTCCAGGGGATCTTCCCGACCCAGGGATCAAACCTGGATTTCCTGCATTGGTGGATGGATTCTTTACCAATCCTTGTTTAAAAGCAATTTGTATCTTCAAAACTTTCTGTATTTACAGACTTCCTTTGTCCCACAGTAATTTTTAAATTTTTCCTACAAATTCTGCGGCAGTGCTGAGTTAAATTGTGAGGGCGGTAAACGGAGGGAGGGAGAGTATCCCCGTGATTTAATGTCCTGACATCTTTCTTTCTCATTTTCCTAGATCTTCGAAAGAATTCTATTTATTTGGGCCATCCGACACCCTGCCAGTGGGTATGTCCAGGGAATTAATGACCTGGTCACTCCGTTCTTTGTCGTCTTCCTCTCAGAATATGTGGGTAAGAAGCATGAGTACCAAGTTGAGCAAGCTATTGCTCTTTTTTTATCCGTGGTCTATTTGTTTTTCCCAAGAGTGCAGCCAGTGGGCACATCTTGCTAAAAAAAGAGATAGTGGCTTTAAAATACACAGCTGAACCTGTTTTAACAGCAACAGCAGCCTGGAATTTCTCTCTCGAGATGGTCACAGATCTCACCTAAAAGACCTGCTTTGCCACAAGAATGGCCAAGTTGACATATTTATGTTCCACCATAAACAGATGGTTTGATGCTTTATCTGAGGTTCTTTTAGGATTATTTTGAACTTGGCTGTAACACAGGCCCTCATCTGTGAAAGCTGGAATTTCAGATTATACATCAGGCCTCCGTGCTTTAGTTCTCATGCTGTATCTTAGAGCAGGGTATGGGCCTGCAGAGGAGGCAGGGTGGTGCCAGGTTCCAGCTCACGTGGGAGGTGATGAAATGGGCCAAGGAGAGCTCCAGGACCTTGGTTTCTCCCACTTCCTTCTTCACCCCTTACCTCACTGGGTTCTTGTCACTTTTTTTTTTTTTTTAAGGAAGATGGTTCTTTTTAAAAAGTTCATTAATTTATGGCTGCACCGGGCCTGCATTGCTGCTTGTGAGCTTTCTCTCATTGCAGCGAGTGGGGGCTACTGTCCAGTTGCGCTGCAGAGGCTTCTCACTTCAGAAGCTTGTGTTGTTGCAGAGCATGGGCTCTCGAGCGCGAGGGGCTTCAGTAGTTGTGGCGTGTGGACTCAGCATGCGGCTCGTGGGCTCTAGAGCGCAGGCTCAGCAGTTGTGGCTCATGGGCTGAGTTGCCCCACGGCACGTGGAATCTTCCTGGACCAGGAATCAAATGCACGTCCCCTCCAGTGGCAGGCAGATTCTTAACCGCTGGACCATCAAGGAAGTCCCTGGCAGTTAGGTTTTCTTACAGTGCCAGCCACACTACTCAGGCCAGGCCTGAATCAGGCAGTCTCAAAAAGCATTGAGGATTCTCTGCTTCTCCTGTTGGTTCCCTTAATCTCTTGTTGTTTTGAAGAAAGTTTTCAATTTTGTCTCAGGTTCAAAGGATTTGTTAACAAAAGAAGCCACTCGTTATATTCAAATAAACAATATCAGTATTTATTAGGCTTCCCTGGTAGCTCAGCTGGTAAAGAATCCGCCTGCAATGCAGGAGACCCTGGTTTGATTCCTGGGTTGGGAAGATCCCCTGGAGAAGGGTTAGGCTACCTACACCAGTATTCTTGGGCTTCCCTGGTGTTTCAGCTGGTCAAGAATCCGCCTGCAATGAGGGAGGCCTGGGTTCAATCCCTGGGTTGGGAAGATCCCCTAGAGAAGGGAACGGTTACCCACTCCAGTATTCTGGCCTGGAGAATTCCATGAACTGTATAGTCCATGAGGTTGCAAAGAGTCGGACATGACTGAGTGCCTTTCACTTTCAATATTTATTAGAGAATTATGTCACTTACTTTCAATATTCTAACATTAAAAGAAAAGAGAAATAGAAACAGCAGAGGATACATCATCAAATTGGGTTTTGACCAACATCCATAAACTCAAACAGCCCTGGAAGTCCTGTGTCACAGCACATCTGCAGTCCCAGTTGGGCAAAGGTCCAGGCAGCATATCCCCTCCATGGTGAGACTTCAAAAATTGCAGTTCTGGGTTCCGCTTATAATCCCAGGATGCAAACTGATATCATCAATCTGTGAACAAATTGCAGCTCTTATTTTATTTTAATGCTGTTTGTTTTGTCATGTAAAACTTGGAATGTCATTAAACCTGGGGCTTGGTTGGCCAGACCCCTTCCATGGGCTCAACAGTCTCAAGATTCAGCCCCTATCTTATCTCTGGTGCTGCCAGGCTTGCACTCACAGCAAGCAGTCAGGGCTGTGTCCAGGCAGGATAGACACAAGGTCAGAGGCCTGCTCTGCTTTGTCTCTGAAGCCAAACAGGACTGTTTAACTTCCCTAACACTTGTGCTTCGAGAGTCACAGGAAAACCCATCTGTCATATGGCCTGATGTTTTTGTTCTCTTAGTCGGTCAAAGAGAAGTTCATGTGGGAATCAGAACGTGGGAAAGGATGTTAGGAAACTATCTGTCTCCTCTGCCCCTTTTCTTGCCTCATTAGTGGCAGGGCTGGGACTAGAACCCTTCTCTTCAGGCCCTGGGGGTGGTAGGTAATGAGATGATGCCATCGCAGAGGGTAGGTCAGTCATGAGAAGGGGGCTGGCGTGGAGCCCCTTGGAGTGGGGGGCATGAGAGATGTCTCACTTGATCCTTCCCTGGCAGGTTTTCCGGTGGGACCAAAGGGATGGTGTTTTGGTCTTTCATGAGGCAGCTTTTTTTTTTTTTTTTTAATGACTCGAAAAGGAAGGCAACCAAATGATGTCATTCCTTGTTTCCCTTAAGTGACAGCAACCAGGGCAGAACTGGGAGTAAGGGTGGAAAGTCACACTCTTGTCCACACTGTTAAGTGACCCTAAGCAAAAGCATATAAATAAAGCTTTTGCTGGAGAACTTTTATTTTCCCCTCTTATCAATTGATCAGTTTTTGCAAGTGCCTTCATTCTGTGTGTTTAACTTAATTATAAAGAGCAGTGCAGCTGATGCTTTGGGATTTGATTCTTGCAGGAGTTCTTTTCTGAAATGGTATTAAAGGATGAGCCTTGTCGTCATTGTTTAGTTGCCAAGTCATGTCCGGACTCCTTTGTGACCCCATGGATTGTACCTCACCAGTCTCTTCTGTCCATGGGATTTTCTACTGGAGTGGGTTGCCATTTCCTTCTCCAGGGGATCTTCCCGACCCAGCAATTGAACCCAGGTCTCCTGCATTGGCGGGTGGAGTCTTTACCACTGAACCAGCAGGGGAGCCCAAGGTTGAGCTCAGGAAGATATTATTAATCCATTCATTAATCTGCATTTGAGGTCTAAGTGCTGGCATGCAGCCAGGTATTATGCCAGTTTAGGAAATCCTCAGCAGCTGCGGTTCTAGTTGGCTGTTAATTGTCTTGTGAGCTGTCATTTGTTCTTTTCGTCCCCGATTCTCCTCCACCTTCTATAGGCACCCATCCCATTACTACCCTAACGCCGTCAGCCCCACCGTGCACTGCGCCTTTCTCTGATCGATATGACTGCATTCTGATCTGGGTGTTTGCTTTGTCAGCCCCACCTGCTGACTATTGCTCGCCCACAGCATTTACACAGCACAGTGTGGGCTTCTCTGCCCCTCCTCAGCAAGGAGGCCTTTCTGAGTAAGGCTGCAGTCAGCCTCACCTCTGCAGCAGCCTTCAGATGGGTCTTTAGTACCTCCTCCCAGAGCTAGGAAAGCATTTCCTAGCTAGGCCCATTCATGTTTTACGAAAGTTTTAATTATGTTACCTTTCTAAACATATGTAAAAGTAGAAAAAAATAATACCATAAATCCTCATACACTTGCCACCCAACTTCACACCTCTGTCAATTCTTCACTCGCTTATCTTTGTGAGTAAGCAGACGTCAATGTAAAGCAATGTATAATTTCATCCATAAATATTTCCATATGTGTCACTTGAAGATCATGATTAAAGAAACTCACAGCCACAATGTAATTATTATATCTAAGAAGTTATAATAGTTCCTTAATATCGTCGGATATACAGCAGTATTCAAATTTTCTTGATTCCCATAAATGTATTTAACATTTTGTTTGAATCAAGGTTCAGATCAGGTCCACACATTCTACTGGTTTGTTGATATGTCTCTTAAGTCTCAATCTATCAATTCCCATCCATCTTTCTTATTTTCCCAGTTTTCAGACTGGGACTTTGCCATGCCAACCAGTAATATTACCATAATTTTTAAAACACTTGACCATTTGCAAAGTACTTTGACCTGATTTCCTTTAGTAACCCCCAGTATCTCTTTAAAGTAGATATATGAACCCATTTTACAAGTGAGAAATCGAAGACTCAGAGATTTAATGAGCTTCCCGAACTCAAACCTCCATCTTTTGACCTGAATGCTTGTGCTCTTTGGGCTTCCCTTGAGGCTCAGCAGTAAAGAATCCACCTGCATTCCTGGAGACGTGGGTTCCATCCCTGGGTTGTGAAGATCTCCTGGAGAAGGGAAAGGTGACCCACTCAAGTATTCTGGCCTGGAGAATCCCATGGGCTCTATAGTCCATGGGGTCGCAGAGTCAGACACGACTGAGCGACTTTCACTTTCACTTGTGCTCTTTATATGACTTGGTGGTATCGTAGTTTAGATGTATCTTCTCCATTCTCTGCTGCAAAGCATATGGCACATTTCTTGTTACTCCTTGCCTCAAACAAAAAACCAAAATAAGCAAAAAATTACAGTAGAAGTACTTGCTTGTTTAAAAAACAAGATCAAAACAATAAAGAAGTGTTATTACCTCACCCCTACCCTCCACCACAAGAGATAACACCCTTTGATGTGTATTTTTCCAACCCTTTTCCTGTGTGAGAACAGACCTGCATATGTTATTTTTCTTTGTTTTGCCCAGAAAAATAGAATCGGACTATCCATACTCTTCTCAATCTTTCTTACTTTCACTCACAAGTATCTGGCCAGCTTTCCAGGTTCAGACATACAGGTCTGCGTCGTCATTTTCAGCAATTCCATCTATTTTCATTTAGCTTTACTATAGTGTAGTGAACAGTTCTTTTATAGTAGGGCATTTAAATGATCTATAATTTTTAGCCATTATAGATAACATTTTAATGAATATCCTTATGCATATTTTCTTATTCTTTGTCTTGAAATACATGATTTTCTGAAAGAGCATCCATAGAAGTGAAACTGCTAGTCCTAAAAGCAGGCCAAATAGATACCACTGCCTTACACTGCAGAGAGGCTTATGGCAGCTTGTGCTCCAGCCACTGATGCTTAGGTATGCTTTTCTTCATATCCTTGTTAGCAAGTCTAATTGTGTTTCACCAGTCTGGCAGACAAACCGCGGTTTGTGTTTCAGTTTTATTGCCACTTACTCGTCAGCGAGGTGGTTTATCTTTTATTTTGTGTATTAGCATTTGTTTCTTTTGTCATCTGCTTGTTCAGATATTTACACTTTTTTTTTCTTCTGTTTTTCTGTTGGTCTCGTTTTTTAAGAGCTGTATGTGGATTAGATATACTCATTTTTCATCTGCTGTGTGTTGCTAGTATTCAACCTTTTTTGACACACCCACTCCATGGGAATTCTTTATGGTTCAACCTAGTATTTTTTTCTCTCCCAGACCATCATCTATCTTTTCAACTTTTATTATGTCTCCTTATATAGCTCTTCCTAATTTTTATGTAGTCAAATCTGTCCATTCAACAGGTGTTTATTGAGCTCCTACTCTATGCCAGAGGATAGAGTGAATAAGATAACAGGTGTGCTCCCCCTTGTGGAGCATCCCATCTAGTGGGGACTTGAGGGGCTCACAAAGAAGTAAGTCATTGCAAAGCAGGACACAAAGGAAATACCTCCTCCTCTGTGGTTTCTAGATTTGGTATATTGCTTAGGAAGTTTTACCTTCCCCACCTCAATGTTATAAAGATACTCTTCCATGTTTTCTTTTAGTACTCTTGTGGCTCTGATTTTACATTTAGATTTTTAAATTCTATTTGTAAAATTTATTTTCTTTTACAGTGGGGTTGATATTTAAAGTTATTATTCCAACTGGATACTTCATTATTTATCACTGTTTATATGTAGTACATACTTTCTTCACTGGTGTGAAATCTCTGTTCATAATATAGTATAAATTCCTTTATTTACATGGTTTTGCTTATTTCTATTCCATTTATCTCCATTTCTATGCATCTTCCCAGGTGGCTCAGTGGTAAAGAATCTGCCTGCCAAAGCAGGAGACTCAAGAGATTCAGGTTCAATCCCTGAGTAAGGAAGACCCCCTGGAGTAGGAAATTGCAACCCACTCCGATATTCTTGCCTGAAAAATTCCATGGACAGCTGACGGGCTGCAGTCCATGGGGTCACAAAGAGTCAGACATGAATAAGCGCGTGCGCACGTGCACACACACACACAGAGACACACACGTACTATGCATGTACCACACAACTTGGATATTTGAGCTTTAGAGGGTGTTTTATTATTATTTCAGGGCTGGTCTCTTTCATCATCCTTTTTAAAAAATTGTCTTGACTCTTCTTCCGGATAAACTTGCCAAGTTCCGGAAATAGGGAACCTACCTACTTCGGGAAGTAAGAAGAATTTTTATTGGAGGTGCAGTAATTTTACAAATTAGTTTTGTGGGGTTTCTTTGATAGCAGCTTACTGAGATGTCATTCATATATAATTCACCCATTTAACATGTACAATTCAGTAATTTTTAATATATTTATAGAGTTTATAACCATCACCACAGTCAATTTTAGAACATTTTCATCAACCCCAAAAGAAACTCTGTTCCCTATATCCATCAGTACCAAGCCCCCCCACCCCCTCTATTCCTACCTGCTCTTACTTTCTGTCTCTATGGATTTGCCTTTTCTGGACATTTCATAAAAATGGAATCCTGTGATATGTGGTCTTTTATATCTAGTTTCTCTCATTTAGCTTGCTCTTGAGATTCATCCAGGTTGTAGCCTGTGTCAGTGCTTCGCTCCTTTTTATGGTCAAATAAGTATTCTATTGTATGAACATACCACATTTTATTTATCGGTTCATCAGTTGCTGGATATAAATTAAGCTTCAAAGAAACAAGGCATATACAGACTTCTCTCCAGCCTCAAGGCCTTTCCTGAACACAGACTCAACATTGTTTGTGGCCTCCAAGAACAGTTCTCTTGTCTGAGTAACAATGCTGCTTTCCTCCCTTTGTCTAATAGTGCTGTATCCTAGGAAGGCAGCTGCTGTGAAAGGAGTTTTGTTATGACTGTCCCTGCTACAGGAGGCCTCTGGGATCCTTCACCCAGGGAACAGGCCAGGCCGGTGGCCTTGTCATCCCAGGCAGGTGTCCCCAGGCAGCCTCACCCACCGCCTCATCTCCCTGAGCTGTAGCACGGAGGATGTCCCCTAGTAGAGCTGTGGGACCCACAGGATCTTGTTTGGCCTCTCTCCTATCTCCTCTGCTATCTGTTCTCTATTACTTTTAAAAAACATTTTTTAAAATATGTATTTATTTATTTTTTGCTGCATCGGGCTCTAGAGCACACAGGCTCCATAGTTGAGGTGCATGGGGGTTAGTTGCCCACGACACATGGACTCTTAGTTCCCTGACCAGGGATCATCCTCATCCCCTGCGTTGAAAGGCAAATTTTTAACCACTGGACCACAAGGGAAGTCCCTATTCTCCATTACTTTTATAAAGTAGCACCTGAGTTTGCTTCATGCTTCGTATCATGTTTGTTGTAAAATAGCTGAAAATGGGGAGCTGAAACCCGCAGCTCACATTGAAGTGGGTCCTCTGCGGATAAGCCAGCATGTCTGGGTCCAGCCGTGACAGTGCTGGATTCAGCCCTGGGGAAACACAGTCTCCGGACTGTGACCCCTGAGACAGTGAAACACCTCCGGACTCTCTCAGATCCTTTCGGACTTAGATGGCACCATTGATCTAATTTAGAATATAATGTAGTTGATAATATAGTCATCACCAAAATAAGCTGCATAACAGCAACTGTGTTGTGAATGAGGAGTTGTCTGGAAGAGAGGGACCCATGACATGTCCTATTTTCAAAAGAAGAGCAATGCCTGGTGATTTCTTTCATTGCAAAATGAAGCACTAACGAATAACTCTCCCCCTTCTCCTCTGCATGAAATAGTACAGCAGGATTTTCATTTCAGGTTTTACTAAGAAGCACAGTAGCAATTGAAGTCCCAGAAGGGAAGTCTTAAAATTTCTGACTCATGTTCCCTGCATGACATTTATGCTCAGATATGTCACAGGTAATGCTCAAAACCCTTCAAGCTAGTCTTCAACAGTACGTGAACCGAGGACTTCCAGATGTACAAGCTGGATTTAGAAAACGCAGAGGAACCAGAGATCACATTGCCAGCATCTATTGGAACATAGAAAAAACAAGGGGATTCCAAATAAACATCTGCTTCATTGACTATACTAAACCCTTTGACTATGTGGATCACAACAAACTGTGGAAAATTCTTAAAGAGATGGAAATACCAGACCACCTTACCTGTCTCCTGAGAAACTTGTATTCAGGTCAAGAAGCAGCAGTTAGAACCAGACGTGGATCAGCGGACTGGTTCAAAATTGAGAAAGGGGTACAACTAAGCTGTATATTATCACTCTGCTTATTTAACTTCTATGTAGAACATATCATGCAAAATGCTGGGCTAGAAGACTCACAGCTGGAATCAGGATTACTGGGAGAAATATCAATAACCTCATATGTGCAGATAATACCACCCTAATGGCAGAAAGCAAAGAGGAGAACTAAAGAGCTTCTTGATGAGGGTGGAACAGGAGAGTGAAAAAAACTGGTTTAAAATTCAGCATTCAAAAAACTAAGATCATGGCATCCAGTCCCATCACTTCATGACAAATAGATGGAGATAAAGTGGAAAAAGTAACAGATTTTATTTTCTTGGGGTCCAAAATCACTGTGGATGGTGACTGCAGCCACAAAATTGAAAGATCCTTGCTCCTTGGAAGAAAAGCCATGACAAACCTGGACAGCGTATTAAAAAGTAGAGACATCACTTTGTCCACAGAGCTCAAAGCTATGGTTAATCAAAGCTATGGTTTTTCTAGGAGTTATGTACTGATGTTAAGTATTGGACCATAAAGAATGCCGAAGTGTGGTGTTGGAGGAGACTCGTGAGAGTCCCTTGGATGGCAATGAGATCCAACCAGTCCATCCTAGAGGAAATCAGTCCTGAATAAGCATTGGAAGGACTGATGCTGAAGCTGAAGCTCCAGTACTTTGGCCACCTGATGCGAAGAGCCATCTCATTGGAAAAGACCCTGAGGCTGGGAAAGGTTGAGGGCCAGAGAAGGGGGCGGCAGAAGATGAGAAAGTTGGATGGCATCACTCACTCAATGGACATGAGTTTGAGCAAACTCTGGGAAATAAGGAAGCCTGGTGTGCCATATAGTTCATGTGGTCACAAAGAGACATGACTTAGTGACTGAACAACAATGACATGTCATAAATGACCGATTAGGATTAGCTTGGCTACTTTATTATACTTTAGTACAGGTACCAGTACTGTAAGCAAGAGAGAAAAGTTTATTTCTCCCGCATTAAAAGTCAGGAGGTAAGCAGTCCAAGGCTCCATGAGATCAGGGATTCAGCCTCTCTCTGTTGTCCTGCCATTCTCAGCGTGTGTTTTCCTACTCATGATCCAAGATAGCTGCTTGTTCTCTAGCCATCACATCTATATGCAAGCCAATATGGAGAGGGAACAGAAGAAAGACATACTCTTTCCATTGGAAGACACTTCCCAAGTACATAACACTTGGTTTTGAATCTCTCATCTGAATTTAGACTTAGCGGCGTTTCCCATTGGCAAGTGAGCCTGGAAAACACAGTCTGTATCCCAGGTGACCAGTACCCTTAAGGGTTATTTCATTGAGGAGGAAGTGGTAGTAGCTATTTATGGACAACAACATCTTTGCTATCCTTTGGCTCCTCACACTCAGTGTTTGACTAATTCCTCTTCTCCCTGTGCCCAGCCACCCTTTTCTCTCAGTCACCAACGTTTCCTGTCTCTTAAGTCAGAAATGCTACGTGTGTGCGTACATAGTCAGTCGTGTCCGACTCTGCAACCCCATGGACTGTAGCCTGCCAAACTCAATCCTTGGAATTTTCCAGGCAAGAATACTGGAGTGGGTTGCCATTTCCTACTCCAGGGGATCTTCCACACCCAGGGACCAAACACGCATTTCTCATGTCTCCTGAATTGGCAGACAGGTTCTTCACTGCTAGCACTGCCTGGGAAGCCCAGAAATGCTAAGACTTGTTTGTATTAATAATTCTTTTTTCTCATTCTTTCATATCTGATCAGTTACAAGCTCTAATGGTTTCGTGTTCTAACTATTTCTTGAATCACTTTCTCTCTCCATTCCTCCTATGACTACTCTAGCTCAGGCCTGGATTGCTGAAATGGCCAAGTATGTTTTCCCATCTCTGGTTTTTATCCCCTTCAAAACCATCTTTCACACCATTTAAACACAGACCTGCCTGTTCAGCCCCCCTGCTTAAATCCCTTCACTAGCATCTCATCACCTACAGTTTAAAATGTCCAGATTCCCGGGAGTTCCCTGGTTGCCTAGTGGTTAGGACTCTAGGCTTTAACTGCCATGGCCTGGGTTCAGTCCCTGGTCAGGGAACCAAGATCCCCACAAGCCACACAGCACAGACAAAAAAAGTCCACATTCTGTAGCTTGTTGTGCAAGGCCCTGTGTCCTCTGCTTCTGCCTCACCTCTTAAAGGCAGAAATCCAAAACTGAAGTCTTTAACCTAAAGCCTGGTCCTGTACCACTTCTTTATCCCTGGGCTAATCCATGTGCATTCCTTACGGCTCCCCTTCCTCCTGGAAGCCTGCCCTGAGACCTCCTCCCTCCCTCCTCCCACCACCACCCAGTGGCACTCTTTCCATAACTATGCATTTCCCCTTTGACGGACCAACTACTGTATGTTTCCGTCCTGCCATCTGCCACTGGTTTTATGATTCTTTGAGGCCAGAGACTATTTGAAACATCTTAACATTCCCAGTGCTTTCATTTTGGTGTCCATAAATTCCACATGTGTCTAGATGAAGAGTGAGTGCTGACTCTCTGCAGCCCAATGGACTACAACCTGCCAGGCTTCTCTGTCCATGGAATTTCCAGGGAGGAATACTGGAGCGAGTTGCTATTGCCTACTCCAGGGGATCTTCCCAACCCGGGGATCAAACCCGCATCTCTAGTGTCTCCTGCATTGGCAGGCAGATGCTTTAGCACTGATTGAATGAGAGAATGAAAATATTCAGGAAATAGTACAGCTTTGCTGGCCTTGGCCACTGGAGGGCAGTGAATCACAGCATTTTGATACTGTGTTGATTTAGCCAAAAGTTCTTCCTTGTCTCTTTTTCGGAAGGGATAGAGATGGAGCACCATCACTTATTCAGCAGTTACTTTCTGATTCTTACACCGTACCAGGCACTGCTCTAGTCACAGGGGATACGACCATAAACAAAGTGGACAGAAATCCCTGCCTATCACTTCTAGATGTTTATTCACAGAAAATAAAAGCATATAGTCCTTCTCACCCACACAAGGGTAACTATGGATGTTTTACTGACTTCTGACACCTCAGTTAGTTTGCCTGTCTCTAAACTTTATATAAATTGAGTCATTAGAATAAGAATATTCCACCTTTCATTCTCCTGCTCTGGGTTTGGAGGAAACTGGGGAGTGGGGCTAATGCTGAATTTTTAGCCCTCACCCTGTCTGGCACTTTACCCCTTTCCTCAAGGTGCCTCCTGGCCCCGTCTTCATAGAAAAGGAGCCTCGTACATGCTAGGAAATTTGAGGAATATTTGAGGCTCTTTCCAGCAACAGACATATGTGGAGACGCCTAGTCAGAGTGCTGAGCAGGGTTACTTTCAGTGGGCAGTTGAGAGCAGTGTGAGCGTTTGGTGGGATGTCCAGGGCTGGATTTCCTCCCATGTAGAGGTAAGCTCTCCAAGGGCAAGCTGTGGCTTGCCATCTCCCTGGCGGTGAGCCAGTGACATGTGCACTTGCTGTCTCTCTTATCTGACCGAAGCATAAATGAGACACTGTGACAGGAGAAATTGAGGTAGCCAACATAGTCAAGATGTTTGAGCCTAGATGAGGAACCTGTGGGCAGCTCACCACCAGTCCAAGCCCTGGACTTCCCAGGGCCTGTTGGCATACAAGAGTGTCGGGGACGTGCTGCTGGCTCTGTGGGTGGTCTTTGGGCAGGTCCTAGAAGATGAAGGCGAAGTGTGTGCTGGACCTGCCCCCTCCCTTGCCCCTCTAACACAAATACTCATACAGTTTGGGTTCCTGTAATCCAGGCACCAAGAGGCTGATTTAACCAGCAGCCATTCAATTCAATTCAGTTCAGTTCAGTTTAGTCGCTTAGTCGTATCCGACTCTTTGCGACCCTATGAATCACAGCACGCCAGGCCTCCTGTCCATCACCATCTCCCGGAGTTCACTCAAACTCACGTCCATCGAGTCGGTGATGCCATCCAGCCATCTCATCCTCTGTCGTCCCCTTTTCCTCCTGCCCCTAATCCCTCCCAGCATCAGAGTCTTTTCCAGAGTCAGCTCTTCACATGAGGTGGCCAAAGTACTGGAGTTTCAGCTTTAGCATCATTCCTTCCAAAGAACACCCAGGGCTGATCTCCTTTAGAATGGACTGGTTGGATCTCCTTGCAGTCCAAGGGATTCTCAAGAGTCTTCTCCAACACCACAGTTCAAAAGCATCAATTCTTCGGCACTCAGCTTTCTTCACAGTCCAACTCTCACATCCATACATGACTACTGGAAAAACCATAGCCTTGACTAGACGGACCTTTGTTGGCAAAGTAATGTCTCTGCTTTTGAATATGCTGTCTAGGTTGGTCATAACTTTCCTTCCAAGGAATAAGCGTCTTTTAATTTCATGGCTACAGTCACCATCTGCAGTGATTTTGGAGCCCCAAAAAATAAAGTCTGACAGTGTTTCCACTGTTTCCCCATCTGTTTCCCATGAAGTGATGGGACCAGATGCCATGATCTTCATTTTCTGAATGTTGAGCTTTAAGCCAACTTTTTCACTCTCCTCTTCTCTTCACTTTCTGCCATAAGGGTGGAGTCATCTGCATATCTGAGGTTATTGATATTTCTCCCGGCAATCTTGATTCCAGCTTGTGCTTCTTCCAGCCCAGCGTTTCTCATAATGTACTCTGCATATAAGTTAAATAAGCAGCAGCCATTAGTGTTCATTAAATAAAAGTAGAAGTAATACAAGAACCTCAGAAAAGTAGAGTCGGTTTGGTGGTGTGTTGGTTTTTAAAGTTCGTTTTAGCCAGGTGCCCCATGCTGAGCAGTGGATGGCCAGAGATGGTTCTGCGTTGATTGACCGGCACTGTGTTGGGGAGGGCTCTGTCGTCAGCTGCTTCTCTGTCTTGGAAATAGCGTTTCTCCTCTCACAGTCTGGAACAGGGTTCTCCTGAAACAGACCCACCCGCTCCTGTGGGTTTCTGCTCTGTAGAAACCTCTTCCCTCTCCTCACTGTCCTTTCTTTGTCAAGTGGTTTGACTTTGCTGGGTTTAACCAAGGGGTCCCTCCGCCTTGTCCATACTTGGCTCTGGTGGCCTTGTCACAGATACTTGCCTGGAAAATGCCAGATGAGTAATACCCAACAAGTTTCTATAGCACTGAACCCCTTTAAAATTATTACATTCAGGTGATCGGATGAATTCCTTGGAACTCTTCTTAAAACTGTGTTTTTCTGGATGAAAGATTTAATTCCTGTTTTATGAGGTTCTTTAGATGTATGGCTGAAAAGATTTATTTTTTTCCTTTTCTCAAGCAGTTTACTTTTGTGGTCAGAAAATATTATGTAAGCTCTTCTCATGAGTCCAGTTAAAAAAAACAGACAGGAATCAGGTAAGCCAGAGGCTTTGGAAAATAGAAAGGCTGTCTGTAGTCTGATGCCTTGAATCTTCTTGTGTCTGCGGGTTGGGCTGGTTGATTCCTACCCAACAGATCACAAAATCTAGCAGTTGCCCTGCGATCACAGATGCTTTCTGGGAAATGCCTCGAGCACTGAGTAGACAAGTTACTCTTTCCAGTTTTAGTAAAACCAGTTCTTCCCGAAGCTGTTGGGGAGTGTTTGAGGCACAGGAGAGGCTAGTTTTAGGCCCGAGATCTGGAGTTCTGAGAAAAATGAACACTTGACTGGGGCCACCACTCGGGTACATTTATCGGGTAATAACGCTAGGCTTGACAGCATGTTCTTGTCAAGCCTAGAGTGGGCAATTCGATTTTTATAAAGAGCTGTTGGGTTTCCTCTTTTTGGATGCTTTGCCTCTTAAAACAGCCATAAAATATCCCTTAAAAATATCATTCCCTCCAGTCCGAGTCCTGGCTGCTGAATGCTCCATAATGACAACCAGAGATGCTGCCCTCATCTGAGACGGCATTGCTGGCATGGCTTCCCATTCCAGCTTCAATTATATGTTGAATTTTCTCAAGTGGGATGTTTAATGATCCTTCTGAACAGACTGTTGATGCTGAATGAAGCCCTTCCCGAGAGCATGTGGGCCTCCCTTTCTCTGCTGCTTTTTGCTGGTGCACTTAGCTCACAGTTTTTGACTGAATGTGTGAATTTTATCATCCCAGCAGGCAGAGCACTAGAACTAAACCCTCCTCCCACTCTCTGAAGTGCTGGTGAGCTCCCCTACTGTCTGTGAAAGCCAAGAGCTAACAGGCAGGCGGGGCATGAGGGCAGAACGTGGGCAAAGGACAGCTCCCAATTCGCGAGGCCCCAAGAGAGGGTTCAGCGTCCTCTGTTGACCCCCCTTCTCCCGAGGACAGCTAAGGTTGGGAACTGGCACAGTTACTGAGAGCAGGTTCTTATCAACTTGAACCTCATGTTGTTCGATTTTCTTCCTTAAGAGCCAGAGGTAGAAATGGAAAGCTTTGAAATTTGTCTTTTATTTTTAAGGTACGTTTGGAATTAGGTTAGGTTTGGCTGCAAATAGTAGAGATCTAAAATAACAGAGGCTTTAATAACAGTAATACTTAACATTTGTGTAATGCTTATTTTATCCCAGGCACTGTTCGTACTTTTCATGTATTGACTTGTTTAATCCTTACAGTGTGCCCCACTGGTGGTAGGATGTTACCTCCTTCAGAGAGGAGGCGTTGAGGCTCAGGAAGTAAAGTCATTTGCCCAGAGTCACAGAGCTTGTAACAGGGCCAGGATTTTAGCCTCACAATCCGGCTTCAGAGGCTGTGCTCCTGACCGCTGACTGTTCTGTCTGACAAAAAGGCCACAGGTCACCAGGGCTCATGTGGCAGCCTGCTCCCCATCGTACTCAGGGAGCCTGGCGCTCTCTCCCAGTTACTCTGGTGTATGTGGTTCCCATTCCCAGTGACATTTCTGCTGCAGTGTTCCGAAATGCTCAGGTAGGACAAGACCCTTCAGATTATTGTGGAGCTCAGGATCTTCATTTGTGAAACACGTACAAATAGTGGGAGAGCTTTTATCTCGAGCCTTCCTTATGGGCTTCATTTTTTTTTTTCTTTCAGAGGAAGGGAAGCTACTGCCCAGGCTGGTTAGTGTGATCCGCCACACTCACTAAAGGGGAGAGTCCACGTGGTTCCCTAGCGCACTGCTGGGAGTCTGCTCCTGGAGAGTGGTCTGCTGGTACCCGTGATTAGGTCCTTTGGCCCACAGCAGTTCTCGTGTGGTTCCTCCAGCCATTATTTGTGGTAGTGGGTGTTGGGGGCCCCTGGGTATCCATCCTTGGTGGGGAACAGATAGGTAAAGAGGTGATGGCCTGTGTGGGTCAGTGAACTGGAGGTCTGAACAGCAACACAGAAGGATCTTAGAAATGTAAGATGAAGCAAAAAGAAAAAGGAAGATTCTGAGCTGGGTCTTGGAGCCCAGTATCACTTGATTAAATTAATAGTATACATCTGGCCACCCCCCACTCTGGCAAAACACCCACTACATAAATGGTTAAGTTAGAAAAAAAAGAAAGATGGTATTTCGTGGAAGGATTTTTTTGTGTGGTTTCTCAAGTAGACCTTTATATATTATCTGAAGTCTTCATTTCTGCAGGCTTAGTGTTTTACAAAATCTTGTTCTCTTTCTGGTAGTAAAAGGCAGGTGTAGTCCATGGTAGCTCCTTTTTGCTAGAATCATGTGCATTTTTTCTTGACTAAAAGTTATACTTACTGTAGAAATTTTGAATAGTAAGGCTTAAAGAAAATAAAAATTCTTTATCCCTACTACCTTGGGAATAAGCACTGTAAACCCTTGTGATATATTTTGTTTTTCCTCTGTGCTTATACAAACACATAAATATTGTATGTACAGTAGTTGATAGTAAACCATAAATAACTTTGTACTTTACTCCTCTCCCTCAACGCTGTGACATGCTTCCCCATGTCATTACAAATTCCTAATAAACCTCACCTAAAATTAACTGTATCATGCCTACCGTGTGCCAGGGTCTGTTGTCGACGCTTTACTTGTATTAACTGTGGGGTTTTTACACTGTTGCCAGTTCATAGCTCTTCTGACAAAGCACCCCGCCCTCCCCAAAAGGGTTTTTACAGCCCTTGAGGTCCATTAGAAAAACACTGTTATATAGGATGAGAATCGGAGAGTTGTTCCACAACATCCTGAGAAGGTCCAGTTGTAAGTCTCGAAAGAGTGATAATTCTCATAAAGGAAAGGTCTGGATTCTGAATACATTCTGTCATATACCTGTGTCTCTGCGGCACCAGGGTCTGCAGTGAACATGCTGTTTTCAAACAGGGCTCCAAGGAGAGAAGCTGCCTTTGACACAGAGCGCAAGGGCCCGAACATCTCTGTGTGTGGCCTCTCATGGGCATGCAAGGGGCCTGTGGCTTGAGGTGGCCTGTCTTGTCCACCTTGTCTCCCGCAGGAAGGAAACATCATACATTCCTTCTTCTAGAAGACTCCTGTGTTCTTCCTTCTTGCACCTCAGACCAGTTGGACAACCTCTCACTCTTGTCACTTAGTGTGGGGTTTCCAAGACTCGCTCATAGGCAGGCCTCTTTAAAAGAGGTGCCAAGGCTAAAGCAACTGGGGAAGTGCTGAGTAAGCCAGATGAAGGAGATTTTCTTAATGCAGAATTCCTAATAACTTCTCGACTCCTTTTATGAATCTCCAAGATGAGGATATATAATTCAGCGTTTCTCTGCTGTGTTTGTCCATGGAACCTTTTTTACTTGAATATCCTATAGGATGGAGGTTTTTGCAGAACCCAGCTTGATAACTGCCAGCTTGGTTGAGATGAAATCCTGGAAGCTTTCATGGGTTTGGGCCATCTTCCTTCACACAACTCATCCTCACTTCTGAGGCGTGAGGCCCTGGGTCTGCCTGGTCAGAACAGGGGGATTCTGTCTTTAAAAGGACCTGTGGGGGCTCCCTGATCCCAGCTGTTCTCACTGCCTGTAAGAGTGAGTGTGTTAGTTTACTGAATTTCTGAAATGAAAGAATTTTTCCAGACTGTCTCCAGGGGGCTGGATATAGCTCATTGAACATGAAGCCTGAAGTTTTTTTGTTTTTTTTCCTCAAACTAAATGAAAAATGCAGTGGAAGAGAAAGATGTGTTGGACCCAGCTCACCCGGTGTGAGGAATGGCCTGTGCAGTGTTGTCATGAGATTCTCGAGCGCCTTCCTGGGACACGCCTGCCTACCTGGCAAGGGGACGGTGGCGGGCAGGCCCCTGCTCCTTGGCCTCACATGAGCCTGGCTCCCTCTGGGCCTTAAGGACCCCATTGAAGATACTAGACTCTGTCTTTCTCTATCCATTTTTTTAGAGAAAACCTCTGGACTTTCTTCACCTTTTGTTTTACAGAAGAGGATGTGGAGAACTTTGATGTGACCAATTTGTCTCAGGACATGCTGCGAAGCATAGAAGCCGACAGCTTTTGGTGCATGAGCAAACTGCTGGATGGGATCCAGGTGAGCGACTCTGCCCTTTCGGGATGCCCTGCTTGGGGCTCCCTTTGGGTTCCTTGTTGCTCTTCTGGATCAGACAGCCTCCCGACTCCGGCCCCAGCATGGCTCCTCCCCTTTTGGTCCATCCATCTTTACTTCGTTCGTTAGTTTTACAGCTTTCAAAAGGCAGTGATCCTAGACGACGTCCCTGGCAGCGCAGTGGTTAGGACTCTGTGTTTTCACTCGTGAGGACACGGGTTTGATCCCTAGTTGGGGAACTAAATCCTGCAAGTTGTGCTGTGCAGCAAAAAAAAAAAAAACCGGCAATGGTCTAATGTCCCCTGGAGTCTAGGGGAGTCCCCATGTTGCTCTGCCTTTCTCATTAGGCCCTGTCCCCCCATTCTGCTGTGCTCCCAGCCATGCAGTTTGCCTCCAAAGCACATGCCTTTCCCCCACACTCTGCTGTTCTGTGAGATTCCTTTGTTCCCCACAATACTGGCAGCAGCTTTGGAGAAACACCTTCTGCTTTGAAACATGTTTCAGTGACCATGGGGGAGGGGTGGCCCGATGGTGTGACATTCCCTGCTCGGCCTGAGTTCTGTGTCATTTGCAGGATAACTACACCTTTGCGCAACCAGGGATCCAGAAGAAGGTCAAGGCGCTGGAAGAGCTTGTCAGTCGGATCGATGGTAGGTTCAGAGGAAGAACACTCTAGCAGTGGGATTCTGACACAAGTGTGAATCACACAGAGTGTGATTATGCTGGTGTGGGGTGGGTGGGGGGTGTCTCCTCGGCCCCTGTCCTGGCCATGACCCCTTCCAGTTCATTCGGTGCTGTTGGCAATGCTGACATCCTTCCACATCTCATCAGGAAGGTGAGGCGAGAACTCTGCTGTTAGGTCACATTCTTTTCTCGCCTTTGTTTCCGGTCACCAGGTTCTGCCAATCCTCCTTCAGCATCTCTCCTCAAATTCACCCTTTTGTTCTTCATGGCCCTAGCCACAGCTCTGGTCCAGCCATGCTTGAGTTTCTGCAGCTTCCTCCTAGAAGCACTCGCCCCCTCCATCCTCGTCTCTCTTGCACACATCTGTCACACACCTCCGTCTTTCCAGAGCTCTGTTCTGGTCACATCCCGCTTCTGCCCCAAACCCACCTGTGTTCTCCGTTGCTTTTAGCATCAAGTCTGTAGTCTGACTGTGTCCTTCCCGCTGTGATGTGACTCAGGATTTCTGGGCTCGATGCAGGGTCCTCAGGTGTGCCTGATAGCCCAGCAGGACATCCCATAGCTCCCTGTGACCCATCTAGGTGGGGAACAGGAGTCGTGGCCTCCTGAAGCAGAATGTCTTTGAGGAACAGGAGCCCTGCAGTAAGTCTTTGGCCCCACCGTGGGATCCTGGAGTGTTAGAACTGAAGGCAAGTCAGGAAGCCCTGCTGTTGACTAATGAGGAACCTGAGGCCCGGGGAGAGAAGTTGAGATTAAGTTTCATGAAGATCGCACACAGGTCTAACAGCAAGGTCTTCTGTTAAGTGGAATGTCCAGCACCAGTTAATTCTATCAGTTGCGACACAACTAATAAGTCCCATTAACTGTTTTTCCATCATGGATTTAACTGCTTTACCAGCGCATTCCTCGTCCCTCCCTCCCCCCACCCCTCATATGGAGATTGCATATCTTTCTCCTTTCGCAGATTCTCTTCCCTTGAAAACCTTCCCTAATTTGTTCCACTCACTCCAGCTCCCTTTTACAACTTAGGGTTTCAGTCCCTGGAGTTTATTTGATTATTTGCTGCTTTTTCCCCATGCATTGCATGGGGAATGCTTTTAGCTCTCTGCCTCATTGCCTGGCCCAGCGGTCAGCGCCGTGCCGAGCCCACACCCCGCGCTCCTGCCTCCCTCACTTGGCTCCTGGCACGGGGCGAGTGCTGAGCTGTCTGACGGGGGCTGGCTCCCCGAGGGCCCGTGCTGTAGTTGCTGCCACTGTCTGGTCCGGCCTTTTTTCCCCCTCTTCTGCCATCAAAATTATCTGATAAAAAAAAGGCATAGTATGTTAGGATATAGTGTATTTTTAAATGTATATGTCTTAGTGCTTTGAATTATAGAAGTAATACTCACTACAAAAATTTAGACAATTCCAAAAAAACCCCAAAAGTAAAAATCCTTCCCCTTCTTTAAGTTCTGCTCCCTAGATAGAACCATTATTGATAGTTACTGTCTCAAAAGCTGTAATATTTTCCACATGAGGGTGCTGTTGTAGACATTTTTATTTTCTCATTTTATTCGCCCCCAGACTGACTGAGGTTTGAATAAGTATCCCCATTTATAGATTAGGAAACTGAGGAGGATAGTGATTTAAAAAAAAACAAAACATATCTTATCAAGCAGTATCTGAAGGGCTGCCGTATGGAACAGGGGGCAGGTGTGTTTGGGTTGCTCCAGAACACCACGCCCACGCCACGGGTGGGAGTTGTGGGGGGAGCTGGTGTCTGTTGAATGTGGTGAAGCACTTTCCGGTGAATCACTTAATCAGTGGGAGAGGCTGCCCTTGAGTGGAGTCGGTGAACCTCTTTCCCCGGCTGTTTAAGTCCCTGCTGGCTGCCATCTGTCAGAGATGCTGAAGAGGAATCCTCACCGGTGGGAGGATGGCCAAGGTGACCCACACAGTTCTTTTCCATCGCGTCTCCTTCTGTGATGCGTAACAAGGTCAGGCAGCCAAGTGAGCCTTATGTGTCCCTCGCTTGATGGCTCGAGCAGCCCTGCAAAGGAAGAAAGGCCCCCAGAACGTCACTGTGGGATGTTCAAATAGTTCTCCTACGTGCAGGGCTGAGCTAACGAAGCAGCGGTGCTATGAGGTGGTAGGATCCAACACCGGACAGTCAGGTGCAGGTTTGGCTTCCCCAGGGGGAGGAGCTGAAAAGAAATGGAAACTGGGACTCCCCTGGTGGTCCAATGGTTAAGAATCCACCTTGGAATGCAAGGGACATGGGTTCAATCCCTGGTCAGGGAACTAAGATCCCTCATGCCACAGAGCAACCAAGCCTAAGCGCCACGACGAAAGATCCCATATGACGCAGTGAAGATCCAACACAGCTATATAAACAAATTAAAAAAGGAAACAGAAACTGCCTTTTTGGTTTATGTGAGTCAGGGTCCGATCCCCTAGGTTGCGCTCAGGGGGCCAATGACCCTTTCTGTTTTAGAGCAGGTACATAATCACTTCAGGAGGTACGAGGTGGAATACCTACAGTTTGCCTTCCGTTGGATGAACAACCTGCTGATGCGGGAGCTTCCCCTGCGCTGCACCATCCGCCTGTGGGACACGTACCAGGTATGGGAAGACCTCCCCCCCAACAAACACACACGCCAGGCTGTCCCTGAGGCACCCGGCTCCCTGCCTGCTGCACCCGGCTCCCTGCCTGCCGCACCCGGCTCCCTGCCTGCCGCACCCGCTCGGAAGCCCTCCCCACCTCCTTTCTGCCTCTGTGTCTGCCTTGTCCTTGAGGGCAGGGCCTCAGTGCACCCAGCCATGGAGGGGGTGCTGCTCTGCTTGCCCCCCGCACAGAAGGATGGGTCTGAGAGGGCTGGAGCCAGCTTCTCATCAGGGCTTGGAGACCTAACTCTTTCTGGTTTTTTACCCCCTTCCCAGTCTGAACCAGAAGGGTTCTCCCACTTTCATCTCTACGTGTGTGCAGCTTTCTTGATCAAGTGGAGGAAAGAGATCCTGGATGAGGAGGACTTTCAGGTGAGAGGCCTGAGCTCAGCCTGTGCTGGGGATGAGGGTCAAAGTGGGCGTTATCCCGCTCGTGGGGCTGTGCAAGGAGAAGGTGCCCCAGCAGGTACCTGGCTGGGAAGAGCAAAGGTGAGGGGATGTTCAGAAGAGGGTGCCCCTCCCAGGTAGCAGGAAGCTCTGGGGGCCCAGAGTTCTTCAGTGTGAAAGGGTCTTAGCACCAGAAGGGCTGCAGAGCACCTGGGCAGGTCTAAGAGGCCTTCCTGTCATTCGCTGACAAGCATTTATTGAATGCCTGCAGTGGGCTCAGCGCCACTGAGGGAGTAAGACATATAGAAAGTAGAACAGAGAGCTCTATTCTTGTAGAGCTTAAGTTCTAGTTGGGGAGAGACATAGTAAACAAAACCAGTGTAAATTAAAAAGAATATTAGAGGATGATAAATTTTTTTTTAAGGTGGATACTTTTTTTTTTTTTTTAAAGGAAAAAAGGATTACTAGGTGGTAGGGAAGGGACAGGTTGCAGTTTCAAATAAAGTAGTCAGGATAGGCTCACTGAGAAGGTCACATGAGCAAAGGCTGGGAGAAGGTGAGGGAGCCACGTGGACATCTGGGGATCCGCGGGGAGAGCATCCAGGCAGCAGGAGCAGCCATGCAGAGGCAGTAAGGTTGCAGTGTGCCTGAGCTGTCTGTGGAACCATGATGGTGGTCAGTGTTACCTGGAGCAGAGTGGCCCAAGGAAAGAGTTAGAAAGAGGCCCGAGAAGTCACAGGGCACTCAGGTCATGGCCCCTTGTAGCCAGAGTCAGGACTTTGGCTTTTACTCCGAGTGGAAGAGGATCCAGGAGAGGGTCTTGTGCAGAAGAGGGGCATCATCTGACTTACAGTTTCAGGGGACCCCACTAGTGTGGACTTGAGGTAGGGCCAGCGGATGCTGGGGCCCACCCCGGAGGCTACACAAGGGTGGCCTGGCCCTGGATGGGGGAGTGGAGATGTGACAAGTGGCCAGGTCTTGGATGCACTTTGTAAGCAGAGCCAACAGGAATTTCTGAGAAATCAGATATAGAGTATACCAAAGGGATGAGTCAGGGTGATTCCACAGTTTGCAAGAAGGCTATAGGATGAACCGGTTTGTGGAGGAAGATCAGGAGTTCGTTTTGGGGCATGATGAATTTTAAACACCGTTAGACATCCAAATGGAGAGATAGAGTAGGGAGATAAATCCTGTGAGTCTGGGCTTGAAAGAGACAGGAATCCGGACTGGACATGTATGTTTAGGAGCCTCTGGCTAGATGGTCCTTGAAGCCGGGCCCCTGGATGAAATCCAAAGGAGGCGGGAGTGAACAGAGGAGACACGAGAGCCGGGCCTGAGCCCCGGCGCACCCCCCCCATGGGAGGTCAAGGAGGAGAGGTGGTCGGGCAAGGAGAGAGAGGGGGTGATCAGTGGGAGTGTAGTGTCCTGGAGCCCGAGGCAGGGATGCGAGGAAGACCGAAGAGGTGGTGGAAGCCCGCCAGCTGCTACGGGGGCCCAGGAGCGGGGGACGGGGCGTGGGGACTGAGGGGAGAGGCTGCAGGGCTCTGCCGTCTGCGGAGAGGAGGGCCAGGGGGCACTTGACAGTCATAATCTCTCGGGGTGGCGGCAGTGGGCTTTTGTTTTTCTGCTTTGTACGTTGCTGAACTGAGGGGTTTGGGGGTGTTTTTGTTTTAATGGGCATATATTCCTTTTAAAAATGCGAGGGGGCGGGGAAGCCAGAGAAGGTTGGGTATTTTTCTAAGTTCTAACTAATACGTGGGCGTTCTCAGGAACAGCAGCCTCTCCACGTGACCCCCAGGCAAGCCCACTCTGTAATTGGTGTTAGGTGGTTAAAGCACAAGAAACTTGCCCCGCAAATAGGTAGAAAGACAGGACCCGACTTGCCCAAGGAAGGGCTTTGGGAGAGAAAGGGAGGAGTGGGCCTCTGCGGGTAGGTGCCAGGGTGGCGGGCAAAGCGCTGAGCCTTTTGCCAGCTAGAAGCATGTGTGGCCGCCGGGATGAACGGGCTGGGCTGGGCACCCGCTGGGTGAGCTGTCAGCTTCAGTACTGTGGCTGAAGTGCCGCAGCTATGGGAGCCCGCAGTCTAATTTGGTTTATCATGAGCCAGACTCAGAGGGCCTTGTCACATGCGATAGAAGCACTTCCCAGATTAGCTCAGGGGGAGTGGAGGTGACTCCTGGAATGGTGCGTAGCAATTCACAGCATCGACAGTATAGGACCATAGTCTGAGACTTTAAAACTATGTTAGACATGGAGATGTTCTGTGCTGGGCAGCACATTCGATTATCTGATGGATCTGAGGCCTTTCTGCAGTAACCCACAGAATGACAATGGGCTTTTTGTTGACTCATTAACACCTCAGCTGGTCCTCCTCAGTAGAGGAATCTCCCCTCTTTCCTTGAGACAAAATGGAGTGGTGATTAAACAATAATCTGCAGAGTTCCCCGCAACTCCACAGATCTATAATTCTATGAATAATGAAAGAAGAAGGGCGCCTGGCTGTGCTTGGGTAGGCCAGTGGCGTCCCTTAGGAGACACAGTAAGGGCAGGAGAACATCGTGTGGTGTTGCGAGATATGGGCCCATGACCTCTGCAGAGAAAGACGGCCCACACTGCCCAAAGAAGAATCAGGTGAAGTAGCTGCAGAAATAAATGAGTTTGTGGCAGTTTCAGCAGACCAGGCATTTATCACCCTTAAAGAGCAGGGAAGGGGAGCCAGCTGTAAAGGGAGCCAGTGGAGCATATATCAGGGGAACCAGCGACCCCCACGCCTTTCTAAAGTTGGGGACTATGCAGAATAGTCCAGTGGTTAAGCCCAGTCTCTGGGACGTCTGCCTGGGGTCAAATCCTAGCTCTGCCATTTTTCTAGGTCTGCAACCTTCATCTGACTAACTTGGCCCTGTAAGTTTTCTTACCTGTAAAATGGGATGAGAGTACTTACCTTCTAGAGCTGTTAATGAGGATTATACAAATTGCTGCACTTGAAGCTGTCAGAATAGTATACTTAGCCTGTGGCCTTCAAAGCAGTGAGCTTATTAACCCTAATATTATTAGTTCCTGCAGTGTACTCTGAGTCTGGGAAGTGGTGAAATGAAGATAGCTTCAGGAACCCAAGTCTTTTAGTGACTTTTAACTTACCTGAGTAAACCCTGATAGGCTAATCCTGGGTAAGACCAAGCTGGATGACCAAATGGGGCTGGAGAGGAGGTGTTCAGAGGGTGCAGGGGCAAAGGGCGCCACTGGCCTACCCAGCCATGGTGAGCCCCCAGAGGGAAGGACACCCGCTTCTCCCTGGCCGAGCAGTAGTCTGGGGTCACGCTGCCTGGGGTGGAGGACTGAAAATGGACACAGGAGGACACTCCAAGAGGCTTCCTTGCAGAGACCTTTGAGCAAGGGAACCTCAGGCGTGTCCGTGCACAGGGGCCGTAGGGGCAGAACGGCCCGGTCCTCTGGGCTGTGGGCCGCTTGAAACTGGGGCTTCCGGCAGAGCTGGGCCAAGGCCCTTTCCTGGTAGAAGGGCCTTCAGCGATTCTGGCCCTCAGCCTGGGCTGGCTGAATAGAATAATGATGATAATGTCCAGTTGCATTTTATGAAATTGTCTATAGGTCACACAGTCAAGTATTGGCGGTTTAATAAGGTTCAATCTAATAATAGAGACTTCACAGCACTTTTAATGTAGCAGGCAGTATCCTGAGTGCTTCTCTGTGTTAGCTCATTGCAACCATCCCACAAGAAAAGTTGTAATAACTACCCCTATTTCACAAATGGGGAAACTGAGTCATGGTGAGTATGACTTCAGTGTGTGCCTAGTCACACCTGAGATGAAGTGACTAAGCCAAGGTCACCTGGGGGAGTCAAGTACGGGGTTGACTCTAATGGTGGAGACCCAGAAGCTGGGCTCTGGGCATGGACTGTGCGTCCTGCTGCTCCCTCAGGGCCTGGCCAGGGACCTCCTGGGCCACTGGAGCTGTTTACATCCTCCTCCCCCTCCTCCGTTATTATGGAGGTAGTGATTTCCTAGATACATTATTTAATGCAAGTCAGAGAGTAACCTAAAAATTCCCCTTGGGGAAAAGCAGCATCTCTGGGAGTCCAGGAGAGCACGGGACCCCACAGAGATGTCAGGGCAGGTGCCAACAAGGCCTCAGATGGCTCAGAAGTGATCTTCAGAAGCCCCGTGCAGGGAGCTCCAAGACTAATAACCAGAATTCCTTTAAATACATAAAAAGGGAACTGGCAGAGGAGTTGATGGGACCTGCTGATGACTCTTAAACCAGAGGAGCAGCTGGTCTCAATCCTTTGCTTTCATCTTATAGAAGAAAACCTTGGAGAGATTCCCACCCTGAAAGTGACTTTTGCAGGAGACAGGTCAGAGTTGTTAAATGAAATAGTGCTAAGCCCGTGAGCTGTTCCAGGCCTGGATACCCCAACTAAGAGTAAATAAACCAGGTTCGATGCACGATACTGGATGCTTGGGGCTGGTGCACTGGGACGACCCAGAGGGATGGTATGGGGAGGGAGGAGGGAGGAGGGTTCAGGATGGGGAACACATGTATACCTGTGGTGGATTCTTTTTGATATTTGGCAAAACTAATACAATTATGTAAAGTTTAAAAATAAAAAAAATAAAAAAAAAAGAGTAAATAAAGCCCTTGAACCAGATGGCATCCACCCATCACTTCTGTGGGAATTCAAGGGTGGGATTGTGGAACATTGCCCAAACATAGGCCCCACTTTCAGAGACATCCAATAAATTGCCAGTTTGAATCATCCCCAGAAAGTGCCCAGATTTTAGTACCCTGGCAACTAAAGATGTTCCCCCCAGAGCAGGCGGGTGTGAGAAAGGACACGATTCCTCGACATGGAAACAAAGCAAACATCGGAGCAGGACTTGACTTTCTCTAGGGGGAGTCTTGTACTAAACGTCCTATGGGGGGGGTCTTCTACTAAACGTCCTTTAGGCGGAGTCCTGTACTAAACGTCCGATAGGGGGAGTCTTGTACTAAATGTCCTAGGTACTTTTGACGCCGGGAAACCTATGAATAAGTGTGACGCTGAAAAAGTTTACATAACAAGGACATGTCTTTGGAAGTTTTTATTGAGACCAAGGGAATTGTTTCACTGGTTCTCAAAACAAGAGGGATTTGTTTCAGAACACTTACTTAGGGAGCCGCATGAGTGTGGGTGGCTGCAGCATTCCTAGGGACCTCGATACAGCAGTGCGGCCTCGGCAGAACCACAGCCTGCATCTGGCAGCCTCACCGATATGGCCACCCTCAGCTGCTACTGTGACCCAGATCCCAGCAGGGAGGATTTCCTGCGAATTAGGGATCCTACGGAGAAGGCAGTGGCACCCCACTCCAGTACTCTTGCCTGGAGAATCCCATGGACGGAGGAGCCTGGTGGGCTGCAGTCCATGGGGTTGCTACGAGTTGGACACGACTGAGCAACTTCACTTTCACTTTTCACTTTCATGCATTGGAGAAGGAGATGGCAACCCACTCCAGTGTTCTTGCCTGGAGAATCCCAGGGACAGAGGAGCCTGGTGGGCTGCAGTCTCTGGGGTCGCACAGAGTCAGACACGACTAAAGCGACTTGGCAGCAGCAGCAGGGATCCTAAGAAGTCATTAGATTTTTGTGCTAGAATTCTTAGAATGAGACTACTCCCAGAATTAGGTTTTCCCACTAGGAAATGTTCACTGCTTTGGCTTAGGAAGGTAAAAACGACACCCAGAAGATAAGGGAAAGGACTTCCTTGGTGGTCCAGTGGTAAAGATTCCACGCTTCCACTGCTGGAGGCATGGGTTTGATCCCTGGTTGGGGAAGATCCACATGCTACATGGTGTGGCCAAAAATAAAAGCTGCATCATGGGCCATCTCTGGAAAAGCTGCCCTTGAACTGACACACAATTGGAGCGCTGAAGACACTGGGACCAGAGTTACCATAGTGGTGATTCAGACCCTCAGGGATTTGGTCACATTGAAATTGCTGTTCCTGACGTTCATGGGGCTTGTAAAATGTTTGAAAAACTGGGAGTCAAGTGTGTAGAGAAACCTGATGATGGTAAAATGAAAGGCCTGGCATTTATTCACAATCCTGATGGCTTCTGGAATGAAATTTTGAATCCTAACAAAATGATAGCTGTTACTTCTGTAAGAATGCTGATTTGAGATTTCAGCAAAGGCATTGTGGAAGGTAAAACAGGAAACCCTGTGATTCAAGATATTCAGGTAACAGACGCATCCAGGACTGATGGATCCTTGTCCCAACTCAGATTATTCTTAAGTCCGTTTCCCTTTTCTGTTTGACCTGTTTTTCACCCAACTGTTCAGTCATCCTAGTTTTAAAGTAGCGCTTTGTCTTATGTCCTTGACAATAGTTGTATACTTTTTTAGGCAATAATTATAACAATTCCCTTCAGAGGCTGCATGTTGCTTCTGTCTCCTTACGAGCTTCAAGTCTACAAGTCTGCCTTTGAGTCACCATTTTCAGAAAAAGGAAAAAAAAAAGCACCTAATATGTTTTTGTCATGGTTACCTTCTGGGGTTTCAGTTCCTCAGATGTGGTTTTTCACAGTGAGAAGTAAAGAACCCTGAGCACGTGCACACACACAGAAAACTTGTGTGACTAGGAGAGTATTTTTCAGTTCAGATCAGTTGCTCAGTCGTGTCCGACTCTTTGTGACCCTGTGAATCGCAGCACTCCAGGCCTCCCTGTCCATCACCAATTCCCGGAGTTCACTCAGACTCATTTCCATCGAGTCGGTGATGCCATCCAGCCATCTCATCCTCTGTCGTCCCCTCCTTCTCCTGCCCCCAATCCCTCCCAGCATCAGAGTCTTTTCCAATGAGTCAACTCTTCACATGAGGTGGCCAAAGTACTGGAGTTTCAGCTTTAGCATCATTCCTTCCAAAGAAATCCCAGGGCTGATCTCCTTCAGAATGGACTGGTTGGATCTCCTTGCAGTCCAAGGGACTCTCAAGAGTCTTCTCCAGCACCACAGTTCAAAAGCATCAATTCTTCGGCACTCAGCTTTCTTCACAGTCCAACTCTCACATCCGTACATGACCACTGGAAAAACCATAGCCTTGACTAGATGGACCTTTGTTGGCAAAGTAATGTCTCTGCTTTTGAATATGCTATCTAGGTTGGTCATAACTTTCCTTCCAAGGAGTAAGCGTCTTTTATTTTCATGGCTGCAGTCACCATCTGCAGTGATTTTGGAGCCCAAAAAAATAAAGTCTGACACTGTTTCCCCATCTGTTTCCCATGAAGTGATGGGACCAGATGCCATGATCTTCGTTTTCTGAATGTTGAGCTTTAAGCCAACTTTTTCACTCTCCACTTTCACTTTCATCAAGAGGCTTTTGAGTTCCTCTTCACTTTCTGCCGTAAGGGTGGTGTCATCTGCATATCTGAGGTTATTGATATTTCTCCCGGCAATCTTGATTGCAGCTTGTGCTTCTTCCAGCCCAGCGTTTCTCATGATGTACTCTGCATAGAAGTTAAATAAGCAGGGTGACAATATACAGCCTTGACGTACTCCTTTTCCTATTTGGAACCAGTCAGTTGTTCCATGTCCAGTTCTAACCGTTGCTTCCTGACCTGCATATCCCAGGTTCAAATCCTAGCCCAGCACTACTCTGTGATCCTATGCAAGTTCCTTAACTCCTCACCCTTACTTTTTTCCGTATGTGAAGTGGGCATAAGAAGATGTGCCTCGTAGAGTTGATATGGGGCTTAAATGTGCTAGAGTACATGTGAAGACCCCCATTTGGTGAGTAGCAAGTGCTCAATAAATGGTAATTACCACCACGATGGTGATTATCCTTGATGGTCACCCTCTTGTTCTTCAATTCTTCCATCTGTTGAACATTCTCTAATGAGTTTCCCTGCCAAGGACTTTGCTTATTACCCGCTACCCCTTCTCCTTCGGCCCCCTTGTCTAATTGTTGTCTTCCCCCGACCCCCTCACACATGACTCATTCTTCCTCTTCTTTTTCCTTTGGAATCTGGATTCTCAATATTTTTCAGCCATTTCGAGCTTGTCTTCTCTGAGAGCCATTGCCTCTTCTCGTTCACTTGGAATCACTCTCAGCTGCTTGCCCCATAAGCTATCTTCTCACACCTGCAGTGTTTCACCTGACTGTGTATTAATGCTTAGTACTCCCATGAGCTGGCTTTGTAACACATATTCAGTTGTTTCCCACCTCACCAGTGTATCTTCTATATCCCCTTGATTGACGTACCTGATTTGTAATTGACAGCATCTTTTCCCACCCGTAATAATTCAGTTTCTACTTCTTTATCCCTGATTTGCCAAAGCATGGACAGGGTTCCCATTTTTACAGCGCTGTGTGTGGGAGGTGCAGTTCCTGGGTACGGCCACCAGGTGGCAGAATGGTTCCTCCCACCTAAGCCTCAACTGTTGGTGGGAGAGGTAGTAGGAAGCTGACATGTTCAAGGGTAGAATTATTTCAGGTTTCTAGCAAGGAAGGTTTCTAGCAAGACTAGAAAAACTGGAAATTACAGGTAGATTCTCTCCTAGGAAAAAATATTCTCTTCTAGACACATCAACTGTTGGTTGTTTTTGCTTATGAGTTTTTCAAGTGTATGTAACCATTATAGAATCTGCCTGCAGTGCGGGAGACCCAAGTTTGATCCTGGGGTCAGGAAGATCCCCTGGAGAAGGGCATGGATACCCACTCCATTGTTCTCACTTGGAGAATTCCATGGACAAAGCGTGGTGGGGTCCTCCTGGTGGAATCCACAGGGTCGCAAAGAGTCAGACATGACTGAGCGACTAACAGAAACCGTTATAGAAAAATTAGAAAATACCAATAAGAAAAAAGAAGGTACTTGAAATCTTACCATACTGATATATCTCCTTCCAGACATTTTGCCATGCACATTTATGTGAATAAATACATATTGTCTGTACGTAACCCTTAATGGAAATATTCCATATATTGGGTTGGCCATAAAGTTTGTTTGGATTTTCCTTCCTTTTTTTTTTAAGGTTTTTATTTATTTACTTATTTGACACATACACACCACTGTATTTCATTTATTCATTTTTGGCTATGCTGGGTCTTCGTTGCCACACTCGCGGCTCTAGTTGTGGAGAGCGGGGGCAGCTCTCTAGTTGCTGTGCGTAGGCTTCTGATTGTGGTGTCTTCTCTTGCTGCAGAGCGCAGGCTCTAGGCGCAGGGCTTCAGCAGTTGCAGCTCAGGGGCCCATCACTTGTGGCTCGCGGGTCCTAGAGCGTGCAGCCTTCAGTACTTGTGGCGTTCAGGTTTAGTTGGCTCCACAGCATGTGGAATCTCTTTCTGGAACAGGGATCAAACCCATGTCCCCGGCACTGGCAGGCAGATTCTCATCATCCACTGCACCACCAGGGAAGTCCTGTTCAGGTTTTTCATATGATGTTGTGAAATATGTTGTTTTTGTGACCTCTTTTTATCATTGGTACAAAATATAGTAGATGTTCCATAATGTCAGAATGCGTAGATGTGTATAATTTTTCCCATTTTTGTATTTTTCACACATTACATGAATACATGCTCATACAAAAACTGAAAGCCTTAATAACTTGAGTGCAAGGTATTCCATTTTACAGATTTATCTTTGTTTTTTGTTGTTTTTTTTTTTTGGTCACACTGTGCAGCTTGCTCTATCTGATCAGGTCTCTGATTAGGGATCGAACTGTGCACTCAACAGCTAAAGCATAAAGTCCTCACCACTGGACTGCCAGGGAATTCCCTTGACTTGTGGCTTTCAGTTTGATTCTCGGGCTTGGAAATCCAGGGACAGTGTTTACAATTAGCCAAGTTTGTTGAATGAGAGTATTAAGCCCTGGTAGAGATCCAGGGACATGAGCATTTTTTTCTGGATGAGTCTTAGGTACCTTTAAAGTGTTCATGCCCTTTGACACAGTAATTTCATTCCTAGGAATTTAGCCCAAGGAAATAATCTAAAATACGGCTTTATGCACAAGGCTGTTCATTATAATTTTATTATAGTGAAAAACCAGAAATGATTAAATGCTCAAAACAGGAAGATACTGAGTAAATTAGGATACTTCTGCATCATAGAAAATTCTTTGACCATTGAAAATGTCTAAAAGGAGTTTTTAATATTAGACGAAATGCTTATGTTAAGTGCTAAACAGTTTCAAAAGTATTTAGAGAAAATGTTTCATCTTTGTAAAAACGTGCAGAAAAAGGGCTTGAAGGAAATATGCCAAAATGTTTAAAAGTAGCTTCCTCTTGATTATGAAGTTAAGGGTGGTTTACTTTGTGCTCTATTACTTTCAACAGAGTAAACAAATGTCCAGGAAAATGTGTATTACTAGGGGGAAAATGTTCTGTAACATAAGTAATATACAAAGACTTTATTGTAATAATTGAAAATGAAGAGAAATATTATGAGAGAAAGCAAAAGTTCTCGAATCCCCAAAGGTAACCAGTGTTAACAGTTTCACCACCTAGCCTTTTAAAAATTTTACATACATACATGCATATACAAACATATAGTTGTGTTTTCTCTTTTACCTAAGTGGGATCATAACTTTTTCTGTAACTTGCTTAGTTTCGCCCCTAAAAATGTCTTTGATATCTTTGTACCTTGACACATGTAGTCCTGCTTCTTTTTATAGGTGGCTGCTTGTATTTCATAATTTGGACAGTTGTTTTCTCTAAGTTCCGGGTACTGACAGGCACCTCCTTCATGTCCTTTTCCCCATTTTTGAAGCAGTGGTGCGGTGCTGACCCTTGTACAGGAGTGCAAATGTTTCCCAAGAAGTACTAAGAAGTTAAGTTGCTGGATCAGTGACCATGTGTGCTTATTTTTTTCCCCTTTGTTTTTTTGTTCTGTTTTGTGGGAGAGGGGTATTGTTTGGGTGTTGTTTTTTTTTTTTTTTTGCCACACTGTGCAGCTTACAGGATCTTAGTTCCCCAACCAGGGCTGGAACCCAGGCCCTGGAAGTGTAAGCACTGAGTCTAACCACTGGGCTGCCAGGGAAGTCCCTGCATCTCTGGTTTTGACAGATGTGGCCTGAGTTTGTTAAGATGATATAAACTTGTCTCCTGAAACCAAGGCCAGAAAATAACAGTGGCTTAAAACAAAGTAGTTGTTTGCTTCTCTTCCATTAAGAGGCTGAGTGTAAGAGTCCAGAGCTAACATGGCTCCAGGGTGGCAAGGACTCGGATTTCTTCTCTCTTGTTGCTCTGCCATCTTCAACACACAGCTTTATTCTTAGGGTCTAAGAGGACTGCTTCAAACTCCTCTATTCATCACCATTTTCTAGGAAGGGGAGGAGTAGTTTAGGGCAGAACCCAGGAGTTACACTGCCCCCCCCCAGATTGGCCAGAACTTATCATACTGGCCATACACAGCAGTGATGTTCCCAAGTATCTCTGTGCCCAGCTAAACTTCTGTTACTAAAGGAAGAAATGTAAAAGATACGCAAGATCTCTTCACTAAGAACTATGAAACATTGCTAGAGGGCACGCATTGGCCAGTGGCAGGGTTACAGCATGTTGATGGGCCTTTGGCATCTTGTACATTACCTGTTTGCACCTGTTTTTTTTTTTTTTTTCCATTTAGTGGTTTTCCTTTTCTTCTTACTGATTTTTAGGTACTTCCTTTTTATTGTAAATGTTAACCTTTTGTCTTTTACAAGTGTTATCAATATTTTCCTGTAGTCAGTTTTCTTGTATTTTAGCCTTGTTTTTGTGCCTTGATATAATGAGGTTTCAAAACTGTATCAAATCTGTCAGTCTCTTTCTGGGTTTTGTCTTGCCACTGTTTCTTTTATAATCAGAAAAATAAGATCCAGTTCAGAAAGAGGCGGAGAAAGAACACAAAGTGGCAGCAGAGGCAAGGGCAACTAAATTATAGAGATAACCTAAGATTTCACATTCATTCTTTATTCTAATATCCTCTGTAATAGGCCATCTCTGTGGAGCTGATTGAGGGAGCTGGGCTTTGAGAACTCAATAGGATTTAGATAGGTAGAGGAGCAAAAGAGGAGGTGTTCCAAGCAAGAAGAACCACCTAAATTAAACCCTGGAGGCACAGGTAAATGTGGCTGAAGTGGACCTGGCTGGATGAGGCTCATACCTTGGGAGTAGTGGGAAATAAGCTGGATAGGTTGGTTGAGGACAGTCTTTGGGGAACAGAGCAGAGGATAAATACAGTGATTAACAAGCAAACATTGGGATTAGGAGAAAGACTGTCCAATGCAAAAAGGTTCGTAGCAGTCTTCCCCATGAAGGTTTTTTTTTTCTTCTTAAAGGAAATAAATGAAGTATCTAATAAAAGGGAACTGTTTTAGTAAATTAGAGTATAGCCACAGGATGGAGTACTAACATTGAGAATAATCATTTTTTGAAGGCTGTGCGTAAAAACACAAAAATTACAGTAAAAAAGGATGATTAAAAAGCATGTAAAATCATAATTATGATTACAGCTATTTAAGAAATGTGCATATGAAAAAAAGACAGGAATACTTTGAAATTAAGAGAGGTATATTTGGATGAGTGATTATTTTTCTCCTTTAAAGATGCTTATTTATTGTTGTCATCCTCTATTTATAATATTTCTGAAGAGGCAGGTGTTAGTGGATCAGAGACTCAGCAGAGGCTTTTCAAGGCTTCCTGAAGGAGAACTAGGGCCAAGGGCAGTGTGCCGCATGGGAGGAGGGAGGCCAGGCCCTGGGGATGTGTGACCCAGGAGGGGCTCCATTCCACGGCCTGCGGGTCCCTTGGTCAGTAGTCCCACAGTGATCAAATGATAAAAGTCCTTTCTTGCATTCCAGGGTCTCCTCATGCTGCTGCAAAACCTACCTACGATACACTGGGGCAACGAAGAGATTGGTCTGCTCCTCGCCGAGGCCTATAGACTCAAGTACATGTTCGCCGACGCCCCCAATCACTACCGCCGATAGGTGCTGTCTCCCCAGGGGGACCCAGACCGCCCCCCATCTCTGATGGCAATCTGATCACTGTGGCCACTGTGCGAGCCGTGGACTCTGGCCAGGAACCACTCCTGCTGTAAAAAGCTCACATCCGCCGCCCAGGTCTTAACTTTCTGGCGTGCCTGTCCACCACTCCATGTCTCTGGACGGGTCTCCTGGACCGCTATCAGTATTCCATGACACGTGGATGGGCTCAGCTCTGGGAGAGGACAGAAAAGGAGGTACAGGGTTGTCTGCCCCTTTAAGAGAAACCAGAGGGAAGAAGGGGAAGGCTCAGGGTCTCAACTCACATTGCCCTACGTGGACTGGCTGTCTCTTGCCTCCCAGCCCCAACTGACACCGTTGCTTTTTTTGTGACATAGTTTGATTTGATCATAGGTCAAAAATGCCTTATGTTTGCAAAAGACTCCTGTCCCCTCCCCTCTACCCCTAACTCCTAGCCCTTCCCCTTCTGCCCAAGTCTGAGCCAGTGAGGGGCAACTTCCTAGGAGCTTTGTTCTCAGTCAGAGGAGGCACTGATGCTTATAACTCTGGGGAGAGACCGACACCCAAGGGCTAGGAATTTTATTTTTCCTTTTCTCACACAGATGTCTGTACATGTGCCGGCGTCTGTGTGTGTATGTGGGTGTACACACCCATCAGCATTTAGTTACACGTCCGAATGTCCAAATGTGTCTGGACCAGCCCCGTCAAACAGCCATCTGGGAAGGGCCCCAGTGACCAAGTATACACGCATCCCTTAAGAAGGATCAGGTCAGGGGAGGGAAAAGGGGCTTATCACCTCTCCGAACCCCCCAACTTTTTCCATGATGACCCACTCCAAGATATTATTATGTGTAAATTGTGTTATTATGTATATGGGTAAAGATGTATAAATATGTCTTCTTTGTAGCAGATATGATTTTTATATTTATAACGTGCATCAACATGTGAAAGCAATCTAGGTCACTAGCACAGATGAAGTTGCCAGGCAGGTGGCACCTCCAGGTTGGTTCCTAGGCGCACCTCCTGTGAGGGAAGTGAACGGAGTTGGCCAGAGTGAGCACAGCCGACAGCTGGAGCTGCTCTGATGAGCATCAGTGTCTCCGAGTTTTTCCTCCCCGCCTCCCGCCCCCCAGGCCCAGGCCCCCGTGGCGCATTTGCCCTGTTCCTTCCCCGTCTTCAGCAGTCAGAGCTCCCCTCTCTTCACCGCAGCTGCTCCCCCGGCCCCCAGGGACAGGGCTGCAGAGGCAGAAGCCCCTCTGCAGGTTTCTGGCCCCCTGCCTTTCCCCTGGAATTGGGGGAGGGCTTTGGTTTTCACGTTTTTTACAAGGCAGCATGGTATTCAAGATAAGCTGTGACTGACTGTCAGTGCCAAGGGAGAGGGGTTTCCTGTGTGTTCCTGGGCCCTGGGGCTCTTCCCAGAGAGAGGCATTTGTTGTCCCCTCCACTGTCACCATCACGCCCCACGCAGCTCACCAGACGGCTGACCTGTGTTGGATGCTGGGTGTTCAGCAGCGAAGAGGTGGAGGGGGAGGCGGCAGGCAGCCGGCACCCTCTGGGGAAGCCGGGCTCTGTCCCCTGTCGGGGAGGCCCTGAGTCTCCCAGTGGCGCCCACGGCGCCGGCATCTTACATTTCTCACCGGGAGCCGTTTCTCAGGCATTCTTTCCAGCCCTCTCCTGCTCCCTGTCCGTGTGCCTCAGTAGCCTCCTTCACAGAGTGAGAGGGCTGTGGTCCTCCCTCGACCGGACTAATTAAAGAAAGACACTTGTGTTCCCAAGTGGTGGTTTTATTTTTTTAGTTTTTATGTTTGTATGGGAAATTGTGGATAAAGTGAAAGAACTGTAAATAAATAGTGTATTTCCTCCTCCACTGCTGATTTTTCTGCCATGGATTTGCGTAACCCCGAACCTAAAGTCTCCTTTTCTCGGGCTGTTCGTGCTGATGCCTGTAAGCATGGGGGACGAGCTTTCTGTAGGGCAGGCACAGGATCAACAGGAGGACGGAAGGCAGCCTCAGAGAATGTTGGTAAACACTTGCGAGCACCTCCTCTGTGCAGATACTGTGGACACAAACAAGTCACGTGATTCGTGATTCTTCATTGCTCATGTGTATAGGGCACCTTGCCGTGTGCAAAGCACTGTGAAAAGCACTTGAGGTTTATTTCATTTATGCAAAAAGGAGTATATAGTCTAATGGAGGTTAGAAAATGGATGGGAAGTTCAGCACTAGATGAAAGCCTGGAGACATCTAGTTCAACACCCTCATTGTTCACAGAGGAAAACCCACCCAGGCCAAGGCCAAGGCCAAGGAGGGGTCATCAAGAGCAAGAAGTAGAGGACAGGCCTTCCACAGCCTGGCCCTTCACTTAGGTTTTGGTTTGGGGTCATTTTGTTTCGGTTGGGTTTTTTTGAGGTTTTGGTGGTGGTAGTTAGTTTTTCTCTTGGTAACCTTACTGTGAAATGTCTTAAGAAAGGCAGCTGACTGCATTTTTCTTCTACAAAGAATGGACTGGAATGGTAATTTCTCCACCAAGAACATCTCCCTAAGATTCGTTGGAGAGTGTTTCTTGGTTTCAGTCATTAGGAGCTATATTAGGATCAAATTCAGCTACACGTAACAGAAACCAAAAACAACAGCTGGGTTCACACAGCATGGGGATTTACTTCTCGCTACCATGAGTGTCCAAAAGAAGGCAACTCAGGGCTGGTATGATGAGTCTGTTTCACAAAGTCTTTAGGAACCTGGACTCCTCCAGGTCTTCTTGGCCAAGGTGGTAGCTCGCACTCCAGCTACTACATCCATTTTCCAAGCAACAAGATGGATTAAAGAAAGGAGACAAGAAAAAGTGCAGGGAAATGTGTGAGCAGTATTTTATATAAGGTTCCTGAAGGCCACACCGTAATACCTCCTCTTGCAACTCACAGGCTAGGACTTAGTCCTGAGGTTGGGGGATTAGTCTATTCCAGGACACTGTATGCCTGGCTCAGAATCAGGATTCGAAACCATGGAGGAAGGGAAGAACAGATGGCATTATTTACAATAAGAACTTGTGAAAATGGAGACCAGACTTTCTGATAAGCATATGGGTATAGGGGATGGATCTGACTGAATCTCAAGTGATTGTTCATGCTCAGACTTAGAATTTAACTTTTTTCATAAAATGTGGACAGTATTTCTATATATTATTTGGACTGAGGTCATTCATTGTTCCTGAGGCTGGTAGAGAAAATAACTGACCTAGACTTGGCTTCATTCAAAAATTCTGTTTTTCATTGATATAGAAAGTTAAGCATTTTCTGAAATATGTTTAATCATGGTTAGGAAATTGGTGAAAACTTTTCAGACGAATCTTGGCATACTCTGACCTGCAGTTTATCTGTTCTTTCTGCAATCAGAACCTCTACCGTTCCACTTAACCAGGCCCTATTTCTGTTTTTATTCATCCATGAGGGGAGGAAAGTGGCACAGATTCCTCAGCTAGTCACCTTGTTGCTCCTAGAGGCGTGAATCTCATGTTGAGAGTTTGGCTTGTCTTGGATTGGACTTTGCACGTCAGATACAGCTTTGTAAAGCTTCAAGGATTGGAGTCAGAACCTAAGGCCCAGTAACTGAGCCCTTCATACCTCTCCTCAGGACTTCCAGTTCTCCCTTCCTGGTTGGAGATCATTTGAAAGCTGCTGCAGACGCCAAGAAGTCAATTTATTAGACTCACGATGAAAAAGGTGAGTTTCACACAGGATCAGAGAACATCCAGCATGTTGTAAGTGACCACACTCTTCCGAGCCTGTGCCAACTTGCCAGGATAGCTGCAGCTAGAGCCTATCAGAGCATCTCCTTATTTTGGCAAAGGCTGAATTAGAATTCTTAGAAGCAAGGAGAATCCATGTTGATTTTGATTCAGCAGGTGATCTGTGAGCTGTGGCTTCTGAGTGATGAATGTGAAAGTCCCCTCTTGAACTGATAGCTGGAGGTGGGGAATCTGGAAGCCAGACCCCGAGACCCCGCTACTTGCTCTGAGGATACCAAGCCTGTCTCTATAATGACCTTAACACACCTGTCCTACCCCACCCAGCTGTCCGAGAGAGGAGAACCCAGACCTTCTTTTCAAGCCACTGGTCTCCATCCTTCTCCATCCCTTTAACCTGTATTTAATGTGGGATTCTTAGAGACAGGATATAGCTGGGCCTTGATCTCCAGTGCACTCTGAAAGTCTCTTAATTTGATGCATTTGGGCCATTTACAAATGATATCGATGCGGTTGGCTTTAAGATCTATCATTTTATTGTTTTCTGTTTGTTCTCTTTGTTTTTTGTTTCTGTCTCTCCCCTTTCCTGCCACTTTTGGGTTATTTGAATATTTTTTAGTATTTCACTGTAATATGTCTATTCACTTTTGGTTATAACTCTGTTTTTTAAGACATTGCACTCAGGATTATAATACACAAATCTAACTCCCTACAGTTAATATTTTATCACTTCGAGTAAAATGTAGATGCCTCTCAACCATATATTCTTCCCCTTTTATGTAAGAGTTGTTATGTAAATTATGTCAGGATACATTGAAAACCTTACCAGACACTGTTACAATTTTTGCTTTTAATAGTTACACATATTTTAAAGAACTTAAGAGGAGACATTTACATTTATGTTCTTCCTTGATTGCTTCTGTTTCAAGTTTCCCTCTGCTATTATTTCCCTTCAGCCTGAAAAACTCCCTTGAGCACTTCTCTTAGAGGAAGTGTGTAGTCCTCTTAGTTTTCCTTCATCTGAAAATTGACTTTATTTTGCTTTCATTCCTGAATTTGTTCTCTCTAGATATAGTTATTTTCTTTTCAGCATTTTAACAATGTCCCACTGTCTTCTCACTTCCACGGTTTCTGATGAGAGATCCATAGCAATTGAAATCATTGTTCTATATCTAAATAACTTTTTATCAGACTGTTTTTTTTTTTTTTAAATTGTAGTAAAAGGTGCATACACATATTATAAAATTTGCCATCTTAATCATTTCCGGGGAATGAGCTGGCAGTCTAGCAGTTAAAACTGCCAGGACCCAGGTTCAATCCCTGGTCAGGGAACTAAGATCCTACAAACCACACAGCATGGCTATATATATATAGTATTGTTGTTGTTTAGTCACTAAGTCTTGTCTAACTCTTTGCAACCCCATGGACTGTAACCCACTAGGCTCCTCTGCCCATGGGATTTCCCAGGCAAGAACACTGGAGTGGGTTGCCATTTCCTTCTCTAGGGGTGTGTGTGTATGTATGTGTGTGTATTGTAGTGTTAAGTACATTCACACTGTTGTACAATCATCACCACCATCCATCTCCAGAACACTTTTCATCGTGACCTGAAACTTATTAATAGCTCCATATTTCCCTCTCTGCCCAGCCCCTAGAAACCACCATTCTACTTTCTGTCTCTATGAATTTGACCACTTTAGGTGCATCATATAAGTAGAATCATACGGTACTTGTCTCTTTGTGACTGGCTTATTTCACTTAACATAAGGTCCTCAAGGTTCATTCATGTTGTAGCATATGTTGCTGCTGCTGCTGCTGCTACTAAGCCACTTCAGTTGTATCCGACTCTGTGAGACCCCATAGATGGCAGCCCACCAGGCTCCCCCGTGTCTGGGATTCTCCAGGCAAGAACACAGGAGTGGGTTGCCATTTCCTTCTCCAGTGCATGGAAGTGAAAAGTGAAAGTGAAGTCGCTCAGGCATGTCTGAATCTTAGTGACCCCATGGACTGCAGCCCACCAGGCTCCTCCGTCCATGGGATTTTCCAGGCAAGAGTACTGGAGTGAGGTGCCATTGCCTTCTCCGAGCATATGTTAGACTTCCCTTTTTAAGGCTGAGTAGTCCATTATATGCATATATTTTGTTTTTCCATTCATCACCAGTTGGCTTCCTTTTTTGTGTGTGTGGCTATTGTGAATATTCTGCTATGAATATGAGTATATAAATATCTCTTTGATACCCTGCTTTCAATTATTTGGGGTATATACCCAGAAGTAGAATTGACAGATCATATAGTAATTCTGTTTTTAATTATCTGAGGAACCACCATATTGTTTTGTTTCTGAGAGTGCTTTTAAGATATTTTTTCTTTCCTTTGGGTTTAATTATGTGTCTGACTGGGTCATTTTGTTTCTTTGGTTTTTGGAGGGTTTATTTGTTTGGTTGGCATTTATCCTGTTTGGGATTCACTGAATTTCTTGAATCTGTACTTTTTTTTTTTTTTTTTTTCTAATTTTTGCCACACCATATAGCATGCAAGATCTTAGTTCCCTGACCAGGGATTGAACCTGTGCCCCCTGTAGTGGAAGCACAGAGTCTTAACCACTGGACCTCCAAGGAAGTCCCAAGAATCTGTAATCTTGTCTTTCACCAAAATTGAGAATCTTTCAGCTACATCTTCAATTTTTTTTTTTCCTGCACCAATCTCTTACTCATCCCCTGGGATTCTAAAAAATGTTGGACCCACAGTCCCTAACGCTCTTATTCATTCAGTTCAGTTCAGTTCAGTTGCTCAGTTGTGTCCGACTCTGCGACCCCATGAATCGCAGCACACCAGGCCTCCCTCTTAATCTTTTTTTCCGCCTTTCTGTTCTTCAGACTGGATAGTTTCTCTTCTTCAAGTTCATTGACTCCTCTTATGTCACCTCCATTCTGCTATTACACCTATACAGTGAATATTAATTTCAGATATTGTGGTTTTGGGTTCTAAAACCCAAATTCATGAACCCAATTCATTTCATAATTCATTTCATTTCATAATTCAATTCATTTCTTAATTTTTTTTTATGTTGAGCAATGTTGGATTGTATCCTGGACATTTTGAGTACCGTGTATGAGACTCTCTTATTGTCATTAGTCACTAAGTCGTGTCCAATTCCTTGCCCGCCAGACTCTTTGTCCATGGGATTTCCCAGGCAAGAATACTGAAGTGGTTGCCATTTCCTTCTCCAGGGGATCTTCCCAACCCAGAGACTGAACCCACGTCTCCTGCATTGCAGGCGGATTCTTTACTGCTGATCTACTGAATGAGACTCTGGGTCTTATTAAAAATCCAGCTCTCCTCCTGTTTTGTTCTTTATTGTTTTTGGCTGCACTGCGAGGCTTTTGAAATCTTAGTTCTCAGACCAGGGATTAAACCTGGTGAAAAATGCAGAGTCCTAATCACTGGACCACAAGGGAGTTCCATCCTCCTGTTTTTATAAGTAAAGTTTTGTTGGAACACAACCCTGCCTGTTTGTTTACATTACCTATGGCTGCTTTGGCATAGCAACAGCAGAGTTGAGTAGTTGCGATAGACTGTATGATTCACAAAGCCTAAACTATGTAATATCTGTCCCTTTATGGAAACCGTGTGCTGACCCCTGCTCTGGAAAACGTTGATTTGGTTTTGTTTTAGCAGGCAATCAATCCAGGTAGGTTCAAACTGCAAGTTCTGTCTCTGTTTCTGTGGGCTGTCGTTCCAGTGTCATTTCAGTTTTTCAGAAGCTTTGCTCGGCTGTTTAGGATTTCTTCTGATGATGCAAAAGTTGTGCCAGTTCACACACAGAATTAGGGGAGCCCCCTTCTCTAGCCGGCCCCTCTCTGGGACTCTCCCTGTCCTCTTCGGCTCACCAAGGCTTCGTTTCCCAGTCAGTTAACCAGAAGGACAGTGTTTCTCTGTAAATGTCAGCTGCCCATACTGCTGCCACCGCTGCTGCAGAATTGAGGGCTGCCCTTGGGGCTGGTCCAGGAGAGAGAGAAAAAAGTTTTAATGAGAATTCTGACTTGGAACGACCCTTTTCCCAAGTCTGGTCAGAGAGACAGGGTTTGTGAAAGAAATACGTATTTGGTCTCTGCCTCCGGTTCCTGCCACAGAGCTTCTAAGTCATTTAATTTTTTGAGAGATAGGGGTGCGTATAGTCAAGGCTATGGTTTTTCCACTAGTCGTTTATGGATGTGAGAGTTGGACCATAAAGAAGACTGAACCCAAAGAATTGATGCTTTCAAACTGTGTTGCTGGAGAAGACTCTTGAGAGTCCCTTAGACAGCAAGAAGATCAAACCAGTCAATCCTAAAGGAAATCAACCCTGAATATTCATTGGAAGGACTGATGCTGAAGCTGAATCTCCAATACTTTGGCTACCTGATGAGCTGACTCATTGGAAAATACCCTGATGCTGGGAAAGATTGAAGGCAAAAGGAGAAGGGGATGACAGAGGATGAGATGGTTATTGGATAGCATCACTGACTCAATGGACGTGAATTTGAGCAAACTCTGTGAGATAGTAGAGGACTGAGGAGTCTAGAAGGCTATAGTCCATTGGGTCTCAATGAATCAGACATGACTTAGCAACCCAAAAACAACAAGGGGTGTTAGGATTATCTTTTTTCCTGACATTTGATCTTGACCTCCTAGTTTCTGATGCAGATCTCCTAAATCCCTTGGGATTTCCTGAGTGGTAAGAGCATCTTTTGTTCTAATGAGGTGACTCTTGGTGGGCTTCGGAATAGATTCAGGATGGGGGCCTGGTCACAAGAAAGGTTATATCATGGTTAGAAGCTTGGAAACTTTCAGCCTCACCACCCATCCTCTGGGGAAGAGAAGAAGATTGGGGATTGAATTAATGGTCAATTATGATGGCTCAGAGGTTAAAGCAACCGCCTGCAATGTGGGAGACCTGGGTTCGATCCCTGGTCAGGAAGATCCCCTGGAGAAGGCAATGGCAACCCACTCCAGTATTCTTGCCTGGAAAATCCCATGGACAGAGGAGCCTGGTAGGCTGCAGTCCATGGGGTTACAAACAGCCAGACACTACTGAGCGACTTCACTTTCACTTTCACTATGCCTGTGTGATAAAGCCTTCATAAAAAATCCTTACCAAAGAGGATCAGAGAAATCCCAGTTGAACACATCCATGTGCTGGTAGAGTGGTGCTCCCCAACTTCACAGGAACAGAAATTGCTCCATTCAGCTCCCTTCTTTCCAGACTTCCATTTATGTACCTCTTCATCTGGCTGTTACTTTATAATAAACCAGTAAAGGTAAGTAAGTGTTTCCTTGAGTTCTGTTTTCTTGAATTTCTGATATAGCAAATTATCAAACCTGAGGAAGAGGTGGGTTATGGGAACCCCTGATTGGTAGCTAGTTATTCAGAAGTAAAGATGGTATCCTGAGACGTGTGACTGGCATCTGAAATGGACAACCTTGTGGGAATAAGCTCTGAATCTTTGAGGTCTGCATTAACTCCAGGTAGTTAGTGTCAGAACTGAACTGCAGGACACCCAGTTGGTGTCTGGACAGTTAAGAGAAATGGTTGGTGTGGAAAAAAAACCCACACACGTCTGGTGTCAGAAGTAAAGCTGTGAGAAGAGTAGAAGACACAAGAGTTGTTTTCTTGTAGGTTTCTCTTGAAGTTTTTGCTGACTCTGCTACTGTTAACTCCCCTATAGAGGGCCTACTCTCTGGTCCAAGCTGTGAAAGAAAAAAGGAAAAAAATTTTGAGACACCCAATACAGACAGCTTCTCCAAGCTCCCTGATTTGCTTGCTTGTTTACTTTGCACAGTTATCAGGTAGTTGTACTTTGTCCAGAATATTTAGTTGTAACTGTTGGCAGAGAGACTACAGTGGGCTTATTCCATCTTGTCCAGAACCAAAAACCCTTCCAACCTTCAGTGAAAAAAAAAAAACACACCGACAACACATTTTACCTTAAGACCCATATAGATACATACACAAATATGAGCAACATCTCACAAACAGCACCTGCCCTCACTATTTGTGATGGCCTCTGACCTGTTCTATTGTATTCCATTTTTCAAAAATAGTGGTCAAGAGTCTTTGTTGTTTAGTCACCTAGTCCGGTCCGACTCTTTGAAACCCCATGGACTGCAGCACACCAGGCCTCCCTGTCTCTCACCATCTCCTGAAGTTTGCCCAAGTTCATGTCCATTCATGTGATGCCATCCAGCCATCTCATCCTCTGATGCCCTTTTCTCCTTCTGCCCTCAATCTTTCCCAGCCTCAAGGACTTTTCCAGTGAGTCAGCTGTTCACATCAGATGACCAAAATACTGGAACTTCAGCATCAGTCCTTCCAATGAGTATCCAGAGTTGATTTCCCTCAAGATTGACTGGTTTGATCTTGCTGTCCAAGGGACAGGAGTCTTCTCCAGCACCACAGTTCAAAGGCATGAGTTCTTTGGCGCTCTGCCTTCTTTGCGGTCCAGCTCTCACAGCCACACATGACCACTGGGAAGACCACAGCCTTGACTGTATGGATCTTTGTCGGCAGACTAATGTCTTTACTTTTCAACACACTGTCTAGGTTTGTCATCGCTTTCCTGCCAAGCAATCATCTTCTGATTTCATGGCTGCAGTCACCATCCACAGTGATTTTAGAGTCCAAAAAGAGGAAATCTGTCACTATGTCCATCTTTCCCCCCTATACTTGCCATGAAGTAATGGGGCTGGATGCCATGATCTTTAGTTTTTTTTAATACTTAGTTTTAAAAGATTCATTACTGAGTGTTAACCTGTTTGAAAAACACAACTCCAAATATTATGGAAATAGAGAAGGCTGCTACTAGCTGTGATAAGTGTCACCACATTTCAATAAGTCCTGAATAATAAATGCTAGAGCTGATAGTGCAATAAATTTATGAGTCCAAAACCGTGATGAAAATTGCATTATTACCTTGGTTTGTAGAACTCAAGCTTCTGCAAATGATGAACAGCCCCACTCTCACCCCTTTCCTCAACCCTGGGCAAAGGTGCACTAAGTTACGAGTCTTGGTGATTTTTGTAGTCCCAGAGTAGCCAACTTACAGTGATCTGATTCAACGGTAAGTCACCCCAGGCCTGATTTTATATTAGATGCTTGATACCATGTATTACTTCCAAAAATAAACAGTCTGAAGCCAACTCTGCAATGAGAGGAAAACAAGGCAGTAATTATTGATACCTGATTCTCACTGCCTTCTTTCCTTCTCTCTTTCCTACCTCCATGCTCCCCTTTAATAGAATCAGATGGGTAATAAATATTTGAACCAGGTTGTAGATGCTTAAAGAAACAGCCAGGGCCCAAACAAAAAAGGAAGAAGTTCGTTTCCTACAGTACTAATTTCAAGTACCTCCAAATCATCCACCCTAATTACTGATTACAGATAACTGCAGAATATAATAAATTCAATGACTCCTGAGTACTTCCAAAATATAATAAACTTGATTAAAGGTTTCAGACATGTAACTCTATACTTGAAACCCCATGTTTACATAAAGTAGCACTTAATAAACAAGCCATCCAAAGCAGATGGTGCCTTTCCCCCTCCTCGCCTACTTCGGGTTTTCTAAAAAGTTCCCTTTCAAAAATAAAAGACATCTTCCCTTGATTCTTTCAGCATTGAGTCTTCCATTTTGGAGATGGGCAGAGAAGAGATGATGGGAGGATAAATGAATAAGAAAAAAGTAGAATGAAAGAGAATGTAGAGCTGTCAGCCCCACCTCTCCACCCCTGCCCCTCCACCCCCAGAGACAAAGGCTGGATCTCCCCATCTGGGGCCTTAACTCTCCAACAGTCACACCCTGAATTCCTCCAAGTCTAGGAGAACCAGTTGTGCATTCACTGTTCACCCCATCCCCAAGGTGACTAAATGTAGCAGTCTATTGAAAAATTGACCTGTGATCTCAAGGTTAGAGAATCCTTAAAGAGAAACACAGGACCTCACTTTAGATGCTACATCAAGACACCTTTCTTCTCCGCTCTATCTTTTGAAAACGCAATGAAAAAGTCCCACCTCGCCCTTACTGAACCTCTCAAAGGCGAACCATGCTTCAAATCAGTTGGCAGAGCTATGCCCCCAGAATGGATCAACCCTTGCTCCCAGAGGGAACTCTGGTTTAGACATTTAAAAAACCCATCATGCTGGAGATGGGTAATAAAAGAACCTAAAATTGATTGGATTTCTACGTTATAACTTGCCAATTAAAAGAGAAGAAAACATCTTGTTTTCATGTCTGGACAAGGGAGCATAGAAAAGGTGTAGGGAGATAAAATTTTTACCTGCAGGGGTTGGGTTCTGCAGAAACTGACCATTCTTCTATGGCTCAATCATGTCCAACTCTTTGTGACCCCAAAGACGGCAGCCCACCAGGCTTCTCTGTCCATGGGATTTTCCAGGCAACAGTACCGGAGTGGGCTGCCATTTCCTTCTCCAGGGGATCTTCCCAACCCAGGAATCAAACCTGAATCTCTTGCATCTCCAGCATTGTCAGGCAGATTCTTTACCACTGAGTCACCTGGGAAGCCCATCTTCTATAGCAACAGCTAACAATTATTGGTACTTTCTATGTACCAAGCATAATTATCTTATGGGAATTAACCAAATCAAATCTGGGACTTCCCTGGTGGTCCAAGGGTTAAGACTCCACACTTCCACTGCAAGAGGCACAGCCAAAAACAATTCAATTCTCACAACAACCCTGTAAGTTTAATGCTATTATTTTCATAACCCTCATCTTATAAATGGGGAAAGTGAGGGTTGGAGAGGTCAGGTAACTTGCTCATGGTCTCACATCTAATAAGTAGCAGAACTGGGATTTGAACTCGGGCAACTTGGCTCCAGACTCCACACACCTCACTACCATGCTGTAGTAGCCTTTGGTTTACCAAGGAATTGGAGCAGGAAATGGCAATCCACTCCAGTACTCTTGCCTGGAGAATCCCATGGACGGAGGAGCTTGGTGGGCTACAGTCCATGGGGTCACAAAGAGTCGGACACGACTGAGCGACTTCACTTTCACTTTGGCCTCACAAAAAAACACAGAACAAAAGGCAATCACTTACACTCCATTCTTTTACGCTACCTCTGTTCCAGGGAGGTGTCTGGACTCTTTGCGACCCTGTGGACTATAGCCTACCAGGCTCTTCTTTTTTTTTTTTTTTTTCAGACTCTTCTGTCCATGGGATTTTCCAGGCAAGAGTACTAGAGTGGGTTGCCATTGCCTTCTCCAGGAGATCTTCCTGACCCAGGGATTGAACCTGGGTCTCCCGCATTGTAGGCAGACGCTTTACCATCTGAGCCACCAGGGGAGTCCCTAAAAAAAAAAAAGGAAATGAGAGAGATGGAGAGAAAGAGAAAAATTTCATCATCATGATCAAACCATTTTAATTCATTAACTTGAGTTCTAAAGTCTGCAGCAACAGCTGTCTACCAAAATCCATGCTGCCCTTCCCAGAGTATATAACTGTTTCTGGAAACTGGCTGATTAACCAGGGACTACATTTTCCAGCCTTCCTTGGATGTAGATGGTGTCATGTGACTAGTTCTCTCCAGTAAAATATGTGTCCCTTTTGAGACAAGACAATTAAGCAGGTGTGCCTTCTCTATTTTTCCTCCCCTGTTTTGCTTTCTGGATGCAAATGAACCCAAGCCCTGGGGAATAGAGAAGCCACAGAATAGAAGTAGTTGGAGTTCCTGGGTGATTTAATGGAAGGCTGTCCACCAATCAGGAACACTGCACTGAATAATTATTTGAGTAAAAAATAACCTTTACTGTGTAGAGCCACTGAAATTTGGAGTTTGTACATTACAGCAGCAAGCATTACCCTAACTAGTATATGAAGCAGTGCGTGCGTGGTAAGTCTCTTCAGTCATGACCGACTCTCTGTGACCCGATGGACCGTAGCCTGCCAGGCTGCTCTGTGCATGGGTTTCTCCAGGCAAGAATACTGGAGTGGGTTGCCATGCCCTCCTCCAGGGGATCTTCTGGACCCAGGGATTGAACTTGTATCTATTATGTCTCCTGCATTGGCAGGCAGATTCTTTACCACTAGTGCCATCTGGGAAGCCTGTATAAAGCAGACAATTCTCCTAAGGCAGCCCTCACACACCCTTCCTGTTCCAGTTTTTTAAAACTGTATAACAAACTATGCCAAAACTAAATGGCTTAACACAACCATTGGATTATGCTCACAAACTCTGTAGGTCAGGAACTCAAATGGGGCATGGCGGGGATGGTTTAAATCTACTCCATGATGTCTAAAACAAGACTGGGAGGAGGCTGTGGCTCAGATCATGAACTCCTTATTGCCAAATTCAGACTTAAACTGAAGAAAGTAGGGAAAACCACTAGACCATTCAGGTATGACCTAAATCAAATCCCTTACAATTATACAGTGGAAGTGAGAAATAGATTCAAGGAATTAGATATGATAGAGTGCCTGAAGAACTATAGACGGAGGTTTGTGACATTGTACAGGAGGCCGTGATCGAGACCATCTCCAAGAAAAAGAAAGGCAAAATGGTTGCCCGAGGAGGTCTTACAAATAGCTGAGAAAAGAAGAGGAACTAAAGGCAAAGGAGAAAAGGAAAGATATACCCATCTGAATGCAGAGTTCCAAAGAATAGCAAGGAGAAATAAGAAAGCCTTCCTCAGTGATCAATGCAAACAAAAAGAAGAAAACAATAGAATGGGAAAGACAAGATCTTTTCAAGAGAATTAGAGATAGCAAGGGAACATTTCATGCAAATATGGGCACAATAAAGGACAGAAATGGTATGGACCTAACAGAAGCAGAAGATATTAAGAAGAGGTGGCAATAATTCACAGAAGAGCTATACAAAAAAGGTCTTAATGACCCAGATAACCACGACGGTGTGGTTATTCACCTAGAGCCAGACATCCTGGAATGCAAAGTCAAGTGGGCCTCAGGAAGCGTCACTATGAACAAAGCTAGTGGAAGTGATGGAATTCCATCTGAGCTATTTCACATCCTAAAAGATGATGCTATTAAAGTGCTGCACTCAATATGGCAGCAAATTTGGAAAACTCAGCAGTGACCACAGGACTGGAAAAAGTCAGTTTTCATTCCAATCCCAAAGAAAGGCAATACCAAAGAACTACCACACAATTGCACTCATCTCAGTTCAGTTCACTTTAGTCACTCAGTCGTGTCCGACTGTTTTCGACCCCATGGACGGCAGCATGCCAGGCCTCCCTGTCCATCACCAACTCTCGGAGTTTACTCAAACTCATGTCCATTGAGTCAGTGATGCCATCCAACCATCTCATCCTATGTTGTCCCCTTCTCCTCCTGCCCTCAATCTTTCCCAGCATCAGGGTCTTTTCCAGTGAGTCAGTTCTTTGCATCAGGTAACCAAATTATTGGAGTTTCAGCTTCAGCATCAGTCCTTCCAATGAACATTCAGGATTGATTTCCTTTAGGATGGACTGGTTGGATCTCCTGGCAGTCCTAGGGACCCTCAAGTGTCTTATACAGCACCACAGTTCAAAAAGCATCAATTCTCTGGCGCTCAGCTTTCTTTATAGTCCAACTCTCACATCCACACATGACTACTGGAAAAACTATAGCCTTGACTAGACGGACCTTTGTTGGCAAAGTAATGTCTCTGCTTTTTAATAAGCTGTCTAGGTTGGTCATAGCTTTTCTTCCAAGGAGCAAGCGTCTTTAATTTCATGGCTGCAGTCACATCTGCTGTGATTTTGGAGCCCAAGAAAATAAAGTCTGCCATTGTTTCCACCATTTCTCCATCTATTGGCCATGAAGTGATGGGACCAGATGCCATGATCTTAGTTTTCTGAATGTTGAGCTTTAAGCCAACTTTTTCACTCTTCTCTTTCACTTTCATCAAGAGGCTCTTTAGTTCTTCTTCACTTTCTGCTGTAAGGGTGGTGTCATCTGCATATCTGAGGTTACTGATATTTTTCTCAGCAATCTTGATTCCAGCTTGTGCTTCTTCCAGTCCAGCGTTTCTCATGATGTACTCTGCATAGAAGTTAAATAAGCAGGGTGACAATATACAGCCTTGACATACTCCTTTTCCTATTTGGAACCAGTCTGTTGTTCCATGTCCAGTTCTAACTGTTGCTTCCTGACTTGCATACACATTTCTCAAGAGGCAGGTCAGGTGGTCTGGTATTCCCATCTCTTTCAGAATTTTCCACAGTTTGTTGTGATCCACACAGTCAAAGGCTTTGGCATAGTCAGTGAAGCAGAAATAGATGTTTTTCTGGAACTCTCTTGCTTTTTCCATGATCCAGCAGATGTTGGCAATTTGATCTCTGGTTCCTCTGCCTTTTCTAAAACCAGCTTGAACATCAGGAAGTTCATGGTTCACATATTGCTGAAGCCTGGCTTGGAGAATTTTGAGCATTACTTTACTAGCGTGTGAGATGAGTGCAATTGTGCGGTAGTTTGAGCATTATTTGGCATTGCTTTTCTTAGGCATTGGAATGAAAATTGACCTTTTCCAGTCCTGTGGCCACTGCTGAGTTTTCCAAATATGCTGGCATATTGAGTGCAGCACTTTCACAACATCATCTTTTAGGATCATCTCATCTCACAGGCTAGCAAAGTAATGCTCAAAAATCACCAAGCTAGGCTTCAACCGTACATGAACCAAGAACTTCCAGATGTTCAAGCTGGATTTAGAAATGGCAGAGAAACCAGAGATCAAATTGCCAACATCCATTGGATCATAGAAAAAGCAAGAGAGTTCCAGAAAAACATCTATTTCTGCTTCATTGACTATGCCAAAGCCTTTGACTATGTGGAGCACAACAAACTGGAAAATTCTTAAAGAGAAGGGAATACCAGACCCCTTTACCTGCCTCCTGAGAAATCTGTATGCAGGTCAAGAAGCAACAATTAGAACTGGACATGGAACAACAGACTGGTTCCAAATAGGAAAAGGTGTACGTCAAGGCTGTATATTGTCATCCTGCATATTTAACTTACATGCAGAGTACATCATGCAAAATGCCAGGCTGGATGAACCACAAGCTGGAATCAAGATTGCTGAGAAAAATATCAGTAACCTCAGATATGCAGATGACACCACCCTTACAGCAGAAAGTGAAGAAGAACTAAAGAGCCTCTTGATGAAAGTGAAAGAGAAGAGTGAAAAAGTTGGCTTAAAGCTCAACATTCAGAAAACTAAGATCATGGCATCTGGTCCCATCACTTCATGGCCAATAGATGGAGAAATGGCGGAAACAATGGCAGACTTTATTTTCTTGGGCTCCAAAATCACAGCAGATGTGACTGCAGCCATGAAATTAAAGACGCTTGCTCCTTGGAAGAAAAGCTATGACCAACCTAGACAGCTTATTAAAAAGCAGAGACATTACTTTGCCAACAAAGGTCCGTCTAGTCAAGGCTATAGTTTTTCCAGTAGTCATGTATGGATGTGAGAAAAAAGAAAGTGAAGTCGCTCAGTCGTGTCCGACTCTTTGCAACCCATGGACTGTATGTAGCCTACCAGGTTCCTCCGTCCATGGGATTTTCCAGGCAAGAGTACTGGAATGGGTTGCTATTTCCTTCTCCAGGGGATCTTCCCGACCCAAGGATTGAACCCTGGTCTCCCGCATTGCAGGCTTACGTTTTACCATCTGAGCCACCAGGAAAGTCACATGGATGTGAGAGTTGGACTATAAAGAAAGCTGAGCACCGAAGAATTGATGCTTTTGAACTGTGCTGTTGGAGAAGACTCTTGAGGGTCCCTTGGACTACAAGGAGATCCAACCAGTCAATCCTAAAGAAGATCAGTCCTGAATGTTCATTGGAAGGACTGATGTTGAAGCTGAAACTCCAATACTTTGGCCAAATACCCTGATGCTGGACAAGATTGAAGGCAGGAGGAGAAGGGGTCGACAGAGGATGAGATGGTTAGATGGCATCACTGACTCGATGAAAACGAGTTTGAGCAAGCTCTGGGAGTTGGTGAGGGACAGGGAAGCCTGTTGTGCTGCAGTCCATGGGGTCGCAAAGAGTCGAATACAACTGAGCGACTGAACTAACTGAACTAACTGACTGACCATGACTTCTGGGGCCTCAGCAGGATGACTCAAAGACTGGTATCCTCTAGGGGGTAACTTCAATCCTGTGGCTGGCATATTAGTTGAGACCTCAGCCTATTGGCCAGAACATGTACATGTGGCCTTATCAGGTGACCTCTCCACTTCCTCACGGTTGACTGGATTCTAAGAGCATCCCAAAAAGCCAGGTGGAAGCTGTATCACCTTTGATGGCATAGCATTACTTCTGCTGGAGTCACATACCCACCAGAATCAAGGGAAGGAAATAGAGATGCCATCTTGCAATGTGAGGAATGTCAATGTCACATTGTGAAAATGCAGGGCATGGGCAATCTTGTTGCAATCATCTTGGAAAACAATCTGCTGCATTTTTTCTCCATATTTCTTCCCTCCTTTTCCCGTTCTTCTTCCTGCCCTGTGCTTCCTCTTCTTGTCATTTTCCTTTCCCACTCCCCAAACCTCTCCTTTGCCAACTCTAACATTCTTCGACTCTGTTCAGTTAGCATTAATTGGGTGTATGTAATGAGACAGGTGTTAGATCCACAGATATAGATAACACCCTACTTCCTTATCTGCATCCTGCTCTCTTGCTCTCTCCATTTCTCCCTCTTGGGATGAGTATAAGGCAAAATTTCTTACCCTTACCACTATTGACATTTTGGACTAGATAATTCTTATTGTGGGGGCTATCTTGTGACTTGTAGGGTATTTTGATTCCTGGGTCGGGAAGATCCTCTGGAGAAGAGATAGGCTACCCACTCCAGTATTCTGGGGCTTCTCCCGGGGCTCAGCTGGTAAAGAATCCACCTGCAATGTGAAAGACCTGGGTTCGATCCCTGGGTTGGGAAGATCCCCTAGAGAAGGGAACGGCTACCTACTCCAGTATTATGGCCTGGAGAATTCAATGGACTGTAGTTCTTGGGGTCACAAAGAGTCAGACGCAACTGAGCCACTTTCACTTCACAGAAGAAGTGGAGTTAATAAATTCCTCAAATCTTAGAAGACAGTAACTCCAAAGTGTTTTCACCATGCACTCTTAGTATCAGAACAAAGTCTGAGCATACAATCTGACATATGAATATTTACTTATTCATGTAAAGTCTACACATATTCTCTACGTTCTTTTATGTAAGTAAAAAGTATTCACAAAAGTGGACATTTAAAATATTTATTTAATTTTGGCTGTGCTGGGTCTTTGTTGCTGTACGTGCAAGCTTTCTCTAGTTGTGGCAAGAGGGAGCTACTCTTGGTTATGGTGCGTAAGCTTCTTATTGCGGTGGCTTCTCTTTTTGCGGAGCACAGGCCCTAGGTGCACCGGCTTCAGTAGTTGAGGCTCACTGGCTAGAGTGTGGGCTCAGAAGTTGTGACACAAGGGTTTACTTGCCCCATAACTATGGGATCTTCCCAGCCCAGGGATACAACCTGTGGCCCCTGCATTGGTAGGCAGATTCTTAACCACTGGACCACCAGGAAGTCCCCCAAGTGGACATTTTTAAAAGAACAGGATAAAATCCTAATTAGATATCCTGATATATTCTTTCCACAAGCAAATGGGCTCATCTTGTGTGCTCCCTGAGATATGGACATCCCACCTTAGAGACCGCTGCTGGACTGTAATGAATGCAGCTTTGGGGCTAGATAGATCCAATCTCACAGCCCTGGCTTCAGTCCCCTGTGCTGCCATTTATTAGTAGAGTTTCACTCATTGATTCAATAAAAATGCCAGGAATGCAATGGAAAACAAGACATAACCCCTCAAGAAGCTCATAGTAATGAGATCGAGGGCAACCCAGGAGCCCCAGGTTCCTCACAGGTAAATGGATGCAGGATGGTAAATGAGAATCAAGTAAGATAATATACAAAAATCATGTAATAGGTACTCAAAAATGTACCTACTGATTCATTGCAAGGCTATCTGTGATAGTGAAAGAACTGAAAATAACCCAACTGTCTATCAGTAAGGGACTGGTTCAATAAACAGTGGTATATCAGCACAGTAGAGGAACACACATCTGCAAAGGGGAAGGAGGACTGTATGCATATACTGCTATGGAGTGCTGGCTGTGATATATTGTTAAATAAGACAAGTAAGGTGCAGGTGTGGGAGAAGGTTGAATGCATAAAACAAGGAAGATCTTTTTAGGGTGATGAAACTATTCTCTGTGATGCTATGCATGACACTAGACATTGCCAAAACCTGTAGAACTTTGCATTCAAAAGAGTGAACCTTTGAATATATATAAATTAAAAAAAATCATTTAGGCAGTCGGGGATTTCAGATAGAATGCTGCTGCTGCTGCTGCTAAGTCACTTCAGTCGTGTCCGACTCTGTGCGACCCCATAGACGGCAGCCCACCAAGCTCCTCCGTCCATGGGATTTTCCAGGCAAGAGTACTGGAGTGGGTTGCCATTGCCTTCTCCGTCAGATAGAATGCAGATGGTGGCAAAAGAATCTAACTGTATGAAACAGCCTCTCTGAAGGGGGTAGGGGAAAAGGGTGCTGACCTAAGTAACTTTGGAAATGAGTTAAGTCTTTGAGACTAAAGGCAAAAGACCTGCATGTAAGTTGTATAGTGTAACTGATAAAGTTGTTTTCCATGGGTGTATGGGTTTACAATTTTGAAACCACTGTACATGTATACGGGAACTGATGATTAAGTAAATGGATGGCACATGGTGGGAGCCAGGCTTCTCACTTTTGGAGTAGTGGAAGGTCACAGGTAAGCAAGAATGATTCAGCAGTAATGCATTAGCATTGTAAGACATCAATATGCACATGTTTAACTCACAGATGGAGATATATATGTATGTTTATGTTTATATGTATGTTTGTGTTTATATGCATGTTTATGTGTATACATATGTTATTACATAGACACACAGCATACATGCTTGCATTCATACATATTCATTGATATATGGATATAAGTGAAAATGGCTTAGTCGTGTCTGACTCTTTGCGACCCCTTGGACTATACAGTCCATGGAATTCCCAGGCCAGAATACTGGAGTGGGTAGCTTTTCCCTTCTGCAGGGGATCTTCCCAACCCACAGATCGTACCCAGGTCTCCCGCATTGCAGGCAGATTCTTTACCAGCTGAGCCACAAGGAAAGCCCAAGAATACTGGAGTAGGTAGCCCATCCCTTCTCCAGGGGATCTTCCTGAACCAGGAATCGAACCAGGGTCTCCTGCATTGCAGGCAGATTCTTTACCAACTGAGTTATCAGGGAAGCCTATATGGATATAAAAGGGTTAGTATTCACATGTATGGCTTCCCAGGACATATACTCATTGCTCTGCCAGTTGAGAGAACCTAGAAGCCAAGAACATCCCAGTAGCGATGAGCATACCTGGCGCCTAGATCCTGGTTTCTAACACCATATTCCAATAAAAGGAACCAGCGCTCCTTGGGGAAATGGCTCACACCAGGTTGAGAGCATCTTACACTAGGAAGTCAAGTGCTCAGTAAAACACAATGATGGAAGTATGCCAAAGGAACAATGTAGCCAGTAGAAAGAGCTCTCAACAGCCAAAGTGGGAACAGTTTGAGTAACAAAGTGGTATTGGATTATAGCACGAAGTATAAAATAAGTATTCACGAGTTCATACTGATGTCAAAAATTACTTGATAAATAAGTGGGGGAGAAGAGACAAATTTCTCTTGCAGAAGAATTTCAAGTAATTTATGTGGATACCATGCCCTTAAGGAAGTGGAGCATAACTCTCAATGCATGTATGGGTTTTGCAATGATTTCCTTCCAAAGAACATGGGTATAGAAAAGAAAGGCAAGAGTAGCTTCACAGTAGAGAAACGTGACAAACACCACCTCAGCCAGGTGATCAAGATTAACATCAATAGTAATAATTCACATTGATAGCATGTACCCTTAATGTGGTATGAGAATGGCAACTTATCTCTGTGGTCATCCCCCCCAAAACCTATTACCCCAGTCTAATCATGAGAAAAATATCAGCCAAGTCCCAGGTGAGAAATAGCCTACACAATACCTAGCCAATATTCCTGGAAACTGTCAAATTTATCAAAAATAGGGAAAGTCCAAGAAACTGTCACAGCCAAGAAGAGCCTAAGGAGACGTGATAACTAAATGTCAGGCTGGCCTTCAGGTGCACTTGCTGCTCCTGGGACAGAACACTAAGATGAGAAGGGGGGACAGACACTCATTCAAAGCTTAGGGAGGCATCTCCATGAGTGCAGGTGCATCTCCCACCAATTTTCCTGACTCAAAGGCACACAGACAAAATGTTCCAGGCTGGGACTGAAACCTAGTTAGGAAACCAGTTTCTGGAAATAGACCCGAACTGGCAGCCTTCACCACTATGTAATTTGTTACTCTGGGAAGATTATTAAGCCTCTCTGTGCCCCTTTTCTCATCATTCCTAAAGTAGAAATTATATGAGAAGCAAACAGGATAAAGTGCATAGGGTGCTTGGCCTGGAACTTGACACTTAGCTCTCAGTAAATATTATTGTTGTTGTTCAGTCACCCAGCCCTGTCTGACACTTTGTGACCCCATGGACTACAGCACACCAGGCCTCCCTGTCCCTCACCATCTCCTGAAGTTTGCCAAAGTTCATGTCCACTGCATCAGTGATGCCATTTAACCATCTCATCCTGTGATGCCATCTTCAGTCTTCTCCTTCTCAATCTTTCCCAGCATCAGGGGCTTTCCCAATGAGTTGGCTGTTTGCATCAGATGACCAAAATACTGGAGCTTCAGCTTCAGCATCAGTCAGTCCTTTCAACAAGTATTCGGGCCTGATTTCCCTCAAGATTGACTGGTTTGATCTCCTTGCTGTCCAAGAGACTCTCAAGAGCTTCTCCAGCACCACAGTTTGAAAGCATCAAATCTTTGGCATTCTGCCTTCTTTACGGTCCAGTTCTCACAACCGTATGTGACCACTGGGAAGACCACAGCCTTGACTATACAGACTTCTGTCAGCAGAGTAATGTCTCTGCTTTTCAACACACTGTCTAGATTTGTCATAGCCTTCCTGCCAAGAAGCAATTGTCTTCTGATTTCATGGCTACAGTCACTATCCACAGTGATTTTAGAACCCAAGAAGAGGAAATCTGTCACTACTTCCACTTTTGCCCCTCTATTTGCCATGAAGTAATGGGGCCAGATGCCATGATCTTCATTTTTTTAATATTTAGTTGTAAGCCAGCTCTTTCACTCTCCTCCACCATCATCAAGAGGCTCCTTAGTTCCTCTTCACTTTCTGCCATTAGAGTGGTATCATCCGCGTATCTGAGGTTGTTGATGTTTCTCCCGCCTATCTTGATTCCAGCTTCTAACTCATCCAGCCCAGCATTTCTCATGATGTGCTCAATGTATAGATTAAACAAACAGGCTAACAGCAGACAGCCCTGTTGTACTCCTTTCTCAATCTTGAACCAATCAGTTGTTCCATATAGGGTTCTAACTGTTGCTTCTTGACCCACATACAGGTTTCTCAGGAGACATGTAAGATGGTCAGGTATGCCCATCTCTCTAAGAGCTTTCCACAGTTTATTATGATCCACACAGTCAAAGGCTTTAGCGTAGTTGATGAAACAGAGGTAGATGTTTTTCTGGAATTCCCTAGCTTTCTCTATGATCCAGCGAATGTTGGTAATTTGATCTCTAGTTCCTTCACTGCCTGGTCATGGTGAAAGGGCTTGCCATAACTCAACGAACCTATGAGCCATGCTATGTAGGGCTACCCAAGATGGACAGGTCCCAGAGGAGAGTTCTGACAAAATATGATCCACTGGAGGAGAGAAAGGCAAACCACCCCAGTATACTTGCCATGAGAATCTCATGAACTGTATAAAAGGCCAATATGTGTTAGCCATTTACTATCTCATTTTGTATGATTCATTATTTAGTATACATATTTTCTGCCAACAGAATTTAAGAAAATTGTTAACCACATACCGAAAAATTAAAAGATGAAAGGGGGCATTGAGTTATTAACAGACGTAGTTACTACAGGGAGCAGTTACCAGACTATGCTGGAGAATCAAAGGAAAGAGTCTAAAGTTGTTTGTTTTTTAATTAATAGCTTTGTTGAGGATAATTCACACACCATAAAATTCATCCATTGGTGGATAAAGAAGATGTGGTGTATATATATATGCAATAGAATATTACTAAGGCATAAAAAGAATGAAATAATGCCATTTGCAGCAACATGGTGAAACTAGAGATTATCATATTAAGTGAAGTAAGTCAGAAAGAGAAAGACAAATACCATATGATATCACTTTTATTGGAATCTAAAAAAAACACACAAATGTTTACAAAACAGAAACAGATTCACAGACTTAGAAAACAAACTTATGGTTACCAAAGAGGAAGGGTAGGGAGAGAGAGAAATTAGAAGTTTGGGATGTGCAACTGCAAACTACTATATATAGAATAAATCACATGGTCCTACTCTATAGCACAGGAATCTATATTCAGTATCCTGTGATAAATCATAATGGGAAAGAATATATATGTATAACTGAGTCACTTTGTTGTGCAGCAGAAATTAACACAATATTGTAAATCAACTATATGTCAATAAATTAAAAAAAAATCCATCAGAAATGCATGCTTCAAGGATTTTGCAGTAAATTTATACTCATCACTACAATCCAGTTTCATTTTCACTTATTTACTTATTTTTAATTGAAATATAACTGATGTACGATATTATGTTCCAGTGTATACCACAATCCAGTTTTAGAACAATTCTATCACCTCCGAAAATTCTCTCAAGTCTATTTGCATTCAGCCCCCTGGCTTCCACACTTAGCAGCAGGTAACTGCTTTCTGCCTAGATAGGTTTGCCTAATAAGGTCTAAGTTTTTTTTATACTTTTTTTTGCGGGGGTGGGGGGCAGTGCGGGGAGAGTGGCGGGGAAAGGGTGAGTCGACCGGCTACGCTTGCAGGATTTTTTTTTTTTTTTGGCAGGATCTTGATTCCCCAACGAGGGACTGAACTGCGCTACCCTGTGTCAGTGAAAGTGAGGAATCCTAACCACTATGCTGCCAAGGGTTTCCTTTCTTTTTTTTTTTAATATTTTTTTTCAGTCTAAGTTAAAAAAAATAGTTAAAGGAGATGGTGCAAAAGAGGTGCTATTTAAAGCAACTTTAATAGATTTAAAACATCACAAGTTAAAAGTTGTTTAATAGTAGGTCATAATTTTAAATAACTTAGAAAGCGTTATAAAGCAAAATTTTTAAAAAGGAGGGAAAGTAAGAAGAGACTCCAGTTTGTGGAGGCCAAGACTGGGGTAAGGGTTCTACAAAGGGTGGGCCAGGTGTGACAGGAGCATTAGAGTGCCTGGGGCGGGGGTGGGGGGGCAAATGCCACACCTTGGGCTAGACCACCCTCACCTGGCCTACATCACCCTCACCTGGGCCACCGGCCGCCTAGCGCCCTCCTCTCGCGCAGGCGCAGTGACTCCCGCTTGCTGGCGGGGGCGGGCTGGGGGCGGAGCCCAAGCGAACATTCACAACGATCGTGAGACCGTAGCGACTGCTTCTGTCTGTGGTATAGGTATGGCGCCCGCGAGGAAGCCGAGAGGCGGCGGGAACCCACGTCAGGGTCTCGCCTTGTGCTGACTGCGACCCTGGTCCGAGTGGACTATGGGGGATCCCGGCTCCCTGGTCACGGAAGGCCGCGCGGGTGAACGGAGCTGGTGCTTGCGGCGAGTGGGGATGAACACCGAGTGGCTGCTGCTGGAGGATGGCAACGAGGTGAGCGGGAGAGGTCTTCTTGAGGCGAGGGAAGGGGTTTGGAGGGTGGGGTCCCAGGGTGGCCTTGCGTCCGGGCGGGAGGGATGAACCGGAAGGAGGAGGTGGGAGAAGTAGAGGAGAGCGGTGAGGGGTGGATCCTGGAGAAGGGAACGGAGAAAGGCACCTGGTGCTAGGTGTTTGGAGGCGGGGGGTGGGGGCGGGGGGGCGGTCTCAGGTGGGAGGTGTCCGGGGGAAATAGGGCCGTGCGGGAGAAAAGATGGCCCCTTGGACAGCGCCCTAGGCCCAAGGGCCGAGCTGGGCCAGGTGTCTGGGTTGGGGGAAGGAGCCTGGTCGAGGGGCAGAGTGAAAGGTGAGCGTAGAGACTGTGAGGACTGCTGGGGTTTCGAGGGGAAAGGAGGCGACTGTGGGTCTCACGGAGCGCGACGGCGCCCGCTCGGGTGGCGGAACTGGGAGGCGGAGCTGCCCGGACTTCCGAGAGTCATGGAGCCGCCCGGGGTCTGAGGGGGAAGCTCGGAGGACTGCTGAGAGAGGAAACTTTCTCGAGTTTATTTTGAAAACGATTGCGAGTTTGGGGTAGTGTCCCTTAAAATACCCAGGCTTTAACGTAAAAGTGTCTTTTTCTTTACCAGTTCATGAGAATTGACGCTTTGATGTGGGCCACAATTCTGTGAGTCTTGGTACAGCCCATTGGCACCTCATAGGTTGGGGTAGGGCTTCAAAAATATGAGAATTCTCTCCAGAGGCCGTTTATGACGTTCTCTGGTGCTGTCATAAATGCAAAACAAAGACACTTGAGAGGTGAGGCACAGTTTCAGTTGGGGGCCGCTAGGCCTGTGGTGGTGGTTTTACAGAGGATGATGGGAGAGAGCGGGAAGAGAGAATGCAGTCTACTTGGAAAGGATGGCTAGATCAGGCACCATTTTGGGGTGACTGGGAGCCGTTTTGGTTTTGGAAACATTTGTGTGAAGGACAAAGAAGTCTTTAGGTAATTTTGTATGTTTAATTAAAATTTTCCTATAAGTTAGGTAATCTCGGTTCAGTCTCTTGGGTATTTATTGAGTACTTACATTGTTTGGTATAGTAAGAGAGGGATAAATAATGACTTCTACTCTCAAAGAGTTCACTGCTTGAATGGGGAAAGGATTTTATACAATGAAGCAATTTGAGAACATCCATGCAGAGGCTAATCAACTGCCAAGCTGTGGTTTATTTAGTATTAAGGAAAAGAAGGCAGCACGGTTGTCTGAGAAGGCTTTACAAATAGGTGAGAAAAGGAGAGAACCAAAAGGCAAGGGAGAAAGGGAAACACCCAACTGAATGCGAAGTTCCAGAGAATAGCAAGGAGAGATAAGAAAGCCTTCTTAAGTGATCAGTGCAAAGAAATAGAGTAAAACAATAGAATCGGAAAGACTAGAGATCTTCTCAAGAAAATTGGAAATGTCAAGGGGAACATTTCATGTCCAGATGGGCACGATAAAGGACAGAAACAGTAAGGACCTAACAGAAGAGATTAAGAAGAGGTGGCAAGAATACACAGAAGAACTAGACAAAAAAGGTCTTAATGACCCGGATAACCACAACGGTGTGGTCACTAACCTAAAGCCAGACATCCTGGAGTGTGAAGTCAAGTGGGCATTAGGAAGCATTACTACAAACAAAGCCAGTAGATGTGACAGAGTTCCAGCTGAGCTATTTCAAATCCTAAGAGATGATGTTGTAAAAGTGCTGCACTCAGTATGTCAGCAAATTTGGAAAAGTCAGCAGCCGCCACAGGACTGAAAAAAGTTAGTTTTCATTCCGGTCCCAAAGGACAATGCCAGAGAATGTTCAAACTACTGTACAGTTGCACTCATTTCACATGCTAGCAAGGTAATGCTCAAAATCCTTCAGCAGTACATGAACTGAGAACTTCCACATGTACCAGGTAAATTTAGAAAAGGCAGAGGAACAAGAGATCAAATTTCCTGCATCTGTTGGATCACAGAGAAAACAAGGGAATTCCAGAAAAACATCTATTTCTGATTCATTGACTACACTAAAGCCTTTGACTGTGTGGATCACAATGAACTGTGGGAAATTCTTAAAGAGATGGAAATACCAGACCACCTTACCTGTCTCTTGAGAATCCTACGTGCAGGTCAAGAAGCAACAGTTAGAACCTGACATGAAACAACAGACTGATACAAAATTGGGAAAGTAGTACATCAAGGCTGTATATCATCACCTTGCTTATTTAACTTATATGCAGAGTACATCATGGAAAATGCTGGGCTGGATGAATCACAAGCTAGAATCAAGTTTGCTAGAAGTAACCTCAGATATGCAGATGATATCACTCTAATGGCAGAAAGCGAAGAACTAAAGAGCCTCTTGATGAAAGTGAAGAGGAGAGTGAAAAAACTGGCTTAAAGCTCAGCATTCAAAAAACTAAGATCGTGGCATCCAGTCCCATCACTTGATGGCAAGTAGATGGAGATAAAGTGGAAACAGTAACACATTTTATTTTCTTGGGCTCCAAAATCACTGTGGATTGTGACTGCAATTGTGAAATTGAAAGATGCTTGCTCCTTGAAAAGAAAGCTGTGACAAACCTAGACAACGTATTAAAAAGCAGGGACATCACTTTGCCAGAAAAGTCCATATAGTTAAAACTATGGTTTTTCCAGTAGTCATGTACAGATGTGAGATTTGGATCATAAAGTAGTCTGAGTGCCATAGAATTGATGCTTTCAAATTGTGGTGTTGGAGAAGACTCTTGCTGCCGCTGCTGCTAGGTCACTTCGACCCCATAGACGGCAGCCCACCAGGCTCCGCCATTCCTGTTATTCTCCAGGCAAGAATACTGGAGTGGGTTGTCATTTCTTTCTCCGATTCGTGAAAGTGAAAAGTGAAAGTGAAGTCGCGAGTCATGTCTGACTCTTAGCGACCTTATGGACTGCAGCCTACCAGGCTCCTCCATCCATGGGATTCTCCAGGCAAGAGTACTGGAGTGGGTTGGTATTGCCTTCTCTGAAAAGACTCTTGAGAGTCCCTTAGACTGCAAGATCAAACCAGTAAATCCTAAAGGAAATCAACCATGAATATTCATTAGAAGGACTAATGCTGAAGCACCAATACTTTGACCACCTGATGCAAAAGAACTAACTCCTTAGAAAAGACCTTGATGCTGGGAAAGATTGAGAGCAGGAGGTGGAGCAACAGAGGGTGAGATGGTTGGATAGCATTACCGACTCAATCGATGAGTTTGAGCAAATTCCAGAAGATAGTGAAGGACAAGGAAGCCTGGCACGCTGTAGTTCATGGGATCTCAAAGAGTCAGACATGATTTAGCAACTGAACAACAACATCCTAAGAACAGTCAGGAGGCATTCAAGTTCAGCCTTAAATGTTGCTAGATTTGGTGATTATAAAGGATTACTTGTATGCTGTGAATTGAGGAACACCCGGAAGATAACCTGTGCCCTCAGATCTCTCTCTCTCCATGTTATCAGTGCCTAAAAGTCCACATTAGGCCTTCTTTCTTTCAGTTTGAGAGCATTGACCTTCCCTGCATGGCCCTTTCCAAAAGCATATACTTTGGGGAAGGTTTTTTTTTTTTAATTAATTCATTTATTTGATCTTAGTTATGGTATGCAGGATCTTCACTGCATCATGCAGGATCTTTCATTGTGGCGTGTGGGCTCAGTAGTTGTGGTGTGCAGGCTTAGTTACTCCACAGCATGTGGGATCTTAGTTCCCCTACCAGGGATCGAACCCACATCCCCTGCATTGCAAGGCAGATTCTTAATCACTGGGCCACCAGGGAAGTCTCCCTACTTTGGGGAAGTTTAACAAATGACGATACTAACACCTGCATAATAGTAACTATACCTTATTTTCTGTAGGGCCAAACTTTCACGTACATCACTTAATGCAAGCCCTGCACGTGTACCACACCCACACACAACCCTATAAGGAATTTAGTAGTCATGTTAATTCATTCTTTAAGATTCAGTTGCCATGGGGACTTACCTGACTGTCCAGTGGTTAACACTCTGCCCTTCAAATGCATGGGGCACGGGTTCCATCCCTGGTTGGGAAACTAAGATTCCACATGCTGCACAGCCCACCCAACTTTCCCCACCCCCATTAAAAAAAAGAAAAAATTTCAGTTGTGATGCATTAATTCATTGCTTCTGAATAGCTTGGTAGTACTGAGAGTCTTGGGGAGGGTGCAGGCGGAAAGAGTTAAAGACTCTGCAGCAAGGGCAAGGGGACTATAAAGTGCTCCTATACAAATTTTAAACTACTGGATAATTTTTTGTGAGGCTACCTCTAATGGGACTCTCCTCATAGGCCTGGCTGTCTGCAGGTCGGATCTTAGGAAATGGTTTGTACACAGCATGCAGTGTGTATGAGCAGAGCTTGAGTCAAAGCCAAGACCTGATGTCTTGCTAATTGTAACAGTCCCCAAACCATAGCACAGGATGGTGCACACAAGATTTTAGGAGGTATGCTGATACCGTTCAGTTACAACAGCAGAGTAAGGTCAGTTTCTTGCCTTCCCAGTTCCCCCAAAGTCTCAGCTGTAATAATGAAAGTTCCTCTCATTTCACTGAAGGAAATACTGTAGCAAATTGTCTGCCTGAATGGGTGTCTTTAACTTTCTTAAACCAATCCAGAGAGCTTGGTAGAAAAACAGATAGACGTATTGCAAATTAGCTAGTTCCCAGGCCCTATAAATATCTATGCCTTTGAGGAAAACCATAGTATCTTCATTTTTCTTTTTTTCTTCTCTTGTATTTGGTTTTCACGAAGCTCTTTACCCTAGTGAAAGTGAAAGTCACTCAGTTGTGTCTAACTCTTTGTGACCCCATGGATTATACAGTCCATGAAATTCTCCAGGCCAGAATACTGGAGTGGGTAGCCATTCCCTTCTTCAGGGGATCTTCCCAACCCAGGGATTGAACCCAGGTTTCCCACATTACAGGCAGATTCTTTATCAGCTGAGCCACCAGGGAAGCCCTAAGAGGGTTGTTAAAAGGGAAAGGATCATCCAAGAGGAGTTGATGGTCATTTGGGATACAGTAGGAGTCATGCCTGGGCTTCTCCGGTGGCTCAGTGGTATCTGCCTGCAATGCAGGAGTCGCAGGAGACGCTGGTTTGATCCCTGGGTCTGGGAGATCCCCTGGAGAAGGGCATGGCAACCCATGCCAGTATTCTTACTGGAGAATCCCAAGGACAGAGGAGCCTGGTAGGCTACAGCCCATAGGGTTGCAGAGTCGGACACAACTGAAGCAACTTAGCATACACGCATGCAGGAGTCATGCCTAGGAGGAAAGCATTAGTAAAGGTGGGTGCTGGGAGCCGTCATATTGCATATTGAGTGCATATTGCATATTGAGTGCAGCACTTTCCACAGCATCATCTTTCAGGATCTGGAATAGCTCAACTGGAATTCTATCACTGCCGGGAGCCAGTGTGAGGAACTCCGCCCGTGGCAAAGGTCATGAGGAAGGAGGCTCAGCATATGCAAAGGCGGGATCGAGCCTCAGGAGTCCCCCTGGAAATTCTCGAGCATCTACCCCCAAAACCAGAGTCTGCCTACTTTCTGCTTTGTGCTTTTACCTATACCTCTGACTTTACGGGGGGCTGTCCCCCACTACCGCTCTCTGAAAAAAGAGTTAGCTTACAGCTCCAGTTAATAATTCCTGGGTGTGACAGTGTTTCAACCTACAAACTCCTTTGGAAATCCTCTAGCCTGCCTGAATAGGTTTTTCCGGCCACATGTTGTTGTTCAGAGCCTCCCAACTGTGAGAGGCAGGAGATGTTCTAAACTGTCTAAACACCGATTCCTTTGAGTAGTTAAAAGATTGATTAGAAATTGTATTGGTGAAGGGTTTTTCACTTGTTGGGCCAATGTTTGCTGCTAAGTCTCCATATCCCTTACCTACTGTGTCCTTGGCAGTGTATTGATTGATATAATGGGTGTATAGAAATGTAAGTAGTAGCCTCAATGTTTGTAACCTTGGACCCTTGAGTTAATTCTTTTACTTGTTATAGCCCACCACACCTTTACCCTATAGGAATGCAACTTTATCTAATGCTTTTGGAGGGTGGCTCCTGACCAATCACCTTTAGAGAAAAATAAGTTTTCTGAAGAAAGGGTCTTAAAATGTTAACAGGCCTCTGGGCCAGAAGATGATGCAAATCACCTAAACTTTTGCATATGATAAGTTTGCAGGAAGAAAGCCTGGCTTACTGCATGACTCTACCCCTTCCCCCATTATCCTCTATGCATAACTTAAGGTATAAAAACTACTTTGAAAAATAAAGTGCGGGCCTTGTTCACTGAAACTTGGTCTCCCCATGTCGTTCTTTCTCTCACCTTCTGGCTGAATTATTCAGCCTCTTTTCTCCACTGAATTTCCTCACTGAGCTATCCTTATTTCAGCCTCTTTTCTCCACTGAATTTCCTCACTGAGCTATCCTCATTCTATTACTCATTATATCTTTGATGAATATTTAAATAAATAGGTTGCCTACGCGTCTCTCCTTTGAATACCTTGGATCAGCCAGGGCTGGACCCCAGCAGGTGGGTAAGGACAGGATTAACTTGTAGACTAATACTGTCAGTAAGTAAAGAGGCTGGCACAACTTTGTAAATGAGAACAACCCATAGCCGTTAGTTGATAGTTTGTTGGCATTCAGTTCCCTTGGGAAATTTAGTTTTATGTTATGAATGATGCTGGATATTCAGATAAGCTCATGCAGACTCTGACCATGGTGTAGATGAATTATCAGTATATCAGGGTATATTCTAGGACCAGATAGTGAAGGGAAAGACAAAAAAGTGTTTCCTTCTCTTCCTGGATTCAGAGTTCATAGGCAATTTCAGAAAAAGCATTCATTATTCCCTTTTTTGTATTATTTTCTCCAGGCTACCCATAATTTCAGTCTGTCTCCCCTCAAATATTAAAGTGGAATATTGAATACTTTCTTGCTAGAAATAAAGCTACCTAAATGGAAATTCTTATTGAATATGGATGACAGATAAATCCTTAACATTCCATTTTTAAAGGATATGTGTGTTCAGAGGAACTTCTATAATTAATTTCTGGCAAACTGTCAAAACATTGAGAAACTTCAGACTCAGGATTTTGGTTGAGGTGATCACTACATTTTAAAGGCAAACAAGTCAGATTTGTAAGGTTCCTGCCTGCTGCTCCGTGGTTTCCAGTGGTAATAACCCATTTTCCAACTTCTGACCTAAAAAACACCCATCTCCTGGAATCCAGGAGGACCCATAAGCAAGATCTCTTTATTCTTCCATTTATTCACAAATATTTACTGAGTAGAAAGAAGCTCTAAGGAGTACAGAAATACTGTGGTACACAAGATGGATAAGGTCCCTGCTCATGAAATTTAAATTCTAAATATAAATTTAGAAAAATAAAAGTAGACAAAAATAAGTGAAACAAGCAAGGTAATTTTGGATTGTGGTAAGCACATGCTAATAATGTGAAGGGATGCAATGGCGAGGGAAGGAGCAGGCAGCAACTTTAGATCAGGTAATCAGGGTTAGGCCTCTGAGGAGCTGAAACTTGAAAGATGGGAAGGAGCCCATGCAAACGTTTGGAAGAAGAATGTTCTAATCAGAGGAGACAGGTGAAAATACCCTCAGGTAGAAGTCAGTGTTTCTAACCATGATGTGAGATAAACTGAAGAGATAGGAGTTAGGACATTGAGCGCCTTAGAGACTGTGGAAGGAAGGAGAATTTTAAGAAAGGGGAAGACCTGGTTTAAGGTTTTTATATTACTACTCTAGCTACTGTGTAAAGAATGGGGGCTAGCACAGGAGCAAAAACAGCGTAACTAGAGGAAGCAGTGTGGTTTGGATTAAGATAGAGGCCACTGATAGAAGTGAACAGATTTATGGCATATTTGAATTACAGCCAGTAGATTTTGCTGATGATTTGAATGTGGATCCGGATGAGGGACATGGATGGCTCCTGGGTTTGAGGCTAAGCAGTGGGTTGGGTGGTTGTGTGAGTTACTGAGATGAGAGTTTGTGGGGAGGAATAGATTGGGGCAAAGAGCTGTGGTGGTTTTTGAGGGACTGAGGACAGGCATGATTTTGAAAGAATTTCAAAAGGAACAAAAGGGGCAGCTTTTAGAAAACCACAGACTATTTGGCTTAATATTCCCAGGTAAGGTTGGGGTTATAGATCATTAAAGAGGTGACTTGTGTACCAAGAAGAAAAAGCAGCAAATTCTGCGATCTGGATTCCAGAAGAATCTTATTTCCTTCCTTCACAGGGTTATTATGAACTCGACTGGTTTGTCAAAAAAAATATGTTAGATGTGAACTGGGACTTCATTGCAACCTGTCCTTATGGATAAAATGGAAAATCAGGACTTTTTCATCTTTTGGTTGAACTATAACTGTTGAAAGTGAAGTCACTGAGTATTGTCTGACTGTGACTCCATGGACTGTAGCCTACCAGACTTCTCCGTCCATGGCGTTTTTTAGGTAAGAGTACTGGAGTGGGTTGCCATTTCCTTCTCCAGAGGATCTTCCCCACCCAGGGATCGAACCCAGGTCTCCTGCACTGCAGGCAGATGCTTTACCCTCTTGAGACACTAGGGATGGCTCAACTGGTAAAGAAGCTGCCTGCAATGCGGGAGACCTGGGTTCGATCCCTGGGTTGGGAAGATCCTCTGGAGAAGGTCATGGCTACCCACTCCAGTATTCTGGCCTGGAGAATTCCATGGACTGTATAGTCCATGGGGTCACAAAGAGTCAGACACGACTGAGCGACTTTGGTTTCATAACTGTTGAAGGCGAGCGCTGAATTGTGTGGTAGAATGTTTACTAGGCTGTCCTGAGAGCTTTGCCTTTGGTTGCAGCCTATTTTAATCTTTTTATTTGTGTCTTGAATGAAGGTACAGAGGGCATCATATCAATTTGATGGGTGACTCAAAGCTGGAAGAGATACTGAGTATGTCTGATGGCAGATGAAAAATTTAGAAAGGTCTTGACAAGCTCATGATAGGCTGAACTAACAAGATGAAATTTAATAGGAATCAATTGGTCCTGCACTGGAATCCAACTAGTCAAATTCAGGATAGAAGAGACATGATTTAGCATAAAAGTTCTTAGGGGAGGGTTCAGTTCAGTCACTCAGTCATGTCCAACTCTTTTTGACCCCATGGACTGCAGCACTCCAGGCTTCCCTGTCCATCAACCAACTCCCGGAACTTGCTCAAACTCTGGTCCATTAAGTCAGTGATGCCATCCAACCATCTCATCCTCTGTCATCCCCTTCTCCTCCTGCCTTCAATCTTTTCCAGCATCAAGGTCTTTTCCAATGAGTCAGTTCTTTGAATCAAGTGGCCAAAGTATTGGAGTTTCAGCTTCAGCATCAGTCCTTCTATGAATATTTCCTAAAGGACTGATTTCCTTTAGGATTGACTGGTTTGGTCGTCTTGCAGTCCAAGGGACTCTTGAGTTTTCTCCAGTACCACAGTTCAAAAGCATCAATTCTTTGGTGCTCAGCTTACTTTCCTTCTTTCTTTCAGGGGAGGATTAGACCAAGAAATCTGATTATTCCTAAGCCTAAGGATACATTGACAGTGCGATATATCTGCTATGAAAGCCAATGCATTTTATATGCTCCAGTGATAATATCTAGGACTGGGAAAGTGATACTTGCATCCAGCTGTGTAATAAAAATTAGGTTTATTTTTCTTGATGTGGCATCCAGGAATAAAAATAAACCAAGGGTCTCTTCACAGACCCATAGGATGGCAGAAAGACTCAAACCTATGCCATGGAGTTACGTCGAAGTAATTGGAAACACAGGGTCAAGAAAAGGGAAGATTCAATAGATACTTCATAGCTGCCATGTGAAAAGGGGAGATTGGAGATTTTTCTGGTGGTGCCCAGAGCAGAGCCTGGGTCAAAGAATGGAATTTATAGGAAGAAAGAGGCCAAGTCAGAGCCATTAAAAAATTGGAGAGACTGTCTTGTATAGAAGCTATAGTTCTTGGCAGTGTTTAAGACTAGTTGATGGGGGTGTGTAGAAAGGAATCCTCCATCCTATGAGCGGCCTTTCAGAATCTGAAGATTTAACTTCAGGACCAGGGACCAGGTTTGATCACTCAAGAGCTTTTGTACAGCAGAGTTTTATTAAAGTGAAAAGGGACAGGAAAGCTTCTACATAGATGTCAGAGGGGGATGGAGAAACCCCTTTCCCAAGTGTTAGCAAGGGAGTATATACTTTTTAACTAGTTATTAAAATAATGAATCAAAAGAATGTCTCAAGGTTGTAAAGATCTTACTAGACCTACTCCCATAATTTACATTTTAAGATAACAGGATTAGCCAGAAGGTTTTCAGGAAGGAGAAACTGTCCTCAAGCAGGATAGTTGTTGTTACATAATCCTTAGTACGGAGTTTAAACTGAGTTGTTTGTTGTATAATCATCAGTTCTGGGCTTAAAGGAAAAAATGTTTTATGTGACTAAGACTAAGGAATGTAAGGGAAAAAAAAGTTTGTCCTTTCCTCCTCCTCGAGAACCCTAGACCCCTGTCTCTGCTTCGAGAGCCCCAGACCCCTTTCTCCTCTTTGGGGACCCCGACTTCTGATCAATCTGCCTAGGAATTGACTCTCATTAACCAACCCTAATACTCCATGGCTAACTCTGTTCAACTATCTCATCACAGCTTTTTGCCTTTTTCTACTCAGTGGCTCCAGTGGCAAATGGAGGAGGAGGTGGCCAACAATCTATTTGGGTTTCGTGGGAGTCTGGTTTCATAAGTCAAGACTTGTGAATACTGCTGGTTGACAAGACGGTAAAGAATCTCCTTTTTCAGTGCAGTGGCTGATTGTGTCTCTTTGTTGTTATCTTCCTAGGTGACTGTAGGGCGAGGATTTGGTGTTACATACCAGTTGGTATCAAAAATCTGCCCTCTGATGATTTCCCGAAACCACTGTATTTTGAAACAGAATGCTGAGGGCCAGTGGACAATTATGGACAACAAGGTACAGTAATCCAGAGAAGCCTAGATACTTTTATTGGATTTTTTAAAAATTTTATTTATTTTTAATTGGAGGATAATTGCTTTACAATATTGTGTTGGTTTCTGCCATATATCAATGTGAATCAATCATAGGTATATGTATATCCCCTCCGTCTTGAATCTCCCTCCTGCCTATTTATTTTTAGGTTAGGGTTTTTTCCCCTCCTTAAAGGTAATACATGGTACAAAATTAAAAGATTAAAAAATACATCTTCTACCATAGCTACTTACTTGTCTTGCCCAGAGATGACTACTTCTCTATGCTGCCAGAGGTTAGATTATGCCAAAATAAGTTACTTTGTAAGGAACATCTTGGCTTCCCTGGTGGCTCAATGGTAAAGAGTCCACCTGCCAATGCAGGAGATGAGCGTTCCATCCCAGGGTCAGGAAAATCCCCTGGAGAAGGAAATGGCAACCCATTCCAGTATTCTTGCTTGGGAAATCCCACAGACTGAGGAGCCTGGGGGCTGCAATCCATGTGGTCACAAAAGAGTGCAGCATGAGGTAGCAACTGAACAGCAAAGAAATACCTGTGTTGGGGCAATAGGTCCTGTTCCAGAAACTAAGTTACCAGGGAGTTTGGTCTCTTGTGAGTCAAAGGTCCAGAAACCTTGGGAATCTGATGATGATTCTAGGGTACACCTGTGATTCAGGGCATGGGGAACAGGAGGAGCTGAACTGACTACATTTGCTCCTTCTCTTTCCACCTCCTTTCTGTCAGCAAACCCCTTCCCTCACTTCTAACATGTTTTGTGTATTAGTGCTGTAATCCAAGGAAGACTTCCTTAACTTTTTTTTTTTTTGCTTGAAACAAATTTGAAAACCACAAATACTAAGGAAGTTGAAATAATGTATAGACCCAGCAATTAGAAAGTACCTAAAGTGCATATGTGAAATTTGTATCTAAAGTGCAAATACAGTGAAAATATAGATTGTGAAGTGAGAGAAATTCTACTGTAACCAGTTAAGGATTAGGAAGTGTGAAATGTCTTTTGACACCACTTTGCACTGCTCTGGTTGAAAGGATTTTAAAGATACCTGTTAGAAGGAAGGGTATTAAGATGATTCTGAGACCATTTCCAACAGGTGTGGGGGATTTCCCTCCCCCACCCCGCATCTGTCTACCTGAGATAGCATCAGATTCTACAGATAGAGGGCTCAGTCCCACAAGACTGCTTTCCACTTCAGACACCAGTCACAACCCCAGGTTAACTAACATATGTTGGAGGTTCCAAGGACCCTATCCTTGAACTTTGGGTGCCAGTTGCAAGTCCAGGTTTTAACCTGTACTTCTGGCTGACTGGTTAAATCAGAGGTTCCCATGGCCACCTCCCATTTTGGATTTAATTAATCAGCTTCAGAGTGATTCACAACTCAGGAATACGTTTTCTTACATTTACCGGTTTATTGTAAAAGGATATGGTCGGGGATACAGGTGAACATCCTCATGAAAAAGATGTATCAGTTCAATTCAGTCGCTCAGTCCTGTCCGACTCTTTGTGACCCCATGGACTACAGTATGCCAGGCTTCCCTGTCCATCACCAACTCCTGGAGCTTGCTCAAACTCATGTCCATTGAGTCAGTGATGCCATCCAACCATCTCTTCCTCTGTCGTCCCCTTCTCCTCCTGCCTTCAGTCTTTCCCAGCATGAGGGTCTTTTCCAAAGAGTCACTTCTTTGCATCAGGTGGCCAAAGTATTGGAGCTTCAGCATCAGTCCTTCCATGAATATTCAGGACTGATTTCCTTTAGGGTTGTATATGGGAAAAGACACAGAGCTTCCATGCTCAAACCCCATCCTTTTGGGTTTTTATGGAGACTTTATTATATATGTGTAATTGATTGAATTACTGGCCAGTGATGATCAACCTCTAGCCTCTCTCCCCTCCCAGGACTTGAGGGGTGGGACTGAAATCTGATGTTAACTAAGATAGACTGAGTTCTAGCCCTCCAGTCACTGGATTGGTTCCCCTGGCAGCCAGACCTCGTAGGTGACCCTGGGGCATTCCAAAAGTCACCTCATTAACATAACAAAGAATACCTTGATCTCTCTGACCACTTAGGAAATTTCAAGGGTTTTAGAAACAATGTGCTAGAAATGGGGATGAATACCAAATATATATTTCTTATTATAATTCATAGTATCACAGGTATCCTGCTGGCATGCCCAGCAGCCTCATTTTGCATGCATAAAACTGCTAGATTTAAGCTGTTGGAGAAAGTATCTTCCTGCACTAGGATTAAGTTGAGTTGGCATGGTGTTGAAGGAGAGCATAAATGTTAAGTAAATTGGTTCAGCACTCTTGGCAAGGCACCGTGAGCAGAATAGAAATTGGCACTGGAAAGGGGACCTTAGAGATGATCTAGGTTAACCCCTTCTGGGGACACTTGAGTCTGAACAAACCTTGCTGCTTGGGGCAATGCAGCTTTCCGCCTCCCAGCAAGCAGCTAGAGCAGTGGTTCTCAACTGTTTCCAATTTTGCCCATACATGGGATACTTTATAAAAATACTGATGGTATCACATTAAAATTAAGAATTTCCATTCACCAAAATATATCATTAAGAGAGTGAAAGCATGCTCAAAGTGGAAGATACTTGCTAAAGATATAATCAGTGAAGGGCTTATACTTGGATGGATGTGTGTGTGCGCGTGCGCTTAGTTGCTCAGTTGTGTCCAACTCTTTGCAACCCCATGGACTGCAGCCCACTAGGCCCTTCTGTCCATGCGGCTTCTCCAGGCAAGAATACTGGAGTGGGTTGCCATGCCCTCCTCCAGGGGATCTTCCCAACCCAGGGATCAAACCCAGGTCTCCTACATTGCAGGCGGATTCTTTACCATCTGAGCCACTGGATGTATACAGAACTCCAAATCAATAAGAAAAAGAAAGATAACCCAGTTTTAAAAATGGGCAAGAACCAGGCACTTCACAAAAGATTCTGTCCGATTGTTCCGTATCCATGAAACATTGTTCAGCTTCATTTAATGATCTGTGAAATACATAATGAAATACCATGACACACCCTGTAGTCAGAGTAACTGTAATTGCATTTTAATGATGCCATATATTTACACAGGTATGGAGCCAAGTAGTCTTTCGATAGAAATGTAAATAGATACAACTATTTTGGAAAATTATTTGTCATTATTTATTAAAGTTGTGTATGTATATATGTGTATATACATACATACATACATTGTTGTTGTGTAGTGCTAAGTCATGTTCCACTCTTGTGACCCCATGGATTGTAGCTCCCAGGCTCCTCTGTCCGTGGGATTTCCCATGCAAGACTGGAGTGGGTTGCCATTTCTTTCCCCAGGGGATCTCCCGTCCCAGAGATTGAACCCATGTCTCCTGCATTGGTAGATAGATTCTTTACCACTGAGCCATCTGGGAAGCTCTGACATACACACACACACACACACACACATGCACACACACACCACACACACACACAATATTTTCACTCCCAGGGAAGCAACCCAAATATCTTTCAACAGTAGAATGGATAAATAAACTATGGAATTTTTTTTTTTTCCCCTTGGGAAAAGATGTTTGTTTTATATTTTCTTCTCTTCAGATTGTGGAGTAAAGCTGTGATGGATGTTACAAAATGATGAACATGAATATTTTGAGGGGCCCTGTCATTTTCACTTTTGTTTGCTTCACTGTCTTTTTCTTTTTTACAATAGTAGAAGATATTTATCAGTTTTCACAATCAATAGCCAGACAAAAAATAAAAGATAATTACATTAACCTCCAATTAAAATAAATAAATTTATATTTTTAAAAAAGATCATTACAATCGCAAGTCACAATGATAACATGATTAACCTAACAATATAAAATAATTACATACAATTTGGGGGGTCAGGCAGAGTGATGTAGTAAGTGGACGTGCGTGCATGCACATGTTTTCATCTGCTCAGCCAGTCTATGCCTTTTGGTTGGTGCATTTTAATTCATTTACATTTAAGGTAATTTTCAATATGTATAATCCCATTGCCATTTTCTTAATTGTTTCAGGTTTATTTTGTGTAGGTCTTTTCCCTGACTTGTGTGTCTTGCCTGGAGAAGTTCGTTTACCATTTGTTGCAAATAAAGCTGGTTTGGTCGTGCTGAATTCTCTTTAACTTTTGCTTCTCTGGAAGGCTTTTGCTTTCTCTGTCAAATCTGAACGAGAGTCTTGCTGGGTAAAGTATTATTCTTGGTTTTAGGTTTTCCCTGAACAAGAGTCTGGCTGGGTAGAGTATTCTTGGTTGTAGGTTCTTCCTTTTCACCACTTTAAATATATCATTCCATTCCCTTCTGGCTCATAGGGTTTCTTTGAGAAAATCAGCTGATAACCTGATGGGGAGTTCCCTTGTCTGTTAGTTGTCATTTTTCTCCTGTTGCTTTTAATATTTTATCTTTATCTTTAATTTTTGTCAGTTTTGATTACTATGTGTCTTGGTGTGTTCCTCCTTGGGTTTATCCTGCCTGGGACTCTTTATGCTTCCTGGACTTGGTTGACTATTTCCTTTCCCATGTTAGGGAAATTTTCAGCTATTATCTTTTAAAATATTTTTTTGGGTCTTTTCTTTCTCTCTCTTTCTAGGATCTCTATAATGCAAATGTTGTTGCATTTAATGTTGTCCCAGGGGACTCTGAGCAACTAACAGTTTCACTTTTCATTTTCAGAGGTCTCTTAGGCTGTCTTCATTTTTCTTCATTCTTTTTTCTATATTCTGTTCTGCAGTAGTGATTTCCACCATTCTGTCTTATGGATGTGAGACATCTCCCATTCTCCTGCCTCAGTTATTCTGCTGTTGATTCCTTCTAATGTATTGTTCATCTCTGTTTGCCTGTGTTTTTAGTTTTTCTAGGTCTTTGGTAAACATTACTTGCATCTTCTCTGTTCTTTTTCCAAGATCCTGGATGATCTTCACTATCACACTTCTGAATTCTTTTTCTGGAAGGTTGCCTAATCTCCACTTCATTTAGTTGTTTTTCTGAGGTTTTGTCCCTTCATCTGGAGCATACATAGCCCTCTGTTTTTTTCATTCTGATTAACTTTTTGTGATGTGATTTTCATTCTAGCCTCTGCAGGATTGTGGTTCATCTTTCTTCTGTCTGCCCTCTGGTGGATGAGGCTGAAGGCTTGTGTAAGCTTCCTCATGGGAGGGACTGGCAGTGGGAAAAACTGGATCTTGCTCAGCTAGGTCTTGCTCTCTTTCTATACAAAAAAGATCTTCATGACCTAGATAACCACAATGGTGTGATCACTCATCTAGAGCCAGACATCCTGGAATGCGAAGTCAGGTGGGCTTTAGGAAGCATTTACTACGAACAAAGCTAGTGGAGGTAATGGAATCCCAGTTGAGCTTATTTCACATCCTAAAAGATGATGCTATTAAAGTGCTGCACTCAATTATGCCAGCAAATCTGGAAAACTCAGCAGTGGCCACAGGACTAGAAAAAGGTCAGTTTTCATTCTAATCCAAAGAAGGGCAATGTCAAAGAGTGTTCAAACTACTGCACGATTGCACTCATCTCACACGCCAGCAAAGTAATACTCAAAATTCTCTAAGCCAGGCTTCAACAGTATGTGAACCGTGAACTTCCAGATGTTCAAGCTGGATTTAGAAAAGGCAGAGAAACCAGAGATCAAATTACCAACATCCATTGAATCATCGAAAAAGCAATTTTTTTATGCAAGAGAGTTCCAGAAAACATCTATTTCTGCTTTATTGACTAAGCTTAAATCCTTTGACTGTGTTGATCACAACAAACTGGAAAATTCTGAAAAAGATGGGAATATCAGACCACCTGACCTGCCTCCTGAGAAATCTGTATGCCGGTCAAGAAGCAACAGTTTGAACCAGACATGGAACAATAGAGTGGTTCCAAATTGAGAAAGGAGTACGTCAAGGCTGTATATTGTCACTCTGCTTATTTAACTTATATGCAGAGCACATGTGAAGTGCCGGGCTGGATGAAGCACAAGCTGGAATCAAGATTGCTGGGAGAAATATCAATAACCTCAGATATGCAGATGACACCACCCTTATGGCAGAAAGTGAAGAACTAAAGAGCCTTTTGATGAAAGTGAAGGAGGAGAGTGAAAAGGCTGGCTTAAAGATCAACATTCAGAAAACTAAGATCATGGCATCTGGTCCTATCACTTCATGGCAAATAGATGGGGAAACAGTGGCTGACTTTGTTTTTTTGGGCTCCAAAATCACTGCAGATGGTGATTGCAGCCATGAAATTAAAAGACACTCCTTGGAAGGAAAGTTATGACCAACCTAGACAGCATATTAAAAAGCAGAGATATTACTTTGTCAACAAAGGTTCATCTAGGCAAGGCTATGGTTTTTCCAGTAGTCATGTATGGATGTGAGAATTGGACTATAAAGAAAGCTGAGCGCCAAAGAATTGATGCTTTTGAACTGTGGTGTTGGAGAAGACTCTTGAGGGTCCCTTGGACTACAAGGAGATCCAACCAGTCCATCCTAAGGGAGATCAGTCCTGAATATTCATTGGAAGGACTGATATTGAAGCTGAAACTCCGATACTTTGGCCACCTGATATGAAGAGCTGACTCATTTGAAAAGACCCTGATGCTGGGAAAGATTGAGGGCAGGAGGAGAAGAGGATGACAGAGGATGAGATGGCTGGATGGCATCACCGACTCAATGGACATGGGTTTGGGTGGACTCCTGGAGTTGGTGATGGACAGGGAGGCCTGGTGTGCTGCGGTTCATGGGGTTGCAAAGAGTCAGACACGACTGAGCGACTGAACTGAACTGAACGCCATTTATATAATATTCAAAACTAGGCGAAGCTAATGTGTGATGTTAAGCCAGGCTAGTAGCCACCTTATGAGAGGGAGCAAGGGGTGTGGTTAGTGTCTAGGAGGAGGCACAGGAATGTTTCTGGGGTGCTGATAATGTGGGATTTTTTTTTTTAAACCTTGTGGTAGTTACACTGAAATGTTCACTTTGTGATATTCATATAGTTGTACATTTATGATTTATATACCCTTTAATGTTTGTAGCTATGTTCTAGTAAAGAATTTTTTAAAATATTGACTGGTACACCTATTAGAAATGCTAAAATAATACATTACCAAGTGCTGATGAGCATGCCGAATAACTGGAACTCTTAATCTTAAACACTGCAAGTGAGGAAACAAAATAGTACCACCACTTTGAAAAACAGTTTGGCAGTTTCTTTGAGTTAAACAGTTAATCACTTAACCAGTGATTCTATTTCTAGGGATTTACCCCAAATTAATAGGGACTTATGTTCTCATAAAACTTGTACCTAAATGTTTCTAGTGGCTTTATTCATAATCACCAAAAACTGGAGGAAACAACTAGGGAATGGAGAAGCAAGCTGGTACATGCATACTCTGGAGTACTACTCAGCAATAAAAATACCAGACTACTGTAATGCAACCAAGTGGACACATCTCAGAATCATCATGCTAAGCAAAAGAAGCCAGACTCCAAAGGGTACATACTGTGTATGATTCCATTTATACAACATTTGGAAAAGGCAGACCTATGTAGAGACCAGATGAGTAGATAGATGCCTGGGAATGGGTGAAGGGTTGACTGCAAAGGTGCCTTGTGTCTTGATATGATTGTACAAGGTGTTTGCATCTAAACCTGGCTTTAAAAATCCTGTTGCCTCGTTCCCATCTCAGACCAATTAATTCAGTCTGAAGATAAGACTCAGGCACTGCTATTTGTTCTAAACATTTCCAGGTGATTTCACTCTATAGGGTTAGGGCTGAGAACCATTTATGAGCTACATAAATCATCTAGGGAACTGCACAGAAACATTGGCTTTTGGCTTTGGATTTCCACTGTTCTCAACAACTGATTAAAACTCTAGACAGAGATTAAGCATCAAGTGAAGTAATTAGCATTTAAGGGGCTGAGGATTATTCCGCCCTTATTCCATTGATGACTCAGACATTGGGCAGGCTTTTCTTTGGTTATTACTTTGCTGCTGCTGACATTATTCAAACTGGTGATTATGAAAACCAGCATCAAGAAAGTGTTGACAGGAGTTTGATTTATTTAAACCATTGTATTTGAGATCATATCCTGGGCAATACTTGATTGTTCCTATATAGCCGTGGTGTTTTCATCTTTTCTATAGTCGCTTTGTGAACGAACCCAATTTGGGCCTTTGGTCCAAATTATACCACTAGGTGTCACCAAGGAGTGATTAATGGGTAAACAGAGGGATCCAAGGATAAAATGTGATCGGAAAATTTTGAAAGCTTATTTTTCAGCCCTAAAGGGCTTTGAAGGAGGCAGGTTAATGCAGAGGATCTAGTGGAGGGCTGCCAAAGGTCTTAAAGAGTTTGCCCCCGCTTTTTAGGGAATCTTTGCTTTCTCTTGTCTTAGGCTACTCCTATAACCTCTTTATTTATTAACCTTGACTTTGCCTTTGAGTTTTTCTTAAATGTTGGCATTAGGTGGCCACCTGTGTCATATTGCTTTCCCTGAGGCTGTTTTCCTGTGTATAATTTCAAATTGATTCTTCTGGTCTCCATTCCTCTCCTTTGTTAATAAATATAACCTTTAGTCCCAGTTCAGATGTGAATTTCGTCTCCGGCCTGTCCCCCAAAGTTAAGTCCTTGATATGGGTTAAAATGCCCACTTGTCTCTTTAAACTTTAAATCCTGCATTTGCTTCAAGTCTATTTTAGGACCTTTCATCCCCACTTAGCATCTCTTAGCTAACTCAGCTCTACTTGATATTCCTTTGCATTTATAGGCTGTTCTATGTAATCCCACATTTGCTTAAATATGCCCTTGTGTTTTTCTTTCCAGAGTCAGCTGCTAAAAGTTGTTTTCATATCTTCTGCTTTTGCACTCAGTATGTTTACCTTGCAAGATGCTGAGCATAGGGTTGAAGTGCTTGTAAATAAATCAGCTGAGCCAGAAAATAGTAGTGAGCTCTTGCATATACCCTTACATAATGCTTACCATGTGCCAGGTACTTTTCTAAGTATATTACACATGTTATCTCATTAAATCCACACAAATACCATGAGGGAGACCGTTATTATCTTCCACTTGATAGATGTGGCAACTGGGGCCTAGAGAAGTTAAGAAACTTGCCTGAATCATGCAACTGTTAAGTAATGGAGCCAGATTACAAACCCAGGCAGGCTGACTTCAGGGTTCATGCTCTTAATCTCCACACTATGATTTAAACCACAAAAGTAAATATTGAGCATTTGTTATATGCGAGTCACTGTGCTAAGTGTTTTGCATGAATCATCTCAGTCATTCCTCACAGGAGCAGTATGAGGTAGGAACTGTACTATTTTACAGACAAAACTGATACATAAAGAGTAAATTGCTGAAGGCCATGCAATTAAGAAGCCCAAGGTGGTTCATTTGAGCTATGAACCTAAGTTTGTATAAATCCAGCGCTCAGGCTCTTAACCTCTATGTTCTGTTACCCTTTGAAAGTGAAAGTGTTAGTTGCTCAGTCATGTCCAACTCTTTGCGACCCCATGAACTGTAGCCTGCCAGGCTCCTCTGTCCATGGAATTCTCCAGGCAAGAATACTGGAGTAGATAACCATTCCCTTCTCCAGGGGATCTTCCTGACCCAGGGATTGAACCTGGGTCTCCTCTCTGGGGTTGTTATTTGGGTCAGATCCCACCTTCAATTTGACCACAGTGGTAGGTGTTGGTACTTTCTTTCTTGGTTTATGAGTTCTGGGGAGTGTTTTTTCAATTCCCCAATGTGCTCAAGGGTCATACACATGCAGAGATAGTGCCTGCATGACTTTCTTGGAACCTCATCATTAGAATGCAACTTCCTTTACTAATAGCAGTTTTTCTAGTCTTGGCCCTTTGCCCCTAGTTTATGTCAGTAGAGCTATTCGATTTCAGTTTTTAATGCTACTGCATTTATTTGAGTAAATTCATCCTCCAGTAATAAGGTGATTCCTGCCTATTATACAGGCAGTTCTCTGAAGACATGAACGTCATATAGGTAATAAGCCAAAGCACTGTTTGAAGAGTCCTGTTTCTAAGAATGGTGGTTTATGAACCTTTCTTTTCTTTCTATTTGTTCTCAAGTGTTTTCTTCCTAAAAAGACAGAAGGTTTTGCAGCAGCAGGAGAAAAATTAAGAGGAGGAAAATCATGAAGCTTATTTTGTCTTTCTTTCCCTTTCCCCAGAGTCTGAATGGTGTCTGGCTGAACAGAGAACGTCTAGAACCTTTAAAGGTCTATTCTATCCATAAAGGAGATCACATCCAGCTTGGGGTGCCTCTGGAAAATAAGGAGAATGCAGAGTATGAATATGAAGTTACTGAAGAAGATTGGGAGAGGATTTATCCTTGTCTTTCCCCCAAAAGTGACCAGATGATGGAAAAAAATAAGGGCTTGAGAACTAAAAGGAAATTGAGTTTGGATGAATTAGAGGGTTCTGGAGCTGAAGGCCCCTCAAATTTGAAATCCAAAATAAGTAAATTGTCTTGTGAACCTGCTCAGCAAGTGAAGTCACATGGGAAGGGTAAAGTGGCCAGTCAACCTTCTGAATATTTGGATCCTAAGTTGACTTCTTTTGAGCCAAGTGGGAAGACCACAGGGGCTCATGTTAACCCAGGCCCTGCAAAAGTTATAGAGCTTCTTCGTAAGAAGAAGAAAGCTTCAAATCCTTCAGCATCTCAGAGCAGCTTAGAGCTGTTTAGGGTAACCATGTCCAGGATCCTAATGCTGAAAACACAGATGCAGGAAAAACAGGTGGCTGTTCTGAATGTGAAAAAGCAGACCAAAAAAGGGAGCTCAAAGAAGATTGTGAAAATGGAGCGGGAACTGCAGGATTTACAGTCCCAGCTGTGTGCAGAGCAGGCCCAACAGCAGGCCAGAGTGGAGCAGCTCGAGAAGACTATCCAGGAAGAGCAGCAGCATCTCGAGGTACCACACAGGAGGGAAGGACAAGATGCCCCTTGCAGTGGGCAGGCCCTCTGTGAGCCTGTGACCAGAGCTCTCTGTTTCTAGATCAGGGACCATATGTTTAGTGCCAGGGACAAGAGATGTAATGTGATCAGAAAACTTTGAGGTCTGCATGATGATTGGATCAGGAGCCAGAGTTGGGTTGCCAACATGGGGTAAGTGGACTGGCAGAACCAGCCAAGATGCATGAGGTTGTAAAAGCTGAGGCATCTCAGAGCTGAGGTGAATTTAGAGAGAGGCTGGATGAAGGTCAAGATACCGCCAAATTACTGTACACTCCAATTAAAGTATTAGTTGTTTTCATGAGTAATCTTCCTCTGCCCTGAGGTCGAAGCCAAATTCCTGTACCCAAGGCAGGTAGAGGTCAGCTGGTTACTCTGCCCTTGATTCACCTGTTACTTGTAGCTAACCTAGGAAGTGGGAGGCTAGAAAGGGAAAAATGTTTATTTCTGTCCTGAGTGGCCAGCATGGGAGGGGCAGGTACACCATCACTCAGTTGTTGGGTTGAGTACTACCTTCCACAGGATGTCTACCTCTTCAGTAGATAAAATGACTGTCTTAGCTGTGTCAAGGTGAGGGTAAATGTGTCTGCATCCCTGAGTCATTTGTTTAGTTGATCAGCTCTTGCACAGAGCTTCTTGGCTAGGGCTGATCCTGGTTCTGCTCAAAATGTCAGTTCCCATCTGGCCAGAACCACGTGATTTACTCCCAACCACTTCCTCAGGTAGGACTGAATGTCAAGAATTCCCCCTTGTTGACTTAGAATTAAGAAGGGCCAATCAGGATTGAAGTGAATAAGCTTTTATCTTTCCTTTACTTTACTCAGGGTAAGAAACAACCACTTGTGTTGGCTTATTTCTGAACAATTTATAGATTTCATCTAAGCTCTGCTATCCCCTGAAACTGATGGTCTTAGCAAAGGCCATGGATTAAGTAGGTCTTTCTCAGGGTATACATTGCTTGTTTATGTATACTTTTTTGGTGCCCTTTTCCAGCCTGGACTGGTTCTTGAAATTAATAGAGGGAGGTTAATCTCTACATATTTAGTGTATGACACCTTCACCAGAGCAGAACTCTCTTTAAAGGCTAATATGTTCAATAACAAGAATTACTGTTAATTAATATTTGTGGCTGCTCTGGGCATGCTTCAAGATGTAGCTAGCTGTCAAATCTTTCCATACTAAAAGGGTAAAGAAAGGCAAAAAGGACCCGTTTAGGGAATTTCTCTAGGAATGAGAGGGTCATATATAAATTGCTCATAGTGAGGTGTATCTAGTCCTTTATTACTAGCTGCATTTTCCTCTGTCACCAAGCCCTAGGAATTTATCCTACCCTTGCTGCTTGCTCAGAAGCTCATTAAACCCTTGTTATTTCACACAGATTTTTTTGGGGGGCGGGGTGGAGTGGGTGCACTCCACAGCTTGTGGGATCTTAGTTCCCTGACCAGGGATTGAACCCAGGTCTTCAGCAGTGAGAGTGCAGAGTCCTAAAAATTGGACGGCCAGGGAATTCCCACACAGAATTTTTTTTGAGCACCCACGTTGCCTGGCACTATACTTGGGTCTGGGTGGTGATAAAGATGCTTAATAAATGGTTTTTGTCATAAAGGAATAGATCTTGTTGAGGAGACAAGATACACACAAAATAATCACAGTAGTTTCAAAAGTCTGCTTGTTACTGTATTTTGTCCCTTTCCCCCCTTTTTACAGGGAAGCCTTCCATTTTGTTTTTGGCTTTTTAGGGTTTGGAGAAAGAGGAAGGCGAAGAGGACCTGAAGCAGCAGCTGGCCCAGGCTCTGCAGGAGGTAACTTATGCTTGCTGTTGTCCTGAGATTATAGTGGGCGAGAGTGGGGGCAGCCAGGCTTCATGTGCCCACTGGCTGCCTCTGCTACTTAGCACACCCCTCTGCAGCACCTCCAGTCTGTAGTCAGAGCGGGTGGCAGCAGCTCACAGGATCAGGTCTGAGATTTGGAACCTCACAGACATGCCAGACCTCAGTGTGAAAGCTTACATCTTCATCTGAGCACGAGATGCTCTAGTGAAGATGAAACAGAGCCTGTAGCAATTAGGAGGCTCTCTGGGAGAATGGCTGCACATTCAGAAAGGTGAGGACAGCAGAGGGAAATTGTGAGCCGTGACTTGGCCACCAGGGCCTGCAACGCATCCATTACCTCACTATTCCTGAGCTGAAGCCATTCTGAAACCATTCAAGAATGTTCCAATTACGCATCTTAGCTTAGGTTGAGAATTTGCAGTTTACCAGCCACTGAAACATATCAATTTACTAAACGGGCAAGACTCACAGGAATAAAATTATCCTAAAAGATTGCCTGTTACTTATTTAATTTAACTTTAGTACCTTGCTCTGTTTATTTTTTAATGAGTTCTTTTGCATCTTAAAAACCTGCTTTGTCTTCTGTCAGTTATGTGTGATGATTAGTAGTTTAAGTCAGGAGGTTAGCGTTCATATCTTCTTGAGAAAAATGAGCCTTCGGGTTAGAATTTGTTTCGAATTTAGTTCTTTTATTGCTTAGCTATCTGTCAACCTTCTTACAGTGCTAACAGTCACATATTCCTGCATGCTTGAGAGTTTGCCCACTTTGATTTCCTTGGGTTCACAAACAGCCTTGGAAAGAATTAGGTGAAAAATTCAATCTTTCTGGAATTTTATTTTCTAAGCTTGTGTATTTTCTAGGTTGGGAGGGTGGGCATGTTTCCCATTTAGAGGATTATTAAATTAATATTCAGATATCATTTTGAAATTGACTGGAAAAGAGGAAGGTTCTGCTCTTGAAATGAGGGATCATTAAGAACCCTGCACCCCCAATGCCTGACACTCTTCTGAGACAGACTGGAGAATGCTGTCCTTTAGCCTAAGGCGCTTGGCCACCCCCCTTCATTAACCCAACGCGGGATACTTTGAGGTCGTGGCTCTCTGACGACATGCCTGGGGGCTTACCACCCTCAAACGAAACACAGTGGTTTTTTGTTCCAGTTGATTGTCCTTCTGAAGCTGTTCTTTTTCATTTTCCAGACCTATAATTATAACAACTTGCCTTTATATAGAGATTTTAAAACTTTCCTGAGTGCTCTCATGTATGTCTTTGTTTTTTCTTACTAACCCTGATGTCGGAGAAGGCAATGGCACCCCACTCCAGTACTTTTGCCTGGAGGATCCCATGGATGGAGGAGCCTGGTGGGCTGTAGTCCATGGGGTCGCTAGAGTCGGACGCGACTGAGCGACTTCACTTTCACTTTTCACTTTCATGCATTGGAGAAGGAAATGGCAACCCACTCCAGTGTTCTTGCATGGAGAATCCCAGGGACGGGAAGCCTGGTTGCCTGCTGTCTATAGGGTCGCCCAGAGTCGGACACGACTGAAGCGACGCAGCAGCAGCAGCAGCAGCAGCAACCCTGATGTAGGAGGGGCACCTGTTTTCCCATTTTATAGAAAATTAAGGCACAGGCATCTAATTAGTAGTCAAGGTGAATACTAAGGACTTCTGATATAACTGACTTTTTTTTTTTTTTGAGCCCACGCATTTTAAAATGTATTTCTTTGAGTGATATCTTTTCAGAATACTTAACCACCTTGTTTAAAAAAGGATCTGAAATGAAATTTAAAATATAATCTATACTTAAGCATTAGGGAACTCAGAAATTATGTTTCATAGAAATGGAACTTCTTGACATTTGATGTAGGCAATAGTCATGGTAAATAAGCCATTAGCTCTTGGGCATGCCAGTTTCCAGAATACCAAGGCAGAGTTCAGGCAATGTTGCCTTATCAGCACATAGTATGTGATTTATAGAATAAATATTAGGTTAAAGGTCTTTTTTTTTATTTCAATGAAAACAGTTATCTAGTTTTCCTGAATCTTGTATGCTGCTGCTGCTAAGTCGCTTCAGTCGTGTCCGACTCTGCGACCCTGTAGACAACACAGCCCAACAGGCTCCTCTGTCCCTGGGATTCTCCAGGCAAGAACACTGGAGTGGGTTGCCATTTCCTTCTCCAGTGCATGAAAGTAAAAGTGAAAGTGAAGTCGCTCAGTCATGTCCGACCCTTAGCAACCCCATGGACTGTAGCCCACCAGGCTCCTCCGTCCATGGGATTCTCCATGCAAGAGTACTGGATTGGGGTGCCATCGCCTTTTCCGGAATCCTGTATATCCCTGATTATTTCTTAAAAGCTGCTCCTAGTTCTGGGTAGCCTTAGAGTTAGTTACTAGTTCTTCAGCATTGGTTCCCAGAGTCACTTGGGTGGCTTTTTAAAAAATGCACATTCCATATATATGTATAACTGATTCACTTTGCTGTATAGCAGAAGGTAACACAACATTGTAAATCAACTATACTCCAATAAAATTTTTTTTTAAATGAACATCTCTGGGCCCCAAGCCAAACCCACAAAGTCAGACACTCTGGAAGTTCTTTAGCTACTTTGGATGACTATGAAGGTTGGGTTATTTCCAGAGGGATTAATAGATTTGATGGCTTCCCTCCCTATCTGCTCCTTTCCCTGAAAAAAAAAAAAAAGCAGCATTTAACTGGGATGTCTTGAAGAAACAAAAACATGATTTTGAAATTGCCCAGTCCATTAATCTCTTGAACCAAAGCTGCTGACAGAGGGAGGGACAGGCATGGTGGCTAACAGGAACAATATAGTGCCATGCATCTTGAGTGTGTATCTGCTATGTTTCTGCAGTATCGGTCTCTGATGGAAGAGCTAAATCGCAGCAAGAAAAACTTTGAAGCAATCATTCAAGCCAAGGACAAAGAATTGGAGCAGACCAAGGTACTGGAAAGAGAAAGGTTTAGAATAATTTGGTTAGTACATGCAACTCAGCATTCTCAACAGTGCAAGGATTGCTTTGGTGAATGAAGGGAGAGGTATGGCTATTCCCTGCCTCAAGGGAAATAATCTTTAAAATTATTTAGGCCTATAGAAGGTTCTGCCTGTAAGACAACACCTGTTTCCTTCCCTCACTCAGAAGCGAAATGCTGGGAATGATACATCCTGCAGTCTAGTCCATTGTCTGTGGTAGATGCTCCTTCAGAGTGTCTCACTCATATAGGCTAAGGGGTCGTGTAGTCAAAATAAAAAGTAGTTTATCTTGATGCATTTGTGTAATTATTTCTCACATCAAATCAATGACACTCTTAAATTAGGGGTTGTAGACTCAATTGCCCCCTGGAGTCAGACTGATAATAGAAGTGAATGAAGTGGCCTGGGTGTAAGAACACAGTGGGGAGCTGTGAGGCGGAATTCCACCCTCACCCATGCCCCAAGAGGCAGCTCTTCTCTGCAGCAGCCAGTTGCCAACCAGAAGTGCAGGCCCAGTGTTGTCAGATCTGAGTTTTCCATAGAAAATGGAAATCCAGATGTTTAGGTGAAGTATCCCAATTTTCAAGTAGTAGCAACAGGTTCAGTTTTTTGATACCATGAATGCCAAACTAAAATAAGTCTATAGGCTGGATGTAGTCCACAGGCCACCAGTTTGCATCCTCTGATGGGAAATTAATGCCTGAGTCTGACTACATCTCTCAGCCCACCCTTCCTCAAGTACACATCTGGAGCAGATTACAGAAAGGTGAGGACTCTTTTTCCACTTGGTTTGCTATCCTTATCCTCTATTTAAATCATGTAGTACTTTATTCCCCAGCCTCTAAGATGCCACCACATCTTTTTAAATCCAGCAGTTCAAAAGTTTTCAAGGAACTTGACTCTAGTTATAAATGGGTCCATTCCCTCTTCACTGTCCTGATTAGTCTCACAATCTTTGCTTTGATAAGAAGAGAAAATAAAACATGAAAAATAACCTCTCAAATATACCCTCTTTTGGCTTTTCCTCTCCCCTCTGGGGGCACTTAATAAATGTTGACTTCGAGAGAGCACATCTAGATCCTCCTTGAAAAGGGTGTCCACCAGCAGTCTGTCTCTTGGGGAAAGCACAGGGAAATTGCACAGCAGGAGTAGGAAGTAACAAGCATCACAGAGCATGAGGCCTGAAGATACTTCAACAGGCCATCTCTCCAGCCTCCTGCCTCCAGGCATCTTGGGTATTATCCTTATTTTGTATGAGAGACATCTGCAGAGAACAGAGAGAACCTAATACACTAATTCAAGCTTCCTGCCTTTATGGACTGTTCCTCATTTCTTTCTTATCCAGTGAGTTCTTGGCTGCTTAGGATGATTTTGTATCCCCTCTGAACTGCAGTGTGCTATAGAATACCTAACGTCTCATTCTGGTCTCGGATGGTTGGTGGGGTTGGTATGCTGACTTCAGTTTTTCTCATTTGGTTATTTTTGGGAAGGAGACCAAAACTGCAGTACCAATACATACTCATAAAGTCGAGAAAGGAAAAAAAGGACGACAGCGCCCTATATTAGAAAGCAGTTCTGAGAAGCGGTAGTCCTTGGGGCAAGAATTTTATTCTTGTGTTACTATGCCAGGGTGAATTTTTAATTTAGATTCTTTCTGAATCCTACTGCAGACTGTTAATCCTGCTCTGTCCTGTTTTGCATTCTTGTTAGTTCTCCCGAATGACAGGTGGGGTTGTATGTCTTTGCAGGAAGAGAAGGAGAAGGTGCAAGCACAGAAGGAGGAAGTTCTTAGCCACATGAATGACGTGCTAGAGAATGAGCTCCAGTGCATTATTTGCTCAGAATACTTCGTTGAGGTAATGATGAGCAGTGGCTCATGCTGTCTCACTCTCCCACCCCTGAATGGAGGCTCCGCTGCACAGACTGCTTCTGCTCTAGGGTAACATTCTGAAGAGATTTTTCCTGCAGGAACTTACTGTAGCTATTTGACTTCAAAGTGGCTGCTGGGGGTGGCCACTTCTCACTTGTCTTTGTGGTCTTCTTTACCTCCACTGGCTTTTTTCGTACTTCATTTGTTCTCGAGTTCTTTTTTTGGCAGAATCAGTGTTTGGGGCTATAATAAAGCCTTTATCTTTTTGTTGTTGAGGGAAAACACTTCGGTTTTGAAGAACCATCTAGGGGCTGCCCCACCCTCCCACAGGTCAGAATGTCATATGTTTCCTACATTTCCAACAACTATGTGCTGTTGGGTTTTGTGGGTTTTTTTGTTTTTTTTTTTTTTTGCCTAGTGTTGAGCTCCCGCAGGTTTTTTTTTTTTTTACTTCCTGGGAGCCATTTGATTCTGGCAGAATCCAGAATTAGATGGCATTAGAAATTTGAAGTATCAGAATAAAGCTACTCAATAAAGCTAGTCTTTCTTTGCTCTGAATGGACACAGTGCTGAGAGTGGGCGTGCAGTGCAGCCTTTGAACAAGGGGGTAAATGTCATTGAGGTATGATCACGGGATTCAGTGGCCAAATGGAACATTTTTCAGGTACTCTGAGGCTCCTTAATGAAACATCACGCCTAGGATTTCATTTGTTATCCTGTCTTCTTTTTGCATAGACTCTCTTATTTTCACAAATTATACCATTTATGTCCAGTTCATCTTACACAACAAGTGTTAAACTAAAGTTAAATGATAGTGCTTTTCAGACTCATTTAAAAAGAAAACGCATACACACACAGCTTCCTTTTTTTCTGGTGGCCTTTAGGGAGCCTGGGTCTATTAGCCTACCGAAAAATCTGTCCTGGATAGACCTGTTTCTTTTGCTTTGGATCTACTTTGACTTCAGATCATAATTTCCCCCATAGTTTGTAGTCATTTGATTCCCTCCTTTGGAGAAACTCAGTTAGTACTGTTTCGACATGACTTATACACCGTAATAGAAGACTACAAGGAAAGGGGTTGGAATAGGTCATGAGTTAGCCAACCTGGAGCGTCTGCACGACGTGTAAGAGACAAATAACTTGATCTTTGTTTGGTTTACAGCATGTGCTGACCTTTCCTGCTGGTCCTCTCTTAAAATCAGTGTTGGGGAAGAGATTTCATTTTAGTCAAGCAGGTTTTTAGTCCTGTTTATGAGAATTTTGTCTCATTCTTTATTTTTACTTTTTTTCTTTTTTTTGTACGTCTCATTCTTTACTGAGAATGTTTCCTAGTTTGCCTTCTGGCCTCCACTTGGAATTTGGAAAATAATACAAAGTTTGTGTTATTTCCCCCTGCTTTCCCAAAAGCAAGAAAGAAAACTTTTTAGTTCCAGAAAAAGTTGTATCTTAGGAGATGTACAAAAACAAGAGTAACGAAGAGTATGGTTTTTGTTTTGAAAAGTAATAAGGACCTTGGCAGAAAGCTGATCATTGGGGTTGCGCAGGAGCACCTCAGATACGGGCCTTTTTCTGCTTTCTCTCTTCTCATAGGCTTATTGATATTACTTAAGGCACTGTCAGTTGAACCCATTACATTTTTTCCTATTTTGTTTTTAGATTCTTTTTCCCTAGCCTAAGTTCTTTTACATATACTTTTTAAAGCTTCTTTTGAGTAGAGATAAGGCCCTCCTACCATTCTGTATACTCAGTATTCACTGTGTGAATTAAAATTGAGGTTCTAATTCACCATTAGGACATAAATTTTTTTTTTTATGAGAGAACTAGTGATGTATTTGTATCAGACACGCACGTTTTCTAGTCCTACTTAAGTCCAGTGACTTGTATTTGCAGGACAGCTAAGCCACGTTGGCAGTGTGAACTGAGTTGGTGGAACAAAATAAGACAAATTAGCCTACCTGGAGCCTGAGTTTATGAGCTTAACTTTGAGAGAGAAAACAAATAATCTAACATGAAGCTTAAAATTTACAGTTCCTAGGAATGACTCTGATACCCTTTGTAAGCCCTCTAGATGAAGTTATGGTTAAATTTCCATTTCGTCTTGAGAACTAACTCCTTTCCTAACTCTGAGATCACAACGGCCCTGGGGGAGTAAGGGTCACAGTTCTGATGTGTGTGTTCACATTTACATTTTAGGCTGTCACCTTGAACTGTGCCCATAGTTTCTGCTCCTACTGTATCAATGAGTGGATGAAGCGGAAAGTAGAATGCCCCATTTGTCGGAAGGACATCAAGTCCAAAACCCGCTCCCTGGTTCTGGACAATTGCATTAGTAAGATGGTAGACAATCTGAATTCAGAAGTGAAAGAACGACGAATTGTCCTCATCAGGGAACGAAAAGGTGAGTGAGTATGAAAAGAGGTGAGTCCCCTCAACAGACTTAGAGAGTTTTTTGGATCCAGAAGAGTCAGATAAATGATTCTTGAGCTTAAGAAGGAGGTGGAAGAAATGGGGGAAAGTAAAGGAAGCTAAAGGTAATAAACATGTAAGAAACAGTTGATGGAGAATGGAATATGTGAGCAGCAGGGAATGGGGAGGCTTAGGTGTTTGTGTCTTAGTTATGGGAATAGAAAAACACACGGGTGGACAACTTACAGTGTTAGGCACTAGATGGGGCTGTTGTTCAAGACAGTTTAGTTGCTGTCTATTGCTCTCGGTAGGTTGCAGAAACCTTAGGTTGGGTACACAATAAATTATAAATAGGATTTGTACAAGTCAAAGATTCAGAACTTGGAAAATGCCAAAAAATATGAAGAAAACATGTATAGGTTCTATATGTAAGAGGCAGCTTAACTACGCAAATCGGGCCTAACGTTAAGCCAAAAAGAGATTAATTTAATCCTACTATGTTAACTTTACTAGTATTAGTATGACTCAGTCGTGTCCAACTCTTTGCCACCCCCTGGACTGTAGCCCACCAGGCTCCTCCCTCCATGGGATTCTCCAGGCAAGAATACTGGAGTGGGTTGCCATTTCCTTCTCCAGGGGATCTTCCCGACCTAGGGATCGAACCCGGGTCTCCCGCATTGTGGGCACATGCTTTAACCTCTGAGCCACCAGGGAAGCATGTTAACTTTGTACATCCTAATAAAAAAGTTTCCCAGAGAGAGTTTTAATAAAGAGATTAGGGAAGTGGGGGTGGGTGAGTTTCCTCAAGGAATCATACTCGCATAGAGAGTATCTGCTCCTCTAACACAAGTGATCTCATCACACTTGGGGCCTGCTCTGTTGAGGATTGCAGAGCCACTCTGCTTGAGACTTAAATGTCCTTGTGGCAAAAGAATGTGTCCTGGGGCAAAGCACAAGGAAACTAGTGGATCAGAAGAATTGGTTATTAGGCAGGGATGAGAGTTCAGAGGAGGAGGGTAGATCTGATTATCATGTTCAGTCCCTTAAGAAATCCTGTACAGCTCTACCCTCTGGGAAAGCTCAGAGTACTGAGAGGTCAATTGGTTGCACATAAAGGGCCAGTCAGAGAAGAAGAATCAAAAGCTCACTGCCCTTCCAGGTGCTTCCCACCACCTGGCCATCGGGAAGCCATGTTCATGTATGTATTTGGATGTACCCTTTTCTGAGTTAAGAGAAGCCAAAGGCTTAAATGCCACAGTGCTAAGAACAGGATCTTCTGTCTATTGCTTTCTTTCTCCTAGCCCTTCAGCAAATATCAGCCTCTTTGAATCAGGCCAGAAATCTGATGCTGACTTGTAAGCAGCTGTAGTGTGGAATGGGCCCTTGGTTGGTGAGCCATTGCAGGGGCAGCAGACCAGTCACAGGGTAGGTGTTGAGCCTGTTTTGCCCAAGGAAGACATTCTGACCTTTGGGAGGGTAGGGCAGCTCTCAGGTGGCTCTTTGAAGTCAAAGTATTTTCTGCTTTTTTGACAATTCTGTGCTATTGGACTTTGTGCCCAGTTTTGAGTCCCCATAGGTGTGTGTGTGTGTGTGTGTGTGTGTGTGTGTGTGTGTGTTTTATCCTCCTAGGAGCCACTTGATTCTGGCAGAATCCATTGCTGTTTCTCTCTACCTCTCATCAGTCCTTAACCATTTATAGGAACATTACACTAGGCACTGGAATAAAGAGATAAGGTATTATCTCAGCTCTTACAATCTGTGGAGGAGACAGAAAAGCAAGTAGGTAGCGTGCAAGTTCCATAATAGGGTGCTGAAAAACTGCAGAGGAGAGGACATTCAATTTGACCTGGACAGGTTGGAGGTATGGGAACAAGCTTCACAGAAGAAGTGACATTTGAACTGAGTTCCAAAGGCTCTAGGGATGATGCTTTCCAAACAGAGGAATCAGCACAAGCACAGAGGTGTGAGAAGCAGTGAGCTGTCTGTTCCTCGCAGGGCCCTGCTTGGTGGTCCAAACAGGACACGATGTCTGTATGGTGCCAGAGGAGCATGAGGACCGCTGAGGCTTAGGAGGTGTCTGCTGAGGTGTTGTGAATGCCTTCTGTTTTCTTCTCCCCTTTCTGAGAGGAATGCTGACCTGGGAACCCAGATTTGACCAAGCCTGTGAGCTTAAGTTTGCTGGGTCTATGTGTGGGTGGGGATACCCATGTACTTTCTTTTTTTGCTTTTTGGTTTTTGGATGTTATGATTTTTATTTTTTTCTTTGAAGTAAAATTGATGTACCTAGTGACTTGATATTTTTATACATTACAGAATTATCACCATAATAAGTCTAGTTACCATCTGTCACTATACAAAGTGATTACAGTATTATTGATTATATTCCCTGTGCTGTACATTACATCCCTGTGACTTAATTTATTTTGTAAGTGGAAGTTAATTCCCTTCCCCTGTTTCACCCATTCTGCTATCACTTTCCGCATTCCCGCTATCACAAACCCCCAGATTGTTCTTTGTAGATTATATTTATAAGTCTGTTTCTGTTTTGTTATGTTTGTTCATTTGTTTTTTAGATTCAAGATTTAAGTAAAATCATATGGAATTTGCCTTTCTCTCTGATTTATTTCACTTAACAGAGTACCTTCTAGGTTCATCCATGTTGTTGCAAATGGGAAGATCTCATTCTTTTTTATGGCTGAGTAGTAGCCCCGTGTGTGTGTGTGTGTGTGTTTTCTTTATTCATCTGTTGATGGGCACCGTGCCGTAGCTGTTGTCACTAATGCTGCAGTGAACATTGGGGGTGCATATGTCTTTCTGAGTTAATGTTTTCATTTTCTTTGGATAAATACCCAGAAGTGGAATTGTTGGGTTTTATGGTAGCTCTGTTTTTAATTTTCTGAGGAACCTCAGTATTGTTCTCCATAGTGGTTGTACCAGTTTACATTCCCACCAACAGTGGAGGAGGGTTCCTTTCTCTCCACACACCCATATAGACTTTCTTCACCCAGCCCGCTGACTAGGTTTCTTCTCAAAAGTCCAAGCATGGTAGATGCATGCAGCCATTGGAAAGAGAAAGAAGGACCCTGTGTCCTAAATTCATCTCTGACTCCTCTCACGCAGGGTTAATACACCAAGGTGGATAATATCAGACCCCTCTTCTCTCTCCAAAGGCTAAAAAAAGCAGGTACCTTTTTGGTGACGCTGGGAGCCGACAAAGTAAACCGAATCGGCCTGCCTGATGCACGCACTGGCTGAGAGCAGCTCTGGCAGCAGTCTTGGTTTTTGCAGTTATCGCAGCAAGTGCAGCTTTGAGGTTTTCTCCAGAGACAGATGGAGGTGCTGAGGCCTGACTTAGGGAAACAGGTGCCAGAGCCATCAGCAGCTTCAGTGGGCTGCAGTGTGGAGTTTAGAGGAAATCCTCAGTTCAGATACCAACCTTCTTTGCCAATTGAAAGCCAGTTTAATCCCCAGTGCATGGGAATTTTTAAAGGACCAAATGTAGGATCTGGAAACTAGAATTGGCAGGCCTGTAATTGTCACCGTTCTGACACTGGCAGGGCCGTTTTCCTCCTGGGTAGGGGAGTGCTTATCACAGGTTCGGAGAGGAGGGTCTGCCTGTCTGATTTCACCAAGAGCAGTGCTACTCCAGGCCTGTCTGGCTGGTTGGTGTCTTCAAGGCCCGTATCCCCACGGGAGAGTAATGCCTCATGATTGATTAGCCATAGATCCTCAGTAAAGTCTGTGGGGCCAGATTATCCAGAAGAGGGGAGGAGGAGGAGAGTGTTAGGGTGCCAGATCCTGTGTTGGAGAAAGGGTGCCCTGGAGCTGGGCAGATAATGAATGTTAAGCACGTGTCGCGTGAGTAATTGCAGCCCTCTGGGATATTGACATGAGGTTTTTCTGAAGGAAAGACGTTTTGTGACATGAGCTGGGGAGGTGCTGGAGCTGAGTCTTCTGTCAGGTGCCCCCCCCTTCCCCGTTTGTTCTGTTCTCATTAAGTGTTGGTCGGCTGACATGAGTGTTAACATTCTCACTTTAAGCTTTCCCTCGGAGTTTCTTTGGGTTGTGCTCAAAAAAGAAAAAAGCAAATTATCTAGAATAAAATCTTGCCAGTGATTTTCAGTCCAGAGACTTTTTCAAATTGCAGTTCCCAGCTCCCTTGGTACTATAATATGAAAGTGAGGCTGCTAGTGGGAGTCGTCCATGGCCTTTCGGGGGTGTTGAGGTGGGGAGAAAGGTTTATGGACCACAGCTTTCCCGAATCTGTGAGAGAGATGTCCCTCCAGAGATTGGTGGTCTCTAGGAAGACTGGCCCAGGTGAGATCACATAGCCCGTGGCTCTTGCCGGCTTCCTATAGGCTAGGAGGAGGGTGATCCAGACACAGGCCAGGAGAAAGTCTGTCTCTGAAGAGAGCACCTAGCAGGCTTTCCCTGGTTGTTACCCATCATCACCTGTTGAAAGACAGAGCCTCATAAAGGACTATGTAGGGAATGGCAGCAGTAACAGTGTCTGCCAAGTTGACCTCATCCAGAGAGAATACTTGTTACCAAGATGTTTTATTTTATGTTTTTTTGACTCTACCGTGTGGATTGCAGATGAGATCTTATTTCCCTGACTAGAGATTGAACCCAGTGCCTGCGGCAGTGGAATTTTAGAGTCCTAACCACTGGACCACTAGGGGATTCCCAGCAAGTACCCAGTCCTGCACCAAGAACCTAGAAGGTCACGTGCATGAAGTCAGCATGCCCACCTGGTATAAGGACAGTGTTTGTCTAAGATAAAGTGGCTCTCAGCAAGACTGGCATGGGGTGGGGGCAGGTGTCCACATACGTGCACTCACAAAGTTTATAATGCTGGACTCTTAAAAATTTATCGTTTGCAAAATTATCATGGGATCAAAAATTATCAGATTTGTTAATAGAAGCTTTAAAAAAAAAAAAAATTCTCCATCACCACCCTCTCATTTTTGCCCCTCCCTTTTTCCTTCCCTTCTCTTTTGTCACTTATTGTCATTCCTTGCCTTGTCCCTTGATGGATGTCTCCTCCATAACCCTTATTATTCCCTTACATATAAATGTAATAACCCTTTCAATCTGCCTTCCAAAGCATTCCACACCTTAATCTCAAAGAAAGTCTTGAGATTGCCTTTGGTGTAAGCAAGATCCTTGCTTCTCTGGGATCAAGGAAGCAGAAGCTAATGGAAAACACTAGAGGCCGGTGAATAGCCCCTCCCACCCCCTCCCTCTCTGGACAGACTTTGAAGTTGCACCTCTCCCTGCTTGTTGCTGTATATGTATTTCCTTCCTTCCTCCAAAAGGTATTAACTGAACCAGCTTTGTGCCTGGCACTCTTCTAGGTATGAGGAATAGAAGAAGTGAAAACCTAATTAGTTAGATGTGATTTGTGCTTTCTTGCTAATAAAGCAAGAAAGGGGCCAGGAGTGATGGAAAGAGTGTTGGCAGTTCTTGATAGAGTAGTCAGGGTAGTCACCGAGGAGAAGGTGGTATTTGGGTGAAGTTCTAAAGGCGGTACCCATGCTGCTGTCTAGGGAAAGGGTTTTGGAAGAACAGCATGGAGGCGACATAGCAGGAGTGGAATGAGCAATGGGAGGAGAACAGGAAGTAAGGTCAGAAAGTTGGGCAGAGGGCAGGCCGAGTAGGGATTTATAGGCCTTTGGAAGGACTTCAACTTTTACTCTGGAAGAAGAGAGGGGTGGGCTGTAAGCAGAGTGATGTGACCTCACATCTGTGTCTTGATTCACCATGGCTGCTGTGTGGGGAAAGGCCTGAGGAGGGCAGCAGGGAGGCCAAGGAAGGAAATGCAGGCTCCTCCTCTATTTCTCTCTCTCTCTTTTTTGTCTCCAAAGGAAAGAGATTGTTCTGAAGACAGTGCTCCAGGGACAGACTGCAGGGCACTGGGAACTTCAGATGGTCTGGAAGATTCTCTTGGACGGTCTTGGGCAGCTCTGAGAGCATGGGATGGACCCACTGGGACAGAATGAGTTAGAAAACCCTCCATCACGAGCCTCCGCCTGGGCCGTCCCTGCTGCCACCATTGTCTGAAGCCCCGACAGCTTCAGGGTCCTTGAGAGACTCTGTTCACTACATGTTGTATGGGTTATATATTTCTGTTGTACTTTTTAAACTTGTTGTTGTTATTGTTTGGGTACCTCAGAAGCACCTCTGTTGACATTTGTTTGGGACAAATTGGGTATTACCCCTATTGCTGCCCCTGAAGGCAAAGGCAGCCTCTATTTGAGAGGATGGCATACCTCTTCTTTGTGAAAACAAGATGTCATTTCCTGAAAATAAAATGTAAAACCGATCAGTTGCTCAGCTGGGCTTTGGTATATTTATCTTCTTTTCCTTCCAGCTCCAGACAGTCTCACAAGTAAACACTGGCAGCTCATAAATCGCAACCAAGAAAGTCACTGTATCAGATGATATACTCAAGTGAATGTCTGCCTCAGAAGCCAAGCCCAAGATCGTGACCGCAGCGGATGGCTCTGTTAAGCCCCTGACTGGCGTGTCTCCTTTTCATTTCAGAGATGAGTCACCACTTCCTGGTTTTGGGATGGAGTGAATTCCCTTCTTTCAGCTGGAGTTCCAAAGTATCTGTTTTACCTAAAGTATCTGTTTTATCTAATGTCAGGCATGATTGAGAACCTGATATGCTTTTTAAAAAAAAAAAAAAACAAAAACCATTTCTCTTTTGCTGCTTTCCTGTTTTAAACAAAACTAGTTTGATGTTTGGGAAACAGAAGCGTAGGAAAACCTGTGGTATCCTTGGTTACCAGTGATGAGAAGGAAGGAAAACACAGGAAGCTGCAGAGTAGTTATTTAAAACAAGGAGCTCCAGTAGGAAACTGGTTGTGCATTATGTCATTCAGTGATTTGTTTCCAGATGGAAAAGTATTTTCCTCTCCATTTTTACAGCCTGCCTATGGAACCTTTCTTTGTAGTTCTTTATTTATATTACAGGTTTTTCCTAGCGATGGTAGGTTTTTCCGTTATTGAATCTTCTGTATTTTGGGATTCTGGTGTCCCTAGTCTTCACGTCCATCTTTCTCAACAGGATTACTGATTGAAATACTGGTGCTGTCAAGGAAGAATAAGTTAAACATAGAAAACAATACTTTAAAAATAGCCATTATAAACCAACACCATATTGTAAAGCAATTATCCTCCCAATAAATAAAGAAAAAATTTTTTAAACCTTAAAAAAAAAAAAATAGCCTTTATAACCAAATCAAAAAACTCTGGAGAAATAGAAGGAAGATTACTACCATCTTGATGTAGCAGTCTTCTGCTTATCCCCTGTCCATGTGTTTTGTTTATACATTGCATGGGATATAAATATTTCTAGAATTGTACAGATAAATACTTTTTTTAAAAAGGAGAGGTGCTTTTATCAGAAAAGTTGACAATCTGGGGAGATGGTAGACTCATGTCCAGAGACCAACTCCAAAAATCCTGGTTAGCTATGACAGCTTATTTTTGGTTTTGTATTATTATTTTTTAATTGAAGTACAATTGATAACAGTGTTGTTACTTTGCAGTGAAGCGAAGTGAAGCCAAGTCGCTCAGTTGTGTCCAACTCTTTGCAACCCCATGGACTGTAGCCTACCAGGTTCCTCCGCCCCTGGGATTTTCCAGGCAAGAGTACTGGAGTGGGGTGCCATTGCCTTCAGTTATATATACTTTCTGTTTGTAATATTCTTTTCTATTATATTTTATCACTGAATGTAGTTCCCTGTGCTGTGCAGTAGGACCTTGTTTATCCGTTCTCTGTATTATAGCTTCATCTACCAACCCCAGCCTCTCGCCCAGCCCCTCCCCTACTCCCTTTCCCCTTGGCAACCATAAATCTGTTTTCTGCATCCATGTGTCTGTTTTGTAGATAGGTTTGTTCGTGTCATATTTTAGCTTCCACCTTTAAGTGATAGCATATGGGATTCGTCTTTCTTTTTCTGACCTACTTCAGTTAGTATGATTGAAGTACATCTGTTTGCATCCATGTTGCTGCAAATGGCATTATTTCATTCTTTTTTTATGACTGAGGAGTATGCCGTTGTATATATGTATCACATCTTTATCGATTCATCTGTCAGTGGATATTTAGTTTCCGTATCTTGGCTATTGTGAGTAGCGCTGCTATGAATATAAGGGGTGCAGGTATCTTTTTGAATTAGAGTTTTGTCTGGATATATGCCCAGGAGTGGGATTGCTGGATCATATGGTAATTCTATTTTTAGTTTTCTGAGGACCCTCAACACATTTTTCTATAGTGGCTGTACCAACTTACATTCCCACCAACAGTGTAGAGTTTTTAATAATGACCATTCTGACCCCAGTGCAAGGTGGTTCCTCATTGTAATTTTGATTTGCATTTCTCCAATAATTAGCAATGTTGAGCATCTTGTCATGTACCTATTGGCCATTTGTATTTTTTCTTTGGAGAAACGTCTAAGTCTTCTGTCCATTTTTTGATTGAATTGTTTGGGGGTTTTTGTTGTTGAATTGTATAAGCTGTTTGTATATTTTGAAAGTTAACCCCTTACTGGTTGCATCATTTTTATTTCTGTTGCCTTGGGAGACTGACCTAAGAAAACATTGGTACAATTTATGTCAGAGAATGTTTTGCCTGTGATCTCTTCTGGGTGTTTAATGGTATTATGAAAGTGAAAGTGAAGTTACTCAGTCGTGTCCGACTCCTTGTGACCCCATGGACTGTAGCCTACCAGGTTCCTCCATCCATGGGATTTTTCCAGGTAAGAGTACTGGAGTGGGTTGCCATTTCCTTCTATAGGGGATCTTCCCAACTCAGGGCTCGAACCCAGGTCTCCTGCATTGTAGATAGACGCTTTACCCTCTGAGCCATCAGGGAAGTCCTTAATGGTGTAATGTCTTATGTTTAAGTCTTTAAGCCATTTTGAGTTTACTTTTGTGTATAGTAAGAGGGTGTGTTCTAACTTCATCAATTTACATGTGGGTCTCCAAGTTTCGTGATACCACTTGCTGAAGAGACTTTTTCTGCTTGTATAGTCTCGCCTCCTTTGTCAAAGATTAATTGACCGTAGGTGTGTGTGTTTATTTCTGGGCTCTCTGTTCTGTTCCACTGAGCCTCACGTCTGTTTTTTTGTGCAGATACTGCACCGTTTTAATTTACTGTAGTATTGTCTGAAGTTGAGAAGGTTATGCCTCCTGCTTGCTTCTTTTTCTTCAAGATCTATTTGGCAATTCTGGGTCTTTTACGGCTTCATATAAAATTTTAGGATTATTTGTTTTAGTTCTGTGAAAAATGTCATGGGTAATTTGATAAAGATTGCATTACATTTGTAGATTGATCTGGGTAGTATGGCCACTTTAACAATGTTCATTCTTCCAATCCAAGAGTATGGGATATCTTTCCGTTTCTTTTGAGTCATCTTCAGTTTCCTTTATTCATGTTTTATAGTTCTCAGTGTAGAAGTCTTTCACCTTCTTGGTCAGGTTTATTCCTAAGTATTTTATTTTTTGGAGTGTGACTTTTGAAAGGTATTGTTTTTTTTCTTGCATCACCTTTGTGATATTTCACTGGTAGTGTAAAGAAATGCAGACGATTTCTGTGTGTCAATCTTGTATGCTTCCTTGCTGAATTCATTTATAAGTTCTGGTAATTTTCTATGGACTCATTGGGGTGTTCTATGTATAGAATCATGCCGGGCTTCCCTGGTGGTCCAGTGGTTAAGAATTCATGTCACAGTGCCAAGGACACTGGTTCGATCCCTGGTCCAGGAAGATCCCTGGGTGCCTTGGAGCAGCTAAGCCTGTGCGCCACAACTACTGAGCCCACGCTCTTGAGCCCATGCTCTGCAACAAGAGAAGCCACCACAGCCGAAGAGTAACCTCTCTTTGCCACAACTAGAGAAAGCCCACACGCAGCAACAACAACCCAGTGCAGCCAAAAATAGATCAATAAATCAATGTTAAAAAAAAAATCATGTCATCTGCATATAATCATCTGGTAATAGGGTCACATGTTTTGAAATCATCTGGTAATATGGTCACATGTTTTGAAATCATTTGGTAATATGGTTACATGTTTTGAAATCATCTGGTAATATGGTCACATGTTTTGAAATCGGAAGGTACAAAAGGACCTAGGGTGAAAAGCCCGTCACCTTTGTCCCCCAGTGGCACTTCCCTGCACAGAGGTGACGAGTGGTGCTGGTTCCTCATATATTCTTCCAGAGATGTTCTCTGTCTATACAAGCAAAAACATCCATGTAGGCCTTCTTTCCCTTCTTTTCCACAAATGGTAACAAACTGTACACTGCTTTGTAGCTTGCTGTTTTCAATTACATCTTGATGATTGGTCCATGTCAGAACGTATGGAATCTTCTCTTTCTGTGTTACAGCTGCCTATTACTCTGTTGTGTTTGCACTATAAATTTGTTTTAAACTCTTTACTCTTTCTTCATACAACTCTCAAAGTCCTATTAAATATATCTCAGAATATATACTTTCAACTAAAACAAACAAACAAAAAACAATAGCAATAAAAATGATATAGACCCCATAAAGTGGTATATGAAGAATGAAAAAAAGGAAATCTGGAAATTCACCTAGTGGGAGTTGCAATCTTTAAAAAAAAAAAATTACGGATATAGCTTTTTCTAAATGTTAGTAATCGTCTAGTAAATCTGGTTCCATAGTAATCTGACTACTTCTATCTGCAATTCCAATAATCTACATTGAAATAAGAACAGAATCTATTAGGCTCCCAATTCCACCAAACCCTACAGGTCAAAACTTCAGTAAAACCAAGGCAGAGTATCCATGGTAAAATCAGTCTGCTCCCAACCAACCAAGAAAAAGATATCACTTGGCATGAATAGCCATTTACATTTTGACAAGATCCAGGCTTGAGAAAATCAGTTTCATTTCTAGTAAGATTTGTGTCATTGCCACTAAAATCCTTATAATTTATGTTGCATGGTATATAATTGTGTTGGGTGACTGCAAGTGAGCTGTATAGTTAAAACTATAGTTAACTGGTTCTTAAATGGTCAGGTGGTTACCATGCTGGAGAATTCCATGGACAGAGGTACAGTCCAGGGGTTCACAAAGAATTGGACACGACTGAGTGACTAACACTTTCACTTTTTTTTTTTTTTTACCATGTTGGGGACAAGTAGCTTCCCTCTTTTTACTCTGTTTTAAAACAGTGCTGCAGGGAACAGCCTTATACATCACTGGAGGAAAGATCCTCAAAGGAGACACATCTCAACTCAAGAGCCGAAAGGCTGTCTGCAGAGACTGATGTCACAGAATGATCCTTCTCTTCTCTTCCTTGGCTGTTGGACACAGTGACTTGCAACCTCTCCTTCCAAAACACATGTTTCAAGGGTGCACACAAGTTCAGACAATGAGTTCTTAAAAAAAGACTTAAAAAACTTGGATTTGAATCCCAGTCCTGCTATTTGTAACTGGGTGACCTTGGGCAAGTTACTCAACCTCTCTGAGCCTCAGTTTCTTTGTATCTAAAATACTCTGATCTGTTATTGTGAGGTCTAAATATTCCAATTATTGCACTGCTCAAACAAACTTAAATGTTCCGTTATTAAAGGACACAAACCAAAAATTAACCCAAACTTTCACATCGTTTCAGCCACAATATGTTCTTTTCCTGAAGCAATATCTGATATGAAACACCATCTCCATTTTGCTTGCCTGGGAAGATACGTAGTAACTTTTCTGCCTTGCAGCGCCAAACCACAGTACAGCTGAACCCCACCACTGTGCATTCTGGCTCTAATTAAAGGCATGTTCCCTGCAACAGGGCTCTGAGAAACTGGTTAAGAGGGTTTGTTTCGGATTCTGGCTTTATTAAGCAGATGAATGCAGCCAGCAAGCTCTGTGAAGCGCTTTGCAGTGAGTGGCAGGTGTCCTGTATCCATCTGATTATGTTAACCTAGAAAGGGCTCACTCTACCTCTAGCCAGTCTTCATGCCAGCAATCAGACTCTGCCTGGGCGGGGGACTTTGCCCTTTGTGGGTTGGATAGCTGGATACCTGTCATCTGATTTTCTGATTGGAAACTGCTGTTTTTACAGAAGGACCTAAATCCCCTCGTTATCTCCAGCCCTTCTCTCTCAAGTACTTTCTGCTCTGTGCACAACCATCCAGGCAGTCACCACAGCTCCAAGAGTGCCTGGGATGGGCATCTCTCTCCAACTACCTGTTTGGCTTTTTATAGCCTGACTCTGTGTAGAATCTCCTCACTTCCTATCTGAAGATAAATTGGGCGTTCCCTAGGTTTGTCTGTCTCAACAATTCATTCCCCTAGGCTTCTAAAAAAAAAGTCTACAATTAATCTATTTGACATAGAAATTAAAGGAAGGAATGTCTAACTTGCACTGTGGTCCTAACCTAAGACGAGTCTAAGATGGTTAAAATCCTAGTGTCGCTGTCTCTTACCCAGAAAAGCAGTCTTGTTAACAGCGGCAGGGCCTGATCTGAGCAGAATGCTGCCGCTGGTAACTGGAGGCCAAGCGCTTGTTCTTCTGAACACCAGAAAACTTCCCAGCTGGTCAACTCTTTTAACTGTTTCCATCAATGGGGGTTGAATCTGTAGGAGCTCCCAAGGAGAAGATGGGACCTTGTGTTGATGAAAAGTAATGAACTGTCTTGTTTATCTGATTCTTTCATTTTAGATGAGCCTATGAATCCTGCACAGTAAAGACACAGATGCTGGAATTCCTTTGTCTGCAGCATCCCCAGTGTGCCCACCAGGGATTACCCGAGCTCATCAATTTAATTTCCAAGCAAGCTTGTTGCTTTATCAGAGTCTAATCTGGATCCCCACGTCAAGTCCAATTTCCAGACCCACTCTCCCTGCGGTCCATCTTCCCCAGGACCTGTGAATACTCGAATCTTGAGTGACTTCTCAGTCATATAGTCGCTTATTGAATTCTGGATGTCTGCAATTCAATTCAGCATTAGTTGTTGGATGCCCATTTTTTACTAGGTCCTGCACTAGGTGTTTATGCCCCAAACAAAAGAAAAAAAGCCATTGTAAGCTACATTCTAGTAAAGAGTCAAAAGATCACAAGCTTCCCACAAAGGTTTTATCAGATCCTCTGGAAGTGGTTTAGCAGTGCTGACTACCTAAAAGCCAGCATAGTGGGTGTGCCTTCATCCACACATTTCCAGAGATGGGATTTTGGATAAGGGGGTCCTGTGGAGGTGAAGAGGGGTTGAAGTGATGGAGCTTGGATTCAAGCCTGGTTAGGGTGGAAAATGAAGACAGGAGGGAGGTGATAATTAGACTATAGATGAGTCCAGGGCCTGCAGGACGTACCACAGGATCAAAGAACAGTATCAGAGAGAGCTGGGAGTTGGAGAACCGATGTGTGGATTTAGTATTTAAAGACTGGAATAGTTCTACAACCAAACAATGATGTTTTTATCTCAAAATAAAATGATGGGGATTTGCTTGATGAGCACTCTCCTTCATGAAAGTAACCTCATTTGTTTTAATTATACATGTGTGTTAGTCACTCAGTCGTGTCCAACTCTGTGACTCCATGGACTGTAGCCACCAGGCTCCTCTGTCCATGGAATTTCACAGGCAAGAATACGGGAGTAGGTTGCCATCCCTTCTCCAGGGAATCTTCCCGACCCAGGGATCATACCTGGATTGCTCACATTACAGGCAGGTTCTTTACTATCTGAGCCACCAGGGAAGCCCCTTTAATTATATAGACCATATGTATTTTATTAATATAATTACTATTGTTTTATTTATATAATTTATTTAATAAAAATTATAATTTATATATTTCTATATTATATGTTGATACATTGTTCTTATGGATATATTCTTATACATATATTCATTTGAAGATAGCATATTTTTAAATAATATGTAAGAGCTTCATTTTTGAGGATATATTTTTACTTTAATTCTTTATCACCCACTTTCTTTTCCACCTTAATCTCCAGCTGCAACAGTCAAAACAAATTAAGCATTATTTTAAGATGCTGTTACAAAAATCTTTGGTTCCTGTCCTTTTCTTGCATCTATCTCACCTACATTTGTCTTTTTTGACTATTCATCACCCAGACTACTTTCATATTAATAACTAATTCCCTTCCTTATGAAGCAAAGCCCTCTTCCCCACAAAGAAGCTGAAAGTACTTGCTTTCCCAAAGAATTCCTTGTGGCTAGAGCTACATACAGAACTGCTGCTGCTGCTAAGTCACTTCAGTCGTGTCCGACTCTGTGCGACCCCATAGACGGCAGCCCACCAGGCTCCCCCGTCCCTGGGATTCTCCAGGCAAGAACACTGGAGTGGGTTGCCATTTCCTTCTCCAATGCATGAAAGTGAAAAGTGAAAGTGAAGTCACTCAGTCGTGTCCGACTCTTAGCAACCCCATGGACTGCAGCCTTCCAGGCTCCTCCATCCATGGGATTTTCCAGGCAAGAGTACCGGAGTGGGGTGCCATCGCCTTCTCCAACATACAGAACAAGGATGCCTTAATTTGGCACTCTCAACCTGTGAACTGGGAATGGGATTTAAAGATGCTGGGCGCAGCAGAATCATGTTCTGCGGGAGAGGTGGCTGATAAGTCGTTTCCAGAAGCAGTCGTGACAGTGGCACTTGGGGGATGGTCCCTGGTCAAGGGTATCTGCATACAAGCTGTGGTGTGTGTGCCCAGGGGCTGGGGGCAGTAGTGGCTATAGAGCCACCAAACTGGTTCAGTAGTACAATTTTGGGTGTTACTACTAGCCGTGTAGCTGCTAAACCTCTTTCTGATATATCCTTGTAATCCTTTCAATATATTCTTTTTCTAATTACTGTACCCAGAAGTCATTTCTGTTGCGTACACCTGAGTCAGAAGACTGACACAGCCTGGTCCAGCCATGCCTTAGTCCTGTGAGCTGGCCTGTATCCTTCCAAAACATTTTCTTTTGGTTTGAGTTGGCTGCATCAGGTTCTATTGCTTGCGTAGGTGGCAGATGTGATGGGGAAGAGTCTGAGCTTCGAGTCTACCTTTTACTTGCTCTGTGACCGTTAGCCAGTTACCCAACTTCTGTGGGTCTCAGTTGTTGTTGTTCAATCGCTTAGTTGGGTCTGACTCTTTGCAACCCCATGGACTGCAGCATGCCAGGCCTCCCTGTCCATCACCAACTCCCGGAGCCTGCTCAGACTGATGCCCATTAAGTTGGTGATGCTGTCTAACCATTTCATCCTCTGCTGCCCCCTTCTCCTCTTGCCTTCAATCTTTCCCAGCATCAGGGTCTTTTCAAATGAGTCAGCTCTTTGCATCAGGCGGCCAAAGTACTGGAGCTTCAACTTCAGCATCTGTCCTTCCAGTGAATATTCAGGGTTGATTTCCTTTAGGATTGACTGGTTTGATCCCCTTGTTGGCCAAGGGACTCCCAAGAGTCTTCTCCAACACCACAGTTCTAAAGCATCAGTTCTTTGGCCTTCAGCCTTCTTTATGGTCCAACTCTCACATCCATACATGACCACTGGAAAGACCATAGCAGTGACTATGATGTCTCTGCTTTTTAATACACTAAGTTTGCCATAGCTTTTCTTACAAGGAGCAAGCATCTTTTAATTTCACAGCTGCACATGCCATCTGCAGTGATTTTGGAGCCAAAAAAAATAAGGTCTGTCACTGTTTCCATTGTTTCCCTATCTATTTGCCAAGAAGTGATGGGACTGGATGCCATGATCTCCGTTTTTTGAATGCTGCATTTTAAGCCAGCTTTTTCACTCTCCTGTTTCACCTTCATCAAGAGGCTCTTTAGTTCCTCTTCACTTTCTGCCGTAAGTGTTGTGTCATCTGCGTATCTGAGGTTACTGATATTTCTCCCAGAAATCTTGATTCTAGCTTCTGCTTCATCCAGCCCGGCATTTCCCATGATGTACTCTGCATAGAAGTTAAATAAGCAGGGTGACATTATACAGCCTTGATGTAGTCCTTTCCCAATGTGCAACCAGTCCGTTGTTCCCTGTCTGATTCTAACTGTTGCTTCTTGACCTGCATACAGGTTTCTCAGGAGGCAGGTAAGGTGGTCTGGTATTCCCATCTCTTTCAGAATTTTCCACAGTTTGTTGTGATCCACACAGTTAAAGGCTTAGCATAGTCAATGAAGCGGAAGTCTCAGTTACTAGCTCTAAAAGATAAGAGGGCACTTCCTTTTGACCTGCTCTGATTATAGGATTTGGGTGACCTCTCCCTCAAAGGTCTGTGCTGAGTATGAGCGACAGCTTGAACTGCTCATTGTTGATGCCACCCCTCCCCCCTGCCCGTGGAAGGTTCTCTCTCTCTGTCTTTTCTTTTAAATTTTATCTTGGCTGTGCTGGGTCTCTGTTGTGGAACACAGGCTTTCTCTGGCATGATCAGGCTCAGGAGCTGTGGGTCATGGGCCTTGTTGCCCCCTGGCATGTGGGATCTTAATTCCCTGACCAGGGATGGACCCCCATGTCCCCGACATTGAAAGGTGGATTCTTAACCACCGGACCACCAGGGAGGTCCCTGGAAGCTTCTATTTTGAGTTCATAACCACTCTAACTTCCAGATGTTCAAGCTGGTTTTAGAAAAGGCAGAGGAACCAGAGATCAAATTGCCAGCATCTGCTGGATCATGGAAAAAGCAAAAGAGTTCCAGAAAAACATCTATTTCTGCTTTACTGACCATGACAAAGCCTTTGACTATGTGGATCACAATAAACTGTGGAAAATTCTGAAAGAGATGGGAATACCAGACCACTTGATCTGCCTCTTGAGAAACCTATAATCAGGTCAGGAAGCAACAGTTAGAACTGGACATGGAACAACAGACTGGTTCCAAATAGGAAAAGGAGTACATCAAGGCTGTATATTGTCACCCTGCTTATTTAACTTCTATGCACAGTACATCATGAGAAATGCTGGGCTGGAGGAAGCACAAGCTGGAATCAAGATTGCCGAGAGAAATATCAATCACCTCAGCTATGCAGATGACACCACCCTTATGGCAGAAAGTGAAGAGGAACTAAAAAGCCTCTTGATGAAAGTGAAAGAGGAGAGTGAAAAAGTTGGCTTAAAGCTCAACATTCAGAAAACTAAGATCATGGCATCCACTCCTATGGTAATGTCTGTGGCTGTGCTTGCTGTGTTGGCTTGTCAGCCAAGGCCTTCCAGTGCAGAAAAGGTTCATTGGGCCTATTTGCCTAATCCACCTTCTTTCCAGCCTGTTGATTGGATGAATGAGCCCATTCATATTTTTGTTAATGATGCTCTTCTTTTGGGCGGGGCTTCTATCTATCCTGATAATGTTAAAACAGCGGTCAGCACTCCCTTCAATTTTTTTTTTTCACTTGGTATTATCTTTAATTACAAAGACTTTTCCAAGCACATCACATAGAGATCATTTTATCCACTGCTCTGTTTGGCTGCCAATCTCTTATCTCTCCTCAGCAATGGTAAGGCGAATACCCTTTCCACAGGGAAGAGAGATCCACGGTTTGTTGCCTTTGCCAATAACGAAAATGTTTGAGAGCCGTGTGGCAAAGCTGTTGCCGTTCGCATCTTTCACATGAACTACATCAAAAAAACCTGGATGCCTCTCCTGGTTTGTAATCACACCAATTCTTCCCAGGTTAGCACCTCCAGTCACCATGCACAGGTTGCCAGTGTCAAATTTGATGAAATCAGTAATCTTGCCAGTCTCCAAGTCAATCTGAATGGTATCATTCACCTTGATGAGGGGATCAGGGTAACGGATGGTACGAGCATCATGGGTTACCAGATGAGGGATTCCTTTTGTCCCCACAAATATCTTTCTTACTTTGCACAATTTATACTTGGCCTCCTCAGGTGTAATACGATGAACAGCAAATCGACCCTTGGTGTCATAGATCAAACAAAAATTCTCTCCAGTCTTATCAATGCTGATGACATCCATAAAACCAGCAGGGTAGGTTATATCTGCGTGGACTTTGCCATCGATCTTAATGAAACGCTGCATGCAAATCTTTACTTCATCTCCTGTTAGGGCATACTTAAGTCTATTCCTTAGGAAAATGATTAGGGGGAGACACTCCCTTAGCTTGTGGGGGCCGGTAGATGGACGAGGGGCAAACACACCAGTCAGTTTATCCAGCATCCAATGTTTTGGAGCTGCTACGCGTTTCAGGTGCTTCTTGGGACCCCGAGCCATGGCTGCGCTAGGCACGAAAAGCTCCCTTCAATTTTTAAGGCATGTTCATTTATCCACCTATTTGCTTTGCCATACCTTCCTCCTTACAAGGATCATCTCCGGTTTTGAATGGACGCATTCAGATCAGATCAGATCAGTTGCTCAGGACGCGTTAGCACTTCTTTAAAAGTCATGGTTACTGATTCTCCGAGAGAGGGATGGCAAGAGACACTTTTGGTCTTTACAGCTGCTGATGCCGGGAGCGCAAGAAAGACTATTTGATGCCTTAAAAAATGCAGCCCCTCATTTAAAGGACTATCTGAGCTGTGCAGTCCCCACTCTGGAGTCTGATGAACAAGGACTGCAGGTCTGGGAAAGCATAAGCAGAACTTCTGCTTTCCTCGTTGGAAAAAATGCTTGTATGCCCTAAGGTCACCTATTCCCATTGTTGCCACCAGACATTTTCTGATCGAATGGGGGTGCCCCTATCTTTCGAATCAACGATGGGGCTTGATTTATGTAGAACTTTATAGGTCCACATGGAATAATTCATTTCTCCCTATGCCTTTAGTAATTACTAGGTGGCATGCTAATGGATGGGTTCCTCCGTTAGTGAGCTTTGATGGAACGGGTCCCATGCAGCCTGAGTTATGGAAAGCACTGGCTGCTATGGCCCCTGTGATTTTACATAGACCTTTAAAAGAACAACGATACGTTTTACGGGCCTGTGTACATTCTCCCTATGCCTTTTTATTGGCCAAAAATCAGAGTGATTTGGAAGTTTCTGAAGGAGAACTGTTTACAATGTTATATGTGTGAATTGTTTTATATCAAATTATGTTGATGGGAATGATTATAATAATTATAAGGCTGTGATGATTGTAAAACAACCACCATATTTGATGATTCCTGTAAAATGAGAGGGACAGTGGTTTGATGATTATGCATTGAAAGTTTTATATGAAAAAAAAAAAGAAAGTTTTATATGAATTTAATGGCTTAATTTCTCAACCTAAGAGATTCATTGCAGCTCTGGTTGTGGGAATAAGTGCCTTGATTGCCATAATTGCATCAGTCATGGTTTCTGCTGTTGCCCTGTCAAAAGAAGTGCATAAGGCCTCGTTTGTCGATCAGCTGTCCAAAAATGTCTCCGTAACTCTTACTACACAGGAAATTATAGATAAGAAAATAGAAAATAAGGTCAATGCTTTAGAAGAAGCAGTTCTACTTATGGGGCAAGAAATTACAAACTTAAAAATTAAATTATCCTTAAGATGCCACACTGAATTTAAAATGGATGTGCGTTACCCCTCTACAAGTGAACGAGTCCATGCACTCTTGGGAACGCATTAGGAATCATATTTTAGGCATCTGGAATCATTCAGATTTTAGTATTGATATTTCTAAGTTACATCAGGATATTCAGAATATGAAGCAGGCAGAGTCTGACTTTTCCTCTCAGTGGCTTTCTAATTCCCTCTTTGAAAATCTAGAGGGGTATCTTTCTCATGGATCCTTTTCTACAATAATGATTAATGCAGCCATGTGCTTATGCCTGTTAGTTCTGATTTGTGTAATAGCCCCGTGCCTTTTCAGAATACTCAACCGAAGTGTTTCTGCTCTATCTACTGAGTTTCATACCTATGCTCTAAAAAATAAAAAAGGGGGAGATGTCGGGAGCTGCGTTAGGCATTACTGACAAAATGGAGGCACTGCCCCAGCCCCCTCTCCTCATTCCACAGGCACGGTCCCGGGATGAAGGAGTTAGGCCTTGTGATTTTGACTTGTTTTGTCCTTTCCTCGGCCGAGTTGACTGAAAAGAACATTAAGGTGCTTATTGTTTTTGAGAGGAGCCTGAGAAGGCACAAAGCCTTCTGCAGCTGTGCTCAGAGAATAATTCATAAAGTTAATCACTGACATTTGTTCAAGGACTGTTGCAAAAGACTGTTCCAGGGTAAGCATGCAGGCCGCAGCTTGAGGCCATGGGAGGGATTGCTATCTGAAGCTCATTTGTGAGAAAAGCATTTATGGCAAAGGAGTTTGCTGAATTTAGGGCTTAGGAATAATTAAAATAGTTAGAAGCTAAAGATTTAAGGATTGCTGTAACGTTAGCATATTCTACTATCAGATCAGATCAGAGCAGTCGCTCATTCGTGTCCAATTCTTTGCGACCCCATGAATTGCAGTGCGCCAGGCCTCCCTGTCCATCACCAACTCCCGGAGTTCACTCAAACTCACGTCCATCGAGTCAGTGATGCCATCCAGCCATCTCATCCTCTGTCGTCCCCTTCTCCTCCTGCCCCCAATCCCTCCCAGCATCAGAGTCTTTTCCAATGAGTCAACTCTTCGCATGAGGTGGCCAAAGTACTGGAGTTTCAGCTTTAGCATCATTCCTTCCAAAGAAATCCCAGGGCTGATCTCCTTTAGAACGGACTGGTTGGATCTCCTTGCAGTCCAAGGGACTCTCAAGAGTCTTCTCCAACACCACAGTTCAAAAGCATCAATTCTTCGGTGCTCAGCCTTCTTCACAGTCCAACTCTCACATCCATACATGACCACAGGAAAAACCATAGCCTTGACTAGATGGACCTTTGTTGGCAAAGTAATGTCTCTGCTTTTGAATATGCTGTCTAGGTTGGTCATAACTTTCCTTCCAAGGAGTAAGCGTCTTTTAATTTCATGGCTGCAGTCACTATCTGCAGTGATTTCGGAGCCCAGAAAAATAAAGTCTGACACTGTTTCCACTGTTTCCCCATCTATTTCCCATGAAGTGGTGGCACCGGATGCCGTGATCTTCATTTTCTGAATGTTGAGCTTTAAGCCAACCCTTTCACTCTCCACTTTCACTTTCATCAAGAAGCTTTTGAGTTCCTCTTCACTTTCTGCCATAAGGGTGGTGTCATCTGCATATCTGAGGTGATTGATATTTCTCCCGGCAATCTTGATTCCAGCTTGTGCTTCTTCCAGCCCAGCGTTTCTCATGATGTACTCTGCATAGAAGTTAAATAAACAGGGTGACAATATACAGCCTTGATGAACTCCTTTTCCTATTTGGAACCAGTCTGTTGTTCCATGTCCAGTTCTAACTGTTGCTTCCTGACCTGCATACAGATTTGTCAAGAGGCAGGTCAGGTGGTCTGGTATTCCCATCTCTTTCAGAATTTTCCACAGTTTATTGTGATCCACACAGTCAAAGGCTTTGGCATAGTCAATAAAGCAGAAATAGATGTTTTTCTGGAACTCTCTTGCTTTTTCCATGATCCAGCGGATGTTGGCAATTTGATCTCTGGTTCCTCTGCCTTTTCTAAAACCAGCTTGAACATCAGGAAGTTCATGGTTCACATATTGCTGAAGCCTGGCTTGGAGAATTTTGAGCATTACTTTACTAGCGTGTGAGATGAGTACAATTGTGCGGTAGTTTGAGCATTCTTTGGCATTGCCTTTCTTTGGGATTGGAATGAAAACTGACCTTTTCCAGTCCTGTGGCCACTGCTGAGTTTTCCAAATGTGCTGGCATATTGAGTGCAACACTTTCACAGCATCATCTTTCAGGATTTGGAATAGCTCAACTGGAATTCCATCACCTCCACTAGCTTTGTTCGTAGTGATGCTTTCTAAGGCCCACTTGACTTCACATTCCAGGATGTCTGGCTCTAGGTGAGTGATCACACCATCGTGATTATCTGGATCGTGAAGATCTTTTTTGTACAGTTCTTCCGTGTATTCATGCCATCTCTTCTTAATATCTTCTGCTTCTGTTAGGTCCATACCATTTCTGTCCTTTATCGAGCTCATCTTTGCATGAAATGTTCCTTTGGTATCTCTGATTTTCTTGAAGCGATCCCTAGTCTTTCCCATTCTGTTGTTTTCCTCTATCTCTTTGCATTGATCGCTGAAGAAGGCTTTCTTATCTCTTCTTGCTATTCTTTGGAACTCTGCATTATAGCTTATAGAAATTAGGGACTTTAGAGATATTAGCTAGAAGCCCTTTCTAAGAAATAGTGAGCTTAGGATACTAGGGGCAAATAGGACTTAGAAAGATAAGAAATAAACTGAGGAATGTGGTATGCAGCCCAGACATTAGCATGAGTTACAGTGTATTCACAAGGACACATGAGAAAAAGTAGATAAGAGAATTGCTGAGGCAGAAACTCCTTTTGAGGGGCAACAATGATTTATGGAGACAACAAATCTGGGTCAGTGGGAACTGAAAATATCAAACCTCTGACCTAATGCTTTTGTAAAAGTATAAAAGAGGATCATAAGCTTGAAATAAAGAGGCAGTCCAAGAAAACTGAGAGGCTGCCTCAGTTTCTCGCCGACACCGCTCACCCCTTCAGGTTGAATCCCTGGATGCTGGAGCTGGGCTCCGGCAGGTCCCATCACTTCATGGGAAATAGATGGGGAAACAGTGGAAACAGTGTCAGACTTTATTTTGGGGGGCTCCAAAATCACTGCAGATGGTGACTGCAGCCATGAAATTAAAAGACGCTTACTCCTTGGAAGAAAAGTTATGACCAACCTAGATAGCATATTGAAAGGCAGAGACATTCCTTTGCCAACAAAGGTCCATCTAGTCAAGGCTATGTTTTTTCCAGTGGTCACATATGGATGTCAGAGTTGGACTGTGAAGAAACCTGAGTGCCAAAGAATTGATGCTTTTGAACTGTGGTGTTGGAGAAGACTCTTGAGAGTCCCTTGGACTGCAAGGAGATCCAACCAGTCCATTCTGAAGGAAATCAGCCCTGGGATTTCTTTGGAAGGAATGATGCTAAAGCTGAAACTCCAGTACTTTGGCCACCTCATGTGAAGAGTTGACTCATTGGAAAAGACTCTGATGCTGGGAGGGATTGGGGGCAGGAGGAGAAGGGGACGACAGAGGATGAGATGGCTGGATGGCATCACCGACTTGATGGACGTGAGTGTGAGTGAACTCCGGGAGTTGGTGATGGACAGGGAGGCCTGGTGTGCTGCAATTCATGGGGTCACAAAGAGTCGGACACGACTGAGCGACTGAACTGAACTGAACTGAACATTCTAAAGCAAATAGATTTATCACCTCTTCTCTTCCATTTGTCATCTTCCCTTCAAAAACACTGGGTGAGACTGGGACAGTGGACATTCTGGAAGTTAAAGGAGATGAGAAACTAAGGGGAATGGAAGGAACTTCCTAAAATCTCAGGACGAGAGACAGATGTGTCCTTAACGTTATCCTCTTGCATATGGCTTCTTACAAGCAACTTCCTCAGCCAACATACTTGGCATCTTAAATGCCAGGTCCTGGGAGAGAGTGCACCATGCTCAGCCCTTCCTCTTCTCTTCTCAAAATCCTTCGATGAGCTTTCTACATAAGTGCCTAGTCTTTGCTCTTTTCTGTTCTAATCCATGCCCCATACCTTATCCCAAGGTGGCTTTCTAAAGTATACATGAGGTCATGTCTTGGCCCTGTGTGTCTCCTTGAGTCATGGGCAAATGAATTACATTCTCCAAGCCTCAGTTTTCTCATCTATAAAATAAGGATGGTAATACCTATGTCATGGGGGTTGTTGTGAAGACTAAATGAAATGGTAAGTATGTAGCCTGGAGTGTAGTGCCTGGAACACAGCAAGAGTTCCTGCGTTAGCTATTGCTATTACTACCGTTATTGTCCGGGGTATACAGCTGTCTGGTCCAGTGGTCGTGAGCGCTTGCCAGGGAGTCAGACAAAGCTGGCTTACCATTCATATGAGCTTGGGCAAGTCAGGTTACCTCTCCTTATTTCCTTTCCATGAAACGAGGATAATAAAAATTCTTCCACTCAGGGTTTCTGTGAGGGTGAAATGAGATAGTATATGCATTTCAAAATTAGGTTAGGCTAATAGAGGGCCCTAAACAAGCCATTACCCCTACCCCCATAAAAGCTGAAGGGAGGCTCAGTTGTTACTAAGGACTTAAGTCCTTCCTATCTCTATCCTTCACCATCCTTGAGGGTTGCCTAGGAGCCCATGACAGCAAAAGTTTTAAGACTTCCTGGAATTTCCACCCAACAACTTCTAATTACACATTATTGGCCAGCATGTAGTATAAAGTCACATCTAGCTGCAAGGGAAACAAGCATTGAAGTTTTTCAGCTGGACAAATTGCCACTCAGAATGAAATTGGGTTCCTCAAGTCATTCTGCCAACAACTATACGAATGAGCTTGGAGGTAGATCTTCCAGCCCAGTCAAGCCTTCAGATGGCCAATGGCTTGACTTCAACCTCATGAGAAACCAGTATTACTGAGCTAAGTTGCTCCTAAACGCCTCACTCTCAGAAATGGTGTGAGATTGTGTTGTTTTAAGCTACTAAACATTGGGGCAATTTGTTATGTAGCAATCAATAACTAATATAGGAGACAACAAGCCACAGAATATTAGATTATCTTTGTCACCAATAGAAACCATAGCTGTTTAAATAAATTTAAGTTGCTGTAGATATTTTAAAATATTATTTCTACTCATCCTTCCTTCAGAATTACAGTATTATTAGATATACTATTAGATAATACACAATTTCCTTTAGAGTCATTCAATCCTAAAGGAAATCAACCTTGAATATTTACGGAAGGACTGATGCTGAAGCTTTAGCTCTAATACTTTGGCCACCTGATGCAAACAGCTGACTCACTGGACAAATACCCTAATGCTGGGAAAGACTGAGGGCAGGAGGAAAAGCAGGCAACAGAGGATGAGATGGTTGGATGGCATCATCTACTCAATGGACATGAGTTTGAGCAAGCTCCAGGAGATAGTGAAGGACATGGAAGTCTGGCATGTTGTAGTTTATGGGATCAGAAAGAGCTGGACACAACTTAGCGACTGAACACCGACAACAATACATGATTACAGTCTTGCATTTTTGTGTTATGTAGTTGGCCAGCTCCTGGGCGACTCTGGACCTAGGGATCAATGTGTTTCTCACACTGATAACTCTGATATCTTTGTTGCTTTTGAGGAATTTCTATCAAAAATTATTTGTTGATCAAACAAGATCAAACAGAGGGGGTAAGTTGTTTCCATTGTTGGTTCAGGTTTTGCAAACCAGATAGTCCAAATGAGAATCCTTCACCCCACTCTAGTACTCTTGCCTGGAATATCCCATGGATGGAGGAGCCTGGTGGGCTGCAGTCCATGGGGTCACTAAGAGTCAGACACAACTGAGCGACTTCACTTTCACTTTTCACCTTCATGCATTGGAAAAGGAAATGGCAACCCACTCCAGTGTTCTTGCCTGGAGAATCCCATGGATAGAGGAGCCTGGTGGGCTGCCGTCTATGGGGTCTTACAGAGGCGGACACAACTGAAGTGACGTAGCAGCAGCAACACTCTATAAGGCAGCTTGGCCTTTGGTAACGTGAGCAAGTGTGCAGTCAAGAAGTGTGTTGTTTTCAAACCTGTCTAATGGTTGAAGTAACTGTTACTGGATATTATTTAAGATAATTTAGTAGTGTTAACACAATATAGGCCATGTATAGAGTTACACATTCTGCAAGTAGCACAGGTGCTTTTGTTTTAAACTCTCTTTGTACATTGTCTGTGTTTTGAAGTAAAGGTATAAATGAACACACAGTATTTGTACAGGCTGTATTTGCATATTAATTTTCCTTAGAAAATACTGAGAGGTCTTTTGTTTATTTGTTTGGCCTAGCTGTGTGGCTTGTGGGAACTTAGTTCTCTGACTGTGGGTCAAACCAGTGCCCCCTGTAGTGGAAGCTCAGAGTCCTAACCACTGGACAACCAAGGAATTTCCCTGAGCATTTAAGGAAACTGGAGGCAAGATGTTCAGGTATGGTCAAGTGAAGAGATCGGCATCTCATTTACCCCAAAAGAAACTGGGACAAAAGCAATAGTTGACATAAAGAAAAAAATGACAAAACACCCATTTCATTTCCCCAGAAACCAAACAAAATCATACAACAATCTGAGAAGCATTTATGCTTAAAAAACTGCTGAACTTCAGGTAAGAATAGTGGGAATCTGTGATTTTCTGGCCTGAGGCTGCTCCATCACTGTCTCCCTCAGTTATTTGATACAGAGGTTCTGAATTTTAAGACAGTCAGGACCAGCACCTTCTCTGCTCTGGTCAGTGGGGACAGAGAATAGTGATCAAAAACACCCAACAGTGTTGTTGATGAAGGGACAATCTCAGAGGTAGCAGTAAGGAGGGCCAGTGGCTCTTCCATCTTAAGGTTGTAGCCTTGGTTGGGGCAAGCTTCCAGGATGAAGCTGCCTGCGTGCACAGAGATAAGAGAAGGCCCGATCAGCTACATGCTCCTGGCCAACCCTGAGGTTTTGTGTATGTGCAGAGGAAATACAGAAGGGCATAACAATAAGTAAAAGCTGGATAAGAGTGAAAGTTCAGTTCAGTTCAGTTCAGTTCAGTCACTCAGTTGTGTCCAACTCTTTGTGACCCCATGAATCGCAGCACGCCAGGCCTCCCTGTCCATCACCAACTCCTGGAGTTCACCCAAACTCTTGTCCATCAAGTCAGTGATGCCATCCAGCCATCTCATCCTCTGTCATCCCCTTCTCCTCCTGCCCCCAATCCCTCCCAGCATCAGAGTCTTTTCCAATGAGTCAAGTCTTTGCATTAGGTGGCTGAAGTATTGGAGTTTCAGCTTTAGCATCAGTCCTTCCAAAGAACACCCAGGACTGATCTCCTTCAGAATGGACTGGTTGGATCTCCTTGCAGTCCAAGGGACTCTCAAGAGTCTTCTCCAACACCACAGTTCAAAAGTATCAATTCTTCGATGCTCAGCTTTCTTCACAGTCCAACTCTCACATCCATATGTGACCACTGGAAAAACCATAGCCTTGACTAGATGGACCTTTGTTGGCAAAGTAATGTCTCTGCTTTTGAATATGCTAAGTTGGTCATAACTTTAAGAGTGAAAATGGTGGCCTAAACTATGAATACACTCCCCCCCATACACAGATCTGTCAGTAGAGGACAGAAGATTGTTTAGTGGCTTGAGGTGGTTGGACAAAAGCTCTGTTTGATCAGTGGCTAGTCACTCAGTTGTGAAGTACATGAGGTGAGTACTTCAGGAAGACAGAAATAAAAATAACTAAAAAATGACAGAAGTTGTAGCTGTATTCTGCTGGAGAGACAGATTTCATGGATTTAGCCCAGACAAGTTACTAATCAGAGAAACAATAAACAGATAAACAAATAGAAATAACAGTAACCTGCAGGGGGGAATTAGAATTCAGACTCACTACAAGATATCTAAAATGTCCAATTTACAACAAGAACAGCAACAACAAATTATAAGACACACAAAGAAATGGAAATGTATGACCCATACTTGGAAAAAAACAGTGAATATAAATTGACTCTGAGTGACTACTGATACTGAATTTAGCAGACAAGGACTTCAAAGAGGCTGTTATAAGGATGTTCAAAGAACTAAAGGAAATTATATTTAAAGAATTCAAAGAAATTATGATCACAATGAATCAATAATAGAGATTTTCTATAAGGAGATAGAAATAATAAGAACCTAAGGATATTCTGGAGTTGAAGGATACAGTAACAGCCCAAAATAATCTATAAAACCAATGCGATCCCTATCCAAATGCCAACAACATTAATTTTTTTTTGCAGAAACAGAAAAATCCATCCTAAAATTCATATGGAATCTCTAGCAATCAAAACCACCGTGCTGGCATAAAGACAGACATATCAACCAATGGAATAGAATAGAGCAGTGGTGTCTAACATTTTTGACTCAAGGGATGAATTTCATGAAAAACATTTTTTCCATGGAATGAGGGGGGATATGGTTCAGGTGGTAATGTGAACTATGGGGAGTGGCAGATGAAGCTTTATTCACTTGCCTGCCACTCACCTCCTGCTGTGTGGTCCTGTTCCTAACAGACTTCAAAACGGTACTGGTCTGTGGCCTAGGGATTGGGGACCCCTGCAATAGAGAACCCAGAAATAAACCCATATGGTCAAGTGACTTAAAAAAAAAAAATTTTTTTTTTTAATTGTTGGCTGCATTGCACAGCATGTGGGATCTTAGTTTCCTGACCAGGGATTGAACCCCTGTCCCCCAAAGTGGAAGCATGGAGTCTTAACCATTGGATCACCAGGGAAGTCTCCATGGTCAAATGATTGTAAATGATTTTTGACAAAGATGCAAGGACCTCAATGGGAAAAGGACAGTCTTCTCAACAAGTGGTGTTGGAAGGCTTCCCTGGTGGTCCAGTGATTAAGAATCTACCTTGTAATGCAAGGGACACCAATTTGATCCCTGGTCTGGGAAGATCCCACATGCCATGGGGCAACTAAGCCTGTGTGCCACAACTACTGAGCCTGGGCTCTCGAGCCCAGGAGCCACAAATATCCTACGCGCTGCAACTGCTGAAGCCCATGAAGCTAGAGTCCGTGCTCCACCGAGAGAAGCCACTGCAATGAGAAGCCCACACACGTACCCAGAGAGTAGCCCCCACGTCCCACAACTAGAGAAAGCCCATGTGCAGCAATAAGACTCACCACAGCCAAAAAAATTAAAAAAATAAAATAAATCTTAAAAAAAAAAACAAGTGGTGTTGGCAAAACTGAATATCCATATGCAAGAAAAGGAGGTTGGACCTTTACATCACCTACAACAATGGACTCAAAATGGATTCAAGACCTAAGTGGAAGAGTGAAACTATACAACTCTTAAAATACTACAATATAGGAGAGAATCTTCATGCCATTATACCTGGCAATAATTATTTGGATATGATGTCAGAAATACAGGCAACAAAAGAGAAAATAGATAAATTGGACTTCATCACAATTAAAAACTTTAGCTTTTTTACAACGGGTTTGCTGCCAGGACACATGTGTCGTGAAAACCACCATTAAACCTAGGCAAAAATGGGAAAGGAAAAGACCCATATCAACATCGTTGTCATTGGGCATGTAGATTCAGGAAAGTCCACCACGACTGGCCATCTGATCTACAAATGTGGTGGGATCGACAAGAGAACAGTTGAAAAGTTCAAGAAGGAGGCTGCCGAGATGGGAAAGCGCTCCTTGAAATATGCCTGGGTCTTGGACAAACTGAAAGCTGAACGTGAGCGTGGTATCACCACTGATATCTCCCTGTGGAAATTTGAGACCAGCAAGTAGTATGTTAGCATCATTGATGCCCCAGGACACAGAGATTTCATCAAAAACATGATTACAGGCACATCCCAGGCTGACTGTGCTGTCCTGATTGTTGCTGCTGGTGTTGGTGAATTTGAAGCCAGTATCTGCAAGAACGCACAGACCCGTGAGCATGCCCTTCTGGCTCACACTCTGGGTGTGAAACAACTAATTGTTGGAGTTAACAAAATGGATTCCACTGAGCCACCCTACAGCCAGAAGAGATATGAGGAAATTGTTAAGAAAGTCAGCACCTACATTAAGAAAATTGGCTACAACCCCAACACAGTAGCATTTGTGCCAGTTTCTGGATGGAGTGGTGACAACGTGCTGGAGCCAAGTGCTAACATGCCATGGTTCAAGGGATGGAATGCCACCCAAAAGGACGGCAGTGCCAGTGGAACCACCCTGCTTGAAGCTCTGGATTGCATCCTGCCACCAACTCGCCCAGCTGACAAACCCTTGCATTTCCCCCTCCAGGATGTCTATAAAATCAGTGGTATTGGTACTGTCCCTGTGGGTCGTGTGGAGACTGGTGTTCTCAAACCTGGCACGGTGGTCACCTTTGCTCCAGTCAATGTGGCAACTGAAGTGAAGTCTGTAGAAATGCACCATGAAGCACTGAGGGAAGCCCTTCCTGGGGACAATGTGGGCTTCAATGTCAAGAACGTGTCTGTCAAAGATGTTCGTCGTGGCAATGTGGCTGGTGACAGCGAAAATGACCCACCCATGGAAGCACTGGCTTCACAGCTCGGGTGATTATTTCGAACCATCCAGGCCAAATCAGTGCTGGATATGCACCTGTGCTGGATTGTCACACAGCTCACATTGCTTGCAAGTTTGCTGAGTTGAACGAGAAGACTGATTATCATTCTGGGAGAAAGCTGGAAGATGGCCCTAAATTCTTGAAATCTGGTGACGCTGCCATCGTTGATATGGTTCCTGGCAAGCCCGTGTGTGTCAAGAGCTTCTCTGACTATCCTCCCTTGGGCCATTTTGCTGTGCATGATATGAGACACACAGTCACTGTGGGTGTCAAAGCAGTGGACAAGAAGGCAGCTGGAGCTGGCAAGGTCACCAAGTCTGCCCAGAAAGCTCCGAAGGCTAAATGAATACTATCCCCAATACCTGCCACCTCAGTCTTAATCAGCAGTGGAAGAACCATCTCAGACTGTTTGTCTCAATTGGCCATTTAAGTTTAATAGTAAAAGACCGGTTAATGACAACAATACACTGTAAAACCTTCAGAAAGAAAGGAGAATGTTTTTGTGGACCCTATGTTTTGTGTGTGGCAGTTTAAGTTATTAGTTTTTAAAATCACTACTTTTTAATGAAAACAACTTGACCAAAAATCTGTTACAAAATTTGAGACCCATTAAAAAATGTTCAGTGAGAAACCTGTGTCTTCTTTTGGTCAACATTGTAACTCCCTATAGTACTACTTTGGTAAGAGTTGCTCATAACCTATTTCTGGTGAAACAATTTTTGATTTATAGGTTTGTATTTCTAGGGTGGAGCTTAAGGTTTGTTAACCTTGTGTTGAGAACGCATCTGTTTTAATCACATCTTAAGCATTGGTGCAACACTTTCTAGGTTAGGACAGATGAGCAAAGAGTAACTGTGTTTTATATGTAAGCTAGTTTGTAAGGTCAGATTCTATGGTATAAGAGCTCCCATTGCATATAAAATTTTGTATGGTTACATAAATAATGAACAAATCTATGTCATTTAGTTTCCCAGCTATGAGGATGTGCATTCACATTTATAATATTAAGCAGTTAATCTAAAATGTGAGGCTTAAACAGTATTGAGTACCGCCCTGCTGGAGTTAATTGTATACAGATTCTAGGAAATTAAAAGACGCCAGAAGCTAAAAAAAAAATTAAAAAATGTAATTCATCAAAGGATGAAAAGGTGGCCTGTGGAATGAGAGAAAATATTTGCAAATCATATATCTAATGAAGAATTAGTATCTGGAATATATAAAGAGCTCCCATAATTCAGTAAAACCCCCAAAGACCCACTGAAAAATGGGCAAAGGACTTCAATAGGCATTTCTCCAAAGAAGATATATAAATGACTCATAAGCACATGAAAAGATGCTCAACATCACTAATCATTGTGAGTCACTCAGTCCCTCAGTCATGGCCGACCCTTTGTCCATGGAATTCTCCAGGCAAGAACACTGGAGTGGGGAGCCATTCCCTTCTCCAAGGGATCTTCCCGACCAAGGGATCAAACCTGGATCTCTTGCATTGCAGGCAGATTCTTTTACTGTTTGAGCCACCAGGGAAGCCCCCAGTCATTAGGAAAATGCAAATAAAAACTGTAATGAGATTGCAGTGTCACTTCATTATCACCCCCATTAAGATAGATATTATGAAAAAAAAACACCCACTAAAAATCCCCAGAAAATAACAAGTGTTGGTGGAGATGTGGAGAAATTGGAACCTTTGTGCATTGATACTGGGGATGTAAAATGGTGCAGCTGCTATGGAAAATAGTATGGCATTTTCTAAAAATATCAAGTATAGAATTAGCATATGATCCAGTAATTCCATTTCTGGATATATACCCAAGAGAATTGAAAGCAGGGACACAAGCAGATACTTGTATACTCATTTTCCAAGAAGTCTATTCATGATAACCAAAAGGTAGAAGCAATGTAAGCACCCATTGATGGATTAATGAATAATCGAAATGTGATATATATATAATGGAATATTATTCAACCTTAAAAAGGAAGGAAATTCTGACACATGCTACAACATGGATGAACTTTGAAGACATTATGCTAAGCAAAGAGAGTCACAAAAGGACAAATATTGTATGATTCCACTTATATGCAATACTTAGAATACAAGTTCATACAGATAGAAAGAAGTATGGTGGTTTCCAAGGACTAAGGGGACGGGAGGAATAAGGAGTTATTGTTTAATGGGAACAATTTTGGGAAGATGAAAATGTTATAGAGATGAATAGTGGTGAAGGTTGCACAACAATATGAATGTACTTAATGCCACTGAATTATATACCTTTAGAAATGGTAAATTATATGTAATATATGAGTTACCTGGGGAAGGCAATGGCACCCCACTCCAGTACTCTTGCCTGGAAAATCCCATGGACGGAGGAGCCTGGTAGGCTGCAGTCCATGGGGTTGCTAAGAGTCGGACACGACTGAGTGACTTCACTTTCACTTTTCACTTTCATGCATTGGAGAAGGAAATGGCAACCCACTCCAGTGCTCTTGCCTGGAGAATCCCAGGGACAGTGGAGCCTGATGGGCTGCCGCCTATGGGGTAGCACAGGGTCGGACACAACTGAAGCGACTTAGCAGCAGCAGCAGATATGAGTTACCACAAAAAGTATAATAACTAAATGAAAAATTCATTAGAGGGGCTTAGCAGCAGATTCTAGATGGTAGGAAAAAGAATCATTGAACTCAAATATAAATTCATAGAAATTACCCAATCTGAAGTTTTTTTTTTTAACTGAAAACAATAATCGGTGGTCAAAGACCTGTGAGACAACATCCTACAGACAAGAGACATACAATATATGTCTAATGGTTGTATCCAAAGGGGAGTTGAGAGAATAAGGGGCAGAACTTTTTAAAAATAATGGGCATAAACTTCCCAAATCTGATGAAAACATTAATCTATATATCCAAGAATGCAACAAACCTTAAGTAAGATTAATACAAAGAGATCCACTCCTAGACACATCCTAGACTAGTGTTCAAAGACAAAGAGAAAATCTGAAAGTAGCAAGAGAAAAATGACCCCACATATAGAGAGCATTAATTAATACAACTGTTGGCTGAATCTCATCCAAAACAAGGGAGAAGACAGTGGGTTGACATGTGCAGCGTGCTGAATGAAGCATTCTCTATCCAGCCAAACTGTCCTTCAAAAACAAAACCAAAACAAAGACAATACTAGGTAAAAACAGGAAGCATTGCTATGCTCCATTATAAGATAGACTAAAGGAAATAATTTAGGCTGAAAGGAAATGATACCAGAAAATAACCCAAATCCATAGCTAAAAATGAGGAGCACCAGAATTTGTGTACACGTGGGTTAATATGAAAGACTGTATTTTTCCTTCTTTTCTTAACTATCCTAAAAACCACAAGATTATAACACTGTATTACTATGTGATATATATGATAAAAACTTTGTGAGAAAATTGTGAATGATATAAAAAATAAGAACCAATATTTCTAGGAAGGGACAGAAAACTGTTCAAGACAGTGTGCAACAATTATAATTTCACAACTACTAAATGCTCAAACTACCGCACAATTGCACTCATCTCACATGCTAGTAAAGTAATGCTCAAAATTCTCCAAGCCAGGCTTCAGCAATATGTGAACCGTGAACTTCCTGATGTTAAAGCTGGTTTTAGAAAAGGCAGAGGAACCAGAGATCAAATTGCCAACATCTGCTGGATCATGGAAAAAGCAAGAGAGTTCCAGAAAAACATCTATTTCTGCTTTATTGACTATGCCAAAGCCTTTGACCGTGTGGATCACAACAAACTGTGGAAAATTCTGAAAGAGATGGGAATACCAGACCACCTGACCTGCCTCTTGAGAAATCTGTATGCAGGTCAGGAAGCAACAGTTAGAACTGGACATGGAACAACAGACTGGTTCCAAATAGGAAAAGGAGTACGTCAAGGCTGTATATTGTCACCCTGCTTATTTAACTTCTATGCAGAGTACATCATGAGAAATGCTGGGCTGGAAGAAACACAAGCTGGAATCAAGATTGCTGGGAGAAATATCAATAACCTCAGCTATGCAGATGACACCACCCTTATGGCAGAAAGTGAAGAGGAATTAAACAGCCTCTTGATGAAAGTGAAAGTGGAGAGTGAAAGGGTTGGCTTAAAGCTCAACATTCAGAAAATGAAGATCATGGCATCCAGTCCCATCACTTCATGGGAAATAGATGGGGAAACAGTGGAAACAGTGTCAGACTTTATTTTTTTGGGCTCCAAAATCACTGCAGATGGTGACTGCAGCCATGAAATTAAAAGACGCTTACTCTTTGGAAGGAAAGTTATGACCAACCTAGATAGCATATTGAAAAGCAGAGACATTACTTTGCCAACAAAGGTCCGGCTAGTCAAGGCTATGGTTTTTCCTGTGGGCATGTATGGATGTGAGAGTTGGACTGTGAAGAAAGCTGGGCGCCGAAGAATTGATGCTTTTGAACTGTGGTGTTGGAGAAGACTCTTGAGAGTCCCTTGGACTGCAAGGAGATCCAACCAGTCCATTCTGAAGGAGATCAGCCCTGGGATTTCTTTGGAAGGAATGATGCTGAAGCTGAAACTCCAGTACTTTGGCCACCTCATGCGAAGAGTTGACTCATTGGAAAAGACCCTGATGCTGGGAGGGATTGGGGGCAGGAGGAGAAGGGGACGACAGAGGATGAGATGGCTGGATGGCATCACTGACTCGATGGACGTGAGTCTGAGTGAACTCCGGGAGTTGGTGATGGACAGGGAGGCCTGGCGTGCTGCGATTCATGGGGTTGCAAAGAGTCGGACACGACTGAGCGACTGAACTGAACTGAAAGCCCTCATGCCCTAGAGCCTGTGCTCCTCAACAAGAATTGTTGTTGTTGTTCACTCAGTCATGTCCGACTTTTGCTACCCCAGGGACTGCAGCACGCCAGGTTTCCCTGTCCTTCACCATCTTCTGGAGTTGAAACCACCGTAATGAGAAGCCAGCACACTGAAACTAGAGAAAGCCTGTACACAGCAATGAAGACCCAGCCAAAAATAAATAAATATTTAATTAAAAAAAAATAGGGGCAGCCAAGAAACCACCCTAGTCAAGATTAAAGGACCAGAGAAGCGTATCAAGATTAGGAAATGACTACCTGAGATTGTTGCTGTTCACTTGCTCAGTCTTGTCCTACTCTGTGACCCCATGGACTGCAGCACACCAGGCTTCCCTGTTCTTCACCATACCATATCCAACCATCTCATCCTCTGTCATCCCCTTCTCCTCATGCCTTCCATCTTTCCCAGCATCAGGGTGTTTTCCAATGAGTCAGTTCTTCACATCAGGTGGCCGAAGTATTGGAGCTTCAGCTTCAGCATCAGTCCTTCCAATGAATATTCAGGGTTGATTTCCTTTAGGATGGACTGGTTTGATCTCCTTGCAGTCCAAGGGACTCTCTTAAAGGGACCAGAGAAGCTTATCAAGATTAGGAAATGGCCACCTGAGATTAATAAGGCTACCAGGCTCCTCCATCCATGGGATTGTAGATTGAGACTGTAAACCCTGCTCACACCCTAATCTTGTCACAGACCCCACCTCTGAACCACTGTTATAAAACCCTTCATCATATCCTCTGGGGTTGAGACATAGCAGAAGCCTCCCTTGCCGGGCAAAGCAATGAAGTTATCCTTTTCTACTTCATCTAAAACTCTGTCTCCGGGATTTGATTCAGGACCAGTGATAGAGAGCCCAAGCTTTCGGTAACAAAACCCTCTGACACTAGCAGGTAGGTCTGGCTCAGTCTCCTGTGGGGTCACTGCTCCTTTCCCCCGGGTCCTGGTGTGCACAGGAGTTTGTGTGTGCCCTCCAAGAGTGGAGTCTCTGTTTCCCCCAGTCCTGTGGAAGTCTTGTAATCAAATCCCACTGACCTTCAAAGTCACATTCTCTGGGGATTCCTACTCCTCCTGCCATCTCACTGTGGCTTCTCCTTTGTTTTTGGAAGTGCGGTATCTCTTCTGGTGGGTTCCAGCGTCTTCCTGCTGATGGTTGTTCAGCAGTTGTGATTTCACTGCTCCCATGAGAAGAGGTGGGTACGTGTCCTTCTACTCTGCCGTCTTGAACCAATCTCTCAATTTTTGAGCTACTACTGCTATAATCTGTGTCTGAGATTAAAAGTCATTAACGGTGATGAAACCAGATAAAGTGTAAAACTTGCCATCTTCTACAACTTACTATACATATTTCTTGAATATCATTTTACTTAACACACAAATTAGTTGTTTATCTATAGGTTCATAAAAGCAATTTATTTAAAAATCATACAAAAATTCTTTCAAAAATGTCACTTGGAGCATTAAAATAAATAACAATAGTAATGTATAATGATCTAATGCTATTATAACCACATACATATGTACATGCATACATTAGGGAGAAGAAAAACTTACAATAGAATGCCGACCATTAAAGTCAGAAAGAATGATGGAGTTAGAAGGCTACTATTTAGTAGATTACACAGTGAAAATTGATTTGGGCAGGAGTCGTCCTCAAAAGCTAAAACTTGTTGGTAAAGGTTTGATGAGGAACAGAACATGCAGATAGTTTCAAAATACTTGTTAATGGAAAATGAAGAAATAGTAATGTCATGGTACAGAAACTTAGACACCCCCTTAAACAGCTGAACAGGTGGTCAACATTACTGTCAGTAGTAATGGTACAGATAGACATCATGCCCCTCCCCTGCCATAAGAGGAACACAATATCATTTCTATACTATCCTTGCCTAGAGTACATGATTCCAGTTTAATCATGAGGAAACATTATATTCCAATTTGGGGGCATTTCACGAAACAGCTTTTAAAAAATGTCGAGGTTATAAACTAGAAACTTTTAGAAACTGTTCCAGATTAAAGAGAACTAAAGAGACATTACATAATTTGATGTATGATACTGGGTAGGTCCCTGGACCAGAAAAAAATTTCCAGCTTATTGAGATATCATTGACAAATTAAATTTCAGCTATTTAAAGTGTGCAATGTGATGATTTATGTGTACATTGTGAATGAGTCGCCCTCCCCATGAAGTTAATACATCTATCCCCTCATATATTTACCCTCTTATTTTTGGTGAAAAAATTTTAGTTTTACTGTTTTGGCAGATTTCAATTATACAATATAATATTATTAACTATAGTCACCATGTTATACATTAGATCCCCAGACCTTATTCATATTAAAAATGGCAGTTTGGGTACACTTTTACCAACCTCTCCTTATATTCCCCACCCCACACCTCCCAGCCGCTGGCAATCACTTTTCTACTCTCTGTTTCCATGAGATTGACCGCCCCCCAACCCCCAGATTCCTGATGTAAGTAATACCATATGGTATTTCTCTTTCTCTATCTGGCTTATTTCACTTAGCATGACGCCTTCTAGTTATACCTATGTTGCTGCAAATGACAGGATTTCTTTATCCCATTATGTAAGTAAATACCACATTTTCTATCTTTTTTTTTAAACTTTTTATTTTGATTTGGGAGTATAGCCGATTAACAATGTTGTGATAGTTTCAGGTGAACAACAAAGGGACTCAGCCATACACATGTATGTATCCATTCTTCCCCAAACTCCCCTCCCATCCAGGCTGCTACATAACTTTGTACAGTTTCATGTTCTATACAGTAGGTGTTTGTTGATTATCCATTTTAAATATAACAGTGTGTACATGTCCATCCCGAACCCCCTAACTACCCCTTTCCCCTAGCAATGATAAGTTTGTTCTCTAATATACCACATTTTCTTTACTCATTTATCCAAAAAAATTATTTACTACAAAGTACATTATGGGACAATTGGTGAAATATAAATAAGATCTGGAGATTAAAATATCGTATCAATGTTAACTTCCTGACTTTGATAATTATACTATGGTTAAGGAAGAGACTATCCTTATTCTTGTGACATAAACACTTAAGTATTTAGGGATCAAGAGGTATCATGCCTATATAATTTACTTCAAATGATTCATAAAAACAATGTGTTTATATTGTTTTCAATTGTTCAGTCACTAAGTCCTGTCCAACTATCCCACCCCATGGACTGCTGCATGCCAGACTTCCCTGTCCCTCACTATCTCCCGGAGTTTGCCCAGGTTCATGTCCATTGAATCAGTGATGCCATCCAGCCATCTCATCCTCTGTAACCCTCTTCTCCTTTTGCCTTCAGTCTTTCTCATAGAAAGGGTCAGGGTCTTTTCCAGTAAGTTGGCTCTTTGCATCAGTGGCCAACATATTGGAACTTTAGTTTCAGAATCAGTCCTTCCAATGAATAGTCAGGGTTGATTTCCTTTAGGATTGACTGGTTTGATTTCCTTGCAGTCCAAGGGACTATCACATCTTCTCTAGCACCACAGTTTGAAAGCATCAGTTCTGCACTCAACCTTCCTTACAGCCCGACTCTTACATCTGTACATGACTACTGGAAAAACCATAGATTTGATTATAGGGACTTTTTTGGCAAAGTGCTGTCTCTGCTTTTTAATACACTGTCTAGGTTTGGCATACCTTTCCTTTCAAGGAACAAGTGTCTTTTAATTTCATGGCTGCAGGCACCATCAGCAGTGATTTTGGAGCCCAAGAAAATAAAATCTGCCACTGCTTCCACTTTTTTCCCTTATATTTGCCATGAAGTGATGGGACCAGATACCATGATCTTAGTTTTTTTATTGTTGAATTTCAAGCCAGCTATTTTTCACAAAGCCAGTTTAAAATGAAATGTCAAGGAAAAGTAATTGATGATGACAGCCTTGTATTATATTGTTTTACTTGAATTATCCAATGTGTTAGAACACAAATGGTGTGTGTGTATGTGTAAAAATGAAAGTGAACTGAAGTGTAATGTAAGCAAAATTGAAAGAGCATCTTACGTTTTCCCAGCCTAAAAGGGCATCTAAGCAAGATGCGGCTCTCAATGTCACCAGCTTCCTCTTTTTGTATCCTGTACTCATACTGATGCCATCAAGGAAGAATTCTTATCTTGTGAGTCCTTTTGGAAACTACAAAGGCTATGAACATTTTGAAAAAAGTAAACATATTGTTTACCAAATAAAACTTTTGGGAAGAAAACTTTGTATTCTGCACAGATGGAGCCCCTGAGATGCTTGGTAAAGCATCTCATTTTACTACTTTCATAAGAAAGGAAACTCTTCACATCACTCATTATCTTTCTACTTAGACAAGCACTGGCAAAACATTTTTTCTAACAGCCCTCAAAAAGAGATTTTGTCAATAGTCATAAATGCCATCAACTTTATCAGAGGCAGATCTTTGAGTCAAATGCATTTAAATTTTTTTTTTGTAAAGAGATGAGAGCAAAATATAAATTCCTTCTGTACCACATGGAAGTTTGCTGGTTTTCATAAAGATATGCCTTCAAGCACATTTTCAAACTAAGGGCAGAAGTTTTACTTGAACAGAAAGTTTAAAAACAAAGAAGGAAAAGAAAATCCACTCTTGGGACATTATGAGAGTTTTGCTTTTCATGTATGGCTTACCTGACATATACTTTTGATCATGTGAATGAGTTAAACCTTTCAATTCAATGTTATGAGGTCAATGTTATAAATGCTTCCTAAAAAATTAAAAAAATTTTTCAGTTAAGTGATTAATAAGGAAGAAACTGGAAGATATGCTTTTCTAAGACAGAGTTGTAATATACAATTCTGTCAAATTTCTTTGGAAAGAGAAATCTGCAAATTTCTAGAACACTTTAGAAGTCTTTCAAAAGTTATTTCTATCTTATGGCTTCTAAGTCGAACCACAGATATGCAGTCCATTTCTTTCTTAAATAAATTGAATCAAAGAGATTAAGATGTTGATCTAACCAAAGATGAATTCATTCATCTTAGAACAAAAACTACAATTGAAGTTTTAACTCAAACATACTGGAAGAATTCTAGTATTCCTTGAAAAGCATTATTCTTGCCTTGATTCAAAAAATTGTTGAAGGTTTCATTCCATTTGCAAAAATAAATCTTTTAAAAACTATTTAATTTCATTTTTATTTATTTGGGTGCACCAGGTCTTAGTTGCGGCATGCAGATCTTTGGTCTTCATTGCATCACGGAGGTGATTTCATTGCAGTTTGTGAAGTCTTAGTTGCGGCTTGTGGGACCTAGTTCCCTGACCAGAAATGCAACTCAGGCCTCTTGCATTGGGAGCATGGAGTCTTAGCCAACTGGACCACCAGGGAAGTCCTTTCCCATTTTTTTTTTTTAAATCTTTGGTCAGTTATCTCATTTCTTTTCCCACACTTGACCTGTTCTAGAACCCTCCCCAACATGCGTGCACAACTTTTTGCTAAGATGGATTCCACCACAGAAACCTGTAGGGGGTTTGTCCACACTTACTATGGGGTGGCGCTCCCTCCCTTTTTGACCCCTAAGGAGCCTTACTGCACATGTGCAGACAGGGAAGTCTTCCTTGATCTCAGGAGAGGTCATTTTATCTCCTTATTTCAGCACAGCTCAGCCTCTGTCCTTGGAGTGTCTGGGGAAAGCAAAACTTCAATTTTACTCCACTTGAAAAACACCAGCGTCCAGCCGAGGAGCCCATCCATCTCCTACCTCAGTGCCATTCATTGGAAAAAGAGCAGGCTTATGGGAGAAAGCATGCTAGTAAAGTAATGCTCAAAATTCTCCAAGCCAGGCTTCAGCAATACGTGAACTGTGAACTTCCTGATGTTTAAGCTGGTTTTAGAAAAGGCAGAGGAACCAGAGATCAAATTGCCAACATCCGCTGGATCATGGAAAAAGCAAGAGAGTTCCAGAAAAACATCTATTTCTGCTTTATTGACTATGCCAAAGCCTTTGACTGTGTGGATCACAATAAACTGTGGAAAATTCTGAAAGAGATGGGAATACCAGACCACCTGACCTGCCTCTTGAGAAATCTGTATGCAGGTCAGGAAGCAACAGTTAGAACTGGACATGGAACAACAGACTGGTTCCAAATAGGAAAAGGAGTACGTCAAGGCTGTATATTGTCACCCTGCTTATTTAACTTCTATGCAGAGTACATCATGAGAAACGCTGGGCTGGAAGAAACACAAGCTGGAATCAAGATTGCCGGGAGAAATATCAATAACCTCAGCTATGCAGATGACACCACCCTTATGGCAGAAAGTGAAGAGGAACTAAAAAGCCTCTTGATGAAAGTGAAAGTGGAAAGTGAAAAAGTTGGCTTAAAGCTCAACATTCAGAAAACGAAGGTCATGGCATCTGATCCCATCACTTCATGGGAAATGGATGGGGAAACAGTGGAAACAGTGTCAGACTTCATTTTTCTGGGCTCCAAAATCACTGCAGATGGTGACTGCAGCCATGAAATTAAAAGACGCTTACTCTTTGGAAGGAAAGTTATGACCAACCTAGATAGCATATTCAAAAGCAGAGACATTGCTTTGGCCAACAAAGGTCCGGCTAGTCAAGGCTATGGTTTTTCCAGTGGTCATGTATGGATGTGAGAGTTGGACTGTGAAGGCGGCTGAGCACCGAAGAATTGATGCTTTTGAACTGTGGTGTTGGAGAAGACTCTTGAGAGTCCCTTGGACTGCAAGGAGATCCAACCAGTCCATTCTGAAGGAGATCAGCCCTGGGATTTCTTTGGAAGGAATGATGCTGAAGCTGAAACTCCAGTACTTAGGCCACCTCATGCGAAGAGTTGACTCATTGGAAAAGACTCTGATGCTGGGAGGGATTGGGGGCAGGAGGAGAAGGGGACGACAGAGGATGAGATGGCTGGATGGCGTCACTGACTCGATGGACGTGAGTCTGAGTGAACTCCGGGAGTTGGTGATGGACAGGGAGGCCTGGCGTGCTGCGATTCACGGGGTCGCAAAGAGTTGGACATGACTGAGCAACTGAACTGAACTGAAGGTCAGACTTGAGTTTATGGGTGTGAAGTTGTTGCAGGCCCATTCTGACTCCATGTTGGAGGTGTTTCTTAGACTTGCTTTTCATTGCTTTTGTTATTATAATCACTTGTAAGCCCTGCCTCAGAGAATCCTGCTCCTCTGCCTGTTAAAGCGCCTTTGTTCAAAGCCCTGTCCACCTGTAGATGGCAAGATGTGAGAAATTAACACATCCCCTGCCTGAGGCTCGCTATTCTAGGAGATCTTTGCAAGATCAATGGCCTTTTTACTTTGTTTTCTCATATCCCCCCCCCCCCCCCCCCATCGCTGATCTATTAAAAAAACCTGGCAAGATAGTTATTTTGAGATATAGTCTGTCAGCTTCTCAGTCAGTCGGCTCTCCGAATGAAGTTGCATTCCTTGCCTCAAGCCCTGGTCTCCGGTCATTGGCCTGTCCTGGGGCGAGCAGAGCAAGCTTGGACTCCAGGAACAAGGTGACACGGAGGGCGCTCAGCAAACTTCTGGCCCCACTGGTCTGAAGATCAGAAGAGGAGTTTGGCAAGGGAAGCCATCTGTGTCCATACGGTAAGAGGCCATAGACAGCTCTCCTTTCTTCCGGATCTTACTTCACTATCTGTAGAGGTTGCACTGTTTCTCTATGTTGGAGATAACAGCCGTGAACATCAACGTTGGGTGTGTGTGCCTTCAAACCATTTTATCCTTTACCTCTCTAAACTTGTTCTTAATCTGTAAAATTAAAACAATAATTGATTGAGAGAGGAGTTGATGTGATGCCACTTGGCCTTTTCTGTTTTCCACGTTTGTTTCTCGTCCTCGAGTGCCAGAAAACGAGAGGCCTCCTTGCTCTCGCTTTTATAGTCCTTCCGCGTCGGGTCTTCTGCGCAGGCGCCCTGGACGGCCCCGGGGCAGGGTGGGGCTGAGGCGGCCCCAAAGCCGAGCAGGTCTTCCCCGGGGCCAGGGCCCGCGAAGGGTGGAGGGAAGCGGGCTGCTCTGACGTCATCAGGCTGCGCAGCCCGCAGGGCGGGACCCGAGCGCGACAAGGCGGCCCGCGGACCGGGGCGGGCTAGTGGGGAAGCGAAACTGAGGGAGGAGGCGGCGGCTCTGGCAGCGGCTGGGCCAGGCCTGGTGGCGGCGGCATCGGCGGCCTGACCGCCCCCCCTCTCCGCTCCTTGGCAGGTCGCCCTCTTCCCTCAGCGTGAGTGCCGACGCGCGGCCCCGGGTGGGGGGGGCGGCGAGCGGGCGGGCACGCGGGGCTCAGCATCCTCACGTCCGCCGCCGCCGCCTCGGCCCCCGCGCTGGCGGTCGTGACCCCTGCCGCCCCTTCTCTCTCCCCTCCTCCCTTATATCCCCCGTCTCTTCCCCCGCGCCCTGTCTCCAGTCCACCAGCCGCTGCTGACACACGTCTCTGCGCACATATTCTTCACACACTCACGTTGTCTACAAATGAGAAGGCTGGTCGGGAGGGACGCGAGCTCATCTCTTCTCTCTTGTGATAACGGGTGGCGGTGCGAAACCCAGGCCTGGGGAGATGGAGAGGGGATCTGAACCCCTTCCCTGGGAGAGCAGCGAGTCGAAACCGGCCTTCTGCCTTCCTCTTAGGAATTCCCTGCCAGGGCACATTCTTTTGGATGTGTAGGTCACTTGAGCTGTGGTAGGTAGGTCGGTTGGCTGCGCGGCCTTCCCCTCTCGGGCCTCAGTTCCTTGCAGTGGCAAAGGAAAGAGGGTTGGATGAGGTGGTTTGAAAGGTCCAGATCTAGGATGTGTAGGGGCGGAGCACCAGTATCTCCTGCTTTTCGCACCCTATTTCCACTCCTTTTCCTGCATCCATCTCACACAGTTCTTGAGTTTCCTGTGCTTCCAGCCTCCCCCAGACGTGCTAGGAATCAGAGGGCCCTTTTTGCTTAGGTTATGGGCCTTGGAGGTGGTGGTGGTTGCGGGGGCGGGGAGGGGGCGGATTTTTAAGACCGTACTTTAAAGTTAAATGTAGCTCAGCCTGGTTTTGCCTTCTGTTTGTTCAGCATCTCCTGTTCTTCCTTCTTCCTCAGGATAGCTCCTGCCTGTGCCTAGTTAAGAGGCTGCCTCCTCAGAAAGGAGGAGATTGTGTGTTGGGTTGGCTGGCTCATCCTTGAGCTGGAGAGAAGTGACACGTGATTCATGTTTGAATCATGAGGGATCAGTGATATCTTTGGATTTCAGCACTGCTGCCCTGACCCATGCTCTTCGCCTGCTCTTGTGTCCCTGCAGCTCCCCTTCCCCAAGCAGTTGCAGGCCAGCTAAGCACCCAAGTGTTTGCTCTTATTTTTGAGTACTTTCTCTTTTCTGAGTCCTCTTATAGCCACTCTGTTTTCACCTACTCTTGTTTTTCAATTTAATCACTCCTTGAGGAATGATTTCAGGAATCTCATTATTACTTCATTCCATCTCATTTCCCCCCTCATGTTTGCCTCTCATGCTTAGCCATGGGCATGGATGATGGTGACACCGTGCCTCGCCTCCTTCCATTCTCTCTCTGTGGAGGCAGGTTCTTGTTCTTAAAATTTCTGTTTTTGTACCTGAGTCCTGTGATATGATGTCTGGTCCTGCTAACTTTCCCACTCTTCCATTTTTTCAGTCAAGTCAACCACTGCTTCCATTCCTTACTCCATTTAAAAACTTTCCCAATTCTCCCATGTTTTCAAACATCCTGAAGTAAACCAAAAACCAGTATTTGTATCATACTGTGTAATCTCTTAATTTTCCTGGTGAAATAATAATGGCGATGGAGTAGCCTTTCTGGGATGGTCTTTTCACCTTGAAAATATTTGTTGATATTCATTAGGTTTCATGATTAATTTCCAGTGTACCTTATCATCACACGTGTGCCTTGTTGCATCAGAACTATAGAATATCAAGTACCTAAGGCCTTTTTTCCCTTGTGGCTTGTGAAGTTGATCCATGACTTTTTAGTATTTGACACCAGTGGCCCAGAGACCTCTGGGTCGGTGAGCACCACATTTTCCAGTCAAACTGACAGCTCTTATTGAAAACCAGAGCTTGGCTAGCCTTCCTGGGTATCATTCTGAGGAAGAAGCCGTTCAAGCACTGGCACTGGGAGCTGTTTGGAGTTGCTAGCTTTCATCCCATTAATGGTTTCCTCTCTGAAATTCCCTGCTGTGATCCTAGTGGCTCTGACCAGGGCAGCTGACTATCTGGATTTATGGTTGCAGTAACAATGAAGAGGAGAAATGATTCAGAATGCACTGCTCCTCTCAAGAAACAGAAGAAAAGAGTTGCTGAGCTTGCCCTGAGCCTCAGCTCCACATCTGATGATGAGCCTCCTTCCTCTGTCAATCATGCAGCAAAAGGTAAGCCTGCCTCTGGTCAGAGACCACTGACCATCGGGCTGCTTGAATCCCTGATGCCTCAGTTGGGCAGAATACAGTCCACTGCCCCATGAGGAAAGTTCGGCAAATTCTACCGAGATGTATTGGCTGTAGACTTTCTCTTTTGCCATTCTCCTGTTGGGGGTTGGGAATATGTTATAACTAAAATGCTGGCCTTTCTACAGGCATGCCTTGGTTCTGTTGTGGTCCTCCAGTGAGTGGCACCCTTTTGCTGCCTTCAGCCAGGTAGACATAGTGGTGAGCCTTGAGTGCCCCTTGCTCTCAGCTGTTAGTGATCCTGGGGTTCTTTCACAGGGCTAGACTCTTTGCTGTGGTGATCTGGCTTAATTTCCCTCAGGTTTTTGCATTCTGTTTTCTCAGTTCCCTTGGCAGTTATGGTCAGAAACACCTGAAGGAATTGGAGCATCCCTGTGTTCGCTGTTTGCATTAAGCTTTAAGATTTCACTGATCTGGTTGAACCTAGCATTTTACTTTGCTTATTTTCTAGGTTGACAGATGTTCACAGTTTCCGCAGGTGCTTTCTGTGAAGCTTTCTGTCTTGGAGCTTGCCTGAAATACCAAACAATTAGAAGAAGCTCTGTTTGGATTTTCCTTCAGTTGCCAGCTGTATTAATTTCCTAACAGTACTGTGAACTGCGTAGCTTAAAACAACAGAAATGGATTCTCCAGACTTCTGGAGGCTAGAAGTCTAAAATGAAGGTTACAGCAGGGCCATGCTCCCTCCCAAGGCTTTAAGAAAGAATCCTGCCTTGCCTCTCTTCATTTCTGCTAGATGCTGGCGATTCCTGATGTTCTTGCAGCAGCGTAACTCCAGTCTTTGCCTCTGTGTGTGTCTGTTCAAATTTCCCTCTTATTAGGAGGGATAGCAGTCATTGGATGAGGGCCCACCCTAATCCAGTATGACCTCATCTTAATTTGATTACATCTGCAGAGACCCTGTTTCCAAATGCCATGTTCCCAGTGCTGGGTGGATATGACGTTTTGGACACCCAATACACCCAGCAGTCTTGCATTTTGTATCCTGTGCTGGATCAGTGGTAAATTGGAATGACATTTGGGGACAGATTGGTGACTGAAATAGTGTAAAGCATTCCCTTGAGGGTGATAGAAAAAAAACAGTTTATTCTCAAGAGGCTGGCTAATTGAAGGGTGGTAACTCATCAGGTGTACTGAATTGCTGGTCCAGAAGGGAGGAACTTGACAGACCTTGCAGACCGCTAATGAAGCATTTGGTGTGGCCATGATCCCCGCTAGATAAGAGACTCTTATAACCTTCTGTGTGGGGATAGGTGCGGCTTTAAAGTTGTCACAATGGATTTTAGGGTGGGTGGGAAAGGGTTTATGTCATTGAGGTTGCTAACTTGGGAACGCAAAAATATATTGGGTGAGTCGGTTCTGGCAACTGTTGAGGAAGGGAATTTTGCTTATCACCTGGAATTTGAGCAACTTGAAGGTAGAATCTTCAGTCTTGAGCAGGAGAAATGGCCTGCAAGGGAGAATGGGGAGTGTGTGCCTAGGGGAATACTTAGGTGGTGGATGTATCTGGTTTTAAGCGGATCTCGGGGGACATTTGCTCTCAAGAGAATGACTCCCAGGAGATGAAGGTGTATACTTAAGACTCTTTCAAGGGAACCAGTCTAATTTAAATTTCAAGCTTTTAAAAATGTAACTGTGGAGATTATCCCCCCTCCCTCCCATTCTCCCACAAACTCCCCTTAATTCTGGCAAATGGCTTTAACCTTTTCAGAAGTAGCACCATATGACTCAGTCAGGTTTGACTGTTCCTATTGTGTGTACAGAATGGAAATCTAGAGGTGGCCGGTACATTGTATATGTCTGGCAATAGGCTGTTTGGTCCCTTTGATTGGCAGAAAAATGAAGCAGAGGCAAACACTGTTAACTTCCCGGGTCAGCTAGTTTTAGGGAGGGGCAGCTCCACAGATGGAGAAGGCAATGGCACCCTACTCCAGTACTCTTGCCTGGAGAATCCCGTGGATGAAGGAGCCTGGTGGGCTGCAGTCCATGGGGTCGCTAAGAGTCAGACACGATTGAGCGACTTCACTTTCACTTTTCACTTTCATGCATTGGAGGAGGAAATGGCAACCCACTCCAGTGTTCTTGCCTGGAGAATCCCAGGGACGGGGGAGCCTGGTGGGCTGCCGTCTATAGGGTCGCACAGAGTTGGACACGACTGAAGGGACTTAGCAGCAGCAGCAGCTCCACAGAAGGCCCTGAGGATGAGGGTCTGGTGTCTTCATCAGCAAGACTGCTGTCTGTGCCCCTCCCCCTGCAGCCCCAGGCCTGGCATGGAATAAATGGCTCAGTAAGTGCGGACAACAGAGGATGAGATGGTTGGATGGCATCACCAACTCAATGGACATGAATTTGAGTAAACTCCGGGAGTTGGTGATGGACAGGGAGGCCTGGCATGCTGCAATTCATGGGGTCACAAAGAGTCGGACACGACTGAGCGACTGAACTGAACTAAAATATTTACTGAATAGAACTGATGGAAGGCAACAGGGGTATCTTTTCTAAGAGCCTTAAAATGCTTCACCTCTTTGATTGTGCCCACCCCTCCTCCAGTCTGCAGAGGATCATTTCATTAAGTGCCTTGCGTCTCTGTCACCTCCTTCTGTGGTGACTTCTCTCAGGCATGCCCTGGACAGTGTGCTCCGGTAGTTTTCTGTCTCCCCAGAAACTGCATATCCGCTGAGAGCTCTGTGTGGCTTTGCTGCTCAGCACACTGCATTAAAGCAGATGTGTTTCCTCTCCAGCCACTGCTACCTGGACACACTGTTGAATAGATGATTGAAAAATGCTCTTTAGGGAGTGCAGATAGAAAAACAAAACATGAGTAGTTGCTGTTTCTGTCTGTCTGGGCCTTGTTTGTGCTTCCTTTGCTAGATCAGTGTGGTGACTCATTAATAGGTCTATTTAGTTTAATCAGTTTGTTTATTTTGCATTATTGACAGGGTAGCTGCATTGCCAATCTGAGACTGACATCTGACCAGACTAAAGAAGAAAAGGGATGTTGTCATGGCCACTGGGTCATCGTGTGTTCTTTTGAGTATTTTAAGAGGAGTTTGAGGGCATTTTCAAGCCTAAATATACTCTTGGAAATTAAGCAAGGAGCGGCAGATGGCAGTCATTTTGTTCTTTTTGGCTGTTTGTCACAGGATAGGTTGGTCTAGACCCCGAGACGATTTCCTTTTCTCCTCAGCTGCACATCCCGTGTGGGCTCCCAGCCCTCCCACAGCGTGTAGCTCTGGAAGTTGCTAGGCTCCTTCAGCCGAAAGTACCTTCCCTCCACCAGGTTTAATTCTTCCCTAAATAGGCTCTTTTCCCTGAAACACCATCGTTTTCCTGTCAGCCCAGATTCATGACCTTAATCAAAAGCTTCCTTTATCGGTATCTGTTTAAATTGCTCTAACGAGTTATCGTTTGTCCGGCATGAAGGAGGAATTGAGTCTCTAGACAGGAATGAGTGTGCTCCGCAGCAGTGGTTAGGCAGGATGTGGTGTTTATTGCAGCGCGTGGTTTATTCTCCCTCGTTTGTGTGCTGCTCGCCGTGGCCGTTCATGGTCAGCGCTGCCCCGCCTTGTGTGTGGTCACTTTCGTTTTTAATCCTGACGTGTTTGACCTACTGTTCTATTGTGAACAATTCTCTCAGTAGCTGGGCTCTCCGGTAGGTTTTAGAAGGGAAGCTCCTGGGGTGTAAATGGGAATGCCACCCAGCTTTGGCAAGTTCTTAATGAAACTCATGATTTTAATAGACCGACCTTATTACTCCTATTAATTTATATCCTCATTATAAGATTGTCTGCTCAATATTTGCTAATTCTTATCAGTCTTGGAAGGCTACACTTCCTCTTTAGCTCTTGCTGCAGCAGAGACAGGTGTCTTCATCTGAAAAGAGTGGCCATGGCAGTCTGTGGACATCAAGACTGTTCCAGAGCACTTGGCTTCAATGGTGTCAGGCTAAGAATAGGCTTTAAATAGCACATGAAATAGAGAAATAAGGCTTATCTGCTAATCCAGTACACTTCTCCATCTCACAAAGAAAAGCCTAGTCGGATATTTTAGCTCCCGTCAGCCTCATTCTCAGACCCTGGGCGGGACAGCTGTACTCTCGGTGACACCTTGGAAAGAGGAATGGAGTGGAAAGATCTTTGTGCAAGAGTCCAGTCCAGGAATATTGTACCTGAGCCACCAAGGATTTGCCCAGTGAGCCTAGCACCCAGATTTGGTTCTCTCTGTCATTTTGGTCCAAAAATGTTATGAAGACAAAACAAAAGATCTCTCTCTCTCTGGGATCTGACGGTGGCAGCAACCCTGCATGCCCAGGAATGGTAATCATATTTTTGATGGGTGCCCACTGATGGATCCTTAAGCAAACCTAACAGCCTGGCAGCTCCTTAGCTGGATCAAGGGCACATTTTCCTGTGAGAAGGATACCAAGCTTTCCTAACCTTTGTATAGACAGATGTGTGAGTCTCCAGATAGCTGGTGAAAGAAATAACAACTGATGTAACATGCTAACTTCTAGGCTAGTCTGGTGGCAGGATCCCTGGGCTTCCCTGAGAAACTTTAGGGCTGTGCCCAGGGAGCTGCCCCCTACTGAGCGGTACAGGTTAGAGTCAGGAGCAACTGAGGAGAAAGACGCTGCACCTTGGGAAGCACAGCTCTTCAGCGTGTGGGAGCTCTGTTGAGCGCACATCTCTCCTCTGCATGGGCGATGAGAGGCCCAGGCTTAGTCTTGAGCTACTCAGGTCTTTTCCCTCATATCTGCTGTCCTCTGAAGATTACTCTGGAAACAGATTCTGCACAAGGCTTATTGAATGAGTCTTTATTTCTTTATCGTTTTTTTTTCTTTCTTTAACCCTAATTTTGAAACTAATATATTCTTATTTCTCACACAGAAAATGCAGAAAAGGCAAGACAGAAAATAAATATCACCATACCTCTCAGTTTCCATGGTTACTCATTGTTAACGTTCTGGGTCTGTCCTTCTGAGTAGCACTCTGTGATGTGTGCTGCGTTGGCCCATGTAAGCACGTCGGCTCCTTGTTGAGGGAATTGGAGGGTCACCTTAAGAGGACGAAGGCCAATTTGGTGCCTCTCATTCAGGGATTGTCTCAGCCAACATTCCTCCTCAGAAGCCAGAATTTTGGTTTTAAGTTTATTCTAATTTTTTCACACATGCTCACCTGTTTTTCTTTTGCAGAACGTCATATATACTGAAAAATGCATGTGTATCTTAGCTGTTGGATTTTTAAGCTCTCTGGGAGTAGGATTGATACTTTTGGATAGTACTGCATTGTATACAACATGGACCGTTTATAAAAACAGGTCCTGAACTAAAGTTGTTGCCTGATCTCTTAAACAGTATAAGGTGTTCTTTTTTGGCCTTGGTACAGGGTGCTAAAGAGTAGTCCAAGGGGGACCCAGTTCTCTGTTAGGATATAGATCTTACATCTTCATGCTTAAATTGTTTGTTGAACCTTAAAAAAATTTTTTAAGACTTCATTTTATTTTTTTTAGAGCAGTTTGTTTCACAACAAAATTGAAAGTAGAAAGGGACCTCCTACACCCCTGCCCCTGTTTGTACAGCCTTCTCCATTAGCAACATCTCTCTCTGGAGTGCTGTATTTGTTAAAATTGATGAACCTATGCTGATACAACATTACGGTTCACTCGTGATTTGTACACTCTGTATTTAGACAAATACTAGATTGGTGCAAACGTAATTGCAGTTTTTGTATTGTTGAAATTTGCCATTTGATACTGGAATACATTCTTAATAAATGTGATATTATACATCATTTTAATGTACATTTCTCACCTTTTTTTTTTCCTGCTAATGTCTTTTTACTTGCTGTTTATCTTTACTTTTTGGACTATGGAAATGATGTTAGATGAAAAGCAAATTCGAGCTATTTTCTTGAGCTCGAAGTCATAAAGCAGTGGCGCCAATTTGCAACATCAACAACTTATTTGGCCTAGAAACTGCTAGTGAACGTACAATGCAGTGGTGGTTCAAGAAGTTTTGCAAAGGAGACAAGAGCCTTGAAGATGAGGATCATAGTGGCTGGCCATTGAAAATTGATAACGACCATCTGAGAACAGTCATCAACGCTGATCTCTTACAACTACACAAGTTGTCAAAGAACCTAGCGTCCACCATTCTATGGTCATTTGGTATTTGAAGCAAATTGGAAAGGTACAAAAGCTCAGTGAGTGAGTGCCTTATGAGCTGACAGCAAATCAAAAAAATTGTCATTTTGAAGTGTCGTCTTCTCTTATTCTATGCAACAGCAATGAACCATTTCTTGATCAGATTGTGATGTATGATGAAAAAATGGATTTTATATGACAGTCAGCAATAACCAACTCAGTGGTTGGACTGAGAAGCTACAAAGCACTTCCCAAAGCCAAACTGCACCCAAAAAAATCTCATTGTCACTGTTTCGTGGTCTGCTGCCCATCTGATCTACTACAGCTTTCTGAATCCCAGTGAAACCATTACATCTGAGAAGTATGCTCAGCAAATGGATGAGATGCACTGAAAGCTGCAACGCTTGCAGTCAGTATTGGTCAACAGAAGGGGCCCGATGCTTCTCCACGACGACACCTGACCGTATGTCACACAACCAATGATTCAAAAGTTGAACACGTTGGGCTACCAAGTTTTGCCTCATCCACCATACCCCTTCTTCAAGCATCTCAATGACTTTTTGCAGGGAAAATGCTTCTACAACCAGTGGGAGGCAGAAAATGCTTTGCAAGAGTTTGTTGAACCCCAAAGCATGGATTTTTATGCCATAGGAATAAACCAACTTAGTTCTTATTGGCAAAAATGTGTTGATTGTAACGGTTCCTATTTTGATGAATAAAGATGTGTCTGAACCTAGTTAATAATGGTTTTAAAATTCACAGTCCAATACCATAATCACTTTTGCCCCAACCTAATATATAATGACATGTATCCTTTCCTGTATTTCTGGGGGCTGGATGTCTTACACCACATGTTTGAGGTATTGTAGGAGGGAATGTCCTAAGGAGTTGTACACTCACTAGATGCTTAGCAGAGATGACAACTGCGTGCCAGTTCTTTAAATTTACTACAGTGAGTACCTAGTTTATTTGTTTGAATGCAAAGCCTCAGTTCAAGTGTTAGAAGGTTAACTGTGGCACAGTCCTTGCTCCCTAGGAGTGACTGTGTCCGGTGGGGTGGCACGCGGCAACTGCCTCTCAGGCAGTGTGGAGAATGCTGTGCTAATGGTGTGACTACTGGTGCTGTTGGAGCTCTGTGGAAGGGAAAGTCAGGCCTGGGTGCTAGGGAAGACTTCGCTCTTCTCTGAATGTCAACCCTTTGCGACTCCGTGTTCTCACAGGGAGATGGATGGATCAGTGCAGACAGGCTTTAGAATTAGAATGTAATCCTCAAGTTATGAATACCTGTATAAAACCCATTTTGGGTATATAGAGAATTTTTTTTTAAATGGCTGTCTTTTGTGCCTTTCCTCAAATGCTTCCCACAAGCAGCCAAACTTTGAGTCCACATCTCTTCTCAAGGACCTCCTTTCTTTCTTAAAAGAATTGTGCTATGTTGCTAAGTTAGGGTTTTTTTTTTAACATTTAAAATTTTGATAGCTAATATATTCACATGGTTCATAAATCAAAAAATATAAAAAGATAGTCACTATAAACTCTACTGATATAAAAGTAGAAATCAGGCTTCACTTTTTCCACTTGTTCCAAGGAATCGTTTTGGTATTCTTCTCGATGCCTCAACGGCACATATGTGGCTAATCACTTTTATTGGTCTTGTATATCTTGCCTTCCAAAAGCTCTTTTGTAATTACAAGAAATAAAAATTTTATCCTATTTTATTATTGTCCTTTTTGAGAACATGAAAGTTAGGATGCCATGCTCATGGATATGGTCTTAGTCTTCTGTTACCCAGTTGACAGTGTGTCTTGGTCTCATCATTTCAATACATGGAGTGGAGGTTCCCAAGTTTTCTTCGTAAAAAATTTTTATTGTGAGCTACACTGGATCTTCGTTGCTGCTTGCAGGTTTTCTCTAGTTGTGACGTGTAGAAGCTACTCTTCCTTGCAGTGCAAGGGCTTTTCCCTGTAGTGGCTTCTCTTGTTGCAGAGCACAGGCTCTGGGATGAAGGGGCTTAGTTTTCCGGCACCATGTGGAATTTTCCCAGATCAGAAATTGAACCTGTGACTCCTGCATTGGCAGAGGGAGTCTTATCTACTGTTCCACCAAAGAAGTCCCCAGAATTTTATTCTTAAATAAGCACAGTTGCCTATTAATGAGGTCTGTGTACTCCTGAGCACTGTACAGCTTCGTTAACCTTGGGATCAGGTAGAACACTGCCACTGTCATTTCCTGTTCTGCATTCCTCCTGGCTTGTGGTTTATACCATTTTCAGTGGGAATATGCAGAAATTGGTTACCAGATTTTTTTTTCTTTGCTCACTCTGTGCACCATGGAGGATCTGCATTCCCTGATCAGGGATCGAACCCCCGCCCCCTTCAGTGGAAGCATGGAGTCTTAACCACTGGACCACCAAAGAATTCCCCTGTTTAACTGATCTTTGAGATAGAATTTATTTCCAAATTTGGGTGGGTTTGCCTAAGAAACTACCTGAATAAAACTATATTGGGTTGAGATATCTTTTTCTTTTTTTTGGCCATGCCATGCAGCTTGCTGGATCTTAGTTCCCTGACCAGGGATCTAAGGGACCTGGCAATGAAAGCACTGAGTCCTAACTACTAGATTGCCAGGGAATTCCTTAAAATCTTCCAAGAGATTCACATATCTATCAAAGAGAAGGAAAGATGCAGTTATAGTGATTATCTAGACTGGCTTATCCCGCCTTTAGCCAGGAGACAAGTAACCCACCACTTCTAGCAGCTGCTAAGGTAGGTCTTATTGGAGTCTTGTGGCAACAAAATTGCTAACAAATGAGCTAATGGCTTGCCTCCCCCAGGCCGGCAGCTCCCTCCTGGAGCCTTTAGTTGCAGCTCCTCTACTCCCCGACTCAGTGCAGTTGCTTGGACCCCTGTCTTCTCTCTCCTCCTCCTCTTCCTTTGCTGTTCCCACCTCCCCCTTTGCTTCTTCCTTTCCCTTCCCCCCATTTTCAGTCTGTGAGCCAGCTCTTGGAGGCTGTGCTGTAGACACCCCCCTCTCACCCACAAGTTTGAAGGACCATGAAAACAGAAAGCTAGGTTAGACAATCGCAAACTAGTAGTCCCCATGATAGAATTGTTGAAAATGAAAACTATCAGTGTTTAGAAAGTGATGTTCAACTAATAAATAGCAGCAGCAGAGATAATAATCATATTGTTAATAAATTTTTTATTTGACACTGCACTCCCAAATATATTTTTTCACTTAATCTTCAGACAACTCTATGAGGAAGGTATCATCCCAGTTTTGTAAGAGATGGGAAAGGAAGACTGGTATTTTGAACTCCCATTGTGTGTCAGATACCCTTAGGAGCCTTCAGTGGCCTTGCCCAAGATTACACAGTTTAGACCAGGGAGAGAATACATTTGACCTGGGTCACTTAATGAACTGTGTGTGTGCAATGCATATACCGAACACTAGTTGTATAAATGAAACTTGAACTTTTAGAGGCTATATTGTGCCATAAACACACTAAAACATTTTCTTTTTTTCTTTTCTAGCATCTGCTACAAGCCTTAGCGGGTCTGACAGCGAGACTGAGGGGAAGCAACGCAGCTCGGACTCTTTGGACGATGCATTCAAAGCAGACTCTCTCGTGGAGGGAACTTCCTCTCGCTACTCCATGTATAACAGTGTGTCCCAGAAGCTCATGGTATGTCAGCACTTGGGTTTGGGTGCTAAAGCTCGACCAGCAGAATGAGAGGAGGGAAACGGTTGGTAGGAGAAGCAGCAAAGTGAGGGCGTAAGTTTTCCCTTTGCTTCCCAGCTGCTGTAGTTCAGTAGAGAGAGCGTGACCCCTTCTTGATACATGTATCACATTTGAATCATCCGTGGGAAGCTGCTCTTCAGGCTTGCTTCTCCTGTCCAGAGCTGGGGCAGCCTTTGGTCTCCTTAGTAGTGAGTTCTTATGAGCAGATGTGAGCACACGGATGTGTGTTGGTGGATAAGGAGGCTTCATGCTGAGATTTTTGCTCTAGTGAGTGATCTTAAAAAAAAAAATGACTAAAATCCTGCTCACTCCCAGGTTCCTAAATGGGAGTAGAGCTGTCTTCTGTGTTAACTTCCAAAAGAGGGCCCAGTTTTCCTTTCCAGCTTTGGTACCCTGTTGATATACCACAGGAGGAAGGTGGAAGAAAAGACTTGCGTACTTCTCTTATCAGACTTCAGTATATGTGCAAAGGTCAGGGAAATCCAAGTTTGTCTTCTGTCTAGCTTCACGAATATTATAGTTGACGTCTCCATTTTCTGTTGGAGTCATTTGAGAATGAGAACTGCCACTTCTGAAGTCGTAGTCAGGATTCTGATTTGGGGGCCAAAAACTTCGGGAAAGTGGGAGATGGGAAGGTTGGTGACTCAGACCCTGACCTGGGGAAAGGTTTGTGGCTACTGTAGGAATTTCATCCAGCTGCTGAGCCTGCAGTGCCCCTTCCACAGGGAATACAGGCCTCTAGAGGAAACAGGTCTTTAGGGTTGGAGTTCTTTTATTAGACAAAGGTATGTGGGTTTGGGGTCTCTGGTTTTAGGGATATGTAACTGGGCCCAGGACTCTAGAGGTTAGTGTAAGCTTTTTAGTTAGTTGTGACATTTAAACAGATGTTTCTGTCTAGTCTTACAGTACCTTCCATACCTCAGTTTTACATGAAGTGATTTTTCAATTAATCTCTTGATTAAGTGGGCTCCTACAAGCCCTCATTGTCCTTTCCTAGTAAGGCCATTTGACTGGTTAAGGGTAAGGTTTAGACGTTGCCGCTGGAAGCAGTTCCCTTTTAAATCATGTTCTCTTTATCAGCTCTGCTCTAGATTTACTTCTCACTTAATCAGACAAATTAGCTGGAAGGGTAGTTGTGCAAATGTCCAGTGCGATTCATTATGTACTCTTGGTGCCTTTAATTACAGCTATGAGGTCCTTCTCATTTATCCAACTTCTGGTTGCCCTAGACTTTCACCCCCAGAATAGACAGCCACGGGGCTCACAATCAAATTGCAGTTATTAGGCTAGAAGGAAAACTTTAGGCCTTACTCGTTTGTATTTCTCAATTTAATACAGTGTCTGACACAGTAGAAAGACTGAATAAATGTCTTATTTATGTAAGTGCTCCACTTCTGTTTGCTTATATAAATGCACCATTTACTTCTCTTTTTCAGGCCAAGATGGGCTTCAAGGAAGGTGAAGGATTGGGTAAATACAGCCAGGGTCGGAAGGACATCGTTGAGGCCTCTAATCAGAAAGGTCGACGAGGCTTGGGTCTGACACTGCAAGGCTTTGACCAAGAGCTGAATGTGAACTGGCGAGATGAGCCAGAGGTACCTGTGTGGCGAGGAGATGGGAAGGCCATTTATGTCTTTATGAAACCATATTAACAAACCAGAAGTCCCCAGAGGCAGCATGATTAGGGTGGTTGGTGGGGATTGGAACTACTTACATGGAAGATATGGGGGTGTCCAAAATGGAAAAGAGGAGCCTGGGGAAGATACAGTGGGATATGGATTTGTTTCCTGTTGCTTCATATAGGACTGGGTCTAAGACCAGTGGGTAGAAGATACAGAAAGGCAGAGTGTGTCTCCACAAATAACTTGTATAAATAGATACAGCTTTTCACCAGTGATGAACATGCCTAAGGAGGTAGTGAGCGCCCTCTGCTGAAAGGATTCATGTGAGCCAAATGAGGGCCACTCTCCCACTGCGTGAGTAACTGGATCAGGTGCCCGCCAAGGTCCTTGCACCTCCTCAGGTTTATGATATCCTGATACTAAATAGGTGTTTGTTTATGCCAAATAGCTTTTCTCTTGTGGGTTTATTCTGCTTATCTCCTTGGATGTGAGTTTGTTTTAATCCTGAATATCTAAAGAGATTCCCCTTTAATGGCATAGATAATGTTGAGATTTTATTTTTATTCATTTACTTATGCCCTACCTTAGTCCACAGAGGATTTGAAGTGGGTATAATAAAAGTACCTAAAAATAATGGTAAAATGTTACCATTATAGAGTTGAAACTAGAGAAGATAAAACACAAATGCCTAGCCTTCTATATAGTTGCTGTAAGTTGAGCTTCAGATGTTTCTCTGAACTCTGTAAAATTGATTTTTATTTGTCTCCCTGATGTTCCAGTTCAGCAAAGAAGTTCTGGGAACCTGTGCATGATAAAAGCCTAATAAAGTGTCAGAGTAAGACGCTAACAAACCAGGAGTTGATGGATTCTGAGAGTGGTCCTGCTGTGTTGCCTTGTAGTTGTAAGGAGACTCAACAATGCAAAATAGGCAAATATTTATAATTGGGGCTAGATGTAGGTTTCTACCTCCAAATTCCTTGGTACTTTCCATGTCCTCATTTATTTAAAATGAGTGAAAAGTCCCTACCCTCTCAATGGGGCAGAATCAGAACTTTGCTAAACTTGGAATCTGAAATTGGCTCATAAAATCTGTTTTTAATAGAGACAGGCTGTTGAAGAAAAAGGGTTTTTTTTGGCCTTGTCACATAGCTTGTGAGATCTTAGTTCCCTGACTGGGGATTAAACCCTGGCCATGCCAATGAAAGCTCCAAGTCTTAACCACTAGACCACCAGGGAATTCCATGAATAATTTTTTTGAGGCAAGACTGACTTAATCACCATTTACCATAATTCACTTTTTTTTCCTTAAAGATAATCTTTTGTTTAAGAGTTTGCCTCAATTATTTGTTGGTGGCCACTTCTTTTTGTGTGTGTGTGGTTGTGGTTTTTTTTTTTTTTTTTTAATTTAATTGTTTGCTTATTTTTGACCATGCCAGCTCATGTGGGATCTTAGTTTCCCAACTAGGAATTGAACCTGTGCCCCCTACAGTGGAAGCACAGCGTCTTAACCACTGGATCATCAGGGAAGCCCCACCCCTTTAAGGTAGTTGATCTGGGCGGCCTGAGGTGAACGTCCGCTTCCTGGAGTCGCCGCATGGAGAACGCTCCAGTGGCACTGCTCTCCAGGAATACGGAGTGTAAGGTGTGGAGCTTTAGACAGAGCTCACTTTGTAGGTAGCTGTGATGTTCACACTTCCAGGGGGAGGTTGAATCTGCTGTTCCTCTCCAAAGGAGCATCCATATTGTGTATGAGCTTCTTTTTACAGGTTATAATTCACAACTTTTATACCTAAAGGGACCGGATTTGACCAGGAGGAGAAGCCATGATTCACTGCTAGATTCATTGACAAAGTTTTCAGTAATTTTTCTTTTAAACTTTTTCTCTGATGATGGTAGTTGGCTTGCCCTCAAGACCTTGCATTGAGATACCATTTTATGCCTTTCAGAGCATGTAATATTACCTTTAATCTCATTGCTTCAATTCGCAATGGTGAATCTCTTCTCCACACTTGCTTGGAGGGAAAATGTGGAGCTGCCAATGCAGGTTAGCCACCTATTTAGGTTTTATAATCGTTGTCTCTTCAGCCCTGTGAACTTAGTTCTGGATGCACATTAGAATCACCTGGCAACCTCTAAAAAATGTCCTTATACCTAATCCCTCTGAGACCAACAGAATCATATACTCTGAGGGTGGGGCCCAGGCATCAGTACTTTTTAAAAGGTCTACAGATAATGCTAAGTGTGGCCAGGATGAAAACCACAGTTTTAGCTTGGTAAGGAAAGTGACTGAAAAATTAAGAGGAAGCAGCACTAGAGAAGCCAGTTTCTACTGTGTCTTGCAATAAAAGGCATCAGTAAGTGAGGCTCATTGCACTGTCTTCCTGATGTAATTACCTTGTAGACTTATGTTCTTCTGTCTGTCCCCACTGCTCTGACTATAGGCCACCTGAGTTAAAGACCATGTCTTTTTACCTCTGTGTACTGAGCTTTTAGTCCACAGTAGGTGTTCATCAAATAATACTGGAACAAATGAAAGAAACTTTGAAAGTTGGAGAAGTTTCTTAGAATTCAAACCAAAATTGGCCCTGGCCTTTAGAAGCTGAACTTCAGAAGTCTGGCTCAGTTTTTAGGTCTGACACTGCCGTTGGCCTCAGCTTCCTGGATGCTTCTCACTCTGAGCCTCTCTTGATCGTTTTGGGGAAAGCCCTGGTGAGCTGGGGCATGGCCCTGAGGGTCTGCCTTACCTGACTTACTTGCCTCTCTTTTATTTGTAGCCCAGTGCCTGTGAGCAGGTGTCATGGTTCCCAGAGTGTACCACTGAAATTCCTGACACTCAGGAAATGAGCGATTGGATGGTTGTGGGGAAGGTAGGAGTTCCGGAAAATGTACTCTGAATTCTTGACACTTCTGACATTTCTCCTCCTCAAATCAGGTGTGTGTATCTGTATACTCACAGTTTAAGAAAAGTGTGAATTTGAGCTTTCTGGCAGGAATAAAGCTACGTCAAGAGGGTGTCAAGAGCTTCATGGATATGCCCCTGGGAGATGTGGCATGTTGGGCTTTTTTCCTCCTAGTCATTTACCTTGCAAGGCAGCACAAAATGCATAACTTCTGTCTTCCTCTTGGCTGCTTTTTAGAGTAGCTTATTATACATCTGTGTATATTCTGGTCACTACTAGGCACTGTTCCAGGTAGATAAAAAAGACTACCCCTGTCCTCAGAAAGGAATGAGGGAGTTGTTACAAAAGGAATTTGTTTATTCTCTTTCTGAAAAATTATAAGAATTAAGTATATAGTTTTACCAGATCAGCATGTTCCAGAGAGCAGTTCTCAAAGTATAGGGACTTGAGGGATCTCCATGACCCTTTCAGAAGGTCTACAAGGTCAGTTATTTTCATAATCCTGAACAGTTATTTGCCTTTTTCATTCCCATTCTCTTGCAAGTGTCCTGAGAAGTCTTCCAGAAGCTATGACACATGATAGCACATGCTGAATGCACATGTGGGTAGGAGACTCTCACTGTCTTGTGTAAGCTGGGTGCTGAGCTTTGCAAACAGGGAAAACAGTGCCACTCTTCCCAATCATTTTTTTCTGGAATATAGTTTCCGTACACATTTATTTATATTAATATAACATTTTAAACTTGGCCTTCCCTGGTGGCTCAGAGGTTAAAGCATCTGCCTGGAATGCCGGAGACCCGGGTTCAGTCCCTGGGTGGGGAAGATCCCCTGGAGAAGGAAATGGCAACCCACTCCAGAACTCTTGCCTGGAGAATCCCATGGAGGGAGGAGCCTGGTAGGCTATAGTCCATGGGGTCACAAAGAGTTGGACACGACTGAGTGTGTAAATATTTCTTACTAAATATTAAACGTCTCGGTTTTAATTTCTAATAATAAGGTATGTAAATACACACACACACATATACACGTCTATCTCCCACAGAAACAAAAGCTGTTCAGGATCCTCAGTGATCTTAAAGAGCGTAAAACCTGAGAATACCGAGTTTGAGCACCACTGATTTAGAGGCAGCCTCACTCGTACATGACGCTGAACTCAACATCCCAATGAGGCTCCCACACCCTTGTTTTCTGTGACGCTGCCAAGTCGGTGCCTGAGGTCCTGCCTTCATACTCACCAAGGAGCAAGAGGCTTCCTGGCTAAAGGACAGCCTCTGTCATGTTGGGTGTTCCCAGGTATCCCCCATCCTTCTGCCCCGCCACGCTCTAGGGACAGACAGCTTGGGTGTCTCCTCCCTGTTTGCTTTTCTCAGCCTCAGCATTCACGAGTCTTGTATCCATATGGTGCTTTCGTGGGAGCCCCCAGGGGGCTGCTCCTTCTCGCAGCCGTCTGGAGCTGAGCCAGGGGGATTTAGGCTTTTCTCTTTCCCGTCCCTCAGGGGTTGATGTTCTCTGGCAGAGCCCCCTTTTGCTCTGCTCACTCAGAACCCTAGATTCCCCCCAAATGCAGTCACATGTGGTCATTATGGATTGTTTTCTTCTCCCTGTAGAGAAAGATGATTATTGAAGATGAAACAGAGTTTTGTGGGGAAGGCCTGCTTCGCAGTGTGTTGAAGTGTAAGGTAAGGCCTCGTGGCTAGAGCTGGCGCTGAAGATTTTGTGTGAGGGGCTGTGCTGGGCTTTTCTTGTTCTTTTGAGTCGGTTGTGGGGAACCTGAAATTTAGCTAAGATTTTTTTCCTGGAGAGCAGATGTCAGTTTGGCGTGTTTCTGTGAGCATCCTTTTTCCTGGTGACTCCCCTGCCCTGCAGTGTTGTTCTGTCCCTGTGGTCAGTAGCCAGGGAGGGAACCACTTAATTTCAGTGGGTGGGTTCATCGTAACCCTGAAGGGGGGCTGGCGTAGGAAGTTTTGGAATCATTCTTCAGTATCAGAGCTGAATTCAAATCCTAGTTTTGCGGCTTTTTTTTTCTTTGCTGAGTGACCTTGGACCATTTGCTTTAGCTTCTCTGAGTTTGAGCTTCCTTATCTTTAAATTGGGAAGAAAAAAATACTCTGTGTTGTTAGAGTTAAAAGAGATAGTCGGTGTTACTCTCCCCTTGACGTCTTCTGACCTGACCTGACTTTGGTCAGGAGGTGCATTGCCTGGGGCAGGGTGAGCCAGGGAAACTGAGGAGAAAATGAGTTGGAGGAGAAGCAAGGCCTGAGACGAGCCTCATGGAGCTTATTTTTCTGGCAGGTAGAGAGTTGGAAATATCCTCAGGTAAAGTGAGGCTTTCTTTTTCCAGAGAGAATTAGAAGAAAGAGAAGGGTTCCTTGCTGGGAGGTAGGTGCCCTCAGAAAAGCCTGATCTTGGTTTGCCTGCCCTCTTTCTGGGTACACCCTTCATAGTAAAACTCTGGTCCCTGCCGAGTTGCTGCTGGAGTGGAGAAGCAGGCTTGCAGTGAGGGTTAGCGGTGCCAGGAGGATTAATACCACTTACCACGTGGCAGGCACGTGCTTGCTTCCCTTCTATTTTGTGCCATTTTACAAGTGAGGTAGTTGAGAGGCAGAGTGATCGAGCCGCCTGTCTGGGGTCACACATCTGGTCATTTCAGAGCTGGGATGCAGCAGAGGCCTGGCTTTTCAGAGGGCTGTGAATCCGGCTCCTCAAGCTCCATCCCGAGGGTGATGCTGCTCACCTTGTGGTTCTGATTCTCTCCGGGCAGAGTGTGTTTGACGTTCTGGATGGGGAGGAGATGCGGCGAGCTCGGACCCGGGCCAATCCCTACGAGATGATCCGAGGAGTCTTCTTCCTCAACAGGTTTGCTGGCATTTCCCTCCACTCCCCTCCCCCGATGCACACTGGTCGATATTCCCATTTGAGCCTCAGCTCTCCCATCTGTCTGGTACTGAGTATGCTTTTCTGTCTTGCTTTGTTGCAGGGCAGCAATGAAGATGGCTAACATGGATTTTGTGTTCGATCGCATGTTTACAAATCCAAGGGACTCTTATGGGGTGAGAACAAGATTTTGCTTCTAAATTCATAGTGCTAAATAGGCTTCAGCTTCAGTGGCTCAGAAATTGCCATTTGTACAATGCTAGGAGAGTATTCCTGCTGGGTGATGGAGATGCATTTTGTGATGAGATATATTTTGTTTTGAGCTCTTCAGCTAGGGGTCCACAGTGCTTCCTGTGGTCCCAGGAGTGCCCTAGTAAGCAGTTATCTCTAGGGCTTCAGGCCCGGAGTCCCAGCCCCTGACTCTGCAGAGCCTGCTCTTCACTCCAGGTGGAGGCGCGCAAGGCTTGCAGCAGTGGAGGAGGGGCATTCCTGACCAGATCAGCAGGTGTGGCCTGCATAGGCCAAGGGAGCAGGGAGGTGAGGGCACGAGTTAGTGCATAGGCCTCCCTGCTACGCTGATTAAACATGTATTTATCCAGCCCCTACATTGTGCCAGGCGCAGTGCTACACACCAGGAATATATAGGTGTGATCCCTTTCCCCATGGTGCTTAGATTCTGGACATTCTGGGGGACTTGAGAGCAGATAAGGGTGAGGGTTGGATGTGTGTAGAGCCTCTCCATGCTCGTCGACATGTAGAGGCCAGTTGCCACCAGGGAGCTTGAGCCTGCCTCTTACAGGGTCGAGTGGAGTCTGAGTGCAGTCAGCCCTCTGTGTCTGTTGACTCTGCGATACAGAGGGCCGGCTGTACACCGCCACTTTATGTAAAGGACTCAAGCATCTGCAGATTCTGGTGTCTGTGGGGGGACCTGAAACCAATCCTGTCAATACTGAGGGACGACTGTGAGCAGTCCTTACAGTGAGTTAATGTTCCAGATTGAAACTTGTGACATCATCTGATTTGGTTGCTGCTGTTTCTGGTATGAGAGGGCAGTACTCTGGGAAATGTCTGAGTGTTGAATGAAATGTGGGCATCTGGGTTCTTTCACTGGTCTGTTTACAATCAGTACCATGTCTGAAGGTCTGTGTTCATGGTCGGGGGCAGGTAGGAAGTGCAGCATTTAGTCACCGGTGGTGTCACTCAGGTTCATACCTTCTTTGGGTCTCAGCTACCTCATCTCTGAAATTAGCCCTACTAACCTGCCAGAGAACCAGGGTAGGACCAAGAGACTCTTAAGGTTTGTTCCAGCTCTAAAATCTATGCCTTCAAATGTGGCCACTTTCCCTTTCTGCTTCTGTGAACAAGCTTCATGTGGGATCCTAATTACAGGTGGTGGATCGGAATGATTTTCTACTTTGCTACTCTCATTTTTCTGAACACAGACCCTCCATATGATAGAGAAAGAAAAAAGGACATTTCATTCTAGCTTTCCCTTCAGAGTTTCAAAGCATTTTCACCCTGTCCTAGAAGGTTCGTTTTCTGACAGTGCAGGGGCCAGGAGCCGGCTGTTCCCAGTCCAATTTCTGCCTCACTCAGCCTCCTCCTGCTAGGCCCCCGATTATCCACTGCTTAAAGACATTTGTTTTCCAAGTTCTTCACTGCTTCAGCTTCACCTGCCTGGTTGTCTCCTCCATGCTGGCAGAATGGCAGGTGGACCCCTCCAGCCTGTAGTTAACTTCTCTCTCCCAGGTCTCCCTCCCACCTTACAGTACCAGCAAGCTGTACGAAACAGCTCTTGGAATTAGCATCTTGAGAAAATTACATTGATATAAGGTTGATTTAATTTTCTGAGCTCCGAATGATTTCCCTTAAACCCCTGCCTGGCAGAGGAACTCTGTCAGGTTGATGGGAAATCACAGCGTCATTTTGGGCTTTTGAATGTAAACGCCTCCAGCAGCTGGGATCTGATTATTGTCTTTTGCTGTCAGGAAAATGAAGTAGGCATCAGGGTCGTACCATTCAGGTGGAGGGTGGAGATGTTACATAGGAAAAGGTGGCTGTGTTTGCGATGCTTCAGGCAGCTTCTTGACTTGCATTGATTGATAGTGGCCATGGAGAATTGCCCTTCCAGAGAAGTTCTTCTGCGCTCCACTATAAAAGTGATTTCTCTTCAGCTCCCAGTGTTTGCTTGTCTGTTCACCCCTGTTTCCTCCCAGGGACTGGAGTGACCGCCAAGCCCAGCAGGCTTGTTGTGTTTAGAGCAGTCCCAGCAGACGTGGGAGTGGCGGAAGCCCCAGGCACACGCCCAGGTTTGCTAGAGTCTCAGTGGCTCTTGGATCAGGGAACTTAGAGTAAGAGTGCAGACATTGTGAAGCCTAGCAAAGTGTGAGGAGGTTAGAGATAGGAAGCTGGAGGGAGGCTCTTTGAGGTTTTTCAGCATGTTTCTGCTTCTACAGGTTGTGGTAAAAGGAGAAAAGAGGCTAGGGAAATAAAGAGATCATAAACAAGAATTGGAAGGGGCCAGGAAGAGAAGGGCGTTTAGATTCTTTGGGTATATGGAAGCGTATTATGTACAACGTTACGTGAGGGACTTGTGTGCCTGCGGTTATCGTTGTGATAAGAAAGCATTGGCTATGAAGCGTAACAGGATACAAAAGCTGAATGTAGATCTTTAAGTTTCAGTGCTGTCTTAGAAGAAATTAGACAGCACTTACAAAGTCCCCGCTGCCTGTGGAGCACTGTGCCAAACTCTGCAGAGAGAAAAGGAGGGGAGGGACAAGGGCCTGACTCTCAGGGAGCTGGCTGATCGAGTTGAACTTCGTGTCGTCTTAACATTTGTTCAGTATTGTACGGTTTTCAAGGGTCTTCGACATAAGGTACTTTGTTTAATCCTACAATAGCCTTAAGAAATAACCTACATTAGTTCCAGTTTGTCGTTGAGGAAGCTCAAGCTTAAAGACATAAATCGTGTTCTTGCCTTTGACTGCACAGTCAGTAAGTGGCAGAGGTGAGAACCCTGGCCGTCCTTTCTGTGAAAGGACCGCTGGCCGTGGCCTGCGAGGGTGACACGTCTTGAAATTACAGAACAGATCATATTTATGCTGTCTTTTTGGAGGTGAGATGCTTTCATAGATTCATTCTCCTTTCTTCTCACAGTCTTCTCACCTGGAGAAGCTGGCGCCTGGGGCTAGGGCTTGGCCTGTGATGAGGAACAGCGTTTTCACTCTTTGCAGTGTGTGCAGGCCTTAAACTTGTGACGCCTGCCTCACTACCGCTTTGCAGCCTGGGAAGTGCTGCATAATATCTTGGCGTATGCCATTAGGTCTTTTTTAGTGTGCAAATGAATACAATAAGAAAATATGAATAATTGATGGCTCAGGAACAAAGAATGTTAGGGTGGTGGAGCAGAGGCAGGGGAGACGGAACTGATGTGGCCCAGCACGCTGAGTGGGCTTGCCACAGGGTGATGAAGTGTATTTTTAGCTACAGTCCCTTTCTCCAGAGACTTTTTCCACTGTTGTGATCAAGCTAGATAACCATCATCAGATGCAGAGCCCTTGTCACCTCAAAAGTGACTGGACTGTGAGCATTAGTATTCCCATTTCTTTCCTATATAACTGTTTCCCCTGAAGCCTTCTGATCTTTATCTGGCAGTTAGAGAGCTCTGGACAAGCACCCAGCCGTGCCAGACTTTGAGGGAGAGAAGGCTGCGCTGTCGTAGCCCTTCCTGCTGGATGTTCATCAGGGTCCCCTGCGGTCACCCCTCTGGAGCTCAGCGTCTTGTCACAGTGCAGATAGCACGTCTCTGCCCTGGAGGCTTGAGACGAGTGGGATTCACCCTTGAGGGCCCAGGTGTGTAGAAGAGAAGTGTAAACACAATCTAGATCTGCATTCGGCATACATTAAATTTAATTAATTAATTTGGCCAAGCTGTGCGGCTTGTGAGCTCTCAGTTCAGGGATGGAACCTGGGCCATAGCAGTGAAAGCTCAGTATCCTAACCACTAGGCCACCAGGGAACGCCCAGCATTTTATATTAAGAATTTAAAGCCACTTACGTGGCCGAAACTAATCATCAGATACAAATGATGATAGTGTAATTCAGTTATTCTTTAGGTGGGTTGGATGCTCTGATGGCTGCCTAGATCAGTGTCTCCTGTTCTCCCAATCTTACCAGCTTCCAGCTCTGCCCTGTGCAGGCCCTGGTCAGCAGAGGGGCAAAGGCAGGAGCAGGGGTGTGCAAAAAAGGAGGACGCACAGGGCACTGTGGGGTCTTGGATGGAGTCGTGGAACGAACGAGGGGTCTGGTGAGGTCTGAAGCATGTCTGGGCTGTAGTTCATAGAAATGTACCCGTGATGTCAGTTTCTTAATTTTTACAGCTGACCATGTAAGATGTTACTAAAGCTGGGTGAAGGACATGTGCGAACGTTGTCCTCGCAACTTACCTGTATGTCTAAAATTATTCCATGATAAAAACTTAATTGGAGGGAAAAAAAAAAGTAGTGTCTAGGAGGAAGGGACAAGGGACGCAGAGACTGTCATCTGGAAGGTGAGGCCCTGGGCTGGGAGGAAGTGATGTGAGAGCCCCTCAGACTCTGGTTGGACAGGAAGCCTGCGTCTCCTGCTCAGGCTGACGGGATGCTGACTAAGCGGTGCTGCAGACTGTGAACAGGTTGATTTGTGTCTTGGCGTTTCTCTTTCCCTGTCTTGTCATGTGGGGGGCCTAGAACATCTACTCCGCTTGTTGGGACTCTTGTAAGGCAGGATACGGTGGGGAAAAGATGCTGAGAAATAAAACATGCACACTTGGGTGCCCATTAGGGTGTTTTATTAGGGGTCTGAGCTGGGCATGGTGGTGTGAAAGGCATCAGGGGTGTTTTGAGGTGGGGATGGGTGACTGAAGGCAGTGGTCTTAGAGGACACTTTCCTGGTGGTTGTGGCTCTGGCAGGAACTCTGCACTGTGCTTGCTGAAAGGCTTATTTTACTCCCCTGCTTTCTCTTTCCTGCTCCCCACTGAGGCATTTTTCCCCTCTTCCTCCCCTGGCTTCCACTTACCTCTGCAGAAGCCGCTGGTGAAGGACCGGGAAGCGGAGCTTCTGTACTTTGCCGACGTCTGTGCGGGCCCGGGCGGCTTCTCGGAGTACGTGCTGTGGAGGAAGAGGTGGCATGCCAAGGGCTTCGGGCTGACTCTGAAGGGCCCTCACGACTTCAAGCTGGAGGACTTCTACTCCGCTTCCAGCGAGCTCTTCGAGCCCTACTACGGTAGGGACACGGAGGAGGCCCCAGGGACTGAGAGGGACAAGTCTTATCAGGAGGAATTACTGTCCACGTGCCGTGTTTTCTGTCCCGGTGCTCTCAGCCTGGGGTTCCCAGCCCATGTCATGAGGTCTCAGTCTCATTTTGACTATGCCTTTTACCCCAGGCCTGTGGGATCCAGGTTAACCCTCCAGTAGGCAAACTTGCAGCAGATCCATGTTAATTTCTCCTTCCTTCTCTTGTGGTGACAGGAGATAATAAAACTGTTTGATCTCTGGCTGAGAACTGGCAGGGTTATTAACAAATACAAACCCACACCCATCCCCAGCCTTGTATGCCAGATGCTCAGCAACCCCCTAGCAGTTCCCTCCACTCTGTCTTGCTTCTTGTGATTTGGCAGGAAATTCCAAGTCCTTTGTTAACAGAACTTATGAAGAAATTGATATTGCTTCCTAAATGTAGGTGCTTTAAACACACGTTTGATCTTGAACACGAAGACCTGTTTCAGTTGATGGCTCATGGCTGGTTGGCTCCTCCTGAGCTCTCCGCTACCGTAGCAGGGCCCTGTTTCTGCCTCCTGGCCCGCCACTGCAGGGCAGCCTTGTGTGATGGGTCCTTCACTGAGCTGCCCCTCACAGAGCTCTTCTCCTGGGCCTTGAGGCTGCCTGGTACCTGTGTTCACAGCCCTGGCGAGGTTGTGTCCCGGTGCCAGGGATGCACAGGGCGGACGAGCTAAATGTGAACCTTGTGTCCTGTCTGTCAGGTGAGGGTGGGATCGATGGAGACGGAGACATCACCCGCCCGGAGAACATCAATGCTTTTAGGAATTTCGTCCTGGATAACACCGATCACAAGGGTGTCCACTTTCTGATGGCTGATGGGGTAGGTAATGTGCTCTTCGTGGGGTGATGATGTATGTTTTTATTCTTTTTGTACATCTTTTCCGTTTGCAACTTTGTCAAGGCTCTGCTGTTATGGTCATCTTTGCTTGGGGCAGGCGGATCTGCCCAGCTCACTTCCTCAACAGGCCTCTGGTGAGGGTGGAGGCCTGGTGAGGGGGCACCGTGACTAAGACGAACTCAGCAGAGCCGACAGGAAGGACGTTTCCATCGTTTGTCACCCAGGTGCTGCTCTTGGAGAGGCTGTCTGTACACGGCCACTCCTAAGCCTCGGGAGCAGCTGATAGGTGACCACGTAACCAAACGCAGCCGCTCCGTATTAATTAAGACTCCATATTAAGACTCTGCAAGAGGCTCTGTCAGTGGCTGGGCTGAAGAAGATACTCAGGTTGCCCATTTCTTGGGCAGCTGCCTGAGGCGTAGAGGCAGCCCCTGCAGCTTTCTCCCCTAGTAATCTGACGCTGCCGGTAGTCTTCTCTGGACTACCAGAAAAGTTGTGAGCCACAGCTTAGTGTAGAGAAAGGTCAGAGAACGCGGCAGTTAATCCAGGGTCACATGGCCAGAGTTGCAAAAAGCTTGTGGAGCCCCCTGGGCAGCCTCTTAAGCAGTAGCTGTGTGGAGAGGTGAAGAAATGTTTAAGATGTCAGCACAGGAGCCGAGCGTGCCCTCAGTCCCCAAAGATTGGTGCCTAGCAGGGGACATCAGATAGGCTTGGGTGGAGGGAGGGGCCGCTTCCGCTGAGCCTGTCAGGGTCTGATACGCTTGGGAGGCAGCCGTGCAGGGCATCAGCTCCAGTGGCAAACTCAAGGATTGTCCCGCTGACTTAGGCAACATAGACTGGTGACCCACGTGGGATTTTTTGTGTGTGTGTTTTTTTCCCCTCTCCCTATAAACAGCTGTGCATTTTAAGAAGCATCTGTAAATCTGGAAGACATTACTGAACATTTTTACTTCTGGAGACCAGGCTGGGGCCAGTTAAATGGAGGCCAGCCTCTTTGCTTCTCTTAATTATTGTGATAAAAATCACATAACATAAAATGTACTGTTGCAGCCATTTTTAAGTTTACAGTTCAGTTATGTTAATTATAATCATGCTTTCATGAAACAGATCTCCAAAACTTTTTCCGTTTTACAAAATTGAAATGCTATGCCCATTAAACAACAACTTGCCTCTTTTCCCATCATAGCCCCTGGCGTCCCTCACTCCCCTGTGAGCTTGGCTCTCTGCTCCTTGCTGGGATCTTACGGGGAGGGAGACCACTCCAAGAACAGCAACATACATTCTTCATACAAACAGCCTGCCCAGAGACTCTGCCAGCTGGAGGAAGAGGCTCCATGGTCCTGGGACAGGAGGGGGGGTTTTGTGAGTAAATCTGTGGTCAGCAGAGAAAGGAAGATTCTTGTGACTATCAGAGTTGGGCAGAGTTTCTCCTGTCACCAGACTGGGGCCTCTTCAGTGGTCAGCCCAGGACTGAGGGAGCCCATACAGATTTAGCCACACATGCTCCCTGGGTCTCACTGGACTCACCAGGGCATTCAGTTTCCTGTCTTGTAGTTGGCTTGTGACCAGCGTATTTTGCCTCTGTTCTGCCGTATCCTTCCCTTGGATTCCAGCATGAGCTTTAAACTTTTCTGGAGCATCTCCTTGGAGGAGCAGATCCCCAGGAGCGGTCCAGCAGGACAGCAGCACTGGCTCAGCAGGCAGGCCTGGGCCCCGGTGCTGTCTTTACCCCAGGGAGCCCCACGGCCACGCCAGAGAGGCGAAACGCCAGAAGGACCAGTGGAGACACCTGAAGAAGTCTCAGGGAAGATGGGGTCGGAGCACCCTTCAGTCCTCGTCACTTCTCTTTTCTGCTCTGATCCTTGTGCTCTTGTTTCAGGGTTTCTCAGTGGAGGGACAGGAGAACCTACAGGAGATCCTCAGCAAACAGCTCCTGCTCTGTCAGTTCCTCATGGCGCTGTCTGTTGTCCGGACAGGTGACACTTTGCCGTCTCCCCACCCAGGACCCACCAGAGGCCCTGTTGTACAAGAACATGTGTTGGGGTTGGCTTGAAAGTTAGCTAATGGTCTGCTTGTATGAGATGACACATGGCGGAATGAGGACTTTAGGGGGGAAAGTGCTATGGAATCCCCCAAGTCCCCTCTACAACTCTTTGCCTTCTGTGGCCTGTGACTTTTAATGGGCCCGGGTATCTGGGCCCTGACTTTGTCGTAGTCCCTGAGATGACCCAACCCATTTCCTGGAGTGGAAGCTGCTGACTCTCGTTGGTGTTTTCTCTTAACCTAGGAGGCCACTTCATCTGTAAAACCTTCGACCTCTTCACACCGTTCAGCGTGGGGCTCATCTACCTGCTGTACTGCTGCTTTGAACGAGTCTGTCTCTTTAAGCCGATTACCAGCCGTCCTGCCAACTCAGAGAGGTGAGGCTTTCCTCTCCCTTTGAATCAGACTAGTTGGCTAAATGTCAGAACAGGAAAACCTGGTGCATCTCTGGCATGAGCACTCAAGCTACATTAAAAAACCCTGATTTAAAAAAGTGATTGGAGCCAAGAGGATTTGGATTTTCTTGCTTCTCTGACATACCGTTCAGCCTCCGCCTCCTCCACCAACCTTGTTCACCACACTTTTGTGGGTGATCCTTGGCTTGGCCCAGGAGGGTGAAGGAGACCAAGGAAGGGTTACCTGAAGGACAAATGGGCCACAAACCAGAGTCACTGTTTGCATCCCAGATGGGACACTGTGCCCATGCATCTTGTGAGAGAAGAGGCAGCCAATCCGAATTGCTAGGTGGCTTGTTAAAAACACAGATTGCTGGACCCCATCCCTGGAGAGTCTCATTGCCTTTAGCAGACTTCCCCAGCTGATGGTGATTCAGCCAGCCTGGCACAGGGTAATTGGAAACCACTGCCATAGAGAGTAGAAACACAGCCCAACATAAGAAGGAAGGATTTGAGGTGAACTTTGCAGCACTCTGTTCTTGATACATAGACGGGGGTTTTGTGACTTAGCAGGGGGTTCGGGGAGGAGGAATTACACCGGGGAAGCCCTTGCTCAGTGGAGTGACAGGGTCTCTCCTCTCAGGTATGTGGTGTGCAAGGGCCTGAAGGTGGGCGTAGATGAAGTGCGGGATTACCTCTTCTCAGTCAACATTAAACTCAACCAGCTGCGGAACACTGATTCTGATGTCAACCTTGTGGTCCCCTTGGAGGTGATCAAGGGAGACCATGAATTTACTGACTACATGATACGGTCCAACGAGGGGTAAGCAGACCAGTGTGTTTTTTCCTTCGTTTCTTTTTGTTGTTGTTTGCTTGCATCCCTAGGGTATCAGGAAAGCCCTAGGGATGAAGAGAATAAAGGACTGAATGACTGGCTCTTGGTATCACTTTGTCCGTTTTGAAAAACTGGTAGCTGAGATCGGTCTGCTCGCTCCAGGGCTCCCTAGGACTTTGAGTACCTTGAGGACTTTCATCCTGCTCCCATGCCTTGTCAGAGGGTGGCTGGTGGGAGCCTGGCTGGCATAGCCCTGCCTGTGGGAGCCTGAATATGATAGTGAAGCTAGAGGGCAGACTTGTTTTGTGTCCTTGGAGGAAGGAATAATCTCCCTTTAATTGCTTCCATTTGTAGAAGGCCATCATAGTTTGCTGTCCCATGAAGTCCTTTAGTTGGAAGCAAGAGATGGCTGGAAAGCAAGTATATAACGTGCTTTTGGAAGTTTCTGGTATCAAAACTTTTGCCAGACCATGAGTTTCTCAAATAGGCCATCTGAATGCTGGTTTTGTTTTTGTTTTAACCTTCATTAATTGTTTTCCCCCTCCTTGTTAGTGGTGATAATTTAAAGTTGTGCCGGTTGGCTCAGTTTTCTAAGTGGGCGAACCTCATTGAACAGTTTTCTGAGGAAGCTTGGAGAGTTGTATAGTAGCAATGAATCAATAGAAGTGCTTGCTTAGGGGGCCAAACATGTACTGAAAAGGTCATTTCTAAGTGGAATCCCAAGTCTCCCAGAGAAGGTTGAATGTATGGGTGGCCCTAGGGAAACATAGGAGGAGAGGAAGTCTTTATCCATCTACTCTCAGTATTTTAACTTTCCATTCTGTGGTACTGCTACATAAGCTCTCTCATCTTGATGTAAGAATTGGCACCAAGGTGGAGCCCGTACTAAGTTTCAGCGTGTTGTAGATGAGGAAGCAGGCCCGGGACCGGAAATCAGCAAAGCCAAGGCTTTGTCACATTTCTGGACTTCTTTTTGTTGAGCTGTGCTGCAGTTTCATACGGGTGTGCGTGGATGCATGGCAGAACTGGTCTTCTCAGAGCTCCCAGTTGCAGAGTGTTTAAGCAGCCTGGTAAATTGATTTGTGTCTGGTATATTGGGAATGTTTTTCCCCAATCTGTGGTTTGCCTATTCATTGTCTTAATGATGTCTTTTGATAAGCAGAAGTTAAAATTGTTTTGAGTCCATTTTTAAATTGTAAAATACACATAACAAAGTTTATCATTTTAACCTTTTTTTTTTCATTTTAACCTTTTTTAAAATGTGAAATTTAAGTGGCATTAAATATATTCACACTGTTCTGCAACCATCACCACAATGCATTTCCAGAGCTTTTTTAATCATCCAAAGCGGAAACTCTATACCTGGGAGATAACGACTCCTGTTCCCCTATCCCCAGCCATTGGTACCCTCTGTTATTTTCTCTCTGTGAATTTGCTTATTGCATGTACCTCATATAAGTGCATTCCTACAGCATTTGTTCTTTTGCCTCTGGCTGTTTCACTTGGCATAATGCTTTTAAGATTCATCATGTTGTAGTATGTGTCAGGGTTTCATTCCTTTTTTAAGGCTAAGTAATAATCCATTATATGTGCATACTACATTTTGTTTATCCATTCAGCTGTTGAGGACATTTGGATTTTCCTCACGTTTTAGCTATTGAGAATAACGCTGCTGTGAATGTTGGCGTGAAAAGTAACTGTGTCCGTCCCTTCACTTCATCAGGGTATACATCTGGAAGTGGGGTTGCTGCACTACTTTGCATTCCGACCAGCAATGCATCAGGGTTCCAATTTCTCACATCTTCACCAACACTTGTTATTTTTTGATTTTTTTTTTTCCCATAATAGCCATTCTAGTAGGTCTGAACTGGCTCTCATTGTAGTTTTGGTTTGCATTTCTCTAATGACTAATAATGTTGAATATGTTTTCATATGCAAATTGGCTATTTGTATATCTTCTTTGAAGAAATATATTCAAGTCTTTTGCCCATTTTTTTTAAATTTTATTTTTTATTGAAGTATAATTGACTTACAGTATCATATTAGTTTTTGGTATACAGCATAATGATTTGATTTTTTTTTTAATTATTTAGTTATTTTCGGCTGTGCTGGTTCTTCATTGCTACACATGGGCTTTCCTCTAATTGCAGCGAGCAGAGGCTAATTGGGGTGCTCAGGCCTCTAGTTTCGGCTGCTTCTCTAGTTGTGGAGCACAGGCTCTAGGACTCTTAGGCCGCAATTGTGGCCCACAGGCTGAGTTGCCCCAAGGCATGTGGAATCTTCCCGGGCTGGGGATTGAACCCTTGTGCCCTGCATTGGCAGTTGGATTCTTAACCACTGGACTCCCAGAAAGTCCGATTTGACATTTTTATACGTTAGAAAATGTTCACCAAAGTCTGATTACCATCCATCACCATAAAAAGTTATTAAGATATTATTAACTGTATTCCCTGCACTGTACATTGCATCCTGGTGACTTACCTATTTCATAACTTGAGGTCCGTACCTCTTAATCTCCCTCTGTCATTTCACTCATACTCCCCATTCCCCTCCCCTCTGGCAACCACCAGTTAGTTCTCTATATCCAAGAACCTGTTTCTTCTGTTAATGTTTGTTCATTTCTTTTTTTCTTAGATTCCACATAGAAGTGAAGTTGTATAGTATTTATCTTTCTCCGACTTATTTTACTTAGCATAATACTGTCTAGGTCCATTCACATTGTTGTAAATGGCAAGATTTCATTCTTTTTTATAGCTTAGTAATATTCCTTTGTGTATATATACTACATCTTTATCTATCTATTGATGGACACTTAGATTGCTTCCATATATTGGCTATTGTAAACAATGCTGAAGTGAACATTGGGATGCATATATCTTATTTTTGTCAGAAAAATAGCCAGAAATGGAATTGCTAGATCGTATGGTAATTCTGGCTTCCCTGGAATACCGCTTAGCTGGTAAAGAATCCACCTGCGATGCAGGAGACCCCAGTTTGATTCCTGGATTGAGAAGATCCCCTGGAGAAAGGATAGGCTGGTTACCCACTCCAGTATTCTTTGGCTTCCCTTGTGGCTCAAACCTGCAAGGCGGGAGATCTGGATTCAATCCCTGGGTTGGGAAGATCCCCCAGAGGAGGGCATGGCAACCCACTGCAGGATTCTTGCCTGGAGAATCCCCATGGACAGAGGAGCCTGGTGGGCTGTAGTCCATAGGATTGCAAAGTCAGACACGACTGAAGCGACTAGCGCATGGTAGTTCTATTTTTAATTTTTTGAGGAACCTTTATACTGTTTTCTGTGGTAACTGTACCAGTTTACATCCCTACCAACACTGCATGAGAGTTCCTTTTTCTCCATATCCTTGCCAACAGTTATTTGTTGTCTTATTGGGATGGCTGGATGGCATCACCAACTCGATGGACATGAGTTTGAGTGAACTCCAAGAGTCGGTGATGGACAGGGAGGCCTGGCGTGCTGTGATTCATGGGGTCGCAAAGAGTCAGACATGACTGAGCGACTGAACTGAACTGATTCTGACAGGGGGAGGTGATATTGTGGTTTTGATTTGCATTTTCCTGATTAGATTAGTGATGTTGAACATCTTTTCATGTGTTTATTGACCATCTGTATGTCTTCCACAGAAAAATATTTAAATCCTCTGCCTATTCTTTAATCAGTTTTTTTAAATTATAGTTTAATCAAGTGTTTTTTAAGTTGAAATATAGTTGATTTACAATGTTGTCTTAGTTTCTAGAGTACAGCAAAGTGATTCATTTTCATGTATGTATATATATTATTTTTCAGATTCTTTTCCATTATTACAAGGTATTGAGCATACTTTCCTGTGCTATAGAGTAGGACCTTATTGCTTATCTGTTTTATATGTAGCAGCTTGTATTTGGTAATCCCAAACTCCTGATTTATCACTCTCTTCCTCTTGCCCCTTGGTAACCATGTTTGTTTTCAATGACTGAGTCAGTTTCTATTAGTCTATTTGGTAAATAAGTACCTGTGCATCATTTTTTTAGTTTCTACATCAAAGTAATATTGTGTGATATTTGTGTTTGTCCGACTTACTTCACTTAGTATGATAATGTCTAGGTCCATTCATGTTGTTGCAAATAGCATTATTTCATTCTTCTTTAAAGTTGTCTACAGAGAATCACTTGGTGTGGGAAGCCTCTCCCTTCCACAGGTTTTTTTTTTAATAATTAAAAAAAATGTATTTATTTTTGGCTGTGCTAGACCTTTGTTGTTGTGTGGACGCTTCTCATTGTGATGAGGGGGCTACTCTTCACTGCGGTGTGTGGGCTGCTTATTGCGGTGGCTGCTCTTGTTGCAGAGCACAGGGCTCTGGGGCGTGCGGGCTTCCGTAGTTGCACAGGCTCCAGAGCACAGGCTTAGGAGCTGGGCGCATGGGCTTTGTTGCTCCGCAGAATTTGGGTTCTTCCTGGACCAGGGATTGAATCCATATCTCCTGCATTGGTAGGCAGATTCTTTACTATTGAGCCACTGGGAAGCCCTATTGCATTCTTTTTTATGACTGATACTGCATTATGTGTGTGTGTGTGTATGCACACACCACATCTTCTTCATTTATCTGGGTGTTTTTTTTATGTTGAGTTGTATGAGTTCTTTTTATGTTTTGTGTTGTAACTCCTTATTAGATACATTGTTTGCAGCTATCTCCCTCCCATTCAGTCTGCTGCCTTTTTGTTTTGTTGGTAGTCTCCTTTGCTGTGCAAAAGCTTTTTAGCTTTTGATGTAGTACCAACTGTTTCGTTTTTTGTTTCCCTTCTCTAAGGAAATAGGTCCCCCCAAAATTGCTGAGACTGGTATCAAAGAGCATACTACCTGGGTTTTCTTCTGGAAGTTTTATGGTTTCAAATATTACTTATATTTAAGTCTTAAATCCATTTTGGGTTTATTTTTGTATGCTGCTGCTGCTGCTGCTAAGTTGCTTCAGTCGTGTCCGACTCTGTGCGACCCCATAGATGGCAGCCCATCAGGCCCTGCCGTCCCTGGGATTCTCCAGGCAAGAATTCTGGAGTGGGTTGCCATTTCCTCCTCCAATGCATGAAAGTGAAAAGTGAAAGTGAAGTCGCTCAGTCGTATCTGACTGGAGTGAGAAAGTAGGCCAGTTTTGATTCTTTAACATGTAGCTCTCCGTTTTCCCAACGCCATTTATTGAAGAAGCTGTCTTTTCCCCAGTGTATATTCTTGCCTCCTTGGTCATAGCTTAATTGCCCATAATTCCTAGTTTGAAATTAGGGAGCATGACACTTCCAGCTTTGTTCTTCTTCTGAAGATTATTTTGGTTATTTGGGGTCTTTTATGGTTTCACACAGATTTTAGAATTATTTGTTCTAGTTCTGTAAAAATGGCCATTGGTATTTTGATAGGGTTTGCATTGACTGTAGATTGCCTTAGGTAGTGTGGTCACTTTAACAGTATTCTTCCGATATCTTCCAGTGTATCTTTCCATTTGTTTTTGTTATCTTCAGTTTCTTGAATGAATCAGTGTCTTACAGTTTTATGAGTGCAGGTCTTTTACCTCTTGGTTTACCTCTTAAGTTAGATTTATTTGTAGGTATTTTATCTTTTTGATGCAGTTGTAAATGGTATTGTTTGCTTAATTTATTTTTCTGATAGTTTGTTGTTAGTGTATAGAAATGCAGCAGATTTCAGTTTATTAATTTTGCTTTTTTTTTTTTTTGCCGCACCTCATGGCATATGGGATCTTAGTTCCCCAACCATATGTCCCCAGGAGGAGCCCCAGTGGCCTCCTGTCTCAGGGAGGCTCTCTAATTTAAAGATCAGCAGGTGGGTCTCACCCAGACTCCTCTCAAATTACCATCTGAGTGCTGGGACTTGGGAGTATGTGAGAGTTTGCAGGTGCCCCTTAGGGGTCTGTTTCCTACAGCCCTCCAGCTCTCTTCTGCAAAGTCCCTGGGTGGGGGAGTCCCATCCAGGGCTTGATGCCTCACTCCTTGGGGAGAACCCCTGCAGTTGTGGTTCTCTTTCCATTTGTGAGTTACCCACACAGGGTTTTGGGTGTTGTCTATACCTCATCTCTGCCCCTCCTACCCATCTCATGGTGATTTCTTCTTTATATCTGAAAAATCTTTTCTGCTAGTTTTCACATGGTTCTCATAGATAGATGGTCTGTTCAGTTTAGTTCAGTCGCTCAGTCGTGTCCGACTCTTTGCAACCCCATGGACTGCAGCATACCAGGCCTCCTTGTCCATCACCAGCTCATGGATTTTACTCAAACTCATGCCCATTGAGTCCGTGATGCCATCCAGCCATCTCATCCTCTGTCATCCCTTTTTCCTCCTGCCTTCAATCTTTCCCAGCATCAGGGTCTTTTCAAATGAGTCAGCCCTTCACATCAGGTGGCCAACGTATTGGAGTTTTAGCTTCAGCATCAGTCCTTCCAATGAATACTAAGGACTGATTTCCTTTAGAATGGACCGGTTGGATCTCCTTGCAGTCCAAAGGACTCTCAAGAGTCTTCTCCAACACCATAGTTCAAAAGCATCAATTCTTTGGCTTTCAGCTTTATTTATAGTCCAACTCTCACATCCATACATGACTACTGGAAAAACCATAGCTTTGACGAGACGGACATATGTTGGCAAAGTAATGTCTCTGCTTTTTAATAAGCTGTCTAGGTTGGTCATAACTTTCCTTCCAAGGAATAAGCGTCTTTTAATTTTATGGCTGCAGTCACCATCTGCAGTGATTTTGGAGCCCAAAAACATAAAGTCTGCCACTGTTTCCCCATCTATTTGCCATGAAGTGATGGGACTGGATGCCATGATTTGTGTTTTCTGAATGTTGAGCTTTAAGCCAACTTTTTCCACTCTCCTCTTTCACTTTCATCAAGAGGCTCTTTAGTTCTTCTTCACTTTCTGCCATAAGGGTGGTGTCATCTGTATATCTGAGGTTATTTATATTTTCCTGGCAATCTTGATTCCAGCTTGTGCTTCATCCAGCACAGCATTTCTCATGATGTACTCTGCATATAAGGTAAATAAGCAGGGTGACAATATATGGCCTCGATGTATTCCTTTTCCTATTTGGAACCAGTCTGTTGTTCCATGTCCAGTTCTAACTGTTGCTTCCTGACCTGCATACAGATTTCTCAAGAGGCAGGTCAGGTGGTCTGGTATTCCCATCTTGTTCAGAATTTTCCAGTTTATTGTGATCCACACAGTCAAAGGCTTTGGCATAGTCAGTAAAGCAGAAATAGATGTTTTTCTGGAACTCTCTTGCTTTTTCCATGATCCAGCGGATGTTGGCAATTTGGTCTCTGGTTCCTCTGCCTTTTCGAAAACCAGCTTGAACATCAGGAAGTTCATGGTTCATGTATTGCTGAAGCCTGGCTTGGAGAATTTTGAGCATTACTTTACTAGTATGTGAGATGAGTGCAATTGTGCAGTAGTTTGAGCATTCTTTGGCATTGCCTTTCTTTGGGATTGGAATGAAAACTGACCTTTTCCAGTCCTGTGGCTGCTGAGTTTTCCAAATGTGCTGGCATATTGAGTGCAGCACTTTCACAGCATCATCTTTTAGGATTTGAAAGAGCTCAACTGGAATTCCATTACCTCTACTAGCTTTGTTCGTAGTGATGCTTCCTAAGGTCTCCTGGACTTCACCATTCCAGGATGTCTGGCTCTAGGTGAGTGATCACACCATCGTGATTATTTGGGTTGTGAAGATCTTTTTTGTACAGTTCTTCTGTGTATTCTTGCCACCTCTTTTTAATATCTTCTGCTTCTGTTAGGTCCATACCATTTCTGTCCTTTATTGAACCCAAGTTTGCATGAAATGTTCCCTTGATATCTCTAATTTTCTTGAAAAGATCTCAAGTTTTTCCCATTCTATTGTTTTTCTCTATTTATCTGCACTTACCTCTGAGGAAGCCTTTCTTATCTCTCCTTGCTATTCTTTGGAACTCTGCATTCAAATGGGTATCTTTCCTTTTCTCTTTGGCTTTTTGCTTCTCTTCTTTTCATAGCTATTTGTAAGGCCTCCTCAGATAGCCATTTTGCTTTTTTGCATTTCTTTTCCATGGGGATGGTCTTGATCCCTGTCTCCTGTACAATGTCACGAACCTCCGTCCATAGTTGATCAGGCACTCTGTCTATCAGATCTAGTCCCTTAAATCTATTTCTCACTTCCACTTTATAATCATAAGGGATTAGATTTAAGTCATACCTGAATGGTCTAGTGGTTTTCCCTACTTTCTTCAGTTTAAGTCTGAATTTGGCAATAAGGAGTTCATGATCTGTGCCACAGTCCTGGTCTTGTTTCTGCTGACTGTGTAGAGCTTCTCCGTCTTTGGCTGCAAAGAATATAATCAGTCTGATTTTGGTATGGACCATCTGGTGATGTCCATGTGTAGAGTCTTCTCTTGTGTTGTTGGAAGAGGGTGTTTGCTATGACCAGTGTGTTCTCTTGGCAAAACTCTATGAGCCTTTGCCCTGCTTCATTCCGTACTCCAAGGCCAAATTTGCCTGTTACTCCAGGTGTTTCTTGACTTCCTACTTTTGCATTCCAGTCCCCTATAATGTAAAGGACATCTTTTTTGGGTTAGTTCTAAAACGTCTTGTAGGTCTTCATAGAACTGTTCAACTTCAGCTTCTTCAGCATTACTGGTTGGGGCATAGGCTTGGATCACCATGTTATTGAATGGTTTGCCTTGGAAATGAACAGAGGTCATTCTGTCATTTTTGAGATTGCATCCAAGTACTGCATTTCAGACTCTTGTTGACCATGATGGCTACTCCATTTCTTCTGAGGGATTCCTGCCTGCAGTAGTAGATATAATGGTCATCTGAGTTAAATTCACCCATTCCAGTCCATTTTAGTTTGCTGATTGTCGACAATGTCGCTAGAATGTCGACATTCACTCTTGCCATCTCCTGTTTGACCACTTCCAATTTGCCTTGATTCATGGACCTAACATTTCAGGTTCCTGTGCTGTAATTTTGGTGTCCCATGTGAAGAGGTGAGCTCAGGGTCTTACTGTGCCATCTTGACAGACCTCCCTTTGCCCATTGTTAAATTGATTTGCTTGATTTTTGTTGTTTAGTTATAGAAATTATTAATACATTCTGGGTATTAATTTCTTAATCAGATATATGATTCAAAAATATTTTCTTGTATTCTGTGGGGTTTTGTTTTTGTTTTTTACTGTATTGATTATGCCCTTTGCACAGAAGTTTTATATTTTGATATAGTCAAGTTTATCTATTTTTTCTTTTATTGCCTGTGCTTCTGGTGTCATTCAAGAAATCCATCGCTAAATCCAGTGTTGTGAAGCTTTTCTCCATGTTTTCTTTTGAGAGAAAGAAAAGTTTTATAGTTTTATTTCTTATGTTTAGGTCTTTGATCCATTTTGAATTGATTTTTGTAGGTAATGTGACGTAAGTGTCTAACTATTCTTTTGCATGTGGATATTGTGTTTTCCCAACATTATTTGTTGAAGAGTATCTATATGCATTCCCCATGGAATAATCTTGGCACTCTTTTTGAAAATCATTTGATCATACATGTGAGGGTTTATTTCTGAGCTCTCTATTCTGTTCCATTGGTCTTGATGCCAGTACCATACTTTTTACTGTGGTGTTGTAGTAAGTTTTTTTGAACTCAGGATATGAGGCCCCCAGGTTTGTTCTTCATTTGCCGTATTGTTTTGGCTATTTGGGGTCCCCTGAGTTTCCATATGATTTTTAGGATGAGTTTTTCTATTTCTGCAAAAACTGCCATTGGGGTTTTGGTAGCGATTGCATTGAATCTGCAGATTGCTTTGGGGAGTGTTGTCATGTTAACAGTATTAAGTGCTCCATGAACACAGTCCATGAACACAGCATGCCCTTCCATTCATTTATATCTCTTCATTGTTTTCAGCAGTGTTACACAGCTTTCAGTGTACAAGTCTTTCACTTCTTGATTTAATTTATTCCTCAGTATTTTATTCTTTTTGATGCTATTGTAGATGGAGTAGTTAACTTCATTTTCAGATTGTTGTTAGTGTGTAGAAATGTGACTGATTATTATAACAATTTTTTGTGGAATCTTTAGCATTTTTTGCATAAAAGATCATGTCATCTGCAAACTGAGATAATTTTACTTCTTCCTTTTCAGTTTGATTGCCAAGAAGTTTTAAATTTTGATGCTGAAATCCAATTTATCAATTTTTTATTTTTGTTGGTGATTCTTTCTCTAAAAAACTTTCACAAAAAACTTTCACTGTACTAAAGTAATGAAAATATTCTGACTAGAGTATCAGTCAGAAGTTTCATCCAGAAGTTTTATTTAAGTTCTTTAATGTCTCTCAGCAGTTTTATAGTTTTCAGTATAGAGATGTTACACATCTTTTGTTAAATTTATTTCTAAGAATTTTATGGGTATGTAAATGGTGTTTTAAAATTTTCATTTTCTAATTGTTCATTACTAGTTTATGGAAATACAATTGATTTTTGTATATCGACTACATATTTTGTGTGAATGCTTCATTTACTTATTAGTTCTAGTAGTTTGGTAGATTCTTTAAGATTTTTTATGTATATAACCATATCTTCTGCAAGTAAATAATTTTTTGCTTTCCTTTCCAATTTGAATGTCTTTAATGTCCACTGACAGATGAATAGATAAATATATATGTTCCTTTAGAGAGATATATATATATCTCTAAAGGAATTTTAAAAGGATTAATAAAGGGAAATTTATAGCATTTAAATATATATATTTTTTGTTGTTCAGTCGCTCAGTCATGTCTGCCTCTGCAACCCCATGGACTGCAGCATGGCAGGCTTTCTTGTCCTTCACTATCTCCCAGAGTTTGCTGAAACTCATGTCCATTGAGTTTGGATGCCATCCAACCATCTCACCAAAACTTCAAAAGACTGCACATTTATAGATTAATACCCCTCATGAGCCTATACAGAAAAATCTTCCCTTCGTGTCTCAGTGGTAAAGAATCCACCTGCCAGTGGAGGAGACATGGGTTTGAGCCCTGATCCAGGAAGAGCCCACAAGCCATGGAGCAACAGAGCAGGTGCACCCCAACTATAGAGCCTGTAGAGCCCAGGAGTCGTGACTGGAGGGCAGCCCCTGCTCTCCGGAGCCAGAGAGAAGCCTGCACAGCAGCAAAGACCCAGCACAGCCAAAAATGTAAAGAAAACTGTTTAAAAATTAGTAAATCAAATTTAGCAGTGTATAAGAGTAATGCTTATGATCAACTGGAGTTTATCTAAAAATGCAAGATTTGTGTACCTTTTGAAAACTATTTTTTGTACTTCACTGTATTAAAGGAATAAAGAGGAAAAATAATATAATTTTGGTAGATACAGAAAGAATATTTAACAAAATTAAACATCTACTCATGATTAAAACTAGTCATGGGGATAAACTAGCCATGGGGATAAACTAGCCATAGTAATAAACTAGCCATGGGGATAAACTAGTCATGGGGATAAACTAGCCGTGGGGATAAACTAGCCATAGTGATAAACTAGCCGTGGGGATAAACTAGCCGTGGGGATAAACTAGCCGTGGGGATAAACTAGCCATAGTGATAAACTAGCCGTGGGGATAAACTAGCCATAGTGATAAACTAGCCGTGGGGATAAACTAGCCATAGTGATAAACTAGCCGTGGGGATAAACTAGCTGTGGGGATAAACTAGCCATGGGGATAAACTAGCCGTGGGGATAAACTTGGTCAGTGTGTCATGTGTCCTTTTTCCTCTGACTGCTTTCAAGATTTTCCCTTTATATTTTGTCAGTTAATTTATGACACAGGAGGTAAGAATATACATTGGGGAAAAAAGAGTCTCTGTGTCTTTGTGTCTCTGTGACAGTAAGTGATGCTGGAAAAATGGGTGGGCTATATGTAAAAGAATGAAATTAAAACATTTTCTCATGCCATATACAAAAATAAACCCCAAATGGATTAAAGACCTACATGTAAGACCAGAAACCATAAATCTAGAAGAAAACAAGGGCAGAATACTCTGACATAGAGAGTAGAAATTTTAGAGGTGGAGGGATCAGGCCCTAAGGCAAAGAAAGCAAAAATAGAGAAATGAAACCTAATTAAAGTTAAAAACTTTTGCATAGCAAACGAAACCAACAGAATGAAGACAACCTACTGAATGGGAGGAAATATTTGCAAATGATAAGACTTATAAAGGGCTAATATGCAAAATATATAAATCATATAATTCAATATCAGTTAAAAAACCCAATTAAAAAATGGGCAGAAGACACGAATAGACATTTTTCCAAGGAAGACATATAGATGGCCAGCAGGTATATGAAAAAATGCTCAACATCACTAATAATCACAGAAATGCAAATTAAATGTGATCACCTTGCACCTGTCAGAATGGCCACCATCAAAAAGTCTACAGATAACACATATTGATGAGGAAGTGGAAGAAAGGAAACCCTAGTACACACTGAAATATTACAGTCATTAAAAAAAAAAAAAGAATGAAATTCTGCTATTTGCAACAATATGGATGGACCTAGAGCAGTGGATCAGGTTAAGCAGTGGACAGATAAGTTATCATTATATGTGGAATCAAAAAAATGAATAATAAAACAGAAATTGCCTGATAGATTTGGAGAACAAACTGTTGGGTTACCAGTGGGGAGAGGGAGGAGGGGAGGGGCGAGATGGGGGATTAAGAGGCACAAACTGCTATGTGTAAAATATAAGCTACAGGGATATATAGCCAGTATTTTATAATACCTTTAAATAGAGTATAATATATAAAAATTTGATTTACTGTGTTGTATACCTGCAACTAACATTGTAAATCAACTATACTTCTGTAAATCATTTAAATAAATAATACCATTTATCTCTAATATATTTTTCATTTCTAGAATTTTTGCTTTTGAAAAACAGTTTTTATATATCTCTGCCAGTATTTTTCCATCTTTTAAAGTATATTATACCTTTTTCACTAGATCCTTTAACCTGTGTTTCAGTTATTTTCAAGGTCTGGTCTGATCATTTTAACATTTGGATCATCTCTTGGTCTTGTTCTATTGGACTGTTTTCCCTCTCTTGTCAGTAGGTCACATTTTCCTGCTTTATCACGTCTCACTTTTTAAATGGAAAAGCGTGTGTCTAACGTGGAGGCTAATGTGGTCAGGGCGGCTCTTAGCGCAGGTGAGTCAGTTTAGTGTGTACTTGAACTAGGTCTGGTCTGTGTTGTTGCTTCATTCAGAATCAGTTCAGGGAGCTCCTGGTGGTCCCGCGGTTAGGACTCTAATTGAAAGGTTGCAGGTTTGGGGATCCCTGCTTGAGGAACTAAGATCCTACAAGCTGCACAGTGCAGCCAAAAAAATCATTTCACTACAGCTTTCAGGGTTTTTTTTTTTAAATAATTTATTTGGTTGCTCTGGGTCTTTGTTGCTGCTAGCGTGCTTTCTCTAGTCGTGGTGAGAGGGGGCTACTCTTTGTTGAGGTGCTCAGGCTTCTCATTGCGGCAGCTTCTGAGCACGGCCTCTAGACACATGGGTTTCCGTAGTTGCGACTCGCAGGCTCTCGAGCTTGGGTTCGGTGGTTGTGGCGCAAAGTCTTAGCTGCTGTGCAGAATGTGGGATATTCCTGGGCCGGGGATTGAACCCATGTCCCCTGCATTGGCCGGTGGATTCTTATCCAATGTACCACAGGGAAGTGCTCAAATTTTTAAGAATGAGATCAGAACCTTCCTTTTGGCTGGGCTTGGGATCTGAGTGTCTGGAGGGTTTGACTCAGTTCTGCTTCACCCTAAGCCTTCATCAGGTCCATGTAACTGAACCTTAAGGGTATGGTCGAAGGGGTTCTTTTTTGACTTTAACCCCTTCCCCAAACATAAGATGGCCACTGCTCTGGCTAAACTTCTCTGTCCTGATGACCATAAGCTGTCTTTTTTGGTAATCCTTCTGAGATAAAATCCTTTTCTTTTTTAATTCCAGCCACTGTAGTCTGCAGATCAAAGCTCTGGCCAAAATCCGTGCCTTTGTCCAAGACACGTGAGTGTTGCCCTTTCCAGAATCCACCTATTTCAAGGGAAGATCTTTATGTTTTGTTCCCCACCCCCCAACCCCAAACCGAGCTCTTCACTTCATTTCTACGAACATTTAAAAATACCTACTTTTTTAATCTCATACTTTACCGTATCCTGTGAAGGATGCCAAAGAAGCATATGGCATGAACCTCGGCCTCAAAGGCTTTACTTTGTCTTTGGACAGATAAGAGTAACCCAGGCAAAGGATACGGGAAAAATTGTTACCCGTGCATCAGAGAATGTAGGGGGGCATGTGTAGAAGATCTGATGTTCAGGGGACATAAAGAGTGATCAGGCTAGGAGAGGGAGGCCTGGTCAAGGAAAACCTCTGGTAGGGGGTGAGCAGGAGCTCGTCCAGCTTTCTCGGGCATGGCGACGTCCACGGGATGGACTTAATGTGGCCTGTGTCAGGGAAGGAACCAGTGTGTTCTGATGGGTACATAGAAGAAGGGTGTTTGGGGACCCTGCCATCCAGGGTGGTCAGGAGGGTGGCTTCTCCCTTCCCTTTGTGGTTGAACAAGGAGATCATCTCGTTTCCCGTGCCCCTGTGCGCTCATCTCCCGGAGGCAGAGCCGTGTGAATGTTACAAGCAGCTTGGGTAATGGCGGCTTGGCCTCATGTGGGTATGCACACATTCACTCACACGACTCCCTCTCCCTGGGGTTCTGATGGGCGTGCAGGAGGCACACTCCTTGTTCAGAGGTTTCAGTCATTTACTGGCTTCATTTTCCCAGGACCCTGATTGAGCCTCGGCAGGCAGAGATCCGGAAAGAGTGCCTCCGGCTCTGGGGGGTGAGTGTCCCCCAATCCAGTTCTGCTCCAGGGCAGGGACGCTTTCGAGAAGACTGGGACCGACTCCCAGCCTGGCTGGCCCCCACAGCACTCAAGAGTTGGATGTCTCAGCACTGTTGGGAGTTACTTCCTTGGCTCTTTCACTCCTAGTTTAGCCCCACAGACTGGTCACCAAGGACAAGGGTAGTGGGTAAACAGGCCTGTTTCCTGCTGGTGGCCCTGGGTAGCAGTATTGACCGCAGAGAGCCCCGAGAAAGGTAAATGGCTCTGAAGAAGTGTTACCACAAGGCCTGAAAGGGAGCAGTGACTGAATTGGCCACCTCAGCCCCCCTTTCCAGCTTCCTTGGGTGCCATTTCTTCTTGCCCAGTCTGAGCCTGTGTGTAGGCTCACACACAACCCTGATCAAAAGTGCGCTTGAAAACTGAAGTTCTTTGCTCTCTTGTTTCAGATCCCGGACCAGGCTCGAGTTGCTCCTTCTTCCACAGACCCAAAATCTAAGTTCTTCGAGCTCATCCAGGTAAGCTTGCTGTCTGGTGAAAATAAAGAGTTAGAGAGGCCTGGTAAGAGGTGGTATCACTGAGACCCCCAGGTGCCTGGCCTCCAGGGGGCTTGTGCAGGTACCACGTGGGCTTCAGGAGTGGGCTGAGACCTCCTACAGGCGGGACTTTTGGTGAGAGTGTTGAGTTCCCCCAGAGCCCACCAGGCTACCTGAAGATTTTTGGCCTGAGATGTGTTGTGATCAGCATTACCGCTGCCCCAAGGGTGGTGCTGGCTCTTACTCCCCGGCAAGTTTAGGGTGCCATGTGCCTGCAGGGGAGGCATGAAGTGTGAGGTGATCTTAGGCTGGGAGCTGGTCAGAGGGGCAGGAGGGGCTGCCAGGAGAGCTCCATAGTGGAGCGGCCCAGACCTAGGCTCTGTTTCTGGTGAGTGGTCTCTGGAATTCTGCCCTGTGTTTTCCTGCCACCTGAATTCTAGCTTTTCCCTGGGCTTCATTAAATCTGGCCCAAATCTTGAGCTGTTGTGCAAGTCAGGGACTGGAGAATGAGGTTCAAGATGGCCTCAAAAAAACAGCATGTGTAAATTTTTCAGAAACAGGTGGAGAGATCACCTAACTGCTTTCAAATCAACTGCTTGCAAGTCTTTGCTTTCAATTTTATTGAAGGGGAGGCTTTTATATTCTGGTGACATTTCCTTATAGCTCTGGTAAATCGATCTGGACTCAGGGACTCGGTGTTCTTTCCTTTTCCAGCCTCTTCTAATAGGTCCTAAAGGAACACTCCAAGCAGATGGAATTATATCCCAGTTTGTTCCTGGTTAGGTAGAACAGGGGGCATGTTTCAGAGAGCAAGTGCTTCCTGTCCCCACCTGCCCCCCGCCCCCCAGCCTGCCTTAACCCTCTGCCCCCAACCCCCCAGGCGCCCGTACTGAGCGCCTGTCCCTTCCTCCAACCCAGCCATGTTTTCTCTGACCCGGGGCTGCAGGGCACTGAGATTGACATCTTCAGCTACAAGCCCACGCCGCTTACTGCCAAGACCCTGGAGAAGATCCGCCCAGTGCTCGACTACCGCTGCATGGTGTCTGGCAGCGAGCAGAAGTTCCTCATCGGCCTGGGGGTAAGTCTGCAGCTGGTTCCCTCCCCGGCTTGGGTGGTGGAACTGTGCTGTCTGTGGGAATCTGGACAGCCTCCTGCCACACTTGGCGCGCGTTTGTTTGGCACTGAGGAGCTGGCGCTTTGACCCCAGGGAAGGTATTTCTTGAAACTTCCCTTCCTTTCCTCCTGAGTTACCCGTGCGTCGTTCATTCTTTCCCTTACTCGTGTATCTGCTTGTTCGCTTTGGTGCACTGCCGCCGGGAGCGCTGCCGCCTCCTGGTGACATGGTGCCTCCCGGGCTAGGAGGACGGTCAGCAGGCTCGGCGGCTCGAGCCCTGGCAGCCGTGTCTTTGCAGCACTGCCCCCACCCCTGCCACCCCTGTCTCGCAGACACCACCTATCCTTGCTCTGGTGCCTTTGGAATCTAACATGAGGTGAGGGAAAGCCTCGGCAGTTCTGTATCTGAACTGGGTTAAGTCCTCACCGCTCTCCCCCCACTCTGACTGGTCTTCCTGTGTAGTTTTCTCTCTTCCTCACTTCCTTTCTCTGTGTCCTCTCACATTTTCTCTTTTTCTCTCTTCACTGTCTCTCTCTGCTCTGCTCTCTGGATCCTTCACTAAACCCTCTTCACACATACACCAAGCTGGATCTTGCCTGAGGGCCTCTGATCATGGACTCAGGCCTCCTGAATGGCGCCTGAGCCCGTTCCCCGCGGCGGGACCAAGTCAGAGCACTCCTCTTCCGCCGAGGCAGCGGAGGACAACACTGTCCTCCTCGCGTATGAAGTATCACCAGCTCCTTTCTCCAGACCTCTTCTGGCATTTCCAGGCCCATCAGCTTGGAGCCACCAATTGAAAGCCTTTTTGAGAACTGGCCTCTCACCGCTCAGTCCCTATTCTGCCTGACGTAACCCTTTCTGTCTGCCCATAGAAGTCTCAGATCTACACGTGGGATGGCCGCCAGTCAGACCGCTGGGTCAAGCTGGACCTGAAGACAGAGCTACCGCGGGATACTCTGCTCTCTGTGGAGATTGTCCATGAGCTGAAAGGGGAGGTCAGAGGTGGTTCTGCTCGTGTGTTGTGGCTCTGCCATCTAGGGAACTGAGGCACAGCTGGGCTTGGCCCTTCGCTGCCTCCCGCCACACACACACCCCGAGTTAACTGGGTTACACTCTGTGTGGTTGTTGGCAGGGCCCAGGGCCCAACGAAGGCTTTGTAAGTATTCCTCCTCCTCCAATAGTTGCTTTAAGCCACAGTATGTTCAGGTAGGAAGGCTCACAGTCTCCTTCTGTGCAGGAAATCTTGATCATCTCTGGGTAGCAAAGGCCCTAGTCAACCTGCTGTGTAGTTTTTAGATATTGTTACTGACCAAGGATCCCTTGGGAAAGAAGCAAGTTGTTACTTCCCTTGAGCTTTGGGTATTACCACCACACACATAACTTTCAGAATAGTCAGTGGGAACAGAGGGCCAGAGTGGGAAGCCAGCTCCTCCCAGAGCACCATGGCGGCAGTCTCACTGGGTCTGAGCTTTGAGGGGGCTGGTCCAGGACCTCAGATCTCTTGTCTGCTCAGAAGCCTGGGCCAGTCTGTGGCCAAGCATCAACTGGGAGGGAGGTGAGAGAAATGTGTTTAGAGCACCTCCCTTCCCCCAGCTCTAGGTAGAACAGAGGCCAGCAGGCCACATTGGGTGGAGTGGGCCCCAGGCCAGTGCCTGGCAGGGAGGGCAATGTCCTTGTCCTTCTAGGGGAAGGCCCAGCGGAAGATAAGTGCGATCCACATCCTTGATGTCCTCGTGCTGAACGGCAGCGACGTGCGGGAGCAGCACTTTAACCAACGGTCTGACGGGGGCCCTGGGGGACAGAGGGGGAGGTGGGCCAGGGAGGCGCTATGGCAGCGGCCTCTGTGGCTTGGCTCCTCACTCAGGTCTTCTCTGCTTAAGAACATCCTTAGTTTCCCTCTTCTAATGGTAGCTGGTTCCAAGGGCAGGGTGAGAAGTTGGTGTTGGCACTTTCATTCACCAGGGCTCACCCTTGATTTCATAAATACCAGTGCACTCCACTCTGCTGCTGTTTAGATCAGGAGAGATGTTTGCTTTAAGGCTGAGCAAGAGGGTGACCTTATGGGGAGAGGGAGGGTCTTCTCCCCTGAAGAATGTGTTCTGTGCTTGGTGGCCTCACCTAAGTCAGTTCACCTGGGTCCCCAATTCCCACTTTCATTCATGGACGGATGCTAATCAGTTGTTTAAAGGGAGTTACAGAACACCCTTAAACTGCCATGCGGCTGACATCACTCCTAAGTTGGCTCATCTGAGTGGGTGCACTGTGGAATCAGTGGTTTGGGGTGAAGGCGCAGACATTTACAATAAAGATGATACTTGAAGTTCTGCTGGAGCTGACTGAGCACAGCCAAAGTTACACTTGAGGAAAGCCAACCAAGATGTAGTAAAATTAGAGGTCAGAATCCAGAGAGGGGGAACGGGCCTCCCTGATGACGTTGGTGGAGAAGGGTAGGAGGGGGCCTCCAGGGGCACGTGGGTGCTGCCTCTTAGAGCAGCTTTGCTGCAGATTCAGGAGTGTCCTCCCACTGGTGCCATGAAGATGCTCTGGGGGCGGGGGTCCTGGTAGAGGTACCCTTACTTGCCTCTGAGAGACTCCGTTGGATTGTAGGATTCAACTTGCTGAGAAATTTGTGAAAGCTGTTTCCAAGCCCAGTCGGCCTGACATGAATCCCATCAGGTGAGCCTGTCACCTCTCCCCCCATATCCTCCTTCCCCGTTGCTTCTTTCTGGTTGGTGCCTGCCCCCCTGCCCTGTGAGGTGGGAGAGGGCTTAGTGGAGGCCAGGCCAGGCCAGGCCAGCGTTAGAGGTCAGACCGCCCTGATGAGTGATGTGCTTGGGGGTCCTGGAGAGGTGCCTGCTTGCCCTGGAGTATCTCCCTGTCCCGCCTGTCACACAGGCCAACCTCCAGCGGAGAGAGTCATTCCTCGGGGTTCAGGTGTCCTCATTTCAGATGCACGTGCTTCTGAGGGCGCTAATGCACCTGTGAACCACACATCCATGCTTGGGTATCATTAGCATATCAATCCTGGCCTTTTCATTTTTTTCAGGTAAGAAAAGGGTGCTGAGGGAATGGGAGTTTTTGAATGTGATAAAGAGAAGGGTGGTTTGAGGTAATGGGATCCTTGGTGCATGGAAAGAAGGCCACGGTTTGTTGCCATGGGAGGTGATATGAAAGGTGCAGACCTTGTGGGAGGCAAGGAGGATAAGAACAGTCAGCACATAGACGGAGAACAGACTTTTCCAGTCTGGGCTGAGGTCTGATGTTATTATCTTTGGGGCTTCGTGTGTCTAGAGACTGAAAAAATAATTTTCATTATTCTTTTTAATACAAATTTACTTAGAATTAAATCCAGTAGTAAGAATGCACTTTATAGAAATCTTCTGAAAGTCTAAAAAAGTAATTTCTTCTCATGCTTTAAAATGTCCTGTCTGCCAGGTCCTGAGAAGCTGCTTCAGGGACCCTGTCTCTGTTGTGTGGTGTCTGGTTGCTCAGTCTCTGGGCACCTTACCCAGTAGTGGCTCCAAAGGCGTGCTCAGCGGCCCCCAGGGCTGGGGGGCTGGGTAAAGGGTCTCCTCACCTGTGATGGAAGTAGGCCTGTTAGGACGATTTGGAAGTAACTCTGCTACCCGAAGGCCTAAAGTCCATGCAGACAGACCTGGACAAGAGGCTGGCCCTTAGTGTCCTGGCCTCTAGTGATGGGGACGTGGGGCTGGAACACTGACAGGGACATTGCCTCCAGACCTTCCTCTCCCTCCCTCTCGCCCTCTTCAGCCATGGCTCTGCTCCCCAGTTGCCCTGGGCAAGGCTCCAGGGTGCTTGGCATCTGTGAACCCTAGGGCTTGTCTGTGGAGGCATTGCCAGGCTGGGGTCCTTGTTCTTGGTGGTCTGGGTGGTGCGGGGCCTGCAGGAGCAGCCTCCTGCCTCCCCCTGCTGCCCAGACAGGTGCCCTGGGAAGCCCTCGTCATCTCTGCACCTCTCTCCACAGGGTGAAGGAGGTGTACCGGCTGGAGGAGATGGAGAAGATTTTTGTTAGGTGCGTGGCTCAGCCAGGGAGCTCAGGATTTGGGAGGAGTTGGGGTGGGGTGCGTGGCAGCGTCCAGGACTCCTCCTCTGCTTTTCTGTAGAGATGGGTTGGGGGCGCAGTGCCGAGTGGCCCCATGGCTTCTCTAACTCCCCCTCTTTTGTCTGCCTGGCAGCCAGAGGCCCCCGGCTGAGCTGATTCAGCACCGTCAGGAGGGGAGCAGGGCGGGTGTGAGTCAGGCAGAAATACGGGCTCATTGATGCTCTAACAGTTACGAGTGTCCCCACGAGAGGCAGAGTGTAAGCTGCCTCAGCACTGTAAATCCAAGCCCCTGGTGCCAAGAGGGGTTGAGCCTGGGGGTTGGAGGGGCTTGGTGCCTCCTCGTGCTCTCAGCCGTTGTGCGGGGGGCTTGGATCTGGGGGTCTCTTCCTGGGTGTGCCCACCGGGCCACTGGAGCCAGACCTGGTCTCACTGCTCCTGAATTAACTCTTTAGTGGCCACGCTGAGACTATGGCTGGTGAGCCGAAGGCCCTGTGGCACTTGGGGTTTCACATCTCACCCCAGCTGGTGTCACCCTGACACCCCACAAACCGCAGCAACATAGCAGAGGCGTGTGCCATTCCCCTGCCTCCACTGTTCAGTTGGGAGTTCAGAGGCTGAGTTCTAAACCCAGTACCCCACTGTGTGACCTGGAGCAACTCATGTCTCTGCCTCAGTCTCTCTTATGTTGAGCCGAGATTCAAGTATTGGGTTGGCTGGTTTTGACGTTAGTCAGAGGTTAACATCAGGACTGACTCTCTGACACACACTTCCTGTTTGCACGCCTGCTTGGGAAAATCAAGGCTAGAAATGAAGATCATTAAGGGCTCCAGTGGCACACCGAAGCTCAGCTACACCGGGCGGGACGACCGGCACTTCGTGCCCACCGGCCTCTACATCGTCAGGACGGTGAATGGTGGGTGATGAGCCCCTCCCTGACCCCCTCCCTCAGCCAGGGCGACTGGCCCACACCTCGCCTGGGCCGGAGCTCAGGGCTTCCTACTGAGGTGGGCAGAGCCAGGTGTATTGAGGGGGACTGTCTTCCCTGAGCTCGTGTGTCTTTGGTGGTCCTGGGGGTTGGGCTGGGGCTGGAGAGTGGGGCCCAACTTGTACATATGGTGTCCTTATGGCAGGAGAAGGGCCTTCCTCATGGGCAGTGGCAGATCCAGACAGACAGACCTGGCCATTTATATCTCCTGTTGAATCTTCTTCCCTCTGGCTAATAGAATCCTGTTCCCTCTGCCAGCCCTGGTGGGAGGTGGGGCTGCTGAGAAGTAGTCATCTTAGGCGTCCTCCAGGAGCCCCTCTGGGCTGATGAGGAGGGCTGTGTCCTCCCAGGCTGTTCTCTGCAGCTGTCTGGGGGAGAGGGCATGGAGGAACCAGGGAGGAAGGCCTGACTCATCCCTCAAGGGTCTTGTGTGTCCTTTCTGAGCCTTTGTCCCCTTCCTCCCATCAGAGCCATGGACGATGGGATTCAGCAAAAGCTTCAAGAGGAAGTTCTTCTACAACAAGAAAACCAAGAACTCTACCTTTGACCTCCCTGCAGATGCCATTGCTCCATTTCAGTAAGTAGGCCTCCTCCAGGCCTGCCCCCAGGAACTCCTACCAGGATGCCAGCTCTTGGGGCACACCTGCGCCCTGAGCCCCACTGCTGCCCAGGCAGGGGCCTCCCCCGTGGGCGGGATGGTGGTGTCTGCAGGGTGTGTCTGGGACTGGGCCGTGAGCTCAGGGAGAGGCGGGTGATGTCAGGACTGGCTGTGAAGGTTGGGTGGGCATCCTGAGTGTGAAGGGCCAACCCTGGCACAGGCACGTGGCAAGGCCCACAGCCCTGCTCTCAGACCCAGTGTCTGTTTGCCAGACTCTTGGTCATAGGTTTCAACAGCAGCAGTGGCCCTAATGCGCCTGTACTTAGTGTCGCCACACTAATACTGTCCAGTTAGAGCAGCAGAGACAGAGAAGCCCGGAATATCAGCAATGGGAGGATCTAGTAGGATGCCGTTAGCAGCAGAAGCTATGTGTTGTTGGAAAAGTGGGTTCTGGAAGGCAGGAGGAGCGGGGTTACTGGGTATGTTTTGGCTGCCAGAGGGAATCGTTCCCGTCACAGGTGCCAGGTTGGTGGGGGTCTCTTGGTTCTGTTCCCCTGGGTGCAGCCTCTGACCTCCTCTCTCCCCTCAGCATCTGCTACTATGGCCGGCTCTTCTGGGAGTGGGGGGATGGCATCCGTGTGCACGAATCCCAGAAGCCCCAGGACCCAGACAAGCTGTCCAAGGAGGATGTCCTCTCCTTCATCCAGACACACAGCGCCTGAGGGCCTGGGGCGCGCCCACCCTGCCCAGCGCCCTGTCGTTCGGAGCCTGGCCTTGAGGGCGGTGGCCCCTCCCGCTCCTCGAAGAGCTCAGTTGGAGCCTTTAGAGGACACATGTTCCTTCTGTGGGACACTCTGAACTTTCCTCCCTGGAGCGCTGCCTGGGAACTGTCTCCCCTGCCAGGACAGGACTCCATCAGCTCCTGCAGCAGGTCAAGGTCAGGGCCCAAGGCACCTGGGGCCAGCGGGGGACGTGTCAGGGGTAGCAGGGCTCTGCCGTTCTCGCTTGTAGCGCACACTCACTTTTCTGAGTTCTGTGCATTGCCCGAGGGCGCCTGTGCCCCTGCCTTGCCCAGCTTTTTATTGGGCAAACTCCGAGAGGGGAGGCCCACTGTTGTGAGCTGGCTGGAGCAGCTGCTATATAAATCAAAGTTTTGTTTCCTTGAACTTGTTCTGTTTTGATGCCAAGTTGGAGAAGACTGCCTCCTCCCCTGCCCTGCCCTGGTCTTCCCAGCCCACACCTTTGACCATCCTGCAGGCCGGGAAGGGAAGCATGTGGACCCCGTCTGATACTACATAGGATGCAGGTGGCATGTCTGGGAGTGGGTGTGACTGCTTCCTGGGGTTGTAGAGTCTTTCTGTGCCCCAGCCCTCTCAGTGTAAACCCTGGGCAGCTCTAGAAGGGGAGGAAGCAGCCTTGAAGAGCTGCGTTTTCTGTGGCCAGCAGTGGTGGCCCCCTGTAACAGGGTCCTCCAGGGTTGGGTGGCACCCAGTCCTCTGGCGATCATGGCACTCCTGGTTGCCCCAGACACCTTGCCACCCTCCCCCCGTCCTTTGTTTTCTTCCCCAACAGGAGGCACAGTTGCCTTTGTTTGTCCTTATGTGGTCACTCCACGTCCTCTATATCTTGGCGGGCGGAGGGGGAAAGCTGGGCAGTAGCTTTGGGTGGGGGAGGGAACCTGTGGTGGTTTTTAATGGGAAATACCTCTCGGAGATGCTCACAGGGGCTCCCTAGGGCCCCATCCGTGTACTAAACTGGTTTCCATGGAGATAGAGGGCACGGAGGCTTCCCATGAGGTTGGAATTGACTCCACCTCAGGGGTCTACAGCCCACATCCAGCCCCTCCCCCCAGGTTGTCAGCAGCACCGCTGAGATGCTGTATTTCCACCCAATTCTGGGTATCAGTGTGTCTTGCAGAACCTTGGATCATTAAAGACATATTTTTAACGCCTGTGTGGTTCTGTGCTGGGGCTGCTGTGTGTCCTCTGTGCTTTGTGGTCTGGGGCTGGGAGGTGAAGGGGAGGAAGCTCGCCTCAGTGAAGTGGGGAGAAGGGGCTGGTTTAATCAGCGCTGTGTCTGAGCTCAGGGCTCCCAGGGCTGCTGCTTGCTGCCCAAGAGGAGCCCAAGGAAGAGTCAGAAAATGCTGTGGCTCCTGTGAGAAGCAGGGGTTGGAGAATGAGAGACCCCGCAGCCCAGGAGGCCCCTCCCCCTCACGTGAATCACTCAGCTACTCCCAGTGGCACCGTGACAACCCGGGATCAGTCTGTGTGACTAAAATAACAGAGGCGTCAGACCAATTAGTGCCACTAGATGGGGAGGGAGCCATGGCTCTGCATCTGCACTGGAGGCCGTGTTCTCCGTCCTGTCACCCAGCAGGTCCTCCCCTAGAGCCTTCTGCCTACACACTGCTTGGGTGGGTCCTTCATGTTCCACGGCCTGAGCGCCCAGGCAGTGCCTTTCCCGGCTTTTCTGACTTAGTTGGTGTGATCTCAGCTCCCAAGCCCCTGCATCCTTCTGCTTGCCCTACTTGGCCTTGCTCCAGCCTCCAGCACCTATGCTGGAGAGGCTGTGAGCAGGGGTGGGGTGGTCTGCGTTTGCCCCTCCTGCAAACTCCGCCAAGTTTCCTGGCCATGCACCCTGAGCCTGTCTGGTCATGACTGTGGCCCCGGCTGCCCACTGGCTCTGCCACACCTCACCAGGCCTGCTGCCTCTTGAAGATACTGGATTAACTCTGCCCTCCAGTGGGACCACCACACAAGCACGAGTCCCCAGGCTGCACTTTTTCTGCTGTGATCACAGGCAGGCACCAACTGGGGTGCCAGACCGCGTCTGGAGGGGACAGGGACAAGTGGTGCCAGGTCGGCCTCAGCCCAGCAGCCCAAGCTCCCGATGCGGCTCCCACTGAGGCTCCCACTGAGGTTCTGCCTGAGCAGGTGCTTTGTCACCGCCTTATTCCCCACCTGGGTTGGGGGCTTACCTTCACAGCCCCTCTCCTCCCTTGAATCCTGAATGCCACCCCACTGCCATCGGGTCATGACATTTTCTCGGCACACAGGTTCTTTATTGTCTTTCCCCTGGGCTAAGCCAGCATGAAGTCCTTCTGGAGCCCCAAGCCCACAGCGGGAATGGGAGGTGAGAGGGGCCAGGCCAACAGGAAGCCCTGCTCCAATGTCTGGGTCAGGGAGAAACAGCCTTGTACTTTGGTCCTCTTGAGGCTTGAAGGGCCTGCTTAGCTATGATCACGGAGCTGAGGGGAAGCCAGGGCTGACTGGAGAAATCGCAGCCTCACAGGGCCCAGTAGGCATAGATGACGGTCAGCAGGAGGAAGATGGCCACAGACAGCAGCATGTTCTTGCGGTTCTCCTGCCGAAGCAACTTCAGCTCCTTCTCTGGGAGGAAAAAAGGTGGTGGACAGGTGTCCTCGATCGGCACAGATCCTCAAAACCTTGTGGCTGTAGCTGCTGGGCCCAAAAAAGCCCCAACCCCCAATGCTCTCAACCGTTTCTCTCCAAATTGCAGCCAAAGACAGCATGTGTGGGAGAGTCACCAAAAGGGCTACGCCTGAAAGCCCAGTGAGGTGGTGGCGTGGCCTCCCCAGGAGGGTCCTCCGGCTTGTCCCTGGGTGGCCCCGTGGCGCCCCTCCCTCCGGGGCGTCTTATCTGGTCAAGCAGAGACTGAGGGCAGCTGGGCCCCCCTTGGGGAGCAGGCACAAGGCAGGGCCACACAAGCAGTGCTTCAGTCTGCTCTCTGCTGGATGCCCAGCTAAGCAGGAACTAGTGATGGTGAGTGGAGGCCGTCTGTGCTCACGGGGTGGTCAGGCTGCCTCTGGAGGACGCCAGCCCAGCTATTCCACAGCCACGCTGTGTCCATTTATGACACAGAGGTGGCTGGTACTCTGTGAGGGCTAAACTGAGTGATAAATGCTACAATTTTGTGTGAAAACTGCCAGCTTTGAGGGGGGAACTGAGGTCTCATTTCTCCCTGTGTGAGGGAGTGGGGATATGTGCAAACCAGCCTTGGGCAGGCCAGACAGGACCCGGGCAGGGGTATGTGACACCGTGCTTATGGCGTTGGCTCAAATTCCTCAGGGAGGTTCCCTGCCGTATAAACTACTCTAGGGCTGATTCTGGGCCAGCTCTGGCCCCCCAGGGTGACTAGAACAGAGCCCGAGGAGCCTCTGCAGACCCTTTACCTCCCAGGCCACTGGGCAGGGTGGCAGCAGGGTGGTGGGGGGCAGCGGCCACTCTCCAGCTCTGGGCCAGGTGTGGGCTCCCCCTGGCTCAGCGCCCGGCACCCAGAAGGTGGCAGTATCGCTCCACCCACAGCAGCCCTTCACGGCACCCGCATGGGAGGTTCATTGTCCATCCTGGACCCCAAAGACCCTACTACCATCGTTCCCATCGCAAGGTTTTCCTGGGAGGGAATGGAGGTCTGCAAGGAGAGGGCCAGAACAGGCCTCCCAAGTCGGGGGAGTGGGAGGGATCTCAACCTGGCTCCAACCACCCCCTCGATCCCAGCGGGGAGAACAGACCCTCTGGTCTCTCCGTTCCCCTTGGAACAGAAGAGCAACCCTGCTCCTCTCCTAGGCTGCTGGGCCTTCAGTGGAGTCCTGTGGCCTCCTGAGGGCTGGCCCCCTCCCGAAGTGCACCCTTGACCCCCATCACTTTGTGGGCTCCCCAGGCTGCCTGCCTGTTCCTGATCCTGGGACTGGAGGGTGGGGCTGGCAATGGGAAGGAGCTTTCTTACCATAGTTGGAGGCTTTGTTCATCAGGCTGCTTTTCTCCTTCTCCAGAGACCTCCTGTGAGGGGGGAAGGTCAAAATAGCTCGAGCTTTTTTCCCACCTAAGGGGCAGCGGGTGCACCAGGGCAGGGTGGACAAGAGGAAAAAGGGCCCAGGTCTCTGGGAGCAGGGGGAGGGGAGGGGTGGAATTTAAAGGTCAGGACCCAGGGACAGATACGAAGGGGTGGGGGCCGTGGAGAGGGGCATCACCTGGCCTCTGAGCTCAGCTCCGCCCCACAGAGCCTGGAGTTCACGACCTCCAGGTCTCTCCGACATTGTGACAACTTCTTCTCCAGCCCATCGATCTGAAAGACACAGCACACCCAGCAGGTAGAGATGGGTGGCAGACTCTTCCAGTTTTCAAGACAGCTGGGATCTTGGGATGAGGAAGGAGTCTCTAGGAGTCTTAGGACAGCATCCACACTTTGAATCCACGGTTTGCTGTCCTCTGTGTCCACATGGTACAGCCTGAGCCTGGCTGGAGACACCTGTGAACGTTGCTCAGGGTTTTCGAGCTGCCCTGACCCACCAGACCAAACATGGGATGGGGCAGACAGGAGCAGCCCCTCAGTCAGCTGTGTCCCCAGTTGGGCCCCACAGCAGGAACAACCAGAGCCCTGAATGTGGCAAGTTCTGCTACACAGGCAGATCCTAGAGTGAATGAGGTGATACGGGCAGCCTGTGCCTTTCCAAAGCACTCCATGCATGATTAGACGTCTAGGGGCCAAAAAAGCAGAGGCATTTCTTCACATTGGTACACCTCATTTTAAAGTAACCCAAGTTGTAATAATACACATTTTCCCATGAGATTCAATAAAAATTACTAAAAGTACAGATTAAAAGTTTCTGACTTGGTTTTTGTGCAAAAGCACTGACCAGCATCAAGATAGCTGTAACATGTGATAAAATAGCTAAGCTCCTAAAAGGCTACATGCCAAAGGTGCCTGTTCTCCCATTTATTTTGATTATAGTTTCAGAGATGTGTTCTTGGGGAAATAATCTGAATTATGGGGACATGCTTTATGAAGTACTAGACTGGATCGTCCAAGGTCCTGGTGCCACGCATTTGGCTTTCAAAGTTCACCTGTGTCCATCTGTGTGCAGGTGTCTTATCGGCCACCTCTTTGGGTCTGGGCCTGCTGCTGCTTGCCCTGCTGGTGGAGCCTAGACTGCAGTCGGGAGTTCAGGGGGCCCTGTGTCCCTCACAGCAGCTGACTGAACAGTGCCCTGGGTCCAGCTCATGCTTGATTTTCCATATGACCTCACTTACTGTTACCACAACCCGGGGAGGGATAGCAAATACCACTTCGATTTCACAAATGGGAGACTGGGTCCCCTAGATGGGAGGACTTTACTGAGAAGTCAAAGTAGAACGCCCCTCTCCTTAAAGGTCTCAGCCAGCTCTCTGCTCCAGTCCTTTCTGGAGTGGCCCCTGTACAGATGGAAATCAATGACTGTGCAGACCAATTCTAGCATCCCTGGTGTTCTGGGGACAGTGTCAGAGTTGCCCTTGAAGACTCTGGGCCTTCAGCCCCTCCTCCTGGCCTGTACCCACCCTGGTCCTTCTGGGTCAGCCTCTTTCCCTTGTCCCAACGCTCAGCCCAAATGACACACCACCTACCCCCTTCCCTGCAGCCCCAGCTGCCGCCAACTCCAGCTCTGGAAGCAGGGCTCTGTGGGAGGGAACCGCTGCAGAGCCTTGAGTTAATTGCTTGGCTAATCATGTCATTTCCTACTGCTGCTGCTGCTAAGTCGCTTCAGTCGTGTCCAACTCTGTGCGACCCCATAGACAGCAGCCCACCATGCTCCCCCGTCCCTGGGATTCTCCAGGCAAGAGCACTGGAGTGGGTTGCCATTTCCTTCTCCAGTGCATGAAAGTGAAAAGTGAAAGTGAAGTCGCGCAGTGTGTCTGACTCTTAGCGACCCCATGGACTGCAGCCCACCAGGCTCCTCAGTCCATGTGATTTTCCAGGCAAGAGTACAGGAGTGGTTGCCATTGCCTTCTCCGTATTTCCTGCTAGTGGGTACCAAAGGGAGGGCTGTCCTGGGAACAGCCCTAGCCAGGAGATGGGCCTTTGCTTGGGGAGGCCAAAGGCCGTCCTGAACCTGTGCTGTAGGGAAACCAGTGCCGGGGAGCCAGGCTCAGGGAACGGAAACAGTCTGATGTGAAGGTTAGTGGGGACGGAGCCAAGAGGAACAGGTGACAGGCCGCCGTGAGGCCCGCCCTTCACAGCAGCACCCGACACACACAGCCTCCCCTCAGGCCGTAAGACTTGTGGTTTCCATTTCCTGGTGCAGAAACCAAAATCAAGGCACCAAATGCTATGCTGGGTCCCAAACAAAGCTTAATTCTTGCTGTGCTCTCTCCTGCATGAGGCCTTTTCTGTGGCCCTTGGCCGGAGAGGTACTGCCTCCTTCCCTGGGCAGATGAGCCGATCCTTCTCTCATGAAGCCAAGCGCATATTATGTCATCCAGCTGTGGGTGTCCCAACCTCATCTTGCCAAACTCTGGGAGCCCCTTGGGTAGATGATATAAATCTGCAGCCCAGGGTCACGCCTAGCCTAGATCAACCCACTCCACTTACGTGTGTGATGCCTGGCCTCTAAGGAAGGCTGACTGTGTACCCCCTACCCTAGAAGGCGTGGTGGCCATCTGTCTCCTCTGTGGCCACTACAAAGCCTGCCCTGCTGCAGTCCCTGTGTTTGTAGCCATGGAGGAATGAGCGGGGCTAGGTCTCATTTAGCACCTGGAGTCTGAAACACTCCCTCATGCCCACAGAAGCGGAAAGAAGCTAGAGAAGCAGTGGTACATGCACGTAGATTATATACTTTGTGGACCACCCCATGCAAGTATTAGTGCTAGGTTAGATTTCTCCCTGCCACCCTTTGGCCAGGCCCTGGTATGCATGTCATTTTGCGGAAGAATTTTGGGGCTTTCCATCCCTAAACACCTCTACAAGGCTACCGGGGGCCAGGAACTCATCATGCTAAGCACAATCTTTAAATTGAGGTTGGCAAACCACAAGTGGGCACATCAGTCTGCTGTCACGCTCTAGCAGGGCCTGTGGAGCTGGCGGCTGGAGGCCTTTATCTCAACAAGCCCAATTTATCTGCAGTTCCATGAATACCCCCCTTTCACTTACCACTTTTTAATGAGCATAAACAGACTAACACAAATCAAGGTTTTAGGGACTCAAGTTCTAACCTCCCTCCATGAATATTTATGGCCTGCTGCAGCTCTCTCTGATTCCCTCTAAACATCAAATTCTCCTTTAAACCCAGCTGCCTGCTGTGGGCAGAGCGAGGGCAGTCTGGGGCCGGCGGGAGGCTCTTCAGCAGGCCCCAGACCCATCCTCAGAAGGTGCCCCCCACAGTCCAACACCCTGCAGCACTTGCTGAAGCAGAAGCCGGTTCTCAAGCAGCCATAACAATGGGTGCAAAAGTTCTAGTGACCTAGGGACGTCACTGCCGGTTCAGCGATAAAGAATCCGCCTGCCAATGCGGGGGCGCGCTCGATCCCTGCTCCGGGAAGAGCCACGTGACGGGGCAACTGAGCCACTGCGGTAAGAAGCCAGCACGTCGAAACACTGCAACGAAGACCCAGGAAGTCGAGCCAAAAGTAAATAAATTTTCTGGTGACCTACTGGCTGCCAGTCAGGCAGGGAGGAAGGGTCAAGATGCGTCTTTTAAGTTGTGACTGGGGTCAGGGAGTGATGGCCACAGAGCAGAGCTGGCCCAGCAAGATGGAACCTGAAATACGGGCGAGCACCCAGGAAATAGACCTAAAATAAGCCTCTAGTTGGCTTTTCAGACAGCAGTGACAAGCACATAGGTAACACACTTCGAAGATTCCCCCAAACAAACCTATAGTCTTTGATCAGCCTCCTCTCTGCCACCAGGCTGAAGGCAACAGAGGACAGGACAGCCAGGACCAGGAGAGGAAACATGGGTTAGGACCAGAATAAGGAAACAAATGTCAAGAAGATTCTGGAAGCATAAGGGTCAGAGCTGGGCAAGCAGTTGGAAGACCAAGTGCCCAGAGGCCTGAAGCTATAGCTCCTGAGAAGTGTGGTAACAGGGAGTATGGGCTGTACTCTGGCAACTTAGCTCGCCAGTCACCTGCTATGTCTAGGTGACTTCCTTAATTCTGTGCCTCAGTTTACTCGAGTATAAAACAAAGGTAATAATGTTTCCTATTTCCAAGAGTTGTGAGGATGATACAAAGCAATACATGTAAGGTATTAATATTAGAACAGTGCCTCACACACACAGTGAAGGTTTAACAAGTGTTTGCTATCATTATTAGAGAATGGTTTTCAACTAGATCTTTAGGGAATAAAAAGAAAATTGAGTTAATTTGTGGCAAGAGTAAGAGGAGTGAGAAACAGGGGTGTGAAATGGAGCGAACTCCCCGTTGGCCACTGGCTGGCAGCAGCGGGAGGGGAGCCCCTCGGCTCAGGTACGGCCGTCCCATCCACGGAGGGTCAGCAGGGCCTGCAGGGTTGGCCATCAGCACAGCCATGCCTCCAGACCGGCCTCCCCAGCCGGCTTGGGACGCGGCACACTGGGGACTTTATGACCCTGCCCTAGATGAACCTGGGGTGGTCTGGAGCCGGTGCCATGTTGTAAAGGTTGGGCCTGGTGGAAGCAGAGGTCAAGAGGCCAAGAGCAGCGGCTAGGGGCAGAACAGACTCAAGCGTGGTCTGAGCCCCAGCGGGCATCTGTGAAGATGCAGAACAGCAGGTGGGGGCTGGGGGCTGGCAGCTGGCGCCCAGGTTCCCTGAAGCTGCGGCTCTCTGGGGCCAGGTGCTCAGCTAAACTGGGAGCAGGAACGCAAAGCCCAGGTAGAAAGAGGCTCCATCAGAGATCCGACCAACTCCGACGGGAAGGGAAGATAACGCTCTGGAGGCCAGGGAGGCTCCCAGGACTCCTGCCCAACAGGCTAGAGAGCAGGCATTCGGCAGGAGCGTGGCTGCCCCACTGGTTCAGTTCTGGGACTTCCCTGGAGCGGTCTGCTGGCTGTGACTCTCACAGGTACAGGAACAGCTACGGTGGGCACTGAGGCAGGCCCTCATTCAGGCTGTGTGGGAGCAGAGAGTGGATGCCCCTGGCGGACAGTAACATGGACGAGAGAAATGTCCACGCATTATCTTTACACTCATAAGACCAAGTGTGTTTTAATACAGGGGAATGAAGAGTGTGTCTCAGTCCGTAGGCGGAGCATGGCCGCACAGGGGCCCGAGCAATCAGTGAGGCCGTGGTGTGAGCCCCGCGCCACTGCCTGCCTTCTGGCACGCCACACAAGCACCCACTAGGTGTTGTGTACACTCGTGTGCAAGCAGCTCAGGGGGCCAGGAAACAGGTGGTGAACAGGCAGCCTGTCCTGACAGTAACGTGTGCTCTTGACCCCAAGACCAGCAGTGGCTAAAACCTGCCCATGGAGACTGCCAGTCTGAGCCGTGGTGGGGAGGAAGGGAGGAGGAGAGAGGCAGGGAGCATCTCTCAAGGAGTGGGGAGCTGAGGGCCCCGGGGGAGGTCCTGGAGACGGGAGCCAGAAAGTCTATATTGTGTTGGCCAAAGAGTTTGCTCAGGTTTTTCTGTACCATCTTATGAAAAGATCTGGATGAACTTTCTGGCCAACTCAATACTTTAACCAGAAAGGCCCACGAGGGATTCCTCCAATCAGAATGGGAACTGCTGCCCTTCTTATCCAAGCTGGGGCTGGGGGACTGGAGGCTGGGCAGTGGCTTAGAGAGTGGGCAGAGGAGCAGGCTCAGTGGGGAGAACTGTAAGACCAAGGATTCTCCCCAGAGGCGGGGGTGTTTCCTGCAGCAGATCTCAGAGTTCTGAAGGCAGACGCTAAGGTCAGAACAGGCCCTGGCCCCAGCCAAGTGAGGCCACTGCTCCTGCTGGCCGGCACTGGGGCCAGGGCCCCTCCGTCAGAAGCAGCTCTGGGCTCCCTGCAGGCAGTTCAGTATTAAGCAAAACCGCCTCTGCCGCCTGACTTGGGGAATAACACCCTATCCTCACAGCTTTAGGGAAGTCTCCCTGGGGTCCTATATGCCATAAAACTACTGTGTTAAGAGAAACTGTAAAATTCTCCCAGAATCCCCAGGGGGCATCTTTTCAGGAGTGTGGAGCCTCCTGGTACTGAAGTGGCCCCTTTGGGGGCAGGGAAGGATAAGCACTCAGCATCCTGGTCAGGCCAAGCCCACGGGCGGCCATTTCCAGGTCTGCCAACAAGCACAAGCTGCAGGCTGTGGCTCTCCCACTGAAGATTCTCCTACTGAAGGTGCTGAATGGTGCTCCCAGAAGCATGCCGACGGCCCGGACTTCCTAAGGAGCCGCTGTCTAGGGCCAGACTTTCTTCTGGAAAAGGGCAGAGGCACACTTGGAGCTTGGCGCTGCCAGGCAAGCCACTGTGCTTTCCGGTTTTAGGAAGTCGTTTCCAGTCTTGCTGGCCTTGCTCTTGGCAGCTTCTGGGCTATGAGTGACAGGGGCTGAGAATGAGTTAAGGGGTCAAGCAGTGGTTATGGGACATATCCTACCCCGGCCTGGCCAGATCCTTCCTGCACCAAGACCTAGTAACGAGCATGGTGTCGAGGGACCTGAGCCCAAGCCAAATCATGGACTACACGTGTCTGGATGGCAGCGCGCCAGTCAGAGCAGCCTCTGGAAGCCCAGGGCCCACAGTAATACCGGCAGCAGCCAGCACTTTGGGGGCAGGCACTGTTCTAAACGCCTCACATGGCTCCCTCACAAGACGCTCACAATAACCCTGGGCGGTGAGGAGAAGTGTCAGTATCCACATCCTGTGGATGAGGAAACCTGGGCCACGGGGATGAAGTAACCTGTCCAGGATCACACAGCCGGTACCCGAGGGGGTGGTGGTGGGAGTCAGCGCTGTGAGCCACCAGCCCAGGGGGACACGCAGAGCCACCAGCCTGGAGCCACTTTCAGCTCGTAGGCGAAACCTCCACTTACACCCTGGGCCAGTCTGTGGGCAGCTTCCCACATGCTCCCCAATGTCTGCATCAACTCTGCAAGAAAGGGACCTTCCCCTTTTTATAGAGGAGCAAACTCCTGTGCGTTTATGCAAACCCATCTAGGTCACAGCACTGGGAAGTGGCAGAATTGGGGTCTGAATTGGTGGTTTTCTGCTTCAGAGCTCATGCTCTTTCCACCACTTCAAGCTCTTTCACCAAAATCCCTCATGAAAACATTCATGACAAAGAAGGGTTCTGTGGAACAAAATCATTACACATCCCAGTTGAAGCCCATCTAAGCTTGTTGATCTGGCTTTAACAGATTCTCTGCTCTGAATAATCTTGTACAAGGGCTTTGCTTGGTTTCTGTCCACATAACAGATACTCGCTGTGAGGGAAGAACCTGACTGAAATCTGTTTGCCTGGAGACAGTGAGATGGGAGCCCAGCATGTCCTCACGCTGAAGGCAATTATTACCTTCCAACTCTGAGCTTCAGACACCCGAGGCACCCTCCCCCAAACGACCTATGCTGCCAAAGCACCCTGACAAAGCGCACAGAACAAATAGTGTCTGGGAAGGAAAAAGGTGGGCTAGTTGGGCCTGAAAACCTCTTCTTTCCCCATAGCCTTTCTTCTTACTTGTTAACAATCCACAGCCCGAAGAGTGGGGTCAACTGTTTCATCTCCAGCCCCAGCAGTCCAGGAACTGGATTTCTGGAAACCCACTCATTCTCACACGTCAGGGAAGCCCCAGGACGTTTATTATGATGGGGAGAGAAGCCAGCCCGCCAGCACAGATGGTCTCCGGCTTCCCATCTGGGGCCTGGAAGCCACACAGCCAACTCACGCGGGGGTCACGGGCCCTGATTTTCCAGGGGACCAGCCTCAAACCCCAGAGGACGGATTACCCTGATAGTCCCTAAGGGATGTTTTCTGTGGAGGAGGCTCTTTTGTTTTCTGAGGGTAGAAAAGAGAAACCTCCACCACGGCTCCCAAATCATCAGAAGTTTCTCTGCTAGGCTGGGCAGATGACAGCAAACCCACCCAGTTTGTAATCAATGAACAAGTTTCAGGAAAAGCAGAGCGCTAAGGGGCTTGTCATTTCTCTGGAGAGTCACTCCCTGCCCCAGGTCAGGAACTTGGGGGCCCGGCTGAAGCCCTCACGAGCTCTGAAGCCTTCTGAGACCCCCTGGCCTTTGAGCAGCTCACAAGCAGAGCCATGTCAGTCTGCGCCTGGAGCCTTCAGTCGTCCCTGGGCCAGAACACCTGAGCTTTGTTTTCTCTTCTTGCCCCCAATATATAGTTTTTGATAAATTAGCAAAAGCCTCTTCATCGCTGAAAGGCTCAGAGCCCTTTTTAAGAATTAGCATCTACCCCGCGCCTTATGAATTCATTAATTAAGACGCTGGCAAACAGCCACTTCCACGCACGCTGACACCCAGCCGCGCTAGGTAATGAGGCTTTAGTCTCCTGACCCCCGGCAAGTGGAGTGGAGCCAGACACAGGCTGCCCAAGAGAAATCACCTGCCCAGTGGCAACCTGTCGCTTGTGCCTGGCAGCAGGTGAGGCTTATTTAATGGTCAGTTGCCCTTGAACTGTGTCCACAGGCCTCAAGCCTTTCTCCCAGCCCCTGGCTGGGCGGCAGCCAGCAAGGCGGTGTCCAGATGCCTGCTCCACTGTGGGCTCCTGACCTCTGACCGATGAACCAGTCAACTGGGCCCAGAAGTCAAGAGGTGAGGGTTCAATGCCTCCTCTAGCCTCTCAAGGCCGATTCAGTAAATATTTATTGATGGCCCACTAGGCTGCTTCTAACCTTTGTCTTAGAAAGCTGGTAGGTTCACACCAGCCTTGTACACAGCCTGTTCCGGAACCGAGACGGTCTTCAGCCGCACTCAGTGCTGCTGCCTCTCATTGCCCTCAGGGAGTTCACAGCGGGGGCTGACATCACACAAACACAAGTGTCCAGGCTGCTCTCCTCCTGGTGCTCATCCTGCCTTGGTCAATTTTTCCTCTCATCCTACCACCTGTTTTTCACCATCACTGATCCTGGCCTCTTTCTCTGATAAGAATTCCAGTGAATTTTAAATGACTACCACTCACTTTTATTCCCTCTAGTAGATACTGTTAGTTGGTCAACACAACATTGATTCCCAACCCCTGCTCCTTTGCATGCCACCATAGAAGTTAGAAAAGCTCAAAGATACTTTTCCAGCCTCAATGCAGCCAGAAGTGGTCATGTTCCAGTTCTAAGCAACAAGATGATCCAGAAGTCAGCTGGGAGACTCCCAAGAGAGCTTATGCTTCACTGACAAAAAGGACAAAGAGTGTTACAGTTCCTTTTTCTTTTCCTCCCTGACTTAAAGTTGAATATGATGACTGGGGCTGTGGCAGCTATCTTGTGAATAGAGGAAACAGCTAAGAAAACGCAGAAACACCAGCCCTGACATAGCTAACCTTTTGAACTAAAGTCAGTAGCTACCTCCCTCCAAATTTCTTGTGATGGGGGAAAAAAAGTGTATTCTTGTTTTTTTAGGTCACTGAGGTCAGTTTTCTGTAACTTGTAGCTTAAAAGTTTTCCAAACTGATAGATTTTTTGTACTGGGCACCAGATCCAACTCTCTAAATGTCAGCCAAGACACTGCACATCTGTTAAGACTGTTGAAACATTTAAAGACACCAAGGTGAATGGTCCAGTTGTGGCGGGAAAGTACAATGACCAAATAACAGGTCATTACTATCAGAAATTAAAAAACTAACAGGTTTTACATAAGCCAAAACCCTATCCATTGAGACTGAAATGCAAGCTTTCCCTCAGGCAGAATCCTTCTATCAGTTTAGATGGAAATACAATCTTTCCCTCCTCCCACACAATTTGAAAATCAGTACCAGAGGTGGTGATTTCTCATCTGAATTATAATTCTCTCTTGTTATTCAGAATAAAACTTGGTAGCCAGTTTTTCCCCAAATCTGATATCTCACAAGGTGGCACAGGAGTTGGATAAAAAGGCTTTGAAAGGAGCCACAAGTGGGGGAGGGTGAGAGATGCCTTAATGTCCTGGGAGGTGACTGTCCAGTCCAGCTGGCCCGAGCCAGCCCTCAGGGGGAGCGCTGCCTGCTCAGTAACTGCTTCATTACAGCAAGTGGAGACTGTCTGCAGCTGCTGAAATCACTCACTTGTGGAGGGTTTACCACACTTGTCAGATTAACAAACATTTTTTATTAAATCACCACTTCATTGGCTCGGAGCACATGACTTTTAATAACAGGACAATATCTGCTGCTCCTGAACACCAGAGCACATTGAATACTCAGATCTGCAGGGGGCAAAGGAGGAGCAAGGTGAGGAGACAGCCAGAAACCAAGTTTTTTCTCACGCGCACAGTTGCAGAGCTCAAACCTTAGAATATCCAAACAAAAGTAACCTAATCATCAAGATGACCAGCATAAATACTTATATTGACATTGACAGGTTAATAAAAAAAACAGGCAAAACTGATTGGTATAAGGCACTAGGAGAGCAGGCACATCACCATATTCAAAACACTTTTAAAACTCACATCAGGGACTTCCCTGGTGGTCCAGTGGCTAAGAATCCATGCTCCCAATATAGGGAGCCCAGGTTCCATCTTGGTCAGGGAACTAGATCCCACATGCTGGAACTAAAAAAAAAACCCACTTGTCGAAAGAAAGACCCAAAGTAAGATCCCAGCTGTCACAAGTAAGCAGCCAAAACAAAGAAAGTAAATAAAAATATGAAAAAAGGAAAGGTATTATCACAAATAAATAAAACCCATATCAGGCAAACAAAAGATATCTATGAACATCTATGATCTATATGTGGACCATAGTCACCGAGTCTGCAAGCCCTGGTGATGTTCAAGTCCTTCATGTTACCAATGAGGAAACTATAAAGGCCAAACTTAGTTACAATGGAAGGATGGCTACCAATAAGAAAGCCTTGTTTATTGACTATCCATTGTGTGTCACACATGCTCCTTTACAAACACTCTCTCATTTAATCCTCAAAACTACCCTGTGAGGTAAGATGCAGTCTGCTGAAGAGACTCAGGCTGTCCAGTAAAATACACTTACATCTTCTTCCACAGAAATGGAGCCCAAGTTGGGCACATGGCCTCCTAGGTGATGAATGTATTTACGAGCCACCCCTCACAGGCCTTGCATCTTAGCTGCAATCTTTGCCAATGAGGAGAGGGCACTTTGGGCCCAGTACTCTTAAGACACTGAGTGTGCTTCCTCCACTCTATCTTTCCTGTCAGTGAACACTTCAATGTGGTGCAACCTAGCTTCATTCATGAGGTGACAACAAGGCTCTGGGGGACAGCAGAACCACAAGACCAAAGGAATATGGCAGAACCACTACTGTCCTGGTACCCTAGACCGGGAGCTGGCAAACAATGGCCTGTGGGTCAAATACGGTCCACGACTTGTTTCTGTAAATAAAAGTTTTATTGGGTGTATGACTTGCTTTTGTAAATAAAGTTTTATTGGAACACTCATTAGTTTACATACTGCCTATGGCTGCTTTTTGTGCTAAGTATAGTTTTTGGTTATTTTTTAGTATAGCTGAGTCTCATTATTTTGGTAGTTATGTTCTATAAAGAGGTCAACAAAAAATTAGCAAATACTGAACCAAGTTAGGTTCCAGAGAGCCTCCGGTCACAACACTTTTATCAGCTGATCAATACAAAACCCTGTGTGCTTGTGTCTAAAGAGACCTTATTTAATATATATTGTTTAATTAACATTGAATGCACATCTAACAGCACATTGTATAATGATGCCTGAGAAAGCTACTCTAACACACACATTTTCTCTATAAGGCATGTCTCAGCCTTCTTGCACTTTGGAAGACTGAACAGCACTTCAGGCCTACACTTGAGGGCCATTTTAAACTGCAAAATCACCAACCAAAAGCACAACAATGCAAGAAACTTGGCACTAAATAGACCAGAAAAAGGACACTAGTTCATAGCTCACAGAAGAGTTGAAAAATAAAGACACACTATTGCCTTGTTTGACTGTAACTGGACATGTGTGCCTCAGGTGAATCAAAGCTCAATGCTTTCAGTCAGTTTGGTAATTACTACTGAACCATTTCAAGTATTGATTTGGGGGTTACAAGCACATTTTAGCAAGTAGACAAATGCACAATACATAATCTGTGAACAACGAGGGTTAACTGTAGTTGCAATAGAGACTATATGGCCCATAAAGCCGAAAACATTTACTATCTGATCCTTTATAAACAAACAAAACCCCGAATTTTGGGATTTCTGTAACAGCAGCTTATCATGTCCTAATATAGGCTATAAAGTCTAGACTTTTCCCATTTCAGAGTGCCATCTCATTTTAGCATCTATATTTGATTTCATTGTGTGTTAGTCACTCAGTTGTGTCTGACCCCATGAACTGTATCCCGCCAGGCTCCTCTGTCCGTGGAATTATCTAGGCAAGTATACTGGAGTGAGTCATCATTTCCTTCTTCAGCGGATCTTCCCGACTCAGGGATTGAACTGTCTTCCCAAAGTTTGTTCGTGTTTTTCCACAACATCTTACAGAAACACTCGAATGAAATTTTTGGTCATCCCAATGCAAGAAGATTCCATCAACCTTGTTCCCTACCGAGTAGGCCAATATTTCTCAAGTGGTGGTACTAAAACCTCCTGCATTAAGCATGGGTGGAGCTTGTTAAAAATACAGACACTTTGTTAAGAATACACACCCAAGTTCTACTGAATTACCTGGGATGGGGGAGAATTCAACTCCCCATTTTTAACAAGGCAGATGATCCTTAACGCATTCTTAAGACTGAGAACCACTGAACTGGGACTAAGTTCAAGAAGACAAGTGCCCAGTATATTTCCTGCAACCACTGAAAGGGTGATCTAAGGGAACCATAAACCGGGAGAAACAAGATGCAGCAGAAGGCAAACCACCTGTGCTTGATTTTGGGCACCTCAACCATTTCCACTCCGGCTCTACTTGAAACTTCAGTTTCCCCATCTGTAAAAATCTCACAGGCTTGTAGTGAGGATTAACCAGGAATGCAAATAAAGTAACAAATAGCACTTGCTCAATAGGCATCAATTTTCTTTCCCTTCCTTATGCAGTTATTTGTAAGCTCTTTGAGAACACCATTCCCGAATCCTCTACAGATTCTCACAAAGTACTTTTCAAGCTCCATGCTTCAGTACCCCAGAAGAAAAATTCCCCATCTCAGGCCACCAGTAATATATTAAACAGTATGGGGTCCCTCACCTTCGGGGGTCCCCTCATCTACAGAGTTCTACCCCTTGGGGATCCCCCTTACTTCCGAGTACCCGCCCCCTTTGGGTTCCCCCTTTCACTTAAACGTTTCCTCTCAGGGCCTCCAAATTTCCGTACCGCGCCCTCTTTGGGGCTCCCCTTACCCGCGAGTCTCTTCCCCTCTGGAAATCCCCTCACCTTCTGTTCCCACCTCTCGTGACCCCTCGGGCCCTGCAACCTTCGATTCTCCCAGCGGGCCGTCTGTCACCCTCGCGTCCCTCTCCCAAACCCACGTCGCCCTCATCTCCTCCTCTTACTCCTTCCTCCAACCAGTAGCCCGGCCGACCCACCATCCGCCGCGGGGAGAAGTTCACGACAGGCTGCAGCCCCCGTTTCTCCCCTCACCTCTAAAGCGACGCCCAGGTTCTCCCGCTTCTTTTTAGTCATATTACTCGACGGGTTCCCGGAGTCATTATTGGACGCGCCCACTGGTAGCGCCACGCATGTGCAAAGTCTCGTGCTTCTCGCTCATTGGCCGCCGAGGTGGCGGGAGGCGGGACTAACGGCGGTCACCATCTAACTGAGGGGCGTGGCCAGCTTGGTGCGGCCATGTTTGTGAGGGGCAACCTTTCTTTGTGGCCTTAGCGTCGAAAGCGGTGGGGAGAGAGTACCTGGATTGGTCCGGAAGGAACGATGCCCCGCCCAGGGGTGGAGCTATCCCTTTCCTTACTTACCCAAAGCCACTTTACGGCACAAGAGACGCTATTTTTTCACCACATCGTCATCTGTGTCCTTCAAGCTTTTAGGGACCACTTTGCGCTGTTTGAGGAAGCCAGCTCCCATCCCTTCAATTCTGTCATTTCTTCACTATGGACCTTCAAGACCATACTGAAGCACTGCCTCACCTCGAAGCCCCCCAGCTTGAGCCCCTTGGCCCTTTGGGAACTGACAATGATCTGTTGTTATGCATCCTTTTCGTCTTGTTTTTATTTTTCTTGTTTTATTGTAACAGCCTACAAACGTCACAGAAGACTTTTAAGTGAAAAGCAGCTTCCTTTATCCTACCACTCAGTGCAGTTCCTGCCTTTGTTTCCGTGTATTCTGGTCCGGGCTTGGTCTCAGACATTATATTTTACGCTGTTGTAGTCGTATCGTACCTCCCTGGTGGGTCAAACGGTAAAGAATTTGCCTGCAGTGCAGGAGACCCGGGTTCAATCCCTGGGCCTGGAAGGTCCCCTGGAGAAGGAATTGGCAACCTACTCCAGCACCCTTGCCTGGAGACTTTCATGGCAGGCTACAGTTCTTGGGATTACAAAGAGTTGGACTCAAGCGACTGACTTTCACTTTTCACTTTCAGTCCTGTCCATAGAGTATGCTGTAGACCCATGTCCTTTGAAATGCTTTGACTGGGATCCAATTTTGTCTGGTAACCCAGTTACCCATATAACCGAAACTAATGTTTCCTAATAAACACCTTTACCACCTATGATGCACTCAAATGTCTTCTAATCCAGTCTGTTCAACTGAAAAAAGCTAGTGGCAGGAGACCTATTAAGTTTATTTCATGACTCATTAATGGATATTTGAAATAGACATTTTCCCATGTGCTTTTTTTAAAGCTTAAAAAATTTTTTTTTAAAATTTATATTCATTTTTGGCTAGACTGGGTCTTTGTTGCTGAGCACAGGTTTTCTCTAGTTATAGTGCACAGGCTTCTCATTGCATTGGTTTCTCCTGTTACAGAGCACAGGCTTCAGGGTGTGTAGGCTTCAGTAATTGTGGCACGTGGGTTTAGTTGCCCCATGGCATGTGGAATCTTCCTGGACCAGGAATCAAACCCGCCCCTCCCCCTACTTGCCCCACTGTGTCCCCTGCATTCGCAGGGGGATTCTTAACCAGTGAACCACCAGGGAAGTCCCATTTCCCCATGTTTTGAAATCAACATTTGTAGTGGGGTATATTGCCACCAAGTGAACGCATCTTATTCTTGTATTATTTTATAGGATGTTACCACCAAATTATGCTAAACCAATTATCTTAGTGTACATAGCTCTGTCCTTTTGAATTATTTCTTTAAGATAAATTCGCACAAGTGGAATTATTGGGTCAAAGAGTATGAGAACAGCATTACAGCTTCTTATTTTCTGACCAGTTATCTCTCTGTTCGAGTCTGTGTTTCTGTGTGTGAATAATAACCTTGACAGTGTTTGGGGGGAAAAGTCTTTTCAGATCTGTTTTCTCTTCTTGATAAAGTCACTGAATGATGGAGCTGGAGGGAACCTGAGATACCATCTCATCTGGCTGCCTGACTGAGGCCCACAGCAGGAAAGTGTAGTAAATTCTATCTGAACAGGAAGCAGGCTGTTGAGCAGTTGTTTAGTGCAGTTCTTAGCTTAACACCCAGCCCAGGAAAAACTTACTCTAGAACACTGTCCATCAACTGTCAATCAACAGCATTTACTGTCAGAACACTCTGCATAGCTTTGGTTCTGATCCCAGAAAAACCAGACTCTCTGCTTCCCAATTATCATAGGCACAGGCCCAGGGGAGGTGAGAAGAGAAGGAAAAACACTGTGTTCTTTTAAATGTGATTCCTTCTGCGTTTGTTTGGCACCAAGAAAAAGCCATGGGTATGCTTCATGTCAGTCCCTTGTCTCACTTCCCCACTCCCGGTGAACTGACGGGTGAGCTGTCATCCTCCCCAAGGAGCCTTGGATTTTTCCAAACCAGAGCCTGTCCCACGTACCTGCTAATGGGACAAAATGCCTGAATTGAAGCTGGAATGAGAGCCTACGTAGGTTGTAGTAAAAGGGGGAATTTTGAAGTGAGGCTGACTTGGATTCCAGTCCCAGCTCTGCCACTTAGCTGTGGTGTGATTTGGGGCAAAACACTTAAACTCGCTGAGCCTTGATTCCCATGACTATAAAATAAGCTCGTCATGCCAGACTTATAGGGTTGTTGTGAGAAATACTAAGTGGTTGATACTGTGGTTTGTGAGTGACCAGGAGAGATAGCAAGACTAAGGCACCTGCTTCCAGCTTTTCATTATGGGGTTTTGCTTAGCAGTTGTTGCCATTCGTATTTTTTGCTATTGTTTTGATACTAGTTTCTGTCAACTTTGATATTATTGTAAACCATCTACTGTTAGGAGTTTTGGGCAAATATTGGTTTATTTCCTGTTACTAAGGATGTGTCATTTACTGCAAAATGCAGCCACTCACATACACTCTATTCAGAGAGGAGACGCCCTCTTCACCTCTCTACTCATCCTTCCTGCTGAGATCAACTGTGGGTTTCATGTGCCCAGACATTGCAGATGGGTGCTGGGGAGACTGAAAGAACCCTGGGTAACCCACTGAGATCCTTTCACCCCCTGGTACGTTCAAAGACCAGCTTTGATTCCCATGGGGGCTCTTTGCTGAGCCTAATGCAGCTTGGCCTGGCTTTGTGCTGGAAATTCTGTCCACATGCAGATGGATTACCGTTGGCTGGCTGGCTGGCTGTCTTTGTTCTCCAGTGAGCGTCCTGAACTGTCTGTTTGGGAATTTTGTAGCTAATTTTTAAGGGAAATCAAGCAGCACACTGGCAAACAGGAGAACTGGATTCACTCTTGGCCAGGTCAGGTTCTCACTTCCTGACCTTGGGCAAGTCAAGCCTCTTCTTTGGCTCTCAATTTTCTTGTCTATGAAATGGGCACACTGGGGAGACTAGACAGCTTAGACACGGTAGGATTCTGTTTTTAACGGCCTTGTTATTTGTAAAGTGCCCAGATAAAAGGCACCCTCATTGATTGTAAGGTGGACATATAAAATAAGAAGCAATCATTACCCTCAAGATATCATCAATCTAGTTAGAGAGACAGACTGACAACATGAAATAGTGAATGCCAGACAACATATAATTAAAAGCCAGCTGTTTGGTACTTACTGTTGATACATTAGGAGCTCAGGGTAAAAAAAGAATGCCATGCATATTCGGGGTGGCTTTGTGGAGGCTATGGGTCTTGGAGGATAAACGAGATTGGGTAAGTTGAAGATGGGAGAGGGCACTCCAGGTGGGAACCCAAGGATTTCCTATGCAGGGGGTGCCCTTTTTAACCCTGCACAAAAGCCCTGTATTGGCTAGCCCCAGCCCTGGCAAATTTGTCATGGAGACCCCTAAGTCTATTCTTCCATCCCAGCCCCATCGTGGGCTTGCTGGACCCAGAGGGCCCAGGCCTGGACCCCTACCCCTGCCCTAAGGGCACCTTCTCAGAGCGGGAGTCGGGGAGATTGAAATCTTTCATTGTCAGAAGTATCACAGGCAGGAAATGAAGAATTTCGTAGGTGGTTAAAAATACAGTGGAGGCTGATTTATGTTTGAATTTTGTTCCAGGACAGGAGATTATAGCCCAGGTTCTGAGGCAAAGGCAGCCGTGTCTTTATAGCCTGCTTGGATCAGTTTTATGTCTTAGTGATTTTTATACGTTTCAGCTAAGCCAAGATGCTCAAACTTTTTCGTCCCACACTTCACGGGGGAGCTCATGTACCACTCCTGCACCTAACCTCATTTTCCCATAAACAGAAAAAAAAAGCAAAATAGATGAAAAAAATGTTTTTGCTTTCTACCTAGTTGGTATCCAGTGATGTTAGCTCAATTAAACCAAATCATAAATAGATGATGAACCCATCTGACACCCTAAAGCAGATGTCAGGGGACATCTCGAAAATAAAAGGACAGGAATCTAAATATTTGTTGAATATGGAAACCAGTCCTTCCCATAATATTTTTAAAAACTAATTTATTTATTTTTGGCTAGGCCAGGTTTTCGTTGCTGAATGCAGGCTTCCTCTAGTTCTGGTGCGCAGGCTCCAGGGTGAGCAGGCTTCAGCACTTGTGGCAAAGGGGCTTAGTTACCCTTCAACAGGTTGAATCTTCCCTGACCAGGGATCTAACCTGTGTCCTCTGCATTGGCAGGTGGATTCTTAACCACGGGATTACCAGGGAATTCCATAATGTTTTCTTGATAAGAAGAGATTTCTATCAGATATTAGCATCAAGATAGGCTATGTGGCCCTTCCTGGCATGCTAATAGGATTTTACCTCATGGCTACTGTACCTTTTGTAACTGATTATACGTCCACTATTTCGCTCACAACGAAGCTCAGATCTGAACTTGTTCAGGGATTTTGAGCATAGATTTTCATGTACTAGCATTCTCCTTGGCTTTATTTTCTTTTTCTACCCTTGTTTTCCCTTTGTTCTATCACTTTATCTATTTTTATCCCACTGTATTGTGTACATTTTGGTAAACTACCTCAAATCCTTTTTTAGAATACAAAAGAAAATAAATAAATCAATAAATACATCCTGTGTTTGTAAATATGGCACTTTGTTCTGTCTAAGGCAAATTTTCACATCCATTAGCTCTGTGGTCCTCACACAGCTCTGTAAGGAAGGTTGGGCAGGCTCAGTCACTCTCCCTTTGCAGACAAGGAATCTGAGGTACATCCAGGGATAAATGGCCTGTAGGAGAGGACAGACCCACTCCTCCATCCCTAAAGAAGATGGCCTGAACCCTTCTGAAGAAGGAGATGGGAATATGGAACAAATAGCCCACTAGGTGACTTTTTACTAGTAGGTGTGGATTGAGAAAGAGGAAAATTTGGAAGGGACACAAATTGGGGTGACCATTGGCTTCAGAGATTCCTCCAGAGTCCATATCTGTGCTGCCATCTCTACCGCACCCCCCCTCTTTTGATAACAAGTCCACTCCCACTGGTCACATGGAGGGCCATGTAGCTCCCTGAGCAGGGTAGCCAGTCATAGAATCATATGCTCTTGGCCACAGTGATTGGTTCAGAGGAGAGAGCTCATGACTCAGGTTTGGCCAATAGGAGAGCTTCACTGGGATTTTTAATCTCCAGCTGGGAAATGAAACCTCGTCTCAGTTTTGGTTGCCGAGCTGTGACCCTGGAACTGCCGCTGGTTGTGCTGCCTTCCATGAAAAGAAGTTCCTGTGGAGTATGAGGTGAGGCAGGCAGAGTGCACAAAGCAGTAGCTAGTGAGAGACTGTGAGAGAGACGGTGCCTTGTGGACGTTTGGACCTGAGGTTCCAGGTGCCTCGCCCTTGCCTCTCCCAGGATGGAGGCCAACAAGGATGGAGGCCAACACATCCTCCCTTTTGAGTACACCAGTTTGAGCTGTGTTTCTCTCACTTACTGCCCAGAAATTTCTTATTTCATATAATTTGTAGACTGACTGTTTTTGTTTGCTTTTTCTGGGAGAACCCTGAAGTTCTGCTTCTCTGGATGTTCATACATCTGGATACTCAATGTTTAAATTTCAGTGTTTAGCTTCTGCGAGGGAGCTTGGGCCCTGGGAAGTAAGAATAATAATTACCAGCACACTGTCAGGCGTCTATCACTGGAACATAAACAGAGGCAGTAGAGATTGGTGGTTCAGGGCATGGCAACTGACTTGGCTGCTCACCAACTGTATGACCTTGAACAAGTTACTTAACCTCTGAGTCTCAGTTGCCTCATCTGTAAAATGAGGATAAAATAAATAGTAGGTATCTCATAAAATTCTTGTGAGGATTATATAAAATAACCCATTTCAGCACATAATGCTGTGCTTCATACCTCATTGTGCTGTGCTTGGTCGCTCAGTCATGTCCGACAGTTTGTGACCCCGTGGTCTATGGCTGGCCAGGCTCCTCTGTCCATGGGGATTCTCCAGGCAAGAATCCTGGAGTGGGTTACCATGCCCTCTTCTAGGGGATCTTCCCAACCCAGGTATCAAACCTAGGTCTCCTGCATTGCAGGCGGATTCTTTATCAGCTGAACTACCAGGGTAGCCCTCATACCTCATTAGCACACCATAAATGTGGTTCAAGTATTTTGGACAATTTTACATGTACTATGCCTTGAGAACTCCTATGAATGAAGCAGAACAAATATTCTCATATCTGTTTGGCTGATGAAGACTCTGATGTTTGGAGGGGTTAAGTGATCCATTCATATCACCTAATAAGTGGAAGAGTCTGAGGACTTCCCTGGTGATCCAGTGGCTAAGAATCCACCTTGCAGTGCAGGGGATGCATATTTAATTCCTGGTTAGGGAACTAAGATCTCACATGCTGTGGAGCAACTAAGCCACCATACCACAGCTATTGAGCCCACATGCCACAACTAGAGAGTCTGTGCCACAGCGAAAGATTTTGCTGTGTTGCATAGTTATTTACTATGCAAGCAACCTGTTTTTTAAGATTCCATTTGGTCACAAAACATTCCTAGACCCTTAGGGTTTAGCTTTCACTCACTTCTCTAGCTACTGCTATTCCCTTGAGATCCACCTTGGTCTGATCACATTTTTAGCATAAAAACAAGTAGCATGATGCAATGAAGATTTTGTGTGCTGCAACTAAGACTCTTCACAGCCAAATAAATAAATAAATATTTAAAAAAAATAAGTGGAAGAGTCTGGATTCTAGCTCTTGGAGTCGAATCCAGGGTTCTCGCCTTTGGATTTTGTTACCAAATGGCTCTGTGCTGGCTATTCTCAGGAAGCCAGTTTAGCAGCTTGTAAAGGGCACTATCTCTCCAGGGACAAGGTCCTTTAGAGAAGCCAAATTCTGTCCAGAAGACAACTTGCTGAGGACAGAGGATTGGCACTGGAAAGATGCCCAGAGGAAAGATTGCTTAGTTTGCTTCTCTGGTCACCTTCAGCACGTGCTTATCTGCACTCCTCTTCCTCTTCTTCCTCCCTGGCAGCTCACAGCACCCACACATCTCACATATAAGAATTCTACAAGACGGACACTACAAGAATCAGAAAGTAATGTAGAGGTCATTCGAGTCCATTCATTTATTCAACAAACATTTGTTAAACATCTACTATGTGTGAGGCATAGTAGATGATATGGTGAACAAGATATAGATCAAATCTCTCATTTTACAAGTGAGAAAAACTGAGTCCCAGGAAGGAAGATGGCTTCCCTAAGATCTACAGTGAGTTAGTAACTTTGTTAGACACCTAGAGCTACCCGCCTAGTTCATAGCAGCCCCTCTTTTCTGAAGTTTATGTGGTTTCACCTTCCTTGTCACAGCGGATGGGCCAGAAAAGATAACAATCAGATACCTGACAGAAGCTGGGCCAATCAGATTTCACCTCCCAGAAATCTGACCCTGAAATGTGATGCTGTTCTCAGCCCAGAGAGAAAGGGACAGAATGAATGCATGGTCATATCCACGGTCCGTCTTTTGGATCAACCCGTGGGTGTTCTATCAGCACTGCCCATTTTTTATATCTTCCCTCTTCGTTTGGGAAATTTTGAAATTATTGGGTTTTTTTTTCCTTCTTGCAACAGAAAATAACGTGAACTAAGACTGTGGCTGAACTTGGATTAAAACCTGTCTCCTGGCTCCCAAACCTGTGTTCTTTCCATCACATTGAATGGCAGCGGAGATGCTTCCTAAGGAGTTCTCAGAACTCTGGCTTTTGGGTATGCCACACAAAACCATACCATCCAAAGGCATTCTCACGGTTCAGAGAAGGGGTTTCTGGGAGGTGTCAAGTCCCTTGATCTCTAGAGCAATTGCCTTGGGGGTGTGTGTGAAGGTTTCCAGAACAGCAGGAGAGGATGGTGATTAAAAGTTCAGGCACTGAGGCCAGACTGTCTGAGTTCAAATCAATCCTGGTCTCCACTCATTAGCTGTGTACCTTGGGCAAATCGCTTTTATCAGTTTCCTTCTCGGATAGTCACCCTCATGGGGTTATCATAGGATTCCATATATGTATAGAGTGCTTGGAATAGGGTGCAAGAAATGCTAGTTATTTACTATGCAAGCAACCTGTTTTTTTTTAGATTCCATTTGCTCACAAAACATTCCTAGACCCTTAGGGTTTAGCTTTCACTCACTTCTCTAGCTACTGCTATTCCCTTGAGATCCACCTTGGTCTGATCACATTTTTAGCATAAAAACAAGTAGCATTCAAAGCCCAAGTCAGATACCACATGAAGAGTAATCAGTTTCTGACCTTTTACACACCTTGATGTGTGTGTTGTACCTGTGATGAGTTGTTATCTCAGCTTGTACTCTCCCCTGGGACAGGAGCTGACCAGACTGATTAAAGTTTCTCATCAAACCTTCATTCAACAATTAAGTGCCTATTGCAGAAGGTAATGGCAAACCACTTCAGTATTCTTGCCTTGAGAACCCCATGAACAGTATGAAATGGCAAAATGATAGGATACTGAAAGAGGAACTCCCCAGGTCGGTAAGTGCCCAATATGCTACTGGAGATCAGTGGAGAAGTAACTCCAGAAAGAATGAAGGGATGGAGCCAAAGCAAAAACAATATCCAGGTGTGGATGTGACTGGTGATAGAAGCAAGGTCCGATGCTGTAAAGAGCAATATTGCATGCTGCTGCTGCTGCTGCTGCTAAGTTGCTTCAGTCGTGTCCGACTCTGTGCGACCTCAGAGACGGCAGCCCACCAGGCTCCCCCGTCCCTGGGATTCTCCAGGCAAGAACACTGGAGTGGGCTGCCATTTCCTTCTCCAATGCACGAAAGTGAAAAGTGAAAGTCAATTCGCTCAGTCATGTCCGACTCTTAGCGACCCCATGGACTGCAGCTTACCAGGCTCCTCCGTCCATGGGATTTTCCAGGCAGGAGTACTGGAGTGGGGTGGCAATATTGCATAGGAACCTGGAATGTTAGGTCCATGAATCAAGGCAAATTGGAAGTGGTCAAACAGGAGATGGCAAGAGTGAATGTCGACATTCTAGGAATCAGCAAACTAAAATAGACTGCTGCTGCTGCTGCATCGCTTCAGTCGTGTCCGACTCTGTGCGACTCCATAGACAGCAGCCCACCAGGCTTCCCCTCCCTGGGATTCTCCAGGCAAGAACACTGGAGTGGGTTGCCATTTCCTTCTCCAATGCATCAAAGTGAAAAGTGAAAGTGAAGTTGCTCAGTCATGTCCGACTCTAGCAACCCCATGAACTGCAGCCTACCAGGCTCCTCCGTCCATGGGATTTTCTAGGCAAAAGTACTGGAGTGGGGTGCCAGTGCCTTCTCCAAAAATAGACTGGAATGGGTGAATTTAACTCAGATGACCATTATATCTACCACTGTGGGCAGGAATCCCTTAGAAGAAATGGAGTAGCCATCATGGTCAACAAAAGTGTCCAAAATGCAGTACTTGGATGCAATCTCAAAAATGACAGAATGATCTCTGTTCATTTCCAAGGCAAACCATTCAATAGCATGGTAATCCAAGCCTATGCTCCAACCAGTAACGCTGAAGAAGCTGAAGTTGAATGGTTCTATGAAGACCTACAAGACCTTTTAGAACTAACACCCAAAAAAGATGTCCTTTACATTATAGGGGACTGGAATGCAAAAGTAGGAAGTCAAGAAACACCTGGAGTAACAGGCAAATTTGGCCTTGGAGTACGGAATGAAGCAGGGCAAGGGCTCATAGAGTTTTGCCAAGAGAACACACTGGTCATAGCAAACACCCTCTTCCACCAACACAAGAGAAGACTCTACACATGGACATCACCAGATGGTCAACACCGAAATCAGATTGATTATATTCTTTGCAGCCAAAGATGGAGAAGCTCTATACAGTCAACAAAAACAAGACCAGGAGCTGACTGTGGCACAGATCATGAACTCCTTATTGCCAAATTCGGACTAAAATTGAAGAAAGTAGGGAAAACCACTAGACCATTCAGGTATGACTTAAATCAAATCCCTTATGATTATACAGTGGAAGTGAGAAATAGATTTAAGGGACTAGATCTGATAGATACAGTGCCTGATGAACTATGGATGGAGGTTCGTGACATTGTACAGGAGACAGGGATCAAGACCATCCCCATGGAAAAGAAATGCAAAAAAGCAAAATGGCTGTCTGGGGAGGCATTACAAATAGCTGTGAAAAGAAGAGAAGCGAAAAGCAAAGGAGAAAAGGAAAGATATAAGCATCTGAATGCAGAGTTCCAAAGAAAAGCAAGGAGAGATAAGAAAGCCTTCCTAATAGAGGAAAACAACAGAATGGGAAAGACTAGGGATCTCTTCATGAAAATTAGAGATACCAAGGCAACATTTCATGCAAAGATGGGCTCGATAAAGGACAGCAATGGTATGGACCTAACAGAAGCAAAAGATATTAAGAAGAGGTGGCAAGAATACACAGAAGAACTGTACAAAAAAGATCTTCATGACCCAGATAATCACGATGGTGTGCTCACTGACCTAGAGCCAGACATCCTGGAATGTGAAGTCAAGTGGGCCTTAGAAAGCATCACTACGAACAAAGCTAGTGGAGGTGATGGAATTCCAGTTGAGCTTTTTCAAATCCTGAAAGATGATGCTGTGAAAGTGCTGCACTCAATATGCCAGCACATTTGGAAAACTCAGCAGTGGCCACAGGACTGGAAAAGGTCAGTTTTCATTCCAATCCCAAAGAAAGGCAATGCCAAAGAATGCTCAAACTACCGCACAATTGCACTCATCTCACATGCTAGTAAAGTAATGCTCAAAATTCTCCAAGCCAGGCTTCAGCAGTACGTGAACCGTGAACTTCCTGATGTTCAAGCTGGTTTTAGAAAAGGCAGAGAAACCAGAGATCAAATTGCCAACATCCGCTGGATCATGGAAAAAGCAAGAGAGTTCCAGAAAAACATCTATTTCTGCTTTATTGACTATGCCAAAGCCTTTGACTGTGTGGATCACAATAAACTGTGGAAAATTCTGAAAGAGATGGGAATACCAGACCACCTGACCTGCCTCTTGAGAAATCTGTATGCAGGTCAGGAAGCAACAGTTAGAACTGGACATGGAACACCAGACTGGTTCCAAATAGGAACAGGAGTTCGTCAAGGCTGTATATTGTCCCCCTGCTTAGTTACCTTATATGCAGAGTACATTATGAGAAACTCTAGGCTGGAAGAAGCACAAGCTGGAATCAAGATTGCCGGGAGAAATATCAATAACCTCAGATATGCAGATGACACCACCCTTATGGCAGAAAGTGAAGAGGAACTAAAAAGCCTCTTGATGAAAGTGAAAGAGGAGAGTGGAAAAGTTGGCTTAAAGCTCAACATTCAGAAAACGAAGATCATGGCATCTGGTCCCATCACTTCATGGGAAATAGATGGGGAAACAGTGGAAACAGTGTCAGACTTTATTTTTTTGGGCTCCAAAATCACTGCAGATGGTGACTGCAGCCATGAAATTAAAAGACGCTTACTCCTTGGAAGGAAAGTTATGACCAACATAGATAGCATATTCAAAAGCAGAGACATTACTTTGCCAACAAAGGTCCATCTAGTCAAGGCTATGGTTTTTCCTGTGGTCATGTATGGATGTGAGAGTTGGACTGTGAAGAAAGCTGAGGGTTGAAGAATTGATGCTTTTGAACTGTGGTGTTGGAGAAGACTCTTGAGAGTCCCTTGGACTGCAAGGAGATCCAACCAGTCCATTCTAAAGGAGATCAGTCCTGGATGTTCATTGGAAGGACTGATGCTGTAGCTGAAACTCCAGTACTTTGGCCACCTCATGCGAAGAGTGGACTCATTGGAAAAGACTCTGATGCTGGGAGGGATTGGGGGCAGGAGGAAAAGGGGACAACAGAGGATGAGATGGCTGGATGGCATCACTGACTCGATGGACATGAGTTTGAGTGAACTCCGGGAGTTGGTGATGGACAGGGAGGCCTGGTGTGCTGCAATTCATGGGGTCGCAAAGAGTCTGACACGACTGAGCGACTGAACTGAACTGATTATGTTCTGAGCTCTATACTGGGGCTGGGGGACACAGGATCTCTGTGTGGTGACAGGCTAAAAGATAAATACAATGCCATGCTCCAACACTGTGAGAGAGGCAAGCTTAAGGAGCTATGGATTGAGACTCCTCTAGTCGTCCAGTGGTTGCTGCTGCTCAGTGGTTAGGACTCTGCATTTCCAATGCAGGGGGCACAAGTCCAGTCTCTGGTCCCAGAACTAAGATCCCACTACCTTGCAGCAGAAGGAGCTATGGATTCGTTGAGAATGTTGGGCTTAGTTCACACTGGGGAGTTAGGGAAGGAGGCTCAGAGAAAAGGAAAGATGAGTAAGAGTTAGACAGGGAATACAATTTCACACCCATCAGATTAGCAGATATCTGACAAAACCAAGCACTGACAAGGATTGGAATCATGGAAACTCTGATACACCCCTGGTGGAGTGTAAGTTGATACAAAACTATGGAAAACAAATCAGCATTAACTAAAAAAGTTGAAGGTGCGTCAGTTGACATATTACAATCGTGTACTTTGTTGTAATAGCAAAGATTTGAAAACAGTTTAAATGTCCATTGTATTAATCAGCCACCGCTGTAATCATACTGTGTAACAAACAGTTCTCAGTGACTTACAACAACAAACATTTACTTCCTTTTTTGGGAGAGGAGTCAAGTCATTTGCTTTTTACATGAAAACAGAAAATTGGGAGAGGGAGAACAAGAGAGGAACCAGCCAGCCGCTTAGATTTTTCCGCAGTTGAAAAGGGGCAGCTGGCTTTAAGACAGGAATTGGGTCCCCACAGCAACCTGGTGACTAGACCAGAAGCAATTTATCAAAGCACTATTTTCTATTAAATGTTATCCCAAGCTAAGCACGTTAAGGTTACGTTGGAAAGTATCACTGTCTGGGAGTATTTTTCTGAAGAGCACAGAGATGAGATGACAGGCAGCAAGTCAGCAGCAAGGTGAGCAGCGAGGGCCAGGCTAACCTAGGAGCAGAGGATCAACTCACGAAGAGCAAGTGGGTTCACTCGACATAGTCAAAAGCAGTGGGGAGTTCACAGCCCTTGTGTCCATGTAGGGCTTCACGTGGGAGATGAAGTAGTCGGCTTGTTCCCGAGTCAGGTCCTGGTACAGCTCCTCCCTTGGTCACAGAAGGCTTCCCTTCGAAGCTTTTCGGTCTCCCTTCTCGTTCTCACAGCTGATCATGAAGGTCAAGTACTCGTGCAGGGCAATGTGGCTGTCCCTGTTTGGATCCACAGTGTCCAGAATGGCCTTGAACATGGCGTTGGGCTCCCCTTCCTTCATCATGGGCAGGTCATAGACCAGGGAGTGCTCCTTGCCCGAAGGATTTCAGGTTAGCTGGGGTGAGTCTGCCCAGGTTTGCCCCTGCTCTCTGTGTCTCTCATCTGCGGACTCAGGCTGAAGGGGTAATAGTGTGCTGGGAGCAAGCTCTTCTCATGACAAATGGCAGGACTGCAAGAGGCCAAATTAAATCATTAAAAATGATGCTTGCATCACATTCTCTAGCATTCTATTGGTTAAATTCCATTAGGCCAAACTCAAAGTTAATGGGGTAGGGATAGGTTCTCCATTCACTCTACCTGGCAAAGGATGTGCATGTATAGTTTTATGTACTCATGAATGCAAGAGTTGGGAAAATAATTCAATTGCTTATATCAATCAGCAGAAAAAAGATCAATAAATTGCAGTGTATCGTACAATGAAAAATTATACAGCAATGATGATCTAAAGCAGGGATTAGCAAAGTACACCCAATCCAGCCTGCTTTTTGATTTTTTTTTTGTAATTACGGTTTTTGTAATTACAGTTGTATAGGAACACAGTCGCATTTGCCCATCTACATATTGTCTACGGCTTTTTTCACATTATAGTGGCAGAATTGAGTAGTTGCAGCAGATTGTTCAGCCCACAAAGTTTAAAATTTTATTATCTCTCTCTTCCAGAAAAGTTTCCTGACCTCTGATCTAGAGCTACACACATCAACATGGATAAATCTCACAAACATAATGTTTGAAAAAAACAAGTTGCAGAGGAACATAAACCATATGATACTATTTCCCTAAAGTTTTAAAACATGCAAAATATTCAAAATAATACTATATATTGCTTCACTACTCAAACATATGCTGTTTAAATAGCAAACATCAAAAGCAGGCTGAGGGGCTTCCCTGGTGGCTCAGTGGTAAAGAATCTGCCTGCCAGTCAGGACACACGAGTTCCATTCCTGATCCCAGAAGATTCCACATGCCACGGAGCAACTAAGCCCATGTGCCTCAACTACTGAGCCTGTGCTCTAGAGCTGGGGAACCACAGTACTGAAGTCTGAGTGCCCTAGAGCCTGTATTCAGCAACAAGAGAAGCCCCTGCAGTGAGAGGCCTGGGTACCGCAACTAGAGAGTAGCTTCTGCCCACCGCAACTGGAGAAAAAGCCCTCGCAGCAACGAAGACCCAGCACAGCCCAAAGTAAATAAATAAGTAGAATTACTTTAAAAAGTAGATTTATTAAAAAGAAGAAAAAAGCAGGCTAGGGATTTCCCTTGGAGAAGGCAATGGTACCCCACTCCAGTACTCTTGCCTGGAAAATCCCATGGACGGAGGAGCCTGGTAGGCTGCAGTCCAGGGGGTCGCTACGAGTCGGACACAACTGAGCGACTTGACTTTCACTTTTCACTTTCATGCATTGGAGAAGGAAATGGCAACCCATTCCAGTGTTCTTATCTGGAGAATCCCAGGGACGGGGGAGCCTGGTGGGCTGCCGTCTATGGGGTCGCACAGAGTTGGACACGACTGAAGTGACTTACCAGTAGCAGCAGCAGGGACTTCCCTGTCAGTCCAGTGGTTAAGACTGCGCACTTCAAAAAAAAAAAAAAAAAAAGCAGGCTAGTGATTATCTCCATAACTGGGGAGGTGGATGTGACTGGGGAGAAGTGCCCAAGGGGTTTCTACTGTGTTGGTAATATTTTGTTTCTTAAGCTGAATGATGGTGCTCATATAAGGGTATTCATTTTATTATGATTTACACCTTTTGTGTAGGTCTTAAATATCTCATAAAAGGAAAAAAAAAAAAAGAGGGGAGAACAGAAGATGGGTGAAGACCGTTCTAAGGAGTCTGATTCCTTACCAAGGTAGAGAGGAGTTCTTGGGCAGGTCTGAGCGTAAATGGCATTGCAATCAGATTCGTGTTTTAGAAGCATCAACTGGTTGCATTGTAGAGGACAGTGGGAGCAGGGCTTCCCCACAACATTTTGCCCCCCAGGTGCCTCGCTTGCCTCACTTTACTGCAGCCCTGGTCTGGAAGCAGGTGAAACTGCAAGCAGGGACCTGGTTAAGCAGGGATGGCAGGGGCCCAGGGCCTGAGCCAAAGCAATCACACGAGGGATGGGAAGGGGTGACATCTTGAAGACCTAGGAAGGGGGTGATTAAAGAGGGAATGTGGGACTTCCCTGGTAGTCGAGAGATTAAGAAATCTCCTACCAACGCAAAGGACACGGATTCTAGCCCCGGTCTGGGAGGATTCCACATGCCCTGGGGCAACTAAACCCATGTGACATGACTACTCCACACACCCTGGAGCCTGTGCTCCACAAGAGACGCCACTGCAATGAGAAGCACGCTACAACTAGAGAAAGCTCACATGCAACAACGGAGACCCAGCGCAGGCAAAACGAGAAGAGGGAACGTGGAGAGTAAGGGGGTAGAGTCTAGGAAGCCACCCACCTTTCTGCCTCAGACCAATGGATGGCATTGCCGTTTGCTGCAGGAGAGCCAACAGCAGAGTGGCAGAGTTTGGAAGAACACTGGTGAGTTCTGTGGAGCAGTGACCCTGAGCGCTGGGCTCCAGGGTGCGGCTGGAAGGATGATAGATGAAGTGGGAGGACGGGCAGGTGGTGGAAGGAGCCTGAAGTGGTGTGTTTTCTTTGTGCTGCAAGACGGGCGCAGCGGGAGCTGGGATGGACGTGGCAGACACTGTCCATCGACTATCCCACAGCATTCCTTCTCCTTTGCTGCTGCTGCTGCTACTGCTAAGTCTCTTCAGTCATGTCCGACTCTGTGCGACCCCATAGACGGCAGCCCACTAGGCTCCTCTGTCCCTGGGATCCTCCAGGCAAGAATACTGGAGCGGGTTGCCATTTCCTTCTCCAATGAATGAAAATGAAAAGTGAAAGTGAAGTTACTCAGTCGTGCCCAACTCTTAGCGACCCCCTAGACTGCAGCCTACCAGGCTCCTCCGTCCATGGGATTTTCCAGGCAAGAGTACTGGAGTGGGGGAGAGCTCTATTTTCTCCAGGAGTCAATGTGCTTAGCCACCAGGTGAATCATGATGGTGCAAATCCATGACGACCATCCATCTCCCTCTTCTAGTAATTGGCTTAGGGGTAGACATGTGGCCTCATTAAGGCAATGAGACATGAGAAGTAATATGCAGAGACTTCTAGGAAATTCTCTTCCTCCATAAGATACCTATGTGAAAAGAAAGTCATCCTCTCTTCTTACACTGAAAAGTGAAAGTGAAGTTGCTCAGTTGTGTCCGACTCTTTGAGACCCCATGGACTGTAGCCCACCTGGCTCCTCCGTCCATGGGATTTTCCAGGCAAGAATACTGGAGTGGGTTGCCATTTCCTTCACCAGGAGATCTTCCCAATCCAGGGATTGAACCCGGGTCTCCCACATTGCAAGCAGATACTTTACCATCTGAGCCACCAGGGAAGTCCACCCACATTTTTCTCCGTCTGACCTCTTCAGTTCTACTTGGGAAGCTGTTGAGCATGTATGTGAGGCTTGGAACTGCTGCAGGCACCTCGTGTCATGAGGAGACATAATTGAGGATGGCAGGATGGAAAAACAGGAGGAGCACAGGGAGCACCCCGTGCCCTGCCTCCCTCTTGGCTGTTGTTAGTGTTCCAGGCTACTGCTTCTACCAGGTGACTCCTCTCACCTGGAATTCTGACTTTTCCAGAGCTGCCTCCCCTAGCCCCATTTCCCCCTGCTCAGAATTCCTTGGTGGCTCAGATGGTAAAGAACATGTCTGCAATGAGAGAGACCTGGGTTCAGTCCCTGGGTCAGGAAGATCCTCTGGAGAAGGCAATGGCAACCCACTCCAGTCTTCTTGCCTGGAGAATCCCAAGGACAGAGGAGCCTGGCGGGCTACAGTGCAAGGGTCACAAAGAGTCGGACACGACTGAAGTGACACTATGGACTGTAGCCACCAGGCTCCTCTGTCCTTGGGATTCTCCAGGCAAGAAGACCAGAGTGGGTTGCCATTGCCTCCTCCAGGGGATCTTCCTGACCCAGGGGTCAAACCCGAGTCTCTTTGGTGAGTTCTTTAACACTAGGGCCATCTGAGAGGCTACAGTCCACGGGGTCACAAAGAGTCGGACATGACTGGGGGACAATATTTCTTTCAGAATTCCTTGTACTACCTTGAAACTCTGCCTGACCCTAGCCCAGAGTTCTCCCGTTGTTTCACGTCGGTGTTTGATTTCCCACCCTCTCCTTCTCTCCAGGAGCACACAAGGCAGTGTGCCCCTTAAGATGTTCAGTAAACCCTTAGGGGGCGAGGGAAAGGTCCTGTCATTTCAACTAGATTCATTTAAAGATGAGTACTCCTTTTGGGTATTCTATAAAACGGCACGTGCCTGTCATCCCCCTTCTCTTCTGGTGAGGAACATATGCTTCCCCAAGTGTTGTCACGCTCACTTCTCCAAAAACCCCAGGAAGTGGGTGCTGTTATTGCCACTTTCCAGAGGAGGACACTGCGATCCAGAGAAATACGGGATCCTGCCTGGAGCCACAGTTAGACACGGGCAGAGCCGGGTCTGAGGATTCTGAGTTTTCCCAGGGATGAGGGAGAGAACCCCTCCTCTTTCACTCAGCCCCTCACTGCCCCCCTGCTGCTCCGGAGGAAGCGAGAACCTGATCTGTGTGTTTTGCAGTGAACAAAGGCTCGGGAGCTCTTCCTAAATGGCTTTGCTGGAGGCAACTCTGTTTTTATCTACGGCCTCCTGTCTCCCTCGCCTCCTCTCTTTGAGGTTGTAAGGAATCAGAGAGCAGGAGCACCCCTCCTTCCACCACCTGCCTGGATTCCCTTTGGCGGTGATGAGGCTGGAGCCTGGGGTGAGCCACATCATGGCTTAGCTAGCTGCCTGCCCGGCTCTGCCTGCGGGGATGTGAGTTTACAGCGCCCGGCTCCCTGTCCTGGATGACTGCTGCCTCTCTGGACGCCTGCGAGGGCTCCTTTGCCCGCTGGCTTTCAGCTAGGCTTCAGGAATGGAGGCAGTGAGGACGGGGAATCTATTACTCCAGCTTCCTCCCCGCAAGGTCACGGGCTGGCCACGTCCCTCTGCCCATGGTTCCCCACCAGCCTTCCCTCCACTGCAGCTCTCTCCGGGGCTCCCCACACTCGCCGGCCCTGGGTACTGAAGCACCCCTTATCAGCTTCCCTAAGCCTTGCCTATACACCTTTGCAAACAAGCTCTTTATTAAACTCTCCTCATGTCATTCGGGGTGAGGCTGTCATTTCATTGTTCTCAAGACACTGAACTAATCAAGTAGCAGCCAATTGAGAAACAGCTGAATCCCCAGCAGGAAATGGCGGGAACTGAGAGAGAAGGCTAGTTGAGCAAAAGGGCGCTGCCATCCCCCGCCCCGGCCATCAGTCTCTGAGAGGGTGGGACCCCCAGTGAGCCGTGAGTGGTAGTCCAGTCGACTCCACCTGCACAGCAGATTATCTGAATGCCTGCTGCTTCCAAGCCTGGAGAAGACTGCTTCCATGGGACCAGATCCACAAATAGGCACCACGCTGTGCAGCAAACAGTGATCTCCAAATATCTTGATCACACACCCCTGTGGGTAAAACATTTTTGAGGATGTGTCTGTATATCAGTCAGGGTCCCAGCAGGAAACAGATGTCCTGTTTAATTTAGGGTAATTCAAACAAGTTTATTTACCTGCGTGTGTGCTAAGTCGCTTCGGTCGTGTCTGACTCTTTGCGACCCCATGGACTGTAGCCTGCCAGGCTCCTCTGTCCATGGGATTCTCCAGGCAAGAATCCTAGAGTGGGTTGCTGTGCCCTCCTCCATGGGATCTTCCCAAGCCAGGGATCGAACCTAAGTCTCTTATGTCTCCTGCATTGGCAGGCAGCTTCTTTACCGCTAGTGCCACCTGCGAAGCCCCAGAACCTCTTTATAAAGCTGTGGGTGTAGAGAAGCTACAAGGGGTGGTGCAGAGCTGTGACCGCTCCACAGGGGAGGGGAGAGAGTGGAGCACCCAGATGTGGAGGAACACAGCCACCTGGAGTGGCCCTGCAGGGAGGGAGCCATGGGAATAAAGTCCCTGACTGCACTTTCTTCTTCCCATTAAGTCTCCCATTAGCCAAATCCTCCCTGACACCCTAGGGCAGGGATTCTCAGGACCGGGTGAAGGTGGGCTAAGGGGACAAGCAGGAAATAGTAAGTTCATAACCCCAGCAAATGTAAGTTTATTTATTAATAAATTCTAAACACACACAACTGAACTAATGTATATTATAGAGTACATACAAGAGGGGAAATTGAAAAGAATTAGATGCAAGAGATAGAAGTAGAGCCCCAAAAGATTATTTCATGCCCCCATGGAGTGTAGGCTCCCTGCTGTGATGCAGCCTGTGTGGAGGACCAGTGTCCCTCAAGGAACATTCTGGGGTGATGGAAATGTGTAAAAACTGATCAAGCTGGACACTTAGAGACAAGTGCATTTGCCTGCATGTAAGTCACACACACACACACCCACGCACACATACATCTGGGCCCAGTGGGCCCCCAGTTTTCTCCAGTTTGCTCAGGAGTCCAGAGTGGCCTGTTGTTCCAGGGTTTTCTTCTCCTCTCACTCGTGTGCCCGGTTCTCCACACTGCTGAAGTGGCCTGGCCGGGGCACCTCCCTCTGTCAAAGGCCGACACCTTGTTCTCTCGGGTAATAATAGAGTCGCGCTTACAGGGCTCTCGCTGGGAACTGGGAGCTGCTCCAGCCACTTAATATGCATTAACTCCTTTAATCCCCACAACAACCCTCAGAACACTGATGCTATTTTTACCTTCTTTTTCCAAACGGAGAAGTGACACAAGGAGAATGAAAAGCGGAAGAGATTTACCGCAGGCCACACGGCTAGGAAGGGGCAGAGTCAGGGTGTGGCCCCAGGGTCTGAGCTCTGGCGCCAGGCTGTGGGGCTTCTCTTAGGTATTCCCTGGGGCCGGGAAGGAAGTGGACCTGGCCTGTGCCCCTGGAGCTGGTCTCTTTCTCTCTCTCACTGTCTCCAACTCCCTTCTCTCTTCCTCTCACATGCTGACGGTGGTTGACGGTGGTCATGTGGGAGGCTTGGCAGTGGAGTGACACTTGACAGCAAGTGGCCTGAGAAGTGGGAGTCGGGGTCTGGGGCAGGGCCCTCTGCACGTCCACCCAGCCTGCAAGAGGGAGTGGTGCGTGTCTGCCCCAGCCTCGCCCTCCAGTCAGCGGGCCTCCGCTTCTCCGTCCCTGGCTGACTGGGTCCTCCCGACCTATGCCCCCAGCCAATATCCCCTCCCCTCCCTCTGCAATGCACTCCGGCCCTCGGCCTAGCTGGCCTTCCAGGCCCAGTTGAAATCTCACCCTCCCTCTAGAACAGTGGTCCCCAACCTTTTTAAACCAGGGACCAGTTTTGTGAAAGACAAGTTTCCCATGGAAAACTGGGTGTTTGTGTATGTGTGATGGTTTGGGGATGATTTATTGTGCACTTTATTTCTATGGTTATTATATCAGCTCCACCTCAGATCATCAGGCACTAGATCCCAGAGTCAGGGGACCACTGCTCTAGGGAGTATCTATCTCCCCGCCCTGCCCACATGAGCCCACCTTTTGAATTTGAGAGCCAGGCTCCCCTTTCCACTGCCAGCTCAGAGAGGGTAGGAACCACATCTGTCCTGCTCACTGTCACCAGCTGGACACCTTCCTCAAAGGGGCTTGGCACAGAGAGGCACGGGGGATTGTTTGAAGCAGCAAAGGAATGGAGGGATGTTTGTGAGTCCTGATGTTGTTCTGTGGGCCATCAGCGGGTCATCAGAGGTTTTTCAGCACGTGCATTTCATGATCAGAATTCTCCAGGTGTCCCGGGGTGTTTGGGGAGGGGAGGCACCGTCCCCTGTTTCTGAAATGTGCATGCTGGGAGCTGTGGCAGCTTGACAGGACCCCCTTCCCGATGGCCAGAAAGGAAATGGTGGGTCTAGGCTCCTTTGCCGTGAGAGCCTTGGGCAGCCAGACGGGGCAGGGCTGCGGGCCGGCTCCACTGACTGGGGGCACCGTCTGCGCCCACCCGCCAGAGGATCCTGCCTGCGTGGGGCCTCGCGACAGCCTCGTGCCAGAAAGCCCTGGGTAACTGAACTCTGTTGCCTCACAAGAGAGGTCATTTCCCTCCCCGACTTCCAAGCCTTTACCGGAGCTGTTTCCTTGTCCCTTAACTCTGTTGGTATTGAAGTCTGGGCAGCCTGACAGCCCTGGCAGACAGCCCAGAGGCCAGCGCCCCAGGCAGACACTCTCTCTCTCTTATTATTCAGCTTCAGCGGCCTCGCTGCGATTGGGTGGCATTTGTGAGCACAAAAGAGAGGACGCAGGCATTCAGGAGGCCCTTTCAGAAAAGGGCGCCGCAGGCCTCCTGGCTGGAGATTCTCCTGAGGTCCAGTTGGGTCTATTTTCAGCCACCAGGCACTTCTGTTTGCATCTGACCCTGGCCCCTAGGCCTCTGCATGCCGGAGTGGGTGGAGGGGTGGAGGGGGCTGGCAGGGAGGTTTCTGCCAGGGTCTCCCTGCCTGGAGGACCGGATGCTGGCTGCCCAGAGCTGAGGGGATGATAGGGGTGGCATCCACAGAGATCAGTTCCCTACTGGCCTCCCTCGACCCGCCAGACCCACTCAGAAGTGCACAGAAGCAGCTATGCGGTTGCTACTGCCATGTAGCTGCGAGTCAGCGATAAAGGGCCAACTCCCCCAATTGGTGCCTTGTGTGATTCGGGGCTCCTTTGTCACCCACATCATCATTCCTGGTACCCAGATCAAAGCTCCTGCCAGCTGTGCACCGAGCCCTGCTCTCGGCAGGAAAGAGCGAACTGGAGCAAGTGAGGATGAAAGATGACGCTGAGGATGGAAAGGCGTTTTCATTGACAACAGCCTACAGCTCCCTGCTGGCCCCTGCCCCCCACAACCTTGCTTCTAGTCCTGGGACCCATGGAGGGCTTTGAAAATTCCACCAAGAAATGGTGCCCCGGTTCCCGGCATCCCCTGTGGCTGTCTGTTGTTGATTTGAAATCTGTTCGCCCAGGAGTCCCAGTCCGGCTCAGCAGACAGCAGTATTTGCTTATTAATTTGTTTATTGATTTACTGGGCTGTACTTGGGGCTTCTCCCGGGAAGAACTCCAGACACGCGGGCTACCCAGCATCCAGCCATCAGTCAGACTCAAGTTTGGGCTTTAAGATGCCGCAGGGCCTTGAGCTGGTGGGCCTCAGGCCAGCGCAACGTCCCAGAAGGGTTGAGGGGATGGGCAGTGGGGTGCTGGAAGGCTGAGGCCAGTTGCTGAAGAGGTGGGCTGACCACAGGGACGGAAGCATGCTGTGCTCGATGGGGACGGCGGCCCCTGGGGTTGTGCAGCATGGCCTCTGCCTGTGGAGAGGTTATTACAGACTCGTGGCCAAAGGGAAGGAAGCCCACATCTCCATCTCAGAAAAGGCCCTCCTCCAGCTGAGCAGTATTTAAGAGGCCTCCTTCCCAGAGGCAGGGGATGCAGGAGAACCAGTCCAAGGTCTTTGGTGCCCGAAGGCGCTCAGATTCATGTCTTAGGAAGGGTTTTCTGAACGTGCCCAGACTGAATAAGGCAAGGGGTGTTTCTAGCAACAATTCGCTCAGCTCTTGCATAATAATACTACATTTTAAAAAACCTCTGAGGACGTCTGTGGCTTTGTCGCCTTTTCAAGGCATATGTTGACTACAGATTGTGGGAGCAGGATGGGAAGGGGGAGGGGAGCTTCTGAGGGAAGAGGCAGCTGCGTCTGAACAGAATTCTGTCATGGAGAGAAAGATCTCTGACTGAGGACTTGGAAGAGTCAGGCCACTGTGGGTGTGGGCTTGGGCGTCACGCAGACCAGGGGCGGTTCTCGGTGCTGTCATTTATGAGCTGAGCAAAGCCAGGCAAGTTACTTAGCATTTCTGTGCCTTGTCTCATCTGTAAAATGATGGTAAGTGTGTCAACCTCATGGGATTGATGGGAGGGTAAAAATAAGATGACATATGTGCATGGGTGCTTAGTCACTTAGTTGTGTCCGGCTCTTTGCAGCCCCATGGACTGTAGCCCTCCAGACTTCTAAGTCCATGGAGTTCTCCAGGCAAGAATACTGGCATGGGTTGCCATTCCCTTCTCCAGGGGATCTTCCCAACCCAGGGACTGAACCTGGGTCTCCTGCATTGCTGACGGATTCTTTACTGTGTGAGCCACTGGGGAAACCCCAAGATAACATGAGAAATACACTAATATATGGATGATGGTTATCTCTTTATTATAGACACAGGATTAGAGATGTGAAGCTTCCTGATGGAAATCTTTCCTCTAAAATGAAAGGAGGACCCTGCCTGAATGAATCTGGGGTCCCCTTTTCAGATGTGTCCTTCTCTTTGGCTGCTCTGGGCTTTCTCTCTGCTCCCTGGAGCCCCTTCAATTCTCTTTCCCTAAGGACCAAGATCAAAATCTCCTGGTATTGTTGGGGGAACCACTATCCAAAACAGCCCACCCTGTCCAGGCATCACAGTAGCCCCCTGCATCAGTTAAGGAATGCAAAACTAACAAGCTACCACCAACTGGAAGAATTCGAGGGAAGTCAAAAGGAGATAGGAGCCATCAGTCCATATGTCCTACCAACCTCCCAGAGTCCTTCGTTACTGGGATCCATCTTGGTTAAGTGATGGGCACACCACTTGGGAAGACCCTGGATCGGAATGATTGGGCAGAGACAACCTGGAAACTCACTCCATCACCAGAAAACCCGAGACTGTGAACCGTGTGGCAGAGCAGTTCTCCTGGGCTCCCTTACCCTCCTGCTCTCCGCCTGGGTGCTCCTTCCCAGTAAAGTTTCTTGCTTTGTCAGCACTTATGTCTCTTTGGACAATTCATTTCTGAGTGTTAGACAAGAGCCCACTGCAACAGTATTGCTGTAAGCCAGCCAGGCACTAATATTGCCCACAGACGATACCAAATGGGGGAAAAGGGGTCAGGGTAGGTAGATGGAAAGAGCTGAGAGTATCTTCTGCAAAGCCATGTTCCTGTGAGAGTGCAGAGGGGCTCAGGAGGGCACCAGGCTGAGAAGTCCACTGCTTAGCCTCCAATCCAAGCCCCATCGTTCCCTGCTGTGAAGCCTGGGGCAAGAGGTTTAATCTCCCTGTGCCTGGGTTCTGCATCTGCGAAAAGAGATTATGAGAGTACTTGTCTCACACAAGTTGTGTGAGGTTAAGCCACCCGGGTGGCACTAGTTGTAAAGAACCCACCTGCCAATGAAGAAGCCATAACAGATGCAGGTTCGATCCCTGGGTTGGGAAGATCCCCTGGAGGAAGGCGTGGCAGCCCACTCCAGTATTCTTGCCTGGAGAGTTCCATAGACAGAGGAGCCTGGCAGGCTACAGTCCATGTGGTCACAAAGAGTCAGACACGACTGAAGCAACTATGCACACATGCATACACGTTACACGCTAGGCATCTGTGCCCAGCTTCCAAGTCTTCATCCACACAAGGATGAAAACATCCGTAACTCATCTTCCTTCCTTCATTGTTCCTATCCCATTCCTGTGCACGCTGTGCTCAGACTGCACAGATCAGCCCTGTTCAGTCATGGCCTCTGTGACTTGGCACTTGCTGTGCCTCAGCCAGGAACGCCCTTCCTCCCAGCCTTGGCTTGTCCAAGTCCTTCTCGCCACATTCACCCCTCCCCCGCCACATCCCGCCATCTTGAAAACTCCTCCCCATTCCTTGGATCTCAGTGTAGGCGTCACTCCCTCCAGGAAGCCTTCTTGGATCCCCTTCCCTGACATCCCCCTCCCAGTTGGGTCCTGGTCCTCCCTCCCCTGAGACTTTTCCTACAGCATCTTGTGCAGAACCATCATCACCACACTTGGCAGAGCAGGTCTATGTCCTTCTGTGCTACCCCCAGCTGACTGAGTTTCCAGTGATGGAGTCAGTATCAGTTAGGACTGAGATGGTCTGCAGGTGATAGCAAGCTCCCAAATATTGGCCTATGCATTAGAAGCTTTTGGAGTTCAAGGCTGATAGGATAGCTCTGCTCTGTATTGTCCTCTGGGACTCAGGCTTCCGCTGTCCTGTGGCTCCATGATGGGCGGCTCTCATGACCAAGTTCTCTTCACAGTCTAACATGGCTGCTCCTATTCCAGCGATTACGTCACTTTCCAGTCAACTGGAGCAAGAGTGAATATCAGCTGTCTCTTAAGGAGAATTCTGGAAGCCATCATTTGACATCTCCCTTTACACTGTATACGTCAGAATTTAGTCACATGGTTGTCTAGCTGCAAGGGAGTCTGGGAAATGTAGTCTTTATTCTGTTCGCCTATGTGACCAGCCAAAAGTTCCGGGAGTAGGGAGGAAGGGAAGAACGGAAGGACGATAACTAGCAACCTCTGCCATAGGGCCCTGGCCTCCTTCATCCCTGTGTTGTGCCCCTGCCAGTGAGCACTCAGTGTTTGTGGATAGACTTGTGTAGACAGTCCCAGTGTGAGTTTGCCTCTCCCATCAGAGTGGATGTGTGGCAGCCTCTGATTGGTCCATGTGTTGTTCCCCCATCCCCCCTTCACTCATTCACACACTTTTATTGACGCCTCCTATGTGCTGGGTGTTATCCTAGGTGCCAGGCTAAAGCAGTGAATAAAAGGCACAAACGTCTGTACCTTTCTGAGCCTGCATCCCAGTGGCGTCTGTGGTGCTATGAAGCATTGTGTTTAATGCTTTCTGAAGATTAACTCGCTGGAAAGGGTACTCTATTAGTCATCTCTATTTTACAGGTGGGGAAGCTGAGGCATGGAAAGGTTACATGACTTGTAGAGGTCATACAGTAGAAGAGACAGAGCTGAGGTTTAAACCCAGGGAGTCTGGCTTCAGAGCCTGTCCCCTCAGCCTCTACTGGATGTGGTCGCTCAGCGTTTCTTACACGATGCTGCTCTTCCTGCTCATGCTGTGCTGTGTCCTGCTTTCTGCACTGAACTGTGCCACAGATATTTTCCCGTAATTTTTGTAATCACCATTCGTGGTGGCCACACGGGGGAGGGTGGGGCAGAACAGCTGTGATCAATGTGGGTGGAGGGGGACAACGGGGTTGTGGTCCCTGTGAGAGAGGGCTTAATGGGAGAGGAGGATTTGAGCTGAACCTCAAGAAGTAGTAAAAATTAAACTCATACACACAAGAGATGGAAAAGGGGCAGGAGGGCAGGGCTACCAGCTTGAGCCACAGAGACTGGACCGAGCTCCCACATGCCAGGTGTGCTGTGAAGCCTGGCTTAACTAGGCTTATTGGATGGGAGTAAGCAATGGTGCTGGAGAAGCCTGACAATGGAGAGACGTGGATGAGCAGTAGAGGTATTTGAACTTTATTCTGTAAGCCAGGGAAGATAGCTCTTCAGTACGAGTGCCTCCAACCTGCCTCCATTCACAGCAGATATTTACTAGTCAATCACTGCACTCTCCCTGCTGAAACTGACAGTGGCCTTAGAGTCCTTTTCAACCCAAAGCTTCAGGCAGTCACTGCCTACTTAGTTGCTGTGGGTAAATGGGAGCCACTGCATGTTCTTGAGCAGGAGAATGAGTGTTAGAATATATTCTGTAGTCCTGCAGCCTGCGGGGCTGCTTGCCCTGACCCCAAGCAGCCGTGAGTCACAGCTGTGGTGGGACCGGGGCCTGGGAAGACCACAGGACAGTGGGGCTGCTGCCTTCAGCCCTGTAAACCCACCGAGTCTCGCTTGCACCCCTGGGGAGAGGACCCAGCTTTTCTCATCACGGAAACTGAGCAGAGAGAGAGAGAGAAGCCGTCACACTAGTCAGGCGAGATAGAATTCTGAATGAGGCCCTGGTTGGCTGCCCCCACCCCGCTGAGAAAGAGCGGAGGCCAGGTCAGGGCTGGATGGGTGCCACCAGCAACCCAGATTCTAATTTCATGAGTTTAAAGGCACCTTTAAAATGCATAGAGAGGTGAACAAAACTCATCTGTCATGGTTTTCAGAGTGAGAGGGATCCATCCATCCACCACAAATATATATATGTGTGTATGTGTGTATATATATATATATATTTTTTTTTTTTTCTTTCCCAAAAGCAAGTATCGATTCTCTGTGACTGTAAACAGGTCATAAGAATGCTCGCAGGCATCCCACCCTCTGATTTCAACCATGCAGATGTGACTCTGAGATAACATTCCTCCTGTGGTTCTCGTTTCTCATTGCTGGTGTCTGTGTGTGTGTGTGGTGTAGTGGGTTGATGAGAAGCACAAGATCTAGAAAGGTGGGGATAAAAGGGAATCCTTGTGGGTCTTGCAAGCCGGTGGATGGAAAAGGAGATCCATCATGCCTGCAGTGGGCAGTGGAAGGTCCCCCGCTTTGTATGCTCCCAGGCCCCCACCCCACCTCCAAGCTGCAAGTTTATCCCTGGCTGGGGAGGCTTGTTGATAACCCAACTCCCTGGCGAGCACCAAGTCCGTGAGCAGCTGAGAGATATGTTTATTTCCTTTTAATGTTGTTCAGAGTTCAATTTACCCAGTGGCACACTAGTAAATAAATAAGAAAACCAAACCTTTGACAGGGGAAAATATGGAGTTTTCCTCCTACATTCCTGAGTAATTTCTCAAAACTTTTGTGACTCACGAGGGCCTTCAGTGTTTGGCTAAAAGAGGGGAAAAAAAAAGAAGAAAAAGAAAACCATCTCATTTCTTATGTATTTGTCAACAGCTTTACAGCAAGTGGAGAATATTCTGTATAATGTGGTCCCATGCACCATCTGAGCTGACTCCAGGTTTCCTGGGTTCTGTGGCTGTGTCTGAAGCTAAGGACGTGTAACCTGTACAATTGCATCTCTGTAAGGGGGGCCGTTTTCTACTTCCCAGAACACATTACCCACCAAGATCTCCTGACACTCGTCTCCCAGGCCTCCAAGATCTGGCTGTTGGGGGTGGGGAGTTATTGTACAAAAATCATTCAAAGGCTCCAGCTTAGAACACAGAGGCAGTGAGAAAAAAAAAAAAGGCAAATGAGGGAGAAGCTATTACAGATGAATGAGGCAGTAGGAGGTGAGACCAGGGAGGTGAGAATGACAACTCTGCATTCTGCTACGTGTTTAGCTGGAAGGCTTTGAGACCCTACGGTGCCAGGCATTCGGCAAGGCACAAGGGGAGGAGGCGACAGAAACAGCAACAATCCACTCATGGCAACAGTAATGATAACAGGGCTGTTTACTGAGCATTTACTCAGTACTGTGCTGAGCACATTATCTCAGGGTTGAGTGGCCAACCCAAGCTCCTTGTTCTCGGGGCGTTTACCATCTGGTGGGTGGGGGGAGTGGGGAGCAGGGTCAGCTGACTGCTAGAAATCCAAGGAGAACCCTGGTCTTGAAGGATAGTTGGGAAAACCCCCAACTGAGGAATTTTTTGCAAATTTTGAAATTTGGGGCTCTGATTGATGTTAGAAGCCTTAGCCCCATCGATTTGAGGGACTAAGGGCTGAGGTTACCAGGAACCTGGCAGTTTAGGTTTCCATGGGAGAGCTTGCCAAATTTAGCACAGATAGGATGGGCAGAGGGGTGAGGGAGGTGGGGGCTGGTGAGGGAGAGGAGGGAACGTTCAGGGAACAGAGAAAGGCAGGGGGCAGAATTACTAGGGTGTGAGGTGAATAAGGCTGCGACAAGCAGATGAAGGCTGAGGGACTTGGAATTCCCCAGCCCAAGCCACTGAGCTGAGAAGGAGGGAGATGAGGGCTGTTGGTTGGCTGGCTGGGAGCTGGGATGAGTGGTAACAGGTCTTCTGCATCCTGAAAGGAATCAATGGAGGCAACTGAGAGTGAAATTGCTCCTTCAGTTTCAGGACAAAGTTTGAAGACGTGCCTCCCAAGGAGGGAGAGGGGAAAGAGGGGCTGTGAGTGGAATCCAGGGGGCAGTGGATGGAAGGAGATGGTGGGTAAACGGCTGTCCTCAGTGGGTTCCCCTGTCTCGGGCGTGGGCGGAAGATAAGCACTGAAGGGAGATGCTGGGAGCTGTCCAGTCTCCAGTTCTGAAATGGATTCCTGGAACTAGCATTTTTTTGGTCACAGGAGCTGACAGCCTCCTATCCCAGTGGGTTCTCAAAGTGCAGTTCCCAGACCAGCAGCATCAGTACCCCTGGAAAGTAGCTAGCGGTGCACATTCCCAGGCCCCACTCCAGAGTGAATGCATCAGAATCAGTGGCGGGAGGCTGCGTGCAGTGGCAATCTGTTTTAAACAAGGGCTCGGTGGTTTCTGATGCCACTCAATTTGGAGAACCACTGCTCTAACCAGTAGCTTTTCCTGTTCCCAATCCCAGACCCCCAGTCCATACCTCTAGGGACAATCCTGTATGCAGCTCTACCATGCCACTTGCCACCCTGCCTTTAAAGCATGTCTGTGCTCATTTTATCTCCAGCTGAACTCCATGAGGGGAGGGTAATGTCCTGCTTAACTCTCAGCCACCAGTGCCTGGCGCACAGTAGGTGTGCAGTAAATGTTGTCAATGAATTGATGGAAGGATGGATGGATGAATTCCGGAAAGGCAGCTACTGTGACCTTTTAAAATCTAAATAAGGTTGTGGGGACTTCCCTGGTGATCCAGCAGTTAAGATTCTGCACTTCCACTGTAGGGCCCATGGGTTTGGTCCCTGGTTCGGGAACTAAGATTTCACATGCTGCATGCTGCAGCCAGGAAAAAAAAAAAAAAAAATATATATATATATATATATATACACATATACATATACATATATATAAATAAGTTTGTGTCACTTTCTTGCTTAAAATCTTCCAGGAGCTGCCAGTGCATTTAGGACGAAATCTAACTTCTTTCCCTGGCCCACAAGGGCTATTGGTCTGGACCTATGGCCTTGCCTCTCTGATTTATCCTGCAATCCCCCTCAGCCACTATCGCATTCCTCCAAATTCCCCAAGCTCATTCCTGTCTCAAAGACTTTTCAAGGCTGAACCCTCAACCTGAAGTGCTGGTGCCCAGAAGGTCACACAATGGGCTTTCTCTCATTTCTCAAGCTTGGCTCAGATGACACCTTCTCAGAGAGGCCTTCTCTGACCACTCCTCTAAAGCATCACCTCCCTCCTCATTCCTTTACCTTGTTGGTTGGTTGTTTTATTGGTTGGTTTTTCTCTTTATAGCACTAGAACAGATTTCAAAGATGTATGGGGAAGGATTTGTCTCTATCATTTCCAAATTTCCCTCCATATAAAAGAGGATCATTCTTTATATAGACAATTGATATTGCCTCCATTTCAAAAACTTTCTATATTTATTTAGATTTACATTAAAATCACTGTGTGTACTTAGCAAACCCAGCTTCAAGGCCAGTTCCCTTATAATTATCTTGCTGCCTCTAAATCCCTTTAGATGGGGTTTCTGAAACAGCCATGGACCAAGCCCTTTTAATCCCACCATGGTAAGAGTTATGGACTAAGATGACCCCTGTAACTTGAGGTGTTCCATTGAGCTAAAAGAAAAGTGAGCCACCCAAAGAAGATACGGAGACTATGGGTGAAAACTTCAGCACATTCAGAGAAATGAGGGAAGGATGCATTCTTTGGGACTGGGGTACAAGTTTTGATATGGCTAGTCAGAGAAGGCTTCTTGCATAACTGAATATTTGGGTTGCATGCAGAAGATTTTAAAGGGATGAAGACGACTAAGATAATCGTGATAATATTCTGTTTAACGTTTGACTCCATGCCAAGCACTGTTCTAAAAACCCATATTCACTACTGTTTACAAGAACCCTATGAGGAGGATGCTATTTTCACTCCCTCCCATTTTACAGATGTAGAAACTGAGGTACAGAAAGGTGATGTCATCTCTCCAAGGTACCCAGCTAATAAGAGGTCGATCAAGGAAATCCAGTTTGCATCTCAGCCATCACACTCTCCTGTCTCTCCATTAAAGATGTCAGCAGCCCTTCAGGTTTCTCTACAGCTTCTCAAGCCTGTCCCCATACTCTAGCTGGTTCTGAGGGCCTATGAGGTAGCCAGGGCAGGTGTTTCATCTCCATTTTGAGATGAGGGTGCTGAAGTCGATGAGGTTAAGCAAACCACCCCAGGCCCCATCAAAAAGAAGAGGCATAAGCGGGACCACAGCCAGCAAGCCCAGCCCGGGGAAGAGAGGGCATTTAGGAAATGACATTGAGAGCCAGCAGGCAGGGAACGGTCTTGCTTCTTTCCCCAGCCCACCCTCTCCCAGCCGTAAGATATATATAGCTCCAATGGAGAAATGAATCGTGTGTTTGCAGCCCCTTCTGCAGATCCATCACGGAGCAGTGTTCGGTGCAGATTTTGCAAACAGCTTGAGATTACTGAATTAATTAGAATAAAATTAATCAAAACACCCACCACAAAGGAACCTGAGCGTGCGGAGTGTGACTTTGGTGAGAGAGGAGGCGCAGCAGAGAGATGGCACCAGGGGCTGGACTGGCTGTCTGCCCAGAGCCCACTGGGGCAGGCAAGGAGCCGCTGGGTGGGGCGCTGACTCCTGCTGGCACTCTGCCAGGCCCCCCCAGCCCCCACTTCTGCACTCTGGGTCTCAAAAAGGAGAAGACTCTGCCCTTTCTGTCCAAGCTGTTCAATCTGTAGGGATGGAAGCTTGGATCTGTTGGAATGTTCGAGGTGATAAATGACAAGGAGGTGAGCAGGCAGGGATAAAGCAACTGATTACAGGTCAGAATACCTGGGGTCTCTGAGCATTATCATCCCAGTTTACTAGGATGGATGATTTCGATTTTACTAACCTCTTTTAGCCCTTGTTGTTTGGTCGCTTAGTTGTGTCTGACTCTTTGCGACCCCATTGACTGCAGCATGCCAGGCTTCCCAGTCTTCCACTATTTCCCGGAGTTTGCTCAAACTCATGTCCATTGAGTCAGTTACCATTTCATCCTCTGTTGTCCCCTTCTCCTCCTGCCTTCAATCTTTCCCAGCATCAGGGTCTTTTCCAATGAGTTGTCTCTTTGCATCAGGTGCCCAAAGTATTGGAGTTTTAATTCTTGTAAGTTGTATACAATAGATGAGAGAGCTATAGAATAGAGCTTGCACCCTCAGCCAGACTGAGTTTAAAGTTCAACTCTCCTACCTACTAGCTGTGACCTCAAGCACTTACTGGCTGCATAATCTCACTAAGCCTTAGTTTCCCCATCTGTCAAATGGGGATAAAAAATAGTGCCTCCCTTATGGGGCCCATTATACAGTAATTACCATGTAAGTGCAAGCTATTCTTAGATCTAACCACTCAAGAGGCCCTGTCCATCTTCCTTCAACTTGGCTTCACATTTCTTCTATCTTCCTGCTGCCATTGTCTCAGGCAGGCCTTCATCACTCCATTCATTCATTCATTCCATAAGCATTTGTGGAGCTCCCACTATGTGCCTGACACTGGACCAGAGCCAGCCACTGCCTTGGGGCATTTCTCACCTAGCAAAGGGGGTGTGGATGCACCTGGTCAAACTCCCCGGAGATCAGGGAATGTTTCACAGAGACCTTTCAAGCCTAGGAAAGGCATTCCAGCCAGAGGAACAGCACGTGCCAAGCATTGCCACCAGGCTCAGTGTCCTAAAACATAAATTTGATAGAAATCATGTCCTGGTTCATAACTTATAATCAGCCCTGTTCACTCACTGCAGTTCATGTCATAGTGCGTGTAAAGCCCTCTGCGTGGGTTTCATGCTTCTTGCAAATCTGCTTCCACTTACCCTCAAGCTTTTTGACTCCTAGCACCCCGCTTCAGCTGGGGACTGTAAGATGAAAGGGTTATTGTGGAACCTATGGTTATGTGTATGCAGCAGGTGCTTAATAAATGAGCCCACCTCTCCTCCCCACCGCCACACTAAGTTTCTTGGTCAGTTTCTCTTGGTTTAAGTGTGTGCAGGAGGCAGCATCATGCAACGTTCAGAGTGCCAAGCCCCAGTCTAGGGGTCAGCAGAGCGATTTCTAGTCCTGGCCTTTTTTTTGTTTTTGTTTTTGTTTTTAATTTATTTTTCACACCTCGCAGCATGTGGGTTCTTAGCAGGGATCCCGTGCCTCCCTGCAGGGGAAGCATAGAATCTTAACCATTGGACTGCCAGGGAAGTCCCTGAAAAACAGTTTTGTAATCCTTTCTGGCTCTGACCTTTTCTCTGGCTACTGAAGAACATATCTCACACCTCACAGGGACTTGGCTGTTGTTCCGCCCTCACAGTGCCTCGGCCTCCTACCTGGCGGCGTTAGTGGTAAAGAATCCGTCTGCTAAAACAGGAGATGCAAGAGATGTGGATTTGATCCCTGGGTCAGGAAGATTCCCCTGGAGAAGGAAATGGTAACCCACTCCTGTATTCTTTCCTGGGAAATCTCATGGACAGAAGAGCCTGGTGGGCTACAGTCCATGGGGTCACAAAGAGCTGGACACGACTGAGCACCACAGTGCCTAGAAAAGTTGGTGTCACATGATAGGCACTAAACAGGGAGTCTCTAAGAGCCTCCTGGGAGCAGCTAAAGCCCAGACTCTGGAGGCACACTGAGAAATTTCTAATCTGACTCTGCCACTTACTGGCTGTGTGGAACTGGGAAAGCTTCTCAGTCTCTTTGAGCTCCAACACTTGGTTCATCTGAATGAATGGTGGTTCTAAGAGTAACCACCTCATACTGTTATTGGGAGGGTTAAATAAGATAACAAATGTAAAGCACTTAGCCTAGAGCCTGGCAGGTAATACTGCTCAAAGTTTTGTGTTTTTTTTGGGGGGGTGATCTTGGGCAAAACCGAATCTCTCTCAATTTTCTCATCAGACAAGGATAATAATGCCACCCTCCCCAGCTGTCATGAGGGCAAAGTCAACAATGTCCGTACACACTTGGCACAGTTAGCCCTCTGCAGGGCACACAACTGGTGGGAGTTTAAGTGACTGGAGGTCAGTTGGGCAACATCTTTCAAAATTACAAGTATATATATGTACCTCTCGTCCCAGCAATCCCACATCTAGCTATTTTCCTATAGATACACTTCCAAGTGTGCAACTAAACACAGGTACAAGGTTTGTATTAGCAAGTGATCAAGGATAACTCAATATAACCATCCAGTGGGGACTGGTTAAATTGGTTATGAGACGTAAATGTTTATGGAATACTAGGCAACCGTAAAAGGGAATGAGGAAGTTCTTTACATACCCCTGTAGAAGAAGCTCCAAGACAAATTGTTTTGGAGGAAAAAAGAACACTGTGCTGTTACGCCTACATATGGGTGCCTGTCTATCCATAGAACATCTCTGGAAGGAGCCACAGTAAATCAACAGCAGCGGCTGTTGTCTCCAGGGAGGGAAAGAAGGGTGCAGAGAAGGAAGGAAGGCTTTTGTGAATGTGGAGCTGTGTGCCTATAAAAGCCATTGGTAAGTAGAAAGCCTGACTCAGCACAGCAGGAACCGTAACGAGCCCAAGTCTGAAGTGAGGCCCTCTGCCTGGGGTGACTGTGAGGCATGGCTCCCTCTGTCTCAGGCATATGGCCCATTGCTCTTGCTGGCAGTGCACACTTCCAGAGGCCAAGACAGGGGCTTGGTTGGAGGCCCAGAAGGACGGGGCCCCCTCAGGACCGGCAATGTTTGAGTACCACCCTGGCACCTTGGGAGGCCACTGTCCTCCGAGGGTCCCTACATGTTTGCACTTAAACTGAGGCAGTGGTACCAAGAGCCTGATTGCTCTGCCCAGGACTGCACCACCCCAGGGCTCTGTGGGTGTCTGTGTGATTGGAAAAGAGTCCTTGGGTGGCCTCTCAAGTCTGCCAGGGAGGCAGTTTCATAGACAGCCTGGTTCTGCACCCCTTTTCCCTTCCTGGAGTGAAGGAACTGCCACCGCCCTGGCTCTGAAGGAATGAGGTGTCCACTGTGAAACAGGATTCAGCCCCTCAGAAGGAGAGGAGGGAGGCAGGTGGAGATGTATAAGCCAAGGGGTTCAATTTCCAGCTGGGCCACATGCCTACTGTGTGATCTTGGGCAGGGCACGGAGCCTCCGTGGGCCTCAGTTTCCATATCTGTGACATGGAATGACCACACTCACTTCACAAGCTTGTTGCAATGAGCGAAGGTCCTGTCTTTGCACTAGCACAGAGTAACAACTGAGGCCAGGATCTGAGTGCAGAGTCATTTATTTGGTGGGTGATCTTGAGAAGCACTGGACAAGGGAGACAGGGAAGGCGGAAATCCAACAAAGGTTGCATTGAAGAGCAGTTACCACCCAGTCTGGGAGACTGTGTAGAATAAGCCTTGGTTATCTCAACGAGGACCAAGCTCGCCTGGGTATGTATACGCAAATGCCTTAAGATCATCGGTTAAAGGTTTCTCTGGGCACTTAAACTGCTTGCAGTTCTAGCCTGCCTGGAGCTCAGGGCAAGCAGACTGGGAGGGGGTGAGTGGGTGGAGAAAGCTGTCAGGCAGAGAGACACAGGTGCTTGGAGCTGGAGCGAGTCCAAGCGCTACACATGGGACTAGAGAGTGTTGAGGGCATGTGGCAGGGCACCAATCTCTCTGTCACAAGGGGTTTCACATGTGCTTGGCACTGTTTTAAGCACTCTTCAAATATGAACTCATTTAATTCTTACTACAACACCCAGTGAAGCCTGGTGTGCTGCAGTCCATGGGGGTCGCAAAGAGTCAGACACAACTTAGCTACTGAACAACAACAACAATTCAGTGAAGTCGATGAAAACACCAAGGCACAGAAAGGTTAAGTAACTTGCTCAAGTTCCCCCAGCTAGAAGGGGGAGCCAAGATTTAAACTGAAGAAGTCTGGCTTATTAGGTCTAAAGGGACCTTGGGCTCCCTTGGTGGCTCAGACGGTAAAGAATCCGCTTGCAATGCGGGAGACCTGGATTCGATCCCTGGGTTGGGAAGATCCCCAGGAAGAGGGCATGGCAACCCACTCCAGTACTCTTGCCTGGAGAATCCCCATGGACAGAGGACCTGGTGGGCTGCAGTCCATGGGGTTGCAGAGTCAGACACAACTAAACAACTAAGTGCATACAGCATTTAACGGGACCTTAGAGACCACTTAGGTCAACCCCTTCCATTTTATGAATGAGAAAACCAGAGGGGAGAAGCAATTTGTCCAAAGTCACACAGCTAGATGTGACCAGAACAGAAACTTGAACCCACCCCACCCCATGCCCCCCTACCCCCCACCCCCCGGCCTCTGCCAACCACCACTTTCTTAACCTTAGCCCTTTCTCCTCTTGGCTGTCAGGTGGGGCCAGCGGCAGGTGAGAGGGGTGGTGGAAGTTGGCCTTCTGCAGAATACTGGGTGCTGCAGTGCGGAAGCCAGGGGGCCATTCATCGGCTGGTAAGGCGGGCATGGCAATATCAGATTAGATCTTTAGGATGCATGCTTGGAATCTCAAAATCAGCAAAGGAATCAGAACCCAGAGGAGGCGTGTGTCGCTTGTCCCTGCTTTTTAACCCCAGGCTGGCATCAAAGAGGAAAAGATGAGCTGGGCTCACTAGGGTGTGAAATTTCTTTTTTGTCTCCTGAGGTGGGGAGGGAGAGATGAGAAATTGCAATGAGCCCCGTGTGTAATTAAAGGCTCCAGAATTTCTTGAGGATTATGTTGCTCAAAGAGACAGAGGGGGGTATTGCTGGGCCCTGGCTGATGTGCCTTTAGACAGACTAAGAGAGGTAAGGAAGCGTGGTGGGGTGGGGGGGTGTGTGCGCGCGTGCACACGCTTCTATGTGTGCTTGGACTGAGAGGAAATCATAACCAACAAGTAAATTAACCCTTACAGCTTCACACTTTTCAGAGAAGTCAGAACAAGGACGAGCCGTCCTTGCCTGGAGACAGCCTTCTAGAATCTTCAACCTTGAGTTGCCAAACATCAGTGGGCTGCCATAGACATGACTGGCACAAGAAGGGTTACTAATTCCCAATTTGCCCAGGACTGTCCTAATTTGGGGCATCCCTGGTGGCTCAGACAGCAAACAATCTGCCTGCAATGCAGGAGACATGTGTTCGATCCCTGGGCTGGGAAGATCCTCTAGAGAAAGGAATGGCTACTCACTCCAGTATTCTTGCCTGGAGAACTCCATGGATCAAATCCTGGGAACCACCTCAGTTCCGGACAGATCACAATAGTTGGTCACCCCAGGCATAGCCCTTCTATTCCCACCCCTGGTAAGATTGGGCCTGTGGGGCCTGGAGAAGGGCAGGGTCATGGACAAGTGCCGGCCACCCAGCCAGTTGTCCAAACCTGCTTCCAACTCTTGTCTTTGGAATCAAAGACTGCTCCCTCAAATCAGGTCACACTCTGATTAGGGGCCCTTCCTGCTCTGGGAAGGGGGCCCCTGATTCTCTTCTGGGCCTGTTGAGCCTGGCTGGCCAGGCTGCGTGCCTGGAGAGGAGCCTGGTAAAGGGACACGGAGGATAGGGCCTGAGACCAAGCTGTGAGCACAGGGCAACCTGGAAAAGTGCCTTTCCCTCCCTGGGCTCTGTTTCAAATGAAGAAGTTAGACTGGAGGTCTCTTTTTCTTTTTCTTTTCTTTCTTTCTTTCTTTTTTTTTTTTTTGGAAAAAGATTTATATTGAAATTGTGAAAGTAATGCAATCATTTTTGATAAAATCGAACAAAACAAAAATTTCAAAGTGAGAGGTTAAAGTCCCTCCCTCCTCCTTATCCCATGGGACAGCCATTAACAGTCTCTTTTTCTTCTCATTTTCTCTGCATAGGCAAGCCTGTGAGTATATATAGCCTTTATTTAAAATGTAACACAAATGAGATATTTCGCTATATGCTATGCTGCAACTTGCTTTTTCTATTGAACAATATATCCTGGACATCTTTCCTCACACACAAATCTCCTTTCTTGCTGGGCTGTAGAACGTTCTGCTGTCAGAATGCCCCACGGCTTGTTTAATCAGAACTGCTGGTTTCTAGGGCCCTCCTGGCTCCCAAGTTCACAGCCCAGGCAAGAGAAACAACCAGGGGGGCGGGATGGGGTTGGGGACGATCAGCAGAGTGTCAGTTCCAGAAAGCTTGCCATCTGTCACATCTCTTCACTGGGAGATGAAAATGATTCCGAGAGGGGTGAGGAGGAGACAGAACTCCTGGGCGCCGAGAGTAAAGGGTGGGGTGGAGAGCTCCTGAAAACGGAAAACAGCCCCTCCAACACCGAGTTGGGGCTACAGACACAAGGCTCTTGGCTAACGCAATGTGACAGAGCTGCAGGGCCCGATAAGTTTTTCCATTTCTTTGTCTTTCCTGAGAGAAGCTCGTGATTATCACCTTCCAGGTCACCGGGAGCCGAGCTCAGAGGGACAGCACAGCTCCGAGCGCTTCCAACTGGCTCCCATCAAGAAGTTAGAAGGGAGCCTGCAAATGCATTTCCTATTATCATCTCTCTAGCCCAGAAAGACTTTCCCTGACGGGGCTAGGGGAGGGCAGGCGGGCGGCAGGCCCTTCGGGAGGACCTGGGCAGGAATATTAATGCCTCCCTACCGCCGCGGCGGTCCTGGGAGGGTCTGGTTGCAGCGCAGCCCGCGGGAGGGACGGATCCGATGGCTCGCGGCAGGGGCACCCCGAGTCTAGTGAAAAACCATCTCCTTGTTCTGGGCTGGACACCCCCAACACACTGCCTGGGCCTTGCTCGACCACCCGGGAGGCCCTCCTAAGCGCGATCGGCGACATCGCTTTATTCCTGGCGGGTGCATCCGTCTCGCTGGGTCTAGATAGATAATACAATCTCTCTGCCCACACCCCATTTGCTAGGAGACAGCCTGGGCTTCTGAATTTTTTATGGCCTCACTTAGCTTGGAGGAAATCCAGAGGTCAAAGCCGGAGCAGACGCTCCAGTCACCTTGGCCGTCCGGGCGCGCAGCCTTGCCGAAACGGGCTCACCCACGGGGCCCTAAATTACGGCGATTACACTGCAATTCGCGGCGCGATATTACTTTGATACACTACCTGCTGCAGCCGGCGCTGGGAGGCGTGCATTATTTACCAGGAGGCTGCCCGCGCCGCGCACCAGAGCCGCCAGCGCTCCGCGGGGTCTTTCCCGTCCCCGCAGCCCCGCCCCCGCTCGCTCGGTGCGGGGTCTGGGGTGGCAGCGGAGTGGAGCAGCCACCCTGGCTCCGCGTGACCTTTTCCTGACCGCAGTACAGGCCAGGAGAGGGACCAGTGGCAGCTGGCGATGAGGTTGGGGGTGGGCGCGTGGGGAGAAGTGCCGAGTCTGCGGCTTCTCGTGCTCCGAAAGAAACCTTCGGTCCCTCTTAGCCGTCCTAGGAGAACCCTTCTCCGGAGCGTCCAGGGAACCCCCGCGGAGGGCTCGCCCAGAACGAGCCAGTTAGCTGGCTCCCCGAGGCTGGCTAACTGCAGCGGCCGCATTAACCCTCCTCGGCCAGACTCAGAGATCCGGCTGTGCCCGCCAGTGTCGGGGACGCAGGGAGAGCAGGCTTCGCCCCTTCCTAGGTCCCTGGAAGCTGAGTCGGCTGCAGCCCAGGCCGGTTTTCATCCTCGCTGAGCGCCGGGGTTGGCTGGGGTAGGGACCGGGTTGGGCAGGCGGCCTCCTTCCGGCTCCCCCCATTATGGCTAGGCATCAGCATCTAGATTGCAGGTTTCTTCTGCTTGTATCCAAAGCGGTCCTTAAGGGAGATGGATTTCTGATTGAAATCCAGTCAATTGGCGCCGAGGCTGGCAGGGCGCAGCGTGAGCGCTCTTCTGGGGAAATTGCCCTGGGTCGGGGGTGTGCTTGTTGGCGGGGAGAAGACAGGAGCCGGGAGCCCTGCTCACAGCCCTGCTCTGGAGCCTGTGAACAAGCTCCGGTTGGTTGGTATCTGTGCAAGTCCCCTACAGAGAATCTGCGCTGCCTTTCCAGCTCCTTGGGATTGATGGAGCCGGAAGTCTTCCGTGGGAACCTCCAGAGGTCAGCGCATCCGGTCTCTGGCACCCAGTGTGTGGTTAATGAACCCGAGGAGGGGACCAGAGTCGGTTAACTGGAGGTGTCTGTTCTGTGGGGTGAAAAAGGATAGTCTGCTGTGAGTCCTGGTGGTTGATCTGTCCAGTTGTAGATCAGTGCTAACATCCTAGTTCCTGCTCTCTAGAATTTAGGAGAGGTCATTGTTCCCTGTAGAACATGCCCAGTTTAGGACATAGGTGGTGGAGGGTGGGGAGAGGCCCCCTGCCCTGTGGAGAGTGCCTGGGGTCCTTGTTATCTGCTTCCCCTCCTGGATGGTGACCCCCACTTCCACCCTGACCTTCCTTTCCCATCAGGAAGCCCTGGGAAGGCGTCTCTGACCCCCCACATCTCTCCCCAGCATCCAGAAAGTCCTTAATGTCCATGCTTTAGACTCCAGGTTAAACCTCTCCCTCTTACAGAGACTGACTTAAAATGCAAATTCTCCTGGGTGGGGGAATATACTTTGAATCTCCACTGCCTTCCAGTGGAGGAGTTCACTGGCCCTTCAAGAGCAGCTGGAGGAACTGGATGTGGAAGGGCTCCTGGGAGGAAGCCCGTGGGCTGGGGAAGGTGAAGGGTGACTGGTGCCCATACTCCACAGTTGTTTGGGAGAGAACATGGCTGTGAGAGGAAATGTGAAGACTGGAGTAGATTCCAGAAATGTCAGGAGCTCATTCTGTCTGCTCTTCCCGGGCCAGCAGAGAACATGTAATACAACATACTGTCTCTGTCCACTTTGGGACCTGAGATGAACATATTTTTAAAAGGAATCCCAGCTACTGCAGGAACAGGTGGTGCTGTGGGGGCAGCTGAGAGCAGGAGAAAGGGTACTGGCTTTCGAGCTCTAGGGCTTTGCCGCAGCCCTGCCCCTGTGTAGTTTTGTGACTGTGGGCAAGTCACTCCCTGCCCTGACGCTGGTTCCCTGGTGAGGAGTGAGTGGGTCCCAGGGAGCGCTGGGTGAGTCGAGGCCTCGGTGCCCCCTGCAGGTGAGGATAGACCACTACCCTGGTTGGCAAGGAAGACTTATTTTTCTACTTATTTATCTGTTCAGCCGGTCTGTTCCGGGCAGTCTTGCAAGCCTACAACAGCCACCACTGTGTTCATCCTTCTCTGCTGCATTTGATTGCCTGATTAATGTATTGAGTGGCTTCTTTGGTTGGAGCTGGTCCCTGTGTCCTCCAGCTTCCCTGGTGGCTCAGACTATAAAGTGTCTGCCTGCAATGCAGGAGACCTGGGTTCAATCCCTGGGTTGGGAAGATCCCCTGGAGAAGGAAATGGCAACCCATTCCAGTATTGTTGCCTGGAAAATCCCATGGACGGAGGAGCCTGGTGGGCTACAGTCCATGGAGTCGAAAAGAGTCGGACACGACTGAGCGACTTCACTTCACTTCCCTGTGTATCAGGAGGAGCCCTGCTGCAGGGTTGGGGGTGGTGAGACTTTGGGCTTGGAAAGAATCTTAAAGGCCCCCTGGCCCAGCAGCCACCAGGTGTTTCCGGCCCCTCCTCAGAAGCTTCACTTCTCGTCGTAGGAGGCTCAGTATTTCTCAGTGATTCACTCTTAGAAAGGTCATCCTTTTCTGGAACCAAAGTCCAGTCCCCTGAGTCACCCCCCTTTAATTCTAGCTCTTCTTCTTGGGAATAGCACACAGAAGGGATGGATTCTACAGGATTCACAAGACAGCCCCTCTGATAGTTCAGGGCGGCTATCTTGTCCATACCACACCCTGTATTCTCAGGGTTAAACCCGCCTGGCCTCCTCACACTGCCACTTCCAAGTCCCTTCACAATCTTAGCTCTGACTAGAGTTGATGACACTTCCAGCCTGGTGGCAGAGCCCCTGGTCTTCAGGGAGCTTCTAGTCTGGGAGATAGTCTTCCTACAACCCCAACAATGAATAACAAATTTGCACAGATATTTGGGACTGTTGGATTTCCAATTGGTGTGGCTGTTGGTCTAAAAACTTCCTCAGAGGTGAATGGGTTTAATCATTGGCCAGGGAGAAGAATTTTCCAATTCCCCCTGAAAAACTGTTCTGCCTTTCTCCAAGTGCTCCCACTGTCCCCTGGAAGGGATAAAGGAACTGGGGGAGAGAATCCTCTTCAATTCTCCCCTCCCTCATACAGCCATTATGGGGGGACCCCACTGGCTTTGGTGCCACCAAGATTTGGGGTAAGTGGGCCTGGGACCTTGGAGAAACCTCCTCAGCATCTGAGATGCCAGTGTTCCACTATTTCTCCTGATTCCTAGAAGATGTTCCTGGAGGGGCTGGTCTGCCCCAGCACAGAGTGGGCCCTCTGTGTTGACTCCTCCTCCGCCCGCCTGCAGCTCTTAATTTATTATTAACTCTGGAACTGACTTTGAAATTATGGGGGAGCATGTTGTTTCTTTCCTTGGCATCTCTTATGGTCCCCGAGGGGAGGCGAGCTGAGAGCGCCAGATACACAAATATGCTGTGAAAACCCTGTGGATTTGTGGTTCTAGCAAGGGGAAGGAAATTAGCTGTAATAAGCCGCTGCCGCCTCACTCGAAAGCCTCCACCACAGACCCTCAGAGGGGCCCCTGGCCCCCTTCCTCTGTTCCTTCACTTCCCGGCCACCTGTCTGGAGACCTCGGTCTTCAGGTTCCCCCTGCAGGACAGCAACCTCCCCCCAGCCCAGTCCCGTGACATCACTGATGGGGATTATCAATATCCCCGGGGCCTGTGGGGAGAAGGAGGCGAGGCCACGGGCACACAAAGAAAACGGTCCCTGGCCTCTCCCTGAGCGATTAGCTTGAATGGTGGTAGGACAAGCAGGTGGAAGTCAATTTTCATTCTCCTAGAATTACTGGAAGGGAGAGGGTTATTTGGAAGTTTCTGAGAAGTGAAAGGGATTCATTGGCCCCCCAAAAAAGGATCAGTAGGCGTCTGGCCTTTCTTTTTTCCTCTCCCAAGTAGAACCAAAGGCTAAAACTCATAAGTGACTACCCCGCAGTGGCAGCTTCACTTAGGCAGAAAATAGACCCCAACTGTGGCTGGGATGATGGAGGGAGCTGGTTCTAGCCCTCGGCTGGCTAACCAGTTGGCCCACCGTGATCTGGGCTCTGCCTTCCTCTCTGGCTTGTGGTGCAAAGAACAGGACTGAGTCATGTGGCAGATGTTATGTTCATGGCACTGAGCAGGTTAGGTTTGCCTGCTAATTTGCTGTGTGACCACTGATGAGTCACCTGACCTCTCTGGGCTTCTCTTTTTTCATGTATAAAAGAAGAACATGGGTGAGATGAGCATGGCATTCCTGGGATGCAGAAGTTATCACAGTGGATCACACTGCGACTCAAACATACTTTCTGCTGGGCCCACCAGCCAACGTGCTGTCTGCTGAAGCTTCACACTGATCCTGTAAAAGGAGAATTTTACATCCAATGGGACAGTCATGATTTTTCACTACTAACGGCTATCTTTGTGATTTAAAACCTTGTCAATAAAATTTGATTCCTAGCAATATTGTTGTATCTTTTTACTTCAACATTTACTAAGATTTTTTTCCCCCTCTTGGAGATACAGCCAGATGTAATGGTGACGAGTGTAGCTCAGGATACTGACCTCTTACTTGACTATGAACCTTGGCTCTGTCACTTACCAGCTATGTGACTTTCAGCATGTTCCTAACCACGTTCCTAAACCTTGGCTCTGTCACTTACCAGCTATGTGACTTTCAGCATGTTCCTAACCATGTTCCTAAACCAGCTATGAACCTTGGCTCTGTCACTTACCAGCTATGTGACTTTCAGCATGTTCCTAACCATGTTCCTAAACCAGTCTCCTCATCTATAAGGAGGAGAACATGATATTTCATAAGTTTGTGATCTGAAGGGCTTAGAACAGTGTCTGGAGCATAATAAAGGCATATTCAATAAATGTTGGGGATTATAATTGCAATGCAGAATGCCTCTAAACATTTCTCAGGAAAGGTGTGCTCTTTGTTTTCATCATGCTGGGTTCTGAATCTTTGCTGTAGTGATCAGTTAGGAACACAACTTCGAAAATCCCGAGAGGAACTGATCTTTAAGGTATGCTTCCAGCGAGAGTGTTGGGAGGTGGGGGGGGGGTGTTCCTGGTTAATAGAATATTCTGGTTAACTGAGAGGAGCTGTTCCTTTTAGTTTTGTTCCCTTTGTAGTTGAAAAATTTATCTGAAATGCACAGACCTCTTTCCTTGCTTTAGCCAGCAGGGTAATTAATAACCCATTCTGTGAAGGCCTCGAGGTATTATTGGAAAGAGTCCTGGCTAGGCTGGGGGAAGGCTGGCAAGTCTGTTCTGCCTCCACCCCTGGTTTCCACATCTGTAAAACTGGGGGCCAGGGGATGAGGCCTGGAGGGAGCCTGGGCTTTCCCTTCTCACAAGGAGATATCAAGTGGGATGGGGTTCCAAGAGAACTTTGTAAACTCTAAAGCTCTGGGTACGCAAAAGTATGTCTCACTTTCTCCAGGCAGACTCTGCTCCCTGGGAACCCATTTCTGAGACAAGAAGTCACCCCATCCAAGGCCTCTCTAGTGGAGGCCCAGGAGATGGCCTAAGGGTGCTGGGCTGGGGACTTCACCCCAAGAAACAGGATGTTGTTTTGCTCCTTTTTTGTGTTCTTTTCTGATCTTGCTTTGTGCTCAGTCCCTTCAGCTGTGTCTCTTTGCAGCCCTATGGACTGCAGCCCACCAGGCTCCTCTGTCCATGGAATTCTCCAGACAAGAGTACTGGAGTGGGTTGCCATTCCCTCCTCCAAGGGATCTTCCCAACCCAGGGCTCAAACCTGCATCTCCTGTGCCTCCTACCTTGCAGGCGAGTTCTTTATCACCAAGCCACTGGGGAAGCCCAATCTTGCTTTTCCTAAGTTAAAATAAAAATCCAGTTAATGAACAATCTCGTGAACAGAGACTTTACAGACTGGATGTATGTGTTAAAACATGAAATGCATGTATGTGGCATTCCCTCTGGGCCCAACCTTGACCAAGGTTTTCAGGGTTCATCCTTATGTCTGGCCAACATCACATGCTTTACTAATGTAGTTGTTCATTCATTGGACAAGAATTTATGGAGAACCAGTCAACAATGTTCTAGGTGCTGGGGAGATAGCCGTGAATAAGACCGACAAGTCTGTTCCCTTGTGGACCAAACACCCAGATGAGGAGAGACTGATAATACACAGAGAGATATAAGAAGGGGGAGTTTAGGTTATGAAGAGTGCTGTGAGGTAGGTAAGTCATGCGGATGTGATGGGAAGTTACTTGGGGGCTAGGTCACTTCTTCAGATCAGGACAGATTCTGAATGGGCAACTTATGTAACAGAGATTGTCCTAAATTCTTTCTCTTTAATAGAAACACACTACCATACATATGAATGATGGTAGTTAACAATGGCTGAACTCTTGCTGGTGCCACACCTCTTCTGAATGGGCTGCAAGCATCATCTAATCCCTCCAACAGCCCCATGAAGAAGATACTGCCATCCTCTCTTTACGGATGAGGAAATTGAGGCACAGAGAGGTTAAGTAACTTTCCCAACATCACACAGCTAAGAATGAGTGAAACTAGCATTTGAGAGGCCTAATGGATTTATGAATATTGTTGCTCTTGGGGGGCTACAGTATAAGCATTTAAACTGTCACTGGAATAGTTACACTCCATTAAGTAGTCTTCATTCAATTTGACCCATTTTCGAAATGCATTTGGTAATTTGTAGGTTTTATTTCATTTTAGCGAAGAGGGCTTCTCTTGGGAATTAATTGGAAGGCTGGTGGTTCAGAGAGGTTTGTAATTTCTAGAGTGGCAGAGAAATCATGAAGCTATGGCGTGGGAAAGCTTCAAAGGCTGCGGAGACCATCTGGCCCAGGTCACTTATCATGTAGACCAAGAAAGCGCGTCTGGAGAGATTATGACACGTACACATCACACGCCGCACATGCTCAACACCCCCCCCCCCCCACTTCAGGCCTCCCTCCAGCCTCCCACACAATCTGAGGAGCATGTCAGATCTATTAAGAGTAACCCAGTGTAGTGTTCAAACACAGTTTCAGTCTATTTATCCAGGGAAACACGGCTTTGGAAGCAGCAAACATGCCCATTTGTTACTATTTGCAAAGATGGTGTACACCAAATATGGGCTTTCTGTAAACAAATTAAAAAGTAATAAAGTGGCCCCATCTGCATACTAGAGCGCCGTACTTCCATTTTAATGAAGCTTGCTCCCGCAAAGCTGTTTTGATGGTTTGTCAAACAAGCTGAAGCCCTTGGCTGAACATGGAGCTGTGCTCCTTCCTGCAGCCCTTCTTCCCTCCAGTGTGTCTGGGGCACCCGGGATGGGTCGGCTGAGGAGCTGGGTGGGATCCTGGGCCATCTGCTATGCTCAGGAGACCGGACAGGTGCCAACAATACTGTTCAATAGCAAGCTACGAGGTCCCAAGACAGTCCACACGAGTCACACGAACAGTAACAGTAGTAATAATATTTCATCAGTGTTTGCCGAATGTCAGGGGGCTGGAGATCGTCTGTCCTCTCCTCCCAATCCACCCTCTGCCCTCTGCCCTGGCACCTCCCTCTGTGGACTGCATCACAGGGCTCCTTGTGAAGTGAACCCTGGTTGGCATTGCCCAAGGGAGGGGGTTGAGGTAGGTATCTCGGGCTACAGCGGCTGCCTCCTCAGTACCCGCGGCACCTGTCTCAGCCCCTCTCCTATAGCAGAGTTCTACCTCTGGGCTCTTGCTTCTTCTCTGTGCCCCTCTAGGCTGATGGGTGCTAACAGCGCCCCAGTGTTTCTAGCCCTGGGGTTCTATACACTCCCTCCTTGCTGCCTTCCTTAACTCTACCCACCTCTCTGCAAAAACCCCCTTTGGTAAACTCTCCTCAGTGGTTTGAATAAACCATCTGTTTTCTGCCAAGACCCAGATGAACACAAACTGCCTGAATTAAGCCTTTACAGACAGACACTCCATCCTCCCAGAACAGCTCTGTGAGGTAGAGGCTGTGATTAGTCCCATTTACAGATGAGGAAACAGTGGTTCAACTTGCCCAAGGCCAAAAAGCTGGCAGAATTTGAATCCAGACTACCCATCAACAGAGATAAACTTTTAATCATCACCTCACCTGCTGTAGAGGAAGACTGATGCCAGTCCTGTGTACCTTTGGGCACCTCCAGAAAGGGGACTGGCCCACCTGTCATTAAATCTTTTATTTACAAACATTTATGGAGCACCAGAGCACCAAGCACCGCAGAAATGATGCTTTTGAACTATGGTGCTGGAGAAGACTCTTGAGAGTCCCCTGGACTGCAACAACATCGAACCAGTCCATCCTAAAGGAAATCAACCCTGAATATCCACTGGAAGGACTGATGCTGAAGTTGAAGCTGCAGTACTTTGGCCACCTGATGAGAAGAGCCAACTCAGTGGAAAAGACCCTGATGCTGGGAAAGATTGGAGGCAGGAGGAGAAGAGGATGACAGAGGATGAGATGGTTGGATGGCATCACTGACTCAATGGACACGAGTTTGAGCAAACTCTGGGAGATGGTGAAGGACAGGGAAGCCTGGTGTGTTGCAGTCCATGAGGTCGCAAAGAGTCAGACATGACTTAGTGACCAAACAACAACATGGAGCCCCTGCTGTGTGCCAGGCCCAGCACTGGGCACCAGGATTTAGTGCCCAGTTCATCTTTTCTATGGAGGAGACCACAGCCTGCTCCCTTGGTTCTCAATCACAGCAACATGTCAGCACCACCTGGGGAGTTAAATGGAATCAATACCCTGCCGCCCCACCCACAGCCAATTAAGTCAGAATTCCTTGGTGGTGGAGTCAAAGCATTAGTGTTTTAGAAAACTCACTAGTGAGTCTACTAGTGGACCAGACCCAAGGGCACACTTGAGTGCCACAGTGGGTCAGAGCAGGTTGAGAGAATTTGCAGCTGAGCTGGTTGGGGATGTGGAGAGTTTGGAAAGATGGAAGCTGGTAGATGTGAGCCTTCTAGGCCGGGGAATAACTGGCCAGAGTGTTGGCGATTATTCATTCAATAAGCACTAGTTCAAACTCAATTTCAAGCAATCAGTGTAGTTCATATGCAGAGATGGACCTTACGGCTCTCACAGCTTGGGAGCTTCCCTCTGGGGTTTGGGATAAGGCTGGGCAGTGGGGAGCCATCCACGCTCCTCTGTGCTCTTGAAGCTGGAGACAGGCCTGTGAAAGCTGCTGCCTGAGCCTGAGGCCAGACCTGGAAAGAGGCTGTGGCCTGGACAGAACCTCCTTCAGCCTCCACTGCCCAAACCCCGACTCTGGATCTCAACAGGTCTTTCCACTGCTTGCCAGGACTTTAATTCTCTATCTTGCTGTCCACCCACCCAGACAGGATGAAGGGAAATTTTGAAGTGTAACAGCCAGCATTTCCTCCCTAGAGCAGACACGAAGCCTAAGTCTTGTTCCAGGAGAGAAGTGAGGTGCCACCCAGGAAGGAGACTGAGAGGGGAGACACAGTCCTACCTCAGGGAGCCCCAGACTGAGAGGAGACATAGCTCTGCCTCAGGGAGCCCCAGTCTGAGGGGAGACACAGCCCTGCCTCAGGGAGCCCCAGTCTGAGGGGAGACACAGCCCTGCCTCAGGGAGTCCCAGTCTCAGGGGAGATACAACCCTGCCTCAGGGAGCCCCAGTCTGAGGGGAAACACAGTCCTGTCCTCAGGGAGCCCCAGTCTGAGGGGAGACACAGCCCTGCCTCAGGGAGCCCCAGTCTGAGGGGAGACACAGCCCTGCCTCAGGGAGTCCCAGTCTCAGGGGAGACACAACCCCGCCCTTAGGGAGCGCCAGTCTGAGGGGAGAGAAGACTCACCATTTCTTCAGAGCTGGAAGTCTGAGTGGGGAAATAACCATAAGGAGTGAGACTCACCCCCATGTATGGTTAGGACCAGATGCTCTCTGATCAGGAGCCCTGCTGGGATACTCCTGAAGTGAACAGGGACTTCTGGTTTCCACTCAACACTCCACTGTCCCCAGCAGCAGTGACCACCCCATCCTGATAAAGGCCTAGGCCAACCCATCCAAAAGGCAGAGACCCTAAAGGAACAGTGGTGGCCTGAGGCCAGCCTCTTGAGGGAAAGAAGCCGAGCAGCAGGTGACTTCTCTCTGTGTCTGTTTCTCTCAGGAGGGCAGCAGAATGGGAAACAGGTGAAGAATGAAGGAGGATAATGTGGGAGCCGGGATTCCCAGGTGACTCAGAGGTAAAGACTCTGCCTGCCTGTACAGGAGCCTTAGGAGACACGGGTTTGATCCCTGGGTGGGGAAGATTCCCTGAGGGAGGAAATGGCAACCCACTCCAGGATTCTTGCCTGGAGAATCCCCATGGACAGAGGAGCCTGGTGGGCTACAGTCCATGAAGTCACAAAGAATCGGACATGACTGAGCGACCGAGCACAAACGAAGGTGGGAGCTGAGCTGGGCAGCCTCAGCTCAGACTTCCTCTTCCAGAAAGCTCCCCATCCCCCAAGACTTCTGCTGCTGCTCCTTCCAGACACCCTCTGCCCCTCCCCTTCACCGCCATGTAGTCCTTCTGCATCATGTTTGATATCTACACCACCCGCCCCCACAGGGCCCACAACGACACCAGAAAGACCAGCAGCTCGTAGTGACAACTGACATTTACCGTATGCCTGGGATTGTTTGAAATCAGTCTCTATTATTATGTAATGCTCACAACAGCATTAAAAGATGGTTTCTGCTATTATCTCTGATTTATAGATGAGGAAGCAGATGCACAGAGAGGGTAAGCCATTTGTCCAAGGTTGCGTAGCCTGTAAGCACTCGAGGTTGGACCCTAGCAGTCTCTGCTCTTGCTGGCTCAGCCTTCTGCCTTCTGGTAAAGCATGTGGATTAACGAGGGGTAGATGTGAGACAAAAGCTTTGGTAGATGGAGTTAAAGGAAGCAGGCCTACATTTGTAGCAACGTGGATGGACCTAGAGAGTGTCATATTGAATGAAGTAAGTCAGACAGAGAAAGAGAAATATGGCATCCCTTATATGTGGAATCTAAAAAAAAAAAAAAAAACATGAACCTACAAAACAGAAAGAGACTCACACACTTAGAAAATGAATTTATGGTTGCTGGAGGGTTGTGGGGGGAAGGGATAGTTAGAGAGTTTGGGAAGGTCATGTACACATCGCTGTATTTGAAATGGATAACCAACAAGGGCCTATTGTGTAGCACATGGAACTCTCCTCAGTGTTACCCACCAACCTGGATGGGAGCAGGGTTTGGGGGAGAATAAATACATGTGTATGTATGGCTGAGGCCCTTGGCTATTCACTTGAGACTACCACACCATTGTTAATTGGCTATACCCCAATACACAATGTTTTTGGTGTTGAAAAAAAAAAAAAAAGATAAAAAAATAAAAGGAAGCAGGCCTCTTCTCTGTGCCCCTTTGGCTGTCTGTTGCTGGGAAGGATTGATTTTAAGCTGGAACTAATTCAGATTCTGTTTCCCCTCCTCCCTCTGAGAGGCTGAGGTTTGGGGCTTGAGGCCCTGCTGGCCTGGTGTAGACGAGGAGCGGGGAGGGTCATAAATTAACCACGCTCCGAGACTGGCAGGTCCACCCAGCCCTGCACAGATGGCAGCCCAGGGCGGGGGCAAGAAACTCTATAAGGAGCTCCGGATTGGCTGTATCTGGGGCCAGGGTCGGCTTCCTCTCTGCTCTCCTGCTGGAGAGGAAGGTGAGTCAAGGGTGGGCTTCCAGGTGGCCCAGGTTGGGCCAGGAGGAGTGGATCGGGCAGCCTCTAGGCTGTGTACGATGCCCTTGCCAGAGGAATCACCCATGGTTAAGTCTGTAGGAGTTTAAATTGCCACTGACTCAGGCCCTCCCACGGAGAAGGCGATGGCACCCCACTCCAGTACTCTTGCCTGGAAAATCCCATGGACGGAGGAACCTGGTAGGCTGCAGTCCATCGGGTCGCTAAGATTCGGATACAACTGAGCGACTTCACTTTCACTTTTCACTTTCCTGCGTTGGAGAAGGAAATGGCAACCCACTCCAGTGTTCTTGCCTGGAGAATCCCAGGGACGGGGGAGCCTGGTGGGCTTCCGTCTATGGGGTCACACAGAGTCGGACACGACTGAAGCGACTTAGCAGTAGCAGCAGGCCCTCCCTGGGGCTGGGATGTGTGCCTTAGCTCATTCAGTCCTCAAATCAGCCCTGTGTAGTGGGGATCGCTGTTATCCCAGTTTCTCTATAGGTTCAGAGAGGCTGAGTTGCACGCCCAATGTCACACAGCCTCTGCAAACTGCAGAGCCAGGGTCCTTGACCACTAAGTATGTATCTTGCGGCCAGCCCACACAGCTGCGCCTGAGCCTCAGTTTCTTCTCTGGTCTCCAGTCCCCAGGGGAAACAAAGCCCTACCTGGAACTCCAGCCTCTGAGCCTGGGGTCCTGACCCTTTTCGCCCACTTGGGCCCCTTGCTCCCTTTCCTGCTCCCCCAGAGGATCCACTGCAGGGATTAAAGAATGCTCGCGCCTGAGTCTCCAGATGCCTGAGACAGAACTCAGCATGGTGGTTCAGAGCGTGGATCCTGGACCATTTTGGCACTGCTGCGTGTTATCTAGCTTTGCTGGGCCTCAGTTGCCACACTTGCTAAGTGGGGGTGAAAGTCTCCAGTTGGGTGGCCTAGGAATCTGAACGTGTAACTCTCCAGGTGGATCTGATATCCGCTAAAACCTGACACCTCTGCAGGGAGAGGGGAAGGCTGGGCACGTAAATTGTTTGGATGGATCTCAGTCACAGCGGATCAGATCTGCTAACCCTGTGATTCTCTGGCCTCTCCCCCTTTCACACTGAAATCCTGCTGAGGACAACTCTGGTGACCCTGCCTCCCCTCACTGCAGTGCCAGTCTTTGAGTTATGCTTCCCATAATCACCCAAGTCCTCCTGTATGACAAGGAGCCTCAGGTGTCTCCATCGCAACACTGAGTCTCTCTCCGTAGAAGCAAATTAAATGGTTCCCTCTGACAAGGCTTTAGGGGAATCAGTGGACATGTGTGAGAGTGTGTGTGTGCTCCCACATGTCTGTGTGTGTATCACTCTGTGTGTGTGTGTGTCTGCATATGTTTCTGGATACATGTGTACACACACTCTCAGAAGCAGCATCTTTCTGGTTATGAAGGGCCTTGAGCTTGTGTTTTCTGTCTGAGTGGTGGCAGCTGCCCTTCAGAGTTCAGATCAGCTCAGTTTCCCAGCACCTCACTTCCCAGGGGCCTGAAGACCCAGCTTCTGGCCTCTGTGCCCTCTGGAGCTGAGACTGCTGTTCTTTAACTATTTCTTGCCTGAAGTCCAGGGCAGCATCTTCCATTATTAACTGCCTAACAGGCCAGCACAGAGCCACAGGCTGAGGCAGCAGAACTGAGAGCCTCTGGAGGTCACCTAGGCTGAGTCCCTGGGGGAGAAGTGTAAAGGCCATAAAGTCCACTTTGAGATCTGTCCGCTGACTGTGTGGCTGGCTAATAGCTCTGAGCTTCAGGGTCATCACCTTTACAATGGGGACAATAATAACTATGTTATGAGGTTGTTAGGAGGATGTGAAAGGTCAAGAGCCCAAGGTCTAGTTGAAGAGACAGACTCATGATCAGATTATAATATGGTAAGAGCCAAACTGGAGGCTTAGATGGTAAAGAATCCACTTACAATGTGGGAGACCTGAGTTTGATCCCTGGGTTGGAAAGATCCCCTGGAGAAGGGAATGGCTACCCACTCCAGTGTTCTTGTCTGGAAAATTCCATGTACATAGGAGCCTGACGGGTTACAGGTCCATGGGGTGCAAAGGGTTGTACAGGACTGAGTGACTAACACACATTTTTTTTAAAGGGCCAAACTTGTCTTAATAATAATAGCAGCATTTAGTGAGATCTTACTGAGTGTCACAGGCTGGGCTAAGTAAACACTTTACAAGCCTTGTTTAATCCCCACACCAATCCCATGAGGTGGTTTCTGTCATTATACCCATTTCACAGATGAAGACACTGAAGCCCAGAAAGGTGACTTGCCCAAGCTCACACAGCCAGCAAGAGGCAGAACTGGGATTTGAACCCAGGCAGTCAACTCTTGCATAAGGAAGGACAGAGGAAGGTGGAACAGTTCTGCCTAGATAAGTGAGGATGGAGGACAGCAAAGGTCAGGAAGCTCATTCTGGTCTCTGTGATTGTGATGAGGGGTAGACATGTCCCCCGAAGGACCAGGACGAGGAACAAAGGCCCTGCTGAATCTGACTCATCTTCCCACCTGGGACCAAGTTTGGTGGAGAGTCACAGCCCTGAGGCCTGGTGAGGTGGGCTGTCTTCTGTCATCAGGGTGGTTCCAACCCCAAGCATCTCTCTTTGCTGAGGGTAATAAACCCGCCTCCTTATCTGCCTGCAAAGAGGTCCTTTTGTTACTCCTTGGTTCTCCCGTCACCATAGCGCCAATAAGCTGCATCTTTATGGCCGACAGCAGTCACATTGAGCTGGTTAGGGATGCTCCCTTGCCTGGTATTTGCCCAGCATGTAAGAGGAGGCGTGGGTCCCATTCCCACTCCTCCACTGCAGAGCTGAGAGCTTCTTTCTTTTTTAATAGTTCTGCTCCAGGAGCTGAGTCCCCTAATCTCTTTTCCAATCTTTGGTTACAACACTTTATTGATCTATTGCCATATGGTGTGTACAAGGTCTCCTGACCCCTGTGAGTCTTGACTGTGATGAAGAACTCCTGGAAGTACCGACTAGACTGGAGGTGGGAGTTGGGCACTGACGCTTATCATGTGCCTGGCCCACTATGTGCTGGCCACTGGGATACGCAATGGACATCAAATCCTTCCGAGTGACATCCCTAAGAGGAGCATGACCTTGGGCAAGTTGCTTGATCCCCATGGGCCTCAGTTATCTCACCTATAAATTGGGGATAATAATAGGACTCTATGAAGACCTGCAACACCTTCTAGCTGCTGCTGAGTCACTTCAGTCATGTCTGACTCCTTGGAACCCTATGGACTGTAGCCCACCAGGCTCCTCTGTCCATGAGATTCTCCAGGCAAGAATACTGGAGTGGGTTGCCATTTCCTTCTCCAGGGGATCTACCCAACCCAGGAATCGAACTCACTTCCCACATCTCTTATTCTTTTGCATTGGCAGGTGGCTTCTTTACAACTAGTGCCACTTGGGAAGCCCAACATCTTCTGGAACTAATACCAAAAAAAGATGTCCTTTTCATCAAAGGAGATTGGAATGCAAAAGTAGGAAGTCAAGAGATACTTAGAATAACAGGCAAGTTTGGCCTTGGAGTGCAAAATGAAACAGGTCAAAGGCTAACAAAGTTTTGTCAAGAAAACACTCAAATACCCTTTTCCAACAACCCAAGAGATAACTTTGCACATGGACATCACCAGATGGTTAATACCAAAATCAGATTGATTATGTTCTTTTTAACTGAAGATGGAAAAGCTCTGTACAGTCAGTAAAAACAAGACCTGGAGCTGACTCTGGCTCAGATTATGAGCTCCTTATTGCAGAATTCAGACTTAAATTAAGAAAGAGGGAATACCACTAGGCCATTCAGGTATGACCTGAATCAAATCTCTTATGATTATACAGTGGAGGTGATGAATAGATTCAAGGGATTAGATCTGGTAGACAGAAAGCATGAAGAACTATGGACAGAACAGGAGGCAGTGACCAAAACCATCCCAAAGAAAGAGAAATGCAAGAAGGCAAAGTGGCTGTCTCAAGAGGCTTTACAAATAGCTGAGGAAAAAAGAAAAGCGAAAGGCAAAGGGAGAAAGGGAAAGATATACTCAGTTGAATACAGAGTTCCAGAGAATAGTGAGGAGAGATAAGGAGGCCTTCTAAAATGAACAATGGAAAGAAATAGAGGAAAACAACAGAATGGGAAAGACTAGATCTCTTCAAGAAAAGTAGAGATAGCAAGGGAACATTTCATGCAAGGACGGGCACAATAAGGGACAGAAACAGTAAAGCCTAACAGAAGCAGAAGAGATTAAGAAGTGGCAAGAATACACAGAAGAAATACACAAAAAAGATCTTAATGACCCAGATAACCACGATGGTGTGGTCACTCACCTGGAGCCGGATATCCTGGAGTGTGTAGTCAAGTGAGTCTTAGGAAGCGTTACTACGAACAAAGCTAGTGGAGGTGATGGAATTCCAGCTGAGCTATTTAAAATCCTAAAAGATGATGCTGTTAAAGTGCTGCACTCAATATGTCAGCAAATTTGGAAAGTTCAGCAATGGCCACAGGACTGGAAGAGGTCAGTTTTCATTCCAATCCCAAAGAAGGGCAATGCCAAAAAATGTTCAAACTACTATACAGTTCAGTTCAGTTTAGTCACTCAGTCGTGTCCGCCTCTCTGCGACCCCATGAATCGCAGCACGCCAGGCCTCCCTGTCCATCACCAACTCCCGGAGTTCACTCAAACTCACATTCATCGAGTCAGTGATGCCATCCAGCCATCTCATTCTCTGTCGTCCCCTTCTCCTCCTGCCCCCAATCCCTCCCAGCATCAGAGTCTTTTCCAATGAGTCAACTCTTCACGTGAGGTGGCCAAAGTATTGGAGTTTCAACTTCAACATCAGTCCTTCCAATGAACACCCAGGACTGATCTCCTTTAGAAAGGACTGGTTGGATCTCCTTGCAGTCCAAGGGACTCTCAAGAGTCTTCTCCAGCACCACAGTTAAAAAGCATCAATTCTTCAGCACTCAGCTTTTTTCACAGTCCAACTCTCACATCCATACATGACAACTGGAAAAACCATAGCCTTGACTAGACGGACCTTTGTTGGCAAAGTAATGTCTCTGCTTTTTTTTAAATTTAAATTTATTTATTTTAATTGAAGGCTAATTACTTTACAATATTGTATTGGTTCTGCCAGACATCAACATGAATCTGCCACGGGCGTACACGTGTTCCCCATCCTGAACCCTCTTCCCACCTCCCTCCCCATGTCTTTGCTTTTTAATATCTAGGTTGGTCATAACTTTCCTTCCAAGGAGTAAGCGTCTTTTAATTTCATGGCTGCAATCACCATCTGCAGTGATTTTGGAGCCCCCAAAAATAAAGTCTGACACTGTTTCCACTGTTACCCCATCTATTTCCCATGAAGTGATGGGACCAGATGCCATGATCTTCGTTTTCTGAATGTTGAGCTTTAAGCCAACTTCTTCACTCTCCTCTTTCACTTTCTTTTTTTTTTCCTCTTTCACTTTCATCAAGAGACTCCTTAGTTCCTCTTCACTTTCTGCCATAAGGGTGGTGTCATCTGCATATCTGAGGTTATTGACATTTCTCCTGGCAATCTTGATTCCAGCTTGTGCTTCTTCCAGCCCAGCGTTTCTCATGATGTACTCTGCATAGAAGTTAAATAAGCAGGGGGACAATATACAGCCTCGACATACTCCTTTTCCTATTTGGAACCAGTCTGTTGTTCCATGTCCAGTTCTAACTGTTGCTTCCTGACCTGCATATAGGTTTCTCAAGAGGCAGGTCAGATGGTCAGTATTCCCATCTCTTTCAGAATTTTCCACAGTTTATTGTGATCCACCCAGTCAAAGGCTTTGGCAAAGTCAATAAAGCAGAAATAGATGTTTTTCTGGAACTGTCTTGCTTTCTCGATGATCTAGCGGATGTTGGCAATTTGATTTCTGGTTCCTCTGCCTTTTCTAAAACCAGCTTGAACATCTGGAAGTTCATGGTTCATGTATTGCTGAGGCCTGGCTTGGAGAATTTTGAGCATTACTTTACGAGTGTGTGAGATGAGTGCAATTGTGCAGTAGTTTGAGCATTCTTTGGCATTGCCTTTCTTTGGGATTGAAATGAAAACTGGCTGTTGAGCTCATTTCACATGTTAGCAAGGTTATGCTCAAAATCCTTTAAGCTAGGCTTCTGCAATACATGAATTGAGATTAACAAGCTGGGTTTAGAAAAGACAGAGATCAAATTGCCAACATTCACTGGCTCACAGAGAAAGCAAGGAAATTCCAGAAAAGCATCTATTTCTGCTTCAAAGACTATTAGCTTCAATGCTAAAGTCTTTGACTGTATGGATGACAACAAACTGGAAAATTCTTTAAGAGATAGGAATACCACACCACCTTACCTATCTCCTGAGAAATTTGTATGAGGGTCAAGAAGCAACAGTTAGAACCAGAGATGGAACAACTGACTGGTTCAAAATTGGGAAAGAAATATGACAAGTCTGTCTATTGTCACCCTCCTTATTTAAATTATATGCAGAGTACATCATGTGAAATGCCAGGCTGGATGAAGCACAAGCTGGAATTAAGATTGTCAAGAGAAATATCAACAACCTCAGATATGCACATGATACCAGTCTAATGGCAGAAAGTGGAAAGGAATTACAGAGTCTCTTAATGAGGGTAAAAGAGGAGAGTGAGAATGCTGGCTTGAAACTCAGTATTTAAAAAAACTAAGATCATGGCATCCAGTCCCATCACTTCATGGCAAATAGATGGGGAAAAGGGGAAACAGTAACAGATTTTATTTTCTTGGGCTTCAGAATCACTTCGGACAGTGACTGCAGTCATGAAACTAAAAGATGCTTGCTCCTTGGAAGGAAAGCTATGACAAACCTAGACAGCATATTAAAAAGCAGAGACATCACTTTGCCAACAATGTCTGCATAGTCTAAACTATGGTTTTTTCAGCAGTCATGTGTGGATGTGAGAATTGGACCATAAAGAAAGCTGAGCACTGAAGAATTAATGCTTTCAAATTGTGGTGCTGGATAAGACTCTTGAGAATCCCTTGAACAGCAAGGAGATCAAAACAGTCAACCCGAAAGGAAATCAACCCTGAATATTCATTGGAAGAACTGATGCTGAAGCTCCAATACTTTGGCCACTGATTTGAAGAGCAGACTCGTTGGAAAAGACCCTGATGCCGGGAAAGATTGAAGGCAAGAGGAGAAAGGGGCAGCAGAGGATAAGATGGTTAGCTAGCATCACCGACTCAATGGACATGAATTTGAGCAAACTCCAGGAGGTAGTGGAGGATAGAGGAGCCTGGGATCACAAAGAGTCGAACATGACTTAGAGACTGAACAATAGGACTCACTTCCCAAGACTGTTGTCAGGAACAAATGAGTTTGTTCAAGAAAAGCAACTTAGACTACATAAGGTCTCCACACAGCAAGCCCTGTGGGGGGTTAGTGCGGTGATAGTGTTGGTGAAGGTGGCAGGACTTGAGGCCCAGGAAGCTGACATGACTCTCCCAGGTCACACAGCCAGGATTCATGTCCAGGCCCCGCAGTCTCAATCCCCTTCAGTATTTTGGCATCTAATCCAAGACTTTCCTTCTACAGGGAAGGAAGAATGGAGCCTGGAGAGGTCCAGCGACTTCCCCAAGAACACACAGCAGCAAGCCAGGATACGTGTGAGAAAGCACCCTGCATGCGTGACAGCCAGCCTGCTTTGGTTCCCAGCACTGATACAGCTCACAAGGAACTCCCCTTCTTTGGGTCTCAGTTTTCTCGTCTATAAAATGGGTTAGGGATTTAGTTGGATCTGATGGGCTCTAAGGTAACTTCTAGTTCTATGTTTGGATGGTAGAGGCCGGATAAATCATAGAGATTGTATGTATATGTGGTGATTCTCCCAGGGGATGCCTAGTAAGTTTTTGCACTGAATCTGGGGACCCTTTTGCCCCCCCTGCTCAGCCACTTCCCCCACCAGTTAGGCCAATACTTGTAGAAATGGGCTGGAAACACAGGCCCCGGGGCCCCAGCATCCAGTCCGGGCAGGAGGTAGCAGATGTGGGCAGCTATCCAGGAGGCTGAAAGACATCTTCCTGGGGACCAGCACCTCAAACTCCAGCTGACCCCCTTGCCAGGGAGGGAGGCAACCCCACTTGGGCCTGTTGGCTGTGGGCTATAGCGAGGCCTGCAGGCACAGCTGCCCACACCCTGCAGACAGGCCAGGGCCGACTGCAGCCTGCCCGTGGAACAGGCCAGAGAAGATGAGACGCTGGGTACACCAGGAACACGGTCTGCGGAAGTGGTGCCCCAGGTGCTCTGGGGAGCATTCTGCCACCTATATCATGGAGATTTTTTAATATCTTCTTATTTATTTATTTTTGGCTGCATTGGGTTTTCATTGCTGTGCGTGGGCTTTCTTTAGTTATGGCGAGTGGGAGCTACTCTCTAGTTGCAATGCTCTGGCTTCTCATTGTTGTAACTTCTCTTATTGCAGAGCCCAGGCTCTAGGGTACATGGGCTCAGGAGTTGCAGCTCCCTGGGTCTGTAAGTGCGGGCTCAGTAATTGTGGTGCATGGGATTAGTTGCCCTGTGACATGTGGAAACTTCCTGGAGCAGGAATCGAACCTGTGTCCCCTGCATTGGCAGGCAGATTCTTAACCACTGGACTGCCAGAGAAGTCCCAATCATGGAGATTTTTAATAGTAGAAGGGACCCTAGACCTAACCTTTAGAGCATCCCTGTACTGTAGACATCATAAGCCCCATTTTATAGGTGAGGAACATGAGGCCCAACGTCTCACAGCAGGACTGAACCTGGATGTGGAGTGCAATTTGCCCAAACTGGCAAAACAGTTTCTCCTGATTCACTGTTCTATGCTCTTGGCACAAAATTGTGTCCTCGCCATGGTAGGCACTGTCTTGGGGGGGGCTCCCTCCGACCCTGCCTTTTGAGATGGGGTAGGAAGACGGAGAAGAGGGGTACACCCCCACCTCCACACTCTCTTTCCACCAGACAACGGCCCCTGCCCCAGTCTCTCCAGGGGTCCTACTTTCTGATGGCTGGAAAGGATCAAAACAGTGAGTTAAAAGCAAAAACCCACAGCATTTTCTTCACAATTCCCTCTGCTCTCGAGGAAGGAGGCATGAGTGCTCGCGGAGCTTTCAAGTTGTCTGGAACAGAAGTGGGGCCCTTTCATGGCTCTTCCTCGGTGTTGGAGGCCCTCGGTGCAGAGTGCTATTATTAGCATTGCCTTCACTATCTGCCAAACAGGCTTCCCCACCAAGAAGTGATTAAATGCGTTATTTAGTGCAAAATAACAGCATATATCTGCATCTGCAGCCTCAGACACTGTCACATTCATTTTTGCAATTTTTACAGTTGGGAAGTCTTGGGGCTACATCACATCTAAGTGACGCGATTAGCCCTGGGGGAGTGGGAGGCAGGATGAAAGGCAAAGGGCAGGCCCTGGTGACATCCTGGCAGTTAGATGAGGTGGTTTGTTTGTGGGTTTTAAGGCTGGAAATGGGGGTCACAAAGAGCTGACTCATTGGAAAAGACTCTGATGCTGGGAAAGACTGAGGGCAGGAGGAGAAGGATGAGATGGCTGGATGGCATCACCAGCTCAACGGACATGAGTCTGAGCAAACTCCGGGAGTAGTGGAGGACAGGGGAGCCTGGGGTCACAAAGAGCTGGACACAACTTAGGGACTGAAAAACAACAACGGGGGCTGCAGGAGAGCTGGAAGGACTGAAGCGCCTGGATTTGAGCCAGGCAGGGCTGGGCCGTCCCCCTTGGTGACAGAGTGGAGAACAGGATTAGAGGGTGTGGCCATTCATTTCCCAGGTGGTCTGGACCCTCCAGAAACCCTGGCTCTGGCCTCTGGAGGCTCTGCCTCCTGTTACGGGAGAGATCCTCAACAAGAAGCCTCCTCTCTGACTCTACAGGAGCCAGAAATGGGGCTTTTTTAAGCCTCCATGTAGAATGTTTCCTAGCCCTGCTGGCTTGATTTACTAAACAGTCTCAAATCCATCTGCCTCTCTTGCCAGCTCTCGGGGTCATAGTGCAGATTCCATTGGAGCTGAGAGCATGGCAAGCGGGGGTTCGAACCTGACTTGCCCACCACCAGCTCAGTGACCTTGGACTAGGGTCACTAGATTTAATGAATCCAAAATACAAGGTGCCTATTTGAATTTAATATGCAACTTTTGGAACATATTTATACTTTTATACATTCCTTGTTTATCTGAAATTCAAATTTCACGGCTCATTCTGTATTTTCTCTGGCGTCTCTACCTTGGACAAGCTTCTTAACTTCTCAGTTCCTTTCTCTATAATGCGGGGATAATAATAGTACCTACTGCAGGGGTGGTTCTGAGGGTTAAATGAGTTAAAAATGTAAAATACTTAGAACAGGAAGATAATAACTATCCACACTCAATTAGTGTATTAGGAAGTGCTTTCTACCTTAAGAACTGCCTTGCAAACTCAATTGATGTGTTATTTTTGCCGCACCTCCCCTCTCCCTGAAGTTCATCAGAGCCAGCAAAACAGCAAAGTCAGATAGGGGCTGGAGATCAGAGCTAAGAGGAGGGGGTGGGGGCAGTAACAGGTGACAGGTGGCATCCACAGACTTCCATCCTGGGCCCGGAAGCAGGTGATGAGCGAGCGTGGAGCAGTTAACCTCACCCAGAGGGAAGGCAGGAGGAGGGTTACGAGTCTGGGAGGGGTCTGCTGACCCGCAGAGACTCAGAAAGAGACGCAAGTGCCAAGGACTGGTTGTGCGGCAGCTGGGAGGAAGGCAAGAAGGGCTGGCCACCCAGCAGCCTGGTTTGAGGGCTCCCGGGAGGGTAGTCATTCACTCACTCGGCAAACATCTACCAGGCAACAATTAGGCACCACATGCTATTTCAAGTTCTCTTCCCAGCTTCCGGTGCCAATGCCTGGGATGCCATTAGAACCTCTCTCTGTGGGTACCAGACTCTCCCTACGCTCCCTGCTAATATCCAGCACCCCCAGCAGGGTGTGAGAGCTTGGCTCCTTGGCCCAAAGGCTGGGGTCAGTCCAACCCTAGTACTCCTCTCTGTGTGATCTGTCTGCAGAGGACCCTAGATCTGCTCTGAGGATTGTCGATGTCTTCTCCCCAGAGCGGTAGGGGAACAGAAAGAGACTCACAGACTTAGAGAAGGAACGTGTGATTGCCAGGTGGAAGGGATAGTTAGGGAGTTTGGGATGGACATGTACACACTGCTGTACTTAAAATGGATAACCGACAAGGTCCTGCTGTATAGCACAGGGAACCCTGCTCAGTGTTATGTGGCAGCCTGGATAGGAGGGGGTTTGAGAGAGAATGGATACATGCATGTATGGGTGAGTCCCTTCACTGTTCACCTGGAATCATCACAATGTTGTTAATCGGCTATACCCTAATACAAAATAAAACATTAAAGAAACAAAGCAATAATGGGCTGCAGCTGGGGAGACCTGGGCTGGGGAGACGGGTGGTGGGGTTGGGGCACATGGGCAGTGACAACCTCTCCCAGACAATAAGAATGGATTGTGACCACGCCAACTACACAGGTGAGACACACACACACACCGTCAGGTCGCCAGGGAGAAGCCAGACATGAAGGAATCCGTAACACACGGTTCTATTTATGTAAAGTTCAGAAACAGAAAAACCATACCCTACTGTGGAGGGAGCTCATGCACTATAATGAGAAGCAAGAAGCGATTGCCCGGGACCTGGGGGAAGATGGAGATGGGGAGGAAAGGGCCTGTGGGGTCGGAGGGTGCTGGCCGCCTCCTGGTCCTTGGCTGAGGGGTGACCACTCTGAGTTTGCTTTAAAATAATTTCTTAAATGGAACATTTGTCTCATGCCCTTTTCTGAATGTGAGATTTGTTTCATAATGAAAAAAAGATCACAGGAGAGAGAGGAGGCATGAAGGGTCGTTGTTGGGAGGGACCACGGTCTCAGGTCTCATGGTCTACCTTCTTGCAGAGAAGGGCCTCCAGGGAGTCGCAGGAAGCTGACCTCTCTTTGTCCCCAAGGTGAAGCTGGAAAGGGAAACTGGTTCGTCCCTCTCAAGTGATGTCCCCGACCATGGCCTTCTGGCCTGGGTCAGATTCATTAAAATTCTCCTCGATTCGGCCCTCAGGGTCCAGTGGGGCAAAGAGAAACCCAGGAATTGTGCAGACACCTGGGGTGAGAGAGAAAATTGGAAGCAAGAGGTTGGGGAGAAGGAGGGATGGGGAAAAGGTGGGAGAGTGAGAGAGGAGGTGGGTGGGGAGGGGACCCCCAGATAGAGGTGCAGGTCTATACTCTTAGTCCACTCAAACGAAAGCTTTCCAAGCCTGTCCCTGCCTCCTGCCCCAGGAGCAGGAATAATTGTTGGACATAACGATCCCCTGGGGGACAAGGGCATTAAAAAAAAAATTAACTCCAGATCTACTGTCCAACTGCGCTTCCCAAAAAGGCTGACCCCCACCCGTCAGCCCCCACCTCGGGCTGTGCCAAAGGCAGGTCCCTCTGCCTGTCTTCACCTTAATTCCCAGGTAAGTGACATTTAAGGGCAAGCTCTTCAATGGGCCATAACAATTTACAAGCCAGGCTGTGGAAGTTGTTCTGGAGACTGCAAGACGGCGGGGGGCAGCCACCCTCTATCAGCTGCCAGAGCCAGAGGGTCAAGTGATGCACTCTCCCTCATTGGAGCCCCATGCCAAACGCAGGGATGCCATCGGGGAAGTAAAGCCTTTTAGCGGCCCGTGCACTTTTCATTTCAGGAGTCACCCTCCCATCAGGAAGAGCTGCTCCTGATAGAGCAGCTAGGAGACACTGCTGCCTTCCGAGGCTTTGTTTCCACCTTCCTCTCCTTCCAGCTGGGCTTCGTGCCACTGCCCAGGGCCCAGGCCACTCCCCATCTTGTGGCCCTTTCTGGCAAACACCCTGGAACCATTTCTGTCACTGTTGACAAAGCATCTTTACCCACTGCATCTTCAGGGAGCACTCAACCATTCAGGATCTGGTGCTAGAACATGCAGGATTCAAACGCAGGCCTGAGGGAGACAGCAGACCCTTCCCCCGAAGGGTGAGGCCAGGCAGAGAAAGCCCACGGAACAGGCAGTCTTGAGCCTCCCTTGGAAACCAGACGAGGTGTGAAGAGGGGGGAGGCCTGGCCCTCCTGGGTCTCTGTCCAGCGCGTCCTCTTCTTCAGCTTCACTGCTTCCTCCCTTAGTGGGAACCTTAGGTGAACCTTTGTGCTTGTCTCTCCCTCTTGCTTGTCGTCTGTCCCTGGTCCCTCTTCTTTAGCTCTCGCCACCACGCTCCCCTAGCCCCAACCCTGCCTCTTTGTCTCCATCTCTGTGGTTTTCTACAGAACCGGCCGGATAAGCCAGGAAGAGGAGATGTCATGGGCCCTAATACGTAAGTACCTGGGTTCAAATCCAGACCTCACCCCCTCGAGCTAAGCCTCTCAGCCCCTCTTGAGCTTCCACTTCTCCTGGTATGCGCGTGTTATGCTAAGTCACTCAGTTGTGTCTGACTCTTTGTGACCCTACGGACTGTAGCCCACCAGGCTCCTCCGTCCGTGGGATTCTCCAGGCAAGATTACTGGAGTGGGTCACCATGATCTCCTCCAGGGGATCTTTCCAACCCAGAGATCAAACCTGAGTCTCTTCAGTTCAGTTCAGTCGCTCAGTCGTGTCCAACTCTTTGTGACCCCATGAATCACAGCACGCCAGGCCTCCCTGTCCATCACCAACTCCCGGAGTTCACTCAGACTCATGTCCATCGAGTCAGTGATGCCATCCAGCCATCTCATCCTCTGTCGTCCCCTTCTCCTCCTGCCTCCAATCCCTCCCAGCATCAGAGTCTTTTCCAATGAGTCAACTCTTGGCATGAGGTGGCCAAAGTACTGGAGTTTCAGCTTTAGCATCATTCCTTCCAAAGAAATCCCAGGGCTGATCTCCTTCAGAATGGACTGGTTGGATCTCCTTGCAGTCCAAGGGACTCTCAAGAGTCTTCTCCAACACCACAGTTCAAAAGCATCAATGGTTCTTTACCACTAGCGCCACCTGGGAAGCCCTCTCCTCGTATAAAACAGGTCTAATGCTCTTTACTTTCCAAGGGTTATTGTAAAGAATAGAATAAATCACACTTTGTAAAACACCTGGCCCAGAATACTGGTCCAAGCAGTGCTAGTGACGGCAGCAGGCTTGGCCCCAATCCACCGCAGTCCAGGACCCCCTTTCCATGGTGTGGAGTTTTTGTCTGAGGAGCATCTGCTTAGCCAGTGACCCCACTTTTCAGACCCCCTTTCCATCTGGTGGGGCCACACTTCCAGCTCTCACCAGCAGAACGTGTGCAGGGCCCCTTCCAGGCAGAGAGATCCAGAGTTGGGAGCACCTTCCTAAGCGTCTTTCCTGTCTGCTGGCTGAACAGGGAGGAGTCAGAGAGCTTAAAGGAGGGCAGAGCCACAACAGGGAGGGGGCCGGGCCCTCCTGGTCACACCGCAGGCCACCCCAAGAGCAACGCTTGCATTAGACTGCGGCTGGAGAGAAGTGAACTTTATGTCAGGCCACTGAGCTGTGCGGATCTGCCTGTTACAGCAGCTTCCATTGCCTCCTCTTATTTTCTCTGTTCTATTTCCTCCTGGCCCTTCTCTCTATTCCTGTTCGTCCTTCTGCCTGAAATTGAGGCTGCCACACTCCCCTAGGCCAGCTAGCTCCATGCAGGCCCTCTAACCCTCTTTCTGCCCACTTCAGGCCTGCTTATCCTGCTGCTCAATGTGGGGCTAAAGGCAGGTGTCTTGACTGTCAGGCTCAGGGCAGAGTGGGACCTTCTCTTCAGGTACAAAGTGCGGTCCTAGCCTCAGTGGATGCTGATAGGATGGTCTGGTCATCTAGGGCTCTTGCTTGGCTGTGTGGTCCTCTGGGAACTGGTTTATGGACACCCAAACCATGCTGGACTTCAGAAACCCCCATTTTCCCTCCTGTTACTCAGGGAGAGGGGAGCCAACAGCCATGGGGGCGATTAGCCTTGGCCCCCAAATCCTCTCCCTCCCAGCTTTCCATCTTCCAGGGGCAGAACCCCCATGGGTTCCTCCTGCTCCCTCCCCGGGATTGTGGACTGGGGAGCCCTCGTGAATCTTCACCATTTCCTGTGATACTTCCTTCTTCCCAGACTCACCTGGCCCCTGCCTTGCTTCTCCTGACCTCTCCCCACCTCTGCCTGACTTTTCATCTTTGTTCCCCACTGCCCACCCCCAAGGCTCTCCCAAGGGGATTCTCTGGCACCGATGCCCATGTCCTCCTTGAAACAGAAGCGTAGTAAGAGTCTCGGAAAGGTCACTTCCTGGGGGACAGGCTTTCTCCTGGCCTTTACCCTGGCAACACATGCAGTCCCTGCAGGAGACGGCAGCAAATTGGATAAAAATCTGCCTGTGGCAGACTCACTTTCCTAGGATTAGGCAGACTTTCACGCTAGCCCACCCCAGAGGCTGCCCTGAGTTACCCGTACCTGACGGCTAGTGGGCAGTGTCTTCCCTCTTTGGCCTTCTCGCCAGGCTCCTGCCTCAGTTACCCAGAGCCCTCAGCACGCCTCTACCCCTTGGCCACCCCCCTCCCAGCTGGGAGCCCTGGACCCCTATTTGCCAAACCATGACCTGCCCTTTCTTATGATTTGTGATCTGTATTCATTTTCTGAGAAAAAAAAAACAGTGTGGCTTTTTTGTATTTATGTGCTTATTTTTGGCTGTTCTGGGTCTTTGTTGCTGAGTGCGAGCTTTCTCTAGTTGCGGCGAGCAGGGGCTACTCTCTAGCTGCGGTGCAGGGGCTTCTCATTTCGGGGCCTTCTCTTGTTGCAGAGCACAGGCTCTAGGGCTCCTGGGCTCAGTAGCTGTGGCCCATGGACTTAGGTGCCCCATGGCATGTGGAATCTTCCCAGACCAGGGGATTGAACCGGTGTTGCCTGCACTGGCAGGTGGACTCTCAACCACTGGACCATCAGGGAAGTCCAAAAAAAAGTTTTTAACATTTAAAAAATTTTATGTATGAAGAGTTAGCATCGCATGATCCATTCGAGGAGGATCGCTCCATCCAGCTTAATGATGCCTGTATCCTTTGTGTACTGTCAGAAACCTTGGCACACGTGGAAGCTATATTTCCAGATCAGACTGTGCCAGTTTGAGCAACTGTGGCAAGAGTGAGAGCTCTAACCCAACTTTCTCCAGTAAAGCTGCTGGCAACCCAGCTTGTTTACAGGGATGTGCTCAGTCGCTCAGTCATGTCTGACTCTTCGCTACACCATGAACTGTAGCCTGCCAGGTTTCTCTGTCCATGGGATTTTTCCAGGCACGAATACTGGAGTGGGTTCCATTTATGAAGCAAAAGGCTGGAAAGATTACTCAGACTAACCTCCTAGACTCTGGTTTCCAGTCTCTTCTCTGTACTAACTGAGGTTTAGCTCTGATAACCCTGATACGGTGTTGTGCGGGAGGAGTTGGAACAGCCCCTCTGGACCAAGAGCTTGGCGACTGATCATATCCATAACCACGGGTGGGTCACTCACCTGGGAATTTTGACCTGCTCAGCCCTGCTCTTGAGGATTCCTTCCAGGAGATGGGCACACGGGCAGCTGAGGGCAGCGGAGGGTACTTGGGCATATTGTACTTGAGGCCCTCAGTGGGGTGTCAGAGGGAGCAGTCTGTGTAGTCTCATTGAGGATGGAGCCAGGCTCAGCAAGAGCTTCACGCAGGGGAAAGAGATGGGAGCTGAGTCTTGAAGCCTGGCTAGGATCCGGCAGGTGGCGGGAGACAGCAGCAGGGAGGGTGTTCCAGGAGGAGGGTACAGCGTTGAGCATGGAGCCTGAGGGGAGGGGATGGGGAGGATGGGGCAGGGGCAGGGTGGGAAGGCCGAGCCAGCCCTGCTAAGGGGTCTGCACCTTTTTCTGAGGGTGGAGGGAGGGGCCACTGAAGGGAGTTCAGGAGTGACCAGATCAGATGTGTTGGTTTCCTTTGCTCCACAATCCTCCTACTTCTCTTTTTTGTAAATGAGCCTTTTATTTTGATTTATTTATTTGGCCACGCCAGGTCTCAGTTGAGGCACGCAGGATCTTTGACCTTGGTTGCAGCGTTCGGGATCTTTAATAGCAGCATGTGAACTCTTAGCTGCCACATGTGGGATCTAGTTCCCTGACCAGGGATCGAACCTGGGCCCCCTGCATTGGGAGCATGGAGTCTTAGCCACTGGACTGCCAGGGACGTCCTAACCCTCTTACTTCTATGCTGACATCTTCACTGAGTCCCAGCCCCTGACTCAAGTGTGTGACACATGTGGATGGATACCACTCACTCACGACTCTCGCATAGTCCTTAGAATAAAATCCATGCTCTTTGGAGGGTGCCCTGCAGGCTCCTGCCCGCTTGGCCCATCTCACCCTGGAGGTGCCCCTGCTCCCGCCGTTTAGGCCTTCCTTAGGACTTGGCACAGCTCCTGAGCTCAGTGTTGCTTTGTGGCCTGGGCTGGGGCCGCTCCCTCCTCCTGGCCCCTGTTTCCCCACTGCCCCCTCGCCACCACACCCACTCTTGCTCTTGGTCAGCTCCTCACAGGAAGGTCTTGGTCACAATCACCCTACTTGAGAGATTTCCTGAACACACAGCCGAAGGAGGCTCCTATTGCTAACATTCTCTCTTGTATGATGCTGCTTTCTTTTGCAGCATTTAACCCGGTCTGTCATTATGTAAGGGCTTCCCAGGTGGCGCTAGTGGTAAAGAATCCGTCTGCCAATGCAGGAGACATAAAAGATGTGGGTTCAATTCCTGGGTCGGGAAGATCCCCTGGAGGAGGGCATGGCAACCCACTGCAGTGTTCTTGCCTGGAGAATCCTATAGACAGAGGAGCCTGCTGGGCTACAGTCCATGGGATCACAAAGAATCAAACACGGCTGAAGCGACTCAGCAGGCATGCACGTCGTCATGTAACTGCAGTTAGTCTGGGGTCTGTCTGCTCCACTAGACTACAACCTACTCTGGGAGATTGTGGCTTTCGTCTTCTACCGCGTCTCCAGGGCCTGGTACGAAGCCTGACACAGGTTCCATGACTATTTGGTGAATGGATGAAGGAGGTTTAAATCTCTCCTCAGTCCCAGGCTCCCAAAGGCAGGAGTTCATCACTCTTTTCAGCCTTGGACCCTCCAGCCCTGCCCAGAGCGGGAACTGCATTGCCTCCTCCCTCCTTCCCCAGGGTCAGAGCTGGAGCACAGGACACAGAGGGTGCAGGCAGCTGGGGGCGTGCTCGTAGATCAGGACCCACAGGACCCTCTAACCGACAGAGCCAACGCTCAGCATGGGAAATCTCCAAGGAAACCCTGCCAGTGCCCTGAGCGTGGCCTCAAGCCCCAGCCACTTGTTTGCAAAAGGACACATTTTCTTCTATCTTCAAAGCTATCTCAGTGCTCACTTTCCTGCATCCACCTCGATGAAACACAGCATGGCTTAAATACCAGGGCTGTGTGGTAATACTTAAACTCAGACACAGACACACACACACAGACTCACCCTGGACACATCCCTACTTCCACCCTGCAGCTCAGCAATCTTCTTCTGTCTCTTTTCCTTTTTTTCTTTCTCTCTTTCTTTTTAATTTGGCTGCTCCACAGGCTTCCCAGGTGGCCCAGTCATAAACAATCCGCCTGCCAATGAGGAGATTCAAAAGAGACAGATTCGATCCCTGGGTTGAGAAGATTCCCTGGAGAAGGGCATGGCAACCTACTCCAGTATTCTTGCCTGGAGAATCCCATGGACAGAGGAGCCTGGTGGGCTACAGTCCATGGGGTTGCAAAAGAGTCAGACACGACTGAGTGACTGAGCATGCTCCAAGTCTTAATTGCAGCATGTAGGATCTAGTTCCCTGACTAGGGATCAAACCCAGGCTCCCTACATTGGAGCTCAGAGTCTTAATCATTGGACCACCAGGGAAGTCCCTCTTTGTTCTTTTCTGTGTTCACCTCTCTGGCCCACCCTCTGTGTCTGGTTCCACCTATTTCAGTCCTCTCTGTCTGTTTTTGTCTCTGTCAATCTGGGTCTCTTTCCATCTGCCTCCATCACTGTCTGTGTCTCTGCTTCTCTCTCTGCCGTATCTTACATCTCTCTTCTGCCACTGTCCATTTGTATGTTTCTCTCATTTTGGAGTCTCTGTTTGCCCCTGCCGGCTCTCCCCTCACTACGGAGCCTTCTGGGCCTCACCTCCCCATCCCTCTAGCTCCATAGCAGCCCATCTCTCTGTGAGCCACTAGCTCATACTTTGTAAGCTCCCAAGGCAATCACAAAAAGAAGAAAGGGGGGAAGCAGGGAAATGGAAGCAAGTGGTGGGCCGGCAGTGTGAAGTCACGCTGAATAAACACGCAGCTGTCCCTTGTATCTCTCCTTGGCAGGAAGAAGCGCAGGGCAGTGGTGTGTGTGTGTGGCAAGGAACAGTGGGCATGGAAGGAGATAGATGACAAGGCCCAGGTGAGAGAGAGGGAGTTGGGGGCAGCAGACAAGACTGGAAATTAAAGGGGATGGAAGTTTCCATGACCTCTGGTTCCTGGCAGTGGATATTGATTGCTGGGAACAGGGAGTTGTTTTGAGTCTAAGATAACAAAAGGATAAAATAAGAAACCGTGGGAAGAGCAGTGAGTGAGTGTAGGTGTGTGTGTGTGAGCTGTATTGTAGTAATTAGTGCTATTTGCTATCAAGTTCTAGGTTTCTGGCTTCCTTGGGTGGCATCACATAACTGGTTCTAGCCAATGAATCGGAGAAGGCGATGGCATCCCACTCCAGTACTGGAAAATCCCATGGACGGAGGAGCCTGGTGGGCTGCAGTCCATGGGGTCGCAAAGAGTTGGACACAACTGAGTGACTTCCCTTTCACTTTTCACTTTCATGCATTGGAGAAGGAAATGGCAACCCACTCCAGTGTTCTTGCCTGGAGAATCCCAGGGACAGGGGAGCCTGGTGGGCTGCCGTCTATGGGGTCGCACAGAGTCAGACACGACTTATGCGACTTAGTAGTAGTAGTAGTAGCCAATGAATAGAAAAGAGTGCACCACTTGTGGGCAGAAGGATTTTTTCCTAAATACTTTGTTAAATTAAAAAAAAACAAAACTATTTTTTATCACAGCCCTCAGCGTGTAAGATCCTAGTTCCCCAATCAGGGATTGAACCCGCGCATCCTGAAGTGAAAATGCGGAGTCTTAACCTTTGGGAAGTCCTGGGCAGAAGGACTTAATCGCCAGTGTGAGTTCAGAAGTCTTTCTCACTGACACAGTGACCAGCACGGGCGTCCGTCGGGGTCTTAGAGTGACTACCAGGAGCAGAGGCTGTAATGGGCAGGAAAGAAGTCTCTGCTTTTTGAAGCCACTGAGATTTTGGAGTTGTTTGTTTATCAAGTGTAGCCTTACCCACCATGACTACTACTGTATATATATGTTGGTGACTGTGTATATATTTGTACTGAGTGTAAAGTGAGCAAGCATGTTTGTTTAAGTGTTGTGTACGTGCCTACATATATTTGGAGCTTTATATATATGCAAGCGTGTGTTTTTACGGGTGTGAGCGAGTACAAGTCTCTGTATTTTTGGTCCATGCCCAGCCGTGGGCAAAGAAGGAAAGTTTCCCTTGCTGTCTTCTCACCTCCTGTTTCATTTAGAAACACAAAGGGCCGCGTTTTGGTCCCAGCTTGTCTCGTCACATTTCCAGCTCTCATCCGCGTCTCCTCATCCTAGCAGCGGCCACTTTCTTCCTGCCTGCAGGCTCCAGGACGGCTACTGCCTGGCATGGTTTTTCTCTTCCCCCAGTCCAGGCTCTGCAATGGGCAGGGGACCCAAGACCACTGCTCTGGGGTTTGTCTGCTGGAGCTAGCGGAAAGGAGCCCCTGCTCTCTGTGGGGAGATGGACACAGGAAGGGCTTAAGTGGGGGGCTCTCCTGGCTCCGGAGGAAGGGGTAGCCGGGCAGAAGGAAGCGGAGCTGAAACAAAGAAACAAGATCCAGGGCTGCTGCCTCTTAACAGTCACACCGGGGGAGGGTTTTATCCGCTTGCTCACCAAGGTGGTATAGCCTGGCAGCTAGTGCGTGGGCTCCAGGGCTGAGCTCTGTGGACTGCCTGGCCCAGGCTCCCAGCCCTCTGGCTTGGAGTAGGCCCTAGCACTGGGGAGCCACACAGGAGACAGAGGGAGGGCTAAGAGTGAGGCTGAGGAGTTTAGCCTCCTGACTTGCTCCCTGTGAGCCACACGGAGGGCTGGCTGCATCCCTCCACACTGCCCGTAGCTCCTGTCCAGCTGCCCCTCCACATGGCTCTCCCTCCTCAGGCCTGGCTCCCACCATCCCCAGTCCTGGAGCTTCTCCACCCCTTGCTAACTCCCCTAGACCCTAGCTACACCTTTGCACCTTGCCCACACCTTTTTAAAACTCTCTCTGAGTTCCTCAGTTTGGCAGTCCCCTCCATTTCCAGCTAGACCTTGATTATTACTAAGATGCCTATATATCCAGATAAAACTATAATTCAAAAAGATACATGCACCCCTAGGTTCATAGCAGCACTATTCACAATAGCCGAGACATGGAAACAACATGCGTGCACACACACACTCACACATACACACACACTCACACACACACACTCACACACTGGAATACTATTCAGCCATAAATAGGAATGAAATAATGCCATTTGCCACAACATAGATAGACCTGGAGATGATCATACTAAGCAAAGCAAGTCAGAAAGAGAAAGACAAATACCAGTATGATATCGCTAACACGTAGAATCTAAAATACGACACAAATGAACATATCTATGAAACAGAAACAGACCCACAGACAAAGAGAGCAGACTTGTGGCTGCCAAGGGGTGGAGTGAGGGAGCGATGGGCTGAGAGTGGGGTGGGGGGGTTTAGCAGATGCAAACTATCATGTATGGGTTGGAGAAACAACAAGGTCCTGCTGCAGACAGGGACTGTATTCAATATTCTGTGATAAGCCATAATGGAAAAGGATATGAAGAAGAACATATGTATATAACTGAATCACTTTGCTGTATGGCAGAAATTAATACACCATTGTAAATCAATTATACTTCAATAAAAATTTTTTAAAATATGAATGAGTGCCACTCCCACAGCCAGCCTCAGGGTTTTCTCACTGGGTCTCTCTGCTGCCCCCGACTTGGCGCCTCTCTTCCCTCTCCTCCCTCCCCAGCACAGCGCTCAACTCTGACAATTCCTTTTTGGCTCCTTCTGACCTTGGCCCTTGCTGGACAGTCTCTCCTGGACAGTTGCCTCTACTCTCCCTCCGGATTTCAGCCACCAAAACCATTGCTGCTCCAGCCTTCATCCATGGGGCTCAGGCCAGAGTATCCAACTACCCCCAGATAGTCGGTCCAGGCATTCTCAGGTACCTCCAACTCAATTGTTCCAAACTGGATCTCTTCCCCTAAGTCTGCTTTTCCTCCCACCTGATCCTCTGGCGAGGGGCCAGACTGTACCCCCAACATCCAGGCCAGACACCCAGGAATCAGCCTTGACTTCGATTTTGCTCGCTCTGTTTTCATTCTCTTAGGTCCTGATGGCTTTGAGCACTGGAATATTTTTGACCCTCCCTTTTCCCCAACCCAGTCCTTATTACCCTGACAAGGCTCCCCACTGTTCCCCTGGACTGCAGTAGCCTCCTAACTGGCCTCTCAGTCTCTGTCCATACCCCCTGCCTCCAATCCATCCCGTATTACAAATCTAAAGTTGTTACATCCTTTTGCTCAAAACCTTTCAGTGGTTCCCTACAGCGAGCTTCTTAGATAGAGAACAAGACCTCTGTGATCTGAGCCCTGCCTCTTTCTCCTGAAATCTCTCTGCTCCTGCTGAAACTTCACCCCAGGAATACAGAGCTGTTTCCCCCACCCTCCATGCCTCTCTGCCTTTGCTGTGTTGTCCTCTTCTGGCTGGAATTCCTTCTCTGCCCACCCCCCACCCCCACCCCCCCAACTCTGGCCCAGCCTGGACAACCCCCACTGCTTGTTTTTGTTTTTAAAGTCTTTATTTAATTTATTATAATATTGCTTCTATTTTGTTTTGTGGTTTTGGCTGCAAGATATATGGGGTCTTAGCTCCCTGACCCTGGATCGAACCCACACCCCCTGTATCGGAAGGCGGAAGTCTTAACCACTGAACCATCAGAGAAGTCCCCACCACTGCTTGTTAAAGACGGTTTTGGTGTCACCTTTGATAGAGGCAAAGTAGCCAGACTAAAAAAAAATCTCAGTGGCAATGAACTGGAGGGGGTGTATGAAGCAGAGATGGGCACTTGGCCACTGGTTGGCAGGGACGGAGGCGGGGAACCAGCACATGAAAAATACCCAACATTGTGACTGCTTTCTCTGCACTCTTCCTTCCCTGATGCTTTCTGTAACTTTCCAGGACTGAGATTTCCCCAGGTTTGATGGTGGTTAAAGCCTTGACGCTTCGAGCCTGTAGCACATTGGTCTCCTCACTTAACCTCTCTGTGCCTCTTGAGTTGGCCTCTCTGCAGAAGGTTCTCCATGGCTCTCTGTTTCTAGGGGCCCTGGGGTCGGATAATAAGCAGTTGCTGAAAAGAACTGTGAAGGTTTGACTTGGAAGCAGCGGAGTTTCTCTCCTCTGGAGGGCTTGAGGCTGTGCTTCCGGCTTCCAGTGGACGCAATGAGCCAGAGGTGTAGGCAAAAGATCTTTTGTTCCAGTGGCGACAGCTCCACCTCCAGGAACCCAACCCTCCCAGAGGCCACTGCTACGGGCCTCAGCTCCTTCTATCTCCTTCTCTGCAGTTTTCTACCATCAAAGCTGCAGGCAGATCTGAACTGGGGCTGAGGAAGGGCCATCCACGGGTGTCCATCCCAGATCCATTTATTCTGAATCTGGGGGTGGGGCGCGGGGGGCGCGGCCAGGGAGGGGCTGCCGACTCAGGTTGTGACAGGCCCCTACCTCAGCTAGGTTTCATCCCCACTTTAGCTGATAGAGGGTCTTATCTGCTCCAGCGACCGCCAAGCCTCCCGCCCCGTTCTCTGAGGAGTTTGCCTTGGCCTTTCCAGAACAATAGCTGTCTCTCTCGGCTGGTTCCAGAGAGGAGCTGGGGTCGGAAAGACCCTGAGCACTAGGGGGAGGGGGAGGGAAACGATTTAAAACAGGGAAGAGGGGCAAGGCAGAGGGAGAGACGGGAAAGGCACAAACTGACTTGGGCAGCTCCGGAAGGCAGAGCCTCTGGCCTTCAAAGACTTGCTTCGATTCTGGGGAAATCAGCCCAGCAGGAAGCCTTTCTCTTGCCCTGCCTTGGGGAGCAGTTTTCAACCAGGGACATTATTTATGAAGGCAAGGAGGGGGAGGCGTTGAGAACGGGTCACGTGGGTCCAGCCGTCATGGAAACAGACTCCAGGGTGCTGGACCCTTAGCCGCCTGCAGCCCCGCCCCGCCCCGCCCCGCCCCGCCCCTTCGCGCGAGCACCCCACCCGTGGGCGCCCCCGCGCGGCCAGCAGCGGCTCAGAACCTCGCCGCGGGGGTCTGCTCCAGGGGTCTGGGAGCCCAGCCCAGCAGCTGAGCGAGGCCAAGGGGAACAGAGATGAGTGTTCTGACCTCTGGGCCTGCCCATCTGTCATCTCCTGGAACATCCATCACTGTGCATGTGTGCAGGTTCCTTCAGCTCGCTCCCTGTATCCTGTGACCCACCATGGTTACCTGGGCGACAGCAGCATCTGGGTGTCCATCCTGAGCCCATTGTCTTTTTTTCTAGTCTCTTCTTTTCAGGAAGCCCTTCTTCAGGATATCTCTCTGCTTTGTCTCACTAGGCACCGACCCTGCCTCTCATTTCCCTGCCCATCTAGGGTCAAGGCATCTATCATGGCTCCTGGATCAGTCCTTCCAACTGCCCTGTGTTGTCTCCGAAACTGTCTCTCTCCATCAATCTATACATATCTACACATCTATTACTCGGGCGGCCGCCTATACATCATGCGGGCCCATTATCCATCATTTATCTGCATATGTATCATTCATGCTTCCAGCCATCTATTATCCAGCGCCTCTCTTGCCATCTCTTTGATGTGGTGTGTTCTGCCATCAAGGGTTAAGGTTGTCAGACCTGCTTCCCCCAAATCCCAGGGAACAAAGGGACCTGGAGGAAACAGAGAGGCCATCCTGGGGAGGGGGGTGGGTGGCAGTTAAGAGAGCCCGGGGCTCGGAGTTTAGAGGAGAGTGGAAAGACGTGGAGCTGCACCAGCTGAGGCTGATCTGCTGGGAAGTCCATTCATTGTCTCACTGTCCCCCTCTCCTATCTCTCCCAAAGGATCGAGGGGGCACGGCACGGGTTTGGTTTGCAGCAGGAGGGCCCTGGGCTGTAGACACAGTTGCCCTTGCTGCTGAAAGGGAGGAGCTTTCTGGAGGAAAGGCAGAATGGAGACGGTCCAGACGTGGCTAGTCACGGGGTCAGGTGCAGAGGAAGCTGCGACTGGGGCCAAGAGAGCCCTAGGCTAGATACACCTCCGCCTCCACCTCCGTGTGGCACACACTTCTGGGGCACAGGATTTTGCAGGAGGGGCTGATTTCCTTTGGCTGAGGAATACTTACCTAATCACAGCCGCACACATCCCTGCGGGCCAGCGTCTCACGTTGGTTTTATAAGCATCATTCCATTGTTGTGGGTAATACTGCTTCTTTTCCCCTGAGTATGGTTAGCTGGAGGAACTGGTAAGACTGCAGCTCCTCTGCATCTGGTTTTCACACCTCCTGTTTCCTCCAGCACGCCTTGCTTCCCTGTGCCCCTCTCAGGCGCACAGAAGCTGCGAAGGGAAGTGGGAGGGCCCTATGGACACCCTGGGCGGAGCTCCGTCTCATCCATTTCTGTGGTTTCAGTTCTTAGCTCAGTCCTGGCAGGAAACTCAGGCAAGGCCGGCTGTAGGACTGAGACCTCTCCCAGAGTTTTCCAGCAGGCATCCGGCTCTCATGGCATCTCCCCAGGCCCTGCACCTCCTGAGGTGCTCGGGGTCACCTCGTGAGTGAAGAATGGGTGGCATTCTCACTTTCATCGTCTTCCTCGGGGGTTCTTGGTAGGGCAGTACCCCGTGTTTCCAGGGCAGGCTGGTGGGAGGGCCAGACATTCAGAGGATGGTTTATTAGACCACCAACTTCATTTTATTTTATTTGGCCACTCCATATGGCATGTGGCATCTTAATTCCCTGACCAAGGACCCAACTTGAGTTTCCTACATTGAAATCTCTGAGTCTTAACCACTAGACCACAGGGGAAGGCCCTCAGCATCCCAACTTCAATCAAGGATGGGAATGTACCTGTTCTCTTTTGCCTGACTGGAAACCGAACACCCCAACTCCCTACGTTGCTTTAGTTTATGAGGTTATTTGCATCCAAATTTGCCAGGAGTTGGAGGGCCTGGAGGTGAGAGACATAGGGGATAGCCTCGTGTGGGTCTCCCTCCTCATAGCTCCAAGGGTTAAAAAGCACTTAGCAGCAGCACATAATAAAAGCAAATGTAAGAGAAAGAATATCCTAAGGATTTAATAAACTGCAAACAAAATTATCACGATTCTTTTCCTAGCCAGTTGAGTTTTCAGTGATTAAGAAAATACAATTTCCTGTAATTAAATCTTAACAAGAAATGTTATTAAAAACACTCTGTCCCAGCTCCCATCATAATTGCATGCTCTCCTAGAACAGTAAACAGAATTAGACTTTTCAGCGTACATGCTAATCCACGTGTCATTTTGATCAAATTTGTACTAATAACCTATCTTCTTATTCAGAGACAGGGAAAGAAAGCAAGAAAGAGCCAGGCCCGGGGGGCAAGAGTAGATTCCGGCTGGAGAGTGGGAAGCCAAGAGTGCTGGGGTTGGGCTCCCATGATAACTGTTAAATTTGTTGAGCACATACTAATGCTATGCTCTGTGCTAAGCATGTTAGGGTTAGGGTTGGGTTTAGGTATAATTTCACTCACTCCTCACACGCCCTGGAACCATAGTTGTCCTCACTTACAGACAAGGAGCTGGAGAAGGACATGGCAACCCGATCCAGTATTCTTGCCTGGGAAATTCCATGGACAGAGGAGCCTGGTGGGCTACAGTCCATAGGGTTGCAGGAGAGTCAGACACAACTTAGTGACTAAATAACATCACTGTCAAAGAGACTGATGCTCAGGGAGGTTTTGTAACTCACCCAAGGTCACTCACAGCTGGGTTAGAACCCTCGGAGCCCAGACCCAAAGCCCTTTGGTGTAACCTGGCTCTGGAGTGTGGCTCAGGCCCTCCTGGGACCTGAGCTATGCCATTGGATGGGAACATTCTCTGTCCTTGGGAGCTGGCCTGCCTGATTTTGCAGAGGATTGATGCTAACTGGAAGGAGGAACTTCCTCACACTGGGCCACCATACAGGACTTCGAAACAAGGGAGACTGACATCTCCTTTGAGAAGTTTCTTTTCCTTTCAAAAAAGCCAAGCAGAGGGAGAGGAGCTTGTGGAGGGCCTGGTGTGAGGGCAAAGGGATGGTTTCTGTATGGTGCAGGGTGCCAGCTCTGCTAATGGCCCTGGCGCCCAGCTGAGGACATTCTAGCACAGTTAAGAGTCTGGTGTGGAGCCATGGAGGTCAAAACTTGTCTTCCTGCACCTGTGCATCTCCGTGTGTGTTTATGTGTGTACATGAGTGCACAGGAGATGTCAGGGAGAGGGCACATGTATGAAGGTGTATGTGACTGTATGTGCATGGGTGTGTCAGTGTCTGATGTGGGTGCGGGCATGCACGCACACACCCCTGGGGCTCGTCCCTAGTAGAGGGGGCTGGAGCCAGCCCAGCACAGGAGCCCTGGCTCTTATCCAACTACAGCAGCCTCAGTCCCTGCAGGCTTCATCTCCCTCAAAGACATGCCTGAAATTATCCCCAGCACTAACACTCCTGCATGCACACAGGCACCAGTGTCTCTCTCTCTCCTTCCCAGTCCACTAATTGGCTCTCCTAATTAAATTCCTGCTGGGATGGAAGGGGCGGGCTTTCCCGTTCCCCAATTCTCTGGGGACCAGGTTTTGCTGACCCAGAAGGTTGCATCCATCATCCACGCCCCCCACTCCCACCCCACAGCCCTCGCTCCTGCTCAGAGAAGCATGGGTCCCAGGAAGAGGGTGAGGGGTCTCCTTGTGTAGGACCCAGTTCAGTGAACACTTACAACCTGTTCGCCCTGTGCCCAGCACTAGGTGTTGTGGGGGAAGAAGTGGGATGACAATGACCAAGACAAGTGGATCCTCTATTTTAAGGCTCCTCCTCCCAACCCCTCCAGCTCTGAACCTTGCTCACACCCCACATCCTATCCCTCCGACCGCCCCCAGGCAGCAACCTACCCCTCCCATCTTATCTCCCGTGTTTCGCTGCACAGAGTTCCACTTTGCCAGATGGCTCACTCATGCCTGGGACCTCCTGGGCCCCTAGCTCATTCCTCCAACCTCCTTCCTGCATCTGGAAGTTTTCATCAGACTGGCATCTCCTCCAGGGAGCCCTCCCTGACTACCGCCGCATCTCTGTTCTCTGGATACCTGCTGGACTCTTGTCTGTGGAGGCTGACCATTGGGCTTTGGTGTATGCTGTGTGCTAAGACTGTTTCCCTTTTTACAGGCATTTCCTGCCTTGCTAATGAGAATTTAAACCCTTTGAAAGCAGAAGCTCATTCTTGTGCCTCTTCTTGCGGAGCTCAGCAGTGTATGCAGCACAGACAGGGAGCTCCAAGAATCTCTGTGCAGTGACCAGAAGAGGAAGAAGATGGAGGAGGCAGGAGCTTGCCGTTCTCGCCCCTGGGGAGCTCTGTGCAATGTAGAACTCCTGCCCCCTGAATCTCACACTGCATGGGCCTTGGATGTCTTCTCTGAGGTCTCCCCACAAGTGGAGCCTAAGATAGGAGTTCTTTGTGGGTGGCTTAATGTGGGAACAGGAGAGCAGGGGCAGCCAAGGCTAGGAGAGAAAATCAGGTCAGGGTGAGGGGCAACCCGCAGGAGACTGGGGCACAAGCAGCACCAGGGAACTGACCCCTGGGCATCACTTCCTCCTCAAGCAGGCAGTCATTGGCAGCCTGGAGTCAGGGTGGATCTATTGACCAAGAGTCATTCTCCTGAAAAAGGAGCGGTTGTGAGAGAGCCCTTAGCAGCTGGAGCTGGATGTACTAGTCTGATAAAGGCGATCTGGATGCACCAACAGCATCCACTACCTCCCCCAGAATGCCCTTGACACTAGGTAACCATGGTTTGTGTCTTTCCCAGAGGTTATGTAGAAGGAAGGACAGAGAGACACTGGTGCCAAGCTGTCAGCCTACGGGACACCACCAAGGTAACCGTCAGGAGGGGTTTATGTCAGTTTTGCACTGAATTAGCCCTTTTCAAGGGCTTCCCAGGTGGCGCTAGTGGTAAAGAACCTGCCTGCCAATGCCGGAGACATTAAGAGACGTTAGATCCCTTCTGACCCAGGGATCGAACCTGAGTCTCTGGCGGTCCCGGCATTGGCAGGCAGATTCTTCCCCACGGAGCCACCTGGGAAGCCCTGGCCAATAGAGACCAGAAAGTGGGAGAATAGTGACCCTGAGGTTGTCTATTCCCCTGGCTCTCTACCTGTGAGGTCAACCTGGGCTGGAGGAAGATCACTGCTCCTCTTAAGGTGGCCTGTTCTCCACGACTCTCTCTTCTCTGAGTTCCAGTAACCCTCATCCCTTTGATCTTTGAGCTCCATTGCTGCCACTCCTGGGTTTCTTTGATTTCCCCTGTGGTCTAAGTCACACCCATACTTTTGTACATAATTAATTATTATGTACAAAGTTGATTCAGTTCAGTTCAGTTCAGTTCAGTCGCTCAGTTGTGTCCGACTCTTGCGACCCCATGAATCGCAGCACGCCAGGCCTCCCTGTCCATCACCAACTCCCGGAGTTCACTCACACTCACGTCCATCGAGTCAATGATGCCATCCAGCCATCTCATCCTCTGTTGTCCCCTTCTCCTCCTGCCCCCAATCCCTCCCAGCATCAGAGTCTTTTCCAATAAGTCAACTCTTGGCATGAGGTGGCCAAAGTACTGGAGTTTCAGCTTTAGCATCATTCCTTCCAAAGAAATCCCAAGCCCTCCTCAAATTATCCTAACTTGAGTGAGTTACCTACTTCCTAGTGACATCTTGACTAACACAGGGTTTTTATAGCCATAAGACTTCTTAACTGATTGAAGTTAAGTCAGCTGACTTGAATGGGTCTCACAACCAGCAGAGCCTGTGGGATCCTCGAGTCCCGCCTGTGATGGCTGTTCACAGCTGATGTGGGTGGGGCCCTCGCTTTGGAGCCAGACAGACTTGGACGTGAAACCCCATCCTTCTTGGTTTTAGTTGTGGGGATTTCTCTTGGCAAGTCATGTATTCTTTTTGCACCCCGTGTTCATCATCGGTGTGATAGACACAAAATGTGTGCCTTGCAGAATTGCAGTATGGTTTGGAGATACTGTTAATGAAAAGCCAATCTAGAGAATGAAGAATTTTTTAATATATCTATATCTATCTGTTTATCTATATATCAATATATGAATGAACAGATATTCAAGATTTACTATGAAGTTTTAAAATCACAATGTATGGCATTCAGTAAAAATCAGTCGGCATACCAAGAGACAGGACCAGATCACTTTAGTTATGAGAAAAATAGAAACTGACCCACAAGTGATCTGGATATTGAGGACTTAAAACCAGCTGTGGATAATGTGTTCAAGAAACCAGAAGAAAAGATTAAACATGAAAAACTTCAGGGAGTTCCTCTGCAGAGCTTTGTTATGCTTTGTTACAGTATTGTTTCTATTTTCTGTTTTGGTCTTTTTGCAGTGAGGCATGTGGGATTCAGCTCCCTGACCAGAGATTGAACCTGAACCCTCTGCGCTGGAAGGCAAGGTCTTAACCACCGGACCACCAGAGAAGTCCCTCCATGAACTTGTTTTTTTTTAAGATCCCACATATAAGTGATATCATACAGTATTTGCCTCTCTCTGTCTGACACTCCATTCAGCACAGCGCCCCCAGGTTCTATCTATCCTGTCGCAAGTGCAAGATTTCATTCTTTGCATGGCTGAATAATATTCCCTCAGTTTCTTTATCCAATCTTCTGTTGATGGTGTTGGGATAAGAGTATATGTTTTTATTCATCTGTGGGAGATTTGGAAAGATGAAAAGCTGTATGCACGAGTATAGGATAACTGGGGATAGGAGTAAGTCTTTTCACTGTAAACCTTTCTGTGTTGGGTTGCTTTTTGAGCCATGTGAATGTATTACCAGTTCAAAGCAAGCAAATAAAAACAAGTGCCTTTGGGGACTTCGCTGGTTGTCCAGTGGCTGAGACTTTGCTCCCAATGCAGGGGGCCTGGGTCTGATCACTGGTCAGGGACCTAGATCCCACATGAGGCCACTAAGAAATCTTGCATGCTACAATGAAGATCAAAGATCCCGAGTGCCAAAATTAAGACCTGGTGCAGCCAAACAAATATATATTTTTATAAAGCGCCTTCACTTATTTGCAATAAACTATAGCTAGCCTAATTTCATTTTGAGGCAGTGTATTTTGATAACTAGTTTGGTTCCTTACATTAAACCCAAACCTACCTTTCTATAGGTGGCGCTAGCGGTAAAGAGTCTGCCTGCCAATGCAGGAGACATAAAAAGATACAGGTTCGATCCCTGGGTCGGGAAGATCCCCTGGAGGAGGAAATGGCAACCCACTCCAGTACTCTTTCCTGGGAAATCCCATGGACCAAGGAGCCTGGCGGGCTACAGTCCATGGGGTCTCAAAAGAGTTGGACATAACATCAACCACCTTTCTGTAAGTTGCAAGCACAATCCTTGCTTATTCCTAAAGAATGCCAGTCCACCCAGTCTTTCAAGTGACAGTTACATGGCTTGCTGCAATATCTTCTGTGTTCTGGTTAAATACACTCAGATATTTTTGTTGTTCTCATCTGACACAGTTTCCAGGCACTTACATTTCTGATCACTTTCTTCTGAACTGGTTAATGTTTACCAGTGTACTTCTTACATGATGCCCAGAACAGAGCACAACAGGTGAGCTGGGTTCTCACCACATTGAGACTATCACCTCCTCTGATCTAGTGGTTTTATTTCTTTTTACATAATCTAAAATAGAGCATTGAAAGGACTGAAACTGAAGCTCCAATACTTTGGCCACCTGATGTGAAGAACTGACTCATTGGAAAAGACGCTGATGCTGGGAGGGATTGGGGGCAGGAGGAGAAGGGGACGACAGAGGATGAGATGGTTGGATGGCATCACTGACTCGATGGACATGAGTTTGAGCAAGCTCCAGGAGTTGGTGATAGACAGGCAAGCCTGGTGTGCTGCAGTCCATGGGGTCACAAAGAGTTGGACATGACTGAGCGACTGAACTGAACTGAAAATAGAGCAAGCTTGTGTGGCTATTACACCAAATGGTTAGCAGCTGTTAAACTTCTGGTTGACTAAAACCAGGTCTTTTCCACACAAACTTCTATCGAATGTAACACCTTCACCCTCTTCTGAATTTATGTAGATATTAAATACCAGATCACTTTTCCCCCAGTCTTTTTCCTCCTTTACATTTCAGCCTGTCAAGGTCTTTTCAACACTGGATTCCGGCAGCTCTCAGTCCTGAGCAGGTTGGATAAGCACCTTAAACAAGATAGCATATATATAAGTGGGGTGATGAACAAATACTGCAACTTTTAAAAAATGTGTCCCAGAGTCTCTTTGAGATTTATTCGGTGGGGGTTATCTTCCCCAGGCACAAATAAAAACACTGGCAGGCCTATGATTTGTTCTGCTCTCTTAGGTAAGTGATGGCTCCGCAGTCACTTTTTTTTTAAATGACAGCTTTATTGAGATATAATTCACACATCATAAAATTCACCCTTTTAGCGCATACAATTCAATGATTTTTAGTATATTCGGAGTTGTGCAACCATCGCCACAATCAATTTTGGAATTCTGTCATCACCCCAGAAAGAAACCCTGTCCCCATTAACAGTCATTTCCCATTTCCCCCTTTCCTGCCCTGGACAACTATTAATATTAATCTACTTTTTACCTTTATGGATTTGCCTGCTCTGGACGTCTCATACAAAAGGAAGCATGTCGACTTTGGTGGCTCTCTTCTTTGACGCAGCATAATGTTTTCAAGTTGCACCCATGATGTAGCATAGATCAATATTTCATTCTTTTCTATGGCTGAATAATATTCCATCATAAGGATATACCACATTCTGTGTCCATTCATCACTGGAAACTTGACACTTGGGTGTTTTCCACTTTTTGGCTATTATAAATAATGATGCAATGAACATTCATGTACAGGTTTTTGCATGGACATATTTTCATTTCACTTGGGAATATATGTAGGAGTAGAATTGCTGGGTCCAAGGGTAACTAACTTTCTGAGGGGCTGCCAGACTATTTTACAAAGCAAGTAGACCATTTTACATGGGCACTAGCAGCACGTGAGGGTTTCAGTTCCTCCACATCCTCTCCAACACTTGTTACCTGTGTTTTTTTCATGAGGGTCATCATAGTGGGTGTGACATGGGGTCCACACATAGCAAGAGCCCTCTCCAAAGTAATCTCGTCAGGAAATTCTCTCTTTTCTACTATCTGTCCTTTTAACATGCACTAGACTTGGCTGAGGGTGCTGCAAGTTATGAAACCTTGAACATTTCCTTGGTGAATTCTGTAGTAAGATCTGACTTTGGAATTTCACTTCTAGTATTACGTGGGTGACTCCATTGAAAACTCAGATTTAATATTTTGGTGTATGTGCAGTGCCCAATGCCTGGCAGGCGCTTTGTAAGGGTCTCTTGTCTTCCGTGAGGTTTTCTCCACCCCAGATGAAAACTGTAAGCTGGTGGAGGCCAGCTCTCTGTGTGGTCCATACTTCCGGCCATCTCAGCAGATGGGACCTCTTGAAAGGCTGTGTCAGAGGCCTTGCCCCGGCAGGATGAGTGTATCTCTGGCCCTGCTCTCACTGGTCCCTGTGGTGGCAAAATAAAACAGAATGGCATCCAGGACTCTATCCTAGCTCTGCTCCTAGCTCACTGTGAGACCCTGAGAAGCCAGTGTATCCTCCCTGTGCTTCCGTTGCTGTGTCTACAAAACATAGGGGCAGGTTGGATTTGATGAGGGATTAAAATTTTAGCTATAAAACACAATCTATTGGGCTTCCCTGGACTCAGTGGTAAAGAATCTGCCTACAGGAAACGCAGGTGCGGTCCCTGATCCGGGAAGATCACACATGCTGAGGTGCAACTAAGCCCGTGCACCAGAACTGCCGAGCTTGTGCTCTTAAGCCCACGTGCCACAGCTACTGAAGCCTGTGTGCCCTAGAGACTCTGCTCCACAACAAGAGAGCCACGGCACTACACACTGCAAGTAGAGAGTAGCCTTCGCTCTCTAAAGCTAGAAAACAAAACAAAAAACAGGTGCAGCAACAAAGACCCAGAACAGCCAAAAAAAAAATTTTTTTTTAATGCAATAGATTGTCCTCCAAAAGAAATAAACTTGACCTTGGCTTCTAAGAAAGCCTGGTCACATGAGACAGAAGTGGGGTCGTGGGGACAGGGCTGTGGGCTACAGATACAATGCGGGAGAGGGGGCGGGATGAGCAGAGTGTGCCGAGCAGCATGGGAGCCATCCAGAATGGAGCTGCTAGCACGTGGGAGGCAGTGGACACTGCCGGGGGAGCCTTCTAGGGTCGTGTGGTCACACAGCCCTCCTTGACCTCAAGCCATCAGGTTTCTAGGGCTCCCGGGTCTCACCTCTGTCCACAGCAGGCGCCATTATGTCACCCAAAGGCAGGCTGCGCACCTAGCTGAGGACAAGCTTTTACGATCTGGAGTGGGTTGGCAATGTTTCCTTGCTTGGTGATACCAGTCAGCTGCTGGCAGTATGGGAACCCATGGGGAGTTGTCGGGTGTGTGTGTGTGTGTGTGTGTGTGTGTGTGTGTGTTGTTTCCACCCTTCTTCCCAAACAGTCCTATTCTGCCTGGACCTCATTCTGTCGTCCTTTGGGAGATGCTTCATTGGCCTCAGGATACCCTTCTTTTATGTCCCCAGTATTCCTTGAAGTGACAAGTTTCTGGGACTTCCATGGTGGTCCAGGGAGAATCCACTTTCCAATGCATTGGACCCAGTTTGATCCCTAGTCAGGGAACTAAGACCTCACAAGCCATGGAGCAGCTAAGCCCATGCTCCACAGCTATTGAGCCCTTGTGCTCTGGAGCCCATGGATGGTAACTAGAGAAGCCTTCATGCCACAACAAAGAACCCATGTGCTGCAACTAAGACCCAATGCAACCAAAAAAAAAAATTTTTTTTTAAAACAGGTTTCTAATTTATCACACTCAGAGCTATGCAACATCTGCTCAGCTGCTGGGGAGGAATCTGGAGGACCAAACAGGCAACCAGGGTCACAAAGACTTCAGATGGACGACTGAGGAAGAACTAATGTTTATTGTGCAACTACTATCTGCTGGCCACGGCCCAGGGTCCTTCTCATATTCACTCATTTAATTCTCACAGCAACTCTGTGGAAAGATATAATCCATGTCCTTTCTCCAGTTGGGGAGATTGGGGTCAGAGAGCCCAGGAGTTTTCCCCAAATCTTTCATTAGGTCGAGGGCTGAGCTTGGATTTGAAACAGGGTCTCTAAACCTTGTGGTCTTTCTCTTACACCTGACTGTTCACAAGCGTATCCCAGGTTAGCACAGAAGCCCGTGTCTTAAGCTGGATTCTTCCAGAATGACCCTGTGCTGAGGATTCATACACAGGTGATATATTATGAGAATGCTCACTTGAGAATCTGGGAAGAGGGAGGGAGAAGCAGGGGAGGAAAGAGGAAAAAGCCAAGCACAGGGAGGTGTGCAGGAAGGTCAATCAGCCTGATCCTGTGGGAACACCAGAGTGTAACTCACACTCAGGGTTAGTCCTGCTTCAAGGTGAGATTCCTGGTCTTTTTCTCCTCTCATCGGTCACTGTCTACAGGCTGGATGTGTGTGGAGAGGAAGGAATGCAAGCCCCAGACACTTCCAGCTCTCCTTACAGATGAGGTGCCTCCAATAGCCTGAGGGAAACTTCTGGAAAAGGTCACGGTGTCTGACATTAGCTGCAAAGTGCACTGAACTTGGCAATGAACACACACCGGTTAAAGGGATCCAGGGTGACTGCAGAGGGGATCCCACCAGTGTCTGCCACTCTCAGCTTTACCCGGCCTGGAGGGGCAGGAGGAGCACTGGGCTGTGAGTCCGCAGGCACCTGGGGTGCTCCTGGGTCCTGACACTGATTTTATTTGTGTGTCTCAGCGATACTGCCCACTTCTCTGGGCCTTTGTTTCCTCATCTGTGAAATGAGGGGCTGGACTAGATTCATTCATTCAGCTAATATCTCCTGCATGCCTACTGTGTGCCAGATATCACCATGGGGGCTGGGGGGACATCAGTGAACAAAAGAAACAAATATCCCTCCCCTCGTGGAGCTCAGATATAGTGGAGAAAAGCTGTTAGGGACAGAAGAAATGATTGTGCTACATCCTACATTAAAGGCTATGAGTGCAATAAAAGATAAAGCAGGGTAGGGATTTTCCTGGTGGTCCAGTGGTTAAGGGGGCTTCCCTGGTGGCTCAGATGGTAAAGAATCTACCTGCAATGCAGGAGACCTGGGTTTGATCCCTGAGCTGGGAAGAGCCCCTGGAGGAAGGCATGGCAACCTACTCCAGTATTCTTGTCTGGAGTATCCCCATGGACAGACATGCCAGTGGGCTACAGTCCATGGGGTCACAAAGAGTCGGACACGACCGAGCGACTAAGCACAGCACCAGTGGTTAAGAATCCACCTTGCAACCCAGGGAACGTGGGTTCCATCACTGGTCGGGAAAGATCCCACATGCTGCAGGGCAACTGGGCCCACACACAACTACTGAGACCGCGCCACAGCTAGAGAAGCCCACGTGCCACAGTGAAGACTCAACACAGACGAAAAATAAAAAATCAAATAAAAATTGAAAACAGGGTAAACGGGGTAAGGTCAAGAAGCAACAGTTAGAACCAGACATGCAACAAAGAACTGGTTCAAAATTGGGAAAGAGTATGACAAGGCTGTATTTTCTCACCCTGTTTGTTTAACTTATAAGCAGAGAACATCATATGAAATGCCGGGCTGGGTGAAGCACAAGCTGGAATCAAGATTTCTGTGAGAAATATCAACAACCTCAGATACGCAGATGATACCACTCTAATGGCAGAAAGCAAAGAAGAACTAAAGAGCCTCTTGACGAAGGTGAAAGAGGAAAGTGAAAAGGCTGGCTTAAAACTCAACATTCAAAAAACTAAGATTATGGCATCCAGTCCCATTACTGCATGGCAAATAGATGAGGAAAAAATGGAGACAGTGACAGATTTTATATTCTTGGGCTCCAAAATCACTGCAGAAGGTGACTGCAGCCATGAAATTAAAAGACGCTTGCTCTTTGGAAGGAAAGCTATGACAAACCTAGACAGCATATTAAAAAGCAGAGACATAACTTTGCTGGCAAATGTTCATATAGTCAAAGCTATGTTTTTCCAGTGGTCATATAGGGATGTGAGAGTTGGACCATAAAGAAGACGGAGCACTGAAGAATTGATGCTTTCAAATTGTGGTGCTGGAAAAGACTCTTGAGAATCCCTTGGACTACAAGGAGATCAAACTAGTCAATCCTGAAGGAAATAAACCCTGAATATTTATTGGAAGGATTTTTGCTAAAGCTGCAACTCCAATACTTTGGCCACCTGATGCAAAGAGCCGACTTGTTGGAAAAGACCCTGATGCTGGGAAAGATTGAGGGCAGGAGGAGAAGTGGATGACAGAGGATGAGACAGATGGATGGCATCACCGACTCAATGGAGTTTGAGCAAACTCCAGGAGATAGTGAAGGACAGGGAAGCCTAGGATGCTGCAGCTGCATGGGGTTGTGACTGAACAGCAAGAGGGATATCTAACAACTCTGAATGGGGGTGGAGTCAAAATTTTAAATAGAGTCATAGAGGGTGACATGGAGCAGAGCTGAAGGAGGTAAGGGAGCAAGCTCTGCAGACATCTGGGGGAAGCTCTCTAGGCATGGGGAACAGTGAGTGCAAAGGCCCTGTGGTAGGAGAGTGCCCATATGCTTGAGGAACCAACCACCAGCGAGGTCAGGGAAGCTGGAGTGGACTGAACAAAGGGAAGCATGCTAGGATGCAAAGTCAGAGAGGTGGTAAGGGACCAGATTGTATACATCTTGTAGCCCACTGTAAGGGCTTGTACTTCTACTCGGTGTGAAATGAGCAGCCCTTCTGAGCACAGGAAAGACATGACCTAATTTGTGTTTTTAAAGAATCTCCCTAGCTGCCGCGTTGACAGTGGATGATAGGCGGTCAAGAGCAGAAGCAGGGAGACCAGTGAGGAGGCTTCTGGAGTCCTTTAGGGCAGAGGTGGTGGGGACTGGGCCAGGGGTGGGGGGCAGCGGTGGAGGTATGCGAAGTGGGTGGGTTCTTGCTCAATGTTGGTAGGGCCTGTCGGATTTGCTGATGGATTGAGGGGACTGTAAAAGAGTCGAGTCAAGGAAGATTCCACAGTTGCTCGTAATGAACCTAAAGGATACTGTTGCCATTTACTGAGCGGGGAAAGACTCTGGGTGCAAAAGGTTTGTGGAGGAAAAAACAGGGGCTCAGTTTCGAACATGCTGAGTTTGCAGCGTCCATTAGACAGACTAGTGGAGATGTTGCATAGCAGGCAAACACACGTTTGAGTTGAGTTCAGGAAGGAGGTCTGAGCAGGAGGAGAAGCTAAGGGAAGAGGCTGGTGAATTGATGCCCACTGGGCCCCTTGCAGCTCTGACCCTGGATTGCTAATTGTCTGTGGGCCTCCCTCCCCTCCCTGTAGGACTTGGGTCAGAACTGCCCCCCTTTATTTTTTATTTGTTTATTTTAAACTTTTTTTCTTTTCCATTGTGGTTTATTACAGGATACTGAATACACTATTCCCCGTGCTATAAAGTAGGACCTTGTTTATCCAGTCTATATAAAATAGTTGGCAGAATTTTGTCATGTGCTAGTCAGCCTGTCCTTCTCCTCCTGACCTTTCTTTTTCAAAGTTAAATCCCTAATGTCATTTGACATATCTACTATATGTATACGTGTGTATGGAAATATATATATATATGCATACATATATATTTTTATATGGGCTTCCCTAGTGGCTCAGATGGTAAAGAACCTGCATGCAACGTGGGAAACCCGGGTTCAGTCCCTGGTTCAGGAAGATCCCCTGGAGAAGGGAATGGGAACCCATTCCAGTATTCTTGCCTGGAAAATTCCATGGACAGAGGAACCTGGAGGGCTACAGTCTATGGAGTCGCAAAGAGTTGGACAAGACTGAGCAACTAACACTACCCTACATTTATATACACACAAACACACACATGCATACATATGTATGAAAAACCATAGAAAAAGTAGAGAAAAATCAATGCTTAATTAAATTTCTTTTGCTCAGTCTCTGTCTTTCAGACTAGGGTTTGCTTTTTTTTTTTCTCTCTCTCTCTCTTTTTCTCCTTCTGACCTTTCTAACCTTAACTTTCTATTCCTGCCCCTAGCTCTCCTGGAATTACTCACCCATCTCATTCCTTGAAGTGTTTGCATGAGGTTTGCTGTCCACACAGGCTCGGAGCCAGAGTTTGGGGGAGCCCTTGGGGCCCAACAGCAGAGCAGACAGGTTTGAGAGCCCAGGCTCAGTTCCCCCATGCTAAGTGGGGTCATAACCCCCCATCTCAGCTTCGTCAGCTGTAGAATTGAGTGTGAGACTGGCCCCTCACCTTACAGGGCAGGAGACCTAGGTCCAACGCCTGGTTGGGAAGATCCCCAGGATAAGGGAATGGCTACCCACTCCAGTATTCTTGCCTGGAGAATCCCACTGACACAGGAGCCTGGCAGGTCATAAAGAGTCGGGCATGACTGACTGACTAAGATACTTCAGTCTCAGGGCCTCAGTTTTCTTAACTCTAAAATGGGCTTTTAAGTGTCCCTTCCAGTTGTCAACAAATAGTTGTTATTTGAGAAAATATAGATGTTAAACCAGCCCAGGCCCAAATCTCAGCTGGCTGCTAACGAATGGCATGAGAACAAAAATATCCTTAAACAACACACCTATTAAATCAGTAAAAAATAAATTAAAATTGCATGAGCAGATGTTGGGAGGGCAGGGAAGAAGCAGGAATGTTGGCTCACAACCCTCCACAGCTCTGGGGTTGTTTGAGCTGATGTCTGGGCATCCAGTCCAGTAACAGGTAACAGCAGCTATTGCCAGAGAGGACAAGTCACACCCCTCAGCCTAGCAGGTTATTGCACATTTGGAAATAAGTCTCAAGGAAATAGCACAAAGGGAGAAAAGCAATTTGCACTAATATGGTTATCTGGAATGTGAAAAAAATTAGAAAAGGTCCGAAGCACTTATCAAATCATGGAATTTATATGTGCCAGAATACCATCCTATACTGTGGCCAGTGATCACTAGTGGCCTGCCTGGAACCACCTCTCTCTACTTTAGAAAAAAAAATCAGCAGGGTAATTTAGCTAATTTAGGTGATTAGCCTGGCTGCCCAGAATAAGAAATTTCATTTCCCAACCTCTTATACAACTAGATGTGGCCTTGTGACCAAATTCTAGCCACTGGGACATAATCAGAACAGTCATATGGGACATGTCATTAGAGAGAGAGAGTGTCTCGCCTCCCTCAACCCCATAACTTCCTTCTCCCCTCTGGCTGGGATGCAGATGTGATTGCTGGAGTCTCAGCAGCCATCTTAAGCCATCTGGAGGGAGCCACCTGATGAGAATGGCAAAGTAACACGGACGGAGCCTGGATCCCTCATTACCGTGGGGTCGCCATAATAGCCCCCCTCCCACTGCCTCCCTCTAGAGGTTTTACTTGAGAGATTATAGTAACCTTCAGTATTTAAGTCATTCTTAGTTTGCGTTTTCTGTTATTAGTAGCCAAACTGAATTCCCACTGATGTATACATGTAGGGAGAAAATATTTGGTGGAAAAGTAGGGCAGAAGAGTGGATACTCTTCACAGATCACAACTGTGTAAGCTGTATGTCAGTGCAGAGATTGTGATTGAGGGGAGACTCATCAATGATAGTGTGATGGTGCTGACTGGGTTTTTCCCCCTCTCCACCAGTTCAGTTGCTGAATCAGTCAGGAGAGGCTGGGTTACGCTGAGTGAGTGAAAGTCACTCAGTCGAGTCCGACGCTTTGCGACCCCATGGACTATACAGTCCACGGAATTCTCCAGGCCGGAATACTGGAGTGGGTAGCCTATCCCATCTCCGGTGGATCTTCCCAAGCCAGGAATCAAACCAGGGTCTCCTGCGTTGCAGGCAGATTCTTTTCCAACTGAGCTATCAGGGAAGCCCTGGGTTATGCTGAAATGACAAGTAACTCCTAAATCGCAAGGGCTTAAAACAACCAAATTTAATTTTCACTTGCTCTTTGTGTTCACCGGGAGATTCTGCTCATTGTAGTCACTGGGGTAATCGGGCTGAAAGAAAAGCTGTGCCAGGGGTAAAGAATGAACTCAGGAGGGTCTTGCACGAATAATTAAATGCTCAGGCCTCTAAGTGAGACTTTCACTCTTGCTCCCAAATCGTTGGCTAGAACCAGCCCCCAAACTTCATCTGCCCACCTTCCCATACTGAGGCCTCCAAGTAAAACTCAGCCACATATCCAGAAGGCAGAGAACTGGAAAAATGTGACCAGCTGCTCTAAGGACAGATGCATCACAGATGCTCACGAAGAAACATTAACCGCATAAACATTTGTGAAATATTTTTTGAAGCTGTCCTTCTAGAATAAAAAGTTCTATATTTTTGTAAGCCTCTGTGTTCCCAATAAGATGGTGAATTCCTTGAGAACAAGATGTGTTTCTTCCTTCTTCACAGGCTCCCACATGCCTACCACAGCCCCATTGGAGGCTCAGTGATACCAATTATAGCCATAGTGATGGCGCCTTCCGTGCTCACTGTGAGCTGTGCACTCTGATCACAGCGCTCTATTAACAGACGTGAGGTTACAGGTGGCCCAGACGGTAAAGCGTCTGCCTGCAATGTGGGAGACCCGGGTTCGATCCCTGGGTCAGAAAGATCCCCTGGAGAAGGAAATGACAATCCACTCCAGTCCTCTTGCCTGGAAAATCCCATGGACAGAGGAGCCTGGTGGGCTACAGTCCATGGGGTTGCAAAGAGTCAGACATGACTGAGTGGCTTCACTTTCACTTTATGTGGATTAAGACACTGAATACTCACCCAAAAAACCACTTGGAGGCCAGGATGCTATTATTCCCATTTTGCAGATGAAGACACTGAGGCACAAAGAGGTTAATTTGACTTGCCCAAGATGACTGCTAGGAAGAGGCAGAGCCAGGAATGAATCCCGAGCCTGTGCGATCCTGTGACGCTGCACAAACTCTGGAGGGCAGGGACAGTGGCAACAAAGGCCAAGCTTCCTGCCTCCGGGACCTCAGTCTGGTGTCTGCAGCAGGACATTGTCTATGGGGTCCCGTGGGAGCTGAATGACGGCACCCAAAGGCACATTTGTCTCTGCTGAGCCACCAGAGGAAGCAGAGTGTGTGCCAGCCAGGGGGACCGAGTCCTGGGGAGACCTGGCTGACACCAGCCCAAGAGGCAGGCAGAGGTAAGGAGCAAGGGAGGGGGGAATAGGTGAGGGTAGAGACTCGGAGAGCCAGAGCTGGGGGAGGGAGCAGCAGGACTGAGCACTGAGCCCGTGTGTTTCCTTTATCAGAACAGAAACAGGGGCGTGCAGAGAGATTAAGGGCACAGCAGGTTCACTAACTCCAAAAAGCAAGAGAGTTCCAGAAAAACATCTATTTCTGCTTTATTGACTTTGCCAAAGCCTTTGACTGTGTGGATCACAATAAACTGTGGAAAATTCTGAAAGAGATGGGAATACCAGACCACCTGAACTGCCTCTTGAGAAACCTATATGCAGGTCAGGAAGCAACAGTTAGAACTAGACATGGAACAACAGACTGGTTCCAAATAGGAAAAGGAGTATGTCAAGGCTGTATATTGTCACCCTGCTTATTTAACTTCTATGCAGAGTACATCATGAGAAACGCTGGGCTGGAAGAAGCACAAGCTGGAATCAAGATTGCCGGGAGAAATATCAATAACCTCAGATATGCAGATGACACCACCCTTATGGCAGAAAGTGAAGAGGAACTAAAAAGCCTCTTGATGAAAGTGAAAGAGGAGAGTGAAGAAGTTGGCATAAAGCTCAATATTCAGAAAATGAAGATCATGGCATCTGGTCCCATCACTTCATGGGAAACAGATGGGGAAATAGTGGAAACAGTGTCAGACTTTATTTTTTTGGTCTCCAAAATCACTGGAGATGGTGATTGCAGCCATGAAATTAAAAGACGCTTATTTCTTGGAAGGAAAGTTATGACCAACCTAGATAGCATATTCAAAAGCAGAGACATTACTTTGTCAACAAAGGTCAGTCTAGTCAAGACTATGGTTTTTCCAATAGTCATGTATGGAAGTGAGAGTTGGACTGTGAAGAAAGCTGAGCGCCGAAGAATTGATGCTTTTGGACTGTGGTGTTGGAGAAGACTCTTGAGAGTCCCTTGGACTGCAAGGCTATCCAACCAGTTCATTCTAAAGGAGATCAGTCCTGGGTGTTCTTTGGAAGGAATGATGCTAAAGCTGAAACTCCAGTACTTAGGCCACCTCATGCAAAGAGTGGACTCATTGGAAAAGACTCTGATGCTGGGAGGGATTGGGGGCAGGAGGAGAAGGGGACGACAGAGGATGAGATGGCTGGATGGCATCACCGACTAGATGGACATGAGTTTGAGTGAACTCTGGGAGTTGGTGATGGACAGGGAGGCCTGGCGTGCTGCACTTCATGGGGTTGCAAAGAGTCGGACACGACTGAGCAACTGAACTGAACTGAAGTCATCGTAGCCACGACAAGCGCTGCACATCACAGCCTCAAACCTGTGCTCCTTCAGTGGCCTGCCAGGCCTGAGCTCTGGGCCCTGGGCTCTGGGTGGACCTCATTACCTGTCCCCACCCCTTCACCCACCTACAGTGCTCCAGCAACTCTGACCCCTGAGAACGCCCATCTCAAGCCTTTGGAGCTGCAACCCCTGCCATCATGCCCTTCCCTATGACACCCGACTCACGCCTTCCTTTCTCTAAGGTCTCTGCACAATCCGCCTCCTTCCAGGGGCCTTCTCTGACCACCTTTCTAGACTAGCAGCCCACTACATCCCTCTGTAATTAGATTTTTCTCCATAGCATTGATCATAACCTAGACTGCATAGGTACTTGTCTATTGCCTGTCTTTCCAACTGGATGTAATATCACAGATGTATCCCCCTGTCTCCACACTGTACCATCCAAGAGCCAGGAGGCTCAGGCGGCTGTTTACTTTTACATATAAATTACATTAAAATGAACGGGAACTTGGGACTTCTCTGGTGGTCCAGTGGCTAAGACTTCGCGCTGCCAGTGCAGGGGGCACAGGTTCAATCCCTGGTCAGGAAACTAGATCCCACGTGTTGCAACTCCGAGTCTGCATGCCACAACTAAGACTCATCACAGTCGAATAAATAAATATTTTAAAAATGGAATGGAACTTAAAGCTCAAGTCCTCAGTTATGTTAACCACATCTGCAGTGCTTGGGAGTCATGTGTGGCTGGTAGCTACTTGCCTGAGAGGGGCACGTCTAGAACGTTTCCATCATTCTTTGTGCCAAGAGTCAGTTAATACGAGGCAGGCGGAAGCCCTGACAGGGCACGGTGGCGGCTTCCTGTGGAGCTGGTCTACTCCTGAGGCCCTCCCGCTCCCAGCCCCCCAGGTGCCGCTTGCTCTCCCTTCCCGTCTGCCTCCCCTGACTTTCGGGGTCTGTCTCCTGCCTTCCTGGGGTATCCCTACTGGGTGCTTCCATACCCTGAGGTCACCCTCCCAACTGCATTTACTGGATTCTTTTTTTGTTTTAATTTGTTTTTAACTGCACTGGGTCTGAGTTGCAGCACACAGGTTTTCTTTAGTTGCAGGGCTCGAGCTTCTCATTGCAGGTTTTTTGTTTGTTTGTTTAAACATTTTATTTTGTCTTGGGGTATAGTCGATGCCCAGACAGCATTGTGGTAGTTTCAGGTGAACAGCACAGGCACTCAGCCATACAAACTCATGCATCCATTCTCCCCCAAACTCTCCTCTGCATCCAGGCTGCTACATAACACTGAGCAGAGTTCCATATGCTGTACAGTAGGACCTTGTTGGTTATCCATTTTAAAAATAGCAATGGTACATGTCCATCCCAAACTCCCTTCCCCCCGTCTTGCAACCATAAGTGGATTCTCTAAGTCTGTGAATCTCTTTCTGTTTTGTAAGTTCATTTGTATAATTTCTTTTTATATTCCACGCATAAGGGGCGTATACAATATTTCTCCTTCTCTGTCTGACTTACTTGCTCAGTATGACATCTCTAGGTCCATCCGTGCTGCTGCAAATGTCATTGCGGTCATTTCTCTTGTTGTAGAGCACAGATTCTAGGCACCCAGGATTCAGTAGTTGTGATGCACAGGCTTAGTTGCTTGAAGTGTGTGGGGTCTTAGTTCCCGGACCAGGCATTGAACCAGTCCTTGTCCCCTGGATTGGCAGGTGAACTTTCCACCAATGGACCACCAGGGAAGTCGCCACGTATTAGATTCTAATTCCTTCTTTGAGTGCTTTTCCACAAGCCAAGAACATCCCAGGGAATTGAGGTGTACCTTTATCTCTATTGCCAGAGAGGCCACAGAGACCTCAGTAAATGATGGTTCCCAGCGACATTTTCACCCTCGTCCCCTGTCCATTCCCCTGAACCCTACGGATTCCGATTCCTGGACCCCCAACCCCTTCCCAAGCTGGTGGAGCCAGGTGACTGTGCCCTGTGGTTGCTGGGGGAGCAGGCCAGAAAAAGGTGCCCCCTTTGACCGTCAGCTTCATGTCTCTTGGTCTCATCATCACTTGACTTTCTCGTGCAGGCTCAACAGCACGACAAGTCAATGTGTGACTTTTACAACTGTGGAAAAGACTCTGTTTTTAGTGCATGCACTCCCAGAGGCTCTGCGCCACCCATGGCACGTCCCCCTCACCTCCTGCCGTAGAGGACGGGGCCCCTTGGAGAGTCCTGCTGCCTCCCCTCCCCTCCTCCCTGTCTGGGGTCCTGGCCCAGGGAGCAGAGCTCCAGATGGAGGCCGGGGAGGTGAGAGAGCAGGGCCCAGGGTCAATGAAGGGAAGAGAGAGGGCCTGACTTGGATTATGTGCCTCCCACGCCCAATATGTACGCACACACCCCACCCCACCCCACCCCCAGCCTACTCTATCCAGATGCTGAGCCATCTGGTCCGGACTCTCAGATTTGTGCAGGAAGTCACTTTGTGGCTGTTCCCCTGGCCTACAGCCTCCCCAGACACTTGCACCTAGAGCCCAGTGGGATGGAGGTGGGCGGCAAGGTGCCTGCAGGGACAGAGTCAGGAATTACATTTCCCCAGGGAAGGGGCACTGTCCACAAGCCTTCGGGATGCTCCCCATTGGAAAGCAGGCTCCAGCCCCAGACACAGGTGGAATTGGTGGAGGTTAGTGTGGGCTTCCCTGGTGGCTCAGAAGGTAAAGAATCTGCCTGCAATGCAGGAGATCTGGATTCGATCCCTGGGTTGGGAAGATCCCCTGGAGAAGGAAATGGCAATCCACTCCAGTATTCTTGCCTGGGAAATCCCATGGACAAAGGGTTGCAAAGAGTCAGACACGACTGAGTGACTTTCACTTTCATTATGGGCCAGGGGAGCACCGCTGGGGGAGGACTGGTGGGGCTTCCCTCCCCAAGTCCCTGAGACACTGAGAGCTGGAGTGTGTGGAGCCCAAGGTGGGGTTGTCCTAAGCTCTGTAATAAAGCACCTCCCCATAATAAAGCCCCTCCACTACCCTTGAGGGCTGGGTCTCAGGGGACACAGCCTCTCTTGGGCCTGGCCTGGGGAAGGCTCTGCGCCTTGCTCCTCCCCACCCAGGCTCCCAGAGAAGCTCCAGAGCAGCGGCTCTGAGGACAGGCTCTGCCCAGCATTGCTTTCCTATTAGCTGGAGTGAGAGGGTCCTCCTGGTCCCCAGGGCCTCGTCCTTTGACATGAGAGTGCTCTTGCTCAGGGGAATCCTCAGGGGGTTTCTCCCTGACACGGGGTTGTTCTCCCCACCCCATTCTGTAGTCCAGGACAGAAGCAGGACAGACTAACACTAGAAACCCAGGCTTCCTAAGTGCAGTCACGTTCATTCTCCACCTCCTTGCTCAGCATGCTGGAGTTGACAGCCCCACAGAGAAGCCCCCACTCTACAGAGGAGGTGGCTTAGCACAGACGGGAAAGGGGCTCATCCAAGATCATGCAGAAAGTTAGGACCAAAGTCTCCTGCTGATCACGGGCTTCCCTGGTGGCTCAGATGGTAAAGGATCTGCCTGCCATGCAGGAGAGCCAGATTCAATCCCCAGTATTCAATACTCCAGTATTCTTGCTTGGAAAACTCCATGAACAGAAGAGCCTGGCAGGCTACAGTCCATGGGATTGCAAAGAGCTGAACACGACTGAGTGACTAACACACACACACACACACTCCTGCTGATCAAACTAGCCATGGGGGCTTTAGAAGCATGTGTTAGAGCCTGAGTGTGTGTCTTCTCTGGCGTTTATCTGCGGGGTGTGTCACTCCATCAGAAACCTCCTCTCTCCCCTCCTTCTGGGAGGGGACTGGCCTGACTGAAGTGGGGGCCTCTGAGGAAGCTCCCAAGGACCCAAATGTTTCTCTGGGAAAGTGGATATGGCCCATCTGCCGGCTACTCGGCACCCAAACTCTCCACCTCTTGGTGGACTCTCCCCGTGTATGAGTCTTGGGAGGCAGAGCTCCAACCCATTTTGGAAGCCAAAGGGGAGCAGACAGGCCCTCCCCAGCCCGGGCAGCTGGGCTGTGGGCACACAAGCCATCTGGGCCAGAGGGTGTTTTTGCCCAGGATTTCATTTTCTACATTAGCATGTAGTGAAATTGATTTAACCTTTTTGGTGTACAGTTCTATGAATTGTAACACAGGTATAGACTCCTGTGACCACCACCACCATCCCCACAATCAGGAGAAGTGGGACCGTTACAAACTGTTCACAATGTGCCAGTGTCCAGATACGTGGGCATCCAGAGGTGGCCAGTGTCCAGAGGCAGCAGCGACCCCTGCCCAAGGCGGGCTGCCCCTGGGCGTGACCCTGGTTACGTCTTCTTCACCAGCCTTTCTTTCTTCTAACCACTTTTCTGAGCCTGCCTCTCCAGCCTTCTCATCAATTCAAGAAGCTAGGATATGTCCTCCCAGTAAATCCCTTCCTCGCTTGAGTTGGACTGGTTTTTGTTTGTGTGTTTGCTTTTTACAGTTTGTGATCCCTGATGAGTTCAGGTGGGTCTGGGGTCTGGGGAGGGAAAGTCCGCAGAGAGCTCAGGGCCAGAGAGAAATGGGATCTTTGGGGATTTCCTGGCGAGAGATCTTGCTCCTGGGCGGCCCCTGGGGACTGGTTTCCTGGAAGGTCATTTCAGGAAGGCAGACCTTGCTCTAGCGTCGAGCACCGTCCCCCTCCCCCCTCAGCCCCGTTTCTCTCTGGCCTCGGTCTTAGTGTCCCCCCCATCTAGTCCTCAGCCAAGAGACAGAACCACCTGCCTTCCTCTCAGTGAACAAGAGGAGCCCCTGCTGGTAAAATCTGGGGGAGGGGGATTATTTTCAGCTTGGGGCTCCCCTGTAGGCTGGAGCGGGGGCGGTGTGGGGGCGGGGGTGGCGGGGGCCGCTGCCCAGCTCCTCCTTCCCAGGGAGGTTGGTGGGGGAAGGTTTCCATGGAAACAGCAGCTCCGGCATCTCCAGAGATTTGGGGGAAAACTGGCTTTAAAAAATCACCATCTTCGTTTCAGGAGGGGAGGGCAGCATAGCTCCATGGGGAGGAGAGGAGCTTGAGGGTGACAGGGCCCTGGAAGAAGAGCCAGGGACCCCCCAAGGGCCCACTGCCACCCCTATCAGTGCCTGAAGCCCCCTCCCATGCCTGGCTCTCTCTGCATCTCCTTCTGCCCCAAAGAGAAACCGGCCTCCTTCCCTACCTATTGCTCTGTATTCTCACACCGTCCCTCCATCTCTCCCTGATGGGCAGAGCCCATCCCTTGTCCCCCAGATGTTCCTCAGTGCCCCTGCCCTTGAAGGCTTCAGCTCCCTCTTCTGCCATACTGTGAGATGTGCCCCCCAGGTCTCAGCCTCAGTACATTGTCCCCCACCCCCATTCCAGCCTTGGGGAGAGAAGGAGACAGACGTGGGGACTCTTGCTGGGGAGTTAATCAAAGTGTCTGCAGCTTCTCCTGTTCCTGTCCCCTCCCTTGGGAGAACTGGAAGGAGGGTGGGGGACCAATCTGTGTGTGACCGATGCAGGGGCAACATCAAACATGCCAGCCCTGAGGCGTGTGCAGACATGAAATCCATTGGAACTCTTGCTTTAAAAATGACTTTTCCAGCAGCGTTCGTCCCTGGCCAGGGCCCCCCATCTCTGCTAAGAATCTTCCTAAATTCCTGGTGCCGCGGGGGGACCTTGCCAGCCTATCCCCAGAAAAGGAAATGACCCCTGACCTTTCCACATCCAGACTGTATCCCACAGAGATACTCATTCATGCATTAGCTCTTTGTTAATCATTATTGAAGGAATATAGATAATGCTAATGATTATTTTGTGCCGGGCAGAGTTCTAGTGCCACAGACACAGAGAAGATATTGGTGGGTGTGTGTGGTGGGGGTAGGGGTCGGGAACAGGTAGGAAGCAGACAAAAACTCCAGCCTTCCTTGTGGAGCTTGTACTTGGCAAAGAGACAGAGATGGAGAATAAACAAATAAATAAGTAAAACACATCATGAGTCAAATGTGATGAAATGTTCTGGGAAAAAAAGCAGGAAGAGAAATGAGAGAATGTTTGTGTCTGGGTGGATGGTTGGTGGGTGGGTGCATATTTAAATCAGGTGGTCAGGGACAGTCTTACTGTAGGGCGATGCTTGCTCAAGACCTGCAGAAGGTGAGAATGAGCCAGACAAATTCTGAGGATAGACTCCTGCAGCCAGAAGGAGCAGCACATGCAATCGCCCTGGGGTGGAGACGTGCCTGGCATTTGCAAGGAGTAGCAAGGAGGACCCGTGTGGCTGGAGTGGAGTGAGCCAAGGGGAGAGGAGTCAGAGATGAGGTGTAGGTAATGGGGCAGCATTCCGGCTTTGCAATCCATTGTAAGAGTCCTTTGCTAGAAACCCGCTCCAGTGCCTCCACCAAGCAAACATGTATTGAGCATGCTATGGGGCTCCTAAGCCCAGGTGGAAAGGACTCTAAGGATAATCTCAGCCTTCCCACCCTCAGATTGCCCTAGATGAAGAAGCGTGGACCTGCACCTATGGTTAGAACTCGGCTTAATTCCCTGGCTCCCCCTCCGCATTTGGAATGGGACTCTAAAAGCCCAGTGTGGGAGTGCCTGTTGATCACGATCCAGAGAGGCCCAGGGGCCATCCCAAGGGCACACAGCCAGGCCTCCTGCCCACTGGCGGGCCTCTCCCCTTTATCCTCCGGGCCCCCACTGGCCCCTACAGTGCTGTGATGCTAGGCCTGCAGCAGCGTCTGTATAATTACGGTGATGACTTCACAACATGTGGCTTTCCCTTCTCTTATCACCTCCCGGTGCGAAATAAACCGTTCAATAATTAATTGACAAAGATGAACTTGTTGTCCTCAGCTGGGCTGGGAGGGTGGAGGGGGGTGGGTGGCCACAACCTTCACAGACAAATGATGTGAGAAGTAATTGCCCTAGGAGAGGAGGCGAGAGGTATCAAGATCAGATTTGCAAGGTCCCTTCCAAGAGCCCGTGGGCACCAGGCGACAGCAACCGCTGGGATTTACGTTGCTAATTCATCACTAATTAATGTTCCAAATTGGGCCTGACAGGAGGAGAAATAAATGCGGAGGCATCTGCAGAGATAGGGAGACAGAGGCTGGGAGCAGAGAGAGACAAAGCGGGGAGGAGACACACAATCAAACGCTTGAGAGGCGGAGAGGGATGTTGGAGCGCAAGCATGGGAGCAGAGGTGGCCAGATTCCAGATCTGTGTTCCCAGTGATGGGGGTGGGGGGGTACAGATAAGTCCCTTCCCCTCTCTGAGCCTCAGTTTTATAGTCTATTAAAATGGTACTGGGCAATGATCTCTGAAGTTCCTTCTAGATCTGATGTCAGTCCTAATTCCAAGCTAGATCTAGAATGATCGTGTGTGTGTGGCACAGAGAGGTCACCTCCCTCTCTGGACCTAGTCTATTAAAGGGGGCTGGGAGGGACTTCCCTGGTGGTCCAGTGGCTAAGACTCTGCTCTCCCAAAGCAGGGCGGCCAGGTTTGATCCCTGATCAGATCATGGAACCAGATCCCACATGCGGCAGTATTCTTGCCTGGAGCATCCCATGGACAGAGGAGCCTGGTTATCTCCTCAGAGAGGCCCTTCTGGACCATCCTGCTTAAATGATCACCTTTCTCCCACTGTTATGATAATGCATGTTCCCACCTGACATTTCTCTGCCTGGAGTCCGTTGGTCCATTCTGGAGTGTCAGCTTTGAGAGCAGAGATGTTGTCTCTTGTGTTCATGGCTGTATCCCCAGCACTGAAATCAGGGCTGGACACCGGGTGGGTACTCAGTGAACATTCTGGAAAGAATTCCAGGATTCTGCTTCAGAGAAGGGTGGGCAAGACAAGAGAGTGAGGGGTCGGAGAAGGATAAGAGAGGACAGGGAGGGGCCATGGGGGAGCTCTGTCCTTTGTTCCCTGGAGGAGGTCAGCAGGAGTGAGCAGGGACTGAAGACAAAACTCAAGGGTGACTGGGGACGGGCCAACACCTCCTGAGCCCAGGTGTGTCCCCAAGCCTCTCCCCAGCCAGCCACTGTTGCTGCCGTGGGCACAGAAATGCTCTTCCTAGGCCGGCTCCTTCAGAAGCCACCGCCAACACAGCATGGGTGTCCCTGACGCCTCCCCCTAGTTTAGGAGAGGATGAGAAGCCATCCAATTGCTACACAATAGGGGCCAGTTAAGTAAAATGGAGTCTGTCAATAGAGTGGAAAATTAGGCAGGCATTTAGCAGGCTGAGATGAGAATTCTGTCGATACCTGGAGCAGTATATGAAATGTTGTTATGAGACCCAAGGAGGCCTCCGTGTTGGAGGCACGTGTAGGTCACTCTTCCCACTGCATTTATGGAGCACCTGCTGTGTGCCCGGCACCCTGCTGGGCTCCTGCAGCTGGGCCAGTAGACATATGTGCACCCAGGCTGGGACATGTGACTGTCTCTAGGAGACGGAAGGCCCTACATCAAATCCTGGCCCAGCCTCTCACCGACAGGGAGCCTGGGCAAGCCCCCCTGAGGCTCTGGAAGGCGTCTTTTCTTTCCCACATGGGGCTGTGGGAGGCCTCAGCACTGAGTCCAGAGCCTGGAGTAGTGCTGTGGGTCTTCCATCAATTTTACTACTACTAAGTGCTACTACTATAAGGCGTATAAGCTAGTGATTAAAAATACAGGCTTGAGCTTCCCAGGCGTGGTAGTAAAGAATCTGCCTGCCAACGCAGGAGACACAGGTTTCATCCCTGGGTTGAGAAGATCCCCTGGAGTAAGAAATGGCAACCCACTCCAGTATTCTTGCCTGGAGAATTCCACGGACAGTGGACCCCGGAGGGCTACAGTCCATGGGGTTGTAAAGAGTCGGACATGACTGAGCAACTGAGCACACACATACACAAACACACACACACAGGCTCAGGAGCCTGAGTCCGTTTCTTGGCTCTCCCCCTTAACCAGCTTTAAGCCTCAGTTTCCCAGAGTGTAAATGAAGGTGCCAGCAGCCCCTTGCAGCATCCCAGGAACGCACTCACTCATCCTCGCCAGGAGTTTAGTCTCAGTCTGCGCAGCTGAGAGCTCAGTGAGGGCATTAGTGTCCTAGGGCTGCAGTTACAAAGCGCCACAGGCTGGGTGGCTTCAACAACACATCTCCATTCTCTCCCAGCCCGGAGGCTGTGAGATCAAAGTGTCAGCAGGTTGGTGACTTCTGAGGACTGTGAGAGTCTGTTCCAGGCCTCTCTCCCAGCTTCGGGTGGTTTGCTGGCAACCCTTGGCTCTCCTTACAGACAGTACGTTCACATCATCTCTGCGTGTGGCTCTTTCTCTGCATGTGGCATTTTTTATAAGAACACCAGTCACATTGCATTGGGGGCCCCTTTTATTCCAGGATGACCTCATCTTAACTGAATCTGCAATGAACCTATTTTAAAAAAAAAAAGGCCACATTCTGAGGTCCTGGTGGTTAGGACGTCAATATGCAAATTTGAAAGGACACAATTCAACCCGTCACACTGAGAGTGAGCACTGGTTACTGGGGTCTGTGGCAGGGGGAACCTGGGGGAGGGCTTCTTAAGGGAGGTGATACCTGGGTGAGGAGTGGAGCATGGAGGGGACACATCTGCCTGGTGGAAGAGGAAGGGAGATGGGAAATCAATCCAGGCAGAGGGCTCATATCAAAATAGAGGATCGGCTCATGCTATCCTATCCTTGGTGGCCCAGTGGCTAAGACTCTGCCCTCCCAATGCAGCCCAGGTTTGATCCCTGGTCAGGGAACTTAGATCCAACTCAGCCACTACTAAGAGCTGTGGCAGCCAAATAAATAAAATAGAATCTTTTTTAAAAAATAACAAAACAAAAAAAATATAGCTGTCAGGCTCCAGAGGCAAGCTGGGCTGTTGTAAAGAGTTAGAAAGGTGATCTTAGGGCACGAGTTCATTTTTATACAGTCAGAAGATCGGGCAGACACCGGAGACATTTGGAGAAGGTTGCACAAGGCCCTCGTGTGAGTCTCAACTACTTTCACTCAGGCATCTGACAGCTCCAGTGGCCTTTGGAGTTTAAACGGTAGGGGAAGGTCAGGCGAGAAGAGGGAGGGCTGGGCCAGACTGGAGCACTTTGGGGGACATTGTAAAAGGGCTGGGACCTCCCTGGGAGGTCTGCTAACTGCCTTCCCCATGCCCTCTTGTGTGCATGTTTCCCCCTTCAACAACATGCAACATCCCCCTTCAGCAACACCCTTTCCTGCAGCCCCCAGATAAAGTGAACATTTCATCATCCCCATGGCCGGGGTAAACCAGTATGACCCTGCTTTTGCTGTGTCAACTGCCTCATTAAGGGCAAGAAGTCCTCTCCCCCACAGCCCCCCTCCTCCCAGCAGCAAAGGCTTGGATGATCTGTCCCACCTGCTGCACAGGGATGCTGGAAAACCTTATGTGACCATCTGCACAAGAGCGCCTTGTACCCTGGGTCAGGTGGACGGGCTCCATTCAGGACGGTTCCCGACTCCAGGCCCATCCATACACTTTTGTTCTGTCCTTGGAAATTATGTTGAGCTCTACTCAGATTATGGGCTTCCCTTATGGCTCAGCTGGTAAAGAATCTGCCTGCAATGCGGGAGACCTGGGTTCGATCCCTGGGTTGGGAAGATCCCCTGGAGAAGGGAAAGGCTGGCTACCCACTCCAGTATTCTGGCCTGGAGAACTTCATGGACTTTATAGTCCTTGGGGTCGCAAAGAGTTGGACACGACTGAGTGCCTTTCACTTCACTTCACAGAACAGTATAAAGAGGATACTAGGGAAGAGTATGCTAGTACATGGTCCAGCGGTTAGGACTCTCTCATAGCCAAGGGCCTGGGTTCAATCCCTGGTCGGGGAACTAAGATCCCATAAGCTGATAGTGCAGCCAAAAAAAGAAAAAATGAGTATGCTAGCATTTGCATAAAAATGAGAGCATAGGAACATCATGTAAACATCTTTTTGTGTAAGGATTAAATATCTCTGGGAGCAGTGGGTCTTTCCAGCTTGGGGAACCTAGTGGCTGTGGTCAGCAGAGACTGAGATTTCACTGTATCCCATTTTATATCTTCTGAATATTGAAACATGCATTTGTATTACCTATTTAAATCAGTTAAATTATATTACCTAATTAAATATGTTCCATTAAATACTGTAAGTGAAAGCCACTGAAGAGGTTCGGAAGAAGAAGGGATAGAGCCTCCCAGTACCCAGGCACCAGGGTGAGTGGTATTTTAGATGCCAGTGGAGGACTGACCAGGGACCTTCCCCTTCCACTGAGCAGGGAGGTCAGCGGACCCAGTGAGACAAGGCAGTAAGCATCTCTCTCTGAATCTGTGAATCAAGTCCAGTTCCTGATGGGCTGTGTGACCCTGGGGCAAGGTCATCTAGGCTGTCTAAGCCTTGATGGCCTCACCTCAGAAGTGGGAACACCATGGAATGCTAAGCTGTAATGAAAAAGCAACAAGCCCAAATGTACAGACTAAAGAAACATCTTGAGAGTCCGTTGGACTGCAAGGAGATCAAGCCAGTCAATCCTAAAGGAAACCAACCCTGAAGAGTCACTGGAAGGACTGATGCTGAAGTTGAAGTTCCAATACTTTGGCCACCCAATGCGAAGAGCTGACTCATTAGAAAAGACCCTGAGGCTGGGAAGGATTGAAGGCAGGAGGAAAAGGGGTGTCAGAGGATGAGATGGTTAGGTAGCATCGTCAACTCAATGGATGTGAATTTCAACAAACTCCGGGAGAGAGTGGAGGACAGAGGAGCCTAGTGTGCTATATAGTCCATGGGGTCGTGAAGAGTCAGACACGACTTAACGACTGAACAACAAAGCTGTATAAACAGATACAGGGATAGATATTAAGCATCCAGTGTTGAGAGGGAAAAAAGAAACAGAATTAAGGTCCACAGCAAAATATCATTTGTGGAAATTAGAAACACATTCTCAGGCAACCAACACTACATATTTAACAAGAATAGGCATGTATAATCAAGGACACCAGAATGTGTGCTGGCGTCAGGGAGAAAACGAGAGTGGGCGTCAGGGATGAAAGAGAGGAAAGACAGTGAAGATGGGGGGCCTTGCGCAGACCAACAAAAGCACACCATGGGCTGAGGGGTGATTTTCTTGTGCTCTGGCCCAGGATGTCCCCTCCCCAGGTGATGACTACTTTACCGGGATATTGCAAGGGCTTCCTGAGAGAATGTATGTGGGCACAGAGTTGGTACTTAAGTAAATCTTTCAAAAAATAAGACTCTTTCCATGGGTGTTTTGCTATCTTGCTCTTCATTTTTTTTTTAAAGACTTAGGTGTGAGCATTGGCCCCAGGAAAACAAAAATGACCACAGGTGGTGAGTAGCAGGGCCAGAGTTTTCTCCCCGGCGCCCCCAGCTCCAAAGCCAGGATTCTTTCCCGCCATAACTTCCAACTCCCTCCATCTTTTGCAAATGGAAAACCTGAGACTCAATGATTATTATGGGCTCACAGATGATGGGGGTGTGGGCCTTAAGGGGCCTGGCTCTGGCAGGAGAGATTGGACATGCTCATTTGCAAGCAATTGACATTATAAGGTGGCATGACATGAGGCCTGTCTGCTCTCTGGCTGCTTTTAGAATTTTTTCTTTCTGTTTGATATTCTTTTGATGACTTTCTCTTAATAGCCAAGGGCCATCTTCAGGAGGACAGTTATCCCAAAAAGTTCAAGTAGCCTGGCCTGGTGGTTTAGATGAGGCTTTAAAATTTTATCTTCCTTTTCACTGTACTTCCTGTATCTGTGAATCCACATTTTTAATCAAAATGGGAAATTTTCTAGCCATTATCATTTTAAACATTTCAATCTCTTCTCCATCTACTCTCTTCTTCTGAGACTCCAACTAGTCTTTCACACCTTTCAACCCCTCTCCCATATTTCATTTCCTTGACTTGCTTCAGTACAATCAAAATGCTGTCTTCAGCTCTAGTCCCTGCTTCAAGAATTTTTTCTTTTTCTTTTTTTTTCTTCAGCTATATCTAATCTCCTATTTGACTCATCTACTGAGTTTGTTTTATTATGAGGTGAATCCAGTCCTTTAAAAAAATCTGCCTCGGAGTTCCTTGGAAGTCCAGTGGTTAAGGCTCTGAGGTTCCAAAGCAGGGAGCACAGATTCAATCCCTGGTTGGGTAATAAGATTTCACATGCCACTTGTTGCAACCAAAAGATTAAAAAAAAGAAATCTGCCTTGCCATTTTTCAGATTTGTTGCATGATCGTCTTTGCAATTCTATTTATAATTTTAAAATACTTTATGCATAATTATTTTGTAACTCGTGTCTAATTACCCTTCTATCTGAACTTCGTGGGAATTCATATCTGTTGCTTATTGTTTCTGCTGGCTCTCGGTATGGTGGCTCCTTTTCATAAGTGTTTGGTGAACTTTGTTCATGAGATTTTTTTCTTAATCCTGATCTATAGGAATCCTGGGGATACTAAGTTGGTGTACTTTCCTTGACAGGGGATTTGTGGTAGCTTTTACTGGTAGCCAGGGGACACAGGCTTGGAGTACTGAGTCTCTACTTTTTTTTTTTTCCTTGCAGGTCAACTCTCCACTTAAAGCAAGAGTGCCTGGTCAGTTTCCTTGCCTTCCCTTTAGTGATTCCCTGCTGCTGCTGCTGCTGCTAAGTTGCTTCAGTCGTGTCCGACTCTGTGCAACCCCATAGATGGCAGCCCACCAGGGCCCGCCGTCCCTGGGATTCTCCAGGCAAGAACACTGGAGTGGGTTGCCATTTCCCCCTCCAATGCATGAAAGTGAAAAGTGAAAGTGAAGGCACAGAGTCGTGTCCGACTCTTAGCGACCCCTACTGTGGGGCTAATGCCAGCATGTTCCCTTGGGGCAGTCTTGAAGATTTCCTCGACTTCTCCCAAGCCCCACATCATTATATATGATTTGTTAAGAATTTGAGTGTTTTGAAATTTCTCTGGTGGTCCAGTGGCTAAGACTCCACACTCCCAGTGCAGGGGGCCTGGAGTCCCTGGTCAAGGAACTAGATCCCACATGGCTCAACTAACTGGTTCCCACATGCCACAAATAAAGATCCCACATGCTGCAGCTAAGACCTGGCTCAAATAAATTTTTTTTAAAAAAGAGGATTTGAGTGTTTTATAGTCAGAAAGCCCTTCAGTATGTCTAGTCCATCATGTTCCTGCAAGTGATGTATCACATGAGAGGTCCGGGACAAGGGCTACAGGGGTTCAAGCAGGCGGGTGGTACCAAAAGCTGGGGCAGTGGTGCATGATGGGTAAGGGCAGGGGTGATTAAGTGAGGGAAGTCCCAGACAGCCCCTCCCTCATAGTGTCTGGTCCAACAGACCCAGAGCAGGGCCCATGAATCAGCATCTAAAACCCACTGCCTTCTATGCATTTCATGTGATCCTGAGGCCAATAGTGTGAGCCCACTTCGAGAAACTCTGGGCTATAGCAGTCAAAGAAGGCTTAGTGGAGGAAGCTGTATTTGACCAGACTCTTTAAGGAGCTCAGCTGAAGAAGACAGAAACAAAGATAAAGAATAGATGGTCTAGTTTTCCAGAAGGTAGAGTCCTGTAGTGAGGCAGGGTTGGGGGGAGGGCCCAGATGGTGGAGGTCCCAAAATCTCAGAGCTAGGATTTGGGACTTTATCCTGTGCAAACTTGGGAGCCTCTAAAAACTCTTAGGGGAGGGGATGCAGTGACAAGAGCAAAGAGGGCTTTTAAGAAACTCAATCAAGCAGCAGGGAGCTGGATGAATTGTATTTCGACAGTTACCTACTTACTATGGAGAATAATTAACTAAATCACGCTGTTATTTTAATAGAGTTGTGTTTTTTTTTTAGAAAGAAGAACTGTGACCAGCTAATGCTTAGTGTTCTGGGCTGTCAGCTCCTGGGGCCTAGAGGACGGGGCTGAATAGAGAGACGTGGCTTCCACAGGCTCCAATCTCCTCCTGGCCAGGCTGCGGAAATCTTTGGGGACAGGGCCCAGGGGGTCCTAACTGGCTTCCTTCTGAAGATGAGGCTTGGCTCTTAAAAGGATCCCGTACATGAAGGCCCACATTCCTGCCTTGGACTCTGCAACCTCAGAGGGCAGGCAGGGGTCACATCACCCTTGACAGGGGATTCAAGATGCTGCCACCCCAGTAAGGTATATGATAACAATTAACTGTAGTAATAGGCCATCATGCTTATGCAATGATTTACAACCTACCAGCTGCTTTCACTGAAACCATTGTATTTAACCCTACAACAATCCCTGGTGCTAGGCTCTCTTCCCTCTGTGATGGATGTGGCTCAGAGAAGTTTGCCTATTTGCCTGGGGTCACACAGCAAACCAGCAGAGCTAGGACTTGAACCCAGGCCTCCTAGTGGTAGCCCAGAGTTCTGGCCATTGCGCTGTTAGGGGTGGAGGAAGTACTGAGTTAGGGGGCTACTGACAAGGGCAGCAGTGCTCGGGGGAGTGGTGGGGAGTTCTGCTTTTCCTGGACACCTGGCCAGGGGGTCTTGCTAGATCCTCTTCATTTCCAAGGATAGCGTTTCCTCAGATAAAAGAAGTTTTGTAAAGCAACCTGGCCCTCCCCCTTCCTCCCTGTGGGATGGCAACTGAGCCTCAAGGGTAAGCATCCAATAAGGGGAGATAGCCTGCAGCTAGAGGAGATCCCTTCTGCACCAAGCCCCATCATCTTGCTGCTGCTAAGTCACTTCAGTCATGTCTGACTCTGCGACGCCATGGACTATGGCCCACCAGGCTCTTCTGTCCATGGGATTCTCCAGGCAAGAATACTAGAGTGGGTTGCCATTTCCTCTTCCAGGGGATCTTCCTGACCCAGGGATCGAACCCACATCTCTCATGTCTCCTGCATTGGCAGGCGGGTTCTTCACCACTAGCGCCACCTGGGAAGCCCCTAGTCCACCGTCTTGGCGCCTTCGTTTCTTATGAGTGGAAACTCCTTCCTGCCGTCTGCCTCCAGGTCTCCTGCTGCTTCAGCACATTCCCAGCAGAAGCAGAAATCTGTAGCTTCTCACATGTTACAATAATCTAGACCTTAGGTCTAGAACCAGAGATCTTTCCTGTCCCAGGGTCTCCAGTTTCTCCCTTGTGCAGCTTGATGACCAGCCAGCCTGGGAGCTCCTCTCCCTCAGACTGAGGGCTCCCTGAGGACAGGTGCTGCGCCTCCTCCCTCAGACTGGGAGTTGCCTAAGGGGCAGGCACTGTGCCTCCGCCCTCAGACTCAGACTGAGGGCTCGTCAACATTCTCTCCTTAGTCCAACTCCAGGGCTGGGTAGACCCTGTGTGCACTTGGAGCGGAAAACTCTCTCAGCCCTGGGGTCAGGATTTTCTTCCTACGTAAGCATTTAGACTGTGCTGGGGCATTTAGGGGGGGCTTCCCAGGTGGCTCTTTTGGTAAAAAACCCACCTACCAATGCAGGAGACACAGAGACCCAGGTTCGATCCCTGGGTCGGGAAGATCCTCTGGAGAAGGAAATGGCAACCCACTTCAGTATTCTTGCCTGGAGGACCCTGTGGACAGAGGGGCCTGGCAGGCTACAGTCCATGGGGTTGAAAAGAGTCAGACATGACTGAAGCAAATTAGCACGCACGCACGGGGCGGATAGGTCAAGAGTGAATAATGGGAGATGACCCCTCATCCAGAAGGGGGCTACTGAGTGATGTGACTATATGAGCGTGTGTACGTGTGCACAGCAGTGGGCTGACCCTGGGAGAGGACAGGGCTTGCAGGGGCTGAGAGGGCGCCTCTAGGCTCTTTCACCTCCTCTCTGCTTCAGACCAGCTGCCCCAGGCACGGTGTTCTTTGTGCAGAAAGATTGCCTCTCCTGTTCTGGAGGTAGAAAGGGCTTCTCAGCCCCAACAGATCTCCCTGTTGGCCTGCCGCACCCCTACCAGCAAGTGCCTGTGTTCCCAGCTTGGCCATAGTGGTATTGCAGGCAGGGGGACCCCTTCCAGGACCTGAGAGTGGGCTCTTGTCTAACCCTCAGAAATGAATTGTCTGAGGAGACACACGTGCTGACAGAGCAAGAGACTTTATTGGGAAGGGGGCGCCTGAGTGAGAGCAGGAGGGTAAGGGAACCCAGGAGAACTGCTCTGTTGTAGTCTAGGGTTTTAAGGTGATGGGATTAGTTTCTGGGTCTTCCCTGGCCAGTCACTCTAACTCAGGGTCCTTCCTGGTGGCACACACGTTGCTCAGGGAAGATGGACGCCAGCAAGAATTCTGGGAGGGGGAAGGACACGTGACCTCTCTTTTTGACCTTTCCCAAATTCTTCCAGTTGGTGGTGGCTTGTTAGTTCTGCGTTCCTTACTAGGATCTCCTGTCGTAAAATAACTCACACAGATGGTGACGACGGTGCCTGGTCAGGGCGACGGTTGTAATCAGCGTGTTCCCCCTAACAGTGGGAGCTCCAGGCCTTCTCCTTTGGCGGGGGTGGCTGAGAAGGAGTGTTGTACCTGTCCTGGGCTGTGCAGAGTTGGGGGTAAAGTGGGGTGCGTGTTCTAATTCTGTGTGTGGCTTTGAGACCATACATTTGCCTTCCTGGGTTCCTAAACTTGAAGCAGTGGCTTAAAACCTTGCTCCTCAAAGCGAGGCTCACCGAGGGCAGCACCAGCATCGTGCAGGGCTGGTTAGAAACACAGAACCATGGGCCTCACCCCAGGCTAACTGGGTCAGCATCTGCATTTTTTGGGGTCCCAAGTGATTCCTGTACACATTCAAACAGGCAAAGCCCTGGATTCTCTAGTCTTGGGGGGGAAAAAAAGTGAAAGTGTTAGTCACTTTCATTTTCACAGCAAGAGTCTGACTCTTTGTAACACCATGGACTGTAGCCCTCCAGGCTCCTCTCTCCATGGAATTCTCCAGGCAAGAATACTAGAGTGGGTTGCTGTGCCCTCCTCCAGGAGATCTTCCCAACCCAGGGATCAAACCTGGGTCTCCTGCATTGCAAGTGAATTCTTTATCATCTGAGCCACCAGGGAAGCACCCCTCTAATCTCAAGGTCCCTACCAGCTCTGCTGATTGCAGTCCCTGGGAGCTGGCTTCAGAGATTATAATGAAGAAAGCACCCAGACTTCTCCATCTGGCTTTGGAGAACTCTTATTTGGGGTGGGGAAAGGCCCTAAACCGAGAAGGAGCAGTGGTCTGAACCCAGGCATGGCACGTGGTTCTGGAGTGGCAGAGAGATTCCTCCAACTCCCAAGATTCTAGAGACAGGTGGTCTGCCCAGAGTGGCTGTGTTTTGGGGGCCCTGCACCCCCTCCCAGATACTCACACTCTGCCTTTCCCGAGGGCAGCTTTTCCACCAGCCACTCCCGGCCCAGCTCCCACTTCAGCAACTCAGTGCAGACTGAGAGCCCTTTTGCCTGGCCGCCAGGAGACCCAGCATAGCCAGAGGTGCTGCCCACCCCCCAGGCCAGCTCAGAGTGCTCCCACCTTCCTGTTACAGTAGGGTGTGTTTGCGAGGAGAGGGTCACTGTCTTTGAGGAGTGAAGACCCCTCAGCAGGTCCACGGGCATTCTTGCCCACAGCTGCAGCCTCTCTCTGCACCACCAGCCTGGCTCTGCACCACTCAGCCCTCAGCTCACTCTGGGAGACCAGGCTCCAGAGGAAGTCTGCGGGCTCCCAGGTTTGTTTCTGCTGCTTCGGAGGTATCACCCTCCAGGCCACCTTTGTCCCCCTGTGTTATGTTTGCCTGTCCTTCCCAGGGACCCGTGGGGGCCCGTGCTAAGTGCAGTGAGAGAGGAGCTCTAGCAGGAGCAGACAGCAGGCTGCAGGAGCAGAGGACTGGGAAGGCAGGTTCCCTCCTGGACCCCCATGAGATCCTCCATTTCCGCTTACCAGCCCCCGGGACCCCCATGAGATCCTCCATTTCCACTCACCAGCCCCCATAGTGAGCACACCCTGAGTCCCTGTGCATGCATCCGACCCGGTACTGGGCCCCTTGGGCTGCAGGGACTTCCCTGGTGGTCCAGTGTCCATGACTTTACACTCTCAGACTTTGCACATCAGACTCCACACTCTCAATGCAGGGGGCTCAGTTTGATCCCTGGTTGGGGAATTAGATCCCACATGCTGCAATGAAGATGGAAGATCCCGTGTCCTGCAACTATGACCCAGGACAGTCAAATAAATAAATGAAAATAAATGAATACTAAAAAAAAAAAGAAGAAGAAGAAGAAGGGGCTGCAGCCAACCGGGAAACAGGACGGACTGAAGAAGAAAGCTGGACATCAATAACAACTTAAATATGCATCTATAGTGTGAGGCATATATGAAGTATGATAAACCCATCTTACAGTTATCTGTTGCTGGGTAATTAATCACATCACCCCAAAAGTTAGTGGCTTAAGACAGCAATAATCAGTTATTTTCCCCACATATATGCTATCTGGGCCGGGCTTAGCCAGGCAGCCGTGTGTTCTATGTGGCACCAGCTGGGACAACTCGGTTAAAGCTGGATAAGTCACTTCAAAGTGACTTCTTCACCTGGCTGGCAAGTTGGTCCTGACTGCCAAGCAAGAGTTCAGCTGGAACTGTAGCCCTGGGGCCTCTGCTTCTCTCAGGAACCTCTTCATGGACTTCCTGATAGCACTGTGTCTGGTTCTGAAAGCCAGAATTCCAAGAGCACAAGGTGGAAATGTTTTTGACTAACCTCAGAGTGTTGAGTGCTCAAGGCAGTCACAAAAGTTGGCCCAGGTTCCCGGGGACAGAACTCAGACTCCATTTATCAAAGTGAGCTTCTGAGATGAGAGATGGTGTTCCAGCCATCTTTGGTAAATACAATCTGCCACAACAGATAATGTGGAATGCCATGTAATCGTTTAGAGATTTTAATGTATATTATCAAATAAAAAAAGATATAAAAATGTATGAAAAAGAGGAAAGCATGTGCATATTTATGAGAAAAATACTGGAAAGAGAGATGCTAAAATATAGTTCCCCCTCTGTGCTTTCTACTTTGTGTTTGCTCTAATGATTTATCAATTTTTATTTTATTTTTTTGCAATGGGGCATGCATTATTTTCCTAATTAAAAAGAAACACAAACCATTTCTATGTTGAAAAACAAATGGCAATATGAAAGTCACAAGTAGGAAGTAAATGATAAGAAACAAGTGAAGGCTCCTACACAGGAGAGGGTGGGATTCTCTCACATCCAACTTCCTGAAGCCCTTGGTATTCTGATGTGCACTGGGAATCTATGGGAGAGGGTTAGGGGGTAAAGCATTTCTTGCTATTATTTAACCAAGAGAAAGAGAGTGTGTGTGTGTGTGTGCACACATGAGATATTTGTAGGTGTTTTTTGTGTATCACTACATGCCTGTATGTTTTGCTGTGTACATGGGGGTATGTACTGTACATGGGTTTCGATACGTATCTGTGTGCGTGGTGTGTGCGCTTGTTGTATGTGCATGGTGTGTATGCTTGCTTATCTGGGTGAGTGTATGTTGTGAGTGTGCATGTGTTGTGGCATCTCAAGGGACCCATGATGCTCACATACACTTTGGGCGAAGCTGGTCCAGACAGAAGCTGAGCTCTGTGGAGGAAGAGGGCGTTTTCCCTCACCTCCATGCCGTGTCCCCCTGTTTATGCCTCTTCTTTTTCTCTCCCACTTGGTGCCCCTTCTTCATTCTGTCTGTCTCACTGGCAGCTCCCAGCCCCTCATCATGGCAGAGATTGGGCACGCGGCTCTCTTTCCCTTCCGCACCTGCCCCTAACGCCTGCTCTTGAGCTCTTGACAAAAGTTGCAGGATCAGAATGGGGAAAGTGAGTGATGAAGAAGCTACGCAGGCAAGGCAGGAGTCGAGAGAGAGTCAGAGGTTCTCAGGAAGCTTGATAAATAGCATCTAAATCCTCTTGAAAGAGACATTTTATGCCTCTTTAACTACTTCAAGTGCATGGTTCAGGTACAGAGATGAGGCTCAATGACTTCCAGCCATTGTCACTTATTGTTACAGTGTGACTCTTTGTCCCAGACCCTCACAAACGCGCACACTCGTCACACACTGGGATTGTGACCACTTCAGTATGAACTCCGGGAGAAGCCTTAACACCAAGGGATTAGAACAAGCTTTCTGCCCCCCCACTAGAGAAATACACACAGAGAGATATATACAAGGAGGTTCCCAACAACACTGGAAAAGGCAAAAAAAAAAGGGGGGAGGGGTACAAATTAAATGTCCATGAACAGAAGAATGGATAAACTGTGGCATAATCCTGCAGTAGAATACTATAAGTATAAAAGGTGAATGAATAAGATCTACACACAGAACATGGATGGATATCACAGTACAATATTAAGAGAAGAATACTTAACAGAAGAATTGCACACAGTGTGATACCATTTATATATGAAAACATTAAAATATACCATGTATAGTTTGGATGTGTATACATTTAAGTAAAAGTACTGATATTTTTAAAAGGCCAAGACAGATAACACACTCAGGTTAGTGGTTCCCTGCTGCTGCTGCTGCTAAGTCGCTTCAGTTGTGTCCGACTCTGTGCGACCCCATAGACGGAAGCCCACCAGGCTCCCCCGTCCCTGGGATTCTCCAGGCAAGAACACTGGAGTGGGTTGCCATTTCCTTCCCCAGTGCATGAAAGTGAAGTCGCTCAGTCATGTCTGACTCTTAGCGACCCCATGGACTGCAGCCTACCAGGCTTCTCCATCCATGGGATTTTCCAGGCAAGAGTACTGTAGTAGGGTGCCATGGCCTTCTCCAAGAGGTTACCAAAATATTTTCTCTTGGGGAATGAGATGGGTAGGGGAAGAAATAAAGGGGGAATAGGTGAGCTGCTAATATTAATATTAACTGTGTTGCTAATATTAATTATCTATTTCTGAGTATAAAATTATCACAAAACTTAGCAGCTTAAAACCACATACATCTATTATCTCAGTTGGAAATGATCATGTGGATTTTCCACTTTGGTCTGTTAATATGATGGATTACATCAAACCATTTTTGAATGTAGAATCAGTCTGTCATTCCTGGAATAAACTCTGCTGGGTCATGGGGTATTCTTCTTAATATATATATTGTTATATTCAATTTTTTAGTATCTTGTTTAAGATTTTTGCTTCTATGTTCATGAGGGATATTGGTCTGTAGTTTTCTTCTTCATCTGGCTTGTGCATAGGATAATGCTTACCTCGTAAAATGAGTTGGGGAATTTTCCCTTCTCTGTTTTCTGGCAGGGATTGTGTAGAATTGGTGTAGAATTTCTTCTTTAAATGTCTGTTAGAATTCGCTAGAGAAATCATCCAGGCCAGGAGATTTTTTGGAGGTTTTTAAACTGCAAATCCATTTCTTTAATGGGTATGGGATTATTCTGGTTATTTTTATTGGGTGCATTTTGATAGTTTGTGACTTTTAAGGACTTGATTTATTTAATCTACATATAGGGTCATCAAAGTTTTTCTGTAAAGGGGTAGATAGAAAATATTCTCTGTCACAACTATTCATTTCTGTTGTTATAGTGTAAAAGCAACCATGCTGGCTAAGTCGCTTCAATCGTGTCCAATTCTTTGCGACCCTGTGGACTGTAGCCCACCAAGGCTCCTCTGTCCATGGGATTCTCCAGGCAAGAATACTGAAGTGGGTTGCCATGCCCTCCTCCAGGGGATCTTCCTGACCCAGGGATCAAACCCACGTCTCTTACGTCTCCTGCATTAGGAGGTGAGTTCTTTACCACTAGGGCCACCTGGGAAGCCTGTAGACAATATATAAAAGAATGAGCATGGCTGTGGTATTGGTTTCCTGAAAATGAAAGCGTAGTCACTCAGTTGTATCCAAGTCTTTGCAACTCCATGGACTGTAACTCGTCAGGCTCCTCTGTCCATGGAATTCTCTAGGCAAGAATACTGGAGTGGGTTGCTATTTCCTTCCCCAAGGGATCTTCCCAACCCAGGGATAAAACCTGCCTCTTTTTCATTGCAGACAGAGTTGATGATTAAGTCTACATAATTGTATTTTAGCATTTCCTGGGGATGCTCAAAACAACAGAAATTATTCTCTCACAGTTTGGGAGGTTAGAAGTCCAAAATCAAAGTGTTAGCAGGGCTATGCTCCCTCTAAAGACTCTAGGGAAGAATCCTCCCATGCTTCTTCAGCCCCAGAAGAATCACTGTGGCAGCATAACTCCCCTCTTAAATTCAGTCTTCACCTGGCCTCCTTCCCTCCGTGTCCTCTGTATCCAGATTTTCCACTCCTCTTCTGATGAAGACATCAGTCATGCTTGCTTTAGGGCCCATCCTCATCCTCATCCTCATCTTAACTAACTACGTTTGTAAAACCTCTAGCTCCAAATAAGGTCACAGTCTGAGTTTCTAAGTAGACATGAATGGGGAGAGGGGTAATATTCAGAGCAGTAGAACCATATTCCAAGAAAACTTTAGTTACAAAAATAGATGGTGAGACAGATTTGATCCATGGGCCTTGATTTGTTGACCTTTCACTAAAGTTGTTAAACTTAAGGACATAGAGTTTTAGTTTTTTATGGTTTTTCATAAAATAACCATAGATGTTTGGTTAAGACATAGATGTTTGCAGTATTTTCTTTTTAATATCTGTGAGGGGGGTAGTGACATTCCTTCTTTCATTTCTGATATCGGCAACTTGTGTCTTTTCTCTTTTTTCTTTGTCAGTCTAGCTATCAGATCAGATCAGATCAATCGCTCAGTCGTGTCTGACTCTTTGTAACCCCATGAATCGCAGCACGCCAGGCCTCCCTGTCCATCACCAACTCCTGGAGTTCACTCAGACTCACATCCATCGAGTCAGTGATGCCATCCAGCCATCTCATCCTCTGTTGTCCCCTTCTCCTCCTGCCCGCAATCCCTCCCAGCATCAGAGTCTTTTCCAATGAGTCAACTCTTCGCATGAGGTGGCCAAAGTACTGGAGTTTCAGCTTTAGCATCATTCCTTCCAAAGAAATCCCAGGGCTGATCTCCTTCACAATGGACTGGTTAGATCTCCTTGCAGCCCAAGGGACTCTCAAGAGTCTTCTCCAACACCACAGTTCAAAAGCATCAATTCTTCGGCGCTCAGCCTTCTTCACAGTCCAACTCTCACATCCATACATGACTACTGGAAAAACCATAGCCTTGACTAGATGAACCTTTGTTGGCAAAGTAATGTCTCTGCTTTTGAACATGCTATCTAGGTTGGTCATAACTATCCTTCCAAGGAGTAAGCGTCTTTTAATTTCATGGCTGCAGTCACCATCTGTAGTGATTTTGGAGCCCAGAAAAATAAAGTCTGACACTGTTTCCACTGTTTCCCCATCTATTTCCCAAGAAGTGGTGGGACCGGATGCCATGATCTTCGTTTTCTGAATGTTGAGCTTTAAGCCAACTTTTTCACTCTCCTCTTTCACTTTCATCAAGAGGCTTTTTAGTTCCTCTTCACTCTCTGCCATAAGGGTGGTGTCATCTGCATATCTGAGGTTACTGATATTTCTTCCGGCAATCTTGATTCCAGCCTGTGTTTCTTCCAGCCCAGCATTTCTCATGATGTACTCTGCATAGAAGTTAAATAAGCAGGGTGACAATATACAGCCTCGACGTACTCCTTTTCCTATTTGGAACCAGTCTGTTGTTCCATGTCCATTTCTAACTGTTGCTTCCTGACCTGCATACAAATTTCTCAAGAGGCAGATCAGGTGGTCTGGTATTCCCATCTCTTTCAGAATTTTCCACAGTTTATTGTGATCCACACAGTCAAAGGCTTTGGCATAGTCAATAAAGCAGAAATAGATGCTGTAAAGAGCAATATTTCATAGGAACCTGGAATGTCAGGTCCATGAATCAAGGCAAATTGGAAGTGGTCAAACAAGAGATGGCAAGAGTAAATGTCGACATTCTAGGAATCAGTGAACTGAAATGGACTGGAATGGGTGAATTTAACTCAGATGACCATTATATCTACTACTGTGGGCAGGAATCCCTCAGAAGAAATGGAGTGGCCATTATGGTCAACAAAAGAGTCCGAAATGCAGTACTTGGATGCAATCTCAAAAACGACAGAATGATCTCTGTTCGTTTCCAAGGCAAACCATTCAATATCACAGTAATCCAAGTCTATGCCCCAACCAGTAATGCTGAAGAAGCTGAAGTGGAACGGTTCTATGAAGACCTACAAGACCTTTTAGAACTAACACCCAAAAAAGATGTCCTTTTCATTATAGGGGACTGGAATGCAAAAGTAGAAAGTCAAGAAACACCTGGAGTAACAGGCAAATTTGGCCTTGGAATATGGAATGAAGCAGGGCAAAGACTAATAGAGTTTTGCCAAGAAAATGCACTGGTCATAACAAACACCCTCTTCCAACAACACAAGAGAAGACTCTACACATGGACATCACCAGATGGTCAACACCGAAATCAGATTGATTATATTCTTTGCAGCCAAAGATGGAGAAGCTCTATACAGTCAGCAAAAACAAGACCAGGAGCTGACTGTGGCTCAGACCATGAACTCCTTATTGCCAAATTCAGTCTAGCTATAGGTTTATCAATTTTAGTGATCTTTTAAAAGTATTGGGTTTTAGTTTAATTGATTCTTTTCTATTTTCTTCCTGGTTTCAGTTTCATTGATTTCTGTTCTGATCTTTATTTACTCTTTCTGCTTACTTTGAGTTTATTTTGTACTTTCCCACTCCACCTCAGTTTCTTAAGAAAAAAGCTTAGATTATTGGTTTGAGACCTTTCTTCTTTATTAATATAAGTATTTAATAAATACATAAAAATAAATACATGAAATAATAACTTTTTCTCCAAGCATTTCTTCAACTGATACTACAGATTTTGGTATTTTTCACTTCCATGCAATTCAAAATATTCTCTCTCTAAGATTTCCTCTCTGATTCATGAGTTACTTAGAAGTATGTTAATTTCAAAGGGTTTGGAGATATTTCAGTTACCTTTCTGTTATTGATTTTTAGTTTAATTCACTATGGTCAAAAAACATAGCTTGAATTCAACTTCTAAAAATTTGTTAATGCAAATGTTCAGCTTTTTGTTATTTAGTTTAATTCACTATGGTCAAAAAACATAGCTTGAATTCAACTTCTAAAAATTTGTTAATGCAAATGTTCAGCTTTTGTTATTGTTATGTTATTCAACATAACCTGAAATTCTGTTCATCTTTTATTCCAAGTCTTTTTTCGGTCTGATGTTCAAATTACATAACTATCAGTCACCCAAGTTCATTCATTCTTTCCTCTGTCGTTTTCACACTGTGTTGGACCCATTCAGTGAATTTTTAATTCAGTTTTTTTTTTTTTTTAGTTCTAAAATTTCTGTTTGGTTATTCTTTATATCTTCTGTTTCTTTGCTGAGTCTTTCTAATTTTCTATTTCAAGAGTGTTCACACTAACTTCTTGGAGCTGCTTTAAAATCTTTTTCTGATAATCCAACATCTGTGTCATCTTGGGATTGGCATTTGTTGCTTTTCTCTTTCCTTGTAAGTTAAGATTTTCTTTGTTCTTAACATGCCAAGCAATTTTGTTTTTTATCCTAGATATTCTGGGTCTTACTTACATCCTAAGAAGTGTGTTGGGGGCTTTTATTGTTAGCAGGTAATCAACCAAGTTAAGTTTAGGCAGCAAGTTCAGTTCTGTTCTGCCTCCTGTATGTTGTGGTTCCAATATCAGTTTAGTTCTTAAAATGTTTGCAGTGCTTTGAGGGACAGTCCCATGTGTGGCCAGTCTGAAGTTTAGGTGGTGACCTGCAATGTTAGCTCAGTTCTCAAAGCCTGGATAAACTGTTTAGGATCAGATCCAAACATACACAGCCCAGAAGTGAGGCCTGGAATTCATACATACTGTTATGGGATTCCTCTCTTGAGCTCCCACTTCTCCATGATCCACCTGACACTTTCAAATCCCTGCAGCCTCCCTTCCCAGAGTTACAGACAGAAAAGAAATCTGGGGTTGGGGGGGAGCGGGTCTGCCCTATGCTCTTGGATCACATGCTCTGCTGAGGGATAAGCTCAGAGAGGGACACCTGCTCTGCTGACTAAATCTCCATCACCGGGTAACCGTCACCACGGCCACCACAGTGTTGCCTGGGGGCTGTGGCCAGAAAAAGAAGGGGTGACATAAAAGCATCACGGGATGTCTCCTGCTCTTGGTAACCCATGTGGGGTACCCTTTCCCACTCCCTGGCCCAGAAATAGAAGCTTCTCATGGGATCTCTTTCTGTCCACACCCAATGAGCACTTCTGAGTTTCAGGCTGCTTTAAATCCAGGATGGGCATTATCAGACAGGCGAAACTTCTAATTCTTACTTAATCCACCTCAGTTCAGTTCAGTTCAGTTGCTCAGTTGCATCTGACTCTTTTACCACTATTTATTTTTTCGGATTCTCTGATACCTGCTCCATGACCAAGATTTATAGTTATAGGCAGTGGGAGACAAGATAGAGGCATGCTTACTCCATCTCCTCAGAATTAGAACCCAAATTCTTATTTTTATAAAAGGGAAAACCCATCTCCTTTGGCTGATGTCTGAAATTCCACCATCAGAGAAGCCCATTACAATAGCAATCGTTTTGCCAGTTTACCTCTAAGGACTATGTTACCTATACCCAGTCTATATCCCATGACAACCCAAGGCACAATCTGCTGCAAGCACCCAGCTCTCTCCTCGTCCCCACTCAGGCCCTTCCTAACCTTTTCATGTGTGCTCAAAGTGCAAATTTGCCTCACGGTGAGACAGAGGAGGAGAATTCTCCCCCTGCTAATGACTCCCTGATTGATGGCTGGCAGGGCCCACACGGCAGGAATGGTGGACCCAAGCCAGGACCTTGGAGAGCTCCCGCCACTCTCCTGAGGAGGAGGAAGACAAAGCTGTAAACCTGGCTGAGCCTGTGAGGCAGGGCTTTCCACTCCATTATGGTTTTAATCACCTGTTTACTTGTCTGTCGTTATGGCTGGAGAACTTCTTCAGAAGGGCCAGAGCCTTATTCTCTGTTTATCTTCACAGTCCAGCACTGTGCCGAGCATGTCAATAAAGAGATGATCAGTGGTTGTGTAAATGAATGAATGAATGATGTTACAATCTTTCCCCTTGGTCCCCTTTCTTGCCTCTCAAGGGCTAAATTAGTTTACCATTTGTTGGGCATCCTCAATGTGCCATGCATTTTACATTTAATATCTCATTTAATTTCACAATGGGGGAGGTGGTATCATTCTTTTTAAATAAAAACTTGGGCTTTCCAGGTGGTGCTTGTTGCTGCTGTTCAGTCACTCAGTCGTGTCCAGCTCTTTGCAACCCCATGGACTGCAGCACGCCAGGCTTCCCAGTCCTTTACCATCTCCAGGATCTTGCTCAAACTCATGTCCGTTGAGTCAGTGATGCCATCCAACCATCTGGTCCTCTGTCATCCCCTTCTCCTCCTTCCTATACAATCTTTCCCAGCATCAGGATCTTTTCTAATGAGTCGACTCTTCACATTGGGTGGCCAAAGTATTGGAGCTTCAGCATCAGTCCCTCCAATGAATATTCAGGATTGATTTCCTTTAGGATTGACTGGTTTGGTCTCCTTGCAGTCCAAGGGACTCTCAAGAGTCTTCTCCAACACCACATTTCAAAAGCATCAGTTCTTCAGTTCTCAGCCGTCTTTATGGTCCAACTCTCACATCCATACATGACTACTGGTTTTGACTAGACAGACCTTTGTCAGCAAAGTAATGTCTCTGCTTTTTAATACACTGTCTAGGTTTGTTATAGCTTTCCTTCCAAGTAGCAAGCATCTTTTAATTTCATGGCTGCAGGCACCATCTGCAGTGATTTTGGAGCCCAAGAAAATAAAGTTTGTCACTGTTTCCATTGTTTCCCCATCTATTTGCCATGAAGTGATGGGACCAGATGCCATGATCTTAGTTTATTGAATGTTGAGTTTTAAGCTGGCCTTTTCACTTTCCTCTTTCACCTTCATCAAGAGGCTCTTTAGTTCCTCTTTGCTTTCTGCCATAAGGGTGGTAGCATTTGCATATCTGAGGTTATTGATATTTCTCTTGGCAATTTTGATTCCAGCATGTGCTTCATCCAGCCTGACATTTCACATGATGTACTTTGCATAGAAGTTAAATAAGCAGGGTGACAATATACAGCCTTGATGTACTCCTTTCCCAGTTTTGAACCAGTCCATTGTTCCATGTCTGGTTCTAACTGTTGCTTCTTCACCTGCTCACAGATTTCTCAGGAGGCAGGAAAGATGATCTGGTATTTCTATTTTTTGAAGAATTTTCCACAGTTTTTTGTGATCCACACAGTCAAAAGCTTTAGCATAATCAATGAAGCAGAAGTAGATGTTTTTCTGGAATTTTCTTGCTTTTTCTTTGATTCAATGGATGTTGGCAATTTGATTTCTGGCTCCTCTGCCTTTTATAAGTCCAGTTTGAACATCTGTAAGTTCTCAGTTCACGTACTATTGAAGCCTATCTTGGAGAATTTTGAGCATTACCTCGCTAACATGTGAAATGAGTGCAATTGTGTGGTAGTTTGAGCATTCTTTGGCATTGCCTTTCTTTGGGATTGGAATGAAAACTGACTTTTTTTAGTCCTGTGGCCACTGCTGAGTTTTCCAAATTTGCTGGTATATGGAGTGCAGCACTTTCACAGCATCATCTTTTAGGATTTGAAATAGCTCAGCTGGAGTTCCATCACCTCCACTAGGTTTTTTCATAGTGATGCTTCCTAAGGCCCACTTGACTTTGCACTCCAAGATGTCTGGCTCAAGGTGAGTGATCACATCATCGTGGTTATCTGGGTCATTAAGATCTTTTTGGTGCTAGTGGTAAAAAAATCTCCCTGCCAATGCAGAAGATATAAGAGACATGGGTTAGATCCCTGGGCTGGGAAGATCCCCTGGAGAAGGAAATGGCAACCCACACAGTATTCTTGCCTGGAGAATCCCATGGATAGAGGAGACTGGTGGTCTACAGTCCAAAGCATCACAAAGAGTCATACAGGACTGAAGTGACTTAGCATGCACAAGTAGGTTAAGAAACATACTTGACTAAATCACTTAACAAGTAAAATGGAGAACCCAGGATTTGGACTGAGGACTATTTGTTTCAGTTGTTCAGTATTCTTGGTCCTCCCTTTGCTTCCCCAATCTCAGCACCATCCCTGGGGCTTAGGCACCACCACCCCCATGCAAAGACTGTTAATTATCCCTCCAAATCCACTCTGCCCATCTTCCCAATTTTAGCTGGGCACTGGGGTCATGTAGAATAAAGGCCAAATTTTCCAGTCTCGTTGGCAGCTACACATGGTGAATACGTAAATAGAATCGATACATGTAGCTTTATGGAGTGTCCTCAAAGGGAGGGGGCACCCCCTTCCTTGTCCCTTTCTTCTTCCTGTTGACTGGAAAGTGGATATGACTCACTGCTGGTATTCAAGCAGCCATCTCATTCCATGACACAGAAAGAAAGAAAGAAAGAAAGAAAGAAAGAAAGAAAGAAAGAAAGAAAGAAAGAAAGAAAGAAAGAAAGAGAAGTCGCTCAGTCGTGTCCGACTCTTTGTGACCCCATGGACTGTAGCCCACCAGGCTCCTCCGTCCATGGGATTTTCCAGGCGAGAGTACTGGAGTGGGTTGCCATTTCCTTCTCTGGGGGATCTTCCCCACCCAGGAATTGAACCCGGGTCTCCTACACCGTAGGCAGACGCTTTACCATCTGAACCACCAGGGAAGTCACATGGTGAATACGTAAATAGAATTAATACATCTGCTAAAGATGACAAAGCAACAAGACAAAAAGGGCCTGGGGGTCAGCCCTGGACTGATACACTCAGACATCTTTTGTCCGAGAGAAATAAATATTCACTTTGACTTAATCACTATTATTTGGAGTTTACTGTCAATTGGATCTAAATCCTATTGAATACTCCCCCATACCTGGATGACCACAACAACCTTTAAATGCCATTCCTGCTTCTTTCATTGCAACCTAAGCTATTCTAGAAACTACCTCTTCTTTAAATACTACTTTTCTCAAGTCTTTCCCCAACTCATAAACTTTAAGTGGCTTCCTATTTTCTACTAAAAGAATTCCAAATTCATTAGCCTGACATTCAAGGTCCTACTAGTAACTGGATTCATCTTGTCTCATAGTCTTCACACATGCTTATTGTACTTACTGGTTTACTTGAGGTCTCCATCACATAACCGTCTTGCTCAGGGTATAACAGCTACTGTAATAAATAACCCCCAAATCTCAGTGGGTTATCATAAGCAAGGTTACTTCCCACTCATGTCACAATCTGATGGGAGAGGAGAGGAGTTCTGTCCCACACATTCAGGGAGCCAGGCTCTGTCATCTGGTAACATCACCATCCTCAAGTCACAGTCTGCGTGGTTATCATGCAAGAGGAGGAGAGAGTGTGAAGGACCAAGCAGAAGAATTTATGGGAAGCCTAGAAACAGTGCTCATTGGTTTCATCTGTATTCTGTTGTCCAGAGCTCAGTCACATGGGCCAACTGTACTGCAAGGGAGTCTGGGAAATACAGTGTTTCTGAGTACCCAAGAGAGAAATGGCATTGCTTTGTTGAGTACATAACATTGTCTCTGGCACACATGCCTTACTTTCCTTATCTCTGAGGCTTTGCATGTACCTTGGAGTGCTTTCCCTTCAGTCCCTGCCAAATCCTTCCCATTCTTGGAGGCCATATGTAATCTCTTCCTTGAAGCTCTCCCTGATTGCTTTCTTCCCTGAATTAACCATGGAATTGCCTCAAACAGGCAATTTGGCACAGGGGTAGTCTTGGCCTTCGGTTTGCTTTATCAGTGATGGTTCAGACAGCAGTTACAGGACGCCGAGAAGTCCAGAACACGATTTATATACATATGTTCAAAAACCGCTCATTGGCAGTGAGCATCATCAGAAATGACACATATTGAAGGCTGTTAGGATGCAATAAGAAGAGCACGCAATCACTTCTTTGATTTTTTTTTTTTGCAAAAGATATGTAACTTGAAACTGATCATGAGGAAACACATGGAACCTGAGGGACACTGTAGAAAATAATTGGCCTGTAATCTTTAAACATGTTGAAGTCAAGGAAAACTCAAAGAACTGTTTTGGAGTGAAGGAAAATTCACATGACAGAAACATGACAACTGAACACAATACGTGACTGCAAAAAGATGCAGTCTTTTTGCTATAAAACACATTAGAGGGACAGTTGTCAAAACCTGAACAGAGTGTCAGGCTCAGATGGTAGTAATGTATCAATTTTAATTTCCTGATTTTGATGGCTGTGTTGTGGCAATGCGAGAGAACGCTGTTGTATATAAGCCATACTAATGCATTTGGAGGTGGTTGGACAGCAGGTCTGCAACTTATTCTCAAATGATTCAGAAAACAAATAGTTCTTTGTAACATACTTCCAACCCTTCTGTGAGTTTGTGGTTGTCTCAAACTAAAAAATAAAATACTCGTTGGAGGAAAATGTCAATAAATCTCAAAGTATGGGGAAAAGACTATTTCACAGGCAAGCCGTGTCTGTGTCTCCTGGGCCCTGCCCTTGGGATTCCAACAATAATTATCACTGCTGTGGTGTGGGCTGTGGATGACCCACATGCCAACCACTCCCCCTTTTCCTTCTCTCAGAAGACCCCAATTTTCTTGGGGCTCAGCAGTGTGCTCAGGCTTGAGGGTGAGTCACTAGTTTAAGTCAAGTGTGACAGCCCACTCCTGTCTGTGAGACACTGCAGTTCCTGTTCCAGGCAATGACTTGCTAGGTCTTTCAGATCAACCTTCCTTTTAGAAACAACAAAAAGCACTGGGGAAAATATATTTTAAGAACCAAACTTAAATGCTTCCAAAAAGATGAAAAGACAGTGGGAAATACCAAGCTAATTTGGAGATGCAATCTCATAACCAGAGAGGTAGGCACCAATACTGCTTATCCTGAGGTTCTTTGTAGACACTGCTCACTGGGCTTTGGTTTAGGGGAGGCTCCAGATGAAGAGCTCAGAGGTCAAGGTCTGCCACGGCCCGGGTAGGAGGAGCTTCCAGGAGGCTGGGGCTCCACCCCAAAGGGTGTACCCTTAACCCTGGGGAAAGGTGCTCGAGACTGACTTTTCCATACTCCCTTGCAGTTTGAGACAACTGTATGTGTGACTCAGTTCTCTAACCTATAAGACACAGAGGAAATGTGTGGGACAATTTCTGGGAATGACTTTTCTTACTGATGAAAGAGAGGTTAAAGAGGGGAGTCTCCTTCTTCTCCCTCCTTTCCTGCAGCTCAGGATACTGTCTTGGAAAGCTGTGATGTGGTGCTCTAGCAGCCGTCTTGTGACCGTCAGGTAGATATTATGAACACATTGAAGGTGGTAGAGCAGAGGGATCTGTGAAGAGCCCAGTTATTGACCAACCTTGGAACAACACACTTTCAGAGCTTTTGCTCTTTGAGAAAAACCATTTAAGGTCACTTTCAGTCTAATATTCTATTCCTTCTAATAGAAGTCATCTCTCTTACTTGAGAAAGCCAAGTACAAGCAATCGAATGGCAGGGGGGCTTGCCTGCTTTCAGCTCCATTTCTTACCCACCCTCAGGGCTTCAGGGACAGCCCCTTTGTGAATTCACTGGGTTCTCAGGAAGAACAGGAAGGTGGGAGAGTAAAAAAACCAAATTCCTCACCCTCCTAGGCTCAGGAAGTTAACAGTTGTTTATACTCAAACTTCATCTCAATTGCCACAGGGTTGCTAAAGTCAAAATTAAGAGGGGGATCCCAGTCCCAGTCTCTGCTCCACCTCCTTCAGGATTTGAATGCATTTCTAGGGCTCATTTGTTTGCTCTGTGAAGCGGGGAGGTTGATCCATGCCCTACCTGTGGCTCAGGATTGACAGTAAGGTTGCCTGAGCAAACTCCTTATCCTTCTTAAGCCTTTTACTCTACGCATTTCATCTCTTTTACTTTAACCTACCTACACCCTGTGTTATTAATACTCAGTTTATAGGCATGGAAACAGACACAACTGAGTGACTGTTGTTCAGTCACTCAGTTGTGTCCAACTCTTTGCCACCCCATGGACTGCAGCATGCCAGGCTTCCTTGTCCTTCACTATCTCCTGGAGTTTGCTCAAACTCAGGTCCTTTGGGTTGGTGGTGCCATCCAATCATCTCTTCCTCTCTTGCCCCCTTCTCCTCTTGCCCTCAGTCTTTCCCAGCATCACAGTCTTTCCCAATGGAGTTGGCTCTTTGCATCAGGTGGCCAAAGTATTGGAGTGTCAGCTTCAACATCGACTGATGCTGAATGAATGTTCCAATGAATGTTCCAATGTATATTCAGAGTTGATTTCCTGTAGGAGTGACTGATTTAACTTAGTGACTGAACAACAACAAAAAGTTAAACACCCTTGAGGGAACTGAGTTAGAGCGAGCCTCAGAGCTTGGGCAGGAGGGAGGGTCAGGGAGACAGGGCAGGAGCTGAGAGGGGGTCAATGGGTACAGCCACAAGGGAGAAGTAGAGCCTGAGGCTAAGCACCAAAACTCAGGGGCAAAGGGCTGGGCTGCCTTCCATCGCTGCTACTTATCAGGTAAGTGAATCAGGGCATTTTTAAATGTCCCTGTGCCTTAATTTTCTCACCTATAAAATGGGTTTGATAGTAGTAGTTATCTTATTGGTTTTAGCTGCAAAAATGTCCAGTACTTGATAATTGTTACTATCACAGCTCTCCCTTTCTCTTCCTGCAGCACTCGGGGTACCCCAGAGAGCTCCTGGATGTGTCCCACCCCTCAAGGCCTTGGTCCTTCAGCTAAAGATGCCCACTGCCTCCCGGAACACCACCACTTGGGCTTCCTCTAACCCCAGCTGTCCCCCTTCCTCCCCCTCTTCTATGTGGGAGAATGAGAGAGATAAGAACCAGCAGCTTCAATTAAAACCGAGTCGCTTGAACAATAATGGAAAAGTAATTGAGCTAAATTGAAATGTAATTGGAAAAGAAAAAAAACAACACAATCATGGCTTAACATGGATTTAGAAACCAGGCTGGGGGCAGGGGCCTCTCTACTTTCTAGTCCCCAAATCTCCTTCTCTCTTCCCCATCTCTCAGGGGACCCTGTCACCTCTCAGCCCTGAATCTGCTCGAGCTCCTCTCTATCTTCCTGCAGATCCTCTCTCTCCCCACCCTCAGCCCCAGGCATCCTAGACAGTGCTTCTCAGTCGGGGCAATTTTGCACGCATACACACCCCAAGGGACATTTGCCAATGTCTGGAGACATTTTTGACTGTCACAGTGGGTGGTGGGGCAGGGCCACTGGCACCTGGGAGGTGGAGACCAATGACACAATGCATAGGACCGTCCCCTCCCCACCTCACCCCCCGTCCCAGCAAGGAATTATTCAGCTCCAGAAGCTAATGGTGCTGATGGTGAGAAACTCTGCCCTACTCTAGCTCTCCACCCTGCCTCAGCTCACCCTTCAGCTAAGGGGCCTCTAGTTTCCTCTCCCATATTCAGCATCAGGGAGGCCCCCCCTTTTTATGTGTCCCCTTCAGAATTTTATGTAAATTCTAAGACCTTCACCCTCAACAGAGAGAAGGGCAGATGTCTTTACTTTGTGGGCACTACTTATCTCCCCACTGGGGGAATTCACCCTGACTTTCTTCCTCTCTTCCCACAGCTTTTCCCTCTGTCCCCTTCCTCTTCTTCGATCCCTCGCTCCAAACTCCCAAGCCCAGGGCCCATCAGGAGGCTGAGGAGTGGACAAGATGACCTCCCAAAGCTCTCTGCCATTCCCATCTCTCAAAAGAGCCCTCCAAGGCCAGTCCTTGGAGAGATCGATCATCACCTGTTAGGATGTGGGAGCCAGAAGCGCCCTTAAAGATCATCCTGACAGGTGGAAAGAGAGGGCATGTTCCTGGCTGGGGCCAGCTGCCTCTGGACCCCCTGCCCCTCCCTGCCCCAGCCACTGTGCTACAGGAGTGAGGGGCACCCGTCCTCGGGACCCCTTCCCCTCTGTCCACATCTAATAGTAGATCTGCCACACGCAGAAACAGGACCTCCCGTACAACCCACCCTCGCCCCCAACTCTCTGTCTCCTCCCACCTCTCCATCGCCTCCATCACTCCATTTCCTCCATCTCTCCATCTCCTCCCATCACTCCATCCCCTCCCATCACTACATCTCCTCCATCCCCTCCCATCGCTCCATCCCCTCCCATCTCTCCATCTCCTCCCAACCCTCCCCCTTCCCCGGCCATCTTCGGAGCTGGAGCTGGAGCCTGAGTGTGTGACTCCAGTGGGAGGCGGTGGGTGGGGGCAGGAGGTGAGCTGGAGGTGCCAGTTTGGGCTCCCGATAAACTCAGAAGTCAGCCGGCGTGAAATGAAGAAATATGGCTCCCGGTAAATATTTATTTTCTATCAGAAATTAGCAAACCAAATGTAATTAAAAACAACTGCGTGTGTGCCTTCTCCACTCCCACCCCCAACCCCAAGCCTAGAAAATGACATCTTGGAGTAGTGAGTCATAAAAACCGTGGCCTAATTAGCAGGCGGCACTGCTGCTAAGGCTGCCTCCCCCAGACTCCCCAGGCAGCAGCTGGTACACCCCCAGGCGCCAGACCATTCAAGCCTCTGCCAGTCCCCTCTCTCCTCTGCCGCTCATCCAGGTCTGTAGAGCTTAAACTCGGAGCAGGGCCCAGCAAGGGCAGAGGGAGAGCGAAACACACCTCTTATCAGTGAGTCTGATGGGGAAGGCAGGACCCCAACCCCACCTTCTCTACCTGGAAACCACCTCTTCCCAAGGAGGCGCTGGGGTTGCTCACTGAAAAAAATAGCTTTGCAAAATTAACAGAACCCGTTTCCTTCATTTTCTAGCCACGTGACCTTGGACGAGTTCCCTCCAATTCTCTGAGCCTCAGTTTCTCCATTTGTAAAATGAGGGTTACGAGGCCTACCTTGCAGATTCATCAGATATACAGTGAGCCCCTACTATGCGCAAGACACATACAAAACGCATACAGAACAAACATGCAAAATCCCTGCTCTCAGGATTTACCTTCTGCAGAATGTGGTAAAGTGCGTAGCGCACAGTAGGTGCTCAGTAGTCGAGAATGTTCTCTCTCACAGCCTCCATCGATCATCAGGCTGACAGAGGAATCCTGGCAGTGTGGTCAGCACCTAAGCTGAGTAAGTTACCACCCCTTGTTGAGCACCTACTGTGTGCCTGTCACCATGCTCAGCGCTGTGCCTCCAGTGTGGCTCAGCTAGTTAAAGTGCTCGCTCCCAAGTCTAATGCCTGCACTGCCGCAGGATGGGCACCACTCAACTCCCAACTGCCAGTACCTGCAGCTCTTTGCCTGTTCCCTCTCTCTGGAGCAGCCCAAACCATCCCACTAAGCTCGCAAATGACACCTCTGGGAAGCCTGGGACAGGCTCCATCCCTGGGTCAGAAGGTCCCCCGAAGGAGGAAAATCCCAACCCACCCCAGGACTCTTGCCTGGAAAATCCCATGAACAGAGGAGCCTGAAGGGCTACAGTCCATGGGGTTGCAAGAGAGTCAGACATGACTGAGTGCCTGAGCACAGCACAGCATTGGGAAGCGTGTCCTGATTGCTGGAGCCTGCTCAACTCTGCCCCCTGGCATCACTTCCTTCAGCTCTATGTAAACCCTGCTGACACGTGGCACAATCTGCCTGATATTAGGAGTTCTATTTCACATGTCCAACTTCAGCTCATCATATAGCCTGAATTCGCCTTCCTCCCAGATCTGTGCCACCCAGAGTTTGAGGTTCAAGTTATGGCTATCTCACTTAGCAGCCATGTGTGAGCTGGGACAAGTTATTTAGCTTTACTGAGCTGAGCACTGAAGAATTCATGCTTTTGAACTGTGGTGTTGGAGAAGACTCTTGAGAGTCCCTTGGACTCCAAGGAGATCCAACCAGTCCATTCTAAAGGAGATCAGTCCTGGGTGTTCTTTGGAAGGAATGATGCTAAAGCTGAAACTCCAGTACTTTGGCCACCTCATGCGAAGAGTTGACTCATTGGAAAAGACTCTGATGCTGGGAGGGATTGGGGGCAGGAGGAAAAGGGGACGACAGAGCATGAGATGGCTGGATGGCATCACTGACTCGATGGACGTGAGTTTGAGTGAACTCTGGGAGTTAGTGACGGACAGGGAGTCCTGGCATGCTGCGATTCATGGGGTTGCAGAGTCGGACATGACTGAGCAACTGAACTGAACTGAACTGAGCCTTGGTTTCCTCATCTGCATACCATGAGTGATAATAATAGGAACTTATTTTATGCTGGTTTCAATGAAGGAGACAGATAAACTATTTCACAGGTTGCCACACTGTGAGGGAAGGAGATAGATGTGCCCCCATAATTGAGTACTCTTTTATGGTCTTCCCAGCCCGCTCCCCTCTCCTGGGATTGGCATTCGTTCCCCATCTTCTAGGGGATACACTCCACTTGTCCAGCTCTGGGATCCTAGTAGAGGGAATGTATTATGCACCATCCCCCACCATTGGCCATAGATGACCAGGTGAGGAGTGAGCCAAAGCTGGGCCAATCAGAGTTCTCCCCGGAAATTCTTCAAATTGAAGCCGGGAGAGGTTCCCGTCCTCCCTGATGGAGATGCTATGAGACAAAAGAGAGAAAGCCATAGTGCCTACCATGTAGAGGATCTAAGAGAATTCAGGCAGAGGGGTAGAAACCAGAGAGGAAATGAGAGAATGTGGTGTTAGCATTTGAGTCCTGGCATCCAGTTGTTCCCAAGGCTCTCCTACCTGCTCGTCCCTCCCTTCCTTTGATTATGAAAGGTATTCTGAATCCTTCCCCTAAGTCCCCCAGCCCCTCCTTTTCCCCCTCTTAGTTTGGTCATTTAAGCTGGGTTTCTGTAGTTTCTTCCCCATGCAGTCCCGGCCAACACAGAACTCCCTGGAAACCATTGCCCCTGAATCTGCCGGAGAACAAAAGAGACAGGACTTTGTGAATGAAGATGGGGAGGCGAGAGGGCCTCCGAGCCTCTCCTGAGAATGCTTCCTGTTTTCCTTCCTCACAAAGGATATAACAGAAAGAAACTGCAGCCCCAAAGAAGGCTGATTAGGGATCAAGAAAAATTTCCCAATGCCATGAGCGTGAAGCTCAGAAGCTGGGGGTGTTTATTTATTCCCGTGAGATGTTAAGTTGGTGGAGGGCAGCCTGGGGGAGGAGCTGGACATGTAGAATTCTGGAACCTTGACCTCAAGTGGGGCTTCACTGTCCCTCTCTACTCACTGGCCACATCCAAGTGGCTGGGGGGCTCCTTGGAGGAGAGGGGGTGGGCAGGGGCCTCCATGGAGCCAGCCTAGGTGAGCCTGCTGTTTTCCTGTCTGGTATCGTTTCACTCCATTCTCCAGACTGCTTAAGGAAAATTGCCTCCCTAATTGGCTCTTCTCTCAAACAAGCTGTAATGAGGCTAAGCTTCATTCCAAGGGTGCTTAACCACCCTCTGCCATCATTGGATGCCATCTGCAGCCCCTGCTACACTCACTGCCCAAATTAGAGGAGGCTGGGAGCAGGGGAGGAACACCAAATATTCCTGCCTGCGTTGGTACCAGAAGCCAGGCGCTGCTCTGGCTCTGAGAAAATCAAGGGACCAGGAGACTTGCCCTCAGGGGATTCCAGATTTATGGAGCTGAGCAGAAGGAGGAGACAGGCTTGACTCAGAAAAGATCCAGTCTAGAGTTGGGGGGATACAGCCCAACCCTCAGAAAGCCCCAGTATGAAGGGGAGATAAAACCCTGCCCTCAGGGAGTTTCAGGCAGGGTGGGGGACACAGCCCTGACTCAGGTAGCCCCAGTTTGAGGGGAAACACAGCCCTGCTTTCAGGGAGACCCAATCTGACAGGAGATCCAGGCCTGCAGCAAGGAGTCCAGTCAGAAGGAGAAAAGCATCCCTGCCCAAGAAGTCCCTGTGAGCCCTCAGGGACCCATAGTCTGACAGGCAGACATAGCCCAGCTCTCAAGAGCCCCATTCAGAACAGACACACACATTCAGGTCCTTGGGGAGCCCCAGTCTGAGGGCAGACACAGCCCTGCCTCGGGGAGCCCCAGTATCAGTGAAGACACAGCCAGCGAGGGAGCACCAGTTTGAAGAGGGACCTAGCCCCGCTTTCAAGAAGCCTCAGTGTGAGTGGGGACACAGCCCTGGTGACTCAGAGGATAAAGAATCTGCCTGCAATGTAGGAGGCCCGTGTTCAATCCCTGGGTCAGGAAGATCCCTGGAGGAGGGCATGGCAACCCACTCCAGTACTCTTCGCTGGAGAACCCCATGGACAGAGGAGTCTGGCAGGCTATAGTCCTTGGTGTTGCAAAGCATCAGACACAACTGAGAGACTAACACTTTCACTTTCTTTCAGTCTGAGGGGAGACACGGACCTATCCTTGAGGAGCCCCCATCTAGGGGGAGACACAGACCTGGTTTCAGGGAGCCTGAGTCTGTGGAGAGACACAGTCCTGCCCTCAGGGAGCCCCAGTCTGAAGGCAGAAACAGAACTGTCCTTGGCAAGACCCGGTCTGAGGGGAAGTCACATTCATGCCCTCCGGGAGCCCCCATCTGAAGAGGACACATAAGCACCATCCTTGGACGTGGAAATGCTATTTTTCCAGGATTACTGACCTGTTCAACAAATACTTATTGAGCATCTACCTTTGAGTCATGCTCCTTTTCCAGCACTGGATTGGAGAAATAAGTCTGAACCAAAAGAATAAAGGCCCTACCCTCATGGAGCTTACATTCTATTAAGAATAAACACTGCCCACTTTCTCCCAACATCCAGTTCCAAGTCTTTAGACCTGGGCCACTGCAGGCCACCTTGCAGGAGAGGCTGGTTGAATAAAAGAGGTTAAAACTGAACTCCTATAAGACAGAAACCAAAATGCAAATAGGAGAATTGTAGCTTCCTTGGCGCAGTTTGAGTGTCAGAGTGGTAAGAAGCTCTTCTCCAAAAGGGACGTGGAGACCCTGGCTCCTTCGAACCCCTCAGGGTGAAAAGCAGCCCAACTGTCCTATAGGCTTTTTAGTCTGGTGACTTCAGTCACTTCCTCCCGTGTCCCATGGAGAGAGCTTAGTCCCATGATTCACAGATGCAAGGGAGGTTGAGCACAATTGGCAGCTAAGCAGCCCATGTGCTGCTGGGCTACCATCCCCTCACCATGACTGGGGCAGAATGGTTTGAGTTGTCAGCTAGCAATCTAACTCCAGTGAGACTTCATCTTCCCTGCAATTCCACCAGGCAATCAGTTCCTTCACCTGTGCCATGCCTGGTACAGCACTGGGCTCTCAAAATACCTCTCAGTTCATAGGTTGATTCAGAAACAGGAAAGTGATATTATCAGGTATCTTCAGGGGTGTAGATATCAGACCACCTGACCTGCCTCTTGAGAAACCTGTATGCAGGTCAGGAAGCAACAGTTAGAACTGAACATGGAAGAACAGACTGGTTCCAAATAGGAAAAGGAGTACGACAAGGCTGTATATTGTCACCCTGCTTATTTAACTTATATGCAGAGTACATCATGAGAAACTGGGCTGGATGAAGCACAAGCTGGAATCAAGATTGCCGGGAGAAATATCAATAACCTCAGATATGCAGATGACACCACCCTTATGGCAGAAAGTGAAGAGGAACTAAAAAGCCTCTTGATGAAAGTGAAAGAGGAGAGTGAAAAAGTTGGCTTAAAGCTCAACATTCAGAAAACGAAGATCATGGCATCCTGTCCCATCACTTCATGGCAAATAGGTGGGGAAACAGTGGAAACAGTGTCTGACTGTGTTTTGGGGGGCCCCAAAATCACTGCAGATGGTGATTGCAGCCATGAAATTAAAAGATGCTTACTTCTTGGAAGGAAAGTTATGACCAACCTAGACAGCATATTAAAAAGCAAAGACATTACTTTGCCAACAAAGGTCCATCTAGTCAAGGCTATGGTTTTTCCAGCAGTCATGTATGGATGTGAGAGTTGGAATATAAAGAAAGCTGAGCGCCGAAGAATTGATGCTTTTGAACTGTGGTGTTGGAGAAGACTCTTGAGAGTCCCTTGGACTGCAAGGAGATCCAACCAGTCCATCCTAAAGGAGATGAGTCCTGGGTGTTCATTGGAAGGACTGATGTTGAAGCTGAAACTCCAATACATTGGCCACTTGATGCGAAGAGCTGACTCATTTGAGAAGACCCTGACACTGGGAAAGATTGAGGGCAGGAGGAGAGGGGATGACAGAGGATGAGAGGGTTGGATGGCATCACCGACTCAGTGGACTTGGGTTTGGGTGGACTCCGGGAGTTGGTGATGGACAGGGAGGCCTGGCATGTTGTGGTTCATGGGGTCACAAAGAGTTGGACACGACTGAGCAACTGAACTGAACTGAACTGAACGGGTATGTAACACAATCAAGGGCTTAAAACAAGAAAATTTACTCTCAATCTGGGGGTGAGCAGTCTGGGCTGGGTTCTTGCCAGGGATCGCTCACATGGCTGCAGTCAGCGGTCTGAATGGGACAGAAGGCTTTCAGGTGAACTCACTTCCACGTGTCTTGAAGTTGGTGCTGCCCATCAGCTGGGCCTTGTCTCCAACATCTAGCAGGTTAGCTCAGCTACTTCTTGTGACATTTTAGCGTAGCCACAAGTGAGAAGAGAATGTGCAAGGCCCTTGGGGCCTAGAGTTGGTCATTGCCCGTGACTTCTGCTGTGTTCTACTGGGCAAAGCAGCCCAGATTCAAGGGCGGGGGAAGTAGTCTCCAACTCTTGATCAGAGGAGGTGCAAAGAATTTGTGGGTGGCTCATCAGTAAAGAATCCACCTACATAGCAGGAGATGTGGGTTCAATCCCTGGGTTGGGATGATCCCCTGGAGAAGGAAATGGCAAACTATTCCAGTATTCCTACTTGAGAAATCCCATAAACAGAAGAGCCTGGAGGGCTACAGTCCATGGGGTCACAAAAGAGTTGGACAAAACTTAGTGACAAAACAACAGCAACAACAAAATACGGTTATCTATTGCTGCATAACAAACCTCTCCAAAACTTTGTGGCTTAAAACAATGATGCTTATGAATCTTTGACTTGGGCAGGGTTTGGAAGAAACACAAGCTGGAATCAAGATTGCCAGGAGAAATATCAATAACCTCAGATATGCAGATGACACCACCCTTATGGCAGAAAGTGAAGAGGAACTAAAAAGCCTCTTGATGAAAGTGAAAGTGGTGAGTGAAAAAGTTGGCTTAAAACTCAACATTCAGAAAATGAAGATCATGGCATCCGGTCCCATCACTTCATGGGAAATAGATGGGGAAATAGTGGAAACAGTGTCAAACTTTATTTTTTTGGGCTCCAAAATCACTGCAGATGGTGACTGCAGCCATGAAATTAAAAGACGCTTACTCCTTGGAAGGAAAGTTATGACCAACCTAGATAGCATGTTCAAAAGCAGAGACATTACTTTGTCAACAAAAGTCCGTCTAGTCAAGGCTATGGCTTTTCCTGTGGTCATGTATGGATGTGAGAGTTGGACTGTGAAGAAGGCTGAGCGCTGAAGAATTGATGCTTTTGAACTGTGGTGTTGGAGAAGACTCTTGAGAATCCCTTGGACTGCAAGGAGATCCAACCAGTCCATTCTGAAGGAGATCAGCCCTGGGATTTCTTTGAAAGAAATGATGCTAAAGCTGAAACTCCAGTAGTTTGGCCACCTCATGCAAAGAGTTGACTCATTGGAAAAGACTCTGATGCTGGGAGGGATTGGGGGCAGGAGGAGAAGGGGAGGACAGAGGATGAGATGGCTGGATGGCATCACTGACTCGATGGACGTGAGTCTGAGTGAACTCCAGGAGTTGGTGATGGACAGGGAGGCCTGGAGTGCTGCAATTCATGGGGTTGCAAAGACTCAGACACGACTGAGCAACTGAACTGAACTGTGAGGACAGATCACCTCACTGCACCCAGCACTTCAGGCAGGGTGGCTTGAAGGATGGTGGTGAAGTGATCTGAAACCCACTCACTCACTCAGGGTGACTGAGTGGCTCTCAGCTGGGACCTCACCTGGGGCTGCTGTCCAGGACACTGATATGGGGTCTCTGCCTGCACTGTGCTTTCTCCCAGCGTGGAGATGAGTTCCCAGGGAGAGTATTAAGAGACAGACAGAATGAAGGTGGCAGACAGACAGACCCAGGCAGAGCTGTGTCGCATTCTCTTGGCAGAGGCAGTCACAATCTGCCTGATTTGAAGACAAGAGACAATAGATTCACTTTTAATGAGGTGTGGTCAGGTTCTGGAAGAAGTATCGCTGAAGTCAATTTTGGAAAATACAATATAGCACACATCCCTGATTCTTCATCCATTTACCAAAGTCCTGTGGCACCCAGGAGGGCCAAGCAAGAGTGTGGACCATGCACACAGTCTCTGCTTTCCAAAGGAAGTGAGTTACCTCGCGGCCCCAAGGGTGGGAGACTGACAGTCTGTCTTCAGAGGCATCAGGAGAGGACCCCAGGGAGATGCCAGTACTGATGCCTCTCACACCCAAGAACAAAGAGAGAGCACAAGTTTCAGCAGGCAGGATTCTCATTAGAATCTCAGGAGGATTTTTCTAAGCCCAGATTTGTTCTAAGGCACATGCTCTCACTTGCCGTCGTCACTGTCCTCCCTTCCTTCGTTCCATATTCCTGGGCTCAGAAGGGGTAGCACACACGAGGGCAGGTGGACCAACACGTGGCCCCCAAATGTAATGTCATTGGTGCTCTTTGCCTTTTGGTTCAGACGCATGTCTGGGCAGGGCAGGTGCACACAGACATCTGTTGGATGTTGAATGTCTAGACTTGCCTAATTCTCCTACTAGATCCTGAGATCTGGGGCCTTGGCACAAGGCACAGTGCTTTCTACAAAGTATGTGTTTATACATGTTTGATGAATGAATGAGCAAATGAATGAATGAGTGAAAAAATCAATAGGACTGCCAGTTGCCCACCAACATCTGTTCCACAGTAAAACAAAAATTATAATTTATTGCTAGACACTCAGCAACCTAGAATACAGCATGCATTTCCCAGTCTCCTTTGCGGTTAGGAATGGCCAGAACTTTGAAGCTTGTTGCTGATGTTCAGTTGCCCAGTCACGTGACTCTTTGTGACCCCCATGGACGGCAGTATGCCAGGGCTCCCTGTCCCTCACCATCTTCCAGAGTTTGCCCAAGTTCATGTTCATTGCACTGGGGATGCTATCCAGCCATCTCATTCTGTGACCCCCTCTTCTCCTTCTGCCCTCAATCTTTCCCAGCTTCAGGGACTTTTCCAATGAGTCATCTGTTCACATCAGATGGATGTGAATACTGGAATTTCAGCTTTGGCATCAGTCCTTCCAGTGAATATTCAGGGCTGATCTCCCTGAAGATTGACTGGTTTGATCTCCTTGCTGTCCAAGGGACTTTCAGGAGTTTTCTCCAGCACCACAGTTTGAAAGCATCAATTCTTTGGCATTCTGTCTTCTTTACCGTCCAACTCTCACAACTGTATGTGACCACTGGGAAGACCATAGCCTTGACTATATGGACCTTTGTCAGCAGAGTCATGTCTCTGCCTTTCGACACACTGTCTGGGTTTGCCATCGCTTCCCTGCCAAGAAGCAATCATCTTCTGACTTCATGGCTGCAGTCACTTTCCGCAGTGATTTTGGAGCCCAGGAAGAGGAAATCTGTCACTATTTCCACCTTTCCCCCTTCTATTTGTCATGTAGTAATGGGGCCGGATGCCACGATCTTAGTTTTTTTTTAATATTTACTCTTATGGTGGCTCTTTCACTCTCCTCCTTCACCCTCACAAGAGACTCTTTAGTTCCTCTTTGCTTTCTTCCATTACAGTGGTACCATCCGCATATCTGAGGTTGCTGATGTTTCTCCCATCTATCTTGATTCCAGCTTGTAACTCATCCAGCCCAGTGTTTCTCATGATGTGCTCAGCGTATAGGTTAAACAAACAGAGTGACAGCAGACAGCTCTGTTGTACTCCTTTTTTGATCTTGAACAAATCAGTTGTTCCGTATAGGGTTCTAACTGTTGCTTCCTGATCAGCATGCATTTCCCAGTCTCCTTTCTGGTTAGGAATGGCCAGAACTTTGTAGCTAGTTCTGGCCAAAGAGATGTGAACAAAAATGTGAGGTATGTTAACTTCCAGAGAGAACTTTAAAAAAAAGAACCAGAGACTCTTGCCTTTCTCCTTTCCCTCAAACTGAGAGGTGATGTGGTGGGGACATCTTGGAGCATGTGGACAAGAGAATACCGCAGGGCTGGTGAAGCAACAAGCTAGAAGGAGCCTGGGTCCGTGAATTCTCAGAGCTGCCACCCCAGCCCTTGACTACTTACACTCAGACTATTATGTGTGAGAGAAATAAATTCCTATTTAATGTAGCCATTGTAATGCAGGGTCTCTGTTAGAACATCTGAACCACTATCCTAATTAATTCAGCAAGAAGGTGAATACATGCATGAGTGAATTCATGAGTAAGTAAATGGCCAACTGAATGAATGTGTAAATTGTTGTTGTTAGGCTTCCCTCATAGCTCAGTTGGTAAAGAATCCACCTGTGATGCAGGAGACCCGGTTCAATTCCTGGGTCGGGAAGATCTGATGGAGAAGGGATAGGCTACCCACTCCAGTATTCCAGGCTGGAAAATTCCATGGGTGATGCAGTCCGTGGGGTCACAAAGAGTCAGACACGACTGAGCGACTTTCACTTCACTTCATGGTGACAGCAAAATAATAATAACAGTGGTATCTTATTGATAAAGCTTTAACCATTATAACACTTGTTTATTTAACAAGAAGTATGAAGGGGTAGTTTCATGAACAATTCAACAGCTCAAACAATAATTAAAGACCCCAGGCTCATTCTACCTTTCCACTCCACTATCTTCAAAGTGTTGGGTTTTACCCTTCTACCTGTTGCCTCGTGGTCACCATATGGCTGCCACTGTTCTGGGCATCATGACCACACACAATCATGCCCATGAGCAGGAAGCAGGGCAAGGCCAGGGTGGTAAGATAGGATGATTCTCCCAAATTTCCTTCTTTTAATAGGGAGGAAACCCTTTCCCAACAGCTCCCAGTGGACTTCCTCTTTTATCTTATTGGTCAAATTTGTGTCAATAGGCCAGCTAGCTGAGAGGGAGGCTGAGAAATGAGTGCCTTAGTTTTTCAAACTCTATGATGGGAGGTGGGCAAAAGAATAAAGGGAGAGACTGTGGCATCTCTGGGGCTTCCCAGATGGTGCGGTGGTAAAGAATCCACCTGTCAATGCAAGAGACACAGGAGACACGGGTTCAATCTCTGGGTCAAGAAGATCCCCTGGAGGAAGGCATGGCTATCCGCTTCATATTGTTGCCTGGAGAATCCCCATGGACAGAGGAGCCTGGTGGGCTACAGTCCATAGAGTCGTAACGAGTTGGACACGACTGAAGTGACTTAACATGCACGCGGCATCAATAACCAGCAAGGTCTGCCCCTCTCATCTGCCACAGTGACTAAGAAGGTGAATGAATGAATAAATGAAAAAATACTGTATAGTAAAAAATGCTACTATGTTCTCCAGGGTCAGAATCTAAGCAGGGAGAAGCAGACAATGGAGAGAAAGGAATGGAAATTCTCCTGGGGCTTAGAGGCAAGAAGGAGGTCAGAGTTTCTGGAGGCAGAGCAGGTGGAGAGAAAAGTAGGCTCAGAATTGACTGGATGAGCCCAGAGTGGACAGGAAACCTGGTAGCTGGGCAGATGACCCACGGGACAACAGGGCAGCAAGAGCAATACACCCTGGCCTGGAGATGACTCAGTTCCTGGAAAAGGGAGCACGATTCAGTCAAACCTAAGAACCCAGACAGAGCCTGGGGGACAGATAACGGTACTGGGTCTGGGATGTGGGCAGTGGGCCTCACTCAGATTAAATGTGAGCAATCCATCCTCTGCCAACCCAGAGATACAAAGGATCACTGATTTTGGCTATTAGTGATGACTTTGCACATCCAATTCTTTGTTGTTGTTTAGTCACTAAGTTGTGTCCAACTCTTTGTGACCCCATGGACTGTAGTCTACCGGGCTCCTCCATCTATGGGATTTTCCAGGCAAGAGTACTAGAGTTGGTTGCCATTTCTTTCTCCAAAGTATCTTCCCCACCCAGGGACTGAACCTGCATTTCCTGCATTACAGGCAGATTCTTCACTGCTGAGCCACCAGGAAAGCCCAATTCTTTACCCTGCTGCTGCTGCTAAGTTGCTTCAGTTGTGTCCACCTCTGTGTGACCCCATAGACGGCAGCCCACCAGGCTCCCCCGTCCCTGGGATCCTCCAGGCAAGAACACTGGAGTGGGTTGCCATTTCCTTCTCCAATTCATGAAAGTGAAAAGTGAAAGTGAAGTCGCTCAGTCATGTCCGATTCTTAGCAACCCCATGGACTGTAGCCTACCAGGCTCCTCTGCCCATAGGATTTTCCAGGCAAGAGGAAGTGGGTTGCTTTTGCCTTCTCCAATTCTTTACCCTAATAGCAAATGAACACTGGAAGTCAGAGATCTAGGAGAATAAGGAAATCACTCAGTCCAAACTCCTTCCATTTTACAGGTGGGAAGGTTGAGGCTCAGAGACAGGAACTAAAGAAAGTGCAAGGCAGAGCCCAGAAGAGAACCCAGATGCCAGGACCCCAGGCTCAGCCCCTCCTAAGTGCATTACACCATTTTTCAAGGCAGAGCCACAGCCTCCAAGGAGCGACTCAAGGCAGACAGCCTGGGCTTCCCCAGCCCACTCTGAAATGTTGGCACGGAGAAGCAAGCCCTCACCTCCATCCTGCCATGGCCTCCCCTCATCATCACACAAGACGCCGAGGGATGGTAGGGGACAATAGCTGGCCAAGAGGGAGTGCCCTGCCTGCAAAGTGCTGAGCTCCTGGTCACTAGAACAGCTGGAGCAGGGCTGAAGGGATATTGGAGGGATGACCCTGGCCAGCCATGGTGGGGGTGACCTGAGATTCTCTGCAGTGCTGAAATCCCCACACTGACTCGGTTCTCACAGCCAAGAGTGGCCAGGCTCTGCTCAGGTCTGGAGGCAGCAGACACCTCTGCCAGCCCTGGAGGCTGTTCCCATGGTGATTGGCAGGTGAGAGTGAGGCAAGAGGAGTGATGCAGGGAGGCCTCTAGAGGTGTGGCCCTGTGCCGAGCAGGCCCTGAAGGCAGGGTGTGCTTCAGGCCCACAGAGGAGGGGGCTCCACTTCCTCAGAGACTGGGGATCTGGACACAGGGACGGAGACCAGGACTCCTGCCTCAACCCCACCATCACTACTTCTCAGGCCGGAAGTCACCAGGATGCTGCGCCTACCTCCTGCCAGAGTCTCCAGCAGCCTCTGCGTGTGTGTGTGTGTGTGTGTGTGTGCGTGCGCGTGCACGTGCACCTGCGTGTGTGTGGAGGGAGAGATGGGGGACTGACTCATCCGGAACCTTCTCTGTTTTTCAAGTTTTAGACAAATGCTGCGTGCGCGCTAAGTCGCTTCAGTCGTGTCCGACTCTCTATGACCCTGTGGACTGTAGTCCGCCAGGCTCCTCTGTCCACGGGATTCTCCAGGCAAGAATACTGGAGTGGGTGGCCATGCCCTCCTCCAGGGGATCTTCCTGACCCAGGGATCGAACCTGAGTCTCCTGCAGCTCCTGCATTGCAGGCAGATTCTTGACCACTGAGCCACTGAGGGAAGCCCTTTAGACAAAGGAAAGGGCCTCAGATTCCCATCTTAGGGGGATAGGAAATTGGTGATTTTCACTCCACCCTGCTCCTCCTCCATCTTGTCCCCATCTCTGGACCCAGGGTGAAGAGGTGAAGGAACATCTCTGAGACCCAGTTAGGCCCTACCTGCCACCCACTTGCACCCTCATTCCAGGATAGGATGTCCAGGGCTGGCCAATGACCTCCTGGAGAACTTCTGCATTCACTAGGCTGCCTCTACCACTAGAGCAGAGAGGTTGGGCTGAAGAGGGCTTTTCTGATATCTCTGGGGAGCCACGGGAGGATTTCCTTCCCCCATCTTAGTCCTGTCACACTTGCAACCCTCTAGGGTCCACTTGCAGCCCCCTCCTGCTCTGGAGCCGTCCTCCCTGAGGGGCATTCCTCTTTCCTCTTCTGTCTGTGGCTCAGCCCTACAGCAATCCTGACATCCACCACCCTGAGAAGACCCCCTGCTTCAGGGCCCACTCAGCCAGACCCGGTGGGTCCCGCTCACCTCCAGCCATGCCACTGGCACTCAGTAGGTGGCCTAGCCCTGAGCACGGAGCCCACTACCTGCCTGCTCAGCGCCCGCAAGGACTCCTGCCCACCTCTTGGGGAGAGGGGGCCCAGTTCAGAGACTGAGGGTGGGCCTGGCTAAGGGGGTCCCCAGTGTTGGGGAGGGGGACAGTGACAGACAGATGCTCAGTCCCAGCCCAAAGAGGACTCTGTGGTTCCCATTAACCCCTTTGGGGGAGACTCCTTTCCCTGCATTGCTCAGGAACACCACAACCCCCTCATTTCCTTCAATCCCAGAGCTGGAAGACTGTTCAAACTCAAACCTCCCCATTCTGTCCCCAAATTTACAGGGAAATGGAGGCCCAGATGGGGCTCCCTTATTGGAGGTCACAACCCAGAACTGGGGCCCAGCATCCCTGTCCCTCCTCCCGGGGTTCTCAGTCCCTGGGCTCCATCTCTCTCCACCTCTCCTCCGTCTCTCTCTCTCCCTTCTCCGTGGAATCAGGACCCCTTCTCCCACCCTAGTCTTGAGGCAGATGTCAGCAGAGGCCTGGATGATTCCAGTCAAGGGTCTGAAAGTTTCCAAGGAGCTTTCTGCTGCCTGGGTCAGAAAGGAGTCTGCAAAGGGACCAAAGGCAGTTCTTGCCTGTTGCCTACAGGCTGGCCCTCCCAGTTCCCGCCCAGTGGGGTGTGTTTGCCCACACACTCACCTTGGCTAGCGTGAGGGCTCAGTACATGGCCCTGCATTCATGAGAGAGAGGGGGATGCCAGCGCTGAACGGGGGCTGCCAATGCCGCAGCGTCCGAAACAGGACACGCACATGCACTCATCCGTGTGCCAGCCCTATGCACACATGCACGCACTCACACATGCACAGGGCTTGGGCACACCTCAAATGTTAGTGTTTGTTGCTGCAAGGAGTGTTACCCTTTCTCCTTGGGATTTCTCTTAGTCAAAACTCAGCTTAACATCCCACCTCCTCACTCCAAATCAATGCAGACCAATTCTTCTCCCTTTCCTCCCAACTGTCTGAGTGTTTTCATTTGAATAAATCAGCAGGAAAAAGATTTTTAAGGCCTAAGTTCAAAGCCCTTTCCCCATCTTTGTGATGTATAGTTATAAAAATAGTGCTAAGAATAGAAAGTGACCTTTATTTCTAATCTATAGTCCTTGATGACTTCTGGCTTTTCTTTTCTCGAGAAAATAGATTTTTTTTTCTTGGCTATTAAAAATAATACATGTTCATGTAAAAGTATTCAGACAATAACAGAAAAGTCTAAAGATACGAGTCAGAAGCATCTGAAATTTCACCACTGAGATAACAATAGATAACCCAGTGAATATTCTTCAGGACTTGAAAAAAATGCACACACACACAAGTACACATATATTTTTAAATAAAAAATGCCAGAGCAATAGGCATGCTCTTTTCTGGTCTGCCTTTCTCTCTCAACAATGTATTATAGACATCTCTAAATGCCAGCAGTAACTCCCGCTGTGAGGGCATTCAGCACTTTCAGCCTCTCTGACTCATCGTTTACTCTACTGCTCACCGTCTCGAAGTTGAGAGTGAATTGGTGGGTGTCCTGGGTGGGGGCAGTTGCTGGGAGTGGGTCTCAGCACAGCATGTGTAGACAGAACAGGGCCCTGCAAAGTGCTGAATCCAATCGGTTGAACTTTGGCCTCATGAGGCCTGAGAGAAACGGGCAACTCAAAACATGTTTAAAGAAGGACTTCCCTGGCAGTCCATTGTTCAAGACTCCACACTTCCACTGCAGGAAGAGTGGGTTCCATCCCTGGTTGGGGAACTAGCATCCCATATGCCATACAGAATAGCCAAAAGCAAAAAAAAAAAAATTTTAAAGACCAAAAGTACTAGAGAGACAGTGTAAGGGATGCAGTTGTAGGATTTTTCACTGGGGGAGGAGGGTCCTGCCAAACTGAGCTCAGAGCAGGGACCCCTTCTGGGTCTGATGGGGCTACGTACTCAGGGAAGATGGATTTGGGAGCAGGCAGTTCAAGAAGCAGTCTGAAAAAAAAAAAAAAGAAGAAGCAGCAGCAGTCTGGAGGCATGGGTTGAGGTGAATTCAAGGAGAAGGGTTTCGACTTTTTTCTTGGACTTATTTATACCCAACCTCTAGTAGCTTTCCACAAAGAACATATGCAAAAGGTCAGGCAGCTAGAAATAGAAAATCAGGCCCAGGGACAATTTCCATCTGAAGTGGAGGGCCACAAAGGAAAAGGGCCATGCTTCTCCCAGCTCCTGGGGATGAGCTGAGAGAAAGCAGAGTGATCCCAAAGGGGAGGAAGAGAAGGAGATGACATGAACAAACACTGCTGCTGCTAAGTCACTTCAGTCGTGTCCAACTCTGAGCAACCCCATAGACGGCAGCCCACCAGGCTCCCCCGTCCCTGGGATTCTCCAGGCAAGAACACTGGAGTGGGTTGCCATTTCCTTCTCCAATGCATGAAAGTGAAAAATGAAAGTGAAGTCACTCAGTCGTGCCTGACTCTTAGCGACCCCATGGACTGCAGCCTACCAGGCTCCTCCGTCCACGGGATTTTCCAGGCAAGAGTACTGGAGTGGGTTGCCATTGGCACCCAAGTAAAAAGTATAGATTCTTCTCCAGGTTCTTCCCCTTTGTAACTATATGAGTTTGGGTAACCACAGCACCTTTATGAGCCTCAGTTTTCTCATCTGTAAACAGGAAAATAAAAATATCTGAGGGACTTCCCTGGTGGTCCAGTGACAAAGACTCCATGCTTCCATGCAGGGGGTCCGGGTTTGATTCCTGGTCAGGAAACTAAGATCCCTCATGCTGCAGCTAAGACCTGGTGGGTGCAGCCAAGTAAATAAACACTTAAGAAGATAAATATCTGAGTCACTGGAAGTGCGTAACATAAGACTCTGTTCCTGGGTTATCTGTTGTTATCTCAGTTACCTGACCCGCTTGTATAATTTGCATTGAGATCTGCACTTGGATGGGATCAACTTCATGGTGCAAAATGCTTCATAACTGTGTTCTTGCTTCATAAATGTGCCCCTGGAAACAGGCTGTCCTTAGAGGAGAAGTGAAAGAGGAAAGAACCAAGAAAGTATGCTCATGGTGCCTGCCATCTCCCTGCCCTCTGAAGTGGGTCCACCACAGCCCCCAAGCGGCCATGTATTTTAATATTCATGGCCCTTTCCTCCAATCCAGCTGATTAGATCAGGGGTGCACTTCACCCAAGGGCAACCAATTAGCAGGTTGTCCAGTGAGGTGAGTACAAATGGGCACAAAATAAGGAGCCAGTCCAGTGGGCTCTTTCTGTAGAGAAGCTGAGTCCATGAAGGCTGGGAGCTGTCCCTGGAAGGTGGTGAAGGAGACTTAGAGCTGGAGAGGTTGTGATGCCTGCAAAGCAGTAGTCATGAAGGAGTCGACACTATGAGTCAGGACAGAGGCATGTGGGTAAAAAGATGCAGATGCTGGGAAGTGGCAGAGTCATGCCAGGGTGGTTTTCGATTTCTGTTCTAACAAACCACCCCTAACCTCAGAGTCTTAAAACAACAGTTATTTTATTTTATTCTACCCCATGACTCCGTGGGTCAGGAACTTGGGCAAGCTGGGGCTGGGCCACGTTCTTCTGTTCCCTGAGACAGAGGCATCGACAGAGGTATTCAGTTCATGGATGGGCTGGTCTGGAGGGTCCAAGGCAACTTCACTCTCATGTTGAGTGCTTTGCAGGAGACGGCTGGATGCCTCGACTGGTCTGAGATGGTCAACTGATGCCCCTCACTCAGTCCCTCCGGGGTGTCAGTCTCGAGGGAGTTGGGCGTCCTACAAGGCAGTCCAGGGCTCCCAGAGAGAACATTCCAGGAGGCCTGAGCTGATGCTGCAAGGCATCTTCAACTCAGGGTGGCACATTCTACGGGCGACGCAAGTCACTAAGGCCAACCCAGATTTGAGGGGAAGGGAGCTGGGGTCCCCTTCCCAGTGGGTAGGATAACAAAGGATTTGCAGCCATTCCCTGGTGGCTCTGATGGTAAAGAATCTGCCTGCAATGTAGGAGACCCAGGTTTGATCCCTGGGTTGGGAAGATCCCCTAGAGAAGGGAATGGCAATCCACTCCAGTATTCTTACCTGGAGGATCTCATGGCAGAGGAGTCTGGTAGGCTACAGTCCATGGGGTCACAAAGGGTCAGGCACACTGAGTGTCTAACAATGTCGCTTTCAATTTCACTTACGTGCCAGGTGAGGAGTATATAATCTCCGAAAACTACCATGAATCCAGAATACCCATCTGGTTGAAGAAATCCACCCCACTAACAGCTCTTGTGTTCAGCTTTCTGAGCATGTCTGTCCCCTTGGCTACACAGAGCCTCATAGTTACCCTCCTGAATGTGACTGGGCTTCAGCGAGTCTCTCTTCTTTGCACCCAATGAGCCAACCCCAAGCAGTGCTGGCCTCCAAGCTCTGGAAGAGAAATCCCAGGTGTGGCAGCAAGAAGTTACCCAAGGTGTGAGCTGATAAGGCTGGGGCGTGGAGCCCACCATCTTGTCACTTTTCTGAGCCTCAGTTTCCCCATCTGAAACATGGAAATGAATCTCTCTGCTCTGTCTGCCTGTTACTACTGAGTAGCATGATCACCTCTCTTCCTGTCATTTGCTTTATTTCCTAGTATGTCATCTCATGACACATGTGCCCTTGATTTGGGGTCACTTCACAAACCTTCTCAGAAGAGTGAATTCTCCTTGTCCCTACCTGCCCCTGTGATCTTGGCAAGCCTGTTTCTCTCAAGGAAAGCATAGGATTTTTAGGATTCTGAGAGGTCTGGAAAAAAGGAAGTGAAGTGAAAGTCGCTCGGTCGGGTCCGACTCTTTGCAACCCCATGTACTACACCGTCCTTGGAATTCTCCAGGCCAGAATACTGGAGTGGGTAGCCTTTCCCTTCTCCAGGGGATCTTCCCAACACAGGAATCAGACCCAGGTCTCCCACATTGCAGGCGGATTTTTTACCAGCTGAGCCACAAGGGAAGCCCAAAAAAAAGGAAAGGTTGGCACAAAATTATTTGAGGGACGAGGCAGTTAACTGAAGGTGAATAAGGGAGGCAGTCCCAGATAGAGTGCAGAGTGGGGCTTTGGGGCAGGACAGGAACACAGAGATTGGGGGTGGGGGAGGAGTGCCAGGCAGGGAAAAGGCAGTGTTGGTACAGGTAGTGTGGCAACTTTATTTCTCTTTCTTTGGCTTCTTTCCCTTTCCTTGACCCTTCTAAGTTTTGGGTGTTTTGTTTTTTTTTTTGGCTGCGCTGGGTCTTTGTTGCTGCTGCTGCTGCTAAGTTGCTTCAGTCGTGTCCGACTCTATGCGACCCCATAGACGGCAGCCCACCAGGCTCCCCCGTCCCTGGGATCCTCCAGGCAAGAATACTGGAGTGGGTTGCCATTTCCTTCTCCAATGCATGAAAGTGAAAAGTGAAAGTGAAGTTGCTCAGTCCTGTCCGACTCCTAGCGACCCCATAGACTGCTGTTGCTGAGCACAGGCTTTCTCTAGTTGCAGCGAGCAGAGGCCACTCTTCCTTGCGATGCTCGGGCTTCTCACTGTGGTGTCTTCTCTTGTTACAGAGCACACAGGCTCCGGTGGTTGTGGCTCGCAGGCTTAGTTGCCCTGCAGCATGCAGGATCTTAGTTTCCAGACCAGGGATCAAATCTGTGTCCCCTGAACTGGCAGGAGGACTCTCAACCACTGGACCACCAGGCAAGTTCTGAGTCTTCTAAGTTTTCTCACCCTTCCTGGTCTGTGCATATTCTGTTTCCTGCTTGGAAGATTCCCTCTGTCCCCAGATGCAAACTCCTATCCTTCTTTAGGTGTCTTCTTAGTGTCTCTTCTCCAGAGGAGTCTTCTCTGAAGCTCTAACCCAAATAACACCCCTCCTCTTACCTTTTTTTCACAGCACCAGTTCCCGTCACAGCACTAATTGTGTTCGTAAGGATACATTTTCCAGTGTATTTAATGAGCTTATTGTCCATCTCCCCCACTAAACAGGAGCTCCCACAAAGGTAGCATTTGCCTAGCATTTGTGGAAGGAATTAATGAACAAGGGCACCCAAGTTAACTGGTTAACTAGAGACCAAGGAGCAGGCCCCCACTGTCCAGACCACAGAGCAGGATCCATGAAATCAGGTGTCAAAGGGAAGAAGGGGCCTGAGCAGGATCCCTGGTCTCCCACCCAGACCTGCTCCAGGCCTGGCTCACCTGCCGCCAAACATACACAGCCTGACCCCAGAGGCTAGAACACTGCAGCTTTATTGATTGAAACAACCGCGTCCGCAACTAGAGGTTACATTTGGGGGTGGGGGTGGGGCATGGGGTGAACAGGGAACAAAATGGGGGCAGAGGTTGGGGTGGAGACAGAGAGCAAGGCAAAGGGGTGAGGATGGGGTCGTGTGACTGAAACAACCCCGATCCGTTCCACCCGTGAATGAGGGTCTCCAGTTGTGCTTTTACCGTGGTGTTGGGGGTGGGCCTGGGCACGGAGGGGCTGGCTTTCTCCCGAGTCTTTGAGGCCTCAGGGCTGGGGCAGTCCCCTCCTTCCCCTGCGCTTTCTCTTGGGTTGGGGATAAAGGCCTTGGTGAGCTGCCTGCCCTGGGGCAGGAAGGGTGCTCAGAGGCCACCAGGGCAGACGGGCCAGCAGAGTTGGACTGAGATGATGATTACGTAGGTGGCTGGGGGTGGGGTGGTGTGCCAGGAGGCACAGCATTCCCAGGGGGGCCCCTTGGAAATGAAGGCAGGACATAGGAGGAGAGGGGGTGGTGGGGGGCAAGGGCCATCTTTCTGGACCTCAGCTTTCTCACCTGTTCAGTGGGGGCACTGGATTAAGTGGCTCCTAAGGTCCCTTCCAGCTCTAAGGGTCAAGGGATCCCCAGGAAAAGTGGGATCCTTCTGCCCCAACACATACCTTCACACATACACTCTTACACACCCTCTCTCTCTCACACACATACACATCCTCTCGTAGGGGTACACAGCAGCACTGAGACAACAGAGAGGGGTATGACCCTGCCTTTGGAATTGAGGCGGGCTTCCCTGAGCCCAGAAACTCAAGTGGCAACTCGCCAGGGCAGGCTCGGCCATCCCATTCCTGAAGACAGACCTGGAAGTACCCCCTCTCCCCCTTGAGCTGTCCAGAGAAGAAAACACAAGGATTATCCCTGCTCCCCCAGGCTCCCCTGATCCTTAGGGGGAACGTCAACAGGACGAGGACGCCAGGGCACACGGACCTTCATTCCCAGCCCAGGTTCACGTGAAGACAGAGAAGGGAGACAGAGCCCCTTTATGTGGGAGTCTGGGTGGGGTGGGGGTTGGGGGGCAGGCAGCAGCTATAGCCAGTGTGGGCAGGGGTGGTGGCACCTTCTGTGTGGCAGCCAGGCCTGACCTGGGGCAGGAGAGGCTGTGGCCTGGGATGTGAGACCAGAATTAGGGCAGGGAGGCAGTCCCTTTCCCAATGCAGGGCCCAGTAACAGCTGTAACTTCTGCCAGAGACAGGGCTGTCTGACCAAGCTCCTCCTGGCTGCCTGGCAGGGCAGCGGCCACAGGTGTGACAGCCCCAGGGCTGCAGTGCCTGGCTTCCAAGGCTGGCTCCACCTCAGTTGGCTATGTGAGCTGGGCCAAGTCCTCCCCACCTGCCCTGGGCTTCACTCTCATTTGCCCCGTGAGGAGTTTGGGCCCCTGAGGCCCTTCCCAGCACTGATGGCCTGAGTCGGGGGCTTTCACTGAGCACAGAGAGAGGGGAAAGTGAAGCAGAAAGAGGAGTCAGGCGTCCCAGAGAGAACAGAGGCGGACAGCGTGTCCCAGCAGGAGGGGGCTTGGTCAGCAGGCTTAGCTCCGTGCCCCGGGAGGCCGTCTGTGGTCCCAAGGGCAGGCCAGCCAAGCTGAGACTCCCTCTCTTCCACCCAGACTGCACCTGGCCCCAGGAGTCCCTCTGTCCCCCAGACACCAACCTGGAGGGGACAGGGGTCAAGGACCCCCACACCCTGAGGACCTGGACCCCCCATTTTAAGGCCACAAAATGCCTCAGCCACCCTGACCCAGAGGGCGAGACTGCCACTGGGGAGATGCACTGGATCCAGCCAGTCTGGTCTCCCCCAGGCTGGGGGTCCTCATGGGCCACCTACCAACACACGGATGCTGACACTCACTGGCACACAAAGACACACGTGACACAGGTGACGCTGACACAGAGGTGCTGACTCACAAGTTCCCCAGGGACACGCACTGACACTCATTCCTTGCAGACCCCTCATACACATGCACATGCACACACACACACACGCACACACACGCACATGCACAGAGGCTAGCACACCCCTAGATGCACACATCACACACTGCTCACATCAGCACACACTAACACCCACATCCCCTACAGATCTGCTGGGACACACAGACATGCGAGGACCAAGGACCTCAGCGGCCCCCTCGGGTGCTCTGTGAGCCCAGGTCAAGCCACCCTCCAGTTAGGGTTCCCACGGTCCACCCCGACCTCCCTCTGGCGGTTCCCCATTTCTGCCCCCCGCTGCACTCTCTGTCCGTGTGACCCAGATGTTCCCTCTCTCCAAACAGACCTGAACTCGGGGGCCATGAGTGGGAGGTTCAGCTCAGCTGACATACACCAAGTCCCTTTTCTGTATTCAGCTCTACAGATGTGGAGGTGAGGGAGGGAGACCGGCTCCCCATCACGGAGCAATCAGAGCCGGGGACAGATGTATTCAAAGGTCATCCGAGGGCAGCAGACACGGGGCGCCACGGAACCCCAAGGAGGAAGTGCTCTGAATGTTCAGCACCCACCCCAGCCAGGGCAGGAGGAGGCAGCTGGCAGGGGATAGGTCAGTGGTCCCCACTCTCGGGTTCTCCTGAGGAGCTTTTAAACATTCCTGATGCCAGGCTGTACTCCAGTCCAATTAAATTGGCACTCTGGAGGGGGCCCTGAGCATTGGCGATTCCTAAAAGACCCTCTGATGACTCTATTCTGCAGCCAGGCCGGGAACCACCAATTTCTATAATCCATCCCGCTGGGCAAAGCTGAGAGATTTCCGTAACAGGCCGACTTGTGCTGGGTATGAGGTGGGGATGGGTCGGGGGACGGCTGGAAGGCTCAGAGGAGGAGCTCACAGTCTAGTTGGGGCAGCAGACCCTGCACAGATGGGACCATTAAACAACACCCAGAGACGTGATGGAAGCATGCTCTGGGAACCTGGAGACACTCATCTAGGACAGGCCTTGGCGGAGCCAGGAAGGCAGCCGTGCTGGTCGGGTATCAGGAGACTCCACTCCAGCCCTGGCCTGACCACCCACCCGCTGTTGGTGATGATGATAACTCAGGTCTGGCAGAGAAGAGATGGGCACGTTTGCTTTGGTTTCCTGCCTGCCTCCTGGCATTGCAGTGCTGCCTCTCATCTGCAGCTGTTCCCACCAAATGCTCCAGGAGGAGCCCCGTGACTCCTCCACCAAAGTGGCCTTCATTTCCACAGGGTCATCTGTAAGCTTTGTCTCCCGTCGGGGATAAAAGGTAGAACTTCCGGTGGCGGCAGGGCGCTCAAGACTACACAATAAGGCTAAAGTGGCATACCTGGCCAACGCTCCAGAAGCATTCCTTCATAACGACGGACGTGCTGACATCCGGAGGCACTCACAGAGTGGGGTGAGACCTAGCCTCACATACAGATAACTGCACACACAGATGTATATTTGCACACACTCCTGCCAGAGATGTACCCACCACAGTGATACCCAGACAACAGATGGGTCCATACGTGCTCACATGTGCACACACATGCACACACGGCCACACGCACACATGCATAACAGTCCACCCTGGAAAGGGCTGGGCCTCTTCTGCCCCATGGACAGCTGGGAGCGGGGCTCAGGGGTGACGGTGAGGGGGAGGTCTAGGTCCCCTCATGCCCATCTCAGTCCCCCAACTCAAGCAAGGGCACGGAGCCTTTTTTCAGTTTGGGGGCATGAGCCTCAACTCCCAGGGAATATGGTGACCAGCAACTGTCCCCTCAGGCTATTGACAAACCCTGCTCCTTCACTGACCCTGGGTGGAGAAGGAAGAGACAGCCAGACCCTGCTTTGCGGTGGAGGAGGACAGGGAAGCCCCCTACACACCCCGCCCAAAACACCCCTTCATGGCAGGGATATAAGAAACAGAGAAGATTCACTCTACCCCTAAATCAGCGCCCGACATGCAGGCATGAAATCATAAAGGCAGGACTTCCCTGCTCCTCTCAAAGTCAAACCTCAGCCCAGAAAATGGCTTGGCCACCACCCCTCCCCTGGCTCCTGGGGATGCAGCGGGGGCTGGCGGGGGGAGGCTGAGGTTAGGCCCGTGACCAGGGTGGGGGCTGTGCTCTCAGGAAGCCAGCTGCTTGTGGGGTGGGGGTGCAGTGGGAGGGGAAGGTGGGGAGGGTTCAGTCCTCAGACTGCCCAGGCCCAAGACCCTGCACCGGCTCCCTTCAAAGGGGGCACAGTGGTGGTGGTGCGGGAGGGCATGGATATGACACCCCAGGAGTGAATGGGCCAGGCGCTGGGGGTGACCTGGGCTCTCCGGCGTCTGGCCTTCACTCTGGGAACAGGGTTCCATGCAGCTAGTGCCTCATCTTGCGTGTAGTCCACACAGCTCACAGAGTTCCTCGGGGCCCCTCCGACCCTGGCCTCCTCCATCCCAGGGAGTCCGAGAGTCCCGCCCAGGGCAGAGCTCCTATGCCCGCTCCCCTTCTGGCTCCTGCTGGGGAAGCCACTTGGCTGAGCTGAGCCTGGAGTTGGGGCCAGGGGAAGGGCAGAAACACGCTGCGGCTGCAGCCCCAATAAGGACCACGTGGCGCCGAGGTCCCTGGGGGGCGGGCGTCATTCAGGCGAGTCCCCTGTCTCTGCAGTAAAGAAGGTGCTGGCAGGTTGGATAGAAACTTGTGCTTTAATATATCTGTGTGTGTGTGAGTGTGGGTGTGTGGGTGTGTGCGTGTGTCGAACAACCGTCTCCGGGGCCTCAGTGCTGGGCCTTTGTCCTTGTTCTCTGCTCCTCCTCACGGCCGACGCCGGCCCCCTCCTGGGCTGGCGGCCCTGCCCCTGGGCACCCCGGCTGGCGTGGGGTCAGTCTTTGGTACGATGCGGACACTTTGGTGTGCCGGGGGGGCGGGGTGGGGGCGGGCCACGCAGCTCTCATCATCTCTGCAACGCCAAGAGGAAGGTGGCCACAGGCCCCCAGAGCTGTGGGAGGGGCTGGCGGGGGGCTCCACTGCCCGGCATCACCACCACTGTGACAGGAGAGAGAAGGGACACAGGCCGGGGCTCTGGTCAGCTCGGCAGGGCCAGGGAGGAGCAGGCAGGGGGGCAAGCCATGTGAGGGTCGTTCCTCTGCCCCGCTCTGTACACATAGACACACTTGCTAGATGTGAGGTGGGGTTAACTCTGCCTGCTGGATCCAAATCCTGGCCTGTGGCTCACTAAGGAAGACACAGAGCAATTCATTCGACCTCAGGGGCCTCAGCTTCCTCATCTATAAAATGAGTCTAACAGGGAACTTTCCTGGTCACCCAGCGGATCAGACTCCATGCTTCCACTGCAGGAGGCAGGGGTTCGATCCCTGGTTGGGAAACTAGGGATCCCACATGCCTTGTGGTGTGGCCAAAGACAGAAAAGAAAATGGGGAAGGATAAAAATAAATAAAGTAAAAATAAAAATAAAATGAGTGGAAGAGCCACTCCAGAGGACTGTGGTGAGGAATGAATGAGACAAGTACATACACAGGTGTCTGCACCTTGCCTGGTATGTAGTAATTTCTTGGTAACCTCGAAGTGATATTATTGCAAACACCTGGGCCCCAATGTGGGAAGGGGTACAGGTTCACACTTGGACACACACATATACATACAGAGAGACGTTCCCAGACACAGATGCTGCTACCGTAAGCTTAGTTCACAGGAGGGTCTGGTCGTCTCACTGTCCATGCAGCCCACAGCCTGAACCAGGGTGGGGCCCGAGGTGGGTACCAAACACACCAGCACCTGTTTCCACAGCTACCAACACATGCACCCCATCACCCCGCCACTGGGAACCCCAATTCAGGCACCAACAACTCCCCTGACAAAGGTACCCCCCACCCACTTTCTGCCCTGCACCTTTATTGGGATCCATCTGCTTCCTGGGACACTCCCCCTTCTTCAGGGTGACGTCATCTATGGCGATATCCCCCAGGTAGCCTGAGCCTCGGACACCCTCAAAAATAATCTGGGGTGGGATCAGAGAGCAGGGAGCGTGGTGAGGGAGGTTCTGCTCCCAGCCTTTACCCTCCGTCTCCCAGGAAGGTCCCCCCATCCCTGCATGCTTCCCTCCTCAGCTCCCGGGAGCCTGCCCCAGGCCGGGAGAGCTGTAAGCAGAGGCGGGCCCAGGCGACTCACCTGGAAGGGCCCGCTCGGGTTGATGGGCACATGCGCCTGCTGCCACACGTTGCCCTTATTGCCGCTGAGGGACCAAGCGTGCGTGTCCAGGGCCCCTTTGCTCCGGGACCGTACCAGGAGGTTGAGGGAACCTGTGTCGGGCGTGAGGAGAGGTGGCAGTGAGGGGCCACTCTCAGCTTTCCCCATTCACCACCCTCGACTCCCTACCAGGGCCCGCAGCACTGCCCCCGCTGGACGGGACCTTCTCCCCACTGCAGACTGGTCAGCATCCTGTCATCCCAGAGGGGACCTCAGCATGGGACAGAGAGAGGACAGTGGCAGGGCTTCCATTCATCAGGACAATTGGCAAAGTTTCTCTCATGACTTCCCTTACTTCCTAATCAGTAATTCCCCCCCACCCTGGAACATACCCACACACACCCCCACCCTTCCTCCTTAGGCAGGAGAGTTGTCCTAGGACACTGGGGCCCAAGTCTGAACACAAAGCAAGATTCCCAAAGCACACAGTGCACACACTTGGTGGTACACGATGCTACTGCAATGATTTCTGGAGGTAAGTGTGTGCTAAGTTGCTTCAGTTGTGTCTGATTCTTTGCAACCCCAAGGACTCCTCTGTCGATATAATGGTAGATACCAGTCATTATGCTATGCTGAGTTGCTTCAGTCATGTCTGACTCTTTGCAACCCCGTAGACTGTAGCCTGCCAGGCTCCTCTGTCTGTGGGGATTCGCCAGGCAAGAATACTGGAGTGGGTTGCCATTACCTTCTCCAGAGGATCTTCCCAACACAGCAATCGAACCCACGTCTCTTATGTCTCCTGGATTGGCAGGTGGGTTCTTTACCACTAGCACCACCAGTGAATCCCCTGAAGGTACAGGAACCAAGTTTAAAAATGTAACACTTGAAGGGTGGCGGGTGGGTGAAATGGGTGAAGAAACTAAAAAGGGTTGAACTTCCAATTATAAAATAAGTCCTGGGGATGTAATGTAATGGTGACTACAGTTACTAATACTGTATTGCATATTTGAAAGTTGCCAAGAGAGTAGATCTTAAAAGTTCTCATCGTAAGGAAAAAATATTCTGGTGATGGATATTAACTAGACTTATTGTAGCAATTATTTTGCAATATACACAAATGTCAAATCATTATGTTGTACATCTGGAACTAATATAATGTCAATTATACCTCAATAAAAATGTAATACTTATGTTTTAAGAGGTGAATAAAGTGAGCGCTTCAAATCCACAACTTCTCTAATATTGATGCTTAGGACAAAGCTAAGAAAAAAGGAGGTGACTTAAAGAAAAATATTAGTTGTATGTGCTACATAGCTGTGGTAAAATGTGAAATTTTGAAGGTATTAACCTAGGGGGTGCTGAGCCCCTCTGCCCACTGACCCAGGGGCCTGGAATTGTGGAGGTGCTGACAGGCAATGGAAAAAGGAAGAGTGGATCCAGCCTTGGAAAGGAGCACCCAGACAAGGGGGTGCCCCTTCACTGGTGCTGCCAGCCTATCTCGAGCCCCCTGTGACATGAAGACCTGGCTCGGAGGGAAGGGGAATCAATCTTAGGTGGCACCTGGTGCCTGGCATTTTCATGGCACTGCCCACAGACAATACCACACCATCTGTGACACCAGATAGACAGACCCCCGGTGGGGGAGGGCCACCAAATGTTACCTGCCTGGGAGCAAAGGAGTTGGCTTGGACCAAGGAGAGCCAGCGAGACACAAGGTCTGGGGACAGCTGGTGCCCGAAGCTGCCAGGTGGGGTGGGAGGGGCGGGGAGAGGAGGGACCAGGACAGCAGGAAATGCCCACCCCACCCCAGCAGCAGGCCCGGACCTGGGGGAGGAACACCCCAAAGATCCCAGGCCTGTGGGGACCCTTGCCAGCAGATGGGGCCCTCAGAGGGCTGCAGCCAGCACCCAGAGGGCTGGGAGGAGCCACACTGGCATAGGCAGGGCCCAAGCCGCAGTGCCTTTTGGGCTTCTCACCAGCCCCCAAGGGGAACTCCCTCTCTTCCCCCTTCTTGGAGATTTTTCTCCTATCCCAATCCCCGAATCCCCAGGGTCTAGCCTCAATCTTCAAACCTTTCCTTCCTCCTTCACCACCCTGTTCCAAGGACTCAAATGGGAGAACCCCACCTTTTCACTGCTCAAACCAAAACTGAAGTTCTGCCCCCTTCCCTGGTCATTCCACCAGCTCCAAGATCTCCCCTCTTCCTGACAGCCTTTCACAGGGTCAGCCAGAGCCCTAAGGCCGCCTGCTCACTGTTCTTCTTTGTCACCTCCAGAGCTGAACTGAGCTACAGTCTGCAGCCTGGACATAGTCCAGCTTTGCAGACCCTGGGTTTTGCCAGGGTCTGTTCCCACTGCTTGAGATGCCCTCCCCTACTATGTTCCCCTGACCAAATCCTTTTTGTGCTTCAAGGTCTTTCTGAAACACCACCTCTTCCAGGAATTCTTCCCAGGTTGGAGGTGGGAGCCCTCTGTGCTACTTGTGAATTATGAGACCTTAAACTGTAGCTCCCCTTGCCCAGAGCACTCCCCACTCTGTGAAGTGGTAGTTACTGGGATTCTCATCTTCTCTCATTTGATTCCACAGGGAAAGCCCCCATCAAACTGCTACCTGCTCTCAGTATTTGAATGCTCAATGAAGAACTTTCTATGACTGTCATCAGGACTGAAAATGGACTTTCATAGCATCTCAGAGTTAGAAGTTACCTCAGGGGTCATCAAGTCCAGGCTCCACTACCTCCCTTTCATTCACTCATTCACCTAATTGAGCAGGCTCTGTTCTAGACACCAGGGACACATCCATGAATAAGACAAAGAACCCTGCCTCCTGGAGCTTATGCTCTTTGGGTGGAAACCACAATAAAGAATATAATACAGGAAAGGGATGAAAAAGTGTTTTACGTGGGGCTGTCAGGGACCTCTCCAAGGAGACCTGAATGATGGGGGAAGAACATTCCAGGTCAGGGAAAACATCACAAGTAAAGGCCTCTAAGGCACGAAAGAACCTGCCTCAAATATAAAAGAAAAGCAAGGAGATCAGTGTGCTTGAGCTGAGTGGAGTCACGGGAGAGCAGCAGAAAATGAGATCAGAGAAGCAGGCAGGGGCGGACCAGGTGTGGGAGGCCTGGAGAAGACAGTGAGGGAAGAGGGCTGAGCGGGGGAGTAACATTACCTGGCACAGGGGTCCCCTCCACAGCACCCCTGCTAGATGCTCCTCCTACCCAGGGACAGAATAGTGGACTCCTTTGCTGGGCAGATCTGGTGCTTATAGCATCTTCCTCAGGTGGAATTCAGGTCTGCCTCCTAGAAGTTTTCAATGACTGGTGTTTGTCCCACCTACTGGGGGACACCTAGCAAGCTCTGGAACACAGACAGCTCCCTCAGGGCTTTCTCTGCTCCCAGGCACCCCAGCTCTTAAAGCTTAATCTCCCAGGGCCTTCCTGTATCCAACATGCTCTTCTTGCCAGCTGGGTTCCCTGTGCTCCTCCTGAGCTGAGGACAAAATGACCATCTGTCCTGGTTTGCCTGGGATGTGGGACTTCTAGTGCTAAAGGTAGGAAAGGCTGGGGCAAACCAGGATTGGTTTGAACTGGTTACTCTAGATGGGCAATGTGGTCCCGCTCATCCCCACCCCCACCTATCTCACAGGAAGCTTCTCAAGAAGTCCAGACTCAGTCACGAATGAACTGGCTTGTGCAGAGAGCCTGGAGGGCTCCAGCGGCTGCAGAAGGTCCCATCCCCCTTATTCTGGTTCATCAGTTTAGCCGGACCCATTGCTCCAGCTGTGGACACCTCACAATGAGCCTTTAGGTCTACACTTGGTTAAAGTCACTTCCCCTGCTGTGAAGCCAAGAAGAACAGTGAAGATTTCTGTGACCTCTTAGGGCATGATCGTCAAGAGGTACAGTTTTGAGGGAAAAGCAAGGCACACAACACTGTATATAAAATGTGGGGAAAGAGAATACATGTGTACTGGCTTCTATACACATAAAGCTTTTCTGGAAGTGTGCTGCCCCCCCTCAAATCTAGTACCTTGATTGCCTCTGGAGAGGCACTCGAGGTGGCAGGAGGACTGGGATGGGAAGGGGGCTCTCATTATGTACCTTTTGACTTGTGCAAAAGACATTACCTTTCCCGTAAATATGTAAACAAACAAAATGAAAATGAAAATTGTCACTTCCTCAGCAGTCTTCCATAATCAGGTCCCCAGAGTCAGTCAAGTCTCCCTGTTATCAGCTGCATCGACCCCCGTCCTGCCGTTGCAGACACACATCACAGTGGTCGCTAAATTCTACCTGGCGCAACGAGTTATTTCATGTCTGTCTCTCCTACTTGACTGGAGGTGCCAAGAGGATGAGGAACCTGTCCATCCTGTTCTCTGAAGCACGCGAAGCCAGGCACAGAGCAGGATGCCTGAAGGTGATGGCTGAACGGGCAAGTTCACTGACTAATGTGACGTTCCTACCAGAGCCATCTCTTCCCAAAGGGCACATTCCTTGGGTTTACGGTTGTGCATAAGAAGTAGGACTTCTCCTTGCTGCTCACAAATCAGCTCCCTTCCAACCCTGTGGTTAGGGCTTGGGAGAGTCAGCAGAATTGGGCTGCTGTGTGATCTTGGGCATATGCTTAACCTCTCTGGTTTATATGGTAATACCTCACTCACTCAGTGGCTTTGAGTGTTAATAAGACCACAGATGCAGAGCATCCAGAAAGTCACCTGGCAGGCACTCAGTATATGCAGCCTCTTAGGTGACTTCTCCATCCCCTCTAAGACTTCCACCTCATCCTGCTGAAGCCATTTTCTCTGCAGACTCAGGAAGACTTGATTATCTCAAAACTTCAGACAAGCTGGTTCTCTGGACCTTCCTCTTGCCCAGATTCTGCTCACACTCTCTACAATCACACTCCCTGTGATCTGGCCAAGTTGGGAAGCCCAGGCCTTAGGCAGACCAGTCCCCAGCTTCCGGTGGACCACTGCCCCCTCCCAGCAGCAGCACTCACTTGGGCAGGTTCCCTGGTCCTTCGACTCACCGATGTGCTTTCCATACATGTGATAGAAGAAGGAGACACAGTAGAACTTGGCGCTGGCGTTGTACAGGGGACTCACCAACCTCGCACGGTCCCCCAGCTCCCGGGGCCTTGACGTCTCAATGAACATGTAGTAGCCTTCAGAGAAGGGGAGATGTACCAACACTCTCCTCCTCAGCCTTCCCAGCACCCTTTCCACCTGACTCCTTTCTGCCCTTCTATCACCTATCTGAATCCCAGGTGCCTCACACCACCTCAATCTGTCCTCCCTGCCTCAGCACAGCACAGGAGTCTGGGCCAGGACTTGTGAGTTCTTAGCTTTCTGGCTGCTTCTCTTCTTCCTAGTCTTCTAGTAGGTTAGGAGCGTGTCCCCCCACAGACTGGGGCTCCCTGAGGGCAGGGCTGTGTCTCCCCTCAGACTGGGGCTCCCTAAACAGGGCTGCATCTCCCCTCAGAGTGGGGCTCCCTGAGGCAGGGCTGTGTCTCCCCTCAGACTGGGGCTCCCTGAGGCAGGGTTGTGTGTCCCCTCAGACTGGGGCTCCCTGAGGCAGGGCTGTGTCTCCCCTCAGACTGGGGCTCCCTGAGGGCAAGGCTGTGTCTCCCCTCAGACTGGGGCTCCCTGAGGGCAAGGCTGTGTCTCCCCTCAGACTGGGGCTCCCTGAGGCAGGGTTGTGTGTCCCCTCAGACTGGGGCTCCCTGAGGCGGGCCTGTGTCTCCCCTCAGACTGGAGTTCCCTGAGGGCAGGGCTGTGTCTCCCCTCAGACTGGGGCTCCCTGAGGGCAAGGCTGTGTCTCCCCTCAGAGTGGGGCTCCCTGAGGAGGGGCAGTGTATCCCCTCAGACAGACTGGGGCTCCCTGAGGGCAGAGCTGTGTCTCACCTCAGACTGATGCTCCCTGAGGCAGGGTTGTGTCTCCCCTCAGACTGGGGCTCCCCTCAGACTGGGGCTCCCTAAGGCAGGGCTGTGTCTCCCCTCAGACTGGCACTCCCTAAGGCAGGTCTGCGTCTCCCCTCAGATTGGGGCTCACTGAGGCAGGGCTGTGTCTCCCCTCAGACCGGGGCTCCCTGAGGCAAGGTGTGTCTCCCCTCAGACTGGGGCTCCCCTCAGATTGGGGCTCCCTAAGGCAGGGCTGTGTTTCCCCTCAGACTGGTGCTCCCTGAGGCAGGGCTGTGTCTCCCCTCAGACTGGGGCTCCCTGATGCAGGGCTGTGTCTCCCCTCAGACGGGCGCTCCCTGAGGCAGGGTTGTGTGTCCCCTCAGACTGGCACTCCCTAAGGCAGGGCTGCGTCTCGCCTCAGACTGGGGCTCCCTGAGGAGGGGCTGTGTCTCCCCTCAGAATGGGGCTCCCTGAGGGCAAAGCTGTGTCTCCCCTCAGAGTGGGGCTCTCAGAGGTAAGGCTGTGTCTCCCCTCAGACTGGCACTCCCTAAGGCAGGGCTGCGTCTCGCCTCAGACTGGCACTCCCTGAGGCAGGGCTGCGTCTCCCCTCAGACTGGGGCTCCCTGAGGCAGGGCTGTGTCTCCCCTCAGACTGGGGGTCCCCTCAGATTGGGGCTCCCTAAGGCAGGGCTGTGTTTCCCCTCAGACTGGTGCTCCCTGAGGCAGGGCTGTGTCTCCCCTCAGACTGGGGCTCCCTGAAGAGGGGCTGTGTCTCCCCTCAGACTGGTGCTCCCTGAGGCAGGGCTGCATCTCCCCTAAGACTGGTTCTCCCTGAGGCAGGGCTGCGTCTCCCCTCAGACTGGGGCTCCCTGAGTAGTGGCTGCGTCTCCCCTTAGAGTGGCACTCCCGGAGTCAGGGCTGCGTCTCCCCTCAGACTGGCACTCCCTGAGGAGGGGCTGTGTCTCCTCTCAGACTGGCGCTCCCTGAGGCAGGGCTGTGTCTCCCCTCAGACTGGGGCTCCCTGAGGGCAAGGCTGTGTCTCCCCTCAGAGTGGGGCTCCCAGAGGTAAGGCTGTGTCTCCCATCAGCTTGGTGCTCCCTGATGCAGGGCTGTGCTTCCCCTCAGACTGGGGCTCCCCTCAGATTGGGGCTCCCTAAGGCAGGGCTGTGTCTCTCCTCAGACTGGGGTTCCCTGAGTAGGGGCTGTGTCTCCCCTCAGACTGGGGCTCCCTGAGGGCAGGGCTGTGTCTCCCCTCAGACTGGCACTCCTTGAGGGCAAGGCTGTGTCTCCCCTCAGAGTGGAGCTCCCAGAGGTAAGGCTGTGTCTCCCCTCAGCTTGGCGCTCCCTGAGGCAGGGCTGCGTCTCCTGTCAGATTGGCGCTCCCTGAGGCTGGGCTGTTCTCCCCTCAGACTGGCACTCCCTGAGTCAGGGCTGTTTCTCCCCTCAGACTGGCGCTCCCTGAAGAGGGGCTGTGTCTCCTCTCAGATTGGGGCTCCCTGAGGGAAGGGCTGTGTCTCCTCTCAGACTGGGGTTCCCTGAGTAGGGGCTGTGTCTCCCCTCAGACTGGGGCTCCCTGAGGCAGGGCTAAGTCTCCCCTCAGACTGGCGCTCTGTGAGGCAGGGCTGTGTCTCCCCTCAGACTGGGGCTCCCCTCAGACTGGGGCTCCCTGAGGCAGGGCTGTGTCTCCCCTCAGATTGGCGCTCCCTGAGGCTGGGCTGTTCTCCCCTCAGACTGGCGCTCCCTGAAGAGGGGCTGTGTCTCCTCTCAGATTGGGGCTGCCTGAGGGAAGGGCTGTGTCTCCCCTCAGACTGGGGTTCCCTGAGTAGGGGCTGAGTCTCCCCTCAGACTGCTGCTCCTGAGGCAGGGCTGTGTCTCCCTTCAGATTGGCACTCCCTGAGTAGGGGCTGTGTCTCCCCTCAGACTGGGGCTCCCTGAGGCAGGGCTGTGTCTCCCCTCAGAGTGGCACTCCCTGAGGCAGGGCTGCGTCTCCCCTCAGACTGGGGCTCCCTGAGGCAGGGCTGCGTCTCCCCTCAGAATGGGGCTCCCTGAGTAGGGGCTGTATCTCCCCTCAGAGTGGCGTTCCCTGAGTCAGGGCTGTGTCTCCCCTAAGACTGGTGCTCCCTGAGGCAGGGCTGCGTCTCCCCTCAGACTGGGGCTCCCTGAGGAGGGGCTGTATCTCCCCTCAGAGTGGCGTTCCCTGAGTCAGGGCTGTGTCTCCCCTCAGACTGGAGCTCCCTGAAGAGGGGCTGTGTCTCCTCTCAGACTGGGGCTCCCTGAGGGCAGGGCTGCTTCTCCCCTCAGACTGGGGTTCCCCTCAGACTGGGGTACCCTGAGGCAGGGCTGTGTCTCCCCTCAGACTGGTACTCCCTGAGGCAGGGCTGCATCTCCCCTCAGAGTGGGGCTCCCTGAGGAGGGGCTATGTCTCCCCTCAGACTGGGGCTCCCCTCAGACTGGGACTCCCTAAGGCAGGGCTATGTCTCCCCTCAGACTGGCACTCCCTGAGGCAGGTCTGTGTCTCCCCTCAAACTGGAGCTCCCTTAGGCAGGACTGTTTCCCCCCTCAGTCTGGGGCTCCCTGCGGCAGGGCTGTGTCTCCCCTTAGACTGGGGCTCTCTGAGGCAGGGCTGTGCCTCCCCTCAGACTGGGGCTCCCCAGCGCTAGACCCCTCCCTGAAGCGTCCCTCCATTCGGAGCAGCAGGCCATCTCCTCACCCTCAGGAGTTCCACTTATGTCAGTGGGGGGACCAGTGTTGGGGGAGCGCTTGGGGTTCTGGGTGAGAGCATTCTGCCGGGTCCAGTCAAAATTGTCTGTCAGGTCCTGGGTGTAGCCACAGATCTTCTCATCTTCAAAGTGGCAGGTGTTGTCTGCAGTCAGGGCAGGGTGGGGAGGGAGTAAGACAAAGAAGGTCAGCCTGCTCAGGTCCCCTCATCCAGTTTTAACTTCCTGGTCACCCCTGAGGCAGCTCCCAAACATCCAAGTAGTGGGCCCAGGATCCCAAGGCTCCAGAAACCAGGCAACAGGGCCCCTGACACATCTGTTCCCGGAACAGGACTTCTTAACCTTTTTGGTGCCACAAACCTTTCTGACGTCTAATGAAGTTAAGGACCCCATCGCAGATTATTTAGGTGCATAAAATGAAAAGCATAGCATTACAAAGGAAATCATATTATGCTGAAATACAGTCATCAAAAAACAAATGCATGATATAATAATAAGTGGGCTATTATCTAACTAAATCACAAGATCTACTGTTAGGTCTAAGTACTGTAGTTTTGAAATACTAATGAATGGAAATGATGTTTACAGATAGCTGCAACAACTTTTAGGTGATGTAAAAACACTGGATTTCCACTGGTGACAAAGTCAATCAGGTAATGATTACACCATATTCCTACATGCATCATTGAAGGGGATGTTAAATTTCTGTGAGAAGTTAGGGAAAATAAAGAAGTACTTGTAGGCCCTTCCAGTTTCCAGTTTCATGGGCCCACCCTGATCATTTGGGGGGCAGTCAGTCCATGGATCTCAGATTAAGGACCCCTGCCCCAGGGAACAGAGAAGGTGGATTAACCTGATCTTTCCATTTTTCTTCTGGGGACAGTGAATGGTGCTGAGTGAGGACAAAAGACCCTGAGTTAGAGATGTCCTCTTGACTCCACCCTCCCTTCAAGCCTTTAAGCCCCAAAATAAATCCTGGATGCAAATATCTCCAAGCCCAGCCCTGCTCCCTCCTGCTTCTCCTGCCAATGGCGGGCCTCCACGCTATTTTCTCTCTGGGTATCTCTTGGGGGTCCCTTCCCCTGCTCCAGGGGAACCTTTGTGACCCTAAAGGTAAGGAGAAGTAGGCAGGGGTATCTCACCTGACAAATTTGGAGAGCTGATGGCTGAGAAAGCAAGCAGGAAAACCAAGTCAGAACCAAGGTGTGGGGCTGTGCAGAGGGTGCCTGGGCTTAGGACCAGGAAACAGGGTCCCCAGAGCAGGACTGGGGGCCAGAGGCACCTGGCCTGCAGTAACAGAGTAGGACACTGGAGATTGGGGAACCCCAAGCTCAGGAACCATGCGGGAAATATGGAGGGGTCCCCTGAGCATGAGATGAGCCCACCTATCCCACCGCCACCGCCGCCACCACCACCTACGCTCCGTGTAGTGGATGATGCGGGAGGCCATATCTCCAGCCCCAAAAGTGGTGTAGGGCGTGAGGCGGACCTCGTAGCTGTGGGGCACTCGGAGGTCGGTCAGGATGTACTCCAGCAGCTGCCCCTTCTCCACACGCCGCACCGGGATGGCCTTCACCAGGGCGTTGTGCTGATTCAACTGTAGATACAGGGAGTCCCAGATGCCCAACAGGCCGTGCCCTCCACCTGAGCACCTGCCCAGACCCTGGTGTGACTGCAGGGGCAGCATTGAGGAGCAGAAAGAGCAAAGGACTAACTAGGAAGACGGGCCCTCAGTTTCCTCATCTGTAAGACAGAGCAGTCACCCCTTCCATGCCCCTCCTCCCAGGCTGTCTTGGGGCAATGGTAAAGAATGCACCTGCCAGTGCATGAGATATAAGAGATATTCAATCCCTGGGTTGGGAGGAAGAAATGGCAACCTACTCTAGTATTCTTGCCTGGAGAATCCCATGGACAGAGGAGCCTGGTGGGCTACAGTACATGGGGTCGCAAGAGTCAGACATGACTGAGCACACACATGAACAAGTATTGAACAATTAATGTGTGCTAGGTACTGCTCCAAATGCGATGTGATTATTAACTTGTTTAATCCTCAAGATAACAGCTCTATCAGGTGGAATATTATAGCTACCCCCATTTTACAAATGAAGAAACTGAGGCCAAACAGATGTAGCCTGCCCACATTAATACAGAACTGGTGTTTAGCTTAGGCAGTCTGCCCCAGGGTCACACTCTTACCCTCTACCCAACTACCCCTTAGCTGGGTGGAACCGCATGGAACGAGACTGGACACAAGACCAGCAGGGTGGCTCTGGCCCTGCATCCTAGACACCCAGTGGGTGAGACTTAAGCTCCTGCTTTAAGCTTCTGATGTAAGAGCAGACTCTGTGTTTTGTGAGCAGAAATGGCTCTGCTCCCTTCCCCTACACGAACCCAGCAGACTCCTGCCTAATTCCCAGGGCCGTGCACAGAGCACTGGTTCAGCGGGGATAAGTTCCTAGAGCCTCCTAGCTCCCGCTGCTGTGTCCAGAACACTGTGGCTCTGGCTCAGAAGAGCCTTCTATAAGAGGGTCAATGTGTCTTCAACCCCTTCCCCTGGCTTGACAAGCACTCCCAGGGCCAGCCTGCACCTGGGCCCCTGTCCCCCTCAGCCCACCTGGCGGACACTGAGTCTGTAGTTGAGCACGGGGTCAACAGCGTCAGGCTCCCTCTGGGTCCACTGCAGCACGTAGGAGTAGTTCTTGGACAGCTTGTGGCTGCGGGTGGGGTTGGGGGTGTCGAAGTAAAACTCCGGGCTGTAGGCTTTGGCTGAGAGGGTGGGGAGCGGGGCACGGGGCCATGAAGGGTGGGGGGTGGGGAGAGACACAGAGAGAGGAGGTATGGGAGAGGGAGACAGAAGAGGATGGGCAGAACAGAGAGCAGGATGGAGGGAGACAAAAACAAGGAATATTGTGAGGAGAGGAGGCGGTGGGAGAAGAGGAGATTGGGGAGAATGGGGTGGGAGGGAAGGTGGAAGAAGGAGGAAAGGGAGATTGGGAATCCAAGAGGTGGTGTTGGTGAGGATAGGGTGGAAAGACCAAGGAAAGGCCAGAAAAGAGAAATATGGAGAGACACAGAGAAGAGATGTTAGAGAAGACACAGGGGAAGAGCAGTGGGGAGAAGACACCAAGAAAGGTCAAGGATTTTGAGGCAGAAGGAAGGGAAGAGAGAGAGAGACCAAGAGGTGGGGAGACAAGGAAAGTGTGGGAGAACAGGAGAGAGGGGAGGAGGTGGGAAATGTCACAGGGGCCTCTGGCTGGCAGGGCTGGGCGGGGTGGGGAAGGACTGGGGAGGCGGCCAGTGACCTGTGGTCCTAGCCCCCACTGTTGGGTGAGGAGATCCAGAAAAAGAGCTAAAGGGATACCAGGCCAGTCAGGGGCTGTGGGGAGAGCCAGGGTGCTGTAAAATGGGGGACAGGAACATCTGGGCTCTCTTCGGGGCGCTACTTCTGACAGGGAGCTGGCTTTCCCCACAGGAGGTGGAGATAGGGTGATTCGGCAATCCCATCAGCTCCTTTCCTTTACCCTCAGCTCTCACCATGACCTCCAGCCCTTTCTGCCCAGCTGCAGCCTCAAAGTGCCCTCTCAAATGACTTGAAGACATGGGACTGAAAGGGATTTCTGGGCGCCAAGAGGCCAGAACCTCTAGAGTGACAGTTCAGGAACTGTGTGCTGGCTGGCCCAGCGCCACCCTCCATGTTCCAGAGAAGCTGTCGAGCGGGGGGCGTCTTCTCCCTTCCCCCCAAGCTACGGCTCAGGCCCCTCACACCAGGCCTGCAGTCAGGGACAGAGTCCCTATAAGCAGCTTCGGGGGCCAAGGACAAAGGAAGAGGGGCTTGAAGAGTGATGGCTGAGATGGGGCAGTACCCAGGGCTTGAGCGGGTGAGTCTAAACCTAATTGATGACCCAGCTGGAAAGATCGCGCTGCCTACTACCCGAACAAGTGTAAGCAGAGAGCTGGAAGGGGCGAAGCCTATGCCTCATACAGGCTGGGCATGAGCGTAGTGAGAACCGGCAAGGGCTAGTACCCAAGGGCTCTGGAGGCGCGAAGCCTAGGCCTGGTGAAGGCTTTAACAGGGGTGGGGCTGTCAGAGGCCAGGTCTGAATGGGCCTTGAAACGGGAAGGCTAGAGTGGACGTGAGGAGTGGGGAGGGCTGCAAGAGGTCCCGGTTAGATCCGAGAGGCCTGCTACACCTGGCATGGCCGGGCCCTGACAAGGCAGGGGGCCTAAACTCGGTGCATACACCGGGTGCACGTGCGCGGAAGGGGCGGAGCTCCAGGCCGGGAGTGGGCGGGGATGGAGCTGGGCGGGGTCTGGGCCCGGATGGGCGGGGTCTGGGCCCGGGTGGGCGGGGCCGCTGGGACGCTCACCCGAGACGTGGAAGAGGCAGACGGCCGAGCCCACATCGTTGGAGACGCTGCACTCGTAGCTGCCACTACTCTCGCGGGTGACGGCGTCGAGGCGTAGCTCGGAGTGGTCGGGGGCTTCGGCGGTGACGGGGACGGCGGGCGGCGGAGGCAGCAGCTGCCCCTTGAAGCGCCACACAGCCGAGGCGATGCGCTGGGGGCTGCCTCGAAGCAGCGAGCAGCGCAGGAGCACCGGCCGGCCCAGCGCCTGGCGCACGTCCTGGGAGCCGGGCTCCACCTCCGGCGGGACTGGGGGCGGGGGCGGCGGTCAGCGGGGCCTCTCCCCACCGGGTAGGATCTGAAGAGCTGCCCCACGGGGAGGCGACGCATTCACCCCTACGCCCGCGCCCCTCCCCACCCCACCTCCCCACCCCCCCAGCCTGGAAAGGTCTCAGGGCGGACACACACGGCGTACTCCACAGCCACACCTCCCAACCTGCAGATGCCTACTCCTCCCCGCCTTAACTTCCAGCCGAGCTTCCCAGACGGGGCCTCTATTCGTGCCTCAAATGGTCCCCTCACTCCGTGTGATGAAAAGCAACACAACGTCAGGGTTTAGAGCATGATCCCCGGAGCAAGATGGCTTAGGTTCAAAGCCCAACTCTGCCTCTAAATAGCTGTGAGATCTTAGGAAAGTTTCTTAATGTCTATGTGACCCAGTTCCCCTATTTGTAAAAATGGGTGAATAATAGAATCTATACACAGAGCTGTGAAGGACTAGATGAGTTAGTGCATTAAGATACTCAAAACAGTGCTTGACACATGGCAGGTTAACTCTCGGGCTTCCCTGGTGGCTCGGAGAATAAGAATCCACCTTCAATACAGGAGACCTGGGTTCTATCCCTGGGTTGGGAAGATCCCCTGGAGGAGGGTGTGGCAACCCACTCCAGTATTCCTGCCTGGAGAATCCCTATGGACAGAGAAGCCTGGCGGGCTACAGTCCATGGGGTCGCAAAGAGTCGGACACGACTGAGCGACTAAGCACACAGCACAGGTTAACTCATCATCACACTGAGGCAGTGTGTTCCCTTGAAGGTCCTTCTTCCTTCAAACTCTCATTTCCACTTGTCAAAATCAGTTCTTTGCTCACTGTGTCCCCGGGAATGAAGATGGGGTACAAGTGCCGCAAGGGTCATGGGCCTCCATGTCCTACAGCGCGGGGGTCAAGGAGGGGTTGGGGTACCAGCAGTAGGTGGAGGGGTTTGGTCGGACATGGAGGGTGGGGGTGAAGGAGACCGGGAGGGACAGCTCGGCGGTAGTCTGGGTGGGGCGGTGGGACTCACACTGGACGTTCAGCTGCACCTGGGCCTCGCGCGGGCGCACGTTGAAGCCATTATAGCGAGCGGTCTGGCAGCGGTAGGTCCCACTCATGTCGCGGCTCACGCGCTCCAGCCGCAGCTTCCCGTCTGGGGTTTCCTCCAGGGGCAGCCCCGATGGCAGCAACGCGGCCTCCTTGTCCACGCGGGACCATAGCACAGGCGGCCGAGGCTTGCCCCGCACTTCGCACTGCAGCTCAGCTGGCGAGCCCTCGCGCACAGTCACCACGGCCCTGCCCTTGGGCACGCTGATGGTGGGCGGCACTGCGAAGCGGGGGAGAGATAGCCAGGTTAGAGCTTCCCCCGACCCCACCCCCTTCCCTCCCCCGACGTTCGAACCTCCCTTTCCCATCCCAGAGCTCCCACAGATCCTGCAGTTTCTCCAAAGTAGAACTCCCCTCCCCCAAACCCTCTCCACTTCCTGGCCCTCTACCTCTCAAGGTCTCCCAACCCAGAAAGAGTACTGAAGTCGTCCAGGCCGATTCCTTTTATCCCCTAGCCCCAACATTACTAAGTTTGGGGGATTCCATTTTTTATTCATTTATTTGGGGGATGGGGGAGTTCCACTTTTTAAATAGTTATGCTGAATAGCTTCTCCCTTAATCCCCTCTCCAGCCCATCCGCCCTGCTCTAGTGAAAGCTTCCATCTTCTCTTTCTGGAGTGTTATCACAGATTCGTAGTCCATCCCCCAGCATCCTCACCCTTCCTTCCAAAGTGATAGACTATCTGGGCTTTTGCAGGGCACACAGCCAGAATGAAGACTACTTCCCAGCCTGCCTTATGGCTGGCTGTGGTCATGTAACTAAATTCTGGCCAAGGCAGTGGGGAGAGGCTGTGCCTCTCTTCCTCCTTCCTGCAGGCTGGAATGCAGACTAATGGCTGCAGCTGGCACCGCCATTGTGGACAAAGTGGCACATGCTAAGGAGAACAGAATAGCAAGATGAGATGGAGCCTGGGGCTCTGAGGACTTGATGGAACAGAGCTACTATTCCAGCTTGGACTGCTCACTTTTACAAGAAGAAGAAGAAATACATATATAGCTCATTTAAAGCCACTATTATTTAGGCTTTTTCTGTCATTCACAGCCAAATCTAATCCAACTCAACACGTTGCCCAAATGAAGAGTCTTTAAAGACTTCCTGAGAGAGGATATTTGTATACGTATAGCTGTGTATACACTGTGTATTCACTTTGCTGTGTAGCAGAAACTAACACAACATTGTAAAGCAATTATACTCCAATTAAAAAAAAAAAAGACTTCCATGGGTCCCATCTCATATCACATCAAACAAGTTAAAATGTCTTCATTAAATATAAACTGTAAATAACTCTACAAGGCAAGCTGAGGTCCAGTTATCTAGTTGGCATAATTTATGCTCTGTAAGCATTTATACATTTATTGACTTTAATTCTGTAGTTTTCTTTTTGCATTTTGGAGCCAATTAATTTATTTTTCCAATTCTACTCCATTTCCATAGGTTCTTTAAAAGCTTCCACGCCCTAGGCATCAAGCTTATAGCCAAACGAAGGAAATGGCCCTGTACCCTCATTGATTTCCCTGTTTCTAAAACATCCCAGCTCTCAACCCTGTTATGCCCCACAAGCTAAAGGGCTGTCCCCGCTTTTTGAGGCCATACTGCCCTCAGGTTAAAACTCAAACCCCTTGGCTCTGAAACAAGGCCCTTACCTCTGTCAACCCTCAGCTTCATCTTCCCTTTCCCATCCTGAGTCCCAGCTGTGGGATCCACTTGTAAGGAACACACTTCCTGGATACAGCAAGTCTCATATACCTTGGGGGCTCCCTGTCCCTCCTCTCCTGGGCTTGTTGCCTACACCTAGCAAATGCTCACATGGAACTTGGCTCCTCTAAGAAGTCGTCTCCCCTGATGACCTCAGGCAGCCTGGTCCTCCTCTCATGTCCCCAGGATGCTCTGCAGACCCCACGTTTAGCTCCTGAGTCTTATCTAAGGTTTGGTCTTCCTTTTCCTGCACCTTGCCTGACCCCTCCACAACAGGTCTATCTCCCTGGCTAGGCAGTGAGCTCTGAGAATGAGGCTGTGGCGTTCATGGCTCGGTTCCCCAGCTCCTCACCCAGGACATGGCTCAGGATTTAAGAAATGGATTTGTGGAATCCGTGGAGCCTAGTTCACTCCCAAAGCCCAGCTCAGGTCTGTCTCCTTCTGGAAGCCTTTCCTGACGCCTCCAGCCTCTGGCTCCTCCCTGTTCAAGTATCAGGATGGGAAGGGCCTCCAAGGCCATCTGGTCCAGTGTCTCATAGAGGAGAGACTGAGGCCCAGAGAGTCAAAGAGGTTTAGCCAAAGTCAGCCAGCAACTCAATGCGAGGTAGTGGGGGCTGGAGATGAGATTCCAGAGACTTTGTCCAGAGTCACTCCCTCCAAACTCTTTTTCCAAGTGTAAACCTTTCAGGGGTGGCTGAGAGCAAGATCTGAAGTTAGGCTGCCTGGGTTTGAATCCCAGCTCCACCACCAACACTCCTCCAGTTGATGTGTTAAACTCTCTGAGCCTAAGTTTCTTCATCTCTAAAACCTGAAGATGAACCATCTACCCCACATAGTAAATCCTGAACGTGAATGAGATAAATACAAAATCATCAGAACATACAGTGAACACTCACTAAATGTTGGCTATTATTTCATTATTATTTTTTTATTATTGGTATAAAGACCCAAATTCTCTGCAAAATCTGGCCCCTGCCAATCTCTCCACTCTCATCTGACTCCATTCTCCCAGCCACACTCTCCTTCTTTCAGGGCTCCAAATGGTTCATGGACTTTCCTGCCTCAGTGCCTTTGCACATGCTGATTCCTTGGCCTGCCTTTTTCTTCCACCCTCTTGCTCTCTTGTGCCTACTAAAATCCTGCCCCTCCCTCAGATCTAGATCAAAGCTATCTTAGGAAACTCTTTCCTGACTCTCATGCATCACAGTTTGCTGTGATATCTTTATTTGTGGGATGATCTGAAACACATTTGCTAGTAAGTCCAATGAGGGCAGAACCTGTTTTGCCTACCACTTTACTGCAGTGCCTAGCACAGTGCCTGGCATATAATGCATGTTTAATAAATGCATGCAGCATGAACAAATGGTGTCCTCCTCACTGTGGCCTCCCTTTCTCAAGCTGCTGCCCCCTCCCCTCTGTGGGGCTCTCCAGCCCCTTCCATCCTCCCTGTTGCCCCACCTCCAGCTGCCCACCTGTCTCAGAGGAGATGTTGACCTCGACACTCAGGTCGGGCACAGGTGCCCCCGGGAAGGAAGCCACGCACAGGTAGGTGCCGTAGTCACTGAAGTGCAGGTCAATGAGCTCTAGGCTGCTGGTGACGGCAGGCAACTCGGGGTCATTGCGAGTCACCAGCAGCCTCTTGGACATGCGTGCTGGCTTGCCGTTCTTGAACCACTGGTAGGTCACCTTCTCCTGGGGCACTGCGTCCACATGGCACGACAGCTTCAGATCCTGGCCCAGCTGTATGTTCTCGCTCTCTTTGATCACATCTGGGGTGATCTGGAATGTGGCATTCTTCATGGCTATGGGTGGAAGGAGAGGGAAGGGTGGCTGGGGCTGGCCCAAAGCCAGGGTTCCCTGTCTCACCACCACCATCCAGATGCGGCTCCTCGCCTCCAGCTGGCCTTCCTGGAAGTCGGGGTCTACAACCCCATTCCCAGGAGAAACCATCACGTTTTCTGCTTGGAAATTGTTCTGCTTGCTTAGATGTGTTTCCAAAAGTTCAAAAAAAGCTGGCTGTAGAAAAGTCAGTTTTAGTAATCAATACAGCCACAGTTGACCATATATTATGAGAGGCCCTGTTCTAAACACCTAAAATGTGTTTCTTCATTTAGCCCACCCCACAGTCTGTGAGGGAGGCATTTTATTGTCCCTGCTTTACAAAGGAGAGAACTGAGGCTCAGACAGTTTAATCCACTTGCTCAAAGAAGTAAATAGCCAACCTTGAATTCACACTCAGAGCCTATGTTGTTAGCTACTATGCTGCTTTATATTTATTGTTGTTTTAAACCTGGAATATACAAAATTCAAATTTTGGAAGGAAGCACTAGAATATACTACTGGTTATATGTAGAGAATGGGATTGAAGGGGACTGAGGGGAGACTTCTAACTTGCCCTTTTATGCTGTTGAGTTCTTTGCAACAGTTTGTGTCATTAAAAAAAAAAAAAGACTAATACAATCATCTTACATGCAATTACATAAAAATGCAGAGTTTAGAAAGAAAATGGTCTGGCCTCTTTTAGAAATCTGAATATTGTTTTATGTATGCCAAGAGATAGAATGCTTAATATTAGGTGCTCATTGGCAAGGACTCTGTAACAGCCATAAATCAGGACTGGGCTGAGTGAAACAGGCTGTATGTCACCCCAAGAGGTGACCACAAGTATTTGATGTAAATCGCAATCTTATCAAGCCAGGTTAATTTTAAAGGTCAAATGGAATCAGGTGGAGAAAAACAATCTTCTGATGGGAAAAGTACCATCAAAGGGAAAAGTAGTCATTAGATAACCACAGTTTGACTATTATTTTTCTCACTACTTAATCAGAATTAAGTAAAAAGTCATAGAGTGCCAGCTTATTTTTTGTGAGGAGAATCAGGGAGAGACTGGTCAGTGAGAGATGAACAAAGAAGAGTGTTCATTTCATCAGAAGATTCTCAATTGAATTTGACAAAAGCTGTATTTTACTTTCAAATGCTAAAAAGCTGGAAACAAGCCTAGATCTTTTAAAAAAAAATCTTTAAAAATAAATTTAAAAACAGTAACCTAAAGCTGTACAAGCAGAAGAATTTAAAGGTTTCTCCTTATAGAAAAGCAGTCAAGTCAAGATCTTATCAAGCAGCTAATGATCATTACTGAGGCTGAAATCTAGTTAGGAAAATATCTGTACTTCTTTAGATTGTGCTCCAAGTTTTAATCATTTTTACATTTAGTAATTATCTTCATACTTACTGAAATGCTTTGCTAATAAAGATTTACATAGGAAGCATGTGCAAATGTGTTTTATTTTCACTTTGATTCTATTAATCTTGTAGAAAACGTTGTACAGGGAGGAAGTCAGGAAATTTCTGTTAGAGACTATAATGTCCAAATTTAGCCTCAGGCAGCCTCAGTTTCCCAATCTAAAAAAATTCAAAGTGATCAACACCAGCCCTTCCCACATCTTGGCTTGCTGAGGTTATATTTGAAAATGTAGACCGTAAGCTGTAAATAAAACTCTATATATCATATTGTTAATTGACTATACCCCAATAAAAAGTTAAAAAAAAAAACAAAAAAACTTTCTACAAATTTTAGTCCTGCCATCTGCTGGCAGACACCTGAATTGCAGGGAAACTAAAGTGCCTGGAACCTTCTTCCTCAGCCTCTCCCTCCTACCAAGGAAAAGAAGACAGGCCCCTTTCCCCTTCCAGCTCTTGAGCAACAGGAACCCTGTCTGCTTCCCAAGCTCCCTCTCCCATGCCCCCCACCCCCAAAGCCACGTACATCGCACCAGGAGGTTGACAGTCTTCTTGGCAGGGTTGCCCACATTGTTGGTAGCTGTGCAGTTGTAGTAGCCAGAGTCTCGGGCCTGCACTGAAGGGATGCTGAGGGTGCCACCCTGGGCCAGGGCACCCAGGGGCAGCGGACCTGGCCCATGGGACCACTGCAGTTGGGGGAGGGGATCACCACCAGTCAGCAGACACTGTACCGTCACATTCTCCCCAGGGTTCACCACCAGAGTTTCGTTCACAGACAGCTTCAGGGCTGGTGGTGCTGGGAGGACAAGAATGGAGTCTCAGGGGACTGAGGCAGAGCTAGATGTGGGGGAGCAGAGGCAAGGAGAGAAGGCCTCTGGGGGAGGTTGGGGGGAGGAGGGAGCAGGCAGGAGGGAGAGGGCACAGACTCGTGAAGTGCCTGGAGTCCTGGCTGAGGACGCACAGGCGGGCAAGGGGCAGGGCAGGGAGGGGTCTGTACCTGTGGTGTTGGTGAGCCGGAAGCTGACAGCCTTGTCCGGGATGCCACACACGTTGCGTACAGATACCTGGCAGCTGTAGCTGGCATAGTCCTGGGGCCGCAGGTTCTTCAGCTTCAGGACCTTGGTCTCCCCCTGGGCAGTGACCACTAGGGTGAGGGGCCTGCTTGGGTCTCCAGGGCTCTCACACACATTCACCAAGCACCAGAGGCTAAAGCAAATTCCTATTCACGACTGAGCCTGGAGTGGATGCCACACTCCCCATACCCTGGCCTTGCATGGGTCCGAGGGTGTCCTGGTACACAATGGCCAGGACCCAGCCTCGGTTTCCCCATTTGAGGAAATGGAAGGGTAAGGCGGGAATCCCGCTCTGTCTCACAATCCATACAAATACAGGGCTGGCCCTGCAGGTCATGGCCACATGTGGAGTCTTGACAGCTAGGAAAGCTGCCTCTGAAAGCTCTCCCCTGAAGGATGGCTTCATCACCATCTCCTGGGATGGCAGGAAACCCTTGGGGAGTGAGTCATCTTTATCCCAACCCCTCCTGTGCCTGCCATGGGTTCCCAAGACCCTGCCAGCCAGCAACAGGTGGGGATGACTTGTCTGCCCCCCGGGGATGCTTTCCTAATTGAAGATGTTCTTAAAGGGCTCTTCTGTCATCACTGCTCCCTGACCTTTCTGTCTTGGTTCTGTCTACCCCAGGCTGTCTGAAGCCCAATCAGAATGCTTGCTTCTGATGTCAGAAGAAGATTGTTGGAGTCAGGGCAGTCCCTGGAACTCCAGGTGGTGAGGCCTCAGCCCCCCTGCACCCCTCCTTTGGGAGGTACAGAAGGAAGAGTGTGGGGTAAGCCATGAGGAGAGCAAGCCAGCTGCCACCCATTCTGACCTGGGTGTAGAGGGGCTCATAGATGTCAACCCCATTGTCCTGGCTGTGAGACAGGGTGTCAGAGCCCCGCTTCCAGATGAAGCGAGCAGGTGGGTTGGAGTTGACTGTACAGCGCAGGAACACCGTCTTCTCCTGGTAGAAGTTGCCTCGGACATCGCTCACCGTCTGGTGTACCGTCAGCATGGGCTCGTCCAGGTCTGCAAGGGCACAGTCCCGGTGGAGTCAGAGCTGCATGACCCATAGGTTGGGGGGGGGGGGTTGCCTTGAGCCCCTGGCAGCCCTCAGGGAAAGTTAAGCCACCCTCATGGAATGCTTCCAGAGAACAACATGCTCTGCCAGCCCTGCAAGTTTGACCAACCTGTCAGAGACAGGGGACTGGACTTGTGGGTGTCTCAGCTATCCCTCCCCAAGGACCTGCACTGGGAGGCAGCGGGGGTGGGGGGGGGGCTGTCTTCACCTCCTATCACGGGATAGAGGAATCAGCTGAGACTGGAAATCAGGCCATGCCTGCCAGCTCCTTCCCACTGCAGTAACTTGAGAAATGACCCTTGGCCCCAAGGCTTGGCAGACTCCTGGGTGGCTGATAGGGGATAAAAGAGAGGGCCTGGGGTTTCATTGCTCACCACTCTATCAGGTCCCATCTGGGGGGCAGGGGGTGTATTTAATAGGCAGGTTGATTGTAGGTACTAAGATGGTGGCAGATAGACCACTGGGCCTGGCCCCACAGCTTCTGGGTACCTAGGTCAGCCTGAATGGGCACAGAGGTGGGTGGTAAGCAGGCAGACAGCCTCCTGGGGTCAAGGGGAATCCATGGAGGGCAGGCAGGGATTGGAGGGTTCTCATTCAGCCAGCAGCAAGGACTGAGGGGTGCCTGGTCCTGCAAATGTTGGGGTAGGGAAGTTTTAGAGCTGCCCTGGAACAAAAGCAGAGATATGAGGTGTGGTGGGAAGGGCACTGGACCATAGTCAAGAGACCTAGGCAGTGAGCAAGTCACAAGCCTTTGGTCTCAGTGTCTTCATTTGTGGAATGGGTATAATCCAACCTGTCCTGGCCTCCCTGACCACTTTACAGGGATGCTCCAAGGTTCATATTTGATTATGATGGGACCAGGTCTGCTGCTGCTGCTGCTAAGTCACTTCAGTCGTGTCCGACTCTGTGCGACCCCATAGACGGCAGCCCACCAGGCTCCCCGGTCCCTGGGATTCTCCAGGCAAGAATGCTGGAGTGGGTTGCCATTTCCTTCTCCAATGCATGAAAGTGAAAAGTGAAAGTGAAGTCGCTGAGTCCTGTCTGACTCTTAGCGACCCCATGGACTGCAGGACTACCAGGATCCTCCATCCATGGGATTTTCCAGGCAAGAGTACTGGAGTGGGGCGCCACTGCCTTCTCCGGGAATGGGTCAGGGTAGTGCAAATCAAAGGAACACCAAAGATGCCCTTCTCTAACCTGGAAGAGAGAGTCTCTACCATTGTTTTCCATGGAGGTGCCACGTCTCCACCCTCCTCCCCACTCCTTCTTCCCAGCCTGAGCCCCCAGGAGCAGGCCCCTGGCCTTGGGGAGTGAGAGGGGACCCGACTCACACTGCACGTCCACCCGGATGGACTTGATGGCGGGTACGCCCACGCCATTCTCAGCCTTGCAGTAGTAGCGGCCACCCTGCGTGCGCGCAATGCGCTCGATGCGAAGCGTCTCATTGAACACCGACGTCTCCTGGAACTTGTCCGAAGCACTCCCAGCTGTCTTAGTCCAACGCACCTGGGCCAGCCAGGCAGGACACAATTGGACCCGGCACGGGGGCTCCCCGCCCACTCCCATACTTTTCCACAAGTGTATGCGGGCTATACACAGGCCTGGGAAGCTAACCCAAACAGCCTCGAAGAAATGCACACTGGAGGTGGGACCTCTCAGTGAAGAGCCTGGGCAATCTAGGAGCAGATGGAGGAGGTTTTTATAAAGTTAGAATGTGCAATTGTTAAGAGAATCAATTTGTGGGCAAGTTACCCAACCTCTCCTGCCTTCCTTTCTGCGTCTCTAAAATGGAAATATTACTCCTTTACTGGGCTTATTGGGAAAACTAAACGAGTATATAGTTAGTGCCTGGAAGAGTAAGACTGATTAAATTTTTGTTATCCCATTTTTTTAGCTTACTGGGCTTATTGGGAAAACTAAACGAGTATATAGTTAGTGCCTGGAAGAGTAAGACTGATTAAATTTTTGTTATCCCATTTTTTTAGCTTAGTGGCATGGGTAGTTTACTCATCTCCTAGTTTCAGACTTCTCATGTATGAAAGAGGTCTATGTGGTAGCCAGTGTCTACCTTGGATGGCCCCCAGTGGCCTCCACCTCCTGATAGTCACACCTTTCTGTAGTTCTCTCCCATTTTGTACCAGGAATGGTCCATGTGACCAACAGAATTTGGCAGGGGTGATGGTGTGTCTCTGATACTCTCATCTCACCACCCTTACTCTACCCTGATAGGCCCAGGGGTTACAAAACTTGGGGAAGACTACAGCAGCTTCTGAGCACCGAAGAATTGATGCTTTTGAACTGTGGTGTTGGAGAAGACTCTTGAGAGTCCCTTGAACTCCAAGAAGATCCAACCAGTCCATTCTGAAGGAGATCAGTCCTGGGTGTTCTTTGGAAGGAATGATGCTAAAGCTGAAACTCCAGTACTTTGGCCACCTCACGTAAAGAGTTGACTTATTAGAAAAGACTCTGATGCTGGGAGGAATTGGGGGCAAGAGGAAAAGGGGATGACAGAGGATGAGATGGCTGGATGGCATCACTGACTCGATGGACGTGAGTTTGAGTGAACTCCAGGAGTTGGTGATGGACAGGGAGGCCTGGCGTGCTGCAATTCATGGGGTCGCAAAGAGTCGGACACGACTGAGCGACTGAACTGAACTGAACAGCAGCTTCAGGCCATTCAGACATTGATCAGAGGGTGTTTTGGAGAAAGAACAAGACCATGAAAAAGATTTTTTTTCTTTTTGTACTTGACATTTTGCAGTTTTACCATGATTTACCTAGATGGGGTTTGTTTACAAACTGCTTAGGGCCTGGTTTATCCATCAAAGAATTTATAGCATTCTTCAGTTCTACAAAATTCTCAGCCTTTATCTCTTTAAAGATTGCTGCCTCTAAGTTTTATCTAGTCCTTCTAGAATGCCTTGATTTATGTTATAGCTTCTCATTCTCCCAACTTCCTTTTCACACTTGGCATCCCTGTCTTCTCCAGACTGCATTGTAGCTGATTTGGATCTATCGTCCAATTCACCAGTTTCTTCTTTAGCTACTTCTATGGCTTTGAGGTCAAATTTTTCTAAAGACTGTATCATTTTTTACTTCTAGGATTTCTGTTCGCTTTTTTCCATATCCTTAACTGACCAGGTTTTATAATCTCCTGTCTTGTGGATTCTATTCCTTCCATTATCTCTTTAAATATTTTAAACATATTTAAGGATTCCCTCCAGATTGCTCTATGATCTCTGTTTTCTCAGATGTGAGTTGTTCAATTATTTGGGGTCTATAGACTGGCTCTCCCAGCACTGCATTTTAAGATGTTTTAAAATTTCACCCCGTGGGCTTGTATTCAGGAGGAATTACTTCCAAAGTCCCACTTGGGCCCTGACATGCCTGTCTGGGGTGTAACTATATGGCTGCCTACACCCAAGATACATGGATTTACAGGTTCAAACCAGTTTCTATATGTTTCGCAGCTTAAGATTTCCTTACCACTTGGATAGTGCAAGATACAGACTGGATTAGGGTTATTCCCTCAAAGGTGACTCTGTTTGCACCCACACCCTGAAGCAAAAGTCTGCTCCCTGCTGTGACTCTGGGCTGTGGGGCAGAGATCTGGTCCCCATTCATAGGTGGTATCACTCGTATTAAGCTTCCAGTTTTAGGTAGAGGGTCCAGCTCCAGCTCTAGTTATAGATGAGCCTGTGGCCTCAGCTCATACCACCCATGTGTGTATTAATACTACTGTCTCTGAAGTGAGTATGTCCCTCCAAGGACCAGGTTCTTCAGCTTTTGCTCACTGCCGTTGCTGTAGAGTTTTTCTTCCTTTTGGCCATAGACATTCCCTCTCTCTTGCTGTTAGTTGGCAGTAGGGAATTCCAGGAGCACTCATTCCCCCATGTGACCACAAAGCAGGTCATGAGATTGTATTTGCTCCACCCTGAGACTGTGGATGCTCCATGGCAATGGGAACTGCAGCTGTATCCTCAGGACCCATCATAGTACTTGGCATATAGCCGCTGCTGCTGCTGCTAAGTCACTTCAGTTGTGTCCAACTCTGTGCGACCCCATAGATGGCAGCCCACCAGGCTCCCCTGTCCCTGGGATTCTCCATGCAAGAACACTGGAGTGGGTTGGCATTTCCTTCTCCAATGCATGAAAGTGAAAAGTGAAAGTGAAGTCGCTCAGTCGTGTCCGACTCTTAGCGATCTCATGGACTGCAGCCTACCAGGCTCCTCCATCCATGGGATTTTCCAGGCAAGAGTAACTGGAGTGGGATGCCATTGCCTTCTCTCTCTTAGGGTTAGGCTTTAGAGAGGACCACCCCTAAAGTCACACCTAGACGAGCAGCATCCTGAAGACTGGCAACATTGTTTTCACTTCCAAACAAATCCTTAAGAAGGAGCAAGCAATGATGATAGTTTCAGACTAAAACCTTTGGGGGTTTCTTGTCCATCTGATTGTCTTAAGGTCAAACCTACTAAAGCTGTCCCTGTTCCCAATATTATCCGTCCCCCGCCCCCCCGCAAAAAAGAACTTTGCAATCACTGTGCTTCCTAAGAGCCAACCAAAACCTTTTCTGCTGCTTTTAAAGGTCACAGCAGCTCACCAGCAAATTTCACCGTCCCTTCAGCCCATCCTCCTACCTCTTCCTGTCAGCTTTCTGTGATAACCAGCCAACACTTCCTGCCTAAAACATACAGTGGGTCTGGGACAAAATTCACACCTGGCTTTTCCAGATACCCATCTTCTGTTTGCACAGTGGAAACCTCCTGAAGTAGTGGTTATGTGTTTTTTGTTTGCTTGTTGTTGTTGTTTGTTTGCAATTGTGTTATATGTTGTTGGTAACTCCTGGGTCCCCCAACTTAAAGAGGAAGAGTGCTAAGCCATAGAGAACACTGGTTCTGGATTCAAATTCTGCTTCCGCCCTCACAAATGCTGGGTGACCTTGGGAGTTTACCCAACCTCTCTGATCCTTGATTTCCTTATCTTAAAATGGAGGCCCTAATGCCTTCCTCACATCCTGGCTGTGAGGCTTCAAGGAGGGAACGCTGGAGAAAGTACCTAGCACAGTGCTTGGCACACGGTCTGACTTCACACAGTGGCTGAAGGTTTATCTGTGGGAGCGTTTGCTCAGCAGGTACAGGGAATGGAGTGGGATGGAACAGCTGACATTCAGTTGTCAGTGTTTCCAGGTGAGTAAGCCCACAGTCTAGCCCTTCCCCACAGAGTCTATTTTCCAGCCATTTCCCCAGCCCCAGGCTCCTGTCTTCTGCTGACCTGCTACCATCTGCCTTCAGTCTCAGGTCCCACTGCCTCTTCTGATTCTGGAGTTGGGCGGGGAGTGAGGAGGCGAGGGCAGGGGGACACCCACAAGCCAGGGCGGGGGCTTACCTGGGGCCGAGGATGCCCAGTGACGAGGCACTGCAGCACGAGGGTGTCCCCCTCCCGGATGGTGTAGACGCGCTCGCTGATGTTGTCTTCTTTCACCACACACGCCTGGCCCGCATGCACGATCTGAGCCTGGGCTGGAGCTGGCGGGAGACGGGGAGGTTTAGATAGGAGACTCAGAGGCCAGAGGAGGTCTAAGGCTCCCTCCTGAGTGTGTCACCCAGAACTCCCCAGCATATCCCTCAGAGGCCTCATCCCATTGAGCTCCTCCTGGGGTCCCTAGGCCAGAACCAGAAGGGTCAAGGACTCAGGAAAGGGGCAATTCCTCCCCATCCCACTGCTCTTGCAAGAGATCTGTACTCTTTGGGGCTTCCCTGGTGGTCCAGTGGCTAAGACTCCACACTCCCAATGCAAGGGATTGGGTTTGATCCCTGGTAGGGAACTAGATCCCCCATGCCGCAGCTAAGAGTCCACGTGCTGCAACGAAGGTGGAAGATCCCATGTGCTGCAACTAAGACCCAGTGCGGTCAACAAATAAATTACAATATTTTAAAAAAGAGAGAGAAGTGCTTTTCAACGAGCCAAGGATTGTGAGGAGGCTTGGTAATCTGTGCAAGTTGGTTATCATTCAATGAGCATCATGTCTTAGACCCCAGTCGTGGAGGCTGCTCTCCACATTTGGCAGGTGCCTCCATTCCCAGCTTTGGTGTCAGCTGCGAGGCACGCAGAGCTTACCTGCCCCAAGGAATTGCCTTCAGACAGTGAGCACTGCCTGGACCAAACATGCCTAGGAGGTCACCTCTTGCCCAACATCCCCCGCCACACACACACATACACACCAGTGACCTGATGGACATGATGCAAAGGCCCAGCCGTGTTGCCTCAAGTGGGGTGACTATGGTTCTGTTCACGCTCCAGAGCCCTTGTGCCCCAACCCCTGGGAACTGGCTGAGACTAAGTCAACAAAACCTCATTGTCACCCAGCTGTTTCTCTCATTCCCTTTCAATTTGTCCTGGGAGCACTTTCTCAGCAAATCACTTGCCTGAACTCCCTCCCACCAACCACTCCAGGCTCAAGTTCTAGTGAACCTGACCAAGATATCCCCCAGCCCCACAGACTGCGCATCACTCCCGTCACCCAAGGCCTGTTACCGTTCCCTCGTTGCTCACGGAACCTATGCCAGCCTCCTCTCCAAGGGACAGAAGTCTTCACCGGGGGACCTGGAAGTTCTCCTAAGACTACATGTCCTCCTTGACCCTCTCACAGTGCCTGGGGGCTGGGGTCTGGCCAGGGCTGGGGCACCAAAGCTAGGATATGGCTGGGGGACCAAAGGGAAAATGATGGAACCGGAGAAGTTCATAGACCTCCTTTGGTGTCTTAACCACACTGTCCTGAAAGCAAACCAGCACCAGTAGTTGGGCTCTGGGAAAGAGGGCAAGACCTCAAGTTCAAACATGTCTGCTCACAGATGAGGGTGGACGAGGTGGAAGTAGGAGAGCTGATCCAGGGTTCGGGGGACACAATAGGGTGAAAACTTGAGTCCTTGCCCTAAAGAGGTGCAGGGAGATAAAACCTGTTCATACAATGTGTAACGTCCTCCAGCAAGCATTCCATGATTGACCTACATCTTCCCCGCTCTGCATCCATCACTTTTCCAGCACAGCAACAAAGCATCAATCTGTGTGACTATCAAACTCAGGATTCTCATCTTTCTGCCTACCCAACTGTGAGCTTATATTGGTATCCCCAGCCTTGAATACAGCAGGTACTCAGTGAACACTGAATGAATGAATGTATAGGAATATTCCATGGTGAAGGTGCTAAGCATTGTAAAAGAGGTAAAGAAATCCCTAGGAGGTCAGGGGAGAAAGACATCACTGTTGGAGGAAGAATCACAGAAGACTGTGGAAGAGATAGCTTTTGAACCAGTCCTCAAGGAATAGGGGGACTTCCTGCAGGTTGACAGGGCAGTCTAATATTCCATATTACCCAGGGTAAAACACTAGTGACCTCTGGACCTTAATTTTCTCATCTCTAAGATGAGAGAATGCTACCAACCCTGACAACTCACAAGGGTGGAAGTGATAATACGTGCATGCTAAGTCGCCTCAGTCATGTCCGACTCTTTGTGACCCTATGGACTGCAGCCAGGCTCCTCTGCCCATGGAATTCTCCAAGCAAGAATACTGGAGTGGGTTGCCATGCCCTCCTCCAGGGGGTCTTCCTGACCCAGGGATCAAACCCACATCTCTTACATCTCCTGCACTGGCAGGTGGGTTCTTTACCACCAGCTTCACCTGGGAAGCCCTCAGGAGTGATGATAACACAGGATAAATGAGAAGTGCTTAGTAGAACTCTGATGTGTTTTTACTGTTGTCACAAGCAGTACCTTAATTAACAGAGTCTCTCCAACCAACAGTGACAGGACAGTCATGAACTAATGACAGAGATAGGTCCACAGAGGAAGCCCGGCCATAGGTCAAGTAGCTTGCAGAGGGCGGGGGCAGGGGGAAACGTGCAACCATTGGGAGTGATGTAGGTTAGGTTTAACCACGAGAGTCTCTGCAAACAGCAGCAGGTTCTGCAAACAGTGGCAGCTGCCACCAACCCAGGGTCTGAGTGTCCAGTCTGGCTGCCTTGGAGGAATGAACCTAGGCTAGTGGTCAGGAGACAAGCTGTGTGACCTGGGGCAAGTCAGACCTCAGGGAACTCAGTTTCCCCACCTGTAGGAGGTGCGTGTACTAGATAACTTCTGACATCTTTTTTCAATTCACACTTTCTATGAATTTTATCAATAGCACGTAGTCCCTGTGTAAGGTGCCCCCTGGAATCTGGGGAACAAGTCTGAAACTGTCACCCCCTGAAATGGAAATGCATCGGAAGAGATAGCCATCTGTGGCCAAGGTCCTCAGGAAATCTCATCAGGAAACAACCCACCAATGTATGATGTGTGTGCCAGTTGCTGGTAAGACCAGAGGCTGCCTGGATGTCTGCAAGAGGCCTGGGGTGCCTCTCAACAAGGAAGACATCGATTTAACAGGCTCCAGTGGAAGATAAGCTGTAATCTTGGACAGCGTGGCTTGCCCATAGCCAGGCAGTGTTGTAATGACAGATGCTTTGGTGACTGATAAGGAATTCTGAAAGTGAGTTAGAGAGCTGAACTTTCTCAGGGCCTGGACAGCACAAGCTGGGAAAGATGGGGCCTGACCCACAGACACAAGGCTTCTGACTACCTGACAGGTTCGCTTTCTCATTGGCCATGGGGCTATGAGTTGGCATCATGGATGATGACATCATTAAGATTACCCAACTTCCTTTAATGTCATTAACCACTAAGACTATCCAACTCTCAAATGGCAGAACCTCTTTGGAAGAGATTTTGGCAGCATCTACACAGGCTAAAGACTGCTGCAGAAGCTGAAGCTCCAATACTTTGGCCACCTGATACAAAGAGCCAACTCATTGGAAAAGACCCTGAAGCTGGGAAAGACTGAGGGTGAGAGGAGAAGGGGGTGACAGAGGATGAGATGGTTGGATGGCATCACCAACTCAGTGACATGAGTTTGAGCAAGCTTTGGGAGATAGTGAAGGACAGGGAAGCCTGGTGTGCTGCCATTCATGGTGTTGCAACGAGTCAGATACAACAGAGCAACTGAACAAACAAAACTCAGGTTAAACAAGTATATACCCCATGACACAGGAATCCTATTTCTGGGTATGTACCCAATAGAAATTAGTGCCTATGACAACCAAACAATAGGTCCAAGAATATTCACAACAGCTTTGTTTATTACAACTAAAAACAAGAAACAACCCCCATGTCCATCATGAGCAACAAGGGTAAATTAATTCTCACATATTCATACAATGGAATATTACACAGAAGTGAAAAAAGAACTATGGGTAGACACAACAATGCTGTTGAATCTCACAGCACAATTTGAGTGAAAAGAACTCAGACATAAAAGAGGAAACAGTGTATGGTTTCATCTATTTGAAATTCAGAACTGAAAAAAAAAAACAATCTTATAGTAACAGAGGTCTAAGCCATGGTTGCCCTTGGGTGGAGGTGAGGGATTATTTACTAAGAAGGCACAAGAGAAGCTTCTGGGGAGGAGATGGGATCCCATTGAATGAGATGGAAATATTCATAGTCCTAATCTGAGTGGTTGTTATAAGGGTGGATGCACATATAAAAAAGCACCAAGGTATTTGCTTAAGATTTTACTGTATCACTTTTATTAGATAAAGACAGAGCATCCACCCACCTCCCTTTGATGACATTGTCCACTGAGGTTATCCAGTTTCCTCAATCACCCTTTCCCTTTATTCCAAGTCCTTCTTGATGAGCCGCTTCCCATGACCGACTTCTTCCCAGTTCAGATGTTCCTTCTGGAGCAAGTGCTGGCTAGTTGCAAGGCACCCAGGACCCCTTGGGCTTCCCAGATGGTGCTAGTGGTAAAGAACCAAATGCCAATGCAGGAGACATCAGAGACACGGTTTCCATCCCTGGGTCAGGAAGATCCCCTGGAGGAGGAAATGACAACCCACTCCAGTATTCTTGCCTGGAGAATCCCATGGGCAGAGGAACCTGGCAGGCTATAGTCTATGGGGTCACAAAGCATAGGACACGGCTGAAGCGACTTAGCACATGCACACACACAGAGGCCCCCTTGGCCTAGGGATTCCAATTTGCCCATCACCCCCACTGTTTCATTAACGTGAGTCAGCCTCCCCACCTCCTCTTACCCCCAGGATGGCTAGAACTATGTTTCTGACCCTAAACCAACAGAGATCCCACCAAGTTATAGTCCCCCGCAAAAGGGGTTGTGTCCCACTGAGTCTCAGCCTCTCGCTCCACACACTCCCGGAAGGCACTGCCAGCAAATGGCATCTTCTCATTCCAAAGGCAACCAGGCCAGGGCCTGAGTCAAGAGGCACTGTGACATAATCCCTTCATTCAGTCTATCGAACGACAAATGCTTCCAGCCAGCCGCTGCGCTGGATGCTCAAGAGACTGTCATGAAAAGCAAACAAGGACCAGCTCTGAAAGAGCACTCTTGGAGAGATGGACGACAAAGAAGGAAACAGAAATGAACAGGATGGTTTCAGAGTGTGGTTATTGCTAGGATGACCCTGAAGCGGGGGGCGGGGTGGGGGGGTCGTGACAAGAGAAACTGGGCGGAGGAGGGGTCTGCTGGAGAGACATGGAAAGAGCAGACAATCTGGGGCTCATTTCTGGCTCTGCTACCCTCTAGCTGGGTGACACCGGGCTAGTTACTTCACCTCTCTGAGCCTCAGTCTCAGGAGCAAGAGATGGGAACAATAATGCCTTCTCCCAGGGCTGGTGTGAGGCTTAAATACAATGTATGTAAAATACCTGACCGAAGAGTATGTGTTTCTTTCTTTCTTTTTTTTTTTTTTTTTTTAGTGCAACTGGTCTTAGTTGCAGCACTCAGGATCTTCCATCCTCGCTGTGGCATCCAGGATCTTTAGTTGGAGCATGTGAACTCTTGGTAGTGGCATGTGACTTCTAGTTCCCTGACCAGGGATCAAACCTGGGGCCCCTGCACTGGGAGTGCAGAGCCTTAGCCACCGGACCACCAGGGAAATCCCAAACACTATATGTTCTGTCAAGAAGTGACAGCTCTTGAGATGATTAAACACGACCAAGAGATGGGGACAGGAGACCACCTTCTGTGGCCCACACGACATCCCAGGGGTGGAGGGACTCGAAGCAGACACTAAACCGTTAGGGATGTCTCACAAATTTGTTCCAAATTCATGTTGAGGGCTGTGAAGGACTTTAGAGAAGTCAGAAAACCAGAGGGGAGGGATGGAGCCCTTTTATACACTCAACTTTCAGAAAGACTTTCAGCAAGTTATCCAAGCCTTAGTTTTCTCATTTGTAAAATGGGGTTGTTGTGGAAAGGAATAAGAAAGTAAATGTAGGTGAAGTGTTTAAAACTGTTTGGTTCACAGTAAGCCCCCAAGCACGCCAGCCAGTGTTATTATTCCGTATGTGATTCGCACTCCTCTCAAAATGCCATCTCCCCAGGGCCTGCAAGGGCTTTGCATGAAAGGATGCTGTCTTATCTACCACAGATGGTGAGGCCTGATACATTCCTGGGGTCCATTGTATATTTGCAGGCTCCTGGCCTTATTTCTAAGAGCCAGAAAGGGCATTATTTCTAAAGTCCTATTTAGCCTCCTTTGGTAGAGAAGGAGACTGAGGCCTGGAGAAGGGAGCCCTCTTTCCACTCATGGACACAGGCACTAGCAGAGCTGGGGCTCGAACCCAGGCTTTCTGTCTGCTAGCCTGGAACTCAGTTTGCTGCCCTCCATAGACTCCCCTGCTCCCTCCTTGTATCACCCTGTGGGGGACTGGTGGGGAGCCCTTTGCAATGCAGATTCCCAGGCCCTGTGCAGAACCACCAGCCTGACTCTTCAGAGTCCATATTTGTAACAAACTCCCTGGGAATTTCAGAAGTACTGCTGGATTTGTTTTCTCTCTGAGGCCACTTTGGTAGATAGAAACTAGGACAGGATTTTGGAACCATTTCCCTGCTTTTGGTCTTGGAGACTTTTGCTACAATATTTCACTCTTCTAAGTTTTATCAACAAATCCCCCCAGGAAAAGAAAATACCTTGTCTCCTAACCTGGGTGCCACAAAAGGCTCACAGAGCCCATCGCCAGATAAGGATGCTGTACCTTCTCTCTCCCTCTGAGTCGCAGCACAAAAGAGCATACTCTTCAAGGCTCTGAAAAGGCCTGCAGTAAACACAGTAGCTCCGTGGTATAAAGAACCTGCCTGCAACGCAGGAGCTGCAGGAGATGCGGGTTCGATTCCTGGGTCTGGAAGATCCCCCGGAGGAGGGCATAACAACCCATTCCAGTATTCTTGCCTGGAGAATCCCATGGACAGAGGAGGCTGGTGGGCTACAGTCCACAGGGTCGCCAAATCAGACCCAACTGAAGCAACTGAGCACGCAGGCACACATGCAAACACATCCACATAACTTGGTTTATTCCAGTGCTTTCCATTTGACCATAAAGCCCTTTCTTCACAGAATATAATGGCTATGGAGTCAAGGAACATGCCCCTCCCCAGGCCCTTGGCTGAGAAGAGCCAAGTAGCATGAGGGCTGTCGCCAATGGGGCCACGTGGTAAGGAGGACCGCTGAGCAGAAATGGCAAGTCCCTGGCAGGTGCTTCCAGCTCACTCCTTCCTTCCTCCAAAAGCATACACCCCAAGTCACAGGTGCGGTAGGAACTGCCAGCACCAGGAGGCCCAGCGAGGAAGCCACCAATTCTCAAGGACTCACTTCACGGCAAATTCCAACTTGCCCCCTGGGCTCCTGAAGAGAATTCTCACTGCAACCTGGAAGGGGAATTTCATCAAAGATCCCCATCCCCCATGGGAGAATTTTCTCCCTGGATGTTAGCCAAGGGGGTCGGGGGTGGGGGGGGTGGCAGATGCTGGCCAAGTGCAGGAGGAGTCAACAGCAGGATGGGGGGCCAAACAAGGCTGACAGACAGCAGTGGGAATGAAACCTCTTGATCAAAAGCCCCATCCATCGCTTTCCTTCAGCTTTCCTCTCCATCCTAAGTTTTATTTATTTATTCTTCCCAAACTTTAAACTGTTTATTTTATATTGGGGTATAGCCAATTAACTGGAGAAGACACTGGCAACCCACTCCAGTACTCTTGCCTGGAAAATCCCATGGACGGAGGAGCCTGGTGGGCTGCAGTCCATGGGGTCGTGAAGAGTCGGACACGACTGAGTGACTTCACTTTCACTTTTCACTTTCATGCATTGGAGAAGGCATTGGCAACCCACTCCAGTACTCTTGCCTGGAAAATCCCAGGGACGGAGGAGCCTGGTGGGCTGCAGTCCATGGGGTTGCACAGAGTCGGACACGACTGAAGCGACTTAGCAGCAGCAGCAGCAGCATAGCCAATTAACAGTGCTGTGTTAACAGTTTCAGGTGAACAGTGAAAACGTACACATGTATCCATTCTCCCCCAAACCCCTCTCCCATCCAGGCTGGCACATAACGTTGAGCAGAGTTCCATGTGCTACACAATAGGTCTCTGTGTAAATAAAAAATATTTACCCATTTTAAATATAGCAGTGTGTACATGATCTTCCCAAAGTCCCTAACTATCCTTTTTCCCCCAGCAACCAGAAGTTCATTTTCTACTGAGTGGAGTAAGTCAGAGAAGGAAAAATATCATATGACATCCCTTATATGTGGAATCTAAATATATATATATATATACACACACACACACACACACAAATGAACTTACCCATCCTAAATTTTAAAAGGTTAATCATGACCGAGTGGGAGCTGGTGTCCTGTTCCCTGCTCCTGATTTTCATGGAGAGTGTGTCTGCAGGCGGAAGGAAACGTCCAAACAGAGCGGAGTGAGGGGAGGACAAGGAGAGAAAAGAAGTGGGGGCCACAGACTTCCCCACCTGAAGCTGGTTCCATCCGCCCTGGTCACCGGCTGGCAGGGCAAGTACCACCACCCTAACCACCTCTCAGATGCTTCACCGAGTGCTCCAGGCCAAGCTATATGGAAACAGAATCTGTGCTCTGGTCCTGCCTTCTATCAGATCGTCATTCAACAAACCCTCATAAGTGTGAGGTGCTGAGCTGGGTGCTGGCGAGAGCTCCAACACCCAAATCCTGAACTGGGGAAGTGGACAGTCAAGAAGAGCTGCGATAAAGGCCTGCTGAGAGGCAGACAGAAAGCATGGAGGGAAGGACTGCTGTGGGCTGGGGTTATGTCTCAGGTGTCCCCCCATCACCATCATATAACAATAACGTCATAACATACACATAATAAGTTACTCTGGGCCAGCACTGTACTGAGTGTTTTATATCTAATTGTTTACTGCTCATAACAAGCCTATGATTGTTCCCATTAATCAGATGAGGAAGCTGAGTCTTAGCAAGGGTAAGTAACTTGCCCAGGGGCACCCTGCTGGTTTGGAGTCCATCGGACTCTCTGACATTTGTGCTAAGCCCTCCACATCTCCAGTTTCCAAGTGCCTGACACAGAGCTGAGGACAGAGTTTCCACGTCACTGGTTGGGCTTGTCCCAGGGCGCATCCTTAGAAACTCTTCCTCCCTCATCCTCCCAGCTCCTGGTACCCACATGTTTATCGATCCCTTTTTGTACATAATACAAATGGACACTTAATAATTTAGCAGAGTTAACAGTGCTGAAATATTAACAGGCTTTTCCCTTTTAATTAGCTGCTCAGAGAATGGCGACCAGGGTCTGAAATGAGGCTCTCAGGGTAGGCGCTTGGCTGGCTCCGCCTGGGCCTTGTGATGCTACGTGATGCCACGCACCTCTCCCATGGACCACGGGCCATCGAACAAGGACCTCTCAGGGAAATTAACCTTTCTGTGCACTCCACAGTGAGGGTTCACCCTGCCCTCTGCACAGACCTGTATGCAGAGCTGGCCAAAGCCTGGCCTCTGGGCCACAGGCCTGGGGGCAGGCCAGCTGGTTTCTCAGGAGTGCTGGGGTCTAGGGGAGGCTCCAATTCCATGCTGGGAAAACCAGTTTGAAGCAGTGCCATCTCCTCTGGCCTCACCTCAGTGCCTGTCATCTTGAAGGGAAGCATCATCTCCCGGGCCCTATCCACCGCTGGTCACTCCCCCAGGGCATTAGACATCAGTCCAGGATGCTTTCCTCTCCATCTTCCTTCTTGCTCCCTGGCCTCCCAACCCTTCAAACACACACACATCGCCTGTTCATCTGCACTGATTCCTGGATCCCTTCTGTAACATTTCCTGAGCACCTATTGTCCTGCCCTCAGCTCTGGGATGCAGAGCCAATCAGGCGCTGCCCCCTCCCCAAAGAACCTCTGCCCTCCCCTTGCTACAGACTCTATTAAAGTCTGCTCTCAGCAACTGGGCTTTTTTGCTTATCAAAACCAAATCCACGTTCAGCCGACCTCCCCTTTGGCTGCAAAAATCCCTCCCCAACCCGACTGTATGTATCTCTGACCTCCGGGTCCAAGAGCACCATCACTGAGCGAGGAAAGCAGCCACAGCTGAAAGATCAGGGCACAGGCTGCCAGCCTATCACTACGACGGAGCGTGAAGACAAGCGCTGCTCTCACAGTCAGAGGCAGGGCCTGGTATGGCTTGCAGAGTCCGCTATGATGCGTAAGGCCTGGTTCTATTTTCAAGACCTGATGCTGTCTGCAGAGCTTGCTGCTTCTGGCAGAGCCTGGCACTCTGCTGAAAGTGGTGGGCAGTCCAGCCACACCCCCATCCCTTGGAAGGTTTGGCACCACTGCACCTACATCCTGGCTCCATCAGAAGGCACACAGGTTTTGAGAGTGTCGGGCTCTGCTCAGAATCTTCACCGAGTATCAGTGGAAGTCTAGTCTGCACAAAACTAATGAACTCTGGAATGTCAGGACAGGCCACTGGGAAAGCCCTCTAAGTGAGGCCTCTGAGATCCCCTGGGGGAACTATAAAAAGACATTCTCTCTGTGGGCAGGGAGATCAATTCTCAACAACAAGGTGCCCCAGGGCAGTTCTGGGCTTCCCAGGTGGTGCTACTGGTAAAGAACCCGCCTGCCAATGCAGGAGATGTAAGAGATGTAGGTTCGATCCCTGGATCAGGAAGATCCCCTGGAGGAGGGCATGGCAACACACTCCAGTATTGTTGCCTGGGAAGTCCCATGGACAGAAGAGCCTGGCAGGCTATAGTCCATGGGGTCGCACAGAGCTGGACACGACTGAAGAGAGTTAACACGGCACAGCACACAGGGCAATTCTAACCAGTGTAGGCAGGACACTCGGGGAAGAGAGGGCAGAAAGGTGCACACTACAAGTCAGGCATTGCTTGAGCAGAGGCTGTAAGTGCAAGTCTGAGGGGCTGCCCACAGCCTTGGGCAAGTTATTTAACTTCTCAAAGCCTCAGTCCCTTCATCTGCCATATGGGGATAACACTATATCTCAGCTCTGGCAGAAGTAACTTCTAGGTTGTGAGGATTAAACAAGACAATGTGGATACAGAGCATAACCACCAGTATCTAGTAACTGCTCAATAAATTTCAGTTCCCTTTCCATTTGATCATAGGACCTGGGACCCTGTTCCAAGGGCCTACAAGAGGAAAATGTAAAACTGAATGAAGAGTGGGGGGATGCCAAGAGCCATAATCCTGACAGACTAGAATATCAATGTGGACTGAGGACTTTCCTGGTGGTGCAGGGGATAAGAATCCGCCTGCCATTGCAGAGGACACGGGTTCGATCCCTGGTCTGGGAAGATTCTACGTGCCCGGGAGAAACTAAGCCTGCACACCACAGCTACTGAGCCTGTGTGCCTAGAGCCTGTGCTTCACAACAAGAGAAGTCACTGAATGAGAAGCCCACGTACCACAACCAAGAGCAGCCCAAGACCGTCGCAACTACAGAAAACCCATGCAAAGCAACAAAGATCAAGTGCAGCCAAAAATAAATAAAATTATATTTTAAAAATGTGGACTGAAAGAGGTGATCACTGGGAGGAAGGCTCTCCCCAGGAGGATGGCGAGAAAGAGAGGCTACCACCCAACAGGGTAGAGAACGGTTTTAGGCCTCAGGACCTGAGCTTGACTAGCCCAGGGACATGGGACCGGTGGACATGGTGTTTCTTCAGGGGTCTCACTATTCAACCCCACCAAGGTTTGCAGTCCTGGAGACCCCATCACTGCAGTTCCCCTGGCCTTGGGTCTTGGCAGTGGGCCAAATTCTGGATATGACCACATTCCCACCTGACAAAACAAAGCTCTTGAACTGATTCCATGGGAGAGGCAGGGCTGGCGTAGACACAGGGGTTCTCCTTGAGGCTGTTGCAATAATTGCTGTGTGACCTGGGGCAAATCATTTAACTCTGTGGCCTCCAGCCCCAGCTTCCTGCCTGTAAAATGGGCATAAGAATCCTCCCTATTGGAAGTATTAAATATAATAAGAATGGAATCCACCAAGCACAGCACATGTTGCAGCACATGCTCCAGATGTATAGTGAGAAGGGAGCGGAATAAAACCAAACTCATACCTCAGAGTGTGTCCACCATCAGAAGGCCCCCTTAGTCTGAGAGCTACAGCTTCAGTCGTGGAGCCTGACAGGCCCCTGAGCGACCCTGTTCATTGGAGCCTGAGGCTCAGTCACCAGGGCTCCAGCATACCTGTGATCAGCACTAGGGACACATTCTGGACCAGCACATCCTGGGTGGGACCAGAGATGCACTGCCAGGTCCAGGCTCCCAAACCAGAACGCAGAGCCTGGGCCGCCCCTGGGTCAGGGTATGGAGGGAGCGGCAGCTCTGCTAAAGCAAAGAACCCCCATAGCCCCCTCTGACCCCAAAAGCCCAATGGCCTCCTCCCACCCCGCGAGCTGAGACCCAAGTCTGAAGCACAGGGCAAGGCCTGCAGCCTGACACAGGCCTGGCTGCTGGAGCCGAGGGAGACAAGGGGGCTTGAGGCAGTGGACGGGGGCTGAAGTTGGCATCTGAGGCCCTGGAAGCTCAGAAAGGACGGGATGGTGGTGAGTGGAAACAAGTTCTTTCCAAACAACCTGCAAGAACAGGCTGGAAGCTCCACTCCAGCACTTGGCATGACTAAACCCCCCAATTCACCATATAAAACAGAAGCCAATGATATTAGATGCATCGTGTCTTATTAAGTGAGATGACATATCAGAAAGTGCCATGTAAACTGTAAAGTTTCTGTGCAGATCAGGTCTTATTATTATTAGGTGTTGAAAAGACCCAAAGAAGCAGGCCATAAGGCACCTATGACACCAGTGAAAATAAATTAAAATGATAAAATCCACTATGGCTGGCCTCTGCACAAGCCCGACTCAAACTTTTTGTAACACAGCCTGGCAGTGCAAAAGGAGAATCATAAAACTGTTCCTATCCTATGACCTATTAGACAATCTCACTTTGGGGAATAGGCCCCAAGGAAATAATTTAAAAGGAAAAAGTAATTCACATAAGGATATTCACGGCAGAGCTCTTTAGAAGAAGAAGAAATTGGCATCTGCCCAAACGCTCAGCACTGGAGAAACAGTGACCAAACTCCAGCACATCGATGCAGGGGGTGCCCTGTGGCCATTAAGCTGACAGGTCTGAGGGCTCAGTCAATACCAGGAGACGTGTGCAGGAGATAAAGTCGTCCAAGAGTGCAGAGTGGACAGCTGTTTACTGCTATGTAAAAATATATTGACAGGTATGGGCAGGGAATTTAGAATGAATGGCTCATGTTTGATAGTCATTGGATTCCTTTTCTTTTCCTATGAAGTTGTTTAAGTGGATAATAATAACAGTAACAACTCTGAAAGCAAAATCAATCTTGCAGCTCGAGAGCAGGTGGGGCATTAGACCCCAGGACAGGAGGGCAGGGGAGGGAAAGACAGTGTTTCTGGAAAGCTTACCATCTCCACTCTGCTGGGGGTAGCACTCTGAGCCCTCCTACCCACCCCAGGCCACTGTGGGTTCCTGGGCATCATCCTACCTGGCTTTGGGGTGAAATTATGGGTGTCACAACCTGACAGCTTGAAACCTCTTCATGCAGCCTTGCAGAGTTCCTCTGGGCTTGATCTTCACCCCAGCTCAGGAGGAGGGAGGAGGATTAGCTCTAAAGGCTTAAAAACCAAGGAGCAGAGATGTAAGGGCCTGATCAACTTTATGCCTCTCTCCACATCCAATGACATCAGGGGAACAGCACTTAGTGCCCCTCAGCAACCCCAAGGCCTGGGAGCCAATCCTCACCCCCATCTTGAAAACACACCATCAGCCAGAAACCTGAGACTCAGGGCTACCGTGGTGGTCCAGTGGCAAGACTCTATGCTCCCAATGGAGGGGGCCCCAGTTTGATCCCTGGTCAGGAGCTAGATCCCACATGCCACAATGAAGACTGAAGATCCTGCCTGCTGCAAATAAGACCCAGCACAGCCAAATAGGTAAATTAAAAAATAAATAAATAAATAAAGTTTAAAAAAAGAAAGAAACCTGGGAGTCATCCCTGACTTCTCTCCTCCCACACCCTGCGTCCAAGCCACCAGCCCAGCAGCTCAATCTTCAGAACTGATCCTGAACCCAACCCCTAAAATACCAACCTGGACTGGGCCACCACCACCATCCCCTGCCTGGATTTTTATAACGGAGAGGTTGACTCTGCTTCCTTCCTTGCCTGGTACATCTGTTCTCCACAAGCAGCCAGAGAGATCTCTTTATACTAAGTCTGATCCCATCTCTCCTCTGCTCAAACCCGGCCATGACTCCACTTCACGTCAAAGCCACAGCATTTTCAGTAGCCTGCCATGCCCCACGTCTGCTCCCACCCACCCCTGTATCTTACTCCCCACTACGGCAGTCACACTGCTCTTTGCTGTTCTTCAAGCAGACCAAGCCCACTTGGCCTCAAGGACCTTTGCACTTGCAGCTGTTACTGGACTGCTCTTCCCTAGATTTCCAGAGCTACCCCATCACTTCCTTCAGCTCTTTTATGAGTAAGGTCTACCCTGACCACCCTTTTTAAGACAGTATTCCTGCCTCCACCGCCATCACTCTCGGTCCCCTTCCCTGCTTTGTGGGTTCTTCATAAGACCCGTCAACACTGGCAGATAAGTCGCTGTTCATTCTCTTGTGTCCCTTTCAAAGGACAACACCCCTGGGAGGGAAAGCAGGTTAAATTCCTGCTTTAACAATGGGATGAATAATCTTGGTTTTTTTTTTTTTTTTTTTTTCAGGAGTCAATTCCAGAAGCATAAAGTTTGGGAACATATTTTCTTTACATCAGGTATATTTATAAATCAAGAAATATAATACCTCCCCCCCCACCATGCTTAAGTATTCTGATTTTTTTTTTTTCTTCCATCACGGAAGGGTTTCTCTCCTTTTTTGGCTAAAATTTTAGAAACCACATAAGTGGTATGCACCGTAGGATCTGATTATAATGCTGAGCCTCTGAACAACTCGTAAATGACTTGAAACCCAGTCGGTTGGGGGAAAAAAGTGAAGGACCTGTGGATGGGGGAGGCCAATTGGCCTAAAGTTCAATCACAGCCAGGAACAGAAAAGTCATTGCCATTAGGAGGCTCCTAGGGGCTAAGGACCGGAGAAGGCAATGGCAACCCACTCCAGTACTCTTGCCTGGAAAATCCCATGGATGGAGGAGCCTGGCAGGTTGCAGTCCATGGGGTCGCGAAGAGTCGGACACAACTGAGTGATTTCACTTTCACTTTTCACTTTCATGCATTGGAGAAGGCAATGGCAACCCACTCCAGCATTCTTGCCTGGAGAATCCCAGGGACGGTGGAGCCTGGTGGGCTGCCGTCTATGGGGTTGCACAGAGTTGGACACGACTGAAGCGACTTAGCAGCAGCAGCAGCAGGGGCTAAGGACAGGGGGAGGGGGAAGCTGCCTTTTAGGAGGAAAGCAAGGTCTGGAATGGGCAGCCATGTGGGTGGCGGTAAAGGTACAAAACACAGCTGTCTCCCAAGGCACAGAGTAGCTCAGAGAGAACATCCTTGCTGTCAACATCCCCGAGAGGGAGATGGGAGGAGGGCTGGAATCCTGCCACTCTTTCTCCAGGGCCAGGGTCTCGCTCCCTCTTTCCCCCAGTGCTGTGTCACGTGCCTGTATGTAGAACCGCACGTGTCCCCTCCCTGGTGGCAGATCCTTGACTCACCAAGCAGGCCTGAGCAGGCTGGGACGCTGCAGTCACTCACTTTGCAGGGCCTCCTCTGAACAGCCCAGGCACTGGGCTCAGAATGGCTTTCCATACCTTTCCCCGTTTCCTCTTCACCGCAGCCCCCTGAGGTGCACGCTATTATCCTCATTGGCTTGTGCATGGGGGAAACTGAGGTGCTGTGTATAACTGCTGTGCCCAAGACCACACAGCCAGTGAGTGGTTGAGGCTGGACTTGAACCCAGTTCTACTGCAGAACCCTCTGCTATAAGCCTTCATGCCACACTGCGTCCCTACACTCCTACCTGAGCGAGCGAGATGATTATTCATCGACTTTGATATATTTAGTTGCATGCTTCTGAAATTAGACCTTGGTGGTGTCAGGAAGCCTGGCGAGTCATGTGCGACAGCTGACCTCAGAGCAGCGAGTCACTGACACCTCGGTGTGAAGAACTTCTCCACTTATTCTCCTCCCTGGGGCACTGAGGAATGAGGAAAAGAGACGGTGGAGGGTAGGGGTTGCGGGGTAGGCGGGGAACTGCAGGACCACTTGGCTGACCCTTCCCAGAATCCTCCTCTCTGGTTGCCATGGAGCCACCTCTGCAGAGGCCTGGACCCTGGTGGGGATGAGAAGGTAAGGTGCAGTGAAAGAAAGTGATCCAGAAGAAAGCAAGCTAGCCTGTTTGTGGAGTCCTATAGAAAAGCTGGGCGGGGAAGGTGGGGGGGAGCACTGCAGAGACATCAGTCCTGAGGCCCTCAGTCATTAGGGCCACCCTCAGGAGGAACAGAGAGTCATTCCCAGGAGAAACTGAAAACACTGAGCAGGGATGGGTGAGGGAGGCGGCAGAAGAGTCCGGAAGATTGAGGAGAATGAGCGGCAGGAGGAAGCCGGGACCCTGAAAAAACTGGGTGCTTGCCAGTGTCCAGCAAGTAGTTGGTACTTAAGAAATGTCAGCCAGAGCTATTGTTATCACAGGTGCTCAAAAGAGACTTCCAAGGTTGGGAAGTAGACCAGTGAGCTCTGGTCTACTCAGTCCAGGAATGAAACATGAACACTGCTCAGGGCTCCTGCAGTGAGGGGCTCTCCGCCCTGCCAGGGAACTCTCCAAGGTGCCAGCTCCCTTCCGAGCCTGAGCAGTTTGTTCCTAGGAGGACAGCTGGGGAGGGCTTTAGGAGAATAAGAGTCCCCACCCCACCCCACCCTCCACCACTCAACCCAGCTGGGGCCACTGGGTCCATGCGCCCAGCCCAGCCCCCACCCTGGCACAGGCACAGCGGGTAAGCGCACGCCTGGCACAGGCCCCAGTGCCTGGGAGAGAGGCTCCAAGCTGGCAGCTTTGTATTTTGTGAAAATCGAATCCACAACTGAGCCCTCCAGCGGAGCAGGGCCTGCTGGGAAGGCTGGCGGGTCTCTCTTCCCGTTCCCCTTGCTGGGCCCCACCCTCCCCTCTGCAGCCCCTACCCCCAGGAACCATGGGGAGTGCCAGCTGCCACCCCAGCTGCCACAGGGGTGCCAAGGGGGACAGCCCAGGGGCCCAACTCTGGCCACCATGCCAGGGCTTGGCCCGCCCCCACCCTGACACCCCTCCTGCTTGGAATAAATTGAAATACAAATCAGAGGGAAATGCTTCCCTCTGTTTGAACAAATTGTTATGGATTCCTCCCTGTCTCAGGTCAGGGCTTGCGGATGGGGGATATTTTCACTCGCCGACTGCTAATAGACTCAGGAGAAGCTGCTGGATCGATGGAGGCCGGGAAAATTAGCCAGGAGCTTCGGGCCAGCCTCGGCCTGTCCCTGCCCCCACTCCAGGCCTCCTAGAAGGGGTGGCAGGCAGTTATAACGCAGGCCAGACAGAGTGCTGGGCTGACGGCTCTAGAAGTCAAGGCAAGGACGAGGGGGGCAAGTCAAGGGGCTGCTGGGGGGACAGTGGGATAAAAGCGGATCCAGAGAATCCCCCAAAGAGGTCTGCAGTGCCCTCCACACACATACATACAGGACTCCCTGCACATAAACCCATGTTCTTGTGTGTATCGCCACACATACGCACACCTTCGGCACATGCATGTCCACGTATATTTATATATGCATGAAAAACACTGATGAAGTGTACATGCCCAGGGGTGAGAGGACTTGGGGAGTGCATTCCAGCTCCTGTTGAAGTTTCCAGTGAGAGCAGTTTATCTCCTGCCAATGGTTTTCCATACACAGACGGACGGACGGACAGACACACGCACGCACGCACGCACGCACGCACGCACACACACACACACACACTGATCTCTACCAGCAACCACAGCTCCCCATTAATCACTCCTTTCACCCCTCAGCCTGGCTCTATAATTCTGCAAGGGGAGCCCAAAGGAGCCACTGCCTTCACTGGTCCCAGCTCCAATGAATGAGCGGAAAGAGACTAGGGGGTGCAGCCCACCCTCGCCTGGACAGCCCCACAGCCCCTGCTCCTTCAGCTCCCGAGAAAATGAGGGAGGCAATGAGCCAGACAGGGTGTCGGTGCTTCCGGCACTTTAGGGCATCCCTCAGTGCTGAGCTCTCCCAGCATCACCCAAGGCCACTGTGACAGTGGGCAACTCCAGGGGCCACGGCTGTACAGGAAGCTGGGAAAAGGCAGGAGCAGAGGGGAGGACTTGCTGCAGCCTCTGAATGCCCCAGAAGGAGGTGGGGAGGCTTGATCTGGGGAAAGTCTCTTGTGTCTCCTGCCTGCTGCCCTTGGCATGTGAAGCTATGATAACGCACACACATACTCCTCTCAGTAACCTAGAGCCCAAATCTGACTTGGGAGATAGAAGTGGGAGAAAAGGCTGCATTCACTGGCAGGGAGAACTTGGAGTGACCTTTCACCTCTGACCACTGGTTTCAGTGTCTAAAAGCTGACCAGTTCAGCTAGGTGATCTCTACGTCCGTTACCTCTGACTTTCCACAATTTCTCAAGCTGGGCTGCCTGTTTGCTGTGTGATTTGAGAACTTCTCTTGCCCTCTCTCAGCCTCAGGTTTCTTCCCTGACAAACGATGACATATGTTCTAAGTTTCTTCCTGGCTCTGATTCTACAAGGCTGTGATTCTAGATCATCTCTTTGTGTTGTGTGCTTAGCACCTAGAACAGTGTCTGGCACACAGGAGGTGCTCAATAAACATCTGATTAATTAATTAGTTAATCTCAGGTCCCCGCTGGCAGTGAAAGACAGAGGGAAATTCACAACAGGACAGAGGAGTTGTTCTGATCCTGCCCCACAGGCCCCAGGACATCCAGGGAAGCAGGTGAGCCTGGCCCACGGGAGAAGGTGTGATGCCTGGAGAGGGGAGTAGGCAGAATGCAATCAGCCTTCTTACCCACACAGAATCCTGCCTGAAGAAAGAAGAGGCAGTCTTCTAGTCTCAGAGATCATTCCTATCTCTTTCTTAGTCTTGAATTCAGCAGATGGGAAGCTAATGGTCATGCCTCTGGTAGCATGCCCAAAGGACCTATAGACTCTTGAGTTGGGGCCCAGTGACCCTCCACCCTGCCCTCCCCCGCTATAAGGTCCCCTCAATCCTTCAGGGAGATTCTGGATTCTATCAGGAAGGTCTTGGGGAAATTGACATGCTGGAGGTTCTGTTCCCAGGATCCTAGAAAGCAAATGAGCAGCTCACGGAGCTCATGGCCACAGGAGAGAGTTTTCAGACTGCAATCAGAGATGATTCATACAGAAGACAAGTTCTAAGAACAAAGAGTTCAGCAAAGCAGGCTGGATCTGAAAAAGCAAGACTGATGGCTCAGCCAGGAGGCAGTATAGGCTGCAGGTGCCCCCTGCCAACTGTTGTTGTCCAGTCTCTCAGTTGTGTCTGACACTTTGCTACCCCATGCACTGCAGCACACCAGGCTTCCCTGTCCTTCACCATCTCCCAGAGTTTGCTCAAACTCACGTCCATTGAGTCGGTGATGCCATCCAAGCATCTCGTCCTCTGTCACCCATATCCCCTCTCCTCCCGTATTCCCTCCCCTAACCATTGCCGCGCACAACGGCCAGCACCTGCTCCTCTCAGTGTGAGCTTCAGCGCTCACGCTGCCAGCGTGTGCATGTGCAGTGGGCCGAGTACCAGGAAGTTAACACCCCCTGGGGCAGCCCTCCCAATGACAGATGGGAATTAGTGTATTCAGGCCCCAGCTCCCACATCCCCACGGTGGGATGACTCGTAAGTGTGTTTAAGAGTGTCCCAGAGGGCCCCAAAGGGACACGGTGGTGACTGGCTTGACAACGCACCTTCCATTGGTTGCTTTATGTCCCTGTCTCTCATCCCCATTCCTCTATCAGAGATTCCTGGGCTCATCTTCCAAATAAATCACCCACACTTGGCTCCTTGTCTCAGGATCGATTCTGGGGAACTGAAGCTAAGACTATCAGTCCAAACCAATTATGACCATCATGGTGTCCACTATTAAACCTCTCACATGGCTGTACCTAGGGCTCTCATGTTGCTTAAGACACACACACGAACACACACCAAATACCCTACCATGCTCCCTTACCTCACCTGTCTCTTCCTGGGAAACCTCCTTTCCTGAATCCCAAGGCTTCAAGATCCAACTCATGTGATCAACCAACCTGAATCACTGGAAAAAGGCTTGAAAGATGCTTGGCACTCTCGGGGCAACCTTCTGGAAACAGTGACTGTGTTTCCATCAGCTAACATGAATAATGACTTTAAGATGGAACTTAGGCCATTTGACAGAGATGTGGGGCCTGGTGGAGATTGGTAGCAACCTCCAGCTCATCTACCAAGATGACTGCCTCCTCCACCCACAAGGAGCAGGGCCTCCTAGGGCCTCCCTGACACCTCATTAAAGGATTCTAACATCCAACCAGGAGGCCTGGACTCAGAGCGAGCCCCAGATCCTGTAGTCCCAAGGCAGTGAGGCCCAGGAATAAGACATGTAGTTTACAGGGATGAGGGGAGCTTTATTAGTGATGTGGGTATGAACTGGGCTTATAAATGCTATGCAGTCATGTCCTGGCTTTTCCTGAGCCTACAGAATAATAGAGAATGAGAAAGACCTAGCTAGAAAGTCCCTGGACATGACTTTTAACTTCAGTCTTGGCACCTAGTTGCTGTGTGACCTTGACCTCACCTCCTCTGGTCTCAGTCTCTTCCTGCACTGAATCTTTGACATTCCAGTGCCTCTGGGTCACTTAAGACCACTAGCTGGCAGCTGAGCTCTTGCCACACCCTCAAGCTCCATCTCCTGGCCTTCTCTGTGTCTACTATGTGCCCTTATTCCAGGAAGGCAAGTAAAGCCAGGTCTTGCGACAGCAAAGATCTTCAGCTTGCCTTCTGAGCTTCTGTCTTTTGCTGGAGATAAACTGGCCTCCCCAAGTGAAAGTCACTCAGTCGTGTCCAGCTCTTTGCGGCCCCATGGGCTATACAGTCCGTGGAATTCTCCAGGCCAGAATACTGGAGTGGGTTGTCATTCTCTTCTCCAGGGGATCAAGGGCCCCCCGCATTTTACTGGAACACCAGAGCCAAACCCAGGTAGAGGAAGCCACCAGAATCGAACTCCCTCCTCACCTCTACCCTCCCAATGTCCCTCTCAGAGGTGGGAGAAGTGCCTTCATTTAGAGTTTCTTAAGAATTACAGAGGGAAAGTCTCAGAGCCAAGGAGATATTCAAGTTCAGCTCAAAGACCTCAGCTCCTGAATCTTTCATATTTATTTATTTGACTGTGCTAGATCTTTAATTGCAGCATGTGGGATCTAGTTCCCTAACCAGGGATCGAACCCAGGCCCCCTGCCTTAGGAGCGTGGAATCCCAAGGGACTGGACCACCAAGGAAGTCACCTGAAACTTTCTGATAAGATGTTATACTACAGCAAGTTGAAATAAGGTTAGACAATCAGAAGAAGTTTCCTACAAAGGACCAGGCATTGAGCAAACAGTGGTGGGGTGGCCTGGGCTCACGTGGGTGTGGGACCTACTGAGAGGCAGAAAGATGCGGTAGATCATGGCTTCTAGAAGAGTCCCTCGGTTTCTTGCTCCCTCGAATAAGAAGGGTCCACAGAGCTCTCCTGCAGCTGGGACTGAGAGGAGCCACCTGCTAGAGGAGAGAGGTACCAACCAGGGGAAATGAACACCCTCACAGAAGGATAAATGAACAGTGCGTTGGGGTGAGGAGGAGGAGACGAGCACTAGCAGATGGGCAGCTGGGCCTCATAGGAATGTCGGGCAGGGGGCGCTAGCAAGCCTCCTCCTTGCCCTGGCTTCATCTTCTCTAAGGTTCCTTTTGGGCATCCTCGGAGCAGCAAGAGCCCCCCACCCGCCCACCCATCTGAACTAGGCTGGCAGGGTCCAGGGAGGTGGGGAGAGGAACAGCTGTTCACATCCATCTAAATCTGCTCATTTCAAGAAACACCAGCTGATCCCGAGGTGGGGATTTGTGGTAAAGACTGCTCATTACGTACCCAGCTTTCAATCTCCCCTTCTATCTAAATAAACCCTGACATTCTCTTAGGTGAGAATCCGTCTAAAAGGCTGTATTTCTCAGCCTCCCTCCCCCTAAAAGGGCCAGTAAGATGTAAGCAGCCATCATTGGGAGGGGCTCCTGGAAAAGCTGACTCAACTTTTCTGACTGGGTAAATGACGCACCCTTGTAAGTATTCCTTCCTTCTTCCTGTCTGGAATGTGTCATGATGGCTGAGCCCCAGGAGCCCTTTGGCGACTTTGAGGCAAAATGCTCTAAGGCAAGGGTTCCTGAACTTTGCTGCACATCAGAATCACCTGGGGATTTTTTTTTTTAAATGCTGATCCCTGGTTCTCACTCCCAGACATTCTGATTTATTTGATATATGACCTAAATGCTTTTTTTTTTTTTTTTAACATTTCCAGGTAATTCTAATATGCAGGAGGTTTGAGAAGCACCACTGTGAGGAGATCAGAAGAGCAAGATGAAAGGGGCCTGGATCTCTAGTGAGCAAGGAGTCACCAGTACAGCCGTGCACAGCCTACTTCAGACTTAAGAAAGTCGCTTTAATTTGTTTGAGACTCTGTAGTCAGTTCTTTGGTTCTGGCAACAAAATGTGACTCCTTTATTTTTTTTTTTTTTTGGCCTCACAGCACAGCATGTGGGATCTTAGTTCTCCAACCAGGTATCAAACCCGCTCCTCCTGTACTGGAAGGGCAGAGTCTTAACCACTGGACCACCAGGGAACTCTTCAGAATGTGATTCCTAACTGGTATAGGACGAGAGAAGACTCCTGAGAGTCCCTTGGACTGCAAAGAGATCAAACTAGTCAATCCTAAAGGAAATCAATCCTGAATATTCATTGGAAAGACTGCTGCTGAAACTGAAGCTCCAATACTTTGGCCACTGGATGGGAAGAGCTGACTCACTGGAAAAGACCCTGATGCTGGGAAAGATTGAGGGCAGGAGGAGACGGGGATGACAGAGGATGAGATGGCTGGATGGCATCACCGACTCAATGGACATGAGTTTGAGCAAGCTCTGACAGCTGGTAGGCTGCAGTCCATGGGGCTGCAGAGAGTCAGACACGAATAAGTGACTCAACAATAGGACTGAGGGTTCTCATCAGCACCCCATCACCCACAGCACAATCTGGGGAACAAAACAATGGTTAGTTCTTGCCCTCAGGAAGGTCACACTCAGGCAAGCATGAGACTTGGCATTGGGCAGACTTGAGTTCATATCCTGACTCCACTACCTGCTAACTGCTGGGCCTTGGGTAAGTCCCTTGAGCTGAGCCTCAGTTTTTCCAACTGTAAGGTGAGGACGCTGGGAAAGACTCCATTCTCCTGCTGCACTGCGAGCTCCTGAGGGCAGGTGTCCTTCGCCTCTGCAGCCACAGCGCTGACCACCCCTCCAGATACTCAGCAGATACTCATTCAATATCTGCTTGCTTTACATTGAACTGCTGCAATGTGGTCCAGCTCTGAAATTTTCATTTTCTCTAAACTGAGAAGAGAATGAAAAAAAGGCCACATTTCCAAAAGGTAACATAATTTACCTATTGAAAATCACTGAAAATGACATTCCTGGAGCAGTTTCTTAGGGTCTCTCTAGGTTCGAGACTGGAAAATCCCTGGTCAGAGAAGAGCAAGAGAGTCCAGTCTCCTAGGCTCCTGACCTGGATGCTCCAGTTAGAACCACAAAACTAGAAAGTCCCATGGTTCATCATTTAAAAAATAGTGAGGTTTTTTTTTTTTTTTTTAAGACCCGAGTGTCCAGATGATCATGGTAGAAACAAAGCTTGGACAGTGACCTGGAAAATGCAGAGATGCCCTCAGAAAACCCAAGGGAGAAAGGCATCTGCTTGGGCCTGACTCATTCAGATGCGCTGTCTACACCAGCTGTGCCCAGGAATCAACTGGAGGGCTCTTCTGACCACAGCTGCCTTGATGCCACCTGCGGAGTTTCTGATTCAGGAGGTCTGGGGGCGGAGCCAGGCATCTGTTGTTGAAAAAGCTCTCCAGTTGGTTCTGACAGGCTGCCCTGGCTGAGAACCACTTCTCTGCACAGCTTCCAGCCCTCCAGATCATCAAAGTCAATCTTGGCTGAGTGTCTGGGACTGGAAAGGAACCAAGAAGAGCCTGGGGTGGAATCTCAGAGGCCAGCCCAGCAGCAACTCCGGGCCCACACATGTCACCCTTTCCCCCACAGAGGTCACCTCCCCCTTCCACTGCAGCTCCAGCTTCTCATGGGCAGAAGGCCCGGCCTGGCGAGGGAAACTGGGGTTCCAGCCCTCTCTGGCCTGTGGCCTGCACCTCCTGCTTCCATATGCCGCCCACACCCGGGGCTCCCTACCATCTGCCCGCCAGCCCTCTGCTCTCGTGAAACAGAGTCCTCATAGTGCGCCTCAGAGTTTACAAAGTGCTATCCCTCTTGGCTCCTCTGCAATCCCAAGAGGTGGGTGTGCCTGAACCAGCCTTCCAGATAAGGAAGCTAAGCTCAGAGAGGCAAGACTCCTGAGTTAGGGGCCCTCAGTGAGCTCCCCCACTGGCCCGCCAACCCACGTCATCCCACCTGAGTCCAATCGTCTTTCCTGCCTACTCTTGCTGCTCAAAGAGCAACCTGTGGGCCAGCCGCACCTGCATCCCCCAGGAGTTTGTTGGAAATGCATTATCTCTGCTCAGGCTCGGACCCACCGAATCAGAAATCCCCGGGGGGCTCCCACTGGCCCTCGAACACCCCACTCTATGCTGCAGCCACTTCCCCACCAACCTCCCAGTCCCCAGATGGCCCTTACTCCAGCTCCTCCCCCATCTCAGATGGCCCTTTCTCCCCTGGACTCCATCCCTTCCCTGGCTTTCTGGTCCCCGTCCTCTCTTGAGTCTCCTCCTACCTCCCTGGGCCACCTGGTCTGTCTCTACCTTCTCCACTCCCCCTCCCTCCAGGGCACTGGTCTTAGCCCAGTCTCCTCTCTCAGTCTATCCTGTCTTCGTTGGCCATTTTTTAGAAAATGTTTTCTGGAGTGTAGTTGCTTCACAGTGTCGTGTTAGTTTCTGCTGGACGCTTCCTTGGCAATTTCATCCCACCTCGTGGTCTCAGCCCACGTTGTTGTGTGGACATAAATCCAGATATGCGAGTCCATCTCTCAGAACAGATGTCTCCCTCCTGAGCACCCCCCACCCCCGTCCACCTGCTCCATCAACATCTCTCCCAGACATACCAGTGCCAGAATCGCAAGAAGTTCAAAACTGCACCGACATTGTCATTCAAATAAAGCTGTTCCCTGAGGGGACTTCCCTGGTGGTCCAGTGGTTAAGACTTCACCTTCCAGTGTAGGGGTTGTGGGTTCAATCCCTGGTAAGGAAGCTAAGATCCCACATGCCTTGGGGCCAAAACACCAAAACATAAAACAGAAGCAATATTGTAACAAATTCAATAAAGACTTAAACATTTTAAAAAAAGAAACTATTCACAGAGGACTTGCTAAGTGCCCAGCACAGTTGGGACTTCCCAGGTATGGCTCATTGCATGCTTATCACAAACCCATCTGACAAGCAGTAAAGCCACAGCTTTGAAAGCAGATGTAATTTCTCAGACTCTCGCAGCTGGTTCAAACCCGGGTTCCTTACCAGAAGTCCAGTTGTTGAACTACTTTACTCCACTGCGCCAAACCTGTCTGACTTCCTGTGGTCTTTGTTCTATCTCATTGCCATTGTGTGCCAAGCTTCCCAACTCCAAACAGCTCCTATCCCTTGTCCGAGCTCTGAAACACTGTCAGGACCTAGTGATGGGCAGTCTCACTTTTCACCTTTTGTAACAGTCTCTACCGGGTCCATCCCCCACCCCTATCCCCAACCCCCTACAGTCTAGTCTCTACATGGTGGCCAGAGACATTCTATTAAAAAGGTGTCAATTCATGTCCCTCCTCTGTTCAAAATCCTCCCAGTGCTCCCACTTCTCTCAGAATAAAACCCAAAGACCTTCTATAGCCTGCATGGCTGCAAACAATCTGGCCCCATTAACTCTCTAATCCCACCTCCTACTCCCCATGGCTCACTCCACTGCAGCCATACTGGACTCCCCATTGTCACTAAACAGTCCAGGCATGTTTCTACCCCAGGGCCTTTGCACTGGCTATTCTCCTGCCTGGATCACACTTCCTGTAGATGTCTGTGGGACTTCCTCCTTCGGGCATTTTCAGGTCTCTGCTCGGGGAGGGGAGACCCACTCTGGGAGCACCCCTACTCCTAATTAATGTATATGAACTTGAACTTGGCTGCTTTGCCCTTTTGTGTAGAATTCATCACCAGAGAATGCATTATATACTTATTCACTGACTTCTTTACTGCCTGTCTCCCTTCAACTTGAACTTCAACTCTAGGAGAACAAGAGCGTGTTTCTTTCACCAAATTCACAGGTGCTCCACAAAGAGCCAAACTCAAATGTGTGTCAACTGGCAGCAGTTCTTATACTGACTCCTTCCTGTCCATTCTCACAGCCCCCACCCTGGATCAAGCTCTCATTACAACCTTGCCAGACAACTGCCAGATCTCCTGACCAGTCTTCCTCCTCTTAACCTTAGCCTCCTCAAAACACACAGCTGCAGGGCTACCCAGCCTAATATGAGCTCCCTGGGTCATATTAACCCATTCACCTGCTCAAGACCCTCCCGATACTATCTCCCAAACCCAAGAGTCCAGCCTACTGCCGCTAGGCACAGGTCTTATAATCAGCAAATCTGGGTTCAAGCCCAGCTCTGCCACTTGGACAAGTAAACCCACCCTTCTGATCCTTCAGTTTACTCTTTGATAAAATGGACTGATAAATTACTCTCTCTTAAGGGATTGTAATAAGGATTAAAGCAGACAATACATATTCCTGATCTCATCCTGGGAAGTTAATGTTAGCAATTTTTATTACTTTTCCTTTACTGCTCCAACTCTCACTGCCCTGACTCCCTTTCAACTTACGTTCCAGCCCAAATGAATGACTCACTACTCCCCTCCGCCCCCCACACATACACATCCTCCTTGCCTCTGCCATAATAAGCCGTCCACCTGGGATGCCCTTCTGGCTCCTTACTTCTATTTGTCAAAGCCAGCTCAAATGCCCCCTCCTCTAAAAGGCTTTGGAAGTAATTTCCTCCCCCTTGGAATTCCCACAGCCCTTTATCTGCCCTTGCCACATGGCATTTATCAAGATCTTCCAGGAACCACTATCTTGTATGTGATTCCTCTCTCCTTCTCTTTGAGGGCAGAGCCTGCATCTTATTTATCTCAGTAGCCCTGTCAATGCTCAGAACAGGGCCTTAATCAGGGAGGTCCTCAGTAATTTAATGGATAGTGAGAGGCACACCGGGCATTCCAGGTGGCACTAGTGGTTAAGAATCCACCTGCTGATGGACGAGAGAGACATAAGAGGTGCAGGTTCGATCCCTGGGTGGGGAAGATCCCCTGGAGGAGGGCATGGCAACCCACCCCAGTGTTCTTACTCGGAAACCCCATGCACAGAGAACCCTGGCAGGCTACAGTCCACAGGGTCACAAAGAGTTGGACACGACTGAGCGACTGAGCACACAGGAGATGGACACCATGTTTTCCTACTTCCAAATCAGAAGGCCCACCGGGATCAAGTCTCCAAGCCACTTCCTACCAGCTGTATGACCTTGAGCAAATCCTTACACTCCTACAACCTTGGTTCCCTCATCTACTAAATGGGGACCATAGGACCCACTGTTCTGACCTCTCAGAATGTTATGGAACCAAAGCAGGCAGAGGTGTGAAAATGCTTGTTAATGCACGTGGCACTTACACACCTATAAGATGTTGTTGTTATAACCAACAATTCTCCCTAAAATATTCATTCCTAGGACTTCCCTGGTAGTCTAGTGGTTAAGAATCTGCCTTGCAATGCAGGGGCACAGGTTCCATCCCTGGCCAGGAAACTCAGATCCCACATGCCGTGAAGCAACTAAGCTCAAACGCTGCAACTATTGAGCACACGCACCACCACAGAAGACCCCACGTGCCACGACGACGACCTGATGAGGCTAAATGGAAAAAAAGTGCAGTCCTCTTTGCACAAGAAGATGCCCGAAAGAATCCTCATCGAATGCAGTGCAAGATGTCAAGTGAGTTTTACTTTCTTCCTTATACTTTTATGTTTTCTCTGATTGTTTTTGCAGAAAACACATGTTACTCATAGGCGTGGGAAAAGGGAGATTGCATTAAGAAAAAAAAGGTTCATTCCTTTGAGTTAGGCATTGCTCTTGCCTTCCGTATCAGCATCTAAATGCAACAGGGGCCCTTTAACACCCAGTACCAGTGCCCAGCAGGGTCTTCTGACTGTGGGGAGGAAGATGCAGAAGAGGGGTCATACCCAGGTTCTCAAAGAGGCGGTTCTGCCAGAGCATGAGCCCCTGCTCTGCACACAGCCCCAAGGGTCAGGAACCAACCCAGCCAAGCCCCACCAGGAAGCTCTCCTCCAACCTAGGGTGTCGGAAATGTGGTTCTGACCAAAGGCAAATGCCCTGGATGCTAGGGTGGGAACACGGGAGCTAGTGGGGGGAGTCTGGAGCTTCAGAAGGCCCTACGGAGCCCCCATGGGCCCGAGGCTAAGTAATTAGAATAGCTCTCATCCTACTGGGAGGCTTGAGGCCAAGGGAGCCCAGGAAAGGCAAGAAGCAATGTGATGGCCAAGCCCTCCCCCTGCTGGCCACATCTGGAGCGGCAGTGCCAGTGGCACAGGGCAGGGTCCCCAGGCCCCTGGGCCCTTGTCAGGCCCCAGAGTCCAGAGGCAGGTCAGAGTCGGGGAGGGCTCATCCAGGAATGAGAGACCCAAGGTCCCATCTCCCAGTTTCCATGTTTTTGCCTGATGGGGCATTCCTGGCCCAACCTCCGTGAACCCAGCCACCAGGAGATAACAGGTAAGAGCAGGGGAGAGAAGATGGAAGGGAGCAGGGTGGGGGAGGATATGGGGGAGAGGAGGGCCTCACACTCCTGGCTGTCTCACTCCTCCCAGTCCCGCCCGTGCCTCCTGGGCAGCTGGGGAGAAGCAGTGGCCGCTACCACTGCCCGGATTTCCACTCCCGCCCCCAGGTATTGATTTCCTGCATCATTCATTTGCCGGCCTTGGCGGCTGTGATTAGCTCCCTCCATTCTCCCTGTGGAGCCCCCCGCCCCGTCCCTCCATGTTTCAGCAAAGCAGAGCTAATACCAGGCTCTAAATGAGGCTTTGCCACCCTGGCCCCAGCAGCTCACAGTCAGGTCTGGCCAATTACAAGGAGGCTCTCAGCATGTCCGCAGCCAGCCCCTCGAAGAGGTGCTTTCCCAGCTAATAAACAAACTCCTCCTCTCTAACCAGCCCCATTTCCCAGAGCCCCCTTCCAGGCAGGAAGCACAGATTTGCAGCCTGCAGCATAGGGTGGGACGTCGTGTGGATCTTGACCTGAAGGGGGGACTCTCCTGCTTGAAATGAGGCCTAGGAGCCCTCGGACTAGTTGAGGGGCCAACTTAAACTTGGAGGGTGGGAAGTGGGGGTGCAGATAATGCTGACAAAGCAAACAAAACAGCCTGGATTTGTGAACACAAGGTCCTCTTTCTCCCTCGTGTAGTTTCCACAACTGAGAAGGGCGAAGGGACAAGAGGCAGGGACCTTCTCAAGGATACTTAGAAAACCCCAAGCCTTCCACTTGCCCTGGGAGGCCAGAGTTTTCATATGCTATGACTTCCTTCGCCAGCAGGCAGGCAGTTTCAAGGCATGGAGTAGAAATGTCAGTGAAAACTCCCATGGGTGCCCACACCCAGATCAACACCCAGAAGATGGCACTGGGAGACACACCTCCTCAAATTCCCTTTCCGCACCCCTCAGAGGAGGGGAAAAACCTGACTTGGTGATAATTCTGTAAGCTATGTTGCTCTTGTCAAATTATTCAACATCTGTCTTCATGTTCCCACAAAAATTAGCATAGGATAGTAGTTTCTGATGACACCTTTAGTGAAATATTTTGACTTCTACCAGTAAGTTGCAAACAACCTGTCTTAAGGATAATGTCAATTCCCACTCCTGCATATTAAATAATCCAGGGGTTTGTTGTGTTTTTGAAAGGGAGAGGAGTCCCACTGACCTGCTGCTGGCTGGAAGTCCAGCAGCTATGGGAGGAAGAGAGGAAGCCAGAGTGGAGGAGAGGGTGTTTTCTGATGCTAACCACACACAGGACACTTCTCCATCACCTGGCTACTGTCTTTGCCCCAGAACGAGGTCTCTGTGGCCAGCCCACCTCCCCCTGGCATGCCAGAAAGCAGATTACAAGATACACCCCGGAGCACAACAAACTGGCCCTGGAGATTGGGAGGCGGGAGGGAAGAGGAGACCAGCTCCAAATGCACCATCTGCTCCAGTACTCAGCTGCCGTAGCATCTGTGCTCCCAAGAGCAAAGCCACCTGACCAGACTGAGAGCACCTCCCCAACCCTATTGTGGACAGTGGACCTCAGAGCCAACAAGTGGACACTCAGAGGGAAGCTGGGCATAGAGCTCCAGGCACCTTCTTCCTACCAGCCTCAGCAGAGAGCCACGGCCCAGGCAAGATCCTGATGGCTTTACCCTCCATGTCCTATTCTTCCTCCCTCTTCTCAGTTCAGCTTCCATGTTAATCTGCCACTCCCTTAGCCACACAGGCTGTGAAGATGCAGGGACTCCCTTGCCCAGGCACACTTTTATCTTTTGTGCCTTGAGTAAAAGCTTCTGCCTCCCTGCTCACTGCCATGGCAGCTAAGGTGCCCTCTGGCTGCCAGCCTAGGACTCCATGACTCACCCTAAGCAGAGACTCTCAAAGAGCCCCCACTACCCTGCTAAAAACCATCCTGGACAGACTTCTAGGGGAGAAAGAATTTCAAGAAGCATTTCCTCAACTTCCTCCCAACAATGGCCCTTCATTCACACAACAAATATTTGCCCATGCCAGGCAGAACGCTGGGTGCCAACATACAGTGATGGATGGGCATGAGTGACCATCTCTCACCCCCACACTCTTACTCTTTTCTCACCTGCTTTGGAGTGGGGGGCAGGGCGCAGAAGAACTAGCTCTCCATACTGTTTCTTAACCCAGACCCAGTGATAGAGTAGTTGTCCCTTCTGCTAGAGCTGGCCAAATTTCCAGCATCATAGCCTCTTGCCATCCTTCTCCTCACACTAGATCTTCCATTCTCTCCATCCACCCCAATTAAGGCTTTCCACCCTGCAATTCCCCAGAGGCCCCAGACTTCCTCGGAGGTAAACTTTCAAAGGGCAAGTGGAAAGAATGTCACCCAAGAGCTCCAGGTTGGCCCCAGTGCACCAAGCCCACCTTGATTTGCTCTGAGAGCAGCTAGAATCCAGGCACATGAGGGAGTGGAGAAAATACAGTGAAAGGGGGACTTATAAGGCAATGGCTAAATCCTGGCCCCAGAGTCCTATGAGTGAGGGTCCACAGAGACCACTGCCCCACCCCTTGCCCTCATGGCTGGGGTTTCCAGGCTAGGCTCACGAGAGCCTCTTCAAGATGGGTCTCATGCAGCCCTGGAGAAGGGTGAAGAAGCTAGAGGGGATGGAGGAGACAGACAGCCAGGAGATGAGCCTGCCAGATCTGCCCAAGGGCACGGAGAGGGAAGAGCAGCGCAGAGAACAGCAGCAGAGGCGGAGGGCTCCCCATCACTCTCCAGAGCCCCTGGGTGTGGTGAGAAGGCAGAGGCCTTGGCTGGTGCCTCCTGAGGTCACCTCTTAAGGAGGCAGTGAAGCTGTAGGGAAATCTCGAGGAGAAAAAATGAAACAGGACCCGCTCAGTACACCCGGATATCTTCCCCTGCCCGGGGGAGGCCGAGGCCTCTGGAACCCACTCGGTGGCCTCCTCTCCACAGCCCAGTCTCTCTCAGTCCCTGCTGCATTCTTCTCTCTTCTTTCCCTTTCTGGCCTATGTAAAGGGCCAGGCAGTAAGAGACACACAAACTAATTAAGAAGCAGAGTTTGGCCAGATGCCTGAGCCAGCCTCCCCAGGGAATTAAACCCAAGCTAGCTAGCTGTGTAGGGCCAGGAAGATGTCACCTCACAGATACCTGCCCCCCCCCCTCAGGATACCCCTCCCTCTTGCCAGGCACCCCGAGAAAGAGCCATTTAGCATCTGCACTTGAGGATGGCAACTGAGGGGACAATACCTCAGCTCCCCAGAACCTCCCCACCTCCCCAGAACAGCTCAAACCCTCTCCTGATCCACCCTAAAGAAAAAGAATCGTCCCCACTCCAGCTACACCGCATTAAAAAACTGACCCACACAGACCACCCTGCAGTCAGGAGAAGGCACGGTAAGAGCCACCGGGCCCCAAAGACTTTTTGTGCTGAGGGTCAGGACATGACCGGCTGTTAGAACTCAGACGGGGGGTTCCTGAGAGGGATGAGCCCTTGGGACACTGAATGGATGATGCCGGCTCGCAGGATCTTTCCCCCAGAAAACCCATGAGAGAGAAGGGAGAAGCGGGTAACCAGAGTTCCCCTGGCGCCTGAGAGCCGGGCGTGCGGACGCGGGAGCAAAGCTGCGTGGGCAGGAGGCAGAGTTTGGACACGTCACCTGACGGGCGCGTGCAGTGTTTGCTTTCCCGGGGATCGTGGCTGAATGTCTGTGTGCGCGCAGGGAAAAGGAAGGTGGAGCTGGGGTTTTGTAGCTGAGAACCGGGGACAGGAAGAACTAACAGGCTCAGAAGAGGTCCGAGAAGGGATCTTGGCATCTTGGGAGCCGGATCTAGGGGATGCCTGCATCCCTTTGGGCTGTCAAGAAGCGAAGCCCAGCGAGAGAGCTGGGAAGGCGAGCCCGCCGCCCGGCCGCGGAGCTGGCAACCAGCTCGCCCGCAAGCCGCGCGCAACTCCAGATAGTGCAGCGCTTGGCTTCCACTCCAGAGGCCGAGTTAGGGTGGGACAAGATTTCAGTGCAAGTCGCTTTCTCAGTCCCAAGTGTGCGGTCTGTCAGGGTCTCCGAGGCCAACTGGATGCTCTTAAGGCTTCCGATTCATTCCCGCCCCAGGCAGGGTTTGGAAAAGTGGATACTACTTCCCCCTGGCATCCCCGGCTTAACGCCAGACCCTACGACCAGCCTCCGTGCGCTGAAACAGCTAGCTCGATTTCCTCGCGCTCTGGAAAAGGGCGGGGACCCGGGCATCCACTCCAGAGTCCGAGCCGGGGTACCCACCAAACCCGCGCAGCGCGCACTTTGCGCCTCTTGCAAAGTTTCCGCGCGGGGCTGAACCGGCTTTCAGCGGGACGCGGGCTCTTACCGTAGACTCCTTGTCCCCGGCAGTGGAAGGGGATCAGCGCCAGAAGTAGAAGGCAGGTCACCTCCATCTTCACGGCCCGTGCTTCATCCCCGCGAGGCGGCGCAGCCCGAGAGGCAGTGGGGGGCGCATCCGCCGGGGCCCCTCGGTGCCCCTTGCGTCTCCCCCTTCCCCGAGAGGCGACGGAGGGGGCGGCGGCGGAGACCAGGAGACTGAGGAGGCGGCGGCGGCGGCGGCAGCGATCCGGGTTTCTCCTCCGGCGGGGCCGCTGCCCGCGTGGGGACGCAGAGGGCGCTGGCCTGGCCCCGGGTGCCTCGGCGCGCCCGGCGCAGCAGCCAGCGCCCCGGCCCAAGGACCCCGGCCGCCAAGCCTCTCCGGGTCCCCAGGGCTGTCCGCTCGGGGTTCTGGGTTCCAGGGACCCCTCCGCGAAGGCGGAGGCGCTTGGTTCCAACAGGCCACCGACGACTGACAAACTTGTCGTTTCCCCGCCCAGGGGACGCTCCTCCGTGGAGCGGGGGCGGGGAGGCCCGGGCTCGGCTCGGGTTAATCCGCTATCTCCAGTTCTGCGGCAGGTGCTGGGGGCTCAACGGCCCGATCCAAGGGGGCCGGGCTAGGCGTCCTCTCGGAGGCGAAAAGCCCCGACTCTAGGCCTCCAGAGCCGGGGAGAAGCGCGGGCTGGGCTCAGCCGAGGGGCGAGAGCCACGGGTCCCCGGGTCCGCGAAGTTAGCCGAGCCGCGGAGGAACCCCGGGGAGGAATCGCGCCCCAGCGCCCCGCGGGAATGAAGAGAACAATTCCATCCAAGAGAGGCCCCAGAACGCGGGGAAAGACGGAAAGTTTGAGTCGTTTGAAAAATATTCGCGCTCTCGCCGAGGCCGGGGCTGCGGCGCTGGAGCCGCTCGCCGCCTCCGCTCGCCGCGCTCAGCTCCGGCAGTCTGGTCGCGGCGGTGGCGCTCCCGGGCTCGGAGCTCTCGGGAGAGCGGGGCTGCGCCGCGCCCCAAGTTGGTCGTCCCCGCCCCCGCCCGGCGGCCTCTGCCGGCGGGGGCCCAAAGCAGGCGGGGCCGGGCCGGGCCGGGCTCCCGGGCGCGGCGGCCGCGGGGCTCCGGGCCGTGGGAGCTCTCGGCTAGCTCGGCAACTTGGGCTTCGCTGTGCTGCTTCCCCCCACACCCCGAGCTTTTCATTCCGCGCTCCCCTCCCCACCCCCCGCCTCCCCCGGCCTGCCCCCACCTCCTCCTTCCTCCCCTTCTCCTCCTCCCTCCTCCTCGCGGCTCCTCGTTCGGTCTCTCGCTCTCCCACCCTTTGTCGCTCGCTCTCCTGTTTGATTCCCCTCCAGTTAAAAAAAGGAGCCAATTAAAGGCAGCCCAGCTAGCTGGGCCCAGCCTCTGTCCAATTTCCTCGCCTCCCCCAGGACCAATTAGAGAAAACAAAACAGGGCTGGGGGAAGCTGACTGCCTTTCTGGCTCTCTCCCTCTCTCTCCCCCCACCCCTTTCTGCCCTTCCCCCCTTCTCTCCCTCTCTCCGCCCCCCCCATCCCCCCAGCAGGAAAATGTCAGAAAGCAGAAATGGATCCATCTATCCTGAGGACAGTGGCGAAGGGACGTGGGTTTCGGCGCGGGCTCTGCAGCGCGCTCGCACTCGCTCTCCGCCAGCCCTCGCACACCCAGACCGAGCCGGATGCACGGATCCCAGTCCTCTCGCCGGACAGGCACGGCCGTTCGCCCCGGAGACTCTAACCTAGCCCGCGGGGCACGGCACACTTTGTAAAATGTTTTGCACTTTTGGGGGGCGGGACCGAAGCGGGGGTCTAAGGGGAAGAACCAGGGCGCCCGCGGCTCTCGGGGTCCTGCAGGCGCGCGAGCCGGTCGCCCGCTGTGTGGGTCTGCAGGGCTGTCTGCGTGGCCCTGGAGTCCCTCCGCCCCCGGCCGAGCCCCGCCCCTTTCCAGGCAGCCGCTGCCTCTCCCCGCGTCCGGCGCGGGGGCCGCCGCCGGAGCCGCTGGCTGAGCCTCGGGGCGAACACGGCGCGATCAGAGCTCCAGCCCTCGCCGCGCGCGGCCCACAGGTTGCCAACAGGTCTGTCCGCAGGACCCCGCAGCTGAAATTCCCCCAGGCTACCCCGTTCTCCGCAGCTCGTCCTTCTCCCCGTCCTGCCTCCGCTCAGGACCTCAGGCGCCCCCAAGCGCCCCAGGCGCACCCTCTCTTCCGGCAGCCTAGCCAGGGGTCGGCTCCGGCTACGTGGTCCCCGCACTCCCGAACTCCACTACCTCAAACCCGCCCTCCGGGAGCAGGGGTGGGGAGGGCGCGCCTCCCAAACGCGGGCAGGGAGAGGCAAAGGCGAGCAAGCAAGGCGGGCGGCCTCCCCCGCACTCCGATCGCTTTCCCCTCCCCGGGTCTGGCTAATCTCACCTGCTCCACCTGTCGCCGTTTTTTATCTCGGCGTGTGCGCAAGGATTGTGTTAGGGCAACCCGTGGGAGCGCGGAAAACCGCAACTAGCAAGAGGCGAGATTACACACCTTTCTCTCCCCCCACTCCCCACTCCCCGGACCTGTTTAACATCTTGGCTGTGGATGGGGGTCCACGACTCGACGCATTTGTCAAAACTGAAAGAACATACAAAAGACTTAATTTTTCAGCATGTAAATTAAAACAAAATTTTAAAATAATTAAAGGATAAGTCACCCCCTTTCCCAGACCCATTTCCTGCTGGGTCCCTCCTCTCCTGCCTCTCACTGGAGTACCTGCCCCTGACTTCAGGGGTGTGACGGCAGGACTCAGGCCTCTGGGGAAATTCCAGGCAGCCTAGGAAGGGAGGGGCGGCTGTGCCCACCTCCGCGTTTCCTTCTGTCCATCTCAGGAAGTCTGAGACCATCGGAAGAATCTCCCCCCCCCCCCCCCCCGCTATTTTATTGAAATATAGTTGATTTACAGTGTTGTGTTAATTTCTACTGGACAGCAAACTGGTTCAGTTACACATATATTCTTTTTCATAATCTTTCATGGGAAGAATCTTATTCTGCAGCCCACCTCCACTTGACTGAGCCTCCTTCATCCTCTCCTTTTTTTCCTCTCCTTGCTTTCCTGTGGGTCTATGGCTGAATAAGGGAAACCAGACCCACTTAGTGCTGGACACCCAGCAGATGCCAGCTGAAGATCTGTTAAATGAACCAGTGAATGATTCCCATCATAGGCCACAGACCACCGACCTAGGATACCCTCAATGCCGCCATCTTTTCTACTCCCCTCTATCCCCAACCAAAGAGAAAAATCCATTTTCTGCCCCCACAGACATACAGAGTTATCAGGTTCTGTATCTTCCCACCCACCTTCGCCACGCAGTCTGAAAGGAAGTGGTACCAACTGAGGGTGGGATGATAAGTACCTTCTTTTATTATCATCCTCTTCCCATTATTTGAAAATCGCTGCGTCCTCCAGGAAGCTCTCAAGGAGTGATCACAGTGATTCCTGCCCTCCTTGGCTTTGCCTATTTTAAGTTGAATGGGCACTTGTCCATGTCATGGGAAACTGCCTTACTATTTTTCAGTTAGCCAACCCCAAATAGCAGTTAATTGCTCCTTTTTGGCTTTGGGATGTATTATTGGTGGACAAGGAACCCCACTGACTCAGCTAACCATCTCTTGAGTTTACTGTCTTTGAACATCTACCCTGGCCTGGAGGAGAGAGAAGACTCATAATGGGGGAGTGACAAAAAGGAGGGGAGAGTAGAGGACCAAATTCTACTGCGGCTGGGATTGAACATTTGCTGTAGCTAATCCATTGTGAATACTCGGCAGCTAATTGTGTGCAGTGTAAATACCTTGACAGCCTGCTTGTCTGTGCCGATAAATTCAGTCATCTCCTCCCCTAGGTGTGCCCGTCTTTGCTGCCTCTGACAAAGCCCTGGGCCTGACAATGAGAAGCAAATAGGAGAAGGAAAGGAACAGTTGGCTTGGGAGCCATGGGTCCTGAGCGCCAGTCCTAACCTCTCTAGGCCTTAGTTTCCCCAGCTGTAAAGTGAGTAGGATCCACATTTCACAGAGTGGTTGAGAGAAACGAGTAATAATAGTAATGGCTGACACCACATGCCAAGCACCATTCTAAGCCCTTCATGTGCATTAACTGTTTAATCCTCACAACTATGTGAGACAGGACTGTTATTCTCGTAGAATGGCACAGAGAGATTTATTGATTCAAGCAGCTGCTAAGTGGCTGAAGTGGACTCTACAGGCTTGCTCTTTCCTAGGTATTTAGTAAATATTTTCACAAGAAGTGTTCCTATTCTCTTCTGGAATAGAGAACAATCCTTCTGAGCCCCAGATCGGGCGCTTGGGGGTGGGGCATGAAAGCTAGACCACTGGACTCGAGGCAACAGTGAAGGAGGTTGCTGGGCACGAGTTGAGACTGAAGCCACCTGGAGGCCTGGTGGTCAACACCCACTGCCAGCTCTTGGGTTCCACTCATGACATTCTAAGAAAAACTCCATCATTTTGCCCTAGAGAAAGCCCAACCTGTGGGCTCCAGGAGGACTAAGTAACTGCTGACTGAGGGCATGCCTGAGAGGCTGGACAACCAGGAGCCCCAGACCTCTGTCAAGCAGCGCAACTTGGGGCTTTTGTTGTGAAAGTGCATTACTAGAAATTTCCCCCATCTTCCCCTGCCTCTTGATCATTCGATCATTCGCTTCTAGCAAGTCAGAGCCTGGAAGAAAAAAGCTGGAGAGACAGCGCAAGAGTCTTTGCAGGGAGAGAGCGTCATCACCTTGCAAGGGAAACCGTCTTGGAAAATCGTGCAATGGGAGGTATTGATTCAATCTTAGGGGCAAGCCACTTTCTGGTCAGGTAGGAGAGGGCTGGCTGGGAGGGGTGAGGAATGAGGAGAGTTATGACCCTGCTGAAAGACCAGTTTATTAATTCCCGCTCTAACAAATAGCCAATTAATGGTTCCAGCTGCTAATTAGTAAGCAGTTAACTCCTGTTATAAATCGTGCTGCCCGAGACTAGTACTATTGCAATCCTGCAATGACATCCTTGGAAAGGAGGGACCATAGAGACTTTGGTCACCCACCAGGTCCTGTAGACCCCTCTACTCCCCTCCCCCAGACCCCCAGCAGGCTCTCTGCTCATGGAGTGCAAGATTCAGAGTAGGGACCCTGTCCACTGTCCACATGTTCATTCATGTAAGATATATTTAATGGTTTTTGCTATGTGGCAGGCACTACACTAGGCACTACAGATTCAATGTGAACAAAACAGGCAAGAACCCCTGCTCTCCTGGAAGTAACATTCTGGTGAAGAGACAGACGATATAGTCTGTCAATAGTATTTATTCTAATTTTTAAAGATTTTTTTTGATGTGGGCCATTTTTTAAGTCTTCATTGAATTTGTTACAGCATTGCTTCTGTTTTATGTTTTGGTTTCTCCGCAACCAGCGATCAAGCCCACACACCAATGGAAGGCAAAGTCTTAACCACTGGACTGCCAGAAAAGTCCCGATAGTATTTAGATAGTAAGGGAGATACTAAAGCTAGGAAGAGGAGTAGGAAATGTGAGAGCTGAAATGTTAGTGAGAGTGTCCGCAGAAGACCCCACTGACATCTGAGGACCTTAAAGGGCAGAGGGATCAAGCCGTGCCAGTGTCTGACAGAAGGGCATTGCAGGGAGGGGTGGGGGAAGAAGTGCAAAGGCCGTGTGGTGACAGGGAGGATTTGGTTGGAGCTGAGTATGTGAGGGGAGAGTAGCAGGAGTGAGATCAGAGAGGTTTAAGGGGACAGATCATTCTAGTTTTGCATTCATTGCGGGATGTTGGATTTTAGTCTGAGCAAGATGGGAGCTATGGCAGGGTTATTAACAAAGGAGGGGCAGGATTTGATTGTAGCGTATCAGGCTTGCTCTGGCTCTGTGTGAGGAATTGATTGAAGTGGGGAGGGTTCCACAGCATCCCTAGCACCTGGCACTGTGCCTGGCACTTAAAGTGAAAGTGAAGTGAAATCGCTCAGTTGTGTCCGACTCTTTGCGACCCGTGGACTGTAGCCCACCAAGCTCCTCCATCCATGGGATTCTCCAGGCAAGAATACTAGAGTGGGTTGGGTGCTCAATAAGTGCTTATCATATGAACTGGTCAATGAAAATTGATGAGGCTAGACTGTGAGACTAGGAACCGTGATCACTTTTGAAAGGCTAATTTATTCAGATTCTCTTGTAAATTACTTATTTGAATAAGGGTGCCCTCATATTTTAATTGTCCAAGAAATTCTACATCCACTCTCCTTCTTGGTCCTTAAAATGTGAGGTGAGCTACGACTTGTGGCCCCCTCCATTTTACAGATGTGAAAACTGAGGCAAAGAGCCATTCACTAACTGGCTTAACAGTGTGTTACTAAAATACCAGTTCTAGAATGACAGGGTGGGGAGGTGCAAAAGAGACAGGAGTCTCTTCCCTTCTTTCTGGCCACTGTGTCATGACTGCACCCTGCCCCGCTGTGAGATCATCCCTCTCTCATTTCCACGATGAGCTGATGTGCCCTGACTCTAGAGCCTTGTGAGCTGTGCCTGAGACCTAGATGCTACCATTTCCCAAGTGAGGGTCACCTGGGTCATCCCAAGCTCCTTATATCCACACTAACGTTAGAACAGGGGACATTTTTGTTTAACTTTTTTGAGCTGACAGTTCAGTGGATCAAAAGTAATTTGGTTTGAAAACACATGGTCTTCTCACTCTGAGGAGGTGTAAGGAGCACTGATTTACCCAGCTCTGCTTCCCCAGCTGGCTGCTGGGTCTGGGAAGCAGGTGAATGGGGTGGAAAAGCAAGGTTCTCTTGAATATTCATTAATTCAATAAATATTTATTAAGTCAGGCATTGTGCCTACATCATACTGAGCATCCTGGTGGAGATGTCCAACAAGAAAAGACCCTCAGGGAGCCCCAGTGTGAGAGGAGACACAGCCCTGCCTCAGGGAGCCCCATCTGAGGGGAGACCCAGCCCTGACTCAGGGATCTCCAGTCTGAGGGGAGACACAGCCCTGCCCTCAGGCCCCTCACAGGCAGTGCGGAGACTGCTACTACAGGTTCATAGATTCTGGTATAAAAAAGAAGCCAGGACATAGAACAGCAACAGATAACTGTTGACCGCAATAAAGAACCCACACAGGGTAAGTGTGAATGGGATGGAGAACAAGGACAGCTTGGGCGTGGTTACTCTGACTTCCTGGCTCTACTGCAAGATTGTTTCACGCGTCTAAGCCTGGTTGCCTGCAGCTTTCCGAGTTTCAACCCAGAGCAAAGGAAGCAGCTTGGTGCTTTATTTGGGTGTTTCTCCCAACAGAAATGTCTCTCTGGGCTCCTGGGAACCAGGCATGTTTGAAGATGAAACTGTGAAGCTGGCATGCAGAAGTCAATACCCCCTGGGAGGAAAACCCAGTCTCTCTGGGGACCAGGTCCCATCCCCGCCTGACTCCGCTGGCCTCTCTAGGGAGACACACCTGGCTCAGGCAGCTGCAGAGGACCTGGAGACCAGCTCCTCCCTGGAAGGCCCCGTCTGGCACTCCAGTCTCATGGATGTCACTCCCCACCCCAGGCTTAGAGTGGCACGTGTGCTGTGAGCTCCAGAGCAGGATGGGGTATCCTGTTACTGTGTGAATCACTCACAGCACCCAGTGCAGGACTGACCAGATGGCAGCCATTCGTCTGCTCATTAAAATGAACTGAAGACTTCCCCGGTGGTCCACTGGTTAAGAATCCACTTGCCAATGCAGGGGACGTGGGTTCGATTCCTGGTCCTGGAAGATTCCACATGCCGCAGGGCAACTAAGTCCGCATGCCAGTTACTGCTTCACTGTGTGAAGCCGGCGCACTCTAGAGCCTGTGCTCCGCAACAAGAGAAGCCGCCACAATAAGTCCATGCACCGCAACTGGAGAGTAGCCACTGGTTGCCGCAACTAGAGAAAAGCCCACACACAGCAACGAAGGCTCAGTGCAGCCAAAACTAGATAAACACAGTGAACTAGTTCTGGTTACCCTGACTGCCCAGAACAAAAGTAAGCCCTGGACAAGACCTGAATCTCCAGGATAAGGGAGACCCAAATGATCCAGACAAACAGCAAATATATAAGAAGAAATGTTTGAGTTATGGAGAGGCTGAGGGGAAGCCAGTTCTTGGGGAAGGGAAGTAGGCAAGCGAGGGACAGAGCATTCTGGGAAAATCCCTGTGCACACAAGTGCTGTGACCCCCCCACGGCTGCCTCACTCTGGGATGCCCTCTAGGGGAGGAGGTGTTGGTCAGGTGAGTTTCCTGAAAGCAGGGTGGGGAGGTCTGCCAGGCTGGGGGTGGCTCTCCGGCTTTTGTCCCCAGGGCGCCAGTGCAAGGCGTGTCAAATTTCACTGAGCTGGTTCTTTCTCACCTTCTCCAGGACAGCTCTTTCTCAGAAGCAGGATCAAATGTTCTCAAGCTTGAAAAGACAGGCTGGGATGTGAGGGGAAAGGAGGAAAGGGAGGAGAGGGGTGAATGGAACTTATGGGAGGAGAGGGGGCCAAGGCTGGGCCTGGGGACTGGACCCGTGATTCTCCCAGGTCCCTTGCAGTTTAAGTTCTCCAGCAAAATTCTTGCTCCTTTAACCATCACCTCTTTTTGAGCCCTGCAAAGTGGTGGGGGAGATGGGGGCGGGGGGAGCAGGAAATCTGGGCTGGAACAATTGCAGGCACCCACAGAGACAGGACCGCTGTGTGGCATAAACTCCAGGGGGCGCCATTCACATAGAATACGGCAGGAACGGCGCCCACCCCCCGCCCCCAGCGTGCGACGTGGTGGCCCCTTTGCAGCTCCGTCTGCTCTGACCCGACCCCAGGACAAGCTGATGTCATCTACTCTGTACTTCATCCCCCTGTCCCCCGCTCCCCGTCCTTCTCTTCCTATCCCACCCCAGCCCCTCTGACCCCCAGCACGCCAGGCTTAGCCACCACCCCCCGCCCCCCATCACTCCGATGCGCTAGGGGATGGGAGGAGTTCCAGGACTGGTCCCACACGCTCCTTGTTCCAAACACACGACAAGCCCTGGGGACTCGCTGCCTCTTCGATTAACTCAGGCTCTCCTCGGAGAACCCCCACGCCCACCGGCCCCGGGGGCTTTCAGGAGACACATCTGACCCCTGAGAGAGCGTAAAAAGAAGACCCCAAGGGGCCCTCCCACTCAGCCCTTTGAAGTCAATCTAGCCCCACCTCACACTGTTCATCCTTTAACCCAGGACTTCTCTGAAGGAGTATGTAGACAGTAGCATAGCCATGAAATGCTCAGCCTAAATGCCATTTGCCCTCACATCCGCCCAGTTTTAGGGGGATTTAAGGAACAGAGAGGTTCAGTAATTCCCCCAAGGTCACACAGCTAAAAAGTGGCAAAGCTAGTTTTCCAATCAGAGAATTTGGTCCACAGACTGTAGAGTCTATACTCTTCTCCACTACTTGACGCTCCCTCTTACAGAGCTGCTAAGCTGCTGCTAAGTCGCTTCAGTCGTGTCCGACTCTATGCGACCCCATAGACGGCAGCCCACCAGGCTCCCCCGTCCCTGGGATTCTCCAGGCAAGAACACCGGAGTGGGTTGCCATTTCCTTCTCCAATGCATGAAAGTGAAAAGTGAAAGTGAAGTCGCTCAGTCGTGTCCAACTCTTAGCGACCCCATGGACTGCAGCCTACCAGGCTCCTCCGTCCATGGGATTTTCCAGGCAAGAGTACTGGAGTGGGGTGCCATTGCCTTCTCTGCTCTTACAGAGAAGAGGGACCAAAAGCTGACATAATAGAGCTATGCTGGCCAAATACATAGCCAATGTATACTAGTATTTGAGTTTAAATAAAGTCAAATTTCAGATTCAGTTTCTCAGTCACACTAGCCAAGTTTCAAGTGTTCAACCTCCACACAGAGCCAGTGGCTACCCTTCTGCCCAATGCAGATATAGACCTCCTCTATCGTGGTAGGAGTTTTGTTGACAGCAATGCTCAGGAGTCCAGTTTCACCCCATATCTACTGCTTACTGTCTGAGTAACTGTGGGGAAGTTGCTTAACCTCTCTGTGTCCAAAAAATGGTGATAAGAATAGTGCCAAGTTCATAGGACTGCTAAATTAGGGGGATTAAATGAGAAAATGTATATAAAGTGCTCCATACTGTGCCTAACACATAGTGAGCATTCTAAAAATTATTAGTTTTATTATTAGGAATCCTAGTCCAGTCCTTCATTTAACTAAGTAGGTAACTAAGAACCAGAGAAATGAAGGAATTGATTCAAAGTCACCCAGAAAATTTAATGCCAAAAGCTAGAGCTCCTGGTTCTTTTATCATTGCCTAATGACACCACTACAGTAGATAGAGGACTTTCACATATGATGCTCTCCAAAATACTGGGAGGTAGTTAAATGAGGTTTCATCAACCCCATTTTACAGATTAAGAAACTGAGGCACGAGAGGGTAAGGTGGCTTCTTCAGGGTCATGATGCTGTTTAGTAACAGACTGGGGACTTATTACTTTTCAGCATTCTGCCCCCTGCTCTATTTTCCACTGTCTGTGCAGGTTGACATGTGAGTGTGTGTTTGTGTTTTTCATTTGTTTACCATTCAGAGCTCAGGGACCTTTGCCGCCTATCTATATTCTATAGATAGAGTATAAATTATATAAATAATATTAATATGGTCTCAATTATGTAAAAGCTGTTATACAGACTGAAGATGAGAAGAACAAATAGTTCATTTTAATGATTATTGTAGGTGATGGGATTATGAGTGATTTTTATTTCTGTCTTTGTATGCTTCTATTATCCCTATATCTCTGCAAGCAGTATGTTTATTTTTATAATCAGAAATAAGCAAATGTGATTTTCATATACTTTTAAAAAAATTAAGTTCCTGCAGTGTTTCCCCCATGGTCTCCAGTGCCCTCCAAGCAGTCAGGAGGCCTGACCCAGGGGTTGGCTTTGCCTGGCCAGATCCACTAGCAGACGGGAGGCTGGTGGTGTGCCTCTCAGCTCAGTCGCCTTCATCCACAGGCCCACAGGTCCCTCTGCACTGGAGTGGCTTTGAATTTACTCAGCAACATCCACACGCAATAAATGTCATATCGTTTTATTTTTTCAAGTCAAATAAATTCAGCTCCCAAGCCTCCAATTGCCAGAGTGTTGAAAAATCTGCTTTAGTTACGTTTGAGGGGAGTCTCCAAGGTCATAGAAGAATCCGGGACCCAGGGAAGAGGCCTCAGGCCTTGTGGTTGCCATGGTAATTGACTCCTGTTGCCTTGGCTCCTGAACCCTAGGCCAGGCCTCAGTCGGCCAGCTGCCCTAGACGTGCTCTGAGAGGTCTCCACAGCAGCCCTCTAAGTGACCACAGAGGACCCTGGAGACCCTCAAGGCCTCCACACTTATCATCCGGCCTGCACAAATATCCCCATCTGGCACTGCAGGCCAGAGGGACACAAGGCCCCAACAAAAGTCCCCAGATTTTTGTTCCTTCCTGGGCTGGAGAGGCCCTTCTCCCTCCTGGTCACTCACTTTTTCCTCATCCCTTATCTAGTCCACTCTCTCTTCGCTCCCCCTCAAGAGACTTCCACCTCCTACCCTAACTGGGTGGGGGTGTCCCTGCTGCATTGATAACAAAACTCAAAGCTCCTTGAGGCAAGAAAGCCTGGACTCAGTCTCTGACCATGGTTCCTTTCTTGGGATGAAGGAGGTGGAAATGTCAGTCATTATTCCAAACGAAATGGGAAAACAAAATAACATTTCAGTGTAGATCCTGGCTGACCTGTCCCTGCCAGGTCAGACTGAGAACAGAGGAGCATTCATGTGCCAGGGATGTGAAATGGAGTCCAGGAAGTCACACCTCCCCCTCACTGGGACCCAGGCTGGGAGAGGACATGACTAGGGGGAAGCCCAGAAACTGGAGTCAGAGAGACTTAAAGTGCTAGACCCAAAGTGGGTGCTCAGTAAATACTTCCTGTTGTGGAGAAATCCAATGTGGGCACAGTCCTTCATGCCTCTGAGCCTCATCATCTTTATCAGTAAAATGGGCATCCATTTATTCAACAACTTTGTCATGATTACCAGACAGTGTTCCAGGCACAGAGGTTGTACCTGTGAACATAACAAAGTCCCTCTCTTTCATTTAGCGGGGAAGACAACATAACATTGTTATGTCATATCAGGTCTAGAAGAGCCTGTGGGTGCTCAGCCCATATCCTGCTGTGCTAACTTCACTGCCCTCAGGCTGACTTCTGATTGCCTTTGCCCAAGGCCTTCGTGCCTGCCTCCACAGCAGCCAGAAGAGCCAGAAACTCTCAGCTCCGTGGGAGCAGCCCTACGCCAGCAACTCACCGGGCTGTTGCATAAATACTGCGGCTCCCTCCCACTTCGGGCAGAATGTCTCCAAGGTGTGTGTCCTACATTGGCTCCCAGAGTTCCCCATCGGGGTTGGGGCACAGGTCCCCACAGCTAATAATTACTGCAGCTTTTATTGGCTGCCTTCCCTCCCCTGTGTCACTTCCCCATCCTCCCATGGGTGTTTCCTGGAGTCACTGAATACTACTTGCCCTCAGATCCTTATCTTGGGATCTGCCTTCTGCCATCCAGTCTGAGACATCAGATTATGATTGATGCTAGCAAAACAAAATTCAAGTGGGACAAGGGGATGGAGAACAAGGAGAGGTGTCTCTTTGGACAGGGTAGTCAGGGACGGCCCCTCTGTGGAGGTAACATTCAGATCAAGGACCTGAGTGAACAGTGGGGATATCTGGCTGCAAGGGTGTTCCAGGCAGAGGGAACAGTGGGTACCAAAGCCCTTCGGTGGAAACAGCTGGGAGCATGGGGATGTTAATGACACCTGCCCAGTGGCTCACAGAGAAGGATTCCTTGAGGTGGTTGGTCTGTGTAAAGCCCTGGACACAGATGAACCATCAGGACTTTTTAAGGCCCCTCTCAGGAGCTGGCAAGCTCTCTTCAGGGAATTGCTCAGCCTCCTGGGCTGGCCGGATCCGCATCTCCCCCTCTGTGCTCACCCAGCCTCTCTGGCAGGGCTTGGTTTTTCCAATAACTCATTAGTGCGGCTTTTGTCATGACTGAAGAAACAAAAGCCCCAAGAAGAAAACCATGTTCAACGGCATTATGGGTTATTTATGAGAGAAAGCAAAGCCGCTTCAGCACTGGGGGAGGCCTGGCAGGGTAGGGGGAAGGCAGGAGGTCCCTTCAGATGGGGAACTGGAGTACTTTGGATTTGCCTGGTGCTGGACACCAGCAGCCCTGCCCAGCACAGAACAACCTCTTCTCTCTTCTCACCTCCCCTGCCAAAGCCACCGTCAGTCACTGCTGCCCGAGCAACTTGATTCCTATCCACCCACTCATCCAACTCTTCATCCATTTATTTATTTATGTATTCATCGATTCATTCATTCTTTCAAACATGCACCGAGGGCCTACTATGTGCCAGACACTAGCTGATGTCAACATCTCTGGAGCATAGTCATGAATCAGCAATCATGTCCTGGAACCAGCTCACACGAGCTCGCAGCTGAGTGTACACATCTCTTCTCAACTGCTCCTTCCCTCATGTCATTGCTATAGCTTTGTCAGACACGGTGGGAGTATTTATATCATGGAAATTGGCATGTAGTACAAGTCGGGGTCTTTCTCCTAGAGAGCTGGTTGTTAACATTTACTAACCCACCACTGCACCAGGCCTCAGTATCTTGGGCCACACAGAGCTGAACCCCAAGACCGTACAGCCTAAACCTGGGAAGGACATTGACCCAATGTCCAGCGTAAAGGGCCCCCTTAGATTTGTTGGCCTTGGAGCCATACCGGACGCCTACACGGTAGTTTTTGCAACCCGGAGTACCTAGAACAGAGAATTAATTTCTATCACACGAGAGGAGAGGTAAGAAGGTATAATAAAGAAGGTGCCTTTGAGCTGAGCCTTTGGGGATAGGTGAGATGTCAGCTCGAATGAAGGTGTTCAGAATGGTGGGAGCAGTCTGAGCAAAGGTTCAGAGGAAGGGCCAGGCAGAATGTGTTCACTCCACTTAAATAAAAATGCCGTGGCAGGGAGTTGCTCCCACCTATTACCTTCCCAATCACATAGCAAAAGTGAACTGCTTTCCGGAAGGGAAAATTGATATTGCAAGCACTGAATTGTCAGGGAGAGGCTGCTGGTTGAACACTGGGTACTGAGGGATGAAGATACCCCTCCTCCTTCCCCCTCCATTCTTTCTTAAGGAAGGGTCTGAGCTACAGGAAAAAATGTGTACAGTGTGTGGAAGCGGCAGCCAAGAGGCCTCATCAGCAGGGAGAGGGTGGCCTCAACACCACCGCCATGTTACCACCAGTGTTCGCCGTGGTCTATAACCCCTCAGCTGGCCTCACTATCGCCACTGGCCCCATCAGATAGACACACGTGCACAAGGTTGGCTTATAGACATCAGGCTGGATACACAAACAAAGCCAAGTGTTCCCAATACTCCAGCTCTCTGCATCGCACATAAGAGGAAGCTTCCCAAAGATTTAACATTTGCCACCTCCTTACTCTGGGAGATAGCTGAGCCTCCCCCAGGTATATACACACACATACGTGCAGAAGTAAGTATACATTCAGGACACTGAACATACTGTGTGCTGTGTATACTTCCTTTGTTGATGCCAAACCATTAGACAGGCATGGAGGAGGCTCCAGTCCATTAGCCTTAACAATGCCCCCTGGACCCAGAGAGCCGTTGGCGGCCCACACCTGGCCCACGAACTCCTGGCCACCCTGCTGACCTCGCCCCACTTGTCTGACAAGGAACTGAACTTCCCACCAGTCCGAGGCAGCCTCCCACTCATCGTCCCTGGTCTGCTGCCAACTGCGTTCTGGGAGGGGAGGCAGAGCTTGACTGTGAACTGCGTTTGTAGAACACTCCACAGTCCCAAAACACAGATTCATGTTCTCTCATTTCATCGCGGGAACCCTGGGAGGTGGGGATGAGTGTCTCCAGTCTGCAGGTGAGGAAACTGAGGCTCCAAGTGATTATCCAAAGAGAAAGTAGAAAGAGACCTGAGGTGTTCTGATTCAGGCGTTCATCCCACAGGCACTCGCTGAGTCCTAGACGCTGTGCTAACCCGTGGAGACTGAAAAATGAGTACCAGGGGCTTCCCTCATGGTTTAGTGGTAAAGAATCTGCCTGCCAGTGCAGGAGACACAGGTTCAATCCCTGATCAGGGAAGATCCCACATGCTGAGGAGCATCTAAGCCCATGTGCCTCAACTATTGAGCCTGTGCTCTAGAGCCCGGGAGCCACAACCACTGAGCCCACGTGCCTAGAGCCTGTGCTCCACAACGAGAGAAGCCACCACAGTGAGAAGCCTGTGCACGGCAGCTAGAGAGTTGCCTCCATTTGCCACAACTAGAGAAAAGCCCTCACAGCATAAAGACCCAGCACGACCAAAAACAAATTAATACGATTATTTTAGAAAATGAGCACCAATAACAATAACAATGGTCAATAATAATAATAACTAAACTTCCTGGAGCACATGAACTCCCTTATCTCATCTTTCACCACAGTCCTTGAGGAGGTTCCACACTTACCCACATCTTTCAGTGGAGGGCCCTCGGCATTGTTCCTGTGCTGAAGGGATTCACAGTGAGCTCTAGGTCCTCTCAAGGTCGGCCCAGGAACCTTGACTCCTCTACAATCACTGAGGCAGAGATTCTTGGGTAAGACGCAGGGATATGTTGGGAATGCATTGTTGAAAAACATTCCCAGGGTGAGCAGTCTGAGCATGAAAGCATGGGCACCAGAGGGGCCCCCAGAGGACACAATTGGCAAGGGAACTTTGGGGACAGGTTTGTCAGTGCTCCCTGGGCTCTTGCCTCCCCCACCCCACCCCGTCTTTATCGCGTTTGTGTGACCCCTGTGGGACTTCATCTAGGCCCCTCCTCCACAGACAGGGTGATATGACGTCAGGGACACTGCCCTGGAGTCAGACTGCAGCTTCTTGCCTGTAGACCTTGGACAAGCAAGGTTGTCCTTACCCACTTTAAGTCCCAACCCCCCTGTCTGTAAAACAAGGCTGGTAATAGTAATAATAATAGCAGTTTCTTCCAGAACGCTTACTTTGCAAGAGGCGCTGTTCTGAACCTCTTCCATGTGTTAACTCACGTAATCTCCGAATGTCCCTGTGGCGTTGGCTGTTAGCCCCGGGCCCAGTGTGCTACATGCGATTAGTAATCGTTAGCTGTTATTAGCTGCATCTTCAGCCTCGGGCTCCCTGAGACTGCCCACCTCTCTGCTTAACTCTGACAACCTCATTCTTCCTCCTGCATTTCTTCTCTCAGCCAATGGCTCTCCATTTCCACATCACCCAGACAGACCCCTGGGATCAAACCCTCGCGCCTCCTTCCCTCTTTAAATCCACATTCAAGTCCTGCAACTTCTGCCTCCTCCACATCTCTCTATCCATCCCCTGCATCCACTTCCTCCTCCCATCACCATCACCACTGCTTCTGCAGTTTGAGCCAGCTCGCTTCTCACCTGGATTATGCCAAAGGCTTCCCTGCTTCCAGCCTACGCACCCTGCAAACCATCATCCTGCTCTGCCGGAGATTTTCGAATTGCAAATCCACTTAAAATCCCTCTGTGACTCACCACAGACCCCAGGATCAAGTGCAGACTCCTTGAGCTTAGCTCACAGCTCTCTGAGGGACCAGGGTCTGACTTCCCGCCCTCTGCTCCCCCACATACTGCAGCATGGCCCATCCGCTCATGCCAGTTCATTCCTCTGGCCCTTTGCACCTGCAGTTACCACAGTCTGGAGTGTCCTGCCCATCCTCCTTTGTCTAATGGGTTCCCCACATCCCTAGTGACTCAGGCAACATCTCTTCCCTGTAGTCTTCCTGGATCTCCACTAAGTTCTCTTCCATGCTCCTCAAGTAATAATACCTTTAATACTTGAAATTATAATGACCATATATGTGTGTTCAACAAACAGATATCACCTTGAGCAGATGGTTAAAATTAGCATTGTCACTGTGGTCAGATGGCCCCAGGCCCACCACTTACTGATTAATTTCAGCTTCACCATTTATTAGCTGTGTGATTTTGGACAAGTTACTTAACTTCTCTGACTCTCAGCTTTCTTGTCTCCAATATGAGGTTAACCTACCATGTAAAGTAGTTGTGGAAACTGAAATATAGAAGGAAAAGTGTTTAGCACAGGGTCTGGTACAACCCAAGTTCTCAATAAATGGTTAACTATTCTCTATACAGGATGCAAGGCATCCTGGGAAAATGAGCTCTGGTTCCTACTAAGAAGAAGGCAGACATATAAGATATGAAGTCCCAAATAAAGAAAGAAAGTTTAAAGGCAGCTCAGAAGAATAACAAATGTCTATAACAATCCACCTCTTGGCTGCATGAGGTCAACATATACTCTTCTTCCGTTTTTAAACTCATCCACGACCAGGACTACCACCAAAACCTGCTTCCAGATAACAGTATCATTATTCCTCACTAACAAAAACTTACCCTTTTGTCCAACAGAGTTCAGTCCAAATTCATATCAGTAATTATATCTGGATATCTGTGATGTCCATTCTCTTTCAAATTCCATCATTATCCCATGTTGATATTCTATAACCCATTGAACAAATTGCAAATATAACTATCAAAAAATCCCTATGTACAAATAATAGGGAATGGGGATAGGAGTTAAAAAAAAGAAATTTTATTAAAATACATCAATATATTCATCACACAGAGGTGCAATATGGGTAAAACTATGGTTCTTGTTTCTGCATCTAATCACATGACCATAGTTGGTATTTACCATTCCATCCCATGTCCCTTTTGCCCTTCACAAACACCTCAGTTGGTCAGGGTCATTTATGTAGTGGAACAGTCTTAATTTTTCATCTGAAGAAGGCTGAGCTTTTGATGGTGTTGCCTGTTTGGGGTCACTATGGTCTTCCATTAACTTTTACCACTTGACCCAGAATTACTAGGAGATACCCCATATACCTCCTTGCCCATTTTTCCCCAGTGGTTATTAAGGTCAAGCACTCCAGTCAACACTATAATCCCCCTTTTAGCATGAGAAACAAAAAGGGCCTGATGAAAAACCCACCTTCCAGTTCAATGAAACCATTTTGTCCCCTGCTAGAAATACTCCTATTGCTTCTAAAGTAGCAAAGTCTGGGACTTCCCTCATGGTCCAGTGGATAGGAATCCACCTGTCAATGCAGGGGACATGGGTTGGATCCCTGGTCTGAGAAGATTCCACATGCCATGGGTCAGCTAAGCCTGTGCCCACAACTACACAGCTCATGCACTCTTGGGCCCTAGAGCCGTAACTACTGAAGCCTGCACATTCTAGAGGCCGTGCTCCACAATGAGAGAAGCCACCGCAGTGAGAAGCCCGCGCCCCGTAAGAAGAGCAGTCCCCACTCGCCACACCTAGAGAAAGCCGGGGCAAAGCAATGAAGACCCAGAACAGCCAAAATAAATAAATGAAGTAGTGAAGTCTGGAGACATGAGGCTAGAAAGCAAAAATCTTACAAATAGATCTTTAGGTAAAAGAGTGAGAGGTGTGAGTTAGAGACATGAATCTGGGTTTCATCAGTGCATTGAAACCAATATCATAGATGGGGTGCCCCAAATGAGCATGAAGATGAAGAAAAGAGCTAAAAACAGGTCTCTGGGGGGAACTTGCCCCAGTTCAGCAGGGGAGACAGAGAACTGGGGAGCCCCAGTTTGGCAGAGGAGCCAGCAAGTTGGGGAGTTCTTTCTACTGAGAGTCCAGCTCTCTCTTTAATGAACTTTTGGGCAACAATATCCCATCCAAAGGCAGGCATGTCAAGAGTTCATGCTTCTTGGATAAAGCCCATGTCCCTCAAGCCATGCTGTAGACCTAGTGTTACAGTGCAACAGTGTCTTCACTGGATTTCTAGAAATTCTCTTTCTCAAATTCCAAGTCTCAAGAAAAGTCGGTCAAGAAAACTGAAAAATGGGAGAAAGTATTGTAATTCTGTTGTGAGAATTAAAGCTTCATAATCAACATAGAGATGTGACTGCTTTGAAGGGATCAACTGAAGATGTCAAGTTGAAAGCAAAAGCTGAAAACCCTGATACATGGAGTTGAAGGTTAAGGTCAGTGTCTCTGGGAACTGGGTCAAGAGCTCATAGGTAGGAATTTTACTGTCTAAACTGTCAGTCTTGCTTGTAGCTGTGGCTATTATATCAGTGTATGTTGGGAGCCCTGTCTGCTGCCAATGGTGAGTCATTCTTACAGATAAAATAAATATTAATAAGTTTATATGCATAGTATATCTTATACAAATCCTCTGAGTGATATTCCAAGAAATAAGCTTTGGAAGCAAAATAAGCCCTTAAATTGGCAATTTGGTATGTGTTGTCCTGTTAACTTTGCTGGCATCTGAATGTTACATTCTTCAAGTACTACCCAGTCACGATCACTGACATTTTCCAGTGCTTGAATATTCGCTGTGGGAGAAATGCGAAGAGAAGAAAATAAGCATGTTGCAGAATTCCCAGACCCCAAATCAGAAGCTGATCTAAAATCTGTATGAGCAAAGGCAATATCAATTTTGGCGGCAAAAAGAAAATCAGGGAAAGCAGACAAAGCATTTTTGTTGTTAAACAAAAAATGAGCTTAGATGAAGCAATGTAAGTCCTAACCATCAAATTGAAGGCAATTTTGGACATTTGCTTGACAATTCCAACAATGTCAGCACAAGAGTTTCTATTTTTTCCTACGTCTGGAATTTTTGTTACAAAATGAAGATCAGGTCAAGTGGTGCCTTGTGGGTTTAAATTTTTTTATTTTTATTTATTCATTTGTAAAGAGTATTAAATTTGTTACAGTATTGTTTATGTTTTATGTTTAGGTTTTTTGGCCACAATGCATGTGGGATCTTAGCTCCCCCACCAGGGATCCAACCCGCACCCCCTGCATCGGAGGGTGAAGTTTCAACCCCTGGACTGCCAGGGAAGTCCCTAAAAATTTTTAAGAATAAAATTTTTAAAATATTAAATACCTGTATCTTCCCATTTTTAATGACTTTAGTCATTAATTTTGTGTTAATGCTCCTTTATGTTAATATTTTCTCTTTCAAATATCTACATTAGGAGGCAGCAAATTTACATGTTATTGAAATACATAGTCTTGTCAAAATATGTTGATTCAGAGTATGGGAATACCTTGGAGATATTACAGGTTTGGTTCCAAATCACCACAATTAAGCAAATATTGCAATAAGGCAAGTAACAAATTATTTTTGCATATGCATTCCCCAATGCATATGAAAGTAATGTTCTTACTGTGCCATAGTCTATTAAATGTGCAATAAATATTAAATGTCTAAAAACAATGTATATACCTTAAGTTAAAATACTTTATTGCTAAAAAATGCCAACATCTTCTGAGCCTTCATCGAGTCATAGTAGTAACATCAAAAGATCACTGATCACGGATCCCCATAACAAGTATAATAATGATGAAAAAGCTTGAAATACTGCAAGAATTGCCAAAATGTGACAAAGAGAAAGGAAGTGAACAAATGCTGTTGTAAAAATATCACTGATAGGCTTGCTCGCCACAAGCTTGCCACAGATCTTCCTTCAATTTGTAAAAAAAAAATCAGTATTTGTGAACACGACAAACCAACAAAGCAAAGCACAATAAAACAAGGTGTGCAGTAACAGTGTTACAGTAACAATGAACCACGTGTTTATTTTATATTTTTGGCTGTGCCACATGGCATGCAGGGTCTTCCGGGACCAGGGATCAAACCTGAGCCCCCTGCAGTGGGAGTGTGGAGTCTTTTGTTTTTTTACTTTTAATTTTGTGTTGGGATATAGCTGATTAATAATGTTGCGGTAGTTTCAGGTGAACAGCAGGGGACTCAACCGTACATATACATGTATCCATCCTCCCCTAGATTCCCTCACATAACATGGAACAGAGTTCCAGTAGGTCCTTGCTGGTTATCCATTTTAAATATAGCAGTGTGTACATGGCCATCCCAGACTCCCTAACTATCCCTTTCCCCTGGCAACCATAACTTTGCTTTCTGAGTCTCTTTCTGTTTTGTGAGTAAGTTCACCTGTGTCATTTCTTTTTCGATTACACATATAAGGGACCATACGATATTTCTCCTTCTCTGCCTGACTTACTTCACTCTGTATGGGGAGTGTAGAGTCTTAACCACTGGACCACCAGGGAAGTCCAGTATTGTTTTTTGTTTTTCTGTTTTTAATAAAAGACCTCTGAAACTTTTAACACAACCCCATTACAGAAAAATGATTCATCATTTATTATTTATGGTCATTCACTTTTAAAAAACACACAAATATAGTATTATAGGAAGTAGAAAATACAGCATGATTTCAGAAATTTCCAAGGATTCTCAGGATTCCAATTCCAAATCCACCAAATTAGTAGCTGTCAGGAATTTGGGGATACTGCAGACCAGTGGACTCACCCCTGGATGGGATCACTGGATTTACCCAGCCGAAGGGGTGCTGGAGCAAGACTGAGAGGACAGTTTAACCCCACCCCAGTCCCGAGTAACCTCCAGGGCAGGATGTCAAGTCCACCAGCAGTGACCACCCACCCCCTCTGCCTGCAGTGACCTCACACCCAGCACTCCAGTGCCCTCACTAAGCTTGAAACGATGCAAACCCTGGGTCAGCCTGTCTCTTCCCTGGTCCCCAGGAGAAGAGAAAAGTAACATTTACCTTCCTCCAGATTTTGTCCTTTTTAAATGTCAACAGGGGAGGGGAGGGCCCCATTCCTATTTCAGCTCCACATCAGAAGGCCCAGCAGAGTCCCTCCCCCGACATCTTTTTATATGGGGTGGGGGAGGGGTGTGAGTCAGGATGCCCCCCTAGGATCCCTGGAAGATCAGCGTGGTTCAGGGGCCAGTAGGGCTTCCCCTATTCGGTGTGGCAAGCTGGGCACCTCTCCTTTGAGCTTCCTGGGATCCAGGAAATGCAGAAGGGGATGAAAGGCACACAACGATGAGAGTGTCTGGCCCTTTGCCTCAGGGTGGACAGCGCTTCTATCTATTGATGCATCCTGAAGTCCCGAGATTTAATGGTTAACACAGCGCATCTTTCAAATGTTTACAGCTCTGTGGGTCAGGAATTCAGACAGGTTAAATCAGGACAGCTCATCTCCGACCCATGTGATGGTGTCTCCTGGGGCTGGACTGTCCATGGCCTCTTCACTCACAGGTCAAGCAGGGCTCAGAAGGCTGTGGGGTGCTTGGAGTGGCTCTACCAGGCCATTTATCTGAGTTCCTTGGTTTTCCTCAATGTAATCCCAGGGGCTCTCTCTTCCTGTGGGACTTTTCCAAGGGACGGTCTTTCCTGAAAGGTGTGCGTGCTTAGTCACTCAGCAGAGCTCGACACTTTTCGACCCTTATGGACTGTAGCCCACCAGGCTCCTCTGTCCAAGGGATTTTTCAGGCAAGAATACTGGAGTGGGTTGCCATTTCATCCTCCAGGGGATCTTCCCAACCCAGAGATTGAACCTGCATCTCCTGTGTCTCCTGCATTGCAGGCGGATTCTTTACCTACTGGCTGAACTTCCTACGTGGTGGTTTAGGTTCACGAAAGTTCAAAAGTGGAAGCTGTCAAGTAGTTGGGTGCTGGCAACTGGCCCTGCAGGAGGAACAAGAAAAAGGAGACAAGGAAGTTGGGGGGAGGGGGCAAGAAGGAAGGAGAGAGGGAGGGAAGGAGGAGGAGGAAGGAGAGAGGAAGAGGAGGGGAAAGAAGAAAAGAAGAAAGGCCCCTAATTTGTATATAGGATTTGCCAATTTCTATAGGGCAAATATTTTCATCAAGATTAATTTCAGGCTACCAACTTGATGTCAATCAGTTCATAAATTCCTGAAAATTTAACAATAAGCCCTTGCAAGCAGGTACGAGCCAGCTTCAGCACATCAGGGCCATCAGGCCTTCTTAAGGTTTAGGCCCGGAATTGACCCAAATCAGTTCTACTGTATTCTATTGATTAAAGCACATCTCTGGCCAGCCCAGAATCAAATGTGGGAGGGGAGTACACAGGCCATGATTCCTGGAGGAGTGTTTCATTGGGAGCTACCACAGTAACAGATAACAAGGGACAATAATACTGAGGACAGCTATTGTTACCTTGTGGCCACGGGTAACAGACGCTAGGGCCAAGCATCTTAAACATATTACCTTTTTTCAGTTTGATGAGGTAAGTGTTATTAACCCCACTTTAAAGGTGATATGAATATGTAACTTCAGATCCTATTTGCCTCCACAGTGAGGCATCTCCTTTGCAGGAGGGTAGAGGCATTGCAGTACTCTTGCCTGGAAAATCCCATGGACGGGGGAGCCTGGTGGGCTGCAGTCCATGGGGTCGCTAGAGTTGGGCAAGACTGAGTGACCTCACTTTCACTTTTCACTTTCATGCATTAGAGAAGGAAATGGCAACCCACTCCAGTGTTCTTGCCTAGAGAATCCCAGGGACGGGGAAGCCTAGTGGGCTGCCGTCTATGGGGTTGCACAGAGTCGGACATGACTGAAGTGACTTAGCAGCAGCAGCAGCAGAGGCATTGCGGTTTAGGGTTGGCAGTGTGGAGTTCAAGAGTATTGGGAGAGACTTCCCTGGTGGTCCAGTGGTTAAGACTCCACATTCTCACTACTGAGGGCCCAGGTTTGATCCCTGGTCAGGGAACTAAATCCCAAATGCCACAATGAAGATCTTGTGTGCTTCAGCTAAGACCTGGCACAGCCAAATTAAAAAAAAAAAAAAATGCTGGAGAGCATGGGAAATCAAATCTTATTAAATGAGCATTCATCAAATCTGGAAATGTGATGGGAAAGGACATGAATGAACATGAAGAGGAAGGGCAAAGAGAGTAATTCACTGAAATCCTAAAATATTATAGCACAGCCATCCAGCACTTACAATGTGCAAGGGACACTGATAAGAATTTCATACCTGATCTCATGTGGGAGGCTCCATGCTTACCCCCATTTTACCTATGAGGAAATTGGCCCAGAGGAGTTACCTGCCTCGTGTGTTAATCTGCTCAGGTTGCCTAGGAGAATTCCATAGACGGGGTGGTTAAAACACCAAAATTTATTTTCTCACAATTCTGGAGGCTGAAGTCTAGGATCAAGGTATCAGCTGGGCTGGTTTCTGGTTAGGAGGCTTCTCTTCCTGGCTTGCAGACAGCAGCCTTCATAGTGTAGCCTCCCACGGCCTTCCCTCTGTGCACTTGAGGAAAGAGGGAAAAAGAGAGAGAGAGACCTCGTGTCTCTTCCCCTGCTTATTAGGACACCAGTTCTATCAGATTAGGGCCCCACCCTTATGACCTCATGTAACCTTTAAAAAAATGTATCTGTTTATTTATTTGACTGGGTCTTAATTGCAGCATGTGGGATCTTTTAGCTGTTTCCATGCAAGATATTTAGTTGAGGCATAGTGGGATCTAGTTCCCTGACCAGGGGTCAAACCTGGGCTCTCCTGTTTTGGGAGCTCAGAGTCTTAGCCACTGGATCACCAGGGAAGTCCCAGACCTCATTCAACCTCAATTACCTCCTAAATGCCCTGTCTCCCAAGGATCCATGGCCCAGAAAAGGTTAAGAACTCCTGTTTAAAGGCAAATAAGTAAGAGGGACTTCTTTGGCGGTCCAATAGTTAGGACTCCATGCTTCCAATCCAGGGGACACAGGTTCAATTCCTGATCGGTGAACAAGGATTCCACATGCTACGGGGTGCAACCGAAAAATGAAAAAAGGCAAGTAAGGAGTGGCACCCTGCTGGCGTGTGGTACCCAAAGAGGGGATACTGGCTGAGAAAAGACACGAGACTGGTTATAATGAGCACCTGGGTGACAGATGAGGGTTTGAAGACCTAGTTCTTGTCCAGTAATGCCACCCTAGTGGTCCACATCTGTGTCAGGCATCGCAAACCTGACCCAGACCAAGGATTCTGACCTGGTGGGGCCAGCCGGGGAGCAGGGAGGATTGACTCTGAAGGCAAGCCAGTCCATCCTTAATCCCGTGACTGCAGCCTCCGCCCCGTGCCGCTCTCGGCCCCCTTTCCCCACCATGCGTGGGCAGGCTGGGCATCCCGGGAGCCAGGTGCCTGTTGCACCGAGAGGCAATTTATGAACCGTGGGTATTTTGTCTGTTTACTTGAAAGCACAAAAATTTGTCACTTGTGTGGGTAATTTGCTGCTAATTACGAGCTTACAATCTGCAGATAGGAAAATCAGGGCCAACGTGCGCTTCTTGAGGAAGAGGAAAATTACCCCAAGTAGTGTGTAATTATACACTTAGCGGGCACCGCGTTCCCAGCCCTCGCCCTTCCCACGGCGGGGCTGACAGTGCAGGGTGAGTTTGCACACATGCCCACTGGGGCTCCCTCCCCGGGAGGGGAGGGAGAGGAGGGGAGGGCCCTCCTGCTGCTACCGAGGCCCCAGGACACCCCGAGGTGGCTGGGACTCAGCCCTTCCCTCCTCCACCAAGCAAAGAAAGAAGGTGTGGGAAAAGGAGTCAGGCGCCCCCCTCAGGAAGCATCCAGTCTGAGAGGAGAGACACAGCCTCTGTCCTCAGGGGCTCCCAAGTCCACTGGAAAAGGCAGAGGCTAAGACCTCAGGAAGACTCCAGGCTGATGGAAGAGACACAGTTCCTGCCTACAAAGACCCACTCCGATTGGGGGGCACAGAGGCCTGCCCCCCAGGAACTGCTGCTCTGACATCAGGGCAGATGTTGCATTGTGCCCATGCCATCGGGGGGCCTGTTGGAGCCGCACAGCGCTGCCCGTTGGACAGGGAGTGTGCTTGCCCTGGGGACTTCTCTGATGAGGAAGGCATAGGCCCTTGCCTTGGGAGCCCCCAGTTTCATGGGGAGACACAGTTGCTGCACTCAGGAAGCCCTTGGTCTGATGGGAGAGACAAGCTCCTGCACTCTGGGTACCTCTCTATTTGATGGGGACACATAGCTCCAAATTTCTGATTTCTTGCTGTCTGAGCTTCTGTCTGTCCTTCTCCATATAAAAGGAACAATTTGACAGTGAGGCTGAGGTTAGCATGCTAATCACCCCGTCCTGCTGTGGAAGTCATGCCTCAGCCCACAAAGCCTTCCCATAGGTACATCCAGCACCCTCTCCCCCAAAACCCTCAATTTCAATTCCCTCCAGCCATCCCTGATGGTGAGTTGGGTGATCCTAGAAAATCCCTCTCCCTTCCTCTCTTCCTGATCCCTTTTATTTCCTGGCCTAAATCATTCATGACTTGTAATAAAGGCCTCCACTGCCCCTCCCAGGCCCCCGCAGAAAATATTATTTAACAGAAAGGTGACAGTTATGTAATTTAGTCTCTGTCTCCATTATTGATGAATTTGACCATGAAATATTTAGGCTCCTCCGTGTTCTGCTGCTCAGGGTCTGACAGTAACAGTGTCACATTCTGGTTTATCCTCATGGAAGATGTGTCAATCAGGAATGCCCTGCCTCGTAGACCCAGGGCTACACTCCGCTCAGCACAAAATGCAGCTCTCCACACTCAGGGCTCCACCCAGCACTGACATTAAAGCTTCTTTTGTCCCCCAGGGATCTGCTGTATCACCCCGCCACTGGCAAAGTCATCAGTCCACAGAGGGAGCTGTGAATTCAGTCTGAGATGGAAGAGAAGAGGGACAGAGGGAGGGGGGAGGGAAGAAGGCATTGTGTGTTAGCCGGCTCTGTGTTTACTCTTTTGATTCTCCCACCAACACCATAAGGTAGGTATTATTACAATTCGTTTGCATTTGAGGAAACAGAGGCTCAGAGAGCTTAAGACATTTTCCTGAGGTCACCCAGCTAGCCTCCGGCAGGGCTGAAAGGTGATACTGATCTGCCTTGCAAGCCTCTGTTCTCTCGTCTCCACCAGGATGAAAACAGACTCTGCCAGAAGACAGATGGTGACAGAAGACACGACTTGGGCAACACAACACGTGCGTTCAGTGAGTCCCAGTCCTGGGCTCTTTCTGTTCCAGATCCTAGTTCTTGTCTGGGAATTCCAGATGGAGTGAGAAGACAGGCAAGAAGAGAGAAGACAGGATTCTCGTCCTCAGAGGATTTCCAGCCTGATGGGGGAGACGGTGTCCTTGAGGACTCAACATTAGGAGCAGGAAGCCACAGTCGATTCTTCTGGCCCAGGTGGGGGTAGAGCTGCACCTGGGGAAACTGAGGCCTGGGCATCATCTTCCTGCCCTGGAAGCTGGAGAGAAGGACTTTGAGCCTTTTAACATGACACAGCCCTCCAGGCTGCCCTGTAACCCTCTGGGGATGCTGTATCCCTGAAAATTCACTGAGAAGACCTTCTTCCTCCTGGCTGTGCAGGTTGACTGTCTGTCTGTCTGTCCCCAGATGCAGGTGATTGATGAGCAGTTCTGATGTGATGTTAAAATATGCATTAGGCTAATCGCATGCTAATTAAACAGATGAGGTCATTATGGCTGCTCAGGAGCCCATCTGTGCTCCAGGGTATCCCCGGGTGGCTGGCAGGGCTGGGGGCCTCAAGACACTGAGGATCCAGACTGCAAGGGGATAAACGAGGTGACCTTCAGAGGGAGCTGAAGGGTCATTAGGCTGAAGAGAGCTGGTGAGTGGAACTGGCAGGCGTTTCAATACAAGAGCTTTGTAACCACACTTTATTAAATAAGGGTAATGAGCTCCCTGTTGGTGGAGTTAAGCAAACAGATAAGTAAGGTTTCCTGCTGCATCTGGTGGAGAGAAGAATGAATGAATTCTGTGATTGTTTCCATTTTCAAGATTTGGGCTCCTAGAATATAGGTCAAGGCCCTTGCCTTCCTAGGAAGGTGGGGGAGGGGTGCCTAAACAGACAGCAAGGAAGAGTCTGGAGATCTGCTCCTCCCCCATCAAACAAGGACTCATAGTATGTGCCCTGGGGGCCCCAGAGCTCTGGGAGGCGGGATGGGACCCATGGAGACACCCCCACTTCTCAGCCCCTTTGCTGTCCCTGCAGGAGACAGGTTTCTGCTGGGGTCTGGGGATGGGCTCAATTCATTTCATCGTCTGGTGCCTTGTGTGTAAATATTTCATATCCCCATTGAATATTTTGGGATGATTATGAATTCTTGATGTGATAAGAACCTTGGTATGTATGAGATGCAGTCAGCCGCCGGGAGGGGAGGCACAAGGGAGGGTGAATCAGATAAATCATTACACGCTCTGAGCCCAAAGTGAACCAGCCAACACCCACACCTCACTCCCCGGCTACATGCCAACCACACATCACCCAACTTCCCACCTAGGTACCACGCACAGGCCAACCACATTGTAACACACATGTCACACATTCCACCCACATACCACCACATGCCAATTGCATGTCACCCATACTGCAACCACATGCATGCCATCTACTTTCTTTTTTTTCTTTAATATTTATTTTATTTACTTGGCTGTACTGGGTCTTAGTTGCAGCATTCATGTTCTTTTAGTTGCAACGTGTGGAATCTTTTAGTTGGGGCATGTGGAATCTAGTTCCCTGACCAGGGATGGAACCCATGTCCCCTGCATTGGGAGCTCGGAGTCTTGGCCATGGACCACCAGGGAAGTCCTACCATCCACTTACTTTCTGATCCTGCTAATCCTCATTGCCATCATCACCATCTCCCATCCACCCAGTGATCATTCCCAGAAATTCTCCATGGTTCAGCATCTTACATGAGGTCAGAAGGACAGGGATCTTGACCTTGCAATAATTACAGCACAGACAGGGGAAACGTCAATTACAAGCCTGCTGCTGCTGCTAAATCGCGTCAGTCGTGTCCAACTCTTCTCGACCCATGGACTGCAGCCTACCAGGCTCCTCCGTCCATGAGATTTCCCAGGCAAGAGTACTGGAGTGGGTTGCCATTGCCTTCTGAATCACAAGCCTAAACAGTACCAAAACAAGTCTTCAGTTCATTTCAATTGCTTAGTCATGTCCAACTCTTTGTAACCCCATGAACTGCAGCACGCCAGGCTTCCCTGTCCATCACCATCTCCCGGAGCTTGCTCAAACTCATGTCCATTGAGTCATTGATACCATCCAACCATCTGGTCCTCTGTCATTCCCTTCTCTTCCTGCCTTCAGTCTTTCCCAGCATTAGGGTATTTTCCAATGAGTCACTTCTTTGCATCAGGTGGCCAAAGTATTGGAGCTTCAGCTTCACCCTCAATCCTTCCAATGAATATTCAGGACTGATTTCCTGTGGATTGACTCATTTGATCTCCTTGCAGAAACAACTCTTAGGCAGTGAAAAGTTCTCATTTTGCTTATGAAACAAAAAGTGTCTCATTTGGTAATTAAAACGTCCAGTCCATTAAGGGGGAAAAAAGTGGACAAGAGTGCAAATAAAACAAACTGGCCATGTGCTGAGAACAGCTGAAGCTGAGCAATGGACCATAGGAGTCCATTAGAGAATTTTCTCCACTTGAGGATGCGTTTAAATTTTTCCATGATAAAGTCTTTTTAAAGTCCGGTTTACGTCTTTCCATAGAGGCACATTCATACAAACTGGAAGGCTCTTCCTAGGTACCCACCCAAGGTGGCCAGCCCCCTGCTGTGAGAAGGAGATGGAAGTGTTTCACTTGCTTCTCGTGTCTTTCCCCATGAGAGCCCTACTTCCTTCCCCCAATCACCAGGCCACTCTGCCCTCCCCAAGTCTGGGGATGAGGGGAGCAGGAAAGGTGTTACTTGCCTGGTACTGTCTTATACTCTAGTGGAGGTCTCCTAGGGCTCAGCTGCCTCCTCCTCACAAGGGGACCTTCATAGGTTCTTTAAAGACACCCCCCTGCTAGCTCACTGCTGGGCTTTCTCACCTGTCATTGTTTCCTGATGTGCATGTGGCACTCTCCAGCTGCCATTTCATCTGCCATCAATCTCTGGGCATCTGCTGGTCCATTCCTTTGGAAAGACTACAGACCAATCCCAGTTGGCTCCCAGATGCCTTATGGGAAATTCTCAGCATCCTTTGCCCCTACAAATGTGGATTCATCGGCCATCAAAGCAGGTGGCCAGGCATAGCTACTAGGTTTCCCATATGGTGTTCTCTCTGTGTCTGCATCCAAATTTCCCTCTACAAGGATACCAGTTATTGGATTTAGGGACTAGCATTGATCACATCTGCAGAGACCTTATTTCTGAATAAGATCACATTCATGGGTATCCCCAGTATATCTTTTTAGGGAACACAATTCCACCTACAACAACCATCCAGGAGGAGAGGCCTAGTGAGAGTTTGAGAATGTGGGCTTGGAGCTTGGAACTGACATCTTCCAGGCTGGGGCCAAGAGGGAGGGAGGGTCTTATGTGCTGTCCTCCTAACCTCCTGCATGAAGTTCCACAAGAGGTTTTGAAGAAGGAAGTGAAAGAGACAGGAGAGACTCTGTGATAGAGCAGATCCAATGGGAGAAATTCTAAGATGGGAATATTGAGGGAGAGGGGACTGAAGAAAGATAAAACTGTGTCCCCAGGGGCCAATGGGGCAGGTGTTCAGGGGGAAAAAAAATCTCATATAGCTCCCCCAACCAAAGCCTGAAAAGTCCACCATTTGGGGCTCTTTGTACCTAGAATATCATCCCCAATAGACTGTAATTTCAGAGTGGGATTGTTAAAATAGTTCCTATAACATGCCAGACACTGTTCTTTTTAAAAATTTTCTCCGAGTATAGTTGATTTACAATATTGTGTTAGTTTCAAGTATATAACAAAGTGAATCACATATATGTGTATATATCTCCACTCTTTTAGATCCTTTTCCCATATAGGCCATCACAAAGTGTTGAGTAGAGTCTCCTGCGCTAGACAGTAGGTTCTTATTAGTCATCTATTGTGCAAGCGTGTTCACTGTCAGACACTGTTCTAAGTGCTGGGGACGCAGTGGGAAACAAAGCAGATAACATCTCTGTCTTTGGGGCTGATACTCTAGTAGGGCCACATATTAGACTCATGTTCTAATAAAGACTCACCACTCAGTTCACTTTCTGGAGCAACAGAGAGTCCAGAGCAGAGCCCTTAGATAATGGGACACAGATCCAGTCGGTTTTGTTCTTGGTGATGAGGCTGTAGCTCAGAAAAGAACCAGGCTGAGATTTGGAAGACTGGCTGGAACACATGAGGAGGTCTTGGGCAAGTGAGTTTCTCTCTCCAGGCCTCAGTTTCCTCACTGGTAAAGTGACAGGACTGCAGTAGATAATGTCAGGTATATTCTAATTCTGAACTTCTCCAGGTCTATGAGCCATTTGACAACTTCAGGTCGAGTTCTCTCCTCCCCATCCCTTTTCCAGCTTTTCAGGGTCCCTTAAATCTTTCTCGCAAACTCTGTTTCCCTCCCCGGGATCACTGCAGATACCTCCAGAGTTAGATGATCCCTTCTTCCAGATGCCAAGCTCTCTCCACCCTTTAAGAGTGAGGCCAAGGTGTAGACTGTTCTGAGTCTCTTCTCCCTCTGAAGAAAACTCCTGAGCCTGGGAAGTGCCTCCAGAGAGAAGACAACTCCCCAGATCCTGCCAGTAGGTTCAGATGCAGGCAATCTGCTGGTGACCTGTCTCCAGCCCCTGCTTTACTTGATAAACGGATAGAATCTGTCTCCACCTTCTTGCCCACCCACTCCTCCATCTTCAGGCTGCCCTTTGGGACATCTTCCCCCTTCAAAGTCCAGCTTACTCATTCATTGAAAGATGCTGACGATAGGAGGAAAACAATAGATCATCTTGCCCAAGCCCTTGTTTTACAGTGAGGAGACCAGAATTCAGAATGGTTGAGTGACCTGATGGAAATCGCTGTCAGTCTGTCTCCAAAGCTCTATGGGCTTGGTCTCAGTTTCAGTTTGATGAGGAAGAGTCTCCCCAGTGTCTGGGGGAACACAGGATGTCCACTTGTGCCCAATCCTAGACATGCTGGCTTGTTCCCAAGTCAGGGTAAGGGCCTGGGTGAAGTGACGCTCCTCCCAGCCCAGTCTCTGTTTCATAGGTAAGCAATTCTTTTGACCCGTCTTGAGCATATCCTGGGTCTGTTTTTCAACCCATCCTTCCCCCAACTCTTTTCTATAGCAGGGACTGACCCTGCAGGCTATATTTATCAGGCTCTAGGCCAACCAGTTTCCTGCTCCTTGGGACTTATAGAAAGCATTGGTGAGAGATTGGAAGGCGAGAAGAAGGGAAATGCCAGGGAATTTTTGCCCCTTCTCTCTGTGCCTCTGTTGACATCTTTAGCAGCTTTCACATCTCTTTCCAGGCAGCAAGTCCTGCTCAACAGGGTAACTGTGTTTCCCCTGAAGCCTGAGAATAACTTCCTCCCTTCATCTTTACAAACCAGGGATAATAGCAGATCTTGCTCTCACTAACCTCTGAGTCACCTCACCATCTTTTGTTCAGCTTCTCTATTCTTGCACCACTTGTAAAACCAATCCCCTATATTGAGTTCCTACTGTTTAAAAGTGGCTTCTGCTTTCCTGTTTGGACTCTGATAGCCTTATGGAGCCACTGAGCTGGGGGAGAAGAAAGGGGCCTTTCCACTCAGAGCTCCCTGGGGTCTTCCTGGGCTTCCCATCCCCTCACAGTTCATTCATTCACCCAAGCAGCCAGTTACTCAGTTAATGACTATTTGTTGAGTCCCTGTATCAGGCTCATGGTTCCTAAACTGTGAGTTAAGGTGCCCTGGGATACCTTGGTGAATTCACAGAGGCACTGTGGGATATTTAAAATTTTCAAAGAAAACACAACATCTATTGTGTAACATACAAGCGACTAGTTTGAATAGTTCTCATTCAACTAAACACTAGATTGTGCTGCAATTCTTTTTACAATGTCATATCTTTGTGAAGCTAGGTTTTCCTCCATGTGAAAATCACTGTGGAACAGAAACCGAGGAAGAGGCTGGTGTTGTCCAATCTGATGTCAAGGTTTGGGAGGTTGTGTGGTGCCCAACGGGTATATACATCCCACAAGTAAGAAATTGTGGTTAAGAGTAAAGTGAAATCTTTCTTTTTTCTAATGGATGTGTGTTATTTCTTCTAACAGCAGCTAAGTTGTTAGGACATGGATGCTTATTAAGTTGTTTGGATATAACTGCTTAATAAATGGAAGTGTTAACATTTCTTTTCATTTAGGGGAATTGTGAAAAAAAATTAAGACCTTAAGGATACCATGAGTCAAGAAAGTTTGGGATTCATATCAATGTTTGACAGAAACCAACACAATTCTGTAAAGCAATTATCCTTCAATTAAAAAATGAATAAATTTTAATAAAAGAAAGTTTGGGAAACTCTATTATTAGAGGATAAGGATATCCACACTACAGGATAAGCCAAGGTCCCTTTACAGGAGGTTAAGGGAGATGTACTAACATTCTCTCTCTTGCTCTGAGTGGTGATACATCAAGTTATTGAGTGAGACTTAAGATTAGGGCACTTATGGTATATATATACCTCAATAATGGTATATAGACCTCTATATGGATATATAGGCCTCAATAAAACCCTGTTCAGATCAGATCAGATTAGATCAGTCACTCAGTCGTGTCCGACTCTTTGCGACCCCATGAATTGCAGCACTCCAGGCCTCCCTGTCCATCACCAACTCCCAGAGTTCACTCAGACTCACGTCCATCGAGTCAGTGATGCTATCCAGCCATCTCATCCTCTGTCGTCCCCTTCTCCTCTTGCCCCCAATCCCTCCCAGCATCAGAGTCTTTTCCAATGAGTCAACTCTTCGCATGAGGTGGCCAAAGTACTGGAGTTTCAGCTTTAGCATCATTCCTTCCAAAGAAATCCCAGGGCTGATCTCCTTCAGAATGGACTGGTTGGATCTCCTTGCAGTCCAAGGGACTCTCAAGAGTCTTCTCCAACACCACAGTTCAAAAGCATCAATTCTTCGACGCTCAGCCTTCTTCACAGTCCAAGTCTCACATCCATACATGACCACTGGAAAAACCAGAGCCTTGACTAGATGAACCTTTGTTGGCAAAGTAATGTCTCTGCTTTTCAATATGCTGCCTAGGTTGGTCATAACTTTCCTTCAAACCCATCACAGCCACAAGGTAGTTCCACAAGTGCACCAGCTGTAGACAGCGATCCCAACAGTGACTAGGCACCTCCAAAGGCCTGAGTCCCCAGGGAGAAAGAACCTGAGATGCTCAAGGGCTTAATTTGGTCGAAACATACTCACCAAGCACCTTCTCTGTCCTACTTGAAACTGGCCATAAGGAGGCTCAAGGATGTAGAACACTCTGCCCCTGCCCCCAAAGGCTCACAGTTTGGGAGGGAAGATAACTCCAGAACTAACTAAGAGATGGCAGAGGGAATTTCTGGTAAGTACTACAGTCAGGGGCCCAGGGAAAAAGTGGTTAATTCCATCTGGGGCTCTGAGAGGGCACTTAAAGGGAGAGGCATTTAAATGGGCCTCTGTTGGATGGCATCAGAGACTTCTAGCTATTCTCCAATATCCTCTCTCTTTCTTTGAGACTAGATTTTTAGCCAGGCACATGATTCAAAATAAAGACTAAATTTCCTATCCTCCCTTGCAGCTGGCCAATGGGAGATGAGTGGAGATGTACTCTAGAAGCCTTCCTTAGAAGCAGTCACACATACCTTTTGCTCTCTTTGCTGCCTAGAACACAGAGGTGATGGCTGGAGCTCTAGCTGTCATCTTAGATCATGAGAATGGGGATCACAGTCTTGGGTTGGCAGTGGCTCCCAAGTTTCTGGATAAAGTGATTGAAGGAGCTGTGGTGCAGGTTGAAGGTTTAGAATCTTCAGATTTTCTTGGGCTCCAAAATCACGGCATACGCTGATTGCCGCCATGAAATTAAAAGATGCTTGCTCTTTGGAAGAAAGGCTATGACAAACCTTGACAGTGTATTATAAAGCAGAGACATCCCTTTGCTGATTCATGTAGTCAAAGCTATGGTTTTTCCAGTAGTCATGTTCAGATGCAAGAGTTCAACCATAAAGAAGTCTGAGTGCTGAAGGACTGAGGCTTTCAAACTGTGGTGTTGGAGAAGACTCTTGAGAGTCCCCTGGACAGCAAGGAAATCAAACCAGTAAATCCTAAAGGAAATAAAGCCTGAATACTCATTGGAAGGACTGATGCTGTAGTTGAAGCTCCAATACTTTGGCCACCTGATGTGAAGTACCGACTCATTGGAAAAGATCCTGATGCTGGGAAAGATTGAGGGCAGGAGAAGAAGGGGATGACAGAGGATGAGATGGTTGGGTGGCTTCATCGACTCAATGGACATGAGTTTGAGCAAACTCTGGGAGATAGTGGAGGACAGGGAATCCTGGCGTGCTGCAGTCCATGGGATCGCAAAGAGTTGGGCATGACTGAGCAACTAAACAGCAAAAATCTAACTTGCAGACAAAGATTCTGACAAATCAGTAAACTGGAATGAATCTGGGTCCCTGAGAACTTTATGGAGCAGAGCTCCACCTGAACTTCTGCAGGAAAGAGAAATAACACCTATCTTGTTTAAGTCTATTATTACTTCAGGAGTGACTGAGCACACACCCGTAATTTGAAGCTAAGCCCAATGTTGACCAATAAAGTAAGGGGAATTCCCTGGTGGTCCAGTGATTAAGACTCAATGCTTTCACTGCTGAGGACACAGGTTCAATCCCTAGGAACGGAATTAAGATCCTACAAGAAAAGTGAATAGGAATAGAATAAGTAAAAATCGGAAATGGGCAGGGAAGGGCCTTACTGGGTGAGGGACAAATGTATGCGAGTGCCTGGTATCTTCTGAGAAAGCTGTCACACCCAGGGTGATGTTTGCACAAAACATTCAGGGAAGGGAAGTGTGAGCACAGGGAGGTGAAGGGGAAGAAGTTGGTTGAGAACAACCATGGAGAGCTCACGTATGCCTTCCTGAGCCATCTTTATACTCTGGTTAGGGTTTGGAGGGTGGGTGGGAGATAGAGCAAATAAGAGACCCTTGTGAGAGGGAGGAGGCTCAGCCCAAGGGGCGGTCAGTGGGGATGATGAGGAGAAGGTAAAAGGAAGAGATATTCAGGGTGGAACCCCCTGGATCCACATGGTTATGGTCTGGGTGTGGCTTCCAAGTTTCTGGATAAAGGGACTGAAGGGGCTGTAGTGCCGGTTGAAGGTTTGAGATTTGCAAAGGATAAGTTAATTTGCAGACGAAGATTCTGACAAATTGATACAGACAAATTGAATTTGAGGTTCCAGAATGAGCATCTAGTGGAAGTGTCCAGGACACAAGAGGAACTGCCGGCCAGGTGTCCTTGGAGAAATATCAGGACGAGGGGTAGGGATATATTGGGGAGTTTGGTTGGTGGCAATAAAAGAATCGAAGACAAGAGGATTGATGAGATCAGGGCAGGATCGGGGGATTGTGGTGCCAGAAGCGATCTCCACTGGCGATGACATCTCAGAGCAGCAGCTTGTGCTTAAGGGGAAGACAGAGGGAGGATGAGTGGAGGAGAAGGAGTAGCCGCCTAAGAAGTAGGAGGAGAAATGAATAAGTTCAGTGTCAGCAAAATGGAGACAGAGTTTAAAGAAGGAAGTAGATGGACACCAAGCATCAATGTTGTGCAAAGGGAGTAGGAAGCCCTGCTGGCAGAAAGTGGGACCTACCCATGGTGACATTGTGGGATGGGGGGAAGGGGAGAGTAGCAGTCTCACCTTGAGAAATACAAACACCCCCTGCCATGCATAATCCATCAAGCTTATTTCCTGCACTCTCTGCAGACTGGCTGAAGTCAGCTGCCCTAGCATGGAAAACAGCTTGGTTCTTTAAAAAGAAAGCCTGTTTTTTAATTCTTTTGTGGAGTTTAAATTGTTTTCCTAATGCAACTTATCATACAGTCTCACCTATTTGGCAGAGAAATGTTTCTAAATGAACATGCTATTTCTCATACTGACAAAAGCTTCTGGGACAGGTGTGCCTTGAAAATGTGTGTGCGGGACAGGGTGTTTATGTGTCAGGAGTGTGAGTCCAGTGTGTGCACACATGGACATCCCCGTGCTCAGGGTCAGGGCCCCAGGAGGCCAGGCCTGGGAACTGATTTGGACTATCATGCCCCACCGTGTGGCAGTGTGTGTCTTGTTAGAGATCATAGTTTAACTCGCTGTGCTCCAGCCAGCCTGCAGGCTCCTAGTGGCCAGGGGCAGCGGTGTCCACCACCTCTTTCCCATTACCCAGTGGTGTACCTGGGAGCAAATCCAAAACAGAGCATCCACAGCCCCCAGCACACAGAGGTCCTCAAGGGCCCCTTGGAGTTCCCGTGACTGGACGCTACGATGCTTACCTCTGAGACAGTTAGAGCCAGTCCTCCAGAGCCCCTGGTTACCTGCCTGCCTCTTTCCCTCAGCTCTTTCAGCTACTAAAGGAGAGCTGGAGAGAGAAGCGTGTACCGGATGAGCCAAGTGGAACATGCAGGGACCCTGGCTCAGCTATAAGGCCACAGCATCCCTCACGATCTCAGTCCCCAGTCACAGCTCCATAGGGGACTCACACTCACGGGAAATGTTTTTAATATTAATTAATTAAATTTATTTATTTGGCTATGCCTGGTCTTACATGCAGCATGTGGGATCTTTAGTTGTGGCATGTGAGACCAAGTTCCCTGACCAAGGATGGAACCTGGGTCCTATGCATTGGGAGCGTGGACCACCAGGGAAGTCCCTCATGGGAAATGTTATTAACAATCACTCCAGCCTCCCCTGCCCCACACCCCCAAAACCTGTCTGAGAGACCCCTTCCCAGCACCCAAAGGCTCTCACACCCCTAGCTCTGCCTTTTGTTTCTCCTCTAGACCCTGCAGATTTAGACAAGATTTGTAATAATAAATCTCCCACTTCTGTAATAATAATTACCAATATCTCTAGAGTGATATGTGTCCTAAGACCATGGTGTCCTTAAATCCTTCAACAACCCTGTGAGGATTATTCTCTTACAATCTGCATCTCATTTTGCAGGTGAAATGATACAACGTCTGGGATTGCTTCTAAGATCCTCAGACAAGTACAAGAAGGGAGGGTAGAATAGATAGAGCGAAATTAGAAAAACAGTAAGTTGTAGAACCTGGATACTGTGTACAGAAAAGTTTATTATTGCAACTCCTCTTTATGTTTGTTTGGAAATTGCCATAATTAAAAGTAAAATTATAAAGAAGCAGAAAGGGCACGTAGTGCATGTTTATTAAGGGCGTTAAGTGTTTGTTATTATCCCGTAGGATTAAGTGAGATAATGGATGTAAAGAGCCTAGTACAATTCCTGTACTCTAGAAAAGGGCGGGCTGGCTATGGTTTGCTATTGCTACTATTATTACTATTATCTAGAGCAGGCCCCTCCTGCGCCCTGATCCACAGCCTCCCACTTCTGGACAGGATTCCAGTCCTGGCTTCCACACACGAGCTCCATTCCAGAGAGTTCCTCAGCACTGCCGTCGCCCTTGAAACGACCGCCTGGCTGTAAATGACGTGAGTACGTGTGCCCTGTCTCCGGGTGTCCCTGGGAGCCCCGAGTAGCCGGTACATAGGAGACAGGAACCGCATCTCGCCTTCATCCATTCAGCAAATATTTGTGGAGCCAGACGCCGTGGGAACCCGCAGCGGCTCCGGAGGCCGCGGGCCGCCTGGGGCGCGGCGGATCCCAATGCCACCCTGAGCCTGGGAAGCAGCCGTGACTGCTCAGGGTCGGGGGAGGCCAGGAGACCTGGGGGACCCCAAGTCTGCTCTACAGGCCGTCCGAGGCCCGGACACAGGGAGCAGGGTGGGGGCTCCCCTGCTGGCCCCTCCCAACATCCCAGACACCCAAGGCTGAGGGCTACCTCCTCTGGCTCTAATTTTAACCCCGAGGAAGGTGCCAATCGTTCATTTTCAAAGCTGTTTCAAAGTGACTCTGATAAGCAAATTGCTGGCAGCCCTGGCGGGTGATTATTCCTGCATTAATCAGGGGGAAATTATGCCAGTTACTGATTAACTAATTACAGCAATCAGATCTGCTGGGAGAACAGGGCAGAGGAGGAGGCCAAGGTAAACACAACCTGGGAAAGGTGAAGGAGGCAGTTTGGGGAGGGGGGCAGAGGGCAGAGACACTGGGCTCCGCCCACCTCCTCTGGCCCAGCCACCCCTCCCCAGCTGAGCGCCCCTGAGGCTGAGGTTCAACCTCCCCCAGCCCCCCTCCCCATGTGGCAGGAGGCGGGTCCTCTCCCAGCTTTTGTCAGTTCCCCATCTGCTGGAGGATGCACTTCTGGCCTTCAGGAGGCCCCTTTCTGGTAAGAGGCTGAGGTTTCTATACCTACCTCATCCCGCCCGTCTGAGGGAGGAGACTAGAGTACAGTCAGGAGCTGGCCCCAAGACACAGCCTCAGGGAGACTTCTCTGCAAGTCCATTGGTTAGGACTTTGTGATTCCACTGCAAGGGCCACAGGTTCAATTCCTGGTCGGGGAACTAAGATCCCACAAGACTCCCAGTGTGGCCAAAAAGGAAAAAAATAGGCAGTCTCAGAAGCAGGGAAATGAGCAGCAAAAACAAAAAAAAAGGGGGTGACGCATGGCAGCAAGAGCTTTGGAACACAGAACCCTGAAGTGTCCTGGTCAGCCCGGTAAAGGGTCACTGCCCAGTTACTCCCCTCCCAAAACCCTGAGAGGAGAAGGAGCCCCCTCCTGCCCTCCCAGGACTCAGCCTCAGAGCCCACTAGGCACCCGAGGAGATGCATGGAGAATCCTTCCAGAGTCCCTTGCGTTCACTCCCTGACCTCCTGCCTCCCAAACACTTCCGCTCAGGTTTGGGGTGTGGGTGTGGGCATGGGGGCTGACCAAAGTTGGGGCCTGGTTCAACAGATTGCCAACTGCCACCTGACTCAGTCCAGAAGGTCTCACTGAATGAGATGCTGATTCTAGACACAGCAGAAGCCAGAGGACAAGGAGGGGCAGACATTTTCTCCTCAAGGCTTCTAGTTACGGGGAGGGGGTGAGAGGCTTGATGCCCTCTGATCACGGGACACAGTGGAGGAGCTGTAGTGTCCCCAGGGACATCACTGCTGATGTGTGTGTGTGTGTGTGTGTGTGTGAAGCTCAGTTAGGGTCATCTACAGGCTGGATTCCCAGGGTTCCCAGGAGTAGACTAGAACCTTGTTCCTCTGCATGGGAAGTGACAGAGGATGAGATGATTGGATGGCATCACTGATTCAATGGACATGAACTTGGGCAAACTCCAGGAGATGGTGAGGGACAGGGAGGCCTGGCGTGCTGCAGTCCAAGGGGTTGCAAAGAGTCAGACATGACTTGGCAACTGAACAACCAATGGGAAGGCTCTGTGTGTCCCTTCCCTAGAAAGTGAAAGTGAAAGTGAAGTCGCTCAGTCATGTCCAACTCTTTGCAACCCCATGGATTGTAGCCTACCAGTCTCCTCCGTCCATGGGATTTTCCAGGCAACAATACTGGAATGGGTTGCCATTTCCTTCTCCAGAGGATCTTCCCAACCCAGGGATCAAACCCAGGTCTCCTGTAGAGTAGGCAGACACTTTACCATCTGAGCAGCCATGGAAGTCCTTCCCTAGAGTTCAGGTGATTTCTCTTCCTGGGGTGGCAGAGCAGGGAATGGGTGCCCAAGGATGGGGGTGAGGGCAGCCAGGTCAGAGGCTATAGGGGTTAGCTGCCAAGGTGGGCATTGGCTGGCACTGGGGGTCATAGGGTAAGAGTCTTGGATATCTGTTCTCTTCAGGGTCTGGGAGAACTGCAGGTGCCCCGGTGCCTCATCCCATCCCTAGGAGGGTGACTCAAGGTCCCGGAGGTGGAAGGGAACCAAAGGCAGCAGCAAAGATGCTCTGCCCAGAGAGCTGTGCTCTGAGAAGAGCTGGAGGAGGCTGAGACCACTCGAGGGACACCACACTTCTGTCCTCCTCCTTCTCCCCTTGTTCCTCCAGCTTCCACATCGGGGCTGTGGGAGATTTGGCTGGGGCTGACCTGACCTGTCGTGAACCTGGTCGCAGGGCTGGGCAAAGGATGTTAGCAGCATGACTCCTCCCGACTAGAGGAGGGCTAAAGAGAGGAAGAGGGGAGGAGAGAAAGAGTGTGGCCTCAGACATCTGACAGCCAATAATCACCACCATTTGTTGAGTGCCACCAGGTATCATGAACTCCAATTTACAGATGTGGAACTGAGGCTTTAGAGAGAAATTTGTGGGAGTTTCCTGGTGGTTCAGTGGTTTAGACATGGCACTCCTAAGGCAGAGATCCCAGGTTCAATCCCTGGTCAGGGAACTAGATCCCACATGCTGCAACTAAAGATCCTGTGTGCTGAAACAAAGATCAAAATCTCATGTGCTGCAACTGAGACCCAGCACAGTCAAATAGATACATTCTTAAAAGAAAAAAAGAAATTTGCTTCAGTGTTATTACCTGCATCCAGGCAGGCTCCTGGTCTATGACCACTACATAGCATTCCACCCACTCCTGTAAAATGGGAAATGATGGTACTGACCTGACAGGGTTGTTCAGTCACTGAGTTGTATCTGACTCTTTGTGACCCCCACGGACTGCAGCACGCCAGGCTTCCCTGTCCTCCACTATCTCTTAGAGTTTGCTCAAACTCATGTCCATTGAGTCAGTGATGCCATCCAACCATCTCATCCTCTGTCATCCCCTTCTCCTCCTGCTTTCATTCTTTCCCAGCATCAAGGTCTTTTCCAATGAGTCAGCTCGTTCCATCAGTTGGCCAGAGTATTGAAGCTTCAGCTTCAGCATCAGCCTTTCCAATGAATATGCAGGATTGATTTCCTTTAGCATTGACTGGTTTGATCTCCTTGCTGTCCAAGGGACTCTCAAGAATCTTCTCCAACACCACAGTTTGAAAGCGTCAATTCTTCATTGCTCAGCCTTCTTTATGGTTCAGTTCTCACATCCATACCTGACTGCTGGAAAAACCATAGCTTTGACTATACAGACCTTTGTCAGCAAAGTGATATCTCCGCTTTTTAATATGCTGTCTAGGTTTGTCATAGCTTTGCTTCTAAGAAGCAAGCGTCTTTCAATTTTGTGGCTGCAGTCACCATCCATAGTGATTTTGGAGCCCAAGAAAATAAGATCTGTCACTGTTTCCACTTTTCCCCCATCTATTCATCATAATGGGGACTGGATGTCATGATTTTAGTTTTTTGAATGTTGAGTTTTAAGCCAGCTTTTCCACTCTCCTCCTTCAGCCTCATCAAGAGACTCTTTAGTTCCTCTTCGCTTTCTGCCATTAGAGTGGTATCATCTGCATATCTGAGGCTGTTGATAGGCTGATGTGAATTAAATAAGACAATGCTCATAGAGAGCATCTGGCACATTCCTACTATGTACGTACCTACCATGTAACAGGTGTTAGCATGAGTGCTGGAGGACATGAACCAATGAGAGACAGTCCCTGCCCCTGAGGAGCTCCTGGTCTAAAGGGAAAAGTGAATACAGATGAGATAAACCACCAGAGGCACAGCGCCTGCCCTAAAAGAGGCCTGGAGGCAGCAGGGGTGCAGGGAGAGGGGTGACCACCCAGGGCAAGGAGGGAAGGTTTCTAGGAAATGACTTTTGAGTAGCAGCTGTAGAGATGAAATGAGGAGCAGGAAGGGCATTTAGGAAGAGGAACCAGAATGCACAAAGTCACAGATGTGGGGAGTTCTTGGGATCAGTGGACGTTCTGTGTGGCTGTAGCAACATGCAGGGAGGAGAAAGGAGTCTGCTAAGTGTGGCCCAGGCGATGTGAGAGGGCTCTGAATGCCATGCTAAAAGATTTAGAGTTTATGCTAGAATTACAAGAGCCATCAGAGAGGTTTTTAAGAAATATGTTATTTGGATTTTTTATTACAAAAGTAACAAAGTCACTTTTTGTGTGTGTGTCTGTACTTAATGGCTTGCAGGATCTTAGTTCATGGCTTGTGCGATCTAATTTCCTGACCAGAGATTGAACTCACACCCCCTGCAGCGGAAGTATGGCATCCTAACCACTGGACTGCCAGGAAATTCCCTCATTTTAAAATAATTCAAACAGATAAAGTAGTAAGCATAGGATGTAAAAAATTAATATTTGACTACTCCCTATGACTCTTCCCAAACTCCCTTTCTAAAGTAATCAATTTAAAGTTTGTCTCCTTCCCCTCGTCTGAGTCAATTAGTTGTCCCCATACCTATACTCTTCTTCCTAAGAGACTTCTAGCTGGACACATGGCTGCTGCTGCTGCTGCTAAGTCGCATCAGTCGTGTCCGACTCTATGCGACCCCATAGACGGCAGCCCACAAGGCTCCCCCGTCCCTGGGATTCTCCTGGCAAGAACACTGGAGTGGGTTGCCATTTCCTTCTCCAATGCATGAAAGTGAAAGTGAAGTCACTCAGTCATGTCTGACCCTCAGCGATCCCATGGACTGCAGCCTACCAGGCTCCTCCGTCCATGGGATTTTCCAGGCAAGAGTACTGGAGTGGGGTGCCGTTGTCTTCTGACACATGGCTACCTGGGAAGAAAATACATTTCCCAGCCCCTCTTGCAGCTAGGCGTGGCTATGGAACTAGGCTCTGGGAACTGGGGTGTAACCAAAATTTATATGAGACTTTGAGGAAATGACCTTTTAAGGGAAGAGGGCGTGCTACTCTGGATGCCTTCCTCCTTCCTGTTGGTTAGGACGTTGAAGTAATGGCTGAAGCTAAAGCAGCCATCTTGGGACATGCGGTAACCTCAGGAATGGACACTAATCATGGTGGATGGAAGGAACCTAGATGACCTCATGGAGTAGAACCACCGCACAAGCCCCGAACCACTTGCCTCCGGGCTTTAAGTGAGACAGAAGGAAGCTATCCTGTTTAACACACTGTTGATTTGTGGTCTCTTTTTCTGTCACTCATCATTGAAGCTAATCTTAGTCTGACCCCTCAATGTGCTTTTCCTTTTCTCCCCCCAAAATATAAACATACAAAGATTTTTTTTTAAATGGTACCCAAGTGCACCTATCACTCTGCAACTTGATTTTCTCTTGAGCAACTTAAAAAAATTATTTTTTGATTTTTGCATTTGGCTGCATCGGGCCTTAGTTTCAGCACAGGAGAGCTTCACTGAGTTGTGAGGATCTTTCCTTGCTGCACACACACTCTGTAGCTGTGGTTCCTAGGCTTAGCTGTTGCGGCACACACAGGCTCCAGATGTTCAGGCTGCAGGGGCGGTGGCACGTGGGCCCTCTAGTTGCGGCACTCAGGCTTAGTTACTCCTGGGCATGTAGGATCTTAGTTCCCCAACCAGGGACCAAACTTGCATCCCCTGTATTGCAAGGCAGATTCTTAACCTCTGGAACACCAGGGAAGTCCCTCCTGTGCAACTTTCTAAGTCAACAATTAGGTCAACCTCCTTTTTAACCGTTGTCAGTTGTGTGATATTCCAAAACTGGACCATAATGTATCCAATGATTCTCCTATTAATAGACATTCAGCATTCCTGTTTTTTTGTTTGTTTGTTTGTTTGTTTTTTGCTATCATCAGCAATGTCACAGTAGATATCAAGAATAAAATTCTTGTGGGCTATGATTTTGTTTTGTTTCTGTTGGATAAATTCTTCAAAAATTTAAAAAATAGGCTTGAGCCAATGAGGAAGTGTACTGAGCCAAAGATGGAGAAGCTCTATACAGTCAGCAAAAACAAGACCAGGAGCTGACTGTGGCTCAGATCATGAACTCCTTATTGCCAAATTCAGACTTAAATTGAAGAAAGTAGGGAAAACCACTAGACCATTCAGGTATGACCTAAATCAAATCCCTTATGATTATACAGTGGAAGTGAGAAATAGATTTAAGGGACTAGATCTGATAGACAGAGTGCCTGATGAACTATGGACGGAGGTTCGTGACATTGTACAGGAGACAGGGATCAAGGCCATCCCCATGGAAAAGAAATGCAAAAAAAGCAAAATGGCTGTCTGAGGAGGCCTTACAAATAGCTGTGAAAAGAAGAGAAGTGAAAAGCAAAGGAGAAAAGGAAAGATATAAGATAAGTATCTGAACGCAGAGTTCCAAGGAATAGCAAGGAGAGATAAGAAAGTCTTCCTCAGGATCAATGCAAGGAAATAGAGGAAAACAACAGAATGGGAAAGACTAGAGATCTCTTCCAGAGAAGGCAGTGGCACCCCATTCCAGTACTCTTGCCTGGAAAATCCCATGAATGGAGGAGCCTTCTAGGCTGCAGTCCATGGGGTTGCTAAGAGTCGGACACGACTGAGTGACTTCATTTTCACTTTTCACTTTCCTGCATTGGAGAAGGAAATGGCAACCCACTGCCTGGAGAATCCCAGGGACAGGGGAGCCTGGTGGGCTGCCATCTACGCGGTTGCACAGAGTTGGACACGACTGAGGCGACTTAGCAGCAGCAGCAGCAGCAGAGATCTCTTCAAGAAAATTAGAGATACCAAGGGAACATTTCATGCAAAGATGGGCTCGATAAAGGACAGAAATGGCATGGACCTAACAGAAGCAGAAGATATTAAGAAGAGGTGGCAAGAATACACAGAACTGTACAAAAAAGATCTTCACAACCCAGATAATCACAATGGTGTGATCACTCGCCTAGAGCCAGACATTCTGGAATGTGAAGTCAAGTGGGCCTTAGGACGCATCACTATGAACAAAGCTAGTGGAGGTGATGGAATTCCAGTTGAGCTCTTTCAAATCCTGAAAGATGATGCTGTGAAAATGTTGCACTCAATATGCCAGCAAACTTGGAAAATTTAGCAGTGGCCACAGGACTGGAAAAGGTCAGTTTTCATTCCAATCCCAAAGAAAGGCAATGCCAAAGAATGCTCAAACTACTGCACAATTGCACTCTCCTCACACGTTAGTAAAATAATGCTCAAAAGACTCCAAGCCAGACTTCAGCAATACGTGAACTGTGAACTTCCTGATGTTCAAGCTGGTTTTAGAAAAGGCAGAGGAACCAGAGATCAAATTGCCAACATCCGCTGGATCATCAAAAAAGCAAGAGAGTTCCAGAAAAATATCTATTTCTGCTTTATTGACTATACCAAAGCCTTTGACTGTGTGGATCACAATAAACTGTGGAAAATTCTAAAAGAGATGGGAATACCAGGCCACTTGACCTGCCTTTTGAGAAACCTATATGCAGGTCAGGAAGCAAGAGTTAGAACTGGACATGGAACAACAGACTGGTTCTAAATAAGAAAAGGAGTACATCAAGGCTGCATATTGTCACCCTGCTTATTTAACTTATATGCAGAGTACATCATGAGGAACGCTAGGCTGGAAGAAGCACAAGCTGGAATCAAGATTGCTGGGAGAAATATCAATAACCTCAGATATGCAGATGACACCACCCTTATGGCAGAAAGTGAAGAGGAACAAAAAAGCCTCTTGATGAAAGTGAAAGTGTTGAGTGAAATAGTTGGCTTAAAGCTCAACATTCAGAAAATGAAGATCATGGCATCTGGTCCCATCACTTCATGGGAATAGATGGGGAAACAGTGGAAACAGTGTCAGACTTTATTTTGGGGCTCTAAAATCACTGCAGATGGTGATTTCAGCCATGAAGTTAAAAGATACTCCTTGGAAGGAAAGTTATGACCAACCTAGATAGCATATTGAAAAGCAGAGACATTACTTTGCCAACAGAGGTCCATCTAGTCAAGGCTATGGTTTTTCCAGTGGTCATGTATGGATGTGAGAGTTGGACGGTGAAGAAAGCTGAGTGCCGAAGAATTGATGCTTTTGAACTGTGGTGTTGGAGAAGACTCTTGAGAGTCCCTTGGGCTGCAAGGAGATCCAACCAGTCCATCCTAAAGGAGATGAGTCCTGGGTGTTCATTGGAAGGAGTGATGCTGAAGCTGAAACTCCAATACTTTGGCCACCTCATACGAAGAGTTAACTCATTAGAAAAGACTCTGATGCTGGGAGGGATTGGGGGCAGGAGGAGAAGGGGATGACAGAGGATGAGATGGCTGGATGGCATCACCGACTTGATGGACATGAGTTTGGGTAAACTCCCAGGTAAACTCCAGGAGTTGGTGATGGACAGGGAGGCCTGGCGTGTTGCAGTCCATGGAGTCGCAAAGAGTTGAACACGACTGAGCAACTGAACTGACTGAACTGAACTAACTGAAGCCAGACCTGCTCCTGAGTCCTGAGCCTTGAAGGCAGAATGAGAGGCCTTATCTGGGTGACTTCCTAATGTAGGAAGGATCTCTTCTTTTCCTCCCCCCTTACTCCCTCCTCCTCTCCCCGAGGTTCTCCTTTTATCAGGATATAAGTAGTTTTACACCATAGGTAGAGAGGAACCTCACTCAGAAGCACCAGCCCTTGGAAACAAGCTCACTTCCCCAGAGAAAATTCTGAAAGTGAAGGGGCCCTGGTCCCCTAAAGAGGGAATGAAAAAGGCTTGAGATACAGGAAAGGGAGTTCAGGAAGGGATACTGAGGAGTCCAAAGATAAAACATTATGCAGAAAGCCAGTATACCAAAGCCCAAGGTTTCCAGCCCCTTCCATCATAACTTGCTCTGTGGGGGACTCCCCCAGTGGTCCAGTGGCTAAGACTCTGTGGTCCCAACGTAGGGAACTAGATACCACACACCACAACTAAGACCCTGGGCAGCCTAATTAATTAAAAAAAGATAACTTGCTGAGTGATCTTGGGCTACCCTCCCACTTCCCTTAGCCTCTGCATGGGTCTTCAGCTGAAAATGGGGCTAAAATGTACTGTACACTTTGTTCAGGGTGGGCCTGGTACTCAGGGCTCCCTGCCCCCTGCCACCTTCACAGCCACCACCTTATTCTCGCACTGTCTTCTCTTCCACATGGCCCGGAAGAGAGAGGGTGGTGCTCCCTGCCTCAGTTTCCCTCCAGTTCAGGTTTGAGGCCATCATCTTTGTTCCCTGGACAGGTAGCAGGGGTGCAGCTCTTGAAAGAAACTTGCACGTTTAAAATAGCGGGAGCCCCCTACCTTTCCCCCCGGGCAGAGCTCTGGTGGGCTGTCAGGACGCGATTTAGGACAATTGCTTTCCACCAGGCTTGTTGTTTCACCGCAGCAAATATTTCCTCAGCATTGCTGCAAGACATCCATTTGGCAAACCCCAGCAGGCCTCCAGGCCCTGCTCTCAGCCAGTTAAAGAGGCAGGCGGGCGCTACTGATGACCAGCGTAAATCTGAACTCACAATTAAAATCTCTTTAGAGATTGCAGCCAAGTGACTGATGGATAGGACCCCCGGCTCCATCCGTCCCCAGCCACGCTCTTCCACCAATTCAGATATTGACAGGGCATCATAAAGAGCTTTGCATATCCAGGGCCTTGGAGGCTGGCAGGAGGCGTGGTGGGGAAATTCATGGGAAGGGCTGAACTGAGCTCTGCTCCGCAGGGTCCAAGTTGGGGGAGGGTGTTCTGTGCAAATCGCCTCAGATGAGTAGGGAAGGGATTTCCATCCCCTTTTTGTAGCTGAGGCCCAGGGGATGCAAAGCCAGGCTTCCTCAACTTGAATCTTGAAACCATCCCAAACTGTATGTGGGCTCCTGGGGTCACCCCCACCCTTTGCCACTGGTCGTATTTCCAGCTGTCTGACATGCCTTTCTCCCCTCCCTCAATGCCTACCGTAGCAGATGATGTCAGGGCCCACAGCACCTCACCACTTCAGTGCACGACTTGACTACCAATGGCCAAAACCTGCATTCTTCTTTTTTTTTTTGCTATGCTGGGTCTTAATTACAGCACTCAGGATCTTTGATCTTCCTTGTAGCATGACAAATTTTTCAGTGTGGCCTGTAGGATCTGATTCCCAGACCAGGGATTGAACCCGGGCCTTCTGCAGTCTTAGCCATGGAACCACCAGGGAAGTCCCTAGAACCTCCATTTTTTTTTCGCTTGAAGGCTGTCTCTGGTCACCAGAGTCCACTTTGCCAACTGGGCAGGAGGCCAGAAGTGCTGAGGAATTAATGCCTCTCAGGGTGGCTCTCACCAATGGCTGATGGGAATTGAGCCCAGTTGCCCACATCGAAAACTTGCTCATTGATATCCCCTATATTGACTCTTTCTTCCAGGTCTCTCTTCCCCACTCCCATACTAGTGTATCCGGTTATTGTTGTTTAGTCACTAAGTCATGTCCAACTCTTTGCAACCTGTGGACTGTAGTCCGCTACGCTCCTTTGTCCGTGGAATTCTCTAGGCAAGAATACCAGAGTGGGTTTCCATTTCCTTCTCCAGAGGATCTTCCTGGACTGGGGATCAAACTTGTGGCTCCTGAATCGGGAGGCAGATTCTTTACCACTGAGCCACTAGGGAAGCCCAGTGCACCCTAGGATCCTTCCAAATTAACTCCTTTCACTCCTTTCCTAATAGCAACCCAATCCAGTATTCTTGCCTAGAGAATCCTGTGGACAGAGGAGCCTGGTGGGCTGCTGTCCATAGGGTCACCCAGAGTCGGACACGACTGAAGCGATTAGCATGCAATTTCCTTGCCTTAGGGTCTGCTTCTGGGCAAGCTCATATCAAGATATCTACTTATCCTTGGATTCTCAGCCCAACTTGCTCTCCACCCAGGAAGCCTTTCCCATTCCCTCCCTGAGCCTCATCCAACACTTTCAGCCACTGACACAATACCTCTAACATTTTCTGCCATATATCAGCGCCCAGATAAGTTTCTCCAGATAGATAGGAACCTCTTGAGGACAGGAACACTGCTTTGTACTATCTTTGTGTCCCCTGAGAGTCACAACTGGTACACTAGTGGGACTCAATAGCTGTTTTTTGAATAATTAATTGAATGAATGAGGCAGTGAGTGAATTAAGTGTTCTTGTCAATTAAGCAAATGAGGATAAAGAACTTTCCCTTCCAATGAAAAAAGAAGCAAGAAAGAGCCACGTGAACCAAGAACAACTTAACTTAGCTCTGTTTTGTTTTAAGCAAGGAACATAAAGCATTTTATCGATCTGCCTTTTAAATTAAGAACAGGAAATGTTCGGCCATTCGATAAATAATATATAATGAAAACACTTCGGTTCCAAAATACGGCTAATTAAGGGAGACAAATAGAGAACAAAGGAGGAGGGAGGAGGAGAAATGAGAGACAGGACAGGGTCAGAGACAGCAGGACAGAGACAGAGAGACAGAGATAGGGAGACAGAGCCAGACTGCAGTGGCTGTGAATTATAGACAGAGAGGAACCTGAAGCTGGAGGTCACTCAGCTGCTGGGGCCACTCCAGAGCCGGGCTGCAGGGGAGATGCAGAAGCAGAGCAAAGACAATTCCTTTTTATAAGAAAATGTATTTATTTATTTGGCTGTGCCAGGTCTTAGTTGAAGCATGTGGAATCTTTTAAGTTGTGATATGAGGGATCTTAGTTCCCAAACCAAGGATTGAAACTGTGCCTCCTGCTGTGGGAGCACTGAGTCTTAACCACTGGACCGCCAGGGGAGTCCCCCTTGACTGATGTTGGGGGCTGCTACGAAGATGATGTGCAGCTGAGCACCAAAGAACTGATACTTTTGAACTGTGGTGTCAGAGAAGACTCTTGAGAGTCCCTTGGACTTCAAGGAGATCCAACTAGTCTCTCCTAAAGGAAATCAGTCCTGAATATTCATTGGAAGGACTGATGCTGAAGTTGAAGCTCCAATACTTTGGCCACCTGATGTGAAGAACCGACTCATTGGAAAAGACTCTGAAGCTGGGAAAGATTGAAGGCGGGAGGAGGAGGGGACGATAGAGGATGAGATGGTTGGATGGCATCACCGACTCAATGGACATGAGTTTGAGCCAGCTTCTGGAGTCGGTGATGGACAGGGAAGCCTGGCGTGCTTCAGTCCATGGGTCGCAAAGAGTCAGACACAACTGAGCAACTGAACTGAACTGAACTGAACTGAACAAAGATGATGTAGATCTAGAAGGACACTGCTCTTTCATTTGAGACTTGAAGGGAGAATTCCTCGGGCTGGTCAGAACCACAGGGGATCTGAGATTCTTTGTGATTAGGGATGAGACCAAACTGGAATGCAGAAACTAAGTCACAGGTGGCTGGTCACCTGCATTAGTTATTGTAATAACTCAGGCAGAAGAAGCACTTCCTGCCTGCCAGGCTGCACGGGCTATGGGCTTTATGTACCTAAGTGCATTTAAACATTATGACAGCTCTGAGATAGTTGGGCTTCCCTGGTGGCTCAGACGGAAAAGAGTCTGCCTGCATTGCAAGAGACCTGGGTTGGATCCCTGGGTTGGGAAGATCCCCTGGAGGAGGGCATGGCAAACCACTCCAGTATTCTTGCCTGGAGAATTCCATGGACAGAGGAGCCTGGTGGGCTATATATAGTCCATGGAGTCTTAAAGAGTTGGACATGACAGAGATTAACACATACAAGATAAGTACTGTTAGTATGCCTGTTTCACAGATAAGGAAACTTCGGTTCAGCAATGTTAAGTAACTTGCCCAACACATCACAGGTCAAAGAAGTGTCATCTGACTCCAGGGCCTGCTGCCACTTTGAAGCACAGGGAAAGGGGACAGGCATTATGGAGGCTCATGAAGAGAGAGGAGATCTCTTACGTACTATGACCTCTGAAACACCCAGCCCTGCACTGACTTTTTCCTCTGCTTTCTCTGTGTCCATTTGGTACTTTTTTCCCCTAACTTATAATAACTTGAATTTGCCAGTTGGCCATGGAGGATCTAAAAATCAAAGCATGGTAGGGGAGGAAAGGCTTGAGACCCCTCGATTGAGGGTGTTGGGAGTAGGCGGGTTGGGAGTCTAGAGAGGTGTCCTCTCCGGGGGCCATCACTCTTTGTCCTTCCGTGTAAGTCCAGCCATGAGACCAGGACTGCACCTGCCTGACCCACAGTCACTGAGACATCTGCCGTCCTCACTCCCAGAGCCTCGGACTCTCCCCCAGCATTCTCCACCCCCACACAACTCCTCTCAGCCCTTCAGGTTCTGCTCTGGGTCCTTCAGGGTCTACAGGCTGGGGTACCCCCCTTTCCTCTCCTCTACCTTCTATCCAGCCCAGAATTAGCTATGCTCGTGCCTAGGAGATCAGGGCTCAGGTCAAAGTCCAGGAGCTCAGGACACTGCTGTTCTCTTGGCAAAGAAATCTGGGGAGGGGAAAACCTCCTATATGTAGTGATCCCCCTCCACCCCCCAGGGACCTCATATATCCCAGTCTAGAAAGAATAGTTATGTGGGGTAGAGGAGCGTGAAAGAGGAAGTAAGAAAGTCAGAAAGGGTTTTGTGAGTGAGTTTCTTAATTCCCAACCCCAAACCAACATCAGCCAAACATCCAGGGAAGCCCTCATCTCACAATGCCTGCTCCAGCCACTGCTACACCCATGCATGCCAACCTCAGCCTTTGCCCAGCTTGGGGCCCACACTCCTTCTGTAACCTCCGAGGACCCCAGTGACTTCCTCAAAGAATTTTAATTGCCTGACAAAAGTAATACCAATATTTATAAGGGAACAAACACAGATACCATAAATAAATACATTACTGACTCATTGAATTAATTAGTGTTTAATTACTCGAAATTACCATCAGTTACTACCAATTACTCGAACAACGAATGCATTCTTTCTCCATTACAGATGGCAATTCCCAGGGTGAGATCTAGGGAGCTCAGGCCCCATTAGATCTGACCTGGCCCTTCCCACCCTGCTTCCCTCTTTTAATCTTCCATTTGCTCCTTCATTACATATTTCAGTTCAGTTCAGTCGCTCAGTCATGTCCGACTCTTTGCTTCCCCATGGATTGCAGGACTCCAGGCCTCCCTCTCCATCATCAACTCCCGGAGCTTGCTCAAACTCATGTCCATTGAGTCGGTGATGCCATCCAACCATCTCATCCTCTGTTGTCCCCTTCTCCTCCCGCCTTCAATCTTTCCCAGCATCAGAGTCTTTTCCAATGAGTCAGTTCTTCACATCAGGTGGCCAAAGTATTGGAGCTTCAACTTCAGCATCAGTCCTTCCAATAAATATTCAGGGTTGATTTCCTTTAGGACTGACTGGTTGGATCTCCTTGTAGTGCAAGGGACTCTCAAGAGTCTTCTCCAGCATCACAGTTCATTACATATTCATTGAGCATTTATGACATGGCAGGGATGCATCAGGGACGAAAAACAGACAAAATTCCTGTCCTCATGGAGCTTACAATCTGTATTTTAGAAGGTGACAAATGGCATTATAGAAAAATAAGCAGGGGCGAGGTATGGAGTGCTGGGAGGGATATTTATTATATATGAAAGTATTAGTCACTAACTCATGTCCAACTCTTTGAGACCCCATGGACTGTAGCCCACCAGGCTCCTCTGTCCATGGGCTTGTCCAGGCAAGAATACTGGAGTGGGTGGCCATTTCCTTCTCCCAACCCAGGGATTGAACCCAGGTCTCCTGCATTGCCGGCAGATTCTTTACCGTCTGAACCACCGGGGAAGCCTATATGTATTTATACTTTTTAAATTTTGTTGGCTGTACCAGGTCCACTTGCAGTGCACAGTACCTTCATTCTTCATTTTGCCATGCGAGCTCTTAGCTGCGCCATCTGGGATCTAGTTCCCTGACCAGGGGTGGAACCTGGGCCGCCTGAGAGATGGGAGAATGGAGTCTTGGCCACTGGACCATCCAGGAAATCCCTGGGAGTGATATTTAGATAGTGTAGTCATGAGTGATGACCTGACCACCTTCCCTTTGCCTCTCCAGACTCGGTCACCACCCTTCTTCACCGGGTTCTGCATCACCTGGACCCCCTGCTCGCTAGCTTTTGTTAAGTCTGGCTGATGGGGAGCCCCACACATCAGAGGGAAGGGGAGAGTACCCAGGCTGGCTGCATCCCTCCACCAAGGATCTCAGCCCCTCGCAGGTTGCCTTTCCACTCAATCCTTTTTGCATCCTAGAATTTATCAATGTAACAGCTGCCTCCCTCCAACCGGACCTCACCACCTGTTGTCTGTCCTCGGGATGTCACAGCCCCTCACTATTAAGAGCCTAGGGATCCTGCACTATCCTTCATGGTTTCTGAACATCCTGCCCACCTCTTTGTAAACTCTCCTTAAAAGATCTGAATTTGAGTGTGCCATCTGTTTTCTTTTGGGACCTGATGGACAAAGGTGGTTTCAGTGACAAGGTGACATTTGAGCAGAGGTCTGAAGGAGACGAGGGAACACGCCATGTGGGTATCTGGGAGGAGACTTTTCCAGGCACAAGAACAGCAAGTGCAACAGCCAGAGACAGGACTGTGCTTGGCATCTCCGTGGCTGGGGCAGAGCGAGCAAGGGGGAGAGCCGTAGAGACAAGTCAGAGGGGAGGCAGGGGTCCAGGTCAGCTACAGTTTGGTCAACATTTTAAGGACTTCAGCTTTTACTCTGAGCAAAACAGGGGCCTTTCCAGCATTCAGAGCTGTGAAGTGACTTGACCTGACAGATGGTTTCAAAGGGTCACTCTAGTGGCTGTCCTGAGAATAGACCATAATGGAGTGGGAGACTGACCACTCAGGGGGCTGTAATGTCAAGAGCCCATAATAATGACTATTAAGGCAAGAGGCCGTGGTGGCTTAGAGCAGGATGGGAGCAGTGGGAGTGGTGAGAAACAGCCACACTCTAGATGTAGATGTTAAAGTACAACCAACAGGGTTTGCTGATGGACTGGATGCTGGAAGAATGGAAGTGTGGACCATTCCAAGGTTTTTGGCCTGAGTAAGTGGAAGGATTTACTGAGATGGGAAGACATCAGGAGAAGCAGGCTTGGGAGGGAAGATGCAAGACTCAAAGAGGAACATGACCATCTAGAATGTGAGCACATGGTGCCCCAGGTGTTGGGAGGTCAGCTTGCCACTCCCACCCCAAATCCAGACAGCTTCTCTCCTGTCTTCTTCTACCCCCTTCCCTGGGGAGCTGCTCCTTTTACTCAAACTGAAATTTCAAAGGTGTTTGGGCTTCGCTTTGTCCCTAGCCCAGGACTTCTACTTCCCATTCCTGGGTGGAGCACCCGGGTACGGTTGCCTTCTGGAGCAAAGGAAGGAGAAGAAATTTGGGAACCCGGGAGAAGATTCTTGCTTGGGTACCATAGAAGAGGAAGGAGGATGTTTTCTTCTCCCCACACCTTAGGAAGCTTGTGCCTAAAGATAAATGTGGATTGAGAGTAACCCCAATCTCACTCAGGTCAGAGCAATCAAAATGTAATTGGGTTTGTGAATAACTAATGTTTACACTGATGTTGTCCTAATAGGGCGATGAGACCTGGAGATGTGACTCTGCCGTCTCCGCTCAGTGAGACACTTGGGTTTTCACAGAATCTGGGTCAGGAGAGAGATGGAGAGAGAAGCCACTGTCCTGGGCCTGTTGACCAGGAAGGGGAGGTGCGAGAGATTCTCTGGGAAGATGCACAGAGGCTGTCATTTTAGGAATTTAATATCTAGGAGAGCAGTTTCACCCAGGAATAATGTGATTTTTAAAAAATATTCCTTTTTATTTATCTGGCTACACTGGGTCCTAGTTGCAGCATTTGGGATCTTCAGTTGATCAGAATCCTCAGTTGCAGCATCCGAACTCTTAGTTGTGGCATGCGGGATCTAGTTCCCTAACCTGGGAACCCTGCATTGGGAGCATGGAGTCTTAGCCACTGGACCACCAAGAGGTCCCAGGAATAATGTAACTGTGATCATCATCTCACAGGTCACATATTGAGCAACTGTGCATGCGTGCTTAGTCTCTCAGTCATGTCCAACTCTTTGCAACCTCATGGACTGCAGCCCGCCAGGCTCCTCTGTCCATGGGATTTTTTTTCAGGCAAGAATACTGGAGTGGGTTGCCATTTCTTCCTCCAGGGGATCTTTCTGACCCAGGGATCGAACCTGCGTCTTCTGCATCTCCTGCATTTACAGGCGGATTCTTTACCACTGAACCACATAGGAAGCTCCATTGAGCATTTAATATGTGCCAGACATTTCACTCTGTTATCCCTACAATAACCTAGTGAGGTGAATTTTACTTTCCTCTCTATACAAACAAGGCTTCTGAGGAACAGGGAAGCATGTGGCTGACTCTATGCCTCTCATTTGGTCATGTGCCACAGATGAGTTCAGGTCTTTCTAGAGAAGTTCCCCTCACATCTACACTGTGACCATAGAACCAGAGAAGCCACACAAGAAGGACACGACTTCTAGGAGCCAGGGAGGTCCCAGAGGGGGCAGAAGTCAAAAGTGGAAGTAGAAACAGCTAAGAAATTTGTAACAACCTTGTTTTTAGAGCCAAGTTGAAGCAGGTAGTGAAGCCAAGCTGGTAATTACCTTCCTGTTGGTGATGATGGTGGTGATGGTGATGGTGGTGATGGTGGTGGTGATGGTGGTGATGGTGATGGTGATGGTGGTGATGGTGATGGTGATGGTGGTGATTGTGGTGGTGATGGTGGTGATGATGGTGATGGTGGTGATGGTGGTGGTGGTGATGGTGATGGTGGTGATGGTGGTGGTGATGGTGATGGTGATGGTGGTGATGGTGATGGTGGTGATGGTGATGGTGATGGTGGTGATTGTGGTAGTGATGGTGGTGATGATGGTGATGGTGGTGGTGGTGGTGATGGTGGTGGTGGTGGTGGTGATGGTGATGGTGGTGATGATAGTCATGATGGTGATGATGGTGGTGATAGAGATGATGATGGTGATGGTAATAGTGGTGATGGTGATGGTGGTAGGGATGCTGGCTGCCTCTGCATGACTGTGATGTCACCAGTAACAGTGTTAGTTTTACTGGTGGTGGCAGTGCCTGAGGTGGTGGGAGTGGGTGTTGGGATGCTGTTAGAGATGCTATTAGAGCCACCTTAGCTGTGGCAGGGGAAGTGATGCTCCACACTGCGGTCCTGGCCATGATGCTGGAGATGGAGCTCTCCTGGAAAATGGGTTCAGGCTGGCATTGGTGCAGGTGACTTGCCCCACCCCCACCTCATCCTAGAGTGCCCCTCTGCTCTCCATGAAGGGGACAAGCTCAGGGCCTCCTGTAGAACTAGTTTTATTGCATTCCCTGTTCTGAACAGTGTAAGCAATGGCCCTGCCTCTCCAGAGGGACAAATGTGATAAATAAGCAGAGAGGACAAGCCGTAGGAAGCCGCCCAGCCACCAGAAGTCATAAGTCTCTGTCCAGCCAATGTGGCAGGCTCATTACAGAAAGTTCCAGGGCCATCCCGGGTTGCCTGGCCTGGGGCTTGGGAGAGCCCCCCATGCAGAGATCCTGTCTCCTGTGGCTCTGCAGCTCGGCTCCTGGACTCACCAACCTCACATTCTCAGCCCTTCTCAGCACACCAAGACCCCCTTGGGGCGTCCAGGGGCTCAGGCTTCTCTTATCCCCTACCCCACTGTGAAAAATTCAGGGAAGCATTTGACAAGGCTTTCCTGATGTCCCTGAAAATAGGGTAGACAAATATGAGCTGGAGGGCAGCCCAGTTAGATGCACTGGGCTGTGACATATCCACAGAGTCCTGAGTTCAAATCCCACCTCAAGTACTTACCAGTCAAGTGACTTTGGCATTTCATTTACCCTCTTCTCATCTATAACATAGAAATGATAATACACACTTTGCTTCATTGGATGAAAATGTGAGAGGACATAGGTAAGGTCCTGATTACACATGTCATGTCAACATTTATGTGCTTTCTATGAGCCTGATATAGGTGTTTACATAAATGATCTAATTTAATTCATGTATGGATGCTGTGTGGTTAGTACTATCCTATCCCTATTAACTCCTGGAGGAGGAAATGGCAACCCACTCTGGTATTCTTGCCTGGAAAATTCCATGGACAGAGGAGCCTGGCAGGCTACAGTCTATGGGGTTGCAAAGAGTTGGGCATGACTGAGCACACACACATCCCCATTTACAGATAAGGAAACTGAACCACAGAGGTGCTAATCAACTTGCCTAATGACATACTGCTAGTAAGTGGTGGGACTGGTTTGTGAACTAGGTAATCTGACATCAGAGCCTCTTCACTGCTGCACTGCCTACCTTGTATACATCAGGCAGCTATTTTAGTAAGTAATTTAGCTATTTAGCAGTAATTGGGCAGCTATTTTATTAAGCCAGATTCATGAGGTCCTCCCAGCTCTAAGACATAAACAACATTTGCATAGAATATTATATTCAATAAACTGTTTTCTTATTTAACTTCAGGAAACCCTGTGAAATGGGTATTATTATCTTTATTTCCTTGAGAAGGGAATAAATGCTTAGGAAGGCTTAGTGACTTCTCCAACATCACACGTTCAGAAGTGGTGAGGCCAGTGCCCAGGTTCAGGATTTCTGACAAGGAAACTCACAGTCCCCTACTCAGGCTACTGGGCCTGCCCTCTTTTGCCCTGTTTCCTTCAACAGGTGGTCCCAGACACTTGGACCACTTTTCTAGAGCAACAGGGAACCTGATTACGAACATGACAAGTGGACTCACCAGCCCCTCTGTGATGTGGCTTCCCACTAAAGAGACACTCCTTCCCCCTTGGGATCAAATGCACTCATTTGCAAAAATAATTGGCTGAAGTTAAGAGCAGAGTCAGTGCACATCTAGAATACAAAAAAGAAACTACAGCAGATCAATAAGAAAAAGGCAGACAACCCAATAGAAAAATGAGGAAAAGATTTAAACAGGAAAAAAAAAAAAAGATTTAGACAGGCACTTCACAAGAGGCCATCCAAGTGGCCAATAAGCCCATGAAAAGGTGCTCCACACCATTAGTCATCAGGGAAATGCAAATTCAGTGAGATAGCACTTCATCCCCAGGGAAGGGATAAAATTTAAAAGACTGACAAATTCAAATGTTGGTGAGGAGGTTCATCCATTTCTAGTCCCTCAGTCGTGTGTATTTCTAGTGGTACAACTACTTTCCTAAACTATTTGGCAAAATCTACAAAATACATACATCATGACTCAGAGGTTGCACCCCTTGGGGTAGATTAAAATATGACTACTTATGTGCACCAAATTTTAAACAGGGGAGTGTTCGTGGCAGTGCTACTCACAATAGCCTCCACTAGAGGCAACTCTGATCATCAACAGTAGGATGGATAAATCGACAGTGCTATGTTCGTATAATGGTGTTCAGTTCAGTTCAGTCGCTCAGTCGTGTCCGACTCTTTGGGACCCCATGAATCGCAGCACGCCAGGCCTCCCTGTCCATCACCAACTCCCGGAGTTCACTCAAACTCATGTGCATCGAGTCGGTGATGCCATCCAGCCATCTCATCCTCTGTCATCCCCTTCTCCTCCTGCCCCCAATCCCTCCCAGCATCAGTCTTTTCCAATGAGTCAACTCTTCGCATGAGGTGGCCAAAGTATTGGAGTTTCAACTTCAGCATCAGTCCTTCCAAAGAACACCTAGGACTGGTCTCCTTTAGGATGGACTGGTTGGATCTCCTTGCAGTCCAAGGGACTCTCAAGAGTCTTCTCCAACACCACAGTTCAAAAGCATCAATTCTTTGGCACTCAGCTTTCTTCACAGTCCAACTCTCACATCCATACATGACTACTGGAAAAACCATAGCCTTGACTAGATGGACCTTTGTTAAGTATCCACAAAATTAATACAGGAAATTCCCTGGTGGTCCAGTGGTTAGGACCGTGCACTCCCACTGCTGAGGGCCCCAGTTTGATCTCTGGTCCAGGAACTAAGATCCCACAAGCTGTGAGGCATGGGTGGCCAAAAAAAAAAAAAAGGAATAATATGAAGAATCTCACAGATAATGTTGAGCAAAGGAAACCAGATACACATGAAAAGATCTTATATGATTCCACTCATATGAAGTTCAAAAACGGGAGAAGCTAATCCATGGTGTTAGAAGTCACAAGATAATTACTCTTGGTAGGGGGGAAAAATGAAAGTCGCTCAGGCGTGTTTGACTCTTTGCAATGCTATGGACTGCAGCCTGCCAGGCTCCTCTGTCCATGGAATTCTCCAGGCCAGAATACTGGAGTGGGTAGCTGTTCCCTTCTCCAGGGTATCTTCCCAACTCAGGGATCGAACCCAGGTCTCCCTCATTGCAGGGGGATTCTTTACTAGCTGAGTCACCAGGGAGGCCCAAGAATACTGGAAGGGGTCACCTAGGGGGAAGTAATTAGAAATAGAAACAGGGGCCGGGGTCTTCAGGCCTCCGGTATCCTCCCATTCCTTCATCTGGGTGCTGATGACATCATGTGCCCCTTGTGAAAAAGTGTCAAACCGTACACTTATGATTGGCGGTCTTTTCTGAATACACGCGTCAGGAAAAAGTTTTTTTTTTAAGTGTGGCAACAGTGACTGGAGAACAGAATCCACTCTTCTGTTCTCGACAAGGTTGGCAGCCTGACAGAAAGGAAACTGTGTCAGCCGTGGTGTGTCTGGACGTCGCTGAGGCGCGTGACAAGGCATCTTGTGATGTCCTTGTGAACAGGATGGACACACATGGCTGGGTGACCATGTCGTTGGGTGGATTGAACCGCTGTCTCCAAAGGATGCTAATTAAGGAATCTGTGTCCACCTGGAGGGAAACTTCTAGTGCCTCCAGGCTCTGTCCTTGTCCTCGGCGGCCCAGCACTGTTATCAGGGACTGCGATGAAGACATAACAGGCAGGCTTATCACAGTCACAGATGACACGGAGCCGGGAGGGAGACGGGGGACGGGGCACGACAGAAGCAAGATCCAAAATGATTTTGGCAGCATGGCCGAGTGGAGGAGACATAATAAGATAGAATGAGTCAAGCATCTGTGGGTAGGCCCTCCTGCTATGGGGACCAAAAGCTAACTTCATGGGTACAGGGTGGGGTGGGAGTCGTAACTTTACAGCCGCAGCTCTGTACGTGGAAGGGTTGGACTCCCCGAGGGCAGGGACCCTCCTGCTTTCTCTCCAGATCCCCAGGCCCTACCCTGGGGCCTGGTTCAGACAAAGTGCTCAGAAAAGAGCCACCAAATGAATCCTTGAATGAAGGCTGGGGCGGCGCCTGGTTGTGACATGCTGCCCCCCAGGCCACCGGAGGGAATGCCACTCGGTTCTGGATCCTTTTAAATGAATGTGGGCAAACTGCTACCAGGTCAGACAGAAACCAGAGACCTTTCTATGAGGAAGCATAGAGAGCACTGGCCGTGCTGAACTCGCAAGAGAGAAACCTGGGGGTGCAACGATGGGGGTCAGGAGTGAGGATGGTCAGGGTCCTCAAACCCCTACAGGGATGCCCAGCCCCCTAGGGACTCACAGCTCACAGGTGAATTCTCAATGGAGCTGATACAGTTTCTGCTTCAGGGCCCTTCACTTAAACAAGCCCTTTCAGGACTTCCCCTGGTGGTCCAGTGGTTAAGAATTCACCTGCCAATGCAGGGGACACAGGTTCAATCCCTGGTCCGGGAAGGTCCCACACATGGTGGGGCAACTAAGCCGGTGAGCCACAACTCCTGAAGCTCAAGCGCCTGAGTCTTTTCAAGAGAAACAACTGCAATGAGGAGCCTGCACATCTCAGCTAGAGAGTAGCCCTTGCTCACTGCAGCTAAAGAAAGCCTGCACACAGCAGTAAAGACCCAGCACAGCCAAAAGTAAATAAATAAAATTAAAAACAGGCCCTTCCAAGATCCTCCAAGGGGAGTTCGCAAGTGTTCACATGGTTGCATGGCTTTGTAAAATTTGCAAACATAGAGATTTTAGCTCCCATCAGTTAGGAGCCTTGTCTCTTCCCTCTGAGACTTCACTCTTTATCACAGTTTCCCTTGTGTTGACTGGTACTGTGGGCATTTGTGAGACCCAGCGCCACGGAAGCTAAGTGAGGCACCCACTGCGATCGGGCTTAGTGTACAAGTTTCTTTGATTCACAGTCACTCCCATGTGAGTTGCTTTATTGGTAGCTGTTCTGGGGCAAGGATGAATAGTCCTGCCACCCACTGTGCTGACTCATTTGGCAACAACAAAGGGGCCGGGTCCATCTGAGTGTGTCCTGGATGTCTGGCCCTGGAAGTATTAGGAGAGTGGAGAAGAAATCAAGTGAGAAAGATATGGAGCCAAAAACGAACCAAAACAAAACCCTGCAGGGCGGTCCTTTGAAGCTGACAGTCACTTCCCTGGCCCTAGGCCCTCAAACAGAGACCACAGGGCAGAGGGCAGGCTTCATACATGTATGTACAGACTTTGTAACGGAGCTCCAAAAAGAGGAGAGACACTCTTCTCTGTGTCTGCGTCTTCTCTGTACCCAGCATTAGCTTGCATGACTTCTGTCTTAAGTGTAGGTGGGACCAACACCCTGTCCCTAGAAGCTGTTTAAGCACAGGCTGGAAACCGTCTACAGGGACGCTGTGGGAGGGAGTTCAGGAATCAGATGGGAAGTCTTGCCCTCTCTGACTTCCAGACTCCCAAGTATGAGCCAATTTATTCTGGAGGCCAGTCCCTGGCTGGAACTATTCAAGGCCCGTCATTAATTCTCAAGTGGCTCTTGACCCCACAGAGCATCTCAAATTTTGAGAGCTTTATTTTTAATATTTTTGAAATGGTGATAAAATACACATAATATAAAATTCACCATCTGAGCTACTTTTAAGTGTACAGTTCAGTAGTGTTAACTATATTCACATTATTGTACAACTGATCTCCAGAATTTCTTCATCTTTCCAAACTGAAACTCTTTTCTCCATTCAACATCTTTCCTGTCCCCTCCCCTCAACACCTGCCACCCACCATCCTATTTTCCATTGCTATGAGTTAAATTATAGCTTCTTGTTGCTCAGTCACTCAGCCGTGTCCAACTCTTTATGACCCCATGGACTGCAGCACGCCAGGCTTCCCTGTCCTCTGCTATCTCCCACAGTTCGTTCAAACTCATGTCTATTGATTTGGTGATGCCATCCAATCGTCTCATCTTCTGTTGCCCCCTTCTCCTCCTACCTTCAATCTTTTCCAGCATCAGGGTCTTTTCCAATGAGTCGACTCTTCGAATCAGGTGGCCAAAGTATTGGAGCTTCAGCTTCAGCATCAGTCCTTCCAATGAATACTCAGGACTGACCTCCTTTAGGATTGACTGGTTGGATCTCCTTGCCATCCAAGGGACTTTCAAGAGTCTTCTCCAACACCACAGTTCAAAAGTACCATGAATTCTTTGGCGCTCAGCCTTCTTTGTAGTCCAACTTACATCCATACATGACCACTGGAAAAACCATAGTTTTGACTATACAGACCTTTGTCAGAAAAGTAATGTCTCTGCTTTTTAATATGCTGTCTAGCTTTGTCATAGCTTTTCTTCCAAGGAGCAAGCATCTTTTAATTTCATGGCTGCAGTCACCATCTGCAGTGATTTTGGAGCCCAAGAAAATAAAGTCTGTCACTGTTTCCATTGTTTCCCTGTCTATTTGTCATGAAGTGATGGGACCAGATGCCATGATCTTAGTTTTATGAATGCTTTTTTAATGAATTTTAAGTCAGCTTTTTCACTCTCTTCTTTTACCTTCATCAAGAGGCTCTTTAGTTCCTCTTTGCTTTCTGCCATAAGGGTGGTGTCATCTGCATATCTGAGGTTATTGATATTTCTCCCAGCAATCTTGACTCCAGCTTGTGCTTCATCCAGCCTGGCATTTCACATGATGTACTCTGCATATACGTTAAATAAGTAGGGCAACAATATATAGCCTTGACCTCATATAAGTGAAATCATATAATATTTATCTTTTTGTGACTGTTTAGGACTTTTACTTTTGTATTTTTTAAAATGAAGTATAATTTACATCCAACAAAATACATAAATCTCAAGTATAAAGGTCAGTGACTTTTATCTTAGACACATGTGGGTATCACCACCGCCCAAATGAAAAATACGGCCTCTCCAGTAACACAGAAGACCCCTGTGCATCCCATCTAATATCTAACCCCACCCCAAGGCAACCGCTGTTCTGACTTCTGCCAAAATTATTTATAGCAGAATACACACTGAGCTTGGAATTGAAAGGGCAAGTTCTCATCCCCTTATTAACGGTATCACTTTAAGGCAAGTTATTCTGAGCCACAGTTTCCTCAGCTATAAAACAGAGATGCTAATATCTACAACACAGGATGCTGTAGGGAGGGATCAAATAAAATAGCTTATGAGAGAGAGCCCAGAAGAGACTCAGTACATGATGGTTGAATATGGATGCCCTCCCCGTACAGTGGTGCCACGGTGGGGGATGAGAGAAGAGATGGAATGAGGGGAGGGGGTCCTAGGCTACAGAGGTCTGTGAGGAGTTGGTGGCAAGTGTCCCACTGTCAGGAAATTCTAGTCAAACGAGCTGAGCTCTTAGGCACAGACCTGGGGGCACAAACCCACAAGCAGACCCGTGTGCAGCCTGCCGATCTGGACACATTGGACTCTAAGTCTCTCAACTCCGAGATGGTGACTGTATTGCTCCTTGTATGTCCTCAGTTCAGTGTTCTCCAAAGTAAGTAGGCATCAGGATCGTCAGGAGGGCTGTTGACAACACAGCTTACTGGGCCCCATCCCCAGAGGGGATGAGACCCCCCTATTTTGGGGTCTTGGAACCAGACTTGACAAGTTTTATTTCCCAGATGATGCTGAGACGCCAGCTGGTCCAGAGACCACACGTCGAGCCCCTCTGGTGTAGCAGAACCTGCTGCACCCAGGCTGGTGCACCATCCTTCAGCTACTATCAACTTTGGCAGCTAATGCGTCCCAGCTGTCCCTTCATTGGGGGCTCATCCTAGGCTGATGGGAAACACCTTGTCCTGGAGGTTACCCAGCTCCGTGGCTAACCGCCAGTGACTATCTGAGAAGGGGCTGAAAAGGGCTGGCCCTCCTCTCAAAGCCAGAGGTAACTCTGCGGTGCCATTTATACTCCAGAGCTCCCTGCCGATCAGACCAAGATGAGACGTAAGCTGAGCCCACGTCTTTAAATCCTGTTACAGACCGAATAGCTGTGTCCCCCCTTCAAACTCATATGTTGAAGACCCAATCCGCAGTGTGAGAGTATTTGAAGGTGGGCCTTTGGGAGGTAATTAGGTATAGATTAGGTCATGAAAGTGGGACCCTCATAATGGGGTTGGTGCCCTTATAAGAAATCCTTCTCTCTCTCCATGAGCATGTACCAAGGAAAGGCTGTGAGAGCACGCAGTGAGAAGGCGGATGTCTGCAAGCCAAGAGGATGGCCCTCACCAAAACTGAATCGAGGGACTTCTTGGCAGTCCAGTGGCTAACCCTTCACCTTCCAATGCAGGGGGCAAGGGTTTGATCCCTGGTCTGGGAGCTAAGATCCCACATGCCTTGGGGGCAAAAAACCGAAACATAAAACAAAACCAATATTGTAACAAACTCCATAAAGTCTTTTAAAGTGGTTCACATCAAAAACAAACAAACAAAAAAACTGAGTCGCTTGGCACTTTGATTTTGGAGTCCCAGCTTGCACAAGCATGAGAGATAAATGCCTTGTTTTTAAGCCACCCCGTCTTACTGGTATAGCAGCTCGAGCAGACTGACGGCTCCCTCCTCTACACAGGGTTCCTGACAAGCACCCTCGGAAGAACCACATGTCTCTGAATCCCTGTCTCAGGCTCTGCTTTCAGAGAGTCTGTCTGACCCAAGACACACAGCAGGCGCTTAATAAGGTTTGTTGAATGAGTGAACAAGTACGAGGCACGTCGGGCTGGAGAAGATGACCCCCTGCTTCCTCGAGGCCCCTCTCAGACCCGGACACCAGGTGCACGTGGCCGAGGCTGGCGTTGCTGCTGTCTCCATTCACCGTGTTGTATCCGGGAGATGCTGCCAAGGGCAGCCTTGGGCCTCCGGATGGGTTGACTGATTAATTACTGCCAGCCCCGGGAAGAGAACACAGCCAGCCGCCAGCTCGGAGCTGCTGGCAGGGCTCCAAGCACCCCTCCTGGCTCCTCCTGGCAGGTGAGGTCTTCATTTCCACCAGTTGGCAGGGGCAGGCTGGGGAAGGGACAGGCCTGAACTGGGGTGCAGGTGCATACTCTGGAGTGAGAGGACACGGGGGCCTTTGTTAAAGCCCGGGGATCAGCATTTATTAGCACCACCACCGCTGGAGGATCTCTTGAGGAGAATTAATCCCATTGTCCAGTTAGAGAAACTGAGGCCTAGAGAGACACAGGTTTGATGGGGGTGGGTGGCACCCCAGGCCCTCTGTCTCCTAATGTGGCTTTTGGCCTGCTTTGGAGTGTGGATGATAAGGGGAGGGGGCAGATTTCTAGTAAATTCTCTCCCTTTCTTCCCTCTTACTCTAAATCTTCCCCATCAGCAGGTGCTGTCCCAGCCTGAGACAGACCAGGAAAAAGAGAGAAGCAAATCCTAGGACATGCCCATGTCTACTCCAGGGAGGGCCTTCCCTGATAGCTCAGTTGGTAAAGAATCTGCCTGCAATGCAGGAGACCCCGGTTTGATTCCTGGGTCGGGAAGATCCCAGGGAGAAGGGATAGAGAAGGGATAGGTTACCCACTCCAGTATTCTTGGGCTTCCCTTGTGGCTCAGCTGGTAAAGAATCCGCCTGCAATGTGGGAGACCTAGGTTCGATCCCTGGGTTGGGAAGATCCCTTGGAGAAGGGAAAGGCTCCCCACTCCAGTATTCTAGCCTGGAAAATTACATGGACTGTATAGTCCATGAGGTTGCAAAGAGTCGGACATGACTGAACGACTTTCATGGGGAGGGGTGAGGAATGATAAGGTGCTGTACCTCTAGCTCTGAGTTTCTCCGTGGCTTCCCACTGCCCCCCTTGGCCCCCCTCCTCCTATGGCCATCCTATCCAGACTTACCCAGAGGCCTGGACTGAGCCCATAGCTGTTGGGTTGTTAGGAATGGCAGCTGCTTCGGTGGTTGATCACTGTACCCCACACACGGGGGGAGCAGGTTTGGGGGCCTTGAGAGGGGAGGGCTCCCACCCCCTCTGGGTGGGAGGTTTCCAGAGAGGACTCTGAGGTCCCTTTGTTAACCTTGCACACAGCTCTGCTGTGCTTACAAGCCTGGCCTTGGACTTTACAAGGCCGCCCATGGGGCGGGGGGTGGAGATGAGAATTCACCTCCCTGTGCTTCGGTTTTCTCATCTCTAAAATGGCAACAGAAATAATTCCTACTTCAGGGTGGTTGGGAAGCACTAACCTGTTAATACGTGTAAAGGGGTCAGAAGAGCGGCTGGCAGGGAGGAGGTAAAGCGTGACTGTCACCCAGTCTCATCAAATCTGAGCTGCCATGGTTTGAACACACCATGACTTTATGTACTGCTTGTAAGATGCATCCTGGTCTCAGAAACGTTAAAACTGCGAGGAAAGTGTGCTTCTTAGGAAGATGAAATACGGCATTATTCTCATTCTTATTGCTCTCTAACGGAAGCACTTAGCCCCCCACCAGCGGCGCGGCGGGTGCGGAATAAACGTTTGCCGAGTGAGTGAATGAGTGACAGGTCAGCCCCCCAGCACCAGCGTCTGGAGGCACGTGGCGCCCGGCGCCGCGAGGGCAGCCCCTCCCCCACCGTCTCCCCACCAGGTTCCCAACTCCCCCCGGGTGGGGCATGCCTGGCCCAAGACGTCTTCTGTCCCCGCCTCTGCCCCTCGGTCCAAATCCAAACTAACAAACCCCTCCAAACGCCTTGCGTGGCTCCCAACAGGTTAACTGGGTAGACTGGCTCTAATGGGCCCTCCCTGGCCGCACCCCTCCAAAACACACACACACACACACACACACACACACACCCGTACATGGGATGATTTACATGCTCTGGTGCCCTGGCCCAAATAAATCACAACCCTCTGCGGGACCCTCAAGAATGACCAGTCACAGGAAAGTGCAGCTGGAGGAGTTCCTGGCTCCTGGATTAAATGCTTTGGGGGACCGGATGGAAGGGATGGAGGGCGGGGTACACTGCATGTGCACCTCTCTCTCTTTCTCTCCAAACTTCTAGAAGGAGAGTCAAATCCCAGCTGACACTAGCAGCCTGACCTTGGGCATGTTACTTCTCAGGAACCTCAGTTTTCCCCATCTGTAAAATGGAGGGTGGCAGTAGCAGTTCCCTCCTCCACGTGGTGAGAGGGTTAAATAGAATAGGCAGAGAGTCTGGCAGGCAGTGTCCCCTTCCCCTTCCACTCCCCCTCCCGTCACTCCTCCCCGCGCCCGCTTCTTTCTCTCTCCCTCAACCCCATTCCAGCCCTGCCCTGTAACCTACTTAACACCAAGACAGATTAATTTTCCTTCCACTGCTAAAATGCACTTGAATCCTGCCTGTGGGAGGGAGGGAGATGGGGCCCAAGGCCAGGTGGAAGCCTGGGGCTGAGGGAGGCTGGGCCAGTGAGGGGCCGTCCCCACACAGGGAATCTGCTCTCTGGCCATTCCCACAAAGATTTAATTTGTATCTTAATGGCCCTCAGCCTCCTCCATAAAAGCCCTAAAGTGCCTTTTTATTTAAAAAAAAAAACGAAAGAAAGAAAAAAAGTTGCTGATTGTGTCTGCTGCTTCCTAGGGGATGGCAGAGGGCAGGGCAGGGCAGGGCAGGGCAGGGGGAAGAAAAGGATGAGGTGGAGGGGTCTGGGGTTGTCTAGATTTTGCTTTCCAGCTCCCCTTGCCTGGACCAGAACCAGGGCACACCAGCTCTGCTGGGTAGTGAGGAGGTGGCTGCTCCTGGTTGATCTGGAGAGCACAGTTATGGTGGGAAATACTGGACACGCTTTCCCTGGGTCCCAGTCTCCTGGGAGCACAGAGCATGTGGGATGCACACATTACATTCAGTGCAACCAACGACCTCCACTGAGCAGAACTCCAGGCTGTATGAAGATCTGGCTGGGGCCCCTGGGGCTCGAGGGAGGAGGAGAAGGAGGAGAGGTTGATCTTCACCCACGCTCAGTGGCTCTCACTGGAGGATGGTAATCAGTTCCACCTTCCTCTCTCCTTTTCCTACCAGTCTCCACACAGCACCTGCTCAGCATCTCCTTCAAAGCCCCCCAGTCATCAGCTAAGACCCTGGCCTCGACCACTTTTGCATCTCTAGCTCCTCTCAGACTCCTTCCTAAAGCTTTTCTGTCTCTCCTGTAGCTGAAAGATCCCTATACCCTCCATTACTGGAGGCAGAGGGGTATGGGAATTGCTAAGGAACCCAGAGTGTGGTATTCACGTCTTCCAGCTTGGAAACACCAATCTTTTTAAACTTTATTTATGTATTTATTTTGTGGCCACATGGCGTGTGGGGTCTTAGTTCTCTTAACAGCGATCAAATCCTGTTGGAAGCATTGGAAGTTCCGATTCTTAAACAATGGACTGCCAAGGAGGTTCCTGGGAAGCACCAGTCCTAAAAACAGGACCCCTAAGCCTTTGGCTCTTAGTATCAAGATTTCTCTTTCAACACACTGTTCTAGGCCAATAGGGTCCAGGCAGTTAGTTCCAATGAGGAGGAACAGATGTATCTGTGCAATACAATTCAATATTGATCAAGATAACTTGTAAAACTACAGATAAAAAGAAAATAGCAAAGCTCCCAGCTTTCCTTCTGTTGAGGTTTTTTTTGTCTTTGTTTTTAGATTGAAGTATGGTTGATTTACAATGTTATATTAGTTTCAGGTGCACAGCATAGCGATTCCGTATTTTTACAGATTACACTCTATTAAAAGTTATTGCAAGATAATTGCTGTGATTCCCTGTGCTATGCAATACATTTTTGTTGCTTATCCATTTTATACATAGTGATTTGTATTTCTTAATCCTTTACCCCTAATTCGCTGCTCCCCCTTCTTTTTCCCCTTGGGTAACCACTAGTTTGTTTTCCAGATCTGTGACTCTGCTTCTGTTTTTCATATACATTCATTTGTATTATTTTTTAGATTCCACAAGTGATATCTTACAGCATTTGTCTTTCTCTGACTTATTTCACTGAGGATAATATTCTCTAGGTCTCTCCATGTTGCTGCAAATGGTAGAATTTCATTCTTTTTTTTCTGGCTGTTGAGGTTTTTTTATGTCTTATCTCACCATGCCAACTTCATTCCACTGGGCACAGATGAATGTGGTTATTAGCCAAATTGAAAAACTTGAGGCAGAGGGATAAACACCAGGCAGGGGTCAGTGGATTATTCAACCAAGAATTCAGAAATTCAACCAAAAGGTGAGCCAGCCTTAACTCCTTCCTCTCTTGCCTCAAATTTTTTTGGCCACACCAGGCAGCATATGGGATCTTAGTTCCCTGCCCGGGGATTGAACCTGTGCCCCCTGGCAGTGGGAAGCTCCAGGTCTTAATCACTGGACTATCAGGGAAGTCCCTCCTGCTGCAATTTTCCAACTGATTTTTTTCTTCTTTTTCTGTCCAGTTTTTTTTTTTTTTTTTTGACTGTGTTAGTTGCAGCATGCAGGATTTTTGTTGTGTTATGCGGGATCTTTCCTTGTGGTGTACGGGCTCTAGTTGCAGGGGGCAGGCTCAGTTACTCCAAGGCATGTGGGGTCTTAATTCCCAGACCAGGGATCAAACCTGTCCCCTACACTAGAAGGCAGATTCTTAACCACTGGACCACCAGGGAAAGCCCTCTGTCCTGTTTTTGAAGTAGAGATTTTAAGTGATTTTTCAAGTGGAGAAACTTAAGCAGAGATTGTCTCATCAAATACCACCCCCTTCACCACGGTCCTCTGGAGTTCTGATCTCTCTGGAGGTTACCTAAATCAGTGATAACAGATGTAAATGCCTACAGGAAGAAGCCAGTTGGGAAATATAAACGTACCAATCAAGCTAAGTGTAGCATTGCAGGGAGAGGTGAGGTCTGTGGCAAACTGGAGTGCATGAATTTCCATATACCTATCAAACTCTAAAATAATTAAAGAATATGAATCTTCTGATCGTGTTAATTATATAAACCTTTAGATTAAACAAAGTACTTGAAGGTACACATTTTTCTCTGTTTCTTCCTAAAACACCACCAAATGACAGTTGAAGATATTTTTAAAGCCAAAACCCACACAAAGAAAAAGGATGAAGAAGAACTGATAGCAGATGAGAGATGTCATTAAAATTTTGGAAGTTGGAAGCCTGGTAGACGGGTGGTAATGGACTTTTACTGTAAAAGCAGCATTTTAAGCCCCTAAATTGGAAGGGGTGGCAACCCACTCCAGTACTCTTGCCTGGAGAATCCCATGGATGGAGGAGCCTGGTGGGCTGCACTCCATGGGTCGCGAAGAGTCGGACATGACTTGAACGACTTCACTTTCACTTTTCACTTTCATGCATTGGAGAAGGAAATGGCAACCCACTCCAGTACTCTTGCCTGGGGAATCCCACGGATGGCAGAGCCTGGTGGGCTGCTGTCTACGGGGTTGCACAGAGTTGGACATGACTGAAGTGACTTAGCAGCAGCAGCATGCCAACAAGAAGCTAGATGATTCTCAAGGTATATGCCCAGTAGTGGGATTGCTGGGTCATATGGTAGTTCTATTTTTAGTTTTTTAAGGAACCTCCATATTGTTCTCCATAGTGACTATATTAATTTAGATTCCCACCCACAGTGCAAAAGGGTTGCCTTTTCTCCACACCCTTTCCAAATTTTATTGTTTGTAGACTTTTTTATGATGGCCTTTATGACCAGTGAGAGGAGATACCTTATTGTAGTTTTGATCTGCATTTCTCTAATAATTAGTGATGTTAAGCATCTTTTTATGTGCCTCTTAGCCATCTGTGAGGGCTTCCCTCATAGCTCAGTTGGTAAAGAATCCGCCTGCAATGCAGGAGACCCTGGTTCAATTCCTGGGTTGGGAAGATCTGCTGGCAAAGGGATAGGCTGGGCTTCCCTTGTGGCTAAGCAGGTAAAGAATCCGCCTGCAATGCAGGAGACCCCGGTTCGATTCCTGGGTCGGGAAGATCCACTGGCAAAGGGATAGGCTACCCATTCCAGTATTCTTGGGCTTCCCTTGTGGCTTAGCAGGTAAAGAATCTGCCTGCAATGTGGGAGAACTGGGTTTGATCCCTGAGTTGGGAAGATCACCTAGAGAAGGGGAAGGCTCCCCACTCCAGTATTCTGGCCTGGAAAATTCCATGGACTGTATAGTCCATGAGGTCGCAAAGAGTCGGACATGACTGAGCGACTTTCACGGGGAGGGGAGAGGAATGATAAGGTGCTGTACTATATAGTCCATGGGCTCTCTAAGAGTTGGACACAACTGAGAGACTTGCACTTGTCTGTTTTTTGGGCTTCCCTGGTAGGTCAGACAGTAAAGTGTCTGCCTGCAATGCGGGAGACCTGGGTCAGGAAGATCCCCTGGAGAAGGAAATGGTAACCCACTCCAGTACTCTTGCCTGGAAAATTCCATGGATGGAGGAGCCTGGTAGGCTACAGTCCATGGGATCCCAAAGAGTTGGACACGACTGAGCAACTTCACTGGTTGCAAGAAAGTGAGTGAGACTGGTTAGCCATCTGTGTGTCTTCTTTGGAGAAATGTCCATCTAGATCTTCTGCCCATTTTTTGATTGCGTTGTAAAATAGATAATTAGCAGAAACTTGTTGTATAGCACAGGGAGCTCAGTTTGGTCTCTCTGTGGTGACCTAGATGGGTGGGATGGGGGAGAGAGGTCCCAGAGGGAGGGCATATATGTATACATATAACTGATTCACTTCGTTGTGCAACAGAAACTCACACAACAATGTAAAGCAACTCTGTTGTTGTGTAGTTGCTCAGTCGTGTCCAGCTCTTTGGGACCCCATGGACTGTAGCCCGCCAGGCTCCTCTGTTCATGGGATTTCCCAGGCAAGAATACTGCAGTGGGTTGCCATTTCCTTCTCTAGGGGATCTTCCCAACCCAGGGATTGAACCCACATCTCCTGCATTGGCAGGCAGATAATTTACCACCGAGCCACCTGGGAAGCCCCTCAAAGCAACTATACCCCAATTAAAAAAAAAAAAGAAACTAGATGATTCATACCACAGAACCTAAGCAAGTTTTGAGCATTAAAGATACCAAATACCACTGAAGGTAGGGGTAAGGAGTGAGGCTGAAAACTGGAAGAGTAGTTTGAAAAGTCTTTAGTAGGAGCAATTAGATCTTCAGGTCTCCTCTCAGAGCTTAGTTAATACTGATTCCACCCCAGCAGAAGACTGGCAGAATATTCCCAGGAAAGGTTGAAAGACAAGGCCTCTGGTTTTGGGGATAACAGGCCAGCTGGAAGTAAGGTGATGGGTAAATTTCCTAGGGCTGCCATAATGAATTCCCAGAAACAATAGAAACAATACTTGGTGTCTTCAAACAATAGAAATTTATTCTCTAATGGCTCTGTAGGCCAGAAGTATGAAATCAAGATATTAGCAGGACTATGTTCCCTCCCAAAGCTCTAGGGGAGAATCCTTCTTGCCTCTTTGAGCCTCTAGAGGCTCCAGGTGTTCCTTGGCTTGTGGCTGCATCATTCCAATCTCTTCCATCTTCACATGGGCTTCTGAGTGTCTCTCCTTTGTATGTCACTTATAGGACTCTTGTCATTGGATTTAGAGCCCACCTTAATAGTCCAGGATGACCTTATTTGAAGATTCTTAACTTAAGTACATCTCTGAAGTCCTTCTTTCCAAACATATTCACATTAACTGTTTCCAGGAATTATAACATGGGTGTCTTTGGGGGGAGCCATCAAATAACTCACTACAGGTATTTTGTACCTGTATAAATGAAGATGATAAATGAAAGTCTATATTCTGAACAAGGGGACTCTTTCTCCCCTATTCAGGTCTCAGGATCCTTCCCTCCAGAGGGAAGATTGGAAATCTTTTCTAGAGAAATTCACTGGCTCAAGAGAATATACTGACATTGGGCTTCTATCTATGAAGCAGCTGGGTCCCCACCTGATCACCCTTCCAGGAGGCCCAGTAGTTGATAGCTTTCCCATGGAGCTGTCAAATGATTTCCTGCTGCTGCTGCTGCTGCTAAGTCGCTTCAGTTGTGTCTGACTCTGTGCGACGCCATAGACGGCAGCCCACCAGGCTCCCCCGTCCCTGGGATTCTCCAGGCAAGAACACTGGAGTGGGTTGCCATTTCCTTCTCCAGTGCATGAAAGTGAAAAGTGAAAGTCAAGTCGCTCAGTCGTGTCCGACTCTTCGCGACCCCATGGACTGCAGCCTACCAGGCTCCTCCGTCCATGGGATTTTCTAGGCAAGAGTACTGGAGTGGGGTGCCATCGCCTTCTCCAAAATGATTTCCTAGTAACCCACTATTAAATATGAACAGACCACAGGGATCATCACATGTGTACAAAAAGTCTCTAACCCAAAAGATAGAGACCAAACAGAAAAGCAGAGAAATAGAAATCTGAGGAAACAGAAACCAGGAAACAGATGAAAACTTAATTAAAAAATATATAAAACAATTGCAGAGAGATAAGAGTATGTTGTATCCATGAAATAAAAATAAAATGCTATAAAAAGAATCATTCAGAAAACAAGTGGTCTTAAAAATTAAAAAATAATTTTAAAGAATAACTGCTTAAATTTAATATAAAAATTTAAAATGAAGTTGTGGAAATTTCCTACAAAGTAGAGAAAAAAAGAAAGAATGAGAAAATGGGAGAGAAAATTTAAGAAAATTCATCAATCAGCTTAGAAGATCCAATGTATGACTATTAGGAGTGTTGGAAAAAGAAAAACAATGTATGGAGTGAGGAAAAGCAACCAAGATATAATGCAAGAAACTTTCCTAGAACTAAAATACATGCTTGAAATCATCCAGAGCAATGACCAGAAAGACCCCTAAAAAAACACCCCATTGTGAAATGTCAAAACATTAGTACTTAAAAAAGAAATCCTAAAAGCTTCCAGAGAGAAAAAAAAAATAGGTCATTTGCAAAGAAAAGGGAATCAGGATGGACTCAGATTTTCAACCCTACCAGTAGAAGCTGGAAGACAATGAATTGATGCATTCTAAATTCTGAGGGACATGGTTTTCTATAAAGAATTGCATGCCCAGCAAAACTATCAACCAAGAAGAGGGTAGAATAAAGACATTTTTTAGACATGCAAGATTTCAACATATATATATATATATATCTTAATATTCCCTAACAGGAGCCTTGAGTCTCCTGATCCTGCTTTTACTTAAAACATTGATATTTGGCTGATGGTATTAGTTTCCTCAGAGAAGGCAATGGCACCCCACTCCAGTACTCTTGCCTGGAAAATCCCATGGATGGAGGAGCCTGGTAGGCTGCCTATTGCTGCTGTATCAGGATGCCACAAAATTCAGTGGCTTAAAACAGCAAATTTATTATTTTATATTTCTGTAGGACAGAGTCTGACAGTAGTCTCACTGAGCTAACACCAAGGTGTCAGCAAGACTTCATTCCTTTCTGGAGGCTCCAGGGGAGGATCTGTTTTCTTGCCTTTTCCAGGTGTTAGAGGCTGCCTGCACTCCATGGCTCATAGCTCCATTCTGTCTTCAAAGCCAGCAGAACCCTCATCACATCTCAGTACATCACAGTACATCATGTCACATCAGTCTGACCCTGTATCTGTCACTACATTTCCTTCCCTGATTCTGGCTCTTCTGCCTCTTTTCCACTTTTAAGGACTTGTTTAACTACATTGGTCCCACCTGGACAATGCAGGATACTCTCCCTATCTTGAGGTCAGCTGATTAACAATCTTAATTCTATTTGCAACCATGTAATTTCCCTTTGCCATATAACTTGACATATTTACAGATTCTGAAAATTAGCACACAGACCTCTGTGGGGGCGTGGAGGGGAGGGCAGTATGGGGCACGTTCTTCTGCATAGCATGATGATGTTTTGTTTTGCATTAATTCTGATTTTTTCATATATTGCGTGAAAATATTTGGGGGTGCTCCTTAAATTTTATGCCTAAGCTGAGGGAGGCAACCTAATCCAACACTCTTTTTTCCTTCTTGCCCACCCCTCCCAGCCTCAGGCCCAGCCCAGCCAAGCAACCTGGGCCTCGGGCGGCCCAGAATCCAGCCAAGTTCTGCAAGTCCTTTCCCAGGGACGCATTTCTCAGCTCCAGTTTTAAGAGATGGGGGCTCAGGTTGCTGAGTCGAAGAAGGAAAGAGAAGTCCTTTGATTCCTCCTGGGCCCCAGGGAGGAGGTGGGCCCTAACCACCACACACCTGATCCCCCGCTCAGGGCTGCCGAGATAGCCTTCCAGCCCGCCAGCAGGCAGGGAGGATTGAGGCTGGGGGGGAGGGGGCTGATGGCGGGGGGAGCAGACAGAAGAGCTGAAAGAGGATCTTGGTGCCACCTGAAGGTCAGGGGCGGCCAGCGGTGTCTATGTCACTGCGGGAGTGGGGACGCTAGAAAGCTGATGCTGCTCACGTCTGGAGAGGCCCTTGGGAGGTGGGGGTCTGATTCTCAGCCTCCTAACAATGTCACAGAGGACACTTCTGGAGAAGGATGGATTGGGAGGAGAGAAAAAGACTGAGGAAAGGGGGTCTTTGTCCCAAAGATGGGGGTGGAGAGGGGAGTGGCCCACAGTGGAGGCACGTGTGTGTAAGAGAGTTCTCAGAATTGGGAGTCCAGGGTGCAGAAGGCAAAGGGCAAGTTTAACAAGCACACACTAACTTCTACAACTACGTGAGCCTGCAGAGCAGTCCTTGTGGGAGACTGTGCACTGGAGACCTTACCCTTGCATAGATTTTTCAAGTCCCCAGAGCCCTTCAACATTCTCTTCTGGTTCTCACCACAACCCCAGGAGGCAGGTCAGACAATCCCCATTTAGCAGGTGAGGGAGGTCCATGCAGGGAGTCCTAGCTGCCAACGTGGGTCAGACCCCAGATCTCCCAGGTCCCCCCTCATCACCTCCCTGAGCTCTCTTCCAGGAAAGGAAGGGAGAGTGACGGAGGAAGCGGGGAACGAGAAGGGGTCCCTGGGCCGGATGAGGGACAGATGCCATCACTGTCACCCCCAACAGCAACACATCTGGCTCCAGGTGTTACTGTTACAGGATGCGGGAACCCCTTCCAGGGCCCAAGAGTGGGCTCTTGTCTAACACCCAGAAATGAGTTGTCCGAGGAGACACATGCTGACAAAGCAAGAGACTTTACTGGGGAGGGCTCCTGGGCGGAGAGCAGGAGGGTAAGGGAACCCAGGAGAACTGCTCTGCCACATGGCTTGCAGTCTTGGGTTTCATGGGGATAGGATTAGTTTGCAGGTTGTCTCTAGCCCATCATTAAGACTCAGGGTCCTTCCTGGTGGCACACACATTGCTCAGCCAGGACAGATGCCAGCGAGAAGGATTCCGGGTGGCGGAAGGACATGTGTCATCTCCTTTTGACCTTTCCCAAACTCTTCTGGTTGATGGTGGCTTATTAGTTCCGTGTTCCTTACCAGGACCTTCTGTCATAAAATACATCACGCAAATGGTTACTATGGTTCCTGGCCAGGGTAGGCGGTTTCAGTCAGTGTCCTTCCCCTAACGTTACCATGTAGGATGATGTGAACCCCAGCTCTCCTCCTGGAGTCAGCACTCAATGCAGCTGGCATAGGAGCCAGCGGGGGTTGAGGGGGAGATGCCCCGTGGGGAAGTCAGGGGGATGGGGGTAGACCCCCATGGGGATGGCGGGGGGGTTGGTCCAGCCTCTCCTGTCCTCTGCTCAGAACTGCCGGGTCCCTGCTTGCTACCCACTGGAAAGGGTCAGACTATGGGGTCGAGTGTCACTGATCTCAGGCCCCTGTAGCCCCCACCCCTGGGGTGAAGGTCAGGCCGGTTGCCCCCCGCCTCTATACCCCTGGCCTCTCTCCCCACCGGATTCAGGGCCTCTCACTTTCCTAAAGAAAGACCCAGAGGTGGAGCTCCCTGCTCAGGCTGGCCAGCACAGCCCGGTGGAGCAGGGGGCGGACAGGGCGCCCTCTCGGGGCTCCCCTGGGTGGCTCTCAAGGATGGCCTAACTGGCAACTGCGGGGTTTGTTTTTTCTTTTTGATGAGCTGAGATGATGGAGCAGGTCCTCCCTCCACCCCACCTCCACCCTCACCCCAGGACTGACTGGGCCCTCTGAACCCATCAAATGAGAACCAGGGACAAATTAAGTGATTGAGGCACAAGGGCATCATGGCAGATTGTCCTTCAAGAGCACAGAGCGACGGTCACTGGGAATAAGTAACAGGTGGGCCAGGAAAGCAGGAGGTGGAGCTCTCCAGGGACCTGGCACAGAGGGGGCAGACAGAGACTCAGAGGCTGCAGGGGAAAGGGCAGCGCGAACTCAGAGGGGCAGGGGAGAAGAGATGGTCACACGTCACACATCTCACAGGCCTGGAAAGCGAATGGCAAGGGATGTCCTGGACTCTGAGAGAGTGGGCAGTCTGCGGGGTGAACAGGGATTTCTGAGCCTCTGGCTGCCTGAACCCCTCCCTGCCCCAGGGGGTGGCACAGGAGCGTGCCCAGGAGGGCTGGCGAACTGAGGCGTCATAGGTCCTGGTCTGGTGGGCCCACCAAGGCCACTCTGCCTGACCCTCCCCTGGGCCCAATCAGAGGCTCAGAGCAGAGAGCTGTCAACTTCTTCCTCAAACGACCCAAGCTGTTGACCCACGACTAATCACTAATCGTTTGCATATTTTGCATATCATTTGCATTCTCCAGGGGTCTGTCATAACCTGCAATCGCTCCCAGAGGCCCCTGGCCCTGTTTCTCGGGTCTCTATTCCCCTCGTCCCTGTGTCCCCCGTGTTCCCCAAGCCCAGCCCCTCAGACTCCCATCTCCCTACCCTGCTCTCTCGTCGGAGATCAGCTAGCACAGGCCATGAGTGGGGGCATCTCTAAGGCCCCAGGGCACCGCAGGGGCGGCTGGGAGCAGCTGGGGGCACCTTGGAAGGGGGTGACCGAGACCTGCCTGGTGATTAATCCTCCTGCTAATGGAGGCCTCACTGCCACCAGGGCTTTTAAGGAAACTCAGGGAAGCCCTTTAGCACCATCAGAGCCGCCTCCGAGGTCCTTAGCGGGCTCATTAGCGGCCCTCCACCCTGCAATTAGCAGCCCCTCCTCCGATTAGCTGCAGGAGGGGAAGAAAGCTCCATGGAACCTCTAAGGCCCAAGGCCCTGAGTGGACTGCGGAAGCCTCCACTACCCCACCCCCGCCCCCCACTCATTGAATTCTCTGAAATCCAGTGACACTGCCCTTCCCTCTCTTCCAGAATACACATTGCAGCTGAAAAGGATTTGCCTTCATCCTGACCTGTCCTAGACTAGGTAAGCAAGGTCCAGAGAGGAAATGAGGCTTGCCCAAGGCCAGCCAGGCCGTGGGGCAGGATGGGCTGGAGGCAGGCGTCCAGTCTCCCAGCACTGTGTCCCCAGCCTCGGGTCTCTCTTCTCTGCTTCTTCCCCCATCCTCAGGAAAGGCAGCCCATCCTCTAAGGGCTTTGGAGAGCAGGCAGATCATTGACCTCCTTAGGACCGATCCCTGGGCTGGAGGCCACATGTGACGATCCCGGGGAGTCTCTTAGCCCAAACGCAGGGCAGGAGTAAATGAGGTGACCCAGTTCACTTTCAAAACAGGCTATCCAACCCGCATCCCCTGCATTGCAAGATGGATTCTTTAACCACTGGACCACTGGCGAAGTCCTGTTGCATAGTGGTGTAAGGCACAAGAAGTTTCTCTTTAGGGGAGGAACCATATGCCCAGAGAGGCAGTCATGATTCCCCAGAGAATGACTGCCCGGGAGGAAGGGTTGGGCACAGGAGGGATTTCCTTCTCAGTCTATTCCACAAACAGGAACACCCATCCTGAGCCAGACCCTCTGCCAGGTTCGAGAGGCACAGAAAGTGAAAGAGACGTGTCTTTACTCTCAGGTCAGATGGATGAGTGATTTGGAGCAAGTCTTTTCAATTATTCTGAGACTCAGTTTCCCCATCTGTAAAATGGGAATCATTCCTGGTGCTTTGAGAAGACTGAGAGGCCACAGAGAACTAGGTCTCACGGAGCAGCCAGAGATAATGGTAGAAATGACAGCAAAAGTCCTGACAGCACAGCATCAGCTGTACGAGGGCTCAGCAAATAGTCATCGCTGTTGTCATTATTTGCTGTGATGCTGGTTGCTATGGAGATAGCTTTCTGACCTCAGGATCCCAGGCTGGGAAGTATACACTGCAATCTCCCTTCCCAGATCCCAACAGATTACAAGATAGGGGAAATGGCATTTATTAAGCACCTACTGTGTGCCAGGCACTGCATTGGACACTCTGCATATATTGTTTAATCTTCATGATCTCTAATAGGATTGTTAACATCCTTCCTCCTTCTCATTTTAGAGATGAGGAAATTGGGGCTCAGAGAAGTCAGGTAACTTGCTCAAAGATTCTGCACCCTCAATTCCAATATGTGGGTAGAGTGGTGGGCAGAGGGGGTTTCCCACGTCCCACTAGGTAGCTCTCTGTGACACCAGCCGGCGTCCTGCAATCCAACTCAGTTCTGACACCACCTACTCAGAAACAGCACCAGATCCCGGGGGCTGAGGGCTCAGTCCCACAAAGCTGCCCCCAGCTTCAGATGCCAGTCACCAGCCCCGGTTGTTAACTGTGCTTCTGACCAACATGCCACAGATCGGAGGTCTGACAAGTCTGCTAGAGCAGCTCACAGGACTCAGGAAACCCGTTTACCCACTAGACTACTGGCTTATTACAGAGGATATTAAAGGATACAAGCCAACAGCCAGATGAAGAGATACACAGGGTGAGGTCCAGAACCAAAGAACTCATGTCCTCATGCAGTTCAGGGCCCAGTGCAATGGCACCAAGAAGCTTTCTGTTTCCCAACCTGGAAGTTCTCTGAACCCCATTCTTCTGGGGGTTTTATGGAGGATTCATTATCAAGGCATGATTGATTAAATAACTGGCCATTGACTCAACTTCCAGCCCCTCCCCACTCTGCAGAATTCCAACACTATTCACGTGGTTGGCGCCTCTGGCAACCAGCCCTGTGCTCAGGGGCTTTCCAAAGTCACTAAATTAACATAAATTCAGGTGTGGTGGGAAAGGGCTTGTTATGAATAATGCACCTATTTCACCTTGATCAACCCTGAATATTCATTGGAAGGACTGATACTGAAGCTCCAATATTTTGGCCACCTGATGCGAAGAGCTGACTCACTGGAAAAGACCTTGATGCTGAGAAAGATTGAAGGCGGGAGGAGAAGTGGGCAACAGAGGATGAGATGGTTGGATGACATCACCAACTCAGTGGACTTGAGTTTGAGCAAACTCTGGGAGATAATGCAGGACAGGGAAGCCTGGCATGCTGCAGTTCATGTGGACACAAAGAGTTAGACATGACTTAGTGACTGAACAGTAACAACAGGTGTGGTGAAAAGGGGCTTGTTATGAATAAGACACCCATTTCACCTTAATGGCTCTCCAGTGATTTAAGGAACTGAGGACAAGAGAGCAAATACTAAAACAAAAGATGTTCTTACGCCTCGCATCATTCAGGAAATTCCAAGGGTTCTGAGACCTGTGAGCCAGGAACTGTAGGCAAAAAATATACGTATTTCTTACAAATCACAGCATCACAATTGCCTAAGGTTACACTGCTCTCAATCTGCAGAGCACAACAGGTACAAGAATTTTTATTTATTATAGCCCCAAACTGAAAACAATCCAGGTATCCATCAAGAGGGGAACAGTTGAGAGAACCGTGGTATATATTCATACAGTGGAGTGCTCCACAGCAACGAAAAATAATGAGCTACTACTAGAAAGGTGAACAAACCTCATGGACGTAATGTGGAGCAAAAGAAGCCAGATACAAAAGGGTATCTACTGGGTGATTCTGTTTACATAAACTTCACTAACAAGCAAAACTAATCTGTGGTGATAGAGGTCACAATAATAGTTACTTCAAAGTGGTAGAGAGCGGAAGTGGGATTGTGGAGTGAAGGGGCTTCTGGGGTGCTGGAAATGTTTCTGATCTTGATCCACGTGATTGGTGGTTATAAGGGGATGTGTGTGCCTATATAAAAACTCATCGAGCTGCATCCTTGAAATTGTCCTCCATTTAAAAAAGGAAGAAAATGGATAAATAAGTAGATAATTCAACGTGTAATGTGTGCGCCTACTCAGTCATGTCCAACTCTGCGAACCCATGGACTGTACCCGGCCAGGCTCCTCTGTCCATGGAATTTTCCAGGCAAGAATACAGAGTGGGCTGACATTTCCTCCTCCAGGGGGTCTTCCCAACCCACAGCTCCTGAGTCTCCTGCATCGGCAACTGGATTCTTTACCACTGAGACACATTTAAAAAGATGCCAGGCCAAGAGTGGAGTAACCAAGTAAATTCTGGCTTTGCATCCTGAAGGGAGTGGGATGTGGAAGAAGTCCTGAGTCTTTGCATAGACGGAGGAGTGCCTGCATCCTATATCTCCCCCAGGACCCCCGCCCTGAGGAAGGTGCCTGACCAGTGCCCGCGCCCTCCCCTGCAACTCCATCTGGGAGAGGAAGAGGGAATGAGAAGTAGGAAGAGAAGAAAGGGAGGGGAAACGGCAGGCAGAAGAAAGGGGAAGGTGGGGAAGGGCACATTTCCTCCAAGCCTCCTGTGGTTCTGACTCTCAGCAGAGGAAGTTCAGGGAGACCTTCTGAACCACCCAGGGAGCAGGCCTGGAGCTGGCAGGAGCCTGGGAGAGAGGAGACGTTTCTGTGCATTCTGATGGGTCTCAAGACCCATCTTCAAAGAGCTTTCGCCCTGAGTGCTGGGTGATATGCCAGTGCATGTCCTAGATGGGGCCGGGAGGCCGGCTGGCTGGCAGATTCGTGGACAGGCAGACTCCGGCCACCCCCGCAGGTGCAGGGAGCCGAGCCAGCGCCCCGCCCCCGGGGCCCGGACTGGAGCCCACCCAGCCCGCCTTCCCTCAGCTCCTTCAGCCTCCTCTGCTGCTTTCCGTCCAGCCGCTGTCTTTTCTTGTTTCTGCATTTTCTACCCCTCCTCGGCCCCCGGCCCTGAGGTGTCTCCCCACTTCCCTGTCTCTCTACCTCCCACCTCTCGTCCCAGCGCCCCCCTGCTTCCGCCCCCTAGTCCCTAGGCATGTGGCTCCTCTCTAGCCCAATATAAATAATAGATATTAATTTGTCAGCCAGCGCACGAGCGGTCCAGCCGGCGCAGCAGCAAGCTGAGGAGGAAAGCTGGTTGAAATAATTATTCTTGACTTAAGAAATCGTTCTTTTTATTCCTGAAGGTTAATGGAGTGAGAGTAGCGCCCGGCCGGGCTGCGCTAATGGCGGGCAGCGTGGGCCTGGGGAGGGGAGCGGCCTCATCTGGTCCTCCGGTAACAAGCAGAGCGCCCACCCGCTCCCCCCACCCCCCAGGCCCATCCCACTCTCTATTTAAAAGGCAAATGAAGCACCGAGCAGCACTCTAGCAGAACCGTCACACATATGGTTTGGGGACAGGATTTTTCATCAGGAGCACTCCCTCCAGCCCCTAACTACCCCCTCTCTTCAATGCACAGCACCCCCGCACCCGCCCCCAACCAGGAGATGCTCTTACCCTCCCAGGTCAGCTGAAGGCGGATCTGGAAAGCAAGCCACTTCCTGAAGGGAAAAGCACGGAACACTTATCAACCCCGGCATTGTGCTAGACCCAGGACTCGGGAATTCACACTGAATCCTTACAACCGCCCTCGGAATGAAGTCTGACAGTCCTTTCACTTACCCACCTGAAAACTACTGAGAGCTTAAGCAACTTGTCCAACATGGAAGAGAAGAATCACCAGTGCCCAAGGAGACATACAGACTTCCTCACCCCTGCAGGAGGGTGGAGGGATAGTAATGGGGTGGGAGAGGGAAGGTATGCATCCATCAGTACTGGCGGGAAGGCAGGCTTCCAAGGCATATAAATGGACTATTTACAGAGGTATGGGCAGCTTTAAGGTAAACTAATAAGAGATGAGGAAGCACCCTGGGCTAGTTACTATCCCAGGCTTGAAGGGGAATAGGGAGGGGGGCTGTAGCTGTTGAAGCTGGCAGCCCACCCAGCAGGTGCTGCAATCCATGGCCTTGGTGGGGAAATACAGCCGGCCCAAACTGCAACCCAGCAGGGAGAGAGAGGTGCTAAATACCCTGGCCTTTCTCTCCTGCTGCTCTCAGATCGATCGCTATTGCCTCCCATCAACCAAGCCCAACGAGAAGCCAGAGAGCCAAACAGACCAAAAGATACAGATCTGGAGGTCGGTCTTCCAGGGCATAAAAGCAAAGTGGAGAAGAGCACAAGTGGATGGAAGGAGAGGGAGGAGGAAGTTTGAGGTGGGAGGTTTTTGCAGGGGCTTCCTGAAAAAGGGGCAACTGGATTCAACCGAGGCTGGAGGGACTAGAGGGGAGAGGAAGGGAGCACCCCCAGACTCAGAAACCCAATTCTGGCCTAATGGGAGCAGAACCCATTCCTGTCTAGTGGGGAGGTAACCAAGTTGGGCATCCTTTGGCTGAGACATCAGCTGGGGAGCCAGGGAAACCCAAACAGAAGTAGGAACCCAAGAAATGGTTGAAAACTCAGCCAGGAGAGAGTGACAGTTCCCTGGAGAATGGGAACCCTCCTGCAAGTTTGGAGGAGGGAAGTAGAGAAGGAGCTCTTTTTCTTTTAATTACGTAAGTTTCAGGTGTACAGCATTATAATCAACACCTGTATGCGCCGCACAGTGCTCTCCACCACACGTCTAGTTACGTCATCACCATACTGTTGACCACCTTCACCCGCTTGAAAAGGAGCTAATTGAGTGATTCCAGGTGCCGAGCACAGACATACTTGAAAAGTGGTGAGGGCCAGCCGAGTCTGGTGGCAGAGAGAACACACAGTCTGCATTAAAGCATCCAGGTAGGAAGAGATGCGGGGAGGAGAGGTGAAGCGGGGCGGAGCTGGGGGAGGTGGGGACTCAGAAGTCAGTTTGCTCAGCAAGAGACTGAAGTCATGGCAAGAGCTGGAGGCTCTTTTAATCCACTGCTCTGCCCCCTCCTACATTTGGGAGGAGAGGAAATGTGTCCAGAAAAGGCTGTGATGACCCTGCTGAGCCAGAGAGGTGGCGAGGCCTCCAGGCTGGTGGATGGAGTGCCCAGCCAGGGTCCCTGCTGCTCGGGTGGTCTCTCCTCCCATCCATCTTCCTCCACACAGCAGCCACCGGGATCTTTCCAAAACACCAGCCCGATCATGTCAGTCACGCTTGAATCCCTTCCGTGTTCCCCACTGAACCGATCAAGCCTGGAGCCCTGCCTTGCTCTGTGGCTGACAAGGCAAGCCCTCCGGGGCCCATCTGACCTCTCCAGCCTCCTTCCCCATCCCCGCCGCACCCCCCCCCCCACGCCGTATTGAATCAGTAAGTGCCCAGTATGTCTTGTGTCCACTCCTTGTACATGTTCCCTCCCCTTAAAATCCTCCTCCCCATACTCCCATCTGGTTAATGCCTGCTCTGTCATAAGATGTCACTTAAGCCTTTCCTGATAATTGTTTGCCTATTTTAAAACATATTTCTCCCATTATTAAATACACAGCAAAGGTTCTTATCTTTGTCTCCCCCTGACTGTAAACCCCATGAGGGCAGGCACTTTTTTGGGTTTCTATAACCCCACTACTTAATGCAGTTCCTGGCACTTACCAGGTACTATGGATGATATACAGTATCATCCATACACGGGAATGCAGTGCAGCTGTATAAAAGTTAGGAAAGCTTGATATGTGCTCATATAGAATCCCCTCTAAGATCCCCTGTGAAATGCTGAACACTGTGTATTTCTATAAAACAGGAACACAGAATATGCATGTATTTATGGGTCTGTTCATAATATTTTCAGAAGGAAACTCAAAGAAACTGACAAAGTTGGTTGTGCCTGAGAAGAACATGGGGGCTGGGGAGAGAAGTGGAGAGTTCTCGGCTTTTGGATTTGGGACCTATTCAGTAAAAAACAAAAAAAATCATAATTAAAACTAAGAAGTATTAGGTATTTAAATAGGTGTCCCAGAAGCACTGGAGCGTGGGATGCATGCGTTGGTAGGAGCAGCTTGCCACTGCCACCCACTCTTCCTGGGTTGTTGCCTGGTTGTGCGCTGGGGGTGCCCTGATTGTTCCCTGGGGGTGCCCAGGTTGTGCCAGGTACCACCCCAGACCCAAAGAAGGATCCAGAAAGGAAGGTGCAGAGGGCCAGCAGGTGGGTCTTCCCTGAATGAGGAGGGTCTGGGAGAGATTTCTTAGGAGCCCAGGAGCTCGAGGGAAGGGCAAGGAGGTAAGGCCTGGAGTGAGCATCTCTTTGCCTCCCTGCTCTATTCACCTTCTTTGGCTTCTGCATTTCCACTGAAGATGGAAGAAAGAATGGGCCAGGAAGAACTCTTAACAGGAGGGATGAGACTTAGACAGCAGAGAGAACTTCCCAGAAGGAAAGGGCTGAGCTAGTTCTCTGTCATCCTTAGTCCTTGGGGCTGGCTGGAGGGCAGGCTTTGTGTCTACTCATCTTTTTCCCAGGCAGGTGTATTTCCCCTTGAACCAGGATCAACAGGCTTGATTCTGGATGGTTCTGCATCAGGGTGGGAGCAGTCCACCCGTCTCCCTCCCCTCCTCTCTGCCTAGAGCTGCTTCACATCCCATCTCTCCAGCCTTAGCCTCCATCACAGGAAATCCTCTTAAAGCAAAAGCCACACCCTGAACTGTCCTGAAAGGGTTCGGCACCAGCTAGGGTAGGAGAGGCCCAGCAGGAGAGCAGGAGGAAAGGTGTGTACCGAGGACAAAAAAGCAGGGAGGCTTCAGCTCTCTTCTCCCCTGGGGTGGGGGTGGGGGTGAGGGTGGATGGAAAGTCTGGACTTTTTTTTCCTTGTAATTTATTTATTTATTTTTATTTGGCTGCACCGGGTCTTAATTGTGGCACATGGGATCTTTGAGCTTTGTTACAATGTGGGGGATCTTCGTTTTCAGCTGTGGGATCTAGTTCCCTCACCAAGGGTCGAACCCAGGCCCCGTGCATTGGGAGAGTGAAGTCTTAGCCACTGGACCAGCAGGGAAGTCCCAAGACTGAGCTTTCAAAGCACCCCAGACACGCCCATAACCAGCCCAGTCTCCACACATCTTCCTATAGGCTGGTCTCAGGCTGACCTGTGCTTTCTCACCAAGCCCCGCCCTCTCTCCGAAAGACCGCCCCCTCCCCAGGATCAAGGATCCCACCCCAACTCCCCAACCTTCTCCAGCCAAAGGGAGCCCTCAGTGAGGAGAGAAGAGACGGGGCTCCCACCCAGCTCCCCGCTACTAACTCACCAGGAGACTCAACCACAACAAGGCCCTCAGTTCTCAGGCTCCACTTCTCAGCAGTAAAATCCAGTAAACTCCAGAGGTTTGAATGAGGTAAAGTATCTGCAAGGGCTTAGAACACTATCTCTACCTAAGAAGCAGGTCTTTACCGGGATTTACAGGTTATCGGCACTGTTCCTTTAATTTGCTTATTGGGTCAGGAGAGAACCCCAGGGAGCAACCCCACAAACCAAGGGCAAGACGTCCTCAAGTTGATTTAGGGGACAGTTAAGGAAAGGCTGCTAGAACAATGGGCAGGCATCTGAGAACAGTGGGTGCCCGTCTGTCTCCTCGCTTGAGAGAACTCCTCACCTGCCCAGACCCCTGCCCCTCCCTTAGGCAAAGTGTTCATGTATCCATTCGGGAATCTGGGGAAGTGGCAGGGAATGGGTAACGCCCTGGGAGATGTTATTATTTTCTGTGAACTAAGTGGTTTGGGTTTTGTTTTTTCTTTGGCTGTACTGTGTGGCATGTGGGATCTTAGTTCCCCGACCAGGGATCCAACCTGCTCCCCCTGCATTGGAAGCACAGAGTCTTAACCACAGGACCGCCAGGGAAGTCCTGACATTATTTCCTAATCTGAGTTATAATATGTATAAAGTGCATGAACCTTAAGTGTACAGTTCAATTAATTTTTACATATGGATATACTCATGTAGCGCTTCCCAGATGGCTCTAGTGGTAAAGAACTCGCCTGCCAATGCTTGAGACATAAAAGATGTGGGTTCGATCCCTGGGTAGGGAAGAACCCCTGGAGGAGGGCATGGCAACCCACTTCAGTATTCTTGCCTAGAGAATCCCACGGACAGAGGAGTCTGGTGGGCTACAGTCCACAGGGTTGCAAAGAGTTGGACACGATTGAAGCAACTTAGCATGTTCAGTTCAGTTGAGTCGCTCAGTCGTGTCTGACTCTTTGCGACCCCATGAATTGCAGCATGCCAGGCCTCCCTGTCCATCACCAACTCCCAGAGTTCACTCAAACTCATGTTCATCGAGTCGGTGATCTCATCCTCTGTCGTCCCCTTCTCCTCCTGCCCCCAATCCCTCCCAGCATCAGAGTCTTTTCCAATGAGTCAACTCTTCGCATGAGGTGGCCAAAGTACTGGAGTTTCAGCTTTAGCATCAGTCCTTCCAAAGAACACCCAGGACTAATCTCCTTTAGGATGGACTGGTTGGATCTCTTTGCAGTCCAAGGGACTCTCAAGAGTCTTCTCCAACACCACAGTTCAAAAGCATCAATTCTTCAGCACTCAGCTTTCTTCACAGTCCAACTCTCACATCCCTACATGACCACAGGAAAAACCATAGTCTTGACTAGACTTTGTTGGCAAAGTAATATCTCTGCTTTTGAATATGCTGTCTGGGTTGGTCATAACTTACTTATATAACCACCACCTCCATCAAGATGCAGAACATGTCTAATTCCCAGCACCTCAGAAAGTGCAGACCTCCCCCCATCCAACACCCCTGTAAGGGGGGGGGGTCACTATTACAGTTTCTACCGGCTTAAATTAATCCCGCCTCTTCTCAAACATCATATTAATAGAATCATACAGCATGAGATGTTTTTGGTGCCCGGCTTCCTTTTTTATTGGCTTCCCTTGTGGCTCAGCTGGTAAAGAATCTGCCTGCAATGTGGGTGACCTGGGCTCGATCCCTGGGTTGGGAAGATCCCCTGGAGAAGGGAAAGGCTTCCCACTCCAGTATTCTGGCCTGGAGAATTCCATGGACTGTAGAGTCCATGGAGTCGCAAAGAGTTGGACACGACTGAGTGACTTTCACTTTCTTTCTTTTTTTATATTTATCTATTTTTAATTTGAGGATAATTGGTGGTTTAGTTGCTAAGTCATGTCTGACTTTTTGTGATTCCATGGACTATAGCCCGCCAAGCTCTTTTCTTCATGGGATTTCCCAGGCAAAAATACTGGAATGGGTTGCCACTTCCTTTTCCAGGAGATCTCGAGGGATTGAACCTGGGTCTCTTGCATTCCAGGCGGAGTCTTTACTGACTGAGCCACCAGGGAAGCCACCAGGAGGATAACTGCTTTACAATATTTTGTTGGTTTCTGCCATACATCACGGAGAAGGCAATGGCACCCCACTCCAGTACTCTTGCCTGGAAAATCCCATGGATGGAGGAGCCTGGTGGGCTACAGTCCATGGGGTCGCTAAGAGTCGGACACGATTGAGCGACTTCACTTTCACTTTTCACTTTCATGCATTGGAGAAGGAAATGGCAACCCACTCCAGTGTTCTTGCCTGGAGAATCCCAGCGACAGGGGAGCCTGGTGGGCCGCCGTCTATGGGGTTGCACAGAGTCAGACACGACTGAAGCGACTTAGCAGCAGCAGCAGCAGCCATACATCAACGTGAATCAACCATAGGTATACATATGTCCCTTCCCTCTTAAACCTGCCTCCCACCCTATCCCATCACTCAAACCAGTTGTCACAGAGCACCAGTTTGAGCTCCCTGCATCATACAGCAAATTCCCACTGGTGCCTGGCTTCCTTCACTCTGCATTACATCTGTGAGCATCCTGCATGGTGTTGCATGGGGTTATAGCAATTTTTTTTCATTATCGAGTAGTTTCATTGTATACTATTAGCAGCATTATTCTATATATTGTGTGTAAATACATATAATGTATATATATACATATACATATATACAATCACTATTTACTTAACTTCTTGTTGGTTGGTATTTGTGTTGTTTCCAGTTGTTGGCTATTATGAATGAAGTTGCTCAGAACCATCTTCTGATGAATCCATTAACATTATTTTCAGACACACACTTGACTTTTAAAATAAACAACAATATAACACTTTCTGCTTCCTCCCACTGAGCTGTGCCATGCTGGGATGAGATTGCTGCAAACTCTGCAGAGTGGATGAGTCAGTAGGAGAAGAGGCAGCCTCAGGACCCCCTAGACAGACCTCAGAAACCTTTAACTACAGCCTTGGGTCTTTATGCCACTAGATGAGGCCCTGGCTAAGGTCTGTACCCAGAACCTCGGAGCAGGAAAAAACAGAACAGGTTCTAAAACATGCCTGACTGTGTTGAGCATGGACTTTATGATACATATACTGCATCACAGATGAGGAACCAGAGGTTTGGAGAAGTTGAGCAACTTGGGTTCAAACTGTGGCTCTGCCAGCTGCTAGCTGTTTGGTTTTAGTCAACTTTAAGTTCTCTGAGCCTTCATTTCCTCATCTGGGTTGGGGAAGGTGGGAATGGGGTTGTCAGGAGAATTAAAGAACAGATGTAAATCACCTAACACAGTACTTGGCATCTATAATAATGATTTTTTTTTCTTGTTTATTTTCTTCTCAAGGTCACACAGCTAGTAAGCAGGAAAAAAAATCAAAACCAAAGTTCTTAAAGGGAAGGGGAAAGAGTAAAAAGGAATATTTTTTGAGTGCCAAATTAGGAACTGTGACCATCCTTTGCGTCTCCGCATTCTCCGTATCCGGCATAATACCCCGCATACAGTGAGCACTCAATGAATGCTTACTGGATGACGGAGTGGAGGAGGGAACAAATAAACCCAGTCATCCACACCCAAATTGTTTTGAAGCCTTTTTTTGGAGGGGCGACCCACTGGGATTTATTGGGATGGAGAAAGTGGCTGGGTGGTCTGCAGGGTGGACAGGTGTCCCTGGCGAGCTCTCACTTCAGCCAGGAAGGATTTTTGGCTGAATGAGGTTGAGTTAGAGAATATGTGTCAGGGAGCAGGTAGAAGGGAAGGTAGAGAAAGAGACACTGGGAGCAGGTGCTTAAGAACAGTAGGCAAACCACATAGGGAATGAACGGGACTCTCAGGGGCCACGTTAGATATGGGGGCTCCGCACGGAGCTGGCTGGCTGGTCAAGGGGTTAATCAAGGCCCCTGGGAGATAACACAGCCATTCTGTGCCCCGCCCCCCCCCCCCCAAACTCTGTAAAGGCAGGGGCCAGGCAAGCCAGTTTTGCAAAGCATGTGCAGCAAGGCAGGGAAGCCGTACTGGGATTCCTGCTTCCACCTCAAGAAGGTGGGGCTGCTTCTCCCACTCATTTATCCTTTGGGATGACTCATGGCTGACTTGTTATGAGGTCCGAGGGTTCCAGAGAGGAGGGGCAGCTGCCACCTCGTCCATCTGTGCACGGCCGGGGCTGGCAGCCTAGCAACGCGAGTGTTCCCAGGCTGGCCACAGGGGGGCGAGAGAGAGCCAGTCCCCGGCGTTCAGACCATCTGGGCCATTCCTGGGCCGGAAAGAGCACTGGAGTGGGAGTCTGGGTGGGGGCTGGGTGCGGGACCTCCCTGGACCTCCTGCAGGCTGGCCATCGTGGGCAAGCCCCTTTCTCCCTCTATGCCTTAGCAAACTCTAAAACGGGCATGGTGGGACCTCTCTTGCCTGAAACCAGGATTGTCTGATTTGTCCTTTGTGTTTATGCCTCAAGTTTGATAAGTCAGGGAAGTTTTCCCAGCTGATTAATGTAGTTAATCACACTCCTAGCTTTGTTCCCCAGAAAGACTTAGAGAAACTGCTTTCCTTGAGATTATGTCTTACAAATCCATCAGGGGTGCAAATTGGGAATAAGAGAACACACAGAGCTAGGCAGACTGTGTGAAATGCTTTGCTTTCAGCCTCTCTGTGAATCCTCATAACCGCCCTTCACGCTGGACTTGAGAACGAGGGGTGTCTTCTCTGATGCTTTACTTTTGTAAAAGCTGTAACTTAACCTGCAGTAAAGCGCCCTCACCTTAACGGCACATACAGCTCAACAAATCTTTAGCTGTATGTACACCTGTGGAACCATCACCCAGACCTAGACCCAGGCATTCGCAGTGCCCCAGAAGCCTCCTCCATCCCATCCCAGTCAATAATCCCTACAGGTAACCTCTATTCTGATTGCAAAATAGTATTTTGTTCCCATTACCTAGATGGGGATACCGAGGCTCAGCAATGTAAAGTGACTTGCTCAAAGTCAAGTGGCTGGAAAGAGCACTATATATGTTTTTGAAGGGAGAGTGTGTTTGGAGAGCTTGAAAGAGAATGCGAGCATGCCAGAACCCAACTTCAACACCGTTCAGCGCTGTCCAGCAGGTTCCCATCCTCCTCCCATCCTTCCCGTGAAGTGGCAGCGGGCTTCAGGAAGGGAAGAACTTCGCCTCCACTGGCAGAGGCCGCATCTTCCCTCACCCCCTCCTTCTCATCCCCACTGGCTCCTGAGTGCCTCACCTTCCCTGGAGGGTCTGCCTGGGAGAACAACAGCTTTAAGACTAAACCCTTTACTTGTGAAGTGATTGAGGCTTCATTCCAGGAGCAAAATCCAGCAATTTCCTATTAGAGGTTAGTAATCTCTCTCCACCTGGAGTGCTGCAGACGGTCAGTAGGAAAACCGGCCCCCTACTAGATCCTCCCTGGGGTCCTGTCTGGGCTTGAGCTGCAAACTCTGCCCCTTCAGGAAGCGACCCCAGTCCTTCTGGGAGCCTCAGCCCAGAGGAGCACCTGAGAGGATGCTCCGGCCACTGCTGTCATTGATATTTGCAAGCCCCTCCTGTGAAAGTCCCTGTGGGGCTGACTCAGAAATTTATTTTAATGCACATATTGTTTTAATCTTGACCTCAGAATTCTCCTTATCTCTGATCCCTTACATGCTCTCTCTGTGACCTCACGAATCGCAGCACGCCAGGCCTCCCTGTCCATCACCAACTCCCGGAGTTCACTCAGACTCATGTCCATCGAGTCAGTGATGCCATCCAGCCATCTCATCCTCTGGCGTCCCCTTCTCCTCCTGCCCCCAATCCCTCCCAGCATCAGAGTCTTTTCCAATGAGTCAACTCTTCGCATGAGGTGGCCAAAGTGCTGGAGTTTCAGCTTTACCATCATTCCTTCCAAAGAAATCCCAGGGCTGATCTCCTTCAGAATGGACTGGTTGGATCTCCTTGCAGTCCAAGGGACTCTCCAGAGTCTTCTCCAACACCACAGTTCAAAAGCATCAATTCTTCAGCACTCAGCTTTCTTCACAGTCCAACTCTCACATCCATACATGACCACTGGAAAAACCATAGCTTTGACTAGACGGACCTTTGTTGGCAAAGTAATGTCTCTGCTTTTGAATATGCTATCTAGGTTGGTCATAAGTTTTCTTCCAAGGAGTAAGCATCTTCTAATTTCATGGCTGCAGTCACCATCTGTAGTGATTTTGGAGCCCAAAAAAATAAAGTCTGTCTCTGTTTCCATTGTTTCCCCATCTATTTCCCATGAAGTGATGGGACCAGATGCCATGATCTTCGTTTTCTGAATGTTGAGTTTTAAGCCAACTTTTTCACTCTCCTCTTTCACCTTCATCAAGAGGCTTTTAGTTCCTCTTCACTTTCTGCCATAAGGGTGGTGTCAGCTGCATATCTGAGGTTATTGATATTTCTCCGGGCACATGCTCTACTCCCTCCTTAAAGTTTGGTGAACACCTTGCCCTGTCCTTCTGATTGTAAGAAGCAGTACAATTCACGAAAAGGAATCCTGGGTCTGGTGTTTCACAGAAATGGACTTGAGTTTCAGCCCTGGAAACTTCTCCACTGTGTGACACTGGGTAGATTGCTTAACCTTTGTGTTGCAAAACTGCTGATGTTACCTCTCTTCTTTCATAATCACAAAATCTCCAGCTTTTATTTTTTTATTTTGAAATATTTATTTGACTGCACAGGGTTGGGTCTTAGTTTTGGCAGGCACATGGGATCTTTTTTTAGTTAAGGCATGCAAACTCTTAGTTGCTGCATGTGGGATCTAGTTTCCTGACCAGGGATTGAACTCAGGCCCCCTGCATTGGATGTGCAGAGTCTTAGCCACTGGACCACCAGGGACGTCTCTAGAACCTCCAACTGTTAGTTCAGCACATGGCCAACCAGACGACACTTCCCGGCCTTTTTTGTATGCATGTTAGGTGACCATATGATTAAGTTATGGCCAATGAGAAATAAACAGAAATGTCATGTGACAGCTTTGAGGAACCTTCCTTAAAGTCAAACTTTGTTTGCCCTCTTCTTCATTCTCCCTCGTCCATCTTCTAGCTGGAACAAAGAAGTGATGGCTGGAGCTCTAGCCACCATTTTGTACCCTGATAACAAGGGCCACACTAGGAGTGGTGGAGAAGCAAACCCTGAGGAATGTGTGCAGAAGAGCTGCCATTCCAGCCTGGGCAGCTCACCTATGGACTTTCGCAAAAGCTGGAAAAAAAGCTTCTCTCTTGGGGTCTTTGTTACGTAACCTATTCCTAACTAATATACCTGCTAAGTTTCAGTTTCCTGAGCTGTAAATGAAGATAACAGTTTCTACCTTGAAGATTACTCTGAGGAAGATCAAGGAGGGTAACACAGAAAAAGAGCCTAGTATAGCATAGAAATACTAATTTAATAAAACATACTGTATAAATAGCATATGTAGTATACATAGTATAATAGTAAAAATACACTAAAACATCCGTCCACACCCTCCACTCCGATGTCTGTACTTACTCAGTGCAGTCCGAGCATCCCCTGTGTATCCGACACTGCTCTGGGCACTGGAGATTCAGAAATGAAAGCTGCAGTCACTTACCCTCAGGGGACTCCCAGGTCATGAGAAGTCAAATGGATAAACAGACAGTGTGGCCGGTGCTCAGCTGGTAGAATTGTCACCGAGGTGCAGAGGAGAAGCGTTGGATGGAGGAGGAGAGCAGACTGAGAGGGGGTGGGGCTGGTGGGGGGTGTTTTCTGGAGGAGGTGATCCTAGAGCTGAACCTCAAAACTGGAGGAGTCATCAGCCCAAAGGAAGGTCTTCTGGGAGAGGATGCCAAGTGTGCACAGGCGTGGAGGCGTGGCTGCATGAGTCATATTTATGGAACTTCGGGAAGTCATTAGGACTGGAGCCTGAGTGGGAGGAAGCAGCTGCAAGAGAGGAAGGCCTGGACTGCTGTAAGCGTCTATCTTTTGGCCCCGGGGGCTCGAGTACCTGCATGACCTTGATTAATGACAGGAGACTGAAACTGGAAGTGTGTGTATGTTGGAGTGGGAAGATATCTGTAAACACACACACACGCAAATAAGATTATACGTGTATAGGAGACTGTGTTTGTTAGCACTCTGGTTATAAGCAACAGAAACTAATTTAAGGAAGGAAGGTGGAATTTATTATTATAGAGACAGAGGTGTGTCTTGTGGAATCCACTGTTACCATCACAGTTGGGCCCCAGTGTAATGAGGTCTCTGCCCCAAAGGAGCTTAGATTACAGCACCAGCCTCAAGTGGGTTCTGACTCAGGCTCCCTAGAGCTCTCCTTTTCTTCATTTCAAATGCCCAGGCAGAGCCTCTGATTGTCAGAGCTCAGGGCAGCTACCATCCCTGATCCAATCCGAAGGGTCAGTGGACAGGGCCATAGTCAACTAACTTGGCCCCTGGAGACCTTGCCTGTGACAAGAGGGAGGAGGGGACAGCCCCACAGGAGTGGTTGATATGAGAAGGAGGAATCTCAGAGACTAAGATGAGCTCAAGGCGTCCTCATTCTCAATTCAATGTCTTACAACAAATAATAATGGTATAATGATACTCCGTGGCATAATAATGCTGCTAATAGTAGAATAATAGTGGTAAGGATAGGAACCAGGCTATATCGAAGACTTATTCTGTTGCTGGGTGCTGTTCTAAGGATTTAAAGTATATTAATTCATTTATTCTTCAAAACAGTAGGTGCTATCATCATGCCCATTTTTTTTAAGACTTTTTATTTTATATTGGAGTATAGCTGATTAACAATGTTGTTGTTGTTCCAGGTGGATAGCAAATGGACTCAGCCATACACATACATGTATCCATTCTCCCCAAAACTCTCCTCCCATCCAGGCTGCCACATAACATTGAGCAGAGTTCCCTGTACTATACAGAAGGTCTTGTTGGTAATCCATTTTAAATATAGCATCACACCCATTGTACAGATGAGGACACTGAGGTGCAGACAGCTTTTTTTTTAAGCCTGCACATTTATAAGCAAGGATTTGCATCCAGGCAGTATGGTGTCAGATTATGCTTTTGTAATCATGGTGGTGTACCTTCTCATCCCTATCACACAGAAGATTCTACTGTGTGTCACAGAGTGTGTGTTTGAGCCCCTTCCCCACATGTGCATGCACACGCAGCACCACTTAGGTGTGTACCATTCTCTATTTGCTCCCATCCCACAAAGTGCCTGGAATAAAATGCCTCACTCTGGCTGCTTGTGGTCTATATCCCCCTTATACTGGGGCCAAGTGTCCCCAGGCCAAATTTTCCCAAACCTTTGTGATTTCTCTTCTCTCTGCTATCAGAGCTCTTCCCGTGAAAGCATTTGCAACTCATTCTCACAAACACATAAGTGACTGAGAAGAGCGTAAAACACCACCCTATACTGAACAGTCCTTAAAAGCCAGCCCTATGGATGCTTAGACTGGACCACACTCTCTTGCTCTAACATCATCCACAGCTCTCCATTTATTGCAGAACAAAACCCAAACACTAGCATTCAAAGCACTGAATCCAAACCATCTGTTCAGCCTTATCTCCTACCACATACAACCAATGTGTCCATTTTTAAAACATACATAGTTCAAATAAATAGAACTACTTGTCCAGTGTAGCAAAGAAGTGCAGAAGAGAGAGAACTTTGGGAGTTTTCGGAGGAAAAGTGTCCCCAGAGATGGAGAGTGGTTCTGAGAAGTGTTGGCAGAGGGTGGGCTTGGCAAGAAGAACATGGGCTATGAGAAAGATGGGGAGGTGGAGACAAAGGAGGCTTATCTTTCTCTCCACGTGTCCTGCACTCCAAGGCTGGAAGCTAGATGTGATGATGATGATGATGAAAGTAAGAGAGCTCTTGTTTATATTCAGTGAAACATCCAGACACTGTTCTGAGCAGGTAGGTATATTGATGCATTTGATCCGCACCATAACACTATAAAGTAAGCTGCTATTGTCATTTTACAGATGAGGAAACTGAGATCCATGTGGGTAATATATTCAACTCCTCTGGCTCCTCTGATCAGCTCTGGTCTCTGTTAGAGCCCCATTTGACTCTCCCCCTCTCCCAACTCATCTCTTTCTGTCCCTCTTCCTCAGTCAACGAGTGGTGTCTGGGCCTCTCCCTCTTCCTTCTGTTCCTGGCTTCTTTCTGTGTCTGTCTGCTGGCCCTCCCCTCATTTGTTTCGTTCGTACACACTCTTCCTGCTCCAATTATTCATCATCCATCAAAAACTAAAAGGGAAACTGGCCCTGTGACCAAGCTCTGCGCCATCAATAACGTGCTGATGCCTTACCCTGGAGGAAGCACAGAGATGCCTGGGGCTGGGGGGGTCAGGGTAGGAGGGCAGGGTCCAGGTGGGCCGAGGGGATCTTCCTGCACCCTGTTGGCCCTGAATGGGCTTTGGTGTGAAAGAGATGTGGATTTACCCTCAGCTCTCCAGGAAAGTTCTGGAAAACCATCTGGATCTGGATTCCTTACAGTCCAGCTCTGTTTCTGGATGCCTCCCCGACTGTGACAGGGAGACACAGGGTCCGTCAAGTTCCAGGTCCAGGCCTTCTCAGGGTGAGAGCTGGGAGGCGGGGACAGCCCGGGAGGGCTGCAGCAGGAGGGAGCAGGCAGGCAGAGGCTGGAGGAGTCATGAGTCTGATACAAAGAGAGATTCCACGGGGGAGCTGGAGGAGTCACTGAGGGCGGGCAGCTTCATTGCTTCCCACTGCACTTTAGACCCACTCCTTTCCATCTGTCCTCTGGAGGGCCGGGCATGTGTGTCTACCAGCGACAGGGTGACCGAAATAGCTCTTCTATACACCTGGAAGGGCCGAGGCCGTACTTGGAAGTCACTGCTGTGCTGATGGACTGATGTGAAGGTGTGTGGATTGCTCACCCTTCTGTCTTGTCAGTGGATTTTTTTTATCATCTGCATTAGGGTCTCCTAGGATAGTCAAGGGCTTCCCAGGTGGTGCTAGTGGTAAAGAACCCGCCTCCCAATGCAGGAGATGTAAGAGACACGAGTTCGATCCCTGGATTGGGAAGATCCCCTGGAGGAGGGCATGGCAACCCACTCTAGCGGGTTCTTGCCTGGAGAATCCCATGGACAGAGGAGCCTGGTGGGCTACAGTCCACGGAGTCACAAAGAGTTGGACACGACAGAAGTGACTTAGTGTGCACGTACACACACACACACAAACACACACATCCAATGGTCAAATTAGAGAAAAATTTCAAATCAGCCCAAAGACTTCGCACACATGCAACCAGGTCCAGATCCCCAGGCCTTGGTAAATTAGTGGGTCCAGCAGCCATGGGTGAAATAAACATCCTACAGACATGAAGCTGGTTGGTGGACATCTTCCAGATAAGGAACGTACTTTTGAACTGTGCCTTCTACTGACTGTCAAAGATTGGAAATTCTGACAGGAACAGACTGTGGCACAAAGTAGAAATGTAGCAAACACGTATGCAGAAATCAGATTTTGATGAAATCCAAGGGCAGGGGATGGCATTTTAATTTTTTTTTGTGGTAATAACTACAGTAGGAAGTGGGGCGTCTTCCAGGCTTCTGGACTTATGGGCTCAGGATTTGTCCTGTGATTCTAATTCATTTTCTTTGATTTCCTCTGTGTAAGCTGGAATGCTCTGGGAGGACTTCTTCAGGACCACATGAAAGCTTTAAGAGATCTATAAATAGAGTTAAACATCCCAGATTGTTTTCCCACAGATGGCTAAGTGAGGTGGCAGGACCAGAGTAGAGGGGACTTGTCCCTCCTCCCCAACCGCCCCTCCCCACCCCAGGCATGGTCACTGCCATTGCCTTTGCTATCAGGACCTCTGAACCCTGGAGGACAAAGCTCCTCTCCCTTCCCAGCTCCCACCAAGCATGGCATGACTTGGGGGTGTGTGGGGGGGTGTCGGTGGGGGTGGGAGAGCTTTCCACCAGCCCCCAAATTGCCCCCTCCTGGGCCCCTTACCCCATGGGCAGTTGAGTACTAGAAAGAAATTGAAGAATTCTAACAGCCCAGTCTGTAAAAAGGGTTAGGGGCCTACTTCTTTCTGTTTTGGTTTTTTTTTTAGGTTATTGCGGTATAAAGTACAATATCCTTCCCCCACACACACATTTTCCCAGCTTTATTGTGCTATTATTGATATATAACCTATACAAGTTTAAAGTGTACAATGTGATGATTTGAAATGTAAAAATATTGGAAAATGATTTCCACAATGAAAAGTGAAAGTGTTAGTCACTCAGTCGGGTCCGACTCTTTGTGACTCCGTGGACTGTAGCCCACCAGGCTCCTCTGTCTATGGGATTCTCCAGGCAAGAATACTGGAGTGGGTTGCCATTTCCTTCTCCAGGGGATCTTCCTGATCCAGGGATCGAACCTGATCCCTGCACTGCAGGCAGATTCTTTCCTGTCTGAGCCACCAGGGAAGTTTCCACAATAGTGTTAGTTAACACCTCTGTCCCCTCACATAATGAGAATTTTTCACGGTGATAAAATTTAAGTTCTACTCTTTTACCAAATTTCAAGTATATAATACCGTATTATTAATTATTGTCACTATGTTTTACATTAGATTCCCAGAATTTGTTCATTTTATAGGTAGAAGTTTATATACTTTGATCAATATTTCCCCATTTCCCCCACTCCCCAGCCTCTAGCAACCACATTTTATTCTTTATTTCTATGAGTTTCTATGAGTTTGGGAATCCTGTCAGTAAGAAATTGCTTCCTTCATGGGAAATCTCAAATTTATTGAGAAGTCCTTCACTTGGGGCATCTCTACCAATGGAGAAATTTTGGAGAGAAATTGGTACTCAAGGAAAACCCCTTTGTTGGTTTCTTGGTGGGTAGTCCTTGAGGCTGGGCTGGGTAAACTGGGGCCTGGAGTGTGAGGCGGTGGAGAGAGGCTTCTGGATGGAAGAGGTCAGGGTTCCTGGTGTTTAGTCCAAAGGTTGGAAGGTCATTTACTACTTCCAGTACAATGTTAATATACTTTAAGAAACTGAATGGGGAAGCAGGATAGATTAACTCGGTGGAGACTGAAAAGACTCCATAGGACTTTTTTTTTTTTTTTTTTTAGGAACAAATGACTTTATTTATTCGTTTGCTTATTCAGTTCAGTTCAGGCGCTCAGTCGTGTCCAATTCTCTGCGACCCCATGAATCGCAGCACGCCAGGCCTCCCTGTCCATCACCAACTCCCGGAGTTCACTCAGACTTACGTCCATAGAGTCGGTGATGCCATCCAGCCATCTCATCCTCTGTCGTCCCCTTCTCCTCCTGCCCCCAATCCCTCCCAGCATCAGGGTCTTTTCCAATGAGTCAACTCTTCGCATGAGGTGGCCAAAGTACTGGAGTTTCAGCTTTAGCATCAGTCCTTCCAATGAACACCCAGGACTGATCTCCTTTAGGATGGACTGGTTGGACTTCCTTGCAGTCCAAGGGACTCTCAAGAGTCTTCTCCAACACCACAGTTCAAAAGCATCAATTCTTCAGCACTCAGCTTTCTTCACAGTCCAACTCTCACATCCATACATGACCACAGGAAAAACCATAGCCTTGACTAGACGGACCTTTGTTGGCAAAGTAATATCTCTGCTTTTTAATATGCTGTCTAGGTTGGTCATAACTTTCCTTCCAAGGAGTAAGTGTCTTTTAATTTCATGGCTGCAATCACCATCTGCAGTGATTTTGGAGTCCCGAAAAATAAAGTCTGACACTGTTTCCACTGTTTCCCCATCTATTTCCCATGAAGTGCTGGGACCAGATGCCATGATCTTCGTTTTCTGAATGTTGAGCTTTAAGCCAACTTTTTCACTCTCCACTTTCACTTTCATCAAGAGGGTTTTTAGTTCCTCTTCACTTTCTGCATTAAGGGTGGTGTCATCTGCATATCTGAGGTTATTGATATTTCTCCCGGCAATCTTGATTCCAGCTTGTGCTTCTTCCAGCCCAGCGTTTCTCATGATGTACTCTGCATATAAGTTAAATAAGCAGGGTGACAATATACAGCCTTGACGAACTCCTTTTCCTATTTGGAAGCAGTCTGTTGTTCCATGTCCAATTCTAACTGTTGCTTCCTGACCTGCATATAGGTTTCTCAAGAGGCAGATCAGGTGGTCTGGTATTCCCATCTCTTGAAGAATTTTCCACAGTTTATTGTGATCCACACAGTCAAAGGCTTTGGTATAGTCAATAAAGCAGAAATAGATGTCCTTCTGGAACTCTCTTGCTTTTTCGATGATCCAGCGGTTGGCAATTTGATCTCTGGTTCCTCTTCCTTTTCTAAAACCAGCTTGAACATCTGGAAGTTCACGTATTGCTGAAGTCTGGCTCGGAGAATTTTGAGTATTACTTTACTAGCGTGTGAAAGTGAAGTCGCTCAGTCGTGTCCGACTCTTTGCGACCCACAGACTGTAGCCCACCAAGCTCCTCCATCCATGTGATTCTCCAGGCAAGAATACTGGAGTGGGTTGCTATTTCCTTCTCCAGTGTGTGAGATGAGTGCAATTGTGTGGTAGTTTGAGCATTCTTGGGCATTGCCTTTCTTTGGGATTGGAATGAAAACTGACCTTTTCCAGTCCTGTGGCCACTGCTGAGTTTTCCAAATTTGCTGGCATATTGAGTTCAACGGTTTCACAGCATCATCTTTCAGGATTTGAAATAGCTCAACTGGAATTCCATCACCTCCACTAGCTTTGTTCATAGTGATGCTTCCTAAGGCCCACTTGACTTTACATTCCAGGATGTCTGGCTCTAGGTGAGTGATCACACCATCATGATTATCTGGGTCGTGAAGCTCTTTTTGCTTATTAGGCTTATCATTTGCAGCACTTGGGATCTTTAATTGCAGCATTTGAACTCTTAGTAGGATCTAGTTCCTGACCAGGGATCCAACCCAGGTCCCCGAATTCAGGAGCTAGAGGGTCTTAGCCACTGGACCACCAGGGAAGTCCAGACATCACAGAATTGTGTAGCCTCTCTCCCTCACACTTCCCCCTTCCTCTAGTCCTCCCACTCCCCTCCTTGAGACATTTTTGATTATCACAGCTGGGAGAGTGGCCGCTGCTGGCATCTGGTGGGTAGACACAGGACAAACCCCCACAAATGAATGATCGGTCTTAGAATGTCAACAGTGCTGAGGTTAAGAAACCCCAGTCTAGGGCAACAGGGCCCAGGCTGTGGAGGGGTGAGTAGACCCGGGGATCAAGTCCTGGTGAGGAGGCCATTTGTGGCTCTTAGCTTGATGGGCAAAGAAAAAGCCATTCCACTCTATTCCAAAGATCCAAAAGTTAGAGAGGGTGATGAGGGGCCTTCCAGAACAGGGAGGATGTAGGGGGGACTTGGGTAAGAGGGACACGAAGCTGGTCACACTGCTATTGTCTGGGCTTCTCTCTCCACGGCTGATCTCAGGGGCAGCATTACTGGAGCCCATTACAACCCTAACCAGAGACAAATACAGTAGCATTAATTTAATTTTATTTACATTTCAGAGTCATTTAGAGGGAATACATTGAACTGAAGTTGATTGAAAGTGTCCTACAGGATAAGCCCTGAGCTTCCTCAGGCTGCCAGACCTTGATGAATGATGGCAGCGGGTTTTGCCCAGAGCACGGCCCCCCTGGAAGGCTGGGCAGGAGATGGGAGCAAGCAGCGAGGGGGCAGCTCCCTCCCTGGAAGCCAGAGGACCCCGTCCCCTCCCCCTTTTCTGCTTTCAGCCAACTCCTTAAACAGTTTGCCCTTTCTCCTCTCCAGCTCTCCTATGAAGGCCTAGGGTACATTCCTCCCGCAAATCCATCCTTTAATTCAGTTCAACTACAGCAAGTGTTAATTGATCTCTGACACTTGGCTAAATTCTAGGGATCAGAGATGAATAAGTCACCTTGTGGACGTTGGAGTCAGGGCTCAATTTCCAGTTTTATTTCCATTAAGAGTTTTTTGATCGGGGCAAGTTATTTATCCTCTGCGGGTCTCAATTTCTTCATCTTTAAAATGAGACTAAAACAGGAAAAACCAAAGCGCTATTTAAGAGAAAGCCGATACAGTCTCTTCTACTTCCTGAATAGGAGGTTCTTTCATTCAGGAAAACACTTTGATGAGTCTCCATAGGTGATTTTGGCAGGAAAGAGCGGGTGCTCGGCCTGGCCTGTAGGCTAAGGGGAATGATACTGTTTTGCATAACAACATGGGGTGGGGGACAGACAATCACATGATGAAGGGACCTGGGAGGACCCACCCAATGACAGAGGGTGGCCAGTGCACTTCTAGGGCTCGTGACACCTACCAAGGAACTTCAGGTTGTTTTCTATCCTGTGTTATAATTCTCCCAATTGACTCCAAATCTTCAGTAAAAATCAACATCATCATGATGTGTTAGTGACACTTCGAGGGGATGAAGAAAGACAAGACGGGTGGTGTCCAGTGTGGAGCAGAGTGTTGCAATAAGAAGATAGTGACCAAGGAGCCCAGGGTCAACATTAAGGGCCACATGAGAGTAGAAATGGAGGGTGACACCCACGGAGTGTGTACTCTGGCTGGTATTGCTCTAGGAACAGGCAACACTCCTCTACGGTGACAAGTCAGAATGGTGGTTAGGGGGTTTTGTTAGTGGTGGTGTTAGGTTTTGTGGGGGACTGGCTAGGATGGGCTTTCTGGGGTACCGGAGATGTTCACTTGATCTGGATGGTGGTTATGCCAGGGTATACATGTGTGTGAGGGGATGTCAATCAAACTGGTCATTTAGGGTTTGTGTACTTTTTTATATGTATATTATACCTCAATAAAAATGGACAAACACTAGAGAACCACCAGACTAACAAGTTACAGAGTTGTGCAATCCTCAACACAGCCTTTCTGCCCATTGGCTTTCATTCTTACCCAGTCTCTGGCAACCACAAATCTACTTTCTTCCTCTATGGATTTGCCTTTTCTGGGCATTTCATATTAATGGAATCATGAATATGTAGACTTCTGCATTTTTCCCTGAGCATAATGTTTTGAACATTCACTCACATTGTAGCAGGTATCAGTGCTTTTTTTCCTTTTGCTGCTGAATCATATTCTAATAGAGAGATATATCATTAACCAATTAATGCATATTTGGGTTATTTCCACTTTTTGGCTACTGTTTGGCTATTTGAATATTTTCTACAAGTCTGTGCAGACATATATTTTCATTTTCTTGGTGGGTAGATTCTAGGAGTAGAATTGCTGCGTTGTATAGTAAACAAATGTTTAGCCTATTAAGAAACTGCCAAACTCTTCCAAAGTGGCTGAGCCTTTCTACCTTCCTTTCCGCAATGTATGAGAGTCCCAGTTTTCCTGCATTCGCTCCAGGACCTGTTAATGTCTGGCTTTTTACTAGTGGTTGTGAGTGGTATGTCATTGTGTTTTTCTAAATTATTATTATAAAATATTGGCTATATTCCTTGTGCTGTACAATATATTTTTGCATTGTGTTTTTCTAAATTATTATTATAAAATATTGGCTATATTCCTTGTGCTGTACAATATATTTTTGCATCTTATTTAATTTTTGAATTTTTTTTTATTGCACTATAGTTGAGTTACAATGTTGTGTTAGTTTCTGCTATACAGCAAAGTGAATCAGTTATACATAAACACATATCCAGTCTTTTTTAGATTTGCATTTTTCTAATGACTAAGAGATTCAGCGTGGGTGGCTGCGACCGGCGCATTTAGTGCGGGCGGCTACCCCATATCCAACCAGTCCATTCTGAAGGAGATCAGCCCTGGGATTTCTTTGGAAGGAATGATGCTAAAGCTGAAACTCCAGTACTTTGGCCACCTCATGCGAAGAGTTGACTCATTGGAAAAGACTCGGATGTTGGGAGGGATTGGGGGCAGGAGGAGAAGGGGATGACAGAGGATGAGATGGCTGGATGGCATCACTGACTCTATGGACGTAAGTCTGAGTGAACTCTGGGAGTTGGTGATGGACAGGGAGGCCTGACGTGCTGCGATTCATGGGGTCACAAAGAGTCGGACACAACTGAGCGACTGAACTGAACTGAATGACTAAGATGTATATCTCCGCTGGTGAAATGTCTGTTCAAATCCTTTGTCCATTTTTAAATTGGATTGTTTGTCTTTTTATTATTGAGTTTCAAGTATTCTTTATATATTCTAGATTCCAGCTCTTTATCAAATATATGATTTGCAAATATTTTCTCCCAGTCAATGGCTTGTCTTTTCATGTTTCTGATGATATCTATTTTTTTAAAGGGTTTTTTGATATGGACCATTTTAAAAGTCTTTATTGAAATTGTGAACAGTATTGCTTCTGTTTTATGTTTTGGTTTTTGGCCACAAGGCATGTGGAATCTTAGCTCCCTGACCGGAGGTCGAACCCACACCCACTGCATTGGAAGGAGAAGAAGCCTCAACCATTGGACTGCCAGGGAAGTCACTGATGGTACTTTTTAAAGCACAAGTTTTTCTGGACTTCTCTTAAATGAAGGTGAAATAAATTGCTGTCATGTCTAAGACTATTATTTGGGTTTTACGTTATAAGCAGAAAAATAACACAAGCCTATTTCCCTTCTCCAGGTAGCATGGCCCATAGGCCCATAGGTAGTGTGTGGAGTATGCCTCAGGAGTATGAAAGAGAAAGTGCAGATTTCTAAGTGGGGCACCGGGCAGGAAGCCTATTGGGGTAGCTGGCGGTTGAGTTAGGGGGTGAGTCAGAACGTTCTTCCTTAGATACCTCATCTGTCAGCTGTGTTTTCAGAGGGTTCCTGCTCTCTCAGTGTGGCTAAACTTGGTTCCTTCATCAGCTTATTGTTTTTGTTTATTTGGTGGCAGTGGGTCTCAGAATGTGGGATCTAGTCCCCTGACCAAGGACTGAACCCGGACCCCCTGCACTGGGAATGTGGAATCATAGCCACTGGACTACCAGGGAAGTTCTCTTTCACCAGTTTTTAGGACACATTTTACCAATCTCTGTATATTGTGGAAAAAATTTGAGGGGTAGACTCCAAACACTTTCCTAGAGGAAGAGCTTACAGCACACAGTTTCATAAGCCTCCAATATATCAGATAGTTCTCCCCCAAACTTCCTCTCTGGCTAGGCTCCCAATCTAGAAACCTCTCCCTGCTGCCCTAAGCCAGGATCCTTTTCCTAGCTCTCTTTCCTAGAATCTCTGCAGCAGGACATTCGCTGCAGAGTGGATCAGTTTGTCCTAGCTGCCACCGCTGATCTGACTTCTTCCCTCCCATCACAGACCAGGTCCTAACTCATGGATGATCCATTACTCTGTTCTGGCTTCAGATACCCAGAGTGAATGTGAGGCATCTTCCACCTTCCAGACCTCCTGATATTTAAGGGAGCTCTCAGATGCCAGAGCATCTTTTCCTCCATCTTCGAAACACACCTTTGCGGAATGCCTGCCAGGAACCATGCTCCATGACAGTGTTTTAACTATATCGCATCATTTAATACTCATAGCAGGCTGTGGTCTCAGTGACCCATTGCATAGGGGAGGTAACCAACTCCCAGAGAATGAACAGCTCTATCTAGTTCACTGCGCAGTAGAGGATAGAGCCAGGACGTCCACCTAGGTCTGTTGAGCCACAGTCAAAAGGCCACAATCTTCTCTTGGCCACTACATAACAACCACCTTTGAAAGTTTCTGTTGTGTCCTGGTCTATAGACTCAGAACTATCACTAATTCTCCTAGATCCTTATCATGCCTTTTTACCAGCCCCCTGGAGCACTCAGCTTGGAGTCCACTAACCTTAACCCCCCTCCCCATTCCATAGCCTAGGGGCTTCCTAAGGCCCCCATCCCAAGGGCAGGTTTTGGGCAGGTTTTGGGGTGCTTTCTTTCTCTGAATCTCTCAAAACCCCTGGAAATATTTTAATTTTGAGCTCTTTTTTAGGTGAAACATTCACACAGAAAAGTGCATAAATCATACATGTGTAATTAACAAATCTGAACAAACCGAATGCATCCGTGTAACCAGTACCCAAGTCAAGATATGCTATATTACCTATTCCTAGCCCCTAGAAGTCCCTGTAGTGCCTTCTTCCAATAATCACCTGCCCTCTGCAAGGGTAACCATTCTCCTAACCCTGTACAGCATAGATCAGTTATGTCTGATTTTGAGCTTTACATTAATGGAATTATGCATTTTGGAATCAAGTATTTTGCATCTGACTCCTTTTGCTCCATATTAATTTAATATGAATGGTTCCTGTTGTCATGTGTAGCAGTAATTTGTTCACTCTCATTCTGAGAAGATCTGGGAGGAGATGGCAATTAGTTATCATGCACTGTGGAATCAGAGTTACGGTCTCAAATCCTGAAAGTGAAAGTCACTCAGTCCTGTCCTACTCTTTGCGACCCCCATGGACTATATAGTTCATGAATTCTCTAGGCCAGAATACTGGAGTGGGTAGCCTTTCCCTTCTCCAGGGGGTCTTCCCAACCCAGAGATCGAACCCAGGTCTTCCACATTGCAGGTGGATTCTTTACCAGCTGAGACACAAGGGAAGCCCAAGAATACTGGAGTGGGTAGCCTATCCCTTGCATCTTCCTGACCCAGGAATTGAACTGGGGTCTCCTGCATTGCTGGAGAAGGCAATGGCACCCTACTCCAGTACTCTTGCCTGGAAAATCCCATGGATGGAGGAGCCTGGAAGGCTGCAGTCCATGGGGTTGCTGACTGAGCGACTTCAGTTTCACTTTTCACTTTCATGCATTGGAGAAGGAAATGGCAACCCACTCCAGTGTTCTTGCCTGGAGAATCCCAGGGATGGGGAAGCCTGGTGGGCTGCCATCTATGGGGTCACACAGAGTTGGACACGATTGAAGTAACTTAGCTCCTGCATTGCAGGTGGATTCTTTACCAACTGAGCTATGAGGGAAGCCCTCAAATCTTTACCACTTAAAAATTAAGTCTTTGGACAGCTAATTTAGCCCCCAATACTTCAGTCTCCTTATCTGCAGGATGAAGAAAATAAAATTTCTCTTGCATGGTAGCTGTAAGGTTTATATTTACCGCAATAACCAAGGTACATAAAGCACCTTCCAGAGTTACTTGTAGGTGGAAATTATCCAAAAAAAAAGGGTCACATTATTATTCACCAATGACTTATTTGCTAAATGAACTCTGAGAAGGAAATAGAACCGCGATGGTTTTGAACTCCACACCTGGGTGCACATGTGCACATGCACACCCTACACACCCAGGTTTACACCTGTGTGCACACCTGTGCCTGTGTATATACACAACACACTCCCGCTCATACTCCAGCATGAACAGTATGCAGATTTTTCCTTCCAGCAGCTCTCTAAAGAAAGATACAGCAGATGGGACTGGGTCTGCTGCACCACTGAACAGCCCCCACATCAGAAAGTCATAATCATTGAATCCATCATGTGGTGTGGCCTTGGCTGGGCCACCGTTCCTCATCCTGCCCGATGGGCTGTGGAGGAATGGTCCTCCTCCAGAGCAGGGAGCAGACATGGGTGGGCAGTTGCCAGGCAGTGGAGCCAAGAGAACAGATGGCAGCTTCACAGCCTCCTCCTCGCCCCGTTCCCTGGCTGCTGGGGAGAAGCCCGGGCAGCATGGGTCCAGCGGGCACCTCCCCCCTTCCCTACACTGGCCTGCACTCTGTCCTCTTAATGGGCTTTGGAGTAACACAGACCAGGCCACAATCCTGCTCCAGCTCATCACCTGCTAGCTGGGTAACTTTGGATGGATGTGATGAGTAGCCTCTGAGTGCCCTTAACAAACCCTAATTCTCTAATCCTATTGTAACCTTATCTCTGCTCCCTAACTCCTAATCAGAAGGTAACTAGCTTTACTGGATTAATCATAACCTTAGGAAGAAACCCCTGGATAATTTTACCAAATATCAACCCCCCCCCCAACAACTACACACACACACACACACACACACGCGCGCGCGCACACTGTTCCAGCTATGGCAGACACTGCAGGTGCCCCATCCATATCACTCGGGACAGACCACTTCAGAATGATCCCATTACTGCAGGCCAGGCCAGTCTCTGCGCCTCTTTGCCTGAAGGCTTTCTCTGAAAGCTTTTTCTTGTGCTCTGCCAGCACAAGGCTGACTGAAGTGCTATATGTAAATACTCAGCCTCCCCTCCCTCAGATGGGATAACATTAAGGTATGATGGGATACCATTAAGGTGTGATAGGATACCACCAAGGTGTGATTTTATCAAGTTTTTGCAGGACTAGTCACTAGTCACTGGGAGAACTCTAGCCACTCCCAGTGATAGCTGCTTGATGACACACCCTTTATTGGCCACTTCACCACCCCTATTAGTATTCTCTGTATCTCCCAATCCTTGTTTCAGGGCCAGCTTTTGTAGGGGGAAAGGAATCCAGTCTAAGACACCAACCTTTGCCTTTCAACCCCATCCTGGACATCTAAGCCTCTTCCCCAATCATAACCATTTACCTAAGCCACCAGTTCTGCTTGGTATTATTCTAAATTCCTTCTCCTGACTCCCCAGCCTAGTGCTTCCAATGCTGGCTTTCTCCCTAATTTCAACCTAACAATGAATTCTAAGCCTTTCCCCTAACCACTCCACCTTCCTCAAAGACCTTTGGTTCTTCCCACTGGGTCGTGAAGCCCAGCCTGGCTGCATGTAGTGGTCGTATCTCCTAGATACTGTCTGTGAACTTGAGCAAGGGACTTGATGGGGAACTTCAGGCCAATCTCTGGGGACTGACAGAATTATGCTGCCACTACTTCTGGCTGTTTTTCCACCTCTAGACAGGAAATCAGAAAGGTGGAGGCAAATCCCCGGTAAGTCACCTCAGGGAGCTCAGGACTGGCACCTGAGCGCTAAGGAGCTAGGCTGACCCAAGGAGGCAGAGCTGAGCCTGCCTGAGATGAGCTAGATTTGGGGGCCTGGGGGGATGGGGTTTCCCTCAGTGCTTGCCCCCCATCTCCTCCAATTTCCTGTATTTTTCCCTTTCATTTTTCCCTTTAATTCCTTTTCTTTTTAACCTATAAACTAGAGGCCTTAAGAAAGAAGTGTCTGTGTTGGCAATTCAAACATTAGCCAAAATTCATTTGCAGAGTTCCTCTGAATTTTAGACTCCTGAAAATCAAAAGTCTAGATACAGTTAAGAAATAAATAGCAGTGAAATAATTTGTCGTACATGTGATGAAAGGTTAATATTCTCAATATCAACAGTAATGTCTTTTTAAAAAAATTTATGTTTGGATGCAGTGGGTCTTTGTTGCTTTGCTCTGACTTTTCTCTAGTTGCAGTGAGTGGGGGCTACTCTTTTGCAGTGGCTTCTCTTGTGGTGGAGCATGGGCTCTATCTAGAATGTGGGGGCAAAGTAGTTGTGGCTCACGGGCCCTAGAGGACTGGCTCAGTATTTATGGCACATGGACTAAGTTGCTCCGTGGCATGTGGGATCTTCCCTGATCAGAGATTGAGCTTGTATCTCCTGCAGTGGCAGGCAGATTCTTATCCACTAGGGGAGTCCCAACATAAATGTTTTAAATAAGAAAAAAAATCCTTGTAGAAAAATTGACCAAGGCTATAAATAGATGATGCATACGAAAATAAATCCAGATTCAAATTCAACTATTTTTATATCATATGATATGATATAAAAATATGATATTAAAAAAATCTGGTCCTCATTAATAACCCAAAAGTGCAAATTAAAACATCCATTGGGTTTTCATTTTTTACCTTTGACCTTGGCAATGACTAGAAAGAGTAATGATATCCCAGTGCTACTGAGGTGCTGGGAAATCTGTCTTCTTACTCACTGTTGGAGGGATTATAAATTGGTTCAGCCTTTCTGGAGGGAAATTGGTCTTCCCTGATGGCTCAGTGGTAAAGAATCTGCCTACCAATGCAGGGGCCATGGGTTTGATCCCTGGTCTAGGAAGATCCCCTGGAGAAGAAAATGGCAACCCACTCCAGTGTCCTTGCCTGGGAAATCCCATGGACAGCGGAGCCTGGAGGGCTACAGTCCATGGCTTTGCAAAGAGTCAGACACGACCTATCTACTGAAAACAAACAAATGTTAAACAGTATTGCAATTATTTTTCTAAAAAATTTATCCAAGACATTAATAGGACTATAGGGGAAGATTCCTTGTAAAATTTTTTTATAAAAGTAGAAAGCTGGACCTAGCTGTCTTTCAAGATATTTTTTTTTGTTTTGGTTTTTGGTGGCCTGGTTCCAAGCGGAGGGTCCCTATCAAGCTCTGGGCTTACATGGGCCCAAGGACACTTTGTATCAGAAGGCAAAGACTGCAAGTCAGGCCAGGGATGGCCCTGGTTCTCCACGAGCTAATCTGAATTTCTATGGCCAGAGGTTAGGGCTTCCTAACAAAGCCTAGTTTGTGTGTGCATCTCTGAGAAGGCCTGGGATCAGGAAAAGTAGGGCCATCAAAGAGAAATTAGGCATGTGAAAAGCACTCCAGTAATAAATGAGGAAAGTGAGGCACAGACAGGCTAAGGAATTCCCTTAGAGGCTCATCTTATAGTTGGTAGGAGGCTGATTCCAACTTAGGCAACTTGATTTTGGAGCCTGTCATTTTAGTGTGATGTTTAATTTTATGTGTCAACCTGACCTGGCCATGGACTGCTCAGATATCTGGTTAAACATTCTGGGTGTGTCTGTAAGGGTGTTTCTGGATGAGATTAACATTTGAATCAGTAGAGTGAGTAAGGCAGATTGACTGAAGTGCTATATGTAAATACTCAGCCTCCCCTCCCTCAGATGGGATACCATTAAGGTATGATGGGATACCATTAAGGTGTGATGGTATCCCAATGTGGGAGGCTTCATCCAACCTGTTAAAGGCCTGAATAGATCAAAATTTGAGCAGGAGAGAATTTACTCTCTGCCTGATGGTCTCTGAACTGAGACATGAGTTTTCTGTCTTCAGGTTCAGACTGGAACTTAAGCAATTGGCTCTCCAGGTTCTCAGGTCTTTTGACTACAGATCCTGGGATTTCTCAGCCTCTGTAATTGCATGAGCCAACGCCTTATAACAAAGCTCTTTTTACATACATGGTAAATATAAATAAATGAATAAATAACAATATATATGATTATACTTTATAGATATAATAAATAAAATCTCACATATATGGCTATCATATATATTTTTATATATGATTTCATATTATATTAACCATTAGTAGATAGAAGGTGTGTGTGTGTGTGTGTGTGTGTGTGTGTGTATATATATATATATATATATATATATATATATATATACAATCCCTGGGTCAGGAAGATCCCTCGGAGTAGAAATGACAACCTGCTCCAGTATTCTTGACTGGAAAATTCCATGGACAGAGGACCCCAGCAGGCTACACACTTCGTGGGGCCACAGAGTCGGACACGACTGAGTGAGCACACACGCATATATGTATGTACATGTATATACATATATATATATCACATATATCTCTGGAGAACCCTAATACATTTAGCTATAAGACAATACTGCAAAGCTATATGCGTAGATTATAGAAGATGTTCAAGACATATTTCTAAGTTAAAAATAATCAGCTAGAATATGCTATGTGTTGAATGACCCCATTTATATACTCACATATAAATGAAAAGCCTGGAGAGCTATATACCGAACTGTTAACAAAGTATATCTCTGAGGAGGCGGGTGGTATTAGGAAGAACTTTTACTTTTTCATCATTTGAATTTTTTTCTCCACAAAGGTCAAGTATTTCTGGGAAAAACAATATTCCCATTCTTGAAATTTCAAAGTCAGTAAAAATCAAATTTCACACCAAGACGGGTGTGAGCAGCAGGGAAATCAGCAATTGCTTCACGAGCAAGAGAACAGAGGACGTGAAATGGCAGCATTTTCTCCATTCCTCCCCTCTCCTCCCCATCACACTCTTCATTTTATTTAATTTATTTTTAGTTTCCTGAGAAGAGCCGGAGATGGTATGCTTGGTTGCTCTTCTTTTCCCTTGGCTCTGAGAGTTTATCCATGCCAACTGGACCGTAAGTGACTGAAAGAATCAACTGCACATCAGAAAACTTGAGGGCCAGAAGGAAGCTCAGGGAGGGGCTGGCTTAGCAACTTAAAAAAAAAAAGAAAAAAAAAAGTTTTTTTTTTTTTTTCCCCTTTGGAAAACCAAACTCAAGTGAGGCAGGAGAGCAGAAACCAGAATTCTTGCTCTGAGAACATGGTTTGCCAGCCTCCCTTCTAATCTAACCTGATCATTTTGCAGAAAGGTGTCAGGTCTCCTGCTCTTGGCCAGCTGTACCACAGGTTCCTGAGTCTATACTTGGATTGCGTTTTTTTCCCCCCCCTGGGCTTTCAGAGGCCAAGCAGCTCCTGAATTGGGCAACAGGCCATGTTGTGACTGTGGAGGATTTCTGTGTCCTGTGCAGGTGAGAGACTCATCCACTTTCTCTTTCCTGAAAGCCCAAGGATCTTTTTTTAGGATTAATGCAACTGGTTCCCAATCTCCCCAGTGGCTCAGGACATTAAAGAGTTCTCTGTTTCTTGGAGTGGGTCAGGACCAAGGGATACAAGCAGAAGAGCGAGGGAAAATAAGACAGTGGGAAGGCAAGGAGCCTTGTTAAGCTCTGAGTATTAGGGTTGAGATTAGGTTTACAATCTAGGATTAAATTTTACAGATAATATTAGGATGAGGATAAAGACTGAGGCTAGAATTTGGATTGAACATCGGGACTAATAAGAATGAATGATAATGATGAAAGGGTATGAACTGGGAGTTAAGAGTCATGGGGTAATGATTAGAATCGGAGTTGGAGGACCATCTGTTTTGTCTTAGGTCTCTACTTGTACCTCCTTTTAGGTTGTGACTTTCAGGGCCAAGGTCTTTGGACTCAGTATTACCAAGAAAGCAGCTCCTCTGATATTGAAGAACAGGGAAGCATGGTATGCTGCCATCCACAGGGTCGAAAAGAGCTGGATGTGACTTAGTGACTGAACAACAAGCCCTTCTGAGCCTCTGCCCTTGAATCACATCTTTCACATACAACCTCGGTTGGTACTTCAGGAGCGGCTGAAGCATTAATATTATCCTTTCCTAAACCCTGCAGGCCATGTAGATGGTTCCTTTTGGGCCAATGGTGATCGCAAACTACTCCAAAGAGTCACACTATAGGTTCATTTGGAATGTAATCTACAGTAGAAAATAGTCAAGACAGTTATGACGAAAGCACTTCTGCCAATTACCCGCCCCCCACACTTTGGTCCCCTAATTTGATGATGTCCTGAACTTTTAGGTTTTCTCTGAGCTTTCGGCCAATTGAGTGGGCACTTTATAGGAAATGGTTCAAGGGCTCTTCACAAAGAAACCCTGGGAACTAAAAATGAAGAGTTAGCAGCCAGCTAGGAAGATAATACAGAGAAGGCAATGGCACCCCACTCCAGTACTCTTGCCTGGAAAATCCCATGGACGGAGGAGCCTGGTGGGCTGCAGTCCATGGGGCTGCGAAGAGTCGGACACGACTGAGCGACTTCCCTTTCACTTTTCACTTTCATGCATTGGAGAAGGAAATGGCAACCCACTCTAATGTTCTTGCCTGGAGAATCCCAGGGACGGGGGAGCCTGGTGGGCTGCCGTCTATGGGGTCGTACAGAGTCGGACACGACTGAAGTGACTTAGCAGCAGTAGGAAGATAATAAGAGGAAGCAGATGAACACTGGGTCTTATTTCTTACAACTGCTGTGTAACAAAAAAGTTCACTGTGAGCTTCAGTGCCTTCAGGTGATTTGAGTGGTGATGGAGACGTTTCCCCAGGATAGCCTGATTAGGATGCCAATTCATATATGAGTCTCACATTGATAGAACAAATTATTGTGCTTTTGTATTCATTCAACAAACATTTATTGAATGCCAACCAAATATGCCCAGGGCATTATGTATATAGCAGTAAACAGCCATGATCTTTGGAGAGGAGACAAATAAATATTTAAGTGCCACAGAAGATAAAAATGGAGTAACATAATTTTAATTGGTGCAGGGTATTAGTGAAGGCTTATTTGAGGGAGTGCCATTTAAATTTAGGCCTGAAATAGTTTAAATAGCAGTTCCTTTGTTGGAAAATTCTTGAACTTGTCCATTGTTCTATACGCTTTTCAATTTCAGGCTGCCCATTTATTCCTGTTTTGGTCTGTGGTAGACACCTTTTGGAATCTTTGCCAAGAATATCACTGATCTTCTTTGAGAACTGTAGGCTACAAGGGTGGGCCTCTAGCAGCCATGTTTGCATTATAAAGCAAAGAGCCCTGACTACATTACGCTCCACTGGCTAAAGGAGACTGTACGAGGAATAGACAATATGTCATGATTTAGATCAATAAAGTTCTTTCTCCTGGGAAGTGAGGTTCATAGATGCTAATTAATCTCTACAAGTTCTAAATTCTTGGCTATTTCCAATTTCTTTTTTAAAAAATATTTATTTGGCTGCATTGGGTCTTAGTTGCAGCACTTAGGATCTGTGATCTTCTTTGAGGCATACGGATTATTTAGTTGCAGCATGCAGGATCTCGTTTCCCGACCTAGGGATCAAACCCAGGGACCCTGAATTCGGAGCACAGAGTCTTAGCCTCTGGACCACCAGGGAAGTCCCAATCTCTGTTAGTTCTTGAAATGAAGATACGTAAGCTTGGACAGCCATGTTCTGGAAGCGAGGATATGTAAACGTGGACAGCCATGTTCTACTATGTTCCCAGAGAAGCAGTGAAGGCAAGTCTGCAAAGAAGAATGAAGCAGCTCTGTAGAGAGAACAACATTCGACCAGGGAGAAAAAGAGATAATGAAGGAATACCTACTGGGCTTCATGCTGGTAAGTTAAATCATTGTTACAGTCCTTCGTGAGATCTTGTTGCTCTCTGGGCCTTTGGGTTCTATAAGATTATTTCCTTAATTTTTTTTTTTTTTTCACAAAGAAGTTTCAGTAGGTTTCTGTACTGGCAGACAAAAGAGCCTTGACTAAGAGTGACTTTTATCAGATTAGCTCTTTCATTCAACAAACACGGATTGAGTTTGCTGCAGTCCCACTGAGACTGGTGGAGCCCACAAGTCCACAGAGCATGCACTAACAGAAAGGTATATATAGAAATAAAACAACAGTATTTGGTAATAAAATTAATCTAGGTAATACCCCACTTGGTTGTGGGTACATTAACAGCAATTTCTAAGAGCTAGTCCTTTTGGAGCTAGGTTTTGTGAGAACACACAGACATATAAATTTCCTAGGCCTATAATGGGGACTATCTGGGCAGAAGAAGGAGGGACCAATTCTGCCTGATCAGAGTACGGGAGACACAGAGGTAATAAATGAATGAAGGGGCAGTAGAGGTGTGCTGGGTAAGAGAGGAAGGGGCAGAGGGGAATAGGAGGGACAAAGCCTTAGGAAATGCCTGGTACATACTGGGTACTTAATAAATGCTTGTTAAATTGAATAACTGGCAAACATACAGGTAGACAAGCAGTTTGTAAGATGACAATCATGTTTTACATAAAAATTTCCTTTTGCTTTTAGGGTTTTTTTTTTTCCCCACATACAATAGAAAGTTGTCAAGATGCTAACAGCAAGAGTCCCACTTAATCTCAGTTTGTTAAACTCAAAGGCTGTAAATCTTTTATGAATGGCAATTTTATGTCAGTTTAAGTGAAGATTTAAGGAAACACAAGCTCAATGATGGCTAGGTGTGCCGTATGACTTCATCCACTCTATAGGCTTTTGACAGAAATATTTATTGAAGTCTTGTGAAAATCCACAAAGTCGAAACTAAATATTAAGCAAAATAAATCACCATTTCATTTGGGGAGTGCTTTGGCTTTAAGTGGTTTGATTTTTGCAATAACTGTTTTTATCAGTAAGAGCCTGTTTAGGAGGAATGCTAAACTAAGTGGGATCTTTGCTATTTATGAGATAGGAGGTAGGTGGGCCCCTAAGATCTCTCTTCAGGCCCGCTCACTTATGTCTCTCCCAGATTATTAGAAGTCAGAAGAAGCAACAAGAACCTTAATAAGTCCACAGAGCATGTACAAACAAAAATGGGCATTTCCTACCAGTGCTATGAGCGAGGGAGCTCAGTGGTGTCGGACACGACTGAGCGACTTCACTTTCATGCACTGGAGAAGGAAATGGCAACCCACTCCAGTTCTTGCCTGGAGAATCCTAGGGAGCCTGGTGGGCTGCCGTCTATGGGGTTGCACAGAGTCGGACATGACTGAAGCGACTTAGCAGCAGCAGCAGCATTGAACTTAAAATAATTGTGACTATTTAGAAAACTTTAATTGGTGAGGGGCAGGAGGGGACAGCAAGCAACGTCTGTTTACAATAGGGTTTGTGGTTGTCAACTGGCAAGCCCTCCTCCTCTCTGTGCCAGGAAAAGGGGTTCAAGGCCCCTGTGGATGGTCTTCAAGTCCGCCTGTGAACATGCTAAACTGTGAGAAAAGAAAACAAGGAAAAAAAAAAAAAAGAGACAGGAAGCTTCTCAGGGACTGAGAAGTGAGAAGTGAGAAGTTCGCCCATAAGGGCCTCAGCTTTGGGTCATTTCTCCAGATCTGGTGGAAATTTGCTCCTTGTTGAAATTAGTCATCAATAATTACCTTCTGCTCACGACTGGCTGAAACTCAGAATGGGTTCAGGATTAAAAGACAATGAGCGCTAAAGGACTCGTTTTTTTAGTGGCTCAAACTTTGTGGTCACTTCCCAAATTTCCATCACTGATTTGGCCATAGTTACCCTCCGAAAACCAAAATGTCCACTCCAGTAAGAAAAGACGCTGTCCTCGCTTCGGCAAAGGGAGTGAACTCGTGTCTCTAAGGCTGGGGACACCGATAGGCATAGAAGAGCACGGAATCTGACCAAGACACTACCCTCTTGCCCCCTCTCCATTGCTGGTGCGGAGGAGAGGAGGGACATTCCCAAAAGTTTACCGCTGCCAAAGGGAGACCAGTTCTCCGGGTGGAACAGGAAGAGTGAGCTTGGGTGTAGGAGACCTAGGAAGAGAGATTTTTCAGGGGTTAGCAGTTCACTGAGAAATGCCCCCCGACATCTCCCAGGGGCAGGAGAGCAGGGTCCATGCACCTCTCGGCTAGCTGAAGACCCCGACGGCCCCAAGAAGACCGAGCCCCACTTCCGGGTTTGGAAGCGCTCCTCCGAGCCCCTCCCCGAGCCGGCTTACGGGGTCTCCGGGCGCATGCGCGATGCTCGGCCGCCGCTCCGGGACCGGCCCAACTTACCCTTAAACAACTAGTCTGCTCCTCCCCCCTTCTCGCTTGGGGCGTACCACTCCCGTTTCGGGGGAGGCAACGTGCCCCAGAGTACTCAGCAGCGTGCTTTCCCCTTCTTCATACGGGGCGGGGGAAGGTTAAGTTTCCCTCAGACTTTAAAAGTTCCGAAGGATACGAAAGCCACCGAGGCCTGTCGCCGAGTGACAGCCCCGCGGTCTCGGCTCTGCCCACGGCCCCGTCCTCTTCATTTGAGGAGCTGAACAAAGTGGCACGCCCGGCGCCCAGCTGATCAGCTGCTGGGCTCCGGCGGCGGCTCCCCTCACCCCCCCGGGCGAGACCATTGTGTGACTCCTCGGGAGGGGTGCGCAAGGCGGGGAGGGGGCGGAGCGGCCATTGTCCGGTCAGCGCAGCCTCTGGGGGAGGGGAGGGTGTTACGGAGCGAGCGGGGCCGCGGCTTTCACAGCGGCCGCTGCTACGCCGGAGCCGGCGGTGGGGGCCTGAGGTCCTTCCCAGCGCCGCCGCACGGGACATCGCTGTGGCTGGGAGCGGCGGTGGGAGCTGCCGAGGGCGCCGGGTCTTCCCTCCTCCCCGCCCCGCGGTCCTCGGTTCACCCGCACGCCCCACCTCCTCAGCTCCCCTCCCTCTTACTCTCCGCGCCTCCTCCCCGGCCTCCCCCCACCCCCACCCCCCGTCTCCGCAGGCCGAGTGGTGCGGCCCGCCTCCAGCTGACCGGCCTGGAATCCCGGCTCGGAGCCCCGGACTCGCGCCCGCCCGCGCGCCCGCCCGCTCCCTTCCCCTCCCCCCGCCCTGAGCCCCCCGACGCCGCCGCCGCCGCCTCCTTCGAGCGGGGCCCAGGCCCAGCCGCTGCCACCGCTGCCGCCGCCGAGCTCCGCCGCCGCCGCCGCCGAGCACCATGGGAGACGCTGGGAGCGAGCGCAGCAAAGCGCCCAGTCTGCCGCCTCGCTGTCCCTGCGGCTTCTGGGGGTGAGTGCCCTGCCGGGTGGGGGCGGGGGCCGGGGCGCGGGCGCCGGAGCTGCCAGGGCAGGCCTCGGGGCCCGGCGAGGCCGGAACCCTCGGGCTGGGCCCAGGCCGGGCCTGCGGGGAGGGGCTCCAGGCTGGGGGGAGCTGGGGGGGTGCGGTGGGCCGAGAAGGCCCTGCCTGGGGTGCGCTGCCACCCTCGGGGACTCGCCTGCCGGAGGCTTGGGCCGAAAGGGGCCTCCCGGGCCACGGGTGAGGGGGGCAGGGCCGCGGGAAGGGTGAGGGGGCGGCGTTGGCACCTCCGGCTGGAGCTGGGGGTGCCCCCTTCCCTCGGCTTTTGGAGGCCGGTCCTTCCTCCCCTCCTTGGTCTTGAGTTGGTGCCCCCAGGAACCGGGAGGGTATTTCCTCTGACTTTTTCACCTCCCCTCCTCCCTGTCCCCCAGAGACTTGCATCATCACTTCCTAAATTATATCCTAGTCCCATTTGCTTTTAGGAAGCTGTTCACACGTCACCCATTTTAAAAAGTTGAGCCCAGAACCCAGGCTTGGGTAAAGTTACAAGACTCTTGAGGTCTCTCACCTTGATTCAAAACACGTTTCAGAAGATCTGTTAAGATTTCCTTGTCAAAAAAAAACAACAACAAACAAACCTCAAGTCAGCTTGACTTAGGAACGTGAGAGCCTGTATGCTTAATTGGCTCAAATTCTCTTCCATTTCTTTTTTTAATGATAAAAATGTTCACCTTGGCCAGCCTATATTATTATTTGGCCATCCTGTGTTAGAGTGAAAATGTATGAGGTGGGAAGTCAGCTTTACCACCTGTAATTACAGTTTAAGTTCTTGTTACACTTGGAGTTTTAAGGATTGCCACCCGTTTTACCCGACAGGTGCTTCCATTATAACTCATGACTCTAGGTCTATTGGAAAGAAACTGGAGACCTTGAAAGCTAACTTTTGTGATTTAGCTTTTTTGTTTTATTTTCCAAAGATTCAGTATATTCGGAGGTGCATCGAGGCAGTAAGGAAATGATTATTTCTTGTGAGAGCATTTTGGAAAGATGTATTGAAGATGTATCTTTACTGTCTTTCAGGTCCTAGGGATGATTGAAGTAGAAATTAAGGCTATGATTTTTGGGACTGCAGAGATAAATTAGAAAGTGGATCTTAATGTAGATTACTGTGGAGTTTGTAATCAAAGGTTAGGACCAAAAAAAAAAAAAAAATCGATTCCCATTTCCTCATCTTTCTGCCTTTTGTTTCACAGAAATTTCTTGCTGAAAGGATATTAGTGAAAAATAAGTTATTGGGTTACCAAAAGTTCTGAAGATGTGAAAATATCTTAGGTTTTGTAGTCTCCCCGTCTTTTTGACTTGAAAATAATAATGATGTTGTCTGCTAAGTACTTTCATAGGCTGTCTAATTCCCACAAAAATCTTACTAAGTGGGAAGCATTCTCTATATATAGCTGGGGAAACTGAGGCTTTATTTACAGATGGAAAGCTTCCCTTTGCATTCAGGGATTTCAGGGTGGAGCTGGTGAGCTCTTTAGAGTGCTTAGTACCATCACGTTTATGACATAAGTCTGCTGCCCTGGAAAAATCTGGTGTCACAAGCCTCAGATTGTAACTCATAAGAAGACATGTGGCTCAAAGAAAGTAGCTGCCAGTGGCAGCTAATGCCCAGGATGTATCAGGTCTATTTCCTGGCAACACGTTTATGTCCTTGGGACCATTATTATAAGTGGAACCCTTAATAAAAGATCTATGTCAGGACTTAGAAACTGAGCAAGGTTCTGAGTAATGCAAGGCGTGTTTGGTGGTAGAGAGGAATAGTTACGCTCATACCAGACTTGACTGAGAAGCAACCAGAGCTGCTTTTTTGGTACTTTCATTATGATACTTTTTATGAACTACAGTTTGCCTAATAGGAATTTGTTATTTGTTGTTTAGTCACTAAGTTGTGTCCAACTTTTTTGCAACCCCACGGACTGTATGTAGCCTGCCAGGCTCCTCTGTCCATGGGATTTCCCAGGCAAGAATGCTGGAGTGGGTTGCTGTTTCCTTTTCCAGGGTATCTTCATGACCTAGGAATCAAACCCTAGTTTCCTGCTTTGCAGATGAATTCTTTATTACTGAACCACCAAGGAAGAACTAACAGGAGTTGGAAAAAAACTAATATTTTTATGATGAAAGGTGTTCTTTTTAATGTATAATGTTTTAACCTTTCCTAAACGCATTTGTAGTTTGCACTTTATACGAAAGTATAAGGAAATTGCTGCCTAGATTCCATTATATCTTGACTGACTTTGGACATGTTTCCCTTATTTATGGGCTGCATTCATATTAAGTTACATTCATTAAGTAAACTTAGAATGTATTTAGCAAATATTTGAGCGGCTCTGGTACAATAGACAAGAGGAGCACTGGCACTGTTCTCTGGGAGCAAGGGGCATAGAAGAGTGAAACACTAGTTACAATGAGTGTATTCGGCTTGGTGTAGGGTGCATTAGATACATTGGAAAAGACCCTGATGCTGGGAAAGATTGAAGGCAGGAGGGGAAGGGGACGACAGAGGATGAGATGGTTGGACGGCATCACCGACTCAATGGACATGAGTTTGAGCAAGCTTTGGGAGTTGGTGATGGACAGGGAAGCCTGGCGTGCTACAGTCCATGGGGTTGCAGAGTCAGACAAAACTGAGCAACTGAACTGAGGGTGTATTGGAAGGGGCACCTACTACAGTTGAAGAAGAGAGAGAGGAAGCTAGACTGGAGGGTGTTGCCCAGCCTAGACCTGTAGGAAGATTAAGAGAGAATGGAAATAGAAGAGTGATTTCTTTTAGGTTGAGGGGATAGCATGGGTGAAGGACTGAATGTTAGGGCACTACAAATTTGAGGAGCTGAAAGTTCATTGTAGAGGACTGGTAGATTGTGAAGACAGGTCAGCTGGAAATGTGGCTGAAGTGATGAGAGCAGTTAGTGACACAGGGCTCCATAGGTGATGCTTTAGACTTTGGATTTTTGTCCTGAGTGCACTGGGGAGCTGTCGAAGAACTTTGAGTGGGTTGTGAGGTGACTTTCTTTAATGTGAAAGATTATTGGATGATCTTGAGAGTTGCCTGGGTATGTGGGTATGATTGTGTGTGTGTGAGAGAGAATGAGGTGTCTGTATGTTTGTGGCATGTTGCCAAGTCAAGAGGTACAGAAGACTTGGGAGAAGGTGTGTCTATGAGCCAGGGAGACTGGAGAGACGCCACTGAGGAGGTATCTTGGCTTTTCCTTTCATGAACATGAAGGTGAGGGTGTTGTAAAAACTTTAGTCAGCATTGCACTCTTTGGAAGCCACAGGTCTGTGAAGTCAGCTAGCCAGGGCCCACACCCAGGCCTTTGCAGAGGAGCCTCTTAGCAGAATGTTCTGGCATTAGCTGACTAAAGGCCGTTCCTTTAGGGTTGCTCTTCTCTCCAGTGACTTAGGCTGTAGGATTTGCTGCCCAGCATTATCCACTCAGGACACCAGTCAGTTGGGGTTGGTTGAAATAGCAGAGCTTTCAGGTGGGTCTTGTGGTAATGCAGTTAGGAAGGAGAATGCCAGGAGGAGCAGCAGTGCAAATATGTTAGTGCTTGGAACACATACTGTTTCTAGTTTTGTATTGTGAAATTGTATGGAGGTAATTAAGTTACTGTGTTACAGAGAGACCTGTGGGAAGCTTTGCTACCTTGCAAACTGTTGAAGGTTTACCTCTTTATAAAATTTGGAAGATGTTTGTGTAGCTCATAAATGTTTTCAGAGTTAATGACCATAAACAATTTTTTCCCTGAAAATTTTTAGTGAAATACAAGCATGAGCATTTCCTTGGCTTATTTTAGGCATTCAGTAATCATGCAGAAATCAAGCTAGTTTGTGATTGTCAAATCTGAAATGAAATAGTCAATTGGTGCATTTTCTTTAGTTGAAATACAGATATATGTAAAAGCACTTTTAAATTATATAGATATAAGTGGTATTCGTTGAAACAGTGTACTGAGGGATATAGAGTCTTCACAAATATTTTCAAAAGTTGTTCAAAGAGTAGACCTAGACTATTATATAAAAAGGAAGAAAAGAAGAAGATACTGAGTGTATTATAGGTTAATAGAAAGGATAATTAATTAGGATGTGGAAAGGTGGACTTTTTTTTCCTAATTCTACTTATTAAGTATAAATATCTAATTAAAACTATTGATATTCTGCCTTTACAATTGGAGACAGTCTCAATCACAGTGTTATTTAATGGCAACTTTGAGAAGTATGATTTTTTTTTTGTAAGGAAATTTAAAGTATGGTAGATATAAATGATCAGTCAGATATTTAGGGAATAATGGAGTGTTTTAGATACAGGATTTATTTGGTAAAAGTCTCATTGTTTTGATAAAAAGACATTCATGATTTATTTTCTAATGAATCATGTCATAAAAGAAATATTACATGGGTACATTTTCTTTAGGAAAATAGATTTTATTAGTGTTTCATGTTTGTGATCTATTCTGTTGAGAGGCATTTTACTTACCAACTAGATCTGCTAAATAATGATGAATTTTAAATAAAGATGGGGTTAGAGCAGAGATCAAGAGTAATCTTAAAAAATAAATTCTGTTGCTGAATTGGTTACTAGTAGAAAGTTGATTCAGCCAAGACACTGACTAGTTAGATTAAACAGAGGTTATTTATTTTTATTATTTCTTTTATGGTCTCTGAGACCAGGCTTTGGGAATTGGTATAGAACTCGGCTTCTGTCACTCTGTGAGTTATCTGCCAAGTATGCTTGGCTCCTGGCAGTGTGTGGCCCTCTCGCTCACATTCATTTTTGATTTTTCAGTTTGTCTTCCACTTGGAACATGTTGCCACGCTTCACCCAGCTTAACCTGGGCTTTTAAATTCCATGTGAACACAGCATGATTCAGTAGTTAATCAGTAGAGTGTTCATTCCAGTGATGTCACTAATTATCCATTTGATTAGAAAACCCCTCCTTAAACATTCTCTTAAACACAAAGCAGCTCATTTGTGCAGTTTTATTTATTTTAAATTTTTTTAGGGCTTCTCTGGTGGTTCAGTGGTAGAGAAGCTGCCTGCCATTGCAGGAGATGCAGGTTGGATCCGTGGGTCAGGAAGATCCCCTCGAGAAGGAAATGGCAACCCACTCCAGTATTCTTGCCTGGGAAGTCTCATAGACCTGGTGGGCTACGGTCCGTGGGGTTACAAAAGAGTTAGATATGACTTAGTGACTAAGAAACAACAACAGACTTTTTTAAACAAGATTTTATGTTTTTAGAGCAGTTCTAGGTTCAGAGCAAAACAGAGTAAGGTACAGAGATTTCCCATATACCCCTTGCTCCATCCATGCACAGCCTCCCTTGTTATCAGCGTCTCCACCACAGTGGTGTGTTTATAACAGTGATGAATCTACTTTGACAAGTCTTTATCACCAAAGTCCATGGTGTACACTACAGTTCACTCTTGGTGGTGTACGGTTTATGGGTTTGGATGACTGTATAGTGACATGTGTCTATTATAGTGTATAGAGTAGTTTTCACTACTGTAAGGATCCTCTGTGCTCTACCTGTTCATTGCTCCCTCCTCCCATCCCCTGTCAACCACTCATCTTTTTACTCTGTCTGTAGTTTTGCCTTTTATAGAATGTCATATAGTTGGAATCATGCAGTAGGTAGCCTTCTCAGGTTGGTTTCTTTCACTTAAAATATGTATTTAGGTTCTTCATGTCTTTTTGTGGCTTGTTAGCTCTTTTTTTTTTTTTTACAGCACTTAAAAGGTTCGATTGTCTGGAGGTATCAGTTTATCCATTCACTTACTGAAGGACATCTTGGTTGCTTTTAAGTGTTGACAATTACAGATACAGCTGCTATCAGTATCCGCGTGCAGGTTTTTGTAGACATCAGTTTTCAGCTCCTTTGGGTAAATGTCAAGGAGTCACGCAGTTTTACTCTGCATCTTTTGAATTTTGTGTGCATCTGAAGATGCAAAATGATTTAAATGAAGTATTCATGTGTGTGTGCGTGTGCTCACATGTGCTCATTTATGTCTGACTGTTTGTGATGCTGTGGATTGTAGTCCACCAGGCGGCTCTCTTCATAGGATTTTCCTGAATAATCCTGAATACTGGAGTAGGTTGCCATTTCCTCCTCTAGAAGATCTTCCCAACTCAGGGATTGAACCTTTGTCTCTTGCATTTCCAACATTGGCAAGCAGATTCTTTACCACTGCACCACTTGGGAAGCCCGTTTACTGTCAGTATGTTTATCTATCTGTTTGCCCCATTTTCCTGAATACATTTAAGGTATCCAGAAAATACAAAATTTGCCCTTTGATGTGATGGATGGAACACAGGGAGATAATTTTTTTTTTTTTTAATGAAAACATGGTCTTTGTTTACATTGTTTTGAGTCAATGCCTTTTTAGAGTTAGATCCAGTTAACAATATAGTTCATAATGCTTTTTTTGGTATAATCCTTTTCTCCTCCCCATTCACTCTTCTCTTTCCCATTCACTACTCTCACCGCGCCTGCCCTCCCCCCCCCCAAAAAAAAGGCAAACCCAATTTTTTGTCTGGTGAAAAGTTTTGACTAAAAATCTCTTTCATAGTCCTTAATTGGCTATTAAAGTTAACATTAGCTTTCATAAATTAACCAGAAACTAGAAAAATCAGAGGGCTAAGAATTCTTTGAATATATAGAGTTCTTTAAAAAAAAAACCCGTGTATTAAATATTTATTGAGGGCAGAGTATGAAGAGGGTGAGAGCTAATATTATTTGAATTTATTAGGTCATGAGGAGGTCGTGTCTGTGCAAACTGATGCAAAGTTGTGAACTACCATAATAATTAATGATCAAGATTGAAGTTAAACGTTCTTTTTCTTTTTGAAGAAAGGTTAAGTTCAGTATGTCAACAAACCCACATGTAGGAAGTTGGCCAGTCACAACTCAAAACTTTTATTAATATAATTTTAATGAGACACTTAAATTGTTCAGATTCAGCCTTGTTGTGGGACATTGTGCCAGAGTGGTTTGCAAAAGAAAGCCTTCATTCCACCTGGGTGGATGACTGATATCATTCTGTTCTGCTAGGGGGTTTGATAAACAGGCTGATCCTGCTTTGGGCTGGGTCCCTAGGTAACAAAATTATGTTGTTGAATGAGATAATAAGGAAGAAATTTTCTGTGTGTGTTTAATGCAGAAGGGAAGTTAAAGAGCTTCATTTGAAGTTTTTAAGAATCAGAATCTAAGACTGTATTCTAGAATTGTGTGTCCAGTATGGTAGCCACTAGCTACATATAGCTATTAAAATTCATACTAATTAAAACTAAATAAAAATTCAATTTTCAGTTATGCTAGCTGTATTTTAACTAATATTTTTCAGTAGCTGGTGGTTACCCCATTGGGGAACACAAATATAGAACACTTTATCCTCCTGAAAAGTTCTATTGGATAATGTTCTTCTAGAATGTTGGCGTGAGAGGCAGTGAGAAGCACTGCTATTGTTAATTCAGATTAACAAAGGAAGTGCTCCTTTGATCATTTTTGGGAATTAAAATTTCAGTATAAGTTGGTCTATAATTTGAACTTTTTTTTTCATGTTAGCTTTTGGGTCAGTCATCTTTGCCCCTTTCTTACCTTTATTAAACTGGCAACCTCAGAGGCCTATGCAGGGAGATGTTGGACTAATAGAGAATCTTTTTTTTTTCTCTTTAATGAGAATTTTTGAAGGTAAGCCCTTTGGACTGTGACTTTTGTAGATTCACAAATGTGAATCTCATATGATAGCTTTTGAAATGTGATCAGAGATAAATGCATTCGATTTTCTGATAAATTCAAGTCTCTATATTCAGAGGAAGGTGGAATGTGTCTTGGATTATCCAGCAGCATTGGGCAAACCCACACAGTGGACTGAGGAAATGGCACAAGATGAATGAAAATGTCATGTCATTCCTTGAGGCCGGGGGCAGAGCTGGACATCTGAAATTATGGCTGCAGCTGTTCACCAGAGGAAGGGAGAATGCAGTAGGAAGAAGATGTAGTACTAGCTAACTCCATCTGTTCATTCTACTGTACCAAGTGTCCTGTATCAGAAGACAGGTGCAGTTTTGTACTAGGGCAGAAGAATGTTCTGGGAAAGATCATGGACCGCAACTGTGACCAGTCTGGTGTGGGGAGAAGGGAAGCAGGGGCAGACCACGCCGCAGAACCTCCGCAGTGGACAGGCTCTGTGTAGCCTCACTGCTGCCTCATTGAAGTCCTGGTAAAGAGTGAGGTTGGTGGTGTTGTACTTGGGACTTTTTGGGGAATACATTTTCTGATTTCTTGCTGCTTAAGTGGAGTGATGTGAAGTAACAGTTATTCATGTCTTATCTGTCTCCTGGACTCACACACACCGGTAAGTTGAAGTGCATTTATATAAATAATCACACTCTTTTAGCCACACTTCTGGAAGAAGTATTTTAACCATTCAAAAGTATCGCAGATACTCTTCCTGCAGTCAAGTTCTTGGGCCAGACATGTGGTTTTCTTACATGTTTGTGCTGGTAACATTCCTGAACACAGTGTGGGAAGGTTCCTCTAGATTAATGGATACCTAACGAGAAGAATGGGGCAGGAATTCGGAGACTATTGATTGGGTGGGAGCTTTGCATATCATTTAAATGGCACCCCACTCCAGTACTCTCGCCTGGAAAATCCCATGGACGGAGGAGCCTGGTAGGCTACAGTCCATGGGGTCGCAAAGAGTCAGACACGACTGAGCGACTTCACTTTCACATTCCATACTTTCACAGTCTCTGCCTATTTCAGGTCATTGTTTTTCAATTTCAACCCTTTCTAGAATATCTTATATAGATAGATGTGCTGGCAAAGTTCTCCTGAATTTTTTTCAGCATAATGAATGAGGCAAAATAGATGGAATAATATAATCATTCTTAACTGTGCAGGTGTGTATTAACCTGCAAGAAATAATAAACTGGAGGTGGGAAAAAGTGTGGTGTATTTCAGTGTATGTTTTTAGATTTACGATTTTTTTGGTGTCTGTCCTAGCAATGGATGGACTGTATTCCTTTTCTTCAGATGTCATTGAAATCCAGAAAACCAGGTTTTTCAAGTCATTATGTTTGTGTGTAAAACTTGCATGTTATACAAAATTTTCAGAGTGTATGATCCTATACATTTTTATCTAGTTTGCCTTTCCCTTTTAGTATAACACAAAATGGTGCTACTCACCTCTAAAAATAAAGGTGTTTTTTTGCATGTTGATCCACACAGATCCTTGCTTAGAGGACCTTTTGGTTTATTCCTTTGTTGATTGGGGGGACATAGTCATGTACTCTCTGAGGCCTATATTCCCTGGATCTGTATAGATCACTGTTAATTAGCTTTACCTGTTGTCCATGTCGCTCCTTCTCCCACCCCGCAGTACTGTAGCACTTTCAAGATGTGTTTAAACTGTGCATTTTATTTGTAAAGCTAATCTTTGTTTTTGCTAAATGTGGGACAGGATCTAATGGAACAGTTGCTGTAACTTAAAGTGATAAAGATACAGTTTTATAAAAGTGTGGAGTGTTACATGGTGTACTCTAAGAGTCTCTTTGGGGGTTTGCAATCTGAAAAATATCAGTATGTATTAATTTAGAAAATGATAGCCACAGAAAATTTTTTCTGTGGAAGTGTGTCCTTAAAGGCTGTATTTTTTTTTCCTCTTTGGTTTTAAACTGGTGACTAGATATTTATGATTCCATAGTTGAATGGTCCCTAGGTTTACCCGAATAGTTTTCATTGTAGATAAATTACTTACATTGTATGTGTTTTTGGTTGGAGTTAGGGACAGGAAGAATGGACTGTTCTGGTTTTATGTTTAACTTTGGGATGCAGAAAACTCACTGGACAGATGTGTATCAGACACTGATTTGGAGGTGGGTTGGAAGAGTAAGGACACACAAAGTGGTCGGGGGGACTGGCTTGCAAGGGGGATGAGGATGGGGGAACATGTTAATCAGGAGTGAAGATGCTTTGTGGTCACCGACTTCTAGTCAAAATATGAGGTGACCACATTTGTAAGGTGTTGAGAAACTAATGTGAACAGGTGGTGTGGGTGAGATTAAAGAAAACATTCTGTTTTTTCTTGAAGTGTAGGGTGTGAGTCCCTAGGGGTCTTACAGGAAAGTGCTAAAGATCATAGGATGAGAGCTGTAGTGCAAATTCCAAACTAAAGTTAGTGGAAGTGGCAGCCGCTTTCAGCAGGATTGGTGTTCCATCTGTTAGAACCCCATCTTCTGCGAAGCCTCACAGTACCTTCTCAAAGGCGAGTACTTCGTGGTGTCTCTGCCTCAGGCCTTCGAGAGTCTGCTTTCTCTTATTATTGGTGTTGCCACAACCAAGTTCATGCCTTGGAGAGGTATTTTTCTTCTTCCTTTTCAACCTCAAGCCTGATGAGGAGAGTTCGATGTTTTGCTCATTTCCTGCTTTATTTGTTGTTCTTGGGGGAAGAAAATCACAGCCCTTCTATTTTAAAAGATTTTTCAAGAATATACATGGGGGAAATTACATTAAATTTAAAGAATTGTAGTGTTGGTTGGGGGATTACACGTTTTTTATTTTCTAAGAGGCAAATGAAGGGCTCCTCTCTCATCCAGCCTGTTTGTTTGTTTTGTCGCTAAGTCGTGTCTGACTTTTGCTATCCCATGGACTGTAGCCTGCCAGGCTCCTCAGTCCATGGGATTTCCTAGGCAAGAGTACTGTAGTGCATTGCCATTTCCTTCTCCAGGGGATGTTCCTGTCCCAGGGATCAAACCAGTGTCTCCTCCATTGGCAGGCGATGTTTTACCGCTGAGCCACTGGGGAAGCCTTCATCCAACCTAGGCCCTTCCAAAATGCCTCCAAAGATGAAGGGCATGCTGATCTCTTATCTTCAGAAAACATCTGAGCTCAGTGGCTGGGTATGGCTTTGAAATCAAAGACCTGGTTTGAAAATTTGAGTTTATAACTTTCTGCTTGATTTTGGGTGGTTTATCTCTTTGCCTCTTTTTGTTTAAAAAAGAATATCCCAGAGTTGCTTTGATGTTTAGTGAACTAATGCCTGTCAAGCCCTTTGGCACAGTGCCCGACCAGGGTAGTTACATTTATTAAGGGCTAACTGATCTGATCTGAACTTCTCAGCCTTGAATGAAGGAGCATTGGTGGCAGATTAATAGATGCAGAACTGTCTTGCTTCAGCTGGCAGTTTGCATTTATGGTAATCTCCAGACCAGATGAGGTTTCTGACTGGACTTAAGCTGGTTTGGCTGTTTTCCAGAGCCTTGTTCAGCAAGCATTGTTAAGTACTCTATTGTGTGTCTTGAGCTCTGCTAGGCATGTTATACCCTGTTCTGGCTTCCGCTCTAAGAAAGCTCACAGTGTGGAAGGGGTGGCAGACGTAAATGAGCAAAACACCCTGCAGAAGGTGCTGTGGAGATGGTCACAGAGCCGTGAGAACACTGACGGCATCTTTCCAGGCCTGGGAGTGGCATGGCCAGGAGGGCTTCTCTGAGGAGGTGGTGCTTCAGCTGGCAGTGGAAGATGAGCAGGGGTTAACCACAGGGAGAGGGGAGGAAGGGCTGTCCAGGCAGGGGGAGCAGCTTAGGCAAAGACAGGGAGGAGTGAGAAAACATACTGAACTCAGAGCATTGCTGAGTCAATTCAGGATGTTGGCTGCATCTATGGAGGAAGGCAAGATGAAGCTGAGGGGATGAGCAGGGGCCAAGCAGGAACCTACTTGATTGTTGGGCTGTTGAATTCAGATTTTATCCTGAAAGCCATTGGTACCATATTTAAGGATTTTAAGTATGGATGGCAGATGATATTTATGTTTCAAAAAATTTATCCTGACCACAGTGTGGAGGAGAATTGGAGGGTATAAGCATAGAAGCAGAATCTAGTTAGAACACTTAAACCTTTTTGGGCTGTGGATCTCTTTGGCAATCTGGTGAAGCCTGCAGACCCCTTTTTGGGATAATGCATAAAGTAAAACATGATGATCACAAAGGAAACCAGTTAGATCTAAATGCACTTCTACCTGTGGACTATAGAGTCTGTGAACCCTAGATAAAGTAACTCTGAATGCTCTGGTAGGGGAGCTGCAAATGAATGTAGGCTAAAAACGGGGTATTTGGGCTGTGATAACAAAATGCCATATACTGGGTGGCTTGTAAACAACAGTTTATTTCTTGCAGTCCTGGAAGCTGGAAGTTCAAGACCACAGCATGGGTGGATTTGGTGTCTGATGAGAGCCAGCTTCCTCATTATTGCTGTCTTCTCATTATAACCTTCCATGGTGGAAGGGATGAGGGACTTTTCTCCAGCTGCTTTTAAAAGGGTATTGACCCATGATCTAAGCAGAGCCCTCATGATCCAGTTGCTTCCCAAAGGCCTCACCTCCAGACACCATCACACTGGACATTAGGATTCAACATGTGAATACTAGGGAGGCACAAACATTTCACTCCATAGCACTGGGGCAGTGAGGACTGAAGAGCAGGGCTTGAGTGTAAGAGCAGAGGCAGATTGGTTGGGGGATGGGGTTGGGGGGCATGGAAGGGAAAAGAGAGGTAGCAAGACTTCTGACATGTGCAGTTGGGTAAAAGATGGTCAGTCACATATAGTGGGTATAGAAGTTTTGCCTACACACTGTTTAGCTTTTGAAAGGTCCTTTGTGAATCCATTTATTTGTAAGTCCAGTGTGAAATGGTAGAAGCAACCTCTAATGTAGCTCTCAGTTGTGTGTGAAGTCTGGTTTGGTAGAAGAAAGTTTGTACTTTGGAATTTCTTAAGTTGAAGTGATTCCATCTGAAAGATGATGAACAGGTTGTGGGAAAGGCATGATTAACTTTAGAAATGTTGAGTATGCATTTTGATGAATTAGCATGTCAGTATATTTTTATCACATTTTAAAAATTGAGGTATAGTTGATATATCACATTAGTTTCAAGTGTACAACATTATACTTGCTCTTTGTAGATACTGCAGAATGATCCCACAGTAGCTCTAGTTAACACCCATCACCATACATAGTTACAAAATTATTTTTCTTGTGATGAGAACTTTTAAGGTCTACCTTTTGGCAAATAAATACACAAATTTCAAATAAATACATAATACAATATTACTAACTGTAGTCACCCATGACATTCATTTTATAACTGGAAGTTTGTACCTTTTGACCCCCTCACTCATTTCGCCACCTCTCACCTCCTGCTTCCACCAACTGCCAATCTGTTCTGTATATGTTACCCTTTTTACCCCTAAAGATTCCACATATAAGTAAGAGCATACAGTATTTATTTGTATTTTTCTATCTGACTTATTTTCATTTAGTATGATGCCCTCGGGGTCCATCCATGTTGTTGTAAGTGGCAAGATTGCATTCTTTGTATGCGTGTGTATGTATTTATTCGTCAGTGGATGAGTGAACAAAGAAAATGTGTGTGTGTGTATGAGAACTTAGGTTGTTTCTTTGGCTTGGCTATTGTAAGTAATACTGCAGTGAACATGGAGTGCATATCTTTTTGAATTACTGTTTTCATTCTCTTTAGATAAATACCTAGAAGTGGGAATGCGGGATCATATGGTAGATCAATTTTTTAATTTCTTGAGGAAGCCGTGTACTGTTTTCCATAACAGTTACACGAATTTACATTCTCACCAACAGTGTACAAGGGTTCCCTTTCCTCCACGTCCTTGCCAGCGTTTGACAGCTCTCGGCTCTCTGATAGTAGTGGTTGTGAATGGTGTGGCGTGCTGCCACACTGTGATTTTGATTTGCTTTTCCCTGATGATTAGTGATGTAGAGCATCTTTTCATGTTCCTGTTGGCTAGCTGTATGTCGTCTTTGGAAAAATGTTCACATCTTTTTAATTGGATTGTGTTTTTGGTATTGAGTCATGAGTCCTTTATATATTTTGGGTGTTAACTCCTTATCAGATATATGATTTACAAATATTTTCTCCCATTTGTAAAGTGCCTTTTCATTTTGTTACTGATTTCCTTTGCTATGTAGAAGAGGCTTTTTAGTTTGATAGTCCCACTTATTTATGTTTTCCTTTTTTTTATACCTTTTTTAAATGTAAATATTTTATTGAAGTATAACATTCATAGTGCAAAATGCATAAGTCTTAAGTGTCTAGTGAAATGAATTTTCACAAAGTGAATATTCAGATATTCACAAAGTGAATGTAACCAGGGCTTGTATCAAGAAATAACATTCCCGCCTGTAAGAAGCCTTCCTTCTGCCCTTCCAGTCACTGCCTCTCCTCAAGGATAAAGCTATAGATTATCTTAATTTTTTTCTTCTTAAATCTTTTTCTACCTTTTTTTTTTTTTTTTATTGAGGCCTAACTTTGTTTATGGCACATATTTTAAGTGTACACTTTGATGAATTAAAAAAGTAATTTTTTAGAGCAGCTTAGATTCAAAGCAAAGTTGAGCAGGAGATACAGAGAGCTTCTCTATTTCCTTTGTCCCCACACATGCTTGGCCTCTCTCACTGTCAGCATCCCCGTTAGTGGTCTACTGGTCACTGTCAGTGACGGTACGTTGACACAATCATTGTCAGAGTCCACGGCTGCTGTTAGGGTTCTCTCCTGGTGGTTTTACATTCTGTGGGTTTTGGCAGGTGTATGATGACATGTATGCATCTTTATAGTAGCATATAGGACGGTTTCACTGTCCAGAAAATCCTCCGTGTTATGCCTGTTCATTTCTCTATCCTCTAGCAATTGTTAGTCTTTTTATTGTCTCCATAGTTGTACTTTTTCCAAAATGTCATGTACTAGTTGGAATCATGCAGTTAATAGTCTTTTTAGATTGACTTCTTTCACTTAAGAAGATGCTTGAAAGCTCATTTCTCTTTAGCAAAATGATATTCCATTGTTTGATGTATGAGTTTTATCCATTTATCCACTTATCCATTTATCCACTGAAGGACATCTTGATTGCTTCCAAGTCTTGGCATTTATAAATAAAGCTGCTAATCAACATTTGTGTGCAAGGTTTTATGTAGACATACGTTTTCTAATTGGTGAATGCCAAGGAGTGTGATTGCTGGAATGTATGATAAGAATATGTTTAGTTTGAATGTTTAGTTTGGAAGGAACTGCCCAACTGTTTTTCCAAAGTAGTTGTACCATTTTGCTTTCCCATCAGGGGTGAATAGGAGGTTCTGTTGCTACATATCCTTCCTGGCATTTGATGTCATTGTTTTGGATTTTGGCCATTCTAAGAGGTGTATTTTGGTATCTTGTTCTAATTTGCAATTCCCTTGTGACAAATGATGTTGAGCGTCTTTTCAGATGCTTCCTTTTCATCTGTAATCTTCTCTGGTGAGGTGTCTGTGTGGGTCTCATGCCTGGGTTTTGTGTAACCACTGCCTACCCAGACTGACATAGGCTCACAGGCTGGCACCCAGCAGGAGTCTCCTTGTGTCCTACCCTAGTTGATAACTCCAACTTTGATTAGTTTTGTCTGTGTTTGAATGTTATGTAAGTGGAATCATATGGAATTTACTTGTTTGTGTTTGGCTTCTTTCCCTCAGCATTGTAACTCAGAAATTCATCTACATTTGTGTAAGAGAGGCAGTGATTTTTCACTGCTTTGTGGTACTCTATTGTATGCTCACGTAACTTATCTGTTCTACTTTTTAGAGTTTTTTGGTGTGGGGGGTACTCTGGATAATGCCGCTGTGAACATTCTTGCACATATCTTTTGGTGGATATAGGCACGCATTTCTTTTGCTGTTTCACCCAGAAGTAGAGTTGTTGGGTTACAAGATGTTGGTTTAAATTAGTAGGCACTGCCAGTTTCTAAAGTGCTTATGCCAGTGTACACTACTGTCACCTGTATGAGGATTTTGGTCATTTCACATCTTCATCAGTACTTAATATTGTTTTGATATAGTCTTCATCAATACTTGATATTGTAAAGAGACATCAATACTGTCTCTTTCTACTTAGTCGTGTAGGGTTGCAGCAATGCGATTTTAACTTGCATTTTCCTCATGACTGATGAAATTGAGTATCTTTCTTTGTTGGCCATTTGGCTAAAACTTGTTATGAAGTGCCCGTTCAGACGTTTTGTTCGTTTTTTTTTTTTTTCATTGTGTTGTCTACTTTTTCTTCTTCATTTATAGAGGTTCTTTATGTATTCTGGATACAAGCCCTTTTTCAGATAGCATGTAAAGATATCTATAGTTTTATAGTATCTTTTAATTGCTTTTTTTTTAATTTGAAAAAGAATGTGTACATACAGTAAAAAATTTGAACAGCAGAGATGAATATGCAGTGAAAGGGCTGTCTCCTTCCTACACCATATCCTTAGTCCCACTTTCTGGCAAGAATCATGGTTAAGTTTCTTGAGTATCCTTCTAGAAGTTTCCTGTGCATACACTACATTTACCCCCTTTTTTCCCCCTAACACTAATAAGAGTAGTGAAGTGCATGCTATTCTTTACCTTGCCTTTTTTACTTAATATATCTTAGCGTTCTCCCCAAAACAGCCTATGCATTTCGGTTTGCTTCTTTAAATGGCAACAGAGTATTCCAGTAGATGGATAGAGTCTGTTTTTAGCCAGGCTATCTAATCACTTCTTGGTGGGTATTATTATTATTTCTGTTACTGCTACTACTGCTGCTGCTGCTAAGTCTCTTCAGTTGTGTCTGACTCTGTGCGACCCCATAGATGGCAGCCCACCAGGGTCCTCCGTCCATGGGATTCTCCAGGCAAGAACACTGGAGTGGGGTGCCATTGCCTTCTCCCACTACTCCTACTGCCACTCTACAAAAATGATATCAGATATATTGAATTTTAGGACTTACTGACCATCCCAATGTGGAAATGCCTTAGGTTTTCAAAATTTAGGGCTGCGCCATTTAAGGTGACATGAGTGCATAGATCATAGCTAAAGCCAGTAGAGCAATTAGGATCACACAGGAAGTGCCGTTAGACCAGTGGTTCTCTCAAGTACAAACGGGGTTGTCAGAATTATTTTGGGAGTCTTTTCTAAAAATCACATCACTGCTGCTTCTCCCAGCTCCAGTTTAGTGGATCTAAGGTGGGATTTGTGCAATTCATTCTTGCCTTTTTTTCTTATCCCTTGACTGTTACCCCATCCTAAAGGAAATCAGTCCTGAATATTCATTGGAAGGACTGATGCTGAAGCTGAAACTCCAATACTTTGGCCACCTGATGCAAAGAACTGACTCATTTGAAAAGACCCTGATGCTGGGAAAGATTGAAGGCAGAAGGAGAAGGGGACGACAGAGGATGAGACGGTTGGATGACATCACCGACTCAATGGATATGAGTTTGAGTAAACTCTGGGAGTTGGTGATGGACAGGGAGGCCTGGGGTTCAGCAGACATGGGGTCCCAAAGAGTCAGACACGACTGAGCAACTGAATTGTTACCCTGTGTATCATTTTCCTTTTGAGATCCAATTGTATAGAATGAGACGACAGCTGAGGATGGAACCCTGAGATACACAAGTGGAATAGGTGGAGCTTGGGAAGGGGGATGGATGGACAGAGAAGTCAGGTCAGTATAGGTTCTCTGAAACCAAGAGACGGGATGGTGCAATGAGGAAGTGGCAGGAGAGTCATGCTGCAGAGAGTGTCCAGTAAGAGGATGATTGGAACTTCTCTGCTGCTTAAGAGTGCTAGAAGAATTTAAGTAATGCTTTTTTAGTCACATCGTGCATCTCAGCAGTATTCTTGCCCAGTGTGGTACTAAGGTACTTTTTGTGGAAAATTGCTGTAATTATGTTCCATGTGTACCCAAAATTAACAGCTTCTGTTAATGATCCAAGAAGCCTGTAATCCTGAATTAAGAAACTTTTCTTGCATCTGTTTATAATTTTGGTTTCTTTTAATTCTCTACCAGTAATAATTTGTTTTTAGGTTATATTTAAAAAAAAAACCAAAGCTTGAACTTCTAATGTCTTAGACTTTAATTAGAGGTACTTTGATTTGTCCTTGTAGTCTCTAGGTTCTGGTGGACAAGATGGCACTCATTTCATATGTCTTGATATTTTACTTAATTTTATAGATTTTAATCCTCCTTACTCAACTTTGGTTTTTCTAGAAGGTCTATTTAGTCTTCATTTTCATCCCTTTAAATACTCAGATATCTTTTCTGAAGTTGTTCCAATTATATGTTGTATTTTTGAAGTACATCTGTGTTGTTGAAGACACTGGATCCCATATGTGGGGATGGTGTAGAAAGAAACTGTGTGGGAGGTGATAAAATTTGTTTCTTAAAAATAAAGTTCAGTATATATATTTAGGAAAAATTAGGTGAGATATGAAGTAATGTGTGGGGTATACTTCTTGGTTTATACTGATTTATACTCTTTTATTCATGGTTACGGTTGTATGGGTTGGTATGACCCAGAAGAGAGTACGTATTAGTCTATACATAGTGTGATTTAGAATTAAGGTTGAGTTGCATTTTTCAGGTATTATGAAAATGTGATTTTGCTGCATGTTATTTGGTATTAAGGCTTCTGTTTATTTAGCTATAAGACTGCTGTATTATGATTTTGAGGAATTATAAGCATTTCAGCACTTGAAATCTGTGATCAAGGACAGTGGGTCATTGAATTTTTAGGTGAGCTCTTATAAAATTGTATACTGCCCTGTTATTTACTGGAAGAGAATTAAAAGTAAATATGTTGATGTTAAATATGTGTCAATGGTAAATACACAAAGATACACTTTAAATTTATTTAAAATTATGTGAGTGAGTGAAAGTTGCTCAGTCGTGTCTGACTCTTTGTGACCCCGTGGACTATATAGTCCATGGAATTCTCCAGGCCAGAATACTGGAGTGTGAAGCCTTTCCCTTCTTCAGGAGATCTTCCCAACCCAGCAATTGAACCGGGGTCTTCTGCATTGCAGTCAGATTCTTTACCAGCTGAGCTACCAGGGAAGCCCTTAAAATTATGTGGATATAGTGTAATAATCTCATAAGTATATTGGCAACTTGTTGTTGCTGCATTTTAGAATTACCAGGCTGAAGCCCTTTTGACTTCCTGCTGCTTTACAACCTGGAGACTGACAGGGAGGTCCAGTCATTGCCTGGATCTGCAGACAAGGTGGGCTTGCGCGCTGTTTTAACCCAGAAAGATTAGAAAGGTGGTGCTTGATCTCCTGGCTTAGAATTTGATGCATGTATGAAGTGCTGCTGCTGCTATTTGTTTCAGCTAAAACCTCGAGATTAGCATTTTCTGGTTATGAAAGAGATTGAAAATTTTTGAATATGGCCTTAATATTACATTATTAAATGTAGAAAGTAAGTTTCAATTGCTTTATCATTTTTTTTGCTTAATTTTTTTATATTGAGATAATTCATATACTGTAAAATTCATCCTACTTGGTCTTAGTGTATAATCCTTTTTATTTGTTGCTGGATTTGGTTTGCTAGAATTTTATTGAAGATTTTTGTGACTATATGAGTTTTTGGTCTCTAGTTTTCTTTTGCTGTGATATCTTTGGTTCTGGTATCAGGATAATACTGGGCTCATAGATAGAGTTGGGATGTGGTCCCTCCTCTTCCATTTTTCTGGGAAGAGTGAAGAATTTGTGTTCATTCTTTAAATATTTGGTAAATTCATCAGTGAATGTGTTTGTGCTTGGGCTTTTCTTTGTGGAAAGTTTTAAAATTTGTCGTTGGTGTTGTCTTAGTCCTTGAGTCATGCGTAACTCTTTGTGGCCCGGTGGACTGTAGCCCGCCAGGCTCCTCTGTCCAGGGGATTTCCCAGGCAAGAATACTGGAGTGGGTTGCGATTTCCTTTTCCAGGGGATCTTCCTGGCCCGGGGATCGAATCCATGTCTTCCTGCATGGCAGGTGAATTCTTTACCATTGAGCCCCTCAGGAAGCCAATAATTTGGTTTTTCTCTGTTTGTTTTTTTTGGTCAGTCCAGCTAAAAGTTTGTCAATTTTGTCTATCTTTTCAAAGAACCAACTTTTGATTTCATTTATTTTCTCTATTGTTTTCTCTTTTTTTAATAGCATTGTTTTCTGGTTATCTTTATTATTTTCTTCTGCTTTCTTTGGGCTTCCCTTGTGGCTCATCTGGTAAAGAATCTGCCTGCAATGCGGGAGACATGGGTTCGATCCCTGGGTTGGGATGATCCTCTGGAGAAGGGTATAGATACCCATTCCAGTGTTTTGGCCTGGAGAATTTCATGGACTTTGTAGTCCATGGGGTTGCAAAGAGTCGGATGCGACTTTCACTTTCTGCTTTCTTTAGATTTAGTTTGCTCTTTTTCTCATGTTTTAAAGTGGAATGTTAGTTTGATTTGAGATCTTTTTTAATACAGATATGGACAGGTATAAATTTCCCTCTTAGCACTGTTGTAACTGCATTCTATAAATTTTGTATATTGTTTTCATCTCAGTATTTTCTAATTTCTTTTTATTTCAGTTTTTTTTGTTTGTTTGTTTTAGATATTAGCTCAAATATGCATTAATACTGGAAGCAGTTAAGAATTGCTGCCATTTACAGGATAACTGTCGCTCTATATGTATTATTTCCCTAATCCTCATAGGAATTGTGTCATTGGTGAAATACTGGTGGTTTCTTGTTTTACAGACAAGGAAACGGAAGTTTAGTCAGTTAACCAAGGGGTTTTTTTTTTTTTTTTTTCTGTTTTTAAATATATTTTTAATTGGAGGATAATTGCTTTACAATGTTGTGTTGGTTTCTGCTGTTCAGCAGCATGAATCTGCCAAAAGTGTACCTACGTCTGCTCCCTCTTGAGCCTCCCCCCCGCCCCCCCCCCCCCCCCCCCAGGCTGTCCCAGGGCACCAGGCTGAGCCCCCTGTGTGACACAGCAGCCTCCCGCTAGCTGTATGGTGACATGCATGTTTCATGCTCTCTCTTGAGTGTGCCCCACCCTCTCCTTCCCAAGTCTGTTCTCTATTCCTGCCTTACAGATCGGTTCGTCAGTACCATTTTTCTAGATTCCATATATATGTGTTAATATACAACATTTTTTTTTCTCTTCCTGACTTATTTAATTCTATATCACAAGCTCTAGGTTCATCCACCTCATTAGAACTGACTCAGATTCGTTCCTTTTTATGGCTGAGTAATATTTTATTGTGTATATGTACCACAAGTTCTTAATCCGTTCATCTGTCGATGGACATCTAGGTTGCTTTCTAGGTTGCTTTCATGTCCTGGCTATTGTAAATAGTACTACAGTGAATATTGCGGTACATGTCATTTTGAAATTATGGTTTTCTTAGGGTATATGCCCAATAGTGGGATTGCTGGGTCAGTTTTCCAAGATTTTGCATACCAAATCAGAGGCTTGACTCTCTTCAGAGCTTGTATTCTCATTATGTTACACTTCTACTCTAAACTGCTTGGAAATAGTGATGATTCCTGTAAAAAGAAGGTTAGATATATTTTCATAATATATAGGCTGTAGCAAGTAGCTGGACTATATTTAGTACTCGTCGTCATCTATTCACACAGGAGTTCTCACCCTTTCTTTCATTTAAACATTTGAAATTCAGACTTCCCCTCCCACATGTTGCAAGGACTTTGGCTGGACTTGGCTTTTAAATATTTGTTTTGTGGTAGCTCTGCTGAATCAAAAAAGTAGCTTTAAATGATATTTTAAAACTATTTGTCTGCTGATTCTGGTATGAAAGATAACTTGTGTCCAAGTTTTAAGTCTTTTTTTAGGTGGGCCATTGCTGTGCTGGAGAGCAAATGTTTAAATATTTTCATCTTTATTTTTTTTCTGTACAGTTGAATTGCTTCTGGGACAAAGAAGAGCCTTTGTTGATCCTTTGAAAAGTTGGCTCAAGGATTTAGTATGCATTTCCTACTTCTTCCCAGATTTCTGTTATTACATGGTTGTATAAAGGATACATTTTTGTATCTTTTGTAATTTATAATGGTGCTGAGCACATTATAACTAATCAGTAAATAACGAATGATGAAGGCCTTTGGATAAACTTTAATCAGCCCCTTTTTCTTTTTGTTTCTTTTGTCTACAGGGCATGTGGTGATTATAAACTTTGAGCCTAGAATTTTAGGCTTAAACTACTTTTAAATGAAACTTAGTTTTTTCCCCTTCAATCACTATTTTAAAAAAAGAGAGAAATTATACTTTTAAGTATATCTCCGTTTTCTGCAGATGACCCTGTCTTCAAGTATGGTACTGTTTCTCATTAGAATGAGTAATCTTTTTTGTTTGTTTGTTTTTTTGCAGATTACATTCATTATGGGTTATTATTGGGTTGGCTAAAAAGTTCATTTGGGTTTTTCTGTAAGATGTTATGGAAAAACAAACCCAAACAAACTTTTTGGCCAACCCAGTATAAGATATTGCTATAATTCCCTGTACTGTCCAGTAAATCCTTAATGCTTATCTATTTCAAGTATAAAATACTTGTTAGTCCCATATCCCTAATTTGTTCTTCTCCCCCTCCCTCTCCCTGTTTGTTGTTTTCTGTGTCTTGTGAATCTGTTTTGTATATTGATTCATTTGTATTATTTTTTTAGATTCCACATGTAAGTGATATACAGTGTTTATTTGTCTTTTTCTGTCTGACTTATTTGACTTATTTCACTGAGCATTATATTCTCTAGGTTCATCCATGTTGCTGCAAATGTCAGGTTTTTTTTTAATGGCCAAGTAATACTCCACCACACATCTGCATATATATATATTTATGTATTTGTTTTTGGTTGCTCTGGGTCTTTGCTGGTGCACATGGGCTTTCTCTAGTTGTGGTGACCTGGGGCTTCTCATTGTCATGGTTCCTCTTGATGTAGATAGAGCACAGGCTCCGGGCACGTGGGCTTCAGTAGTTAGGGCATGTGGGCTTAGTGGACTTAGTAGTACTTATAGTATAAGTACTTAGTATACTTAGTATAAGCATGTGGGCTTAGCGGCCCACGGGCTCTAGAGCATCGGCTCAGTAGTTATGGCGTGCAGGCTTTGTTGCTGCGCAGCATGGAGTCCTCCCAGAGCAGGGATTGAACCCGTGTCCCCTGCTTTGGCAGATGAGTTCTTACCCACTGTACCACCAGAGAGGCCCCTATGTTATATCTTCTTAAACTAGTCTTCTATTGATGGGCACTTGGGGTGCATCCATGTCTTGGCAACTGTAGATGGTACTGCTGTGAACATTGGGGTGCATGTGGCTTCTAAAATTAAACTTTTCTTTTTCCCCCAAAATATACCTGGGAGTGAGATTACTGGATCATGTGGTAGCTCTGCTTTGTAGTTTTTAAGGCACCTCTGTACTGTTTTCCACCATGACTGCACCAATCTACATTCCCACCAGCAGTGTATGAGAGTTCCCTTTTCTCCACATCCTCTCCAGCATTTATTATTTGTAGACTTTTTGATGATAGCCTGAAATGAATAATCTTAAAGTTTTGCTGAATCTGTTGAGTAACTGTAGGGATTGAGGAGAAATTTTCAAAATCACAGTGAGGTCTTGATTAAATCCTTAGGTGCTACTGCTGGTCTTCATGGGGAATCTGTCTGAAATGGTCAAGATAATTTATTTGGTGATAACTGCTTGAATTAGGGCTTTTAAATTGCTTAGTAGTGTTGTGAACCTTGGGTTTGCCAGAGGTAGCGCTTTCTGAGCGAGTGCCACTGAGCCATTTTATGACTGTGTGTCTCCCCTGTTACTTTGTGTACTTGAACGTGGGTGATACAAAAGGACCTGTCGTACATGGGGTGGTAGTTTGTAGTTCTACTAATTACTGGAGGTCAGGTGTTTGTGCTGGAAAGTTCTCTTAAGTGACCTTATTCCTGTTGAAGTAATCTTTCCTTATTTGTCCAACAGTAAGTGACATTGTGAAATCATAATAACTTTTTAAAATACTTTAATGTTTGTTACCTCATTTATCCTCACAAGCCTGTTGTGGGCAGGACAATAACCGGAATTTTACAGCTGAGAAACCAGATGGCTGCTTCAGGCATGATTATCTTCACAGGACTGGTGTTAAAATTTTGAGGTATTGCTAACTGTGGCCTGGTCCTTGGCTTCCAAAGGTTGAAACTCTTATATTGAAGGTTTCCTAAGACTTTGGGGGCCATAATTATGCTAACCAAACTCATGAGGCCAGTTGATTAGAAAAATCAGAGATAAGAGGAAGATTAATTACATTAATAAAACACAGAACCAGTTGACTACAATCTTTTTAGGTTATACTACATCTGTGACTATAATGCTTTTATAAGTTTGCCTCAGTTCAGAGCATCACTTTTGTGAATTCAAGGTACTTGAATTTATAGTCATTCTACTCCCCCTCTTCTGTCCCTGGGAAAATTTTTTTCCTACTGTAGATCAGTTTTGCCTGATTTGGAGATCATATAAATGGATTTAGGTGATATGTATTCTTTTTGTAAGGCTTCCTTGACTCAGTATAGTGGTTTTGATATTCATCAGTAGTCTGTTCCTTTTATTATTGTGTGCTTTTTAATAGTTTCTATTGTGTGAGTATACCACTGTTTTGTTCCTCTGTTCTCCTGTTTATAGATACCCTAATTTGCTTTTTAAATTTTAACAACAATAACACAAAAGTCGCTTATCAGCATGCCTTCTTACCTAACATCAGGTAATGGACAAGAATTGATTGTGATTTTCTTAGATAGCTTTATATTTCAGCCTTGTTTTTCTAGTTTCCTTGATTTGGTTTTAGATATGGTACGTGAGATACCTTCGCCCTTTGAGCACCCCAGTTGCAAACCATCTCATGTGTTATGTATTGATTTCTACTTGGGGATGATTTTTTAAATCTTAATGCCTTTAGCCCACTGTGTACTGACTATTAAGGTGATTTACTTTTTAAACAAAAGTGTGCCTGTTTTCATTTATGGTCCAGTTTTGTAAAATCTTGCCTGTCTCCCTGAAGCCAAAGGCAACACTGAGAGCTAATATGAGAGTTTTGTTTTGGGAACTTTGTGGCTCACTGTATTTCTGTTCAGAGACCATGTTTGCCTAATGACTTGACATTTGAGCCTGTTTTTTCAGTTACTTGACATTTTCCTCATTAAAAAACCTTCACTATATGCAACAATCTTTGGTAAATGAGACCCCTTTTCCTTTTCTTTTCTGAATCAGACATCTCATGGTTCTTTAACATTTTCAGAACTCTAATAATTTTTCTACCATCTATGTGGAACCTTCTAGTTTTTTAGGGGAAAAAAAAAGGGATTGGAACATATCTCAAAAGTTAATAGATGTATGACTAATGCTGGGTATATAAGATCATTTCTTAACTTTGCATATATTATACTACTTGAAAAATAGTGCTCCATGATTCTTCTCCATCTCTTGCTCTTCCAGTTGCTCTGTATTATTAATGTATTTAGTATGGGTGATCCTTGGTCATTTTTACTAAGCTTTTTTTAATATCTAAATTTGCCAAACTTGTACTTACATTTTTCTTTGTTAATCAAGTTTTTATAGAACTCTTATTTATCAGTTCATGTTATATCTTGATTTGTGTATTCTGTGATTTCCTCTGAGGGATGGAAACTGACTTGTAGTATTAGGGTTTAGTAAGTGGAATAACTTGAATCTGAGATCATAGGACTCTAATAAATAATGTTTTGGAAGAAAGTTGGTAGCTGGAACTTGCTGAACCTTTGGTTCTGTTCTTTAAGGGAATCTGCCATAAACTGAGGGTTGGGACAGGGCCTTGGAAAGTCTTCTAGACAACAGTGAGTCTTAAACACTTAATGATACATCAGAGAAGAACCTAGCAAAACCCTGTGATAATTTAGAAAGCTTGTAGCTTTTCTTGTGTTGATTTCCTTCCCACTTTGGTTGTTTACATGACATTAATAATTGGAAGTAGAACAAAATGTTCTGAATTTCATCTTTCTTATATATGCTTCCTAATGGAGTTTCTTAGAAGCAAGGAATTGGTCTAAAGAGAATAGGTTAGAGATGTGGATAGTTTATGAAAACTTAGATATTCAAGGGAGCAATTATTTTCCTTTTTTGTTAGCCCCTCATCTCTCTGATTTGACTTTTTGCCAGTCTTTTTCACATGTGTTCAGCCATCTTGGTAATTTTCTTCAGGTGAGGAGTGTGGCAGAGGCCTCAGGAAGAGAACACTATGGAAAATGGTTTGCAAGGAAGCCTAGCACAGTTGCTGGAGGCATGGGAGGAGGTTCTGAAACAGTTGTCTTTTTACCTCGTACCCTTCAAAGCTTGAAAGAAGGAAGTCAAAACAGCCTCCAGTCCTAAGCCCTCCCTTTGCTGAGCTCTGTGTTGGCTGGTGTGTGTGTGTGCAGTCTTTCACTTGTGTCCAGCGCTGCACCTACGTGTACTGTAGCCTCCCAGGTTCCTCTGTTCATGGGGTTTTCAAGGCAAGAATACCGGAGTGGGTTGCCGTTTACTTCTCCAGGGGATCTTCCAGATCCAGGGATTGAACCCTTGTGTCTTGTGTCTCCTGCACTGGCAGGCAGATCCTTTACCACTACGCCACCTGGGAAGCCCGTGCTAAATGGTAGTGCCACGCTGTTCAGAGACATGTGGCTGGTGGGATGAGAGAGAGAGACAGAGAAAGCATAGGTTTCCATTTGGGGGCTGCCACGATCTTTCATTCTGTGAAAGCCTAGCTAAGAATGGCATTTGCCATCATCTTAGTGCAACAAAAAGGCATTTAAAAGTTGTTAGGGCTACAGTGGTTTGGTTTCTTCAAAGGAAATATCTTTTTAAATATTTAAAAGTGTTATCTGCTTATTTGAAGCAATTCAGAATTGTGTATAGCATAAAGTGAAAATGGTCTCTTACCCACCTCCTTTCTAAAGACTACTTTCGGGAGATGACTTCTTCTTGGTATCTTAACCTTCCAGACCAGAGGGTTCTTTTTGGTGTAAAGAGTCAATGCATCACTTGGGTATACTCATGGAGTTTGATTTTTATAACCTTTTCAAGTAACTTGACTGACACTAGGTCATTCTGGTTTCTTAGGAGGAATTAGGGCACTTCGGTTGTCTTTTTTATGCTCTGAGAGTTGACAGGATATTCTTTTAGAAACCTGTCTGATAAGTTGTAACTCCTTAATTTTTATTTCCTTTTATAAGTGAAGCAGTATTTTGGTTGCAGTGTGGTGAAAGCCCCAGTTATCTTAGCAAATTACTCTAAAACTTAGGGCCTTAAAAAACAATTTATGATTATTTCTAAGAGTTGACAGGCTCAGCTTGGAAAGGGGCATAGCATCACTTCTGTTACCTCCGTAATGGTCAAAGCAGTTACAGAGCCTGCCCAGGTTCAAGGGAGTGGGGTGGGGAATGGCCTTCTCCGTCAGAGGCCTGGCAGAGAGTTGGGCCGTCTTTAATCTTCCACTAGTGGTGTGACTGACGCAGTGGCAGTTTTGAGAGGGAGAGGTGACAATTAGAGAATATCGTTTTTATCACTCACTAGCCTTCTGGGTTAAAATTTACCATGCTCAGGCACAGCTTCAAGGTAAATTTATTTTATTGTTCTTGGTAAAGGAGAAGAAAACATCAATGAAATTAGTTTACAGGCAAGGTTTTTAATGATGTAAGAAAGAAGATGAACTCCAGAGGGAGCAGGCAAGGTTTCCCACTCCCCGCTGCTCTCAAGTAAGCACACATAACTCTTAAGAGTTAACTTGCCTTACTGCTTTTTCTTACTGAGAACTCTGGTAGCTTGCAGAATTTAAGGAGATGGTTTTTGAAGCAGATTGGTACATTGAATGTGTCATCAAGGGGGCTTCCCAGGTGGTGCTAGTAGTAAAGAACCTGCCTGTGAATACAGGAGACGTAAGCGATGTAGGTTTGATCCGTGGGTTGGGAAGATCCCCTGGAGAAGGAAATGGCAGCCCACTTCAGTATTCGCGCCTGGAGAATCCGATGGACAGAGGAGACTGGCAGGCTACAGTCCGTGGGGTTGCAGAGTTGGACACGACTGAAGTGACTTAGCACAAGTACGCACGTGTCATCAAGAGAGCCAGGTATGCCAGTCTCCACCTCCTCAGAGATTTGCTAGACGAGACATCCCTTCCCTGTAACTCAGTGCCCCATACACATATCCTCTTAGATCTTGTTTATAAAGTGCTTTGGGAAATGATTAAGTGGGTTGAAGCTAGCTAGCATGGTTTATAATTTTCCCAACCCTTTAGCTTAAAATGAGCCCTTTGCTTATCCTTCAAGATACTTGCTTTTCAGAGATTTAATGGGAGGATTTTTGTCTTCCGATTAGATTTTAAAAATGAAACTGTCCTTTTGGAATTTTAGAACTTGAACTGTCCTGCCTTCTTGAGTGTGTGGAGTGTTCTCTTACCTCTGTGTGTGCTTTTGCAGTTCCCTCTGTACAGTCTCTCTCCCATCACCTACCTGGGGCCTTATTACATACCCGGGAAACTTTTTCTTATCTTACAGTATTCATGTTGGTTTATTTGTTCCTCTTAGAGCACTAACTGACCATGTCTTCGTGTTTGAGTTTATTCTAAACTGAGTGCTGAGACCATCTCAGTCATCTTTATTGCCCTCACAGAGCCTCTCTTGCTTAAATTTAATGTGTTGAATGAAGTGTACAACTAGATGCACAGTATTCCTCTAAACCTGCGGCTTGGCAGAAACTAACACAGGAGGGTGGTTTAAAAAAAAAAGTGGAAAGAGATAATATGAAAAAAGCCATTGAGCACCTAATAATGGCAACTGATTTTTCTGTAGCACTGTGTAGTACACAAGACTCTTCGCTTGAGTATGGTTATGTACTTTTGACTCTAGGAGGGTTGCAAATATTTCCTCCCCTTAACAGATGAGTAAAGGGAGTCTGGAACTTGCTCAGGCTCACTCCTCTAGAAAGAGGTGGAGCTAGAACTCAAGTCTAGTTATGTAAGTGTCTGAGGCAATCCTGTAATTTTTGCTTGTGATTTTTAATCAGGTAGGTTCTGCTTTCCAAAGAAACAGTATCTGAGGATACAAAATATATTGAAAGATGATCATTGAATTCTGGGCTTTCCTATTTCTGGCAATATATTAACCAGCGATTTCTTTTTTTTTCTTTCTGGCTATGCTGTGCAGAATGTGAAATCTTAGTCCCCTGACTAGGGATTGAGCCTGTGACTCCTGCAGTGGAAGCGTGGAGTCTTAACCCCTGGACCTCCAAGGAAGTCCCTACTAACCAGAGATTTAATTTGTAGTAGTTTGATTTATATTATCCAGTGCAATATGGATTTTCCCTGGTGGCTCAGACGGTAAAACGTCTGCCTGCAATGCAGATAGACCCGGCTTCAATCCCTGGGTCGGGAAGATCCCCTGGAGAAGGAAATGGCAACCTACTCCAGTATTCTTGGCCTGGAGAATCCCATGGACGGAGGAGCGTGGTCGTAAAGAGTCGGACAGGACTGAGTGACTTCATATACTGGATATGAAAGTTGCTGTTTATATTTCTTGTATTTTGAGACTTTGCACAATTTAAAAGTTACTCTTCTTAAAGTTATTTGTCCAAGTTAACAACTGCTAACAAAATCTCACCATTTAGTTTCGTACTAGACAGAGTATTATTGTATTACATAGAGCACTGTAGACACATGAAAAATGATTTGAGTGGCATTTTTTCAATTCTCTGTAGTATGGTGTGTAATTAGTACCATTCTGCATGCATAAGAGAGACGTTAATCTATTATATACAAAGGATGGTTTAGGGAATAGGTTGACAAACTGCTGCTCAGCTATATCTAGCCAAAGAACTAAAATCTTTTATAAGAATCACTTTATGTTTTATGCTTATTGCAAAGAGAATAGTATTTCTGTGAATATTATATGAAATTCAAATTTCAGTGTCCATAAATAGTTTCATTGGAACAGTCACCCTCATTCATTTACTTAACTGTTGACAGCTGCTTTCAAGCTCCACTGGCAGAATTGGGTAGTTGTGACAGAGACCATGTGGTCTGACAGACCTAAAATATTTACAGAAAAGGTTTGCCAGCCTGTGCCTTAGGGCATTAGTGCTTAATTCTGTCTTGGGGAACCTCAGTTGAGAAAGGGTAAGCTTAGGAATGAAGACACCTGTTCGACTGCTGCAGTATTTAAGAGTATTTGTATTTAAGAGGAGGAGTATGTGTATCACAGCTGTTTTGAGAATTTGATCCTTTTTTTGCACTGGAGTGATATCCTTTGTCCCTTGGCTCTGACAATTACAGCCTGGATTGGGCACCCAGGTTTTATTTTGTTCTAATGTGCTGAGTTTGACTTATCCATTGTATTTGACACTTTGAAAAGCAGTTTTTTTAATGACTTACATTGAGATTTGCTTTTGAGAAGCTACTAATTGGCAGTTCCAAACTGGACAGATTGAGGCCAGGTAAAGCCTGTAGGTGCCTGTCAGGCAGCAGTGAAGTTAAAAATCACCTGCTGTCAACACTAGGGAATTTTCCTATCATTTTCATTTTTTGAGTAAATGAAGGATCGTTAGATTTCTGAAGTTGCAGCACTGAATGGGGAAACTGGGTAGTTTGCCTCTGTGGAGTTCCCTTTGTTTCTGTAGCCTAATCATGAACTACTCTCTGCTATCTTCTTTCTGACTTTGGTTAGAAATCATTTTTCGGGTAAGTTTTTAATTAGGAAATGCAGAAATAGAACTGCTTGAGTTGTCATAACTTGAACTCGCTGTGGAACTTTTAAACTGGAGAGGGTGCCAATGAAGACTTATTTGAAAAAATAGGGGAGGGATATGTTTCCTGCCTAAATTAATGCTGTTGGTTTTGAATTATATGAAGCTGAAGACAGTTATAGAGGGGGCTAATAAGGACTATTGAGGAGAAAGCTATCGACTTCTTCCTTTAAACTTCTATTTTGTATGGAACTTTCATTAACTTACATCTAATTTTGACAAGTGAGGTTCTTCAACGTCATGTTTTCCTGTAAAAGTAGATCTTTAAATAAAAAATCAACTCCAAAGTTTGACAGAAATCTTAAAACATATCAGTGAATACTGTTTTATTATTCAGGTGCTATGCTGCGCTTCGACGCTCAGTCGTGCCTGACTCTTTGCAGCCTCATGGACGGTAGCCTTCCAGGCTTCTCTGCCCGTGGGGATTGTCCAGGCAAGAATATTGGAGGATGTTGCCATGGCCTCCTCCAGGGGATCTTCCTGACCCAAGGGAGACCCTTGGTGTCTCAGACCCTTCCTGACCCTGGTCTCCTGCATTGCAGGCAGATTCTTGGCCATCTGAGCTGCCAGGGGAGCCCGGTCGTTCTGTGACTTGAACAGGAAAGCGCTGACAAGTGCTGTGAACAGGGTTTGAACCTGCTTGGGGAGACCCCGTGGGATCTTGAGTCCAAGGCCTTAACCACTTGACCATCACAGCTCTGTGTGCACGTTGCCTAATCAAGATTACTTTGGTTATAAGAAACAAGTGCATTAACACGATTTTAGTAAGGGGGAAGTTTATTTTAAGGCCATTCATTCAGTTCATTCAGTAAACATTTATTGAGTCAGATAGTCTGTGTCAGGCACTGTTCTAGATATTCAAGAATACAGGGAAATCTCAACATTAATCAGAGAGCAAGCACCATTGTGTACCTAATAAACCTAGATTCAAGGAGGTGCTGAGGATCTTAATGGTAGGTTGTATCAGTCACATGAAAGACTTGTTGAAATGCAGATGAAGAATTTGCATTTCTGACAAGTTCCCTGGTGATGTGCATGCTGATGTTCCTCTGGGGACCACACTTTGAGAACTTTAATAAGTTCTTAGAGGGATTATCTAATTGATTCACCTCTGACAACATATGAATGTTGTCTAATTCCCTTTTGCCATCTTGGGTGTCTGATATCCATCCTTCATCTAAACAGGAATTTTTCTGGAGGGCAGTTACTCTTGAAGGACACGATGGCAGATACAGGCTGTGAACCGTGTCCAGTGAAATACAGAACGAACTGGCGGGTTGTGTGTTACAGTCATCTGTTCTTCTCCTTTTTCCTACCTGTCCATTCTTAGTCTTTGTTAAACTTGTGATTTTCTTTACAGAGTCTGAGTCAGTTTTGGAAGTTCTTTTGAAAGGGAGAGTGTATGATGTTCCAGCTTTTACCCTTTTCTCTCTTGAGGTTGAACACAAAGAGAAACACATGTTAACTTCTCCCTTTTTGTCCAGAAGAGTCAGAACTTCACAGCCAGGAGGATTTTGGGGGGGTGGGTAATGGTGGTAGTGGGGTGAATTTTTTTTTAACTTTTTGGAAAAAGTTGGAGACTTTCAAGCTATTGAAGTATGTAGTACAGATCTGAAATAGGATTGGGGTAGTAGGAAGTAGATAAGATAGAGTAGAAGAAACACAAAGAGACGAAAAATGTGTTAATGGAAAAGAAACTTTAAGAATTAATGTCCTTGTAATTTTCCTGAAAAAACAGATGCTATAAAGACTGTCACGGCAGAGGTGAAACACAGTGCTGAAATAAAACAGCCGCACAGTGGACCAGAACGTCCAGGAAGAAGCCATATGTGGCCTGAATGTGAATTATTTTAGGGTGATTGGAAAGGTTTTAGATAGGGAAATAAAGGTACCCAGTGAAGATTGTACGCAGGGGTAGTTTTGCCAGGAATTTAAAAAAAAGAGGAAAAGTCATTTCTTAGACTGGTTCTTTCCAAAGTGCTATTACTGTGTTATTCAATCTTCACAAATAAATTGGATGTGTCTTATTTCTCCCCTTTTCACTGAGGGTGAAATTTAGTAGAGATTTAACTTGCTTAAATAAAACCTAGGTTACTGAGTTCAATGAGTCTAGACTTTAAAACCCAAATCTTACTTGTTATCTTTTTCCTTGGAAATGAGGTTCTTTTACTGTTTTCCCAGTCTTAGTTATACCTATGTAGCCAGAAGCCAGAGTCATCTTTGACCTTTATACCTCCTCCATTATTCACCAAACTGATCTTCTGCCTATATCTTATATTTTTCTCTCCCTCTTTACCATCACTGCCACAGCAGGTCAGGCAGCCTCTGCCTCCTGTTTGGCCTGTTGTGTTTAAATGGAACTTCTTACTGGGTTCTGGGCTTTCTCTCATTCCATTAATTTATGATCTTTGGAAAACAGACCTGTTAATATCATTTACGCACCAAAAGAACAGGATGAATGCTTACTCTTTGAGATGAAATTCAGAAACTCTGTAGTCTGACTTCAGACTATACTGTTTTACCTAACCACCTAATTTTATCCCCATATACTTTGCATAGGAGAAGGCAATGGCACCCACTCCAGTACTCTTGCCTGGAAAATCCCATGGACGGAGGAGCCTGGTAGGCTGCAGTCCATGGGGTCACTAAGAGTCAGACACGACTGAGCGACTTCACTTTCACTTTTCACTTTCATGCTTTGGAGAAGGAAATGGCAACCCACTCCAGTGTTCTTGCTTGGAGAATCCCAGGGACAGGGGAGCCTTGTGGGCTGCTGTCTATGGGGTCGCACAGAGTCAGACACGACTGAAACGACTTAGCAGCAGCATACTTTACATAAGCCACATAAAACTAATTGTTCCTTACTTATAATAATCTCTGATCTCAAAGTGTTGTAGTATAGTTATAAATGGATTTCATAATAACCCTGAATCTTAAAATAGAGTTAAAATTTTATTTGGTATTTTTATATTTTTGCTTAAGAGGGCAAGGCAGTATATAAAATAAAGATAACTGTCCAAGACAGTTAAAACTGGGGGCATGGGGAACCACAACTTGGTACTTATAAGGATAGGTTTTCAGCTGTTAGGAAAAATTGGCTTCTTAGACTCCTCAGGTACTCAGGGATCTGACCAGTTAATGTTTTACCGTAGTTGCCTGGTTCCTGCTTTGGTTCCTTTTGTAGCTTAATATATTTTTTGCTTTGTTTGGGACTTGTTGGTTAAACATGAATTCTTTAAAGCAATACAGAAACAAGAGAAAAGATTATAGCATATATAGTATGTGTTACATCTAAAATGTCCAGTTTAGGCATCAAAAATAATTTTGTGATAACTTCTAAAGAATCATTAGAAATATTTCTGAGCATTCCTTAAGAAGATCGCAAGCCCAATTTAACATGCTTCTTAATTTATCTTCTGCTGCTGCTAAGTCGCTTCAGTCGTGTCTGACTCTGTGTGACCCCATAGACGGCAGCCCACCAGGCTCCCCTGTCCCTGGGATTCTCCAGGCGAGAACACTGGAGTGGGTTGCCATGTCCTTCTCCAATGTATGAAAGTGAAAAGAGAAAGTGAAATCGCTGAGTCTTGTCCGACTCTTAGCGACCCCATGGACTGCGGCCCACCAGGCTTCTCCGTCCATGGGATTTTCCAGGCAAGAGTGCTGGAGTGGGATGCCGTTGCCTTCTCCATGACTTATCTTCTAGCTCTTGACAAAAGCAGAATCAGGCTATGTGACCTTAGCAAGTTATGTGACTTCCCTGAGACTCAGTTTCCTTATCTCATAAAAGGGCTTAGACTAGGTAAGTGGTTCTTCACGGGTGGTGGGGAGGTTGAATTTGTCCCCTGGAGGACATGTGACAGTGTCTGGAGATATTTTTAGTTGTTATCACTTAGTGGAGAAGAGGTGCTAATGACATCAAATGGGTAGAAGCCAAGAATACCGCTAAACATCCTACAGTATATAGGACACTCTGCAAAGCAAAGGATTGCCTGGAAGTGGTCCCGTTTTGGTCTGTTCAGTTCTGTACTGTACTGTTTGCTTGAGATCATCTTTTCAAATTGGTCCCATATACCTCCAGATCAAAACCACACTCCTTTCCTTTTTTAACCCAGTGTGGTATCTTTATTACCTCACGGACCTATCTTGCTTTCCAAACTCCTTGCCTTCTCATTTTCTCTCTGCCTGGAATGTCTTTCTGCCTCCTGCTTGTCATATAAGGTTGATCCATGAATAACATGGGTTTGAATTGCTCAGGTCTGTTTATATGTGGATTTTTTTTTTCAGTAGTAAATAAATACTACAGTATTACATAAACTCTGGTTGATTGAATCTGCAGATGCAGATGACTGACTATAAGTTATATATAGATTTTTGATGGCATGAAGAGTTCGTGCCCCTGACCCCATATTGTTCCAGGGTCAGCTGCAGGTATACCGTCTCTAAAGATATAATTTTTGTATTCCCTTAACATTTGGTGTTAATTTAAACTAAGTCATAGTTCTTTAATTTCACATGTTCTTTGTGTACTGTATTTCTAAACTTTTAAGTTTCTCAGAGGGTGTCCTCTCTCTGCTTTTAATCTTTTCTCCACTGTAGATATCTTTGATGATTTGTTTCTTTTCAAACCCTGGTGGGCTTAGGGAAAAAAAGAGTAAAAGAGTTGTGAGAAGTTGATTGTGATTGGTGCACTTTTAGGTCATAATGTTTGTTTTGGTGTGGTCTGAATATTTCACTTCATTTTATGTGATCAGAAATGCTCCGGCTTAGAATTAAGGGATTTAGTGTGAGTTGGTTCATTCATATCACTCTAAATTTAACACCTGAAAGTGAGGCTTACATTGGTAAGATCGGTGTGAAGAGGGGACTGGGTAAGGTTGCATGATGGGAGACCAGGCTTGAGGTGGAGTTCCATAACAGGTGGGCACAGGGGTCACATGAGAGCAGGGATGGGGGAGGGGGCACAAGCTAAAGGGCCATCTAAAGATAACAGGGCAAGCTGCCTGTTTAAAAAATGTGCCGAGGAGTGTTCCTGAGCTTCAAAAAAGCTGGATTTTTTAAAACTTCTGTTTCTTGCTATTGTATAGCTTGACCCTGGATTTTGATACCTAGGTCAGTAATCCTGTCACTGCTGCTGCTAAGTCGCTTCAGTCGTGTCCGACTCTGTGCGACCCCATAGACGGCAGCCCACCAGGCTCCCCTGTCCCTGGGATTCTCCAGGCAAGAACACTGGAGTGGGTTGCCATTTCCTTCTCCAATGCATGAAAATGAAAAGTGAAAGTGAAGTTGCTCAGTCGTGTCCGACTCTTAGTGACCCCATGGACTGCAGCCCACCAGGCTCCTCCGCCCATGAGATTTTCTAGTCAAGAGTTCTGGAGTGGGGTGCATCGCCTTCTCCAATCTATTACTAGAATTCAGTAATAATATGGTTAAATAATCTTTCTGGGATAATCTAGGAGCTTTAACCATACTTACAACTTTGCTTTTAAGGGAAAGTGAGGAGTTCTGAGTTCCAAACATTTGTTTTGTATGCCAGAAGGGAACTTATGGTATATAAAATTTGCTTAAACAGTACATTTTATAAGTCTGTTTTGTTTCCAAGTTTTTGCTTGTGAGCAGTGTCATATATACAAGAAGTAGGAAGAAAACACTAAAACCTCTAAGACTCTAAACTGTATTGTTAGAAACTTGGATAAGTAAGTAGATTGCGTAAAAATTCCTGCCAAAATAAATTACTGAGGGGAAAAACAAATCTTATAATGTCTATTGTATTTTTGATTACAAAAGTAATATATGTTCAGGATAGAAAATTCAAACACACAAAAATAAGGCTTTTATCTTGCTTTGCCATTTATGGTGGCCTAACCCCCACTATAAGTCCACCAGACGGAGAAATCAACATGCAAAATGTTTTTCTGAATGTGCCATCTTTAGGGGAGACATAAGTTCAGGTAAAAAGCGCATATGTTGATTTAATTTAAAAATATAATGGAGGGACATATTAGGGCATGATTATATTAGGTTGGTGCAAACATAATTGTGGTTTTGGACTGTGAATTTTAAATCATTATGACTAGGCTCAAACACACCTTTATTCATCAAAATAGGAATCATTGCAATCAACACATTTTTTGCCAATGAGAAATAAGTTTGTTTATTCTGTAGCATAAAAATCCATGTTTTGAGGTTCACCGAACTCTTGGAAAGCATTTTCTGCCTCCTCCTGGTTGTGGAAGCGTTTTACCTACAAAAGTTGTTGAAATGCTTAAAGAAGTGGTAGTCTGTTGGTCATGTGAATGTGGTGGATGAGGCAAAACTTGGTAGCCCAGTCCTTTCAGCTTTGGAAGTGTTGGTTTTATGATGTGTAGTCGAGCATTGTCATGGAGACTTGGGCCCGTTCTGTTGACCAATGCTAACTGCAGGTGGTGTAGTTTTTGGTGCATCTCATTGATTTGCTGAGCCTACTTCTCAGATGTAATGGTTGCGTCAGGATGCAGAAAGCTGTAGTGTATCAGACAGGCAGCAGACCACTAAACAGTGACCTTGCCCTTTATTTGGTGGAAGTTTGGCTTTGGGAAGTGCTTTGGAGCTGCTTCTCAGTCCAACCACTGAGCTGGTTTTTGCCAGTTGTATAAAGTCAACTTTTTATCATACATCACAGTCGTATCAAGAAGTGGTTCATTATTGTTGTGTAGAATTAGAGAAGATGACACTTAAGAATGATGATTTTTTCGGTCAGCTCATGAGGCACCCCGGAGAAGGCGATGGCACCCCACTCCAGTACTCTTGCCTGGAAAATCCCATGGATGGAGGAGCCTGGTGGGCTGCAGTCCATGGGGTCGCGAAGAGTCGGGCACAACTGAGCGACTTCACTTTGACTTTTCACTTTCATGCATTGGAGAAGGAAATGGCAACCCACTCCAGTGTTCTTGCCTGGAGAATCCCAGGGACGGGGGAGCCTGGGGGGCTTCCGTCTGTGGGGTCACACAGAGTTGGACACGGCTGAAGTGACTTAGCAGCAGCAGTAGCATGAGGCATCCACGTATTGAGCTTTTTCATCTTTCCAATTTGTTTCAAATGCCAAATGAGTGTAGAATAGTCTACGTTGAGTTCTTCAGCAGCTTCTCGTGTAGTTTTAAGAGGGTCAGCTTCGACAATTGCTCTCAATCAGTCATTGCAAGCTTGTAATGGCCGGCTGCCATGCTCCTCATCTTCAAGGCTCTCGTCTCCTTGGCAGAACTTCTTGAACCACCACTGTACTGTACCTTCGTTAGCAGTTTCTGGGCCAAACATGTCTTTGTAGCCAGTTGTCTCTGCTGCTTTATGACCCATTTTGAACTTGAATTAAAAAAAACTGCTGGAATTTGCTTTTTGTCTAACATCATTTCCATAGACTAAAATAAATATAAACAGCAAGTAATAATAACAAAAAATAAAACAAGAAATGCTTATTAAAATGATGTATAACATAACCATATTTAAGAATGTATTCCAGTATCAAACAGCAAAGTTCAACAATTCAAAACCTCAGTTACTTTTGTACCAACCTAATATAGTAGTTAATAGAGGATTCTGGAATCAACTTTTCTGTTACAATCCTGACTGATCTTGGGCAATGTCTGTGTTCTCATGTATAAAATACAGGTATTGCTAATATTAATAATGAGACTTCATAGATTAAGCTTAAATTACAAAAAATTTTATTTCTTATTTCTCCTTTTCACTTGTGAGGAATGGGCTGGCTTAAAATTGTACTAATTATGGTTGTTTGTGCTGATCTGAAGCTTCTGCAGTTCTATATGTTTTGGTCCAAAAAAGCTAAAACCAATAAATTTAGTAATAAGAGCAGTTTAGAAGGCAAGCTGTTAGAAGTTTGAGGTTCACGAGAGAGATACAATAATTCTTTGGTGAGGCATTTAGGATCTTGATTGTGATGTGAATGCTTATTCTTTATTCCAAGTTTTTGGTAATCCTCTCTGATATCAACTTTTTCTTATACCTGTTGTCTGTATGTCTTGTTTGGAAAAATGTACTCAGTTCCTCTACTCATTTTTTAGTTGGATTGTTTGCTTTTTTGCTGTTATGAGTTCTTTATATGTTTTAGATATTAAGCCTTATTAGATACATGATTTGTAAACGTTTTCTCCCATTTGTACGTTGCCTTTTCAATCTATTGGCTGTGCAGATGTTTTTAATTTACGTCCTACTTGTTTAATGTTTTGCTTTTGGTGTCAGATCCAACACATCGTTGTCAAAGCTAATGTGGAGCTTACTCACTGTGTTTTCTTCTTGGAGTTATATGGTTTCAAGTTCTGTGTTGGGAGTTGTTAATCCATCTTGAGTTGGTTTTCTGCACCTGTTAATATGATCATACGGTTTTTAATCTTTCATTTTGTTGTTTTGTGTCACACTGATTGAGGAGTGGATATTGAAACATCCTTGCATCCTTGGACTAAATCCCACTTAATTGTGTATGATCCTTTTAATAATAGTGTTGAATTTGATTTGCTAATTTTTTTTTTTAAAGAATTTTTGCATCTATGGTCATTAGGGATAGTGGTTTATAGTTCTCTTGTACTCTTCTTGCCTGGTTTTGTTATCAGGTGATGCTGGCTTTATAAAAAGAATTTAGAAGTATTCCCTCCACTTCTTTTATTTTGGAAGGGTTTGAGAAGGATTGGTATTAATTCTTTTGAAGATGTTTGGTAGAATTCACAAGTGAAGCCATCTGTGCCTGGACTTTTGTTTGTTGGGAGGATTTTGATTACTGATGCTGCAGTCCATGGGGTTGCAAAGAGTCGGATGCGACTGAGCAACTGAATAGTTTTTTTTTTTTTTTTTTTTTACCACTAATTGGTTTGTTCAGCCTTTTCTGTCTTCATGACTCATTTTGTTAGGTTGTGTGTTTCTAAGAATTTATTTTTTCTAGTTGTCCAGTGTGTTGGCATATAATTGTTCATGTATCTATTACTAAAAAATATTTTTGTGTCTATGGAAGCAGGTTAACCACATTTCCAATACCATGTTCTAGCCCTTGCTTTAGAAAGACATCATGTTGTGATGCAAAGAGTTATGCCTTAGGAGCGAGAAAGTCCTAAGTTTACATCTTTTCCCCACCACTTGTTAGCTTTGTAAGACAGACTCTTTCTACATCTTAATTTTTTTCATTGTAAAGTAAGCATATTTCCTGCATTTCAGAAAGGTTGTGTTAGGGATCAAATATGATAACATATATGGAAGTACTTTTTAAGTAGAACAGAGAAAATTTAGGTATTACATTTTGTATACATTATTTGTATTGTAACACAATATTGTATTACAGTATTACATTTTGTCTGTCTCAGTCCTTTTTTAAAAATTAAAAAAATATTTTATTGTTAATTTTTTGGCTGTGTGGGGTCTTTGTTGCTGTACAGACTTCTCTCATTGCAGCGTGTGGTCTTCTCACTGTGGTGGGCTCTCTTGTCATGTAGCACGCACCCTCGAGCGTGTGGGCTCTGTTGTTTCAGCTCCTGGGCTCTTGAACACGGGCTCAGTAGTTGTGCATGGGCTTAGTTGCTCTGGGGCATGAGGGATCCTCCCAGATCAGGGATGTCTCCTGCATTGGCAGACGGATTCTTTACCACTGAGCCACCAGGGAAGCCCTGTCTCAGCCCTTTTTAATAAAGACAATCATGACTCACTTTTGTCTAGAGCAGCTTTTATCTGAGTAGTCTGTGTTTGGCAATTTGAACTTAACTTTCAGTGTTTCCTCTTGTTGATCCTCTTGTTGTAAGTTCTTCTGCATATCGTTTGTAACTCTGTTCATCTAATTGTCAACAGATACTGTGATGCTCCTTAAACTGCATCTCAGAAATATATAATCTAGGGCCCTAGCTATTTTCTGATGAATCTTATGGTCACAGACTAAAGATGAGGTTTGCTTTTGGGGAGGGTCCCAAAAGATGAAGCTTTGGGATGAACAGCAGATGAAGACTAAATTGATAAATGGTCACTGAGATTATGTACAGTCCATGGGGTCGCAAAGAGTCGGACACGACTGAGCGACTTTCACTGCTGGGATTATGAGACTGGCCTTGTACTTCAGTCAGTTTGGGTCATGTTTCAGAAAGTAGCAACTTTTCTCCACTGTCATTTGACTTTTGATTAATACTGATTTTTCTGGCTTCAAAAAGATATGTGTTTACATTTTATTTGTTTGGAATGTACCTCTATATCCCAAAAGAAGTTGAGGTAAGTAGTGACAGTTTTATGGAGTATTTCCATTTATATGATGTGAAAATAATATTATAAAATATTATAAATACATGGGCACTGGTGACTCTTGTGATTAATATTCAGAAGTTTAATTAGATTTTCCACAGTTTAAAAATTTGTTAGCCTTATTGTTTGACTAGTTAATGAGCTTCCTCTTCCCCTGCTGGCTGACTCTTTAGAAATACAATGAATTAGGGGAAAACAGAATGCTAATTCTGAGCTGAGAATATCTGTTAAATTTTATACTCTTTGTAGAAGTGGCTAATGTTAGAGGTATCATTTGGGTAAGGAATTGATTGCATTATGTCTTTCCTTGTTTGTAACTTGTTTCCAGTGTTAATGCTCAGGGGGATACTCATTTAGCATTTCTTCTAAAAAGGTAGACTAGATTTCAGTTATAGCATGTGTAATAAATTTTCTTTTTTGTGTTCTCAAAAGCCACCTCAGCTACCTTTTCTGACCAGAACAACTTTTGGTTTGTGTGCCTTTAATTGGTTGTTTATTTATATGGCATTTATTTACTGAATATTGCTTAGTATCTATTAAAGCCCCAGTAGGCGTTGAGGTGAACATAAGATGAGATGATACTCCATGAAAGCTTGGAGCTTTTTCTCTGCTTGAGATCTATACTGTATGCCTTTGAAATATTAAAATCTGGAGCAGTGTCTCATTAAATAGAATGATGAATGCTATTAGGTATTAAATACATTTGAATATTAAAGATTAGGAAGGCCATTGTTGTGTTAAAGATAAGGCAGGCATCAGAATGACTTAAAAGATTCTGAAGAATGGATATAGTTCAGATAGCAGAAGTGGGGATGTGAAGGACAGGCCTTCCATGACAAGAGGCTTGAGTAGGATGTTAGCGTGATATATTTAGCGTACAGTGGAAGGCACCACCCCAGCATCTTTACACTTTCAGTTGATTTAATCCTTAGGTTAATCCTCTGATGTAGTATGATTCTGTATTTCACAGAAAGAAGTAAGAAAGACTTACAGGGGTTAAAACTATTGTTAACATCTCCATTTACAAGTCATGAAAGTGCTAGGTTTTTATTCTGCATATGTCTGGGTGCAGATAAAAACCTGTTCTCCTCTGGCTATAACTAAAGAGAGAGCTGGATAAGGGCCACGGAGCCTAGGTATTATGTGTGATTTTCACATTCCAGAATTTACTTACAAATACTTCTTAGTAGGCATTAACTATGGATAACGAGCTTTATTTTAAAATTTCACTGTTTTTAGTGCTTGGTAAAATTTTGACCTGTTGGTAGTAGGGATAGAAAATATGTTCCGTGTGTTCTGCTCTGCACACATGGTCTTTCCCCACCAGGGGGTTGGTAGAAATGGGAAAATTGAAACATGGCACTGCTTCCTGTTTAGTCTGGATCTGGTCTCAGTATTGTTTTTTAAAAACGCACTCAAGAAGGAAATGACATAAGAAAATTTTGTGAGTTAAATTTTATTCTTTAAGTTATACTTTGTCTTTTTAACAGTGATCTGTTTGGTGTTATTGTTGAAAAGCTTTAGTTTTCACAGATTTTCCATCTGGTTTAACCAAATTGATTTGTCAAACATATTTTCAAATGGTTACTCATGGCTTTGATTATAAAAACTGCCTCACTCTAAGGCTAGGCATCCACCTATTTTGCAAGACAAGCCAGACAGTTCCATACAAGTGGCCTTTGGACCATTTGTTGACGTCCGTCAGGTCAAATTGTTTTTGTCCAAAATGGGTGGATGGATTGGGTTGATAGCATACACTAAGCTGCTTGAGTGTGGGGCATTCTCATATCATTGAGGACTTAGAGACATTTATTCTTTCCCAAAAGGTCGTTTAAGGGTAAAGGTTTTATCAAGTTTATATGGCTGATGAAGCATACCATGATTAATTAAGATTAGTGACAACTTTGAAGCTGTTTTTGAATTTAAATAAAAAATTAAATAGAACTTTTGCTTTGAGGCCTGACTCTATCTACATAAAGGGAAATTGCCTTTATGCTGCTGCTGCTGCTAAAGTGAATGCAAATGGTTGCATTCACTTATATAGGCAATTTCTCTTTATGTTCTTACCAGATAACTTTCTCCATAATTGCACACTTATCTGGGGATCTAAGAGAAGCAATATGATAGTTTCTTAATTAAACATGAGAACTGTTAAATAGTTACCATGATTCTACATGGGAAGGTTTATAGGTTTTCCTTCAGGATTCTTATTCCCTGTGGGACGTGATGAAGAATGGTTAGGAGAAGGGATATAGCATATTGTCAAGGGTATTATATCTGTGTGGAACAGCCTTTAAAAAAAAAACCTGAGATATAATTGACATAATGATTCAATATATGATTATGTTGTGAAATGATCACTGCAGTAAGCTCCCCATCCATTAGCAAACATAGTTACAATAATTTTTTTCCCCTTGTTGATGAGATCTTCAAGATCTATTCTCTTAGCAGCTTTTGAAGTATACAGTACAGTATAGTTATCTGTAGTCTGCATGCTATACATTACATCCCCAGGACTTATCTTAAACTGGAAGTTTATACCTTTTAACCACCTTCACCACCTGTTTCATCTGCTGCCCACCCCCTCCTCTGGCAACCGCTAGTCTCTTCTTCCTATCTGAGGTTTTTTTTTTTTAAGTTTCCACATATAAGTGATGTCATAAAGTATTTATCTTTCTCTCTCTGACATATTTCACTTAGCATAATGCCCTTAAGGCCAATACGTGGTGTGTCAAATAACAGATATGCCTTCTTTCTCATGGCTGAATAATATTCCATTGTATCTATAAAACACTTCCTATATCCATTCATCCATTTATACAGATTTAGGTTGTTTCCATGTCCTGGTAATTATTAATAATGCTGCAGTGAATGTGGGGGTGCAGATACCTTTGTAAGATAGTTACTTTGTTTCCTTCAGATGGATACCCAGAAGTGGAATTGCCGTTTCACATGGTAGTTCAATTTTTGATTTTTTGCGTCACCTCCATACTGTTTGCACAGTGGCTGCACCAGTTCACATTAGCACCAATGAAACACAGTGGTGGAACAGCCTTTTAAGACGTCTCAGCATTTTCATATAATTTTTTTCTCTGTTGAAATTATGCTTTTTAAACCCAGGTCATAAAACAGTATCTGTAATTGCAAATAAGGATTGTCTTAGGTTTTTTTTTTTTAACTGAAGAATTTCCCTTTTTGATGAAAATTTAGAAACTTATGTGTTTGACATGACTTGTAAAATACCTGTAGTGGTTTATCTTTTAACAGATTTTAAGTGAAATGGAACTTTATGTCTTGGGGATGTGGTTTGAACAGTTTGAGTGAAGAAAGTAAATTGGCCTCATAATTCAGTTCAGAATTTAAAGGTTCTGAGGAGATAGGAGTTGCCACTGGGAATGGAAAGCAAGATTGAATAGGAATGGCTCACAGATAATGTGGTTAATCGTGTTTGAGGGTGGCTCAAATGGTAAAGCATCTGCCTGCAATGCGGGAGACCCAGATTTGATCCCTAGGTCCGGAAGATTCCCTGTAGAAGGAAATGACAACCCACGTCAGTATTCTTGCCTGGAAAATTCCATGGATGGAGGAGCCTGGTGGGCTACAGTCCATGGGGTCGCAAAGAGTCAGACATGACTGAGCAACTTCACTTAATGGGTGCAAAAATGTCTTCTCTGTGCAGACTATGAAACTGGGAATTGGGTTTTCATCCTTAAGTCTTCCTGAATCTTTGACTGCTTTACTCGATTTCTGGTCTGTGCCTTAGTGCCAAAAATCTCTAGTGGCTGCTCCTACCTGCTCTTAACTTTCACCTTGAGACAGCAGCAGCTCTGCTAACCCCATGCTGATCGTGAGACAGTTGATTGGAATTACTCAGCTAGAGATGAACTTTACAAAAAATGTTTGTTAGAAGGTGACTGGTTGGGGTTATCATTCTTTGAACATTTTAAATTTCTTCTTGAAATTAGACTTGAGGGTGATATTGTGAAGTTAGGAATATTAGCCTGTAGTTTGCTCAGTGTTGTTACATGATGTTGTACTTGTTGTTCAGTCGCTAAGTTGTGTCCACCTCTGCAGCCCTGTGAACTGTGGCATGTCTGGCTTCCCTGTCCTTTAGTGTCTCCCAGAGTTTGCTCAAACTCATGTCTGTTGAGTTGGTGATGCCATCCAACTGTTTAATCCTCTGTCGCCCCTTTCTCCTCCTGCTCTCAATCTTTTCCAGTATTTAAGGTCTTTTATCAATCAGTTAGTCGGCACTTTGCATCACGTGGCCAAAGTATTGGAACTTCAGCTTCAACATCAATCCTTCCAATGAATATTCAAGTGGTACTTGAGGGAGTTTGAAATTAATTTGATAACCTCTCCTTTCTTTTTTCTTAGATAATTAATAAGAAAAAATTATATTTTAAAAGAGCTTTTTATTTTTAAAGACAGTATTTGAACATTTCTGAATTCTTGTTGGAATTAAAGTGTGAAGTTATTGGCTTATCCATAAAGTAATCATGACAAAGCTATTTTGTTGATTTCTTGACTAAAAATTTAGGTCACCCACTGGTTTTTATAGGACACTCCCAAAGATTGTTAAAAGGAGACATTTTGAGTACAGACGTATCTGAGACGCTGGTGTAGTCTACTTCGTAGTGCATTATCTGGTGACCTTTGAATTTTCTGTTAGTTGGAGAAGAGAGGTCTTTATTTTTACTTCAGTCACAATAAACTCAGTGAGAGATACCTCATGGTCACTGACTGTCAACAGTAGTAAGATCAGATAAGAAATTCACCTGAGCCTTTTAGGAACTTGTGTATAAAGGGCACTGTGTTATCATGAAACACTTGGGTTCTTTTATAAGGGCCTGGGATGTTCACACAGAAGAGGACTCCTGTGGAGAAGGAGAAGGCTAATTTGTGGAGAAGGCTTATTTTATCTTAATTGTTTAATGTTTTTCCTAGACAGATGACTTGAAGTCAGATGTTCACCTTTAGGGAATACAAGAAGATACATAGAAATGATTGGTCTGTAGGCAGCTGGGTGGTAGTTCTATCTTTTTTTTGGTAGTTTTGTGGACAGGTTATTTGAAGACACTTGAGTTTCCCTGTGTACTTTGAAGTGAAGTGCGTGTTGTGCAGTCAAGAAGCAAATCCAACCTCACTGTGGAACTTGCTGGCTGTGGGTGTTTCACAGATGGAAGGATGTTACGACAGCATTCGTATTTTCCTGCATGAAAAATTCATTTGAAACAGAAACTCAGAAGTAGCCATGTCACTTTGGATTCTTTGTTATGGAACTGTGGGCCTCAGCTTCCAGCTGACAGCTGTTAAGTTAAGGCATGGACAAGTAGCAGATTAAAAATATAAATTCAGACAAGGCTTTGAATTAACCAGTTTATCTGTTGCATTTTAGACCTTTAAAGAAAAGTATTAGAGACAATTCATTGGGTACTTTTCTTCTTGTGGCACAGCCATTTGAGAAAAGGGAATTTTAGGTTCTTTTTATTGTGAGCTTAAAATTTTTTCGTTCCATGTTAGTGTTACTTACCCTGTTTTATCAACTAATGAACTATAATGGCTGTTTGAATAGGTTACTCTTTGCTGTAATCACCTAGACAAGATGGCATACTATAGTTGAAAAGTACTTTTAGTCAAAGACTGGATTCTAGTACTGGCTTTCTTACTTGGGTATATGATTTAACTTTTCGGATCCAGAGTTGCTATTAATACCAGTTGGGAGGATAATAGCTCCCTACTTAAAAAAGAAATTTTTTTTTTTTTAAATAGGGTTTTTGGAGGACCATTGAAGATAAATAAGCATATATAAATGTTGAATATTGCTACTGAGGCTAGCACTTCTTGGAAGTTAAGTATGTGAGTTTGTCTTGGATGCCTTTCTTGACATTTTCTTTAATTATTGATTTTCTGCGAGTTTTTTCTGCACACATGCGTATTGACTTTTGTCAAATGATTTTTCTGTATCTGTTGAAATGATCATATGATTTTCCTTCTTTATTCTGTTAGTGTGGTGTAAAGATTTGGCTTCTGCTGTGACGACTGAGGTTTTCCCAGGTGGCGCTGGTGGTAAAGATCCTGCCTACTAAATGCAGGAGACTTAAGAGAGGTGGGTTCAGTCTCGGGGGTTGGGAACGTCCCCTGGAGGAGGGCATGGCAACCCACTCCAGTATTCTAGTCTGGAGAATCCCGTGGACAGAGGAGCCTGGTGGGCTATAGTCCATGGGGTTGCAAAGAGTCAAGACACAACTGAAGCGACTTAACCGTAGGTGACAGTTGGATAGAGAGACAGACAAAGAAATAATGGTAATATCTATGACAATTGAGGACTGCAAAGGATGCAGTGGGATTGTAGAGAGAGAAGTAATGAAATCAACCTGATGAAGTCAAGAAGGCTTTCAGAGGAGCTCAGCTAAGGGCGGAGGTTTGGCATTTGCGGGGAGTGCCACATCCTCGCAGAGGGCGCGGAGCGGCCAGTGCAGCTGGAGTATGAGATCCCTGTTCAGGTTGGTAGCCGGAGATGAGGCTCCTGTGCAGAGGCAGTGTTACGAAGCTTCCATTCTGTCACAGTTTCTGTATTGTATGTGCGTGTGGGGAGTCACCAAACAGTTTTGAGAAAATTAGAGAGGCATTGTTAGGTTTTTGTGATAAAGAGATCTCTTCTGCATTGAGTACTGTGGATGATGATGAGTTATTTGTTTAATGTTAAAAAAAAAAACACAACACTTAGATTTGTGGGATAAACCTCATTTGGTAATGTGTCATATTTTTAATATATTGATGAATTCTGTTTGTTAGTATATTGGTAATAATTTTTGCAAATATGCTCGTGAAGAGTATTTATCCATAGTTTTCTTTATCTGGTTTTGTTGACCTTAAAATGAGTTGGTAAATGTTACTTCTGTTTTCTGAGAAGAGTTTGTGTTCATTGGCCTTACTCCTTCAGTATTAGAGAATTAGCCAGTAAAACCATCTGGGCCTGTGGTTTCTTATGGAGAATTCATTTGATAAGGAATTCAGTTTCTTTGGTAGAATGAGGGCTTTAGAATATTTTAGTCTACATTATGTCCATTTTTAAAAGTTGTATTTCTCACAGAACTTGTGCTTTTCATCTTAGTTGTCAGATTTATTGGCATAAAGTTGTTCACTGTACTTATTATTCAGTTAATATATGTAGAGTCTACAGTGATATTGCCTCTTTCATTTCTGATATTGGTAAATAGGTGTTTATCAGTTTTGCTAATCTTTTTGAAAAAAATCTAATCTTTTATTTTCTTTGTTTTTCAGCTATGCTGGTTTTTGCTCCTTCCTTTATTTCTTTAGGTTTTCTTTGCTGTTTTTCTACTTTCTTAGGAGTGTTTCTTAAATTTGGGCTTTTAAAAGTATAACTTTTTCTCACAGTACTGCTTTAGCAAAATGCCACAAGTTTTGGTATATTGTATTTTTATTTTGAGTTGGGTCAGAGTATTTTCTAATTTCATTTGTGTTTTTTTTTTTTTTTAAACCATAGATTATTCAGAAGTGTGCTGGAATCGATGAATATATATTTTGTAGTTGAGTATAGTGTTCTATAAATGTCAGTTAGTTCAAGGGTATTGGTAGTGTTTTTGGATCTTTTGTATTATTGGTTTTGTTTATCAGTTGCTGAGAGGAGTATTAAAATCTCCAACTATGTGGATTTGTCTTTCTATTATTAAAATTCTGCAGGTTTTTACTTTATATATTTTGGAATCTTAGTATTAGGCCTATATATGTTTATTATTGTCATTTTTTCCCCTCATGAATTGACCTTTTTATCTTTATGAAATGTCCCTCTTTTCTCTGGTAATAAAGTTCACTTTCCTCTGAAAGGAATGGAGCCACTTGAGCCTTATGTTGTTTTACTTACTTGGCTTATCCTTTAGTGTCCTTTTACTTTCAACTTTTCTGATCCTTAGTATTTAAAGTATGTCTCTTGTAGACAGCATGCATTTAGTTCTTGTTTTTAAAAATGCATTTGTTCAATATCTGCCTTTTAACTAGAGTGCTTATTCCATTAACATTTAATGTAATTGCTGATATGATTGGATTTAGGTCTACTGTTTTAATATTTGTTTTGTTTGTTCCAACTCTTTTGTTCCTTTCTTTATCTTTCCCTGTTTCTTGAACATTTTTAGAATTTTAGTTTATTGGCATGTTTGCTATGTCTTTATTTTCTGGAGGTATAATTCACATAGCAATACAGTACACATCACCAATTTCAAGTATTTAATGCACTGTTTTTTTAGTATATTCACAGGTTTGTACAGCTGTTACCACAATTTAATTCTAAGACAGTTTTGCTACCCCTAGGAGAAATGATGTACTTGTTAACAGTCGCTCCCCATTTCCACCCACCCCTTGCCCTCACTCTAAGCAACTGCTGATCTTAATTCTGTCTGTAGATTTTGCCATTCCTACCTTTTCATATAAATGGAATTATAAAGTATGTGGTCTTTTACATCTGGCTGCTTTCCCTTAACAGAATGTTTGCAAGGTTCAGTCATGCTATGGTACTAGTACTCATTCCTTTTTGTTGAAGAATTTTGTCCATTATGTGGTTTATACTACTTTTTATTTATCATAGATCAGTTTATTTTTTTTGGCAGTTATAAGTAATGCTTCTATGAACGTTTGAATAGTTTTGTGTGGATGTGTGTGGCTTCTTGAGGAATTGCCAAATTCCTTTCTAAACTGGCCATATCATTGTTCATTTCAGGCAGCAGTGTGTGATGGTTCCAGATTTTCTGCATTGTTATCAGCATTTGGTATTATTTACCTTTACGATTATAACCATCATAGCAGCTATCTCATTGTGTTTTGTTTGCTAATAGCTAATGATGTTGAACATCTTTTCACTTGTTTATTGGCCATTTGTATATCTTTTTGGAGGAATGTCTGTTTTTTACACATTTTAAAATTGGATTATTTGTCTTATTATTGAGTTGTCAGACTTTCTTGTATGTTCTGGATAAAAGTACCTTTGCAGATATATGATTTCCAAAAATTTTTTTTTAATCATGTGAGTTGTCTTTTCACTATATTGATTGTACACAACATAAAAGTCTTAAGTTTTGATGGACCTAATTTATCTTTTGCTTGTGCTTTTTGGTGTCGTATTTAAGAAACCATTGCTTAATCCATGGTCATAGGATTTGTACCTAAGTTTTCTTCTGAGAGTATTATTAAATTTTTAATTCATATTTAGGTCTGTGATTAATTTTTGGGGGTTTTGTGTGTGTATGGTGTTTTTTTTTGTTCATTGAGATGATCATATGGGTTTTTTTCCTTTATTGTATTAACATGGTATATTACATTCATTGATTTTAAGTGTTAAAACTTGCTGTCCTTGGATAAATCTCAGTTTGTCAGAGTGTGAATGCTTTTTTTTGTGTATTTGGTTTGTATTTTGTTGAAGATTTTAATGTTTGTAGTCATAGGAATACTGGGCTGTAGTTTTGTGTGTGTGTGTGTGTGTGTGTGTGTGAAGTCTTTATCTGATTTTGTCTCAGGGTAGTGCTGCCTCAGTGTGAGTTGTGCTGTGTTCCCTCTTCCATTTTGGGAGAAAAGTCTGTGAAGAATTGGTCTTAATTTTCCTTTAAATGTTTTGTAGAATTCACCAGTGAGGCAGTCAGGACCTGGCTTTTCTTTTTGGGAAAGAATTGAATCTTTTCCCTGTAGATCTGTTCAGATTTTCTGTTTTTTCTTGAGATGGTTTTGGTAGTTTCTTTCTTTTTAGGAATTTGTTCATTTTACCTAAATTACCTACCTTGTTGGCATAGTTTTTTCTAAGTTACTATTCCTTTATGATTGGTTTTATTTCTGAAAGGTGGCCAGTGATGTCTCCCTTTCATTCCTGATTTTAGTACTTGATTTTTCTCTCTTCTTGGTCAGTTTAGGAAAAGACATTAAAAAATATTTTCAAGGTATCATCTTTATTTCATTTTTTTTTTTCCTCCCGCTGTTTTTCTTCTTCATTGGTTTTTGCTCTGATCTTAACTTTTTTTCCCTTTCACTTGCTTTGGGCCTCATTTTGTTTGCTGGTCTTTTTCTAGAGTTTAAGATGAAAATTAGATTATAGAATTGACATTTTAAAAAAAAGTTGTAGTTAGTTACAGATACCAGTTTCCTTATGGATTTGCTCTAGCTGTATCCCAGAAGCTTTAATATGTTAGGTTTTCATTTTCATTGTTCTCAAAAATATTCTAAATTTCCTTCATTAATTCTTTGACCCATTAGTTCTTAGTTGTATGCTACTTAATATTTTAAAAAGTCACATATGATTAAGGACATTAAGAGAAAATAATCTTACATTTACCCACAGAGTTGCCATTTCCTGTGTTTTTCATTTCTTTTTGAAGATTAGCGATTTTGTCTTGTATCATTTGCCTTCTGCTAAGTGAACTAACTTCCTTTAGCATTTGTTCTTGGTATGCTGGTGATGCATTCTCTTTGTTTTTCCCTAATATTTTTATTTTGTATTCATTCTGAAGGATATTTCTGCTGAATATAGAATTCTGGGTTATCAGATATTTTATCCTTTTAGCATTTAAAAGATCCTTCCACTGTCTTTTGGCCTCCACTTTTTTTTTTTGTCAGCAGTAATTCATATTTTTGTGATTTATCATTTTTCTTTGGCTATTTTAATACGTTTTATTTTTGCTTACTGACAGATTATGTTTACATATTTTCTTTGTATTCTCTCTGCATGTGGTTCACTGAACTCCCAGAATCTATACATTTCCATCTTAATACTCCATTTGGGAAATTTTCAGCCATTATGCTTTCAGATGCTTTTTTTGGTCCATTCTTTCTCTCTTCTGATTACAGAAGTCCAGTTATACCTGTGGCATAGATAACTGTTCACTTTTCTTTTTGCCTTTTCCTCTCTATTCAGATTGGGTAATTGCTATTGATTCTGAAGTGTGCTGACTATTCTGTCTTTAGTCTGTATCCGATAAATATTTTTGTTTCAGATATTTTAGTTTTCATTCTGAAATTTACATTTTTTGAAATAGTTTATACCTCTACTTAGGTTTCTTATTTGTTGTGAGCATATCTTCCTCTTTAATTCTTATTTATGGTCACAGTAGCTGCTTTTAAAATTCTTGTCTAACGTGTAGCGTTGTGTTAGTCGCTCAGTCTTATCCAACTCTGCAATCCCATAGACCGCAGCCCGCCAGGCTCCTCTGTCCGTGGGTTTCTCCAGGCAAGAATACTGGAGTGGGTTGCCATTACCCCAGTGTTTATCACAGCACTGTTTACAATAGCTAGGGCATGGAAGCAGCCTAGATTTCCATCAGCAGATGCATGGATAGGGAGGTTGTGGTACATATATATAATGGAATATTACTCAGCTATAAAGAAGAACTAACTTGAGTCAGTTCTAATGAGGTGGATGAAACTGGAGCCTATTTGAAGTAAGTCAGAAAGAGAAACACCAATACAGCATATTAATGTGTATATATGGAATTTAAAAGAATGGTAATGACGATCCTATATGCAAGACAGCAAAAGAGACACATGTAAAGAACAGACCTTTGGACTATGTCAGAGAAGGTGAGGGTGGGATGATTTGAGAGAATAGCATTGAAACATGTATATTACCATATGTAAAATAGATGGCCAGTGCAAGTTCGATGCATGAAGCAGGGCGCTCAAAGCTGGTGCTCTGGGACAACCCAGGGGGATGAGGGACTTCAGGGTGGGGGAACACAGGTGCACCTGTGACTGATTCATGTCAGTGTATGGCAGAACTATCATAATATTGTAGAGAAATTGTCCTCCAATTAAATAAATTAATTAAAATAAATTCTTGTCTGTAAAGGAAATGACCTCAGATTGGAGTAGACTAACGTTGCATGACAATTAAACGCCCTGTGGGTTCTTGGGTTAGATGGTAGGTCCAAAAAAGGGCATTAGTGGATTGATTGACAGAATGCGCATAAGGTTTGTAAATGAATAGTTTTGTGGTAGCTCAGATGGTAAAGAAAATGCCTGCAATGCAGGAGGGCCGGGTTTGATCCCTGGGTCGGGCAGATCCCCTGGAGAAAGAAATGGCAATCCACTCCAGTATTCTTTCTTCGAGAATTCCATGGACAGAGGAGCCTGATGAGCTATAGTCCACAGGGTTGCAAAGAGTTGGACAGGACTAATCAACTAACACACATTAATTTACTGCTTGCTATAGTTGGATAAGGGCTTCCCTGGTGGCTCAGATGGTAAAGAATCCTCCTGCAGTGTGGGAGACCTGCGTTCGGTCCCTGGGTGGGGAAGATCCCCTGGAGGAGGGCATGGCAACTCATCCCAGTGTTCTTGCCTGGAGAATCCCCATTGTCAGAGGAGCCTGGCGGGCTACAGTCCATGGGATCATGAAGAGTTGGACATGACTGAGCTACTCAGCACAACACAGCACATAACTGTATAACAGTTATGTAAGATGTTAACACTATAAACGTTGGTAAAGGTAGTTTAAACAATTCTTCTTTACTAATTATAGTATCCATGTTATGTTGGTGTTGGTCTCCATTGGTTGTCTTCTGTGGAGCATGTTTCCCTCTTTGAATTGTAGTAATTTGGAATTGCATCCAGGACATTACCAATTCATTGTAGAAATTCTGAATCCTTTTTGTACCTCCAAAGAATATTGCTTCTGCTTTAGTAGAATGGCATTGAACTACAAATTATCCACACTTGCGGTTGACTGCTCAGTCGTGTCCGACTCCTAGCGACCCCATGGACTGCAGCCCACCAGTTTCTAGTCTTATCTGGGATGTTTGTAGTCTGTTCCATACATACATATTTCAGGGTTCAGTCAGAGATTATATATGTATATAATAAACATATATAACCAGGTTTATATGTAGACTCCAGACCTCTCCCTTTGTGGCTTTTCTCCTTTCCTTGATTTCACCCTCAGTTTCTACCTGGTGGGGTCACTCTGAACTCTGTCCTCTGGTTCTTCATTCCAGTGAAGGCACTGGAAGCACTTTTTATATTTTGTCCAGGGTTTATAGTTATCTTTGGGAGAGTTAGTCCAGTGGGAGCATGTTTAGTTCCAGCAATCTTAGGAAGCAGCTTCTAAATTGGAACCTAAGTTTTTGGTTAACCATTTTCTTGAGGTATGATATATCATACAACACAGTGTACCAGTCATAACTCTATAGCCCAGTATGCCTTTACAAATCGGACATGACTTAATGGAGCGAAATAGAACATTCCCATCACCTTTGAAGTCCCTTTCATGCCTTTCTTCCCAATCATTCCCACCTGCCTCTCCTAAGTAGCCACTCCTGGGAATTCCTGGGTTGTTCAGTAGTTAGAACTGGCACTTTCACTGCTGGAACCTGGGTTCGATCCCTTATTGGGGAAGTTAAGATTTTGCAAGCTATGTGGCACAGCCAAAAAATGTCGTTATTTGTTATCTTGCTTTTTGTCATAATGTTTGTTATTTTATTCCATATTGTGTGTAGGAGTAAATTCATTCTCATTGCTGCAAAGTATTTCATTGTGTGAATATGATAATTCATTTATCCCTTCAACTATTAATGGGCATTTGGGGGAGGGGAGTTCAGGATGGGGAACACATGTACACCCATGGCTGATTCATGTCAATGTATGGCAAAAACCACTACAATACTGTAAAGTAATTAGCCTCCAGTTAAAATAAATAAAAAAAAATGGGCATTTGGATTATTTCCATTTTGGGCCTATTTCAAAAAAGTGATGCTTGAGGATTCTTTTACATGTCTTTTGGTATACATGTGGATACAGATGGTAGCAAGTAATTGAATTATCGGATTATAGGGTATGTGACCTTTTTGTTCAACTATGGTAGATTGTTGTTCAGTTGCTTAAGTCATGTCTGACTCTGTGACCCCATGGACTGCAGCACCCCAGGCTCCCTGTCCTTCACTGTCTCCTGGAATTTGCTCAGCTTCATGTCCATTGAGTCATTGATGCTATCTAATCATCTCATCCTATGCTGCCAAACAGTTGATTATAGCTGCTGCTGCTGCTGCAAAGTTGCTTCAGTCGTGTCCGACTCTGTGCGACCCCATAGACGGCAGCCCACCAGGCTCCCCCGTCCCTGGGATTCTCCAGGCAAGAACACTGGAGTGGGTTGCCATTTCCTTCTCCAATGCATGAAAGTGAAAAGTGAAAGTGAAGCCGCTCAGTCGTGTCCGACTCCTAGCGACCCCATAGACTGCAGCCCACCAGGCCCCTCTGTCCATGGGATTCTCCAGGCAAGAGTACTGGAGTGGGGTGCCATTGCCTTCTCCTGTTGATTATAGCAGTAGTACGTAATTAATTTTTTTTGAATGAATGAATATTAGGAAGTTTTAGCTTTACGAAATTGAAACTAAACTGCAGACACAATTTATCATTCTTTCCATGTGCTAGCCCCTCTAGTATTTGAACGATTAATTGGTAGCTTGATAATAAAAGGCAGATACAGCCTTAATTAATATAAAACACTTGTTTGCTTGCTCAATCTTAACTGAGTTTTAGTGGGATCATTTATGTAGTTATGCTTCTTGGGTCTGTTATTAACAGTCATATTGAGGTTATTTTATTTAGTCATATTTATCTAATTTTATTAGTTACATAAATCTGCTAACATTGATGGATTTCTCAGGTTCATGGTACAGGAATATGTAAGTTATTGCCCTTAAAATTGTTTGTTACAACTTGTGTGTGGTAAAATTTTATAACCTTTATATGTTTATATTTTACAGCTTAAAGAAGTACATACACTTATCCATCACTTAATCTATGCATAGTAGCCTTGAAAAGTGGGTGTGATGTAACTAATTTTTGGAAAAACAGGAAAGTGAAGAGCAGCTGAGAGAAAGATGGAAAATGATAACATCTTGATCTTCCTGGGTGCATCTACACTGTACGATGTGATGCTTTGTGCCACAAAAGTTATCTCAGATTGGGAAACTTTCTAGAAAGGGCTGGAGAGTATTTTAGTCCATATACTCTCTGTTGCAGATACTCAGCTCTGCCATTGCAGTGCAAAAGCAGTTGTAGGCAGTGTTTAAGTGAAGAAGTGTGACTGTGTTCCAGTGAAACACTGAAATGTGACATTGTATAATTTTCATATGTTGCAGAATAACATTCTTAGATTTCCCCCCCTCCCCAAATGCTTGAAATGAAACAAACAAACAAACAAAAAAAAAACACCAAACCATTTGTACTGGTGTGCTAGGGCTGCTGTAACAAATTACCAGAAACTGGATGGCTTAGACAACAGAACTTGGGTGTCTCAGGGTGCTGGAGGTGTTGGCAAATTAGTTGTTTAGGGATGTTTTCAGGGTGAGGGGAGGATCTGTTCTGGCCTGTCTCCTTGGCTTGTGCCACTTCACATACTCCCAGGTCCACTGTGTTAGGGCCCACCTTTATGACCTCATTTTAACTCCATTACCTCTGTGAAGGCCCTATACCCAAGTAAGATCACATTCTGAGATATTGGAGGTTAAGATTTCAATGTATCTTTTCTTGGGGGGGGGGTGATACAATTCAATTTATGACATCATTCTTAGTTGTGGGTCATCAAAAGATAAATGGTGGGCTGAACTTGGCCAGCTGGCTGCCCTGTTGGTCCTTGGCTTATCTGCTTGGGGCAGAGTTTTTACGTGTGGGATTTTCCAGCCCGTCTTTGGGTGAGATGGCTAATCTGGTGAACTCAGGCTACTTGAGGAGCAGTCATCAGTTTCATCTTTGACTATGAAGGACAGCAGTTTATAGGGATATACTGGAGTATGGGATTATATCTTCTTACACATATTTAGAGTTCAGGGTCAAATAATCATTTTAGTATTTTTAATTTTAGAAGGAATAAATCCTGTCCCTGCCCCCGTCCCCTGCTTCTCCTTTGGAGATGTTCCTGTGAGGTGGTTCAGAGCTATTATGTAGTAGACTGTGGCTTAGAGCATTTGAAATAGTTGCTTAGTGTTCTGTGGAGGTACTTTTTAATGGCTTTTGTAAACATTTGATAAGAATTTTATTTTAAACATAAACAGTTTTAATATGTCAGTTACCATGAATGCATTAATTGTTGCACTTATGTTGTCATTTTTGAGTGGATCTTGTCATCTGTGTTTAAAGCACATCCCTTATGGCTCAGCTGGTAAAGAATCCGCCTGCAGTGTAGGAGACCTGGGTTCGATCCCTGGGTTGGGAAGATCCCCTGGAGAAGGGAAAGGCTCCCCACTCCAGTATTCTGGCCTGGAGAATTCCATGGACTGTATAGTCCATGGAGTTGCAGAGAGTTGGACATGACTGTGCGACTTTCACTTTCAGGGCTCTGAGGTGACCTGTTTAAAATAAAAACTGATCTGTTATCATTAGCAATTTAAGTGTTTGGGTCAGTATTTTCTTGATTGCTGTCTATATAGTCTTGTTTGTATGGTATTTTAATATCAGTATATGATCCTTATAATCCTTGATTTCAGTGTATGTTCATTGTTAGTGGGTTTTTTTTTTTTTTACAGTAGTTAACTTTATAGTATATGAAGGCTTTACATTTGAATTTAGAAAATATTGTTACCTTTATAGAAGACTTTTTTTTTTCAGTTTTATATTCATGTTCTTTGTAAGATGTCATTTGAAGAAGTTTTTTATTTCTTAAATATTCGGAAATTTGCTGGCTTAGCATGTGTAACCTAATGGGAAAAGGTGAGATGGAAGATAAAGGAAATTGATTATTTTAAATTGGGTTAATACAAAGATGGGGAAGGCACAGTGGAACAAAATCAGTTCAGGTTATCAGTTATCCAGATTTTGTTTTCATTTCCCTGACAGCTTTTAGAATCCTCTGGGTGCTGATTTGTTTCTTCCTTTAACTTTAGTAGATATACCATTCTTTTTTTTTTTTTTTTTAGATATACCATTCTTTATTATTTCTTGGTATAAGCTATTAAGTAGAGTTGCTGCTAACTCCTGAGTAGGTGAAGGACTTCTTGTCTATGTCTTAGTGGTATGAGAAGGCATCTCTGTCAGTATTACGGCAGAACAAGTAGCTCTAGAAAGGTTTTTTAAAATTATTTTTATTTTTTAAAAGATTTATTTATTTGGCCGCTCTGGGTCTTTGTCGTTGCATGCGGGCTTGCTCCAGTTGCAGCGAGCAGGGGCTACTCTTTGTTGGGGTGTGCGGGCTTCTCGTAGTGGTGGAACATGAGCTCTAGATGCGTAGTTTCCTTGAGGCATGTGGGATCTTCCCAGACTGGGGATGGAACCCATGTTTCCTGCATTGGCAGGAGGATTCTTAACCACTGGACCACCAGGGAAGCCCTAGAAAGGTTTTATTTATTTTTTAAAGTTTATGTTTAATTGAAGGATAATTGCTTTCCAATATTGCTTTGGTTTCTGCTATACATCAACATGAATCAGTCATAGGTAAACATATGTCCCCTTCCTCTTGAACCTCCCTCCCACCTCCCACCACTTCCCACCCCTCTAGGTTGTTACCTGGAAAGGTTTTAAAATAGACACTTCTCTGTTGTGATAAGCTATGGAAGAAAATACAGAAAAGGAAGGGTCTTATCCCTGTTGTATGTCAAAGACTGTATTTTTAGAATATGTTCTTATTGTAACAGTTCTTATATTTGTTTAATGCACATTAAAACAATGTGGTTCTTTTGAGGCGGTAAGTAGATAGTTAATTTTATCTTTGGTCAGTCTCTCATATTAACCTCTGCTGCTGCTGCTAAGTTGCTTCAGTCGTGTCCGACTCTGTGTGACCCCATAGACGGCAGCCCACCAGGCTCCCCCGTCCCTGGGATTCTCCAGGCAAGAACACTGGAGTGGGTTGCCATTGCCTTCTCCAATGCATGAAAGTGAAAAGTGAAAGGGAAGTCGCTCAGTCGTGTCTGACCCTTAGCGACCCCATGGACTGCAGCCTACCAGGCTCCTCCGTCCATGGGATTTTCTAGGCAAGAGTACTGGAGTGGGGTGCCATTGCCTTCTCCCATATTAACCTCTAAAGGTCTGTAAAAAACAGTGGTCAGTTACAATGTGTGCCTGATGTGTGCCTGTTTAAGATAGAGGCAAAGGGCATTTTGGAGTGTAGTAGAAAGAGAAACGAGCCTCTTATGCACATATTCATGCAAAAGTATTATTGTGGTAGAGTGCCATCTCCTTTGGCCTGGAATGGTTGTTGCATGATCTTTTGAACTTGTTTGTGAGATTAAAATGCACACACATATAAATTGGCTTATTGAAGTAGGTTACTGTAGATATTTAGTTATTTATGCATATTTATTAAATTCCTTTTCTTTGAAGAAATTCCTGCTTCATTGTGGAAACTCTCAAAATGTACTAATTAATTCTGTGCCTGCAGCAATCAGATCCTTGAGTGACACATGGATCTTGGGTTTTAATGTTGTATATTTATACAAGCACTTCATGCATGTGGAAGGAAGGTGGAGAGTTTTGTATAGGTATTCAATGGTGTATATATATTTTAATGACGTTCTTGACAATATGTCATCCTTTCTCCAGTGGGAATAAATACAGTGATGATTTTTATTGTTTATCCTGAGCATGGACAAATCATATCACTTCTCATTTGGAAGCATTGCTTCATTGATGTTTTTCCCATGCTTGTGGAGGTAAAAATTCTTTAGTGTAATGTTCTTATTTAATATTTAATATGAGTCCCAGATTGCCACGGGAGTTGATTATTTCCTTTGTTTCTAGTTATGTAGATATTTTTTTGAAGCTGAGAGAAGAAAAGGAAGCAACTTCAAGCTGTTACGTTTGGGAGAATTAGTTGAGTTTCTCACAAGTGTTTGTACTGATCCGATTAGTCAGATTTATTGGAGTGGCAAGGGAGAGAGACTTTATAATCAGAGGTGGGATGAAAAGTAAAAAGGGGAATTTTCTTCATTCACTGCATAGGTAGTACTCAGTCCCCATTGTTCCTGATAAGGTTCTTAAAGAGGTAGGATAGTGTTTCATTTTTGCTTCAGGACAGCTAGCTGCTCCAAATAACCGTTTCTCAGTCCGTTGAAGTAATCCTGCAAACAAGGTTTGATTGTATTGATTTAACATTGTGAGTGGAGCAGACATCCTTGCTGGTCACAATTGGGGTCAGGAACTTGGAAGGGAAACCCCTCACATCCAACCCTTTTGTGGTTGACTATCAGCCTAAGTAAACATGCCGTTCTTCATTCAACCTCATGATGTGTGTAATTGCTGGCCTTATGTTCCTAGCAAACTGTGCCTTGGAGCGGGGATTGGATAGAATGACAGAATGGGTTGGGACCATCTTGCTCAGATTGTCTTTATTTGAGGTAGGATGCTTCACAGATCTTTGGTCCAGCAAGAACACGTTTCTGCTCTACCTCTTAATTTTCATTTCCGGATGCAAAAGTGGTTTTTTTTAGGGGTTGTATGGGAGATGGAAATTTAGAAAGTAGGGAAGATTGAACGGAACCATCTTTATTTGATACCCTCATGGATTTGCATACTAGAGTTAATTATTTCTTGTAGATATTCAGTACAGCTTTTTCTGTCTGTAATTAGCAAATATGTACGTATCTCCCTGTATCAGAACACTCAACTAAATGGATTAACTGCATAATCAAAGGTAGTTAAACATGTGGGTCTGGAACTTTGTTTTGCCTGTATTTAGCAAGTATTTTAACAGTATTTAGCTGACTGAATGAAGTGGATGAATAAACATGCTTTTTGTCTAAATGCGGATAGTAGTAAATTCATTATTGGTAGACGATATTGTGTATATAATAGATCCTTTTGAATCTGAGTTTGGGTATGAAAAACTAAATGACACTTGTTACTGGATATATTTGATTTAATTCTTTGAACTAATTTTAAACTGTACCTCAAAGATGTTGATTTGAAATTTTTTGAGGGCGTTGTGTAACCGGCCATGCATGGGTACAGACCATTAGCTCTAGCTCCTGACTGTATTATAAGGATTAAAAGCAAACCTTTGCATGTGATGTTTTGTATATTTGGCTTAAAAAAAAACCCAGAAGCTTTTAGAGGTTGTGAGATATGGGTCGTTTTTGTTGGGTAAGAGTTAGGTCAGTAAAGCATTTACCAACATGAAATGTTTTTTTCCTCCCACTTTCTTGGTATTAACAGAAAGGTGAATGGACAACATAGCTATTAAAGGATTTAATTTAAAAAAATGTAGCTGCAAAACCACACACTCTGGCTGTCCATGTTACTTTAAGCTTCGTATTTCAAAACTATATTCAAGCTTTGGATATAAACTCTCCAGTAGCTGAGTGGTATTAACCAGTGCTTTTCTTCTTTGCTTTATCCTATTGTGTCAGCAGGGATGCTGCAGCAGTTCTTTTTGATCTAAAAACAACTTTGTTCTGGAACTGAAAAAGAAAAATGTCCTAATCTGCTGCTAAAATTTTACCTGACAGAGAGGTCAGTCAGACAATGGACTAACTTGTTCAGGGAGTTCAGAGAGGATCTTTCACTGGAGATGTTCCAGAGTTGGCTAGAATGAGCCACTTGGAACTGAAGATCAAGCTGGAAAAATCCTCCAGGATGAGATAACTCCTCTGAACTAAAATTTTTAAAGGAATTAAAAACGTCTGTATTACAAGTTTTGAGAAAAAATTGCTGAAAATAATTTGTTCAGAATTTAGTTTTTCAGGTATGTTTTAAGCTCTGCAAACATCTTTCATAAAAGATATATTCATTAATGAAAAGTGTTTTTAAAAAGGTATATAGTTTTAGATCATAAATTGCTGTTTCATCTTAAATGCTTTTAAAAGTTCCTTGTTAGATCCCCTACTTTTGTGCGCTAGTGTGTCATAAGAGGTAGCCTGCAGGGTGGGCTGGGATTATGAGGGCTGAATTATTACAGAGCTGGGTGGTGGCTGGCCAGACTGTCAGAGTCATTATTAATGTCCTGTAAAGTGATGCCAGAGATCTAGATTTGGTTGCTTGTTTATCTTTCTGCTTAGGCCAGCAACAGGTACCAGGAATGAGGCTGTTAGCTCAGGGGCAGGCTAGATCTTTTCTTCCTCCACAGGTTCCCCCGTTCACTAATATGAAAGGAAAACAGCTGGGCTGCTGGGGTTTTGCTGTTGTCCAATCTCCTTAGCCAAAAGGTACCCACGATATAGGGTTTTGAACATAGCAATGACCCCTAAGGGGTAAAAACAAGAATTTTAAGTCTTTTGAATTTTCATTGACATTTTGTTCCTGGTTTCTTAGGGTTTGAAAGAAGAGATTCTGTGTTGAGAGAGCAAGGACTTTAGGGGTGGGGGTTAAGACAGGAGTGGGGTTGAAGACTGTATTTAGAATTTCAACAGATGTAGTTTAAAAAAATTATTCCTCTGGATGCTGGTATATGGTTACATAAGTTCAAAAATGTCCCTGGATAAATTACATTAACACTTCAGGTCATTGGGGTGCAAGTGGTGTATGTCAGTACAGTTTTGTTCTTTGTGCTTCCTAATAGCCAATTTAATTTCACTGGTGATGCAGTAGAAATGTGCCCAGTGTTAATTTTCCAGGTTCTCTAAAGCATGGCTAGTGCAAAGATAGTGTCCTTTTCAACGGTAAGTCAGTTGTGTGTTTAGGTCACTGAACATGGGGCTGGGAGGTGGGTATTTTAATGTAGGGCCAGTGTTAACAAAAGTGTTCCTCCTTGTGTTTCCTCTGCAATAGAAAGGAGCAACCATGAACTTAGGTTAATAACACTGAATTAATTAAAAATGTTAAAAGCTGTTTGTACTGGCAGTGGTTTCTTGTTTCCTCTTGTTATGGGATGGCCAAATTAAGCATTTAACCATAGATTATTCAGATTCTGTTCACTGAGAGACAGTGATCAAATCAGATACTTGATACAGCCCTCTTAATCTATTCCTGTCCCTTTGCCCAAGGAGGGAATATTTGTTAAGGTTCAGTTCAGTTCAGTCACTCTGTCGTGTCCGAGTCTTTGTGACCCCATGAATCGCAGCACGCCAGGCCTCCCTGTCCATCACCAACTCCCGGAGTTCACCCAAACTCATGTGCATCGAGTCGGTAATGCCATCCAGCCATCTCATCCTCTGTCGTCCCCTTCTCCTCCTGCCCCCAATCCCTCCCAGCATCAGGGTCTTTTCCAGTGAGTTAACTCTTTGCATGAGGTGGCCAAAGTATTGGAGTTTCAACCTCAGCATCAGTCCTTCCAATGAACACTCAGGACTGGTCTCCTTTAAGATGGACTGGTTGGATCTCCTTGCACCTAAAGAGTCTTCTCCAACACCACAGTTCAAAAGCATCAGTTCTTCGGCACTCAGCTTTCTTCACAGTCCAACTCTCACATCCATACATGACCACTGGAAAACCATAGCCTTGACTAGACGGATCTTTGTTGGCAAAGTAATATCTCTGCTTTTTAATATGCTATCTAGATTGGTCATAACTTTACTTCCAAGGAGTAAGCGTCTTTTAACTTCATGGCTGCAGTCACCATCTACAGTGATTTTGGAGCCCCCCAAAATAATGGGTGATTCAGCATCACCCAACTGAATCCCTTTGTTGCAACTGATGAACCTATGCTGACACCTCATATATACCCCAAACCCGTAGTTTATGTTAGCGTTCAGTCTTGGTGTGGTACTTCCTGTGGGTTTGGACAAATGTAATAACACTATAATTTACAGAGTATTTTCATTGCCCTAAAATTTTATGTGCTCTGCCTTTTTATCCCATTCTCTACCTCAGCCCCTGGGAACTCCCCATCCTTTTGCTGTCCCATAGTTTTGAGTTTTCTAGAATGTCATATAGTTGGAATCATACAGATTAGAGTCTTTTCAGGTTGGATTGAGCCACCAGGGAAGCCCCTTTCACTTCATAGTACTCCTTTAAGGTTTCTCCATGTCTTTTCATGGCATGATAACTCATTTCTTTTTAGGTCTGAACAAAGTTCAATTGTTTGAGATGTTGAAAAAATGTCTTACAAGTCTAAAGAATATGCTGAAATTCAACCTGGAGTACCACAACCAAACTAGATAACAAACTGATGCTGGGTTTTAATTGAGGAGTAATATGATATTAGACAGGTCCCTAAGCGTTTTTGGGCCTCTCTTCCTTCCTTCCACAAGGAAGTCTAAGGTCAGATTTAGACTTGACCTGTTTAAGTACAAGCCTAGTTGCTTTGATAGGCTGAATCCTGAAACAGTTCATTTTGGGCAGGACTAGTGATTGCTGAAATTGGAGGAAGCTATTAATTATCAAAGCATGGAGTGAAAGTGAAAGTGTCAGTCGCCTCGTCGTGTCCGAGTCCTTGTGACCCGGTGGACTGTAGCCTGCCAGGGTTCTGTGTCTATGAAACTTTCTAGGCAGGAATACTGGAGTGTATTGCCATTCTCTTCTCCAGGGGATTGTCCCGACTTAGGGGTTGAACCTTGTCTCAGCATTGCAGGTGGATTCTTTACTGTCTGAGCCACCAGGAACTCAGCATGGAAAGGACCCACCATTCCACAGTGATCTCTTCAGCAAACGTTTGCTCAGTTAAAGAGTTTACCTTGGCTTGGTATTTGTTCGTATGAATATCCATGTATGTGCTGCAAGTAATTCCTTGTTATAGCAGTTATAATCAAGGAGCTATTGGCTTTAGATTATGCTTCTATTCTTTTATCTGGTAATTTATTCTAACATTGAAAATTATAAAGCATAAAGGAAGTTTTAATGAAGTAGGAAGTGTGATTTGGTGAAACGAGCCCCTTTTATTTTTCTTTTAGGCTTCATTCTTCGTATAGATTTTGTTCTTGGATTTGAAAGCAGTGAAACTGCAGAGTAATGGGAGTAATTCTCTTGTAAAAAATGTACATCAGAGCTACTTCATAGTTTAAAAGAAATGCATTTATTGTTCTTGTCATGTGTTAATCTGTATTAAATATGTAATCATCATGACTTTCTTCTTTAAAATAAAAATCATTAGTACTTTGTACCAACTAAAGCATTTGCTGAATATCAGGATTATTAAAAGAAATAATCTATCTTTTAAACAAGTTAACCTCAGTGTATATTATGAGAAAGTGATAACCAAATTGGAATGTATGGTGTTGGGAATGAACTTGTGGTAAAAAGAAAACAAAAAACCCTTAAATTGTACTCTCTGGTGAAAGAATCTTGTCTGTGGTTTAGACTCCCTCTCAATTTTAATAACATTAAAAGCCTTAAATAAAACTGTGCATGCTATTCTATGTGTTTTGAAATATTAGTAAATAACTTACATTTGCCAGTTTTATGCACAATTACAACATGTATAAAGCTGACTTTGACAGTATTTTTGCAGTTTCTGCTTTTATAAAGTCTTCATATATTGCTCCTAGCTGTGTGTGTTTATCTTCCCACTGCTCCTGCCATCGCTGTAATATGCTTCATATGTGCCTGATGAGTGTGAGATCTTTATTCTAACGTTTTTCTACAAGATAAATATTCACTTCTATGTGGATTACACCCCCACCCTTGGAGTGGGAAAGAGTATCTTGTTGATAGTTCAAGTCCAAGGCAGTTTGAATGTACAGTTGTGATTTAGTTTTGTTTCTGTGTAGATTGCTATCTATTTGGTACTAGGTGCAGATTCCATAATTGTTGCCAAAAATATGGTTGCCTTGTTTAGTATTAAGCATTTAATCATTGAGTTAATCTAAGGCTGTTAAGATGTTTGTTTATATACCCATAATTTCAGGACAAGCTCTATTAGCTATTGATTACAGAATCTGGCATATTTTTTGCGAAATTAATATATAGCCTTTTGAAAAACAAATGGCCTTGACAAAGCATCATAAAGTCATACCATCTCATGTACAGTTGGGCTTTTCTTTGGGCTGAGATTTCTACTTTTATGTTCTCTCATCATTTTTGACTTTCCTAAGAGGCATTCACAGACTCTTCTTCCTGTGTGTTTTCCAGTGTGTGCACTGTGTGCTCATTCACCCAGTCACGTCCACCTCTTTTGCAGCCCCATGGACTGTATGTAGCTCACCAGGCTTCTCTGCCCATGGAATTTTCCAGACAAGAATACTGGAGTCGGGTGCCATTTCCTACTCCAGGGGATCTTCCAGAACCAGGGATCGAACCATCTCTTGTGTCTCCTGCATTGGCAGGTGGATTCTTTATCACTAGTGCCACCTGGGAAACCTGTTTTCCTGGTTTATTTAACGGAAAAAGACTGTAGGGTGGAACCATAAGTTATTTTATTAATGGTGTTACACCTTCCTGGTATAAACTAGTTTCCTAAGTCTCCAGCTATAAATTTTTCATATGTGCAGCTGTTTTATCTCAGAGTATGATTAAAAATTTTTGTAGATTGTGATTTGGAAAAGTTGTAATAGATGAGTAAAAAAAATTTTCCATTGTGCATTAACTTTTTTTTAAAACAAGACTGACTGGCAAGTTTGAATGTCACATAGCTCAGTCTCTGAACCTGTAATTGATCAGCTCAGCTGAGCTCTGGACTAGTTTAATGAAGTCAGATAATATTATATTCTAAAGAGAATTAACATCTGAAATGTAGCTGCATAATTATGGCATCAGTAGGAATGCATAATGATTCAATCATTTATGCTTTATTCTTTTAGAGATTAGTTTTTTCATGTCATTTGGATTGTATGTGCATTGAATTTTCTTACATGACTTCCCTTTTGCACAGTGCTCTAGGATTCTTAGAAATTATGATTAGATGAGAGACCAAAGTGCTATTCTCCAGATCATGTTCATTTCTATTTTTGTTTAATTTCACTTGGTAAGTTTTATTTGCAGAAAGGTTGCTTTTAAAATGAAGTGATGGGACCAGATGCCATGATCTTAGTTTTCTGAATGTTGAGTTTTAAGCCAACTTTTTCACTCTCCTCTTTCACTTTTATCAAGAGGCTCTTTTGTTCTTCACTTTCTGCCATGAGTGTGGTGTCATCTGCATATCTGAGGTTATTGATATTTCTCCCAGCGATCTTGATTCCAGCTTGTGCTTCATCCAGTCCAGCATTTCTCATGATGTACTCGGCATGTAAGTTAAATAAGCAGGGTGACGATATACAGCCTTGACGTACTCCTTCATGGCATCACTTTACATCACATCACTTCATGGCAAATAGATGGCGAAACAGTGGAAACAGTGACAGACTTTATTTTTTTGGGCTCCAAAATCACAGCAGATGGTGACTGCAGCCATGAAATTAAAAGATGCTTGCTCTTTGAAAGAAAAGTTATGACCAACCTAGACAGCATATTGAAAAGCAGACACATTACTTTGCCAGCAAAGGTCCATCTAGTCAAAGCAATGGTTTTTTCCAGTAGTCATGTATGGATGTGAAAGTTGTACTATAAAGAAAGCTGAGCACCGAAGAGTTGATGCTTTTGAACTGTGGTGCTGGAGAAGATTCTTGAGAGTCCTTGGACTGCAAGGAGATCCAACCAGTCCATCCTAAAGGAGATCAGTCCTGAATATTCATTGGAAGGACTGATGTTGAAGTTGAAACTCCAATACTTTGGCCACCTGATGGCAAGAACTGACTCACTTGAAAAGACCCTGATGCTGGGAAAGATTGAAGGCGGGAGAAGAAGGGGATAATAGAGGATGAAGATAGTTGGATGGCATCACCGACTCAATGGAGATGAGTTTGAGTAAACTCTGGGAGTTGGTTATGGACAGGGAACCCTGCTGTGCTGCAGTCCATGGGTCGCAAAGAGTCAGACACAACTGAGGAACTGAACTGAACTGCTTTTAAAATGTGTGAGAATATAAGAGGACTTGTATAGACTACTTTCTCTTGGATAATGCTAAGTCTCCCAATGTTTTTGGCCCCTAGTGACTTAATACCCCAAAGAAATGACTTAAAGAAATGTTTTTCCACTATGTGATGGGCCAGTTTTATTTTTCTTCAAAATTTCAATTTATTGCAGAGCTATATTTCGTAAAATTGGGAGAATTAAAATTGCTAAAAAGTTTCTGAAAGCTTGCTCTCAACTTCTGTACTTTTCTCATTGTGGGCTAGTAACACACACTTTGTAGTCTGATGGTAATCTGTGGACCACCCTTTGAGTAGTGGGCTTAAATGCACAGACATTTGTTACTTCACTTAAGCAGTCTGGAGTCAGTGGTTCCAGGGTAGAGTCAGCAGCTCTGCAGTGTGCTTGTCCTAACCACTACCGTTATAAAATGCCTACTGTAGCCGCAGGGATCCCCCTTCACATGGAGACATTTGAAGAAGCAATGAAGGAGGAAGAGAAAAAAGGAATTTCTCCTTCTTCTTTGTCTTTTATATAATTAGAGAATAAAGCTTTTCCAAGTTAACTCCTCTGCCACCTCCCACCTCCAGAAACTTCCTTTATGTCTCATTTGCCAGAACTGAGTTACATAGCCACATCTACACCAGTTGTTGGCAGAGAGGAGCAATGGATGCCATACAGTCCTAAACCAGTCGTGATTTCTCCCCTGGTCCTATGGCTGGGGCCACAGGGCAAAAAAGCAGATGTTGTGAGTTAGGAGGAAGGAGGTATGATTGGGTATGCTACTAGTAGTATCTGCCACTCTGAGGAGAGAGAGGTCAGCCTGAGAGTCAGGCATTGAATTTAATAGCTTACTTGTTGTGTTATAGTTAACAAAGGCATAGGAAGGTGAGAGGAAGGTAATAAATGCCTCTGAGACCCAGTGTCCTTGATACTGGCTTATGGGGCCCTCTTGGTGAGTCTGGAATTTGCTATGGGCATTGCTGCTGTAAAATACTTAACTACTGCCTAGAGTGTGTTTGATTTGAGTATGATTCAGTAACCAACAAGAATCGAAATAATAGAAAATGTATTTTTGTTTGTTGATCTAACCTTTATTGTATAATTATTTGTATTGTTTTCAAGTATATATTTCATTTTTAGAAGCTTCACAGTATATATTTTAAGCAGTGATTTATTTTGATGATTTTTTTTTTCTGATTACTTGTGAAGTTGTGTTAGCAAAGTGAAAAGATTTGGCATGTTAATACATGTTCCATTCATCATCTTTAGGATACCTCTCATGATACTTCATTTGAACAACCAGGCTTTGTCATTTGTTATGTTACTGCTTGCATTTAGCACTCATTCTTATTTTTAGATAAGACAGAAACAGGAATTAAAAAAAATAACTTGTACCTGCTAGCTGTAGCTGCTCATTATATAGCAAGAATCGCTTTAGTTCCTTCTGTATTCTTATCCCAGCTAAACACATACAAGCTTTGCTTTTCTGGAGTCATAATAATGAATAATTTTGAGTGAGAACTTTATGCATATGAGTTATACATATGTTCCCAGTTAACAGCTGTTTAATGAATATGTTCTGCGTTTGAAGACCATGAGTCTAAGAGCCAGGAACTCTTGGTTCTCCTTCTGACTCTGTTATTGACTACTTACATGATGTGCATCCTCTGTCGCTTCATTTGTGTCCGACTTTTTGATCCTGTGGACTGTAGCCTGCCAGGCTCCTCTGTCCATGTGATCCTGCAGGCATGAATACTGGAGTGGATTGCCATGCCCTCCTTGAGGGGATTTTTCCGACTCAGGGATTGAACCAGTGTCTCCTGGTCTCCTGCATTACAGGTGGATTCTTTACCACTGAGCCACCGGGGAAGCCCACTTACTTACATGGTGTGAAGAAGGCATTTCCCTATTTGAGAGATGGTTGCCTTTTCTGTAACATCTATTCTGTTACATTCTCTCATTGGCTTTTTGTGTGGGATGGATTAGATTATGAATACTCTAATAAAAGATTTCATAAATGTAGTTGACATGTATTATTATCATTAATAGTGAGTTTCATGGAGTAATCAGATAGTTAAAAGGTACCCAAAGCACCAGAAGTATGGCCGAAGGAACACTATCAGATTAATTTTTGATCATTTGCAAAGCAGTATCATTTACCAGTTTAAGATATGCATAGTCATGGTATTCTTGAGTTGTTGATAATCCGAGAGTATAAGCATCACCATATAGAATAGCAGAAGTTATTCTAAATTCAGTTTTTTGTTTGAAACAGTTTAAACTATTTTGATAGTTCCTCCCACCATAGAACCTTAAAAGTAACCACCGTAATACCTTAAACGTAAACCTAGGAGTAACTTTGGTCAAATGGCAGAGCAGGCAGCTTTGAGTGATTGTCCCTCTGCAGAAGCACTGGAAAGCAAGCAGAAACTGTCAGAGCTTCCTTTGTCAGCATCTGGAGAGCAGCCAGAGAGGGTACAGTAACCAAGCAGACATTTTCATCTCCGCAGAGCAGACTGCGTGTGCGTTAGCTGTCACCTCCCTAGCAACCCAGCCTTCCCCCTTCCCTCCCAGCCCTCAGCAACCACTAATCTGCTTTCTGCCTCTACAGATTTTCTTCTTCTGGATAGTTCATAGAAATGAAATAAGATGAAGCAGGGGCTTTTGTGACTGGCCTCTTTCACTTAATACACTGTTCACAGAGTCTGTCCGTATAATGACATGCATTTTTGTGGCCAGCTATTCCATTTTATGGATATACTGTGTTTTGTTTATCTTCAGCTTTCATTTTTTTGTGCGTGTAAAATTAAATGTACATAGCATACGTGTGTAAAATTGTACACCACTGATGGGTGCATCTCAGTGAACTGTCACATAGTGAATTCCTGTGTGCCCGCTGCCCAGAACACAAAATAGGGTCCCTCTGCATCCTAGAGGCACTTTGTACCCCAGCTCAAGTCTGACTTCTTTCGGTCAGTATTGGGAGATGTATGCACATTGCTGGGTGTAGTTTTAATTCATCCATTTTCATTACTATATTTTATTCCATTCTAGGAGTGTGCCAATATATTCATCCATTCTGCTGTTGATAGACCTTTGGGTTGTTCACTGTGAACATTTGTGTACATATCCTACAGTGTACCTGAGCATGTGTTTCTCCTGGGTATATAACTTGGAGTGTTTAAGACATAGATTTCTATACTTGTCTATTTTAATAGATGACTTTTTCAGAAGTGTACAGATGAGTTTCTGATTGTTTCACATTCTTACCAACACTTCGTATTGTGGTTCTTTTTAATAATTATCCATGCTCTTGATATTCTCATATTATTGTAGTTTTAACTTAAAATTCCTTGATTACGGCATTATTTTTCATATTTTAAAAATATTTTCTTGGCCCTTGTCCCTTTTGTTTTTGGTTTGTCTTTTTCTCATTGATTTGTTGGAGTTCTTATACATTATGCATATTAGTACTAACTTATGTGTGCTACAGATAGGTTTTCTTAATTTGTAGTTTAATTTTTTATTTGGTTGGGTCTTTCAGTGATGAAATGTTCTTAACTTGGATGTATACCAGTGCATTAATTCTGTATGGTTAGTGCTTTGGGCATTCTGAGAAATCTTCAGAGCACATGAAAACACTTTTCTTAGATTAACCATTTAGGAGCCATGCTGTTTTGCCTTTTATAGTTGAGTTGTAGTCCACCTGAATTTAATCTGTATATATGAAGTGAGGTAGGCGTTTCAAGAATCTGCCGTAGTGTCTTCTAGAGTGACTGTGCCTTGTTGCAGTCTCACCAGCCCTGATGCTCCACAGCTTGCCAGCATTTGGTGTTGTCTGTGTTCTGGATTTTAGCCGTTGTAGTAGATATGGTAATGGGGTCTTACTGTCACTGTAATTGCATTTCCCTAATTACATATAATGTTCTTTGTGTATTTTGAATAATAGTTCTTTATCAGATATAGAAATATATATCTTAAATATCAGATTTATTAATATGTCTTTTGCAAACATTTTCTTTCAGCCTATGGCTCATCTCATTTTTTTTTTTTTTATATTTTTGCATTTTAATATGGGAAAATGCAAAAAATAAGAATAGAATTATAAATCACCTTTGTAATTGTGATGTAGGGTTTCCCAGGTGGCACAGTGTTTAAGAATCTGCCTACCAAGGCAGGAGATGAAAGAGATGTGGGTTTGATACTTGGATCAGGAAGATCTCCTGGAGTAGGAAAATAGCAACCTGCTCTATTAGTCTTGCCTGGAGGATCCCATGGACAGAGGAGCCTGGTGGGCTACAGTCTGTGGGGTTGCAAAGAGTCAGACATGACAGCACACGCACACACCCATGATGTAGCTCCAGCAGTTACCAACTTGCATTCAACTTTATTTAACGTGTATCTCTTCAGTTCAGTCACTCAGTTGAGTCTGACTTTTTGTGACCCCATGGACTGCAACACGCCAGGCTTCCCGGTCCATCACCAACTCCCAGAGCTTGCTCAAACTCAGTGTCCCTTGAGTTGGTGATGCCATCCAACGATCTCATCCTCTGTCATCCCTTTCTCCTCCTATCTTCAGTCTTTCCCAGCAGTCTTTTCCACTGAGTCCATTCTTTGCATCAGGTGGCCAAAGGATTGGCGTTTCAGCTTCAGTATCAGTCCTTCCAATGAATATTCAGAACTGTTTCCTTTAGGAGGACTGGTTGGATCTCCTTGTAGTCCAAGGGACTCTCAAGAGTCTTCTCCAACACCACAGTTCAAAAGCTTCAGTTCTTCCTCACCCAGCTTTCTTTATGGTCTAACTCTCACATCCATACATGACTACTGGAAAAACCATAGCTTTAACTAGATGGACCTTTGCTGGCAAAGTAATGTCTTTGCTTTTCAATATGCTGTCTAGGTTGGTCATAGCTTTTCTTCCAAGGAGCAAGTGTCTTTTAATTTCATGGCTGCAGTCACCATCTGCAGTGATTTTGGAGCCCAAGAAAAGAAAGTCTGTCACTGTTTCTATTGTTTCCCCATCTATTTGCCATGAGTGATGGGACTGGATGCCATGATCTTATTTTTTTGAATGTTGAGTTTCAAGCCAGCTTTTTCACTCTCCTCTTTCACTTTCATCAAGAGGTTCTTTAGTTCCTCTTTGCTTTCTGCCATAAGGGTGGTGTCATCTGCTTATCTGAGGTTATTGATATTTCTCCCGGCAATCTTGATTCCAGCTTGTGCTTTGTCCAACCCGGCATTTCTCATTATGTTCTCTGTGTATAAGTTAAATAAGCGGTGACATATACAGCTTTGATGTACTCCTTTTCCAATTTGGAACCAGTCTGTTGTTCCATGTCTGGTTCTAACTGTTGCTTCGTGACCTGCATACAGATTTCTTAAGAGGCAGGTCAGGTGGTCTGGTATTCCCATCTCTTGAAGAATTTTCTACAGTTTGTTGTGATCCATACAGTGAAAGACTTTAGCGTAGTCAGTAAAGAGAAGTAGACATTTTTCTGGAATTCTCTTGCTTTTTCGATGATCCAGTGGATGTTGGCAATTTGATCTATGGTTCCTCTGCCTTTTCTAAATCCAGCTTGAACATCTGGAAGTTCACGGTTCACGTATTGTTGAAGCCTGGGTTGGAGAATTTTAAGCATTACTTTTAGCGTGTGAGATGAGTGCAATTGTGTGGTAGTTTGAGCATTCTTTGGCACTGCCTTTCTTTGGGATTGGAATGAAAACTGACCTTTTCCAGTCCTGTGGCCACTGCTGAGTTTTCCAAATTTGCTGACATATTGAGTGCAGCACTTTCACAGCATCATATTTCAGGATTTGGAATAGCTCAACTGGAATTCCATCACCTCCACTAGCTTTGTTTGTCGTGATGCTTCCTAAGGCCCACTTGATTTCACACTCCAGGACATCTGGCTCTAGGTGAGTGATCACACCATTGTGGTTATCTGGGTCATGAAGGTCTTTTTTTGTATAGTTCTGTGTATTCTTGCCACCTGTTAATATCTTCTGCTTCTCTGGGGTCCATACCATTTTTGTCCTTTATTGTGCCCATCTTTGCATGAAATGTTCCCTTGGCATCTCTAATTTTCTTGAAGAGATTTCTAGTCTTTCCCATTCTGTTGTTTTCCTCTATTTCTTTGCATTGATCACTTAGGAAGGCTATCTTGTTATTTGTTGCAATCCTCCTTTGCCTTTCGCTTGTCTTCTTTTCTCAGCTATTTTTAGACCTCCTCAGACAACCTTTTTGGGGATGGTCTTGAACACTGCCTCCTGTACAATGTCATAAACCTCCATCCATAGTTCTTCAGGCACTCTATCAGATCTAATCCTTTGAATCTATTTGTCACTTCCACTGTATAGTTGTAAGGGATTTGATTTAGGTCATACCTGAATGGTCTGGTGGTTTTCCACTAGACCAGTAGGACTTTTCCACTGTCTTCAATTTAAGCCTGAATTTGGCAATAAGGAGTTCATGATCTGAGCCACAGTCAGCTCCTGGTCTTGTTCTTGCTGACTGTATAGAGCTTCTGGTAAGAATATAATCAGTCTGATTTTTTTATCAAACATCTGGTGATGTCCATGTGTAGAGTCATCTCTTGTGTTGTTGGAAGAGGATTTTTGCTGTGACCAGGGCATTCTCTTGGCAAAACTCTGTTAGTCTTTTCATTTTGTAGTCCAAGGCCAAACTTGCCTGTTACTACAGTTAACTCTTGACTTCCTACTTAACATTCCAGTCCCCTATGATGAAAGACATTTTTGGGGTCTTAGTTCTAGGAGGTCTTGTAGGTCTTCATAGAACCATTCAACTTCAGCTTCTTCGGCATTAATGGTTGGGGCATAGACTTGGGGTACTGTGATACTGAATGGTTTGCCTTGGAAACAGAGATCATCATGTCGTTTCTGAGATTGCACCCAAGCACTGCATTTCGGACTCTTCTGTTGATTGTGAGGGCTACTGCATTTCTCCTAATTTATTTTTGCCCATAGTAGAAGTGTAGTGGTCATCTGAATTAAATTTGCCTATTGCAGTCCATTTTAGTTTACTGATTCCTAAAATGTCAGTGTTTACTTTTGCCATCTCCTGTTTGACCACTTCCAATTTACCTTGATTCGTGGACCTAATGTCCTATTCCAGGTTCCTAAGCAATATTGTTCTTTACAGCATCGGACTTTACTTCCGTCACCAGTCACATCCACAGCTGGGTATTGTTTTCACTTTGGCTGAGCCTCTTCATTCTTTCTGGAGTTTTGTCTCCACTCTTCTCCAGTAGCACATTGGGGACCTACTGACCTGTGGAGTTCTTCTTTCAGTGTCATATCTTTTGCCTTTTCATACTGTTCATGGGGTTCTCAAGGCAAGAATACTGAAATGATTTGCCATTCCCTTTTCCAGGGGATCTTCCTGACCCAGGGATTGAACCTGTGTCTCCCACATTGCAGGTGGACTCTGTATGTGGGTTTACATAATTTAAAGTATGTAAATTAATACTTGAAATAAGCGAGTCAAATGAAATTGATCTAATCTTAACCATTATGCCTGATGCCTGATGGACATATAAATGCCTATTATCTTTGCATATTTTGAGTAAAATTTCTTTCTAATTTTATTCTCAGTTTCCCCCTCCGTTTGAAAAAAAGAAAACTAATATTCACATAATAAAAATTCAGACAGTTTCAAATGATTTACGGTGAGAAGTAAATCATTTTAACCTTGTTCAGTTCCTTTATCCTATGGCAGCTTCTTATCAGCGTTTTTGGATGGGGGGTGGGCATCCTTCCGTATTGTGTAGAGCCTGCCAGTGGCACATTTACACAGTACGTGTTTGGGTGTGTGCCACTTCCTGTGGTGCATCTTACAGATGGTTCCATGTCACTGGATAGAATTATGTCATTCTTTTGGATAGCTCCACATTAGTCTCAAGAAATACAGTACACTTTAGTTTCTTCATTGATATTCAGGTTTTTTTCTAGTCTTATTATTATTATTTTTTTCGGTGAACAAGGCCCGCACTTTTATTTTCCAAAGTAGTTTTTATACCTTAAATTATGCATAGAGGATAATGGGGGAAGGGGTAGAGTTAGCAGTAAGCCAGGCTTTCTTCCTTCAAACTTATCATATGCAAAAGTTTAGGTGATTTACATCATCTTCTGGCCCAGAGGCCTGTAAACATTTTAAGATCCTTTTTTCAGAAAACTTATTTTTCTCTAAAGGTGATTGTTCAAAAGTCAGGCGCCACCCTCCGAAAGCATTAGATAAAGTTGCATTCCTATAGGGCAAAGGTGTGGTGGGCTATAACAAGAAAAGAATTAACTCAAGGGTCCAAGGTTACAAACATTAAAGCTACTACTTACATTCCTGTACACCAATTATATTAATCAATACATTCTCAGGGACACAGTAGGTAAGGGATATGGAAACTTAGCAGCAAACATTGGCCCAACAAGTGAAAAACCCTTCACCAATACAATTTCTAATCAATCTTTTAACTGCTCAAAGGGATCTGTTTTTAGACAGTTTGGAACATCTCATGCCTCTCACAGTTGGGAGGCTCTGAACAATCACATGTGGCCAGAAGAACCTATTCAGGCAGGCTAGAGGACTTCCAAAGGAGTTTGTAGGTTGAAACACCCTTGGCACGCCCAGGAACTTTATTAACTGGAGCTGTAAGTTAAGTCTTTTTCAGAGAGAGGTGGTGGGGGACAGCCCCCTGTAAAGTCGGAGGTATAGGTGAGAGCGCAAAGCAGTAAAGTAGGCAGACTCTGGTTTTGGGGGTAGATGCTCGAGAATTTCCAGGGGGACTCCTGAGGATCGATCCCGCCTCTGCGTATGCCGAGCCTGCTTCCTCATGACCTTTGCCACGGGCGGAGTTCCTCACGCTGGCTCCCAGCATCTCCCCCCTTTTTTCTTAAAACAGCCAGATGCAGCTCAGTTGCGAGCTTCTGAATGTTCTGCCAAAGAATCCTTCGAATTAGCCTGTTCCGGGTGCCACTTGCCGGGGTCCAACCCCGGTGGATCCAGGGAATTCGAAGCGGGGATGGCGTCGGTTATCAGGAAACAATAGCTTATTTAAATGTTAATTAAAGATATAAAGAGTGGTTAAATAAGGATAGCTCAGTGAGGAAATTAAGTGAAGAAAAGAGGCTGAATAACTTGGTTTACGTGGAAAGCTAATAAAATTCCAAAATAAGGAATTTGCGTCACCTACTTAGGCTGCAGGCATCCTCCCGTTCTCTCGAAGGAGAGGAGACACTAAGGCCTCCCCGGTCAGATCTTAGAAGCCCAGGCATAATTAGTAGGCTTGACGAGCCTCCACCCTCCAGATGGAAATTCAGCCAGAAGGTGAGAGAAAGAACGACATGGGGAGACCAAGTTTCGGTGAACAAGGCCCCTCCAGTCTTATTTTAACTATTTATTTAGTCATTTATTTACTTGAAACAATGCTGCAGAAAACCTTGTAATTCATTTCTTAATGAAAATGTGTGAAGATTTCTTCCCATGCTTATCCTTGATACTTAAAATGTATTTATACTTTGTTCTGAATAAATTGCATAGCCGAGTGCCTTTTTGGTGCTTCTGAGATGCACATTGCCATTTAAAATTTTCTCACTTAGATAGGCTTTTAGAAGATACCTGTTTTCAGGAAAATCTCAGGGGAAAGTAATCTTCCAAGAAGAGTTTACGTAAAATCCTTTTATCTAGAAAGTCAATGTAAAATTTATAATCTCAAATAATAGGCAATATTGAATGTTTGCAGTTTTACTCTTAAATTGATTTAACTCCCTAAGCAGAGTATATATACTATTCCCGTGATTTTTTTTCTTCCATTTGTGTTTTGTAGGGACTGGATAATCTGTTTGTTAGTAGTGTCTGTGATAATAGGATTATTAACTCATTGAGCAGACTTATTCCATGCAGTGTTCCATGCTTTGGAAATACAGCGGTAAACACAGTTCTGCATAGGACTTTTATTTTTGTTGCAAGTGGTGGTGAGAGAAGAATAAAGTAATTAAACGTTCAGTAGTAAATAATGAGTATATAATGATAAACCCATTGTGATTAGTACTAGAGAGAAAAATAAAACATGTAGGCAGACTAGAGACTCCTGAAGTTTGGGCCACATGGGTTATATTGTAAAATAGGATGTGCCTCAGAGAAGGTCTACAGGGCTGACTTGGGTTTCTTTTACAAAAATCTGAAGCACTCACAGGTCCTTGGGTTGGTTACTGGACAGACCTACTAGCTAGGGCCTTTAACAAAATTGCAGAAGATTAAAGTGACTTTAATCTGTGATGCTATACATCAAACCAATTAACTTGTAACACTGATGCTGTTGAGGGTTTATCTTGATTAGTTTGTTTTTTTGTCCTTAGTAAATCTGACTTTTTGACTTGAGCATTTATACTTCTAAATTTGGCAGGTAATGTTAATCCCCGCTGAAGGTAAAAGTAGAATCAGTTTGGAATCTGAATGTGAGGTATGTTATTAAAAGAATTTAACAACATCAGTAAAAATTCTAAAGCAAAATTTTGTTTTTTAATATTTGTTGGACCCTTCTAATGTCCTTGTCTGATGCATTTGTATTTGTATTTCCAGTAGCTATAATCATTAATTGGATCCCATTTACTAAACATGTTATTACATTATGAACTTACAATTTGTTCTTCATAGATGGTTTTAATTACAGCTAGTTGTCTTCAGAGTAATGTAAAGTTGGAAAATTGGCAAAATATATTAACCAATATCAGTAGTAGTTTGGAATGAGTGCTTATACTTCTCTAAAAAGTGTTCATTTTTAAAAGTTGCTTTGATCACTGATCTCCAGTTTTAGAGGGTCTTTATTTGTACATAATGAGAACTTTTAAGCTTAGAAAACCATTCTTAAAAGTCTGGTATTTATTGAATAGAGTTGTATCAGAAATATAATTTAGCTATATAGTTGAAAAACCTTGTAATTTAAAGTGTAAATATTTAAGCTTTCAAGTTAGACAGTAACAAGAAACCAACTAAAATACTAAAAATGCTTTCCTTGTTTGAAGCATGAAGTATTCTGGCAGGCTTTCAGACTAATAAAACAGTTTCCAGAGATTGGATGAAATTGTTAGTTTCTCACTAATGTACCAATCTTCTCGATGACCAAAATTGTTTTCTGTGAACTTTGTCATTCAGGGACTGATCATCTTGTGAATTAAATTGCCTTCAGACTTTTATCTACTATACAGTGTAACATTTCTTGGTATTGATGCCTACCTCTTACTTACAGAATTTTCCCCTTTAATTTGCAGGGTAAGAGGGAGTTGAGAGTAGGTAAAATCACGTTAGGTCAGTAGTAGCTATGGTTCTTGAGTGGGAAAGATAAAAGACAGTTTAACAATTGATGAGGATTTAAAAACTATCCATTGATTTTAATATAAATGGCAGCATACTCTGGTAGCATGAATAGTATAACTACGTAGAACTGATAAAGTTTTAAAACTTACAATTTGTTCATCAGAAATATGCTTGCTTTTTAGAAATAGTTTTCCATATAAGTTGGAATTTGTGCTCTTTACCTTCTAGCTGCTATTACCAAACGGTAGTCCCTTTGTGAGGTATGTGGTTTTTGTTCTGTGGATAGTCCCAGAGGGCTTTATGAGGAAATTCTGAAATAAAGGGCCAGGTTAACTAGAAAAAAAAAAAATCCCAATCCCCCCCCGCCCCCCCAAACAAACCAAAAACAAACTCTTGGCCTACTTGGAAGGGAGTAAACAACTATGGTTTTTGCTTTTCTGGAATGCCAAATTTCAGCTCAGAGCAAATTCTTCAGCAGAGCAATAAACCTTTGAAAATTGCTTTATAATGGAAATGCTGACAGACCATTAACTATAGTGGTGCGCATGCACTGCTCTGACATACATAAGGTTGTCCCAAGGTGCTCAGTACAGTAAACCATGCTGAGTAGTGTGCATCCTGCGGACGCCTGTATGTGGGTGTATGTGGTTTGTTACGTTTATGCTGCCTAATTATTAATGGAGAAGCTCAAACATATCACCTTTGACATGCAGGAGAAGTACCATTTTAGAAAGAAAGTGGTTTAGGCTCTGCTCATGCTGATAGCTCATTTTATATTTGCCACACTGGGAAAGGCCCAGGGTAAATTTAACATGATGCATTTAATCACCATTCCAATTACAGTGCCACTGAAGCAGATCAATGTTTTCTTACTACCAATTCATTGGAACTTCTAGGTCATAAAGTATCATTATTCGGCATATTGGAAAGTCTCAGCCCAATGGAAATGTGGATTCTGGAATTTTTCCAATTGCTTTGAAATAATATTGGAGGCTGCTTGGATGTACATTTTCCCCATGTAGAATGAAAATGGGAATTTAAAGGGATTGATAAGACAAAGTGAGAATCCTATAATGCCCCAGGGAAAGATGAAGCAGAATATTCACATCTAAAAGTAAAATAAGGAAAATGATGAAAAGGGATGGATACTTCCATAGCAGCCTGCTTAATGACTGATATCCCTGCTAATAATAAGTGTTAGGAGAATTTGTCTTGTTCTTGGCTAGATTCATAAGCACCTAGCACAGTACTTGGCCTATAATGTGGGTGTCAGTAAATATTTATTAGATTTATTTGTATTTGTTTATTTGAAAGCTACTTGAGGCTAGATTGTCAGGCACCTTGCTAAATGGTATAAAGGTTACTAATATATGTGTACATTTGTATACATATAAATACATAGTACACATAATGCATATACATATATGTGCAGCTAGAATTAATCCATAAAAGATTTCTTAAAGGCATTTCTGGGTACACTTTGATATGTTGAGTACCATGAATTAATGCAAAGATTCAAGTGTATTTGGACAGAATTATGTTGCCTGACATGTAAGTGTACAGTAAAGACATCTGATATCATAGCTAGATTACAAATGTCAGGTGCTCCTGTGCTCTAAAGTCAGTGCTGATTGGACCATGCCTGTTTGCTTTGTTCTGTTTGACTAAAAATATTTTTTTTCCCCATTTGTTTGTGGCAGTTCTGAAATTTGGCTCTCTGCTTGGGTGGGCTTTTACAAAAACATAAGGATGCTAAGGTATTAGCCCAAAGATTTTTGATCCACTGGCTCTGGGGTAGAGACTGGGAATGTATATTATAAAGAAATATCCTTTCCTTGTGTGCTATATATAGCTGACCTCCCACAACATTTCATGGTGAACTTCAAAATGAGTGGTGACAATTCTTGGACCATTTGAGTTCTCTGGGAACAATAACCAGCACAGTAATTAAAGTCTTGGTTCTATTCTGGTGGAAGGATGCTAGCGTATGTCATATTGAAGATCGTTTAGGATTAGTGTTGACTTTCTGTCTGTATATTTTTCCAGAAAGCTACCATCAGGACAGTTGGGGGAAGGATGTGATTTTCTTTTTTTCCTGTGGCATTATTCATAGAGATGTATTACCAGAAATACCTTATTTCTGTGCTTTAGAGATCATTTTGTTCCCTTCCTTTATCTTTGAGTTAACCTTAAAAATGTTAAAGTTTGAATTCCAGTTTTGTCTGTTATTCATTGTTATCTCATTCTCTGAGCCTTCATTTCTTATATATAAAATGGGGGTAATAATATTTACCTGCTTTATAGGTTTTTTAGGATTAAAATGTATAAAAAATACCTACTAGCATGTGTCTTGCCTTTAGTAAGCGATCAACAAATGTTAGATTTTATGGCATACCTGTTACATGACCTATCTGTGTAACTCGCTCAGTCATGTCCGACTCTTTGCAACCCCGTGGACTGTAGCCCGCCAGGCTCCTCTGTCCATGGGATTTCCCAGGCAAGATAACAAGTGGGTTGCCATTTCCTTCTCCAGGGAATCTTCCTCACCCAAAGATTGAAGCTGTGTCTCCTGCATTGGAGGCAGATTCTTTACTGTCTGAGACACCAGGGAAGCCCTATGTGATCTGTGGTATACAGAAAGGCCAAAAGAAGTAGAAAATTATGATAGTCTAAATTCAAAAATATGCTGTATACCCATAAGCACAGTTATTAAAAAATGTAAAATAATTGTAAAATATATATAACACAAACTTCATGTTTTTAACTATTTAAAAGTGTATAATTTAGTGGCATTTAGTACATTCACAGTGTTGTACAATCATCATTTCTTTTTATTTCTAGAGCATTTTCATCATCACCCCAAAAGGAAATCTCCCATTAAGGGGTCACTCTCTATTTCCCCCTCTTCCCAGCCACTGGCAATCATTAATATGCTTTCTACCTCTGTGGATTTGCCTATTTTATATAACTTCATATGAATTTGGAATCATACAATTTGTGGCACTTTGTCTCTACTTCTTTCACTTTGTATGTTTTTATTTCTATTATTTTTTAAATTTAAATTTATTTATTTTAATTGGAAGCTAATTACTTTACAATATTGTATTGGTTTTGCCATACATCAACATGAATCCACCACAGTCACTTTGTATGTTTTTAAAACTAATCTGTCTTCTAGCATACATCTTCATTTCTTTTTATAGCTGAATAATAGTCTATTGTGTGGTTATATACCATAATTTGTGTATCCATTCATCAACTGATGGACATTTGTGTTCTGAACCTTCTAGTGGTTGTGCCTACTGCTGAGACAAACATACATGTGCAAGGTTTTGTTGGAACACTTTTTCACAGTTCTTTTTGGTACTTGCTAATGAATAGAATTCCTGGTTCATATGGTAATTCCGTGTCTTAATTAAGGAACCACCAGCCTGTTTTCCACAGTGGCTGTACCAGCTTACATCTTACTAGCAGTGCTTGAGGATGAGGCTTTCAGTTTTTCCACACCCTGGTCAAAACTTGTTAAAAATTATGGCCATCCTAATAGATATTAAGTGTGTCCCATTATGATTTTGTTGTTGTTGTTACACTTTAAAAAAAATTAATTTTAGGTGCACAACAATGACTTGATTTGTATATATTGCAAAATGATCATCACAAGTCTAGTTAACATCTGTCACCTTACATAGTTGGCAGAAAAAAATTTTTTTTTTCTTGTGAGAACTTTTAAGATCTACTCAGTTGGCAACTTTGAAATATGTGATGTATTATTGTTAACTATAGTTGCCATGTGATTCATTACATCCTCATGACTTACATGGAAGTTTTTACCTTTTGCCCCTTTCACTTATTTGTCCCTCACCTCTGGCAACCACCATTCTGTTCTCTGTGTCTATGAGCCCAAGTTTTTGGTTTTTAAAAATTCTACATGTAAGTGAGATCATATGGTATTTATCTTTTTTTTTTTTTCTGACTTACTTCACTTAGCATACCCCGAAGTTCCTTCCATCCATATTGTTGCAAATGGCATGGTTTCATTCTTTTTTATGGCTGAGTAATATATTCCATTTTGTGTGTGTGTGTGTGTGTGTGTCTGTCTGTCTCACATCGTTTTTTATTCATTCATCCATCGATGGAAGCTTAGGTTGTTGACTTCTGTAAATAGCTGCAGTGAACATGGGAATGCATTTATCTTTTTGAATTAGCTTTTCTGTTTTCTTCAGATAAATACTTCAGAAATGAAATTGCTGGGTCCTATGGTAGGTCAGTTTTTTAATTTTATGAGGAAACTCCACACTGTTATCTGTAGTGGTTGCAACCAATTTATATTTCTGCCAACACTGTACAAGGGTTCCTGTTTCTCTACATCCTCACAAATACTTATTTGTTGTCTCTGTGATAATAGCCATTCTAGCAAGTATAAAATAGTGACTCATTGTGGTTTAATTTGCATTTCCTTGATGTTTAGTGATGTGGAGTATTTTTTCCATGTACCCATTTCCATCTGTATGTGTTCCTTGGATAAATGTCTATTCAGATCTTTTGCCTATTTTAAAATCAGATTTTTAATAAAATAATGAGTTACATGAATGAGCTATTTATATAACCCACTTGTTTATTCTTCCTTTGTTGCGTTTGGTGTCAGATTGCAGAAAATCATTGCCAAGATCTATATTCCTACCTATGTTTTCTTCTAGGAATTTTAAGGTTTCAGTACTTACATGCAAGTCTTTTCTAATATATCCACTTTGCCCATTTGGTTGAGAATTTTTATCATTGGTGGCTGCTGAATTTTGTTAAGTGCTTTTTCTGCCTCTGCTGAAATGATCATATGATGTTTGTACTTCGTGTTGTTAAAACTGTGTATCACGTTGAGTTGCAGATCTTAAACCATCCTTGCGTTACAGAGTAAATCCCCATTGGTCATGGTGTATGATCCTTTTAATGTATTGTTGAATTTGGTTTGCTAGTATTTTGTTGAGCATTTTTGCATCTGTGTTCATAAGGAAAGTTGGACTGTGGTTTTGTTTTATTGTGGTGTGTCCTTGTTTGCTTTGGTATTAGAGTAATGCTGGCCTTCTAAAATGAGTTTGGAAGCATTCCCTTTTCTTAATATTTTTTTGTTAAGGGTCTGAGGAGGATTGGTATTTGGTAGAACTCACCAAGTGAAGCTATTTAGTCCTGTACTTTTGTTTGTTGGGAGGGTTTTGATTACTGAGTCAACTTCATTCCTAGTAATTAATGTATTCATGTCTTCTGTTTCTCATGATTTAGTCTTGATAGGTTGTATGTTTCTTGGAATTTATGCATTTGTTTAGGTTGTCATATTTGTTGGTATCATGGTTTTGGTTTGCATTTTGCTAACAAGTAAGTGAAGTTAAGCGTCTTTTCGGAGTGATTATTGGTCATTTGTTTTATCTTCTGTGGAGAAATGTCTCTTTTTTTTATTCCTCTCCCCTCTGTTTTTGGCTGTGCTCTGCATTGTAGGATTCTAATTGCCTGACCAGGGTTCGAACCTGGGCCTTTGGCAGTGAAAGTACAGGCTCCCAACCACTGGACCACCAGGAAATTCCCTGCTTTGCCTGTATTGTAATTGGTTTATTTGTCTTTTTGTTGTTGAAGCCAGAGTCTTTTGATTATAAAATTGATTTATATACTGTCATTTGGTTGGGGACCTTTTTTGGAAATGGAACAATAAGTGGTTGGAGTTCTTTTAAACGTTTTATTGAATGTTTTATTTTTAATAGAAATGTAACTAGTTTTTATTATATAGCTTAGCTTGATGTTTTGCTCCCTGCCTCCAGTGTACACTAGCAGATAACTGGATTTATTCATCTCCACATTGTTAATTGTTTTACCTTGATTTTTTTTTGATTATAGATTGTTTCTTTCTCAACTTTTTTGTTAATATAATAATAAAACAATAAAAATCAGGTATAATTTACCTACCATAAAATTCACCCATTGTACAGTTTGATGATTTTTAGTAAATTTACAGTGTTCTACCACCGTTATTACCACAGTACAATTTTAGAACATTTCCATCACTCTGAAAAGTTTCCTTAGGATTATTGGTGGTAAATTTCTTTGCCAGCTTCCAGGCAGCTGATCGGTTTTGTGTTTCTGTAGATGTATCTTTTCTTATATTTCACATAAATGGCATCATAATATATAGAACACTAGCTTTTTTTCACTGAGATGACTGTTTTCAAGGTTCATCCATGCTGTAGCATGTATCCATAGTGTGTTCCTCCTTCTTATAGAATAGTAGCCCGTTCTGTGGTTAATACCACATTTTGTTCATCTGTTCGTTCATTGCTGGACATTTGGCTTGGTTTAGTTTCTGGCTGTCATGGATAGCAAAGATTCATATACAAGGCTTTGTGTAGACATCCTTCTTCAACTTTTTATTTTGAAAAATTCCAACCCCACAGAAAGGTTGAAATAAGTGGTATACTGAATGTCTATATACTCTTTGCCTAGATTCAGTAATTTTTAATATTCGCTATCATCTTGACCTCTTTCTATAAATATACCTTTTCAAACCATTTGCAGATGTTGTGACAGTTTGCCTCTTAAATATTTCAACATGGATCTTACGGGATGAGGGCACACATTCTAACCACAGTGTCATTTTTAGACTGAAAAAAATTAGTAAGAATTTTGTAATATCAGCTATTTTATATACATGTTAAAGTTTTCCCAGTTGTTCCAGAAATGTCCTTTAGAGCTTATGTAACCCGTCCTTTTTTCTTTTCCCCTAATCCAGGATCCAAAAATGATTTTCTAGATGTTTTGATAGTTGTTTCTCTTTTTTTTTTTAGTCTCTTTTAATCTAGAATAGTTCCTCTTTCTCTCTTTGCTTTTCATGTCAGTGAGATTTAGAAGAATATAGACCAGTTATCCCACCTTTTAACTTTCTCTCATTGCTTTTTCATGATTTAAGTTAAACATTTTTGGCAAGGATTCCTAATAGGTGAGGTTGTGTACTTTTTTATATACCAGTGATTAAATAAAGTGAGTTGAAGTAGAGAATCATAAAAACACCTAATATAATCTAAAATGAAAGTGTACATTTCATCAAGAAAAACAATGTCAGGCTATCTCCTTATTTGTGTAGCTAAATTTGGTCACTTGGTTAAGGTATTGACGGTTGAGATTCTGAAGGCATGACTTTTTGCATTTAGTGAGTTACTGGTAGGATGAAACTTTGAGACGATGTTCAGAGTTCTTCAACTTTCAAGACGATGTTCAACTTGTTTTTTAATAACCTTTTACCTAGTGACTTCAGCACCTATTGCTTGAAGTAGTTATTACATTGATGAGGGAGGTGGCTATTGCATAGAATGCTTTAAAAAAAATACCTTCATTAGCTGTATCATGGAAAAATATTTTGTTTTGCCTTCCTTAGATTTCTGTGCTTGGATAAACATATTCCAGATGTCTGCTTGACGTGTGGTATTGTTTATACTTACAGTTTCAAAGAGCAATTTTCTGTGTTAGTATCTAAGGTATGGAGGTGAATTTTATAAACAAAGTTTTGTTTTTGATATTTTATTGCAGTTTAATACTCAGTAGTATAGTAGAGAAATTAATGAAATCCAGAAAACAGATCTAAATATTTATGAATGTTCAGATTTCATTTATAGTTCATGTCTTTCTCTTCTCTCTCTTTTTAAGATTTTTTTAGTTCTGTCTTTTGTATTCCTGAAACTCCTTGTGTTATGGCACTGATTAATCATGAGTAAGATTTCAGAATGTTACATGTAATCCTGTGAATATTTTTCTTTTCCTGGGAAAAGAAAATGTGATATGTTGATAATATCAGTAGTTAATATGAAGCCATTTACTCTGTCATTGTGTTTTGTGACTGGCTCCACAACATGGAAAATGTATACCAGAAATCCCTTATTTTAATAAAATTGATGAGTAAGTGGAGATGTTTTAAAGCACAGAATTCTGAAAAAAAAGCTTAGATGTGTTCAGTTTAAAATGTGTATATGTGTGTGTTTGGGTGGTAGGCTTAAGATACTTTCTTTGCATATCAGTCAACTAATTTGAGAGTCATACACGTTTTCTTGTGTCTGCCACACAAATAATAAATGTGCTGTCTGTGATAGCTTGGCTTATTGCTTCTGGAACTGGCCTCCTGGGCTGAACACTCACTCTGTGTCTTTATAGCGTGTGCACTTAAGCAGGTTGCTCAACTTCTCTGCGCCTCAGTTTTCTCATGTGAAGAATGCCAACGATAAAAGCAATGTGTTAATAATTGTAAAGTATATGCTAGCATAAAATGGTTAAGTCATTTAATCTTGCGGGTGACTGGCACATGAATGCCTAAATAAATGTTTGCTAGTTAATTAACATCCAGTCTTAATGTTATTAATGGGGTGAGAATCTAAAGACATTTGTGAAGCAATTTAAAAGTACCTTTTAGATTTGTATGATTTGTTCCTTAGTCTTTGAGTTGTCTTGCTAATGCCTAATCTGGAAGCATCCTTCTTTCTTTCTTTTTAAAATAGCAACCTGTCTTTTAATCAATTTAAAGTATTCAACATAGATTTATAGAAATAATGATTTCTTGTTGCACTTACTCATTTAGGTAGTAACTAAATAATGTGATCACAGCAACAAGTCAAATAGGTGTAATCAATCATAAGACATAAACAGATTTGGGGAAATAATAACTGGTTCTTCATTAACATTCAGCTCAAATGATAGGAGTGGAAATAAGCCTCTATATTGGAAAATAACTCCGCTCGCTGAGAGAGCATTTGGCAACTGACATTGGGCATATTTGTCTGTCTTATGGATGGTCTTGGCTTCCCTGATAGCTCAGTTGGTAAAGAATCCACCTGCAATGCAGGAGATCCTGGTTCGATTCCTGGGTTGGGAAGACCCACTGGAGAAGGGATAGGCTACCCACCAGTATTCTTGGGCTTCCCTAGTGGCTCAGCTGGTAAAAAATTTGCCTGCAGTGTGGGAGACCTGGGTTCAATCCCTGGGTTGGGAAGATCCCCTGGAGAAGGGAAAGGCTACCTACTCCAGTATTCTGACCTGTAGAATTCCATAGACTGCAGTTCATCAGGTTGCAGAGAGTTGGACACGACTGAGCGACTTTCACACAACTGAGTGCAGATGGTGCTGCTGCAGACTCACCGTTGTAGGGCACCCACTATAGGCCCTCTGTTACCTGTTTTCTGCCAGGTTACAGCCTTTCATCTTGGTTTTCTTGTGATGGTTTAGGTAGCGTTTTGTTTGTGAGAAGTGGCAGAGTTGTCTGGCCAGGCAGATAGACTGACTCATGATTACAAAGTTCTTCTTGAACAGTTCAGCCCTGCCTCAGCACAGGTTCTCCGCACTGGGAGGGAAGCTGTGTACTCTTAAGTTGAATTCTGTGAGATGGATCCTGAGCTCCATATGTTTCCAGCAGAGTCTTAGATGGAGGTGCACAATGTGCTCATTAAATTTGTGAATGGCATCAAGTTGGGTGGGATAGGTCATTCAATAGACAACTGGATTAAAATTCAGAATATCTGGTATTTTTGAAAAGTTGATGAATATGCATAATACGGCATTTAAGAGGATTAAGACAAGATAATTTTCTTAAGGAAAGTAAACAGATGTGGAAATACAGTATGGAAGTAGGATTGGGTTTCTACCAGTGGTAGCACAAAACAGTCCCAAGGTGATAAGAAAACCAGTTAATAAATATGAGTCAATGATGCCTTTGTATTTAAAACCATTGATGACAAGTCATGTAATTGGAATGGCGCTTAAAGAAATCACAGGTTCTTTCCTTCACCATATTTAGTATTTGACTGTCAGATCAGATCAGATCAGAACAGTCGCTCAGTCGTGTCCGACTCTTTGCGACCCCATGAATCGCAGCACGCCAGGCCTCCCTGTCCAACACCAACTCCCGGAGTTCACTCAGACTCACGTCCATTGAGTCAGTGATGCCATCCAGCCATCTCATTCTCTGTCATCCCCTTCTCCTCCTGCCCCCAATCACTCAAAGCATCAGAGTCTTTTCCAGTGAGTCAACTCTTCACATGAGGTGGCCAAAGTACTGGAGTTTCAGCTTTAGCATCATTCCTTCCAAAGAAATCCCAGGGCTGATCTCCTTCAGAATGGACTGGTTGGATCTCCTTGCAGTCCAAGGGACTCTCAAGAGTCTTCTCTAACACCACAGTTCAAAAGCATCAATTCTTTGTTGCTCGGCTTTCTTCGCAGTCCAACTCTCACATCCATACATGACCACTGGAAAAACCATAGCCTTGACTAGACAGACCTTTGTTGGCAAAGTAATGTCTCTGCTTTTGAATATGCTATCTAGGTTGGTCATAACTTTCCTTCCAAGGAGTAAGCGTCTTTTAATTTCATGGCTGCAATCACCATCTGCAGTGATTTTGGAGCCCAGAAAAATAAAGTCTGACACTGTTTCCACTGTTTCTCCATCTATTTCCCATGAAGTGATGGGACCAGATGCCATGATCTTCGTTTTCTGAAGGTTGAGCTTTAAGCCAACTTTTTCACTTTCCACTTTCACTTTCATCAAGAGGCTTTTTAGTTCCTCTTCACTTTGACTGTCATGGTGCATTAAAGAAAGATCTTAGGGAAGATATTTCAGAGTGAGAAAACTGAAAGATTAGGAAATAGTCTCTATCAGAAGGTTTTAGTAGGTATTTAGCTTAGAAATAGTGGAGAGTTTAGTAATTCTCTTATGAAATTATATTGATGTTGCTGTTGTTTAGTTGCTAAGTCGTGTCTGACTCTTTCTGACTCCATGGTCTGTAGCCTGTCAGGCCCGTGTCCATGGGATTCTCCAGGCAAGAACACTGGAGTGGGTTGCCATTTTCTCCTCTGGGGATTTTCCCAACCCAGGGGTTAGATTCTAGTCTCCTGCATTGCAGGCGAAATCTTTACCAATGAACCACCACTAGATTATATATGGTTGTATTATTGTGTGATCATAGATTCATAAAATGGCAGTAACCAGTTTCACGGTTTTTTTTTTTTTTTTTTGGCTGTGTCGGGTCTTAGTTGCAGCACAGGGAATGTCTGTTGCCTTATACAGATCTTTCCATGTGGCATGGGGACTTTCTAGTTGTGGCATGCTCCACATGCTCCGAGTCATGTGGTATCTTAGTTCCCCAAAGCAGGGATGGAACTCATGTCCCTTGCATTGCAAGCTGGGTTCTTAACCACTGGACCACCAGGAAAGTACGCCCGTTTTGTTTTAATGGACGAGAAAACGCAAACCTGAGGTCGTACATTCAAGACAGGCCCTTTCTGCTCAGTCACTGCGCTTAGCACTTAGCTCTTTGGCAGCCTGTGTTTTCACCCTGATGACAAGATTATTAAGGTATTTACAATGGTGGGAAAGTTATGAAGTAAGGCATTAGATATTAATGATTTTGAGGTTTGGACTGCAGTGAATTATGACACAAAAAGTAGAAATGAAATCTCTTGTGGTCATAGAACAGGGATACTTTAAGTCTTAACTAAAGCCAAGGCAGAAAAGATATACTCTTGAGTTTCCTTTAGCTCTTTCTCTTTTTCTGCTGGAGATTATGACTGCTCAGGGTGATTAAATGGAGAATTTTCTTTTGCAGGATTTAGGCAGTCTTTGTAGTGAATGACTAAAATCGCCAAGAATGGAAATTTTAAACTTTGATATTTATTCCTTTTCCATGAGCAGTGGGCTCAGAATGAGAGCTATTTGTCTTTTGCTATCACCTTTCATCCATTTCTCATCTAGATTCGTGGTTGGTGGGATCCCAACCTTTTCATCTACCCCGCTTCCCCACCCCACCCCAAGAATATCTTGGCAGACTGATGTAATATATGAGATGTTTAGAATTTGAACAAATGAAGTACAAACAACACTTATTTTTTAATGTCACTGACATTAACTGGATATTAATTTTTTGTGTTTTGCTGGATATTACTTTCCCTTACTCCATATTTAATAGATACTCTTATTGGTAACATGAGTTTTAAAGGAATGACATGAACCAAAATGTTTCATCTTGTAGATGTCATTTCACCTGGATGCTTTCCAGGGTTAGAAGCACCTTAGGTTTTTGTTTCTTAACCATACAGCTGCTGGTGCCAGCTTGTTTCACCTTGAGGCTTGGCTGGTAGCTGTCATCTCCCACGTTTATGACTCATTTTCTGACAAAGAAAGATCTAATAATGACATGTTAGGTTTACTTCCCATCTTTTAGTAAAATTACCCTACGTTTGATCTGATTTTCCATAAATATGGATAAGTGAATATTCTGGTTAAAAGCCTAAATTATCTTAATAATAAGAGTAGATAAATGCACACTTCGCCAGGATGAAACAGAAGTGTTTGTTACTTGGGTAGAACAGGTGCATATATAATTCTTTAGTAGTTTTTATATAATGGTGATTGCAAAGATGAGAGAAAATGCAAGGGTCAGTTTTTTTTTTTTTTCCTAGAGGAAGTAGTTCTTTAGTAAATTTCTAACCCATTACAGAAGTTTGATAGCCAGTTAATTGTTTTAATCACTGTTCAGGTGAAGACACTGACTTCTCTGAGTGTAGTGTCTCCTAATCCTCAACTATTTGCAGCAGCAGCATGGCTAGCCAGGAGAAAAGTAAGGGCAAGGAATACCTCATTGTTCTCTCTCTTAAATTGTCTGTTTTCAGTAATTCTCAGGTATTGTTTTCTATAGCAAATGGTTGGGAAATTTCTGTATTGTTTTCCAAGCAACACAAAGAATTCCTTATGTAATGAACCAGTTGTTGTTTCATCACTAAATTGTATCCGACTCTTTGCAACCCCATGGACTGTAGTCCGCCAGGCTCCTCTGTCCATGGGATTTCCCAGGCAAGAATACGGGAGTGGGTTGCCATTTCCTTCTCCAGGAGATCTTCTTGACCCAGAGGATTGAACCTGTGTCTCCTGCATTGGCAGGCAGATTCTATACCACTGAGCCACCTTGAAAGCCCCAATAAACCAGCAGTAGTAATAATGTAGTGTAGAATTAAAAAATCATCTTTTAACCAGTAATACTTTATTGAACTCTAATTTATATGTAGTAAAACTCAGTCTTATGTGTATAATCTAATGGATTTCGACCAGTGTATACACTTACGTAGTCACCACCTAGATTAAGATACAGAACATTTGCATCACTCCAGAAAGTATGCTCCATTGATGTACAGTTGTAAAAACTTAAATGGGTTGGAATTACTTAAGAGAAATGTTTAATAATCAACTCGTATGCAATTTCTTTAGGTAAGTGGATAACAGTGAACTTAGTTCCCCACCCCCCCACTATTTTCTTTACTACAAAAGTGAATTATGCACAGCATTGCTGCTGCTGCTGCTGCTAAGTCACTTCAGTCATGTCCGACTCTGTGTGACCCCATGGATGGCAGCCCACCAGGCTCCCCCGTCCCTGGGATTCTCCAGGCAAGAACACTGGAGTGGGCTGCCATTTCCTTCTCCAATGCAGGAAAGTGAAGAGTGAAAGTGAAGTCGCACAGTCATGTCCGACTCTTCGCCATCCCATGGACTGCAGCCCACCAGGCTCCTCCGTCCATGGGGTTTTCCAGGCAAGAGTACTGGAGTGGGGTGCCATTGCCTTCTCCAATGCACAGCATTAGTTTTATTCTAATACAGAGTTTGAATTTCCTAAAATAGTACATATATTTGCAAATGAAGAGATCCAGATATAAGACATTCCTCCATCTTCTTAATAAGAACAATAGGAGCTTTGATCACCATAAATACTGGCATTTTTAGGAGCATAGATAAAATAATTAAAATATTAATTAAATTAAAATTAATTTCACATATGTAGTTTAAAAATCTTTTAACTTTTTCATTTTCAGAAAATTTAGATTTACATGTAGTTGTAAAAAATAAAATAGCGGTCTCATATATTCTTCTCTCAGTTTATACCAGTAGTAACTGTACATGCATATTTAAAAATAGGCTATACTAACAAATTATAGGTATTTGAATATATTCCTAATACACATTTAAAATACTACTTTTCCACACTCATGAAACATGAATGCTCCACATCTTCACAGCTATGAATATCTTTAATATTTATTCACTAAAAACACATTTAAGGTTAATTGGCCACAGTTTCCCACTTACTTACTTCCTTACAAGTTGTTTGAGGTTGAGCATTAAAAAAACTGTAAATGTTGCTCTCTGGAAGTTGCATCTGAAGCCACAAGAATTCATCCATATAACATTAGGAGAATTGACATCATTTTGGTGTTATCTGTGATCTTCCTAACTTTCCAAGGTTTTTTCATTGCATTACTTTCTAAATGATTTTCAGAGGCCTTTTTCAGTGGTAGCTGAATGATTACCTCTTGTAATCATGACCTCACAATCCAGAAATAAGTATTTACTCTGTGTTTAAAACTATGTTTTACTTCCTTTGGAAACTTGTTTGGTGCAGTAACTTTGACAAAGCATCCAGCATAATGTTGTGTGACATTTTTCCAGACTTCAGTGTTTATACTCAGAGATGAGAACTTCACTGACTTGCCCTTTTCACAGACTCTGACTGGATGGATATTGCTGGGAGTTTGGTTCCATTGGTAGGGTCTTCCTGTTTTGAAATCCCAAATGCCGTTCCTCTGGGCATGACTAGCATGCCTAGAGTTTTCACTTGCAGGTTTTGGGGAAGCTTTTTCTTTTTTTCCCTTTCTACCCTGTTTGTATTTAATTTAAAATTATTTGTGCTAACCTCAAAAGTAAGGATTTAATTTTGAAGCAATTCCTGTTTCTTGAAAGATAATTTTAGGAATGAAAACCTTTCTGTTTGTATGGGCATATATGGTAAGACAGCTATAGCCACTGTATACAGTGAGTGTTAGAATTGATAGTGTCTTGTGTGGAAAAATTATTTGGCATTTGTATTCAGGTCATTGTATCGTTTTCCTCCTGCTTGTGTACATGGGTTTGTTGTTGTTCAGTTGCTGAGTCATGTCTGACTCTGTGACCCCATGGACTACAGCACTCTAGGCTTCCCTGTCTTTCATCATCTTCTGGAGTTTGCTTAAACTCGTTGAGTCGATGATGCCATCCAACCGTCTCATCCTCTGTTGCCCTCTTCTCGTCCTGCCCTTAATCTTCCCAGGATCAGGGTCTTTTCCAGTGAGTCCACTCTTCACATCAGGTGGCCAAAGTATTGGAGCTTCAGCTTCAGCATCAGTCCTTCCAATGAATAGTTAGAGTTGATTTCATTTAGAATTGACTTGTTTGATCTCCTTGGTGTCTAAGGGACTCTCCAGAGTCTTCTCCAGAACCACAATTCAAAACCATCAATTCTTCAGCACTCAGCTGATGTCCAGCTCTTACATTCATACATGACTACTGGAAAAACTATAACTTTGACTATATGGACCTTTGTCGGCAAGGTGATGTATCTGCTTTCAAATACACCGTCTAAGTTTGTCATGGCCTTCCTTTCAAGGAGTAAGCAGCTTTTAATTTTGTGACTGCAGTCACAAGGGATTTATTTACATGTTTTAATATTTATTCTTCTTCTTACTAGTTTATTGATAAGCATGCATCATCTTGTTTTACCTTTTAGTAATGTGTACAGGGTTACAGATGATAATGTTACTTATTTTACATCTGTATATCTTTTTAGTGTAGGGGTTCAAACACAGAAAACAGAGGCCTATGCTATGTCCTTCTTGTCCTTGAATCTGGGTATAAAATATTAAGACACGGTTCATTACAATACTACCTGGAATCTAAATTATTAGATTGAAATTAGCTTTTAAAGTTGTTGTTGTTTAGTTGCTCGGTTCAGTCCAACTGTTTGTGACCCCATGGATTGTAACCAGGCTCCTCTGTCCATGGGATTTCCCAGGCAAGAATACTGGAGTGTGGGTTGCCATTTCCTTCTCCAGGTAGCATGACTGATATTGCTACATTCTAGGAACGAATCCCACGTAGTAACAACTAAATTTTTTCCTTTGTAATACCTCCTTGAAAACTTTGCATGCATTGTCTGAATGGTATTTAGAGTGATGTATAACAATTCAGACAGGCTGGATGCACTGTTGAAAGCCTGGTTTGTCATTCTGCTAGGATGTCATCTGATTGAACTGGCCTTTTTCTTGTTTGCCTGGGGTGAGCAAAGACTATAGCTTTAGTAGAGCTGTTCGCTGCTTTCTTGCTGTTGTAGGAAATTAAGACTTTTCTGGTTGTAAGTATATGAGGTGGCATGCAGATTGTTACTAGTCTTCAATCATCTAATCTTACTTCTGAGGCGACTGGAATGATGTTTAAAGTGGAGAAGGCATTGTGGTTTGTTTTTTCCGTCTTTGCATGTATACACACGTCCTTGCCCAACTCTCCTCCCTTCCCTGTCTTCTCTTCCTTCCTTTGGATTATTAAAGGAGATGGAATTAGGAAATGTGACTAGTTGGTTTTTGCAGATTGGTTTTCTTCATTAAGAAAGAAATCCCTTTGTCATCTAGAGTTTTTACAAATGTTATGATCCATGTCTAACCTAGAGAAATACAGAGATGTTAGGCTGGAACAGCTTGGCATATTTATGTGCTGATACTTTTGTGTTTCCTTTTGACTCGTCTCTGTTTTTATTGTGCCTCAGTTTCTTCCTCACTGACACAGCGTCAGGGTTGCTTTTATTTCCACATTTGTGTTGCAGTATTTCAGGGGGGACCTGGTGTGTGTGTGTTCCTGCTTGGTGAGAGAGGGTGTTGTATGAATGTCAAGAAAATAGTATTGTAAATGAAATGTTTTTAGAATTCTCAGTTATTAGGAATGTTCTTCTAATTCCTTGAGACAAATTAGCTAGAAGGTTCATTTATTTTTCTTTAAAAAAATTACTGTCTTTCAAATTTAGTTTTTTTTATTTCAAAATAAAACACATGATTAAAGCAAGATAACCATTTCTCCCATCAAACAAAGATTTGAAATTAATTACTTAATGTTGGTAAGAGTACATGGGAAAAAATGTACTTTCAGATGCTTTTGATGAGAGTATAAATTGGTAGAACTTATCTGGGAAGTAATTTGGCAGTATTTACCAAATCATACTTTTTCATCTCAGTAATGTCCTTCTCAGAGTCAGTTTTAAGAAAGTTATTCAGTCAAAGACTTGTGATGGAAGATTTATGTCTAAAAATGCTCATTATAGCAACATTTATAATAGAAATCTAGAAAAAAGATTAAATATTCAACAGTAAGAGACTGACTAAATTATACTATTAGTATATAATGAACTGTTACAGAGCAGCAAGAATGTTTTTGAAGAATGGAAATAAAAAATGAAATTTGCTTATTTTATTATATATTTTGGGTGAATTATTTGATGTATGCAAGATAAAATATGCAGTGTGTATATGTTATAAAAACATAAATGAGCATACCACACAACTTTACCAATACTGTTAAATATAATAAGTTCTTATTACATATATCTATCCATAAAGATAAGAAGGAATGATTTCAGAATGTTACTCTTATGTTTGGGGGAAGGATTATCAGTGATCTTCAGCATTTTGCTTAAATGCTTCTGTTCTCTTTCTAAATTTTGTACAAGAGATACGTATTTTCAAAACCAGAAATATCACTTAACAGTATTTATTGAAAGAAGAAAGCAGTTTAAGCTGGATTCTTTGCAGTTCATCTCATGGGAAGAAAACTTCTGAAAGTGTCTGCCACCTGTTACCTCATGAGTGACAGATCATGCCAGGTACACAGGGTGGCATTAGCTACCATTTATAGGCATTACAGTGTGACAACTCCTGAGAGACGACAGGCTGACAGCTGTAGGAATTGTGGATGCCCTGTCTTCTAGGAGGTTTTACAGACCTTCTAGGAGGTCTTCTATGACTTTTACAAAATATATTTAAAATTTTTCTTAAATTTTTTTTATGGTTCATACCTTCAAGAGAGGATTCATTTTTTCCCCACTTACCAAGTATTTATTGGATGCCTGTTAAGTACCAAACAAGAGTGCCCAAGAGGGTCTTTGCCCTTATGACACTTACATTCTGGTGTTGAAGGAGAGTCAGTACACAACAGACCAGTGATGAGGTATCAAAGAATGATGTGTTGTGAAGAAAACAAGAAGATGACTGATGTAAATTGGGTGGTCAGTTGAAACCTACTGAGGAGGTTCGAACTAGGACCCGAGTGAAGAAGAAAGACGCAGTCTTACAGTGATTAAGGGTAGAGGGGACAGCGTGGGCAGGAGCTCTACATTGATTTCTAGGAACAGATAAAAAGGCGAGTGTAACTGAAGTGTGGTAGGTGAGACGAGCGAAATCTAAGGAAGGAAGAGGAGAGGCAGGCGGAGACAGGTCATGAGGGGCTAAGGCTTTCGTAAGAAATTTAAATTTTACACTAAATGCAATAGGAAATTATTGGATGGAATTAAGAAAGAAAATAGCACAACTTAGCTTTTAAATAAAAGATTGCTTTGGCTGCTGTGTAGAAAATCATTGTCAAGGGTGACGCATGGGCCTGGGGAGACCACTGGAAAGTCATTTATTGTGGCCAGGTAAGAGCGTGGTGGCCACGGTGGAAGCACTGGCGAAGGAGAGAAGTTGACAAATTTAAGTCTGTTTGGAAATAGAGCTGGTGGATCTTGCTCAGTATTGTGTATGAGAGACTGCAGAAAAGAGGGAAATCAAAGTTGATGTTTAGATTTTTGACCTGAGCAACTGGGCAGAAGATGTTGCCATTTATAAAGGTGGACAAAAAGGGTCAGGCAAATTTAGGGGGAACGTTGAATGTTCTAGTTTGAAATGTTGTGTCTGAGCTACATGTAAAGATGTCACATAAGCAATTGGATGTATGAGTTTGGAAGAAGGTGAAGAGGTTTGGGACAAATGTATACATTTGTGAGTCTTCGGTGTATGGCATTTAAAGCCATGGGACTATGTGAGATCACTAAGTTGGAAGTAGGACTGAGTCCTGGGACCTTTACACAAAGGCCTTGACAGTGGAGGAGCCAGTGAAGGTGGCTGAGAGGTAGCTGTTATGTGGGAGGGAAATGGGGTGGGGGGTAGTGGGTAGATGAGATCTGGGACCTGACTGACAAGAAGACAAAAGGAGAGTTTCGAGAAGGATGGATTTGGTTGAATGATGCTGAGAGAGAAGGGAGTAAGATGATGTCAGGGTCATAACCCTGTGTATCAGTTTTCTGGGGCTGCTCTAACAAATTAACCACAAATCTGATGGCTTGAAACAATAGAAATATGTTCTCCTAAGTTTCTGGAGCCTAGTAAGCCCCAAATCTGGCAGAACTGCCTGTCTTCTGGGCGGCTTTAGGGAAAAACCCATTCCTTGTCTCTTTCTACTTCCAGTGGCTGCTCCAGCATCCCTAGCTTTGTGACCACATTCCTCCAGGCTTTGCCTCCATCTTCACTTTGCCTTCTCCTCACTGTGTTTTTCCAAACTTTCTTGCCTGTCACAAAAGCATTTCTAATCCATTCATTCAGGGCCCACTCGATAATACAGAGTGAACTCAAAATCTTTAGCTTATTTTTTGTGCAAAGACCTTTCCCCAATAAAATGAATTCCATGGATTGCAAATTTCAGGGATTAAAATTTGACATCTTCAAATTTGGTTTTAGAAACATGATAGCCATTGGATATCTCAGTAAGAGCAGTTTCTTTGGAGCAGTGGAGACTTAAGAATCAGATTGGTACAAACATAATTGGGCCCTTTTTGTTGATCAATGCCAGCTGCAGATGTTGCAGTTTTTGGTGCGTCTCATGAATTTGCTGAGCATACTTCTCAGATGTAATGGTTTCACCAAGATTCAGAAAGCTGTAGTGGATCAGATGGGCAGCAGACCATCAAACAATGACCATGACCTTTTTTGGGGTGCAAGTTTGGCTTTGGGAAGTGCTTTGAAGCTTCTTGGTTCAGCCACTGAGTAGGTTATTGCTGGTTGTCATATAGAATCCACTTTTCGTTGCATATGACAATCCAACCAAGAAATGGTTTGTTATTGTTGCATAAAAAAGAGAAGAGGTCACTTCAAAACGATGATGTTTTTGATTTTTGTTCAGCTCAAGAGGCACCCACTTATCGAGCTTTTTCATCTTTCCAGTTTGCTTCAAATGCTGAATGACCGTAGAATGGTCAACATTGAGTTCCTTGACAACTTCTCATGTAGTTGTAAGAGGATCAGCTTTGATGATGGCTCTCAGTTGGTCTTTGTCAACTTATGATGGCTGCCACTACACTCTTCGTCTTCAAGATTCTCATCTCCTTTGCAAAACTTCTTGAACCACCACTGCACTGTACGTTCATTGGCAGTTCCTGGGCCAGATATGCTGTTGATGTTATGGGTTGTCTCCACTGCTTTACGACCCATTTTGAAATCAGGAAAATTGCTTGAATTTGCTTTTTGTCTAACATCATTTCTAAACTCTAAATATAAACAACTAATGTCATTCAGTTCAGTTCAGTCGCTCAGTCATGTCCGACTCTTTGCGACCCCATGAATCGCAGCACACCAGGCCTCCCTGTCCAACACCAACTCCCGGAGATCACTCAAACTCAGGTCCATCGAGTCAGTGATGCCATCCAGCCATCTCATCCTCTGTCGTTCCCTTCTCCTCCTGCCCCCAATCCCTCCCAGCATCAGAGTCTTTTCCAATGAGTCAACTCTTCGCATGAGGTGGCCAAAGTACTGGAGTTTCAGCTTTAGCATCATTCCTTCCAAAGAAATCCCAGGGCTGATCTCCTTCAGAATGGACTGGTTGGATCTCCTTGCAGTCCAAGGGACTCTCAAGAGTCTTTTCTAACACCACAGTTGAAAAGCATCTTCGGTGCTCAGCTTTCTTCACAGTCCAACTCTCACATCCATACATGACCACTGGAAAAACCATAGCCTTGACTAGATGGACTTTTGTTGGCAAAGTAATGTCTCTGCTTTTGAATATGCTCTCTAGGTTGGTCATAACTTTCCTTCCAAGGAGTAAGCGTCTTTTAATTTCATGGCTGCAGTCACCATCTGAAGTGATTTTGGAGCCCTCCAAAATAAAGTCTGACACTGTTTCCCCATCTATTTCCCATGAAGTGATGGGACCAGATGCCATGATCTTCGTTTTCTGAATGTTGAGCTTTAAGCCAACTTTTTCACTCTCTTCTTTCACTTTCCTCAAGAGGCTTTTTAGTTCCTCTTCACTTTCTGCCATAAGGGTGGTGTCATCTGCATATCTGAGGTTATTGATATTTCTCCCAACAATCTTGATTCCAGCTTGAGCTTCTTCCAGCCCAGCATTTCTCATGATGTACTCTGCATATAAGTTGAATAAGCAGGGTGACAATATGCAGCCTTGACGTACTCCTTTTCCTATTTGGAACCAGTCTGTTCCATGTCCAGTTCTAGCTGTTGCTTCCTGACCTGCATATAGGTTTCTCAAGAGGCAGATCAGGTGGTCTGGTATTCCCATCTCTTTCAGAATTTTCCACAATTTACTGTGATCCACACAGTCAAAGGCTTTGGCGTAGTCAATAAAGCGGAAGTAGATGTTTTTCTGGAATTCTCTTGCTTTTTCGATGATCCAGCGGATGTTGGCAATTTGATCACTGGTTCCTCTGCCTTTTCTAAAACCAGCTTGAACATCTGGAAGTTCACGGTTCATGTACTGCTGAAGCCTGGCTTGGAGAATTTTGAGCATTACTTTACTAGCGTGTGAGATGAGTGCAATTGTGAGGTAGTTTGAGCATTCTTTGGCATTGCCTTTCTTTGGGATTGGAATAAAAACTGACCTTTTGCAGTCCTGTGGCCACTGCTGAGTTTTCCAAATTTGCTGGCATATTGAGCGCAGCACTTTCACAGCATCATCTTTCAGGATTTGAAATAGCTCAACTGGAATTCCATCACCTCCACTAGCTTTGTTCGTAGTGATGCTTTCTAAGGCCCACTTGACTTCACATTCCAGGATGTCTGGCTCTAGGTGAATGATCACACCATCATGATTATCTGGGTCGTGAAGATCTATTTTGTATAGTTCTTCTATGTATTCTTGCCATGTCTTCTTAATATCTTCTGCTTCTGTTAGGTCCATACCATTTCTATCCTTTATCGAGCCCATCTTTGCATGAAATGTTCCTTTAGTATCTCTAATTTTCTTGAAGAGATCTCTAGTCTTTCCCATTCTGATGTTTTCCTCTATTTCTTTGCATTGATTGCTGAGGAAAGCTTTCTTATCTGTCCTTGATATTCTTTGGAACTCTGCATTCAGATGCTTATATCTTTCCTTTTCCCCTTTGCTTTTCGCTTCTCTTCTTTTCACAGCTATTTGTAAGGCCTCCCCGGACAGCCATTTTGCTTTTTTGCATTTCTTTTCCAGGGGGATGGTCTTGATCCCTGTCTCCTGTACAATGTCATGAACCTCCGTCCATAGTTCATCAGGCACTCTGTCTATCGGATCTAGTCCCTTAAATCTATTTCTCACTTCCACTGTATAATCATAAGGGATTTGATTTAGGTCATACCTGAATGGTCTAGTGGTTTTCCCTACTTTCTTCAATTTAAGTCTGGATTTGGCCATAAGGAGTTCATGATCTGAGTCACAGTCAGCTCCCGGTCTTGTTTTTGCTGACTGTATAGGGGTTCTCCATCTTTGGCTGCAAAGAATATAATCAATCTGATTTCGGTGTTGACCATCTGGTGATGTCCATGTGTAGAGTCTTCTCTTGTGTTGTTGTTATTAGCAAAGAAAAAGTCAAGTGAGAAATGTGCATTAAAATGATGTATGACATAACCACGCTTGTTTAAGAATGCACTCCAATATCAGATGGCAAATTTCAACAGTGCAAAAACTGCAGTTACCCTTGCACCGCCCAGTATCTCTCTTTCATACTTGCTGCCACATAGAATACTTGTAGTAGTCTGTCCAAGACTGTGCAGGACGATCACACTACGTTTTTTGGTAGTTGTATATGTGTGATTTGCTTCAAGTTTGATGTGTCAACCATGAAAAAGGAGCAAGAGTCTCAGAAGCCTCTGCCAGTTTTTTCAAGTTCACTGTTGCTGACATATGAGATCCAAGTTGCCATTACCAGTAGGTATTAATTCTGTGGCCAAAGTCTGGGTTTTTTCAGATTTTAGACATCTCTGTTTTGATTAATAATATCAGTATCTGTGTTATTTCTTTCATAGTCTGATTGATAACTGTGTTGCTGAAAAGTTCCTACTTAAAAAGTAGAATGGATATAATATATGGATATAGTGGGTATATATGCATTGGCCATGTGAAGTGGGTATAATGCATCACGTATCTGAAGACAGATAAGGGCAAGAGGGAAAAAATGCTGCATTGCCATTTTTTCTTACCAGCTGGTGAAACACAGACGTGAAAACTGGCACCCTTGGTTCCTGCTGCCCTCACTTCTTCTCTCAGGCTCTCCGTGCTTCCTGCTGGATCCTGGGGAGCAGCAGAGGATGAACGATTACCTCTGTCTCTCTGTGGCACCGGAGGGGCGAGAGACAGTGATCACATCAGGAGGAGACCTTCCTCCTGGGGATCGTTCTATCAACAAAGAAATTCCTTCATCCTCAGTTCTTCCTTGGGTTGGAACAGAAATGACTGGCAGCCTTGGGTTGCTTTCCTGTGTATTTTATGTGTATTTGGAGAGGAGGGCAGGAGTTGTGCTTCCTCCAGGTTAAGGGCTTTACTTTTTCCGTGTGCTGCGTTGATTACCATAGATTAAATCTTCAGTTGTAGGACCATTCTCCCCAACCTCTAGAGTGTGTTCCTCTCAGCTTCTGTACTGAGGCAGGGGCCCTAGTTCAGCATGATGAAAAGAACACAGGCTTTGGAATTAGATCAGGTTCATCTACTTAAGAGTGCTGTAACCTAGGAAAAGTTATATACCCTCTTGGCGCCTCAGTTTGCTCTTTGATAAAAATAAGATTAAAGGAGTTTGGTGTTATGCTTAACCATGTGGTAGACATGTAGTAAATATTAGATGTCACTGTTAACACATCTCTTTGTCCATTTTTAAAAATTTTTTATTCATTTTATCGATACTGAAAACTTTCTTACCACCTTTGATGTCTTTATATTAGTCCATGGGGTTGCAGAGAGTCGGACACAACTGAGTGCCTAACCCCTGTCTACATAGCATCTCTTCTGGGATAGAGAACTCCAGTGACCTCTTCCTGCCTCCTTTCACGCCCCGTCTCCTCATTTTATCACTCTGTGACAATTGCTGACAGTTAGATCTTGGGTCTCAGTATATTAGAAGACAGTCATGATCATCAGGGAATACTTCCTGAGGGAGGCTTTCATTAATTGTAAAGTTTACTGAGGAGGGCAAAAGATGGTTGCCATATTCCATGTGTATGAGTGGCTCTGGATAAAGGCTCAGATATTGGAAGGGGAATTGCTGAGGAATGAGGCTGTAGAAGGTCAGTTTACTCAACCAAGAGTATTCTAGAAGGTTTTTGTAGTTCGTATGTCCTTTGGAGTTAGCTCAGACCCTAGGTCTGAAGCTTCCTCTGCAGTCAGTTCCCCAGCGATGTGACCGTGGGCAAGCTGCTCCCCTGTTAAATGGGGATGAGACTGTATGGCTTTGATTTCTAAGACCATTCAGTTTAATAACTCCTTGGAGGACATGGTGGAAACATTTCCTCTTTAAATTATTTATCACTTGTAGCCAGTTCTGGTTGTAGAAATGTTAATGGGACTTTTTAAAAAAGTGCATTTTAGAAACAAAGCAATGTGGTAATACTCAGTCTCGGGATGCTGGGAGGATTAATAAGATCGTGTATGTTAAGTGCCCATCCCAATTTAGTATTCAGTGAAGTGTAGTTATTATTAACAGATGAAAGGACATGAAAAATAATTTGATTGGGAACATCTGTAAAAAGAATTTTAAATGACAAGGTCATAATGTGACCAGGATCCGAAATTGGACTAGAATGAGGGGAAAGAAGACAAAAGTAATATTATAGAGGTAATCGAGTGTGTACATCAGGAGCAAGTTTTACCTCTTTACAGATAAAATTTTCCCTTTTTTGATGAGTTTGTGATACATGTTCCATTATAAACAGAGGGAATGTGGCAATTGTGGGATAAATTCATTCTTTTATTATTTTATGGGCCTTTTACAGTATTCCTGAACTTGCCACCACATAAGCTGCTAGTCACAAAAAATAACATATTGGCTAACTCGTAGATTACAAAGGTGTGCTTTATATTGTTATTTCATTTTTGTCTTTTTTTGTTTTGTTATGGGGTAGGGGTGGCTGGCTGGCTAGGGATTTCTCATTAGTTTATTAGTTTAGTTCCTTGGCCAGGAAGATCTTGGCTTAGGTTTCAAACATCTTTATGTTTTGATTAGAGTGATAACTGAAGTTTTAGCTCTTCTTTCTTTTCTTTCTTTTTTTTTTGCCCCAGGTCCAGCAAGACTATGAACCTCTGTTCCAAATGCTTTGCTGGTAAGTGCAGAAAAAGGGTTTTCAATTTATTTTTATTTTTCTTCTTTCGGTTGTTTTTAAGACGGTCTAACTTATTTTAAGACTGTCTATCTTTTGGGTTTATGCATGGGTATTTATTTTCTTTGCTTGTGTGTGAAAGTAGTTTCTCTTCACCAAGTTGCTTTATATATTTGTTTAGAACTGTTGAAAAAGTCTTCCCTGAGTGAAGTGGAATCTTATGTGTACTTGTATCAAACAAACTTTCCTCAGTTTACGGTTGTTGGGCTATAGTGGGATTGTAAACACTCATGTTATAGAAGGGTTTTATATATATATATATGTATATATATATATTCATCTTTGATGTTGACTTGAATGACTAATGGTGAAGGTTGCTTTTACCAATGAGAATACAAGAGAAAGAATATTTTCATGTTGGAGTCAGAAAGAGAATAATGCTGAATTGGCTTTTCTAATTCAGACCCTCATTGAAATCACCTTGGGTAAGTCACTTAACCTCTTTGGGCATTAGATTAATCATTGGTAACATGGAGGGCTTAGGCTTGATGTTTGCCAAGGGCCGTTTCCACCCCCTAAATGCTGATTGATTGACTCCTTGATTTATGACTCCTTCATGAAGTTAGTGGGCTTCCCTCATAGCACAGTTGGTAAAGAATCTGTCTGCAATGTAGGAGACCCTGGTTCAGGAAGATCCGTTGGAGAAGGGATAGGCTACCCACTCCACTATTCTTGGGCTTCACTGGTGGCTCAACTGGTAAAGAATCCACCTGCAGTGCGGGAGACCTGGGTTTGATCCCTGGGTTGGGAAGGTCCCCTGGAGAAGGGAACGGCTACCCACCTCAGTATTCTGGCCTAGAGAATTCCATGGACTAGTCAGTCCTTAGGGTCACACAGAATCGGACACGACTGAGTGACTTTCACTTTCACGAAGTTAAAACTTTAAGATTTTTTGTTTGTTTTTTAAGAACTCCACATCTAATGATCTTATGTACGTCTTTATTAATTGGGATATGTATACCTTTCATTATTACCTTTTTAATTACTTTTATTATTTTGTCAAAGACAAACCAGCACACAAGTTAGGTTAAGGACAGATTTTAATCAATAACACACTGCTGTAGTAGGGAAGAGGGGACTTGTCTAGAGGGAACTGGGCGTTTTAAAGGGAGAATGAGGGAGTAGGGGAGGGATTGCTAGCTTGTCTCAGGATGATCAGGGGAGTAGAAAAATCACAAAGGGCTGGTTAATATAAATGATGATTAGCCTGGCTGTGTGTGTTAGTTGACAGGTATTGAAGTGAGGATTTTATCCTCCTACGGAGAGGAAGTGAGAGATTGAAGCCCTATTCTTCCCAGTGAGTACAGTTAGAGAAATGGCTTTCATGTCCTTGAGAAGGACACTACTGAGTGATTGAGTTTTAGTAGATGCACATACATCTCAAAGGGGGATGAAGGAAGCATTCACATTTTAAGCCATTTTAAGTAAATGCTGTGGGATAGGGTAGTCAGGGGCCTATGGTTAGCTTTTGGCTAGAACAGATCTTAAATTCTTTTGGCAGCTTTGAGCTTTCGCAGAGAGGCACTTTAAATAAGAGGGACTAGGACCATCCTCGGGATGGGTCCTTGAGCTGTTAAAAACTGTATTAGTGGTTATTTACATCTATTAGCAGAGGGGGATATGAGTATATGAAATCATTTGTGTTGATACTCTAGTTTTTGTGGGCCAAGGTTGAGGCATGGTTGAGAAGAGGACAGACCCTGGCTGGAATTTGGTTGAGGAGAGAATCTTTGTAAGTATTCATCTTCTATTCACTGTGCTGTTGGACAAAGAAATAATCATAGTGTGATCTTTAGACCATTATGCCTAAACTAGGGAATAGGTTGGATGGAGTTGGGAAGGTTGGGAAAGTTGGCAGTTTGTTTCTGTTAAAAGTCTGGAACTTGTCAAATTCTTTAGGTTTTTAAAAGGAAAAGGTACTGGTAAGGTACCTTTTATTCAACTTTGAACGGAATCTCTGCCATGGTAAGTGAATGTGTTCTGCTCTTCTTGCTCTGCTTATCTGCAATAACAGATATGAAGAAATGCTTTCTCACTGGTGAGAGTTTATGGCTCAGATGGTAAATAATCGGCGTACAATGCAGGAGACCCAGGTTCAGTCCTTGGGTTGGGAAGATCCCCTTCAGAAGGGAATGGCTACCCACTCCAGTATTCTTGCCTGGGGAATTCCATGGACAGGAGCCTGGCCAGCTGCAGTCCATGGGGTTACAGAGTCAGATATGACTGAGAGACTTAACACTTCCAAGTTTTCATTTGTAGTAGAGATAGAGTAGCAGTGAGAGAACATGTATATTGTGTGTCTTTCTCCATGTAAAATTAGTTCCCCCATATGATGCAGTGAAGTGTAGCTGGGGGAAAGTCAGGTACCTTGAGTCAGGTGGTTCACGTCCGGTACTCAAAGAACTGTCTCATGCCCCTAAATAAATATAAAATTTAAAAATTATCAATGAAAATAGTTCAGCCATGTTTCTTTGGATTTGTTACAGTTTTATTTTCTATGGTTGTCATTATTTTTTGAATCTCTGGTGGTCTGTGTCCATTTATGCTTTGTACAGCTTTGTTATTTTTGCTTTTAAAAATATTGAGAATATTTTCAAGTGTATAATGAAAATATTCTCTCTTTTCTTCTTTATCTCTACCCCTCTGCTCCTGATTTCCCCAACCTCAGTTGAAAGGAATGACTCATAAACAACATCTTGCTTGCTGAAGCAGCATTTGGTGTTCTTTTTGAAATTCAGAAGAAAAAAGATCATTGAACTTTAAAGATAAAGTGGTGGATTTTGTTGGTGTATGAAGATAAAGTAAAGAAATGCATTATTGCAGCAAAGGCATGAAATGTGCAAGACAACATGAAGATTACTTTGTCCAAAAGCCCCTGTGATTTTAAGTAGTCTTTTAAAGTGTATCTTAAAGTGTACAGTATACTTTAAAAGGTGGAAAAGTTGCTTTAAAAATAGCTGTTGTGTACCATTAGGTTAGTTAAAGAGATTTTTCAAGATTCAGTTTGTTACAACATATTTGCATTAAATTGAATAAAATGAGTAAAAACATGTTTAAAGTCTTGTCTAGTTTTAACTTTTTCTACCCCCTTTATGTTACCTGCCATACTATTGTTTTTCATTAAACATTTCATATTAGCTTTTTGTATGGCTTTACTTAACAAATCAGTAAATATTTATAATAGAAAGCAAAAAATTTCATGACATGCTACTGAGAGTTATATTAGGATGATATAAACATTTTATTGGTTGAAACACTACTTTTTAATACAGTTTTTCAAACTGTATTGTGGATCATTAGTGGGTATAGAAATCAATTTAGCATTTAAAATTTGAGTACAATGGAAAACAGTCTGGGTGCATCACAGATATCAAGGTAAGATATTATTTGTGAAATTTCTGAAATACATACATAAATGAAAATAATGTGCAGTGGGTTGTGATATAAATATATGTTACAATGGAGTATGGTTTAAAAAGTTTAAAGCCACTGAATTGCAGAAATTCATTGGAAAGTCATTGAGTTACTGGAGATCTCATTCTCTTTGGAAAATAGGGCATAGTTCCCTTCTATCTTTAGACAAGGTGTTAACCAGCTGTTTTCTTATGATCTTGATTTGCTCTGAGCTCTTGACTAATTTGGATTATTTAATTTCCTTTGTGGAAGCATGAACTAATCCCAGTTTCCTTGAGCTGTGTTAGGGTATACAAAAGGTGGTCTTGCCTCTTAAAACTATAGAAAGGCCTGGGGTGTTACTTTCTGTTTGAGTGCAAGCTCATTTTATGAATTTTTGAGTTTTAGATACCAACTGATCTAAACTTTTAGGGACATTTAGTATCAAATTCACAACGACCTCCCGTACTACTGTATTGAAGCTAAGCTATCATTAAAGCAATGCTTTTCACATAATGAGTTTGCTGAAAAAAATATATATGTCAGAAATATCAAGCAGGATGATCACAAGTGGGGAAGGCAGAGATTTTAATGACCTGACTGAAGTAACTCATCTCTACCATCCTTGGAAATGCTTGCTGTGGGGGACGGAGGAGTCTGGTAACCAGAGAGTAGCTGTGATCCATGGACCGTTATACTTTACAAGGGAGTGAGCCTGAAGATAGTTTCCAAGGATGGGAGATTGTTTCGGTAGATTCTTTGATGACAGATGCTTATCAGAAGACAAACTTAACAAGTGCTGAGTGTAAAAAGAACCAGTTTGTTCTTAAAGACCTTTAGATTGCATATATGTGGTTTTTAATAGTTTTTAGCAATTTCTTAAAAAAGAAAAAGGACCCTAATATGTCTATTTATTGACTGACAAAAGTACTTCATTGCAAAATCAAAGTAAGCGGGTTCTTTTAAACTGCAGACATGATTTTGAACATATTGTTCCATTTAAGCCTAACTTTTAAGAAACTTGCTATTCCGTGATTCACATAAAATTGGAAAAATAAGGGAGGGATGATTAATCATAGTGCAGGAAGTTGTTTTCTAACCCTTGTAAGAATTGTGTGTGTATATGCTAAGTTGCTTCAGTTGTATTTGACTCTTTGCAACTGCATGGACTGTATCTGGCCAGTCTCCTCTGTCCGTGGCATTCTCCGGGCAAGAATACGTGCTTGGGTTGCCATGCCCTCCTCCAGGGGATCTTCCTGACCCAGCGATCATATCTCCTGTTCCTGCATCACAGGCAGATTCTTTACTGCTGAGCCACTAGGGAAGCCCATTTTATAGAATATTTCCTTTAAAAAGTAATACTTTTAGTGCATTACTATATCAGTTTCCACGTGTCTTGTCAGTTGAAGATTAAAGGAGATAAATCATCTCAAATTATAAGGTAATGGTTAATTTTCTGAAAATTAGTTTCAGTATAACTTTCAGATATATATTTCTTAGTGGAAAGATAGTTAAGCATACTTTTGCTTCGTAATTAGTTGTGTCTGTGCCTTGTTAGTGGTGAAGAACATTGCGATAAAGAAAGAAAATGATACATGTCATGTAGGAAGCATGTTCTACTATGACTCTAGAGATAACTGTACTTGATTTCAAAGGAATCTGTTTTCAGGTCCCTGTTCACATGAATAAGCATAGATGTTGCGCGTTCTGATGTTTAACATTGGAGAAAAATGTGATTATCAATGAATATATTTGTTAGTAGCCTTTGTCAGCTGGGAGAAAATTATTAACTTAGCATCGTAATATCCTATTCACTTTATTTCTTGATATTGTTTTACTTATTGTTTTAAATTTAAAGTGGACTTTGGAAAGAGGCTTTAAGGGATTGAAATAGCTAGTATTAAAGGTTCCTTTTTCCTCACTGCTGCATATGTTGTATCCAGTCTGAAAATTACCAAGCTTGTTCATTGCTGTCTAATCTTCTGTATAAATCCAAAGTGATTAGAGTTTCATAATTTACCATGCCATTAGCTTGTTTGTGTTTTTTTTTTTTTTCCCTTTTAAAAATAACATAGGGACATTATTTAAATGCTGATTGAAGTATGTGTTGTATACTGTTTTAAAATATATGTATTTAGTTGCATGGGATAAAGCGGAGTCGAGGTTATGTGAAAAATTTAATTTTGGTAGTCTCAGAGTAAGTATTTGCGGGAGTTTTAATTAATTTTGACTTTGTTTGTAGAGACTTTTATTATTAAGTAATTGCAAAAATTACAAATTTTTAAAAGTTAAGTGCATTCTACTTATGTCCGACAGACTCCAGAAGTGGTTAGTTTCTTTCTGGAATGAGCAAAATAAAGTTGGCTGTAGCTAGCAGCAGAGGGCGGAGAAGGCAATGGCACCCCACTCCAGTACTCTTGCCTGGAGAATCCATGGATGGAGGAGCCTGGTTGGCTGCAGTCCATGGGGTCGCTAAGAGTCGGACACGACTGAGAACTTCACTTTCACTTTTTACTTTCATGCATTGGAGAAGGAAATGGCAACCTACTCGAGTATTCTTGCCTGGAGAATCCCAGGGACGGGGAAGCCTGGTGGGCTGCTGTCTATGGGGTTGCACAGAGTCGGACATTACTGAAGCGACTTAGCAGCAGCAGCAGCAGCAGCAGCAGCAGCAGCAGCAGAGGGAATCTCAGTGTTGACATCCAGGGTAAATGAAAAAGCAGTGGTGGACATGAGATGGGGAGTGGTAGTTAAGCCAAATGCAAGCAATTTTCCTTGAGGTGACTTGAATTTCATGATACTTTTCAGAACAGGGCAATAATAAGCAAACTATTTCCTCATGAATCTGGGACTCTTACTACTTTGGAGTTACACTCTGATTTCTTTTCTGCTTCCATTTCCTGTTAGAAGTGTAGAGTAGAAGTGGCCTGATTCTAGTCACTTTTGAAAGGAAGAATGGTATCAGTAGGTTACAGCTGAGTTTTGAGGATGTACAGTAAGAGGAACTTAGTGAGTCTGAACATTTTAAGCACTTCTTGTAATGCATGTTCCCTTTTAGAAATTGTGGGAACCCTGTATGCATCAGTAAAATAAAATAAAACACCCACTCTGAGTATTTTATAGGATGGTGGAATTTGAGCAGGATAGTAGAATCTGTATGCTTATCATAGGTCGATTTTTCAAATCACCTTTTCCCAGAAGAGAGGCAGCTGCTGCTCTTAAAATGAAGCATTTGAATAGGGTATTTATGTTTTTGTAATTCTGTTAACTTGGTTACTGTTGACTTGGTTATTCTTTGATTTCTTTAAAGCCAAAAATCCAAGAAAGATTACTCAAGTATAACACACACATTGTCATGTATTTGTTAGTTCAATTCAGTTGCTCAGTCGTGTCTGACTCGATGTGACCCCATGGACTGCAGCACTCCAGGCCTCCCTGTCTATCACCAACTCCCAGAGTTTACTCAAACTCATGTCCATTGAGTCAGTGATGCCATCCAAACATCTCATCCTCTGTCGTCCCCTTCTCCTCCTGTCTTCAGTCTTTCCCAGCATCAGGGTCTTTTCCAATGAGTCAGTTCTTTGCATCAGGTGGCCAAAGTACTGGAGTTTCAGCTTCAGCATCAGTCTTTCCAATGAATATTCAGGACTGATTTCCTTTAGGATGAACTGGTTGGATCTCCTTGCTGTTCAAGGGACTCTCAAGAGTCTTCTCCAACTCCACAGTTCAAAAGCATCAATTCTTCTGTGCTCAGCCTTCTTTATAGTGCAACTGTCACATCCAAACATGACCACTGGAAAAACCATAGCTTTGACTAGATGGACCTTTGATGGCAAAGTAATGTCTCTGCTTTGTAATATGCTGTCTAGGTTGATCATAACTTTTCTTCCAAGGAGCAAGCATCTTTTAATTTCATGGCTGCAGTCACCATCTGCAGCAATTTTCAGTTCAGTTCAGTTCAGTTGCTCAGTCGTGTCCTACTCTTTGCGACCCCATGAATTGCAGCACGCCAGGCCTCCCTGTCCAGCACCAACTCCCGGAGTTCACCCAAACTCATGTCCATTGAGTCGGTGATGCCATCCAGCCATCTCATCCTCTGTCGTCCCCTTCTCCTCCTGCCCCCAATCCTTCCCAGCATCAGAGTCTTTTCCAATGAGTCAGCTCTTCGTATGAGGTGGCCAAACTACTGGAGTTTCAGCTTTAGCACCAGTCCTTCCAAAGAACACCCAGGACTGATCTCCTTCAGAATGGACTGGTTGGATCTCCTTGCAGTCCAAGGGACTCTCAAGAGTCTTCTCCAGCATCACAGTTCAAAAGCATCAATTCTTCGGCACTCAGCTTTCTTCACAGCAACAATTTTAGAGCCTCCCAAAATAAAGTCTGTCACTGTTTCCCCATCTATTTGCCATGAAGTGATGGGACCAGATGCCATGATCTTAGTTTTCTGAATGTTGAGCTTTAAGCCGACTTTTTCACTCTCCTCTTCTCTTTCATCAAGAAGCTTTTTAGTTCTTCTTTGCTTTCTGCTGTAAGGGTGGTGTCATCTGCATATCTGAGGTTATTGATATTTCTCCTTGCAAACTTGATTCCAGCTTATGCTTCATCCAGTCCAGCTTTTCTGATGATGAACTCTGCATATAAGTTAAATAAGCAGGGTGCCAGTATACAGCCTTGACGTACTCCTTTTCCTATTTGGAAGCAGTCTGTTGTTCCATGTCCAGTTCTAACTGTTGCTTCTTGACCTGCATACAGATTTCTCAGGAGGCAGGTCAAGTGGTCTGGTATTCCCATCTCTTGAAGAATTTTCCACAGTTTGTGGTGATCGACACAGTCAAAGGCTTTGGCATAGTCAATAAAGCAGAAGTAGATGTTTTTCTGGAACTTTCTTGCTTTTTCAATGATCCAAGGGATGTTGGCAGTTTGATCTCTGGTTCCTCTGCGTTTTCTAAATCCAGCTTGAACATCTGGAAGTTCAAGGTTCATGTACTGTTAAAGCCTGGCGTGAAGAATTTTGAGCATTACTTTGCTAGTCTGTGAGATGAGTGCAATTGTGTGGTAGTTTGGGCATTCTGTGGCATTGCCTTTCTTTGGGATTGGAATGAAAACTGACCCTTTCCAGTCCTGTGACCACTGCGAGTTTTCCCAATTTGCTGACATATTGAGTGCAGCACTTTCACAGCATCATCTTTCAGGATTTGAAATAGCTCAACTGGAATTCCATCACCTCCACTAACTTTGTTTGTCGTGATGCTTCCAAGGCCCACTTGACTTCACATTCCAGGATGTCTGGCTCTAGGTGAGTGATCACACCATCGTGGTTATCTGGGTCGTGAAGATCTATTTTGTATAGTTCTTCTGTGTATTCTTGCCACCTCTTGTTATAACATCTTCTGCTTCTGTTAGATCCATACCATTTCTGTCCTTTATCGAGCCCATCTTTGCATGAAAAGTTCCCGTGATATCTCTGATTTTCTTGAAGAGATCTCTAGTCTTGCCCATCCTATTGTTTTGCTCTTATTTCTTTGCATTGATCACTGAGGAAGGCTTTATGTCTCCTTGCTGTTCTTTGGAACTCTGCATTTAAGTGGGTTTATTCATCCTTTTCTCCTTTGCCTTTTGCTTCTCTTCTTTTCATAGCTGTTTGTACGGCCTCCTCAGATAACCATTTTGCCTTTTTGCATTTCTTTTTGGGGATGGTCTTGATCACTGTCTCCTGTACAATATCATGAACCTCCGTCCATAGTTCTTCAGGCACTCTATCAGATCTAATCCCTTGAATGTATTTGTCACTTCCACTGTATAATCATAAGGGATTTGATTTAGGTCATGCCTGAATGGTCTAGTGGTTTTCCCTACTTTCTTCGATTTAAGCCTGAATTTGGCAATAAAGAGTTCATGATCTGAGCCACAGTCAGCTCCCGGTCTTGTTCTTGCTGACTGTATAGAGCTTCTCCATCTTTGGCTGCAAAGAATATAATCAATCTGATTTCGGTGTTGACCATCTGGTGATGTCCATATGTAGAGTCTTCTCTTGTGTTGTTGGAAGAGGGGTTTGTTATGACCAGTGCATTCTCCTGGCAAAAGTCTGTTAGCCTGCTTCATTTTGTATTTGTTAGAGAGAGAGAGTTCAGCTCATCAGATTCTCTGAACCATTTTCTGTCCATTGGTGTGTATCTGTCTGGTGTGGATGTCTGAAATTCAGAATATTGTAGAAAGTAGTCAGTAATAAACGTCCACAAGCCAACCTAGAATTAGTAAACATTTTGTAGTTTTTTTTTTCTCTATAACATATCTTACAAGGGAACTAAAATCTTACAGTTTTCTTTTACCGTAGTTATTCTTATCTTTATACTTTTACTATGAATAGGTATTTATATAAACAATGTGTGATTCTGTTTTTGATATGTAAAAGTGGTTTGTTACACTACTTATCCTGCAACTTGCATTTATTATTATCCTTGGCCATGTGGAATGTGGGATCTTAGTTCCCTGACCAGGGATTGAACCTTCACTCCTGGCTTTGGAAGCATGGTGTCTTAACTACTGGACCACCAGGGAAGTTCCTGTATTTTTCAAAATAATGCTTTTCCAAAGTAATCATTTTGACACATATTGCTCTGGTTCATGTTAACTGTTATAATCTATTATCATGAAAGTCTTAGTTTCCAGGAACAGTCTTAGTTTATGATTTTTGTTTCTTAATTTCCTGGAACAGTCTTCGTTTATGATTTTTTTTAATCAGTGAAATTAGTATTATCCCTTTGTACTTCTCCATGCCCCAGTTTGGTTGATAAATCATTGGTCACCTTCATTGAACTCTGCTGCAGTTTATCCAGTCCTCTGCCGATGGGCAGACATGTAAGTTGATTTTCAACTACTGTTTTTATACCATGGTTGTCATGACCTCATGTTCTCTCTTTCTCTCTGTTTTAACACTTGTTTGACTATGTAACACTGTATCTGTATTAGAAACCCTATCTTTGTGATGTGGCTTCCTTGCTCTCAATTGAAAGCAAGTCAGAGGCAGCAGATCCTTAACTGATTAAATCAGCAAGGCCAAACTCTGGCAACCTTTTGTCACCTCTTAGTCTACAGCAGTTTGCTGTCTTACTAATAAGTATTTTAAAATTGTGTGGTTAATTATTATGCTGCTGCTGCTGCTGCTGCTAAGTCGCTTCAGTTGTGTCCGACTCTGTGCGACCCTATAGACAGCAGCCAACCAGGCTCCCCAGTCCCTGGGATTCTCCAGGCAAGAACACTGGAGGGGGTTGCCATTTCCTTCTCCAAAGCATGAAAGTGAAAAGTGAAAGGGAAGTCGCTCAGTCGTGTCCGATTCTTCGCGACCCCATGGACTGCAGCCCACCAGGCTCCTCCGTCCATGGGATTTTCCAGGCAAGAGTACTGGAGTGGGGTAATTATTAACCTAGTCAAGATAAATTGAAGATGATCTTGTTATGGAAATTATGTCAAAAATAGTTGTTGCATTTCTAATGGGAAACAAAATGCTCAGTGCTTTAAGTAGCAGAAAGACAACTTATTTTAGGCCTATGTAGAAAAACTGTGAGCGTGTGTCATTGTTTTAGGTAAAGAGGAAGAAATTTAATAGTCACCAAGTGTTTTGAGATAGTTTGGCTCCGTTTCTTGAACTTGGTTCTGCCCACGTTATCGGTCTAAAGCTGTGGTCTCTAATGGTGATATTGCACAAGATAGTTGGAATTTCTACTAAGATTTGTTTTTATCATTCTTTAAAAATTGCTGGTTTTTATAATGTATACACTCTTACTGGTATCAGTTTCCTAAAGTTGCTATAATTACCACAGATTTGGTGGCTTAAAACAACAGAAGTTTGTTCTCTCAGAATTTTGGAGGCCAGAAGTCTGAAATCAAGATGTCAGCCACAGGGCTGGAGCCTCTGAGAGAGAACCTCTTTCTTGCCTCTCCTAGCATCCGGTTGCTGCCAACCCTCCTTGGCTTGTTAGATGCCTTACTCCAGTCTGCCTTTATTTACAGATGGCTTTCTCACCAGTGTGTGTCTGTCTTGTCTGAGGATGAGTGTCATTGGATTTAGGGCCCCACCCTTACTTGGGATGATCTTATATAAAAAATCCTTAATTATGTTTGCGAAGATCCTATTTCCAAATAAGATTACATTCACTGGTTCCAGGTGGACCTTTTTTTTTGGGAGGGGGAGGGTGGTTGCGAAGGTGGCACACCATCTAACTGGGGCTTCCCATGTGGCTCAGTGGTAAAGAATCTGCCTGCAGAGCAGGAGATGCCAGAGGTGGGGGTTCGATCCCTGGGTCAAGAAGATCCCCTGGAATAGGAAATTGCAACCTGCTCTAGTATTCTTGCCTGGGGAATTCCATGGAAAGAGGAGCCTGGTGGGCTACAATCCATGGGGTTGCAAAGAGTTGGACATGATTGAGCAACTGAGTACACATACCATTTAATCCACTGTAGGAGTATATAACTTTTTAAAACAAAAAGACCTATAAGAGGTGTATGCTTAAATTCTGTACTGATGGGCACCTTTGTGAAAGAGGCTTGGAGACCCCCCCCCCCCCCCAGTTCTGAGATCTGCTTTGCTTAGATCTGGTTGACTCCTTTTCATGTAATAAAGTCAGCTCTCTATGACATGAAAAGTGATGAATTCAGTGCTAATGCTTCATGTTTTCAGACAAATGCAGACGAAATAAAAATGATCATTCAGTTTTATGGGCTTCTTTTAGATTTGGTGGGAACATGGGTAACTATCAGGTAGACTCAGAAAGCACCGTGATGCTTCTGTGCTTGGCTCGTCTTAACCCCATGTGCTGCAGGCACTTAGAGTAGTTCTTAGTCTGGTTGTTTCCTTTGTGCTTGAATTAGAGGGTAATCATAAGGTTGCTTTTTGATACTTTTCTTGGTTATACTTAATTCTTAGTGTGTAGAAGGGATGGTGGGAAACAAGATAGAGCATTAGTTTCAGACCATTAATGTATAGCTAAAATATGATCTTTAACGATACAAAATTTTATATCATTAAAAAAACCCCAACTGCTCAAACTGGTTCTTAGTGTATCAAGTAGAACTGACTATATGTTAATAGTCTTAAATATTAGTCGCCAAGTCATGTGTAACTCTCTTGCAACCCAATGGACTGTAGCCCTCCAGGCTCCTCTGTCCATGGGATTTTCCAGGCAAGAATACTAGAGTGGGTTGCCATTTCTTTTTCCAGGGGATCTTCTTGACTCAGGGATTGAACCTGTGTCTCTTGCATTGCAGGTGGATTCTTTACCACTGAGCCACCTGGGAAGCAGTCTTAACTATTACCAAAGTTTTAAATTTCTTAATTTACTGTTAGACTAAATATTGGCTATAGAGGAGAAAAACAATACATTAAGCTAAGACTTCTGGTTTGGAGAAAACCAAAAAGGGTACATAATCTTAAGAGAATGCCAAAAAAGGATACTTAAAATAGCAATGAAATAAGAATTACTGTTTGTAAAATGAGATGGAGGCAGCGCATGGACGGCTTTGTCTGTTTTTAATAAGGCAGCAGAATCCCGAGAAGAAGTAATTGCGGTAGTAATAGCTAACATTTTTGCAGCCCTTTTATATTACAAAGCCGTCTTGTACAATATTATCCCATTTGAACTTCACAACCTTGGCGATTTTGTATCTCCATATCACAGATAAAGACATGGCAGCTCTGATGGATTAAATAATGTTCCAAAAATTAAATAAGTCTTAAAGCAGAGAACTGAAATTTGATTTTAGGTGTTTACTCACCAGTCCCTGTCTTCCACCACTATTTGAGTTGTCAGCAGTGAAGGCAGCTGGTGTAGACAGGGTTGTACTGTAGACACTCTGCAAGAATGTAGCTGTTGGATTGTTTTGCATTTTAGATTAAGGTTAGACACTTTTCCTGTTCTCTTTTCCTTTAGTTCAGTTGCATTTTGTCTTTCGATCTCAAGGGAAAGCTGGAGAAACAGTGCTGGAAGCTTCACTGAGTAGCTGATTTGGGGAAAGATGTGCATGTGTGGTGGGGGGAGTGTTACGTCTAATCCTTTTTCTATTTTGGTGGTGAGATCTTCATTTCTTAATGTCTGTCTTCTTGTTCATATAACTTTTAGCTCATTAACCCTGCCCTCTGTACTGCATAGTGATGCACTATTTTTAATTTAGTCTCCTGTGTTTTGCTTCTCAGAAGATTTTTTTCAAAAATATTTGGAGGTGTGATTTAATTGCAGGGCTGTTTTGCACATTGTCAATGTGAAGGCAAAGATGAGTTTCATATTTAGACAGTGCAACCTGCAGGTTTCATTTGTTAAACCTTCTTGTTGGTATTCCTGTTCTCTCATACACATGTATGCATAATAGTATTGGGAAAAAGTCTGGTTTTGCGGTATCCATATTTAAGCAATTTGGTTGAATTATAGAAGAGCCTGTCCTCAGCCTTATGTATTTGCTCATTTGGAAACCTTGTATGGTTTATTGAGACACTAGTGATTTGTTCCCCAGCCTCCCTGTGGATTTTGTTCCATATTACAGTCTAATTCCACCTCTCTGTCCCATACTCCTGCACCGTTAATTTGTACATTTCAATGCAGTTTGTTTCATTGTGTGTTTTTGTAATCCAAACTGAATGTAACGAGCTGTGTGCTTCAGGGACATGGCTTTGCCTTGCCAATTAGAACAGAGTGGTTACTGAGAAAGAGTATGTTTTAAATAAAACATGGCACCTCTTGAGTGGGACTGACGCTCATTTGGGAGTAAAAGAGATGGTTTTAACTCTTTGGCTTACAAAGAAGAGCCATTACTAAAGATCAGCACTTTTAAAGGGGGGAAAGAAAGGTAAATAGTTACTACCTCCATAAAATATAGTTTTGTAAGTTTCCTTATGGACTTAGTAACTTTTAAAGTTTGTCATTTCAAATCCGCTTGTGTTTTCCCATGATCAAGATGTGATAGCAACATTTTAAAAATTTCTGCAGACTTTAATTCTGCTGCAGTTTCTGAATTTTGAATTATTCATGTTTAGGAAGGTGAAGGTCTATAAAACATAACTGTGTTAGCCTCTTTATTTTTCTGATATATCAAACCAAGTTTTTAATGCAATAGAGTCCCCCTTCCCAAAGATACTTGAAAATTATGAGGAAAATGTAAGATTTTTTCTTAGTTGTGAGCATGTTACTTTATTTTTACACGATAAATAGAATTTTGAGCTATCAGTGACTTAAGACTATTTGGAATTTTAGCAACACTTTCATCAAATATTTAAAACACATATGTTTTTGAATAGGTCTTTATAGGCTGACAGTTTACTAATTTGCTCCATAGGGAAACCTCTCATAAGTTGATTGAAATATTGTATTTGTATTTATACTTAAAAATAATAGAGTTCTGTTTTTGGCTGATATACCAGATAAGCTCTCGAATCTAATGTTGGCTCTCGAATCTAATGTTGGCATAAGGAAAGCAATGAAGTTGCTTTTTGTTTTTTTAAAATATTTTCCATTGGACTTGCTTTGAGGGAAAAAACAGAACTTTATCAAAAGCTTTGAAATATAGATACCAAGGGGAAAGTTACACATATAAAGACTGGTAATGGGCTTACACAAGATTTTAACGTTTATTAACCTATACACACAAGAGAGAACAAGAGGAATGCATTTCTGTGGAGTAGTTAAAAAACATATATGTATACCCTGTTGGGGGGAAAAATGTTTCTGGAAAAGTGAGCTCTGAACTGGAAGAAGCTAGTTTAATAGGACTGAGCTAGACTAAACTACACCTTTCTAACAGTCATAATGTCTTGAAAGCCCTATTGATGGTTTTAAAAGAAAGTCATTATAACAATATTATTAAAGGCACTGTACTCAATTTTTGAAGACTAACACTCAAAATGATAGTGAAAGTAAAAAGGGAAAGTGAAGTCGCTCAGTCGTGTCCGACTCTTTGCGACTCCATAGACTGTAGCCTACCAGGCTCCTCTGTCCATGGGATTTTCCAGGCAGTAGTACTGGAGTGGATTGCCATTTCCTTCTCCAGGGGATCTTCCCAGCCCAGGGCTCGAACCCGGGTTTCCTGCATTGTAGACAGACGCTTTACCGTCTGAGGGTTAGAACAGTTTTCTGAGTAAAGAAAATTACCTGCCTTCTTAACATAGTTCTGTTGACTGAACTAACAGGCTAAGACAGATGACTTAAAAATATTATCAGTGTCTTCAGAAATCACTGAATTTGCTAGCTTTGCATAAGATGACAATGGTGTTTACTTTGGCTAATATGGTTTAAGATCCAGTCGCTGTTAATTTATTCCCATGCTTGAAGCACAGATTAGTGTGAGAAGAAATTTCTCTTAAAATACTTTTAACACAGATTCTATACTTCTAATGGCAACAGAAACCTAGATTGTTCATTTCTTCTATGCCGATTCAGTTACTCCGTTTATGTCATAAGTGTTTTATAACATTGTTTTTAGGAAGTCTAGAAATGTTAAACCTCCATTAATCAAGAGTTATTAAGAAGTGGTGATCATGGAATATTTGATTGCAAGAAATCTTACAGTCTTTCCTACCTAAAACACTGGTTTATTCCTAATGTCTATTAAATTAATGAGTTTCAAAATAGACTGAAGTAATGGGGGTAAAAACTGGCTTGTTTTTCATCTTTTATGTATCTTCCAACTTCAGTTTCTTTTCTCCTTTCATTGTGACTGTGCTGTGTTAGTAATCTTGAAGATGGAACTGAAAAGAAATCTGTAACAAAGTGGCAACAACATTTTTATTTGTGAATATTTATAAGGGATTATATGTGTTATTCTACCATTTGTTAATTCATTTGCTGATGTTTGTTACTTAAGTTTATTCTTGTTCAGTAGAGTAGGTACAGTTGACAACTTTGTGTTTTTACATGCACGGTATATCCTTTAAGATACATTTGTTACAATTATTTTAATCTGAAAATTTTCCTTAAACATACTTGTGTTATAAATGAAATTTATCTCATACAGCAATTAAAGAATTACTAAGATGTCCTAAAAATGTTTTTTGTATCATTAGTGCTTTAAGCCCCTAAACTTCACAAGTCTTTATGTATATACACACACACACACACACACACACATATATGTATAAATACACACACACACACACACCCATCACCTTCCCCTGGCCCCCAACTTAAGATAAAGTGTTTCATGTCCTAAGATATATGTGCTCTCTGGGAATAGACCTTTTTATGATGTCCTTCTATCAGGTGGTCTGGTTTTATGAGATATCACAAAGCAGACAAAATTCTACTCTCAAAATTCTTAAAAGGTACTGCTGGAGAAGCAGCCTAAAAAAGAAAAGAGAAAAAAACCTTGTATGCTTCCTACTGGCCAGAATTTGTCTTCATTGAAAGGAAAGTCAAAAGCAATAAATGCAGTTTTCTTTTGGGATGAGTGAGGTGTGTTGTTTTTGACACATGGTGGGTGTCACATGGAGATGGTGTCACTTACAGCTTTTGTAGCATTTAAGAACTTAGGTAATGACGGTGTTGTATATGTAACACTTTGTCTTTTGAGGGGTTGTGGCCAACTGCTTAGTAAATAACAATGAAACAGGTGATTTTGGACAGTGGGAATTTTGTGTTGGAACATCATCGACATAGTCTTATATTAGTTAGCAGTGATAATCACTTATTTTTGTATATATCATTGACATAATCTTTGCAGTGGTATTCATTTATTTTTGTATATGCCAGATGGTATAATCTTTATAAGACAAAAATGAATGTCTTGCCTAAAACACTTTTAAAAAATGTGTGGTTATCATATAAAATATCTGACTTTGTTTTAAGCAGATTTTTTACTTTTTTGGTATTAATATTTTGAACCTGTGAAAAGCGTAGCTCTTGCTTAAGTGCTTGTCAGACCCCTGGACACTTGAGGCACTACTGGTTATCAGTCCTTGTTAAAATTCTGTGGGTGACTCTAGTTCCAGCATAAATCAGAATTCAGAGAACCGGCGCACCCCAATATCAGAGTAGTGTTGTTGATATCTCACAGGGCTGGCGTCCTTTGTCTGTTGAGTGGCTGCATTGAAAGGCTGTCTGGGACCTCTGTGTGGGTTTTAGATGGAAATAAATGCAGGGTATTCAGGGTAGAGATTCTGAATAAGAGAATGGAAGGGAATGGAAAGGCACACAACAAGCCTGTTTTTTTAAAAAAAGACTGCAGCCAAGGGAACCTTTTCAAAGTATATTGTAAAGGTCAGATTTCATGTATTTTCTACTTGTGCTCTGTATGACTGAATGGAGGCTATTTCGCTACTGATTTATATGTACCATGACTCGGTATTTTGTGAACACCTAACATTGTTAGCACTCTTGTCTTTGTGTGGCCTCACCCTTAAGATAGAAAACAAAGACTCAGTCTGAATTTACAGAAGCCCTTTCTTATAGACCTTTGCTGCACACACACAGGTGCACAACCTTAGAGGAAAAGTAATCGGAGTTTTCAAAAGCAGAACTGGGTTTTCCCTTCCTTGATGTACATTATAAAGTACCAACAAGCCTTTTCTTGGCGGTTTACTCTTCTTATTCTTTAGTGCCCACTAAAGATTCATGGTTGAGGGAGAGGGAACATTACTTTTTCTTAACTAGTATCTCTTCAATTCACTGGTGATTTAATTTCTCACAGCATTATCAAAGAAATTGATTTTTTTTTACTGCTTTGGAAACTAGTTTTTAAGAGTTTTGTGTGGATGAACCTTGAGGACACAGTGCCGAGTGAGATAAGCCAGTCAGAACAGGGCATAACCGATTCCGCTTAGAGGAGGCACCTAGCTGGAGTGGTCAGATTGACAGGACAGGAAGTAGAATGGTGGCTGTCAGTGCACAGGGAGGGAAGGGTGATTCTAGAGGCGATTGTACAGAATGCCACTAAACTGTCGCTTAAAATGGTTGAGATGGTAAATTTGATGTTATGTGTATTTTACCACAATTAAAAATAATAATTAAAGGAGCTGTTTAGTCTTGGATTTTAAGTATAATTTTGCTCTCCACATTTGCCAAGAATCAATCTTTGTTCCAGTTTCTTTTAAAAATCCATTATCAATAGGAAATTAATTGTCAATATTCCTTCTTATTCTATGCAACCAATAAACGAGTAATCTTCAGTAGTGAGAGTGGAAACAAAGTATTTACAGAAATGAAAATGAGAACAGAAAACTATTTTTTACCCTCCTTTAATTGTCTGTGTTTAAGTATTGTGTAAATACAATTTATCAAGAAAGTGTAGTGGCTTTGATTTTGGGCAGACTATTTGGAATATGGAGGTCATTATACCTCCCTCACTAGGAATCAAATGACATGAGGTAGATGAAATCTCTTTAGAAAGTATGTATTTTGTCAAAGTACTACATGCACATAGTTGAAATAGCCAAAATATTACATGTGGCAAAATGCCCCACCCTGCCCTACTCTCTCCAGCTTTTCCAGATGCAGCTACTTTCAGTTCTTCTTTTTCTTCTAAATTTATACTCCCGTGTATTTATGATTAGTGTACATATATTGCTACATTTTGATTGATCACTTTTAGGCATTTTAAACTTTTTGTTACAATGTATAAAATGTTTGCTTTTTCACACCATGCTCCTCTATCCCCTTCCCCTCCAGATATGTTTACAGTGCAACTTTTAGTTAAATAATTCTTCTGTATTTACATTATTAAGGGTATATAAGTATTATGAGCTGTGGGGCATTTCAGTATACTATAATATTTCATTTATGTTTTCCTTTCCTGGGTATTTATTTCCCAGATATTTTAATATTATTTTTACTTTAATTCTCTTGTATTCAGAAAATATATTTTGTGTGAATTCAGTTCTTTTAATACTTTATTGCGACTTACTTTATAGCCCAGTATGTCATGTCTTGGTAAATGTTTCATGTGTGCTTGAGAAGAAGGTACGGTCTGCTGTCGTTGAGTGGTGTGTTCTGTAAATGCCAACTAGGTCAGGTTGGTTGATAGTTTTTGTTCAAGTGTACTATGTTTTTTTTGTTTTTGCCTCCTTGTATTTATCAGTTATTGGGAAAGAAGTGTTGAAATATCTGATTATAAATGTGTATTTTTCTATTTTTTCCCGTTATAGTTCTGTCACATTTTGCTTCTTGTATTTTGAAATTCTATTATTAGGTTCAAAAATGTTTAGGATTTTCATATATCTTTAGGAAGTGCTCCATTATTATGAAATAACTTATTTTATTCTAGGTAATATTTGTTTTGAAATTTACTTGGGGATTAATTTAGCTACTCAAGCTTTCTTTGGATTAATGTTAGCATGGTATGTCTTTTCCCCTTCTTTACTTTTAACCTGTTTATGTTTATAATTATTAATACATGCATTTAAGTGGTTTCTCTTTAGGAGCAGTGTGATAAAACCTTACTGATAAGCAGTTCTAATATCTAGATTTGTTTTTATTCAAGGAGAAAATTTGGCTCTTGTATCTAGATGCTGGTGTGGAATAATTGTGCATAGATTTAAAATAAACTGAAAACTCTAAAGACACCGATGAAAGAAATTAAAGACACAAATAAATGGAAAAGTGTCTTGTTTTGATTAGTTTGAAGAGTATTGTTAAAATATTCAACTACTTAAAGCAATTTCCAGATTGATTCAGTGCATAAAATTCTAATGGCATTTTTCACATTTTCTTCAGTTTTGTATGGAAGCACAAAAGACTCCAAATAAAACCAAGTTAATCTTGGTTAATTAAAGCTGGTTGTTACTGCTTTCAAACTGTTTACAAAGGTATAGTAATCAAAACACTGTGGTACTGGCATAAAAACAGACACAGACCCATGGAGAGAAATCGAGTGCCCAGATACAAGCGTATCTGTTTATACAATCAGCTAGTCTTGGGGCTTTCCTGGTGGCTCAGAGGTTAAAGCATCCGCCTCCAATGCAGGAGACACGGGTTTGATCCCTGGGTTGGGAAGATCCCCTGGAGAAGGAAATGGTAACCCACTCCAATATTCTTCCTGGAGAATCCCATGGATGGAGAAGCCTGGTAGGCTACAGTCCACGGGGTTGCAAAGAGTTGGACACGACTTCACTTTCACTTTCAATCTTTGACAATGGAAAAAGAGTAGTCTTTTTATTAAATGGTGTTGAGAATACTGGACAGCCACCTTCTGTCATGTTCATGAAAATGAACTCAAAACAGATGAAACACTTAACTGTAAGACCTGAAACTGTAAAACTTCTGGAAGAAAGCATAGAGAAAGAAAAAGCTCTTTGCTATTGACCTTGGCATAAATATGACTGCATTAAATAAAAAGTTCCACACAGCAAAGGAAATCATCAACAAAATGAAAAGGCAGTATATGGAAGGGGAGAAAATACTTGCAAGGCATGTGTTTGATGAGGGTCTGATATCTAAAATATATAAGGAATTCATACAACTTAGTAGCAAACCCCTCCCAAGTAACCTGATTAAAAAATGGGTGAAGGACCTGAATACACTTTTTTTCCCCAAAGAAGCATACACATGACTGAACAATAAAAAGAGCTGAAATGAGCCAGGCAGAGACACAAACACTGTCATCTCAGTTATACCTGGAATCTAAAAAAGTACAGGTCAGTACAAATCAAAATCACAGTGAGATATTACCTCACACTAGGAAGTCTATTATCAAAAAGACAAAGATGACAAGTGTTGGTGAGCTGCATGGAGAAAAGAGACCCTTTGTATACTGTTGATGGAAATGTAAATTCATACAGTCATTATGGAAAATATAGTAAGCTTCCTCAAAAAGTAAAAATAGAATTACCATATGATCCAGCAGTCCTGCTACTGGGTATATATCCAAAGGAAATAAATCAGTATCTCAGAGATACCTGCATTCCCATTTTCATTGTTGTAGCATTACTCACACTGTAGTGTCTGTCAGTGTGTGAACAGATAAAATGTCACACACCCCACAGCCCCACTGAAATGTTCCTCACTGTGACACACACACACACACACACACACACACACACACACACACTCTCTCTCTCTCTCTCACACTCTCACTCTGAAATGTTACTCAGCCATGAAAAAGAAGGAAATTTGCCTTTTGCAACAAACTGGATGAACCTAGAGGACATTATACTAAGTGAAATAAGCCAGCAAAGAAACAAACTCTGTGTCATCTCAGTTATACCTGGAATCTGAAAGTCTGACTCTCAGGCAGAGAGTGGAAGGGTGGTTGCCAGGGTCTAAGGAATTGGTGAAATGGGAGATATTGGTCAAAGGGCACAATTTTCAGTTATAAGATGGATAAATCAAGCTTCGGTCTAGCTCTGTGACAGTAATGTGCAGTGGCAGCAAACGCTGTTTCAGTGTTACCAGTGTAGTTTCTCCACAGTAGTGATGGTTTCCTGCAAATGCCTTTAGCCTGACTTCATCAAGATAGAAATGTTAGCACTGGACTCATAAAAATGGCTTCAAATCTGAAATCTGGCCTACTGTTGTTAACATTATGTACAGTGTTAAAAACAGATTTTTCTTTTTACTTACATGATTACAGTTTTAAGCAGTTAACCATGTATTTTCTGTTGACTGTGGTGGTTTATCTGTGTCGTTTGACCACTCAAAGTATGTCAGTTTGAATAATATGGATGCACATTGTAGATAGAAGTGGTAATGATGTCATGTAAGTCATCAAATACATAAATAACTGAATATCTGAGAATCTCATGTGAACTCAATAGGACCTCACTAGAAGACCTTATCCTTGTTAACTTTGATCTTTCAGATCCAAAATTAAGTTGAGACCAAATGGAGGCAGGTTCTTCAGGCTTCCAATTTAAACTTAAACTGTTTCTTTCTTTCTGAAAACACTTGTAAACTGGACTGCTGAAACTTGAAAAAGAAGTACTATGTGGAAAGAAATTGTGTTTGTTCAGAAGATAACTTTCTTGAATATCTGCTATGTTTATTGCTTACATTAAACACTGTAGGGACAAGTGTATATATAGAACCAACTCTCAGAGATGTTGAATTGGGTAGTTTAGGGATGAACACTGAAGCAGCAGTATAGTATGCCCTTGAAATTTGTGGGAGATATGTTCTGAAACCTTCAAGATACCAATGAAGCATATCATTTTCTTCGTTTTCTTAGGTATAAATGTGGGTGAAAATGCCATACCTCCCATAATTGTTCTGAAAAGTACTTAAGATCCTGTGTGAAACAAAAACTGTAGAACCACAATGACCTGGTCTGCTTAGGCTTACAGATCAGTTCACTAACTCATGCCTGCACAGCTGTCCTGTAACAGAATTTAAATTCATACCTAGCAAAATAATTGATTACATATAGTGAGCCTTGAAAACCTCAAGTGTTAAATCCTTGAAAGCCAAATGTTGAGTGTGACAAATGTTTTAGGTCTTTGTTGCCAGCACATATTTGTGTACACCTTGCACACTCTGGACAGAGTATGATGGGGATTATGTGAGTGCATGCTGGCAACAGAGACCTAATGTGTTTTATAAGATTGTTATTCCACATTTCAGATAATAGCGTTGTTTCCCCTCCCCCCCCTTTGAGCTATGCAGTTCTTCCCTAGTTGCTCTTCAGTTGAGAAAACCCTCCTTGCTGAAATCACAACAAGCATGCATTGTCTTGGACAAATTAGTTCTGCTGAGTGAGAGTAGGATACTAAGTAATGCTGCCTTGTGGGCTGAGGTGAAGCCATCACTGGCAGCGTGGCCCAGAAAATTAACTTAAAGATTTCTTAACGCATGACCTCAAACCAGACTGCAGGCTGTGGACAAATGGAGAACCATAGACAGTTTTATTTCATGTTTCCTTCTGTACAAAGGCAGTGACAGATCATGCATCTGTGTTATAGGATTGCAAATCGCAGCTGTGGTTGACAACCAGAAGTCTGCAAGATGGTAGATGCAGCCAGGGTTGGGTACTCCCTTCCAAGTATTTTAGGGGAAAGCAAGTGTTATCAAATTTTATCTTCAGAAGATGGTATAACTGCCAGCATAACTAAGTGCCAGGAATTGTGCTAAGGTGTTTTATAAACACATCTCACTTAATTCTCACCCCAGATCATGAGACTGATCCCCATTATTAAATGAGCAGAAAAGGTTTAGAGAGATTAAGCAGCTTCTCTAAAGCCTTGTACTTTGTAAGTGCCTGAATCTGGTTTTGAAACTAGATTTGCCACATTCCTAAATGGGTTTTCTTTCTTTTTTCACCTTAAGAAACAAATCACAAATAACTTCTAGAACCATTTGAGAGCAAGTTGCTGATCTGATGGTCCATCACTTCCAAATATTTTAGTATTTTCTAAAATAAACAAAAAACATTTTCTTATGTAACAGGTATATGATTAAGATCAGGAAATTGCATTATGGGGATGTATGATATCCCCAAAGAGCCTGGCGGACTACAGTTCATGGGGTTGAAGATAGTCGGACATGATGGAAGTAACTTAGCACACACATTGCTATTCAGTTCAGTTCAGTTCATTCACTCAGTCGTGTCCGACTCTTTGCGACCCCATGAATTGCAGCACGCCAGGCCTCTCCCTGTCCATCACCAACTCCCGGAGTTCACTCACACTCACGTCCGAGTCGGTGGTGCCATCCAGCCGTCCCGCATTCCCGTTTGCTAGCCGTCCCAATGATGCCTTTTATATCATATGTCCCCGTGATGTGTTTGTTTCCCTCTGGAATAGTTCCTCAGTCTTTTCTTGACTTTGTGACTTTGGCACTTCTGAAGATTACAAGACAGTTATTTTGTAGACTGTCTCTTGATTTTTATCTGTTATTTCTTCATGATTCAAGTTACGTACTATTGGAATATCACACAAGGGTCAAGTTTCAGTTTGACCCCTTGCTAATGAGGACTGCTTTGACTGCTTTGTTGAGGTATTGTCTGATAGGCTTCATTAGGTGATGCTACTCTTTTTGCTATTATTAAGTAGTAAGTGTTATGTGGAAAAATCCTTGTAAGTAGATAGTTCCACCTCCATGACACCATTTATTTGTGTCTGTATGGACTCATGATTTCCTTGTTTATTCAGTGACTTATAATCTGTTAATACCATTATATATTTTGATGTTCAGATTGTCCCAGTGAGAGCCCTTTTCAGGCTGATATCTGTCTTTTTGACATGTCCATTGATAAAATATACTTGAACATTTTCTTGTTTTCCAGCACAAGATGATGTTCTAGGCTCACCTCGTACTTTCCCTGCCCCAGTCCTGGAGTCACTCATTTCTCCAAGGAACTTTGGTTCCTTTTAGAGGAAAAGAGTGTTCAGAAGCAAGGATCTGGGTAATTAGTGTGCTTATTGCTATTGGTGTGGTATTGCTTTCAGGCCCTCAGTGGATACATATATATATTTAACCTCTATATTTATTTATATCTTTATCCAATTATTAGAGAAGAAAATGGCAACCTACTCCAGTATTCTTGCCTGGAAAATCCCACAGACGGAGGAGCCTGGCAGGCTACAGTCCATGGGGTTGCAAAGAGTCAGACATGACTGAGTGACTTCACTTAACTTTATCTAAGTATATTGAAAAGCACAAATTCATATTAACTCCAATTGCAGTCTGACACCACAGAATTCATTTTAGTTTTCTTTCAAGAATTTCTTTCTTGTTTTTGTAATTCCATTCTTTCATAGTGAGGAACTTGGCTTCCACCGTTTTTAACATACTTATTAAGTGTCCTTTAGTCTATTAATACAGTTACAGTCTCCCTGCATGTTACCAGTCTCTATCTTGTCACTGCTTCCTCCCCTGCATGGAGGCTCTGTTTTTCTTTCTTGGTGTCTGACTCCCCATTTCAGACATTGCCACATTTTCCTAACTGGGGTTTTCATGTGAATTTTCATAGTGACTGTAATATGTTATCTCAATCCTCTTATTCTGGTGTTTTTGCTACTGTATATAAACTGCAATAATAAGAGTTCTCAGAAATAATTGTCATGTTTGTAGGAGAGCACCAACTAAAATGTTTAAGCTGGGGAAAAAAGAGCTGAAAAATAAAACTTCCAAGGATCAGCCTGGGTCACTAATTTGTATTCTGCAAATTATCACAGAACTAGAATTGTTTCTTTGACAAAAAATTGGGGCTTAATGGACTGTCTCTAGAAGTCTCATTAGAGATTAAAAAGAAAAACAAGTTTTACTGTTGTGCAGAGGATGTAGAATGCTGTAGATCCTGGGTGGGCAAGAAGGCTTAGAATGGATGGAAAGAAAGGATCTTCTCTGTAGGCACTAATTGGGGTAAGTCTAACTATTGGCAGGATATTATGCATTCAAAAGGCCAAACAGGATGGAGACTTAGGTTGGGGCAAACTAGATGCAGAGGCTTCTCTTTGAAAGGGTGCAGGAGCAGACATCTGACAGAGGACCAGTAGGAGGCGAGAGGCTAAGTGCTCATATAGTGGGGGAGGAGGAGGGGAGGGTGACATTTGGTCTGTGCTATTCTGCAGGGAAAATAAGCAGGAAGGATGGCTGGCAGTTACAGGGAGGTTTTCAGTCTCTTAACAGTGAGAACTAGGACAGTGAATGAGCAAGATGGCACGCTGCCCTAGAGCATACTTATTTCCAGGACTGCATGCTTGCTTTTCTTTCTTTGCTCATCAGAACAAACTGATAAGAAAATTTATTATGTTTTTGAAACACCCCAGAATGTATTCAGTAATTTGGGGATATCATGAAATTCTCTCCCAAAGTTCTTAAGGATGTAATTCAGGACAGTTAAGGAAATGTAACGCACTCCAGTATCTTTGCCTGGAAAAATCCCATGGACAAAGGAGCCTGGCGGGCTACAGTCCGTAGGGTCACAAAGAGTCGGACACGACTTAGCAACTAAACAACAACAAAACAAAAAAACTGTAGACTATTTGGAGGTTTGTTTTTTTTCTTAATAAGAGATGTATATTGGTGAATTAAGTTACAATAGTGGCCAGAGTAATGAGTTACTCAGAAAAACTTATGATATTGGAGAAAATTGGTTTAGTAGTTACTGAAATTTGTTGCAGTCAATTCATAATTTTTTTCTGTCCATCTCCTACCTGAATTCAGTAATTAGGAATTACCTACTTCTAGAATATCTTAGGGAAACTATTTCTCTGATGGGAATGAACCCTGCTTACTAAATTCTTGCTGCATGTTTATCTCTAGGAAACAGTCAGGTTCTCTTGTGGTTACCTATTTGATTTAATATCACTAAAGTGAGAGAAATTAGAGGGTTTGTCATAATGTAAAGTCATTTCCAGAAGGGAAAAAAAATAGATCACAGATTTAAAAAAAAATAACAAAACTTACCAGATTTTTCATGCCAAGAAATGTGAAAACTTGATGGACCTGGCTAAAAGGTAAATGAGAGTTCTTTGTACTGTTCTTGCAGTTTTTGAAAGTTGGGAATTTTGTAAAAATTAAGTCACAAAAATTTGTACATACTAAGGTTCCAGCCAGTTTTTTCTGGTGTACTCAGAGGTCAGAAGAGCCCATTCCAGTAACTGAATATTGACAGAATTTGGTTATTTAGCAAGAATTACCGTAGTACCCTATCATTGAGGACCAGGATACAGTAGGTTTAAGGGTCTTGACTCAAATAGCAGGCAGACTAGGTGGAATAGGAGCTCTCCTAGTCATTAAAAAAAAAAAAAAACACAAAACCTAAATATGCCTTGATCTAGGACTCTTAATTCATTCTTCCTCAGTCTGTAATGATCCACAAGTATCCATGAAATTATTCATTAATGCAGTAGGTTTATCATGCATATAGTAGCTAAGCACTGTGTCATAGAATATGTCTAAATCGATACTGTGTCTTTAAAGTCATGGTAATGATTAAATAGTTAAATTAATTTATTTTTAATTATAAAATACTGTGTGCTAAGTGAGGAATATGGATACAGTGAATTAGGAAAAGAGAAAATTAAAAGTAATTTCCTATTTTATCAATCTGAAAAAAAAATTCAGTGACGTGGCTTGTGGTTTTGATAAAGGTGTTTATTTTTTTTTTTTTTTCTAAGAGATCTAAATGATGTCATCCAGCCTACATCAGGAATATATCTTATCTTTCATTTGACTATACTTTTTAGCTCCTCTCACTATCAAATTCTTTACGCAGAGCAAAGTACTTGTGGAATTCTTGTTATTGTTGAATTCCATAGTCTAGGCCTTAGGTTACGTTGACTTTTTTCTAAGCTATCTAGTTTCCTGGTGCTTAATTGTAATAAAGTCACAGCTGTGTGTTTGTGTACATTCAAGTATGTTTTGTAAATGAAAGAGATGCTATTCTTTGTGCAAAGGAAATGGTTTTGGATTGGCCAACTGTCTCACTAATTGAGATTAAATTTTTGCTTTTGATACTTGTTCATTTGACTACCTTTTGTCTTAACAGGATGAAGACATTCTAAATTTGTTACTGATTGCTGGAGAAACTTTGGGGGCACACTTCTTCATGTTGCTAAGTTCTAAAATGACTGAGTCTATTCTTGATTCATTCTAGTCCACAGTCTCACACTTATTTCTAAGGTTTGCTTAAGCATCAACAACATTTGCTTTTCATATTTGCATTATTTCCCCTCTGGCTTAATAACGGAAACGAGGGTTTCATATTGCATTTGTATCGAATTCCTATACTTGATATTTCTTGTCCTTACTAAATAGTGGTTTCCCCAGATTGTTTTTTGGGTACATAGGAATGAAGAAAAAAAAGAAAATTAGTTGTGTGCATTGAGTTTTTCTTCTGCTTCCTTCCTTGAAGTTAAACAACGTCTCTCCTGTTTTTTAACCTGTTTGCAATTTATCAGGCTTGGAAGGACCCAGCTGTTACATCTTACTCATTGCAGTACCCGCATCCCCCTGCCCTTTTTTTTAAAAGTGTGACTTAGGCACCAGCACCTCTTTGAGCTACACACAGAAGAGTCACATAAAACTGGTTTCAGCATGTAGCATCAGTTCATCAAAGAAGTCTTTTCATTTTGTCAGCCATTCAAAGTCTATACTTGCCTCTGTAAGACTTCAGAAATAATTGATTCTTCTGTTGATGAAAATACATCCCTAGATGTCTGATGCGCATCAAATATGTTGTTAGAATAACAGATGTAGCTGCCTAGCCTTTTTGGGGCCTTTGCAGGTAAATGGTATTGTGAATGTGCTCATTTTGAAGATCTGTGAAGAGTTAGGATTTAACCAAAGTATGATTTTTGAAATCATCGAAGGATAGCTCTTAGTTTCACGGTAGCTGTTATTTTATTTGAGTGGGATTATGCTCTTAGTGGATTGATAGTTGGGACAAGGTGCTATACTTTATGTTCTTCCTTTTCCTTCATGAGGTTTTTGGCCTTATTAAATTATATATGACATTGTGAAAATGTTTTATTTTGACTGAAGAGATTTAAGCGAAAGAGTTAGGTGAGTGATAGATAACACTCACCTACACTGTTGGCTTGGAGAAAGCAATGGCACCCCACTCCAGTACTCTTGCCTGGAAAATACCATGGATGGAGGAGCCTGGAAGGCTGCAGTCCATGGGGTCGCTAAGAATCGACACGACCGAGCGACTTCACTTTCACTTTTCACTTTCATGCATTGGAGAAGGAAATGGCAACCCACTCCAGTGTTCTTGCCTGGAGAATCCCAGGGACGGGGGAGCCTGGTGGGCTGCCGTCTGTGGGGTCGCACAGAGTTGGACACGACTGAAGTGACTTAGCAGCAGCAGCAGCAGCAGCACACTGTTGGGTGCAAACTGGGATTTTAATGGTTTTCTTAGCAGTCAACTGAAAGACAGGTGCTGTGAAGTCAGTAATGTATGGTTTCAATGAAGATTCCACCTAAATGAAAATGAACCTGAATTCATGCAATTTAGCAGCATTTATATCCATTAATAAGGTGATAGTTTATTTTGAACGACCTTTGCACTTGGTGAGCTTTGTTGGCACTTCACTCCCTTGAGTTCATTTGTCAAAGCCATTAATTAGATCTTCTGTAACTGTATCCATGGCTTTTAATTGTATACTGCTTTGTCTCAATTCCTGAGTTGCTGATTTGGTAAAGCTGTCATGATTGTCTTCTCTGTCAACTTTCAAATGTTCCAAATGGGTAGAACAGCCTTAGTACAAGAGATTATTGATGGCTCTTTGGAAAGTAGTTAAATACACTCAAGGTAAAGGGAACATTATAGGATTAAAAAAAAAAAATCTGTACTGCATTCTGTGTTGATGGTTCTAAAGCTTGAATTTCATTCCGTGAGTGGCTTCAGTACTTGCACTTTAAAAAGCATCAATTCATAGGACTGTGTTTTTTTTCCATTATGGTTTATTCAGAATATTGTATATAGTTCCCTATGTTGTACAAAAGGACCTTTTTGTTTATCTGTTTTATATGTAGTAATTCGTGTCGGCTGATCCCAAGTCCTAGTTTATGCCTCCCCACTCTCTTTCCCCCTTTAGTACCATAAGTTTATTTTCTACATCTCCGAGTCTGTTTCTGTTTCATAAATGATTTTATATTTTAGATTCCACATTATAAGTGATATCATGTAGTAATTGTCTTTCTCTGAGTTCACTTTAGTATGATAATCTCTGGTCAGTCCATGTTGCTGCAAATGGCATTATTCCATTCTTTTTTATGGCTGAGCAGCATTCCATTTGTGTATTTATACCACATCTTCATCCATCCATCTCTTGATGGACATTTAGGTTGCTTCCACGTCTTGGCTCTTGTAAGTATTGCTGCTTTGAACATGTATCTTTTTGAAATAGTTTTCTCCAGGTATATGCCGGGAGTGGGATTGCTGGATCATATGGCAACCCTATTTTTAATTTTTTTAAGGAACCTCCATACTGTTTTCTATAGTGACTGTACCAATTTACACTCCCACGGTGTAGGAAGTTTCCTTTTTCTCCACACCCTCTCCAGCATTTGTTATTTGTGAACTTACTAATAGCCATTTTAAACAGTGTAAGTTGGTACCTCATTGTAGTTTTGATTTTCATTTCTCTAATAATTAGCAATGTTGATGTGCCTATTGGCTATCTGTATTTTTTTTTGGAGAACTATCTATTTAGATCTTATGCCCATTTTTGGTTGGGTAAAAACTACCTTTTAATGCAAATATAATTTTCATTAAAATGAAATCTCGTTTATCTAAAGGACTAAGGATTTGTGAAAGAGAGCCACCATCTTACTGTAAATTTGGTCACTGGGGAAGCGTGCTCTTCAATGCAAGCTTCTATGCTGGTGGGATTGGTCTACATCTGTGCTGTCCAGTATAGTAGCCACTAGTCACATATGCTGTTGAACACTTGAAATGTGCCGAGCGTGACTGAGGAACTGAATTTTCCACGTTATTTAACTTAAATAGCCGCATGCGGCAGCACAGCTCTGTTCTGATGTACTTTGTATTAGCGCAGTTCTGGAGCACTGTATTGAATGTCTGAGTTGGATGTTCTGAAAGAAAGTGATTCCACTGGGGTTTTTTTTGAAAATGAGAACCTGAATACTGCCTGGAGTTGTCATTTCTGACTTCTCCATAGAATAAATTAAGAACTGTTTTCTACTATTCCCTATTTTTACATTGGGGGAACTTCTGAAATGTTCTCTCTCATCTGCTTAGTAAAACATTTACTATCATCTTAAGTGAGCAATAGAGTAGCTAGTATATTGTGTTATAGGTTAGATTAATTCTCTATGTCAGAGAGATGGTTTTAGTAACCTGAGATTTTGAGTACTCTCTGTGGGAAGATAATTGTTGCTTTAGTCAAAACTGTTGGGCTTAAAAATGTAAACGGCAGCTTTTTGCCTTTTGACAGCAGATAATTCTTTTGGGTACCTCTCATTCCTGTCACTCTTATCATCATGACTTACTTTCTTTGAAAAAATTTCCTCCTTAAAGTATTTTTTGCTTTCAAGATTTCATATGCAGGTACATTTGGGAGTAATTTTTCATATCACAAAAGTATTCTTGCTCTTCACAGTAGTCTTTACAGTTTTCTCTAACTAGCTCCTTTAAGGTTGTCATTAGCCTTAAGTTATTCAGTTCATCAGTTGAAAGTCAGTTGGAAGTGAAATTATGTTAACCAATGGGAAAGTAGAATTCAGTGTACAAAAAAGTTATTTTGATCACATACTGGATGAAGTGATGCGTCACTGCCCTAGTATCAGTGGTCAGTTAGCCATGAACTGGTGATCTGTCTCCTCGCATTTCCATTTACAGATTTCATTCTAAGCTGCCTCAGTTTCCTTCCTTGTACTGTAGCAGAAAGAAGTCCATTTCTGTGAAGTTAATATAAATAATGAGAAATAGCTGTTTCACTCAAGTTCATTTTCTGAATGAAAAATAATGATTCATAGGAGGCACTGTGAAGGCTGATTTGACCTTTTTATGAGTAGGGTCTCACCCAGAGCAGTCTAACTCTGTGTATGTTGTTGTTCAGTCACACAGTCATGTCCGACTCTTTGCGACCCCATGAACTGCAACATGCCATGTTTCCCTGTCCTTCACTATCTCCCCAAGTTTCCTTAAACTCATGTCCCTTGAGTCGGTGATGCCATCCAACCATCTCATCCTCTGTCGCCACCGTCTCCTCCTCCCCTCAATCTTTCCCAGGATCAGAGTCTTTTCCAGTGAGTTGGCTCTTCACATCATACTTTATGTATAATTCAGAATAATCCACTGTTGAGATAAATAGGCTGTAGGAAGATCAGCTTGGTGGAGGAACTTAAACATTTCATTAAGTATAAAAGCATTCCTTAGTTGTAATGCAGAATATCTGAGGGAAAATTTGCAGGACAGTATTCCAGTTTGAGACGTGCTTTTTACTGGTTGTGTTGTAAATGCTGAAGAAAAGAAAGGAGAAAGTATTATTAGTGGAGGCAAGATAGTGGTCTGAATTAGTTTATGTGGTTTGTATTTGAAATATTTTTATTGAACATTTACATTTTTAGTTTTGATATATTTATTGAGATATATTTGGCATATGTATTATGCCTGTGAAACCATCACCACTGTTGAGGTAGTAAACATACTTGTCATCCACAAAAGTTTTCTCTTGCTCCTTTAGACATCTCTCCCTACTATTCCCTCTGATCTGTTTTCTGTCAGTTTAGATTAGTTAGCACTTGTAGATTTTATATAAATAGAATCACATGGTGTATATACTCTGTTTGAGGGAGAGGTGTCTGCCTTCTTTCAACCTGGTTATTTTGAGATTCATCCATACTGTTGGCTGTATCAGTACTTCATTCCTTTCAATAGTTAAGTAGTATTCTGTTGCGTTGAAGGCTTCCCATGTGGCTCAGTGGTAATTTGCCACGCCGGAGACGTGGGTTCGATCCCTGGGTCGTAAGATCCCCTGGAGAAAGTGATGGCAACCCAGACTAGCATTCTTTCCTGGGAAAGAATAGACAGAGGAGCCTGGTGGGCTACAGTCCATGGGGTCGCAGAGTTGGACATGACGTAGCGACTGAGCACGTGTACATTCTATTGTGTAGATACATTACAAGCTATTTGTCCCTTTATATGTTGATGGATGTATCAGTTGTTTCCAGGTATTGGCAATGACAAATAAGGCTGCAGGAAGTATTCATGTACAAGTCTTTTATATGGACATATATTCCTTTTCTTTGGGGAAAATTTCTAGGAATGGAATAGCTAAATCACATGATAGGTTGTATGTTTAACTGTTAAGAAACTACCAAACGCACACCGTTTAACACTCCCACCAGCTGTGTATGGGCATTCTGGTCCCTCCATAGCTTCCCCAAGAATTGGTCCGATCAGTCTTAATTTTCTGATAGATATGTACCGATACCTTGTTGTGGTTGTCATTTGCATTTCTCTAATGACATTGAGCATCTTCTCAGTACTCAGTAGGCTTATTTATTGTTCTTATATCTTCTTCCATGAACTGTCAATTTTTTGTTCTGTTTGGATTGTTCATTTTATTATTACTGAGTTTTGAGAATTCTTTGTAAAGTCTGGATACAAGTCTTTTTCAGATAATACTTTGTAACTGTTTTTCCTCCTCTGTGTCTTGCCTTTCATCTCCTTAACAGTGAGTTTTGAAGAGCAGAAGTTTTAGTTTTGATGAGGTTCAGTTCATTTATTTGTTCTCCTATAGATATGGTTTTGAAGACTTTTCCTTTTTTTTTTTTTTTTTTTTCAAGGAAAAAATTGTGCTTTTGAAGGTGTTCCTATTTTCTCAAGGAGTTTTATTATTTTAGGCTTTATATTTAGATCTGTGATTTATGTTAATTTTTATATGAAGTATGAGTCAGGGATCCATGTTAATTATTTACTTTTCCACACCAGTAGTTGGAAAAGCTACCGTTTTTCACCACTGTGTTTCCTTTGGACCTTTGTCATAAATCAGTTGTCTGTTTACATGTGGATTTTTTTTTTTTTTCCTGGACTTGCACTGATCTATTTGTCTATCTTTATGTCAGTACCACACTTTTGATTACTGAAACTTTATAATAACTTTTTAGATCAGATGGTGTTAACCCTTCCGCCTTGTTTTTCAAGAGTTGTGTTGGCTGTTGCAGGTTCTTTTTTGTTGCAGTAGGAGTTTTAGAATTAGTTTGTCAATTTCTATGAAGAAGGTATCAGTTTGTGATTGGGATTGCTGTGAATATATAGATCAACTCAGGGAGAACTGAGGTTTTAACAATCTTAAGTCCTTTGATCCATGATCCAGAATCTTTCTCTGCATTTGCTTAGGTCTTTAATTTCTCTTGGCAGTATGTTATAGTTTTTATTGTATGGGTCTTTCACATCTTTTTCAGATTTATCCTTAAGCATTTAATATTTTTGTTCTTATTATAAATATTATTTAAAAGTTTTTCTATTTCTGGTCAATTGTGTATTGACTTTGTATCCTGTTTGGTAAACTACTTAACATATTAGTTCTAGTAGCTTTATTGTTGATTTCATTTGGTTTTCTACAATCATATTTTCTGTGAATAACGGGAATTTACTTCTTTCTCTCAAGTTTGGATGCCTTTCATTTCTTTTTTCTTGCCTGATTGTATTGGCCAGATCCTGAAGTACAATGTTGAATAGAAGTGGTGAAAGCAGACATCTTATCTAAGAGGACAAGTGTTCCATCTTTCGTCATTATGAGGTTAGCTGTGGGTTTTAAAATAAATGTTCTTTAATAGGATGAGGAAGTTCTCTTTTATTCCTAATTTGCTCAGAGTTTTTGTCAAGAATGAATGTTGGGTTTTGTAAAATGCTTTTTCTGTGTCAGTTGAGATGATTATATAACTTTTCTCTCTTAGTTTGTGAATCTAGTAAATTGAGATACCAATAAGTTTTCAAATGTTAAACTAGTCCTTCAGTTTTGAAATAAGCCCCACTTTATGATGCATTGGGGGCTTCCCTGGTGGCTCAGAGGATAAAGCGTCTGCCTGCAATGCAGGAGACCCGGGTTTGATCCCTGGGTTGGGAAGATCCCTTGGAGAAGGGCATGGCAGCCCCCTCCAGTGTTCTTGCCTGGAGAATCTCAAGGACAGAGGAGCCTGGCGGGCTACAGTCCACGGGGTCACAAAGAGTCGGACACGACTGAGCGAGTTCACTTTCTTTCTTTCTTTTATGATGCATTATCCTTTTAATGGTTAATATGGATTCAATTTGAGAAAATTTTATTTAGAATCTTTGTGTCTGTATTCATCATTTAGTTTATAGTTTTCTTGTAATGTCTTTATTTGATTTTGTTACCAGAGTAAATTCTGACCTCACAGAATGAGGTGGTAAGTATCCCCTCCACTTCAGGAGTCTGTAAGAGTTTGGTTTGCATTTTCATTATTTCTTCCTTAAATGTTTGGTATAATTCACCAATGAAGCTATCTGTGCATGGAGTTTTCTTTGTGGGAGGGTTTTTAACTGTAAACATGATTACTTAAAAAAAAAATTCTTACATATTTGGCTGTGCTGGATTTTAGCCATGGCATGTGGGCGTCACTTCCCTGACCAGGGATCAAATCCGGGCCCCCTATACTGGGAGCTGGAGTCTTAGCCATTGGATCACCGGGGAAGTCTTTTTTTAAAAAACACAATTACTTTTAAAGATACAGGCTATTCGGGTTATCTGTTTCTTTTTGAGTGAGTCTTTAGTGGCTTGTGTTTCGGTGATTTTGTCTGTTTCATGCGACTTGTCATATTTGTGACATACTTGTTCATAATACTCCATTGTGTTTTTAATATCTGTAAAACTGTAGGGATGACCCCTCTCATTTCTGATATTGGTAATTGTATCTATCTTCCCTCCCTCCTGTTCAGTCTGTCTGGAAGTTTATCAGTTTTTCGGTTGTATCAGAGAACTAGCTTTTGGTTTCATTTCTTTTCTCTCTTGTTTTTCTATTAAAAAAATTTTTTTTTTCACTCTGATCTTTTAGATTTTCTTTCTTCTGTTTACATTTAATTTGTTCTTCAGCTTCCAATTTCTTAATGTGGAAGCTGAGTTTATTGCTTTAAGATCTTCTTTTCTAATAAAAGATGGATAATGCTGTACCATTCCGCCTAAGTACTGCTTTAGTAGCAGCCTGCAGATTCTGCTGATAATGTTGTTTAATGTCCTTATGTGCTGATTTGTACATCTTTGTTAGTTCTGGGTGGGTTGCTGCCTTAGTTCCTTCAGACTCCTATAACAGAATACCACAGACTGGGTAGATGATCAAGAAGAGGAATTTGTTTTTCATTGTTCCGAGGGTTGGAAGTCTAAGATGAGGGTGCAGGTGAGGTTGAGTGAGGACTCTGCCATATCACAGCCTTCTCATTGTATCCTCAGATGGTGGAAGCGCCTGTGTAGCTCTGTGGGATCTCTTTCACAAGGACACTAATATCATTCATGAGGGCTCTGCACACGTGACCTAATCGCCTCCCAAAGGCTCTTCCTACTAATATTGTCACCTTTGGGGTTAGGATTTCAGTATACGAATTTGAGGGGAATACACACATTCAGACTTTAGCGATTGGGAATGGTTGATTATTCTTCTTAATATGGGTTGTGTTTTCCTAACTTGTGTACCTGATAATTTCTGTTTAGAAGCCACATATGTGAGCTTTACCTACTTGGAAGCAATTTGATCTTTTGGAGTTGTGCTTTTATGATTTTTTTTTTTAAGATGAATCCTGAGTGGGTGCTCTGCCTGGGGCTGATTCTTCAATTCCGAGGCCAAATCCTCATTTGCTTTTACTCATTGTCCCTGGATTATGAGTTTTCTCCATATGACCTTTCAAAATAGGCAATGTTCCCAACCTAGTGTGTAAGACAGGTACCACCTAATCCTTCGGATGATTATTTCCTCAGCCTTTAGTTTTTTTTTTTTTTTTTTAAAGTAAGCATGTGATGATCTGTATTATTCTGTCCTGTGAACTCTAGCTGCATCAGACTTACCAGATTCATCTCATTTCTTCAGCTCAGGGCATCTGCTGGGCAGGAACTGATAAACAATTTGCAGGTCCTACTGTAAAATGAACAGTGGGCCTTTGCCCAACAGTATTTAGAATTTCAAGATGGCACCAGTAGGGCATTAAGGCAAACACAGGTTCCTTCTGAGCTGCGGCCGCACAAGGTGCAGGCCCCTGAAGCCAGTGCCGCCACTGGGCTTCACCTCACTCCCCGTCTGTGGCCTGGAAACTCTCTTCAAGGAGGTAAGCTAGACAGCCTTAGGGCTTGCCTCCTTTGTTTCCTGTATCTCGGGAACCACTGTCCTTTTTTACCACTTGTCCAGAGTCTTTGAAAACTATTCTCTTAAGTTATTATGTCCATCTTGACTGAAAGCAGAAGTTATTTTTAGTGTAAAGATATGGCAGCTTCTTTCTGTTTGTGTTTTCTTTGAGGACCTGCTGACTTCTTTTGTGTCAAACGAGTATTCTGTCTGGCCCGTTGGCTTGGCACTTGATTTTGATAACTGTTGGGGGTAAAATCTCTCTTTTGTCATTCTGTCTGTTTTCTACTCTTAATTCCTTGGCTAGAGGATCTTGAAGTGGAAGCCAATTTCCTGGCAACCCATCAGCTCATATTCTGAATTGTACCACTTGCTTTCAGGCAAGCATTAGCTTCCTGCTTGAAATCATTCTGCCTTTATTCTTCTCCATGTTGCATTTAAACGCAGGCGGCAGAGGACAGTTCTCTTTTCTCCCGTCTGCTGCAAAACACATCCCCTTGCAGTGCAGTTTGATGGGCATTTGTGCAGTAAGGTATTAACAGCCTTTCAGATATGCCCTGCCCTATTAGCAAGAATATACAGTGATACAAAAATGAATTTGTCAAGAGTTTTATGGCTCCATGATCTATCGTACAATATTAATCCTGCTGCAGTGTTATTAAGTCATTTTTCATCTCCCCTCAAATTAATGTTGACGTTCTATTACTGGATTTGTTCTTGTCCCTAGATTAAAACATAAAGGAAAAAATCTTCCATGCTACAATATTAAAATTAATTATAGGATAAGCAGTACCTTGCTTGGTAAAGTAGAATTCTCTTGGAAAAATTATAACAGGAATTTATTTCTGTGCTTACTACTTGTTCATGTGCACAAAAAGTACAATTGGAATATATTTCTAAGGATAACATGGTGAGGGAAGTGGGTAAATGTAAACTGCATGAGGCTTTCCAAAGAGAGAATTAAGAAAATCAGGGTCCTGAGCCTGGGGGAGCCACACGCAGTGAATGCTTCCAGCCTAAAGGCTGATAGAAATGCTGGTGATGTAGATGTATAGATAGAAGAATTTGGATTGACTTAATCCTGTTATCTTATGTTCATAGGAATAGCATTTCTTCTATTCCAAGAATTCAGGGGCAGTTTAAAAAATCACACGTTGAGGTTGATACTTATAAATCAGGATAGGGCCATAGTCAGGACTCAGGAATAAACAGAAGCTGTTACCATTATTTCAAAATTAAGACTGAATGATGCTTTTCTGTGAATTTTTTTAAAGGTAACATTTACCCATATGGGAGCAGATAAGATATCAAGGGATTTTGGTCATGGGTAGGTAGATAATCTGGAATGCCAGTTGTTAGTGTAGGATTATTATTTAAACCAAAAGGTAAATTTCAGTTTAGTTTAAAATATATTTTTTTTAATGAAAGAAGCTGAGAAATAGTTACAGTATTTCACTATTGTAAACTATGTTTATTCAGTATAAACATATACAAAGAAAATTTTTTCTTTGTAGAAAGTCAACATGAATTGTATAGTAAAAATTGAACCAATTATATATATATATATATTTGTATTTATAAATGGTGTAAGCTGTGTAGCAATGTTCAAGAGAGTGAATATAGATGACAGAATGAGGAAAATTGATGTTGAATCTCTGGTAGGTTGTAACCATTTACCACCTAGGTATGGTGGGTGTTCATAATTTTTATATTTTAAGTCATTTTTATGAATAATGTACAGAAGTAAGAATAAAGGGATGATGAAAAACTCTTAGGAATTTTAGTTAGAATTTAAATGTAGTAAACTTCTTTGTATCAAATAAGTTTTGGCATGCAGGCCTCATAAAAGGTGAAAATGCTGTCACGTTTACTTTTAACAGAATAGGATAGTCTGTCTGTTTCTTGCAAAATACTGTGTGACCAGTGTCCTTTGTGATAGATGACTGTTATTTTCTTTTTTCTCTATAAATGTATTCTTAGAGTCAAGAGTGTTGCTTTCTGTTTCTTTTTGTTCATCTAATTTGTTTAATAATTGTTTAACCATCGTCTGTTAATTGTCTTGTCTTTGCTATCATGGGCAGAAAATGAGAAGTTCTGAATTCTCAACTGCATTCAGTTTATAAAGATGGTGTCTCCAGTCTTCTTTTATTTCTTCTTGAAAGATGATACGAGTATCTTCGATTTCCTTCTCTGTTTCATCATCCTTCAGCGTAGACAATTGCATCATTTTTCTTTTTTCATATTATTACAGTCTTTTAAAGCATGCATGCATGCATGCTAAGTCGCTTCAATTGTGTCTGACTCTGTGCGACCACATGGACAGCAGCCCACCAGGCTCCTCTGTCCACAGGATTTTCCAGGCAAGAATACTGGAGTGGGCTGCCATTGCGTTCTCCACTTTTAAAGCATAGTTTGATATAATTGATAAATAATGATGAGTAGTAGTAACATAGTTTTCCAGGATGATGAAATGGCAGAATGTTTCGAGACATAGGAGAAATAAGATCTCTAAGCTCCTATAATGTAATTATAAAATGGATCTCCTGGACTGATATGGTAATTACAAGATAGTGTGTAGGATTTCTTTCAGTGACATTAAAGGTCAGTAAATACCGATCCTTACAATTAGTTAGAACTACTGAAAAGGAAACTGAAAACTACAATTGAGTATGATGAACTAAGGGTTATTAAGGTAAAGCTGTCTGGGCCTCCCCATTGTACATTTGAGAGGTGGAAGTGGGTTATAAGTAGCAGAACCATTTGATTGGAATGGTGGATCAGATATATGTAATCTTAGCTGTTGTGTACCCCCAGTTGGTGTCAGAAAGCAAACTAAAAATTTGAATACCAGTCACTTCTTATAGGCTCCTCTTTAGTTGATGGTAGAGTGTAGACATTTAACTTTCTGGCAACTTTTAAATTGTATTTGACTACCTAATATGAACAAAGCAGTGTTATTCCTGATAGCACTGGTAATGGTGAGTTGGTATAAACTTTGGCTTCAAGGAAGGATGATTTGTTCAAAGCTTCTTTGGAAGCAGGATGGACTTCCACATCCCAGAATCCAGTGTTAGCACACTCAGTCTATGACTGTGAGAGTGAGTTGCTCTTCCAGATGTCAGGGCAAGGTCCAGCTAAGCTGTGCAAGACAGTGAGCCGGTTACAGATGCTGTCAGCATATCTTCCTTTTGAGAATGTGAAATGCCTAGGACTTGGTCTGTTAATTTTCAGAGAGGACATTGCTGTATGTGTTATATATTCATGCGGCTGATGCAGCAGTTGTATTTTTCTTTTTAATACAGTCTCAAGTTGAATGTGGAAATTGTCTGGAAAAATTTAAAAGGAATATTTCATTTGTAATTGTTCAATTGTGTAAGACTTCAAGTATTTCGTTTCCCTCAGCTTCTCCTAGCTTGGTAAATAAAGATCCATAATGAGTATTTACTGAGCACCAGGCATTTGTGAGGCACTGGAGGAGTGGAATATTTAAGGGAGTCCTTTTGTAAAATAAAGATTTAAAAATTTCCTTGTAAGTACATTCTGTTTAGTGAAGGTCACTCAGTCATGTCCAACTCTTTGTGACCCCATGGATTTACTTTATAGTCCATGTAATTCTCCAGACTGAAATACTGGGTAGCCTTTCTCTTCTCCAGGGGATCTTCCTATCCCAGGGATCGATCCCAGGTCTCCTACATTGCAGGCAGATTTTTTACCAATTGAGCCACGAGGGAAAGCCTACGAATACTGGAGTAGGGAGCCTATCCCTTCTCCAGTGGATCTTCCTGATCCAGGAACTGAACCAGGGTTTCCTGCATTGCAGGTGGATTCTTTACCAACTGAGCTTTGAGGGAGGATGACTTACAGTTCAACAAATAGTTAAATATTAAGATCTTAGGTGGGGCAAGGAATAGGAAAGTGGTAGTTGGAAGATGCATGACTATAATAATTTTGGCTCAAAGAAGATCTTAGAATTTAATACCTTTTTATAAACACCTAATTTCTAACATTTTAACTTTCAAAGTAAAAAATTCACTAAAGTTGAGATTGATGTTACCATTTAAGCTGTTAGTACAAAACCAGCAGAGCAAAGTATAGCAGTTGTGGAAGGAAAAAGGGGAACAGGTAAAAGAGTATTTAGGAGGGAAGGCAAACAGGAGAGGCACATCTCTGTGAAACCGTGAATCAGTGTGAAATTTGCCTTTTATTCTTCTGGTTTGTTTTAACAGCTAAGTTACCTTTTAATCTTAGATCTAGCCACCCTTCTAAAAAGTCTCTTAAGACTTGTTAGTCTTCTGACAAGTCTCCACTGTGCTTGGCATTGTGCAGATATCCTTAGACTGAAATTGATAACCAGTTCTTCGTTTGTATTAATATTTTAACAGGAAGTGGAAAGTCGAGATTGTCTGCACATGTGTTTGATTTGGCCTGCGGTGTTTTAAACTAGGGGCGATTTCACAAAGTTTTGAATGTTTGGCTTCTGTATACAAAATGTAGTATTTTTCTTTGCTCTTTTAATTCCCGTGTAGCTCCAGTTTCTTGGAGTTGATTAGATGTCGCCCTTTCAGACTGGCAGGCCTTCTTGAGTTTGCCACAGACTGGCACTGCCTGTAGTTTAGAATTCAGCTTACTTTACTCACTTGCATTACTTCAGGTAAAATATTTGAGTTTGTAACATGTGACCTTAAGTGACTGAGCTCTGGTGGCATTTATCAGCTACTACTTAAGAGAGGATTTAAGCAGACTTAGTGGTGGTGACAGTGGTTGAATGTCATAGTAAGCAGCAAAAATCATGCTTTGTAAGCTACTACCAGTACCACCTGCACATAAATATTTCCTTTGGGAAGTGAAGAAGTTGTTCTTCAGTCGCTACGTCGTGTCTGACTCTCTGGGACCCTGTGGACTGCAGCACTCCAGGCTCTTCTGTCCTCCACTCTCTCCTGGAGTTTGCTCCATTAGTTGGTGTTGCTATCTAACCATCTGGTCCTCAGCTGCCACCTTCTCCTTTTGCCTTCAGTTTTTCCCAGCATTAGGGTCTTTCCCAGTGAGTCAGCTCTGCATCAAGTGGCCAGAGTATTGGAGCTTCGGCATTCGTCCTTCCAGTGAATATTCAGAGTTGATTTCCTCTATTTCTTTGCATTGTTCATTTAAGAAGGCCTTCTTATTGCCCCTTGCTGTTCTCTGGAACTCTGCATTCAGTTGGGTATATCTTTCCCTTTCTCCCTTGCCTTTCAATTCTCTTCTTTCCTCAGATATTTGTAAAGCCTTCTCAGACAACCACTTTGCTGTCTTGAATTTCTTTTTCTTTGGGATGGTTTTGATCGCTGTCCCCTACAATGTTATGAACTTCTCTCTGTGGTTCTTCAGGTATTCTGTCTGCCAGATCTAATCCCTTGAATCTATTTGTCACCTCCACTGTATAATCATAAAGGATTTGATTTAGGTCATACCTAAATGACCTAGTGGTTTTCCCTGCTTCCTTCAATTTAAACCTGAATGTTGCAATAAGGAGCTTGTGATCTGAGCTACAGTCAGCTCCCGGTCTTGTTTTTGCTGACTGTATAGAGCTGTTCCATTTTCAACTGCAAAGAATATAATGAATCTGATTTCAGTATTGACTATGTGGTCATGTCCATGTGTATAGTTGTCTCTTGGAAAAGGGTGTTTGCTATGACCAGTACGTTCTCTTGACAGAACTGTTAGCCTTTTCCCTGCTTCATTTTGTACTCCAGTCCTCTTTGATGAAAAGGACATCTTTTTTTTTTTTTTTTTTTGCAAGGTGGGGGGCATGTTGGTTCTAGAACATGTTTTATATCTTCATGGAACCAGTCAACTTCAGCTTCTTTGGCATCAGTGGTTAGGGCATAGACTTGGATTGCTGTGATGTTGAATGGTTGGCCTTGGAAATGAACCGAGATCATTCTATCGTTTCTGAGGTTGTACCCAAGTATTGCATTTTGGACTCTTTTGTTGACTGTGAGGGCTACTCCATTTTTTCTAAGGGATTTTTTTTCCCACAGTAGTAGATATAATGGTCATCTGAATTAAATTCTCCCATTCCTGTCCATTTTAGTTCACTAATTCCTATGATGTCAGTGTTCAATCTCGCCATCTCCTGCTTGGCCATGTCCAGTTTACCTTGATTCATGGACCTAACATTCCAGGTTCATATGAGATATTGTTCTTTACAGCATTGGATTTTACTTTCACCACCAGACACATCCACAACTGACCATCATTTCTGCTTTGGCCCAGCCGCTTCATTCTTTCTGGAGCTATTAGTGATTGCCCTCCACTCTTTCCATGGGGTTGCAAAGGATTGGACACAACTGAGCAACTTTCACTTTCACTTCCCCAGTAGCATATTGGACACCTTTCAACTTGGGGAGCTCATCTTCTGGTGTCATATCTTTTTGCCTTTTTATACTGTCCATGGCAAGAATACTGGAGTGGGTTGTCATTTGCTCTTCCAATAGACCATGTTTTGTCAGAACTCTTCACTATGGCCTGTTCGTCTAGGGTGGCTCTGTACGGTATGGCTCATAGCCTCATTGAGTTACATGAGCCTGTTTGCTACCATAAGGCTGTGATCCATGAAGGAAAGTTAGAAATAACCAATTTGCTTGCCAGCCCCCAGTTTTAGGTTTTTATCCTTAGTTTAGTGGATAATAATAAGTGATTTAATTAGTGAAACCCCCTGAATCCTCTGTCCAGATTTACTTTTGCCTAGTTTAAAAAAAAAAAAGCAAAAAAGCATTTTGGCAAATCATTTACTTTTATCTTTCTATCCAGGAAAGTTTAATCATTAGAGCAAGACATGAATCTCTGAAGAAAGAAGGAATGTTCTATTTAAGCATTCTTAGGTAACCAGAAAGAAGGATTTTTTTTTGGTTATTTATTCCTTTATCATATGTTTAAAAGGGAACTTGGTTTCATACACAGCATGTTAAAAGAAGCCTAAGTCAAACAGTGAAAACAATTTCAGAAAGCTTATTAAATGTTCCAGTTGTGGGGATTACAAAAATGATTAACATTCAGATAGCCTATGATTTATCAGTTTTAAAACTTACTTCTGAGTGTAAGTCAATGATTAATCTCAGAGACTTCATAGCCTTGGAAAAAATGAAAAGTATTTAGATTGGAGTAGAGTTTTACTTTGAATTGGATTATGGCAGTTGCTGGCGAAGTTTGAAATTTAACTCCCATCTAGAAGATACTGTAAACCCTCAGAACAAAGGAGGGGACTCAGGTGAGTAGCCAGAAGATCTCTGAGCATGAGAAGAATGCAGTGTTGTGATATAGGATAAGTCTGAGGTTGCAGGGGTGATGTTCAGAGGAGTTACTTTCTGTGTTTTGAAACAGTCATTCAGAGAATGTGCTGTTGAAGTCTTCCCGGTAACAATATCTAGCATTCCTCTAATTGGTAACTTTATTGGCAAAAAGTTAATGCTCAAATGGGAAGTCAGTAAGAAAAACAGAATTCATATTATAAAGATTTAAAATATGATCCTGGAGTGCGTTCTTCTGAGAAAAAGAAAGATACCTGTACTAGTATGTGGCATTGGGATTGTAAATCTAAACCTATAAAACCTAAAAACATCCCACGCGTTCTCAATGCAGTAATTGTCCGTTGTTAAACAGTAGTTCAGAGTTACCAGCAGGATTTTTGCAAGCTCTAAATACTTTGGCCCTGCCTCAGACTTAGTGAATCTAAATCTTATTCCCTGTGTAGATACCACTGTCCTGATGAGCAGAGCTTTTGAGGACCATTTGCATACATGTGTTGGATCAGGATTAAGAGGAGAGGAGAACAGTAAGAGCCAGATAGGTTAAGGTGACCCTGGGACTCTTCTAAATGGCATGGATCTAATGACCCTAGGTCATGATTTGCTTGATTTCAAATGTACTTCCTTTAAAAGGGAGTATTATTAATGTTGGCTATACCTTCAAAATGAAACATCCTCTTTAAAATAATGGTTTGTAATAGCTTTGTTGGAGGAGGAAATGGCAACCAACTCCAGTATTCTTGCCTGGAGAATTCTATAGACGGAGCCTGGCCAGCTATAGTCCATGGGGTCACAAAGAGTTAGTATTTTCTTGGAAGAAATTCTGCGTTTTTCAGGCAGATCTAAAAGTGTTCTAATTATTTGCATATTTTTGCTCTTATAGCACATATTTTGAAAACTGTTAAGGTTATTGGAGCTGAGAGGAAATACTGTGTGAGTTAGATTTTTTGGTAAAAGTTTTAAATGCCACATATGGAGTAAAATACCAATTTTTCAAAAAAAAGGTGGCAAGATGAAGCCAAATTCCCATAATAACGTTATCTTTGCCTTCACACAGCTGTATTGTTACCCTAGTGGACAGTGTGGTTTAATGCTTTTTCCTGATAACTGTAGAAGCACATGGGATTCTTTCTGCATCACTGGGTATGAACTTTAGTGCTGCTTTCCCAGTAAGCTGTGTAAATATGTGGTCTCAATATGTATCTCCAGTTTGACCTTTATACTTTCTATTCCTGCCAAAATTTGTCCTTGCTGTGGTATCTTGCTACATCTGTTGCAAACTCTTTCCTGTCCCCCCCACCCCCTGCCAGAAATGTCACTGCTCTGAAATTTATTTTGTCATTTTTGTCTCTCCATTCCTGACATATTTTGCATTATTTTCTCCCCATGTAATTCAAGCTGTTCAGGTTCCCTCAATTTAGTTTCTAACTATAAGCTTACTGGATTTCTTTATTTTTGTTTTGCAAAATTAAAATAACTACTTGCTAAATGCTTTTCTTATTAGCTCCATGTCTCCTTTGAAGCCAGCCCTTATTCTGAGATAAATATTTGACACTGACTTGCTTTCGTATTTCTTGCAACAACTCTTCTTCTTCTTCTTGCTCATTTAAAGGCATGGCCTGAATGTAGGTTGTTAGCTCTTCCCGTCTCATCCTTTCTCCAACATTTACTGAGTATACTCTATGTCAGGGACTCTGAACACCTAATGTATACTAGGCACTACCCCGGCACTGGAAATACAGCAGAAAATGAAGCTGGTGAAGTGTCTGCCCTTCAGGGACCTTATATTCTTATGGGAGGAGAGATCAATATATAAATATGTAGTACGTCCGATGGTGATGAGTGCTATGGAAGAAAAGAGGAAGGGGAACAGGGAGTGCTAAACAGGGGGTGCTAGGGAAAAGGGTGTGTGAATATGTAGGTTTCCTGTTTTATGTAGGGGAAGTCATTAGGTAGAGACCTAGTCATGTTGTTACACAGGGCATGGTTATCCAGGCAAAGGTGGCAGCAAGTGCGAAGGCCCTGAGGCTGGAGGGAAGGTGGTCAAGATGTGTTCCAGGACCAGCAGAGATGCCACTGTTGGCTGGTGAAGAGCAAGCAACCAGTAAAAGCTGGAGCCGGAAATAGGGTTTTTACTCTTGATGAGATGAAGGTCAGTGTAGAGTACGGTTTGTTTGGTTGTATCAGAGCAGTGATGTGATCAGACTTAGTTTTTAAAGTAGTTTTTAAAGGATTACTTGGGGTGCTATATGGGCAAAGGGGGATGCAAAAAGACTATTTAGGAGATTATTGCAGTAATTCAGCTTTGAGATAATGATAGTGTGGATCAGGGCTGTGGAGTTGGAAGGAATTGTTAGTAGCTTTGGATACACTTTGAAGATAGATCTGAGAGGGTTTTTTTGGTAGAGTTAAAGATGACTCAAGGATATTTGGCTTAAGCAACTGGAAAAATGCCTTTTACTGAAATGAAGAAGACTGCCAGAGAAGAACTTTTGATGGGAAAATGAATTGAGTTTTGGACAGACTAAGTTTAAGGTACTATTATATTGCATAAGGGCACCAAAAGTTTTTTGATAATCATGTTTCTTTGGAATTAGCTGTTTGCTTGGTTAAAAACAACAAAAATAGTGATCTCCATATATATAACCTTAAGTTTAACTTTTTTTTTTCCTTTTGCTTGCAACTCTGTCTTCCTGCTGATGAGAATCACTTTTTTTATTGTTGTTGAAGAGCATGCTATGGTTTTGTTATCAGAAATATCCATGTGGTAAATTTGAGAGCCATGTTAGTGTTTTGCTCTTGGTATGAATGCCATTTGACTGAGTATAAGAGTCTAAATTCAAAATTACTTTCCCTCAGAAACTTTGTCTAATAGTTCCAAAATGAGAAAGCAGAGAAAAATGGGAGGAAGGTCAAAGTAATAATGAAAGAAAATTTCCAGTGTTAAAGACTGAGGTTTTCAAACCAGATAAGTACACCAGATAGTAAGATAAATGAATTAAGTCCCGATACAAGATAAACTTTTGTTAACTCAGCATATTAAAAAAAAATGCAGCCAAAAGAAATTTCACACCAGGTTCCCTACTTAAGAAGAATGAGATAGCCAGACTTTCTTAGCATCTTTGGATGCTTATGAATCAGTGAGAGGATACCTTCAAAGCAATATATGAAGTATGAGTATATGAAGAGTGAAATTTTAGGTAGGGTGACCACAGAATGCCATTTAAGTAAAAATCTGAAGGATGTGAGGTAGGTAGCCATGTAGCTGTCTAGGAGATGGGCACCCTAGGCAGAGGGAACACAGGTGCAGAGATCCAGAGGCAGCAGTGTTCTTGATGTTTAAGAACAGCGGGGAGCCAGCGTGACTGCAGCAGAGGGAGCGGACGGTGAGTGGACGGAGATGAAGTCAAGGGTGAGGGGCTCAGGTCATGTAGGGGCTTGTGTATCATGACGAAGACTAGCTTTAAAGGAATGAGATGAAAATCCATTGAAGGGTTTTGAGCACAGTGGTAATGTAATCTGCTCTGCATTTTAGCAGCTAGAGTGATGCTTTTGTGTTTTGACGTGACTGGGGGACAGGAACACGAGCATTGAGGAGGTCGCTGCAGTAATCCGGGGAGAGTTCACTGTGGCTTGGATCAGAGTGATGACAGTAAGGATGATGAAAGGTAGTTGAATTTGGAATCTTATTTTCAAGGTGGAGTTGGCAGGATTGCTGGCCGATCAGATGTGGGTGAGGAGAGAAAGGGAAAGAGAGACCAGAGATCAAATCAAGTATGATATTAAGCTTTTGGCCTAAGTAATTCCTGAATGAAATGATCACAAACTGAATAACTGAAGGCATGGGGGTGAGGCAAGACTATTCGAAGCTTACCTTTAGACATGACGTCAAACCTTTTGATTGTTGCCAATCTGAAAAGTGGCGGTCACTCCCATTTTAATTTTCATTTCTCTTACTTTGAGTGAAACTGAGCACTTGCATTTTATTGTGACTCATCTATTTTAATTAGTTAATTTGGAGAGGCATTATCTCTTGGGTTGTTCTTTTTCTTTTGATTTGTTAGGATTCTTTTTATAAATTAAGAAATTAGCTCTTTGTGATAGTTGTTGCAGAAATCGCCCTGCCCCAGTTGTTTTTGTTTTTAAACTTTGCTCATGGTGTTCAGAGTCTTTTTTGAGGGGGAGGGGGATATCATTCAGTTAATCAGTCTTTTATAGTGTCAGAGTTTGGGTCATACTTAGGCTTTCACCCTAATGTCACTAGAAACGTGTGTGTGTATATATATATATATATATATATATATATATATATATATATGTCTAATGACATTAACAACTATATATAAATATATGTATATATATTTGTAGTATTTCTGCTATTCTGTTTGCATTTAAATCTCTAATCCATCTGGATGTTCAGTGAAATGCTGTCCTGGACGATGGGTTTGTTGAAGGGGTGCTCTGGGAAATCAGGATGTCTGTGCAGAGCCTCAGTGCTTACCAGACAGAGCAGCTCTCTAGAAGAGCTTCAGCACAGGACACAATGACAGAGACCAGCCTTTTCTCATAATTCTCATAGTTAGCAGCCTTTGGGAGGATTTGATTGCCTATTACCTGCTCAGGGAAGTAGTTCTCAGGCTTTTGGACTGAATCTGCATCATCTGGAGGGCTTGTTAAAATACAGACTACTGAGCGACACCTCCAGAGTTTGATTCTCTAGGTTTGGTGTGTGGTCTGAGAATTTTCATTTCTAACAAGTTCTCAGGTGATACTTCTTGTCCCAGGACAAAATTTTGACATAGAGGTTGTGGACTTATGGTCTGGAACCAGAAGGTTTGAGTTCAAATCCCTGTTGTGGTATTTACTAGCTCTGTGAAAGATGGAGTAGGGTTTTGTTTGTTTCTTGTCTAACCTCTCCCTCCCCCTCAAGCCAGATTTTTATTTCCTTGGACCAGGGTATGTATTTCTTAAAGCTGTGGGAGCTAAAAAAAGATACTGTATTTGAAGTAGTTAGTACCCACTTGAAACATGGTAACTGCTTCCCAGGTAGTGTTAGTGGTAAAGAACCTGCCTGCTAATGCAGGAGATGTAAGAGATCTGAGTTCGATCCCTGGCTCGGGAAGATCCCCTGGAGGCGGGCATGGCCACCCACTTCAGTATTCTTGCCTGGAGAATCCTATGGACAGAGGAGCCTGGCTGCTACAGTTCATAGGGTCACAAGATCAGATCAGATCAGTCGCTCAGTCGTGTCCGACTCTTTGCGACCCCATGAATCGCAGCATGCCAGGCCTCCCTGTCCATCACCAACTCCCGGAGTTCACTCAGACTCACGTCCATCGAGTCAGTGATGCCATCCAGCCATCTCATCCTCTGTCGTCCCCTTCTCCTCCTGCCCCCAATCCCTCCCAGCATCAGTCTTTTCCAGTGAGTCAACTCTTCACATGAGGTGGCCAAAGTGCTGGAGTTTCAGCTTTAGCATCATTCCTTCCAAAGAAATCCCAGGGCTGATCTCCTTCAGAGTGGACTGGTTGGATCTCCTTGCAGTCCAAGGGACTCTCAAGAGTCTTCTCCAACACCACAGCTCAAAAGCATCAATTCTTTGGCGCTCAGCCTTCTTCACAGTCCAACTCTCATATCCATACATGACCACTGGGAAAACCATAGCCTTGACTAGACGGACCTTTGTTGGCAAAGTAATGTCTCTGCTTTTCAATATGCTATCTAGGTTGGTCATACCTTTTCTTCCAAGGAGTAAGCGTCTTTTAATTTCATGGCTGCAGTCACCATCTGCAGTGATTTTGGAGCCCAGAAAAATAAAGTCCGACACTGTTTCCCCACCTATTTCCCAAGAAGTGGTGGGACCGGACGCCATGATCTTCGTTTTCTGAATGTTGAGCTTTAAGCCAACTTTTTCACTCTCCACTTTCACTTTCATCAAGAGGCTTTTGAGTTCCTCTTCACTTTTCTGCCATAAGGGTGGTGTCCTCTGCATCTCTGAGGTTATTGATATTTCTCCCGGCAATCTTGATTCCAGCCTGTGTTTCTTCCAGTGCAGCGTTTCTCATGATGTACTCTGCATAGAAGTTAAATGAGCAGGGCGACAGTTGGACATAACTGAAGTGAGTTAGTACAGCACAACTGCCCCCTAATAAAGTTGCTACTGCCTTCATCGAGCTCTCTTTTTGGTTATAGTGTCAGTGCTGTCCAATAAGAATATGATATGAGCAGCATGTAATGTAAACATTTCTAGTAGTCATATGTAAAACATAAATAAAATGAAGTGAAATTAACTTCTATTATTTTAATCCAGTGTATATGAACTATTTCAAAATATCATTATGAAATTATCAATAAGGTATTTATTGTACATTTATTTCTTCATAATTTGAAATTTGGTGTGTATTTTATACTTACAGCACATCTCAGTTGAGACTGAACAGATTCCAAGTGCCCAGTGACATGTGACAGGGAACAACTGTTTTAGACAGTGCCAGTATAACTCTTCACTCTGTCTTCCTGGCCTCTTCCATTATATTTAGTCTTCCTTCAAGTACTGATTCTTAGTCTAAATTAGTTACAGACTTGAAAGTGAAGCTTACTGTTTCAGTTGATGTGGAAAGAATGACTCTGGGCGTGGGAAGTGTCCTTAAGCTGGGTATAGACTTTTTAGTCTCTAAAGAGATGAACCAGGAACAAGAGTGAATCAGTTTCCACCAAGGCTATCTGTCTACATTAGAACCCAGTGTCATCTGAACGGTCTCTGTAAGTTCTGCAGGCTTGAGTATTTCTCACTGGAAGAGTGGTTCTGGAAGCCTCCAGAGATATAAGGAATAGCCTCGATTCTTAAAGCATCTCTCATCATTGGTTTCTCTTGGTTCGTGGGAGAGGCGTTTTCCTTCTATGTGTCTGTGGAGGGTTTTCTTGTGAAGGAGAATCCCCTCAGGAATTGTGATTAGTTTTTGATAGAGTAAATATACGACTTCAAACAGTCACTGTGCCAGTTTTCTTGCTAGGATTTTGCTGGGCTATGCTATATATGTCTGATAATTACAATGTTGCAGTCTTAATTAAGGATTTTTTTTTTCACATGCCTCTATTTTGTTGGCACAGTAGCGCATTTTAAAGGCATAGATTGTACTTTTGTCTTCTGTACTTAGCAAATATTTGAGTTCCCACTGTGTGAAGCTCAGTTTTTTTATTCTTTACAGTCCCAGTTTTGGAATTTTGTATTTTTCATAGATCGTTCTCAGTCTAGCTTTTACATATCGTAAGCAACATAATGAAATCCTACTAGAAAAAAGATGTCTGGTTATTAAACTTCTTATATTCAGCGTTCTTTTCACACTTAACTCATTTGAAGATAAACAAATGAGATGTTAAGATTTTCTTGCCCATGGTGATAAATCATGTTTGATAAAGCCTTTTAAGTTTATAAATGGGCAATATGATTTACATTTTTGGACAATATTTTACTACTCTTGCTGACTGGCTTTCTTTAAATTGGGGCTTTTCTTTTAACTTATGTAATAAGGTTTGGGAACTGTGTTGTTCCTTTGACTAGGCTTTTTAAAATTCACTCACCCTTGAAGGTCTCTTCTGAATTTTTTTTTAAGGCAGTATTTCCTGTACTTGGAAAAAGAAAGAATTTTATATCACACATCAGCATTTAATTTATCATCTTTTGCTACTGAGAGAAAAGAAATGATGATTTGGGTGTTCTTTGGGAATATAAGCAAAGCACCTGAATAAAACCCCCTGCTTCCATTCTTCCTTTTTCCCCAAAATATTCAAATCTATGGGATAGTTAAAAGACTAGAACAGTGAATATTTATGTGTTTGTATATTCCTCGTTTAGATCAACCAGTTATTAGTATTTTAGGACATTTGCTTTTCCTCTCTTCCCTTGTGTTTCTTTGCTACCTTGCTGCTTGGAGATATCCTGACACTTTACCCCTGAATTCTTTAGCATGCACTTCCACTTCTTACCTAAGAAAAAAATCCACAATTTCATAACATTTTAAAAAAGAGTCTCTATTCAGATTTCTCTAACTGTCCCCATGTTTTTTTTTTCTTTTTCAGCTTAAAAAAATTTTTTTTGTTTTTAATCTAGGATCCAGTCAAGGTTCAAGCATTTGATTATGTCTCTATTTTATTTTAATTCACAGTGGTTTCTCTGCCATTTTTTGGTTTATTTCTTTGTTTTTCCTTAAAAAAAAAAAGTGACTGACTTGAAAAAAGCTTTTTTTAAGAATCTAAGTTTTGATCAGATTGTAAATTTTATATATTGTTCAGCATTCCAGATTTCTCATACTGGTTCTTCCCTCATGATTAAATTCAGCTTAAGCATTATTCTGCAAGAATTGCTTTATAGTTGACATATAAAGGTCTTTAGGTGTTCTACAAAGTCAGGTTGTGTTGCTTTTGGTACTTAGTAGCCCAGTTTGGATCACTTGCTTAAGTTGGTGACCGCTAGGTTGCTTCATGATACACATATATTTTTTCATCTGTCATGACAATCTGTGGGGTCTAAGCTTACTTTTCGATTACATTTTATGTGCTCAGAAAGTGTTTTATCAATCTGGAAAAAGAATCTGGGTATTTATTATCCCAAGACACACTTTTTGTCTTTGTTATAAGATCCTCAGCCTTACAATGAAACCATAGAGCTAAAAATACAGCCATTGCTCGTTTTTGTTAATCTTTAAGAAATCATTTTATTTTTAAAGAGACTTATTTTATTCAAATTATTGGCAACATGGGCTGTTTACTATTATTAGTAACAATAAAGTACTGGTACAGATGATCCATTTTCTTTAAAAGCACAAGAATCAACCCTGAAGTTTTTTTTTTTAAGATGTTTTCTGAACTCAGCCTAACCAAATCCAGATTGTCCCATAGTAATGATTGGTTTAAAAATATCAGTATATACATTGCAGACCACAATATAGTGACGTTTTCTTTCTGCTCTTCCTCCCTGCTTTGTCTCTTTTCTTCTTTCTTTCTCTCTAGCATGTAATTCTGAACTCTTTTGGGGCTGCTTGTGATATTTTCTTTATTTTTTTAGGGGGGTAAAGCTTTGGAAATCCTCCTTTAAAGAATGAATGTCACCAGTAAAGACAAGTCATTATTGAACTACCACTTAAAAAGGGTATGCCATAGAAATCAGTGAGAGAATTTTATTTCTGACTTTTGGTATTTTACATTTACTTACTAGAATTGTGTGTTTATGTTTCAAAGAACAAGTTGATGGTATGTATGTTGGCTTCTGTTAGAAAAAATAATAGTTACGTAATGAATATGGTGTTACGATTCCAAAGATGGAGCAAAGAGGTTAAAGTCCCTGGAAGAAAAAATCCTAAAAGTGTCTTAGAGGATAGGTGGCTTACTTCCCATGGTGGACCAGGGGAATGAGAAGACACTTATTCTTTCTTTGATTTTATTTTTCTTGCGTTTCCTTCTACTAGGAATCAGTTAGATTAGGTAGACCACCTGGTGTCTGGCTCTGAGTGAACAGGAATATTTATGAGCAGGCTGAAGCAGTTCTTAAGTGTCCACTTCTTTGGTAGAGAAAGACTGCTTATTCCAAGCTCAGACATTACTTTTCCCACAGAAATTGCCTGCCATCACATCCCTAGCAGTGGAATGACTAATTATGAGCTGGAGTCTTAGCATTTCTCACTGTTTTGACATTGTGTGCTTGGCAGGGTGTAGGGTACTTCTTTACTTCTTCAGGGTGTCTGTATTTATCAAATACAGTGTAGATGTCGTTGTAATATTAAATATATGATTTGTGACTTTTACGTTCCAGTTTCCATCAATAAAACACAGCTGCTTAGTTACAAATCAGGCTGGATTAAGCAGTTTGTTACATCTTGTGGCTCACTAGGGTAATTTGAAACAATGAAGATTTACCAAGCTGTAGGGCCAGATTTTTGCTGGTGCTCTTCTGAATGCTTCCTTAGCTTTCACCTTTAGTGGCTACACTTCAGGCAGGTTGTGCAAGCTGACTGGTGTACAATAAATAGCAGTCAGCCCCGAGATTTCTTATCTCAGAGAGGAGGGGTGATCCTAATGATAGTATTCTAGAATGTTGTCTCTAGCTGATTCAGCCTTTGTTGCTGGCAGTGGCGTGGCAGTTGAACAGTTCCTTTGAATAAATGAGAGTAAAAGACAGGGGTAGAAGTGGGAAAGTGACATAATGCTGGAGGCACCTGTGTGAGGATGTTGGCTCTGTTAATGCTGTATGCTGTGTCAAGGACAGAAAGGCAGCTTTTGACTCCTGGCAGATTCTTTTAGAGAAGGCAATGGCATCCCACTCCAGTACTCTTGCCTGGAAAATCCCATGGTTGGAGGAGCCTGGTAGGCTGCAGTGCATGGGGTCGCTGAGGGTCAGACATGACTGAGCGACTTCACTTTCACTTTTCACTTTCATGCATTGGGGAAGGAAATGGCAACCCACTCCAGTGTTCTTGCCTGGAGAATCCCAGGGACGGGGGAGCCTAGTGGGCTGCCGTCTATGGGGTCACACAGAGTCAGACACGATTGAAGTTACTTAGCAGTAGCAGCAGATCCTTTTAACCATTTTTTTCCTCTCCTTTTTAGGTGATTTACCTAGGTGAAATTTATTTCCGTCACCTTTCTTAAGGTGAGGGAAATTTCTATCTTGGGTGTCAGTCTCATCCACAGTTGTAAGGGCAAGGGTTTTAGGAGAACTTAATTACCTTAGTTACCTTTAACAACCCAAAGAACGTATGAATGCAGCTGAATTCAAAATGACTCTACCCTGTTTCTTGTGCACGTTGTTCCTGGGTTTCTGTTAATGAGAAAGGAATTCCCTTTTGGAAATTGCATTAGGAATGCACAGTGATATGGCTATTCCTTAGCCGAATGTTGCATAATTTAATTTTTCAGTGGGAATAAAAATGTTTAAAGAATTCAGTTTATAAATATTTATTGAAAGTTGACAATATATGTTGGGTACTGTGCTGGGAGAAATTGTAAGATGAGTGAAGCAGAGCTCATTTTTCTTAATGAAAAAGAGATTTTATTTTTAAAAAAGCCTTTTAATGAGTACAAAAAGTAAAACAAAACTAACAAAACAAATGTGTTTGAAATATTAAAAAGTCAGTAGGTAAGTTTTTGCAGGCTACTATCAAATAAATAATTCTCATTAAAAGTATTTTAAACTTGTGGGCTCTTATTTTATAGAAAAAAAGTTTTAAGGCAGATTTTCAAAAGCTGCAGTCTTGCCAACACCAAATAGTCAACACAAAATACATGCTGCTTTAAGATTGTATTGACAGTCTTCATAGTATTTCTCTTCAGTACTGTAATCTGATCAGCATGTCTATCAATGGAGTAATAACTGCTTACATTTATCATATACATGTTATGCACTAATTGTTTTTTATTTATAAGACTTTAAGAGCAAATTTTATGGAGGACTGTTGGAGATTAGTAACTGTCCCACAGTTACAGAGTTTAGCTGGCAGACCTAGATTCAAATCAGGCAAGTCCGATGTTTTAACTCCTTTTGTTTCTTGGGCTTGTCATCCCCTGCACCTCCTAGCTAGATTCTACACCCCGCCCACCGCCCCCCTCCCCCCACCTGACTTTTCAATATGATTTGGAAGAACTTGCAAAATTCAATCTAAAGTAAAGGTAACTTTTTTTCTTCAAACTTGTATTGTAGAAAATTTTAAGAAAAAAACGTTAATTTTATTTTCTAAGTCAATTTCTACATAAATACACATATTTTTATGATGTGTAAATGTATTTCTCATTTTTATTCTATTTCTTTGTCATTATATCAGATATTTATTTCTGTTATAAAATCATTTTGAATTGTTGTGTATTATGCCATTGACTTAATTTATCCACATTTGCTGTCTGTTTCTCTACTTTGGGACTATTCTTGTTGTTTTCAGTTTTTCATCATTATATATAATGAAATAATGAACACTTTCCTACATGGAATAGTACTGTCCTATTGAATTATTTTTATAGGGTAAATTCCCAGAAGTGGGTCAGAATGATACTCTTGAAGCTCATATGTTAGTTTTTGCCTAGCACTGTCTTTATTATGTTAATTAGGTAGGGAGAAGTAAATTTGCAGAATAAAATGTGTTATTTTCCTTATAAAGTTATTTCTCGTTATCCAGTCATTTTTCATATAAAAAATAGAAATTGAGTTATTTATACCACTTTCTTATTTCCATTGGGAAAAGTAAGTATTATAGAGATGTAGGCAATTTTAAGTTAGAAGAGCTTGTAGCATTTCAGCTTTAGTATTCTCTGGTGTGGTCTTTTAGTTTTTATATTTTCAGGAGTGTAACTGGTATGTGATTGCAAGCCCTGTAAAGGAGATAGGGATAGAGGGAAGAAAGGTGCTGCACTGGTGAGAGTGAGGCTCAGGAACACCGCTTTGTCTGTGATGACAGTAGTTTTATGTCCCATGTACCAGACAGCTAGGAATTCAGCCAGCTCAGATGCATAGTGGCAGAAGTAGAGAGACTCACATAAAAATGCACAGCTGGGTCATATCTTTGGGGAGCCCCAGGCTGGGTCCTATTTTGGGTGAAGACAGCCTGTGTAGGGAGAAGTAGCTGTTGGGGCTAGCTTGCATGTGCTGCGAAGCACTCTGCTTTTCATGTCAAGTGGCTTGCTTTATTCAATGAGGGCCAACATTACCGTTTCATTCATCTTTTGAATCCTAGTACAGTACAGTGTCTGGCACATAATAGGCCATTCAATTGAATTAAATTCATGAGTGAATTTTGAAAAGAGTGGTTAGCAGATATGTGGTGAAAATTGTACTAGATAACTTGAGGGTGCTTGGGCAGATGCACAGCGTTGGTGGAAAGAGATTTTGATGACTTCAGTGGATGGTTAACAGAATTGGAAGATTGGGAAGAAGAGATGATATTAACTTCTGTACGGAAGCCCCCTTAGAAAACTTAAAACCACACAAAAGCCTGCAAAAATGAATGTTTTTAGTAGCTTCATAATGACCTTTAAAACCTGGAATTAACCAGGATGTCCTTCAATAGATGAATGAGTAAACAAACTGAGGTACATCCATTCAATGGAATATTATTCAGTAATAGAAGTGGTCTGTATGGTAATAGACTAGAGTTGGAAACATCAGCAAGAATTTATGTTTAGCTCATTATAGATATAAATGGGTTGCCTACAGAAATATTTATAAATATGTGTACACACTGGTTAGTTTACATATATATATTTCCTTGCTGTGTCAGCTGACAGGGCTTAAAAGCAATGACATCCCATTAGCAATGAGCATACCTAGCACCCAAATCTTGGTTTTTAATACCATTCTTCAACAAACAGAAACAGGTTCTTGGAGAAACAGCCAGTTCTAAGACTGGGGCCAAAAATGTACAAGATGAGCATGGATCATATTGTAACGTCAGAAAGTAAAGGAAATGTTTAAAAAACCCCACAATGGTGGGAGCATGTCAAAGGAATGTTGGAACCAATGTTTCCATTGTCAGCTCCCAGTAGTCAGAATTGAAACAGTTGGAGCAATAAGATAAATATTCATAAGTCCATACTGATATAATTAGTGATTGATTAAATAAATAAAAGTGTGAGACCCACTTGCTGTGCAAAATGAATTCCAGATTGTTTGGAATGTGCAAAAATCTCTGCAAAAAGAGTTCCAGATTGTCTCCCACAAGAAAGGGGAGCGCAAGTCTCCACCCCTTAAATGTGGGCTGTAGCAGTCACTTTTCCCCAAAGAATGCAGTATAGAAAGGGGGACAAGAGTAACTTTCCCGGACAAACACCACCTCAGCCAGGTGATCAAAATTAACATCAACAGTGATAATCCATGTTGATAGCATATACCCTTGGTATGATGTGATGAGAAGGGTACTCACCCCTACAGTCTTCATCCTCCAGACTCTTAAAACCTGGTCTTAGCTGTGAGAAAAACATCAGGCAAACCCATATCAATGGATGTTCTACAAAATACCTGATGAGTACTCTTCATAACTATTAAGGTTATCAAAAACAAGGAAAGTGTGAGAAGCTGTCAGAGTTAAGAGGCAGCTTAAAGTGACATGATGACTAAATGTAGTGTGATGTCCTGGATAGGATCCTGGAATAGAAAATGGAATACATGAACCGTGAACTTCCAGATGTTTAAGCTGGATTTAGAAAAGGCAGGGGAACCAGAGATCAAATTGCCCACATCCGTTGGATCTTCGAAAAAGCAAAAGAGTTCCAGAAAAACATCTATTGCTGCTCTATTGACTATGCCAAAGCCTTTGACTGTGTGGATCACAGTAAATTGTGGAAAATTCTGAAAGAGATGGGAATACCAGACCACCTGACCAGCCTCTTGAGAAACCTATATGCAGGTCAGGAAGCAACAGTTAGAACTGGACATGGAACAACAGACTGGTTCCAAACAGGAAAAGGAGTACGTCAAGGCTGTATATTGTCACTGTGCTTATTTAACTTCTATGCAGAGTACATCATGAGAAACACTGGACTGGAAGAAGCACAAGCTGGAATCAAGATTGCCAGGAGAAATATCAATAACCTCAGATATGCAGATGACACCACCCTTATGGCAGAAAGTGAAGAAGAACAAAAAAGCCTCTTGATGAAAGTGAAAGAGGAGAGTGAAAAAGTTGGCTTAAAGCTCAACATTCAGAAAACGAAGATCATGGCATCTGGTCCCATCACTTCATGGGAAATAGATGGAGAAACAGTGGAAACAGTGTCAGACTTTATTTTTGGGGGGCTCCAAAATCACTGCAGATGGTGACTGCAGCCATGAAATTAAAAGACGCTTACTCTTTGTAAGAAAAGTTATGACCAACCTAGATAGCATATTGAAAAGCAGAGACATTACTTTGCCAACAAAGGTCCGTCTAGTCAAGGCTATGGTTTTCCCAGTGGTCATGTATGGATGTGAGAGTTGGACTGTGAAGAAAGCTGAGCGCCGAAGAATTGATGCTTTTGAACTGTGGTGTTGGAGAAGACTCTTGAGAGTCCCTTGGACTGCAAGGAGATCCAACCAGTCCATCCTAAAGAAGATCAGTCCTGGGTGTTCTTTGGAAGGAATGATGCTAAAGCTGAAACTCCAGTACTTTGGCCACCTCATGCGAAGAGTTGACTCATTGGAAAAGACTCTGATGCTGGGAGGGATTGGGGGCAGGAGGAGAAGGGGATGACAGAGGATGAGATGGCTGGATGGCATCACCAACTCGATGGACATGAGTTTGAGTGAATTCCGGTAGTTGGTGATGGACAGGGAGGCTTGGCGTGCTGCAATTCATGGGGTCGCAGAGTCGGACACGACTGAGCGACTGAACTGAAAGGAAATATAAATGAGTTTTACACTTCACATTTGATTTAATAAAGTTAACGTATCATTATTGTACTATATATAGAAAAGGCTGAAGATGCCATCAAAAAAGTTATTAGAGCTCATCAATGAATCTGATAAACTTACAGGAGACAAAATTAACATACAGGAGTCTGTTCCGTCTCTACATACTAATAACAAACTATCAGCAAGAGGAATTAAGGAAACAGTTTGATTTATTGTCTTATCAAAAAGGTAAAATACTAAGGAAGTGTAAAAGACGTACTTGAAGGACCCTAAGGCACTGATGGAAGAAATTAGAGAAATGATACAAACAGATGGAACAATACACTGTGTTCATGGATTGGAAGGGTTAATATTGTTAAAATGACCATGGTCTCCATGGTAATCTACAAGTTCAACATAGTCCCAATCAAAATGCCAATGACATTTTTCACAGAACTAGAATAATATTTAAAAAATTTTATGGAAACACAAAAGTCCTTAAATAGCCAGCATAATCTTGAGAAAGAAGGATAGTATGGGAGATATTGTGCTTCCTTACTTCAGGCTTTACTGCACAGCCACAGTAATTAGAACAACATGGAACTTGAACAAAAAACAGACACACAGATCAGCAGAAAGAATAGAATAGAGAGCCCAGAAATAAACCCATGCACTTGTGGTCAGTTAATCTATGCCAGCGGAGGCAAGAATGTGCAGTGGAGAAGCAGCAGTTTCTTCAGTAAGTGGTGATGGGAAAACTGGACAACTACATGTAAAAATAAAAAGAAATGAGCGTTTTCTCACATCATATACAAAAATAAAGGAAAAAATGGATCAAACACCTAACTGTAAGGCTGGAAACCATGAAACTCCTAGAAGAAAGTGTAGGCAGAACTTTGACATGAATTGTAGCAGTATTTTTTTTTTTTTGATCTCAAAGACAAAGGAAACCAAAGCAAAAATAAAAAATGGGACATGATTTAAGTTAAAAACATTTGCACAGCAAGGAAACCATCAACAAAATAAGACAGCCTACTAAATGGGAGAAAATATCACAACTGTTAAGGGGTTGAGATTCAACATGTATAAATAGCTCATACAACTCAATATCAAAAATCTAACAACTTGATTGAAAAATGGGCAGAAAACTGGCATGGACATTTTCCCAAAGAAGATGTAAGGATGGCTAACAGGCACATGAAAAGGTGCTCAGCATTGCTAGTCATCAGAAAAATACAAATCAGAACCGCAATGAGATGTTGCCTCACACCTGGCAGAATGTCTCTCAGTAAAAAGACCAGAAATAACAGATGTTGGCAAGGATGTAGGATAAAGGGAACCCTCAAATACTGTTGGTGGGAATGTACATTGGTACAGCCACTGTGGAAAACAGTTTGGAGGGTCCTCAATAAAAAAATAAAAATAGAATTACCATATGATCCAGTAATTCCACTCCTGGGTATATATCTGAAGAAAAAATGAAAACATTAATTTGAAAAGATACCTGTACCCCAGGGTCCATAGCAATATTATTTATAATAGCCAAAATAGGGAAGCAGCATAAGTGTTCATCAACTGACAAATGGATAAAGAAGATACATATATGGATTACTGTCTGTCTGTTCGGTTGCTTAATACCACTCAGCCATAACAAAGAATGAAAATTTGCCCTTTGCAACAGCATACATGAATCTGCAGGGTATTATGCTTAGTGAAACAAGTCAGATAGAGTCAAATACTGTATGTTACTACTTATATGTGGAACCTAAAAATTAAAATGAATATAACAAAGTAGAAACAATAATGTGTCAATATTGTTTCATTAATTGTAACAAACATACAATTAACATTGTAAACATACAATATGATTGTTAATGTTAGGGGAAATTGGGTTCCAAGTATATAGGAACTCTTTATACCACCTTAGCAACTTTTCTGTAAATCTAAAACTGTCCTAAAAATAAAACTTATTATTAAGAAAACACTTCTGAGTGGCACACAGAATTGCTAATAATTATCCTCTGATGGAGTTTAAGATTTTTTAAAATACGAAAGCAAATTCAGGTAACAAACCAAAAGGTTTCCTGTGATAAACCTAGAGGATCCAACATGAGAACTATCTTGATTCTCATGTTTATCACTTGCAAAGACCCAGTCAGTGTCTATTAATTAATTATAAACTCTGGAAACTGGCTTTCCCATCCCTCCAAACAAGTTTTTGAAATAGTGAAAAGCCCATAGATCTGATTATTGGTCTTGTGCTTACCTTCTACTTTGCTTACTAATTCTCTTATCTTTATATGTCAGTGGAAGTGTTTCCATAAATGAAAAAAGTATAGATACTGACTCTCTGATGCACTGATAAAGCTCAGGGTTTGCTCTAATTACACACGAAGGAGACCATGTTGAAGAATGCAGGGTAATTTAGAAATGCAAGAATGCTTGTGTATCCTTTTGCAAAGGAGAATTTTTAAATCCCAAAGTAAATTCTGAGCCTTCCTGTGGAAAGCACTTGGATTCATCTTTATTCATTGTGCTTAAACTTGACCTGTTGGAGAAGGAAATGACAACCCACTCCAGTGTTCTTGCCTGGAGAATCCCAGGGACTGGGGAGCCTGGTGGGCTGCCGTCTGTGGGATCACACAGAGTTGGACACGACTGAAGCGACTTAGCAGCAGCAGCAGCAGCAGCAGCAGACTTGACCCGTAGTGGATGGTACCAACTTCAAAGTTGTATAATAACCTTAATTCCCTAGAAACAGTGTTTGTTAAGATATTTCTTAAACTGGTTCACAGTTCCCCTCTTTCACAAATCCATTTCTACTAGTGTTGGATTTTCTGGAGGGTACAGAGTGCCCCTGAAACTGCAGAGAACTAAAAGCCTGATGCAGATGTATCTTGTGGGATAGTCTGCGTTCTGTTATAAATGATCTCCATCCTGCTGCTCTCTCTGCTCAGTTTATTTTGTGTTCCTGGGATCTTTCCACAGAGCAGCACAAACTGTATTAGAATCTAATCTTTTCATTGGCTTTTGGCCAGATGACCAGAGCTCCAGATTTTAGAGAATGTAGTATTACTTTTTATGCCACAAAATTGCAAGCTTGATGTTAGCATTTGTTCTTTTTAAAAACCGTTAATTTGGCCTGTGATCACAGATAAATATATTAAATTTGTGTGATGTAATTGGTATACTGAGATGTCTAATGTATTCAGTTTTGGAAAACCATTTTCAGAACATGTATTTGTACATTCTCAGCTCCCAGCATGGCCTGTAGAGAATTTCAGGGACGTAGAACTAAAGATAACTTCTTTGTCACTGGGAATAAAAATGAGTTCTGCATAAAAAAAGTGAGTTGTGTTGGCTTGAGTTCTTCTCATCTCCTTTTTTTTAAGTCTACATATTGCTCTATTAAGTGGATGCAGTGTTAATAGTCATGTGATACCTTTATGCTTGATTTATGCTTTAGTTTTCCCATTATTTGAAATAGAGACAAGAATAGCTCTCAGTCACTGAAATTTTAGGGCTCAAGAGCTGTCAATTTTGACTCTGGTTTAGATTTGGTTTCAGGTGGCTAAAATTCTACTAAACTTTTGTTATTTCTCTTTATCTGTTGAAATCATTGTCATATTAAACTGAAAACAAGACTAATTCCAAGATCAAATTGCTCAGTGATCAAAAAGAAAGTTATATTTTTATGATTAATTAGATATTTATATTCTTGAAGGTGAGATGCTGGAATAGCTGACCCAATGCCTAGCAGGTGATAAATAGTGGTTGTTCAGTAAAATTTACCCTTTTATGTCCAAAATCTTTGATTATAATAGAATCTGAATTATAGGGTACTCGGAGAAGATGTGATTTTTCTTATTTAGAAAAAAATTTTTGGACATGTGATTTAAAAAATAACAAAATATAGTACCTTGTCTCTCTGTTATAAAAGCCTTTGTATTCATAAATTAGGTATGGTTCAATAATAAACAGTTGACAGTCTCTGAAGACATTATGAGTACAAAGATGATACCCACAGGAAGCCTAGAGTATAGTTCTGAATTAGATTGCTGTATTTCAACTTAATTTATAATTATTAAAAATTACACAGTATTTGCTTATAAATGGAAATTAATGAGATATAAGTGAATGAACTTGTAATGTTAAAAAACCTTCTGCCTTTGGACACCCCTCAGTCACTGTTTATTCTGTGGTTCTCTATCATCATCTGTGTTCTGAATGAAAACACTCTATAATTTATTTTTCTTTAGGGCTCTAATATTGAGTGTCAATTCACTCTTTCTTCCTGTCAGCTTTCCTATTTAATTTTGTTGTATTTCATATCAGACCGAAGGATGACCAAAGCTTGTCATTCAGCTTCCTGGGGCCAGCTTTCTAGTTGAACAGTGTGGGTCCTTGGAGGAAATTTTGAGTACTGTATTTTTAAAACTTTGTTAGCATGGAGTTGTGTGTAGAAGATGAGAGACTATGGTAGGGGCTTCAAATTAATGTTCTAGAACTTGGATATATTCAGTTTGGAATCTTGTGGTTATAGAAAACTTTTGTTATGAAGTTGATTTCTGATAGTACATATTTAGTAGAATTTTGACAAAGGAAGAATCCTTTTCAAGACATCAGCTCTCAGCATTACAGTACTGTCCACGTTGAAGATGTGACGAGTATTCTTTTTCTGTGGGGTTTTCTTCCCTTCCCCTCTCCATTCCTCCTCCCGTCGGTCCTTCTTTGCTTCCACTTTGGAACAGTGTCCTGAAAAAGGCAGTGAGTGTACTCTTGTAAAGACAGAAACAAAATCTGTTCATTAAGTTGGAAGTGGCCAATACTAAATGCAACAAATTTTTCTTTTGTGCCTTTGATTCTGTAACTTCTGAATTTTTGATAATTGAGTGTGTAACATATAAATTTATAACCTTCAAACTTGATTTTTTAGCCCAACACATGTTATTGTAGAGTACGAATGGTGTGGAAAACTGAGACCCAGAGATACTTGCAAACTTTAGCCATTTAAATTTTTCATCCCTTTCATTAAATGTCTAGATGTATAGAGATCAACAGCATGTGGTGAAGGAATACCAAAGTGAAAAACAGAGTGACAGTTCTTTGGGGGTTCGTTCAGTAATCAGCAGGGCTTGAACTGGAAAATCATTATGATCCCTTTTAACTGAAACTGGGCGATTTTCTTGGCATCACAAAATTGGTGGAAGTATATGTGGGTAGTGAAATGCTCAACCTGTAACAAGAAGAGATGGACAATCTTCAAGGAGATAATCAGCTTCTGAAAGAGCAGTGCTTTGAAGTTTTTTTTATGAGCAAGATTGAAAATGAGAGCCTGCTCAGCACATTTGTAGAGAATCTGATAAATTCTTTAGTGCCGTTTCAACTCCCTGCAACTCCATGTAGGATAGTTTTATTTTGGGCTCTGTTATGGACATATTCCATATATCTACTCTCACTGGACAGATCTGTCTACACATTTTTTGTAAAAGAGCACTGAAATATCAAAGATAGGATTTAATATCTTTACCGGAAGATACAGACATTGATAGATGGTTTCTAAGGATAATTCCTTGCAATCAAACCTTAATTTCTTTTTAGTGCCAATATATAAAATGAGTATAGGTATGTATGTATTGTTGCATTGCCGATAAGAACTAATGTTCATTGCCAAAAATAAACTTTTAATAGCACCTAGCTTTTCTAGATCAGAATCATGCAGTGTAGTAGAAGACATTCTTAAACAAGATTGACACGTCTCTGTCCTTCAGTTTTGGGCTCTTGGGCAAATCATTTAACCACTCTCAGAGACAGCTTGCTTACTTTTTGCAATGATAATGTTACTTACTTATTCCATCTTTATCATAGAATTCTTGTGAGAAAAAAATGATAAGATATATATTAGCATTTTGAAAATGATATTTAAAGAATTCATGACCACAGTACTGTCACAAGTGCATTTTCTAATTGAACAGGAACATTTTTCAATAATTAAAAATTATTTATGGAACTAGTTTTCATATACTGTCTCACATAACTAGTAAGTTGCAGATTCAGGACTGCATACCCTAGTGACTATGTTTTTTCTCCTTAGACTCAAATTTAATTACATACTTCTCATGGTGTTTCTTTTAAAAGAGAGGAGGAGAGAGGGAGGGAGGGAGGGAAGGAGGGAGGGCAGGAGATATATAGAAAGGAGGAGAAAAAGGAGGAAAGAAGGTTTAAAAACTGGTTTTGTACCCTTATTTCCTTTTTAGACCAAAATATTTAAGATGGATTTCTGGAAGGATAATTATAACTAAGTAACTGAAGTCAAGGAGATCCAACCAGTCCATTCTGAAGGAGATTAGCCCTGGGATTTCTTTGGAAGGAGTGATGCTGAAGCTGAAACTTCAGTACTTGGCCACCTCATGCAAAGAGTTGACTCATTGGAAAAGACTCGGATGCTGGGAGGGATTGGGGGCAGGAGGAGAAGGGGACGACAGAGGATGAGATGGCTGGATGGCATCACTGACTCGATGGACGTGAGTCTGGGTGAACTCTAGGAGTTGGTGATGGACAGGGAGGCCTGGCGTACTGCGATTCATGGGGTTGCAAAGAGTCGGACACGACTGAGCGACTGAACTGAACTGAACTGAACTGAAGTCAGAGTATACAGTAGTCTCCCCTTATCTGCAGGGAATATATTCCAAGACCCCCAGCAGATACCTCAAACTGCAGATAGTCCTGAACCATATATATGCTATGTTTTCTCCTAAACTAAGGGACTGGTGGTTGGCTGGTGATTGAGTCACTCAGTCATGTCCGACTCTTTGTGACCCCATGGACTCTAGTCTGCCAGGCTCTGTCTGTGGGATTTCCCAGGCAGGAATACTGGGGTGGGTTGCCATTTCCTTCTCCAGGGAATCCTCCTGACCCAGAGATGGGACCCAGGCCTCCTGCATTGCAGGTGGATTCTTTACTGACAGAACAACCCAAGTTGGGGTATGCTGGGCAGCATGAGATTTCATCACGCTACTTGGAATGGTGTGTAGCTTAAAACTTAGAAACTGTTTATTTCTGGGATTTTGCATATAGTGTATATGCAGACTGGGGTTGACCACAGGTAACTGGAACTGTGGAAAGTGGAGCTCTGGACAAGGCGGTACTGCTGATTCTAGGTTGTAACAGGCAAGCACCAGTTTGATTAAATCTGATCCTCTTATGAGGGAGGTTTGTTAAGGCTTGGACCATTTAACGGTTATGTAAAGAATGGAATAAGAACTGTGAGTTTTTAAACTTGATTCTAAGTAAGTCATGATCATGTATATTTTCAGCTTATGTAGTAGAATTATTTATTGTAAGAAGTAGAAAATAGTGTTGACAGAAACTTTCTCAAAACACCATTACAATCAGTAATTTTGCTTCCTTTGCTAGTTATGACAAATAGCTTTCCATTTATACAGTGTTACACAAGAATCTGAACACATTAAATCAAATAATCATTTTTCTACTATGATGGAGTTTTAGAAAATCTTTTTAATTACTATACAGTTATTACATTCTGCATAGTTAATAACATGCAACTTGCCAAGAGAATATTATAGCTGAAAAATCTTAAATTTGATCAGGTTCCTAGAGCAGGATGGGATTCAGAATATTACTGTAGGTTTATAGTTCTTTGTTATGTATGTGGTGGACTACTTGGGTGTTATCAGTCTATACTACTAAACTGAATGTACACTTCAGGGGACATGGGCACATATATGGAGGTTTGGTGGATTTATTAAGCCTATAATTCTGGTTCTTTGAAATCCCTTTAAAATTATTAATTAGGTAATCAGATCATTGACCCAGAATAGTCTTCTCGTGGTGTGTCGAGTGAACAGTTGGAAGTCAGAGCCAGCTACTTCAGCACTTCCCCCTGCACAGTACAGTTCTGAGGCTCATATTGAAGATACATAGTACAGGTTACTTGGGCATCAGTTTCCTGTGATGACAGTTCAACTTGCATCATACCTCAGAGAAGGTCGTGGTGGTCTTCCCAGTTTGACACACAGTATATAATTATATGTAACCTTTTGTATGGGAAGGACTTGGGGAGAGAGTGAGTTTAATGGCCCTGAGGTGATATTTAATAACAGAAGATGTAAGTTAAATTGACCAGCTGTCTCTGCATTTAATGTAATAGAATGTGGGATGGTGAGAAATTTCACACTAATTTTTATTTCACACTAAATAATTCTAATTGTTTCTTTTTTATACAGAACTTGTGAAATTTGCCTAGTTAAGAGGCTGTCTTTTCCAAATTAAATATAAATTTGGCTTTCTTCAGGAAGTCTGCAATGTATTTTAATGCAAAATAACCTTGTACCCAGCTAAAACATAGCTTCTTTATGAATAGCACAGGGTACCAGATTCATCCACATGTTTCTTCTCAGGAGAAAACAAACTTCTGCCTTACACGGACATGAGCTCAGCCTGCAGAGCACAGGGTGAGCTGTTTTTATTTTTTTTTAAACTGATAGTTTTGTCAGCTCTGGGTTGTACAGAGGAGAGAGGAACAAAAGGTATAGATTCCATGAAATCTTAGGCTGTCAAACTTCCAAGGGCCTTAGGAATTGCCCCACCTAGTGTGCATAATATCTTAACCCACTGTCCACACCTCCACCCCAAATTTAGACTCACCTGCGAGAGCCAGCACCGTTCCATTAGTAAATAAAGTCACAACCTGAAGCGACCAACATGGGATTGCCAACTTTTATTTTATTTAGTTGTACATTTAAAAAGAAATCACCAACATAGAGTTGCCTTAAAGTATAACAAACATAATAGGTAATGATGCAGCTTTTGAAAAACTGTGTCCTTACGCTTATTCAGCTGTGAAAAATTTCATCACCAGGTCTGTGGCCCAGGATTTAGGAATTACTACTAATCAAGTGGTCATAATTAACTTGAACAATAGTGTAACAGTTTAAAATTTGAAATTATGATGTTATCCTGTAACAGCTCTAAGTTCTTGCCAAATGGTAACCACTGCTACAGAATAGTATTTTTAATTAATTTTAGGTTTAACAACTAGAGAGACTTACAGAAAATTTGAACACAACTGAGAAAGCAACCCAAATCAATTTTAGTAGGTACTCACAGAGGTGGGTTGTATACATTGCCATAATGAATTATTCACAAATAAAATTCTCATAAGATTGTGGAATAGATACCTTGAATTCTTGAAGGAATGATTCAGGAACTTGATACTCCAAGTATAATCCAGGGACAATCTATGTTAGCATCACTGGAGAGGTGCTGGGAATGCAAATTCTCAGCCCCCACCCCCCAGACCTGCTGAATCAGAATCTGCATTTTGACAATATCCGCAGATGATTCACATGCATAGCAGGGTTAGATACTCATTTAGGGGATCTTTCTACAAGCTAGAGTTTTTAAATTAGGTCGGTTTCACATATCCTTTGCCTCATCTCATTAACAAGTGTTCCAGAGCTAGGATTAGAAGTCATCTACTTCACCTTGTGCCCCTCTAGCCCAGCCAGTTTCAGGGCTCTGTTTATAGTAAATATTTTGAATATGAGGATTCCACTCTGTTTGGACATGTGTAGCCAGCCACCAGGAGATCCTGCCTGCCTCCTTGTTTTTCCATCTTCCTTTCTTTTGTTTTCTGTCTCCCTATCTATTCCACAGATAATTTCACCGTTAACCTTAAATGTAATATTCTTGAGGACAGTACTAAACTTTTTGAGGAGTTTGTCTACTATTTACATAATAAATAAAAAAATAAATTCAGTTGTTCTTCTGAAGGGCATAGGCTTAGTGTTGAGTGTGATATGATCTGTGAGAATCAAAATGGAATTTCTAGTAATAGCTATTTAAATCCATAATCTTTTTTTTTTTTTTTTTAAATGCTGTGTACAAGGCTCAGAGGTCCCTGTAATTAAGAATTCCCTTTAGGATCCTCCCTGCAAGCAGTGTTGTTGTTCCAAGGTTGGTTCCCTTATTCCTTTACTAGAATTGGTTCACTTATATCTGTTATTAGTAAATAGTAAGTACCTGAATTGCCTTCTCTGGAGGAACTGAATTACTGAAATATCTGGGCAGAAAGGGGTCATTAAACCTCTTTGTGTCTTTTGAATATTGAACCCTATACATACATGAAAGAAAGTGAAAGTGAAGTTGCTCAGTCATGTCCGACTCCTTGTGACCCCGTGGGCTGTAGCCTATCAGGTTCCTCCATCCATGGGATTTTTTAGGCAAGAATAATGGAGTGGTTGTCATTTCCTTCTCCAGGAGATCTTCCCAACCCAGGGATTGAACCTGGGTCTCCTGCATTGTAGGCAGACGCTTTATCATCTGAGCCACCAGGGAAATTGTAGTAGAATAATATATACATATATATAACTAATCAAATAAAAAAGTAAAATTTTAGATAAAAAATTCTTGTGTGATTTTGATGCCAGATGATATTGTGTGGAAAGGGAGAAAATATGAGGTTTGGGTGGTGTTTTGACAAAGGATAAAATGCTTTTGGCCTCACTTCCCACTCATACCCTACACATTTGGAGATGGGTTTCTTGTTTTTCTCCCTCAGCAGCAAGTAACTTCCAGAACACTGCTGAAAGTCAGGTTGTAAAAGTCAGTGTTTATCTCCCATCCTTCAATCTTCAGAGTAAATATCAGAAAATGGTTATATCAGAAGAGATAAAAGCATCTCCACATGTTAGTGGAAGAGCCTGCCATTCGTTTGCTCTCATACATCCGTGAGTTTGCAGGAGCCTGCCAAGGCTGTATTCTGAACTCTGTGACACCCTGCCATAACCAATAATGTGTAGCCACCATCCAGATTTTGTTTTGGAAGTAGGTTTGGTTTAGCTACTTTTGGAGAGGATTCCCCAAGAAATTTCTGGGCCAGACTAGGTCTTCTCTTTCCAACTGTATTCACATCCCTATTAGAGACCTCTCTTTGCTTTGATCTGGACACATTTTAAGGGAGCAGATGTTACAACTGGTAGTTAGCACTGACTTTTAAGTTGGGAACTGTAATTAGTCACCGGAATAACGATAGGCTACAGTTAATATTACCTTCTTTAAAATTGAAAGTTTATATCTTCTCATTTATTTTTATCTGCCTGATGAAATAAGAATATTGAGAAGAATGTGTGGAGAAAAAATGTTTACTCTGTTTAATTTCTGTTAGATAACTCATCAGAGAGGGATCCAGGCTGCCTTGGAGCCTGAAGCCTCAGTATAGGATTTTAAAGTTCATATATGATAGCATCATTTGATTAGATTAATTCAGGTTCAGTGGTATGCCTTTCACTTTCATCTGCAGCTGTTAGTCTTTTCAAGCCTTTGTTAGAGCTTCAGTGGGAATGTAGTAATGACAGATTGTGAAAAGCTCTAACTTTTCTGTTTTAGTTTGTTAATTTAGCTGAACTTTTCTTTAAATACTTTGTATGCGGAATATGAAAGATACTGGTGAATGCTTAATTGTAAGGTCACATTTGAAGATAGATACTCCCATAGGGCTATGCTTTACATATCTAGTAGTTTGTGATTGTCTCAGGACCCTGAAAAGAATATGAACAACTCCATTGCTCCATTCTGCTAAAATCTGCAACTTGATAGCGGAGCCTTTCTTTACCAGTTGACTTGAGTTTGTGTGACACGGTATTGGGTGTACCTCTGATTATATTTAGGGCCTTCCTCGTGGCTCAGTTGATAAAGAATCTGCCTGCAATGCAGGAGACTCAGGTTCAGTCCCTGGGTTGGAAAGATACTCTGGAGAAGGAAATGGCGACCTACTCTAATATTCTTGCCTGGAAAATCCCATGGACAGAGTAGCCTGGTGGGCTACAGTTCATGGGGGTTGCAAGAGTTGGACATGACTTAGCAATTAAACCACCACCACATGATTGTACTTGGCTCTTTTATAGTTCTTTGATAGCTCAGTTGGTAAAGAATCCACCTGCAATGCAGGAGCTGCTGCTGCTGCTAAGTCACTTCAGTCGTGTCCAACTCTGTGCAACCCCATAGATGGCAGTCCACCAGGCTCCCCCATCCCTGGGATTCTCCAGGCAAGAACACTGGAGTGGGTTGCCATTTCCTTTTCCAGTGCATGAAAGTGAAAAGTCAAAGTGAAGTCGCTCAGTCGTGTCTGACTCTTAGCGCTCCCATGGACTGCAGCCCACCAGGCTCCTCCATTCATGGGATTTTCCAGTCAAGAGTACTAGAGTGGGGTGCCATTGCCTTCTCCAGCAATGCAGGAGACCCCGGTTCAATTCCTGGGTTGGTAAGATCCTCTGGAGAAGGGATAGGCTACCCACTCCAGTATTCTTGGGCTTCCTGTGTAGCTTAGCTGGTAAAGAATCTGCCTGCAATGTGGGAGACCTGGGTTTGATCCCTGGATTGGGAAGATCCCCTGGAGAAGGGAAAGGCTACCTACTTCAGTATTCTGGCCTGGAGAATTCCATGGACTGTATAGTCCATGGGTTGCAAAGAGTCAGACATGACTGAGTGACTTTTACTGGGGTAATTAGAAAACCATTTTTCATATGCATAAGGAATTTTATACATAGGAACATGATTATATGATTTTTACGAAACAGTTATACCCTTTGTGAACTTCTTTTTTAAAAAAATGTTTGTTTATTTATTTGGCTGCTCAGGGTCTTAGTTGTGGCACACAGCCTCTTTGTTGCAGCATGTAGGATCTAGTTCCCTGACCAGGGAACAAACCTTGGCCTCCTGCACTGAGAACAGGGAGTCTTAGCCACTGGACCACTCAGAAGTCCTGACTCTTTGTGGACTTCTAACCTAGGTGAGGCATGCTGGTATATAAAATCAGCATTGGATTAGAAGTCTGTTTTTTCTCAGTTTTAGCTTGGTAACCTTGGGTAAGTCACTTTTTCTGTGCATAAATTTCCTCTTAATGTAGAAATAGGAAAATAAGCAATGTGTTATTTAACTTAAAAGGTCTCAATATTCTGTGATTATCCATCTATTTTTTTAGGGTGGTTATAAAGGTGAAGAAGTAAATTAGGTAAGATACTTTAGTAGATGATTTAAAAAAGCTTGATAATCATGAATTTGGAAAGGAGAGGAGGAAAAAAAAAACCCACAACAAACCCAACATTACTGTTTGTAGAAAAACAACAAGTTTCTATTAAGGGCGACAGATGTTCAGGGCCAGCCCTGAGAGCCTTTAGGTGTCTTTGAGCTTTCCTTCCTGAGGCTCACTCTCCCCGTGCCAAGCGCCTGCATGTGCTTTCCTCTCTGCCCATCCATGTCCCTCTCCCAGGGGATGTTGAGGCTCCCCCTCTGACACCTGTCTGTTTCCCATCATCAACCCATTCCTTCATGCTGCATTAAGAATTTTCTGTTTCCAGTGTTAGATTTCTAAACTAACATGATAAACTATGTTGATTAAAAAAAAATAGCTATTGAGATATAATTCACATGCCATAAAATTCACCCATTTAGAGTTTACAGTTCGGTCGTGTTTAGTATATTCATGAGAGTTGTGCAGCCATCACCACAATCTAATTTTAGGATATTTTCATCTCCCTCAAAAGAAATTCAGTACCTGTAATCTATATTGATTTGATCGTACTTAATATGGATCCTTAACTGCATATTTTGTACAATGGTTGCAGACTTCTCGAACACCTTTTAATAACTCAAAAAAAGTGTGAGTCTAGTAGTGGAGGTTTTAGGCACCATGGTAAGGATGTAGGAGCCAGGTCATTTTGGTGTTTCTCATGCTGTGCTGCTGGGCAGGCCCAAGAGATGGAATGAGTGGATTGTTTGTATGTTCAGTTGCTTAGTCGTCTCCAACTCTTTGCAACCCTACGGACTGCAGCATGCCAGGCTTTCCTGTCCTTCATCATCTCCTGGAGCCTGCTCAAACTCAAGTCTATCGAATTGGTGATGCCATCCAACCATCTCATCCTCTGCCATCCCCTTCTCCTCCTGCCCTCTATCTTTGCCAGCAGCAGGGTCTTTTCCAATGAGTCAGCTCTTCACTTCAGGTGGCCAAAGTACTGGAGTTTCAGCTTCAGCATCAGTCCTTCCAATGAATATTCAGGACTGATTTCCTTTAGGATGGATTGGTTGGATCTTCTTGCAGTCCAAGGGACTCTCAAGAGTCTTCTCCAACACCACAGTTCAAAAGCATCAGTTCTTTGGCGCTCAGCTTTCCTTATGGTTCAACTCAAACATCCATACATGACTACTGGAAAAACCATAGCTTTGACTAGACAGACCTTTGTTGGCAAAATGATGTCTCTGCTTTTTTATTCTGTATGTATGATGAAATATAGCAAGTGAATGGTAACTGTGTAAGAAAGTGGTAAATTGTCTTCCAAAGTGGCTGTACCACTTTATATTCCCATGAGTAAATTGTATGACTGTTCCAGTTTCTCCACATCCATGTCAACACTTGGTATTGTCAATCATTTCAAATTTTAGCCATTCCAGTGAGTATGTGGTAATATCTCGCTCTGGTTTTAATTTGCATTTCCCCAAGGTTTGTTTTTAAAGGAGGTAGATATGTGCCTTGTGGTGCTTGTGTTTAAAGCACCAAACAGAAAGGCGTTTTGTGTGTTTTTATTTTGTCCCGATTCTGTTACCATTTTGCTTTGTAATCTTTATGTTCACAGAGTATAAATTAATTCTTCACAATCAGCAGCACAGTTATTTTATATTAATTAATTTTCTGGTTGTCTAGAAATCTGTTATATTTAAAATATGATCTAATACTGTAATTCCTTGTGAGTATACCTTATCAATTAGGATTCTGGAGAAGTAAAACAGTATGTAAATCTTCAAAATGATTTTAGCCATTTGCTCAGGTAACTAAAGGATACATAGCTGTATTTCATAAATACTATTTTTTTTTCCTTGGTAAAACAGTAATATAAGAATTTAAAAAGAGATGGGTATACCCAGTTTTGACATCTGAGTTTTGACTTTGAGGGAAATTCTGTAAAGTGTTCAGAATTGAGGTTTTCAGCCTGATAATGCATTTTAAGTCGGGGTGGGGCTGGGAGAGGCAGTGGTGGAACGCTGCTGCATGCTGGGTGATGCCAACACTCGCATCCCTGCTGGAGAAACTGTATCTTGTTCGAAGTTGGGGAGGCATTTGGTCAAATATCTGAGCAGCCAAATTTGATATCCCAACTGTTGATTGCCCCGAGGGAGTCTCTTCTTTCTGTTTGAAATGACTTTTTAATCTTTATGTAATGAGGTGATAGGGTCCAGAAATCTTAACCTGAATGTCAACTAAAGGCCTTTGAGAGAGTAGGGGAGGGTGAGGGATACGGCAGCCTTGGCCACCCTCTAGTGGCTGCTCTGGCCATACTGCAATCTAACTGATCCTCTTTCAGTGTTCACCAGAAAGGATGATGGCTGAGGGGCTCGCTGTTTTTTGTAGAATTCTTTTCCGTATTGAAGAGTAAAATATCTGGGTCGATGAACAAGTTTAGTAAGGAGTTACTTGAAATGACATTGGTGATCTGGGTAGTATGATTATGGATGGCTTTATTTTCATAATTATACTTTCTGTATTTTCTGAATTTTATTCAGTTAACTTTTTGTGTTTCAAACCAGAAAGCTAAAAAGGGAGGTGCAGGGACAAGAAAACTCCTTACCGATCACTTCTTTGTGCCAGGCACTGTTAAATACATCATCCCTAACCCTTAAAATACAGATTTGAGATGCCTTGATTCCTAGGTACAGGATTCTCAACCTCCTTTGGGGTTTTAATGGAACATTGATCATTTGCTAACATTTCTGTGGCACAGAGTTCTTGCTGATTCTGTTTCCAAAAATGTTATTCCACTTCTACTTCAGTCTTCTCAGTAAACTCCTCTTCATCCTTTAATGACCATCTGAGATATCATTTTCTTTCTGGACCAGTCACCAGGCCTGTGCACTTTTGAAGTAAAAATGGTCTGTGTTCCTGTTAGTCCTAAGGTGCGTTTAGTGTGGTGCTTGCTGCCTTCTGCTGCCTTTGTCGTGTGTGTTGCCTGTTTCCTTTGCCGTGCCTTTTTGCATCCTGCAGCTCCAGAACAGCACATACAAAGCACACAATTAGAAGTGTTTGCCTAAAACCATCTGCCTGCCTCCCTTTGAAATTTGATTATATTTTCCTTGTTAATTTCACCAGTTTCTTGGAACTGTACTGTATTTTCCTGGAACCAGTATTTCAAATAGTGTGTAGATGCCCAATCTGTAAAACTGATTTCAGAACTTTGTTGCACATTTAAAATCTCCAGGGAGTTTTAACAATCCCAGTGCCTAAGTCACTCTCCCATACCAATTAATAAGTAAAAGTGTTTGGGATGGGAGCAGGCATCAGTATTTTGTAAAGATCTCCACTAAGCAGGATTTATGAAACACTGCCCTTTTTAACCTGTAATGGGTAGGTGAAGTTAAACTCATGCCATTTAAACCATTGCTTCTTACAGGAAAATCTTTTCCCGAGTCAGGTGCAAGGTGTTTTGGCTGCTTAAGTATTTATAGGTCTTAATATCCAGATATTTACTGCTAAAAGAGGATTTTGTTTTCTTTTTGTATTTTGTGTATTTTTTCAATTTACTCTCATATTGTTCGGAAAATATTCAGAGGAAAATGAATGATAAGGCAAATTGGGCAAAATGTAAACCAATGTTCAGTCTTGTAAAGGGTGTATGGGAGTTTTTTGTATTAGTCTTACATGTTTTCTGTAAAAGTTTATAAAACTATTTAAAAGTTTTGTTTAAAAATTTGGTTAAAAAAAGTCTGTTAATTTTGATCTCTAATTGGTAAAATATTGAGAGATTTTTGTTTTTAATTTAAAAAGCACAGATGGTAGAATGCATCTTAGCTTCATTCATCTCTTCACTCACATTGTCATTTATCTGAAATTCTCTTCCTCCCGAAGCCCTTTTTCTAAAGGGAGACCTCTGTGGCCCACAGAAGGTGGTATTTAGTTAAGCATCAACCCACTTCTTTTTGTCTCTTTTGGCACAAAATACTGTTTCTTGTAAGGGTGCCTAAAGGTGATACAGGTACAGTTCTTCAAATTCAGAAAATAATTATTTAGGTTTTCTAAACACAAACCAATTTGCTAGTTACTGTGTTGTTGATTCATTCGTTCATTCACACATGGAGGTATATGGTTTTCCTGTACAGGCTTTGACTGTATTTTGGATTACATTTTTAATTGGAAAATACCTTTGACCATTTAATTTAGCCTTCTGCTTTTTATAAGTACAAGATGGACAGATGAAAACATTTTTTAAAGCCTCAGGGAAAGGGGAGAGAGAGAGAGAGAGAGAGTGTGTGTGTGTGTGTGTGTGTGTGTGTGTGTGTGCATTTTGTGTGTGTGTTTGTAAAACTGTTTATCTTTGTTATCTAGAATTCAGTATTGAATATCTACTTTTATGATATATCCCCCTTTACATTGCATCTTTGCCCTTGATGCTTAATTAACTGTGCTGCTGTTTCTTTTTTAGAAAAAATTGTGGCTAGTAATTATGCAAACATGCTCAATCTCATTACTAATCAGATTAAAATGGTAATGAGATAATTTCATACCTTTCTTATTGGCAGAAATTTAAAAGTCTAGCAACATAAAGTGTTGGCAAGGATGTGAGGTTATATCCCTTTCATGAGTGGTCTGACAATATTTGGTAAAGGCAACATACTCTTTGGACTGGCAATTCTACTTCTATGTCTATACCCTGGATGCACTGTAATGCTTGTACAAAGGAGACGGTACAACAAGTGTTTGTATTAGCAGAAAAATGAGGTACAAGCTAACTGTCCAGCATCAGATGAATACACTAGTTGTGGTTTGTTCACACTCTGGAACACTATGCAGCTGTCAGTCAATTAGGTCTCAGAAACATAGCTGAGTAGAAAAGGAAATTTCTGAGTGATACATACATACATACATACATACATACATACATATATATATGTCACCATTACACAAAGTTTAAAAACATGCAAAAATCATGCATTTTAATGGATATTTGTTTGTAGAAATAGTATAAAAACATGCCTTGGAAAAGCAAGCTCTGAACCAAATTCCGGAGAGTGGTTGCTTCTGGGAAAGAAAGAAGGGAATGAAAAGTGGAGGAGTAACATCAGACCTGCACCTTCAACCTACAATGTTTTCTTTCTTGTTAAAGTCTCTGAAGCAAATACAGTGAAATGTTAAATTGGGCAAAGCTAGAAAACAGTTCATGCTATTCTCTATAACTTTCTGCATACTTACAAAGCATAATCAGTTACATTCAGATTAGTGTGTTTATAAGGTGCCACAAATTCAGTAATCAGTAGTGATATAGAACAGCAGACCCCTTTTTGCATGTAACCCCGAGACTTGAAGGCAGTGGTTCAGAATTTAGGTTTTGGAGTCAAATATATCTGGATCAGAATCCCATTTTATGCACTCAGCAGTCTTGACTTTGGGCTTCAGTATGCTCGTATGAGAAGTAGCAGTCAAACTTACCTTCTAAGGGGTAGGTTGTGAGATTTGAAAAAGAATAAAAGATTTATGACAGATAGTAAGCACGCAGTGTATGACTGCCGCACTTTGTCTTTAACCCCCTAGATTAAATCATTCTGATTTCAAGGAGCAGTTCTTTAGTAGAGATTAATGGTGATGTGGAGACAAAGTGTTACATACACAGTATTGCTTGTTTTCTGTATGGTAGGTGTAATTAAGAGTTTCTAAAATAAAAAATCCATGCCCAAACCTAGAGACCATGTTCAAGTTTATTTCTACACTGAGTTCTGCCTACAAACTTAGTTGTAACGATCATTGAGGTTAACTTTGTTATTGTGCTTTCCTTTTGTGTAGCCTTGCTTTTTAAAAGAAAAACCCTTAAAAATAGGTCAATTACTTGTAATTTTTCAGCAACTGAAATCTCTATTCTTAATGGATTTCTCTAATGAGAGTTATGAATAAAAACACATATGGCTGCATTTAAAAAGCACAGCAGATGAAATGGTGTTTCATGGGCTGAAAAAAAATTTGTGTGAAGATGATATTTTTGGTGATTTTTTTTTTTAGTATAGGATTAATGTTAATATATTTTGCCAACAAAGGTCTGTCTAGTCAAAACTATGGTTTTTCCAGTAGTCATGTATGGATGTGAGAGTTGGACCATATAGAAGAATTGAAGCTTTTGAACTGTGGTGTTGTAGAAGACTCTTGAGAGTCCCTTGGACAGCAAGGAGATCCAACCAGTCCGTCCTAAAGGAAATCAGTCCTGAATATTCATTGGAAGGACTGGTATTGAAGCTGAAACTCCAGTACTTCGGCCACCTGATGGGAAGAACTGACTCTACTAGAAAAGACCCTGATGCTGGGAAAGATTGAAGATGGGAGGAGAAGGGGATGACAGAGGATGAGATGTTTGGATGACATCACCAACTCAATGGACATGAGTTGGAGTAAACTCTGAGAATTGGTGATGGACAGGGAGGCATGGTATGCTGCAGTCCATGGCGTTGCAAAGAGTTGGACACGACTAAGCGACTGAACTGAATGTTAATATATGGTTTTATCTGTCTTTTGAGAATTCACTTTAGAGACTTCTAGAAACGTTGTATTCTACATTGTAAACCTTGTAAACCAGACTCATTGTAACCTAGGCAGAGGATCAGTGTAGAAGAGACAGTATCCTTTTTTAAAAAAATGTCTTGAATTTTCCTAGCCTGGTTGCTTGCCTTCCTGTCAAACTCATCAAATTGAGAGGTAGGTGGGAGTGTTGTCATATCTGAGAGGATATCATTTTAAATGACCCCCTAGTGAAAGGATTATAGGCATAATAAGAAATTTTAGAGTTGAGGGTGGTGGCAGGTGCCCAAAGCCAAGGGGAGTGAGGGAATGGTTTTATGAGTCCAGCCATGTTGGGAAAATGGATCAACTTCCTCATCCATCTTCTTGCCAATGATTGATCACTTGTAGAAACACCAACCCCAAAGGTAGCTCTCAATTCACAGAGAGGCAGGAAGGTTTGGGGTACAGCACAGGAGGAGGAGACACTGTGGGCTATCTGGGCAGGGACTGTTTGGCATTCAGTTAGAAGGACCGCCTTTGCATTCCACAATGACTTCAGCTGGTACTGGAAGCTAGTTATTAGTGTGCCCAGTGAGCCATGCATTCCTGAGGTAGCTCAGTGTTTTTAAAATAAAGTCTGAAAGCCTGATCGGCTTAGTTCCACTCAACCACTGTTCATATTTTTTTTCTGAAGGCACTTTAGCAGAGCCTGTCTTTTCATTTTGTGAATACTAAACTGCAAAGTAACGATACTGTCATGGTAAATACACATTTTAGAATTTATGTGTTTGATACTTGAAAAGCTGGTGTTGGGGTGGGGCAAAGATATGGGGTTTGTGTCTCATCAGAGAGGTATAGGGGACTTCCCTGGTGGTCCCAGTGTTTAAGAATCTGCCTTGAAGTGTAGGGAGCACAGGTTCAATCCTTGGTGGGGGAACTAAGATCACATGTCTCTGGGCTACTGAGCCCACATGCCACAGCTGGAGAGCCCACATGCCACAGCTGGAGAGCCCGCATGACACAACTAAGTCCCGATGCAGCCAAATAAATGAATACACTTCCCTGTAGCTCAAACGGTAAAGAATCTGCCTGCGATGCAGGAGACCAGAGTTTCATCCCTGGGTTGGGAAACTCCTCTGGAGAAGGGAATGTCAGTCCACTCCAGTGTTCCTGCCTGGAGAATTGCATGGACAGAGAAGCCTGGCAGGCTACAGTCTGTGGAGTTGCAAAGAGCTGGACATGACTGAATGACTAACACACACACACACACACACACACACACACGCCCCCTCTTTTATAGAAAAAGAACCAAACATTTCTAGATGTACATTCTGTCTTCTGAGTAGTTTCTTTGGTTGATTTTTTTTTTCCAGTTTCACTCCCCGCCTGCGGGGCACCCCCTCACCCCCACCCCCAAATCTGTGCTGTTTCTTTTACGGAAATAGGTGTTAACTGAGTATTTTCTTAAACAACAGAAAATAATATTCATGTCCGCATTCTTGATCTTGGAGTTTGGGTTTTGGCCTGTTCTCCCATGTCTCCCTTTATTCTCAAAACTGTGCTATTCCTAGTTTTCCTGAAAAATAATTACAATTATTTATCCCCTCTCCTACTTCCCCAGCTTTCACAGGCTTTTTAGGGTCAGCTCTCTTTTACAGTCCTTGGTGGATTTATCACAGCTGGAGAGCCAGTTATCCCAGTAGACTATGAATTTAGCATGTTTTTATGTGGCTTTCAAAAAAGGTGGGTTAGATAATGTCACTTTAACTTGTCTCCTAAATAATTAAAACATAGTGTAACAGTCTATAACGTGGTTTTAGCCTTGTCATCTCTATTCTTTGTTATAAAAGGGATCTACTGACATTACATATTTTTTTAATATTTTCTCATATAACTAAATGAAGAAAATAGTTGTTTGCACTTTGAAATAAAATACAAAGCACACGAAAATACTATATTTTGCTGAGTGAAATGAGTCAGATGGAGAAAGACAAGTAATGTATGGTATAACCTCTGTGTAATCTAAAAATACCAAACCCAAGAGAGACAGAGAGTTAGAGTGGTGCTTACCAGGGGCTGTGGAGTTAGAAAAATGAGAAGATATGATCAAAGGGTACAAACTTCCAGGTAGATTATTAGTAAGTTCTGGAGATCTACTGGACACTGTGATGATTATAGCTAATAATACTGTGTTACATACTTGAATGTTGCCAAGAGAGAAGATCTTAAAAAATCTCATCAAACACGCACAAAAGCAGTGGTAATTGTATGACAAGAGGGAGATGTTAGCTAATGCTGTGGGGGTATTCATTTTGCAGTTTATAAATGTACCAAGCCAACACGATGTACAGCTTGAACTTACAGTGTTGTATATCAATTCTATCTGCATAAGATAGAACTGCATAAAACTGGAAATGATATGTTGTAGCACATCATAAATGGTTACAATTTATCTCATAATGTTTTTCTTTTTTTCACTATCTTTTAAAATATAAATTAAAAAAACATAAGTGCCAATTTACTTTTGCACAGAAAGTATACACAAATTCTGCAAAAAATTTTTAAGGTACAAGAGAGTCCATCACAGAAAGTAAATCTCTTGCTGTCCCGTATCCACCCAGTCTGCCTACCTGTATGTGTACTCATTTTGGTTTTCTTATCAATTGTATGTTGTTGTTTCCATTAGTTATATTCTGGAGGTCATTTCCTATCAGTAGAAATAGTGATAAAGTTGATTCTTCTTCTTATTTTAAAATGGCCACATAGTTATACTATAAATTTAACCAGTTCTCTGTTGCTGGATATTTAGATACCCCTGTTTTTTACTAAAACAATGTCGCATCATTACCTGTGTGTGTGTGCATTGGACACTTTGCATAAGTTATTATATTTCTCAGGTGAACTACAAGAAATAGAATAGGTCAAAGGGTATGTGCACTTTTAATATCGATATTGCCAAATTCCTCCCCAGAAAGGTTGCAGGACATACTCGCATTAGCAGTGTTTGAGAGTACATTCAGTCCCCTCTTTTGGCAGGAGAGGACAAACTTTTTGATCTTGGCCAATCTGATAGATTTTAAAATATTTTAATTTTGTTTTAATTCATATATCCTGAGGTAGAAAATTTCTCCATATGCATATAAAGTGATTTAGATTTCTGTGCATTTGTGTTTATGTCCTTTGTCCATTTTTTATTAGGTTTTCTGTCCTCCTTTGTATTTGTGAGAAACCTTATCAAGGACATGAGTCCTTTTTCTGTACTGTGTGCTGGTTACTTCCCCCGGTTATTTGCCATTTTAACCATTTATGGTATGTGTTGAAATGCAGAAAGTTTTTATTTTTAGTTTTTTTGGCCATGAGGCATGTGGGATCTTAGTTCCCTGACCAGGGATCTGACCTGCACCCCCTGCAGTGAAAGTGCCATGTCTTAACTACTGAACCACCAGGGAAGTCCAGAAAGCTTTTATTTTTATATAGTTAAAGTTATCAGGTTTTACTTTTGTGACTTCTGAGTTTTATGTCAGATTGAAAGGCTGTCCCTTCCCTGAAATTAAAATGAAAGATCCCTGTTTTATTTTACTACTTTTTTGGTTTTGCTTTTTATGCTTGAATATTTTTGTCAACAGAAGACATATCAGACATAAATATCAAAATAACAATTTTGGTTTTATTATAATAATAGCCTTTGTTATTTAGTTGTAGGATGGCCTGTATAGCATAGAGTGTATATTCAGGCAGATTAATAGTCAAATCATAGCTCCATTACTTTACTGCTTTGTGAACTGGGCAGGTAAATGAGTCTTAAGTCTCTGTTGTCTCATATGTAAATTAAGGATGCTTGTATCTACCAGCAGAATAGTTATGAAAAATGGAAGATAATGTATGTTAGTTATATTCTTAGGGGAGGGCGTCGCAATTTATGATTCAGTACATACTAGTTTTCTTCCTTCCTCTGACCCCAGTGTTACAGTGAAGGGGGTGGTAGTGGGGGGAGGGGATTAAAAAGATAGGATTCAGATGATGGTAAAAACATCTGATAAAATACTGTGCTTTAGCAACACTTTGGTGGTAACAAATCTCTGACATACTCTGTCCATTGCATAATTAAATAGTAGTGAAATGTATTTGATGTCCACAGAGAAGGCAGTTGCAAGTGTGTGTGTTAAAATGAGAAAGCTACACAGTGGTGTGTGAAAAAGAAAAAATTTTAATGCTTCTTCCAGAAAGAGGAGTTTAGAAAACACATCTTCTTGTTTTGCCCCTTTCTCCATTATACAGTCCGATGTTGTCCAGATTGCTGTGGGTCTTCTCACCAAATGAGTTTTGTATCTCCAAGTTAATTTTCTGCCAGAATCACTTCAGGCTGATGACTGTGGTGTTTGTGTATCCATTAAGCACACTGCCAGGATACGTCCACTACTTTCCACCTCTCCCATTAAACAGCTGTCAGCAGGTTTACAGGGCTGCTCCCTTGTTCTGCATTAATTGTAGGCAGCCACAGGAGGCAATGCAAAGGGTCCATAAAGGAGTCAGATAAAGCTGGCTTCAAGGTAAACATAAATGCTGGCTTCTGTAGGTAAACATAAACCTTGTCATCAGTTGGGTCCAGTTTACTAATGTTTATACTTTACATGCATAGAGAAGGTACAGAAGGAAGTGAGTTTCATTTTTTAAACTCTGTATCTTGGTTAACCTTGCCATTGCTTCATTCAACAACCCCCACCAGTAAAAATTCAACACTTTTGAACAAGCATATATTGGAGGAGTCTTGGGTAAGAAGCTCTCATTAAAGTTGTATATAGCACCCTGCTGAGCTTTACAATTGGTTTTGAAATGAAAATCTGTTAGATTAGAGCAAACATTATCCTAGCTGCAATGATAAGTAATGTGGAGAAGATTAATGATTTTTCTTTGAAAGCCAGTGAGCATTATGTCTGCTACTGTGCCCTTTTTTAAAAGGTGGAGGTGAGAGAGGTGGCAGGGTAGAAGGATGAACCGTGCTTTTCATAGCTAAATGCTTATCTTCTTTATATACATTAGTGATTCCCCAACTCTCCATTGATTATACCAAGGAAGTTTTGAATTTCAGTTTTACCCCCAAGGACTAGAACTTTGCATTGACTGGAAAAGTAGGATGGAACCTAGAAGGAGGAGGGGTTAGGAAAAAACCAGGTTCTTTAAATAAGAGTAAAAGTTCTCACTTCTTTCTTCCTGTTGGTATAGGTGTAGTTTTCTTCTTCTTGTTTTCCTGGATAAGTTGTGGTACCATATCTCTTCTCTTGGGGTGGATGTCTAAAGGTGAAGGGTGAAAAATTAGTGGTGGTAGAAATATTACCTCTTCTCTTTACCCATTGCATGAGTCATTAAAGATAAAATTGAGTTGGGCTGCTGTTAAAACCTTGGAATCCCTGACTCAGAAAGGCTGCCTAGGGCAGCCCCTGCTTCCCTGTTCAGCCACAGGTGCTTCTGTTTTGTGAGGCAGAGAGAATGGCATCAGCATCATTTTGAAGCAGTGTGTGCTCTGGAAGAGAAAAACTGGCTTAGGTGAATATTTAAGAAACCATCAGCACTTAAACATAGATCTGTGTATCATAGCGGATTTGGGATGGTATTAGCACCATTCTGATCCTGTGATTTGGAAATCCAGTATATGGTGTTCAGACCACGGTTAGGCTTTTATGGTTGTTTGAATATGGTATCCTGTGAACCTGTGCTGTTCACAGCGTGATCTTCAGACCAGCAGCATCCTCACCACTTTAGAGCTTGTTACAAAAGTAAAATCTTAGACCCTGCCCCAAATCTACCAAATCCAAATCTGCATTTTAACAAGACCTCCAAGTCATTTGAATGCCCATTAAAGTTTGAGAAAATGCCCATTAAAGTTAGCCTGCTTTTCCAGAATCAGCATCAGCTTATGTTTTTCCTTTTGTTCAAAGTAGTCAAAAAGGTTTTTAGGAAGAAAATGCCTTTTATTTCACCAACAGGAAGCCTGATCATGATTTTAGTGTCATTACAATGCCATGCTATTTCGTACTGTTTCTGTGTCTTCCTGGAGATGCTATTTATACATGCGGTTATTTCTACCTAATCTCTGTAACAGGAGCAGATCAGTTCTTTTTTTTTTTATGCATCTCTTTTAATAACAACAGCTACCACTTATTAAGAGTTTGCTATGTTTCAGGCACTATACTAAGTTTACAGAGTTCTCTGATTTGATCCTTATAACCTCCCTGCCCACTCAAGAAATAGGCCCAGAGAATTCTAATGTGACTTGGTTAGGTCACAAATCACCCAAGTATTAAGAAGTTCAGACTAAATTTTTCTGGCCTTTTCCCAGTGTGGTTTTCCTCTGGCATTTGGTCAAATTTTACCTTAGAGCAGGCAGTTGAAATGTATAATTTTTACTAATTCAGAATATTTGACTTGAGGATTACCATTCTTTTGATTTTTATAGTGCACAATACAGCCTGGTACAAATAGCCTTAGACTGGAATCCAAGAGATCAAGATTCTAGTACAGTTCTGCTAACATCAAGTTTTTTTGCTTTTGTTTTCCCTTATAAACTTGGAAGCCACGAATATGTGTGGGGGTAGTGGTGGTTTAAAGAACCTGTATATTCTTTGCAAATAAGTAAAATCAAATTTGCAACTGAGATCTACCATCCTTTTTTTAATTTTTCAGCATCTAATTTACTAGGGGAAAAAGTGGTTAATTACCTTTCAACAAGTCTATAGTGGTAGAAGAGGCTTTCCTAGGTTAAGCTAGCCAAACACTCTGAATTGAGGAAGGTTTAGTCTTTCTGATTTACTTCATAAACCTTTCTGGCAAGGAGCGTGTGTGTGTGTGTGTATGTATGTATGTGTGTGTATGTAAATGTTCTCACCTTCTCATTGAATGTTAGTTGGTCTGATTGAGGTATAATTGCTAACAATTAGATGTTTTAATCACAACATGGAAGTTTTTGTATTTTAAAAGAAAACTAATTCTTCTAAAGAAAAATCTGTAATGCACTGCCTCTAAACTGCCTATAATCTTTTTGGCACAGGCAAGGAGGAAATATTTCATTTTGGCAAGAGAGAGAGAAATCCAAATGTAAGAGCAGTTTCATACACCCACAAGAAAAATGTCATTACTTTTTGAAAAATGAGAGAATGAATCAGGAATAGCTTTTGTAGTTTGGGGGAGAATGGATACATGTATATATGTGTCTGAACCCCTTTGCTGTCCACCTCAAACTATCACCACATTGCTAATTGGCTATACTCGAATACAAAATAAAAGGTTTAAAAAAATAGCTTTTGAAAAGATTTCAGGTAATTTAATTGGTATTTCTATTTACTTACTCAGTTTGGTCTTAAATACTTTATATTGGTGTTTAAAGTTCTCCATTATTAGGAAGAAAATCAGGCTAGTATAAAGGCCAGTTGTAGAAATCACTAATTGTATTCAATATTCCTTTCTTCAAGGATGTATTTGTTACTCAACCCAGCAACTCTCTTACTAGATATGTATAGCCCAAAGAATTGAAACAAGTGTTGAAACAAGTACACGTAGATTCATATTTACAGCAGCACTATGTAGAAACTGCCCATATGTCTTATCATTGGATTAATAGATAAACAAATTGTGGTACATCTGTACAGAGGAATATTATCCAGCCATAGAAAGGAATGAAGTACAGATCCATGTGGAAACATGGGTTAACTTTAAAAACATTTATTGTAAGTAAAGAGATGTGAGAGTTGGGCCATTAATAAGGCTGAGCGCTGAAGGATTGATGCTTTCAAACTGTGGTGCTCGAGAAGGCTCTTGAGAAAGTAGCTTGAGAGTCCCTTCAACTGCGAGGAGATCAAACCAGTCAACCCTAAAAGAAATCAACCCTGAATATTCACTGGAAGAACTGATGCTGAAGCTCCAGTACTTTAGCCACGTGAAGAGCAACTCATTGGAAAAGCCCCTGATGCTGGGAAAGATTGAGGGCAGGAGGAGAAGAGGGCAACAGAGAATGAGATGGTTTGAGCAAATTCTAGGAGATAGTGAAGGACAGGGAAGCCTGACGTGCTTCATGACAACAGTTCATGTTGTCACAAAGAATCAGACACAGCTTAGCAACTGAACAACAAAAACCAGACATGAAAGGTCACATATTGTATAATTTTATTTATATGAATTGCACAGTCTAGGTAGATCCATAGATCCAGAACTCAGATTGGTGGTTAAGGGGCAACAGGGAGGGGGAAATGGGGAGCAGCCACTTAACATGACAGTTTCCTTATGGGTTGGTGAGAATGGCTTGAACCTGAATAGAGGAGGTAGTCACACAGCATTATAAATGTGCTGCATTGAAGTGTTCATTTTAAAATGGTTAATTCTGTGTTATGTGAATTTTACCTCAATAAAAAGTACACATATATTATTCACTATTTCTCCTTTGGTTTGACTCTCTCGTGTATCTGGTGATGTTCATATGTCACATACTCATCTGAGAGATGTTCTTTCCAGATTTCAGTGTTGAGGTCAGTACATTTTAATATTGGGCCCGTTTATTTCTTTTACTTTAGAAATGTGTTATTTTCTAACTTAAGGGTGTTAATTAAATTGCTGTAAGCATGGCAGCATTTAAAAGCATTTGTTTCCCCTCTTTAAGAATTCACAAGCCACATACTTCTAGGAATGGATATCACTTAAGAAAGGTGAAGGTCTTGCTTTGGTCGCATCGATATGTTTTTCATGATAACTTAAAATGCTTTCACTTCTTAACTAGAAGTGCTGATTTATTTTTTTTCCCTTAAGTGGATAAAGTATCCAAGTCAAGGAAGAAAAGTGGCATGTTATGCATATCAAATGAGAAAGAAAATTTCTCTGAATCCTTTTGTTTTTTGAAATGGAATTAATATTGCAGTCAGATTATTTTAAAAAGTACACATGAAAATCTTGCATAATTCTTTTGAACTCATCGTTCTTTCCTCATCATTCTTTTTTGTCTGTTTAATCCATGTGAAATATTTAGTACTGCCGTATTAGTGGTATTTATGACTATAAAAACATAAGCCTTTAAAGAGAAGATGAATCCAACAAAGAACTTGCTTGCTCATCTTTTAGCCAGTCACAGCCATACAGGGAATGCTGTTCAGCCATAGAAAGGAAGGTACTGACACATACTGTAAAAGGGATAAACTTTGAAAAAATAATGCAATCTGAAAGCAGTCATAATAGACCATATATTGTATGATTTTGTTTATATGAAATGTTCAGAATAGGCAAATTATAGGAACAGAAGGTAGATCGGTGGTTGCCTAGGCCTGGGATGGGAGCTTGGAGAGAACTGGTGGGGATGGTGTGGGGTGGGAAGGTCACTGCTAATGGGCAAGGGTTTCTTTTGGGGGATGATGAAGATTTCTGAAATTGGTTGTGGTGATGGTTGCACAACTCTGGGAATGTACTTCGAACTGTAGAATTACATACAATTGTAGTATGTGAATTACATCTTCGTAAAGCTATTGAAAAATTTAAAGTACAAATTGACATCCTTTTCCAGCTTGACTTCAAAATCCAGTTCTTAAAGGACCCCCCCCCCCCCCTTAATCTCTCTGTGCTATGAACGCTCAGTCTGTTCAGCTTGTACTGGATCATGTTATACTTGACTCATTGTTACAGTTTTTCTTTATGAATCCTATTTCTCCAATCTCAGGTCCTTGAACAACTTCTCTTGCACTGTGTTTCAGGTCTGTGATCAGGGCCTTTGTTTACCCACAGATAACATTAGGAATGCTTGATAGCAATATAAGTATGCTTACTCAGCTTTGAAGTTCTACATCACGTTATGCAAGCATGTAGTTTTTGTATTATTTCAGGATCTCTCTTTAGATGAACTTTGGGGCTTCCCAGGTGGTGCTAGTGGTAAAGAACCTGCCTGCGAATGCAGGAGACATAAGAGACATGGGTTCAGTCCCTGGGTTGGGAAGATCCGCAGGAGGAGGGCACAGCAACCCACTCCAGTATTCTTGCCTGGGAAATCCCACGGACAGAGTACCCTGGCAGGCTGCAGTCCATAGGGTTGCACAGATTCGAACATGACTAAGCGACGTAGCATGCAGCACCCAAGATGGACATCTCCCATCTACATGTGTGATAGGTATCATATCATATCTTTTTATATTCTGTTTGTGTGGACAGTATAAAGCTTAGACATCACTCTCAAAGTGTGGGTCTCCTCTTTGGGCAGCAAATTTAGTTTTAGTTCCTGTCTGCACAATGGCTTGTTTTCTTTCTGAAATTCCAGATCTCAGTTTTTAAATTGATTAGTGTTTATAATATAAGGAATGGATTTACTGGTGTTTTTCTTTTGGAATGAATTGGACTACTGCCCCATTTCATAAATATTTCCTCAAATCTCCAGTCCAGGAAGAGAGACTTTTCAGGAACCTATGGGGCTGTAAGGACAGGACACTAGTGATGAAAAATGAATAATGAACAGCAGCAAAACGGTGTTCCTGGATATTAACATCTGTCAGTCCCTTAAGATAAAGGATATTTAGTGTAGATCAGAGTAATTTTCTTCCATGTTCCTCTGCCTCTCGTTTTTTAAATATTACTTCTTAACTATAAATTCAGCAAGCTTTAAAAATGCTCCATTGTTTACAAGTAGTCCATTCTCATTCAGTCCTTATCAGAAACCTCATGGACTCTTTAAGTTCCTTCTCAAAGAACAGAGGAACCTTGAATAGCACGTGGAGATACCTTTCTTCTTAAGGTTAACTTTTCCTTTTGGAAGTATATTTTAGGCCGCAACCTGCCCTTCTAAAGGAACCTTTTCTTTTAATAGAGCATTTTTAATAGAATATATTGTTTAGCTGCCTTGGAATTAAATCTGTAAAATATTAATGAATATACTAAGGCTTGAAAAACCCAGCAGTGTGTGTGTAACTTATCTGGCTTTCAGTAGCTCTGAGAGAGTAGCAAGGAATCAAAGCGAAATTTTGAAGAAAAACTGTTCTTCACGGCTGGCTGCCCTGGTAGGCATAAAATATTAATATTTGTACAAAAGGCTGATGCTCTCGGCAGAGGCTTTGAAACCAATCTGGATATCTTAGAAGGGTGGGAGGTGGGTGAGGTGAGTGGAAGACACTGACTCAGCGGAACAGAGCCCTCAGCCACAGTCTCAGGTGGGCACACAGCCATCTCCTCTGAGCCATCCCTGCTATGGACGCTGGCTTTTGTTTTCTCTCTAATTCATGCAGACTTCTTGTAGGAACCAGGAAGACATTGCTTTTACCGAGGTTTAAGCCGGTTAACTAGCATTCCCCAAGTAGTTGTTCTCCTCAAGTTGTCATTCTGTTGAGGAGAGCACATTTGCTAACAAAATGTTTGGGAAATGTCTTCAGTCCTTGTTATGTAGAGTCTTGTAAGCCTCCCTTAAGCCAATATTCCAGAAATACCACCATGCCCAGGAGCAGGCTGAGTTTCTTCCTTTCCTTTTGTTCTGTAGCTTGTACCTCCAACTAAAATTTAGAGTTAAGAGCACAAAGTTAGATGGCATACTTCTTTTTTTCAAAACAAGGTAACAATGTAAATTAGAAAACATAGGACTCTAGCCTCCATTATAAATTTTGGGTGGGGTTTGTAGGACCTAAATGTCTGTGTGGTAAATTAAGAGAGTTTTAGGTAAATTTTACACCAGATTTTCTATATTATGTTACGATTTTTGAAAACATATTCCTGTCTTTTTATCTTATTTATTTATTTTTTTTTTTAAAGAAAACTCATCTCTGGTTAGCCTTCACAAACTGCAGTCTGAATGTACAATTGTTGATATTTTATACTTGTATTTATTGTGTGGTAAAGATGTCTTTTTTTTCCCCCATTAGTTTCCTCAGAAAAGTGCAGATCCGCTTGATTAGGTTCAGAAGGTGATGTCCCATTGTAGCTAAAGCTTGTCTGACCTAAAGTGCTTTGGTAGTAAGGAAGTCACTTACTGACCTGTCCTGTATGACAGCAAAATAAGGTAGAAGTTAATGTGCTAGTGAGTAAGTTCCAAATTGCAGCCTTTCATATTGCCTCCATGTGAGGCTGTGAGATCTTGGCCTAGCTTCTTGTTTATCATGGATAGATTTCACACATTCCATTTACAATTCCATGGTAGAGTGTAACTAGATGACTTGCCTTTCTTTAGGAAGAAAGCATGAGGCACAACAGCCTACTCTAAATGAAGCTCTGTTGTTTGCTTGTAAGGAATTGTTTTAATTACCCTTGATTAGATGTGTTTTCAGTGAGGTTGACCTTGACGCTCAACACGGACACAGCTGTTTCTCTTGACCATCTTAATTTGAGCCTTACTTAATAGATAGAGCAGGACTGGCAAGTTAGTAAGGGCCCAAATCTTTAGTTTTGGACCTGCTAGCTAGTTCAGTTCTATCTGAACTCTTACCTTGAAAAATTAAGATTTATAGAAGAAGCCATTAATGTTCTATCAGGCGTCTTTAATCATCTTAATCAATATAGTTATAAAAACTAGTTCTTGAAATATGTATCTACAAATTATTGCAGGTGGATAGCCTTCTTTCTGATAGCTGATACAAGGTTTCCCTGGCTAGCAAATTATTGGAGAAGGCAATGGCACCCCACTCCAGTACTCTTGCCTGGCAAATCCCATGGACAGAGGAGCCTGGGTAGGCTGCAGTCCATGCTAAGGGTCAGACACAACTGAGCGACTTCACTTTGACTTTTCACTTTTATGCATTGAAGAAGGAAATGGCAACCCACTCCAGTGTTCTTGCCTGGAGAATCCCAGGGACAGGGGAGCCTGGTGGGCTGCCATCTAGGGTCGGACAATGTTGGACACAACTGAAGTGACTTAGCAGCAGCAGCAAATTATTGTGGGTGGATAGCCTTCTTTCTGATAGCTGATATAAGGTTTCCCTGGCTAGCAGTCATCCTATAAACTGTACAGATTTTCAATCTCCTGATCTCAGGAAGGGTAGCAGTTCTGATTTTACCATTTGCCTTTACCTCTATTTTATTTGGGGTTTTTGTTGTTGCTGTTACTGAGTATCAACAAGCAAAACACTTTACATAGGAGTGTAATTAAGTCTTTTTTACCTTTCTCATTCAGATCTTTATAATACGGAAACAACACAGTACTTGTGGTTATAATGGTTGTCATCTCTCAGGCAGTGACTAAAGTGAAAACTCATCCAGAATACATAAGGAATACCTATATATTATAAAAAAGAAGACCACCCCCCTTTAAAAAAATTCTATAGATAAATAGGCAGAAAAAACGGGCACTTTACAAAAGGGGATCTCCAACAGGCAATAAACATGAAAAAAATTCTTAGAACTTTTAATCATTAGGGAAGTACAGAGAAAGTACGATGTATTGGTGAGGATGTAAAGAATAGGAATTTTCTTGGATTTCCAGTAGGAGGGTAAATTGTCATACATTTTACCTTTTTTTCTTTTTACTTTTTATTGAAGGATAATTGCTTTACAGAATTTTGTTGTTTTCTGTCAAACCTCAACATGAATAGGTATACATATATCCCCTCCCTTTTGAACCTCCCTCCAATCTCCCTTCCCATCCCACCCCTCTAGGTTGATACAGAGTTTGAGTTTCCTGAGCCATACAGTGAATTCCCATTGGCTATCTATTTTACATGTGATAATGTAAGTTTCCATGTTACTCTTTCCATACATCTCACCCTCTCCTCCCTTCTCCCCATGTCGGTAAGCCTGTTCTCTATGTCTCTTTCTCCATTGTTGCCTTGTAAATAAATTCTTCAGTACCATTCTTCTAGATTCCGTATATATGAGTTAGAATATGATATTTATCTTTTTCTTTCTGACTCACTTCACTTTGTATAATAGGTTCTAGGTTCATCCACCTCATCAGAACTGACTCAAATGCATTCCTTTTTATGGCTGAGTAATATTCCATTGTGTATATGTACCACAACTTCTTTATTCATTCATCTGTTGATGGACATCTAGGTTGCTTCCATGTTCTAGCTATTGTAAATAGTGCTGCAGTGAACAATGGGATACATACGGCTTTTCAATGTTGGTTTCCTCAGGCTATATGCCTCAGAGTGGGATTTCTGGGTCCTATGGTGGTTTTATTCCTAGTTTTTAAAGGAATCTCCATACTGTCTTCCATAGTGGCTGTATCAATTTACATTCCCACCAACAGTGGAAGAGTGTTCCCTTTTCTCCACACCCATTCCAGCATTTATTATTTGTAGACTTTCTGATGAGGGCCATTCTGATCCGTGTGAGGTGATATCTCATTGCAGTTCTGATTTGTATTTCTCTAGTAATGAGCTATGTTGAGCATCTTTTCATGTGTTTGTCAGCCATCTGTATGTCTTCTTTGGAGAAATGTCTGTTTAGGTCTTTTCCCCACTTTTTAATTGTGTTGTTTGTTTTTTTGGCATTGAGTCGTATGAGCTGCTTGTATATTTTGGAAATTAATCCTTTGTCAATTGTTTCATTTGCTATTATTTTCTCCCATTCTGAGGGTTGTCTTTTCACCTTGCTTATAGTTTCTTTTGCTGTGCAAAAGCTTTTAAGTCTAATAAGGTCCCACTTGTTTACTTTTGTTTTTTATTTCTGTTACTCTAGGAGGTGGTTGTAGAGGATCTTGCTTTGATTTATGTCGTCGAGTGTTCTGCCTCTGTTTTCCTCTAAGAGTTTTATAGTTTCTGGTCTTACATTTAGGTCTTTAATCCACTTTGAGTTTATCTTTGTGTATAGTGTTAGGAAGTGTTCTAATTTCATTCTTTTACATGTAGCTGTCCAGTTTTCCCAGCACCATTTATTTGAAGAGACTGTTTTGGCCCCATTATATATTCTTGCCTTCTTTGTCAAAAATAAGGTGCCTGTAGGTGCATGGGTTTATTTCTGGGCTTTCTATCTTGTTCCATTGGTCTCTATTTCTGTTTTTGTGCCAGTACCACACTGTCGTATTAACTAGCTTCATAGTATAATCTGAAGTCAGGAGGGTTGATTCCTCAAGCTCCATTCTTCTTTCTCAAGACTGCTGTGGCTATTTGGGGTCTTTTGTGTTTCCATATGAATTGTGAAATTTTTTGTTCTAGTTCTGTGAAAAATGTCTGGTAATTTGATTAGGGATCGCATTGAATCTGTAGATTGCTTTTGGTAGTACAGTCATTTTCACAATACTAATTCTTCCTACCCAGGAACATGGACTCTCTCTCCATTTATGTCATCTTTGATTTCTTTCATCAGTGTTTTATAATTTTCTGTGTACAGTTCTTTTGTCTCCTTAGGTTTATTCCTAGATATTTCTTTTTGTTGCAGTGGTGAATGGGATCGATTCCTTAATTTCTCTTTCTGATTTTTCATTGTTAGTATATAGAAAAGCAAGTGATTTCTGTGTTTTGATTTTGTATCCTGCAACTTTGCTAAATTCACTGATTAGCTCTAGTAATTTTCTGATACTATCTTCAGGGTTTTCTATGTACAGTATCATGTCATCTGCAGACTGTGAGAGCTTTACTTCTTGTCCAGTCTGGATTCCTTTTATTTCTTTTTCTTCTCTGATTGCTGTAGCTAGGATTTCCAGAGCTATGTTGAATAATAGTGGTGCAAGTGGACATCCTTGTCTTGTTCCTGAACTTAGGGGGAATGCTTTCAGTTTTTGACCATTGAGAATAATGTTTGCTGTAGGCTTACCATATATGGCCTTTACTATGTTGGGGTAGATTCCTTCTGTGCCCCATTTTTTGAAGAGTTTTAATCATAAATGGGTGCTGAATTTTGTCAAAGGCTTTTTCTGCATCTATTGAGATTCTTATATAGTTTTTATCTTTCAGTTTGTTAAAATGGTGTATTACATCGGTTGATTTGTGTATTTTGAAGAATCCTTGCATTCCTGGAATAAACCCAACTTGATCATGGTGTATGAGCTTTTTGATATGTTGCTGAATTCTGTTTGCTAAAATTTCGTTGAGGATTTTTGCATCTATGTTCATCAGTGATGTTGGCCTGTAGTTTTCTTTTTGTGTGTTGTCTTTGTCTGGTTTTGGTATCAGGGTGATGGCCTCATAGAATGAGTTTGGAAGAAACACATGAAAAAAATGCCTCTGAAAATTTTTTGAAACCGTTTTAGAAGGATAGACATTAGCTATACTCTAAATGTTTGATAGAATTCTCCTGTGAGGCCTTCTGGTCCTGGGCTTTGTTTTTTTGGGAGACTTTTGATCACAGCCTCAATTTCAGTGCTTGTAATTGGGTTGTTCATAATTTATATTTCTTCCTGGTTCAGTCTTGGAATATTGTACTTTTCTAAGAATCTGTCCTTTACTTCCAGGTTATCCATTTTATTGCCATATAGATGTTCATAATAGTTTCTCATAATCCTTTGTATTTCTGCATTGTCTGTTGCAACCTCTCCTTTCTCATTTCTAATTTTGTTGGTTTGATTCTTTTCTCATTTTTTCTTGATGAGTCTGGCTAAAGGTTTGTCAATTTTGTTTATCTTCTTAAAGAACCAGCTTTTAGTTTCATTAACCTATACTATTGTTTCTTTCATGTCTTGTTCTTTTATTTCTGCTCAGATCTTATGATTTCTTTCCTTCTACTAATTTTGGGGGTTTTTTGTTCTTCTTTTCCCAGTTGTTTAGGTGTAAAGTTAGGTTGTCTATTCAATGTTTTTCTTGTTTCTTGAAGTAGGATTGTATAGCTGTAAACTTCCCTCTTTAAACGGCTTTTGCTGCATGCCATAGGTTTTGAGTTGTCATGTTTTCATTGTCATTTGTTTCTAGAAATTTTTTGCTTTCCCTTTTGATTTCTTCAGTAACCTGTTGGTTATTTAGAAACATGTTGTTTAATCTCCATGAGTTTGTATTTCTTGCAGTTATTTTCTTGTAATTGATATCTAGTCTCATAGCGTTGTGGTTGGAGAAGATGCTTGATATGATTTCAGTTTTCTTAAATTTACTGAGGCTTGATTTATGACCCAAGATGTGGTCTATCCTGGGAAATTTCCATGTGCACTTGAGAAGGTGGTATATTCTTCTGCATTTGGATGGAATGTCCTGAAGATATCAAGGAGATCCATCTCATCTAATGTATTAAGACTTGTGTTTCCTTATTAACTTTCTGTTCTGTTGATCTGTCCATTGGTGTGAGTGGGGTGTTAAAGACTCCTGTTAGTATTGTGTTACTGTCAATTTCTCCTTTTATGTCTCTTAGTGTTTGTCTTATGTATTGAGGTGCTCCTATATTGGGTGCATGGATATTTACAATTGTTATGTCTTCCTCTTGGAATGATCCCTTAATCATTATGTAGTGTCCTTCCTTATCTCTTGTAATATTCTTTAAGGTCTGTTTTGTCTGATATGAGGATTGCTACTCCAGTTTTCTTTTGCTTCCCATTTGCATGGCATATATTTTTCCATCCTCTCACTTTCAGTCTATATGTGTCTTTAGGTATGAAGTGGGTTTCTTTTAGACAGTGTATATATGGGTCTTGTTTTTGTATCCGTTCAGCCAATCTGTGTCTTTTGGTTGGGGTATTTAATCCATTTACATTTAAAGTAATTATTGATATATATCTTCCTATGGCCATTTTCTTAATTGTTTGGGGTGGATTTTGTAGATCTTTTTTTTCTTTTCTTGTATTTCTCGACTATATAAGTCCCTTTAATATTTGTTGTAAAGCTGGTTTGGTGGTACTCAATTCTCTTAACTTTTGCTTGTCTGAAAAGCTTTTTATTTCTCTATCAATTCTGAACGAGTATCTTTGCCAAATACAGTACTCTTGGTTGTACAATACTCTTGATTGTAGAGTTTTCCCTTTTAGTACTTTAAATATATCCTGCCATTCCCTTCTGGCCTGCAGTTTCTGCTGAAAGATCAGCTGTTAAGCATTTGGGGTTTCCCTTGTATGTTACTTGTTGCTTCTCCCTTGCTGCTTTTAATATTCTTTCTTTGTGTTTAGTCTTTGTTAGTTTGATTAGTATGTGTCTTAGCATGTTTCTCCTTGGGTTTATCCTGTGCCTCTTGAACTTGATTGACTATTTCCTTTTCCATGTTGAGAAAATTTTCAACTGTAATCTCTTCAAAAAATTTCTCATACCCTTTCTTTTTTTCTTCCTCTTCTGAGACCCCCTATAATTCAAATGTTGGTGTGTTTGGTATTGTCCCAGAGGTCTCTGAGACTATCCTCAGTTCTTTTCATTCTTTTTACTTTATTCTGCTCTTCAGAAGTTATTTCCACCATTTTATCTTTCAGCTTACTGATTTGTTCTTCTGCTTCAGATATTCTGCTATTGATTCCTTCTGGAGTTATTTTTAATTTCAGTAATTGTATTGTTTGTCTGTGTATATTTATCCTTTAATTCTTCTAGGTCTTTGTTAATTGATTCTTGGATTTTCTCCGTTTTGTTTTCAAGGTTTTTGGTCATCTTTACTATCATTACTGAATTCTTTTTCAGGTAGTTTGCCTATTTTCTCTTCATTTATTTGGACTTCTGTGTTTCTAGTTTGTTCCTTCATTTGTGTAGTATTTCTCTGCCTTTTCATTATTATTATTATTTTTTAACTTACTGTGTTTGAGGTCTCATTTTCTCAGATGTCAAGTTTGAATACTTTCTTCCTTTTGGTTTCTGCCCTCCTCCTAAGGTTGGTCCAGTGGTCTGTGTAAGGTTTGTATTGGGTGAGTTTTTGTTTGTCTTTTTCCTTCTGATGGGCAAGGCTGAGTGAGGTGGTAATTCTGTCTGCTGATGATTGGGTTTGTATTTTTGTTTTGTTTGCTGTTTAGATGAGGTGTCCTGCACAGGGTCCTACTGGTGGTTGGGTTATGCCAATGTATTCAAGTCGTTTCCTTTGTGTGAGTTCTCACTATTTGATACTCCCTAGGGTTAGTTCTCTGGTAGTCTAGGGTCTTGGAGTCAGCACTCCCACTCCAAAGGCTCAGGGTTTGATCTCTGGTCTCCACAAGTGGTTTGCTATGGCATTAAGTGAGATTAAAACAAATATCCAAAAACGAGAAACCCAAGATGAACTCCAGACAAATGGCAGTTACAAAATCAAGAAAATAGTAATTAAAATAATGGAATATACAGATATACATATACACCCATGAGCAAAGTCAGAACAGTCCAACAAAAGTATAGTAAAGTAGATTGACCTGGTGAACAAAGGAAATAAAAAATTATATTTACCAGTTACTAACTAAAGCACAAAGTAGAAAACAAAACTAAAGCAAGGTGCCAAGTGGGGAATAAAGTGATGAGAATAAAACTAACAAATATGTTGAGAGGAAAGGAAAGAAAGAATATATATACAGAGTTAAATAGAGGTAGATGAAGAAGATTTATATACATTAAAGATTAACTGTAAGGGCGAAAGAACAGTAAGAGAAGCAAACAAAAGAATAAATGTATAAAAAATATAATAGGTTTGAAGTGAAAGTCATTCAGTCATGTTTTGACTCTTTGTGACTCCATGGACTGACTATACAGCCCATGGGATTCTCCAAGCCAGAATACTGGAGTGGGTAGCTTTTCCCTTCTCCAGGGGATCTTTCCAAACCCAGGCCTCCCACATTGCAGGTAAATTCCAATAGGTTTAAAAAAATTAATTAAAATTATAAAAAAGAGAAAATAAAAACTGAAGAAGAAAGCAAAAAGGAAAAAAGAAAACTCCACAGAACTGCAAAAGCCCAACGTAGAGGCAGAGGTTTAGAACAATAATAAAAAGTGTGACTGCATATACACATATACTTATACACCTATAAGTAAGATCAAAACAGTCCAAGAAAAATAGAGTACAATACATTGACTCAGTGAACAAAGGAAACCAAAAATTATATCTATCAGAACAAAACTAACTAAAGTACAAACTGGAAAACTAAAGCCAGGTGCCAGTTGGGGGATAAAGCAGTGCAAATAAAACTAACAAATATGTTGAGATGAAAGGAAAGAAAGAAAGAAAAGAAAGAAGAGATATGCAAAGTTAAATAGAGGTAGATAAAGAAGATTTATATACATTAAAGATTAACTGCAAGGGGAAAAGAACAGTAGGAAAAGCAAACAAAGGAATAAATGTAGAAAAAATAATAGATTTAAAAAATTAAAATTAAAAAAGAGAGAGAAAAAAGAAAACTCTAGAGAACTGTAAAAGCCCAGCATAGAGGCAGAGGTTTATAACAACAATAAAAAATGTGACTGAGAAAAAAATTAAAAAGCTCAAAAGCTTAATTAGATTTCATAGTGCCAATAAAATCGACCACTACAACAGAGGAGGGAAAGAAGGAAAAAAAGAAAAAAAAACCAAAAAGAATCTACAGAACAATTGAAAGCATAATAATAAATGTTTTTCTTGAGTCATTGCGGTCAGAGTCCTTTCCCTTGCTGGTAGTCACAATTCACCTTACCTCCGTAGGTTGCCCTCCAACACTGTGCTGATCTGTGGACCTGTTGTGGGGGCAGCTCAGATTCCAGTCTGGTCCTACTCCTGTGTGTTCTTGCCTCCAATGTCCACAGCTAACAGAACCAGTGCATTTTCTTTTGCAGGAACTCTCAATGTCCTTTTATATGTTCCATAGACACAGAATCTGCCTATTTGATTGTGTGGATTTAATCTGCAGCTTGTACAGCTGGTGGGAGGTTTTGGGTCTTCTTCCTTAGCCACACTGCCCCTGGGTTTCAATTATGGTTTTATTTGCACATCTGCATGTGGGTTGTCCACTGGGGTTTGCTCCTGAGGCTGCCCTGGAGGACTTGGGTTTGTCTTTGTGAGGGCCAGGTGTGGAGGTGGTGCAGCTGCTTGGGTTGCAGGGGTTCTGGCAGCATCAGGTACTCAGGGGACTTGGTGGCTAGGGCAGCAGGAAATATAGTGCTGTAGAAGGGTGTGGCAACCAGCATTGGCCAATATGCTCCAGTGTTCTTGCCTGGAGAACCCCCCTCCCTGCCAGAGAAGCGTGCCTGGCTACAGTCTACAGGGTCACAAAGAGTTGGACACTACCAAAGCAACCCTGCGTGCATAGATGCAAGACTTTTTTTGCCTGTGGCAGCTCTGCCCCAGTGAGAGTTGAGCCTGAAGGTGGCGCAGCTGCTTGGCTTGAGTGGACCCTGGCAGCGCCAAGTGTGCAGGGACATGGACTGCCTCTGCTGCAGGAGTTATGGCCCTATCAGAGTCTTTTTTCGAGCCTCTTGTAGCTGGTGATCAGAAGGCCTCTTTGGCCACTCTTTCTCTGTAGCTCCTCCCATTCAGGCACTTAGCAAGTTCCCTTGCCTGGGGTCCTTCTCTGTTGCTCTGTGTGTCAGGCACATAGAGGTGACCCCCTGGCTGGGGTCCTGCTCTGTAGATTGGCCCATCAGGCACTTAAAGGGACACCCTGGTGAGGTCCTACTCTGTAGTTCAGTGTGTCAGGCATTTGATGGGCCAACCTCTCTATTGTTCAGCTGCCATTGCTGGCGTGTAGGGGACAAGAGGCTATGGTGATGGCTTCACCCCCCACATGTGACTCAGCAGTATCATCTTGCTTCCATGGCTGCCTGGCTTTCCTCCACAGGCATTTCTCACCACAATCTTCTCCCTCACATCCCCTCGATCTGTCTCTCTGCAGTCAACAGCAGCCCTTGCCCTGGGATTGCTCCACAATCCCTAAACTCCAGCTCCCAGCTGCTGCACCTTCCAGGGGATCTACATCCCTGTCTGGGGTACATGCGGCTGCAGCAAGGACTGTCTGATTCTCATTCCATTTAGGCTGCCACAGTTCAGCTGTTGCAGTCTCAGCCTTAAATGTTTCTCCACTGCCTCAGACGATTGCCCTGCTGTGGGGATCAGTTCCCCTACCCACCGAGGGCAGGTCCAGTCCTACAAGCACTCCTGTTTCCCCCTAGTTCCTTAGTCCTACCAAGTTTCATGTGGTTCTATGTGTCCTTTTCCGCTGGTTAGGTCCTCCTGTCCTGCTCTCAGCTGGCGTTCTGCATGTACTTCCTGATGTATCCATGGAGAGAGACGTACTCCACGTCCACCTACTCCTCTGCCATCTTGTTCCTCGTCATAGTTTACTTTTATATATGCTATATATAAACACTTATTGTATTACTGTTGTTTTTGCTTTAAGCAGTCACCTATCTCCTGGAGCAAATCCAGTTAAGGAAAGCACTGTTTATGTTTACCTTAAATTATTCTATTTTTAGTGTTCTCCATTTCTTTGTGAAGATACAGATTTCTATCTGATGTCAGATTCCTTGTTCCTGAGGAACTTACTGTAACATTTCCTGTTATACAGGTCTGCTGGCAATAAATTCTTTCACCTTTGTGTATGTGCAGGGATGAAGGTCTTTATTCGTGATTATTTTTTCTAAATATGTTTCCCCTGGGTATAAAATTATGGGTTGACTCTTTTCAGCAGTTTTGAATGTGTTGTTCCATTTTCTTCTGACTTTCATTGTTTCAGTATGAAGATCTGCTGTAATTCTTATCTTGCTGTTAAGCATATCTTCCTTTCCTTCAGTTATCTTTAAGATTTGATTTTTATCCTAGTTTTTTAACACTTTGAATGGAAGATGCTGTGTGTGTGTGTGTGTGTGCGCGCGCGCACGCGCACATGTGCAGATGTGTGCACGTGTGCATGTGTGCATGGTGTTTATATTGATCCCTGGTTTCTGAGTGTCTTGAAATCCCTGGGATTTGGTGTCATTAATTTTGTAAAATTACAGGTGTGATTTCTTCAACATTATATTTGCCCTGTTTTCTCTCATTCTTCTAGTATCACAGTTACACATATGTAAGATTTTGTTTGACTGCCCTTGACACTCTGTTCTTTATTTTTCATGCTATTTTTTTCCTTGTGATCCAGTTTGGCTAATTTCTGTTGAGCTCATCAAAACACTGCATACAGAGAAATCCACAGCAGTGCTTATCATAGTAAAACTGACTGGCAGCACAGAGAATTGAGTAACTGTCGTAGTAAAGATGCTAAAGTAAAAAGCATTTGGAGAAAAAGACACATTTCATTAAAAGAAGCAATACTAAGTCCATCAGCTGACTATTCAACAGAAACAATGAAATCCGGAAGTCAATAGGATGGCACTTTAAAAAATCAGAAAGAAAAAAATTTTCAAATTATGATTTAAGCACAGTGAAAATACCCTTCAAAAATAAAGATGAGAAGGCACTTTCATGAAAACAAAAACCAAGGGGGTCTGTTAATCACAAATCTGCTTTCTAAGAAGTATATAAAAAACAGAGAAAAAGAAGGAAGGAAACCTTTAGGGAGGGGAGGGTGTGATGACAGATGAAAAATCTGCTAGAAGAAACGAACAACAGGGGATGAAATAAATTTGTCATTTAAGTGAACGTTGGCTGTGAAAACTAATAAATCCAGTTCTTGTGCAGTTTAAAATAGATGTAGAACCAAAATGGACAACAGTAAGTAAAAGGAAGAAGGGCAATAAATGGAGTAAAAACCTGCTGACGTTCTTAGTATCTGGAATAAGGTTAAAAACAATAATTTGAATAAGAATGTGATAGATTAAGGATACCACTGAAGGACAAAGCTGTCTTGCTCAAGGTCATGTCGCCATGAAAGAACTCAGGACTTTCTGTATCCAAGTTGCTGCCTTCTGCACTGCCTCATGTTTTTTGTTTCTTTTCCACTCTGGGTACTCTTTCAGGCATTTGCTTCATGTTTGTGCCTTTTTTTTTTTCTTAAAATCATACATAGTACCCTGTAATCCTATGGTGGTTTTTTTCCTACAACTTTCTTTCACCTCCTGACTATCTGCCTCAGTACTTAAGACAGTGTCAGGTTCATCTTCGATTTAACTATTGCTCTTCAGAAGAATTTATCTCTAATTATCCCACTGTGCTGAACCTTACCTTTTCTTATCTTGCCCTCTGGAAACAGAAGACTACCCCTTGCTTGCTCAGTCCTGACCTCAGTTCAAGGTCTAGATACAAACCTGTCATAGTTCTAAAGGCCTTACTTGGTGCATAGAGGAAGGTACTCAGACTTCAGAGTCCAATAAACTTGAATCCTTGTATCCTGACTCTGCCACTGTCTAATTCTGTGTCTCTGAATAAATTTACTAATCTCTCTGAGCCTCAGTTTCTCCAGCTGTAAGTGAAGATAATCATAACTACCTCAAAAGCTTGTTAGTTAATGGAGCTAATGCTTAACTGCCCAGTAAGGTTCCTGCCTAGACATTTTAATATATTTTAATGTGTATTAAATATATATCTTACAGATATATATTTTGCATAATTGGAAGCCTGCTTAGTTTTGCATCCTCCATTTTTTGCTGTATTTTAAACATTTATCCATGTTAATGATACTGCTAATAATTCTGTTACATATTGCAGTATAATCAATATAAAGATAATAACTGTTCCATCATGTAGCAAAGATGATAATCTTTGGCATTGTTCTTAACGGTGGTATAATAATCCAAGCTATATGGACATGCTATACTTTAATCAGTTTTTTCCTTGACCATGTCTTCTGTGTGAAAGTTTCACCAGTAGAAAAGTAGCCCTGTGGAGAATATCCTTGTCAGGTCTTTGAGACAGTTATGTTACTGTATCAGGAGTGTCACTGGAGCTCTGTGCAGTGCTCATGGAAGTATGGCAGGAAGGGCCAGAAGTGAGAGAGCAGGTTACAGGGAGACATGGACCTCATTGTTCAAAAGAGAACAAAACTGTGAGCACCCACTTTCTATAAAATGTACTGAAGAATTGCTGGAGAAGGTGAAAGTCTGGATTGTTTTCAGAAGGTGTAATTAAGGGCAACTGAGATAAGTTGCTTATCCCTGCAAGAGACTGGTGCTCAGGAGAGCCCAAAGGGGCCCTTGAACTTCGTTCAGCTCAAGTGGACCTGCATCGTTGGCCCATGTCTTATCTTACGGCTAAACCTTCAGCAACTTGGATTTGAGCTTTGTGGGTCTACTTACACATGGGTTTTTTGTTGTTGTTGTGTGGTTTTTTAAAAAAACTGTCTGACTCTTTGCGACCCCATGGACTGTAGCCCGCTGGGCTCCTCTGTCCACAGGATTCTCCAGACAAGACTACAGGAGTGGGTTGCCATTTCCTTCTCCAAGGGATCTTAACCCAGGGATCAACTTGGGTCTCTCATATTGTGGACAGATTCTTTACTGTCTGCTTTAAAAACTGGGAAAATGTTACATGAAGCTTTTATTTTTAAAACACTTTTTATTTTGTATTGGGGTACAGTCAGCAATGTTGTGATAGTTTCAGGTGAACAGCGAAGGGACTCGGCCACACATGTATACATACGTCCATTCTCCCCTCCCGTCCAGGCTGCACACAACACTGAGCAGAGCTCCCTGTGCTGTACACTAGGACCTTGTTGGTTATCCATTTTAAGTATAGCAGTGTGTACATGTCCATGCCAAACTCCCTAACTGTCCTTTCCCCTCATTCCCCCCTGCCCCCATAACCATAAGTTCTTCTCTAAGTCTTTTTCTGTTTTGTAAGTAAACATGAGTTTTTTTAAAATAGTAAAAACTATAGTACTGCACAAACCTTGGATACTGATGTTACTGAGAGACAACTATAAAGTTATATATGGGTTTTCCACTGTATAGAGGAAAACCTTAGCACCCCAAACCTCTAGTGTTGTTCAAGGGTGAGTTAGAGTTGTGCAGATTCTTTTGTTTATGACCAGCTTTTGTTTACTTGAAAGGTTTGTTCTAAATTCATTTATTATCATCTATTCAAATCTAGGAAATAGTAACAATCAGACCTGATTTTGTAACTGTGAATTTACTATACAGAGCTCATGTTGCTACTCTGTGTAAGTCCTAAGCCTTGGTTGTCTGCCCAGAATGCTAATACAAAGATTGCTAAGTTATAATAACTTAGCAAAAAATATATATATACTTTTTGTATAAAGCTAACGAGAAGCTTGGGCTTCCCTGGTGGCTCAGATCTACCTGCAATGCAAGAGACCTAGGTTCGATCCCTGGGTGGAGAAGATCCCCTGGAGAAAGGAATAGCTACCCACTCCAGTAGCTTGCCTGGAGAATTCCGTAGACAGAAAGGAGCCCGGTGGGCTACAGTCTTTGGGGTCGCAAAGAGTCAGACACAAATGAGAGACTTAACACTTTGACTTTTCAATTAGAAGCCTACTGAAAAGACATTATAGCGACCTGCTAGCTGAAAAATTTAAACACTTGAGCCAAGATGGCTGCAAGTAAGTCCCTATCCAAGAGATAGGTTCCTGAGATCTTAGTTTGAAATATCTTTGCTAGTCGTCGTCTTTTTCTTTTTTTTTAAGGTGGAACATTTGCCTTTCTGAGTGTAAATCAAATTGAAATGTTTTTCTGGCTAGAGTTGATGTCATTGAGCCAGCTGCTTGTTTGATCTAAATTAATAGAACTTGTATTTATTGCAGTGTTCCCTTCCTTACCTAAGCGTGCGACCAAGCTTGTTGATTACAGGAGGCTCGCAGGAATGGTGTGCAGTCTGCTTTAACTACATAATTAGAACAGCATGTGTGTGACAGTCAGTGGTTTAAAGTAGTAATTCAGTTCTGTCTGGAAGGATTATTTACCCTTCCATTTATTCACATTTCTCTATTTGTGCCAATTTTTACATGCCAATCCACGTTAGTTTTCTGTGGTAATGTACCATATACAATTAACAATTGTGCCTTGATCACAAGTCCTTTCATCTTTCTACTGATAGTCTAGAAGAAGGCATATTTTCACATTTTCCATAGAAGAAGCCTTTTAGGGATAGTTCAGTCAGTCATTCACAGGATATCTCACAGTTCTCATGATGTTCATTTAATGGTACTTGGCAAAACAATTAAAATTAATAGCTTTAGGTGTGTAAGGAAGTGAAATTAAAACTTTGTTTAAATACTCTACTTCCAGATATATACTATTTCAAAATAAATTTTATTTTGCAAACAACTTAAAATTCTGTAAATTAACTTCTAATGAAAGAATATTTTCTAGCATTTACATTGATTTTCCATCCCCCTCCATCTTCTCTGGATCTGAAAAGGTATTAATCCAAAATTGGTCTTTTTACTGAAGCCGATGTGTCCTCAGCTTTTGAAAACAAATTAGAATTTACCAGTTATGTTTTATGTTCAGTTTCAGCCTTCACGTGAATTCAGATGTGCCAGATGACATGCTTGAATGTTTTTATTTAGTGAAAGATACCAGTACCTCCCCTTTCTTTCTGTGTAAGACTTTTTCCTTCTCTCCCTCCACTCCAGCGCATATGAAAAATGGAGATTTTAAAGCACAATAATCCGGAAGAAAGGGGAAAGTCCATTGATATTAGTCTGTTGTTCAGTTGCTCAGTTGTGTCCAACTTTTTATGACTCCGTGGACTGCAGAACACCAGGCTTCCCTGTCCTTCACTGTCTCCCAGAGTTTGCTCAAATTCATGTCCATTGAGTTGGTGATGCTTTCTAACCATTTCATCTTCTTTTGCCGCCTTCTCCTTTTGCCTTCAGTCTTTCCCAGCATCAAGGTCTTTTTCAGTGAGTCAGTTCTTCACATCAGGTGGCCAGAATAGTCAAGTTTCAGCATCAGTCCTTTCAGTGTATATTCAGGGTTGATTTCCTTTAGGAGTGACTGGTTTGATCTCCTTGCAGACTCACAAGAGTCTTCTCCAGGACCACAATTCAAATGCATTAATTGTTTACTGTTCAGCCTTCTTTATGGTTTAACTCTCACGTTCATACATGACTACTGGAAAAAACCATAGCTTTGACTATACAGACCTTCATCTGCCAAAGTGACATCTCTGCTTTTTAATACACTGTCTAGGTTTGTCATAGCGTTTCTTCCAGGGAGCAAGTGTCTTTCAATTTTGTGGCTACAGTCATTGTCTGCAGTGATTTGGAGCTGAAGAAAATTGTCAACTGTTTCCATTTATTCCCCCATTTCTTTGCCATGAAGTGATGGGACTGGATGCCACCATTGTAGTTTTTTGAATGTTGAGTTTTAAACCAGCTTTTTCACTCTCCCATTTCACCTTCATCAAGAGTCTCTCTAGTTTCTTGTCACCGTGTGCCATTAAGGTGGTATCATCTGCATATCTGAGGTTGTTGATATTTCTTCTGTCTTGATTCCAGCTGCAGATTCAACCAGCCTGGCATCTTGCATCATGTATTCTGCATAAAAATTAAATAAGCAGGATAACAGTATACAGCCATGTCTTACTCCTTTCCAAATTTTGAACCAGTCAGTTGTTCCATGTGAGGGTCTGATTGTTGCTTCTTGACCTGCATACAGGTTTTTCAAGAGACAGGTAAAGTATGGTCTGGTATTCTCATCTCTTTAAGAAATTTTCCACAGTCTGTTGTGATCCATGTAGTCAAAAGCTTTTGTGTAGTCAGTGAGGCAGAAGTAGGTGTTTTTCTGTAATTCCCTTTCTGTGTGATCAAACGAATGTTGGCAATTTGATTTCTGGTTCCTGTGTCTTTTCTAAATCCACCTTGTTCATCTGGAAGTTCTTGGTTCACATACTGCTGAAGCCTAGCTTGAAGGATTCTGAGCTTACCTTGCTAGCAAGTGAAATGAGCGCAGTTGTCCAGTAGTTGCAGCTTTCTTTGGCATTGCCCTTCTTTGGGATTGGAATGAAAACTGACCTTTTCCAGTCTTGTGACCACTGCTGAGTTTTCCAAATTTGCTGACATATTGAGTGCAACACTTTAACAGCCTCATCTTTTAGGATTTTGAATAGCTCAGCTGGAATTCCATCACCTCCGCTAGCTTTGTTTGCAGTAATGCACCATAAGGCCCACTTAACTTCACACTTTAGGACATCTGGCTCTAGGTGAGTGACCATACCATCATGGTTATCTGGGTCATTAAGACCTTTTTCGTATAGTTCTTCTCTGTATTCTTGCCACCTCTTCTTAATCTCTTCTGCTTCTGTTAGGTCCTTACTGTTTCTGTCCTTTATCATGCCCATCATTGCACGAAATATTACCTTGATATATCTCTAGTTCTCTAGTCTTTTCCATTCTGTTGTTTTCCTCTACTTCTTTGCATTGTTCATTGAAGAAGGCATCCTTATCCCTCCTTGTTATTTTCTGAAACTCTGCATTCAGTTGGGTATATCTTCCTGTTTCACCCTTGCTTACACTTCTCTTCTTTCCTTAGCTATTTGTAAACAGACCCTTGATCAATCTTCTTTGCCCAAAAGCCACCCAGTACATTATAATGGGATGCACCAGCCTTCTCAAGTTACTTTATTAGGGGGAAAAAAACCCTTTGTATTTCCACTTCCAGGGGTTGGTGGTGGTGTTCAGTCACCAAGTCATATCTGACTCTTCATGACCTCATGGACTAGCATGCCAGGCTCCTCTGTCCGCCACTGTCTCCCAGAGTTTGCTCAGATTCATGTCCATTGAGTCAGTGACGCTGTCTAACTTCAAGGGGCTAGACAAGTGGTAAGGGAGCATCTGTAAAGAACTATTGCAAAGCCAGCAGAGGGAGCACATCTTTTATCTGCTGAGTTGTCTTGAAAAATATGCAGCATCTTTTTAAAGATTCTTGACCAAAGTAAGTAAAAATAAATACAATTTCCAGTGTCATTTCCAAAACTGAAGTTAAGTAAAATCAGTAGAAAAAAATAAAAAAGATTGTCTATTGATAGCTGATGATGGGTCTTCTACCCAAAATAGAGACTTTAGGTACTTCGTTTTATTGTTTTTTTGCTTCCTGTGCTTTCTGGATACTGTATGGTTTTTTGTTTTTTTTTTAAACATATTGAAGGTTTGTGACAATCTTGTGTTGTCAGATAATGGTTAGCGTTTTTTAAAGCAAAAAAGTATTTTTAAATTAAGGCATGTATGTTTTTTAGACTTTAATGCTATTGCACACTTACTAGACTACAGGATAGTGTGAAGGTAACTTTTACATGCAGTGGGAAACCAGAAAATCATATGAGTCACTCAGCTCTGACCAGATTTGCTTTATTGTGTTGATCTGGAACCAAACACCAAATATCTCCAAGGTATGCCTGTCTAAAACTGAGACCATCAGTTTTAAAGAATGATTCTCAAAATAGAGTGACTTCAGCACACATTTAAAATGTTGACCTAGACATTTTTTAAAGAGTTAAATTGAATAACCAGTGAGAAGTAAGATTTTATTTATTGAATGGTATTTGGCAGTTCAAGCATTTAATTTGATAAATACAGTTATTTTAATTCTACTCACTAAAGAGTTTTTTAAAAAGAATTAGGCAATAATGAATTGTATTCAACATGTAGATTTAATCTTGGAATTATATCATAGTGTAAAAATTAAATTAACAAGGCAGATTACAATTTCGAATCTGATTTCTTCAAAGAAAATAACTGCAGTAGTAGTGTTTCATATTTTTTTTCTGGGTTGATTTAAAATCAAATCTCAGAGTTTAAGCATGATTGATAAAAGGTTTACCTCTTTTCACCAGCGTTACCAAATCAATTCCTCACATTGAGGAACTTCATCCCCCTGGGACCATATGAATGCTTTAAGGAAACCACTTCCTAATATTAACTTTTTCAATGCATATTTGCTTTCTGGGGGTGTGTTCTGTTTTTTTTTGCCTAGCTCTGTGATGTAAGACAAATTATTTATTCTCTGGATCCTCAGTTTCCTCATCTCTGTAAGCCCCTATTTCCTTAAAGTAGGGTAAGGTCACTAGCTACAGTATTTGACCCTCAGTAATCAGTTACTTACTGAACAAGTGATAGTCATTGATTTGAGTTATTAATCCTTATTATGTAGGCAGTATCGTCTCCCAGTATTATGACTATGCATCCCACTTTTTAAGGCTAAATCAAGCCAGAATATATGTCTTGAAAATCTTTAAAACTATATATATATATAGAGAGAGACTTTATTATTTTTTTTAGGGTAGTTTTAAGTCCACAGCAAAATTGAGTGGACAGTATAGAGATTTCCCATATATTCCCTCCCTTTTCCCCATGCACAGCCTCCCCCAATATCAACATCCCCCACCAGAGTGGTATGTTTGTTACGATTGATAAACCTACGCTGATACATCATTATCACCCAAAGTCCATAGGATATTGTATAGTCTATGGGTTTAGACAAATGTATGATGATATATACTCACTGTTTTAGTATCATGCAGAGTAGTTTTTCTGCTGTAGAAATCCTCTATGCTCTACCATTTCTTCCTTCCCTCCTTGTAACCCTTGGCAACCGCTGATCTTTTTTGCTGTCTACATAGTTTTGCCTTTTCCAATATGTTGTATAGTTGGAGTCATACATTATTTATCCTTTTCAAATTGGCATCTTTAACTTAGTAATATGCATTTCAGTTTCCTCCATGTCTTTTCATGGTTTCTTTGTTCATTTCTCTTTAGCCATGAATAATAATCCATTGTCTGGAGGTACAACAGTTTATTCATGCATTCACTTATTGAAGGATGTGTTGGTTGCTTTCATGTTTTAGCAGTTACGGATAGAGCTTCTGTAAACACGTTTGTAAGGTTTTGTGTGGGCATAAGTTTTCAGTTCCTTTGGGTAAATACCAGTGAGCTTGATTGCTGGGTCATACGGTGAGAATATGTTTAATTTTGTAAGAAACCATCAAACTGTTTTCCACAGTGGCTGTACCATTTTGCATCCCCACTAGCAATGGATAAAGAGTTCCTATTGCTACACATCCTCACCAGCATTTACTATTGTCAGCGTTTTGGATTTTGGCCATTCTAATCAGTGTATGATAGTATCTTGTTTTAATTTGCATTTCTCTGATGACATGTGATGTGGAACATCTTTTCATATGCTCACTTGCTTATCTGTTCATCTTTGGTGAGGCATCTGTCAAAGTCTTGGCTTGTTTTATAGTTGTATTGTGTTGGTATTCTTGAGTTTTAAGAGTTCTTTGTACGTTTTGGCTAACAATCCTTTATGTCCTTTGGGAATATTTTCTTCTGGTCCTTGGCTTATCTTCTCATCTTCTTGAAAGTGTCTTTAGCAGAGCAGAGATTAATTTTATTGAAATCCAGTTTATCAGTCTTCTCTTTATGAGTTGTTCTTTTGGTATTATGGTCCTCATTAAACCTAAAATCATTAGATTTTCTATCTTGAGGATCTTAAATAAGATACAGATTAGAGAGAGTGGTTAGCTATGGGGTCAAGGATCAAAAGAGAGCCTTGCATGTCTCATAGGACCGTATATTGGCTAGTTTATATGCTGATGGTAAGGAACTAGCCCATAGGGAGAGCTGGAATGGCCTATTTGTTTTGAAGTGGCCCTAAGTCTGCCCCATTGCATAACTTTCTAGCAGAGTTCAGTAGTCTAGATTAGAAGACAACTGTGGGTCTGGTGGACTGATTCAGATTTGCAGGTTTGCTTTCAGAGCCTATGGAACAGAAGACAAAGGTTGCAAGGGAGTTAGGCATTGGTCACAATAGGCCAAATAATGGACCATAGGAATTTGGACTGGACTAGATAAGGACTCATTGGAAAAGACCCTGATGCTGGGAAAGATTGAAGACAGGAGGAGAAGGGGACAACAGAGGATGAGATGGTTGGATGGCATCATCGACTCAATGGATATAAGTTTGAGCAAACTCTGGGAGATGGTGAAGGACAGGGAAGCCTGGCGTGCTGCAGTCCATGGGGCTGCAAAGAGTCAGACATGACTGAGCGACTGAACAACAAGATAAGAATGAAAGAGTGACAAGACGCTGATCACTTAAGAGGAACTGGGAAAGAAAAGCAGGAAAAGTAGGAATTAAGGAGAGGAGTGCAGACCTTGGAAGTACAGTAGATTGAGGTCAGAGTATGTGATAGGGAATTTAAAGTAAGGGTCAGGTTATTGTCCTAAAGGTCTGAGAATGTAGTAGAGCCTCTTACACTGTTGGTGGGAATGCAAACTAGTACAGCCACTATGGAGAACAGTGTGGAGATTCCTTAAAAAACTGGAAATAGAACTGCCTTATGATCCAGCAATCCCACTGCTGGGCATACACACTGAGGAAACCAGAAGGGAAAGAGACACATGTACCCTAATGTTCATCGCAGCTCTGTTTATAATAGCCAGGACATGGAAGCAACCTAGATGTCCATCAGCAGATGAATGGATAAGAAAGCTGTGGTACATATACACAATGGAGTATTACTCAGCCATTAAAAAGAATACATTTGAATCAGTTCTAATGAGGTGGATGAAACTGGAGCCTATTTTACAGAGTGAAGTAAACCAGAAAGAAAAACACCAACACAGTATACTAACGCATATATATGGAATTTAGAAAGATGGTAACAATAACCCTGTGTACGAGACAGCAAAAGAGACACTGATGTATAGAACAGTCTTATGGACTCTGTGGGAGAGGGAGAGGGTGGGAAGATTTGGGAGAATGGCATTGAAACATGTAAAATATCATGTATGAAACGAGTTGCCAGTCCAGGTCCGATGCACGATACTGGATGCTTGGGACTAGTGCACTGGGACGACCCAGAGGGATGGTATGGGGAGGGAGGAGGGAGGAGGGTCCAGGATGGGGAACACAATTATACCTGTGGCGGATTCATTTTGATATTTGGCAAAACTAATACAATTTTGTAAAGTTTAAAAAAAAAAAATAAAGGTCTGAGAATGGTTAGCTGAAGCAGAATGGAAATAAATGTCATTAGATATGAGGTAAAAGCCCTCAGTGAGTTCTGTGCTGGAGAGGTTGTCTGCAGGATGAGGTTGAGGATGCAGTTCCCCTTGACTGGATTTTCTATATGCTAGGTACTTTCCTGTGTGCCTTATGTGTGTTAACTGAACAGAAAGCCAGTTTGAATATTAAATAAAACTTCTCTAGCCCTAGAATTAGGTTGAATATAAGAGAATAGGAAATAGTCCATTTTCTCAGGAGTTTCACATTGTTCATCATGTTTGAAGAAATGATCAAGAAATGTTAAGTGGAAATCAGGTTGTGTGATGACGATACTGTTAGGAAATACGAAGAAGCATACGGGTCCCCTGCTGACCTTTGGAACATACAGGGGCCCACGGCCCTGTGTGTGTGCTGAGTCCTTTCCTTTTATTTCATCTCTGTACAGCCAGGAAGATGGACGCCATTTGCAAATTGTGTAAGTCTCCTAAGATTTGTAGCCCACAAACAAATGAACCATAAAAGCCTGTGAGAGAGACTGTGCCCAAGGATTTTTGAATTTTATATGCTATTTCTTATTGGTTGCTAAGCTAATGTTCCTGTCTGCTACAGGAACTATAACTATTGTCAGCTTTAGAAATCATCCCACTCTTCTCTTTCTAAAAAGGAATAAGGCAGAACATCTTATTCTTGCTTGAGATATTCTTGCTTTAGCCACTTGCTCTTGCAGTTTATTATTTTTAAAATTTTGCTTTATTTCAAAAGAAGTTGAGTATGTGACTTACAGACACATACATCTTCTGAGAGGATAATGATCCAGAACGAGTACCAACAATTAGAATTTAAGTTCATTTAATTATTACTGATCACTTTCTGCTTAGATATAACCAACTATAAATTGTGCTGGTTATTTCCTAGAGAATATAAACTGGAATCAAGCTATGTAAACATTTCCTCTGTGTGATTAGAGGCATTGCATTCTTTACCGATCTTCTTTTATTGTTTTAAATAAAGTCAGGTTCAACATTTCTTGTTAAATGTGCAAGATTGTTGCTGGTTGCCTTACATCTGATTCATTCTATTAATGGTCAGAATTGAGTGGAAATTAAATTTTTACACCTCCTGAGCCTAGTGTATAGTTGATTTCACACTGACCTTTGGGGTTCATAAATATAGGTCAGCTTTTCTTTCTTGGTGGATTTTTGACACTTTGATGCATGGGGTTATGGAAATTTTGTGCATGCATTAAAATTGTTCTTTTCTCTTACTGTACTGCAACTGAGTTGAAGTATGTAACTCAAGACCAGTAAGAATTAAAGTGCTTTTTTGCTTAAGAAGACATCGTTATATGTGACATCCTAAACCTTCCATTATGTTTGTTTACTTTGCAGTTTCGTTTTCAAAATACATAATTACAGCCAAGACATTTTCCTCTGAACCTCTTTTTAACAAAAGGGTTCCTTCCTTCTGCTGCTTTAATTTTGTTTATTCAGGCCATGCCTCATGGTTTCTAAGCAACCAAGATGATACATGGCTGGGCATCTATGTCCAGCATTTAAGTAATGGTGTATTTTACCTGTGGAACCCTTAAAAATAATCCTTGCAAAGGAAGAAAGTGGTACATTTTCTAATGTACTCACATTCTGAGTTTTCATTAGTATTTATATTTAGTCACCAACAGTAAACTTACATTGCTTAATCAGTACTTGGGAATTTCTCATTAATGTAATTCTTAAAAATTTTTGCATTTTCTTTTTCTGAAATATACACTGTTGTATAAGCAGTGTTGAGTCATTCAATAACAGAGCAAGCATGTATCAGTAATCTAGGAAAGGTGCAGATTCTATTATCTCATATGCATGTTTTAATTTTCTAGAAGTAGTTCCGAGTGGAAATTTCTACAATGGCTGTGTAAGAAGGTTGATGGACCCCCTCCCCTCAGTGAAACAACCATTTAATGAAAATTATTTCTAAAGAAATTTTTAAAATTCTGGGAATTGTCTCAGTGGCACACAGCAGGTAGAGAAACACTTAATCAACAAAAACCTAATCTTGGTAGGAATGGCAAGAACATTTGGCATTTGAGTCAAAACCTACTCCCATCCACTACTTCTCCCTGCTCCCTATCACAGAAGGTCTGCTCCAAGCAGATGTGGCCAAGAATACCAAGCTGTTTCTCCCTCCCCACTCCAAGTCTAGAGATACGGTTTCACCCTGGAAGAGGCAGGCAGCCAGCACCTCATCTGCCTCCAGTATTATACTGCAGAAGGATGTTCTGGACAGGCATGACTGACAGGCTGCAGGTGCCCTCCCTGACCCAGCTTCTCTTTTCCTCGGGCAAGGACTCTGCTCCAGATGTACCTGACCCCTAACATTAACCCCTGACACTAACCCCTCATTGCCCTTCCTCAGCTTGCTCAAAGGATTCTTTAGAGGGAGGAGCAGGCCAGGAAGAGCTAGGGTGTCACTGTGAGAAGGGAACTGCTATCCTCACCCTCGGCGTCTGTGTATTGGTAAGGCTTCTGCATTGTTGGGAATGGGGGATATGCAGACACTGACTTTATTTGGAACAAAGCCTTGACAAGAAGTCACACCTAAGGTCGTTGTTGAAAACGGTGCAAGAAAGAAAGGGACTATGCCCTGTGATGTTGGTAGCAATAAGCAAAAAGGTAAACCAGCCAGAAATTTAAGAGAACCAAGGCAAATGACAGACAAAAAAGAAAAAAAACACACTCACACTAAAACCCTCCTGGGATCACGTTAATTTGGGGGGATGTGGAAGGCTGTGAGCATGCATTAAGACTGTAGGCACTCAGAAGCAATTTGAGTAGGATGTGGTGTGGGCCTGCAAGTATTCCTCAAGCCAAACACAGATCTAGGAGCAAAATGCGGAAATCTTACCGGTTCAAAATGCTTAAGCACAACCTAAGAACAAGTACTGACTAAACAGTAAGTTTTTCTGACCCCAGGGGAATTCCCAGAACGCCACACATTCATCCCCAGTCAAGTTGAAGACTGTGTCTATGCCCAAGGATGTACTGCTCCGTAGTGACCAGAAAGAGCCCTGGCTTAATGCAGGACAGAATCATAAATTCCTTGAAAAGTGAAAGCAATCTCCAAGCCACATATGCATTCAGAGGTTGAAAACCTAACTGACTAAGGAGACTTAAGCACAACCTCGGATCAGCGTGTGCTTTATATGGACCCAGCAGTGACCCATGGGAATCTTGGCTAAAAGAGAAAAACAAAGCAGAATTCTGAAGAGGGACTTTGGAAAGTCTGAGCTGCGCATTGCAGGGTCAAAAAGACTTCACAGAATTAGTACAGTCAAGTCCCTAAACAAATAACCAACTAACTAACCAAACAGGGGAAGAGTAAGTGAACAGAGTTGGTATAATATATTATCTAAAATGTCCAATTGTCAACAACAAAAAAGTGACATGCAAAGAAAATGGTAAGTATGACCATACATGGAGGGGAGGGTGGGAAGCAGACAATAGGGACCAGCTTTCAGTGGGCCCAGATGTTGGACTTCAGGCACAGATTTCAAATTACAATGTATTGAGTTGGCCAAAAAGTTCATTTAAGTTTTTCTATAATATCTTTGGCCAACGCAATATATAAAAATTATGTAATTATAAATATGTTTCAAGGAAGGTATGATTTCAATGATTCATCAAATAGAGGGTAACAGAAATTATAACAGTGGACCAATAGATACAAACTTAGGAGCTTGGTAAGCAAATTTTAACATATAATATTAAATATCTGAGTATAGTAAGTAAGTTAAAAAAGCCCAGTGTTGGCTAAAAAACCTTATATTCGAGTTTTTCCATAAGATGTCACAGAAAAACCCAAAGGAACATTTTGGCCAACCCAATATTTTAAAAGTTAAACTATGTAATGATGTATCTAAAAGCTTATAAAATCACAATTCAGTTTCTATATAATACATACTTTTCTCACTTGAACAGACAACACTTGTCTATTTAATTCTGCTTGTTGCTTCAGAGCTTGTGTAAAACATAATGTAGTTTTTGCCTTAGGAGCAGAATCTCAACCTTAGTTTGCTAATCTGTTTTTTGTTTTTGTTTTTTTCCCTCTCTGAGCTCCTGAGTCACTTAGGGAACAGAGAATAGGAACCCCATGACTGTTTCTAGTTTAGAACCTCTTACAGAGTTGTAAAGTGTTGTAGGTGGGCACACACAACATAAAATATCAGGAAATGAGTAGAGGGTATTTTTAGTATTATCTGAGTGATAGCCAACCCTTGGGGTAGCCCTCCTGTTGTGGTCTTCTGATGTTTGATACAAGCTGGAGTTCAAGCCCAGGGCAGTTGAGTGCAGTTCACCTTCTGGGATAACAGTAAACCCTGTTTTTTTGCCATATACTTCATCTCAGATTTTTCAATTCATAAAGTGTAACATTCTGATCAGGATAAGCATGGTGGGGTGCTCCAGCTAATTAAATAAGATCGGCACATTCATAGTGCAGGAATACATTATAAAGAAGACTTGAAAATCTTTCTCCCTCTGAGTTTTGCTTTCATGCATACATTGTGTTAAACATTTTCATCATTAGGGGCTTTCTTAGTGGCTCAGTGGTGAAGAATTAGTCTGCCAATGCAGGAGACGCAGGTTGGATCCCTGGGTCAGGAAGATCCCCTGGAGGAGGAATTGGCAACCGACTCCAATATTCTTGTTTAGGAAATCCCATAGGCAGAGGAGCCTGGCGGCTGTAGTTTATAGAGTTGCAAAAGAGTCGGACATGATTTAGCAACTAAACAACAACAACAGTTTTCATCCTTAAATCAGTATAACATCTTACATTTTCCTTTAAGCCGACCCAGTATTCACTCATCTCCAGGAAGAATTTAGACTATGTCACAGTTCATACTTTTGTTTCTCAAAGTGTGATGGTGCTTATTTAACAAGCATTATAACCACCAACCCATCACCATTTTAGAGGTAAGTGCTTAGATAACCACGTCTTGATAAAATTTTCCCACAATCCAGGTTGCCCATGCATTAGTTGATGTTGATAATACAATTAATGAAAGGCATTAGCTGCTAGGTAAAAGGTATATGTGTTTTAATGTAGATAAAGGAAACAGTTACCTCTGCCCAGAGCAGCGGCTGTGGCGGCACCTCCCGTTGGGGAGGAGTCACACAAAGGTACCCAATCACTGCCAAGACTCCCTAAATAGGAGGCGGGCTCTTTTTGGGGCCCTTTAGAAACTCATCTTTGCCATTCTCTTGAGGGATGTATAGGTTGTGCTCTCATGTCCTCTCCCAGCTCTTCTGGACAGTAGCCAAGTGACTGCGTGTTCACCAAGTTTAAGTGACTGATAGAAAACCCAGCATTTTACTAAATGTTCACCGCAAAATCGGGTGAATCAAAGATTAATTACCCAAACTACACATCTTTCATCTTGTAGGGGCTAACTTCTCCTTCACATGGTCTTAATGTGCATAATCCCTGAGGGGGTTGTTTGGAAGGATACACGCCAATTAATGCTAAGTGCCGGAGAACACACAGGGAGCAGAGTAAGAACAGAGTGAGGGCGGCCTTCTCCGCTCCTTCAGGGGCACCCACGTACAGAGCGGGGGGTTCCAGGGCTGTTCTGCAGCCCATCCAAGCAGAGCTTCAGGGATCCCTCAGCTGGCCTGAGTGCTCTGGTCTTGATGCATCTTATCCTGTCTTCTCCTCGGCCGTTGCTCCGTTGAGGACGCTGAGGGTGATGTAGCTCTGTTGGGAAGCCGTGCCGCCCCCTTACGTGTCGGTGACGCACAGACGTAGTGCCTACTCGGAGATTAAAGGTACTTAAACCTCGGCGCTGAGAATGCAGGTCCCTGTCGTGTTCTTTATGTTTTCAGTAGTTAAAAATACATGGTGGTGGTTTAGTCGCTGTGTCGTGTCCGACTCTTGCAACCCCATGGACTGTAGCCCTCCAGGTTCCTCTGTCCATGGCATTTCCCAGGCAAACGTACTGGAGTGGGGTGCCATTTCTTTCTCCAGGGGATCGTCCTGACCCAGGGCTTGAAACCCGGGTCTCCCGCATATACTGACTGTTTGAAACAGCCACTTATGACATAAGTGTAGAAAATATTTTCCTTTGTAATTTTACCACCTGGATATTACTGTTCCTAAACTTACGGTATATCACCGTTAAGACTTTTGGGGGAGAAAAGAACCAAAAAACCCCCAAACAATTTAATTTTTATGCACAAATAGTATATATATAATGCAGTATTTTTAAGCCTCCATTTTCCACCCCTTTCCACTGTGTCTATACATAGAGTCCTGCCTCATCTCCTCTTAAAGGACATTTTGGTTGTTAACACTGTTATAGAAAAAGTTGTGATGACTATTTTTGTATGTATCTCTTTATAGAATTATTATATATTTTTTATATTTCTAAATTGTGGTAAAATTCACATACCATAACGTTTACCGTTTTGACCATTTTTAAGTGTACATTTTGGTAGTGTTAAGTACATTCACATTCCCATACAACCAACCTCCAGAAAGAACTCTTTTCATCTTGTAAAACTGAAACTCCATACCTGTGTAACGGCAGCTCTCCCTTCTTCCCCAGCCTCTGGTAACCACCATTTTTTTCGGTCTCTGTGAATTTAACTACTCTAGATACCTCATTTAAGTGGAACCGTATACTGCTTGTCTTTTGGTGACTGGCTTATTTCATTTAACACAGTGTCTTCAGAGTTCATCCATGTTTTGCTTGTGACAAAATTCCCTTCTTTAAGGCTGAATAATATTCCATTTCATGCACATATGGTGTTTTATTAATTCATCCACCAATAGATACTTGGGTTGCTTCCATGTACACACCTTTTAAAAACTTTAAAAATGTGATACAATTTCAACTTGAAAAGCTGCAAAAAAGAATACAAGAAACTTGCATATATCCTTTATGCAGATTCAACAGTTTTTACCTCATTTGTTTTATCATTCTTTGTATAAGTATGTGTGGATACACACAAACACGTGCCTGCGCACATCATCGCCTTAACCATTTGAGCATCAGTTGGAGACACGGTGTCTTTTTAATCTTAATATTTCACTGTGTAGTTCCTTTAGAACAAAGATATTCTTTTACATAATCACCACAATAAAATCATCAAAGTCAAGAAATCTATACTGATACCATTTTATTATCAAATCTATTACATGCATACACAGACTATATTCACATTTCATCATTTGTCTCGTAATACCCCTTTTATACTAGTCTCTCTCACCCCCTGGGATCAGAGTTTAATCCATCACATTAAATTGACATGTCTCGTCTGAAATTGTCCCTCGGCCTGTTTTTGTTTGTTTTTCTTGACCTTGACGTCAGTGAGGAATTCGGGTCAATTATTTTGTAGAGTGTTGAGTTTGTCTGAAATTTCTTTATGTTTAGATTCAAGTTACGCATTTTGGGGGGAATATTACAGCAGCGATGTTGTATCCTCATTGTGTCGCATTAGAAGACATGTGATTAAGGTGAAATCCCCAGGTTTCTCCACTATAAAATTGCTGTTTCCTTTCTAGTTATTAAGGAGTTTGTGAGGCGATGCTTTGAGACTATATAAATACCCTGTTCCTCAGCAAAATTTTACCCACTGGTTTTAGCATCCGTTGATGGTTTTTATTAACCATATTTCTTCTGTAATTACTAGTTTGCTTTCTACTGTAACAAAGAGCTTTCCCTTCTGATTTTTAAATTATATCAGTGTGAACTCATGAGTTCCTGTTTTGTTCAGTACATTATAGTCCATTACTGTCCTTTTCGTTTTTAATGCTCAAAATGTTTAGCTTTGGCCACTGTGGATTCTTTCAAGCTGATTTTTATGTCCTTTTCCTATGTCACCATTAAAACGCATGCACGCGAGCGTGCGCACATCTTTTTGTACTTGCTTTGTTGTCCTTAAAACAATTTTCTTAAAGTGAAAATGTTGGATTATAAAACATGCACATTTCACCCTTGAGGTTGGTTTGAGGGGAGGGAAAAGTATGCTCATTTAAACTTTTGATATGTATTTTTTGTGTTGCTTTTTAAGAAGCATTAGAACATTTTTGTCATTCCTGGCTTTCAGCTACAAAGAAAGTGAAAAGTGAAAGTCACTTGTAAACAGTCGTGTCCGACTGTTTGCAACTCCATGGACTGTGGAATTCTCCAGGCCAGAATACTGGGGTGGGTAGCCTTTCTCTTCTCCAGGGAATCTTCCCAACCCAGGGATTGAACCCCGGTCTCCTGCACTGCAGACGAATTCTTTACCAGCCAAGCCACAAGGGAAGCCCAAGAATACTGGAGTGGGTAGCCTATCCCCTTTCCCGCGGATCTTCCTGACCCAGGAATTGAACTGGGGTCACCTGCATTGCAGGCGGATTCTTTACCAGCTAAGCTACCAAGGAATCCCTTCAGCTACAAAGAAACATCTTTAAGAAAAGTAGATCAAGAAGGGTTTATCTTTCTTTTGGAGTTGTTCAGGACTGATAGTTCACAACTGTCTGAATGCTGTACCAGACTTTTTTTTAAAAGAATCAGCAGTTAACAGTACTGTATACAAATCTTGGGAAGGTTATGGATTAGGGTTTGTAGTAGGGTGCTTGTAGAATCAGACATTTTTGTGTTTCTGATTTGAGCTCTTGGTTCAGTGATTTAAGATGACCAGAACAAGTCTACTTCTTTCCTTCCCTGTGTCTTAGTTTCCTCATTTGTAGAATGAAGGTGTATTTGATCATTGGTATTACAACTTTTTACTATGTCCTATGATAAGAAATACATTTTGCATTGTGAATCAATATACACATAAGTATGTGATTAATACACATGTGTGACAAACTCACAAGTGTTATAAAATAAAATCTAACCTTACTATCTGCTGTGCATTCTCATATTTCCTTTTCTGTTCTCTTTCTTTAAAATGCTAGTGATGCCTTTGAAGATGTTTTTAGATCAAAAACCTTGTACTAGATTATTTCTAAAAGCTTTTCGTTTCCAAAATTACGTGAGTATATTCTTTGAAATTACTTGAAAATGACAAGGTAAATAATACAGATTTTTGTGACAAGGCCTGTCACTAGAGTAGTCACAAAGAACCACTTCTCTTATATAGATACTTGTAGCCAATTCAGCAAAAACCAGTCCAATAAGAATCTAGTCCATAGTCTTTAATATGTCCCTACAATTACAGTTACTTCTAGTATAAGTCAATTTTGCTAATTTTCTTCTTTTAAACCTGCATCCCTTTCCTTCTTCCTTCCCTTCCATCTATCCATAGCAGTACATTAAATATTACTTATGGCTTATTTATTACTGGCTATGATGAAATGGTTAATGGAAACGATTGATTTTTTTTAAAAAGTATTGCTGGATTTTAACTTGGTTGACAGGCTCGTCAGTGCTCTTTTTAAATGATTTCTGGGGAAGCATTGTTATCTGTGCAAGTAAGGTTGTAATGTAATGTTTTCCCTATCTGAAATGAATAAAACTGAAACAAAAGCTCATCCTTTAGCTATCTTGGTAGAGCCACTATTCATTCCTGACTGGGCATGCCAGCATCTCTAATATCTCAGCAAGAACGTGGCTGGAAAGAATGTAATTTTCCTTGTCATTCTCAGTTTTAGTTTTTAGGAAAAAAGATGAATGGAACTTAACATCAATCAGGTTGATAAACACAAAATTAAAAGAGAAACTCAGAATGTGGTGTAGCCTTTCTTGACATGCTGGCCTTTCCCCTGAGTTTTCACTGCAGTGTTACTCACACCGAGAGTCGAGTGAAATGGTACATCACTTTCATGAAATGGGAGCTTTGGGGTTGGTTGTATTGGTGAGATGTTTTTGCTGTTGAAAAAGTACAGGTGAAGATGCAAAAGTGATAGAGCAGATCTCTTTTAGGTTTGCATGAGTAGTGCTGAGAGAGTTGAAGTGTGAGTTGCAAGGGAAAATTGTACTGCTTTGGCAAAGTTATACCTAGCCTCCTAAGCATCCTCTGTTCATTTCTGTTTGTCCATTACTTTTCAGCTCCTCACATTTTTAAATCTATCACTTAGACTTGGCACGTCTTACCTTAAAATTTGTTCAGTTATATTTAGTTGATATTTTTTCTGCATGTGTTTTTGGCCCTGAAAGGTAAAATGAAAAAAACAAAACCAAAACCCAACAGCCGTAACTGTGGTCTCCTCATCAGTTCAGTCCCTCAGTCATGTCTGACTCTTTGCGACCCCGTGGACTGCAGCACGCCAGGCCTCCCTGTCCATCACCACCTCCCAGAGCTTGCTTAAACTCATGACCATCAAGTCGGTGATGCCATCCAACCATCTCTTCCTCTGTGTCGTCCTCTTCTCCCACCTTCAGTCTTTCCCAGCATCAGGGTCTTTTCTAGTTGAGTCAGTTCTTTGCATCAGGTGGCCAAAGTATTGGAGTTTCAGCTTCAGTCCTTCCAATGAATAGTCAGGACTGATTTTCTTTAGGATTGACTGGTTTGATTTCTTTGCAGTCCAAGGGACTCTCAAGAGTCTTCTCAAACACTGTAGTTCAAAAACATAACAATTCTTCAGCGCTCAGCTTTCTTTGTGATGGACGGCCTCATGACTAAGCAACTGGACTGAACAGCTTTCTTTATGGTCCAGGTCTCACATCCATACATGACTACTGGAAAAACCATAGCTTTGACTAGATGGACCTTTGTCAGTTGCTATGGAGTAAGGGGCACTGAATACAACACTGTTTTGAAGGAGTTTGCTATTCATCACCATTACCCCTACCATAGTTTGTCCTTAGGCCAAACCAAAGGCGGGGAACACAGCCCTGCCCACCAACAGAAAATTGGATTAAAGATTTACTGAGCATGGCCCTGCACATCAGAGCAAGACCCAAATTCCCCACAGCAGGTCCCTTCCACCAGGGAGCTCCCACAAGCCTCTTATCCTTATCCATCAGAGGGCAGACAGAGTGAAAATCACAATCACAGAAAACTAACCAGACTGATCACGTGGATCACAGCCTTGTCTAACTCAATGAAACTATGAACCATGCCGTGCAGGGCCACCAGAGATGGACAGGTCATGATGCAGAGCTCTGACAAAACGTGGTCGACTGGAGAAGGGAATGGCAAACCACTTCAGTATTCTTGCCTTGAGAACCCCATGAACAGTTTGAAAAGGTCTCCTCATACAGGGAGAAGGCACTGGTGACCCACTCCAGTACTCTTGCCTGGAAAATCCCGTGGACGGAGGAGCCTGGTAGGCTGCAGTCCATGGGGTCGCACAGAGTCCACGACTGACACGACTTAGCAGCAGCAGCAGCAGCCTCATACAGAAGTTCTGATGCAGTTCATGTATAATTTTATTCCTAATTTGACATATTCATACATTTTCTAGTAAAGTAAGTCCCCTACATACAAACAAGTTCAGTTCCAAGAGTGAGTTAGTCCAATTTGCTTGTATGTCCAACATAGTTAGCCTAGGTACTCAACTAACAAAATCAGCTATATAGTACCATACTGTAATAGGTTTATAATACTTTTTCATACAAATAATACATAAGAAATAAACACAAAAAATAAAGGAAGCATTTTTAGTTTCACAGTACAGTACCTCGAAAAGTACAGTAGTATAGTACAACAGCTGGCTTCCAGGGACTGGCATTGAGTGAACAGGCAAGAAGAGTTACTGACTGAAGGAAGGAGAGGTGGTGGGAGATGGTAGAGCTGAAGGATTGTCAGCCATAGGAGATGGAGGGCAAGCTGCAATGTCACTCATGCCTGACGCTGATGGCACAGGTTCTGGTTCCTTGCTGGAACCAGATGCACATTCACATCTTAAGTTTGTAACTTGAAGGTTTGTACATAGGGGACTTACTATAATTTTGTACCTTTTGGTTTTATTAGTAGCCTTCATTTCAGCATAGATACAGGCTTAAATATTTAGTATTTACAAGTATTTATTTTTATGAAATCCCCATGTAAAATGAGATTATGGTATTTAATTGTCACTATTTTCTAAACAAATGGTAGTTTAGTTAAAAAATAACATACAGAGTACAATATACTTTTTCTTTTTAAAAGAAGAAAACAAGACAAAGGGAAAATTCAGATTTATTAGTAAGATGAATTTGAACACAGAAATTCATGCCATAAATGTCTTGTATGTACATTCAAGACAGTGCAGATTGAGATCTGAGCTTCCTAGGAGTCAGAGCAAAAACAGAAATGCATACAGGTCAGCATCCTGTGAACTCTGAAGTGGATAGTGAGATGAGTAGTGAACCATGGTCTCAGTTATAGCCCTTCAAAGAGCAGTGTGTTTCAGACTCACAGATACAAAAACAAACTTGTGGTTACCAAAGGGAAGAGGGAAGTGGGGAGGAACGAATCAGGAATATAGGATTAACAAACTACTATTATGGAATAGATAAGCAATACGAGTATACTGTATAGTATAGGGAGTTATACCCATGTTCTTGTAATAACCTATAATGGAATATTATCTTCAAAAATACTGAATCACTTGGCTGTATACCTGAAACTAACACAATATTGTAAATCAACTATACTTCAATTTGTTTTTAAAAAGTGTGTTTTACATGGTTCTTTTTTATAGCATTCCTGTTAGAAGCCAAGGACATTATCTATGAAGGCTGAGTCCTAGTGGTGACAGTTGAAATGTATCTCATGTTCTTTTCTTACTGATTAGAATTAACAGTAAGAAAATTCTCTTTAATGTAAGATCTAAGCCCAAATTTAATTAACCTAAATGAGAAGTTATAAAGGATTTGAATTACATAACCACTTATTGGGCTACCTAGAATAAAAGTAGGGGCACTCAGAGCTGTGTCTACACATAACATTGTCACTTAATTTGTTTAGTATTAATATGACCTTAAAACCTGAAGAATTTGCCTATATCACATCATTAAATGTTTCAAAGATAATTTTAAAATGGATATTAGTAACTTCCTCTTCCTTATCCCATTCAAAATGCATTTACCCATACTTGCAAGTGAAATAACAGCATATTCCCAAATGGAAAAAGTATTTTAAAATGAGTTATATCAAATTTCACCTGTCTTAAATGAAATTTAGACAAAATCGTATTGGATTATTTGGTTAGTATAAGGCAGTTGGTTCTTAAGAATTTTGTAATAACTTATTTTTCCCATTAGATAAGGACCTATAAATATTTCAGTACATTAACTTAGTAGCCTTCATCTGTCTGAGACTCAGGAGCAAACCTGAGTTGCAGTCATTAAAAGAGAAACAAAATAAAGTAAACATAGCATGGCCTCATTAATTTAAAACAAATTAAATTTTGAATTGGTGTCAGAGCATCTTGTATTTTGGGCTTCCCTGGTGGCTCAGTGATAAAGAATCTGCCTGCCAAAGCAGGAACCGCAAGTTTGATCTCTGGATCAGGCAGATCCCCTGGAGAAGGAAATGGCAACCCACTCCAGTATTGCCCCAAATCCCATGGGCAGAGGAGCCCGGTGGACTACAGTCCACGGGGTTGCAAACGAGTCAGACACGGCTTAGCCACTAAACAACAACAATCTTGTATTTTATAAAAACAGGGTTTTCAGTTGTTTGGAAAAAACAGTTTTCTCAAGTAAGGCTTTATTTTCAATAAACTGGTATCATCATATATAGGTTTACTGCAATATTCAGATTTTTCATAAGGCAATAATATAATTTAATAGAGCCTGGTAGAAACTTAAGACTGTTTCTTCAGCCCACACTGTCCAGTAATCAGCAACTTGGAAAGTCGGAATTAGGTCTATTGTATTGATCTATTGTATTGATCTAGTGTTATAAAATCACTAGTAATGGCCATATATTTGAGACAGGTCTTGTTTCAAACTCAATCTGACTTCTTTTAGACCCTTTCCATCTGTAATATCTTTCAGAATTATAGTATTTATGTTCCATTTTCTGAAGAGAAAAACCAGGCCTCTGTGTATACACAGGCCCATATAATTTTGCAAGGTTAACCTACAGTTATATGCAAAATTTTCTGTGCACCTATGTTATGAACCCTAGGTTGTATTACTGTTCCCAGGTATTTCCTGGCCCTTCTGGTAAGAGGATTATATTTCCCTGTCCAAATCATCACACTTGACCATGAGATATCTTTTAACATGTCTGATGCACATTAAGACATCTAGCGCATGCTGCATTAGGCCAAACTGATACAAGGAACCGTAGGATAAGAATCTATTCCAGACCACATGACACTCATTTGTTACTCCTTCAGAAATTTATTCGGTGCCTCTGTTTCATGAGGGACACGCACATTATCTCCCATTCTCACAACAGTCTTAGAGGATAGATCTTTTTGGATAGATGTTTTTGCAGATGAGATCATGAATAGGGTCAATAACTTTGTTGAGGTGATACAGCTTCTGATTAGCTTAGCCAGGATTTAAACACAGATCTGATTCTCTCTGTATATATTTTATCTCTGTATTTTCCTGTTTGCTCTGTATATCTAACCATGTATATCTGATGAATCCTTTCTTTACCAGTATGTGGAATTAATAATGCAGTGTACAAACCTTCTATGTCACAAATACTCTGTTTCTATTTAAATAAAGAGTCTTATCGCAGAAGGCAATGGCACCCCACTCCAGTACTCTTGATTGGAAAATCCCATGGACGGAGGAGCCTGGTAGGCTGCAGTCCATGGGGTTGCCAAGAGTTGGACACGACTGAGCGACTTCCCTTTCACTTTTTGCTTTCATGCATTGGAGAAGGAAATGGCAACCCACTCCAGTGTTCTTGCCTGGAGAATTCCAGGGACGGGGGAGCCTAGTGGGCCTCCGTCTGTGGGGTCGCACAGAGTCAGACATGACTGAAGCGACTTAGCAGCAGTAGCAGCAAAGAGTCTTATAAACTACAGGCTTGCAGGTCACAGATTTGTTGTTTTCAGAGGTTTTTATTTTTGTTTTTAAGTTTGGAATCAGGTACCTTTAGGTGAGGCTTACAGTTGCCAGTTAGCAACAATAGCCATCACTCGCTACTATTTTTAGCCAGCTGACTTTGTACACTTATCTGCCTGGCCTCCGTAAACTTGAGTTTATAACCCCAGATTGACTTATCTCATGTACATTGTTATGAAGACAAAGTAGGTGAATAATTCCCTTCTGGTCATTCCTTGACTCCAGAGAAATTATTTTTCAGTCTCAGACTAGCAAATTTTTAAATTGTGTGCAAGAAGTCAGAAGGTAATAAAAAGTCCATAGTTAATTTGAGATTTACTAGCTGGGCATTGTTCTAAAACTTTTAATGTTTAATTATCTAACATAATCCACCTAATAACCTTATGAAGTAGATAATGATGATTATTCCCATTTTAGAGAAGGGGAAAACTGAAGCAGGAGACTTTGAATAGCTTGCCCAAGGTCACACAGCAGTTAAGGGGTTGGGCCAGGATGTGAACTCAGGCTGATTCTGCATTCCTAGACCTCACACTGTGATGGAGGTCTGTAGGTATCTGCACCAGCTCTTCTCATGAGTGAAAAAATCTCTTAGGTCATTACTTGATACCCTTATGTGAAGAACTAGTTTGCCTTCTTTCATGCTGCAACTTTTTCATAACTATCCATAGTTATGAACTCATACTCTTTCTACGATTAGACAGATGCCTTTTGGGGATTATGAATCATACAGACATTATATTCTTTTGCTACCTTGAGTTCGTTGGATAAACATTAGTTAGCCCTGGTCTTTGGATCTAGTGAAAATCATAGTCTTCACTGAGAATCCCCTAGTATGCTTTAATAGGTGTAATAAGAAAATGTTAGCAAACCTATCACTTCATCCTTTAAAAAAATTTCTCTTAGCACTTTGAACCAACGTGTGGTCTGTTACTTTTTGAGAAAGACTGCCATTCTCAAAATACACCATTTTACATTGTTTGAAAAATAATAATTTGTGCTGAACATTTACAAGTTTTATCTTGAGGGAGAGTGTATCTCAAGAGTTAACACTACCACCCTGAATTGAATTTCCTGAAACTTTGAAGTACTCAGCTTGGTGATAGGACTGAAGCTTGGTAGTATGTGACCCTGTTGTGAGATGGGAAGACTGAAAACTGAGTGAAAAATATGATTAGCGGCACGAGCTGCCGTCACACCTGGAAGGGAGCAGAGACAGTTGAGAGGGGAACAGTGGGTAGGAGCACAAACACTGCTCTCCTTCCACTTTCCCAAAAGGGGGTGCCCAGCAGGAGGGACTTTGTCTTTTTCTCCTATCACTTCTACATGGTAAAATGAAGGGCTGGTAGCATGAAGACTATGAATATAATTGTAAAAACAATCAAGGATCTAAAAAAGGAGGATTTTCTTTTGCTTGTGTATTCCCAAAGCTTTTCTAATTTTCTGTTCTGTTGTCATTAAAGTCTTTCTGGGGCATTTGAAACCTTGAATCTGAACTGGGGGGAGGCGGGGGTGGGGAGAGGGGGAATCTTCCAGGCTCCAGCCTCTCTAGCAATGTTCATGTCACACCTGTGCCATCAGAGTGATTCGTGAATGACAGGAGGACTACTGATTGAGGGGGGGGTCCTTAGATGGTACGAAGGATCAGCTGTAAACAGGTCAGGGTTTTTTGTTTCATTGTTTTGGTTCTAATTTGCATGTTTTATTTTGTCAACTTTGCCTAATATTTGCACACTATGCCTACTCTGTTGTTTATTTTGATGGTTGAGCTGTATAGGATGTTATGTATAAGCACACACATCATCAAATGTTCATTTTGTTGAAACCAGATTAATGTCACAATATTCAGAAAACTTCTTGTGCTTTCAGCTTTTTTTAAAAAAATTGACACTTTGATAGACCAAAATGAGGTAAATGTGTCTCTTGTGCACTGTGTTATGTAGTACTAATGGATTGTTAGATATCTGCCATAGTGTTAACATGTTAATTTATGCCCTGTAAATGAATATGAGATACTATTGCTGGGATAACTGTATAGTCTGCAGAATAAGTGCTGTATAAGAAACAAGCCTTCTTCTAAATAACTTTTTTTTGTGTGTGTGTGCTAGTTCACACTTGAGCAGTAGGCGCTATAGGTGTGAAGAATCTAGAGACTGGATAATTTGAGTGATAAACCAGATTATAAAATAAGCTTAATTACTGACAAGAGTTTTGCTCATAAGTTTGATGCCGTTGTGTAGTATCTATTGGCTACTTTTGCAAGAAGCATTGGAAGACATACTTTTGGGAGCGAGTTGAGTGCTGTTTCTAGTATTTTGAAATAAAAGCTTGCAGCTTTTTGGTAAGCAGACCTTTTTGAATTCTATCAGAACCAGTTACCTGTAGTGAGTAGTAAGGAGGAAATATTATATATGTGCAGGGATAGTTTGTAAAATACACACATCTGCTCATTGACAGGGATGCTTAATATTTCTGCTGTTTGTAGACACATTCTTGTTTCCTAGAAATAAATTTTATAGCAATTTGAAGTCTGTTAATGTCGAAGAGAACAAATGTTTTTAAACTTAGTTTGTTATCACCAGTACTAAATAAGTTAAATTCAACAAATCTATATTATGTGGTGAGCATTTTGCTAGGAACTGGCATACACAGTGAATAAGACATTCATTCATTCGTCCAAAAAATATTTATTCAGTGTCTTCTATGGGTAATTTAAGGGCTCCCCTGAGGAAAGAGTGCTTATGTTAAGGTTCAAAATTAGTAGGAGATACCAAGGTGTGAATAGCAAGATAAAGAAAAAGAGTCTCTCACATGCCTTGATCAAAGGACTCCAGGTTGAGAAAATGAAAAGTTAAAAAAGCCCAAGCTGTCCAGAATGGCTGAAGCCAGGGGAGGGGAGAGAGGAGCAGTGGCTTAAGATGGGACTGAAGAGATAGCCAGAAGCCAGTTCGTGGAGAGATGTCTAATTTGGAAGGCAAGCTTAGGAATGTGGAGCTGATTATTAAGGCAGTGGAAGGTCAGTCAAGGGTTTAGGGAGGAAAATGACTTTTTTAATATCGCTCTGATTGCTTTGTATAGAATGGATTAGAGTGTGGGACAAGAGAGGATAGGATGTAAAGAAAACAAGACGCTAGTGAAGGAATCTGACAGATGATGACGACTCAGGCTAGAGTGGTAATGGAGAAGTGGGTGGCTTCTAGAAATCTTAGGAGTAGTAAAGAGTAGATGTGGTGATTTTTGAGATGTAGAATTAAGAGAGGGAGCACATGGAGTCTGAGATAATTCCCAGGCTTCTGACTTCAGCCTCTAGGAGAATGTTGGTCATATCCCCTGAGAAGGGAAAAAGGACAGAAGACAAGGTCCATTTTAATTTCTGAGGTAATACCTCAAAGTGGACAGATTTGTGGACATAAATAGGGAACACAGGACAATAGTCATTTATCTTCAACAAGAGAGTATACGGTGTGTACATATATACATCTATATAAATAATTCTGTATGTTTTCAAAACTTGACTGAAAGTATCAGGCAGTATCAAAACAGTATCAGTCAGTGAAGACATACAGATTTTAAAGAGAAGGAATCATCGTGAGAGAGAATCTGGTAGGCTACAGGTTTTGGTTTGGTTTTGAAAGAAAGAAGCTAGGAGAGGGTTCATGAAAGAAAGTTACAGTGAACCAAGCCACATTGCTGCTAAGTCGCATCAGTCGTGTCCGACTCTGTACGACCCCACAGATGGCAGCCCACCAGGCTCCACCATCCCTGTGATTCTCCAGGCAAGAATACTGGAGTGGGTTGCCATCCACATTGAGCAGATTATAGTTTTCCCTAGAAGCTAGGATCAAAAGGAAAGTTATGACCAACCTAGATAGCATATTCAAAAGCAGAGACATTACTTTGCCAACAAAGGTCTGTCTAGTCAAGGCTATGGTTTTTCCAATGGTCATGTATGGATGTGAGAGTTGGACTGTGAAGAAAGCTGAGTGCCGAAGAATCGATGCTTTTGAACTGGTATTGGAGAAGACTCTTCAGAGCCCCTTGGACTGCAAGGAGATCCAACCAGTCCATTCTAAAGGAGATCAGTCCTGGGTGTTCTTTGGAAGGAATGATGCTAAAGCTGAAACTCCAGTACTCTGGCCACCTCACGTGAAGAGTTGACTCATTGGAAAAGACTCTGATGCTGGGAGGGATTGGGGGCAGGAGGAGAAGGGGACGACAGAGGATGAGATGGCTGGATGGGATCACTGACTCGATGGACGTGAGTTTGAGTGAACTCCGGGAGTTGGTGATGGACAGGGAGGCCTGGCATGCTGTGATTCTTCGGGTTGCAAAGAGTTGGACACGACTGAGTGACTGAACTGAACTGAACTGAACTGAAGGTGACTGCATTTTAAGATTTTAATGGGAGTTAGTTTGTCCTTTGCTTCTTGGTCATTCTTGATTAAACCGGTTTGTTTTTTGCTGAGGCTGTTAACCCAGATTAACATTTAAATACTAGAGTTTAATATTTTAATTAGAAGGCTGGAATGGAATGCAGACTTGTGAATTGGTTGGCTACTGCTAATGGCTTTGTAGCTTTGTAAAATTTGATATCTAAGGTTTGTGGTTGGGGTGGGAATGTGAAGCTTTAAAAACCTAGAAATGTGTTTATGGGAGGAAGCTGTAGCCTGCTGTGGAGATCAACTAGGAGAAGGGATGAAGAAAAGAGGAGAAAGGACCCTGTTTCATTAGAGGAGGCTTTTTACATTATACAATGCCTTGCATGAATCAGACTTTGGAAATATCAGAACTGAATTTTTATTTTCAACATTTCAATTTTGCTTTAATTGGGTACTTGAAACATGAAGCATTTTATGGTGTGAAATACCAAATTAAAGCTCCCAGTGGCAACATGGAGTTGTCATCTGTGATATAGAGTCATATGGGGGGTTGGAGCCTGGGAATGAAAAGTGGAGACTGGAAAAGTCACCCTACAGGCTGGGACAAAGTTGCTTTGATGATGCATTCTGTAGTGGCAATTTCCGTGCCAGAGTTACCCGAAATTGGGTCTCACACCCTAGCTCCAGCATATTTAGGAGGGAGAAGTTTGCCCAAACTTGCCATGCTCCTCATCCTCTGCTGAAATGTGGAGATGACATCTACCACCCAGTTGCTTTTGAGACTTAAATGAGAAAATGAACGTAAGATCTCTGGCAGAGTGTCTTATTCACAGTAGGCACTTAATTCTTAGTTCCTCTTTCACCTCCAGTTTAAGCCATATCCAGATTTAGTGGTCTCTAATAATCCTATAGAAGCATTATTAGTGGCCAGATAGATTTAATGAATGAGTTAGAACAAATGCAGTTGAATTTCTCACCTCTCCTTATTGATTATGAAAATAGAAATTCAAAGCACTTCATCTTTTAGAATTGCTAAACCAGATGATGCTTAGGACTGCCCTTAGAGGCACACAGAATAGTTTTTGAAGGGTTTAAAATAACAATTGATAAAATAATTTGAAATGTAATTCAGTGATAGGCTTTCTGCTGAAAAACATTTGGCCACTTACTCATCCAGTTAACATTTATGAAGCACTGTTTTTGTCCTGGGCCTGGGTAATGTGGGAGACTGACAAGTGAACAGATGATTCTTACACACCATAGTAAGTCTTGTGCTATGGGGAATCACAGGGAATCGTGCCAAGAAAATCTGACAGCGTGTGCCAAATGCTTTAAAAATATGCATCCTCTTTTACCTCGTTGATGTGTTTCTAGCAATATAACCTGAGGAAGTTTGATGAAATCTTGCTTATAATGTGAAAAATTGGTGATTTCAAATGTATAACACTAAAATGACATTACTTTGTTGAAGAAGGTCCATCTCGTCAAAGCTATGGTAGTCATAGCCTTTTCCAGTAGTCGTGTATGGATGTGAGAGTTGGACTATAAAGAAAGCTGAGTGCCAAAGAATTGATGCTTTTGAACTGTGGTGTTGGAGAAGACTCTTGAGAGTCCCTTGGACTTCAAGGAGGTCCAACCAGTCTGTCCTAAAGGAAATCAGTCCTGAATATTCATTAGAAGGGCTGATGCTGAAGCTGAAACTCCAATACCTTGGCCACCTGATGCGAAGAACTGGCTCATTTGAAAAGACCCTGATGCTGGGAAAGATTGATGCTGGGAAAGATTGAAGGTGGGAGGAGAAGGGGACAACAGAGGATGAGGTGGTTGGATGGCATCACTGACTTGATGGTCATGAGTTTGAGTAAACTCGGGGAGTTGGTGATGGACAGGGAGGCCTCGTGTGCTGCAGTCCATGGGGTCGCAAAGAATAGGACATGACTGAGTAACTGAACTGAACTGGTTTCTGTATGATAAATGGGCATTCCTTGTGCCTATCAGTGATCACAGAGATCTATAAGTGACAAAGGAAAACTAATCAGGGTATATTATGAAGAGGAAAAAGTAGGTTACCAAGGAATGTTTTTTAAAAAATAATTAATTTTTAAAGAAAAAGTTTGGCAAAATCCTTTCCAAATCACTTGTATGTATTCTCTGCCTTGAAAAAGGGCTTCCCTGGTAGCTCAGATGGTAAAGAATCTGCTTGCAATGCAGGAGACCTGGGTACAGTCCCTGAGTCACAGAGGTCCTCTGGAGAAGAGAATGGCAAATCATTCAAAAAGACATAGGTATGATCATAATCTGGAAGCAGGGTGGAAGTTTAAGTGAGCTAATCATCTTGCCAAATCTGTGTAGTTTCATCTAAGAGATAAATTATACACACACACACATATATACATATACATACATATATATATATATAGGTTTTGAGTAATGACTAGATAAGGTATAGTCCCAGTGAGACGGCCCAGGTGAATGAGCTTGCCAGCAGGAAGGACAGTGTGCTTTCTTGATGCTCCCAGTCTTTTGAGGTGCACTTTGCAGTAAGAAGATTGACCTGTGAGAAAAATCATGGAAAAAAATATGTCTAGTGAGTATGTTTGTAACCAGCCCCAGGGACTTCTTCACTGGTCATTTTGGCTCAGCTGGTAGCATTAGGTCAGTTTTTTTAGCTTGTGGAACCATCCCATTTCTGGATACCTCAGGTTCTAAGAGTACGTTTGTTGAGAAATTATTTTTCCCCTTAGTTGATAATAAGATAAGCTACCAAGATCTTGGCTTCTGTTCCCTTTTCATCAGCAATCCCTTTAAAGTTCAAAAGTTTTAACTTAGGTTTTCCAAACAGTTTATTTTGGAGAAACTTTATTCAAGGCCAAATTTATACATTTGTATATAGGATAAACTATACCAATTTACAAAAATAGATAATTATTCCTTTTTTTTTCCCCCTCAAAAAGATGGATAAGCTTGGAGAGCTCTAGTTTTCCCATTTATATGAGAACTGTAAACCAACAAGTAACAAGTCTTTTCTGTTTCTGGATCAAATGGAGTGACTATTTCTGACCTCTCTTGCACTGCTTTCTGGAGTAGAGTAACAGGAGGCAGTGTCTGCCTATTTTGTTGTTTACTATTTACATGGAATATATATCTGCTCCCTCTGTCCTTGGAATAGACTTCTGGAGGTTTTTTTTTTGTTTTTTGTTTTTTTTTTTAACTTCTGTTTCTAGTCATAAATTGGATGCTGAATGATACAGAAAGAAAGGAACAAGAGGTTAAGAACTATAATGCAAACATCAGGGCTAAAAGGAAGATATAGTTCTTTATTTAAAGACTATCATTTTCTTTTCTTTTTAATGACTGTCATTTGTTGAGTGCCCATGTGCAGATCTCTCACCTAGAGCCAGACATACTGGAATGTGAAGTCAAGTGGACCATAGGAAGCATCACTATGGACAAAGCTAGCAGAGGTGATGGAATTCCAGTTACACTATTTCAGATACTCAAAGATGATGCTGTGAAAGTGCTGCACTCAATATGTCAGCAAATTGGGAAAACTCTGCAGTGGCCACAGGACTGGAAAAGGTCAGTTTTCATTCCAATCCCAAAGAAAGACATTGCCAAAGAATGCCCAAACTACCTCACAATTGCACTCATCTCACACGCTAGCAAAGTAATGCTCAAAATTCTCCAAGCCAGGCTTCAGTAATATGTGAACTGTGAACTTCCAGATGTTCAAGCTGGCTTTAGAAAAGGCAGAGGAACCAGAGATTAAATTGCCAACATCCGCTGGATCATCAAAAAAGCAAGAGAGTTCCAGAACATCTATTTCTGCTTTATTGACTATGCCAAAGCCTTTGACTGTGTGGGTCTTAATAAACTGTGGAAAATTCTGAAAGAGATGGGAATACCAGACCACCTGACCTGCCTCTGGAGAAATCTGTATGCAGGTCAGGAAGCAGCAGTTAGAACTGGACATGGAACAACAGACTGGTTCCAAATAGGAAAAGGAGTACGTCAAGGCTGTATATTGTCACCCTGCTTATTTAACTTCTGTGCAGAGTACATCATGAGAAACTCTGGGCTGGATGAAGCACAAGCTGGAATCAAGATTGCTGGAAGAAATATCAATAACCTCATATATGCAGATGACACTGCCCTTATGGCAGACAGTGAAGAAGAACTAAAGAGCCTCTTGATGAAAGTAAAAGAAGAGAGTGAAAAAGTTGGCTTAAAGCTCAACATTCAGGAAACTAATATCATGGCATCTTGTCCCATCACTTCATGGCACATATACGGGGATACAGTGGAAATAGTGGCAAACTTTATTTTTTTTGGGCTCCAAAATCACTGCAGATGGTGACTGCAGCCATGGAATTAAAAAACACTTACTCCTTGGAAGGAAAGTTATGACCAACCTAGATAGCATATTAAAAAGCAGAGACAGTACTTTGCTGACAAAGGTCCATTTCGTCAAGCTATGGTTTTTCCAGGGGTCATGTATGGATGTGAGAGTTGGACTGTGAAGAAAGCTGAGCACCAAAGAATTTGTGCTTTTGAACTGTGGTGTTGAGAAGACTCTTGAGAGTCCCTTGGACTGCAAGGATATCCAACCAGTCCATCCTAAAGGAGATCATTCCTGAATATTCATTGGAAGGACTGATGCTGAAGCTGACACTCCAATACTTTGGCCATCTGATGCACAGAGCTGACTCATTTGAAAAGATCATGATGCTGGGAAAGATTGAAGGCAGGAGGAGAAGGGGACAACAGAGGATGAGATGGTTGGCTGGCATCACTGACTCGATAGACATGAGTTTGGGTAAACTCTAGGAGTTGGTGATGGACAGGGAGGCCAGGCATGCTGCAGTCCATGGGGTTGCAAAGAGTCGGACATGACTGAGCCACTGAGCTGAACTGAACATGTGCAAATACCTTATGTACATTATCTTGTTTAATCCACACTATCCTGAGAGGTAGAAATAACTCATTCCCTTCGTTTTACAGACAAGACCCCCAAAGAATAAACAGTTTGCTTTTAGTCATATGCAAAGTCCGAATTTGATTCCAGATCTGACTTTAAAGCTTTTGTATCATATAAGCTGCTAACTTTTGCCTGGGAGTTAGAAAACTCTTATAATTAACTGTGAATTTCATCTGGTGAGTTGCATTAACTTTCTTGGCTCTTACTTTCTTTATCTGTAAAGTTAGAGGATCGAGCTGGATCTTTAAAGTTAATTCTGGTTGTAAAATTCTGTTATTTCTGATTTCTTTATTGAATTGAAATGGAGAGTGTATAAAGCTTCTACTAGTCCTCTTGTTTGCAGCCAATTTGGTTTGTGAAGAATACTGTTAGCCCTGTGATTTTTTTCACACCATCGTCCTGTGGTGGTACATAAAAGACATCAGTGAGAAGATGGGTTAAAAGGAGGTACATTATGTCAGCTGCAGATTCACAAAAGAAAACTTATTTAAAGAGGAGCACCTCGACATCAAGAAACGGTAAACATGGGCTGGAGATTGTGTAGGTGGGACCTGCTAATTGTCTTCGGACACCAATGTGATTTAACCTCAAAGAGTTATCGTGCCTCAGTGAGTGATTCTATGTGTGTGTCTGTCTTGAGGCATTGGGGATTCTGTTAAAAGGTACAATGATGACTCAATTTCAGTTTTTCTAGGGTCTTATTTCCAATTAAATGCTAAAGAAGTGGCTATAGGAGGGACACAATGATTATTGACATAGAGCTAATGAGATGACATGATATAAAAAAAGCATTATCTGCAATATTTTTATTCCACTTATGTAGTACCCTTTTCTCTAAAAGTGCTGTACAACTAACATTGGGATAATAAGCCATTTTAAAATGTCAAAACACTGAAGAGTAAGAAAGTGGCTAGGAGAAATAAATACACAGAAGTAGTAGAGGCTTTAAATCACTGATGGGCACAGCAGATTAGTGATTCTTTGGCTAAATCCATTGCATTCACCTTTGGTCCTATAAATGGGTGGGGGTTTGACATGGAGGTCTTTTCATCCTGTGGTTAAGACTGAAGACCATGAATTTTCTTGTCAGATAAACCTGTGTTTAAATCCTGATTCTACTGCTTACTAGCTATTGGAACAAATTAACCTAAAATTTCCAAACCTCAGTTTCTTCATCAACGAAGTGGTGGTAATTTATACCTCCCTTGGTAGGGTTGTTTGGAGGATTAAAGTAAATGAGTTAAATAGATAAAACATTTAGTTCAGTGCCTGGTACATGGTAAATGCAACATAAATGCTAGCAGTTCTTATGCTCAGAATATGTCAGGATAGTGACGCTGATGAGATTATTGAGCATAACAACAGCTTCTCTGGTTCAAAAGATAAGGTGATGTGGAGTGTACAGGATCTTGTGTTCCTTCTCTGAATTGATACAGAAAAGTATTATCTGTAGACCGTCGGAGCCACCAGGGAAGCCCCCTTCATAGTCTAGCATAAGAGTTTTTAATAAGGAAGCATACAGAGACTAAACGTAATACTTTAAGCAGTCACATATATACCACTGGCTTTAAGATATAAAAAAAAATTACAGATACAATTGAAGATCCTTGTTCAGTTCAGATCTAAGCTTTCAGATGCCCTGGAAAGACTTCAGTGACAACAGAAAATTAGAAAAGCTTTGGGAAAACACAGTGCAAGTTTCAATCCCTGAGTTGGGAAGATCCCCTGGAGGTGGAAATGGCAACCTACTCCGGTATTCCTGTCTGGAGACTTCCATAGACAGAGCAGCCTGGTAGGTTGCAGTCTGTGGAGCCACAGAGTTGGACTCGACTGAGCATTCAGTGCAGTCGCTTAGCTGTGTCCAGCTCTTGGCGACTGCATGGACTGCAGCACGCCAGGTCTCCCTGCTCATCACCACTCCTGGAGTTAATTGGAATTCACGTGCATTGAGTCGGTGACGCCATCCAACCATCTCATCCTCTGTTGTCCATCCCCTTCTCCTCCTGCCCTCAATCTTTCCCAGCATCAAGGTCTTTTCCAATGAGTCAACTCTTCACATCAGGTGGCCAAAGTATTGGAGTTTCAGCTTTAGCATCAGCCCTTCCAAAGAACACCCAGGACTGATCTCCTTTAGAATGGACTGCTGGATCTCCTTACAGTCCAAGGGACTCTCAAGAGTCTCTCCAACACCACAGTTCAAAAGCATCAATTCTTCGGCACTCAGCTTTCCTTATAGTTCAACTCTCACATCCATACATGAGTACTGGAAAAACCGTAGCCTTGACGAGATGGACCTTTGTTGGCAAAGTAATGTCTCTACTTTTTATTTATTTATTTATTTTTAATTTTATTTTTAAACCTCAAACACTGTATTAGTTTTGCCAAACATCAAAACGAGTCCGCCACAGGTATACATTTGCTCCCCATCCTGAACCCTCCTCCCTTCTCCCTCCCCACACCATCCCTCTAGGTCGTCCCAGTGCACCAGCCCCAAGCATCCAGTATCGTGCATCGAACCTGGACTGGCAACTCGTTTCATACATGATATTACACGTTTCAATGCCATTCTCCCAACTCTTCCCACCCTCTCCCTCTCCAACAGAGTCCATAAGACTGTTCTATACATCAGTGTCTCTTTTGCTGTCTTGTACACAGGGTTATTGTTACCATCTTTCTAAAAAGCACTTTGAAAGCCGAAAGCTATTTACCTCCATTCTGACCCTTGTCCACACATGCCAAGGGCTGGGAAGAGATCTCTCCTTACTATCAAGTCATGCTTTCATATGGTACCCATCTTTGTATTTATAGATGCAACTCATTTCCAGTTGGAAGAGTCCTTATAAGATTGAGTTGACAAAGAATTTTACAATTAAAGATTCAGAGATATAGAGAAGTAATCCTTTTCAAGATCTTATGAGGTATTCAATATTTCAGAGAGGGTAGGCCAAGCTTTGCTGCAGTAACAATCTTCAAACTCCAGGCACTGAAAGCAATGAGAAAGTTTCTTGCTCATTCTATGTACTTAACAAAGGGCAGTATTCAGCCCTAATCCTTTAAGCCAATGCTTCTCAAAATGTTGGTCTCAAACAGGACTAACAGCTACTGCCAGAATGTAAATCAAGTAAGGGTACCTACAAAGAACATCAGATGGACTAAACAGTGTGGTCAGTGACATAGTTGAGTTATATTTTAGCAGAAACACTTAAACTCATTGAGTCTGCAACAACTGTATTGGAGAACTCAATAAAGTTACCTGGGAAAAATTCATTTTTCTTCAGAAGAAAACACAGTGTACAGACTAGAAAGCCTGGGTTTTGTTTTAAGGTAAATTTGGTTTCAATTCAATAATCTACTCAATAAATGTTTACTGATCACATAAAATTATATATGTAGGACAAATGAATAAATAAAAGCTTCCGTGGTCTCCGAAATTTACAAGTTGGTATGGGAGATAGGGTTTCCTAGGTGGCACCTGCCAATGCAGGAGGTGTGGGTTCAATCCTTGGGTCAGGAAGATCCCCCTGAGTAGGAAATGGCATCCACTCCAGCACTCTAGCCTGGAAAACTCCACGGACAGAGGAGCCCGGTGGGCCACAGTCCACGGGGCCGCAGAGTTGGACACGACCGAGCACACAATGATGGAAGATAGAAAAGTGAAAATGAAAGTGTTAAGTCACTTGGTTGTGTTCAACTCTTTGCGACCCCACAGACTGCAACCCACCAGGCCCCTGCGTCCACGGGATTCTCCAGGCCAGAACACCGGAGTGGGCTGCCACTCCCCTTTTCCAGGGAATCCTCCTGACCCAGGGACCGAACCTGGGTCTCCTGCATTGCAAGCATATTCTTTATCATCTGAGTCACCAAGAAACCAGGAGACAAGAATCAGTGATTACAGTATTTGCCAAGGCAATTACAAAGCTGTGTATAGGGTATTGGAAACCTAAGTGTATTGTTTGGAAGAAAAGGGAATCATCACCCAGCGTGACTGAAACCAGAAAAATGACTGAACACTACGCTAAGGAGCTGTAATTTTACTGATGAAAGGGAAAATTGCTCGGTTGTGTCTGACTCCTTGCGACCCCATAGACTACACGGTCCATGTAATTCTCCAAGGCAGAACACTGGAGTGGGCAGCCCCTCCCCCCTCCAGGGGATCCTCCCAAACCAGGGACCGAACCCAGGTCTCCTGCATTGCAGGCAGATTCTCTACCAGCTGAGCCACAAGGGAAGCCCAAAAACACTGGAGTGGGTAGCCTGTCCCTTCTCCAGCAGGTCTTCCTGACCCAGTAATCGAATCAGGGTCTCCCGCATTGCAGGTGGATTCTTAACCAACAGAGCTATCAAGGAAGCCAATTTTTCTGATGGTGACACCTTATTATCACACTTGTATCCACCATGACTCCAGGCATTTTGGGACATCATTAGGATTGAAGTATTGTTGGACTTCATAGGTGGCAATAGTGGTAAAGAATGCACCTGGCAACTCAGAAGAGAGGGTTCGATCCCTGGGTTGGGAAGATGTGGAGGAGGAAATGATAGCCCACCCCAGCACCCCCGCCCGGAAAACTCCATGGGCAGAGAAGCCTAGCTACAGACCATGGGGCCCACAAAGAGTGGGACACAGCCGAACACACACAAATTTGCTGGACAGCTGGTTATAACTGTAACTAGACTTTCCTCCATCTACTCATTTAGGAGTTAAGCACTATTTTAATCTTTACAACTACCCTAAAATAGTTACTTTTGATATACAAGGGAGCCGAGGAAGATGCTTTCTAATTGAACTGAAATATGGTCAAGCCTGGCTTTGAATCATATTTTAATCCTTAGTCCATTTGTACTGCTTCTACAGCAAAACATAGGTTTTGATTTTTCACCAGGATAGCTAAAACTTTACTATGTAACCAGTAATACTAGCTCCCTTCAAAAATGATTCATGGATTGTAGTCCCCAACCAAAATCCCTCCCTACCCAGGTATTCTGGTTAAGGAAGCCTCTGCATAAGGTATACTTGGCCTAGCAGTTCAACTAAGTATGTATGGGCCCATTTAGCTCAAATTTTTATAAGAGAATCTGGATTTTTATGGGAATCTTGTGGTTTTAAATATCACCTTGAATTTTGAAAAATCAGTGGAGGAAAATACACAAAATTGGGGAAAAAAAATTCTGTGGTGGTTTTAAAAATCCAAGCCAACATTAAAAAAGTTAAACTGAATGAAATCACACACTTCTGTGAAATTGCAATGGTTAATTTTACATCCAATTGACTGAGGAATGGTGTCTTGATACCTGTCTAAACATTATTCTGGATATTTCTGTGAAGGTATTTTTGGGGATGAAGATTTCCTTTTTTTCCCCTTCAGCTTACACTGCACAGCTTGCAGAATCTTAGTTCCCTGACCAGGGAGTGATTTGACTGGGGCAGTGAAAAATGCCAAGTCATAATCACTAGACTGGGAATTCCTGAGATTACCATTAGTTTCAGTAAAACTTACTCTCTACATGAGCAGGCCACATCCAATTAGTTGAAGGAATTAATAAAAAAAGATGGACTTCTGAGGAAATTCTGCTAGCAGATGGTTTGCAATTGGAACATCAACTCTTCCTTGTGTCTCCCACTTTCAGTTTATCCCAGCAGACTGTTGACCTGACAAACTCACAATTCCAAGAACCAATTTCTTAAAATAAATCTCTCTATAGACACAGGCTGTTAGTTGTTTCTCTGGAGAACGTAAGTACAAAAACTAAAAAGTTGTCTGGTCTCTATCACTAAGAGCCAGCCCACTGAAGTTCTTTTACAGGGAATGGGTAAACTGGACTCCTATTTCAGGAGAGTTAAAGGAGATTTTTCTCTCATTCATGTATACCACTCAAATACTTAATTCAAAAAGACAAATCTAATAAATGACATTTTCTACCTTGACCCTGCTGTAAAATAAAATACATTACTTTTGGCTCTTGATACAAATTGTAAATTGGGAAGGAAGGGGGGGAAGCAGGTCCTAGGACTTGCCAGGACGTAAAATGTTTAATATAGCTCAATGAATCTCAAAATAGGAAGGAGGCTCTAGTACCCTTTCCACCAAGAAAACCAAACGGCTAAATTTGTAATTCAGCAATGATTCAAACAAAAAAATCATTTTGTGAACCCTAAACTCTTATTCTTGCTTCTGTGGTTCCCAAAGGTAGAAATCCTTAATGTTATACAGAATATCTCCCCAAGCACAGAATACCATGACTTATCACTGATACAATTACTAATCAGAGCCATCTCACAACTCATTTCTCCTAGTCAAAGCATCAGAAAAGGGGAGTATTTCCTATATTATCTCACATGCTATTACATTTCAAATATTCCTTTAATCTAAACAAGATTAATATTGGTCAGTAGCACATCTATGAAGGCAAAAATTTCAGTGTTATGGTACAGAGGAAGAAAATGAAGCTCTTGAACTTAAAATCTCCATACACTACTGATTTTCCTAATGTTTAACTAATTATCACTCATGGAGAAAAATGAATTTACTCCTTCAAAGTAAAAAAAAAAATAAAGACTAAAAAGACATTTTTTTTCCTCCCTTTAAAATAAAAATCACAGGATAAGTCTGCACTTCTCTTTTATAATGAATTGCCAACAAATTCTTGACCCATGAATCAAAAAAGAAAAAAAATCAGATTTTAAGACCAAGAAACAAGCTAAATCAAATACATATTAAGAAACTAATAATGCAATATTACCCAAACAAAATGTAAGCACATGTTCAATTATCATGTTCCATATTTCAGAGAAGAGGCATTAAGGATTTATGCTATAAGTTTATTTACAAACATCTAGGATGCTGAGTTCAAGGGATTGATCCTTTTAAGAGACTGCACCTCTTAATATGCTCCTCTTCCTATCTGTTTCATGGATTACTTTTTAAGCAGTTGGTGTCTGACGATAAAGAAAGGTGCAGCAAATCCAGACCCAAAGAACAAAGTCATCATAGCTAGTAATCTCCACTTGTTTTCCACTGAAAATGGTATATTCTTCCCTGGACCCTCCTCATAGTGGGTCCGACGAACCACTGAGGTTGTGAACCTCCGGATGCTCTGTCCCAACATAGCGCTGTTGGACGCTCTACAAAAGATCCAGAGACTGGAGGCGGAAGAAATGGCGGCTGCAAAACTACCGCTCCTTGCCTCACGACCTTGCTCCTCTCTCTACTTTTTAATGTGCTGTCTAGGTTGGTCATAAGTTTCCTTCCACGGAGTAAATGACTGAGCAAAACACACATAGCACGTTAGACATATATATCTTTCTGTAGCTTGCTTTTCTCTCTCAACATTGTTTTTGAGATTTTCTGTTGTACTTACAGCTCTATTCATTTATTAATATTTTAACTGCCATACATTATTTCATTAAATGAATGAGTATACCATTTTAATCTATTCTCTGCCAGTGGACATTACCTATAATTTTGAATATTTCTGCATAGCTGTCACTTCACATCCCACTGCTCACTGCCAATCTCAGAGGTAACCGCTGTCCTGAAGTGTGTTAATTTTTTAGTGACTTAGAGATACATATTCTGAAAGAATATATGATTTGTTTTGCATGTTTTTAATGTTTATGTGGTACAATCTTTCTGTATTATTTTAGTGACTTTCTTTTTTGTTCAACATAATTTTGAGGTTTATTTATGTTAATGTGTTGTGGCAATAGTCATTGATTTTCACTGTGTACATTATTCCACTATTTAAATATATTATGATTTATGGACATTTAGGTTGCTTCTGACTTGTTAGTATTACAAACAGTATATACTCAGCATCCTTGTACTTGTGTGCTGATTTTCTCTGAGGTATATACCTACTAATAGAATGACAGGGTATAGATAATGTATGTGCATCTTTGTCTTCACTGGATACTGCTAAGTAGTAATTATATTATCATTTAATTATACATATTTTCTAATTTCTCATTTGACCCTTGAGTTTAAAATGCATTTTAAAAACTTGCAGATATATAAGATTTTTATTACCAGTTTTTAACTTAATTGCTCTCTGGTCAATTAATAATGCCTATTTCTTACTAATTCTTTGTTATCTGTTGAGACATTTGCTTTATAACATAATGTGTGGTCAGAATTTATCCAGGTTTTAGGCAGTTTTTATAAATATTCCACATGTGTTTGAAAATAATTCATCATCTAATTGTTGGTTTCCCATAAATTCTAATCATCGAATCCCATAGATTCCAATGATTTCTAATTATTTTTGCTTTACATATTTTGAGGCCTTGTTTTTAGGTGCATATAGATTAAATAAGAGTTGTTTTATATTTCTGGTAATTTTGTTTTTTGCTGTTGCATAATGATCTTCTTTACCTCTCATAATGCTTTTTCTTCAAAGTTTACATTTCCGTTCAGTGCTTATAGCTATGATTAGCTTTTTAATCAGTTGTATTTACTGGTGTTTTGTTTATATACTTTAAAATTTTTCTCTCTTGTTAATATTTTTAGTATGTCTCTTGGAAACGCCATAATTTTCCAAACAGGATTTTGTTTATTTAGTTTTAATTTTCTGTATTTTAACTACTAAGTTTAGCCTGTTTACATTTATTACCACTAGTGGTATATCTGAACTTACTCCTACCACATTATTATGTTTTTTGTTTACCCTGCTTTTTTCCTCGGCTGTTTTTCACCTTCTAATCTGTCCAGTATTGGTATGAACAGTTTTTGTTTATTCCTTTTATCCTTGTTTACCCCTAAAATTTTAACATGCATTTGGCTTTTCTGAGTCTTACATTAAAATCAGTATGTCCACCACTTACCTGAATAATACAAAGACCATGGGAATCTTTAACTCATTGACTCTCCACCAATTTTCTAAGGTTTTGATCGGTATTTTAGTTACATTTTTTTAATCACTCAAATTAGTTTTAATTTTTACACTTTCATTATTTTCTAATATCCAGGATAATTGTGAACTTCTTATTTAAACTTGTTCTTTTCACTCTTTCTCTTCAGATTTTCAAAAGAAACAACCAGACGATGATTCCACTCCGAGTACAAGTAACAGCCAATCAGATTTGTTTTCTGAAGAGACCACCAGTGACAACAACAATACCTCGATAACCACGCCAGCTCTTAGTCCTAGCCAGCAGCCGCTTCCGACAGAACTGAATGTAACTTCACCAAGTAAAGAGGAGTGTAAGTGCCCAGATCCTGTGAAGTGGTAGAGAAGGCAGCCTAAGAATCATATCATGAGTTTCTTTGTAATGCCTCTCCCAGGAAAAGGCTAGCAGCTCTTTTAATTCAAGATTAAGTGTTAATGTACAGGCCCAAGTCAGCAAGGTAGAGAGTAAGTTTCAGCCTTCCATTGAGCTTAAACTTTTCTAAAAAGAGTGCCTTTTATGTTAACTGTCAGGGTACATGAGATTTTGAACCAGTCTAGGGCAGTTCTCAGCCTTGGTTGTAAATCAGAATCCACTGGGGATTTTTAAAACAATTTTAATCTTCAATACCATTTCCTGAATCTAATTTAATTGGTCTTGAGGGAGGCTCAGTGATATGTTCTTTTTAATTCTTCAGAGACTTCTTAATATGCAGCAAGAATTGAGGAACCACTGGTCTAGGGAACTTACCCTGATTTAGCAACCTTCCATTGAAGCCTTGCCTTTCTCATTAAATAGGCTTTGAATGTTTCTAGGCAGTTAACTGAGATAACACTATATCCTGTATACATAGGATATTTGAAGGGAGGAGGAAGTAATTTCTGTTACTCTTCTATAAGTCCTTAGTGATAGAATACTATTATCACATATATGATGTGGAAGTCCATTGTCCACTTAAGCTTTATAGTGCTATAGCCATTTCCTTTAGAGCACAACTGTAATTGACAGATTTTGTTGAAAATTATAGTGATGTTAATGACAGCCATTTTTACCTTTTAAAAGCTGTAAATAACAGGTTGAAATTTGGTGTTTCAAATTTTCAGAATATCTAGAAATCCTTGGAATATGGTAGGTTAGAATATTCTGTCTTCTAACTTCAGCAGAGAACAAATATTTATCTAAACCTATCATAAACCGTCATACTAGGTAAAATTGAGAATATAAAAGTTAAAAAGGCCATAGTCCCTGTCCTCAAAGGACTTACTGTTTATCAGAGGAAATTAAATATATTTCTTATAATAAATTAGCAGTTCTCAGCTAGGAGTGATTTTGCTCCTCCCCCTCCCCCCAGTGCTGTAAACCTCTGACACTGTGCCCTCCACAGCAAGGAATTATGCAGCCTGACACTTTAGTAATGCCGAAGTTGAGAAACCCCGGTACACAGTTGTGTGCACCCATTTTAATGGTCCTTTTCCATGTGTTAAAGACACGGACTGTTGAAGGAGGGTGTTGATTTACTGGTTTACTGGTTTGAAGACAGACACATGGAGGAAAGTTGCATGGAGTGTGCAGTGTCAAGTGACTCACTCCTTTAGGGCCACTTATGGAAGACAAGGCTGGACAGAGTATAGCCATGCCATAGCGGCTTGAGTGCTCCGTGAAGATGCTTGGATGTTGAGACAGTAGTCATGTTTTTGAGCAAAGGAAGTAATATTACCATAGTTATTCTGAGAAGTAACCTGGCAGGATTGAAAAAGGGAAGGATTATACTAGATAATATTGCATAGAGAGAATTTTTAAATTGTTGTAAACTGTTGAAAGAGGCCTAGGAGAAGGTGAGAAATTATATAAAAAGAGAAGAATAGATGAAAGTGGTAGTGATGATATTGAGACAGTAGGCTTTGTTTTATATTTAAAAATCTGTTTGGGGTTATTGAGAAGCTGTGACCCCTTGTCTCAGAAAAATACACACCATCCATTTATACTCAGTTTTGAATAAAAATTTTTCTAAAGCTCACTCTGACCTTTAGGTTAAGGACTCCTTGACTAAGGCAAGGTTGGAGCTGATCAGGATCTCATTTTATGGAACAGCATTTGATTGGATCCACACATCAGGATCAGGCCAGGATCAAAACAACTTGAGCAGCCTGAGAGCTGCTCTGAGATAACAACAGCTTTTTTTAATTGAGCACTTTTTATGTGCAAGACTTTGTTCTATATGTTTCGTGTATTTTCTCTTTTATTCCTCATGACAGCTCATTGAGGTGTGAATACTCACTATCCCCATTCTATAGATAAGGAAACAAGCACAAAATTATCAAGTAATTTGCTCATGAGTCCCAGTGTCTCAGCAGGTAAGGAATCTGCCTGCAGTGCAGGAGACACAGGAGACATGGGTTTGATCCTTGAGTTGGGAAGACCCCTGGAGGAGGGAATGGCGACCCACTCCAGTACTCTTGTCTGAAAAGTTCTATGGACAGAGGAGCCTGAAGGGCAACAGTCCAGAGGGTCCCAAAGAGTTGGGCATGATTGAGTGACTAAGCACACACACAAAACAAAGTAGTAGAAACCAGAACAGGATCCAAAGTTAGGCATTTGTCTTCAGAACTCATGCTTTTAATCAGTTTATTCATAATATGAAATGTAACTGCCGTAGAGAATAGAAATATTCATGTTGGCAAGCCTGGCGTGCTGCAGTCCATGAAGTCGCAAAGAGTCAGACATGACTTAGTGATCAAACAACATCATGTTGGTAAGATCAGCTCTTTTCTCTGTAATTAAGGTTATGTGGAAACTTAACAGGGTAACCAAAAGTTACTTAATTAATTCATCATGAAAAATCCTTGTAACAGGGATTGGAAATAAAAACACTATATCCATGTGACTATATGACTAAAACATTTTCTCTGGAGTCAGATCTGTTTGGGAAGCAGATCCATAAAAAGGATTTACATAACAAATAGCAAAGTATGGACTCAGAGCAAGTGGGCTTAGATGAAGTGAAATTTTAATTGAGTGAGCCTAATTGTCAGATGACTCTAAGGACATACAGGGAAGGTCTTGTGTTCAGCACAAGATTCCATCTTCATACCCTTTTCCCCCTCCTGTCCCTGGGCTTGGACCTGCCCTGAGCTTGTGAGCCCCTGGGACATAGCACTTACTGTGTTTCTATAACTTGCCATTCTAGTTTTCTGTAGACTGCCACATTTTTTTCTTTTGATATACATAAATACTTTAAGTCTGATGAAGGATGTGTGGCTCTGTCAGGTTGGCCAAAAAGTTAGTTTAGGTTTTTTTTGTCAGATGTTATGGAAAAACATGAATGAACCTTTTGGCCAACCCAAAACGAGTTTCAGATCCATTCTCTTTCTGGAGACATCACTGCTTTAACTGTTTAAGTGAAACTCTCAGAAGCTAATCTCATTTCCCAGTTCTTGTTGGGCTCATTATTATAAATCTTGGCCTTTCAAAGACCTAGAGAAAGGAGATTTGCTAATCTGAGATATAGTGATGACTTAAGTGTTCAACTAGGCAGTCTGAATTGGAGCTCAGGAGAGAGAAGTCAAGGTTGGCTTCATCCCCATGCAGATGATAGGTGAAGCCTTAGGAGTTCAGTGAGATAGCCAAGAGTGAGAAGAAAGAAAAGCAGTGATGCTAGAACTTTGACAGAAACCAGAACAGAGTAAGCAACTGAAGAAGTCAGAGAGGGGGTGAATAATAGTGGGCAAGCCACCAATTCCAGTATTCTGTCCTAGAGAATTCCATGGACTGTATAGTTCATGGGGTCGCAAAGAGTCGGACATGACTGAGTAACTTTCACTTTCAAGGTCATAAAAGCCAAGGAACAAATTTCATTGTATGGTATGGGCTTTGTTAATAATAATGAAAATGTTCACTTGTATTTATGAAGTGTTTGACTGTCTTCTGAGCTCTTTACATACAATTCTCACAATACCCTATAAGGTAGGTGCTTTTATTAATTAACCCTATTTTTAAAGATGAGGCAGTTGCATAGAATGGTTCAGTAACTTCTATCTGAAGTTTAGAGCTCTTGCTTCCCGGTGTAGCTCATGCTCCAACCCACTGATTTGGCTCCAGAGCCTGTGAAACTTTCAAGGCCTGTGCCTTTGAAACCGTGCACCTCAGACTGGAACTTGAACACATGTGCTGGGACTTGAACCCAGCCAAAACCCTGATTGGGATTTGAACCCATGGTCTTTTAATTAGAATCACTCACTCGGCATCTGGACTTAACTGAGGCTCAGGTTCTTTGTGTCTCAGTGCAGAAGGAATTCAGCAAGAGGCAAAGTGATACGCAAGAAGTAGATTTATTAATATAGGATGCTTGTGAGAGAGATGCAGGCAGACAGGTGAGGGAGCTCTGCCTCGAAGGGTAAGTGGGCTACAGTAATATAGTCAAGGGAAAGTGAGGGAGGGGGAAAAGACTGCCTTATTTGAGTAGAGTCAGTCTTATATCACTTGCTCCTCCTTCATATTGGGCAGGAGAGTGTCTGACCTTGTGAGGTCAAACTAGGATTATCATGATGCTTACTCAGATCAATAGGAGTTGTAACATTTTTCTTCTACCTCATGACCTGGTGCATATCTCGTGCTTTTATGTTTAGCGTTATAGTTAAGGAAGCCTGCTTTGTTCCACGACGTTCTTTCTGGTAACTTTCTTGAGTGATCATTAACTCACAATGGTCTCCCTAGGTTTCCCTCTCTAGCTGTAGTCCCCTACTGGGACCCCTACAGCTACCTGTATAACTATCCTATTCTGTTCCTCTCACTTTCAACAATCATAGCATATTGCCTCAACATTGTGAAAACGCTGCTGCTGCTAAGTCGCTTCAGTCGTGTCTGACTCTGTGCGACCCCATGGACTGCAGCCCACCAGGCTTCTCTGTTCATGGGATTCTCCAGGCAAGAACACTGGAGTGGGTTGCCATTTCCCTCTCCAATGCATGAAAGTGGAAAGTGAAAGTGAAGTCGCTTAGTCGTATCCGACTTGTAGCGACCCCATGGACTGCAGCCTACCAGGCTCCTCCATCCATGGGACTCTCCGGGCAACAGTACTGGAGTGGGGTGCCATTGCCTTCTCCTGAAAATGCTGCAGGAAGCTGTAAATTGACAAGAAATACTCAGTTTGGTGATGGTATGATTGGTTATCTAATAAACTCTTTAATAAACTATTTCAGTGGTTTCATTTAGCAGACTTTGCTAAATGACACTTGGTTAAGTGCTGGGTACTGAAATGAGTAAGATTAACGTCTCTGTCCACCAGGAGGTCACTGTTTCAAATATATACGCCTCTTCTTGAGATTCTGACTTGTTCTAGACAGGTGCATAAGAATTTTAGAGTAAAAGGGAGGTAGTAGCAGAAGTAGTGGTTAAGAAGCATGCCATTTGCAAAAGCTTTCACACGTGGGTCTTGCCATCTCACCTAGGTTGAAAACTATGCTAGAGTGAGGAGATGTGTTCCTGGTTTGTGGTTGGGGGTTATGGGGATAAGAAAAGAAAGGTTTGTTAAAGCTCTCAGGGCAGATGCATTTTAAGTCAACAGGAGATAGTTAAAATGATTGCCAAGTACAGTGAGGACTCAGGTGAGAGGAGATAGCCTGATCCATTGACATCTTGCATAGTTCTTCAACTGTGATGTACCTAGGTGGAAGAAGAGGCATCAGAGGATTACGTATATTAATCTTTTAGTATTCTTAAGAGATCAGAATTCCATCTGTTGACCCTTAGCTTCCCCACAGAGTTATGGAGAAGTAAGGTGTGGGAGTTGTTGGAAAATGGGTTTGGAATTCCAAATCCAAGTACAGCCTAATTTGTAAGCTGTACAGTAGTTATGGATCTGTTGTTACTGTGTAGGACCAGAAGTGCCGTGTCTTCTTTCCTAATAATCAAGAGCATGAGTATTGCTTACATCTACTTTCTGCTTCTCACTGTTAAATGAACATAACACGTGGCAAGAGTCTGGGTGCGTTCATACAGTTTTAAAAAGACTGCAGATGAGATAAGAACTCTTGGTTAAGAGTGTATAAAGCAGAGAACAGGGCAGATTTTTGAATTTGTTAAAAGAATTTGTTAAAACTCCTTGACTGAAGGTCAAATAAAACAGGTGTCCAAAAGCTCTAAGTGATATTTTTTGTCTGAGCACACGCGTCTCTTCCTATCCCATCTTATGTGTGTCTGCAGAAGATTCCATGGACCTTTAGCCACTAGGAACATTTTCAAAACACAGTGTAAACAAAATGCTAACAGTGACCAAAAGGACTTGTCATAATACTTAAACGCTATAACAATGGTAATAGGTATCACCAGAGCACTTACAAGTATTAGGCACTGTTCCAGATACTTGTTTGTATTAACCTGCCTCCTGATCATAATACCCTGTAAGGTGGGTCCTGTGACCGTACCTGTTTTGCAAATGTGGAAATGGAGGCCCTGGATGATTCTGTATCTCTCGCCCAAGATCCCAGAGCAGCCTGGCTTGCCAGCTGCCACCGAGTAGCTGCCTCTCTGTGTGATGATTTGTAGTAGAAAGGACTACAGAGGACAGTGTTGCACACTTGAATAAAATTACATTTATTTCTTAATGCTTTTGCTACTACCTAATTATTTTTCTGCCAATTTCCAGGTTTTCCATTGAGGTGCTGAATTGTGGTTTGTACTTGTTTCTTGAGCCAACTTTTGAAGAAAGAGAAGATAATGTCAGGTTGTGGGGTTGAACATTGGAGCTAGTTGTTAAAGCCATCAGGGTGGTTGCATGGTAGGGAGTTCTGCTCTCTAGAGGATACTGTTAATGTCCGCAACCCCCTGCTGCCTCTTCCCCCACTGTTCTTCTAGGTGGGTCACAGTTGAAGGTGTTAATGGATCAGGCTGTCTACTCTCACCTGGGTCTTCACTGTACTTGACAATCACTTTCACTATCTTATCTTGAGTTGCAATGCATCTGCCCTGACAGCTTTAACAAGATGGGCAGCTGACTGGTCACCTCAAGTGAGAGTCTCACAAGATTGGACTTAAAAGATTTTTTAGAAGACATTTTTCTCTATTTCTCCTATAAATTAGGTTTTCTGTTGTTATTCTCTTAAATGGCCTGGACATCCCTACTCGTGACCTGTTTGGGAGCCTTACGATGTACATACCTATTTAGCTAGGGTTTGTGGGGGTTTTTGTTTGGGGGAAGGGGAGGTTGGCCAGTCCCACTGCATAGTGGATGGAAGTTCAGGTGTTGGTAGAGAGCTGGCTTGTCTGTTTCTTTCTAGGCAGGAGAGGAAGGGAACTGACCTTTGCTACTAGGGAAGGGCAATGGCAAGAAATGGACTTGTTCTTAAATATTCTGACGTTCTAATCTAACAGAGAGGGCCCTCCTCATACAGAACACTTTCTGAACTCTTATACTAAGAGATAAACAGCAACCCATACATGCAAAAAGTTATAGTTTATAAGAGAAGTTGGCAAACTGTAACCCACAGGCCAAATTGGCCCATCACCTGTTTTTGTATGTTCCATGAGCTACGAGTGATTTTAAATGAAAAAGATCAAGAGAACAGTAATTTTACAACACGTGAAAATTATATGAAATTCAAATTCCGATGTTCTTAAATACATTTTTAATGGAACACAGCCATGCTCATTCATTTATGTATTGCCTGTTGCCGCTTCTGCGTTTTAACAGCAGAATTGGGTAGTTACTACAGAGACCCAGTGGTCCCTTGCAGAGAAAGTCCGTCAACCCCTGTATTACAGAGCCCTTTGACAAACATTTTTCTGGGACTGTCCTGACGGTGCAATATAGGCAGGGCACATCGTCTCTTCCTTATTCTCCAGACGAGGAAAAGGTTTGAATGGTGACCTGCCTTGAGTCACATGACAGGGCTAGAAGTCAGCTCTGGGCCTTTTTAAATTATCCATAGTGCTGAAATATTTTTTCCCTGTTTTTCTCTACTACATATTAATATACACAAGAGATGATTTTGTTGTAACCAAAAGAAAGTATACAGAAAAAGTGAGAACTGTACTAACCTGAATGTTAGTGAAGACTTCTAATGAATAAAGCCTCATTTCCGAGTGCTGGCTGGATTTTCCTTTAATGTAACAGTGATTCCCAAAATAGAAATTTGAGAGCATTCTTTATCTGTGGTTAAATTAATTTTGTTAAACAAAGAGATTTCTGTTGTTTCCTTGGAAACTGGTTCCTGGTCATAGCCTAGCTTCCCCAGGCATTTAAAAAATAAAATGGTGGTGCGTTTTAACAGATTTCCTTGCTAAACTGCCTTTGGGTCTTTGAACGTGCATAGGGCTTCATTGGCTGCTAGTCTTGATTCCTGTCTGACAAAGCAGTCCCTTGGAAAATTAATAATCACTGCCACTGAGTGGCTGAACTTTTTGTCTGTTTTTACCAATTAAATTTCTAATTATTGCTAAGTAAAGCTAGTTTCTCTTTTCAGACTATGCCTACTTGAAGACCGGATAGTGTGTAAAACCAGCTGACTTATTCTAGTAGAACATTTAGAAAATATTACCTATTAAAAAATATTTTATGACTTCCTGCTGGGCTGGTTTTAAGTGAAATATGGTGAGGAGATTTATTTACAGTTCTCTCTGTATGTGTCTTTCCCTTCCCTTTTCTCTAATGAAGCTTGGAGCATCAGGCCATTTATCAGAGATAATTATACAACAGATGGAGCTTTTCTGATATATAATAGTCTCAAAGTGGGAAATTCTTTCCCATAATGAAGAATGCTGAAAATTTAAATGTCTCTTTTGATTTTAATTTAAAGGTATTTTTTTCCAGTGCATTTATTTATCTTGAAGCTGATTCTATAAAACATGCTGTTTTTATTAGGGCTGTGTTCTAAAAAGATTGATACTTTGCAGTACAGTCTGATAATCTACAGTTATATGCTGTATTGAATTGAATGGTTGTAAGTCACTAGGAATCAATGTATGGGATCATTAAGTGAATCCTGGTCAAAATGCAGAAAGACTTGAGCAGTTTAGCAGTGTTTTCTTAATGGAAATTATTTCTATCCCACAATGTTAGCTGGATCAGAACTTGTTCAGGCACTTTAGTGTCATCTGGCTGTTTTTGTAGTCTAAAAATAGAGTCAAAATTAAAGCAAAACCAGGACTTTTAAATTGCTTATTTGCTGGCCACTTTGTTGTCTTAAGTTTTAATTTCATTTTTTTAATATACAAGTAAAGCAAAGACAGGTTTATGTAGAATAGAAGGTGAAAATACTCATTTAATACCTTCACCCCTTCTCCCCGCCTCAAATTCCCACTCTTTGAAGAGTATATTTATTTACACTGTGTATTTATTTTCGATTATATATTCTTTTTATATGCAGTTGTATACATGTACATAAATACAAGGTTTTCTTTATACAAATGAGAACATACTATACATATTGTTTTGTAACTTGCTTTCTTACTTAACAATATAATAAGAAATCTTTCCAGGTCAGCCCAATTCTTTTCAAACTGCTGTGTAGTATTTATTCTCTATTATTATTATTTCCTCTTTTTTTTAGATTATTTCTGATATTTTACTATTATAAACCAGGTGATGCAGGTTTCTTGTAGATATTATTTATCAGGTTAAGAAACTTATTTGTAGTGTGCTAATTTTTTTAACTCAGAAATATTGAATTTTAGAAAATGCTTTTTCCACATCTATTAAGATGATCATATAGATTTCTCCTTTAATATGTAATCCCTCAATTTAATAAACTTCCAGTGTTAAACCACCTTTGCATTCCTTAGATAAGCTCTCTCAGGTCTTTCAGTACTGATGAATTCAAAATGCTAATTTTATTTTATATTTTGTACTGAAAGGTTGTTGTTGAATCACGCGAATACACCGGGATTCTTGGCCCCCGGAGGAGAAGAATTCAATCCGGGGCCAGAGACGAGGCTTGATTGCTCAGAGCTTTTGTGTAATAAAGTTTTATTAAAGTATAAAGGAGACAGAGAAAGCTTCTGACATTAGGCATCAGAAGGGGACAGAAAGAGTACCCCCCTGCTAGTCTTCAGCTGGATGTTATATAGTCACTAGCAGTCTGTTAATGAAAGAAAGGAATGTCTTAAAATTCAGAATGGCACCAGGCCCCTGGCCCATAAGATGCATTTTGGGATAATCTTGGCACCAAATGGTTTATCCTGGGCCATAAAATGATTAACTTGAATCTTAAAAAAGGGCAGACCACCATACAAATAGTTTCATTTACATAGATTAGGGGAACAATATCTGAGTATAACATACTGGTTTGTCAAGTAGGTTCTGGGCCAAGAGGCGGAACCTACTTGGAAACAGAGTTTGGGGTAAAGGCATAGTACATTAGCATAGCTTAAGACAAACATTTCCATAAGAAAAAGGCATTGGTTATCTCTAGGCTCAAGAATAGCTAACTTCAGGCGAAACCAGGTGTCATTATGGCAACACAGTATTTTAAGAGAAACCTCCCTTTAAATTTGTATAGAGAAGGAAAAAATATTGCTAGTTTGTTTCCTCCTGCTGCTTAAGAGAGATAAAAATGTCTGACACTTGCAGGCTATTTCTTCCATTTGGAGACCCCTCTCTCCTTGGGGACCCCTAGATTTCCTATCAACCTGCCTAGGAAATGACTCTCTCAGTACCTTTTTAATAAGTGAGTTACTTTTGTGTATGTGTGTGCTTATATATGGTGGGCATGCTATTCTTGTCTAGGTATTAGTTGCATTAATCTCACAGAAAGTTTTTCATCTTTTCCTGTGCCCTAACACAAGCTTTTTGTCTTATGTTCTGGCACTATGTATCTATTCTTTGAAAACTTAAAGAACTTATTCATAAAACTGATTGGCTTAATATGTGATATTGGACTATTTATATTTCCGACCTTATTTAAAAGTCAGTTTTGGTAGTATTATTATAAAAATACCTATTTCCTTTACATTTTAAAATTTATTGGCGGGAAGTTATACATATTGTTCTTATTTTTAAAATTTCTTCTATTAAAGGTGCTCTTAACTTTAGGTATTCACAATTTAAATCTTTTTCTTAATTGCACTCATGCTTTTTATATTTCCTAATGTGTCTTTGTGATCCTCTAGTGTTAGCTCAGTAGAGCAATATTAAAGATCTTGGAAGTTGTCATTTCCACCTTTGTGTTTTCATAGGATTACAGCCATAGTCTTTATTTTTTAAAATATTTATTTTTCTCTTTGGTTGCACCAGGTCTTAACTGCAGCATGTGGGATCTAGTTTTCTGACCAGGGATTGAACACAGGGCCCCTGCTTTGGGAGCACAGAGTCTTAACCATGGGCCACCAGGGAAATCCTAGCCATAATCTTTAGACCGTTCTTGCTTCTAATCTTGTCCTAGTCCATAAACTTGTCAGATGAATCTCCCATTGATATTATGTTAAATAAAAAAGGGAATTATTTCACTGACTCATCACTGCCTAAATTTGATCATCCAGATTCTTAATCTTTTATCAGAAATCCTTCCCCCATATAATCTGGAACCTCATTGTATTTGACCTCCCTGCCTTTCCCAGCGCTGATACTTAGCTCTGAACTGAAACCAGATTCTTGTTGTCCCGCAGACACCATGGCAGCACATATTGCTGTTTTTATTCGCGCTTGTGGAGACCTACCTCAGAACCCTTTCATCCACACTTGCTTCCTCCAAGGAGTCCTAACTTCTTCCCTTAACATGTTAATGACGTATTGTGTTGGTCACCTCATTGACATGAGAATGTCATCTCTGTACCAGTTGAGAGGCTAAACTCAAAATTAGCAGAGACTTGATTTTATTCTGCTTTGCTCTTCCCCATAACAGCCAGCTAGGCAATATTCAGTAAATGACTTAAATATTTAGAGAAGTTCATTAGTTTTTTATACTTTGGAGAACATTCATGTGCTCATGTGTTTTGATACACTGAGGAAGGGCGTCACATTGCCTGAACAGGATTTTGAGCAGCTATGTAATACTCTTTATTATTTTCTGTGCCATTCAGTAACCTCAAGATGAAGTTAACTCAGAAACGCAGTTTTCCTCCCTAATTTTGAAATCTGGTTGTCTTGTGGTGGTGACAGGTCATCTCTTTTAACAGAGCTTTTAGAATAATGAGACTTGGCTTTTTTGTTGTTTTAACTGTGCAAATAGCCACCTGCTTGTTGTGAAACAGCAAGTTTTGCCGATAGGTATTTCTTTTATCACCTGAATTTCCCCCTTCAGACTTCCCCTTTGCAAGAGAGACTGGCACACTTTAAGCACCCGTTTTTCAAGGATTCCTTAAGAAGCCCACAAATCTGAAAGGTTAGTTTCCCATAAAGGTTTCCTCAGGCACTTAATGAGATTATACAGTTATTGATATTCATACTAGGTTTTGAAGTAGCATCATCTCTGCCCCCTCTTTGCAAATGCAGATTTTTTAATGTTCTTATTAAATGAAATGCTCTATACTTGGCTGTGAAAGTAAAGGTCACCGTGAACAACCACACTTCACATAACTTTAGCCCTTTGCAGCTGTCATACTGTTTTTATTTTGTGTAGATACTGGTAATACGTGACACTGCTGATTTTAAATTAAATCTAAGTTTTATTATGACAGGCGTGTTTGGCTAGGGAAAAATACCATATTATTATAGGAGCATCATTCTGCGTGTTATTTTAAACTTAAGTGAATATATTTTGGTGGTGTTTGTGAACTCGCTGAAAATTCAGTTGCCCATGCCAAAAAAAGGCTACATATAACTTTGTATTTTGTGTTCATATGTTACTTCATAAAACGTTTCACTTTTTGATCTGTCAAAAGGGTAATTCTTTAGATTTAATAAACAATAGGATGCCATGTTGGTAAGGAATTTTTAAAATTCCAGAATACCAGTATAAACACTTCTTTACATAATTCAAATTATGACATTTTCAACTATTGTTTGCAAAGAAAGGTCCTATTAGTAGGCCCTGCTAGTGTTTATTTCTACAAAACAAAGAGGTTTGACTACAGTTCCTTTTGATCATTGTCACATTTGCCAGCTGTGGTACAACTACTTATAGGAGAGACTCAGCATGAGTCAGGGAAGAGGGGTACCTATGTTCAAGATTCTTTTTACATGCCCATGGGACGATACCTGTGGCCTAAACAGACGTATTTTTCTATTTTTTCTGAAGCTCTTACAGAGAACATGCACAAGTCACTTTTCTGAGGATGGCAGTGCATTCTTTGATTTGTAGACACAGGAAAAGATTGATGAAAACACTCTTGGTAGCTAAATTATGTCAAAAAAATAAAAGCTCTTGTAATGCTGAGTGGTTTCTTCATTAATGTTGTTATGAGATTCATGCTCATGTTGATGGTATAATGCAAATGTAGAAATCTGAGTTGGGCCTTAGTTAAGCCTGTAAATAGTCAGAACTGAAGTCTAAATTGGAGAAGTGACAGCTCCTGATTTCATATCCATATTAAGTATGCTTTGTCACGGACAGAAACAAAAGTGTCTAAAAATAGAACTGACTTCATTCACCAGGTGATATTTTGACCTCTCAAAAAAGGATTCTTAGCTAGTTTTGAACCTCGAGATGGTGGTGTCTTAAGAATTTCAGTGTTCATTTCTGTTGGACATTATCACAGTTTGGAGTATTGGTGGTCAGTGTGTGTGTACATGGGATGCTCTTCCTTGGTTATAAGGGCTGTAGGTAAGAGATCACATTTGAAAACTGAAATCAAACATTTAACTGCTCAGAATCCTTGAGTTACATGAAACATGGTTTTACTCTTCTTACATAAGTAGCAGAAATAGAATGGTCTGGGTTGAAGTTATAATTGTAGAGTTTATTCCACTATTCCTTGCCTTCATGGATTCATGGGTCAGGAGACTCAGTATTGTAAAGATGTTGTTTCAAAATAAAGATTCAGTATAAACCCAGCAGTCTACTTCCTCTGTGTGTGTGTGTGTGTAGGTAAATTGACAAACTGATTCTAAAATTTTGTAGAACTGCAAAGGACCTAGAGTAGCCTCCAGGGCTGGTGGTTTTATAACTCGACAATATAGCACCAAAATATTTAATGTTATTTAAATATTAATGCTTTGTTGAGAATAGGCAAACCTTTGACTGTTATTTGTACTAGTGCATTGATTGGTCTTTGCAAGACTAGAGTAAGTCAGTTGGCATGTGAACAAAGTGTGGAGAACTTGGAAATTATATTAACCCATTTTGTTCTATACCAGTGGTTCTCAGAGTGTGGTCCAAAGGCCTGTAGGGGTACCCAGGACCCATTAATGAGGTCCACCAGGCCCTCCCCTTTCCAAGTATGTATCTGTGTGAGTGCAGTGTTTCTTCATATGTTTCAGATGAGTGATGCATTGTAACAGATTGAATGCAAATGTGAAAACCTAGGTTTCTTCCTTTAAGCAAGGCTGCTTTCATTTTTTAGAAATGTGTAGTTATTTTTCATAAAAAATATGTTTTATGTTGACATGTAATTATTTTGTGAATTTTAAATGAAAATTTACAATTTTTTTTCAGTTTTAATTTCAAATACGGTAAGCATCAATAGCTATAACCTACATAAACAAAGGGCTTCCTTGGTAGCTCAGACGGTAAAGCATCTGCCTACAATGCAAGAGACCCAGGTTCAACCCCTGGGTCAGGAAGATCCCCTGGAGAAGAAAATGGCAACCCACCCCAGTACTCTTGCCTGGAAAATCCCATGTACTGAGGAGCCTGGTAGGTTACAGTCCATGGGGTCGCAAAGAGCCGGACACGACTGAGCGACTTCACTTCATCACTTCATACATAAACAAAAGGTCTTTCATGTTTTAAGTGTAAAAAGATCCTAAGACGCAAATGTTTGAGAACTACCATGTTAGATTAAAGCATGTAAATATGGTGAAAGTCAACTGTTTATTAATGGTTCAATTTCCCTTCTGAATAGCTATGTATGTGTGATAATTGATTTTGGCCTGAATCATTTGCATTCAGTAGTGAAAAACATATTGAACAGCTAATATGCTAGAGTATCAAGATGCATAAAACTTTGCCAGTAAAAAAAAACTCATGCCACTAATGTCATTGCTGGGGTCAAGAGAGCATTCTTCCAGAACATGTCCCAGGTACCCCGTAGGTATGTCCATGCATGCTCCTGTACGAGTGTCTTTGAATGCTGTGCAAATGCAAAGTATTCCTGATTTCATTTTGCTTGTCGTGGTGTTCCCTGGGGAAGGTGATGTGGGAGAATTTTAAATTGTATTTCTGTTGTGCAAATAGGCTAATAAGCACACTTACACACACACATATACACACAATATTTGCAGAGCTGCCCAGCTACAATTATTTAGGAGAGTGGGGGGTGGAATGATATTGAAATTTTGTTGAGAGGCCTTTTATGAACAGAACAGGGAGCTACCAATAGCAGCTTCTGTACCCACTTCGGAAATCCGTGCTCATGAATGTCTAATTCAGATCCAAATGGTATGAGAGATCACACAGTGAGTTAGGGTTAGAACTTCTGAGAGATTAACACTTAGAATAACAAGTTTTGTAAATGTTTTAATTTGGAAATTTCATTTGGAGAAGTGGGAGGGCTATTATCTGGCCTGAGGATTTTCTGTAAACTTGGATTCCCACTTGTTATATCTTTATGTATCCTTGTTTGTAATCGATGGTGCTTTTCAAACTCAATTATGTAGACAGATTAGGTGTGTCCTTTCTGGTTAAAACAGTTCGAGAATTGCTGGTTTAGAGTAAAGTGGGATATAGGGTTTTCTTTTCTGAAGAGATGGCTTATTTTCTTGTGCATCTTGATCTATCCCTAATATTCATGTTTTACCATTTACTCTTTTAAGTGTATTTTGAAGGCTTTTATAGAAGAAATGTTTTATTGCTGAAGGAATATACATTCTTTGTATATTTTTTAAAAGAGTTCTGCATTCTTAATATGGCCACATCAGAAGACAGTGTTGAGTTTATTTCACTATCTCCATTGCATAGATTTTTTTTTTAAGTGGCTCATCAAAAAAACACTCCATAAAATATGACTCTCTAGAGTGAGGAGAGAATTATAGCTCTTGAATTCTGTTGTCCGAAATCACCTTTTGAACAGCAAGCCTGGGAAAGTGAGATGTTGCAAAGGTAAACAATGTCCAGATTATGACAGAGTGGAATTGACAAGCTGGTTAAAAAAGGATGATGCATTTCTAATTAGCCCACAGTGCCTTTAGTTAGAAATTAATTAGATACTGTTATGTAAATGTCATGTTAATTAAGCAGGAATATTGAAGTGTTATAAATCTACAAAAAGAATGGCTATTTTTGTGTTCTAATGTTTTGCAGTTACCATGAAAGAGCTGATAGTAGAATATTTGATTATCGAGCTTCTGGCAATTTTTAGCTGACTGACTCCTTGACAGACCATTTTTCCTAATTGATGTGGTTTAGCTGGGGTATAACTGCAGCCAGTGAGGACTAGTGGAATCAGGAGCCAAAAATAACCACTCATCACAGCTGTTTTAATAAGACCTTTCTTGAAAATTGTTAATCTCTATTCAAGGTTAAGGAGAGTACTGTTTTTCTGTATTTACTCAGCCTTAGATTTTTGAGTGCCTAAGATGATGGGCCAGCATAAAAGCAGCTTGTGTTCTGGGCTTTTTCCTGAGTCATAGTCTCCATTCAGTCAGTTGGATTGACTGCTACATCGGAAGCTCAGTGTATTTTGACATGCTCAGTAACTCTACAGGAGGCTGAAAAAGAAAATTTAAGATTCCTGCCACTTCTACTTGAAATGTGAAAGTTGATAGTTGACAGGATACCTTTATGCAGTCCTTCTGGTTTTGCAGGTTACAAATGAAGTTAATATGCAGATTTGACCCATCTTTTACTTTACACCATTGAAATCAGTACAGTCTCCTGAAGAAAATCCACTGCCCTATTGCATAGGCTATAAAGATTTCTGGTTGTTGGGAATACAGTTGAAGAATTTCATTTCATAGCTCTCATGTGGAATTGCAAATGTGATCCATGGTGCTGCATTATGTATGACACCTTTGATACAAGAATAGAAGCATCCCTAGAAGACAAGATAGAGTATTCAGACTTAAGTCACAAGCCACAAGCTACCAGACATTATTTACATGCAAATTCCAGACTCTGAATTGTGGAAACTTAGGAAAAAGTTCTGAATATAATGTCAAGTGAAAAATGATAGTATTAAGTATCTTCAGATAATGAAGAAACTTGAAAAAGTTCACATATTTAATTTTGCTTTAGCAAAAGAAAGCAGAAAACACTCATGATGATTGGCTAAAAAGTTCAGCTGAGTTAATCTTGATATTGTCTGGTTCAGAATTCCCAGTGAGTGTCATATTAAGCAAGGAACCTTAACTGTGATTTTATTTTTAATATTTAACAACCCCAAACTCATTGTTCCAAGCTCACTTGCTATTAATATAGGATAGAGGGTAATGGTGTGAATTGTCCTGTGCTTAGAAATGCATTAATTTTCCCAACCTTCCACTCTTGATCCCAACACACACAGCATCTTTACATTTACCTGTAGAACCCAGGCCTGAAAAGGTTTCTTCGTTTTGCTCTTCAAGTATTAGCTCTGCCCATCCTGCTGCTTGGAAGGAAGAGGCCAAAAATAGGAGCAGAATTTATAATGATTTATGAGACCATATGCCAGCCCCCCTCGCAGACATTAGCCAGCTCCACTCCCTTATGGAACAGATGCCCTGAATTTGACCCTTACCATCAACTCTCAGAATTACTTGGTTTGCCATACCCACACAAGACTAATGCTGTAATTTTATTGTTGTGAACCAAAACCTGGAAAGGGTCCCTTTGAGTGTCCCTTAATTTCCTGAATTCAGTGTAACACAACTGACTTGCAGTTAATTGTGTAAGAGTGGATATCGTAACCTCCTGTGGTTACTCCTTTTATTTGAAAGTATAGGAATTTTATATGATAGCACAGTTAGTGTAGAATATATGTGCATTGCTCATATGCATCTGTTCTGGATTTTAAAGACTTGCGTAGGTTATAGTCTGCCAGACCAAACTTAATTCCAAGCTCTGTGTTTATAATATTGTCCAATTATCAAAGCTGGGATATATTATCACTGCCGGTTACTCTTGCTGTCAATTTGTTTTGACTCGACTATGGTTCTGTTTGTGCTTTACTGTAATGTAGTGAATACATTGGATTGGGTTGTTAGTTTAACAAGCTCTCTGGAGAACACTTTCATGATGATACATGTTGAGATATGCTAGGTAGCCTTAAAGTTATTTGCGTATTTGCCAAAACCTACAGAAATTCATTCACTAGGAATTTTCAAAAGGATAAACCTTCAACCTACAGATGAGGTAAAGATTGCATTTGTAAACATGGGAGAGTTAATTCATGAGTCCCAGCCAAATTTCTTCAGGGGATTTGATTAGTTTCTCTCTGTTCTTTACAATTTTAGTAAATGAATTATTTTATGTCCTTTTAAACAAATATTCTGCTAGTTAAGCTGTTATTGACCCTTGTGTTTTGTGTGGCTCACAGTATTGTATGAACTCAATGATCTTGGCCATACATTGAGCATCGAAATTTCCAGAATCAGGATCTGGGAATCTGTATTTTTAAAATGTGCCCTTGAACTTTCTGGATTCCAGAAATGTTTCTATATTTTTATTTGGTGGTTGTTACACAAGTATATATGTTTAAAACCCTTTAAGGTATATACTTAAGATTTGTACACTTCATTCTAGTATTTCATTCTCTTTATTTTAAACCTCAATTAAAAAAAGTTTTTAAAAAATGTATATTTCTCTCCTGATTTGATCAAGTCGCTTGCAGTGGTCTCTTACTGAACACTATTAAGTGCCCTTTGTCCATACAGTCATGCTGCTAAGTCACTTCAGTCGTGTCCGACTCTTTGCGGCCCCATGGACGGTAGCCCACCAGGCTCCTCTGTCCATGGGATTCTCCAGGCAAGAATACTGGAGTGGGTTACTATTTCCTTCTCCAATATAGTCATGCTGCTGCTGCTAAGTTGCTTCAGTTGTGTCCGACTCTGTGCGACCCCATGGACTGCAGCCTACCAGGCTTCTCTGTCCATGGGATTCTCCAAGCAAGAACACTGGAGCGGGTTGCCATTTCCTTCTCCAATGCATGAAAGTGGAAAGTTAAAGTGAAGTCGCTCAGTTGTGTCTGACTCTTAGTGACCCCATGGACTGCAGCCTACCAGGCTCCTCCATCCATGGGATTTTCCGGGCAACAGTACTGGAGTGGGGTGCCATTGCCTTCTCCCATATAGTCATGACACAAGAGTAAATGACAAAGTGAGTTTTGACCCTTGGGTTCATAAAACCTCATGGCAGAGACAGTGAAGATATATAACATAAAGCTTTATAGTTTGTGAAGTCTTTTTTTATATAGATGATCTCATTAACTTTGTGGTTTATAGGCAATTTTATTATCCCCATGTTTTTGTCAAAAAAACCCTAAGGATCACTTATCTGGGGTTACTCAGTAAAGATTAGTTGTAGACAGCCCAAAACCTATGGGACACTATAAAAGCAGTGCTAAGGGGACGGTTCATAGCAATATAGGCTTCGCTCAAGAAACAAGAAAAAAGTCAAATAAATAACCTAACTCAACACCGAAAGCAACTAGAAAAGGAAGAAATGAAGAACCCCAGGTTTAGTAGAAGGAAAGAAATCTTAAAAATTAGGGCAGAAATAAGTGCAAAAGAAACAAAAGAGACCATAGCAAAAATCAACAAAACTAAAAGCTAGTTCTTTGAGAAGATAAATAAAATTGACAAACCATAAGCCAGACTCATCAAGACACAAAGGGAGAAGAGTCAAATCAACAAAACTAGAAATGAAAATGGAGAAATCACAACAGACAACACAGAAATACAAAGGATCATAAGAGACTACTATCAGCAACTATATGCCAATAAAATGGACAACTTGGACAAAATGGACAAATTCTTAGAAAAGTACAACTTTCCAAAACTGAACCAGGAAGAAATAGAAAATCTTAACAGACCCATCACAAGCACGGAAATTGAAACTGTAATCAGAAATCTTCCAGCAAACAAAAGCCCAGGACCAGACGGCTTCACAGCTGAATTCTACCAAAAATTTAGAGAAGAGTTAACACCTATCCTACTCAGACTCTTCCAGAAATTGCAGAGGAAGGTAAACTTCCAAACTCATTCTGTGAGGCCACCATCACCCTAATACCAAAACCTGACAAAGATCCCACAAAAAAAGAAAACTACAGGCCAGCATCACTGATGAACATAGATGCAAAAATCCTTAACAAACTTCTAGCAGACAGAATCCAACAACATATTAAAAAGATCATACATCATGACCAAGTGGGCTTTATCCCAGGGATGCAACGATTCTTCAATATCTGCAAATCAGTCAATGTAATATACCACATTAACAAATTGAAAGATAAAACTATATGATTATCTCAATAGATATAGAGAAAGCCTTTGACAGAATTCAACATCCATTTATGATAAAAACCCTCCAGAAAGCAGGAATAGAAGGAACATACCTCAACATAATAAAAGCTATATATGACAAACCCACAGCAAACATTATCCTCAATGGTGAAAATTTGAAAGCATTTCCCCTAAAGTCAGGAAGAAGACAAGAGTGCCCACTCTCACCACTGTTATTCAACATAGTTTTGGAAGTTTTGGCCACAGCAATCAGAGCAGAAAAAGAAATAAAAGGAATCCAGATTGGAAAAGAAGAAGTAAAATGCTCACTGTTTGCAGATGACATTATCCTCTACATAGAAAACCCTGAAGACTCCACCAGAAAATTACTAGAGCTAATCAATGAATATAGTAAAGTTGCAGGATATAAAATCAACACACAGAAATCCCTTTCATTCCTATACACTAACAATGAGAAAACAGAGAAATTAAGGAAACAATTCCATTCACCATTGCAACGGCAAGAATAAAATACTTAGGAATATATCTACCTAAATAAACAAAAGACCTATATATATAAAACAATAAAACACTGATGAAAGAAATCAAAGAGGACACAAATAGATGGAGAAATATACTATGTTCATGGACTGGAAGAATCAATATAGTGAAAATGAGTATACTACCCAAAGCAATCTATAGATTCAGTGCAATCCCTATCAAGCTACCAATGGTATTTTTCACAGAACTAGACCAAATAATTTCACAATTTGTATGGAAATACAAAAAACCTCAAATTGCCAAAGCGATCTTGAGAAAGAAGAATGGAACTGGAGGAATCAACCTGTCTGACTTCAGGCTATACTACAAAGCTACAGTCATCACGACAGTATGGTACTGGCACAAAGACAGAAATATGGGTCAATGGAACAAAATAGAAAGCCCAGAGATAAATCCATGCACCTATGGACACCTTATCTTTGACGAAGGAGGCAAGAGTATCAAATGGAGAAAAGACAATCTCTTTAACAAGTGGTGCTGGAAAAACTGGTCAACCACTTGTAAAAGAATGAAACTAGAATACTTTCTAACACCATACACAAAAATAAACTCAAAATGGATTAAAGATCTAAATGTAAGACCAGAAACTATAAAACTCCTAGAGGAAAACATAGGCAAAACATAAATAAATCTGACATAAATCACAGCAGGATCCTCTATGACCCACCTCCCAGAGTGGGTCAAATAAATAAAAGCAAAAATAAACAAATAGGACCTAATTAAACTTTAAAGATTTTGCACAATGAAGGAAACTATAAGCAAGGTGAAAAGACAGCCTTCAGAATGGGAGAAAATAACGGCAAACGAAGCAACTGACATTTAATCTAAAAATTATACAAGCAACTCCTGCAGTTCAATTCCAGAAAAATAAAAGACCCAATCAAAAAATGGGCTAAAGAACTAAACAGACATTTCTCCAAAGAAGACATACAGATAGCTAACAAACACATGAAAAGATGCTCAACATCAGTCATTATCAGAGAAATGCAAATCAAAACCACAATGAGGTACCATTTCACGCCAGTCAGAATGGCTGCTATCCAAAAGTCCACAAACAATAAATGCTGGAGAGGGTGTGGAGAAAATCTAAGCCTCTTACACTCTTGGTGCGAATGCAAACTAGTACAGCCACTGTGGAGAACAGTGTGGAGATTCCTTAAAAAACTGGAAATAGAACTGCCATTGCTGTGCATACACACTGAGGAAACCAGAATTGAAAGAGACACGTGTACCCCAATGTTCATCGCAGCACTGTTTATAATAGCCAGGACGTGGAAGCAACCTAGATGTCCATCAGCAGACGAGTGGATAAGAAAGCTGTGGTATATATACACAATGGAATATTACTCAGCTATTAAAAAGAATACATTTGAATCAGTTCTAATGAGGTGGATGAAACCGGAGCCTATTATACAGAGTGAAGTAAGCCAGAAAGGAAAATACCAATGCAGTATACTAACACATATATATGGAATTTAGAAAGATGGTAATGATAATCCTATATGCGAGATAGCAAAAGAGACACAGATGTATAGAACAGTTTTTTGGACTCCGTGGGAGAGAGCAAGGGTGGGATGATTTGGGAGAATGGCATTGAAACATGTATGATACCATATGTGAAATGGACTGCCAGTCCAGGTTTGATGCATGAGACAGGGTGCTCGGGGCTGGTGCACTGGGATGACCCAGAGATTGGGATGGGGAGGGAGGTGGGAGGGGGCTTCAGGATGGGGAACACGTGTACACCCGTGGCGGATTCATGTCAGTGTATGGCAAAACCACTACAATATTGTAAAGTAATTAGCCTCCAATTAAAATAAATTTATTTTAAAAAACAGCTGACCAAAAAAAAAAGAGTAGTTGTAGGACTTAACTGCTTTTTTCCCCTGAAATAAGAATTATTCATTTAACAAAAGAACAAAAACAAAAGCCGAAAAAAATCACACCTGGGAACAGAAGCTATAACATTTTATGGAGCTACAGAGCTAGTGCCCAACGGGTTTTGAGGATATGGGGTCTGTGTTAGTTTTCCTTGCAATCAGTGTCTCTCCATGTTGCTTATTCTCGTATCACTAGTGGCACCCCACTCCAGCACTCTTGCCTGGAAAATCCGATGGATGGAGGAGCCTGGTAGGCTGCAGTCCATGGGGTCGGTCGCCAAGAGTCTGAGACAACTGAGTGACTTCACTTTCACTTTTCACTTTCATGCATTGGAGAAGGAAATGGCAACCCACTCCAGTGTTCTTGCCTGGAGAATCCCAGGGATGGTGGAGCCTAGTGGGCTGCCGTCTATGGGGTTGCACAGAATCGGACACGACTGAAGTGACTTAGCAGCAGCAGTGCTCATTTGGACCTCTGGGATTTTAGTATGTTAAGCTTTCTCTGCTGAATGTGACATTTGTAGAAAACTTGTCAGTTTTTCTTGCCCTCTTCTTTTGGTCTTTGTAACTTTTAATTTATTCTTGCCTCATTTTCAAATTCTTGAGAAGTATTTCCAGGTAATGCTGGCCAATGATGAATAATCCTTCTTCCTGATTACATTTAGCATTTATTACTTGTTCCATATTGTTTGGCACTTGATCATTTTGCATCTAGCTCTTTATTGCTGTCATGTATTATTCTTTGTATAAGTACACAAATTTTGTCTTTCTAATAAGATTATAAGCCCTCAAGCATGAGACTAACCTGTGGTGACACATCAAGATATTTGCTAGGTGCTCTTTGACCTTAACATCATGCTTGCTTGATTTTCCCGCCTTTTACTGTTTTCTCTCTGCATCTCCTTACACCCACTGCAGTTTGCTGCCGTTTTAGGCCTTGGTATAGGAAAGAGTAGAGCAATGTTGAACTTTTTTGGTGGGATATCTAGGGTCCTAAATCCATGGATCTTGGTGGCACAAAGTCTGAGCTCTTTCATTTCCTCCTTTTTTGATGAGTAACTTCAGTGATAGGAAGTCTGGTCATAGATGACATATTGTTGTTGTTTAGTCACTAAGTCATGTCCGATTGTTTGCGACCCCAAGAACTGTAGCCTGCCAGGCTCCTCTGTCCATGGAATTTTCCAGGCAAGAATACTGCAATGGGTTGCCATTTCCTCCTCCAGGAGATCTTCCTGACCCAGGGATTGAACTCACATCTCCTGCATTGGCAGTTGAATTCTTTACCACTGTGCCAGCAGGGAAGCCCCATAGGTGATAAACAGTTATGCTAAATAATCATGTTTTCCTTCATTCTAGTCACCTGGAGAGACTTTTCAAAATATCTATGTAACATTTGCTTGTGTGTCCCATTCCTTAATGATCACCACTATTGGCCCACCCAGTGCGTGTCAAAAACTTCTGGTCTTCAAGTTTATAAGGCAACTTCCTGTTTCAGAAGGTAGGGTGTTGGAGTATATATCAATATCAGCTTAAGAATTTGTTTGTGGTCCTGATTCTGTAGAATGAAATGATTGCGTTTCAAGTCTTCACCCACTGACTGATTGTGTTTCTCATACTCTTGAATTATACCTATCCATCAGCTCCCTGGGCCACGAAAATTCCATGAAGGCCCTCTTTGTGTCATATTTTTATAATTAAACTAGATATTATTTCTTGGTTAGCAGTGCTGTCTTTAAATATTAAAATGATCCTTAGCTTTTCTGATAAGTAGTTTGTTCTTTAGGGAGGTTCCCCGCCTATTTTAAATAAGGCCAGTTTTGCAGTAAATTCAAAGGTGGGGTGACCACTGAGATAAACCTAAGAAGGAGACTCCTGCTTATTGCTGTGTGGAAAGTTCATCTCCCCAAACTTACGGGTAATTTACTCTTACCCAGATGAAAATTCTAGTTAAAATTTTGTTCTTTAATATCTTAATGTTATGTGAGATTCAGTTTCTTTTTTTTTTTTTTTTTTTAATGAAAATGATGTTACAATATAGAAAGAATATGGGCCGTTAGACTGAATTGCTGAATTAAAAATTAACCCACCACCACCATCACCATCTTCATCTTTTCCTACTGCTCCTCTTTATGCATGCTTACAGGCTGATCCCTTCCGTTTTAGGTTTCTCTTTATCCAGGACAGCTGCTCTGGGTATGCAGAGGATATGAACTGACGTTTGTGCCTGCCTTTCTGTTTCTAGGTGGGCCATGCACAGATACAGCTCATGTCTCGTTAATCACACCAACCAAAAGATCCTGTGGTACAGGTACGTACATCATTCTTACCTGGATTCATTCTTACTGGAATTATTCACAGGCATTAGCTGCTGGTTTTAATGTGGTGTCCTTGCCAGGGTGCTGTCTGATTTCTTCCATCATTTGTGAAGTGATGTATTATGTGCTTAGAATTGGGAGTGGAGTGTGAGCCGAGGTCAGAGTAGTGCTCTTGGAGGTCAAATTGGCTGAGTTAATGCTGGCAGCTAGAACCAAGAAGGTGGACATCAAAATGTATCTACTTCCTAACGTCTGAAGGATGTTATTAAGGTCTAAAGCATGCAGAAAATGCAAATCAATGCCTAGTATAGCTTGTGGCTAATTCGTGTAAGTCGTGGGCCCACTAAAAAAAAAACATTACTTAAATAATGTGACTAAAGGTAAATGAAGTACAGGTAATCAGCTTTGACTAGTATAGTATCCTACTAGTTTTAGAAAATTATTTCCTTTCATTCATGTTAAAGCCACGGTGTGTACTGAAATCATTCTTTTCAGATACATGGAATATCCCAGAGATCTTTGTGCATCTGTGACATTTTTATTAAGCATGAAGTCATGAATCTTGTAGCTCTCTAAAGAGGGCTCTAAAGGCCTGTTGCTCCCTTACCCTGTAGCTTAATTTATTTTCAACAGTATTCGCCTTTTTAAGTAATGCTGCTTGCTATTTAAAGTATCTTAAGGGTTATATTTGAAAGAGTCAAAATAAGCATATTGTTTTTCTAAAGGTCGAAGTCAGAGTATTTTTCATAACTTTAAAAATCCTTTTAACTCCCTGGTGGAAATAGCACAAACCATCTCTGTGTACAGATTTACCCTGAAACCCCAGCCCCTTTAAATGCTCATGGTTTTGAGGTTAAAACCTCAGGCAGGCCTGTCTGTGCTTGGTTTCAGAGGCGTTCAGTCTAGGCATTGCACGCTGAAGAACTTAATTTTATTCTCTTGTTCCCAATGACCAGTTTGCGGCAGGGCTATGTGAGATAGTCCTGACCTGCTCCATCCCTCCTGTGTCCAGTCCCCAAGCTCCGCTGGGTATTCCTGATTGAGACAGAATAGAACTGCCCTGGGGTGAGAGCGACTGTCCTGCCTTGACCAGTGGGCAATTGAGCACCATCTTGACCCCAGCCAGAAACCTGAAAAACGCGCAGAGCCCTTTGATTTCAGGTCCAGTATTTCACACACACAGTTACTCTGGTCTTTGTTTTTTCCTTCTAGTCTTGTCCTCAGGCCAGGGCTTACTGTTCACACTACCAAGGTGTTCAGGTCACATCCAGGAATGAGTCTCGAGCCTGTTGGGTCTTCCTGAGGGTTTAGGAAAGGGACTGCGTGCTCAGCGTAGACACTGAAACTACTAGGAGCCCTTCCTGAAGGTCGTGGACTCATGTCCTTCATCTTGGCAGATCTGTTTCATCCTTTCTGTTGTCATCCTATTTTGTGTATCTAAAAATAATACCATTTAGTGCATGCATTACCAGGCACCATTCAATATTCTTTACATGCATGCATATTTAATCTTCATAACAATTCTACATGATAGTTATTCCTCTTTTACAGTTAACAAAGACAGGCACTCAGAAATTTAAATATATTTCCTGGGGTAATATTGCTGGTAAGTAATAGAGTTAGGACTTAACTACATCCTTTAGATCCTGAAGCCTGCTTTTCAATACAAAAATATTATTGCTTATCATATTTTATTGTAATTACGCTCTTAACCAGACAGTACAGAACATATCATTGAATGAAATGTGAAGAAAGAGAAACATAGATTTGGAACTTATAACATGTAGTGACATAGTTTTTAAAACAGAATTCTAGAGCAGATCTTGTTGCAAATCCTGGCCTGGCTCTCTCAAAAAGCGATTTTCAGTAACCTCTCAAAATTTGTTTATCATTTGTAGAATGAGGTGATAAGTCTCATAAGTTGAAGAAAGAAAAGAAATGATACACATAAAGCTCTCATAGTAGATCTTCAGTAATGGTGGCTGCTCTTGTATTTTAGTCTTAACCATTAAAGATTATGTGTATAGTGTTGATAGCAATCAATAGGTGTTTTAGGCAGAAAGGAGTTAGAAGTATCAATACCAGAATGCATTGCCATACCTAGTATCATTAATTGATTTTACACTGATCACATTCCTTATTGCCTGTCAGTATTGCAGTAGGAACTGAAGGTAATGTTTTTAGATCTCCTTACATGAAATGGTGAGACACTGAGCTCTCAATCGTGCATTTCCAGAGTCTTCCTTTAGGTAAACACATCCCTGTTAACTAGAAAAAGATGGAGAATTTCTGGCTTGGAAGGAAATTAATGCAATGTGGAGGTCATCTCCTAAAAAGCCGGAAGGAAAGTTGAGATTTCTGACTGAAGACATTAACGGTCATCAAGTTCATCTTGCTGTAGTTCTTCTCAAGTAGCTGGTCTGTGCCCCCTCAGGCTCCTCAAGCTGGCCTGCTGTCTCAGCCTGAAATAATGGCCCTGACTCTAGAGGACAGAGCTTTCTGATTTTCAGAAGTAAATTAAATGATTTGCTTTGAGAACCACAGGCCAGTTGTCTTTGTCTCCATCTTTTTGTCTATCCTGGAATCAGCGGGTTGACCATAGTGGTGATTCTGAGCATTTTCTTATAAATAAAATACTTATTACTGTTACATTGCTGGAATGTTCTTATATTCTTAATGGCTGGATTCTTCAAGAATAGGACCCATGCCTCTAACACTTGCTCTGGTGCTTCCAGCACAAGTGACTGCAGCTCCCTTGAGCACAGGGCTTCAGGCACAGATGATAGTAAATAATTATTGTGGTGTCATTTCTTAGGAGCCATAGAGTAAACCCTCTGAATTAGATGTTACTGATCCCCTCCTAGCCAGGCTATCCATATAAGTTTGCGCTAAAGCAGCCTCCTTAATAATGATGTGTGCTAGAAAAAGGATCCTTGGCTATAAAGTTCTTTTTGAATATATATATATTCTATATATATATATTGAATATACAGAATATATATATTCAATATATAGAATTTATATATGTAAGTTCTTTGAGGTGTTGCAGGCTCAGTTGCCCTGTGGCATTTGGGATTTTAGTTCCCCAACCAGGGATGGAACCTGCATCTCCTGCATTGCATGGTAGATTCATGGATTCTTAACTACTGGATTACTGGAGAAGTCCCCTAGAATAAAGTTCTTTAAGTCAGTGGTCTCTGAAGAAGGACAAATAAGGTACAGTATGTGGGGTGTGGGTAGAAAATCATAAAATCTCTTTATCTCAGCCTTTTAAAATTTCTGTTTTGCAGATTAGTTTAATAATTATATATTAGCCCATATGTACAGTTTAAAACCAACAAATATGCATACAAATGTGTGTGCTAAGTTGCTTCAGTCGTGTCTAACTCTTGGTGACCCTATGGACTGTAGCCCATCAGGCTCCTCTGTCCATGGGATGCTCCAGGCTCTGAATGCTGGAGTGGGTTGCCATGCCCTCCTCCAGGGGATCTTCCCGACACAGGGATCGAACCCACGTTTCTTATGTCTCCTGTGTTGGCAGAGGGGTTCTTTACTACTAGTCCCACCTGCGAAGCCCACATACAAATATATTAAAGATACATGGCCAAGTATCTTAGATGGTGTGCATGTGTGCTCAGTCACTTCAGTCGTGTCTGACTCTTTGCAACCTTATGGACTGTAGCCCACCAGCCCACCAGGCTCCTCTGTCCATGGGATTCTCCAGGCAAGAACCCACTGGAGTGGGTTGCCATTGCCTTCTCCAGGGGATCTTCCCAACCCAGGGATCAAACCTGCATCTCTTGCGTCTCCTGCATTGCAGGAGGATTCTTTACCACTGAGTCACTGGGGAAACCCCTATCTTAGATGGTAAAGTGCACTTTAAAAAGGTTTGTGACTTCTTCAGTACACACATCATTTTCTTTTTCTTACTTCAAAAATTAAGTCTAAAGATTAGCATTACACTCATTATTAAGTCAAGGCCCGAATGTAGTGTGAGTGGTTGATAAGTGTATCTCAGGTGACTACTGTTTGATCAGAGGGTGTTGCAATTTAGAGGGGTGGATGGCAGTGCAGAGTGGTGGGTTTATAGCCATCAAGTGAGAGAGGTTAGGGGACCCTTAAATTGTTCTCTGGTAACTGTGAGCCTGAGAAGCAGATTGCAAAAGGCAGCAGTTGTAGCAAGTGAAAGTTCAGTTCGTGTTTGTGAACTTGATGGGAAGGGGTTTTCTTTAGATGTTGGCTTTTAGTCACATACCATGAGTGACAGTTAAAACTCAGTAATCTTTAAGTGGAAAAGAGTAGTGGCACTACGATGGTTTTGGTATTTAAGAGAGAAAAATTAATGAAGGTGTGTGCGACTTTGTAAGCACTCTGGGATGTCTGCAGTCAGCAAAGTTGAAAAGTGCTGCCAAGTCCCAGGTTGCTTTTGGTTAGAATGTGAGAGTTAAAGTAGATCACACCTTCAGATTACTAGAGAGAGCTAACATTTCTTTTAAGAGCTCAGAATGTTTTGCACATGTTCCCTTGTTAATTCTCACACCATTCCTGCCAAGAACAAGTATACTGTGAAGGAGAGTGTGCTTTTCTTAGCAACACACAACCTGAAGAGTCCCTTTGTCCTCGTCTTTTCTCTCGTTATACCTTAAATCAAAACTTGTGATCTGAGCTATAGTCATCTCCTTGAGTCAACTTTTTGGGGACTGTATTTGGATATTTAGGTGAGTATCTTCATGAGGTCATATTTTTATGTTTAAAGTGTCTTGTGCGGAAGGAGGGCTTCCCAGGTGGCTCAGTAGTAAAGAATCCACCTGCCAGCGCAGGAGACATGGGTTTTATCCCTGGGTTGGGAAGAGGAAGAGGAAATGGCAACCCACTCCAGTATTCTTGCTGGGAAAATTCCATGGACAGAGGAGCCTGGCAGGCTATAGTCCATGAGGTCACAGAGAGTCAGACACAGCTGAGCCACTGAGCATGCATACATGTGGGGAAGGAGGGAGGTTTGTTGCCTTTTCTTACGATCTCTTGTTTAAAGATGTGTAACTTTTTTTTTTTTAACTAAGACTTAATTTGCAGAGTTATAGCAAAAGAAATGTTATTTTATATTTTATTTGTCGGTGCTCACTGTTGATTAACCTTAAAGTGTAAGCTGTAATAGGCAGCTGGAACCACGCCTTGTCTTAAATTACCTGAGAGAATTTCATCTCTCCTCAGCAGGATCCATACCTGTGACCTACCCAAGAACTTCTGCTCCTTCCAGGTGCGGCACTAACCAGCTCTACCTCTAGGCTCTCGATTGAGTTTGTCAAGGTTGACTTTGTAGCACATAAGAAAGGGGAAATGGCTTCTTCCCTAGTTTACCACTCTTATGTGACTTTTTTCATTTTCATTTCATTTCTTTTTATGTCTGAAGTTAAAATTAGAAACAAGTTAATAGACAAGTTTACAGACTAGGTGGTACTGTCAACAGACTTTTGCTCCACTGTATCTATATTCATTTTTCTCTTCTTCCAGCGAGTATATTGAGTAAATAATATTCTTTCTGATAGACTTAAAAAATGATGGTTTAATTTTAAAATGCTGTGTGTATATTAAAAATGTGATTATAATTAGTAGAATAGCAAGTAAAATAACCATTTGTGGGACCATAAGGGAGCTGTATTATTGCCTGAGATGAAAGCAGATGGAACTAGAAACTGTCCCGTTAAACATCAAGGGAAGTTGTTTCCAGAAAGTATCATCTTTCCACTCTGTAAGAGGCATGCTAATTCATCTTAATGGTCTGTCCCTCGCCTGATCTCATCTCTTCTCTTCTCTCTTCTTCTCCTTTCTTTTCAAGCATGTTTATGCTTTTGGGTCATCTCCTTCGGTGTGATGAACAGTGATGTGAACTAGATAGCATAGTATTGTTCATTGTTTCTTTTTTTCCACAAAAACCTTTTCTTGACTCACTTCTCTCAGGCATGCTGCTCGTGATATTATTTTTTGTTCTTACAAAGACAAGAGTAGAAACTCCTTTTCACCTGGGTATTAAGATTGATGTGCTCAGCACTTTCCACTTCAGTGTTCAGATGCCAGTTAAAGGGAAATGTTTGATTGTCCTTATATTACCAAGAGGTTTATGTGAGATCTTTCAGATTGGTCCAGAAGCTAAAGGGTGGTAGTGTTAAATCAGAGGCAGCCCTATAAATCTTAGAAATACCTATGGTTGTGCGCTTTATCTCCTAGTAGAGTCAATATTCATGGGAACAGTTCAGCCAGCGCATTTAATCCCAGAGAGTTGAGCCAGTGACTACAAACTGTATAGGTCAATGTCACACACTGTAGGTAACTCTTCTTGGAAGGTCTTCTCGAAGCTTTAAAGGGGGGAAGGTAGCTTTTGAGTGTGAGTTCAACTGTGTAGTTCAGTTCTTTTTGCATTCTTTCTTTCTTTTTTTGGTCCTTCAGGTATAGCTTTTCCCCTCAGGTCTGCAGTATCAGCATTTGAGATGGAAAATTAGAAATTTGACCTACTTATGTAATATGCAAGTTCCCATCAGGAGAATATTAGGGAAGATATAAACCTTTCATTTTTTATTAGCATTTAATGTAACCATTGAAGAAAGATCAAAACAGTAAATCTGTCATGGCAAGGGAAAAAGTATTAAAAAAAATGTTTTACCTTGTGCATGCATCATCTCGAGTCCTGAAGGAATTCATTTGACTCCTGGGGTGGGGGACAAAATGAATACCAAATATTTGGCAAGATTGCAAAAATTTCTCTAATCTGAAAGGTACCGTCTTGCTATGTTTTATCATAGGAAAAAAGCCACAGGTTATTATGGTGTCCACGTGACTGTTTACTGACAGTGGTTTTGGCCATTGAGTGGATAACTGGAAAGGGAAATGTCTGCTAAATGCTTTTTCTTCTGGGGATTTTTTGGGGGAGTTGGGGGTAAAATTTAATCTGCTTGATTTGTTGCACATATTAAAGAACAGAATTCAGGTAGCAAGGCTCATTATAATGAGATGTTTGGATACTCAGTATGTAAATAAACTCAGGTGAGTTTAAAAGCACCTCACACAATGTATAGAGTTCAGAAAAGTTTAAGGGAAGCTTGCTGGTTTTCACTTGTGCCCCGAATGAGAGTTAGGCTCCATTGCTGCCAGTTGCTGTGTTTGTGTTACAGACCAGCTGGACAAGTGTGTTTAAGTTTGGTGAACTTGAAATCAGAGGCTTGTTTCAGAGGCCTTGTTTAGGTTTTACTTGCAAGAAGCACTGGCTCCCCCTCTGAGAAAAGGCTGATATAAATGAATATCAAGCCAGGGTGCCAATCTTGTCAAGAGGAATTTTTTGCACTTGAAGGATAAAAATGCACTCCAGTATAAAGAGAAAAAGGAAATGTGATGAGGTTTATTGCTATTTTGTGTGTGCGTGTGTGCGTGTGTGTCTGTCCTAGGCTTTGGTGTCAGCTGCTTGTGGTCCACATGCTTTGTGTGAATTCAGGTTGCTTGGATCCATGAATGCAGTTACAGCTGTTTTTTGTTTTTTTGTGTTTTTTTTTTTTTTGCCATTATGGTCATTTATTTTATCACAGCTTGCACTCTTACCAAGGAGAAAAGCCCTAAACTTCCATTAATTAGCTGTTCTATTGCTCCACTGGGGCAAAATGCCTGAGTCAACACTATTTATAAAGGATACCAAGGGAATTTAACACCCCTCTCCTCCTCTGAAACTGGACTTGCGGCCGAGTAGATTCTGCTCCATAGCACGTGTGTGCCTGCTAGAGGACAGTGTGTTGGGAACGCAGCTTTCCTGAAGCGTCTTCCCAGGAGCAGGCAAGAACCACCGCAAAGCTGCACTATAAATCATCTGAGCCTCACACTGATGCTGCCCATTAAGGAGACTTTTTTTTTTTTTTTTTTTTTTTGCCCTCCTCAGTTCCTGCCTGTGCTAATAGAACAGCGCATCAAGCAAGGCTGTAAATAAAAGTTATTACCTAATAGGTGGGTGCCGAAGTGGAACGGACAGAGCTGAGGCATGGAGCCCTTATTACTGCTCATCAGCAATTATAAACAGGATAAAGTGTCTGGGACTTGCGCTGATGCAGCGAGGGCTAATAGAGGCTGAGAATGACACCAGGCCCTGATAGGATGATGTATGCTGATGGGTTTTTACTGCCTCATCGTGCTGCTTGCTTCCCAGACAAGTTGTGTTATCCGTTTTCCTGCTTGCTCATCTATCTGAAGAGGCAGTCCCATTGCCTCTGCTGCCAGCAGGTGGGCTGGCACTTATTCCTCATACCTGTGTCTGCTTCTGAGGCACCCCCATCATGAGGAGTTTCAGAAATATTTCATAATCATGGCCGATTAAAGCCGTGATCTTATTGTATTGCCTGCTGTCGTGGTTATAGATCACACCTTCAGAAGTGGTTGCTTACATGGGATATAGGACAAGCAGAGACCCTGTAGTCAGCCAGCCAGTCTAATACTTTATTAAAGGACCGCTGTGACAGTCCTGTAGTAGGTGCTGTAGAAACATGCAAAAGAAGTGATAAGCATTCATCTTGCCCCTGGGAGCTTATACCATGAAGAGACAGAATAAGTACAGAAACATAAATAGAACTTATTCCAGCTTTAGAGAGCAAGAAATGTAACTAATGTTTATTTTTAAAAGTGAGGACAGGGAGGATAAATTATGCTAATCATTAAGAACAAATATAATACAAATGTATTTTTTTATACTTAGAATTTAGTGCCTTAGAGTCAGCACGAGTGATTAAAGGGCTACTGGAATGTGGAGAGAAAGTCTAGCAATGGGAACTGTGTGTTCTGGTGAACAGAAAACTGCAAATACAACCTGGTGCTTTTGAGTAGCGGATAAGCACTTAATACTTGGGATAATTGAGATATAACTCTGTTTAACTTGGATCACTCAACTTCACTCGACCACAGTGATTAGACCTTTGAGATAGAAGAAATCTTCGTGGAGTGCAGAGGAATGCATTGAAAAGGAGACTTTCTGAGCATTCTGGAGTTCAGTTGTTTGTCACTTGTGCCTTTAAGTGAATACACCTCTTTATGCAGCACCTTCAGAACTAACTTATCAGGAGGTTTCCTGCTGTTAGAGAAATTGTAGTTTTTCTATGGAGTTCTCTGATGCCTTAAGTTATTTTAAAGAAGCCTGATATGTGATCATGTCAGTGTTACAGAGTCTCCTTCAGTATGCAAAATGTCTGAGTTGTGTGGATAAGTTTTCTTTCTTTTGCAAATTAATATTTGACTTAACCAAAGAACCATTCATTCAGAGTGCTGTGTATATGGGTAGTGGCCAGCAGAATGGAGGAATAAAGATAACGCCGAGAAAAATGTTTTAAAATAACAAAAACAGGATGCAGTGGTTGATTAGAGTTGGCTGAAGAAAGCATGCAAAGTTATATACTCAGGGAACTGAAGAAAGAACAATGTCACTGATGGTAGGGAGAGAAAAACTGGTTGTAAGTATTTTCAGTTCTTGATAAGCTAAAATATAGGTTATTGTAGATAGTCCTTGTAGGAAGTTATTAAATATAGACCTAGTGTGGAACTCATCGATCTTGAGGCAGTGATGAAAGGTGTGCAGGTGGGTGAGGCAAGGTGTCCAGAAGAACAGGGAGGGGCCGAGGGTTGTACTTAGGGAGCTGGGAAAGAGAAGAGGAGCCAGGCAGTTAGGAAAGCTAAAGAAGGGAGAAAACTTGATGCAGCATCATGCAAGATGCCCAAGAAGAGGGGCCAGGGTGTATGAGGACCAGGAAAAGCTGTTGCCTGTGGCTAGCAGATCATTGGAAAACCTGAAAGAAGTTAGTGTCTTATGGTAGGAAACCAGAGCCTGGTGGGGAGGTCATTAAAGAGACTTTTGATAACACGGAAATAAAAGAAGCAGAAAGTCATTCAGTTAAGGAGTTAGTTGAGCCATTAAAATAAATAGTTGAACCAATAAAATAATGGTGGTTGGTGGGAGACACGGGATCGAGCATTTCTTCGTGCAGAGGCGGTTAAGATAGGGACACAGTTTGCTCTTGTTAAGATACAAAGGAAAAGTATATGAGGAAGAGAAAGAAATGGAAAATATTAGAGGAGGGGTAGCTCAGACAGTAAAGAACCTGCCCGCGATGTGTAAGACCCAGGTTTGATTCCTGGGTTGGGAAGATCCCCTGGAGGATGCAATGGCACCCCACTCCAGTACTCTTGCCTGGAAAATCCCAGGGACGGAGGAGCCTGGTAGGCTGCAGTCCGTGTAGTCGCTAAGAGTCGGGCACGACTGAGCAACTTCACTTTCACTTTTCACTTTCATGCATTGGAGAAGGAAATGGCAACCCACTCCAGTGTTCTTGCTTGGAGAATCCCGTGGACAGAGGAGCCTGGTGGGCTGCAGTTCATGGGGTCGCAAAGAGTCAGACAAGACTGAGGACTTTTCACTTTCAAGAAAAGAAACACAAGCGGGATTCTTTAGAGGCAGAAACCCAGAAGCATTAGTTCCCTCCTAGAGATAAGAAAAGAGATCTAGATAAAGAAGTTTTCTCTTTTAATATATAGACAGCTGAGACAAAATGAACTAGGGAGTTCATCCTTGAAGGTCATCATTTTCTGAATAAATAATACAGCTATCAGGAGCAGCAAAGAACTGTGGACTGAGGGGGAGAATAGTATTTCCAAGTAGTAGCTAATCCAAACTGTCCTTAAATAGTTTAAATTTATAGTGGGCTTTCCTGGTGGCTCAGCAATAAAGAATCCACATGCCAGTGCAGGAGACATCGGAGACAAGGGTTCAGTACCTGGTTCGGGAAGATCCTCTGGAGGAGGAAATGGCAACTCACTCTAGTATTCTTGTCTGGGAAATCTCATGGACAGAGGAGCCTGGCAGGCTACAGTCCATGGGGTCACAAAGAGACGGACATGATTTAGTGACTACGCTACCACCACCACCAAAATGAGACTGTCTCTGGCTGTTATAATTAACCCGGAAGAAAAGAGCAAAGAGAGCCTAAGTGGTTCTCATTTCTTTTTTTTTTTTAATTATGTTTTCATTTTTACAAAAGTAACACATGGTAGCACATCATAACCCAGAATAATATATAAGAGAAAGATAATCTAGGGACAGAGCAGCATCTCTCTCTTGACAGTTTCTATTTTAGTGCTTTCAGTCCTTTTTTTATTAACTGTAGAAGAAAGAAAAAAATGTTTATATCCCTACTTTCTGAGGTGTCAGGTAGTATGAAACACAAAGATTTAGCTCAATGATTCTTCCTCCCAGCATTTGGGATTTGTCTTATTTGTTTTCATCCTTTTCTTTCTTGATCCATTAGTTTTTAGCATCCTCTCTTAATGAGGAGATTAGTACCTCTGACGAGAGGTGCTTCCTTATCACGCCTCCTGTCAGCTACACATGGACTCTTACACTGTCACAGCTTTAGCTGTGTACTCTCAGCCTGTGACCACAGCAGGCCTTCCATGTTATGTCCACAGCGTGTTTCTAAAAATTGAAAGCCAGTAAGCGACATTTCCATTATTACGACTCTGCAAATGTTGTTCCCTGCCAGGAGGCAAAGTTATGTGCTAGGAATAGATTTGTGTTTTCTGTGAGTCTAATGTCACAGTGCCTGGACCTTTAAGGAGACTGATCTTACATCAGAGCCAAATCAGGTGGTGGTCGTGTTTGTTGTGTTCCATCAGTTGCTCAAAAGTCATGCTACATTTTAGTTTGCTTTATATTTGGATGGTAATTTTTTAGATACAGTTTTTCTTCTTGGTGCTTATACTTTGCTTTCTCCTTTTCCAACCTGTATTTACACCTTTCACCCGAGACCTCCCTCCTGGAGCCCACTATCTTTCTACCTCAGCTAGACTAGCTGTTCTTTAAGCCTCGGTTTCCCTTTACTCTTCTCTCTTTTCTTCCCTTTATTTTGGAATACAGCCCCCCAAGTAAGTTCCTAAGAGAGTGTTGGAATTCTTGCATATCTCAAAAGGTCTCTTTTTGCCTCCATCTTGATGGGAAGTTTGACTAGGTGTAGAATTCTTGGATGAGAATTATTGCTCCCTTGAGTTCTAACATTTCATGTTATTGCTGAGAAGGCAGATGACACTGATACTAAGTAGTATATATAGGATTTTTCCACCTCTGGAACTCTTTAGGATCATCTTTTCATCCTTGGTGTTCTAGAATTTGTAGTAAGTACCTAGTGGTCATTCCTTTTCCTTCGCCCGTTGAAGATGCTGGATACTTGCTAGGCCCTAAGATCTAAAGACTGACGTTGTCCTTCCTGGAGCTGTCTGATATTCCCCAGCCCAACATTCTCTTCTGTCTGGGGACACCATAGTATAAAGTGTATAGTTAGTGGTTAGAGCTATGCTCTTCTGCTTGTGAGTTCTCTGATCGCCTTGATGCCAATTTTCCTGTCTGTCTTAGGCTTTTACTTCATGCTTCAGGTTCTCATTTGCCTGACGAAGCCTAGTTTTTTGTCAGCTTTTAAGATACAAGGCCTAGATGAGTGGGAAGGGTTTCTACCATGCCTGTTTCTTGAATGGGCATTTTTACTGGGGCTCTGTGGAATGGAGTGGGGATGACGTGTTAATAGGCAGGATTTGTTGTGAGGAAACTGAGAGACTCATAGAGGAGGAGGACTGGATTGTGAGGAACCATGGAAAACAGGTTTGCCTGGACAGGCTGTTCAGGTCTCTGGATTAGAGCTAGATTGTTGCCAGGTGATCTGGCTGCTCCCAGAGTCGGTACAGTTGTGTTACAAGTACACTTTCAGTGCATCCCCTGCTTTCCACCCTACTTCTCATTTTGCTTCTCTTAAGACTTCCTTTGCACGCAGTGGCTACCACCTCTGCAGTGACGAGGTTTCAGCCTTAAACTACTCCCACCCCATAGATGTGTAGAAGTTTGTTTAAAATCTCTTGATGATTATGTTAAAACACACAGAGTTCTGTTTATGACAGTGGGTTCATTCTTCTTATCTTTGTGTTTTTATTTCAATTGGATCTAGGGGGAGGGATCAGAGGAAAATGTGTTTAATCCTCTTAAACTAAAATTACCTGGGACAAGCTAAGGATTATGCTTTCTGATTTAACTACTGGTGGAAGAACAAAAGGAAAGGGTAGTCTCAGTAGAACGTTGTGGTTCTTTGGAAATCAAGGGGATAGGATTGTACCCAAGGTAAAGCCCCTAATCCTGAAAAGAAGGGAGGTACAGGTGTTGGAGGTCGATAAAGTGGGCAGGCTTCCTGGGTTCACGTTCCACTGCCCCCTGTTACCAGCCATAGAACTGGAAGAATGATTGGGCCTCTCTATGAGCCTTGATTTTCTCTCCTGTAAAATAACAGACCCAGCCATGGAGTTGTTATGAGGGAAATGAAATAATCTGAAGTATGTAGTGCCTGGTAAATGCTCGATAGGTAAAAGAGATGTGGGCAGAGGTACCTGATGGTCGGATGAAAGGGTAAAGAGGAGTTTGAGGCAGTGTAGAGGAAAGTGAGAAAGAACTTACATAACTCACAACATCTGTTGGGCAAAGAGGTGGACTCAGAAACTGGAAGTGACAATCCGAGGCCAGTCAGACTGGAGAGTGCAGACCTGGAAAGGGACAAGTGCAGGTCAGCGGAGTCAGGGGCAGTTAGCAGCCTTGTTTCAATAGGTTGGGGGCTGTGAATGACAGGGCGCCGAGAAAACCCTTTCTTAAGAAAATTGGGTATCAGAATGGGGAAATCCGACTTTTTTGTTCTGTTTTGTTTTTAGGCTTTGTTTTAAAAGTAAAATTTTACTATATGTATTAGTGTAAAGTAATTCTTACAGAAATTTGACAAGTTTGCTTTCTGCAAGAAACAATAAATACTCTTATTTTCTGAGCTCTTTTCTGAACTTTTAAAATTGAGAACTTCTTTCTGAGGCAAATCACCATTTAGGAGCCACAGAGGGTTGATACTTTTCTCATGGTTATAAAATCTTGATAAAAAGACTAGCTGTTGCATCCCAACCAACATGAGAGAACTTGAGCCAATAAATTTACTTCTTTATGATTAAAAATCAGACAGTTTAACCTTGGAAGCATTCTTGTCATGGGGGACTTCATATTGTGATTAGTTATCTGACTAGCCAAGTGCCTCTGTGGGCTCAGTTAACCAGCCTCCCACTACATGTGTATAATTATTTTTAGTGCATACACACACTCTGCTATAAAAGCTTGTTTGGCCTTATGCTCCCCGCCGTTCTGAATTCTCTGTTTCATTACCAGCCTCCACCCACAGAGTTTCAGAAAGCCATTCCCAGATAGCAGAACCACAACTCAGAATTTTAAATAAACCACATCTCTATTAGCTCAGTGGACAGGGGAATTAGTTACAAGCTATGCATTTCCCACATCTAACTACCCTTTCAAAACTTATAAAAAATGTATACATATATAAGCAAGGAAACAGGGCCCTTTACTCACATTGTTGATTTTTCTGTTGCTTCAGCAAGGGATAAAGGAAGAATACATGAGACAATCTTTAAGATTTTTATCTTGAAAATAGGCCAAAATTTACCTGGGGGGAAAAAAGTATGTTGGGCATTGCTTCTTTGTTTCTAGAGAAAGTTGAACAACTCTTCCCCAAAGATGATATTATGTCATAGTTGAATTATATGCTCAAATATGGAGGGTGACTTTTAAGAGAAAATTGGGCTGGGGGAGGGGGTTTGTGTAGTACTAATCTGAACAGGAGGTGTTAGCTGCAGCAGAACCTCTTTTCCAGCTTGGCATTAACTGATAGTTCCTGTAATACCAGGGTTCAGATCTACTTTTTTTTCTTTGGCATCCTATTGGTAAATCCATTTCTAAAGGATTAAAATCACATCTTAAGGTCTTGGGTCATCATCCTTCCTGGAACAGCCACTGTGGTAATTGATGGCAATTAAAATTGGGTCCTTATTGGGGTTGGAGGAACTATGACTAAAAGAATGACATGTACTAGTCTGTGCCTGATCGTTAGAGTGTACTGAGAAATAAGTAAGTACAGACCTGGAGAAGGCTGAGCTTTGACCTTACTGTTGATCACCTGCTGCCACTGTTTGGTCGTGCGCTTTCCCATCAGTCCTGAGCAATATCAGCATTTCTCTGAAGGGATTCAGCAGACACTCCAGCCAGTCATCTCCAGGTATGGCTACTCTGCGATATAGTTGTCATTGCTTTTGTTTTTTTATAAACATAGATTCAGACTTACAGAAGATTTATAAGAAGACAGTTCTCAGGAATCTCCCTGCCTCAGATCATCCAAATATTAACATTTTACCTCATTGACTGTGTTCTCTGTTCTCTTCTCTACTGTTTCTGTGTGTGTGTGTGTGTGTGTGTGTGTGTTACATCTACATCCATAACCATTTCGGTAGTTACCTTTGTTGTACTAAAACTTCAGTGTGTAATTCTTAAAATCAAGATATTGTCTTACATAGCCACAGTACAACTTTCAAAATTGGAAAGTTAACATTGATAAAATATATAATTTTTTTAGTATGATTGTTCATAGTGTGAACATCTTCTTGATAAGTAATAATTCTTTAAAAATGAGAAGTATTGAGCAAAGTTGGTTGAAGGGGAGGGGGTTAAAATGCTAGATACTTGTTCCTCTCGTATTTCAAATATGAACTAAAGATAATCTTCATAATAATTCTATGTAGAGTTTCTTGTCTCTGATTTTCCAGCAACTCATTTTACAAGTGGGGGTTCTCTTTCCTTCATAAGCCATTCTCTTAAGGCAGCTTTCTCCAGCCTCCTGCAGAGTTGGTAATACCTACATCAGCCTGATACAACCCTGAGTGATGAATGCTGAGTTTGCTCAGTCGGTGATGGGAGTGGCCAGGGTGTAGCTTTCTCTGGGCACACTTTATCATCATGTCAGGTTCTAACTTTAGGTTCATTTAGCCTCACGTTGGAAAGAGTTAAAATGAGGCACAGATGTGTTTATTTATAAGTTTAAGGATTTACCCCAGGAGTAATGAGTCAAAAGACTAAATCTTGGGTGGAAGAAACTAAGTGATAGGTAGAGAGAGGAACTGAATTAAGTTGATGCTAAATTAGAAACAAAAATAGTTTAAAAACAAATCAGCTATTTAATTTTAGCATCTACTTAGTTATGCATTCAAGCTGTTTTTTTTAAAATATAAGCGCTCAAACATTTCCCCTGCACATTGAACCTGGAGCAGCGAGCCCACAGGGTGACAGCCTCTCATTGCCGAGGTTACTGTCGTTAGGAATTTGACCTCTGTTAATAGAGATTTTTTTTCCCCACTATTAATTATTGTTTTGTTAGTACCAGTGGAGTACTAAATTCAGCCGATTCTACATCTGCCCCTAGTGGCTTGCATTATAAGTCAGGGCAGGGAAAACAGTTGTAAGCGTTAGAGAGGTAAGATGATTTGCATGGGAATATTTGACTTTTTGTCTGTATGTTTTTAACAAAAAGCCAGAAAAATTGAATTAATACCTCATTCTTCTTTACCCATGTCCTTACCCTACCCTGAAGTGTTTTTCTGTAAAGGACATCTATTTTTCAGTGTTCCTGGCAGAAGACCTGGGGTCAAGTCACATTAACCCTCGGGCAAGTCATCAGCTTTGGAGACCAAGATATGAGGGTGCAATGTTATTTGAAGATGTCTAGCCTGTCCCTTCCCACCTGGCTTCTTCAAATATAAGGCATCAATAGGGACACTAAAGAACAGGGAATAAATCTACTTATTCTGTAGTTACATGAAACAAATTTTTCATATTATGCCTTATAAAATTACACAACTGTTTTGAGCAGCTGGGCAGTATGTGTGACTATAGTCACTTCTCTCTACTGGTGACTTATATTTGAAGAATGAATATTCTAAGAAACTAAAGAAAATAATATTACCTGCCTTAGACCCAGATATATGAAAATAAAAATCTGGGTATGTAGATACTGTATGGATTCTCTCAAATTTCCTTTTCCTTGGATAAATGAAAATAAACAGTGGCTGATCTTAGTTTTCTGGAAATACTGGAAAAGATAGTAGAACAGAAGTTCAAGACTTAGTCTTAGCCCTGAAAAAGTCTTAGAAACCTTGTGGTCACAGAATACGAAGGCGTGAGGCCTATGAGAGAAATGAGTATTTCTCTTGGGTTTCTTAATTCTTGCTTTCTCTCTCTGTCTTACCTTAATAAAGCTGAAACAGCTGAAGCTGAAACTCCAGTACTTTGGCCACCTCATGCGAAGAGTTGACTCATTGGAAAAGACTCTGATGCTGGGAGGGATTGGGGGCAGGAGGAGAAGGGGACGACAGAGGATGAGATGGCTGGATGGCATCACTGACTCGATGAACATGAGTTTGAGTAAACTCCGGAAGTTGGTGATGAACAGGGAGGCCTGGGGTGCTGCAATTCATGGGGTCACGAAGAGTCAGACGCAACTGAACTGAACTGAATCCTGTACTCTGCTGATGCTATAAATGTAATATTTTAAAAAATCAATGCATTGTAATGTTGTTGAACTCTAAAATACCCAAGCAGGTTATGAAAAGGAAAGATTATCTATTGAGGGTAATTTGTCAGTTACAATGAGTAACTGAAAAATCTATGGGGAAAAGTAATATGGTTTAGTTGAGCAGGCCTGACAGGTCTTGCTGATGGAGAAACTAAAACAAGGAACGTTGTTACCAGGCCAGTAACAGCTGCAGAGGGTGACTATTGCTACTGAGATGTTCATGAGCTCCCCCCCTGCTCCCCCGCCCCCCATGAAACCAGCTGGAGTCAAGAGAGAGGGGGAGCTATACTGATACAACAGCTTTATCTCCCTGAAAACATATCAATCAGGTGTTCTCCATGTACTTTTGCTCCTCAGACTGTCAAAGGGTCTACTGATTGAGAGGGTTTTGGGTAAAGAGAAGAGGTAGAAGTTAGATGAGCAACAGGTTTTGTACAGATGGTATTTTGAAAAGCAGGGCTAACAAAAAATGTGAGAGTGATAAATGAGAGCTGCAGATCGTCCTTCTGCATATATATAATACAGTTCGTAGGTTCAAGAGGTACCTTCTTGACCTTTCCCTCTTCTGCTTCTTAATCAACCCCCTCAACAAAATTTATCATGTCCACATTTTATGTCCGTAGTCTGTTTTTACATTAATGTACTGTAAGTTTACTTGTGTCTTTTCTGGAATGTGGCTTCCTTGAAGGGAGAGATCATCGCTATGTGTCGTTTTGATTTGCTGCCCAGTGCTAGGCATGTGATAAACAATTAATAAAGTACTGTTGTCTGGGCTTTTGGAAGACCACATAAATTAGATCAGATAAATGGAGAATGTTATTTTACTTAATGAGATTATGATTATTATTACAAGTGAACCTTCCTGGGCTTTTTGCTTTGTTTTTTATTCTGGTGAAAGTTTTCCTTCTGTTTAGATGGTTGAATAATCAGCAATGAAGATGTCTTAGGAACAGTTAGCAACAGTGTAGAGTTCATCAGGAGGGGCGGGGCAATCAAAAACCATCAGGAAGCCATCAGAAAGGAGATAATGGGAGAGGCGACTTGTGGCCTTCTGGGACCAACTTTAGTCATAGGCAGTGCCATCAGACTTTAAGAAATCACGGGCTAAGACACCGACAGCTAACTCATCTCCCAGCGCTCACCTAAGTGCACCATTCCTTGCTAAGGCACAGGTGAACTATAGCCTGATGTCCTGTATGGCAGGTGTGCAGTGGGGCAAGTTCCAGGAAGAACACCCCCTCCTCCGACGGCCAAGCTGCAGTGGGAACTGGGCTGACAACCCCAGTGCCTGCCCTTCCTCACCTGCCCTGACTTGTGCCAGCCCTCCAGCCATGTGGGTTTGGCAGGGACTTGTCAGAAGTTTTAATTTCTGGTCTCAAATATGAAACAGAGGAAGTGTTCCGTTAAAAAAAAATCTCCTTCCTTACCAGTAAATGACGCCATTAAAATAGGGAGATAGATGAAATGGAGAAACAGTCAGTCAATCCAGGATGACGGTATGTTCCATGGGAAGACCAACCAGGACTGTCCAGAAGTCCAGGTCATTTGAATAAATGAACAAGTGACCAGTTTGAGGGGCATTCTGTTCTAGACTAAAAGAGACCTAGATCTAAATGTAATGCCTGCAACTTGATTGGACATGCCTTTGAAACAATGAAGATAAACATTGAAAACAGTGGAGGCAATTCAGATATGGACCAAATATTAGGGGACACGGGGGCATTATGCTTAATTTTCTTAGCTATGATATTTTGGTCATGTAAGGAAATGCCCTTACTAATAAATGTGTATATGTGAGGTATTTTGATGTTTGCACGTTATTTTCAGATGGTTGGGTATTGTGTGAGTATATGGAGGAGAGATAGAAAGCAGTGTGACAGATTATTTGTTGAATCTGAATGGAGTGTATACAGGTGTTTATTGTACTATTCTTTGAATTTTTCTCTTATTTTTGAAAATGTTCAAAATAAAAAGGTGCAAGCTGACTACATGCTTCTTGGGGTTGAGTTGGAGGTCTGCTTTCAGTCTTGAGGCTGTGATGGAGGAGACCACCACCCTCACGATACGGAGCAAGTGTTATCTTGAGGGAATAACCTGGAGGAAAGGGGCTGGTGATGGAAGGAGAGGGATTCATGGTTCACAGTAGCACTGTCTGGCAATTTGAGAACACTTTTAAAATGCTTGTGGTATAAGACATGGCATCGTAGGAGTATATCAAGCTAAATTCACCTTTGTATTGTATTTCAAATGAAAATGGAGGCATTCTCCACAAAATTATAATAATCGACCTCTTCCAAAGAGTCGAACTTCTTTGTCTGTGTAACAGCTTTTTAACACATGTGATCTTCCGAAATAGTTCTAGGACCATGAAGAAGATAAGAAAGGAGGGGGCAATTCCATTCGGATAAAATGGAAACAGAATTTTAATGGGTAATGAGGGAGTTTTCTCTCCTGAAGTCTTTCATGACACACAGAGTTAAGAAGCTGGGAGAGGAGGAAGCTAATCCCTGCACGCACTGAAAGCCAGCATGAGAAGAAACAGAGAAAGTGCCTTTCAGACAGATTTTTATGAAGTTTTATCCATTTTTCCAGTGAGAATGTGGTGTTGTTCATGGACAGAGGTTTTAGCAGTTTAAGCCTTCTTTTAAATGGTCGAAGGAGAGATGGCAGTGATGTGTGAGGGTTCATTAATTATTGCTCTTACCGATGTTTGCACAGGCTGTTGGGATCATAAATGTCAATCTGTCAAGAGACTGTGATAGGTTCTAAAAAAACTGATTGAGCACCTCAAAAGCTGTCACAGAGCCTGAGATTAAACAGATTCATCTCTCTTTCTTAGAAGTAAGGGAAGGTGTAGGTAAGGCGAATAGAAGACGCTTCCCTTTCTCTGTGGCCACTTCGCTGCACCCACTCTCCTCTTCTCAACTCTCAGTGCTGTCTCGTGCAGACGGTCAGGATCCCCCGCCCGCCCGGCCCTCCCCCGAGGTGTCAGAGGGACATGATCAAGGTTAGCTCTGTCGGTTGTGTGCGGGCTGCCAGCTGCACAGCGACGGGAGATTCAGAGAGACTGGGATTCAACTCTTGACAGGCCTGACACAATTTATTTGGAAATCTTCAGGAGAGAACATGAGTAATAAAGACAAGAACAGTGACAGTAAGGAACAAATGTGAATTTCTGTCAGAGACAAAACAGAATTTTAAAAGAGGAGGTCTGTTTGTTGTCTCCAGTCAAGTTTTCCTGTTAAACTGTGTTCCTGAATTGAGAGCCTTTCCTCCACTCTTTTCTATTGGCTGGGAAAGGACAATTAAAAGGCTTCTCTTCAGAGGATTGTATGTTTTAAAAATCATGGTACTTGTTTCTCTGTCACAAAGCAACGATTACCTTTAGGAAAGTAAAATACTTTAAGATTTTCCTTTCTAATTTCATCACACTGTGATTCTTGATCGGACTTTGCTTTGACTAGAAGATCTGATGTGGTATCTTCCTCAGGCGATAAATGTAGACAGCAGAAGAGGGGGGTCTGCTGAATGTCAAGAACTGTGAGCCTGGCATGGGTGTGTGGGCAGCTCTCATGTGGGTACACACAGACTAGATTTTGTTCTCGAGGAAAAGCGTACTGGGGAAAATGTGCTTTGTTGGCCCTTTATGAAGGCCCTTAATTAGAAGTCGCTCCTAACTCCTGGGGTGGGAACAGTTTCTAGCCTGCCGCCACACTCCTCCTGCTGCTAATGAGCATGCTCCTTGCAAGGACGAGTTTCTTCTGACAGTTAGAGCTGCGTATGAGAGTTATTTCTGTTCGCCTTTCTCTCTGCATTTAACCCTTACTGCCCACGTTCAGATTATGCAAATGGACTGGTAGGTGTTTTCCATCATAGCTGAGCAGTTGAAAATGCTTCAGGGTAACAAGAGTGATGTTTCTGAGCAAGAAGTAAATAATCAAAGTTTAATTTATTCAGATACAGACAGTAGATGAGGGTTCCTTTAGTGTTGACCATAATTGGATCTTTTCTTTCTGATGGTCCTTTTTAAATTGTCATGAAATTTATAATTGAATAGTTGAATTATTTAATTCATTATTATGTAATTAGAATCCCTGTCCTGGACATCTGTTTCTCTTATTTGGGCATCTCCCCCCGTGGCACAGGTTTCATTAAGTAATTAGCAGAGGAGATGTAAATTTCTTATGCAGACATGATGATGATCCTATAGACCGCTATTTATTTCATCAGCTTCTAATTAAAACACTAAGTTGACTTGTGAGGAAATGCCAAGGAATGGTTTGCTTCTCCAGGAAGTTATATATAACACAGTCACCTTCCTGGATGGCAGCTTGTGGAGGGTGGTGAACAGTCCCTTGTGGTAGGGGACGTCAGAGGGCACAAGGATTCCACTCCACTTAATAGACCACTGACTGAGTGCAGGGTACGTCGGTATATTCCAGAACGCTAAGGTTGTGACTCTCTTAATGTCTAGGAGCGATTCCTTGATTCTGAAAAATGACACATTCTGGTAAACCTTTCATCTTAGTTTAGACTCGCTGAGGACTGCTGCTTGTGACTCAGGCTTGCACCGATGTAAGCGTTGACTCTCAGGACTGACTAGCGCTGAGTGCTCTTCCCTTAGGAGGGCCCGTGCAGTGCCGCCAGAGGCTGTTGGCAGTATTGAAGACCTCCCTGCCGACCTGTTGTTTCAGGAACATCCCCTGAACCCTGCCTTCCAGAGCAAATAGCGCTGTGGCCCTCATATGTAAAGTGGAACGAGTAAAGGAAAACGTCAGGACAGGGCTATGCAGACTTACTCCTTAGTTGTTTTTTTTTTTAATTAAATGTTCACTGGTCAGACAAGATGGGGAATCAGAAGAAAAGAAATTAGGCTTGGACAGGCGTATCCTAATTTGGGGGTTTCATCAACTGGGTTGTTTGGTGATGATCGATGATTATGATTATATAAATATGAATTCTGTTTCTCAGTCTTAGAAATCATATATTAAAAAATACTATCTTCACATATTACTCTCTTATTTGCAAATTGTTAGCCATTGATTATATTGACATATTGAAAGTAAATTGTTTTCTTGTAGCAGAGGCTTGCTTTAGAAATGGAAATGGGTGCTATATAGGTAGATATCACATTTGACAGTTTGGAACAGACTCACTTTGGAGACAGCTTTGAATGTGAACATTGCATTTCCAGACACAAGCTCAGTTGTATCAGATCGCAGTGCAAGTGAAAGAAGATCCGAGTGTCCCTTCCTTCCTAAAGATGTGCTGGCATCATGTCGTGGCCCTCTGGATTTTAGCAGCTTAATAATGCAAAGGCTGCAGCCACTTCCCCTTCTTGTGTGGACCCTAATCTCTCTCCTCACCACCCGCCCCTGCCCAGAATTGGGGGATAATTTCTTACATAGATGCTCCAAATGTAGGACTTTCTCTCAGAAAAAAACTCCATTTTTCTGTTTTGATTTTTACTCTAGAATTTTCTGTTTTTGTCACCCAATGGAAAAAAGTCTAAATAGGGTTATTAATACAAATAATGCCTTGGTTGGTTGGTTGGTTGGTTTTTAAAAAGGACCCCTGGAAAGCAGTGTGGCCCCTGCCTGGTATATTTCTTTTGGCAGGCTGCTTTGTAATGATTTACATTTAGATTGTTGCTTGTTGCTTTTGTAGGGGAAGAGGAGGGGTCTGGTATGTCTGGCTGCCTCAGTGCTCACACCGGTTGGGTTTGGACAGCTTTGCTCAGCAGAGCTGGGAAATAGGCTGAACTTGGCTTTCAATTGGTTTGTATTGGGGGAAAATGTCATGTAGGACTGCAAGAACTAAATGAAATGAAAGATGACGTTTACAATTGCTGCGAATGGTGTGTGCCTTCTGAAAGTCAGTGCGCGGTGCGGTGGGATGGCGGCCGTGAGGAACCGTTACAGTGGTCCCCATCGGGGCCAGTAAGTGCTAGGGCGACATGCAGCCTCCACTCCACACAGAGCAGGGTTGGGAGAGGGGTCCAGGCGGCCTTCACTGAAACACCGCCAGAATTCCCTGCAGATCCGGTGGGTAAGACTCCGAGTGTGCTTCCGCTGCAGGAGCCACGGATTCAATCCCTGGTTGGGGAGCTAAGATCCTGCATGCTTCATGGTGCGGCCAAAAGAAAAAAGAAGTGCAGCTGACAGCCTTCTGGTTCTCACTGGAGCCACAGTATACAGAAAATCAGGACTGCCTAAGGAGAAGATACATTCATGTAAGAAATAATGAGTTTAGGCAAAGAGGGCGCATTAGTGAACAAAGCAGGTGAAACTTGCTGCCCTCCAGGAGCTTATGTTCTCCTGGAGGATAAAGTGAAAAGATAGTGCTGTGGAGGAACAAAAGGCAGGAAGAGAGGGCAGGAGTGGTCTGCATAAGGTTTTCAGGGAAGAAGACCTCATTGAAAATATTGCTTAAAAGACTTAAGAGGTGAGATCCCCTGTGGATCTGGGCAAAGAGTATTCCAGTCAAAGGGAACAGAAGGTGCAAAGGCCCTGGGGTAGGAGACAGTCAGCAGGCCAGTGTGGATGGAGCAGAGGGCAAGAGCAGCAGGGGACAGGCCCAGAGGAGGGCCCACTGTGCAGGGTCTTCTGAATGTTGAAGGAAGTATCAGAACTTCTCCTCCAAGAAAGGGAGCTGTTAGGATTTTGATCAGGAGAGTGAAGTGATTCTAACTTGATTTTTAGCAGGGTTGCTTGGCTGCCTGATGGAGAATAGACTATAGGGACAAGGGGAAGGGCAGGGAGACGGGTTAAGAAGCTACTCCGCTAGGCTGGCAGAGATGGTGATGGCCTGGACCAATGTGGTGGTCGTGGTGGGGTGAGGACGTGTGGGATCTGGGTTTGTTTTGAAGAAGATCGTTTAGGAGACTCTCTTTCAGAGGCGATTCAGCACAGATCACTTTGGAACCTTGGCGAGAGGTGCATTGTCAGTATGCCATGACAGTAATTCCAGGCGTGTAGAGCCCCACAAGAGCTGGCTCTTTTTTTGTTTTGAAGGCAAGTTATTTACAGCCTGCCTGTGACATGAACTTCAAACTTCATTTCATTTTACTTTTTAAGGTTATACAAAACAGTTGTTGCACCCTACACCACCAGCCCCCACCACCTCCGCCATCTCCCACCCACTAATTTGACTCCAGCCCTGGGGTTGTAGTACCAGGCACTGTCTCTGCCCACCCCATGAAGGAGGCCATGGAACAGCTTGCTTGAGAACAGGCAAGGACACTTCTTCCCTCTCAGTAAACTGGAATAGTCTTCAACATTAGAGCCTGATTCTTGTGCATTTAGTTGTGCATAGGAGTAGAAATGTATTTTTACTAGAAAAGATTATGGATCCGCCATGAAAGACTGATTTTAGGAACAGAATTTTGCTAAGTATGGTGATATAAAGAAATAGTAGACATAGTCCCTTCTCTGGTGAATTGTAGTTTACTTGAGGACAAAGATCCCAGAAGAGATAACCAGTACAAGCAGTGAACAGTGAGGACCCAAAGGAGGGGTACAGAGAGAGGGGTCCTGTTTCCAGCTTGAATGGTCTCCTCATCAGCATGGCTGTTTTAAAAAAATGACATAGAACTGATGTTTGCTGAGCCACCCCACCCTCCTCGCTCAGGCCTGGCTCATGAGAGGTCAGCTCTGAAGGTGCACGCTTGTGACAGTCAGAACTGGCTCTGGCTCACACAGGTCCGGCGCTTGGACAAGGGCAGTTGCCTGGTCCGCAGCGTGCCTGGCAGGAGATTAGTCCGCTCTGGCTCGCCAGGCCAGGCACTAACCCTGACGCCCAAATGTGTTGTTTTGTGCAGATTCACAGTCTGAGAATGAGGCTTCACCAGTGAAACGGCCACGACTACTGGAGAACACTGAACGATCCGAGGAGACTAGCCGGTCTAAACAGAAAAGTCGACGTCGGTGCTTCCAGTGCCAAACCAAACTGGAGCTGGTGCAGCAGGAGCTGGGATCGTGCCGCTGCGGTAAGCATCCAGCAGGGGCTGTTAACTTCTGAAAGGCTGAGCTCCTGGCTTCTCCCCCTGAGTACCTCCCTGCAGGCTGTAGGTTTGGAGCTCAGGAAATCGGGAGTAGAGGAGTATTATTTCTAAACACCCCGCGTTTCCTTCAGACATAACAAAACAGGCTAAAGCCTCCACGCCACTCTTACACGTAGCTCATTAGCGTTGTGTTGTCACTGCCCTCGGCTCCTCCCCACTGCATATTCCCGTGGTTCCTTCTCATTGATGACTTATTTGGAAGTTAACCAAACCAGTGAAACTCTGGGATATGTACCATAAAATTCATATATTAATTTTGAATGAGCTTCTTGCTATGTATGATAAATGGACGATTTCTCCCCCATATCCCTTTTAAATTAAAGTTTGACTAGAAAATTGTTTTCCTTGAACCGTAATTCATTGTCAGTTAACCCCTTGAGATAGCATTAAAGTAACCCTTCCTTTGGTGTTATTCAGTATAATACCAACTCTTAGAGTTGCTGCAAAGGGGTGTCCTCGTTAAAAACTTCATGCCTGCCCACAGTGGAGCAAAACTTAGAACGTTTCTTCTCCCTCTGACCACATGCATCACGAATTGTGTAGCTGTGTTTAGGCTGACTGCAGTGTTTCTGTATTGTGAAAGTATGGTTTGGGACAGAGCTCTCATCAGGCACGCTGGCTCTGGCCTCTAAGAACCCTGTATCCTTTCTAAAGCTCAGGAGTGAGCTCTAGAAACCTCCTTGTGCCTGGGTGGCCGTAGATCTCCTGTAAGCACTGATGCTGGTACTCAGGACTAGGTGGCTCTCCCGGCAGTCAGTCACTCAAAGCCCTTCATCTTGCAAAGAGATGGTCGTGGCTGCTCCTTGTCCCTCAATTACCTGCCCTCTTGGAATTGAGGAGGACAGGAGGGCGTTCCAGCATCTCATGGAGACAAAGTAGGAACTCCTTTCCTGTCATGACTAGAAATCTGTCGCATACTGTGGTGTGTGGTACTCGGCAATATCAGAAACGTGCTCAGCTGCAGAACGGGGACTGGCGTGTGGAGTCTGGGTGTCACCAGAGAGGTGCGGCACTTTGGCCTGACATTGATTTATCCTATTCAGCGTTTGTGTGCGAGTGTGGGGAGAGAGGCAGGATGAGACGTTGGTGGAGGCCATGGGCAGAATTTTCAGGCCTCGCCTGTTTTCCCTCAATGTGGCGCAGGTGAGCCCAGAACCTTACTCTTAGGTTGTATCTTGATCAGCCACGCCGTAACGTAAAATTCTTGACGAGGTTCTGAAGGAATGCTGTGGTTAGCTGAGGAAACTCTGGGATCTGCTGGCTAACCAGCTTTGCCCACAGTGGTCTGTCTGATCTTTTGTTGTCTGCACATTCTTGCTCTGGTCTTACATGGCCCGTCGCGGGCTTCAGCAGTTCAGTCTGTTACCAGTGTTGTGAGGCTCCCCTGACTGTTTGCCTGTTGCTTTTGTAACACAGGCCTTTGGGGATTCCTAAATTAGAATCATGGGATTTTCCTGTACCTTCATTCTTCTTTACTTCTTGAAAGGAACTGAATCCTGGGTATTAACATGGGATTTGCCCTAGTGGGTCAAGCAGTCGGTCCATCCCGTGAGCCGCCTTGCCTCTGGCAGTGGCTGATATCTCCTCTCCTCCTCAGGTAAGCAGTGAGAATTCACAGATTAGCGCTGAGAGACCCAGAGGTGTTGTTGCCGAGTCTCCCACTTTGTCCTTGAGCTTTGATGCAAACCGCCCATTTCCCAAGGCCTTAAGCACCCAGCTGAAAGTATCTAGAAGTGCACGTTGGATGGCTTCATGTGTCCCTGGAGTGAAGCCAGCTGGCCGGTCTGGTAAGCACAGATTCCCCTGCCGCGCTCGCCACCTCTCAGCAGGAGGCTGGCTTCTAAGTAAGTGCCGATCTGTTTGCCACAGACGTGCGTTCTTTTCAGGTGATGTAACACGTGTCCCTTGGCTTGCGCCCCGTTTAGAGGGTCTGCTTATTAGAGATTCGATTTTTCTGCTGGAGACGAAAGCCCTGAGCTTTCTGCAGTCTCTCCAGATGTAGCCTTCCTAGAGAGAGCTGAGCATTCAGTTGGACCCACAGAGAGCATCACACTTACTTGCCCAGAGAAATGACTGAGTCAGCTGCCACACTTGAAAAGACGAAGGACAGCGATGGGAACACATACCTCTAGGACTGTCCCCGACAAGTAGCTTGTGTTCCTCCTCCTGTCTGCTTGGATCTCTCAGGGAAAGGTGAGTTGTGTAGTTACTTCCTTGAGGCTGCAGAGTGCTGGAGACATTGAACTGCCCAGGAAGGTTTTAGAGGAGGGGAAACAGTAATTTACTCCTGAAAGTGAAGACTCGGGAAGGCAGTTTAAACTCAAACAGAACACCTCTCCACTGCAGAAAGCCTTTATATATATATATATATATTCACAATCTTTTTTTCCATTCCCCTTCCACTCTGTACAGGTTATTAACTGCTGACAAGAAATTCACATCTCATAAATAATGCTTAAGAGCTATTGCTATATAAATTGAATGTGTTATGAATTGTGATGGGCCTTTTTGTAGCATTCGGTGCCTAGAGCAGGAAGAACAGAGGATGTCATTTTCATTAATTTCTAATGAGGTGCCAATTAAAGACAGGGAGGACGCTCCGAAGGGAAGAGTGGCCGAGCTCCCCAGAATCCTCTGCCTGGGGCTGTCATCCAAACACTGCCGGCAAGCCTCCTCTAAAAATTCCATTAAATCACAGTCTCATCGAGAGCACACAGACACATTCAGCTCCCCTTTGATCTTCAAAAGAGCAATTTGTAAGGCGAGTTCTGAGCCTTCTCACATAGGGAACAGCTAGAGGTGATAGGAATTGTTAATTGCCAAGACACTCCATGGTTTTTCAACGAAGAGGTGAATTTTGAAGATGAATTCTCCTCTGCCTTGCTGTGACGAGATAACCTTTAAGTCAACAATACCAAAGTAACACCCTCTTCCTGTGAAATCTTTCTGGGTGCCAATTAGAAAAGGCGTGTGATGTGGCTGGAATGATACCCTGCATCTCAGTGTGTCTTCAGCGCCTTAACTTCTCAAGATGGAAAACAACTGCATAAACAGGGATTTATTTGTTTCATTTTCAGCTCAGTAGGCAGATTGATCAGCCCGTTGTCGTTACAGGGGCCTTGTCTCTCCCATTGCCAACTAGAGAGGGTTCTTCGAAAACCTGGCCATCCTCTTCAGATCTGGGCCACATCACAGCCACGTGACTGTTGTGTGTTCTAAGCAGATCTTGCATGATGCACACCGCATGGTGCTTACATCGCTGTGCATGGCCTCCCAAAGCCGCAGCATTAATTTTTAAATACCAGTCTAAGAGCTTGCGGAAGCTGTTGCCTATTTTCAACTGACAGTGACTTTACCTGTGAGCTGATAGCGCCCTTTGGGACAGCAGAGCTCTTACTAACCTCTTGAGTAATCTTGACTTCCTTTACTGCTTTCAAAATAAATTTTATTTTCACTTTAGAAACTCAAAGAGTGATGCTTTAGCTGGGACCTTTAGTTTATCGACTTCAAGTGCCTCAGTGGTCATTTCTGCCTTTTCACTGTCAGGCTAAATTCAGCAAGTATTTATTGAGGTATGATTTTGTATAAAGCATTTCCTAGGTTTTGTGATGGCTATAGAAGCCAGAACACAGAGTGTAGGAGCTCATAGTTTAGGCCAGTGATTTCAGAGTGGGTATCAGAATCGCACAGCCCGCGGGGCCAGCGCTCCTGCCTCGGCGGGCCCGTGCCTGTCTGCCAGGCCCCAGGTGACGCTGGTGCAGCTGCTCTGAGGGTCCTGCTCTGGGCACTTCTCACTCTGGGAAGCCTCTGAAATGTAGACTGGCTGGGCCTCACACTGAACATCAAATCAGAAAGAGTAACCGGGTATTGCTTTTTAACTTTTCGAAAGTTGAAAGCTCTTTCCTAGACTCTTTGAGAGCGAGTTGAAAACACTGTAGCCCTTTATCCCTGTAAACTCCAGTGAGTGTTTCCTCAGGATAATTATTCTATATAACCATAGCACAGTTACCAGCTTTAGCAAACGGACACTGACACTTCTATCAGGTCTATTGTCCATATTCTAGCTTTGCTAGCTGATCCTGTAATGCACTTTGTAACAGCCTTTTCCGCCCTCTACTATGGAATCCAGTCCATGGTCAAGCAGTGCATTTAGGTGTCACATCTCTTGAAGACTCTTAAGTTGTTTTCATTGCCTTTCTTTGTGTTTAGTGATCACTGGCATTTTTAAAGACTACATTTCTCTACCCCCTTCTCCTTACCCTTCCCACCCCCTCATTTTTTTTTTTAAATAGAGCACTCCTCATTTGGGGTTCATCTGATGTTTCTTCATGATTAGATTCAGATTACATATTGCTAGCCAGAATACTATGTGGATGATGATATATTCCCCTCAGGGTTCTACACTGAGAGATGTGATAGTCACTCAGTTGTGTCTGACTCTTTGCAACCCATGGACTGTAGCCCGCCAGGCTGCTCTGTCCATGGAATTCTCCAGGCAGGAATACTGGACTGGGTAGCTATGTCCTCCTCCAGGGGATCATCCTGACCCAGGGACTGAACCCGGGTCTCCTGCATTGCAGGCAGATTCTTTACCACCTGAGACACCAGCAAAGCCCCTACATTGGGAGGCACGGATATTTATCTGCCTCTCATTATTGATACATTAATGTTGATTCATTCACCCTGTCTGGGTGTTGTCTGATGTCTCTAAAAATAGTGTGGTTTTGCCATTCTAACTAGTTAAGCATCTGTGGGAAACCCTTTGACTATACAAATGTCCTAATCCTCATCAAAACTGTCTCCTAGATTTAGCATCCACTGATGCTTCTTGCCTGAACCCATCCAGGCAAGGTTGCGATGGTTGTGCAAGGATGCTCTTCTGACTCCAGTCCTCAGCATTCAGCATTTACATCCTCCTCCCGTACTTATCTCTTGTTGATATGAATTCATGGGCTTTTATATTTTTTCAGTGGTTTATAATTCACTGCTGTACTTAATTATTTTGTTGCTCAAATTGTCTCAGATTTGGCCAGTGAAATTCCTTTGAGCTGAATTCCATGTTTTTGTGACATGCCTCCATTTTTTTGAAAAGTATTTTCCTACTCTCTGGCACAACTTGATGTGTTCTGGGTGATCTTGTACTTAACCTTTGCCTTGTCCCGGAATCAGCTAGTTTCCCAAGGATCCTCAAGGTGATTTAAATATACATTCAAAGTAGGAAATTTGCTGGTCCCAAGTGCAAGGCAGTGACATGCATGAAATAACCGGCATCCAGGGCAGCCTGCCATGAGTTTTAATCATGGTGCATGCCATATGTTACAGGGATCTGGGGAGGGAGAGGTTAATTCCAACTGGCAGACTCTGGACAGGATTCCACAGTAGGGGCATAAGAGGAAGGGTGGGACTAAGAAGCGCAGAAAGAGGGACTGTGTGGACCAAGCTGGGTGGTGGTCTGCAGGTGACCTCTGTGGGGCCTGCTGGAGCTTTGGGGTTGAGTGAGGAGAGACTGCTCAAAAGAGAGGGAAGAGATTCCAGATTCCAGTCTGGAGAGTGCAGACAACGGTTTGCAGTGAAAATCAGTGGTTTTGAATGTGGGCAACACTATCTAATTTTTTTTTTTTCTTCAATTAAGCACACAGGAAAGCCCAAGGGGCTATTGAGTTCTTTTAGAGGAATGATCTAGGGAAGATGTGAACTGGTGCACACAGTGGAAAGGAATGTGCTCGCAGCACAGCCGTCCCCATCCTGGCGGGTACGGCCTGCACGCTGAACATTGGTGGCATCCTCAGGTCTGGGCTGGGGTGAGAAGCTGCCGCGATTGATTACGGAGCCTGTAGGTGACCTGCGTCACCAGCACCGCAAACCACCACAAATAAGCCCACACTTAGGCCTTTATTTTAACTCTCTTTCAAGTGTGATTTAGAATCGTCAGGACGTTTGGCATCCTGTCCTGTGTTTCAAAAGAATTTAAGGCAGTGTGTTCTTATAAAAGGCCTTATTCTATGGACAGAGTTCTAGATGGGGTCTGTCAGAAAGCCTATCCGGGGAAACTGGATAGGTGTTGGTTTGGCTGGTTAGGTGGTGTTGTTACTGCCGCCCAGTGTCGAGTACACACTCTGTGTGGCACATAGAGAGTGCGGTGACCAAGATCCCAGCCCTGTAGGGGCTCCTGTTTTTTATCCCCAGTCTGGCGGTGAAAGGCTGAAGTTGTCCCAGCGGTTCTGGGGCAGCAGCTGGGTGTGTGTTTACCTTATGGTTCAAGGGAAGGAGGTGCTGCCCACCCTCCCCAAAGCAGAAGCAGCAGTAATGACTAATGACGACAGAAAACTGTTGATGGAGCCTACGGTAGGCATGAGAGCGAAAAGGAGCTGGAGACTTTGAGGCAAATTCTAATAAAAGTTTCTCCCTTTGCTACTCTCTTCCTTTTACTCTCACTATCCTTTTACTTAAGCAAGAGTGTGCTTGTCCATATTCCCCACTTAATCTTTCATGTATAAGAGTTCTGGTCTAAAACCAAACAGATTAGTCCCTCTGCTGCTCTTGTAAATTGCAAGTTGAGGTGTTAGAGCAAAACAAATCAAACCTTGACTGAACACCAGCTCCATATATTTAGCCCGTTAGTTTGCTGCGTCCCAGAGACCCAGCGCACCATATGTCCTTTAACAAGACGAGAGAGAGTGGAGACACGAAGAGCCCCTCCCCCACAAAGGAGCATCAGAGAGCAGGTTCTAAACTGCAGAGTGCGCGGCTCACATTTACTGAAGCCTGTGTCAGTTCCCCACTGACAGGTGCACCAGCGGACCGTGGGCCCTGAAGTGAACATTTCCCATCTGGTTAGCAAATTTGCAGCTATCTCTGTAGTTCAGTCGTAGCAATAGCAACACAATAATAATTTTATAAAACTATTTGATAAAATTACCCTGTTTATAATATTTCTTTATGGAGAGGGAAAAAATGGCTTTATTGCAAAACTAAAGTAAAATTTTAAAATTCTACGAGTAAATCATTTCAGTTAGTTCTTTGCCCAGTAAGGTGTGTGTGTTTTATAGATTTTTTGACATATAATTTATAAATCATAAAATTCACCTGTTTTAAAGTTCAGTGAGTTTTAGTAACTAAGTTGTACAGCCCTCACCAAGTTCAGAATTTAGAATACTTCCGTTACCCTCTGGAGTTCCCATGTGCCCCATTTTCAGTCAGCTCCTACACCACCCCAGTTGCGTTAACCACTGATCTGCCTCTGTTGGTATAATTTTGCCTTTTTAGAATTTCAGCATCTGTGGATTCTTGCAATGCATATGTACAGTCTTGTGTGTCCACGTAGTATACTGTTTATGAGATTCATCCATATTGTTACACATCAGTAGTTCATTCCTCTTTGATGTTGAGTATTATTTCATTGTATCAGTAATACCATATTTGTTTATCCATTTGCCATTTGCCATACATTTGGGATGTTGCCAGTTTGGGGATATTATGAGTAGAGCTGCTGTCAGTATTCACTCAGAAGGCTTTGTGTGGGCATATGTTTTAGTTTCTTGGGCAAATACATGAAGGTGGAATTGCCAGGTTGAAAGGTCATTAACATTTTAAAAGAAAATCCCATCAACAGTGTATTAAGGTTCCAGTTCTCCATAATTTGCCAGCATTTAATCTTGTCATTCTTTTTAACTTTAGCTACTCTAATGGTTGTGTGGTACCATCCCTCTCTTGTATGTTAATTTTCATTTCTCTAGTGACATGATGTTAAGCATTCTTTTCAGATGCCTTTTGGCTACTCATGTATCTTGTTTTCTCAAGAGTCTGTTTATACTTCAGATATCTTGCCCATTTGGAAAGGTTTACAGAATTACCATTTTAACAGTGTTCTAACCCATGAAGTATTTTAGTTTGTTGATGCTGTTGTAAATAGATATTTTTATTTTTAGATTGTTCTTTGCTGCCACTTAGAAATGCAGCCAGCTTGTGTATATGATCTTTTATCTTGCAGCCTTACTGAATTCACTTATTAGTTCTAAAAGTGAAAGTGAAAGTGGCTCAGTTGTGTCCAACTCTTAGCGACCCCATGAACTATATACAGTCCATAGAATTCACCAGGCCAGAAACTGGAGTGGGTAGCTGTTCCCCTCTTCAGGGGATCTTCCCAATCCAGGGATCGAACCCAGGTCTCCCACATTGCAGGTGGATTCTTTACCAGCTGAGACCACTAGGGAAGCCCAAGAATACTGTAGTGGATAGCCTATCCCTTCTCCAGCAGATCTTCCCAACCCAGGAATCGAACCAGGGTCTCCTGAATTGCAGGCGGATTCTTTACCATCTGATCTACCAGGAAACCCAGAGTGAAAGTGTTAGTCCCTCAGTCGTTTCCAATTCTTTGTGACCCCATGAACTATAGCCTGCCAGGCTTCTCTGTCCGTGGAATTCTCCAGGCAAGAATATTGGAGTGGGTTGCCATTTTTTCCTCCAGGGGATCTTCCCCAACCCAGGGATTGAATCTGGGTCTCCTGTATAAGAGGCAGATTCTTCACTGTCTGAGCCACCAGGGAAGCCCTTTCCAGTCTGTATGCCTGTAACTTCTTTTCTTGTGTTACTGCACTGGCTAGAATGAGCCTCCTTGCCATTTCTTTGATCTCATGTGGAAAACATTCAGTTTTGTTTGTTTTTACCATTCATGTATGATTTGGCTGTAGATTTTTCATAGCTGGCCTGACAAAGTTTAAGTTGTTTCTTGTGGAATACATTTTAGGAAACCACAGGAAATGTTCAAATACATTTTCCCCAGACAATTGATCTAGTCCTGGTGAGCTTCCATGTGGCCTAACAAAGGTGTGTTTTAAAGAGTTTTTCTGTCCTGTGCTTAACAGTTGAAACACATGCTCTTAACGTGTCTGTCTAGCTGTAGTGGGGAAACCTGTGACCTGAGGTCACTCCTCTTTTCTGAAGGCCAAAATCATAGCAGACACCCAAGATACTGTTCTGGGTTATTCTCACTTGAGGTAATGAAAGCAAGGCACACTGAGCAGTGCTTTGAAATGCTTTGTTTGAATTAAATGCTTTTACCTCAATACAAAATCACACACACAGATTGTGGGTAATAGGTAATAGGATCACATAGCACCAGGATTAGAGGGGGCCTTAGCGATCATTCATCAGTCCAGCCTCCCCGCCTTTGGGTAGAGGAGGAAACTAAGGCCAGAGAGATGGCCACAGCCTCATATCACACCTGTGTGCTTACGCGGGCTTTGATCTGAGACTCAAGGGTGCTGAGGAGTTTCTGACCGAAAGACTGCTCACCACTCCCTGCCTCCAGCACGGCTTTCAGCCCCCACTGAATGCAGCTTCTTATTTCGTATCCTTGCCTCTACCCTGGTGGACTTCTGTTCTTATCTCCTCTGAAGTACCCAGAAGATTTCTTGGCCTTTCTTTCCCCCAAATTAATACACATTATTTTCTTAACTTCTTAGTTCAGACTCCAGAACCTGGTTCAGGACTTGGGACTCTTATATGGATCATTTGCAGCAAAATGTCACCAAATTAGAGTAGTTGTGGTAAAAAATAGTATTTAGTCAAAATAATAGGATTAAAATATTATTTCTTTCAAAATAATAACAAATTGCTCACAAAATATTGGTGAAGAAATGTCCTTTTTAAATGTCTTTTATGTGTGTAGTTATAACAAACTTGTGCTCAGTACATTGCACGTAGATAATCTGTGGCTACTAAGCACCCTCTGTCTTCCTCCTCGTCTCTCTGACTCCCTCCGGAGTAGAACTTCCTAAGAAGCGCGGGCCTGAGACCAGCACTGCGGAGTGCCTGAGTAGCTGAGGGCACTTCTTCAGAAAGCACAAGTGCAGCTGCCCAGGCAGTTCTAACAGACCCCAAGGTTTCACACACTACCTACATGCTTCATAGCTTGTTTTTATAGGAATGCAAAGATAATTTAAGAGAAAAGAGAGTTACTAGAAATTTCCAGTGAGGTCATCCACATCAGAGGTTTTATATCAGATCTAGGCAACTCCCTTCTCTCGCACTTGGAGGTTTGCGTCTTCTTTGTGTGTGCCACACACCCTCCTCCGCTGCTCTCCACTCTCCTGTAGACCCTAAGCTCCCCAGAGGCCAGCGCCACGTGCTGCTCTGGCTCGCACAGCCCTGGCTAATGTGGCCTGGGTGGGCACCCCACCAGTATTGGCTGATAACATGCAAGAACAAGTCAGAAGTCTGAGAAGCGTGGCGCTCTGGCGAACCCCCGGGCTCTCTTTAGGGGAAAAGTCCTTTTGTGGTTGTGTGTGAAGGCAGGCCTGAGCAGGTGCACAGGAGAACGGGCTGGTCTCCATGGAGACTCTTGATGCCAGCGTACATGTAAAACCCGAGCTTTTCCCAAGGGAATAACTAGCTTAAAGAGTAAGGTTTAGATAGAAAACCTTAGCATTATTTATTTTTACATACCTCTGTCTGCCTTGAATTTTTATTGGTAGAGGGGGAGAATCAGTCAAGACATACATGCTGTCAGAGGAGCATTGCTTGCTTGGTCTAATTAAAATTATGTGATACGCTTTTGGCTTAGTTAAATACTCTACTTTACAGATGGGTGTATTTGCCTAAATAAAACCTGTGATTCATTTGCAGATGGACAAGATGGGCTCTTTGGAGGTCACAGAGACAGGCAGGTCACAGACCTACTGTGTGTAACCACACCAGTCTCCCATTGCTGCCTATCAACCCCATCACTCTCTTGACTCAGAGTCCAAGCACTGAAATGACCTAGAAGTTACTCATCTGGTGCCTGTCCAGCTTCCTGACCCAACACTGCAGAAATGGCATCAGCAGGGCCCTGGCAGGTAGTCCAGCCCCTGTGTAGGTCCAGCCTGGAGGGGTGAGGCCTGTCTTATTGCCAGGCAGCTTAGACTGACTAGGTGCTTCCTCCACTGCACTAACAAACACTGCCCTCTCTGTATAACATGCCCTTCTTCCTCGGCTCTCTGCCCTCTGGACAGACCTGTCACAAATCACCTTCCTCTCCTGCAAGCCATCTCCTCACAGTAGCTTTGGCTTCCCAGCACCCCCGGTCCTCCAGGCCCAAGTCCATGTATGGGGCCTGGAGAACAGTGTGGGGGCGCAGAGGCGAGGCGGGGCAGGACGGCCAGGCTGGGCTCAGGGCTCGTCTCCACGGTTTGCTTCATCAGGGGCCCTCACAAAATCTGGATGTCTCTGTGACGAAACCTTTCCCCTGCTGATCTCCTCGTGGGGCCGCTCAGAAGCCGTCTGTGGGGCCCACGGTTAGCCCCGTTGCTGGAGTTCTCAGAGCACGCTCGGGCCGTCTGTCTGCCCTTCCTCCACACCGTGAGCCCTGGAGGACAGGCTGATGCTGTGTTCTTCGGCCGCTCGTGGCCCTGCCATAGCACCTGGTGTGTGGTGCTGCCTCGGTGAGCGGATGGGTGAGCCCTGTACCACTGCAGTTGTGACCCTCTGGGTGCAGGAAAAGCAGCTTTATCGAGCACCTACTTTGCACTAGATGCCTGAAACCATGTTATAGTGTGTAGCCCTTAGCATGGGTGGACAGATGGTCCATTTTACAGAGGTGGAAAACTCAAGCTTTGAAGCCAAGTAACTCAGAAGTATTAAGGAAGCAGCTGGCACAGAACCCAGGTCTGTTGAGCTCCCACCACTTTCTCGTGTTCCCACCCTGGACCATGGCTGCCCTGGACAGTGAGTGTGTGACTGCAGGGTGCCTTGTCCCTCTTCCCAGCCGTGTGGGTCTTGGCTGCTCCTTGAGCTCTTCCCCATCTTAGTGATGCAGTTCAGTGACCGGTGACAGTTTATGTAGCCTTCTGAATGGGTTCCATTGTCCCATGTGCCCCTTGTCACTCCACTGGGATATGATGCTTCTGGAGGACAGGCCATGGCATTGCCACCTCTGTGTCCCCCGCTGCGCCTGGGTAATGTGAGACACAGCAGCACTTAATTCTTACTGACGTGTTCATTCCATTTTCTCCTGAGTGCTAATTCATGTCCTTGTTTTCCTTGAAAATACCTCCTCCAGGACACCTTAGCCAGTGACCTCTCCTCAGTGCCCCCGATTTATTACACGGAGCTGGAGCATATTGATTTTATTTGCAGTTGATTTCTTGCTTTGCTTCTTGTGTCCTTCAGCATTTTCCTCTCTGTGCATCTTTAGCTGTCTTTAAAGGCAGGAACTAGTGACTTTTTTTTCTTCTTCTCTTCCACCCAGCCCCTAGAATAGAGCTCTGTAAACAGTGCACAGATGACCAATAAATACTCTTGACTCCTTGAGCCTGGTAGCTCCTTTCCCTTCCTGGACTGACAGCCCAACACTGGAGTTTGAATCCTTTATTTATTAGATGAGATTTCTATAGCACCTTTCCTCTGAAGAGATCAATATCAATGAAGTTGGTTTCTGCTTCTGGAAAGTGCTTTTACCTAAGCAGACCAAGGTTCTGATATGATCACGTGAGAGTCCTTACACCTCGACTCTCGGGCCCTGGAGGGGCAGGCTTCAGGCAGAGCCTTGCCGCTTGCTTCAAGTTTGGCTGCCTGTTGCGGAGCCCGATAAGACCGTGACCAGACAGCAACACGGGCTCTGCAGCGTCACTGGACGAGAACTTGCATTCGGGGAGTGAGGCGTTTTTGGAAGACTGATGTGAGAAGGCTGCCCTAACCAGAGCCCCAGGTGCCGTGGTGGTGGGTCGCTGGCTCTCATTCATTGTCTGGTGTCACCCAAACACTTCAGCCTTTGAGACTCCAAGTCACGCCACCAGGGAGCTGGGTCCTGGGGACAGAGCCGCAAAGGGCCTGAGACCCAGAGACTCAAGTGCCGGTGAGGCGAGGAGGAAGTGCTGGGAGCTGGCGGGAGACACGCTGTCACACTGCACATGTGGGTGGTCAGGACTGACCGTGAGATCCGGGAGCAGAGTTCAGAGGCCCCAGACTGAAAGGGGAGAGGAGTCTGTCCTGTAAATTATTGAAGTGCCCAAAGTAGCTGCATCAGCTGGCTTCTCTAGAAGTTCCCACCTCTCTGTGTCTTCTTGTTGGCCAGACGTCATTCCCATCCCTGCTGGGAGCGAGGCAGAACCCAGTAGGGAATGAAGGCCTCTTCTGCACTCTGAGAGGGATGGGGGCAGCAATGCAGAGCCCTCCTGGTGTGGAGGCTCAGTCCTCCAGACTTGACCTGCCCTCGAGCTGCCATCCAGAGAACACCCTGTGCTATGGGTCCGGCGTTAAGGCAACCGTGGTTACTGAGGCACAAAGAAGCGGGGCGAGAACAGCATGGAAGGGGCGGGAGCCCCGGCACGGGCTCCTGGGGTGGTGTGCACTTGGGAAGGGCCCCTCCGCTTCCCTCCAGTGGCTTGGAGGGTGCGGTCTTTCTCTGTTGTCACCTGTGGAGTTGCGCTAGGGCTACTCCAACCGTTTAGTGTACTCTCTGCCCCAGAACAGTGCCTGGGACGTGGCTGGATGATAAGAAACGCCCCTCTTTGCTTTGGGTACCTCATCCACTGCTGTGCAGGTAATGTGTGCATGCAGAGCCTCGTGCACGCCTGGGCGTGGGTGCCTGGCCTGTGGGCACCTCCCCCTGGGGCTGTCTCCCATAGCAGACGGCCAGGCCCACTCCCCTCATTCCAGCAAGTTCTCTGGGGCTGCAGGGAGCTGGGGGTGGGGAGGCGTTTTCGGGCACATGTCACATGCTCTTTTCTGGCCAGAGTTTCTACGAAGTATCCGTGAAGATGCTCCTTGTGATGCTGGAAATGGGTTGTTAGGCCGAAGGGCGGGAGGTGGTGGGCAGAGGCTGCGGCTGCTGTCCTGTGGGTCGGGGAGGCTTCGTCCAGTGGCGGCCCGCTTGTCCCTCGAGGAGGGGAGCGGGGCTCTTCCTCCCTGGCCCGTGAGGACCCCCACCCTGCAGCTGCCAGCCTCTGCTCTGCAGTGGAAGATGGGAGCGCGAGTCAGCACACGATGGAGTTTGTGCGTTCTTGTGAGTAGTACGATTGATGACTTGTGTTCTCTAGAGCTGTGCGCTGCAGTGTTACAGGTTCAGAGGGGGAAAGTTCCAGACGTACAGATAAAGCCCAGCTTTGTGTTAATTCTCCTGCGTCAATTACATTGCTCTTCCCTTGAACTGGATGCTACCCCAGGATTAATTTTCCTCAGAATCTGGAGTAATTGGCCAAAATGCTAGGGTAAAATGAGAAATGTCAGTGGAAACCTACATGGTTATATCTGGTTCTCCGTTGTCTGTGCTCAGCTCGTTTGTGATCATGAGTTAGTTCCAGGAGAGCGTCTAATGCCATCTTGGACGTTTCTGGGTTGCCTCTTAGAGTGAGCTCAGTGAATATAGGCTCATATTAATAATGGCAACAGAGAAGCATAATTAGGAAAGCAGACTTGGTACTGGAGGGAAAAACAGGGAACCCATCAGAAGCTGAGACCAGGTAGTGATCGTCTTGAGAGTGCCTGCTCCAGCTGGTCCCCAGGGGGCCGGGGGCCGGCTGCGTGGCGCTCGTGGTCCTTCTCCGGGAGAGGGGCCGAAGGGCACAGGCACCAGGGTTACTGGTTATTCCACCAGTAAAAATGTTCTTTTTACTGCTGGAAGTCCTTTTCTTTGTGTAAAATGTTGACTCAGATTATTTATTCATTCTGCTTGCGAATCTTTATTGAGCTCCCGAGGAACAGAGAACAGAACTGTCACTGGCCCTGCCCTCGTGGTGCTTTCTTCTCTGGGGGAAAGATGCAGTCCGTGAGGGAGCAGGTGAACGAGACCGCTTCTGAGAGGAGCGTGTGCCGAGACGGGCCGGATGTAGAGCCTGCGGGGCTGAGACACAGAAGCTGGGAGAGCCGGCTGTCCGGAGCACTGGGGAAGAGCACCCACCGCCCTGGAGGCCGGAGCCGCTTGGCGTCTGAATCTGAGGATCCGAGCACATGTGTGAAGGGGTTGGGGGCCGGATGGGCCGGGAGGCCTTCGCAGGTGTCAGAATTTTATTCTAAAAGTAGTGGGCAGGCACTGAGGGGTTTACACAGTGAATTTCATGATGGGATTTACGAGTTTAAAACAGCCCTCTGGGACCTGAACACAAACATACGTGTATGCTCAGACTCTCAAGGATGTGTCAGAGCTGGTGGTTGCTTTGCCTCTGTGTTGGTAACTGAGAGAATGGGATGGGAGACTGACTTTTTGCTGAATATCATTTTATACAAACTGAATTTCTGTTATATTCACATATTACCTATTAGAAGAGGAATTAATTAACTAGTGTGAAAAAAGTACATGTCAATTCAATTAGCCTTACAAAAAAAAAAAAAAGAAATCGGTCTGAGAGTGAGGGAGAAGGCTTGGAGGGCGTGGAGACAGGCGGCGGGCCGCACCGTGGGCGGCTCGGCGGCCACAGGAGGAGGCGGAGGCCTGGCTCCCCGCGCCCCGGGCCTGGGCCTTCTTCCTGGCCGTCTGCGTGCTGCGCTCACTCCTGCCACAGGATGTGGTTTCAGCATCTTGGTTATTATAAACAGTACTGCTGTGACCATTGGGGTGCGTGAATCTTTTGAAAGTAGTGGAAAACACGATTTGTAACTAATGTTTGAGTAAGCCATGTACTGTTCTAGCCATAGGAGGCATGTCATGTGGTCAGTTATAGAGGCAGCCTTTTTGCTTTCATGAAATCTCGTCAGGAAAACAAGTTAAATGAAAAAAAAAAAAAAGCTACACAAATGACCCGATAATTGTAACTGTGACTAGTGACTGAAGGAAAGGTCCAGGAGATGAAAGCATATAATAGGTCCCTAGCCTAATCTGAGGCTCCAGGAAGATCTTCCTGAGGAAGAGCCGTTGAAGCCGAGACCTGCAGAATCAAGAACGCAGTGAGGTCCCTTTGTCTTGAACACGGAGTACAGGGGTGAGTGGTGCGAAGAGCGGGAGGCCGCCGGGAGCAGGAGTGCTGAGGCGATTAATGACCGAGGCTAAATGAGAGTGTGCTGCACAGATCGGGGTGTGTGGGCTCACTCTGCCTGCTGGAGGAGGCTGGGCAGTGGCCTGGGCGTGAGGTACTGGTGGTCCTGACCAGGTGGCAGCTGTGTGGATGGGAAGGAGAGTGGATTTGGTTTTTAGAAGCAGGATCCACAGCGCTTGGTAACTGAATGTGAACGTTGGGGAGGATGCCGTGATGGCTCCAGGGTCACGTCATAGCCATTGTCTGCGTGGTGGCCCTGTTCTCCTAGGTTGGGGGACACTGAAGGAGGAGGTGTGTGTTCCATTTTGGATATCTTACACTTGAGGTAGCCAAGATAGCAAGGAGTTAACTGGATATGGCGGCATGGAGCTCAGAAGAGTGGTCTGGGCAGAGAGACAGTTCAGAGGGGACAGCATGTGCAGTTAGAATTTAAACCTTGGGAGAGAACAAGGGGTCCAGCACTGAATACTTCTAATATTTAAAGGACAGAAGATGAGGTGCTACCAGAGAAGGAGAAGGGCAACACGGAAAACTGGGCACCACAGAGCCCGTGGGGAGTCGGCTGTTCAGATCTGTCAGAACCAACTAGGGCCCTTGGGATTGAGAAATACTCAGGTTCCGTTCGTGCGGTTCTTTAATACCCAGACTGGAACTATTCGGTGAAGGAGCTGGGTGTGAGGTCAGCTCTTCCCCCACATCTAGACAGGAAGTCTTCCAAATCCTGGAGTGGGCTGTCCATTCGGTGGAAGTTTCTAAGTATAGTTTATACTTAGACTTCAAATTTGAGCTCATGTCTTCAGCTAAAACATTACTCTGCCACAGAGTAAGCCTCTTTCCCTCCAGGAGAGGTGTGTTTAACCAACTTTAGCTCGCTTCTCTGGCCGCCTTCTCTCCACCCCGCCCTCCTGCCACACACATGCGCACAGCAGTACACAGCAGATGTTGTGGGGCCTGTGACGTTAAAGCCCAAATTTGTGAAAATAGAGCATGCTTGTACCCTTGAGGCCCTCAGAATGACCTGTTTGCATTGTGTGGTGACAACAAGCACGAGACTCCCTTCGAGAAGCACAGGACGGGTGCGGCGGCGCGGGCGCAGCAGAGGTGAAGCGGCGTGTTTGCAGCGTCGCCAGCCCATTCCTTTCTCACTCATCCTTTCTCACCAGCTCCCAGCCCGGCAGTCTCGGGAAATAGACACGGGCTTTTCAGCACGCAGTCAGTACATGACCAAACTTGGAAACACACATGCTCTGCCTCTGCTTCGGAGAGAGGCTTGCAGACTTCCCAGCCATTCCTGGGAGAAGCCTTCACAGGAGCAAAGAAGCTGTTCCCTGCTGTCCTTGGAGAGTTTGCGCGTCCCTTCCATGGGCCCTAGGCACTAACTGCTTTCCATGGAGAGTTTGCGCGTCCCTTCCATGGCCCTAGGCACTGACTGCTTTCCATGGAGAGTTTGCACGTCCCTTCCATGGGCCTAGGCACTGACTGCTTTCCATGGAGAGTTCGCGCGTCCCTTCCATGGGCCTAGGCACTGACTGCTTTCCATGGAGAGTTTGCGCGTCCCTTCCATGGGCCTAGGCACTGACTGCTTTCCAGGCTGCCCTGTGTAGTCGTCATATATTTAAATCAGGTTTTTCTAAAATTTGCATATCTTCAACAGAAATCTTTATTGAGCTTGTCAGCTTATGGCAGCACATTTATAGTATGCAGAGGGGTTTGTGCAGAGGGACAGAGGAGACGTGTGCATCGCACACTCACAGGAAGATTTCCTTGTTGTCTCTCCTTTGTCATAGGAGACAGGAGCAGAGTGTAGACTGAGTGGCAGAGGAGGTGACAGGATGAGCAAGCCTTGCAGGCGGGGGCAGAGCGGGGGGGCCCAGCCGTGAAGCCCGACGAGTGAGCGGGTCTTCCTCGAGTCGGGCTTCAGCTGCTCTGGCCCTTGATGGCTGTAACAACCCCATTTATCGGAGCCACACCTGCGGTCTGAAAGGCTAGATGGCTCAGCAGCAGCCACATGGCTGTCGGGGCCGTGCAGCTGGAACGGAATCCAGCATTTGGGCTCCAGTGCTCAGGCTCCTTACTGGATTCTTCAGAAAGATAACTTGAGCTTCCCATAAGGGACCTGCCATAGCAAGGGGGCACTAACTGGAGGGTCTGTCGTATTTGTCCTCCCCCTTGACCCCAGCCTGTGGACTGGAAGGACGGCAGAGAAAAAGGGGCGGGCTTTCCTCGCTTGCTCCAGCGCTGTTCTGGAGAGGCACGTAGCATCTGCAGTCTCATGTCCCCTGACGGCCCTGCCACTCAGATGCCCTGTGACTTGGATGGACTGGCTCTTGCCAGCGTAGCCTTCAGGGAGGCCTGGCAGCTGGATTGCCCACTTTGCCCTCGGCCACTCTTGGGTAGGACAGGTTCAACCCTTCTGTTGTCTCTGCTGCAGGTTTGGAGTTGGTTTTCTAGGAGCCCTCTGTTTGAGAAGGTCAACTCTACGGACAGGAGACTGTTGAAGGAGAAAGCGAACCAGTCAGGAGCCTGGGAGAGAAGGATGAGGTCTCCTCTGGAAAGCAGTTCCTCACAACTTTCCTGAGGCCCCCCAGGGTGGGGGCTGGAGGGGGGCGGGGGAGCTGGCCAGGAGTGCTGGCATCTTCTAGGGTTTTTGGATTTTGAAAACTGCTCTGGGTTCTAAGAGGGTAATGCTACGTGTTTTCAGCTACTGAAATAAAATGATATTTGAAAGAGCAAGTCATTATTCCTGTGGCATAAACTGCCTTGAGCCATTTTCTTAGTTTTTAATTATATGCTCCTCGCTAGATAACACAGCCTGGTTGTGATGTGAGCCTGCCGCCAGCCCCCTTCTCCTCCTGCTCCAGGGGGTTAAAGAGCTCACAGAGGGAAGTTGGGGTTGAGGGGGGTGGCTCTCACAGGTCCAAGCTGAAGGCAAGGGTTCCTTCCTGGGGCAGGTGCCCAGCCCCAGGTCTGGCCCACCTTCTCTCCCACACACACACCGTTGAAAAATAGGCAGAAATGAGAGGTGGAAGACCTGTTCCCTGGGTGTCGGGTGATGGAAGTTGTTCCTAGAAGTGGACGGGAATTCCCCATGGAGGAAAGAGGTCAGAGCTTTTTGCAGGAATGAGGCTTGAAGGTTTGAAGAGATGACGATAAAGGAGACCAGGGTGGTGGGTTGTTTGTAGCTGTGCACACCGTGTCGGGAGCTCCATCACGCTGGGCTGTGACGCGCGTCTCTCAGGGCCTGCGCCCCGGCTCTGCGCGGGCTCGTGTCCCTTGGCTTTCTGTCACACTGCTTTGTGTTGTAGCATTTAGCTTGTATTTAACTTGATATTTTTATTGATTTGGAGGAAAACAAACAATTGTGTCTGTTTGAGAGCTGTCTTGGTATTGTTTACTGGTTTTCATTAAATTGGTGAGTGCTTTGCTTGTGTGCTAAGTCGCTTCAGTTGTGTCCGACTTTTTGTGACCCTGCGGACTTGTAGCCTGCCAGGCTCCTCTGTCCGTGGGATTGTCCAGGCAGGAATACTGGAGTGGGTTGCCGTGCCCTCCAGGGGATCTTCCCGACCCAGGGGTCGAACCCACATTTCTTATATCTCCTGCTTTGGCAGGCAGGTTCTTTACTGGTAGCGCCACCTGGGAAGCCTGGTGAGTACATTGGGCTCTTGTGAATTGCAGGTTCTCCTTGCCCTTGGAAAACAGACAAACTGATGCCCACTTGGTGATTCACAGTGGCTTTGGTTCCAGCCCCCTGGGTGGCTGACTGTGCATCCACCCATTATCTCCTCAGCCCCGCCGAGCTCTGTGTCAACCTCTCAGGGAGCAGGGGTCCAGCTCTGTTTCTTGGCGTGTGATTGCTCTTCCCTCCACTGTGCGAAACCAGTGATGGAGGAGAGTGTGAAGCAGGCGCATCCGTTCCCGAAACACCTGCATCTGCTTTGCCTGTACTGTGGGCCTGATAAAATGCATTAAGCTCCTGTAATGCGTTTTTGTGCCTCAGATTCTGCCTTGGGCACTGGGTCAGTGGAGGCGGTGTAATCCAGCGATCACTGCTGGTGGGAGTGTGAGTGGCTAATGTTTTCCAGCAAGCGTTCCTATAGCCACCTGCTGTTCCCAGCGCGCACTTTCAAATGAGCTCTGAGGTCAGTTAGCTGTCTTGCATTTTAAGAAACTTCTGTGTTGTTGGAAAAGTGTGATTCTTTATAACGAGCTTGCCCAGTCATTTCAGACGTGAGTCAGGCATAATTGTTGTTTACATTGAAATAGACAATTGAGAGAGCAAATGGTCCTTACGGACGAGCTGAGATTTGGAGGGTCCGTTACCAAGGCGTCTCGGAGAGCTTTGGGAGGTCTGGGGTGGGCCGTGTTTGCTGTCTGAATAACAGGTGTCTGATTGTCCTCCTGCCAGGACACGCCTGCCTGGGGCTCGTCGCTGGTGGGAGGCATGCAGGGACGGGCGTGTCTGCAGACAGCTCGCTCACACAGCACCACCCGGGGCTGCACCCCGAGACGCCTCCACAGCGCCGCGCTCCCCTGGGCTTGTCAGTGTTCTTAGGATCTGCTGGAACCTCTGACATTCTGAAATCCAAATGAGCAAGAAAGTGTGAAACGTTTCTTGTGAGTGGGGTGAAAACACGGAAGCACTGGAGCCGAGGCCCACCCTGGTCTGAGGCCTCCCTAACATGGCCGTCTTGGGAGAGCCCCCAAGTGGGGGAAGTTTGTCAGAAAACAAATGTTTAATTAAAGTCCCTAAGTATCCAGACCTGTGCAGTTTCGCCAGCTTTATTATCTTTTTTAATATTTACTCAGCTGCGCCTTGTCTCCCGTTGTGGCACGCGGGATCTTTGATCGTCACTGAGGCACGCACCCTTAGCTGTGGCGTGTGGCGTCTGGTTCCCTGACCGGGGATCGAACCTGGGCTGCCTGCACTGGGCGCACAGAGTCTTAACCACTGGACCACTGGGGAAGTCCGACTCCAGCTTTAAGTGGGGGTTTTTACTCCAAGATAAAGTCAATAAGCAATATTTCTGTCTGGCAGGGATTGAATAAAAATGTCAGGGGCTCAGACTTTGTGAATTTTGGCATCGCTTTATCTCCTTTAGGAAATCCCATGGAAGAAAAAGACAGTTCTAACCCCCCGCTCAGTTCCTGAGGTTCAGAGGGAAGAGAGGCTGGGGGTCCCGGCCTCAGCCAAGGGTGGGGGCTGTGCCGCCTGCAGGTGGGAGGCTGGCTCGGCCCTTGGTCCTCCAGCTCCTCCACCCACCGTCCCCCCAACAGCAGGGACGGGGCGGGGTGGGGGGAGGGCCGGCTGGCGGAGGGGAGGGGAGGGCCGGCCGGCGTGCAGGGAGGCGGGGCGGGGAGGACTGGCCGACAGGTCCGCAGCCTGGCTCAGGCCCTCGCCCTGCTGCCAGCAGTGCTCAGGGAGACCTGTCTGCTCGGCCCTGGCTGTTCTCCTGGGCAGGTACTGTCACTGATTTTGTAAACAAGTGAGTGAAGCAGGAAATACTGTTACAGCTGCCATAGCACGTCTAGTCAGTCAGGTGTTGGTTTTGTATCATCTTTGCTTAATGGTGGCATCTGTCAAAACTGTTTCAGTCCTGGTGGGTGGTCTCACAACACACACCCGTCTCTCTGGGAGCAGAGGTGAGATTTAGCTGTGGATGAAGGGGTCTGAGTGGAATGGATGACTTTCGGATGTTGGCTTTAAAAGCTGAAGTTTGGTTCCCACCGGATGAGCACTTTTAGAAACCTGCATGTCAGACCTGTGTGAGCCCTGGAAGCGCACCTCAGGTCCACTTTCTGCAGCTGGAGGCACCTTGGCGTTTATGCGGCACTCGATGCACCCGTCTCCACCCACGAGCTGCTTCTCCATGTGTCCTTCACCCAGGATGGTGTGTGGGTTGTGGGTTGGGGCGTGGGTTGTACTTTCTGCTCTGCCCCGTCTCTTGCTGTGCACGGCCACAGTCCCTTAGGAGGAGCCCATGCCAGTCAGCCGCTGTGGTGACCTGGGCAGGCCTTTTCTTTGTCAAGCCCTGAGGGTGTAGCTGCTGGACCCCTTGCAGGGCAGCTTGGGGTGGGGTGGGAGGTGGGGGCTGGGCTGACTGACCCCACCTGTGTGGGTCTGGCCTCCCCCCTCACCCAGGATGGCCTGCCCGAGCCAGGCAGCATCAAGAGAGGGGCCTGGAGGCGGGGGGCCATGGGACATGGGGCTTAGCTGCTTCTTCACCCTCCCCTTTTCATCAAGGGCTTGTCCCGAGTGCTCTTCAATGCTGGCAAACAAACGCTCACCCAAGTTCTTGAGTGTTTTGTGCAGATTTACTAAGAACAGCTCCGCAGCCCTAACAGAGCTCTTTGGCCTCCTTCTAGGCCAGTATTTCATGGGAAGCAGTGATCAGGGCTCCCAGGAGCCAGGCAGCTCGTGTGTATGATACGCCGGGGGGAGCAGTTGAGGTTAAACTATGTTTAGCATTATGAACCAATTGTTTTTCAAAAACTTCTACCTTGGCTGTTTTCCTCCCTTTTGGAGCGTTGGCATTCTTCTCATATTCTTTACTGCTTATGCCTCCCAAGGACTGTATATAGAGCTATCACAAGCAAAAGAGTAGAGTATTGAAGTTGTTTTTAAAACTACTTGACGCTGAACTGTGGGGCCATAAGGAGCCTATAGATGAAAATATATGTGTATGTGAGTGAGAGTGATAATGATAGGTAATATCAAAGCCCCTTTCGCAGCTGATCAGCTGTGTCCTTTCTGCTTTCTCTCCCCCTGCACGCTCCTTGGCCGACCCTCTCTGGAAAGGCCCCACTTGGTTTTTGATGAATGGAGTGAGGAAGCTTGAGTCTGGCCAACCCAAGACAGAGGCTGTAAACACCCTGGGCTCTGAAACTGCTCCTCACTGAAGTAAGAATAATCTTGTTCCCCAGTAGCCTGATTTTGCATCTTTCCATGTGCCCAGCTTGGTCTCTGGAATTCCATCAGAGAGTAATTGAACATTCATGACACTTGAGTGGAAACAGGTCTGTGGGTACCGAGAAAAGAGGATAAAGATTCAGCCCACCTATCAGTCCCCTGCCCTCTTTCCTGTATCCAACAGTCCACCCCACCCACGGACACTGAAATACACAAGCCCGTTGGCTGTTGTTGGTAGATGATAACCTACTCAGCATTTGGGAGAAGTTCTAGCATGTATCTTCCACTTGGTGAGCGATCCTGACAGGAGAGGGAATTGAGCTTAATTTATATCATCTACTAACCTCAGTGCAGCACCTTCGGAAGTGAGCCTTCCAGTATTGCCCCCGGACTTCTCCCCAGTGAATGCCATCTAATGTTTTTTTCTTTTTTAACCAGCTCTACTCCCACAATTACCTGTTCAGTAGTTTCTACATTTCAAAAATCAAAGCCAAGTGTCAAGGTGTGCCTGGGAGGTACGCAGAACCTGCACAGAGAAATAAGGTGTTCCTGGCTGAGGAGAATCCCCAGGTGGGGGGAGAATATCCAGGGTTATTGTGGTCGTGGTACCCGGCTTCCTTTTCCAGCAGAACGCGGGCCCTCCGGTCCTCCCATCGAGTTGGCCGTCGCCTGGAGTCGGCAGAAGGCGGGCTGCGGCGGAGCTGTGAGGGGGTGTGGTGAGACCTGAGCTTCTCCCCTCCTTCCCAGTCTGCCTTTGACTAATGAGGTGTTAGACTGAGCCAGGGCTGAGTTAATTTCAGGGCTAATCCATTTCCTGCTACTTTTATTCAGCCAGCACCATCCATCAGGAGGAGAGGAGAGCCCTGGGGACCCTCTTCTGCATCACCCCAATATCTTGAAGGCAGGGAAGGGCAGCAGGGGGCCTCCCGCCCTTATTAGAGATGCTGAAGGTGTAGAAACACGTTAAGCCTTGCGGCTGGCCGGTGCCCTCACCCCCACTTCAACCTGGCAGCCGCTTCTCCCTGCCTGGGTGGGCTTTGCTCCAAAAAGATGATTGTGCTCGTCAGACGAAGGATGCATATTGAGGCCATCCACGCTTCTGCTGCGAAATCCTTTAGGAGAAAGACAACTGGTATCCAATATCTTCAAGTAATGAACTTATCAGTAAATATAACACACAGGCTCATTAATCTTCAGTTTGCTTTTGGGCCAAGTGGGAGCTCAGCTTCTCAGGAGATGCAGTTTCATCTGTTCCTTCCCTCAAACCTCGTCCTGATTTAGAGTCAAACACACTGCCCTGCTCTCCCTGGGAAGGAGTTAATAGTGTTTTTTCACACAACGGATTGTTCGGGCTCGGCCTGTTTGCTCAGGCCGTGGGCATGTGTCTGCCCTGGGTGTGATCAGGACATCAGAGCAGGACTGTGAGCGTCCTGAGGCATCATCTCTGGGTAAAGCAGCTGTTGTCCTTCGTAGCCAGTCTTTGGTTCAGCTCCCACTGTCCTGAGATCACTGCCTCCGCCCCATTTTCTCTGAAGGGAATCGAGGATGGGGAGGGCAGTGGACCATGGGGTGCTGCCCTTCACTCTGCCTGTGGCGGTCTGGGCTTGAGAGAGATCTGAGATGAGATGCTGTTTGCCTAGGGAATAGTATGGCGCACACTGGTGTACAGGCCCCAGGAGGAGGTTCAGGAAAGGATTCCGATTCTCTGCAGCTCGGGCCTCTGGGACCTGGAGGTGTGACCAGATAAGAGCTGATGGGATGAGGTGATGGGGGAGCCAGCCCAGATCTCCTGCACCTTCCCTGAAAGAAAGGGCCAGACAGACCCAGGAAACTCAGATGACTGTCCACCCCCCGACGCAGCCCCTGCCCCCGTGCCCTCTCCTCAGCTCTTCCTTCTGCAGCATCTTGGTTGCAGAGAGCCTGGCCCGCAGCCTGCCCACTCCCAGGAGGATGCACGCCCGGGGAGGGGGGGGCTCACCTCCTGTCCCCCAGGTGGGGTTGGAAGTATCCAGCTCCACTGAGACACCAACTGGACTCAACATTTCTGTTCTTTATCTTTAAACACGGTACCTTCTCCAGCCCTTGAAATGACCCGTTTTTCCTGGAGAGCCCCACTCATGTGTGTGTGGTTTCCCTCAGCCTTTTAGAAGCAGTGGGTGTCCTGAGCTGGGTACTGAGGCTTGCTCCAGCCGGGAGTGCCGAGCCACCAGCTCTGTGCTCGCCGACACCCACGTGGGGCTGCCGGCCACACGTGTCCGAGGAAGGCACTGCGCGGGCGCCTTGGGGTTCCACCCTCAGTGCAGCAGGAGCCCCTTGGACTCATGTGAATGCGCTGGCGCGCTTGTTGGGGGGGCGGGTCGTAACAGCAGGAACCCGTGCTGTGCCCACTGTCCACTCTCCGGACCTGAGCAGGAGCTGGGCCCGCGGGGCCACCCTAACCCTGTCTTCTCTGCTTCTTCCACTGCTGCAGGTTACGTGTTCTGTATGTTGCATCGCCTCCCTGAGCAGCATGACTGTACGTTTGACCACATGGGCCGTGGCCGAGAGGAAGCCATCATGAAAATGGTGAAACTGGACCGGAAAGTGGGGCGCTCTTGCCAGCGCATCGGGGAGGGGTGCTCCTGAAGGCCGGCTTGGCCGCCACGTGACGCTGTTCTTAGTTCACTAATGTTAGCCTTATTTAGGACAAAGTCAGCCAGACACCTTGTACTGGGCACGCGTCAGACTACAGCCAGTCCGTTTCCTTTCCTTAGCCAGCCATCCTGGTACTGTAGTTTAGGGGTTGATGGTGGTTGAAATTGATTTCTGGCTGGTTTCTAAGGTGCCTGCTAGCCATTGTATAAAATTAAAACATGAAGAATATTTTTTTTGAGCATGGCTAGTGGATTTAAAACCACACATACCTGTCACTGCTGGAGTCAAACTTAAAAAAGCCTTAAGTGGAAAGCGTTCCAGACGGAGACTCTGAGTCACTAGAGGAGAAGCTGGTGTTCAAGTCCCCACGACGCACGTGGCTTTGCCGGAAGCTCTGGTTAGCGTCCGGCCTTCACCTCTCCACTGTCCTTAGTCCCGGTAGCCAGGACCCCTGACGGCCAGACGTGCCTGGGCCGCAGGCAGCTGCTGAGATCGGCCCGTGGCTGGGCTGGGGGTGGCCTCGCTCTCCCACTGAGCAGGAAATGGGGGTGGGGGCAGGTTCTTAAATTTTTTTACCTGAATTAATATGAAAAAACTCTCTCATCACACGAGACGAGAAACAGTAACCTCACTTTGAAAATTAGCTCCACTCAAGACTAGCCCACGAACAAGAACCACCTTTTCTACACAGGCCCCTCCCCGGTCACAAGAAGCGACTGGGCGCCCTGACCCCATGGCTCTGGTCTGCCATCCGCCGAGTGCAGGGATCTGGCACTGATCAAATACGGCTAATTGCAGCACAGCAGCTGTGGCCGACAGACTGGCCTCTACAGCTAGGTTCTTTTAAAGATGTTTCGTAGCCACCAGGAATCGACGGCCGTGCTGGGAGCTGCCCGCAGCTCCGTCCTGTGCAGCAGGAGCGTCCTCGCCTCTCAGGTCCGTGTGGCCCTGCGGTCCACGGGCCGCCAGCCTGCTCTGCCACGCAGAGGCTTGTTTGAGGGGGCAGCGCCCACCGCCGGGACAGAGGTGGGTCTGTCTAGAGCATGGTTTGTGGGCGGGCAGGGAGGGCGTGTGGCTCAGTGTGCGCCTCTCCAGAGGGCAGAGGGGTGGAGTAGAGGCAGTAGCTCAGGCCAGGCGGGGACGGGCCTGTTTGGCCCCTGTTAGGAGGTGCTCACCAGTCAGGTGGGTGGGGGGGTAGGAGGGAAGAGGGGCGCTTGAGAGCCTGAGCAGGGGCCTGGAGGACCCGAGCCCCTTCGGACCCAGGCCGTTTGGAGCTGCCCAAGCACAGGCTACTGGGAGAGTTGAACCCAGCAACTTAACCCTTTCTTACCACAACAAATGGTCACTCAGCTCTGTCCACAAACTAACAGTAAATACCTGCAACTACAGATGTTTTTGGTCCAAAAACTGAAATAAGGAATCATGCTCTTCCCCCCACGCCCCGCCCCCAAGGCACCCCTCCCAACCAGAGTGGAATCCGCTGCAAAATCTCCAGCCTTAATTCTTGCTTCAGGACCCAGACCAGGGTCTTGCTCTTGGGCAGCCCAGGGCTGAGAGGCCAGGCCCGCCCACGTTTACCACTGTTGTCAAGCCACGGCCCTCTGGCCAGTACCTGGCCGTCCTCAGTGATGTGGCCCGCCTCGGCGCCCCGCCCAGCTCCGATCTCGAAACGGCCACCAGGTGCCCTCCCGGCCCTGCTGCTGCTGCTGCCGCTGGCGGCCCCGGGACGCGGGCCCTGGAGAGCCGGCCGCGCACAGGGCTCGCAGCCCCTGGTCGCTTCCTGATGGCAGAGCTGGGGGGTGGGGAGGGCTTGTTCCCCTGCAGTATCTGTTCTGTGAAGTTTGTTAAATGTAAGGAAAGCTTAAATTCTTGTATCTTTAAAAGAGAAAAATCTTATTTAACCCTTTTGTGTTCTAGATTTACTTACACACATAGCCTAGAGCCCAGTTTTAGTTTTAACATTGTGAAAATATTAAAAGAATCTTGTAACTTTATTCTTTTTTCTCCTGCTGAAAAAAAAATTAAACCAATCGTATGACAGTCTGGATTTCTCTGTTTCGCCGGTTTTCCTAAGTGCCACCCGGATGACCAGGAAAATAGTAAAAGGTCCCCCCGGGCCAGAGGGTGAACAAGGTGGAGGCTCTGTGGGGGGCTCACTCGTCCCTCAGAGTCCAGGCTCCGCAGCTGCTGCGCCGGGTTCTGTCGGGTGGCTCTGCCTCAGGTGACCCTGGGGTGGAGGTGCGTCTGCTGAGCTGGCCTTTGCTGGCACCAAGGGCACATACCTGGGGGGAGAGAGGAGGAAGTGAGTGCCAGCCCCGAGGGCCCCCAGGGGTGTAGGGGTGGGTGTGCCTGGGTCCTGGCACATCTGAGACCCAAACCTCCCGCGGGGACAGCCCTGGAGACGACCAGCATCTGATCATCTGTAAGTGCTGGATCGATGATCACCTCACAGGCCTTAAGCAGGACTAGGCCGGCTCAGGGTGGAGGCTGTGACCCATGTCTGCAGCACCCAGGAGCCTGGAGGCGTTCTGAGAAGGCGCTGCAGAGCTGTGGTGGGGCCCGCACCCCTCCTGACGGTCCCAGGGGAAGTCTCACAGTGGGCTCGCTTGGCTCACAGAGGACAGGCGTGCCCAGAGGCGAAGACAGCACGGAGCCCTGGGGGAGGGCCCACAACCCACAGGAATCTGCATCGTTTCTGAAGAGAGCCCACATCACGTCTCACAGCTGTGAACTCAGGACTTGTGAATGCACACTTGTATATTTGCTCACCTAGGCTGTTGTGCAAAATGAAGCTTGCATTCTGCCCACAAATGAACCGTCTGGGCTTCTGGACCAAGTCCTCCTTTACAGATGGCTCAGAAAAGCAGTTCCCCACCCAAAGAGGCCCCAGAAGCCCTCAGCAACCTTCAGAGACCCAGAAACCCAAGACAAAGGAGGGCTGAGTTCTCCGCTGAACCCCCAGCCCAGAGGCCAAGTCTGTGCCTCACCTCTCCCTCCACCGGCTTCTTTGCGGGGGTTGGGGGGTGTAGCCTCAAGACCTCAGAGATGGGAGAGGCCAATGGCATATTCCTGGCACTTCCTCCCAGGTCCCTCTGGGAGCTGGCGCTGCCCTTCGCAGAAGGCAGCTGGGAAAGCTGGGTGCTGAGCCTTGGGGAGCCCTGCCCGAGGCCCGAACTGGTCAGCGCTCAGAGCTCCCTGCGGTCCCTGCCCACACCGTCTCCTCTTTACTGTCAGGGCCCAGGCAGGTCTTGGGAAACTCCAGTAGCTGCTGGGGGTAAACCAGGTAGCCAGGGCTAGAAGTGGCCATCGGGGAGGACAGCCTGCCACCTGAACACAGAGTAGAACGCAGAGGCCACCTCCTGCCACGAGCAGCATGGCGACCTTGGGCTGGCCGACACTGTCCTGTCCACCCCGTTGCTGCTTGAGGACGAGGCTCACCTGGTCACAGGCTGTGAGCGTGTCAGCAGTGTTCCTGGGCGTCTGTGGGAACCCAAGCCCCAGGGTTCCGCTCCCACCTGACGGGCCTTGGCTCCTCCTGGAGCTGGCTCTCAGGCAGCAGCTTCAGCTGTCCCAGCTGCAGGGAGGTCAAAGGGGAGACGGTAGTGGGGGCAGGTGGCGGCAGCCTCATCCTCTCCCCTGGGCTCAGGGCTGTAAAGACGCAGGATGCAAATGGTAAACGCTCGAGACCCCAGTCTCGATGAGGGGGTGAAGGGAGTCTTCAGGCCATGAGCCCTCTGGGGGGGGTGAGTTTTTTTTTTTTAATTAAAAAATGCAGAAAGTCACTTGGGGTCAGGGAGCCCCTTCCAGAGTCTGCCTTCCAGTTGGCAGAGGGCAGGGACACAAGGCTGGGCCTGTCTGGATAGTCAGTCGCAGAGGAAGTGAGTGACCAGCCCAGCTCAGAGCCAGACGAAAGGGAGGGTACCCCATCCCTCCGCTAGGTTAGTCCATGAGCATTCTTACTTTAGTATTTTTTTAAAAATAAAAAAATACTTTAAAAAGAGTGATTTTCAGCAGTGCACACCCGTGCTCACCTCTGCAGTGGGGGCAGCTCCCAGCCCATGTCCGGTTCGTCCGGTTCAGCAGAAGATCCTGAGTGCAGGGCCCCGGGCTACGTGGTGGGCGCGTAGGCCCTGGGCTCTGCTGAGGTGTGGCCTGTCTCATGGACACCAGCAGGATCAGCACGTCCTCTCCTCTCCCTTCACCCCTATGCAGGGCAGGGCTGGGGTGTACCAGAAGCTGGCTTACCCTCCAGCGAGTCCCCCTCACCATTCATTCATTTTCTGCAAAACGCCAGGGCCTCAGGATCCTGTCCAGTCACCCAGGTGTGACCAGGTCAGCTTCCAGGGGGAGAAACAAGTGCGTTCCGGCTGCCCTGTCCATCCTTCCCCAGCTCCTCCAGTGACTCCTGAGTGGACACCAGGCCCAGGACAACTTCTGCTACAATAAAAACCACGGACTGCATTTTACATCCCTCAGGCTGGAGCCACTGTTACGACAGACAACGTGGAATCGATGGCTGCAGCCACAGAAATAAACAGAGCGTGGCCTGTACTGCTGCCCACGGCCACAGCCACCTGCCCGGCCACCATCCCAGCCGCACCCAGAGGAGCCAGCCACCCACGTGGAAGATGGGCGCGAAATCGCACCAGGAAAAAAAAAAAAAAGCAAACCACTAATGAGGAAAAACTCCTAGGAGGAGACACATTTAATTTTGTTTCCCTCCTTTGACACCTTTTCTTCTCTGTCCGAAGGGAGGTTCTTAATTGAAGCTGCACTGGGGAATGGGAATGCTCCCTTTCTTTATTACCAGCTGGCCTCCGCACACAGGATGCTCTGCTTTTTATCACAGATAAGACCTTCCTTTCCCCGTGGCTCTAAAAGGATAAGTGATTACAATTTTGTTATCTTCTAAATTAAAAAAAAAAAAAGGTGAGGCTAGCTGGGCCGGCAGTGTCTGCACAGTGGTTTGACAGTTGGGGTGACAGCGTAACTCCTGAGCAGTTTTTGCACGATTCAGAAGCTCTTTCTTCTTGGCCAAGGACGCCGTCTAACAAACACATCCCACTCTTGCTGAAAATAATTCTCTTTTTCCTAACTCTTCTAGGGATAAAACACTTTTAATGTATTTGTCAGGAATCAACACACTTCATTTACTAAGATTTAAAAAGTGATAATTTAAAGAGCAATTGAGAAGAGTCCCATATCCATCACGGGCTCATGGTTCTAACTAAAATCAGAAGAACATCGGAAAAAACACTGAGAATACGGGAAGACAAGCGTGTGTGTTTCAAGTTCCGAGTGCTTGGCACCCGGCCTCACCTGAGCCGGCCTCGACTGGGGCTCATGTGGCACATGCTCCGCCCGCTGTGCTCAGAGCCAGCCCTCCAAGGAGCTCCAGGAGGTGACTGAACGCTTTCCCCCAAAGAAGTCTGCCTCTTACTCTGCACAGAGCTTTATCTAAAGTGAAGGGCAAAATGCTTGGCTCGTTCTATCTCGTGACCTGGTTACAAAGGGCCAGAGGCCATAAGCACCCCTCTGTCCCTCTGCCCCGACTTCCTCAACCCCCCTCCGTGCAGCTGCATCCTCACGGGGTGTGGGGAGCCACTGGCCCTCCTCTGCCGCTGCCCCCTCCCAGCCTGGCCAAGCCCGCAGCCTGGTGCCCACAGCTCCCCAGGGACTCGGCCTCTACCCTCTGCTGGGCGGAGGGGTCTGTTGGGGCTCCCTGGAGCCGGGTCTCAGCCTCTGCACTCCCTCTCAGCTCCTTTGGTTTCTCCGAGTTTGGGGGCCATTTTGGTCCATTTGGTTCCCTGTGGGGGGTGGGGGGTGGGGGGAGTCCTCTGTAGGACTGGCCAGGGCTCTGGAGATATCAGTCCCCTACGGACTTGTTGACTGCCCCCCATTCCCCAAACCAGAAGGCTCATCAGGGAAGGCGGAGCCCTTGCCTGGTAGCAGGAGGCAGACTGGAGTGGCCCTGCTGAGCTTGGTCAGCATTCAGAACAGGATTCCAGACCATCGGCCAGGGAGGCAGCTGCCGGGGAGGGGCAGCCTCGCCGTCCCTTCCCTTTACGTGGTAACAAGGGCGAGTGAAGTGCTGCAGGAGCAGGGAGACAGTTCTGTTCTCCAGACAGACCTCGGGGTGGAGAGAATTCACCGGGGACAGGAGAGAAGGGCCGAGCCGCTGGCCAGCCGGGCACGGTTCGTGCCTCCTTGTTGGCAGCTGAGCAGCCAGGCGGCGTTCGTCCCCAGCGCTTGGATGCAGAGGGATGCTGCAGGGCCACGGCTCGGAAGCCTCCGGACCTTCCCCAGGTCAGCAGTGCCGGCCTCCAGGCTGGCACTCCTCTCTGGACAGGTGACTCCATGAGTGAGCCTGTGAACCGGTGCTTCCTGCAAAGTCTTTGAACCTTGCCCGTGCCCGAGTCCCCTGCTCCTCCTGTTTCCCTGTCAGCAGTGAATGCGCTGCCTCAGGAGGTGCTGAGTGGACAAGAATTCCAGGCTCTAATTGGCAACCAGGGGCTGGACACTGAGGGAGGTGGCCACCCACCCACGGCGAGCAAGCAAGAGGCTCCATTTGTTACTGGAGCCCTCCTCCTACGGTGAAAAGCTGCCCCTCAACCCAGGGGTTCCACTCACCCCACACGGGGGGATACAGACCGAGATCGGAGTGAAGGGCACTGAGGGGGACCCGCAGAAAGACAATCATCTGGTTTATTCATGCAGCTTGAAGCAACACTACTCCTCCAGGACCGATAAGCCACTCATGTCTATGTCACACTGGGAGGAAAGAGCCGACCCACTGGCTCTTTGCACACCCATGACCAGTGTGTGCTTAAGACAGAAAGAAAGTGCCCACCCTGCCTTAGGCAGGGTGCGCGGAGGGCCTGACCGCCGCAGCCGGCCACCGGGAGAAGCTGGGGAGGGGCTCTCAGAGGGCGGTTAGCGCTGGGCGGACATCACTCAGACACGCAGGCCAGATCAAGTGACAACTGTCAGATTAGATGGTTTCAGTGAGGATTAAGAGGAAAGCTGCTTAGAACTCTTCAACCCCCAACCCCCCCAATCCCTGGCTGAGTATTATGGGCTGGGGGAAAAGCAGCAACCACTGATCACCAGCAGGCGGGAGAGGCCCCTCTTGTATTCCAGACCCTGACCAGCAGGATGGCCATCTCCACACACCTCCACTAACCTGTGGCAAACAGGGCAGGTCCAGCCTAGCCAGAAGCTGGGGCAGGTTTATCTGTGCATACTTCTGAACGTTAAATTAGCTGGTGGCATAATCACTGTTTCCTTGTCAGCCTCCCAAGCTTAAAGGCGGGATACATTTCAGGAATGACAGGTTAATAACCTGGCACTTCGAGTGATTATTAACTCCAGTGTCCGCAGATTGATTTGTTCATTGTGTATTTTGTTGAACTTCCTCAAAGGATTTTCCTTGTCAGACCACGAAGCCCTGCCTCCATCCCTCCCTAAGGAGATGTGCACGCTATTTTTCCGCTCTCCCCCACACTCCACCGTTCAAAACTAAAGAAGGAAACTTACAGCATCAAAAGGGATTAAAACAAGTGATTTGTGGTTTGAGCCTTTCAAAAAGATTTGGAATACCTATGATTCAGCAAATGGAGAGTAACTAAAAGAAAGAAAAAACCATTTAGTTGCCAGGGCAATGTCCATAAAAGTAAACACACTGAAACCTCCTTCCTCAGGGCGCCTCTGGGTGAAGGCCCGACACACCCGCTTCCAGGCCCGTGTCTGCGTGCCGTTTCTGTATGAGGACCCGGGCCTGCCTACTACTTCCTTCTGTGCCCTTTGCGGGTTAGATTAGAGAGGTAGGGTGTTAATGGAGGACTTGATGAAGATTGAAGACCCACTCTCTCCCTCTGGAGACCAGCATGATTTGAACAAATTGAGGAGAATAGAGCAGCCCCTTTGTGTCCTTGGGAGGAAACCCGTTCTGTGTCCCTTTCTGCAGCCAGGCCTGCTCCTCCAGGGGGAGGGTGTGGGGGGAGTCCACAGGGATCCCTGCTCGGGCGGGGGACACGGCTCCCGCACCACCTGGCCACCCGAGTCACTCCACACGTGCGCCTCCTTTATTGGTGCTGCCGGTTGGGTGAGCGCGAGTTGGAGCCAGGGCTGGAGGGCAGGGAGCTGCCGCTGGGGGCCTGCAGGGCGTGGGGGTCGAGCTGCTGCCCGGCCGCGCTGGCGCCCCCTGTCCCAGGCTCGTCGCTGCTGTCCTTCTGGGCACTCTGCTGCTCGGGACACTCAAAGTGGACGCAGTGGAACACCTGTGAGAGAGGAGAGGCAGTGAGTGCAGGCCGGCGTCCGACCCGGGCTTTGATGAGTCGGGTCACGGTCCCCAGGGGAGTTAGAGTCCTCTGCCCCCTGCTGCGGGCACAGACAGGAGCAACTAGAAGGCTGGGTATGTTTCAGGGTAAAAGTAAGCGGGCTGATGGTCTAAGAGTTACAGGCAGCGTGGTGTGGATTCCTATAAAACGTTCCCACCACACTTCTCTGATTTGGGTTACTTTGGTCTCACGAGCTTTTCTTTCTCTTTAAATTAACTAATTCTTATATCTGGCAGTTGGGTTAGAAGCTAGTGGGGTTGATGGTGGTGGCGATGGCTTCAAGACTCTGAAAATACTAGAAACCAATGAATTGTATGCTTTAAATAGGTGAGTTGTATGGCGTGGGAATTGTACTGCCATAAAGTCCTTTTCTAAAAAAAGAAAAGCCAGCAGGGCACTACCCCAGGGGATCTCCAAGGGACCCAGGAGCCGGCTGAGCTCATGCTGTGGCCTTGGGAAGGAACACGTTCTTGGTATGAATTCATCCTCTGGGCAGCAGTTCTGGGGAGGGAACTTCAACCTGACGGGACTTGGGCCAACCGGGAGCGGACACCCTCATGTGGAGGAGCGGGCCTCCCACAGTACCCAGGAGATGCTGGGTGACTCCCGTGTGACTCACTCAGGAAGCACCACTGAGCAGACAGGTGGGTACCGCACAGAGCTCGGTGAGCAAGCGTGAGCCTTGGCCCCGACCTTGAGCAAATGCAGCATGACTGGGGTGGCGGGAGCCTCATGCCCAGTGCAGGAGGGACGTCTGGGCGCGAGCCGGGGCAGTGGGGGCAGCCCCAGTCAGAGCAGGGTCTGCAGAGGAGCCCTCCCTGGCCCACATGGGAAGTCCTCGTTCCAGTGTGTAATGACATATCCTCCTGGGGTCCCTGCTTCCTGTCCTGAGCTCTCTGCAGAGCAGAGTCACACCCTCTGCAGTGGGGTCTGCAGTCTGGGGAACACACATCTACTTTCCAAGAAGCATGCTGGCAGTCTTCAGGGAATCAGTTTCCAGATCCTCAAATTCTGTATTTTCCAAAACTGCCTGCGAAGTGACTGAATCCTGACACCCTCGCCCACATCCTGAGAGGAAAGCACAGCCCTGAGCTGCCCTGCTGGGTGCCACTGGGGCACGCCAAGCCCGGGGTGAGCATGCACCCTCCCATGAGTGAGGGCCCTGGCGGCTCCTGGTCCCCAAGTGGGGGAAGCGTGGCCTGGGGGAGATGTTCTGAATTCAGAACTGAACTGTGTATGTGACTCATGTAATTCTTCTAAACATAACTGGAATTTTTCCAGAATTATGAAGACATTCTCAAAATACATTGGCTAAAACCCATGAATGATTCCACAATTATTTTCAGATTTGGTGTCCTTTAGTTCAACGAGTTGGTTAAAATCTATCTTAGTAAATCATGTCATCAACTATGTATTCATAATAATTAGTCCTCAGCTTCCATCTTTTAAAATGTTTATTTTTTCCTATACCATATTAACACAAATAATTATATTTAAACTTACGAACAAATGTTTTACTTAAAATGTTCGAAAAATTATACTTTTTCCCCCAAAGCCCTTTTAGGGGATATGCAGACAGAAGAACTGTACAAAGAAAGTCTTAATGACTGGAATAACCACGATGGTGTGGTCACTCACCTAGGCCAGACATCCTGGAGTGTGAAGTCACTCACCTAGGTGGTCACTCACCTAGGGCCAGACATCCTGGAGTGTGAAGTCAAGCAGGGCTTAGGAAGCATCACTATGAACAAAGCTAGTGGAGGTGATGGAATTCCAGCTGAGCTATTTCAAATTTTAAAGAGATGATGCTGTTAAAGTCCTGCACTCAATATGCCAGCAAATTCAGAAAACTCAGCAGTAGCCACACGAGTGGAAAAGGTCAGTTTTCATTCCAATCCGAAAGAAGGGCAATGCCAAAGAATGTTCAAAGTACTGCACAATTGCACTCATTTCACAAGCTAGCAAGGTAATGCTCAAAATCCTTCAAGCTAGGCTTCAACAATACGTGAACCAAGAACATCCAGATGTACAAGCTGGATTGAGAAAAGGCAGAGGAACCAGAGGTCAAATTGCCAACATCTACTGGATCATAGAAAAAGCAAGGGAATTCCAGAAAACCATCTGCTTTAACTGACTATGCTAAAGCCTTTGACTGTGTGGATCACAATAAACTGTGGGAAATTCTTCAAGAGATGGGAATACCAGACCACCTTACCTGCCTCCTGAGAAATCTGTGTGCCGATCAAGAAGCAACAGTCAGAACTGGATGTGGAACAATGAACTGATTCCAAATAGGGAAAGGAGTACATCAAGGCTGTATATTGTCACCCTGCTTATTTAACTTATATGCAGAATACATCCTACAAAATGCCGGGCTGGATGAATCACAAGCTGGAATCCAGGTTGCTGGGAGAAATATCAATAACCTCAGACATGCAAATGACACCACCCTTAGGGCAGAAAGTGAAGAACTAAAGAGCTTCTTGATGGAAGGTGAAAGAGGAAAGTGAAAAAGCTGGCTTAAAACTCAACATTAAAAACTAAGATCATGGCATCTGGTCCCATCACTTCATGGCAAACAGAAGGGGAAAAAATGGAAACAGTGAGAGACTTTATTTTCTTGGACTCCAAAGTCACTGTGGACAGTGATTGCCACCGTGAAATTAAAAAATGCTTGCTCCTTGTGAGAAAAGCTATGACAAACTTAGTGTATTAAAAAGCAGAGATATCACTTTGCCAACAAAGGTCCATATAGTCAAAATTATGGTTTCTCCAGTAGTCATGTATGGATGTGCGAGTTGGGCCATTAAGAAGGCTGTGTACCAAAGAATTAATGCATTCAAACTGTGGTGCTGGAGAAGACTCTTGAGAGTCCCTTGGACTGCAAGGAGATCCAACCAGTCCATCCTAAAGGAAATCAGTCCTGAGTATTCACTGGAAGGACTGATGCTGATGCTCCAATACTTTGGCCACCTGATACGAAGAGCTGACTCACTGGAAAAGACCGTGATGCTGGGAAAGATTGAGGGCAGGAGAAGAGGGCAACAAAGGATGAGATGGTTGGATGGCATCATCAACTCAATGGACAAGAGTTTGAGCAAACTCTGGGAGATAGTGAAGGACAGGGAAGCCTGACATGCTGCAGCCCATGGAGTTGCAAAGAGTGGACACAACGGAGCAACAACAATAAAAACAACTTGTTTGAAGGTCATTGCTCATAGAACTTAGGAGACTAAGCCCTCAAGAGAGTCCTTTTAAAAGTTAACAAGCAGGAATTCCCTGGCAGTCCAGTGGTCAGGACTCTACACTTTCACTGCTGAGGGTGCAAGTTTGATCCCTGGTCAAGGAACTAAGATCCTGCAAGCCATGTGGCTTCCCCCTCCCACCCCACCACAATCTATAGGCAGATCTGCAGCAACATGGATCTAGAGATTAACATCCTAAGTGAAGTAAGCCAGGAAGAGAGAGATACCATATGGTATCCCTTATATGTGGAATCCAAAATATACAAATCAACATGTCTATGAAACAAAACCAGACTCAGACAGAGAGAACAGACTTGTGGCTGCCTTGGGAGGAGAGGAGAGGCAGGGGTGGGAAGGGCTGAGAGTTCTGGGTGAGCAGGTGCAAACTGCAGAGCGGTCACACAGCAAGGTGCTACTCTACAGCGCGGAGCTGTGTTCAACATCTGACAAACCACAGTGGAAAAGGATATGAGAAAATGAACATATATATATATACACACACACACATAACTGGAGTCATCCTGCTGTTCATAAGAAATTAACATTGTAAATCAATTGTACCTCAATAAAATTAAAACAAAATAAAGTTAACAGACTTGGAGGGAAGGCAAGAACATTATAGGGTTAGACGTGTTCTGGGCAAGGGGAATAATATGGGTAAAGACACTGGGGAGGAGACAGCCAGCCAAGTGATGTCTGACAAGTTCCAAGCGGCCAACTGTGAGGAGAGGTGTCAGTGGTGGTGGGTGAGGCTCTGGAGCAGAAAGATGGAGTGGGATTTAGGGGTGAGTGCCAGTTACGGAGGGGCCTGACGGCACCAGACAGCCTTGGAGACACCAGTGCGCTGGGCCAATAACAGGACGGGAGCTGAGGCTGAGGGAGCCAGAGGTCACCATGGCTGGGGAATCAGAAGACAGAAGACCTGCTGCTAGAACCACAGCGTCCTGGACAAACGCCTGGCAGGGCCTGGTTCTCACACCGCGCTACTGCACCCCACGGGTTTCCTCCCTCGGGTCTCCAGACTTCTCCTAAAGCAGCCCAGGGTCCTAGATATAAGTAAGATGATGTGAGTCGTAGTAAAGCTGTCACTGATTTATAGAAGCATGTAACCAGCGTGCAGGGATTGCTTGGAAAGGATTGCCGCGTGCCTGGGCCTGTGTGGACAGCTGTGAGAGATGGCACAGGCTCCCAGCCCTGGCCACCCCGTGCTCCCAGGAGAGCTCAAGCCTCACTCTGCTTGGGTCAGGCACACCCTTTCCTTCTGAGGGGCCTACTGGCTAGAGAGGAGCCACTGAACTTGGATCTGCCCGTTTCCTGAGTCCTGGATAAAGGCTGGACTGTGGAGGAGAAGGCACTGGAGTTCTGGGAGTGGGCAGGAAGCAGGCCAGGCTGGCCATGGGCCACCCTCCCCGAGGAAGGACCAGGCGGAGGAGACTGCAGGGGGCTCAGGGGTGCAGAGAGCTGGGGGTGGGGCTGCCCCTTCCTCCTGGGAGCTCTATGACCTCACAGCTCAAGCACACGCAGTGTGCACACACACACCGCGCACACCCACACATGCACACAGGCATACGCCCACTGTGTACACATACACGTGCACCCTCCTTCTGCAGAATCAGGTTCACAGAGGAGAAGACAAGTGTAAAATCAACCAGGAAATTATACTTAAAATATAAATTCCGTGCTTACCTCCCTGCATCACTGTTTTCCATATTTCCACTTCACTTGTCTACCACTGTTTTAAATCCTGCCTTTCAGACTAATGTGGGACTGACTGAACTGGGCCCTCTCTGTGCAGCAGAGCCTGCTTCTTCTCACCGTGAGCCCCCCTCTCTCTCTAAAGCTCAGGCTGGTGCTGCCTCTTGTGGACCCCCGTGGCCTTAGCTGCCCGGGATCAGCGCCCAGGTCTCTCCTTCCTTTCTTTTTCTTTCTCCTTCCTTCCTTTTTCTTTCTCCCCCCTTTTTTTTCCCGAGCAAATCTCCCCATTTGGGCCCATTGGCAGGTGCTTACTTGTCAGCAGCCTGATGGGAGGGCCTTTTCTGGGGATATGAAAACTGTCTACAGGACCACTGGCTGTCACCTGAGCTACCTGGGGTCAATCTGAAAGTTCTCTTCTAAGTAGCAACTATTAATCTACTCTCCATCAGCTCCACATTCTTCAAGCTTCTGAAGTGATAGAACCATCTCCTGGTGGGTAACTGACAGTCTCTTGCTTTATGAGCAAGGACATGATGGAGCCGTGGAAATGACCCCCGAGAACACACCTCTGCTTCCATAACACCCTCGCCCCATCAGTTAACCAGCTTTAGATGCCTTCCCCGCTCTGACGCGAGCCCCGCGTGCCCCAGCCCGCTCCCCCGCCGGCTGTGTCTGCCTGACACAGCCCGAGGCTGCCCGCCGTCACCGCCGCAGGCGGCGGGTTTTTCCCTCCGCGGCCCTGGCGGCCGCCCCTCCGTCTCTCGGCTCCTGGGCCGCCTCCTCCCGCCCGCGCCCTGAGCTGTCAGTTCCCCTCCGACTCAAGGACTCAGGTGTGGCTCTCCTTTCTCCCGCTCAGGGCCTCACACAGGAATAAACAAATCAGTAAAAACTCTGAAGTGAAAAGTACTGACTGGCCGTCACCAGAGGAAGGGGCCCGTTGGCGGCACTGGCCGGGGGCGGGGGTTTCTGCCCGCGCTGGGCGCGAGAAGCCTGGAGGACTGTCTAGAGCCTCTACCTGCGAGACTAAACTGTAACTGCGCGACTGGCTCTAGCCCACCCACCCACCTGTTTTGAGGGAGCAATGCAAATGGTTGTTATTCCCAAGACACCCATTGGGGCCGTTTCAGCTTCCAGTGGCGGATCCCCGGGAATCAGGCCCACTCGTCTCCCTGACCCCACGGAGCTCAGCGTAGGCAGAGCTCTGCCCCAAGTGGGGGAACTGGGAGCCCTTGAAGCCTGCCTGGCGGAGCCTCCACAGCGACCGTGAGGAACCAGGGCCGGTCAGACCTGCGCTTCAGGCTGTGACCCTGGAGTCCCAAGGGTGTCACCAAGGGACCAACTAACTCTGATGTGGGTTCCTGAGCATCTCCAGCACCCAGCGGGCTCCGCCGACTCATAGGCAACACATAAGAAACAGCTATCCAGTCACAAGCTGCGTGGGGAAGAGTCCAAGTGTAGAGGGTGTTTTACAAACAGAAAGAAGGGTGCAGAGGTAGAGGGTGCAGTGGGGACGGAGCGAGCGTGCTCAGGGCGGCGAGTGGGGCAGGATTGGCATCCCCAGGTGTCAGGCTGGGGGGCGGAGGGGTGCTGGACACCGGGGGTGGTTGGGACCCGAACAGGAGAGGGATCCACGGGGCTCAGGAGGTCTGAGTGCACGCACACGGTCACCCAAAACACGAGGCACCTCCTGTACCCCTCCAGTGAGTCCTGGCCCCTGGGAGGGCGCACCACACGCTGAGTGAGGATAGGCTCTGACCATGCAGGGAGCCTGGAGGGTGTGGGGCGGGGCACGCCTCCAGAGCTGGGCCTGGAAGGATGAGGCAGGTCTGGTCAGAGGGGTCCTCTGTGGGCGCCCCAGCCCCGTGTGATGGCACAGGAAGGGAGCTGCAGAGGTGGGCTGCAGGGACCATGGAGCAAGAGGCCGTGCCTCAGAGGGCTTGCTGGGGGCCTGGCCTGGACCCGGGTGGGCAGCCAGGGTCTCTGGACAGAGGAGACACTTAAACACAAGTGTTGCTTCAATTAAAAATATCACAAAAGGAATATGTTTGTGGTGACAAGTAATACAAGGGTCTGAAGAAAGCAAGCAGATGACAGCAAACCCTTAAGCTTGAAATCCTCTGAGGTAGAACACAGCAATGTGGGACAAGCAGGAAAGAAGCATTTTAAAAGGATAAACTACACCACCTGATAACAGGCTTGGTAAGACTGACAGAGAATCCCCTTGAGAAGACAGAGCTGGGGACCCCCGGGAGGACAGAGGCTAGGGTCCCCCGGGGAGGACAGAGGCTGGGGTCCCCTGGGAGGACAGAGGCTGGGGTCCCCCGGGAGGACAGAGGCTGGGGTCACCCCCAGGAGGACAGAGGCTGGGGTCCCCCCCGGGGAGGACAGAGGCTGGGGTCACCCCTGGGAGGACAGAGGCTGGGTGACCCCTGGGAGGACAGAGGCTGGGGTCCCCGCTGGGAGGACAGAGGCTGGGGTCCCCCCGGGAGGACAGAGGCTGGGGGACCATGGTGCCCCCAGGCTCCCGAGCACTGGACCTGGACTCGGCCTCTGACCCTCCTTCCATGGCTTGTTTTTCAAACCTCAGCGACCTCACTGAGCATGAACGCTGGCCAGGCGCCAGGCCACGCAGCCCCCGCTGTCAGGACCCCACGCAGAGGGACACAGCCCAGGAGCGGGAAGGGGTGCCTTGGGGCGGGGCCGCTCCTGCTCCTGTGCCCTCTGGGTGCCAGGACAGCTCCTCACTCAGACGAAAGGACAGCAAGAGAGCAGGAAGACAGCCTGTGAGTGTGATCCTGCCTGAAGGTCAGGAGGAAGGTATGCGAAACTCAGCCTCGCAGCCGGGGCGGGAGTGGCCTCCGGGCAGAAAGCACAGGGAGGACGTCCAGATGAAGGCCTGGGCCTCGCCACCCCCCTCTGTACAATGTGCCGGCTCAGCAGTCTCAGTCAATAATTCAACCCACTAGCGTTGAGCCCGCACGGCAACAGTGGGAAGCTGACACCCAGGCCAGGCCTGGACACCGCAGAGGCGGAAGTGTCGCGGTGTCCACACTCACTGCCACCATCTGGCTCACGGCTGGGGCTCTTCTGTCAGGACCCCAGGCCGCCGGGCACCAGCAGCAGAGGTGTGCTGGTGGGGACGTGGGGACGCCGTGCTCTCCTCACGCAGACACTGCAGGGTCACTGTTGCCCGGAGGAGTCGTCAGGGCCGCGAGGGGCCTGTCCCGCCATACCTGGGGCCTCCCTCTCGGAGGAACAGCCAGGTCCTGAGTTTCTTTTCACTCAGAAGCTTGTGTGATTCCATTTCTTTCCTCCAAATCTTCCCAAGACTGCGACCCCCGCCCTTGGAAAGGCTGTGACAAAGTGAATGAGGCGCAGAGCTGTGCTCGGATTTATGCAGAACCATTACCCCCATCGCCAAGTCACCCTCCCTCCCCTCTTCAGCAGTCAGGCCTCCCATTAGCAGTTTGATGGCCACTGCTCATGAAGGGGCACCTTTGCTAAACCAGCTTCGAGGATCCGTCCCCCGGGAGAAGCTGGTTAATCTGGAATGTAGTCGTGTGTATGAGGCTGACACAGCCCGAGTCACCATCTGCGTGTCCTTTTTTGTGGCTGCTGTTTATTATCCCTTTCCTTTCCTCTCTGCGAGCTGTAATTCTCGACTTGCTGGAGACAGTCTGGGGTCCTCTTTTCTCTGGGAGCCCTGGAGAGGCTGCACACGTACGTATGTGCGGCCCCTCCTTGGTGAACCAGGGAATTCCTTTGTTGGCCACTCTTTGCTGCTTTTCATTAGAGTGATTCCCCAAGCACTCTTTGTTCAACATGTCTTCAAGGTGTTTTTTTTTTTTTTTTTTTTTTTGAGACATTTTAATGCCATTTCCCCTGACATTTTAAAAAATTTTATTATTTATTTGGCTGTGCTGAGTCTTTGGAGCTGTGCACAGACTTTCCGTAGTTGTGGCGAGCAGGGCTCCTGGCTGCAGCTGGCGGCTTCTCTTCTGTGGGGAGCGGGCGCTGGAGGGCAGGCTCGTAGTCGTGGCACACGTGCTTAGTTGCTCTGCAGCAGGTGGAATCTTCCTGGACCAGGGATTGAACCTCTGTCCCCTAAACTGGCAGGTGGATTCTTATCCACTGTTCCCCTGGAGAGGTCCCCAAGGTATTTAAAAGCAGAGAGAGAGGCCTCTGTTAATTTTCCCAAGTTGGCCTATGAGTCCACTTGTGAACTGTAGCAGAACCCACTGTGAACTGTAGCAGAAATCAGGAAAATTTAATAAATGTTGATCAATGACTCTACCTTGCTTTTCAGGCTTCTCGTGAGTAATTTTCACAGATTTCTTTCATACCAACCAATACAAATAGGATTTCTGAGCCAAGCTTTCAGCTTACATTTACGAGGTGACATATCTTTATAGACAGATACCTACCTCTCAATGATATCTGCCCATAAGTCAGACACAGAGATTTGGCTTCTGAATTACACACCCTGAAGACTTCTCTCCTTTTGCAACGTGTGTATGGCAGCATGGCACACACTCAGTGCTCAGCAAACCCTACTGAGCTTGGTGATGCTGACAATTACATCTTCTTACACTTGTCTCAGGAACAGAAGTTCCAAGTCTGTCGAGACTGTATAGAGATGTTTTATCTTTGTTCCCTTAAAAATGAAGACCAAGTATTTCCAATAAAACATGGCACTTTAAAATCAGAGTATCATGTATGTACATCTGAACAGCCCAAAACATGGTTTTCAGTTAGACCAGTTATAGCAAGATAACTCTTGCCTGGAAAATCCCATGGACAGAGGAGCCTGGTAGCCTGCAGTCCATGGGGTCGCTAAGAGTCCGGCACGACTGAGCAACTTCACTTTCACGTTTCACTTTCATGCACTGGAGAAGGAAATGGCAACCCCCTCCAGTATTCTTGCCTGGAGAATCCCAGGGACAGAGGAGCCTAGTGGGCTGCCATCTGTGGGGTCACACAGAGTCAGACACGACTGAAGCGACTTGGCAGCAGCAGCAAGATATTTCTTACTATATTTCTCCCATTTCATAGCAAGATATTTCCAGGTTGTGAGCAACAACTTTTTAGCATTGCTTTGGGGTGACAGGATACCCCAATAGTTTTGCACAAGTATTTATTCCTACGAGGCATGAGCGTAAGCTCTTGACGACACTGCAGTGGCAATGTCTCTATATGGCAATGGCTTTTTTTTAACTTTCCAATGTCACTTTGCCATCTTCCCATAAGCCTGGGCACTCACAAGTATCTGAAACTCTACTGCCTGGAAGGTTCTGGAGAAAAGCCTTTCCAAAACATGTCACCTCTGGCAGCCCTGGAATCCCTGACCTCTGGTTTTCCTGTGTGCATACTCCAGAGCTCCCAGAAGAGAGAGTCTTTCTCTTAATTAATCTGGAAAACTAAGGCCAAAAAGGAGAAATGTTCTAGTTCCCAGGGGGAACTGGTAGACATGGCCTTACTGGGGCCCTCTACTCTCCCCTAGAGGCTGCTCTAGTGGGCCCACCGTCCGAGGCAGCTGTTCACTTCATCCAGATGTGTCTGCTTTGTCTTGAAGAGCACCGGCTCCATGGAGATCTCAGGCCTGACTTCTCACCACTGGCTGCGCAGCAAGATACGGCTGGATGTCATGCTCACGAGCCGGGGTCTTTGTGCATTTAGCCGCCCCGTGGCCCCCAGGCCCCGCCTGCTCAGAAGCTGTGGGCACCTTCCCAGGCTGGGCGTTTGGAGCCCAACTGCTCCACTGCACAGGCGTAAGGCTCGTGGAGCGTTTGGAACAATGACGTGCTTGCTGTTGTGTCACTTTCCCTTTGTTTTCCCAATAAAATCTTTCCTAAAATCATTTAAATATAAAGACGTCTATAAAAGGTCTTGTATAATTGTACTATAAATTAAATATTTTTCTGATTTTTTTTTCTGTCTCACTGGGAAGGAACCTTTAAGATCTAGTTCACTCTCCCTATTTTAAAGACAAGTGTCCTGAGAGCCAGGGAGGACAAAGCTGGTTGAGGGCAAGGCTGGCACCAAGGCCGAGATCTCCTAGTTCACACGGGACAAGGCCCCCCTTCCCTCCTTCCTGTTTCGCTCTCCTCCTGGGCTCATCCCCACCTCTCTGCCCTGTGCGATGAGGCTGTTTATCAGATGACATCCTTTGGCGGATGCTGCCTGGGAGGGAATCCTCGAGGCAGTGACCGGAACCGGGGCGCAGGCCCTGGCAAACGACTGCCACCACTGTCGCTGGCATCACTGACTCGATGGACTTGACTTTGAGCAGGCTCCGGGAGTTCACGATGGACAGGGAAGCCTGGCATGCTGTGCTCCATGGGGTCACAAAGACTCGGACACGACGGAGCGACTGAACTGAATTGTCACCAGGCCAGGAGGGAAACTTTAAAAAAAAAAAAAAAAAAAAGACCAGAATCTGTTTCCTTCTTTTTGTTTTTTTCTTCACTAGAGCCACATGTTGCTATGGGAACGAGTGCTGGTTTCAGTTGGTCTAACTGGGAGCAGTATTTGTTGGAATTAATTGTTTAATTATGAGCTCCTTTTCCGGAAGGGGCTCATAACAGAGGACTGACTCCCTTCCAATCCCAACATATACGTAACTTCACCTTTGGATGAAGACCGGCCTTTGGCTGGTGGTGGTTTATTTCATTTGCCCCACAAGCTCTTCTGTTCCACATTATTGTACAGTATCCATTTTTCATTGCCTGTCACAATTTGTTTTAAAAACAAAATGTGTTCATTACGTTAAAGTAGAGAATCACATGCGGAAATAAGGTCAAGACAGTTTTTTCACTTAACTTACGTGGCACCCAAACATCAAAGCGAGGAACAGAACCAAACTGCTGCAGATGATTTTCAATGCTTGACTTGGATATTTTGAGTATGCCAGCTATCTCTCGAGGTAAAACATTAATTGTTCTCCGTTAATGTCTCAATTGCTATCAACTTCAACTGGTCTACTTGACCATGGAGCACCAGCCAGCAAGAAATCTCCAGCAGGAAACTTCACAAACCACATCTGACACATTCTATCAGTCACAGCACCTTCTCCACACTCTGCACAAATCTTTTCTCATGTCTCAGTTGTCTTTTTACCTTTCTTGAAATACATGCCAAAAATGTTGCTTTTTACTTCCATCTTCAATATTAAAATGCTTACACAAAAAGTGCACTGGGATGACCCAGAGGGATGGTATGGGGAGGGAGGAGGGTTCATGATGGGGAGCACATGTATACCTGTGGCAGATTCATTTCGATATTTGGCAAAACTAATACAATACTGTAAAGTTTAAAAATAAAATAAAATTAAAAAAAAATAAAATAAAATGCTTACACAAAAATGGTTACACAATTTTGATAAACTTTTTAAAATGCACGGTGATATGACAGCTGTCACAATAATATCTAACCAAACTGTTTCGAATGAAGTTAAAGATAAATAAGCACTACTAGAGTCATGGGGAAGCTGAATGAACTTTTTTGGCCAACCCAACATTATGCCTTTTTGGGAGATAGAGCACCTTGGATGTTAAGAGCCAAACTGGCTGAATTGAAACTCTTACAAATCACTTAACATTGCTCAGCTTTGGTTTCCTCATCAGTTTATCCGTTTTGCTTAAAACAGAACATTTTTTATTGCAAAAACTATGCACTAAAAGGTGCATAAAATACAAATGTACAACTTGTTGAATAACTATATAGTGAACTCCAGCTACGTACACCGCACGCAGGTCAAGAACCAGAAACACTGCCGGCACCGTATGGTCCCTTCCTGATCTGAGCCCCCGCCCTACTATTAAAACCACAGCCTGCCTTTAATAATAATCACTTCTTTTCTGTGTGCACATCCTTAGATGTCATAGCTTAGTTTCTGACATTTGTATGAATGTAACCCCACTACATGGATTCTTCTGTGCTGGCTTCTATCTTTGGACACGCTGTGATGTTCATCCCCAAGGACTGCGGGGATGAGAAGTTGTTTCACTGAATCTTTTCCTTTATTTGGCTACCTGATGGGGAGAGGGAGCGATGGACGGACAGACTGAATCATTCATCCGCTAACTCAGGAAGCAGGTACTCTGTGCGCACATGTGCCGGGCCCAAGTTAGGGCCAGGACATGAGACAAAAAATTACTACACTGCCTCTTTCCTCAGCTACATAAGTTCAACACATAACTGGAGCCCTGACAGCTGCCTACAGACTGTCCACCCCATCCTCACTCTCTGTTACTGACTCGGCAAAGGCTTTCTTTCCTGTTGGTTCTTGTGAGCAGGAACTTGATCGTTCCATATTGCGGAAAGGAAGCTTTTCCTATAAGTCCTTTCTAGCCCGTGGGACTGCTTGTGCCCCTGAGGTCCCTACCTCCTGAAAAATCACTCCACAACCTGCTCTCCAACCAGGCTTCATCAAAGCCAAAATAAGAAACGGGCATAAGCGAAACAGGCATAAGAAGAAACAGGCTGACAGACTGACACCTCCTTAAGGACGAAGCAGCGTGCCTTTGCTGCTCTTCTGCGGTGACTAGCTGAACGCGAATGAAAGGTTTGTGAGAGACGCCGCATCAGAACCAGCACGGCTGCTGTGTGGGTATGAGTGGAAACTTCAGATCCTCCAGGATGTTTGTGGTCCTGTCCACAAGGCCGTTTCTAACCTCCTGCAGGCAGGAGAGCCACGTCTGCCTCCCAAGTAGCTCAGAGTCAGGCAGCAGTCAAGGCAGGTGGGCTGGAAGGACCTCGCAGCTGCACTGGCGACTAGACCAGTAGAAAGTGATGGAGGAAAAAGCCAGAGAGACCTTTTCGGCTCTAGGCATCAGGGAAAATCAGATGAATGAAAATAACTGAAGGAGAGCAGGTTGGGAGGGGAGGGACTCGCTGACAGACAAACCGACATGTGCCTGTCGTCTAGTGCTGAGCGTGAGAGGAGGATGGGAAAGCCGCCTCCCCTCCGAGTGGCAGAGGGAGGGGCGCGTCCAGGGGCAGAGCCAAGGAGGAGGGGCAGGATGACAGGCTCCCTGGTGGGCAATGAAAGGAAAAACGTTCTGAGAAGTTGAGATAGACGACAAGGAAATGCTGAGCAGACAAGAAGCAGGAGGTCACTGGAGCCAAGTGGCACTGTCTTCGACAGGTAAACATTAAGGGAATTTATTGATAGAAGTCGTAAATGTAGCTAAAAAATTAAATGAATTCATTGCCTGGTGCTCACAAAGGAAGATGAGAGACAGATGCCAACAGCAGACACGCGCTTCCCAAAGGAGAGGCATGAAATGCCGAGGAAATCAGAAGCGTGCCCGGACAGGTGACCAAGAAATCTGAATGCCCGCAGCCTGCCTGGTGGTCATCACCCAAGAGCTGGCCCTGGTGGAGGGGTTGGGGGCAGGGGAGGGGGGCGGGGATTAGCCTGCGGCCAGATGTCTAGCCTGGTGCGGGGAGGACAGGCTGACTAGAGCGACACAGACACGTGACCACGTCAGGCAAGAAATCCCCAAGGACTTTAGCTCTGGACCCTTCCTGTTGCCACATCCCCAGAGTTGCCAGCAGTTACAGCCACGTACACGCGCCACCTTCCCACCTTTGCCCAGACAGCCTGCCCTCCTGCCGAATGCTCTTCAACTCACAGGGGTGCCAAGCCGCACTTCCCCACCTGGCTCTGCTCTGACACCCTGTCCGCATGGGGCAGTGCCTGCAGCAAACAGTCTTACCTGGGAGAACTGGCACACTTCTTTCCCTATCTGCACACACCATCTTACCTCTCATGATAGAAACCAACTCCATCTACACTTCTTGAAATTCGTACAGTCTGTGGGCTGGTAACATTCACTATCTAAAGGGAAACAGGTCCTGGCTCTGAGTCAATGCAGGCTACTGATGCCCCTTGGCAGATAAGCCAGGACAGACTGAAGAATCCTGGCCTGCCTTCCACCCCGTCCTCCACTGTAAGGAAGAGGCATCCTGACCCATCTTCCATGGCGTGGTTCTGGCTACATGGGACTCGGGACCAGGCTTGTCCTGGACCCCTGCCTGCTTTCCCTGCTGGCTGTGCCATCACAGTTCCCCCAGGAGTCCTGACCGACCCACCCCAGGCACCCTCCTTCCCTCACTCCTCTGCCTCTGCACACATCCTGCCCATCTCCAAGAAGGGGGATATGACGCCCAGAACTGGTATGCTGCAATAAAGAACGTTCTCTTTGAGGCCGTGCTACATCCCCGATACTCCATGAAATCAACTCTTGTGCCTTCTTGTTTGCTCTGAGAATGACACAGCTTATGGATCTTGCCTTGTGATCCTGGTCATTGTTTATTTTATGATTTGAGATGTTCCCAGGTTGGCAACACCACACTGAGGTTTTCCTTCCTGATCAATAACTCACTTGATAAAGCAGCTGAGCAAGTTGCTCATCAGCTAGATATGATGGGGTCACCAGTTAATTAGTGACCTAAGTCAACCCATTCAAACTGGGGACTCCAGTCTCCAAACTGGCGGGTCCCAAGTGGCTGGGGCTCCTTGCAGATATTTTTGTAAACTAACTGGGGAGAGATCTGGCATGCCAGCTTTTTAGTTCTGTAAGGGGAAATTATTCCTCTGGTCACTGAAGTGAGGGCCTGGGGGTCAAGACCTGGAAGAAGACCCTGACCTGACTTGCTCCAGTGCTTCTCAGCCTTCTCTGACTTAAGAATTCCTTCTACTGTTAAATGACAATTACAAAGTCCCATTCAGGAACTAAAGAAAATAAAATGGCTTAAAAAAAAATGCATTATATAAGAAACAAGGGATTGCAAATAAAAATATTTAATTTTAGCTTCATATACTATTAAGTAAAGATACGTTCGAATTGTTTTCTAATTTAGTAATATAGATGTAATTTAAGTGGTTAGAAAAATTGAGAATTATTGGTAAAATTTTAAAACTATGATGTTTTGTTTGGGGCTCAAATATCTATTAAAATACAGATTCAAATTTATACTTCTGTTACATCTTCAAAGAATAAAAAAGTGTTTTTATGACCTGATGTTTAGAATTCTTTAATTTTGTGCTTTAAAAACTATCAATGGCTTTCTTTATTTTATAATTTTCAGGTTTGTTTTGAAATAAAAAGGTAAGCAAAAGTTTCAGGCTTCTGTTTCTAAGCTCTTCTCTGCAAGAAATATATTGTGGGCGTGTATCATTTTTATTCTAAATAAATACAAAGGCAAAATGAATATACGTTATCACAATATTTTCACTGCTTAAAATGCTTTTCAAAGAACCAGAAGCACCTTGATGTGCCCTGGAGAACTCTCATCTGACAAATAACGCACGATCCAGGGCCCACTGTGTAATGTGTGGGGCTCAGTGAAAAATGGAAATGTAGCGTCTCTCCTTCAGAAGGCAGAGAGAAAGCTTTTCCTTTTCTCCCAGGGTCTCTCCTGACGTGCCCCAGGGTTTTCATCTGCTATTTGATGCTGTGCTCGCTCCAGCTCAGGGGACACCGTCAGGTCAGGGCAGACCCTCAGGGCACCCAGGGCCCCTCATCCTGTGATTAGCACAGGGGACCCACACCAGATCCTGACTCTCCTCACAAATGTGTGGGGGTCCCACTGGGAGTGGCAGTGGTCACACGGCAGGCTGAGGAGGCTGCGTGGGTCCAGGCACCAGGGGTCAGGGTGGGTGGCTGAGAACCCGTCCTAGGAAAGGAGAAGGGGCGGAGGCTGGCCTGCAGGGAGCCCCTGGTGGATGCTCTTCCCTTAAAAAGAAAATCCAAAGGTAAGATTTCCAAGAATTTCAAGAGGATGAGCACAGAGCCCCTTCCGGGTATAGAGCCCCACGCAGCAGCCCTGGCCACACGCCCAGCACACTGGTCCTGTACAGATCTGAGAAGTTTACGCAGGGGTGAAACTGCAGGATGGTTACTATTTTTATGCCTTTCATTTACCTCTTGAGCTTCAACCTTACTGTTTCTTACGACTGTGGTCTTTAACCAGCGGTCAGGCCTTCAGGGTGTGCGCTAAGCACATCTGACTGTGTAAAAGCAAGAGCGTGATGAGCAGATGGACCTGTGGCATGGCCACCTGCCAACTCCAACCCCTCACCGCCAGCGCTTACTCTATGCCCACCTGAGGAACAGAGGCTAAGCAATTAACTTACAGATGGATTATTTTGCACTCAAAATGGAAACAGACGTTCTTCTCACTTTAAGTGGTATGAGTGGGCCCCGGGTGGCTCTTGGAGCCCAGAGGGATGCAGGCTGTTGGGGGAGGCAGTCCCAGGGGTCTGGCATGGTCCTAGTTTGCACTCGGGTCCTGTGCTGTCGCTCACAGCGCCCTCCCTCGGGCCCTCAAGGCATTGCAGGCACTGCCCACGCCTCTCTCATCTGAAAGAACCCGCTGTGTCCTCCAGAGCCATTTCCAGCCAGAGAAGAAAGCATGTTTGAGGCCCAGGAAACTCACCTGCCGGCTACCCCAGCCTTGGGAGCCCAAACTTGAGAGAATAACTCACCCACTCTTCCCTCATGAATTCCACAGGTTGGAGGGACACCCAGACAGTGTGGCCCCAAATCACAGCTGCTCCCCAGAAACAAGGCCCAGGCCCAGGCCCAGGTGAGGAACAGGCCAGGGAGGAAGAGGCTCGCCCACGAACACTATGTGCAGGCCGGCGCAGGACTGGGTAGACGGACAGAGAAAACCTGCAACTGTGCGTCCCGGCCGCCCCGTGGAGCTGGGGTTCCTCACACACCACACTCAGGGGCCCAGGGACCCTGAGAGAGCTGGCGTCTGGGAGGGGAGAGGACTCTCCAGGTCTCTGCACAGGGGACGAAGTGAAGCTGCAGGGGCTGCCTGCTGCTCGTGGTGAACAGACACCCAGAAATGGTAACAACAGTTCCCCGGTGAGCGAGCAGGGCTCCTCCTTCCTGTACCAAGCAAGCTGTGTGAACAACAGGCCACTGATGGGCGGAACCAACAGCCGCAGTTCACTTGGGCCGAGGTGTCGCCCAGAGAGCAGGAAGTGCCGCTGTGTCTTTCACCAAAGGGGGCCCTTACCTCGTTTGCTGTGTTGTGTGTTCCAACGATTCGGATGAAGGATGCTGGGCGTCTTTCAAAAGTTACCGACTGCCAGGACCTGTGAGGAGAAACATAAGCACTGCTTGGTTACACTGTCCTGTGATCCTTTGACGGCTCAGCCCAGCAGAGCCCAGGATGTGGAGGGGGTGGGGGTCTCCACCCACCGTGTGGAGTGGGGACAGGAGTACACGGTGCCCCACAATCTCAGCAAAGGAGGTGCTGCCCTTCTGTGAAGGCTCGACACAGGCAAGCATGAGATGCAGACCCGTGCACATAGTGACAAGAGTATGGCCACACGGGGGAGGGATCAAGGCGGGCAGGGCTCATGAAGTAACAGGGCCACGATGGTGCTGCCCTCAGAGGGTTGTGGACCTAATGGCTGCACCCAGGTGGGCACAGTGACTTCCTGGGAGGGTCCTGGAGGAGGAGCTGAAGCAGGCAGGCAGGCCAAGGGCAGGGCGGCTGGGCCCAGCACTGCAGGTTGGGAGGGGGGCATTCACTGCTGTGCGAGCCCTGGGCTCCCATGTCTGACCCCCCACATGCAAGTGGTGGAGGCACCTGGGGAAGCAAAGGCAAGTTTCTCCACTGGCCTCCCTTCAGCCCTCTTTTTCTGCTTCCCAACGCATCCCCCAAACAGTTTAGTCTTTGGATGGATGGGCTCAAAAGCAGCCTCAGGATTTTAAACGCCCCTCCTCATGGATCGGCAGGGGCTGGGCCAGTGGAGCAGGCCCCAGTCTCTCCCGAAAGGAAGTGGTCTGCTCCCGATTTACTGCTCCTGGCTCGTCGGAAGGCATGAGACGCTCGGCAGCCGCGGCTGCAGACTCTGCTCATGCTTTCATAATCAGCGCAAGGCCCTCGCGGCTGCCGCAGCCCTCCTCCGCACACATGGCGGAGCCGCCAGCTGCTGGGACGCTGTTTCCTGTAATTGTCTAATTACCAAGTAATGCTACCAAAGAAAATACACGTATTTGTGGCTTATTTCTCCCCCTTTGCTTTCAGGTGTTCCATCCTCCCTCTCACCATGAGCCGCCCACGGAGACTGATTCACTGCTGCCTGGACACCAGGCCCCTTGAGGTCATTAAAAAGTCATTACCATCCTATGTGCAAAGTCTGTGCCTCTGGAAGCAGTTTTCTGGAAACAGCATAAGAAAAATCACTCTGTCTGTAGAAAGGCTATTCATACATGAAGGTGATGCCATCTGACCATCCCCAGGGTCTGCATTCCTGGCCCAATTTCTCAGTGTTTTGTTCCCAGACCCACACAGCTCCCTTGGAAAGCCCAAGCCCAGGGTGGGCCTGTGAGGAAGGCCCCGTGGGGCTTCAACACTGGACCTGGGCTCCGACAGGCCTGGGGGTCATCTCTGCACTAAGCACGGGGGCTGAGCACAGACTTGCGTTCTTTCTCCAGCAGGTAGGGGAGGCTAGGGGTTCACACAGCACAGGCATCAGAACCCCATCTCACTGCCAGCGGCAGCGACAGCACACACCAGAGCTGGTCCACCGCACTTCTCAGACCCCTACTCCAGGACAGGGGAACAGAGCTCGGGCAAGTGACTCAGCCAGTGACAACCATTCACTTCAGTCGCCCAGGCGAGTCCGACTCTTTGCAACCCCACGGACTATAGCATGCCAGGCCTCCCTGTCCATCACTGACTCCCGGAGCTTGCTCAAACTCATGTCCATGGAGTCAGTGATGCCATTCAACTGTCTCATCCTCTGTCATTCCCTTCTCCTCCTGTCCTCAATCTTTCCTAGCATCATGGTCTTTTCCAATGAGTCAGTTCTTCGCATCAGGTGGCCCAAGTATTGGAGCTTCAGCATTAGTCCTTCCAATGAATATTCAGGACTGATTCCCTTTAGGATGGACTGGTTTGATCGCCTTGCAGTCCAAGGGACTCTCAAGAGTCTTCTCCAACACCACAGTTGAAAAGCATCAATTCTTCGGTGCTCAGCTTTCGTTATGGTCCAACTCTCACATCCATACATGACCACTGGGAAAACCATAGCTCTGATATTAGGTTCAGCCAGTTTCACAAAAGGGATTGGGATGGAGAGGGGGCTGGGAGTGGAGGAGACTGAGAAGACTTCTTAGCTTTTAAGTCCTGTGCTTATCCAAAAAAATTGTCCAGTGCTTCTGGACAGGCAGGTAAGACCTGACTCTTGTGAGCTCACGGCCCTCAACAACACGCTCAGGGCTCTGAGAGCGCAGACAGGCCTGGCATCGCGCCCCTGCCCCCTGGACGACCCCACCCCCACCCTGCCCTACGTGTGGGGTGGAGGCCAAGGCCCTGAAGGGAGTGAGGGCTCATTGTGGGGCGTCCTGGGGGGAGCTGGGCCTGAACCCCACTCGTTGTCCCGCTGTCGCCCCCTTGGCTCCATCTCCCGTCCCGCCTCCTGGGGGCTCAGGCCCTGGCCCCCCACCCTCTGCGCGGGGAGCAGCAGGGCCACAGCCTGAGCAGGAGGGAGCACTGCTGGAGTAACAAGATCAGAAGGCCTCAATTTAATACCAATCCTCCATTGCACTGCATTAATATCTAATCATATTAGAGTTCATTTTCACTAACACAGCCCAAGAGGTGAACACATGATTTCATCTTCAGCAAACTGGATGACAGCCCTAAGACCAAAGCACGAGCAGGAAGGGAAGCCAGTCAAGATGAGGTAATGAGCATCTCTTCCTCCCAAGTATCGGCTTCCATTTCCCCCAAACGTCTTCGAAACGGCTCTCCGCATGCCCAGCAAGGAATGACAGGCGGCAGGCGACAGTCATGGTCGTGTCGGAGCCACATGCATAGGCACGGCGCCACCCCGAGGAGGCTCACGCATCACAGAGCCAGGTGCCGCCACCGCCGCTTGGTCTATGCAGAAGCTCAGCGCCTTTCTTACTGAGCTAGAGAGCTGTATGAAGACCCCTACTCGTCCAGGACTCTGCATCTCCTCTGTAGTAGGTGACACTCCCAGGAAGACAACAGAGCAACATCATCACTCAGTTCAGAGCAAGGCGGGGTGCTGGGAGGACGTGTCTGAACAGTAACTACCAGTGTCAAAAAATATGCACAGCCTTTGCTCTGAGCACTTACCCCAAACAGAAAAACCCACATAGGAGTGACGTCCCAACCCTGGCACTTGCCAGCTCTGCAGTGGACAAATCAGAAGCCCTCGCTGAGCTGCAGTTTCCTCATTTGTCCAATGCTGATGGGAATAATACCACATCCTCCATCACAAAAATGCATCTAGAATGAGGTCTCGATTATGTTAAATTGTAAATATCTATACACGTATGTATTCTAAGAGAGAGGTCTATAAGCATGTTTGCCAAAATATTGTTTGGATGGAAGAACTTCAAGAGACATTAGCTGTAAACTTCTGCACTCTTTGTACTATTTAGTTTGGTAGAATGTGTATTAGAAAAAAGTTTCTAGCTTGCCTACTATCCAAGCCTTTAACACAGATCACGTGATGTGAAGCAAGAGAAAATGCCAGTACTGGATTATTATGTAAAATATTTCCGGTTGAGAGACTTGCTGGGTGACAGTCAAGACAGCAGGTTTTAATCGTGGCCTTTCGTGACCCACAGGGAGGACGGCAAAGCGGCTGACAGCGTGGGCTGTGGAGCCAGGCTCCTGGGTTTGAACTTTTAGCCAGCTCTGTGACCTCAGACAAGCTACTTAACCCTTCTGGGCTTCAGTCTCCTCTCTGTAAAATGAGGATAACAGACATAACTATCTAACTTTCTGTGTGCGTAAAGATTAAATACATTAACAAATGTAAAACACCTAGAACAGTACTGGCATGCGCTAGGTTCCAAGAGAAAGAGCTGACACTGTTGTTACTACTGTACTTACCTGCCAGCCACACACACCCGGACGAGACGCACCGTTTTCCAGGGACCCCACTGTGAGTCGCCGAGTCTGCTGGTGTTGATTTGGTGACGACTGCAGAGATTCCCACCACACTCCATCAGCACCCATTATACCCGTTACTTGGAGGCAGACAAGGTAGCTGAGCTTTGAAGGAATTAAGCAAGTCTTTGGCGAAAGCACTCTTGGGGTTGGTGCCTGCTAGGTGTTATGGGAATCATGCAAGATGGAGTGCTGCCCTGATGAAGTTTACGATCTCTCTGGGGAGATCAGCGGTCCTTTCATAATCAGAGGACAACGCAAACTGTACTACGGTCCCAACTCATAACCTGGTGGTGTTCCAAACCTCCCTGGTAATTGGCTGTTTAAAGTTTGGAAGCAGTTTTTTCAGAGAAATAAAGCCATACATTTTGATTGAGTTCCAAGACCCACCCATAAAACTTACTTTAATCCATAATGAGGCTGAAATATTATGTATATGAAGTTTAAAAAAGGAAGGAAAAAAATGTTGTTGTTGCCATAGTAGTAATTAAACAAGCCAGAAAAACAAGTGATTTAAAACAGTCTCTTTAAAGCTGCTGCTTGAGGAATGAGGATTAAATACTACAACGCATATAAAATCCTGGGGCTGTCACTGAAATATGGTAGGTGGTCTGTTAACAAGGAGAGTGAAAAAGTGGGTCAAGAACTCTCATCCTGAAAGGCTCATCTGACTGCAGACCATGGTGTGGTTTACAGGGGGCTTCACAATCGCTGTGCACATGTTACTCACGAAAACCGTACATGCTTGTAAAGTGTGCTGTGATTATTCTGGGGAAGGAGATATGCTGAATTCATGAGAGTGGCTGTCTCTCAGGAGAGGGTGAGGAGTGGGCTCTGCTGATGGGGAACAAAGGACACTTCAACACCAACTGCAATGTTTCATTTCTTTGATGAAAATAAAAAGACAAAGTGTATGTGAAAAATATTAACTACAGTCAATTCCAGGGGTGAGTATGTGAATGAATGTTATAATAGTTTTTATTCTTTTCTGCATTTTAAATAGTTCTTGAAATAAAAAGAAAGCAAGGAAGGAAGGAAGGAAGGGATTAAAATGGTGTCTGTGTTTAATGTGAGAAAGAATTAGCCAGAGATGAAATTAACTAAACTGGAAATATAAAAATTAGGGGGAAAGTGGAGTCAGTCCCTCCAGGGGGTGTGCCAGGTCTCTGGATAGCTGTGTCTTTGTCCAAAGCAAGCAGAGGACAGGGAGCTGGCAGGTGGGAGAGGAGGGTGTGGTTGTCAGTGGTGAGAGCAGGGTGGTACCACACAGGCCCAAAGGGCTTCGCCGAGACTGCTTTTGCATCCTCAGCCTCGTCCTGTCTTCTCTGGGGATCCTGCAGATTCTATGCCAAGGGTGCCTGGTCTTTTCAGCTCTGAAAAATTACGTGATTTTGCTACTTGTGCTCTAATGAGAAAGAGAATGTCAGGATTTTTCTATAGCAGAACTGGTGGACACCGGGGAGAGGGCCAGGAGTGTTTGGCCAGGGCCAGACTGGCAGTTAAACACAGCAAACTGAATAAGTGGGTTAACCTTTGCTCCCTCCACTCAAAGGGCAGTTAGGAAATTTCATGTATGTTTCATATCGCATATATGTGTTCTAATACACACACACATACACACATGAGCATAAAACAAGCACAAAGAAAGCACGAAAGATGTCACCATTTTTCTTTGCCAACACCTCAGAGAGAAACACCCAGGAAACAAGTGGATTCACACTGCAGGCCCCGGAACGGCTCATGTCCTGAGTCACCAGCCACTGCTGAAGTTGGGGGCAGGCAGGAGGCTGGCTGAAAACAGGTAAAAGGAGCAGATGGGCTCCCCAACCCCCCTTTTCTTCTTCCTGCACAGCGGAGATGAGCCCTTTTCCACCTCAGCAGGAGATAGCGATTTCACTCTAGAGTCCTTTAACAGAGCGGGTCTAGATTCTGGGACACCAGGCACAGCAGAGGGTGGGCCCTTCAGGGGCTGAGCACAAGGAATACACACGAGTGAACACCCTAGATGGCACGACTTCCAGCACCCTCTCCACTCGTGGCTCTCAGGCCACCGTGACTCAGGCTTAACCACAGGCAGGGGACTGGAGGACCCCTCTGAGACTCTGACCAGCCCAAGAGGAAAGAGCTAGAAATACTCACCTACCTTGCTCCCCTCTGTCCCTCCATGCTTGCTTCCGTTAATACTTCTTGAGAGCTTAATGAGGAAGGCCCTATTTTCAACTCTGCCCTCAAGAAGCTTAGCTTCTAGTGGGGGAGAGAGAGACAAATAAAAGAAATAAAGAAATAGAAGAGTTAAAGAAGGGCTATGGGAAAAAAAAAAAAAAAGCAGTGTAAGTAAATGGAGAGGAGCACATGGCTTTAGATAATATCTTTAAAGAAGTTCTCTGGTGAAGTCACAAGTGGGCTGAGACCCACACAATGGACCTGAAGAGCATTTCCGTGAGAAGGAACAGACGGTGCCCAGAAGGCTAGATCGGAATGAGCGGACAGGGGTCTCCCAGTGAAACTCCTGAGCCAGGTCTGATAACCCTGAATCAAGTCCGCAAACCCCCGCAAAGAAAAAGCTTTTTGACAGCTTTCTCAGTGCCTAACGCTTCACTGCAAACAACTGAAGATCACCAAAGACTCTGACATGAATGATAAGAGACCAAACACAAATGGAAAAGAAAAATAACTCAGAGGATACAGATAAAGTTTAGACAGCAGAGTAAAACTTCAGAAAAAAACTTATATTACCCCTAGAAAGCTAAAAGAAAACATTATCACACCCTTGAAATAAGAATAAAATAGTGTGAAAAAGAAATACCTGGAAAATAAGAAAATGATCTTGCAAATTAAAATTATGAAGTGAAAGAAGTAATTCAACAAAATAGAAACTCAAGTCGAGGAAATTTCCTAGAATACCAATCAAAATGACAAAGAGAAAATGGAAGGAAAAGGATAAGAGAATGAGATGATTAAACCAAGAGGTTCACTATCCAATTAGCAAATGTTTCAGAAAAAAAGAGCAGAAAAGACACAAGTTATAAAATGTAAGAGTAACACAAGAAATTTTCCCAGATATGAAGGACATATGTTTCTAAGTTAGAGGCCACTGAGTGGCCGCTACAATGAAGGAGAAAGCAAAGCATCTTGCTGAGAAACAGACGATCTAAATGCTTCTAGAGGGGAGGAAGGTGTGGGAACCAGAACCACACGAGATTTTTCAAAAGCTGTAACTGAGGCGTGCTCCCAGCACAGGAGCGTGGCAGGCGTACAGCCGGTGCTGCGGTCGGTAGCCCCGCAGGAGAACAGGGCCAGCTTAAACGCGCATCACTCCGGCCTGGTTGGGCAGACTGGGGTGCGTCTCTGCCCTTACCACCAGAGACCGTGCAGCAGGAGAGATGGGGAGGGAGAAAGTCAAGCGATCTCCAAGGTGCAGAAAAACTGTATTTAAAAAAATGGGAAAAACACACATTTTTATATGTTTACACATAAACTGTCACCTCTGGACAAAGAGGTGGGTGGGAAGGAGACATTTCACTGTTTATAGTTTTATATTTTTAAACCATATTAAATATACTTTCTTTGAACGTATTGTTTTTTCAAAATAAACAGGGTCTGGGCTGGAAAAGAGTGAAGCAGGGGATTATTGCTCTTTTGTTATAAGCCTTGTGCACCTATTTGACTTTGAAAACTGAACATGTATATCTTTGATAAAAAATTTAAAGTGAAAAAAAAAAAGAGCAAAGCCAAGAACAGGAGAGAAGGCTGTGGTGGTGAGGAGTGGGAAGGGTATGTGGGGAGCATTTTATTTAAAACCTGCGCGAGCAGGGCTGGAAGGCAAAGGTAAACCTTCAGAAAAGATTCTCGAAAAGGAAGGAAATACTGAAGTTGTCCCCTGTCAACTGAGCATCCACAGTGGCACACCCCACCCCCTCAAGCCGTGGGCACCGAGCCGGGCGGTGCTGAAGGTGTGGGTGAGCTCCAGGTGCTGGACGGGGCCTGAAGACCTCTGCCGGGTGGGGTGCGCCTCCCGAGCTCCCCTGCTGTCCCTCTTCCCCCCGAGCGTGCTGTTCTTAGTCTGCTGCCCAGCTGCCATGAGCCAAGGACCATGCTCATTTCTTTAGCCACATCTAAACACGCGCCGTGAGGGAGATGGACTGGGCACGTGAGGGTGGGCGCGTCTTCCACGACGTGGTGAGGTGGGAACCCTGGCATCGTCACCGCTTTGAGACTGGGCCCTGGAGCATTCCCCCTGGCTCCCGGCCTGGCATGGCCTGCCGCCCCCTCTCTTGCCCAGATCTCCGGCGCCAGGCTACACTGAAGCCCTCCGCGGTGCAGGCCTCAGTAACCCATCTGGCACCTGAGAGTACATGCTTTTGTCTAGCAGGACGTTTAACTGGATTTTATGGCCGACTTGCTGCCCCGACCTAGAGGGGATTCTGGGCTTGTGCCATTCACTCTGTCTGTCCCTCTTTTCAGCACCTATTTATCCACAGCCCTCTATGTGCCAGGCTTAGGAAGAATGGCGCCAAGGCTGTCTAACCAACCGAAGCCCTGAAGGGGCAGGGACACAGCCTGTCAGGAGCCCCCGGGGACCAGTGACCCTTTGGTCACAGGCTGGTCAGGCACAGAGGGGAGGCTCACAGACACACTTTGCTGGTTTACAGAGTAGTTTTTAAAACTTTAGTCGCCGTTTAAAAATTAAAAGATGTCACACAAAAATACAAATTCCTGGAGACTTCCCTAGTGGCCCAGTGGCTGGGACTCCACACTCCCAATGCAGGGGGTACCAGGTTCAATCTCTGGTCAGGGATCTAGATCCCACATGCCTCAACTAAGACCCTGGGGGCAGTCAGATAAATAGATACTTTTAAAAAATAAAACTTCTGGTTCCTCTTGAAAACCAGATGAACTAGTGTCCTGGGGTTGTGTGGAGAAAACACTGGCTCGCGCCGAGGTAGACGTGATGGCCTCGGCTGCTCCCCTGGGGTGTCGCCCTCACGCCTGGGGGGCTCTGCCCTGGCCGGGTCCACCTTGCTCACTCCCAACCCTGCCCCCGGCCCAGGGGGTCGCCAGCATTCTACCCCAGCCTTACATACAGCTCAGGGAGTGTTAAATAGAGGGAACTCAATTTCGAACTCTTATACAGGAATCCTAGAAACCTCAAAATTCTTGGGGAATCTAACGAAGTGATACACAAATTATGTTTCTGTTAAAAAAAAAATCTATTTATCGTCTTACACTGTTCTCTTCTTGGCCTCAACACAGGTATGAGTGGCGTTTGTGGAGAGACCCTGCAGCTGATACAGTCTCCAGTGCTGGATGCCTGCCCTCTGTGGCCAGATTAACAGAAGTCAGGTTCCAGCGAGACAATGGGTTCTCAATCCTGGCTACATGCTGGGGTAACCCATGGGGCTTCGGAGACCAGTTAAAACTCTCCGGGGGTGGGCCTTGCATGAGCCTGTGTTCAGCTGACGTAGAGCCCCTCCGCGGGCTGGGGTGTCTGGTGGGGAGCAGTTTGCTGGGACGATGGCTGTCACCTGTCCCAGTTACAGTACAGAGCAGCCTTCCCCTAGCTTCCTCCCGCCCCAGGGACTTCTGGACCAGGAGCACACTGCAGGGGCGGGGGGGCAGAGGGTGGGTAGGTGGGGTGTTGGGTAGGTGGGCATTTTACACTTCCTGGCCAAGGTGGGTCTTAGGTCTCTCTGGTGAATGCACTAGCATTTAATGCTTTAACCTGAGCAGGTCTTGGCTTCACTATCCCTGCTCAGAGCCTAATTTTCCCTTTAAGAGAAGTTTCCTCTCAAAGAGAAGGTCGAGATCTTCCTGTCAGCTCCTCCTAAGAGTTGAGCGGAACGCTTCTAGCCCTGTGGCAGCTACAGAAAGGTGTGTGTCCTGGGACCTCTGAGGAGTGTCTGAACCAGAGTGTGGGGGAGACAGACGAGGGGGGCTGTTTTCATGCACATCTCGCTCAGCCCCCATCCCCAAGCTCCCGGCTCCCTCTCTCTGCCATGCAGCTCTCCTTGATTCCCCTAAGGGGATGCAGTAATTGATGATTAGCATTCCAAAGCTTGCCTTACATCCTGCTAGCCCGTCATATTTAATTACATTTTAACTATATTCGTCTTCGATAATAGCACGAACATAATTTAGATAATTATCTCTCTCTCTCTTATTCTCTGACTCTGTCTGTCTCACTTAGAGCTCCTCGCAACAAAAATCGCTTCCTCGGCTCAAACACATAAACAGACTCTGGGGCCAAGTGCTTTTCTCTCTCTCTTGCAAAGCAGCTGTGCCAGAGACGCAGTGGTTTTGAGTCTCATGCAGAAAAAAAGAAAATGCATGTTTCCTCCTGTCTCTTTATCCATGTTTGTACACAACTGGTGGTGGGAGTTGCTGTCTGTTTCTATGCGTGTGCGCACACATACATCTGCATCGGGGCGAGAGCTCTTGTGTGGTGCAGAAACAGGGGAGGCCTCGTCAATCAAATTACTGTCTACAAGGGACCCTCTTGGTCTGGCATTTCCTTCTTACAAGGTTTAATGGTTTCCCTCGCAAATTTAAACTCTGTTGAAATTTCTAAGTGTCTGAGAAGTCTTTGGAAGAGATGTGTTCTTTCTAATAGGGTTTCTGTCACACTTGGATCTTATAATTAAAGACCTTTACCCCTGCCTGTTATCTGCCTCCTCTAGGAGACCGTCAGGAGAAGAGCGAGCTGGGCTTCTCCAAGGGAGAGTGGAACTTCAGTTGACGGCTGCACAGAGTCAGGAGTCCCTACCGACCCTCCCGAACACCTGAGTCACCTGCCATCGGGGTCCAGGTCTAATATGCCCCTCCCCACCCTCTCTCAGGGCGAAAGGTGTTCCTCAGCAGCCTTGGTTCATGAGTGTTTCTGAGGAAGCTGACCAATAGAGCCGAGCTTTTTAGGTACAAAGATTTTATGCTGCAAGGTTCACATCTCTAAGGAGATTTATGAACAAATAAGGGAATAAGAAATTGGTTCAGAAATAGCTTACTACCCAAGATCACCTTGCTCAGAATGTAGAGATCTAGAGCCTGAAATAAGTTCAACAAACCGATTCAGAAGACATGGTGTGGAGACTGGGAGGTCCTCACCCACAAATTCTCCAGGTTCCATTCATTTCTCTGGAGTTCTAGAAGGCTCTAGTAATAAGAATTTTGTATTAAAAATTCACTGTGGCTCAGGTTTGTCTGATAGTGAAGAATTAGCCATTAACTGAAGATCACTTATTCATCTTCTTCAGACAAAATTCATTATTCCACATTACAAACAAACATCTTTTTCTTCCCTCTCTGATGAATAAATGCCAGCAAATTGTCCCTACACTGGGGGCACTGGCAGGAGGCGGCTGAACAGGGCTGTGTTTCTGAGTTAACAAGGGGACTCTGGCTGCCACAGTGGGAGGCCACGTGTCCTTGATGTCCCTGGAAATAAACACTCGAGCAGACTCCAGAAGCCAGGCAGTGTTGAGACCAAGGTTTTGCCGTCCCTGGGCAGAGTCCACCAATGCACCTCTGGGGTGCTGAGGCCCACTGTGAGTGGCTGATGGGCAGAAGGGAAGTCAGCAAGCTGCCCACAGGCAAATGAGAAGCCAGTTGGCGTGGTGAGAGGCTGTGGGGTCCTGTCCTTGGTGGGGTAAAGAGACACACCCGTGTGGCCCTGCCCTGGAGGTGAGGAGAGCAGAGGAGCAAGGGGTCTCCATGCAGCAGGGGTTCCACACGCTGTGCTGCTCCTTTCCAGAACGGGCTGGACCAGGCTAGGCCGGCCTGTGGTAGGGTGGGGAGGACTTGCCTCTCCTCCCTTGGGGCCCTGCACTGGCTCCAGTGCCTTGATTTGCTCCACGCTGTTCATTAGGGATGTTCCTGCTTTTGATCTCTCAGTACCCATCTCAGGTGTTTGGAAATTTTGCTGAAATTTGCCTGGAATACAATCACCACCTGGGTCTGGGTCTCCCCTGAAAGGATGGAGGAGCTGGCGGCTTGACCACACTTTCTGCCAGCAGGCAGCCCTGAGGGCTGGAGGGAAGGGCAGATCCAGCTCGCTGTTTCCCAGAGGATTCCCTGTCCCGGGCAAGCACGATGCTCAGCACAAGTATTGATTTAATGACGCCAGTGGCTCCTTCCAGCCTCTAAGGAGCTTGGAATCACTCTGAAGAGGCCTGTTGCCTCCAAGGACAGTGCCGCCTCCTCCAGGCTCTGGGTGACCACAGCCACCTCCACGTGTCCCACCACAGCACCCGCCCCGAGGTGTGCGCTGGAAACGTGAGGACCAGGCGTGGGCAGGAGCCGATTTTCAAATGTTAAGAATTTGGCAATTTCATTTCCTAGTGTTTTAAATACCAAAGGGATTTAGAACACAATGAGGGCTAAATGCCCCCTGAATTTTAGGTTTAATAAAAAGTCTGCTTTTATGGAAATTCATGCCAAAAGCCTGTGTGTGCAGAACGAAACCTGGCCCTGACCTTAAAAACCCACGACAGTACACAGAGCAAAGCAAGCCAGCAGCCCTCCAGAAGGACCGCCAGACAGTCTCTGAATCAAACCTGACCAATTTCATACATAAAAATTACACTAAGCCCCTTAGGGCTTCCAGATCTTATGACATGCCAAATTCGTGCAGCACCTCACACTGGGAGGGAGTGAGGGGAGATTATTCAGTAAAAACTTAAAAATAGACTCTCCCTCGCCAGCCATTAAGGGCTTGATATTTGTAACTGAACAGATAAGAAATTGGGAGCACTGGAAGAGAGCTTAAAAAATCTCCAGAGTATTATGTATAAAGTTTCTTTTTGATGAAAACTATAGCTCCTAGCATGGAGCTGCCCAAGATTAGCCTAGAGCCATTTATCGCTGGGAATCTCTGAATGTGAGTTCTATAATGAAAAGGTGACAAGTATTCGTGACTGGCCCCATAAAGGTCTCTTCTGGAACTTGCATAAGCTGCCACATTCCACACAATTAAAGCAAGACAGGGAATGACCTGAATGAATGTAAGGCAGTTCGTGCATATAACAATCTTCCTTCAGGGACATTTTCTGAGGGTAAAAAAGTTGAGTTAAAAAAAAAAATCATCTCTTCCTCTTTTCCAACACTTTCTTGATTAAAAAATAAAAAATCAGTGCCACCTTCAACTTGGTGTTAGTAACTTTCCAGGCCCAGCCTTTGCTGGCCTAGACCTCTCTTAAGACTTAGAAGAGGCGAGTGTTCTCTTGCAGGCACCCTGCTCTCCAGGGCTGGTTTTGAGTCCTTCCCAAAGGGGACTGCAAGGAGATCCAACCAGTCCATTCTGAAGGAGATCAGCCCTGGGATTTCTTTGGAAGGAATGATGCTAAAGCTGAAACTCCAGTACTTTGGCCACCTCGTGCGAAGAGTTGACTCATTGGAAAAGTCTCTGATGCTGGGAGGGATTGGGGGCAAGAGGAGAAGGGGACGACAGAGGATGAGATGGCTGGATGGCATCACTGACTCAATGGATGTGAGTCTCAGTGAACTCCGGGAGTTGGTGATAGACAGGGAGGCCTGGCGTGCTGTGATTCATGGGGTCGCAAAGAGTCGGACACGACTGAGCGACTGATCTGATCCGATCTGAAAGGGGTCTCTGACCCCTTCTCAAATTCCTGTTGTACAGTGGCCTAGACCCAGGCAAGAATGAACTTTCCCATGACCTTGCTCCACCCATCTCAGCACCTTCAGCCAGACCACTGGGCATCATTATGCTGGTGCCATAGGAAGAGGCAGCTGCGAGCTCCAGGAAATTCAGTGTGGTAGACATGGAGACAGGACAGGAGACAAGCAGGGCATGTGATAAGTGCATACACTGAATAATTTAGAAAATTTCTGACACAACAATCAGATGCGAAGCCAGGTAGGAGGATTCAGCTCGGCAAAGAGAGAGGCTAGCTGTACAGCAGGCCAGGGGTTATAGTTAGATCCTTTCAATTAGGCTCAGGAGAAAGAAACTGCATGGGAGGTACCTTGCTGTTTGTGGCAAATCCTGACTCCCCTTCAACCAGCAACCTCAGAGATTTCCTCCTATTTTCTGAACCTAGGCTGTGTGTGTGTGCGTTTGCATGCCTAAGATTTGATGCAGTGTATTTCTTCACACCTGCTTTGAATTCTGTTCATGCCCCCAAGGCTAAGACATCAAACAATGGCTTCTTTACAACTTCATAGTAAACAGGCAGCCATGAGACACACAAAAATATGGCTTCCTTTCAGGTTGTGTTTCAATCTACCCCTAGTTATCCACCATGTTAGTCCCCTGCCCTAAGGGTTTTGCAGAGTTGAAGGCAGATGCCAAGAAGTCAAATTGCATTCAACAAGGTTAAAAGTTATCCTTGGCACATGGAAATCTCCTGCCATAAAACACTGTAAAACTGTTGCTGAAGCTAAATCAGCTTATTTTTCTGTATTATTTCTTGGGGAAGAAGGCTGCTGGGTGAAGGAGATGGGTGAGAAAACTAACCAGTAACTCTTTCTGATTCCACTGTCAGGCTTTAAAATCAGATAGATCAGCTATTAATCTCAGAAAGCTGGCTGTGAGTGTGTGTAATAAATTTGTCATCATTTTATGAATAAGCTCTTGGTCATGAGGGCTTACTGTCTGGCAGTTCACCTTTTCCATGATATTTTCTATCACTTGTATTTTGGAGCGGCTTAGAAAGAATATTATTTGTGTTCCTGGAGATCGGAACATAAAGAGCGCTCTGAGTGATGGAGATGTACAGGCAGGCTTCATGTCCGCCCCTGGGCTCGCTAGGCAAACAGTTTAGCAACGCTCGAGTGCACAGCACCCGGGGACAGGAAACATGGGCCAGGCCCAGGAGCACCCTCAGCCCCCTAGCAGCTGCTAACCAAGGCCCTGTTAGAGCTGGATGACGTCGTGCATGCCCATTGGCTTTATGTCAAGGACTGTCAAATAGAGCTGTTGGTAATCACAGCTGGCAAGTGGTTTATTCAATATTTTTGAAAAGTTCAACCAAGTGTGTAAAAGCCCAAAGTAGATCTTCCTAAAGTTGCTAGATGATTTTTACTCATCTCCCTGCTTTGCTGTGGCTCAGCCCCCATCAGGATCACACTGGTGTCCTGCTGGGCAGTCCTGAAGGGCTGTGGTGTGTGAGATGCAGAAATGGATGAAATTTCAGCTGTTCTGTCATTCAGCTGTTTTTTTTTTTTTTTTTCCCCCATCAAGTCAGCAGAACTCTAGATCTGAAACTCTGTATTGAGAAGCCTTTAAACTAGAGATGAACAACCACCATCCCCACCCCACCCCCGCCCCTGCCCCACTCTAGTATCACCACCACTAATAACAGTCCCAGCTCTTGCCTAGAGACGGCTCCAGGAAGAAGACCCCTCGAGGGGTATCGATTTTAAGATACCCTGGGGAGGGTATCTTTATTTTCACCCTTTGCTCCTCGTGAAGGACTGTTACTCATCTATAACTGAAGATGACAAATGTCCTTTTGGAACCATTTCTTCTGGATGTGACAAAACATCATGGGAGGGACCTGTACTAAATTAACAATGAAACTGACACTGTACCACCTGTGGACTCGGTGCCCATGATGAGTGTTGGCTGTACCTTTGGGAGATACATCTTAGCTTTTATGATTTTCTTATTGTCAGTTTCACAATGTTTGTTGGGAAGATCATGACTCCCAGCTTTGAATCATGTGCCATTAGCCAGTGGATCTGGGACGCAGAAGACTGGTACAGGCTCTGCAGAGTGTTTCTGAGAACCCCTGGCTGGGACCCCTTTTCATAGCAAATTATAAGTCTGGTTAGACACACTAGTGTGCATTCTACAGAAATGCAGAATTTGGGAAATGCAGGTTCCCTCTGAAGACCTGGATGTTGGGACCCCCACAAGTCTGGTAGTATTAGGTTTACGTGACATGTTCCTAAACTCTTATGATTGTCCCCCAGTATGGGAGTGCTCAGCAGTGAACTTCTCACCGGGCCTCGTAACAGAACCAGAACACAATGACCTGTGGTGTCGCTGTCACAGTGAAAAACAGAGCAACCACCTTCTGGAGAGAACAGAGGCGATGTTCCAGGCCATAGAGCTGTGTGTCCAGGGTGATTCTTGCATGTGTTGTGATGTGCTCTCCCTGGGTCTCCAACTTGAGCTCCCCAGCATCGCCTGGAGGGAACGCTGGCACAGCCAGCCAGCACCTACTCCCCAAGTTTCTGATTCAGGAGGTCTGGGGTGAGACCTGAGAATTTGTATTTCTAACATGTTCCCAGGTGATGCTTATCGCCCGGGTACCACACTTCGAGACCCACCATTCTGCTCTATAACAAGGAGGATGAGCTTATGTTCTACTAGGTAGGAAGCACAAGCTGGAAAAATCTAGTAAGGTTTTAGAATAAGGGAATCAGGAAGACTTGGGAGGTAATTTTAGTGTCAGTGAGGATGGGGGGTTGAAATGGCAGGGATATTGTGAGAGGGAGGTTCCAAACACAGCTTTCAAAAGTGCTCCATAGATACCCTGGCTGGGTGGAGGGGTCTGCTGGCCAAGGGTTACCGAGGGAGAGGAGCTGGGGTGAGGCAGGAACCCCACCATATAGGATCCACAGTATTTGGGTCTGGGCTCCGGTTCTGCCTTGGACAAGTCACCTGCTCTCTGAAGTCCTTGCTGTCCCACCTGGAGAACACCTAACCTGCAGGTAGTCAGGAAAGTTAAACAAGGCAAAGGCTGGCAGAGCACTTGGTAAACTATCACTAGAAATGTCAGGTACCCTCCGCTGCCACCAGCTGTGCCCATGACCGATTTCCTGCAGCAGCCCCCCAACCCTCTCTTACCTGTGGATTCTACCTGGGCCCCAGCCCAATCTTACCCCAGTGAGGGGGAACACGGGAAATCACTCCACTGCTAGGTAAGCCATGCTCTGGATCCTGCTCTTGTGTATCTGGGCACTAGAATCTGGCCCTCACTTTATTCCTGGTAATTCAAAAAGCATGTCATACCTCTGGTTCCAGAAATTATTCTACATTCTGGTCTATGCCTAACTCCTCCAGGGTCAGCAAACTTTTACTGTAAAAGGTCAGACAGTAAATATCAATATTTTACACCACACAGCTCCTTGTCACATAGGCTTTATTTCTTACAATCCTTTTAAAATGTAAAAACTATTCTTAGCTTAGTAACCATATAAAAACAGGCTATGTGCAGAATATGGCCCCAACCCCTATCCTATTAATACCCAACAACTTTCTCTCCCTAAAGCCCTAAGGTCCCGCCATAACCTTTCCAGCCCTCCTAGGGCCACAGTCTGTTTCTGAATCCCAGTTTCCAAGGCTGGGTCCCTGTTGTCACCTGCCTGGGACACTCCCTAAGCTGTACTGATTGCCTTTGCTCTAGAACAAGCCCCTGGACCTGCCGACTTCCACCCAGTCCCGTTATAGAGACCTTCCCAAATAGTCTGTTCCGTCAAAGTAGGCTGGGCCCATGTTCAGGTCCTAAAATTCCTGGTTTGGAATGTCTGCCAGCAACTCCCTGGGCTCTAGCCTGAGACTGAGGGTGAGTATGGACAGAAGCTCACAGAAAAGACAGCCACCTGTCTTAGCTACGACTAAGCAACTTTACAAAGGAAATACTTGCTGTCATCTTCACACCATCCCGATTTTTTATTCTCAAATCCCAATGCATATGCATTGTATGTATACAAAATGTAATTTCTCTTATAGTTCTCTATGGCATTTTGTCTGATTGGGGAAAAACAGTCCACTTGTTGGGTCTGGCTTTCTAGATAGAACCTCTCTATCATGTTTTTGTTTGTTTGTGAGTCCCCATCTAGACTGTGACCAGGTCTAGCAATACCTACAGTTACTGATGACTAACCAGCTGTTTGTGTAGGTCTAGTAAAAAGCAACACGCATCCAAGTGCTGGTGAGTCTATTCCTTCAGAAGGAAAAGGAGGCCATTCCTTTACTACTTTTTCTTCCTTAGACTAAATGTTCCCTCCTTACTAAATCAGCCACCCAAGACCAGCTTCTCAACATCTGTCTTTCTGATTAATTCTCTGCCTTGAAACTGTTTCAGTTTTGTCAGACCATCTAGGAGTCCGTCATGCATCTCACATGCAACTTGACTGCGGAACAACATAGCCACAAAGTTGTGTTATTCACTGAGAATACATAAGACCAGGTGGTTTTGAGATGAGTGAGTGTTACTAAGGGGAAAATTAACTCAGCAGTCACACAAGATGAGAAAGCAGAAAATGTTGGCTGTTTCTGCCATAAGAGCTACTGTTATACACTTGTTATATTTTCCACAAACATGATAACCTAAAATACATTCACAAATACAAATAATACCCAAACTGAGGAAGGCATTCTGCTATCCCTGTCATCTCAGAGATGCTCTCCGAAGAGTAGACAATTAGACCCTCTTTGGCTAATTTATTTTTAATATGGCATGTCAATGGTATTTAATACGGTAATATGGTATGTCAGATTCACAAGTTAGCATGGCTCTTTGTGCTTGAAATACTGAAATTGACAACTGCGACTGTGAATTTATTAAACATCTAGATGAAGGAAAAGCAGTCTGCGTTGAAGGCTGCCGTGTCTAGCTCTGGGCAGGTAGGTGGTAGAGGTGGGACGTCCACGTGTGCTGCTGGGTGTAGTATCCAGGGGTGGACGGTGCCCACCTTGCTTGGCCCTGTGGTTCTGGGAGACTGGGCTTTTCAGCCCTGCTGAAGAGCGAGCTGTGTTCAGCGCCAAGCTGAGGAGAAAGATCCTCTGAAAGGGAGTATACTCTTGGCTTTCTTTGAATAAGCTGCTTTGTCAGTGAGAAAAGCTCCTTACCAGCCCAAAGTAGCTTGCACTTCAAATACTGCTTCTAAGAAAGGGGTGGAACCCCATCAGCGTTCTCACTGGGGTCTGAAGCTATCCTTCTGCACGGTTTGACAATATACACTTGAACTGGCCAACAAGGGATCCTTTACTCAACTCTCATAAAGTTTTACAATGTATGATTCATTTCAGAAATGAGACTTGATAATGCAGATTTATCACAACGAGAAACCTGCCTTTAAAATGTGATTTAATGATGCCTATACTTATTCACTGACATCTTTATAAAACTGTTAGTGTGGAAATATATTTGTCTTTTCGACAAATAATTCTTCCTTTTACAAGTGTCGTGCAATATGAGAGCCATACATTAGGGTGCAGCGGGAAGAACAGCCATGGTCTAATTACACCCAAGCTGTGTTGCGTGGAGCACCACTGTGGCCTTCTTCAGATCCCAGGTGTACCACTGGGCATAGCAACCATCTCCCCCTTCCCTGCAACCTCCACCCAGGCGCAAGTCCCAGCTCAGGGTTGCTATTGTAATCAGAGGGGAGAGAAAGGCTCTGCAAGGTCATGCAGATGTGATAATGCAGTAAATAAACAAGCTACTGATTATGATTTAACACCACTTTTCTTCCTACCTTAACTTGGTTTATGAGCAGATCTTGATGATTTAACCTTTCAGCCAATTAGAACAGAAGGTTTGATTGACAGCAAATGAATAAATAACATTTTAGTGCAGGAGATAGAATCACCCTCCCCTGTTAATCAGTCCCTCTGCCCGTGTGCAGGTAACACGATATTTATCACGCCCTGTTACAGTCCCTTGGGGTGTCATTTCATGGCCTACCAGTAAAAACTTCACATTTACAGCAACTGCCCCTCTATTACTGTCGATAACATCTAATTGATATGTCAAACCTCCAAGGAATGCAGTAAATTGAAACGCTGCCTCCCAAAGAAAATAAACTGGCAAACAGGTAAATCAGCACCTGCCTTCCTGTAATCACCCAGCCGCCCCCAGGCCAGAGCCTCCCCCTAGAAGGCCAGTGGCATCTTCTCCCCTTCAGTCTCAGACACCCAGGAGCTCAGTGCACAGACGTACAGGCCAGGAGCACCAAAGAGTCCTGCCCTCAGAATGCCACAGGAAACCTGAGCACAGCGCCACTGCAATCTTTCCCCCGGTGGAAGCCCCAAGAGACGGTGGCGCCGCAGGTATTAGGTGGGGTGCACTCTGGGAAAGAACAATATTCACCTAACAACAACAGTGCAGATCTCCTCTGAAGAGCAGGCAGCGCTATCAGAGATGTGATCTCATTTACTGTCCAAATATCCCCACAGGGCAGGGAGGAGCTGGAATAATTACTCATTGTTCCGAAGAAATGAAGCCCTGAGAAGGCCTAAGCACTTACCACGCATCAGATACATTTGACACTGAACTCTAAGATTTGTCTGAAAAACGGGGCTGGTAGCCACTCAAATACAACACTTATTAGTATTAATAAAAGTAAATATCACACTGATGAAGGGAGAAAGGGCTAAATTAGCACGGACAATTCATTCAGTTTATTTATTTAACAAAAGAAAAAGAACTCTAATTTTAATTGTGGACAGAATGAGATCAAGTATGTAATCCTGTGGGGGTACCATGAGCTGAAAAGGCTCTAGTTGAAGAATCTCTGTCTCTCACAGGAAAAGCCCACCTAGCAAATGCGAACAGACATTAGAGCTAGACGTGTTACACATACACATATCACGAGTAGGTCATGTGGCCACAGGTGTTCTTTCTGGCTTCCCATTCTAGTTTTTCTCCCACTGCTTTATTTACATATTCTATATATATATATATATATATATATATATATATATTTTTTTTTTTTTTTTTAATAGATCTCATGTGGGCAAGCCAAAAGAAATGAGGCTCTAACCCTGAGTCTGGAGGACGATTTGTAGATTGTCACAACAATTTCCCTACCACACTACAGTGCCAAGCCATCATTCTTCTAAGCAGGGGGGATATGCCTACACGGGAATTAGATGAATTTAGATGCTCAGTCCTCTTTCTTCCTACCCAATTCCTCACCAACCACAGGTCCGCCCTCATCTTGTCACACCCCTCCAGCTCATTTTTACCCATTTCAGCCAAACATTTGCTTTATTCCCTTTGTTTTTCCTCTTTCTTCTTTTCCTTTTTTAAAAAATGTGTTACACCCAGCTTCAACATCTTCCCCAAATTTTCCCAATTTCTCTTCTTACTCTGGAAATCCCTGTCTTGGTCTTACTTCTTCCAATGAGACTTCTTAACAATTCTGAGGTATGGATAATTCAGTAATAAGATTTATTTGAGTCTCATGGCTGTACAGCCTTCTTTTCTATGTTGTCATTCCTCTTCTGGAATTTATCTGTCTGCCTGGCTCAGCTGGCAGGCCCCTGGCCAAGGATTCCTAATCTTGGACAGGACCATGAGCACACTTCTGGATGCAGGCCATCTCATAAAGATGAGGGAAAAAAGGACTGTCAAAACCAGCACCACTGCTTGGGGAAAGAGGAGCTTTGGGGCGAAATCAATGTTGGATGAAACACAAAGGTTTTTAGAGACTACCAGCCAAAGTACACATGATATGTAAACAGTAGCAATGGAGAAGCTCTGCACCAGAAGATCTGAACAGGGGTAAGGGGATGCCAGGAACATAACAGAAAGAGCTTGTGTAAGACAAAGATGTGCAGGAGAGAGAATGGTCGCCACTGAGCCAAAGACCAGTGTATAGCTGGTTCAAGGAAAAGCTAACATTGTTTTTTCCATTTCTGATTTTCATGATTTATATATTCAGAGTTCTTCAAATATTGACCACTAAACACTTGCAGCTTAACACGGGGCCTGTTTCAGAATAAGTGTCAGGTGGTGCTTACACTGCTTACAAGGCTTGGTCATTTAGAATGAAATTGTAATTTCAAGGTAATAATGAAATGTGATGCTGCAGTCCCACAATCTAATTAGTGTAAATCCATAAATGTGGGTCGGAAAGTCACATTTAGTTTAAGGTAACTACCTTCTGATGGAATTTCCGCTGTTCATGGTGACTGTCTTAATGGGCTCTCCTAAGAGACGGGCACGTCACCACCAGGGACAGAAGATATGAAAGCAGGTGCTTCCTCTGTGTGCCCCCGGGGGCCTCTGCATTTGTCCTTACACACTTGGTCAGAAGTCCACTTACCTTCTTCTCTGCATCTGGAGCCCTAAAGTCATCCATCCCTCCTTCCACAGACAAATGGGACAGGAACAAATAGCTCAGGTAGCGTCCATCTCTTGCCCAGCGCTGGGCCTCAGTGTCTCTGAGATTCATCTGAGTCAAGTCACTAGCAGTCACATTCAGAGGTAATGGGGAGAGGCTGAATGCTCAGGGTACATTAGGAAGCTAGCCCAGCAGAACATGAAGGTGAAGGCCACGGACAGCCCCAGCTGGTAAGATTTACGAAAACAGAGATTCTCTGGCCCTTAACTTGATGTCTTCTTGGGGAACCATTCCTTTAGTTACTCAAAAAATATTAATATGTACCAGGCATCATATGGATGCTGCTGCTGCTGCTAAGTCACTTCAGTTGTGTCCGACTCTGTGCGACTCCATAGACGGCAGCCCACCAGGCTCCCCTGTTCCCGGGATTCGCCAGGCAAGAACACTGGAGTGGGTTGCCATTTCCTCCTCCAATGCATGAAAGTGAAAAGTGAAAGTGAAGTCACTCAGTCATGTCCAACTCTTAATGTACATATGAACAAAGCAGACAGGGTCCCCTACGGTTACAGAACTTAAAGTCTACTGGAAAAGATACATAAAAAAGTTAATTACAAATAACATAGAATTATACGCTGTGATAGCTTGTTAGGAAGGAATGGAACACAGTGCTATGAGAGAAGAGCAGAGAACAACTTGAGCTTGGCTGGAAATGGTCATTTAACCAGCCAGGCAAAGAGCAGAGAGGTTAGGGACTCTATGAGAATGCAACCTTGGCTTTATGCTCTAGAAGTTTATGCTCTAGTTGAAGAGATCTAAGGTGCATGATCTTAGTTTCCTGACCAGAGGGCCAACCTGCACCCCCTGTAGTGGAAGCACAGAATCTTAACCACTGGACCACCAGGGAAGTTCCTCATGATATCTTATCTTTGTTTAGAGTTTTACCACCTAGAGTACCTCCAGGACACCAATCCACCTGAGGCAGATAGGACACACAGATAACAAGAGAAGACTAACAAGATACATGCACATGCGATCAGTGAGCACAGTCCATCGGCAAGGAAGGAGTAGGAGCGCGATCAGTGAGCACAGTCCATTGGCAAGGAAGGAGCAGGAGGCTAAAGGTCAGACATGGATTAACTTCTCCACTTCCTAGGCATCCCAGATCCTAACAGCCTGTCTTGCCCGACAGAGGATGAGATGGTTGGATGGTGTCACCGACTTGATGGACATGAGTGTGAGCAACCTTTGGGAATTGGTGAAGGACAGGGAAGCCTGGCATGCTGCAATCCATGGGGTTGTAAAGGGTCGGACATGACTGAGTGACTGAGCTGAACTGTCCTGCTCCGAGGTATACTGAACTATTTCTGTACCCGCTGCTCCCCTTATAAAAGCATCTGCTTTAATGTGCCCTCACTGCTCTGTGCAAATGAATGTTAGGCTTGTTCAGGTTATGAGAAAGAGGTTTACCTCAGGTGTCAGAGAGGGCATGAGAGTACAAGACCCTGTCTCTTGTGGAGAACTGATAAGATGCTGATCCCCACCTTGTGATCAGACTGCAGGATCCAAAGAATGGCAGCCTGTGCATAAGGAACTGCCTGTGGCTGCCCTTCTCTGGATGAGCAGCAGGCAGGCCCCTGGATGCTTTCACAGCCACTGAGCAGAAAACCAGAAAGGAGCACATGGGGACCTTGTTGCTGCTGCAACCCTGCAAAAGGAAAGTCAGTAAGCGGGGGCTGGAGGAACACAGTGGCCCGCAAGACAGTGGACATGGGTAACATACCCATGCGTGGGGATCAGACATGCTCACGATGAGTCTGGCTGGGCTGCTTCAACTGGCCCCAGAACAACACACGCAATAAACAAGGGCGAGAGGAGAAAGGTTACAAATCTAGGGGAGATGCCATGATTTTTGAATTTGGAAAAAACAAGTATTAAAAATTCTCAAACCTGAGATGTGGGTCAAGGAACACTTAAAACTCTCATGGTGCCTGCTCAGGTGTGAGGGCACATGGGTATGCACGCATGCACACACAGTCCCAGAATTAGCCCCTCAGACACAAGAGGCTTCTAAAGCCATTTGTGGTACCATGGGGATCCAATTAACCACAGTCTCTCACAAACATTAAAACACTAGTTAGACATGAAAAACACTGCTGTGCCCCATCAAAGGCGAGCCCACAGCTGACAGAGCAGCCCTGAATAAAACAAAGACCTAGAGTCGGTAGGGTTGCTTTGCAAGCAATCGACTTTCTAACCACAATCTGACCCAGGATTTTACGGCTGAAACAAACAGAGGTCGGACAGTGTGAGTGTCACCACTTAACAAGGGTGTCCTGGAGTGGCCTTCTCATCTGCTGGGTGCCCCAGGCTCGCTTCCCAGGGAGACCAAATGCTGTGTGCAAGGAGACACAGAGCAGTGTCTAGAGAGGCGGTCAGATGCCTCCTCTCTCCAAGTTTCCAGAGTTCTGGGATTCTGATTGCTCTCCAAAGGAAGCCACTTCTGGGGCTTGTGCTTTGAAGTCCTGGCTGAAGTCATTAGTGCTGCCACTTAATGTTGTTTCAAGAGCACATATTTATTACGTGGTTCACAGTTACATCCTTCAGATGTCGAATCCAAAGATTCCTGGAGGCCTAAACAATGAGCCTTTCAAAAACATGAAGAATAGAGAGCCACACAATGAAGCCTGGTTGAACACTCAGACACCCGGCTCCCCACCACTCACTGTCCTTGTCCCCTCTGCTCTGATGGGCAGGAGTGAAGGAAAGCGATCCAAGGCACAAGGCAGCCAGGGCAGCGGGGCTGGCGGGCCCCGGGGGCGGCTGAGTTACTGGTTGAGGAGGCGGTAGGAGAGCTTCAGAAGAGGCCACAGACATGTCTGCAGATGCTCACAGCTCCGTGTCCATGAAAAACGAGGGCGTGATTCCTTCATGCTTGCAGTTCCTCCTGCTGATGGAGCTGGGGGTGACAGTGTAAGGGGGCAGGCGGCGTGGGGCTGGCAGTCTCCCCATGCTGAGAACCCAGGCACCTCGAGTCTGATAGGCGGACAGACTTGAGAAGAGCGAGTTCTTTTGCTACCGGTGCTTCACGAATGATGTGTGGGACTTCTCCTAGAAGAAGTCCCTCTGCCTCACCCTCTGGCTGTCGGCTGTCCACCCTGCTGACTGGCTGCCCGGGCACCAGGGCACAGAGCTACAGGGTTTTTTCTGTCTTCCCTCAAGGGGGCCACCCCACTTCAGGTTCTCAGCTGCAAGACTTCATGTCCCCACTGCAACGGCTCTGCTCAGACGCCCATGGCCTCTCTCGTCTCTCACTGCTGCTCCCGGGCTTTTCTGGGTTTAGTCTCTCTTACTACCAAACCACTCTACTTACTGTTGCAAGAATAAAATAGTTAAGTGCCCACCTCCAGGGTTAATAGAATCAGGGTTTCTTTCCCACAAAAAAGTGCTGCACATATTTCAAGATACTTATCATGACCTCACAACTCCCTCAGTCTTGTCTTACCTGGTCTTACTTTACCCCTTGTTCCTTCAGTTGATTCCCCCCATGAAACAGCTTCCCGAACTCTTATCACGTGGTCCCCCTTCAGTGTACTCCTTTAAGCATTAACACACCCCGACCAGCACGGGGCACGATAGGAAGCTGTGTGGGCATGTGGACGCTAAGCAGTCAGGGTACATTAAGACTGCCTAAGGTCTGCAGCAGCCTCATCCTAATCATTACCTCATACTGAGTTTGTGGCCAATTAAAACCACAGCACTTTTTCACATGAACTTCTCTCAAGCTTGACTGCCCCCGTACTGTACTTACACAATTGATTTTCTGAGCCTAAGTGGAGGCCATCACGTTTATCCCCATTAAGTCCCATCCTCTTGGTTTGGTCCCACATTAGGGGCTAGAGAGATCATTTTGAATCTCACGTTTGTCATCTATCACAGTTGTCATCCCTCCTAGCTTTAGAAACCCAGGAAGAAGGCCTTCTGTCTTCTTTCAGGGCACTGATAGAAAAAGTAAAGTGCTAAAATGTCCAGGACCAAGGACAGAGCCAGAAGTTCTGCATCAAGGCCTCTTTCCTCTCCCCCATCCCCACCCTGGTCTCCAGTCCAGTCCATCAGCAGTATGTTTTCCAAAGCCAGCCACTTTTACCATCTCCAGCATCACCATCCCAGTCCAAGACCCTGTATTCTCTTATCAGGGTTATAGCACCAGCCTCCTTACTGGTCTTCCCACTCTGTTATTTACCTCCCTCCAAATCATTCTCCATACAGCAACCAGAGTGATCTTGAAAAAGCAGAAATCAGTTCACATCGTTCCCTTGCTTAAAACCTTCTAACAGCTCCCCATTACTCTTAGAATCAAATTCAGCCTCCTTAACAAGACCTAAAGATCATATACAATCTGAGATCCACGAGTCTCTCCATCTCCAATTCCTCCTCCAAGCTTCAGCAGCACTGCCATCTTTCTGTTCTGTACACACACCAAGCCCATTCCATTCTTACAGCCTTACGTCTACCTTAAATTCTCTTCCCCCCAGCTTTTGTAAAGCTGGCTTCGATATCACTAAGCTCAGATGTCACTTTTTTAGAGTGGTGGTTCTGAGCTCAAGTAGCTGCTTCTTGCAGATCACAGACTTACCACTATCCAGCTACTACCTTGTGCCATTTTCTTCACAGCACTTATCAGCAGGGAGAACTTACTTGTTATTGCTGGTTTCCCCCAACTAGAGCGTAAACTTGACGAAACTAGAGATCTTGTCTGCCTTGTTCAGTGCCTAACACTTAGGAGGTGCTCAATTTATTTTTTGGATGAATGAAAAATGGTATGAGTTATAGAATCAGGAGAGGCCAAATATATTTGCTATGACTTCACTTGCCATAATAAAAATGGCCCTTCGTTCCATTCTTTCACCATTACTATAATCAACTTTGTAATTAATATTTATGATGTCATCAAATAATCAAATTGAATTACTAGCACTGAGTCAAGTCAGACAATAATTGGTAGTAAAAATGCATTAAGTAGGATAACACAGACATGCTATTCAAAAACCATGTACTATGAGAGACCTCTGTGATGCTGGTACAGAATCAACATCTCATATGCAGCTTTGTGGTTACAGGATTAGATTGCTTTCATTATCAAAAGAGCCATTCATCAGGGTTGTGGCTCAGTCAGGTCAAGTTCATGTAAATGTCTCTAACTCCTGCATTTATATATAATTAGATATTTTCCAGTATAACATTAGGGACAAGGATCATTCTGACTTCAATATCTGAATTTTACTGACCGAGAATCCCATTCCAATGCTGGTGTAAGATCTGATTTACAGTAGGGACTTCTACTGTTGACCTAGTGGCCAAAACATACAGCCAACTCTAAAAGGGGCTGACGGCCCATCAAGGGCCACTGAAGCTGCACTTGCTCCCCTCCCACCCTGTCCGCCTCCCCACCGTGTGCCCGGTGCTGCTGTGGGCCAGTTACACGTGCAGAAGGTGGGATCAGTGCTTTCAGTCTGATAGCAGTGCCCTCTGGTCTGGGCTTTGCTCTCCTCACACCTCAAAACTCCACAATGAACTCTCTGGATTTGTTTGTAAATTAACAATGTGTTAAAGCAGTAAACCCTGGTCCAGCCACAGATCTGTGAGGAGAGAGCCTTGAGGAATAAGAATGAGGTGAACACTCATTTACAAGTTTTCAAGGTGGACGTATGTTTTCATTTCTCTTGGGTAGATATATCTGCGAGTGGAGTTTCTGGGTCCCATTATTTCTTATGATTGTGCTATCCATGAGTCCCTTGAATTCCATGATTTTTAAGTTCTAGATTAGGAAACAGATGACCTCGCAGATGCACATTAACACATTGCCATGTGCTGAGCTTCAACCAGGTGGCAGGAATGTAGTAGTGGACAGACGAGATTCAGTTTCTCCTCATCCCTGAGAAGAGGTGCAGTTAGAACAGGCTCCCTCAAATCCTTACGTGGTTCTGTCACCTCACCAGGCCTGAATCCTCCCCTCCCTTGCCACGTCTGTTGAGTCCAGTTTCAGCACTGATTGAGGAAGGGCGGAGGGGCTTTCTCACATTTAGCCTGAGTTCTACCTCTTCCGAGTTTAGTCTGGAGAGCTCAGGATAACATTCAGAGATGACAGTGAACTGGACATCAAGAATGACCTAGAACTCTTCTCCAGTCAGAGAAGGGGCAGGGGTTGGGGAGGGACAATAAAGACTAGCATTCCAGGGAGTGGCTCCACCATATGGAAGCGTCACAAAGATGAGAAAGCACAGACCGTGTCCAGAGAAGAAGCCGTAGCCCGCAACAGTGAGAGACGAAGGCACAGTAGTGGGGCTGGCGCAGTCCTTCCTGTATTAGCCTTCCACACCCCTACATCTCCCACCCCGTTCCCTTTTTCTCCTGAATGAAAGTTCTTCTTTTAACAATATATTTTTAATTGAATAAATGTGACATGTAACATTGTGTAAGTTTAAAGTATGTTACTTTGATGCATTTATTTATTGTAATATGACTGCCTTTATGGCAATACTTATCACATTACATAATTAAGTACAATATTATTGTTTATATTCATTATACTGCGCACTGGATCTCTATGGCTTATTTACTGTTCATTAAAAGTTTATACCCTTAAACACCATTTATCTTCTCCTCCACCCTCAATCCCCTGGTAACCACCATTTTACTGCCTGGTTTTTTGTCTGTCTGTTTTACAGGTTTGTCTTTTTTAGATTCCGTATCTGGGTGGACCACACAGAGCTTGTCTTTCTGTCTGACTTATCTCACAGCATAACGTGCTCAACATCTATCCACTGTCACAACTGACAGAATAACCTTTCTTATGGCTGAATAATATTCCGTTATGTATATGTACACCTTTCTTTAAATCCACCCAATGACAAAGTCCTTAAGCCAGAGAACCTCTCTTACTGTTTTTGTGAAAGCTGATCTTCTCATTTGCCTGTTGAGGCTGTGGAGAGTCTTGCCTCCCAAGGGCTTCCTAGGGAGGCCGATGACCTAAGAAATCCACTTTACAGGATGCAGGAAAGAGTTCAGTGAGCTCTCAACCTGAGCCTGGAAACAGGACAATGAGTAGCAATGTAACAATGACTCTGTGCCTCACTTGCAGTGGGTATTCAAAGTATTTGTTGGAAGAAGGCCCTTTTATACTTTCTAATGATTAGAGATAGATACATAAATAACTTCAGCTAGATGTATTCAGAATACACCTAGAAAAAATTCTGAGAGCCATCAGCAGTTCAAAACAAGAGGCAACCACAGTCTTGCCTGCTCGGGCTGAGGAGAGTGCTAAAGGGACAAGCAGCAAGGGATCACGAAGAGCACGGCCTCTTGCCAATCTAACGCTTCCAGCAGGGAAGGAGGTGGGAAACTAGAGAGCAGCCCCCAAAAGTTTTCAGCCCATTCCCCAGAAAACCCGAGATAAATAAAGATTCTTCAATAGAACCGAGATAAAAGATACAATAAAGATGTGCTGCTGCTGCTGCTGCTAAGTCGCTTCAGTCGTGTCCGACCCTGTGCGACCCCATAGATGGCAGCCCGCCAGGCTCCACCATCCCTGGGATTCTCCAGGCAAGAACACCGGAGTGGGGTGCCATTGCCTTCTCCGATGTAGTGTAGCACAAAACTCTTCCCAGAAGGGTCCTGGCTGCCACTGGACTCTCCTGGCTGCGGTTCCTTTAATGAGGCCTTTTTAAATAAGTCTCTCTGCAGGAACCTGGATTAGAATCCTGTAAAGAGGTATGGCTTCCTCCTAAAGCTCAGGTTGAGTCCTGCCCACTCCAGCAAGCCCTTCCCAGGGGATGCTCTGCTCACTGGGGAAACCAAGCTCTCCTTTAATCTGCCCACTGCGGAGCTGGGCCAACTGGGGTTTAATGCAGATTTTTCAGCAGGGTGGTCACACTTCCACAGCTGGGAGACCTATTCTCTCCAGATCTGCAGACCTCCATGCTGCCTGTTCAAGTTTTTGATCTTCAGGACAGACAGCAAGAATTTGGTTTGGATTATTCCAAATCTCTTTTTTCTGCTCTACCACGATGATAACCTTTATTTAATTCACTATAAGTCTTAACAATCTGTTACAATTCCATTAAGCAATAATATAACTCACAAAGTATAACTACTCATTCATTCGTAAACTCATTCATTCATTTATATATGGATCATTTCTAAGCTCCTGCTCCATATCAGGCTCTCCCCTGTTTTGGTGATTCACAGACACAGTCCCTGACTCTTGAGGGGTATCAGACAAACCAATAAGTACATCAGAGATTGTCTTTGCAGCATATATTTAACTTCTATGACTGCAGCCTCCAGATTTCCCACACCAGTCATGGGGTATATTCTGGGAAGACCCCAACCCCACCTAAACCCCATTCTGTCGCATCCAGCACAGCACTAGGCAGAGAGCAGGCACACCATGAGTGGTTCAGCAGCCACTGCACTATCAATGGGGCCTCACTCTGCCAGCCTCAGCCTTTCAAGTCTTACTTTTTGGCAGGTGGAGTTAAACATGAGGCAATAGCCTTTCTACTAAATGACAAAAAAGCACAATCTGAGGGTCGATGACCTTTGTATTCATTTAAACAACTCAACCTTTCTCAACCAGAACAGTCATCCACCTTCACTTGTGAACCTGAATTTGGCTGCCACATTTGCATGCATAATGTACTGAAAAGCCTTCTTCATAATGTTTACTTCTATGTTTCTTCCAAATGAAATCACTGAAGGGCAAATTTGATTTTCAAATCAGTTTTAAAACATCTGCCGTCTAAAAACGTAAGAGTAAAGAGATAAGACTTTTAGATTACCGGCAAGGGCTGATTATTTTAACTGATAACACTGTATCCATGCTAAAAATACAAATATTAAGACATTTTTAATGCACACCTAACATTTAATGGATGTTAACAGTTCACTAGGAAAAGGTTTCCAGGCAGATATGTTCTCAGTGATTTTAGGACTACAAGGTGACCCTTCTTTCAACACCAACTCATCTGACCTGGGTTTCAGCACCTCGGTGTGTTGTTCCACATGACCACAGTTCAAATATAGTTTAATTATACACATTACAGTCTCCATCTCCAGGAAGCTCAAAAGTATTTAATACATTTCAACTTGTTAATATTATTTTTCCACTTCCCAATAAGACTATATGAGGTTACAAGGTTTTCTCTAGAGATGGGGGTCCTTACGGCTGCCTGGGCCCAGGTATATGTGATAAATCCAGAGTCTAGGCCTAATGAAATGCAGAGAAGCAGTTACAGGGTTGATTCTACCTCATAAGTAAGACTCAGAAGCTCACGCACATGTTTTGTGTGCACAGCACACATGTCTGTCAGTATCGCTATACCTGTCCAACCAGTAGCCACATCTAGGAGAACTTTAGAACCACAAACATAAATATCAGAAGGAGCTTTAGAAAAGTAGGGTAGATTTTATGTTTTCCATAACTTTCACACTTTTACTGGTAATAAAACAATAACCTGTACAATTTTATTAAAAGCCACCCTGGGAGTCCAGCACTGAGCCCTGTTTGAGGGATGGTGTTCCCCGGCTGTGGAGGCAGAGATACAGGGAAACTGAAGGACCTGATGAAGGACACTCTGCCCTTGGTGACAGAACCAAGGCTGAGAGCCAGGTCTCCTGGTTTCTAGTCCAGGGGTTTTTATTTTGCCTGTTTTACTTCATTCAAGTACAGTTAATGTTGCCATACTGCACACTGTTCTTTCTGGCAAGATACTGGTAATAGTTTAAGAACATAATCACTAAGATAAAGGCTGAGCTTGAAACCATTTTACATTTAAAACAAACAATTCCAAAACAGACTTTCACATCCATGGCTGTGTTTTTCCCTCCATCAGGGTCAACTCTCCTTGGGGTGGGGCAGTCACCAAGGGCAGCCACATTGCAAACATCAGTCCATGTCCACAGGCTCCTGAACTTTGTGGTCTGGTAGGTTTTTGTCTAGCACAGCACCAACCTCATAGTAGATACAACTGACCTTTGAACAATGTGGGGTTTAAACTACAAGAGTACACCTATATGTGGATATTTTTCCATAGTAAAATCCCTGTGCTACATGGTCTGGAGTGGGTTGAATCCATGGATGTGTAGGAACTGTGGGTACAGAAGGCTGACCATAAGTTACAACCCCCATGCTGTTTGAGGGCCAACTGCACTTCATAAAGTGAGCTGCACTTCATAAAGATAAAGGTCTGCACAGGCTTCCAGCAGGTAGATAGCCTATGAGTCCTGAAAGAAGGCAGGTGGGCCTGGAGGGTCAGAGCAAGGGCTGAAGGGAAGCCTGGGGCTGCCACCTTTCCCCAGCCTTGATCTCCTAGAACAAACCTTCAGGATTTCTGTGTAAATGCTACTTCAGAGAGAGAAGTGCTGCTGAAATCTGAGCCAGGGGAGGAGGGCTAGGGTTCCACTGCAGAGAGCTTCTTTGGCTCCCAGCACCCCTGGCTGAAGCGTAAGAACTGAGGTCACCACACTTCAAGGTATAAGATGAGAAGGTCAGTGACAAAAGATGAGCGCTCATCTTGGCAGCAAATGGCCCCAGACCAATAGTGTGCCCCAGATGGACACGGTGACAGGAGATCAAGTAGAAATCAGGTAAGAGGAAAATGCAGTACAAAGATGCTTCCTGTTTTTTGAAATTCCACATCATCTGAAGGTTCTGAATATGTAAGTATTCATTTCACACTTAGACCTTTCCTTTTTGCACCATGGATCTCTCTGGCAGTCTGGTGAACTACGAATCCTTTCTCAGAATACTTTCAAATGCTAAAATAAACCACACAAGGAAACCAATGATACTGATACACAGTGCTGCCCACAGAACCCTCGAGCAAAATGACACTGAAAGACCCCTGGCTATGCCTGAGCACTTGGCATAATGGTGCTGTACAGGATAAGACTTCAGAACCTGGAACCTCAGATTCTGGACTCCTTGTAGCCAGAATCCTCATTTCTCAAGAAGAACTTAAGTTAGATATTCTTAGAGGAAAGGAATGCCTCATTTAAGAAGTAATAACTATGATGATAGCTTTTATATTCCTTCCCTACACCCTCTTCCCCATTCTCTCTCTGTCATGTGCTTTTCCCCCTCAGTGCCCTTCCCAAAGAGCATGCTGCTGCTGCTGCTAAGTCACTTCAGTCGTGTCCAACTCTGTGCGACCCCATAGACGGCAGCCCACCAGGCTCCCCTGCCCCTGGGATTCTCCAGGCCATTGCCTTCTCTGCCCAAACAGCATAGAAATGAGGAATTGGCAACACTGGTACAACTGCTGGGTTCCCTCCTTGAAAATTCAATCCATAGCTTTTCCCCATTACTTTACTTTTCATTGCACTAAAATTCATAAATCATGTGATGTATACATTTCTAAAGGAGAACACTGGTCTGTGACATCATTTCATACAATTTGAGAAGCTATGCCCAAACCTGAAAGCCAAAGACTCAACATCCTAACAGAAGCTAAACAATAACATTCAAGTCAAATGTAGGGCAAACCACTTCTGCTTTGAAGACAAGACCCTCATTCTGATCATGACTGACTGCCAGCCCACGATGTTCGATCTGCAGTGACAGGTCTCCAAGTAAAATTCCTAAGTAGAAGTATCATAAGACTACAAATTCTAATTTAATTACACTGATTTAAGTAAACCCCAAAGACAACCTGCTGGGGTAGATATCAAATCTCAGTAAACAACTAGAGAATGTGGGCACCAGTGATACCATGGCTCCAGAGATTTCACTAGAAAATGGTTTGTTCTATTGGTGTTTGATTAAAAGTCTGCTTCCACCTGAGTCAGGGCATTTCTTGTGCAGAGTCAATTCAGTTCTACCTGCAGGACAGCCTTTCAGTGGAAGGCTCTGAGGGAGGAAGAAGGCAAAACAATAGCTCCCCAGAGTCACTGAAACGGCGGTGGCGTATCTGGACCCACATCTGAGAAACAAAGAGCCGTGAATACAGATGTGTCAAATGGGCGAGAAGCAACTTTTCTGAGCAGCACTGGACTTGCTGGCATCTGCAGAAAGCCTGGTCTCTGCCTGAGCACACATCACCCAAAACCCCGCTGATCTTCATTCTAACTTTGCAGAAGTGTGACTTGCTTGCTGAAAGTTCTAATAAACTTTCTTCATAAACTGCACACTACTTCTGTGATTTAAATGAAGTTTTATGCGGACATGGGGAAGCAAACAGTTACTCAACCTCAGTTTGCTTTTTAGGTAACACTTGGTAGGAGTCAGCTGACAAGAGAGTCTTTTGATATGTATGTTGTTTCTGAACTAGACTTCAGGCAAGTGGTCCATCTTCTCTTTTCTTTATAACTCCACACAGAGTTCTGCACACAGAGGATCAATCTATCATTCTGATGAACAAATCCAACCTCTTGTGCCAAAAAGGCACAATCATCCTTTAAAGGTGAGGTCAGCTCAAGCAACTTCTGCATCTTACTTGCCACCGTTCACTGACATCTTAGTTTTAGCCAGTCAGACACATCAAAGTCTCAGGTAAGAAATCTGCGGGAAGGCCAGCTCTGTGACAGATAAATGGCAGTGCCCAGTGATCATGGAAGTATCAAGGCTCCCATCAACATGATTCATAACACTTCCCTGATATCACAAAATCAACAGCTGCTGGTCTTGCTCAAGCCATCTGATAGGGGTAAGCGGTTACCAAGAGGCCTACAGAAATAAATGAAGGAATAGATAATGCCAGCTATATCTCAGAAAGGGAGAAGGCAGTCTGATGAAAAAGCAACCTTAATATATTACCAAAAAAACAAAAACAAAAACAAAAACACCCCACTGAATTTTACGGCATTCCGAGCATTAAGGGAAAGTCAAAGGATGATTTTAAATGGAGGTAAGAAGGCTTACAATGTAAAGCTGTGTCCATTTCCTTTCTGGAATTATTTGCCAATGATTAAAAAAAAAAAAAATCAGACCAAGAACTCCCACCAGTCTTGAGTGTGTGACTCGGGGAAGAAGAGTACACAGCATAATAGCCATCCCCCTCTCTCCAGGAAGGACACCAAAGTTATCTAGGGCAAGTTCACTTTATACTTAAGATACAATCTCTTACAGGAAATTTAAAACAATAACTTGAGACTTGGCAGTTTTATCATCCAAGCTATTGGGCTAAGCTTCAAGCTACTAATCCCCTGAGGAAGAGCACAGCCAGGAGACAGGTAAAACGAGCTTAGGAATGTATATAGCCATTTTATTATAAATGGCTACTTCAGCACCATTTTATTTGACTTTGACTTTTTTAAAGGCAAGATTAGCTATTACACATTTTGGACACACTTGGAAAACAACTTGTCAATCTATCTTGTGAAAAAAAAAAAAAGATGACTCTGGAAATTCATCATACTGGTGAAGGGGGAAAAAAAACCACCCACATTTTGGCTATCACTAAAAGCCAAGCAGAAAACTCCTGTTATTAAGGATAAGTGGAAAATTACTGCTTATTATATGGTATTACACAGTTTACAGAAGCTGCAAGTGCTCATTACAAACTGAACATCACACTTCCCATCAGAGAGGGCAGCCGGAGCCCTGGCACAGCCTGCAACAAAACACGCTCCACGTGTCAAGGCTCCCTGTGGCTGAGGCTACTGTTTCCAGCACAAAGGTAACAAAGGAGTGGATGGGCTGAGTGTGCAGGCTGCCATTGTGCCATCCCCAGGAAGATCTTCTCTGCTCAAGGGCACACTTGAACTTCCCTCTGGCATGCTGAAGGCAGAAGGAGTGATCTTTACTTGTCCACCAAGGCCGAGCTCACTCCCGTCTATGTAGTATGTGTTTCCAGATTTAGCATACTGCTTGCTCCCATAAATGTCACCCCCACTGACTCACTCAGAGAAGAGTTGGTCTAGCTAAGTATGTCAGAATCCACAAATGCCCCTATTTACATTTGGATCAGGCCCCTCAGTTACTACTGGTTCTGAGCTGACTGGGAAAGCTTAGCTAACAAGCCCATGAGGGAAGGGAAGGGCCCAGCACAGCGCCTGACCTAGAGCGGTGGCAAAAATATGTCCCTTAAGTGATGGATGGATCAATCCATGTTTTTGAGTTAACATGGACGTATGCCCCATGAATTGGGGCGGGGGGCGGTTTAGCAGGGCAATGATTCAATACGAGTTGAATGATAACTTTAGATAAGGAAGTGACTTAAGGAAATAGTGCCTGAGACTATCAGTTGTTCCATCCACAAATAGGAATGACTTAGGAGACTGTGCCCTGGCCTCCCTTCTCATCTCCTCAGAAATTTATAAAGCTAATTAATATTAATGTATGACTGTGATATTAATGCAATGCAAAAGTATACATTTCAAAGCCAGACTAGAGATCCCAAATTGAAGGCATTTGCAATTGTGGAGGACACGACTGAGAGACTTCCCTTTCACTTTTCACTTTCATGCACTGGAGAAGGAAATGGCAACCCATTCCAGTGTTCTTGCCTGGAGAATCCCGGGGACGGGGGAGCCTGGTGAGCTGCCATCTATGGGGTCGCACAGAGTCGGACACGACTGAAGCGACTTAGCAGCAGCAGCAGCAATTGTGGACCACAGCACGCGCCATGTCTCACTGAAAACTTGGTCACTAACTGTTATTGTGGCCTTCTGTCCCCACAGGGCAATCCAGCCACATGGCTGTGCACCTGAGGTCTTCAGAAGACCCTACGGACAGGCAGAGGCTATGGCACAGGGCCCACTGGTGCTGTGAGAACATGAGAACATGAACTTTGGGGTCATACCCTCTTGGGAGTTTAAACTTGGGGTCTCAACATTAGATTAGTATAGGTTTGGATTTTTATTTTAATTTAGGAAAAATGAAAAGATTCAGAAATATGAAACAAATAACCAAGCTTCCACAAGCCCCTCCTTCCCCTTCCAGCACACCCTAGAGGAAAGACTGTACATTTTAAAGCTCCAGCAGTCTGAGTTTCTTTTAAGCCTATATATCCACTGCCAAATCCTACAGAGACTTTGGGAACTCCCTAGAGAACCAGGAAGGAAACAGGAACAATATAAACAAGTTACTTTCATCTGACAGTGGCAGCACCGACATGTGCTGCCCTCCTTTGCCTGAGCATCCCCCACGCATGAAATGTACACTGAAGGCTTTGAGAACCAGAGGCGAGGAAGCAAGGGCTATTATCCAGTGTTTCTCAAGAGAGGAAAATCACCAGGATTCTGGGACACGTTTACTGTGCAACCCCGCCTGGAGGTAAAAGGATGAACAAGATGACTACTCACCACACCTTCCCTTCAAAACTGCAGCCACATCACTAAGAACACATTCTTTTGCTCACTTTAGGTTTTTTTTTTTTTTTAATGTGGGCTGTGAACCACTGCATAAATTTGGATCAAGAGGTGAAAAGTGTATGAGCAAAAAGCACTCACTAACTCCCTCCAAAACATCTGGTAAATGTGTGTAATTCCAGATGATCACCACTCTGAAACTACACTTTAAACTTTGTAAGAAATGTTTATTACTGATACTCAGTATGTAATTTACAACCTCCATGGTGAAATTCACTTACATTCCATTTCAAGGGATCATGAAAAGAAAATGTCAACTAAGGGGAAAATATGCTTTATGGATCTTGGCTTAAAACAGAGGAAAAACACAAATGCAAGTCTCTTTTGGTAGAAGGAAATAATCTAATAAATGGCCTAATGAACAATGTAATGATTTTTTTAAGTAGGCAATAGGAAGGAAAGGGAAGAAAAACAGAGGCTAATAACTCTAAACCTGGATAATGAAGCCCTAGGTAATCTGGTTTAGAGACTATAATTTTAAAACAAAGTTTTAAAGTATGAATTATGATACAGCTAATAGGCTGGTCAAATTAATACTGTGTGGAGGAAGTCATAGTGACAGTAAGGTAGGAAATTATGTGGAAATATAAGTGGACTTCTTTGTAATCTATAGTCTTCATCCTACCTTCTTAAAGAGTCTATTTCTGACCTGTATGTCTGATTTTAAAATCTGAAGTTCACAGGTCCCTTTGGTTGGGAAATAACCAGTTTTCCCAGCTACAATGCAGCCAATAGTAGGTGGCCAGGCTCAAATGCTTTTTTCCAGAAAAATTACCTAACCCTACGCCACATTCTGATCATGTCTATATGCTTACAGCCCTTCTCTGGTTTTTTTTTTTTTTTTACTGTGGTCTTATAGGCTGTGCAAAATTCCGGGGAAAAGGGGATTCAGAATCAGAAGATCTAGGTTCTAATCCAGACTCTCTCATTAGATGAGGACTTGGAAATGTACTTGTGCCTTCTGTCTCAGATCCGCATAAATAAACTGAGAGGTCTGGACTATGAATTCCAAGGTACTTTGAGTCACAATATTTCAGAACTCCAGGATCCTGTTTTGTATTTTACACTGTATGTGTGTGTGTGTTATGATGGTTCCTAAATGTATGGAAGTTGTTTAGAGTCTGTAAGTTCCTTCAGAGGAGAAACATCTTCCTGGTTCCTCAGCATTTTCCTTCACCATGTTGCCTCTATCTACTAGGGTCACTCAATACGTATGACTCAATCAAAGTCAGTTGGGCTATGCATTTGATTGTAGATCTATTGCAGAGGCTACTCTGAAAAAAATCTGGCTTGTCCTTCCAAGGCAGCATGGGAGTGGGGGAGCATAGCACCTTGAAAAATGGCTGGATTGGTAAAAAGCAAACTTCCTCCCAGCCTAGCCCCTTATTTCCTTCCTTCTCTGAAATGGATCCAAGAAAAAGTGAATGTTATTAACTTAGATGTAAACAGATTACAGTGAATATTCAGTTAATAGAGCAAATTACTTGTATTTGGGAGGAGAAAGATCAAGGAAGAACTCAGCATTTCTGGCTGGGTCTTAAGGGGAACAGAGGACGGGCAGAGACTTGAAGATTAGCCAGCAGAAATACAGATAATTAGCTGATCTAAAACATGGACTCATTTGGCAACAGTAATTGGGCCAGACTGAAAGTAAAGTAGGATACCTGTAAGGAGAGAATTAAAGCGATAAAGATTAGAAAGTTTGGTGAGAGTCAGAGAGATGTAGTATTTATATACTTGAAATCTGGATGTGAGGTCTAACAGTAGGACAGATAGTTGAAAACAAGCAGTTTGGGGAGAGCTGGTCATGTGGAGATAGACGATGACCCAAGCAAGGACCTGAGGGTTTCTCAGTTGACCACTGGAGGTCCCTGTACAAGGAAATATGACACCACAGCCAGGATAACCCAGCAACAGTATTCCAGACACCAGAACAGCAACAGATGCAGAGTATAGACTGAGGGAACGCCACTGGAGGCCAATATAATATTCTGGGAGAGAGGTATGAGGGTCTGAATTAAGATGGAGGGAACACAGGGAATAGAAATAAAAGAAGAAATGATACAAAACAAAAGACATGGTGCCTGACTGGCTGTGGAAGGTAAAGGAAAGGAAAAGAGTCAGAGGGGTAAGAGGTGCCCAGGAGAAGCTGTATCACCACCAATTCGAGCAGGGACATCAAGAGAGGAGCTGCTTTATGGGGAAGATGAAGATGAACCTAGTTTTTGACAAATTGAGTTAGAGAAGCCATTCTAGAAAGGGCCAACATTTAATAGAAAATATGAATGGAAAAGACCCCTGAGCCAAGAGAATAAATCAGATAGTCAAGGAAGAGTGCCCTTTTAGTTCTATAAATTAATTCTATGTGCATGCTGGACCCCTGAATTAACGGGAACACTTTCTCTCTCTTTTCTTTCTTTAACCGAGGAAGAAAACATCAGACTCTTAGCACCCTGGGACTAAGCTGAGTTAGCGTTAATCAGGGCATGATTATCACGACAGCACTTCTTATTCTGACCCAGGAAAACTGAGGCAGGTCACTCTAAGAAGATAGAGTCAAAACAACACTGACCTTCCTTCCTGCTGCCTTTGTTCACTGACCAACAAACAGGCTCTGCTTTCCTTTTTAGCAGATCATATGCTGACCATTCATTTTCTGCGGCAACCGTTATTCTGGTGTCTCTGGGTGCAGAGTTTGCTTGCCTACTCAGGGTTATGTGACTCTGACTAGAGGCCCAGGGTAGGAGGGCAGACTGCACTGCTTTATTGGCAACGCCTATCTGAGAGAATGGAGAAGGCAATGGCACCCCACTCTAGCACTCTTGCCTGGAAAATCCCATGGACGCAGGAGCCTGGTGGGCTACAGTCCATGGGGTTGCTGAGAGTTGGACACGACTGAGCGACTTCACTTTCACTTTTCACTTTCATGCATTGGAGAAGGAAATGGCAACCCACTCCAGTGTTCTTGCCTGGAGAATCCCAGGGACGGGGCAGCCTGGTGGGCTGCCGTCTATGGGGTCGCACAGAGTTGGACATGACTGAAGTGACTTAGCAGCAGCAGCAGCATCTGAGAGAAGGGATTAATAATCTAGGGTTGCTCATGGTAAGGGGTGTATCCCAAGCACCTCTCTGGACCCTCTGCAAGCCATCCTAAAACTCTGGGAGGGATCCAGAGTACCAGGATTCCAGAGCGAGACCTGTTCTGTGGAAGACTCTACCCTGCTGGGAGAAACAAGGTCTGGCAAGTGGTTTCGAGTTCCTCCCTAGAGATAATGCCAGTGTTTTTTTTTTCCCCTTCTTTTTTAACCTTTTATTCTGAAAGTCCAGATAAACAACCGAAACATATTAACCTGACACACTTGGGATTTTAAATCAAATCAATTTCCAAAGTGAAAGGGGCACAGCTGGCAAACAGTTTTTAAAGCACTCAACCCCTCCATAAAGAAAAACTTTACTCTAAGAGTATTTAAAAATAAACGTCCAGCCAGTAACCAATCTAAAGTGATAAACTGTTACTGGGGGATATAGTGACTAACTTGAGGGGCAAGGATAGATGGTGGAGACCAGAGAAAACTAAACCTCTGGCAATGACTGAATCTCTGGAATAAGACTATAAATGAATCAAGGATGATAGATCAATAATGGGTTAATAAAGGGAAGCTGGGAAGACACATTTCTAGTCCACAAGGATTATAGTATCAGGGCAACAAGCAACTTCTATTCTCTCCCACAAACTCCTCCTAGTTCTATGTGACAGCATTTGAGCTGGGATGGACAGAGGTCCTGACTGAGCCCTATGATGACAAGAGCTCTGGACAGAAGCAGGGCAAAAGAAACCAACGTGTATGCATGACTGGAGACAGAGCGGTGGCCCTCATCCATTCATCTGTTCACAGTCCGAGTGCTAGGTCCTTGCTAAGAGAGCATGGCTAGAGCAAGTAAAACTGACCAAATCCCCGCTCTGCTGGAGCTTACACTCTAGTGGGGAAAGAACAACAGTAATTTAATAAGCTTGCTAAGTAGAGTGTCAGTGTAAACTGTAGTTATCACTTGTGAAGGAAAAAAGCTGGGTTCTATGAGAGGGAAGAGCAAAGCAATGGTCGTGACAGGTGGTCAGGGCAGTTTCTGAGAAAGCAGACTTGAACTAAGAACAAAAGGATAATAAGGGTTAACCAGATAAAGAGCAGGGGAGTGGGCTCCAGAGAGAAGCCATGGCACCTGCAAATGCCCTGTGGGAGGACAGAGCATGACTCGAGCTGGAATATGAGAGGAAGTGAGGATGATGTAAACAGAGGGGACACAAGGAGGGGAATGAAGACTAAGTCTGGAGAGGCAGGAGGGGGCCAGGGTGAAGCCCTCAAGGTCACGTGAAGAACTATGGGCTCCGTCCAGAGAGCAATGGGAAGCCAATGAAGGGTTCTAAGCAGATATAGGGCAAGAGTTGTGCTTGGAAAATGCCACTGTGGTGACAGTGAGTGAGGCCAACTTAAGAAAGGGCACAGAGAGACTGTCGGCGGGGTGGGCGGGTCAGTTAACAGAGCAGAGTAGAGAGGAGAGAGAGAATGCTAGTTGGCCTAGGTGGTCTTGACTGATCTTTGTCATTAGAAATTTAATATTAATTTGAAAGCAATTTCCAAAAAACGAAAAATCTTTCTGATTATGTGCATTTTAAGTGTGTCCACGCAGCTCACTGATAAAGTTATACTGACGTATTTTTTTTTTTTAATAAAAGGCATGGAAAAATTATTATCCTCACAGAGTAACATGGCTTCTGGGTAAGCAAGGGAGAGGGAAGAGAGCTCTCCGTTTCTCCCGGCTGATTACTGGTTATCCGAGGAGACTGCATTTCTTTCCAGAGCCATCACCTGTCAAATGGTCTGGGTGGGATTGAGCCTCTCCACTAGCAGTCCACAGAAGCTGCAGACAGCTCTAAACTTATAACTCAGTTCACATACTGAGCATTGAAATCTACTTTCCATATGGCTTCCAACATAGGAATAAATTTTTCCTTAAAAACTTTCTGCAATACACAGAGGTAAATCCCTTCTCTGGGTGTGCAGGGAGGAGTGCCTGACTCCCTTTTGATGTTCTTTATTCCAAAATACTCATCGAATCCTGCTACTCATAAACCCACAAACGAAAGGCTGATGAACAAGTGTCTCCAAGTCTGGTCTGACAGGTAGATGCCTTCTAGGGGTAGACTCTGATATCTTATCGTGACACAGGGGTCTGCCTCAAACCAGACTTGTCCTCTGTGTTTTATCTGAATTCCATTGTTTTCTCATTTTTTTGCCATTCCTTTTACAGGTACATGTTTCTCTATCATTCAAGTTCTAAAACTCTTGACAAAATTAACAGCAATGTTTGCCCTTTTAAAAAAAAACACAGGAAAGAACATGACTAGCTTTTCTCATTGCTGTCAAATGCTGTGTAGAAAAATGGAATTAAGTACGAAAAGAGAAAAATAAAATCTCCATCGAACATTTAGAAGTGACAATTACACAACCGAGCCCATTAAGTGGCTCACACTTCAAGAAGGGGCAGAAGCACAGCCTCCAATCTCGCAGGGAGGGGCGCTGACGAGGGCAGTAGGCCCACTACCCCAGCAGACTCCCGAGAAATGGTAACATTTCAACACAGGATCTACAGGACAGCCAAGAGCTGCAATCCTATCCTGGAAACTAAAACTTGACACTAACCAGGAACTTCTCATCAGCAGTCTCAATGGTGAAGTTATTTCCTCTGTTAAAACCTACTTTCTTTCTTTCTTTATTTTTTTTAAATTTTATTTTATTTTTAAACTTTACATAATTGTATTAGTTTTGCCAAACGTCAAAATGAATCCGCCACAGGTACACATGTGTTCCCCATCCTGAACCCTCCTCCCTCCTCCCTCCCCATACCATCCCTCTGGGTCGTCCCAGTGCACCAGCCCCAAGCATCCAGTATCGTGCATCGGACCTGGACTGGCAACTCGTTTCATACATGACATTTTACATGTTTCAATGCCATTCGCGTCACATTAGTGACTCCAAGCCCTCGACACTCAGCCCCCGGGTCACATGGTTAGCAGTGCCCTCCTGGAACCAACCTGAGATTTTTGTTTTGTGAAGTGTCAGCCTAAGAAACAAAGCTGGCGGCAAGGAAGCTTTTTCAGCTTTATCACTAACAATGGCAAAGAAGATGCAGGCAAGATAAATAAAGAGTCTAGGTTTAAATGTCCCGTGTTTCAATCTTGCTACACTTTGGCAGAGCTTACTGAGGCTGTAACTCTCCACCTTTAATTTATCCCATTGTCTTCAACCACTGCAGCACTTAGAGGAAGAAACATGACTCTTTGTCCTGAGATTCCTAGTGAACAAATAGCACCAGTTACAGAAACAGACCCCAGAACAGAATGTCGGCCCTCCCCAGCACTAAACGACAGTACATTCAGCACGGGGACAGGCTGCTTGTCAGACAGGAATGCGGTCAGGCTGAAGTGCAGGGGGCAGAGCAGCTGTCCCCACAGAGGCCTCGGCAGGTGGCACAGTCACAGTGCTCCTCAGGGAAGGCCCAGGGAAGAAACTGCTTCCAAGTTAGGATGCTACAGAAACTGCCTGATCCCAGGCGGTGCTCCAAGCAGGCCCGGCCCCCCTGAGCGGGGAGACTCAAGTGGACATGGACTTCTAAATCTAAAGTACTGAGGAAAGACAAAAGGAAGAAGTACTCTTGGAGAGCTGGGCTCTGAGACGACCAAGGGGAGAAGCATAAGGAAAAGGGGGCTCAGGTGTCATTTTCAGGGAAACACTTGTGCTTAGTGTAAGTGGCTTCAAGGTTCTTAAAGGCTAGTAGGATATTGCTATGTGCAGCACTTATTTAATTTCTTTAATTTATTGTTGACAGTGAATAAATCACGCTACTCTGCCAGCATATGCTACTCAAATAATAGCAAGGATAAATCTCTACAAAACATTAATGGCTGTAGCTAGGAAAAATACTTGTAAAATAAAGTTTTCTTTTTGATTTTAAGAGAAGTACATGTAAATTGATCAAAAACGTAGGGAACCAGAAATAACTTCTCTAACCCTAATATACAAAGTCAACCTTATTAACGTTTTAGCATGTCTCCTTGTGGTTTTATTCTTAGTTCATAGTTTTTTTCCTACTTGTGATAGTATTTCTATAATTTTCAGTGCTGTTTTAAAAATCTTGACTGAGTAGTTTCTTAAGTTATTAAAAACTCTTTTTTTTTTTTTTTTATTTTTGGTTGCACCATGCAGGATCTTGGTTCCCTGACTAGAGATCGAACCCAGGCCCTCGACAGTGAGAGTGCAGAGTCCTAACCACTGGACCACCAGAGAATTCCCTAAAAACTCTTCACAACATTATTTTTAATGAACACTTAAGCTGAGGAAGAAAACTTATTCAAAAGGAAATATGGGTAGTATATCTGGCAGGCACATAGACAATTTATGAGAAAATGAGGCTAAACTCTAGAGATGCTAGGTAGTTTCAGATTAAGATGACAGAATTCTCAAGCAGAAAAAGAAAATTTTCAGTAATACCCAATTTTTTATATCTAATCTTTTATATTTGCCAAAATGTTTGCCAAAGGCACAGTCTTAGATGATGGCAGAGATCGCTAATATTTTGGCAGACACAATTATTAGTCAATGGGGCCATGACAAAGTGAAGAAATGGTTAAAAAATGAACACAAACGAGGTCAATATGAAAGGAGCTCAAGCTGTGCAGGAAGCAAGACGGCTGCATTAGATGAGAGAAGTGCAGCCAAGCACAAGCAAGGAAAGGAAAGGAACGGGGTCTCTGGGGAATACCAGCAGCCCATGTAGTAGAGCTTTTGGGAATTCAAGTTCAATACAGCTGGCATTATAGGCACATTTACCTTGCTTCCTTCCTGGAAACCAACGAGGGGACATCAAAGAAATACAAAGGGAATACATTCATAATAGTATTGCAAACTGAAAGGAAGGCTATTAGCAAATCAAGATTTTGTTGAATTTCTAGAAAATGGTAAGTGGATGAAATATTATTCATAAATCTGAGGGGAATTAGGCAGACTTCCATAGAGCAGCCAACTGAGCAAGACGGAAGAAAAATGATTCACACTGGGCCATACATACCATTGTGAAATTTAAGACCTTCAAAGATGAAGAGAAGATCCTAAAGGTATCTATGGGGAAAAACAAATTACTACAAAGAATAAGAATATGATTATATTAGATTTTTCTCATCAGTAACATTAGATGCTAGATGGCAATAAATCCAAGCTTTCAAAATTCTGAAGGAACTGAACTCTACACCCAGTCAAACTATGATTCAGGCATGCAAGCATTCTGAAAATTTGCTTTCCACATATCGTTTCTGAAAAAAGTACCTATAGATTTACTCTGTGTAATGCTCATGAGGGATCTTCTTAAATAAGACCCAATCAATTCATATTTGGCTTCAAATTCACCTAGGAGTAAGAACAGGAATTTCTTACTCAGGGTAGCAGCAGGCATTTCTCCTCAGGGGGAGTCTTTGCAGCAGGCCACACAACTGTACAAGAGCCATTCCTGCTGGCATGTAGGTGACAGCTCAGATGAGCACATAAAACTTATATTGAGCGAGAGTAAAGCCACTCTGGTCTAGAAGCCTCATATTTCAAAATGAAATGAATCTCTCTTGAAATAGCTCCATAAACACAGATCCCAGAACTTTCACAAGGGACACGTCTAATCACAACTCATCACAGTCAGGAAACACAAAGCTATGACTTCCAATCAGATATTTTAAGGTTCTCCCAGTTCAGTTCAGTCACTCAGTTGTGTCCGACTCTTTTTGACCCCATGAATCGCAGCACACCAGGCCTCCCTGTCCATCAACAACTCCCGGAGCTTGCTCAAACTCATGTTCATTGAGTCAGTGATGCCATCCAACCATCCAACCATCTCATCCTCTGTTGTCTCCTCCCGCTTTCAAGCTTTCCCAGAATTAGGGTCTTTTCCAATGAGTCAGTTCTTTGCATCAGGTGGCCAAAGTATTGGAGTTTCAGCTTCAACATCAGTCCTTTCAATGAATATTCAGGACTGATTTCCTTTAGGATGGACTGGTTGGATCTCCTTGCAGTCCAAGGGACACTCAAGAGTCTTTAACACTACAGTTCAAAAGCATCAATTCTTCGGCACTCAGCTTTCTTAATAGTCCAACTCTCACATCCATATATGACTATTGGAAAAATCATAGCTGGGAGTTCTCCCAGGCTAGAGGCAATTTACCAATCAATGGTGATTTTATTCATAAGCAATGCTGCCTGATAACACAGCCAACATTCCATTCCTCTCAGGTTTTCAGGGGAAGAGATCTAGAAAGGTAACTGGGCCAAAGGACAGTATCTCCTACAAAGGATAAAGGGTCTTATTACTTCTTTACCTAAATTCTACAAAAAGAACAACATATGATCACAGTTGTAGAGTAGGCCTCAGAAGCAGTCTGTTCAAAAATTAACCAATGATGGGAATGTAAATAGGTGCGGCCACTGTGGAAAACATTACAGCAGTGTCTCAAAAACCTAAAAACAGAACTACCATGCGACCCAGCAATTTCATTCCTGGGAGTATATATATAAAAAAACAAAACCACTAATGTGAAAAGATACATGCACCCCAATGCTCATAGCAGCATTATTTACTAGTGCGAAGATACGGAAGCAGCCTAAGTGTCCACCAACAGACGAATAGATAAAGAAGCTGTAGTGTGTGTGTGTGTGTGTGTGTGTGTGTGTGTATGTAGATGTGTGTGTTTGTGTATACATATACAATATACTGGGTCATAAAAGAAAGAAATATTGACATTTTCAACAACACAGATAGTCTTGAGGATATTATGCTAAATGAAATAAGTCAGACAGGGAAAGACAAATACTGTATGGTATCACTTACACGTGGAATCTAAAAAATACAACAAACTAATAAAAGGGAAAAAACCAGATTCACAGATACAGAGAACTAGTCATGACAAGTGTGAGGAGGGTACTAAGAGGTACAAACCATCCCGTACAAGATAAGCTACAAGGATATACTGTACAATGCTGGGAGTACAGCCAATATTTTATAATTGCAAATGGAGTATAACCTTTAAAAATTGGCAATCACTATACTATACACCTGTAACTTATGTAATATTGTACATCAACTATACTTCAATTTAAAAACAGGAAAATAATGAAATAATGAAGAAAAATATGCTTCAGAAGCTTCTGTAACAGGTAAAAGAAGCAATTAGAACTCTAGGAAAACAAAAAGCAGGCTATCATGAAGCTACTTATTTATCATTTATGGAATAATTCTGGGCACTTGTAGTAAAGTTGAATCTGTGATTTGAACACAGTACAACTCTTCCAAGAGCGACACAAGTTTAGTGACATGGAACAGCATTTCTTTTACTACAGAGCCAATGAATTACTAGGTCTATAGTGAACAATGTTTATATAATCATAATGTTACAGTGAGTTCTAAGTGGTTTTCCCTTTTCAGAATCAGTTTATAGCCAACACATGGAAGATTTAAATAAGTCAAAAACCAGAAAATCATACCATAAATCTCACAGTTTCAATGAGCTGGGACAGTTAACTGATGGGGAGAGACAGAGGGAAACATAGTCATGGTAATTTCTTCACTAAATAGTAGGGAGTCAAGAAATACTATCTACAATGGATGGGTCAAAAATAGAGGTTTAACCATTTTGTCTAATTTTAAAAGAAGTAACAGTAGTGGGGTTCTCACTTACAATATTCATCCGAAGGACTGACACTGAAGCTGAAGCTCCAATACTTTGGCCACCTGATGCAAAGAGCGGACTCATTGGAAAAGATCCTAATGCTGGGAAAGACTGAGGTCAAGAGGAGAAGGGGATGACAGAGATCAGATGGTTGGATGGCATCACTGACTCGATGGACATGAGTTTGAGCAAACTCAGGGAGATAGCGAAGGACAGGCAAACCTGGTGTGCTGCAGTCCATGGGGTCTCAAAGAGTCAGACATGACTTAGCGACTGAACAACAAGAGAACAAAAAAGAAAAACATAACTAACAAAAAATGAGGAGTGGGTAAGTAAGCTAAATTCACTTTTTTATACCAAGGAGTCAGTGAAGTAGCTAAACTAATAAGCAGAGATATAAAAGTATTACTTATAATTCAGAAGTTATAAAGACTAAAAATAATAGTCAAAAGTAGCTACTGCTAAGGAATGAAACAAGATGGGAGAGTAAATATTTATTCTTCACTTATATCTTTTTGTATAGTTGAAAGTAACTTTCCATGGGCAGGTTTTACATTTATAATAGAAAAATAAAACCTGATGTTAGTATTTTACTGCACTGACACAAATTTCAGTTCCGTTCAGTACAGTCGCTCAGTCATGTTCGACTCTTTGCGACCCCATGAACCGCAGCATGCCAGGCCTCCCTGTCCATCACCAACTCCTGGAGTTCACCCAAACCCATGTCCATTGAGTCAGTGATGCCATCCAACCATCCAACCATCTCATCCTCTGTCGTCCCCTTCTCCTCCTGCCCTCAATCTTTCCCAGCATCAGGGTCTTTTCAAATGAGTCAGCTCTTCGCATCAGGTGGCCAAAGTATCAGAGTTTCAGCTTCAACATCAGTCCTTCCAATGAACACCCAGGACCGATCTCCTTTAGGATAGACTGGTTGGATCTCCTTGCAGTCCAAGGGACTCTCAAGAGTCTTCTCCAACAGCACAGTTCCAAAGCATTGATTCTTCTGCGCTCAGCTTTCTTTATAGTCCAACTCTCACATTCATACATGACCACTGGAAAAACCACAGCCTTGACTAGACAGACCTTTGTTGGCAAAGTAATGTCTCTGCTTTTTAATTTGCTTTTTAATATGCTGACACAAATTTAGGGTTCAGCAATTTAGAAACCAAAAGAGAAAAGGAATCAATGATTAAAAAGTGGAGTAAGGTTAAAAGGTACAGGATTAGGTTATATGAAAAAAGAATAAAAAGTAATTTTATAAAATCAGCCAATACATTTGTGAAAACATGGATAAACCTTGAGGGCATTATGCTAAGTGAAATAACTTAGACAGGGACAGACAAATATTTTATGACCTCACTTACATGTGAAATCTAAAAAAACAAATTCATAGAAACAGAACAGATTGATGGTTGCCAGTGTCTGGGGGCTGAGGGAAATGGCTGAAGATAGTTGAACAGTACAAATGTCCAGTTATAAGATAAATTCTGGGGGTGTAATGTACAGCATGATGACTATAGTGAACACTGCTGCATTGTATATTTCAAAGTCACTAAGAGAGATCTTAACAGTTCTCACCATTAAGAAATGAAATTGTAACTAGGTGAGGTGATAGATGGTAATCTTATTGCGGTAACCGTTTCACGACATATACATATACCAAATCATTGTGTTGTACACCCTAACCTTATACAGTGTTATATACCAATTACATTTCAAAAAGCTGGGAAAAACTCCACAGTAGTCAATATGAAAACAGAATTACTGGGATTTCCCTGGTGGTCCAGTAGTTAAGACTCCACACTCTCAGTGCAGGGAGCCCGGGTTCAATCCTTGGTCAGGGAACTAGATTCCACATGCCACAACTAAAGATCCCACAGGCCTCAACAAAGATGTGGAACAGCCAAAACAAAAACAAAACAAAAAAACCCACCAGGACTATCTATGATAGAAAATAAGCCTTTATCATGAAAGTTCCAACTGTAGCAGAAAGGACACCAAAAAAAAAACAAAGAAAGAAAGAAAGAAACTATCCTACCCCAGGAGCAGGAACTTACAAGGAGACATCGGAGAATCTCATTCCCTAGTCTTTTTCAGAGGACAGCAAAAATCTGTCCCCTGATTCCCTGACTAGGCAGAATGCTATCAAGAGGCAGGGCTATGATCTCTAAAGGTCCTATAGAATTTCATTTATGTTACTCACATACTTTATTTCACTAAAAAAAAAAAAGAAGAAGAAAAACCACCCAGGCTATAATTTTTGAAGCTAATAGGATCCTCTCTTGAGGACTGCTCTAGAGTACATTAGTTCAAAAGGAAAGGGTTTCTTCTTTTATCATCTGCATATCTTCTACTATATCTCTTAGGACATTACTCAAAAATGGAAGGCACAACAGGCTCAGGTTATGTCTCTAAACATGAAATCATAGCCTTTGGCTCCACTGATTCCTAGAGGGTTAACAGGTACTCGCCTTCTTGCTATTACTCTTGTTCTTCTAATATATTATTTATTTATCAGTCTTTAAAACACTTACTGCTATAGCATCTAAGTGCTAAAATACAAGGGAAAAAACATTAAAATTATTGAACTCCACCAACTAATGGAAACAAAAAATTAAAAGGAGGAAAAATAGATGCTCATGACTTAATGCAAGACTACTGGGAGAGAATCGAATGAGTGAGTCAAGGAAAACCCATTTAAATAAATACAAAATCATTATGATATGTACCTCGTCAGTAGTTAGTCAACCAGTTCTTGTTGAAAACCCAACTGTATAACATCTTCAAAAGGGGGTCATAAAAGAGGTGAGGAGTCCAATGTGTAACACATAAAGTGACTGAAGAGACGGGTGACTGTAACCAGGAAGATGTGTAAAAGACGAGGAAGCAGAGGGCCTGGCCTGTGAGCTGTATACCCAACAGCAAGGACTCTGGGAAGATGTACTGGTGGTGGTTCACAGGCCCTGAAGGCCTTCCTGGTGTACAAAAAGGGTTCTTGGAGCTTGGAAATAAAGGAATCACTTCAGTTCCCAGTTTTCATCATCTAGCTTGGTTTAGCAATGCTTTGGGTTCAAGGCGGCACCATGATCCAGGTGAAAGAGATCTTCCTTTTCTCTTTTATAAAATCGGGACAATATCCCACACAAGGTGATTTATATTCAGGATAAAATAAGGTGAAATCTATGCAGTGAAGAAATATCAGTTGCTAAATAACTGAGTTTTCTTATGCTACCATAGAGATGGCCACAAGATGTGTGCTCCCCTGAGAAGCGGCTGCTTAGCCAGGGGCTGACTACTTTCCCCAGTCCCACTAGCACCTAGTGTGGCAACTGACTAGCTCTCCCCGATGAAATGGACCATACCCAGGCCAAGGCTGTCAGAGCCAGGGTTACCTTCTCTCTGCTCTTTCCCCATGCCAGCCAGAAGCAGATGATGCTGATGAGGCCTTCAGTGATGGCAGAACCACAAGAAGGAAGATACCTGGGTCCCTCAGTCATCTGTGAAGAGTCACTTGACAGCCAGGAACACTCCTGACTGGGAAGTACGCTGCTGTGTTAAGCTGCTGACACACTGAAACCACCGTTAGTCACGGTAGCAAGTGTTACTCGAACCAGCGCACGCATTCTATATAATTAATATACAATGATGGTGAGGCTCTCAGACACTGCAGCAAACAAGCCATCATTAATGCTATTATAAAATCTTGAAAAGATGTTCAACATCATCAGCCATTAGGAAAATGCAAATCAAAACCTCAAGGAGATACCACCCCAGAATGGCTATGAACAAAAAATAGACAATATCAAGCACTGGCAAGATTGTGGAAAAATTGAAACCTTGATACGCTGCTGGTAGGAATGCAAAATGGTGCAGCTGTTGTGGAAAAGTCTGGCAGTTCCTCAAAATCTTAAACATAGAATTACTATGTTACTGTTACTGTTAAGTCACTTTAGTCGTCTCCGACTCTGTGTGACCCAAGAAGAAGGCAGCCCACCAGGCTCCCCTGTCCCTGGGATTCTCCAGGCAAGAACACTGGAGTGGGTTGCCATTTCCTTCTCCAAAGCATGAAAGTGAAAAGTGAAAGTGAAGTCGCTCAGTCGTGTCTGACTCTTTGCGACCCCATTGACTGCAGCCTACCAGGCTCCTCTGCCCATGGGATTTTCCAGGCAAGAGTACTGGAGTATAAGATCCAACAATTTTACTTGTAGGTATATTCATAAGACAGCTGAAAACACATGTTCACACAAAAACTTGTACAGGAATGTTCATAGCAGCAATATTCATAATAGCCAAAAAATAGAAACAATTCAAATGTTCACCAATTGATAAATGGATAAACAAAATGTGTTATTTATATATTCCCATGTTATGGAATACTATTCAGTCATAAAAAGGAATGAAGTACTGACACATACTATAACAGGAGTGAAACCTGAAAACATTATACTAAGTGAGACAAGCCTGGAACAAAAGGTCACACACTATATGACTCCATTTATATGAAATGTCCAGAATATACAGATCCATAGTGACAGAAAAGTACTGGGGCTGTGGGAGGTGGAGGGAAATGGGGTGACTGCTAGTGGGTAGGAGGTTTCTTTTTTGGGGTGATGTAAGTGTTTTGGAACATAAGATAGTCATAGTGATGATGGCACAACCCTGAGCACACAGAAAACCACTGAACTGCACAGTTTTAAAGGGTGAAGTCTATGGTATGTGAATCATATCACAGTTAAAATAAAAAAGAAGAAATATCAGCTGCTGGCTTTATCTTGCCTCCAAGAGCACTGGTCTCCACACAAAAAGGCACTGCGTTCTTTTCAGGTAATGACTGGGAAAAGGTATGAGGGAACCTTCTAAGATGCTGCAAATATGCTAATCTCAACCTGAGTAGTAGTTACATTTACATGGTTCTAGGCTGGTCAGAACTCAGAACCCTTCTGCCTGGCACCCCCCGCAACCAGGTAAGGTCAGACAGAGCCCAGATGCCATACGCATGAATGTCTGTTTCCCACGGAGACCTAAGGTACAAACTTTCCTTAGTTTAGGTAACAGTGTAACTAACATGGAGATGAGATAAATATTTAAAGGTAACCCTGAGAAAGACATGAGGGTGGGGAAGAGGTTAGAGTCCCAGAATCCTACTTAATTGTATACAGCATCAGCAAAAATCTCTAAGGAAGAAAAAAGTCCCAAAGGGCTAGTGTGGGATGTGGGGGGAGGAACTGAGAGAGAATTGCATGCAGAAAGTATCTTTCTCGTCCCTGCTTAGATACGTGCCATTTAAAAAATTCAAGTTCAAACCACAAAATAAGGACCACTTCTTTGGTCGTATAAATTTTCATACAAGTATTTAATAGTCAAAACTGAAGTAAAGGATCTTTAGAATGCTTTTACCTCCAAGCAAGAATATAATTTGATGATTCCAGATCTAACTTTTCATTGGAACTTCTGAGTCTAGTGGAAAGACTGTCTTTTAAAGTAGCATATATTCCTGAAAGAGCGGCACTTACTTGCAGGAGACTTTGGTTCTGTCGGCCACCATGGTCCACTGCTGCTGGTTGGTGGAAACCTCAACATAGTAGCTGTAGCTCCGGTCGTCACAGTCCCACAGCAATAACCTGAGCAGAGGGAAGACATAGAAGGTGGTCAGCACTCTGCCTGGCTCTTTCCTTAGGCTGGAGGCGTGAGGGGATTCATGTCTTCTCTGTCCTTCTAATTGGTCTCTTCTGCCCACACACTTTCAGGACCAAGGAAAGAAAGTGAATCCCCAACAAAAGTATGATGAAAGGCAGAGTCAGTCTGTAGGGAGAAGCTTGTTTCTTTAGGGATTTATTTCACAAGGCACCCAACCAGGCAGCCTCTGTCCCCCATGTGGCAAAGATCTTCACATGAGCTGATCAGGGAGACATCCCCAAATCTTCCTTCGTGATTCTTTCAGCCGTCACCTCTAGCTGTCTGGGCTGAACAAAGGTAACATTCTTGAAATCACTGTTTATGGGGAAACCTGTGCTTTCTAATGGGTATTCTAAGCAGTACTTACTAGCATGTCCCAATGACCTTAATTATGTTTCAGATTCCTTCACATTCCAGACTTCCTGCATAGCTTTGGTAAGATTACCTGATTGGGAGATACAGGCAAACATACGTTCATCAGGAAATCTTTGTTTCTTAAAGATTATGTTGGTCCTGTTCCTATACCCCTTCTTGGCTCAGATAAGAACCAAAAGCATTGACTATGTGATTCCATTTACCAGAAGCTCAAAAGAAACAAGATATATCTAAAATGACAAGAGTCAGAATGGTGGCTACCTCTTGGGGAAGGAATGACGGTGAAAGGGTGAAGGAGCCTTCTAGGATACTGAAAATGGGGTAATTTTGATCTAGTGATAGCTACATGGGTATATACACATGCAAATATTCATATTCATCAAGCTATTTATAAAAGTTTTGTGTAATATATGTGTGTTATTCCTCAGTTTAAAACAACAGAATAAAAAAGAATCTAAATATTATAATATGGCATTAGAGTACAGTCCAGCATTTTGCTTCCGACAGTGCTGCTACGGTGAGAGATCACTGTTTTCTATCATTTCAGCCTCAGAAGTCCTTCCCATGCAAGATACCTACCTTACTGTTTAACAGCTGGGCATGCACACTTGTCTCCTCCACTAGCTAGAACAGAGTGAGCTCCCTAAACACAGGGTCTATGTCTTACTAGTTTTCCACACTCAGGACCTGGCATAGCGTCTCACACAGTGCCTGCACTCCATGAATATCTGCTAGGCAAATACGTTATTTAGGCAAATACATTATTTGCAACAACTACAACAATGATCATTATCATTGTAATGGTACATTTCTTTAATGCTTACTGTGTACCAGGCCCTATATTAAATGTTTTACATAACATTACATCCTCGCAAAAATCCTCTTAGCAAGCATTATTGTTCTCATCAAATGATATATGGTGAAAGTGAGGCTTAAAGCTGATAGGGAATTTGTCTAAACTCAGTGATGGTTCCAACCTGGTGTCAGGATGAAAGCCCTCTTCTGTAAGCTGTCAAATGTTTTCTTTACTCCTAGTTTATGTGTGTGGGGCATAATTGACAACTTATAACCTTTCACTCTACAAAAGCAGTTTGTATTACTTCCTCCTAATCCTGCAGTTACCATCAATGAAAACCCTTTGCACAAGTTCAGTGTCGCCTTTAGTGTCACCTGTAAAGCTGTTACTGCAGATGAGAAATGCCACTGTGTTCCCCTTTCCTCTTACCCTTTGTTCCTTGCTTTCAGTTGTGATTTTGTTTGCTATCAATGATGAAACCCATATTATTTAACATGATAGAATCCATCTTTTAAGTAGAGAAAACTGTTAAAAGATTTTGGAAAGCATAAACAGATGTGTAATACTGTAAATACTACCGATTCTCTTGAACTCATCTGAGTTATTTAATCGCTCAAAATACTCTGAATCAATCAGACTGGAATCTACCCTATTGTTTTTAGGGTCCAATAATTCTACTTGTAGATTAAACCAGCATGCTTGATAAGAAAGTGAATCATTTCTCTCATTAGTCCTTTCCTCAAATATTACTCTAGTGTCTCAGTACTTTTATGCAGTTAGTCTGTGTTATTATAATTTATATTGAGTAACTTTTAAAAATGTAGTTTTTGCTTCTATGTGTGTCTGCTCTCAAGATGAATACGAGACTATTAGAAAGATGGTTGATCTCTCTCTTTAAAAAAAATTTTACTCCAAACGTGGGCTCTGTTTATATAGCATATGTTCCATATATGTTCTGGGCTGAAATCATTCATAACTCTGCCAGAGCAGATTAAACCAGGGGGAAAAAAACCTTCAAAATAATTAACATTCGCTTTATTTAACAGCCCTGGTCACAAGCTTTTTGAGAGATGCTGTTGAGGCTGTTTTCCCAATGGAATTTTGGTTATTTATGGAGAGCTAGGCTTAACATAATCCATATCCTTCTGGATAATCATGAGTTAGTGTTTCTACCAGTATATCCAAATGAAAATAATCAGCCCCTTTTGGGTTAGACTCTAACCAGATCTTGAAATATTTCACAGAAAAAGATTGCCCCAAGGATATACGATACAGAGAAGATAAAGGGAAAACCAATTATGAGTAAGTTTCATAAATGCTGTAGTACAGATTCTTAAAGTAACAGCAGATTAAAGGAATTTTAAAGTTGTGCATATCGTATCTTACAGTAACTTATTCTATGAAAGTGAAAGTCATTCACTCATGTCCGACTCTTTGTGGACCCATGGACGATACAATCTATGGAATTCTCCAGGGCAGAATACTGGAGTGGGTAGCCTTTCCCTTCTCCAGGGGATCTTCCCAACCCAGCGACTGAACCCAGGTCTCCCACATTGCAGGCAGATTCTTTATGAGCTGAGCCACAGGGAAAGCCCAAGAATACTGGAGTGGGTAACCTTTCCCTTCTCCAGGGGACCTTCCTAACCCAGGGATCAAACCCAGGTCTCCTGCATTGCAGGCAGATTCTTTACCAGCTGAGCCACTAGGGAAGTCTTCTAATTTCTCTCAAGGTAACATGAAGATCACCCATAATTCCAGTAATTTTGTAAACACACTCATGGTAAAAATTGCTTCTTTGCTTAATGATCTATTATGAATTTTTTTTTACTAATTTTTTTTGGGCATCATCAAATATTTTCCCTCATCTTATGTACTGATTTCATAGAATTTTACTGTATGGATGCCCCAGAATTTATCTAAATAGTCCTCTTATTGTTGGACATTTAGGTAGTTGACAATATTGTACTGTTATGAAACCTCTGTGATGAACATTCTTAAACTAGATCTATGATTATTGTCTTTGAAAGTTGCTATAAGTAAAACTCCTGCAACAGGGTTTATTACACCTTGACATGTATTATAAAATAGCTGGATACCTGTCCTCTCGCCCCCAGTGACAGGCTGTACCAATTTATACTCATACTACCAGCAGTGTATAAAAATGCTTTGCTTCTGTACATCATCACCAATATTGTGTATTATCTTTTAAAATACTGCCAATTTGATAGATGAAATATATTTCATTACTTTAATTTGCAGCTTTTTACTTACCATTGAACTTGAACATTTTTACCCATTTTCTACTTATATTTATTCATTTGTTAATGACTTACAAGATGCCCTTTATATTTAAAGGATATTAATCCAGTGCCTATCACAGTTTGCATGCTGATGATATTAATTTTTATTAGCCCACTCTATCGATCTTTACCTCAATAATTTCTCCTGGCCTAAATTCTTTTTTCTGAACAGCAGCCAAGTGCACATACTGGTTGAGACATCTCCTCACTAGTCCTCTATTAAGAGTCCCTGGAGGCTAAAAATGTGGGGTCAGGATGACTCCTGAATGGAAAAGGAACACTGATGGATCTCAGGTTGTCTTCACCTACACTTAGGAGTTTTAAAGAGAGATTCTTCTTTTTTTAACTGAATGAAAAGATTCTTTAAATTCTATGGGCCTATCTGCTAAGTCGCCTCCAACTCTTTGTGACCCATGGACTGTAGCCCACCAGGCGCCTCTGTCCATGGAATTTTCCAGGCAAGAATACTGGAGTGGGTTGCCATTTCCTCCTCCAGGGTATCTTCCCAATCCAGGGATCAAATCCGTGTCTCCTGAATTGGCAGGCAGATTCTTTACCACTGAGCTACCTGGAAAGCCCCTTGAATTCTACAGTGCTCTACAATTTTCAAAAATTTCACGCACACAATTTCATATAATCCCAAAATAACCCTTTTAAAAATCCTCTCCCCCTGTATTGTCCCTCCCTCTCCTCACTCGGCCACTGGCAGCCACGAGTTTGTTCTCTATATAAGAGGTATTTATTTTATGTGCCCAGATGCATATTTGCTTAGAAGGTAGGCTTAGCCAGGAACGAAAACCCCTCTGTTGATTCAACTAAGGGAGGGAAAAAAAAAAGGAAAAAAAAAGCAAGCACAGCCTAAAGACTCTAAAGGAGAAATTGGCTCCATCTCTTTTTTTTTTCCCATGGAGAGAAATTTTAGTTCTAACAAGGCACAACGGTAAAGCCCACCAACTCCCTTCGCTTCTTTCCCTGCCAGCAAAGTCTGTTCCTGTATCTCTGCACCTGCAACACCACAGCAGTATTTCCGACTTGTAATCTGCCAGAAAAGGTCTGCCAGGTGAGCTGGCCCAAGACAGACACACTCCCTCTGACTCTAATTGAGAGCAGCTCCTTAAACATACCCCTGACATCTGCACGCCCCCGCCCACACATCAGAAGCCATTTTCAAAAGGAGCTGCATAAAGGCAGCTGCTGGCCAAGATCTATCGCTGCAGATCGAGTTTGTGTTTAAGCTGTGGCCACAAACCCCTCTACCTAATGAGCACAGCATGAAATGCCTGGTGATATTAAATGTTGTCTCCTCCATCTTCCTTATTCTCATTGTGGAATTTCCCTGAAAAGCAGTGAAGTGCTGGGCTTTTTAAAAAAATTGATTAGCAGATGTGATTTCGCTTACATCTTCCATAAATGCTCTGGCTGGCTGCATACCATTGATTACTGGGGGTCAGTTTACAGCAACTAATTGCTCTCCTTGCTAGTGTTTTGATAACGAAATTCAATAGCAAATATGTTTTCAAAACTCTTGTCTTTGCGGCTTGAGTCAGAAGTGACTTGAGGCAAACCCAGTGGACTGAATTTTCCCTTCTTTAAAATAATTGCTCTCTCATCAGTCTGTGAAGAAAGTTTCCAAATTATAGCATTCTAATTGGAAAGTCTGCATTATGCATGCGATGACAAACTATGTTGTGCTGAGCGGCACTTTTTTCATCCCTTTCTTAAGGGATTAATTCTGTGCCAGATTGTGAACAATGGCTGAGGTTTAACGGTGGAGATCAACAGCTTCTCCACTGAACTGGTCTTTTGGATCAGCAGCAAGTATCTGTTTTGTCTCCTAACTGTCCATCATTCGTGGGAGACTCCACTGGAAGGCCAGGGGTCAAGACAGTTGTTCTTGCCGAGTTTTCCCATTTGGACGAAAACAGACAACTAAGGAAAGATCAACTGCCATGGTATTAGCCATATAACAATAATTTATCATCAGATCCATTTCCAATCTCTCAGACAAAATGAAAGGTACTTCTGACCTCAAAAATGTGTACAGACTATTCTTTGTTAAAATCTTCAGAAATAAAGTTCTTCAGAAATAACTGTCTTCCATTAACAATTCAACAAATATTTGCTGAGTATTGACTAAGTGACACTAGGCAAGTCACTTAACTTGTGTTTCAGTTTCATCCCTTGTAAAATGAAAGGTCTACATCTGATGGTTTCTAAGGGCTCTTCCAGTTCTAACATTTTGTAATTTTTTGCAACAGTCTATGCAGAACAGGGTTTGGGTTTTTGTTTTTGGGGTTTTTTTTTTTGGCATACCTATCCATTACATAGTAACTCTTCCTTTTTTAAAAAATTGTATTTATTTATTGGCCATGCCCTGTGGGATGCAGGATCTTAGTTCCCTGACCAAGGACTGAACCTGTCCCCCTTGTAATGGAAGTGCGGAGTCTTAAACAATGGACAGCCAGGGAAGTCCAGTAACTCCCCTCTTTGAGTATGGATTCTGGCCCAACCTTAAGGTATATGTAGTGGGTTCCTGAGCTCTGTAGACACAGCTGTGTTGCAGGAAGGCATATGACCCTTGCTGAGCCGATCAGATTTCATATAAAAAATTTATAATTATGTAAGATTTTATCATAATTGGTGCTATTCATTTAAAATGATGATAAAAATGCAGACATTCTGGAGGACCCTCTTTCATCAGAAGCTCAAAGTAGTAAAGAAAGTCATCTGCAGTGAGAAGCAAACAAGACAGGTGGTATGGCCCAGGAAGGGTTGTCTGGCCTCCTTGCAGGATGACCAACATCTGATTTTAGTCCCCAGTGCCCCAGTGGGGGCCACTGGAGTTCCTGCCCTAGTGTTCCATGAGAAATTTCCCAATCACTTTAATAAACTCACCATTTAAGGCTTAAGCCATCTCCATCTGGTTTCTGTAGCTTGGAAACAAAAGGGCCTAAGATAAGCTCCTAGCAGAGTGCACAAGGCAGAAACGGACAGACGTTCTGATGATGAGGATGACAATGACAACGTGATGGCTATGGGACCAGAGAGATGACGAGGTGAAGAACCGGGATGGTGAGGAGGCTCACTCTGGACAGCAACCTTTTCACTGAAACATGAAAGCAGAGCCTCTATTGAAGCCAAGAGGGGGAGGACTGCAGTGTGGGTGAAAAGGCAGAACGGGCTTCAGTATAGTTTCCATGAGGCCTGCCGCGCTGCAGGGAGAGGCCTTGCAAAGACGGAACGGTCAGCGTGGTTTATAACTCTCTCCAGCAGTGGCACTGAGAGGGCGGAGGGGAGAAAGCAGGGGTGTCAGTGACAAGGCAGAGACAGTGCAGGATCAGGGCAGTGAAGTGCAGTACGAGTGTTTGCCACTTGAGGCTGCTGAGGAGTTACCTGGAGTCAGACGGGGCTGACTACCTGCCAGAATAAAGGGAGGGGGATGGGAGCTCATGACGGGCTTCCCTGGTGGCTCAGACAGTAAAGAATCGCCTGCAATGCAGGAGACCCGGGTTCGATCATGAGGCAGAAGAGAATTTGTGACGGACACAAGGGTGAAGGAGAGAGGTGTGATGGAGTTCTGCTCACAAGAGGCAATTTCATTCAGTGCTTTCTGTCACTCTTCTGAATGAGGAGCAAAAAGACAAACATCATGTTAGAGGCTCTGTTCTAAGCTCTGCTACTGAGAAGCAGGAGAGGGCCTGTCACAGCTGCCAGAAGGAGTGAGTACAGCTTCAGAGGAACAACTTTACTGGTGGGAAATGGATTTTTCTCCAAGATGAGAGGGCTCCTATTGCCAGCTGTCAGAAAGTTCAATTGTGCAGCTTCTTCCTCAGGTGAGGAGCGAGGTCAAGCTGAGAAGAGCTGCCAGCCAAGATGAGATTCCCAGCGGGAGCCTGGAGCCAAGAGCCAGCACCCTACCAAAGCACGTGGAGCAGACCAGGTAGCTGTCCTGCAGATCCAGTCACGGAAACTCCCAGGGAGGAACCACCATGGGTCCCCGCCTCTACGTGGGCCACAACCTCGCAGGGCCAAGGGGGCATGAAAAGAAGAAAATGCAGACTGCTCGCCAGATGGAAGGGGAACTTGGGAAATACCCTGGTCAGAGGACATCAGAGCGTGCACATACTGTCTGACATTGTTTAATCTCTCATACGTCTTAAGAGGGTGACTCCTCTAAGAGAGGAAGAAATAATGACACTGGCTCATAATCTTATCTCGCAGTTGGTGTGGGAAAAGGTAAGCATAAGCCCTTGGCTGTCTGGCATGGCAGCTTCTGTGTTTAGTCACTGAAGCTCCGGGGTGAGGAAAGGTGAGGAGACACATATATACTCGGGCTCCACCATGTAAGTTAGTTCACTGAGAAAGTGGGAAATAAAAGCGGATAAATGCTATATCCTCTTCAGTATAATCCAGGGAAGTGATCTGAAATGCAGAATACACCTGCAGGATACACCTAGACAGAAAGCTGAATGGGACACAACTTTGACACAATGCAAAACTACCAACTGTTAACAGCTAATTTAGACCATCATTTCAGTCCTTGGAGGGATTAAGTTTTTAATTTCAAGTTTTAGGTGATGACATAAAAGATAACAGCAAACTACCGAACAGTATGGCTGCAGCTGCAACATTTAATAAATACTGAGTGTGGAACGAATGGGGAACAGCTAATCATAATCTCACCTCACATTCACACAGATCTCAACGGCTTCAAAATGTTTTTGCATATATTATCACATTTTGGAAAAAAAAACAATTTATAATCAGCACATTTCCTGCTTTCAATGCAAATCTATTTTTCTAACTTACTTGGTTAATTTTTTTTAACATGGGCTAAATACTGCCCAAGCAATCTTTTACAGATTATTCAATCACTTGGCAAACCCTTTATTAATAACTAAGTTTTAGCCAAGGCTTAGATTTCATCCTACACAGTCCGATTTGATGAAAATTCTTTCATTGTATGCTTTCAATGTGGATATATGAGGAAATTTTTTCCAGGCCAAACAGCCCTAGAGAAGAAAAGCTGTTTTCTTCTATTTTCCAAGGTGACTCTATTCAATATAGCCCCCTTTCTTAAGCAAGATGCTGGCATCAAAAATACTGGGAACCATTTCAAATGGTTTTGTTATATTTTAAAAGGTGAAGTCTCATTATGTTGCAGACCTTTTCAAGCAGTGACATGCTAAGTGGATAAGCGGCCTTTACGGATCTTTCCCTATGTTTAAATTTGGCATCATCAATTCCCCTCTCTGCAGCAAGGCCAGCTGCCTTGATCTCAGCAGCATCCTCATCATGACGTGTAGACACAGTCAGTGAGATTGGCCCAATCTGGTTCACCAGCAGGATCCAAAAAGGACGTGGGAGAGGTAGAAATGGAGAGGTCCTGTCCTGACCACAGGCTTAGCTCCCTAGGGATTGAGCCCAGCTCCATTTCAGCTCCATTTGCCATGAGGGGCTGTTGGGATTTCAAAAGAGAAGAATCAGTTTCTTCCCTTAACAGCTGAAGGCAGTATGTACTTGTGTGAGCTTTTCTTTCCCTACTCGCACTTCTGTGAAATTACAGGAGGGTGAGAGGGGAAGGGTATCTTAAATTAGAGCTCCAAGCTCACTAATCTACCAGTTGAATTGTAGGGGATTTTCCTTCTTGGATCTTTACATTTCTGACTCCAGTGGAATCAAGTGGCCCCAGTGTGGTGGGAAAGGAAAGTCACTGAGTTCCAGGTGCCCTACGTACCACCACCCAATCCCCATCCCACACTCCCTTCGGCTTTCAGGACCAAGTCCAGTGAGGAGGAACTGCCTTGACTGTGCTTCTAGAGCCAGGACCACGCATGGTGCATGGTTCCCAACACAGTGCCTTACACATCATCAGCTCCACTGAGTTAAACTGAAGGAGGACACGGGGACAGGACAGAATGATGGAAAGGAGATGGAGCTACAGATAAACCTCTTTTCTCACAGGATGAGTTACCAGCACAACATCTTTCAGGGACCTGTAGCCTGAGTTACATTTCAATCTGCACATATGCCAGCCAGTCCTCCACCCCCACACCATTTCGGAGAGTCTCGGTTGAGAGGTCATTTATGAAATGTATCAACTCTGACTATGATTTCATCTTTTGAGCTCTCTCTCCTGCCCCTCCTCTGACCACATGTTAATATGTGCCCACATGTGCACAGCCTATGAAGCACCAAGAAGCAGAGCCAAAGAGAAATAATAAGCTCCACAGCTCCTTTTCAGTCCCTTGGGTCAGGTGTTCATAGGAATTCCTGTCTGTGGCGAACTCACAGTTTAGCTACAGGCAGATCTTTGTATTCTCTCAACCTGGTGATAAAGGGAGAGAATGGAAGGGCAAAACAAGGTGGGAAGGCTCACTCTGAATATTACAGGCAAGAGAGTATTCCAGCAGGGGTGAATTACAAGGCAGAACTCTTCCCATCCAGTCATGTAATCTTCTCCCCAAATCTCTTCTCTGGGCACTCTGAACACTGCCAGGACTGTCTTCCCACGCTGGCTCTCTTTCTTATCAGCCTGACCTTTCACCCAAATCAGATCTGGGTTTCAATCTTTGCCCCAGCTTTGAGTCCTCTTCTCTTTCCCACAGGGTACAATCTACAAAGTCCTGAGCTCTTGCTGAAAATGATTTTAAAACACTTGTGTGTCCAATCTTTCTGCAGAAGCACCTGCATAGGTCACTCCACCTTCACATCCTCTCTCTGCTAAGTGGCTGCTTTCCTTCTGTCACGTCCCCAAATTTCCTATTTATTGTCATATTTACACCTACACAATGAAGTGCTTGCCTGTGCTCTCCCTCATATTTACTCTATCTAAATTTCCTTCATTTGGGTCTCATCTCTAATGAACTTCCATCACAAAATTCCTCTGCAAAGGCTTTCACATGAAAAAGACCTTCAAAAACAGAAAAATAAAACTATAATAAGTTATAACTACTATAAAATTTAAACAGAGTAAGCAGATTATTCTATTTGAAGTTTGAGGTATCTCACAAATCATAATCCTCTTTGGGGTATATGACATATCATTAAAATAAAGACAACATTAATGAGAATAATGACATCTTCTTCACAAATATGTAAGAGTGAGAATCCTAACAATGATAAGTACTTACAAACAAAAGATAATCAATTAGTTTAATAAGTAACTGTGTGATAAATCTTTTAAAGAATGGCAAAAAGCAAGAAGAAAGGTGAGATTTTATGTAATCTTTCATAACGGCTAGAGGGAAAAAATGGATAATTATGTTTTTCAATGGAATTCTTTTGATCACTGGCCACTCAGTACAGTTTTCTTGATCCAGGTCTTCAAAGCTGAGATCTTAAGTTTTAATTCAAATGCTTTCAACTGAACGTTAATAACTCTAACTTTTCTAACTGCTAAACAGCCATAATTATATTAAACTAGTGTGGGTGTTGGGACAAAAGGCTAAATGGGCAGTTGTCATTTTCTTTTCTGGAATCACCTCTGCTGTTTCCCCAGAGTGGGGGGCCCTGGGTGAAGGCTCCAATGGGGAGGGATGTGAGGGTGAGGCTTCTGTCTCATAAACACTCACTGGAACTGCAGTGTGGCTTCCCCCTCCCTCCCATGTTTATTTGGTTGAAGGATCGTCAAACAAGAGAAAAACGCTCCTTCTTTGGAATGTATTCTGCACGAGCTGCCTTTTTAGAAATAACCCTCCCAGGTGCTGACATGAATATTCACCAGAGTATGCTGGGTACAGGGGCCAGCCTCCATGCCATGTACGCTAATCCTTCAAAACGTATTCCAGGCAAGCTACCAGGGTAAACTCCTGTACAGAAATCGGTGATGGATATTGGATGGCTGAAAGGAGAAAATCTGAGTGAAGGCGGCAGAGATGAATAAATCACTCACATCTGTCCAAGGCCCTCTGCAGCTAGACTTGTCACTTGGACTCAAGCACAGCATGAGGCTTCATTAGAATACTATGTGAATTAAACTGTTTCTTTTGTTCATCTGGTTTATCTTTCCTCATTAAGAAAAACAAACATGTACCTCCCCTGTGCCCCAAAGCCCTATCTATTGGACCCCTTGTTCCTTTCTTTCTGTTTGGTGGACAGGGTACACCAGGCACCCTGAGAACACAGGTACGGTACCACGCAGGCACCAATGCAGCCATACGGGCATGCGTATACACCCCTGCGCACCCACACAACACCTCACTCTGCCTCACTGCCCTGACACATTCAGAAAGATACAGGCAGAAAAGATTAATAACCTCACAAACCAGGGAGGGAAGGAAGGAATTGTCACGGTGATGAGATCCCAGGCTTCTCAGGACCCTCCTCAGGACTCTGGGACTGAATCCCCAGGAGTCAACACTGCGGTTCATGCTGAGGGCAGAGGGGACCTGGCTGAGGCAGCCTGTCCAAGTCACGCAGGAAACTGTTACAACTAATGCTCTTCTGACAATGTTTACGTGTCGGGGGCTGGGAGACATTCCTGGGGGTAATTTCGAAGGAGCTAGCGCTGGAACTGTTCTAGCTGTAAGCACAGTTCAAACTCTAATAGTTTAGGGCATCCAGGAAGTTGGGGGATCCTCAGGTCAAAGAGAGAAGGAATATGAGTAAGGAGGAAGGAAATGGTAGCTTCTGCGACACTCTGGATCAAGTTGTCCCTCAGCCTATTTGGACCACAAAGGGCTCCACCAGCTCTCCTGCAGCCTCTGATGGACACAAGGACGATCCGAGGCAAAATGTAGCAGTGGCACAGCAGACGGGCCCAGAGGACAAACTCTGGGGCTACTTGAAACCTTATCTTCTCAGATTTATCATCTGTTAAACGAGGTGTGAGGGTAGGGGAAGAGAGGGAGACAGAGTCTAATTTGGATGATCTGTGGTTCCTAAAGTAATACAATGATAAATCCTTCGGTACTTCTTATAAAGTATCCATAACAAAAAGGTGTATATAAAATGTAAACCAATATTTTTTAAAATATGCTATAGTAGCAGAACCCCTTTTACAAACATCTAAGAACCTATGGTTTTTCCAGTGGTCATGTATGGATGTGAGAGTTGGACTGTGAAGAAAGCTGAGAGCCAAAGAATTGATGCTTTTGAACTGTGGTGTTGGAGAAGACTCTTGAGAGTCCCTTGGACTGCAAGGAGATCCAACCAGTCCATTCTGAAGGAGATCAGTTCTGGGATTTCTTTGGAAGGAATGATGCTAAAGCTGAAACTCCAGTACTTTGGCCACCTCATGCGAAGAGTTGACTCATTGGAAAAGACTCTGATGCTGGGAGGGATTGGGGGCAGGAAGAGAAGGGGATGACAGAGGATGAGATGGCTGGATGGCATCACTGACTCGATGGACGTGAGTCTGAGTGAACTCCGGGAGTTGGTGATGGACAGGGAGGCCTGGCGTGCTGTGATTCTTGGGGTCGCAAAGAGTCAGACACGACTGAGCGACTGAACTGAACTGAACTGAACTGAAGAAGAACCTCAATATTCATAACAGGTAAAAGTAGAACCACTCTACCAAGGTCAGTGGTGGGGCCTCATCTGCCAGACTTCCTCCTGCGGTCGCCAAGGCTCAGGCCCCGTAAAACACAGTAGGAAAAATCATTGGGTCATGGTGTATACTGTGACCCCAAACTAAATGCTGATATTAATGCTCATATCTTTAAATAACAGCCTTATATTAATAACTATTATTATTCACACTTTTTGAAACCATGAAGGGCAAATGGCTTCCCTAATTCTTCACTTTTACCTGTATGGACTAGAGCTGTTAGTGAGAAATGGAGTTGAATAGATAAGAGCACTGGTAAACTATGGCCCGTGGCTGCCTCTTTTTGTAAATAAAGTTTTATTGGAACACAGCGTGCCTTCTCACCAGAGTGGAACAGCTGTGACAGAGACTATAGTATACAAAGTCTAAAATTACTATCTGGTGCTTTATGAAAAACAGTTTGCTAGTGCCAGGAATAGAAAACTAAAGCTCTTCATATGGAACAATAAAGAGCTATGGCACCAAAGCAAGAAATAAAGGTATAGCTTAAGGCTGAGTTTAGTCCAGAAACATCTAAAATCCCTTTCTTCTGTTGAAAGTTTTCAGTAGATTTTCATGTAGCAAATACGACACAGAGCTGTTAGATTCTCCTTAGTCCTAATCCTACCACTATTTCTGTGACAACTGTTGGCTTGTTTTTCACCCCAAATTTCTGGTATTTCTGCTAAGAGTAAAGGAAGGAGAGAAGGAAAGGAAGGAATAAAGGAAGGAGGGAGGGAGAGAGGGAGGGAAGGAGGGAGATTCCAATTAAAAATGAAAACCTGAAAACCATTCCCAAACCTGTTCCCTGAACTGATGAAGGGCCTAGGTGCTACATTCTCAAACTGAAGATACGTGCAAGCACAACAGACACTTGACCAAGACCCTCCAGATCTCTATGAAAGAGCACGGAGGCAGCAGAGTAGGGTGAAGAAGTTATAGAGACATTTAAAGTCAATAGTTCAGTTCAGTTCAGTCACTCAGTCGTGTCCAACTCTTTGCGACCCGTGGAGTGCATGCAGCACGCCAGGCATCCCTGTCCATCACCAACTCTTGGAGCTTACTCAAACTCATGTCCACTGAGTTGGTGATGCCAACCATCTCATCTTCTGTCGTCCCCTTCTCCATCCGCCTTCAATCTTTCCCAGCATCAGGGTCTTTTCCAAGAAGTCAGTTCTTCACATCAGGTGGCCAAAGTATTGGGAGTTTCAGCTTCAGCATCAGTCCTTCCAAAGAACACCCAGGACTGATCTCCTTTAGGATGGACTGGTTGGATCTCCTTGCAGTCCAAGGGACTCTCAAGAGTCTTCTCCAACACCACAGTTCAAAAGCATCAATTATTTGGCACTCAGCTTTCTTTATAGCCCAACTCTCACATCCATATACAACTACTGGAAAAACCATAGCTTTGACTAGACAGACTTTGTTGGCAAAGTAATGTCTCTGCTTTTTAATATGCTGTCTAGGTTGGTCAGAGCTTTTCTTCCAAGGAGCAAGGGTCTTTTAATTTCATGGATGCAGTCACTATCTGCAGTGATTTTGGAGCCCCCCAAAATAAAGCCTCTCACTTTTTCCATTGTTTCCCCATCTATTTGCCATGAAGTGATGGGACTAGATGCCATGATCTTAGTTTTCTGAATGTTGAGTTTTAAGCCAACTCTTTTACTCTTCACTTTCATCAAGAGGCTCTTTAGTTCTTCTTCACTTTCTGCCATAAGGGTGGTGTAAATCTGCATATATGAGGTTATTGATATTTCTCCAGGCAATCTTGATTCCAGTTTGTGCTTCATCCAGCCCTGCATTTCACATGATGTACTCTACATATAAGTTAAATAAGCAGGGTGACAATATACAGCCTTGACGTACTCCTTTCCTGATGTGGAACCAGTTTGTTGTTCCATGTCCAGTTTTAACTGTTGCTTCTTGACCTGCATACAGATTTCTCAGGAAGCAGGTCAGGTGGTCTGGTATTCCCATCTCTTTCAGAATTTTCCACAGTTTATTGTGATCCACACAGTCAAAGGCTTTGGCATAGTCAATGAAGCAGAAATAGATGTTTTTCTGGAACTCTCATACTTTCTTGATGATCCAACAGATGTTGACAATTTGATCTCTGGTTCCTCTGCCTTTTCTAAATCTAGCTTGAATATCTGGAAGTTCATGGTTCATGTACTGTTGAAGGCTGGCTTGGAGGATTTTGAGCATTAAAGTCAATAGGTAGCACACAAAAGTTATATGGTCAATGATAAGGCAGTTAATATGACAGCAGTAAAACACTATTATCTCAGGAAGATGAGACCACAGACTAAACCACACCAATTAGACAGACAGGGTTGTTTATCAGTCACCAGGAGAAAATGAATCTGTATGGTTCTATCCCCTTGCTATCTCTCCAGTGCTGTCTACTGGGGTTATAAAAAGCATCTTACAAGATACCTGACCAGGGCAGTATGACCACAGAACAATGAAAACCTTATAGTGCTTAGTGTTTTAACACAGCTACTCATTTGGAATCTTTAATGAAAACAATTTTTTAAATCAGTTCACTTCAGTAACTCAGTCGTGTCTGACTGTTTGCGACTCCATGGACTGCAGCACGCCAGGCTTCCCTGTTCACCACCAACTCCCGGAGCTTACTCAGACATGTCCATTGAATCGGTGATGCCATCCAACCATCTCATCCACTGTCATCCCTTGTCCTCCTGCCTTCAATCTTTCCCAGCATCAGGGTCTTTTCCAATGAGTCAGTTCTTCCCATCAGGTGGCCAAAGTACTGGAGTTTCAGCTTCAGCATCAGTCCTTCCAATGAATATTCAGGACTGATTTCCTTTAGGATGGACTGGTTGGATCTCCTTGTAGTCCAAGGGACTCTCTAATTTTAAATGGATGGGCTCTATTTCAATGTTTTTCCCCAAAAGTTCCAAATAATATCCATAAATTCTTTCCTTTTTCTCTGAGACTAAAATACACAGCTAAAATCCCACTACAGCAAACACAATCATGACAAAGCAATTTACCCTTCTACCAAGAATGCTATTATCAACAAGATATTATTCACTGGGTTACTGCTAATTCTCAAACAATTCTTTATAGATAATGTTTTATCTATTTCTAACAGGACTATTACAAACTTCATAATAAGTATACTATTTGGTTATAGATGTTTTATTATTCAGCTTCCCTGGTGGCTCAGATGGTAAAGAAGCTGCCTGAAATGCAGATCAAACCTGAGTTCGATCCTTGGGTCAGGAAGATCCCCTGGAGAAGGGAATGGCTACCCACTCCAATATTCTGGCTTGGGAGAATTCCATGGACAGAAGAGCCTGGCGGGCTATAGTCCATGGGATGGCAAAGAGCTGGAACACAACTTTAATCCTCAGAGATGAAGTGATTACAGAAAGTTAGATATTGAGAAAAAAGTTGACAAGAGCTTGCATTAGACATCAGGGGACAATTAAATGATATATGCCTAAGGGACTTAGGAACAAAATTTATTATCTTAGACCACAACTACCCCCTCCCACAAGGTTCTTGAGGTAAGCACCCACCAAGGAAAGTCTCAACAAGTGGGAAGCAAAGGGACACTTTATTGCTAGTAGAATTTTGTCCCCAAACTCTAATGCAAGAGATGTAAGACACGGCATGGCATACTCAAGTTGGTTATGCCTAAAGAGCTTCACCCAAAGCAAGTTAGGAGGTCTGTTCTGTCCCTTCTTCCACTCACAAAACTTGCTTCTTACCACTTCCAAATGGAGGAAGGATCAACTTAATACACCTTCTAGTACCACCGAGGCAGAGTGGGTACAGCACAGATCATGGTCCCCTGCTACCTAGCCCTGAACTACCCCTGGGCTGAGGTAGTAACCTTACCCTGTCCACCCTAAAAGATAAAAAAGGAAATAAAAATCCAAGGAGAAGAAAGATTGTGTCTGCTTGTTGTGAAGATAGAGGAGAGGAGAGAGAGATGGGGAAGAGGTAGGAACAGAGAGGAGAGACGGATTAGCAGAATTAGTCCCGGCCATGCCACTTAGGACCCAGTGGAAGACAAGAGACACAAGCAGTGCTTACTGAACTGTGGCCCCTCTCACTCCTGCAGACTCACACATCTGACCAGTATCTCCCCTAGAAAAGGACTAAAGGCTCTGACCAAGACCACCATTTGGGGGAGGAGTAAAACGGGGACGGGGAAGGCACAAGCAACCATGGTAGGGAAAGAATAGGGTATTTTAATTTTTTCTCCCAAGACAGAATTGTAGTATTGCTACAACCACTCTCTACTTACTGTACTTCTCATTTCAAAAGTTCCCAAAACCAGAAATATTCACTATAATCTTACAAACACCACATTCCAAGAACTTAGGAGAAGACTGGATGTGATAAGATAGTTATTGTCCAATATTCCCTTGGAAAGCCAGAGGTCTTTTAATGTATCTTTTCATTCTAGAGCTGATGGGCATGACTGTTTAAACTCCAGATGTTAAAAACTGAAAATGTTATCTCTAGCTTTTGACATAATTAACCTACCATTACAAAATAACATGGATATGCAGTGAAGTTCTGGTATTAGAATTTTATATGTACAGGAAAAAAGTCAAGTCTGTCTAACCTGAGTTATAGGTAAACAGGTATTTTGGTTAATCAAATATGTCTGGTTAACAGATTCCATATGGACTGCCAACTTAAAAAAAAAATTCAGGAATGTTTAAAATACCCTTAGCTAGAATAAAACCACACCAAATAAAATGTATTTCCTTTTGAGGGCACTTAGGATCTTGCCTGCTTCCCAAATTTTATTAGGTACATCCACTTTCACTGTGCTGGTAAAACATGAAGACCAATTGCAGTAAATTAAATGCTGGTAATAGTTTGTACAGAAACTTAGTTTTTTCCAAGAGGTAAATTTCATGAATAAGAAATCAAATATAGATAAGCAGTAATGCTTCTCATTTTGGATAAGAATTACCCAGTAAGCACACATAGGCTTTTTATTTACAGAACATTTCTGAAACTGAGAATAATATAAAGTAAAATTATCATATTTACTATTTTAGATACATCCAGAAGCTGTGGGCATTTTAAAAAGTAAATGGGAAAAAAAATTCTGAATTATATACTTTAAATGGGCAAATTATACATTATATGAATATCTCAATAAAGCTGTTTTTTAAAAATAAACCGAGCATATGAAATATGGAGATTTATAAAAATCCCAAAGCAGATGTGAAAAGTCAAGCAGGAGGTAGGGTCTGCAGCAGAGTTGTTGACTGGATGAGCCAATTCCTTGCTATGACCCTCAACTTCTTTGCCAGCCATGCTAGGGCTGATGGCATGACAGTTCTACCTAATAACTAAGTGGAAGTTGGCTAGGTGGGGCTTCAAATAAAGCTTTGGCTTTTCCTAATAAAAAGAGACAGACGTGACTGTCAGGGTTCTCCACACTTAAAAGTTTGTGTTTCCCTTTGTTTTTCTCCTTCCTGCCTAAATGTAGACGTGGTAGTTAAAGCTGTAGCAGCTACCTTGTTTCTCCGAGGCAAAAATACAAGGGGAAAAGACCAAGATAATCAAAAAGCTCACTGAACTGCAGAACCAATACTAGCAGCCACCCACCCATATACTTTTTATGTGAGAAACAAACAGATAAACAAAAGCAAAACAAAACCAAATAATTTTTAAAAAGCAAACATTTAAAAAAAGTCTTTCTTGGGATTTCGCTGGTGGTCCAGTGGTTAGTACTCCATACTTCCACTGCTAAGGGCCCAGGTTCAATCTGTGGTTGGGGAACTAAGATCCCACAAGCAGCATGGTGCAGCCATAAATAAATAAACAGTCTTTCTTAATCAGTTTCTTTGTTATTTGAAGCCAAATGCAAGCTTCTTTGGAGCACATGAGGGCTAGGAATAAAAATAAATGTTGTCAAGTCTGAGCCACAACATTTAATGAAAAAATTTCTATAATTTACCTCAGGAAATGAGGGTGGATTGAACCAGAAGATACAATGCCTTCTCTCACCTTCTTCTAAGGCCATAAGAGGCTCTGTAGGATTGTGAAAAAAAAATTGGAATTGCCATGTTCACGGTGGAGAAAAGAAAAGGATCTCAAATTATACTGCAGTCTCTCCACATTTTAAATGGAGACACTGAAGCAGCTAAACCTCCAGAGCTACTGAAAGACACAACAACTAAAAGGACCATTAAATTGTATGGAAAATCGAAACAGTCTTGACTGGTATTTGGTTACAGTAAAAGGATAATGCAGCAAGGCTGGTAATGTCATAATCATTGAGGGACATAGTTTCAGACATCATAAGGTAAAAGGAAGAAAAAGGATCCTTACCACTTGCTCTTAAGGGCACAGGAAAGAAAATCCAGGCAGAAGGAAAAGCATACTCTGCATTTATCTATGTAACCAATAGCCCTTATATTGAATCTGATACATTGTTGAAAGAGGTGGTTCAGTTCAGTTCAGTCTCAGTCCTGTCTGACTCTTTGCCACCCCATGAATCGTTAACAAAACAGGAAAAAAAAAAAAAAAAGATTTCTTAGCCCCACCTAAGGCCCTGAGTGTCCAGGCAAGTTGCTGAAAGTAGTCCTGTAAGGGCACCAACCAGCCTGTCATCATAATCACTCTTTCTAAAAAAAGGATGCACAATGGAGGTGGATGGATGGAGAAGAAGGGGAGGTGGAACAGTTGTTCTTGATCTCTGTGCTTCTGCTTGTTCTTAACCAGAGATGCGAGGATGTTATGGTCCAGTGCCTCTGTGGTTACCAGGTTACAAAGCGTAAAGTTGAGAGAGAGAGAGGCGTAGAGACAGTCAGACACCAGGTGCTTCCAAGATCACCCAAAGCATCTTCACAAGGTGACAAATTAGTGCTCCTGGTGGTGGCTGAGAAATCTGATTTGAGAGTACCTGAGGACTGAAGGTTTTAAGAGATAGATTACTGTGTTGTATTAATTCAAGGAGTAATTTCTTAAATGAAGGTGATCCTTCATCAGATTTCAAAACAACTTCATTTCCTTAATACTCAAAAGATAGATTTGAGCAGTTTGATGTATTAAATTTGTAGAAACTTTGGTCAGTTTGCTGAAAGCCCTGTACTTCTGTTAGCCTTCATGAGAACAGCCACATTTCTGTGACACAGCATGGCCAATCCTGTAGGAAGCAGCCTTTAAAACATCACCAGACTCAAACCACAGAAGGAGTAGGTTGATGCTTTCCCTTCCTTTGATCTTCCAAGGTGAATGGTTCCCGTTTATTAAAATGATTGTTTAAAGCACTACTGGTAAAGTATTTGTTTTAGAGGGGTCTCAAATAACAATTCTGAATAATTACTAAACATATATTTGCACATAAAATACTGGGTCCAATGGGGTTGATATCCTCTGTAAAAATGTCTTCTTGATGGGTTAATCTTTGAAAACTGAAAGGGCTTTTCTTTTCATGTACTCAGCTATATTTTATGATGACTAGTTGTCAAGTTCTCTAATTGCTCAAGGGAGATAAATGGTTGACATGTGAGATAAATCAAACATAAAAAAACAAACACACACACATACACACACTTTTTTGGGGGGATGATTTAACCTTTCCTGTTTTTCCAAAGAATATCTGAATTCTAGTCCCCTTCCTGTATTTTTAACAAGCAACTCAGTTGCCATAGTAATATTTTCTGGTCTTGAAATACCTCTAGGATGAATCTAGCTGAGACATATTTACTGTTTCCCCCAAACTCTGCTATCGTTTCTAGGCTCCAGGATTTCTGGTCCCCTTAGTGTTCACACGGTTCAGACTCTAGCATCTACTGGGAACCACAGATAAAATTTTTTATTCAACAACTGTTCTGGGAACCAGAGTTCTGAGGTCTGAGGGTGATAAGAGAAGACTTTAGTGCAATGCAGATAGGCTGTGAGAGAAACAACGCTTGGTAAATAAATCATGGATCAGCAAGACAAGGAAGAATTCTCTGGTTCAGGGCTGTGACAGACAACATTCAGCATGACTGATATGAAGCAAATTTTGTAAAATATCTTTCCAATTTTGACTAGAATTATAGGCAATCTTAATCCAAGCCAGAAGAGTCATATTTTTAGATGTTTGTTGTATTCTTTAGACTATAAAAAGGAAATTTTTAGCTCTCTAGGTCACAAAGAAGGTTTCCCTAATGTAAATAAAAGTATGCTTGCCTGCGCAGCACTCAGACAGAATGAAATGGAAGCAGCGTGAAACGCAAGGCAGCCGTCCTTACCTGTGCTCATGTCAGCGTCTAACACCAGAGCTTCATCTTAGTCATTTGTGGGAGATGCCGGATCTTTAGCAGTTTCCTCACATATGCTTAAAGCAGACACACTGAGCAAATATGATGTCCAATTTAGTTGATAGATAGGACTCCCTTTAGTGGCACTAACATACTATGTTGTCAGCTCAGTCAGTGAGTGTTTATTGAGTACTTACAGCATGGAGTACTGTACCAGGCACTTGGAAATTGCTGCGAAGACCCAAGTTCATCTCAATACTACAATCACTATCTTCAACTTGAGATTTTCTGTGGGACTACGAGGACTTGAGGGCAGCACACATGTAGCAAATACTCATATAACTATAAAGCATCACTTGAGTCATTGGCTCAATTTCTCTCCCCATCCTTATTGGACTAGGCGTTCATTTGGAGCTACTGAATGGGGCAAAAATGGTATGGTTTGTGGTTCTTCTTTTTTTCTGTGCCTGTCCCGTGGGAGGGAAGTGAATGAGCAATAGTTTGGTGGGGTGGTCAGCAGCGGTAAGAAGGAAAAAACTGCAGTAAAAAACTGGATTTCTAATTTACAGCCTGAATAGATAACCCGGAACGACCGCAGTCACACGACAGTGAAAGGCCAGCTGAACTGAGCATGGACTTAAAAGCTTAAAAGGAAGGAAAAATATGTTGGGATGAATAAGGACCACAGTGGCATATCTAGGTGTTTTTTTCAAGGATCATCTTGCTATTGTTTTGTTTTATCCATGCTTAATAACTGCAAGGCATAAACTAATTTGTGGTTCAGAAGTTCTGTGGCAGATTAACTTTTTAAGTGGCAGAATTGTTGTTTTTTTTTTCCCCCTATTGCAAAGTAAAAGACTCATCCCCACAAACTAAAGAGATTATGAATATCCACCAAGAACATACTTTGGGATAGATTCATTTTGTTCTAACATACTATATGCATATAACATTTTCCAACTGAGGAAATGTTATTTGAGGAACTCAAAATATTTTTGTGTCATTAACTCCTTAATCCTCATAACACCCAGGAAGGCTGTGGGTTTATTTAGCTTCATCTGTCTGTGCTGTTTCAATCTTTCAACAGACTACTTACTCACAATTAGGTTAGTTAAAGCATTATGGGTATTTTACTTACAGTATTGCTCATATCAATTACAAAACCATCATTTTCAAGCTAATGTAAGAATTGTTAATTTAATTGACTATCTTATAATTAGGGTTTCAAACAAAGTGCTGTCATTTATTAGCTGAAAAAGATTGGGCGACAGGCATGCTTAATGTGCAGCATATGTGATTTCTCATACTAACCTCAAAACACTTAAAAGGACATCATGATTAGCAAGCGGAAAGATAGTAAGTTTTAACCTTAGGCAACAGAGGGACTATGACATCAGGTAGATTTGGTTAGTTACTATGACTCTACCTTAGTTTTTTTATGCGGTCAGGCCTCTGAAGATTTTCTGTTATTTAAATCTTAATGTTTTTAAAATGGCATGAAAATGATATAATTACTACTCAGTTACCCACTTTTAAGGCACATTCCAGGCAATTTCTCTCATTTCCTCTCAAAATGAATAACTTCCATCGTGCCTGTAAACCTAGCAACAACAAAGAAAAACGCCTTTATTTCCAAGTTAAACTGCCTGCTCTGGTTCCTGGGGATGAGAAATAAATGCCAAGGATGGGGAGAAAGTTTCATATAAACTCAAGGCGTCCTAGCCTCCTGTTTCTTTCCCGGGAGCTGGTTGGACAAAGGCGGTCAGGAACAAAGAAGGTAGCTTCCAAAGGCATGAGGGCTCCCCAGCTCTGCCCTCCCCTACTCAGTGAAGAAACCTCTCCTCTAACCGTGCTAATAAAACACCGCGATGGGTATATGGCAGTGGGTGGAATGGTTCAGTCTGAGCTGGTGACTGAACATGTTAACAGAAACAGTAACAAGACATCTCAGGGCTGTCACCCTGAACACCCCCTTCCGCCCCTCGCCTGTTGCTCTCCCTCCGTCACTGTGCTCCAGTCACCCTGGCCTCTCTGCCACTCCTGAACCTGCCTCGCTTGTTCTGCGCTCACATGCTTGTCGCAGGGCCCTGGCATTCTGCCTGTGAGGCTCATCTCCCAGGTCCCCAAGCGGCTTGCCCTTTCCAGCCTTCTGGTTTTGCAAGGTGAGGCCTCCCCAACCACCCAATCTAAAACTGCAGTATCTCCACATCCAAGTCCTCCCTCCTGATGGTTCCATCTCTGAAATATCTGACACGTTACAAATAGTGCTGTTTACTGGTTATCCACCACTGCCTGCCTCCTCCCAATAAGACTGTCAGTTCTGCGAGAGCACTGATGTTTGTTTTCTGTACTCAGTGCTGAATCCCCAGGGCTTAAACAGTGCCTGGCACTTAGTACAAGGCTCAATAAATATTTGTTGAGTGAATGAAAGAAAATGGAGTCAGGAGGAGATGATCAGAGATCATGTTTCCAGGTCTGCCTTTTCAGGACCCACAAGGGTACTTATTGTAGCAGATGCACTAGCAGGATTAGGGTCTCACAGATGGTGGTTAGCCTTGGTCATTGTCTGCCAAGAAGCTCTGCTTGTCCACCCAGCTACAGGGGAAACCCTCAGGAAAGGAAGAAACAGCATGGGTGAAAACACACGAGCAAGAGAAATCTTATCCACGCAGTAACTCTGTCCTTTCTTAGGAATAAAGAATGCAATGATCAAGATAATCCATGTTTGAGACCTTTGCCTCCGTGTTCACCATCGACAAAGAAACCTGAAATTTACAGTTAATGTACCATGTGATTGGACCCCCAGAGGAAGAGGTTCCAGGACTGCCAGACTCCTCCCTCTTGGCTAGAGAAAATGCTGGTCACCCAGCTCTGGAATGCTCTCCCTTTAGGTGCTGATTCAGAATCACTGGGCTTCTGTGGACACAGTGACTAGGAGAGCAACTGAGTCATCACCAACAGCAGAAGCTGGGGGTTAAAGGTCACTGACTGATCAACCTGTCATTTGTCAATAAGCAGCTATCTGGACACATCAGCTGCTGCTAACCATGGCCTGCCAAGATATCCACCGTTGCCCACAGGCATTGGCAGTGGAGAAATCCTTCTCCCTTTCCTCTTCTTGAGCATGTCACAGAAGAGGCAAATGCAGTTCCTGACAACATAATGTTAGTTTCCTAGAGACGTGTCTCTTTGAGTGTTTGGCCAGTTACTTGGGGCTTCAACTGCATGGATTTTCTCACTGCAAAAGCAATAACCGGGCTTATAGATGATGGAGGCTTCACACAGTGCTGAGATATACAATTCTGCCTTCAGTTGTACTCACGTTCACCAACCCTCTCTGAGTCATGAAAAGAAAAATTGTTTGAGAGAACCATTTTCATTTCACTTTTAAAGAAAACCAAATGGGACTGTTCTCTCATGTCTCTCTTAAGCTCCAGTGACACCTTTTTCTGGAGTTAGATTCAACATCTGTGATTCTTTGAGTAGAGCTAGAAGCCAAGGTAGCCTTACCACACAAAAAGCCTGTTTGTCTCTCTCTGAGTCGTCACCTTGGCAACAACCTCATGAAGTCCCTGCTGGATCTAAAATTCTAGATCTCCCACTATATCTCTGCTATAATCCCCCTTTTTTTATTGATAGACTACCTCATCTGCACATTCAATTTGTCAAGGAACGCTTATTCTGAGTTGCCACAGGCTTTATATATCAGATGAGACTGGGAGGAGGCAGTAAGTAAACAATTATAATACAAACATGACAAATGCCCTGGGAGGAATTACACACAGAATACACTGACTAGGGATGTCTGAATCAGCCCAGGAGATGACAGAAGGTTAGGGAAGCATTCCCAAAGGAGTGAAGTCTTAAAGGGGTCATAGAGCCAGGTCAGAAGAACTGATGAGAAGACAGTGAGATACACATGCAGTGAGAAAAGCATGTTCAAAGAACTGAAGGGAAAGAGAAGGTGACGTGCAGAACTGCAAGTAGCTGGATAGGCTGAGATAGTATGTGTGGGGGTGGGAGGAGAGGCAGGAGACAGGCTGCACAGACAGAAGGGAGCCACAAGTTCTTAAAGCTTGTCTGAACTTTCTCCTGAAGGCAAATAATAGCCATGAATCCTCTGAGGAAGGGGCAGGACCACATCAGACTTGTGTTAACGGTGTGGGAGGTGGTTGCAGGTAGGGAAAGGAGAGCTAGATAGAGAAGAGAACTTACAAAGGTGCAGCTACAGTGATGGCAGTGGGCATGGGGGAGACAGGAAGGATCTGTGAGATATACAGGAGCTGGTATTGACAGCTGATTGGCTCTGTGGAGGAGGTGAGGGAAAGGAAGGAATCCAGGAAGATGTTTTTGGCTCAGTGGATGGATGGTTGGGTGGGGTATATCAAATGAGATGAGAAAATCACAGTATGAGGCAACCTGAACAGGGAAAGAGGAGAAGGGTGGGACTCCATTTCTGACATTTGCTTTCAGATGCACATGGACCAGTGTTAGGTGGCAGGGAGATGTGTGGTACCAGGTAAGCAGATAGAATACAGGAAACATTAAAAGAGAATGGGCAGAGCTGCTAAGCAGCCAGTTTGCTTCTATCTTCGTTGGCAAGAAGACGGGTCTTCAAATTAGAAATGGCAGAACAAACATAATAAAGAGAAAATTGAAGCCCCAAATAGTGAAATGAAAGAAAGAGAGTATCCGGTCAATTTAAATGATTTCAAGTCTCCTGCTCAGATGAGTTACACAACAAGCCTGCTGAAAGAAATTGCAGCTGTAATCTCAGAAACACGATTGGTAACCTTCAAGAAATTGTGGAGACTATAAAACAAGAGAAGGACAACTGTTTTCCCGATTTTTAAAGTACAGAGTAAAAGATTGTAATGGGAAATATGCAGATAAGTTTCACACCGTTTATGACAAGGATTCTAGAATGACTTATTAAATAGGTGGCTCATGATTAGTTAATGCGTGCAGCTGAGAAAAAGGAAGGAGGGGGTGTTGTTTGTTGAAAGAAGTTTATTTGTACTTCTATTTTGTCCAGACTGAATGTGGCTTGTCTCCTTCCCCTTCTGAAGCACAATGTGAGCTCTAGGGCCTGCAGGACAAATTCACAGCTTCTCTATCTGTGATTTGTTGCCCAGAGTACTCAGCCTCTACGTGACCCTTTATGTAAAGAGGTTGACATTTAAATGAAGAAATTAACAGAATGAATTCTCCAAGAAATTCAGCATCAACTGTCAGTGTACCTCAGGAATTGATAAGCAGACCTAACTTCTGTTCTTATTAGCCTGAACATCAATAAACCTTTGCCTATTAGAATCCTACTGCCTTATTTTTCGTGCTATTTCTTTCTTTACAAATACTAATTTTAAAATGAGAACAGGAAACAGTAAGGCACCTGGGAATGTTTCCCCCAAAGATGGGCACAATAAGGGGCAGAAACAGTAGAGACCTAAGTAGACACCGAAGAGGTCAAGGAGAGATGGAAAGAATACATGGAAGAACTGTACAAAAAGGATATTAATGAAACAGATTACTATGATGGTGTGGTCAGTCACCCAGAGCCAGACATTCTGGAGTGTGAAGTCAAGCGGGCCTTAGGAAGCACTGCTGTTAATAAAGCTAGTGGATATGATGGAATTCCAGTAGGACTATTCAAAACCCTAAAGGATGATGCCATCAACGTGCTGCATTCACTATATCAGCAAATCTGGAAGACCCAGCAGTGGCCACAGGACTGAGAAAGGTCAATCCTCATCCCAATTCCCAAGAAGGGTAGCACTACAGAATGTGCTAACCATTGGACAATTGCACTCATTTCCCATGCTAGTAAGGTCATGCTTAAAATCTTGCATGCCTGGCTTCAGTATTATGCAAATCAAGAACTTCCGGATATCCAAGATGGGTTTAGAAAAGGAAGAAGAACCAGAGATCAAATTGCCAACATTTGCTGGATTATAGAGAAAGAAAGGGAATTCCAGAAAAACATCTTCCTCTGTTTCACTGACTAGGCTAAAGCCTCTGACCGTGTGGAACATAAGAAACTGTGGAACGCTCTTAAAGAGATGGGAATACCAGAACATCTTACCTGTCTCCTGAGAAACCTGTATGTGGGACAAGAAGCAACAGTTGGAACCCTGTATGGAACAACTGATTGGTTCAAGGTTGAAAAAGGAATACAACAGGGGTGTCTGCTATCACTCCATTTGTTTAACCTATAAGCTGAGTACATCATGAGCTATGCCAGGCTGGATAAGTTACAAGCTGGAATCAAGATGGGCAGGAGAAATATCAAACACCTCAGATATGCAGATACCACTCTAATGGCAGGAAGCAAAGAGGAACTAAAGAGCTTCTTGATGAGGGTAAAAGTAGAGAGTGAAAGAGCTGGCTTAAAACTAAATATTAAAAGAGGGGGGGCATTTGGCGCCATTACTTCATGCTAAATAGAAGGGGAAAAGGTGGAAGTAGTGACAGATTTTCTCTTCTTGGACTCTGAAATCACTGCGGATGGTGACTGCAGCCATGAAATCAGAAGGCAACTGCTTCATGGCAAGTAAGCTATGACAAACCTAGACAGTGTGTTGAAAAGCAGAGACATTACTCTGATGACAAAGATCTGTACAGTCAAGGCTCTTCCCAGTGGCCACGTACAGTTGTGTGAACTGGATAGTCAAGAAAGCAGAGTGCCAAAGAATTAATCCCTTCAAACTATGGTGTTGGAGAAGACTCCTGAAAGTCCCCTGGACAGCAAGGGGATCAAACCAGTCAATCTTAAGGGAAATCAACCCTGAATACTCATTGGAAGGACTGATGGTAAAGCTGAAGCTCTAGTATTTAGGTCATCTGATGTGAATGGCTGAATCATTGGAAAAATCCCTGATGCTAGGAAAGATTGAGGACAGAAGGAGAAGAGGGAGTCAGAGGGTGAGATGGCTGGATGGCAACACTGGTGCAATGAACACGAGCTTGGGCAAACTTTGAGAGATGTGAGGGATAGGGAGCCTTGGCGTGCTGCAGTCCATGGGGTCACAAAGAGTCAGATACGACTGGGCGACTGAACAACAACAATACCTTATTTTTTGTGCTATTTCTTTCCTTACAAATTTTAACTTTAAAATAAAATGACAACAGGAAACCATAAGGCAACTGTGGTGGAGAACGATGAGGGGGAGGCAGTCACGGCTCACCAACACCTCCACCTCTGGAAGGTTAAGACACAGTGTAAAATATTCTTATGTTTTATATATATATATTAATATGCATATTAATATTGTGTGTGTGCATATACATACACACACATTAATCTTTCAGAGACCTCTTAGAACTTTAAAAAAAAAAAAAAAAAAAAAAGGGAAGCCTATTCAAGATCCAGATGGCTCTTGAACTCAAGTATATCCTCTGGGGGATGTCACCAGTCTTATATTTTAAAATCACATGATCCTACAAATCAAGCAATATTGGATTCAAGTTCCCTTCTTAAGGCAAACCAAAACAAAATGAAAACAACAACCAAAAGTCCAGACATGAAGATTATTAAGAAGGTCTTTTAGTACCAGGTTTCATACTCAGATATGTTTGGTTCATATATAAAGTCATTTACTAGAGTTGAAAATGAGTTTTGATTCCATATAGCCTCTTTGGACATTATCCTGTAAGTCCCTAACCAGAACAAACTGAGACATGAGTCGAAGGTAAGCCATATCCAGGGAGAGACCTGGTCCTTTCTCTCCACAAATTGCATCTAGATTTTGGTGCACCTCACCATCAGAAAATCCAAACAAGCACCTTGTATAACTTTGTCCCTCCCTTTCCACCCCCTCCTCTCAACATTTAGAGGCAAGAACAGAGGAGGATCTTCACTGAAGTTACTGGGATCACCAATGTACCAAAACACAATTTGCACATGTCTTCCATTTTAAAAGCAATAAATGAAAGGGAATCTTCTTACCGTATTGACCCGATCATGTAGGGCTGTGCCAGCTGAACCACAATCGCACCACTTCCTAGCTGATGACACGTATAACCAGAATCCCAGTCATAGTTCTTAGTGTCCCCATTCAGCAAGGCATTTCGGCTCCGACTGACTCCTTCAATCACACTGGCACAATCGGCGATTGTTGCGACATTCTCCATGGGAACTGTGAATCCAACACAAGATTCAGCATCAAGAAGCCAAATATACCCCAATAGTTTGCTACAAACAAAATTCATTAATTACTATCAATGATAAAACAAAAATTTGAGCATACTGACTACTTCAAGATATGAACACATTTAAAACACATACCAGTTTTTTAAAAAGTTGAACCTAAGGCTGAAACAAACCAAATCATATGTGACAATTAACACTGAAGAATTTTATTATAAAGAAACATGATACTCTATAAAATACAGAATGGATACAAACACTGAAAAATATTACTACAATGGGAAACCACACAGTGGTTGAGATTAATAAACCACAGCCATATCCAAATGGATGAATCAAAAAGCAATGCTAAGTGAAAAAAGCAAGGCACAGAAAAACACAGTGTAGGATTTCATTTACACAAAGTTTTTTAAAATGGCAAAACTAAAAATACAACTTGTTCAGGGGTACATATACAAATGTAAAATAAAAAGGAAATCCAGGGAATTATTACACAAAATTTATGTTACACAAAATTTATGCTCACTTGTATGTGAAAGAGGAGTACGAAATCTTCGAGGGACACCTACCAATGTGTCTAAACATTAACTGATTTCATTTCTAAGATGAAATCCTGGAAGGGCTTCAGCTTTTGGTCTTATTCTATTCTCAAGTGAGGCAATAGCTACACAGGCACTTGTTTTATTAATATTCTCTAAACTACTCATATTTATTGTTGTTGTTCAGTCGCTAAGTCGTGTCCAACTCTTTGCGACCCTATGGACTGCAGCACGCCAGGCTTCCCTGTCCTTCAGTATATCCCAGAGTTTGCTCAAACTCATGCCCATTGAATTGGTGATGCCATCCAACCATCGCATCCTCTGTTATCCCCTTCTCCTTCTGCCTTCAGTCTTTCCCCAAATCAGGGGCTATTTGCATTAGGAGGCCAAAATATTGGAGCTTCAGCATCAGTCCTTCCAATGAATATTCAGGGTTGATTTCCTTTAGGATTGACTGGTATGATCTCCTTGCATCACAATTTGAAAGCATCAATTTTCTGTTGCTCAGCTTGGTCCAGTTCTCACATCCATATATAACTACTGGAAAAAACATAGCTTTGACTATACGGACCAAATGGTGACTACAGGCAGGAAATTAAAAGACTCTTACTCCTTGGAAGGAAAGTTATGGCCAACCTAGATAGCATATTGAAAAGTAGAGACATTACTTTGCCGACAAAGGTCTGTCTAGTCAAGGCTATGGTTTTTCCTATGGTCACGTATGGATGTGAGAGTTGGACAATAAAGAAAGCTGAGTGCTGAAGAACTGATGCTTTTGAACTGTGGTGTTGGAGAAGACTCTTGAGGGTCCCTTGGAGTGCAAGGAGATCCAACCAGTCCATCCTAAAGGAGATCAGTCCTGGGTGTTCATTGGAAGGACTGATGTTGAAGCTGAAGCTCCAAAACTTTGGCCACCTATGCGAAGAGCTGACTCATTTGAAAAGACCCTGATGCTGGGAAAGACTGAAGGCAGGAGAAGAAGGGGATGACAGAGGATGAGGTGGTTGGATGGCATCACCAACTCAATGGACATGAGTTTGGGTAAACTCCAGGAGTTGGTGATGGACAGGGAGGCCTGGCATGCTGCAGTCCACAGGGTTGCAAAGAGTTAGACACGACTGAGTGACTGAACTGAACTGAACTGATATGGACCACTGTGGCAAAGTGATGTCTCTTTTTTTTAATATGCTGTCTAGGTTTGTCATAGCTTTTCTTTCAAGGGAGAAGCATCTTTTACTTACATGACTGCAATCACCGTCTACAGTGATTCTGGAGCCCAAGAAAATAGTCTGTCAATGTTTCCATTTCCCCCCATCTATTTGCCATGAAGTGTTGGGACTGGATGCCATGACCTTAGTTTTTTGAATGCTGAATTTTAAGCCAGCTTCTTCACCCTCCTCTTTCACCCTTATCAAGAGACTCTTTAGTTCCTCTTCACTTTCTGCTATTAGAGTGGTATCATCTGCATATCTGACGTTGTTGATATTTCTCCTGGCAATCTTGACTCTCATTTGTGATTCCTTTAGCCTGGCATTTTGCATGATGTACTCTGCATATTAGTTAAATAAGCAGAATCACAGTATACAGCCTTGATGTACTTTGTTTCCAATTTTCCCAACCAGTTTGTTGTTCCATGTTCAGTTCTAACTGTTGCTTCTTGACCTGCATACAGGTTTCTCAGGAGACAGGTAAGGTGGTTTGGTATTCCCATTTTTTAAGAATTTTCCACAGTTTATTGTGATCTACAGAGTCAAAGGCTGTAGCATAGTCAATGAAGCAGAAGTAGATGTTTCTCTGGAATTCCCTTGCTTTCTCTATGATCCAACAGATGTTGTGATCTCTAGTTCCTCTGCCTTTTCTGAACCCAGCTTGTACATTTGGAAGTTCTTGATTCAAGTAATCCTGAAGCCTAGCTTGAAGGATTTTTAGCCTAGCATTACCTTGCTAGGATGTGAAATGAGCACAGTTGTACAGTAGTTTGAACATTGTTTGGCACTGCCTTTCTTAGGGACTGGAACGAAAACCGACCTTTTCCAGTCCTGTGACCACTGCTGAGTTTTTTTAAATTTTGCCGACATGTTGAATGCAGCACTTTAACAACACCATATTTCAGGATTTTAAATAGCTCAGCTGGAATTCCATCACTTCCACTAGCTTTGTTCACAATAATGCTTTCTAAGGTCCACTTGACTTTACACTCCAGGATGTCTGGCACTAGGTAAGTGACCACAACATTGTGGTAATCTGGATTTTTTGCACAACTCTTCTGTGTATTCTTGCCATCTCTTCTGAATCTTTTCTGCTTTTGTCAGGTTCTTACCATTTCTGTTCTTTATCTTGCCCATCCTTGCATGAAATGTTCCCTTGATACCTCCAATTTTCTTGAAGAGATGTCTAGCCTTTCCCATTCCATTATTTTCTTTTATTTCTTTGCATTGTTCACTGAAGAAGGACTTCTTATCTCTTCTTGTTCTCTGGCACTCTGCATTCAGTCGGGTACATCTTTCCCTTTCTCCTTTGCCTTTCGCTTCTCTTCTTTCCTCAGCTATTTTGTAAAGCCTCCTCAGACAACCACTTTGGCCTTCCCATATTTCTTTTACTTGGGGATGGTTTTGGTCGCTGCCTCCTGTTAGGAACCTCTGTCCATAGTTCTTTAGGCACCCTATCTACCAGATGTAATCCCTTGAATCTATTCCTCACCTCCACTGTATAATCAGCAGGGATTTGATTTAGGTCATAGCTGAATGGCCTAGTGGTTTTCCCTACTTTCTTCAATTTAAGCCTGAATTTTGCAATAAGGAGCTCCTGATCTGAGCCACAGTCAGCTCCAGGTCTTGTTTTTGCTGACTGTATAGAGCTTCTCCATCTTCAGCTGTAAAGATTATAATCAATCTGATTTCGGTATTGAACATTTGGTGATGTCCTTGTGTAGAGCTGTCTCTTGTGTTATTGAAAAAGGGTGTTTGCTATGACCAGTGGGTTGTCTTGACAAAACTCTGTTAGCCTTTGCCCTGCTTCATTTTGTACTCTAAGGCCAAACTTGCCTGTTACATGCCAGGTATCTCTTGACTTCTTACTTTTGCATTCCAATCCACTATGATAAAAAGAACATCTGTTTTTTGGTGTTAGTTCTAGAAGGTCTTGTAGGGCTTCAGAGAACCAGTCAACTTCAGCTTCTTCAGCATCAGTGGTTGGCACACAGTCTTGGATTACTCTGATGTTGAATGGAAATGAACCAAGATCATTCTGCTGTTTTTGAGGTTGCACCCAAGTACTTTGGACTCCTTTGCTGACTATGAGAGCTACTCCATTTCTTCTAAGGGATTCTTGCCCACAGTAGGTCATCTGAATTAAATTCACCCATTCTCATCCATTTTAATTCACTGATTCCTAAGATGTCTTGGAGAAGGCAATGGCAACCCACTCCAGTGTTCTTGCCTGGAGAATCCCAGGGACGGGGGAGCCTGGTGGGCTGCCGTCTATAGGGTCACACAGAGTCGGACACGACTGAAGCGACTTAGCAGCAGCAGCAGCAGCAAGAAGTCTACATTCAATCTTGCCATCTCCTGCATGACTACATTTAATTTGATTCATGGATCTAACATTCCAGGTTTCTGTGCAATATTGTTGTTTACAGCACCAGGCTTTCACCACCAGACACATCCACAACTGGGCATCATTTCTGTTTTGGCCCAGCCCTCTTCCTGGAGCTATTTCTCCACTTTTGCCCAGTAGCATATTGGACACATTCCGACTTAGGGAGTTCATCTTCCAGTGTCGTATCTTTGTTTTTTTCATACTGTTTATGGGGTTCTTGAGGCAAGAATACTGAAGTGGTTTGCCATTCCCTTCTCCAATGGACCACATTTTTGTCACAACTCTCCACCATGACCCATCCGTGTTGGGTGGCCCTGCACAGCATGGCTTATAGCTTCATTGAGTTACACAAGCCCCTTCACTATGACAAGGCTATGATCCATGTGATCATTTTGATTAGCTTTCTGTGATTGTGGTTTTTGTTCTGGAGGCTGTGGGACTGTAGTTCTTACTTTGTCTATCTGCCCTCTGATGGATGAGGATAAGAGGCTAATGCAAGCTTCCTGATGGGAGGGGCTGGCTGTGGGGAATACTGGGTCTCACTCTGGCTGGCAGAGACATGCTCAGTTCAGTTCAGTTCAGTCACTCAGTCATGTCCGACTCTTTGCGACCCCATGAATCGCAGCACGCCAGGCCTCCCTGTCCATCACCAACTCCCGGAGTTCACTCAGACTCACGTCCATCGAGTCAGTGATGCCATCCAGCCATCTCATCCTCTGTCGTCCCCTTCTCCTCCTGCCCCCAATCCCTCCCAGCATCAGAGACTTTTCCGATGAGTCAACTCTTCGCATGAGGTGGCCAAAGTACTGGAGTTTCAGCTTTAGCATCATTCCTTCCAAAGAAATCCCAAGGCTGATCTCCTTCAGAATGGACTGGTTGGATCTCCTCGCAGTCCAAGGGACTCTCAAGAGTCTTCTCTAACACCACAATTCAAAAGCATCAATTCTTCCGTGCTCAGCCTTCTTCACAGTCCAACTCTCACATCCATACATGACCACAGGAAAAGCCATAGCCTTAACTAGACGGACCTTTGTTGACAAAGTAATGTCTGTGCTTTTGAATATGCCATCTAGGTTGGTCATAACTTTCCTTCCAAGGAGTAAGCGTCTTAATTTCATGACTGCAGTCACCATCTGCAGTGATTTTGGAGCCCAGAAAAATAAAGTCTGACACTGTTTCCACTGTTTCCCTGACTATTTGCCATGAAGTGATGGGACCGGATGCCATGATCTTCATTTTCTGAATGTTGAGCTGTAAGCCAACTTTTTCACTCTCCACTTTCACTTTCATCAAGAGGCTTTTTATAGTTCCTCTTCACTTTCTGCCATAAGGGTGGTGTCATCTGCATATCTGAGGTTATTGATATTTCTCCCGGCAATCTTGATTCCAGCTTGTGTTTCTTCCAGTCCAACGTTTCTCATGATGTACTCTGCATATAAGTTAAATAAGCAGGGTGACAATATACAGCTTTGATGTACTCCTTTTCCTATTTGGAACCAGTCTGTTGTTCCAAGTCCAGTTCTAACTGTTGCTTCCTGACTTGCATACAGGTTTCTCAAGAGGCAGGTCAGGTGGTCTGGTATTCCCATCTCTTTCAGAATTTTCCACAGTGTATTGTGATCCACACAGTCAAAGGCTGTGGCATAGTCAATAAAGCAGAAATAGATGTTTTTCTGGAACTCTCTTGCTTTTTCCATGATCCAGCAGATGTTGCCAATTTGATCTCTGGTTCCTCTGCCTTTTCTAAAAACAGCTTGAACATCAGGAAGTTCATGGTTCACATATTGCTGAAGCCTGGCTGGGAGAATTTTGAGCATTACTTTACTAGCATGTGAGATGAGTGCAATTGTGTGGTAGTTTGAGCATTCTTTGGCATTGCCTTTCTTTGGGATTGGAATGAAAACTGACCTTTTCCAGTCCTGTGGCCACTGCTGAGTTTTCCAAATTTGCTGGCATATTGAGTGCGGCATTTTCACAGCATCATATTTTAGGGTTTGAAAGAGCTCAACTGGAATTCCATCACCTCCACTAGCTTTGTTCGTAGTGATGCTTTCTAAGGCCCACTTGACTTCACATTCCAGGATGTCTGGCTCTAGGTCAGTGATCACACCATCGTGATTATCTGGGTCGTGAAGATCTTTTTTGTACAGTTCTTCTGTGTATTCTTGCCATCTCTTCTTGATATCTTCTGCTTCTGTTAGGTCCATACCATTTCTGTCCTTTATCGAGCCCATCTTTGCATGAAATGTTCCCTTGGTATCTCTAATTTTCTTGAAGAGATCTCTAGTCTTTCCTATTCTGTTGTTTTCCTCTATTTCTTTGCACTGATCGCTGAAGAAGGCTTTCTTATCTCTTCTTGCTATTCTTTGGAACTCTGCATTCAGATGCTCTTATCTTTCCTTTGCTCCTTTGCTTTTCACTTCTCTTCTTTTCACAGCTATTTGTAAGGCCTCCCCAGACAGCCATTTTGCTTTTTTGCATTTCTTTTCCATGGGGATGGTCTTGATCCCTGTCTCCTGTACAATGTCACGAACCTCAGTCCATAGTTCATCAGGCACTCTATTGATCACATCTAGGCCCTTAAATCTATTTCTCACTTCCACTGTATAATCATAAGGGATTTGATTTAGGTCATACCTGAATGGTCTAGTGGTTTTCCTTACTTTCTTCAATTTAAGTCTGAATTTGGTAATAAGGAGTTCATGATCTGAGCCACAGTCAGCTCCTGGTCTTGTTTTTGTTGACCGTATAGAGCTTCTCCATCTTTGGCTGCAAAGAATAGAATCAATCTGATTTCGGTGTTGACCATTTGGTGATGTCCATGTGTAGAGTCTTCTCTTGTGTTGTTGGAAGAGGGAGTTTGCTATGACCAGTGAATTTTCTTGGCAAAACTCTATTAGTCTTTGCCCTGCTTCATTCTGTATTCCCAGGCCAAATTTGCCTGTTACTCTAGGTGTTTCTTGACTTCCTACTTTTGCATTCCAGTCCACTATAATGAAAAGGACATCTTTTTTGGGTGTTAGTTCTAAAAGGTCTTGTAGGTCTTCATAGAACTGTTCAACTTCAGCTTCTTCAACGTTACTGGTTGGGGCATAGACTTGGATTAGTGTGATATTGAATGGTTTGCCTTGGAAACGAACAGAGATCATTCTGTCGTTTTTGAGATTGCATCCAAGTACTGCATTTCAGACTCTTTTGTTGACCATGATGGCTACTCTATTTCTTCTGAGGGATGCCTGTCCGCAGTAGTAGATATAATGGTCATCTGAGTTAAATTCACCCATTCCAGTCCATTTGAGTTCGCTGATTCCTAGCATGTCAACGCTCACTCTTGCCATCTCTTGTTTGACCACTTCCAATTTGCCTTGATTCATGGACCTGACATTCCAGGTTCCTATGCAATATTGCTCTTTACAGCATCGGACCTTGCTTCTATCACCAGTCACATCCACAGCTGGGTATTGTTTTTGCTTTGGCTCCATCCCTTCATTCTTTCTGGAGTTTTTTCTCCACCGATCTCCAGTAGCATATTGGGCACCTACTGACCTGGGGAGTTCCTCTTTCAGAATCCTATCATTTTGCCTTTTCATACTGTTCATGGGGTTCTCAAGGCAAGAATACTGAAGTGGTTTGCCATTCCCTTCTCCAGTGGACCACATTCAGCCATGCTCAGTAAACCTTTACTCCAACTGTCTGCTGATGGGTGGAGCTGTGCTCCCTCCCTATTAGTTGTTTGGCCTGAGACAACCCAGTCCTGGCACTGCAGCAGGGCTAATGGTGGCCTCCAAGGGGACTTAGGCCAACACGCCCCTCCCAGGACTGTGCTGCAAGTGCCCTGTCTCCACGGCAGGCCACTGTCGACCCACACCTCCACAGGAGACTTTCAAACATTCACAGGCAGGTGTGGCTCAGTCTCCTGTGGGGTCACTGCTCCTTTCCCCTGGGCCCTGGCTCTCAGAAGGTTTTCTTTGTGCCCTCCAAGAGTCTCTGTTTCCCCCAGTTCTGTGAAAGTCCTGTAATCAAATCCCACTGGAATCTTCAACATCAGATTCCCTGGGGATTTCCAGTCCCTTTGCTGGATCCCCAGGTTGGGAAGTCTGAAGTGAGGCCTAGAACCTGTATATGTTTATTTCACTTAATAAACGTAGCATATTTGTTTAAAGAAGCATTATATATATATATATTTTTTCTTTAAGTATTTTAGAATTCATAAAGTAGGAAACCAACCCAGAACATGGAACCAATCCCTTTTCAGAATATACAGTTGTCTTCAGCCATGATGTGTTTCCCTTGTTTGTTTACTATCCTGAGCATTTCAACACATATGCTCATCTCTTTGTTCAAGAACTGCTGCATTTTGAAACATTAGTTCTGTTTTGATTTCATGTCTCTATATATGCTTCAAGTCTACATCAACCTGTTCATTTATAAAAGTCTAGGGTTTCCACTAAATGATAGCTGTTCAAAAATGATGTAGATTCTGTAAACACTGAGAAGAGAACGGTGAAAGATGAAGGGTCTTTTAAGTCCACTGGAACCTTTTTTGTGTATTTATTAGTGCTGGAATTTTCTTCAGATATTTAATGTATTTAACCAAAATCTACAATTAACCTTAGCTACTTGCATTCAAGCTATGTAGCTTACTTTATGTCATTTTAAAGTAGATTGAAAAATAAGAGGATTGCTTATTAGATATACACTGTACTTTTCAGTATATTATACTCTATGCAAAGAGAGAGGGTGAATAGTAGTACTATCATGCCAAAACATATCTAACTGCACAATGATGGGGAGTAAATCATCTTCCATGTCCCTTCTAAGCAATGCATACACTTTCCAAAGTTGGGCACGCCTGTTCTCAAGCCCTCATCTCATACACCTTTACTGCTTGCTGTACTCTCTGCAGATGAGGACAGCCATCCACATATAAGGAAGAGAGAAAGGGAAGAAGGGAGTGAGAGAGGATGGGTTTTCTGGCCATGAATCCCTTGAGTATGAAGCTTAACTCTAAAGCAACAAGCAAAAACACTGGTGAAATAATCTGTGAGGATGGCTTCCTAGCAGAGAGGGGCTTAAAGAAAAGCCCCCATCTGACTTTGAAAGGAGAAGAAATAAAGGACTATATTTAGAGACTTAGTAAGGATACCTCCACCTCACAAAGAGAAGTATTCTGTGGTTTGGAAGAGAGAACTAAAGAAGTGCCACAAGATGCACAGTAAACTGAGCTGAGACATAAAATCACACTGTGGGTAGCTCAGGCTGCAGTAACAAGACAGCTTCCATTCTCCCAGTTGCTTAAACAGCACACATTTTCTTTTCACCCACAATATGCATTCAATGATGATCAGCAAGGTGGCTCTCAGCATTGCATTACACAGGGAACCTAGTGACAGAAGCTTTGCACTGATTTTTTGTGTGTGCTTCTTCAATCACAGCAGCAGTGAGAAGAGAGTGAACTGGGCAGTGGCTCTTAAAACTCCTCCCCCAAAGCAATATACATCACTTTGCTCACATTTTGTTGACTAAGGCAAGTCACTGAGCCTTACCTAACTTCAAAGCAGGTGGGAGAGAACTAACTTGCTATGTGCGCAGGAGAAGAAAGGGAATGTGTGGTCAACAATATTGACATCTACCATAAACAGTAAACCAGGATGCAGGAACATTCAATAGAGAGATAAATCCAGTTCACCGGTATAAAGTATATAAAATATTTCAATGTATAAATATACCAAAGGAACATTTAGATTGTTACCATTGTTTTCTTTGTGATTACAAACAAAGGTGTCTTCTTGTATACATAGGTAAGAGTTTCTTCAAGGAATACATAAGACATACACATGTATGTATTTACACACACACACAAATGGAATTGTGCTTGTGGCTATGAGTCACTTCACTGGCAGGATGTCAGTCCTTTCTTGGTTAATGTATTGAGTTGAAATATTTAATCTTTTCCTCTACGTGATTTGTGCTTTCCCTTTCATGTTTATAAATTCTTTCCTACCCCAAATTTATAAAGATATCTTCCTATATTTTCTCCTAAAAGTTTTCAAATTTTGTTTTTCATGTTGGTTCTTTAATCTATTTAGGATTTATTTTTGGTATGCTATGAAATACGGATCTACTTTCATCTTTTATTCATAAGGTTAGCCGATTTCCCCAGCACCATTTAATGAACAGTTCGTCCTTTCCCCCACTAATTTATGTTACTTTAGTCATATATAAGGTTTTCATAATATCCGAATCTCTTCTTAAGGTCTGTACTCTGTTTCCTTAATTTGCCTAGCCTTGTGCCTTTACCATGCTGTTTTAATGACTAAAATTTTACAGTATCATAAAATCTGACAAAATGAATACTTCTCCTTCCCCTTCTTACTTCCTTCAAAATTAACCTCAGTTAGTCTTGGTTCCTTCAGGAAAATTTTTCATTTTGTTTAAGTTTTCAAACATAGCAGCATAAAACTTTTCACAGTATGTTCTCATCATTCCAAGTATTTTATTTGTTCCTTTTCTTGCTTATTCGATCAGTTCTATACATGTTATTAGTGTTTTCAAGAAATCAGTTTTTTATTTTGTTGATTCTTTATTTCATACTTCACTAAATCAGTTCTTTTTATTATTTCCTCCTTCGGTTCCTTTGGATTTATTCTATTTTTTCCAAATATTTGAAGCAAATGCTTAATTTTTTTCTTTTTTTTCTGATAAATGCATTTAAAGCTAATATTTTACCTCTAAATCCTGCTTTATCTTTAAATTTTGATATAGTGTTTTGAACAGTATTAGTCAGGTATGGTGTAGAATGTCCCTGCATTTGGGTGTTTTCTGATACAAAGTGTTTTAAAAGCTGATTGCATCTAAGTATTTTCTAATTTCCATTAGGAGTTTTCTTTGATTCATAAATTATTCATAAGAAGGCTTTTTTAACTTTTCAAATTAATTACATTGCAATATGGATTAAAAAAGTATATTCTGTATGATACAGAGTCATTGGAGAATTTGATGAGATGTGCTTTTTTGTGGTCCAGTACATGATTCTTATTAATATTTTACATGTGCCTGAAGAGAATGTGCATTCTCTAATTTGGGAGATGTATGGTTCTATATAGATCTACTATATCAAACTTATTGTGCTGTTCACATCACTTATATGCTTACTAATTAATGGGAGAGGCTTATTTAAATTTTCCACTATGACTATCGATCTGTCAATTTCTCCTTGTAATTCTGCCCATCTTTGCTTTCTATATTTTGAGGCCACGTCACTTCACATATATCATTTTAGAATTATATCCAGTTGGTAGACTGAACCTTTCATCATGGTGCACTGTCGTCTTTATTTCGAGTAATGCCTCTGCCCTAAAATCCACACTGTCTGATGTCAAATAAATATAGCACCTTCATTTTGGCTACTATATCCTTAGCATCACTATTCTCTCTTTCTGATCTCTTGTGAATAACATACAATTAGATTTTTGAAAAATTCAGTGTCCTTTGTCTTCTAACTGGCAGATTTATACGACTTATATTAATTGCTACTACCAAGGTGTATACTAATTCACTTTACTTCTACTTAACAAGACTTTTCCTTTGCTGCTTCCCCAACCTCTCTGTCCACTCTGTTCCCATTTTCTAATGGACTGAAATTCCTTTATTCTATTTCTATGTGGTTTTTTTTAAGACACTAAGTGACATATATATTCAAGGGCTTAGACCTGGTAGACACATTGCCTGAAGAACTATGGACAGAGCTTCCTAACACTGTATAGGAGGCAGTGACCAAAACTATCCCTAAGAAAACGAAATGGGAGAAGGCAAAGTGGTTGTCTGAGGAGGCTTTACAAACAGCTGAGAAAAGAAGAGAAGCAAAAAGCAAGGGACGAAAAGGGAAAGATATACCCAACTAAATGTGGAATTCCAGAGAACAACAAGGAGAGATAAGGCCTTCTTCAATAAACAATGCAAATAAGTAGAGGAAAACAAGAGAATGGGAAACAGAAGAGAAAACTGGAAATATCAAGGGAACATTTCATACAAGGATGGGCACAATAAAGGACAGAAATGGTAAGGACCTAACAGAAGCAGAAAAGATTAAGAGGACATGGTAAAAATACACAGAACAATTATACACAAAAGATCTTAATAACCCAGGTAACCACAATGGTGCTGTCACTCACATAGAGCCAGACATCCTGGAGTGTGAAGTCAAGTGGGTCTCAGAAAGCATTACTACAAACAAAGCTAGTGGAAGGGATGGAATTCCAGCTGAGCTATTTAAAAATCCTATCTGGTGCTGTTCAAGTGCTGCATTCTGTCTCTGTTCTTTTACTAAATTTTAGATATGCATGGAAGACTTAAAAATGACTAAAACTAAAAATCACGTTCCCTTCTCCTGAACGATATAAAAGATATTAACACATTTTCATACAAATCATCTGCCTCTTAGCTTGTTATTCTTACCTAACATTTCACTTCTACCTTGTTTTATACTCTCAAAATCAGTCATTATGATCTTATATAGTCAAAACTTACTTATTCACATTCATCAATTTATTCAATCCTAACCCTCCTTTCTTCCTGGCGCAACTTCCTTGTAAGACACATCCATCAGCAAAGTCTTTGTCTGAAAGTATATTTTGCCACCACTCTTGAGAAATAGTTTAGTTGGATATAGAACTCTAAGTGAAAAGTTGTTTTTCCTCAGTACTTTGAAGATACTTTTGCATAGTCTTCCGCTTCTACTATTATGTCTGTTACAGTCTGCTATCCCTCTAACAGCTGTGATTTTTTTCTCTGCAGTTAATTTTAAGGTTTTCTTTTTGATCTTGGTGTTTTGCAATATATGTTATGCATGCATACATGCTCTGTCACTTCAGTTGTATCTGACTCTTTGAGACCCCATGGATTGTATCCTGCCAGACTCCTCTGTCCATGGGATTATCCTAGCAAGAATACTAGAGTGGGTTGCCATTTCCTCCTCCAGGGGGTATTCCCAATCCAGGGATTGAACCCATGTCTTCTGAGGTTCCTGCAGGATTCTTTACCTCTCAGTCACCTGGGAAGCCCCACACTGTACCTATATGTAGACTAAATTTATCCTGCTCAGGACTGAATATAAGCATTTATGGCTTTATCAAGTCTGGAACATTTTTAACCATTGTTTCTGTGAGTACGGATTCTCCCTCATTTTCCGTTTTTCCCTTTTCTAAAATTCCCATTAGACCTCTGTTGGGACTTCCCATTCTATTCTGTTTCTTAACCTTCCTTTCATTTTTTCCCTCTTGTTTTTGAAGCATTCTGGGAAATTTATTAAAATTACTATTTGTGTTCACTACATTTCTCCAGGTATGTTCCATCTACTATTCAACCTGTGCACTGACAGGTAAAATTTTACTATCAAACAAAAACTACCCAGTATTGAAAATAAGTGAACTGTAGCCCTACATGTCAGCAAGGGTCAATCTTACAAAGGAAGTTGGTTAAGAAAAGCAAGTCAGAAAAACACAAAGGGTATTAATTCTACTTCTGTTGTTTAGTGATAGATACCTAGTGAATCTCACCTATGTGGTAAGATTAGAAAGGAGAGCTAGAGAGTAGTAAACACAAATTCAGATGGATGGTGACCTCTGGATAGGAAGACAGCAGGGATGCAAGTGGGGAGGAACACACAAAGGACTTTAAAAGTTTGCCACTGCTAGGACTTCCCTTGTGGCCCAGTAAGCATGGGTTCGACTCCTGCTTGGGGAGCTAAGATCCCATAAGCCTCTCAGCCAAAAAAACAAAATATAAAACAGAGCAGTATTATAATGAATTCAATACTGACTTTAAAAATGGTCCACATTAAAGAAAAAAAAAAGATTTGGTAATGTTCTATTTCTCAAGCTGGTGAGCATGCAAGTGTTCTTGCTCTCCAAACTTTACAGATATATTCTTTATGTTCTTTCACAAACATGGAATACTGGTGTTTTTCTTTAATTTCATATATTTTAACACTTTTTATGAAAACCAGAAAATTGGAAAGCAATTCAGGGGGCTTGAAAGGGTAAACCTTTCAGAATGCTTTAGAATACTGATGTGCCTATAGTATCTACTAGGTCTTAATAGCTGTCCTTGTTAATTCTCCCCGAGTCTGTCAATTTCCTCCTAAGCCATCTTACTGCTTCACAGTTTTATCCCTAGATGATCTGATTTTAACTACTAGTCAATTAGTACAGCAGCATCAGAGATAATCATAAAATCATTAATGACATGGTTCTAGCTCTTTGGGAAACAAAGCTGGGAAAAGCACTCAGAACTCCTTTTCTAAAGACATATTTATAAATATTTACTAAAGAAGATTCTTTCAGTCTTCAATATTTCTCTAAACAAAACTGCCCTAGTAATACCACCCCCTTTGACCCTCTGGAAGCTTAAGGTTGTCTAATATATGCTACATTAAAGAACTTTGCCTTCTTAACAAAAAATCTTACATCTGTGTGCTGGAGAAGAGTATTCAATGGTTTTCACTTTGATATATATATATTTTTAAATGTTAAACTCAGTTTACTTATTTTTGACCATACCAGTGCATGTGGGATTTTGGTCCCCTGACCAAGAAAGAATCAAATCTGCACCCCTCACATTGGAAGCTCACAGTCTTAACTACTGGACCACCAGGGATGTCCCTCTACTTTGATCTTGACATAATTATTCATTAATACTTCCAGTCAAAGCCTGAGTCTACAAAGGGTGCCCAACACAGACATATGTAACATATAATACATTGAGATGAACTGTATTATGAAATCTACCCCAACTTCCATATTTACTTTCAAGAAAGTGCTTTTGCTAGAACTCTACTAGCAACTTGATGAGCAACTATATTTACTTCACAAGGTAGAAAATCTGAAGATCACCACTTTTCTTAATTCTTATTCCTATTTTTTAAATAATCAGTCAAATCAACAATATAACAACAAAATGATGCCAATAGGTGGAAAGAAGAGAGAGTAGGGACTTGGGCACAAAGCCCATGGATAACGACTTTCTGTAAACCAGGATGAGACCAGTTTCAGTGCTGTGTCCATTCTTAATATCCAAATCATACTTCAATCTGATCTAACAGATTCAGCATCTGAGTCTAACAAGGGCAGGAACTTTTCTTTCTTTTCACTTCTGTATTCCCAACTGACAAAAAAGAGGGCCTAGCATATAGTAGGTATTAAATAAATATCTGCTGAATGAATGAATCAGAGCTGGAAAAGGATGCCTATGTAGGTTATGGCACTTAACCTTGCTTAACATAGCTCCTTACCAAAAGCTAGAAAATCTAAAAGTTCCTGAATAAAGCAGAAAAAATGCTTTCTCAGGGAAAGTTTTCTTAGAAAAGTAAAGTATGATCAATCTCTGGGTCTTGACCTAACATTAAAAAGAAAACAAATATGCCCACTGCAGAGGAGCTGCTTTATTAGCACTATATATACCTCAGCTCTTTCAACTTCTCTTCCCCTGAAAGTATATCCCACATATAGAAAGTTTGGTCACTCATGGTAGACTAAATTATTTTCTAATAGGAAATGGTTTGGGGGAAAACAGGGGGAAGAGGAAAAATGTATATAATAACATGACTTTTAAAGATTACAGAAGCTCTTCTATGCCTGATGGTACTGCTGTCTGGTCTAGTCACACTACAGGAGTTTCTACAGAAGAGATATCCTAAATGTCACTGCTGGGTTTACTAATATTGGCCACTTCTTTCATTTCAGCAGGAAATAATTTGGTTATTTATTCTTCTTCCCAGAAACACAAACCTCAGCCTGCCTAGTTGGACTGCCTAATAATCACTCAATGATCTGAATAAGGTCCATGATCTATTTTCCTGGGAAAAATTAGAGACTGATTCTAACTGACTGCAACACACAGAAGGTGCCATACTGTTTTCCTTCCCGTAGGGGCCAGGCCACTCCCCATCTGAATGTTCATTACCATCTTTCACATGCGTCTGATAAATTTATTAAAAACACCATCTGGATGGGATTCAGCTTTGTGCTGTATTTCCAGTCTTCCAGTTTCCTCCCTTGTCCCACTGGAATTTCTGCTCCAATTTGTGTCACTTTGTTTACAAAACCATACTGCCAAAATCCAGTGTCTCGCCTCTGTCTCTTGCCGGTTTTCCTTTGCTATCCTTCAGCTGTGTATCTCTTACAGTAGCCTGTGCTAGGAGCAAAGGCAAAAGGGAAGTGCCTAGGCAGAAATTACTTTTTCCCCTCTGTGCACACAGCAATTCTGTTCAGACAAATTTAATTTGCTGCTTCTGAATGCAAAAATTGCATGTTAACAAAGTGTATACATCCTGCAAGTGTATGAATATTGGGATGACTCAGGCTTGGGGAAAAACTGATCTGAAAACAATTTTACTGTTCTCTGTTGTTACGCAGCACCAGGGGTGGCCAACCGCCAGCCTGTAAATTTAATTCAGGAGTAATAAATTTTTTAAAAGGCAGTATTACTTCACTAGGACATGACCTGAGGGCCACCTGTACCAGCAATATTTAAAGATAAGACTGACATGTTATTTAACTATCTCCAGGGATGACCTTTGAGAGATAGGGGGGAAAAAACCCACTTGAAGTAGATTTTTAAAGTGAAATGGCACTTACAGAGGACTGTCAGCTTCAAAAATAGTGCTTGTGTTGGGCTTCATTCAATGTTTCCCTGGCTATTTTCATTATAAATTGTTTTCTAACAGCACAGCGGTTCTCGCAGCCATAAAGGGCTTAATGGTCTTAGGCTAGGTTCTTCTCTGCTGCTAAGACTTTCAGAGATACAAAGTATTTCCTTCAAAAAGCAACTAGGACTATCAACTTAAGGTCACATCTAGAGAGTCCCCACTACAGATCTACAGTTTTATTTTTTTACAGGGACTCCCTCCCCCAGGGGGCCTATCTCCAAGCCTACATAGGAACTGTTGCTGACCAAGCAAGCTTTCAAACAAACTGCAACCCAACCTTCTGTCAACTTACTTTAAAGGAAAAAATATTCACAGCTGTTATGTCTGAACAGCTGTAAAAGAACAATAGCTAATTAGAGCACAAGCCCATCTTTCTTAGAAACTATCAAAAAGCTACCAAAATGTATTCACCACTGCTACTAAGTTACATTCATTCCTGGTTTTATCTATCAAGGTGAAAAAAAAAAAATCACTTTTCTTGGTGCAGTTGACTATGGAAAACAGTATGGAGGTTTCTCAAAAAACTAAAAACAAAGCTGTCATATGATCCAGCAATCCCACTCCTGGGCATATATCTGGACAAAAATATAATTTAAAAAGATACATGCACCCTATGTTCACAGCAGCACCATTCACAACAGCCAAGAATGGAAACAACCTAAACATCCACCAACAGATGAACAGATAAAGATGTGGCACCATACACACAATGGAATACTACTTCGCTATAAAAAGAAAGGAAATAATGCCATATATGCAGCAACACGGATGGAATGAGAGATTATCATACTAAGGAAAGTAAGTCAGAAGAAGAAGACAAATACCATATGATATCACTTATATGTAGAACCTAAAATATGACACATGAACTTTTATAAAACAGAAACAGAGTCATAGACACAGAGAATAGACTTGTGGCTGCCAGGTTGGCGGGAGGGTGGGAGATGGAGGGAGTAGGCGTTTGCATTAGCATATGTATGCTATTATATATAGATGGATAAACAACAAGGTCCTACTGAATATATAGCACAGGGAAATATATTCAGTATCTTGTGATAACCATAATGGAAAAGAATATTTTAAAAGAGTGTGTGTGCGTGTGTGTGTGTGTGTATGTATAACCAAATCATTTTGCTATACAGCAGAAATTCAGTTCAGTCGCTCAGTTGTGTCTGACTCTTTGCAACCCCATGAACTGCAGCACGCCAGGCCTCCCTGTCTATCACTAACTCCTGGAGTCTACCCAAACTCATGTCCATTGAGTCGGTGATGCCATCCAACCATCTCATCCTCTGTTGTCCCCTTCTCCTCCTGCCCTCAATCTTTCCCAGCATCAGGGTCTTTTCAAATGAGTCAGCTCTTCGCATAGGTGGCCAAAGTATTGGAGCTTCAGCTTCAACATCAGTCCTTCCAATGAACACCCAGGACTGATCTCCTTTAGGATGGACTGGTTGGATCTCCTTGCAGTCCAAGGGACTCTAGAGAGGCTTCTCCAATACCACAGTTCAAAAGCATCAATTCTCCGGTGCTCAACTTTCTTTATAGTCCAACTCTCACATCCATACATGACTACTGGAAAAACCATAGCCTTGACTAGACGGACCTTTGTTGGCAAAGTAATGTCTCTGCTTTTTAATATGCTGTCTAGGTTGGTCATAGCTTGCCTTCCAAGGAGTAAGCGTCTTTTAATTTCATAGCTGCAGTCACTGTCTGCAGTGATTTTGGAGCCCCCAAAAATAAAGTCTGACACTGTTTCCACTGTTTCCCTGACTATTTGCCATTAAGTGATGGGACTGGATGCCATGATCTTCATTTTCTGAATGTTGAGCTTTATGCCAACTTTTTCACTCTTCTCTTTCACTTTCATCAAAAGGCTTTTTAGTTCCTCTTCACTTTCTGCCATAAGAGTGGTGTTATCTGCATATCTGGGGTTATTGATATTTCTCCCGGCAATCTTGATTCCAGCTTATGCTTCTTCTAGCCCAGCGTTTCTCATGATGTACTCTGCATATAAGTTAAATAAGCAGGGTGACAATATACAGCCATGACGTACTCCTTTTCCTATTTGGAACCAGTCTGTTGTTTCATGCCCAGTTCTAACTGTTGCTTCCTGACCTGCATACAGATTTCTCAAGAGGCAGGTCAGGTGGTCTGGTATTACTGTTTCTTTCATAATTTTCCAGTTTATTGTGATCCACACAGTCAAAGGCTTTGGCATAGTTAATAAAGCAGAAATAGATATTTTCCTAGAACTCTCTTGCTTTTTCAATGATCCAGTAGATGTTGGCAATTTGATCTCTGGTTCCTCTGCCTTTTCTAAAACCAGCTTGAAGTAAATCAATTATATTTTAATCAAAAAATCATTTTTCAATCACATAGTATATTATATCACATGGCTGAAGAAAAGCCTTTAAACTTTTCTTTTCCCAAATTATCTCCAAGTTCCCAGCTCTGTGGGAAGGTTGCTTCCTAACACAGTTCCAAAGGATTCAGTCACGTCTACAGGGGGAGAGCATGGGAAGAAAACAGACCATGCCTTTTGAATGCTGGAGACCCATTACTCACAGCCTCTTTTCTTTTTTTCTTTGTTCATTTTTGTCTGTTTCAGTTAGTATAACCTCAGTGTTCTCATCATTCCTGTTATAGCTCCAATTGTGACATCACCAAAAGTTGCCCAAATAACACCATATCTTGAGATTATAAAGACTCTGACAATCACGCTGGGTCCTATTTAGCCAGTGATAGGAAAAGGTTAACACTCTTCCAAACTTTAAGGCTCTCCTTCCTCCCAAAATATGCAAATTTTCTAACTTTAGAAAGCTATAGCTCTGAACAATTCTGAGAACATGGCAGTTTTCCAGAAAACGGAGGTGAGAAATCAGAGGTGGCTGCTACCAGGGGCAACGGTGAGATGCAGTGGGCTAGTGGTTCCCAGGTATGCAGGCTCACCAGGACCAGCGACTTCTTACACTGAAGCCTTTGAGGGAAAGCATGTTCTGGATCTAACTGCTTAAGAGGTTTATCCTCTTATGTGTAGTTTTCAAACTCCAGCATTCATGCTGGAGGTTTTAGCTGTGAAAATCTTCAATTCAAAAAGACCTTAAAGGATCAAGCATCGCATGAAGCAGGGCACTCAAAGCTGGTGCTCTGGGACAACCCAGAGCGATGGGGTGGGGAGGGAAGCAGGAGGAGGGGTTCAGGATGGGGGGACACATGTGTACCCATGGCTGATTCATGTCGATGCATGGCAAAAGCCACCACAATATCTAAAGTAACTATCCTCCAATGAAAATAAATTATTTAATTAAAAAAAAAAAGAATCAAGCATTGGATGTTTAATAGAGGTAACCACTGCAGTATATCAGCGAGGGATTCATTCTATAGGCAACGCCTTTAAATTTAGGACAAAGGAATTTTCAGATGCCAGAAAAAATAGATTTCAAACATCAAACTCTGTGTTTGAACTAACAGGCAATATCTCAATGGGGTGATTTTTTCCTTTTCTCTGGAAATAATCTGTCAGAGAAATAAGATTCTACATCTGTCCCCTACATCAGGACAAGTTATTCATGCTGACATGGGGAAAAATACCTAACATGCAAAGAGTCATTGGAATTGGTCTTGCAAGTTTTGGAAACTCTTTCTCAAAACAATTTAAAAGTTATAATGTGAAGGGCATCTTTTTCTATGACTAGTATCATAAGAGTTTTACATGGATTTATTTTTTCTTATGTCCTGAAAGATGTTGAAATTAACAGTTATTTTTGTTCCACACTACTGGCTGAGGTTTTGTCATGCCACAACAGTTTTGTGACTCAAGATCAGAGATGTCACCACAGTTTGGGGGGAATATTTCTCATTCATGTTAAGCACAGAAAATAGGATGTGCAAATTTTTTTTTCTTTAAGGTCCTCAAAAGAAGTTGTGATTTGCAAGGAAATGTTTGTTTTTTTCAACTATCATTTTAACAAAGTAGTAGTTAACTTCTTTCTGTTCTAAGCTGGAGGATGTATCTGGTTCAAACTTTAAGTCAGAATGATTCTAAAATAATGGATAACTCTTTAGTCTTAACATCTTGAATGATGGTCTTTTAAAATGTATCAATAACTATTAAAATTTGCATTTTTACTAACAATAGTTATCAGCGTGAGGCATTTAAACATTATGGGGAACTCTGTACATTTTACAGAAAATGTCCCAATCAGATCTGTGGCAAGTACAATTCCACATTGGCAGAAACTTCCCGCCACAGATTTTGAAGGCAGAGAGAAAAATGTGGGAGACCATACCAAATTCTCACGTTTTAGTTCCCATAAACCATTCTGAATTGAGCTGTGTGAGAAGAAAGAATCTCTGAGAATCTCAAGGGAGCGAGACTGGAATTTAGAAGAGACATATGGGTAAAGGTGAATCTTAACTTGTGAATACTGAGCTTTCAGAACTGAGACTGTAATCAAACCCTACAGGATGCCTGAGGGAAACTTGCTCCCTGGGGTCCCCTACTCTTAGCCCGAGGGGCCAGCACAGGGCTGAGCAATCCCCTGGGTCAGACTGAGGCTGTGCTTCCCAACAGGTGAACTGGGGGTCCCTGGGGAAATCTGTCTACCTTGCTTCAAAGACTGACAATCAAAGTCTTGCCAGTGACCTGGAATGACTTTACCCATACTCCTAAGTAAAGCAGTTATGAGGAAGAAAAAAAAAAACAAACCTCAGGAAAAAGGACAATTTATACTACCTCGGGAGACCAAAGTTAATCTAGATTGAAGAATCATGCGGTGTTTTCCAGGAAGCTTACAGTGTCTGATGAAAATACACTAAGAAAGAAAGAAAGAAAGAAAGAAAGTGAAGTTGCTCAGTCATGTCCAACTCTTTGCGACCCCATGGACTGTAGCCTACCAGGCTTCTCTGTCCATGGGATTTTCCAGACAAGAACACTGGAGTGGGTTGCCATTTCCTTCTCCAGGGGATCTTCCCAACCCAGGGATGGAACCCAAGTCTCTTGCATTGTAGGCAGACGCTTTTACTGTCTGAGCCACCAGGGAAGATAACATTAAAAGGGAAAATACACTAAAAGAAAGCTTAAAAAGCACCTTCTGCTATTACTCTCAATTAATTATTCTTTTAATGGTTTACACTTAGTGCTTCAAAAATGAAAAGTGGGTATGAGCATTTTTAAATGGAATTTTATTATGAATATTCTGGAACCTGGTAGTTAGGAAGTATCTTGTTTCTGAATTCTAGCTCTCTTTGCATCATGCCTACATACTTTAATTCTGAGAGGGCAAATGTGTGCTACCCTGCCTGCCTTCAGCTCGAACCTCCAGTGGAAAGCAGGTACCTGAAGTGCTCACCTCAGTTCTATAAACCGTCTCCCAGGCAATCTCAAGGAGGCTGTTTAACCACCCTGTAATTTGATTTCTTTACCCATAGAGAAAAGAATGCCATCTTCTCTCTGCCTTCTTATGAATAGTGAAAAAATATATTAGATCATATTCATAAAAGCATCTTGAGATTTTCAAAGAATCACAATATCTAGGCTTGGTACTTCGCTAGTCATGAAGAGTCAGGCTCTTCCCAAAATGGTTCAGGTAGGTCGGACAAGCATTTCAGAAATCTGGGTATTTCACAGAAGGGAGACTTTCCTTCTCATGAGCTACCTTGTAATCATAAAAGGAAAGGAGGCAGGGGAGGGGAGAACCAGTAACAATTCTACTGACCAGTAAAAACCTATTAGCACCTGCTAGTGTAATATGCAGCTGGCAGTTTCAGAATACCCAAGAAAGCAGTTCCTTCTGGTCGATATTTGCTGGGGACAGCAATTTCTGACCTCCTGAATCAGATCAAGATCATGGGAGCTATTAGAGCAAAGAAGGATCTTTGCGCTAACAGTATAGTGGTTAGGTGTCTCTTTCCATTAAACAAAAGGGTCTGCCCACAACCTGCCTTCTAGGATAGTCACTAATTTGAGGTTTGATGAGTTATCACAATTGAGTGAACAAATCAAAGTGCGTTAAAAAAATCACAGACACAAATAGGTGTATAGTTTATCAGTGATATGGACAGTGATAAATGCCTTGTGAGTGCCCTCCTCTTCTCAGGTGAAAGCAGGAGGGGGAGCGGGGGAGAGGACAGAGAGGTTCCCTACAGTATTTAGATGGTCTTCACATGTTCATAATTTCCTTAGGGCGTGCTCGTTGCCAAGTTGACAGATGTTGCTGGAAAAACCTGTACTATTCTGAAGAAAGGCTAACCTTTCAAGAATGAGAGAGGGGGAGGGAGGCAGTGCACCAGTTCAGAGAAGAGACGACATTGAACTGGACAGCAAGCTACCCTTAGCAAGCCTGGATGTTTGAAAAGCTGTGATAATACTGCCAAAGAGAACTATCTGGGGAGAAGTCTCATTTCACCATGGTTTCCCTTGCTGTGAGTTTAAATTCATTTTTAAAACTAAATATTCGGTGCCCTAGACAAATCAATAATTATTAATTATAACTTTTTTTAAACCACCAAGACTCTAAGTGCTAAGTTGTACATTCCCCCAAAATTAGTTATGGCCACGCCGTTTTATACTCTCTCCTATGCGTCTGCCAACTTTCTTCATTCACTCTTCCTTGCTGTACTTTATACAGAAAGAGAAATGGGTTCCTCAAAGCAGACTGCCAATGAGCTTGTCCCAGACTTCCCTGCTGAGTGCATACATGCATGCTTCTGTTGCCTGATCGGCCCTTGACATTTCCTAAAGACAGACTTCCAACAGAGAATTGAGAACGCAGAGTATTCATTTAAGGAACAACATGGTGGCTTAGCAAAGCCCCAGTGCTTTTCCTCTAAGTAAGAGGGAAAAGCACACTGGGGCTTCTTTGAGATCTTCAGCCTGTAGGTCAGCCAGGGTGGCCAAGTCAGCATTTGACATGATCAGAGCCGGGGCTGGGGAAGAAGGGGAACACCGAGTGTGGACCTTCCTTTTCAGACCTTCCTTTCCAGCGCATGTTTCACTGCCTCTGTCCTCTTTCTGAGGAGGACCGCATCTCCTTTTACCTCCAAGATAGTTCCCTTACTTTCCCAACTCTAAACCTCCCGCTCAAAATCCCATGTGCCCTTGCTCATTAATGTGACCATTAGTCATTTTTTCCTGTGACCTGATACACCCAATGTTTTTATCAGCTCTGTTAAGGAAAGACTCATCTAATGTCTGCTTCTGAAAGGTAGATTACCAACCTACCCATTTAAAGATTAACAGTAATGTGCCATAAGGAAAATTATACCTCCGGCATGAAAACCTGCAACTGGGGGACAATTTTACAGAATCACATTCATTTATATCAATTATCTTGTTTATCAAAGACAATGAAACCCAAACTGGTGGTAAAAAGGTACAGAGTGCACTGTGAGGAATAATTAGGTTGTATCCTCCCAGAGGCCGATAGCCATTTACCACTCCACTTTGGGAGGTGACGTTCACAGTGTCTGTTTTATAACTCCCTTCACATTAACTTCCAAATGTTAAAAGCAGGCAATTAATTGTTTATTATACAAAATGTCACATATGTAAAATACTGAGATATAAAATTATTATAACTGATCTACCATAAGAAACCCTGCCTTTTAGATTTAATAGCTTGTTTGTCAGTCTTGGGGTCTCAGATTAACTGCCATTATATAGACTGTGGATGCCAGGTAGCCGCTGTCTGACAGTCTCTGTATGCGCTGCATCCTCAGCCAAATGAGAAAGAAAAATAAAATGATATGACAATTACTATTATAGTTTCAAGTAATATGTACTAAGAAGAACGGGAGACGTCTGAACAGCCATGTCACGTATTCTGATTTCATCCTAACTCTGAGAACAAGATTCAGGGAATCATGACGTAAAGCTTATCAAAGCAGTTTAAACTGACGAGACCGCATCATCCAAGTTCTCTGAAGCCGCTGGGTGTTGACGCCCAAAGCCTGTGTCTACCCAGAACCTCTCCGCCATGAAACTACACACTAGCATGGGAGTTTCTTTTCTATCACCTGCCAAATTCACAAAGATCAAATCCCCTTTCTCTCTGCAACCCAGTATTCCAATCTTACCAAAACCAACCGTTCTGGCAATCTCTTGGTCTTTAGGCTCAAAGAATCCAATTATCCTCTAGAGTCATAAAAATCACACAGGAAGGAGAAGAGTACAGCTGGAAAGAAAGGAGGAAGTGGAATAAAGCAGGATGTTTCTATGAGGAAAGAAAGGAAAGGCTAGGAAATCAGCTGGGGTGGGAGGGAGGCCAGGAGAGTTCCTTGAAATCCATGATAGAATTTATACACCCAAATATTTAGGGCTAAAGTTTCATAAAACAAATGAATAAAAATAGATACAGGCTGACTATGGAAATCCTGTTTCAGCTCATTTCCGTGGGCACATGATGGAAAACATACCATTCTGTGCCCATAGTAGGTTAAGCCCTTCTGACATCACTGAGGTCTTGAATAGGCGTGAATTGACTTGACTAATCCACACAACCAGTGAAGCACTGGTAAGAAACTCACAGCTACAACAGCTCATCAAGTCATCGAATTTATAGTTAGCAAAGAACCTTGAGGACCACTTAATTCAAAGCATAGGTAATTCATATCTTATTACATATTGATCCAGAAAACAGAAAAAGAGAGAAAGCTTCTCAAGTCATTTTAATATAACTTTGGTTATAAAATGACTGAGAGACAAGATAAGAAATTTATAGGCTCATTTTATCTAAGAAAATAGGTGTAACACCCCCTAAAATAAATATTAGCCAACAAATCCAATAATTATTTAGAAAATACATCATGTCTAAGAAGCAATTATCCTAGAAATACAAGTATGGGTCATCATCAGAACATCTGTCATTTCAGTGGGTTAAAGAGTGATTGTGAGCAAAGGAGTGGTCCAGTAAATTGCTCTGGCTGAGGCTTCCCTGGTGGCTCAGTGGTAAAGAATCTGCCTGCCTATGCAGGAGACACAAATTCAATCCCTAGTCTGGGAAGATCCCACATGCTGCCGAGTAGCTAAGCCTGGGGACTGCAACTACTGAGCCTGTGCTCTAGAACCTGGGGACTGAAACTGCTGAAAGCTGTGTGCCCTCGACCCCGAGCTCCAAAACAAGAGAAGACTGCGCACTTAACAAAGAGGAGCCCCCGTTCACTACTGGCGAGAGAGAAGCCCTTGCAGTAGTGAAGACCCAGAACAGCCATAAGTAAATAAATAAAATTATTTCTAAAAATATTACTCTGGCTGGAGCATAGAAGACAAGAGAGGATGTGGGGAGACCCATGAGTAGAAAGACTAGCGTAGTGGTGAGGAGGGGGGTGGTGCCTTGCACCAGGGTGGTAGCAGCAGCAATGGTCCCCCAAATCACTAGGAATTAGAGAAATGCAAATTAAAATAACAGCAAGATACTACTTTGTGGCCATCATAAAGGCAAAGAGTAGAACACATGTATTAAGTGTGGGTGTGGACTTGGGGAGGAAAAGGCTCTGTGACGTGCACTCCTGGTGGTGGGAGGGTAAACTGGCATCTGCCTTGCAGGAAGGCAGCATGGCAGGATAGATCAAAGCTGAAGATGTGTGTGCTTGAGTACTCAGGTACATACACAGAATACAGGCCTCAGAAAAAAGGTTCAAAGGGGACAGACACAAGGGGACTCCCTGCAGCACTGTTTTTGAGAGCAAGAAGCTGAAGGTGACCTAGGTCTCCACCACCAGGGCAATGAATGGAATGGGTGAGATAGTAACAGCACCTACTTTACAAGACTGCCATGAAGGCTAGACGATGATATGTAAAGAGCTTAGAACAGTGTCTGGCAAGGAGTAAGAACTTTATAAATTCACTAATAATATATTTAGTTATTATGATGAAATACTAAGTAACATTAAGAAACAATGATGTACAGCTCATAGTACTCATAATACTAGGTGATACATAGTACTTACACATAGTACTCATAATACTATAGTATACTATAGAATACACAGTACTCACAATACTAGGTGAGAAAAGTATGAAAAAGAATAAGACTTATGGCATGAAACATTATTGATGATTAAAACACATATATACCCCTCCCTCCCCCAACATTACAGATTTTTCCAAATATACATACACATTAAGGACATAATGAAACATATTAGAGATGGTCATAAGGAGAGGGGAGCAGGAATGGGATTCAACAAAGGTGAGGAAACAAATAAAAGAGAAGGCCTTGCTTGGATCACTAAGGATGACGTATTACGACCTAAATTATATAATAACACAGTTATCTACACAAAAAGGATACCTTTTTAAAAACAAAAGAACGTATCATTAGGTTAGTTTTTCATTTTATAGGTGAGAAATTGGAAGTTCAGAGAGACTGTGACTTCTTTATTATGCAGTGAATCAGCAGCAAAGTGAGAACCAGAATCTGCATTGATTTGGTCTTCAGAAGGCAACACATCATTTCTTCTTTCCATGGGACTGTCTGTCTATCTATTCAGTAAGTATTTATTGAATATCGAGATCTCACATGCTGGGAATATAGCAGCGAACAAAACAGACCCTTCTATTATGGAACCATGTGAACCAGTGAAGAATTACAAATGAAGCTAAGAACTCTGAAGAAAAAAACCCTGATTTATTAGCATTATACAAAGAACTTTAACCCAAACTGGGGTATAGGGTCAGGCAAAACTTTTCTTAAGAACTGACATTTAAACAAATTTAAAGGATCAATAGGAGGTTAAGGAGACAAAGCGGGTGGGGTGTGATGGGAGTAAGAATGAGGACAAGGTAAGAGACATTCCAGAGAATGGTGAATACAAAAGGCTAGAGGGGGACTGGCACAAGATGATGCAGGCACACACAGGCACCAGATTATACAGGGCCTTGAGGGCCATGGTGGAGATCCTAAGAGCAACGGAGAGGCCAAGAGTGACTGTGAGCAAAGGAGTGTTCCGAGAGGCATGTGGAGAGCAATGGAAAGGACTAGAGAAGATGCAGGGACGCTGCAAAGCAGGCAGGCGTGACAGACAGCAGTGCAGGAGAGGGCGTGGTGTGCATGAGAGTGGTGGAGCAGGGGTGGCAAGAAGGGAACAGATGGGACATTTGGAATATAGTCTCAGTATAAAGTTATGTCTATAATATAAAAAATATCTCTGATGGTATACATTTTAGTGAGCTTCCACAGCTCACTGAGGTTTTACGGAGGTGTGCTTCCAATTGTCTGTAACAGGCATCTACTGAACATTAATTCATCAAAGGATCATTGGAAAAAATACGATAATGCTCCTTGGGTGACAAGTTCCTTGGTTTTGAGCAAGAAGGAAGGAAAATGGGGCTCCAAACCCTTTGTTAAATTATCATTCACCACCAAAGACCGTTTCTCTGCTATCCGGCTTCTCTGGTCATTAGTGAAATGGAAGCCACCCAGCCAGGATGCGGGTGGGGTGCGGTATGCAGGCAAGTCCACTCCCATAGCCAGTCCCATAGCCAGCTGCCCGACTGCTGACAGTTCAGAGCTGAGAACTCAATCAATTCATATTTAATATTTCACAGAATCATTTCCTGAAGATCCTAATTTGAACATTCTAACCCCTTCTGCACTTTTACATCTCACTTGAGTCCCTCACTTTTACACTCCACTTTATTACCATTTTAGTTGATTTCATCACAGCTTCATGGAAAACAACTTTACCCACAACCATTTCCTGTCATTATGAGGGCAGAACTGAAGCAATCCCCTGCTGGAGTACCAGGGAGTTTTTATGATAATTTTACCACAGGTAATGTTGTGATTTTTAAGTACATTTCTCTCTTGTAGCACTGAACCGATTCCTGTCCTTAAAAAGATAAGTATCGAATGCAGCTATAAAAGAAACATACCCATATCTTCACAGTATTAATGAACCAATAAATTCAAAAAGATCGCTGTGCACCAGACTGGTTCACCTACCAGGCACCTGACATCACACAATCTCTTAATTTTACTCAAATTAGTGACACACCCATACCCTGTTACACTGAATTATGGGGCAGGAATAGGCCATTGGGTTTAAAGGCCCCCTCTCAAAACACTGTATACAGTAGTTTGCTTCAACAGCCTCCAAACATCAAGGATTTCATTTGATTCACAAAACCACAGCCTTCACATCACTAGTTTAACAAATAAGTAATACCATAATGTCCAAAAGGCTACTGAAATCTTTCTTTCCATTTTTAAACATCTTTCTTGGGATATAATTGACACACAATAAACTGAAATATTTGAGATATACAATATGTGTTAGACGTCTGTACACACCCATGAAACTGTTAACACAGTCAAGAGAACAAACCTTTCCCTCAATCCCAGAAGTTTCCTCATGCCATTCTGTAATTCCTCCCCAGCCCCAGAGAACTGTGGATCTGCTTCCTGTCATTATACACAAGTTTTTGAGATGTAGAATTGTTTATAAGTGGGACCATATAATATATATACATATACTTTTTGGTTTGGCATCTTTTCTCTAGATTTTCCAGGACTCTTGGTTTACTCAATAGAAGCATCAGGTGAATCACTACACTCCCTACCTACCCCAGGAACAGGACTTTGCTGAAGTTAGTGGCTACAAGTGGGAGCAAGTGAGTCCTGGGGTGCGTGGAAGGCTTAGGTATTGGCTCCACCCACTCCTCCTTGTCTCTTCATATGCAATGTGGAAATAGTTTCCTTTGAAATAGAAACATTTTCTTCTGACAACAAAAGTAACACATATTCACTGATGAAAACATGTAAATACAGAAAAATATGATTAAAAACATGAAAATTACCTGGAATCCCACCATCCAGAAAACCTCTATTAACATTTTGATAGTCTTCCTTATGTTCTTTTTTTAATGCACTGTTATAGACTGAAGTATATCCCTCCCAAATTCATATTTTGAAATGTTAACCCCCAGTACCTTAGAATGTGACTGTATTTGGAGGCAGGGCCTTTAAAGAGGTAATTAAAATTAAAGGAAGTCATAAGGATGGGGCTCTGATCCAATAAGACAGGTGTCATTACAAGACGAAGAGACATCAGGGACAAGAGTGCATGGAGAAAAAGCCCTGTGGGGGCTCAGTGAGAAGACGGCCATCTGCAAGCCAAGAAGAGAGGTCTGAAGAGAAACCAAACTTGCTGACACTTTGATCTCAGACTTCCAAGTTGTAGAACTGTGACAAAATAAATTTCTGTTGTTTAAGCGACGCAGTATGCAGCATTTTTTTTTAAAGGCAGCCCTAGCAAATTAATATATGCACAAATACAGATATTATCTTTAATTTTAAAATACTAGCATCCATCTGGCCATAAACATGGTATCCTATTTCTATTTTACTTTATATTATGGCTATTTCCTTATTTATGAATGCTTATACAGGAATTTTGATATGTTAATGTGCTAGAATTTATTTAATCATGCTCCTATTGTTGGACATTTGTAGTCTTTCCCATTTTTTGCTTATCATAAGTAACACCATGCTGAACATTAATGTAAAAAAAATGCTCTTCCTGAAGATTTTCTTATGATAAACTAAAGGTGGAAGTAGTAGATCAAGGGATATTTTTAAGACACTTAATGCTGCTGCTACTGCTGCTAAGTCGCTTCAGTCGTGTCCGACTCTGTGTGACCCCAGAGACGGCCTCCTACCAGGCTCCTCTGTCTCTGGGATTCTCCAGGCAAGAATACTGGAGTGGGTTGCCATTTCCTTCTCCAATGCATGAAAGTGAAAAGTGAAAGTGAAGTCGCTCAGTCGTGTCCGACTCTTAGCGACCTCATGGACTGCAGCCTACCAGGCTCCTCCGTCCACGGGATTTTCCAGGCAAGAGTACTGGAGTGGGGTGCCATTGCCTTCTCTGAAGACACTTAATACATATCATCAAATTGCCTTCTAGAAAACTTATACAACAAATCTCAGCAGTATATGACACTGCCCATTTTGTGACAACCTCACTTATACTAAGTATTCTCTTTTAAAACATCCTTGCCAACAGGATTTTAAAATGAAACTTGACAAGCTGATTTTCAAGTTCACTGGAAAAGAAAATTTGAAAAAATAGCCCAGAAAATTGAGAAAAAGAATAGCTATGAGTGTGAATTTACAGTAGTATTTTAAATGATGTGACACAAAATCTAGAAGAGATTTACAGATCCATGCTACATGCTATTTTTCCCAAAGTGTGCATAAGACCTAGACAGACATTTCTCCAAAGAAGACATACAGATGACTAATAAACACATGAAAAGATGCTCAACATCACTCATTATTAGAGAAATGTAAATCAAAACCACAATGAGGTATCATCTCACACTGGTCAGAATGACCATCATCAAAAAGTCTACAAACAATAAATAATGGAGAGGGTGTGGAGACAAGGAAACCCTCTTATACTGTTGGCGGGAATGCAAACTGGTACAGCCACTGTGGAGAACAGTGTGGAGATTTCTTAAAAAACTGGGAATAGAACTGCCATACGACCTAGCAATCCCACTGCTGGCCATACACCCTGAGGAAACCAGAAATGAAAGAGACACATGGACACATGTACCCCAATACTCACTGAAGCACCATTTACAATAGCTAGGACATGGAAGCAACCTAGATGTCCACCAGCAGATGAATGGATAAGGAAGTTGTGGTACATACATGCAATGAAGTATTACTCAGCTATAAACAGGAATGCATCTGAATCAGTTCTAATGAGGTGGATGAACCTGGAGCCTATTATACAGAGTGAAGTAACTCAGAAAGAGAAAGACAAATACTGTATATTAACACATATATGTGTAATTTAAAAAGACGGTAACAACAGCCCTATATGCAGGGCAGCAAAGGAGAAACAGATGTAAAGAACAGACTTTTGAACTCAGTGGGAGAAGGCAAGGGTGGGGTGATTTGAGAAAATAGCATAGAAACATGTACAATATCATATGTAAGGGCTTCCCTGGTGGCTCAGATGGTAAAGAATCCATCTGCAATGCAGGAGATCTGAGTTCAATCCCTGGGTTGGGAAGATCCCCTGGAGGAGGGCATGGCAACCCACTCCAGTATTCTTGCCTGGAGAATCTCCCTGGACAGAGGACCCTGGTGGGCTACAGTCCATGGGGTCAAAAGAGTTGGACACAAGAGTGACTAAGCACCCATCACCATATATCAAATAGATGACCAGTACAAGTTCAATGCCTGAAGCAGGATACCCAAAGCAGGTGCCCTGGGACAACCCAGAGGGACAGGGTGAGGAGGGAGTTGAGAGGGGGGTTCAGCATGGGGGGACACATGTATACCTGTGGCAAATTCATGTTGATGTATGGCAAAAACCATCACAAGACTGTGAAGTAATTATCCTCCAATTAAAATACATAAATTAAACAATGATGAAAAGAATGAAATAATCAATAAAGGATTTCAATTCAAAACAACTGTTTACATATTTTAGAAATACGGGTAAACTCCTACCTCAGACCATACACAGAATAAAATTTACATTAATTAAAGAGCTAAATGCTAAAAACCCCCACACAACAATATAAGAAAATGATGACCAACCACAGCTACAGGGGAGCGTATTTTTATAATTTGGACTGCGGAGGAAGATTCTAAGCAAGTCACAAAATCCAGATGATAGATAAGAAATGACTGACAGATAAGGCCAAATCAAAATTAAAAAGCTTTTGTACAACACAGACACCATAAACAAGTTTAAAAGTAACAGTCTGGGAGAAGATATTTTCAAAATATATATAAAAGACAAACATGAATATCCATAACCTGAAAATTAATAATAAGCAACAAAAATGGTGACAAAGAGTATGAAGACGTTAATTAATTAAAAAAAAACCAAATAGCCAAGAAACATAAAAAGATACCCATTTAGTAAAAACTTTAATGCAAGTTAAAACATAGAAATATTTTATTTTAGTTGTACTATTCATGTAAATAAAAAAATTTTAATTAGAAATATTTGCCAATAAAATTCCAAAAATGGTATCATAATTCAGTTTGCCATTTCTTTGATTATTATGAAGCCAAACTTTCTCCAGTTTATTGACTATTAGGTTTTTCTTTCTTTTAAATAAATTACTGTTTGTACACATTTCCTATTGGGGATTCACATTTTTTCTTACTTAGTTGGGAAGTTCTTCATATATACTAAAGACAATTACTCATTGTCATATAAGTTGCAATTATTTTTTCTAGTTTGTCAAACACCTTTGAATTCTGTTTACGGTTTCTGCCTTTGCTTTTATGCTGAAGAAGTAGTTCTTTACCTTGAGACCAGATAAATACTTATTATTAGTTCTCAACAGTTCTCTTGGAGTAATGTAAAATCTGAATCTTAACAGGAAACTAGTTTCGTATACAGCATGAAGAAAATCTCATGTGTTTTCAGTTGTCAACTGTCTCAGCACCATCTGCACATTACCTTTCCATTCTCCATGGATGTGAAATGTCATCTTTAATCCTGCACTATATTCATATGTACACGGAGATCAAATCCAGAGTTTGGATGATTGCTTAATCTATCAGTTTATTCTTGCATTAACACCATACTACCTTCAGTACGCAGTACAAATTTTAATATCTAGTGGTAGTAGGCGTCTCATTTCATCTTTATCCCTTCATTTTTTGGGGGGAAAGGGAATTCCATTTATTTATTCTCTTGGGAAAATTTTAAAGAGCTTAGTCAAAGTTGTTGTTGTTTTTTAAAGCCTAACAGATTCTAAATAATCCTGCCTTAAATTAGTAGATTAAGATGGGAAGAACCAATGTGTTCACTATATTAAAGTTTCCCATCCTGGAATATAGCTTTCCATTATTCAGTGTTTCTTAAAGATTTATAGTTTCTTTACATGAGAACTTGTGGATTTCTTAGCTTTATTCCTAGGTAGGTATATATTGTTTGTGGGGAGAAAACTTAACAACTTCCAGCAGATTTCCCCAGCGTGCTCACCTCACACTCATCCCATTTCCGAGCTCACATCATCTTCTGCCTCTCATCTTTGTTCTTGACCCTTACCCCAACTCTAATGGCATCAGGTGGTTCAGGGACGGACGATCCCTGTTAACATGGCTAAGGATGGACTAGGTATAAAGGAAAAGTACGGCTCCTGAATTGTTACTGTGTTTATTGTTTTTATGGCTATCATGAGTGAAAATTTTCCATTAAACTAATTGGTTATTGAGGATATTTGAGAAAACTTGATTTTTGTATATACTATTATATCTGACTACATTCCTTAGAGTTCTTATGTTTTAGTAATTTTTCAGTTCATTCCCTTGGGTATATTATCACGTCACATCATAAATAATGATATTTGGTCCCTTTCCTCCAATGTCTATCATACATATTTCTTGTTCTTCTCCTCCTCCTCTATCCCCTCCCCCCACCCCCCAAAGTACAGAGCAATGTTAAATAGAAATAGTAATGAGGGGCAGCTTCATGAGCATGCAACATTTTCTTTCAGACAGGCCCTGGCCTCAGAAGGGATCTAAATTTAGTTTAATGTTCCATGGCCCCCTCATAATCTTATCTTTGAACTTTTAAAATAAAGTCTAAGGGGACAATGGAGCAAGCCTGTGAACAGAGGAGATACGCAACATACATGTGTCCACAGTTTGCCACTGCCCAATTTGTGAATAGGTTTATCAAGCCCCAGAAGTACGGAATTCCAGTGGACTCACAACATGCGGAGGTTGAGTGAGACTCAAAGCAAAGCCAAGGTCAAGGTGCCATGACTGTGCCTGAGTATTTGGGCCTGAGTAAATTTACTGTGCCTGAGTAAAGTGGCCCAGAGAGGCCACTTTCTCTTCCAATCAGAACTTGCCTCAATGCAGGAAAAAAGTCAACTTTTTAATAAGCACTACCAACCAAAGAACTCTATCATATCCTTTTTTCACTCTTGTTATTTCCCTATACTAGCCAGATGCTTATGCTAAAGATTATGACATGCTGAAAAATAGGGCAACTTGTATATTCTTCGCCCTTTAGTACTTTCTTCTTTTATTTTTTAATTGAAGTATAGTTGATTTACAATATTGTATTAGTTTCCATTCTTCCTTATTAAGGAAGCTTACTGAGTAAGTCAAAGATAGAAAGTTTTGGTAAAATGTGTGTGAATTAAGAAGTGAAACAAAAACAATATAGTTTTATGCAGAATTTCCATTGTACTGGGTAAGAAGTAATACATACACATGTATGAGCTATCAAACATGAATTGTGTAACTTTGGTCATTTGGCATAGCAGATAATGCTCTTATATTTGCATTTAAAACCACCATTACACAATATAAAGATGAAAGATAAAATTCATCCTGACAATTTGAAAGTTATTTTTCTTAGAACATTAATCAGCAAATAAAAACAATATGCCAGGTTGGAAGATTGCAAAAGAAAGGGAAAGTATTTTTTTTTTGTTAAAATACTTTTAAATGCACTTGTTTCCTGCAGTTGGAGCAAGGGGCTCCATATTTTCATTCTGCATAGTGCCCTGCAGATTAAATAGCTGGCCCTGGGAGTAATGATGGATTTTTTTGGTCTGTTTTAGGCTTTATTGGAACCATCTCTGATTAAACCTCACTATTTATAAAATGGGTCATTACAGAATTGTTTTTGATAATAAAAGACTAGAAACACCTACATATCTATCAAAGGGGACAGGTTAAATAAATTAAACTACAGCACCTCTAGCCAATGCTGCACAAATGTAAAAAATAGAAAGCATGAGAAAATTTTTTTGTATTGGTAAGGAAAGATCTCCAAAAATGTTGCTAATTTAAAAAATACATATATGAATATGTGCTACGTTTTTAAAAAAACGGGGAAATAAGAATACATATTTGTATTACCTACTTAAAATGTTAAGTTAAAAAATTACCTACCTGGTTCTGGGGTGGAGGACTAGGGTACTGAGGTAGCAACTGTAGTGAAGTTGCTCAGTCGTGTCCGACTCTTTGCGACCCCATGGACTGTTGCCCACCGGGCTCCTTGGTCCATGGGATTTTCCAGGCATGAATACTGGAGTGGGTTGCCATTTCCTTCTCCAGGGGATCTGAACCCAGGTCTCCAGCATTGTAGGCAGACGCTTTACCGTCTGAGCTACCAGGGAAGCAACTAGACCAACAAAATTAGATTTTACATCCCCTTAGCTGCTTGAACAGCTTTCACAGTCAGTAACAGAGAATGATCCGCCTATTTACAACCTGGCTATTCAAAATGCCAGTGAGGCAGAACTGTGGTTTGTGAGAAAGTGATACTGCTGCATAATATTGGATACAAGCTCCATGATGTCCCATTTAAATACAAGTTGTGCATATTTACATTTCCCTGCGCACACACACACTACTATATTCCTTCTATAACAAGCAGGACCCAAAAAATTTAATCCTATAAAAGGTACATGTAAATTCTGTAAAGTAAGAGCAATAAAGACTTTTTCAGGCAATCTTTATTCTCAAACAAACAAAAAACCAACAAAAGAACAGGTATTAAAAGACAGTGAAACTTAATTGTACACAAAGGACCACATACCAAATTGAGAATCCTAAGTGACTGTGAGAGGGTCATTTTCTAATCGTCCCTGACTCTTTCCCCCAGATAAAAAATGGTAGCCCATTCTTGTTTGAGAACCCGGGCTCTCTGGGTGGGAGGCAAACAAACTGTACTACATTCTACACGCATTATTGTGGGGTGTTTATTTTATTTGAATTCTTCTAACACTCTAAGACTTTGTGAGAAAATAATGCTTATCTTCTCCACAGAAAGGGTGAGAGACTACAAATAACTCTTACTTCTTATTCCACTACCAGATGCACAGTGGTCCACTGGAAAGGGCACTGGCTTTGAAGTGGGTCAGAGATAAATAGGCCTTTGTACACATGGGTCATTTTATGTGACTCTCCCCCGACTCTGTCTTCTTCCTTAAGAAGATTTAAGGAGCTTCATCACCTCTATAGGTAGGTCTTGATACCATCTCCAAACTCAGGTTAGATACTCCTGTTCCAGTGTTCCTATAGCATCTGCTGAATCCTTCCCAGAGATGACTTATTTTACTGTGTGGTCACCTTCTAAGTGTCTTTCTCCTTCATTAGCTCAAACGCTCCTCCAAGGCAGAAACTGCACCTGTGCATCTTTCCCTCCCCAGTGCCTCAGATACACTTGGCAGCCTCTTAATAAATGTCTGCTTAATGCCAAGTAATTTACAGTAGATAAAGAAGTTAAGCTTCACTGACAATTAGAACCAGCCTTAGTATCTGATTAGAGAAACAGGCTGGGAAAAGCAAAGCCTCTTGGTGTAGACTAATCCAGACTCTATATAGCGCCATTTTTAGAAAACTCTCTGAATTAAGGACCCCTCTGCTATTCCAACAAGTTTGCTTCTTTGCCACATTCTAACACCTTCACCCCCTGGTGAACTCCCTCACTCCCAAATCTCTGTTTCTGCTCCAGAGGACACATTTTAAGGGCGGAAGTCAGATCCCCAGTTCAGTGGATGCAGAAGCCGGTTACAGCAGACTTCCAATTGTTTACTTTCCCAGGACCTCAGAGAATTCTAAACACACTGCTTCAGAGTATTTTGAGATGACAGTAGCAAGTACAGAGCACCTACTTTCTACTTCCTGCCTCCAGCTGGGAGCAAGCAGCAGCCATTTTGTTGCTGTGTAAATCAGCACATATGTACTGCTCTGCTTTATTTACTAAATTCCTCCAGGCCCAGCTCAAAATACTATTCTTCATAAAACCTTATCTTACTAGGCAAGAAAATATGTTGGGTTCCTTCACACGCCTCCTAAACCTTGAACCTTTCTCCACACTCTGCTTGTGCCTTTGTCTGGCATTCTCCACTCCACGTCTCTATGCCCTGCCAGTGGGCTTATCCAGCTACTGTGAGTCAGATGGGAAGTTTCCTGATGACTGAAGCCCCTTTCACACTTTCTGCCTTTGCACTCATCATCTCTCTATCTGCTTTCAGCTCCATTCGCTCCCTTGCTTTACACTGTATCTCAGAGGCTGAAGTTCCATAAACTACATTCCCCAAACTTGCCAGCCTGGTGTGGGTTTCTCCCTGTAGCTTTGTTTTTGCTGAAGCTCTACCAGTAGAAGAAGCTGGTGAGAATGGAAGACGGGAGGATGCTCCTGGTAGTCCTGTAGGTAGCACAGAGGCTGATGAACACGGGCTCCAGTGCTCCTGCTCAGACCGCACAGTTCCTGGTGGCAGCAGCAGTGAGCGTTCCCAGAGCTCCAGCAACACAGACACCCTGCGCTTGTGCTGCCTGGTTTGGCTGTCCCACCTCAATTACTAACAAGAAGTCGAACAAAAAAGCCACCAGTCTTTTGAACCCATGCTGGTAGACACAAAGATACCACTTAATGGCCTAAAGTTGGTAACGGAAGCTTTTTTTTACTCCCTGAAAGGGTTAAAAAAAAAAAAAAAAAAAAGACTTGAATTTTGAGCCTACAGCTCTATGTTCTGGTTACCATCTCTTAAGCACAGGTAGCGCGAAGGAAAGGGACTTAGAGAGCTTATGCTTTCCAGGAGAACCAGGAAACCTTAAGAAGGGAAACCAGACTCATGCAATGCTAAACACCACACTCTAGTATCAGTGTTAAGTACTTACTATTCTCTCAAGTTTTACTAAAAAGCATATTCCCCATTCATCTGTAAGACTTATAAGAAGAGAAGAGCTATTTAAAAAGAAAAATACGCAAACGGCCCTAAAAATATAAAAAGATGCTCAATTTCTCTTGCAAGAGAAATGTAGTTAAAACTGTACTGGGATACCATTTCTCACCTATCGAACTGGCAAAAGTCCAGAAGTCTGACAATATGCTCCACTGGCAGGCTGTGAGGGAAAGACATTATCATATATTGCCGATGAGAATTTTAAAATGTTATACACCCTATGGAGGTGAATTTGGCAATATCTAACAAAGAAATACATGCATTTACCCTTTGACCATGCTGCTATTAAAAAGAAATAAATAGTATCTTTCTATACAGCTAGCTCTAGAAAAGCATTAAGTACAAAAAAGGCAAGGTAAAAAAATAAAGTATATATAGAATATAGTATGCTATCAATTATTTAAGAATGCGGGGGAGGATACAAAATACAAGTTACATATATATTTACTTATTTTCCTTTTTTTCCCCCAAAAAGGATAACCCCAGAAAAAGGGGGAAAGGAGATTACCTACAGGAGTAGAGGGGACAGAAATAGAAACTGAATTTCTCTAAATACACACAACAGCTTTGTATATTTGATTTTAGAACTATGTATATATTTCACACAATTATAAAACAAAAAAATTTCAAGGCAATCACTGAATACTGAAAGCAAAATGGAACAAATGAATCTATATGTACACTGAAATAGCTATATGACCATCCAACGAACTATTCTAACTTTATTTATTTATTTATTTATTTATTTTTTTAAAAGGGGAACACATGTATGCCTGTGGCGGATTCATTTTGATATTTGGCAAAACTAATACAATTATGTAAAGTTTAAAAATAAAATAAAATCTAAGTGTCTTTAAAACACAATAATTTTAAAATTAAAAAACAAAACAAAACAAAACACAATAATTTTACTGTACATCTCTCGTGGGATATACCTTAAGGGCCCAAAAGGTTACTGCAAAAATCTTGAACTATTTTCAGAAATCATGTGGTTTAAGGTAGTATTATAATGTAATTCTGCAATTATTTTGTATGTACTGAAGACAAAGCAAATAAATTATATTGTGCTTTATCACTAGTGGCCAAGATTTTCAGTATGGAAAAAAGGAGATGAAAGATCAAAAGGTTAAACAAAACTTTGTGTCAGTTAAGTTCAGTTCAGTTGCTCAGTTGTGTCCGACTCTTTGTGACCCATGGACTGCAGTATTCCAGGCCTCCCTGCTTATCACCAACTCCCAGAGCTTGCTTTGTGTACAGAATTTTAATTAGAAATATCAGCATGCACTCTTGATACTATTTACCTGTTGAATATATGATAAATAAATAAACATATGTGTATTCATTTCCTACTTCTGTCTACTGAAAAAGCCTAGGAATAGTGACCAACCCAACAGGAATTGATTAGGCTGAGGTTTCCAAATGTCATTTCCCATTTCACAGAACCAGGGCATCCTGAAGAAATGGCTGATTCCAGATCAGAGACAATAAATGTACAAGATGAAGCTGGTACATTGTGTCATGACAGAAATCAAGGAACTACTGCGGACTACTGAGATCATGTTAGAAAGACTCAACAGCCAATATGAAGAAGTTAAAGCGGACAATCTGAATATCAATAAAAAATAACCCAAGGGATTAAAAGATGTCCAATTTGTTTAATCTCATAAATTCAAAATGATAAATATTCTCCTTCCTCCCTCCTCCCCCTCAAAACCCCCAGAAACAAATCTTACTGGTTACCTTTGGAGGATGCTAGGTAACTACCTTTTTAATTTGAAAAGTGGTAAAAAAGAAGAAAGAATATGACATTTATCCTACTTTTCCTAGGCAAACTGCATTTTAGGATTATCAAATGAGTGTTCAGGAAAATTTTTCTAGAGGAGGAATGATAGGATTAGAATAGAATCATTTTATACATCCAAATTATGAAAGAATGAATCTAGGAAATATTAATAACCATGAGTGGATGTGACTATCCAAGAGAGAGAGGCAACCAAAGATTTCTCTCTGCTTCTTGATAGACATATACCACCATCTATAGAGCATTTTATAAACAAACAAACAGAAAACAATACAAAAAAAATCCTGAATCAGATTTAGCCTCTATCGAACTATTAAACACAAGAAATACAACAGAGGATTTATTACTATGGGGATCTAATCATCAAAACCCAGGCTGTTTAAAACTCTGCAGGACAAAAGTTAGTTTCTTCAACAAACACATTATAATTAGAAAGAGAGGAAAACTAAAAGAAAAAGACAGGGATAGACATGTGTAAGGAAAGCTACAGATTTAAAGAGATTTATGAGTCAAAAGAGCTACCTGTTGACAGTATGGACCTTAATTGAATTCTGATTTAAACAACCTATAAAAACACATAAACTCACTCCAGACTTGGATTCAATTATGATCATCTGAACACTGACTGGGTATTTAATACTCAGAAGTAATAATGATTCAATTTCAGGGTGTTCTAATGATATTGTGATTATGGCCACAAAAAGGAAGGCTTTACTTTTAGAGATGTATACTGAAGTATTTATGGATAAGATGATAGAGTGTCTGGAATTGGCTTCAAAATAATCTTCTGGGGAGGAAGCAGGCAGCATACAGATAAGACCAGGTTGTCTATGAGTCAGTAATTCTTTAACCTTAGTGGTGTGTATCATTCCCTCTACTTGAACAACTAAGATGGTATTCAAAGAAGTGAATTTAAATACAAGATTAAATGAAAAGGAAGTTTTGGCAAGTATTATGAAAAACTAGAGGGATTTGGCATATGCCACAGATATATCACAAAGTGGAGTGCCAAGGCAAGCAAATACATTCTTTGGGAGGCTTAATGTTTAAATAGTACTCATATCTATTCATAGCAGTCATATCTATTCTAACTTTCCTCTATGCACCAGCAGTAAGAGGTTAAGTTTCCTACAAATGCCTCCTAACAAAGAGGCAAGACTCTCCCAGGCAAGAATACATCCCAGCACTACCCAGAAGCAGCCACCAAATGAGAAAGGGCTGTGGTGGCAGCAGCAGATAAGGTGGGAGAAGAGCTGTGAGTCTGATGCCCAGGTCTGGTCAGTGCACTTAAGGTGGGCCCATTCCCATGGATGCATGAACCCACAGGGTTCCAAAGCCTCCCCAAGAGTCTGTGCAAATGAAGCAGTATGAAGAGTGACATGCTATCAACAAAAATGTGGAAAAAAAACCCTTTGGTGGAAAAGGAAGACTAAAATCTTACAAAGCTGGTATGGTTATTCTTATTCATGTTTCTCCTAACATCATTATACATTTTAAATAGTAACATTAAATCTAATTTTAAAAGACACAGTTCAGTTCAGTCGCTTAGTCATGTCCGACTCTTTGCGACCCCATGAACCGCAATACGCCAGGCCTCCCTGTCCATCACCAACTCCTGGAGTCCACCTAAACCCATGTCCATTGAATCAGTGATGCCATCCAAACATCTCATCCTCTGTTGTCCCCTTCTCCTCCTGCCCTCAATCTTTCCCAGCATCAGGGTCTTTTCAAATGAGTCAGCTCTTTGCATCAGGTGGCCAAAGCGTTGGAGCTTCAGCTTCAACATCAGTCCTTCCAATGAACACCCAGGACTGATCTCCTAAATGGACTGGTTGGACCTCCTTGCAGTCCAAGGGACTCTCAAGAGTCTTCTCCAACACCACAGTTCAAAAGCATCAATTCTTCTGCGCTCAGCTTTCTTTATGGTCCAACTCTCACATCCATACATGACTACTGGAAAAACTATAGCCTTGACTAGACGGACCTTTGTTGACAAAGCAATGTCTCTGACACAAGTATTTTTTAAAGTAATTTAGGAGAATATTGGACTTCCCAGGTAGTGCTAGTTGGTAAAGAAATCTGACTGCCAGTGCAGGAGACACAAGAGACATGGGTTCTATCCCTGGGTCAGGAAAATCCCCTTGAGAAGGAAGTGGCAACCCACTCCAGTATTCTTTCCTGGAAAAGTCCATGGACAGAGGAGCCTGGTGGGCTACAGTCCATGGTGTCACAAACAGTCAGACACAACTGAGCACACTCAGCAGCAGGAGAATACTACTCTAATGAGAGTAGCCTGAACTATGAAACAAAGGCCAGGAAATATGATAGAAATTCTGAATCTCGAAATGTAAGGGTACAGCTGCTACTGCTAAGTCACTTCAGTCGTGTCTGACTCTGTGCGACCCCATAGACGACAGCCCACCAGGCTCCCCTGTCCCTGGGATTCTCCAGGCAAGAACACTGAAGTGGGTTGCCATTTCCTTCTCCAATGCATGAAAGTGAAAAGTAAAGTGAAGTCGCTCAGTCATGTCCCACTCTTAGCGACCCCATGGACTGCAGCCCACCAGGCTCCTTTGCCCATGGGATTTTCCAGGCAAGAGTACCAGAGTGGGGTGCCATTGCCTTCTCCTAGATACCACTAGTTATTCCTGATGACATTATTGTAGTTTTATATTTTCCCCTATGAAAACCTGGCATTGGATCAGTGGTTCTCAAAGGAGAACAGCATATCTCATAGGATAGAGGGAGCAGTAGGCAACTACAATTTAAAAATAATTCCAGGGGAGGAGCCAAGATGGCGGAGGAGTAGGACAGGGAGAACCCTTTCTCCCCCACAAATTCATCAAAAGAGCATTTAAACGTCGAGTAAATTCTACAAAACAACTTCTGAATGCCGGCAGAGGACATCAGGCACCCAGAAAAGCAAAACAAATATTAAAAGCAGCAAGGGAAAAACAACAAATAACACACAAGGGAATTCCCATAAGGATAACAGCTGATCTTTCAATAGAAACTCTTCAAGCCAGGAGGGAATGGCAAGACATACTTAAAATGATGAAAGAAAATAACCTACAGCCCAGATTATTGTACCCAGCAAGGATCTCATTCAAGTATGAAGGAGAAATCAAAAGCTTTTCAGACAAGCAAAAGCTGAGAGAATTCTGCACCACCAAACCAGCTCTCCAACAAATACTAAAGGATATTCTCTAGACAAGAAATACAAAAACGGTGTATAAATTCGAACCCAAAACAATAAAGTAAATGGCAATGGGATCATACTTATCAGTAATTACCTTAAACGTAAATGGGTTGAATGCCCCAACCAAAAGACAAAGACTGGCTGAATGGATACAAAAACAAGACCCCTACATATGTTGTCTACAAGAGACCCACCTCAAAACAGGGGACACATACAGACTGAAAGTGAAGGGCTGGAAAAAGATTTTCCACGCAAATAGGGACCAAAAGAAAGCAGGAGTAGCAATACTCATATCAGGTAAAATAGACTTTAAAACAAAGGCTGTGAAAAGAGATAAAGAAGGTCACTACATAATGATCAAAGGATCAATCCAAGAAGAAGATATAACAATTATAAATATATATGCACCCAACACGGGAGCACCGCAGTATGTAAGACAAATGCTAACAAGTATGAAAGGAGAAATTAACAATAACACAATAATAGTGGGAGACTTTAATACCCCACTCACACCTATGGATAGATCAACTAAACAGAAAATTAACAAGGAAACACAAACTTTAAACAATAGAATAGACCAGTTAGACCTAATTGATATCTATAGGACATTTCATCCCAAAACAATGAATTTCACCTTTTCCTCAAGCGCACATGGAACCTTCTCCAGGATAGATCACATCCTGGGCCATAAAGCTAGCCTTGGTAAATTCAAAAAAATAGAAATCATTCCAAGCATCTTTTCTGACCACAATGCAGTAAGATTAGATTTCAATTACAGGAGAAAAACTATTAAAAATTCCAACATACGGAGGCTGAACAACACGCTGCTGAATAACCAACAAATCACAGAAGAAATCAAAAAAGAAATCAAAATTTGCATAGAAACGAATGAAAATGAAAGCACAACAACCCAAAACCTGTGGGACACTGTAAAAGCAGTACTAAGGGGAAAGTTCATAGCAATACAGGCACACCTCAAGAAACAAGAAAAAAGTCAAATAAATAACCTAACTTTACACCTAAAGCAACTAGAAAAGGAAGAAATGAAGAACCCCAGGGTTAGTAGAAGGAAAGAAATCTTAAAAATTAGAGCAGAAATCAATGCAAAAGAAACAAAAGAGACTATAGCAAAAATCAACAAAACCAAAAGCTGGTTCTTTGGAAGGATAAATAAAATTGACAAACCATTAGCCAGACTCATCCAGAAACAAAGGGAGAAAAATCAAATCAATAAAATTCGAAACGAAAATGGAGAGATCACAACAGACAACACAGAAATACAAAGGATCATAAGAGACTACTATCAACAATTATATGCCAATAAAATGGACAACGTGGAAGAAATGGACAAATTCTTAGAAAAGTACAACTTTCCAAAACTCGACCAGGAAGAAATAGAAAATCTTAACAGACCCATCACAAGCACGGAAATTGAAACTGTAATCAGAAATCTTCCAGCAAACAAAAGCCCAGGTCCAGACGGCTTCACAGCTGAATTCTACCAAAAATTTAGAGAAGAGCTAACACCTATCCTGCTCAAACTCTTCCAGAAAATTGCAGAGGAAGGTAAACTTCCAAACTCATTCTATGAGGCCACCATCACCCTAATACCAAAACCTGACAAAGATCCCACAAAAAAAGAAAACTACAGGCCAATATCACTGATGAACATAGATGCAAAAATCCTTAACAAAATTCTAGCAATCAGAATCCAACAACACATTAAAAAGATCATACACCATGACCAAGTGGGCTTTATCCCAGGGATGCAAGGATTCTTCAATATCCGCAAATCAATCAATGTAATACACCACATTAACAAACTGAAAAATAAAAACCATATGATTATCTCAATAGATGCAGAGAAAGCCTTTGACAAAATTCAACATCCATTTATGATCAAAACTCTCCAGAAAGCAGGAATAGAAGGAACATACCTCAACATAATAAAAGCTATATATGACAAACCCACAGCAAACATTATCCTCAATGGTGAAAAATTGAAAGCATTTCCTCTAAAGTCAGGAACAAGACAAGGGTGCCCACTTTCACCATTACTATTCAACATAGTTTTGGAAGTCTTGGCCACAGCAATCAGAGCAGAAAAAGAAATAAAAGGAATCCAAATTGGAAAAGAAGAAGTAAAACTCTCACTATTTGCAGATGACATGATCCTCTACATAGAAAACCCTAAAGACTCCACCAGAAAACTACTAGAACTAACCAATGACTATAGTAAAGCTGCAGGATATAAAATCAACACACAGAAATCCCTTGCATTCCTATACACTAATAATGAGAAAACAGAAAGAGAAATTAAAGAAACAATTCCATTCACCATTGCAACGGAAAGAATAAAATACTTAGGAATATATCTACCTAAAGAAACTAAAGACCTATATATAGAAAACTATAAAACACTGGTGAAAGAAATCAAAGAGGACACTAATAGATGGAGAAATATACCATGTTCATGGATTGGAAGAATCAATATAGTGAAAATGAGTATACTACCCAAAGCAATTTATAGATTCAATGCAATCCCTATCAAGCTACCAACAGCATTCTTCACAGAGCTAGAACAAATAATTTCACAATTTGTATGGAAATACAAAAAACCTCAAATAGCCAAAGTGATCTTGAGAAAGAAGAATGGAACTGGAGGAATCAACCTACCTGACTTCAGGCTCTACTACAAAGCCGCAGTTATCAAGACAGTATGGTACTGGCACAAAGACAGAAATATAGATCAATGGAACAAAATAGAAAGCCCAGAGATAAATCCACGCACATATGGACACCTTATCTTTGACAAAGGAGGCAAGAATATACAATGGATTAAAGACAATCTCTTTAACAAGTGGTGCTGGGAAATCTGGTCAACCACTTGTAAAAGAATGAAACTAGAACACTTTCTAACACCATACACAAAAATAAACTCAAAATGGATTAAAGATCTAAACATAAGACCAGAAACTATAAAACTCCTAGAGGAGAACATAGGCAAAACACTCTGACATACATCGCAGCAGGATCCTCTATGACTCACCTCCCAGAATATTGGAAATAAAAGCAAAAATAAACAAATGGGACCTAATTAACCTTAAAAGCTTCTGCACATCAAAGGAAACTATTAGCAAGGTGAAAAGACAGCCTTCAGAATGGGAGAAGAGAATAGCAAATGAAGCAACTGACAAACAACTAATCTCGAGAATATACAAGCAACTCCTACAGCTCAACTCCAGAAAAATAAATGACCCAATCAAAAAATGGGCCAAAGAACTAAATAGACATTTCTCCAAAGAAGACATACAGATGGCTAACAAACACATGAAAAGATGCTCAACATCACTCATTATCAGAGAAATGCAAATCAAAACCACTATGAGGTACCATTTCACACCAGTCAGAATGGCTGCGATCCAAAAGTCTACAAGTAATAAATGCTGGAGAGGGTGTGGAGAAAAGGGAACCCTCTTACACTGTTGGTGGGAATGCAAACTAGTACAGCCACTATGGAGAACAGTGTGGAAATTCCTTAAAAAACTGGAAATAGACCTGCCTTATGATCCAGCAATCCTACTGCTGGGCATACACACTGAGGAAACCAGAAGGGAAAGAGACACGTGTACCCCAATGTTCATCGCAGCACTGTTTATAATAGCCAGGACATGGAAGCAACCTAGATGTCCATCAGCAGATGAATGGATAAGAAAGCAGTGGTACATATACACAATGGAGTATTACTCAGCCATTAAAAAGAATACATTTGAATCAGTTCTAATGAGGTGGATGAAACTGGAGCCTATTATACAGAGTGAAGTAAGCCAGAAAGAAAAACACCAATATAGTATAGTAACGTATATATACGGAATTTAGAAAGATGGTAACAATAACCCTGTGTACAAGACAGCAAAAGAGACACTGATGTATAGAACAGTCTTATGGACTCTGTGGGAGAGGGAGAGGGTGGGAAGATTTGGGAGAATGGCATTGAAACATGTAAAATATCATGTATGAAACGAGTTGCCAGTCCAGGTTCGATGCACGATACTGGATGCTTGGGGCTGGTGCACTGGGACAACCCAGAGGGATGGTATGGGGAGGGAGGAGGGAGGAGGGTTCGGGATGGGGAACACATGTATACCTGTGGTGGAATCATTTTGATATTTGGCAAAACTAATACAATTATGTAAAGTTTAAAAATAAAATAAAATTAAAAAAAAAAATAAAAATAATTCCAGGTGATTCTGACATACACTCTGGCCTCACTAAAGGACCACTTCTTTCTTGGAGGTCCCTGTAGAATGGCTGTGGCTGAGGCCTGTGTGCAGATAAAATGCACCTGATCACCAACATGGAAAGCTGGCCATTGCTGTTTCAAACACCCCTGTAAATTTGGCACAGCTGCCATGCCAGAAAAAGGATAATGAAATCACCCTACATGCTCTCATGACTTAAACCAGCTCCCTGTCTGCCCAGCATGGGGGCAACTTCGAGCCATGAAGACAGTAAAAGCAGAGCCAGCGGGGACCCCACTGCAGGCCATCTGCCGACAAGCACACGCACCAACCTGCCTGCCTGCACCACTGCTCCTATTTGGTGGAGGGACGACAGGCAAGTGACTGCAGTGCTCTTGGCAGTCAATGTGAGCATCTTAGAAGAGGGCTTGAAAAAAGTGTCTGACCAGACACCAGAAATACTTGTAGCCTCTCTACAGTCTTCTTTCATCCCTTGACATGTCTGAGACTATTATGGCTTCTGATAATGCTGACTAACTCGGTTTGGACAAAACAGAGAGACCAACAGCAGCATCCCTCACTACAACTGACTCTGAGTTTCATTCCTGCAGTGGCCTTTCATGCCAGATAGATTTGTCTCTTCGATAATTACAGTGCCTACAAACCTGTCCTTCCTCCAGTAAGAAGGGAAAGGGGCCTTCTATACAACATGCTCAAAATTCAGTGTACCAGGCTGAAGTGAGTAGCCAGATGCTCTACACCTCCTATGGTTGCAAAGGTGGTTTGGTTCCTTAAAAGATCCTTCTCAGTAAGGATGCTCTTAACTATACAATCACAGGCACAGTGAGGTCTGGTCTAGAAAACAACATGGGCAGCAAGTAAAAAGGAATAGCCTTTCCAAAACACTCCATCATCACAATTCTATGCCCCCTCACAGAATTAAAAGCCTTGATAACATCAGGTAATGCCCACTGTTAACTTTCAAATGGTGTCAAAGTCACAAGGAGGCAGGATGGGGAGCACACGTACACCCATGGCTGATTCATGTGAATGTAAGGCAAAAACCACCACAATATTGTAAAGTAATTAGCCTCCAATTAAAATTTTTAAAAATTCCATTCCATATCAACATTTATATTTAATACTAAAAACTACACCCATTGCAAAGTCAAAACCAAACTGTTTTAGTTGAGCTCTAAAACTTCTCTATATGTTGGAATAATTTCTACTCTTGCTACTTTATTAGTATTACTCTCTCAAATTTCCCTAAAGGATTATGTTTAGGAAACAAAAAGTGTTATGAAAATTTAGACTTTTGACCATTCATAGAATTAGTAAACATTTCTAAGCTACCCTCATCTTTCTCATTCTAGTTTTCACCATGTTTTTAGGACATTGTCAATATGTTCTGTGTCCCAGCATGAACAGGACTTGGGGAGGAGATGAGAAATGAGTCCCTTTGTAAAGGTAAAGAACTACTTTAGGTATACCAAGGCATGGGTATCTTATCCCTTCACTTGAACATAAGAGAGCTCCTTTTCCAAGAAAGCTGCAGTAAAGGTGCAGATTCAAGGATCTAGTTAGTTACAAAATATGATCTTGGTAGGAAATGAGCAAAAACCTGTAGGCATGGATAAAAGAAGAAGAATCAGCCTAGATAGAAAAAGCCACTCATGGTATCATAATGTTAAGGGCTGAGACAGCCAGACTAAACATGACCTAAAACAAAAGCAAAAACAAAGCACAACAGAAAACAACCAAACAACTAAATGAAATTTAAAATGTCCTTTCAAAAGATTAGCCAGGCTGAACTGGTCACAAGATAATCTTCATTATGGTAATTTAGTTACTTTGGTCTTATTTTAATTACATGCAGTCATTTTCTTGAGGTGAACTTGACAAAGAAGGGCAAATATGGACTGCTGTGTCTATGAAAAGGAGATATTCTCATAGCTGAGCACACCGTTCATATCAAATCAAAGGCCAAAATACCTGCACAGCCTTGGAAAGTAGGAGCATTGGATCAATATTATACTGACTTCCTCCCTGATCTTACCCACCATTAAATATAGAAGAGCCTCTTGGTACAGGAGGCTGTGCCCGACTATCACAACCATTCCCCACGGAGCAAATCTGAATGAATCACTAGAACATTTCCAATTCTGAACTACTAGTATAATATTTACACTCTTTTAAGTTTACTAGAATTATTGTATTGACTACTTCTAAAAATATAAGCCCTTTCTATGTCACTCAGCCAGAAGGCATTCAGGTTAACCAGAGCTCTTAGTCAAAGCTGATTAACAGGTGAATTAAGATGAGTTAATGGAATAACAAAATATTTGAAGATAACATAACTATGTGATACATAAAAATGTAATTGTAACACTTACCTATCAGCCCCTTCTCCAGAGTGAAGGTTTTGTTTGTAAACATACATTCAAAAGCCACAATGTGAAAAATCTTATTCACTGTGTTGTGAGTCCCAACTATTCGAATATACCTGGGGGTAAAAAGAGGAGAAAATCTGTTGAAGAAAATGAGCTTCCATCATAACAAATCCAAGGATAACAGAAAAAGATACACTACGTAAACATACAGTCTACCAGAGCACAGACTGAAAGAGACTCTGAATAGGCTTCAGACCCTGTACCTGCTCCTTGGGGTTAGCTCCAACTGAGTCTAGAAAAATTACAGCAAAATTAGGGAGGTACCACTTTCCAGAGAATGAAGTAGAACTTAGATATGGTTTACCTAGAAAATCAAACCAGGGGCTGTTCAGCTCAACTCCCAAATGTCAGTACAATTATACATCCATGAGACACTGACACTGGAGAACAACAGCTTCTATCCTTACCTCGTGGTTAGGAATGTGTCTGCGCACAGGTGCACAAACACACACAAAATCAAATTCTTTCCAACTCAATGAAAGGTTTCACCCATTGGATGAAATGCATGAAATCAATACTGCTTTCTCATTTACAGTTAAAAAAAAAAATCCACAGAAACTACTGAAAACCACTCACAGTTTCTTGTATTTTAATGTTGCTCCTAAATTTTCATTAGGATGTGAACCCTATATTCTTACGCCAGTCCCCAACTTGACTGCTAGGATGCCTTCTCCTGGCCAGAGGAAGTGATGTGCAGAGGTGAGCCAGCCTGCTCTGCAGCCTCCCTCTTGGCCGCAGGGAGCTGGCATCTGCACACAGTGCAGAGTTTCATGGGGCAGGTCTCGAGCATCTCAGCCTATTCACCCTCTGGATCTCCCTGGAGGCTTCACCTCTGACAAACAAGCATTAATCTTGGAGCAACTTTCCCCTTTCATTCTCCAAAGGGACCTGACAGTTCACAGGTTAATGAACAGACAAACGGACTCTTCTGAGTGTCACTCAATTCCACGGGGAACGTATAGTGCTACACACATCCTAGAATTCTAAAGAAGAGCAAGGCAAAAAATAACAGATGAACTGATAACGCTCTCCCAAATTATGAACTATGTGCTCTGAAGGATGCAGCGTATTAAGCGTATTAAACGAACAGATTTCAATTAGCAGATGACAGACTGGGCAAGGTTTTAGTAATATCTTCCCTCCGCTGTGTAAAACAACCTTCCATTTAGATGATGTAATTTTACTTCTGAGTTAATCGCTGTTCACTAATTTGGTAATTTCCTTACATTTCTCATCCCTCCAAGTTAACTGCATAATGTAAATGGCAATTTAAAAAAAATTCACATTTTAGAGGCTATATTTGGGGGTTCTGTATCATGAGCTATTTTCCCTCCTGTTTCTTCAAGCCTGAATCTCACCGCAATCCCTGTGCACCTCATTTAGCCATCTGCTCCTTGACATGAGCTGATCGCTCATCTTCATAACCAATAGTAATGCCCTCTCCTGGACTGGCTGCTCTGTGTTCCCATCCCCGCTGCAGGGAGACACCATTCTTCCTGTGTGGAGAGTCAGGGCAACTGCTGTGCTCACCATCGCCCTCTGGGTAAGCAGGAGGTTGGCTATGATCTGTTCTCTCCAGCCTTCAGGGCAGACAGAAGGTGTTGACTTTACTGGGTTTGGGTAGGTGGATGGGGTTCACTTAAAATAAGTCCTCAACGGTCTGAGTAGAACAGATTGTGTTGTTCTTTACTGCTGGCAGTAACAATCTCTCTGGGCTTTCTGGAATGGAAGGGGTGTGTTAAGCCTGGCACCTTGGCCTGAATCTAATTTTATCCATTTCCTTAAACCCACAGGAACTCAACAAGCATAGCATTTTCAACCGCACATGGTCGTGACAGTGAGTGCTGCTATTTGCAACCTTGGAGGGAATGTGGTTTGGTGGAATTTGATCAGATCATTTTCCTGTTCTCTAGGTCAAATCTTTCAAAGGAGAGATAGCTTTCCTAATACTGAGGAGATAGAGGAGCAAGGGAGGGACTAATAGGGCCTTCCCCCAGTGGCAGTTCTTAAGATTAACAGTTCAGGCTGACCTAAGGGGATGCACTAACATTCCCTCCCTCTCTTTCTTTTTAAAACATTATACGGAACCAGCCTCCAAGTTTAGGTAACAGTCATTTCCCAAATTTTACCCTGGTGTAAATATCAGGAATGGGAGAAATTAAAGAACTTTCCCCTCTCTCATCCCCTGATTATAGGAAACTGAAAACAAAAAACTGTATTGGAATATATTTTACAGCCTTAATGATAGTATTTGTGATAACTAATAAGATAATATATATGATTGCAAAAGCATTGAGAGATGCCTCCAGATTAAAAAAATGTTCTGTATAAATGAAGATAATGTTATCTCTGCTGCATAATCCTGAGGTCAAATTAGCAATTCACCACTGTACATCACACTTCTTGATTAGCCTGTTATATGTAATGGTCCTAACAAGTTTAATTATTCTAGTTCTACAATACTCTCTAAGTCTCCATAAAATTATAGCCTAATTTACAAAAGTGGCATAAAGTCCTTACTCAAATACACATTAAAAAATGGTAACAAAGTCACAGCAAAGAAGCCATGCTCCTTTTCTCCAGCAAAGAATTGTTTAGCCAAGGACTCTGTCCTTCACTGAAGATCTCGACTAGAAATAGAAAACAGGCTTTAACTAATCCCCCAACTTCAGTGACTGGTAGGGCATCCTGGAGCTCTCCATTAAGAACTCAGGGGCCCTGTCCAGCTCAGGGGAAAGCATGCCCTGATCCAGGAGCAATGTCCAGAGGGAGAAGGAGGAAGCACCATCAAGGTACCATCCTCGATCACAAGCAGATTTTCTTAGTGAGGCTCACAATGGAACATCCTGCAGGCAGCAGTAACCACTATCCAAGCTATTGAAAACCCAAGGGCTGGGGATGGGAGAGAGAGAGTCCTCTCTACTTTTTTTTTTGAAAAACAAAACTTGCTTCTGGGTCATGACACCTAACAAGAAGAAGTAGATCCTACATTTTCTTTGTCACAAAAGATTTTGAGTAAAAGGTAAAACTTAAGCTTAATTTTCTTCTTTCAACATCATCTCTCCAATGCATACTCAGACTCTGATCTAACGTGATGATAAGGGCAGTGGCAGCTAGTGACTTCATCAGTGTGCAGAAAGGAGAGCTGCTGAAAAATATGACAGCTATCCTTTGTTCTCTCTGAGGTCCTCAACAGCAGCTCAGACAGTTGGAAGATAATTAAAACTTAAACAGGGATGAGGAAGGCAGATATGCAACAGATTGGCCCTTTCTGATGGAGATGAATGCCGTCCACACGAGCTCTGGTGCAACAGTCTGTTTCCAATGGTCTCCTCTCTTCCCTGTGTTAGCGGTCTTCTAGTCCTGCTCACAACGCCTGGGGCCTCAACAGTTCCAAACAGGATGATTCAGTGCAGAAGTTTCTAGGAGCTATAATATTGTGGGTGAAAAGAGATTCTTCTTTGACAAAATTAAACCTAAACCCCCCATGGATAGCACTCTAAAACTGAGAAGCACTCGAGTTTTGAAGTACTAGCTTTAGTGTCTAACAGAACCAGGTTTGTCGCCCAGCTCCATCACTTAGCTGTGTTGCTATGGGAAAAAAAGCTTTAAACCTTTTGAATCACAGTTTCCTTCTCTATAAAATGGATCAATACATAAATCTTATATGATATTTAAATGAGATAAGTAGTTAAAGTATCTAGTGCAGGGTGTGGCAGAGTACAGTATCATTAAACAGAAATGCAAAGAGTAGATCCTTGGAAGCAGAATTTCTTTTGGACTTAAGAGACTTTTGGGTGTCTAGGAGCGCATTCCTAACTATAGGTGTTAAAGTGGTGCATCCAGGCCCAAAGATGGACCTCAAGAGCACAGGCCAGGACTAGTTGTCCCTTTAGGGCCCCACAGTATAGGTGTTATGGTCCATGGCGAGAATCTGCATTCCAAATGCAGATTACCTGGCTCTATGTCACTTCCTGCTTTAAGCCCCTAGTCTTTAGAAAAGTCTATTTTAAATGTTCTTGACCTAAGTAAGCTCTGCATAAAGAAACAAGGGAAGAATCTTTTGCCCATATTTGGTCCAGCTACCTGTGCCTACAGAAGAGTTTCTTTTTTTGTGCAAACTCTGGAAGTTTGGGGTTTTAATTTACCAAGAACAATAGCACTTCTTACAAAGAGACACCATAATACTGTGACCTAGAAAATTTTTCCCTTGGAGATTTCATTGTATTCCCTGCCTGTTCTGGGGAGGTACTACAAACTCCTATTCTTAATCTTCTTTCCATCATTTCTTGTCAGGATGCTACGATATTTCATTTCTAAGCCACAAACAACACATCTTTAACAAACTGAATACACAAAGCAGCAACTTGCACCCCTCACTTTAAACCTGTTGGAATCCTCGAGTCTTTGCTTCTTTAGTCTTTAGCCTGCTGTGGTTACAGTTAATCCTTAACCTTTGCCTCTAGTTATATGATCACCTAACTTCTGAACTGAGCAGATTCTACTACAAGATAAGATTGAATTCAGCAAAAAATATTTAAATGAGCTCTCAAGGGATAAACTAAAGCCAAAATCCAACAGAATTTTATTCTCTTGTAAACAAAACTTTCTTCTCAAATTGAACTTTATATTCTTGGGTTAAACAAAGACTCTGGAGAAAACTAGAGGTAGCCTAAGGCTGGGATCCCTAACAACACAAGAAGGAACCCCTAACATTTTGGCTCTTCCTCTGAGGTCCCCATGGAGAATTCTGCAGAAGAAGACTGTCCTTTGCTGTGGCCAGAAAGACGACAAGAACTTTAACTACAGCATTTTCTAGGGACTCAGGACCATGTGGGTTTGGAATTCACCATTTCCACAATTTCCCATTTGACCTTTCCTTGCAAGGAGATATGAAGAATGTACATAAATAATTCTCCAGCCCAAGAAGCTGGTAACATCTGTGGGTTTCCCCAGGATGATATTTTCTTCTAGTTCTAGGTACAGTGTTAATGCTCTTCTAATCAAACCCAGACTGGAGGGGAAAGTGACTTCAGGTCTTGTTGCTAAGGCAGCAAGTGGAAAACAGTTTACTGCCAGAATGACAAAAAGCTTCAGGAAAAGCATGTTGCAACAGAACAGATTTGCTACTGTTAGAAAACCTGCCCTCTGGCTGATCTGTGGAGCTATAGATTCTCCTCCACTGACTTCAGCAAAGGGTCCCAGCAGCATTTGCTTATATGAGAGAGGAAGACTTATTGAAAGGTTAAGCACTCTGCAGAGTTAGCCTAAGCAGAGGCTACTGTCTTGGAGAACAGCCCTGAAACTGTCTGACCATTAGCCCTGCAGAGGGAGCAGTTATGTTCTAGCAACTCCACTCCTCAACCTGAAGGGCAAACAAAACAAGAAGTCATTTTGTTTCCAGAGAAAATTGATGCTTTATAGAATCAAGCATGCAGAGCGGATAAGACTGGTAAATAACTACTAACACATCATAACCCAGTGTAACCCAAAACAGAAAGTCATTTCAACATCAGAGATAAATATTTAAGCATTGTTTTTTATTTGTGGGAAATGTGCACTTTGAACAGTAGGCTTTTTCCCCCATCTCTGCATATGTAGAACCTAAAACCTGCCATAATGCCTTCAATCTGTGAAAACATACTTGAAATTAATATCACAAAAGAACTATAATATTTATTTACATAAATCATATGAAAATGATATAATATGTAAATTTGCTTAATTCGTTTCTACTTGCACATTTACCAGTTAATAGCTCCTGTAGGTATACTGGGTAAATCTGCTATTGATCAAGATTTAACAAACACTTACTAGATACAAGAAATTCTGCTAAACACTGTTTGAAATGGACCAGAAAGACAGGACATAAGCCTTCATCGGGAGAAGTTCATAGTGCAGTTTAGAAGGTAAGACTAAGACCCATCAAACTGTATGATTTTTGACAGGATTAAGCGGAAAGAATGACCTACTTGCTAGTAGGTCACTAGCTTCACAATGCATTAGATATAAAATCGGAGGCAAGTTCCTTAATTTCTCCCAGTCTCAGGCTCCATATTGGTAGCAATGGTAAGTAGAAAGACATAAGAGCTGCTGACCTATTCACACATGGTAGCCTAATCTTAAAATAGCTAATTTAGCAGCATGAACTCTGAAAGTCCTCCCTGCAAACAAAACAAACATAGCTAAAAGAGAAATAATCCCTTCCCCGCAACCCACACACACAACCACTGTCTTAGCCAACAAATATCAATATTAACCGAGCATGCGTCAGCTACTCCTGCTGGGTGCTGGGATATGGGATTGGATACTACAGGTAAAATCTATTCCCCATGGAATTTACATTTCAGGTCAGGAGACAGACAACAAATTTAAAAAATCAAATAATTAGCCACTGGTTGGTAAGTGATCTATTGATATTGAGCATACAACTTCATAGACAAACTTGCTAAACTGGAAGGATAAACAGTTATATTAACAAAAACCTTTCCATCCAGGAATAAAAGAAGAGTCAAAAGGGAAGGCGTGACTAGCTCTGCCTGAGAACATGGATATACTGTAAATGAGTGTATTGTACATATTTAGCAGGATATAGGCAAACATCTAATTAAGTAGATTTCTTAGGAACTAGAAAGAGGAACTGATTTGAATTCCATGGGAAGAAATGCCTTCCTTATTTCATGGCTTAGTTTTCTTTTTATTGCTTTTTTCCCCCCAGAGAATTAGCTCTGCAAATTTTCAAGGGATTACAGAAAGACAAGATGGCAAGTGAAAGACATAAAACAAAAAGTGGATGAGAGAGAGAGGTATGGAGGGAAGAAAGAAGGGAGAAAGAGAAAAGAGGGGTGAAGGGAGGAGCAAGCGGAGGGAGGGCAAGGGGAGAGAAAGATCGTGAATATGCATAAACCAATCCCTTCTCTGTCTCTGCTATGTGCCACTGTGAACAAATTCTCATATGGGAATACTGCTAACCAATTTTACTACTCAATGAAACATTTGAAACCAATACAAAGCATATTTTAAGAAATAGAACCGAATTACCAAAAGTTCAATATTTGCATTTTTTCATTAAACTTTTCCCTTAGACCAAGATGCTGGGAGCAGGAGAGAGAATTTCACCAGTTTTATCTTTAAAATGGCTGCATTATCTTTTTCAGTTTATCCAGTAGGCTGTGCATTTCCACGAATGTAGACAAATGAGTCTAATGGAATTGTGCACTAGAGAAAAAGTAGAAGAAAATTAAATTTGTTAGTTTCCCTATGAATCTGCAAGAACTCATTTGGTGGCTATGACCTGTAGCAAGCCTGCTTTAGGATCATGATGGGTAAGGGAAGTTTCTCTTTTTTAAACCTAAGACTACGGTGGGGATATGCCACTTACTGTAACTTATAATTTGAAGGGCTGGAGGAACCTGTTCTTTTTTTCCTTTTAGAGTAGAAGATTAAATACAGAAGGATGAGAGGCAAACAGAAAGAGAAAGAATTTACTTTTCCCAGAGGAAAAATCTAAGAATCCTTCTAAGAATGTAAACATCTGACATACTAAGAAATAAGACAGGAATTGCCTAAGACGGTCAGAATGATGGAAGTAAAAACTGAGCCCCAAGTCAAGAGAATAATTAAAGAGAGCACAGGGAGTAAGGAAGGCACAGATCTTCACTCCAGACCCCTGAGAAACCAGCAATGGAATTAGAGCAAAAGTTGCCAGCTTCAGAACTCATCCCATATGCTAGGCCTTGCATGCATTATTTCCATTCACGGAAAACTCATACCCTACACACTTACACGGTCAGGCTGGAGGTTTCAAAGCTCAACAGAACACACATGCATCAAAGCCTCTGTATTCTTTAGGAGCTATGCAAAGAAACCTGTGTTCCAGGCAATAACAGGTGCTAACAGAGAACTAACTGAAATGTATTTGGAGAAAACAAGCTCAACCCAGAAAAGCCACACACTTGCCACCTACTATTCCCACACTGCTTCGATGCTCACAGAAAATTTCAGGGACCCTCCTTTGCCCTTTGGGAAATTCTGGACCTTTACCTGGAGAATCAATCAGGGAAAGGAAAAAAAAAAAAAAAAAAAAGATCCACAGATTTACATAATCCAGGTATCAGTATAACCACATACAAAGCTAACAATCAGAAGCAGAGCAGTCAAAGTAAACAAAAATAATATTACAGAAAACTTGAAAAGACCACTCACACCAACAGCACAGGAAAAGCGAATAATAGGAGACAGAGAAGCACCCTTGTCCTGGGCACCAAAACTGGTGTGTTATGTTGTCTCAGGGTTTGTTAAAGCCAGAAGTGTATGGTTGATTACACTGTAGAAGCCTGTACACTCCAGCTTCCAAATAGCATGAAAGAATACTAATTGCAGCACTAAGAGATTTTTGTTGTTAAAATCTGCAACGTGTTAGAACTTTAACACAAGCAAAACAGAAAACAAAAGAGCAAGATGCTCCAAGTGGTGCTACTGGTGAACTGCAGAGCCTGCAGCTTGTCACAGGGGCTGGGCAGACATGGGACACCCTCAAAGCTAATGATTTGCCCAGTCATGTTAAAAGACATTTCCCTGTACTCATCATGCCTTTTGTGTTAGGAGTCCTATCCACTGATGAAGTTTTGAAGCCTGTCCCAAACCATACTTCTACTGGATTAGCAAGCAGGTTGGGAAGTGGAGTAGTTTGGCAAGGATTTTTTTTTCTCCCTCCCCAAAGCTTCTTAAGAGTTCAACCATTCATGACCTAGACTTTACTGGTACAGCATTAGTGTTAAGTCCATGATCAGAAAGAAAATGTCAATCTTTACACTTGGCTCAGAAGTTCAAGGAAAGAAAAACTTAGGAGTGAAATGCACGTAAGGTAAAAGTGCACTTTGTAAGAGAGGATTTATTTTTTAACAGACAAGAGGATTCTATTATATGACTAAAGTCACTGCTACTGCTGTGGTGTTTGGAATTCTCATTAAAATAAAACAAAACTGGCTTAACTGTTTCTTTTCAATTTTTAAAAGAAATTTTTACCCATCAGTTCAGTTCAGTCACTCAGTTGTGTCCAACTCTGCGATCCCATGGACTGCAGCATGCCCGGCTTCCCTGTCAATCACCAACTCCCAGAGCTTACTCAAACTCATGTCCATCGAGTTGGTGATGTCATCCAACCATCTCATCCTCTGTCGTTTCCTTCTCCTCCTGCCTTCAACCGTTCCCAGCATCAGGGTCTTTTCAAATGATTCAGTTCTTCGCATCAGGTGGCCAAAGTATTGCAGTTTCAGCTTCAGTCCTTCCAATGAATATTCAGGACTGATTTCCTTTAGGATGGACGGGTTGGATCTCCTTGCAGTCCAAGGGACTTCTCCAACACCAAGAGTCTTCTCCAACACCACAGTTCAAAAGGATCAATTTTGCTCTCAGCTTTCTTTATAGTCCAACTCTCACATCCATACATGACTACTGGAAAAACCATAGCTTTGACTAGACAGACCTTTGTTGGCAGAGTAATGTCTCTGCTTTTTAATATGCTGTCTAGGTTGGTCAGAGCTTTTCTTCCAAAGAGCAAATGTCTTTTAGTTTAATGGCTGCAGTCACCATCTGCAGTGATTTTGGAGCCCCCCCAGAATAAAGCATGAAGTGATGGGACCAGATGCCATGATCTTCGTTTTCTGAATGTTGAGCTTCAAGCCAACTTTTTCACTCTCCTCTTTCACTTTCATCAAGAGGCTCTTTAGTTCTTCTTTGCTTTCTGCCATAAGGATGGTGTCATCTGCATATCTGAGGTCATTGATATTTCTCCTGGCAATCTTGATTCCAGCTTGTGCTTCTTCCAGCCCAGTGTTTCTCATGATGTATTCTGCATATAAGTTAAATAAGCAGGGTAACAATATAGAGCCTTGACATACTCCTTTCCCAATTTGGAACCAGTCTGTTGTTCTATGTCCAGTTCTGTTGTTTTTTGACCTGCATACAGATTTCTCAAGAGGCAGGTCAGGTGGCCTGGTATTCCCATCCCTTTAAGAATTTTCCATAGTTAGTTGTGATTCACACAGTCAAAGGCTTTGGTGTAGTCCAATAAAGCAGAAGTAGATGTTTTTCTGGAACTCTCGTGCTTTTTCAAAGATCCAGAGGATGTTGCCAAGTTGATCTCTGGTTCCTCTGCCTTTTCTAAATCCAGCTTGTACATCTGGAAGTTCACAGTTCACACACTGTTGAAGACTGGCTTGGAGAATTTTGAGCATTACTTTGCTAGCATGTGAGATGAGTGCAACTGTGCAGTAGTTTGAACATTCTTTGGCATTGCCTTTCTTTGGGATTGGAATGAAAACTGGCCTTTTCCAGTCCTGTGGCCACTGCTGAGTTTTCCAAATTTGCTGGCATACTGAGTGCAGCACTTTCACAGCATCATCTTTTAGGATTGAAATAGCTCAGCCAAAAAAAAAAAAAAAACTTGTAGATATTCTCTGCTTCCCTAACACGATGAAATTTCATGATGCCTTAGTATGGGTCTATCATCTTCAACTGGGTCGGGTACTCAGAAGGCCTTCACAATCTGGAAATCCATGTACTTCAGTTTCAGTAAATATTGTTAAATTATTGACTTTTTCCCCTGAATTTTTTAAAATCTCTCTTTATGAAACTCCTAGTTTTGAATATTGGACCTCCTTATCTTTACCTGTACTTTTATACTTCCTCTGTTTATCTTTTTTTTTATCATTTTTTAAACTCCATATAAGTCTACCTTTTGTTCTAATGTAAACATTTCACTCCTGGGTATATATCTGAAAAAAGTGAAAACACTAATTTGAAAAGATACATGCACCCCAATGTTCACAGAACCATCACTTACGCAATTGTAAAATTGCCAAGACACAGAAGCAACCTAAGTGTCCATCAACAGATGAGTGAATAAAGAAAACATGATACATATACAGACACATATCCATAAAATGGAATACTACTTAGTCACAAAAAAGAATGTAAATTTCCCATTTGTGACAACATGGATGGAGTTGGAGGGTACTATGCTGAGTGAAGTCAGAGGAAGACAAATACTGTATGATATCACTTACATGTAGAATCTAAAAAGCAACAATAAACTAGTCAATCTAAAGAAACAGAAACAGATTCACAATATCGAGAACAAACTAGTAGTTACCAGCGGGAAGAGAGAGGGAGCGAGGGGCAAGATAGAGGTAGGGAATTAAGTGGTACAAACTATGTATAAAATAAATAAGCTACAAGGATATATTGTACAACACAGGGAATATAGCCAGTGTTTTATAATAACTATAATTGGAATATAACTTTTAAAAATTGTGAATCAATTTTTGGACACTCAAAACTTATATTCTACATCAATAACTCCCCTTCATACACAAACTATATATAAATTCCTAACTTGGAGGGCAGGAATTAATATCTCCATTTTATTGTTGAAACTGAAATTTAGAGGACTTTAGTGCATTAATCAACTGAGTTGCTTATCCCACCAAGTAACATATTCTTATTGGTGCCAAAACCCAGGAATTAGGGGAAAGAGTGCAATGTATTGAAAAAGGGTGCTTTTACTGGTCTGAAAAACATTCGGGTCAAATTAGTAAAACGTGAAAGGGAAATTGCTCAGTCATGTCTGATTTTTTGAGACCCTATGACTGTAGCCTACCAGGCTCCTCCGTCCATGGAATTTTCCAGGCAAGAGTACTGGAGTGGGTTGCCATTTCCTTCTCCAGGGGATCTTCCTGACCCAGGGATTGAACCCAGGTCTCCCATATTGCAGGCAGACACTTTACCATCTGAGCCACCCCAGGTCAAATTAAAGGAATAGCAATTCACATAGTAAGAATCAGGTTGTATCAAGAAGTCAGTCAATATTTCAGAGCAGGCACGGTTAACACTGGTAGTGATGGGGTCGGCAGTTATCAACGTGCTATGATGGGTGGGGAACCAAAGATCTTCCTGCTCAAAGAGGCTTCTTCACCCATCCTTTCTGAAAAATCCTCCTGGAGTTATTTGTATTGTCATTGTCTCCAGGTGGATGGGAGGCCAAGCAGTATCCCAGGTGCTCTCTATACAGTTTGAGTCCTGCAGTCATTGAGTTCAGCAGACGTGGAGTCACTAAGAACTGGTCCCCTTGGTGCTCTTGTTGAATGCAGCCTTTCTTAGAATTGACCACGTGCACTAGCTCTGCTCTCTGTGAAGCATGAGGGGGTGACCACAGGAGGGTTTTAAATCATTTAAAGTAGGGCAGGAGGTGTCTGAAGCAAGGTCCTGGAGCAACACCCCGCTGTGTGCGGCAGAAGGCGAGCAGGACATGGTGGTTGTCTTTATCATTTTTTTTCTTTGTAATTTTGTTCTACTTTATGGGAGAGTTCCTCAGCTTTATCATTTGTGCACTCTACCAAGCTTTCCATTTCTGCTTTAATATTTTAAATTTCCAAATGTATTTCATATTTTTCAAATGCTCCTTTTTTATGGCTTCTTGGCCTAAGATTGCTAGATTTACTCTAATCTCTCTGAAGATAGCAATAATTTTTTAAACGTTTTCATTTCCCTGTATAGTGCTTTTCCTATTTGTTTTAGTCTTCATGTTTCTTATTAGTTTCCTCGAATGTCTGGTTGTCAAGGAGGTTGTCAGAAAGGAACCCAGACATAAAAAGGAAATTCTGAAGATATAGTTAGTTGCCTGAATGGGTCAACAGTCAGTAAAACCTCATTTTCACTTTCAGATTCTTTAGTTCTTCTCTCTTGGACTGATCATTATTCTAGAAAGATGTTTCTAATCGTATGCATGGAAGATATGGGCTTGGCTACCAGAGTTTCAGAGTGATGAAAAAGGAAAACATACTTGTCTGTGTGTGTGGCGGGGGAGGTTATCACTGAGAGGTGGAGTCAGCCTCAGAGCGCCTCAGCCTCCGACAGTATGATCCTTCTCACTTGTGTACGGTTTCCCAGTTTAGAGACCTTCTGTTTATCTTCATGAAAGAAAAAATTTCCAAAGTCAGAAAGAGAAAGACAATACTATATGATCTCAACTTATTTAAAAATAGATTAGAATGATAGTTGCCAAGGGGTGGGAAATGAGAGAAAAGGGGAGATGTTGGTCAACTGGTACAAACTTCCAGTTTTAAGTTCTGGGGATCTAATATACAGCATGGAGACTACAGCTAACAACTGTATTATATACTTGAAAGTTGCTTATAGACTAGATCTTAAGTGTTCTCACCATTAAAAAAAAAAAAAAAAGATACTTCTCTGAGGTGATGGAAATGTTAAATAAACATATGGTAATCCTTTCACAACATATCTATGTCAAATCACCATGTTATGACCTAAATGGGAAAAGAACTTGAAGAAGAATAGATACCATGTATGTGTATAACTGAATTGCTTTGCTGTGTACCTGAAACCAACACAACATTGTTAGCCAACTATGTTGTTGTTGTTTAGCCACTAAGTCATGTCCAGCCCTTTGCAACCCCATGGACTGTAGCCCCATCAGGCTCCCCCATCCCTGGGATTTCCCGGGCAAGAATACTGGAGTGGGTGGCCCATTTCCTTCTCAAGGGGATCTTTCCAACCCAGGGATTGAACCTGCGTCTCTTGCTTGGCAGGCGGATTCTTTACCACTAAGTCACCAGGGAAGCCCTAATCAACTATACTACAGTGTAAAATAAAAAGTTTTTTTAAATCAGCATGCTATGTATCATCACCTTTAGCCTACACAATGTTATATGTCAGTTTTATCTTAACAGAATTGGAAAAAAGAGAAGAAACAAATCTTCCAGTTTTCTATCAGAGTGGGAGAGAAGCAGTCAAAGTTGAATGAAGTGGGGAAGAGACGCCAGAGCTCTTAATTGTCCCATAAGCACACAGTTAACGAATTCTCCTTCCTACCTACCTCCTTCATCATAGCTTCAAAAGTGCCTGGTGCCCCTAATTTCTAAGCCTCTGAGGCTTTAGTAGTTTAGGATTCAGTTTTCTTTTTTAATTGACATTATTTATTTATGGCTCTGCAGGGTTTTCTCCAGTTGTGGTGAGTGGGGGCTACTCGCCAGTTGCGGTGCACGGGCTTCTCGGTTCAGTGGCTTCTCTTGTTGCAGACCATGGGCTCTGGATGCTGAGGCTTCAGCAGTTGTGGCTCCCTGGCTCCAGAGCACAGGCTCAATAGTTGTGGCTCATAGGCTTAGCTGCTCCACGGCACGTGGACTCTTCCCAGTCTGGAGATCAAAACCCCTGACTCCTACACTGGCAGGCAGACTCTTTACTGAGCCACCAGGGAAGCCCTGGACTCAGTTTTCTTGAGCCTGTTAAATCATTAACCAATCATTCATCTGCTTTACAGCTTCTTCCATGTTTTTAATCTCCTCGTCCCATTTTTTTTTATCCTTGTAGATTAATATTTTAAAAATTTTCTTTACTCTCATTCTAGTAGAGTCTTGTTCTGAAGGATGTGAGAATCAATGTGTGTTCATTCTGCCATCATTATCTGAAAGCTTAAGTATAATATTTTTCACCAAAGTGTGTCCATGCCTGTAATTATTCCTATAAGGATAGAGGTTTCAATCACGGATCTTTGCTGGACTTACTCACTGAGTCTGAGACCTTGGGTCTTCCAACCTGCTATGGCCACAAGGGTAAACCTTTAAATCGGTCTGGTACTTAGGACAATAACACAAGAGAGAATAACCATTCTTCCTCATCTCCTTCCCTGTCTTCAGCCTGAGGGCTACAACTCTTTATTCTTATTCTTTCTTGTCTTGAAATAACATTGTCACCTTGTAGCTGCTCCTCCATCCCCTCCCCTTCCTTGTCCTATTCCTTCTACCACATCTTCAAATGGTTGCCTCAGATTATTTAGCTATTTTATCTTCTGAACTGGTTTTTCACTAATTAAATGTCCAAACAGGGATATGTCCAGACAGTCACATAAATTATCACCATTCTGCAGAAAGATTCAAATCAGTGAGTTATTGTGTTAGCCATAGTCTCCTTCTCTCAAAAAGAAAGAGGGGGGTATTAACTCCCACTGAGTAAAAATAAAATAATTCCGTTCATCCTCACGCTGAAACAGCTGCACAGACAGTATTGGCTGCTCTGTTTATCTTAATAACTGTGGAAAAACACCATCTCCTCCCTTCCCACTCTCTCCAGAACAATCACCATGCTCCACATGCAGATGGGGTGATTAAGACTCTCTGGAGCAGAGATAGGCTTGTCTGGTGCTCTTCCTGCACATTCGTGCTGCACCCTTCCTCTGCTGCTGTCTCAGGATCCAGTTGGTTCAGATAACAGCTGCTGCAGGGGACCTGATAGATTCAGCTGTGGGTCGCCGGGAGGCTCCCTAAAGTCCCAGCCCAGCCAGCTGAATCGAAGCAGAGCCGTGGGACACAAGTGCCAAAGTAAGAGAAAGTACATACTGTACATCCTCTTTAATCCTTGCAGTTATTGCAGCAGAAGCAAAAGAAGAAGGGGCGGAAGAACAAAGAAATACCTCACAGGCGTGGGGAGTGGGGCAGCCAAGAGTTCTAAACCAGACAACTGGAGCACAAGATGCAGGTGTAACAGGCAGAAAGCTTTCAACAAGGCGCCATTCAATTTTACTGCTTATTCCAGGGAGTTCAAGAAAATTCTCAAGGTTTGGTCTGTTTTCATTCAGTGAGTTAGGATTTAAAGGTAATAGGAAATAATTTCCAACTGACTGTGAACCTTTTGTGAAGATAAGGAAAGTTAAGCACACAGAATGCCCAACCATCTCTGTTTGCCCAGGACTGTGCTGGTTTTACTACTGAAAGTCTCACAGTCCAAGAAGCAGCTCAGTCTCAGGCAAACCAGGACAGATGTTCACCCTCCACCACCAACAGCTATTTCCCCTTCCAGGACTTGTGTGAACCTGGGCTGCATTCATTTTCTGCTCAGCATTCTCCTTATCTTCCAGGGCCGCTCCTGCCACATACATGTTCCCCAGCCTCTATCACACACAGTCAAACAGACAAGGGCATGAAAAGGCCATTGTGTGTTTGATTCTCAGTGGAAAAGAGAACCTTGTCATTCATTCAGAGTCCTCCTTTCTGGAGTCTCCATCAGAAGCACAAGTCTTCTAGCCACAGAGGTAGATCAAAATGATCATGGCAGAAACTGAAAACACGGCTCATCTCAGTGCCTGGAGAAACAGTGCATCCCTCAGTGTCTTTAAAATGCTAAACTCCAAAATGAAGGAAGCCAAAGAAAACTCAATTACACAGAGGCTGATAATTCAGTGTGCAGATTACTCAGGCTTTCTTCTCTGCCCTCCCCTCCCTCTGGTCTCAGTCATTACGCCATTTCACTGCTCATTAGCAGGGAGGAGGAGAAAGGAGCAGAGGGGGAAAGTCAAACTAGCTGATTTTTCTATTTATGAGCAGGCTTCTGAGGGAGGATGTTCAAACTATTGGCTCCAGAGATTCTTTGGTAGGAAGAGAGGATGGGGAATTGGAGGCTGTGGCACAGTCTATTGATTTTAATCATTTGGTCTCTCTTAATTCCCAAAGAGAACAAATGGTTGCTCCTCTATTTTCACTGAAAAAGCTAGCAAAAGTATAAACGTTAGACAAAAAGAAAACAAAATACTAGTTAAGCCACTTAGGATCCCATCTTTAAAAAAAAAGTCCTTTGATAAACACCAGAGACAACTGGTAATACTGCCAATTTACAAAATAAATATAATTGGATGATTATGTATTACATTTTAGAAACTTTACAGGCTACATTAAAGAAGTCCTTCAGTTCAGGTTAAATGTGAAATTCCAATTTGAGAAAGACACCAAAAAGAGCAATTCAGTTTTCAAAGTTAACTTCTCAAAGCCTCAGTTTCCTCATCCATAAAAGGCAAAGTAACATGACCTAACTTTGCGGAGTTAAATGATACATGTATTAAGTGCTTGGTCAGTACCTGACAAGGCACATACTAAGTGCTCAGTAACTGGCATAAAAGCTAGCGAATAGCAGGTACTCGCTTTTATGACTATATCTGACATCACTAATTTAGCAATGTTTTAAATTGAGGAACTATTATATGCTGAATACTGTGAACCACTAGATATGGAAATAAATATGAATAAATCAATTCCTAAAAGGCCCACTGTTTTAATGCAGATAAGTTATTACAATATATATTAATAAATGCTATTTTACAAGTACTACACAAAATAGCATAATAGCACAAAGGAAGGCCACCTAATCCAGACTGGGAAGATCAGAGAAGGCTTCTTGGGCGTGGGGGCTTCCCTGGTGGCTCAGTCAGTAAAGAATCACCTATAATGCAGGAGACCTCAGATGTGATGCTCAGTGCTGAAATACCAGTGGGGGATGTCAAGGAAAAAATGTGCATGGAAGAAAAATCCAGGGAGAAGAGTAGCATGTGCAAATGCAGGAATGCAACACCCAGGAAGTCTGGGAGGACTGTGGGCTAAGCAGTAGAACTGAGTCCAGACTGCACTTGGCTGGAACAGAAATTAAAAATGGAAGCACAGGACTTAGCTATGAAGAGTAAACAAGATGATGCTACAAGGATCTGTTTTACCCATTAGTAGGTGGCAGTTATCTGAGCATGTTTAAAGACAAGTTGTAGGGTGGCACCCCACTCCGGTACTCTTGCCTGGAAAATCCCATGGACAGAGGAGCCTGGTAGGCTGCAGTCCATGGGGTCGCTGAGGGTCGGACACGACTGAACGACTTCACTTTCACTTTTCACTTTCATGCATTGGAGAAGGAAATGGCAACCCACTCCAGTGTTTTTGCCTGGAGAATCCCAGGGACGGGGGAGCCTGGTGGGCTGCCGTCTATGGGGTCGCACAGAGTCGGACACGACCGAAGTGACTTAGCAGCAGCAGCAGCAGCAGGGGAAAGAACTCTGTGGAGAGGGGTAAAGGCTGCTCTTCCTACCAACCTACGGGTTGAATGGTTTCTGATTTAAGGGTACCACTTACCAGTTTCAGTGAGACAAGGTCTTCTTGGTACCTGTTTAACACTGAGGGGGTTTGAATAGATGGTTCTCAACCCTGGCTGCCCATCAGAATCACCCAGGGAACTTAAAAATATATGGATGCCACCCTTAGAGATTCTAATCAGAATGAGGCAGAGATTTTAACACACACCTAAGGGTGGGAACCATGAGTCTAAATCATAACAAACACCTATAGTCATACATAAATAAAAACACATGTTTCAAGAGCAAAGGTTAATTACCTTGGGGTTAACACTGCTGCGGATTACTGCATTCCACTTCAGTGTACTGCCACTCATTTTTCTGGTTCCATCACTAGCTACTTCAACCAGATGCCCTATGTTGGACTCATGGTTTATTTCTCAATGTACATCAGGTCTCTATGCCCTGCTAGTGTGGTTTCTGCTCCTGGGCATACCTTTCTCCCCTTATTGCCTTACTTCTCCTGGAAAGCCCAACTCAAAGGGCACATGCTTCATGTAGTCTCCCATTAGTACTGACTTATCTTAAGAAGCAGTAATTCCTCCCTCACCATTGTTCACATAACTTCTATTACAGCATGTCTCACATTGTATGATTCCCAGGGGGTGCACTGGTAAAGAATCTGCCTGCCAACACAGAAGATGCAAAAGATGCAGGTTTGATCCCTGGTTGGAAGTAGGAAATGGCAACCCACTTCAGTATTCTTGCCTGGCAGGCTCTAGTCCATGAGGTTCACAAAGTGTCAGACACAGATGAGCACACGCACACACATGTTAAGTGTTTGTTTAAGTAAACACTAGTTAAGTGTTTGCTTTTTGGCCTCCCCTATTGAACTCTGATATTCCTGAAAACAGAGACCTTTTCTTGCTTATTTTCTTTTTCAAAGCACCCAGCATAGTGCCCAGTAGAATGCAACAGTGTCCTCAAATGTTAGCTAAATGAATGAATCAACGTGGATAAACAAACGGTAATCATTGTAAGAACTGTACTTAAGAATACAAGAATTTAAAAACTATTAAAGTTCATCAAAGCAAATAATATTTATGTGCAATTACTTCTTAGAGGAGTATAAGTTACTCCCAAATAGCAAAGGACAAAGAATATTTCATGGGTGTTTTACAGAGTATGAAACTAGATGCTTATGTCTTGGTATACAAAAACCTCAGTTAAACAGTGCATATTATTCTCTAACTTCTCTTTATAAGGTAGCCAAATGCTGGTGGGACAGCGCACAGAGCGTGCCCGGTGGCAGGATCTGATGAGTGCAGAGAAGAAAAGAAAACACTAGCAAGGTTTCTAAGTGACAACTGTCAGCAGGTTGGAGAATTGCTTATAAATACAATAGAATTAAATAACCATGGTATGATGGCAGAGTTGCTCAAATATCATCACAGAGGAGAGATAAAAATTCCTCTCTAGAAAGATGATGATATTGAAATCTGGCTTTCACTCAGGGGAGTGTCAGTAACAGGAGAGAGTGGCCCGGAAATGACAGAACTGAATGATTTAAGAGAAGATAAAGGTTAAAAAACACACATACACACACACACACAACTCTCCTGCTTATTGCTATGAGAAGGTGCATATTGCTTACTTCTATGGGATTCATCAACATCTATTTTTTTAAAAGTTACTCTCACTCTGAAAAGTCTACATGTAATAATCCCCAATTCTATTGTTATGATTACGCTTATCCTGAATACTCTGGGAAAAACAGAAAGGGAGAAGATAAAATTATTTATGTAATCAGAGAAGTACAAAAAGGATAAAATGGCTCGAGAGGTACATTACTAGGAGTAATGGGAAGAAATTAAGAAAATGGCAAAATTGGGTTGCACATCAGACATTCTCTCAGCATGATTTTTACTGCAGTGTGAAAGCATCTTCTAGAATAATAATGCTAATTTTAAATGCCCTCTTAATAAAATGCTCAGGTTGCCATAGCCTATTAGGCAGCAATTAAAATCATGTGAGCTCTGCCACTTCTTTCTCAGGTCTGCTGCAGCATGACTGTTGCAGGGAGCAACAAGGCCATGTGAATCTTAGGCACTCTGGGGTTACACTGGCCAGGTAAAAGATGGAAGGCCCATCATTCAAATCATTTAAAATTGGACACAACATTAGAGAAGAAGCAGTGGAGCTGAGTGGGACGAACTAGAGAACTTAATGTAGCATTAAGGAAAAAAATCACATTCATTCATGCCAAGGGACGTTTGGAGGACACTGTGCTTAAATTTTGGACTCACTTTGCAGGAGGAGTGAGTGTCAACTGTCCTTGATCTTGCGGCTGACTCTACACAGGGACTCCCTCCTAAAATGACTAAGTAAAGCACTGATAGCCTGACAGGGAACAGTTTACATCTTCAGCTCACAAAGTAACTTCCTTTTCTTCCTTCTTTGGTTCAGTGATGATGATGTCATTGTGCATCTGTGGCTTGTTATTTTTATATGGACACAAAAGCAGACAGAAAATACATTAACGTGATGTGTAATTTTCCATGCAAATGCTTTCAGACTAACAAGGGTTGTGCTTTATGATTAAGTGGAAATTGGTTATTTGCTTTAAATATTTATGATAAAATACTTAGATTTAACATTTAAGGAATTCAACTCATGAGATTAAAAAAAAAAAAAACACTTTGCAATATTCCTTGGCTGACCTTGGTAGCTAATGTGATATGGCACATATGGTACCTTAGCTATGGAAGGACTTTTTGTAATAAACCACATCCATGAAGAACAGTCAGAATGGTTTTTGTGACTAGTTCTGTTACCAAACCCAGGTAACCTAGACCAAATCCTTTAACCTTATTTTCTTTCCTGGTCCTCCTAACAGGATAAATTGAAAATACTGACATACCACAGACTGGAGAAAAGTAAGCCAAATAGGTTAATGAATAAGATAAGGCCCTGGGGATCTTGAGAGGTGATGAATTCTCTCTGCTCTATGACTTCTCCCAGAGATTCCTCAAAATCATTCAATAAGGTACCAGCTTGGTGTAAATGAATCAAGACCTAAGAAAATGAAATCCTCTGACAACAGAAATTGAGAGACTGAGCAGTTTCCAGACTCCAAAGGTGTTTTCAGGACTGTGCTAAAGTCTAACACTTACAACATCAAGGCTAATGTTGAGTGATACTAACATAATAATTACAGCAAGGAAAAAAAGGAAGTAGTTAACATTTACTGAACACTGAGTATATGCCAGGCACTGTATTAAGCATTTAACCCATTTTACCTCACCAAATCCTCATGACTTATAAAGTAAAGCACTACCATTATCCCCATTTTAGAGATGAGTAAACTGAGGAACACTCATAGTGTTTAACTAACTTGCTCAAGCTCACAAACTGGGAAATAAAGAGGTATGTCACGAAGGCTATGTTTCAGGATATCATATAACTGGCTTGCCCAACCTGGGACAGGGATGGCTTGTTGAACCACAGGTTGCCCTCATCTCCTTTTTTTTTTTTAACTTAAACTTGCATTTGTCCATAAGTCAGGCCATAGACCTGGGGGCTAATCTGCATAGCTATGAGAACTGAAGGAAAACAAGTAGCAAATATCTGACTCATGTATAATCATGGCATTCATGCTACTATTACAGGGCTCCCCTGGTGGTACCAGTGGTAAAGAATCTGCCTGCCAGTGCAAAAGAACCAAGAGATATGGGTTCAATCCCTGGGTAGGGAAGATCTTCTGGAGTAAGAAATGGCAACTCACTCCAGTATTCTTGTTTGGAAACTTCCATAGACACAAAGGCCTAGTGGGCTACAGTCCACAGGGATACAAAGAGTCGGACATGACTGAGCGCGCATACACACACAACTGAAGAGTCAATCCCTGAAGGCCAATTCAACCCATAAGTAAAATTTTTGAATGCTCCTTAATGAACAATTTGTAGATAGAGCATTTTTTTAAATTTCTGCTTTAAAAAAAATGGAAGAAAAGACTGCTTATAAATTAGAAAACTGCTAGTTTCCAGAAACAAGGTTCAGAAGAAACAATAGGAAACAGAGATTTTCATCTCAATGTCAACTGGATATCTCTCACTCCAAAGAAAGTGGTTAGGGGGAACCCTGGGTCTCATCTTTGCTGCTGTAAGGCATCTGGGTCTCTAGTGGCTAAGGATGAGAAAAATGCCAGCTTCAGTTCTTCAGAACTGAAAGAGTAGGACCTGCGTCATAAATGGATAGACTTGACTTACCAAAAATGTAAAAAAATCTGCAAGTGAAATATTTTTTAAAAACCCACTCAATTTGATTTTTCACTTGCTGAGAAGAGGCTTACAATTTAAATGTACAAAATAAGTGTCCCCGTTCCTTGCCTCCATCATGGCAATAAGTGTCTCCTTAGAATGATGTGCAGCCATTGCTTGGCAGTTTCCTCCAGCTTATTTTCAAGGAAAATCTTTTCCTGTCTACAGATTAATCTTGACAGCTATTGGGAGTCACCAAGGAACCACTCCATTTCCGTAGCACTGCGGGTGCCAGTCAGCTGACACAAAAAGCAAGGTCTGAAAAGAAAAGCTGTCCCCGAAGCACATCACACAAAGCACGCATATACTGTACACTTCGTTACATGGCAGAACTGAAGAGTATATGTAAAGCAGAGGCCTGGCCTCCGAATTATTGGTTTATGAACTGAAAACAAAATAGGTATTTAAAATCGAGTATTAGAGTTCCAAAGAATAGCAAGAAGAGATAAGAAAGCCTTCTTCAGCAATCAATGCAAAGAAATAGAGGAAAACAACAGAATGAGAAAGACTAGGGATCTCTTCAAGAAAATCAGAGATACCAAAGGAACATTTCATGCAAAGATGGGCTCGATAAAGGACAGAAATGGTATGGACCTAACAGAAGCAGAAGATATCAAGAAGAGATGGCAAGAATACACAGAAGAACTGTACAAAAAAGATCTTCACGACCCAGATAATCACGATGGTGTGATCACTCACCTAGAGCCAGACATCCTGGAATGTGAAGTCAAGTGGGCCTTAGAAAGCATCACTACGAACAAAGCTAGTGGAGGTGATGGAATTCCACTTGAGCTATTCCAAATCCTGTAAGATGATGCTGTGAAAGTGCTGCACTCAATATGCCTGCAAATTTGGAAAACTCAGCAGTGGCCACAGGACTGGAAAAGGTCAGTTTTCATTCCAATCCCAAAGAAAGGCAATGCCAAAGAATGCTCAAACTACCACACAATTGCACTCACCTCACATGCTAGTAAAGTAATGCTCAAAATTCTCCAAGCCAGGCTTCAGCAATATGTGAACTGTGAACTTTCTGATGTTCAAGCTGGTTTTAGAAAAGGCAGAGGAACCAGAGATCAAATTGCCAACATCTGCTGGATCATGGAAAAAGCAAGAGAGTTCCAGAAAAACATCTATTTCTGCTTTATTGACTATGCGACAGCCTTTGACTGTGTGGATCACAATACACTGTGGAAAATTCTGAAAGAGATGGGAATACCAGAAGACCTGATCTGCCTCTTGAGAAATCTGTATGCAGGTCAGGAAGCAACAGTTAGAACTGGACTTGGAACAACAGACTGCTTCCAAATAGGAAAAGGAGTTCGTCAAGGCTGTATATTGTCACCCTGTTTATTTAACTTATATGCAGAGTACATCATGAGAAACGCTAGACTGGAAGAAACACAAGCTGGAATCAAGATTGCCAGGAGAAATATCAATAACCTCAGATATGCAGATGACACCACCCTTATGGCAGAAAGTGAAGAGGAACTAAAAAGCCTCTTGATGAAAGTGAAAGTGGAGAGTGAAAAAGTTGGCTTAAAGCTCAACATTCAGAAAACGAAGATCATGGCATCTGGTCCCATCACTTCATGGGAAATAGATGGGGAAACAGTGGAAACAGTGTCAGACTTTATTTTTCTGGGCTCCAAAATCACTGCAGATGGTGACTGCAGCCAGGAAATTAAAAGACGCTTACTCCTTGGAGGGAAAGTTATGACCAACCTAGATAGCATATTTCAAAAGCAGAGACATTACTTTGCCAACAAAGGTTCGTCTAGTCAAGGCTATGGTTTTTCCTGCGGTCATGTATGGATGTGAGAGTTGGACTGTGAAGAAGGCTGAGCGCAGAAGAATTGATGCTTTTGAACTGTGGTGTTGGAGAAGACTCTTGAGAGTCTCTTGGACTGCAAGGAGATCCAACCAGTCCATTCTGAAGGAGATCAGCCCTGGGATTTCTTTGGAAGGAATGATGCTAAAGTTGAAACTCCAGTACTTTGGCCACTCATGCGAAGAGTTGACTCTTGGAAAAGACTCTGATGCTGGGAGGGATTGGGGGCAAGAAGAGAAGGGAAGGACAGAGGATGAGATGGCTGGATGGCATCACTGACTCGATGGACGTGAGTCTGAGTGAACTCAGGGAGTTGGTGATGGACAGGGAGGCCTGGTGTGCTGCGATTCATGGGGTCGCAAAGAGTCGGACACGACTGAGCGACTGATCTGATCTGATCTGATCTGAAACATCAAAATGTTCCTAAATAGTTTAAGCACACATCTGTGATTGATTTTATGAAAAAAAAATTTTTAAAAGTAGAAAAGGATGATAAATGTAATGGTGATCTATTTTATGGGCCTTTTTGAAAGAGCAGAAGGAAAAAAACAGACTTTCAGCTTTAAAACCATTCACCAGGAATGGAAAGAAGGATGATCTTTCCCTGCAGTGATATATGCTGTTTCTTCTAGTATTCCTGTACTGTTGCTATTGCAATTTGGCTGCATTTGGTCCTTGGTTACGTAAGCGCACGTGGCATGCTCTCAATGTCCTGAGGGTAGAGGCCTGATGACAGCTCCATTTTCAGCAATAAGGCTTCCAGATGAACACAGGTTCACAGGGTCAAGTTGTTTTTCTTGAGGTGCACAAAGCAGACATTTACTCTATGAATACCTTCACCCACAGGTGTTTTAAAATGTGAACACTTTAGAACAAGAGTTAATGCAGATAAACGATTTCTGACTTGAACCACAGCGGCCAGAAACCTGCTGATCTTGCTTTCCCCTTCCAAAAGTTGCTGCTCTCAGCTCTGGCCCCAAGGGTGGCCAGTAATTTACATTAAAAGAATGGGAAGATTAGTGAAAAAGGGTTAATTTGACCATCTTTTTTTTATAAGCAATTCATAAAAGAATTAAGACTAGAAATGTACATAATACATTACATAGTAAAGTGGCAGTCTCCTGATACTTTATAGCGACCTAGCTTTCCTTGAAAAGGAACTTAGAAAGTGATTCCTGGCATTATACTGCAGCAGTGGCTTGCCTTTGAAAGGGTGGGGAACACATGTGTACCTGTGGCGGATTCATTTTGATATTTGGCAAAACTAATACAATTATGTAAAGTTTAAAAATAAAATAAAATTAAAAAAAAAGAGAGAAACATCTAGCATCAACTACTATTGTTGATGAAATAAAATGATATAAAATTAAAAAAAAAAAAAAGGAACTGCTGCTTTTCCTTCGTGGGGGGTGGGTGGAGGGAGACAAGCTACTCAAAGAGGGTACTGGATACTCTTTGAATTCTGCAAAGCTACTCAACACTTAGATCTGGTGTCATGTACACAGTGAGGGCTCAACAGATACCTTCAGTGGAGGAAGTTATCAGCTATAGAAGAGGTGGAGAAAAGGCCCAAGGGAGAATAATTCTTGGAAGCTTCTAGCAGCCTCAGACCACAGATGGTACTTTCTTTCTCAGTCAGCCAACAGAGTAAGTAGGTACATCTATTAATGTAAAAGATTGGTTTTTAAAATGTGCCTTTAATTCTAGATATTCATAACAGTTATTATGTACATCATCTTGAAGAAATGTTGCAGCAGATATGGCAAAAAAAAAAAAAAGACTTCTTTCTGAAAAATGTCATGTTTTCCCTTTATTCCCTGTACACTTAGTAAACATGAAAGTGAAAGTGAAGTCGCTCAGTCGTGTCTGACTCTTTGCAACCTCGTGGACTGCAGCCTACCAGGCTCCTCCGTCCATGGGATTTTCCAGGCAAGAGTACTGGAGTGGGTTGCTGTTTCCTTCTCCAAGTAAACGTAGCTCAGTGTAATATAAAATATATATAAAATATAAATATAAATATATATAAATATATATAAAATATAAAAGTATGTACTGGGTATATGCGTGGTCATGGTGATGTGATACTAGAAAGGAGGAAGAGGTGGTACAGCAATAAAAACTATAGATTCTTTTCGTCTTCGGCTTTAAACCTACTGCTCCTCTCAGGCCACACCCACTGCTCCTCTCAGGCCACACCACTGTTCTGCATCCTTTCACCCCCACCCTTTTATCACCTCCCTAAGGAGTCTTTTAAGACATTTTCTTTCTTATTGCCCCTATGATTTTTAATAACCTAGGCATACTGTGTATGCTTGTGCTGTGTATGTATATCTACATTTTATACATAAAGAGAGTAAGATTTTTTGGCCCCTAAAAACCAGCTTTCACTCCCTTGGGAGAAAGTATTGCTCCCTTCCAGAATGCATGTTAAGCTCCTTAACCACTTTATGACTCATGGACCTCTTTGAGAATCTGACAAAAGCCGTGGACCCTTTCCTCATCCCCATTCCCAATACATTTGTATAAAAGTTTATACACAATCAGAGCATTCATTAGAACCTTTGCAGCCTGTTAATGGGTCCTCGCCTAAACACCCTTTCTCTGCATGCTCTCTTGGGGTGACTGTATATATTCTCATCCTCCTAACTACATCTGAGTATTTGTGAATCCCAATTAATCCCTTGAGCCCTGATCAAACTTCAGACTCAGATGCTAGAAATATCTATTTAGATGTCCCACAGACACTTCACACTCAATTGTCCAATTCTGAATTCACTATCTTCTACTCAAGCCTGCTTCTAGATTCACTATTTTTTATTCCTTTCTTCTCCCTTCACAGCCATTCAACATGTCTTGCCCACTGTACCTCCTCAGGATTTCTCAAATGTCCCCTTCCCTTTCACCACTCTGCCCGAGTTCAGACTCTCATCTCCCACCTGAGACACTCAAATGATGTCTCTGACTCTATTCTTGCCCTTCCCTACCCAATCCATTCTTCAAACTTTAGCCCAAGTAAGCTTATGAAAATACAAAATCTGTGAGTTTCTGATTAAACTTTTTGATGACCAACTAACTCTCTGGAAGGATAAAAAACAAACAAAACACACAGATGGCCATCAAGATAAAGTCCTAGAGTCCCAGCAGAGTCTCCAAATCACTGGCTCCTCAAGTTTCCTCTGTGCCATTTCCTCGATACTCGATGAGGATCGACTGGATGCATTTCCCTCAACTCACTGTGCAGCTTCTCCTTCCCGCAGCTTCCTCTGCCTGAAACATCTTTAGTATCTTCTCTTATGCAACTTTGGAAGTAACTGCTCTAAAAAATGTGAGTATTGTAATACTCACAGAAGCAGAGAGACAGGTAAGGGAAGAGGGATGACAAGAAATATCTTAGGCAAAATTAGAACTTTCTCCCTTAGTGCCCTTTCAGTGCTGAACTACCTTGTCCCCTTGGCCACAGCTCTTTGGCCACCTGAGAAGGTGAGCTAAACTGAGTCTGTTTCTGGGAATTTGGAATTAGGAATTACTGCTCCAGCTAGGTGGTTGCTATTTCTTGAAATCAGAAATAATATAAATCTGAAATGAAGGCAACCATGATTGGGTGGTATATTGTCATGGAAGAAGAGGAAGTCTCTAGACAGAAGTAGTGGGGAGACAGGGGACTGTACATCCCTGGAAGGACAACAAAAATAACACCAGCTCACAACCGCTTTCGAGTCCCTGTTTTGGTTTCTAGTGAGGCCTGAGCACATTTCTTTCCTTCGTTCCATCAGCTACCCCTGTATCCTGATTGCAAATTCCCAGTCTGTTTTAGCCAGTCTGAGTAGATTTCTATTATCTGCAATCTAAGGGACTTGATTATGTCAGTGTTAGGAGAGAACTGACATCCAGTATGGAATCCAGGTTGCCTTTGTTTGTTTCAAAGCCAGGACTACTCACTCATCCTGCCTTTTTGAATATAATATACTGCTTTCTGTGTAAATGGGACGACACTCATATTAAAAATCATAAATGTACCTCATTTAAATAAACTATGCAAGCTTCAATGCTCCAAAAAACATAAAACAGAATTGAAAACAAATGAATCTTTGCTTTGGGCTTTACGTCTTATGAATTAAATCAGCTATTAATCAGACTTGGAAAAACACTGGCTTCTTTCCCATAGTCATTACTATAAAATTATTTTAAAGAATCAATAGAACTCACTAACCTACATGACTTTCTGATACTTTCACTCACTAGTTTACTCCAGAACTTATTGCTAATTACTGTAGGTCTAAGAAAATCCACATATAAGAGACAAAAGACATACATTATTTACAGGGCTATTCATCTGCAATGGACATTCCATCAGATTCAACCTTGTAAGTGTCACAGGACCAGTTATTTTTAAATCAGATTGTATTTTATAGGAAATAATAAAGATGCTAGAGCAGCACAATAAATTCATACTAACAGCAGATCTACATTTCATTGCAACAAATGTCTCTACTCTATTAAACAAGTACTGAAATTTGCCCTTAACATGCCACAGAGTTAAGGGTTTTTCCTGAGATGTTCTGTAGTCATGCAGGTGTCTGAGACTAAGGGCCTGGTGTGGGCGTTTTTTAAATCCCCTCACACCCAAATTTCTATATGGAATATGAGACTCTCGTGGATCTGAAAGGACCTGCTCTCATCTAAAAGGACCTTGCTTCTGGCATTTATTTTTCTCATCTGAAACATTTTTTCTTCTCTGCTGTGATCCATTCTGTCTCTGAAAAAGAACCATGTTTATCATCTAGGACTTATCACATTGCTCTTGCTGACTGACTGAGTGGTCAGCAGAAAAACAAGTTGATGAGTCTAGGATGTGAGTACTTGGCAGCCCCCTACTGCTTTAATGGATCTCGGCAGTATTAGTTTACTGAAAGGCGATCCAGTCCGCCTGGGACAATTTACCATTTCGTGTACTGTGCACAGATGAGATCTTTTATTTTCTAAAGTTTAACTTTGGCTTTCGCTCCAAAAGACAGACAAATTTAAGCTCTGAAGGGTGTTTCATCAGTCAGCAATGAATAAAACCAGCCCAGTGTGATTGTGAGGGATGCTGAGACCATGCAGGATCACCAGATCTTCACTGGCCAGGAGGACCAGAGAAGACCCTCCTTCCAGGGATCTCGACCAACATATGGCATACGTTAGTTCTGCCCAGGGATGTTTGAGAGATGCAGACCTGTGCAAAAACACAGGGTGAATGAGATGGATGACTTCTCAAGGTCACTGCCATTGCCATGATTCATTAATGTCAGACCAGCTGCTGCTCTGAGCTGTGTGTTTTCCTAAAGCAATAGACTCTACTGTCCACCTTCTGTAAATAATAAATCTCTCGGCTTCCCAATCTTTCTGTAATCTGCACGCCAGCACATTGAAAGTAATGTAAATGAGGTTAGCTCACAAAATAAGGCATGCACCCACAGTGACTCCAATAAACACGATGTGGGCTTATCTTCTTTCATGTCTCCAAACTGTCATTATCAGTATCTAACCTGTGATTACAATTGGGAAAATTAATAAAATTTAAAAATCCTTGTGCCTTCGGTGGCCTCAATGTCTATTTTTAATTTTTATGAAACTGAAGGGGAGATTTGTATATTGTTTTGGACGACCTGAAAAAAACAGAAGACAGTTTTATCCACAGACTTAACAATAACCACAACAAATCACGACACCTCAGTGTGAAAGAAATAAGTTCAATTAGATGTTCTCCCCTGAGAATCCCACAGGAAAATGCAATGTACACAATTCAGCATCTCCTGGGCCATCCAGTCACTTGTGTCAACAGAGAGACAAGCATCTCTGGGCCTTGAGTGACAGAATCTTTAGCCATATATCTTCAGCTCACTCACAGCCCCAAATCTAAAGTGATTAAAATTTAAATATCACCAAAATCCCTAGGAAATTATATCTGTGTATAAACTGCCAGTCTATTCTCTTCCCACGTGGAGTCACACTCATTATTAAAAGACACTAAGCCTAATCACTGTATGACGAGGTACAGTAATTTGTCACTTTCTCAGGCTATTTCTGCAGTGGAGAGCTGGGGTTTTAGTGGACTGGTGTGGACTGACATAACCCATTTTCTACAAATCAAAATAGGCAACACCAACTAGATGAAAAGCCTGCACCACCAATCTACAGATCCTTCAAGGAAAGAAAAAACACTTTAAAGTATGAAGCAGAACAGGATAAAACCCCTTTTTATCAAGAAAAACAAATTTATCATTTTCTGTGTTTATTTCTTTTAAGAGAATACATTCTTGGCACTCTCAGAGTTGAGACCACGGATAACCATCTGGTGCCAGAAAGTCCTAGAAGGGCTATTTAGACTCCCCCCACCACCCCAGGTTTTCTCTCCATACCCTCCACTCAGGCCACAGGAGCCTCTTTCCAGTCTTCCTTCCCATAATCTTCCCAAACCTATCATGGTTTCTACCACTTTCTACCTGTGATACATCCAAACACCTTGTTCTCTAGTCAAAAGCATCTTACTCTATCATAAAACAAAAACAGCAAAGGTCTGTCAGATTCTATGAAAACCCTAAGCTGGGCTTCCTTCTCTACCTGTGTTTCCTTGTTTCTCCACCACCTCCTCTAGTTTCTCTGTACAGTTTGCAATGCATGTGTATGTGTGTGCATTTCTTTATCTTTGGGGAGGGGTAGAATTAGGTCCTTCAATAAGCCTTCGGAGCCTTAGGGTCATTGGCTTTCTGTGTGGAGACCATTTGACAAGGACCATGGTCCTTTGGTCCTTGCTGGCTACTCTTCTCAAGAAGCTAAATAGCCACAAGGGATTAAGAGTAAAATGTGTGATTAAACTTTGGACATTAATAGGTTTTAAGTTCACCTAATAGAGCAATCACGATTAAGTCATCATTGTGCTTGCCACATTATTAGTACATTACTTAAAAACACAATTTGTGCTGAAGGAAACTTATTGTGATTGTTTCTGTTTTAATGAGACCATAAAATATGCACTCCAGGAAAGAATTCTACTATATTTAGTGTTGGGCAGTACAAGCAAACTTTTTAATACTGGTTTAACAATCAGGCCAAAAAGTTGATATTAAAAATCAAAACTAGAAAAGAAATATATAGACATTAAAGTAAGTAGCAGTTGTGTCTTCTATGCTTCAGTGCTTAGCATCTTTCTGAAAAATAAGCTTTTTATCAACATTCAAGCTACATAAGGACAAGAGAAGAAAGCACAGAAAAGTTAAGTTCTGTAAACTTCAGAGCTAGATTTATTGACATTCAGAAGTGTATTCAGTTCAGTTCAGTCACTCAGTCGTGTCTGACTCTTTGCAACCCCATGAATCGCAGCACACTAGGCCTTGTATAGAATATTATAAATAGCATTTGAAAATCTAATAAATTATTTAAATTTACTGTACCCTATTAAGAGAACTGTTTTACTGAGGCTTCTCATTTTAGTATAATCACCAGAATGAATAAAGTAATTAGTGAAATGTTTCAATTTTAAACAAATTATTTTTTAATTATACATGCATGCACACAAATACCACCAATACACAAACACACACACACACACGCATGCACATTCACACAAACCTACAAAAAGAACCCTTCACAGAAATCAGCATGAAATCAATACCTTTTATGTGGCCCTGAAAGCACTGATAGACCTATGGATATACCTACTGAGTCTTAGAAAAGAGTCATTGGCTTTTCTCCCCTGACTATAGTGACAAGAAAAGGAATTCAGAGTTAGCAGTGACATTTTAGTGATCTTTTGAACACAATGTGCAAAAAACACAAGGCCGTCTCCAGGAGTGGCTGAGGTGATAGTCATCACTCTGGAGATTTGAGGGGGGAAAAGAGGCTTACAGTTGTCTTGTATATGTTCTTGTCTTTAAGATAAGGCTATGGACTGAATCACATCTCAATATTCTTTCTATCTATGGGATTCTAAGTCCCTTGGCAAAAGCAGGACTGTAGGAGTAGTCAGGACGTGAGATGTGCCAGGACTAGATAAGCAGCAGCAGAGTCAATGGAAGAAATGCTGTTGAGTTGTCCACATGAGCTCTTTCTCAGAATGCAAAGCACTGATGATATAATAATGAAACATGAATTTGGTTAAAATCATGTTCAACAGAACTGTGAAAAGGCTTATCTGGACAACTAAATTGCTTGTAGCCTGCTTTTTATTAGCATCAAGTATTTACTGAGCAAACTAAGATGCATGCTATCGTGCTAGGACTGGCATTAATAAGTCTTAGGGCAACGGCACCCCCCTTCAGTACTTTTGCCTGGAGGATCCCATGGATGGAGGAGCCTGGTAGGCTGCACTCTATGGAGTCGCTAGAGTCGGACACGACTGAGCGACTTCACTTTCACTTTTCACTTTCATGCATTGGAGAAGGAAATGGCAACCCACTCCAGTGTTCTTACCTGGAGAATCCCAGGGATGGGGAAGCCTGATGGGCTGCCGACTATGGGGTGGCACAGAGTCGGACACGACTGAAGCGACTTAGCAGCAGCAGCAGCAGTGTAAGTTAGAAAGTGTGTGCCCTGAAAGTGCTTACAATCTTCTAGGCAAGCTCAAATAGTAACACATGCTAATCACTGTATCAAGTAACAGAGGATGGAAAGTCGGCAAGCACCTAAGTCAGAGAGCTGAGGCTGAGAACAACGTCTTCCAGAGTGTTGTCTAAGACTGCTAACCATAACATGAAGGGTTACCAGATATCGAACTCTGGCCACAATATCAGACCTTTTCTTACTCAGAGGAATTTAACCATTTGAATTATCGAACAGACTTCTTCAAGGAAGACAAGGTCTTTAGGAAAGGGCAAACTGAAAATTTCAGGCATGCCTGAGTTGCTAGGGATGGACACACACACACACACACACACACACACACACACACACACACACACTGAGCAATTCCAGTTCCTTTAAAACAGAAGTAGTAAGTTTTGTTTTGAACATCAGTTTATTACTCAACTAAAAATGTAAATGTGGACTTACTTTCTCAAAACAGTTAACCTTGAGCCAATAAAAAAAAAAACAAAAAAACAAAGAACTGTGTAGGAATAACTATGACAGAAAACTAAAGTCTGCAAGGAAACTAAAACCAAGTCTGCGATCATATATGTCTTGCTCAATACAACTAGAAAGCAGACTCGGGATTTGGGGGCAAAAGGCAAACTCCAAATTATCCCCTGCTGCTTAACAAGCATGGGAATCCACAAAGCAGTAGTCCTTTTTTTGAAAAACAAAAGTAAGATGTTATGCAAAGGGAAGAAAATTTATGGGTTTCTCTGGTGGCTGAAATAAGTAAAGAAGTGTTAGTCACTCGGTCATGTCCAACTCTTGTGATCCCATGGACTGCAGCCCGCCAGGCTTCTTCTCTGTCTATGGAATCTCCAGGCAAGAATACTGGAGTGGGTAGCCATTCCCTTCTCCAGGGGATTTCTCCAACCCAGGGATCAAACTGCAGTCTCCTGCACTGCAGATAGATTCCCTGGTGACTCAGGTGGTAAAGAATCTGCCTGCAATACTGGAGACCCAGGTTCAATCCCTGGGTGGGGAAGATCCCCTGGAGAAGGAAGTGGCAACCCACTGCAGTATTCTTGCCTGGAAAATTCCATAGACAGAGGAACCTCGTGGGCTATAGTCCGTGGGGTTGCAAAAGAGTCGGACAAGACTGAGCACACACACTGATAGCTAAGTGGTCAAGAATTCACCTGCCAATGCAGGAGACATGGGTTTGATCCCTGGGTGGGGAAGATCCCCTGGAGAAGGAAATGGCAACCCACTCCAGTACTCTTTAGCTGGGAAACCACAGGGACAGAGCAGCCTGCCAAGCTACAGTCCATGGGGTCACAAAGGAGTCAGACAGGACTGAGCAACTAAACAACAACGATGCATGTGAAGAAAAGCTCAGAGGGACGGTTCAAGCAGAAGGACTGCAAGAGTTAAGCACGTGCAGTTAGCCAGGGGCTGACTAAATAGGTACCTGTTCTCTACAAATTAATATTAAAGGGTATTCCTAGGATGAAGAATCTTTTTCTTTGGCAATATCTGTTAATATGGCAGGAAACAAGAAGTTGAGAAATACGAATTTAACTGAGAGGAGGAAATTTTATACTCAATGCCAGAATCTTCCCACAGTTTAAATAATACAACTACTAAGTTCAGAGGTTAATTTTTTAAATGTACACATCTCAAATGATAAAGGGATGTATGCAGATAGACATTTAAGTTAAATGAAAAGAAGGCTGTAACAAAATCATTGTAAATCCAGAAACAAGAACTGTGTTAACTCGCTGATAAAAAAGAAAATCATTATGTAAGTCATTAACCACTAAGAAACCTCCTAACACCCTTCAATGCAAATCAAATTTTACTGCAATTGTGTACAAAGAAAACTGGAGACAAGCTGATGTATTCTGATACCATTCATTTTATCTAGACTATGCACTCTGGGTACTTGATAGCTCTATATCCTTATTACCTTATATTTGTCCTTCTTGGAATGGTTATAATCATAAAAAGCTATCCAGTACCCTGAATGCACTGGATAATTAGAATTACAATGACTGCCATCTGAATATACTGTGTGTCATAATTTTCTTTAAGTGCATTATTCTGCTCATTGACGCCCACTCCCCAACCCTGCCTCTTACTAAAGGCCACTCTCCAAGGCAGAGGATAAGTTTCTTGAGGGAAGTTAGGTTTATCTGAACCAATTTCTTGGGTTGATGCATGAGGTCTCTAATATTTCATCAGGTTCAGTTATTGACTCTACTATATATATTTTTTTATAACCACTTTATTCTGTTTAGAAAGTATATACATTTTTGGTTGAACGTGTGCAACTCTGTTTTGATGTAAATAAATGTAATGTGAATACTTTACGTAACAATTTCTTATTCCTTTATAGAAGACCCATTTTAGTATGTAACTATATACTGCTGCCTAATACATTCTTTTCAGAAGAAACCATGCCAGACACAGCAAGGAAGCTACTCTGGGGTTAATACTAGTGTTCCCACTGGAAACAATTACTCGTAACAGAATGAAAATATCCTGTCTATTTAGGGATGAAGGGACAGACATTATTTGTTATGGCACCTCTTCAGAATATCAGAAACCAGTGATAGTATGCCACTGTTATAGATGAGGCCAAAGCAATCTATTATCTGTAGATGAAGAACAAATTTAACCTCTACTTTGGTTTTTTGTTTCTCAGTTTACTTTGTATTTCATTTTTGGATTCATACAAATTAAGAACATGTGCATGTACATACACACACACTTTTATTAGATTTACCCAGAACTATCTCTCACTCCCTTTAATAATTCTAGACCCTCCTGGGAATTTCTAGTTACAATATTTGGGAAGGTTGTTAAGATATTCCTCTCTTTTCTCATAATCATATTATCTAAAACATTAATTTACTACACAGTACATTTTTCATTTTAACAGAATTACTAATTTTTCCAATCTATGAATGTTATATAAGCAATAGGGTGATAAAAGGAAAGTATGCAGTAAGTTCTTATTAAAAAAGAAATCTTCAGATTCTGTCTTAGAGAAGATCTTTTAAAAGATAGAGGCATGACTTCTCTTTCTAGCAACACAGCTGACTGTATGTGTGGAGAAATCCCTCCTCATGATGAATATCTAAAATAATGAATAAAACATATTTTTAATTCTTTCAGAAGTATGGTTAAGCCGGCAGTAAAGTACAGAAAATAACTGGAGGCAAGAATCTTTAAAAAAGAATCCTTTCCAGGGATGAGCAAGTTGTCATGCAGATATTTGCTCTGTGGTACAGTGACCATATAATTTATTACCCAAACCAGGACATTTTTTAAGTAGAAATAATTAAGCTATAACAAACTCATACTTTTCCAGGTATCCTGGATACATGATCACCCTACCCTGGGGTTACTTGCTGATCCCTGGGAGCAGTTTGGATTTTAGCAGGCCACATGTGTACACGGGGAAAGAAGACAAAGCCTAGGGTCTGAATGGGGTGAGCTGTTGAGTCAGGGACTCCTGAACAAAAGCCCAAGCTCACAAAGGGTGACACTTTCAGGGTTAACTTAAAAAAAAAAAAAAAAAGAAAAAAGAAAAGAAAAGAAAAGGGAGGGAAGGGAGGAAAGGGGAAAAAAAAAAGAAAGAACAGAGAGAAGGAATGAAAAAAGGAAGTAAGAACTGTCTTGCAACAGGAGAAAGTCTTTTTTAACTGGAACTTGATTGGAACTTGATTCTTAGTAGAACAGAAAAACTATTCTTTCCTCTTTTTCTTTACATACATATTAAAAGAAAATAAAAAAGGAAAAAATGCCTTTAAAAATTCATAAGCACAAGTATACTCTCATCCAGGTTTCAGGCCAGAATTCATACCATTAAGGTAACCTGAAAAACCTGAAAATAAAAGTTAACTTTTAAATGATGTTTGGTTGGTAGACTGTCCTTCAGTACCAGAGAAAAGCTAACCAACTCATCCATGGAGAAACATACTTACATGCAGTTCTTAAATAATTCTCACAAAAAATTCCAAGGAATACAAGCTCTTAATAAAAAGAATCACTAAATACATGAGGAAAAGGCATCAGTGAGTCAGAGTCAGCAGAAACAACAGTCTGATGTTACTAACCTAATACTGTGGACAATATAAATGAACATGCTTAATACATTTAAATAAAGAGGAGACTGCAAGTGTGATAAGGAAACACAAGACTATCAAAATTGACAAAGTATATTTAAGAAAACTCACAATTCTTAGAAAAACTTTAAAAAATGTAATCTGTAAAAAAAAAAAAATCTAAAGAATTTAAGTTAACCAGAAGATCAAAGACAGTTGGAGAAAATTAATTTTAAAAAAGGAAGATAGAGCTAAAGAAATTACACAGAAAGTTGTATAGAGACAAAAAGAAATGAAGATTAGGAAATATGAAGATCAGAGTGAAGAAGCCAAACACATCTAATCAAGACTCTAGAAAGAAGAAATATAAAGAAAGAGAGAGGGGCAATATTCACTTAGGTATAAGATAACCATTTTCCAAACTACTAAAAGACATTAATCTTCAGATAAATCCCAATGAACTCCCAAACAGGGCAAAGAGAAATCCATACCTAAATACATTGCAGTGAAACAGAAGAACATCAAAATCAAAACGTAGATCTGGAAAGTAGCCAGAGAAAAAACAGACATATTGCAGGCACAGGCTTGCTAGATCACAAGACTCACAGCTGACTTCAGACAGTAACAATGGAAGATAGTGGAATAACAGCTTTGTGGAAAATAAGCATTGACCAAAAGTTCAGTCCCACTGAAATCACTTAAAACCTCAAAAAAAAGATTAAAAAAAAAGTCAAAGCCAAAGGACAGGAAGAAAAGATAATAAAAATTTGAAGGCTGGAAACTGTCTTAACAGATCAGTTCTCAGCTGATTCCTGGTTAGCAGTGGGGAGGATAAGAATAAATCTGTTAGGCTGTAGAGTCCTGAAAAGTCCCAGAAACCTCTGAGACTTGATGCCTCTGTAACTAGAACTGAAAGATAGGTGTGGATGGGGTGAAAGCTATTAATGTTAACCAGTTAAGTATCTAGACTCCTTCCTTATCACTCAATCCAATGGATGATCCCATCTCCTGCTGCTGCTGCTGCTGCTGCTAAGTCGCTTCAGTTGTGTCTGACTCTGTGCGACCCCATAGACAGCAGCCCACCAGGCTCCCCCATCCCTGGGATTCTCCAGGCAAGGACACTGGAGTGGGTTGCCATTGCCTTCTCCGGATCCCATCTCCTGCTGCTGCTGCTGCTGCTGCTGCTGCTAAGTCGATTCAGTCGTATCTGACTCTGTGCGACCCCATATACGGCAGCCCACCAGGCTCCCCCGTCCCTGGGATTCTCCAGGCAAGGACACTGGAGTGGGTAGCCATTTCCTTCTCCAATGCATCAAAGTGAAAAGTGAAAGTGAAGTCGCTCAGTCATGTCCGACTCTTAGCGACCCCATGGACTGCAGCCTACCAGGCTCCTCTGTCCATGGGATTTTCCAGGCAAGAGTACTGGAGTGGGGTACCATTGCCTTCTCCGGATCCCATCTCCTACCCCAACAGAAAACTTGGTTTACCTTTCAGAGAAGACAAAAGAGTCTTTGAACTAGAAGTTGACCTAGGCAGTTGAATACATAGGTATATTACTGAAATCAAGGGATTAATGGACCATATTTACTAAGGAATACTGAGGTACCCAACCCTCTTTTGCTGTTCATCAACTAGAACAATGGCAGCTAGACCTTTATTCTCTAGGCAAATATTTCTTTTCCAAAGAATCTGACTAGACTAAAGGGAGGAAAAACACCTAAAATACTAGCATCTGGGATTCCATAACACATGACTCACCAATGGTTCTCAAAATTGACTGCTCATTGGTATCACCTTGGAAGCTTTAAAAAATAGTGAGGGAAGATTTGGGAGAATGGCATTGAAACATGTAAAATATCATGTATGAAACGAGTTGCCAGTCCAGGTTCGATGCACGATACTGGATGCTTGGGGCTGGTGCAGTGGGACGACCCAGAGGGATGGTATGGGGAGGGAGGAGGGAAGAGGGTTCAGGATGGGGAACACATATATACCTGTGGCGGATTCATTTTGATATTTGGCAAAACTAATACAATTATGTAAAGTTTAAAAATAAAATAAAAAAAAAAATAGTGAGGCCTGTGTTGCACTACTGAGAGTGTCCTGACCTAGGAGTGCCCTGGGATTTTTAAAAGCTCCCTAGGAGATTCTTACGTTCAGCCATGGTTAAGAACCACTGCCCTACAGTCAAACTCAAACACATATTCAAAGCTTCAATCAGGTTTTAGTTTTTTACTGTTAATAGCAAGAGGAAAATCAAGGGTTACTTAGAAGATCATATGATAAAAATCTCTAAAGCAGAAGACAGAGGCAAAAACAAATAAACAGGTGTCTGGTGGAAGGCCTGGCTTGATAACTGGGAGGACAAATAGGAGTGTGGAATTTGAGTGAATGATTAAGCTGTAGCAGAGTCGATGTTTTTGTACTGGACGACTGGTGAGCAGCACAGGGACCAGCACCCTCCTTGGTCATACAATATCCCCCTTTGGCAAGCTGATATTCCAGGGCTCAGTGGAAAAACCTCAAGTATAATTTTAATGGCAGCACAAAAGTCACAGTGACTCTGACTCAGTTGCAAAATTAGAGTATATTCTGTCCTTAAATCTCACCTTAAAAGTTTCCTTTTTCTTCTAAGCTTGCAATTGACTCTTTCTGTAAAGTGTCTTGTGATACTGTGAATTAGGTGATATAAAAATAAAGCACATTGCATTATATAAAGTTTTACTGCTTCTGTGCTATAACATCAAATGTGCTTGATTTTCCAGGTCTAATTTGTATATCTTTAGGCTCACTGAGTAGTTTTCACCTTATGAAGAATTCAATAAAATGGTATTAAAAGACACAAAGATTGCTGTCAGATATAAATTCCTTTTTATCTTTCCTCTGAGCCTAGGTCTTTGGCAAATATTCTTTTGGATTTGCAAAAAGCATCTCACCAGCAAAGGCCTGCTTAGCTCACACAGAAGTTAGACCAGTTAGCATTTACAAACTGGAATAACCATCTCCAAAAGATACATATTAGCAGGTCTTCGCAACCTGTATTTCCTAAAAGTCACATAAGTGATAAGGAAAATCAGTGTTTTCAAGCCCCAGAAGACAGGGAAACAGTTTGACTGTGTACATTTAATAGCTCCTGAATGATTTCAAATGTCACAAGAAGATAACGCTTGAATGTGGTGGCCCATTCAATAGAAAAACAATGCTAGGATGTTTCCCAGGGCTTCCTAGGAAGGCCTCCAGGCTTCATGGGGAATTTGGTCTTATATGAAACACACTGACAAAAATATACTTGTTCCATATAAAACCTAGAAGCTTCAGGGCTTCAGTTATCTGCTATTTGGCTTCAACCTTAGGCTTGAAGGGTGTTAAAAGCCTAAGGTCTGCTTCAGTGTCATTTCTGGCATCTGAATGTATTCATAGTCAGTATCACACGTCATGTAGATTCCTATAAAATCTAACAACCAAAGTAATATGAACAAGATAGGCCGTATGGACTTACAGCTAATATCTGACTGTTTGCTCTCAAATAGAGGTAAGCATGCTGGATGGATATAATTTGGTTTGAAAAGTTCCTTCTATACTTTTGATATTGAAATCTTAAGAGTAAAAAACTACAATAATAATGATTATTTTATTATTGATTTCATATACAAAATTAATTACTAAAAACCAGAATGGTCAAATAAATGGGAAGTAGATTAATACTGCAAATATTAAGAAACAGTGTTTTTTGGATCCCTCTCCTAAAGTAAGGGAAACAAAAGCAAATATAAATAAATGAGACCTAATTAAACTTAAAAGCTTTTGTACAGCAAAGGAAACCATCAACAAAATGAAAAGACAACCTTTTCATGGAAGAAAATATTTGCAAATTACATTACCAAAAAGGGATTAATATCCAACATACATAAACAGCTCATTCAACTCAACATCAAAAAGACAAGCAACCTGATTGAAAAATAGGCAGAAGAACTGAATAGACATTTTTCCGAAGAGGAAATGCAGATGGCCAACAAGCACATGAAAATGTGCTCAACATCATTAATCATCAGGGAAGGCAAACCAAAGCCACAGTGAGAGATCACCACACACCTGTCAGAATGGCTACCATCAAAAAGTCTTACAAATAACAAATGCTGGTGAGGACATGGAGAAAAGGGAACCCTTGTACACTTTTGGTGGGAATGTAGACTGGTGCAGCTATTGTGGGAAATAGTATAGAAGTTTCTCAACAACCTGAAAATAGAACTATCATATGATCCAGCAATTCTACTCCTAGGTATATATCTGATAAAACAAAAACAATAATTTGAAAAGATACATGCTTCCCTGGTGGCTCAGACGGTAAAACGTCTGCCTGCAATGCGGGAGACCCGGGTTCGAGTCCTGGGTCAGGAAGATCCCCTGGAGAAGGAAATGGCAATCTACTCCAGCACTCTTGCCTGGAAAATCCCATGGATGGAGGAGCCTGACAGGCTACAGTCCATGGGGTCGCAAAGAGTCGGACATGACTGAGCAACTTCACTTTCATGCAACCCCAATGTTCATAGCAGCATTAATTGCCAAGATATGGCAATTGCCAAGACATGGAAACAGCTTAAGTGTCCATCAACAGATGGACGGATGAAGAAGCTGCGGTATATATATACGCACACAACAGAATACAACAGCCATAAGAAAAGAACAAAAATTTGCTATTTACAGCAACATGGATGGAGTTGAAGGGCATCATGCTAAGTGAAATAAGTCAGAAAGAGAAAGAGAAATTCTGTATGCTATGACTTACATGTGGAATATAAACAAATACAATAAACTAGTAACTATAACACGTAAGCTGCAGACTCACAGATACAGAGAATAGACTAGTGGCTATGGGAGCGGGGGACAGGCGCTACAGATGTAGGGAGTGGGAGGCAGAAACTGCTGGGTGTGACACAGGCTTAAAGAGGTATTGTAAGACACAGGGAATACAACCAACATTTTGTAATAACTGTAAATAGAAATTAAGCTTTAAAAATTGTATAAAAATTTTAAAGGAACAGATTTTCTAGATATCTTTAGGAAAAACATTATAAGCTTTGAATCAAAATATCCCATAAAATTTTTTTAAATAGCAGGCCAACTATTAAGAGATTAAATAATATCATAATTCTAACCTTTATAATATTATTTGATAAGCTATCATTCATAACCTTAAGCAAAAACCATCTGTTTTAGTTCTCTTCCACATATGAGTTTCAAGAAACAATTCTATTTGAGAAATTTTCATGTCATGTAAGGACAAATTTAAGGTAGATGTCAACTTTACCACCTCAAAATTTCATAAGAGGAAAGACTCCAAAATAACATATGATGACATCTGTGATAAATTATCTTCCATTTATATGGAATAAATATCAAAGGAAGGAAGAATACAGAATTAGAGAAAAATGAGCTGTTCCAACTCAGACTGGAGTTGAAAGTGTTCATAGTAGCATTTTTGTGCTGCTATGCACTATATCATGTGATAGATACAGTGTTCACAGGGGACATTGCTGAGAATTCTGGTTCTGACATTATTAGGTCAAATTTTAATATTCTGACTACTAAAATGTAATAAAAGTATAATATCATATATTAGGGATATATTTTCTGAGTTATTCTCATTTGCTAAAAGTCTACTCTATGTTGCTGATCATTTTGGTCTTGAGTTTCCATTTGGTCAAACTATGTATCCGATGTGCCTCTGAAGTGACATTCTATATCATGTAATAAGAAAGAATGGAATGAACAATGAGGCATTCAGGAATTTACTCTTGGAATTCACTTTACTAAGAACTTCACGCTAAATAATCAAATCACATTTCTTTTTCAACTACTGTAGTGTTTCGGGGTGAAAATCTTTACATATTTGTTTGTATTAGGGAGAGATTTTATTGAACTTAGAATTATAAAACAAAAGCTTATAATGGGATCACATATCTAACATACATTATTCAGTAGTGGATACCTGGTCAGTGTGACTGATTGTAAGTCCACAAGATACAACACATGGATTTGGGAGAAAACTCCTAAAAATATATCATTCATTTTGTTTTATCTGTGCCCAGAAGAGAAATCCAGATAAGCTACTCCACTAAATACTTGGGAAAAGGACTTGCGTAGATGCCAAATACATTTATGCAGAACCATAAAAGAGAGAGTGAATTCCCAGAGTGTCAGACATTTGTGGTAAAGAGGCCTGAAAACCAAGAGAGAAAAACAGTGGTTCGTTTCATTAGTATTCTATGCTCTCAGAACTAGGTAGCACTACTTTGATTTGAAATGCACGCACTCACCTCACACTGATAGGATGTACCAATTCTACCTTCTAATCAGAGTCCACAGGGCCATCGTCTAAAGTGAAATGCAACCTCCAAGCGAAAAACATGAAATGATGGAAAAAGTATTTTCCTCACTCAAGTGAAATCTGGTTTTATGATGTTCTTGCTCAAGAGACATCTGTTAGCATATTTGGATTTAAATGTTCAGATGTGCACTTTGTGCCAAGAAAATGCTTCCAATAAAAATGCCCTGACAACAAGTCTTCTTTAGGAGAACAGCTTTGAGTTTCACAGCTTAATTGGCTGGAGCCTGATCATGTTGGTAACTAGGGCCTTTCTTCTATTTAACTTGTACAATAGCAGTATCACCTCTCCAACATTAGGGGTTGTTTTGTTTTGCGTCTTAAGAAAAGAAAAAAGGAAGATGGCATAACTTAGTACCTATATTAGCTGTTAGGACTGCAGTCTACTTATACTTTTTAATGATTTCTTTTACAGCTTTATGTTCGTCATCAAGGAAAAGGGAACAAAGAGCTTTGTAATAGTGAGTTTTGTGTATATTCTGCACATGATATATTAGCTTTTTCCTATCTCTTCACAGTACTACTAGAGTTCACACGGACTGAAAAGTAACATACTAACAGAATTTAGTGTGTTTAGAGATTGGATACAGTCCTTTTCAAATGAAGTGTGTTGAAAATGGTAGTCCCCATCAATCCTTTGGCCAGTAGTTTTTTGTATATGTATGAAAACACTTATTCTGTTTCTAATCTTTACCCTTGAAATGACTCTGTTTCTAATAAATACTAATATCTAAAACCTGAGAATCATTTAAACTGAAGCTTAACGTTAAACCTTCATGACTTCTAAAATATTAAAATGTCATCATAAAAGCTACATTTTTAAAGCGGTTACATAAATTGTGTTTTATGATGCATTGTCTTATCATTTCTCAAAAAGGGAATCTGAGCTATGTTAGACCGCAGGTTTTTATACTAGCTAAAAAGATGTTTAAACAAAGGGGGAAAAGACAACAGTGTAATAATAATTTTTTAGGAGTATGTAATGTACCAAATTCTCCATTTGGTCTTTTCACTGTCTTTAACTGGCAGGAAATCTGTGATAATTTATAGTATAAAGATTAATTAATAGAGGTGAGGATTTAATAATCTTTTAAACTTATTTTCTCCACATTTTAAAGACATATATCTAGAACCAAATTTCTTTTTTTTTTTTTTTTTAAATATTTATTCATTTATTTGGCTGCACCTGGTCTTAGTTGCAGCATGTGGGATCTAGTTCCCTGACCAGGGATCAAACCTGGGCCCCCTGCTTTGGGAGCTGAGAGAGTTAACCACTGGACCAGCAGGGAAGTCCCTAGAACCAAATTTCTTTCTGCTTATCCTTGCTGAGAAAATTTCATTTCCTTTAGCTCAATACATAAAATCTGCACCTCTGCCTGCCAGAGAAATATGCTCAAGACGTGGTCTGTTCCATGGCTTGATACACCACAATAAATTGTTAATGATACATTACTGCACCAAAAAAACAAGCAAATGCAATACCATGTTCTCTGTACATTTCAAACAGAGCTAGGAAATTTCAAAATACTCTCTTTCAACTCTCTAACATCAATATCACCACCAATAAACAAGTATTAAACACCTGCACTAAACTTACAGCCCCATGTTGGATGTTGTTGGGTGTCCACATTCATTCACAACAGCCTATGCTTTACAGTATACAAAGATTTATGAAAATATGCAGTAATTATTCACCACCTTTCCCAAGAACCAATCACTCAAATACAGAAATACTCAAATTGATTATTATCAGCTGATATATAAAGAAATGGCACAAAAGGTCAAGACTAGCTCACCTGAAAAAAGAAAACTGAAATAAAAAATTAGATGACTTAATTTAGTATATATGATAGCTTTAAAACCCTTGCCACTATGAATATTAAACTCTACCAGAATGGCACATTTTACAGGTTCTATTTTCTCTCTGGCTTCTGGTGCTTCAAGCTTCACGTTAGTGATTTATGATTTATAATGTCAGTCAAAGCTCTTAATAAAAATACAGCTTTATGTCACTCAGTTGGGAATAGAATATTTTCCTTTCTCTCTCTGTAGGGTCCCCCACATACATATTGAACATATTTTAGGAGTAATTACAAAATATGAGGTTACAGGGCCACTACTGATTGTCATCACATGCCACTCAAAGTTCTTTCTGATGGGACAGTGAATTGATCAGAAATACCTTTCTGCTGGTGCCATCACATATTTGAGTATTCTGGGATAAAAGCACACAGAAGGCTTTCATTCTCCCTGAAAGGCAGAGACCTCCAGATACCTTCACAGTCCAATCAAGTCAGGCTCTTGGGATTTGAGAAATCCATCCTTCCTACACAGGCTTACCTCACGCATGTTAATCTCTATTATGTGGTCAAAAAGAGTGGTTTTCAAAGTGAGCCACATTCATTCCAGGGGCTTGTAAGATTGTGATTCACTAGTTAGAAAAGAAAATAACTAGAACTTAAACTACTAATACCTTTACTGTATACTCAATTTGGGCTTCCCTTATGGCTCAGTTGGTAAAGAATCCGCCTGCAATGTAGGAGACCTGGCTTCGATTCCTGGGTTGGGAAGATCCCCTGGAGAAGAGAAAGGCTACCCACTCCAGTATTGTGGCCTGGAGAATTCCAAGGACTCTACAGTCCATGGGGTCGTAAAGACTGAGAGACTTTCACTTTAACTTTGAATTGTCCAGGTGGTGCAAGTAGTGAAGAACCCACCTACCAACGCAGGAGACATAAGAGATGCAGGTTCAATCTCTGGGTTGGGAAGATCCCCTGAAGGAGGGCATGGCAATCCACTCCAATATTCTCGTCTGGAGGAGGAGTCTGGTGGGTGGCAGTCCACAACACAGCAAAGAGTTGGACATAACTGACGTGACTGAGCACACACACACACAGTGTACAGAATACTAGAGGAGTACATGTATAAAATTTATAAATACATATATCAAGAGTGCCCACTTAAAAATCCTTTTTTAACAGCTTTAGCGAGATATGATTTGTCCATTTAACGTATACAATTCCACAGTTTATAGTATATTCACAGAGGTGTACAATCATCATCACAAAAAGTTTAAGAACATTTTCATCACCTCAGAGAGCAGGCTTATATATTTTAGCTATCAGACTCCCTACGTCCCCATCTCTTCAGTCCCAAGCAGTCACTATCTTCTGTCCTTACAGATTTGCCTATTCTGGACATTTCATATAAATGGAATCATATAATGTGTTATCTTTTATGACTAGCTTCTTTCACTTAGCATAATGTTTTCAAGGTTTATCTATGTTGTAACATGTATCAGCATTTGATTCCTTTTAATGGCTGAATAACATTCCATTGCATAGCTATACCATATTTTGTTTAGCCATTCATCAGCTGATGGACATCTGGGTTTTTTTTTCCCCTTTTGGCTACTGTGAATAATGCTCTGAATATTTATGTTCAATTTTTCATATGCACATGTTTTCATTCCTCTTGGGTACACACCTAAAAGTGGAATTGCTGAGTATAACGTAACTCCACATTTAAGCTTTTGCGGAACTGTCAGACTGTTTTCCAAAGTGGCCGTACCATTTTTACACTGCTGCCATCAGTTTATGAGGGTTCTAATTTCTCTAAATCCTTGTCAACACTTGTTGTTATCCGACTTTTTGATCCTAGCTATCCTATTGGGCATAAAGTGGTATCTCACTGTAGTTTTATTAATAGCATTACCTTGATACTAATGATATTGATCATTTTTTGATGTGCAATTTTTTTGTGTTTTAACTAATGGTGTGCATCATCAAGAAGTTGCAAGGCAAGGGGTATAAAGTCCCCCAGCAATTTCAGAGGCAGTTATCTAATGAAAGCCCCAGACCACATTCTGAAGTAAAAACATGAGCTCTTATTCAAGACATTTAGCTCCTTGTGGATGACATATAAACCAAGTCCAAAAGCATGAGAAACCAGTGGGGGAATCAAAGATCAACCAGATGTGAACGACACTTAGATACCTCCTCCAAATCAAGGTAGTTATATAACTCTGAGAAACATATGGAGAATCACCTCCAGTGATGCCACTGCTTAAGCTGATGGCTGGCTCAAGGTCCTGACGAACAGATGGTAGCAGCAAAGCTATAGTCATTTCCTGGCACACCATCAGCTATCTATGAATGGCAACCTTTGTGACAACTCTGAGAGAGCACCATATTAGCATTAGAGGCCATGGCCTGTGTCTGTATAAACGGCTTTCCCTAGTACAGAACAAAAAGAACGACATAGAATTTAAAAAATACAGTAAAAATAAGTAATTTAAAGATTTGCCCTTTTTTGGCCAAAAGTATATCCACTCTATATTTTGGTATTATGGGACAAAGGTGACAGTCAACATTTTACTTAGCAAAATTATTTTTGGAAATTGCACAAGTTGGGTGAAACCCGAAGTCTGGAAACTCTTACTTTAGTATATGCCTTCCACTCTATAAGAAACTACGGTCTCCCTAACTCACTCTATTCATTGCTGCTTTTATATGTTTATTCCTACTGCGTCCCTAACCCTAGAACACCAAGTTTTCAGATCCTGTGTATTTTTTAAGACCCTACTTCTTATGCAGTGAGTTAGTCACTCTGTCAGTTTACTCAAATATTTATTGAGCATCTGAGTGGAAGGCACCATGCTTGGCTGAAAGAATGAGAAGTGTGTGTGCCAAGATGATTAGCTCATGTACCCTACTCTCAAGGGTTTTATATACTAGCTCTCCATCAAGTCTTCAGACTGATGAACAATTTCTGAATCACATCACCTAAATGGAATGGTGAGGGGCCAGACAATTTAAAATCAGAGCTGCTTTGGAAAATCTACCACATATAGGTCACAGTACCTACTACAGCAGACAATCTCTAAGAGAAGGCTTGCTGGATGAGTCGCAGCTTTAAATAGGAAAGAGGTCAATAATAAAGGTTTGTACTTTAAGTGAGATCAGCAAAGCAGAGCTTCCTATCTTCCTAAATCTAAGAACTAATGTCAACAAACCTTCTGATTATTTTACCAAGAAAGAAAACACTCTAATGATTAATTCTTTTTAAACTAATCCTTTTTATACCTCTAACACCAGAGTGGTTGTTGCTGAATAAAAAGTCTCTTGTTTCTCTCTTTTTTCTTTCTTAGATTAGAGCCTTTCTCACTCTAATCCTCACCCTGCTGAATTTAATTGCCTTGGCAATGCCAAAACAATGTCTGATCCAAATAGGTCAGAATTGATCGCTCTAAACCAATTGGTTCCTTCATTAGCAAGAAAATGAAGTAAAGAGAAAAGGCAGGTGGCTCTCGAACAGGCAGCTGGGCTTCTGCTCCTCTTACAGTGTCTCTCTCTCATTAAAAGGTAGTTGATCGATCGGCAACTTGCTCAAAATCCACAAAAACTATTTATCACTCCTGACACAGACCTGTTTTAACAGGCCACTCAACTCAAGATCTGGACACCCCAGACTGTTTGTATGTGTGGTCACACTCCCCCCATACAGACCTCTCTGGAGATCATATGGAGAAAAAGAAGGGCACATCATCCAAACTCCCACCACCTGGCAGGGCACCAAGTAAAACCTTGAGTGACTAATCCCACCAACGAGTCTTAGGAGCAAAGGGCTCCCAGGGGGAGGCTCTAGAGTCTACAGCATGGTAAAGGCAGACGGGGAGGAACTAGTCTTAGTGATACCAGTAAGTGTGGAAGTAAGCAGGGATCTAAAAATATCAATTGTCACCAAAGGGAAGGAGAAGAAAACAAGGTGGGAAAGGTAATGAAAAAAAAAAAAGAGGAAAAAACATACACAGGAAAAGCACAATACATTCATATTGCACCACTTCAGTTGGTTGGGAAGCAAACTAAGGAAGAAAGCAGGCAGTTTTGTCAGATGGTCTAGGAAACTACTTTTCTGCCAGAATCAATGAGTCTCTTATTTCTGGGGTCATGTGACTGATAACATAACATACTGCTAAGCACTGCTTCAATCAATGCAAAACAGCCTAGGGAAGGGAGGTATTACTTGAATTTGACTGAGCATGAAGGCTAAATTCCACACTTGGCACTTTACATAAGATATCTTACTGAACCGGATGCTAATCTTATAAAAAGTCATTTCTATCTTCATTTCACACACTAATAAAAAGAAAAAATCAGAAATATAAAGTAATTTGTCTAACGACACACAGCCAGTAGTAAGTGGCAGTCAGAATCTGAATGTAGTTCTGTTCAATCACAAAGTACACGCCCTTTTAATGAACCTCCAGTAAGGAATTTGAAAATGAAAAAAGTAAATACAGAATTAACTTATGGGGCTTCCCTGATGGCTCAGTGGTAAAGAATCCACCTGTCAATGCGGGACACGTGGATTCGATCCCTGGTCCAGGAAGATCCCACGGCCACAGAACAACCTAGCACGAGCACCACAACTCCTGAGCCTCTGCTCTAGAGCCTGGGAGCTTAACTACCTACGTCTGGGTATCCTGGAGCCTGAGCTCCAAGAGAAGCAACGGCAACAAGCCTGCGCACCACAACGAGAGAGTAGCCCCCGCCTGCCACAACTAGAAGAAAAGCCCACACAGCAAGAAAGAGCCAGCACAGCCAAAATAAATAAAAATTATAAAACAATTAACTTATAAATTATAAAAATAAAAACATACAATATTTTTTAAAGAAAATGAAAAGAGTGAAAGGAACAAGTAACCACATGTTTGTGTACTTCCTCCCAGTGGGTTCTTGGTAACTAATCTCTGTTCTTCACATTCTTTGGGGAGGAAGCAGAGTTAGCATTGCTGGCAAGCTTCCTCTCACTTGCTGCCTTTCGATATAGCTAACAGGGTAGCTGAAGAGAACTGGCCTTAAACACAATCAAGGTCAATTTTCTCCTAAATTTCAAACCCAGAATCAATTTACTTACACTTCAGTTCAGTTCAGTCGCTCAGTCGTGTCCGACTCTTTGTGACCCCATGAACTGCAGCACTCCAGGCCTCCCTGTCCATCACCAACTCCTGGAGTTCACTCAAACTCACGTCCATCGAGTCGGTGATGCCATCCAGCCATCTCATCCTCTGTCATCCCCTTCTCCTCCTGCCCCCAATCCCTCCCAGCATCAGAGTCTTTTCCGATGAGTCAACTCTTTGCATGAGGTGGCCAAAGTACTGGAGTTTCAGCTTTAGCATCATTCCTTCCAAAGAAATCCCAGGGCTGATCTCCTTCACAATGGACTGGTTGGATCTCCTTGCAGTCCAAGGGACTTTCAAGAGTCTTCTCCAACACCACAATTCAAAAGCATCAATTATTCGGTGCTCAGCTTTCTTCACAGTCCAACTCTCACATTACTTACACTTACGTGTTAGTAATTCCTTGTGTTAACAGAATCAATATGTAAGTAAAACTATTCACTTTTCATACAATCTGAAGCTTTACCATAGTTACTCAGTAAAAAAGCACTTATCAATATATTGAATTTATTTAACATTCACAAAACACCTTCCATGTTCAAGGCACCCACTCAGCCTTAATAAACACTATTATAGTTACTAAACACAAAAATCAATTATCTGAAATGCTGCTGCATTGTTGACATAAAGAGGAATATTGGCAATATTTGAAATAGGAAGTGATCAAGAGGTATATTTTGGAAATAATCAGATTTATCACTAATAATAGACCTGTAGAGATGCTGAACCTCTCAAAATCTTTATTCCATCAAAAAGAATAGGAGAAAAAAGGAAGGAGAAAAGGACATTTATTAGGGGCCTATTATCTGCTGGGCGCTATGTCATGCCCTGGGGATTCAGAAATGAACAGACCAGGGCACTCCTCTGCAAGAGTTGAGTCTAGGAGAAGAGACAAGATGTCTGTTGTATCATCCATCCGTCATCCACCCATCCCTTCCTTTATCTTCCCAACCAACAACTATTTACTGAGAACCTACAGTGTGTTGCCAAGCCTTGTGCTGGGCACTGGAGAGACAACAGTGGACCAGAAAGACATGGTCTCTGTTCTCATGAACTCAGAGTCTAGTGTAGGAGACAAGCCAGGAAACAGGCAACTATGATGAAAATACGTAGCTGATGGGAGGACAAGGTGGTCTGATAGCAGGGAGCCATGGGTGGCAGGTAGGGTCGGAATATTATGGGTTAAGCGACATCAGAGTTATAAAGGCAAACAAGGAAAAGAGAAACAGAAGAGGGAACTCTTTGGGGTAATACAGAATAATATGTAGGAATGCCCAGATGCAGCAGGGCACGCTAGAATGACTTAAGGAAATGTTACATATGTGTGTACCCAGCCTCCAGCATGGCCTCTGATGGCTGTCTTCTGCTATTCAAGTTTTTGTGTAGATCCCTCCCATTTTAATATGGAATCATGAAAATAATGATATATATTTCTGGGACTAGGTTAAAAAAAAGAAGAAAACATGGTGGCTTCTGCTTTACTCCCTCTTGGATCGCTTTCTCTGGGGGAAGACGGCCACCATGCTACGAGGCCACTGCAGCAGTCCTCTAGAGAAGCCAATCCGGAGAGAAACTCAGACCTCTAAGAGTCAGCGTCAACGTGCCGACCATGTAAATGGTCGCTTTTAAAAGTGAATCACTGAAGCCTAGTCAAGCCTTTGGATGACTACAGCCATGGCTGACATCTTGACTACAGTCCTGTAAGAGAACTCAAGCTTGAATCATCCAGCTAAGTTACTCTCAAATTCTTAACCCATTAAAACTGTAAGGTGATAAATGTTTATTGTTAAGTCACAACGTTTGGGTAATTTGTTACCCAGCAGGTAAGTAACACACATAGTATTTGAGACAGGAGGGAGGACCTTGAGACTAGAAGCTAGACAGGTAGGCAGGGCCAGATCAAGTAAAACTTTGAACAAGATGGGTGTTGGACTTTCTCTTGCAAACAATGAGGAGTCACTGGAGGTTTTGAAATAGGAAAATGACAGGTTTGCATTTCACAAGAACACATGGCTATAGAATGGAAAATGGACTGAAGAGAAGATAAAACCAGAGTCAAAATGCTCAGTCATATGTTGATGCAAATTTATTTTTTGTCATCATTTTACTACAATTCTTTTTTTAAAAATTAATTCATTTTTTATTGAATTGATTCTAGGAGTCTCTCAACGTCCTTCAACTTTCTCATTAACCCATGCTGCATTGCACCCTGTGGATTTGGATAAAACATCATACAGCTTTCTGAATAGTTGTCAAGGGGGTACAGGAAGCACAGAGAAACTAGCTCCCCATGGGGTGAACTCAGATTAATGGAAAACAGAAGAGGGAAGGAAACTGTTTGCTGGACAGTCTGCTGTGTGTCTCTACAGTGGTGGTGAGGGAGCCAGCATGGTGGGCATCCCCGGTAGCTCAGCTGGTAAAGAATCTGCCTGCAATGCAGGAGACCCCAGTTCAATTCCTAGGTTGGGAAGATCCTCTGAAGAAGAGATAAGGCTACCCACTCCAGTATTCTTGGGCTTCTCTGGTGGCTCTGATGGTAAAGAATCCACCTGCAATGCAGGAACCGCGGGTTCGATCCCTGGGTAGGGAAGATCCCCTGGAGGAGGGCATGACAACCCACTCCAGTATTCCTGCCTGGAGAATCCCCATGGACAGAGAAATCTGGTGGGCTACCGTCCATGGAGTCAAAAAGACGGACACCACTGAGCAACTAAGCACACACAGCACACAGCAGCCAGCATGATGCACTACATCATCATTTTCCCTTATCTGGCCTTTGCCCTCATCATTCTGGGCTGGAACCGACCAAAGACAATGTCAGGACTCTAATCCTTGCTTCAGATTCTGTATTTTATAGTTATGATGCTGAATATAGTAGCCAGTAGCCATAGCTGGTAGAAATGTGACTAGTCCAAATTGAGATATGCTGCAAGTATAAAATCCACACTGATCTTTGAACTTGTTATTTGATAATAATTGATACTGTTATTTGTGACAACATGGATGAACATAGAAGACATTATGCTAAGAAGGACAAATACTACTGCAGCTGCTGCTTCAGTCGTGTCCAACTCTGTGCGACCCCAGAGACGGCAGCCCACCAGGCTCCCCTGTCCCTGGGATCCTCCAGGCAAGAACACTGGAGTGGGTTGCCATTTCCTTCTCCAATGCATGAAAGTGAAAAGTGAAAGTGAAGTCTCTCAGTCGTGCCCGACTCTTAGTGACCCCATGGACTGCAGCCTACCAGGCTCCTCCATCCATGGGATTTTCCAGGCAAGAGTACTGGAGTGGGGTGCCATCGCCTTCTCCGGGACAAATACTACATCATATCAGTTATATGAGGAATCTAAAACAGTCAAACTCACAAAGACAGAGAGAGTAAAACAGCAGTTACCAGGGGAGGAGAAATGAGGCAGTATTAGTCAAGGTGTACAAAGTTTATACAAGATAAATAAAACCTAGAGATCTACTTATGGTACGGTGCCTACAGTTAACAATACTGTATTGCTATACATAAATATTTGCTAGAGAGAGTTATGTTAAGTGTTCTGATCATTATCACCATCATAACAGTTAAAAACAACAACAATAATAATAAATAAAGAGTACAGGAGAAAACTTTTGTAATGATGGATAGCATAGATTTTTGCCTTCATGGGCATATATAAATTTATTTCCAAACTCATCAAGTTGTATACATTAAACGTGTAGAGTTTTTGTATGTGTGTTAAAATATAATAAATGGTTTCAAATATTGATTACATGTTGAGTTGATTGTATTTTGGATATAATGGCTTAACTAAAATACATTTCTAAAATTAATTTTACTTGCTTCTTTTTGCCTTTTTTAATGTAGCTACTAGAAAATTTTAAATAATATATTTCTATTGGATAGCACTGTTCTAGAGAACCGAGAATAATACAATACATAATTTAGTCAAGAAAAGAGCAGTGAGTTATTGCAATGGATATGTAGAAAAGAGGATGGATTTAGAAAAGAATTTCATGAGGAAGAATTGCCATAATTGAAACAGCTGGACTGGGAACAGGGAGGAAAGAAAGGTGATGCCCAGCTTTCGGGACGGGGCAACTGAGAAGTCTTTTCCTGAGATGGGAATGCAGGAAGACCGCCATGGTGGAATGTAAAGTTAATCAGCTTTACGTATTTTGTTGTGAGCTGGGGTGCTACATATCACTCTGAGGAAGCTATGCAGTGGCCAGTGTGCTTGTGGGATGTGCATGAGAAAGATCTAAGCAGGAGTTGAAGTCTTTTATCGAATGATGCCGCTTGAGTCCATGAGATTGCCAGGGGAGAGTACACAGAGTGAGAAAAGCAGAGAGCACAAATAAACAAATACATTAAAAATATTGTTCTAGCTTGTGATTGGTGTCATACCAAAAACAGAGCAGGATCAAAGGACAGTGAGTGATGGGATAGGGTTGGGGGACTATTCAAGCCTGGGGGTAACTGAGATGGGAGCAAAGAAGAATGCAGGACAGAGAAAGTATATCCTGTGTAGAAGAAATACCAAGTACAAATGCGGAGAGTTGTGAAACAGCCAGACAAGTTCAGGGAAACAGCAGGAGCCTGGAACACAGACAATGAGGAACGGAATGGGAGCAACCACGTGAGCATAGAGTGGGCAGATCATGAAGAGCTTTGTGTTTTAAGCTAAGGACCTTGGACTTTATTCTATGGGCAAAGAGGAGTCCTGAAAATTTTTAGGTAGGGGAGTGACATTTGATTTTTATAATATTCTTTAAGGTACATGCTCTTAACTGAAAGAAGCCCTCATTCACTTGGCCCTGACATTTTCACTGGGTTCCATGGAGCACAATCTGAAAACCCCTGAACTCGATGACTTCTCTAGGCTTTAAGATCTACAGTCTATAGTAAAAGATTTGGTAAGAAAAGTTTAAAGTTGTTGAGCCAGTTTTACAAGTCTCCTCGCTCTCCTTCCCCCATCCTCCTTTCTCATTCACTCACTCTCAGATAATAATAAGCATGGTAAGACTAAATGCCAGGGATATGAGGCTATACCAAGGAACTATTACTGTTCATTTTGCAGCAGCATATCACATATTCAGACAAAATGCCAGGAAAAAGAATACTCTCTTGTTGTCATTGAACAACTCAAACTAAAAAGATATAATGAAAGTCACAGGCTGATTATCCAGCAAAGGCCTCCTCCAGGCACTTTCACCATCCTCCACGCACTGCTCTTCAACCCTTAAATGACTCCATTGCCCACCTACCCTTCCCTCACAGGTAAACATGTCAGGAAAAGGAGGAAACCACAAAACAAGTTAGCTGTGATAATGAAGGAGAAGAAAATCAATCTAATGGTTGAAAGGCAGCTTAATAATCTGCTTATTTCAACTATATAAGTCTAAGAAATTATTATTTTTTCCTAATTTATTCTTATATCCATTTTTTAAAAAGTATTTTATTTTACAGCTAGGACAGTGACTTGCCCAGAGTCACACACTCCCTGCTCCTCTGAGTTCAGAGTCCTAGTTATCATGTTACTTTCATTCCACTGAGATCTTCTAAGATGAAATACATTTCACAATGCTAAGATGGAAGAACATTTGTTTTCACTAGGGAAAGGTTTGCTTTTCAAATAAATGGTATCTAACAACAGCCTTCACCAGTGTTCCTTATAATACAATAGCAGGTCCTAAGGAGGGAAAAATTTGTAAACACTTTGCGCAGCACTGCGAAATGACTGTTTCAAAAGCCGAATGAGTTTCCGAATAAAAACTAAATTAAACTCACTATAAAAAACTTTTCAATGGACCATATCTAAATCCCACTGACTTCTTAAATCTTTCTGGACTTTATGTAATACTACCCAAATACAGAATATTTAGAATATCTGGAAGTAAAGCTCTAAATCTTAAAATCGCCTATTAGTTGAACTATAAATACTATATGCATATATTAAAATGAAAAGCAGTGGTGCAACAGAAAGAATGCTGGATATGAGACTATGAAGACTTCAGTTTTGCTATGCTACCAACTCATTGTGTGGACTGTACAATTTATTAGGTTGGTGCAAACGTAATTGCAGTTTTTGTATTGTTGAAATTTGCCATTTGATTTTGGAATACATTCTTTTTATTTTTTTTGGAAGACATTCTTAATAAATGTGGTCATGTTATAACATTGTTATATATATATATAACATGTTATAACATCATTTTAACGCACATTTCTTGCTTTATGTATTTTTGCTAATGACTTACTACTTGTTTATTTTATATGTATTTTGGACTGTGGAAATGATGTAAGACAAAAAGCAAATTCAAGTGATTTCCTTACTGGAGTTCAAAATGGGTCCTAAAACATGGAGACAACTCACAACATCAACAACACATTTGGCCCAGGAACTGCTAATGAATATAGAGTGCAGCAGTGGTTCAGAAAGTTTTGCAATGAAAACGAGAGCCTTGAAGATGAAGAGCATAACAGTGGCTGGCCATCAGAAGTTGACAACAACCAACTGAGAACAATCATAGAAGCTGATCGTCTTACAACTACACAAGAAGTTGCCCAAGAACTCATCATTAACCATTTTGTAGTTGTTCGGCATTTGAAGCAAATTGGAAAGGTGAAAAAGCTTGATAAGTGCATGTCTCATGAGCTGACCGAAAACAAAAAACAAACAAACATCATTTTCAAATTTTGTTTTCTCTTATTCTATGAAACAACAAGAAACTATTTCTCAGTTGGACTGTGATATGCAACGAAGGAGGGAAGAGGGTTCAGGATGGGGAACACAGGTATACCTGTGGTGGATTAATTTCGATATTTGGCAAAACTAATACAATATTGTAAAGTTTAAAAATAAAATAAAATTAAAAAAAAAAGAAAAAGAAAAGTGTATTTTATACAACAATAAGCAATGACCAGCTGAGTGGCTGGACCAAGAAGAAGCTCCAAACCACTTCCCAAAGCCTAATTTGCACCAAAAAAAGCTCATGGTCACTTTTTGGTGGTCTGGTTGCCCATCTGATGCACTACAGCTTTCTGAATCTTGGCAAAACCATTAAATCTGAGAGGTATACTCAACAAATAGATGGGATGTACCAAAAACTGCAATGCCTGCAGCTGGCACTGGATAACAGAAAAGGCCCTATTCTTCTCCATGACAACGCTGGACTACACGTCGCACAATCAACACTTCAAAAGTTCAACAAATTTGGCTACGAAGTTTTGCCTCATCTGCCATACTCACCTGGCCTCTCGCCAAATGACTACCACTTCTTCAAGCATTGACAACTATTTGCAAGGAACACATCTCCACAACCCTCACGACGCAGAAGATGCTTTCCAAGAGTTCATCGAATCCCAAAGCATGGATTTTTAAGCTACAGGAATAAACAAACTTATTTTTTGTTAGCCAGGACATGGAAGCAACCTAGATGTCCATCAGCAGATGAATGGATAAGAAACCTATGGTACATATACACAATGGAGTATTACTCAGCCATTAAAAAGAATACATTTGAATCAGTTCTAATGAGGTGGATGAAACTGGAGCCTATTATACAGAGTGAAGTAAGCCAGAAAGAAAAACACCAATACGGTATACTAACGCATATATATGGAATTTAGAAAGATGGTAACAATAACCCTGTGTACGAGACAGCAAAAGAGACACTGATGTATAGAACAGTCTTATGGACTCTGTGGGAGAGGGAGAGGGTGGGAAGATTTGGGAGAATGGCATTGAAACATGTAAAATATCATGTATGAAACGAGTTGCCAGTCCAGGTTCGATGCACGATACTGGATGCTTGGGGCTGGTGCACTGGGACGACCCAGAGGGATGGTATGGGGAGGGAGGAGGGAGGAGGGTTCAGGATGGGGAACACATGTATACCTGTGGCGGATTCATTTTGATATTTGGCAAAACTAATACAATTATGTAAAGTTTAAAAATAAAATAAAATTTAAAAAAATGTGTTGATTGTAATGGTTCTTATTTTGATCAATAAAAATGTGTTTGAGCCTAGTTATAATGCTTTAAAATTCAAAACCCGAAACCGCGATTACTTTTGCACCAACTTAATACTTAACCTTCCTGAGTGTCAGTTCCCCTGTTAGTAAGTGAGGTTACCAGTGAGCTAGTAAATAACTTTAATTCCCTATTATATGCTCACCAACCATTCTGGATGGGTTTGATTACCTACAGCAAAAACTGAATTGCCCACCCCAGAGTCTATTTTTCTCTTCTTAGTAAAATAACCTTCATTTTATTTTTTAAGCTTTGCACATAGCTGCCTACCTGGGAAAAAACAAACAAACAAACAAACACAATTTCCAAACTCTCTTGCAGGTAGCAAGAAGTAGCCATTTGAATATGTTCTGACCAAAGAGATGTAAGGAAGGATTGTGCAAGACACCCAAGAAGGTTTCTTAAAAGTTGCTGACTCAGCTAAGAAATACACTCTTTTGCACTTATTCCCTTCTTTCTCCCTGCTATCTGGAATTCTGTCATGATAGTTGGGAGTCCCATCAGCCATCTTGGATAAGGAGGCAATCTTGAAAACAGAAGCTAGTATTAATGATGGCAGAACAGAAAAAAGGAACCAATTTTCACATTTTCGTGGAATTACCATAGCAGTCCCAGGGACTATGATATAGTTCCAGTCCTATATTCAACCTGTTTTTACATGAGGATATTACTCTTGTGTGGGCTTCCCTGGTGGCTCAGTGGTAAAGAATTCACGTGCCAATAAAGGAGATACAGGGTCAATCCTCCGGATCGAGAAGATCCCCTGGAGAAGGAAATGGTAACCCATTCCAGCATTTGTGCCTATAAGAGCTCATGGACAGAGAAGACTGGTGGGCTACAGTCCATGGGGTCGCAAAAGAGTCAGACATGACTCAGTGTGCTTAAGCCCATAACATTTTTGGTTTTTTGTTATATGCAACTGAGTTCTAGATGATACAGTACCCTTCCCATGCGATCTCATAAAACTCTACATTTCCCTCATTTTAATACTTATCATACTTGTACAGTAATTGCTTTTTACTTGTCTGTTTCCCCAACTAGACTTTAATTTTGGTGAGGGGAACACTGCATCTATGTCATCTACTGTTGAAACCACAGTGCCTGGCATATGGTGGATAATAAATACCCGTACAATGATTGACAACTTTCTCTGCAAGAAAAGGAGAAAGAAGAAAAGACAAAGGAAGGTGTGATAATCAATGCATTAAGGCATCTGTCTGTTTCACAGAGTTACTGGAAGACAGAATAAATCAGCATATGTAAAAGCACTATAAATTATAAAGTATATCACATGTAGATTAATTGCATATAAGTGAGAAAAAATATATTACCATACCTCTTAGTTATACTGAGGTCATTAGAGTTATTCAGCAGTTCCTCTTCCCCCTAGGTTTTTCTCCATTATAGGGACCATTCTAACCCTTTAACCCTCTCCTAAAGCACTCTACCCAACCCTTGCCTGATTCACTTTCAGATGTGACTCTACCTCCTACTTTATGAGGAAAATGGGGGCCATCAGACAGTGTGTCTTCTAATTCTCCTCCTTTGCACTGTATTTCCCCATTCCTGTCACTTTTCCTTTTCAATGACTACCTTTCCACTTCTGTTCCTGATCCCACACTGTCCTGCTTCCTTCACCAATTCTTTTCTCCATCTGCCCTATCAGATACTACTTCTCTCTAGAATCTTTAGATCATGGCATATGGTCCCATCACTTCATGGCAAATAGATGGGGAAACAATGGAAACAGTGACAGACTTTATTTTCCTGGACTCCAAAATCATTGAAGATGGTGACTGTAGCCATGAAATTAAAAGACACTTGCTCCTTTGTGAGAAAAGCTATGATAAACCTAGACAGCGTATTAAAAAGAAAAGACATTACTTAGACAACAAAAGTCCGTCTAATCAAAGCTATGGCTTTTCCAGTAGTCATGTATGGATATGAAAGTTGGACCATAAAGAAGGCTGTGTGTCAAAGAATTGATGCTTTTGAATGTGGTGTTGGAGAAGACTCTCGAGAGCCCCTTGGATTGCAAGGAGATCAAACCAGTCAATCCTAAAGGAAATCAATCTTGAATATTCATTGAAAGGACTGATGCTGAAGCTTCAATATGTTGGTCACCTTATGCAAAGTGCCAACCCACTGGTAAAGACCCTGATGCTGGGAAAGATTGAAGGCAGGAGAAGAAGGGGAAGATAGAGGATGAGATGGTTAGATGGCATCACCGACTCAACGGATGTGAGTTTGAGCAAGCTCCAGGAAATGGTGAAGGAAAGAGAAGCCTCGTATGCTGCAGTCCACGGGGCTGCAGAGAGTCCGACACAAGTGACTGCACAACAACAACAACAACAACAACAACAACAATCTTTAACAGCTCTAACAGTTTAAGTTAAGTTAAAGCTCTAAAAGCTTTAACAGTAACAGTGGTTACTTCCTCTCAGATCAGATCCTGAAACCACACATCTGTTGTTACCCTATTCACTTTGTAAGCAATCATCCCCTCTCGCCTTATTTTTCTTGAACTCACAGTTCATACACACTCTTTCCACTTCATTTCAGACTTAGCTTCTCTAATCTACCCTTTTCCTCCCTTGCTCCACTGAAACTGATCTTAAGATTTATACACTGAAAACCACAAGATATTATCTAAAGAAATTAAAGATGATCTAAATAAACGGAAAACTATCCTGTGTTCATGAAATAGATGATTTGATATTGTTTTGATGACAATATTCTCTAAAGAGATTTACAGATTCAGTGCAAAACTTTCAAAATCCTAGCTGTATGGCAAAACCAATACAATAAAAAAAAAAAAAAATCCTAGCTGGCTTCTTTGTAGAAACTAACAATCTCATTCTAAAAATCATATGGAAAGGATCCAAAATAGCCAAAAGAATCTTAGGGGGTGGGTGGAGTAGAGGACTCCAACTTCCTGATTTTAAAACTTACTATAGAACCACAGTAGTCCAGATAGTGTGGTTATGTCATAAGGATAGTAGAATGCAACCCAAAAATAAACCCATACACCTAAAGTCAATTGATTTTTGACATGGGCGCCAAGACAATTCAGTGGAGGAAAGAATAATCTTTTCAACAAATGATGCTGGGACAACTAATATCCACATGCAGGAAAATGAATTTAGATTCCTACTTCACACCACGTAAAAAAATTAACTCAAAGTGGATCAAAAGCCTAAACATAAGAGTTATAACTGTAAAAGTCTTGGAAGAAAACCAAGGTATGTATATTCGTGGCCTTGGATTAGGCAATAGTTTCTTATATATGAAATCTGAAGCACAAGCAACCAAAAAAAAATTGATAATTTGGACTTTAGCAAAATATACTTTAGTATTTCAAAGGAGATTATCAAAAAAGTAAAGGACAACCTACAGAATGGAAGAAAATATTTATACATCATCTCTCAGATTAGGGCCTAGTATCTAGAATATGTAAACAGCTCTCATTGATGCTTGGGGCTAGTGCACTGGGACGATCCAGAGGGATAGTATGGGGAGGGAGGAGGGAGGAGGGTTCAGGATGGGGAACACATGTATACCTGTGGTGGATTCATTTTGATATTTGGCAAAACTAATACAATTATGTAAAGTTTAAAAATAAAAAATAAAAAAGGCAAAAGCTAGAAAGGAATAAGACTAAAAGCCATTTGTGAGATACAATAATTCTTCTGAAAAGGACATTATATATCTTTCATGTTTTAAAAAAAAATAATAATTATTATTTATTAAATAATAAAAGACAAATAACCCAATTAAACAATGGACAGATAAACAACAAATAACTCAGTTTAAAAATGGGCAAAGGATCTAAATAAGATACTTCTCCAAAGAAGATATACAAGTACCCAAGAAGCATATGAAAAGATGCTCAACATCATAACTGCAAATCAAACTATAATATACCACTTCACACCTACAAGGATATCTAAAATCAAAAATTCTAAAACCATGAATGCTGAGAAATCAGAACCAATACACACCAAAGGTAGAAATGCAAAATGGTACAGCGGTGAAAAATAGTCTGGAAGGTCCTGAAAAAGTTAAACACAGAGTCAGCACATGACTGTGCAATTCATATGTCCACACAAAAAGTTGTACATAAATACTGATAGCAGCATTATTTATAATAGCTAAATGATGAAAAGAACCCAGATATCCAAAAATTGATGAATGGACAAATAAAATACTGTATATCTATACACTGGAACATTATTCAGATGTAAAAAAGAACAAAGTACTGAAACATAATATAACACAGATAAACCCCAAACACATTACGTTAAATAAAAGAAATCAGACACAAAAGCCATATATTACATGACTGCATTTGTATGAAACGTCTAGAAAAAACAAATACATAGAGATTTAAAGTGGTCTAGTTGTTGCCAGGGATTGGGTGGAGGGGTAAAAGGGAGTGACTGCTTATGGGTGGGGGGTTTGTCTTGGGAGTGATGAAAACATCACATTAGATAGTAGTAAAGATTGCACAACCTTATGAAAATGATGAGCTTTATGGTACGTGAATCATATCTCAACAACAAAATATTTTTTTAAAAGGTAGCTAATGTTCAAGCTGGTTTTAGAAAAGGCAGAGGAACCAGAGATCAAATTGACAACATCCGTTGGATCATCAAAAAAGCAAGACAGTTCCAGAAGAACATCTATTTCTGCTTTATTGACTATGCCAAAGCCTTTGACTGTGTGGATCACAATAAACTGTGGAAAATTCTGAAAGAGATGGGAATACCAGACCACCTGACCTGCCTCTTGAGAAACCTTTGCTTCCTGTCTGAAATTAATTAAATGAAAGAGCAAAAAGAAATAGTCAAAGTGTTTTATTTTTTAAAGACTTTAGGATGAATTCAGCTTATTTTCTAAAGTGAACCCCACTTAAATGAAATAATAAGTTAGTTTGCCAAAGCCCAAATGAACATCAACAAGATTCATTTTCATTTCATTGATAAACATCAAATATGGACTCCCCCTAACATCAAGCAAGCCAAATCCTTCCAACAGGAAACCAATTCTAGACAGGGTTCTTTGTAGCCAAGTATGGATCCTTTAGGCAATTACATGGTCTTTTCATCAATGAGGTTCTTGCCATAAGCTACCTTGTATTATATCTTGTGAGAAGTAGCATAGTCTCACAAAGCACAGACTCTAAGGACTAGGCTGCCTGGATGTAAATCGTGGCTCTAGTATTTGCTAACTCTGTGACCATTTTGGGCACCAAAATCGCTGCAGATGGTGATTGCAGCCATGAAATTAAAAGACACTTACTCCTTGGCTGCTTAAGTCACTTGAGTCGTGTCCGACTCTGTGTGACCCCATAGACGGCAGCCCACCAGGCTCCCCCGTCCCTGGGATTCTCCAGGCAAGAATACTGGAGTGGGTTGCCATTTCCTTCTCCAATGCATGAAAGTGAAAAGTGAGAGTGAAGTCGCTCAGTCGTGTCCGACCCTCAGCGATCCCATGGACTGCAGCCTACCAGGCTCCTTCATCCATAGGGTTTTCCAGGCAAGAGTACTGGAGTGGGGTGCCATTGCCTTCTCCGTATTCCTTGGAAGGAAAGTTATGACCAACCTAGATAGCATATTTAAAAGCAGAGACATTACTTTGCCAACAAAGGTCCATCTAGTCAAGGCTATGGTTTTTCCAGTGGTCATGTATGGATGTGAGAGTTGGACTGTGAAGAAAGCTGAGAGCCGAAGAATTGCTGCCTTTGAACTGTGGTGTTGGAGAAGACTCTTGAGAGTCCCTTGGCCTGAAAAACAATCCAAACAGTCCATCCTAAAGGAGACCAGTCCTGGGTGTTCATTGGAAGGACTGATGCTGAAGTTGAAACCCCAGTACTTTGGTCACCTCATGCAGAGTTGACTCATTGGAAAAGACCCTGATGCTGGGAGGGATTGGGGGCAGGAGGAGAAGGGGGACAACAGGGGATGAGATGGCTGGATGGCATCACCGACTCGATGCACATGAGTTTGGGTGAACTCTGGGAGTTGGTGATGGACAGGGAGGCCTGGCGTGCTGCAATTCATGGGGTAGCAAAGAGTCGGACACAACTGAGTGACTAAACTGAACTGAATATTTCAAAGCAGCAGTAGGCCCAGTTGGGTAAACTCACTAGATAAAGAAACGGGATAGACAAATTTGCATCTTCTCAGGCAGAGTTCCAAAGCAGAGGATGCATTCATTACTTACAGCACAGCTAGGACAATGGAAGAAGAGTCAGATATTTAAAAACAGAAAGCTTTAGCCCAAAGCAAGTCAATAAAAAAAGAAAACAAAATCCTACACTACTAAACACATATTCCTGAGCATGCCTGGCATGCATGGGATCTCATTCTGCCAAAAACCAAATTCAAAACAAATACCAAGATTCTGGGGAGGGCAAAGCTCAAACAAGCAAAAGCATTTCTGGTTGTTACCAGCCAATATGGGAAAATAAACAGATGTGTTTCATTCTGGGCTAGCTATTATCAAATTGGCCCTGGCCAGCAAAGCAGGGGAGAGATGGGGGATGGTTTTAAAGTCCCCCACAGAGGTGAAAAGGTAGAGCTCAGCTTCAGAGTGGCCCTCACTTGAGACACTTTCTACCTCAATCAATTCTCTCAGAAAAGAGGCAAACTCAGAAATCCCTTCAGATTAAAGCCCTGACCCTTTTCTTTTCAGTATTTTAAAATTCATACTGGGAAGCAGCTCAGGCAGGAAACATGGCTATAATTGCTGAGCCTTTGAGTGCTTACTGTCCATCGTTACCAAGTGATCCTTGTCAGATTCATACCTCTAAACAATCAAGAGGAATCAAAGTCATAATGTGAGAGTTTCAGGAACAAATACAAAACGGCCTGATAGTTGAGGCTTTGGCTTGTGCAGTTCTAGGAATGTACTGTGATCTCTGGCTTCTGTCCAGAGTGCTAAAGAGAAGGTCTTTGTCAAAAGAAGGGCCTGGCCCCCTCAACTGACCTGGGCAGGGCTGTCACTAGACGTGTATCACCCACTTTGAACCTTTTTAAGAAAACAGATGCCCTATAACTGAAGATAATTTGGAAATTGGCACAATAGTTAAAAAAATAAATCCAATTGGACAGTCGGTGTAGGGCTCCTGCCAACTTCTGGTTTCTTGCCATAGAGAGTAATGATTCCTGTCAGTCACTTAGAAAAAGAATAGCTTCTAGAAAAGCCAAATCACCATGACCTAAAAACAGCAAACCTGCATCAGCACATAAAAACTTTCCAGAAGCCAGAAGTCTGAAAAATCAGATTCAAATCCAGAAGCTTAACCTCTGATCCAATATTGAAGCTATAATGAGAAGTAAACTATAAAACCACATTAATTATGTTACTGATTCTGTTGTTAAAAAAAGAAAGAAAACACAGATAGGTTGTATTTCCAGTGTGAATGAGACATTGTTTTGACAACTTCAATTATTTTATCAAGATTTGCCTATAATTTCTAAAAGCTGAATATCTTCATATAAATAGAAGCCAATAACATCAGGAAAAGTAGCCATAAAGCCTACTTGTGTTTCCATTTTAATCATAAATATTTTAGTGATTTTTAACCTGCTAAGCAATTCAACATTTAGACTAATTTTACATGCCACATATGTGCAACAGTTATAAATTAAAAATTTTTAAAGCCTCTTGTGGGGAGTTAAGAGCTTGGCAAAGGTTTTGGGGAGTGGGATGCAGTGTGGGTGTTTCATAGTTCAATAATAGTGGCAAGAATGCCACAGGGTTATGGGTCCAGCAGACATATTACTAGTAAACTACGTGTCAAGTGGGCTAAATTTTAGGCTTCTTAACCCAGAATCTGAAATTACATGCATTGGGTGTGTTCACAGGTCCTTAGGTTAAGGGCTGGGAAGATAGGGAAAAAAATTCTTTGCAACTCTGTGGGTGGGGGATGTAGCACCCTCTTACAAATCACTGGCTTCAACACAGCTCTACCATTTTAGAGCCCCAGAAAAGAGTAACTGTAAAGAGCATCGGCACAGCCTAAAGGCAAATTCTTTGCCAAGTTGTAATTTTGATCTGTAGTCTGAGAATTGATTTTTAAAATAATCTCCAAACTCTACTGGCTACGAACAAGTGTAAGCAAGCCCTGCATCACACTGTATAGGAATATATATACATTACCATTCCATTCCATTTCTTGTCAGAATTGGCACTTGGAAAGGCTGCTTAAATCAGGGAATTAAGTTTTCTTACAGTAAGGACTTGGCACACCCATTCCAGAGAATTTAGTGGTAGAAGAAGGACTGGGAAAACAATTTTCTGATATACTCAGCCTCAGAAACGGTGTCAGAAGGTTAAAGGGCTGATGCTGGATGTGTGATCTCATTCGATGCACGATACTGGATGCTTGGGGCTGGTGCACTGGGACGACCCAGAGGGATGGAATGCGGAGGGAGGAGGGAGGAGGGTTCAGGATGGGGAACACATGTATACCTGTGGCGGATTCATTTTGATATTTGGCAAAACTAATACAGTTATGTAAAGTTTAAAAATAAAATAAAATAAAAAAATAATAATAAAGTCAAAAAAATAAATAAAAAAATAAAAATAAAAAATAAAATAAAAGCACATGTAAAAAAAAAACAAACAAAAGAAATGACACTGGTGGAAGTTAAAGTTTCTAAATGTATTGTATCATCTGAAGATAATAATCGCCCTGGCCAGGGAGGCAGGACAGGTACTTTTATCACCTTGCCCAAGGAAGCTGAAGGACCAGTCTGAGAAAGATTCACACAACTAGTTAAGTGGCAAAGCCAGATCCAGAAATGAAGTCTTCAGAGTCCAAATTCTCTGTATTATTCCTGCTATCTGACTACTTTTGTAAATAACCATAAGAAGATAAACGAGGGGACAGAGATGAGACTGAACAAAGAACAGAATAAAAATCTATATTGCCCAGATAAAACCATAATTCAGAAAGACACATCCACCCCAATGTTCCCTGCAGCACTACTGACAACAGCCAGGACATGGAAACAACCTAAATGTCCATCAACAAAGGAAGGGATAAAGACGATGTGCTCTCTATATATACACACACACATATACATACAATGGAATACTACTTGGCCATAAAAAGGAACAAAATGCTGTCACTTGCAGAGATGTGGATAGACCTAGAGACTGTCATACAGAATGAAGTAAGCCAGAAAGAGTAAAAACGAATATTGCATAATATCACTTATATGTGGAATTTAGAAAAATGAAACAGATTAACTTATTTGCAAAGCAGAAACAGAGAAACAGATGTGGAGAACAAACTTATGGTTACCAAGGAGGGAACAAAGGGTTGGGATGAATTGAGATATTCGAATTGACATATATACACTAGTATAAAAAATAGATAACTATTAATATTGAGAACCTACTATATAGCACAGGGACTCTACTCAGTGCTCTGTGGTGACCTAAATGGGAAAAAAACTAAAAAAGGAGATAAATATATATACATACATATATATATAAATATACATATCACTGATCCACTTTTCTGTACAGCAGAAAATACAACATTGTAAAGCAACTATACTCCAATAAAAATTAATTTAAAAATAAAACCCATTTGGAATAAAGTGAAAAAAATTTACATTGCACCTGAATATTTCTCAGATTTTAACTTTATTTTCCTACAGGTCTGGAAAATAATTTACTGACCACACTTTAACTGTTTAAACTTTTATTTTCATTTTGAATCTAACTTGTAACACATCTGTTGATCACATAATAAAATGAAATTGCTAGAGATTAGGCAATGAGTTGTTTTCAGTACATTTCCACATTTGTTCCCAGTCCAATTCTAATGGCAGCTTTCAGAATGAGCCCAAAAAATTTCTGAGCAGTAAGAGAGGAAGCCCTTTTGGTGGGGGATCAATTCTGAATTCTAGTTCTTTGAAACTTTGTGTTCAAGATCAATTAATTATCTGGAATGTTTACCCTTTCTGATGCTAGTGCACCAGCCTGGCTCTGCATGAATCAGGACAAGGAGCAGACAAGCCTCCGTGCTTTCTGTGTGCAATCTGCACTGTCCCCTTGAGTCACCTGGTGGAGGTTTTGAACAATTCTGGCCATGAACTTAAAGTCATCTTCTCAATGTGCTCAACTTCAGTTCTAATTTAAACATAGGGAGGTTGGCTGGGTGGCTAAATGTGGGGAAATATGCAGGATGAAATCAGTAAAAGGAGTATTTTCAACAAAAAGCAAAATAATGTTTTATTTTCCCAGGATATCTGCACAAACAGGCTTTCCTATATTCATGGTTACAAAGATAATTAATAGGAAACCTTAAAAAAACTATGCAAATAGAACAGTGAAGGACCCCAGGCAAGGGAACCCTCTAAGTGCCTGAACAGGCAGAGCTATGGAGAAAGACTGGCCAAAGAGGCCTTCTGATCACCAGCTACGAGAGGCTCGAAAAGACTCTGATAGGGCCATAACTCCTGAGGAGGAGGCAATCCATGGCCCTACACACTTGGCACCACCAGGGTCCCCATAAGCCAAGGAACTGCGCCACCTTCACACTCAACTCTCACTGGGGCAGAGCTGCCACAGGCAAAAAAAGTCTTGCATCTATGCGCACAGGGTCTCTTCAGTCCTGTCTGACTCTTTGTGACCCTGTAGACTGTGGCCTGCCAGGCTTCTCTGGCAGGGAGGGGGGGTGGTTCTCCAGGCAAGAACACTGGCAGGGTCGGGGGTTCTCCAGGCAAGAACACGAGCGTATTGGCCAATGCTGGTTGCCACACCCTTCTAGAGCACTATATTTCCTGCTGCCCTAGCCGCCAACTCCCCTGAGTACCTGGTGTGGCCAGAACCCCTGTGACCCAAGCAGCTGCACCACCTCCACACCTGGCCCTCACAGGGGCAAACCCAAGTCCTCCAGGGCAGCCCCAGGAGTAAACCCCAGTGGACGACCCACACGCAGAGGTGGTAATAAAACCACAATTGAAACCCAGGGGCAGTGTGGCTAAGGAAGAAGACCCAAAACCTCCCACCAGCTGTACAAGCTGCAGATTAAATCCACATGATCAACTAGACAAACTCTGTGTGTCTATGTAATTTATAAAAGGTCATGGAGAGCTCCCACAAAAGAAAATGCACTAGTTTTGATAGCTGTGGACACTGGAGGCAAGAACACACAGGAGTAGGACCAGATTAGAATCTGAGCTGCCCCTACAGCCGGTCCAGAGATTAGCAGTGTTGGAGGGCATCCTAGGGAGGTGAGGTGGACTGTGACTCCCATCAAGGGAAAGGACTGACAGCAATGACTCAAGAAAAACATTTATTATTCTTATTTTTTGATTTGTTCTGTAGAATCATCTGGATTTTTTTTTTCCTTTTTTTCCCCTATGTTGTAGTTGTTGATTTTATTGGCACTATGAAATCCAATTAAGCTTTTGAGCTTTTCTTTTTCCCCCTCAGTCACATTTTTTATTATTGTTATAAACCTCAGCCTCTACATTGGGCCTTTGCAATTCTGTGGAGTTTTCCTTTTTTTTTTCTTTTCTCTTTTTAAATTTTATTTTTTAAACCTATTATTATTTTTTCTACATTTATTCTTTTGTTTGTTTTTCCTACTGTTCTTTTCCCCTTGCAGTTATTCTTTAGCATAATCTTCTTTATCTACCTCTATTTAACTTTGCATAGCTATTCTTTCTTTCTTTTCTTTCTCTCATTTCCTCTCAACGTATTTGTTAGTTTTATTTTCATTGCTTTAGTCCCCAGTTGGCACCTTGCTTTAGTTTTGTTTTCCAGCTTGTGCTTTAGTTTTGTTCTTAACTGGCAAAGATAATTTTTCATTTCCTTTGTTCATCGGGTCAATCTACTGTACTTTACTTTTGATGGACTCTTTTGACTTTGCTCATGGATGTATATGTTTATCTGTATATTCCATTATTTTAATTATTATTTGCTTGATTTTGTAACTGCCATTTGTCTGGAGTTCATCTTTGAATTTCTCCTTTTTGGATATTTGTTTTAATCTCACTTAGTGCCATAACAAACCACTTGTGGAACTTTTGTTCCTGACCAGAGATCAACCCCTGAGCCTTTGGGAGCACTGACTCCAAGACCCTAGACTACCAGAGAACTAACCCTAGGGAGCAACAAATAGTGAGAACTCACACAAACGAAACCACTTGAACACAAGACCCAGCACCAACCAAGCACCAGTAGCACCCTGTACAGGACGCCTCATCTAAACAACAAACAAAACAAAAATACAAACCCGATCATCAGCAGACAGGATCACCACCTCACTCAGCCTTGCCCATCAGAGGAAAAACAAACAAACAAACAAAAACTCAGCACAAATCTCACCATACATGAAGCTTACACAACCCATTGGACCAACCTTAGGAGGGCAGAAACCAAAAGGAAGAAAGAATGTAGAAGTAGGTAAAAGTATGAAAAAGTATGAAATTAGAACATTTCCTAACACCACACACAAAGATAAACTCAAAATGGATTAAAGGCCTAAATGTAAGACCAGAAACTATAAAATTCTTAGAGGAAAATATAGGCAGAACACTTGACGACATAAATCAAAGCAAGATCCTCTATGACCCACCTCCTGGAGTAATGGAAATAAAAACAAAAGTAAACAAGTGGGACCTGATTAAGCTTAAAAGCTTTTGTACAGCAAAGGAAACTATAAGCAAGGTCAAAAGACAACCCTCAGAATGGGAGAAAAAAACAGCAAATGAAACAATCGACAAAGGATTAATTTCCAAAATATACAAGCAGCTCATACAACCCAATGCCAGAAAAACAAACAACCCAATCAAAAAATGGGAAAAAGACCTAAACAGACATTTCTCCAAAGAAGACATACCGATGGCTAACAAACACATGAAAAATGTTCAACATCGTTCAGTATTAGAGAAATGCAAATCAAATCTACAATGAGATATCACTTCACACCAGTCAGAATGGCCATCATCAAAAAGTCTACAAATAATAAATGCTGGAGAAAGTGTGGACAAAAGAGAATGCTCTTGCACTGTTGATAGGAATGTAAATTGATACAGCCAATATGGAAGATAGTATGGAGATTCCCTAAAAAACTAGGAATAAAACCACCATATGACCCAGCAATCCCACCAACATTGAAAAAGACATATGTATCCCAATGTTCATTGCAGCATTATTTATACGAGCTAGAATATGGAAGCAACCTAGATGTACATCGACAGATGAATGGATAAAGAAATTGTGGTACATATACACAATAGAATATTATTCAGCCATAAAAGGAATGCATTTGAGTCAGTTCTGATGAGGTGGATGAACCTAGAACCTATTATACAGAGTGAAGTAAGTAAGAAGAAAAAGATAAATATTGTGTTCTAAGGCATATATACGGAATCTAGAAAAATGGTACTGAAGAATTTATTTACAGGGCAGCAATGGAGAAACAGACATGGAGAATAGACTTACGGACATGGGGAGAGGGGAGGAGAGGGTGAGATGTATATAAAGAGTAACATGGAAACTTACATTACTGTATGTAAAAGATAGCCAACAAGAATTTGCCATATCTATGGCTCAGGAAACTCAAACAGGGGCTCTGTATCAACCTAGAGGGGTAGGATGGGGAGGGGGATGGGAGGGAGGTTCAAAAGGGAGGGGATATATGTATACCTACGGCTGATTCATGTATGGATGTGAGAGTTGGACTGTGAAGAAAGCTGATCGCCGAAGCATTGATGCTTTTGAACTGTGGTGTTGGAGAAGACTCTTGAGAGTCCCTTGGACTGCAAGGAGATCCAACCAGTCCATTCTAAAGGAGATCAGCTCTGGGTGTTCTTTGGGAGGAATGATGCTAAAGCTGAAACTCCAGTACTTTGGCCATCTCATGCGAAGAGTTGACTCACCGGAAAAGACTCTGATGCTGGGAGGGATTCGGGGCAGGAGGAGAAGGGGACAGAGGATGAGATGGCTGGATGGCATCACTGACTTGATGGACGTGAGTCTGAGTGAACTCCGGGAACTGGTGATGGACAGGGAGGCCTGGCGTGCTGCGATTCATGGGGTCGCAAAGAGTCGGACACGACTGAGCGACTGAACTGAACTGAACTGATGGCTGATTCATGTTGAGGTTTGAGAGAAAACAACAAAATTTCTGTAAAGCCATTATCTTTCAATAAAAAATAAATTAAAAAAACTATGCAAATAATTATCAAAACTAGATTCAATTAGAAGACTAACAAATTCCATGATATTTACCTATCCATCTGTATTGATTCAAGAATCCTTGCATTCAAAGACCTGAATGGGCTCACTCAGATGCATGATCAAAGAAAAGCTGCTTTCTGTTTTCTTTTTGGAGACAACAGATTTTTCCCCTCCCAGGAAAGGAGTCCCAATAAAAAAGCTAATATATAACCTAAAAGTCAGCCTTTTTTACTTATTCACACTTGAAGGCCATGATCTAAAATTCTGACATCTCAATAGTGAGTGAACATGCTTCCCTGTGGTAGCCCATAGACAGGAGTCAACTATGTTGCTGCCAACAGGGAACATCTCTCTCTGAAGGCTGTTCCTTCTAACGCATTCTGTTTAGTCAAGGTAGTGATGTCATCTGAGTGACAATGCAACATCCTATACATTTTCAAACTTTTTTTTTTTAATGTTCTCACATCCTCTTATTCCTTTTGCCCACTTATTCTAATGCTCAAAGGTTCAATGCATTGAAGGTTAAAGAATGCAAAGCTTTGTAATACAGACAGGGAGATGAGCCCACCAAAGTTTTTTTTTTCCCCTTTCACTTGGATGAAATAATTCTAAGACAACTGCACTCACATTTTTGCCCTGTGTTAAGAGACACAGTCATGGAGGACCATTATGTCTTCCTATTGGGTTAACAAGAAAAATTTCTGAAAAACCATTTAACATACAAGCTATAAAAACTCCAAAGAAAACAGCTTCTGTGTAGAATCCATAAAGAGAGACATATGTGGAAACGAAGCAACAGGTTTTTTTCCTAAGTGTTGCTGACAACAGGACTTCAAAATTACTTGTCTTTGCCGCTCTCTCACTGAACCACCACCCACTGTCTGCAGTTCATTCTCAGCACACACAGAGCCCAAAGCAGTATCAAAAGGGAAAATGATATGAAATTCTATTCCTTCTGGTACTCTCAATACTATAGGTACTGGTACTAAAGAAAAATAGATATCTAGACAACCATACAATAGAAAAAGAGCTGGTGGCCTAAATAGTGTAAAGTGAATTACCTTAATTCCTTAAGCAAGCTTAATGTGGAACACTATGGCATCACTTTCCTGAGACTGTCCATAAAGGTTTTATATGAGTTAACTAATTTTGAAAAAAAGACAATGCATAAGGCAGTATAGTCAGCAGGCTTTTTAAAAATACATATAAAAAACATCCCTTAAATTTAGAAAAAGATGATCATAAATCCTGCTTACTTTTTTTGATTAAGAATTTCATGAAAAGTCTATATCTAGAATACATGACATTACAGGTGGTTATATGTATGCATGATTTCCTGAGAATAAAACTCAAAGCAAGACATAACTTATGTTAATTCGTCTATTTATCTCCTTATAGTGAGTCCAGTTTCATAATTATTAAGTTCTTAGGCTAAACTATTATATTTTCTGGGCTATAGCACATTAATGAGTTTTTATTAACAAACACTGTTACTTTCTTTGCTCTATGAAACTGATGAGTTAAAAAAAAACAATGGTTTTAATATTTTTGTATTCTTGATAAAGTCCAAAGCAACTATATTCTTATCTTAGAATTAAAAATAAAAATTTAATCAGTGAAACAGTCTCAAAAATGAACCACTGTATTCCATGAAAATGAAAAGTTGTGCTAGAAAGGATTTAAAAACAGATAGTCCCAAAACATTTTTTCATTGCTAAGAAAACATTAAACTGTTACCTGGTCATATATCTACTATGAATTAAATGTTTGCAAAGTGGAAGTTCTTCAGAAAATGTCTTTGATTGACTAACTTAAAGATCGAATAGTAATCAATGATAAAAAGGTCATTTCATGAAATCATATATGATTAATGAATATGGTTCCCAGCAGAGTTCTTCAGTTAACCTCTCTCTGCCTACATCCTAACTGTTGGCCAGCTAAGCTCTTCAAATTCAGCCTGGCCCAAATGGAGGAGCAACATGTGTGAGAAAGAACATGGAATTAAAGTAGACTTTAATGTAGACAAATGTGTGCGTGCTAAGTTGGTTTAGTCGTGTCTGACTCTCTTTTGCAACCTTATGGACTGTAGCCTGCCATACTCCTCTGTCCATGTAATTTTCCAGGCAAGAATACTGGAATGGGTTGCCATTTCCTTCTCCAGGGGCTATTCCCCACCCAGGGATTCAACCAGCGTCTCCTGTCTCCTGCAATGGCAGGCAGGTTCTTTACCACTAGCGCCACCTGGGAACCCCTGAACAAATGTTAAGACATATTATATTTTTGGAGATGAAAACTCAAAATTATAGGATATCACTACTCTGAATTCTTGGGCTTCTCCAATGGCTCAGCAGGTAAGGAATCCACCTGCAATGCAAGGGACACAGGAGAGATGCTGGTTTAACCCCTGGGTGGAGAAGATCCCCTGGAGAAGGAAATGGCAACCCATTCGATATTCTTGCCTGAAAAATCCCATGGACAGAGGAGCCTGGTGGGCTACTGTCCAGAGGGTAGTAAAATGTCCGACACAACCGAGCAACTAAGCAAACTCCGAATTCTTAACAACATCTCAACCCTTCTCACCCTCTTCCCACCCCTCAACTTAGACAAGTTGATTATTAGGTGAATTTGGAAGGGTAATCAAGAAAATACAGCCAGGAAAATCTTGGAAGTAGAAGAGCAGATATTCAAATGTATTATAAAGCCTCTCTAAAATAATATGATATGGGCACATGAATAAATAGCTCAATGGAACAGAGTAGAAAATCCAAAATATAAAATAAATTTTGTATATGAAAGTATATGTATATTATACAGTATAGTTAACACATCAGGAGTTGGAAAAGACTCACTTTTTAGTAAGTGGCATTGAGTTAACATTCTTCACAACATACGCAAGTACAAATCCTAATGAATCAGATTTAAATATAAAAGAAATGAAAAGATAGGAAGAACCAGGGGGAAAAAACAGATAAATGCCTCTACATTTGGGTGAGAAGAAATGTAACTACAATCCAGAAGTATAAAGGAAAAATACTGGCAAATTTGACTATATAAAAAGCAAACAAAATTCTACATAATAAAAAAATTCCATAAGCAAACCAAAAGTCCAAATAACAAACTGAGAAAAAATATCTACAGCTCCTATTACACACAGATGTTAATATTCCTAATATTCAAAGAAGTTCTAAAAATAAAGACTAAAACTCATGTAGAAAACTGGGAGACAGAATTGAGCAGAGTCTGCAAAAAAAAACAATCGCCAAGCCTCCCCAGAACATGAAAAATATGTTCAATTTCCCCTCCACCACAATAAGAAAAATAAAGATCTCTCATCAGCTAAATTTCCAAAAGTTTGAAAAACATACTCAACTGGCACAGTGGTGGGGAAACAGGCTCTCATGTGTTGCAGTTAAGTACTGCATTTGAAGGGTCATTTGATGGCGGGGATGAGGACTTCCTACTATGTGACAGTGTATCGTGGATTCAGCAGTCATATAAATATACATATATATATAAACCAGCTATATCAAAAATTTCTCAGTTGGGAATTCTGTGAGTTGCCTTAGAAAATCACCAATCCAGCCCACTGCATATAGTTGTATATGATGGGTGTGTACAACCCCAAGGGGCAACTTTCCCATGGGCTATACAAACCAGAGCTGTTCGATGTATAGCCCTGCTGTTAATCCTAGCCCTAACAAAATGATATCTTCCTACCAAACTCTTATTTTGATTTGAATTAAGTTTCTTCCTTCCCTCCTCAATCCTCTCTCTCTTCTTCCCTTCACCTTCCCCCTCCCCCTACTTTTTTTTCCTTAACTAAACTCACCAGGAGGACAACATCATCCCTCTTTTAGAAAGCAATTTTCCCCCTCAAAGATAGACTCCTCTCCAGCCACATGGCTTAAAGCAGGAATGGCAAACTGAGATTTCCACGTGGGTTGCATGGGTGGAGGACGAAGGCATACTGGAGACCGTGCGCTTATACCCACCAAACCAAGGGCACATGTGGAGCTGGTGTCAACAAGGCTTCCTGTTTCTCAAGAGCAGCTGATGATTTGTACTTTTATGTGAAATTCTCCAATTTCTGAGAGCTGAAATCCAATTAAGATTTCTTTCTACTGTACAGGCAAGCAAAAATTCCACTGTTTAGACCTGTAGTTTCTAAGCGCTATTCTGGATTTTTCAGGAGGGTTGCTTTTTAAAAGAGAAAAAAAAAAAATTTATTTGGCTGCGTTGGGTCTTAGTTGCAGCACACAGGATCTTTGTTGCATTGTGAGGGATCTTTCATTGCACTGCACAGATTCTCGTTACAGTGTGACAGCTTCGTTGCTCTGCGGCACTTTGTTCCCCAACGAGGGATCGAACCCCGTGTCCCCAGCACTACAAGGCAGATCCTTTAACCACTGGACCACCAGGGAAGTCCCCATGGGGGTTATTTTTTAAACTAACTAATGGTCTGGTTTGTTCTTCTCTAGATCATCATTTGTCAAAATACAGCAATCCAAAGAGACATAATTTTCTGAGAATGTGATGGTGATTGGTGCATAGTGTGATATCTTAGTTTCACATGTCATTTTCCTGTATAAGCATTCTGGAGTCTCATTCTTTTTTTAAAAAAAGTAAAGAAAAAGAGTAGTACACCATCTTATTCTGGAACTTGCTCTCGAACTGGAATTTTTTATTAGAATTCAGATTAAAAGCCAGCTCCTTTGATGGCTGATTCAGTCTTTCTGTCCCACTGACTTAGTATGTGACCTTTTAAAAGTTCCCCATTCATAAAATGGGAATAATGCTACAGTATTTACTTGATGGGGCTGTTGTGAGGATTGAACGATCTGATATCTGTAGTGTTCTGCACAATGCCTGTCTCATAGACAAACTTACCAGACAAAGAAACTAATATTGTCAATGTAGCTGCTAAGAATACCCCCAAAGTTTCATCAAGGTTTAGCTGTTACATTTATTATCACCTCTTTTTATTCATGGCCTGTCTATCACTAAAGGAGACTTAACAACTGACAAAATTTACCATTTGCAAAAACACAGTCATTGCTATTCAGGGCCTAGTGTTTGTCTAGGTGCTCATTTTAAGTGGATTGTTTGATGATATGTTGTAACATCTTCCTTGCTATCTGGAATAGGAAGACATCTGTAATTATCAGGGTCATCCAGAAGCTATTCTCTAGTTTTCTACAGCTGTCTTTTGTGCTTCATGGCATCTCAAAAATAGTAAGTAATAGTTGCTCTATCAATACATTTTACTAATTCTTTGAATAACAAAGGATACAAGTCACAGGGCCCTGCTGATCTGAACTCATCATTTTCCCCCAGCCATTTATTATTATTATTTAAAAAAAAAAAACCTTTTCTCAAGCGTATAACCTCTGTCTGGCTACTGCCTTCCTCTTTCCTTCCCTTCACATCAATCTCCACTGCGTCTCCCCATTCATTCCTCAGTGTGCTGCCATGGCCTGCTGCCCTCACCACGCCACTAGATCTGTTCAGATATTTTTTTAGTCCTGCTGACTGCTGTGCATTCTTCTGTGACACCATCCTTTCCTTTTATTCTTCTTGTTTCTTCCTCCACTTTGTTTTAAGTACCTTTCCATTCTATGTATGATCCTTTTCCTTTATTTTGTCCCTTAAACACAGGTGTTACTCAAAAGTCCCACCTGGCCTTCTCTTGCTTTTACTCTGTGTACTTATCCCAGGCAATCGTATCTGTAATCATTACTTCAGTTAGCTTCCTTAAATGAACAACATTGAAATAAGTAACTACTAAGTTTCAGACCCACACTTCCAACTGCCCACCGGATACATCTCCTGGAAGGTTCCATAGGTACTTTAAAATCCAAACATCCAAGATAGAAATGATCAACTCAATGCTCCCACTCCAAACTTTTCCTTTTTTCAACATGGCAGTGGCACCACTATCTTCACAGACTCTGTGGTAAGGCGAGCAGAGCCCCCCCGCCCCAAAGATGTCCCTGTCCTAATCCCCAGAACCCGAAAACAGACAACGTCGCTGGCAAAGGGGAATTAAGGGTGCTAAAAAAAACTGGCCTTGAGGTGAGGCGATGACTCTGGATTATCTGGGTGGGACCAATGTAATTACAAGACTTTTTTTTTTTTTTTTTTTCATTTTTTATATTGGGTTATAACTGATTTACAATGTCTTAGTTTTAGGTGTACAGCAAAATGATTTAGTTATACATATATCTATTCTTTTTCAGATTCTTTTCCCACACAGGTTATTACAAAGTATTTAATAGAGTTCCTTGTTCTATATAGTAGGTCTGTTGATTACCTACTTTATATGTAAGAGTAATCACAAGATTTTTAAGTGTGGAAGAGGAAAGCAGAGATCTGGAGTCAGAGGTATAGATTAATAATATAAGAAAGAATCCACCAGCCATTGCTGGCATTGAACTTGAAGGAGACCATAAGTCAAGGAATGTGGGCAGTCTAGAATCTGGAAAAAGATCAAAAAAAAACCAAAAAAACAAAAAACCAAAGGTTTTCTCCCGTAGAGCCTCCAGGAAGAATGCAGTAGTAGTGACTTAGCTCAGTGAGGCCCACTTCAGATTTCCAACTTCTGAAACTGTAAGACAATAAATCTGTGCTTTTGAGCCACTAAATTTGTGATAACTTGCTATAGCAGCAACAGGAAATTGATCCAGCACCCAAGGCAGGAGGTGGAGAATTACCCTCCACTTCTAGTCCATCATTCTCTAAGTATTACTGCATTTATCACCTAAACAACTTTCCGTTCATCTTTTTCATCCCCATTACCACAAACATCCCATTTCATCTAGACTATGATCACAGTGTCCACTGGTTTTTCTACTTTTTAGTTTGGTACCTTCATCAACTTCATACCTATCCATTGATACTTGCTATCTACCAGTGGAGTTCTCAAAAAATAAAAATAAAAAAAGCATACCTCTCCTGATCATATTTCTTCAAATTTCTCCTCAATGACTTCAGGAACAAGTTCAAACACCCCTAGTAAAGCCTCTAAAACACTATCAGAACAGAGATTGACTGTGTGTGTGCTGTGTTCTATCGCTCAAACATGTCCAACTCTTTGAGACCCCATGGACTGTAGCCCCCAAGGCTCCTCTGTCAGTGGAATTTTCCAGGCAAGAATACTGGAGTGGGTTGCCATTTCCTACTCTAGGGGATCTTCCCAATCCAGGGATCAAACCCACATCTCTTGCATCTCCTGCATCGGCAGGCGGATTTTTTTTACCACTGTGCCACCTGGGAAGCCCCAAGATTGACTATATGAAACATTGCTGAAAGCTAAACATTGCTACAAAGATGGAAGGCAAGAGGTGAAGGGGTGACAGAGGATAAAATGGTTGGATGGCATCACTGACTCAATGGACAAGAGTTTGAGCAAACTCCAGCAGATAGTGAAGGACAGGAAAGTGTGGTGTGCTGGAGTTCATGGGATCACAAAGAGTCGGGCACGACTTACAACTGAACCACAACAAAACATTGCTAGGAATGTAAAGAGATGGAGGAAACTACGCTGAACAGAATTCCAAAGTACCAAGTAATACATGAGGTTGGAAGGAAAATCCTGGGATGTGGGGATACTGGGGAGAAATAATAGTCAAGATTCCCGGGTGGCATGGGTAGGTGTTGAACTGCCATTTAAGAAAGGTCTGTGCCTTTAACTATAGGACTTAGTATGTTGCTGGGCAGGGGGGGCGGTGCAGGGCGGGGGCTCTGCAACCTGGGACCTAGTCACTAGAGAGCTAAGCCTTTTCCTCCATACCCCTCAGCATCTCTAAAGTACCATTAAACAATTTATTTCTAGAAATGGTATCAAATAACTGGTCTGCCCAAGACTTAGAAGCTATGTTCTCTCACCCCCTGTCACTCTGTAATACCCAGGTTCTGCCCTTTGATCAAGCACCTCATCTCTACATAAGGGCAGCTCCTTGGAGGCAGTGTCTGAGTCAGCCTCACCACCCTGAGTCAGGCGTCCCCTCTGGTCTCTCACACTGCCGGGGACACTCTTGTTGCATGTATCTCATTGAAATGTAAAGACTGATTGGTTTTTAATCTATACCCTCTGCAGAGAATGGAACCTCTTTGAGGGTAAAACTTTGTCTTTGTCCCTGAGCATCTGAAAGGTATTGACAAATAACTGGTATTCAAACATTTGTTGAATAAATAAGTATGCAAATATTAGTTTTAGTTGACTTTTTCATTTTCCCACAATATGAGTAACATTTGTTTTGGGTAACTGATCATCACAGCTTACGTTTTCCCCCACAGGGGAAGATGAAAAAAATGGAAAACCTTTTAAGTCATTTATCAGCTTTCTACCATGGGAAGAGAAAGCAGCCGAACAATGTACCCTAGAACTCTTGCCTACTATAATTGAAGGATGTTTTTTTCTATTATCATTTATGTCTTTGCTTATGGCCCATAAAGAGTCAGATTTAACTGCACTGAAAATTTAAGGGAAAAATATAAAGGATCTTGATGAAACAAAAGTGTTGGTATGAGATGAGCCTTCCAAGGGAAATAAATTACACAAAATCACTCTTTCTGACTCTAAGTATAGGGAGAAATATGTTCAGGGTTGCACAACTACCATGTAAATGTGTTAAGGCCCAGATGCAGAAATTGGCCTAATTGTATATAAGACTATCCACTTATAAATCAGACAGTCTGGACTTATCTTCCCAAGTGTATTTTGGTCCTTTTCTTTTCTCCATCTCCATCACTCCCCAACACCTCCCACTGCCACCCCTAAAGAGGAGTAGGGAAAGGAGTGAGGAAGAAGATAGACATTTATGTATTTAAAAACACTGTTAGGACTTCCCTGGTGGCTCAGTGGTAAAGAAGAATCCACCTGCCAAGCAGGACACGTGGGTTCTATTCACGGGTTGGGAAGATCCCCTGGAGAAAGAAATGGCAACCCACTCCAGTATTCTTGCCTGGAAAATCCCATGGACAGAAGAGCCTGGCGAGCTACAGTCCACAGGGTTGCAAAAGAGTCAGACACAACATAGCGACTAAACAACAAAATACTGTTACCTTTTAATATATGTATTTCATAATATTTTTAGGTGGTGACCCTGCCTTTTATTTAAGATCTACTGAGATTATACCTGGTTGAGTTCCAATGTGATAAAGCCCCATGTTCTCTCCTCCCCCTCCCACCATCCTGATGGCCCAAGAGGGATTCTGTTTGGTGGGGGTTCTGAGTAGATTTAATTTTTACCTGCAATCTCTATTCCAAGAAGGGCTATAGAAAATGGTCAGGACACCCTTTCCATTTATTGATTACTCTTGTTGGAGGCTTGTTATGGACAAAGCTTCCCATATCCATTCTTATTACCAAGTAATTACTGGTCAATTCTAGGGATTTCAAGTTCTTGAAGAATTCCACTTTCAAATGATGAATATGTAGACAAATGTGGCTATATATTTAACTATATAATGGAATATTCTTTGACCATAAAAAGGAATGAAGTACTATTCGTACATGTATCATGTACAATATGGATGAACCTTGAAAACGTTATGCTAAGTGAAAGAAGTCAATCGCAAAATACCACATATTTTATGATTCCATTTACATACAACATTCAGGATAGGCAAAGCTTTAGAGACAGAAAAATTAGTGGTGCCTAAAGCCGGAAGGGATGCAGAAATGGGGAAGACGACAGCTAAAGAGCATATGGTTCTTTGGGGGACAGTGAAAATGTTCTAAAATTACTGTGGTGATGGTTGCACAACTCTGTGAATTTATTTAAATCAATGAATTGTACACTTTAAATGGGTGAGTTGTATGGTATGTGAATTACATCTCAATAAAACTGTTACCAAAAAAGGAAGTGCTTATAATTGGGAAATGCTTCACATTTATGAGACCCCCCCCCCAACCCGATTAGTCCCTTTTACTTGGTCTGAAATTTCAAATTAATGGTGATTAAAATAATAAAGAGAATGATCTAGTCCAGCAAAGAAGAGAAAATGCTCATTTTGGAAGACTCCAAAAAACTGGCTTAAAAAATATTAAGATAAAACATTTTAACACTTTTCAAGATGCTCAAAGCAATTTTCCTTCTCTACAAACTAAATACCCAACAATAAGGGAATATAAATAAATCACACTAGAACCGAAATAGTAAAAACTGTTTCATCCCAAGATATTCATAAGTTTACACATTCTGAAAAACCACTGACAACATCTCATTTCCCCGGCAAAATATGGAAAAAAATTTAATCTTTCTAAGTTTTTAATTATTCTATAAGTAGAAGATAACTATTTTAAGACTAATACAACCAGCTTTGCCACTAAGATGAACATGATTCCACACCATTACTACGCTGACAATATCCAGAAACTTATATGACTCTCTGAGAGCTTTTTTCTTTAATCACTTTATAAGAGCAACCCTGCACAAGAGGATCAGAAGAAAACAATGGGTGGCACTCCAATGCAATGTTGGGCAGAGGACTCTGCTCACTCACCAGCTAGGAAGCTCCCTGGTCACTTGTGAAGCAACCCTAGTGGTGACCCAAACTCAGTCTCAGAAAAATTCCTGGATCACAGACCTTTGTGAATGCTTCTGACTTGTTAAATCCAAAATTACCAAGAGGTCAACAGTAGGGTTTTATCAAAAAGATAGAGTATCATGCAACCATTAGAACTGGTACCAGCGACCACTACAGGAAAAGGTTTAAGAAAATGTTACACAAGAAAAGCACAAAATTTTAAAAAGATCTTATAACTGTTGAATATGGTAAAGCAGTGATAAGATCAAATGAAAGTTTTAAGATTCTTATTTCCTTTTATTATGTCATAAAGTGTATTTAATAATAATGTTTTACAAAACATTTACAGTTTCAGAAGGCAGGATTATTTAGATTGCAAGATTATTTTATTCACTCAGTTTTGAACATATATCTTGTTTTTAAACTTTATTGTTATCTCTTTAACAATACACACACACACACAGACACACACATATATATATATATGTATGTATCTCCTAGGCAGCATTATAGATAGGACAGTCCATCTCAAAGATGTCTGCTTCTGTATGTTGGCCTCAGGATGGAGGCAAAGGATTCAAGTGGTTCATAGTAATATGGTCAGTTATAAAACTTCACATATTCAACATTTGCATCCATGACCGGGTAAATAGATGACAAGTAGACTCCACTGAATTCAGAGATGACACCAAACAGTATGGCATTAGCTAGATGCTAGAAGGTCTGACTAAAGCTAAATTCCCAATGGAATAAATGATTAAGTTCATTATAGCAGGTACAGATTATGTCCATAAAGCAAAAGAAATAAAATACAAATATTAAGATACAGAAAAGGTTGGCCCAAAATATGCATGTTTGCCTCTGAAAATAATGATCAGTTGCTCTCAGTTTCTATTAGGGATCGGCGGCAATGGTCTCAGAATGCGGTCTGAGGGACTTAGGATAACTAAGAAAAAAAAAAAAAAAAAAGAAACAACTCAGTTGGTTAAAGAAAACACCAGTGCTATCAAATACAGCTGTAAAACCTCCCCATCAAGTTAATTTTCTAAATCAGAGGTTTTCAGCAGGGGTTGGTACCACTCTAGGAGGCATTCTAGAAATTGGAGGAGTACTTTTTTTTTTTTTAGTTTTATTTTATTTTTAGACTTTACATAACTGTATTAGTTTTGCCAAATATCAAAATGAATCCGCCACAGGTATACATGGAGGAGTACTTTTATCTTCCAGAAGACAGCTGTAAAACAACCCTTATCCAGCATCCCAGAAACCACTCATATGCCCCTTCATGATATGACTGTTAGTAAAGCAAGTTTTTCCACCCTGATCTCCTTCATAGGTGACTTGATTATTTTTGACCCTTTATACTTCTTTATAAACTTTAGAATCAACCTATTAAATTCCACTAAAAAAACAGTTGGGTTTATATTAATATGGGTTAAAATTTTTTTATGTGGGTAGGTTATATCTTCTAAAAAAATTTTATTTCAGGATGGTAAGGGCCATTACAAAATATTTCTTCTAAAAAGTGAATGTGCCTGTTAGTGCTAAGAACAAATGTTCTATATGAAATAAGAATGTGGCACTACTTTCCCTTGTTGAATAGGGATTCAATATTCCAGGACTAGAGCTTTGGTTAAAAAAAAAATGCATTTAAGATGATCATACTCATATGCAAACCTTTCTAAGACCATCATGACTTGCCCACCTAATTATTTTACACAGGGTTTTCTAGGCATAAATATGCCTTGATATCCTTTAGGGGTTTAAGTAATTTTATCAAAACCCATAATTTCTTTTGTCAATTATCAGAAGATGACCAAAGGACACACACACTAATGCCAAACAAGTCATCATACACTAACTCCCCATGTTTATTTTGGCAATTAAAGCCAACCTGGTTAACAAGACTTGGAATACATGAAATCAAAGGATAAAAATTAGTATTTGGATTCTGTATTTAATCATATAATAAGAAAGAATAAATCTGATAATAAAGAGGTTAAAAGAATGTTTCTGGAATCTTAAAAATTTAATCCAGACCTGTTGGCTTATACATCTAAGGTGAGTAAATGATTATATTTTTAAATTGTTCATGACAGAGTCTATGCCATGTTCAGCACTTTCATTTACTGGCTGCATGACCTTGGACAAGTTACTTGATCTTTCAGAAGCTTGGTTTCCTTATAGAAGAATATTGACACAACTTTTTGTATAAATTACTGACGATGAGTATGCAAAGCATCTAGGAGCTAGACACTTAAGAGGAACTAAATAAGTGAGGGCCATTAGTATTATTTTTATACTCACTGATTGACTTGTGAATGAGTGAATGAATTTCAATGGATTATGTCTCAAAGGCATTTGCATTTTAAGGCTTTTATTTCTAACTGTGGAATGAAAATCTTTGTCTCCTTTAAAGGAACTTCAGGCATCAGCAAGCAGATGGCATAGTCCATTCAAAATTCATCCCACAAGGTCATACTGTTCAGTTTATAAGCAAGAAACTCTGAAGCAGTTGAGAAATTCTCTGCAATACAGGAAAAAAATGTAATATTGCCCAACAATTGGTTCAATGACAAAGTTCCTGCTTATTGTAAATTTTCTGTCAATTATGCACCACAAGTATTAGATAGGTTTCCCATCCTACTGGGCTTGAATCAGAATGAGTTACAAAAGGTTAATCCATCTTCAAGATATAGAGATATTTCTACTGGAAATATTCAAAGGAATATACTAGAAGACAGCATGATGTATAGAAAAAGCAATGAACTTGCAGCCAAGAGAAGTGGGTTTTCATTTTCATTCTAAAGCAGCATTAGTATGACACTAGGCTGTACACTAAATTTCTAGAGGTTTCACTCTTTCATCTAAAAATGAGGATGACTTATCATCCCTTCAAGATTCTTGTAAGCTCTGAGATTCTACTTGAAAGGTATATCCAAGCTGGTGAATGGGAGAGGGAATTCCAGACTGCTCCTTGCAATCACATTGTATTTAATGGCAAGTCCAAACCAGAAGCTGTATCTAATATTATTCATGGTGCCTTTATAAAAGCAGGGTCAGGATGGACCTCTGGAAGGAGTTTTCTGAAGCTGCTACAAGCCTATTCCCAGGTGTGGCAGTAAATAAGAAAAATGTCAGATGTGGTACAATGCCTGAACTAGGCAGCACTCCCTTAATGTCACAGTTCCTGGTATTCTCAGATTGCCCGGTGAAGTCTCTCTCCTCTTTGCCTCCTCCAGCCCCCAGGCTAGCATGACCTCTCTACAGGAGCCCCATGAAGTTCACAGTGACGCTCCTGGAACACTGTACCTTTATGCACAGTTGATGCTCAGCTCGAGCTGCATATTAAAATTACCTGACAAACTGTGAAAAAAAATACTGATGGTGCCCCCCGCCCCCACCCCCTGCCAATTTAGTCAGACTCTCAGTGAGGTGGGAGGTGGTAAGATCTAGACATCAGAATTTTGTAAAAGCTCCCGAAATTATTCCAGTATACAGTCAGAGTTGGGAAAAGTGCACACTAGGAAAGCAAGAACAGTCATACATGCACGGATTGTCCAAGCAGAGAAGGACACTCTCTGGAAGTGAGCAGAGGGAATTCTAGACTGCTAGCAGCACCACAACTTTGTTTTTCTAACCTCTGTGTCAAAGTATTTGTGTGCGTGTTTATGAGTGTACAAAAAGATTACATTATATTGGTCTCAAGAAAAACTGTCAACAGTAAAGATAATTGTAGGTAATAGAAGACTAACAAAAAGAAGAGAAAACCCACAAAGATCTACTTTTATGTATAAAAGAAATGCTAATTGCATTCTCTTAGGTCAACCACTCTCTATTTGACTAATTACAATGCAACACAGTAATGATAAGGTATGTTATGATTATGACTAATGCGTGTTTTGCATTAACTAGAGTAAGTTTTATTTTATTACAAGATTAAACTGTTCCTGTTCGCTTAACCTTCATAGCTTGTAACTCCAGAAGAGTGAATGTAACTTTGAGGGAATGCTGCTTCTAGGCACTAGGAAGTGCTAATGTTCAATGTTTGCATAAGTGAAGGTACTTTTCCATATTTACATAAAAAGAGGTAACTAGGTCCCTTCAAAGGTATGAGGAACAAAGCACAGTTACTCTCAAGGTTAGAGGTTCTAGGAAGGGTTGCTTTGTTGAGGGTAGTGGGGGTGAGGGTGGGCAGAAAAGGAAAGATGGGGCTGCAAAAATTGCTGAGATATATTCCTGATATTTAACTATCGAGAGGTACTTCTGTAGAGGACTTTTAAAAAGGGGTGGAGGAACTTGAAGTGACAGCTCTTCTACAGAGCCTGGAACAGCCCCTTGTTGAACCGACACTCCCTTAGGCCCCAAACCTCGGTATGCTCCACTGTGTTAAAACCTGCTTTATTAACACATTTAAAGCACATTTCATGGGGTCGCAGAGTCAAGTCACTGAACTGAGCAACTGAACTGAACTGAAGCTCTTTGAAAGCTATGACTCATTTCTCTTTGCTTTCCTATGTATTTCTACCACCAAGAGAAATATTTGACACAAAGATCTCAATAATTACCAATAAATGAATGAATTTACGAATGCTTACTATATGATTTAAATAACACAAATCCCTCGTAGCTCAGTCAGGAAAGAATCTGCCTGCAATGCAGGAGACCTGGGTTTGACCCCTGGGTTGGGAAGATCCCCTGGAGAAGGAAATGGCAACGCTCTCTTGCCTGGAGAACCCCATGGACAGGGGAGCCTGGCCGGCTATAGTCCATGGGGACACAAAGAGTTGGACATAGTGACTAAACATATCTAGTCATAGATGATAGAGTCCTTTGACTCTATCATCTACTGCATGAGTGCTCTCCACAAGTCCACTGTGTTTCCATCTAGGATTCTGAAGACCTTTATTAAGGACAGAGCTTAGAGCAGAATCCTGTGGTATTTCTGTCACCAGAAACCAGCATCAAGTGGGGGGTCACTGATTCAGAAGCCAACACTCTGAATGTAATTGCACTCTTTTATCAAGTGCCTTGCACAAACACGGTCTTAAATGTTAGCTCATCCTTTGTTTTATCTAAAAAATGTCATAAAAAACACCACCAAAATTTTGCCGAACTCCAGATACACTGTTTTTTATAGCCTACCCTGATTTTCTTACAAAACTCTAAAAGAAAATCCATTTAGTTGGTAATGACTTATTTTTAGACAACTCAAACTGGCTATTAGAACTATGCATTTTTCCCTAAATGCTCATAAACCATCAGGTTAATTGCTAGTTCTAGAGTTTTGCCAGGGATAAAAATCAGGCCTATTGCTATTTGTATATAGTTGCTCCTTTTGGGAGGAAAAAGAAAAATCACCTGTAGTATTAGCCATCAAGCTAGCAATCGTGGTGAGTGAAAATTCCAAAATCAGATCTGAAAGTCCTCCGAGTTCCCAGGGATGTAATTTAGCAAGAGCCTGACTGTACAACTATTTTAAAGCAGTAGATATATCCTTGCTTTTCCTTTGACTCTCTTACCCACCCTGAGCTTCAATTTCTTCTCAAAAATGTTTGTTTTTTTCCCTTTCCTGTTTAAAGGCCAAACTCCTTACCAAAGAAGGAGTTTAAAATAAAACTAAAGATAAAAGTTTAACAATTCTGTTTTATCACTGGTAGCAAATAGTGTCATACCTTCTTTGCTATGTCATACCTTCTTTGACTATCTCTTCCTTATCTTTTCCTTATGGTTCAGAACGTGGTTCTGAATTTTTTAAAAACCGATTTGTGTTGCCTATAGTATTTGTTTAGATCCTCTCTCACCTGGGTTTGATCCCTGGGTTGGGAAGACCCCCTGGAGAAGGGAACAGCTACCCACTCCAGTATTCTGGCCTGGAGAAGTCCATGAACTGTATATTTCATGGGGTCGCCAAGACTGAGCTACTTTCACTTCCACTTTTCAACTCACTATGAATAAATACTTCAAGTCCTCCTGCATATCTTATTCTCTAATGACTTCACCTTATTCTTTGTTTTACAAAGTATGCAAATTAAAAATTACCATCACCCCATCCCAAAATCTGCCATCTGACTTTTGTGTCCATACTCTGACTTGCGTCCATTTACAATGGAAGAAGTATCTCTGCTCTCTTTCAGCGTCTCTGTTGGATCATACCCTTTTTTGAATACTCAAGGACTTTGTTCTTATAATTATTCCCTTTCTCTCTTATATCATAAAATTCTCCCTCTCTACTGAATCATTCCAATTAGCATACAAATGTGTCTTAATACTCCCATATTAAAATAACCTTCCCAAGACATCCCCCACCCCCTGTCCCTCTCTGGTTACTGCCCCATTTCTTCCCTCCCCATTCTTTCTAACCACTCCAATTGGGACTTCATTCCCACCTTTACACTGAAATGGCTTGTCAAGGTTACCATCAATTTACCTTTATCAAATCCAATGGTCAGGTTTGTCCTCCTTTTCACTCCTATTTTACTTTCAGCATCATTTGGTATAGTCAACTGTTTCTCTTTTAACGTTTTCTATACTTTGCTTCCAAGATGCCACACTCTTCAGGTTTCTCTCCAGTCTCAACAGCTCCTTCTTTGTTCTCTGCAGATTCAGCCTCTTCTTGACCTCTAAATACCAGAGGGCCCATTCCTCAGTTCCTACCCTTCTTTCCCCCTCTCTCCATCAGTAGCCCCATCTAGTCCAATGGTTTTAAATATCCACCAATATGCTGGTAACTACCAAAGTTAATATCTAATCCTTGCTTCTATCCTAAGCTGCAGACTTATATATCCCATTGCCTATTCAACATCTCACTTGGATATATACTATTACTAATATTACTGATAATAATATTAATAGCAGCTTCCCTGATGGCTCAGCGGTAAAGAATCTGCCTGCAAGACCCTGGTTCGATTTCTTGGTTGGGAAGATCCCTGGAGAAGGGAATGGCCATTCTAGTATTCTTGGCTGGAGAATCCCATGGACAGAGGAGTGTGGCGGCCTACAGTCCATGGGGTCACATAGAGTTGGACATGACTGAAGTGACTAAGCAGCAGCAGCAACAGTAGCAATAGCTAACTAACATTGACTGAGAAATTGACGTGTATCCAATCCTGAAAGTGATGGGAATACCAGGCCACCTGACCTGCCTCTTGAGAAATCTGTATGCAGGTCAGGAAGCAACAGTTAGAACTGGACATGGAACAACAGACTGATTCCGAATAGGAAAAGGAGTACGTCAAGGCTGTATATTGTCACCCTGCTTATTTAACTTATATGCAGAGTACATCATGAGAAACGCTGGGCTGGAGGAAACACTAGCTGGAATCAAGATTGCTGGGAGAAATATTAATAACCTCAGATATACAGATGACACCACCCTTATGGCAGAAAGTGAAGAGGAACTAAAGAGCCTCTTGATGAAAGTGAAAGAGGAGAGTGAAAAAGTTGGCTTAAAGCTCAACATTCAGAAAATGAAGATCATGGCATCCGGTCCCATCACTTCATGGCAAATAGATGGGGGAACAGTGTCAGACTTTATTTTTCTGGGCTCCAAAATCACTGCAGATGGTGACTGCAGCCATGAAATTAAAAGACGCTTACTCCTTGGAAGGCAAGCTATGACCAACCTAGACAGCATATTCAAAAGCAGAGACATTACTTTGTCAACAAAGATCCATCTAGTCAAGGCTAAGATTTTTCCAGAGGTCATGTATGGATTTGAGAGTTGGACTATAAAGAAAGCTGAGTGCTGAAGAATTGATGCTTTTTAACTGTGGTGTTGGAGAAGACTCTTCAGAGTCCCTTGGACTGCAAGAGATCCAACCAGTCCATCCTAAAGGAGATCAGTCCTGGGTGTTCATTGGAGGGACTGATGTTGAAGCTGAAGCTCCAATACTTTGGCCACCTGATGCGAAGAGCTGACTCATTTGAAAAGACCCTGATGCTGGGAAAGATTGAGGGCAGGAGGAGAAGGGGACGATAGAGGATGAGATGGTAGGGTGGCATCATTGACACAATGGACATGGGTTTGGGTGGACTCTGGGAGTTGGTGATGGACAGGGAGGACTGGCGTGCTGTGGTTCATGGGGTCAGAAAGAGTCGGACACGACTGAATGACCGAACTGAACTGAATCCTATTTTAAGTGCCTCAGGGATATTAATTAATTAAAATTTTACATCAGTCATATGGCATAGGTTTGGTTACCATCACCATTTTACAGATGAGGACACTGAAACCATTTGTTCAATAGCCATCACAACTAGAAAGTGTCAGAACCACATATTTCAAAATTAACTTGGCTAAAACAAAACCTCCTGATTTCCATTCTTCAAACCTGCTTCTCCGCACCATCATTCATCCACGTGCTAAACCAAAAACTTCTCTCCTCCCTTCTCTGTATCTACTCTATTAACGGATTCTGAATATACCTTGAACCAGACAGGCATAGCATTCTATTTCCATGACTAGCACCCATGGCCCTACTGCCATCACTTCTCCTCCAGGCCACGGTCTCTCTGCTTCTACTCCTGTCTGTCTCTATGTCCACTACAACAAAAGAAAAAACTTTGGTGGGGAGGGGTCTTTAAAATATTCTAATAGCAACCCATCTCACTCAGGACCCTCATGATCGGGCGGGCAACTGGCCATATCTCCAACTTCACCTATTACCACCCTCCCTCTTGCCACATGGCCTTCCTTCTGGTTCTGAACACACCAAGCTCATCCTAACATTGTGACTTTTCAAGGGTACTCCTGCCTGAAATGCCTCACCCTGAGATTTTTACTTATTGATTCCTTCCTGTCACTCAAGCCTCAGCTCAAATTTTATCTTCTCTGACTACCCAATTTAAAGTTTCCCACTTCTCTACCATGTTTTACCAATATTTTCTTGCAGTGTTCATATATGAAACTGTCATATTTACTTGTTTTTCTATTGTCTGTCTTTCCTCCACCAGAAAATATATGCTCCACAACAACGGGGACCATCTCTGTTGGTTCACTGCCGTGTATCCTCAGTGACTGGAATAGAGAGTACTTGGCACTCAAGCTCAATGAGTGCATCCAAATTCAAAGAACTCTCTCTAGTAATAGTCTGTATTGAGACCGTGTGTGATTACACATCAAATTTCATTTCAGTTTTTTCATGGATGTATATATGCATATGTGTGTATATACAGATAGATATATAGATAATGCAATATAGATAAAAGATAAGGATATAGAGGCAATGTGGGAGACCTGGGTTCAATAATTGAGTCAGAAGATCCTCTGGAGAAGGCAATGGCAACCTACTCCAGTATTCTTGTCTGGAGAATCCCACAGACAGAGGAGCCTGGTGGGCTACAGTCCATGGGGTCATACGAGTTGGACATGACTGAGCGACTAACACATAGAAACAATATCTATACATCTACATAGAAAACTCTCAGAAAATAGGAAATATGCTTTAATTCTGTGTCCCATAGGTTCCAGGAATACATATAATGCTTAATACAGGTCTGACTTGTTTTGTCACAACCCAAGAGATATGTTCCTTTGGCTCCCTATGAGCCCAGACAAACACTCAGGTTGTTCACAGTTTTCCTCTAAGCCTTTAACAAGAATGAGACACAGAAGATTGCTAAGTTTTATCTTACAGAAAGAAAAAGATCTTGAACACTCTAACAAACAAAAACAACTGACCTTTAGAACAGAAGCACCCCATAGATCTCTATCTTTCTAATAATATATTGAGGCATAAGAGTATTCTGTTAAAAATACAAATCTAAGAGAACTTTCAATATTAACATTCCAATTATAAAGTTAACAATTTGGAACAAAATCATTTAATGCCATATATCTTTTAGATATCTTAAACCTCAAAGTTATACAGAATCACTCCCTAGTACTGATAAATAAGATTAAAAAGTAGATAAATAAGAGACACAATTTTATTAAAAGGTTAAAAAAAATGAAGCTAAGAGTTAAGGATTCCTGCTATAGCTAACAGAAGTAGCAGAGTGAGGAACACTCAAAACGACAAACTCCAATTTTCCACCTTAAATCCAAATCTCCCACTCATCCCCCACCCCCCTAATATTTTACTGTCCAACACTTCAAGGAAAAGCTACAGAATCTTATAAATGAAACTAATGAGGCAATAGCCATCCAAATTCTAATTTGTATATATTTTAACATCAACATTTTCATTCATGGAGTTTTCACTTAAGAAAAGCGAGCAAGACAGTTTTGTATGCCTTGCTCCCTAGCCCTGTACTCTTCCCTCAGCAAGAACTAGAACCTCTCTGTGAGAGTCAGCTGTTGGCATTATTCAGGTCACAGAGTGAACCCCTTGCTGTATCTGTAAACAGGAAGTGCTATGAATTACAAGTCTACAACGATGGCTGCAGTCATAGGAATACACATGTTGGCACCCTCCTCAAGCATCCAGCTTTTCTCTTAACTTCCTATGATACCTAAATCATGCCAGTTTCTTCTATCCTCCTAAAGATGCAGAATCAAACATGGTATCAAAAGCAGCTGATGCGAGCTGCCCTAGTGGCTCAGTGGTAAACAGTTCACCTGCCGATGCGGGAGACATGGGTTCGATCCCTGATCAGTGATTTGCTCCCACATGCCATGAAGCAACTAAGTGCATGTGCCACAACTATCAAGCCTGTGCCCTAGAGCCGGGGAGTTGCAACAACTGAGCCCACGTGCCGCAGCTTCTGAAACCCACGTGTCCTGGAGCCCGTGCTCTGCAACGAGAGAAGCCACCACAATGAGAAGCCTACACACTTCAACAAAGAGTAAGCCCTGCTCGCCACAAACAGAGAAAAGTACAAGCAGCAACGAAGACGCAGCACAGCCCAAAATAAATTAAAATGTTAAAAAACGATAGTACATCATACAGCTGATAATGTATACCACAGTAATGTATCAGTTAAAACAAATTACAATAAATCCAAGGTCTAAGGAGTAGGAGTATATAAACGCAGAGTCTATAATGACAAGCTGTGTATGTTTTAAGACTGAAAGGTCATGGTGACACAAAGATAAAGGGAGAACAAGGACATTAATGACAAGGTGCCCCTGGATGTGCCCCACTGCCCTAGAGTAGCCACGGGAGGGTGACAGCAACTGGTCACTCCTTACAAGAGGGGAAGGGGTTCTAATCAGTTATCTTGCCCCTGGCTTCGAGACTCTGAGGTTAATCAACTGTAGTATTTGTCAGCTCCCAACAGCTTGAGGAAGAAGAAATATAGAAAGATGCAAATATCTTATTTGGATTCATGTTCTTTTCCCATTATTATTAATTTTTACTACTAGTCACTGAAAAGAAGTGTGAAAATAATATCTGTCTTTTTCTGGGTTTACTGTTATTTCTTTGAAAAAGAAAGACATTTTGAGAAGGACTATGAAAACTGTATTACTCTTTCCATATGTTTTCTGATGCAGTCATCTTTAATCTTATATCCAAGACATATCTGTCTTACTTTGCAATGCTCGTAAACTGAAGAGTCTAGGCTTTTGTTCAGTACATAGTTCACGTACAGAAGATGGTTTCATTAATAACAATTAAGGGAGAAAGATCATACTGAAATGTACAAGATTAACCCTGAATACAAATTTAAAGCATGGGACAGTTTTCAGATAGGGATCTCTATATATAAGATTTGAAAAATCAAGCCATCAAGTCTCTTCTCTGGAGAGGGATACAAAGAAAAGAGGGAAGCAGAAAAGGCAAAGGGAAGCAACCCGTGTTAAAGGGTGATATGTCAGACCCAGTCTCAGATTTTAAGAAATCTTTTCAAAGCCACACAGCTGGATGAGTGTTAGAGCTGGAATTCTAATATAAACAAAACCCACCAGCTCCAAAGCCCAGTGGTCTCTGGGGACAGAGAAGGGAGGATATTTTCACCTAGGTCCACAGCATTGATTCCGACATTCTAAAACTGTAGAAAGACATGACTGTAAGAATGCTACCACTAGGAATTCCCTGGAGGTCTGGTGTAAGGACTCGGTTGCTTTCACTACCAGGGCCTAGGTTCAGTCTCTGGTGGGGGATCTAAGATTCTGCAAGTGTGGCCACACACACACACACACACACACACACACAGAGTGCTACTGTCTCATCACTCTACAGCAAGTTAGTACATATAAAACCTGTGTTCAGAGAGAAAAGGTTGAAGTAGGGAGATGATGGCCACCATCTCACTGTAAGGTACACACTGGCAGCTAACAACCTTTCAGAACTAAGAGGGCAAGTATATAACTCCAATTCTTCAGCAGGGCTATGAGAATGACAGGCCACAAGTTCAGAGCAGAGCAAGTGAAAAGCACTACTCAAAACATCTCCCACAAACCACCAATAAGACAATATTTTCAAGTAGAAATACTACTAGGAAATAAGCCTTTGGGTCATTTAAGCCTCAATTAGATAAACAGATTCTTTCCTCTGAAACCTACAAAGGAATAGTCCAAATGTGTTTACTGAGCACCTACTCTGTGTCATGTATAGTTTTAGATCTTGGGAAGCTTCATTTTAGTGGGAAACATAACAAATTTTAAAAAGACAAAATAAACTAGTAAATATACACAGTATGTGGATGAATGCTATGGAAAAAAACAAAAAACAGTAAAGTACATAGGCATTTGGCAATTTTCAAAATAGGGTAGTCAGAGAAGGTCTAACTGAAAAAATGGCATATGAGTGAAGACTTGGGGTAAAGAAATGAGCCATGCAGATATCTGGAGGAAAAAGCTTCTAGCAAAGGGAAGAACAAATTCAAAGGTCCTGAGGAAAGAGCACCTGTGTGTTCAAGGACAGAGGAGAGGTCAGTGTGGCTGGAGTAGAGAAAATAAGGAAAAGAGTAGGAAAAAACAAAGCACCCCCCCCAAAAAAAAAACAAAAACAAAGCCCAAGGGGTAATGAGCACCATATCTGTGGGGCCTTGGAGGCTACTCTACAGAGTGAGGGCTGTTTAAATAGTGAGCAAAGATCAGTTCAGGAATTATTTTGAACGTAGAACTAACAGGACTCACTAACAGACTAGATGATGTCAAGGTTTTTGGCCTGAGCCAAAGGATGGACTTGCTGTCTACTGAAACACGAAAGACTGTGGAAGGGGGATTCTAGCAGCCAGCCCAGGAGTGTGACTTTGTTTATGTTACATTTCAGATGTCTATTAGACAGTCAAGTAAAGGTGTCAGGTGAGCAGTTGAATTTATGAGTCTGGAGTTCAACAGAGAAGTCTGGGCTCAATATATAAATTTAGGAGCCTAGAAATGGTTTACAGCCCTGAAGCATGGATGAGTGTGAATATGAAAAATAGAGAAGAACAGAGGGTCATGGACAGAGTCCAGGGCACTTCAATTTTAGAGGTCAAGGAGACAGGAGGAACTGGTGACACGGACAAGGACTCAGAACAGACAGCTGGGCTCGGCACTGTAGACATAATTGGTGATCTTGACAGGGCAGGTTGGGGGTGCAGTATGACAAGAGGAAGAAGTTTAAAAGAGACTAGGAAAACTTCTGGACAACTTTCTTAATATTTCTGTAAAGTGACAAACTTTGTTGAACAAGCTATCTAAATTCTTCTCATAAGTCCCTTCTAAATTATAAAAAGACAAGCACCATTAGTGTTAATGATATGTTTATTGAATATTATAGCTAACATATCACTGTTAGGTTATGTCAAATTTATGGCATAGTAGACACATGTTTAATGTGTAGAATGTCTACTTTATAGTACATCAGGGTCTCCATACCACACATACTAATCAAACATTTATGCATATTTTTTAAACTTTTAAAGGATAATGTGATATAATAGAACACTGATCAGGGAGCCAGGAGATCTGGGTTTCACTCCTGGTTCTTCCCTTAACTAGCTGTATAAATTCTGAAAACCATCAGTATCTCTGGACTTCTTTATTAAATATAAAATGAGTGGGTTAGACTAGATCATTTATAAGCCCTTCTACAACCTCAAAATCATGACTTTAAGCAATTTCAAGAGCCTAAAAATGTTTTATTTGATGTGCTTTGCTTTTTCAATTTATCAATAGCTTTGACCAAATCTAGAATTTTTTTGATGCTGGTCTAAGTTAGCAAAGTAATTTACACGTATATTTTTCCTATAGAAAACTATAATCCTTTTTATCGTATGATCCCCAGCAACACCCTGTGGAGAAGTGGAGAAGCTTAGTGACTGCCTATGAAGGCAATAAAGAGAATTATAACCCTGAGGCTTAAAAACCACTATTCTACAGAACTCAGAACTAACACTACAGTAAAAGAGAAACCTCTTGCGGAGCATTACTCTTGGTGATCCAACCCTAGGCCCAAAGTGCTGTGGCACCGCCCACAGCTCTAAAGGAGTCAGGTTAGAGGTTGGTTTCCATTTTTCTTGGATGCTAATGGTTCCTTTGGATGTATCTAGCTTCTCCCCATTTCTTTACCAAGTCTCAAAATTCTTTTTAGGGGAAAAGGTGGTTGCAAGAGGCTTCTGAACAGAGAATCCTATCTTAGATGCTATAGAGAGTTACAGAGAGGAAAACCTATTATGTCCATCCTCGGGGATACAGGGAAGAAAACAATAGGTAACATTTACTGAGTTTTTACTATATGCCAGATACTATTCAGAGTGATTTCCATATAGTGTCTTGTTATTCCTGACAACAACCTAGGAAGTAGATGTTATCAACAGTCCAATTTTACATATGGCATGAACTAAAATAAGACATACAATCACACAGCCCAAAATTATAGCTAAGAGGTAAACCAGACACTCCCTTAAGCATGAAGCTTCATCTACAAAATTCCTCAGAGAAGGCCAAAGTTCCTATTTTAAGGGCCCAGGCGAAATCATGGCAAGAAAGAATGGCTTCTCTGTATTAGAATGTACAGATATACTTATTACAAAACCATGGCCCTTTGATAATGCCGGTTGGAGAGCAGGCTTTTTTTGTTAGACTCTATTTTTCTGTTGGGGCAGGATTTAGTCTGTAATAGACCTGAACTCATACAGTAAGAGTCTTGCTGTATGTATAAAAGAAAAACAAAAGTACTGAGTTCCTAGAGAAAAGATACCCATGCTAATATGATGCTGTCAGAATTTTCACCTTATCTGCTCTGCTCAGCAACAGACACACCTTTCCCACGAGGAAGGAAAGGTGGAGTGAGTAACAGAACAGTCTCACCTGAGATGTGGAAACAGAAGCAGCAAGGCTTTCCAAAAAAAAAAAACCAAAACATTGTAAGGAGCTCAAGCCAGACAGAATCATCTTGATTTCTGCTTTGTATGTCAAGCAAATATTTACTTAGTAGGCAAATGGATTGTGGTGATAGGACCTTGTGACACAGAGGGCGACATAAACAATTTCCCAAACAAGACTGGACAACACTTCTATACTGACTTAATCAGAGAAAAATAGATTCAAGTCTCCATGAGGAATACCAACAGAGACTGAAACCCTGACATTACAGACAAATATCGTCTATGAACCGAAAAGCAAATACATAAAACACTTTAGCTGAGTCTAGGCTCGTCTTGCATCTATCTATGTGGAAGGAGCGAGAATGTGTCTATTAAAAAAAACTTTCTTAAAATAGATATTTAAAAAAAATCTTCTTTTGGGGTTATCCACATCAAAGTTTTTTTTTTCTTTAAATATACACACTTGAACAGAAAAAGCACACTGAATGACTACATATTGAAATAAATTCTATCATCAGCAGATCCTGAAATGAATGCATGGAATTTATAATTCCAGAAGACATTTGTATTGAAATAGTTACCATATAATCTGGTGAGATGGATATATCAGGAGGGACAAAAGACCATGCACTGCCTTTCAGTTAATAAAATTTATTGAGTATGTGTGTGTATATATGTACACATACATACACACACACATTTATATATGTGTATTGCTGAAAAGGAAAAAAAATTGAAAAACTTTTCTAGAAGCACACATCTAGGTAGTAGTTGAAAAAGTATATTTAAATGTCAGTAATAAAATTCCTCTCCCACCTGACAGAGGACTTAGTGGTCCTCCCAGCAAAGTTCTCACTGAAGCCAAGGGTAAAACATTAGAGCAAAACAAAAGCAAGCCACCCGAATGGTGAGGCCCTCGCCCACATGAATCAGGTACCTGGGCATCGTCTGTCCAGCAGAAGACACAACATGCTCAATCACAGTGAACTTGTACCAGAGACTGACCACAGAAACACATCCTCCTCAAAAATGCACCCCACTCTTCACCCACACTGCTTAGGGAATCAGCAGTTCATGACTGCTCTTATAAGAACGTGCTGTCTTCTCAGCAAGCAGTGAAGTGGACTCTGTTCATGGGCCACTCTTGCTCACCTCTGACACCTGCATTCACTGAGTGCCAAGTGTACACCAGGCACTGAGCACATCTTTGCATGTATGATTTCAGTTAATCCTGGACTCTATGAGGCAGGCCTAGTATTAGCCATTTTATGTTTTAGATAAGGAAACTGAGGCTCAGAGTAGTACTCAAAGTCACACAGCTGAATATGAACCCAGATCTGTTTGATGCCATAGCAAATGCTCACTATACTAAATAGCTAGGCAGGGTAGAATCAATCTCCCCAGCACATTTTGACAAGTCGTAGGTCAAATCCTGCATACCGATCTACGCAAATTAAAATAGGGACGGCAAAAATTCCTGAGCACCAGGCCAATTAGAAAGCCTGAATTATCCTTAAAAAAAAAAAAAATCCTTGTTAAAAAAAGAAAACAATAACTCTTCCCCATGTAATTCATATTTTTCTTCTTTATTAATGGCAATTTTACAACTCATTAAAAGAACTGTCATTGCTCGAATTTTTGCCAAGAGAACTTAACTGCAGTTTTTTTGTTTTTTGTTTTAAAGTAAATGAAAATATATCAAGCTCTATAAAAGTCGATTAGCACTAAGAGGAAATGCTGCAGTAAAGACTCCGAAAAGGCCTGCTGCTTTGTTAATGGAAGTATGTGTGACCCATCAATTAGAGACAAGGAATTTGGGTCAGTGTACATAGCCATTTGTCACAATTCAGCTGTCAATTTTGGGATCAGAAAAACAGGAGACTCAGGGGACTTTTCAATCATCTGGTATAACAAGCAACAAACAAAAGATGTTGCAAATTATTCAGCAAAGTCAAAAAGAAACTAAAACGCTCGTAGTATTTGGAAAGTGGGATGGGTTCATGTAAAGCCTACTGGCATCCTTATTTTAGAAGAAAAATACCAGCAGGAGAAGAAACAAGTGCTCTAATGGTCATCAACAATTCTGCATGTTGTTAAACGGCAAGCAAGTGGAAAAGTTCAAGGACATCAATGTATGGATCTTGCCCAGTCACACACTGAACTTTGACACAAAGGAACTAATGACTAGACATCTTTTCTGAATAAGTAAGATTACAAAACAAGAAAAATTATTACAAGACTTCCTACAGAAAAAGATAAAAACACTATCTCCACCTCCCTTTGCCCCACCCACCAGCCCCTTATTAGAAGAAGGCTATATGATATACTTTGTCATATTAGGAATACGCCTGATTTTGAAAAAAATTACAGTTAAGTTTTTCTGGGGGTAAACTCAAAGAAGTTGGTGGATTTTCAAAAAAATCAGGTTAAAACTGCAGCCACTGGAGAATGAAATCCACAGGAAGATACATGAACACTCTTTTCAGTCCTGGTTCAATAGCTTTAGGAGAGACCCAGAGACCTACATTTACACAACCCTCTAAAAGGTGATTTATGATTTAAATTCAGCTTGTTCAGCTTCAGCTCTGGTTAACTTAACCCCAGAGCCCAAGCCTAAGAATGTTCTGGAGCAACCAGAGGAGTGTCAAGGGCCCCATAAGAGGAAGACAAGGGGTGGAAACGGCTGACTTTACTCTGCCCCTCAGCCAAAGTCCCTCCTCTGCTGCCCAGATTCTCCAGGACTGTATAGCATTTGCCCTGCCCAAAAAAGCCTGGAGGGAATAAATGCTCAGATAAACTCTCTAACCTGACATATGCAAAATTTTTAACACACAAGGAAAGGAAAGAAAAAAAAAAAGAAAGAGAAGGGGAGAGAGAAAAACATAAGAGAGAAGAAGATAAGAGATGCATATTTTTATAAGCCAAGGTGGAGGGTAAAACTAAGCACGGGAGGATAAAAGGGTCAAGAACAGTATTCTCCCTCACTCTATTATGCCCTCTAATTTAGAAGCTATCAACTACCAAGCACACAGCAGTTCCAGTCCCTTCCTTTTCTCAGTGGTACATAAGCTCTTCATAAAGGTTATTCCAATCAACCCTTTGTCTCCATGTTTCCATTACAATATTTATGAGGACCATATGAGGAAATAATTGATAAAACCACATGGCTCATTTGGGTACTATTCACTCACAACCCAGAGACCGTGCAGTAATAATGTTTAGTTCTGGGCGCAACACTTTACAAAGGTCACAGAGAAACTGGAATGCATTCAGAGGCAAGCATCCAGGACAGAGAAAGGACTCAAAACCAAACCAATGAGGACCTGGATGTGTTCAGCCTGCAGAAGAGAGTCTTCCAATGCTTGAAGGGCTCTCATTTAGGAAAAGGCCTATGACTGTTTTCTGTGGACTAATGCAGGAAGGGCTAAAAGCAACAGAACATATGAAGAAATTTCAGCGCAATAAAATCAAAAGCTTAAAAAAAAAAAAAAGCAAGAGCTTTCTTAGCAGGGCTATTCAAAGACAGAGCAGGCAGTGTGAGAAGACAGAGTCCCAATTCATGCAAAGAGTAGATAACACTTAGTGCTTAGAGAGGAGTTTAAGCAGTGATTGAATGTTCAGGACCAAGTCAGTGTTTCTCTGAGTGTATTTCAAGTATAAACAGAATTAGAACCACCTGAGATAATTATTAACCAGAAAATAATAGGATTTCAGGAAACAATGCATTCTCTAGGACCACTGTTTTGGTTTCATGACTCAGAGGGGGAAAGTGCCTGGGAATCTGCATTTTACCAAGTTCTCCAGATGACTGAGGTGCACTCAAGACTGAGAACTAAACTAGGTGACTGCTGAAGCTTCATCCATCACTTATTCTCTAATAACACTTGGGCCTGCAAATGGTTTCCCTGTTTTGATCATTTATTTTTGTTAATATCTCACTCAAGTTTCACTCCTTCTTTTACTTTATTGAAAAGCCTACCCACCTTTTCAAGATCCAGCTTGAATAAATGATAAATTATTTCTTTTCTGATTTTCCAACCACATGTGTGATCCCTGATAACTCTAAACTATATGGCTGCTTTGTACTATACCAAAGGAACCTGTTATAAACTGGAGTTATTATATATCTATAGATCAGCCCTGGGATTTCTTTGGAAGCAATGATGCTAAAGCTGAAGCTCCAGTACTTTGGCCACCTCATGCGAAGAGTTGACTCATTGGAAAAGACTCTGATGCTGGGAGGGATTGGGGGCAGGAGGAGAAGGGGATGACAGAGGATGAGATGGCTGGATGGCATCACTGACTCGATGGACGTGAGTCTGAGTGAACTCCAGGAGTTGGTGATGGACAGGGAGGCCTGGTGTGCTGCAATTCATGGGGTCGCAAAGAGCTGGACATGACTGAGCGACTGAACTGAACTGAAACACTATAAACACAGCCTCTGTCTTGTTCCCTCTTTTATCCTCATTACCTAGCACAGAAGTTGGCACACAGTGTTATAACCATAAATTTAACAAACATCTGCTGAATGCATGTCTTGTATTGTGGGTATATTGTGTTTACTTAAGTGTAAGCTCTGTGAAGGCAGACACACGTTTCTGGAGATCATGGTCCTTCCTAGCCCAGTGCTTAACCAGACCAGAAGGTCTGATAAACCTTGAAGTAAACTAATTGATGAGTCTCAGCCATTTTCTTTCTGTTTAAGTAACAAGGGATTATTACAAAAAAATTGTCTCATTTAGCAACTGCTACCATTTCTTTTAACTCCTACTGGCCTTAAAATGTGTTTTCCCAAATGTTTGAAAGTGGCAAGCACTGTGAGATTCCTCAAAGATGACAACAATAAAGAGATGCAGAAGAGAGGCAAAGGAAGAAGCCAGCTCCATTTGTATGATACAAGGGTGATGACCACACATGAAGTGCCCCCAAGCAGCACAAGTGACATGCAAGAAAACAACATATTCATTAATCTTTCCAACTCATGAAGGTCCTTATTTCCACACTTATCCTCCACACTGGTTCCCTTATTTTTTTTTTTTTTTTTTTGTTGAATATATAGAGACATTATTTTTATTTACTTTTTTTTTATTGAAGGATCATTGCTTTACAGAATTTTGTTGTTTTCTATCAAACCTCACCATGAATCAGCCATAGCTATATATATATCCCGTCCCTTCTGAACCTTCCTCCCTATCCTATCCCTCTAGGTTGATACATTACATATGGTAATATAACTTTCCATGTTACTCCTTCGATACATCTCACCCTCTCTTCTCCTCCCCTCCTCTCCCCATGTCTGTAAGTCTATTCTCCATGTCTGTTTCTCCACTGTTGCCCTGTAGATAAATCCTTCAGTACCATTTTTCTAGATTCCGTATACACGCCTTAGGACACAATATTTATCTTTCTCTTCTGACTTACTTCACTCTGTATAATAGGTTCTAGGTTCATCCACCTCATTAGAACTGATTCAAATGCATTCCTTTCTATGGTTGAGTAATATTCCATTGTATATATGTACCACAACTTCTTTATCCATTCATCTGTCGATGGACATCTAGGTTGCTTCCATATTGTAGCTCTTGTAAATAGTGCTGCAATGAACACTGGGATACATGTGTCTTTTCCAATGTTGATTTCCTCAGGGTATATGCCTAGGAGTGGGATTGCTGGGTCATATGGTGGTTTTAGTCCTAGTTTTTTAAGGAATGTCCCTACTACCTTCCAGAGTGTCTGTATCAATTTGCATTCCCACCAACAGTGCAAGAGCGTTCTTTTTCCCCACACCCTCTCCAGCATTTACTGTTTGTAGACTTTTTAACGATGGCCATTCTGACTGGTGTGAGGTGATATCTCATTGTAGTTTTGATCTGCATTTCTCTAATAATCAGCAATGTTGAGCATCTTTTCATGTGTTTGTTAGCCATCTGTATGTTGTCTTTGGAGAACTGTCTGTTCAAGTCTTTTCCCCACTTTTTGATTGGGTTGTTTTTCTAGTAGTGAGTTGTATGAGCTGCTTGTATATTTTGAAAATTCATCCTTTGTCAGTTGTTTCATTTGCTATTATTTTCTCCCATTCTGAGGGTTGTCTTTTCACCTTGGTTATAGTTTCCTTTGCTGTTCAAAAGCTTTTAAGCTTAATCAGGTCCCACTTGTTTACTTTTGTTTTTATTTCTGTTACTCTAGGAGGTGGGTCATAGAGGATCTTTCTTTGATTTATGTCACTGAGTGTATTGCCTATATTTTCCTCTAAGAGTTTTATAGTTTCTGGTCTTACATTTAGGTCTTTAATCCATTTTGAGTTTATCTTTGTGTATGGTATTAGGAAGTGTTCTAATTTCATACTTTTCCATGTTGCTGTCCAGTTTTCCCAGCACCATTTATTGAAGAGGCTGTCTTTGCCCCACTGTACACTCTTGTCTCCTCTGGCAAAAGTAAGGTACCCATAGGTGCATGGGTTTATTTCTGGGTCTATTGGTTCATTCCATTGGTTTATATTTCTGTTTTTGTGCCAGTACCATACTGTCTTGATGACTGTAGCTTTGTACTATAATCTGAAGTCAGGAAGGTTGATTCCTCTAGCTCCATTCTTCTTTCTCAAGACTGCTTTTGCTATTTGGGGTCTTTTGTGTTTCCACATGAATTGTGAAATTTTTTGTTCTAATTCTGTGAAAAATGTCATTGGTAATTTGATAAGGATCACATTTAATCTGTAGACTGCATTTGACAGTATAGTCATTTTCACAATATTAATTCTTCCTACCCAGGAACATGGAATATCTCTCCATCTGTTTATGTCATCTTTGATTTCTTTCATTAGTGTCTTATACTTTTCTGTGTACAGTTCTTTTGTCTCCTTAGGTAAGTTTATTCCTAGATATTTAATTCTTTTTGTTGCAATGCAGAATGGGATTGACCCTTCTATCTTCTTAACACTTCATGTCACCAGCTTGTGGTGGAAAAGCCGTCCCTTATCCCTGTTGCCAGGGACACTACAGCCAGAGTCCTATTTCATTCCTTCCTCTCAGCCTAAACTTACTAGATAAAAGGTCTACTACCCTCTGTCTCCATTTTTCTGTCACAGTTTACTCCTGACATTGGCTGTAAAGTTCTCCTGATTCATCTTTGATAATTTTCCTCACATCTATCTCTCTTTTTTGTTCCCATTTGGCACTGATTGCTCTCTATGAAGCTGCCATCTGGAAAGAGAGCATTAAGCTTTTAATCATGAAAACCAACGGCCTTCAATCCTTGGGTTTGTAAAGTTTTAGTTCATGTATCTGAAAATTTACATTCTGTAGTCTATTTAAGGAGTGGAGATCCAAATACATCTAAGAATGTAAACATTTTAAGAAATAAAAGATTTTTAATTTTTCTTACTTTCAGAAGCATCTGCCAATGTAAAAGGGCTCTTGTCCCTTTACGCCTTCTAATTGGGAGCATCACTGTCAGTTCCATCTTATAAACCCTGTTCCCCTTCTCCATTTTGTCCTAAAGATAACAACAATACTACTACTAGCAATAATTATCACTAATTGAGCCCACTAATCTAGGCACTTCACATATAACATCAATAACCATGATACTATTTTCGCTATTTTTAGTTGAAGACCTTGAGACCCAAAAAAATCTCTAAGGTCATACACTGCTAAGGAATTAATTTGAGATTCCAACCCAAGTGTGTTTGGTTCCAAAGCCAACATACCTATACTATGCCATCTCTTCATAACACTATTTCAATTATTTTTACAATCGCTTTTAAACTTCCAAATTAGTAAGAGTAAGAAAAGCCACATTCCAGTAAGATAAATCTACTGGTAACATGCAGGATGAATTGGAAGGGAATTAACTAGAGGTTGGGAAACCAATTAAAGATGTAATAATTTAGTCATGAGTCCATAATGGCCTGCACTAGGATGCCAGCAGTGGGAATGAAAGAGAGACAGATATGAGAGAAATTATGAAAGATGAATCAAAAGAACTTGGCCTCTGTTTAAACATGTGAAGTAAGAGAAAAAGAATCAAAGCTCATTTAAATTATAAGTCTGTCTGACCAAGAAACAACATGAACTGAAACAGGAAAAACCAGAGAAAGATTAGAGTTTGCAGGAGAGGAAATGACAAATTTCTTTTTGTAATTATTAGAAGTCAACAATGATGTGACCGAGATAGAGGAAGGTGAACACTTTACAATATACAGATCTTTAAAATAAGAGTAAAAAGGTCTTTCTGCTTTTCCTTAATGTGGCACTAAAACTAATGAAAAGGACTTCAATTAACATATTCACATAAGAACACTGATCTCTGATTGGAGTAAATACCCTTGTGTTCCTTGCTTCTAATCCCTTTCTTTTCCCAACTTGTAAAAAGTGCAATCCCTGCAAATTCCTACACCATTCATTCAAAGGAGATGGTTAATAGGTCTCATCTGTTTAGCTGGAAAGCGTATAGCAGGTCCTTCATAAGACGACCACAGACAATCATTTGAGGGAAAATTTATGCAAAGTAACAGATTAGTAATAGTTTTACACTAGCAGGGCTTCATGTCTCATTATTTTATACTGACTGCTAATAGAGTTTAGTATTAGAATTTGAAAAGGAACAGAAAATGGAAGGCTCTCCCCGCAGAATTTATTGTACCCTTTCAGCTATTATGGGTTTCATTACAGATTTCTACTCCAAGGCGTTATTCTTTGTTTTATTTTAAAAATGTGGCTCATACTTTAAAAATGGCTTTCTGGGAAACCTCCACATTTGCATGAATTAAAATGAAACTCTCTTCTCTGTCTGCTGTCATCATTCTGTTCAGCAGCTTGTTACATATTTTATAGGGTTAGGACGTGATTAACAATGGACTCCTCTACAGCATTCCATAAAACAACAAAATCAACAGTAAGGCTCAGCAAAGTAAACATCCAGAGTGCTTTTAAATATTTGGTTTTATGGGTTTTAAATGACGAGTTTTAAAAGAAATGCTATGATGTAGATGAGGATGTAGCTACGGTACCACCCTGTGATTGAGGGCAGTCAGATGAATAGGTTCTGCATGAAGAATGTTCACTACTTAGCTCTTCAACATTCTCTTATGATATCCACTGGAACATCAAATGTCCCCCTGCATATTGCATATCATCCCAAATGGAGAGAGAAGATGATAGAGGATATTAAAATGCTACAACTGCAGTAACTGTTACATAAATAAATCAAGTTGTTTTTTGGAAAAGAGAAGACATCAGAAAATGGGGTAAGTTTCAAATGGTGCAGGAATGTTGGGGATGCATTCCAAATTCAACCCTGTATTCTACAGACTCATGAAACAGGGCTATACACACTACGTCACACATCAGCAGGACAAAAAGTGGTTTCCCTTTGTTGAGGGAGATAATAGAAAAATAAACGCTGGGAAGTTTTCAAAGGAGATCAAAAGGTGCAGTGACTAATGACTCCAATGTACTTCAAAATGGAAATTCTTCAAGCAAGTAGGTCTGGGTTTCAAGTAATTAACCTAACATTTACACAATGGATTGTGACAAAATATAATGAAGTTAGCGTACAAAACACGGTCTGATAAACGTTAACTCAATGTTCTTATCCTCTGGTGGACACAGCTGTTTTATTAGAGATGAGCACAGAGTGTTAAAAATTGGGGAAAACACTATATTATGTACCTTCTTAATCTATTTTTGAGGTTAAAGAGTTTACAGTTCACATGCAGAATGCTGGGTTTATCATAAAGCACTGAAAACCATGCCACTCTTAGAAAAATATAAGTGTAAACAATATCTTTCCACAAGTAGTTTTAAAAAGCATCATTTCTATAAAATTAAAAATTAAATCCTGGAAATAATGCAAATTCATGGTAAGAAAATAAAAACTGCATTCATTTAACAAAAGCTAATTGGAAAATGAGAAAAATCAATACAGCACCATCAGCTCAAAGAATGTCACTGTCAAACAGGCTGCCTGAGGGAAACCAACACTTCCTGGAACCAGATACCACTTTTCTGGAAAAAAAGATAAAACTGAATATTGTTGGTCTGGTAGTACAAGAACCAGCATGATGAAACAAAAAACCAAAATCAGGGTTTAGCCGGTACTTACAGAGTAAAGTCCATGATCTTTTCTAAGTTTATTTTGAAGTTCACAGACAATTAAATTCAGTGGTTTTGGTGTGCTGTTCTATGAATTTAGTGAAGTAAGCCAGCAAGAAAAACACCAATACAGTATACTAACGCATATATATGGAATTTAGAAAGATGGTAACGATAACCCTGTATGCGATACAGCAAAAGAGACACAGATGTATAGAACAGTCTTTTGGACTCTGTGGGAGAGGGCAAGAGTGGGATGATATGAGAGAACGGCACTGAAACATGTAAATTATCATATGTGAAATGAATCGCCAGTCCAGGTTCGATGCATGATACAGGGTGCTGGGGCTGGTGCACTGGGATGACCCAGAGGGATGGGATGGTGAGGGAGGTGGGACGGGGGTTCAGGATGGGGAAACACACGCACACCCATGGCAGATTCATGTCAATGTATGGCAAAACCAATACAATATCGTAAAGTAAAATAAGTAAATAAAACTGAGATAAAAATAAAATAACTGCCACCACAGCAATCACAGAATAGTTCTCTCACCCCCAACACATGCCCTTGTGCTGACTCTGCAGTGAAACCCTTCCCCAACCTCTAACCCTGGCAACCATTGATCTGTTTTCCATGGCCATATAGCTTTGCTGCCTACAGAATGACATGTGAATGCAACCGCACAGTAAGTAGCCTTCTGAATCTTGTTTCTTTCACTTAGCAAAATGCATCTGAGATTTATCCATGCTGCTGTGTCTATTTTAACCTGTTCCTTTTTCACTGCCAAAGAGTAGACCATAATATGGATGCACCCTGATTTATCTATTCATTCACCAACTGAAGGGATATGTGGGTTATATACAGGCTTTGTAAATTAAAATAAAGTTGGCATAAAAATTCTTATTCAGATTTTTGTGTGGAATGGCAGGGTCATATGTAAGTGTATATTTAACTTTATAAGGAACTGCCAAACTTTTTCCAAAATGATCATGCCATTTTGCTTTCCAACCAGTAATGAATGAGAATTCCAGATGCTCCCCATCCTTTCCAGGACTTCCTAGTATCCAGTTTTTTCATTTGTTGCTTTAAAAAAAAATCATTTTAATAGGTGTGTAGTGGTATCTTATTTTGGTTTTTGTTAAATTGCATTTTCTTAATGACTAATGATGCTGAGCATCTTTTCATGTGCTTATTTGTCATCAGAATATTTTCTCTGATGAAGCGCTTATTTAAATTTTAGTGTTCTTTTTTTTTTTAATTGGGTTGTCTGTTTTCTTATTGTTGAGCTTTTAGAATTCTTTATATATTCTGGATACAGGTCCTGTGCCACATACATGACTTGTAGATTTTTTTCTCCCCTCTGTGCAGTTTTTTTTCCCACACATCTTCTCAGATGTGTAAAACAATATCAGATTTTTAATTTATCATTCCCCTCATTCAGTTTGTCATAATCTTTCATTAAATTATCTGACATGGTATTATAATAATCACTTTGAAGGAAATAAATAAAGTGATATGATAAAGAGCTGGGTTATCAGGAAAGGCTTTCTGAGAATGTGTGACATTTGACCTGAGATCCAAATAAGAAGCCAAAGCAAAGAACAGACAGGCAGAGAGAAAACCAAGGCCAATATCCTTTGGTGAGAAAGAGCTTGGCAAGTTCAAGGAAAAGAAGGTAGACCATCATGGCTAAAAACCCATTGAGGGAGGCAGAATGGAGCATAAGATGAAGATGAAGAAGCAGAGGCAGGGACCAAACCATATGAAGTCTTACAGGCCTCAGACAAGTTTTATGGTGAGATACCACTGAAAGGTTTTAAGCAAAGAAGGTAATTCAATCTTCCTCCATTTTAAGATTTGTCTGGCTACTGCATGAAGAATTAATTGGAGGGATAACGAGGAAACCAGTTAGAGGTCACTACAGTCCAGGTAAGAAATGATGTTGGCATCAACTAGGGTGGTGGCAGTGCAGAATGACCACAGCAGATAAGATTCAAGATGTATTTCAGAGTTGAAACCAACAGGATTCTCCAATGGGCTGAAATATGAAGAATAAGAATAGGGGATGAATCAAAGATGACTCCAAGGCTTAAGATCCAAGATAAGATGATAGATGGATAATAGTGCCATTTACTGGGAGAGATGCACTGATTTCAGGAGTGAAAATCAGAAGTTCGATGTGGGACATACCAAGTTGAGATGTCTAAAAGATACATACGTAGAGACTTCAAGTCAACAGCTGGTGCACAATAGAGACCACAGTGATAAATTTGTTAGGAGCATGTACTTGTATGAGAAATGAGAGTATAGGTAAAGAGGGACATTTGGAATAAAGCCCTTAAGTACTCCCACATAATACTGAAATATCAGTTTACCTGTCTCTCTCCCCTAACTGGTCTGTAAGTTCCTCAAGTACATAGGCCATGTCTTCTTCAAAACTATATTTAATAAATCCTGCTGCCTGAAACTTACCAAGTATTTACTAAGTGCTTGTGAAATTCATAATATATGAGGGAAGATGACATCAGGATGTCTAAGGTATACTGGGGTAGGCAAGATGAGCAACTCTAAGGAGATTGTGGAAGATTCCCCCGTGGCTCCTGCAAATGCAGGAGACCAGGGTTAATCCCTGGGTTGGGAAGATCTCCTGGAGGAGGGCATGGCAACCCACTCTAGTACTCTTACCTAGAGAATCCCATGGACAGAAGAGCCTGGCCGGCTGCAGTCCTGAGGGTCACACAGAGAAGACATGACTGAAGAAGCTAAGCAGCAAGGAGACTGTGGTCCCAGAGTGGAAGCTGCCAGTACCAGGTTTTGCAGTGTACATGATGGACAACCAGCATCTCAAGCAAAAAGGGGCTCTTCAGAACAGCAGATTAAAATACTTGTTTTCAAGTAAAAGATATTGATTTTTAATAGGAGTTTTTGTGAGGGTTCTCTTTTCCACTGTTTTTTTTGTTTTCCTATCTGCAAAATAATAATGAGCTCTTTCCCTCTGAGTTAACAAGTTAATAGGTCAGATGACTGGGCTGATACTGATACTAAGTATCTTTGGATTTGATGGCCTGAATATAAATAATCTTCTTGGCATTCCTAAGAATGCAAAGAGACTCTAATAGTACCTGTTGCTGCTACCCTAGATTCCTCCCATATTTGATTTGTCCCCTCAAAAGACTCAGGGAACAGCCTAAATAAAAGCTCAAGATAATTCTAATCAAGATAAACATTATCTTCCTCAATGGTTTAACTTTATTGGAGGTAAAAGGCACATTCAGTTCAGTTCAGTTCAGTTCAGTTGCTCAGTCATGTCCGACTCTGCATGAATCGCAGCACTCCAGGCCTCCCTGTCCATCACCAACTCCCTGAGTTCACTCAGACTCACGTCCATCGAGTCAGTGATGCCATCCAGCCATCTCATCCTCTGTCGTCCCCTTCTCCTCCTGCCCCCAATCCCTCCCAGCATCAGACTCTTTTCCAATAAGTCAACTCTTCGCATGAGGTGGCAAAAGTACTGGAGTTTCAGCTTTAGCATCAGTCCTTCCAAAGAAATCCCAGGGCTGATCTCCTTCAGAATGGACTGGTTGGATCTCCTTGCAGTCCAAGGGACTCTCAAGAGTCTTCTCCAACACCACAGTTCAAAAGCATCAATTCTTCGGTGCTCAGCTTTCTTCACAGTCCAACTCTTGCATCCATACATGACCACTGGAAAAACCACAGCCTTGACTAGACGGACCTTTGTTGACAAAGTAATGTCTCTGCTTTTGAATATGCTATCTAGGTTGGTCATAACTTTCCTTCCAAGGAGTAAGCGTCTTTTAATTTCATGGCTGCAGTCACCATCTGCAGTGATTTTGGAGCCCAAAAAAATAGTCTGACACTGATTCCACTGTTTCCCCATCTATTTCCCATCAAGTGATGGGACCAGATGCCATGATCTTCATTTTCTGAATGCTGAGCTTTAAGCCAACTTTTTCACTCTCCTCTTTCACTTTCACCAAGAGGCTTTTGAGTTCCTCTTCACTTTCTGCCATAAGGGTGGTGTCATCTGCGTATCTGAGGTTATTAATATTTCTCCCGGCAATCTTGATTCCAGCTTGTGTTTCTTCCAGTCCAGCGTTTCTCATGATGTACTCTGCATATAAGTTAAATAAACAGGGTGACAATATACAGCCTTGATGTACTCCTTTTCCTATTTGGAACCAGTCTGTTGTTCCATGTCCAGTTCTAACTGTTGCTTCCTGACCTGCATACAAATTTCTCAAGAGGCAGGTCAGATGGTCTGGTATTCCCATCTCTTTCAGAATTTTCCACAGTGTATTGTGATCCACACAGTCAAAGGCACATTACAACTCAGCAAAAACTGGGACTGAGAGATCCCTAGCAGGAGAAACTCCTAACTAAAGATGCCTGAAATCACTCTCAGTTCAGTTCAGTTCATTTCAGTCACTCAGTCGTGTCCGACTCTTTGCGACCCCATGAATTGCAGCACGCCAGGCCTCCCTGTCCATCACCAACTCCCGGAGTTCACCCAGACTCACATCTCATCCTCTGTCGTCTGTTTTCAAAATACATTCCAAGTTTTTACTGTAGCCATATATTCCCAGTCTCACTTTGTGGTCCGAAGTAAGGTCATTTTGATTATTCAGAAAGTGGAAACTGGCAATTTACTATTTATATGAATAATGGTAAACTAAAGAATGTATTGATTCTCTCTCCCCCTTCCTTATTAACAAATGAGAATATATTAAAATTTTATGTGACATAAAAAGGTCTTCTTATAAGCATCTTTATCAGTTGGATACTTTAATTATTTAACATTAAATGTTCTATTAAGGGTATTATTTCAAAGGTGCCAGGCCAAGTGGAACTCATGTTATGTAAAAATTTGATCATCCTTCTGAGGCAAGGACATTTGACTGAATATCCATGGACTCCCCACCAATTCTCCAACTACTGTGCAGTTAAATGGAGCCATACCCCTGCTCTGGTCAATGTACTGTGAGTGAAAGAGCATGTCACTTTTATGCTGAAAAAAGGCTAGTGTGCGTGGCTCTCCAGCTCTCCCTTCCCTCTGCAATGAACAAGGAGGCCACGTGTTCCAGCTGGTACAGTTACAACAGTGGGGCTTCCATCAGCCTCAGTACTGAAGACACTCAAGTGAAAGGGAAAAGTCGCTCAGTCGTGTCTGACTCTCTGCGACCCCGTGGACTGTAGCCCGCCAGGCTCCTCTGTCCATGAAATTCCTCAGGCCAGAATACCGGAGCAGGTAGCCGTTCCCTTCTTCAGGGGATCTTCCCAATCCAGGGATTGAACTCACGTCTCCCACATTGTGGGCAGGTTCTTGACCAGATGGTCAAGACGTGAGCCACCAAGGGAGACGCTATGTGAGACAGAATATCTGACCTATGGTGGATGTGTAACATCAACAAAAACCAGATATTTGTGACGCACAGTTCAGTTACTCAGTCGTGTCCAAATCTTTGTGACCTGAAAAAAGGTCTGGACTGCAGCATGCCAGGCTTCCCCGTATGTACTGTTTCTGAGACTGATTTTGTTGTTATCACATAGCTTAGCCTACCCTTATTAATATACCTTCATGGTTGAAAATCACATTTAAAATTACAGACAATCTGGAGGAGGTAAGTTCAGTGGCTAATTTTGGTCACAGAATCCATTTCACATTGTTCAGATGTATATTTAATTTGAAAGTATAGTTACTTGCAAAGATGAATTCTTTAAAAGTAGAGGTTCGCATGTTGTCTTTGAACTTAAAAGAGCCACTTTATTTGCTATTGTTTCCTCCTGAGTTGCTTTGCATATTGCAGCTTGAAGCACTCCATGGACAGAGTTATAGCTTTGCATGGTCTCATTTGTTTCATCATCTTTAGGAGATCATTTCAAGCTAGCTTATGATAATAGGTATCAGCTAAAAGTCCTAACTACCGAAACAGCCTATTTAATACAGTGAATGCCAATGTGATTCAGAGAGATAGTCAGAGAGATAATCTTCAGAGAGATGATCTGTTTGCTTACACTTTTAAAACATAGTTAAGAGACTTATCATTAAAACACTCAACTTCCAAGGGTCTGCATCTAAATTTTATACAGCAAGAAAATGAAAATGATCTTATTTCTACAGGCATTACCCCATATATTTAAGTTTTGTGTTTTCTTCCTTTCCAACTTAGTAATCTCGCAGCAATCATCAAACACTTGGATCTGAGAAATGATAAAACCCGTCTGCCCCTTATGTCATTTCTACCCTGGAAGCTGACAACACATTGCTATTTGTTTTTTGGTTGGTAACAACATTAGTCTGAATATCATTATGCACACTGCAGTTGTGTATTTATTTCTCCTTCTAAGAGAAAAGAAAAAGAATTTACTAGTGTAATATAAAAACAATGGGGCACTTTAAACTAATAGCTAGTGAATTTATAATAAACAAGAAGAACTGCTTCCTCATATACATGTAGACACTGAGCCAATCCTTGGAATTAGTTACTAATTATTTCATAGTTGGGGCTTTTTTTTTAAAAGCTGGATATCAATAATGAATGAAACCTTTCATTTTTGTCACCTAACTATAAAAGTAATTAAATTTGGTGCTTTCGGAAATCACTTCTCTAACCCTGACTGGGTCTTTCACTCTCTCTCTGTTCACCTTCTGGAGTGAAGGAAATAACACAGGAAGTTTTATAGCCACATATCTCATTGTTTCCATTGTGAATACCTCAGGCAAGCTGAAGTCACACTCAAGTCTTAAAAATCTCTTCCAGGTTGGTTAAAAACTCTGAGCTTCATAATTCCATTCCCCTTTTAAAGGCAAATAGTTTTACTTTTAACAGCTTGATTGAAGTTTAATGGAAACAAATTGCATACTTCTGCAGTGTAAAATTGATAATCTGACATATGAAACCATCACTATAATCGAGATAATGAACACTGTCCCACAAAGTTTTCTTGGACCCCTTTGTAATCCTGCTGTTCATTTCTCCCCTCATAGTTCTGTTCCCAAACTATGTTTCTTTTTGATACCATCGATTGTTTTGAATTTTCTAAATTTTATATAAGTGGAATCATATGCTATGTACTTTTATTTGGCTTATTTTGCTTGTTATTGTCCCAAAGAACAACAACCAATTACAAAGAGCGTACTAGGCTTTCCTAGAAAATATAGCCACTTAAGCTGCTGCTGCTAAGTTGCTTCAGTCGTGTCCAACTCTGTGCGACCCCATAGATGGCAGCCCACCAGGCTCCCCCTTCCCTGGGATTCTCCAGGTAAGAACACTGGAGTGCGTTGCCATTTCCTTCTCCAATGTAGCCACTTATGCTAGAGCCAATCAAATCATTTCCTTGCTTTGCTTCCATGAATCCTCTAGAAAAACCCTGCCCCAGCTCCTGTTGGTGGAGCAATCCTAACCACTTTGACACTGCTCAACTGGACCCTATGTTTGCTTAAATAACTTTTCAAATTTTAATGTACCTCAGTTTATCTTTTAACACACTCAACATATTTATTCATAGGTCCATCCATGTTGTTGCATGTAATAACAGTTCATTCTTTCTTATCACTGAGTAGTACTCCACTGCACAGATGCATTATAATTTATTTCTCCATTTATCTGTTGATAAACATTAGGGTAGTTTCCAGGCTTTGATATTACAAATGAAGCCGCTATGAAAATTCGCTATGAAAAGTCTTTGTGTGGACATATGCTTTCATTTTTCTTGGGTAAATATCTATTTGTGGAATGTTTGAATCATATGGTTGGTGCATGGTTAACACTTTTAAAAGTTCCCACTTTAGGAATTGCCAAACTTTTCCATTATAGTTATACCAACTTATACTCTTACCAGCAGAGTAGGACAATGTAAGAGTTACAGTTCCTTCACATTTTCATCAGCACTCGTTATGATCAATCTTTTCAATCTCATTTTGGTTTTAATTTGCACTTTCCTAATGATTAATGATAGTAAGCATTTTTTCCATGGGCTTATCTGCCATTCACAAATCCTGCTTGGTGAACAACCTATTGAAATCTTTTGTCCTTTTACTCTAAGGTTTTTTGTTTGTCTCAGTTATTGAGTTACAAGCATTTTTTATATACTCTGAATGCAAATCAGATATACGATTTGCAACTTTGAGTTTATGGCTCATCTTTTCATTGTCTAAATAGTGTCTTTAGAGGAGCCAAAGTTTTTACATTTAATAAAGTCTAACTCATTAATAAAAACCTTTGCCTGAGCCAAGATCACAATGCTTATGATTTCTTCTAGAAGTTTTCTAGTTAGATCAATGATCCTTTGAGTTAATTTTTATCTGTTATACAAGGTATGAAATGAAGTGTTGGGGCTTTTTTTTTTGCATATGGATATCCATTTGTTTCAACATCATTTGTTGAAAGGACCTTCCCTTCTCCACTGAATTGCTTTTGCAGCTCTGTTGAAAATAAGCTATCCATAACTACATGGGTCTACTTCCAGACTTTCTCTTTTGACAGATTTAGTCTGTCAGTTTTTACACCAATATCACACTCTCTCAATTTACAGTAAGTCTTCAAATCAGGTAGCGTTAGGTCTCCAATTTTGCACTTTTTCAAAGCTGTTTTGATTAATATAGCTTCACATTTCCATGTGAATTTTAGAATTTCTTCAAAAGTCCTGCTGGGGTTTTAACTGGGATTGTGTTTGAGTCTACTGATCAATTTGAAAACTGACATCCTAACAATATTGAATCTTCTGACCTGTAAACACAGTATATCTCTCCATTTATTTAGGTCTTTAATTTCTCTCAGCAATATTTTGTAGTTTTCAGTGTCTTATACATCTTTTGTCATTTCCCCCCTAAGTATTTGAAATTTTTGATGCTATTGTAAATGGTATTGTTTTAAATTTGTCATTGCCAATTATAGAAATAGATATTATATAGAAACAGAGTTTTCTATTTGTAGATATTATATAGAAATACAGTTGACTTTTGTACAATGATATTGTATCTTGCACCCTTGCTAAACTCATTTATTAGTTTTAGTGACTTCTTTTGTAGATTTCATTGGATTTTCCCACATGTTGTTGTTCAGTCGCTAAGTCTTGTCCGACTCTTTGCAACTCCATGGAATGCAGCAAGTCAGGCTTCCTTGTCCTTCACTATCTCCTGGAGTTTGCTCAAACTCATGCCCGTTGAGTCGGTGGTGCCAGATGATGCCAACATAGATGATTATGTTGTCTGAGAATAAAAATGGTTTTACTTCTTCCTTTCCATTCTGAATGCCTTTTGTTTCTCTTTTTGCCTTATTGTACTAGGTAGAACTTCCAGTACAATGCTAAATGGGAATCATAAGAATGGATATCACTGACTTATTCCTGATGTCAGGAGAAAGCATTCAATCTTTCACCGTTAAGTATCATGTTAGCTCTTGACTTTCCATAGAAGTCCTTTATCAGTCTGAAAAAGTTTTCTTCTATTCCCAGTAGTATTAGGAATGGATGTTAAGACTTTGCAAAATCTTTTCTGCCTCTATGGAAATGATCAGATGATTTTTCAATTTTAGTTTGCTAATATGGTGAATTATATTTAATCGATTTTTGAATGTTACACTAGGCTTGCATTCCTTACTTGATTATGTTATATTATTCTTCTAATGGATTGCTGGACTGAATTTGCTAAAATGTTAAGAACTTTTTATTTGTGTTCTATATGGGAAAACTAGATATTGGTTTGTAGTTCTCTTCTTATGTGTATGCAGTAGCTTCATCCATTTTGGTACTGGGCCTCACAGAATGAATTGGGAAATATTCCTTTTTGTTCCAGTTTTTTTAGAAAAGTTCATGTAGAATCTGTATCATTTCTTCCTTAAAAAAGTGGTAGAATTCACCAGTAAAGCCATTTGGGCCTAGCATTTCTTTGTGAGAAGGATTTTTAGCTGTAAATTTTAATAGATAATGGCTATTCTGATTATTTATTTCTTCCTGAGAGATATAGGTAGATTCTGTCTTTCAACAAATTTGTCCATTTCAACTAAATTGCCTAATTTTTAGCACAAAACTGTAAATAATATCCTGCTTTTATTCTTCTAACATCTGTGGAATCTATAGCAATGTCAACCTCTTTCAAGTTGATTAAAACTCTGAGTTCCACACTTTCTTTTCATTCTTGAATAAGGCAAAGTATTTTTTTACTTTTTGTTGGTTTGTTTATGATCCTGAATTATAACTTCAAAATATTTTTCTATAGATATAATTCAGTTATGAAAATGGATAAAGTATTTTAATTGAGGGTATATACTTCCTTCATAAATGGCTTAGTATTTTAAAACCACAAAAATCACTCTCCAAAAGCCAAAGGCAAAGGTGTGTGGTAGGGTAGTACTAAGACCGAAAAGGAAGGTCACACTGAATGAACAGAGATAGGAAGAAATTCCTGTCCATCATATTTTAAAGAAATTAAAATATCCTTGAAATCTGTAACACTCGTAATACCTAGATGAGCTGTATTATTGATAAATAAAAACACCAAAATTCAAGAACAGCAACAAATCTATGCATAACCAAACATACATACAGAATCCAGTAAATTTCAGTCAATAAATCAGGGAACACTTACATTAGAATGTGCTGATGAGAGGGCTAATTAAATCAAAATGCAAATAACATTTTTCCTATTTGTGGTCTTGAATTAAGAAAAAAAGAAAGATTAGAGAGTCAGAAAATGTTATTAAGACAGTTTCCCAAAACCACACAAAGAAAGAAAGCTACAGAAAACAAGGATCTCATTTTATTTTTGTCCGTTTTAGCTTTGGTTTCCAGAAACCATCAGGCCCTTCTTACATCTCAAAGTTTCTCCCCCTAGACCTAGGGAAGAAAATGCCTGTCTTTTTCACAAGAACAAACATAAAACTATTTATCTGTTTCTGAATTTATGTAGCTCCAATTAGCATCTCTGTATACAAACTCCCCAGTTATAAACCCAAGGTAGAAATCACAGAAATTACCTCCACCCTATCAACAGAATATCAGGCCATAACACCAACTCAGACATTAGTCAAGAATGTTTGGGACAGTTTAACTTACACACTGGAAGGTCAGAGTTACAGGAATTTGACAGGCAATCTTTTCCATCCACATCCACAGCTTGTGCAGGGTCAACTGAAAACCTAATCTACCCTATGAAATTCCACTCCACACTCTCACTTGCCTGCTGGACAAAGCCACTTTGATAGCTTGTACTTCAGCGTCAGCACATCCAAGAGATTCAGCAACTCATCAGAAAAGCCTTATTCTCCCTTCTCTTGACTTCTCTGGTGTGGCTCCACAATTTTCCTAAATTTCCCAAGCTTAACTTGATCATTTTTGACCCCTATATATCCACTCTCCATGATCTTCCATTTAGAGAGTTCCACATGGGTAGAAAAGGGCAAGTGCAGGGATAATAAGGGAAGGCTTCCTAATATTTATATTAGGCCTTTAAAGATACCCAGGACTTTTCAGACAGAGAGACCTAGTATAAATATATTTTAGGAAGCCTTCTCTGATTATACCTACAAATACTGGGTTCCTACAGTATTCTATATTTGTTTCTCACTTAACACATACTACCTTTATTAGAGTTATTTTGTACCTATCAAATTGTAAGCCCCTTAAAGGCAGGAATCATGTTTCATTCTCCTCTGTAACTCAGTTTCCCTAGGACAGTATTTTAAAATTTGTCTTAGAGAGACTGAATACTGTACCACAGGCAGTATACCACTGTATGCCCAGAGAAGCACCCAAACATTTGGAGAAAGACCAATGAATGAGTAGCACCTTTGTATGTAAAATTTTAATAAAAGAGCATTTGTAAGAAGAGTTTATAGGTAGTTTCTATATTCTTCTTCAAAGATTATTTGACTGTCTCTCAGAAGCAAAACTTCTCCTTGCTTTGAGTAAGTAAGTGAAAGTGTCCAGTGCTTTGTGACCCTAAGGACTATACCCCACCAGGTTCCTCTACCCATGGAACTCTCCAGGCAAGAATATTGGAGTGGGTGGACATTCCCTTGTCCAGGGGATCTTCCTGACCCAGGGACTGAACCCAGGTCTCCTGTATTTCAGGCAGATTCTTTATCTCCTAGCTTGTAACCATCCAAAAGATTTAACTATGTCTTACTCTGCAGGAGAAATCCCAAAGATGAATTTGAGACTCAGAAGATTATCAAAGCAAAAAAACAAAACAAAACCAAAAAACCCATCCCTTAAATAAGGAAATAAAATATCATTCTTTTTGATAAAATAAAGTATCACTTTTTACTACTATTCTTGCTTGTACACTTTTAGAAAACCAAAGTTGCATTTAAAAAAAAAAAAGCTTATTCAGAAATGCTTGATGAGTAGCCAGGAAGTATAAGGCAAAGGAGTGGATGGCGCAGCTCATCATGCTCCACTGACTTTCAACAGTGCTTCATGATCTCGCATCTCCAAATAAAGGGTCTGAGACCTGCTTGACCATGTATCCTGAGGATTATGGAAAAGGGTGATCAGGAGGTATCACAAAGCCCACTCTAAATACCCTGTCTGATTTGTGGCATCACAACTACCTCATCTTTTAAGAAAGACTTTGCTAGAAGACCATCACCCAGGCAACACGATCATTTCATCAGTGATTTTAATTTAGAATCAACAAATAATCACTCCGTTTTTACCTTCAACTATATCACCTGTTCGCTACAGCCACATCTTTGCCCTTTCAATAAACTCTCATACCCAGTTACATTCAATACATATGTCGTGGTCTTTTAGTCTTCAGACACTTGGAAATCATACAAAATAATTTAATATTTAACTCAAAACTGTCCATGTACACCAGAACTCAGAATTACCTCAAATTTTATTATTGGCAGGAAACACTGCAGTATTACCTCAGAAATCAAAAAACATTAATGTAATAGCCTGAAACCAAACTGTTTCACCCAATACCAATGATTTCGAGAGAAAGAACAGAGAGGGAAAATTTATCTAGTCAGTGGTAAATTTCAATTCCTTATTAAAGACATAAATATGTTTTGCTGCCAGTAATCTTTACGGTCTCTATGGACTGTGTGCTTCACAGTTGTTAAATGGGCTTTGCTTTCCTTTCTATAAGAACAGAAGAAACAACCAGGGGCAGCAAGAAAATGACAGAGTGAAGAACCTGGCCATGAAATGCAGTTCAATTTTCACATTTATCAACCTGCCGAGCTCAGGCCTAAGCTCAGATGGGAGGGCAGCCATGGTCCTGGCCACAGAATCCATGTACCCAAGGGTGTCTTGGTCTTGGAAATGAAAGCACAGGTTGAAGATGGGGTGGATTATAGCTCAGGGAGTTGCAGGCAATGCCTTGTCTATGGATATAACTGTTGGTTAGGGAGTGTTCATTTTATTGTGAACTCAGGAAAAGGGTCCTTTTTGAAAAACTTTTATTACTCAGATTCTATCTCATTTTTTCTTAATAACCTAGTGGTGAGCTTTTGAAAAAAGCTTTGTCATTTTAATGTGAACATTTTTGAAGTTTCTAAATAAAACACAATCAACAGGAGGGGAATGGGTGGAGTCTGCGTCCATGGAGAGACAAGTGGCGACAGCAGGGCAACCCGAGCCGTCCGAAAGCAGGGCGCGCAGCCGGCTGCTCACACAGCACCCTTCAGTCTGCTTCATAAGAGACAAGAGATGAGCTTTTGAAGACCTCCCACCTCAGTCCAACAGGCCAAGCAAAATGCCAGTGAGTATCAATTAGTAAGTGCCACCTCAGAGGCCTTAAAAATCATATTTAATTATATGATTCACTGCTTCTTCTTTAACATGCACTGAACAAGGTAGTAAATTAGAAACAGCAGTTTTCCAAGATTCATTTGCTACATTAAAACTCTTTGGGAGTTGTTTGTAAAAATTCTCCATCACAGATGATGGCTTTTGGCACTCTGGGGAGCCATGTAAGTACACGATGCTAAACTTCTCACCACAGTGTCACTATTTTAGACGCAAAACCAATGGCCTTAGTTTTCTGCAAATGTACTTTAAATAAGTTGTAATATTTTCCAATAATTAACCTGGTTATCAAATCTCACATACCCTTGAAAGATGATTAAAAAAAACTTCAGCTCTAGTGGCTTAGTGGGCACTTACATCAGTCTAGTTTTGAGACACAACCATCTTTTCAACTGGACACCACGTGTCAACTCTGGGTTCCCCAGATGATGCCCAGTTGCTCTGCTGCTATCGAAAGGAGGAAGATGAGTGAAGACGGCGCACAGGCTGTCTCACCATGAGAATCAGACCCATCAGAATATCAGGAACGAAACTAACTTGTTTAACTGGGATTCAGTCATAATGAACCTACTTTCTCTCCCTCAATATTTCTAGGGAAGAACTGGATTAGAGCTCAGGCTGAATTCTTTCAGGTAACCACTCTACAGGACTTGTATGAACTAAAGGTTCCTCAAAATGATCCAAATGAACTCTTCCAAAGTCTTAAAGCTCTTATCCCCCAAATCTCCTCCTCCAGCTCAAGGACACTTAAGAAAACAAAAATGTCATTCTTTGGAATTACATTTCTCCACTACCAGAAAGAGGATCCAACTTATATTATTTCTGATCCATTTAATAAATATTTTTGAAGGTAAAAACATGGTCATTAAAGCCTCTCTGGAACTGAATATACTTGCAGTTCCAACCCTCTATAAACCACTTAGCAATATGGAGAACACATGAAACAAACAGAGCTTCCCAGAACATTCTGCAAGATTTCACTTTATCTTTGTAGAAAAGGTAGATCTCATGGCTGGAGATGTTTCACGAAGTTCCTGGTCAGATATGGTGTCTGTGCGTGTGCTTCTAAGTTGCACTGTCCTGGTTCAGCCTTTGGTTATTCTTCATGAAACTAGCATTGTTTGAGCCTCTGAGAACCCCGTCCTGTGTGTTTAGCTCAATAGATTTTGTTTAATTTAAAGCCTTTTACTTTAAAAAGGTGGCACTTTTCCACAACCCCTCTAGTTCTCTGCCTTCAGCACCACTGAGACTCCAAAACAAGTTGCCAACCCTTCCTTTCTGGGCCCTTCTCCCTCAGTTCCCTGTATCTTTGTACAGACTGAACTGTGTATCACCAGGTAAAACCGTTCAGATTACTTGTTTAAATTTATAATCTTAATAAAAAAGTCAATTATATAGGATGGTGGTGCCTTATAAAAAACAAAACAAAACCTAGGTAGTGTATGCAGATATTCTGCAAAGCGCCCTGAAAATTCCATAAATCCCATCCTGCAGGGATTTCACTTTTCTATACTCTTTCTACTGCACTTGAGTTCCTACCCCTTCTAAATATATGCTGCAATATCAACATTTCCACAGACAAAGCTCTGCACACTAATAAAACACAACGCTGTTTACATACAGTGCAAATATATAACATATTTTTAGCGTAGGTTATGAGCAATATTTTTAGACGGATGGAGCCTGCAGTGATATTAGTAACAAACTTCTACTGTAAATTAGTGGCCTAAATAGAAATTTATGTTCCATAAAACCCAGCATGAAACAATAAGTTAGAAATATTTAAATAACATTTTACAGAGCGTTAAGCAGCCAGTACAACTGTGTCAGACTGAGTCGGTTACTGAAAAGGAGAGCTGGGCACCGTCATAGAGAGGCACCCAAGCAGCAAGACAGTGCATGATCTTTTAAACAACTTTAAAAAAATTATGTATGACCTCAAGATTGTACCTGACTATTATCTCAAGGGTAGCCTCAACCTTGAAAACAAAAAATAACCATCAAGCCCAAGAACAAGTTTTACAACCTCTATAGACACAAGACCAAAAGGCACCTATATGAGATGGGGTCTGGTTTGTGTTTTTATTTTCTAAAAATATGCTAGATCTGTAATGTGAACAAATGAGATTACATCTAGGTTTGGTTTTCCAAGATCTATAATCCTGCTCAAGTCATAATCAAACCCATTCTTGCATTACTCACATTTCACAGGGCTAAGAATATGTCTATTATTTCTTAAGAAAAAGCAGCTTCCAACTTAAATTTATCTTGCAATTCTGCAAAATACCAAGACTTTAAACACTATATTCAAAACCTAACATTACAAGCCTGATACTATGGTTGGATCCCAGTAAGTACGTGAACAATATTGAAGCTCCCCAAATTTGTAATTTAGATTTCTTTTTTCCAAAATAACTGAGGTGGGAGTTGATAGTAATGGCTGGTGTAAGGAACAAAGAGTAAAGTTCCAACTTCATTTTCTCCTCTAAACAGAACAGGTGAAGTGTCAGGGCTTCAGTAACAGGGATGGCACAAATAAGACAAAATTATGGCTTTAACTTATTTCTTCCTCTGCAATTTAGAAGGATTTTTTTTCAAAGGCATAAATTATAAAAAGAAAAGTTATCTGATTCAAAATAATATCTCAAAATAAAAAATAAACAATAGGTATGGAATAAGGTGTTACTTTATTAAGACAAAGAGACTGGCGCTGACCTGCTGGATTTTTCCAGTGGATTACCTCACACATTCCACTTTCATCCTTAAATTACACATCCCTAACGCTGGCTTCGGAGAAAGCAATGGCCACCCACTCCAGTACTCTAGCCTGGAAAATCCCATTGACGGAGGAGCCTGGTAGGCTGCAGTCCATAGGGTCATGAAGAGTCAGACACGACTGAGCGACTTCACTTTCACTTTTCACTTTCATGCATTGGAGAAGGAAATGGCAACCCACTCCAGTGTTCTTGCCTAGAGAATCCCAGGGATGGCGGAGCCGGTGGGCTGCCGTCTATGGGGTCGCACAGAGTCGGACACGACTGAAGTGACTTAGCAGCAGCAGCAGCAACACTGGCTTCATCATTTCTCTCCTAATTTGACTTAGCCTAGCCATTTCTGTTAATCACATCTTTATCCTACCGACCATCCAAAGTCCTCGTGCATCACTTCTGTGTCCTCCTCTTCTCTTAGCTTCAGAGCTAATACGGAAGCTTAGAAAGATTATAAGCTCTACGTCTGTCTGTCTTTTCATTTATTCTTTCACCTCTACCACAAGACAAGGACAGTGACAGGTACTGGGGAAAAGTGAGCAAGAAGGTCGTGGTCCCTGCCCTTACGGAGCTTACAGTTCAGTGAAGTCATACATGAAATAAATACACAAATAAAGGTCTCATTACAAATTGTGACAAGTGCTTTAAAGAAAAAGACCTGGGTTCTGTGGATGACTTAGTTAAGATAAGGGTGAATGGTTGTCAAAATGGTTTTCTCAGTCAGTGAAAATTGAGGTGAGACTAAAGTGTAAGTCTGAGGTAGGCAAGGGAAGACCGGGGTAATAGCACGCTAGGAATAGAGGCATAATGGGGGCAAAATCCTGGGATAGGACACAGCTCAGCACATTTTAGAAAATGCAAAAAATGCCGGTAAGGCTGGAGGTAATAAATGGGCAGTACAACTGCCATTTTAAGATGTTGGACTTTATCTTGGGTATAATCGGAGCTGTACAGGGTTATGTGCATAATCTGATTTATGGTCTTGCAAAGAACCCTATAGCTTCTGGGTGGGGAAATAAAGAGGAACAAAAATGTAAATGGGTAAACTAGCTAGGCAACTACCGCAGTGGTTCCAGAGAGAGCCAACAGTGACTCAAACTAGTCCAAGCTGTAAGCATTCCCGGAGTCTGGCAAAGCTCCCTGTTCGTATACATGAATGAATGAATCAATCAACAGATATAAGCACCAGTTCTTATAGTCTTCTTGTATGATATTTCTACCTGTCCCAGGACAGAGGCATCCTCCAGTCTTTTTCTAAGATTATAATTCCATTTCTTTTCTAGAGTCCGATTTTTCAGTCAACATCATGATAAAAAAAAAAAAAAATTGGATACTATCTAAAGTTCAAACTCAACTGCCACAGAAAATTCTATGAAAGTTCAAATATACCTTTTTGAAATCTCAAATAATCAGATAATTTATATATAAGATCAAGCAAAAATTTATATAAAAGTATTCATCAAAGGACTATTTACAATATTAAAACAAAACATTCTACATGTGCCTCAGATGATGGAACATCTGTGTAATGAAATAACATGCAGCCTTGAAAATGTTTTCAAGGAATATTTAATAATGTGGGGGAAAGCAATACAACATGAAAAGAAAGCAGGATATAAAACATGTGTAATAAAAAAAAAAGTGTAATATGACCTGAAGTTTATTTTTTAAAAGAAATAACACACATGACTAGAAAGAAATAGATCAAAGATCAAAATAGTGATCTATGGATTGGGAGGTTATGGGTTATCTTAATATGTTTTTCTAGTTTCCAAATTCTCTCCTTTTTTTTTTTTAAAGATTACCTAACTTTTGTAATTTATTTTATTTTATTTAACTTTACAATATTGTATTGGTTTTGCTATATATCAAAATGAATCTGCCACAGGTATACATGTGTTCCCCATCCTGAACCCTCCTCCCTCCTCCCTCCCCATACCATCCCTCTGGGTCGTCCCAGCGCACCAGCCCATAATGATAGTTTTATTCTCAGAAAAATCTCCTAGTAATGGCTACACGTAAAGGAAGACACTTCAGCCTAGCTCCCTGCTGCCATCCAGTCCTCACGTGCGGTCTGCACACAGCACACTTATGCTCTGCAGCTGAGGCTGTGAGCACCTCTCTACTTCCACTCCTGCTCTCCACACTTACCACACAAGGCACTCAACTGACATGACGTATGCTGCCTTGACTCATCAATTCACTTTCTGTGCCTTTAGCTCTCACTCATCTGTCAAATTGACTATGATTTCATTTCCTTGTCCTTCCCCCAGCACCAAGTGCAGCATCATCAACAGAGGCATTTAATATTTGCTGATTGCTCAGAATGAAGTTATTCTATATATTACTTTGCTCATTACTTGGCTCTCAGAAGACCAGTATGGCCGTGATCTCCTGAGTCCCTGCTGCTTCTTGGCCAAAAGCTGCCACCGTACTTTCTCCTGTAAATCACAGATGTCTAGGGCAGAGAAGAGACCTACAGTAAGCTCTAACTCAACCACCAAAATTAATAAAAGATAAAAATGACTTCTAAAAGTACCAAGAGACTATCTGCTGGCCTGTGGGAGAGGCAGGGGCAATGGCAGAGTCAGGCCTGGCAATGCAATGGCTCACGTTCAGTGGCCATCTCCCCAGACCATCCTAGGGCAGTGACCATCAAGAGCCCTTTAACTCTTCAAAGAATGTAAACTGGCAAACAAGTTTGGAAATGTCCATCTGAGTTCCTGAATGTTCATTTGACCGGCTAGAGAAAATGAATTTGGGACTGCCACTGTGTTTTTTACTCTGTTTAATATAACTGTTGAATATCAAAGGTTCATTGAAAAGAAATGAAGGTAGCTTTTAAGCTTAACCATTAGGCACTTCAGAATTGTTTTCAAGGCAGCATAGCACAAAGGCCAGAATAATCTGATCATTAATTCCTCCCAGGGATATAAAATTAAAAGCATAATTCAGTGTACATCTTTCCTCCTACAATGAATGAACACAGGCCTAAATGAAACCAGGCTGTGTGATATGTGCTCATGAACCAGTATGGAGAGGATGCTTTTAACCATTCCAGAAAGAAATATTAAAGGCACTGATGAATAATTATTCTGATGAAGCACTAAGATCCTATGAGGTTAGGCTGTGATTTAAGCTGACAGCTTTGCTTATAAACACTGGTTCTAAAAAATACCAATTAGTGATTCATTTGACTCCTGCTCTGCTCTGATACTGTCCAAATTCTGGCGTTTCATGTCATACCAGCGTCTTTTACCACATAAACTTCAGTTTTATCAAGACAGAGTAAAAAATAGTTTCAAGTGAAAATAATACAAGTAACAAAGGATCTATTTTACTGTTGCAAACTCTGACAATTTCCTCTTTGCATTAAAAAAGATAATAAGTGTCAAACCACTTATTACAGCTCATGACAGCTTCAGAATAGAGAGAGAGAGCGTATCTAGCTCTATATTATTCAATATGGACACATGGGAAAAGAGCAAGCAGTTTTTCTAAGAGATTTCTCTACCTCAATGCCAATATGGCAAATAATCATATGAAAATGTTATTACTCTACCTAATTTTCCCTTGGAGCTTTTAAATGGAAACTTTTGTTAACTGATTTTTAAAATATGCCCAGGGAGGGAAGGGCAGGAATACCACTATGAAGGGTGCTGCCAACGACCTCCAGGCTTAGGTGAGAGGACCCCTGGGACGGGTGGGATTCAGAAGAGTAATAAGGGCTGAGGACCAGGGATAGACACAAAGACAGATGTCTTTCCTAAAATGGAAGAGTTCCTGAAATGGCATGAATTCCACTGAGGCAGAAGTTGGAGGAAGGAAAAAAAAGAGAAATCTTAATCTGTGCTTTTTGTCCTCTAATCACTGGGGATGACAGTCAAAATTAGAGGAGAGTACAGCAAATTAGAGGTAAAAAGGAACAGAAGCAAAATGAAGTTGTCAAAAGGTCTCTTTATTAGAGACAGAGATGGACTCATTTCATCTAGCCTGTCTTAGCTCAGCTGCCATAACAATTTATAGACTGGGTGGCTTGAACAAGTATTTATTTCTCACAGTTCTGGGGGCTGGGAAGTTCAAGATCAAGGTGCTAGTCAATTTGGTTCCTGGATGGAGCCCTCTTCCTGGCTCACGGTGTCCTCAAGTTGCAGGGTAAGGAGTCGGGGGGTGCTGATCTCTTCTCTTTTTCTTTAAGGACACTGATTCCACCCTCAGGACCTCATCTAAACCTAATCACCTCCAAAGGTCCCATTTCCAAATACCAGCACATTAGGGGGCATGGTTTCAACATATGAATTTTACGAAGACACAACATTCAGTCCAAAACATAACCTTTACCTAGTACCAACTAGGTACTAGATGTAAGGTCTGAATAAAATTGGACAGTCATGCCAAGGGCAGAATCATGCTTATAATAAGATGCTCAGAAGCAAGACTGTATTTTCACTTACACCTAAAAAAGCTTGTTTAGCAAACAAAGTTATCTTTATCTGAAACGCCTTTAATCCTTTGTGCTTTGTATTTATGTCCATACTTTTTAGATAAGACCTTCTTTAACTGTTGCCAACTGTCACATTTTACTGATCTACTAAGCAGTATCTATATTTGCTGATTTTATTTTCTGTCCCCTTAATGTTATCATAACTTAATACTATCAGGGAATAAGAAAGAATCAATGCTGATTATAGTTAAGAAAGTGAGGATGAAAGCAATACTAACTGGGGATATTTGGGTTTTTGTAAAGCCTCGACAGGAGGTCCTCATCCCAGAGTCATTTCAGAATCACTAACCTGACTCAAACCCAGCAAAGATGATATAAATGCATGGAGTAAAGACATCAGTAATTTACCAGTGAGGCAGCCTGGTTTAGCGGAAAGAGAATCCATCCACTCAAGGTCTTTGGAGTCACACAGACCTGGTTTGGAAACCTAGTCCCACAATTTCTTTTTTTTTTTTAATGGTGTGATCTTTCTGGGCTTCAATTTCTTCATCTTTAAAAACGAGAATACCCTTGTTGCACAGGAACACTACGCAGGATTAAATGAGAAGCGCATGCAAGTGCCTAACAGGAAGTACCACGTGTTCAATAAACTGTTTCCTCTCTGTTTCCTCAAATGCTAAGTAGGGCTCAGAAGTTCAAAAAGTTTACTTACGCCCAGCCTCTGCTTGTGCCTGTGTATGTGTGAGAGAGGGGCTGTGTGCAGAGGAAGGTTATATATTTGTAAGTGCTATGCTTTCATGAGGCTGACCACTCTAAAATATTTTGTTTACTTTATTGATTTGAATATCATATTAATTTACCCACATATATCATCTGACACCTCCATTTACTGGTCTTTTAGGCATCTCTGGACATGTGGATGCTTGATAAGTAGTCTATTAGTATGATCTGACGCTCTCTATCCTGTCTCCCATTTTTTTGAGAGAATTACATGGCTGGCAGTGAGGATGGCGCCAAGTCTCATCTTTGATTTACAACCACTTTCTCCCCTTTCTGCATCACTGCATCTGACTCTGTTTATTCCCATACTCTGCGTAGAGGACCACCTCTGGTGTCTCTTCAGAGAAGAAATGTGGACAAGCAGACAAAGCAGAAGAATAAAGGAGGGAAGAAATGTGGGTCCTTATCTTCTGGATGGGCTCAGATCCACCTTATTCACCTTCAAACTCTGTGTGAATCTATTTAGCCACTGCAGGGAAAGGCTGATTTCCTGATTTCCCTGAAGAAGGGAATGAACAATCAACACACCAAAAATCAGAGAAAACTTTGGAAACTATGAGATGCTGCTACTGTTGACAACTAAGTTGCCTTGGTATATATCTCGTGGGCTGAAATTCCATTTCATTTTTTCATCATACACAGAACTGGAATTATCACTGCAAGAAGAGTTACAAGTTGTGTTCCCTTTGGTCTATCTGAACATCCCAAATAGTATCACATTCCACCTGAAGTTGTGCCCCTGAAATAGACTGACAACGCTTCAATTATCTTGGCTGCAGGCGAAGACAAAACCAGAGTCTCAGGAGTTCTCAAGAAGCTCAAAAAGTTCTCTCTAAACCATGTTGTTATCAGATGGAAACTACAAGAACACGACCAAAACTGTAAGAGTGGAGATTTCCTTGGGCTTTGTTCTGGCTATAAGACAGTTTCCAAATGTGCAATGAAAAGTAAGCAGAGGCTGACAGGGGGCCAGTGTACAACACATCAACAAAATCACATTTCAGACACACAACCCATTCAGTCCTATCTCACCCCACCCCCAGCCTGCCACACACTCAGGGTTACTCAAACTATGGTTAGCCTAGCATTGACTTTCCTATTTAAGCTTATCTGATAATTCACAACATAATGGGAAAAAAAATCAAAAGGACACAAAGCAGAAAACATAAAACAAATACTGTCCTTCATATTTGTAAAAACTTAAATTGTTTATGTGACAAATGTGAGGCAATGATTAAGCTGAAAGTCCAGTGGCAAAGCTATTAAAATCTTTGAGAGAAAAAAATCCCATTTCTTCAGCTTTCCACCATTTAAGAAATCAAGTTGAGACTTGAATCAATGCTATAAAAGCAAACACCTTTTCTGAACCACATGGGTGTAGTGGGGCCACTGATGCCACCATGACTGCTCCATCGACACAGTCCAGAAAAGAGCTTTCATTCCCGAATCCACGCTTGCTCAAAACCCCGCTGGAGAGGTAAACCAGCATCTAAGCATCTTCTGCAGTGTAAAAATTCTCTGCTCTTACATCAGTAGCCTTATGTGTAGACTCAAAACTATCAGCTTCTCTCAGGTAAGAAGAAATAAAGACAGAAGCCAAGGGCCCCTTGGGTAAAATCCCGTTGAGTAGGGAGAGGCAAAACTGGAAGATTTAATTCTAACATGAGATGACCCCATGATGACATGTGAAAGGGAAAGAAGACAGAATAGGAATGGCACCATTCACAGATAAATACTTTTCCAAGGTGTGCAAGAATCTGGCTTTCTGTAAGGAGACAACCATAGCGTCGTATGATTCAAATGAATTCCTTTCTGAATGCAAGCGGAGTAACAAAGACAGAACTTGGCAAGATGGCACAGCACAGTGAGGGCAGAACTGTATTCCCAGCTGATACTTGTCGAGATGTTAGGTTGTCAGCTCAACATAAAATAAAATGAGGCTGCGCCACAAAAAGCATTTTGAAAAGTAAAAATCCAGGTGAAAGATGAAGGCAGCATTTTAATGAATCTGGAGAAAATGAACTCTGTAGGGTGGGCAGCTCTGACTGTGACCTTTCTCCAGTTGACATCCTGGAAAGAGAAGAGACATGACGGAGAAGCCAGTGCCTGCCTCCTCCCCCCACAATGGAAATGGCAGCACCTGGAAGCTGAGAGCGAGCGAGAGCACCTGATGTGGATTCTGTCCATCCATTAAAGACAAGAGAGTGAAAAGTGGAAGAGAAAGCTCCTAATACCAACAGCGGGGACCTGGGGTCATGCAGTAAGGAGTTACAAAAGCATAAAAGCTTCTTTATTCAGATGGTTCCTTTCAGGCCAACTCATTTCATGATACTTAATGCAGGCAGTGAGAAGAACAGTTGGGTTGGATATAACTTACAGTACGTCACACAAATCTGGAGCGCCCACACAACATTAATTTCAGGGCACACATTGAGATTATGCTCTTACAACCAGCCTCTTTGCCAGGGGCAGCTTGTAACTCAGAAAGTCATGTTTCATTTAGGATGTGCTGTATAATGCTGAAGGGGAAAGTTAACTATTTTGTTTTGTTGTGTCTTTTTCCCCAATCCAAGTAGAAAGCATTTGGGAAAGAGGTACACATGCTAAACTGAAATTTTCTGTAAGGTTGTTCCCACTCATTTGAGCATAAATCTGCTTAGGTCACACCTCTTGCACATTTACTCTTGTTCTAAACACAAAACATCCCCTGCCACTGGCATCCCACAAGAATGCTGACCATTCTGGAATTTGCCTTTCTCATATAAATGATACTGAATGTCACTTTCTCTTGAAGCTAGAACTGTGCTTTCTACCACAGCATGCCAGACACTACATCATCCCTGCTCAAAGGGGCTGTTAAAACACCACCTTCCTGATGCAGTACAATGGAATGAAACACTACTGAGCCACAGAAAAGAATGAAATAATGCCATTTGCAGCAACATGGATGGACCCAAAGATTATCATACTAAGTGAAGTCAGAAAGACAAATATCATATGATACCATTTATATATAGAACCTAAAATATGACACAAATGAACTTATGTATGAAACAGAATGACAGATATAGAGAATGAGTTGCCAAGGGGGAGGAAGGGTAGAGGAGGGAGGGACTGGGAGTCTGGGATTAGCAGATGCAAACAATTATATATAGGACGGATAAACAACAAGGTCCTACACTATAGCACAGGGAACTATAACTCAATAGCTCATAATAAACCATAATGGAAACAAATACAAAAAAGAATGTGTGTGTGTGTGTGTATACATACATATATATATATGTACAACTGATTCACTTTGCAGTACAGCAGAAATTAACACAACATTGTAAATCAACTATATTTAAAATTTTAAAAAACATTCTAAAAAGAATTTTTGAAAATTCCTACCTTCTTCCATGTGGTAGTGAGGTGGTCTTTTTTTTACCCTTAGCTACTCCTTAGTTCTGGTAATCAGTAACTATTCAACTTAAATAAGAGAACCCATCTTAATTCTTCTAAGTAATGCAAACATCTAATTTTATTCATGCTCTCAAATTACCTTCCTTTCTACCACATGTTTGTGTAGCTGTTACACGAGGAGTCCTGTGTACTGATGTAGCTGTCATTCCTTCAACTCAGTTCTTGCCAAACACTGAGCTGTGTCTGGAGATACAAAGATAACCACCCTCGTTGAAGAGATGCCAGTTTAGTGGAAGAGACAGACATGTAAACAGATCTGTATGTGAGAAACATGGCCCGGAGAGAGAGAAAAAATATATTGCACAAATAAATCAGCACAATAACACAAAAAGAACTAGAGGGCCATAATATACCACAAAGATCAAATGAAATGCAAGGAGCTGTGAACATGAAGGTAATATTTCCATTTTGTCTGTCAGTCTACATACTCTGCAGCAAGAGGAGAAGTAACCTCGTTCCTACTTAAAGCTAACCTTCCACTTGAGCCCCAGGGCCCAGCCCCTCTCTCACGTCAGGAACGCAGTCCTGTAACGATCCACTCTCCTGCATTATCAAATCCTCCTTTCCTGTGGAGTCACTGCAATGTGCATGCAAACATAACTTAATATCATCCTCCCTTGACCTTGAGGACCCTCTAGCCTTTTTGCCATTTCTCTGCCTCCCTTCCCAGTGACACACTTCTCATCTTGTACATTTATTGCCATCCCTATGAACTCACCCTCCATACTCTCCTCCCACTACTCCACCAAACTGGCTCCCAGTAAGGTCACCAGTAAGCTCCATCTTGCCAGATCTACTGGTCACTTTTCTGCTCTTATCTGTCTTGCGTAGCATCTACTGCCCACTCTCATCTCCCCTCTGCCCATACTGAGAGGCTGTCTTCTTCAGGCTTCCATGGAAACTCTCTCCTTGTTTTCTTCCTGCTATACTGGCAGCTCCTTCACAGTTTTCTTTGTTTGCTTCTCCTTGCCTGCCTCATCCCTGTGCCCCCATAGCCCATTCTCACAGAACATATATATATCCAGGTTATTTCACCCCCTGACTTAAACCCTTTAATGGCTTTCCATCATTCTTAGAATAAGTTCTGTATCACCCGGGTCTGTGGTTCTGGCTCCTGTCTACCTCTCTGCCCTCATGGATAGCCATACCTTCTCCCAATACCCTCAGACTACCCATCACCAGATTTCACACTTATATTGCCTTTTCCTCTGTTCCTCAAACAGCCAAGCTAGCTCCCACTTCATAGAATTTACTATTGCTGTTCATTAGCCTAGAGGACTCTTCTTGTAGCTCTCCACATGGTCAATTTCTGTTACGTCAAGTCTCAGCTCAACTGACTTTCTCAGAGAGACCTTCCCTGATCCTCCTACCCAAATGTCCCTTCACCAACTCAGTCACCTGCTAGCTCACCACTCCTTACCAATTTCTTCAAATACTACCAGCAAGTGTCATATTTATTTCTTTACATCTCATTTATTTACCTCTCCTGCTAGAACGTATGCTTGACAAGGACAAGGACCTGGTCTTCTTCAAGCTGCATGTCTAGCTCCAGGCACAGTGTTTAGCACATGACAGGTACTCTGTAAAGATTTATTGAATGGAGGAGTGAAACGATGAGGCAGTCCTTGGTTAGGATATGGTGTCCAGCTCCTCAACCACAGAAAATCACAGGAAGGGGAAAGTTGAAACATAAAAATTACTAGTGCACAGGGAAATCAGACTTATGGCAAAAGGTTAACAGAACTAGAATTAATGAGGAAACATTCTATTTTCATTCTCCAGGGAGAATGAAAATTTTCTTTTCCCAATGCCTGTGTGTGTGTGTGTGTGTGTGTGTGTGTGCGCGCGCGCGCGTGCGTGTGTGTGTGTGTTAGTCGCTTAGTCATGTCCGACTCTTTGCGACCCAAAGGATGAAGATTAAATAAAAAGAAATGAACTTTAGGTTCATAGACTGGGTTTCTGTTCTAGAGTAGATGAGACATGGGTTATGGAAACACTTCCTGACACTGACTACTATATAAGATTATAATGAGTTCCCCCAAAGAACACTGAATATTCTTTTAAAACAAAAAGGGGTAATAATCATCTTGTATCAGTTGAGTATCTCCCGTGTGCCAAGAGCTGTGTGCAGACTGTGTTGTAAGTGTGCTCTCCTTTGACACTGGAGCAGACCCGTGAGGAGGAACAGGCTACTACGGCCCTCCTAGCCATTAGCACACTGAGGCTGAGCACAGCTAACTAACTTGAAAAGGCCACAGAGTTGATAAAGGACCAAGTTGGAAACAAACACAGGTTTGATTATAAAATCTGTGCTACTGACCACCATGTTAAGAAGGGAGAGTTTAAAGTACTGGATGCAGCTCTGCTAAAAGCATGAGGATTGGTTTTCTTAAAATCTTCACCCAAATCGAGGATTCGAAGATATTTTCAGGAATAATATAAAGAACAATTTAAAACAGCCCTATAATGCAGATTCCATCTTAGAGCTTTGGTTACATCAACATTTGATGAACTGGACAAAATAATGTGCTTTTGGTTACCCATCACATAAATTCACTTTTGTCATCCTGAAGGATTACTTTATTTATAGTCTGAAGAACTGTCTTAGAAATATCAAAAGAGAAAAATAAGTTTACAAGTATGTTTGTATGACAAAGTATGACAAAATAATTTTTTGTTCCTCTACAGTTATGAACAGAGGTCAGCAGATTATGGCCTGCAAGCAAAGAATGAATTTTACATCTTTTAAAAGGTTGTTTAAAAGAAAAAAAAAAAGAGAAGAAGAACATGTCACAGAGACTATGTGGCCCACAAAGCCTAAAATATGTACTCTCTGGTCCTTTAGCAAAATGCTTGCTGACCACTGGTCTAGAGCCTAAAAATGGATGCACAAGTGTGAAATAGCTGTAACAGACAATAAAATACCTGCTAAGAAAAAGCAACTACCTAAAGGTTTTAGAAAGTATCTTTGGAGGGTTTGCTTGTTTGTTTGTTTTACCAGAGATAATAAAACTTCCCAGAGTCAGATCATAAAGTGCATCTGGCATCTCAGCCTAGGATCAATGTAATGATATAAGAGGACTAAGAAGGAAGATCCCCTGGAGAAGGAGACAGCAACCCACTCCAGTATTCTTGCCTGGGAAATCTCATGGACAGAAGAGTCTGGCGGGCTACAGTCCATGGGGTCGCAAAGAGTTGGACATGACTTAGTGACTAACCAACAATAACAAGAAGGAAAGGAGAGTGCTAAAGAATGATCCCATTTTACAGCAGCATGGCATCTTACAGATACCAGGAGCCAATACCTTCACCCTGTAAATGAAGAAGTCCCCAGGGGAAGGGATGGGGCAGTGGCTTCCTCAGGCCCTGCTGTGCATACACAGCACAGTGGTTTGTCCTGGTTCTGAGGCTGGGTATATTCTTTCCATGCCACGTGGCCTTTACTTCACTCCAGACACATTCTTTGCAACGCAAGGAGCTGGAGACAGCTTTTTAAAACGTCAGATGAGAACCAGCAGATCTGCAAAGAACGTGTGATCTGAAGGTGAGGTCCCCATCCCTCTTACAAAAAATGTTTCTTTTTTTAAATTACTTTTTTAATTAAAAAAAATTTTTTAATTTCAAAAATAGTACACATTAATTACAGAACATGCAAAAAACTTGAAGAATAATCATTCATAATCCAACCATTTGATGATAAATACTTTTAACATTTGGTGTATTTTCTTACAGCTTTTTAAAAAATGCATATACATATATGTCACTTAAAAAATTAGAATATAGTTTATTTTCGTATTTTGGGGGGCTCCAAAATCACTGCAGATGGTGACTGCAGCCATGAAATTAAAAGACGCTTACTCCTTGGAAGGAAAGTTATGACCAACCTAGACAGCATATTCAAAAGCAGAGACATTACTTTGCCAGCAAAGGTCTGTCTAGTCAAGGCTATGGTTTTTCCAGTGGTCATGTATGGATGTGAGAGTTGGACTGTGAAGAAAGCTAAGCGCCAAAGAACTGATGCTTTTGAACTGTGGTGTTGGAGAAGACTCTTGAGAGTCCCTTGGACTGCAAGGAGATCCAACCAGTCCATTCTGAAGGAGATCAGCCCTGGGATTTCTTTGGAAGGAATGATGCTAAAGCTGAAACTCCAGTACTTTGGCCACTTCATGCGAAGAGTGGACTCATTGAAAAAGACTCTGATGCTGGGAGGGATTGGGGGCAGGAGGAGAAGGGGACGACAAAGGATGAGATGGCTGGATGGCATCACTGACTCGATGGACGTGAGTTTGAGCGAGCTCCGGGAGTTGGCGATGGACGGGGAGGCCTGGTGTGCTGGGATTCATGGGGTTGCAAAGAGTCGGACATGACTGAGCGACTGAATTGAACTGAGTACCTTTTTTCCACTTAACTTGTTACAAGTCAACTTGTGAGCATTTTTGTGTCATATAAAATTCTCCTAAAACAGTTTTAATTATTGTACAATTCCACCATACATATGTATGTATGTATTGCTGTAACTAATTAATCCTTTCAGAACCAACATGTATGAGAGAATATTTAACCTCACCCTCATCAACACGACCATGAGCATAATTCAAAATACCTTCCCATTTGATAAGCACAAGTGGTTTCTCTTTGCTTCACAATGAGATTGACCTTTTTTTCACCAGGATTTTTTTTTTTTGCCAGTTTTTGTGAATCATCTATTCCCACTGTCATATATCCTATTCCCACTTTTCTTCTGGGGTGCTCATCTGATTCTTTTAAGAATCAAATAGCAAAGATTCTAAACGTTTTCCCTGATATAAATTTTGTATTTTTTCAATTTTTCCATTTACCTTTTAATTTTGTCATTTTAATTTCAGAAATATAACATTTCTATCTAATAAACCCCCCTGCTTTCCTTGTGATTTTGAAAAAGATCAGTAATAGTCCAAAGCCAGGTCATATAAGAGATGATCTCCTGGAGCTGGCTAGTGATCCATTAGTCTCTGAAAAGCAGCCAGTGTAAGCCAGCAGAGGTTCTGCCTTTTGGTGGCCAAAAGGAAGGACATGCAGTGGAAACACTACAGGATGGACTGAGAATCAGGAGGCCAGGATGCTAGGCCTGAGTTTGCTCCACACCTGCTGTGTCCTTAGACAAAACAGTCTCTCTGAGCAGCATTCACCTCTCCTGCAAAATGAAAGGACACTACAATTTCAGAAGACCAGCTCTAAGGTTCATGCTTATTTGACACCTGACATTAGATGCAAAGGGCTAGTTAGGAGCCACAGCCCAGAGAGACCTGTCCATGAGGAGAGTGAAAAGGTGAAAGACATTAATAGTTGGCATGTCCTGTCGGTTACAGAAATTCTTTCAGGAATTCAGCATGATCTGCAGGGTCAAAGGTAGAGGGAACCAAAGCTGAAAATTCAGGGCTGACCACTAGTGTGCAGATCTTTCCCAGAGGAGGCACCAAGTGACCTCACTGTTGCTTCCTCTGAGGTAGCTGGGGACTGTAAATGTTGGGTGTGAGCAGAAAAGCCAGAAGACAAAACCCTAAAAGGGACTTGGATGAGAAAAAGTGGTGGTGAAAGTTTCGAGGTGAAGGAGAAGGTGTTACGAAGGTCATGCTGGGAGAGCTCTTCAAGGCAAGGCATGAATGGGATCACAGAAAGGAGAAGGAACAAGAGTGTGAAACTCAAGCAATGAGAGCAGGGCTGTTGTTGTTTAGTTGTTAAATTATCTTCGACTCTTGGTGACCCCATTGACTGTAGCCCACAAGGCTGCTCCGTCCATGGGATTTCCCAGGCAAGAGTACTGGAGTGGGCTGCCACTTCCTACTTCAGGGGTTCTTCCCGATCCAGGGATCGAACCTGCATCTCTTGCACTACAGACAGATTCTTTACCACTGAGCCACCTGGGAAGCCCATGGGCAGGGCTATAGTGGATATCAACGTATTGTCTCCTGTTTCTGTGAAGTTCCTGCAAATGCAATACTGTGAAAAACAATGCATGCCCTGAAATGTGATGCTGGCAGGAAAGGAAGAGGATTGGTTAAACAACAGAAGTGTTGTGGATGCCGCCAACTAAGTCCTGAGTCCATCACAAAAGACACAGTGAAGTCCTTACCTTCTTTTGGTAACTAGTATTTACTTACATGTACCTAACAAATAATTATTTTTTTTCTTGCATAATATTAAGTAATAACACTGGTTCATCTAGTACTTTATTGCTACTTTGGTAGTTATTTATCTTTCTCATCTTAGTACTGATTAAAACATAAAATGTCTTTAGGAAATGCTATGTCCTAATTTATGGTTTAATTTAATCTTGGCAGTCAAACACTGATAACACTGCATCTCTTAAAGAAATGAGCCTATCTATTATCATATACCAATAAGTACATTAAAAAAAAAAAGAAGAGTCTCATCCTCAAGTGGGAAGAGAAGAAATGGCAAAGCTAGGAGGCAATGAAGAAGAAAAACAAATTCCAAGTCTTGAACCCAACCCAACAAGGTTTATTAGGAATAATTAAGAAAAGCTACAGTATTTATTTGTGGGGCGGGGCGTGCAACCTAGAGCCTGTCCAGTCCATATGTGGGTGGGCTATGAGTTGGTATTATAAAGGCTTTGAACCTCTCTTTTCAAGGAGAAAGAAAAAAAGAAAAATAGATTCGAACTATATACCATTCTGGAAAAGGCAAAACTATGGAGACAATAAAAAGATCAACGACTTCCAGGAGTTTGTGGGGAGATGAATACAGAGAGTACAGAAGTTTGTATGAGCAGTGAAGATACTTTGAATGACATTATAATTATAGATACATGTCATTATACTTTTGTCCAAACCCACCAAACATGCAACACTACTCACTTCATTCAAGTGAACCCTAAGATCAACCGGGGACCTTGGTGGTTATGGTATGTCATGCAGTTCATCCTTGGTTTAAAAAAAAAAAAAAGGTACCACTCTTGACAAGAGCTGTGCATGTGAGGGAAGGGGAATTTCTGTACCTCCTTGTCAATTTTGTTGTAAACTTAAAACCGCTTTAAAACAAACAAGGCCTCCAAAAATAAAAAAAGTTAACACTCAGGATAGATGCTTTTGGCGGTAAATAAGAAATTAAAAAGGAATAATTTAAGAGATACTTCCTTGTGTTTCAATGATGGGGGATGCCTCACCATCTGTTTCCTTTGCTCTTCAAGCTTGTCTATTGTCTTTCCTGTAAAGGAAAAGGGCCATTTCGCCCTTCTAAAAACACAGAAAGGTAAAAACTACACTGTAAATAGCATTTTACCCCCAGGTTCAAAATTCTCAGTAAATTAAAACTCCATTAGTCTTTAACCTGTCTTGAACAAGACTGAAAAAAGACTAATTAGATCCCATTTTAGAGATGAGAAAATAGACACACAAAAACAGCCTTAAGCCAGTCTAGAACACTCAGGGAAACAAGGCCAGCCTTCCTGCACAGGTCTCTTTGTTCAGGGTTCATAGTGGCCTTCAGATGAAGGTTAGAGGAGGGAAAGAGCAAGAAACTGAGCTCGGCCCGAACTTTAGGCCATGCCACCGCAGTGATCTCGGGAAGAACTTTAGTGTTCCGATGGCTCCACTTCCTTCAATGTAAAGTGGGGCTGAGAGTTACATCCACTCCCTAACACAATGTTTGTAAGGATCAAGTAAAGAGCTCTTTATAAGGTACCGAACGTTCTAGTCACTCATGGATTTAAGGAAAGAATGATGCAAATAAAATAATAATTCAAAAACTTACATTACTGTTATTCATTGATTTCATAAGCTTATCTCCTAAAATTGCTATATAACATATATTTAAGAATAATTTTTGTTTCAATTATTTTGTTTAGCCCAACTAAGATAACTATCATGCGTGTGTATACAAATACACACACAATATTTAAAACACATATAGACATATATTGATATTTACATACATGTAATGATGATAAGGAAAATTATGGTATCTCAGAAACATATAAATTCTTTTAAAAATTGTTAGTAAACAAATAAACCAGAGCCAATGTGCACTTTGCTCATGAAATTAAATATGACTGCATTTTGTTCATGAAATTAAATTTAAGCTTTCAATTTAAGATTTTATATACAAAATAAAATAGTGCCACTGCATATGAAGCATTACATGATGATATAAATACTATGAGAAGGAGCTGACAAATTCTTTTATAGATGTGTTTTTAAAACCAAGACATTTTTCCCCCCAAGGCAACAATTCTCATCTAAAATTTAATCTAAAAAGAATGAAATACTTCTGCATTTTTAACCCTTAAAAAACTGCCCAGGTTATAGACAAAACTTTCAGAGTATAGAAATAACAACAAAGCATTCTGTGACCTAACAATTACTTTGAATAAAGGACATGTATCAACAATTACAATGGATGAAATTGTTCCTTTCTCAGGCACCCTGGAGGAGCAATGTTTAACGAGAAAGAATTATTTATGCCTACAAACAGAGAGCTGTAATGGGCTGTTTTAATATAACACATCACAGCAGTAGAAGCAAGCTGCCAGAAAGGTGTTACCTGGTTTTGACTCATACTCATCTGATTTCAGAGACCAGACTAAAGCTTTGAAAACAGCAGGGGCTCTTGGTTTTGTTTTTCGTTATTATTGAGAGTCAGTGGCAACAATAGCTATGCTGATGGGGTCTTCAGGCAGGAATTCTGCGGTTCCACCATTTCCTGATAAAAATGACTTCCCACTTAATGCCAGGATTAGTGATGTCAACAATACCTACTTTCATTTTCCCCCTTCTTTTAAGAAATTTAGTGATTTTAATCATTATTATATTCATTTTGGAACAAGGAAACAATGCTCCTATCATAATGCATGACAAGTTTTTGGAGGGAAACTAATCTACAGTTCATCAGTTTTGCTACCAACTGTGGCAGCCAGCATACTAACATCAGATGAACTACAGAAACAGCAGGGAGACGGTGAAGTACGCGGGCGGCCAGCAGTTGGGCTGAGGGGAGAAGAGCACTGAACCCAGATCAGCCTGGGCCAGAGGGAAGCCTCTCTACAGTCTGATCATGCAACAAAACAGGGAACTCGGTTTCAGTGTTTTTAACTTCAATTAGTCACATTAATTAATGCTAAAAACAATGTTAACAGTATATTATTTTCATCTAGTTAAATAAAGGATTATACACATTTGAGTAAATTACACAGCATTAAACATTTAAATAACTTGAAATGAAGCCATTACTGTCATTCAAACAAGTTTCTACAGCTAAAGGCTGAATGTTAAGTATGAACTGACTTGGCATTACAAGAATATAAATCCTTTATCTTTTTAGAGAGAGGAACAAATGAAGAGATTTGATGACTTTGGGCTTAAATTAAGTGGTTTGCAGTAGCACAGCGCCCTCTAGTGGTCAAGGGTTCAAAATACCATTTCCAAAGGCCAAAGTTCAGTACCAAATCTTTTCATTTTGAACAATGATAATACAACCTTTGTTCTTTCTTCTTCTTTTAAATGCAACTGTTTATCTAAACATATTTTCAACACCAAGCCATTTATCCATTGACAATTCTCCTCACCTAATTTAAAGTGTTTTTTTAATCTAATTTGTTCCTAAGAAACATTCTGTAGAGTTTAAAAAAAAAAAAAAAAAATGAAGGAAAACAAAGCAAAACCTTACATGACAGAAATGGCTGCAGTGATGAACGAAACGGTTTCCTGTAAGTCTAGAATAATGGCAGAAATGTCAGCACTAGAGTAGTATTAATGTTTATGTTATAATCTAAGCTCTGGAGTGACATTATAAATATTATAGAACTCTCTTTCTGCCTGTTACACAATACAATGAGTACATATGGAAATTTTAACTTTGAACTCGCCAATTTTGAAATGCCTTTTAACTCATTTTTTTCTACATGTAAACACTTGTTTTTAATAACAGTATAAAAGATTCTCTATATATAAATTAGTTTTTTTTTAATCACTACAACTCCTATTAGAATCCAAAATTAAGGGCTCCAAATACTATTCTGAAAAAGTGGGGAAAGATAACCTAAGGGTTATCAAAAAAGGCTTCCTTAGGCCAATCTATAATACTTCTATTCTTGAAAATATTGATCTCTCATATGAAAAGGGTTATTTATATTTATAACAACTGAAAATATGAGTTAAATGATCACAATTTTCTTGGTTTTCTCCTCTATCAATAGCATTGCCTTAGATCCTATAGCAAATATTAATAGTTACTAGGTGGAATAAAGCAGTTATTTTAAAAAAACGATAATGATTATCTAATTAAATTTTTTTCTTCTTCTGCCTACCCAAAGAACAGAAAAGTTCGAACATCTTTTTGAAAGGATCGTTCATTTCATTGGAACCAAGAAAGCAACTCTGTATAATGTAAACAGAACCGACCTTGGGTTCTGGATTTTTCACTCCGTCATCATGCAGCAGTGCAGGCAGACGTCCCTGTGCCTTAGTTTCTTCATCTGCTAATGGGGATAACTGTTTCCATCTCACAGGGACCTTCTGAGGATTCAGTGTCATGATGCAAGTAGAAGAGTCAGCCCAGTGCCCAGTACTCTAAGAGATCCTCAAGGAATGCCCTTCCTACCCCAGAAAGAACACAGAAGACCTTTCTCCCTAGGTCGTTTCCTTAGGTCCAGGAGGACTAGAACCAGGGTTAGGAGATGCGGAGTCACATTGATGACCATGCAGGCAGATCTGGGCGTGGTTAGGGCAGCAAAGAAGGAGGAGCGATAACAGAGCCCCCATGGGGCTGGTAGCTGAGAGACGGGGATGTGCTCATGAATAAGAATATCTTACTTATCCCATCTTAATTACTTTCATCTGTTTCTCTCTTCAGAGTTAAGTACTTAAAGCAGTAAGGTGGTGGGAGATGGTATGAGAGTGATACCAAATCTTTTCCAGGGAAGATGGGCCCATGTGTAGTCTGATCATGCACTTTCAGAATTATAATAATTAAAAAAAGAATTATAATAAAATAGACTATATTTGCAAAGAAGGCTCTCTTGCCCTTTGTGATCATGAAAACAAAGCAGTTGAACAAGCCTGATGTGAAAGTGATCTGTGCTGTGCTCTGTCACTAGCAAGAATAGGAAAAATGCTTGTGGCAAGCAAACAGACCCCACTTTCACACTGATCTCACATGGCTGCAGTAAAAAAAAGGGGGGGGGCATCCTTCTAAGACTGCCATTGTCCCAGATCTTTTGTTAAAATCCTTACCTTTTAATGGATATTTAAAATACCAGTAACAGAGGTGTAAGAGCTCTGAGTTTATCAAAAAGGGCATGAGTTTTTAAATGGTGAGATTTTCTTTTTAAAGATGCAAATCAGCTTCAGGAAAATGAGAGGGTGAAAGGGAGAAAGGGCCCAAGGGACAACTTTTTAAATTCAGGCTTTAGGCTACTGGTCACGCCAATTAAAATGCAAATGGATAAGGCTTCTAGCTTTTCGCCAGCTTGCCAAATACCCTGATGACTTACTAGTGGCAACAGCTATTATGCCTTCCACTTTCGCATCAATGTCCTAAACAATGCCTAAAAGCTTAGGAGAGTTGATGCCAGATCCCAGAGTGGGCAGGGCCTGGCAATACAGATACACACACACTCCAACAATTACCCTGTGGGTGGAAACTTTCAATCACGGCAGTAAAGGTACCAGTGTGTTCTTCCCATTCACGTGGGAAATATCTTTTTCTCAAATGGGAAATCTCACAATGCAGAGCTAGGACTCTCTAACAAGCAAATGACAGATGGGTCTGGATGCTGAAGGTAAAGGACAGAATTGGTTTTGGTGACTCTCTGAATATTCATAGAATCTATAAAAGTCCAATCCTTTTAAGATGCAGTCTGTTAGAAATGAATATGCAACTGTACCAAATAAAAAACACTGTATTTCTCAAAACGGACACAAGGAGGGAACTTTTCCCACCTCCCACTGCTGTCAGAGTTTCTGGATGAAATATTATCTGAACTTTATAGTGATTTGAGATTTATATTCTCTAATGGAGGCCCCCAAAATGTTTTTTTCCCAAGTTACATTCCCTCTTTTATTATTTCACCCATCACAAAAGATGCTATATTCAGCAAGATAATTCCTAAGGATAGTGTTAGAACTAGCTAGCTCTTCAAAATGATTCAGATTCCTGGACGCCACACATGGCAGCAGCATGGGGTTCCTTTTTTCAAGTTTCTCAGAAAAGAGGAGGGAGAGAAAAAGAGGGAAGGGGAGAGGAGAGGAGAGTGGAAACAATGAGATATTCAGTAGGAAAGAACAATCGTCAATACTATGACTACTGCTTACAATCAGACCTATTACAATGAAAACCATCATGTACTAGAGGATCTCCAAACCTTGTTGTTCCAACCAACTAGCTGAGCAACCATGACAGCAAGCAAAAGCTTCAGACTTGGCTATTCTTCCAAGTCTGGGCAGGACAGGAGGTGTTTTTTCAAGTCTTAATTAAACAAGCTTGACTACAGTCAAACTGTAAGCAACCAAGCGAGGTGGCAACAGCCAGGTTTACAGGAAGAGGCAGCCAGCGAGGATAACACGCATCAGATATGCTTATAACAAACAGATTTAAGGCTGAGGTGTCCCTTAGTCTTAACACTGTTTTTCTCAAAATTTTGTTGGCTTTACAGAAACACTGACTATAAAGTTACTTTCAAATTAATAAAAATCTTCAGTAAGATCAACAATGGAGTAATTCCCAACAAAGTACTAAATATGAGAGAGCGAAATCTGGTCATCTGTATGAATCTGGCTGCCAAAGGCACCTGTCTATAATATCTAAAACCAAATTCAACCTATCCCAGTTTCTCCCACAGTGAAGTTTTCCCAGGACTCATATGAGGTATTAAGGACTGGTCAGAACACCAGAACTAGTCAGTCATCCATACTCCATATTCATGCAGAAGAGGATGCAACACATGCTTCTAAATAGCAGATCGTGCTCAACAGGTCTGTGGAACATAAGCTGAATTTCCATCACTATTTAGAAGTACACATATATTTTTAAATGCTTTCTATTTTGCTCTGTTATCTAGCACCTGCCCCCCAAGCACCAAAAAACAACAACAGAGCAAGCAGGAAGCAGCCCACAAAGGGTTGGACCAAGTGCCCTGGCCAGGAAGGGCCACGCATCCCTTCTGCTCAGAGCCAGCAGCAGAGGCCAGTACCAGGAGGGGACACAGGAAACAGCCGACGAGCACCACTGCTCCTGCACGCCACCCGATTTTCTAAATCTTTGATTTCAAAATTCAAGAGGCCCCACACCTTTCCTTCTTGTAAGCTTCACTATCCATAATAAGGATTTGTGCCTATCGCTACTACCTTTGGTAATTTTCTCCCATTATTAGCTTGGGCCAGTTCTTGGTTCCATGTTGATTTTCTCACAAAATTACATCCAAAACGGATGGGACCCTAAGGATATAAGCTCCACAGAACAAAAACCTGTACAAGCAAGTGAAGTCCCCACACGTTTTTCTCATACCAATTACGCACCATATTTTGAAACACACACACACACACACACACACACACACACACACACTAATGAATGACCCAGCATATCTGGAATCTAAACAATGCCTGTCAGCAACGACTCAGGGTTCATGTTTTACACTTGGCCTTCTGCCGAGCCTCTTTTCTGTCAGCTTCTTCTCTTTCATTTTCCTAAGTGAACACTATTTTGACAAGGGGTTAAGCAATACACAAAAAGCAGAGAAAAAATATTAACAAATTAAGCACTTTTGTCTCACCCTCCTCAGAACACTGTGCCAAGTGTTGCACATTCCACGCTGCAGTCTCAAAACACTGCGCACAGGGACTGCCTGCTCTGCATTCAGCACACAGATCGCTTTGACTATGATCACACGCATTTATCTTTATTTTTAAATTCTCCTCATTGTTACCAATGGCACTTGAACATTATTATTACTAATCCAGCTACTCCTAATAATAGTATTTAAGTAACTTGTCATCCTGGGAACTTTATAGACAATAGCTAATTAATTGTCGAGCATTTAATGTAACAGGATTCTAATCTCCAACCTCTGAAGCAGGGTATTTATGTTATAATGGTAAAACTTTTGTTTGAATTGATTATTTATGCAGGATATATTCTCTATCACCTCAATTCTAATTTTTATATCTGCTTTGTAAGTAAAATAAAGAATCACACACCAAAAGACACAGACAGTACACTTCACAAACAGTAATGAATCTCCTGTGACTCCTTTTATTCACACAATAGATTCTATATTACCATTCAGAGAAAAACAAAACAGAACACCATAGATTATTTCCCTTGTTTGCAAGATATGCTCACAGTATTCTGATAGGAACAAGAAGGTGCAGCAGGCAGTGTGAGTAAATACAGTGTTCTGTTGACATCTTGTTCCTGCTTTCAAACAGCCAGGTATGTTACATATGAACTGTCAGGACAGCTAAGTAAGTTTTCCTGTCTAAATGTGCCCAAGTTCCTTTCAGAGACCTCATCTAAGGCTGAGGTCCCTATCTCAGTTGAACACTGTGGTAACAAATTTCATAACTTGCAACATTTAAAAGGTATAAACACTGCCAGTTTTATCCGCTAACCTCCCCTTCACACATACACCATACATACTTTCCATGTGACAATGCAAATGGTCTGAATCCTGCAGAAAACAGAAAGGTGTCAAAGAGAGAGAGATAAAATCCCTTTCTTGGGCCCTTAATGAGGTCTCCAGAGCCAAAGGCAAACCAATAACAAATTGTACTTTCCACATATGAAGGGGGGCAGGGTGCAGAAAAAAGGCAAAGGGCGGGGGTGAGCTTGTCATCTGAAATTAATTGAACTTAGCCATGCCAAGAAAACACTGGTAATAAACCCTCCCCATCTAAATTAAGGGTTTTATGCCATGAAAAAAAAATAAAAATTTATGGCAGTAATTTCATCTGGGTTTTTCAGGAAGTGCTTGCTGATTTTCTTGTACTCAGTAGAAAAATCCCCAAGGAGCAATGCAGACTGCAATAAGGCAGACTTCTAAAAAGATACCATTTAATTTCTCACTCCTCCCATTGCACTATTACCACTCTTCCACTTTTCTCTAACTCAGTATTAACTCTCTCAACACAATTCTCTTCCACTAGCTCCCAGCACCATCTTACAGGGCAGGGGAGATGGACTCTGCCACTGCCCGTCTATTGCTCTTGGCAAGAGAAGTACAGGTGAAGAGAACTGCAGGCCCCAGAAGCACACACATCTGTTTCTCTTGGCTTTTTGTTTTTGTTTTTTTAATGACACCCAGCCATCTTAACTGAAGTACCAAGTCTTAGTGGCTTCAACACAACTATCAATCAACATCTTTAAGACTGGTGACAAGAACTAATGAATGATTTCTCAGGGGGAAAAAACCACACAGAACCATGGTTCCCAGCCCATGGATCATATGTGGCGGGCGCAGCTACATAGGCCACACACAGAGTTACCTGCAAGGGCTTTTTAAATCCTCATGGACCTGAGGATCAACTGTATAGGAACACAGACACAGTACTGGCTTTCAAATGTCCACAGACACTGGCATGATGATGAAAACAGGAATTTCTTACTTACAAACGGTAACTAAATTCAAAGCAGCTTTTTGTCATTTTCTCAAAGGATGGATTCTATAAGTAAAATGGTAATTTACAATCCTGAAATATTTTTTGAAGTCAAAGAGTATCTTCACATTGAAAAAGACAGGGAACAACTGATCGAAGTGTTAAGAGTTTTCAGTGTTTTACAATCAGGCACATGGTAGGCACTCAACATTTGATGGTATTTTCTTAGCCCCATTTGTATGTATCTTTTTCTTTCATTCCAGTCTCTAGCAGTTTAGTTCATCGATCTGTCCCATCTCTTGGTGGACAAGGCAGCAGTGGTTCTCAAAGTACGGTCTGGAGACTCGTAGGGGTCCCTGAGACCCTTTTAGGAGGTCCGTGAGGTCAAAACTTGTTAATTCTAAGCAGTTTTTGCCTCCCATGTATGTACAGAGGCTACATGACCTGTGAGATTACAACAGATTGAATGAACGATATATATGAGAACCCCAGCCGTCTTTTATTTACTGTAGCAGCTATTAGGAACATTTGCAAGGCCGCTTTCCTCATCAAATTTGTTTTGTTTTGGAAGAGTTATTTTTCAATAAAAATGGCATTTACATTGACATGTAAGGCATTCAATATTAAATTTTTAAATAGTAAATAATCACTGATATGTATACTCTGCACATGCAAAAGCTCTTTGAGATCCTTAATACTTTTTAAGAGAATAAAGGGCTCTTGGAAAGAAAAGTTTGAGAACTACTGTTACAGAGATAGCAATGCTGTGGTGTCAATGCAGAACCTAGTTTCTGCTCTCAGGAAAACTGCTGATCCCTACAGGTATACAAGCAGACACTCAACATCTAACCATTGAGGATATTGAAGAGGGATTCAAATGTTGAGGGTGTCTGGACCATCTGCTCTCCATGTTACCGTCTAATATGAGATTCTATAATTCTATCTAAGAGGGAACCTAAGGAAGCCTCCTTCCATAAATGTGACTACTGACATGGAATATGAATAATACTTTATGTACCTTCATTTTCCTACCCACAAAACAATATGAGCACATTAATGGGCAAATTAATATTTTTCCTGGCGGCTCAGACAGTAAAGGGTCTGCCTGCAATGCAGGAGACCCGGGTTTGATCACTGGGTGGGGAAGATCCCCTGGAGAAGGAAATGGCAACCCACTCCAGTACTCTTGCCTGGAAAATTCCATGGACAGAGGAGCTTTGTAAGCTACAGTCCATGGGGTCACCAAGAGTTGGACAAAACTGAGCGACTTCACTTCTTCACTTCTTCTATGGTTGTATAGTCTTCATGTCAGTACAGTATTTCCAATATTTTGAAAGCAAGGTGACTTTTTTATTTTGCTTATTGGGTTTTTTTTATAACAAAAGCTCTCTCCTCCACATCAAGCCACAGCTTTTAAATAACACAACATAGTACCATTCACTCCGAAGGGAAAGAATGTTAGCACAGCACCATTGACTCAGAAGAATATGGCCATTCACTACATTCTCAAAGAACACCCTACCAGCCAAGTGGTCAGGTCAATAATGAGGCAAACAAAGATTCTGCTGACAGAAATTCCAAAGGCAAATAAATTCATGCCAAACCTGTAGAGATGAGTGGGATACAATAATCTTCTGCACAAGTATTGCTCTTGCATGAAATGGAAACAGGATGGTTTACCCTTAGTGGGCACACTGTACCCACAAAAACCAGCCAGTTGTTTAGAATATTCAGTGTCATATCAATGAAAAAGAACTTTTAGAAAATAAAATAACCATACTTATGTAATTTGATTCAATTCAATGACATTAACTGAGCACTTATTATATTCCAGTGACTACTCCACGTGACATGAAGAGGAGATAAATGAGACTTAACCTAGGACACAGTCCACGAACTTACGCTCTAAAAGGTAAAACAAGTAAAGCAATGTAACACACTGTGATAAGAGATATCAAAGTAGGTGTTTAATACTATTGAAACATAGATGACAAAGTAATGAATTCAGGCTGGTGGGAATAAAAGAAAATAGATATTGCATATGCAATGGAAGAGGCAGGAAAGGAGAAGTTTATGCCTAACGATCTTCATCTCCAGTTGAGCCCTCAAACATCTCTTGATGACCCTTCTCCATGTCACTTCTTCTCTCCACAGCTGTTATTTGAAATCTTCTCCATTCCTCTTACATCTCCTCAGCAGCTGTTCTTGCTGCCTTCTGCAGAGGAGAGAGAGAAGGACTGGCCACCCAATTCTAGCTGGGCTGCCATCCTTCTTCCCTTTACGAGGCAGCCAAGGGTAACACTCCACTAAGACTCTACAGCCAATTGAGTCTCCCCTGTCAGGAAGGTCTGCTAGCCAGCCTTTCCCTTCCCAACCTCTCCCTCACTCCCTTAACACCAGCATATAAACATGCTTCCCCAGTAGCCCTCTCAAGAAGTGACTATTTTTCTCTCAATTCCCCTGTCCCACAAATTCCAAGGCCAGGAATAGTGGAGGCAGTTATGTCTGCTCCCCAGTACCCTCCCAGCAGGCCTCTTGCACTCTGCCCATGTCTCCTAATCTCCGTGTTCTTGCAGACCGCTTTCAAGCCCCACCTGCTTGTTGGCTGTACCGTCATCTACCGTCTCCACCCTCATTCCACCTGAATGAAAGCCTGCACTCCCGACTCTTCCCTTCCACTCCCACTCCTGTCATCATATGTCAACAAAAATGTACACTATGCAAACATAACTTGGCCTCCCATTTCCTTGATAACTTCTTTCATGAGCCCTTCTCCACTGTATCTCAGTGATCCAAATCCATGGGCAGCTCCTTGAATTGGTCAACAGAAACTCTTACCCATGCCAAAATTCTAAATTCACACATCCCACATTCCAACACCCCACCCCATCCTTCCCATTCATTAGTTTTAGTATCTCTGTTGTTAAAATTCTTCCTCCTCACTGAACCTTCTAACCTACTGATTCTGTCACAATCCTATAGCCTCTTTCTGTCCTTCTTTGTTCAGCTTTATTTGCAGTCTATGTATAATACAATCATTCCCTTGCAGAGTTCTCTTACTTCCTTTGCCCTCTGCCCAGTCACTCTTGCTTATTAGCAAACTCTAGCCCTAGTGACGCAAAGTATCAACTTTATCTGAGTACAAACCAACATCACAGTATACAGCTAGAGAAAAACCACACATTGTGAATGTATTTTAAATTCAACATGGCCCAGCAATCCTACACCCTTTTTGACTTTCTAGGATTGATTTCACACTTTGAGCTTTCCAAGTTCCTCCTTTCAACTGATGATGTTATATCCTATTTCACTGAGACTACAGAATGTCTCATGTTATTACCACCAAAACTACAAAATTATGGACAACTAAGTAAACTTCTCCTTCCTCTCTGTCACAGTGGAAACAGTATTCCTTTCCTTATCAAAGCCCAGTCCTTCTACGTGTACTTTAGACCCCACCACCTCCTCCCTAGTCAAGGACTGTGCATCCTCCCTTTCACTGCATTATCAGTCTCTCAGAAAGAACAGGTGAAATGTGAATTTTTACAGTCTTTTGAGAAATTAGCAATACCAGCAAAAATTACATAAAATACCAATGTATAAAGATGGATACGGCTTCCCTGGTGGCTCAGTGGTAAAGAATTCGCCTGCCAGTGTAGGAGACATGAGTTCTATCCCTGAGTGGGGAAGATTCCCAGGAAAAGGAAATGACAACCCACTCCAATATTCTTGCCTGGGAAATCTCATGGACAGAGGAGCCTGGCAGTAGGCTACCATCTATGGGGTTGGCAAAGAGTCAGACACAACTTAACTACTAAACAACAAAAGATGGACACACACACACACACACCATGTAGGTTGGGGAAGTACAGAATGTTCATTATAGCCTATTTTCAAAGGCAAAAGAGAAAACAAAGCAAATACTCATCAATAGTGAAAGCTTGAATAAGTCATGATAGAACATACCATGGACCATCACAGAGCCCTTAAAAGAATGAATGAGAGAGATTCTAATAGATTCAGTGCAATCAGTATAGCTCTACTTCCTCACTTGCTTTCACTCACCTTCTAACCCTACCACAATCTGAACATGATCCTGCAGTGATAACCATTAATCTAGATGGTGCCAAAGCCATAGCCCCTTTTCTGACTTTATTCAAACCACTCAACAGAGTTGCTTACTCCCTTCATTCCTTGAAACACCCTTCCTAGCCTCCATGATACCACCTTCTCCCAAGTTCCTACTTCACTGGCTGTTGTCTCAATTCTCTTTGCAAGCTCTGTTTCCTCTTTTTGACTTCTAAATACTGTCATTGCTCAGAGTTTGGCTCTACATCCTCTCTCAGGTGAATATGTCCACTCTCGTGGCTTGAAACACACCTATACACCAAATAATTTTAAATGTTAGACCAAACCTCTCCTCTAACCTCCACACAATCTAATTCAGTTGCTCAGTTAAAATCTCTTATGCAAACAAACAAATTTAAGCACGTATAAAATAGGAGGTTTTGATTCTGCATGTCCTCCCAGCTCCATCCCACACTGAAAATTTGGGGACCTTTCCATTCTGCCACCTGAGTCAACTGTGTTACATTAATGCAGATACTAACCAGATACCAAAGCAGCCCCTCTTCACCATCCCTCGACCTTTTCAGCAATCATTAGCCACAAAATGTTGATTCTATCTTCACACTATATTTCACTAGCTACCTGCTTCGCTCTCCCACCTGAGCCAAGTAGCCACTAAGTTACTTCCCTGCTTCAGTTCTTGTCCCACCCTCATTAGTAACCCATTATCTACAAAACAACCACTGTGAAGTTTTTAGAATTTAAATCAGATTGTGTTATTTTGCTTAAAATCTTCCAGTGGCTACCCGCTGTTCTTGAATAAAACACAAACTAGAACCATGTATACATGGCCACACTCATGCTACTGTTGCAGCTCACCTCACTGTGGCCGCAAAAGCCTTCTGTCCCTGATGGGTTCTAGAGCACACCAAGGTGCTTCTACCTTAGGACCTACACACATAATGCTCTCTCTGAATGAAAGACTGTTTCCTAGGCTCTTTACCCCTCATCCCCTCATTCTTCAGATCTCAATTTTTTGTCCATGGCTGTTTAGCAGTTAGTTGTGTGATTCTAGTTGTGTGATTTCATGAGAGGGGTTGAGCTCAAGTCCTTCTCTATCATCTTGTCTCTAAGGCCCAAGATTTAAATTTAAAATGACACCTCCTCAAAGAGGCCTTTCCTGACCACACTATCTTAAATAGGTCTTACTGTTACTTTCAGCCACACTATCCTGCTTATTTCCTTCACAGTGCTTCCCATTATTATTTGTTATTCAATTATTAAGTAGCTATTCCGCTAGAATTAAGAGCTATTCTCAGCATAGAGCAGAGTTTGGCTCACAGAGGGTCTTTAATAAATGATCACTCTAGGAGGGAATCAACAGGATAATTAAATTTCTCCTGTCTTAACAATTCTCCTTCAACCCCTGTGCCCCTGGTTACCACCAGTCCACCCTATCTCTATTCTCTCAAACTTCTGAAAACAACTGTCAACTCATGATTTTTTTTTTTTTCAGTTTCATTGAGATACAACTGACATACAACACTGTATTAGTTTAAGGTGTGCAGCATGGTTTTATTTTCCCCGTGATTCTTTGACTTCACACCCTTCAACCCACTTCTCTCCACGCCATGAGACTGCTCTTCCTTCAGACAGAACATCTTGTTGTTAAAGCAAATAAAAATTTCTTATTGATCTTATGACATTAAACCTTGTTGATCACTCCTTCCTTCTTAAAAAGTTCTCTTGGCTTGAATGACAATTCACCCTCTTGCTATTCCTACCTTTACCACTCCTTTTCTTTTTTTTAAATATAAATTTATTTATTTTAATTGGAGGCTAATTACTTTACAATATTGTATTGGTTTTGCCATGCATCGACATGAATCCACCACGGGTGTACATGTGTTCCCCATCCTGAACCCCCATCCCACTTCCCTCCCCATCCCATCCCTCTGGGTCGTCCCAGTGCACCAGCCCTGAGCATCCCGTATCATGCATCAAACCTGGATTGGCAATTCGTTTCATATATGATAATATACATGTTTCAATGCCATTCTCCCCAATCATCCCACCCTCGCCCTCTCCCACAGAGTCCAAAAGACTGTTCTATACATGCGTCTTTTTTGCTGTCTCGCACACAGGGTTATCGTTACCGTCTTTCTAAATTCCATATATATGCGTTTTCAATATCCTTCTAAGGTGTCCCTTCCCCCCCTTTCCTAAAATGTTGCTGTCCATAAGAGTTCTAACCCAGACGCCCCACCCTCTCTACAAACACTGAATCATCTCATGCACTCATATGACTTCAGTTACCTTCTTACAAATGCAAATGGCTTCCAAATCTGTATCTTTAGCCCAGATCCTACTCCCATGCTTCAGACCATTTATGCCTAAATGCCTAGATATACCCAAGCAGATATCAACTGGCACCTCAAACTCAGTATATTTAAACTAAACTGATGATCTTTCCCTGCTCTATCTGCCCATTCTCCTGTATTTCCATCTTAGTGAATGGTATCCACGACTCCAAGCCAAGAACAGAGTCTTTACACATTGATGTCTCTCACCTCACTCCCTCAACACATCTACTTTAAACCAAGGTCAGAATGTTCTAACAACTGAACATTTCTTTAAATTGCCCACTTCTCTGCATCTCCATTGCCACAACCTTGATTCAAGCCATGCCATTTCTTGCACAGACTGCTGTAAAAGTCTTCAAATTCTGTTCTTAACTCCCTCAAAGGCATTCTCCAGAGAGCAGCAGGAGTGCTTGTATAAAATAAACTCAATATGATATCCACTATTTAAAATATATCAATGGCTTCAACTGTCTTGAGGATAAAATTCAAATTTCTTAACCTGGCTGACAAAGCCCTGAATGATCTGGACTCTGCTTGCCTCTCTAGTCTCATTTCTGGATACTCTATGCCTCCTCTTCTATGCTCAGACCACAGTAAACTACCAATTTCCCATGCTTTCTCTTCCAGCAGTTCATACATGTTATTCCCCAAACCCTAAGACAGGCTTTCACTTTCCACTCTGCATCCACAACCTCCTCACTCCTCCACCAACCCTCATCTTCTTAGACTAGACTAGGTGATGCTCCCTAGTACTAATTATCCTACAGCCCCACTTCAGAGAATTGAAATTTTCTATTGATCTGTCTGGGGCTTCTCAGGTGGCTCAGTGGTAAAGAATTCACTTTCCAATGCAGGAGACATGGGAGACATGGGTTTGATTCCTGGGTCAGGAAGATCCCATGGATGAGGAAATGGCAACCCACTCCAGTATTCTTGCCTGGAGAATCCCATGGACAGAGGAGCCTGGCAGGCTCCAGAACATAGGGTCATAGAGTCGGACATGACTGAGCACACACGCTATACATATATGTATGTATGTGTGCATGTATGTGTATGTATTAACCTGTCTGCAATCCTACCTACTCATTGAGAACCACTGAATCAGAATCTCCAGGGCAGGGACCCCAGCATCTATACTTCAAGGCTTCCGTGTATGGCTAAAGTACAGCCAGTGTTGAGAAGGACTGCTGTCAATAGCTCTCCTTGAGGAAACAGAACACAATGTGTACTGTTGTAAACCAGTACCCAGGATACTGCTGTAAACTAGTGTGTAATTCCCGGCACACTGCTGACACATAGAAGTTACTCAAATATGCGATGAAGCAGAGAAAGGAACAGGGCAGTGGGTGGAAGGAAGAGAAGGACTGAATGAATTTAAAATAATCCTCAAGAACCTTCCCCACACTAGTAAACATGACATATTACCAAGAATGCAATCTTTAAAAACAAAGTCTCAGGAATTCCCTGCAGCCTAGTGGTTAAGACTCGGCGCTTTTTACTGCCGTAGGCCAGGTTTAACATCTGGTCAGGGAACTTTGATCCCACAAACCATACAGCCCAAGAAAAAGAAAGAGTAAAGCTCCTACTCTGCTTTCAGGTTTATTCTGTTTTACTTCGTTACAGTTAAACTATGTCCTCTTTGCATCAACTGTAAAGAATGGCAGCTAAGATACATTAGACCTAAAAAGTTCTGTACAAATCAGCTTTCACATCTGTAACACCACATGATCTGCCTTCTTGACCTTATAAATATTGGCTAGAAAGGCACAAAAATGTAGAAAAATGCCAGCCATTTGAGCACCTGCACTTTCCTCAAAATGCAGAGTGAGAACTCCTGAAATATAGCAGTGGAGTAGGTTAAAATAATGCTGAACCTTCCAGAGAAAGCAATAACTACACAGTGCTTTAGTAGCAAGTATGCATAAAACATAATAAAATGGCATAGAATTAACACTTCTCGAAAGAAAAATCTAATAAAATCCTGAATTTGGAGAAGAAGCACTGCACAAACAGGGTAGAAACATCTTTATATCTCCCTTGCTGCTCTGAGTGCAGCAGCCTCAGTATATATTTGTTGAATGAATGCCTGATGAATGATGAATGAATATGGCCCTTAAAGGAATTACTCACATTTTCTTCTTCCCCTGATCAAAGAAAGCCAGCTACTCTGAGCCTCATGTTTCATTAGAAAAAATATTTACCAAGTGCCTAAACCAGCTTGTAATGTGCTAGTATAGCGCATTCTAAAAGAACCATATGGGCTTGGCCTCTGCAGCTCAAAGCCTGTCATACAAATCCTATTAGTGATATAGCCTCCCAGCACCAGCACCTAACAAGCATGCATACAGCAGAGGCCAGCAATGTGTCCTAAACATGCCATGTTGCTTTATGAGGCCATAAATTTTTTTTCTTTTTTTAAAATTTTAGTGTAGTTGATTTACAATGTTATGTTAATTTCTGCTGTACAGCAAAGTGACTCAGTTATACATATAGACTTTTTCATATTCTTTTGCATTATGGTTTATCACAGGATATGGAATGTGGTTGCCTCTGCTATGGAGTAGGACCTTAGGACCTTGTTGTTTATCCACCATGTGTGTGACAGTTGGCTAGTCCCCAACTCTCAATCCTTCCCTCCTCAACCCTGTGGCAACCGTAGGCTGTTCTCTATGCCCGTGAGTCTGCTTCTGTTTCATAAATACGTTCATTGCTATTGTATTTTAGATTTCACATGTAAGTGATATCATATGGTGTTACCTTTTTCTTTCTGACTTACTTTGCTTAGTATGATAATCTCTAGGTCCATCCATGTTGCTGCAAATGTAAGATGTCATAACTTTTCATGTATTCTCCTCCCTCTGTCCAAAACACACCTGGAAAATTCCTACTCATCCATGAAGACCTAGATATACATTATCTTCTTTGTAAAATATTCTGTGAATTTCCCAGAATTAAGGATTTCCTTCCCTGTGTTCTTCTTCCATACTATTCTGTAAATACATTTAGTGTATTTGAATCCCATTTGAATGATGATGATTAATTACATATTCATTATGCACAATTCAAAGTATGAAGGGAAACCATTCACTTTTCACATCTGGAACATTTTCACATGGAAGAGTAAAGAGTAAAGATTTACCTGAATAGATAACAGGAAGGGCATAAGGTGCAATTCTGGAAAAAAATTAACCTAAACGTGGGCATGAAGAGGAAAGGTAAAGGAAATGGTCGAAGGTCCTTTTCAAAGCTCAGAGTGGATGTTTGGCACTTGATCCACAGGGCAATGGAAAACTACCACTAAGTTTTACAGAAGGCAAGGGATGATGTGGACCCCATCACCCTTTTCATTTCAGTGTCTGCGGAACGTGTGCATACCAAACACCACATGGCCGCTCTCAGTTAGCTGCCGTCAAATGAGATGAGCTGACGGAGTTCACTCTTCCAGAGCACTGTGGCCTGTTGAAGAAGAGGGATGCAGGCTCCCTGTCCACTGCCTCCAGAGCAAAGCGAAAGCTGGAGGTCTGCTTACTACACTGAAATTAATCCTTCTTTAACAGCTTCATGTAATATGCTCTGCAAAATCTTCACCAGATTCTCTATCAGAGGTGCTGCTGAGAGTTACCTGACCCTTTGCCAGAAACAAACATAATCCTTTTAGAGGCAATCATCAACCATTCAATAAATGTTAGGAAACATCTTCATTACCTTTAAGAAGTAAATTTTTAATTCTGAAGGGGTGGATTTTAAAAATGAACCCACACTGTAAACTATTCTTTATATAAATACATTTAATTAACTACTACACTGATAGAATTTTGTGGTTGAACTTTAAGTATTTCCATGTACCCTAATGCTGAAGTTTAGCATTATAATACATATAAAGATAAGATTTTAAAGTGTGCATAGTCTAAAACCCCCAAATTACAAAAATATAACAAAGAGCCAGTCAAAAAGCTACATTATTAACTCCAGTGGTTTCTGACTAGGTTGAATTGTACAGTCCAAGTATAAATTCTGAGGAAGTCATACTATCCCACCCTTAACCTAATAGCTAACTGTGGACCCCATTAGAGCCCTGGGAACCTTAGAGTTTGTCTGGCTTATAGAATTTCTCTTATCAGGTTGATTTAATAAAAGCATGTTTTAAGCAGTGCTCCTAACTTGGTTTAAAAGTTCAATGATGCTTTCAACAACTCTGATGTAAATGGAAGAGAAAAATGCTCCTTGGACTGATGTAAAATCAAATTAGGAGTACTGCTCATAAAAATGACCCTAAGGAATGATTCTGCTTTGGAGAAAGAGATTAATATGAAGACACACACATATGTATCTATTTATAGCCATTCTCACAGTCTACTGTTAATGGGACAGACAGACACAAGCACCCGACGTTCTGAGGCTGGCTTTTTGGCGGGGGCGGGGGTTGTCTGTAGCTCACCATCAGTGCAATGTTCACTCAGATGATATTTTCATTTTTGAAGCCTTACTAACATATCCCAAGTTCTGAAATGCAGTATATGAGCCTTGACTGTAGAAATAAATTACCAGCTGTCTCATAAAGGACAACCTCATTTAGTAGAAGGCAAATGCTAGCACGGAACAAAAGTAAATAAAGATGGCTACATATGCTCTAGTCTGCAAGCTGGAAAGTTGACAGTGATGAAAGAAGCAGAAGAGGGAAAAGATTAAACATGAAGAACAGCTGCCACTAATAGACTATCTGACTACTCAAGCAGTTTGATAATACAGCACAGCAACAATACTAATTAAAATTGCTGGTGTGAAGACTTAGATCCAGAGATCTTAAAGCTAAAGAAACAATGGCAGTCCAAGCAATCCACTCCTCTGCTATCATATAAGGTCATACTAAACTCAGGTGAAGAGTAAATGGCAATGTTCTACGGAAACACATGGTACTACTGTTATGCTTAATAATGAGTCTCCTCTTCTTTTACTTGTAAATTTACTAAAAGTTCCAATTCCTTCTGCATTTGTTTCCCTGCTAATAAGCAGAGATGTAGTTGTTACTATTATGATTATTGTTATTACTTTACTTTTTATTTCCTCGAGAACCTTCAAACAGTATATGCTACCTAAACTGAATATCTTGTAGGTGTAAAACATAAAAGGAATATGTAGTTCATATGAGAATGAAATATGAACAAAGTCTTCCTCATTTCCATCCACAGAATGTCACTTACATCTATCAAAATTCTCACATGTCTTGGGAGCCCACATATCTTCACAGAACAAACTACTCATTAAAGGTTAGGGCAGGAAGGGGGAAAGGATGGACTGGCCTTTTCTGACAAAGAAGGAGGGCTCAGTGATGTGTTTTCAGTGAGTAGAATAAAAGAAAGGGGTTTTAAAAGGGTCAAAGGGAGAGCGGGAAGAGAAGCTTAAATGTCTGACTTCATCACCCCTCTTAAAAGGGCTACTTCATCCAACTGAACTAAAATAGACCACCACCAGTTATTAGAGAATCACCCAAGGAAGAAAGAATTTCTACAAGTGACCTCTGGTTACCCTACAACACTGCAGCCCTTCCAAACAAACTGGCACCAAAATAAATGTAGCCAAGAAGAATCTAACATTTATATCTTATGATTTTATTTCAATTTTTCATATAATTTTCTGTAGACCTACTTATGTGGATATAATTTGATTCTAAAGTATTTGGGAAATACATTTAGTCCAGTTGTGCCTGAAAAAGGGAAGAGAAATGTAATTTTCCAGTTTTACAGATGCTTCCAGAATTCTGTCTAAAGATGGATTAATCTACAGTTACTCAGCTGCAGAATATTACTTCTATTCCACAGACTTTGTATATGAACTATTAAATCCATTAGATCGATAGCAATTCCTCCCACCTACTCTAAAAGAGCTGATTTAATGAGAACATCATTTTCTCATTCAAGGCTTTCTTTCTTAAGGGAACACAGTCCTATGTGAACACAGCCAACATTTCCTTTCACATCGACAACTTCATATAAACAGAGCCTGAGGCAGGGCAATGAGGCAAAATGTTCGGTGGTAAATACGCGAATTTATTTAAAAGACACTGTTACGGGATTTGAGCTTAAAACTGGACTTAACTTACAAAGGTTAAAATAAAAGAAAACCAAAACTAACCATTTTCTTCCTCAAAAACTCTTCAAATGATACAAGCACTACTAGCATCACATTATTGGAAAAGGAAGTGTTATTTCTTACTACTAACTATTCACTATTAAATACTTCAAAATACTCTCTTTCCACTCCCCTTCTACAACAAAAAGATAATAGTGGAAAGAAATGTACCCTTTTGTCCTTTCTGGACCTGCATATTAATAGAGATGACAGGGATATTACTGTCTGTTGTCTTAGACAATAGAAGCCATGGAAGTCTCAAGATACAGTCACTAGCACTAAGTTCTCTCTTTCTCCTCTGAGCCTTTATACGTTAAAGCACAGAATAAACCATAAAGTACTACTTAACACACCAAAAATTAAAAATGGAGACAGAGGGTGGATCAATGTGCATTGTCTCACAAATATAGTTTCAAAGATAATTGGTAATGTTCTCTTTTTCCAAAGAAGTGAGGGTTAAATATAGTCGCTCTGCACAGAGACTGATGATCTTCAGGATGTGTAAATTATACATTACAGTTACATAACAGACTAAATCACAGTCATCAACAAAAGAACATTTGGCACAATTCTTGAATTTTTATGACTCTAGCTCATAAGCAGAGCATCAAAAAGGAGAAAATATCCCACCTTACATCAGCCTTACAAGTAGCCTCACAACTCACAGCAAGTAAGAAGTATCCGAGGTGAATGGAAGAGAGACCATCATCTTCTCTGGACTAGAAAATGGTGGTGAGCAGGGGTGCGGAGCTTTTATTTTCAGGTTATCTTAAATAAAGCACATGGTAGTCATTTCATTAATTTTTTAAAACAGGAAGAAGAGGGTCAACTAACTAGATATATGTAGAGCTGTGTGTTTTAAGGTCACTTTATGTCCCTAGGTTAAGTCAAGACACTAAAGTCTGATGAGAGAACACAGATCCTTTCAGAACACTTTCAAAAAGCTGAATGAAAGTGTTAGTTGCTCAGTCGTGTCCAACTCTTTTCAATCCTGTGGAACCTGCCAGGCTCCTCTGTCCATGGGGTTCTCCAGAAAAGAATACGGGAGTGCAATGCCATGCCCCCCTCCAGGGTATCTTCCCAACCCAGGGACTGAACCCGCATCTACTGCATCTCCTGCACTGGCAGGCAGGCTCTTTACCACTAGTGCCACCTGGGAAGCCCTCAGCACGAACCAAAGACTGGTGAAGCATCCTCATGCTTTCAGTGCAGTTCAATGGGCTCTGCTGTGCCACAGTTTCATGCCAGTGCCACTAACTTTAGGCAATTCAGAATGGGTCAAGAGCACTCAGCTAGTGACATGGCGGGAATGGCCAAATGCTTGCCTCAGTTCCTATGACGACACAGAAGCAGAACTATCCTCAGGCTTATTAGATGCATCCAATTAACATTCATCTCTGACAAACTCATCCTGTAAGCTCCCACACCAAAACAGCTACCATTACTCTATAATACCCATTAAGCAATCATAGTGATTTAAGTAAAGCATATTAATGGGAAAAAGCAAAGAGATCTTAACCCAAGAAAACAAAAGAAACACATGAAGAATGCAAAGACCAAAGCAACCCAGGAAAGATACTCTTTCCTTCATCCCATCAGATTGTGCCTCTTCCACCACCAATTCAACAGGATTTTTTTTCTCTGCACTCTGAACAAAAAGCAAAAATTGCTCTCTTTGAAAAGAAGCTGGCCTGGTAAGAACACCTAGAACTCAAAGCCAATACTCGGAGGATGTCCAAGTGTCTGGAGATCCAAAGAACCCATCAATTTCTATAAACTTGGAAAGACTGGACAATCCAAGAGTGCCCAGAGCCATTCCACTCAGCCATATCATATTTTGAGGTGACTACAGAGAAGTCAATGTTGACCTAGATCCACAACAACCAATACCATGTGTTCAAAGTCAAATGGTTGGCTTTGAAACATTGCCAACACTTCCTATAAGAGATTCCCAGACCAGAGAAAAGTAAAACATTTCATAAGGTGATGATCTTAAGCTTTATAGCCCCTTGAATAGTAAAAGCAGTCTCTGGCTTATTTTCTGAAACTAATGTTTCCAAATTACTAAATACCAAAGTAATGTTATGACAAAAATTTCAACCTTCTTAGGTATAATGGGACACAAACTTGTATACTTTCTCAGATACCTGCAACCACCTCTATGTGTGTCTGTCTTTTTCTTTCTCCGTTGGTATCTCATCCAAGTCACTTTGGACTTAGATGAAATACACACTGAGGGCATGGATCTAGCATCCTGAGTGGCTGCAAAGGGTCTGGATGATGCTTGGGAGTACAGAGGAGTTAGCTCCCCATGGGATAAATCTCCATCAGCCAGGACAGGAGACAGGAGGAAACCAGGCAGATAAATCTCCCCCCTGGCCCGCCCTTTTCTTTCTCTTTTCCAAGGACTGAGTGAGTGAGTGAGTGAAGTCGCTCAGTCGTGTCTGACTCTTTGCGACCCCATGGACTGTAGCCTATCAGGCTCCTCTGTCCACACGATTTTCCAGGCAAGAGTGCTGGAGTGGATTGCCATTTCCTTCTCCAGGGGATCTTCCTGACCCAGGAATCGAACCCGGGTCTCCTGCATTGCAGGCAGACGCTTTACCGTCTGAGCCACCAGGGAAGCCAAGGACTACTCAAATGTAATTCCTCACTGCAACCATTTTCATTTCCTTTCAGAGAAATCCTGTAGGCAAGTGAACACACCTGCTGAAAGACCTGCTATTTCTTTTCACAGCTTGTTGTGAAGCAAGAGCTAGTTCTGTATCAAATCAATTTCTTTGCATCATTCCTTGTTTCTTTTCCTTTTGCCCTGCAAAAGATCTGACCTGCAGCTTTCAGATTTGATCTGCACTTTAATCCTTGTCTCAGGTTCTGTATGTCAAAGAACCCAGGCTTAGATATTAGTCTTATAGAAACTAATGTCAGATGAAATTAAGATGCAACAGTTAAAACGCACATTTTCAAAATACAGTAAGAGACAAAGACGGATAAATCCCAGGATCCCAGGAAGAAGTGGAAAAAAATTCAAGTGCCTAAAATGTAGAAGACTAGGGTCAATAAATAGTATCAAATGTCACCAACAGAGAAAGCATTCAGACAGCAACGAGAATCAAATACAGGTATTTTTTTCAATGTGTCCAACGACCACCAACTTCAGAGGACAAGATCAGGCATTTTCATTAAGTAATAATGCTGTGTTTCCTGTGGTTATGTATGGATGTGAAAGCTGGACTGTGAAGAAGGCTGAACACCGAAGAATTGCTGCTTTTGAACTGTGGTGTTGGAGAAGACACTTGAGAGTCCCTTGGACTGCAAGGAGATCCAACCAGTCCATCCTAAAGGAGATTGGCCCTGGGATTTCTTTGGAGGGAATGATGCTAAAGCTCAAACTCCAGTACTTTGGCCACCTCATGCGAAGAGCTGACTCCTTGGAAAAGACTCTGATGCTGGGAGGGATTGGGGGCAGGAGGAGAAGGGGACGACAGAGGATGAGATGGCTGGATGGCATCACCGACTCGATGGACGTGAGTTTGAGTGAATTCCGGGAGTTGGTGATGGACAGGGAGGCCTGGCGTGCTGCAGCCTATGGGGTCGCAAAGAGTCGGACACGACTGAGCGACTGAACTGAACTGAACTGAATACTGCTGTGTATAGGTGCTACCTGTTGCCTACACAATCAATCTACCTTCTTTCTTTTCCTTCCTTCTTTCTTTCTACGAGTCCTGATTGCATCAGTGTCCACTCCTCTCCCATGTGGAAAGGGGAGAGATGACCTATAAATGGGTAAATTTTGATCAGAAGTCACCATGATTCCATTATCTTCACAAGTGACTGATTTGAGTTTGTTAACATCAATGAGTTCTAGCCAGTAAAATACAGAGGTCAACTAGAGGGCTTTTGGGAAAGGTTTCTTGACTCTTGAGGGACAGAAGGGAAGATATATTATTATTGCATTTAGATTTAATGCCTGGACATGGACATGTAACAGTCACCCTAGGATTGTGAAAGAATATAGTCTAAGGACAAAACTGACACAGAAATGATGCACAGCCCAGACAGAAAAATTCTAGGTTCTTGACAATGTCATTAAGCCACAAATTAACCAACCCTGAAGCTGACCAATATCTAGTTTTACATACGAAAGTATACTTCCTGATTATTTAGCCTCTTTGAGTGAAGGTTACTATTACTTGCAGCTAAAAGCACCTTCACTGGTGCACAGAGGACATAGCTGGTTGGAGAAGAATTTGAGTATCTATCATCAATGCTGCTATATAAGGAATGAAGTGAGATTTGAAAAAAAAAAAAAAAAGTGGTCTTTGCCCTCAAGAGTTTATGATCTCTTTTTTTTAAGACATGCAAAACATGTGATACATCAATTAAAGAAAAAAATGATGAAGCACAAGTACATAGAACAAAAAATCATTACTGTGGGACATTAGAGGCAGCACTCTAAAGGGAATAAAACCAACCTACATGCTTTTTGCCCAGCATAAAGGCATGCTGTCCAAATTCCATTAGTGTAATTCGACTTTCAGGAAGCTCTCTCCAGTAGGTATCTTTAGTTCTATCTGCCCAGCATTCTCTTATATGTTCAAAATGTTGCTCCCCTCATTTTGTGAGGTCAGAGTGTCAAACCCAAGGTGGGCTAGTCAGAGCAATTTCCTGGGATTTCTTTAAATCTTAAGATCATAAAAAGTGATAAAAGGTTGAGCATTCCAGGTGTATGGATTTATCAAAAGTCAGCAAATGTAAACTTAAAGATTTGTATATTTCTTTGAATGTAGATTTTATATCAAAAGGAAACATGTTTTTTAAAATGGTGAATTCTTAGTTAATAATAAGCATGCTGAAGCATTTAGGGGGAAATCCACTAATGTCTGCAATTTACTTTGAAATGGATTTTTAAAAGCTGCATAGCAGGATTGATAAACAAACAGATATGTGATAAAGCAAATGTAATAACATACTTACATAGCAACGCCTTTTGTTTGAAAAACTTTGAAAATTTTTCTGGGGGAGAAAAACCAAAGTCCCGGTGCTGGCAATGCTGTGAGCTATACCTCAGGAGGTATCTGTGGTCATATCTCCCAGGGCATGGAGTAAAACTGTTCAGAAAACAAACATGCAGGAAGAACCAGAACAAAATACAGAAATGACTTGATCATCAACAAAAGAGAAATGGTGAAAGTTATGGTATATTTGATAATATGAAATAACACTCAATAAAAATTGTAAATGAAAATCCCACAAAATTATATATATATATGTTAGAATAATATACATATATAATACATACATACATACATAATATAATCTTAGAAAAAAGCTACAAGAAAATACTAAAAATCGTCAACATTGGTTATCTCTGGGTTTGGGACTATTAATGTCAAAATTATACTTTATTTTCCAAGTTTTAATTAGCATATGTTACTTTTAGAACAACCAACAAAGAAGTAATTTTTTAAAAATCCATTGCTATTAAAAAAGATTTTTTCTTTCTGGCTTACTTCACTCTGTATAATAGGCTCCAGTTTCATCCAACTCATTAGAACTAATTCAAATGTATTCTTTTTAATGGCTGAGTAATACTCCATTGTGTATATGTACCACAGCTTGCTTAGCCATTCAGCTTCTGATGGACATCTAGGTTGCTTCCATGTCCTGGCTATTATAAACAGTGCTGCGATGAACATTGGGCTACATGTGTCTCTTTCCCTTCTGGTTTCCTCAGTGTGTATGCCCAGCAGTGGGATTGCTGGGTCATAAGGCAGTTCTATTTCCAGTTTTTTAAGGAATCTCCACACTGTTCTCCATAGTGGCTGTACTAGTTTGCATTCCCACCAACAGTGCAAGAGGGTTCCCTTTTCTCCACACCCTCTCCAGCATTTATTACTTGTAGACTTTTGGATCACAGCCATTCTGACTGGTGTGAAATGGTACCTCATAGTGGTTTTGATTTGCATTTCTCTGATAATGAGTGATGTTGAGCATCTTTTCATGTGTTTGTTAGCCATCTGTATGTCTTCTTTGGAGAAATGTCTATTTAGTTCTTTGGCCCATTTTTTGATTGGGTCATTTATTTTTCTGGAGTTGAGCTGTAGGAGTTGCTTGTATATTCTCGAGACTAGTTGTTTGTCAGTTGCTTCATTTGCTATTCTCTTCTCCCATTCTGAAGGCTGTCTTTTCACCTTGCTAATAGTTTCCTTTGATGTGCAGAAGCTTTTAAGGTTAATTAGGTCCCATTTGTTTATTTTTGCTTTTATTTCCAATATTCTGGGAGGTGGGTCATAGAGGATCCTGCTGTGATGTATGTCAGAGAGTGTTTTGCCTATGTTCTCCTCTAGGAGTTTTATCGTTTCTAGTCTTATGTTTAGATCCTTAATCCATTTTGAGTTTATTTTTGTGTATGGTGTTAGAACGTGTTCTAGTTTCATTCTTTTACAAGTGGTTGACCAGATTTCCCAGCACCACTTGTTAAAGAGATTGTCTTTAATCCATTGTATATTCTTGCCTCCTTTGTCAAAGATAAGGTGTCCATATGTGCGTGGATTTATCTCTGGGCTTTCTATTTTGTTCCATTGATCTATATTTCTGTCTTTGTGCCAGTACCATACTGTCTTGATAACTGTGGCTTTGTAGTAGAGCCTGAAGTCAGGTAGGTTGATTCCTCCTGTTCCATTCTTCTTTCTCAAGATCGCTTTGGCTATTCGAGGTTTTTTGTATTTCCATACAAATTGTGAAATTATTTGTTCTAGCTCTGTGAAGAATACTGTTGGTAGCTTGATAGGGATTGCATTGAATCTATAAATTGCTTTGGGTAGTATACTCATTTTCACTATATTGATTCTTCCAATCCATGAACATGGTATATTTCTCCATCTGTTAGTGTCCTCTTTGATTTCTTTCACCAGTGTTTTATAGTTTTCTATATATAGGTCTTTAGTTTCTTTAGGTAGATATATTCCTAAGTATTTTATTCTTTCCATTGCAATGGTGAATGGAATTGTTTCCTTAATTTCTCGTTCTGTTTTCTCATTATTAGTGTATAGGAATGCAAGGGATTTCTGTGTGTTGATTTTATATCCTGCAACTTTACTATAGTCATTGATTAGTTCTAGTAATTTTCTGGTGGAGTCTTTAGGGTTTTCTATGTAGAGGATCAAGTCATCTGCAAATAGTGAGAGCTTTACTTCTTCTTTTCCAATTTGGATTCCTTTTATTTCTTTTTCTGCTCTGACTGCTGTGGCCAAAACTTCCAAGACTATGTTGAATAGTAATGGTGAAAGTGGGCACCCTTGTCTTGTTCCTGACTTTAGAGGAAATGCTTTCAATTTTTCACCATTGAGGATAATGTTTGCTGTGGGTTTGTCATATATAGCTTTTATTATGTTGAGGTATGTTCCTTCTATTCCTGCTTTCTGGAGAGTTTTGATCATAAATGGATGTTGAATTTTGTCAAAGGCTTTCTCTGCATCTATTGAGATAATCATATGGTTTTTATTTTTCAATTTGTTAATGTGGTGTATTTACATTGAAAAACACCAATACAGTATACTAACGCATATATATGGAATTTAGAAAGATGGTAACAATAACCCTGTGTACGAGACAGCAAAAGAGACACTGATGTATAGAACAGTCTTATGGACTCTGTGGGAGAGGGAGAGGGTGGAAGATTTAGGAGAATGGCATTGAAACATGTAAAATATCATGTATGAAACGAGTTGCCAGTCCAGGTTCGATGCACGATACTGGATGCTTGGGGCTGGTGCACTGGGACGACCCAGAGGGATGGTATGGGGAAGGAGGAGGGAGGAGGGTTCAGGATGGGGAACACATGTACACCTGTGGCGGATTCATTTTGATATTTGGCAAAACTAATACAATTATGTAAAGTTTAAAAATAAAATAAAATTTAAAAAAAAAAAAAGATTTTTTAAACTATATCTTATGGCTTGCTTCCCAGGCACCATTTCTACCATAAATGTTCTGAATCTCATGAATGTCTGAAATCTTCTATTCATTCCTCAAGGCTTGGGAAGCGGGAGCCCAATAGTTAAGATCATGACCTATGAAGTCAGGCGATCTTGGTTTAATCCCCAAATGCCCTTACAAAATGTATGTTTTTGGACAAGTTAATCTTTCTTGTCTTAATTTCTCCATCTAGTAAGTGGGGAAATAGTACATACAGGTTTATCTGGAAAATAAATGAGATAACACATGCAAAACACTTAAAATGGAGCTTGAACCACAGGTAGACGTTAACCATCGTTATCATCCTCATCAACACCTTGTCTGATGATCTTGTTTCCTACCTTAATAACAGAATTTTACTTATCAGGCACTATAGACTCACCCGTTTTCACTGCCTCTGTGTTTTTACACCTAGCCTGCCTTCTTCCCTTCAGTCATACCTTTATATATATTTCCAAATACCTTCTAAGTGTCCAGCACTGCCCCAGGCACAAGATACCACTGCCCAAGAATGTGGGCCTCCTCTTTTCTGAAGTTAAGCCACAGGCTCCACCTGATCTTTCCCACTGGCTCCAGCTCCTCGCCAGCTCATTCGACCTCCCCACCAGTTCACTCCACCTTCTTCCCCCAAATCTTTAATCTTTACCTCTCCACTGGTTTCTTGCTCTGCCTGAAAATCTTCATTAGTACCTACTCATGGTAGTGGTGCACATTCAGTCAGGTCCAACTCTTTGCAACCCCATGGGCTATTCTGTCCATGGAATTTTCCAGGCAAGAATATTGGAGTGGGTTGCCATTTCCTTCTCCAGGGGATCTTCCCAACCTGGGGACTGAATTCCTGTCTCTTGTGTCTCCTGGACTGGCAGGCAGGTTCTTTATTCTTTACCAGCTGAGCCACTGGGTAGAGTCACCATATATTTCTTCTTCCTTTAACGTCCATAGTTCTCAAAGAAAAGTCCTAAAATCTGATTTCTTAAACTCCACTGAAACTTTACTTACCAAGATTCCTAATGGCCTTCTTACAGCCATATGCAATAACTGTTTTAGGCCTCCTTCTGTTTGTTCTGCTACTTCTAACACTGTTGACTATGCAGTCAGCTTGCAAACTCTCTTCTCTTCTTTAATGCAAGTTGTTAACACCATCGTGGTTTTCTCACAGTTCTTTGGCTGTTCCATCAAATTCCCTTAAAGCAGATGTTCCTCAAGCAGGAGATCCAGCTCTTCCTATTCTCTGTCTCAAAGATCTTGACTCTCCCCATTGCTCAAACACTAGCTCTAATGAGATGACTGTTGTATTTCTAACTCCAGTTTTGACTTCTCCCCTGAGTTTCAGTCCATTTCCAACTGCCTGTCAGGCATTTCCAATTAGACTTTCAATCTAAGCATGACACCCGAAAAATGTGATATTTCACCCATAGACTACTCCCTAATCTGATTTTCCCTCTGTAGTTAAAGATAACAAATGAAGGGAGAATACATCCCAGGTAAGAGAAAACTTCTCAAAAAATAAAGGCAGGCAAAGCCTTTCAATTTTCCACAATGATGTCTCTTACAAACATCTCTTTCTCACCATTTTTCTTTTTCCACTCCATTTCAGGCCTGTGCACTGGCTGCAGTGTCACCTGCCACCACTCTCACCATCTGCCTCCACCAATCCAGCAAACTACTTCATAAAAAGATTTAAAAAATGCCTATTACCACTCATGTACCTACCACCTACAAAGATTAAATCCAAATTCTTGACAATAACATTGAAAGTCTCTGAGAGGCGGGCCTAAGACTGCCTCTCTTCCCAGCACTGAAATCCTTATGTTTCAGATGACTCTGAGCTCACAACCATTCTGGTCAGTGTCTGCTACACATCTCATACTCTCCCACCTTGCCTGCACAAGCCCCTCCACTCCTATAAATTATCCAAATTCCATCTCTGCCTCAAATCTTAGCTTAACCTACCACACAATCTTCCAACAGCATTTAGGTATACAGTGTTTTTCACTATTATTATTACATCATGCTTTCTATGTACCAGGCACTGTTCTAAACACTTTATATATACTAATTAATCCAAATCTTACAATAATGCTGTAAGATGGATACCATTATTATCTGTATTTAACATATGGGGAAACTGGGGCACAGGAAGACTAGGCAATTGTCTAGACTTACAGCTTGTGAGTGGCCGGCCCACAAATTACATCCAGGCTGCGTGGTTTCAAAGTCTGTGTTCTGCTGCCTATCTGGAATTCTTTAGCAGTTTTGTCTGTACTGCTCATTTATCAATAAGCTACTTTGAGACATCTATTCAATTATGAGGAGATGACAAGACATATTTAAGTCTTTTCCCTTCAGCTAGATTAATCACTTAGGTAAACCTTTACTACTGAGGTTTCTCCAGTTACTGATCACTATCAATAAATATTAGCTTATAGATTTGTTAAATAAAAATACAAGAATGGACAGAAATAAGAGTATCTAGCCGAGATGTTAAAAGTCTGAGAAGTAACTTTAAACTATTTCCAAGAATAGAAGGTTTATTTTTTTTTTAACTGGCTATTGGGGTTTTTTTCATTTTCCTATGGTAAAACAAAACCATAAAGATAGAATGTCAGGAAAAAACTTCTAAATGATTATACATCATGAAATGTTATAAGACAGGGTGAAAAATTTCTCATCTTTAGGATTTCCAAGAATAAAAAGTGCCTAGGAAAAATTATATAGTCTTGCCTGAAAGTAGAGAAACGGATTCTTATTAGAATAGTGAGCACCTAACAATGCTTAAATCAATGTTTATTTAATAAATGCATGAGCTACCTTGACCACAAAATTATCTAAGTTGTCTTCTACAGAACATAATTTTTATGCAGAGCTACATTCCAGTAAGTCCAACATCATGAGTCTTCTGAAAAAGTACACATTTTCAGAAGTTCCACCCATTTGGAAACTAGTTTTAGTTTTGGCAGAGCTGATATTCATTTTGATAGTATTTAGGCAAATTTTTCAGCTATTTCTTAAAGCCACTCTTGCTTGATATACGATAAAATAAACCACAAAGAGGTAGTTTCTGCCCTTTAGCTAAAATTTTCAAGACTCATAATAAGACATGAATCAACAGAGATCAGAACAATTCATTCTCTTCTTCATCCCTCCTTTCTTGTCTCTATATGGAGTGGCAGTAGGTATCAAACAAGAGCAAGCCAGCTAAATCTGGCATCTTGTCACTGTCCGGGAAATCAAGTCCTTAGAAATCAACTCATCCTTAGTGAAATTAAGACTGAAGTAGTCACCAGAATGATTTTTGTGTGTTAGTCGCTCAGTCCTTTCTGAGCGACTCTTTCTGAGTCCGACTCAGAAAGAGCCCAACTCTTTCTGATCCCATGGACTACTGCCCACCAGGCTCCTCTGTCCATGGGATTCTCCAGGCCAGAATCCTGGAGTGGCTTGCTATTCCCTTCTCCAGGGGATCTTCCCAACCCAGGAACTGAACCTGGATCTCCTGCATTGTAGGCTGCCTGAGCCACCAGGGAAGCCCAGAATGATTTACTCATTTACAATAAAAGTATTTTGTCACACAGGTGAAATAATATATGCTGGCACAATAAGCACATCCCATCCCTGTAGATAAGCCACTTCAATATAAGTCAAAATCATAATCAGAAACTAATTTCCTAGAGAAGGAGGGAATATATCACTATGATTTCCAACTACTTTTTTTAATCATGAGAAATCATTTTTATAGCAATCAGAAATATCTACGGACTGCATGACTGGTGCATTTTCTCTATGTATGGAGAACTGCCTGGAAATCAGAAAGGTGTTTAATGAGTCTGTGCTCCAAAACAGAGGCAGGATTCAAACGAACAATAGCATCAAACTCGACCAGTCTTACTACTGGCACTAGAAACAACCACTCACCTAAAAGGGCTTAGATATGCTCACCTCAGTAAATTTCTTTTTATTATCCTTCCACAAGTGGTCAACAGGCCTTCTGATGGACATATTTTTTAAAAAATATATAAATATTATCAAAGACTTCTGCAAGGCAAAGAGTGATTCTATCAATATCTTCTGATTTTGCAGATCTAATGTATCAAGTTAATCTTCCATTTCGACAAAAGGGCAAGCAGATCTCTTTCTTTATTCTTTTTGAGAAGCTGGAATGGGGGAGAGACAGGGGAAAGTGCTTCACTTTGAACTGACACTGAATTTTATGTTATAAACAAAGAAAACATTAGATATAAAATGAAGTGGCAGGACTTTCCTGTTGGCCCAGTAGTTAGGAATCCACCTGCCAATTCAGGAGACATGGGTTTGATCCCTAGCCAGGAAAGAACCCAGATGCTGCACAGCAATTAAGCCCATGTACCCCAACTACTGAGCCTGGGTGCACCTAGAGCCTGTGCTCCACAATGAGAAGCTACCACAATGAGAAGCCATGCATTTCAACTAGAGAACAGCCCCAACTCACTACAACTAGAGAAAAGCCTGTGCAGCAATGAATACCCAGAACAGCCAGAAATCAGTCAATAAATATAATTTTTAAATAAATTTAAAAAATAAAGCAGTAGACCTTCAAAACTTGTTCTTCATCCTTCAGCAAATTTTAGCTGATACACAGCAACCTAATTGAGACTACATTTTCCAGATTCCCTTGCCAGTAGGTATGATCAGTAGCTAAGTTCTCACCAACAGAATGTGAATGAAAGCAATGAATTATACTTCAAAGCTTTGGTCTTTATGCACTGGGTGTACACTCCTCTGCTACCATGGAGCTCACCAGAGGAATCACAGAAGTCACATGAAAAGGCTGGCAGAGCCACTTTGCCAGCTTGCATCCCACGAGGTCATAAGGAAGAGTACCTATCAGGCCTGGACTGTTAAGTGACAAAACAAAATTTATCAAAGTCATTGGGTCTCTCTGACACAACAGCTTAATCTGTATTCTTATTGATAGAGATATGGATAAAATTGAACATCAGAACTGCATATTAGACCATGTAACCACTCTATGTAAATTCATAGCACTTAGGTACACCTTTAGCAGAGAATGTCACCCAGTATGTATCTATTCCTACATATTTGATGCCGAGGAATTCATTGGTTTCTTAAGATTAAAAAAAGCAATGATTGAGTCCATAGTATTAAACTCAAAAGACAAGAAAATTATAAATACTTTGGGGAAATTAAGGGGTTTCTGAGGAGCACATGCATTGTCAACGCTAATGTAAAAAGCAAATGGGAGTGGGAGGAGTGGGAGAGATGATAAAGTATTCATTCTGATTTTAACTCTGAAATCCAAGTACATTTTAGGAGTGACAAGTATTATCTACATCATTCTTTTTAACATTTCTTATATATAAGTAGGAGTAATTTTAATATCTATAATTATTAGCTACATCGCTTTTTAATCTAAATTTACTAACTTCAGGGCCTTTTGTTTACCAACTCTCTAATCACTTGTATCACATTTAACAGATATCAACTATTAATGTCAACAACTAATGTACTTCTAACTGTTCATATCTTAACTGAATATTACCAACATCATCCTTATTTAAATATATTTATTCCTCTAGCCAAATGAACTCAGGGTTAACACTAATTTCCAAGATGGGTAGAAGTTAAGTAAAGAATCTGAGACTCTGGTGCCTGAATTCCTTTAGGACAGATGGCTGGTCTTCAAAGAATTTACAACCACATGACTGTTCCATTCAAAAATTATATTGTGCCACAGCCAACTTTGATTATTTATGTTAACTGAAGGCAGAAGCACAGATGATCAAAAACATTCTGCAAATCACTTCTAGTTGGCTTTGAAATATCTATTAATTTTTTTAAAGAGATTTATTTGATTATCTTTTTCTCAGGATAATACGAAAAATGACTTACATTCCCTGGGTATGAGCCAAATGACAGGAGCATAACGGGTGGTTGGACCAATTCAATGTGGGTATAAAAACGCACCACAAATAAAATGGAAAGCAGACCAATTATAAGAGATGAATGAGACTTGACTACAGATATTAAAAATAAGATATTTTAAAACATGATTCTGTATTAGGCTTTGTATGGAATTAGACTTATAGAGATAGAGCTAAAGAGAAAATCTGTGCTATATTAGAGTTCACAAGCTCAGGGAAATAAATATTTCTAGAAACCCCTTGGTGGTTGGACTACCAGTCTTAAAGGTTTCTCACACAGGGATATTAATACTATTAGTGCTTTGCTCTATTTTTTAAAGTATTTCAGTACACGATACTTATCAATTAGTAAGGAAAAATAATAACTTTACAATGCAAGAAACATGGCAGACAGCGTATAATACAAGAGATCAAATTAACATCACCAGCAACGAGACATGCCCAACAAGTGCTTTACTCTTAAACGTTATTAATACCTACAATGACCAGGACACATGGACCATGTGCATTGCTAGACATGCTCCAAATTTCAAAATGGATCTGAAATCCCTCAGAAGTCACTAGTGTAGCAGGGGCGTCAGCACCAAAACAGGAGGTGCACGGAAAAGAAGGACTTTTCCCTCCACTGCTTCTCTCCTGGGCCTGTGTGTCTAGAAACCTTTTGACTTGGGTCAAATTCCATCTTCTGATTTTGTTCAATGCCTAAGAAATTTCTAGCATTTAATAAGTGCTAAGTAATAAGACACACAGTGGAGGCATAATAAATTAACATGAAATGCTCCACAGTGGGGCCCACTTTATGGATTATGCCAGTAATCCAGGGGCCGTATTTTTGAAAAATAGATTTGTATTACAATAAACCTTATTGTATTACAACAGATTCACTGACTTACAGCGTGTTGCACACTTTCAAATCCCAAACCTATAAAGCATTTATTTTTTATTTAAGATTTATAAAATCATGTCCATCTTAAGATGCCTCCAGGCGTTCATATGATATAAAAGCAGATACAAAATTCTAACAAGAAGAAAAGCCAGGCTCTGTTCAGATTTGCTTTTGTTCTTTTTTAAAGCACTAAACAAAAGCCATATGTCTAATACCTGAAGGTCAACCCAAAGGGCCAACTTTATAAAGATTTATAAAATAAAAAACTCTATCTCAAGAAAACACTGCTCTCTTTGGACACCAAAGACTTGGGCCAACTAGCAAGGGAGCTTTGGTGGTGCCTCACTGGAAGCAAGTTTTAAGATACCTAAAGGATTAAAGCACAAATTTTTTAAAAATAAAACTCACTACTCTGAATTTAACTCCAAAGCAAAGCAGCGCTGTGATGTGTCTCCTGCTGTGATGGATGATGCCGAATGCTGGAGCGGCAACACTCTGCACACAGCATCGCCCTCACCTGGTCTTTACTGAGCAGGCCCTTCTCTTTCATGTACATTCACAGCTGGATCAGAAGGACGGCAAGTCAAGAAGATACAACAGCTGTCTTAATGTTGGGCAAAGGTGAAATGGTGAAGAGAAACTTAATGACAATGTTTCTGGTAGCCTGTGGTGAATTATTCATATTTATTCTGATTTTTATTTTCAGACTTCCCAGACTACCCCTCCCATATAAAAAGCAGGAAAAGTCACAAAATGGATGTCAGAATAATAGAATGCTTGAACATACATTAGATAGTTTCACAGTTTTTTGGTTTGCTTTTACTATTATGTTACCTATGCTTGTACAATGCTTTGCATATAGTAGGTGCTCAAATATCTGAGGAAGGTGGGAGGAAGAACAGGAAAGAAGGAAGAACTCAAGAAGGAGAATTTTGTAAGTGGAGCATAGACAGAAAGGCCAACTGTAAAATTTTCATCTGGGATTGACCCCAACCCTGAAACCTCTACTTGAAACTAGCCAAAGCTCTGCTTTCTTTCTGTTTCTAGCAAGTTTAATATAAAACCAGACATTTCTTCTAGTTGTATATGAGTAATTCCTCCTTGTAAATTAGAATTCCTGAGGTTCCTAGGATCACTGTCACTAAAAAAGATAAAAGCAGAATTTATTTTCTCAAGTGGGAAACATATAAATTTAACTACATGTTTAAACCCATAAGTTTATATATAGCATATACAGAAAGGGAGCACAGCTATGATTAACAAGAGAATAGTTATGGCTCTAAGGTTGGACACATGCCCTCTTCTCTGCTCTGTCTCAGTCCTTCACCCTAGCAGAGCTCGTTGGCTCCCATAGCTTCTATGTGTCAGTAATTACCAATTTATCTCCAATCCAAATCTGAGTTCCATGTGCCAGTCCTCTGCATCCAGCTTTTTCTGGAAATCTCCATTTGGATGACTCACAGGCGTCTCAAACCTGAAAAGACTCAATACTGAATGTTTGGTCTTAACTGCATGCACAGTCTGCCTTTCCTCAGATTTCCCTACCTTGGTAAATGGACCACCACTCACCCAGCTATTCATGCAGAAATACAGTGCTAAAATGAGGCCTCCTTCTTTCCTGCATCTTCCACACCCACTCTATCATCATGTTTAATGATACTACCTTCGAAACATCTCAATCTCTCCTGCTCTTCAGCATCTCCAATGTCATCATCCTAATCCAGAGACTGCCAACTGTCATCTACAGAATCCTACCCTACCTGCACGACTGCTCTGTTTGGCTTGCTGTATTTTCATAAGCTATTTGGATCAGCTGTTAACATTTATTTATTTATTTTTTTTAATTTTATTTTATTTTTAAACTTTACATAACTGTATTAGTTTTGCCAAATATCAAAATGTTTATAAATTTAAATATTAACAAAACAATTTGGATTCCTAGCTTCTCTTGGAAAACTAAAAAATCTGGCAACAACACTGGGTAGGTACATAATTCCACTTGGTCTATATTAGGTGGGCTCAGGAAAGAAACAACTCTGCCTCCTGGTTTCTTTGCTGGTCCCCTCTTCACGGTCTCCCAACACTGAGGCCAAAGGAAAATTGACATTTATCAACATAGCTTTAATATTATTGCTTATATGGGTCTGCTATATACTTTTATACCACCCCACTGAAGGCAAATGAGTATGTGAACCCATTCCAGTATGTTTCCTTTCAAAATGTGAATCAGATCATATCTCTTGCCTGGTTAAACTTTCTAATGACTTCCAACTGACTTAAAAACCTAAAAGCTTACCATTACCTAAAAGGCCCTGTATGGTCTAACCTGTCCAATTTCATCTCTAGAATATAAGCTCCTAATGACAAGGACTTTTTGTTTTATTAATAATATTATGGGGGGGGGGGTTCTAAGGAGTTTAAAAACTCATTCCTAGCCACAGGTAATTTCCAAATTTTGTAGTATAAATTATATGAAATACTATTATCCCTCTTACTTTCTGATAATTATTTAGTTACCTCTGATTCAGTATTAAGTTTCCTTGTAGCAAATCTATTAGTACACTGCTTTAGAAACACATCAAAACATGTGTTATTTTTAGTAAAGAAGTAATTTCATTCATTTTCACTCCACCAAAATGGTACAGATTTGCCAGGCTGAAACAATTAATTTCCCTTTCATTTACACACTTATCTGTAAAGGCATCATGAAGTATGCCACAGGAATCATCTCTCTTCGAAGCCTATTATGTATGCTTTGTAATTTACTGGAAATTGAAATCATCAGTAATCATTTCTTCCTTTCCTCTTGTCAGGCTGGAGTCCTTTTTTAAGAGCTTTCTTTTCAGGTTTTGCCAACACATTTTTTTTAAAGTATTTTCCTTCTTCTTTGAAAATGTGCCTATAAAGTTCAAAAATTTTTAAATAGTGCATTCCTAGATGACATCTTAAAAAAGAGCAATTTCAAAGCAAAATTTCTTTTTTGCCCAATTCAGGCATTTATCTTTTCCTAGAGATATGTAGATGAGAAAAGAAGCAAGGTCCACACATAAAAGGAAAACAGTCAACTAAAAGGCTTACCTGAAAACCACACCATAATTCAAATATTGTTAAGGGTCACTGTCAACATGTTTAGGCCAGGAGCACAATCTACCTTTAAATTGTTGTAATCTGATGGAAGGGATAAAAGTTTGACATAGTATTCCTCTAAAGAGAGCAGGGTAAAAAGATGAGCAATAAATCCATAAGGAATGGATATGGCCAGGCAGACATTATAGAAAAGGCACCAGGAAAAATCAATAACCGCAGAAAAGGACAACAGAACCCATGGGTAAAAGGAATGTGTAAATTCTAAGGATTTAAGATCTTTTGGAGGATTTTCATTGGATTGGGCTGTTTTTCCCAAAATCTAGCCTTTCAGTTAAAAAAAAAAAAAAAAAAAGCTATCTTCTCAACCGGAAGTTCATAATATTTTTTTAAAAGCAACCTACAATGTGACTCCTTTTAATGCCTGGTTCCATAAATGTGCCTGGCACTTCATAGTCATTCATAAAACATCCGTGGATATTCCAATGAGCTATCAAAGGTGGTAAGATAAAACACAATACTAAGAGGGTTGTCACAAATCCCAGTTATTTACCTGTAAGATTTTCTTTATGAAGCTCTATCACCCCAAGTAGCTATTACAGTTAAATGGATAATGATGTAAAACATGCAGACTGTGCTGCCACAGAGGAAGCACTCAATAAATATGAGCTATCCTTCTTTGTGCACACAGCAAGCATTGCCTGCCTCAAGTCTTAGGAAATGTTGTGTCTCCAAACTCACCCTCCTGTTAACCTGCTGTGGAGGACAGTATCTGTGTTCTCAAACAGAGGCTGGCTCAATATTTTTGCATCATATTTGAGGATCAGAAAGAAAGCAAGATTTTAGTAGGTCCTAACTTAGGCACTGTCAGAGCAAAGAAGAAAAGCAACTCAAAATGACAGCTGTCAGGAGGGAAAAAACCTTAATGGTAGTAAGTAGGTTTCTGCAAAAGTAACTTCCCCAGACAGATACCAGAAGTGACTGTGTAGGGAAGCCTCCAGAAAGTAGGGAACCACTGCCCTACTTCTTTCTTTCACAGCTAAGCTCCTCAAAAATGTTGATATATCCTGTTTCCAATTCTTCCTTCTCTCTTGAACCTAATCCAATCAGGTTTCCACACCACCACTCATCTAAAACTGCTCCACAAGGGCATTCACGATCTCCATGTTGCTAAACTGTCAATTATCAGACCTGATCAAATGTGAACCCTTGGCAGCACCACACAATGGGTCACTCTATTCCTTCGCTTCCGAGTCACAACCTTCCCCTGACTTTGCTCCCCCGTCACTGGCAGCTCCTCCTTGGTCTGGGGTACCAGACCCTTCTCCTAACCTCAGCCTCAATGCTGGGCTTTCATCCAGTCTCACAGCTTTGAGACACATCATGCTGGTAACTCCTAATTTTATATATCTGGCCAGGATTTCTACCTTAGACTTCAGACACATATTCAACTGTCTCTTCAGCATTTCCACTCAAGACATCTAATAGGCATCTCATATCTAAAATGTTTTAGAGCTACTCTAAAACCTATCTTGTACAGTCCTCCTATCTCAGTCACTGCAATTCCATCCTTTTAGTTCTTCAGACCAAAAACCTTGGTGCCACCTGTGACTCCTTTCTTATCCCATGCATATCTTCCAGCCAATGCCATTAGCTCTCCCTTCAAATATATCAGAACCTCCAGCATTTCCCCTCACTTCACCGCTTCCACTCTCACCCAAGAGACTGCCACCACCTTTCGCCTCCATTCTGTTTTCTTTGCTCTTGCCTCTTCAACCTACGCTCCACCCAGCAGTTAGATCAATCAGATCACAGGACTGCTCAGCTCACCACCCTCCAATGGCTCCCCCATCTCACTCCAAGCTCACTCCAAGTAGTCTGTGGGATCTGATCCCACAGACTACTTTCCATTCTGCTACAGTTCTAGGGGCCTCTTTCCCATCTGTGGAGCACACCAGGCATGTCCCCATGTCGGGGTCAGTTATCATTCCTTCAGCCAGGAGCACTCCAACCACACTGGTTCGTTCCCTAATCTTCTTCAGGTCATTACTTAGCTGTCACCTGTATAATGAGGCCTCGCCTGTTTGAAGTTGCAAATCCCACCCCATAAATATCCTAGTCCCTCTTCCCTGCTTTATTTATTTTATTGTCTGTCTCTCCCCATTAGAACATAATCTCCATTAAGATAGACATTTTTGTGCAATCTGCACTTTGCTGAATCCTCAATGCTTACAATGCTCAGGTTGTTCAAACTAGTCTGGAAAAGTTTCAAAGGGAAGGGCAATGCTCCAGCATCAGTCAGGTGGGGTAAAGTTCTCTTGCTTTCAGATGACAGGTGTCCAGTAAATATTTGCTGAATGAATGAAAAAATGAATGAATAATGATTTTTTAAGGCATTGATAATGGGATGGATAATGTTAAGCCCTTTGTTCTCTCTCCCGGAAAGTCCACATTAGTCTCTAAAGCTCCTGTTAGGAAGGACTCTTCTGGAGGAACTGGAAGCTGTCTTGAGTTTTATATCTGGGACACCATGATATAATACAAAATTAGCACATAAGAAGAAAAGAAATGAGAGGCAGAGGAGATATAAAGAATTAAGTCCTGGGACTCAGATTTCCCAAATAGCACAGAAGTTTTGGACTCTTCAAGACCATAGAACTGGGGTGGGGGGGGTCGGGGGTGGAGGGACGCGGTGTGGTGCAGGTTGAGCACTCTTTCCTAAACTGCAAGAACCGGAAGGAACTTCAAAAGACCTCCTGGATTATACATACGTAAACTTGAAGGGTCACTTAAAAACAAAGAGATCTAGGCAGGAAGAATATCACCCATGAGCTTCACTGAAAAGAACGAAAAAAAAAAAAAAAAGCAAAACTCAGTACAAGTTTAAATAGCAAATTTTAGGGACTTTCCTGATGTCCAGTGGCTAAGACTCTGTGCTCCCAATGCAGAGCACCCGGGTTTGATCCCTGGTCAGGGAATATTTCCCACATGCCACAACTAAAAGTTCACATGCTCTAACTAGGACCCAGTGCAGCCAAATAAATAAATAAATACTTAAGAATAAACAAATTTTTAAAATTGTGTTTAAAAATATTTCATACCCTTATAAATACTGTAAACTTACTACAAAAGAAACGTGCTTCAAATTCTGTTCTTGCAGGATTATTAAAATACATTATCATAATAAAGGTTACATGACTGTTCATAAATCTCATTTAGTCATCAGACTAAATTACCCCAAAAATCAATTAATTAATGAGCTAAGTCAACAAACAGTCACTGAATGCCAACTCTGGGCCAGGCACTGGACCAGGAATGAGAAACCATCAATTATTCAGTCTGCTAAATGTAATTTCAACCAGATAATATATTTCTGTAATTTTATATTACATATAACATTGTAGTTACAGATAACTTCAACACATTTTCTGAAGCATTACTATATATGTGATAGAATACGAGCTATATGTGGGACAAAAAGAAGGCTAAATTCTGCTCTGAAGGAGCCAGCCTTTCAATACATAAATTTTTTTATTTTCTAAATAACTCGATCTAAGAGATTTATACTTATAAGCTAATTGGATGGAGGTTAAGAAGAAAAAAAAGTGAGGAGAATATATCAATGTATCTACCTGTTTTCTCTTTGTAACAGATGGTATAGTTTGATGAAAATACATTCTTAATCATACTAATAAAAAGAAACCATATGGTATTGAACCTTTTCAGCTCTAAGAAGGTGAATCTCAGAGTAAAATCCTTGGACAAATATGAATTGAGATTTATGGGTGGCATGATACATGAGCTACATGATTTGCCATAAAAAGGAGGAGAAGGAGCCAGTCACACATCAGACATTTCATGAAAAGCAATTTCACAACTATTAAGAGATTCATGACATGTCTCTCACACAGGTACCATAGACAACTCCACAAATCCTGCAACGTTTTGTCCCCAGATCAAGTAACTTATCTAAACCACACAAAGACTAATTCAACCCCTCTTCAAAGGGAAGAAATTTCCCAATAAAGGAAAAATAAATTGAAATGCCAGCTACTTTAAATCAAACACTTAACTAACATGTTGCTACTTAAATTGCACAGATAAATATTCTGGCCTAAGTTCAAGGGAAGCAGGAATGTAAATGGGGGTCATAATGAATGAGCTCTATTTGAAGAATGGCTGTAAGGTATCATTACTTTATAGGTCTCAAAAAAAAAAAAAAAAAAAAAAAAACCAACCTGATTCTGCTTAGAAAAGGGTCTACATGTTGTTAGAGGTTACCAGAAAACCAACTATGCATTATAATTTAAACTAATACATGTTGTTTACATGTTTCAGATCCCAGAAAATACTTAATTCTCTGACACTGACACTACCTTGGGGTATTCCACAGACTCCAAGATTAAAAGGAACATCATCTCCAGAAATAATGGGCATCTAGAACCTTGGCTGTGGTGAAAGCAGCCAGAAAGGACATTAGATTCCATTCTGGCTGTTGCAGCTGAGCCTGCCAAGTTTACCAGTGGGCCAAATTAAGGCTGGTAAAGTTATTACAAGCACATTTTCCTTTTCAAATGGACTAGGAAGCTGCAAAATGTATTCATCTTCAAATCTGAGGAACATTAAAGTTATGGGCAATGTTACTGAACAGAAAAAAAAAGACTTCAAAAACAATACTACTGCATTCCCCTCAACCACTCCCAACTGGAAGTTTTTATTTATGTAATGCTTTTCGATTCAATGAGTGACCTGAAATCCTTTCTCCAAGATAGAACTGTAATCTGCTTGTTGGCCATTCTGCTAGAAGAGACAACTGCTCACCTGAGTTCTGTTTCTTTGAATTACTGGTTAAAAGACAGTATTACACAGGATGAGTCAATCCCACAGCTAACTCACCACAACAGCTTTTCTAACTGCTGCTCACTAACAGCATAACTAAGAGGAACAACATACAAATACATAAAGTATATAACCATCACAGAAGGGTCTCATTATGTGAGGATAACAATTATCTGAAAAGGACTGTTAACCTATTCACTTACAATAGGGACCAAAGTCTCATAGTGAATGTGGGGGGAAAAATGTTTTCATTAAGGTAAAAAATTGAAATATCAAATATTAGTGTATTTTATCTTCAATTTAATAACATTTGAATAATAAATGCAACTATTGTAATACTAAAGCAGCAGCAGTAGCAGATGAATAATACTGATCTGACATCAGATACACTATTTATCTAATTAGCACTAGCACAATTACAGTGAGAGATATTCTTCCAAAAATACCTGGACATCATCAAATTTCCTCTAATTTTAATAATCAGATCCTTCTTTTGAAATAACATGTCATTATTCTGGTGGATTTTCTCTACCTCAGTTGTTCACTGGCTAATGCTGTCAGAATTGCATTGCCACTGGCTCTGCCTGCAAGTTTGGCAATAGTTCTTCGACATCACTTTTCTTGGTTTCATTAAATTTTTATCTCCAGAATTTTTGCAAAATCTGCCATTGACTTTGCAGTTGAATACAATAATTTTACATCTTTTCAACAATCGGTGACACATTATAACTAACAGGATGGGCAAGGGATAGTGTTTATCCAGGATGAGTGTTTGAGTGGGAACTAAATTTACATGTGGACAATTAATCAGCAAATATTTTTATATTATGGTAACTTCTGTTTCCCTATGCAATCTTTGTGACTACACAGCATGAAATAAAAAATATTCAGATAACAAGGGCATCCCATATATGAAGGGCCACGGCCATCATAGAAATGTCTTTAGGAACTAGAAACGTTTCTCAGGGGACTAGAAGCACATCCTAATATTTTAATATTGCCTGTCTGCATACCCTGTATTCACAGCATAAACAGACTGTACAAAATGATACCAGGATGCATCTCACTCTCTGGAAATATGTTTAATCTGACACCATTCACTAACCATAGCAGCAAAATTAAAGTCTTGACTTATCAATTTAAGCATCCAAATGTATATCTGGCAGCTGCCAGAATCTAGATCTACTGAGGGTACTAAGTGTTTTTATAAGATTAAAAAATATGTAACATATGAATATTTTCCTTATCCTATAAAGTGTATGTGTATGTGTTTTTATCACCCTTCAATAAGAGCTATTACTTTAGAATCCTGAAGTCCAGAATAAAACAATTTTTAAATATCTTTGAAACCTCACAAAAAAATAAAGGTAATGCCACAAGATGATAAGCAGAGATGGAAAATACAGCACTGTGTGTTTTAAAAAAAGCACAAAACTTTAGAGTCAAACAGACTTGGACTTCAATCCCAGATGTTGTGTAATTATAAGTTCATTACGCTATCCAAGTCTCACTTTCCTCATTTGTGAAATACAATAGCTGGGCAATAAATGCTTAGCTTCCAAATAAGACCAAATGAAATATTTAAAAGTGTGTGGAAAACTGTGGGTACTATCTGTGCTGTAAACCGTATCTAAGCTAATAAACAATAACTTCCCTTCTTTTTCCAAGCATTTGACAGCATGACAGTATATAGCCTCCAAAAAGTCTCTGACGAGGCTCTAGCTGTCTACAAAGACAAGGTTAGGATATCATCATGTGGACTTTGTCAGAAACACTTGATAAAGGCAGTATGATAAATAAGGCTTCTCAGAAACAGTGAGGTCCCAGCCCCAAGCACATATCTGCTAAGCCTTACAAAGTAAGAGGGAAGACGTTATTTAGATACATGAATGAGTTCTTTCACAGTGACATTATATGATATGATATAACTGTCTTTAAAGCTAGACATATCTAGCTAGAATTCTAGGCCTTTCTGGTTTTGAGATCTTTGGAAAAGCACTTAACCTTTCTGAGGCTCTGTAAAATGAGAATAATCAAACCTATCTCCAAGAGATGTTTTAAGAATTTAATTTTTTCTTTGTTTAAGGACATAAAAAAAATTATGTAAAAGCACTCAGTACTCAGAAGGCAGCCATCTGATCGCCAACACTTCTCAGATAATGTAATTTTAAAAATAAGACATCTACAATTTGTATTTGGAAAAAAAAAAAAAACTACAAACCTCCAAAGATCAATATGTAAGTCAGAGTCCTTCAGACTCAGATTCTGCAGGGGATATTTTGTTATGATAGCCATAAAACACATTCCTGAGATCTGTTCCTAAGATGTCACATCTACTGATCATATCTTCTCTGAGATGACAACATAAATAACAAAGTGATAAAAACCAATGAGATAACAGTCAAATAAAGAGTACTGTCCAATGACAAGGTTCAAAATAATCTCTCAATTGACCAAGCTATAGAAAAGTTTGCAAAAAAAAAATGCACCATCTTTCTAGGTATGATGTGGGCATTGGCAACAGGAACCATCTGGGTCACATTCTCAGCTTCAACTAAACCTACTGCTTTTTCTTAGTTTGCTTTCTTTCCAGATTCTGGGCACACACACAGGTTTACATAAGTTTTATATTTAAAGATAAGCCCCAGGATCTGTTTTCAAGAGACATAAGAAAACTAGAAAATAGCTACATCTTGTTCATAGTTAACGTCACGGCAGAAGAGGGGTAGTGTGTGTGCGCGCGCACATGCGCGTGCATGGGTATGTGCCCACTCACATGTTCAGTCACATTCGGCTCTCTTCGACCCCACAGACTACATACAGCCCACCAGCCAGTGGTGGTCAAGGCAGTGCAGTCAACATAAGACAAAAACAGAAAACGGTACCTGGATGTGGGCAATTATAACTAGTGTCCCAGGGGTAATTACCTCTAGGCTTTTCTTTTGGGTCTTTGCAAATCCTCTCCACTTTCCTGCCCCTCCCATCTTCCAATGCGCTGGACTAGCCAAACTCCCACCTACTCCTAGACTACTTACTTCTCTGAACCTAAGAAACTGAACTGGACCAGAGAAAACCACTTAACAAGGCAGATGGAATCATGCTGCCCAATCTCAAATAAGCAGTCAACCAGACCTCACATGACACAGTATTTCCCTATAAAGCTTACTCTCCCACTGCTGAAACACCTAGTTCCCACTTTTCTCCACTCTATTCAGACTCCCAACTTCCCTCTCACTCTCAGCTGACGACTCTGTTCCATTCATCCTAAACAAAACAGAAGCCACCGCACTAGCACTCACAGTATGAAACCAGATTAGTCTTTTTTCTTTCCTCCCATCACACATAATCAAGGTGTCCCATTTCATAGACTATCTTCTTCTCTGCCTCTTCAATTTCTCTCTCCTGGATCCTTTTACTCAACATTTAGCACCTCTCATTCTTAAAAACACACCATCCTGTATCTTTATATACCTTCCCAGCAAAGTTTCTTAAGTTACTCAATTTTCTTTCTCCATTTCCTCATCTCCTGGAGTTCTTCTTTAAAAAGTTCAATCCTCAATCCTCTTTTTATTTATTTTTTTTAAATTTTATTTTATTTTTAAACTTTACATAATTGTATTAGTTTTGCCAAATATCAAAATGAATCTGCCACAGGTATACATGTGTTCCCCATCCTGAACCCTCCTCCCTCCTCCCTCCCCATACCATCCCTCTGGGTCGTCCCAGTGCACCAGCCCCAAGCATCCAGTATCGTGCATCGAACCTGGACTGGCAACTCGTTTCATACATGATATTTTACATGTTTAAAAAAAATGGTGTTACAGCAAGTATAACAAAAAACAAATAAAAATTGAATAGTATCTTTCTACTTTCCTTACTCCAACTTCATTTTCCTGAATAATCAATATTAAAGTTTGATGTGCATCAGTTCGAGGTCCTCTTTTCTTCTCCTTCTTCATACAACTACATTCTATCTCATTTGAATGTAAGCAACTCCACCCGCAACTTCAAATACCATCCTCTAAAACAACTCTCATGTCTCTATTTCCAATCCAGACCTCCTTTTTAGTTCCAAGCCTGTATCTATACATCACTCCTTGGAAGTCTCACAAGCTGAAGAACATATCTTAAATTCATCCACTCCTCTCTAATTCTCCTGGCACCATCCTTATACAAGTAACCTCCTGAACTATAACAAAGACCTCCTACTCATCTCCCTGCCTTTAGTACCATCCACCTTAACCCAGAGATCAACCTCTTTAACAAGGTCCTCCAGGCCTAAACAATCTGGTCATTACCCACCTTCCCCTCTACCTCACCACTGCTCTTCAGCCATACAAACTTCTTTTCATATCTTTATTCAGACCAAGGTATTTCTCTCCTCAATGGTTTTCTATTTGTCTCTGCTCCAATTACTTTTCTCTCATTCCCCTCTAGCCTTTATCTGATTAATTCCTAGTAATCGCTCCGGTCTGTACTTAAACATCACCTCCCTAAAAGATCTTCCCTGACTATCCAGTTGAAACTGTATTATTATGCTTTGGCACTAATGCTCACTTGTATTTTTCCTTCTTTGCATTTTTTAATATTATAACCTATGATTCTTCCTTTATTTGTAATTATTTTGTTTAATATCTGACTCTCCTATTATGCTTTAAACTCCATAAGGGAAGAGGACATGTGCTTAAAGCTTTCCACTGCAGTTCCAGTACCTAGCACATTGCCTACCTAGCACATAGCAGGCACTTGGTAGTATTTTTTGAATAAATAAAGAAAAAGTATTTTTATTTCATTTGGAGAGATCAAAGAAGATTTCCTGGAGGAAACAGCACTTTAGAAAGGGACAAAATAGTAGGACAGATGAAAGAAGCACATTTCAGAAAGAAGAAATTGTTTGCAACGAAATGTTTGGTACTAGTTAGTGATTTTTTAATTCAAAAATCCAAAACAATCCTGGCACCAAGTGTAAAATAAAAATCTCACTATATGAAAGCAAAGTAGATGAAATAGCAGTGTGTCACCATTTACTTCTTAAGTAACAATTCTGTAACTAGTTCAAACTGGCTTTCTCACAACTTCTCTCCACTAATGCCATCCCACATCCCAGCCATCTAGCTTCTAAACTTTGTGACTCAATTTCTTATTTTCCCTCACTGTATCCAATCAGGCATCAATATGACTGTTTTTCCTTCTAAATGTCTTTCACAGTGATTCTTTTTCTCCATTTTAACCAAAAACAACCTAATTCAAGCCCTCTTCACATATAAAATTACTACAACCTTCTCTTAAATCAGGGTTTCTCACCCTTGGCACTACTGACATTTTCAGCTGGATAACTCTTTGCTGTAGGAGGCTGATGTTTAGCAGCATCTTGACTTTATCCTGGGCTTCTCTGGTGGTTCAGATGGTAAAGAATCTGCCTACAATGCAGGAAACCCGGGTTTGATCCCTGGGTTGGGAGGGGAATGACAACACACTCCAGTATTCTTGCCTGAAGAATACCATGGACAGAGGACCCTGACAGGCTACCAATGCCAGCAGCAGCTCAGTAATGTCCAACTCTTTGAGACCCTATGAACTGGAGTCAGCCAGGTTCCTCTGTCCACAGGATTTTCCAGGCAAGAATACTGGTCAGTCAGTCAGCTCAGTCACTCAGCTGTGTCCAGCTCTTTGTGACCCCATGGACTACATGCAGCCCGCCAGGCTTCTCTGTCCATCATGAACCCTCAGAGCTTGCCCCAACTCATGTCCATTGAATCAGTGATGCCATCCAACCATCTCATCCTCTGTTGTCCCCTTCTCCTCCTGCCTTCAATCTTGCCCAGCATCAGGGTCTTTTCCAATGAGTCAGTTCTTTGCATCAGGTGGCCAAAGTATTGGAGCTTCAGCTTCAGCATCAGTCCTACCAATGAATATTCAGGACTGATTTTCTTTAAGATGGACTGGTTGGATCTCCTTGCAGTCCAAGGGACTCTCAAGAGTCTTCTGCAACACCACAGTTCAAAAGCATCAGTTCTTCAGTGCTCAGCTTTCTTTACGGTCCAACTCTCACAACCATACATGACCACTGGAAAAACCATAGCTTTGACTAGACAGACCTTTGTTGGCAAAGTGATGTCTCTGCTTTTTATTTAATATTCTGTCTAGGTTGGTCATAGCTTTTCTTCCAAGGAGCAAGTGTCTTTTAATTTCATGACTGTCCTCACCATCTGCAGTGATTGTGGAGCCCAAGAACTGTTTCTGTCACTATTTCCATTTTTCTTCCAAAAAAATGTCTCCAGACATCACCAAATTTTTGTTCCTCTGAGGAACAAAAATCACCCCTGACTGAGAATCACTTTCCCAGATGATCTCATGAGAAAAATCCTCTAAAAGTACCCAATCAAAACTCAACTCATGGGACTTTCTTGGTGGCAGAGTGGTTAAGAGTCCGCCTGCCAATGCAGGGACATAGACTCAATCCCTGGTCCAGGAAGATTCCACATGCCTCAGAGCAAGTAAGCCCATGCTCCACAACTACTGAGCCTGCATGCCTGGAGCCTGTGCTCGGCAACAAGAGAAGCCACCACAATGAGAAGCCCGTGCATCACAAAAAACAGTAGACCCTGCTCACTGCAGCCAGAGGAAAAAAATTAATAAAACTCATCCTTTCAGGCTTCCCTGTGGCTCAGATGGTAAAGCGTCTGCCTGCAATGCAGGAGACCCAGGTTCGATCCCTGGGTCAGGAAGATCCCCTGGAGAACGAAATGGCAACCCATTCCAGTACTCGTGCCTGAAAAACTTCATGGACTGTCACCTGAGGAGCCTGGTAGGTGACAGTCCATGGAGTCGCAGAGTCAGACACGACTGAGCGACTTCACTTTCACTTTCAGATCAACTCAAATCTCATCTTTTCTATGAAAATATGTATATTTGTCAAACAGATGCACAGTTGTTTAATTTTATAAATCATCAAAAATCTGCACCATAAAATAAATGTGAGACTATCATTTACTTGTCAGTTTGATAAAAAAAAAAAAACTTTAAAATAATAATACTCGTTTGTTGACAAAGATGTAGGGAAATAGGTACTATCAAACTACTGGTCAAAATAAACTTGTATAATGCTTTGTATGGCATTTAACAGTATGTGTCATATTTTAAGATGGTAATATCTTCTGACTCTGCTTATGTGAAGAGATAATCAAATATACATGCAGAGACTATATTATTCTATAATAGTAAAACAAAAAAAATTCTTACAGTCCCTCAGTAGTGTACTACTTAGGTAAACAATAGTATATTTAGAATACTGTGCTACTGTTAAAAAGAATAAAGCAGATATTTATGTCCTGACATGGAACAATAGCCACAATGAATATACATATGTGCAAGGTTTCAAAATAATATGTGCTACATGATACCATTTTTATAAATAACATTTATGTATGGTTACGCACAGAAGAAAGACTAGAATACATGTCAAAATATGAACAAAATTTCTGTAGTCCAATCACGTCTTAGATGTATAACAGGAACTGTTAAATTGTCTTTAGGGATCTCCTGGAAAAGTCCAGTTTGTGAAGCTTTTACTTTAAATTTTTCAGTTTACTTAAAGCAGGCCTATACATTTATTTACCACCTTTATTACAGGCAAATATCCTGAGGTAGAATATTCTGTTCTGAGCCATATTTTTGCCCTAGAGAAATCAATGGTAAAAAGGAAGTTTACAGAGAAAAATATATTTTTGTGCATGACAGCTTACCGGTGTGATGCATCTATGAATCATACTGAAAATAAGTCCCTTGAAATCAAACAAAACAATGTGTTTATATAAAGAATGTGCCCCAAAATTCCCCAATAAAGAAGACTGTTTAATCAAAATATTTGTTGACAGCTGGTTAGTGCTGATTCTAAAGTAGAAAAGAAAATCAGTATCATTGTAGACTTTTGTTTTGTGTATAAGAGATGAATATGCAAATTAGCCCAAAATGGAGACTCATTATCTGTTTTACACTTCAAGTGTGATTTTAAGCACCGTAGGTATATATACACACACACATCCAGAATACACATATATCTCAACAAATCATGCACATCATCTGTTCAGAACTGGGAAACGCATGCATGCTTCTACAACATTAAATGGAAGGCAGATGGTAGGCCCTGATCAACAGAAATAAAATGAAATCCTTCTAAATCCTACTCCCTCTAACATTCCTCTAATTTTTTTCTTTAGAAAGATATCAAGCAGTTCTTCATTACGGTTGATTTGCAACTTCAAAATTACAATAGGCAATGTAAAAGAGCATTTCAAAGAGGAAAAAACTGTCTTTTGGTACAGATTCTCTTTCATAGTCCTAGGCAGGAGATAACACTAACTTTGAAACTCATAGCTTACTGTAGTTTTATCAGTATCTAATGTGTAAATTAGCTCTTTCTGTAACTGGAGGTTTAGCTTTCAAAATACATAATTACTGATCATTTTAGCCTGCATCACATTTCTTTTGCAGGGTGAAATGAACTAAAACAGCTGTTACATCCTAATAGCTTCATAATGTGCATAGAATTTCTATGACTATTAGAAGTTAAACCTACAGCTTCCTATCAGACAGAACACATTCAATGTGTATATATGACCCACATTATTTGGAAGTACAATTATTAACTTATGAAATTATAATTTGAAACATAATGAAGTAAGGCTGCTAGAGAAAATATTGCAGCTCTTAAATGAGGTCAAAGCTGCTGGTCCACACCAATCAGTCCCCCCACCTTTCCTAGCATCAATGAAAGTACTTTGGGCCAAAGGAAGTCCAAGTATTCATGCTACCACTATTCCTTGCAGGGATCAAGCCCTCTATTTTCATACTGGGAGATGAATTTTTAAAGGTGAACCAAGTCTGGCACTCTGCCCAGAATTTCTGGCAGCCGACAAGCAATCTGGTTTCACTTCTGGTCCAGTGTCCCTTGAGCTAACCTTGTATCCACAGAAAGCACCCTGATCCAGAGAACCTGTACCATTTATGATGATGACTGAAAAAGCTCTGATGATTTTATTAACCATGGGACATGTACATACAGTTCTCTTTAAGCATATTTTCTGCAAAAAGAATAAAATATTTTCATTTCCTAGTATCTCTTTCTAATACTGGGGAAAAAATGTTAAAAGGATTTCTCCAGAAAAAAAATGACTATTTTCCACCCACCTAAATTCAGGGATGTTAGAGGGCTAAAGGGATTCAACAAGATATCTGATAAGGAAACACTACCAAAGGAATATACAGTGAGGTCCAGGACCATAAAAAAAAAAATTAGAGGGGCATATAAGATCTACTATGTAATTAATGGCAAAATTGGGTGATTCAAGCTATAAATGTTATGAAAGGTCAGAGCAATCAATGCTAGGCAATGTGGAGTATAATTTAAATATACATAGGGCTATCTCTCCACTGAGAGAATTATTAACTACTTAACCAGTATCTTCTTTAGATTACCATTTCCAAAGTAAATAGGATTGGAAAACAACTATGTAATTCACAAATAAGCCCATGTCCACGTTTGTTTATTTTTAACCTCTAAGACCTAGCAGTCCTTCCTTCTTCTCGAACTTCCAAGAAGAAAAGTGAGTGAAAGTTCATTATTTCCTCATTCACTCCAGACACTGGGATGGAGGTCCTAGAACCGCTTTCCCCACCATTTCCATTAATTACTGGGGTTCTGCTCTTATTTCTATAGCTCACCTTTGCCTCTGTTTCCTATGCAGGAGGCATCTGGCTCATATAAAGGAGACTTAAAGTCCCAGATAACTTTGTCTTCTATTCCTTCCTTGTTTTCTCCTTGACAGACCCCCAGTCCCATGTGCAACAGTTCAATACCTGCGTTCCTGATTCAGGATTTCCTAAGTCCCATAAATAAGTGCGGGGAAAGTACAGTGCCAAAATACTGGGCTGGCCAAAAGGTTTGTTCAGGTTTTTACAAACAAACAAACTTTCTGGCCAAACCCAGTATATTCCAAAAGGAGATCTCGAATTGGAGAACTGGTATACTCATGTCAATTTCCTTATAGACAGCATATACCCAACACAAAGTACCTACAAAAGTGCCTTATTTTTCTAAGCAAAAGACACACTGACTCAAATCCTGGCTCCAAAAGAGGGATTCTTTTTCCTTTACTTCTTGGGAATTTTTACTATTCTCTGAATATTCTTTGTGAAAATTAATCTAGTTTATGGTTCTTCATAGGGAATCTTCTAGTCTTGTTGAAAGAAATTAAAAACAAAACAAAACTAAATGAAAGTCCCAGATACCTGAAACAGTTATACAGGATCACATGAGAAGAGAAGTGTCAGTCATGTATGGTCTCTGAGCTTAGGGACACAGGTAGAAGGCAGAAGCAGATGGCACATTCACATAGGGAGATGCACATTCATAATTTTTTTTTTTGGCCTTACTGCATGACTTGTGGGATCTTAGTTCCCCAACCAGGGACTGAGCCCAGGCCCTCAACAGTGAAAGTTCAGAGTCCAAACCACTGGACTGCCAGGGAACTCCCATTAAATAGATGATTTTGACTGGTGAGACCAAAATCGGAATTTATACTAAGAACCAAAAAGCAGCAAGAGAAGCAGAAGGGCCCAGTGATGCAGAGCTATGGGTGAAGAGTTTAGATTTGACCAAGTCCACTGCAGACTCTGCCTTTGGCAAAAGAACAAAGAGCATCCTTTCTCCCATACTTTTTCCTGCTCAATCTCTTGATCCCTTTGTCCAAATTCTCTCTTCTGTAGGACCTCCCATGACTATGTTCTAGAATAACATATATATATACACACACACACACACATACATCTATTATTGTACCAATCACATTTTACTTTATCCATCGTTAGAAAGTTGTCACTCTTATTATATCATCAAGTTTGTGAGAGCAGCAACTGTGTCTTGTTCATCCTTGCTGGAACCTAAACTAAGTGTCTGCAATATAACAGGTATTCAATAAATATCTGTTCGTTGGATGAATGTCTGATGAGTAAGTCCTATAAGTAACAGAGTATAATTAAGGAAAGGGAATGACTTCCCTGGTGGCTTACATGGTAAAGAATCCACCTGCAATGTGGAAGACCTGAGTTCAATCACTGGGTTGGGACGATCCCCTGGAAGAAGGCATGGCAACCCACTCGAGTACTCTTGCCTGGAGAATCCCCATGGACAGAGGAGCCTGGCGGGCTGTTACAGTCCATGGGGTCACAGAGAGTCAGACACAACTGAGTGACTAAGCACAGTACAACAAGCAGAGGGAAAACAAGGGGAAAAAAGGATGTTTAATGATCAACTAGGGAGGTACTATCTGAACTTAATCCTGAAATTGCTTGGGAAGCAACTATACTACTACCAAATATAGTTCTTGCCCTTCCAGAATAAAAAACAGACAATGGCTGTTTGCGGCAGTAATGACAGGTCATTGGTGTTATTAACATCATCTCACACTTATCAAAAGATGCTAATATATACTCTAAAATTATAAGATAAAATTCAAAGGAAAATTTTGTATTTTCCTGTTCTATTTTCTCATGTTTCAACTCCTCCACTATACACAAAAGCAGCTCAACATGTTATTATCCTTTAAACTAAATAAAACAAAAACAAAAAGCCTAGATTCAATTGAAAAACTTAAGCACAAATAGCCATGTCTCAAAGGTCTTACTGAATACAAAACACAGTGGAAAATATTTTTGGCCTAATAAGAGGATCCTAAGTGAAAATAACATAAAATTCATCAACTAAAAAAGAAGCAATTCAAAATGTAAAAAGATCTTGTGGAGAGAAATTCTATAATACAAAACTTGTTTCTAAACACAGCTGAAGAAAAACAAATCAAGAGTTAAGAACTTCAGCTGCACTCCATAATAATAAAGCCTAAAATCATCTCATGGAGAACTAAGGGGCAGGAAAATTCAAAGGTCTATTGAAAAACTGACAAAACACACATAAAGGATTGCCACACTCCCTTTGGGGCATTTTAAAAGAGGAAATTGTTCTGCCTCCTCCTCCTCCTCAGTACCCTTGTCACGACGGGGCCAGCATGAGCAGAGTGTGGCCACCCCAGGCCCTCTATTCCAGCACTCCTGGACACTGCTCCTGCCAAAGAGGCAGCACGAGCTTGTCCAGGGCCCCATATCTCCCCCTACCCTTAAGCAGGGCTACTTCTTCACCTCAGTCCACAGAGGTAATGTTGGACTGTGATGTTAACAGTAATCCAACAGACTGGCACATTCTCTTGAGGCTCAGTTTCCGCATTTGTATAATTAAGATAGTTAGTGGTGTTCCTCTCCTCAAGCTATCATGAGAATCATATAAAGGAGCAGCATGTGTCTGGCCCACAACAGACACACAATAAATGTTAGACTGTTCTCCTCCTGTCTCTCCTCTGAGGTCCTGTAACCCTCTCCCTCTTTTCTTCACTCCTCCTTTCTTCTGCTCCCTGATTCCTTATAAATATTTAATGGATCTATTTCCTTTGAGTTATTCTTCTATTTATTTCAAAATTTGAAAGGAAGATAAAAAAAGAACTTATTTGTATGAAACTGAATAGCTGTACTACAGAAGCCCACATATCTGCTATACTTGGCAGATGACAAGTCAAGGGCTGGCTAGCACCTGAACGTACCTCTGCGGACTTCAGGCATAATTAATGCTCCACATGAGTAGAAAGACTTAAATAGTACAAATAGCTTCACATGTTATTTCACAAATCACAGACTTCAAAACAATTTATATTTAAATATGGTTTTTTTAAAAAGCAATTTTAATCTCTCTTCAGCCCCAAGTAAAACTGTTATGTATTTAGTGACACCATGTGGCTACATTCTGCTTTGCACTCTTAGAACATTCCTCTGCTTACAGGTCACTCTGTATTAGTTCAATTATGATATCAAAGTTGTAGGTGGAGGTACAATTCAAACTAAAGTATTATTAAAGTATGAACTAAAACGATTACTTTTAAAAACTGAAACTGTTCCTTCTTCCTTTACATCTGAATAAAGCATTTCTTGAATTCTGAAGACATGAATCATAAATAAAGGCTCAGCATAATTCTAGGTATGATTATAAAGCATCCTGATGAGAACCACTGATTAATGTAAATGTGTCTGCCTTTAAAAGTAAATAAATACATCAGTGGCCAGGTATGAGGCTGGGGGAGAACAAAAGAGAAAAAATGGAAGACGCACATGCTTTTGTACAATGCTAGTATGGTAGGGAAAGGATGCTTCCATAAATAGCAATGTTTATTTTCTAATTTGTTTTATGTCTTGTAGATCTATAGCACTGTTAGGTACTGTAATCTAATGAAAATGGGTAGAAAAAATTATGCTGCATCTAATGATGGCAGGGATGAGAGGGGACTCGGAATGTATGGTAGCAATAAAAGAGATTAAAGTGCCCTAAACCAAGAAGCAGCACAGTTTTAGTATTCATCTAATGAGGCCTCCTACAGTAGACCAGTTACTCCTGAATAACATTCAGTGTACACCAAAGAAAGCCCAAATATCTACAACAAAGACCAGAGAATATCATCCTCTTAAATCTCTGCTTTAAACACCCAGCTCCCCTCTCGGGCTTTCAACGATCTCCTATTTTAAATAACCACTCACTTCCTCGACCCTGGTCACCATCACAGTACCATTTTAACAACACTTAAAATTACCAGATGTTTTCTTACAGTACATATCTGTTCCTCCCAAACTGTATGAGAGTAGAAACCTTGGCAGTCTTCTTCAGTGTTATGGCCTCAGTTCCCAATACAATGCATAGCCCAAAGTAGGAGGTTATTTGTGAAATGAGTAAGTAATGGTTGAATATACAGAAGAATAAATAAAGAAAAATCTATTTTCTTAGCTAGTGAAGCACACCTAAATGTCTTCTTGTATGTGAAAGCAGAACCATTCTAGTGAGATGTTTTTCATCATTTGTGACCTCTACTGTGACCAGTGAGACTAAGAGACAAGGCCAGCAGATGCTCTGCGACACCCTTTTCTCCATGACACATTTGGCACATTATTATCTCTAGTTCTAAGAGAAGAAGAAAAAGGAGGGAAGGGAAAACCACAATGATTAAAACACTTTCATTAACAGTCAAAGAAATCAATGAACAGAGTAGAGTATATGTTAGAATTTAGCACATGACAAATATGGATGTTCATACCAGTGTGGTAAGAACAATTATTGAATAAATGGTCTTAGTCGGCTGACTTTCCCTATCTGAAAATACACATGAAAAATATTCTGGCTGGACTAAATATTTAGATATAAGGATAAAAATAACAAGTAGAAAAACTTCTAAAAATATAACATTCTAATGCCGGAGTGAGGAACACCCTTCTAAACATAATATCAGATTACCAGAAACCATAAAAAAGATGGGACAGATTTGATTACTTTTTTTAAACATAAAATTCCATGTGATAAAAAGTACTAATAAAATAGTAAAAAATAATAAAATATACAAATACATGATGCTATACTAAGTCACACAGACTCTGTGTGACCCCATAGACGGCAGCCACCAGGCTCCCCCGTCCCTGGGATTCTCCAGGCAAGAACACTGGAGTGGGTTGCCATTTCCTTCTCCAATGCATGAAAGTGAAAAGTGAAAGCGAAGTCACTCAGTCGTGTCCGACTCCTAGCGACCCCATGGACTGCAGCCCACCAGGCTCCTCCATCCATGGGACTCTCCAGGCAAGAGTACTGGAGTGGGGTGCCATACACGATAGCCAAAGTACAGTCATATAAAACATACATATACAAATAAGTATAAATATATATACCACACATATACATTATATTATACATATATATCAAGATGCATATATCAACATAAAGTTCTCACAAGCCAAAAACAAAAAGGTAATCACACTGGAAGAAAAATACACAGAAGACAAAAACAGGCTTCTTATAAATGAGAAATAATCAATGTCAAGAACTATAAGATATCCTACTTTACTGATGAGAAAGGTAATCCAAATTAAAATAAGGCAATTTTTTTACAAATCTTAAATCACATTGGCAAATGTTGACAATGCCTGCATTGGTGAGGGTTCAGAAAAGGGGCATTTCTATGTGCTATTGGTAGAAACTGAGTACAGCCTTACCAGAGGGCAGGCTTTATCAGTATTTGAAATGTATACTATACTATAATTTGGGCTTCTCCGGTGGCTCAGACAGTAAAGAATCCACCTGCAAGAGACGCAGGTTCGATCCCTGGGTCGGGAAGGTCAAAGAGAAGGGGACGGCTACCCACTCCAGTATTCTTGCCTGAAGAATTCCATGGTCGAGGAGCCTGGTGGGCTACAGTCAATGGGGTTGCAAAGAATCAGACACAACTGAGCAACTAACACTGTATTACAATTTAATAATTAAAATGTCATAAAATGACATTTCCATTTTGATAATTAAAAACAAAAGGTAAGGAAGAAAGAAGCCCAGTTCAGTGTTAACTGAGTTCAGCCCTCCTGTGTCATGTTCTGAACTGTCAGGTTGCACCCTGTTCAATACCCTTTCTGGCTCCTCTGCATTCTCCTCTCACTTCTCTTATCAGCTCCAGCAGGAAACCTATCTGCCACCCATTCTTTCCTTTCCTCTCTCAACAGGTAAATTGTTAAGAACTTGGCTTTCAAGCCAACTATTCTTCTCCTTCAACTCTCAGGTTTTACACCAAGATGGCTCAAGTAATTCTAGCTACCAGCCATATGCAGGCTACCGCTACACACATTCACATCCATGTTTTCAAGTCTTCTCATATTTCAGCAACATTACACAGCTGCCAACATACTAGCACCATGTTGAGAAATAGCCAGAAAAAAATTTTTAAAGCATCTCCAGGGCACTCAGTATTTCCACTTCTTACTAGTGTTTTTTGTTCAGTTCCAGGCTCCACCATCTAAAAACTCTAAGCAAGGGCTTGAAGAGTTTCCTAGAAAGCCAAGAAGACAATGTGAAGGCAGGGAAATTTATGGGTATGGCAGAAATTGTCTTTTCCTGAAAAAGACAAAGCTGATAAGATAGAAGATGGTTCTGAGTACCATATAAAACAGATAAGACACAGTGCCTGAAGAACTATGGACGGAGGTTAATGACATGGTACAGGAGGGTGTGATCATAACCATCTCCAAGAAAAAAAAAATGCAAAAAGGCAAAATGGTTGTCTGAGGAGGCCTTACAAATAGCTGAGAAAAGAAGAGAAGCAAAAGGCAAAGGAGAAAAAGAAAGATATATCCATCTGAATGGAGAGTTCCAATGAATAGCAAGGAGAGATAAGAAAGCCTTCCTCAGCCATCAGTGCAAAGAAACAGAGGAAAACAATAGAATGGAAAAGACTAGAGATCTCTTCAAGAAAATCAGAGATATCAGGTAAAATTGCATGCAAAGGTGGGCACAATAAAAGACAGAAACGGTATGGACCTAACAGAAGCAGAAAATATTAAGAACAGGTGGCAAAAGTACACAGAAGAACTGTATAAAAAAGATCTTCATGACCCAGATAACCACGATGGTGTGATCACTCACCTAGAACCAGACATCCTGGAGTGAGAGATCAAGTGGGCCTTAGGAAGCATCACTGTGAACAAAGCTAGTGGAGGTGATGGAATTCCAGTTGAGCTCTTTCAAACCCTAAAATATGATGCTGTGAAAGTGCCGCACTCAATATGCCAGCAAATTTGGAAAACTCAGCAGTGGCCACAGGACTGGAAAAGGTCAGTTTTCATTCCAATCCCAAAGAACGGCAGAGCCAAAGAATGCTCAAACTACCGCACAATTGCACTCATCTCACACGCTAGCAAAGTAATGATAGTATGTGAACTGAGAACTTCCAGATGTTCAAGCTGGATTTAGAAAAGGCAGAGGAGCCAGACACCAAACTGGCAACATCTGCTGGATCATAGAAAAAGCAAGAGAATTCCAGAAAAACATCTACTTCTGCTTTATTGACTATGCCAAAGCTTTTGACTGTGTGGATCACAACAATCTGTGGAAAATTCTTAAAGAGATGGGAATACCAGACCACCTTACCTGCCTCCTGAGAAATCTGTATGCAGGTCAAGAAGCAACAGTTAGAACCGGACAGGGAACAATGGATTGGTTCCAAATCGGTAAAGGAGTACGTCAAGGCTGTATATTGTCACCCTGCTTATTTAACTTATATGCAGAGTACATCATGCAAAATGCTGGGCTGGATGAAGCACAAGATAGAATCAAGATTGCCGGGAAAAATATCAATAACCTCAGATAGGCAGATGATACCACCAACCTTATGGCAGAAAGTGAAGAGGAACTAAAGAGCCTCTTGATGAAAATGAAAGAGGAGAGTGAAAAAGTTGGCTTAAAATTCAACATTCAGAAAACTAAGATCATGGCATCTGGTCCCATCACTTCATGGGAAACAGGTGGGGAAACAATGGGAACAGTGACTGACATTTTGGGGGCTCCAAAATCAATGCAGATGGTGACTGCAGCCATGAAATTAAAATACACTTGCTCCTAGGAAGAAAAGCTATGACAAACCTAGACAGCATATTAAAAACCAGAGACATTACTTTGCCAACAAAGATCCGTCTAGTCAAGGCTATGGTTTTTCCAGTAGTCATGTATGGATGTGAGAGTTGGACTATAAAGAAAGCTGAGTGCCAAAAAATTAATGCTTTTGAACTGTGGTGTTGGAGAAGACTCTTGAGAGTCCCTTGGACAGCAAGAAGATCCAACCAGTTCATCCTAAAGGAGACCAGTCCTGAGTGTTCATTGGAAGGACTGATGTTAAAGCTGAAATTCCAATACTTTGGCCACCTGATGCAAAGACCTGTATCATTTGAAAAGACCCTGATGCTGGGCAAGATTGAAGGCAGAAGGAGAAGGGGATGACAGAGGATGAGATGGTTGGATGGCATCACCGACTCGATGGACATGAGTTTGAGCAAGCTCTGAGTGTTGGTGACAGACAGGGAGGTCTGGAGTGCTGCAGTCCATGGGGTCACAAAGAGGCAGACACAACTCAGTGACTGAACTGAACTGAACCATATGGAAAACTGTACGAGAACTGACAAGTCACTTTTCTTCATCTCCAGCTGGGGGCTAGGAGGGCTGTGCTTAGTCTAAGCTTTTGGCTCATTGAGCAGTCCACTTAACCCAACCATGCATTCCTGAAAAGGGCCCAGAAAGAAAGAGCAGACCACTTTCTTACATTGCTGTCACAGCGTTTATCAATCCATAGTTTTCCAGCACAGATATACATTTTAACAAAGACATGGGTAAAAAACACCAATGAAAATATATACATATTAATACTGAATTAATCTCTTGTCGTTACCTGGTCAGTGCCTTGACTCCAAACTCGTGCTAGCATTTACAGAGTACCTACTGCATACAAGAGTACCTACTGCATATCTACATAGCCTGAATACCATACAAGAATACTAAAAGATTAGAATCCATACTCCTTACTCCCAAGAGCTTATAATTTGGTATCAGAAATAAGACAAACATGTAAAGGACGCTGAAGAACAAAGGTGACATACAAATGTGCAAATTAACTAACATAATGCAAACTGAACACTTACCTGCTAAAGAAATAAAGAACGTATATGTGCCCAATAAAGCCTCTGCAAGAAGTGTATTTAGAACATTGCTTAGGTAGTCAATAAATGATTGCGAAGATAAGAAACACCAAGCACAAGGCATCTTTGGATAATCAATAGGGGCTCACTAAGTTCATTTTAAAATACTACCAAAATTCCAAACTATCACAAAAGGCAGAGCTTATGACAGAATGTAGTAACATGATAAGTTAGGGGACTTCCCTGGTGGTCCACTGGCTAAGACGCTGCGTTCCCAATCCAGGGGGCCCAGGTTTGATCCCTGCTCAGGGACTTGGATCCCACATGCTGCAACCAAGACTCGGCACAGCCAAATAAATAAATAAATAAATAAATATTTTAAAATATATGATAAGTTAAAGTGGTTATAAATATTAAAATATTTTTCTCACTAAAATGCATACAGGACTCCTTGTCTTGTTATCACTATCTCTAACACCACCTTTGCTCAGGTTTTCTCTACCAGCATTGGGAGCTGGCTGTAACAGGACAAAAATTAGCATCACGAATACGGCCAGGCTCTACAGCACACAAAACCAACATCAAAGGCAAGGCCACACAGAAGAGACAAAATAAGGAAAAGGGAGTATAAATAATGTCCACTAGTGAACAAGAGAATTACATTTTCTAAAAGCCGCAGATCATGACTGAGGGCACGTCTCCCTCCACGAGGCAGCAGTTTTCAGGTGAGTAAAGCACGGGGCCTTTGTCACAGCTGGTATCACAGGCACAACAATTCGTCCTGGGAGTCATGTTTCTAGGGTTTCAAATTAAATACAAACACAGAGTCTTTGGACCACATCAGACATTCTGGTTGTTACATTGCTTATTTTTTAACCTGATACAACCATAATAATGTGAGTTGATGCAGACTCAATCCCGTTCTCCACTTCGGGGCACCTCCGTCACTCTCAAAGTATCCCTAGGCAGTTCTGAGATACAGAATCTTCACTCAATTTCTTGTCCCTCTCATTTTAATACATTCAAAACCCCTCTGATAAAAGAGCAACTGCCAGACCTGAGACACTTTACTTCCTCTTTGGGGAAATGAAATTGATTTTCTTCATTTCCACACAAGAGGATTCCAGGGTAACAATAATGTGTCTGGTCATACCCATAATAATAAAAAAAAAATGTAGGCAACATTTGTTACAGTACCAGAGGCTGAAAGGTTTTGTGGTGTTCCTGTGGTGGGAATAAGAATTCAGCCTGATGCTGTTAGATCATGCGTTAAATAAGTATAAGGGTATCTTCTGACCAAGACAGTAAATGCTGTGGGGCCAGCCCCATCTGCCCCAACTCAGCCACACTGGATGTCAGTCGGGAACATGAGTAAGGGTGTGGAGGGGAGTTAGGGTTGGGGGTAAGGAGGCCTCCTCCACATGCTCCCTGCTTATATCCACCATATCCCTTCCCTTCTCTTGTCACACCTAATCAAACAAACCAATCACTTTCTGCCTTTGATCTCTTGAGTTAGGGTGATATATGAAGGGCAATTTCCAAGGGGAAAAGCACAACAGAAAAAAACAACAACAGAATTTCAGGGGTCTTTAACCACTTTTCCCAACTCCTCAATTCATCATTCATCCTGGTTTTACAGAATTTCAGAAAGAAAGCCTTAAAGATGGCTTATACCTAAAGTAAGAATATGAAACGTTAGAATAGTTTATCAATACTTTTTAAAAAACAAACTTACATGGAGCTAAAATATGTAACAACAATAATACTTAAGGTGCTCTGGTTGAAGGGAGGGTGTGAGTTTAGAGCCCCACCAGCTCAGCTTCCTTTGCCCCAAACACAACCCCACTTAGAAACACCTGCTCTGTCAAATCCCACTGATATTCACTGACCTAGAAAAAGAACAAAGATATTCAGAACATACACAATGGCATCCAAAAATCTCCTGGCCCTGAGGACTGCCAGGGAAGCCTCCAAAAATATCTCTCCTGGCTTTTGTGGAAAGAACGCACCCACTAACAATAGCTCTGCTTTCAAGGTATAGCACGGAATTTAAAAAGCATTTCCACATCTCAGTGTCCCTTCTTATCCATTTACAGGTCTACTACATAAACATGGTACAAAACAGTTTCACAGTACACAGTACACAGTATAAATATTAAGATGTTTAATTTTCCACGGTTTCCCTAAGTGTTTTAGTTGGAATGCATTTGGTAGCTGATACCCTGAAAAAGTTTTCTTCTATGAGACAGAAAACAAAATCTGTTTCTCAACATTCGTATCTCTTTAGACAAACATCAATATCATTTATAAGCCATGAGAACTACCTGCAGACACGGGCTGGAAAATATAACTTTTGCCAGGAACGACACAAATACTGCGAATGATCAATCACTCTGATCCAGTCAAGTTCATCCATTGACACTTCAATGAAGTATGAATAAGACCTATGAATCAAAAGGAAAAAGGCAGAAAAAAAAAAGGATATTAAAATAACAAGTGGTATTTTAATAAAATGTTAAAAGGTACAAAAAATACACTACTCATGAATTAGGTTTTCTGAACAACGACCAAATCCTGATGATGAAATTTGTATAGATCCCCCTAACACAGCATTTACAATATGTATTGAAGTTATCTCTTTGCATGTCTGTCTGCCTTATTAGGTCTCAAGCTGCTTAAGAACATGTTGCTTAGTCACTAAGTCATGCCCAACTCTTTTGTGACTCATGGACTGTAGCTCACCAGGCTCCTCTGTCCATAGGATTTCCCAGGCAAGAATACTGGAGTGGGTTGCCATTTCCTTCTTCAGAGGATCTTCCTGACAAAGGGACTGAACTTGAGTCTTCTGCATCGCAGGCAGATTCTTTATCGCTGAGCCACCAGGGAAAGTCTCAAGTTGCTTAAGAACATGTACCATGCCATATTTATCTGCATATATCCAGGGTCTAGCATGGTGCTTGGCATGTTATCAGGTATAGAAGACATAACAGGACCAGGATGCCCTGTACACACCATATTAGCAGATTAATAAAGCCATGACAGAGAGAGGACAGAAAATAGAGAAGGGTGCTCTCTCCTTCTGCCTTCATCGGTCTGGGTGCTCAGCCCTACTCTCTCAGGAGGAAAGGCAACTCTGAATATTTCCTCACCGAGGCCAGCTTATCTCCTGATCCCTCCCAGCCTCCTACCATCCCACACACAAACGCAGCCTGAAGAACAATAAATGACATGGGTGAAGAGATATTACGTGTTTCTTTTCCATACAACTTAAAATTTGGCAGCTAATAATCTGCCAGTAATGAAAACAGCCTATCATCCTCCCCTGGTCAGCTACCCTTGACCATTACATGCTGGTCCCATCCTGAACAAATCTATATTCCCCTGTCATAAGCCAAATTTAAATTTGAGATGCAGTTATTACTTGTACTGTAATATCAACAGGAACAATCTCAGAAGATTTAGGTGACCATAAATGTCAGCCTGCAACCAACAGTTGTGACCAGAAAAGGTCAGCTTATTTTGTGTCATCCCCTCATTTTCTGCTGTCCCCTCACTCCCATTCATTTTATCGCTCAGTCTCAAACTGGTTATAACCTTTTATTGAACCTCTCTGGGTTATCAGCAATGTAGGATATAATTTTACAACACATGTCAGAATCTTTTTGGCTTAAGATTCTGAATTTTTCACCTTTGCTTAGAATGATAACAACTTCTGTGAGATAACAACTGGTACATGGTAAAGTTAAGTCCCCTGTGAATGTAACGCACATAGTAAAACAAAGTCGCCTATAAATATTTAATATCCTGGAAAAGATGATAACTACTTTCAAATGTGCTAACCTTTTTCTTTTATTATTTTTATACTAATTTCATCATTAATTAAATGAATGAACATATGTAAAACTTCTAGAACACTGCCTACTACTATTATTAATCAGAGACTCATGGAAATAATACATGAATGTGTTCCATTTTGCCAAACAAACATATTATATCCAATAAGATACGTATCAGGAAATATATTCTTAATATAAAGGGAACAGACAACCAAGAGATAACCTCCAACATCCACACACATGTGAAATGCTGGCTCTCCCTTCATAAAGCTTCCGTCACACTTGGTTCAAACGGCCTGAAAGCCCAGTGTGGTGGTCAGTGGTGCTAACAAGAAAAATGAATTAACCAGCAAGATCTGCAGGGTTTCATCATCCTTACTATTAAGCCCTTCTTGCCTAGACGTAAAAAACACAAGCAGGGCCTCAGAGACTGCACACCCGTATCCAGGTATGTAGGGTCTAGGTTAAAGGTAAGCAGTAATGAGGGAGACCATTCAGTTCTTAGTCACCCTACTGCTCTGGTACTTCTGCCATCATGGCTGAACCCAGACACCACAGTGGGTGAAAACCAGAGTGGCTAGAAAGAAAGGTCAACTTTTGAAACTGGTGGGTTTCTAGGCTGGACCCACCAAATCTTTTTCACAGTTTTGTTTTGATAATGATATTTATCCACACTAAAAGACAATTTTTTCTTTATCCATAGTATAAAATAGATTTTTAAAGTTTTTATAATATCTAAAAGTAATCAATCAAGTAAATAAATAGTGGTAACCCAAATGGTAGAAAATACCAAACAATCATTAAAAGTAACATTTTACATGGATAAACAAGGACCTACTGTATAGCACAGGGAATTATATTCAATATCCTATGATAAACCGTAATGGAAAAGAATATGAAAAAAATATATGTGTGTGTGTGTGTGTGTGTATATATAACTGAATCACTTTGCTGTACAGCAGAAATTAAAAACAATATTGTAAATAAACTATACTTCAATAAAATTTTTTATTTATTTTGGCTGTGCTGGATCTTAGCTGCAGCAAACAGGATCTTCAATCTCTGTTGCAGCATGTAGGATCTTCAGTGTGGCATGTGAACTCATAGTGGCAACATGTGGGATCTAGTTCCCTGACCAGAGATTGAACCCAGGTCCCCTGCATTGGGAGCTCAGAGTCCTAGCCACTGGAAAACCAGGGAAGTCCCTAAAAAAAAATTTTTTAAGTAACATTTTAAAAGCATAGAATATTCACAATGTTTTCATTAAAAAGCGAAGTTAATTTTTGTATATCTGATCTTTATTTTGTAAAACTATGTGTGGTTTTACAGGTTTCTGTTTTGTCTGTGTTTATGTGTGTTTATATCACTATGCATAACAAAAAATGCTAGTTAGACTAGTACAAAGATTAATAACAGGAAGTGAGATTGCTAGTAATTTTTATTTTCTTCTTGTGCTTTTCTGTATTTTCTGTTTTCCACAATAAACACATGTTCATTACTTTCATATGCAGAAAAGAAACAAAAAATGTTGTTTTAAAGAAATGTACTTAATTCTTCCCCTAAAACTAAACTTCAAGAGAAACAGTAAAATGATGACAAGGATATAAAACATCAAATTTGTAAAACCAAAGCTGGTGACCACAAAATTAGGCCATCTCAGTCAAACACGTCAGTTTCTCTCCAAGTCATGCTAATGACTCACCGGCTATCTCGGTCCCACAGGAGGATCCGTATATGATTGATAATGGACGGCTGACCTAGCTTAATCTCAATGCCAGAACGACAGTCATCATCAATTGGGTGCCTAGAAAATCCATGATCCAAATCATAATTCTGAGTGTCACCATCTAATAAGGCAGACTTCAGCTCCCCTTTCACAACCTGGGCTCCATACTTCATAGTTGCAATGTTTTCTTCTGGTACTAAGTGAAAAATAGAAAAAGCAAGGTTAACAGTTACTAAGATTAAAATTCTAGTTGATTCGAGTATATGCATTTAACGAGAGAGAGGGGATATGGAATGTCTGTGAGGTTTAAGATACCATCACAGTTGAAATTTAATGACACCACTGTAGCCACTAAGTGCCTGGGACTAGTTATGACTAAGAAAAAGTGGTAAATACTAGGAAAAATTATGTTCTAGGACAAACGAATCAGGTCTGCTGAATTCATTCTATTAGAAGCTTTAATATCTACTTGATAAAAATAGCATGTAAAATGACCTATACCTCCCACCTGGACTGAGCACAAAATATAAAAGCAGATAGGTCCAATTTCTGACAAAACAGAAAGAGAAAATTTCCAATACAGCAGAGCTGTTGGTCATACAAGGACGTGCTGAATCAATTATTTAAAAAACAAGAATATGTTTAAAAGAAGATACACTTTTAAAAATAAAAATTCAGTCTGTCATCAAAATTAATATTATGATTATAACTAACCCTCCTCTTCCCCTCTCCAACACTAGATGTACTAGGAGTCAATTGTTCCTAAGACTCTGAAGTTCTGTATGGGAATTTTGCTTCACAGATCTGGAAACTTGTCTTCCAGGTACTAACATTCTAATACTGACACTCTCTCCGTGGAGTCATAAGAGGCAACATAAAATAGATGTTAAGATCTTGAGCTTCGAAGTCAGGGTTTAAATAACGCTGCCACCTTTAACCAGATGTGTCACTTTGGGGAAGTCACATTCTCTGAACTTCGGTTTCTCAATAGGGCATCATCTATCCCACAGGTGTTCTGGTTTAAGAATTAAATGAAAAGATCTTTGCAAAGCACAAGACTAAACTCTAAAAATCTGCCAATATTTTTACAAAACTGCCATTATTTTTACAAAACATGTGTAAAAAAGCACACAATAAGAGCACTGGCCAAGTTTACAGATGGTATAAATAAATGCTGAATTCTCACAGAATATACGTATCTGACTAGGTGAAAGTATGAGCTATAATTAGGCTCTCAGGGAAAAGTAGTAATTTATCATTGCAGATTTCTAGGAAAATGCAGATTTAAAAACTTTTTTTTTCAAATGAAGACAGGTAAAGAGAGTGGCTCCAGCTGATAAAAAATGCAGCTGAAAAATAGGGTTTGGGTTGAATTTAGTTAACCTCCAAAAGACTAAGGCAACTCAGAAACCAAACCAAATGAAAATAAAACCTAGTCATGATCAACTTCTTACACCAGAGGCTTATGTGCTCAGTTTCAGTTTGTTGTTGTTCAGTCGCCCAGTCGTGTCTGACTCTCTGTGACCCCATGGACTGCAGCATGCCAGGCCTCCCTGTCCCTCACCATGAGTTTGCCCAAGTTCATGTTCATTGCATCGGTGCTGCCATCCAGCCATCTCATCCTCTAATGCCCTCTTCTCCTTCCGTCCTCAATCCTTCCCAGCATCAGGGACTGTTCCAAGGAGTCATCTGTTTGCATCAGATGACCAAAATACCAGAGCTTCAGCATCAGTCTTTCCAGTGAATATTCAGGGTTGAGCTCCCTTAGTATTGACTGGTTTGATCTCCCTGTCCAAGAGACAGTTTCAGTTTATAACTTCCTAAATTCTATTAGTGGAGGACAGAGGAGCCTGGTATGCTGCAATCCATGGGGTCACAAAGAGTTGGACACAACTTAATGACTGAACAACAAAAAAGTTATATTAGCTCATGGAAATCACACATAGTGTTCATATTTATTTTTTCTTTATCTAACAAATGTTATCAATTCCTTTGACCTAGTTCTCATAATATTCCTTTGAGTGTAGGACTCCTATTACATTCATTTCGAAGATGGGGAAGTGGAGACAGAGAAGGGTTAGGCGGACTTTGTTGCCCAAGGCTATACAGTTAGCAAGGAGCAGAGGTGTTATTAGAACACAGGTGGTCTGTTACCAGGGCCCCTGCCCTGCTACTACCATAATAAAGGGTTTCTCATGGGAAGACCATATTTTCCCCCCTTACTGGCTCCTCCTTCTAAGGTTACTTAAGTCCCAAAGGAAAGAAACAGTCTGATAAAACTTTGTTGTTGTTTTTTTTTTAAGTTGGACTTAAAATGAGAAAATCTAAGTTTGAGACTCAGGCTCTACCACTTATTATCCTTGATGAGGTCTCTTAGTCTCTCTGAATCTGTTTTCTCATCTAAAACCAATAATAATTTTACCCAACCCACCCACAGAGCTACTGTAAAAATTATACTGCAAATATATACTAATGTACTACATAAATATAAGCATTTAGTCAAAAAACATTTACTAAGGACCCATTCTGTACCATGTGAGGCACTGGGGGTCCCTCAGTGAACCAAACAGAGAGAAGCTGAAGCCTCCAATCTTGAGATAAAGCATTTTATAAAGCAAGCAAAAAAAGGCTTCAAATTTGTGATTTTCAGGTATCAGTGATGTGTCATTACTTGGTTAAAAACAAACTTTTATTCCCTTACTGCTGGGTACAGAATGTGGGTGTTCAAAGTCTGCTGCGGCTGACCACTGGAAGCACATCCTCCAGCTCTGACACCACTAGTCAAGACCAAGACAAAGAAGGGTCACTCACGCTTTCAGATGTAGAGCCTGCTGCTATCCTTTGATTTTCTCTAAACATAAGCTTTTTCACTTCTAAAATTTATCAAGCAAAGAATAACATATGAGGCGCAAGAGTTCTGAGTGTCCGTAGCTGAATGTCTAAAATGGAAATAAAATTTCGACCACAATTCTAAGTTCTCTTTTGAAGTTTATTTCAAGAGGACTTGAGAACTTAGATATCTAACTTTCTTGATATAGATTCCCTGTGAGTATCTTTCGCTTCAAAATTGGGAACATTTACAAAAATGGAAATTCTCTCATGGTAACTATAATCCAAGTATCTCACAGGATTAAAAATACAACTCCAATTATTTTTTTCCCCAGAATCCATAGTTAAATGATAAATTTAAAAGGGAAAATGATCACCAAAAAAAGTTCAAGTCATAACAAAACAATTCAAGCCACAAATACTCTTACTGCCTATTATTTGTCTATCAGTAGATAATCTTTTGAAGCTCTTGCTCTCAAAAAAATAGGGTGGTAGAGATTAAATAAGACAGTAGACAACAGTAATTGTTTTCTTTACATTTCTAATTTTTGATGCATTTTACAAATACTAAGGAAAGAAAATGAAACTCTAAAGTTCCACAGTTAGGCAGAAAAAAAGCCAATTATTAGAAAGAAAAACTAAGAAGAAATGGAGCAGGACCAGCCCCTAGCTACACAGTGCCAAAATCTGAATGGTGCTGGGTTAATTATCTTGTGTGTTTTTCTTTAACTGCTTCATGTTCTTAACTATCCTTTATTGAACTCTCTATTGCATCTAGGCTGAGATGGCTGTTAATCCTTGATGGATCATTTGGATCCACATTTACTTCTCTGCCCCCTGCAATCTCTTTACCCAGTTCTGTCCCCTAAATCATACTCTGCTCCCCAACTTGACTTCCTGGAAAAATGTATGGACCCTCCCTGCCAGCAAGCGAAGCATTACAGATGACTTTCCTGATCATTCCTTACCTTAACCTTCCTCATTATCTGCACTTCCTGCAGGCCTGTCTCCACATCTAACAGTACTTGTATTCAAACACACCACAAAACAGAAACAGAAAATAACCCAGGCAGGAGCCTGTCAACAAGTACTGGCCTCATGAGTCAGATGAGCACTTTGGTTCTAGCTCAGGCATCGATTTCCCTCTAACTCTAGGCAAGTTACTTACAAAGATCACAGAATGAAAACACTCAAGAACTGAAAGGGATTATAGTCCAATTAATTTAAAGGAAAAATAAATTCCTAAGCTGCTTTCTGGGTGCTATTCACTGTGCTGGACTCAGCCCCGCAGCCCTCCAGCAGCACACCATCTATTGGAGACAAGACTGCGTATCAGACATGAAATGCATCTGTGGAGGAACCTCAGTAGATGACTCGTGAACCCCCTAGTTTACAGACGAAGATACTGAAAACTATAATTGGGAAGGCAATACTAACAGAGTCAAAGAATTTTCAAAATATTAAAGGTTCATTGTTATTACTGTCTTTATGTGATAGATGAGACAAATTTTAAATTCTAGTTTAGAAACAACTGATGGATTCAGTCATTCATTTATTTGGAAAAGTCTAGATTCAGACACTGTGCTAGGTGCTGGGAAAAGACAGGAGGAAAAATATAATTACAGTCCTCAAGAAGCTCACTCTGAGTAGGAAGGTAGGCAAGAAAAGCAACAATTATAGTTTCACAGTGGCAAGCCCCCTCAGTCTAGTTATTGAAAACTATGGGAATAGGTGTGTGGTACCACGTACCTACAGCACAGATTTAAACACACACACACCCAAACATAAACCGATACTATAAATTAGCAGGCCAAGAAAGCACATCAACTTTTAGCCAATAAAAAACATCTTAAGGACAGAAGTTGTGATGTGCTATCTGTTATAAGCATGAAGAAACAAGAAATTACTGTTCTGTTTCCCAAAGCCTAAAACTTGAGATACACAAAGTATAACTCAGTCGGAAGAGAAAAAGCACTAACTTTTGAGGAAGAAACAGTTCCACAGCTAGGACAAAACTTAAGGAACGGTCTGAGCACAAGTAGTTTAAATATCCTAAGGAAAAAAATTAATTAGAAAGTTAATTTCCAAAAAAAAAGTTAATTTCCTTTCTGCAGATATATAGACTGATGCTCATCATTATATATGTACACAACTACATCTATAGCACATTCTCAAAAAGACAGACCACTGGTAAGTTAAAAAAAAAATCCTTTGGATCCTCTTTTTTTTTTTTAAGGGGTGGGTAGAAATTGCTTTAATTTGATATGCAACTGTAAGCATTAAACCATGTAGTAACCAATATTAATGAACTAAAAAGGAGTTAGTATTTGTGCCCCTAGATACTAATTCCCTAGTCCCAGGATAGAACCTCTCAATGTTTCATGGGAAGTCCCCGAAGACTCCAAACCTATACCCAGGGAAGAACAAAGAAACAAACAAATCTCAACAATGATTTCAAAACAAGCAGAATTGTCTTTCTAGACCATCAGCTCAGGAACAAATCTGAATTTTTAGACCTCTTTTCACCAAACAGTGAAGAAACTGGATTTTTAAAAAATAATATGAATGTTTGAATAACATTTACTTAGAAAATAACTATCCTATATTTTAGGGTCTGAGAGGAAAGTGAAATGCTCAGTATTTCTATTATTAATTTTACTATTCATATAATGAAAAAGTCAGAAAAAGAGTCTGCTACTTAGTCATTTTTCAAGTTTATAAGTTAGAAGATTCCTAAGCCTTTGTATAATCTCCTTGAGCTCCCACTGAATTATTCCAAAATGAAGAATTTAACATTTATAAGCGGTATATCATTTTGAAACTGAATGCTCCTCAACTGGTTGATCACCCCCTTTCTTGGTAATTTCATGGGCCTATTGTAACCCAGGTCTGACACCTATATTGACCAGCTGGTCAATTCCAGGCTTCCAGAAACTGCATGAAACGTTCAAAGCATCTCCTCACTTCTGCAGCCATGCCCCAAGTCTACCTACAGCAATAATGAAACTGGGCCTGGGGTCCTATCAACACCTCAGTCAAAACTAGGACAAGAAGAGGGAAAAAGCAACTTATGTAAGAAAGGATCCAACAATGAAGATTTACAAAGGCTAAAACTATATTACTCCTCTTGTTACTTCTCCCCTCTCCCTCCTCCCACCCTTCATCAAAGGCTGACCCTTAAAAAGTACCATTTTCCAGCACCTCTAATTTCTTACACGATCTTCCCTGGCCTGTTCCCTCTAGCTACCATACTATTTCTCTACTCCCTTTACTCCAACATACACACCAAGTCGTCATACATGGTATTTACTATATTTTCAAACCTGTGGCCTAATTCTCTGTACAGTTAAGCTTCTGTCCAGACTACTACCAATTTATATCCACACAATTGATATCCAAAAATTTTCTTTCAATTCTTCTTCTTCCTGTCCTCCCAGCACCACCAGATACCACTGACCATCCTTCTCCCTAGAAACGCTCTCTGTTCTGTAACTCTACCCCAGTTTTCTTCCTACCTTTAATTCTTTTTTTTTTTTTTTAAACTTTACAAAATTGTATTAGTTATGCCAAATATCATAATGAATCCACCACATTCTTCCTTCTCTACCTTTGGACCCCTGGCCAAAGGTCTTCTCCAAGTCTCAGACTTTAGATTTTCACTTCTTTCTCTATACTCTAGCCCAAGTTTCAATTCTTTTATCACCGGCTTTGACTGCTTTCCAGACAGCAGTAATATGTTTCCACTGCTTCTAGTCAGTTCTTCTTGCATTAATTCATCAAGCATCTGCTACAGACTACTCAAGTGTGTTGAATGTTGAGAAATGTTTGTTTTAAATGTTGTGTTCACTGCTATTATTTTTATTTATAAGAAAAACACCATGTAAGTATTGGAAATGCTATATAAATGTTAGCCATTATTACTGTTATTAATATTTAGAATCTCCATGTTTGTGGTACCTGAAATAATAAGTATATAGCATGTATTCGGTACTGATTTGATGGAGGAAAGGAGGAAAGATCTTAACATGAGAAGAAACTTCTCATGAAAAGTATAAAATTTTTGACATTCTAGGGAGCACTAGAGAAGTCTGTCCAGAAATGGCAAGAAATACATATTTTGTGGTCTACAAAGGCTAAGCAATATTAGGAGGAGTTAGTAGGAGAAGGACAGGAAAGGCAATCCACAGGAAGCAGAGCGCTATGTTCTTAGACTGACACATGTACACCTGAACTACGATTTGGTAGCTAGAGTTTTGTTGCTGAGACTGTCATAGGATACAAACAAAACTTTTTGGTGAGATTGGCATAAACAGGTACTTACTGAGCATGCCTCTATAATTGAGGTCCATGTCCCGGCTCTCTGATCGAACTTTAATAGCATCCAGGATGGCATCAGGAGACAACAGTCCCGAAGGCCTCACGACATTCAGAAGTTCAGTGAGGCTCATCAGAGGCAAACGCACAGCCTGCATGATTTCAGCATGATTCTCATTTGAATTATGCTTACACCAATTTAACAAGGCTAGGAAAATATCTTTTTCAGGAGCTGCAAATGAATCTCTTAATACGATGTTTAAAAGTGCTGTCTGAAAAGGATAAAAAGAAAAAATTCCAGTTATTATGGAGCTCAACCATGTGTATGATCAATAAGTAAAACTTTACTGAACTGCAAGTATCACTTATATTTAAGCAATTAACTCTTCTTGGTCATCTTCTTTCCTTATTCTTTGTGCCATATACTCTTGCCCATTATGGCTGTGTGAACAGCTATAGGCATCTTGTACCTAGTTTTTTCAACACATGTGCACCTATCTTTAATAAAATAACAAGAAAAATGGCAATGTGAGAAGCTGTTGCTCCGTATACATTCTTTAGCAGAATTTACTTCTCTAAGTCAGTAAGATACATCTAGCTATTTAAAATTCAAAATCTTTTGTTCCACTGTATTACTGCTCTACCATATTTTCGGTTCTCATATTCCTAAAATGACTTCCAGCAACACTGGTGTAATTCTGTAAGATCCTTGCCTCTAAAAATTAAGTAAAAATCATAGTTACATGCAAAACACGACATGTAGCTTTTCAAATAGGTTTTCCCATTCAAAATATTCAGGTTCTAGGAGTGACACAGAAAGGGAAAGGAAAGACAACCACCAGGGTTCAAAGGAAGACTGGGGAAAAAGTTTTACTCTAGCTATTATATGGTATAAAACATTGCACAATAGTGAATTCTGTGCCAAAAGAGGAAAACAAACAAACAAACAAAAAACAGTGACTTAAAGACCATAAGAAGGCTGAGCACTAAAGAACTGATGCTTTTGAACTGTGGTGCTAGAGAAGATTCTTCAGAGTCCCTTGGACTGCAAGATCAAACCAGTCAATCCTAAAGGAAACCAACCCTGAATATTCATTGGAAGGCCTGATGCTGAACCTCCAATACTTTGGCCACGTGATGCCAAGAGCCAACTCATTAGAAAAGACCCTGATACTGAGAAAGATTAAGGGAAGGAGGAAAAGGAAGCAACATGGTTGGATGGCATCACTCATGTCAACGGACATGCTGCTAAGTCACTTCAGTCGTGTCCGACTCTGTGAGACCCCATAGATGGCAGCCCACCAGGATCCCCCGTCCCTGGGATTCTCCAAGCAAGAACACAGGAGTGGGTTGCCATTTCCTTCTCCAATTCAGGAAAGTGAAAAGTGAAAGGGAAGTTGCTCAGTCGTGTCCGACTCTTAGCGACCCCATGGACCGCAGCCTACCAGGCTACTCCATCCATGGGATTTTCCAGACAAGAGTACTGGAGTGGGGTGCCACTGCCTTCTGCCAATGGACATGAGTCTGTGCAAATTGCAGGAGACAGTGAAGGACAGGTAAGCCTGGCATGCTGCAGTCCATGGGGTCACAAAGAGTCAGACATGACTCAGCAACTGAACAACAATACATCATTATCTCCTTTATGAACTTCCCCCCTCATAAATAAGGAATCATCAGTTGCAATCTCTGTCGGAGAAATACTCATACAAAACCAAAAAACAGTATGCAACGCCACAAGAGAGTCTATTTGACATCATTACACTGAGAACCACCACCCAGCGGCACAGTCTCTTGCACACAGAACTTACCAGAAGAACCTTAAAAGAAAACAGCAGCAATCTGCCTCCCTCTTATGTGATCTAGAGTCTCAGTAGTCAGAGGCAGATGGCTAGACAGACCACCTCTTCCACACTAATAGCTTTTCTTTTTATTCTTAGTCCACTGCTATATTTCTTCTCTATAGATATAAATAAAACAATGCATATTGCCTGTAAATTACTTGGAGACAATGACACACCTTAGAAAGGGAGAGGAAGCCTTCGCTTGAGAGTACCTCCTGAGCATTTCTGTCCATAAACATGCAGCACATGCAAGTTAACTTGGGAAGTGAGTAGAGACTGGCAACATCAAAAGTCATACAGACGTTCTGAATGTTAAGTATGGTGCAGAGGTACTCAGAGGTGGAATCCTCCAGCTCCGGAAATCCGTATTTATGAGCCAGGCTCAAAAAGTCCAGCAGCACCTCCTCCTTCTCATCTGTCAGCGTCGCCCGCCCAGTGTAGATGTATTTAAGCAGCATTGTGAATGCTTCTGCAGTGGTGTCTTGAAGAGGGATTTCGGCTTCAGGCTGAGATTCTCGCATTCCACCATACAGTAATGCTCTGCACATCAGAGGAGAAACGCATAAGGAAAACTTTAAGTAGGATTTGCTACAAAATTATGAAATAAAGGTTATCAACATAATAAAAAAAACATAAATGTGTTTAGTGACAAACATTCAGGTGAAGAAATACATAGTAATCACTTAAAATAGAGCTCTAAAGCAAGAGAAATAATTTTAAAACTATTTTGAATTCTATACACAACTAATGAATAATCTTAAGAGCTCAAGAAATAAAATAAACATTTATTAATTAGAAAAATGAAAGTGCTCTTTTGAGAGGAACAGTGAAATCAATATAAACCTGTTAAAGGTCAAGAAGGTAGTTTAAAAAAGTAAAGCTCCATAGGAAAAGATATAATCAGATGAAAACAATTAAATATAATCAGGCGCTATTCTTCCCATCAGACTGGCAGAAATTAGAAACCTGTTAATACTTTCAGTATTTTTAAGATTAAAACAAAATCCCCACATTATTGCTTATCTGTTCATCTAAATAATAAAAAAACAGACAATCCAGTCAGGTAATAAATTTGAATTTCTACCTTTATTACTCTAGGGGGGAAAGAGGTTTTCTCGTGTACTATTTTAAGAGTATAAATGAAGACCCCTTTTTGGAAAAGAATTTAAGTAATATCTATTCAAATCTAAAATGTGCTTACCCTTCAGCTGAGTAATCTCACTTTTAGGACTCAATAACACAGCAAGATAAAGATAAATGTATAACAAGGTATCCTGAAACAATGGAAAAAATCTTAAATGTCCATTAAGTGGAACATGGTTGGAAAAAACTATGATATATACATTCTATGCAGCCATTAGAAAGATCAAGGGAGAGTAATATATACTGTCTTGGAAAGATATAGTCGGTAAGTCAGGTTGCAATCCTTATGTGTAGCATAGGAAAAAAGTGTATACCACATACTTAGATTTGTATGCACAAAGGTATATATAGATACCTCTATTTATATTGAGAAGAAATACATATTAAACTGTTAACAGTGGTTGTCTCTAGGGAATGGAAAAAGATGTCTGGGAGGAAAGTGTCTTCATTTGTCAGTTTATAAATTAAAAATGAAATTCATGATGGGATTATAGATGATCTGACTTTTCTATTTTGTCTTTCAGTATTTTTCAGATTAAAACAAAATCCCCACATTATTGTTTATCTGTTCATCTAAATAATAAAAAAGCAGACAATCCAGTCAGGTAATAAATTTGAACTTCTACCTCTATTACTCTAGGGGAAATAATATGAACCAATTAAAGCTTCCAGTCCATCAGCAAAGAACAAAGAAAGAGTGCAGAAAAGGAAGAGTAATGAAATGGATGAGAAAGAAAATGTGAAAAAGCGAGAGCAAGAGAATAAGGGGCAAAGAGAGACCCCCTCACTCCTGTGATTCTCAGGGCAGGATTAGCATTTCAAAGTGTCCCCTCACGCTTGCCTAGAACTCCTCCCACCCACCCCCGGACAAGCAGGACAGGACATTCTTGTTTGCCTCAAAGAAACAGCTGAAACTACCCACCAAAAGATTCATGAACATTTTGAGCATACTTCTTCACTGGGTTATACTCTGCCTAAAAACACTTGTGAAGGTTTCCATTAATCCAGAGTACATCCAATCAATGACCTTAAAGTTACTATTACCAGAATAAAGAACACCTTCCTGGGGAGATCTTGCCAAGACCTATTCTCACTCCAGTGTGATCCACGGTACTTACTTGAATTCTCAATGCTTTAAAAGTGGTTTTGACAAGGACTCCTGGGAAGTCTTAAATATGAACCCCCAAATTGTGAAAGGCTCCCTCTGGTACAGTTAGCTTGTCCTTATCTGGAAATTGATAGGCTCTATGATCTGCCTCTTGAGAAATTTGTATGCAGGTCAGGAAGCAACAGTTAGAACTGGACATGGAACAACAGACTGGTTCCAAATAGGAAAAGGAGTACGTCAAGGCTGTATATCGTCCCCCTGTTTATTTAACTTATATGCAGAGTACATCATGAGAAACGCTGGACTGGAAGAAGCTGAAGCTGGAATCAAGATTGCCAGGAGAAATATCAATAACCTCAGATATGCAGATGACACCACCCTTATGGCAGAAAGTGAAGAGGAACTAAAAAGCCTCTTGGTGAAAGCGAAAGTGGAGAGTGAAAAAGTTGGCTTAAACCTCAACATTCAGAAAACGAAGATCATGGCATCCGGTCCCACCACTTCATGGGAAATAGATGGGGAAACAGTGGAAACAGTGTCACACTTTATTTTTCTGGGCTCCAAAATCACTGCAGATGGTGACTGCAGCCATGAAATTAAAAGACGCTTAGTCCTTGGAAGGCAAGTTATGACCAACCTAGATAGCATATTCAAAAGCAGAGACATTACTTTGCCAACAAAGGTTCGTCTAGTCAAGGCTATGGTTTTTCCAGTGGTCATGTATGGATGTGAGAGTTGGACTGTGAAGAAAGCTGAGCACCGAAGAATTGATGCTTTTGAACTGTGGTGTTGGAGAAGACTCTTGAGAGTCCCTTGGACTGCAAGGAGATCCAACCAGTCCATTGTGAAGGAGATCAGCCCTGGGATTTCTTTGGAAGGAATGATGCTAAAGCTGAAACTCCAGTACTTTGGCCACCTCATGCAAAGAGCTGACTCATTGGAAAAGACTCTGATGCTGGGAGGGATTGGGGGCAAGAGGAGAAGGGGACGACAGAGGATGAGATGGCTGGATGGCATCACTGACTCGATGGACGTGAGTCTGGGTGAACTCCAGGAGTTGGTGATGGACAGGGAGGCCTGGCGTGCTGCGATTCATGGGGTCGCAAAGAGTCAGACACGACTGAGCGACTGATCTGATCTGATCTGATGACCACACTCATAAGGCCTCTCCAGACAGCTAACAGTTAACCTTCCTTTGCACAAGAACAGTATCAGCAATGAGAATCAGTCTAAGCTGGCATTGGTAATGACTGAGTTTAACCTAGTGAGCCATCAGATATTATAAAGGTCCAATACCCAAAAAGAGACAGCCAAGAACAAGGTCAGTAAGTGAGGGGAGTATATTCCATTCATTCAATATGCTCTTCAAATGTCTAAGGACACTTGAGTTTCTTTTAAGAATATACTGATCACCTAAAAGATACCCAGATACAGTTGTCTCAAATTCTTTTGAAAGAGGAAAGATATATAATAGTAATAAATACTAAACCTAAGGCTGAAAAGTTCTAACTTAATAAAGACTGGACTCTCATAAGACACTTTAACAAATGGAAGAAAGAAAAGGGAAAACAAAAGTATACAGAGGACAGACTGGTAAAAATAATGACCAGACCAAGGCGAGCTGCCTCATCTCGATAGGAGCATGTTAGCTAGAACTCTTAACAAATTCCTCTTGTCTCTAAGCTCCTGGCTGCCTCTATGTTGGCATTTTATATGTACAAGATAGAATGTTCTAAACATGTTTATAAAGCACTATAGTAAGAGTTCTAGCTAAATAGTAAATATTTCCAAGAAACATACTCTACTACAATGTGTGTGACTCCAGGTGTAGGTTTTGCTTCTCAATTAATTATAATCATAAATAATATCAGACTGTAGTTTTCACTAGAAGGTAAGTGAAATTTTCTTCATGCCTTCCACATCTCAATTTTTAGATATCAAGCTTCACAGGCAAATCCATGATTTCACGGATATGGACTCTATAGATTTTTTCAAGGATATATTATTAGTCAATAATTCAGTAATGATTCCCTTTTAACTAACATTAGGTAACACAGAGAGTAATTAGACCTCAGTTTAATATTTATAACCCTGGAAATTAGGGGTCTAAGTAACATACAATAGCTACGTATAAGTACAAGTATGCTTTCTACAAAAATTAACATTTTGTTCAGTTTTAGCGCTAATATAACTATGAAACTTGGTCTCAGTAAATATTTAAGTTTCGTTTACTTTGGGGTTGTCAAATTACATGTCTCAGAGATAGATCTGTTTGGTTACATATAGGTCCTGGACCTCAGTGATCTGAAACTAAGAGGTATACACGTTCATTGGCAAGTCCAAAGGTCATTCTGCCTATACAACAAGAGGCCTGTTGGCTAATAAATCAGTTTAAGTTCCATTAGTCATAAACTGTGAGGAGAGGGTAAGGGAAAAAAAGACTCAGCCTGAGAAATATTGTTGAGAACCTGGAAAATGGTTGATGGGGTACAGTCCAGCCTGAGAAGCCTTCCAACCCTATGATGATGACTCCTGAAAGGAAAAGGTATTTTCAAAAATATAACAAAAAGTCAACAAAGATGAAACGCTTATAGATGTTCAACTGAATGACTGCTAGAATTTGTTATGTTTTGTTACATATTTTTCAGAGTGGAAAATACCAGTGTTTTCTACAAATGACTTGTATCTTCAAAAAGTAATATACACTTACCGAAAATATTGGCACCTTGCTGCTAAAATTACCCTGTGGGCAGGAAAACGTTTCTTTTCCACAACAAATGTGACGTCGCCATATTCTTCCCCAATCAACAAGGCACCAATATGTTCAGACAAAATGTGCACATGGTCAATCTCCCCCACTGCAGTAAAGGGGCGAAGAGGGTGGCTGTTACTCATCTTGTAAAACAGGTGATAGTCGTTGATCTATTATATAAAGAAGGGATGAGAGTTAGTGAGAGGCAGGGAGTACACTTCAAAAACCACATACTATAAACACAGACAGGTAAAAATGTATTTCCTAAAAAATCACAAAAGAGAGCGATTTTATCATCATCATTGGTATCTCTATTAACCCATCTATTCTGGGAAGTAGTTCAGCCTATTTCCATTAACTCCACTATCCTCACCACCTTATCACACTAGAACTCAGGATCTTCAAACATTAACAGCACTTGGATCCATCACAATCTAGAAAACTGTATTCAAACTGTGTTTAGGTCCCTTATTTCTCAGTATCTCAGGAAAAAGAAAATCAACAACCAGAAGAGTTCCTCTTTTAGCATAGCTATATTTACTAAGGTGGTATAACTAGCTAGACCCAGTGGAAAACTCATTCAGGCATAGATCTAGACCTAACTCACAAAAAGAATAAACTAAATCCAATTTCAATTAATTACAGAAGTTTTGATCTGAAACCATCTTAAGTATTTTATTAAAAGATTATAATCTTCTGAAGTCACAAAAATAAATGGACATTTATTAATGGAAGCTTGTAGTAAGCACCTAATCTCCCTCTAAGAAAGAAAAACTCCAGTATTTTTCTGAAGACTGTAACTTCAGTTCAAACTTTTATCCCTGATAAGCAGGTAGCCTGTGTTTATCACAACATCATTACGTTTAATCTCACTTGCTTGCTTTTCTTTCCTACAAATGCAACTGAAAATCAAAAGCTTAAAACTTGATTAACAGCTTTACATATTAGAAATGGGAGCAATTATCTTCAAAAGCTAAAAATGGTTATATTCTTAAATATCTACTGTACTTGCAGGTAGTACTTCCCAGATGTAAGTAACCCAGCAAGTGGATGAAAGCCCTCACTAGCATGCAGGTGTCTGAGGTGACGATGTGGTTGACAGCTCAGAGGTGTTGTACCTGAAACTAGAATTGAGTCAGATATTCTGTCTCCACTAGACCCTCTCCACACCTTCTTGAACTCTGCTTGCACCAGATTAAGCCACTCCTAACCTTCACACTTCCACATGCAGGTTCACTGTCAACATGGTATGTGATGCTTTCCTGGTGGCTCAGAGGTAAAGAATCCACCTGCCAATGTGGGAAACGCTTATTCGATCCCTGGTCCTGGAAGATCCCACTTGCCACAGGACAACTTGAGCCCGTGCCCATGACTACTGAGCCTGTGCTCCAGAGCCCAAGCACCACAACTACTGAAGCACACGTGCCCTAGAGCCTGTGCCCTGCACCAAGAGAAGCCACCACAATGAGAAGCCCGAGCACAACTGGAGAGCAGCCCCACTCACTGCAGCTAGAAAAAAGCCCATACAGCATCGAAGACCCAGCACGGCCAAAAATTAATAAAAATATTTTTAAAACTAAAAGATAAAACAAGCTACGTGAAAAAATTGTCTTTATCCCCAGAGACTGTAGTGGAATACCCTCACAGTCCAGTTTCCCCAGTTACCCGCTACTCCATGCCCACCCCCAACCGAGGGAACAGCAGCAAGGAATGTGATGTAGAGGAACACGGAGGCTGAGTTAGGCAAGGAAACACCTACAGATAAGTAAAAGAAGCTCCTGGCCCCTGGTAGGACTATCAGAAGGCTAGCAGCATACTCATTTTCAGGGCAAATCCCTCTCCCTCAACCGCAACCTGCATTTGAAAGCCCTAAAAAGTGGATCATCTCCAGTCACCTCTGTTTTTAGGACCAAATTCGACATAAGGATCCATTTAGGAGTGTCCCCAGAAAATGTGAAATTCAATCCCTTAATATGTGATACAACAGTCTAACATAGAAGTTGGCAAACTTTTTGCAAAGGGTCAGAGAGTAAATACTTTAGGCTTTGCCCGCCATATAGCCTCTCTCACAACCATTCAACCCTATCATGAGTAGCCATAGACAGCAAGTAAATGAATGAACATGGCTACGCTCCAATAAAATTATTTACAGAGAAGGGCTGGATTTAACCCTCAGATTATAGTTTGCCATCCCTGCTCTAAGAAATGATCAAGGACTGACTATATTCTACATAAAGGATCATATTCTTTTTGCTCTTTGCTTTGATTTCTGGCTTGGTTATCCAAACAATGTTCAAAATAAATAGCACGATTATTTCCTATGTCAGTCATGACATTCTAAAACTCACTGGTACCTGATTTCAAAATTCCATTCTCAACAAGAACTGTCACAACACTATCCAATAGTTCAATGATGATACATGACTCCAAACAAAATAGATGTTTTCCCTACCAGAAAGGATGCCATGTACATACCCAATGAATATGTTCTCTGGTATATTATCTTAAAATTTTATCTAGGTTATCCGTGAGACTCAAATGATTAACTAATGACTCCTGATGGACAATGATAGATTCTTGGTTAACTAGCTCAAAGGTCAATTTATAATTCCTCAACTGATACATAATAAACTTTAATACTACATATATAAATATCTATTTTAATAAGTTCTCCAGATTTGTACTTCTTTTTTTTTTAATTTTATTTTATTTTTAAACTTTACAAAATTGTATTAGTTATGCCAAATATCATAATGAATCCGCCATCCTGAACCCTCCTCCCTCCTCCCTCCCCATACCATCCCTCTGGGTCGTCCCAGTGTACTAGCCCCAAGCATCCAGTATCGTGCATCGAACCTGGACTGGCAACTCGTTTCATACATGATATTATACATGTTTCAATGCCATTCTCCCAAATCTTCCCACCCTCTCCCTCTCCCACAGAGTCCATAAGACTGTTCTATACATCAGTGTCTCTTTTGCTGTCTCATACACAGGGTTATTGTTACCATCTTTCTAAATTCCATATATATGCGTTAGTATACTGTATTGGTGTTTTTCTTTCTGGCTTACTTCACTCTATATAATAGGCTCCAGTTTCATCCACCTCATTAGAACTGATTCAATACGTAAAATTTCCTTTTACTAAATTTACATTCTAATTATGCTTTTCCAACTGGAGGCATGAAGCAAAGATTGTAGTATATATGAAACAGACTTAGTAAAGAAATTTTAACAAAATAGTAATTTTCATTGGCATACAGAAATAATTTTAATTAGACCAGTGATTCTCAATGAAGCTTGCCACAACAGGAATCACTGAGGAGCTTAAAACACAAAGATGCTTGAGCTCCACCCACCAGAAATTCTGATGCAGTTGGCCACTATTCTGAAGTGATTCTAATGCTCAGCCTAGAAAACACTCATTTATTTAGACTCTACTGTTCTAGGTTAACATCCCTTCTCAGGTACATAAATATGCAAACAAATTTTCTGCTAAGAAAATTTATTTAGGAAATGATTCCATTTTTAATCTTACTGCAAAGAAGCAAATGATGCTAACCCAGTTACCAGTGCTATAGCTTGTATGCAAAAAATATTTTCACCCAGTGCCCTAGCTTATCCATGAAGTGACAGCTTGGGTCCATCCACTTGCCATTAAAAAAAAACATGTTTTAAAAGCCACACATCAATAAAGTTAGCATTTTTAAAACATCAATTTATTTTTTGTTTGTTTTTTAATTTTATTTTATTTTTAAACTTTACATAATTGTATTAGTTTTGCCAAATATCAAAGTGAATCTGCCACAGGTAAAGAAAAAATTAAAGCTCATGGAGTAAAACTATTTAGACATATTTCTTATACTTTAACGCTAACACTTATTCTGCTACTAACAACATATGTGGTCTTTGACAAGTGTTCTAACTTCTATGAGATTATTTCCATACCTGTAAAGACAAAGTTATAGTACATTTTTTTAAAGTTGTATTTTAGAACTCTGCCACCACATTTTAATACCACTGTTTTGTCCTGTCATATGAAATGACTCTCATGACTCAGCATATGGATGGACTCATGATTGTGATTTATTACAGCAAAAAAAAAAAAAATCAAAGCAAAATCAGCAAAGGTTTTGAAAAAGTACATATGGCAAAGTCTGGGGGAAACCAGACGCAAACTTTCAAGGCCCCTCTCCCAGTGGAGTTATACTGAATGTGCTAAATTCCCCCAGGAAGTTGTGACAGCACACTGCCCACCAAGAAGCTTCTTAGAGACGCAGTGCTCAGGGTGCTAAATGAGAGATGTGGATATAGATCAGCACTGAAAACAAGGAGCCTAAAAACCTACCTGATATACTGATTTAACCTTAGATTTGGATAGGAGAAAGGGATACTAAGTAAATAACCTACCCCATCTGCCTAAATGAATCCCTAACCCCTGACCTCCCAATATGCTAGATCCAAACCGTTTCATGGACAGGTTTCTTCAAAACTTTAAGGATCAGATAATTACAGTGTTATTTAAACTATTCCTGCGCACATGAGTTTTCTACTTCTTCTTATGAAGCCAATTTAACCCTGACATGAAGACGTGATCACATCACACACTCAGAAATTAGTAAATGTGAAAAATTCCTATTAATATTGGAAAACAGAATTAAGCAAAAGAAGCCAGGACAAAGTTGGTCAATTCCAAGAAAGATATGAATATTAGCAAAAATAACTGTCATCAAAAGATTAAAGGAGAAAAAAATCATGTATTAGCTCAATAAAAGCTAAAATCCCTTTTTAAACAATCATTAAGAAGTTTATTTTAAAAGTTTTCATTGAATAGGGATAAATGAATACTTTCTTAACTTTATACACACACATCCTAACTGTAATAGATATGTGTGTTTAGTCATTCAGTCATGTCTGACTCTTTGTGACCCCATGGACTGTAGCCCGCCAGGCTCCTCTGTCCATGGGACTCTCCAGGTTAGAATACTGGAGTGGGTAGCCATTGCCTTCTCCAGGGATAATAGATATAAGAAACTATTAATAATAAAAACACTAGAAACATCCCTAGAAAGTTTGGAAATAGGACAAGGATATCTATTCACCATTATTAACATTTTTCAGAGGCAAAAGACAATGCAATTAAGAAAGTTAAAGGTAAATGAATTAGGAAACAAACAAGCAAAGTAATCATTATTTGCTGATAATCTCATTGCCTACATGAAAAAAATCCATGAGAATCAACTGAAAAAAAAATGAGAAAATAAGCAAGGTTCACTAAGGTGATCACATAAATTATTATAGTTGACCTCTAAACATGGGTTTAAACTGCATGAGTCCACTTATACTTGGATTTTTTCAATAGTAAATGCCACAGTACTACATGAGCCACAACTGTGGATCCTCAGATGGATAGGAGCAGAGGATACAGAGGAACCTCAGACATGGAAGGCTAATTACATTTGAATTTTCAACTGTGCGGAGGGTAGGCACCCCAACCGTTGTATTGTTCAGTAGTTGACTGTATATGAAAATATACAGTACCCTTTCATGTCCAAAACAACCAGATAGAAAATATGAAGGGAAAGCTCTGTAATCTATAACTGCAATATCTAGGAATAAACTCATAGAATATGTAAGGAAGTTATAAAACTCTTCTGAGGGATTTAAGAAAAATAAGTGAAAAGACATACAGTGTTTGGAGATGTTGTAAAGATACCAATCATCTCTAAATCACCCTATAGAAAAGAATATTTGATACTTTACTGTCCTTCATATTGTTAACAAAAACAAAGCTTTAGCAGCAGAAAACAAAATTCACCAAAATGTTCTTGGTAGGGATACAGTTAAAAATAATTTGACAAATGGGCACACATATTAGTAAACTGAGAAGGAAAAATGAGAATTTTATATTTATCAAGAGATTTTTAAAGCTGAGAGAATGTTCTAATTAATACAGGAATTAAAAGTAATAATGATCAGAACCACAACTAAGTTTTTAAAGTAAATTTGGGTAAAGAAGTTTATCTGAAAGAATAAATATGTGATTTCACATATACTCTAAAAAAGAAGAGCAATGAAAGGAGGCCAGGGTACTGGATGAGAAAGCAAATCATTCATTAGAACAATTAAGCAATGCCATTAAAACATTAAACATTAAATTTAAACATAAAATTAAACATTAAAACATTAGTCCAGAAATAAACCCAAATATACACAGGTATTCCGTATGCTGGGAAAGACTGAAGGCAAAAGGAGAAGGGGGAAGCAGAGGATGAGATGCTTAGACAGCATCACCGACTCAGTGGCCATGAATTTGAGCAAACTCAGGGAGACAGCAGAAGACAGAGGAGCCTGACACGCTACTGTCTGCGGGGTTGCAGAGTCAGACACCGCTTAGCAAGTGAACGGTAACAACAGACACAGTATAGTGTGTGTGTGTGTGTGTGTGTGTGTGTGTGTGTAAATGCAGTAACTCAATTCAGTGGGAGAAAATATAAATTTTTTCGATAAAAAATGTTGGCTAGCCATTTTGAAAAAATAAGCTGGATATTCACACAAGAGCACAAAACTAATTACATAAGAATGTTAACTTCAGCACATTCTGTAACAGTAAAAAAAAAAAACCTTAAATGCCCATTTAATGGGAACTGGATAAACAATAATAAGCCTATACAATGGAATACTGTACAATGATTTTAAAAAATAAAGTTAAATACCTTATTGACATTGAAAATTCTTAAATATATATTTACATGCAAAAAGGCAAGCTGCAAAACAATAATATAACCTTATTTTGTTAAACACATAAAAAGCACACACCAAATTGTTAACAAGGGTTAACCCAATAGATTAACCATTGGGCTATGGGAAAAAATTTACACAGCATAATATCTATTTCTGTAATGTTTAAAATTTTTATAACAAGCATGTTCTATTGTAATAAAACTATACACAAATCTTTCAATAACTTTGGCCACTAAAATCACAAATTAAACTGGTTTTTGTATAAGACAGCAAGTGCTTTAATTTGCCACATCCAGTAGTACCTGACTTAGTGATTAAGACAGAATGGTAAACAGAGGGATTATATATTACACTACAAGTAAAAAATAATTAACAATTTGAAGTCAAGGACAAAAAGTTCATTTACATTAAGACAGGCAAAAAGTAATGAATATCAGATACCTGGGTAGCATAGCCTACTATAAACATCTTCACCTTAAGAGATTTTCAGTATGACTTTTCTCAATTTACAGCATATTTTCTTGGATGTAAACAAAGTGGTCTGAAATTTGCTCCTGTTGACAGTCCCAGAGTCTAAACTTGCTGACGTTCACAGGAATAGAGCAAGGGTAATCTATTCACTCAAGCTGTTCCTTCAAGGTAAGAGGAAAGAGACAAGTAGGCAGGCAAGGGGAACAGAGACTTACTCTAAGAGAGGAAATGGCACCATTCGTGATATCATAATCAGTTACTAGTTGAGAGTTCTGAGACTTCATATGAATTCATTTACCAGGGGTGGTGGTATAGAAACTATCCCATTTTGTGTGTGTGGTTGGTTAAACTTTCCTGGATTCAAACACATCAGAATTTTTTTTTTAAAACTGCTAAAGCTGCAGTATTAAAATTCTCAGGATTATTGACTATTTATTATGCAATAAAAACCCCACATGCATTTGTTCTCACTGAAACAGGAAACAACATCCATCAATAAAGCAAGAGCACCATATGTAGTTCACAATGTTGTAATGTTATAATTGTGAAAAAACCAAACTGACCTAAATATCAACTTCGTTAAAGTCACTTACAACAGAACTGTTTACAAACTTTTCTTTTACAAGGGTTTACTATAATTTTTGAACTTAAAGTTTACTCTCTAGAATCTAATCAGGAAATAGACAAAGACCAAAGTTCCACCAGGTGGAGACGCCAGAGTCCTTGAACCGCTGTATAAACCTCCCCTGGGAAGCCCTCTGTGCCCCATGTATTTCTTGACTGAAAGAACTTTATGAGAAAAGAGACCTGTTCTTTAATTGCAAAACATAAATGATTTTTCTCTTGAGGAAAGAGATGGTATTTACAAGCATATGGTTTAGCAATTTCTTTCTGCACTTAGTACCCATGTGGTGTGTAATTTGAAGTAGTAATCCTTAAACTTTAAATTAATATCGCTTGGGGAGATAAATGATGTCCTGTCTGCATCTTAAAACACTCACAAAAAATCACATTCTACTTTCTCATGGGAAGGATGCCCCACTTCTTTTGATATATACTCTACCCTTGTCATCCAACAGTTTGAATAAACAGGTGTAGACTGACAATACGGTAGGTGTAACCTTGATTCTGATATTCTGCAGATCCATTTTAAAACCTTGCAGAAGAGCAGCAGCATCAGGCAGTAAAGTGCTACAGTGAGAAATATGACTGGAGTTCATGGGCATTTTCTTGTCTTGGGATTCCTGAAATGTCTTTCTTTGGGAAAAATTAAATGATTTTTAACATCCAGTCCAGCTCCAAATTCTTGTCACTCTATGATTTTATATGGTTGTAAATAAATATTTATAGATATTCTCAGCTTGGAACACTAAGGAACTGTATCATAAAATATTTGATGAGATCATTTTATGGAGAGTATATGTAATTCCATTTACCAATTACCACATGTATTTACCACTTGTTTGCCAAAGGACAAACTAGTTTCTGGAGCTATATATAATTCATTCCACAAGAGATTTATTGATCTCTCACTACAAGTGCTGCTGCTGCTGCTAAGTCACTTCAGTCGTGTCCGACTCTGTGCGACCCCATAGACGGCAGCCCACCAGGCTTCCCCGTCCCTGGGCTTCTCCAGGCAAGAACACTGGAGTGGGTTGCCATTTCCTTCTCCAATGCATGAAACTGAAAAGTGAAAGTGAAGTTGCTCAGTCGTGTCCGACTCTAGCGACCCCATGGACTGCAGCCCACCAGGCTCCTCCGTCCATGGGACTTTCCAAGCAAAAGTACTGGAGTGGGGGGCCATTGCCTTCTCCGCTACAAGTGCTAGGTGATACAAACACGAAGATTAATAAAAGAAAGTTGCACCTTTGAAGAACTCACTGTCCACTGAGGAAAGTAGGACTAGATGAGAAGTAAAAGTCAACACTAGAACTAGCCATGAGTTTATGATTGGTAGAAAGTCAAAGACAGTTATCTTCCACAGATACTGTACCAAAACATATACAAAAAATTGTTATACTCTTGTATCAGAATAAGAGTTAATATTCAAATAATTAGCCAATTTCTCTCTAAAATGGGGTATTCACATCCTAGGAGAGTGGAATACAAACCATAGAAATTTGGGGGAAAAAACCTTAACACTTGCATGAGTGCTCAGTCACTTGAGTCATGTACCACTCTTTGCAACCCTATGGACTGTAGTCCACCAGGCTCCTCTGTCCATGGGATTCTCCAGGGAGGAATGCTGGAGTGGGCTGTCATACCCTCTTCTAGGGGATCTTCCCGACCCAGGGACTGAACTCGCATCTGTCTGCATCTCCTGCATTGCAGGTTGATTCTTTATCCACTAAGGTACCTGGGAAGCCCCTCTTAACACTTATAACAATATATATTTTTAACCTAGAAAAATGAGCTGAAAGGAATTGCCCTCCTTTGTTTAAGGGAAATATCAGGTTTGCCTGGGCCTGCTACTTGAATTTACCAAAAATTATATAGTTTAAGTTATTGCTTACAAAATGACAAGTGAATTTTAAAAGGTTCCTACAAGGAAACCACTGGTTGAAGATAATATAACATTGCCAACACAAGCAGACAACAAGAAAATAGGCATTATGACAACTCTACTCCTAGTAATCAGATTTTATAAGGTGGCTCGTCCCCCAACAAGTCCTAGAGAGCTAATACACAGTATAGTGAACACAGACAACAACGTTGCATTATAATCAAACTTGCTAAGAAACGAAAGCTTAATTATTCTAACCACTAAAAAGAAATAATTACGTAACATGATAGAGGTCCTAATTATTGTATCATGGCAATCATATTATAATAAATAAATGTAGCAAATCAACATGTTGTACATCTTGAATTTACAGTTATATGTCAAATATATTTCAATAAAAGTAACCCTCAATTTTGAAATTGGCGAGATCATTTGAAACATATTCTATTATTAACAACAAAATTTCATATTAAAGGCATTAAAATGACTTCAGACTATACTACAAAGCTACAGTAACCAAAACAGTACAGTACTGGAGTAAAAACAGAAATATAGATCAATGAAACAGCATAGAAAGCCCAGAAATAAACCCATGCACCTAAGGTCAATTAATCGATGACAAAAGAGGCAAGAATATACAATGGAGAAAAGGTGGTCTCTTCAATAAGATAAGCAGTGCTTGAAAAACTGGACAGTTACACGTAAAAGAATGAAATTAGAAAATTCTCTAACATCATACACAAAAATATACTCAAAATTGATCAAAGACCTAAATGTTAAGGCTGGACACTACACAACTCTTACAGGAAAACACAGGCAAAACACTCTTTGACATAAATGGTAGCAATATCTTTTTTGATTCACCTTTCAGAGTCATGAAAATGAAAACAGAAATAAACAAATGGGACCTAATTAAACTTTATAGCTTTTGCAGAGCAAAGGAAATCATAAACAAAAAAAAGACAACCAACAGACTAGGAGACCATATCTGTAAACGAAACAACCAACAAGGGATTAACCTCCAAACTATATAAGCAGCTCATGCAGCTTTTTGTCAAAAAACAACTCAATCTAAGAAAAAAAAAGGACAGAAGATCTAAATAGGCATTTCTCCAAAGACATACAGATGGCCCAAGTATATGAACAGATGTTCAACATCATTAATTTTTAGAGAAATGCAAATGAAAACTACAGTGAGGCATAACCTCACATCAGTCAGAATGACCATCATCAAAAAGTCTACAAACAATAAATGCTAGAGAGGGGTAGAGAAAAGAGAACGCTCCTACACTGTTGGAGGCAATGCAAATTGGTAAAACCACCTGGGAGAACAGTACAGAGGTTCCTTAAAAATAAAGGAAAAACTAAAAACAGAACTACCAAATGATCCAGCAATCCCACTACTGGGCATATATCTGGAGAAAACCATACTTCAAACAGATACATGCATCCCAAAGTTCACTGAAGCACTATTTTCAATAGTCAAGACATGGAAGCAACCAAATGTCCACTGACAGAGGAATGTATAAAGAAGATGTGGTACATATATATACAATGGAGTATTACTCAGCCATAAAAAAGAACAAAATAATGCCATTTGCAGCAACACAGGTGGACCTAGAGATTATCATACTAAGTGAAGTAATTCAGAGAAAGACAAATATCATCTGATATCACTCATGTGGAATTTAATTTTTAAAAATGATACAAATGAACCTATTTACAAAAAGACTCACAGATTTTGAAAACAACCTTATGGTTATCAAAGCAGAAATGTGAAGGAGAAGGGATAAATTAGGAACTTGAGATTAACATATACACACTACTATACATAAAACAGATAACCAACAAGGACCTATTGCATAGCACAGGGAACCCTACTCCATATTCTGTAATAACCTATAGGGTAAAGAATCTGAAAAATAATAAATATATGTAAATATACAGCAAAATCACTTTGCTGTACACCTGAAACTAACACAACATATAGTAAATCAAGTATACTGATATATGTATATATTTTAAAGGCAGAAACTTAAAACAAAGTAACAATCTATTAAATAGTAACAAATCAACAATTTTGCAGTAGGGACACCGAAAGTTCAGTTCAGTCGCTTAGTTGTGCTCAGTTCAGTCGCTCAGTCATGTCGGACTCTTTGCGACCCCATGAACCGCAGCACGCCAGGCCTCCCTATCCATCACCATCTCCTGGAGTTCACTCAAACTCACATCCATGGAGTTGGTGATGCCATCCAGCCATCTCATCCTCTGTCATCCCCTTCTCCTCCTGCCCCCAATCCCTCCCAGCATCAGAGTCTTTTCCAAAGAGTCAACTCTTCGCATGAGGTGGCCAAAGTACTGACTGGAGTTTCAGCTTTAGCATCATTCCTTCCAAAGAACACCCAGGGCTGATCTCCTTTAGGATGGACTGGTTGGACCTCCTTGCAGTCCAAGGGACTCTCAAGAGTCTTCTCCAACACCACAGTTCAAAAGCATCAATTCTTCGGCGCTCAGCTTTCCTCATAGTCCAACTCTCACATCCATACATGACCACTAGAAAAACCACAGCCTTGACTAGACGGACCTTTGTTGGCAAACTAATGTCTCTGCTTTTCAATATGCTATCTAGGTTGGTCATAACTTTTCTTCCAAGGGACACAGAAAGTACTTCTTACCTAATAATAATGGTTATCTATACCAGGTAGCTCAGTGGTTAAAAAGAAAAAAATCTACCTGCAATGCAGGAGATATAGGTTCCATCCCTGGGTGGGGAAGATCCCTTAGAAAAGGAAACGGCAATCTACTCCAGTATTCTTGCTGGGGAAATCCCAAGGACAGAGGAGCCTGGCTGGTTACAGTCAATGTGGTCACAAAAAAGTAGGACAGGACTGAATAACAAGAACAATAACAAATAATAATGGTTACTATTATTGAGGACTTAAGTATAAGCTAGGCAGAGTCCTTAGCATTTTACACACATCATCCTACCCAGTATTCAAACAATTGGATTAAGCACACACTGTTCTTTTATTTAACAGACAGGAAAAATTGAAGGACAAACAAGATTAGACAACAAGTCCAAGGACACAGACAATAAATAGCATTTTTAAACCAAAGTCTGTCAAAGTTCTGAACTTATTAGAGCTATGCTGTAGTAATACTGAAGAAATCAGAAATGATTCTCTGACTACTAGATCTGCTAATTAGCTCCTCAGACCAGCAGTTCTCGAATTTTTTTTTTTAAATACACTCTATTCAGACCAGGTAAAATATGCCATGGTGTTAAAAAAAAAAAAAAAAAAAGGCAGTGTCTTTTTCAACCCAACTTTTTTAACTACAATGTTTTAAAACTCTACTGAAAAATTACAGATCAAGAATATTATTAACACAAATATGCATCAGTATACACTATAGGTAACTAGCTAAACAACTTGTAACAAATTAAATTGATAATGACAAGACTAAACAGTAATTTATAAAGGAAGAACAGAAACAACTTGAAAAACACAACCAACTCAACATAACAGTGATATGTATCTTTACAAAAATATAAAATAATTCTAACTTATGCATGTGCACATGTGGAATAAGAGTTCTAGAATGCTGCTGCTGCTGCTAAGTCACTTCAGTCGTGTCCAACTCTGTGCGACCCCAGAGACGGCAGCCCACCAGGCCCCGCCGCCCCTGGGATTCTCCAGGCAAGAACACTGGAGTGGGTTGCCATTTCCTTCTCCAATGCATGAAAGTGAAGAGTGAAAGTGAAGTTGCTCAGTCGTGTCCAACTCTTCGCGACCCCATGGACTGCAGCCTACCAGGCTCCTCTGTCCATGGGATTTTCCAGGTAAGAGTGCTGGAGTGGGGTGCCATTGCCTTCTCCGAATAATGCTGCTACAGACTGCTTAAGTTAGACTTCTTAGCAGAATACCAAATCAGAATCTTTTATGAACTCCTGTAATACACTAACATGGATTTATGAACGCCACATTGTGCATATTCTTAATGCTTCCCTCGTATGGTCATTAACAAGGTGCCAAAGGATATATAAACGAAAGACTATGAGATCTCCTGACATTTGCCAGTATTTTCTCATCAAGGCCTACCAGTGACCTTGGGCCATATTTTAAGAAGCATTTTCCTTGACTGGGCAATGCTCCTGGCTTAGTTTGGCAATGACATCTAATTCTGGGGTGGCTGTGAGAAGCTACTCTTTTATTCAATCACAAAATATCTGAGACTCCCAAAGCAAATATGGCCCAATATACACAGTAATTTGCAGTATTATTTTTATTTTCTACTCAGTACCTCAGTTCTCTAAATCCAGTCTCTAATTAAAACAATCTTTCCCAAACACCTTCAAACAAAAGCATTCAAATCAGGTATCCTAAAACAAAGTAACAAGTGACCCAAGTGAGTTTCATTCCATTAATATTATTATATTATATTTCCCCAAATATTGAAGCTTTTCTTTCTTCTTTCTTCCCTACAGAGTACCTTCTTGAGTTTATGCTTCAGAAAGGGATTAAAGGTACAGAAACTCACCACCAGATTTTATTAACCTATTACCCAAAGACCTACGTTATTCAGTCACCAACCTAACCCTCAGTCTCTCAGCTCTTGTCTATGCCACTGTATAACACCCTGTAAGACAACCCTCTGTAAGATGGAAATGATAAGTCACAGACTGCAACTGGCTATCATTTATAGATCTCAGAGTTTATATAATTATCCTTTTTGGGGTTATCAGCCTTACTGATCTCAAGTCTATTGAAAATTATATGAACTGTACACTAGGAACAGAAAATATATGCACCAAGAGCCCAAAAAAAACAATGAAAAAGTCATGATGAGTACAGAGGTTATTAGTTGTAATAATATTTGAAAATATAGGACAGCCATTTCTCTTTAATTTCTTCAGTGGCACCTTATGGGTCTGTAATATTCTGGCCCAGATTTAAATTATATGATATTTTCCTAATTAATAAAGGTTATTATAGCATGAACTCCCATTAAAGCAGTGGAATCATCAATTGCAACAATTTAATTTCCTTGTAGTGAAGCTACTGTGAACATTTGGATTATTGTCTGGGTAAAGGAAATTGGCTTTTCATTTGTAGATGTTATAAAAATGTTCTGCTGTGCATACTTTGATGCAGTTTGTTAAACCCTGCTATCTTGGCTATCTTCTGAGAAAACTGAAATTAAAAAAAAGATCAACTGAGAAATTAGTCCACCTAAAAATTTTGATTTACAAATTTATTTGTTGCCATTCTAGCACATAATCTAAAGGACATGTTCACAAATTATACTAGTCTTCCTTTTGCCCCCCGACCCCCACATATAATCCCTTCCCTTTGGTTTTATGAGCATTGTCTTTGTTCCTCCAACATACCATTTTCTACTGCAATGAAAAGAAAGAATAAAACTCAGAGATAATTATCCTCATGTAGTCTAGTAGTTACTGTCCAAAATAAGACCCACTGACCCAAATCTATGGCTTAGGCCAAGTGAAAGTGAAAGTCACTCAGTCCTGTCCAACTCTTTGTGACCCCATGGACTATACAGTCCACGGAATTCTCCTGGCCAGAATACTGGAGTAGGTAGCCATTCCCTTCTCCAGCAGACCTTCCCAACCCAGGGATTGAACCCAGGTCTCCCATATTGCAGGCGGATTCTTTACCAGCTGAGCCACCAGGGAAGCCCTTCTACAGCCAAAACCAAATTTATAGTGTATACACAGAATAAGGGGATGAATAGCACATATCAAGAAAATGACTCATTTTAGGAACAAAAAATTTAGGCAAAGAGTTCAAGAAATCCACATCTCTTACAATTAGAGAAAAAATGAACTTTTCCTGTAAAACTGTCATCTTTTCATGATCCAAACTTAATCCCACCCCAGATCTTCCACAAACCCCCGTGAATATACAACCATGGGGACTGCCTGTATGTGCACATATAAACTTCACCCGCACTGTGGAAGAATAAAGTGCATTAAAAAAGAATGCATGCTTCTCCCCTTCTGTCTTAGAACAAAAACTCTAAAGGGTAGTGGATAGGTTTTCTGTATTCTGTGCACTAATACCCCCAAGGTGCTACTGAATAATTGATGAGCTTATGATTAGACTGCTATTCTCAGTTCTGAACAATATTGATAGGCCAAATTTAATTCACATCTAATACTGAATTCTACCTCTTTTATCGTCATCAAAATATGCATCAAGGCTGTTCTCTGTTTCTTAGAATTCCATCAGTTGATTCTTTACCTAAAGTCATAATCTTGGTATGTGACCAGCTCAACCACAGTATCAACTTGGGATGTCACTAACACAAATTCTCATAGCCCATCAAGAAAAGCTACCAGGACCATGCCTTTGCAAGAGAAGCAAGCCTCCAATGCAGATATGTTTAGGAATATAATTAGAAATAATTATATTAACACAAGAGGAAGAGATGCCAGTTATACTTTATATAAATAGACTACTTTCTTATTGCTATTTCTAAAAGAAAAAATAAACAGTAATTAATAAAACTTATAATGTTAAGATGGAGTTCATTTAGTTTAATGCCATCATATTATCTGACAAACATAAAATGATCAAATGTAGCAGAAATCCTGCAGTACACAAATGCCTGCAATCTATTTCCTTCTCCAAGTTTATAAAAGAAGCTTATGTTTTACTTGGCTAACAGGGTGGCATCAGCTGCTGATAAGGAACGTTCATAAAATACTTCCTGCGCTGTGCTATGCCTATGGGTAAATCTAAAGTAACCCATACACCCTGTGGAGAAGGAGGGCTTTAAATAATGGAAGAAGGCAGCTTTTTAAGGATATTAAATAAAAGATGTTCCATGTAGACAAGATGGCAAAGGCAAGAATCTCAGGGTGCTATCAGAAAATGTGACACTGAAAACGAAGTGTGCTTTGAACCAACAGAAAAGAAACAGAAACAGACAAACAGTATGGTAGATCTCGCACTATGAAATCTATCTAAACTAAGAGGGCTTCAGGGGAACACAGATCCGAGACTGGGACACAGTTCTGCTGGATAAGATCTGGGCAAATCGTTTCAAGTCTCTGAGATTCATCTTCTACCTTAGAAAAGGCGTGGCTGGAGTTAGGCCACATTCTGTGGTCCCTTCAAGTTCTAAATCTCTATATAACTAAATCATATATGTAGGATCAGTGACCTCATGTGACTGTTGGAAGTATAAACTGGTTCAGCTTTTTAGAGGTTAGCTTAGCACAATCTGTCAAATTTTTAAATATATATTTCCTATAATCCAGCAACTGTGCTTCTAGAATATTTAATTCAGCATTGCTTGCAATAGCAGACAGGTGAGGGGAAGGGTGATAAATTGCAATGCATTCATACAATACAGCCATTAGTAAGAAGGGAAGAGATCAAAAGCTCTGACCGGAGCTCCAAAACACAGTAAGTAAAGAGGACAGGCTTTAGTTCAATAGGATTCAACTACATAAACATATGTAAGTGTATGTATACATTTAAGAAGGCACTTAAATATCTACTGAATGAATTAAATACACATGGAAAAAAGAACTGCAAGGCCACACACCAACTATTAACAGCAGCAAGTAACCTCGCAGGACAGGGTGGGAGTTAGGGGATGGAAGGGAATAAATGGGAAGGTTTATGTTTAAACTCAATGCACTTCTGGAGAGTAGCCTTCTTTTTTTTTATTGGAGTACAACAGCTTTACATTGTTGTGTTTACATTGTTGTGGTATTTCCTTCTTTTAAAATAAGCATCGATTTATCTTTTATTTAAATATTTCAAAAAGTTTTAAGAAGTGGAACCTTTAAAAAGTGATGAAATATCTGTTTACCTAAAGGAAGCCTCCCCCCTCCCTCCACCACCAAACAAAAGGATGAAAACACTGATAATAGATTATCTCTGACCTGCTGTACTTTTCTGAGAGGTAATTTGAGAAGAAAAAAGCAAACATTGATGGAACAGATTTTTAGTAAATAAGAGATTTTTAATAGCTAAAATAAGCCAAAACAAAATCCTGGAGGGCAGTGACTAGGTCTTTGTCGCATCCCACAAGGACAGTATTCAACAAACAAATATCACACTGGAATGAAATGATCCAAGCACAGGTTGGAGACACAAACTTGGGACTCCATGTCGCTCTCAGGAACTGATTATAAAAATACATGTGCTCATCTTAAAAATCTCTCTCAACAGTTTACAACCAAATCTTTTCATTAAGACGTTCTGCCTCCCTCTAATATTCCGCAGGTGTTTGGTTTACAAATTTCCACTTTGCTAATCAAGGCTATATTCCTGTATCACACTTCGCATGATGTTTCTCATATTTTTCAAGTATTTTAAAACTCAAAACAATTATTATGCAGCACCTTTTTTGGCGTTCTCTTCCTAAGTGTCTCGTGATTTATGGTTTTTCAGTTGTGAACTCTATAGATACTTCAAGAATGTAAACAAGCATTAACAAACAGTATAGTCCTGAGAGTTAACATTCTGGTAAAAAATCTTTGCTATATCACTATTTTATTTTTCCATCCACAAAAACATAAAACACTGGCTGACGTGCTTTTTAGTGCACAGGTCTGCATTCTCAGAACAGAGGAAGGATGCTGCTGCTGCTGCTGCTAAGTCGCTTCAGTCGTGTCCAACTCTGTGCGACCCCAGAGACAGCAGCCCACCAGGCTCCCATCATGTTTCTCCTGGCAGAACTGCTTATAAATTGTATTAGAAAAGGCAGTAAAAACTATCCAGAGTCACACTGCCTGAATTCAAATCTTGGCACCACCACTTATTACTGTATAACCCTTGACACAGTGGGTTTCTAAGCCTTGTTTTTCTAAGCCTTCATGTTTTCTTCTATAAAATGTGGTGGTACTAAAGTACTGTATCTTACAGGACTGCTGGTAGAATTAAGTAAGGTAAAACAATTACTATGGTGCCTGACACATAATAAATGTTCAGTATTAACCACTATTATCACTCCACTATACTATTATTATTATTCACTAATACATGAGGGGAAAAAGGACAGAGACAAGTGGATAAAAAAATGGAAAGAGGGCACAGACAGACAGTCCAGAGAGAATTTCGTTTCTCTTCCAAAGACACAGCACCCATGGAGACCCACACTACTCAGCAGCAGCATCTGAGTATTTCCAGTACACTTTCTTCCACATGAATATGTCAGAGGACATGGAAACACACAGTTAAAAGGGCATGGCCACTACTGCAGCAGTTTGAAGAAGCTTAGCTTGGACACCGGGAGACAGATTTGCTAACAAGGTATCAGCAAAGTTGGTAACCTCACTTGTAAATGAGAAGAAAGGATTAAAGTTCTCTGAAGTCTGTTCCAACTATTGAACACTCTTCTCTCTTTCCAAAATGGTTGCAGAGCAAAACCAGCTACATCAGAAGTCCAGTTCAGTCGCTCAGTTGTGTCTGACTCTTTGCAACCCCATGAATTGCAGCACACCAGGCTTCCCTGTCCATCACCAACTCCCGGAGTGCACCCAGACCCACGTCCATCGAGTCAGTGATGTCATCCAGCCATCTCATCCTCTGTCGTCCCCTTCTCCTCCTGCCCCCAATCCCTGCCAGCATCACAGTCTTTTCCAATGAGTCAACTCTTCGCATGAGGTGGCCAAAGTACTGGAGTTTCAGTTTTAGCATCATTCCTTCCAAAGAACACCCAGGGCTGATCTCCTTTAGAACTTAAGCACAGATACTGCCTTACCACCACTTGTCCAGCCTATAGTGAAAACCAGGGATCTGGAATTGTTGGCTCTTCTGAGATTTCATTGTCTTCTCTCATACAACCAAGCTTTTACTACTGGAAATTCTTATATTCTCATCTGGCTAAGTTCGCCTGCTCTTTCGAGGTTCAGGAACAGACCTCACACCCTTCAGCAACAGCCTCCACTGATACTGCCAATCTTCGTCAGGTGTCTCTTTTATGTGCTTTGAAATCAGCTTGTTTTCCTCCATCACTGCCCCATCGACAGCATCCAGTGATCTCGTTAGTGATTTGTCTTATTGGTAAGCAAACTTCCAGAGAGTAATAACGTGAATTCATGCAACAAATACTGAATTAATGTCTTAGTCCTCTTTACATTCCCAGTAGCTAATACAGTTTCTAGCATGTTTAAGCCCTCAAAATTAACCAAAAAAGGCCATATATATATTAACAGCTCTCTTCCCTGAATTCCAGATCTCAACATCCCATTGCCTAGTTTCTCTACTTGGTTACCTCAAAAGTACTTCAAAATTCACTTTGTCCTCCCTACATCTCTCTGCCACTAAAAAACCTGCCCTACAATGTTCCCCAGCTCTGTGAACCCAATTATGGAAACCAGAATGACATCTACTTCAACCTTACCTCCCATACCTAATTTATCAGCAAGCCTTTTAATTTTACCTCCTAAATGAGCTCTCAAACTCATTTACTTCTTGGCAACATTCATTCTAGTCCACACCACCCCTGTCTCTCACTCAGACTATCTTTCTAACCCATCTCTTTGTTTTTACTCCAAAATGTCCCCATACAGCAACCAGACTGAATGACACATTCTAAAACTGATTATGAACTCTTTCCCTCAACCCCTCCATGACTCTCATCCCCACTTAAATACCTTCAGTGGCTTCCCAAGTCTCTTAACACAAGAGAAGGAAAAACACTTAACTAGGCCTTCAAGGCTTGCGGAGTCTGGCTCCCTTCTGACTCCACAGTCATTTCCCTAATGTTCCTTGGCACATGATAAGCTCCCTCAGGCCAGAGGGCTTTGGCATAGTTATAGCCAATTCTGTAATCAGGCAACCTTAGATGAGACGCTCAGTCAACTGGAGAGGGTCTCCTGCTGGCGTTGAAGAAGTTGTCAGGTTGTGAGAAGGCCCTGAAGTTAGACCTGAAAGTGGCCTCTAGGAGCTGAGAGGGACCCCCAGCAGTAAGAAAATGAGGACCTCAGTCATTCTGCTAACAACCGAAGAGCCTGGTGGAGGACCCCAAATCTCAGATGAGACCACAGCCCCTGCAGTCCCCTCAAATTCAGCCCGGTAAGACCCAGAGCAGAGAACATAGCTATCCCATGCCTGGACTTCTGACCTACAGAAATTATCATGAGGGGCTGCAGTTTCAAGCTGTAAGTGTGTGGCCATCAACCCTATCAGACTCCACACCCACTTTTTATAACAAAAATTTTGCTATATTGCCTACTGTTCTGTAATAAAATTCATAGATTGAGAACCTACTAGTTACTTATAAAAAATACATTAGCTATAAGGGAGAGATTTTTAAATAATTTATAATAAAATAATATGCATTTCAACCAAATTAGAAAACCAAACAGTCCCTATAAATTTTCATAATGCCTTCTGAGGAGAGAGTCCATAACCATAGCCTCTGCTTGCCAGGACACTGTATCTAGAACACATTGATTCAAAATTAGAATATTTAATCTTAAAATGCCTATTGCTTGCTAATTTTGTTTCTTTACACATCATGTTGTAAAGGATGTCTTTGAAAATCACAATAGCATAATATTGTTGTTCTAACCTTTTCCCAAAATGAACTTAAGAAGGTTTGAAAGCCTCATAATTTCCTTTTATCCCTCCTCCTTCTCAATTATTTAGTACTCACTGGGCACGTGATACTGTTACTCGAAATTAATTTTCACACTTAAATACTTTTAAAGCTTCTAATTAATTTCCCAACTCTCGTTTTTTACATGTGAACAGAGAATCACCATCATCTAGCGGCTCATTATACACACTATAAAATATTTCACCCCAGCTGTGAAGCTGGCCATAGTAAATACATTTTGTTGCCTTAATCAAGATTTATGATAACATAATAATGTAATTTTTAAAGGCCACATGCCAAAGTACTTTCTAAATTAATAAAAATACTTAGTACTTAACCTATAACACACTTTAAAATCCTCACACAGTCTCGCAGGTAGCTCTGTGCCCAGGGCTAGTAACAACTGATGGAGAGCCTGTCACCGAGCCCATTTACTTGATTTATTTTACAGTAGTCTTCTAAGGCCATATATATAATGGGTACACACTGTGTGATGGGAAAATAAATTATTTAGTCTGGACAACCGGACAGTGTTACCACTAAGTTATTAATTCACTGAGGGGGGAAATACCCTGAATAGCCTTTTTTCATACACAATAGCAACACTATTTAGTAACTATTTACAGAATCCCAGGAACCTAGAGCTAGAAAGGACTTAAGGATCATAACCATGGTTTTTTACAAATGAGGAAACGGAGAAACCTGTCCAAGTTTACAGCCATCAGTGGCAGAAACTAGGATAAGGTAAGGGGAGATAAGGCTATGGGTTCTAAATCTCCTCAGTCAGAAAATGGGGATAACCACAGCCCTGGTAGGGTGGTTACGAAAATGCAGTGAAATAATAAAACACATGAAGGACACAGTATATGCTTGACACGTGATACCATAACCATCATTTTCTTGCCCTGGGTTTCCTCCACCAATTTTCCCTATCACATTTTTTTTTTTTTTTTAACCAAAACATCATTTAGGATCATGTACATTTGGTGATGATCTTCTGACAGGTATACTGCATTGATATACAAATTAGAGCAAACTATTTATTTCATTCAGGAACAGAAGGACTCACTAGGAGGCTACAGGAAGCAGCTGACCCCAAGCCTCAGGTGTTAAGCCTATACCCCTCAACGGTTTAAAATACTTTCAACTTGTTGGACTGAGCCCATATCAGCTTAGCCAAGGTGGACAGCATATAGGCCAGTTTTTTGAAAATTATTTGTTTTTTTTGGTTGTGCTGGGTCTGTGTTGCTGCACACGGCTTTCTCTAGTTGCGGTGAGCAGAGGCTACTCTCTAGTCGTGGTGCAGTGACCGCTGACTCTCTGGGGCGGAGCACGGGCTCTGGGTACCTGGGCTTCAGTAGTGGTGGTGTACAGGTTTTAGCTGCCCGCAGCATGTGGAACCTCCCCAGACCAGGGATCAAACCCACGTCTACTGCACCGCCAGGTGGATTCCCATCTGCGGCACCACCAGGGAAATCTAACGTCAGTTTTTCAATACAGTACTTTACACATAGTTTCTAATTCCTTTTCCAGTATTTACTCATTTATCTTTACCTGTGGTCACCTCTTCCTAACCTGAAATTCACTCCTGAATCCACTGAAGTCTCATTAACAGCCCACTGCTCCACTGAAACCATTCTTATCAAAGCCATTAATAACCTCTTAATTGGAAGAGAGTCCAGCTATGTTAGAAATAAAGCTAATAAGATGCAAAAATTTTAAAAATATCCAACAGTGGGCAGGGGACAGTGTCCTGGTCTGGGGCACAATGGTGCCAGCTCAGTTCTGGATGATACAGATGGGTCACCTTGTTACCTACTCCTTATGCCCATGGAGCCTGGGCCTGCCCAAGCAGCAGCCCCCAGCTTCACGTACGGCAATTCCTAAGCTGAAAGGCCAGGAAGGGCTTCTGAAAGTCAAATGGCTACTGTAGGGACTTCCTTGGTGGTCCAGTGGCTAAGGCTCCATGCTCCCAATGCAGGGGCCCTGGGTTCAACCCCTGGTCAGGGAATTAGATTCCACATGCCCACAACTAAGATGCAGCACAGTCAAATAAATAAATTAACTTAAAAAAAGAAATTGAGGGGAAAAAAAAACAAGAAAAATCACCAACGAAACTTAATTTATAAAACCTTGCTTCACATTTCAAAAACTACTACCTTTTCTCCAAAGCATCCTTCCAGAAAATACTGTGAATACACAAGTCAGAAAGACTATATAGCATGTGCTACAACAAAGGTAATCAATTTCAGCTGAGAAAACGACTTCATATGACAGATTCATGGTTGTTTCAAAACATGTCTACAAACTTTTTGACATCCTCCCCAAAACGGTGGAGCCTAAAAGGCTTTCCTTGAATGTGGGTTGGACTCAGTGACCCACTTCAAGAGGATTTTGTGGCAGTGTGTCGTCAAGATAGGGTATATAAGGCCTGTGTTTCCTCTTGTATCACTTGCTCTGGGTAAAGCCAGCTGACATGCTGTGAGGATAACCAAGCAGCCCTACAAAGACCTGAGGCTGCAGCCATCATGGAGGCAGATCCTCCAGCCCCATTCAGGTCTTTAGATGACCTGTCACAGAATGTCTACAATTGAGTCAGAATCCATCCAGCTAAATTTCCCACCCAAAGGTACTGTCAGATAAGATATATTTGTCCTTGTAAGCTGCTAAATTTAGAGGTAATTTGTTACATGTCATGCCACGTTCAGTCGCTTCAGTCCTGTCCAACTCTGCAACCCCAGGCTCCTCTCTCCATGGAATTTTTCAGGCATGAATACTTGGGATTTTTCAGGCACGAATACTGGCGTGTGTTGCCATTTCCTCCTCCTCGGGGCCTTCCAGACCCAGGGATCAAACCTGCATCTCCTGTACTGCAGGCAGATTCTTTACAACTGAGCCACCAGGGAAGCCCCAATTTGTCACATAGCAATAGATAACAAATACAGGGTTTAATATTTGTCCATTTTTATAATTTTAATTTTATTTAAAAGTTTATTATGAAATTAGTGGAAATCAACTATGCTTTACAAACATAATTATAGTCACTATTCCCAGGAATGTATAAAATTGGACTCAAAAGGTATCAGAGTAAGAACATCAAACCAGAAGTAGAATATATACACAAGTATCTAGCTTGTAAATAGATTTAAAAAACAAACACTTGAATGGGTGAAAGGAATAAGTGGTGTGGAAAGAAAGACGATTAGCTGAGAAATTTCAATTTGGGGTGAAGCACCAAGACATTTTTCACTAAGTGATAAAAAAGGAGTTCTGAATTTACTTTAAATGTCCTTAGCTTGGAAAAGTACAACTCTTTCTCCAGAAGACTGAACCTATGCATAGAGAATGGGAAATCTGAATGTTTATGTAAAATAACCTGTCAGTCAACCAAAAACTTTTGCGTCAAATATAGCATGTATTCACAGGAAAATCTGCATGGGGGTCTTTAATTGTCTACCTCCTTTTCTTCTCCATTTTTAACAATATTATCAAATTGCTTCAATCATTCAGGCAGTTATTAAAAGTCTTACTTCTCAAACAACTTCTCCCAAATCAGCAGACACAAGATTGGATTTCTTCATCTAGATATTTCCATGCTAGGGCCCCACTGCTGATGGTGCTGAAGAGCACGGCTGTGGAGACCAAGCATGGGGCTGCAGACTTGTCGCACCTCACTGGTCACACACACAGGCAAACTGTTCTCCCCATTCTGAAACTCAACTGCCTAATTAATAAAATGAGGATAATATCCAATTTACAAGGTTTTATTATGAGTAGAAAAGGCCTAGCATAATGCAGCCACTTGATAAACAGTGACTAACTGCTTTTGCTTATATGCATTATATTTCCAACGGAGAAGGCAATGGCATCCCACTCCAGTACTCTTGCCTGGAAAATCCCATGGATGGAGGAGCCTGGTGGGCTGCAGTCCATGGGGTCACTAAGAGTTGGACACGACTGAGCGACTTCACTTTCACTTTTCAGTTTCATGCATTGGAGAAGGAAATGGCAACCCACTCCAGTGTTCTTGCCTGGAGAACCCCAGGAACGGGGGAGCCTGGTGGGCTGCTGTCTATGGGGTTGCACAGAGTCGGACAGGACTGAAGTGACAGCAGCAGCAGCAGCAGCAACTATATTTCCAAACCAAGAAAACAAGGACACAGACTGCCAGAATATTTCCTGTATCACATAAAGACCCAAAAGGCAGCCCAGGAGATTAATGAGGATTTATGACACGCTATAATTTCTGGAATATTATAAAAGCTTACAAGCTGAAATCGAAACTGAACACTCAGGTGTTCAAATATTAGAGAACCTAGACTGTGACCAATATTTATTTAACATATCATATTCTATTTTGTTGTTCAGTCGCTTAGTTGTGTCCGACTCTTTGCAACCCCATGGACTGTAGCCTACCAGGCTCTTCCATCCATGGGATTTTCCAGGCAAGAATACTGGAGTGGATTACCATTTCTTTCTCCAGATCTTCCCGACCCAGGGATTGAACCCAGGTCTCCCCCATTGTAGGCAGACACTTAACCATCTGAGCCACCAGGGAGGCACAGGGAGCTTGCTTAAATTCATGTCTATTGAGTCTGTGATGCCATCCAACCATCTCGTGCTCTGTCGTCCCCTTCTCCTCCTGTCTTCAAGCTTGCCCAGCATCAGGGTCTTTTCCAATGAGTCAGTTCTTCCCATCAGGTGGCCAAAGTATTGGAGTTTCAGCTTCAACATCAGTCCTACCAATGAACACCCAGGACTGATCTCCTTTAGGGTGGACTGGTTGGATCTCCTTGCAGTCCAAGGGACTCTCAAGAGTCTTCTCCAACACCACAGTTCAAAAGCATCAATTCTTTGGCACTCAGCCTTCTTTATGGTCCAATTCTCACATCCATACATGACTACTGGAAAAACTGAAAAAACTAGACAGACCTTTGTTGACAAAGTAATGTCTCTGCTTTTTAATATGCTGTCTAGGTTTGTCATTGTTTTTCTTCCAATGAATGCCTTTTAATTTCATGGCCACAGTAACCATCTACAGTGATATTGGAGTCCAAGAAAATAAAGTCTGTCACTGTTTCCACTGTTTCCCCATCTATTTGCCATGAAGTGATGGGACCAACAACTTCCTTCATGGCTCAACTGGTAAAGAATCCGCTCACAATGTGGGAGACCTGAGTTCGATCCCTGGGTTGGGAAGATCCCCTGGAGAAAGGAAAGGCTACCCACTCCAGTTTTCTGACCTAGAGAATTGTATGGATTGTATAGTCCATGTGGTCGCAAAGAGTCAGACACGACTGAGCAACTTTCACTCACTTGATGGGACCGAATGCCACTAGTCATTTTTTGAATGTTGAGTTTCAAGCCAGCTTTTTCACTCTCCTCTTTCACTTTCATTAAGAATCTCTTTAGTTCCTCTTCACTTTCTGCCATTAGCATGGTGTCATCTGCATATCTGAGCTTACTGATATTTCTCCCAGCAATCTTGATTCCAGCTTGTGCTTCATCCAGCCTGGCATTTTGCGTGATGTATTCTGCATATAAGTTAAATAAGCAGGGTGACGATATACAGCCTTGACGTACTCCTTACCCAATTTTGAACCGTCTGTTGTTCCATGTCTGGTTCTAACTGTTCCTTCTTGACCTGCATACAGGTTTCTCAGGAGGCAGGTAAGGTGGTCTGGTAGTCCTATCTCTAAAAATTTTTCAGTTTGTTATAATCCACACAGTCAAAGGCTTTAGCATAGTCAATGAAACAGATGTTTTTCTGGTATTCTCTTGCATTTTCAATGATCCAACAGATGTTAGCAATTTGATCTCTGGTTCTTCTGCCTTTTCTAAATCTAGCTTGAACATCTGGAAGTTCTCAGTTCATGAACCGAGAGAAATATGTTTTTCTCCTCTACCAAATTATATATTCTTTGATTGCTCAAAAAAAATTTCTGGACTTCCTGGGTGGCACAATGGATAAGAATCTGCCTGCCAACGCAGGGGACGCAGGTTCAATCCCTGCTCTGGGAAAATTCCACATGGTGCAGAGCAACCAATCCCGAGCACCACATTACTGAGCCAGCACTCAAGAGCCCAAGAGCCACAACTAATGAGACCCTGTGCCAAAACCACTTAGGTCTGCATGCTCTAGAGCCTGCACACTGCAACTACTAAGCCTGTGTGCTGGAACTACTGAAGCCCGTGCACACAGAGCCCGTGCTCCACAACGAGAGAGGCCACCGCAATGAGAAGCCGGCACACTACAATACAGCAGTAGCCCCATTCACTGCAACGAGAAAGCCCACACAAAGCAGTGAAACCCAGCGCAGCCAAAAGTAAAAGTAAATCAAATTTTAAGAAATGTTCTGTGTATCTCTATATTCTCATGGCTCTAGTATACATACATAGGGCTGAAAAAATTTATCTTCAAGTCCTCAATGTCTACTCATATTAATATTTGCTGTGGTTCACTCAGTCACGTCCAACTCTTTGCAATCCCATGGACTGCAGCTCGCCAGGCTTCCCTGTCCTTCACTATCTCCTGGAGTTTGCTCAGACTCATGTCCATTGAGCCAGTGATGCCATCCAACCATCTCATCCTCTGTCAGCCCCTTCTCCTCTTGCCCTCAATCTTAGTGTTCTTGCCTGGAGAATCCCAGGGACGGGGGAGCCTGGTGGGCTGCCATCTATGGGGTCGCACAGAGTCGGATACGACTGAAGCGACTTAGCAGCAGCAGCAGCAAAGGTATTGGAGTTTCTGCTTCAGCATCAGTCCTTCCAATGAATATTCTTGATGTCTACTCATAACAATATAGTCTTAAGATTGTAAAATTCAGGCATCAGATCTTCCTCTCACAAGGTGTATATCATGCCCTGACAAGTTGCTTCAGTCATGTCAGACTTTTTGTGACTCTGTGGACTATAGCCTGCCAGGCTCCTCTGTCCATGGGATTCTCCAGACAAGAATACTGGAGTGGGTTGCCATTTCCTCTTCCAGGGGTTCTTCCCAACTAAGGGATCAAACCCAAGTCTCCCACATTGCAGGCAGATTCTTTACCGTTGAGTCACCAGATCCCTAACTAAAGCCAGTGTTGGATAACCAGAGCAATGAGCATTTCTCTATGTGTAGAAGGCAATGGCACCCCACTCCAGTACTCTTGCCTGGAAAATCTCATGGATGGAGGAGCCTGGTGGGCTGCAGTCCATGGGGTTGCTAAGAGTCAGACATGACTGAGCAACTTCACTTTCACTTTTATGCATTGGAGAGGGAGGTGGCAACCCACTCCAGTGTTCTTGCCTGGAGAATCCCAGGGACAGGGGAGCCTGGTGGGCTGCTGTCTATGGGGTTGCACAGAGTCGGACACGACTGAAGTGACTTAGCAGCAGCAGTAGCAGCACTCTGCACAGTTTCTGGCACAGAGTATATACTTAATGAACAAATGTTAGTAGAAAGAATAAGTTGAGTGAACAAGAGCCAAATGAAGCATGCTGAGTAGCTAACAGGTCTAGCTACAATTTAACTCCTGAAATCTCTTTTCAATGTGTTTATATCTTTGCACAACTACTGTCTGATTTCCTTATATAGCAGTTTTCATTCCAATCCCAAAGAAGGGCAACGTCAAAGAATGTTCAAACTACCATACAATTGCACTCATTTCACATGCTAGCAAGGTAATGCTCAAAATCCTTCAAGCTAGAATTCAATAGTATGTAAACTGAGAACTTCCAGATGTATAAGCTAGATTTAGAAAACATAGAGGAACCAAAGATCAAATTGCCAACATCTGTTGGATCATAGAAAAAGCAAGAGCATTCCAGAAAAACATCTACTTCTGCTTCATTGACTATGTTAAAGCCTTTGACTGTGTGGATCACAGTAAACTCTAGAAAATTATTAGAGATGGAAATACCAGACCACCTTACCTGCTTCCTGAGAAACCTGTATGCAGATCAAGAAGCAACAGTTAGAACCACACATGGAACAAATGACTGGTTCGAAATTAGGAAAGTAGTATAGCAAGGCTGTATATTGTCACCCTGCATATTTAACTTCTGTGCAGAGTACACCAGGCGAAATGCTGGGCTGGATGAATCACAAGTTGGAATCAAGATTGTCAGGAGAAATACCAACAACTTCAGACATGCAGATTTGTTGTTGTTTAGTTGCTCAGTCATGTCCGACTCTTTGTGACCCCATGGACTGCAGCATGCCAGGCTTCCCTGTCCTTCACTACCTCCCAGAGTTTGCTCAAATTCATGTCCATTGAGTCGGTGATGCCATTCAACCATCTCATCAAGAGGCTCTAGTTCTTCTTTCACTTTCTGCCATTAGGGTGGTATCATCTGCATATCTTGGAATGCAGATGGGAATACCAGACCACCTTACCTGCCTCCTGAGAAACCTGTATGCAGGTCAAGCAACAGTTAGAACCAGACATGGGACAATGAACTGGTTCAAAATTGGGAAAGGAGTACATCAAGGCTGTATATTGTCACCCTGCTTATTTAACTTATATGCAGAATACATCATGCGAAACACCAAGCTGGATGAAGCACAAGCTGGAATCAAGATTGCTGGCAGAAATATCAATAAGCTCAGATATGCAGATGACACCATGCTAATGGCAGAAAGTGAAGAGGAACTAAAGAGCCTCTTGATGAAGGTGAAAGAGGAGAGTGAAAAAGCTGGCTTGGAACTCAATATTAAAAAAATGAAGATCATGGTATCCGGTCCCATCACTTCATGGCAAATAGATGGGGCAACAGTGGAAACAGTGACAGACTTTATTTTCTTGGGCTCCAAAATCACTATGAATGGTGACTGCAGCCATGAAATTAAAAGACGCTTGTGCCCTGGAAGAAAAGCTATAACAAACCTAGACAACATATTCAAAAGCAGAGACATCATTTTGCCAACAAAGTTCCATATAACCAAAGCTATATTTTTTCCAGTAGTCATGTATGGATGTGAGAGTTGGACCATAAAGAAGGCTAAGCACTGAAGAATTGATGCTTTCGAATTGTGGTGTTGGAGGAGACTCTTGAGAGTCCCTTGGACAGCAAGGAGATCAAACCAGTCAATCAAAGGAAATCTACCCTGAATATTGGAAGTACTGCTGCTAAAGCTCCAATACTTTGGCCACCTGATGCGAAGAGCCGAGTCACTAGAAAAGACCATGATGCTGGAAAAGATTGCAGGCAGAAGGAGAAGGGGACAACAGAGGATGAGATGGCTAGATACCATCACCAACTCAATGGACATGAGTTTGAGCAAACTCCGGAGATGGAGAAGGACAGGGAAGCCTGGCACAGTATAGTTCATGGGGTCCCACAGAGTTGGACACAAGTGAGCAACTGAATGACAACAACAATACAGAAGAACTCCCTTATAACTTCCTATCATAGATGTAGGACTAACATCTATGATATTAGCACTAACATTTGTGCTATATGAGTATATGAGACATGTAAGACCCAAAGTACATCAGCAGAGAAGAAAGAAGTCCTTATGTTCCTGCTCCCCTCCATCCACATTTCTGTGATTTTATCTCATTCTGTTCTTTCCTTTGAGTTTTGCCCATTTTGCCCATCCTCTTGTAAACATCCCAGGTACACAAAGTATATTATTTTCTTACTCTATAAACCCTCAAAGTACCTAATAAAAGATACAGATTGTAATCTTGGCATTTTTTTAAGACAGAATGTTCAGACTTCTTAAAATAAAATTTTTATTTTGTATTGGGGTATAGCTGATTAACAATGTTGTGTTCAGGTGAACAGCGATGGGAGCTCAGCCATACATATCTTGTATCCATTCTCCCTCAAAATCCCCTTCCCTCCAGGATGCCACATAACATTGAGCAGAGTCTTGGCACTTGTTATTGACAATTATTTTGCTAACTGGGCTCTCTGACATTTAAAAGAGGGCGGGGGCATCTAATTCAGAGTCAAAAGCACCTAGTTACGCCTCAGCTATCTGAAAGAAATTTTCTGCAGTTATTGTGTTTATGTGTGTCTATAAAATTAGAAATAGTATCTTCTCAGTGACCATGCAGAGATATAAGAGGATGAAAGAATGTTAGTACTTGCAATCACCCATAAGGACATTGTTAAGAAGCTTCAAAGGTTCGTTCAAACAATGTTATGTGCCAAGCATTATACCAAATTCTGGATGAAACAGAAATAAGAATGAGTTGAAGTTCATGGAACTGGAAAGCAGAATGGTGGTTCTCCAGGCTCTTACTTCCTTATTTTGCTCTAAACTTTCTCTGAATTCTCCATCAACCTCAATCTATTCGTTAGCCTCTCAGCTGGCCTCTCTTCCTTCACCAATCTTCTGAGTCAGTGGTTCTCAAAGTGCGGTCCTGGGAATAACAACATTAGCAACACATGAGAACTTATTCAAAATGTAAATTCAAGAGCCCCTGCCAGACTTTCTGAATCAGAAACTGTGGAGGTGGGACACTAAGAAATCTGTATTTTACCAAAGCCTCCAGGTATTTCTGATGAATGCTCAAGTTTGAGAAACCATCCAAAAGTTCCACTCCATGTTCTTTCCAGTTCTCATTCTTAACTTTTCTGGATAGGATTATCTTCTTCCACTATCTCTGCAGCTGTAACTATTACAACAACTAACAGCAACAGCTGTCATTTATTAAGCATTTATCGTCCAAGCACTGTCCTGTTGTGTACATACTATCTTAATTGCCACAACAATTCTTTTAAGTATTATTAACCCCACTTTTCAGGGGAAAAAAACCCCCATAGGTTTAGAGATGCTAAATAAGTTGTCTAAGGTTACTTAATCTAACCAACAGAGGCATAAGAGATTTGACTTTGGGTTTTCCTAACTCCAAAGACTATATTAAGTCCTAGAATGCTACTACATGGTAGCCTTGGAGTCCGTCAGTTACATGACAATTACTTCTAAAGTCTAATAAACTCTGGAGTAGAACTTCCAGTTAGCTAATGGACCTCTCTAAACTCCACACAGGGGCCTTAAAATTAACATGCCATCATTTCTTCCCTCCATTGTAAATCTGTTCCTCCTCCTGTGTTTTCTGATCTAATGTCCTCATAATCATCAGTGCCACTTTTGACTTCTCACTCTCTCTCACTTCTAGCTGTCCATAACATTCAGAGATTTTAACATCTAAAATATCTTTACAAGCTGTCCATTCCCACTGTCCCTCTTCAAGATATGGGCACCTCTCATCTACATCCTAATTGGTTTCCCTGCCTCTCCACTCTAAAGCAACTCCGCACACGAACTGCCACTTAACTTTCTGATCTGATTATTCTACCTTCCACTATTCTCTTATCGTCAACACAAGAGTGGTGCTGGCAGGTCTAGGCTTTTTAGAATAAGAGACTTCCTCATGATTTGGCTCCAACCATAACTTTCCTGTCTCATCACTTCTGCCATACAAGAAGCCTACAAAAAAGAACTCAAAGTTTTCCCACTTAATTTTAATCTTTGGCAGTTTTGCTTATACTCTCCCCTCTGCTTGGAATGATTGTTTTTCCTTTTCCATGTGGCAAAATACTAATTAACCTTCGGGGCTAAGTTCCATCATTTTTAAAGTTTTCCCTGACTCTATTGATTTATTTCCCCAGCCAAAGTAATCTACTCCTTCAGCATTTTATTTATTCCAAAAATAGTGAGCTCTTATCGTAACATGTCATGGTTAGTGTCTGTCTCCTCTGATGAACACTTGATATCTCAGGTATACTGTGCTTTCTTCACTGTCCCTGCACCCAACACAGTGCCCAGCCATAGCCAGTACCCGATAAATATTTGCTGAGTTGTTAAATAATGCAACATTTGGTGCTGCGACATTACACAGGTTAGCAATTCAAGTTCAGGTTTATGCAACACTCAAAAGAAAGCCCACATTACAACAAAAGATAAAGAGTGAAGGTTCAATATTTAGCAGCAGCATCTGCAATTTTCTCAAAATCTTTTTGTCAATATTTTTGAGTATCCTTCAAATAGACTCCTTTCCCAGCTAACATGATTTGTATATTTTACAGGATCAGCAGGACTACAAACATCACAGACTGCTGTAAGAGATAATCCCAAGGAAAACTGTGTCACGGAGAGTAGCTGGATAATTGCTTTGGGTACATCATTTCAGTACATTTCCAATAGAACGGCTGCAGCACATCAGGTAAATTTTAGAAATGAGGGCATGCACTGCTGACTAAATACGTAAGAGAAGCGCACAGTAGTGATGCATTTATCAAATTAGTACTGAAATCAGAGCTATACCTGCTTTTGGTTCAACTATAATATTTGCATTTTAAATAAGGATCACACTTCTTCTTGTCTAAGACTCTACTCTGAGTAACACAACTCCCATCCCTCCCAGGAAGCAACTCTGTTTATCAGTGGGATGCTGATAAGCCTGCCTGAGTCTTAACACTTTCCCTCCCGAACCTGCTAAACCTTCTCTCTCCAATTATCCCCTATCTAGGGACGTGTAAGTCGCTGCAATACATTCCCCCAGTGACCGAATTCACACTATTTTCTCAAACATATGACTTATCTCTAAAAGAAAGTTTCCACTTTTTCCAAAGATGAGATCAATCTTTTCTAAGTTTGTACTGTACTTAAAGTATAGTACCTCACAGAGCACCTGTTTACAGACTGCCTCATCTGGTTTCATAATTATTTTCTATATGCTTTATTTTCCCAGCTATACTGTTTTCACTCTTAAGGGGAAAAAGCCAGGTCTTTCAATGTCATTTGTAATCCCACAATCCTCCTCCCACATATAGCATAATACTGGGCACAGGCAGCGTATGTATTAACCACTTGAAGGACTGAGCTAAACGCTTGCTAGGCACTGATAAACGACTTATCCACAGTGTCACATATAATAAATATCTACTGTGTCTACTCTGTGGCAAGCACTTTTGCAGGTGCTGGAGACACGGCCCTGAAGGAAACAAATGTGATCCTGTCCTAAAAGCTATTATTGTCCAGAGCACAAGAAATATTGAAGTCTCAGTACTTGAAGTGCTACAGAGCAAGGTTATCTATCCCTGGCTCCAAGATATAAGAACCTCAAGTAACAAACATTACAGATCCTCAGTTGTGAAACTGAATCACAGACTTTTCGAACTGAATGAGAAGTTACAAGTTATTGTCTTCAATTTTCTTGCACAAATCATGATTAAATTTCAGTACAGCCTACCTTTCCACCGTTTCTAGGCACTGCCTTCATCAACGATCAGAAAAGACTGACTGACTTCCTACCTCCAGTACTTTCTCCTGAGCATGGTCACTAGGCTAGAGAGTCCAAGGCACTAAGAAAGCACTGGGCTGATGTTAAGCTGTACCCTATCAGGCTTATCCGACAATCAACATTTCCAGCCCACACGCTGAACAGAATCTGTGTTTTCTGCCTAGTAAATACCAAGCCTGTACTTCTTTTAAAGAAAATAAAAGGCAGCGCCTCCACAGTTACTTGGCCCTAATAATGACAAAAGTACAACATGGGTTAGGGATATAAAACAGCTGATTTGAGTATTTGGAGGAAGAACTAAGGATGTCTATCCACCCCTTGGCCTCAAAATCTGTAGCAACAGCGTGATAAAATGCTAAGCGCCGACAAGGCTTTCAGCGTGCATCAAACACGTGCACACAACTCCTGAAGTTGGAAACACCAGGCAACAAGTTGCCCGCCCCCTCTCCACAGTGACAGATCTCCTGCCCCCGGTCGTGGGTGTGTCTGACGCGGCGCGCGGGCACTGATTCACAACACTCTCCATAACAACCGGCTCCTCCTCGGAGCCCGGCCAGGGCAGGGGCGTTGAGGGGCCCCAGCAGGGCCCAACTTATCCGAACCCCAACTACTGCGTTCCCGGTTCCTCCTCGCCTTCGGTTTCGCGCAGCCTCGTCTCAGGCAGGATGTGAGGCTGCTCAGGGAGCCGGACTTCTCGGGCTTCAAACTCCTCGGCCCGGGTGCCTGGCAGGGCCGCCCTGAGGCCCCCCAGACGCCCCAGACGCTTCCAGAACTAAAGTCTCCGCCTGCCGCAGGCGGCCGGTTTCCGGAGCGCCCGCGCCCAGGAGCTGACCCTCGTCAGCCCCCGTCGGCTCTCCCTCCCCGCCCCCCGGAGTAGGCGGCTGAGGAGCGCGGAAGTGCGCGCGTCCCCGGGCCCGCGCAGCAGGTGCGGCCGGGCCCCACCTCCCCCGCGAGGCCCCGGCTACTCACCCCCACGATGTTCCTCTGCGACCTCACGGCCCGCACGGACGCCTCTTCCGCCCGCTCCGCACCCACCTCGTAGCCACCGCCCCCTCGGCCGCCGCCGTCGCCGCCGTCCTCGCCGCCGCCGCCGCCGCCGCGGCGCGCGTCCGCTTTCACGCACACCGCCGTGGCCGCGCACGCGCCTCTGCGCGCTTGCGTCACGTAGCAACCGATCGGCGGCCGGCCGGCAGGTTACACTGGTTCAGGGCCGGGAGGTCGCGTCCCGCGGCTTTTGCGGTTTTTCCGCATCCGCCCGACACGCTGCCCTCCGGATCAAAGGGCTCCAGGGTGTGGCTGCCCTGCCGGCACCTGGCTCCCGGTGAGTTACGTCACTTTACGTCACTGTATGGCGTCACCGATCGCGTCACTACAAACGGGGAGGTCCCAGTCGTGATCGCCCGGGCGCCTGTAGGGGAGACGGCAGGGTCTCCAGACTGCTGTCCCGTCTGGAGCGGATCCCATCGGCTACTTCTGCGAGTGCAGGAAAGATTTTCCAGGAACCGGGACCTTTGGGGCTGAGTGCAGGTTAATGTGAAAGAATGCCTAATGACACTCGTTAACTCCGCAGCAACGTGCGATGGACCCGGCCTTGAATTCCTCCGACTCTTGTTTCTTCATTTTATAAGTGAGGATAACAATACCTGTCTTACCTACGTTGTAGAATTGTGCAGCTAAAACAAAATAATGTATGCAAAAGTGCGTTTTAAAGTATAAAGCTCACTAGACTTTAAAATATCTTTATTATAAGGAAGGCAGTTAAGCAAGAGCAGTTAAGAGCATAGACTGTGGAGTCAGGGAAACCTCGTGTCAAGTTTGATCAGGAATGTTGGACTGTCAGTTCTGCTTAACCCTTGGGCTTACTGGAGGTCCGGGGTGTGGGGCTTTGGAGAGAGTGACTAGAAAGGGCATAATTCCAGCCAAAGGAAGCTTCCTGAGTAAAGGTATGGAAGTGAAAGTAGACTTGAGGCAGGGAGATCAGTTATGAGGCCATTGCTGTACCCCAGATAAGAAGTGATCAGAGCCTTAACCAAAGCTTTGGCAGAGGGAATGTAAAGGAAGGGACAGATGTGAGCACTGTTAAGGTGGTAGCATTGACAGCACTGACTGAGGGATAAATGACTAGGCCAAGTTTCTAGAATGTCTGGGGTAGGTGGTGGAAACATTTAACAAGAAGCGAAGAAAACTGAGTCTGGGTCATCCACCAGTTTGTAATCCAGGAAATCATATAATGCTGATGACACTGCCAGTAGGAAGATCGGATTTGTGGGATATGATGATGTATTTTGTGGGATTCTCCAGGAGCCTAGCAGGCTATGGTGTATGGGGTCACAAAGAGTCCGACACGACTGAAGTGATTTAGCATGCACGCATGCACAATGATGGTATTAAAAAATGAGCATGTTTGTTGGGGAAACATTCTACACTCATACACATATTACATATTTTATTAACAGATGTCACTGCACCTGCCTTAGCTCACTCCTTGCTGGAGCAGTGACTTCCTGATTGGTGAATTTAAAAGGAGAAACTGAATATGTGTAGCCCATCCATTTTTCCCCCCCTCTTAAAGGAAAGCTTCCATCAGGGAACTATCTTTGTGTTCTTCTCTGATCCATCAGGAGTGGAGCCTGGGGGTGGGTTGAGGGTGCTTGGTCCAGAGCTGCAGAGTTAATAAGCCTATGTAATTCGAGAGTTTAGCATTAGGAAGCTCTCTGTCCACAGGTAATATTCAATACCAGTTTTTTCAGTTGTAGTATACAGAATTACAGGTCCTGAAAGATTTTCATGCCCTTATCTCCAGAACCTGTGAATGTTACCTTTCGTGCCAAAAGGGACTTTGAAGGGTTTTGTTTGCTTTGTTTTTTTTTTTTTTTAAGTTGGTTTTTGTTTGTTTGTTTGTTTTGGCTGCACCACACATCGCACAGGATTTAGTTCCCAGGGATTAAACCTGCTCCCCCTGCACTGGGAGCTTGAAGTCTTAACCACTGGACCACCCAGGGAAGTCCTGCAGGTGGGTTAAATTAAGGATCTTGTGATGGGGAGATTATCTTGGATTATCTGGCTGGGCTGGAGGCAGGAGGGTCAGAGTCAGAGAGTGAGAGATGATGATGGAAGCAGAGGTCAGAGAGAAAGATGATAAGAATCTGCACTGCCGGCTTTTAAGATGGAGCCAAGGAATGCAGGTGGCCTCTGAAAGCTGGAAGAGGCCAGGAAAGATTCTTCCCCAGAGCCCTCAGAGAGAACACAGCCCTCCCAATACCTTGATTTTTAGATTTCTGATCTCCAGAACTGTAAGATAATGAATTTGTGTTGTTTTAAGCCACCAACTCTGTAGTAACTTGATACAACAGCAATAGTAAATGAATACATTCCATAATAAAGATGATAGTTGGTCCCCTGCCACATTCTCTTTCATTTAAAGAATGCAATTGATTAGGTTCTTTCAGAGATGACTGCAATGTGACTGTGACTTAATGGAACCTTCACATCCAGAGGGAAATAAACATCCAATCAACAGTCGAATTACACAGATTTGTGAGTGAGGAGACAAGTTGAGTTAAAATAGATTTAGAGGACGTTAATTTATAATTTGGTAATTTAAGTCCGGGGTGTGGATGAGATCAATCAAAACACAGAAGAAACGATAAAGAGGACCAAGGACAGATCCCCGGGAAGCACTAAGGCTGTGGCAGATGAACGGAAGCGCACAAAGCCTGAGGAAGAATGGCCAGAGAGAGAAAAGAACTAGGTGAGTGTAGTAGTGCCTCTGAAGCCCAGGTGGGAAAGAATTGCAAGATGGTCTCAGCAGAGTCAGAGACCACAAAAGGGCAAACATGTGAAGGGCTGGAAAGCACTGACTGGATCAGCAACACAAGAGTGATTGATGAGCAACAACTGCAGCTGAGTGAGGTAGTAGAGATATGTACTAAATTGTTGGGGTCTGAAAGGCAGGTCAGTAGAGTGGGTTGCCATCTGGACTAGTTGATGGGAGTTTGAGATTCCAGTCTTGGTTCTGGCCACTAACTAGCTAAGTAACCTTTGGCAAATCACTTAACTCTTCCACACTTTGGTTTCCCATCTCCCAAAGGAGATGGCTATGATCTTCACATAGATTCCCAGAGTCCCCTTAACTTTATATTAGACTCATTTCCTTATAACAGCACACTTCAAATCCTCATTTCACCACACAGTGAGAATCAGTATGTTATGTTTCAGCTTATGACCAGAAACTATGGATATGGATATGATACAGTTACTCAAGAAACTCACAGTTTGGAAGGAAGATAAACATAAAAGTAGGTAACTAATTGCCATAGTTCTTTTTTAAACAAATCAAGGTATAAATTGAATGAACTGTGACTCTAACACAGTATCAGTCAGTTCAGTTCAGTTGAGTCGCTCAGTCGTGTCTGACTCTTTGTGACCCCATGAATCGTAGCACGCCAGGCCTCCCTGTCCATCACCAACTCCCGGAGTTCACCCAAACTCAGGTGCATCGAGCCAGTGATGCCATCCAGCCATCTCATCCTCTGTCATCCCCTTCTCCTGCCCCCAATCACTCCCAGCATCAGGGTCTTTTCCAATGAGTCAACTCTTCGCATGAGGTGGCCAAAGCACTGGAGTTTCAGCTTTAGCATCAGTCCTTCCAAAGAACACCCAGGGCTGATCTCCTTTAGAATGGACTGGTTGGATGATCTTGCAGTCCAAGGGACTCTCAAGAGTCTTCTCCAACACCACAGTTCAAAAGCATCAATTCTTCGGTACTCAGCTTTCTTCACAGTCCAACTCTCACATCCATACATGACCACAGGAAAAACCATATCCTTGACTAGACAGACCTTAGTTGGCAAAGTAATGTCTCTGCTTTTCAATATGCTATCTAGGTTGGTTATAACTTTCCTTCCAAGGAGCAAGCGTCTTTTAATTTCATGGCTGCAATCACTATCTGCGGTGATTTTGGAGCTCCCAAAATAAAGTCTGACACTGTTTCCACTGTTTCCCCATCTATTTGCCATGAAGTGATGGGAACGGATGCCATGATCTTCATTTTCTGAATGCTGAGCTTTAAGCCAACTTTTTCACTCTCCTCTTTCACTTTCATCAAGAGGCTTTTGAGTTCCTCTTCACTTTCTGCCATAAGGGTGGTGTCATCTGCATATCTGAGGTTATTGATATTTCTTCCGGCAATCTTGATTCCAGCTTGTGCTTCCTCCAGCCCAGCGTTTCTCGTGATGTACTCTTCATATAAGTTAAATAAGCAGGGTAACAATATACAGCCTTGATGTACTCCTTTCCTGATTTGGAACCAGTCTGTTGTTCCATGTCCAGTTCTAACTGTTGCTTCCTGACCTGCATATAGGTTTCTCAAGAGGCAGGTCAGGTGGTCTGGTATTCCCATCTCTTTCAGAATTGTCCACAGTTTATTGTGATCCACAAAGTCAAAGGCTTTGGTATAGTCAATAAAGCAGAAATAGATGTTTTTCTGGAACTCTCTTGCTTTTTCCATGATCCAGCGGATGTTGGCAATTTGATCTCTGCTTCCTCTGCCTTTTCTAAAACCAGGTTGAACATCAGGAAGTTCACGGCTCACATATTGCTGAAGCCTGGCTTGGAGAATTTTGAGCATTACTTTACTAGCATGTGAGATGAGTGCAATTGTGCGGTAGTTTGAGCATTCTTTGGCATTGCCTTTCTTTGGGATTGGAATGAAAACTGACCTTTTCCAGTCTTGTGGCCACTGCTGAGTTTTCCAAATTTGCTGGCATATTGAGTGTAGCACTTTCACAGCAGCATCTTTCAGGATTTGAAATAGCTCAAGTGGAATTCCATCACCTCCACTAGCTTTGTTCGTAGTGATGCTTTCTAAGGCCCACTTGACTTCACATTCCAGGGTGTCTGGCTCTAGGTGAGTGATCACACCATCATGATTATCTGGGTCGTGACACAGTATACTACATACTATATTAGAATTCTGTATGAAGTGACATGAGGGATATATAAAGTAATACAGATGAGGGAGCAATCATTTTTGCCAAATGGAAATCAAGGTGTTACATTTACCTACTCTCAGGTGGACAGTGTGCCTCAGAAATGACATAACCAGAACCATAAGGCATTTCCATGGTGATTTTAAAAAAAAGAGGAATTGTGCTAATCCACCACTGATCATTTAACATTACTTCTGGATAGCTTTGTTGTGATTGGAATGGATACTTATATACAATTACTTCTGAACTTAAGTATACCATTTAATTGGAGAAACGGACGTGTAAAAATTGAATGCAAGAGTAATTTATTTACTTTCCCACCAGATTTAAGTGAAAATATTTATCTGTTATACATGCCACACTCTGTTCCATTTGCTCATCTAATCCTCATATACTATCTCATTTAATATCACAAACTTCAGCTTATTGTATCAAAACCGATATTATATCTCTGTTTTAGCAGATAAGGATACAAAGTTTAAGTAACTGGGCCAAGGTCTTGCTAACAGCAGTTATGTAATAGACCAGGCATCCTCTCTTTAGGAAACCTTCCCTCCGGCCATTATTTAGTCTAAGTGTCCTTTGTACTATTACATCATGGTGATGTTGTTTGGTTGCTAAGTTGTGTCTGACTCTTTGTGACAGCATGGACTGTAACCCACCAGGCTCCTCTGTCCATGGGATTTCCCAGGCAAGAATACTGGAGTGAGTTGCCATTTCCTATTCCAGGGGATCTTCCTGACCCAGGGATCAAATCCACATTTCCTGCATTGGCAGGCAGATTCTTCACCACTGAGCCACCAGGGAAGCACACTATTACATACTATGCACTCCTTTATTTTAGCATTTACTGTAATACTGATGATGACCTGGCTTCCTATGGACCAGGTACAGTTTTAGGAAGTTCTGGGCATTAATTTACTTAAGCTTCATAATAACCCTTTGAGGCAGGTGATATTATTAATCACAGTGCTTTATAATTCAGGACACTAAGGCATAGAAAGATTAAGTAATTTACTCAAGGTAACACAATGGTGATGGAGACGGATGCAAACCTAGATAGTTGGGTTCTAGAGTCCATGCTCTTAACCCCTAGGTTGCTGCCTGCCTTCATATCATGCATCCTCTGCTAACATTGAGAAGTTTTAGACATACTTTAAAGAACTCTCTAGTGCAGTAATTATTGGCTTATTGTGTGTGATATTGCTGTGTATCCCTCATTAAAAGACCATAAGAGAATTTTTCACTCTCAGCCAAATGCCATGAAACGGTTGACTACCCTTGAGTAACTGGTATGTTTTCTGATTATAGGTGATGTGTGTTACATAACTGGCTGTTTCCTCATTTCACTCTGACTGCCAAGAAGCTCTGAGAAATATGTGGCTCAGCATTAGTAACTGGAAGGACTCTTGGCTTCCATGTCTACATTCTGTTGGTTTGAAATTCTTCAAAATTAAAAGCTGGGGGAAATCTAAATTCTTCTGCATTTTCTAGATTATTGATATTATACATTTGTTTTATAATTAGAAAAAGTAAACCTTGTTTTTAAAAGAAAGGTTGCATCTTGGCATGCTTTCTCAGACTTTGAATCTGTGGACAAGAAGTAGTTTCAGATTAACTTCCATGAATTCAATGTAGAATCCTGCTGCTGCTGCTGCTGCTAAGTCGCTTCAGTCGTGTCCGACTCTGTGGGACCCCATAGACGGCAGACCACCAGGCTCCCCCGTCCCTGGGATTCTCCAGGCAAGAACACTGGAGTGGGTTGCCATTTCCTTCTCCAATGCATGGAAGTGAAAAGTGAAAGTGAAGTCGTTCAGTCGTCTCCGACTCTTAGCGACCCCATGGACTGCAGCCCACCAGGCTCCTCCGTCCATGGGATTTTCCAGGCAAGAGTACTGGAGTGGGATGCCATCGCCTTCTCCATGTAGAATCCTAGTCCCTATGAAACCAGGACTTCTGTGACCTCGAAAGTCCAGATCAATAGAATTGGTGTTCAGACAAATCAGAAAGTATTTCAAGTAGCATAAAACAGGCAAGTTGTGACCCTCCTTATTTTTAACATATCTAAATAACTTGAAACCACTTTTGGATTATTTGAAAATATTCTGCCTTGCTTTAGAGATAAGAAAGTCAGTCATCTTCCTTAATGCTGATATTTTATTATAATTAACTTTAATGTACAGCTGATTTTGTGGTTTAGCATTTATCAGAAATGGATGAAGATCACTTATTCTAAAACGAAAATAGGTATTTTGGTACATGTCTTGCAATTTAACTGACTTAGATCCAGTAACTCAATTCCAGATTCATTTCTTTACTTAAAGGTGTGTTTTACAAGGAATTCTTCCAGGTAGATTTACTGACCAGTTATTGATACTTTGCTAAAAGCCATACAGTTCATGGGAGTATTATTCAGATTTTTCTATAGCCAGAGTGAGCAGCTGATAATTTCTTCTTTGAAAATTTTTCAACCCAAATCTTCATCCTCCAACAGTTCAGATGCCTAAAGAGTGGGCAAACGCTCTACCCCCAACCAGCAGATTGTTGCTGAGTGGTATGTGAACATCTTGGGTTGCCAGGTTTTTAATTTATTCATCTCTTAATATTGGTAACTAATGTGAACATGGGTTAAAAAAACAAATGACTTGTCTGTGAGTTTGCAGACCCTCTGCCCTGTTAGATAGAACTTCACAAACTTGAATACTTCATTCTTCTTATTTTGAAGAACTGGGTTTGTATTTTTTGTGTGTTTTTTAAAGAAAATTCTAGACTGCTTTCAGGTGCTCCCTCTGTCCACCCCCATGAAGAGAGGAATGTTCCTATTTAGGTGAGAATCTCAAGGGGATGACTCACTGTTCACAAAAGGCTGTCACCCACCCACCATCTGCTGATCAGATTACTGAACAATATGTATTTGCTTTTAGTCAGCCTGGGTATTGGCTGGTCCATCAGAAAACTGCATCCCTGACCATGTTATCCTGAGTTCATACACACAGAAACATTTCTCACCCCCTTACCAGGAGTGTTTTACTGACTTATCTTTTGAATACTGTGGCTTCTACACACATTAAGGAATTCTAAAAGAAACAGGTCTACAAAGCACACTGCTGCATTTGCTGCAGAGCTATTGTGCACTCAGTCATTGATGTTCCTTATGGAAAACCCCACAGGAGAATTTTCTTTCAGAGCCAAGTGTCAGGAAATGCTGGTTACCCTTGAGTAAGTGATGTGTTTTCCTCACCGGCAAGCAGGTAATGTAACTAGATACGTTTCTTTTCACTTTTGCTGTCATGAAGCTCCAAGTCCATTCTTAGCTCAGCTTTAGTGCTTGCATAGGAACTGTGGCCTACGCATCTCTGTTCTAATTTATTCCCTGGTCCTTGTCTTCTATTTAAATTTGGGTTTTCTCTTACTCAGATTTATCTGTAATTTTCTGGATTGTGTGTATAATCACACTGGGCAACTCAGGTTGATCATGGAAAAGCTAGGGAAATGAGTGATACTTATGCTTAATAATGACTACCTTTTAGATGGTTGGATGGCATCACCGATTCAATGGACATGAGTTTGAGTAAGATCCGGGAGTTGGTGATAGACAGGGAACTCTGGCGTACTGCAGTCCATGGGGTCACCGAGAGTTGGACATGACTGAGCGACTGAACTGAACTGAATCCTTACTTCAGGCAAGAGTTAAAACTTATGGACCCAAATTTGTTTCTTTTTATGCTGAGTAATATTCCATTATATGTATGCAGTACATCTTCTTTGTCCATTCATCTGTCAGTGGATATCTAGGTTGTTTCCATGTCCTGGCTATTATAAACGGTGCTGCAGTGAACACGGGGGTACATGTGTCTCTTTGAATTAGGAAGAATCTAGAGCCTGTTAGGGGCTTCTCTGGTGGCTCAGAGGTTAAGGCGTCTGCCTGCAATGCGAGAGACCAGGGTTTGATCCCTGGGTCGGGAAGATCCCCTGGAGAAGGAAATGGCAACCCACTCCAGTACTCTTGCCTGGAGAATCCCATGGAGAGAGGAGCCTGGTAGGCTACAGTACACCGGTTGCAAAGAGTCGGACACAATTGAGCGACTTCACTTTCACTTTCAGAGCCTGTTATACAGAGGGAAGTCAGAAATAGAAAAACAAATATCATATATTAACGCATATATATGGCATCTAGAAAAATGGTGCTTATAAACATGTTTTCAGGGCAGGAATAGAGATGCAGACATAGAGAACGGACTTGCGGGCACAGCTGGGGGAGGAGAGGGTGGGACTAATTGGGAGAGGAGCATTGACGTATGTGTATTACCATGTGCAAAACAGATAACTAGTGGGGAGCTGCTGTACAACAAAGGGAGCTCAGCCTGGTCTCTGTGATAACCTAGAGGGGTGGGATGGGGGCGGTGGGGAGTGAGACTCTAGAGGGAAGAGATGTATGTATACTTATGGCTGATTCATGTTGTTGTCTGGCAGAAACCAATAGATCATTGTAAAGCAATTACCCTCCAATAAAAAATAAATAAAAACCATGAACCCTTCCATGCCAATAAGAATATTTTATTTATAACGTGTCCAGGGTTTTACACTAACTAAATAACCAGAACAATAAATTATTTTCAAAGAAGTTTTAATATTATTGTAAATCTAAAGAATGTCACTTTTAACTCTGCTTTTGTTCTTCTGAGGGAGGTATTAACAGATAGATTAATGACTGACAATCATAAATGAGATACTTCAAGTCCCAAAATCTCCAAACACGTTTCTCATAGCCTCTCTCAGTACGGTGTTCTAGTAGGCCATGAGGTAAAGAACTAGCTGCCCTATATCTAAAGCATATTCTTTGTTTTAAACCCTTTTCTATCTAATGTATTAGTGATCTGATTTGTATACACTGGTGTTCATATTTGTACACATACACTTCAACTGAAGGTACATGGAAAGATCCTAAGCAAGATTCATCATTGTCTTAATACATCTTTTATATTTGCTAAATCAAAGGTAGAAAGGTAATTGAGTACCCCCATGACTATTAGGTATTGTTCTCAGACACCAATGTGTCTATGATTTAATGTTTTAGTCCTGTGTTTATCTTGAGAAAGGACAATAAAGCTGCTTTGTAAGTAAAGACTTAGAATGTCCAGAAAACACTTTTGTAATCCTGTTTTGGCATTTCTTTTAATATACCAGGAACCTCAAAAAATAAATGGGAGTAGTGTAGCCGTATTTCAGTTTTTCTTTACTGGGTTATTCTGTGTCATGAACAAAGAAGATGCAGAGACTGAAGATACAGTTCCTGCTCTCAAGGGTTAACAGTCCAGAACTGTGCTGTCTAATATGGTAGCTTCTAGCTACGTGTGGCTATTTAAGGTGAATTAAAAAATCAGTTCCTCAGTCATACTAGTCACACCTGAGAAGCTGAGTGAGGCTAGTGGTTACTATATTGGACAGTACGTGTAAAGGACATTTCTATCAATGAAGAAGGTCCTATTGGATAATGCTGCTCTAGAAGTTGTGTGGGAACCATGAGGTAGAGCAAGGTGATTTCAGCCTAAGAAAGATCGTGTGTGAAGTATGCATAAGAATAACTTGGAGGGACTTCCCTGGTAGTCCAGTGGGTAAGAATCGGCCTGCCAACGCAGGGAACACTGGCTTGATCCCTGGTCCGGGAACTAACATCCTGTATACCACAGGGCAACTAAGCCCAATGCGCCCCAACTATTGAGCCCACACGCCACAACTAATGAAGCCCATGTGAGCACATGCTTGGCAACAAGAGAAGCCACCGCCATGAGAAGCCCATGCATTGCAATTAGAGTGTAGCCCCCTCTTGCTGCAACTAGAGAAAGACTGCATGGAGCAACCAAGACCCAGTGCAACCGATAAATAAAAAGAATGACTTGGGGGCACATTGAGTCCTGCCAGATTCTGATTTGATGGGTAATGTGGGAGTCTATTTTTAACAAACAACCCAGGTGATTTGATACAGAGGGTGTATAAACTACATTGAGAAAAACCAACCTGGATAAGTGGGAATAGCTCAACAGAGTGATTCTGAACTTCCTACCTAATTGGCATCTGGGTGCTTGAAACAATTAAAATTTGAGTTAGAGCGACAAGAGTGTTGGGACCACACTTGTACCTTGACTTACGAAGCATTTTCTACCCATTATGTGTCTGAAGACTTATATTATTTTAAATGCCTCTAATTTGTCATGTATATTTTAAATACCTAAAAAGGTATGTGGTAGTTTCAGTCAAGATAGGCTATCCTATGCAACAGCAAAAAATAACCCCGAAACATAAGGCTTACACTAGCAATTAAATTATTTACCCTCAAAGTGACAGTCACCGCTTCTACTGACAATTCATGCCAGAATTAGTCACAGAACCAAACCTTAAGGAAGTCTGGACATGCATCCTACTATGTGACCAGAGGAGAGGAGAACCAGACACTTGTGAGCAGCACTAATGATTACCCTGTGATGGTAAAGGAAACACGGTGATCAAACTACAAGCGAGGTGAGACCTCCAGAAACACACAGCAGGGTGGTGAATGGCAAAGACATAAGGGACTAGGATGAACTTTCAGGGAAAATTACTTGGTTTGGAGAAAGAAGCCAAGGTAAAATGACCAAGAACAGAATGCTGAGTTAGTGTTTTCTGGACGAACATCCTTAATTACTTGGACGTTTGATTCTGCAGAGAGGATTAAACATCCTTCTCTTCTTCCTGAAACAGATCTTATCCGAGGCTTAAGATTCTTTCTTTAGAGGCTGATGTAGGGCATTATGACAGAGACACAGAGACACATCGTGTATGATGTTACTATGCCAGAGAAAGACTAGGAAGCCAGTGGCCTTGAAGGAAACGTGCCTCTTTCTGAATCCGGGGAGAAGAATGTTCAGTCTGGTGGTTGCCTGAAAGCCCCCTTGTGTATCTCTCAATAAAGGCAGCTCTTGGAGAAGGCATTTATTCCACTGACACCAGGACTTGCCTGTTGTGCAGCTGCATCATTAGCTGAGGCTGAGAGAATCGGTGGATATGCAGTGTGAGGGAGAAATAAATCTTGTAAGCCACTGAGATTTGGGGGAACATTTGTTTCTGGAGTGCAACCTCACCCATACTAACTGATAGTATATTTATTCTTTCAGTGTCTATGCAGATGAAGCTGTTGAGATCCATCAGGCAGACAATAAATTTAGAATGAGAGATAAGGGAGAAATATCTGTTCTAAAATGCCAGAGGAACTTACAGGTGATTTCTTGATTAAGGCATAGAGAGGAGAGTATTTTAGGTTCTCAGGCTTCTTTAGATGTGAGTGGGCAAGAATGGGGAGAATTCTCTCCCAATATCATGAAAGGGGAGTAAAAATCACAGTTCAGTCAAAAGTCAAGAAATATTTCTAAAACTCATGACACATGAGTTAAGGAAAATAATCCAAAGGAAACAGAAGCAAAGGAACTAAACAAGCATTGCATAAAATAGGAAATACAAATTGCCAAAAAATATGAAAAAACAGTCATCATCACTTATAAAAAGGAAAATTCAAATCAGATGGGAAGTGTTACAACCTTCCTGGAAAGTAAAACTGTTGACTTCTATTAAAATTTAATACTTATCTATAGATCCTCATAGGAGTCTACTGTCCTCTCCCCTTAGCAGCACTATTTACAATGGGAAACTGGAAACTAGAAAGTCTAGAATGTTTAAATGAATTATAAAACATCTATACTATGGACTGTTGTTTTTTGATCACTAAGTTGTATGCAACCCTTTGTGACCTCACAGACTGTAGCCCACCAGGCTCCTTTGTCCATGGGATTTCCCAAGCAAAAATACTGAAGAGGATTACTATTTCCTTCTCCAGGGGATCGCCTCAATCCAGGGATTGAACCTACGTCTCCTGCATTGGCAGGCAGATTCTTTACCACTGCGCATACTATGGACTATTACTTGGTTATTAAAAAGAATGGCATCTATAGATATTGACCTTTGAAGATATAATTGATACATTATTTTTATATAATAGATTTATTATTAAGAGGGATAAAAAGTTAGTTCTAGAGCACCATAAGAGTATGATGTCATATTTATCAAAAATATTAAAAGGGGGAAATTTTAAACTTACATATTAGCATTCTATTGCTGCTGTAAAAACCCACTCCAGTGTTATTCCTGGAGAATCCCAGGGATGGGGGAGCCTGGTGGGCTGCTGTCTATGGGGTCGCACAGAGTCAGACACGACTGAAGTGACTTAGCAGCAGCTGCTGTAAAAATTACAGCAGCAGAAAGAGGGCTTAAAACAGTATACGTTTATTCTATTCTCTTAGACTTCTGGAGGCCGGAAGTCCAAAATCAGTGTTGCTGAGTTAAATTCAACATCTGGGTAGAGCCACACTCACTTGAATAGTTAGAGGAAAATGTTTCTTATATTTTCCACTTCTGGTGGCAGACAGCATTCCTTGGCTTACAGTCACATCACACCAATCCCCACAGTCATTTTCACATCACCTTTCTTGCTTCTGTATTTAAATATCTATCAGTCTCCTTCTTAGGACACATACGGTTGCATTTAGGGCACATCAGATAATCCAAGATAACCTCATCTCAAGATTCCTAACTGAATCACCGGTACTGTGACCCTTTTCCCATATAAGGTGACATTCACAGGCTCCAGAGATTAGTATCTGGACATGTTTAGGGCCGTTATTTGGCCTACCACAACATATTTATACAGATTTATGAACTTAGACTAAGGTTGAAGGATAAATATCACCAATTTTTTAACACAAGTTTCTTTCAAATGCATGTGGCTGGGGAAAGAGATGTTTTTGTATATACTTTGTTTGACTTCCTAAAAATAATAAAATTGAAAAATTTGGGGAAAAAAACAGAGAAGAGCAAAAACTTCAGGTAAATGCAAACAGAAGGGAGAGGTAGCAATATTAATTTTCCTATAATGGAATTCAGAAAGGGGGAGTAGGAGTGGGGAGAAGAGGGAGAAGGGGAAGAAGAGGAACAGACAACAGCTGCTGTGGAGGATTTTTAGTTGAAACTCACTGAATTTGATCTCAACAGTTTTAAACAGAACTTTAAAGTTGGCTTCAAGCTCAACATTCAGAAAACTAAGATCATGGCATCCAGTCCCATCACTTCATGGCAAATAGATGTGGAAACAGTGGCTGACTTTATTTTTCTGGGCTCCAAAATCACTGCAGATGGTGACTGCCGCCATGAAATTAAAACACGCTTACTCCTTGGAAGGAAAGTTATGACCAACCTAGATAACATATTCAAAAGCAGAGACATTACTTTGTCAACAAAAGTCCATCTAGTCAAGGCTATGGTTTTTCCAGTGGTCATGTATGGATGTGAGTTGGACTGTGAAGAAGGCTGAGTTCCGAAGAATTGATGCTTTTGAACTGTGGTGTTGGAGAAGACTTGAGAGTCCCTCGGACTGCAAGGAGATCCAACCAGTCCATCCTAAAGGAGATCAGTCCTGGGTGTTCATTGGAAGGACTGATGTTGAAGCTGAAACTCCAATACTTTGGCCACCTGATGTGAAGAGCTGACTCATTTGAAAAGATCCTGATGCTGCGAAAGATTGAGGGCAGGAGGAGAAGGGGACGACGGAGGATAAGATGGTTGAATGGCATCACTGATTCAATGGACATGGGTTTGGGTGGACTCCGGGAGTTGGTGATGGACAGGGAGGCCTGGTGTGCTGCAGTTCATGGGGTCGCAAAGAGTCGGACACGACTGAGTGACTGAACTGAATTGAACTGAATATCCCACAACAGAAGATACTGTTCTTGTCCAAGGAATATTCACAAAATCAAGCACATGCTTATTCACAAATTATAGTAAATTTCAAAAAGGAACAATACAGTTCACATTCACTGGACACAAAATCAACATCAAAAGATAGCAAAGTAATAACAATGGCAGCCTACATAGCAAAAACTGCGGGGCATGCTGCCAAAACAATTCTGAGGGAAAAAATAACATTTTAAAATGCACCTTTGAGCTTTAAAAATAGTTTCAATAAGCAAACCAATCATTCCAGTTAAGAAGTTAGAACAAAGAAAAAGATAAAGAAATTTAGGGAGGATAGAGAAAAGTGTGTCAATCAGCTATTGCCACAAAATTCTGTGTAACACACATGCAGAAAGCCTCAGTCGCATACAATCAGGATTTATTTCTAGCTTACACAGATCAGCTGCGTAAGCAGATCACTCTGCTTCAGGCTGTGGAACACCTGGGATGACACTCTCTGCTCTAACTGTCCCATCCTAAGATCCCCACTGGAAGGTCAATGGTTCTCTGCAGCATGTCCTTCTCCTGGTGAGGGCAGCCCAAGGGGCCCGTTTTAGAGCACAGCAAGTGTGGCAGCAGGCACATGACCATGGGATCCACTGGACCTGTCACCTACTGCACCATCAGAAGATGCTGCTCTGAGAGTGATGAAATGGTCTTCTGAAGGTGCAGCTGAGGTACCAGCTTGGAGATGATACCCTGTAATGACGAGATGCCAACTGCCAGGATACATGATATACCCTGTCAATATCATTACCAGTGCTCTATTCCCAATAGGTATCATATGGGTTCAGGAACCAAGGGGGGAAATATGAGCAGCCCCTTACCATCATTGCTCCCAGTTATTCACTTGGATAACTACAGGTTCTGCTTGTCTAGAGGTCATTCTTCTAAAAAGTGAGACACTTTCACCAGAGCACACATTAATTTCTTTTATTGTGGTAAAATATATGAAAACAAAGTCTTTCCTTTTAACCATTTTTTAAGTATACAGTTCAATGGCTTTACGTGCATTTCCATTGTTGTAAAACTATCACCATCATCCATCTCCAAAACTTTTTCTTCTTCCCAAACTCTCCATCTATTAAACAATCACTCCCCATTTCTTCTACCCACCAGTCCTTGGAAACCACCATTCTTTCAGTCTCTGTGAATTTAACTATTCTAGGTATCTCATATCTAGGTATCTCATATGGAGAAGGCAATGGCACCCCACTCAAGTACTCTTGCCTGGAAAATCCCATGGATGGAGGAGCCTGGTAGGCTGCAGTCCATGGGGTTGCTAGAGTCGGACACGACTGAGCGACTTCACTTTCATTTTTCTCCTTCATGCACTGGAGAAGGAAATGGCAACCCACTCCAGTGCTCTTGCCTGGAGAATCCCAGGGATAGCGGAGCCTGGTGGGCTGCCGTCTATGGGGTCACACAGAGTCGGACACGACTGAAGCAACTTAACAGCAGTAGCAGCAGCAGGTATCTCATATAAATGGAATCATACCGTATTTATCTTTTTGGCTGACTTATCTCAGCCCAGTGTCTTCAAGGTTCAGCCATGTTGTAGCATGTTTCAGAATTTCGTTCCTTTTCAAGGCTGAATCACATTCCATTGTATGCCTATATCACATTTTACTTATTCATCCATCAGTGGACATTTGGGTTGTTTCCACCTTTTGTTGTTCAATCGCTCAGTTGTGTCCAACTCTGCGACCCCATGGACTGAAGCATGCCAGGCTTCCCTGTCCTTCCCTGTCTCCTAGAGTCTGCTCAAACTCATCCACTTTTTGGCTACATGAATAATGCTGCTAACAAGCCTTGGTGTGCAAGTATCAGTTTGAGTCTCTGTTTTCAGTTCTTTTGGGTATATATCCAAAAGTAGAATTGCTGAACATATGGTAGTTGTTTAATTTTTGGAAGAACTGCCCTACTGTTTTCCACAGCAGCTGCACTGGTTTACATTCCCGCCAGCAATACCTGGGCCGTGGCCGTGAAAGCCAGAATCCTAACCACAAGGCCACCAGGGAACTCCCAAACATCTTTAAAACTGATTTTTATTTACTCAATGACACATAAAAATCACCTGCAGAGCCTGAAAGCTCAGTGTTCATTCCTGACTCTGATTTAGTGGGGAAAAAAAGCTTCTAAATTCTTATAGGATATATTATATTAGGGCTTCCCTGATAGCTCTGTTGGTAAAGAATCCACCTACAATGCAGGAGACCTGGGTTTGATCCCTGGGTTGGGAAGATCCACTGAAGAAGGGAAAGGCCACCCACTGCAGTATCCTGGCCTGGAGAATTCCATGGATTGTTTAGTCCATGGGGTTGCAAAGCGTCAGACATGACTGAGCAACTTTCACCTTCATATTAATCCATAATGTTAACATTTATAGGATGTAAACATGATAACTAGTGACCTATTAGGATAAATTGCATGTACAAATGAAGTTACTTGTAATAAAAGTATTAATCCAAAATGTAAATATTCAGGCTTTCCCTAAAACATTTGTTATTTTTTGTTTTTGTTTTTACATACTTCCCTGGTGGCTCAGCGATAAAGAATTCACCTGCCAATGCAGGAGACTCAGGTTCAATCCCTGGGTTGGGAAGATCCCTTGGAGAAAGAAATGGCAACTTACTCCGGAATTCTTGCCTGTGAAATTCCATGGACAGAGGGCCCTGGCGGGCTACAGTCCATGGGATCGAAAGAGTCAGACACAACTTAGCCAGTAAACAACAGCCATCTTATGGTATGGCTGGGTATGGATGGTATCTCACTGCCGTTTTGACTTGCAATCCTCTGCTCATTTTAAAACTGGGTTGTTTTTGTTATTGTTGCATGTAGTTCTTTATGTATTCTGAATATTATATCAGATATATGATTTGCAAGTATGTTTTCCCATTCTGTGGGTTGCCTTTACACTCTGTTGATAGCATCCTTTAAAATTTAAATTTAAATGTTTTAAATTTTAGTGAGGTACAATTTGTTGACTTTTTTCCTTTTGTTGCCTGTGTTTCTTGGTGTCATACCTAAGAAATTGTTGCTAAATCCAAGGTCACGCAGCCTTTTCTCATGTTTCCTTCTGAGTTTTATACTTCCAGCTTTTACATTTAGACCTCTGATTCATTTTGAGTTAATTTTTATAGACGGTGTAAGATAAAGATCCACCTACACTACACTTCCCTCTTTTGTGTGGATACCCAGTTTTACCAGCACTATTTGTTGAAAACATTTTCCTTTCCCCATTGAATGGTCTTGGTATCCTCATCAAAAATCATCTGAACATATGTGTGAGGCTCAGTGCCCAGGAACAAACCCATTGGTCTGTAGGTCTGTCTTCATGCCAGTACCATGCTGTTTTGATTACTGAAGCTTTGTGGTAAGTTTTGAAATCACAATGTGTGAGTCCTCCAATTTTATTCTTCTTTTTCAAGATTGTTTTGGCTATTTGGGTTCCCTTGAGATTCCATGTGAATTTTAGTTTGAATTTTTCTATTTCTGAAAAAAAAAAGTCATTAAAATTTTGATAGGTTTTTCATTGAATCTGTAGATTGCTTTGGGATTAATCCCATTAATTTTAAGTTGTGGCTGCTGCCCTGTTACTCTGGGCAAGAAGAATCATCAGCATCCTGGTGTTAGTAAGTGCCCCTTATCATTACGAAGTAGGGCTGCTGCTACACAATGGGAGCAGCCGCAGTACTGCTCCTTAGCATCCCTGTGACCCGCTTAGGTGCCTGTTGGTATTCGCATGCCCAGGTTTAAGGGTAAATGGACAAGTCCAGCAACCCTGGCTGGTCTGAAAAGGACATGTTGTCCAGGTGCCCAGACCTCTCAGAGGTGACAGTATGGGTCACTCCACCGTTTGCCACCTATACCAGCAGAAGTGCTAGCCAAGGATGGTTTTGCTTGCTCTTTTTTAATTCTTCTAGGTGTAAGGCTAAGACCAAGAGTTCTAGTTTCCTGAGGTGGGCTGGCTTGTATCACCATAAACTTCCCTCTTAGAACTGCTTTTGCTGTTAGATCATCGTTTCCATTTTCACTTGTCTCCAATGTCTTCCTCTTTGATTTCTTTAGTGACTCACTGGTTATGAGTAGCATATTGTTCAGCCTCAGTGTTTCTGTTTTCTTGCAGCTTTTTTTTTTTCCTTGTTTATTTTTAGGCAGAGGCTAGATCTTAATTATTCCCATCACAAAAAAGAAGAGGTAATTATGTGACAATAGAACTGTCAGCTAAGCCTTGGTGGTAATACTGCAAACATAAATATCAAATCAACATACTGCACACCTTAAATTTACACACGTCAACTAAAAAATTATAACACCTTCTTTTATCATCTGAGCCTGGAATTTCTACTTACTTGTATACCTAATCTTAATATTCACTAGAGACAAAACTATCTCATAAACAGGAGGAATATTATTCTTTTATTCAAAACTTCCACAAGAATTGATCACCATTTTGGAAAATGATGTTTCCAACAGTTACCATCACTCAATTTGAGTGACGAATAAAACATACCTGTTATCAATATGCATTTAAAAGTTGTAACAGAACTCTACAGGAGTCATGAATTCAGCCTCTATTTTGAAGCACCAATAGAGTTACCAGTGCACTATTAAACAATTTTACTTCTTCTATATAGTAGTGGTAAAGAATCCACCTGCCAATGCAGGAGATGCAAGAGACACGGGTTCCATCCCTGGGTTGGGAAGATCCCCTGGAGTAGGAAATGATAACCCACTCCAGTATTGTCACCTGGAAAATTTCATGGATAAAGGAGCTGGTGGGCTACAGTCCATGGGGCTGCAGAGGAGGACACGACTGAGCAACTGAGTGCACACACACTTGTATACATAAGAGAAAGCACTTGACTACTCCATTGTTTCTTAGTGTGGTAGTATCTGGGCATTTACATACTGAAATGCACATTTTATCACAAATTGATTTATTTTTTATTACAATAAAGGCATTGGCTTAATCCTTTCTGAAATTGTGTATACAGGTTTACATTATATATGAATTTTGTTTCAGGATAGTGGTGTAATAGATGTTATAAATGTTCCCATGTTTTAATGAGGATCTGCTAAGTCTGATATAGTTGAGAACCGTAATCTCAGAACAAGTTCTTTGAGGGCAGAAAATGCCTTATGATTTGATTTCTATGAGCACCCTTGCACCAAGTTCTGAATATTTAATATCACCCTACTGCAGTTTCTGTTTGCCTCTTCAGAAGCCCCCATTTGCTCCTGCATTCTGGAAGTCCCAGTTTTGATGCAATGTCCACCTTAAGGCAGGTAACTCAGATAAATATGACCAGTCCAAATCAGAATGGCCTCATTCTCTCTGCTGATCATCAGAGCCAGGCGAGTGACCTGATCCCAGTTTTGAGACATGAAGAGGATTCTGTTGATGAGCTTTGAGAAAGGTTTTACACTCGTTACAGACGCCAAGAAGAAAAGGTTATTTTCTTGCACTGAACATTGTTTATACAATGACACCTGGAATCATAGTCGGGGTTTTTTGATCGCAAGTATTATTTGCAACCCCCCTCCCCAAATTGCTGAGAATGACAGTTTGGGAAAGATAGGAGAAAACCACGATACTTGTTATTTCTGAACCCTCTCTCAACCCATTACAGAACCTCTGAAGTGTTTGTTACATCCAACAGAGTTGGGTCTTTTCTTATTGTCAGCGGTATGCATGTCTACTGATACAGACCTCTTCACAAGCAGTGGTGTTGCTGAGGAATAGTTACACACACTGTACCCAATCCTGGTGCAAATGCTACATGGGGATGCTCTAAGTGATTTTCTCTCAGCCAGCAGCTCCTATTCAGACCATCTGAGTTATAACTGAGTCCCAGGCTTAGGTGTGGAGGGTTCCTGAGAGACTGATTTATTTTACATTGACAGTGAGCTACACAGTCTTGCTGTCCAATCATGGAAAGCAACATTTCTTGTGCTCGAATTCATCCTTTCATGTCACCACTGCTCAGGTAAATTAATCTACAAGTGAGTTGTCCTAATCCCTGTCAAAGCCTGGTGATACAACACATATTTTTTCAACACATCTAAGGATGAACTTCAAGAATAAGCAAGGGCTATCTTTTTGGCAAGTTTTACTTAGCAGGCAGAGAAGGCTTCTTTCTGTGGGAATACGGTTTAAATGATTAAATTTATGAATCTAATAACCCTCCCACTAGGGGAGGCTTATTTATGAATCTAATAACCCATTAACCCAAAATGTACTAGCATTGCTTAACTACAACTCACTTTTGACATTTTGGCTTTCTTCTCTGCACTTTTTCTATCAAAATCCTTCATCCTTATCTCCTTTCCTCTTCTCATCTTCCTCACTCTTCATTATTCATAGAAACTGTGTGCTTTGCTGGATGTAGAGAATTACAAACTATTCCCAGTTCTTGATGAGTCTGCAAGCCCCTTCAAATCCTTGCAGTACTCCTCAAGGGCAGTTTTTCCTTTTTTTTTTTTAAGAAAGAATGTACAGGATAGAAGTGTACAAATTAAGCATAGTCTTATCTAAAATTTTATTTCAGTCTGAGTATTGCCACTTGTTCAAATAGCTCACATAAACCCATTCCATCCAAAAAGGAAATATAAAATGCTTCTAACAGCGTAAGCACAGTTGTCATGGCCTATCCAAAGGTCTTCCGATAGTGTCCGCACGCAAAAAAAAAATCTAAATGGAGTTAAGCCATAAACTGGATGTTCTTATTATCTGTGCCATAAGAAATATTCAACATCAGTTTGGTTTTAAAAACCCATCAAATATCAGTCATGGCAAGGAAGACCACTGAGCTGATTTCTGGTAACTAAGTTATGTCATCACTGAACGTAACGTAGCCTACATGATTGCTGCCATGCGGAAGACCCTGGGGTAGGGGCTTTTCACAAGTAACACAAGCACCACTTGCACAGGGATGGCTGGGCATTCCAGAGCAGCCGTGTGCTCCTGACTTCCTCCACTGCTTCTTCCCCACCATGGTACTCAAGCCTCCAAAGCTGAGAGGGCAATGCTCAAACTCCCTGAAGGCTTTTACAAAGAAGACTAATGAAGGAGATGTTGTGAGGTACAGCTAAATACTAAAAGTGATGACGATGATGAGATCTTGAGTACTTGAGCCTATTTATATTGCCTTGGATTCATTGATTTTGCATGTTAGCCTGCTTTCTATCTCACAGGACACTGTGGAGGATTAAGTGAGATAAAGTATGTGACAGTCTAGTTTGTGTCTGCATAACCAGTATATAATATTCCCATCCTCCTCCCCATTCCTAAAGAGGCTAGTCCTTGAACTTTCAGAGTACTCTATAAAGAAGAAATTAGTATTTCTATCTGCATCCGTGTCAGCATGATTCTAAATTTCTCCCGAGAGTCACTTCTCTTTTGTAAAATAAACTTTATACTATTTGAAATATACGTGAAGCTTCATTTTTGTTCAGGGTTTTTAACTTCTCATTGTGAAAAGTTACTTCTGAGGAACTGAAACCCCAGAAGGTAACCATAACAAAAACATGTTCAGTGTTTTTTTTTATTTTAAATGATGGTTCAAAGGCAGACTTGTAGACTTGTATCTCTTCAGGAGATGGAAGGCAAATGCAGCCTCTGAAGGGAACTGTTCTAATTATTGCCTAAAAAAGTAAAGTTATACAACTATATTCAAGGACATAAGACAAGGCACTACATTAAAACTAGGATGACTGAACAGTTGGGGGAAACAGCTGAAAGAGTAAAGGGAGATAGATTTAAGAATAATCTGAGTTGGGACAAGGATCCATCAGTCCTGGATGCTTCTGTTATCTGAATATCTTGAATCACATGATTTCCTGTTTTACCTTCTACAATGTCTCCACTGAAATTTCAAATCAGCATTCTCACAGAACTAATTAATAGTTATCATTGTGTTGGGATTCAAAATTTCAATCCAGTAACCATCAGGATCTTGAATAAATGCCAGGCCTTTCATTTTACCTGTAAAACAAAATAATTTTCATGATTTGAGAGACCTAAAAATATATATATATAAAAATTTAAAATAATGTTTATTAATTCAAATTTTATTTTGCATTTTAGTTAATTACATTATTTCGTCTATAGTTTCAACTTCAAAAAATCTATTGGTGTGGCCAGATGCACGAGTTTCAGAATGACACATTTTATCTTGTACACACAGCTGTAAACCAACTCTCCTGAAATAAACAGTGGGACTGGCTGTATCTTGTAGGCATCAGGTAACTACTTCACCTGCACAATGTAACTTCATGCAACTAGTTGAGTAGTCACAGAAACTGTCTTATTTTAAAGAGGAAAAAGAAAACAGATGCTCAAGGGAGCCAGTAGCATGGCGCATCTAGCCAGCCAAGGGACCCAGATGCTTGGTCATACACTATTCTGTGTAACCCAAGCTGTGCCAATCAGATTCCTTCTCCCAGGACTTCATAACTGGGACTGAGAGGTCTTGGAGCAGAGTTGTTTGCCTAAATGGAAAAAGTGTGACCTCAGAAACTTATTTTGGTACCAAGATGCTGAATTAGTTTGACTCTTATCTCTGGCTCCTCTCCTCAAGATCAGCTTCAGAGGAACACAGATAAAAAATGGGGGGGAAAAAAGTATGATGCCTCTGATGTGACAGTTGGGGAGAGAAATGGTAGGGGTGAGGTGGTGACTATTTTAACCCACTTTGTGTAGAAGGCGGTACTTGTGGCCAGACCACAAGGCAGTCCATCGTGGCTGTGGGAGAATAAACAAGGAGTTTTGCTAGTTTGGCTCTTGCTTCTCCCAGTGCCTTGGGCCTCAGCACCTACTCCCACAGTGTGGGGGGTTCGAACGACTGGTTCAGATGTCCTTGGGAGTAGGTAAGGGCAGAAAAACAGGTGGGGAGCAACTCATCTCCCAGAGGTTACACGTGCCACACAACCAGGGTTAGGGAAAAACAATGCCAGGAGCGTCTCCTACAAATACTACATCAGGGACAAAGCAGGAAAAGGATATGACTACAGAATGTGAAGTATTTGTCTTAACTCTTATTTTCTCTCTCTGCCCTGCACATGTCCCTGAGATCACTTGGAATTTTAAGAACCAAGGTCTGGTCTTCCCCCATTCACATTGCCTGATGGCAGGAGGAGAAGGGGATGACAGAGGATGAGATGGTTGGATGGCATCACCGACTCAAGGTACATAGGTTTGGGTGAACTCCTGGAGTTCGTGATGGACAGGGAGGCCTGGCGTGCTGCGGTTCATGGGGTCACAAAGAGTCGGAAACAACTGAGCGACTGAACTGAACTGAACTGATGGTTGGAATAGCTAATAGTTTCAGTAAAAAAACAAAAACAAACCCCCCCAAATCTCTGAGACCAAAATAATAAGAATTTGAGGAATATAACTATAAAACAAACAATGGATTATAAATTCTAACTGAAGAACAAATATGAGATTGATGGACCAAGAACTATTGAAATATGTAAAAGCAATGAGGAATATTAAATATAACCAATATGAAATAAGAATAAGAAAATATTAAAGAAAATCAGCAAAAATTAGAAATCAAAATTATAATAGGTGAAATAACACAATAGATGAGAATACAAAAGACGAATATAAGAACAGATACATCTGAGGAAAAATTAGCTAATTAGTATGCCAGTTTGAAGAAATCCCCAGAAGGAAGTCAAGGACAAAGAAAACAAATATAAAAAGCTTTTAGGACAAAACAGAAGAAAATATACAAAGGAACACAAATCAGCAGATTTTTCAGCAGCAACACTGGATAGGAAAAATAAGACAACAGAGTTGTATTTTCAAGACTGAAGGAAAATAAACCTAAGGTTTATAGACAACAAAACTGTCATTTATATATATATATAAAGGCGAGGTTCTGGGGTATATGGAATGCCTCAAGAGTTCTGCCTCACAAACCCTTTGAAAGCAGTGTTGGTTGAGGTACTTAATAAAGGGACAGAAAAATCCAAAAGATGTTACAGCAAGAGATACATGGAGAAAAAATATATACCTTTACATATTTATTATCTTAAAAAAACAGCCAAAGAAAAAAGAAAAATAAATCAATACTATCCCAGCCTGGGTATAGTAAGATAATGGAGGTAGAAGGGAGCAAGTTCTTGTCTTACTGAGGAGGATGATTTTTGGATAGCAAATCTCCTAATTGGAATTAAAAAAAAAAAAGATGGAAATGAAACAGTGAAATATTCCAAATTAAAAATTTAAAAAATAAAATGGGATGGCAAAAATAGATCTAAATAAAATAATTATAATACATGTAAATCCAACAAAATCCAGGTACATACTATTGTCAAGAGACATACCTAAATCATAAGGACATGAGAAAGTTGTAAAAGGATGAAAAAGAAAAACCAAATAATTATGAACTGAACAGACTTGCTGTAGTTACATTAAGAGCAGAAGAAACAGACTTTAAGGAACTTAGTTTTTGGGTGGCTAGATAGACCTGAGATAGTAAAAGCTGGGGGTCACTGAGAAATGGGCAGGGTTGAGGGGTGGAGAGGCGGCCTCGGTCTTTGACGGCTCTCCAGATCCTGCGATTAGTCCCATGTGAAGCCACCCTCGAGTTTGCCTTCCGGTTTCCTAAGGTAACTCAGTGTGCTTCCAATCATTTCTCTTTCCTTAAGCTGGTTGGAGTAGGATTCAAAGTCACTTGCAACCAAAAGGTTTAACTACAACAGGACCCTCTGTGAGTGCGTAGTAAATGTCACACAACTAAAGAGAGGCCTGAAGAAAACAAGTAGCAGACTCACCATCATCAGGTTTCTTGACAAATTTGACTCCCAGTTCTTCAAATCTTTTACAAGCACCATGAACATCGGGAACAGCAATTCCAATGTGACCTTAGGTAAAACCGCCCCCAAAACAAGGCAGAGAGAAAGAAGGAAAAATTACAACAGGGTATCCATGGGCCACAAGTGGCTTCCCAAACTAGTTAATTTCAAAACACAAGGCATCTGTAAACAGACTGAATCAAGTTGGTTCAAAACCTATAAAATATTAAAGAACAAGAATCTAAGTGGCTGGGTATAATAATTAGTTGCTCTACATTATAAATTATTTGACATAAGCCCAATATTTGCTCATAAATAGTTCAATCTGTTAAGAATAACCTACTTAAAAAAACGATATCCGTTATTCATGCTTAATAAGCTAATTGTTGATAATGACTATATACCAGTCCATTTAAACTGATAATCCTGGCATTTGATTGAGAGATTTTAGATTAAGCCAGAAGTGTATACTAGCAGAAATTAGGATTATTATTAACCATCATTTTTGGTTTTGTTCTTTAATTTAAAAGTCTACTGGAAATACAGTACTGAGACTGAAAAATGAAACCATGGTGAGAAAATAAATGTAAAGTTTAGATTGACATGATGAAATTATATTCCTAAATAAAATTAGGCTTCTCTGGTGGCTCAGATGGTAAAGAATCCTCCTGTAATGCAGGAGACACAAGTTCAATCCTTGGGTTAGGAAGATGCCCTGTAGAAGGGAATGGTTACCCACCCCAGTGTTCTTGCCTGGAGAATTCCACAGACAGAGGAATTAGTCCTCTGTCTAATTCCACAGGGTGTAAGTCCATAGGGTCACAAAGAGTTGGACACAACTTACATGTGGAAAATAAAAATAGCCACACTAACAAAAATCTAAAAATTAATGTTTTAGATTGCTTATAACCATAAATAGGTACCCAATGCAAAATCACAAAACCATAAAAGTGTATTACACACAAATAGGCAAACGTACCAAATCCTCGAGGGTCTGAATTGCCACTGTGGTAACTCTGGGTCTCATCATCTTCCGTGCCCCAATTGCTACAGATGGAGAGAAAACATAATTCTAAGTGACCTGGAGAACAGAAATTCTGAAAAGAAAGCTGCAACAATCTTTGAAATCTTTCCATGTATATATGCTACTTAATATACTTGGTCTAATCTCTGCTACTGTACACGTTAAGTTTTCAACAACAGAAAGAGCAAATAGGCAAAGAATGATGAACTAGACTAAGGAGACAATAAAACTAGGCATTTGGATAAGAATAAAAATGATAATAATAGCAACTACCATTCATTGTGCTATGTACTTTATATTTCATGAAGCCCTCAAAACAGCTGCATGGGTTAGATCTGAGTATCTCCATTTTACAAATGAGACTGCCACTTAGGGAGGTGGTATAACTTGATCAGGGTCACAGAGCTGTGATCAGAGGCAAGACTCAAGCCAGGTCTGTCTGACTCCAGGGCTGTTCTGATTCAGGAGACACATGAAATAGCACACCCTGAAACAAATCTGTTTTGTTAATTTTTAAAGACTGCACAAAAACAGAATACAGAATAAAACAGAAAGGAGAATGCCTATGACATTCTCAGCTGTAGTATCCAAACACTCATTAGCTACAGTTTGACAAACATCTTGCCATTTCATTATTACATTCTCTGCAAATGATCTCATTTGCCCTACTTGAACCATAAGAACAATACAAAGATCCATGAAAAAATACTCAAAGATATTGTTTCAAATGGAAAGTGGTTAGATAAGACCCAGTTTGAATTAAGCTGGTAAGTAAGGGGGAAAAGTTTAAAAAAAAAAAAAAAAAAAGCTTCCAAAAAAAATGTAGAATATATAAACAAAATAAAGACTCATACTTACTGTGTCAGTTCAAGTGTAGCTTTTCTGGAGAATACCCACGCTACTTTTTCATCTTTATCTTTTGGGATGTCATTTTTATCCTCATAAGCCAAGAAATACAGTGAAAATTTCATAGTGGGGAAATCAAGTTTCTGGAGTAGTCTGAAATTAAACAACAAGCCTGACTCAACTTACAGGAAAAGTCGATTAATACTAAAATCAACATGACGATATTCAAGTTCTACTGAGAATAAGAACAGTACACAGTGAGGCTGTTTTAATAGAAAAAGCAAGGAAAAATCAATAAAAAAGTCTAATTAAAAAACTTATCTGTAAATATCAGTGAAATTTTAAAAAATTAAATGTAAACTTGTAATTCATCAGTTCTTCAAATACAATGAAAATTAGCTGGATTTATGGTACCTGGATAAGTGTCAAAAGATATCTTCAAAAGAAAATTTTGTTTTTCAGTGGAAAAAATGATATCTCACACCTTTAGGATATATGGCATTCAGTTACTGAGCCAAAACTCCTAGGAAGATAAGGTGAGGACAGGTGTTAAGAGAGGGCAGATTAATATCACAGAAGACATGAATGTCCACAATAAAGTGGTTGACAGTATCAAATACTGCAGAAAGGTCAGAGAGGATTAAGTTTGAGGAGAGGTGAGGAGATACAGAAAGGTCCTGTGAGGGCAGTTTCACCAGCACGCACAGCAGAGGCTGGAGAATGGAGGTGAGCAAGTGGGGTCTATCTGTACAGTCATAATGATGGGATGGACCGCAAGAGAGCAGAGAGCGACAATTATCCTACAATACAGAAGACTTAAGTTTCTTTTGTAGGTTGAAAAGAGCAGTGGAAAAGGAGAGACTGTTTGTGAGAGGAAGTGCATGAATTCTGCATCCTGAGGTTCTGAAGAAGATTCAACAAAGCTGTGGCTTTTAAAATGAACTTAGAGTGTGACGTTATTTCGCAAGGAGTAGGGTGGAATGAGGATACACACAGTATAGTTTTCTTTAGATTACGGAGGATTAAATGCTCAAAAATGACTTCATTCAACACCAATAAGAGGGAATGACTGAAGCATAGCAAATAAAAAGTTTCTAGAGTTCTGTTCCAAATCTTCTACTTATGACTGCTATGTAATATGCCTTGGCCCACTAAGATCTACCCATTAACACATCACAAATAGCTCTTACTCAAACATGTTTATGATTAAGTGTCATACAACTAAAATACTCCAATCACAAAAAACTATCTCTGCACCTACCAAAGCAGACTGCCTAAGCTCTTACAGACCAATCAAATGGAACACTTGAATCTGTTGTACATTGCTCTTCTCAGCACAGCATTATCTTTCACTATAACATCAAGTTGTACTCCTGTGTTAGTCACTTAGTCGTGTCCAACTCTTTGCAACCCCATGGACTGTAGCCACCAGCCTCCTCTGTCCATGAAATTCTCCAGGCAAGAATACTGGAATGGATTACCCTTTTCTTCTCCAGGGGATCTTCCCAACCCAGGGATCGAACCCAGATCTCCTGTATTGCAGGCAGATTCTTCACCATCTGAGTACTCTATTGGGGGCTCTTTAAAAATAATGTCAACATTGGAGTTGTTTGGACCTGGATTCAAATTCCAGCTCTGCCATCTTCCCACTGTGGGATTTGGTGCCGTGAGTTAATGCCTTTAAGCTTTGGTTTCTTCCATGTAAAATGGAAATATAAGCTATATCATAAGCCTTTTGTGAAGACTGAATGAAAGAACATATAAAGGGCCTGGCAAATAGCAGACGTTCAATACATTTGTTTCATTATGTCCTTTAAATATGTCATGGTGCTTTAGTAGCTAAGTTGTGTCCGACTCTTGTGATCCCATGAACTGCAGACTGCCAGGCTCCTCTGTCCATGGGATTCTCCAGGCAAGTACACTGGAGTGGGTTGCCATTTCCTTCTCCAGGGGATCTTCCCAACCCAGGAATCCAACCCAGGTCTCCTGCATCGCAGGCAGAATCTTTACCGACTGAGCTATGCACAAAACCACTTTTTCTGGAAAGAAGGACAAGAAACTGTTAACAGCAGTTATCTTTGAAGAGAACTAGGAGAGGGAGGCTGTCATTTTTCACTTTGTATTTCTCGGAAGCAGTCAGATTTTCTAAATATAGACATATACTGTATTACTTGACGTTTTCTCTTAATGTCAATGAAGGTTATCTAGGCAGTAAATTAAAGATTATTTTACTCTGCATGTATCTATACTACCAGAAATAAATAAAAACCCTCATATTATTTAGGGAAACAAATCAAGAAAAGCAAATATGTTAAAGGTATCAAATCATGAATATTACTTATTTGGAAAAAGAGAACATATCCTATAAAATGGGACAGATGGTCAACTTTAGGTAAACTCACTAAATTTTCTAAATAATGTGTCTTTATAGCTATATCTTTTCTGAAGAAAACAAGAGGCTAAGAGTGGCCATAACATCAAAATGGTCTGGGCACGTTAAGGATTTAACTGGCAGCTCTCAGTGAGAAGGGAGTTAGAGAAAATGCAAGCATTGGTATCTTGCTGCTCAGTCAACCTGACTGGGAGAAAGGACAGGAACCTGACGGAAGCCCTGGCCAGTCAGTCAAGCCTAGTCCCAGACTCCTGGCCAAAAGCACTTTTGTGACCTCTGAAGCAAACTTTCATCTATTTTTAAAACAGATCTGAAAACATTGCCTATATTTGCAAAGCTATGTATTTAAACATCACAGGTACCAACAGTTTACTTACGTCATTCCAAGAATTCTCGTATAAAAATCCAGTGACTTCTTAGGATCCTTAATTCGCAGCATGGTCTGCTGCAAGAGAAAATCCTAAGGGGAAACAGTATGTATTAAGCACCTTTAATTTTTACTACTTGTTACCAACATTAGCTTTGCTTTCTGTAACAAGATACCAACAGTCCACCATTGCAATCCCTCAGTCCATCATGGCTTTATTATTGCTTCTGTTCAGTCCATAAAAGCTATGCTCAAATTTGTGTAGCTCGGTCAAAGAGTTGGGTTTTTTAAATTTTTTTCTTTTCTATAGATTTTTGTGCCAAGTTCTGTAAAACAAGTTCAACAACCCTGTTTATCCTATCCCTATTTCTATTCTATCCTAAACTCTTTTTAAGCAGCAATCTGGATCTCAAGAATCCTAAAGAGTTCATACTCATTGATCAAGATATTGCCCTTCTAAAAATCTATCTAAGGAAATAATTAGAAACTTTGACAAAGATTTATGTATAAAGACATTCATCACAGCATTTACGAAGTAACTGTGTTCCAAATACTGTTCTAAATGATTTATAGAAATTAACTTATATGATCTTCATAACAACCCTCCTTATGATATATATATTATATATATATAATGTATATATTATACCATCCCCATTTTACTATTGAGAAAGTAACTGGCAGAGAAAAAAAAAACCTCAGTCCAAACAGTTTGGTTCCAAAGTCCTTGCTTTCAACCACCTTGCTAAACTGCCTCTAACAATGAAGAAATAGTTAGATAAACTAGTTGTTGTTGCTTAGTAGCGAAGTCATGTTAGACTCTCTGCAACCCCATGGACTGTAGCCCACCAGGCTACTCTGTCCGTGGGGTTTCCCAGGCAAAAATATTGGAGTGGGTTGCCATTTCCTTCTTTAGGGGATCTTCCCGACCCAGGGACTGAACCTGCGTCTCCTGCTTTAACACAGGCATAATAGAATATATGAAGACATTTAAAATGCTGTTTTAGAAATATGTGGACATACATACGATATTATGACATACATGTTATATGTCAATTTTCAATAAAGATGGCAAAAACAGTTTAGAAAATGGAAAGATACACCACTTTTCTGATTGAGAAGGCTTAATAAGATAAATACATTATTTCTAAGAAAACACAGAGTAATATAAATTCCAAAATCATTTAACCTTAAAAAAAAGTCTATATATGGCAAAAAGATTAACAAATACATTCAATGTTAATGGGTTTATTCATAAAAGTAAAGGCATATAAATCCTTTGCTGCCAAAGTATTATTTGGATGATATTTTAAAAAACAAGCAGGGTTTGCTTTTTATAAAATGATTTAGCTATTCTATGCTCAGGTAACAGTTTTCTTTTTATTACCAAAACATTCTGTTAACTCTCTGTAACAGAATGTTAAACCACTCTGTTACTTCTGATACACACTCAAATGATTTTGGAAAAAAGTTTCTTTAAAAGTTACTAAAAATCACTGTTTATTGCTATTGTTCTAAAATATTGTTTGAAATAAATATATCTTGTGTCTAAAAAAAAGACTTGTGCCTAAAAAGTTGATGTCTTATCTCATGGGACAGTTTTTAACTTTGTCTCTCCTTTTGGATGTTCAGTTGCCAAGTCATGTCCAACCTTTGCAGCCCCATGGACTACAGCCTGACAGGCTCCTCTGTCTTTGGGATTTCCCAGGCAAGAATACTGGAGTGGGTTGCCATCTCCTTCTCCAGGGGATCTTCCCAACCTGGGGATCGAATCCTCATTGCCTGCATTGCAGGTGGATTCGTTACAACTGAGCCCCCAGGGATGTCTTTCCCTTATTATGCTCTAAATTCAGAACAGTAAAAGATGTCTTTTATGCTCAAAAAGTTTCAGGCTTTCTCGGTTAACTGCTAAGCAACAAAGATTTGCTCCTCTGCCTTACAAAAAGAAAGAATAATAGAAATAATCAGTCTTTTGCAGGAGTGGGAGAGGGCAATTTCCAAATTTAATTAATTTAAGACTACTGTGCAAAAACGTTAAAGGTCCAATCAGGGATGTTTCTAGTACATGTACTATGTGCCTACAATATAATCCTGACAAAACTATAAAAAGTGGAGCCGGGAGTGAACCAAAGGATCAAGGTCAAGGTCCCCTTAAGCACTTTTAAATGGACTTTTTTTTTGGTATAAGATGTGAACGTAGGGCTTCACTTTTTACGAATGTCCAATGGCTCCAGCACTATTTGTTCAAAAAATCTATCCTTTCTCCACTGAATTACTTTTGCATCTCTGTGAAAAATTTGTTGAGTTTTTATTAGTGAGTTTATTTCTGGGTTCTACTCTTTTCCACTGATCTATATCAGTTGTAACTTACACAGCATTTGGCATCATCATAAAATGGTTTGAGTGAAGTGTAGAAACCTTCTCTCTCCTTATATCCCTTTCCTCTCTCTGATTTATAACTGTCTTAAAATATTTCCACTGCTGGGCCGGGGCAGAATGCTAGGTTTTCCGTGTTTCTCCACTGATAACAGGATGAGGGGAAAGATTGTTACTGCCTGGCAAGACGAAATCATCGCTCCCTAGTCTTCTCTGATGCTACCGTAGCACGGGGAGGTTGAGCACCTTATTATAGCCAGTTGGCTGGAAGACTAAACTCCCCACTCAGCCTCTGCTGGCACAGGTGTGGCTGAGGCCACTGTTTTCTCTATGGGATTTGGCTGTAGTAGAGCACTTGTTGTCTAGAAGTTTTCTGACTTATCAGGAAATACTGTGTATTTCCTGGTCCTGTGGGTAGAGAGAGTAGGCATTCATTCGGCTTTTTTGTGTGTGCATCCATTGGCATTTCCAGATCACTAGCTTCTTTAGCTCTAAGTCTGGGCTATATGAGGCAGAGAGAAAACCCAGGAAACTTACTGCCATGAGGTTCCTAGGGTTTCAAAGTCCCTAACCAGTCTGCCTTCTTCTCTCTGCTTTGTAGAGTCTTTCTATTTTTGCTTTATATAAGCATATCTCATTTCATTGCACATCACTTTGTTATAGTTCACAGATACTGGTTGGTTTTTTTCCCCCAAATTGAAGGTCTGTAACAATCCTGTGTGCAACAAGTCTATCAGTGATACTTTTCCAACAGCATTTGCTCACTTTGTAGCCCTGATCACATTTTGGTAATTCTCACAATACTTCAAACTTTTCATTACATTTGTTATGATGATCTGTGATCAATGATCTTTGATGCTATTATTGTGATTGTTTTGGGGTGCCATGAACCACATCCACATTAGATGACAAACTTAATGGAAAAACCTTGTGTGTGTTCTGACTACTCCACTGACCGACCACTGCCCCACCTCTCTCCCCATCCTCAGGCTGCCCTATCCCCTGAGACACAATACTGAAATTACATCAATTCATAACTGTGCACTCTCTAAGAGTTCAAATGAAAGGAAGAGTTCCACGTCTCTTATTTTAAATCAAAAGCTACAAATGATTAAGCTGAGCGAGGAAGGTGTTTCAAAACCTAAGACAGACTGAAAGCTAGGCCTCCTGCCCCAAGTTAGCCAAGTTGTGAAGACAAAGAAAAAGCTCTTTAAGGAAGTTAACAGTGCTACTCTGGTGAATACACAAATGATAAGAAAGTAAAACAGCCTTATTGCTGATATGGAGAAAGTTTTAGAGATCTGGATAGAAGATCAAACCAGTCACAACATTCCCTCAAGCCAAAGCCTCATCCAGAGCAAGGCTCTCTCTCCCATTCTAGAGGGCAGAGAGAGGTGAGGAAGCTACAGAAGCAGAGTCTGAAGCTATCAGTGGTTGGTTCATGAAGTTTAAGTAAAGAAGCTAGTTGCATAACATAAAAGTGCAAGGTAAAGTAGCAAGTGCCGATGTAGAAGCTGCAGTGAGTTATCCAGAAGATCTAACTAAGATAATGAACGAAGGTGGCTGCACTAAACAGACTTTCAATGTAGATGAAACAGCTTTCTATTGGGAGAAGATGCCATCTAGGACGTTCACAATTGGAGAAAAGTCAATGCCTTCGAAGCTTCAAAGGATAGGCTCGTTCTCTTGTAGGAGCAAAAACAGCTAGTTACTTTAAGTTGCAGCCAATGCTCATTACCATTCTGAAAATCCTAGGGTTGTTAAGAATCATGCTGAATCTCCTCTGCCTGTGGTCTTTATAAATGAACAATAAAGCCTGGATGATAGCATATCTGCTTACAACATCGTTTACTGAATATTTTAAGCCCACAGTTGAGACTTACTGCTCAGAAAAAAAATAAGATTCCTTTAATACATTCATTCAAAATGCACTTGGCTGTCTAAGAGCTCTGATGGAGGTGAACAATGAGATTAATTTTGTTTCCATGACTGCTAACACAATATCCATTCTTGCAGTCCATACATCAAGGAGTAATTCTGATTCTCAAGACTTATTCTTCAAGAAATACATTTTGTAAGGCTATAGCTGTCATAGATGATGATTCTTCTAACGAATTTGGGCAAAGTAAATTGAAAAACTTCTGGAAAGGCTTCACCATTCTAGATGCCATCTAGAACATTGGTGATTCATGGGAAGAGGTCAGAGTATCAACATTAATAGGAGTTTGAAAGAAGCTGATTGCAACCCTCACAGATGACTTTGAGAGGTTCAAGGCTGCAGTGGAGGAAATAACTGCAGATGTGGTGGAAATAACAAGAGAACTAAAATTAAAAGTGGATCCTGAAGATGTGACTGAATAGGTGCAACCTCAGGATAAAAGTTTCAATCTTGCATTAGCTAAACTTTCAGAAATTTTTATACTTATCTGAACTGTGTGTTCTGGTCTTAATAACACTGAGGCCAACTCTCCATGGAGCCTATCAACTCTCTCTCCCAATGAATTTTCAAATGTGATGCATTACCCCCCAGCAAAGGGTCTTCTTCAGGTTCAACTAAGCATTCAGAGTCACAAGACAACTATAGGCTAGAAGGCTATCCGTCAGGAAAACACAGTTTACCAACAGAGTGGTGTTAGGTGTCTCTCTTCAGCAAGAGTTTGGAAAAGAATCTATACAGCTCGGGTGCAGGGAGAAGATCCACGTTAGGGCAGGAGTGGGAATCACCCTGGTGTCGAAGCCCTGTGTATCACTATCTCTAGTAGCAACTCCACAGGCACAGCTTTCAGAATTTTCACATGGGACAGTGATAAGAGTCACTGAATTCAGGCACACCCAAAGCTATATTAGATATTTATAATTCTCCCTTTGCAGATGCAACCTTCCAGTCAAGTTATTTCTACCGAAAGCAATATTGCCAAGTAGCAAATAGCATTTTTGTAGGAAAGAGAGCTGCGGCTGCTGCTGCTAAGTCGCTTCAGTCGTGTCCGACTCTGTGAGACCCCATACGGCAGCCCACCAGGCTCACCCATCCCTGGGATTCTCCAGGAAAGAACACTAGAGCGGGTTGCCATTTCCTTCTCCAACGCATGAAAGTGAAAAGTCAAAGTGAAGTCGCTTAGTTGTTCCCGACTCTTAGCAACCCCATGGACTGGAGCCTACCAGGCTCCTCCATCCATAGGATTTTCCAGGCAAGAGTACTGGAGTGGGGTGCCATTGCCTTCTCCGAGAAAAGAGAGCTAGAGATAACCAAAGGTCAGATTCTTATCAAGGGAAAAAAGCCTAACTTTTAACCCCTAGGTGTCACATCTCCTATGAATTAGAAACAGATAAAGTTTTGCTTTTTCCTGACTTTAAAAAAAAATCGCAATTGCCTTCTGTGAAAGTTCATTTTGGAAAAAGAAGTGTATTTGAGGGGAAGATTATTTACTATGTGACAGCTGGAGCACATGGTTGATATACTATGCTATGACACATTTTTTTTTTACTATCTTTTTCCTACTATTACTTCTCTGATTCAACCTATGTCAGAGAATAACAGTTGTTCCAGAAAATAATTCAGCCACTTCCTCTACACTTATTGTCCTATCTAAATTGATTTCATGTGGTTCTTTCCTTCTTCCCATTCAACAGCTAACAACATACTGCAAGTATATTTAACCTATAAATAAGGAAGACAAAAACAGGTAGGAGACACAAAGGAAATTAGTTTTATTTTAAAAATTACCTATGGTATTTGTAAACATACCTGCACCCGACTACTCTTACAACAAATAAAAGAAACAGGAATGTCCTGGAAGCCCTCAGTATCATGAGGCCTTTAAAATCTCATGCAAAGGGAGAAAAACATACACAAGTAGGAAAGAAATATTAATAATTCTTCAGAGGCAATGTGGTTCAAATGCTGGCTCTATCACTGTTACCCTGAGTAAATCACTACTTTTCTTGAACATCAGTTTTCACATCTTTAGAATGGAAATAATAATGGTTTTCAGCTCTTAGGGCTGAGTTGGAAAATAAATGGGGAAATGCATGTAAGTGCTTAGCAGAGTTCTGTCTCAGAGTAAGTTACTCACTTACTATTGCTCTTGTTGTTATTATTATAAAATATACCCCAGAATTTCTACTACCAACTATTGCTTTTGATTCCCAAGTCTGTATTCCCCAGCCCATACCTCTAACCTCAGCTCTGGATTTACATCTCCATCTGCCTACTCATTTCCACCTGAGTCAAATATCAAATTAATCACAGCCCAGATAAACACTCCTACTATTAACACAAACTGGAATCAAGATTGCCGGGAGAAATATCAATAACCTCAGATATGCAGATGACACCACCCTTATGGCAGAAAGTGAAGAGGAACTAAAAAGCCTCTTGAGGAAACTGAAAGAGGAGAGTGAAAAAGTTGGCTTAAAGCTCAACATTCAGAAAACGAAGATCATGGCATCCGGTCCCACCACTTCATGGGAAATAGATGGGGAAACAGTGGAAATAGTGTCAGACTTTTTTTTTCTGGGTTCCAAAATCACTGCAGATGGTGACTGCAGCCATGAAATTAAAAGACGCTTACTCCTTGGAAGGAAAGTTATGACCAACCTAGATAGCATATTCAAAAGGAGAGACATTACTTTGCCAACAAAGTTCGTTTAGTCAAGGCTATGGTTTTTCCTGTGGTCATGTATGGATGTGAGAGTTGGACTGTGAAGAAGGCTGAAGAGCGCCGAAGAATTGATGCTTTTGAACTGTGGTGTTGGAGAAGACTCTTGAGAGTCCCTTGGACTGCAAGGAGATCCAACCAGTCCATTCTGAAGGAGATGGGCCCTGGGATTTCTTTGGAAGGAATGATGCTAAAGCTGAAACTCCAGTACTTTGGCCACCTCATGCGAAGAGTTGACTCATTGGAAAAGACTCTGATGCTGGGAAGGATTGGGGGCAGGAGGAGAAGGGGATGACAAAGGATGAGATGGCTGGATGGCATCACCGACTCGATGGACGTGAGTCTGCGTGAACTCCTGGAGTTGGTGATGGACAGGGAGGCCTGGTGTGCTGGGATTCATGGGGTCGCAAAGAGTCGGACACGACTGAGCGACTGATCTGATCTGATCTGATCTGATTAATACATCCCCCTCAGGAAATGTCTCTAGAATCCCATGTTAGCCCAAGTCAGACATATGGAATCTTCCTAGTTTCTTTCTGCCACTCCTTCTGTAACCCAATCCAAGCATTGGATTGGACCGGATCAACCTGACTGCTCAAGTCCCTCTGGAATCTTTCTCCTTGCCTCTCCAATGATCACTACTACCTTGCTCATGTCTTCACTACTTCCTGCCTGAGCGACTGTCCAAACCTCCCTGGAGGGGCTTCCCTGCTGGTCTCGTTGGTCAGGAGCTCGCTTTCCAGTGCAGGTGGTGCAGTTTGATTCCTGGTTGGGAAGCTAGGACCCCACAAGCCTTGCCACCAAAAGAACCAAAACATAAACACAGAAGCAACACTGTAACAAATTCAATAAAGACTTTGGAAGTGATCCACATTAAAAAAAAAAAAAAAAGAAGCCTCCCAGGTCTGTCTGCTTCTTGTGAACTTCAGTTCAGTTCAGTTCAGTCGCTCAGTCGTGTCCGACTCTTTGCAACCCCATGAATCGCAGCACGCCAGGCCTCCCTGTCCATCACCATCTCTCAGAGTTCACTCAAACTCATGTCCATCGAGTCGGTGATGCCATCCAGCCATCTCATCCTCTGTCGTCCCCTTTTCCTCCTGCCCCCAATTCCTCCCAGCATCAGAGTCTTTTCCAATGTGTCAACTCTTTGCATGAGGTGGCCAAAGTATTAAAGTTTCAGCTTTAGCATCAGTCCTTCCAAAGAACACCCAGGACTGATCTCCTTTAGAATGGACTGGTTGGATCTCCTTGCAGTCCAAGGGACTCTCAAGAGCCTTCTCCAACACCACAGTTCAAACCCAAATGCAATCCAGAGTGATGCAATCCAGAATTCCAATAACGCTACCAGACTGAGCTTTCTATAATAAAAACCCAGTTGTGTCATTTCTGGGTTAAAGATCAGAATTTCAATGGTGCCTTACAGCTTTAAGAAGAAAATCCCCAAAGCAAGCGCATACAGTTGTTGCATACTTCTCTAACTTCATCTTTTGTCATTACTCCACTAAACTGGTCATCTTAAATGGCTCTGATCTCATACTCTTAGCAGTTAAAAAAAAAAAAAGAGCATGCACCCACCATAAGTGTGTGTGTGTGTGTGTGTGTGTGTGTGTGTGTATATATATACATATATATATCTTTTTTAAATTATACACAGAAATATACTGAAAAAAACAAATATATTAAAAATATATTTGCCAAACAAAAATCTTCGCAGGATGAGAAAAATGAACCAAGTGGGAATGCTCATATTTTCTGAGAATCCCAGTAATTGCTTTGTGTACCTCACCATTAACTCCACTGCCTTATAACTTCAGTCTCGTTGTATACTTGCAGGCCCCTGCACCGGTTCTCTATTGTCACTGTGCTTTTATATAAACTACAGTTCTCTCTACCAAGAAAAGTCATTCATCCATCTAGCCACTGTCCTTATTCTTTCCTTTCCGTTTTTCTTCCCTCAATCCCTGCACCCAATTCTACCTAGCTACCTCCTTTGTATTCGGTAAAACCCAACATAAATGTCACCAGTATGCTTGCCTTGAGAACCCCATGAACAGTAAGAAAAGGCAAAAAGATGGGACACTGAAAGATGAACTCTCCAGGTCGGTAGGTACCCAATATGCCACTGGAGATCAAGGGAGAAATAACTCCAGAAAGAATGAAGAGACAGAACTAAAGCAAAAACAACACCCAGTTGTGGATATGACTGGTGATGGAAGTAAAGTCCAATGTTGTAAAGAACAATATCGCATAGGAACCTGGAATGTTAGGTCCATGAATCATGGCAAATTGGAAGTGGTCAAACAGGAGATTCCTGTGGGCAAGAATCCCTTAGAAGAAATGGAGTAGCCATCACAGTCAACAAACAGTCTGAAATGCAGTACTTGGATGCAATCTCAAAAATGACAGAATGATCTCTGTTCATTTCCAAAGCAAACCATTTAATATCACAGTAATCCAAGTTTATGCCCCGACCAGTAATGCTGAAGAAGCTGAAGTTGAACAGTTCTATGAAGACCTACGAGACCTTCTAGAACTAATACCCAAAAAAGATATCCTTTTCATTACAGGGGACTAGGGGACTGGAATGCAAAAGTAGGAAGTCAAGAGCTACCTGGAGGAACAGGCAAATTTGGCCTTGGAGTACAGAATGAAGCAGGGCAAAGGCTAATAAAGTTTTGCCAAGAGAAAGCACTGGTCATAGCAAACACCTTCTTCCAACAACACAAGAGAAGACTCTACACATGGACATCCCCAGATGGTCAATACCGAAATCAGATTGATTAAATTCTTTGCAGCCAAAGATGGAGAAGCTCTATACAGTCAGCAAAAACAAGACCGGGAGCTGACTGTGGCTCAGATCATGAACTCCTTATTGCCAAATTCAGACTTAAAGAAAGTAGGCAACACCACTAGACCATTCAGGTATGACCTAAATCAAACCCCTTAAGATTATACAGTGGAAGTGACAAATAGATTCAAGGGATTAGATCTGATAGGCAGAGTGCCTGAAGAACTATGGACGGAGGTTCGTGACACTGTACAGGAGACAGGGATAAAGACCATCCCTAAGAAAAAGAAATGCAAAAAGGCAAAGTGGTTGTCTGAGGGTGTGTTACAAATAGCTGTGAAAAGAAGAGAAGTGAAAGGCAAAGGAGAAAAGGAAAGATGTACCCATTTGAGTGCAGAGTTCCAAAGAATAGCAAGGAGACATAAGAAAGCCTTCCTCAGTGATCAATGTAAAGAAACAGAGGAAAACAACAGAATGGGAAAGACTAGAGATCTCTTCAAGAAAATTAGAGATACCAAGGGAACATTTCATGCAAAGATGGGCTCGATAAAGGACAGAAATGGTATGGACCTAACAGAAGCAGAAGATATTAAGAAGAGGTGGCAAGAATACAAAGAACTATGCAAAAAAGATCTTCATGACTCAGATAATCACGATGGTATGATCACTCACCTAGAGCCAGACATCCTGGATTGCAAAGTCAGGTGGGCCTTAGGAAGCATCACTACGAACAAAGCTAGTGGAGGTGATGGAATTCCAGTTGAGCTATTTCAAATCCTAAAAGATGATGCTGTCAAAGTGCTGTACTCAATATGCCAGCAAATTTGGAAAACTCAGCAGTGGCCACAGGACTGGAAAAGGTCAGTTTTCATTCCAACCCCAAAGAAAGGCAATGCCAAAGACTGCTCGAACTACTGCACAATTGCACTCATCTCACACGCTAGTAAAGCAATGCTCAAAATTCTCCAAGTCAGGCTTCAGCAATACATGAACCGTGAACTTCTAGATGTTCAAGCTGGATTTAGAAAAGACAGAGGAACCAGAGATCAAATTGCCAACATCCCTTTGATCATCGAAAAAGCAAAAAGAGTTCCAGAAAAACATCTACTTTTGTTTATTGACTATGCCAAAGTCTTTGACTGTATGGATCACAACAAACTGGAAAACTCTTAAAGAGATGGGAATACCATACCACCTGACCTGCCTCTTGAGAAATCTGTATGCGGGTCAGGAAGCAAAAGTTAGAACTGGACATGGAACAACAGACTGGTTCCAAATCAGGAAAGGAGTACATCAAGGCTGTATATTGTCACCCTGCTTATTTAACTTATATGCAGAATACATCATGAGAAACGCTGGGCTGGATGAAGCACAAGCTGGAATCAAGATTGCCAGGAGAAATATCAATAACCTCAGATATGCAGATGACACCACCCTTATGGCAGAAAGTGAAGAGGAACTAAAAAGCCTCTTGATGAAAGTGAAAGAGGAGAGTGAAAAAGTTAGCTTAAAACTCAACATTCAGAAAACGAAGATCATGGCATCTGGTCCCATCACTTCATGGAAACAGTGAGAGACTTTATTTTGGGGGGCTCCAAAATCACTGCAGATGGTGATTGCAGCCGTAAAATCAAAAGACGCTTGCTCCTTGGAAGAAAAGTTATGACCAACCTAGACAGCATATTAAAAAGCAGAGCCATTACTTTGCCAACAAAGGTCTGTCTAGTCAAAGCTATGGTTTTCCCAGTAGTCATGTATGGATGTGAGAGTTGGACTATAAAGAAAGCTGAGCGCCGAAGAATTGATGCTTTTGAACTGTGGTGCCGGAGTATACTCTTGGGAGTCCCTTGGACTGCAAGGAGATCCAACCAGTCCATCCTAAAGGAAATCAGTCCTGAATACTCATTGGAAGGACTGATGCTGAAGCTGAAACTCTAATACTTTGGCCATGTGATGCGAAGAACTGATTCATTGGAAAGGACCCTGATGCTGGGAAAGATTGAAGGCGGGAGAAGAAGGGAACGACAGAGGATGAGATGGTTGGATGGCGTCACTGACTCGATGGACATGAGTTTGAGCAAACTCCGGGAGTTGGTGATGGACAGGAGGCCTGGCGTGCTGCAGCCTATGGGGTTGCAAAGAGTCGGACACGACTGAGCGACTGAACTAAACTGAAGTGTCACCAACACTAAAAGTATTCCCTGACCTCCTCATCTACCACTCAGATGGGAAGGGACATCAAGTATCTGTATCAAAGAGGACTGACAGAGACAGTAAACAGAATGTCAGGAGATCACTACTTGGCGATAGAAGCATTGGCTTTTTGAAGCAAGTTAGTAATTCTGCCCGGGATGTGGTGTAGCTATATATTCTTTGATCTGCCTCTTTGACAAAGATGCAAATGATCAACAAACAAGTTGACCTTCTACCACTGCTCTCTCCTTTCCAAACCAGGTCCTCATCACTTTTCTCACCTTTTAGGTGTCCTCATCATCTCTAGGCTTAGATCTCTCCAATCTATTCTATACAATGATTTGAATCCCTCAGTGGTTCCCCACTAACTATACGAAATCCAATTTTCTTAGAAGTGACACTCCAGGCTCTCTCCAAGATCTGGCTTCAACCTACCATTCCAGTCTTCTCTGCTACTGCTGCTGCTGCTAAGCCGCTTCAGTCGTGTCCGACTCTGTGCGACCCCATAGACAGCAGCCCACCAGTCTTCTCTACCACTGCTTAAATAACCTGAACCAAAAACACATAACTCATTTCTCCAAAACACGTTTCACACTGCATCCTTCTGTCACCTCACCACAGTTTTGCTCAGATGTCTCCTCCACCTAGAAGCCCTCCCATGCAACCATCTTCTGTGTGATGCTGGGATCCCATCTATCTTTCAAGGTCTAGGCTCACCCCCACCTTCTGCTTGACTCACTCCCTGATATCCACAGTTGAAATACAACCTTGAATTGTATTGCTTTTCATAGTTTAGAGATCATAGATACATTTTATCCTTATAGCAGCTTTGTTTCTGCTGCTTTTACAAACTCGGCCCAAGTGTCCTGCTAAGATCATTATGGCCAATGACAGAATTAGGGATTCAAACGTAGGCCTTCAGCCTCCAAGTACCCTGATTATACATCATACTATAGATGCTACTGACCTGCAGCACGACATCCTGGAGTGTGAAGTCAAGTGGGCCTTAGGAGGCATATAACAAACAAAGCAGGTGGCAGCAATGGAACTCTAGCTGAGCTATTACAAATCCAAAAAGATGATGCTGTTAAAATGATGCACTCAAAATGTCAGCAAATCTGGAAAACTCAGCAGTGGCCACAGAACTGGAAAAGGTGAGTTTTCATTCCAATCCCCAAGAAGGGCAATGCCAAAGAATGTTCAAACCACCATACAATTGCGCACATTTCACAGGCTAGCAAAGTTATGCTCAAAATCCTTCAAGATAGGCTTCAGCAGTACCCCCGAGAACTTTGAGATGTACCAGCTGGGTTTAGAAAAGGCAGAGAAACCAGAGATCAAATTGCCAACAATCGTTGGATCATGGAAAAAGCAAGAGAATTCCAAAAAAAAATCCATCCACTTCTGCTTCATTGACTATACTAAAGCCTTTCACTATGTGGATCACAAAAAACTGTGGAAAATTCTTAGAGATGGGAATACCAGACCACCTTACCTGACTCCTGGGGAACCCGTGTATGGGTCAAGAAGCAACAGTTAGAACGGGACATGGAACAACAGACTGGTTCCAAATTGGGAAAGGAGTACAACAAGGCTGTACATTGTCACTCTGCCTAGTTAACTTATATGCAGAACATCATGTCAAATGCCAGGATAGATGAATCCCAAGTTGGAATCAAGATTGCTGGGAGAAATATTAACAAACTCAGATATGCAGATGATACCATTCTAGTGGCAGAAAGTGAAAAAGAACTAAAGAGCCTCTTGATGAGGATGAAAAAGAGGAGAGTGAAAAAGCTGGCTTGAAACTCAACGTTCAAAAAACTAACATCGTGGCATCTGGTCCCATCAGTTCAGTTCAGTCGCTCAGTCGTGTCCGACTCTTTGCGACCCCATGAATCGCAGCACGCCAGGCCTCTCTGTCCATCACCAACTTCCGGAGTTCACTCAAACTCACGTCCATCAAGTCAGTGATGCCATCCAGCCATCTCATCCTCTGTTGTCCCCTTTTCCTCCTGCCCCAATCCCTCCCAGCATCAGAATTTTTTCCAATGAGTCAACTCTTCACATCAGGTGGTCAAAGTACTGGAGTTTCAGCTTTAGCATCATTCCTTCCAAAGAACACCCAGGGCTGATCTCCTTTAGAATGGACTGGTTGGATCTCCTTGCAGTCCAAGGGACTCTCAAGAGTCTTTTCCAACACCACAATTCAAAAGTATCAATTCTTCGGCAATCAGCTTTCTTACTTCTTGGCAAATAGAAGGTGACAAATTGGAAGCAGTGACAGATTTTATTTTCTTGGGCTCCAAAATCACTCTGGACAGTGACTGCAGCCATGAAATTAAGACATTTCCTTGGAAGGAAAGCTCTGAAAAACCTAGTGCATGCTAAGTCACTTCAACATGTCCAACTCTTTGCAACCCTATGGACAGTAGCCCGCCAGGCTCCTCTGTCCATGGGATTCTTCAGGCAAGAATACTGGAGTGGGTTGCCATGCCCTTCTGCAGGGCACCTTCCTGACCCAGGGAATGAACCTGTGTCTTTTTATGATTCCTGCACTGGCAGACGAGTTCTTTGCCACTAGTGCCACAAACCTAGACACCGTATTAAATAGCAGAGACATCACTTTGCCAACAAAGGTCTGTATAGTCAAAGCTGTGGTTTTGCCATAGTAGTCACATACGGCTGTGAGAGTTGGACTATAAAGAAGGCTGAGTGTTGAAGAATTGATGTTTCCTTTTTTTTTTTTTTTTGGCATTTGTAACATTTTTAATTTATTCATTTTTTAATTGAAGGACAATTGCTTTACAGAATTTTGTTGTTTTCTGTCAAACCTCAACATGAATCAGCAATGTGAAAGTGAAAGTTGCTCAGTCATGTCTGACTCTTTGCGATACCATGGACTATACAGTCGATGGGATTCTCCAGGCCAGAATACTGGAATGGGTAGCATTTCCCTCTACAGGAGATCTTCCCAACCCAGGGATGGAGGTGCTGGAGAAGACATGAGAGTTCCTTGGACAGCAAGGAGATCAAATCAGTCAATGTTAAAGGAAACCAATCCTGAATATTCATTGGAAAGATTGATGCTGAAGCTCATGCTCCAATACTTTGGCCACGTGATGGGAGGAGCTGACTCTCTGGCAAAGACCTTGATGCTGGGAAAGACTGAATGCAAAGGAGAAGTGTGTGGCAGAGGATAAGATAATTAGATAGCATCAACAACTTAATGGACATGAATTTGGGCAAACTATGGGAGAGAGCAGAGGATTAGGAAGCCTGGTGTGCAGCAGTCCATGGGGTTGGAAAGACACGACTTGGCGACTGAACAACAAGAGATGCAACCCTTGAAAATCTCTATCTTCTGTGCTCCCACAGTGCTTTATAATTCCAATATATATAATCCCAGTTCCACCTTATGTTATAGTTGGTGTATGTTTGGTGCAGGAAGGAACTTCATCTTTTTGTCATCTCAATATCTCCCAAGGTACCTATCATCTTCTTTACATATATCAGATGATCAATGATCATTGAATTTACGCTTTCCTTGTGTTAAGTTTCAAAACACTATAGTCAGTATCTAGAAGCAGAACAGGGTGGAGACTAGAGTGTGGGCTCTCCCTAGGCAAATTACTCAGCACCACTGTGCCATTGTCTACTTAAATGTAACATGGAAATGAGTATGCCTTCCTCGAATAGTTGTGAGGATTAAATGAAATAATGTACTTAACAATGGAGAAGGGGATGGCAATCCACTCCAGTATTCTTGCCTTGAGAATCCCATGGACAGAGGAGTCTGGTGGGCTACAGTCCATGGGGTCGCAAAGAGTTGGACACGACTGAGCAACTAAGCACATACACTTAACAAACAAGGGCCTGGCACAACTCAACACATACCAGCTACTATTAATATTACATAGTCCATTTTATGTCCCCCATATGGCACCTCAAGAGTGAAAATGACTAATTCCCAAAAATAATTCCTTCAAATCAAGAGAAATCTACTTAAATTAAGAATGCATAAATTAAGATCACACTGATTGTATTCAATCAATTTCATCAAGCTCTCTTTGTAATTTTTTTTTTTAATAGTCCAGTATATAAAATGTCCAGTTATCTGGGAAATTAATTTACACTGAATAACTCAATCGGTATTATGTGAAATAACAAGGTATTTAACATTAAAGGGTGTAAAAATAAGATAAGTGTGAGAGGAAATGTATATATTTATTTCTTCCCCCTTAGTCTTGCAGTGACTAACATTTCTCCTAAGCTAAGTATTATCAGGTGCTAGTCAAAGGCTTTAGCAATTAGAAGTGTTTGACTCTTCACCCTGAATGTAAAAAGCAAGCAAGGAATAAAGTCAGCAACTGGTCTTAAAGGTCTGTACAAAGCACACACTCAGTCCTCAAGGAATTAGAGCTTATCTAGTAAAATAAATGCAGACAGCGTTGAGTATGCTGGAGCAAACCCCGGAGTGGCCGCCCTGTCTGAGCTTGATAAGGCCTGTAGGCACCACACCTGAGTGAGTTACTCTGACTCTCAGTACAAACACGTTAAAGCAAGCTGAAAAGCCTTCCTATGCAACCATTCCTCTCAATGGGTCTCAGCTGCAATAAGAGGATCACTGAAGGAATTTCCGTGATTCTCTTTGGATCTAAACTCCTGGATTCTAACATCCCTCCTGTGGGGCACTAAGCCCAGGCAGAGGTGTAAAGCTGTTAACAACTTTAAAGGCCAAACCAAAGCGAAATTCTGGGCGCGGTTAAAGTCAGGGACCATCAGATTGGTTTGGAGGAGTTAAACCCGGAGCCAGGGCAGTTACAGAAAAATGACCGGGACTTCCGTGGTGGTCCAGTGGCTAAGATTCTGCACTCGCAACATAAGAGGCTCCCGATGGATCCCTGGTCAGAGAACTAGATCCCACACGCCACAACTAGGAGTTCGCCTGCCACATCTAAGACACGCCGCAAATCGATAAAAATAATTTTTTTTTTTAAGAAAAAATAAATAAAGAAAAATCATCCAGGTTGGGAGGAGCCGGCACGTAGACACCTTCGACCAAGACTTGAGTTCTGAAACTGCTCTTACCCGCCAGGGCTATTGACCTGGGGAACACTCACAACCCACAGACAAGGGCTCTGATCCTGGCTGGGCCACCGTTTCAGGTAACTGTCCCAAGTCAAACAAGGTAAAGCAAGCAGGGTCACAGTCTTTCAAACAACTTAAAAGAAACTGATGCTTTCTCTGATCTCCTGTTGGGACACCCCTGGCCCTCTTCCCAGCCCACTCCGATCCGTCCAAGGCGAGCGGAACTGCAGCGGCGGCCGGATGAGGTTCAAGTCCAGAGTTCGAATCATCCAGCCCAAGCCGGGCCTGGTTGAGCCTCGGAACTGCTCCCTCTGGGGGCCCCAGCGGGGCCACGCAGAGAGGGCCCCGACTCGGGAAAGTTAGGTTCTGCGCTCACCTTGGTGCTGGGGTCCGGGTCGGAGCAACAGCTGAGGGCAGCCTCGTCGGTGAGGCCGCCGGACGCGGGCTGTGGTTCTGCCATGGCCGCACTGCTGTATCACGGACGATAGTCCCCGTGAATGCAAGAGGTATCCACACTCCGCCCGCTGCTAAGCGCTTTTCACCAGCGCCGGCGCGACTGCGCCCCGGGGCGGGCGCCGCTGACTTCCAGCCACTCGCTTGCTGAAAAGGAAGTTGGCTTTCTGATGATTGGGTCGCAGTTCCTCCGCCCACAGCGCTCTACGCTCAAGACTACAATTCCCAAGGTGCTTTGCGTATGATGGAGGCCTGCGTGTGGTCTAAAAAAAAAAAAAACACTAACCCCAAATCGGCCCGAAGAAAGTGCCGTTTCTCTCTGTCGCTTGATGACCTAATTTTGTTTCTATTTAACTATTAAAGTTCAATAATCACCCATACCTCAAGGCTGCCACGTGGTAGGAGGTAGGAATCTGATGAAAAGAGAATTGGGAGCTATAATTTTTAAATTATAAGGACCCAAAACGATTTTCTCAGTTTAAGCAGCAGAGGATAATTAAAGCAACTCTGACTTAGTGAAAACCCTAGGTTTCGAGTTTTGGCTCCACTATTTATTAGCTCTGGAAGCTTGGACTAATTACTGACGTTTCTCTGAGCTTCACGGATTTTGGTGAGGATCAAATAAGATTTAAGTTACGGTTTCACTACTTACCTAAATGTCCATGACTTTCATCGTCTTTTATGTTGATTTTGCTAAGGCATGTATTTTAATTATGTTCATTGGACGACTTAGTCATCACTGTGTTTTGATGACTTGCACATAATAGATTGTCATTAAATACTTCATGTTGTTAAGACTAAATGATCATGACCAGTGTAAAAATAATTTAGAAAAGGACTTTATGTTAATAAATGAATGAGGCATGGGATTTGACAAGAGTTTCTAAGTGAAGAGCAGGGTCTTTCTAAATTAGCAAGAAGATAATAGATGGATGTCAGGAATTTGGATTGCAGGGAGTTGGGCAAAATAGAAACTAACTTACTCACCAAATCAAACAAGCAGGGCAGGGAGGCACCTGGTACCATGCACCTGGCCACCACCAAGATGTCTCCATCTCTCATCTCAGCTTCATTTTGTTCCATACACCTGCTCCACTGGTCTAGAAACCTGGAACTCTCAGCCTCTCACCAGAGAGAGAGGGAACCTCTTCCCTGAATTCTGATTTTGATAAAAATCCAGAGAGGAGCCTACGATTGGCCTAGACTAGGACCTGTACTTACTCCTATGGTCAGGGCACTGTGACTGACAGCCTGGGTTAGAACCACCAGGTTGGAGTTGGGGGGTGAAGCAGTTCTCCCAAAGGAAAGAGATGCTGCTCATATAGGAAGAAAAGTGTGAAAGTGTTAGTTGCTCAGTCATGTCCACTCTCTGCAGCCCCACAGAGTGTAGCCCACCAGACTCCTCTGTCCATGGAATTCTCCAGGCAAGAATACTGAAGTGGGTAGCCATTCCCTTCTCCAGAGGATTGTCCCAAGTCCGGGATTAAACCCAGGTCTCACACATTGCAGCCAGATTCTTTATCATCCTGTGCAAACTGAAGCATAGATGCCCACTGCAGAAAGGCGGGCAGGATAAGAATTTCAAAATTTTGTGCACACCTCGTAAGGTAAAGGAATTAGAGAAGGCGAGGTTCAGAGAAAGGACGAGACCGATACTCAATCAGTGTTTTAATCACTTTTAATGAGAACAGATCACTTTTAATGAGGTGAGAAGGGGCAGCAGTCAGACCAGTGAACTGCTGCGCTAGGTCAAGAAAAGAGCAGGTATATATAGAAAACATATATATGCAGAGATACATTGTTTTGAGGGGGTGTGTTTTTCCTCAAGATTATTTTGATTAGTTAGCTTTCAACAACTGGGGCAAGGGATTCCTGACACTGGCTGGAGACTGGGATTGGCTGGGAGCTGAACGTAATCAATCTTAATGTTCATTTCTTTCTTCGGGGGAGAAAGTTCTTTATTCTGTATAGAATGGTGGGGAGGACCTGGAGGGGAGTTTTAACTCCAGGCTATTTTGAGCCATGTAGCTTTCCTTCATTCCAGACCCTAAGGAATATATAAAAAGAGAAAGAGAGATGGATGTTGTCAATGTTCAGGGCTTTTTCGTGCTAGTAAATGAGGGTCAGGGGTTTGTGGTCTGGGAGGAAGGAAGTCTAAGGCCCTTAGTGTTGATTTTCTATTCTAGCTACCAAGGTCTCGAGCAGAACAGTCTTGACTTGATCTTGAGAAATGACTTGGATTCAGTCCTGGAGGAATCCCTTGAAAAGATTAAGCAAATAAGATCCAAATGTGAGTAGGAGCGTAATGAATATGAATGGTCCAAGAAGGGGCAGAATGGTTTTAGAAAAGGCAGAGGAACCAGACATCAAATTGCCAACATCCACTGGATCATCGAAAAAGCAAGAGAGTTCCATAAAAACATCTATTTCTGCTTTATTGACTATACCAAAGCCTTTGACTGTGTGGATCACAATAAACTGTGGAAAATCCTGAAAGAGATGGGAATACCAGACCACCTGACCTGCCTCTTGAGAAATTTGTATGCAGGTCAGGAAGCAACAGTTAGAACTGGACATGGAACAACAGACTGGTTCCAAATAGGAAAAGGAGTACGTCAAGGCTGTATATTGTCACCCAGCTTATTTAACTTATATACAGAGTACATCTGGAGAAGGTAATGGCACCCTCTTCCAATACTCTTGCCTGGAAAATCCCATGGATGGAGGAGCCTGATAGGCTGCAGTCCATGGGGTCGTTAAGCGTCAGACACGACTGAATGACTTCACTTTCACTTTTCACTTTCATGCATTAGAGAAGGAAATGGCAACCCAATCCAGTGTTCTTGCCTGGAGAATCCCAGGGATGGGGGAGCCTGGTGAGCTGCCATCCCTGGGGTCGCACAGAGTCGGACACGACTGAAGCAACTTAGCAGCAGCAGAGTACATCATGAGAAATGCTGGGCTGGAAGAAGCACAAACTGGAATCAAGATTGCCAGGAGAAATATCAATAACCTCAGATATGCAGATGACACCACCCTTAAGGCAGAAAGTGAAGAGGAACTAAAAAGCCTCTTGATGAAGGTGAAAGAGGACAGTGAAAAAGTTGACTTAAAGCTCAACATTCGGAAAATGAAGATCATGGCATCTGGTCCCATCACTTCATGGGAAATAGATGGGGAAACAGTAGAAACAGTGTCAGACTTTATTTTTTTGGGCTCCAAAATCACTGCAGATGGTGACTGCAGCCATGAAATTAAAAGATGCTTACTCCTTGGAAGGAAAGTTATGACCAACCTAAATAGCATGTTCAAAAGCAGAGACATTACTTTGCCAACAAAGGTCCATCTAGTCAAGGCTATGGTTTTTCCTGTGGTCATGTATGGATGTGAGAGTTGGACTGTGAAGAAGGCTGAAGAGCGCCGAAGAATTGATGCTTTTGAACTGTGGTGTTGGAGAAGACTCTTGAGAGTCCCTTGGACTGCAAGGAGATCCAACCAGTCCATTCTGAAGGAGATCAGCCCTGGGATTTCTTTGGAAGGAATGATGCTAAAGCTGAAACTCCAGTACTTTGGCCACCTCATGCGAAGAGTTGACTCATTGGAAAAGACTCTGATGCTGGGGGGGATTGGGGACAGAAGGAGAAGGGGACGACAGAGGATGAGATGGCTGGATGGCATCACTGACTTGATGGACGTGAGTCTGAGTGAACTCCGGGAGATGGTGATGGACAGGGAGGCCTGGCGTGCTGCAATTCATGGGGTCGCAAAGAGTCAGACACGACTGAGTGACTGAACTGAACTGAACTGAACTGGATAGTTATTAGACCTTGGGCTATTTCCTGGAGGCTGTCTGATAAGTCTTTAGATAGTGCATGGTAGCTTTGGATGGAGGTGGTTAGGCCAGCAGTTCTTGTTCCAATTCTAGCTGCTATTCCTAGTCCCACTGAGAGAGGAATGAAATGATGGTTCATTTCATTCGTTTGTGAATGAGAGGAATGGGTAGGGATTGATCATTGGGGGCTATAAAAATGTTTGGACTGGAGTATACCAGGGTGCAGGTTCCAGTCCAATTAGTAGGTAAACAGAGGTATGAAGATGCCCCACACAAGAAAAACAGGCCAGGTGTCACAATACAACCCGAAGAAGGAAACAGCAACCCACTCCAGTACTCTTGCCTGGAAAAATCCCATAGACAGAGGAGCCTGGGAGGCTGAAGTCCATGGGGTCGCAAAGAGTCGGACACGACTGAGCAACTTCACTTTGACTTTGACAATACAACAGCTGAAGTCGATGGCGAAGAGGAGTTGGGGAGTGGGGGTTTGATCATTCGTTCAACAACAGTCAGGAAACCCACTAAGGTGGCCCCAACAATGGGATAAGTGGAGGAATATGCTGAGGGAAACTGTCCTGTAAAGGTTAAAGAGTGTCCTGTAGGACCAGAAACATTATATATAGCTTTTCCAGTGGCAAAGAGTAAAGTGGAGGTATGATTACACATGGATTTAGGGATTATGCCCACGGGTTGGTCATATGAGCTATTTCTGGAATTTCTAGATATGCAAAAAGGAGCTGGTCGTAATAGTGTTACTCTCTGGGTGATAGGGCCTCCTATTGGAGGTTTTCCATTGTAGGAGGGAAGGTCAGTGAGTAAAGATTCTAAGAGTTTGTCCGAATTTCGGATTTGATCATTAGTGTAAAGATATTTAAGATTTGAGACATATAAAGGCTCTCCACAGTATGAGTGGTGTAGGGATGTGTTACCAGTGGTCCAGTCAAGGATGGATGTGGGGAGGGCTGAATCTCCCAGAGGAGTTATAGATAGACATATCCAGCAGTCTTTAGCCAATTGTGGGTTAGATGCATTGAGGAGAGTATGGGTTAAATTAAGGGTCTGGAATAGATAGTTGAGGTGAGGATTTTGAAAGAGTTCTTGGGTCAGAGGAAAGAGAGAAGATAAAAAGAAGATGTCAAACAACATTTGGGGAAGTGAATACATGATAGACTACTGTGGAGAAGAATTGGATTTCGAAAGGGTAAAAGTTATAAAAGGTTTCCTGCAGCCACAGGGTGAAGATGTAATCTTCAATGTGTTTGCACGTGGATCCTTGAGGACTCACGACCCAGATATCTGCCAGGAGGTGTTCCAGAAATAATTGTAGCTGTGAAACCGATAGGTTCATCCGTCATCAGTTGGGGCCAGTGGAAGCTGGGGAACTTTAGAGCTGTAGGGCCTCTGTGAGGAACTTGGTAAGTATTAGTCATAAGCATTCTCATCATTGGGCTGCATAACCTTTTTTAGTCAAGTAATGTGCACCCAAGGGGTGATTTCTTTTAATTTAGCAGCGATAGGGGTCAGTAGAAGTACTGTGTAGGGTCCTTGCCATTTTGGGGTTAGATCTGAGTGGGACTGATCTAATTGTCTCCTATTTGGAGGGATGGGTACGGGAGATTGGGATGTGGTCAAGGGAGTAGGTTATCCATATGTTGCCAAAGGGCATCTCGTATCTGGGCAAGTAAGGGAAAAGGAAGGTGGGATGGTAGTTTGGGACCGTCATGGGAGTGGGGGAATCCTAAAGGTACTATGAGCCTCCCATACATGGCCTTGAATGGACTGATATTTAGAGGTTTTTTTGGTAAGGCCCAGACCTTTAAGAGGGCTAAAGGAAGGAGTTTAGTCCAATCTTGATGAAGTTCGATTGTTAATTTGGTCAGAGTTTCTTTTAAGATTCGGTTGGCTCTCTCAACCTTACCTGAGGACTGGAGATGATAAGGAAGGTGAAACCTCCAAGGAACTTGAAGGGTTTGTGCAATATTTTGGGTGATTTGGGATGTGAACTCGGGCCTGTTGTCAGACGGGAGGGAGGAAGGCATTCAAACCTAGGGAGAATTTCAGTAAGAATAAGGTGAGTCACAGTAGGGGCTTGTTTGTTAGTAGTTGGGAAAGCTTCAATCCATCCAGAAAATGTATCTACAAAGACTAGGAGGAATTTAATCCTTTTTGCAGGTGGCATGCAGGTGAAATCTGCTTGCCAGTCTTGTGCAGGAAGATGCCCGCAAATTTGGTGGGTGGGGAAAGGAGGTGGGGGGGGGCGAATGTTAGAATTAGGGTTTGTCCTCTGACAAGTGATACAAGTTTGGGTCAGATTATTTCAATAAGCCGCATTATCTTTAGTCAGCTCAATAAAGTTCCGAAGTAAAGTCTTAAGTACTTTTGCAGAGGGGTGGAAAAGGGAATGTAAATATGAAAGTAATATGCGGATGTTAGGCTTGTCAATTTGGGCTATAGTAAAGACAGGACTAACAGAGGCGGCCTGCCTCTTTGCTTCGTGATCTGCTATATTGTTATAAAAGGAGATAGGGCCATGTCACAATCCCATGTAACGGACAGTGGTGGAAGCAATTTGTGCCTTGGAGAGAGAGGCTCTGTAGCCCCAGTTGCCTGGGGCATTTAATACCATCGCAGTGTGGACTAGGCAGTTATGGCAAGAGGAACTACATTACAATAAATCGTCTGCATATTGAAGTAAGGTAGTAGAGCCTAGGTCTAAAGTTTGTAGGTCTATTTGAAGGGCTTGACCCAAACAATGAGGGCTATCTCTAAACCCTTGTGGCAAAACGGTCCAACTTAATTGTTGAGATTGATATGTGGCTGGGTCCGTCCAGGTAAAGGCAGATAGGGGCTGTGAGGAGAGGTGTACAGGTATAGTAAAGAAAGCACCTTTGAGGTCTAACACTGTGAAATAGAGTGTGTCGGGGGAATATGTGAGAGAAGGGTGTAGGGATTGGTGACCACGGGGTGTACGGCTATTATGGCCTCATTGATCCTGCAAAGATCTTGGACTAGATGCCAGGAGTAGGGTACCTTTTTGACTGCCAGTATGGGGGTATTATCGGAGAGGGCAATGGCACCCCACTCCAGTACTCTTGCCTGGAAAATCCTATGGACGGAGGAGCCTGGTAGGCTGCAGTCCATGGGGTCGCTAGGAGTCGGACACGACTGAGCAACTTCACTTTCACTTTTCACTTTCATGCACTGGAGAAGGAGAAGGCAACCCACTCCAGTGTTCTTGCCTGGAGAATCCCAGGGACAGGGGAGCCTGGTGCGCTGCCGTCTATGGGGCCGCACAGAGTTGGACACGACTGAAGCGACTTAGCAGCAGCAGCAGCATGGGGGTATTATGAGGTGAAGAGATAGGCCACAAAAGGCCGGCTTTGGGCAGTCGGAAGATTATTGGTTTAAGTCCCTGTCGGGGTTCTGTAGTCAGGGTATACTGAGTTTGGATTGTGACCTGAGAGGGATTCTTCAGAAAAACCTGTACAGGGAATGGTGTTGAGCTACTGATGGGGCTTCCATGTCCCAAACCCAAGGTTTATTGGGGGAAGATCAGGGAGCAGGTTTTGGGAGTGAGGGCTGGCCAAGGGTTCGGGTGCCATTTGGATTCAAAGAATTGATGTGGGATCTAAGAATGGGAGGTTTAAAGAAGTTCGCAGCTTAGCGAGAAGATCACATCCCATTAATGCCATTGGGCATTGAGGAACTACTATAAAAGAATGTGTTAATGTTGTTTTGCCAAAAGAACAAAGGAGAGGAGGGGTTATTTTGGGATGAAAGAGGATCTTTTCATGAGACCCCTTTGATGGCCACTTCTGAAGGTTGGAGAGGGCCATGAAAGGAGGTTAAAAGTGAAAAGGCCGCTCCAGTGTCTATTACAGGGCTTCCCTGGTGACTCAGAGGTTAAAGCGTCTGTCTGCAATGTGGGAGACCAGGGTTCGATCCCTGGGTTGGGAAGATCCCCTGGAGAAGGAAATGGCAACCCACTCCAGTATTTTTGCCTGGAGACCATGGAGAGAGGAGCCTGGTAGGCTATAGTCCACGGGGTCGCAAAGAGTTGGACATGACTGAGCGACTTCACTTTCACTTGCAGCGTCTATTATGAACGAGACTTCGTGCCTGGTCACTATGCCAATTACCTGAAGCTCCGAGTCTGTCCATATGGGGCATACTTGGGGTCTGGAGCTTGGGCTCCATCACTGGAATAATTTAGGCAAATTGAATCGTCCCTCAGCTCATCCGATGAACCATGGTCTGGGATGTCAGGGCCCCCCAGAGTCTGGTTCCCGGCCCATTGTTGTTGGGCCTGAGGTGGACCCCGAGATTTGGTAGGTAGTGCCCAAGGACAATCCATTTTCCACTGGCCCCATTCTTTGCGGGTGGGGCAGAGTTTGGTGGGTGGCCAGGGGTTTGGGCAGGACTTAGCCCAGTGTCCCATTTGGTTGCATCTGAAGCAGGGGCCTGGAGGGTTAGGTCCCATATAGGTGGGCCAAGGTTGATGGGCCAAAGGGATTGAATTTTTTTCTTGGATAGCTGTAGCGAATAAAGCATATTTGGCCTTTCTTTCATTTTCTTTTTCCCTTTTCGCTTCTTCCTCTCTATTATTGAAAACTTTAAAGGCTATTTCTAGGAGATCTTGCTGAGGGGGTTCAGGGGTTTTGGTGAATATCAGGGGCTGACTAACTTATGAACTGGACGTGTAAGTATAGGAGTCCAGCGGGGGTGAAAATATCCAGGTTATTGTATTTCTGGACTGCTTCAGTAAGCTGTGAAAGAAAAAGGGCAGGGTTTTCATCCTTTTCTTGAGTTGCTTCTCTAATCTTACCGTAGTTCACGTGAATGTGAGAGTTTTTAGCATTCCTTTTAGTAAACAAGTGATCATATGATGTAGGTACCAGACACTGGCATTGCCAGCTTGATGTGTCCACCGTGGCTCAGTTAAAGGAACTGCATCATCAGCCACTAGATTAGTCCTATCTTGGTTATGGAGCTGATCAGCATGAATTCCAGCTGCCTGCCATATCCGTTCCTTTTCATCAGGGGTCAAAGTGGCATTTAGGATGTAATAAAGATCATTCCAGGTTAAATGATATGCTTGTGTAAGGCAGAAGAATTCCTTTCTATATCTAGTAGGATTTTCTGAAAAAGATCCCAATTTTTCTTCAGTTTGGCTCATATCGGAAATCGAGAAAGGCACATGAACCCGTGTAGGGCCCTCTGGTCCTGCTTCCTCTCTCAGTGGAAACATGTGTTTGCTTCGGGACCTGGTCAATGGAGGGGGAGTGGAAATCTCTTTTGGGGTTTTGGGGGGTCATTGCTTCCTAATTTGGAGGAGGAAGGGCTAGAGGGTGAGATCTTGTCTCTGGAAGCCTCATCTCCAGGGCGGTAGGAAGGAGGCTCAACCGCCGGGTTGAAATCAGGAGCTGAGGGTTTAGGGGGCCTTTTAAGGTCTTTAGATTTGGATTCTTTTGTAGTGGAGGGGGAGAGAAAATAGGAGGATTTGATAGGTAGAACAGTTCTTGCAGAGAGAAGGACGGCTTCTAAGGTTCCAGAAGTCTTGAATACAGGGGACCTCTGAACATTTGCCATTCTGTTTGAGGAAGTTAGTAACATCTGATAAAATATTAAAGTAGAAAATCCCAAACTCAGGCCAGCGGTTTTGGTTATCCAATTTGTACTGAGGCCAAATTTGAGTACAAAGTGACTTGAGTTTATGAACCTTGAGATTAGTCAAGAGTAGAGGTTTGAGGTTTCATTTTACGCAGGCCAAGGGAGAGTCCCGTGGGACAGATTGGCTTGACCCCATAGCAAATGGCTAGCGACTGTCCGGTCGAGAGAAAAGTTTGTCACCTACTCCTTCGACTGGGCAAAGGAAGAGAGAGAGACTCTGAAGGAGGGAAGGACATCCCCCAAGTCCCTCTCCAGAGGGCCTTTTGGCTGGAGGATTCCCCGGGAACTCAGAAAGGAGGATAGTCTATGGCGCCCTAGAGTACCATCCGAGCTTAGCTGGGCTACTGGGTCAGGCGCAAATTCGTGGTGGATGGAGGGAGGTTGAATGGCAAAAGGCCTCTGTCCTGGAGTTGGTCAGTCTCTCAAAAAAGAGAGTGTAGAGAAAAGAGGAAGAGAGAAAGAGAGAGAGAGAGAGGCCAATATTCCTTGGGGTATGTGGAAAACCAATAAAGCCCTTACACAGGGCTTGTATGGCTCACGAAGGCACAGGGCGTCCTCTCGAGGAGATCTTGAAAGCCCAGGCGGGAAAGTGAGCTTGGCAGGTTTCCACCCTCCAAAGAGCTGGCCATGGAGAATGAGAAGGAACCTCAACCTCCTGGGTTTTGTCACCAAAATTATAAGGTAAAGGAACTGGAGAAGGTGAGGTTTGGAGAAAGGATGAGACCGATACTCTACAGGAACAGATCACCTTTAATGAGGCGAGAAGGGGCAGCAGTCAGACTGTGAACTGCTGCGCTAGGTCAAGAAAAGAGCAGGTATATATAGAAAACATATATATACGGAGATACATTGTTTTGAGGGGGTGTGTTTTTCCTCAAGATTATTTTGATTAGTTAGCTTTCAACAACTGGGGCAAGGAATTCCTGAGACTGGCCGGAGACTGGGATTGGCTGGGAGCTGAACATAATCAATCTTAATGTTCATTCCTTTCTTTGGGAGAGAAAGTTCTTTATTCTGTATAGAATGGTGGGGAGGACCTGGAGGGGAGTTTTAACTTCAGGCTATTTTGAGCCGTGTAGCTTTCCTTCACACTTGGTACTAACTTACTGGGGAATATTGAGTAAAAACTCATTGTACTAGAATTACAGTACTTAGACATGGAGTACTTAGACCTTAAAGCTGCTAAACCCAGGGATTGAGGCAAGACCTTCAACACACTGTGTATCACCAGTAAATTTTTGCATAGGAAATCCAGATGAAATAAATTTGTCTGAAATATTTTATTGAAAAGACATTCCAAACTGTTTTTCCTCTAACCCCTCTGGTGAATTTCCCAGAATATATGAGAGATAAACCACATAAATGGATAGGAAGACCCAATATCATTAAATGCTTTTTCCTTTATAAATTAATACATTAATGTAATTCAATTCCAATTAAAATCCTGATAGGTTTTTCAATGAATTGAATAAGCCAATTGTAGATTCTAATTTTAGAACCCCAAATAGACAAGACACATTTGAAGAATAAATAAGGGGAGTACCCTAGTGGCCTAGTGGTTACAATTCAGTGCTTCCACTGCTGTGGCCCTGGGCTGAGGAACTGAGATTTCCCAAGCCATGTGGCAAGGCCAAAAAAAAAAAAAAAGTAGGGAAACCTACCTATCTAGATAACAAGAGTAAGGGACTTGCTTGGTGGTCCAGTGGTTAAGTATCCACCTTCCAATGCAGGGACACAGGTTTGATCCCTGTTCAAGGAACTGAGAGCCCACATGCATTGGGGCAACTAAGCCCACAGGCCACAACTACCGAGCCCAGGAGCTCTGGAGCCTGCACACCACAGCTAGAGGAGCTCTCGAGCTGCACTGGAAGATCCCACATGCTGCAGTGAAGATTCCGAGTGCTGCAACCAAGACCTGAAGCAGCCAAGTAAATGAATAAATAAATAAATCTACAGGAAAACAATACAGTAATAGCACTGGTATAGATCAATAAATGGAAACTCTGGCAAGCAGCTCTAAAACAACTCCAGTAATCCCCAACTCCTGGTATTTATGCTCTTGAGTTAGCCCCTTCCTTTAAATATAAGTTTGGTGACTCACTTCTAAGTAAGAGAATATGGCAGAACTGATGGGCTGTAACTTCCGAGTTACACTATGTAACAACTGTGATTCTTGTCTTGGGATCTCTCTCTCTCTCTCTTTTTCTCCAATCTCTACTAAGAGGGTAAGTTAAGCTGCCACGTTGAGAGCAGCACTATAGAGAGACCCAGGTAACAAGGCATTGATGTTCCCCGTGAATAGCTAGTGAGGACCTGAGACTTGCCAACGGCCATGTAAGTGAGCTTGGAAGTTCTCTCCTAGGGAACTTTGAGATGACTGCTGCCTCAGGTTACTCCTTAACTTTGATTTTGTGAGAAATCTTGAGCCAGAACTACCTGGCTAGTCCACTCCCAGATTCCTAACCTACAGAAACTATGAGATAATAAAATTTTCTTGTTTATTAGCTGCTAAAGTTTTGGAGTAATTTGTTATGCAGTGATACACAGCTAACACACACATGCATGCACATGAAAATTTGATTTAGATGAGAGCTAGTACTGCAGATCAGTGGGGAAAGGATGACTATTTCAATGAACTGTGCTGGAACACTCTCATTTATCTATATGAATAAAGTAATTTTCTCCATCTCATACCATAAAGAAAAACAGAAGTCCAACTGTATTAAAGATATAAAAGTGAAAAGGCAAAACTTAAACATGTAAAGAATAAGATATCAGAGAATGCGTTATAAATTCATGGTAGGAATTTCTTAATGAGATGTAAAAGCACAAAATATAAAAGAAAAAATATTCTATCTAAAGCACACCATTAAAAAAGGAAAAAGACAAACCACAAAGCGGGAGAAAGTAGGGGAAACACACATAGCCAACAAAGGATCAGTATCCATAACATGTAAAAACCCTTACAAATCATGAGAGAAAGGTAACTCAATAGAAAAAATGTCAAAAGAGAAAAATAAGCAGTTTGCAAAAGACAAAACACAAGTAGCTAATAAGCATATAAAAAAATGCTCTAACTTGCTGGAAAACAGGGAAATGCTATTAAATATAAAAATGAGGTTTCTTTCATATTCTTCTGATTGAGAAAAATTTTAAATTTTGTTGTCTATCAGTATCAAGTGTTGTGAATGAGGAGCAATGTTTGCTGGTGGAAACCAAAATTATTATAAACATTTTAGAAAATAATTTGACAGTATCTAAAGTAAACAAAACATTCAAACATTTGGGTAGTTCACAACATTTAGAACTAGTTGAACAATCAGGTCTTGGGAGAAATAGGAATAGAAACTTTCCATGGATTCAGGATAGTTTCTCTGGATTCATCAGTAGACCGATTTGCTCAAATCCCCTTTTATCTTTGTGTGTCTCCATTCATGTATACCTGTGGCGAATTCATTTCGATATTTGGCAAAACTAATACAATATTGTAAAGTTTAAAAATAAAATTAAATTAAAAAAAAATAAAGGAATGTAAAAAAAAAAAAAAGATTTATAGTCTTGCAGTCTAGCTAATCTAGTTTTCACATGCATATCCCCGCAGGGCTCTGAGACCAGTGTCCTCCAGAATCACAGGACAGGAGAAATTCCCCAAACCCAAAGGAAGGACAGCTGGGCAGACAAAAGATGTTTATGGTTTTGTGATAGCAATGTAAAATATTCTTTTATCATATTTCAAATAGGTTATGGTTGTGACTAGGAAGACTGTTGATTTTTTGCATAGTAATATTGCAAGCAGCCATCTAACAGAATTCTCATATTCTTTTTTAAAAAATTGATTAATTTATTTTAATTGGAGGCTAATTACTTTACAATATTGTGGTGGCTTTTGCCATACACTGACAAGAATCAGCCATGGGTGTACATGTGTCCCTCCATCCCGAACCCCCCTCCTGAGCCCCCCTCCCACCTCCCTCCCCATCTCATCCTTCTGGGTTGTCCCAGTGCATCGGCTTTGAGTGCCCTGTTTCATGCATCAAACTTGGACTGGTCATCTATTTCACCTATGGTAATATACATGTTTCAATGCTATTCTCTCAAATCATCCCACCCTTGCCTTTTCCCACAGAGTCCAAAAGTCTGTTCTCTTTTGCTATCTTGCATATAGGGTCATTGATACTATCTTTAATATACTATATTGGTGTTTTATTTCTGACTTCACGCTGTATAATAGGCTCCAGTTTCATCCACCTCATTAGAACTGACTCAAATGTGTTCTTTTCAATAGCTGAATAACATTCCATTGTGTATATATACCACAACTTCCTTATCCACTCATCTGCCGATGGATATCTAGGTTGCTTCCATGTCCTAGCTATTGTAAACAGTGTTGCAATGAACACTGGAGTACGTGTGTCTTTTTCAATTCTGGTTTCCTAAGCCCAGCAGTGGGATGGCTGTGTTGTATGGCCTCTTGAGAAACCTATATGCAGGTCAGGAAGCAATAGTTAGAACTGGACATGGAACAACAGACTGGTTCCAAATAGGAAAAGGAGTATGTCAAGGCTGTATATTGTCACCCTGCTTATTTAGCTTCTATGCAGAGTACATCATGAGAAACGCTGGGCTGGATGAAGCACAAGCTAGAATCAAGATTGCCAGGAGAAATATCAATAACCTCAGATATGCAGATGACACCACCCATATGGCAGAAAGTGAAAAGGAACTAAAAAGCCTCTTGATGAAAGTGAAAGAGGAGAGTGAAAAAGTTGGCTTAAAGCTCAACATTCAGAAAACTAAGATCATGGCATCTGGTCCCAGCACTTCATGGGAAATAGATGGGGAAACAGTGGAAACAGTGTCAGACTTTATTTTTGGGGGCTCCAAAATCACTGCATGGTGATTGCAGCCATGAAATTTAAAAGATGCTTACTCCTTGGAAGGAAAGTTATGAGCAACCTAGATAGCATATTCAAAAGCAGAGACATTACTTTGCCAACAAAGGTCCGTCTAGTCAAGGCTATGGTTTTTCCAGGGGTCATGTATGGATGTGAGAGTTGGACTGTGAAGAAAGCTGAGTGCTGAAGAATTGCTGCTTTTGAACTGTGGTGTTGGAGAAGACTCTTGAGAGTCCCTTGGACTGCAAGGAGATCCAACCAGTCCATTCTAAAGGAGATCAGTCCTGGGTGTTCTTTGGAAGGAATGATGCTAAAGCTGAAACTCCAGTACTTTGGCCACCTCATGCGAAGAGTTGACCCATTGGAAAAGACTCTGATGCTGGGAGGGATTGGGGGCAGGAGAAGGGGACGACAGAGGATGAGATGGCTGGATGGCATCACCGACTTGATGGACGTGAGTTTGAGTGAATTCTGGGAGTTGGTGATGGACAGGGAGGCCTGGCGTGCTGCAATTCATGGGGTCACAAAGAGTCGGACACGAATGAGTGACTGAACTGAACTGATGGCAGTTGTATTTCCAGTTTTTTAAGGAATCTCCACACTGTTCTCCATAGTGGCTGTACTAGTTTGCATTCCCATTAACGGTGTAAGAAGGTTCCCTTTTCTCCACATCCACTCCAGCATTTACTATTTGTAGACTTTTTGATCACAGCCATTCTGACCAGTGTGAGATGGTACCTCACTGTGGGCTTTTTTTGTATTTCTCTGATAATGAGTGATGTTGGGCATCTTTTCAAGTGTTTGTTAGCCATCTGTATGTCTTCTTTTAGAGAAGGCAATGGCAAGCCACTCCAGTACACTTGCCTAGAAAATCCCATGGATGGAGAAGCCTGGTGGGCTACAGTACATGGGGTCGCCATGAGTAGGTCGCAACTGAGCGACTTCACTTTCACTTTTCACTTTCATGGCAATGGAGAAGGAAATGGCAACCCACTCCAGTGTTCTTGCCTGGAGAATCCCAGGGATGGCAGAGCCTGGTGGGCTGCTGTCTATGGGGTCGCACAGAGTCAGACACGACTGAAGTGACTTAGCAGCATGTCTTCTTTGGAGAAATATCTGTTTAGTTTTTTGGCCCATTTTTTGATTGGTTTGTTTATGTTTCTGGTATTGAGCTGCATGAGCTGCTTGTATATTTTGGAGATTAGTTCTTTGTCAGTTGCTTCATTTGCTATTATTTTCTCCTATCCTGAAGGCTGTCTTTTCACCTTGCTTATAGTTTCCTTCGTTGTGCAAAAGCTTTTAAGTTTAATTAGGTCCCATTTATTTATTTTTGGTTTTATTGAATTCTCATATTAACAGTTTTTAAACATTGAAAATAGATTTCTAATTAAATGATAAATTTTCATTGAAATTAGATCAAGGAATGATTTAATATAACTTGCCTGCTACAAAACTAGACAGCCTATTAAAGAGCAGAGACATTACTTTACTGACAAAGATCTGTCTAGTCAAAGCTATGGTTTTTCCAGTAGTCATGTATGGATGTGAGAGTTGAACCATAAAGAAAGCTGAGCACCAAAGAATTGATGCTTTTGAACTGAAGTGTTGGAGAAGACTCTTGAGAGTCCCTTGGCCTGAAAAACAATCCAAACAGTCCATCCTAAAGGAAATTAGTCCTGAATGTTCATTGGAAGGACTGATGTTGAAGCTGAAACTCCAATACTTTGGCCGCCTGATGCAAAGAGCTGACTCATTGGAAAAGACCTTGATGGTGGGAAAGATTGAAGGCAGGAGGGGAAGGGGATGACAGAGGATGAGATGTTGGATGACATTACCGACTCAATGGACATGAGTTTGAGCAAGCTCTAGGAGTTGGTGATGGATAGGGAAGCCTGGCATGCTGCAGTCAGTGGGGTTGCAAAGATTTGGACACGATTGAGACTGAAATGAATGAGTATATTTAGTAGAGGACAGGATTTTCTTGAGGGAATCATTGAAGTTTTCCCTGAGAGGTAGCATTTCGACTGAGGTATGTAAGATTAGGGGCTTTCCTGGTGGCTCAGTAGTAAAGAATCTATCTGCCAAGCAGGAGACACAGGTTCTATTCCTGGGTCAGGAAGATTCCCTGGAGGAGGAAATGGCAACCCCCTCCAGTATTCTTACCTGGGAAATCCCATGGACAGAGGAGCCTGGTGGGCTACAGTTCAAGGGGTCACAAATGGATCAGACATGACTTAGTGGCTAAAAACAACAAGAAGGTAAAGACAGTGTGTCCTACTAAGTATATATCCAGAAGATCATCGTGCTTACCCTCTAAGTATAGGGCCAAGATTTGAATAGAAAAAAAGATTGATAAAACCTAAATGTCCAACTGTGAGAAAATAAATTGTGTTATTTTCATACAGTGGAATAATATACATAAGTGAAGATGTCTGAGGAACATATTCTAACACTGATAAATCTCACAAACAGAAGTTAAATAATTAAAAGTTGCAAAGGAATGCACATGACCAATACAATTTTTGCCAAGTTTTAAACTCCGTGTGAATATAATGGGCCTTCCCTGGTGGCCCGGATGATAAAAAATTCTGCCTGCAATGCAGGAGACCTGGGTTCGATCCCTGAGTCAGAAAGATCCCCTGGAGGACGGCATGGCAACCCACTCCAGTATTCTTGCCTGGAGAATCCCCATGGATAGAGGAGCCTGACAGGTTACAGTGCCTAGGCTCACAAAGAGTCAGACATGACTGAAGGGACTGAGCATGCACACAAGGGTATAATGTATTCAGTTCAGTTGCTTCCTCGTTCAGTTGTGTCTGACCCTTTGTGACCCTATGGACTGCAGCATGCCAAGCTTCCTTGTCCATCACCATCTCCTGGAGCTTGCTCAAACTCATGTCCATTGAGTCGGTGATGCCATCCAACCATCTCATCCTCTGATGTCCCCTTCTCCTCCTGCCTTCAATCTTTCCCACCATCAGGGTCTTTTCCAATGAGTCAGCTCTTCGCATGAGGTGGCCAAAGTATTAGAGTTTCAACTTCAGCATCAGCCCTTCCAATGAACATTCAGGACTGATTTCCTTTAGGATGGACTGGTTGGATCTCCTTGCAGTCCAAGGGACTCTCAAGAGCCTTCTCCAACACCACAGTTCAAAAGCATCAGTTCTTTGGCGCTCAGCTTTCTTTATGGTCCAACTTTCACATCCACATATGACTACTGGAAAAAACTCTCACATCCATACATGACTACTGGACATACTTGAGGGGGACATAATTCAACCCACTTCAAGGCACACATAACTTTTTTTTTGTTTTTGTTAGTAAAATTAACATTAGGAAATTTACTCAGAGTATATATTTAAAATAATTTTATGGAAGAGTTAATTGTCCTTAATGAACATTGTTTTACTTGTGGCCTAAGTTCCAATTGTAATTCTTTTTTTTTTGTCTTTTTATTAAATAAAATGGACAACTAAACAGAATATAGGTGTGCTGTTTCAGCCATAAACTAATAATCCTGGAAGAAATGCTCTACGAATGAACTGTGGATAATTACTTGAGATATATATATTCAAGATATTTTACTTGAATGACTATCTAAATTATTATTTGATAATAAGAACAAGTGGCTGTGGTAGGACAATTATTAACCACAAATATTGATAAGCTGTGTACTTTAATTGCATGCTCCTTGCAACATCTAGATATTTCCAGTTGGTTGTCTTGATGTTTTTCTTTCTGTCAATAGTATCATCCCCTGGAGGAGGAGGAGGAGGCATGAAAGCAAACATCATGGACTTAGGATTTTTTGGAACAGGAAGGGAACTTAGAGATCATCTCATCTCCCACATTTCATTTTATAAATGAGGACACCCAGGACTATAGCAATTTCACAGTCCGACTTTCAGAAGTGATTAGTTGAGTAATTGGGTAGCACAGTCCCAGGCCTAAAATTCAGGTCCTCAAATTTCCAGTTCAGTAATTTTTTTTCTTTACTACATATGCTAACACTAATAACTGGCATTGATTAAGCCATTACTGTGTACTACTGTGCTAAGTGTTTTTGTATACATTCCCTCCTTGTATTTTCAGGGACGTTTAATTCTCAGGGTCTTCCGCAGTCTAACCATTCAGTGTTTTAATATGTACTACATGGTGTTTTCTTTTTATTAAGTCTCAAGAAAACTATGGAAACTATACTTTCCCCATATCTCAGGCATCCTCAGGAATGTTATCATTTGGTAGTTTTCCGTGAACCTAGTTTTCTGCCAGAGTTAATGAAACTTTTGCATGGACTGCAATACTAACAAACCTAATGCTGCAATCTACATCTTCGGAACAAAAACTCTGTCCATGTTTAGTTTTATTTCTTTAGAATATATTTTCGAAAGAGGAATTTGTAGTTTAAGGCATATAGATATATATTTAAGGCTCTTTAAAGAATATGGTATTCTGTAACTTATTTCTGACTACATCCAAATATAGCTATACCTCTGACTGGGAAGATGGCAAGGATTAAATCTGCCATAACTCCATAGGTGTCAAAAATAGATGATGAAGCAAGGATGGATCAGAGAGAGACCCTTTATTACAGCCCAACAAATGATAGAAGCATCACATAGGAGGCCAGTGCTGGGCAACAGTATGGGCCCAGATGCAGGTGAGGTTGGAGATAGATGGGCCCCTGGGCTGGACAGCTGGTGTTTGCCAAGTGGAGTAAAATTGAAGCTCTGTTCTCACCTAGACACTCCAAGGACAAAGTTAGTTTATTCTGCTGGAATAAAGAGAGAAGACAACCACCCCTGAGGTCAAGAAAAACTTCCCAGTTTTCATGTGTGTAGAAAGACTCCTTGGGAGTCAAAAAGGGAGAAGATGCCACTCCATAATACGTGTGGACATGCACCCACAGGCCTCTGCAGTAGAATTTATATTAACAAAAGTTCTGCAGGCATCTTGGGGAGGATCACAGGACAGATCAGGTGTGAAAAAAGAAACAGGATAATTGGCCAAAGATAAATACAGACCTGGACGAACTGTCCTATATAAGTGATTTAAATCACCTCCTTACTGTGCTCCTCCTCACTAGAGAGGACACCCATACTCTTTCTTTCTGGGTGTATATTTATGCCTAACTTCTGACTTCTATACTCCTCAATCAAGATGCCCACACTCCTCTCCAGGTGTTTATTTCTGTCTTGTTTCTGTCTTAAATAAACAAACTGTTTTTCTGTGTGCTCTCCCAAATGTTATGCTGTGTCTCTTAATAATAAACTTTTTACCTGTTTTTACAGATTTTACCTCCTTAAAACATTGTTGCTTTCAATGCAGGTAAGAGCCAGGGGTACTTTGTCTGTAGCCTCTAGGCCCTGGTGGACTAGTGGCGAGGATTCCTGGTTTTCACCCCGGCTACCCAGGTCCACTTCTTGGGCAGAGAACTAAGATCTCTCTTCAGGATTGCTTACTGCACTCTCTCTGAGATCACAGGCAGTGGATTGTGAGACAGCTAAGACTCCAGGACTAAATGCTTAGCATCTTCTGTGGCAAGTAGTAAACAAGCTAGTACCCCTCCCCAGGGAAGTAAGCAGTTGCTCTTCACTCATACCATGGTTGCTGCATGGGTTGCTTAATTGCCTACACGCTAGCTAAAGAAACAGCTCAGGGTCAAAGGATAGTTAGGTCTTGCAGTTTAGCTCTCTCAGCGAGGTGGGCAAGGACCCTGTGGGCCATGTGGACTGCCTCATACTGTATGATGACCGAAGTATTCCTTTCTTTCTTTTTTTTTTTTTTTTTGTGCTAATTGTAAGTGAATTTATTGAAAAAAGTTGTGATGCAACAATTCAATAAAATACTAGACAGACTATTAAAATTATATTCTTAAGGACTGGTGTATGTTAGTCGCTCAGCTGTGTCTGAGCGACTCTTGAACCCCGACTGTAGCCCGCCAGGCTCCTTTGTCCATGGAATTCTCCAGGCAAGAATACTGGAGTGGGTTGCCATTCTCTTCTCCAGGGAATCTTCCCAACCCAGGGATCGAACCCTGATCTCCTAAATTGCAGGCAGATTCTTTACCATCTGAGCTACCAGGCAAGCCCTGCTGCTGCTGCTGCTGCTGCTAAGTCCCTTCAGTCGTGTCCAACTCTGTGCGACCCCAGAGACGGCAGCCCACCAGGCTCCCCCGTCCCTGGGATTCTCCAGGCAAGAACACTGGAGTGGGTTGCCATTTCCTTCTCCAATGCATCAAAGTGAAAAGTGAAAAGTGAAATTGAAGTCACTCAGGCATGTCCGACTCCCAGCGACCCCATGGACTGCAGCCTACCAGGCTCCTCCTTTTCCAGGCAAGAGTACTGGAGTGGGGTGCCATTGCCCTAAGGACTGGTAAAGGACTGTTAAAATACATGAAAATCCCTGAAAGTCAAAATTTAGAGATAAAAAGCAGGACCCAAAACTATATGGAGGCCACGATCCCACAAAAATATTTTCACATAAGTAGATGAAAATAAAACTAGAAATAAATATGCCGATCTATTAAACTCACGATCTCTGGGTACGAAAATTCTAGTAACTTTTAGAACTCTTTTATATTTCTCCTGCGGTATTTCTTCATTTGCATAGACCATGGCTTATTTAATTTTACTTGTTTCATTTAACAGATCTTCCAGTCCTCATTTTAGTTCCATCTGCTGTACATTCAAAGATTGACTTGAACACTTAATTAAAATGGATACCCATTACGCCACTTCACCTGGAAAAGCAGAAATGAACCAGAAAAGGCGGTGGGGCGGGGGAGGCGGGGGTAGGAGGGGCGTGGTAAACTTTGAAAACTAGTCCGTTTTCTTGTCTTTCTACTCTGTATTACCAGTCATAGGTGTTTGAGCAAACAAATTCAAAAGAAAACATTTAATGCTCTCTAGTGAGACACGGAGTAACTTCAGAAAACATAAATGTCACAGAAAAACGTTCTTTCAATCCCCTCAAAGCCCTTGGAATCCTCCCAAATATTCCACACCCTTCAAACATTCCATCTCTAGGCAGCTGCTCTCAGTGGCTGGAGAGCGCCTAAACAAGGTTTTAAGTTCCGGGCTCGCGCGGTGGATGTCCCCCGCAGCCTGTGAGCTCGTGGGGGTGGAGTGGGGAAGCCCTTCTCCCTGCGCCCGCCGCCCCGAGAACCCCCTGCGCCCCGCGTGGAGACGCGCCCGGCAGAACCGCGTGCGGGCGGCGGGGAGCGAGCAGGCCTCGGGCTCCCAACGGCCGAGTCTCAGTGGCCGCGGAGGCCGAGTCTCAGTGGCCGCGGAGGCCGAGCTGGAGCAGCTCCTGGCGCCTCTGAGCTGAGCGGCGCGGCGTCCTCAGGGACGCGTGGAGACCCGGTTCCCCGCCCGGCGGAGGCCCGGCCGACTCGCCTCGCCCCATGCCCTGGCCAATCCCAGTATCTTCCGCTGGACGTCTGAGAGATTCCACAGCACACTCCCGCTTTTAAGAATTCAAAAGTAAGACCAACAAAATGTCTATCGAAGGCTTGTCTTCTGCTCCCGTCTCCTCCCCACTCCTCTGCACCACGAAAATCTCACCACTAAATTTGACACTTTTCCCAAGCAAGCTGAGCCTTTCCTGCTTTCTTGCTAGAAGACTCCCCTTTTCCCGTCCTTTGGGGTTTCCCTGGGGGCTCAGCTGGTAAAGAATCCGCCTGCAATGCAGGAGACCTCGGTGAGATTCCTGGGTCGGGAAGATCCTGGAGAAGGGATAAGCTACCCACTCCAGAAATCTTGGGCTTCCTGGTGGCTCAGCTGGTAAAGAATCCACCCGCAATGCCGGAGAGCTGGGTTTGGTCCCTGGGCTGGGAAGATCCCCTGGAGCAGGCTACCCACTCCATTATTCTTGCATGGAGAATTCCAGGGACAGAGGAGCCTGGCGGGCTACAGCCCATGGGGTCACAAAGAGTCCGACACGACTGAGAGCCTTTCACTTTCTTTCCCGCCCTTTATTGACGGCTCTAGAAACCCAAGGCAAAGTCATCTCTGTCAGGTTTTTTCCAGAAGTTTCTTTCCCTGCTAGTCTGTGTCAGTTCTCTTGTTCATTCACCTTTTCCTGACGTACTGACCACCCTGTGCGTTTTTAGCAGTCTGTCATCTCCCCCACACCTCTTCCGTTGTGCACTTTTCTTAGGAGGGGCGTCTCGGTTGTGTACTTAGCCATAGGGACCAAGCACGCAGAGACCCTTGGTAATGGGGAAGGGATAGGGTTACAGAGATGCGCACAAGAGAAAGGGGTGTGGTTGAAATGGCAACTTGCTCCTGGAAATGACCAGGGATGCCTTTGTGGAGGTTCAGTGAACCTCCAGAATTGAACTTAAAGAGAAGGGGTTGTGGAAATTTCGAATGATTGCGTGTGGCATCAAGTTGTCTGGGGAGGAGGACAAGGAAGGACGAGCAGGAGAAGATGAAAAGGTGTTTATCCTGCACTTCCTCTGCGCTCTTACAGCCAGCAAAGCGTCTTTACTTGGAGTAAAGACCTGCCCTTTCACTGCAGAAGTAGTCGCGCTAAATCCTAAAATTTAGAAGGAAATTTAGGTTCCAAATTTTAAGTCTTAAGATATATAGGAGAAAAATTATTTGTGTTATAGTATATGATACAGACACATAGAACACAAGTAAAACAAACACATGATTATAATTTTCAAAAAACCATTAAGTTATCCCATTGAAAAGCACCACTCTTCCTCTACTTCTCTCATCCAGCCTTTCTCACTCAAGGTAATCGTTCATAATTCATTGTGTCTTTCCCAGAAAGTTTTAATGTATTTTTTATCAAATCTAAACTACTACTGATTATAATTTTATGCAGTTACATAAATGGAAATTCCATACTCTATGTAAAAACATAAAGGAAAAAAATGTGAGGAAAGGAAAAAAGGTTTCCAATTAAACCTTCTTAAAGTGAGCATCTTAGAATAGATGAACTATTATGCATATGCATACATATACTTCAAAAAATTTATTTTTTCCATGTAATGAATTTGAAATGTTTCTATATATATATATATAGCTTTACCTCTATTTTATTGCTAATGTCAAATTAAAACTTTATTGAATAGAGTATTACAGTACAATTAATGGATCCTTTTATTAAGGAACATTTTGGTTGTTTCCAAGAAGTGTGTTTGTTGTTTTGCTTCTTTTTACTTTTGCAAACATGTTGTATACATACAAAGATATGAATGTGTATATATAGTAAGCTAACTTATATTTACTAAAATTTTTTTCTATTTCAACTATGTAATCTATTAAAATTTCTGCTGCAGTTTTTAGGAATTTCTCTATAAAACAGTTGTGTACATTTTCTTAGTTACAATGAAATAACTGCAGCAGTCTTTGGAAATGGTAAAGTTGATATTTTTTATTTAGAGTTCATTACACACCATATATGATTTGACATTTGGAAACCGCATAGAAAAAGCAACTCAAATAATTTCATTAGAGCAAGAATTCTACAGCTTCCCTAAGCAAAATCTCCCCAAAATGGCACTGGTAATTTATTTATTTATTTTGAGTGTCTCAGATATATGATTTTCTTTAAAAATGTAAACTATAACAAATTATTTAGAATTTACTTGTTTCTCAGTCATAGTAGTGATTAATTCCTGGTTATCACTTTCCTGATTGTCAATGTGTACAAACTACTGGCCATAAACACTCTTTATGTTCACAAAATAAGAGTTTATCCTGTCCTTAACTTGAAATATATATGCTAGCACTCAATTCATAGAGAACAAATTGAACTCTTTACATAAAACATGTATTCTGAGAGGAGTATTCTAATAAGTTTCAGAATTTAAATGCTATTTTTTCCCTTCCCTAAACAGCTTCACATAAATCCCGAGGAAACTGAGGTAAGGAGACACACAGAGGTGGAAATGTTATATTTAAATGTTTACCTGAATTGAGGCTACAGACTATGTTTATTAGATTACCATAGGATCAGAGTAACTCATGGTGACTTCTTTCAGTGTATTTTATGATAAGCTGGGGGAATTCTTAGTTAGGAGATTTTCAAGTATGACCTAGGAGTGCTAGGAAAAAAGCTCTGAGCAGAACTGAGCCTGTTGCATAAAATGTTGACATTAGGAATCGATGCTTGTATAAAAACTGCATTTTATTATTTATGTAACTGATTCTGAGTCCTTGCAATTTGTGGTCTTTTGGGAGAATAAATAGAATATGGCATTATTCTAAGCATTTTTTCCCAACTAAATTCACCCCCTCTTCATACTTTTTCATGGCTTTACCTTTTTACTTTTATTTTTTTTTTTGGTAGTTTCTTTTTTTAAAAAAATTAAAATTTTATTATTAATTGGAGGATAATTACAATATTGTGATGCTTTCTGCCATACATCAACATGAATTTGTCTTTTTAAACTTAAATTTTTTTATTATTAAAGTATAATTGCTTTACAATGTTGAGTTAGTTTCTGCTGTTCAACAAAGTGAATCACCTATATGTAGACATATGTCCCCCTTTCTCTTGAGCCTCCTTCCCACAGACCCCCTGTACCAGCCCTCTAGGTCTTTATTATTCTACTTCTTTCTCTAGATTTTTTTCTTTTTGCTTCTAACTGAATCCTTCTCCTTCAAGGCCACTGCTGCTGCTAAGTCGCTTCAGTCGTGTCCGACTCTGTGCGACCCCATAGACGGCAGCCCACCAGGCTCCCCCGTCCCTGGGATTCTCCAGGCAAGAACACTGGAGTGGGCTGCCATTTCCTTCTCCAATACATGAAAGTGAAAAATGAAAGTGAAGTCATGTCCGAGTCTTCATGATCCCATGGACTGCTGCCTACCAGGCTCCTCCGTCCATGGGATTTCCCAGGCAAGAGTACTGGACCTTCAAGGCCAACTTAGTCCAAATCCTGCATGACATCATTTTTGTCTATTTTTTCCACCATAATTTTTTTTCCTTTTCTAATTTCCTTTTCCAGTAGAATGTCACAAATTTACACTATTGGTTGATTTGCAAAGGCTACTTTATCTCCCCAGTAAGATTGTGAATTTTGGAGGACAAGGGTCTTGTCTTGTTTTCTGTCCCAGAGTGAATATCATAGCCCTGGACATGGTTTAGTTACTCATACCCTTTTGAATGGCAGCTGTAGCTGTGGCACAGAAAAGGAGAGAGAAGATTTGGGGTGTTTTTTGTTGTTGTTGTTTTCTTTGCACACTATTTGTCTTCCTCTCAGCTTTCTTTCCTTTTTATTTGCTTTCAGTTTTCCTTCTCTAAGCCTATTGATTTGGCCTGACCCTTAGTTATAGATATTGTTTAACCTAACTTGTGGCGTTCAGGACTAACTTAAGCGTTTTTAGTGTTTAATATCCTTTCATTGCAAGATTACAAATAGGTGAGCAAGGGGGCAAAGCTGGTGCCTGCAGATGATGTAGTTCCTCAATACCTATACTGGTTCTTCTACCTTTCTCTAGTATTTTTATCTTTCTCTAGTATCTAGTATCAAAATGCTTTTTTTTTCCCCTTTGTAGGTTTGAGGAGGATTTTCACAAACTAAGACCTCTTGATAAAGGGGCAACAAAAATTGGTTGTTTTCTTAGTGCAGTGCTTATCCTGTTTACTGTTCTTTTTAAAATATTAATAACATTTTAAAATTGAGATATACTTCATGTAAGATAAAGTTCACTAGGTTAAAATGTAGTCTTCAGTAGTTTTTATTATATTCATTGATTTGTGCTGCCATAGCCACTATATAATTCCAGAACATTTCTATCACCCATTAAAAAAAACTCATGCCTGTTAGCAGTTAGTTTCAATTCTTTCCCTCACCTCTGGCAACTGCTTAACTATTTAGTCTCTATGGGTTTGCCTTTTCTGGATATTCTTTTCTATTTATATTTTATGTAAATAGACTCAAACAAAATGTGGCCTATTTTGTCTGGCTTCTTTTACTTAGTGTGAGGCTTCAAGGTTTGTCTACGTTGCAACATATAAAGTCCTTTCTTTCTTTCTTTCCTGAATGATACTTTAGTATATTACTGGACCACATTTTGTTTATCCATTCATCATCTGATCAAACATTTGGATTGTTTTAACTTTTTGGCTGTTATGAATAATGTTGCTGTGAACATTTGTGTACAGTTTTTTGTGTGCACATATGTTATTCTCTTGGGTAGAATTACTAGTAGAATTCAACCGAGGAGTGGAGTTACTGGGTTATATGGTAATTCTATATTTGGATTTTGAAGAACTGCACTGTTTTTTCCATGGAGGTTGTACTGTTTTAAACTCCCACCAGAAATGGTCATTTATTTATTTTTATTTTTAACCTTTGCCTATTATGAGGTCTTTATTCATTTTTTCCTTTTTAATTCATTTTTTATTGAAGGATAATTGCTTTACAGAATTTTGTTGTTTTCTGTCAAACCTCAGCATGAATCAGCCATAGGTATACATATATCCCCTCCCTTTTGAACTGCCCTCCCATCCCCTTCCCCATCCCACTCCTCTAGGTTGATACAGAGCCCCTATTTGAGTTTCCTGAGCCATACAGCAAATTCCTGTTGGCTATCTATTTACATATGGTAATGTAAGTTTCCATGTTATTCTTTCCATACATCTCACCCTCTCCTCCCCTCTCCCCATGTCCATAAATCTATTATCTATGTCTGTTTCTCCACTGCTGCCCTGTAAATAAATTCTTCAGTGCTGTTTTCTAGATTCTGTATATGTGTGTTAGAATACAATATTTATCTCTTTCTGACTCACTTCACTCTGTATAATAGATTCTAGGTTCATCCACCTCATTAGAACTGACTCAAATGCATTCCTTTTTATGGCTGAGCAATATTTCATTGTGTGTATGTACCACAACTTCTTTATCCATTCATCTGTTGATGGACATCTAGGTTGCTTCCATGTTCTAGCTATTGTAAATAGTGCTGCAATGAACAATGGGATACATGTGTCTTTTTCAATTTCAGTTTCTTCAGGGTACATGCCTAGGAGTGGGATTGCTGGATCATATGGTGGTTTTATTCCTAGTTTTTTTTTTAAGGAATCTCCATACTGTCTTCCACAGTGGCTGTATCAATTTAAATTCCCACCAACAGTGCAAGAGTGTTTCCTTTTCTCGACACCCATTCCAGCATTTATTGTTTGTAAACTTTCTGATGAGGGCCATTCTGATCCGTGTGAGATGATATCTCATTGTAGTTTTGATTTGCATTTCTCTAATAATGAGCGATGTTGAACATCTTTTCATGTGTTTGTCAGCCATCTGTATGTCTTCTTTGGATAAATGTCTGTTTAGGTCTTTTTCCCACTTTTTGATTGGGTTGTTTGTTTTTCTGGCATTGAGTTGTATGAGCTGCTTGTATATTTTGGAAATTAATCCTTTGTCAGTTGTTTCATTTGCTAGTATTTTCTCTCATTCTGAGGGTTGTCTTTTCACCTCACTTATAGTTTCCTTTGTGGTGCAAAAGCTTTTAAGTTTAATGAGGTCCCACTTGTTTACTTTTTCTTATTTCTGTTACTCCAGGAGGTGTGCCATAGAGGATCTTGCTTTGATTTATGTCATCAAGTGTTCTGCCTATGTTTTCCTCTAAGAGTTTTATAGTTTCTGGTCTTACATTTAGGTATTTAATCCATTTTGAGTTTATCTTTGTGTATGGTGTCAGTAAGTGTTTTAATTTCATTCTTTTACATGTAACTGTCCAGTTTTTCCAACATCATTTATTGAAGAGGCTGTCTTTGTGCCATTGTATGTTCTTGCCTCCTTTGTAAAAAATAAGGTACCCATAGGTGCATGGGTTTACTTCTGGGTTTTCTATCTTGTTCCATTGGTCTGTATTTCTGTTTTTGTGCCAGTACCATACTGTCTTGATGACTGTAGCTTTGTAGTATAATCTGAAGTCAGGAAGGTTGATTCCTCCAGCTCCATTCTTCTTTGTCAAGACTGCTTTGGCTTTTTGAGATCTTTTGTGTTTCCATATGAATTGTGAAATTTTTTGTTCTAGTTCTGTGAAAACTGTCATTAGTAATTTGATAGGGATGACTTTGAATCTGTAGATTGTATTTGGTAGTATAGTCATTTTCACAATATTGATTCTTCCTACTCAGGAACATGGAATCTCTATCTATCTGTTTATGTCATCTTTGATTGCTTTCATCAGTGTCTTATAATTTTCTGTGTACAGAAGAGTTTTAATCATAAATGAGTGCTGAATTTTGTCAAAGGCTTTTTCTGCATTTATTTAGGTGATCATATGGTTTTTATTGATATGATGTATCACAGTTGATTGATTTGCATATATTGAAGAATCCTTGCCCCCTGGAATAAACTGAACTTGATCATGGTGTATGAGCTTTTTGATGTGTTGCTGAATTCTGTTTGCTAAAATTTTGTTGAGGATTTTTTCATCTATGTTCATCAGTGATATTGGCCTGTAGTTTTCTTTTTTGTGTTGTCTGTATCTGGTTTTGGTATTGGTGATATCTCATAGAATAAGATTGGAAGTGTTTCTTCCTCTGCAATTTTTTGAAAGAGTTTTAGAAGGATAGGCATTAGCTCTTCTCTAAATGTTTGTTAGAATTTTCCTGTGAAGCCATCTGGTCCTAGGCTTTTGTTTTTTGGCAGATTTTTGATAATAGCTTCAATTTCAGTGCTTGTAATTGGGTTGTTCATAATTTCTATTTCTTCCTGGTTCAGTCTTGGAAGATTGAACTTATTTAAGAATCTATCCATTTCTTCCAGGGTATCCATTTTATTGCATTAGGTTGTTCATAATAGTCTCTTATAATCCTTTGTACTTCTGCATTGTCTGTTGTAACCTCTCCTTTTTCATTTCTAATTTTGTTGATTTGATTCTTCTCTCTTTTGTTCTTGATGAGTCTGGCTAAAGGTTTATCAATTTTATCTTCTCAAACAACCAGCTTTTAGCTTTATTAATATTTACTATTGTTTCCTTCATTTCTTTTTCACTTATTTATGCTCAGATCTTTGTGATTTATTTCCTTCTACTAATTTTGGGTTTTTTTTGGTTCTTCTTTTTCCATTTGTTTTAGGTGTAAAGTTAGGTTGTCTAGTTGACGTTTTTCTTGTTTCTTGAGTTAGGATTGTATTGCTATAAACTTCCCTCTTAGAACTGCTTTTGCTGCATCCCATAGGTTTTGAGTTGTTGTGTTTTCGTTGTCATTTGTTTCTAGAAATTTTTTGATTTTCCTTTTGATTTCTTCAGTAACCTGTTGGTTATTTAGAAACATGTTTAATCTCCATGTGTTTGTGTTTCTTACAGTTTTTTTTTCTTGTAATTGATATCTAGTCTCATAGCGTTGTGGTCAGAGAAGATGCTGATATGATTTCAGTTTTCTTAAATTTACTGAGGTTTGATTTGTGACCCAGGATGTGGTCTGTCCTGGAGAATGTTCCGTGTGCACTTGAGAAGAAGGTGTATTCTTCTGCATTTGGATGGAATGTTCTGAAGATATCAGTGAGATCCATCTCATCTAATGTATCATTTAAAACTTGTGTTTCCTTATTAATTTTCTGTTTTGATGATCTGTCCATTGGTATGAGTGGGGTGTGAAAGTCTCCTACTATTATTGTCTTACTGTCAGTTTCTCCTTTTATGTCTGTTAGTGTTTGTCTTATGTATTGAGGTGCTTCTATGTTGAGAGCATAGATATTTACAATTTTTATGTCTTCCTCTTGGATTGATCCCTTGATCATTATGTAGTGCCCTTCCTTATCTCTTGTGATCTTCTTTATTTTATGGTCTATTTTGTCTGATATGAGGATTGCTACTCCAGCTTTCTTTTGCTTCCTATTTGCATGGAATATATTTTCCATCTTCTCACTTTCAGTCTACATGTGCCTTTAGGTCTGAAGTGGGTTTCTTGCAGACAGCATATATATGGGTCTTGTTTTTGTATCCATTCAGCCAGCCTGTGTCTTTTGGTTGCAGCATTTCATCCATTTACATTTAAAGTAATTATTGATATATATGTTCCTATTGCCATTTTCTTAATTGTTTGGGGTTGATTTTGCAGATCTTTTTTCTTCTCTTGTATTTCTTGACTATATAAATCCCTTTAACATTTGTTGTAAAGCAGGTTTGGTGGTTTTGAATTCTCTTAACTTTTGCTTGTCTCAAAAGCTTTTTATTTCTCCATCAATTTTGAATGAGATCCTTGTCAGGTTATCTTGGTTGTAGAGTTTTCCCTTTCAGTACTTTAAATATACCCTGCCATTCCCTTCTGCTTGCAGAGTTTCTGCTGAAAGATCAGCTCTTAAGCATATGGGGTTTCCCTTGTATGTTACTTGTTGCTTCTCCCTTGCTGCTTTTAATATTCTTTCTTTGTGTTTAGTCTTTGTTAGTTTGAGTAGTATGTGTCTTGGTGTGTTTCTCCTTGGGTTTATCCTGTATGGGACTCTTTGTGCCTCTTGGACTTGATAGACTATTTCCTTTTCCATGTTGAGGAAATTTTCAACTATAATCTCTTCAAAAATTTTCTCAAACCCTTTCTTTTTCTCTTCTTTTTCTGGGACCCCTATAATTAAAATGTTGGTGCATTTGGTATTGTCCCAGAGGTCTCTGAGACTATCCTCAGTTCTTTTCATTCTTTTTACTTTATCCTGCTCTTTGGAAGTTATTTCCACCATTTTATCTTCCAGCTCACTGATTCATTCTTCTGCTTCAGACATTCTGCCATTTATTCCTTCTAGAGTATTTTTAATTTCAGTAATTGTGTTGTTTGTCTCTGTATGTTTATTCTTTAATTCTTCTAGGTTTTTGTTAATTGATTCTTGCATTTTCTTTATTTTGTTTTCAAGGTTTTTGATCATCTTTACTATTATAATTTTGAATTCTTTTTCAGGTAGTTTGCCTATTTCCACTTCATTAATTTGGACTTCTCTGTTTCTAGTTTGTTCCTTCTTTTGTGTAGTATTTCTCTGCCTTTTCATTATTTTTTTTTTTTTTAACTTATTGTGTTTGAGGTCTCCTTTTCCCAGGCTTCAAGGTTGAGTTATTTCTTCCATTTGGTTTCTGCCCTCCTAAGGTTGGTCCAGTGGTTTGTGTAAGCTTATAGAGTGAGATTTGTGCTGAGATTTTGTTTGTTTGTTTTTCCTCCTCTGATGGGCAAGGCTGAGTGAGGTAGTAATCCTGTCTGCTGATGATTGGGTTTGTGTTTTTGTTTTGTTTCTTGTTTAGATGAGGCGTCCTGCACAGGGTGCTACTATTGGTTGGGTGATGCCTGATGTTGTATTCAAGTGGTTTCATTTGTGTAGTTCTCACTATTTGATACTCCCTAGGGTTAGTTCTCTGGTAGTCTAGGATTTTGCAGATTTTGCTCCCACTCCAAAGGCTTGGGGCTTGATCTCTGGTCAGGAATGAACACTTCACAAGTGGTTTGTTATGGCATTAAGTGAGATTAAAACAAATATCCAAAAACTAGAAACCAAAGATGAACCCCAGACAAATGACAGTTACAAAATCAAGCAGATAATAATTAAAATAATGGAATATACAGATATACACCCATGAGCAAAGTCAAAACAGTCCAACACAAGTAAAGTACAATAGATTGACCCATCAAACAAAGGAAATCAAAAATTATATTTACCAGTTAAGAACAAAACTAACTAAAGCACAAAGTGGAAAACAAAACTAAAGCAAGGTGCCAAGTGGGGAATAAAGCATTGAAAACAAAACTAACAAATATGTTGAGAGGAAAATAAAGAAAGGAAAGAAAGAAAGAATAGATATGCAAAGTTAAATAGAAGTAGATGAAGAAGGTTTATATACATTGAATATTAACTGCAAGGAGAAAAGAACAGTAGGAAAGGCAAACAAAGGAATAAATGTAGAAAAATATAATAGGTTTTAAAAAAGTAAAAGTTAAAATTATAAAAAAGAGAAGAGAAAAAAGCAGAAGAAGAAAGAAAAAAAGGAAAAAACTCCATAGAACTGTAAAAGCCCAACGTAGATGCAGAGGTTTATAACAACAATAAAAAGTGTGACTGAATATACACATATACATACACACCCATAAGCAAAATCAAAACAGTCCAACGAAAATAAAGTACAATAGATTGATCCAGCAAACAAAGGAAACCAAAAATTATATCTACCAGAACAAACCTAACTACAGCCAAACTGGAAAACAAAACTAACGTAAGGTGTCAACTGGAGAATAAAACAATGAAAATAAAACTAACAGATATGCTGAGAGGAAAGGAAAGAAAGAAAAGAAAGAAAGAATAGATATGTAAAGTTAAACAGAGGTAGATGAAGTTTTATATACATTAAAGATTAACTGCAAGGGGAAAAGAACAGTAGGAAAAGCAAACAAAGGAATAAATGTAGAAAAAATAATAATAGGTTTAAAAAATTAAAAATTAAAGTTAAAAAAAAAAAGGAAAATTCCCCAGAATTGCAAAAGCCCAACAAAGAGATTGGACACTACCAAAGCAACACTGCGTTCATAGACGCAAGACTACTTTTGCCTGTGGCAGCTCTGCCCCAGTGAGAGTTGAGCCTGAAGGTGGCGCAGCTGCTTGGCTTGCGGGGACCCTGGCAGCGCCAAGCGTGCAGGGACATGGACTGCCTCTGCCGCAGGAGTTATGGGCCTATCAGAGTCTTTTTTTGACCCTCTTGTAGCTGGTGATCAGAAGGCTTCTTTGGCCAGTCTTTCTCTGTAGCTCTGCCCTTTCAGGCACTTAGCAAGCTCCCTTGCCTGGGGTCCTTCTCTCTTGTTTCACGTGTCAGGCACATACAGGGGCCCCTCTGGCTGGGGTTCTACTCTGTAGATCGGCCCATCAGGCACTTAAAGGGGCACCCTGGGTGAGATCCGGGTCTGTAGTTCAGTGTGTCAGGCATTTGATGGGCCAGCCTCTCTACTGTTCAGCTGCCAATGCTGGCGTGTAGGGGGAGAGAGGCTATGGCGATGGCTTCACCCGCTATGCGTGACTCAGCAGTATCGCCTTGCTTCCTCGGCTGCCTGGCTTTCCTCCATAGGTATTGCCCACCACAATCTCCTCCCTCACATCCCCTCAATCTGTCTCTCCGCCATCAACGGCAGCCCTCACCCTGGGATTGCTCCACAATCCCTAAACTCCAGCTCCCAGCTGCTGCACCTTCCAGGGGATCTACATCCCTGTCTGGGGTACATGTGGCTGCAGCAAGGACTGTGATTCTCATTCCATTTAGGCTGCCACAGTTCAGCTGTTTCAGTCTCAGCCTTAAATGTTTCTCCTCTGACTCAGACAATTGTCCCAATGTGGGAATAGAACCCCTGATTCAGTTCCTCCACCCTTTGTGGGCATGCCCAGTCCTACTAACACTCCTGTCTTTCCCCCTAGTTCCTCCATCTTACCGAGTTTTGCGTGGGTCTATATGTTCTTTTCTGCTGCTCAGGTACTCCTGTCCGCTCTCAGCTGGTGTTCTGCATGCACTTCTGTGTCTGAAGGTATATCCCTGATGTATCCGAGGAGAGAGATGTACTCTGTGTCCACCTAGTTCTGCCATCTTGTTTTCCCTGGTCATTTTCTTTTTAAAAGAAGTTAAACCTATCATCTTAGCAGAAAATAAGTGTTGAAAGACTGAAATAAATTGAGTTTACTAGTGTTAGAAAAAATGTTCAAAATATGTATGACTGTGCTATGTATTGGGCTTCCCAGGTGGTGCTAATGGTAAAGAACTCACCTGCCAATGCAGGAGATGCAAGAGACTTGGGTTTGAACTGTAGGTCAAGAAGATCCCCTGGAGGAGTGCATGGCAACCCACTCCAGTATTCTTGCCAGAGAACCCCACGGACAGAGGAGCCTGGCAGGCTATGGTCCATAGGGTCGAAAATAGTCGGACACGACTGAAGCTGCTTAGCATGCATGCATGCACAATATAGATCTACATATGTGTATGTAGACACACACACACACACATACACACACACATGCTATGTTAACCAAAATTTGAGAAACAGACACCTGATTGAAATTAAAAGGTGTTTATTTGGGGTTTGTTAAGACTGCAGCCTGAGAGACACAGATTCAAAAAGCACTTGAATTGTGTTATGCAGGACCCCAAAATGAAGGAGGCTTAAAAAGGCAAAAATCACAAGTTTACAGTTAAATTACATGAATGGTTTATCAAGAATAGTAGTTGTAACTGGCAAGAAGTAAGGGTGCTTGTTATGTAAGGATTTGTTGGGATCTGAAATGGTTGCATAGTTAAGTACAAGGGGAGACCTTGAGACTATAAGGTTGCAGCTGCCAGCAGGTGCTGTTTTGAAGATGGTTGGTGCTGTCCTTCACTTTTATACAATTCAGAGAAAATTCAAGTTCTCAGTGGTTCAGGGATGTGTCTGAGACCAGGTCCTCAATGTCAGCCCAACTCCATTTTTTATGTCTAGATTATGATTATTATTTCTTTTCCATGGGGATGGTCTTGATCCCTGTCTCCTGTACAATGTCATGAACCTCATTCTATAGTTCTTCAGGCACTCTATCTATCAGATCTAGGCCCTTAAATCTATTTCTCACTTCCACTGTATAATCATAAGGGATTTCATTTAGGTCATAACTGAATGGTCTAGTGGTTTTCCCTACTTTCTTCAATTTAAGTCTGAATTTTGTAATAAGGAGTTCATGATCTGAGCCACAGTCAGCTCCCGGTCTTGTTTTTGTTGACTGTATAGAGCTTCTCCATCTTTGGCTGCAAAGAATAGAATCAATCTGATTTCGGTGTTGACCATCTGGTGATGTCCATGTATAAAGTCTTCTCTTGTGTTGTTGGAAGAGGGTGTTTGCTATGACCAGTGCATTTTCTTGGCAAAACGCTATTAGTCTTTGCCCTGCTTCATTCTGTATTCCAAGGCCAAATTTGCCTGTTACTCCAGGTGTTTCTTGACTTCCTACTTTTGCATTCCAGTCCCCTATAATGAAAAGGACATCTTTTTTGGGTGTTAGTTCTAAAAGGTCTTGTAGGTCTTCATAGAACCGTTCAACTTCAGCTTCTTCAGCATTACTGGTTGGGGCATAAACTTGGATTACTGTGATATTGAGTGGTTTGCCTTGGAAACGAACAGAGATCATTCTGTCGTTTTTGAGATTGCATCCAAGTACTGCATTTCAGACTCTTTTGTTGACCATGATTTCTACTCCATTTCTTCTGAGGGATTCCTGCCCGCAGTAGTAGGTATAATGTTCATCTGAGTTAAATTCATCCATTCCAGTCCATTTGAGTTCGCTGATTCCTAGAATGTCGACATTCAGTCTTGCCATCTCTTGTTTGACCACTTCCAATTTGCCTTGATTCATGGACCTGACATTACAGGTTCCTATGCAATATTGCTTTTTACAGCATCGGACCTTGCTTCTATCACCAGTCACATTCACAGCTGGGTATTGTTTTTGCTTTGGCTCCAACCCTTCATTCTTTCTGGAATTATTTCTCCACTGATCTCCAGTAGCAGATTGGGCACCTACTGACCTGGGGAGTTCCTCTTTCAGTATCCTATCATTTTGCCTTTTCATACTGTTCATGGGGTTCTCAAGGCAAGAATACTGAAGTGGTTTGCCATTCCCTTCTCCAGTGGACTACATTCTGTCAGATCTCTCCACCATGAATCGCCCATCTTGGGTTGCCCCATGGGCATGGCTTAGTTTCATTGAGTTAGACAAGGCTGTGGTCCTAGTGTGATTAGATTGACTAGTTTTCTGTGAGTATGGTTTCAGAGTGTCTGCCCTCTGATGCCCTCTTGCAACACCTACCGTCTTACTTGGGTTTCTCTTACCTTGGGCATGGGGTATCTCTTCACGGCTGCAAATAGCTGTGAAAAGAAGAGTAGTGAAAAGCAAAGGAGAAAAGGAAAGGTATAAGCATCTGAACGCAGAGTTCCAAAGAAAGCAAGAAGAGATAAGAAAGCCTTCCTCAGCAATCAATGCAAAGAAATAGAGGAAAACAACAGAATGGGAAAGACTAGAGATCTCTTCAAGAAAATTAGAGATACCAAGGAAACATTTCATGCAAAGATGGGCTCGATAAAGGACAGAAATGGTATGGACCTAACAGAAGCAGAAGATATTAAGAAGAGGTGGAAAGAATACACAGAAGAACTGTACAAAAAAGATCTTCACGTCCCAGATAATCACGATGGTGTGATCACTGACCTAGAGCCAGACATCCTGGAATGTGAAGTCAAGTGGGCCTTAGAAAGCATCACTACGAACAAAGCTAGCGGAGGTGATGGAATTCCAGTTGAACTATTCCAAATCCTGAAAGATGATGCTGTGAAAGTGCTGCACTCAATATGCCAGCACATTTTGAAAACTCAGCAGTGGCCACAGGACCGGAAAAGGTCAGTTTTCATTCCAATCCCAAAGAAAGGCAATGCCAAAGAATGCTCAAACTACTGCACAATTGCACTCATCTCACACGCTAGTAAAGTAATGCTCAAAATTCTCCAAGCCAGGCTTCAGCAATATGTGAACCGTGAACTTCCTGATGTTCAAGCTGGTTTTAGAAAAGGCAGAGGAAGCAGAGATCAAATTGCCAACATGTGCTGGATCATGGAAAAAGCAAGAGAGTTCCAGAAAAACATCTATTTTTGCTTTATTGACTATGCCAAAGCCTTTGACTGTGTGGATCACAATAAACTGTGGAAAATTCTGAAGGAGATGGGAATACCAGACCACCTGACCTGCCTCTTGAGAAACCTATATGCAGGTCAGGAGGCAACAGTTAGAACTGGACATGGACCAACAGACTGGTTCCAAATAGGAAAAGGAGTACATCAAGGCTGTGTATTGTCACCCTGCTTATTTAACTTATATGCAGAGTACATGCAGAGAAACGCTGGGCTGGATGAAGCACAAGCTGGAATCAAGATTTTCAGGAGAAATATCAATAACCTCAGCTATGCAGATGACACCACCCTTATGGCAGAAAGTGAAGAGAAACTAAAAAGCCTCTTGATGAAGGTGAAAGTGGAGAGTGAAAAAGTTGGCTTAAAGCTCAACATTCAGAAAACGAAGATCATGGCATCTGGTCCCATCACTTCATGGGAAATAGATGGAGAAACAGTGGAAACAGTGTCAGACTTTATTTTTCTGGGCTCCAAAATCACTGCAGATGGTGACTGCAGCCATGAAATTAAAAGACGCTTACTCCTTGGAAGGAAAGTTATGTCCAACCTAGATAGCATATTGAAAAGCAGAGACATTACTTTGCCAACAAAGGTCCATCTAGTCAAGGCTATGGTTTTTCCTGTGGTCCTGTGTGGATGTGAGAATTGGACTGTGAAGAGGGCTGAGCGCCGAAGAATTGCTGCTTTTGAACTGTGGTGTTGGAGAAGACTCTTGAGAGTCCCTTGGACTGCAAGGAGATCCAACCAGTCAATTCTGAAGGAGATCAGCCCTGGGATTTCTTTGGAAGGAATGATGCTAAAACTGAAACTCCAGTACTTTGGCCACCTCATGCGAAGAGTTGACCCATTGGAAAAGACTCTGATGCTGGGAGGGATTTAGGGCAGGCAGAGAAGGGGACGACAGAGGATGAGATGGCTGGATGGCATAGCTGACTCGATGGATGTGAGTCTGAGTGAACTCTGGGAGTTGGTGATGGACAGGGAGGCCTGGCATGCTGTGATTCATGGGGTCGCAAAGAGTCGGACACGACTGAGTGACTGAACTGAACTGATGATTATTATTATGTCAATTTTCATCAAATATATATATTGAGTATTAAATATATTAAGTGTATTAAAAATTCATATTATTTACATTCTCCCTCCATATATATTTATCAACCACAGTTCTATGTCTCAGCAAGCACAAAAACTGGCATTTACTTGCTGGCAATTAATATTACTTCCCCAGTCTTCTCTGGGCTTCCCTGGTGGCTCAGTGGTAAAGAATCCGCCTGCCAAGCAGGAGACTCAAGTTCAATCCCTGGGTCAAGAAGATGCCCTGGAGAAGGGAATGGCACCCCGCTCCAGTATTCTTGCCTGGAGAATCCCATGGACAGAGGAGCTTGGCAAGTTATAGTCGCAAAAGAGTCTGACATAGTGGCTCAACGACTACAACAACTTCAGTCTTCTGCATGGAACTCATATGTACCCTACCAAGACTTGTCTTAAATGACAGCTCTTTTTTAGAGATTTTCCTCTTGCACTTTCTCTTTTGACACTATAGATTTTTGTGCACACTTTGGCTGGTTCTAGTGACATTATAAGTGTTGATGTGTTTATTTCTCTCATTAGAAAGATCATTCTTGGCTGTGTAATTGGATAAGACCTGTAACTTCTCTGGATCTTAGTTTCGTTATCAGTAAAAAGGGAAAATTAAACTAGATGATTTCTAACATTTATTTTCTAGTTCTAAAATTATGTGACATGAATCTTAACTATCTTGAATCTTTAACTAATAAAATTTTCTGAAAATTTAATCTTTGCCAACACTTAAGAAATAGTATTACTACTATTTCTTTTTAGATGAGAACCTCCTTAAGATTTATTGAATCCTTCCTTGATTTTTAAAGCAAAATATATTTCAATTTTAGCCTTTATTTCATGGCTTACATAATGGTATCTCTATACTGGCTTAAATTACTGTGTGTCTCTAGAAAGAGCACTGATTGCCTATAGAGATGCTCTCCAGCCCCACTGAACTCAATCAGTGCACAGACTTTACCATTTATTGAAATTAAATTTTGCTTTGGTTTCAGAAACTAGACAACAGTACCTGTTGATACCCTTCGAAAGAAGGCATGATTCTCTTACCAAGTTAAAATGAATTATTTTGTAGAATTCAGAAGCATAAATTTGAGCAGAAGGACAGGTAGTTGATATGACTTCACTAGTATGTATCATCATACTTGGTCTTGACGTATTGTAGATAGCACAGCCGACTCCTATAGGCCCGTTTCAAGTGTAAGATTGTAATGCACACACAACCCCTGGGTATTGTATATCTTTGTTGTGTCCAACAGTAATTCACAGACATCTAAATAGTCACTGCCTAAGCAAATTTCCTCTAGTGTGAAGAAGCTAGACCTTAGATTGTGTGTGTGTGTGTGTCTGTGTGTGTGTGTGTGTATATGTTAGTCACTCAGTTGTGTCAGACTCTTTGCGACCCCATGGTCTGTAGCCTGCCAGGCTCCTCTCTCCATAGGATTTCCCAGGTAGGAATATTGGAGTGGGTTGCCATTCCCTTCTTCAGGGGATCTTCCTAACCCAGGGATGGATCCCTGATCTCCTGCATTGCAAGCAGATTCTTTACCGTCTGGGCCACCAGGGAAGCCCAGACTTTAGACTGTGGCCAAAGATCAAAGACAAAAACCAGGATTATAAGAGAGGAGAGAGAGATGAGAAAAAAATTAAGCAAAAACTTCAGGCAGTTTGAGTTCTTATTTGTACATCTTGGATGTGGGTGGGTCAACAGGTTAGCTGGCAGCTGAAAGGTCAGTGTGGGTCTTTCTGTTCTGGAATAGACCAAAGTAGTATATCAAAGAAAATTTCAGCTGTTTATGGGTGCTTTGGAAAACCTGGAGAGGGCAGATGTCAGGTGTAGGTTATAGGTAATCTCTGTGTCTGATGAAGGGCTGCTGGTGTCCCTTCATATGAAGCACCATTATGCTTAGGCCAGGTCTGCACCAGTGACTTCAGAATTTCTCACTAGAAAGCTTCTTTATCTTCTTTTGAAGTAGCTGCTTTGTAATCTGTTCTTTTGCTCTTCAATTATGTACTCTTGTTCTGTGAGAGTAAGAATCTTAGCCATATCCCGAATGCCTATTTATTTTGATGGAGACTTGATTATCGTCCTAACTTTGATTTTTTCCCCACCTATTGCCGGGAGAAAAATCAATAACCTCAGATATGCAGATGACACCACCCTTATGGCAGAAAGTGAAGAGGAACTAAAAAGCCTCTTGATGAAGGTGAAAGTGGAGAGTGAAAAAGTTGGCTTAAAGCTCAACATTCAGAAAACTAAGATCATGGCATCTGGTCCCATCACTTCATGGGAAATAGATGGGGAAACAGTGGAAACAGTGTCAGACTTTATTTTTTGGGGCTCCAAAATCACTGCAGCCATGAAATTAAAAGATGCTTTCTCCTTGGAAGAAAAGTTCTCACCAACCTAGATAGCATATTGAAAAGCAGAGACATTACTTTGCCAACAAAGGTCCATCTAGTCAAGGCTATGGTTTTTCCAGTGGTCATGTATGGATATGAGAGTTGGACTGTGAAGAAGGCTGAGCACCGAAGAATTGCTGCTTTTGAACTGTGGTGTTGGAGAAGACTCTTGAGAGTCCCTTGGACTGCAAGGAGATCCAACCAGTCCATTCTGAAGGAGATCAGCCCTGGGATTTCTTTGGAAGGAATGATGCTAAAACTGAAACTCCAGTACTTTGGCCTCCTGATGCGAAGAGTTGACCCATTGGAAAATACTCTGATGCTGGGAGGGATTTGGGGCAGGCGGAGAAGGGGACGACAGAGGATGAGATGGCTGGATGGCATTACCGACTCGATGGACATGAGTTTGAGTGAACTCCGGGAGTTGGTGATAGACAGGGAGGCCTGGCGTGCTGGGATTCATGGGGTCGCAAAGAGTCAGACAGGACTGAGCGACTGAACTGAACTGATTCCCCTGGGAATGGGGTATGTCTACCAGGGTCACATCATGATCAGGAGAAGCACTTACACAGTTTGAAAAAGCCCCTAGAGGGATGTGTGTGTATGTGTGTGTGTGTGTGCGCGCTGTCTCACTTTAAAAAATTCTCTCTCTAGCCCCTTAAACTTAAGTTTCTTTAAATAATGCAGTAGGGAGAAATACATAATTTTGTTCACCTGTCTAGCCTCAAGGGTAGTAACAAATTAACATATCGCGCTCAACGTTTTGAATAGTTTTAAAAGGAAACCTTTTATCATCCTAGGTTTTGAAGTTTTAAGGTGCTCTGCTGGTGGAAGGACTGTATAACATGAGCGCTGAGGAAGGCGACCCACCCCCTCCGGAAGAAGCAGCCCCTCCCTCGTCCGGAGAATCGGAGCCTCCTGGTTCAGAAGAGGTTGCCCCTCCAGATCCAGGAGATGAGGCTCCGCCCCCTCCTTCCAGCGAGGAGGCCCCAACCCTTCCCGAAGAGGTGTCTGAGGGAGATACAGGCTCTCTTTCCGAGAAAGCCCCTACTTCCTCTTTAAGTGATTATTTGAATCTCCTTCCTTCTGATGAAAGGATAGTTATGCCAGACGATGATGAGTTGGAACCAGGCAGGGTGCGACCCAGGCCTGCGCCGCGAATGGTCCAGTCAATGCTTTCTGATGTGCTCTCTCAGTCTTCCCGCAGATCATCCAAATACCGCCGAAGTATGAGTGGCATTCCAAATCTACAGGAAACATTAAAAGAGAGACAGGTTTTGCTTATGTTTTTCATATGTATCACTTTGATCTCAAATGAAACGTTTTGGTGACTTTTCTTAATAATTGCATTTTTTTTTTAACCTGTGGTTTTCATTCTTTAGGCAAGATATAGAGATGCACGAGAAAACCGAAAAATGAAAATTGACCCTTCCTACAAGTATATATTTGAAATTCTGTCAGAAAAGCTTGGCCTGGACATAGTAACTGTTGAAGAATTAATTTTGGATTGCCCATCTGTAAGTTTGAGTCTTATCGCTCTCTTTTAGCTGCTTTTAGAGGAGTGATTGATTTAAGAAACATGGATCATTGTGAACAACAAAACATTTAGAAAGAGGCGGTTGGAATTTACCTAATTAGAGAGGAAGCTTTATTTTATGTAATTATAGCCAACTGGATGATATTTCTAGTTTGGCCTACTAGTGTGGAGGAAGGAAGGAAGGAAGGAAAAGGGTTGGCAACTAGAATTAAGCTAAAATTTAATTCAGAATGGCTTCAGAAGTTAAGAGGAATAGTAAAGCACAGGTAGAATGATATTTTAAAAGTACAGGTTATATAACCTACAAGTGAAAATTATTTGGATAGAAAAACAAACTGCAGAAATAGAGCTAGGGCACAGTGACTGTTGCATGAATATATTGGAAACCAGTGAGGTGATTCCCATGTATCTCTGCACACCAGGGACACCCTACTTACTGCCTACTTTTCTGGCATAATTATTAACAGTTCCTCCTTTCACTCCAAAAATGGTCCCAGTTTTGGATGATGAATTTACTATATATGGTCACCCTAATTATAGTAATATATGATAAACTGTGACTTTCATAGCAGTTCCCAGAAGCAGTGTTATAGCTTCCTTATAACTCAGGTTCTAAATTAATTTTCTTTTAAAAAATTTTGATACTTTTTGTTGTAAATTCCTTATAGACATTGATTCTCTTTTCAGAATATTTATTTTTAATTTATTTTTGGCTGCTTTGGGTCTTTGTTGCTTTGTACAAGCTTTCTCTAGTTGTGGTGAGTGAGGGCTACACATTGTGGTCTGCGGGCTTCTCATTATGGCAGCATCTCAGCAGTCTTGCCTGGAAAATCCCATGGACGGAGGAGCCTGGAAGGCTGCTGTCCATGGGGTCGCTGAGGGTCGGACATGACTGAGCGACTTCACTTTCACTTTTCACTTTAATGCATTGGAGGAGGAAATGGCAACCCACTCCAGTGTTCTTGCCTGGAGAATCCCAGGGACGGGGGAGCCTGGTGGGCTGCCGTCTATGGGGTCGCACAGAGTCGGACACAACTGAAGTGACTCAGCAGCAGCAGCAGCTAGTTGTGGAGCATGCGCTCTAGGCTCATGGGCTTCAGTAGTTGCAGTGCACGGGCTCAGTAGTTATGGATCTCAGGCTCTAGAGTGAGGACTCAGTAGCTGTGGCACACGGGCCTAGTTGCTCCGTGGCATATGGAATCCTCCTGGACCAAGGATTGAATCTGTGCCTCCTGCATTGGTAGGCAGATTCTTATCCACTGTGGCACCAGGGAAGTCCTAAGTTAATTTTCAATAAATTACTGTTAACTGCTTGAGCTTGTCATCAAGTCTAGGAGTGACCTGGATCAGTGAAAGTCACAGTTTCTCAGGTCACCAAAGTTCCATGTGGGAGTGTAGATGTGGCCAAATGCTTTAAGGGCGTTCAGGCTGTTAGCCGAGTAGGCCCCTGTGCTGAAGGGCCTTGCACTTGGATTAATGATCTCCTGTTGCCATCTTGAAATTATTAATAATTTTTAAACATTTGGTTCTGCATTTTCATTTTATACTGGACCCCACAAATTCTGAAATCTGTACTGGCTATGGGTCATACCACCCGATGGCAACAGGATTCTTTTTGCCATTCTCAAGCTGTTTTGTTTGTTTGTATTGCTTTTAAAAAATTATTTATTTATGGCTGTGCTGGGTCTTTGTTACTGAGTGGGCTTTTCTCTGGTTGTGTAGAATAGGGTATACAGTCTAGTTAGACTGTGTGGGCTTCTCATTGCACTGACTTCTCTTGTGGAACATGGGCTCTTGGGTGCGTGGGCTTCAGAGTTGCAGCATGTGGGTCCAACAGTTGCAGCTCCTAGGCTCTAGAGCACAGGCTTAGTTGCTCCGACACATGTGGGATCTTCCCGGATCAGGGATGGAATCTGTGTTTCCTGCATTGACAAGTGGATTCTTTACCACTGAGCCACCATTTGTTTCAATCTCTCCTGGCCTCCTTTCCTTACTATTTGGGCTCCTCTGACAACTCTGTTTGTGTGTCTGCCTGTTCTCCTAGTAGAAGAAAGTAACATAAAACAGCCCTGTACTCATCACTGAGCAGATGACCAAGAGATGAAGGAAAGGCAAATTTCTAAAAAAAGTGTTTCTCAAATGGCCCAGGCTTCAGGCCTGTCCCAAGAACCATTCCTGTGCTTGGTTAGGGAGGAAACTATATAGGTGATCAACCTTGTTTCATCTGAAATTTGCAAGGCCACATAGTTGGCTGACTTCATAATTGGAATCCCAGTTGCTCTGCAGAAGTTTTAGGCAAAGACATTGGGACTGGACAGTGCCTTCAGAGGAGAATTGATGCTAGGACTCGGGAGATGGGTGCCTACAGAGGTGGTACTATCACCCGTAAGTATTGATATTTGCCCTCTGGTTTTCTTGACTGGCATTTTCTGCTTGGAGGAAGTTTTTCTCACTGGGCTAGCATGCTGGAGTGCCTGGTGGCTGCAAAATGGGCCTGGTGGCCCATTCCACTTGTCACTCCAGGGGTATGTCTTGGATTTGAATTTATGTGGTTAAGTTATTCCTTAAGACTATCATGCACCAGGTCAGATACTGCTAAGGCAGCAAGAAATGGGAAATCTAGGATTAAGGGAAAATTCAGGCCAAAAAAGGTGTTTCCTTAAGAGTTCCTTGTGAGTTGCAAAGCCACAGTGGAAGGAAGATCATACAGCCAGGAATGGAGACAAATGTCAAAATCTGGGAGAGATTAGAGTGTTTATTTGGCTACATGTTCAAAGCCAGGACTTATAGTAGATTGGGATCATGATTAGTGGATGCATGAGGAAGCAGATGGAATAAGGAGCAGGGGATGGTATGTTTTGTTGTGTGGTTTAGGAAACTGGGTGTGTGAAGAACGGGTGTGGTGGTTACTTTGTTGGCTTTCAGATCCATTCTCTTTTACTGTTCTGTTACCTGGAAGACTGACCTTTCTGGAATCTACCACGTGCCCTCGCTCTCTTGCTTCCATGTGGCTCAGCCTCTGGGAGGTACCAGTAGGAGACTGGAGGGCATAGGGGAAAGAAGCCTGATCCTTCCCTCCTTGGCCGTGTTTCTGGCCATGTTCTCCCAAGCAGTCCCTCTCCCCCAGCTCCTTCTTTCAGCCTGCTTCCTGCTGTTTCCCCATGCCCACCCTTCCAGGCCTTGAGGTGGTACTGGTTTTCCTCTGTTGGTTCATTTTATTATAGTTTCTTAGTCATTTTATTGGGCTTCCCCAGGTGGATAAGTGATAAAGAATCTGCCTGGAATGCAGGAGACCTGGGTTTGATCCCTGGTTGGAGAAGATCCCCTGGAGAAGGAAATGGCAACCTATTCCAGTATTCTTGCCTGGGAAATCCCATGGACAGAGGAGCCTGGTGGGCTACAGTCCATGGGGTCACATAACAGTTCAACATGACTTAGCCACTAAACAAGTAATTTCTCTTTTACTTAACAGCTGGAAGCATTTACTCTCTTTTTTATGAAAGATGGTTGTAAGACACTGAAATTTTTGTACCAAGAAGGAGATGTACCTGGTCTTGGTAAGTATGTTCTGCAAGGGTAATGTGCCAGCTGTTCATGAATGAATGTGAAAATGTAGCATATCTTTTCTCTTATACATAGACAATCCTATATTTATAAAGGAAATTATCAGGAGCTTACAGGATTACCATAATGATTGAAGACGAAAACATCCTTATAAAAGTCATTGACTTCCCCTGGGAATATACATTTTCACTAGGGTTTAATTGCCTTTTCCCTGAAACAGATAGAGAGCCATTCTGTACACATGTTGTCAGATGACCAGAAATAGTCAGGAAACCACCTGAAAGCACAGCCGTTGCTGCCTATGGTCCTAGGTGAGCCTCCTGTGTCTGCTGCTGCTGTAGTTGAAATATCTGGCTTTCCCTACTTTTCACGTTATTCCAAAAAGAGTTGCTACTTTACCAGGTTGGTAAACTTTTGTCTTAATAAGTAGGTACATGGCCCATCCTTTGCTCTTAGGCTACTTATCTTATAAATCCTGTGGATTTTACCTTCACTGTGTCCCCTCTATTGATTCTTTCTTGCTTTCCTCCTCTGCTGCCTTTAAGCTAGGCTCATATCTCACGCTGTCTCTGAATTCTAGATCCAAAAATAGTATCTGTTGTCAGATTCCCTCTCTGAAATCTATACTACTTATTCTTGGTAAGTAAACCTTTAATTAGACCCAAATTCTTCATTTATTGCACCAAGGCCTGTTATAACCTGGGCACACAGTACTTGTTTAGTTGGATCTCCTAATCGCCTCTTAACCAGAACTTGCTGCTCCTTCTAAGTCAGTCTTCATTGTTTTCTGTTCATACCAGAGTCATTTCTGTGCCCTTTTCTCCACTCTCCATCCTGACTCTCTCTGAATGCCTTTCTTCTCTCCACCTAGACAAATCCTACCCCTCTTTGGGATCACTTCATGCATTCTCTTTTCTTCAGAGCCTTCCTAGAGTTTTCCAAACCACGTCCATCACTATCCTCCAAACTCCTGTCTCTTTTAAAGTTTGCACTGTCAAACAGAGCACTTGAGGATGTTCTTCTGTTTTCATCTTGCTGTTCCGTTGCTCAGTCGTGTCTGACTCTTTGAAACCCTGTGAACTGCAGCACACCAGGCTTCCCTGTCCTTCACTATTTCCCAGAGTTTGCTCAGAATCATTGAGTCAATGATGCTGTCTGACCATCTCATCCTCTGTCTCTCCCTTCTCTTCCTGTCCTCAATCTTTCCCAGCATCTGGGTCTTTTCTAATGAGTTGGCTCTTCACATCAGGTGGCCAAGGTATTGGAGCTTCAGCTTCAGCATCGGTCTTTCCAATGAATATTCAGGGTTGATTTCTTTTAGGATGGACTGGTTTGATCTCCTTGCAGTCCAAGGGACTCTCAAGAATCTTCAAACACTGAAGATAGATACCTAATTAAATGATAAGTTTTCATTGAAATTAGCTCAAGGAAAGAGTTCATATAAGTTGGGTGCTGTGAGAATATTTAGTCGGGGACAGGATCTTCTTAGGGGAGTCACTGAAGGTTTCCCCATGAGGTGGCATTCTGGCTAAAATATGTAAGATTAGCAAGGATTAGGGAGGTAGAAGATGGACGATGGGATGGCAGACGAGTGTGCATGAAGGCCCTGCCTGAGGCCAGGCCGGAAGGAGCAAAGTGCAGAGCTCAGGGAAAGGCACCCGAGGAGGTGGCAATGTTAAGATTTGCAATTACTAACATCTTTTTGTAGGCAAAAAATTTTATCCCACAATCATATTGAAAACTTCTTATACTAAAGTGAGGCAGGAACACCAGTGTAAGAATCACAGTAATTTACCACATTTAATCAGTTATGTGATCATATGTTAAGTTCTTCACTTTTGTTTTCAGAATGTGGTCGAACTATCGCTGGAGCAACCAAAGGGGCAAAAATGATGAGATTGTATGTAGACAACGCAGCCCCGGAGAAACTAAAAGGACAGTGTGTATTTTTTGTTCGCTGTCGCAATGATATCCCTATAAATACTAAAAATATTCAGGAAGTATGTTTACTTTTTTTCAAATATATAGTTAAATATTTTTGCCAGCTTTATTGTGATACAATTGACATATAACATTATGTAAGTTTAAGGTATGCAAAGAATTTATTCAATACATTGTGAGATGGTTACCACCATAGCATTAACTTCATATAATTAACTACTTTTCTTTTTTGGTAATGATGTTTAAGATCTACTCCCTTAGCAACTTTTTTCTTTTTTAAGTTTTTTTTTTTTTTTTTTTTTAATGTGGACCATTTTAAAACTCTTTATTGCACTTATTACAATATTGCTTGTTTTATGTTTTGGAGTTTGCCTACGGAGAAGGCAATGGCACCCCACTCCAGTACTCTTGCCTGGAAAATCCCATGGATGGAGGAGCCTGGTAGGCTGTAGTCCATGGGGTCACTAGAGTCAGACACAACTGAGCAACTTCACTTTCCCTTTTCACTTTCATGCATTGGAGAAGGAAATGGCAACCCACTCCAGTGTTCTTGCTTGGAGAATCCCAGGGACGGGGAAGCCTGGTGGGCTGCCATCTATGGGGTCGCACAGAGTTGGACACTACTGATGCGACTTAGCAGCAGCAGCAGCAACAAGGTATGTGGGTTCTTAGCTCCCCAATCAAAGATTGCATCCCCTACATTAGAAGGTAAAGTCTTAACCACTGGACTGCTGGGGATGTCCCAGCAGCTTTCAAGTATATGATATAGTAATTTATGCTTTTTTTTTTTTAATTTTATTTTATTTTTTAACTTTACAATATTGTATTGGTTTTGCCATATATCGAAATGAATCCGTCACAGGTATACATGTGTGCTTTCGAACTCTGGTGTTGAAGACTCTTGAGAGTCCCTTGGACTGCAAGGAGATCCAACCAGTCCATCCTAAAAGGAGATCAGTCCTGAATATTCATTGGAAGGACTGATACTGAAGCTGAAACTCTTAATACTTTGGCCACCTGATGTGAAGAACTAAATCATTGGAAAAGACCCTGATGCTGGGCAAGACTGAAGGCAGAAGGAGAATGGGACAGAGAATGGGATGGTTGGATGGCATCACCGACTCGATGGACATGAGTTTGAGCAAGCTCCGGGAGTTGGTGATGGGCAGGGAAGCCTGATATGCTGCAGTCCATGGGGCTGCAAAGAGTTGGACATGACCGAGCGACCGAACGGAACTGATTGTTGACTATGGGGCTTCCCGGGTGGTGCTAGTGGCAAAGAACCTGTATGCCAATGAAGGAGACACAAGAGACTCGGGTTTGATCTTCCCTGGGTTGGGAAGATCCCCTGGAGGAGGGCATGGCAACCCACTCGAGTATTCTTGCCTAGAGAATCCCATGAACAGAGGAGCCTGGTGGGCTATGGTCCATAGGGTTGCAAAGAGTTGGACACGACTGAAGTAACTTAGCGTGGCACGTTGTTAACATAGTCACCATGTTGTTCATTATATTCCCAGAACCTAGTCATCGTGTAACTGAAAGTTTGCACCCTTTCACCAGCGGTTTTTTTGTGTCAAATTTCTGGGCAGAAGGCTAGTTTCGTTGTTCTGTCTTTGCACTGACAGTTTTCTGGTCTCCTTTTCATAGACAGGGCAACTGTCAACCTGGAACTTTCTTTTTGCACGAGGCTTAATTTCATTTCCCTCACATTGTGTATGCTCCAGGCCATAACTTCTTCCCTAGGCAGAATTTAAAGCACCAGGGAAAAAATGTTTGCTTGATAAGCAAGCACCTGAATGGTTAAATGCGGGCAGAATATAAATTTGTTGATTTTAGAACCCTAATATTCACCACTTAAGTTTTCCTAAGAGTTTATAAGATGTATTATTTATACTTATTGCAGTGTAAAAATAGATTCTGGTTTTCAGTTCTTAATGGGACCGGCATATAAAATAACCTTTGAACATTATCCTTTCAGGAAGTGCTATTTACTGTTCTGGATGCATCGGAAGGACTGCTAGTTGGGATTAGAAATATGCTGGCAAATATATTTCTACCAGCTATTCTTGCGACAAATAGTTGGGGTGCTTTAAACCAGTCCCAGCAAGGAGAATCCGAAAAACACATTTTCATTGAAACCATCAACAGATACCTTTCCTTTTTAGATGGTAAGTATAATATTTAATGTTTAATAAATTATTACCATAAGAAATTAGCTATAAGATATGCTATTAAAAATAAACATTAGAAAAAAATTTCCATCTTAAAAGATGATGTTAATAAAAGTAATTATGGGACCTAGAGTTAAGATATTAATCATTACAACTTCTCTTTCCAGGAATTTTTGAAGGCATAAGATACATTTTCTTTTATATTTTCTGTTGAGGAAGCAGTCTCTTCCTATATTATTTGTGAAAATTTTTACCATGTTTAAAAATATATACTTTATTATTAACCCTTTTTAAACTATAAATCATTTCATATTGATAAAAATAAACAATTTAAATAATCATAGCACAGTCTAATGATCAATTAGAATTATACTCCTACTATAAAATATTAAATCTCTAACATTTTAGTAATTACAGCTTGAAACCACACATTGATGTTTAACACACTGACATTACCATCTCTTCTCAATATTATTTTTTCCCTTTTAGGTGCTAGAATAAGTATTGAGGGAACAGTTAAGCTAAAGAAAATAGACAATGTTGATTTTTCCAAACTGCATACCTTTGAAGACGTCACACTTGCAGCGAGCAATTCAGAAACTGTTCGTCAGCTAGAGGACGTGCTGATGATATGGTACAAACAGATCGAACAGGTGAGCTGGCTCGAGTGACTTCATCAGATACGAGTTGTGGTTCTCATCTGTGTCCTAATCATTGCATTTTGTTCCTGAACATAAAGGGAAGAGGAGCCTTCCAGATTCTACTATGAAACTCAGCCTCTTCTTGATTCCAGTGCAAAATCATTGTTCTCTTTGGACCATTTAAAATCACCTTTAAGATATTTCTCACTTTAAGGAGGAAACCATAACAGTATGGCTTGAGGATGAAATAGTAAAGAATCAGGATTAGCTAGCATTTATCTGCAGTATTTTATATATTGTTTATGCTTTTCATTAGAGAGAGAGGAAAAGAACACAATGAAGAGCCTATAGCCACAATGCTAGATAATTAATAAATGCTATTTGGTTCATCAGTGAAATTGTTTGTGTTGACAGAGAGGTTCAAACTAGGCTCATTCATATTAGAGCTGTAGTTGCAAGTCTGCAGCTCTGTGGCCAAACACATTTTCTCTGTGAGTAAGAAAAGCAGTGATAGAAATGGTGTCACATTCTGAGAGGTGCCAACTTACACTACAAAGGCTGCCCCAAACCAGATACTGTATAATTGCTCTAAACAGACTCTAGAAACCAGCTCACAGATCTCCAGGGCATGAGCACAGGAGAGTGGAACTGGAGAAGAAAATCTTTAATGGAGTGAGGACTAGGGGAGAAAAGTCTTGAGCAAGCAAGAGTTAGAGAAAAGCATTTCTGATTTTACCTCTCAGAACTGTTAGAAGGAGGGAAGTGTAGTTCGAGTGGAGAATCTGGAGGAGTTTTGGAAACTCCATCAAGGCCTGGAGTGCTGACCCCAGAATTTGCTTCCAGGTGTCTCTAGGTAATAAAAATGAATATTTGTCCACCTGCAGCTGCCTTTAATGCCACTGAGGAAGGAGGGGAGTTGTAAGCCATTGTGGAGGTCAAGCTCTGTCCTGCACAGAGCTGAGGAGATCTCCTCCGGTTTTCATGATCAATCAAAATAGATCTTCTTTTATAAAAATGAGCAAGCAAAAGATAATAGCTTAACATGAAGATATCAGGCAACTTGAAATAGGAAAATCAAGTTGGCCAACTGTAGCAAATGGTCTCCAGTTAAGCAGAATCAGTGCAAGAAATCTTTAAAAATTACATCTAGGACGTCCTTGGTGGCACAGTGGATAAGGATCTGCCTTCCAATACAGGGGACGTGTGTCCAATCCCTGGTCCAGGAAGATTAGACATGCTGTGGAACAACTGAAGCCAGAGTCTGCGCTCTAGAGCCTGTGCTTGGAAACAAGAGAAGCCACCACAATGGGAAACCTGCACGCTGCAAGGAAGAGTAACCCCCGCTCACCACAACTAGAGAGAGCCTACGTGCAGCGAAAAAGACCCAGCACAGTCAATATATAAATAAATATTAAAAAAATTACATCTAAAATAAACCCACACAAAAATTAATTCAGGATGGATCATCACTAAAACTAAAAGAAGAGATACATGCAACAAGATGAATGAATCTCAAAAACATGCTGTGAACAAATCCAGCCTTTGAAGAGTATTGTGAAAAGTAGAACAAAAACTATAGATAAATCAGAACATAATGTAGGGCTATATTAATATCTAATTAAGACAGATGGAAAACCCAGAAGCCATGAAATAAAAACCTGACATATTTGACTACATAAAATAATTAATATCCATATGGCAGAAATCACTGTAAGCAACATTAAAAGATAAATGACTTTCTGGGAGAAAAATATTATCAGCATGTGTAACAAAGAGTTAGTATCCACAATATATAAAGAACTTGCTCTTCTTTGGCATTGGAATGAAAACTGACCTTTTCCAGTCCTGTGGCTACTGTTGAGTTTCCCAAATTTGCTGACATGCTGAGTATAGCACTTCAGTAGCATTCTTGCCTGGAGACCCCTAGGGACAGTATGAAAAGGCAAAAAGATACGATGCTGCAAGATGAGTCCCCCAGCTTGGAAGGTGTTCAGCATGCTACCATGGTGAAGAGTGGAGGGCAATTACTAATAGCTCCAGTAAGAATGAAGTAGCTGGGCCAAAGCTGGAATGATGCTTGGTTGGGGACATGTCTGGTGGTGAAAGTAAAGTTAGATGCTGTAAAGAACAGTATTGCATAGGAAGCTGGTTAGGTCCACGAATCAAGGTAAATTGGACATGGTCAAGCAGGAGATAGTAAGGCTGAATATCAACATCTTAGGAATCAGTGAACTATAATAGATGGGAATGGGAGAATTTAATTCAGATGACCATTATATCTATTACTGTGGGCAAGAATCCCTTAGAAGAAATGGAGTAGCTTTCATAGTCAATTATAGAATGCAGTACTTGAGTACAGTCTCGAAAATGACAGAACGATCTTAGTTCATTTCCAAGGCAAACCATTCAACATCACAGTAATCCAGGTCTATGCCCCAACCACTGATGTCAAAAAAGATGAACAGTTCTAGGAAGACCTACAAAACCTAGAGCTAACACCAAAAAAATAAAAATAAAAAGAGATGTCTTTTTCATCATAGGGGATTGGAATGCAAATGTAGGAAGTCAAGAGATACCAGAATAACAGGCAAGCTTGGCTTTGGAGTACAAAATGAAGCAGGGCAAAGGCTAACATTTTTGCCAAGAGAATGCATTGGTCATTGCAAATGCCCTCTTCCAACAACACAAGAGATGATTCTACATATAGACATCACCAGATGGTCAATACCAAGATCAAATTGATTGCCCTTTGCAGCCAAAGATGGAGAAGCTCTATACAGTTAGCAAAAGTAAGATCAGGAGCTGACTGTAGCTCAAAACATGACCTCCTTATTGCAAAATTCAGGCTTAAATTGAAGAAAATAGGGAAAACATCTATGTCATTCAGATATGTTCTAAATCCCTTATGATTATACAGTGGAAGTGATGAATAGATTCAAGGAATTAGACCTGATAGACAGAGTTGCTGAAGAACTATGGATGGAGGTTCATAATGTTGTACAGTGTTTTTGAGATGGTTTTGGAGGCAGTGACCAAACTATCTCAAAGGAAAAGAAATGCAAGAAGGCAAAGTAGTTGTCTGAGGAGCTTTACAGATATCTGAGGAAAGAAGAGATGCTAAAGACAAAGGAGAAAGGCAAAGATATACCCAACTGAATGCAGAGTTCCAGAGAATAGCAAGGAGAGATAAGAAGGCCTTTTAAAATGAATAATGCAAAGAAGTAGAGGAAAGCAATAGAATGGGAAAGGCTAGAGATCTCTTTAGGAAAATAGGAAATATCAAAGGAACATTTCATGCAGGGATGGGCAGGATAAAGGATGAAAATGGTAAGGATAAAGGACAAAAATGGTAAGGACCTAACATAAGCAGATGTAGATGATTTTCTAGAACTCTCTTGCTTTTTTGATGATCCAATGGATGTTGGCAATTTAATCTCTTATTCCTCTGCCTTTTCTAAATTCAGCTTGAACATCTGCAAGTTCACGGTTCACATACTGTTGAAGCCTGGCTTGGAGAATGTTGAGCATTACTTTGCTAGCATGTGAGATGAGTGCAACTGTGTGGTAGTTTGAACATTCTTTGGCATTGCCTTTCTTTAAGATTAGAATGAAAACTGACCTTTTCCAGTCCCGTGGCCACTGCTGAGTTTTCCAAATTTGCTGGCATATTGAGTGCAGCACTTTGACAGCATCATCTTTTAGGATTTGAAATAGCTCAACTGGAATTCCATCACCTCCACTAGCTTTGTTCATAGTGATGCTTCATAAGGCCCACTTGACTTCGCATTCCAGAATATCTGGCTCTAGGTGAGTGATCACACCATCATGGTTATCTGGGTTATGAAGACTTATTTTTGTATAGTTCTATGTATTCTTGCCACCTCTTCTTAATATATTCTGTTTCTGATATCATAAGATATCTTAATATCTTCAGTGATCTGTTGGATCATTGAAAAAGCAAGAGAATTCCAGAAAAACATCTACTTCTGCTTTATCGATTATGTCAAAGCCTTTGACTGTGTGGATCACAATAAACTGTGGAAAATTCTGAAAGAGATGGGAATACCAGACCACTGACTTGCCTCTTGAGAAATCTGTGTGCAGGTCAGGAAGCAACAGTTAGAACTGGACATGGAACAACAGACTGGTTCCAAATTGGGAAAGGAATATGTCAAGGCTGTATATTGTCACCCTGCTTATTTAACTTAAATGCGGAGTACATCATGAGAAATGCTGGGCTGGATGAAGCACAAGCTGGAATCAAGATTGCTGGGAGAAATATCAATAACCTCAGATATGCAGATGACACCACCCTTATGGCAGAAAGTGAAGAAGAACTCAAGAGCTTCTTGATGAAAGTGAAAGAGGAGAGTGAAAATGTTGAGTGAAAGCTCAACATTCAGAAAATGACGATCATGACATCTGGTCCCATCACTTCATGGCAAATAGATGGAGAAACAATGGAAACAGTGGCAGACTTTATTTTGGGCGTCAAAATCACTGCAGATTGTGACTGCAGTCATGCAATTAAAAGACGCTTGCTCCTTGGAAGAAAGCTCTGATTAACCTAGACAGCATATTAAAAAGCAGAGACATTACTTTGCTGACAAAGGTCTGGATAGTCAAGGCTATGGTTTTTCCATTAATCATATATGGATGTGAGAGTTGGACTGAAGAAAGCTTAGTGCTGAAGAATTGATGCTTTTAAACTGTGGTGTTGGAGAAGACTCTTGAGAGTCCCTTGGGCTGCATGGAGATCCAACCGGTTCATCCTAAAGGAGATCATCCTGAATATTCATTGAAAGGACTGATGTTGAAGCTGAAACTCCAATACTTTGGCCACCTGATGTGAAGAACTGACTCATTTGAAAAGATCCTGATGCTGGGAAAGATTGAAGGCAAGAGGAGAAGGGGATGACAAAGGATGAGATAGTTGGATGGCATCACTGACTCAATGGACATGGGTTTGGGTAAACTCGGGGAGTTTGTGATGGACAGGGAGGCCTGGCATGCTGAAGTCCATGGGGTCGCAAAAAGTAGGACACAACTGAGTGACTGAACTGAACTGAACTCAGTGATGTCATCCATTTTCTAACAATGTTAGTTGTTTCTATGTTTTTGTCCTATTACAAACAATAATAATGTTGATACATCTTCATTGAATATCTTTGTTCAAGTCTTGTTTGCACTTGTTCAAGAGTTTCCCAGGGGATGGCTCAGAGAAGTACTATATCAGTTTTTTATTGGTTACTAACTGCAAAGCCTTCCAAACAGTGGTTATATTAATTTATAATTTTTTACGTAAGTAAATGAGAGTTTCCATGTCTTCAAATCTTCCATTACACTAAGAATGTCAGATTTTTAATGGTTGTCAGTATGTTGGGTGTGAAATTGTATTTTGATTTATTTTACATTACCCTGAACACTGTTGAGGCTGTGCTTTTTTTTTTTTTTAATTTGGGTGTGACATGTGGGATCATAGTCCTCAGTCCCTGCACTCAAAGAGTGGAGGTTTTTGTTTTTTTTTTTAATTGATTCATTTTTTTTCGAAGGATAATTGCTTTACAGAATTTTGCTGTTTTCTGTCAAACCTCAACATGTATCAGCCATAGGTATACATATATCCCCTCCTTTTTGAACCTCCCTCCCATCTCTCGCCCCATCCCACCCCTCTAGGTTGATACAGAGCCCCTGTTTGGATTTCCTGAGCCATACAGCAAACTCCTGTTGGTTATCTATTTTACATATGGTAATGTGAGTTTCCATGTTACTCTTTCCATACACCTTACCCTCTCCTCCCTTCTCCCCATGTCCATAAGTCTATTCTCTAGAAAGAGTGGAGTTTTAACCCCTGGACCGCCAGGGAAGTCCTGAGGTTGTGCATGCTTAATGGATATTTAGATCTCTCCTTGTTGAATTGGCTGTTCTTATCCTTTATCTAGTTTTCTTTCAGATTGCTTGATGACGTCTTACTGAATTGTTGAGAGTTTGAATAATGTTTTCCTGCTGTTCATCTTTTGTTGCTCCCTATTGTGTCCTGAATTTTCAGTTGGTATTGGTGTCTTTAGTCATGTAGAAGTTTTACATTTTAATGGATGTATATGAGATACAAATGGCAATCTAGCCTCAATTTAGCTACCTCCAGTGACAAGAAGCTTTGTGCTTTTTGTATTTAGGAAACACTTTTCGTACTCTCATGTTATGAAGATATTCTCCTAAATTATTTATTTTAAATGTTGAACTATACAAAAATGAGTAACAAATGAATAATACTAAAAATTAATAAGATAAACAAATTATTGTAAAATGAACACCTGTGTAAATTGCACAAGTAAGAAATAGAGCATTATCTGCACCTTGCAATCTCCATGCCTTTCTCTTCCCAATTTTAACTTCTTTTTCTTCCAGTGGTTACCATTTTCTTGACAGTTATGATATTCCATTCCATGTCTTTCTTTATAGTTTTACCCCCATCTTCTATATTTTCTTTAAAGGTTTTGCCATTTTGTTTTAACCATTTAAGTTTTAATGTATCTGGAATTATTTGTATCTGTGTATAATGTAAGGGCTTCCCCCAGTGGCTCGGTGGTAAAGAATCTGCCTGTGATGCAGGAGCTGCAGGAGATGTGGGAACGATCCCTGGGGAAGATCCCCTGGAGGAGGGCATGTCATCCTGTTCCATGATCCTGCCTGGAGAATCCAGGGGCCTGGTGGGCTACACTCCATAGGGTCACAAAGAGTTGGACATGAAGGAAGCGACTTAGCACACATGCACGCATAATGTGAAGTAGGAATCTAATTTTGTCTTTTCCATATAGTTAGCCAGTTGTCCCAGAACTGTACTTGGTAGTCCATTCTTTGCTAACAAATTTGTATTATGTATCAAGTGTTTAGACTCTTTTATCTGTCCCATTGGTCTACTTATTTGATTTTTGCATTCATACCATACTGCATTAATTTCTGTTGCTTTTTACTAAATCAACGTTTAGTATGCTAATTCCCTTTCAGTGTTTTTGTTCAAAATTGCATTGATTATTTCTGGTTAAATGCTCTTCCAAATTAATTTTAACGCTAGTTTGTTAAGTATCATGAAAAAAAGCCTTGTCGAGATTTTGATTGGAAATTTCATTGAATGTATACATTAATTTAGAGAAAATTGCCATTTTTGTATTACTGAATTTCCCAATCCATGAACATGGTATATTTCTCCATTTATTTATTTATTTTGTGCGCTGAAAGTAAATTTTCTAATTTTCTCCAAAAAGATCTTGTACATCTTTTGTTAAACTCTAGATATCTTAATGTTGTTACTATTTATTATAGCATATGCTATCATTTTAGAAATTACATTTTTAGATTGCTAGATGGCTTGTAAAGAAATTACACTAATATTTAAATACATACAGCCAAAACCTTACTGAATTGTTCACTTTTATTAGTTATAAAAGTCTGTCTTTATATATTCTTGAGTTTTTAAAATGTGGCCAACCAGTCCATCTGTGATTATGCCATTTTTGTTTTTTATTTACAATTCTTGTACCTTTGTTTACTTTCCTTATATTGTCCTGTGATCTCCATGTCCAGGTTGAATAGAAGTGGGTGGTGATAGTGACGAAATTGTCTTGTCCTTGGTTTCAAAGTGGTATTTTCTAAAATTTCATTTTTAAGTATGATGTTTGCTGTAGATTTTTGGTAGATACTCATTATCATGGTAAAGATATTCTCTTCTAGTCTTAGTTTACTAAGAGTTCTCAATATCATTCAGTGTTGACTGTCATTTATACTTTTAACTTTTTTTTAAAAAGTTCAAATAATGAGATTTTAAAAGAAGAAAGTAACATGTCTAAGCTGTGAACTTTTTTGATTCCAGGTACTTATTGAGAGTGAGCAGATGAGAAAAGAAGCTGATGACTCGGGTCCACTCACTGAATTGGAACACTGGAAACGCATGTCAGCCAAATTCAATTATATCATTGAACAGATTAAAGGACCAAGTTGTAAGGCTGTTATAAATGTGCTTAATGTTGCACACTCCAAACTCTTAAAGGTAAAAGGCCTTGTGTTGTAAAGTTAGGTATACTTCAAAACAAACAACTGAAAAATTACCCTTCTTGAATTGCTTCTTTGCATCATATACTTGGCACCGTGTATTTAGAAGTGCTAAACTTTGAGTAAGGCTTTCTCATATACCATAATTACTTCTAGAAGAGGAAAAGGAAGTATAGAAGTGAAGATTTATTTCTCAATATTTCACATACCAATTTTGATAATACTAGTATCGGGTGATTGCCATTTATTTTTAAATTGTTTTTGAAACTGTAAATCATTACCAGCTCATTGAAATAGAGAACTACAAGAAAGTCAAAAGCAAAAATGTCCTCTACCATACATCTCACCTGACTATTCTACCTCCTTTCCAGGAGGTCATATGTATTAACAGTTTGGCTTGATTCTTTCCAGGTCCTTTTCTGTTTCTTCCTAATACATATATAAACACACACACACACACACATTTGTTTTGTGTCTCTAATTTTTAAAAATTACACAGTGTCATACTCTGTTTTTCTTGAACTCCCTCTTCCCCTAGTAGCATATCTTGGAGAGTTATGCCTGTCAGATCAAGCTGTATAGTTTTCCAGAACATTAATGCACCAGGTTCTAGCTAATCATTTTCCTGTTTTTAGACAGTGAAATGGTTTCTTTTTTTCCCCCAACAATCTCAAGGTAAAATTCACACACTGTTGATCTCTTCCATCTAAGGAGCAAAATTCAGTGGCTTTTAGTGTAATCATAGAATTGTGCAATCATCAATTTTAGAATATTTTCATCACTTCAAAAAGAAACTCCTGTACCTTTTAGCTATCACTTTCTGTCTCTACCTGTCTCTTTCCCCTCACGCCAGTCCTAAGTAACCACCAGTCTACTTTTTATCTGTGTAGATTTGTAGATTGGACGTTTCATATAAATGGAATCATATAGTATGTGGTGCTTTGTTACTGGTTTCTTTCACTTGGCTTGATGTTTTCAAGGTGTATCCATGTTTTAGCATGTATCAGTACTTATTCTTTTTCACAGTTGAATAATACTCCATTATAGATAAATACCACAATTTGTTTATCAGTTTATAAATATTTGCATTGTTTCTTCTTTTTGGCTATTATGAACAATGCTTCTGTGAACATTTTTATACAGGTTCTGTGTGGACATTTTCTTGTATATGCCTAAGAGTGGGATTTCTGGGTCAAACCCTAGCTCTGTGTTTAACTTTTTGAGGAAATTTGTTCCTTTTTTATATGTTCACAGACATTAATACAGTTAAAGCTTCTATGTGCCTACAATCAAGTATTTTCCTGGGATATATACTCTACAACTTTGTTAGTATTTATTATCAGTTAAAAATTTTTTTTTTGCCAGTCTGACATGTAGAAAATGGCTAGTCATATTTTGGCTTTTGCTTGTTAATAGTGAAGTTGAGTATCTTTTAAAGTTTACTGGCTCCTTGCATTTGTTCTCCTGAGAAACGTTGGCTTATATCTTTCTCTCATTGAAATGGTACGGGAGGGAAGTAAGAGGGGAGTTCAGGTTGGGGAACACGTGTACACCCATGGTGGATTCATGTTGATGTATGGCAAAACCAATACAATATTGTAAAGTAAAAAAAAAAAATTCAGATATTAGTTTGCAGATAGTATAAGTTTGTACTGATTCTGATAGTTATTTATTACTATGGCTGTTTATCACTTGTTATGTATATTGAATGAGGTAATTCACCATGGTCCCTGAGCATCTCTGTACATTATTACTGAATATGAGAAGTTCACTTTGCTGATACGGATACTTTCTTGGAATAATGTGTTCTTTTAATAACTTGACCTATTCTTGAAGACTCAGAATAATGTAATGTCACAAATAACTAACCTAGAAAAGTACTCCAGGTAAAAGCACGTCTGGTTGAAGCCTATAGACAGAATATTAATTACAAAAGTAATGAGACTTAAGTCACTTAAGATATTTACAGTAACTATAAGTCTTAAATAACAGGAGAAAAAGGTATGTTAATCACATTTAAATATCTACTGTCTTAGTATATGTATGGCCAGGGAAGACAGCTTGAATTTCTTGGTTAAATCTTAGCACATAGGTAGACCTTACTGGTATATTTGGATGTTTCACAGGACTCAAACTTTCTTTTCTTAGAACTGGCGTGATTTGGATGCAAGAATCACGGATACGGCTAATGAATCAAAAGATAATGTCAGATATTTGTACACTCTAGAAAAAGTATGTCAACCTCTCTATAACTATGATCTAGTAAGTATACTTTTTAAAATGCAGTTTTAAAAATTAGCATGTTTACTGTGGGGAAGGAGAGGGTGGGATGAACTGAGAGAGTAGCATTGAAACATATACATTACCATATGTAAAATAGATAGTTGGTGGGAGTTTGCTGTATGACAGACACTGGGAGCTCAAACCCAGTGCTCTGTGACGACCTAGAAGGGTAGGATGGGGTGGGAGATGGGAGGGAGGCACAAAACGGAGGAGACATATGTTTGCCTAGGGCTGATACATGTTGATGTATGGCAGAAACAGCACAATATCGTAAAGCAATTATCCTCCAATTAAAAATCAACAAATTTTAAAAATTAGCATGTTTAAAATCAATATATGTATATTGGGAAAAATGTATACTGCAGAAAAGTTATTTAAAAGATGTCTTTTCCTATTATATATCTGTAATGAATCATAAACTATATTTATTATTATAACCCACATTTAAATATGTGGTATTATCATAACTATGACCTCATTTGTATGTTGAGCAAGACAAATATATTAATTGTTCATTGCTTATAACAAATTACCAGAACTGAGGGACTTAAAAGAAAAAGCGTTTATTATTTCACAGTTTTTGCAGGTCAGGAATTGCACAATGTAGCTGAATGCCTCTGCTTCAAGGTCACTCATGAGGCTGCAGAGAAGCTGTGGGTTGGGAATGTGGTCTCTTCTGAAGGGGAGACTGACTGGAGAGGGTCCATTTCTATTGCACATCACATGGACCTATGCACAGAACAACTCGCTTACCCTAGAGTGAGCAAGAGAGGGTGCTCAATCAGCATTACCCCAATAATACCAAAGCCAGATAAGGATACCTCAAAAAAAAAAAAATTACAGGTCAATATCCCTGATGAAGACAGATGTAAAAATTCTCAACAAAACAGTAGCAAGCCAAATTCCACAGCACATTAAAAGAATCGCACACTATGACCAAGGGGGATTTATTTCTGGAATGCACAGATGGTTCAACATATGCCAGTCAATAAATGTGATACTTCATGTTAGCAGAATGAAAGATAAAAATCATGTGATTATCAATAGATGCAGAAAAAGCATTTGACAAAATACTATAAAAATTCTCAATAAATTGGGTATGGTAGGAATGTACCTCAACATAATAAAAGAATACATATTCTTTAAAAATCATATAAAAATAAAATAAAAATAAGCATGCTGAAAGAGAATATATATGAATATTATAATGTTCTGTGTACTTTTCTATATATTTAAAACTTTTCACTATAAAAAGTAAACTTGGAAGAAAATAACAATGCTTTTTATTGTTAACAAGACCTCAGAGTTTTGTTTTGTTTTGTTTTAATTTTATTTTATTTTTAAACTTTACATAATTGTATTAGTTTTGCCAAATATCAAAATGAATCCGCCACAGGTATACATGTGTTCCCCATCCTGAACCCTCCTCCCTCCTCCCTCCTCCCTCCCCATTCCATCCCTCTGGGTCGTCCCAGTGCACCAGCCCCAAGCATCCAGTATCGTGCATCGAACCTGGACTGGCAACTTGTTTCATACATGATATTTTACATGTTTCAATGCCATTCTCCCAAATCTTCCCACCCTCTCCCTCTCCCACAGAGTCCATAAGACTGTTCTATACATCAGTGTCTCTTTTGCTGTCTCGTACACAGGGTTATTGTTACCATCTTTCTAAATTCCATATATATGCGTTAGTATACTGTATTGGTGTTTTTCTTTCTGGCTTACTTCACTCTGTATAATAGGCTCCAGTTTCATCCACCTCATTAGAACTGATTCAAATGTATTCTTTTTAATGGCTGAGTAATACTCCATTGTGTATATGTACCACAGCTTTCTTAGCCATTCATCTGCTGATGGGCATCTAGGTTGCTTCCATGTCCTGGCTATTATAAACAGTGCTGCGATGAACATTGGGGTACACGTGTCTCTTTCCCTTCTGGTTTCCTCAGTGTGTATGCCCAGCAGTGGGATTGCTGGATCATAAGGCAGGTCTATTTCCAGTTTTTTAAGGAATCTCCACACTGTTCTCCATAGTGGCTGTACTAGTTTGCATTCCCACCAACAGTGTAAGAGGGTTCCCTTTTCTCCACACCCTCTCCAGCATTTATTGCTTGTAGACTTTTGGATCGCAGCCATTCTGACTGGTGTGAAATGGTACCTCATAGTGGTTTTGATTTGCATTTCTCTGATAATGAGTGATGTTGAGCATCTTTTCATGTGTTTGTTAGCCATCTGTATGTCTTCTTTGGAGAAATGTCTATTTAGTTCTTTGGCCCATTTTTTGATTGGGTCATTTATTTTTCTGGAGTTGAGCTGTAGGAGTTGCTTGTATATTCTTGAGATTAGTTGTTTGTCAGTTGCTTCATTTGCTATTATCTTCTCCCATTCTGAAGGCTGTCTTTTCACCTTGCTAATAGTTTCCTTTGATGTGCAGAAGCTTTTAAGGTTAATTAGGTCCCATTTGTTTATTTTTGCTTTTATTTCCAATATTCTGGGAGGTGGGTCATAGAGGATCCTGCTCTGATGTATGTCAGAGAGTGTTTTGCCTATGTTCTCCTCTAGGAGTTTTATAGTTTCTGGTCTTACGTTTAGATCTTTAATCCATTTTGAGTTTATTTTTGTGTATGGTGTTAGAAAGTGTTCTAGTTTCATTCTTTTACAAGTGGTTGACCAGAGTTCCCAGCACCACTTGTTAAAGAGATTAAGACCTCAGAGTTTTAAGGTATACTAATTTCAACATCATGATTCAAAAGACTTGTTTAAAACTATATAATTTTCAAATCATTTAGTTTTGGTTTTACTTCTTTTCCTCCTAGTAATTTAAAAAACTTTGTTCAGTAAGGATGAGAGCCGATGTTATTTCTCAGTTTATTCCATTTTTTGTTGTTTTCCTTAATCATTGATAATGACATTCAAGTGATTTAATTCTATCCAAGAGTAGAAATCTTTTTTTTTTTTTTTTTTTATAAGCTCCCAAGTTAGCACCTCTGACCATAACGGGAAACCTCCAACATGTTCGGATACTAATCAGTTAGAAACTGTTTGGTGTGTGTTACCTTTGACGCATGGTTCATGTTCCAATTACATCGGAGTTTAGCATTTTATCCTGATTCTTTCAGGCATGTGCACTATTCTTCGATTATTGATAGCTAACATCTCTACCCTGTTTGAAGGTCGCCAGCCAGCCCCCTGCCCTGAACTGTCAGCTCCACATGTAGGCCCCAGAGAACAGCAGAGTCTCCCTGGGGAGGGATGCGTGCTTGTTCATGTACCCTCCAGCAATGCCAGGAGCCTTACAGCAAAAGCCCCTGGAGTAAGGGAGAAGAGTAGAAATCTTAAGCAGACTGGTGACCCACCCTTCACATTCACACATAAGATCATATGGAAATTGTATAAAATAGAGAAAAAAAGCTTTGTTCAGTTGCTCTAGCCGTGGGTGTACTTCATTATTATTGTTATTTTGTTATTATTGAGCTTCTGACATTCTTTGATGTAGGAATATTTTGAACATTATCTTTTAAAGTTAGTGAAGTACTATTAGTATTAGGTCTTATAATTTCTTCCCCCTCATAAGCCATTTCTGTGGTTTTAAAAATTCTTTTTTTCCCTTCCTTTTCTTTATTCTCATTAAAAGCAGTTGCTGGTAAGTTTGTAACTGCCCGTTGAGCAGGAAAAGTGGATGAATATGCTTCTATTTCTTGTTGATAAAATTTTATGAATTTTGTGTTTTCATGTTTTCATCCTGGTATTGTGCTATAGGCATATCTACTCTTAATCTATTTTATGTATAAAATGTCTAAACTCTATGTATAGTCAAGAACTGTGTACCCATGGAGCTATTATTATAAATAATAATGTTTAAAGGGCATTTTCCTGGTGGGCCCATTTGATATAATCCCCAGGCCTTTTCCATTCTTTATAAGGTTGCCTTATTGAGGGGGGAAGGAATTCTAGGCATATTTTCATTAGAATCTTGTTGATCTACAGATAACGATATAATATGAAAAGTGATGATACTAATTTTCATAAGCCACATAAAATTGATTTAATTATGTCTTGATGCTTTTGAACTGTGGTGTTGGAGAAGACTCTTGAGAGTCCCTTGGACTGCAAGGAGATCCAACCAGTCCATCCTAAAGGAGATCAATCCTGGGTGTTCATTGGAAGGACTGATGTTGAAACTGAAACTCCAATACTTTGGCCACCTGATACGAAGAGCTGACTCATTTGAAAAGACTCTGATACTGGGAAAGATTGAGGGCAGGAGGAGAAGGGGATGACAGAGGATGAGATGGTTGGATGGCATCACTGACTCAATGGACATGGGTTTGACTGGACTCTGGGAGTTGGTGATAGACAGGGAGGCCTGGCGTGCTGCGGTTCATGGGGTCACAGAGTCAGACACGACTGAGTGACTGAACTGAACTGATGTCATGGTTACACCTCATACCTACGACATGTAGTACCCTCATCAGTGGTTGTTTTTCCTGGTTTTATTTATTCCACCACCATTAAAAAAATCTTTTTATATATTTTAAATTGTCCTAGCAATTAAAAGGCAAACTACTGGAGGTCAGGAATACCACTGACCTTATCTGTTCTTCCATAGTGATTTGTATCAAGGTTAAAGACAGGATCTCAAAATCTCAGGCACATAGCTATGCTTATATTACAGCTGTGGGACTTGGACAAGGTACTTCTCCACATTTCTGTTTTCTCATTTGCAAAATGGGAATAGTTAATACTTTATAGATTCTGACTCATTTTTTTCACATTTTCACATTTCACATTTAATGTACTCAGAGTACATTTTAATAGTCAGTCAAGTTTTATGAATCATTGTGAACATGACACCATCTGAGATTATTAGTTCTTTCCTGGGAGGGTAGTGTATGTTTCAGTTTGGGTACTGTTGGTGTGAATTCAGATGGCAGTGAGTGAGCACCAGCTTGTGGTACAAAAATCTCAGAAGAGTTTATTTTCCATCTCCTCCCAAAGAGCAGGATTGGGACACGTAGGCTTTGCTCCTGTCTTTCTTCATGGCTTGTTAATTTCATGCATAGTTTGGTGGCTTAGTTTTTTTGTGGGAGTTAGACTCCCTGTCTTGAGCATACCACCCCGCTTTCTTCAGTTCAGTCCAGTCGCTCAGTTGTGTCCAACTCTTTGTGACCCCATGGACTGCAGCACACTAGGCTTCCCTGTCCATCACCAACTCCTGGAGCTTACTCAAACTTGTGTCCATCAAGTTGGTGTTGCTATTGAACCATCTCATCCTCTATCATCCCGTCTCCTTCCGCCTTCAATCTTTCCCAGCATCAGGGTCTTTTCCAATGAGTCAGTTCTTTGCATCAGGTGGCCAACGTATTGGACTTTCAGTCCTTCCAATGAATATTCAGGACTGATTTCCTTTAAGATTGACTGGTTTGAACTCCTTGCAGTCCAAGGGACTCTCAAGAGTCTTCTCCAACACCACAGTTCAAAAGCATAATTTCTTCGGTGCTCAGCTTTCTTTATGGTCCAACTCTCAGGTCCATACATGACTAGTGGAAAAGCCATAGCTTTGACTAGATGGACCTTTGTTGGCAAAGTAATGTCTCTGCTTTTTAATATGCTGTCTAGGTTGGTCATAGCTTTTTTCCCAAGGAGCGAGCGTCTTTTAATTGCATGACTGCAGTCACAATCTGCAGTGATTTTGGACCCCAAAAGAATAAAGTCTTTCACTGTTTCCATTGTTTCCCCATCTATTTGCCATGAAGTGATGGGACCAGATGCCACCATCTTAATTTTCTGAATGTTGAGTTTTAAGCCAGCTTTTTCACTCTCCTCTTTCACTTTCATCAAGAGGCTCTTTAGTTCTTCTTTGCTTTCTGCTGTAAGGGTGGTGTCATCTGTGTATCTGAGGTTATTGATATTTCCCCAGCAATCTTGATTCCAGCTTGTGCTTCATCAAGCCTGGCATTTTGTATGATGTATCTGCATATAAGTTAAATAACCAGGGTGATAATATACAGCCTTGACATACTCCTTTCCTGATTTGAATCCAGTCTGTTGATCCATGTCCAGTTCTAACTGCTGTCTCTTGACCCGCATGAAGATTTCTCAGGAGTGAGGTAAGGTGGTCTGGTGTTCCCATCTCTTTAAGAATTTTCTACAGTTTGTTGTGATCCACACAGTCAAAGGCTTTGGTATAATCAATAAAGCAGAAATAGATGTTTTTCTGTAACTCTCTTGCTTTTTCTCCCCCTTTCTTAGTAGCACCTAAAGCAGCAGTGCAGTCTTACCATCAGTGATGTTTTAGATGTGATGAAATCAAACCTGCCCTAAAGGGTCATTGTCAGCATAAATTTAGATAATATGTGAAGCTCTTTGCTTAGTGCCTGGTGCATAGTAACCTTTCAATATATGTTACCAATAGTTAGATATCTCAGATGCACTTGCTGTGGTTTGATCCATGCCATTCTACTTGTTTCAGTTGTTTGTTTGCATCTCTCCCACGCTGCCTTGACCTCCTCCAGGATAGTTTCCTTATATTTGGAATTCTGTCAGTGCTGTTAGAACTTGGTAGCACTTCCTATGGAGAAGGAAATGGCAACCCACTCCAGTGTTCTTGCCTGGAGAATCCCAGGGACGGGGAAGCCTGGTGGGCTGCTGTCTATGGGGTCGCACAGAGTCGGACACGACTGAAGTGACTTAGCAGCAGCAGCAGCACTTCCTAGGCTTGCTGATAGGCGAATTGAGTCGAATAACCAATAACCAGCTTTTTAACCATACATTAGTCATTTTACCCATCAAGATATCAGTTTCTTCATCTTTAAAAAGAACAACTTGAGCTGTTAATCCTTAAATAGCTTTCACTTACAAAATCTTTTCTTTAAACAAAAACAATTTTTTTTTTTTTAGGCCATGTCATATGGCTTGCAGCATCTTAGTTCCCTGCTACTGCTGCTGCTGCTAAGTCGCTTCAGTCATGTCCGACTCTGCGACCCCATAGATGGCAGGCCAACAGGCTCCCCCGTCCCTGGGATTCTCCAGGCAAGAACACTGGAGTGGGTTGCCATTTCCTTCTCCAATGCATGAAAGTGAAAAGTGAAAGTGAAGTTGTTCAGTTGTGTCCGACTCTTCGCTAACCAGGGATTAAACCCGGGACCCAGCTTTAACCACTGAACTGCCAGGAAATTTGCATAAATAAAACCTGAAGTTTACATGTACAGAAAAGTTGCAATGATAGTACAGAATTCTCTTCACCTAATTTCTCCTGTTAACATCTTGCATTACCTTGGCACATTTGTCAAAACTGATGTCTCTGTTTCAGTATCCTGTCAAGGATACCACTTGGCATTTAGTAAAATGTTACACTATTTTATGTAAGTTTAGAGTTTTGAATATTATAGCTTTCTGGTTATTAAAAATATGAACATATGGTGGAATTCACTTGCTATATTTCAATTTTAGGTTTCCATGGCACATGGGATACAAAATTTGATAAATGCCATCAGAATGATTCACAGTGTGTCCAGGTACTATAATACTTCTGAGAGAATGACCTCATTGTTTATTAAGGTGAGTTTCAAGGGAAGAAGCCACACATGTAACCCTGTGAAAAAGTTAGCAGTGCTTTCCATTTGAGCCAGAGAAGGGAAAAGGGAAATTCTGGATTTTCATACTTTGTGGACAAGAAGAGAAAGATGTTGCCTGGAGTCAGTTGTACTTAATTGAAGGGGGACTTTTCTGCTTGTCAGAGGTAAGTGCCCAAGACTTGTTTAAATGTATCTGATGATTTTCTAATTTAGTTATTCCAAATAGTTTTGCATAAGAGGTAAAAGTTGGGTGTATTGTTACTAATGCTTCTTAGCTACTTCTATGCACACTGTGGTTTATGTAAAATCTTACCATGTAGTGTCATTTGATTAATTGTTTTAAATAAATTGAAAAAAGTATCCAAGAAACACATGAATAGAATTTACTTGTAAATAATTCAAGCAGAACATAACAGTCACATTTCAACCTTTGTTTTTTAAATCAAAGGATAGGTTTAATCATTCATTATCTATGTCCCAAATGTGGCAAGAACCTTAGGAGACTTTTCCAGTTGCTTGTCTTCCTCCTTGCTGCATGTTCCACATGGAGATTGCTAGTTCCATGTTATTGTTGCTATTTTTTCAACATTATGAGTCAACAGGTGTTCAGACTGAAATCTAAGTATTGCTAGGTTCTTTGATCTGTGTTGTGATTTCCACATCTTCCTTTGTCTTGGATTTATTATTTCTTTTGCTGAAAAAAATTCTTAAGTAATTCTTCCAGAGGGGGTTTCTGTGGTGAGCCCCTCGAGTTCCTGCATGTCTGAAAATTGCTTCATTTTGTCCTACCACTCAAATGTTAGTTTGGGTTTCTTAAGTTCAATATAATTTTTTCCTGGAACTTGGAAGATGCCATTGTGTTCTATGTTGTTGTATCTTCCTGCTCTTCCTTTGTAGGAAACCTATTTTATTCTCATAGGAAGATTTTAGGATTTTTTCCTTTATTCTTGAACTTCTAAAATTTCAAAGTAATGCTCTTTTTACATTTATTTTGTTCTCTGCTTGCTGAGTTTATTTTACTTAAAAAAGACTGTCGTCTCTCTTCATTTGGGGGAACTTTTCATCTTTATTCCCTATTATATCCACCTATACAATTTATTCCCTTTTCTTGAATCTAAATTCTATATTTTTTAATTATTATCTTTTTGGTCCATCTTTGTCCTTTGACCTTTTGGCTCACTCACTGCCTCTTCATTTATATCCCAATTACTGGTCAATGCAAATTTCAGTTTCCAAGCTCTTTTGTTGTTTCCTTTTCATGGTGTAAAAATCCTCTCATATCTTTTTCATAAACTAATTTAGTTAACAAAGCCATTTTAAAAGATTTTACGCGTATCTTTTCTGTATTTTCTCTCTTTGTTGAATTTAATGTTTCTGTCACCATGTCTGTTTTCTTCAGTTGCTTGATGATTCTTGGTTGTCTGCCCATCTTTGTATTTGAGATTCCTGATTTGCCTCTGGGTTTTGTTTATTTTGTCTGTCTCCTGTGAGTAAGGGGCATAACTTACTGTTGGAAGGGCGTGGGAGTAGCTTTCTCTCTGATCCCTTATGGGTGCAGTAGCTACTTGGGTCACAGCTCTCGAGGCCGTGGTCTGCTTATCGGTTCATCCTTTCAGCATATGGCACTGTTGCCTGCTGTACGAGTTGCTCCAAATTCAGTGTTCAGGGTTACAGCAAAGGGTCACCTCACATTGGAGAAGGCAATGGCACCCCACTCCAGTACTCTTGCCTGGAAAATCCCATGGATGGTGGAGCCTGGTAGGCTGCAGCCCATGGGGTTGCTAAGAGTCGGGCATGACTGAGCGACTTCACTTTCACTTTTCACTTTCATGCATTGGAGAAGGAAATGGCAGCCCACTCCAGTGTTCTTGCCTGGAGAATCCCAGGGACGGGGGAGCCTGGTGGGTTGCCATCTATGGGGTCGCACAGAGTCGGACACGACTGAAGCGACTTAGCAGCAGCAGCAGCATGTTTTAAAAAAACTTGTTTTATTTCTTTCTCTATATATAGTTATTTTGGACTTATATTTATTTTAGGTAACCAACCAAATGGTGACAGCATGTAAAGCATATATTACTGATGGGGGAACTAATCACGTATGGGATCAGGAAACACCAGTGGTACTAAAGAAAATTCAGGTTTGTACAAGTATTTTTATTTTCTTAAAGCTTTTACCATCTGGCTCAATTTTGTTTACTTTTTTCATTGATAAAGTATGCTAGCTTTGAAAAAGTATTGTACAGAGTAGTATGAGCAAATAAAAAGAACTTCATTAAAATTATCCACTTCCCTTTATGTTTAGTGCTCCTGCTAGGGCACCATTTAATCCTCAGCTTCTCCATGGCTGCCTGTATCAAACACCTCTTGTGTACTCTTACATATGCTCTGACCACTCCTCTTATTCCATCCCCTGTTAAATTTCATTTTCTTGCCTTTTTCATTGGCTGGGACTGTCATACATCCTTAAGTAGATCTTGTGATAGTTGGCATCTTATTCTGATCTTCTTTTGGAAGAAAATCCTTCTAACATTTCCCCATTTGGTTTGATGCTTTAGTGCATCATTGATTAGATTCCAGGAAGTTTTACTTCTAATTTTGGTTACTAGGAGATATTATTAAAAGTTATGAAGGGGTTTTGAAAAAAGTTTTTATGCACTTATTCATTGAGGAGGTTATAAAATTTTTCTCCTTAATCTGTTAACAGATGACATTTTTGAAAAATTTTTTATTGCAAGATACTTGCTTTACAATATTGTGCTGTTTTCTGCCATACATCAACATCAATCGGTCACAGGTATACATATGTCCCCTCCCTCTTGAACCTCCTTCCCATCTCCCAACCGATTCCACACCTCTAGGTTGTCATAGAGCACTGGATTGAGCTCCTTGTGTATTTGAGTCAGTCCTAAAGAGGGGGATGAACCTAGAGCCTATCGTACAGAGTGAAGTAAGTTAGAAAGAGAAAGATGGATATTGTATATTAACACATGTGTATGGAATCTAGAAAGATGGTACCGATGAAGCTATTTGCAGGGCAGCAATGGAGGCACAGACAGAACAGACTTGTGGACACAGTGTGGGAGGAAGAGGGTGGGCGGACTGAGAGAGTGGCTTCGGTTCCGTTCAGTTCAGTTCAGTTGCTCAGTCATGTCCAACTCTTTGCTACCCCAAGGACTGCAGCACCCCAGGCCTCCCTGTCCATCACCAACTCCCGGAGCTTGCTCAAACATGTCCATCGAGTCAGTGATACCATCCAACCATCTCATCCTCTGTCGTCCCTTTCTCTTCCCACCTTGAATCTTTCCCAGCATCAGGGTCTTTTCAAATGAGTCAGCTCTTCACATCAGGTGACCAAAGTATTGGAGTATAGCTTAGATGACATTTTTAGGTTATCTAGAATGAAACTATTCTGATATCCCTAGGGTAAACTCAACTTATGGTGTAATTATCTTTTTAAAGACATTCTTAAATTCACTTTGCTACACTTTTCTGTAGGACCTTTTGCAACTATACTCATGAGAGAGATAGCCTGTAAATTTTCTTTTCTCACAGTATCCTTGTCAGTGTTTCTGGCACTAAGTTTTCAGAATGAATATGACTGAAGGAGAGAAAGAAAGTACTCCCATGTTTTCCAGTCTCTGGAGGAGTCTGTAGAAAATCAAAGCAATCTGTTATTTTGAAAGTCTGAAAGAAATGACCATACCAGGAAGTCTCCAACTGGAAGTGGTTTGCTTTCTTCATATGCTGGATCCTGGGCTCTGTAGAGTTAAGGCGGGAGGCTGAGACTGGGAGGCAGAGCAAGAAAGGACGCTCGATGCCCGGTCCTAGGACGCGAACCGCTGTGCTCGCAGGGTGGGTCCTGAGCACTGCCCTCACCACACTCTGACCTTTCAACCAGAGGACAAGGAAGAGGGGTCAGAGGAAACAGGAGATGAGGAATTGCAATTAGAGTAGTTTCCCTTCCTGAAAACACTTAAACCCAAAGACTGGAAGTACCAGAATCATTATGCAGTTTTTGGACAGAGACAGACCAAAGCAGCATGTGAAGCAGCGGTTTTAAAACAGTACCCAAAGAGCTGGTGAGCTGTTTAAAGATGCAGATAATGACAACTGCACTTGCATAAATAGAGCTTATGAAATATCTGATACAGTGAAAAGAGGAGAAATTAAGAATATAGTTCTTGCTTTTGATAACTCAGTTCCTTCTAGAAGTGAAGCAATGGATACTTTCTTCTAAGTGTTTTCCCAAGTGTTTGAAATGTATTCCAGGTGGTAAAAAAGAAAATGTAAACCTAATGATATGCATTCATCCTTTTTGTAGAGGCATTTTATTCCTGCTGGTATAATTTTTATTCTTGGAAAGAGTTTTCTTATTTAAATGAAGGGGAAAAAAAGCAGAACGTCATGATAAGAAGAGAGAGGTTGAAAAGCAGAACAGAGCAACAAGGGCACAAAGGAAAAAGAAGAAATGAATGGAAGGTCAGTTGCTAATGCATATAACTGTGATGCAAGAAGAAAAACAGAAGGAAAAATGAAGAAGAAAGAAGCTAAAGAAAATAGAGATGAGCTCAATTAGGAGCTGTTTGGGTAACTAAGGAGAAAGAAGAGGAAGTTTGTCAAAATGCATTACTGGCAAAGAAGAAGAAAGATATCCAGGGGGAAAAAGGCATTAAGAGGGAAAGGCAATATCAAATCATTATGTTTTACACGTGAAACTAATATAATGTTGTGTGTGCATGCTAAGTTGCTCAGTCATGTGCAACTCTTTGCAACCCTGTGGACCATAGGCCACCAGGCTCCTCTGTCCATGGGATTCTCCAGGCAAGGATACTGGAGTGGGTTGCCATGCCCTCCTCCAGGGGATCTTCCCAACCCAGGGATTGGGACCCGTGTCTCTTTATGTCTCCTGTATTGGCAGGTGGGTTCTTTACCACTAGTACCACCTGACGTAATGTTATTTGTCAACTATATCTCCATAATAAAAGGGAAAGGTAGCAAAAACTGCAAAATTCATGGAAGACCTGGAATCACATTTCCGATGATGAGATGAAGACAAAGTAATGGAAGAAGTGGAAAAACTTGGCGATACCCTTGAACTTGCAAGCTTACTGTACTCAAGTGAAAAACTCACATCACCTACAAAAGAAATAGGAATGATTGCTCTGGCAAAACAGATAGAAGAAAATGAGCAAAGTAGAAGAGAAAGAAGTTGAGTATGTGCCAAGTATCTAAGAATGCAGAGACATCAACTGTTGCAGGTGGAAATGGCAGTAAAAATTGGTCAGAAGAGAATTGATCTGCAATTGCTAATTAAATCTGTGAGCCTCTTCCTTGCTGGGACAAAGTCAAGATGGGAAGTTATTGCCAATACATGAATGTGTATTCTACTTCTGGGAGTCAAGAAAACTACCAAAGATTTCATTGGCAAAGAAGAGTCTCTAAAAACTTGGCCATCATCGAAAAGATGGCATACTGTATGGAGAGGAGCCTCAAATTGTCAGTACCTTGAAGTGCTGAAGGTTCTGTCAGCACCTGCAAAACAATTTGAAAATCCATGTGCAGATTTCACGTCTTGACAACAGAAGAACAGAAGCTTTTGGAACAAGCTTTGAAAATGTATTTACTCGGTAGTAAATACACCCGAAAGATGGGGAAAAATAGCAGAAGCAGTATCTGTCGTGACAAACAGGACCACCAAAATGACATATGAAACTTGCTAAGATGGTGAAAGCAAAGAATGATGCTAAGAACAAGTGCTGAATTCAGATAGAGCCATGAAATGACATAATGACAGACTGTTGTATGTGCATTTAAAAAATTAAACTGCAAGTTGAGTTGAGTTGAGTTCAGTCATTCAGTCATGCCCGACTCTTTTTGACCCCATGCACTGCAGCACTCCAGGCTTCCCTGTCCATCACCAACTCTTGGAGCTTACTCAAACTCATGTCCATCAGGTCGGTGGTGCCATCCAACCGTCTCATCCTCTGTCGTCCCCTTATCCTCCCACCTTCAATCTTTCCCAGCATCAGGGTCTTTTCCAGTGAGTCAGTTCTTCACATCAGGTGGCCAAAGTATCAGAATTTCAACTTCAGCACCAGTCCTTCCAATGAATATTCAGGACTGATTTTCTTCAGGATGGACTGGTTTGATCTTCTTGCAGTCCAAGGGACTCTCAAGAGTCTTCTCCAACACCACAGTTCAAAAGCATCAATTCTTCGGCACTCAGCTTATTTTATAATCCAACTCTTACATCCATACATGACTAATGGAAAAACCATAGCTTTGACTAGACAGACCTTTTTTGGCAAAGTAATGTCTCTGCCTTTTAATATGCTGTCTAGGTTGTTCAGAGCTTTTCTACCAAGGATCAAGCATCTTTTAATTTCATGACTGCAGTCACAATCTGCAGTGATTTTGGAGCCCAAGAAAATAAAGTCTCTCACTGTTTCCATTGCTTCCCCATCTATTTCCCATGAAGTGATGGGATCAGATGCCATGATCTTAGTTTTCCAAATGTTGAGTTTTAAGCCAACTTTTTTCACTGTCATCTTTCACTTTCATCAAGAGGCTTTTTAGTACCTCTTCGCTTTCTGCCATAAGGGTGGTGTCATCTGTGTATCTAAGGTTATTGATAGTTCTCCTGGCAATCTTGATTCCAGCTTGAGCTTCATCCAGCCTGGCGTTTCACGTGATGTACTCTGCATATAAATTAAATAAGCAGGGTGACAATATACAGCCTTGATATACTTCTTTCCAAATTTGGAACCAGTCTGTTGTTCCATGTCCAGTCCTAACTGTTGCTTTTTGACCTGCATACAGATATCTCAGGAAACGGGTCAGGTGGTCTGGTATTCCCATCTCTTTAAGAATTTTCAGTTTATTGTGATCCACACAGTCAAAGGCTTTGGTGTAGTCAATAAAGCAGAAGTAGATGTTTTTCTGGAACTCTCTTGCTTTTTTGATGATTAAACGGATGTTGACAATTTGATCTCTGGTTCCTCTACCTTTTCTAAATCCAGCTTGAACATCTGCAAGTTCACAGTTCACATACTGTTGAAGCCTGGCTTGGAGAATTTTAAGCATTACTTTGCTAGCGTGTGAGATGAGTGCAATTGTGTGGTAGTTTGAGCATTCCTTGGCATTGCCTTTCTTTGGGATTGGAATAAAAACTGACCTTTTCCAGTCCTGTGGCTACTGCTGAGTACTATAAAACTGAAAGTACTATACAAAAAAAATATCTGGACAGAACTCATGTAACTCATTGAGCTTGAGTTTTTTGTGGCATTTCCTTTTCTTATCATTAAAATTTTTTAAATTGTGATAAAATGTACACAATGTAAAATTTACCATTTTAACTGTTTTAAAATTTGTGGTTCAGTGGCATTAAGCACATACACAATATTGTATAACCATTAACACTATCAATTTCTGGAATGTTTTCATCCCCACAGACTGAGACTCTATATCAATTAAACAGCAACTTATTCCCTGTCTCCAAGCCCCTGGTCATCTCTGTTCTGCTTTCTGTCTCCATGTATTTGTCTATTCTAGGTGTTTTATATAGGTAGAATCAGGCAGTATTTGTCCTTCAGTGCTGGTCTCTTTTTTTTAACATAACATGTTTTCAAAGTTCATATTGTGGCATGTATTAGAATTTCATTTTTTTTTTAATGGCTGAGTATTATTCCATTGTGTGGATATACCACATTTTGTTTATCGATTCATCTTTTGATAGACATTTGGGTTGTTACCACTTTCTGACTATTGTGAATAATGCTGATATGATCACTGTTGTGTAATGATCTCTTTGAGTCTCTTTATTTTGAGTATATACCTAAAAATGGAATTGCTGGATCATATGCAATTATATATTTAACTATTTGCACAACCATTAGGCTGTTTTCTATAGCTGCTGTTCCATTTTACGTTCTCACCAGCAATACATGAGAGTTCCAATTTCTCCACATCCACACCAGTGCTTGTTATTTTTTCTTTTTCTTTTTTGATAATAGCATCCTAATGCCTGTGAAATGTTATCCCATTGTGTTTTGATTTGCATTTCCCTAATGTCTAGTAATAGTTGAGCATATTTTCAAATACATATTGGCAATTTGTATATTTTCCTTGGAGAAATAGCTTTCAAATCCTTTACTCACTTTTGAACTGAGTTGTTCTGCTTTTGTTGAGTTATAAGAGTTCTTTACATATTCTAGATATTAGTCCCTAGCATATATTTAAAAAAATACATAGTTTCATTTTTTTAAAAACTAATTTTTTGACTTTTATTTCATTTATTCTTGAGTCAGTTTGGTAAGTTTATATTTTTGAGGAATTTATTCAACTTTTCTAAAATTTGTAAATTATTGTTATAATATTGATAATATTATCTTATTATTATATAAGATAATATATTATTATTATATATAATTATAATAATATATTGTAATATATTATTATTGCTTTATTATATACTATGTCCCCTTATTCATTAACAGTATTACTTATCTTCTTCCATTGTTTTCTTAATCATTCTTGCTCACTCAATCCTCAGATTCAAAACAACCCATAGTCTTCCTGGAAGTTTAATCATTTCTGTTGTTGTTGTTATTTTTTGGATTCCATGTTGCCCTCTAGAATTTCTCCAGTGTTAATTTTGGGAGTGGGAGGCAGAGATCATTCCCTCCAAGTTGACCTATTAGCAGGAGCCAGAACTCTTGACATAGAACTTAGCAATTTATTCTTATAATTCTTTTCATTTCCTTCAGGTCACTAGCTATTTACTTACTGAATTAGAAATGAAAGTTTGGTTTTCTGAATTCTAGTTTAACCCAATTTCTATCACATTTGAAATCTTTTCAGGAAACTTCTACTGTAGAGTTTTGGGGAATAATTTTCAAATGGGTTTGAAGAAGCAATGGAAAGAATTATTATTCAGGACCTTATCTGTCCAACATGAAGGAATTGGTTAGTAGAGAAGAAATAATATGAAGTAATTTCTATTAGATGGCATATTCCAGGAGGATAAGGATCTTATCTGTATTCCTAGCATCTCAAGGAAGTCGAGTGAAAAATTATCAGTAACCTTGAAGAGCGTAAGATTTTGTTTTAGAGATTGAGGTGGGGTACTATCTCTTATAGTTAGAAGTAGGTGTGTGACTAGTTACAGAAACCCGAATGTTTATAGGAATCACCTGAGAAACTGGTTGAACATATGGATTACTGTGTCTCACTCATAGAAATTCTGATTTAGTGGCTGAGGGAGACAGAATAAAGATGTCCTCATCCTAATCCCTGGAATTTGTTACATTAAATGTCAAGGGGGAATTCAGATTGTAGGAGGAATTAAGGGTGGGGAGGTTATCCTGGATGATCTAAGTGGGTCCAATGCAATCACGTAGGTCCTTCTAGACTCAAGAGGGAGATGAAAGAGTCAGAGCCAGGGAGCTGACAGTATATTAGAGATTTGACTGGACATTTGTGGCTTTGAAAAAGTTGAACATTTTTTAAAAGATGGTTTGGTTCGCTTGACATGACAGTGAGTTCCTACTGGACACTGGTAACACTGTCCTCTCTTTTTGCCTGGCTGAACTGCCCAGTGGTATCCCAGTTCAGTTGCTCAGTCGTGTCCGACTCTTTGCGACCCCATAAACCGCAGCACGCCAGGCCTCCCTGTCCATCACCAACTGCCGGAGTCCACCCAAACCCATGTCCATTGAGTTGGTGATGCAGTCCAACCATCTCATCCTCTGTCGTCCCCTTCTCCTCCTGCCCTCAATCTTTCCCAGCATCAGGGGCTTTTCAAACGAGTCAGCTCTTCACATCAGGGGGCCAAAATATTAGAGTTTCAGCTTCAACGTCAGTCCTTCCAATGAACACCTAGGACTGATCTCTTTTAGGATGGACTGGTTGGACCTCCTTGCAGTCTAAGGGACCCTCAAGAGTCTTCTCCAACACCACAGTTCAAAAACATCAATTCTTCAGTGCTCAGCTTTCTTTATAGTCCAACTTTCACATCCGTACATGACTACTGGAAAACCATAGCCTTGACTAGACAGACCTTTGTTGACAAAGTAATGTCTCTGCTTTTCAATATGCAGTCTAGTTTGGTCATAACTTTCCTTCTAAGCAGTAAGTATCTTTTAATTTCATGGCTGCAATCACCATCTCCAGTGATTTTGGAGCCCCCCAAAATAAAGTCAGCCACTGTTTCCCCATCTAGTCAAATATTAGGATTTCAGTAATGCATCCATCAAAGACTATGCTCTCCTTGTGGAGAAATGACAGTTGAATAATAAATTAGCACTACACAACCTTAATGTTTTTTATACCTGTATGTGAATAATGCTGATTAAAAGGTGCCAACTGAATAGATAATTGATAACAGAATTGATACATCATTTTTTACCTGGAAGTTCTAATTAGCCATGAAAATCTGACAACAAATAGTATGTGTCATACTTTGATAAGGATAAGAGTTAAGGGGAAATAATGAGAATAAAGAAGATGAGAGAATGGCATTGAAACATGTATAATATCATGTATGAAATGAGTCGCCAATCCAGGTTTGATGCACGATACTGGATGCTTGGGGCTGGTGCACTAGGATGACCCAGAGGGATGGTACAGGGAGGGAGGAGGGAGGAGGGTTCAGGATGGGGAACACGTGTATACCTGTGGCGGATTCATGTTGATATATGGCAAAACCAATACAATATTGTAAAGTTAAAAAATAAAATTAAAAAAAGAAAATGAGAATATTTTGTAAAATAGAAAAAAATATATTGATTTTTCACAGACCTTTCTATATGTGGGCAGAGAACTTGAATTTTTAATGTTAGCAGCAACAGCCCTGTTGAGGGGCTGCTGTGATCAGTTCTGTGTGAGGATAGAAGTTTTGAATTTTTCACTTATGAACAAAAGGCTCACTATATATCACCCCATTTTAAATCTCTCATAGGACTGCATTTTTCTATTCAAGGAATATCAGGCATCTTTTCATAAAACAAGGAAACAGATTTTAGAGTCCTCAGGGGAAAAATCTTTTGAGGTTTCAGAAATGTACATATTTGGAAAATTTGAAGCTTTCTGCAAAAGACTGGAGAAGGTAAGCAGCCACAGTTTTCACTGCCAACCATAGTGTTCCAGGTATTTCATACTTCATGTAGCATTGTTGAGATCTCTTATCTCACTATTGATCTGACTTATCCAATGTTACTCATAGATTGCTGCATTTTATTATAACTTATTTTTTCATTCCTAGTTTCTGTCTTCTGCCAGTCATACAAAAGCTGTTGTAGACTTTCTCTTCTCTTGAGACCTCAACTCTGTCTTCACATATGGAGCTTGAACTCAAGTCTCTGCTCTTAGGCATCATAGCAGCTGAGAACAGGTGTGAGATGACATGTGTGCAGTACCTGGCAGAAACGGGTAGTTGTTTCATATCTGGATGTGTGGGTACCTTATCTTTCTAGGGCAGCATGTATGGTCTAACATAGACATTATGTGTGTGCTGTCTTTGCTGGGCAGATGTGGATTAGAAACTTCTGCACCTTGGATGCATTCATTGTTTAGGACTGGCTGGAGAGAAGTGAGGTTTTGCCAGGGGTTATAGGGCAGCCCATCCCAGAGTCTTCTTGCAGTCAGCCTTTGGAAAGCCTACAGAGATACCATCTAGGTACCATCATCCCCATGCCCCCACCATTCTGCAAGCTCCCTAGCTCTTGGGAGTAGTTAGGGACCTGCTCATCATTTTTGGGACAATGGTGGGGGCATTACGCAAGTTGAAGGGCATTTCTCAGATATGCCAGGATGGGAAAGTATGGGTGCTGAACAGAGCCAGGTTACTGAGTTGGGTCCTTCCTACATACTTCTATTGGTTCTGTTTTTGTTTATTTCTCTAGCATCTTTATTGTGATGTAATTCACATACCACATAATTTATTCATTTAAAGTGTACAAGTCAATATTTTCTAATATACTCACAGGATTGTGCAACCATCACCACCATCTAATTTTACATTTCATTCCCACTAAAAGACAACCCTATGCCCATTAGCAATGATATTCCTTTCTCCCCTCTACCCAACCCTAAGCAACTGCTAATCTACTTTCTGTTTCTATAGATTTGCCTATTCTGGACATTCCATATAAATGGAGTCATATAATATGTGCTCTTTTGTGACTGGCTCCTTTAATTTAGAATGATATTTTCAAGCCTCATCTGTATTGTAGCATTCCTCTTTATTACAGAATAATATTCCATCATATGGGTATGTGTGCTTAGTCGCTCAGTCGTGTCTGACTCTTTGCAACCTCATGGACTGTAGCCCACCAGGCTCCTCTGTCCATGGGGATTCTCCAGGCCAGAATACTGGAGTGGGCTGCCATACCCTCCTCTCACATGGGTATACTATATTTTATTTGTCCATTCATTAGTGATGGACATTTGGGTTTTTCCATTTTTGGCTATTACGAGTAATGCTGCTATTTTCTGTGTGTGTTTTTGAGTTGTTATTTCTCTTGAGTTTATGCATAGGAGTGGAATTGTTGGGTCATATAATAACTCCATGTTTAATTTTTTGAGGAAGTACCAAACTGTTTTCTAAAGTACTTGCATCGTTTTATATTCTCATAAGAAATGTATGAGGGTTCCAGTTTCTCTACATCATTGTAATGCTTGTTATTATCTGTCCTTTTGAATTTAGCCATTGTAGTGGATGTGAAGTGATATCATATTGTGGTTTTGATTTGCATTTCCCTGATGACTCGATGACTAATGGTGTTGAGCATCTTTTCATGAGCTTATTGTCCATTCATATTTCTTCTTTGGAGAAATTTCTGTTCCGATTCTTTGCACATTTTAAATTTAGTTATTTGTATTTTTATAGTTGAGTTTATAAGCATTATTTATGTATTCTGGATTTAAGTCTCTTATCAGATATGATTTTCAAGTATTTTTTCTTGCTGTGGGCTATCTTTTTATTTTCTTGATTGTGTTCTTTGAAGCATGAAGTTTTAAATTTTCATCAAGTCTGATTTATCAAGTGTTTGTTTTGTGGCTTGTGCTTTTGGTGATGCATCTAGGAAAAGTTGTATGAGACTGTTTTGTGAACAGTGGGAATTTCCTGAGGACAAATGTCTAATTGGAATTGTATCGGCATGGGTCAAATGAATAAATAAGTCCCATCGTCAGAACCTGTTCCACAGAGATGTTTAATATGTCTGAAACCATTAGAATGTACACCTGGAGGTGATTCCTAGTTACTCTTAATTTTTCCAGGAGCAGGGACCCTCGCCAACTTGGGTGCAGTTTTAGGCTTGGTAGGGCTTCAGGGCTGGACCTTACTGGTTAACCCGTTTGCAATAAAGATCTTTGGTGGTAGGTCTAGTGCTGGGGATCCATCTGTAAAGTAGCAGCCCAAGCATTCCTGATGCTAGCGGGAGTAGGTGATAATGGCTAGCTGCTTCAGCTACTCACCTCCGTCCTGCCTCTAGAGAAGCCTGCCTACAGTCTTAAGGGTGCAGCTTCATGCCACAGAGGCGCAACAGTCAGAGCCAGCGCAGCACTCTCCAGGGCCCTTACTTGAAGTGCATGCTGGCTGTTATGTCATTCCAGCTCTCCTGTGCTAAGAATCCTTTGGCTGGCTGGCCTCCCTCCCAGGTGTAATTGGTGGATATTGGTTTCCAGATTCTCGAAGATGGGGCATGATAGTTACCCTGAAATGTGGCCAGAATCCTGTAGAGGTGGTTCCAACATCTGTTGAATCATCAAAAAAGTGAGAGAGTTCCAGGAAAACATCTATTTCTGCTTTATTGTCTATACCAAAGCCTTTGACTGTGTGGATCACAAGAAATTGTAAAAATTTTTAAAGAGATGGGAATACCAGACCACCTGACCTGCCTCCTGAGAAATCTGAATGCAGGTCAAGAAGCCACAGTTAAAATTGGACATGGAACAACAGACTGATTACAAATTGGGGAAGGAGTATGTTAAGGCTGTATATTGTCACCCTACTTATTTAACTTATATGCAGAGTATATCATGTGAAATGCAGGCTGGATGCAGCACAAGCTGGAATCAAGATTACCAGGAGAATTATCAATAACCTCAGATATACAGATGACAACACCCTTATGGAAGAAAGAGGAGAAGGACTAAAGAGCCTCTTGATGAAAGTGAAACAGATGAATGAAAAAGTTGGCTTAAAACTCAACATTCAGAAAACTAAGATCATGGCATCCGGTCCATCACTTCATGGCAAATGGGGAAGCAATGGAAACAGTGAGGGACTTTATTTTGGGGGGCTCCAAAATCACTGCAGATGGTGACAGCAGCCATGAAATTAAAAGGAGCTTACTCTTTGGAAGAAAAGCTCTAACCAACCTAGACAGCATATTAAAAAGCAGAGACATTACTTTGCCAACAAAGGTCTGTCTAGTCAAAGCTATGGTTTTTCCAGTAGTCATGTATAGATGTGAGAGTTGGACTATAAAGAAAGCTGAGCACCGAAGAATTGATGCTTTTGAGCTGTGGTGTTGGAGAAGACTCTTGAGCGTCCTTTGGACTACAAGGAGATCCAACCAGTCCATCCTGAAGAAAATCAGTCCTGAATATTCACTGGACGATCTGATGCTGAAGCTGAAACTGCAATACTTTGGCCACCTGATGTGAAGAACTGACTCATTGGAAAAGACCCTGATGTTGGGCGAGACTGAAGGTGGGAGGAGAAGGGGACAACAGAGGATGAGATGGCTGGATGGCATCACTAACTTGATGGACATGAGTTTGAGTAAGCTCTGAGAGTTGGTGATGGACAGGGAAGCCTGGTGTGCTGCAGTCCATGGGGTCACAAAGAGTCAGACATGACTAAGTGATTGAATTGAACTGAGAGGTGGTTACTGAGCTGCCTTGGTGGACTTCCCCTGCTGAGTGGGGCATAGCAGGGACCACTGTTGGACCTGCCCTGTGAGCTCTTAAATAGCGGTCAAGGAGAGACAGAAGGGCAAACTAAGCCAGATCCTGTTAGGGAAAGCTGAGATTCAGATGTCTGGATGACCAACTGCCAAAGTCAAAGGACAGACAGAATTGAGCTTGGAGTTGGAGAGCCAAGACCTCAGAGTTGGGCAGAGATGTTGGGAATCTTTAAGGAATAAGTGAGGAAAATTCTAGTGTGTCAGCTTAGGGTGCCTGAAAGTTACCTTTTGGTAGGTGGAGACTTGATGGTATATTGTATGTTAGTCTGGCCTAAAGAACTGAGATTAAGTGTGTATGATATAGCCTTTGTTTCTTCTTCTTCCTGCCATGTAACTTTTGGTGAATATTGGTGTTTCCCAGAGCTCTGTATTTAGTTTCCTTTTCTTCTCACCCTGAACATTTGTGGGGGAGAAGAGAAGGTGTGGGAAGCTTTGAGTATTGTTCTCCAGAGCAAGAATCAAGATGAAGAATCACTGATGAAGACTGAGGAGCTGAGAGCCTGTGGACATGAAAGACTTTTTCTTTGGGTGAAGTAGGTAGTGTTGGTATGTTGAGATGGAGCCAACTGTTTCTGAAGTAACGTTCATAATGAGGATTGCCCAGGGTTCTATTTAAAAAAGTTTTCTTTTATTGTGCTGAAAGTCACATAATATAAAACATACGATTTTAACCATATTTATTTATACAGTTCAGTTGCCCTAAGTATATTTACATTGCTCTACAGCTCTTATCATCATCTGTCTCCCACATTTTTCACCTTCCTAAACTCAAACTCTGTCTCCATTAAACACTAACTCCTTGTTCCCCCTCCCCCTGCAACCCCCACCTGCCAGCCCCTGGCATCTACCAATGTACTTTCTGACGCTATGAATTTGACTATTTGAGATACCTCATATAAGTGGAATCAAACAGTAGTTGTCTCCCAAGTGTTCTTTAAGGGTCAGAAGTGACTGCAGTCATCCTTCAGGATTGTGGGGCCTTTCTTTTATCTGAATGTGGATTTATTGCTAGTGTTACATATCAGAACTGTCAGGAGTTCTGACATGTACTCCTGTTGTCACATGTACATGACAACAATGAGGATGGTAACACTTTTGAATCCAGTGAAATGATTTTGAGGAATAAAAAGCCTAAACTGTTTAGACATCTGCAAGGGATTTTACTCCCTGCCCTTCCTCCTCTTGAAAGGCAAAGTGATCAAATTCTGAGAAAGGCTGTAAACTCTTTACTTATGTTGAAACATCTTCTGTCTTAAATAGTCCAAGAGTAATAATGACTGGAGTAGAGATTTGTCTTCTATTTTATCTCCTCTGGTTGGGTTTATTTATATGATCCTAGATCCTGTTTATTGGTTTTGTTTTTTTTAAAATCATTGATTCATTAAGAGTTTATTCTGAGTAAGGGTGCTAATTTTTTAAATAAAATAACACTTTTGTTTTTAAGATTACAGAAATGATAACTGTTGTGCAAACATACTCAACCTTAAACAATTCTACCATAGAGGGAATAGACATTTTGGCAATAAAATTCAAAAATATATATCAAGGGGTTAAGAAGAAACAGTATGACATTCTGGATCCAAGAAGGACAGAATTTGACACAGATTTCTTAGATTTTATGACAAAAATCAATGCTTTAGAGGTGAGTAATTATACATAATTTTACTTTAGTAAAGCTGAAATATAATCAATAGTACTGTACTGAAATTAACATAGTTACTATTTATTACAAATTACTCTTGCAAATTGATCAAAAATACTTGCTGGTATGAATAATTTTCTAACTAGTCCACAAAATATTTTCCATCTTTTTTAAAAAATGAAAAATGAATTTACTCAGTAAAGGGTACCAGTAACTAACCAGAAGCCCAAAGGGCTTATTGTAGCTAGGGTTTATTTTTCATTTGCATTAAAAATTAGATTTGGTTTTTGTTGTGCCAAGGACCCATGTTATTTTTCCAGTCTAAGAGGGAATTTGTCAGCCTTGTTCTTGGTCAAGTGTGAGAAGATTTGAGAACAGATTAGGAAAACGGATCACTCTTCCCTTGGCACTGCACTTTATAACCACATTCTCACTACAGCTTAGAGGATGGCTCTGAAAAGGCCTTCGTCCTGTCTGTCAGAGCTGAAGGAACCCCAGAGGGATGAGACTATAACATATTTCTCTGTCACTTTTTGGGCTTATATGACCTCAGTTACAGGTGTAGCCCCAGGTCTCCTCCTTGCTGCATAAGGTCCTGGAAACACAGGGAGGGATAGGAATTCTCCAGGCAAAAATGCTGAAGTGGACAGCCACTCCCTTCTCCTTGGGATCTTCCCAACCCAGAGATTGAACCTGGGTCTCCTGCATTGCAGGTGAATTCTTTACCATCTGAGCCACCTACTAACACACTGTCTAATTGAAAACTGTTAGCCCAGATGTAGCTCCAGGCCTCCTCTTTGCTCAGAATGTCCTGGAAACACAGAGAGGGATAAGAATATACAATGTCCACTTCCTGGGTCTTAAATTCTTGCTAAGAAGGTGAAGAAAATTATATTTTTTTCTCTTGTGTTTTAAAAGACTCTTTTAAAAACCACATTATGTATATAATATGTGCAATATATATTAAAAAGATCCTAAAATTCTAACAACACTTTTTCTTTTTGACACAGATTTCCTTTCAGTTTTTGAAAGTTAGACTCTGATCAGATCAGATCAGTTGCTCAGTTGTGTCCGACTCTTTGAGATCCCATGAATCGCAGCACGCCAGGCCTCCCTGTCCATCACCAACTCCCAGAGTTCACTCAGACTCACGTCCATGGAGTCAGTGATGCCATCCAGCCATCTCATCCTCTGTCGTCCCCTTCTCCTCTTGCCCCCAATCCCTCCCAGCATCAGAGTCCTTTACGATGAGTCAACTCTTTGCATGAGGTGGCCAAAGTACTGGAGTTTCAGCTTTAGCATCATTCCTTCCAAGGAAATCCCAAGGCTGATCTCCTTCAGAATGGACTGGTTGGATCTCTTTGCAGTCCAAGGGACTCTCAAGAGTCTTCTCCAACACCACAGTTCAAAAGCATCAATTCTTTGGTGCTCAGCCTTCTTCACAGTCCAACTCTCACATCCACACAGGACCACAGGAAAAACCATAGCCTTGACTAGACGAACTTTGTTGGCAAAGTAATGTCTCTCCTTTTGAATATGCTATCTAGGTTGGTCATAACTTTCCTTCCAAGGAGTAAGCGTCTTTTAATTTCATGGCTGCAGTCACCATTTGTAGTGATTTTGGAGCCCAGAAAAATAAAGTCTGACACTGTTTCCATTGTTTCTCCATCTATTTCCCGTGAAGTGATGGGACCGAATGCCATGATCTTCGTTTTCTGAATGTTGAGCTTTAAGCCAACTTTTTCACTCTCCACTTTCACTTTCATCAAGAGGCTTTTGAGTTCCTCTTCACTTTCTGCCATAAGGGTGGTATCATCTGCATATCTGAGGTTATTGGTATTTCTCCCAGCAATCTTGATTCCAGCTTGTGTTTCTTCCAGTCCAGCGTTTCTCATGATGTACTCTGTATATAAGTTAAATAAGCAGGGTGACAATATACAGCCTTGACATACTCCTTTTCCTATTTGGAACCAGTCTGTTGTTCCATGTCCAGTTCTAACTGTTGCTTCCTGACCTGCATACAGATTTCTCAGGAGGCTGATATGAAGATATATTTTACTTTTAGTATTTGGTTTAGGGAGTTATATCATTATGGCAATGGGAATTTGTCTTTTTAAAAAATTATTGTGTAAATTATTTTTATGATTCATTAATAAAGATTATATGTTATAAAGACTTTACTGTGTGGTCTTAGATACAAATTTAGCTTTCAGTAAATTTAGAAGGCAGTTTTTAGTATTTAGAAAGAGAAGTCAGTGTTGTAACTTTCCTTGGTTTTCTAATGTTTCATTAATGGGTGTGGCATATATTTGTAGACAGTACCAATATAATTGATAAGTGAAAGTAATTTACAGAGTGCTTCAGTTCCATCAGCTGGGCACCAAGAGTTTGGAGTTCACTGCTAAAGATGGTTGGAGCCTTGGAAGGATAGTTTCTGCATCTCATTCCTCATTAGCATGACAAAGATGTTTCTGAGAGTAGCGGTATTGGACAATGACACCTGTTCACTATGGGTGTCTATAGTGTCATTGGAGAAGCACATGGTAACCCACTCCAGTATTCTTGCCTGGGGAATCCCATGGACAGAGGAGCCTGTCGCAAAGAGTCGGAGACAACTGAGCACAGTGTCATTACATTGCTCTACAGACATGCTAAGAAATCCTAAATGTCCCAGAGAAATGTGCTCAGTAAGGGACTTTCACCCCTTTCATAAATTCTGTAGGTCAACATACAATAAATAATGAGCAGCAAATGCAAACCACATATGTAATTTTAACTTTTTAGTAGCCACATGCATACAAGTAAGAAGAAATAGGTGACGTTAATTTTAATGATATACTTTATTCAACCCAACATAGTGAAAATATTATCATTTTAACACGTCACTAACAAAACCCAGTATAAGATATTTTATACTCTCTTTTTCATGCTAAGTCTTTGAAGTTTTGTGTGTATTTTATTTTATATTTACAGCACATCCAACTTCCAAGTAGTGACTTTCAAGTGCTCAGTGGAAACATGTGGCCAGTGGCTACCATACTGGACAGTGCAGCGCTAGATGCTTAGATGGTAGATGTGTTTAAGGCTCTTTTGATTCTGTAGGAGAATCATTCATTGTTGTTAAACAAAACCAATCTTCTCTTTAATCAGAAAAAATCATTCAAACATTAATATTGCATTTCAGGTACAGATACAGGCATTTATGAACAGTAGTTTTGGAAAAATTTTATCTTCTCAGCAGGCTCTTCAACTGCTTCAAAGGTATTTATAATGCATTAAGCAATGTAATTTCTAGGTGGGATAACTTTATACCTGAAAATAACCATTTCAAAAAAAAATTTTGGAAATCTCTATGTAAACTTTGAAACTTATAAACAGTAATCTTTTTATTATTTTATTTTTAAAATCAATTTATTTATTTTAATTGGAGGCTAATTACTTTACAATATTGTGGTGGTTTTCACCATACATTGACATGAATCAGCAGTGGGTATACATGTGTCCCCCCATCCCGAATCCCACTCCTACCTCCCTCCCCATCCCATCCCTCTGGGTTGGTCCCAGTGCACCAGCTTTGAGTGCCCTGTTTCATGCATCGAACTTGGACTAGTGATCTATTTCACATGTGGTAATTAATATACATGTTTCAATGCTATTCTCTCAAATCATCCCACCCTTGCTTTCTCCCACAGAGTCCCAAAGTCTGTTCTTTATATCTGTGTCTCTTTTGTTGTCTCGCATAGAGGGTCATTGTTACCATCTTTCTAAATTCCATATATATGCATTAATATACTGTATTGGTGTTTTTCTTTCTGACTTACTTCACTCAAACAGTAATCTTTCAATTACCATAAATAGGCTGGTGAAAATTTGAAACATGGGATGATGTTTTTCATTGAATTTTATTGAGGAAAGTCTTTATATAGGAAATGATGTCATATTTTCCCTCAGCTGTATAATATCTTAAGGTTAATTTCATAAGTGTTATTGGAAAGGGAACAAATAATGTTTGATTCTACATACTGAAAGGAATTCTGAAAGTGAAATTATCTAAGAGTAATAGGTCTCTGGCTTCCCTGATAGCTCAGATGGTAAAAAATCTGCCTGCAATGGAGGAGACCCAGGTTTGATCCCCAGGTTGAGACGAGCTCCTGGAGAAGAAAATGGCAGCCCACTCTAGTAGTCTTGCCTGAAGAATCCCATGGACAGAGGAGCCTGGGGGGCTACAGTCCATGGGGTCGCAGAGAGTCAGACATGACTGAAGCGACTTAGCACACATGCCCGTACGCACAGCAGGCCTCCAAACTTTCTGTTGTCCTTCCTGAGCACTCCTGCAGCTTCCTCTATTCTGACAGCCGTGCTCCCCTGCAGGACAGGGGAGCCTGGATTAGAGGAGCGGGCTGGACCAGAAGCCGTTTTCTTCCAGCTCAGAGAGGGCTCACTACCCATGTCAGGGACCCTCTTGGAACTCTCCCCTGAGAGCCAGTGGATCTGGGCTTGGGTCTGACTTTGCTGTAGTTCCATGTCTTTCTAATGATGAATCACACCTGTAAAACTTTACCTCGTGAGATGATCGTAAGAGTCAAAACAGATATAAACTGGTTTTGATGAGTGAGAGTACTATACAGACTGATGGCAGTACCACTTTCTTGGCAATTTCTCTGTCTCTTTTTACTCATTTTATTATCAGAATGTTATGGTTCTAGTTCTCCCTGTGCATCCTTAGTCTCTAAGTGTTGTGATGTTTGGCTGACAATATGTTTATTATCATGACTGGGGATGACGTGAGCAGTAATATTGGCAGAGGGACAGTCAGTCAACTGCTTTCCATCTTTGCTAAGCCAGCTTTGAAAAGCTCAACTTTTCAATCTCAGTTCAGATGTCATTTTCTTCGGGAAATCTTTCTTGACTCCCCAGGCTCGGCAGGGTTTCCTCTGTTACATGCAATTTCTGGCACTCTTATAATTGCAACAACTATTTATGTCACTTATGACCAATCTCTACCTTTTCAATGACCGTTGGCTCCACGAGGGCTGAAACCACACCTGTCTTGTACATTACTGTATCCTAGGGCAATGCATGAGGCCTGGTGGGAATATCTGTCAAATGAGTGAATGGATTTTTAGGACTGCAGCAACTCTTAAGTATGTTTCTCATTCACCTTTTAATTACTCACCTTCACTTGCTTTTAGATTCCAGAAACTGAACATTCCCTGTCTGCAGTTAGAAATAAACCACACCATTGAGCGTATTCTTCAGTATTATGTCGCTGAACTTGAAGCTACCAAGAAGGCAAGTATCATGTTTATAAATAGAACAGCACTTTTCATACAAAAAGAAAAATATGCTGCAAGTATTTGCCGTCATTATCTTGTGCCAAGCTTTTTAGACCGATCCTGTCACTGCTGAGTATTTTTGATGCTCCTCTCCACGGGAAAGGTCCTGACAGCATGTGTCCCTGGAAAGCCAGATTATACCTCTCTCCTCTTAAGAATTATCTTCTTATGACAGGGTTCATGTATGTGTGGGGAAGCCCATTTACGTTAATGTTTTTGTACATCAAAATATGGGCTCAAGTTTCTGCCATAAAGGAATGCGAATCAGCTGTAATTATACATACATCCCTCCTTCTCTAGCCTCCCTCCCCTTCCCTCATCCCATCCCTTCAGGTCATCACGGAGCACCAGACTGGGCTCTCTGTGCTACACAGCAGCTTCTTACCAGCTGATAGTGTGTATGTGTTGATGCTACTTTCTCCATTCGTCCCACTCTCTCCCTCTCCCTCAAGTCCAGTCTTCATCTGTGTCTCCATTCCTTCCCTGCAAACAGGTTCATCAATATCATTTTTATGGCAGAAGCCAACACAACATTGTAAAAATTTAGAAAAATATCTAAAGTTCGATGCATGATACTGGATGCTTGGGGCTGGTGCACTGGGACGACCCAGAGGGATGGAATGGGGAGGGAGGAGGGAGGAGGGTTCAGGATGGGGAACACATGTATACCTGTGGCGGATTCATTTTGATATTTGGCAAAACTAATACAATTATGTAAAGTTTAAAAATAAAATAAAATTAAAAAAAAAAAATAAAAAAAATAAAAATAGGGGGGGGGAAAAAAAACAATTGGGAAGGCTTTTATCATAGTTTGTGATCCTGAATTAGATAACACAGCATTGGAATAGGAATTTACTTGGAAATGTGAAATTAGCAGTACAATTAATGGGGCCAAGGAACAGAGAAGTAAAAGTAAAAGGTAGTTAATTCTTGGATTCTTATCCCTCTTCTTCTGTCACTCTGTAAAATTAAAATATATGTATATAACCTGTAAAAAAAATATGGTCTCTGGAGAATATTATGACAGATATAATACAGCTGTGTGTTCCCACTTTTGAGTATATCTTTAGGATTAGGGATAAAAGGCAGAAAAAATGTATGCATGTAATGGGAAGTAAGGGTTAAAAGAGAATCAAGTGTCATGTATTGTAATCATCATAGTTTTTGAGCCTTGGGTTGATAGGGCTAGAGTACATACTTTTTGACAACCTCTTATTTATAAAACATGTCAATAATTGTAATACATCAATAAAAATATAGCCATATATTTGTTTTACCTTTTCCTCTGTATTGAATTTCAAACATTAATGCCAGACCTTTAATTACAGCTTTATCATTCTCAAAAAGATGACCCCCCTCTTGCTCGCAACATGCCCCCTATAGCAGGAAAGATCCTCTGGGTGAGGCAGCTGTATCGCCGGATAAGTGAGCCTATCAACTATTTCTTCGTAAGCCAATAGTTAAAATTTACAGTTTGTGGATCATGGTGGGTTTAGTTTTTCTTTTTTTGGCATGCCCTGAAGCATGTGGGATCTTAATTCCCCTACTAGGGATTGAACTGGTGCTCCCTGCCTTGGAAGCATGGAGTCTTAACCACTTGACTGCTGGGGAAGTCCCTTGTGGTGGTTTTTAATACAAGAAATATATTTTATACTAGAGCATTTGTTTCCAGTAGAGTAACTAGAGCTAATTCTTTTACCAGGCAAAGAAAATTTAGTTTGCAAATATGCTTGAGAGAGAATAAGCCAATTCCTTTCATGTTTGGTAGATAAGCCTGATTAATTACAGCTAATCTGTCAGAAGGTTAATCTTAGAAATGTATGACCTTTAATCATACAGGACACTTTATAAAGGCTTTTGTAAAATAATTGTTTTGAAAATGATAGCGCACAGGCCTGGTACTGAAACTTAAGTCTATGTGTGGATGGATAGGTCACTGATACACATTCAGTTCAGTTCAGTTCAGACGCTCAGTCCTGTCCGACTCTTTGCGACCCCATGGACTGCAGCACGGCAGGCTTCCCTGTCCATTACCAACTTCCAGAGCCTACTCAAACTCACGTCCGTCGGTGATGCCATCCAACCATCTCATCCTCTATTGTCCCCTTCTCCTCTCGCCTTCAGTGGAGGTGAGTATGTGCTCAGAATATATTCCTCTGTGTAGGACTGAGGCCAAGAGCAGGTGTAATAGAGTACATTCATCCTCTGTGTTCTTAAGACGATTAGATTTCTGAAAAACACCAGGGTAGTCTTAAGCCTTGTTGGGATTCTGAAATTGCCAGTTTGTCATCTCGTTTTGTTTGTTTGTTTTGGTTTTCCTTTTCTTGCTTTGTGTTTTAAAGAGATGGTGTAGCAAAGCAAAGTTGGTTTGCCTGGTGTTGTGTCTTGTGCCTAAGTAGAGAACAAAATATAATAGTCTTGCAAGTGATTTTATTATTTGAGCATTATTAAATATTAAGTTTTTGTTGTTTTTGTTTGGCTGATATAATTTGTTTTACTGTCCTCAATATTAAAAAATATTAAAAAAAACAGTAGGCTCTGGAAGTTGGTGATGGACAGGGAAGCCTGCCGTGCTGCAGTCCATGGGGTTGCAAATATTAAAAAAAAAAAATAAATAAAACAAAATGCTGGCCTTAGACAAGAAGCCAGGATGGGTACTCAGTTGTTTATTGACTTTCTAGTGACAGAGCAGAGATTGCCCTGTTTTTGATACGTGTGAATGAAAACAATAAAAAAAGAATGTTCAATTTTTACATAAAAAATCTTGTTTATGTTCTTTGATATATATTTACTTCTTTTTAAAAAAATTGGTGGGGAAGGAGGGAGGGGGAGAGAGAGAGAGAGAGGGAAGAAGGGAAGGAAGGAGGGAGGGAGGGAATATCCATTTCCTTTTTTTTTTTTTTTTTTGATGCTGTAATTTAAGAATTTGCCCTGATACTCACAGTTCTAGGAAAATCAGTTCATTGTATCTTGCCAGAAAAGTGGGGATGAAACAGAATTGGAGGTGGAGGCCCTAGTGCCTGCGGCCAGCTGTAAGACTAGATACCTTGCTTTATAAATCCTATTTTCTTTCTCAGTTTCTGCTTTTTACCGTTTATGTTTCTCTGCTTCCTTCTCTAGCTTGTCTGACCTTCCTCGTCTCTGATCTTTTTCTGAGGCAAAATCTAAATGAGTAGCATTGTTATTTGAAATATAAACAGCTTTATGGTTTGAATAGAAAGCAGACAGCAGACTTTTTAAAATAAATCATTTTTCTTCCCTTAAAAAAACAGAAAAACTCGGAAATTTTGTCAAGCGCAGAAGGCAAAGCTGTCATCCGTCAGTATAATAAAATTTCCTATGTTCTGGTGGAATTCGAGGTGGTCTATCACACAGCCTGGATCAGAGAGATCTCCCAGTTACAGTACGGTATGTGGAAGACTGCGGTGGCCCTGCAGAGGAGGGAGTGTTAGCTGGCTTTGAATGAGTTTGTGGTTCTGGAGAACTTTTATGTCTTTTTTAATATAACTGTATGATGGTTAAATTTAGATTTGGGGCTGATACAATTATTTATTTCTTTACAGTTAGTAATATTCTGATTTTATAAGCAGAAATTGTCATGACCTTAAAATTGGTATATGCAGAATATAAGTTTCCCCTGAAAAACAGTATTTAAAAGTCAATATCAAAGCTCTTTATTTCTCCATAGGTTTGAGAAGCTTTTTTTTTAAATCAATTTTATCACACTGTAGATTCAAATCTCAGTCTCAGTCAGGGGAGAAAGAATCGCAGCTTGCTGTCCTCACTCTATCCTTCCTTCAATCGTTCCTTCCTTCCATCTGTCCTTCCTTCCACCCATCCTTTCTTCCATTGTTCCTTCCTTTCTCCCTCCCTCCCGTGCTTCCTCGCTTCTTCTCTCCCTTCTTTTTTCCCCTCCTCTCTTCCTCCCCCCTCCCTTTCCTTCTATAACTGAATTTAACTTAAATTTTGATCTCCAGTAAATAAAGAATATTAGGGTTGTGTCTAAGTACCTGTGAGGGGTGCCAGGGTATTGGGCAGTTAAGTGATGTAGGAGATGGATGGTTTTAAGCCATCATCCACCCACGCTCCCATCATCTGGGATGTTGTTATCATTGTGTGGGCTCAGTTGGTCAGTTCAGGTTCCTACTTTGTCCCATATCAACCTTAATCTCTTATCCATAACCCTGGCGGAACCCTGACTCTGTCCCGTGGTGGGAGGGTGTCTCCCTCTCATGCCAGGGATCTCCACTTCAGGAGAGCACAGAATTGCAGGGGTGGGAAGCACAGATTCACAGTTTGGGTCCCTGGGAGTGATGGTGAGAGGGGCCACTCCTAGTTCTGCCTCTTGGTTCCAAACTCACAGCACTATATATAGGTCATTGATCCACTGCATGACTGCATCCTGAAGGATAAGATTTCAACCCTCTAGAGTATCTTCTCAACTGGCACCTCGTTAAGCCTTTAATATACCACTTCTATCGACCCAGCTGTTTCAGGGTAATGCATATGATAAGATCCTATGGATCCTAATGAAAGCCTGCTAATGGAGCAATGGTCTCAAACTTTAAAAGAAGGTTAAAATTTACATTATGGAAAAGATCAAAGAGAATTTTTAGCAATCGAAATATGGAGCGTGTATTGTTTTGCTTATACAATACGATGCATTTCTCTATTTTGTTGTTGTTGTTGTTGTTCTGTCGGCTTTTCCTTTTATCTGCACACTGACAAGTTCAACAGTCCCCTGGTCCATAAAGCCTTTCCTTATTCTTCCTGGCAGATAATAATGTCTTCTTCCTCCAGAGGCCTCCACACACTTTATCATGACGTTTGTGGCTTTATAGATCTGTCTTATCTCCCCTACACATTCTAGCAACACTCTCCGTGTCTGTTTCATCTTTGTGTCCTTTAAATAGCAGTCATAGCTAACAAAACACACCTTATATATTCAACCCCCATTAATTCTCATGGCAGTTCTCTGAGCTGTTATTCTTATTGTCATTTTACAGATGAAGAAACTGAGGTGCCAGAAGTTAAGTGATTTTCCTGAGATCACAGAGCTGGGAAGTGGCAGGGCCAGGATTCAAATTTGCCTTTCTTTTAAAAAAAAAATTATTTATTTGGCTGGGCCAGGTCTTAGTTGCAGCATGTGGGATCTAGTTCCCTGACCAGGGAGAGAGCCCCTGCATTGGGAGCATGGAGTCTTAGCCACTGGACTACCATGGAAGTCCCCAGACTTGCCTTTCATGTGAACACAGGCTTGTGGAAGTGAATTACTCTGACAGACCTCTTGTTATGTTGATGTAACTATATTTAACTGTTTAGGAACTTGGGATAATAATTGGAGACCTAGTATTGGTCTCCTCATTTGCTCTATAGAGTTTCTCCAGTGATGATTCACATAGAAGGTTCACTTAGTCCCAGAGTTGCCTTCCTGGCTATCATTATTCTTAGTGGTCTTACTGACCACTTTGTCCTTTCAAGAAAGCTCAGCTTTGCCTTAAGGAAGATAGATTTCATTACATGAATGTCCTAAGATTATCTTGGCATTTACTTGGGAAGATAAATGATTTCCAGCCAAAGTTTTAAAAGATTCCAAATGAACTGGTTTTTAGTTGAAATCCTCATGAAACCATCATTGTTAATAATCACATCAAAACTCATTTTGTTGAGTAGAAGTCAACTAACTTCAAAGGGATATACAGTCTATTTTGTTTTACTAGAAATTTGATGCAGCCATATTCTCTGAAGTAATTTGAGGCTTGGAAGATACGTGTGAAATTCTCACATTAGCAGTGCTCGTATAAGATGCAGCTGAAGCTAGCACATGCTAGTTTACAACTGCGTTATTATGATGCCTCTAAAAGCAATTCACGTTAGGATAACAAATGGTTGAAGGCCATTCAACATGAACAGTTTGGGATTATGTATTTAACTTCTTAATAAAAAGCATATCTGAGAGTGCCTATTATATGACTGATGTTCATGTAGTAATTTGGATGTAGGCTAAAAAAAAATTCTTTGCATTCTAGGAGTTCACAACTCAATGGTGTTTAATAAATATTTCTTACTGATACTGAACCTAGTTATCGATTTAAGTCAGATAAACCTTCTTAAATTTGAGAAGCCAATTTAGTATTAGGTATAGAAAAGAGTTTGAACTCTATGAGGTGTGTCATATTTTGTACTTGGGCACATCTTTCAATTCTCTCTCCCAGAGGTTAAATCACAATCTGTAAAAATAAACTAACACTGCATCACAGCCCTCTTAGATCCACTCAGAAAAGTACTGTATTACAGTTCATAGCACAAAGGCTAAGCATTCTTGGTTCATATTTATGTCTCTGGATCTGATTTTATGGTTTACAGACACTCTGCATTCATTTATCTAAGTTTTGAGCACTGACAGTGTGTCAGATACTGTGCCTTAGCACTTGACAGCCAAAACTACCATTCTGTCCTTAAGAAGCCAGTGGTTCAGTGGGGAAGACAGTCATATAAACAGGACTGGAAGCAGAAGTCTAGAGTAAGTCATGTCAGCAATTGTTTATTTATAGCTTTGCAAGCCACACTTTTTGTGCGACATCCAGAAACAGGAAAGTTGCTGGTTAATTTTGACCCCAAAATTTTGGAAGTTGTTCGGGAAACTAAGTGCATGATAAAAATGAAGCTGGATGTACCAGAACAGGCAAAGAGATTGCTAAAATTGGAAAGTAAATTGAAAGGAGATAAATTGTACCTGCAGGTAAGATGGATTCTATTTTCTTTTCTTTTTAAAAAATATTTATTTATTAGGATGCGTTGGGTCTTAGTTGGGGCACATGGGATCTTTCGCTGTGGTACATGGATGCTCAAGTTGTGGCTTGAGGGCTCAGTGGTTGTGGCACTTGGGCCTAGATGCTCCATGGCATGTGGGATCCTAGTTCCCAAGCCAGGGAGTGAACTTGCATGTCCTGCATTGCAAGGTGGATTCTTAACCACTGGACCACAAGGGAATTTCCCTACTTTCTAATTTGAAAGAGGTTTTTAAATATATATATATATTTTTTTTTTTTTTTTAGAAAAAAAAGACATTTTTGCAGTTGCGCTGATGCTGCATTGAGGAGAAATTTGTTATTATGTTGATTCTTTTTAAATTTTTTCAGATTTATTGGGGGACAGATGACAAATAAAATTGTTAGATAAAGTGTAGGTCATGATGATTTGATATACATATATGTTATGAAAATATGTTGTAGAATGTATTAGTCACTCAGTTGTGTCCAGCTGTTTGTGACTCCATGGACTGTAGCTTGCCAGGTTCCTCTGTCCAGGCAAGAATGCAGGAGTGGATTGCCATTCCCTTCTCCAGGGATCTTCCTGACCCAGGGATCGACCTAGGTATCCCGACTTACAGGCAGATTCTTCACCGTCTGAGCCACTAGGAAGCCAGAAGCCCATATTATAAAAGGATTCCTTCCATTTAGTCAGTTAACTAACATATCCATCATTATATATATTTATATATATATATATAATATATAAACACACACACACATTGCTGAAAACATTTAAATTCTACTCTCTCCAGTTTAGTTGCTCAGTCGTGTCTGACTCTTTGCAACCCCATGGACTGCAGCACGCCAGGCCCCCTGTCCATCACCAACTCCCGGAGCCTGCTCAAACTCATGTCCATTGAGTCGGCGATGCCATCCAACCATCTCATCCTCTGTCATCCCTGTCTCTCCTGCCTTCAATCTTTCCCATCATCAGGGTCTTTTCAAATGAGATAGTTCTTCACATCAGGTGGCCAAAGTATTGGAGTTTCAGCTTTAGCATCAGTCCTTCCAATGAATATTCAGGACTGATTTCCTTTAGGATGGACTGGTTGGATCTCCTTGCAGTCCAAGGGACTCTCAGGAGTCTTCTCCAACACCACGGTTCAAAAGCATCAATTTTTTGCACTTGGTTTTGTTTTTTTTTATAGTCCAACTCTTACATCCATACATGACTAATGGAAAAACCATATCTTTGACTAGATGGATCTTTGTTGGCAAGGTAACATCTCTGCTTTTTAATATGCTGTCTAGGTTGGTCATAGCTTTTCTTTCAAAGAGCAAGCATCTTTTAATTTCATGACTGCAGTCACATCTTTAGTGATTTTGGAGCCAAAGAAAATAAAGTCTCTCACTGTTTCCATTGCCTCCCCATCTATTTGCCATGAAGTGATGGTACCAGATGCCATGATCTTAGTTTTTTGAATGTTGAGTTTTAAGCCAACTTTTTCACTCTCCTCTTTCACTTTCATCAAGAGGCTCTTTAATTCCTCTTAGCTTTCTGCCATAAGGGTGGTGTCATCTGTGTACCTAAGGTTATTGATATTTCTCCTGGCAATCTTGATTCCAGCTTGTGCTTCATCCAGCCCGGGATTTCTTATGATGTATTTTGCATAGAAGTTAAATAAGTAGGGTGACAATATACAGCCTTGATGTACTCACTTTCCAAATTTGGAACCAGTCTGTTGTTCCGTGTCTGGTTCTGACTGTTGCTTCTTGACTGGAATGCAGATTTCTCAGGAGACAGGTGTGGTGGTCTGGTATTCCCATCTCTTGAAGAATTTTCCACAGTTTGTTGTGATCTACACAGTCAAAGGCTTTGGCATAATCAATAAAGTAGAAGTAGATGTTTTCCTGGAATCCTCTTTCTTTTTCTATGATCCAACGAATGTTGGCAATTTGATCTCTGGTTCCTCTGCCTTTTCTAAATCCGGCTTGAACATCTGGAAGTTCATGCTTCATGTACTATTGAAGCCTGGCTTGGAGAATTTCGAGCATTGCTTTGCTAGCCTGTGAGATGAGTGCAGTTGTGCGGTAGTTTGATTGTATGACGTGTTATCAACCGTCACTATGCTGTACTTCAGGTCCTCAGACCTTGTCAATCTTATAGCTGAAGGTTTGCACCCTGTTAGCAATAGCTTCCTGTTTCCCCTACTCCTGACAACTACTTTGCTACTCTTTTTATGAGTTTGCATGTCTTAGATAACACATGTAAGTGATATTATACAGTATTTGTCTTCTCCTCTCTGACTTATTTCACTTAGCGCAGTGCCCTTGAGGTCCATCCATGTTGTCACAAATGGCAAGATGTCCTTCTCTCTCATGGTTGAATAGTATTCCATTGTATATATGCCACCTCTTTATCCATTCACCCTTTGATGGAAAGTTGTTTCCATGTTTTGGCTGTTGTGAATAATGTTGCAATGAACATTGGAGTGCATATATATTTTCAAATTAGTGTTTTCATATTCTTTGGATGAAAATCCCAAAGTGGAATTGCTAGGTCTTATGGTAGGCATCACTGACTCAGTGGACATGAGTTTGAGTAAACTCAGGAGTTGGTGATGGACAGGGAGGCCTGGCGTGCTGCAGTCCATGGGGTACCAAAGAGTCGGACACGACTGAGCGACTGAACTGAACTGATGGTAGTTCTACTTTAGTTTTGTAAGGAAACTGTTTTTGATAATTGCACAATTTAGCTTTTACCAACAGTGTCTGAAGGTTCCTTACTCTCCACATCCTCACCAGTTATTTATCTTTTATCGATAGATATGAGGTGGTATCTCATTACCCACTATGTTTACTTCTAGGAGTTTTATGGCTTCAGGTCTTAAATTTAATGGTTAATTTTTGGGTGCGGTATAAGATGGTAGTCCAGTTTTATTCTTTTTAATGTGACTGCCCAGTTTTCCCAATATTGTTTGCCGAAGAGACTGTCCTCTCACCACTGAATTCTTTTGACTTCTTAGTGTGTTCTTGGTTCTTTGTAAGTGAATCGACCGTATATGCACGGGTTTATTTCTGGACTGTATTCTGTTCTGTTGTGATTCTCAAGGGCATTAAAATACTGACATGCAAACAGAAAGGAAAAAAGTGAAAGGATTATCAAAAAACAAAAAGTGATTATCAGAAGTCAGATGTAGATTTCTGGATAATGACAGTGATGAATAGCAAGTTTAAAACACTATTAATATTATAATTTTATAGATTAAGTGCATTATATTTTATAATATGTTCAATTAAGGATACTAGTAAGATATGAATTAATGACTGTAAAATGACATGAATGGAAAATGAATCTCAATATTATGGAGTAAAATGGAGGAACAACCAAAAAGATCAGAGTATTAGAATAGATATTCTCAAAACCAGTTTAGAAAAACAGGTTTATTGAGATATAATTCACATACCACACAATTTATCCATTTTAAGTGTACAGTTTAATGGTTTTAGTATATTCACAAAGTTATACAACCATAATCATTATCAATTTTAGAATATTTTCATCATTCCCAAAAGAAACTCCATATCTGTTAGCAGTCATTCCCCATTTTCCCCTCAACTCTCGTCACATCTTCCCCTGGCAATCACTTGGATTTGCCTACCCTGGGCATTTATACAAATGGAATAATTTAATATATGATGGTTTGTGATTCACTTTTTTAACCTAACACAATATTTTCAGAGTTCATTCATATTTTCCCATGGATCAGTACTCATTTTTGAGTGTGTGAGTGAGAAAGTTACTCAGTCATGTCTGACTCTTTGCAACCCCATGGACTGTACAGTCAATGGAATTCTCCAGGCCAGGATACTGGAGTGAGTAGCTTTTCCATTCTCCAGGGGATCTTCCCAAACCAGGAATTGAACTGGGGTCTCCTGCATTGCAGGTGGATTTTTTACCAACTGAGCTATGAGGGAAGCCAATGGCTAAATAATATTCCATTGTGTGGTTATACCACATTTTAGGCATCCAGTCGTCAGTTGATAGACATTTGTGTTGTTTCTATATTTTTGCATCATGAGTGATGCTGCTGTGAATATGTGTATACAAGTTTTTGTGTAGATATGTTTTCATCCTCTTAGGAATATAACCTAGGAGTTAAATTGCTGGGTTTTAGTAAGTTCATAACTCTATGTTTAACCTTTTGAGTAACTGACATGCTTTGTTTTCCAAAAAGGCTGCTTTATTTTATGTTCTCACAAACAGTGTATGATGGTTCCATTTTTCCACATCCTTGCCAACATTTGTTACTGTCTTCTTCATTTGAACATCATTTGGATGTGAAGTAGTATTTCCATATGGTTTTGACTTGCATATCTTCATGGCTGTTGATGTTGAGGATGTTTTTGTGTGCATGTTGGTGATTTGTAGGTCTTTGGCAGAATGTCTGTTTTCTCCTATTCTCTGGGTTGTCTTTTTGTTTTCTTGATACTATCCTTTGGAGCACAAACTTTTTAAAATTTTGATGAAATCCAACATATGTATTTTATCTTTTGTCCCATGTAATTTTAGTGTCATTTCTAAGAAATCTTTGCCTAATCCAAGGTTACAAAGATTTATGCATGTGCTTTGCTCTAGGAGTTTCATAATTGTAGCTTTTACCAAAATACACACACACACACCCACCCTCAGAATGCCCCCTCAGGCATTGTAGAAACTTTGGCTTCATCATCAAAAGCCCTAGGTTTTCATACTGGTTAGTTATGACTTTACAGGACTGAATGTAAAAATACTGTTATAAATTGAGGTTAATGTCACATGCACTGAATCTTGCAGGATTTTAGTTAGTATTGAATGATACTAGGAAAGTCAGAGTCCTTTGCCAAGTGTAAAGTGTACCTAAAAGTTCAACTACAAGTAAGAGAAAGGAGGAAGGGAATTAATCACTTTGAAACTATTAAGTAAACATTGAAACAGTTTAATATTATTAATTTGGGGAAGAATTAGCCTGAAACCACATCTCCCATTACACAGTGCAATAAGTTACAAAATGATCAAAAGTTGATCATCATGGTTCTTTCTCTAAAAAACATCTAAAAGTATTTACGCTTTGTATAGACGTTTATTTTGATTCAAGAAAACAAATGTGGCTTCAGGAATAAGTAAGCTGCAATATATCAGAAAACAGGCAGCAGAAGGGGTGAAAATGTGTAATGACAGACTTAAGGAAAAGATAATTGTCTGAACCATTTAAAATTGCATGCATTTAAAAAGACAATTAAATAATAGTTATTAGAAATGTAAATCTAGGAAGCTCCCATGACTTACTGTTTAAAGGGGATGCTCAGTTAATTTACAGGTGAAAGGAAAGTACAGCAAATTAGTACAAATAATCAGCCTCCATTTTTCAGGGCCATGAGGAAATGGGTAAAATGAAACCTTCTAGGTATGAATCAAAATGTGACTGTTGCTTTAAAATAAATCAAAGTAAAACATGCCATTTTGACTTTTAACAGGGTCTCCTGCAACATTATGATGATTTATGTCAGGAAGTGCCTCCTGTGTTTGTCAATCTGATGACCCCTAAAATGAAAAAGGTTGGTGATGTTGATGGTTTATATTGATTTCCCTGTCGTTTAAAATTAGATTCCAGTTCTATAGATTATGGATTCTAGAACATCTATTCTTGGCAAGACCCTCTTTCTAGTTCAACTTTATAGCTCTATTTTCCCTGCAGAATGATTTCTTGTCTAGGTTTTGTTGCCTTTGAAAAACAAATAAATCTAAATAATGAGCACTTTCTAAGAATCCGCGATTGCTTCATGGACAGCCAAAGATGATTAAAAACAAAAAGTCACCTTTACTAGGCATAATGGAGGGGAAATAGAATTAAGGAAATACAACCCATAATATTTCCAGGTAATAAAAGGCAGCCTTTTTATGAATGCAGATGCTCCTTTTTAATAAGGGAAACCATTTCTTTTTTCTTTTTCTAGGTGGAAGCTGTGTTAAGACAAGGGCTCACAATATTGACATGGTCATCTTTAACACTAGAAAGCTTTTTTCAGGAAGTTGACTCAGTTTTGGGTATGTTCAACCAACTCTTAAAGAAGGTATGAGAGATACATTTTTAAAAACTACATGCATTAATACTCAGGCTATAGGTAATAGTGTGATTAACCTATGAAAGCTATTTAAGTCTATTTAAGTGACTTTTAACTAAAAGGACATCATTACATTAAAAAAAAAAACAAAGCTTTGTACTTCTTGAACTGATTTGGGGCCTCTTAATTTAGAATTGCCTTGTTCTTGTCCCTGAATTACCTTGCTTGTAATATGTTTAAATGATTGTTCAGCTCCACAGTGTAGTTTAGAAAATGGTATAGTTGTAGACTGTGGAAGATGGTGGAATGGAGGGCTTAAATGCATCTGATGTTAATTAGATGAGGTAGTTACCCACTTGGAGACTATCTATTGATTTCTGACATGTTTTCTACATAAAACATGCATAACCTTTTAGATGTGCTAGTCTGTCTATGGTGGCAGCATGGTGTAACAGATGAAACCCAGAGGCTTGAAAATCAGATAAACCTAGGTAGGATATTTCGACTTTCACCAGCTCTGTGTTCCTCTCTGGGTTTCTTGACTTCTCTGAGCCTTGGTTTCTCTGGCTGTAAAACTGGGATGGTACTGATTCATGGGCTGGAAGGAGATCATGCATGTGAGGTTATGACACACGTTGCAGCTCAGTAAAGTTTAATTCCACATCAAGAAAAGATTTACTCCTAAAATTCCTACCAAATTACGCTTGGCTCAGGATGCAAATTTCCAGATATAGCCCTCCAGGTTAGCTTATAACTCAAGTGCTTTTTAGATGAAAGAGGAGTTTTCTTCGACGTATGTTTTCTCGTTGGTAGATCAATGACTTGTGTGAAATGCATATCGATGCAGTTCTAAAGGAGATAGCCAAAACATTGTTAATTTCCCTGCCTGAAACCGGTGCTACCAAAGTAGAAGATATGTTGACACTCAATGAGGTATGCGTTTATGTGTTATATTTTAGTCATAGAAATGCTAACTCATAAACTAAAATGTGAATTTGCATTCTAAAAGTAGAAATCTGTGTTCATGGCATTTAGACATTCTGGATTTTTTTTTTTTTTTTAACATCTTCAGCTCCAAAGACTTATAAGGTGTCAATAGCTCAAGCTCATGGTCACACCTTAGACATTATCCTAAGAATGTCCTCCACCTCATGCTGGAGTTCCCTGGGGTCCTGTCGGTGTTCACTGCCCTTCCTCTGTGCATGCTCCCAGGGCAATATCATCTACTCTCATGGTTTTAACTACCACATACTTTGTCCTTGAGTCATCTGAACACCTGGGTGTCATCCAGAGTCCTTCTCTTGCTCCCATCCCCAAAGCCAGTCAGTCTTCTAGGGCTAAGCCAGATTTTGTCTCTTACTATTCTTCTTGAATTGCCTCTTCTTTTCCATATCTACCACACTTGTCTTATGTCATGCTTTTTTTCACTTTTGAGCAAAGGTTTATCACAAGGGCCAAGCAAAGAGAAAGAGTAGCTCATACTCAAAAAGCCTAAACTCCAGATCAGGCTTTTAATGCTCACGAGTGTGTCATTTGATGTTGTGATCTAACTGGTCTTTCTGCACCCATGTTTGGCCCCATCATATCCATCATCCTCCGGTTGTAAGAACTCCCTAGCTTAAATCCTTCAATGGCAGTGGCACCTGCCTAAGCTCCTGAGCATCACATTAAACTGAACTGACTTGAATACCTACTTGTCCTCCATTGGCTCAAAAGCACAAAAGACAGGAATCCTGTCTAGTCATTCTTGAGGCCTGGCACATAACACAGTCTTTCTCAGAAGCACTTACTTTTTGTCTTGCACCCTGAGCCCTTTTTCTTTTCTTGCCTGCCTTGTGCTTCCCACCTCCTTACTGGTTTAGGTCACCTTGCTAATGTCCTTTTCAAGACAAGCAAGGATGGTTCCATCTCAAGGGATGTAACCTGGCCATGAGAAACAGGCGCCCTTACCCTCTCTTTCTATGGAAATGTGGCATCCTCTTTGCAGGACACCTTTCTGAGCTGTTTGGGCTTAGGGTAGCCAGCCAGCCTCTTGCTTCAGAACTACTTAGGCGTGGAGCAGCCCCTGCATCCCCAGATTGTAGTGGTCATGGGTCAAGGTCTCTGAGTAGTTCTTTTTCAAAACTTTGAGGTAGTGTGATCTCAAGCCATAAACTTGAGTGAGGATGAGCTAGTGGTTGTAAATTTCTAAGGGAGACTGTATCTGTCTCTCCTAGAGCCTCAAATGAGATTGCTGACTGTCCTGGAGAACGTGGCCCTTGATTTGCCTGATGGTGTAGTGGGGAGGGCAAGGGTAGGTCTCAAGTTCCTGTCTGCTACCCTTGTGAGGGATCCAAGGCCTCATTTGGTTTTTTGTTTGTTTGTTTATGGGGGAAAAAGTCCCCCTAAAAGCTGTAGCTTCAACTTCTCACTTTAGGCCCATATCTTTTTTTTTTTTTCAATTGAGATATCATGTGCATACAGCAAAGTGCACAAATCTGAAGTGCACTATTCAGTGAATGTTTATATATGACGTACCCTTGTACCCTTCTCCACCACAAGGTATAGAACATTTCTTCATTGCAAATGATCCCTTCTGCTCCATTCCAGGCAGCAAGCACCCTCTACCCCAAAGTCCTCAACATTTTGGCTTCTATCACTGTACATTAGTTTCACTTGTTTTGAACTTCACGCAAATGAAATCAAGGCGCATACATTCCTTATGTCTGGCTTATTTTGCTCAGGGGCTGTGAGAGTCATCTGTGTAGTTGCATGAGACACTAGTTCTTTCAACCTCATTCATTGCTGACTAGTATTTCAGTGTCATATTGCATAGGAGTAGTGTCTGAGTTTATTACACTTTATGTATCTACTCTACTGTTTGGGGCCTTTGGATAGTTCACAGCTTTTGGTTATATGCACTGAGAACTCTTGTACGTGGTTGCTTTTTGTTTTGTTTTTGTGAACCTAAGCACCTGTTTGGGTGAGTGTATTCTTCTAAGTGAGTTTGCTGAGTCATAGTCGTAGGTTATGAATATATTTAGCTTTTGTAGAAACTATTTTTTAGAGTTGGTGTGTTTGAATTAGGAACCAAATAGGTTCACACATTGCATTTGATTTATATATCTTTTAAATTTCTTTTTGTCATCTCCCATTTCTTTGCTTGCAAATTTGTATTGCAGAAAAATATACATACTGCAAACTTTATAATTTTAACCATTTTTAATGTACAGTTCAGTGGCATTAAGTAAAATTCAGTGTTTTGCAACCATCTATTTCCAGAACATTTTTTTTTGATCATCTTACACAGCACTTCTGTACCTATGAAACAATGACTTCCCATTTTCCTTCTCTCCACCCAACCCCTGGTAACCTCTATTCTGCTTTCTATGTTTATGGATTTGTCTATTTTAGCTATCTCATGTAGGTGAAATCATGCAATATTGTATCTGTGTTACTTCACTTAGCATGTTTTCAAGGTTAATCCTATTGTAGCATGTATCAGAATTTGGTTCCTTTTTAGATCTGAAATGTTCTATGGTATATATATGCCAGATTTTGTTTATCCCTTCATCTGTTGGTGGACATTTGGGCTCTTACTACCTTTTAACTATGAATTAAGCACTAGTGTGTAATTATCTGGCCCTACCTTCGATTCTTTTGGGTATATACTCAGAGTGGAATTACTGGTCATATGGTAATTCTATGTTTAGCTTTTGAGAAATCACCAAATATTTCTCACGGTGGCCGTACTGTTTTACTTTCCCACTAGCAGTGTACAACAAGGGTTCCAGTTTCTCTACTTGCTTGCTGACAGTTCTTATTTTTCATTTTTGAAAATTAAAACATTTTTCATAATAATCTGAATGGACGTGAAGTCTCCTTGTGGTTCTGATTTGCCTTTTCCTAATGATTGCTGATGTTGTGCATCTTTCGTGTGTTTGTTGGCCTTTTGTACATTTCTTTGGAGAAATGGCTATTCAAAGTTTTTTTTTTTTTTTTTTGCCTTCTTCTTTCTTTTAATGCTCTTTATTTATTGAAGAAATGGGATCATTTGTCCTATAGAATTTTCCATGTTTTAGACTTTTGCTTATCATATCCTAGTAGTATGATTTTTAAAAATTAAAAAAAATATATATATCACTTATTTATTTTGTTTGGCTGGACTGGGTCTGAGTTGTGGCTCACAGGATCTTTAGTTGCGGCATGTGAACTCTCAGTTGGGGCATGTGGGATCTAGTTCCCTGGTCAGGGATCGAACCTGGGCCCCTTACATTGGAAGCATGAAGTCTTAGCCACTGAAACACCAGAGAAGTCCCAGTAGTGTGATTTAACATGTTGACCTAGTCCTCTATTCCTTGAATTTCCTATGTATTTTAATTATCTGGAGGATTGATTCAGTTCAGGTTCAATTGCTTTTGCTTTTCCTGACAGAATAGTTCACTGTGTACTTCCTATTGCTTCACATCAGGAGGCACATTTTATTGTTGTTTCCCTTTTTGTGATTTTAAGATTAATTAATGGGCTCAAATACAGTCAGCTTTATCCATCATTATAAAGTTTCCCACCAACTTTTCCCCTGAAGAGTTTAGCAATCTTTGGTTATTATTGCCTAGAGCCATTATTGTTGCCTAGAGATTGCAAAATGTTGATTTTCTGACTTTAGCATTTATGGATAAAATACCTCTATAAAGAAGAAATTTCCTTCATTAATTGGTTGGTTACTACGGAACGATGTATAGAAAATTCAAGTTTAGTGCTTCAGTTTTCCTTTTATATACCAGTTTTCAAAATAATGAATTGGCTCACTGGCAACTTCTAAAATACTCATTGTAGTTTAAATTATTTGAAGATCATTATGAATATATGGATTATTATGTATTTGAGGGATTCAGTCCATGGAAGTCATTATTCTTTTTTCTATTTAAATTTTATCATCTTTGTCCAGTGGAATTCTTCAGGCAGGCATCTGTGTTTTTGATATGAGTGTTGTAGTCTTTGAAAGATTTCTTGCTTCCTGGAACCACTGGAAATCTTAGGTTCATCTTGTACATTTCCTGCCCCAAATCTGGGATAACTCAATTTTCCATCTAGCCCTTCAGTGTTACTGGTGGAAAATGATATTTGGAGATCACACCCTAGGTGCTAGGAGTGGCACTCATTTTTAACTTTCACCTGTTTTTATAGTATTATTTCTGCATCCCTAATATACCTTGGGTGGTGTTTCTTGGGTTGGCAAATAGAGTCTGCTCTATTCCTGGGCTCCATGTTATTTTAGAGGGAGATTCCTTCAAATGTTGTATAGGTCTTTTTCCAGCAATTAAAGTTTCCAAAGAAGTCTCCTGTTTCCTGCCTGGGGATGAGGGGGTAACAGCTTGTCATTGCCTTCTCACTCATCCTGAAATCTGATTATGAAAGTGAAAGTCACTCAGTTGTGTCTGACTCTTTGTGACCCCATGGACTGTAGCCTGCCAAGCTCCTCTCTCCATGGAATTCTTCAGGCGAGAATACTGGAGTGGGTAGCTGTTCCTTTCTCCAGGGGATCTTCCTAACCCAGGGATTGAACCCAGGTCTCCCACTTTGCAGGCAGATTCTTTACCATCTGAGATACCAGGGAAGCCCAAGAATACTGGGATGGGTTGCCATTTCCTTCTCCAGGGGATCTTCCTGACCCAGGAATCAAACCAGGGTCTCTTGCATTGCAGGCAGATTCTTTACCAGCTGAGCTACCAGGGAAGCCCACGTACTTCATACCAGGTCTTACTTATAAACTAACAGCGTACAAAGGAGCAGGGACATTTCTCCATTAATTTTTTTCATTTTGTGCTCTTGACAATGAAAATCATTTCTATTGGTGTGTGCATATAACTGTTCTGACACTGTCCTCTTCTCAGTTGGGTGAAATTCACACTACCAAAGAAAATTTTCTTTGAACATAGAAACACGGGACTTTCATGTGCATAGAAGGAGAAGCAGATCACCCAAACAAGAGAGATGAGGATAAAGGGTGACCAAGCATGAATGTGGTGGTTACGTGGGTGGCCCCAGTCAAGATACAGGAGGTGAAACTTGGAAGAGCATGTTTGTCAATCATTGTGCCCCAGTCACGTGTCCTAGAGGGAGCCAAGATCAAGTAACACATGGGCTGCCTTCACACAAGCCTGTCACTTAGGTAGACCATTACAGTGAAGACAGAATGAGATTTGTAATGACAAAGCACATTGGATAACACTTCGGAGAGAAATCAGTTTTGGAAACATGGCATACATAATGTTGATCTGGGGGTGGGTGCGAGGTTATTTTGCCTAACCAGTGGTTTCAGACCGTATTGGGAACCAGGGCCTATTTACAGTAATGGCAAGTATTCCTTATCTTGGGACATCTAAGATAAGGATGTGGTTATAGGACAGATTTTGTTAATTATTTAAAAGCTATCTTCTGTTAGCTCCAATTAGTCCTTCTACTCTATGATGTTGGGGCTGGGATTCTGCAAATTACCTTTATCCTTGGCCAGTTGGCTCCCTTTTAAGCTTGCAGTATAGGTAATAGAAGGAGGCTGGAGGAGAAAACAGGCTTGCTGTTTCTTGTATTGCCTTCTGTTGCTGACACCATTACCCTGGCAGTGGTTGTTAGTCCCAGGCCCTTGCTTTTTCTGGCCTTTCCAGAATCAGCCTCATGTGTCTCTCAGATATACCAACATCAAGAGGCCCCTCTCTGAGCTTCTGAGGCAGCCCCGCTAGCTGAGCATCTCCCTCACCTCCCGGTACCAGGTTCCAATAATTTCACCCTCCTCCCTGGGCTCCTCCATGCCCGAGGATGGGAGCTGCTTCCTGCAGTTACTTTCTGTGACCTCTGTGTTCCTTTTTGCCCTTTTGATCCTTTAAAAGTTGTTTTACCAATTTTTAAAATATTTGAATTCTCTCATTCTGTCTGTTAAAATAGCTGTAGTGGCATGTATTTCCTTGCTGGACCATGATCAACATATCTGTATATTGTTAGATATACAAATGGAATCAGAAATCAGGGCAATATTATGATCCAAGTTAAGATAGGAGAACACAGGAAAATAGATGAAAGGGTATTAAAAATTCTATCCACAAAATCAACCTGGCCCCATAGAGACAGAAAGTAGATTAGTGGTTGCCAGAGTGATGGGGAGTGACTGCTAATGGCTATAGGGGGATTCTTTTGGGGATGATGAAAATATTCTGGAATCAGATGTCAGTGATGGCTCCCCAGCTTTGTGAGTATACTAAAAATCAATGAACTGTGTACTTTACAAGGGTCAGTTTGTGTTATATGAATTATATCTCAATTTTTAAAAATAGAAAGCTGCTCACAAAATCAGTTTGACTGCCTTCCATTTCATCCCTGGCATGCTCCTTGGTACTGCAGTCTGTTCTTCACTCAGCTGTGGGAATGGTCTTATTAATCTTCAAGGACTAGCTGTTCTTCTCATGTAGAGATATGGTCCTTATCAGGAAAAGATGCCTTGCTTTGTGAGGCATTTCGCAAAGTTGGGTACTACCCAACTGCTAGTGACATCACATGGAGGCAGTTTTTGTAGTCTGTTATCTCATGGCATTATTTTGCCACTTGTTAAAGAGGATAGCTGTGCCACTGGTCGCCAACTGAGACAGGAAGTTTCTTTGCAATGGAATGTGTACATCTAAGTTTCTTACTCCTGGCTTTCTTGGCAGTATGAGCTGTCATGGTTATCTGAGGTGACCTAATTCATAAAGTGAAATTGACGTTGCTCAGTCGTGTCGGACTCTTTGCGACCCCAGGGACTGTAGCCCACCAGGCTCCTCTGTCCATGGGATTTTCCAGGCAAGAGTATTGGAGTGGGTTCCCATTTCCTTCTCCAAGGGATCTTCCCAATCCAGGGGTCGAACCTGGGTCTCCTGCATTGCAGGCAGACGCTTTATCCTCTGAGCCACCAGGGAAGCCCAAATTCATAGCAAGAATCATATGTGAGTTCTTTGATCAGGGTTCAGGAACTAGGATGGGGCTGGATTATTGTGTTTGGGATGGTATCAGTGCAGGGCCCAGCAAGGTGAGACACTCCAGGAGTCTCAAGGGTGAAAGTCATCAGCACCGTGGGGGCTGAAGGCACCAAAGGAGGAAAGAGTGCTTTCAGAGTCCAGTGAGAACTGGAACTACGTGGAGGGGCTCATCCCATAGGAACTGAATTTGTGAAGAGACACAGCCTCTACCAGAGATGCAGCCCTACCCTCCTCTGCCAAGGAGGGGGTGGGAGGCACCCTCCTCTCCCGCCCTCCTATTTTCTGCTGGTACGTCCCACTGGGTCAAACCCAGCCGGAAGTCAGAGAATCAGGGAACCCCAGGAGGCAGCTTCCCTCTGCACAGGGCAGAGCAGAGAAGAGCTAGGAATGGGTTGCAGGAGGCAAACAGAGAATAGCCTGCACCTGGATTGTCCCCCAAGCTGGATTTCATGGAGTTACAGGGATTATTTGTAGTTTCTGGAATTAAAGTCATGTAAATAGTTTGCACCATCCCAGAGCTCTTGGTGCATTGCTGACTTCTGCATCCAACTGTTCCTTCCTTCTGGTTCCGTGGAGAAAGTTCTCACCTCTTTTCATAATTGAGGTCCTACTCGTGGGCTCTGGAGTCCACGCCTTCTTGTTCTTAGCAGCCTACCTCCGCCAGTCTTCCTTCTTCTAGATCTTCAGCTTTGTCCTCTCTAGGGGACTCCACCCCCTAGTAGTCAAATATGTTCTCCCTCTTTTCTTGCCAGCAAACAAAAAATGGTCTCACATCTCCTTCACTTCTTATTCACAACTAAACTTCTACAAATGTTCACTCAAGCTGCCTTCACTCTCCCACTTCTCTTTTCCCTGCTCCATTCCCCTCAATTCCTTCTTCCAGTTATTTCTGGCACTAGCTATTGTTTTTTGACAAATTTATTGAAATATAATTCACCCATTTAAAGTGTACAATTCAGGAACTGCCTGGCGATCCAGTGGTTAGGACTCTGTGCTTCCCACTGCAGGAAGCATGAGTTTGATCCCTGGTTGGGGAACTAAGATCTGGTAAGCTATGTGGCGCAGCCGGAAAACAAGTGTACAATTCGGTGGTTTTAACACAGCGACAGAACCGTGCAGCTGTCGCCACAGTCAATTTTAGGACAGTTCATCTCCCCCAAAGAAATCCCATGCTCATTAGCAGTCATTATAATTTTTTCTCAACCCTCCCAGCCCTAGGCCACCACAAATTTGCTTTCTGTCCCCATAGATTTGTCTACTATAGACATTTCTTACAAAAGGAATCATATGGAATATGGTATATTGTGACTGGCTTTTTTGACTTAGCTCAGTGTTCATTCATATTGTCCCATGTATCAGTACTACATTTCTTTTTACTGCTGAATCATAGTGCGTTGTGTGGGTGGACCATGTTTTAGTTATCCATTCATCAGTTAATGGACATTTGGATTCTCACTTTTTGGCCTTTATGAATAATGCTGCTGTGAACATAAATGTACAAGTTTTTGCAGGGACATATTTTCATTTCTCTTGGGCATATATTTAGGAGTGGAATTGTTAGGTTATGTGTTAAGTACATGTTCAACCTTTTGAAGAACAGTCAGACTTTTCCAAACTGGCTGCCTTATTTAACATTTCCACCAGCAGTACGTGAGGGTTCCAGTTTCTCTACACCCTTGCCAACACTTATTATCCATCTTCTTGATTATTGCCTTCTTAGTAGGTATGAAGTGGTATTAGAAATGTCTATTCAACATTCAGAAAACTAAGATCATGGCACCTGGTCCCATCACTTCATGGGAAATAGATGGGGAAACAGTGGAAACAGTGTCAGACTTTATTTTTGGGGGCTCCAGAGTCACTGCAGATAGTGATTGCAGCCATGAAATTAAAAGATGCTTAATCCTTGGAAGGAAAGTTACGACCAACCTAGATAGCATATTCAAAAACAGAGACATTACTTTGCCAACAAAGGTCCATCTAGTCAAGTCTATGGTTTTTCCAATGGTCATGTATGGATATGAGAGTTGGACTGTGAAGAAAGCTGAGTGCCAAAGAATTGATGCTTTTGAACTGTGGTGTTGGAGAAGACTCTTGAGAGTCCCTTGGACTGCAAGGAGATCCAACCAGTCCATTCTAAAGGACATCAGTCCTGGGTGTTCATTGGAAGGATTGATGCTAAAGCTGAAACTCCAATACTTTGGCCACCTCATGCGAATAATTGACTTATTGGAAAAGAGTCTGATGCTGGGAGGGATTGGGGGCAGGAGAAGAAGGGGATGACATAGGATGAGATGGGTGAATGGCATCACTGACTCGATGGACATGAGTTTGGGTGAACTCTGGGAGTTGGTGATGGACAGGGAGGCCTGGCATGCTGCAATTCATGGGGTCGCAAAGAGTTGGACACTACTGAGTGACTGAACTGAACTGATTCAAATCCTTTGTTCATTGTAAAATTGGGTTATCTGACTTTTTAGTTTTTAGTTGTAATAGTTATTTGTATGTTCTGAATACTAGTCCCTTATCAGATTGCAAATTTTTTCTCCCATTCTGTGGGTTGTCTTTTCACTTTCTTGATGGTATCCTTTGAAGCCACAAAGTTTCAAATTTTGATGATGTCCATTTCATCTGTTTCTGTTGTTGCTGCTCTGCTTTGGTGTCAAATATCAAAGAAAACTTTGCCTTTTCCAAGATCATGAAGATACATGCTTATGTTTTCTTTTGAGAGTTTTATGGTTTTTGCTGTAATTTAGATCTGTGCTTCATTTTGAGTTAGTTTTTGTGTATGGTGTAAGGATCCAGTTTCATTATTTTGCAAGTGGATATTCATTTGTACTAGCACCAATTGTCAAATACCATTAATTTCATTATTATATGGTATTGAAAACATACAGAGGAATTTTATGGCATCTTCATTTATTCTTGTGAGCATGCTTTTTTAACATAAAAGATGATTTTATGTTATTTTGTAGAGGTTTCCAGGGGAGTGCCAAAATAAACATGTGTTTAATCTGTCATGTTTAGTAGTATGGTTCCTTCCTTGTACATGTGTGTGTGTGTGTGTGTGTGTGTGTGCGCTCAGTTGTGTCCGACTCCCTTGCAACCCCATGGACTGTAGCCCACCAGGCTCCTCTGTCCATGGGACTTCCAGGTAAGAATACTGGAATGGGTTTTCATTTCCTCCTCCAGGGGATCTTCCCGACCCAGGGATCAAACCTGAGTCTCTTGTGTCTCCTTAGGGGATTTCAAAGCAAGTAGAGGATGTGTGTATATAATCAGGTGTGTCCCTTCTTCTGTGATCAGCTGGAATTGTGTCCACTTGCTTAACACTTGTTTTCCCTGCTGGACTGAAGTGGCTCTCAGCCTCCATTGCATTCCAAAGTTTAATAATGTGTTGAATAAATTAGAAAGGATGGAGTGAATGAATGGAGGAATGAGGTCTGAAGAGTTGGTGGGGATAGAAGGGAAGGGAGATTGTCTTTTAGTAAGAGGAGGAATATCTGAGACTGAGAAAAGATGAAGATGGTTTCAAATACAGGTGAGGTGGTATAAATCTAGGGGACAAGCTTAGAAGCCTTGCTCTCTCAATCTAGTAGCCAAAAGAGGAATGCCTGAGAGCTGTGCAAGGAAACTATGGGATCTTCCAAAGCGTGTCTGGAGAGAATTTGCATAGATAGGCTCAGGCTCCTTCGCAAAAGTGATTTTAAAGGGCTAAGTTGGCTGCTACCATTTACTTTTCTCTTTTCTAAAATTCATGGACGGTGTATGTCAAAAGGCTTGTTCAGTTTTATAAGCCAGTTTTCTTTTCTGGATTTAACTAGTTCTCAATTTCTTCCTAAAGTATTTGTTATTAGAAAGATTCAAAAGGCAAAAAGCACAGACTTTTAGAATCACACAAAGCTGGTTTCAAACCCCTATTCTTACCACCAACTGTGTGACGTTGGGCAAATTTTTTATTCTTTCCGAGACTCAGTTTTCTCATCTGTGAAATGGGGACAATAATGTTACCTATCCCAAGAGGTTGTTGTTTAATTAAATGAGTTCATACACATAAAGCTCTTAAATTGATGCCTGGCATACGACACGATGCTCAGTTAAAAACCTTGTCTGATTTGAATCTCAAAACAACACTTTGGATTGTCGTTTTTTAAAACCATTTCTCACTTTCAACTTGTGACATCTTTATCTCTCTCATGTCTTCAGGCTTCTTTCTTTTTATTCATATAAATGTGACTGTAGATCTCGATGAGTGATTGGATCAGGTAAGGTAAAAAAACTTTGAATTTGGCACTCCCCTGGCAGTCCAGTGGTTAAGACTCTATGCTTCCACTGCAGGGGGCACAGGTTCCATTCCTGATCAGGGAACTAAGATCCTGTACGCTTCATGGCATGGCCAAAAAACAAAACAACTTTGAATTTTTATTCTTTCTCCTCCTTTTCCTTGCTTGAGACTTAACAGGTTTCTCAGGCTGCTTTTAGCGGTTGCCAGTTTGGAGTCTGAATCGTTATGCTACTGGCCACTATCTCTAGGTATTTTCAAATAGCATTAATTAGAGTTTGACAAATTAAAGTCATATTAAGAAGCTTCACAGTAGTTTTAAGTATCTGGAAATTAATAGTCATTTCTTTATTTAATAGACATACACAAAAGAATGGGCTGAGGTTCTAAACCACAAAAGTAAGCATGTGGAAGAAGCTGTCAAAGAACTTATATCAATATTTGAGACTATTTATGAAGTTAAGTACAGTGGGAAAGGAGCAAGACACTTACCAGGTAATGCGACTGGTTAAACTGTTTGAATCACGAGTGCTACAGATATGCTCTCAAGAAGGCCCTCTGTGCTTAGCATGTACCAAAATTCCAGACTCTGTGAAGGAGATCCGGTGTTCAGCATAAACCATGCAATTTGCACAGTGTAGGCACAGTGAGCCCTTTTTATGAGTTAGGGAATGGTGGGCACCCCTCTGAAATCCAGGTTGTTGTCATTGTTTAGTTGATAAGTCGTGTCTGACTCTTTTGCCACCCCATGGACTGTAGCCCACCAGGCTCCTCTGCACATGGGTTTTCCCAGGCAAGAATATTGGAGCGGGTTACCATTTCCTTCTCCAGGGGATTTTTCCTATACAGGGATCGACCTATGTCTCCTGCATTGGCAGACAGATTCTGTACCAGTGAGCCACCTGCGAAGCCCCAAATCCAAATTCCCAGACACCTGTTAAAGACCAACCTTGCAAGCAGGCCTTAACATGGATAGCAGTCTCTGGCCTGCTATGTTAACTTTTTCTTTTTTATGTATTCATTCTACCATGCTGGTTGTCACACTGCATGACAACCATCTGAATAGAGGGCAGAGATGCTGCTGAACATCCTCCATTGCACAGGACGGCCCCCAACAACAAAGTAGTCAGTAGTGCTCAGGATGAGAAACTCTGAGCTTACAGTGGTTAAGAATCCGCCTGCTAATGCAGGAGATGCCGGAGACGTGGATTCAATCCCTAGGTTGGGAAGATCCCCTTGAGGAGGAAATGGCAACCCACACCAGTATTTTTGGCTGGAAAATCCCATGGACAGAGGAGCCTGGGAGGCTACAGCCCATGAGCTTGCAAAGAGTCAGACACGATTGAATGCACACACATACGAGTGATCTTGGCTAAAACTCAAGTTTATAAATGATTTACTTTTCTTTTATTTATTAAAACAAGTGAAAGAGGAAATATTTCTCTTAAGAGATCTAATCATGACCAAGTTTAATCATGAGTGGTTTAATTATGACTAAACCTGGTTTAATCATGACTAGTATAGGATGTGGAGAAGGCAATGGCACCCCACTCCAGTACTCTTGCCTGGAAAGTCCCATGGACTGAGGAGCCTGGTGGGCTGCAGTCCATGGGGTCGCTAAGAGTCAGACACGACTGAGTGACTTCACTTTCACTTTTCACTTTCATGCATTGGAAAAGGAAATGGCAACCCACTCCAGTATTCTTGCCTGGAGAATCCCAGGGACGCAGGAGCCTGGTGGGCTGCCGTATGTGGGGTCGCACAGAGTCAGACACGACTGAAGCAACACAGCAGCAGCAGAAGTATAGGATGATAAAAAATTTTACAATTTTTATAAATTGTACTTTCTTTGTATAATTGGATTATGGTTTTATTTATATTTTTCTTTATATTTCTGCATAATCCAAATATGTCTAGTCACCTTGTATTACACAAATAATTATAAAAAGTATTTCATCTTCAAATGTTTCTCATAGAAACTTTTAAAACGAGTGTAAAGAAATCCCTGCATTCCTATACACTAACAATGAGAAAACAGAGAAATTAAGGAAACAATTCCATTCACCATTGCAATGAAAAGAATAAAATACTTAGGAATATATCTACGTAAAGAAACAAAAGACCTATGTATAGAAAACTATAAAACACTGGTGAAAGAAATCAAAGAGGACACAAATAGATGGAGAAATATACCGTGTTCATGGATTGGAAGAATCAATATAGTGAAAATGAGTATACTACCCAAAGCAGTTTATAGAGTTAATGCAATCCGTATCAAGCTACCAACAGTATTTTTCACAGAACTAGAACAAATAATTTCACAATTTGTATGGAAATACAGAAGAACTCGAATAGCCAAAGCAATCTTGAGAAAGATTGCTTGGAACTGGAGCAATTGGAACTGGAGGAATCAACCTGCCTGACTTCAGTCTCTACTGCAAAGCCACAGTCATCAACACAGTATGGTACTGGCACAAAGACAGAAATATAAATCAATGGCACAAAGTAGAAAGCCCAGAGATAAATCCACACACCTATGGACACCTTATCTTTGACAAAGGAGGCAAGAATATACAATGGAGAAAAGACAATCTCTTTAACAAGTGGTGCTGGGAAAACTGGTCAACCACTTGTAAAAGAATGAAACTAGAACACTTTCTAACACCATACACAAAAATAAACTCAAAATGGATTAAAGATCTAAACATAAGATCAGAAACTATAAAACTCCTAGAGGAGAACATAGGCAAAACACTCTCCAACATAAACCACAGCAGGATCGCCTATGACCTACCTCCCAGAATATTGGAAATAAAAGCAAAAATAAACAAATGGGACCTAATTAAAATTAAAAGCTTCTGCACAACAAAGGAAACTATAAGCAAGGTGAAAAGACAGCCTTCAGAATGGGAGAAAATAATAGCAAATGAAGCAACGGACAGCGAATTAATCTCAAAAATATACAAGCAACTCCTGCAGCTCAATTCCAGAAAAATAAAAGACCCAATCAAAAAGTGGGCCAAAGAACTAAACAGACATTTCTCCAAAGAAGACATACAGATGGCTAACAAACACTTGAAAAGATGCTCAACATCACTCATTATCAGAGAAATGCAAATCAAAACCGCAATGAGGTATCATTTCACGCCAGTCAGAATGGCTGCTATCCAAAAGTCTACAAGCAATAAATGCTGGAGAGGGTGTGGAGAAAAGGGAACCCTCTTACACTGTTGGTGGGAATGGAAACTAGTACAGCCACTATGGAGAACAGTGTGGAGATTCCTTAAAAAACTGGAAATAGAACTGCCATACGACCCAGCAATCCCACTGCTGGGCATACACTGAGGAAACCAGAATTGAAAGAGACACGTGTACCCCAATGTTCATCGCAGCACTGTTTACAATAGCCAGGACATGGAAACAATCTAGATGTCTATCAGCAGACGAATGGATAAGAAAGCTGTGGTATATATACACAATGGAGTATTACTCAGCCATTAAAAAGAATACATTTGAATCAGTTCTAATGAGGTGGATGAAACTGGAGCCTATTATACAGAGTGAAGTAAGCCAGAAAGAAAAATACCAATAGAGTATACTAACACAAGAGAAGACTCTACACATGGACATTACCAGATCGTCAACACCAAAATCAGATTGATTATATTCTTTGCAGCCAAAGATGGAGAAGCTCTATACAGTCAGCAAAAACAAGACCAGGAGCTGACTGTGGCTCAGATCATGAAATCCTTATTGCCAAATTCAGACTTAAATTGAAGAAAGTAGGGAAAACCACTAGACCACACAGGTATGACCTAAATCAAATCCTTTATGATTATACAGTGGAAGTGAGAAATAGATTTAAGGGCCTAGATCTGATAGAGTGCCTGATGAACTATGGAATGAGGTTCGTGACATTGTACAGGAGACAGGGATCAAGACCATCCCCGTGGAAAAGAAATGCAAAAAAGCAAAATGGCTGTCTGGGGAGGCCTTACAAATAGCTGTGAAAAGAAGAGAAGTGAAAAGCAAAGGAGCAAAGGAAAGATAAGAGCATCTGAATGTAGAGTTCCAAAGAATAGCAAGAAGAGATAAGAAAGCCTTCCTCAGTGATCAATGCAAAGAAATAGAGGAAAACAACAGAATGGGAAAGACTAGAGATCTCTTCAAGAGAATTAGAGATACCAAGGGAACATTTCATGCAAAGATGGGCACAATAAAGGACAGAAATGGTATGGACCTAACAGAAGCAGAAGATATTAAGAAGAGATGGCAAGAATACACAGAAGAACTGTACAAAAAAGATCTTCACTACCCAGATAATCACGATGGTGTGATCACTGACCTAGAGCCAGACATCCTGGAATGTGAAGTCAAGTGGGCCTTAGAAAGCATCACTAAGAACAAAGCTAGTGGAGGTGATGGAATTCCAGTTGAACTATTCCAAATCCTGAAAGATGATGCTGTGAAAGTGCTGCACTCAATATGCCAGCACATTTAGAAAACTCAGCAGTGGCCACAAGACTGGAAAAGGTCAGTTTTCATTCCAATCCCAAAGAAAGGCAATGCCAAAGAATGCTCAAACTACCGCACAACTGCACTCATCTCACACACTCATAAAGTCATGCTCAAAATTCTCCAAGCCAGGCTTCAGCAATATGTGAACCGTGAACTTCCTAATGTTCAAGCTGGTTTTAGAAAAGGCAGAGGAACCAGAGATCAAATTGCCAACATCTGCTGGATCATGGAAAAAGCAAGAGAGTTCCAGAAAAACATCTATTTCTGCTTTATTGACTATGCCAAAGCCTTTGACTGTGTGGATCACAATAAACTGTGGAAAATTCTTCAAGAGATGGGAATACCAGACCACCTGATCTGCTTCTTGAGAAATTTGTATGCAGGTCAGGAAGCAACAGTTAGAACTGGACATGGAACAAAAGACTGGTTCCAAATAGGAAAAGGAGTACGTCAAGGCTGTGTATTGTCACCCTGCTTATTTAACTTATATGCAGAGTACATCATGAGAAACGCTGGACTGGAAGAAACACAAGCTGGAGTCAAGATTGCCGGGAGAAATATCAATAACCTCAGATATGCAGATGACACCACCCTTATGGCAGAAAGTGAAGAGGAACTCAAAAGCCTCTTGATGAAAGTGAAAGTGGAGAGTGAAAAAGTTGGCTTAAAGCTCAACATTCAGAAAACGAAGATCATGGCATCCGGTCCCACCACTTCATGGGAAATAGATGGGGGAACAGTGGAAACGGTGTCAGACTTTATTTTTCTGGGCTCCAAAATCACTGCAGATGGTGACTGCAGCCATGAAATTAAAAGACACTTACTCCTTGGAAGGAAAGTTATGACCAACCTAGATAGCATATTCAAAAGCAGAGACATTACTTTGCCAACAAAGGTCTGTCTAGTCAAGGCTATGGTTTTTCCTGTGGTCATGTATGGATATGAGAGTTGGACTGTGAAGAAGGCTGAGCGCTGAAGAATTGATGCCTTTGAACCGTGGTGTTGGAGAAGACTCTTGAGAGTCCCTTGGACTGCAAGGAGATCCAACCAGTCCATTCTGAAGGAGATCAGCCCTGGGATTTTTTTGGAAGGAATGATTCTAAAGCTGAAACTCCAGTACTTTGGCCACCTCATGTGAAGAGTTGACTCATTGGAAAAGAGTCTGATGCTGGGAGGGATTGGGGGCAGGAGGAGAAGGGGACGCCAGAGGATGAGATGGCTGGATGGCATCACTGACTCGATGGACGTGAGTCTGGGTGAACTCCGGGAGTTGGTGATGGACAGGGAGGCCTGGCATGCTGCGATTCATGGGGTCGCAAAGAATTGGACACGACCGAGCAACTGAAGTGAACTGAACGCTTATATATGGAATTTAGAAAGAAGGCAATGATAACCCTGTATGTGAAACAGCAGAAGAGACACAGATGTATTGAACAGTATTTTGGACTCTGGGAGAGGGCGAGGGCGGGATGATATGGGAGAATGGCATTGAAACATGTTAAGTATCAAATGTGAAACAAACAAACAAAAAAGAAATAACTCACAAAGACACCCCCCCCAAAATTTAAAAATTATCTCTATAATATCCTTTTCAGGCTCTTCTATTCCATAATGTTCTCCTGAATATAGAGAGGGCCCACACAATAGGAATTAATTAATTAATGGGTTTGTGCTATGCCTGCAAAAATCAGCTGTTTTTTGAGACCTAGTCAATGGAAAGTTAAGAACTGTAAGTTAAGGACAGGTGGACAGGTAGAGGAGAAAGCCATGTGCAGGCAAATATCCCTTTCCAGTAATAAGGGAAAACGTAGGTGAAAATGCACATTTTCATTAAGTAAAAACTTCAATTTAATTCAGTAAACAAATTGTTTAATATATAAAATACATTTTGCTTTCCTAAATGTATAAGACCTGTAAGAAGTGCTGAGAATAATATATTCACTGAGGGGATTTTAGGTAATAAATACAGATCATTTGTAGTTTTAATTTGAAGGGAAAACCATTGTGTGTGTGTGTGAAAGCGTTAGTGGCTCAGTTGTGTCTGACTCTTTGCGACCCCACAGACTAGCCTGCCAGGCTCCTTTGTTCATGGAATTCTCCAGGTAAGAATACTGGAGTGGGTTGCTATTCCCTTCATCAGGGTATCTTCCCGACCCAGAGATCAGACAAACCATTATTTTTAGTTAAAAGTTGTTAATATTTTTCCATGTTCACTTACTGCTAGAAATGTTAAATGTGGTTCTTTAATGAGTTATAGCCAGTTATGATGCACATGCAAGATTCTGCACCAAAGTTCCTAAATGTGAGAAGTTTTTGCAAGGGATAAAATTGAAACTGTTGGAAGAAAGCTTTGCTTTTTGGGGGAAACACAGGGGCTCATCCCACCTATGGAGCAAAGTTGTTGGAAAAGTAGCATCAATATGCTAATCAAATTAACAAGTCTTTAGATTCATTAGGCGAGGCACAGGGAACGTGTGGAGAAGAATGAGGGGGGAGTAGAAGTTTACAGAACCCCCTCTCTAGTATTGGCATGGCATACTATAGAAAGAATTTTTAAGGGAAAGGAAATGAAAGAAGGGAAAATGTAAGTTAGGAGAGAAATGTTGGGGCTCAGAACATACCACCCCCAAATGTGCTACCATGCATATTGAATATTTTAAGCTAAAGGAATTTGAGAGGTGGTGGTACAGGAAAGTGAAAGTATTAGTCACTCAGTTTTGTCCGACCCTTTGTGACCCTATGGACTGTAGCCCACCAGTCTCCTCTGTCCATGGAATTCTCCAGACAAGAATACTGGAGTGGGTTGCCATTTCCTACTGCAGGGAATCTTCCTGACCCAGGGCTTGAACCTGGGTCTCCTGCATTGCAGGCAGTTTCTTTACCATCTGAGCCACTCCAGGTGGTATGGGAAGGACTCTCCAACCTCTACTTTCTCCTCTCATCTGAGAGGCTTCCATGTACCCAGAGAGGAAAGGAGCATCTTTATTTTCAAAGACGGGAGGATGCTGAGAGGAATCAGAATGAATGGGCCTTGCTAAATCCCCAGTTTACTACTTGTAGTCCTATCACATTTTTCCTATGATTTTCTACTCTTTATCGAACCTAGTGTGAAACCCCGCAAGTTTAATCACTTCTTTGGATCTTAATTTCCTTTGAAATCTCTTGTGTCATGTAAAACTTATATTAAATAAATTTGTATGCTTTAAAAAAACAAACAAAAACTCAGAGCTTAAATATCCACAGCATGTGTTCTTTCTCTTAGAGATTTTTCACTTAGTTTAAGTGGTTTTCATCAGAAGTATCAAAAACACAAACATATCAGCTTGTTAGACTAGCAAAGTCAAAACTTAAACAGATATTTTAGAAAGCTAACATGTAGAGCCCTCTTTAAATGTTCCTTAATTCTAAATACTAAGAGTGTGTTTGAAGAGTGTACTTGATTTAAATTAAATTCAAGGGTGATTTCCCTAGGAACAAATTTTTAATTTTTCGATTAAGAATTTTTTAAAGAAGGAGCTTCCTAAGAAGGTTTGGTCATATAGAATAAACCGATTGCTAAGTATTAAATATTCTATTTTTATTTTATCTTTTCTATAGAGCTGAGAAAGCACGTTGTTTTTGGAAGTGAGGGAGAAGATGTTGAAAGCGCTGATTATGATGCTAATATTGTGCCTGAGGCTGATGTTAAAGATGATAAAGAAGATGAATTTAAGAAGGTATTATTGTGAAACAACCTCATGCAATTTCACAGAATTATGTTTCATAGGATTGCAGATAATCCCAAATGGTATTTCCCTCCCCACCCCCCACCCCCCACCCCCCAGGCAGTTCTGCGGCTAATCTGTGTGGATTTATAACAAAATCCAGAAAATATAATTTTCTATCCTACACTGTGGAATCTGACAAGCTACAGCAGTCCTTACAGCTTTCCCCCCAATATCATCTGCTTTTAATGTGATTCTGTCGATTACAGTTTATATACTTATCATCCCGGTTGTGACTGACTATGTTTTCTTATGTAATAAATGTCACATCTGGGACCATAGTGCCAATCCATTTGACTCAGGATGGAGAACTTTGTTCTCAGTTACTGTTTTTAATGGAGTTACCTATATTGCAAGACCAGACTTTGATTCACCTGGGGTCCAGGGATCTGCATATTTTAAAAGCACTGTGGATATCCTGTGGACTCCCCTGCAGGAGAAACCCCAGGTGGGCAGAGCTTCACATTACACTGAGATGTGTTGAGAATGGAAATTGAGGAGACACTGGGATTCTTCATCCTTCTTAGGCCTTCTGGCTGTTCATCAGCTCTGAATGCCACTGCCACATTTGTACTAATTCCTGATTTCTCCTGCTGCCATCAGTTTTCTTTTTCTTAATATTTATTTATTTCACTGGGTCGGGTCTTACTTGTGTCACCTGGGATTTTCATCGTGGTGCACAGACTCTCTAGTTGTGGTAAGAGGATGCTAGAGCTCTTGGGCTCAGTAGTTGTGGTAAGCAGGCTTAGTTGCTCTGCAGCTTGTGGGATCTTTGTTCCCCAACCACAGATCAAACCCGTGTCCCCTGCATTGGAAGGCAGATTTTTAACCACTAGACCACCAGGGAAGTCCCCTGTTAATTTTTTTAACCCTCCATACCCATCTTTTCATTCTTTCTCCATTTTACTTGCTTTTATACTGTAACCCACACAAGTGGTGCTTGTGGTAGAGCGTCTGCCTGCAACGCAAGAGACATGGGTTTGATCCCTGTGTTGGGAAGATTCCTCTGGAGGAGGAAATGGCAACCCACTCCAGTATTCTTGCCTGGAAAATTCCATGGACAGGGGAGCCCAGTGGGCTATAGACCATGGGGTTTCAAGAGCTGGACACAACTGATACAGATACACTGCTACTGCTAAGTCACTTCAGTCGTGTCCGACTCTGTGCGACCCCATAGACGGCAGCCCACCAGGCGCCCCCGTCCCTGGGATTTTCCAGGCAAGAACACTGGAGTGGGTTGCCATTTCCTTCTCCAATGCATGAAAGTGAAAAGTGAAAGTGAAGTCGCTCAGTCGTGTCCGACCCTCAGCAACCCCATGGACTGCAGCCTTCCAGGCTCCTCCATCCATGGGATTTTCCAGGCAAGAGTGCTGGAGTGGGGTGCCATTGCCTTCTCCAATACAGATACATACACACACACACAAACACACCCCACACTCCAACATCGTTTTGGAAATAAACAGCACACATGTGTTTCATTTTCACCTTCTGATTCAAGGATGGTATAACTGTTTGACTGGGAAACACTTTCCTGCTGAGTCTAGATTTTAGCTGTGGATTGCTTCTCAGCGCCAGACACTAGGCAGCTACTACTGGTCAGTGGGAGGCGGCTGGAGAGTCCTTCACTTCCACCTGCATTCCCTGTGACACTGGCTGGGGTCCTTAGAGCGAGACTGAGTACCATACTGAGTACCATCAGAGCCTCTGGAGCTGTAGGATCACTTGGAGCTGCATCAGGCAGGCACCTCCTCAACAACCTCTGCCTCTCAAATCCATCTTCCTCATCGCTTCCACAGTGGTCTAACGTAAACATCTCATGATATCCTGCCTGCGCTGTAGCCTGGTGCTTGACCAACCCTGATCATATTCCTCTTTTTTAACACCTGACAGGCCTTCCTTCTGAACCAACTCAACCTAACTGGCCTACCCAGTCTCGGAGGGGGACAGGGCATAGGGTGGACAGGAACAGTGTGGCCAGAGCCTGGCCATGGGTGTGGGACTCACTGTGAAGCTAGGTGTGGTGCCCGACACCTGCCCAGGCTCAATATTTATTCTGTGCTCTGACCAATAAGTATGGCTACTACTTCGCTGGAGGGAAGGTAGGGCTGACAGAGAGGGGCAAACCATGGTTGCCAAGACGGTAGAAGTTTCATCCCATACATTTGGGTATCATACATTTTTTTAAATGCAGCTTTATTATTATTATTTGACTGCATGGTGTGGCACATGGGATCCCAGTTCCCTGACCAGGCATTGAACCCATGCCCCCTGCAGTGGAAGCACAAAGTCCCCACCCCAGTGGGGTCCTTATGAATTTTAAAACATATTTATTCACCAAACTGAGACTTCTGAGGTTGGAGACTAAAAATAATATCCTGTGTCCACACCTCTAAGCATTGAGAAGTACACACCCCTAAATGCTTCAGTTTTGTTGAGTGAATTATTGAATATTGAGCAAATCAGGATTATTTTCAATTAGCTGTTTTTGAATTTTGGCTTTGGAGTAACACTTTCTAATTTGCTGGGGTGTTTATGAAAGCACATTTTTCATATATTCTTACTTGTTTAAAAAAATAAAAAAGTAATGTGTTGAATTTATTTCTATAATATAATTGAAATTGTAAAGTTTATTATTTTCACCTTTTGCATGTCACTTCTAATATTATATTATTGCTTTGGGGGTGTTAGATTTTTTTGTACCAAATTTAACATGATTTCTCATTATAGGAATGTAAAGAGGTCTACGCTTTTTTCTCTCATCAATTACTAGACAGTCTTCAAAAAGCTACACGGTTATCTTTGGACACAATGAAAAGAAGAATATTTGTTGCCAGGCAAGTGGAAAATATGTCTGGTTATACTATCACAGCACAGTGCTAAAGCATTTTTAAAAGTTATAAAGTTCAAAACATGGCACTTTTGAAAATACTGTATAAAAACAAGTGTGTAACATTATAAAAACAGTAATGAATGAACAACCATATTTCTAGCAACCAGCCCAAGAACAAAGAACACTGAACTCTACAGTCCCCTTACTGGTCCCTTCTCTGCTCACGCAGAGGTAGCCACTGTTCGGAACTTGTTTATCATTGTCTTGTTTTGCTTTTTTTTTTTTTTTTACAGTTTACCCCGTTTTTGTACTGTTTAATTTTGTGTGTATTTGAACTGTGTTCAGTATTGTTTTTGAGATGCATTTATGCTGATATAATTTATTTTCACTTCTATTTAGCTGGAGTGTACACAGTCTGTTTTATCAGTTCTACTGGTGGTGATCGTTTGGAGTGTTTGCAGTTTGGGCTGTTGTGAACACTCTTGTAGCTATCTCGTGCTGCATCTGCTGAGGGGGATGGCTGGGCCCTGGGGTGTGTGCACTCCTCATTTTACCAGGCAGTGCCTAGCATTCTTGCTCCTTGGAAGGAAAGCTATGACAAACCTAGAGAGCATATTAAAAGGCAGAGACATCACTTTGCTAGCAAAGGTCTGCATAGACAAAGTTATGGTTTTACTGGTAGTCATGTATGGATGTGAGAATTGGACCATAAGGAAGGCTGAGTGCCAGAGAATTGATGCTTTTGAATTGTGGTGCTAGAGTAGATTCTTGAGAGTCCTTTGGACAGCACGGAGATCAACACCAGTCAATGCTAAAGGAAATCAACCCTGAGTATTTACTAGAAGGACTGATGCTGAAGCTGAAGCTCCAATACTTTGGCCACCTGCTGCAAAGGGCCAACTCATTGGAAAAGACCCTGATGCTGGGAAAGATTGAAGGCAAAAGGAGAAGGGACAGCGGAGGATGGGCTGATCAGGTAGCATCACTGACTCAGTGGACGTGAATTTGAGCTAACTCTGGGAGATAGTGGAGGACAGAGGAGCCTGGCATGCTACAGTCCATGGTGTTGCAAAGAATCGGGCACAACTTAGCAACTGAACAACAGCAGCAGCGAGTCTAGCAGGAGCATGCCCATGGTTCCTCATTGCACACAGTTGATTTTGCTCAATTAAAAAATCGTTGCCAGTGTGTATAGGTGTAAATTGGCATCTCACTGGGATTTAAACGATCACTTTCCTGGTTCCTGATGAGGTTAAACATATTTTTATGTTCATGAGCCATTTGTGCTTTCTTTTTTAAAAAAATTTATCTTTCCTTCTTTTTCCTTTCCTTCCCTTCCTTTTTCTATTTCCTTCTTTCCCTTCTCCCTCCTTCCCAACCTCTTTCCTTCCTTCTGTCTGTTTTACTATGTGATTGGATTTATTCATGGATGGTCTCAATATATTACTTTGTTGATATCATAGCAGATATCTTCTCTCCTTGTGCCTTTTTGTTCTATTTATGATATTCTTTCTTGAGTTTAAATTCAGATTTATCAATCTTTTCCTTAGTGATTTGTGATTTCTATGCCTTTCAAAGGAAATTTTTCTCTACTGCATCATGTCTTCTGAAAGTTTTAAAATTTTATCTTTTACAGTTAGGGGTTTAATCCACATGGTATTTATTTTTTGAACTGTGGTGTTGGAGAAGACTCTTGAGAGTCCCTTGGACTGCAAGGAGATCCAACCAGTCCATTGTGAAGGAGATCAGTCCTGGGATTTCTTTGGAAGGAATGATGCTGAAGCTGAAACTCCAGTACTTTGGCCTCCTGATGCGAAGAGTTGACTCACTGGAAAAGAGTCTGATGCTGGGAGGGATTGGGGGCAGGAGGAGAAGGGGACGACAGAGGATGAGATGGCTGGATGGCATCACTGACTCGATGGATGTGAGTCTCAGTGAACTCCGGGAGTTGATGATAGACAGGGAGGCTTGGAGTGCTGCGATTCATGGGGTTGCAGAGTCGGACACGACTGAGCGACTGATCTGATCTGATCTGATTTATTTTTTGTGTTTAGTGTAAAGTAGGAGACCACTATTTCTTTCCCATATAGTTAATTAGTTAAAAAAGAAAATTAATTTTTCTTTTGGGATAGTTAATTAAATTACATTGAATCTGTAGGTATTCAGTTTTAAGATCAGTTTTCTCATCTTATTTCTAACTACAAAGGGTTTGGCATGAACTTTATAATTGCTGTGTGATGTTTTGCTTTTACCTATTTTTTGATAGGTATATATTTCAGTCCTTTAAGTAGTTACCTTCAAATTTAGAAAACATATATTTATCTCTGGTTTTTAAAAAACACTGTCTATATTTTTTTCAGTTTGGACGGAATTAGCATCCTTACTATATTGAGTCTTCCTTTCACAATCATGGATTACCTCTCCATTTATTTTTCATTTTTAAAATATTTCTCAATAAAGTTTTTTAATTCTCTGTGTAAAAGTCTTGTACATTTTTGCTAGGTTTATTCCTTGGTTATCCATTGCTGAATTTTAATTAAATTGCACTATTCAGATCTCCCAATGTGATTGTGAAGTTGTCAATGTTTCCTTCTGTTTTGGTCAGTTCTCTTTTTATATCTTTTAAGGCTATGTGGCTAGGTGCATGTGACATCATATAGTTAAGTCTGCTAGAACACTGTATTTTTTTTTTTTTTTTTTTGGATGAGCCTCTCTATCCATATTAATCCTGATTTCTCATCCTTTTAGGTCTGTCATTAATTTTACTTTCCCAGATTTTTTGGTATATCTTTTTTCTATCCCTTCATTTCATTTTTCTTTCTGTAAAGTTTTTTGTTTTGCCTCTTAAAAGGATTATATACCTGATTATTTTTATTTAATCTGATTATCTCTGCCATTTAATGGATTTTAATTGACTCACATTTTTGGATTTTTTGGATATAGTTACAGTTAATTTATGACATTTTATTTTGTAGTTTTTTACTATCCTTTTTCCTTGGTTCATTTATTATCTGTTATCCTTGGGATGGATAATTCCCTCCTTATATTCTCTTTCCTATATTTCAGTCCTTTAAGTAGTTAACTTCAAATTTAGAATACATATATTTATCTCTGGTTTTTAAAAAACACTGTCTATATTTTTTTCAGTTTTCTCCTCTTATTTCTAACTACAAAGGGTTTGGCATGAACTTTATAATTGCTGTGTGATGTTTTGCTTTTACCTATTTTTTGAACACTATAAAATAATATATTTACTGGAATATTTTATTAAAATCTCCAGGTTATTGTGTATTTATTTTATACTGCTGGTTCCTCAGTAAGCGTGGGTGAGGTGTAAACCCTCTTAGTCTTCATTTTAAGTCTGAACCAATTTGGCTGTATAAAAAACTTTTGTTTTTCTCTCAGCACTTTGAACATATTTCTTCATTTTTTTCCTGACGTATATTGTTGCTGATGAGAAGTGTGCAGTGAGTCTAACTGAAAATTGTTTTTTTATCCTTGATGTTCTGCAGCTTCCTTTCCTGGGGTGGATTTGTCTTTATTTAGTCATGCTTTATTCTCAGAGTGTACTTTCTGTTTGATGACTTGTAGTGTTCTTTAATCCTGGAAAATCCTCAGCAATTTCCTCTTGAATTATTGCTTCTGAGATAGTCTCTTCATTCTCTTGATATGGAACTCCTGTAGTTGAATGTTGAGTAGGTTGACCACATGATCTATTGTTCCACCTTGGAAACACTTTTGAGTGAAGAGGCACTATCGAGATGAAGATTCAGGGTGGACTTAAACCAGAACTGTTGCGGGCACCGTGGTTATTTGGCCATCTTAAATGCTGGGGCATGTCAGTCTGTCTTTCCTGTCTCCTCGCTGTCATATATTTCATCTTTTGTGTCTTTCTGGGCTTCATCATTGTCAAGTATCTCTGTATCTAGCCTAAAGGTGGTCTCATCTACTGTATCTTAAATATTTCAATTAATATTTTTGTCCTTATCCTCTAGATACTCTATCATTCTTGCCTTTTTAGTTTAGCAGCTTATTACTTTTTGGAAGATGGCTTCATTTATCTCTTCGAACATCCTCAATATATTTATATTTGAGCTTGTCATACTTCTGTACATTAAACTTTATCTGGAGTGAGGTTTTGTTTCAATTATTGATGTCTTTAGTCCTCTTTCTTTACGTTAGACTTAGGCATGCATATTGGAATTTATTTGTAGACTCTCCTTGAGCGAGAGTTTTTCTTTGGTTGTTTTCATGTTTCTCCCTCCTTCCTTTCGTGTGTTTCTCTTGTCTCTACATGACCTTTGGCACCTTGAGTGCGAGTCTGGGTCGCATTTGTTCACAGTTACGTATCCCCTGAAGAGATGCTGGGACGTGGTGGGTTCCGTGGGGGAGCACGTGGGCAGCTCGGCTTAGTGGCAAAAGGAGGATGCTGTGGATTCGCTCCTTTCACCTTAGGTGAGAACATCTTTTGGAAAAGCTGCAGCTGTGGGCAGAAGGTTGGCAAATGTCTCGTTGTTATGCCTGTCTTTACAAGTGGGGGTATATGGCCTCAGTGTCCGGTGTCTGGTAGCAAGCCTGGATGAGTCTCCTCTCACATGGACTACTCTAGCAGCCCACAGTCCACAGGGGCCGAGCCCCACCATCACTGTTCGTTTCCTGACCAGAGCCCTGGCCAGGCTACTGTGTGTTTCCAATGCCTGCCTGATGCATGGTGATGCTAACCTTCTGTTTGAGTATTTTCAGGTCCTTCATGGTCTATCCATGATTGTGACGTACTTGGCACAGGGAGGCATTTTTGAAGTCTGAGCTCAGAATTCCATGTTAATTTGAAACTGTACTTCTGTGATTTTTGAAGAGGCATACATGAGTATACTACTGCAGAATCCTCCCTTGTCTAAAACATCTCTTTCCGGTACCCGTGAAGACTATTTGGTCAGCTTGCATCATAGCCTCTTTCTCTCACACTCCACAAATACTGTTTCACTGGCTTCTTTTGTTTCCATATTCAGATGTGAGTTCTGCTGCTAATCTGATTTTCCTTTTCTAAATAACAGTTTTTTGCTGCTTACAGATTTCCCCCATGTATTCTGGAAATTCACAGATAATGTGTTTTCTCCCCATTAATCCTGAGACACACAGAGAAACTTTTCAAGGTGAAAAAAATAAGTGTATTCTTAAGATTTGAGAAGGGCTATGCTTAAATTTACTGTATGTAGGGTTTCCACAGTGGATCCTAGGCAGTAGAGCATCTCTGAGCTGAGTGACCCTCTGTGAGTTACTTAATCTCTCTCTGCCTTGGTTTCCTCATCTACAATAAGGAAATAATAATCATTGGATCTGTGTCAAGAGTTAATGTGGGCATGAAATACTTCAATTTATGGAAAAGTGCTTGGAAAAGCACCTTGGTACACTAAGTGGAGGATAAACCTATCTCTATTACCTTTTCCTTAAGTAATTTATGTCTCATATTTTGCATGGGAATGATTGGAGAATTCCTTAAGCTAATCCTCTAGTTTGTCAAATAAGTCACTGAAGGATCTAGCAATGCTGTCCATTGCTTCTTGTTAGTTCAGCTGCTTGATTATACTTTATAAAACTCTTTCTTTTTCTCAGATTGTACCCTTTCAAATACAGTCTACGTGTCTTGAATTTCACAGTGAGACTAAGAATTTGAGGTTTTTTCCTTTGTTTGTTTGCTCGCTTCTAGTTCAAAGAGTTCCTTATGATAATATGTTTACCTGGGAACCATTGATCCTCTGTTCATAATGGAGTGTAGTTTTTCAGTAATGATAACTTTTCTTTCTATGGAAAGTTTACACTTACTAAATTTCATCTGGGATGGGACAGAGATCGGACAGAGGGAGGTACCCAAACTACTAATAATTTTCAGGCCAATGTGTGTCATTCATTAATTGCACTCATGTGTCTGTATGTCTGTACTTCTGTCTGAGCATAATTGATACTGTTGTAAAAATTACTTTTGGAAGGCTTTGACTTGAAACCTCCTGTTTAATCTTGTACACATGCAGAATAAAGTATATGAAGGTACATGCTTTTTGTTGGTGATTTTCAGCACCTATTGTGAGACTGGGAAAAAGGAGTGCTTGAGGTGAACATTTTTAGGTGGTACTTCCTGAGAGAATGCAACATTAAAATATTAGAAATGGGTAAAAGACTAATATGTCATTTCAAAGAAGATTAAAACTTTTCTTAGTCCATGAACTAGTTCATGAAATCTATGGTTGCATTGTAAATAATAGTCTCTTCAAGTAATTCAGCATTTTGAAAATTGTCCTTATTTTTCCAGGTTGAAAGTTGTAGCATAACCATGCTATTTATGAAATATTAGGTTAAGGTTTCTGAGTTAAATGTCCATCTTATTACAGCCCTTATGGACGAAAGCGGTCAGAAGATGTTATTTCTTTTTTAAAATCTGAAGTACATCTTGCGATTCCTAATGTGGTAAGTATTATGAAATATTCAAGTTAATACAGTGATATTTTGGTAATGTATTTAAGAAGTTTAGGGACTTGCCTGGCCGTCCAGTAGTTAAGACTTTGCCTTTGAATGCAGGGGATACAGATTTGATTCCTGGTTGGGGAGCTGAGATCCCACATGCCTTGTGGCCAAAAAAACCAAAACAAACAGAAGCAATATTGTAACAAGTTCAGCAGACTTAAAAAGAAGTATAGCATTAGGAGTGAACTTTATTTAATCTCTTGGTCCTGTGTGCTTTTTGACTTCATCTGAGCATTTAACAATGGCAACCCACTCTAGTACTCTTGCCTGGAAAATCCCATGGTCAGAGGAGCCTGGTAGGGTGCAGTCCATGGGGTTGTGAAGAGCTGGACACGACTGAGCAACTTCAGTTTCACTTTCATGCATTGGAGAAGGAAATGGCAACCCACTCCAGTGTTCTTACCTGGAGAATACCAGGGATGGGGGAGCCTGGTGGGCTGCCGTCTATGGGATTGCACAGAGTCAGACACGACTAAAGCGGCTTAGCAGCAGCAGCAGCAGCAGCATTTAACAAAAATCAGGTGTATCATTAATATCTATTATAAAAATTATTTCCACAGAGCTCATGGTATATTGAAGGTGGGTATCAGAGTCAAGTTTCTGGTGGGCCATAATTAGCAAGTACCCTATAAATCATCTTGCTTTTTCTTACTTCAGACACTATCTAAATAAGACCATCTCAGAAGTCCAAATCTCTGTCTTGAGCACCCAGCTGTGAGGCAATCCATGGCAGAATAGAAGGAAAGAAAGAACAAACCTGCGCCTTGAGTGCACGGGTCCCTTACGTTTTCTCAGGGCACTTTTCTCTACCACCACCCCTCCTGCTGCTGCTTGGCATGTGGAGCACCAAGTCATCAGGATGACTGTGGTGTGTTCTGTGATGATCCAAGGGTTAAGGCCAGGCAGGAATGATCTATGGCTCACCTAACACCGCATGTACACAGTCTGGCCTCCTGGAGGACAGCTTCTATGCTTACCTGGCACATTTGAAAGAACTGAAGTCAAAATCTTGGCAGTATAGCGTCTTCAGTTTCTCTGCTTCATGGACATGCCGCACATGCACATGCCTGCGTCCAGCCACCGTCACAGGGAAAGGGTGACAAGTGCTGTGCTTGACCTTTCTGCCTGCAGGACTGGGTAGAGTGGGAAAGCTCGAAGATGGCTAAGTCTGCAGCCTACCTTCCTCTAATATCCCTCTCCTTGAAGCAGACTTCCACTGGGCCAGCGGAGGCTTTCCCCACTCCGAAGGGAGCGGGGATGATGACAATCAGAGGTGTGGATTTGTCTGTGCTGGGAGCACCTGGGACTCATTTCTTCTTTCCACAGGTAATGGTTCCTAGCTTGGATGACATTCAACAAGCCATTAACCGTATGATCCAGTTAACCCTGGAGGTCAGCAGAGGAGTAGCTCACTGGGGCCAGCAGTCCCGTCACATCAAGAGGGTCATTAGCAGTACCTCCCGCACGACTATGGACTTGGTCCATTCAAGCCCAGGAAAGCAACTGAAGAAGGAAGAAAGTAAGAATGCTAAATCTCAGATCAGTAGACTCTCAGATTTATAACAGTACATCAGTCTTTCTGATTTTTCCTGGATATTACAACATATCTTTTTAAAGTCAGTTTTATATGTTTGTTGGTTAAATTTTGCATTAAAAAAAACTAGTGTTCTCCATCTTCCATCTTAAACATTGCATGCAGACATTTCAGATTTTGGTCATGGATGAACAAGGACATTTATCATGGTTCTACTATCATAGCCTCAGATTCAAAGTTAAAAATGAAAACAAACCTTAGAACTAATTCTATGTTCAGGCTTGTATTTGGTCTGATAAACTTAGTTTGCTAGAACATGGTGCTTAGGAAATCCAGTCATATGTGCTTTGTACATAAAGTTTATTTAGGCTATTCCCTTAAATAATTAAGGGTGTGATATGACACTGACCCCCAATTCCATGGATATTTTTGGATACTTTCTCTTGTATAGAAAGCCAAACTTTTTTTCTTTTTCTTTCTTGCTTTTATGCCACATTCAATTTTTATTTATTTTTGAGAAAAGTTGTACATATCTGAGGTATACAGTATGATGTTTTGATATATGTGTACTTTTGTGAAATGGTTGCCACCGTCAGAGTAAGTAACATATTCATCACCTCTCATAGTTAATCATTAATGTGTGTGTGTGTGTGTGTGTGTGGTGAGAACACCTGAGGTGTACTTTCTTAGCAGACTTCAAGTACACATTATTATTATACTATACATTACCAGTACATATACATTTCCAGAATTTATTCATTATATTAATGAAAGTTTGTACCCCTTGATCAACATCTCCCCTTTTTTTCCACCCCCACCCCAAGTCAGTATCATTTATGGGTATTTCCGCCAGCTGTTGCTAGGCAGGAGTATCAGATTGAACCATTTTAAAAGAGAAGGTGGAAATCTCAAATTTTTCATGAAATCTCATGATTTTTTAATTGTTGCTGCTGCTAAGTTGCTTCAGTCGTGTCCAACTCTGTGAGACCCCATAGACGGCAGCCCACCAGGCTCCCCCGTCCCTGGGATTCTCCAGGCAAGAACACTGGAGTGGGTTGCCATTTCCTTTTCCAGTGCATGAAAGTGAAAAGTGAAAGTGAAGTCGCTCAGTCGTGTCCGACCCTCAGCGACCCCATGGACTGCAGCCTATCAGGCTCCTCCATCCATGGGATTTTCCAGGCAAGAGTACTGGAGTGGGGTGCCATTGCCTTCTCCGTTTAATTGTTAACAACTGCTTTAACAAAAGTAGGGAACTGTCTGGGCCAAACAAAAGTATCCGTATGATCTGTACCTGATGAACAATACTTGAGAATACTGACTTTTAATAAGAGATGTTTATTGTGGTGTTTAATACTGGTTGTGTGGGTTCTATATACTAGATGCTGAGCTGAAGACAAGCATATGTTGTATCATTTAGTCCTCTCAAGTGTTTCTGTGAAGTTTAAATAATTAGCTTAAGGCATTTGGGTAATAAATGTAGTTGTTGTTGAGTTTAGTCACTAAGTCTTGTCTGACTCTTTGTAACCCCATGGACTGTATGTAGCCCACCAGGCTCCTCTGTCCATGGGATTTTCCAGGCAAGAATACTGGGGTGGGTTGCCATTTCCTTCTCTAGGGGATCTTTCTGACCCAGGGGTCAAACCCCTGTTCCTTGCACTGGCAGGCAGATTCTTTACTGGTGAGCCACAGGGGAAGCCCCAATAAATGTCCTGCCTCTCCTTTAACCACAAGGCTGTTCTGTGGGATAGCAATTTCAGCTCTTTTGATCTTTCCTTGGAGGACGTTTTGTTTTGGCGGAGGTTGTTAATCAGTGTCTTTCAACTGGTTTTCAGTTCTTTCCTCTGAATAGCAATTTCCTCACTTTAATGAAGGCATCCCAGATAGATCAATGGTAAAGAATCCACCTGCCAATGCAGGAGATGCAGAAGTGGGTTTGACCCCTGGGTCAGGAAGATCCCCTGGAGAAGGAAATGGAAACCCACCCTAGTATTCTTGCCTGGGAAGTCCCATGGACAGAGGAACCTGGCAGGCCATGATAGTCATTGGGGTCACGAAAGAGTCGGACATGATTGAATGACTGAGTGCGCCTGTGCACATGTACTTTAAAGAAACCTAGACCTCAGAATATGACACAACGATTTAATAAGAATAAATGAAACTAGTGAGAGATTAGCTGTTAATTACTTGCAGGGAGATGGGTCTTTAAGAATTTAAAGTTTGAAAAGTCTATAGATAATTACAATTGGTAGTATTTAAAGTTGAATGCATGAGTTATCTATAGAGTAAAAATGTCTGTTCTCAGGATCCTTTGAAGAAATGATTCCCGCACGTAAGCTGAAGAATTTTTACCCGGGAGTGGCAGAGCACAAGGATATCTCCAAGCTGGTCCTCCTCCTTTCTTCCTCCGTGAACTCTCTGAGAAAGGCAGTTCATGAAGCCCTGCAGGACTTTCAGAAGTACAAGACACTCTGGACAGAGGACCGAGATGTGAAAGTGAAGGTGTGTTTCCACCGCTGGCAATGCAGTTTGGCTTGTAATTGTTTAACTCTTGTGGGAAGACCAGGAAAACGCCAGTGATGATGAGAACTCAAGAACAGAGGCCGAGAACCTGTAAATGCCACACATCTAACACTTCTTGTCTTGTGTAATTCTGATACTGACAGAGGGGCAATTGATAATAATGAGGCTCAAGCAGATTTTGTTCAATTCACCTGAGTACCAATTATGTGTGAGACATACCCAGAGGCCAGGTATTCAGGGGTGTGTCAGAGTTACAGAGGCTTAGCTGTATATTTGGCTAGAAACTCAAGGAAACTTTAGGACTATAAACAACCAACCAGAAATGTGAAATCTCCTCACGTAGCCTCCTCTTCCAGTACTAACAGTTCATCCCTCTCTCTACTGAGCCCCTGGCCTGATAGCACATACGTGAGGAAAAATATATAAGCAGATGCAATTTTATAATTTACCTATTAGAAGTATAAGATTTACATTGTCAAAAAGCCAAAGAAAGTGTTGATTCTTTCCTTGCTACAGGAGTTTTTGGCTAACAATCCCTCTCTGACTGAAATCAGATCTGAAATTCTACACTACGCGACTTTTGAACAGGAGATCGATGAGTTGAAGCCTATTATAGTTGTAGGAGCACTTGAATTGCATACAGGTATTTAAAAAATATTATGTAAAGTATCTGCATTTTCACATGAAATGTGACTTCATTTAGGAGGCAGTTATTAATCTGCAGTAATGTAACTATTAAGTATTTTGGACCACCAATATTGTTCATATATATGTTAAATATAGATATACATTGTGTATATATAATATTATACCAAAGTGGCTTAATGCAGTTAATACTAAGCTGGCACAAACAACTAAAACTATAGGTGGAACTATGTGTTACCGGAGGGAGTGGGTTGTGTACAAGAGATAAGAATCAGAACAGCTGGAGGTCTCCTGAGAAGTTAGTCCAGTGGGGTTAGAGTATCAGAAGGTGATGAGACAATGTCTGAAATCAAAAGCCCAAGCTGATTCTATGGCTAACTATAGTGAGGGAGAGCTCTGCTGGACAGGCCCAGTGTTCCCAGCATTTTAGACTGCTGGTCTCATGCAGGGGTTACCTGGAAGAATTCAGGGAAATGGGTGAGGGCTGCTAATAGGATGGCCAGAAACGGAGCAAGGTTCACATTGGATAGTGCTAGAATGAATTTCCAAAATTCTTCTCTATAGACTTCAGTGTCTGTCTTGTGAACAGCTTAACATACTTCACTGGGATAGGAATTAAGTCTTCAAAATCTGGTAACCTTGCAGAACATTTAATTCAGACTAGCTACATTTCAAGTGCTCAGTGTGGCTGGTGACAAATGAACAATTATAAATGCTCAGGTTACACATGAAGTGAATTGTTTCAGAATGTCACCTAGTATTTTATTTTGACCTTTTTCTGTCTTCACCAGAGCCAATGAAATTGGCCTTATCAATTGAGGCTAAGGCATGGAAGATGCTACTCTGTCGATATTTGAATGAAGAATACAAAAAGAAAATGTCAGACATGATAGCATTTATTAATGAATACTTGAAAAAGTTATCTAGACCTATTCGTGACTTAGATGATGTCAGATTTGCCATGGAAGCCTTGTCTTGTATCCGTGATAATGAAATTCAAATGGACATGACTTTGGGACCAATTGAAGTAAGAAATGTTTGCATTTTCCTCTCTTGAAATGCTACTTTTTTTTTTTTTTTAAATAGAGAAACATTAAAAAGTTGATTTATTTATTTTATGGCATCATCTTCCTGTTTTTCCTCTCTGATGTTGATGTTCTTAGAGGGATTTTGATAATTATCAACAGTGAACAGTGTACCAAGGAAAATATATTAATAATGCTGTACTGGTCTAGACAGTGTTCCATTTTTTTATGCTGGTACCTATATTTTACAGAAAAGAGTGGTTGTACTCTCTGACTTCAGTCCTGACATATTAGGCAAGTTCCCCAAATATCTTTGACTTTCTTAGAAATGAGCTGTGTGTCTCCCCTGTGACCAGCAGCATACCATGGTTGGGAATGGTTCATTTAGGCTCAAAATTAGCTGTTGGGATTTAGATCAACAGGAGATGTTTTTATGAAAGAGTACTGTTTTAGTTTTCTGTTTAGCTCTGTAACAACCTCAATGGCTTAAAACAACACACATTTATGATTTTATAGTTCTCGAGGTCAGAAGTGTGGAAATGGGGCTGAAATCAGCATGTCAGCAGGGGCTCCAGGGAAGAACCGTTTCCCTGTGTTGTCCAGCTTCCAGAGGCAGCTTGCACCCCTTGGTTCCTGGTTCCCTCCCAGCCGTGGCATCACTCTTACCCCTGCTTCTGTCCTCACATCTCTGTCTCTAAATCTCCTGCCTCTTTCTTTCACTTAAAGGAACCTTTGTGAGTACATTGGGCCCACATGGTTAATCCAGGATAATATCCCCCTCTCAGATTCTTTTACTTAATCACATCTGCAAAGTCCCGTTTGCTGTGTAAGGTGACATATATTCCCAGGTGCTGGAGATTAGGGTATGGCTGTTATTCTACCACAAGTACTTATGACTAATACTTAGAATTTCTGGGTCATGGTGTTAATAAAGATCAGATCCAGTTCATTTTATAACTTTTTTAGATTCTCTGTGGACAGGGCACTCCCCCTATTGCCTGCAAACCTGGGGAATTGGTACCTCCTTTTGGTACCCAGTGTTCATGACTGAGCCTTGCTTTCTTGAACCCATTTAGAGTTTGTGCTCTTTGGTAGCTAATGAAATTCATACCTTTACTACTTCTTTAAATCTTAGTATTCAATTATTTTGAATGCTGACCACTCGTTTCTCAAGATTTAACAAGTTATCATACCATTTTTTCCTGACTGCCAAAGCTCAGTTTTCAGCATAAATTCCTTTGGTAAAGCTGATTGACAGCTCATCACTCTAAAGAAAATTAGGCAAAATTGGTATATAACATTATACAGATTTCAGTTGTGCAGTGTAAAGTTATGCAGTGTAAAGCCATCACCACCTTTAAATCTCATTACCAGCTATCACCATACAGTTATCCCCCTTCACCCATTTCTCTGTCCTCTATCCCCCTTCCTCTCTGGTTACCACCAATATGTTCTCTGTACCTATGAATTTGTTTTTGTTTTGTCTTGTTTGTACATTAGTGTCTGCTCTTCAGAATATCATTTCATTCCATTCCTTATATAGCCAACCCCTATTTTAATAGAATGTGAGAAGACATTTTGCATGGTGTTGGCACAAGATCAGGAAGAGAGAGGCAGAAAGTTATTCTAGGGTGTTTTTCCTCGGAGGATATCTCAAAGGGATTGGTCTCCTCTCACCAGCATCACCTTGGTGCTTATTAAGTTCAGATTTCAGGGCCTGAGGTCTAGAGTCAATATCTGATGTCAGTGATAATCTAAAGGAGCTTTTTATACATATTTAATTTGGGGAACCATCCTTTTAAGACATAATGGGGATTTCCCTGGTGGTCTGTTGGCTACGGTGCTGTGCTGGGGGGATCCCTAGTTAGGGAACTAGATCCCATATACTGCAACTGAGAGTTCATGCAATTGAGAGTTCATGCAACTAAAGATCCCACATGCTGCAAGACTTAGTGCAGCCAAATAAATAAGTAATTTTAATAAAAGACATAGGAATGTGTTTGTAGAAGGCCTGTAAGCCATTTGTCAATTGTATTCCTTGTGAAGTGTCTGAATCTGCCCCCACTGCACAGGAAGCCTATGCTATTTTAAACCGATTTGAAGTTGAAGTCACCAAAGAAGAATCAGAAGCAGTAGACACCTTGAGATATTCTTTCAACAAATTGCAGAGTAAAGCAGTGAGTACAAATTTAATTCTTCTTTTATTAAGTGACTATATCCAGAAAAAAATACATTTCAAACTTTTCAAAAGCTCAATATATATTACCTTCATAGCTTTACTGTATATATGTATATATATATATATATATATATATATATATATATATTCCACATCCTATAACATTTACCGTTTCAAAGTATACAATTCTGTGAATGTTACTATATGCAGAGTTGCACAGCAACCATTATTATTTAATTTTAGAACATTTTCATCATCCCAAAAGAAACCCCATACCCATTAGCAATCACTTCTCATTCTCTTCCTCACCACAGCCCCTGGAAATCACTAATCTACTTTTTATATCTTTGAATTTGCCTTTTCTGGATGCTTAAACATAGACAGAATCATATAATATCTAGTCTTTTGTGACTGGCTTCTTTCATTTAGAATAATGTTGTCGAGGTTTATCCATACTGTCTCACATACCAGCACCTCATTCTCCTAATGGCTAATCATTCTTAGCATCTTTTTACATGTACTCATTCAGTTCAGTTCAGTTCAGTTGCTCAGTCGTGTCTGACTCTTTGCGACCCCATGAATCGCATCATGCCAGGCCTCCCTGTCCATCACCAACTCCCAGAATTCACCCAGACTCATGTCCATCGAGTCAGTGATGCCATCCAGCCATCTCATCCTCTGTCGTCCCCTTCTCCTCCTGCCCCCAATCCCTCCCAGCATCAGACTCTTTTCCAATGAGTCAACTCTTCGCATGAGGTGGCCAAAGTATTGGAGTTTCAGCTTTAGCATCATTCCTTCGAAAGAACACCCAGGGCTGATCTCCTTCAGAATGGACTGGTTGGATCTCCTTGCAGTCCAAGGGACTCTCAAGAGTCTTCTCCAACACCACAGTTCAAAGGCATCAATTCTTTGGCGCTCAGCCCTCTTCACAGTCCAACTCTCACATCCATATGTGACCACAGGAAAAACCATAGCCTTGACTAGACAAATCTTTGTTGGCAAAGTAATGTCTTTATATGCTATCTAGGTTGGTCATAACTTTCCTTCCAAGGAATAAGCGTCTATTAATTTCATGGCTGCAGTCACCATCTGCAGTGATTTTGGAGCCCAAAAAAATCAAGTCTGACACTGTTTCCACTGTTTCCCCATCTATTTCCCGTGAAGTGGTGGGACCGGATGCCATGATCTTCGTTTTCTGAATGTTGAGCTTTAAGCCAACTTTTTCACTCTCCACTTTCACTTTCATCAAGAGGCTTTTGAGTTCCTCTTCACTTTCTGCCATAAGGGTGGTGTCATCTGCATATCTGAGGTTATTGATATTTCTCCCAGCAGTCTTGGTTCCAGCTTGTGTTTCTTCCAGTCCAGCATTTCTCATGATGTACTCTGCATATAAGTTAAATAAGCAGGGTGACAATACACAGCCTTGACGTACTCCTTTTCCAATTTGGAACCAGTCTTTTGTTCCATGTCCAGTTCTAACTGTTGCTTCCTGACCTGCATATAGATTTCTCAAGAGGCAGGTCAGGTGGTCTGGTATTCCCATCTCTTGAAGAATTTTCCACAGTTTATTGTGATCCACACAGTCAAAGGCTTTGGCATAGTCAATAAAGCAGAAATAGATGTTTCTCTGGAACTCTCTTGCTTTTTCCATGATCCAGCAGATGTTGGCAATTTGGTCTCTGGTTCCTCTGCCTTTTCTAAAACCAGCTTGAATATCTGGAGGTTCATGGTTCAGGTATTGCTGAAGCCTGGCTTGGAGAATTTTGAGCATGACTTTACTAGCGTGTGAGATGAGTGCAATTGTGCAGTAGTTTGAGCATTCTTTGGCATTGCCTTTCTTTGGGATTGGAATGAAAACTGACCTTTTCCAGTCCTGTGGCCACTGCTGAGTTTTCAAAATGTGCTGGCATATTGAGTGCAGCACTTTCACAGCATCATCTTTCAGGATTTGAAAGAGCTCAACTGGAATTCCATCACCTCCACTAGCTTTGTTCGTAGTGATGCTTTCTAAGGCCCACTTGACTTCACATTCCAGGATGTCTGGCTCTAGGTCAGTGATTACACCATCGTGATTATCTGGGTAGTGAAGATCTTTTTTGTACAGTTCTTCTGTGTATTCTTGCCATCTCTTCTTAATATCTTCTGCTTCTGTTAGGTCCGTACCATTTCTGTCCTTTATTGTGCCCATCTTTGCATGAAATGTTCCCTTGGTATCTCTAATTTTCTTGAAGAGATCTCTAGTCTTTCCCATTCTGTTGTTTTCCTCTATTTCTTTGCATTGATCGCTGAGGAAGGCTTTCTTATCTCTTCTTGCTATTCTTTGGAACTCTGCATTCAGATGCTTATATCTTTCCTTTGCTCCTTTGCTTTTCACTTCTCTTCTTTTCACAGCTATTTGTAAGGCCTACTCATTAGCCATTTGTATATCTTCTTTGAAGAAAGGTTGAATTTAAATCCGTTATGGACAGGGAGGCCTGGCGTGCTGCGATTCATGGGGTCGCAAAGAGTTGGACATGACTGAGCGACTGATCTGATCTGATCTGCCCTGATTTGTCTCTTTGAGTTGTTAAGAGTTCTTTATATATTCTGGATGTAAGTCCTTTAATCAAAAGATTTGCAAATATTTTCTCTCATTCTGTGGCTTTTTTCACTTTCTTGGTGTCTTTTGAAGTACAAAATTTTTAATTTTGATTAAGTCCAGTTTGTCTATTTTTTTCTTTTGTTTCTTGTTTTTTGGTATTGTATGTAGGAAACCATTGCCTAATCCAGGGTCATGAAGAGTCACTACTCTGTTTTCTTATGATAGTTTTATAATTTTACCCTTACATTTAGGTCTTTGTTACATTTTGAGTGAATCTTTGTGTATGGTGTGAGTTAGGGGTCCAACGTCATGTAAATGTGTGTGGATAGCCTGTTGTCTCAGGACCATTCGTTGTAAAGACTGTGCTTTCACCAACGAATTGTCTTGTCACCCTGGAGAAAAACAGTTAACTGTAAGGATTCATTTCTGTACTCTAAACTTTAATTTGTTGATCCATATGCCTGCCCCTATGCCAGTCTTGATTACAGTAGCTTTGTACTAAGGTAAAAAAAAAATGGAGCAAAATACACATAACCTAAAGTTTACCACCTTAATCATTTTTACATGTAGAGTTCAGTATGTTACATGTATTCACATTGCTGTGCAGCCAATCCTCCAGAACTTTTTCACATTGCAAAATGGAAACTACCCATTAAACAACAGCTCCCCATTTCTCCCATGTAAGTGAAATCATACAATATTTATCTTTTTTGTTACTGACCTATTTCAGTTAGCATACTGTCATCAAGATTCATCTGTATTGTAGCATATGTCAGAATTTCCTTCCTTTTCAGTGTTGAATCATATTCCATCATGTGCATATACCACATTTTGTTTATTCACTCATCCATCAGTGGGCATTTGTGTTCCTCCCACCTTTTGGCTGTTGTGAATAAGGCTAGTATGGACATGGATGTACAGATATCTCTTTGAGACCCTGCTTTCAGTTCTCTTGGATATTTACCTAGGAATAGAATTGCTGGACCACATAGCAACTCTATTTTTAATTTTTCAGAACTGCCTGCCATATTGTTTTCCATGGCAGCTGCACTATTTTATGTTCCCACCAACAGTTCATAAGGGTTCCAATTTCCAGCATCCTCACTTGTTATTTTTTGTGTTCTTGATAGTAGGTGAGGTGGTCTCTCATTGTGGTTTTGATTTGCATTTCCCTAATGAAAAGAGCCGTTGAGCATCTTTTCATGTGCTTGTTGGCCATTTGTGTATCTTCTTTGGAGAAATGTCTTTTCAAGTTCCTTGCCTGGTTTTAAGTTGGATTGTTTGTTTTTGTTATTGTTGTTGAATGGTGGAAGTTCTTTATATATTCTGGATATTAACTTCTTGCTGCTGCTGCTGCTAAGTCACTTCAGTCGTGTCCAACTCTGTGTGACCCCAGAGACGGCAGCCCACCAGGCTCTCCCGTCCCTGGGATTCTCCAGGCAAGAACACTGGAGTGGGTTGCCATTTCCTTCTCCAATGCATGAAAGTGAAAAGTGAAAGTGAAGTCGCTCAGTCGTGTCTGACTCTTAGCGACCCCATGGATTGCAGCCTACCAGGCTCCTCCATCCATGGGATTTTCCAGGCGTGAGTACTGGAGTGGGGTGCCATTGCTGCTGCTGCTACTGCTGCTAAGTCGCTTCAGTCGTGTCCGACTCTGTGAGACCCCATAGACAGCAGCCCACCAGGCTTCCCCGTCCCTGGGATTCTCCAGGCAAGAACACTGGAGTGGGTTGCCATTTCCTTCTCCAATGCATGAAAGTGAAAAGTGAAAGTGAAGTTGCTCAGTCGTGTCCGACTCTTCGTAACCCCATGGACTGCAGCCTACCAGACTCCTCCTTCCATGGGATTTTCTCAGCAAAAGTACTGGAGTGGGGTGCCATTCACAAAACCTAGCCAGGCCTAATTCCATGGCCTTTAGCCCTTGCCCTCGGCAACAGTTCACACCCTGAAGGGTGGCTTCTCTCTGGATCCTAACAAATCTACCTCTTATCGCTTTGTCTTTCAAAGAATTTTTGCAATGAGACATCAGAGCCTGAATTTCATTAGTTTTGGCCGGGCTTGAGTCCCAGGAGAGAGCTGAAGGAGGAAAAAGCAGTGGGAAAAACATGCCAAAGAATCCCCTTCATAGCCCGCCAGAAAATTTGCTAAATATCTGACCAGTTCTCACAGTTTCATTGGTCTGATCCTTGGCACAGAGAAGAGAAAGGACAGAAGAACCCCCACCGGCTTGGGTAACAGCTACTGGGGCTCAGCAGATAGCGCCTTTGGGACATGCTGAGGAGTAGCCCCTCCAGAGTCCCTCAATTGTGCCCCCTGCCGCTCGCCTGTTTGCGGGAGGTTGGAGGAAACAAGAAACAAGAAATTGTCAAGGTCCCTCCAGCCATAGGAGCGAGGACCTCTTACCTTAACCGGAGGTCTTCTGGAATCTGAGACTGGGCCACGTGAGCTTTCTGCTGAGTTCGTTTTTCGCTGTCCTGGTTTCCAGCACGATGGGCCTTCCCCTGTGCTGGGTTTCTTCGCCTTCCGCTTCTAGCGAGGGAGCTTCCCTGAGTTGGGCTTCTGCTGTGCTTGGCCTCTTCCGCGCAGAGGTTGTTTCAGCCAGGTTAAATCCGAGTCTGCTGCGGCACCATAGATGTCACACTAGTGTATGTTCCCCGGCTCTTTGTCTCGTCACAACAAAGATTTGGAGCAACGGACATTAAAGGCCTCGGCGCATCATAGCTCTCGGGTCTTGGACAAACCGTGCTACAGCTCTTAGGCAAATCAGTGTTACAGCTCTATTTTATTTAGAAGATAGCAGGAGAGAGAGAAAGAGAGAGAGAGAGAGCGAGCGCACGCACATGGGAGAGAAAGAGTCCATTACAGGAAAGAGTCCTGTAATGGGGTGCCATTACAGGTATATAATTGGCAAGTATTTTCTCCCATTCTGTAGATTGTCTTTTCACTCTGTTCATTATATCTTTATAATTCTTTATATATATATATATATATCACTCTCTATATATTTATTTATATATTATATTATATATATTTATTTTGGAGAAGGCAGTGGCAACCCACTCCAGTGTTCTTGCCTGGAGAATTCCAGGGACGGGGGAGCCTGGTAGGCTGCCATCTATGGGGTCTCACAGAGTTGGACACGACTGAAGTGACTTAGCAGCAGCAGCAGCAGCAGCATAGATATTTATATTGTAAATATATATTTATATCACTTTGAAAAGTAAGTAGTGATATCCCTCCTTTCTTTTCTAATTTTAGTGATTTGAGTCCTTTCTCTTTTATTTTTGGTTATACTAGGTAAAACCTTGTCACTTTCATTGCTGTTTTCAAAAAAGAAACTTTTAGTTTGTTTATTTTCTCTATTGTTTTCTTATTCTCTTATTATTATTCTCATTTATCTGTGCTCTTTTAAAATTGTTTTCTTCCTTCTGCTTTCTTTGGGTTTAGTTTCTTCTTCTTTGTCTAGTTTGTTAAGGTGGATGGTTAGGTTACTGATTTGAAGTTTTCTTTCTTTTTTCTTTTAATGTTGTCATTTATGGTTATAAATTTTTCTCTAAGCATTTTTGAAGTTTGTAAATATTTAGACATTATACCTATGGCTGATTCATGTTGAGATTTGACAGAAAACAGCAAAATTCTGTAAAGCAGTTATTCTTCAATAAAAAATAAATTAAAAAAAAGTGAATGGAAAAGGGATGGTGGGATGAATTGGGAGATTAGGATTGACATATATACACTTCCATGTGTAAAACAGACAGCTAGTGGGACCCTGCTGTACAGCACAGGGAGCTTAGCTCAGTGCTCTGTAATGACTGAGAGGAGCGGGATGGGAGGGATGCAAGGGAGGCTCAAGAGGAAGGGGACATACGCATGCATATGGTTGATTCACTTTGTTGTACAGAAGAAACTAACAATTTAAAAAATAAGTGAACTCCAAGGGAAGGTCCAGATTCTTTAATTATACTAAAAATTTTATTGAATATTAATTAATGTTGGATTAAAGTTTCCTATTTATGGAGAGATTTGTCACTGAGATTGAAGCAAGACACAGTAGCAAGGACACAGAGCTGAAATTGGGGTCATGACTTGTGATTCTGGCTCTGCCGTCAGCCAGTTGGGTGATCTGGTGCAAGTTAATAACCTTTGTTTTTTAATTTCTTCATGAGGTCCTCTAGGAATATTTTAGAAGCTTTAAAAAATGCAGTTTAATGAGGCTTGAGAAGATGTGTATAAAATTTTTTAATAATAATTTTTATTTTGGGACTTCATGTTCAGTATTGACTAACTGCTTATTTTAAAAAGTACTTGCTGGTTAGGAAGTATATGGGGAGCCCTCAGTTGAGATCTAGTAAAGCCCAATTTTCTATTATTGTTCAGTTTAAAAGATTCACTTGGGTTTTTCTCTCATCTCTCTGTTAGTGTTAAACCTAGTAACCCATTTTTTACTACAATCACCATTAAGCTTAAAGCAGTATATGTTCCAACCCTGAAAGATGCTACTGTTGAGAGCAGTTCAGAGCAAGAGCCCGGGAATCACATTGCCAAGTTTTGAATCTTGACCTTGTCACATACCTTGAGGAACTTAGTCTCTCTGTGCGTCGGTTTTTTCGCTTGTAAAATGGATACAATAGTAGTATATACCACGCAGGGTGGTTGTGAGGATTGAATGAGTTAACATATGTAAAGAACCTGGCAGATAGAAAGCAAGAATTAGGTGTTAGGTATAATGATTGTCTTTTTATACAATTCATGAGGTTCTCATAGCTAGTATACTGGAATGGTTTTTCCATTCCCTCCTCCAGTGGAATTGATGCTTTTGAACTGTATTGCTGGAGAAGACTCTTGAGAATCCCATGGAAAGAAAGGAACTCAAACCAGTCAATCTTAAAGGAAATCAACCCAGAATACTCTTTGGAAGGACTGATGCTGAAGCTGAAGCTCCAAAACTTTGACCACCTGATGCGAACAGCTGACTCGTTGGAAGAGACCCTGATGTTGGGAAAGATTGAAGGCAGAATAAGAGGGTGACAGAGGATGAGATGGTTGAATGGCATCACTGATTCAATGGACATGAACTTGGGCAAGCTCTGGGAGATGGAGAGGGACAGGGAAGCCTGGTGTGCTGCAGTACATGGGATTGCGAAGAATTGGACTCGACTTGGTGACTGAACAACAACAATAGCAATGATTGCAGGTTTAAGCAGAAGCTTTGAAAATCGTTGTGGAAGACATTTGCTATTCTTTTTCCCTAGAGTAATATCATTTTCTTAATGGGAACTGCTCTAATTATTGCAATCACATAAACCTACTAGAGACTTCTAATCCCAGATCGTGGCCTGGTCCCGGAGACAACATGTGACCTAGACTAGGCCCATAGTCGTAATTGTTTCCTTGGCCATATTAACTGCCTGAACTGGGCAGCCAGAAAATATTTTCCTAACTGCAGTTAAATAGCTTTGCCTCTTGGGTCATGAGCTAGAATGATTTGAGACTCATTGGTGCATTTGGATTGTTTATTTCTGAGTTTTTTTTTTTTTTTAACAAATTAACATTTCAGGCACATCCTCGTTCATAGTATATCTGTGAGATTAACAAACTTGCTGGAGTAGAATTTGTATTTTTCATTTAAATACATTGCTTTCATTCTCACATTGAGCCTTTTTTTAAATTCTAGGTTTCTGTACAAGATGAACTGGTACAAGTACAGCCAAAGTTTAAAAGTAATCTACTTGAGTCTGTGGAAGTTTTTCGTGAGGATGTGATGAACTTTGCAGAAGCGTATGAAATGGTAATTAAGTGTTTCACGCTCTGTGTTAAGATATTTGGCACAATGTTTATATGAGATGAAAGTGCTGAACCCTGAGAAATATACTGTGATTTGTACGTTGTGTGCAAGAGTCTATCTTTGCATAGTTGCAGCTATCAAAAAGAGGGGATAGCTGTTCCTTTAAGCATGTTTTATATAAGAGAGAAGAGAAACAATTTAACTGCTAAAAGGAGCAACAATTTTGGAAATCATGAAAGGAACACAGAATCTGCTTTTGTCCTTTCTTAGGGCCAACATATTCATAATTAAAAATGTAGTACAATTGTTGGAAGGCTGTTAGAAACTATAAATGTCCAAATGCCAGGGTATCATGCAACTGATTTTTTCCCAGCTCTAACTCTTAGAGAACCAGAAGGGTCACTGAACATAAATAATAAATGTCATCCTTGGTTATTCCCACAGACTATTCAACATGGTATATGACTGATAATGGTTGACCTTTATGAAGTTAAAACTCAGAAGTTGGATATAGTCCCTAACATATTCTACTTTCTTTTAGTAATCATAGTAGATATAAAATCAGAAGATAATTTAAGACCTTGGTGCTACTTCTGTAACACTTTTTCTTTAATGTGTACTGAACATCTCTTTTAGGTTTGACTAGTTGATATTTTATTTCTCTATTATTCTGTTATACTGGAAATATGGCATATTATTTAGCATATCCATAGTATTTATGATTGTACAGACCATTTGGGGTCTTTTTTGCAACTGTTTTCTGGCTCATGGCCACCAAAGACTGCCTTCTGCTACTTCCAAGTATTCAGCCTATGTGTGTCTGTTTCTATATTGGGCTAGACTATTAGTGAGAGGAAGTTGTTCTCAGAACTATGTATCAGTTATTCTAATGCACAACCACAGCACCATCATTTATGATTGTAAATGAAATGAAACAGAGTTCTTGTATTGCAAATGTCATATAAGATGTAATTTAATCACATATTTTGTTAGCTATGTCAAGGTCCTTGAAAAATGAATGGAAGTTAGAGTGATGCAAATGTACTAAAATTGATTGTGATCATAGTCTGTGAATATAATAAAAACTGTTAAGGGGTACATTTTAAATGAGTGGATTGTATAGTATGTGAATAATATCTCAATGAAACTGTTACAAAAAATAAATGAGAGCTTCATGTACAGGACAGAGTTAGATCATGTAAATTAAAAATCACTGGGACGACCCAGAGGGATGGAATGGGGAGGGAGGAGGGAGGAGGGTTAAGGATGGGGAACACATGTATACCTGTGGCAGATTCATTTTGATATTTGGCAAAACTAATACAATTATGTAAAGTTTAAAAATAAAAATTAAAAAAAAGGAAATAATAGATAAACCTAATAAATTGAAAAATATATGTGATTAAGAATTAAAATGCTGATTATATTATTCATTACAGGAAGGACCCATGGTTCCAAATATACCACCCCAAGAAGCTAGCAACAGGCTACAGATCTTTCAGGTAAAATTACATTTTTGTGGTTACATTGACATTCCCTGCATGTTTAAGCATGAACATGAACTCTGAACATGAAATGAACATGAACATGAAAATGAACTCTGTTTCATTTCATTTACAATTTATACTTAGGTGGCTTCCATGGTCATCTCACCAAGGAAATACAGAGCTGCTGTCCAAAAATCAGTGTTTTATTCTTTACTAGGAATACCCAAGATTGAGTGGATTATACTACTTCTTTACTCATTTGAACCCTGTAGGAAAGATGACGGTCTAAAATAGTAGAAAAGTCTGAATTATAGAATTTTACAAATGTAGTTTCATTACTTTCAGATATATTTATAGGAGCTTGAAATGTATGTCTGGGGACCACTTAATTTCTTAAGGAAATAATTTTATATAAAAAGATTACTTTCAGAATGCTCGAAAGTTAATTTTCCTGAGTACTTAACTTTTCCTCTGATAGCTTGGTATCAGCATAAATTTGCTTCACAAATTTATCTTGTTTCATAGATAATATTTAATAAACTTCAATATAGCTTTTATCCTGATTATAATAAATTCTACTTTAGTGGGTTCTGAATTAATTACATTCTACTATAATTTAAAAACCTTTTGTAGGCCAATTTTGATGATCTATGGAGGAAATTCGTTACATATTCATCTGGAGAACAACTTTTTGGGTTGCCTGTGACTGACTATGAGGTTTTACACAAAACTAGGTAAGTTTAGAAATTGAACAAGTTTATTATAAATAATTAACTGTCCATTAGGTGAACATGTCGTCATTAAGTCCTTCATTGTACAGAGAAGGGTCTGGCTTGGAAAATTCCTAAATAGTCCCCTCACTCCTAGCTATTCCTATTCCATTGAATACACAGTCTCCATATAAAAAATGTGGCCTTTTGGCTAACATCAAGTGTGGTTTTCCCTGATAGCTCAGTTGGTAAAGAACCTGCCTCCAATGCAGGAGACCCTGGTCTGATTCCCAGGTCGGGAAGATCTCCTGGAGAAGGGGTAGGCTTTGGGCTTCCTTTGTGGCTCAGCTGGTAAAGAATCTGCCTGCGCCTGCAATGTGGGAGTCCTGGGTTCAATCCCTGGGGTGGGAAGATCCCCTGGAGTAGGAAATGGCAACCCACTCCAGTATTCTTGCCTGGGAAATCCCATGGACGGAGGAGCCTGGTGGGCTACAGTCCATGGGGTCTCAGAGAGTCTGATGTGACTGAGCACGAGTGCCACACAATGAAGTTTTCCTGTACTTGCCCCAGATCCCTTCTTTCTTCTTGTTTTGGATATACCTGCATCTGGGCACATGAGGGAAAGCTTTTGGTAGGAATGTGATGCTTAAAAGGCAGACTTAAAGGCAGACATGATCATAGAAATGCAGCTTGCATTTGAACGTAAAGAGATCAAATAAAACATTAGCCTTAACTTTGCTCTCGTTAGCAAGTTTTGGTCACATTGTTTGCAGTGATTGGTAAATTTGTAATAATTAAACACACTGGTAATGGCACATAATATTATAATTTGGAATATTTGAGAGCTATAAACCTCCACCTAATTGATGGAGCTTTGTTTGGAAACTGATGGGGTTGTATGCATGTATACATTATACACATATATGTGTATAAGACATTATACACATAATGTATGAAATATTTGATTAGATGAATTCTGCCTGTCCAATAATGGAATTTATCTTTAAAATATATGTTACATAATGACTTAATTATTTGGTTTCCCAGAAAGGAACTCAACTTGCTGCAGAAGCTGTATGGACTGTATGATACTGTGATGGGCAATATTAGTGGTTATTATGAGATACTTTGGGGAGATGTAGATATTGAAAAAATTAATGCAGAACTTCTGGAGTTTCAAAACAGGTAAGTTTCAATAGCATTAAACTTACCAATTTATAGTGCCTATTTTAGGATCCTATAGGAATTTCACAAATGATTTTATCTTCTGATATGTTGCTATATATTCATAACACCTTCTTCAAAGAAATGTGTATATGAAATAATTTTTTTTCTTAAAGATGTCGTAAACTGCCAAAAGGACTTAAAGATTGGCAAGCTTTTTTGGATCTGAAAAAAAGAATTGATGATTTCAGTGAGTCATGTCCTCTACTAGAAATGATGACCAATAAGGCAATGAAACAGAGACACTGGGATCGGATCTCTGAGTTGACTGGAACCCCATTTGATGTGGAGTCAGATTCTTTTTGTCTCAGAAATATTATGGAAGCACCGCTCCTTAAAAATAAGGATGATATCGAGGTACATAGGATTTAAGGTCTTACAAATTATCTGTTAAAGAATGTCTCCTTTTTCTTTTCTGAAAATTGTACAAATAAACATTTTATTCACGGGTGTACTGATTGCCCTATATAATGTACCCTCAAAATTTCAAATGATCCTGAACATTCCTTGGTTTTGCAAAATCATGCTGTAACTCAAGGAGATAATATAATTATTTGAATTATTTAGTTTTGGAGCTCCTTAATCTGTCCTCCTTGTCCCTTAAGTATACTCTTTTTAAAAAATTCTGTTTATTTCTATATTGTGTTCCTGGTGGATTCCTCAGAATATTTTCCAACCTTCTAATTCTATACTATTTACTATTAGTCTACTAAATACTTTAAATTATTATATATTTCCTTCAAGATTTTTGATTGATTCATTTCTATTTTTATGCTTAGTGTTATTTACATTTCCATCAACAATGTGCAAGGATTCCTTTTTTTTTTTTTTTTTACATCCTCACTGACATTCTTTCTTGTCTTTGTGATGATAACTATTCCAACAGGTGTGAGGTGATACTTCATTGTGATTTTGACTTAAATTTCTCTGATGATACATGATGTGGAGCACCTTTTTATGTACCTGTTGGCTATTTGTATGTCTTTTTCAGAAAAATAGCTATTTAGAACCTCTGTCCATTATTTAATCAGATTGGTGGTTTTCGCTGCTGAGTTGTATGAATCTGCTATATATATATATTGAATATTAACCCCTTATCAGAGCTATTATTTGTGAATATTTTCTCCTGTTTAGTAAGTTACCTTTTCATTTTGTTGGTTGTTTCCTTTGCTGTAAGAAGCTTTTTAGTTTGATGCTATCCCACATGTTTATTTTTACTTTTGTTACCTTGGCTTTGGTGTCAAGTCCAAAAAAATCATTGCCAAGACTGATTTCAAGGAACTTAACCACCTCTGTTGTCTTACAGGAGTTTTGTGGTTTCGGGTCTTTAGTCCATTTTAAGTTAATTTTTTGTGTGGTGTAAGATAGTGGTCTGCTGCTGCTAAGTCGATTCAGTCACGTCCAACTCTGTGCGACCCCATAGATGGCAGCCCACCAGGCTCCCCCGTCCCTGGGATCCTCCAGGCAAGAACACTGGAGTGGGTTGCCATTTCCTTCTCCAATGCATGAAAGTGAAAAGGGAAAGTGAAGTTGCTCAGTCATGTCCGACTCTTAGCGACCCCATGGACTGCAGCCCACCAGGCTCCTCTGTCCATGGGATTCTCCAGGCAAGAGTACTGGTCTAGTTTCATCCTTTTTCACGTGGTTATCCTGTTTTCCCAGCACCATTTATTGAAGAGACTGTCCTTTCCCCATTGTATATTCCTGGCTCTTTTCTCATAAATTAATTAAACATATATGTATGTTTATTCTGTTCCATTGTCTCTGTTTTTATGCCAATACCATACTTTTTTGATTACCATAGCTTTGATATAGTTTGAAAGCAGGAAGCATTATGCCTCCAGCTTTGTTCCTTTTTCTCAAGATTGCTTCGGCTATGTTCTGGTGGATGGAGCTGTATTTCTTCTCTCTGGAGTGTAATGAAATGTCCAGTAATGAGTTTTGAGATGTCTGTGGTTTTGGGGTGACTTTGGGCAGCCTGTATCTTGAAGCTCAGGGCTGTGTTCCTTTGTTGCTGGAGAATGTGCTTGGTATGTCTTGCCCTGGAACTTGTTGGCCCTTATGTGGTGCTTGGTTTCAGTATCGGTGTGGAGGCGTTTGATGAGCTCCTGTCAATTAATGTTCCTTGGAGTCAGGAGTTCCCTGGAGTCAGGGTTTGGACTTAAGCCTCCTACTTCCAGTTATTGGTCTTATTTTTACAGTAGTTTCAAAACTTCTCCTTCTATACAGCACCATTGATAAAACATCTACATTAAGGATGAAAAGTTTCTCTACTGTGAGGGTCACTCAGAGAGGTTCACAGCGTTACATGGAGAAGAGAAGAGGGAGGAGGGAGTTAGAGGTGACCCAAATGAGATGAGGTGGAATCAATAGTGGAGAGAGTGGGCTAGCCAGTAGTCACTTCCTTATGTGCACTCCACAACTGGACCGCTCAGAGATGTTCACGGAGTTATACAGAGAAGAGAAGAAGGAGGCAGGAGACAGAGCTCCATCCACCAGAACATCGACACAAGCGTTCCTAACCAGGAAACCTTGACAAGCCACCTGTACAAACCCACACACAGCGAGGAAACGCCACAATAAAGAGAACTCCACAAACTGCCAGAATACAGAAAGGACACCCCAAACTCAGCAATTTAAACAAGATGAAGAGACAGAGGAATACCCAGCAGATAAAGGAACAGGATAAATGCCCACCAAACCAAACCAAAGAGGAAGAGATAGGGAATCTACCTGATTAAGAATTCCGAATAATGATAGTGAAATTGATCCAAAATCTTGAAATTAAAATGGAATCACAGATAAATAGCCTGGAGGCAAGGATTGAGAAGATGCAAGAAAGGTTTAACAAGAACTTAGAAGAAATAAAAAAGAGTCAATATATAATGAATAATGCAATAAGTGAAATTAAAAACACTCTGGAGGCAACAAATAGTAGAATAACAGAGGCAGAAGATAGGATTAGTGAATTAGAAGATAGAATGGTAGAAATAAATGAAACAGAGAGGATAAAAGAAAAACGAATTAAAAGAAATGAGGACAATCTCGGAGACCTCCAGGACAATATTAAACGCTACAACATTCGAATCATAGGGGTCCCAGAAGAAGAAGACAAAAAGAAAGACCATGAGAAAATACTTGAGGAGATAATAGTTGAAAACTTCCCTAAAATGGGGAAGGAAATAATCACCCAAGTCCAAGAAACCCAGAGAGTCCCAAACAGGATAAACCCAAGGCAAAACACCCCAAGACACATATTAATCAAGTTAACAAAGATCAAACACAAAGAACAAATATTAAAAGCAGCAAGGGAAAAACAACAAATAACACACAAGGGAATACCCATAAGGATAACAGCTGATCTTTCAATAGAAACTCTTCAAGCCAGGAGGGAATGGCAAGACATACTTAAAATGATGAAAGAAAATAACCTACAGCCCAGATTATTGTACCCAGCAAGGATCTCATTCAAGTATGAAGGAGAAATCAAAAGCTTTTCAGACAAGCGAAAGCTGAGAGAATTCTGCACCACCAAACCAGCTCTCCAACAAATACTAAAGGATATTCTCTAGACAGGAAACAGAAAAACGGTGTATAAATTCGAACCCAAAACAATAAAGTAAATGGCAACGGGATCATACTTATCAGTAATTACCTTAAATGTAAATGGGTTGAATGCCCCAACCAAAAGACAAAGACTGGCTGAATGGATACAAAAACAAGACCCCTACATATGTTGTCTACAAGAGACCCACCTCAAAACAGGGGACACATACAGACTGAAAGTGAAGGGCTGGAAAAAGATTTTCCATGCAAATAGGGACCAAAAGAAAGCAGGAGTAGCAATACTCATATCAGATAAAATAGACTTTAAAACAAAGACTGTGAAAAGAGACAAAGATGGTCACTACATAATGATCAAAGGATCACTCCAAGAAGAAGATATAACAATTATAAATATATATGCACCCAACACGGGAGCACCGCAGTATGTAAGACAAATGCTAACAAGTATGAAAGAAGAAATTAACAATAACACAATAATAGTGGGAGACTTTAATACCCCACTCACACCTATGGATAGATCAACTAAACAGAAAATTAACAAGGAAACACAAACTTTAAACGATACAATAGACCAGTTAGACCTAATTGATATCTATAGGACATTTCATCCCAAAACAATGAATTTCACCTTTTCCTCAAGCGCACATGGAACCTTCTCCAGGATAGATCACATCCTGGGCCATAAAGCTAGCCTTGGTAAATTCAAAAAAATAGAAATCATTCCAAGCATCTTTTCTGACCACAATGCAGTAAGATTAGATCTCAATTACAAGATAAAAACTATTAAAAATTCCAACATATGGAGGCTGAGCAACACGCTGCTGAATAACCAACAAATCACAGAAGAAATCAAAAAAGAAATCAAAATTTGCATAGAAATGAATGAAAATGAAAGCACAACAACCCAAAACCTGTGGGACACGGTAAAAGCAGTCCTAAGGGGAAAGTTCATAGCAATACAGGCACACCTCAAGAAACAAGAAAAAAGTCAAATAAATAACCTAACTCTACACCTAAAGCAACTAGAAAAGGAAGAAATGAAGAACCCCAGGGTTAGTAGAAGGAAAGAAATCTTAAAACTTAGAGCAGAAATAAATGCAAAAGAAACAAAAGAGATCATAGCAAAAATCAACAAAACCAAAAGCTGGTTTTTTGAAAGGATAAATAAAATTGACAAATCATTAGCCAGACTCATTAAGAAACAAAGGGAGAAAAATCAAATCAATAAAATTAGAAACGAAAATGGAGAGATCACAACAGACAACACAGAAATACAAAGGATCATAAGAGAGTACTATCAACAATTATATGCCAATAAAATGGACAACGTGGAAAAAATGGACAAATTCTTAGAAAAGTACAACTTTCCAAAACTGGACCAGGAAGAAATAGAAAATCTTAACAGACCCATCACAAGCACGGAAATTGAAACTGTAATCAAAAATCTTCCAGCAAACAAAAGCCCAGGTCCAGACGGCTTCACAGCTGAATTCTACCAAAAATTTAGAGAAGAGCTAACACCTATCCTGCTCAAACTCTTCCAGAAAATTGCAGAGGATGGTAAACTTCCAAACTCATTCTATGAGGCCACCATCACCCTAATACCAAAACCTGACAAAGATGCCACAAAAAAAGAAAACTACAGGCCAATATCACTGATGAACATAGATGCAAAAATCCTTAACAAAATTCTAGCAATCAGAATCCAACAACACATTGAAAAGATCATACACCATGACCAAGTGGGCTTTATCCCAGGCATGCAAGGATTCTTCAATATCTGCAAATCAATCAATGTAACACACCACATTAACAAATTGAAAAATAAAAACCATATGATTATCTCAATAGATGCAGAGAAAGCCTTTGACAAAATTCAACATCCATTTATGATCAAAACTCTCCAGAAAGCAGGAATAGAAGGAACATACCTCAACATAATAAAAGCTATATATGACAAACCCACAGCAAACATTATCCTCAATGGTGAAAAATTGAAAGCATTTCCTCTAAAGTCAGGAACAAGACAAGGGTGCCCACTTTCACCATTACTATTCAACATAGTTTTGGAAGTCTTGGCCACAGCAATCAGAGCAGAAAAAGAAATAAAAGGAATCCAAATTGGAAAAGAAGAAGTAAAGCTCTCACTGTTTGCAGATGACATGATCCTCTACATAGAAAACCCTAAAGACTCCACCAGAAAATTACTAGAACTAATCAATGACTATAGTAAAGTTGCAGGATATAAAATCAACACACAGAAATCCCTTGCATTCCTATACACTAATAATGAGAAAACAGAAAGAGAAATTAAGGAAACAATTCCATTCACCATTGCAACGGAAAGAATAAAAAACTTAGGAATATATCTACCTAAAGAAACTAAAGGCCTATATATAGAAAACTATAAAACACTGGTGAAAGAAATCAAAGAGGACACTAACAGATGGAGAAATATACCATGTTCATGGATTGGAAGAATCAATATAGTGAAAATGAGTATACTACCCAAAGCAATCTATAGATTCAATGCAATCCCTATCAAGCTACCAACAGCATTCTTCACAGAGCTAGAACAAATAATTTCACAATTTTTATGGAAATACAAAAAACCTCGAATAGCCAAAGCGATCTTGAGAAAGAAGAATGGAACTGGAGGAATCAACCTACCTGACTTCAGGCTCTACTACAAAGCCACAGTTATCAAGACAGTATGGTACTGGCACAAAGACAGAAATATAGATCAATGGAACGAAATAGAAAGCCCAGAGATAAATCCACGCACATATGGACACCTTATCTTTGACAAAGGAGGCAAGAATATACAATGGATTAAAGACAATCTCTTTAACAAGTGGTGCTGGAAAATCTGGTCAACCACTTGTAAAAGAATGAAACTAGAACACTTTCTAACACCATACACAAAAATAAACTCAAAATGGATTAAGGATCTAAACGTAAGACCAGAAACTATAAAACTCCTAGAGGAGAACATAGGCAAAACACTCTCTGACATACATCGCAGCAGGATCCTCTATGACCCACCTCCCAGAATATTGGAAATAAAAGCAAAAATAAACAAATGGGACCTAATTAACCTTAAAAGCTTCTGCACATCAAAGGAAACTATTAGCAAGGTGAAAAGACAGCCTTCAGAATGGGAGAAGAGAATAGCAAATGAAGCAACTGACAAACAACTAATCTCGAGAATATACAAGCAACTCCTACAGCTCAACTCCAGAAAAGTAAATGGCCCAATCAAAAAATGGGCCAAAGAACTAAATAGACATTTCTCCAAAGAAGACATCCAGATGGCTAACAAACACATGAAAAGATGCTCAACATCACTCATTATCAGAGAAATGCAAATCAAAACCACAATGAGGTACCCTTTCACACCAGTCAGAATGACTGCGATCCAAAAGTCTACAAGTAATAAATGCTGGAGAGGGTGTGGAGAAAAGGGAACCCTCTTACACTGTTGGTGGGAATGCAAACTAGTACAGCCACTATGGAGAACAGTGTGGAGATGCCTTAAAAAACTGGAAATAGAACTGCCTTATGACCCAGCAATCCCACTGCTGGGCATACACACTGAGGAAACCAGAAGGGAAAGAGACACGTGTACCCCAATGTTCATCGCAGCACTGTTTATAATAGCCAGGACATGGAAGCAACCTAGATGTCCATCAGCAGATGAATGGATAAGAAAGCAGTGGTACATATACACAATGGAGTATTACTCAGCCATTAAAAAGAATACATTTGAATCAGTTCTAATGAGGTGGATGAAACTGGAACCTATTATACAGAGTGAAGTAAGCCAGAAGGAAAAACACCAATACAGTATACTAACACATATATATGGAATTTAGAAAGATGGTAACAATAACCCTGTGTACGAGACAGCAAAAGAGACGCTGATGTATAGAACAGTCTTATGGACTCTGTGAGAGAGGGAGAGGGTGGGAAGATTTGGGAGAATGGCATTGAAACATGTAAAATATCATGTATGAAACGAGTTGCCAGTCCAGGTTCGATGCTCGATACTGGATGCTTGGGGCTGGTGCACTGGGACGACCCAGAGGGATGGTATGGGGAGGGAGGAGGGAGGAGGGTTCAGGATGGGGAACACATGTATACCTGTGGCGGATTCATTTTGATATTTGGCAAAACTAATACAATTATGTAAAGTTTAAAAATAAAATTTAAAAAACAAAAACAAAAACCAAAAAAAAAAAAAATTGCTTCAGCTAAATGGAGTCTTATGTGGTTTCATAAAATTTTTAGGATTTTTTGTTCTGTTTCTTTTATTTATTTATTTGACTGTGCCCGGTCTTCGTTGGCGGCATGTGAGATCTTTGTTGCAGCATGCAGGACCTTTCTTTGAGGAGGGCAGGTTAGCTGCCCCAAGACATGTGGGATCTGAGTTCCTCTACCAGGAATCGAACCTAATCCCCTGCCTTGGAAGGCAGATCCTTAACCATGGACCACCAGGGAAGTCCCCTTGTTCTATTTCTTGAAAAATGTCATTGAAATTTTTATAGGGATTGCTTTGAAACTGTAGATTGCTTTAGGTAGTGTAGACATTTTAATGATACTAATTCTTCCAATCTATGCTCGTGGATTATCTTCGCATTTACTTGTGTCCATTTTAAGTTTCTAGCTACTAAAGTTGGAATGCGGTCTAAAACTCTACATTTTTACTCCCCCCCTACATTTTGTTTTTGGTGTCACAGTTTACATCTTTTTATCTTGTGTATCCACTGACAAATTATTATAGTTACCGTTATTTTTACTAATTTTGTCTTTTAACCTTCATACTAGACTTATTTTTTTTATTTTTTTTAATTTTATTTTATTTTTAAATTTTACATAATTGTATTAGTTTTGCCAAATATCAAAATGAGTCCGCCACAGGTATACATGTGTTCCCCATCCTGAACCCTCCTCCCTCCTCCCTCCCCATACCCTCCCTCTGGGTCGTTCCAGTGCACCAGCCCCAAGCATCCAGTATCGTGCATCGAACCTGGACTGGCGACTCGTTTCATACATGACTAGACTTATAAGTGGTTAACCCAACAGCTTTTACAATATTAGACTATTCTGAACTTTACTATTTATTTCCTTTTACCAGTGAGATTTATACTTTCATATAGTCTCCTGTAGGCAATGGCACCCCACTCCAGTACTCTTGCCTGGAAAATCCCATGGATGGAGGAGCCTGGTGGGCTGCAGTCCATGGGGTCGCTGGGAGTCGGACACGACTGAGCGACTTCACTTTCACTTTTCATTTTCCTGCATTGGAGAAGGAAATAGCAACCCACTCCAGTGTTCTTGCCTGGAGAATCCCAGGGACGGCAGAGCCTGGTGGGCTGCCGTCTATGGGGTCGCACAGAGTCGGACACGACTGAAGCGACTTAGCAGCAGCAGCAGCATAGTCTTCTGTTACTAACTAGCTCGGTTTCATTTTAGCTTAAAGAAGTCCATTTAACTTTTTTTGTAAGACTTATCTAGTGATGATGAGCTCCTTTAAGCTTTTGCTTGTCTGAAAAACTGTTTATCGCTCTTTCAATTCAAAAGGACAGCTTCACCGTGTACTGTATTCTTGGTGGCAGGTTTGTTTTTTTTCTTTCAACACTTTGGATATATTGTGTCACTCCCTTTTGTCCTGCAGAGTTTCTGCTGAAAAATCTGCTGGTAATCTCATGGGGGTTCCCTTGTACATAAGAAGCTGTTTTGTCCTTGCTGTTTTTACGTTCTCTCCTTGTCTTTAACTCTTGACCCTTTATTTATGTGTTTTGTTGTGAATCTCTTTGGGTATATTTGTGTATTAAGCAAATAGGCCCCTTTTTTCACAGAAAGCTTTTTAGTGATCTGCCTCTGTGCTGGGCACCGGGTTGGGTGAGTACAAGCAAGCTATTCAAGAGCTATTTCTCAGTTCATTATGGGCTTGTGGGTCTCATGAACGTAAGCCCTGAATTTGGGAGGGGTTGCTTCTTTTTAACAATATATGTATGCCAAAAGTTTTGTTTTTGAAGCATTTTTATCCTATAAATGCTATTCAAATACAATTGAAGGAAACAATGAAGGAATTAAAAAAAAAAACAAACTTTGATGATCACTTCATTCTTACGGTAGGTTTTTACACTGAAGAGTGTAGCTATTCATAGGCTGTGTTTTTGAAAACTTCATTTTGCAAGTCCAAGGAATTCTAGGATTCAGTTATTAGTTATTTTCCCCCTAAACAGAGTCTCAGTGTTGTCTATGCCAGTACATTCTGTTTCCTTTGCTCCATGTACCCTGCTAGTAGCCTAGCTGGCTGCTTACTATTACTTCATTCACTGCCTTGAAAGGAAGCCTTTTCCCTTCCTATAAAACGTCCTCTCCCTCCCCCTGTTGGAATCCTACTTATTCTCAGATGTTCCCTCCTCCATGAAACCTTTCCTCCTGACTGTAGGCAAGAGTCATTTCTCCCTTCTTAGAACTCACAACAGTTAACACCACTCTTGTTACACTTACTACACAGTGTGTGTTAGTTACTCAGTCGTGTCCGACTCTTTACGATACCATGGATTGTAGCCTACCAGGCTCCTCTGTCCATGGAATTGTCCAGGCAAGAATACTGGAGTGGGTAGCCATTTCCTTCTCCAGGGGAGCTTCCCAACCCAGGGGTCGAACCCAGGTCTCCCGCATTGCAGGCAGATGCTTTACCGTCTGAGCTACTAAGGAAGCTCTACTACACACTAATTTGTGGAAATTCCTTGCACCTTCATATCCTTTCCCATCTCTGAGATTCTGTGATTCCAAGTAGGAAAATCAACTGGGGTATGTTGGGAAAATACCTTAATTTTATTTACCTGTCTGAGACTTTCATATCAAAAATTCTCAGGAAAACAGGAAAATCCATAAAAATTAGAATTAACTTTTAATCAAGTGAGATATTCATATTAGGGTCAGAAGAGGTGGGACTATAACAATGTTTATATATTACTTTAAAGAATTAAAAAGAATCTCACATTCTCATTTGCTTCTTATAACAAGCCACTGAGCACAGCTATGATCATGTCCATGTTGGCTGAAAAACAACAGTTAAAAATATAAACAAGAAACATGATTTAAGTTCTGTATCTCATGTATCTCAGTTGTGTCCAACTCTTTGCAATCCCAGGGTCTGAAGCCCCTCAGGCTACTCTGTCCAGGAATTTTCCTGGAATACTGAAGTGGGCTGCCATTTCCTTCTCCAGGGGATCTTCTCAACCCAGGGATTGAACCTGCAGCTCCTGCATTGACAGGCAGGTTCTTTACCACTGTGCAACCTGGGAACCCGAGTGATTTTCTAGGGCCAAACTGAAAAATTATGTGATTTTAATGCACTGAATTTGTAATTGAAAATGTCATGACATATTCTTTGATTTCCCTCTGAAGGATATTTGCATATCTGCCATTAAGGAGAAGGATATTGAAGCCAAGCTGACTCAGGTGATTGAGAACTGGACCAATCAGAACCTGAGTTTTGCAGCCTTTAAGGGAAAGGGAGAGCTCCTGCTCAAAGGAACTGAATCGGGAGAGATTATCACCTTGATGGAGGATAGTTTAATGGTTTTGGGTTCCTTACTAAGCAACAGGTAATTTTATAATTTGCAGGGGAAGGTTTTGATTTGCCATTTAGAGTTATATAATTTTAGATAAAACTCCAGTTTCGTAGCTGTGGCACAAGACGAGATTCTGACCTAGTGTTGACTCTTGTCAGTCCTTACATGAACTACCTATTTTCCCTAATAATCATGGCCTCAATTTTTTTTTATAGTACTCACCTCCCCATCATAATTATTCTCCCCCAAATTGGCAGCTCATCTTCTGAATATCTTGACTCCCTACCAAGATGACATCTTCATTTTATCTTCTTTCTCTCTCATTCTTTGATTTTTTTGTCATTGTCCTCCTTGGCTGAACCTGCTCAAGTATTCACCCAATAGCCCAAGAAGAGTAGGCTGGCCAACATGAAGGAATATACTATTAGGGGCTTGACACTCCCATTTGGATTTTTATGGTGAAAAACCTACATCTGTGCAGCCTAAAAGAGGGGTCCACTGCAGCCTAAACGAGGTGACCTGCCTATCATGGGACTACTGAATCAGCTGGAAAGTGACTTGTGATCTCAAGTGCAGCTTTAGGAAATGGGACCTAGTCAGATTAAATATGCTCTCAGGCCCTGGTCTGAGTATTATCAACCTCTAATCCCCTACCTGACTATCCAGTGATTCTTAACTGGTCTTTACCCTAACACACCTAAGAAATGTGTCACATTATTTCAGAGGTCATTAACAGAGGTCAGTGCCCAGGCTGCATGGGGCTTATAATACCCTATCTGCAGGTTGGGGTCACTGTTTAATGAATGACATCCTGCAAGACCTCTGGCCCAAAGGCAGTCTTGCATTTGGATAATGCATTAACTCACAAAACTCCTAGGAGTTCTAGGGTGAAGTTGCTGGGCTTAAACTCCTAGGGCTCATCTTCTGCTTTCAGAGAATCTGAATAACCTGGCAAAGGTGACCATGGGCTATTCAGTGGTTCCTGGACTTCACAGGCTGCTGCTTTGCCGTGGTTCATTGCAGAGTTTGCCATCTTGATTTCCTGAATGATGATCTCTTGAAGAAAGGCTGTAGATTGATCTGAGCCTGATTGCACAACCCAGGAATTCAGACTTGAAATTTTTCTTAATTTTACTGTTAACTTACATATAACTTGAGTTGTTGTTCATTCGCTCAGTCATGTCTGACTCTTTGTGACCCCATGGACTGCAGCACGCCAGGCTTCCCTATCTTTCACCATCTCCCAGAGTTTGCTCAAACTCATGTCCATTGAGTCAGTGATGGCATCTAACAATCTCTTCCTCTGTCATCCCCTTCTCCTCCTGCCTTCACTCTTTCCCAGCATCAGGGTCTTTGCTAATGAATTGGCTCTTTGCATCAGGTTACCAAAGTATTGGATCTTGAGCTTCAGTATCAGTCCTTCCAATGAATATTCAGGATTGATTTCCTTTGAATTAACTGGGTTTGATCTCCCTGCAGTACAAAGGACTCTCAAGAGTCTTCTCCAACACCACAGTTCAAAAGCATCAATACTTTGGCACTCAGCTTTCTTTATAGTCCAACTCTTATATCTATACATGGCTACTGGAAACACCATAGCTTTGTTTGGCAAAGTAATCTGAGTGGTTAGAGTACTAATTTATTGTACTAGTAAACTCAATGTTGAAGTCCTGCTAGGAAGAGTATAAGGATATCTGAGAAGTTACAACACTATGGGAGATCCTTCTTCTAGAAAACTTTGCAGCACCAAGTGGATCCAGAATGCCTCTTCCAGAGCCAACCATAGCCTTATCTTGTAGCAAGTGCCAGATGAATCTCTAGGGCTATTCAGATGTGATGTCAGAAGAAATTGTGTATTTCCATGGGTGAGACTTGACCCACCTCAAATACCTGGATTGTGACACTTTCCTGCTGGGTCCCTGATTCCATGGGGTTCCATGAGCCTTCTTTTCTGTCAGTAACAGGTTCTACCACGTAAAGTTGTGCAGTGCAAATACCTGGCCAAAGGAAAAAACTTGTCACTAGTGATTTATTTCAAGTCCCCCTTTTTCATGTTGGGAAGTTATACACCATCAAAGATGAGTCTTTTCAAAAATTTCTGGGCAAAGTTATTTTTTAACTCCATTTATCTAGGTGCTTCAGCTCCCTAAAATGCTTATCCACACCCTCTTGGTCTGCATGTATTGATTTTTGAAGGTGCTTTTGGCATATTGACTGCCTTTCAGCTCTAAACTGATGGTCAGATGCACACTATAAATTGTGAGTTGAGAAAAAAATGCCTCTTACTACTAGATCAACTCATCTACCTCCTTGGGGCAATTTTTGTACAACCACTTTATACCTCCATGTATAACATAGGCTTCTGTAGAAATCAAAGGTTGCGCTCAAGCATCAGACTATACCCAGAAGAACCCCATTCTATATGTGAGTCCCTTCAAGTCACTCTGTCTTGGATTAAGAAAACTTTTAAGACTGTACAAATGTCATTCACCAGGAAGTGCAACTACACAACTTCAAAGCTATATGCTTGCATTGCCACAAACTGAAGTTGGCGTCTTAATCCAACTGTAGGTAATTAGGTCTTTACCCAGTAGCTTCCCATCACTTCCTCATGGCATCCACTCTCTTTCTTGTCTTTCTTATTTGTGCCCAGCTTTTTGGACACCTTGTAGTCTCATGAACTCTTTAGCTAGCCCCGATGGTGAAGAAGCAGGATGGGGAAGAAATGGAAACAGTGACAGACTTTATTTCCTTGGGCTCCAAAGTCACCATGGATGTTGACTGCAGCCATGAAATTAAAAGACACTTGCTCCTTGGAAGAAAAGCTATGACAAACCTAGACAGCATATTAAAAAGAAGAGACATAATCTTGCCGACAGAAGTCTGTATAGTCAAAGCTATGGTGTTTCCAGTAGTTACGTACAGTGTGAGAGTTGGACCATAAAGAAGGCTGAGCATTGAAGAACTGATGGTTTCATACTGTGGTGCTGGAGAAGACACTTGAGAGTCCCTTGGACAGCAAGAGATCCAACAAGTCAATCCTAAAGGAAGTCAACTCTGAATATTCGTTAGAAGAACTGATGCTGAAGCTCCAATACTTTGGCCACCTGATATGAAGAGCTCATTGGAAAAGACCCTGATGCTGGGAAAGATTAAGGGCAGGAGGAGAGGGGGCCGACAGAGGATGAGTTGGTTGGATAGCATCATCGACTCAATAGACATGAGTTTGAGCAAACTCCAGGAGATAATGAGGACAGGGAAGCCTGGCATGCTGCGGTCCATGGGATTGCAAAGAGTTGGACACAACTGAGTGACTGAACAACAACCACAAGGGCTTTTAGGGAGTAGCAGTTCTGGATCTTTAACACTGCAGAATCTACTAAGCACAGTGCCTTAGTAATTAGCAGTCTGTAGGTAAGGAGGAGCACGTTTGTAGTGAACATCAGACCTCAAGTTTGACCCAGGCCTTGTGTCAGTAGTTCCACAGACCAGTGACAACAGGGCCCTATGTGGTATTCTCACGGGCAGTCCCCACTTGGATTTGGTTCACAGAAGCCTTGGCAGGCCATCTTAGTCCGTATTTTCCCTATACTCCAAACAGCAACCAGTACAATTCCTTTGCTAGACCTCTGTAGCTTAAAACTAGGCAGATTTCTTAGTTTATTACTGATACATGGGAGCAGTAAGTGAGATCACTATAATTCTATGTTTTATTCATAAAAATGCAAATATCTCATTAACTTTATGAAATTTAATAGCTGCTTTTTTGTAGGAAAAAATATTCACTGTCAAAGGAATATTTCTCCTGTAAATTACTTTGTTAAAGCCTACTATTGTCTGAATCTTCCTTAAAATGTAATATTTTTCCATTCTTACTTTTTAGATATAATGCTCCATTTAAAAAAAATATTCAGAATTGGGTGTATAAATTGTCTACTTCCTCAGATATAATTGAAGAGTGGCTAGTAGTCCAGAACCTTTGGGTTTATCTTGAGGCTGTCTTTGTAGGTGGCGACATAGCCAAACAGCTACCACAGGTAAATACGACTTTTGTAACTGCTGATAGAATAGTTGGTGTATGTTGTCTGTATGTCTCTGTAGAAATCTTCAGAAAGACATATGGTCATGTCTTGATGATTTGCACCAGGGGTTTGCAAACTGTGGCCAGCTCACCTATTTTTGTAAATATAGCTTTATTGGAATACAGCCATGTCTCCATTCATTTATGTCCTGTCTGTGACTGCTTTAGCATTACAATGGCACAGTTGAGTAGTTGTAACAGAAACCATATGGCCTTACAAAGCCTAAAATGTTTGCTCTCTTGCCATCAACAAAAAAGTTGCAAACTGCTGACCTTTGCTTTACATTAATAGAGAGAAGAAACTCATAGTATTTTATAGATATATATTATAAACATAATATTTTCAAATCTGTTGTCTGAGGAGGTGAGGTACATTCAAACATGATACTACTAAATTATAGAAGTTCATCTCTTCTAAGAGTTAGACTTATTCCTCTAAGTTAAAATAATCTGTAATCTGTAAACACAAATTAACTACTAGTAAGTTAGCTAATAGTAGATTAGAAACACGAGGCAAGGAAACTTAGCCTTAGAAACCTGTAACAAATTATTTAAAACAGCTTTATTGAGACCTTTTAAATTAATACCAATACATTACCAATAACTTTATTCTATAGAGGTAATTTTCCTTTTGTAAAATTAGTCTTATTCTTTTGAATTTCCATATCTATGGCATCTCTACGGGGCTTCCCTGGTGGCTCAGATGGTAAAGAATCCACCTGCAATGCAGGAGAACCAGATTCGATCCCTGGGTTGGGAAGATCCCCTAGAGAAGGGAATGGCTCCCCACTCTAGTATTCTTGCCTGGAGAATTCCATGGGCAGAGGAGCATGGCAGGCTACAGTCCATGGGGTCGCAAATCTTTGTAGATTAAAAATCAAGGACAAAAGCATTTTGAAAGTAGCTGGTTTCCCTTTGTAACACATTTTTAAAACAGAAATCTTGTCTTTTTTTAATCAGAAAGTTATATTTTTTTCAAAAATGCACTTAAAACTTTTGATAGAGGCAAAATTATGCCAATTTCTAAAGGCATATTTGCAATCGAATGCAAGCTTCATATCATTCATAGTAAATAGTAAATTTTCATTTGCAAAAATGTAAATGAAGCTTTGTTTCGGATTTTTACTGTTTTCTCCTTTTCTTTTTCCTGGGGCACTATTAAGCTTTAATTATTCCAAAGATACTGAGATCAAATTATTTTCATGCTTCTTCAGTTTGCTCATCAAACCAAAACACCTGGGGTGCTGAAAGACTAGATTTGCGATTTAAGTTGATATCACTGAAAATTAATCATGCAGCACTTTGAAAAATGTATTAAATGTAAGGAAATGAATTAGTCATAAACCCTATTGTGATAGGACAGCATTCCAATAAGCAGTTTTATGGCTTTGGTTTCTGTTGTTCAGAGTTAATTCAGATGAAAAAAAAATGCTCCTTTAAATTATGTAGCCTAAGATTAATAGGGTGACTTGAGGAACTATAGGAGATGCCAGAGTGAAGACTTTGCTTCATTCAGTCATCCACATGCCAACTTTTACTGACTACGGGTTTGTCTTTAGGAAGCAAAACGTTTTCAGAATATTGACAAGTCATGGATAAAGATAATGCAGCGAGCTCACGAGAATCCCAATGTGATTAGTTGCTGTGTTGGAGATGAAACCATGGGGCAGCTTTTACCTCATTTACACGAACAATTAGAAGTATGTCAGAAGTCACTTACAGGGTAAGAGTTTAATTTTTTCATTGCCTAACATTTTATATGTGATGGTGTTTTATCCAAAATTAATAGATTTGACTGCATTTCTGGTTTGGTAGTGACGGTTGAAGTGGTGTTAGGAATTTAACATTTCACATACATTTAATTTCTTTGCAAAATAAGACACCTTCAAGTTAGGGTGGGTGAATTAAGGCATTGTGTAAGTTTTGTAGGGCAGCTGTGACAAATTACCACAAACGGGCTGGTTTAAGATGACAGGAACTTATTTCTCACAGTTCTGGAGACCGTAAGTCTAAAGTCAAGGTAGCAGCCCCTTCTGAAGGCTCTAGGGGGAATTTTCCCTTGCCTCGCCCAGGTTCTGGTGGCTCTGGGACTACCCTTGGCTTGTGGCTACGTAACTCCAGTCTCTGTCTTTATATGTCCTTCTCCTCTTCTTCTTGTGTGTCTCTTGTGAGGATACTTGTCATTGGACTTAGGGCTCATCCAGATAATCCAAGATGAGCTCCTCTCGAGATATTTAACTTCAGTACATTTGCAAAGGCCTCTTTTCCAAATGAGACTGTATTCACAGATTCCAGGAAATAGGATGTGGACATGTCTTTTGGGGGCTACCAATCAACACACTGCAGGTGTGGAGTGGAGAGGTGCACTCAGAGAGCAATTAGCCAAACAAATTCACAGATAATTTTCTTCAAAGGCAGTTCTTTCTCAATTTCTTTTGAAATAGGGCAAAAATATACCCCGGTCTGTCCAAATTTTTGCCTTTATCCTGACTAGTTACCCCTGCCCCCTGCTTTCACTCTCAAAATATCCTGGTTTGAAGATAAATTATATGTTCACCTGGCATTTAAGCTTGAGGTTCACAGTACTCTTAGAAGGGTTGCAGGAGGGCTCTTGATGAGAAAGAATACTATAGACGATGCCTTGCTCTGAATCACACTTTCTTATTTCCACTTATTTTCCCAAATGCCATCTATGGTGGAGCAGGGCTTTTCAAATGGGAAATGGCTATAAGTGTTTGCTACTATTTTATCGATATTAGTGATTGTGTCTTGGCTAAAAACCCCAAAATTAGTAATTCAGAAAAAATTATTTGGTAATGTGACTTTATTTAAAGGTATTTGGAGAAGAAGCGATTACTATTTCCAAGATTCTTCTTTGTGTCTGATCCAGTTCTCCTGGAAATTCTTGGACAAGCCAGTGATTCCCATACCATCCAGGTGTGTCATCTAAATGTCTGTTACCTAAATCCTTTTTTTCCATAGCCTGTGTAATAAAAAATAAAAATGAAGTTAACATCTTAAAAGTACAGTCAGGAAAGAAGAGTGTTAAAAATGACATTGGTTATAAAATGCCTCATTTTCTTTGGATTTGGAGCCCATCAGCTGGAGGCAAGAGCCATCAATTATGCAACTCACCAGTTGGATGCTCTTAGCCAGTTACTTAATTTTCCTGTGTCTCAGTTTTCTTGTCTGTAAAATCAGAATATTAATCATTTCCACCTCATAGGCTTGTCATAAGAATTAAGCAAGATAATGCATCAAAAAGTACCTGACATAAAGTATGTGCTCACTAAATGTAACTCATTGTTATGAGTATTTAAATCTAAATATTCTTAGATCAGATAGGGATTGTGGTTTAAATGTGTCCCTTTTTTCCTGTCTAGAATGCTTCTCAAATGCTTTTAGCCATTTTGAAGGGCAGTAATTCCAGGGGAAAGAGAAAAACTACAGAGAACTGAGAGTGGAGGCACTGAAACCCCATCCCAGGACCATTTCTGGTTTGGGAAGCTGGGAAACAGCTAATAATACCTCCCTTGTTGGTTTCCAGGGAGTTGTGGGGATGAGAAAGGACAGGAAGGAAGGAGAAGCTGTGTAAGGCAGACACAGAGCCAAGAGAGAAGGACTGACCTGTCCCTGGGAGGGAAGGGGACAGGGACAGTGTGGTTCAGTCTCCACTGGGAGGAAGATGCCAGTTACTGGTTCAATCTCCATAATGTAAGAGGAGGGGCATCTGTAGGTCTTGGAGGAAACATTGTATATGGCTGGATTTTAAAAAGTAGGCTTCCAAGTCAGTCAAGGGTCAAAAAAGAGGTTGTTGGTTGTTTTTTTTTTTTTTTTTGAGACAGTGAAGTAAATTCTTAATCCTTTTTCAAACATTAAAAAAAAATAACAAAGCTTTTAAGAAATGTCTCAATGGCTTTTGTGTTTGCATGCATGCTCAGTTGACCCGTTGTGTCTGACTCTTTGCGATCCCATGGACTGTAGCCCGCCAGACTTCTCTGTCCATGGAATTATCCAGGCGAGAATACTGGAGTAGGTTGCCATTTCCTCCCCCAGGGGAATCTTCCCGACCCAGGGACTGAACCCATGTCTCCTGCAGCTTTTGTGTTTAACCTCATGTATGATGTGTTTGCTCTGTCTTGTGCTCTCTTATAGCCACATCTCCCTGCAGTGTCTGACAACATAAATGAGGTGACCTTTCATGCAAAAGACTACGATCGTATCATGGCTGTCATATCAAGAGAAGGAGAAAAAATCATTGTAATTTAACTTGATTAAAATTTTGTTAGGGTTTCTTTAAAATGTAGAATGCAGTTCTCTTATGAGAGAAAGGGAGGGAGTTGGGTCAGGTTCTAGTTCTGTAGTCCTTCCTGGCTTTGTTACAGACTAGTTTAGATAACTCATTTAATTTCTCTGGGATTCATTTTATCACCTATACAATGAAAGTTTTAGACCAAATGAGCTTTGTACTTCTTGCTACATTATTAATTAATTTTACTCATGTTTTAAGTATTTTGTGTGAAATTGTTTGCTTTGTCTTGAGGTACTGTGATTTAGGACATTTGTAAAAATATAAAATTACTATCTATTTTTAACCTATTTGTAATATACTGTTTCAGTTGGATAGTCCTGTTATGGCCAAAGGTCCCGTGGAGATTTGGCTTCTGGACCTATTAAAAATGCAGATGTCGTCACTGCATAATATAATTCGATCCGCATTCTATCAAATCAGTGATTCAGGATTTCAACTGTTACCTTTCCTCAATCACTTTCCGGCACAGGTGAGACTACACAACATTCAAAGAGCAGAAATAAGGGGTCAGGTATTCAGGAGACAGTCAGCCAGACGGTGCGGAGCTGTTCTGTGTGTCTTAGTTGCTCAGTCATGTTCAACTCTTTGTGACCCCCTGGACTGTAGCTCGCCAAGCTCCTCTGTCCATGGAATTCTCCAGGCAGGAATACTGGAGTGGGTTGCCATTCCCTTCTCCAAGGAAGCCGTTCTAGCTTTGAACAAGCTAGAGAGGCCCACCCTCATGCTTGTCCTCTCCTCCACCACTCTAGTCCAACCCACCCCGTCCCCCAGAAGAGGGTTTGCACTGCTCCCATTGTTGAGGATCTTCACGGAGACTAAAGCACTAATGAGAAATTTCATCTTGTACAAAAGACACCTGCCTATGTATAAAAACACCTATCTCTATCCATACGTAGATAAATATAGACACAGATACAAATATGGACATATATAAAAGGAGTCACCATATCTTTTCCTGAAATGAAATCCATCTTGCCTTTTGTTTATTTTCCCTTCAAGTAGTTAAAAATTGGCATAATCTGGTGAAGTTCTTCTCATGAGCTAAGTTTTTAGAGAGAAGACATTGAAGAGGCTGGAGCAGGTGTTTTCGTGAAAAGCCCTCCTGCCCTTTGACTCTTAGAAGTGTGGTGTCATGTGCCAGGTGTTATTAAAACTGGATATGGCAAATGAAGACGTAACAGTTTCATTACATTTTCAGCCAAGGTAAATGAAGAGTGATGATTTGTGATCTTGGTCAGAGACAGTGAGGGATCAATTCAGTTCAGTTTTGAATTGCTCGGTTGTGAGTTGCTCAGTCGCTCAGTCGTGTCCAACTCTTTGTGACCCCATGAAGCACAGCACGCCAGGCCTTCCTGTCCATCACCAACTCCAAGAGTCCACCCAAACCCATGTCCATTGAATCAGTGATGCCATCCAACCATCTCATCCTCTGTTGTCCCCTTCTCCTCCTGCCCCCAATCTTTCCCAGCATCAGGGTCTTTTCAAGTGAGTCAGCTCTTTGCATCAGGTGGCCAAAGTATTGGAGTTTTAGGTTCAACATCAATCCTTCCAATGAACACCCAGGACTGATCTCCTTTAGGATGGACTGGTTGGATCTCCTTGTAGTCCAAGGGACTCTCAAGAGTCTTCTCCATCACCACAATTCAAAAGCATCAATTCTTCGTCACTCAGCTTTCTTCACAGTCCAACTCTCACATCCATACATGACCACAGGAAAAACCATAGCCTTGACTAGACAGACCTTTGTCGACAAAGTAATGTCTCTGCTTTTTAACATGCTGTCTAGGTTGGTCATAACTTTCCTTCCAAGGAGTAAGTGTCTTTTAATTTCATGGCTAGAAGGCAAGAAAAATATAGGCGGGTTTAGCAAAATCCAGCTGCTCTTCCCATCCCAAACCCCAAATCCTGAATTACTGCACACACAGTGGAGACAGCTGAAATGTTAGGAAATTATTCAAATGACACAAGTACAAATACAGAGTCAATCTTCACTGAAGAGAATGCGTTAATATTGTTTTTGTGTTGTATAATATTCTTGGAAAGCTTTGATATTCTTATTAGCATTATTACCTTTGTGACAAAGCTTTATAAAATCCTGTATTTGATAAGCTGAGGAAAATTGCTCCTTAGGCTAAATCAACATAGTTTCCCTCCTGCAGGAAAGCATGATTACAATTAGAAGGAGATATAGCATTACAGTTGGAAAAGCTGAAAAGCAAATCTAAAGCAGTGGTGAAGTTGGACAGGATATAATAGGAAAATTGACCAACTTTTAGGACTTTTGTATAATGTGTGTATGTATTTTTAGATAAAAGATTTTTAGATAAAAATCATAACATTGTAGTAGGCAAATTTCAGTTGTATGGAAAAATTGCTTTAAAGAGTAATGAATATATATATTCATTTTCTGTATTTTCATTCAATATATACTTATTTAATATATTCATTAAATATGTATATTACTCTCTTTAAATTGTATTTTAGAAGCAGTTTTCCAGAATCAATTTTTCTGTTACTGTGTTAATTTTTTATCTGAAATTGTTTAAAATTTCACCTCTTTTTTCTCAAATGCATTTTGAAGATTTTGAACACAATGGATCCTTTTTGGAAAAATTTGGAAACATTTGAAGAATATAAAAGTGAAAAGAAAATTTTCCCGTATTTCCACCACCTGGAAATGATGACAGTATTTTAGTGTGTTCCTTTTCAGTATTTTTTAATGTGCTCATCATAGACACCAAATAATATTGATGAGAATTTTGTTTTTTATTTTTATTTCATTTTTTATTGTAATGAAACATCCTCCAGTTTTCACCATGAAGTCCCCTGCCTTCTTAAACCTAGTGAGAAACATAATTTATAGTCAGTTTTTAAAATGTACCACTATGTAGTGATTTTGCAGGGTTTGTAAGTCTCTTTGGTCTTTACATCAGACAGCCTTGCACTGCCATTTCTGCCTTGTTTCCCTCTGCTTTGTGCAAAGAGAATCTGCTTGCTATCCGGAGCTTCCTGATAGCAACTATTTCCTTTCCATCCCAGGGCTTCGTTTATCTTCACCTGCAGACCCAAGATTGGCCACTGCTCTAGCAGGAAAATTATTGATGTTCCAGAGGAAGCAAGGATAAGGAGAGGGTTTTTTTTTTTTTTAGTTTATTTTTTTTAATTGGAGGCTAATTACTTTACAATATTGTATTGGTTTTGCCATACATCAACATGAATCTGCCACAGGTGTACACATGTTCTCCATCCTGAACCCCCCTCTCACCTCCCTCCCCATACCATCCATCTGGGTCATCCCAGTGTGCCAGCCCCAAGCATCCTGTATCATGAATTCCTGCTTTACCTACATTGAACGCCATGCCTGTAGAATCCATATGCCACTTGCACACTTTCCTTCCTCTACCAGATGTGGAATTCCTCTTTGGTTCAAATGATCTTGGATCTGTTGCCTGACTCTGGGGAAGAACAGAGGCTCCCAAAGGGACGGTTGTTGCAGACGAGGGGGTGAGGGGAGGGCAAGTTCTGACCACTTTTATTTCCTTTCCTGGGGCGGAAATCGTAGGTAAGGTGACCATCAACTCACAGTTTTCCTATGCCTTCTTCAGGAGACAAAGGACAAGCTTCCCCCATCTGGCTTTTTGTCTCTATCTCTGTCTCTTGTAGATCTATATATAGAAAGAGAAGTAGATATACATAAAAGATAAGGATATTAGAATGAGATTAAGGAAAGAGATAGGCAGCATATCCTTTTTAGAAGATGCAAACAAACCTTTGGAAAACTCTGCTGAAGAAAAATACACAATAATCTATTATTTCCATTTATTTTTTTGAGAAAGGAAAGTCATTGTATGAAGGTATATGGGTCTCAAGCCCTCTATAGAAAAATTCCCCAAGCATCTTCCATTAATGCATATATAATTGCATAAATTGTAGCAGTTGTTTAAATTATTATCCATCCACATTGAAATAAATAATCAATTGTTTGAACTTTCAGTGATTTTCCCCTTTGAGAGTGAAGAAATGCATGCCCCTTTTTTAGTTTAAAATCAATAAGACTGTCCACCTCAGTGTGAATAAGTGACCACTAGATTTTATTGCAGGTGTGCTTTAAATATTTGGTAAACTTATTTGTCTGCTGGATTTCTAGGTTGGGCTTCTGGGAATTCAGATGTTGTGGACACATGATTCAGAAGAGGCTTTAAATAATGCAAAAGATGACAGGAAAATTATGCAAGTGACAAACCAGAAATTTTTGGATATTTTAAATACTCTCATTAGTCAGACAACACATGACCTGAGCAAGTTTGACAGAGTGAAATTTGAAACTCTAATTACCATCCATGTGCATCAGAGAGATATTTTTGATGACTTGGTAAAGTATTTTTTTTCTTAATTTAAAGTAATCTAGTGTATTAATTAAAAGTTAGTGCTTCTAATAATTAACAGTTAAGTATTATACATACTTACTAGCTTATATGAATCTTCCATCTGTTTGGTCCTTTCTCACAACCAGCTTTGCCTATACAATGTCTACAAATATATACTGATATATTTGGTAGTTTTAACAGTCATGTATGTGTATTCAGGTTTGGCATTCTGAAAGTCTGGAATCAACTGATGTAATTTGAACTGTTTCTTTAAGCCAATAACCAGGGATATGATATAATTTAGGTGGGCTTGGTTGTGAGTTATGGCAATGTTAGTTCATGACTTGGCCTCTGCACTCAGAGGGCAAGAAGAATCTGAAGAAAGAGGCATGCCACTCCAGATTGGTAGTTAGCAATATTAGTGAGGAAATTTATTGAATACTTAATGAGGCTTGGGCAGCCTCTAGAGGGCTAAATCTCTGCATTTGTCTGCCAGAATTTTTAAAATAATTTTATTGAAATATAGTTGATTTACAGTGTTGTGTTAGTTTCTGCTGTACGGCAAAGTGAATGAGTTATACATATCCATATTCCCCCCCTTTTTTAGATTCTTACCCCATATAGGTCATTACAGTGTATTGAGTAGAGTTTCCTGTGCTATTCAGTAGGTCTTTATTAGTTACCTATTTTGTATATAATAGTGTATATATGTCAATCCTAATCTCCCAATTTATCCCTCCCCACTTACCCCTGGTAGGTTTGTTTTCTATATCTGTAACTCTATTTCATTGTCTGGCAGAACCTTATAAGTTTGTATAGAGGCCTTAACTACCTCCTATACTATCCAGATGGTCTCAACAGCATGTTCCTCTCTCAAGGGTGCATCCATGAAAATAGTTCCCACTATGGGAACAGTAGGCAGAACGCCCATTCCAGGGACAGAGAAGGGGGTGAGGGTCCATCCAGCTCATGGGCCCACCTGCAGCCATGTCTTCTAGATTAGCTCCTCCAACAGATGAGCCAGTTGTGAAAAAAGTGTAGATTGAGTAGAACCAAGTTTCAGGGAACTCCTATGGCTGTTCAGTTGATAGTGTCCGACAAGTCTTCATGGGCTTGATCTGGGCAAGGTTCTGCAGAGTGGGAGTAGGAGGGATACTTGAATTCCCTTTGGAAACAGGACCCTAACAAGTGGTCTTGAGCAATAGTTGTCTATTATGGGATAGGAGGCCCAGGTAGTTTTGATATTCCATCATTTTGATTAGCTTCGTTTTTGACTACCATTAAAATTCTGAACATGCTGCTCTACTTTATTTCTTAAATTTTTATTTATTCATTTTTTGGCTGAGCTGGGTCTTTGTTGGGGTACGTGGGCTCTTCATTGCTGCGAGCGGGCTTTCTCTAGTTGTGACAAGTGAGGACTACTCTCTGGTTGAGGTGCACTGGCTTCTCATTGTGGTGACTTCTCTTGTGCAGGGCATGGGCTCTAGGCTCATGGGCTTCAGTTGTTGTGGCTCTAAGGCTTAGTTGCCCCACAGCATGTGGGATCTTAGTTCCCAGACCAGGGCTTGAACCCGTGTCCCCTGCATTGGCAGGCAGATTCTTAACCACTGGACCACCAGGGAAGTCCCTGACTTGATCTATCTTTAAGGTATCTTTTTCCTTCATCAGAGACCCACAGTTCATGCAACTTGGGGCCCATTTTTTAGAGACTATGATTCCCAGGCTATCTGTTTCCACCTTGTATCAAAAGTTCTGATCAGATAAGTTGTATTTACTGAAGATTGAAGGGCATGGAGTCCATTTTATTCCCCTGTAATCTAGATCCTTCTTTCTCAAAGTATGTATGACAACCCGTTGCTCTGGCCTCACCTAGGAGCTTGTTTGAAAAGCAGAATCTTCAGCCTCCCCACCATACCCCTCTGCAGACCTACTGAATCATCCTCTGTATTTCAGTACAACTTCCAGGTGATTCATAAGCATATTAAAGCTCAAGAAACACTGCTCTAGAATTTCTCTGGTTCATGCTAATCATCAAAAAGCCACATACGTAGACCGTATTGCTTTGGCCTTCTACAGATTTGCTTAATTGCCATTACCATTATACTTTGGTTTTCCTTGAAACCCACTTCAAGAAGCAGTCATATGGAATCCATTACTATACCTGCTATGAATGTAATTGAGAATATTTGTACATGTCTCACTGTCTCTTAAAGTTGAGGTCTCATGGAAGAACCTTCTTTTTAAAATAAAAATGCTGAGCATAGCTATACTTTCCTTACAGAATGGGTTTTTTTTTTAAAAGAAACTATACACATAGTTAAAACTATGAAGCTGTTTTTCTTTTTATCTCAACTGCTAGTGAACTCATGCTCAGTTTGCATTCCAAGTAAAATAGTATCTTGTAACCTGCATATATGCATTTTATTTCTCCATGTATAATGCTTAGAACATAATGTATTTTGATATACAGTAACAACTCAATAAATATCTGCTATTCTTCTTTATACTTTCCTTCTCAACCCCCTCTTTATTTTTAAAAGTGTACTTATTTTTTTTTCTTTTCTTTTTTTTAAATTTTATTTTATTTTTAAACTTTACATAATTGTATTAGTTTTGCCAAATATCAAAATGAATCCGCCACAGGTATACATGTGTTCCCCATCCTGAACCCTCCTCCCTCCTCCCTCCCCATTCCATCCCTCTGGGTTGTCCCAGTGCTTTTGGCTGTGCTGGTTCTTTGTTGCTATGTGCAGGCTTTCTCTAGTTGCGGCGAATGCTGCTCTCTAGCTGTGGTACATGGGCTTCTCATTGTGGTGGCTTCTCTTGTTGCAGAGGATGGACTCTAGGGCATGCAGGCTCAGACTTGGGGCGCATGGGTTTAGTTGCCTCATGGCATGTAGGATCTTAGTTCCTGGACCAGGGATCGAACTTGTGTCCCCTGCATTGGCAGGCAGATTCTTAACTACTTGACAACCAGGCAAGCCCTGGTCTACCCCCTCTTTACCATCTAATAGGACTGTTGCAAGCAGCTCGCTGACTACATCTCCATGGCTGAGGGTCCTGTGCTAGAGAACAGAGTCCCTGGGGGTGGCACTGGACTGTTACCTGAAAGTAGTCCTTTTAAGGTGGTGAATACAAACTATTCTTTATAAGGGAAGATAGAATTCTTAACTGGAGCAGGGAGCCATATCATAGACAATGAAACAATAGCAAAAAGTAAATAGCATGAAGACTTAATGAGATGGAGAACTGAGCATTGTGTAGTTGCCGGAGTCTATTTTTCAGTGTCAGCTGAATGACCTGGAATTGGGCCCCTGGCTGGAGAAGCAGTGAAAGGGACCACTTGCCACTTCTTATATTGATTCCCCTGAGTGGGCAGGACTGGGGTTTCTCCAGGTTTGCTGATGGAAAGTCATGAAGCACTGTAGAACGTGTTGTGGTGGGATGTTGTTCCTAAACGTGCTCACCAGGTTTCTGTCTCTTGCATCCATGGTGGTGGGAGCCTCTTGGCCTCCCATGGGTATAAGCCTCTTGGCCCATGGGTGTAAGCTGATGGCTGGGCAGGTTGATTGGTTTGGCCACAGTGCTGGTGCAAGAAGGCGTGTGTGCATACAGGGCCATGCCGCTCCCATTGCCGCGAAGACAGTGCCCAACCCCTTTCCTCTGCCCTGTGAAGCCTCAGCTCTCACTCTTTCTCCGGAGTCCTGGATGCCTGAGCAGTACTGAACTTCCTTCAGTTTCTTGAACACACCAGCCACATCTTCTGGGTCTTTGTCTAGAATATTTTGCCTTCTCATGCCTCTATCCCCCTTCTGTTTTATTTCCTTAGCTAATTCCTACTGTTTTTGCAGGGTTTAGTTTAGATGTTTCTTTCTCTGAGTATCTCCCTCAGACCTAGACTAGGGGAGGTCTTCTTGCTACATAATTTCATGACCTTGGGTTTCTTTTGCTACTTTATTGCATTTACTTGTTTATCTGATTTGTCTTTTGCCCTGTTTTGTCATCTTCAGAAGGCAGGAACTGTGTCTGTCTTTGTTTACCCAGCACAGCACTCCAAGGAAAGACTCATTAAATATTCATTCCAAGGAAAGACTCAGTAAATATATATTCAATGACAAGAATCAACTAATGAATGAGTGAATAAAAATTGCCTATATGCTACGTTTTATGCTATTGCAATTCAGTATGTAATCTCTTTGTATTTCATGTTTTTAAGGTAAAAATGCATATCAGATCTGTTACTGATTTTGAATGGCTAAAACAGAGTAGATTTTACTTTAAGGAAGATTTGGATCAAACAGTGGTGTCTATTACAGATGTTGACTTTATTTACCAGAATGAATTTCTGGGATGCACTGATCGTCTTGTTATCACCCCGTTAACAGATCGGTAGGAAACTCATTTTTGTTATTCCATTCTTGTAATTAAATCATGTACTTACAATTGTCTTAAATTTGCATTTGAAATGTTAACAAAAGCATATTGCTGTCGTGTCAGCTCTGGGCTAGCTCATCAAAGTTTAACAATGAAATAACTGTCATTATTTCAAAGTACATGTAGGTTAAATTTTTATGAAATAGAAAAAAGTAAAACAATAAAAGGATGCTTGAATGTTGACTATGAGAAGTTTAGTAATGAAGTTGAAAAAAAAATGGAAAGAAAAAAGAAGTTGAATAATGAAGTTGAGATTACAGGATGGACAAATGTCTCTAGAGCCTTAAAAAGAGTCATTAGAATGGCAAAGGAGGAAGGTTCACCTTGGAAATGGTGTCTCCTGGTTTTTCATATGTGGAAGTTTAGTCCTGAAGTGATGTTTCTTGGCCAGGTCTGAGTGAATAATCAGTTAATGGCACATCCCCTCGCCATTCTTTCTAGTATATGACACTAGACAAGTCCCGGGTCTTTGCCATTCTTACATGTCCTGCAAATACCTGGTTCTATATGCCATGTGTAGGAGACAGTAAATGTTTGTAGAATCGACTTAAACTGGGTCATAGAACAGCTAATTCTGCTGTTATTTTTAAATAGAGCTGACTCCAGGTAAAATTATGATACAGCAAAATTATGTCTTCAGCCTCTTCTAGACTCATCCGACCTCCCTTTATATGTCCGGTTCCATCACAGTTTAAATTTTTCAGGCTGTTTTCCCTTTGATTGATGTTTATGTATAAAGCTTCATGTCTCATGAAGCTTTACTAAGTTTGCTTAGATCTGAAACAAATGTAACTGAAGCTGCATTATGGATACCAGGGGGTTCATTACATTGTTCTGTACATGTGTCTAAGTGAGTGAAACACTTCACAGTAACGTGGTTTCCTGGTTTCCCTGCAGTGGTGTGCTGGCGGAGCTGGCTTGTACTAGCCTGCAAGAGCCAACGTCATGCTCCTCTTCCCAGTTTTGTGCTATCACATTGCCAGCGTTGCCACTGGCCATGATGGACGTATTTATGCCACAGAAATCAGCAGATGTAAAAAATTAGATTTGGAATTTCCTGGTGGTCCAGTAGTAGGGCTCAGCACTTCCACTGCAGAGGACACAGGTTCTATCCTTGCTTGGGGAACTAAGATCCTGCATGCCATGTGGCGAGGCCAAAAAACAGAAATCAGCTTTATTATTTTTTTTTTCCCAGAGAGCTCATTGTTAAACATCTGCCAGCACACCACTGCTTACTTGGTTCTCTGACTTCAGATTTCTCCTGACCACAATGCAAGGAAGGCCTGCAGGTTTTACATCAGGGTTGCATGCCTTTGCAAACCCTGTATTACTTCTAATGAATACCAGCTACTCCAGCCTTGTTTGGTTGCCCATCTCTTATGAGAAAGCATTAGTAGCTGAGTCATGTCCGACTCTTTGTCATCCAATGGACTGTAGCCTGCTAGGCTCCTCTGCCCAAGGCATTTTCCAGGCAAGAATACTAGAGTGGGTTGTCGTTCCCCTCTCCAGGGGATCTTCCTGACCCAGGGATCGAACCTGCATCTCTTATGACTCTGGCATTGACAGGCCGGTTCTTTACCACTAGCACCACCTGGGAAGCCCCTCTCTTATGGGGTCGGCTCAGACTCTAAAACAAACGGTCTCATTCCAATCACATGGGACTTCTGCTTGTGCTTCACTGTAACACGTGTTAGCTCACATCCACAATGCTTTGTCTGCTTCACGTTTGCAGGTGCTACATCACTTTGGCACAGGCTTTGGGAATGAACATGGGAGGGGCTCCAGCAGGACCTGCAGGCACTGGCAAAACCGAAACTACGAAAGACATGGGAAGATGTCTGGGGAAATACGTGGTCGTGTTTAATTGCTCAGATCAAATGGATTTCAGAGGGCTAGGAAGGATTTTTAAAGGCAAGTGTCAAACACTGTTGTGTTATTTTTGGTGGATTTATTTTTATTGCATTTAAATAGTATTTTCTGATAGAAGTCTAAAGTGGTAGTGTCCCACATAAGCAAAATTAATGTAGATTGATGCATATGATATTGCCATTTTTATGGGCCAAAAATGGCTGGGTATCATCAATTAAATATCGTTCAATACTACTTCTGGCATTACAGTCCATGCGTTGAATGTGTATTAGATTATGAAAACAGAATCAATTTAATACTGCCTGAAACAATGGTGGAGGAGATAAGATCAGGATAGCAAACCGACGACACATGTGGCTTCCTTTATTGCATTAAATCCCACTGAAATAAAGATTTTTATTATTTATTTGTTTTTGGCTGCACCGTGAAGCTTATGGGATTTTAGTTCCCTGACCAGTGATCAAACCCAGGCCCTTGGCAGTAAGAGCACAGAATCCTAACCACTGGACCACCAGGGAATTACTGAAATATTTTTTTAAAAGGATGGTAACACTGGAACACAAGAAGGGAGAGGGGTACTGGCAGATGGGAAATACTGAGAAAATCTGGAAAGATAGATAGATGGCAGATGGTTTCAGATGGACAAAGAAAAAAGATTAGGGAGCATTTCAGTCTTAGAACTCAGGCCTTGTTGGTCTTCTCTGGTGGTCTCATGCAGACCCAAACTTTTGTTGTTATTCAGTCGCTAAGTCATGTCTGACTGTTTGCAACCCCATGGACTGCAGCACCCCAGGCTCCCCTGTCCTTCACTATCTCGCAGAGTTTGCTCAAACTCATGTCCATTGAGTCAGTGATGCTATCTAACCATCTCATCCTCTGTTGCTCCCTTCTCCTCCTGTCCTCAATCTTTCCCAGCATCAGGGTCTTTTCCAAAGAGTCTGCTCTCCATATCAGGTGGCCAAAGTATTGGAGCTCCAGCTTCAGCATCAATCCTTCCAATGAATATTCAGGGTTGATTTCCTTTAGAATTGACTGGTTTGCTCTCCTTGTAGTCCAAGGGACTCTCAGGAGTCTTCTCCAGCATGACAATTTGAAAGCATCAATTCTCTATCATTCAGCCTTCTTTATGGTCCAACTCACATCTGTACATGACTACTGGAAAAACCATAGCTTTGACTATATGAACTTTTGTCAGCAAAATGATGTCTCTGCTTTTTAATACGTTGTCTAGGTTTGTCATGGTTTTCCTTCCAAGAAGCAAGTGTCTTTTAATTTCATGGCTGCAGTCACCATCTGCAGTGATTTTGGAGCCCAAGAAAATAAAGTCTGTCACTGTTTCCATTGTTTCCCCATCTATTTGCCATGAAGTGATGGGATGGGATGCCATGATGTTAGTTTTTTGAATGTTGAGTTTTAAGTCAGCTTTTTCACTCTCCTCTTTCACCCTCATCAAGAGGCTCTTTAGTTCCTTTTCACTTTCTACCAGTAGAGTGGTATCATCTGCACATCTAGGGTCATTGATATTTCTCCCAGCAATAAACATTAAATGCTATCTAAATGATCAAATTTACATCTTATCTTGGACTTCCCCTTAAAACTCTGAATTCACATAATACAACTGATACCTGCTCCTTTGCACTGCCCCTTAAATATCCAGAGTCACTGAATCCCAAACCAAACTTCCGATCCCCCCTCCCCATCTCGACTTCTTCTTCAGCCTTCCTTGACACACTAAATACCCACTCTATTCTTCCAGATACTTAAATAGAAATCTTTGACTTATCCTTTTCACCTCTCTTTCTCTCATGCTCACATCCAACTGTCAGCAAACACTATTAGTTCTACTTTCAGAACGCATCCAGCACCAGCCACCTTTTATTATCCTGCTGCTGTCATCCTGGTTCAAGCCAATCATTATCTCTCGCCTATGCTGCTCCAATAAGCCTCCTAATTGGTCTCCCTGAGTTTACCCCTGTGCTCTCCATTCTAATCTCAAATCTAGAGCCTTCTAATTGTAAGTCAGGTCACGACACTCTTCTACTGAAAGCCGGACCCTGGCTTCGCTCACAATAAGAGCCGAAATCCTTACGTTGGTCCTCGTATTGTTTTGTACAGTCACACCTGCCCCTTCCCGGTGGCGTCGCTCTGCCCTTCTCATCTCGTCTCCTGACACTGTCCCCTCACTGTCCCTGCTGCAGCCACGCTGACCTTTGTGATGTTTCTCAAACATCCTGAAGCACACTCCCTCCAGCTTATGCCTGCTGATCTTTAGATTCTTTCCTCAGACGTCCATCCACATAGCTCACTTGATAAAGGACACCCACGGCAAACATTGTGGTACTGAAAATTTGAAAGCGTTCTCTGAGACAAGGTATAAGATGAGGATTTCCATTGCTATTCCTTCCACTCACCGCTGTGTTCTGCATCCTACCCAGTGCATTAAGGAATAACAACAGGGACAGCAAAAGCACAAAGGCTGGAAAGAAAGAAACACAAAAGGTCGTCATTTACAAGTGACATTGTAAACAATGAAATCAACAAAGCTATAGAAAGTAGAATTTAGCAAGTTTACTTGAATATGAAATAAACACAAATTTTATTTTAATTATCCCTAACAAAAGTTAGAAAATGAATATTTCAGAAGGATATCACTTAGGAAGTGCTAGTGGTAAAGAACCCCAGTGCCAATGTAGGAGACATGCGAGACTAGGCTTGATCCCTGGGTCAGGAAGATCCCCTGGAGGAGGGCATGGTAACCCATTCCAGTATTCTTGCCTGGAGAATCCCATGGACAAAGGAGTCTGGTGGGCTACAGTCTGTAGGGTCACAAAGAGTTGGACATGACTAAAGCGACTTGATAAACAGACAAATGGAACATAGTAGAGAATGCAGAAATAGGCCAGGAACACTGACATGTGGAAGAGGTGGTATTGAAAATCAGTGATGAAGAGATAGAATTTGCAGTGTCATTCTGGTACCCTGGATGATTAATATTTAACAAGGGAAATTGGATGCCTGCATATATAAAAATTAAATCCCTACAACATGCATAGAAATAATTTTGGGGGATTAAGTGCTTAACTATGATAGGCAAAACCTGTATGACCTTTAGAAGGTAACAAAGGCACATATCTGTTCTCAGAGTAGAAAGGGACTTTTTATACAAAAACCACAAACTATAAAGAAAGGATGAATACATTTAAGCAGGGTAGGAGGATATCCCTGTAACAGATACCATGGGATTGCTCATCCAGCTCTTATCTTTAGTTACTTGCCTGTTCAAAATATATATATTGAACAACTCAGACTTGAACTGTGCAGTTCTACTTATACACAGATTTTTTAAACTAAATACATACTCCAGTACTATATGACCTCAGGCTGGTTGAACCCCTATATGTGGAACTGTGGATGTGAGAGGGCTGACTGCAAAGTTATATATGGATTTTCGACTTTGTGGAGGGTCCAAGCCCCTAACCCCTGTGTTGTTCAAGGGTCAATTGTGTGTGTGTGTGAATGTGTGTGTGTGTGTATAATTTTACAGTCTTTTGTGATATGTCTCTTTTTGAGAAGTTAAATAGACTTCTCAAAGACTGGGAGAAGATATTTTAGCATGTATAGCTGACAAAAGATTAATATCTAACATTAAGAAAGATTTTCTTTAGACTTCCCTGTTGGTCCAGTGGTTAAGACTCCACACTTACACTGCAGCAGGCAGGGGTTCTACCCCTGGTTGGGAAACTAAGATCTCCACATGTGTGTGGCATGGCCAAAAAAAAAAAAAAAGAGTTTCTTCAAATCATTAAGAAATACAAAACAATACTGTTCTCACTGTTGTTAATTGGTAAGAATGAAAAGTCTAACAAACCACTGTTGGTAAGGGTGTGTAGAAACTGTAAATCTTAGTACTTCTGTGTGTATAAGTTGGTAGAATTGCTTCAGAGAACAGTAAATAAATCAGTTTATTTGATGATACATTGTATATATTTACAGTGCACAGATACAGTATTTTATAGATACAATATATAGAAAAATAAATAGATACACACAAATTTTGAACAAGCCAAACAAGCCAAACGTTATGCATGCCTGTAAATAACTGCACACGAGCAGGCATGCATAAGAACCGTTGACATCAAATTCAGAGTAGAAGTTACCTCTGGAGAAGGAGGGAGTGTGGATCCAAGAAAGATCTACATGGACTTGAATTGTAGTTCCAGTTATTATTTTTTAGGATGAAATCTGAAGCAAAATTGTTAAGATTTGGTAGGTGGGTACGTGGATATTCACTGTATTGTTCATTGTAATTGCCTGTCCTTAAAAAAAAATAATTTAAACCCAAAGAATCACTTAATGAAAGAGAATGTTCTGTGGACCACTCCTGGCTTAATGGTTGACGATGGCTGAGAAGAGCAGACTAGAGCACCAGGTAAATCCTAGAATGCCAAAAGTAAAGCAGAAAGCAGAGAAAGAGAAAAGAAACTGGCTGTCTCCAGCATTTCTCCCCCATGTAAATGCTCTGAAGGTGGAGTCCTGACAAAGATTATCGCCAGGTGGGGGTTGTGCCAGAGAGGCAAGCACTGCACCAGGTCAGTCCCCAAGCCCCAGACCCAAGTGGATAAGCTCTCCTGCCTCTCTCATGCCTTCCCCACAATCGCCAGAGGCAACCATACACAATGCAAACAGGAATTTGCATTTGGAATGAGAAGAAAATGCCAAAGTAACTCAAATTAATAGCTTCAGAGAGATTCAAGAATTTGTCACATATAACCAATTAAAGAAAAAAAATAGGCTGCTATGAAAAGAATAACAATTGGAATAATCAGGAATTGAAAAAAACAAAACCTGAGTTTTTTTTTTTTTTTTTTTTTTGAGTTGGAATATCTAGCCAAGAGAGCATATTGCAGAAAGAAATGGAAAGTTTGACAGAAAAAATTCATGGTCATAGGAATAGATATGTAAATTCCAATATCCATAAAATGGAAATTCCCAAAGGAGAGAGAAGAAAAAGTGGGGGTAGGTGGGTGGAAGCAATAATGAAAGAAGAGCGTTTTGTGGGGACTCTAACCCCTCTCAGTGTCTACGCTGAGAGCTTTGTACTTTCCTTCTCTTTAATAAATCCTATTCGCTTGCTTAAAAAAAAGAGAGAGAGAAGAGTGTTTCGTGCAGTTAAAAATAATAAAGATTTTTCATCCTTTGAGATTAGACAGGAGCAGTGTTCCTGATATCCAGGTCTTCCTTTGTGCTGGGTTTCATAAGGAATAAATAAACATCTTTTGACCATTCTTTGTCTCACTCAGCTTCCAGGCATTTCTCTCAGTGCAACAAGAAAGGGACAGAGTGATCTGACCCAGATAGGGCATCCCTTATTTTGTTAATTTCCCGAAACATTATAGCTCCCTCACCTCCATCCCCACTGGGGGTGGCACATCCAGACTGAAGCAATTTTTATCACCCTTCAGCATCCCTGGTGGAATGATGAGTCTGAACTTTCATTTCAGCAGTATACTGTTTTCATTGTTTTGGTGATGATGTACAAATAATTAAACTTCTCTATATCACTGGAATTAAATATGTCTTTATAAACAGCCAGATGTGAAGTTTATATAAATCGTATTTCACTATATAATTGTTTGAGGGTGCTTTGGAGAAATGATTTCTATCAAGAAGGTATATTACAAAGTAAAACTTATCAAACTAACTGTTTTTCACACCAGGTCTTGCACAGTCAGGTTCCTGGGGGTGTTTTGATGAGTTTAACAGAATTGAATTGCCTGTGTTATCAGTGGCAGCCCAACAAATTTACATCGTCTTGACAGCAAGAAAAGAGAGAAAAAAACAGTTTATTTTTTCTGATGGTGATTGTGTTGATCTAAATCCAGAATTTGGAATCTTCTTAACAATGGTGAGAACATAGGTGTTACATATTTTAAAACTTTTTATTGAGTATGGTTGATATATAGTGTATTAGTTTCTGGTGTACAGGAAAGTGACTCCGTTATATATGTGTATATATATATATATATTATATTCTTTTCTATTATAGGTTATTATAAGGTTTTGAATACAGTTCCCTGTGATATATATCGGAGAAGGCAATGGCACCCCACTCCAGTACTCTTGCCTGGAAAATCCCATGGGTGGAGGAGCCTGGTGGGCTGCGGTCCATGGGGTCTCGAAGAGTCGGACACGACTAAGCGACTTCACTTTCACTTTTCACTTTCATGCATTGGAGAAGGAAATGGCAACCCACTCCAGTGTTACTAGGATCTTGTTGTTTATCTATTGTATATATAGTACTTTGTATCTGCTAATCCCAAATTCCTAATTTGCTCCTCCACCCACTCTCCCCTTTGGTAATTCTAAATTTGTTTTCTTTGTCATTTGTATCATAGTTTAGATTCTGCCTTTGAGTGATATCCTATGATATTTGTCTTTGTCTGATTTACTTCACTTAGTATGATGATGTCTAGGTCCATCATGTTGCTGCAAATGGCGTTATTTCATTCTTTTCACCCCCTTGATCGAGTGTATTCCTAAGTATGTCATACTTTTTGATGTGATTTTAAAAGAGATTGAAAAACATAGGTTTTAAATGCAATTTATTGGTTTAATTGTTATAGACTTAAATAAAAGTAGGCATATATGAGTGGGTAAATGACCATCCAGGGATCGTCCCTGTTTAAATGATTTTTTTTTTTCTAGTAGGAAAAATAGACTAGACAGAAGATAAAATAGTGATTTGTTCATGATAAAATTAGTCACTGTTTACTGAGCACTCATTTTGGGAAAAGGTAATGGGCCTTTTATATATTGTATCAGACAGGGAAGCTACAATAACAGTGCCCAAATTCTAGTGGCTTACCACCTCAAACCCAGTCCAGTGGCTAAGACTCTGTGCTCCCACTGCAAGGGGTGTGCAGGTTTGATCCCTGGTTGGGGAAACTAAGATCCCACATGCCGTGAAGCACAGCTGGGAAAGAAAATATCCACCATGCAAAATACTACAGGACTATATCTCCCTGACCCTTAAAGTTAGGTGTGGCCATGTAAATTGCTCCACCTAACACCTTAACACACCAGGGAAGCCTGGCGTGCTGCAGTCCATGGGGTTGCAAAGGGTCAGACACGACTGATGGACTGAACTGACTGAACTGAACACCTCAAAGATTTATTATTTTCATACCACACGTCCGCTTGGGTGTATGGTGTCGTGGTGGAGAGGGCAGAAGATGCTTTACGTATCCTGTCTCTGGTACTGTCTCAGCTGTGACTGGTAGCTACAGCAAAGGAAAAAGAGAACAAGAAGAATTGTGCTCTTGTTCTTAGGGTTTCCTGTCCAGAAGTGACACTAGTCACAAGCTTTGGCTAAAGCAAACAACCAGTAAAGCAATTAGAGGTAAATAATAATAATTCTGAGGTGATCAGTTATAACTCATGAAACTGAATGAGTTTACTCAGTGTGATAGTATGGCTTAGAAGAATTTAAAAGAAGCAAACAAAAGCCCAGGTCCAGACGGCTTCACAGCTGAATTCTACCAAAAATTTAGAGAAGAGCTAACACCTATCCTACTCAAACTCTTCCAGAAAATTGCAGAGGAAGGTAAACTTCCAAACTCATTCTATGAGGCCACCATCACCCTAATAACAAAAACCTGACAAAGATGCCACAAAAAAAAATAAAACTACAGGCAAATATCACTGATGAACATAGATGCAAAAATCCTTAACAAAATTCTAGCAATCAGAATCTAACAACACATTAAAAAGATCATACACCATGACCAAGTGGGCTTTATCCCAGGGATGCAAGGATTCTTCAATATCCACAAATCAATCAATGTAATACACCACATTAACAAATTGAAAAATAAAAGCCATATGATTATCTCAATAGATACAGAGAAAGCCTTTGACAAAATTCAACATCCATTTATGATAAAAACCCTCCAGAAAGCAGGAATAGAAGGAACATACCTCAACATAATAAAAGCTATATATGACAAACCCACAGCAAACATTATCCTCAATGGTGAAAAATTAAAAGCATTTCCCCTAAAGTCAGGAACAAGACAAGGGTGCCCACTTTCACCACTACTATTCAACACAGTTTTGGAAGTTTTGGCCACAGCAGTCAGAGCAGAAAAAGAAATAAAGGGAATCCAAATTGGAAAAGAAGTAAAACTCTCACTATTTGCAGATGACATGATCCTCTACATAGAAAACCCTAAAGACTCCACCAGAAAATTACTAGAGCTAATCAATGAATATAGTAAAGTTGCAGGATATAAAATCAACACCCAGAAATCCCTTGCATTCCTATACACTAATAATGAGAAAATAGAGAAATTAAGGAAACAATTCCATTCACCATTGCAATGAAAAGAATAAAATACTTAGGAATATATCTACCTAAAGAAACTAAAGGCCTATATATAGAAAACTATAAAACACTGGTGAAAGAAATCAAAGAGGACACTAATAGATGGAGAAATATACCATGTTCATGGATCAGAAGAATCAATATAATGAAAATGAGTATACTACCCAAAGCAATCTATAGATTCAATGCAATCCCTATCAAGCTACCAACGGTATTCTTCACAGAGCTAGAACAAATAATTTCACAATTTGTATGGAAATACAAAAAACCTCAAATAGCCAAAGCAGTCTTGAGAAAGATTGCTTGGAACTGGAGGAATCAACTTGCCTGACTTCAGTCTCTACTGCAAAGCCACAGTCATCAAGACAGTATGGTGCCGGCACAAAGACAGAAATATAGATCAATGGAACAAAATAGAAAGCCCAGAGATAAATCCACGCACATATGGACACCTTATCTTTGACAAAGGAGGCAAGAATATACAATGGAGAAAAGACAATCTCTTTAACAAGTGGTGCTGGGAAAACTGGTCAACCACTTGTAAAAGAATGAAACTAGAACACTTTCTAACACCATACACAAAAATAAACTCAAAATGGATTAAGGATCTAAACATAAGACCAGAAACTATAAAACTCCTAGAGGAGAACATAGGCAAAACACTCTCTGACATACATCACAGCAGGATCCTCTATGACCCACCTCCCAGAATATTGGAAATAAAAGCAAAAATAAACAAATGGGACCTAATTAACCTTAAAAGCTTCTGCACAACAAAGGAAACTATAAGCAAGGTGAAAAGACAGCCTTCAGAATGGGAGAAAATAATAGCAAATGAAGCAACTGACAAACAACTAATCTCAAAAATATACAAGCAACTCCTGCAGCTCAATTCCAGAAAAATAAACGACCCAATCAAAAAATGGGCCAAAGAACTAAATAGACATTTCTCCAAAGAAGACATACAGATGGCTAACAAACACATGAAAAGATGCTCAACATCACTCATTATCAGAGAAATGCAAATCAAAACCACAATGAGGTACCATTTCACACCAGTCAGAATGGCTGCTATCCAAAAGTCTACAAGCAATAAATGCTGGAGACGGTGTAGAGAAAAGAGAACCCTCTTACACTGTTGGTGGGAATGCAAACTAGTACAGCCACTATGGAGAACAGTGTGGAGATTGCTTAAAAAACTGGAAATAGAACTGCCTTATGACCCAGCAATCCCACTGCTGGGGAAACCAGAAGGGAAAGAGACACAGGTACTTGAATGTTCATCGCAGCACTGTTTATAATAGCCAGGACATGGAAGCAACCTAGATGTCCATCAGCAGATGAATGGATAAGAAAGCTGTGGTACCTGTACACAATGGAGTATTACTCAGCCATTAAAAAGAATACATTTGAATCAGTTCTAATGAGGTGGATGAAACTGGAGCCTATTATACAGAGTGAAGTAAGCCAGAAAGAAAAACACCAATACAGTTCAGTTCAGTCGCTCAGTTGTGTCCAACTCTTTGCAACCCCCTGAATCGCAGCACACCAGGTCTCCCTGTCCATCACTAACTCCCGGAGTTCACTCAGACTCAAGTCCATCGAGTCGGTGATGCCATCCAGCCATCTCATCCTCTGTTGTCCCCTTCTCCTCCTTCCCCCAATCCCTCCCAGCATCAGAGTCTTTTCCAATGAGTCAACTCTTCTCATGAGGTGGCCAAAGTACTGGAGTTTCAGCTTTAGCATCAGTCCTTCGAAAGAACACCCAGGGCTGATCTCCTTCAGAATGGACTGGTTGGATCTCCTTGCAGTCCAAGGGACTCCCAAGAGTCTTCTCCAACACCACAGTTCAAAAGCATCAATTCTTCGGCGATCAGCTTTCTTCACAGTCCAACTCTCACATCCATACATGACCACTGGAAAAACCATAGCCTTGACTAGGCAGACCTTTGTTGGCAAAGTAATGTCTCTGTTTTTGTATATGCTATCTAGGTTGGTCATAGCTTTTCTTCCAAGGAGTAAGCGTCTTTTAATTTCATGGCTGCAGTCACCATCTGCAGTGATTTTGGAGCCCCCCCAAAATAAAGTTTGACACTGTTTCCACTGTTGCCCCATCTATTTCCCATGACGTGATGAGACCAGATGCCATGATCTTTGTTTTCTGAATGTTGAGCTTTAAGCCAACTTTTTCACTCTCCTCTTTCACTTTCATCAAGAGGCTTTTTAGTTCCTCTTCACTTTCTGCCATAAGGGTGGTGTCATCTGCATACTAATGCATATATATGGAATTTAGAAAGATGGTAATGATAACCCTGTACGCGAGACAGCAAAAGAGACATAGATGTATAGAACAGTCTTTTGGACTCTGGGAGAGGGAGAGGGTGAGATGATTTGGGAGAATGGCATTGAAACATGTATAATATCATATAAGAAACGAATTGCCAGACCAGGTTCATTGCAGGATACAGGATGCTTGGGGCTGGTGCACTGGGATGACCCAGAGGGATGGTACGGGGAGGGAGGTGGGAGGGGGGTTCAGGATGGGGAACATGTGTACACCCGTGGCAGATTCATGTTGATGTATGGCAAAACCAATACAATATTGAAAAGTAATTAGCCTCCAATTAAAATAAATAAATTTAAATTAAAAAAAAAAGAAGCTTGCCCTTGGATTAAGAATAATTTTGGAAATATCAATTAGATATTGCATTAGGCTGTGAATACCTGAGATATGAGGAATAGTAACTTAAGTATGTATTCTTTTGAGATTCTTTGAGGTTTCTACACCATCATGGTTTCCATTTTCAAGGTCACCTTATAGCCCAAGGTGCTACAGAAGCATCTCTGTTGCAGCCAATTGACTGAATCAACTCCCTTCAATCAGACATCAAGTGTATTTCATACACTGTCCCTTTCATACACTGTGTCCCTTTGTGACTCACAGGGTAGAATTTAATCTCACCAGCTGCAGGGCAGGCTGGGAAATGTAGTTTTAAATCTGCATGGTGATGCACCCAGCTTGGAGCTGAAGTTCTGTGACTAAGAATGAAAAATAGGAGTATTGAAAGGCAGCCAGCCATCTTTGCGTCCCCAGCACCTGGAAAGTTATCTGGTCTATTGACCATGCCCAGTAAATGCTCAGGGACTGAAGGTTTCCTCACGCACTTTCCTCTTTGCCTTACTTGTCTTCGAACATCCTCACCTTATCGCTTGGGATTTTTGGGTCTGGTCTATTCTCAGTCTTTTGCTACTTATTAGCTTCCTTCTCATGTCTCACCTTTTGTCCTTTTTAATGTTTTTCTCATCATTCCTGTCTTTGTTTCCCTTCATCACTGTGTGTGTTTTTTTTAATAGTAAAAAGAAACTATTTGTCAGCTATTTGTGGCTATTTGTCAGCCACAGAACTCTATAATTCTGACTGTAAAGAATAATTTGTGTTGTTGTACAGCAGAAACCAACACAATATTGTAAAGCAGTTATCTTCCAATTCAAAAACAAAGACACACACACACACAAAGCAAATAGGAAACATTAATAAAAAAGACAAACCTAGCAACAATAGTTATATACTCCATGCAAATGTCCTTCAAAAGGTAAGGCAAGATAAAAACATTTTCTGGCAAAAAAAAGAATAATTGAAGAGAGGAAATAAAAATTGCCTCAGTAAATTGATTAGTATGAAATCCTAAATTTTCTTTTTCTTTAAGTAACATATTTTAGATCATAATTATCCCAGTATTTATTCAGTTTTATTTCATTTTCTTTAACAAATAGATACGCAGAGGCTTATTTTTTGCTACATAAAGTGGTGTGTGTGTACGTACGGGTGTACATATGCACATGTGTATTACTTTATTAATATAGTGAGAATGAAAATGTGTGAGAGAAAGTAATGTGACATTAATAAATACAGATGGTCCAATACATATTTTTGTGAAAAGAGGGATATTTTATGAATCGAATGTTTTTCAATACCTTCTTAGAATCTGAATTAGGGATTTGAAATGTATTGATAATTTGTATTCAAGAAATGAAAATTATGTCAACAATTAAAAATTAAATAATTTTAACTTTTAGAACCCTGGGTATGCTGGGCGCCAGGAACTACCAGAGAACTTGAAAATTCAGTTCAGAACTGTTGCTATGATGGTTCCTGATAGACAGGTATGCATCAGGATTTAAAGCCATAATACGATTTATGTTCTTTACCTGTTCTTTACTAAAACTGAAAGGTCTCACTGTTAATTTGCAGATCATTATGCGAGTTAAACTTGCAAGCTGTGGTTTTCTTGAAAATGTTATCTTGGCTCAAAAGTTTTATGTACTTTACAAACTCTGTGAAGAGCAACTTACTAAGCAGGTAACTTTGTACATCTATTTTCCCCTTCGCTATGGAACTTGTTTTTTAACTTGCAATTTTGATAAGTACTAATTAGGGAGTTAAAAAAATTCCTTGACTCTTTCCTAAGATATGTTTATAATTAACTTGAACTTTTGATTATGTATTTTAAAAACTTTCCTAAGTTGAAATAATTATAGATTCCCAGGAAGTTGCAAAGACATGTACGAGATGTCCTGTGTACTCGTCATCCTGTTGACATAATTGTAGTACAATAACCAAACCAGAAGATTGACAATGGACAATAAACAGAGATTCCTAAGACTTCACATGCACTCGTGTGTGTGTGTGTGTATGAAGTGAAATGAAGTGAAGTCGCTCAGTTGTGTCCAACTCTTTGCGACCCCATGGACAGTAGCCTACCAGGCTCTGCCGTCCATGGAATTTTCCAGGCAAGAATACTGGAGTGGGCTGCCATTTCCTTCTCCAGGGGATCTTCCCAATCCAGGAATCGAACCCGGGTCGCCTATATTGCAGACAGACGCTTTTACCGTCTGAGTGTGTGTAGTTCTATCCAATTATGTCATAGAAAACAGAATTGTTTATCCCCACCAAGTACCCTCCCGCTACCCCTTATAGCCACGCTTACCTCTCTCCCAAACTCTGTATCCCCTCATAGGCCTAATCTTTTCTACGTCTCTGTAATTGTGTTATTTCAAGCATGTTACATAAGGTGAATCACATAGTATGTAACCAGTTGGTCATGCATTTTAAATGGTTGCCCCTCTGACTATCAGAGTGTATTGTTCTCAGAAAATCATGTGTGAGCACTGTCACCCAGCTTGATGTTTCCAGTGAAGTCATCTTTTTCAGTCAAAAGAAAGGCCGGAGAAGTGAGCTAACAGAGCTCTGCCGCTCAGTCACTCCAAAACTACAGTATATAAGTGCCATGTACACAGTGAGTCTGCACTTAGCATTTTTCAGCTGGATGATCCTCTTTATTTCTTTTCTCATCCTAGGTTCATTACGACTTTGGGTTGAGAAATATTCTATCTGTATTGAGGACACTTGGATCTCAAAAAAGAGCCAGACCAGAAGATAGTGAATTAAGCACGGTCATGAGAGGACTGAGAGATATGAACCTTTCTAAATTGGTATCTTTATTTTCTGGGTTAATTTCTCTTTCAAGATTTTGACCTAGCTGACAAGTGGGATTGGGCTCAAAAAGAGCTGTTAACATGGGTGTGTGTTGGGTTATGTATGTGAAGTTACCACTGACTGGGCTTCTGGAAGAAGGCACCCTCCTCCCGCCCCCAAGAAAAAAAACCCATGGCTTTGTATGAACCACAGGGGCCAGAAATGCATCCTTGCAAATGCCATAAAATAGGCTTCAACAGTGGGCTCCAGCCCCCAAATGTTAGTCCATTATTCATAATGTAACACAGATTCTAAACATGAAAATCTGGATTCATAGGGAACCACCAGAGCTTTTTGCTTTGTCTGTATGTGACTAGCTTTAACTATGTCTCTGCCAAAACATCAACACCATTTCTATTTTCTAAATGTGCGTTAAATGGTGGCTGCTGCTGCTAAGTCACTTCAGAGTACTGGAGTGGGTTGTCATTGCCTTCAATGCATGAAAGTGAAAAGTGAAAGTGAAGTCGCTCAGTCGTGTCTGACTCTTCGCGACCCCATGGACTGCAGCCCACCAGGCTCCTCTGTCCATGGGATTTTCCAGGCAAGAGTACTGGAGTGGGGTGCCATTGCCTTCTCCGGTTTGCTGTGGAGATTATGATAGTTATTTCACTGCTTGCACACTTTTCACAGATACAGCCATGTGGTCGTGAACTAGCTGATGGGCAGCTTCATGCGGCTTTTATTCGGGGCTTCTTGGAGCTGCGTATGGTGTCCGTGCCCTGGCAGTACACGGTTGAGGAAGGAGTGGACCTTAGGAACTCGCGTTCTAGTTACAAAACTAACAGCTAACATCTGCATACTTCACTTTATTACAGAATCTTTTCACGGGTACTGTCTTGTTTGAGTCTCACAGCCACCCTGGGGGCCATGGATCTCCTTATGAGGGAGCCACGTTTGTAGGACTCACCCACCATCATAGTCAGTTGAGAAACTGAAACCAAAATCCACAAGACTTTCTGATGTTAAACTACAGATATTTTCCTAATTAAAGTAGAATGTTAATACTCTGTTCTCTTGGGATTAGAGCTATTACTTACACGTTTTTAAGGTTAATGCATATACCTGTCGTATGATAAAGTAATGAGATCAAACCCTGGAGCAGTAGATTGGAGAAGACATTAAATGCCGACAGAGTTTTTTTAAAAACATTTTGTCTTGGGGTATGGCCGATTAACAATGTTGTGACAGTTTCAGGTGAACAGCAAAGGGACTCAGTCATACATGTATATAAATCCAGTTTCCACCAAACTTCCCTCCTGTCCAGGCTGCCACGTATTATTGAATAGAGTTCCCCGTGCTATAAAGCAGATCTTTTTATCCATTTTAGCTATCCATTTTAGCAGTGTCTACGTGTCCATCTCAGACTCTAAGTATCGCTTCCCCCCATCCTCTCCTTCACCCCTCTGGCAACCGTCCAGTTCATTCTCTAAGTCTATGAGTCTCTTTCTGTTTTGTAAGTTCATTCCTATCATTTCCTTTTAGATTCCGCATATAAGAGAGATGTTTCCCCTTCTATGTCTGACTTACTTCACTCAGTACAACAATCTCTAGGTCCATCCATGTTGCTGAAAATGGCATTATTTCATTCTTTTTAATGTAAATGCCAGGGAAATTTGGGTGCAATGCTGTAGGTAATGTGGACTCAGGGGTGGTGTTTGGGAGAAAGTGCTAGAGCATACAGGTGTGGCCAGGAGAATAATATGATTATTTGGGCATGAGATGATAAGTGCTATGAGCTTCATTTTTGACCTAAATGAGTAAATTTATTCTTTGCCACCTTAGATTGATGAAGATGAACCCCTGTTCCTCAGCTTAATCAATGACCTGTTTCCAGGATTACAACTAGATAGTAATAGTTACGTGGAACTGCAAGCTGCAGTCGCCAACCAGGTTCAGCTGGAAGGTTTGATTAACCATCCACCCTGGAATCTCAAACTCGTGCAGGTAAAATATTTTTCATCTATTATCAGTATGATGCTCAATGAGTGTTGTTAGAGGTTGTCATTTGGAGAGAAGAACTTGTGATATTAGTCTTGCTTGATGTTAAGGTTGAGACTAAATAAAGCACATCATTACAAGAAGAGTCCTCAGCGGGGGGTGTTAGTACTAAGGACTTTAGCATGGTTTTACCCTGCTTCACACTAACCAAGCACTTACTGAAGTTACTTACACCCATGAGGTTAGGTGGTAACCAGAATCTCGAGAATAGCTGGGAGGAGATAGCAGGTTATGAAAATGCAGGGAGGGACTTCCCTGATGGTCCAGTAGTTGGGATTCTGTGTTTCCACTGCAGGGGCCTTGGGTTCCATTCTTGGTTGGGGAACTGGAATCTCACGAGCTGTGCAGCATGACCAAAAAAAAACCACAAAAAACCCCACAGGGAAATGGAATGCCATAGCTGGGGGCCTTCGTGGGGCATGGAGCCCGAGGAATCTGTGGCTGCTACTCTGTTTCTGCTTTGTGTGTGGGCGTGTTCACACCTAAACTAAATCCTTTGCCTGTGTCTCTTGGTGTGTTTCTGTCAATTACATTTTATCCTTGTGACAACCTATCAGTGATTTTATCAGGAAGATCCCTGAAACTGTTGCAGAGTTGCTGAATTAAATCCCTATGAGCTTGACGCATTGGGAGTATTTTCCCGTGCCTTGGAAAATGAAAGCATTGAAATTGTGGAAAGTGTCAAAAACAGCATTTGAAAAGTAATGATTCTTAACTTACTCTTGTAAGCAGTGCAAGTGTATGAGACAGACTCAGATCTTACAAAGAAAATATATGGGGAGAAATCAAGGTATTTTTCATCATCTATGTAATGGAAATCATTCCATTAAAAAAAATCCTGGGAAAACCTCACTTTACATGTGATGTGCATACAGGGGAATTGAGAACTTCAGATGCACAAGCTGGATTTAGAAAAGGTAGAGGAACCAGAGGTCAAATTGCCAACATCTGCTAGATGATACAAAAAGCAAGGGAATTACAAAAAAAAAAAATCTACTTCTGTTTCATTGACCATACTAACACTTTTGACTGTATGAATCACAACAAACTGTGGAAAATTCTTAAAGAGATGGGAACACCAGACCACCTTATCTTCCTCCCAAAAAACCTGCATGCAAGACAAGAAGCAAGAGTTAGAATCGGATATGGAACAATGGCCTGGTTCAAAATTGGGAAAGGAGTACATCAAGGCTGTATATTGTCACCCTGCTTACTTAACTTCTATGCAGAGTACATCATGAAAAATGCCAGGCTGGATAAAGCACAAGATGGAATCAAGATTGCCAGGAGAAATATTAACAACCTCAGATATGCAGATGACACCTGTCTAATGGTAGAAAGTGAAGAGGAATTGAAGAGCCTCTTAATGAGGGTGCAGGTGGAGAGTGAAAAAACTGGCATAAAACTCAACATTCAGAAAACTAAGATCATCACATCTGGTCCCATCACTTCATGGCAAATAGATGGGGGAAAAGTGGAAACAGTGACAGATTTTATTTTCTTGGGCTCCAAAATCACTGTGGACAGTGACTTGAAAAGACGCTTGGTCCTTGGAAGAAAAGCAATGACAAACCTAGACAGCATATTAAAAAGCAGAGACATCACTTTACTGAAAAAGGTCTGTATAGTCAAAGCTATGGTTTTGCCAGTAGTCATACAGGATGTGAAAATCGGACCATAAAGAAGACTGAGCACTGAAGAATTGATGCTTTTGAACTATGGTACTAGAGAAGGCTCTTGAGAGTCTCTTGGATAGCAAGGAGATCAAACCAGTCAATCCTGAAGGAAATCAACCCTGAATATTCACTGAAAGGACTGATGGTGAAGCTCCAATACTTTGGCCACCTGATGGAAGAGCTGACTCATTTTAAAAGCCCCTGATGCTGAGAAAGATGGAGAGCAGGAGGAGAAGGGGGTGAGAGAGGATGATATGGTTGGATGGCATCACTGACTCAATGGACATGAGTTTGAGCAAACTCAGGGAGATAGTGAAAGACAGAGAAGCCTGGTGTGTTGCAGTTCATGAGGGCGCAGAGTCGGACATGACTTAGCCACTGAACAGCAATGCATACAGTATACTGAGCACTGAAATCTTCTCTCAGTTGGTGGGGGACTAGAATATTGTGTTGTTACTTAATGTCAAACACATTACCGTTGAATATAATATGGCCAGTACCTCTGTTGCTTTTAAACTATGGATTACAGAGCTAATACATTTCTATCTAAAACTTAGGAAAGTAACTCAAATTTTACTCTGATCAGCTATGAGACCTTTGACTTTTTGTTTTCATTAAGAAAACTGTAGAGAGGACTTTGTAACAGACACTGTCCATGTTCTTTGTATGTCTCCTTGAATCTCTCTTACCTCAACCTTGCACTCCTTCCCTGACTTCTAGAACTGTGATTCCAATCCCAAATACACCACTCTCTGCAGGAGGGTCAGTGCCATTTTTTCTGGAAGGTGCAAAGTGCAGACAGTGCATGGGAGTTTTTTCTCCCCTACCCCCAAACAACCCTTCCTTAGTTAAGGACATATGGGTGATGTGGGGAGTTCCCTGGTGGTCTAGTGGTTAATACTATGCATTCCCAATGCAGGGGGCCTGGGTTTGATCCCTGATTAGGAAACTTGATCCTGCATGCTGCAACTAAGAGCTGGCACAGCCAAATAAATAATTAAAAAAACCAACAGAACACTCGATAAAGACTTATGGGTGATGCAGTCAAAAAGTCAAGTTCTGCTTCCAGTTGAAACAGAGAGGTATAAAGGTGCCCCGAGGACCAGTCTTAAGTCTCCCCTCTACAGGATTTTTGTCTTCAGTCACACCATGCTTGACCTGTCCCCGTTCCTGTCCTTCCCTTACTCCATTAAAAGTTTCCCTGGTGGTCATTCACTTGTACAGGAAACTCAACGTCCAGCTGTGCCTCTGGGGAACCAGAAGCCTGATGTTTAACTTGGGTCTTGGCAGAGATGGTGTGTATCGCTGCTTTCCACCACTAGGGGACAGTATCACCACATGTGATACAGAGAAAGCCTGTTTGTGGAAAAACCACTTCTATGTTATCAGCAAACTGAAATGACAAGGAGTATGTCATATCAAGTAGTTTGAGACAGAAAAACTAGATCCTGAATTGATTACTCCCAAAATGTAATTAAAGTCCCACATTGTCATCACTTTCTCACTTTTAACATTTTAAAAGTTTGCTACTCACCTTCCATGAAACAAAGTTTTGGGGGGGTCATATTCCATTTTTAAGTACTGAACCAGTTACTATCTAAAGCTTTTAAGATCCTGTTTAAAGCTTTTAAAATTTCTTCACATGACTTCTATGAACGTGTGCAGGAGACTCCTAAGTTATATTTTTTGATTGATCATCTCATTGTGTAGTTGTATGAGACGTCTCTGGTCCGTCATGGTTTGATGACTCTTGGGCCCAGCGGGTCTGGGAAGACAATGGTCATAACAATCCTGATGAAGGCACTGACAGAGTGTGGAAGGCCTCACAGGGAGATGAGAATGAATCCCAAAGCTATTACCGCTCCTCAGATGTTTGGCCGACTGGACACAGCGACCAATGACTGGACAGACGGGATTTTTTCTACTCTGTGGAGAAAAACATTAAAAGCTAAAAAAGGTACACGCAAACTCTTTTCTGCTGATCATTATTTTTTCCTGCCAGTTTATCTGCAACTCAGTATTTAATTTTCCTTTTTGATCATCCACAGGTGAAAAGTGATTTTCTGTTCTTATTTTTGGCAGGTGAAAACATTTTCCTCGTTTTAGATGGCCCTGTGGATGCCATTTGGATTGAGAACTTAAATTCCGTGTTGGATGACAATAAAACCCTCACACTGGCCAACGGAGATCGCATCCCCATGGCCCCAAGCTGCAAGCTTTTGTTTGAAGTCCACAATATCGAGAACGCCTCTCCAGCCACGGTTTCTAGGATGGGCATGGTGTACATCAGCAGCTCTGCCCTCAGCTGGAGACCAATACTGCAGGTGGGGACTGGAGACCTACAGAAGCGCGTTTAGTGTCTTTACATGTCTCGCTTTCTCCATGTCTTGCTCTCTTATAAACAGAGATTCTGTTTCTTTGCTGTAGGCATGGTTGAAGAAGCGTACTACTCAGGAAAATAATGTATTCCTAACTCTGTATGATAAAATATTTGAGGATGCATATACATTTATGAAACTGAACCTCAATCCGAAAATGCAGCTCTTAGAGTGCAACTATATTGTGCAAGTAAGATATGTTTTTTGTACACTTATTACTTAAGATTTGAAATTCCTGCCACCTCCCACACACACACTCAGTTGCAGTTTAGAGGTATCTGAAATGGAAGGTTCACAGAGTCCATCAAAATCTTTCTGTGATGTGGCATTGAAGCGTCTGAGAATTTGGATTCCTATTAAAGATCTTTTTGATTCACTTACTGCCATCTCTTCATGAGTTTCACCTCCCAGGGTAGTATTGTCAGGGGAAGTGGAATGAACTATCTTTCCCACCATTCAAGCTCAGTCTAACCTTCCCAGAAAGAGTGTCCAAAAATGAGAGCAGACAAGATAAATAGAGCTGGTAGTTCTACAGAAAGCACAACAAGGAGCTGGTGGCAAACAGGAAAATTTGGGTGGAAGTCTCGGCTTTGCACATTTAGTGTGTGTATTAGATAGGGAAAGCCTCGAAGCGGCTCTCCAAGTAGTTTGTAACCTCATGTTTTTCCCCTCTACTCAGTTTTCCTTTCAAGTCTTTGGAAGAAACAGAACTAATCATGAATTTCTTTCTCTCTCTCTCTCTTTTTTCTGTTTCTTTTATATTTGTTTTTTAAAAGATTTATTTATTTAATTGGAGGATAATTACTTTGCAATTTGATGGTGGTTTTTGTCGTACAGCAATATGAATTGGCCGTAGGTGTACATGTGTCCCCTCCATCCTGAACCTCCCTCCCATCTCCCTCCCTACCCTATCCCTTAGATTTTTCAAAGGCTGTCCTGATTCTAGTCCATAGGTGATCGCTTATTATCCATTCTAGTGCTCTGATTCTCTGTCAGTACGGGGGACATCAGTCAGGGAGGCTGGGTGGCTTAGAAATAATTCACGAAGCTCACAAATCATTGAAATGATTTTATTTTGAAAGACAAAGGATGTCTTACTATAGATACTGTTTTTTTTTCTGATGCCATGTGGGAGTTGACACACCTTTCTTGACGGGGCAAATAGTCAATGTTCTAGGCTTTGCACAACTTTCCATCCCAACCCCTCAGCTCTACTGTTGCAATACAGAAACAGCCAGACACAATGGATGAGACTGTGTTTCAGAAACACTTCATTTGCTAAGCAAGTGGCTGGCCCCTGGGGCCACAGTGTGCTGAGCCTTGCAACATGTTAAAAATAAATAAAATCTTTGATCTATAAAATTTGGAATAACCAAACTTTAGAACTGGAAACTACCTAAGGAAACATCTAGTCTAGGCTTTTTGCTTCCCAGATTAGGAAACTGAGACTCAGAGATGTTAGTGGCATGAGTTGGGGGAAGAAACTACACCTCCACATTCCCAGTTTGGTGTCTTTTCTGTGCAGTCATGCAGTCTGCCTAAAGCAGAATGACTTTTCTTCTAAATGCCACTGGCTGTAGGACACTGATCAAGCCATAACTGGGGATATATTTGTTTTCTTCTCTCGTTCTCTCCTTCTTTTAAAGTTATTATTATATTTAAATGTTTATTTTAAAATCTAAATATAACACTTAATTTTATTGTATTTTAAATATTTTCAGTCTCTCAATCTTCTGGAAGGCTTAATCCCCTCCAAAGAAGAAGGTGGCATTTCGTGTGTCGAACATCTTCATAAATTATTTGTGTTTGCTCTAATGTGGAGTTTAGGAGCCCTTCTGGAATTAGAAAGCAGAGACAAGCTTGAAGCTTTTATGCGAAGTCATGAAAGCAAGCTAGATTTACCAGAAATACCTAAAGGCTTGACTCAAACCATGTATGAGTTCTATGTTACTGATTATGGTAAGCACAGTGACTTACGTCTGAAACAAAATAACATTTTTTTTAATGGAATAGAGATAAACTCCATAAAATCTTCTATGGGAAATGTTAAGCCAATTGTGAATAACATAATTGCTAATACTATTTTTAAAGTGCATCTATGGAAACAAGACTAGGATTTTGCATATGAGCTGGGAATGGTTATAGAGGCTCTTGACTTCACCTTTTGCAGTTATCTAAGTGAAGTCTAACATAAATAAGTTTCTTTTTCTATTGCTTGAAGAGGAAGGGTAGAAGTATAGAGAACACAGACTCTTCATGATGCAAAGTGTGGTAATGCAGTATTAGAACTTCTTTGTTGGAAACATCAGAATAAGCAGAGAATTAAGCAAGCAGATAGGGACCCTACTTATGTGTAGCAGACTTGGCAAAGTCCCATGCCGCAGCCCCCTAACCCACCATAGGTGTCAGGGCCCAGCTTCAGTTCAGTTCAGTCGCTCAGTCGTGTCCGACTCTTCGCGACTCCATGAATCACAGCACGCCAGGCCTCTCTGTCCATCACCAACTCCCGGAGTTCACTCAGACTCACGTCCATCGAGTCAGTGATGCCATCCAGCCATCTCAGAAGCTAATTATGAAATGAATCCTTAAATCTAGATGTTAATTCTCTTACAATCTAGAGCCAATCCAAAGATGGTTCTTTGGAAAGAGCGGTAAAATTGGTCAATCTCTTACGAAAGAGACTGGGGGGAAAAAGAGAAGATGTAGATTACCATGAGCCAGCTTGAGAGAGGAAACATTACTACAGACCCTAAACATGTTAAAATAAGAAGTGATTATTAGAAACTATGTTAATGAAAGTACATTTGACAGTATAGATGCTGGGCATTTATTCTAGGGGTGGAAGATTGGATTAACATTTAAAAACCAGTCAGTGTAATTCACCATATTGATATACAAAAAACCAAGCAATTTATATGTCATCTAAATAGATGCAGAAAGTACATTTGACAAAATTTTAACATTCTTCTATGGTAGAAGGATGATAGCAATTTTTCTATGATAAAACTATGACGAAACTCGCAGGATACTAGAATTAGAAACTTCATCATTATGATAAAGAATATCTTCAAAAAAGCTAAATATACTGAATGGTGTGCTGCAGTCCATGGAGTCACACAGAATCAGACATGACTTAGTAACTGTACAAATACTTAATGGTGAAAGACTGACTACTTCCCAGGTTCAGAAACAAGAATATCCTTTCTCACCACTTCTGTTCAGCATTGTACCGGATGTTTTAGCCAGTGCAAAAAGTCAGTAAATAAATTAATACAAACACACACACAAATAAAATACCTACAAATTGGAAGAAACCAAGTAAATTTCTCTTTACTTGCAGATATTATAACCTCCCTCCAAAATGTTGTTAGAACTAGTATAATGAGTTTAGCAAGGTAACGGAATGAAAGAACAGTATATAATAATAATTTGTATTTCTGTATGCTCACAACAAATTGGAAACTGAAATTTTAATATAGAATTCAAAATGGCATCCAAAAATGAAATATATAAGGATAAATTTAATGAAATATGTATAAAAATTTGTATACTGAAAACTATAAAACTGCTGAGAGAAATTAAAGAAGCCCTGAATAAATGGAAAGATAAATCTGGTTTACAAATCAGAAAATACAGTATTCTTAAGATGTTACTTTCCCTGAACTGATCTATATACTTAGTGCAATCACAATGAAAAATCTCAATAGGTTTTTTTTTTGGTTGAAATTTATAAATGAATTATAAACTTTTATGGGAATGCAAAGAATAACCAAATCAATTTTTAAAAAACAAAGATGTAACACTATGTCATGATTTCACTAAAGTTAACATCTCTTTAAAAGTCACTATGAAAATAAAATGACCCATTTTGGCCACAGAATGGAAACAAATTTTTAAGAGACATATATCTGATAAAAGAATTTTATCCAGAATACATAAAGAACTCTTGCAATTCAATAATAACAAGTAGACAGCCAATCTAAATTTTTTAAATGGGCAATAACTTTAAATAGATGCTGTACCAAAGATTTATGAATGGTGAAAAAGAGAATATGAAGAGATATTCAACATGATTGCTCATCAGGGAAATGCAAATTAAAATTGCAATGGAGTATCACTTCACAGTCACTAGAATGACTAAATTCTAATTAATTTAATGCCTAAAATGGGAATATCAATAACCTCAGATAGGCAGATGACACCACCCTTATGGCAGAAAGTGAAGAAGAACCAAAGAGCCTCTTGATGAAAGTGAAAGAGGAGAGTGAAAAAGTTGGCTTAAAGCTCAACATTCAGAAAATTAAGATCATGGCATCTGGTACCATCACTTTATGGCAAATAGATGGGGAAACAGTGGAAACAGTGGCTGACTTTTTCTGGGCTCCAAAATCACTGCAGATGGTGACTGCAGCCATGAAATTAAAAGACGCTTACTCCTTGAAAGGAAAGTTATGACCAACCTAGACAGTATATTGAAAAGCAGAGACATTACTTTGCCAACAAAGATCCGTCTAGTCAAGGCTGTGGTTTTTCCAGTGGTCATGCATGGATGTGAGAGTTGGACTATAAAGAAAGCTGAGTGCCAAAGAACTGATGCTTTTGAACTGTGGTGTTGGAGAAGACTGTTGGGAGTCCCTTGGACTGCAAGGAGATCCAACCAGTCCATCCTAAAGGAGATCAGTCCTGAGTGTTCATTGGAAAGACTGATGTTGAAGCTGAAACTCCAATACTTTGGCCACCTGATGCGAAGAGTTGACTCATTGGAAAAGACTCTGATGCTGGGAGGGATTGGGGGCAGGAGGAGAAGGGGATGACAGAGGATGAGATGGCTGGATGGCATCACCGACTCAATGGACATGAGTTTGGGTAAACTCCTGGAGTTGGTGATGGACAGGGAGGCCTGGCATGCAGTGATTCATGGGGTCGCAAAGAGTCGGACACGACTGAGTGACTGAACTGAACTGAACTGAAAATGGCAAGGTTCATAATACCAAATTCTAGCAAGAATGTGGAACAAGCGCAGCTCTCACATCCAACAGTGTGCCCACTTTGCTAACTACACAGTGGTGCACAAGATGCAGCCTCTATGGAAAACCCTTTAGCCACTAATGTTTAATCCTTAAAACTTAAACATACACATACCATAGGACTCCATAATTTGCAAGGAAAGTTGAAATCAGGGCTGTTCCTCCAATGATGAATATTTGCTTTGCTGCTATCAAATGTGTACTCTTCCTCTCTCTTTCCATGCATTCTATGTACACAGTTACTTTTTGGGTAAATTTCTGAATCGTGGTTCTTTTGGAAGATTTTTAAAATGGCGGTTAAATTCAAGAATGCAATCAACAATGAGGGTCGTTCCATTTAAATGACCACAATATAAACATCTCTGGCCAAGTTTGCATGACTAACAGTGATGCTGACACCATAGATTGAATGGTGCTTTCCAGAGATGCTAAAATGTAAATAAGATACTTTTCTTAGAATTGATGGAATGTACTTATAATGCTTATTATAACAATAATGTTGTTGTTGTGTTAGTCACTCAGCATGTACAACTCTGCTTCTCTGTTCTACTTCAACTTTTCTTCTCTGGATCCTCCAGGCAAGAATTCTAGAGTGGGTAGCCCTTCTTCTCCAGGGCATCTTCCCAACCCAGGGATGGAACCGGGTCTCCTGCATTGCAGGCAGATTCCTTACAGTCTGAGCTTCTAGAAGAGCTATTGGTAGTAGCTATAAGTCAGGGATCTGGGCATTCTGTTAACCTAGCTTTAGGGCTAGGTTTATTTTTTTCCCATTTCTCATGGTAAGCATCCTAAGTCTGGTAATCTATTATCCTTGTTTTGGTCTTTCCCATCCTTTTAGTTAATGTGGCTTTCCTACTAGATACTAAACATATCATTGGTTATAATTCCATTTTAGGTCAGAGCTCTCTAGATAAATAATAATTTAAAGGTGATTTTGTAAAGAGGCAAAACAAATTTAAATTCTCAGATGCCACGTACATTAGCTTAGCAGATAGGTTAACATATTTTATGAAGATGTTTTAAATGTTTATTTCTGTTGATTGTTTATAGCACTTATATTTTTGTATGCTGAGATAACTTTTGAAGAATGCAGTTTTATTAAGATCCATTTTAATTATTGCATAGGTGATTGGGAGCATTGGAATAAGAAGCTTCAGCCGTATTATTATCCAACTGACAGTGTTCCAGAATATTCATCAATTTTGGTTCCAAATGTTGACAATGTTAGAACAAATTTTTTGATAGACACCATTGCAAAACAGCATAAAGTAAGTTTGATAGTTTTGTTGACTGAAAAAAATGCACAATCTAAAAGCTGAGAGTTATGTTTTTTTATTTAAATTTATTTATTTTAATTGGAGGCTAATTACAATATTGTATTGGTTTTGCCATACATCAACATGAATCCACCACGTGTTCCCCATCCTGAACCCCCCCTCCCACCTCCCTCCCTGTACCTATTTGGTGGACATTCTTCAGACTTCAAGTCCAGGACACAGCATCTCAGATAGTGTTCTGAGGAGGCAGAGTTTGGGGGGGAGGTCAGGACACATAGAAATTTTTGTAACCAAAGACCAGGTAGTCGGAACATCATGAAATGATGTTTTTTAATGAAAACAAACAAACAAACAAAAACCCAGGTATCTCAAGTTAAGGAATTTAGCACTTTCCATGTGCGGAAAGATTCGAGTCTGGACTCACTAAAGTCATCCCTGTGATATGTGGGGCCAGTAGCCTGTGTTTCCTCAGTTTCTTAGATCATTGCAAACCATGTAAGAAACACAACTCTTTTTACAACCACAAGTGGGAAAAGTAAAGTTCAAAGGGCTGGAGGTGGTGTCATTTCAAAGAAACCTGTTCGGCAAATGAACTCCGGTTCCCAAAATACGCTCGAACTCTGCTGATTTTCAGCTTGCTAAGGAAAGTGGATGTCTGCCTGCAAAGTCCCTCCCCTGGTCACATGACCACTCACCCACGTTTTCTTCCAGTACATTTTCTTCCAGCATGCATTGTACATTTATGTCTTTAATTCAACTAGGATTTATTTTGATGTAGGTTTAATTCTTAAAAGTAACTAAAACCTACCGTTAATTTATAGAATGAAAGAATGGCTACTAGAACCATAATATGTTTAAAACTAAACATTTTATAACACCTTTTAACATGATTATCCTACTATTGCAGGCTGTTTTACTCACAGGGGAGCAGGGAACTGCAAAAACTGTAATGATTAAGGCCTATTTGAAAAAATATGACCCAGAAGTACAGTTATCTAAAAGTCTAAACTTTTCATCTGCCACAGAGCCAATGATGTTTCAGGTAAAATCTATCATTTGCAGTAGTCATTAACTTATTAAATATATTAAGTAGTTGATACATGTATATGCAAATAAAACATTGATATATATAGCCGTCCCTCAGTATCCATGGAGGATTAGTGCCAAGACTCCTGGGAGAACTCAATTGCATACAGTGGGTAGTGTTTGCATATAACCTGTGCATATCCTCCCATATACTCTAAAATAATCCCGATTATTTATAGTACCTAATACATGATAATTCTATGTAAATGGTTGTAAATGCTATGTGAATAGTTTCCAGTGTGAGACAAATTCAAGTTTTGCTTTTTGAAACTTGCTGGAATTCCCCCCACCCCTGCCCCCAATACTTTTGATGGAAGTTGATTGAATCCAAGGACTTGGAAGCCATGAATATGAAGGGCTGACTGTAGACGTGTCTTGAAAGAATCAGTATTGCAGTTGCCATTCAGCTACTTAACCTTCCTAAGGCTGACACTGAAGCCACATTCAAATAGCATGTTTTGGCCTAATAGTGAAGCTGAAGCTGAACATTGGAGTGTCGTTTGATGTAAATTAATGATAAATAGTCCAACAACTTATTTTTTAAAGTTCACAGTATTTATTTGAATAATAATATCACCCATTAAATAAATAAGTCAGTTATATTCTACTCTGAAAAGCTCATCATTTTTATTTTTTTTTATTTATTTTTTTTTTGCATTTTTTAAAAAATTTTATTTTATTATATTAGTTTTGCCAAATATCGAAATGAATCCGCCACAGGTATACATGTGTTCCCCATCCCGAACCCTCCTCCCTCCTCCCTCCCCATACCATTCCTCTGGGTCGTCCCAGTGCACCAGCCCCAAGCATCCAGTATCGTGCATCGAACCTGGACTGGCAACTCGTTTCATACATGATATTTTACATGTTTCAATGCCATTCTCCCAAATCTTCCCACCCTCTCCCTCTCCCACAGAGTCCATAAGACTGTTCTATATATCAGTGTTTCTTTTGCTGTCTCGTACACAGGGTTACTGTTACCATCTTTCTAAATTCCATATATATGCGTTAGTATACTGTATTGGTGTTTTTCTTTCTGGTTTACTTCACTCTGTATAATAGGCTCCAGTTTCATCCACCTCATTAGAACTGATTCAATTCTTCAATATCCACAAATCAATCAATGTAATACACCACATTAACAAATTGAAAAATAAAAACCATATGATTATCTCAATAGATGCAGAGAAAGCCTTTGACAAAATTCAACATCCATTTATGATCAAAACTCTCCAGAAAGCAGGAATAGAAGGAACATACCTCAACATAATAAAAGCTATATATGACAAACCCACAGCAAACATTATCCTCAATGGTGAAAAATTAAAAGCATTTCCTCTAAAGTCAGGAACAAGACAAGGGTGCCCACTTTCACCATTACTTTTCAACATAGTTTTGGAAGTCTTGGCCACAGCAATCAGAGCAGAAAAAGAAATAAAAGGAATCCAAATTGGAAAAGAAGAAGTAAAGCTCTCACTGTTTGCAGATGACATGATCCTCTACATAGAAAACCCTAAAGACTCCACCAGAAAATTACTAGAACTAATCAATGACTATAGTAAAGTTGCAGAATATAAAATCAACACACAGAAATCCCTTGCATTCCTATACACTAATAATGAGAAAACAGAAAGAGAAATTAAGGAAACAATTCCATTCACCATTGCAATGGAAAGAATAAAATACTTAGGAATATATCTACCTAAAGAAACTAAAGACCTATATATAGAAAACTATAAAACACTGGTGAAAGAAATCAAAGAGGACACTAACAGATGGAGAAATATACCATGTTCATGGATTGGAAGAATCAATATAGTGAAAATGAGTATACTACCCAAAGCAATCTATAGATTCAATGCAATCCCTATCAAGCTACCAACAGCATTCTTCACAGAGCTAGAACAAATAATTTCACAATTTGTATGGAAATACAAAAAACCTCGAATAGCCAAAGCGATCTTGAGAAAGAAGAATGGAACTGGAGGAATCAACCTACCTGACTTCAGGCTCTACTACAAAGCCACAGTTATCAAGACAGTATGGTACTGGCACAAAGACAGAAATATAGATCAATGGAACAAAATAGAAAGCTCAGAGATAAATCCACGCACATATGGACACCTTATCTTTGACAAAGGAGGCAAGAATATACAATGGATTAAAGACAATCTCTTTAACAAGTGGTGCTGGGAAATCTGGTCAACCACTTGTAAAAGAATGAAACTAGAACACTTTCTAACACCATACACAAAAATAAATTCAAAATGGATTAAAGATCTAAACATAAGACCAGAAACGATAAAACTCCTAGAGGAGAACATAGGCAAAACACTCTCTGACATACATCACAGCAGGATCCTCTATGACCCACCTCCAAGAATATTGGAAATAAAAGCAAAAATAAACAAATGGGACCTAATTAACCTTAAAAGCTTCTGCACATCAAAGGAAACTATTAGCAAGGTGAAAAGACAGCCTTCAGAATGGGAGAAGAGAATAGCAAATGAAGCAACTGACAAACAACTAATCTCGAGAATATGCAAGCAACTCCTACAGCTCAACTCCAGAAAAATAAATGACCCAATCAAAAAATGGGCCAAAGAACTAAATAGACATTTCTCCAAAGAAGACATACAGATGGCTAACAAACACTTGAAAAGATGCTCAACATCACTCATTATCAGAGAAATGCAAATCAAAACCACTATGAGATACCATTTCACACCAGTCAGAATGGCTGCGATCCAAAAGTCTACAAGTAATAAATGCTGGAGAGGGTGTGGAGAAAAGGGAACCCTCTTCCACTGTTGGTGGGAATGCAAACTAGTACAGCCACTATGGAGAACAGTGTGGAGATTCCTTAAAAAACTGGAAATAGAACTGCCTTATGACCCAGCAATCCCACTGCTGGGCATACACACTGAGGAAACCAGAAGGGAAAGAGACACGTGTACCCCAATGTTCATCGCAGCACTGTTTATAATAGCCAGGACATGGAAGCAACCTAGATGTCCATCTGCAGATGAATGGATAAGAAAGCAGTGGTACATATACACAATGGAGTATTACTCAGCCATTAAAAAGAATACATTTGAATCAGTTCTAATGAGGTGGATGAAACTGGAGCCTATTATACAGAGTGAAGTAAACCAGAAAGAAAAACACCAATACAGTATACTAACGCATATATATGGAATTTAGAAAGATGGTAACAGTAACCCTGTGTACGAGACAGCAAAAGAGACACTGGTGTATAGAACAGTCTTATGGATTCTGTGGGAGAGGGAGAGGGTGGGAAGATTTGGGAGAATGGCATTGAAACATGTAAAATATCATGTATGAAACAAGTTGCCAGTCCAGGTTCGATGCACGATACTGGATGCTTGGGGCTGGTGCACTGGGACAACCCAGAGGGATGGAATGGGGAGGGAGGAGGGAGGAGGGTTCAGGATGGGGAACACATGTATACCTGTGGCGGATTCATTTTGATATTTGGCAAAACTAATACAATTATGTAAAGTTTAAAAATAAAATTAAAAAAAAAAAGAACTGATTCAAATGTATTCTTTTTAATGGCTGAGTAATACTCCATTGTGTATATGTACCACAGCTTTCTTCTCCATTCATCTGCGGATGGACATCTAGGTTGCTTCCATGTCCTGGCTATTATAAACAGTGCTGCGATGAACACTGGGGATACACGTGTCTCTTTCCCTTCTGGTTTCCTCAGTGTGTATGCCCAGCAGTGGGATTGCCGGGTCATAAGGCAGTTCTATTTCCAGTTTTTGAAGGAATCTCCACACTGTTCTCCATAGTGGCTGTACTAGTTTGCATTCCCACCAACAGTGGAAGAGGGTTCCCTTTTCTCCACACCCTCTCCAGCATTTATTGCTTGTAGACTTTTGGATAGCAGCCATTCTGACTGGCGTGAAATGGTACCTCATAGTGGTTTTGATTTGCATTTCTCTGATAATGAGTGATGTTGAACATCTTTTTCATCATTTTTAGAAATGGATTGAAGTGTAATGCATAAAACAGACTGTTTCCTTTTCTCTAGAGAACAATTGAAAGCTATGTGGACAAGCGGATGGGAAGCACATATGGGCCACCTGGAGGCAGAAAGATGACTGTATTTATTGATGACATTAATATGCCCGTGATTAATGAATGGGGAGATCAGGTATGACTAAAATATCTCATGTAGGTGATATTTAACCAGTATTCTTGGTTATATATATGGGCTTCCCTGGTGGCTCAGATGGTAAAGAATCTGCCTGCAATGCAGGTGACCTAGGTTCCATCCCTGGGTCGGGAAGATCCCCTGGAGAAGGAAATGGCAACATGCTCCAGTATTCTTGTCTGCAGAATTCCATGGACAGAGGAGTCTGGTGGTCTACAGTCCATGGGGTTGCAAAGAGTCAGATACAACTGACACTTTCACTTTTACTTGGTTATATATAAAAGATCAATAACTGTCACTTGATTAAGCCTAGTAATAATTCTCCATCTTTTTTGACCTCTGGTGATAGGTGACATTCTCCTTTCTTGAAATCCCTGTATGCTTCTCCCCATGTTCCCTTCTATCTCTTTGACTGCTTGATTTCAGTGTACTTTCTGGCTTCTCTCTTCCTTTCCCCAGGGTTTTATCTTTGTTCTCTTATTTCTCACTCTACATACTCTTTTCCAGGAGTATGTGATGTTTAGAAAACACTGAAAAAAGGAGATAGCTCTTTTATACACCACTGACCTATTTGTGATCGTCTATCAACCCCAGACTCACTTCCCTTAGAGGACCTCACAGATGCTACTACCTGGGTTCAGCATGTTCCTGGCGGGATCCCCAACACCCCTTCCCACTGCTGTCCACTGCCTTTCCAACAGCACCACCGGAGCCCACCAGGACCGGTCACACCCCTTCCACCAACATCAGGTTTACCTTTGATGTCACCAGGAGGTCAGGACTCCCAGGCCCATCCATGCTCAGCCTGAGACTGATTCCCATCAGTGCTGCTTGGCCCTTCTCTGACCCCATCTCCTACATTCCCTCCTCGTAAAAACCCTCTGTGCACCGTCAGAGGTCATGGTTCATCCACAAAGTGAAAAGTGAAAGTGTTCGTCGATCAGCTGTGTCCAACTCTTTGTGACCCCATGGACTGTAGCCTCTCAGGCTCCTCTGTCCATGGGATCTCCCAGGCAAGAATACTGGAGTGAGTTGCCATTTCTTCCTCCAGGGGATCTTCCTGACCCAGGGTTGGAACACAGATCTCCTGCATTGCAAAATTCCCTGAAAATTCAGCTTCTCCTCTGAGCTTTTCCTCACCATCTTGCTCCAGTGGGAAACCGAGGATGCTGCTTTCCCTGCATACTTCTCACCTGGATGTGAGGGAGGGGTCCTCGGTTCCTTTGGTGCTGCGTCGCCCTCCAACCCCCAAAACCCCCGGCCAAAGATTTCAGTCCCTGGATCACTGATACTCTCTGTCCAGGGCTGCCCCAGGCTCCAGGGTCATTGTCATGGTGTGTACAATGTGTCATAGCACAGAGACTCGCACGTCAGAGAACCTTGCATGTAGTTTAATGCTCTGCTCTCACTGTCTTGAAATTCCTAATAATGATTTTTGAACAGAGACACTGCATTTTCATTTTGACTTGGGCCCCACAAATTACGAAGCCAGTCCTGCTTGTCAGAATTTTCAGTGATGCCAACCTTTATCTCCATACATGATCTTGGCCTCTTAGTTCCTTGACCTAGACTTCCCTATAATCATGTCTTCCACTCTGTCTGAATTACTGGTTGATGCAGTCATACCCTACACCTTGTCATTATCAATAACTGTCATCCCTTCATTATCTCAATTTCAACCCTTTTATTCTCTGATCACTATATCCACACTCTGTAGCTCATTTCTTCTACTACAGATGGCCATCATCAAAAAAAAATCTATAAGCAGTAAATGATGGAGAGGGTATGGAGAAAAGGAACACTCTTACACCTTTGGTGGGAATGTAAAGAGATACAGCCATTATGGAGAATGGTATGGAGGGTCCTTTAAAAACTAAAAATAGAACTACCATATGATCCAGAAATCCCACTGCTGGGCATCAACCACTGTTGATGGAGCCATCAAACATCAACCAGATGGAGCCGTCAACCACTGTTCCTACCATCATCAAACTCTCCTTCATTTCTTCTCATTTCCTCAGTTTCTTCCTTCCCCCAGCTACAGTTCCATACTCTATCATTATAATCATGGGAGCATATACCCTCTACTCATCTGTGAAAGCCTTAACCATGTTAAATTCTTGTTAAACCTTTTTGCTCACCACCTACCTGCATCTATGCAGTTATACTTAGCTGGAGAAAAATACACAATACTGGTTTCACTTTAAAATCATATTTATGGACCTCTGCTAAGCTCTTGGTACTGCCCAGAAATTGCACTGCATGTTTTGTGTTATGTATCTTTATCCTGTCTATTCCTGTCCTGGCATTTACTTTCAGGCTCCTTTCATACTGTCTTTTTCTCAGACCTTGGACACCATTGTTTCCTTGCCCTCAGCTGATCATAGAAGTCCCGCAGTCTTCTTGCTATTCCCACTGACAACACATTGATTTTTGTTCCCTTTTGTTTTCTTTACTATCCATTTACTGCAGTCAATTTCTGTGTTTTAGTGGTTACCCTTGACAGTACATCCTGCATACATAATCTGAAATAAAGAAAATCTAGCTCTTCTTTCCCATTTTGTATATCCAGTGACCTTTGAACACTTGAATTTCCTTTATCTTTCTTCTGATTTATCCTTTTATTGTTGACTTGTATTTAAGTCTATAACTCTCTTTGTGTCACCATAAATTGTATTGGTCACCATTATATTGTGTAATGTCAGTTTTATTTTTATAGGAGTGTAGTTGATTTGCAAGGCTGTGTTAGTGCAGGTGTTCAGCAAAGTGAATCAGTTATACATATACATAAATCCACTCTTGTTTAGATCCTTATCCCACCTAGGTCATTACAGAGTATTGTGTAGGGTTTCCTGTGCTATACAGTAAGTCCTTATTATCTATTATATTTATGTTAGTGTGTGTATGTTAATCCCAGCCTCCTGATTCATCCCTGCCCTCCCCACTTTTCCCTTCTGGTAACTGTAAGTTTGTTTTCTACATCTACGACTCTGTTTCTGTTTTGTAAATAAGTTCACGTATATAATATTTTTTTAGATTCCATGTATAAGCGATATCGTCACATTTGTCTTTTCTGTCTGGCTTACTCAGTTGGACAATCTCTAGGTCCATCCATGTTGCTGCAAATGGCATTATTTGGTTCCTTTCTGCGGCTGAGTAATAGCCCATTGTACATATGTTCCACATCTTTATCCATTCCTCTCTCAATGGGCATTTAGGTCACTTCCATGTCCTGGCTATTGTAAATAGTGCTACAGTGAACACTGGGGTACATGTGTCTTTTTGAGTTACGGTTTTCTCCAGATAGATGCCCAGGAGTGGGATTGTTGGATCATGTGGTAGTTCTATTTTTGTTTTTTTAAGGAACTTCCATACTGCTCTCCATAGTGGCTGTACCTCTTTACATTCCCACCAACAGTATAAGAGTGTTCCCTTTTCTCCACACTCTCTCCACCATTTACTGTTTATAGATTTTTTGATGATGGCCATTCTGAACTGTGTAAGATGATACCTCATTGTAGTTTTGATTTGCATTTCCCTAATAATTGGTGATGTTGAGCATCTTATCATTTGTTTTTTGGCTATCTGTATCTCTCTTTTCAAAGCAAGCTCCCTTGAGACATTATTTTTACTGTTTCTTTTTTAAGATTAAAAAAAATGCTTATTATTCGTTTTTGGCTGTGTTGGGTCTTCATTGCTGCGAGAGCTTTTCTCTAGCTGTGATGAGCTGCTGCTGCTGCTGCTGCTAAGTCGCTTCAGTCGTGTCCGACTCTGTGCGACCCCATAGACGGCAGCCCACCAGGCTCCCCCTTCCCTGGGATTCTCCAGGCAAGAACACTGGAGTGGGTTGCCATTTCCTTCTCCAATGCAGGAAAGTGAAAAGTGAAAATGAAGTCGCTCAGTCGTGTCTGACTCTTTGCGACCCCATGAACTGCAGCCCACCAGGCTCCTCTGTCCATGGAATTTTCCAGGCAAGAGTACTGGAGTGGGGTGCCATCGCCTTCTCCATGATGAGCTGGGCCTACTTTCTGGCTGTGGTACGTGGGCTTCACATAGCAATGGCTTCTCTTGTCGCAGGCACAGGCTCTAGGGCAGGCAGGCGTCCATAGTTGCCCCGTGTGGGCTCAGTAGCTGCAGCCCCTGGATTCTAGAACACAGGCACAGTAGTTGTGGTACACGGGCTTAGCTTTTCCACAGCACGTGTCATCTTCCTGGACCAGGGATCAAACCCATGTCTCTTGCATTTGCAGATTCTTTACTGCTGAGCCACCAGGGAAGCCCTACTGATTTTTATATTCACTCTTTGTTTGCCTTACTCATTTCTTTACCACTTTTTTCACTCTTTATTCATTCTTATTCCTGGGCCTCCCATCTGAAATCATGTTTCTTCTACTTTTAAAACTTCCTTAGGAGAAAATCTTTTAATGACAAACTTTTGTTTTGTTTTGTTTGTTTTTGAAGGTTTTTTTTTTGGTCTACAAAAGTCTTTATTTTCAAGATTGGCAGTTATTTTCTTTCATCATTTTAAATATATGATTTCTGTCTTCTATTTTCCTTGTTGCTGTTGAGATGTCAACTACCACATTGTACCTCTGAAGTAAATCTGCCTTTTTTCTCTTGCCACCTTACTTTCCTATAATCTTTTTCTTTTTTGAATTATGTTCCTTGGTGTAGATTTATTTGTATTTATTCGCTTGGGATTTATTGGAACTCACCAATCTGTGGATTTGTCTCTTTGTCACGTCTAGAAAATTTTTATTCTTCTCTCTACAAATATTGCCTCTGCCTCACTTACTTTCCCCTCTTATCACACTCCCAGTGTGTATTAGATTTTCTTCTTTGCCCTCTATGTTTCTGTACTTCTTTTCTGTACATCTTAACCTTTTCTCTGTCCAATGCTTATAGTCTAGGTAATTTCTCCTCTTCTATCATCCATCTCACTAATGTTCTTCTCTGCTTTGTCCACTCTGCTGTCAAATTCATCCACTGAGTTTTAATTTCAATTGCTGTTTGGTTCTTTTTTCTTTCAACGATGTTATCACTTTTTACAGTTTTTATTCCTTGCATCTATTTTCAAATCATTGCCTATTTCTTTCAACATGTTGAGCACAGTTGCTTTAAAGTCTGTGTCTGTTAATATCATCATCTCAAAGTCCATAACATCTGTGCCTGTTCTCTTTTGTCTCAGTAGTTCTTGTTCATGCTCAAAGTGTCTTATTTTCTGCATCTTTGACTGCTTCCAAAGTCATTGCCCTTGAAAAATTACCTGTGGCTGTTTCTTAAAGCTTCAGATGAATGTGCCCTTAACTGGATAGGTTTTGAGTTTTCTTCTGTCGGATTCTTAAATGCTTATTCAGCCGGGATCACCTCAAAGAAAGGTTAATATTTGAGCGTCTCTGGCCCATCTAGGCTATGCATACTCATGGTGCAAATCTATTCTAGTGTCACTCTGAGGCCACAACCTCCCAGGGAGACTTTGTTGTTCTTTTTCTTTCCCTTTTCCTCTCCCATTCAGCAGGGATCCTGGTCAGATAAACCTTTCAGCAGTTCCTATAAGGTGAGGAGAGAGGGAAGTGTATTTAGTTATCTAAAAGATGAAGAACTCCTGAATTCAGATTTTTTAAAAATCCAATTAGGAATGCCTAGTTGGATGTCCAACTTAACATGTCCAAAATGAAATTCCCGTTACTCCCCAAACCTGCTCCTACAATAGTCTTCTCCATCTCAAGAAATAGCAACTTCGCATTCAGCCTGTCTTCAAACTATACGGAAGTCTTGACCACTACTCATCACTCCATTGCTAAAGCCTGGTGCAAGCTGCCATCTCTCTTCTTGATGATTACACACATCTCCTCATTGTCTCCCCATTTCCCTTGTGCCTCTCAAGCTATCTGCATATCAGTAACCAATTAAAACACGTGTCAGATTGTGACACACTCCTCTGCTCAAAATTCTCCCCGGAGATGTGTAGCATATAAACGCCAAAATCCTCCCCGTGATCCAAAGACCCTACACTGATCTCATCTTCCCATGAATCTCCTCCAGCCACATTTACTGATTCTTATACACACTGAATGTAACATTTACTCAGAGCCTCTTCATCTGCTGTTTCCTCTGCCTGGAATGCCTTTCCCCTAGATATCTGAATGGTTAGCTTTCTCACTTTCTTCAAGTTTTTGGTTATATGTCTTATGAGATGAAGTCTTTCCTGCTTCCACATTCAGTTGCATCCATGAGCACTGCCTGTTTCCTTTCTCTGCTCATTTTCTCTAAAGGACTTATAACATACATATATATACATACATACATACATACAGGTGGGCACATGTATGTTTTGTCTCCACCACAAGAAGGTATGCTTCATGAAGACAGGGATTTTTGTCTATGTTTCAACAGGGCCAGACACAGAGTAGCCATTCATTAAATGTTGAATGAAAGAGTGTTGTATTTGAAGGGCTTGTATGTCATCTGTTCAGAGATGCCCAGTAGGAATTTGGATGTACAAGTGTGGAGTTTGGAAGAGAATCTGAAGCTTGAGTTACAGAGTTGAGATTCTTTAGGATATACAGTTGAGATAGAAACAGAAAAGAAATAGAGAAGAGCCAAGGATGGGAGCCTGTATAAAGATTACAGCTGAGGGATGAGTGGAGAAGAATGTCTTAGAAAGTGATCCAGGGTCTCAAGATGAGCCTTGGAAGAACCAAACCTCTAGAACTAAGAGAGGAAAAAAATTCAATACAGCGGGAATGTTAGCAGTGGCATAGGTTGTAGAGAAGAAAGCTGGGGATATAAAATCCAATACCAAAACAGTTAGGAGTAAAAGTATCCCATAATCTGATTTAAGGTATTTTGAAAAGTTGAATGTGAAATGTGAAAGATATGTGTAGTAAAACTTGTAACTTTGAGAACTCTTGTAATTGTACCAAATATTCTGTAATTCCTTTATCTAAATTTACCAAAGTGGTAAAGAGTGCTTTGGATTTGCACCAGGTTTAGAGTTCGTGGGTGGTACAATTTAAGTTAAATTGCCTTGAAGGCAACATTCACAAACACTTCATTGAAAAGAGCTGAGCATTTTTTTTTTATGTCATCTGTACTATTTTATAGGAAATTTGGAGAAAAATGGTAGTGATGTGTTACTAAAATATCACTGTTTAAAATTCCAGATAACTAACGAGATTGTGCGACAGATGATGGAGATGGAAGGAATGTACAGCTTGGATAAGCCTGGAGACTTCACCACTATTGTTGATGTACAGCTCATAGCAGCAATGATCCATCCTGGAGGCGGTCGAAACGATATTCCGCAACGTTTAAAAAGACAATTTACTGTGTTTAATTGCACATTGCCTTCAAACGCTTCAATAGACAAAATCTTTGGTATGACAGTTCTTGGTGTTTAATTTTTTATTGCATTACATAATGGACATAAACCATGCAAAACCTTATTTATGAGATAAAAAGGCTCAGTGTGAGGTAGGATTAAGTATCTGAAATGGACAACTAAATGCCAGGAACTAAATACTAAGAAGAATCGTGTTTATAGCCTGTCGTAAGACTCAGGAATATTTAGAAATAGCTTTGTTTAAGGTTAGCTTTAGAGATAAGCAGACCTTTGTGTTCTGGTTTTCTTGACATGATTAATCAGAGAAATTTGAGCTAATGAATGACAGCACATCGATCATGGATCAACAGTATAATACACCAAGTCAAATGCAGCACTTTGCTATGTTAGTGAAAATGATATATTTTTTGGAGTATAACCTTGCATTCTTTATTAAAGAATATGATTCTTTTAAAAATTATAATTCTTTTAAACATCACACCAGAGTTTATATACATTTCCTTTTCAACTTGAAATTTTCTTTAATAAAGTATAATGAACATCCTTTCAGGTCAGTAGTTATTAATCTAACTCATACTTTTTTAAAATTTGAAAATGATATTTTGACACTAAATTTAGGCTCACACAAACCATTCCATAACAGTTATATACATGAAGACATAAGGGAGACTGTCCCGTTCATATGTGGTCAGTAGTGGTTTGACATAGCAAGCACTATAGATGAGAAAAGAAAATTTTCAAATGGTGCTGGAATATTTAGTAATTCTTATGTGAAAATAATGGAAATTGGACCCCTACCTCACACCAAGCATTATAGTTAATACAGAAGTTTTGAAGATTTAAATATAGAAGGCAACGCTGTAAAACATTTGGAAAAAATATTGGAAAATATCTGAATGATCTCTGGGTAGGAAAGAACTTCTCAAATGAGACTCAGAAAGCATAGACCATAAAGGAAGAAAATGATAAATTTGACTAAAATGAAAAGTTTCTGTTCATTCAAAAAGCAACATTAAAAGAGTATTAATAAAATAAAGACAAGTCCCAAAATGGAAGAAAAAAATTTCAACATGTAACAAACAAAGCAAAACACTTAGTAATCTGAATACTTTGAAAATTTCTTTTTTTTTCTTTTTTTTTAAATTTTATTTTATTTTTAAACTTTACATAATTGTATTAGTTTTGCCAAACATCAAAATGAATCCGTCACAGGTATTCAGTCAGATAAAAAGCAAACATCCTAATATAAATATGGACCAAAAGTCAGGCACTTTAAGAAGAGAAAACAAGATGACTAATAAACAAATGGTAAACATTAGAAATATGAACATTTCAAACACCAGGGAAAGCCATTTATAATCACTAGATTTGCAAAAATGAAAAATTCTGACCAAAATATCAGGCATTGGTGAAAATGTGAAGCAAGTGAGACTCTCCCCTGCTAGTGGGAGTATAAATTGCCACAAGCTCTTGATAATGACTGGACATTATTACTGGTTGTAGAATGTGTGCACACCCACCGCCATTCCACTTCCAAGTATATGCCAGTTCATCATTTTCTTCCTTTAGGGTGATGCTTTCGTAATCTCATGTAAGAAGTCCTTTCCTACCTAGAGGTCATATAGATATTTGCCTATGTTTCCTTCCAAATGTTACATAGTTTTGGCTTCCATATTTGAGCCCTTAATCCATCTGTAGTTGATTTTGCACATGTGCGCCACAAGACTTACACAAGAAGGTTCATAGAATAGTGTTCATGACAGCAAAAACCGTGTAGTAGCCCAAATGTGTATCAACAGTGAAGTCAGATAAGTACACTGTGGTGTGGGCATACATGCTGTGCTCTGCAGCTGTGAATGTGACCAAAGTCAGCTACATGCTTCAAAATAGATGAAGCCAAGAATTACAACATTAAGGGGAAAAAGCAGGTCACAGAGGAACCTATAACATAATCCCATTAAATTGAATTTCAAAAATTAAAGTTAAGAGAAAGGGGTTAAAGTTCAAGAAAATAAGTGGCAGAGCTGTTTTGGGGAAAGCGAGTTGCTGATTCTCACGAAGTCAAAGCAGTGGGCTACCCCTGGAGGGAGGAGGGATTGGACAAAAGAGACTTCTGATGTGCTGGGGCGTTGTGGTACTCCCCCAGTCTACTGGTCTGTATGTGAGTGTTTGCTTACTTGTTAAACTATTTTGTACACTCTTTGATATGGTTAATATTGAAAATGAGATATAGAAACACACTAGAAACAGGCTCAGAGAAGTGAAATAATTGCCCAGTTATGTGGTGCTGATCCTGCTCTCCGGGGCTTCCAAGCGGCATTAGTGGTAAAGAACCCACCTGCCAATGCAGGAGATCCAGGTTTGATCCCTAGGTTGGGAAGATCCCCTGGAGGAGGGCATGGCAACGCACCCCAGTATTCTTGCCTGGAGAATCCCATGGACAGAGGAGCCCAGTGGGCTATAGTCCATAGGGTCGCAAAGAGTTGGACACGACTGAAGTGACTTAGCACACACACATGATCCTGTTTTCTGATTCCTGACCCCATACATCTTATATAACACATTTGTGCTACATGAAGCTGAAAATCTAGAATCAGAGGACTTCAGAAAGCAAAGAGGCCTTATAGGCGTCTAGCAGAACCAACCATGATTTTGGACCATTTCATGTTCCCTCAAGGCTGCCCTTCTTTGGTCTATGTGAACAAAACCCAGATTCTTGGGCTGCCCCGCCCTTTGCAAACCTGCTATGTGTCTCTGGGCAAATATTCATACTCATTTTCCTCTGAAAATACCATGCTCAGTACTGAACATAAAGCTCAACACTGAGTCTCACTGGCACGAAGTAAGGTTAAATCTGTTTTTGCAGTCTAACACCAAACCCACTTTGAGACTTTAGAAACAGTCTATAGATATACAACACAGTCATTCCTGAGGGTGATCATGTCAGATTGTCACTGGGCTGGGTGTTTCCTAGGAACCGTTACATAACCACTCAGGCCAGGGTGTTGCTGATTGCATGCAGGTCAGGAGATGGGGGTCCTGACATTCTACTAATGTCAACAACCAATTCATGTGACCTGGAACATTTGCTTTACTTATCTGTACCTCCTCTCCTCATCTATAAGACGAGGAAATAGTTCTTTTCTAGCTCTTCTACTCTTCAGTGTGACGGCTGCTTTATGGGTTCCAGAGCCAAGTTTCCTTTAGGTCCAAACCTTAGATCCACCCACGTACAAGCTGGGTGATCTTGGGTAAGTTAGTAAACTCATATTAAAATGAGAATAATAATACCTTCTGTCCATCCATGTTGTTGCAAATGGCAAGTCATGTCAGACAGAGAAGGACAAATACCTATGGTCTCACTTATATGTGGACTCTGGGAAATAAAACAAATTAGCAAACAAAACAAAATAGAAACAGACTCATGGATACAGAGATCAACTTGGTGGTTGCCAGAAGGGATAAGAATGGAAGGATTAGTGAAATAGGTGAAGGGGATTCAGAGGTACAAACTTTCAGTTATAAAATAAATTAGTCCTAGGGATATAATATACAGAAATATAGTCAATAATATAGTAATAGTTTTGCATGGCGACAGAGGGTTATTAGGCTTACTGTGGTGATCACTTCTTTAACTGAGGTATAGTTGATTTACAATGTTGCGTTAGTTCCAGGTGTACAGCAAAGTGATTCAGTTGTACATATGTATATATCCTTTTTTTTTTTTCAGATTCTTTTCCCTTATAGGTGATTACAAAATGTTGAGTATAGTTCTCTATGCTATACAGTGGGTCCTTATTCATTATCTATTTCATATATAATGCTGCTAAGTCACTTCAGTCGTGTCTGACTCTGTGCGACCCCATAGATGGCAGCCCACCAGGCTCCCCCGTCCCTGGGATTCTCCAGGCAAGAACACTGGAGTGGGTTGCCATTTCCTTCTCCAATGCAGGAAAGTGGAAAGTGAAAGTGAAGTCACTCAGTCGTGTCCAACTCTTAGCGACCCCATGGACTGCAGCCCACCAGGCTCCTCCATCCATGGGATTTTCCAGGCAAGAGTACTGGAGTGGGGTGCCATCATATATAATAGTAATGTGTATATGGTAATCCCAGACTCCTAGTTTATCCCCCTCTTTTCCCTTTGGAAACCTTAACTTTATTTTCTATGTGTGTGGGTCTGTTTTGTAAGTTCATCTGTATTATTTTTTTTTTTAGATTCCCTATATAAGAGATATGATGTTTGTCTTTGTTATTGTATGGTAATCTCTAGGTCCATCCATGTTGCTGCAGATGGCATTACTTCATTCTTTTTGATGTCTGAGCCATATTCCATTGTCCATATGTAGCACATCTTTTTCTATTCATCTGTCAATGGACATTTAGATAGCTTCCGTGTCTTGGCTATTGTCTGTAGTGCTGCCGTGAACACTGGGTGTGTGTATCCTTTCACATTATGGTTTCTCCAGATACATGCTCAGGAGTTGGGTAGCTGAATCACATGGTAGCTCTGCTTTCAGTTTTTAAAGGAACCTCCATTCTGGTCTCCATAGTGGCTGTACCAGCTTACATTCCCAGGAAGTATAAGAGGGCTCCCCTACACCCTCTACAGCATTTATTGTTTGAGGACTTTTTCATAACAGCCATTCTGATCAGTGTGATGTTTTGAATGTTGAATTACTACGTTGTACACCTGAAAATACCAGAATGGTGTGTGTTGACCATATTTCAATAAAAAATAAGTAAAGTGGGAATAATAATAATACCTACCTCAGATTCTTTCTCATAGGATGTTGGGAAAATTAAAAGGGTGAATACATATAAAATACTTATCAGTGCATACTAAGCTTTGCTGGTCCCACTGCTGACTCCCAGTCTTAGCTGATTCTTTGAGAGAAATTCTTCACACCTTGTAATGATTTATTCACTGGGATAAACATGTACTTTGTGATCTTGAAGTAAGCTTGTACTTTCAATCTTGCTTATTTTTCAGGAGTTATTGGCTGTGGGTATTTTGATTCTTGCAGAAGGTTCAAACCTGAAATATGTGAGATGATTTTGAATTTGGTTTCAGCGAGCAGAGTGCTGTGGCAGTGGACTAAGGTACAAAATCGTCCGTTATCAGTAATCAGGAAAAAAATAGTCACTAGTTTTTCAGTCTAGTTCTCACCCTGTGGCTCAGGAAGTTCTCATCACATATTGGGTAGTAGTGTTTTTTCGGGAAAAGACAAATTAGGGGCTCGAATAGATTTATGACACCTTTTCCTTCCAGGGAGCAAATATTCTGACTGAATGATGCTTTCCATATGTATGAGATATTACTGTAAACCAGACATTGCATTCAAGATAAAGTAGAATTTTGCTGAAATGAGAACACTGCTTTCCTACTTGTTTCTCTGATTTGTAACTCTTTATGCCTGTCTTCCCCCTCCCCACCCCCAAGAACCAAACTGTGTCAGACACTCAGATGTTCACTGAGTGACTACATGGATTTCCAGATATTCTTAGCTAGTCAGGACTTAAAGTCCAACTTGTGGGTTCCTCTGAGGTGGAGCATGAATTGGTAAATGAATACAATATACTTAATAAAGTAGTCTAGATTTTACTACAGAGATCAATGCCCTAAGTAAAACTCAGGGAGCGTTAGCTGTCACCAGATGTCTGAAGGTAGACTCATGAAAAAGTAATTAAAGATAGGTCAGAGATTTACAAAAAAAAAAAACACAAAAAAATAGCATTGATATATGTGCTAAAAAAAAAGTGGTGAAGGAGATGAGGATTACTTGTCATAGTTCATACGTTCGTTTGGCCATTTACGCACATCTGGACAGAAGCTGATGTCCTGGGGAAACCTGGAGTGTGGCAGCCTCTCAGACCCCTGGGTGGACTGGGGGATTTCTTCTGTGTAGCCCCACTGCTGTGACCATTTCTTTGCATGGGGCCTGCTCCAGACTGGAGTTTCAGAATGTCTGAATGTCTGAGATAATTCTCTGTCATAAGATCCATCTTTTTCCAGTGGGACTGTTGTTCAATTTAACATGCCCTTGTACATATTTTTCTGGAAGGCTTTGGTCTTCCTGGTATCTTTCCATCAAAGCTTCTTTTATGAGTGTTAATCAGTTCCACTTCCTCACCTTTCTTTATCTTTTTAACACGTTTTGCACAAGTTCTCATTTCCACTGCTCTCATCAAGGTCATCAAAGGCCACAATCTTACCAAACCCAGAGGCTGATTTTGTCTTCCTCTGACTTGACCCTTTGGTGGCATTTGATGATCCCTCTAAACACATTCTTGGCTTCAGAGAGGCCTCATGCTTCTTACCTCACTGGCTGCCTTCTCTAAGTCCCCACTCTCCCCCCTCCTCTAAGTACTGTGGTACACCTGATCTCCATCCTGGAACCTCATCTCTGCCTCCATTATTACCCAGGTAGCCTCATCCAGCTTCGTGGCTTTAAACACCATCTCTGGGCTGATGACTTCAAAATCAATACCTCCATCCCAGGCCTCTCTCCTCAACTCCAGACTTGTTTCTAATGGGCTTACTTAGTAGACACCACCACTTTGATATCTAGTAACAATCTCAAAGTTAACGTGTCTCTATCAGACTTTCGTATCTTAATTATCCTGCTTCTCAGGCTAAAACACAGGACTCCATCCTTGATTTCTCTCTTATTCCCTACATCCGGGCCATCAGCAAATCTTAGTAAGCAGGCTTTCAAAATAGTATATCCAGAAGTTGAGTGCTTACTGCCACCTGACTGTGATCATCCTGATAGATGTTTCCATTCCCTGCCCTCTAGACCAGGCAGCAGCTTCCTAAACAGTCTCCTTGTCCTCCTAGAATTTGTTCTTTACATGGTCCTAAAAATGGTTTTTTAAAAGTACATCAGAGATCATTATTCCCTTTGTTTTAAAAGATATTCTTTAAAAAAAAATAGATAATGCTACTTCTCCATTTTATTTATTTATTTTTGGACCCATAGTGCAGGCATATGAGATCTCAGTCCCCTGACCAGGGATCGAACCCGTATCCCCCACAGTGGAAGCATGGAGTCTTAAGCACTGGACCACCAGGGAAGTTGCTCCTTACTCAATCTTAAAATAACCAGTAGATTCCCAGTTACACTGCAGTGAAACATTCCACTTGCCCTCTGCTCTGTCAACCTGAGTTGGCCCCTGCTCACCGCTCAGTAGCTCAGTGGTAAAGAATCCACCTTCATTGCAGGAGACACAGGTTTGATACCTGGTTGGGAAGATCCCCTGGAGTAGAAAATGGTAACCCGCTCCAGTATTCTTGCTGGGAAAATCCCATAGACAGAGGAGCCTGACAGGCTACAGTCCATAGAGTCGTAAAGAGTTGGACACGACTGAGCCACTGAACATACATAAACACCCTTCTTCCCTCCCATTGTTCTTCTCCAGCCACACTGCCCTTCTCACTGTTTCTTGAACACCCCCAAGTTTTTATGCTTCTGGACCTTTGTACTTTGCTTGACTCTTCTCATCATCTTACCATCAGAGGGGCTTTCTTAGATGATTTTCTCTAAAATAATTGTCCATGACCCCATTACAGGCCTTATCTGTCTCCTGATCCTTCATTTGTTCTTACTATGACTTTTATCATGATTATATGTCTCTCTGTTAGTTTATATTTGTTTCCTATTTATCACCAGGCTCTCCCACTTGAATAGGCCCCTGATGGCAGCAGATTTAGCTGTCCTATTTACTATGATATCTTGGTAAGGGTCGTGGGAGATACTCAGAAATAGTCATAAAAAAATGAATGAATCTTCCTCCTCTCCCCAGCCTCAAATAAGCAGACTTCTTTGCATCTTTTCTTCAAATTTCCCATTTTCACAAAGCACTCTTTTAATCCATTCATGCCTAGTCTATCTCTTCACTTTTATATTACTTTACATAGCTTTAAAGGAGAAGCAGGTGAGAAAAAAAAGAAGTTGACAAAAATTAAAAGAAAGTGTTGAAAGATGAGGTAAGAAGCAGATTAATAATAAGAAAGAATAGGGTAAGAAGGGACTTCGTGTAATTCCCCCTAATGGTTGCTTAAGTTGCCAACAGCTGCCGTCAACTGCAGTCTTTTACAGGAAAGAAAAAAAGTAATGTTCACATAGCCTCATCCCTTTATTTGTGCATATTTGTAATATAAGTGCCTGCTTTACATTTTGGTGAGTAGTATGAACATTTTAGCTTGGAATGGAACTGAAAGCAAAGAGGGAGAGTGAAAGGTGATTGCTAATATATCATTTCTCTTTATTCCATCTTCATTTGCTACCTGCTGTTTTTAACTTGCACTGTGAATTAGCCTGTAGAAATTACTCTGTAAACTCAATAGGGTACTTTTTCAATACAGAAAGGGCATATCCCATGAATAAGTGCTAAAGTAAGCATTTACTTTCCTGAATTACTCATATGGAAAGTTGGCTTTATATTTCCAGAGTTCTCATTGTTTCACTTACAAAATGATGCTGGTGGTATCAATTACAATCTTTACACTTGGGCAGCAATACTTCCCACACCTAATGCCTCAAATTTATCCCTTAACTGGTACCTCTTTGTATAAGAATGTAGAAGGTGTCATATTATAGCTTTGCCTATTTGGATTTAGAAGTGGGTAGAAATAATAAGTAACTTAGTGTTCAAACAAACAAGCAAAACCCACAAAAACTACCAAGTAATTATAGCTGCATATCATACTTGCCTGCCAATTCTACTGAGGATATAGAGATATAAGAAAGCATATTGACTGAGTTTGGATCCATAAGTGAAATCTAGATTATGATAAACAAATGTATTTGTGGAAATCTAAATGCACTCAGGACCTTAATCAAAGCAACCTATAAAAGATGGTTTTTCTTGACTTTAGACATGAACTTTCATTATTCTTAACCAAATGACCACCAGCTCACAATCAGTTTTTTTGTTATGACATATTTCCATTTTGACGTAGGGTCACAACAAACTGGAAAATTCTTAAAGAGATGGGAATACCAGACCACCTTATCTTCTTCTTGAGAAACCTGTATGCAGGTCAAGAAGCAACAGTTAGAACTGGACATGGAATAACAGACTGGTTCAAAATTGGGAAAGGAGTACATCAAGGCTATGTATTGTCACTCTGCTTATTTAACTTGTATGCAGAGTACATCAGAGAAATACTGGGCTGGAGGAAGCACAAGCTGGAATCAAGATTGCCGGGAGAAATATCACTAACCTCAGATATGCAGATGATGCCACCCTTATGGCAAAAAGCAAAGAGGAACTAAACAGCCTCTTGATGAAAGTAAAAGAGGAGAGTAAAAAAGCTTGTTTAAAACTCACCGTGAAAAATCCAAGATCATGGCATCCAGTCCCATCACTTCATGACAAATAGATGGGAAAACAGTGGAAACAGTGGCAGACTTTATTTTTTGGGGCTCCAAAATCACTGTAGACGGTGACTGAAGCCATGAAATTAAAAGACGCTTGCTCCTTGGAAGAAAAGCTGTGACAAACCTAGTCAGTGTATTAAAAAGCAGAGACATCACTTTGCCAACAAAGGTCCTTATAGTCAAAGCTATGGTTTTTCCAGTAGTCATTTATGGGTGTGAGAGTTGAACCATAAAGAAGGCTGAGCACCAAAGAATTGATGCCTTCTAACTGTAGTGCTAAAGAAGACTCTTGAGAGTCCCTTGTTCAGCAAGGAGATCAAACCAGTCAATCCTAAAGGAAATCAATCCAGAATATTCATTGAAAGGACTGACGCTGAAGCTGAAACTCCAATGCTTTGGCCACCTGATGTGAAGAGCTGACTCACTGGAAAAGACCCTGATGCTGGAAAAGACTGAGGGCAAGAGGGAAAGGAGGCGACAAAGGATGAGATGGTTGGATGGCATCATTGACTCAATGGACATGAGTCTAAGCAAACTCTGGGAAATAGTGAAGGACAGGGAAGCCTAGCATGCTACAGTCCATGGGGTCACAAAGAGTCGAACACAACTGAGTGACTGAACAACAATAACAACAATTTCTATAGACACACTAATAAGGTTAATAATGATTAGGAATGCTTATTCTTACAATTCACAGTTTTTAAAAACTCAAGGAACAATGGCTTGATCAAAGTCAACTCATGGGGCTAGAACAAAAGTTGGAATCTGCATCTAGTGCATTATCTTGAGTCCATCCTATTCAAAGCATTATGGTCTTTTATCTTTTGGTTTATTTATGATGTGTTTATTCCATAAATACTGTAACAAAAATATAAACTTAATTTATTTGCCCAGTCTATTTTATATAAAATTGGAACTTTGAAATAAAATCATTCTAAAAGATTTTTAGTTTTATCTTGAATTGAAATTGAAGAGTGTTACTTTTTCTCTCAACTCTAGGTGAAGATGCTGCCTACTCCTTCTAAATTTCATTACATTTTCAATCTGCGAGATCTTTCCAGAATTTGGCAAGGAATGTTAACCATAAAAGCCGACGAGTGTGCTTCAGTTCATGTTCTTCTGTCACTTTTCAAACATGAGTGCAACAGAGTAATTGCTGACAGGTGTATATTGCAGTGCTTGAGTTTAAATGTAATATGTACATCTGTGTCTCTGTGGGAGAGGGAGGGGGGATGATTAGGGAGAATGGCATTAAAACATGTATAATATCATATAAGAAACGAACCGCCAGTCCAGGTTCGATGCAGGATACAGGAAGCTTGGGGCTGGTGCACTGGGATGACCCAGAGGGATGGTATGGGGAGGGAGGTGGGAGGGGGGGTTCAGGATGGGGAACCCGTGTACACCCATGGCGGATGCATGTTGATGTATGGCAAAACCAATACAATATTGTAAAGTAAAAAAAATAAATAAAAAATAAAATAAATTTCTATTTTACCAAAAAAAATAAATAAATGTAATATATAAGCAGTTTATACTACTAGATTAACTCCTGCATTATCTACTCAAATAAGTAGAATATTTTCTTAAATTGTTCTGAGGCTTATGGCACATGGATGTTATTTCCCACCTGCTGGTCACCTTGAAAAAACACTCCACCAATTTCCTTGAGTATTATTTCAATAAGACATTTTAAAAATATGCCCACATTATCGGTGTGTTGACAGTATTCAGAGGCAAATTTTAGTTATGTATAGTTTCTAAAAAAAACTTGAAAGAGCTTGTAGTGAGAGCTCTGTTGCATGGTGACATTTGGTACATAAACGAAGTCATCTAAGTCATCTTTCTGAGGCTCTGTTCACTCGTCTATAAAACATGACGGTAATGCTGGTCTTGTTGTTTAGTCACTAGGTCACAGCTGACTCTTTTGCAACCCCATGGACTGTAGCCCATCCGGTTCCTCTGTCCATGGGATTTCCCAGGCAAGAATACTAGAGTGGGTTGCCATTTCCTTCTCCAGGGGAATCTTCCTGAGCCAAGGAATTGAACCTGTGTCTCCTGCATTGGCAGGTGGATTCTTTACCGCTGAGCCACCAGAGAAACCCAGGGCTGTTCTTACAAAGCTGTAAAGGACCTACTATAATGTCTCACATAAAGTGGCCTCTGTCAAATATTAGTCCCACTCCTTCCTCCCTTCCCACTCTGATGTTATAAGTGTGAAAAGAACCTTCATACACTGGGTGCACACAGACCCAGAAAGAGGATGCTCATCCACTACTGCTTGTCAAATTCTCCTCTTCTGTCGCAAGTTTCAGGGATCTTGGGCCTCACCCAAGGGACTTACCTGTTTTGTTAAAGAAAAAAATCAATCACACTTGTTAAAACAATAAGACACTCACCCTTTATTCAACACTATTGTGATAGATGTAGGGACTATACAGTGAGGTTTTGCAGTAGGGCTGAGAAATGGGCTCAACTCTGAATACAAGCAGGGAAAAGTGGAAATTTATAATGGGGGAACAAGACGGGGGAGTTTGGATGGGAAATTACTAAGAGGAAATAAGGGGGTTATGGGAGGATTCTGCCTAAACTCAGAGAAGGCAACGGCAACCCACTCCAGTACTCTTGCCTGGACAATCCCATGGACGGAGGAGCCTGGTAGGCTGCAGCCCATGGGGTCGCAAAGAGTCAGACACGACTGAGCATCTTCACTTTCACTTTTCACTTTCATGCATTGGAGAAGGAAATAGCAACCCACTCCAGTGTTCTTGCCTGGAGAATCCCAGGGACAGGGGAGCTTAGTGGGCTGCCGTCTATAGGGTCACACAGGGTCGGACATGACTGAAGCAACTTTGCAGCAGCAGCTGCCTAAACTGATCTAACGGGATTCTTGCTAAAAATGGGTGATGCAAAGAAGGACATCAGAGTCCAGAATTTCAGGCCTGGTTGGGAAGAGGATTCAGAGGAGCTTGAGTCTGGCCACAGAGAGACACAGTCAGTATTTTCTGTAAGTGACACTGTCAGGGTTATAACTCTCTTGGATGGAGTTCGGTCTGCCTCTGGTCAGAAGGCTGAACATCTTGTTTCTGTGTTTTGAGGTAATGGATGTACAGGGTGAGGGCTGAGAAGATGTGGAGAGAGGTGAAAACCATGTTCAGTTAGAACAGATGCCTTCCTAGTTTGCATTTCTTACTCCTGTATTTTTCTTTTAGATTTATAACGCCTGATGATGAGCAGTGGTTTAATACACAACTTGTTCGTTCAGTTGAAGAAAATGTTAGCCCAGATGTGGGGTCATATATTCTTCCTGAGCCATACTTTGTAGATTTTCTCCGTGAGATGCCTGAGCCAACTGGAGATGAACCTGAAGACACCACATTTGAAGTGCCCAAAGTCTATGAATTGGTATTTTCAGGCTTTTTCGATCACTCATCTAGCTAGATATTTCTCCCTGCACTGGAGTCCCACTTTGGAGTTATTATAACTTCTAAAATAGTTATATGTTGTGTTTCATGTCATCATACACCAAGTGAAATATTTATTTCAAAGAAATTTAGCAGCCGTCCCATTAGAGTCAGGTATAAGACAAGTATGTGTGCAGTTATCTCGATTACTTAATATTGTTTTGAAAGTTCTAGGCAGTGCAACAAAATGACAAGAAGAAAATAGATGTAATTATCAAACGCAAAAGTGTTAGTGCTGACGGATATGATTATCTCTTAATATAATCCAAGAGATTTTTAAAAATCAGTTCCAACTACTAAGAGTTCAGTTATATGACCAAGTGTGATATAAATCTATAAACTGAATATCCTCTATATTAGCCAATGGGCCAAATCCAGCCTACTGCCTCTTTTTGTCAGATTTGTGAGCTAAGAAGGGTTTTGCATTTTTAAATGGGTAGACAAAAAATCAAAGAACAATAATATTGTGTGACACATGAAAATTACACAGAATTCAAATTTCATCGTTCACAAGTAAAGCTGTATTGGAACACAACCAAGCCCATTTGTTTATATATTGTCTATGACTGCTTTTGTATTACAAAAGTGGATTTGAATGACCATATGGGCCACAAAGTCTAAAATATTTACTATCTTGCCCTTTATAGAAAAAGGATTGCCATCTCTTGCCAATAATCCCAAGACAGGAAATACAACGTAAAAGTATTTCATTCAGTTAGCAATAAATATGTAAAACATCTAGAAATAAATGTGATAAAACTTTACTTGGTTAAATGGCAACACATTGTTTTCCATAAGTTAATGTATAGATTTAATGATGCTTGAAGCAAGACTCCAGAGAGATTTTTTTTAAACAGGGTCACATAGAGTAATTTTGAAATGCATGTTGGTCAAAGAATTAAATGGGGAGCAACCATTTGCAAAAGAAATAAGTGAATATTGATTTCAGAATAATTTGACTACATACACAATGTAAAATTTCTATATATTTTTAAAGCACTGTTAAGAAGCAAATAAAAACTGAGAAATACATTTGTTATATTACAGCCTTAATTAACATGGACAGTAGTTGGTGCTGGGATTCCTAAAGGAAAAGGTTAAGAATAATTTCATATTGGAAACCAACCAGTTAGGTTTCAGGATCTGAAAATGGAAATAACTAAAAGTCAATTTGTTCATGACAAATTTTTGGAAATCCATTTGGTTTAACTTTTTTTTTTAAGAATTACTTGTGAATATGTTTGCAATTATAGCATTCCGGAATTTTGGATCTTAAATATTATTTTTCTCTCTCCCCACTCTAAGGTACCATCCTTTGAATTTCTGTCTGAAAAACTCCAGTTTTACCAGAGACAGTTCAATGAAATCATTAGAGGAACATCTCTTGATCTGGTGTTTTTTAAAGATGCAATGACTCATCTTATTAAGGTTCTCACTATTGATTGTTTACTGATATAAATAGATAATGTAAAAGCTTAGTGAATTTCACAGATAAACTTTTTTAGAGAATACATATATAGTATATGATAGTTAATAGAAGAGAATCTATAGGTTAAGTCAGTTCACTCTCTCACAAAACAAAGGCTTAATCAGGAACCCCTTATTTGAATCCATTTATATGACAGCAGATGTTTTTCAAGGGCAAACTGATGGGTTTTGTATTCGACTCGCTGAGTCAAAGAGCTTTACCTTTTTAGACAGTAAGCTGGAGAACCCTATGAAAAAAATATTCCCTCAAATTATGTTTTGGTGTAATGGAAATCCCGTTGCCCATGGAGGAAAAGTTGATGGGTTTAAAAATGCCGATTTCATGATTGACTTACAGACTATGGGGAAAAGGAAAATGTGGGTATACAGGACTGATAAACCTAGGAACCAACTGGAGGCATCACCTAAAAGGAGTATGGCTTGGATCCAGGTGGGAAAGGCTGCAGGAAGGAGTTGTTTGACTATGTAATTTATAGATATAAAAAGAGTTTCTCCAACAAATTGGAGTAGGAAGGTTTCATAAAGAGGAGACAGTTAACTCTATTTATTATAGAATTGTCTTCTGCAAAATTGGTGAATTTACATTCATCTATTCAACAATTAATAATTATTATTTTAAAAAATGTTTACTTATTTATTTAGGCCATGTTGGCTCTTAGTTGTGGCACGTGGGCTCTTTCATCATGGCACATGGACTCCCTGCTTGTGGTGCATGGGTTTAGTTGTTCTGAGGCATGTGGGACCTTAGTTTCCAGACCAGGGACTGAACCTGAATTCCTTGCATTGCAAGGCAGATTCCCAACCACTAGACCAACAGGGAAGTCCCAACAAATAATTATTGAGTACCCACAGTGGCTTGGTCTTAGGGGCCTGGTACCCTGTTCTAGGTGCAAAGCCACATAAGTGATTAATGTATTTAAATATAATAGTAGATTAGACACATATCAAGGTGTCTGCCCCCTGTAAAACTTGGATTTAAAAAAATTCTTTGTTGTGGTGAGAAATGAATTTAATGATCCATCTAGATTTTCTTCTAATCAGTGGTATTAATGTAAAAGACAGCTTTTAAGCAATGTCTCCAACTGACCCGCATAAGATTCAAACCACAGTTTGGGCCTTATCCTCTCTGTGAGGAAATCTCCTTAGAAAAGCAACACAAGGCTAAAGGCTGTTTCCCTAAGTTTTTTCTACAGATGTTTCCATGCCTCCATTGTAAATAGAATTTTGATACTTTTAAAAATTTTTCACTGGCAGAGATATGGTAGAGGTAGCATTTGTTGTAGAGCTAAGTAGCATTTGTTTTCTGCTTAAGTCAGTGTGTTAGACTGATGATAATAAGCAAACAGTTCTAAACTGCTCCCTGCAGATTGGGAAGAGCAGTTCCATTACCCGTTGAGTCTGAAAATAATAAAATTACACACACAGAGAGAAAATCATTTTAAAATAGGAGATAGGAAAGCCAATTTGCACTCTTTTTCATGATGTAAATATAGATGGGCAATGAAAGAACTGGAATTGAATAAATCAATATGAACCCTTGTACATTAAATGAGAAAGTCTAATGTAGTCTCGAAGCGTGTGGTCAAACCTTGGACCCATTTATTGCAAGCAGATGTAAACAGCTGAATTCTATTTTCAAATATATACTATTTTATTTCAAAACAGATTTCACGAATAATCCGAACATCATGTGGAAATGCGTTGCTTGTGGGTGTTGGTGGTTCAGGAAAACAAAGTCTTTCAAGATTGGCCTCTTTTATAGCTGGATATCAAATATTCCAGATAACATTAACCAGGTAAGATAAAATGAAACACGCCAATATGTTTTTTTCTCTATTGTTGATTTCACTGGAGTGAAATGTTTGCTTAAAAAAATTACATATATAATTATGACTGATTTGCGTTGTTGTATGTGAAGAAAGCTGAGTGCTTAAGAATTGATGCTTTTGAATTGTGGTGTTGGAGAAGACTCTTGAGAGTACCTTGGACTGCAAGGAGATCCAACCAGTCCATTCTGAAGGCGATCAGCCCTGGGATTTCTTTGGAAGGAATGATGCTAAAGCTGACACTCCAGTACTTTGGCCACCTCATGCGAAGAGTTGACTCATTGGAAAAGACACTGATGCTGGGAGGGATTGGGGCAGGAGGAGAAGGGGACGACAGAGGGTGAGATGGCTGGATGGCATCGCTGACTCGATGGACGTGAGTCTGAGTGAACTCCAGGAGTTGGTGATGGACAGGGAGGCCTGGCATGCTGCGATTCATGGGGTCACAAAGAGTCGGACACTACTGAGGGACTGAACTGAACTGAACTGAACTGATGGCAGAAAGCAATACAACATTGTAAAGCAATTATCCTCCAACTAAAAAATGAAATAAAATAAAATAAAAATTACAGTAGGATTTATCTGCAGGTTCAGTGGTTAAGACTCCATGTTTCTACTGCTGGGGGCAACAGTTTGATCCCTGGTCAGGAAACTGAGATCCTGCATGCTGCTGGGCATAGCCAAATAAACAAAAATAAAAAAGATTACAATAATATCTTGTATTTCTTTTTCAAGTAAACGTTTTTATTTCAGGGTAATATACATTAAAAAAATGTTCACAAATCATGGGTGTCAAAAAGTAAGTACACCTATGTAGTTAGTTCACAGATAAAGAAAGAAAACATCACTAGCACCCAGAAGTACACCTTGGGTCTTGTCCCAGTCACTACCCGCCTAAGGGGAACAATATTCTAACTTCTAAGCCCATTGCTTTACTTGGCCTATTTTTCAGCTTTATGTCACTCAAATCATATGGGGTTTCCTCTTTAGTGCCCAGTTTTTGTTGCTTGCACGGTGTTTGTGAGAGCCATCCATGCGGCTACGTGCAGCAGTAGTTTATTCATTTTTATTGCTGTGGAGCCTTCCATTTTATCACATATTGCCACAGTTTGCTTGTCCATTGTACTGTTGATAAACGTTTGCAGGGTTTTTGTTTTGCAAATACAGCTGTTATGAATATTCCTGCACATGTCTGAGTATACTCCTCGAGATAGAAGTGGTGGGTATAACAATGCAGGGGGAGTGAGGAGAAGAGGCCAGGCAGAGGAGGAAATCTGACGTGGTTTCCAGAAACTCAGGAGGGAGAGAATTAGCCTAAAAATGAGATTAAAGCATGAAGAGTGGTGACTAACCTTTGAGTGGATCAGATGGGGGCAGAAGCCACATTGCTTTAAGGAAGCGAAGAAGCAAATATAAACAAATTTTAAAACTCCTCAAGAGGCTTAGCGATGAAAGAAAGCAGCGAGAGAATCTGGACCTAGAGAGGGTGTGCTGTGATCGTGTCTATATATTGTAAAAGCAATGCCTAACAGTCTGCTTAATTTTAAAAAATGAGCAAAACGGCTTTGTGACTTCCTTGACTGGTCAGTGAGAGGGTTGCTCTAACAACACCGGGCACTTGTGAGTAAGGATGCGGCCCATGTCGCTCTCACAGGTGCAGCTGCTTCTCAGCAGGCCAACTTACCGTTTCCCTTTTTAATGAGTTCTCCCCCTTGGCAATTATTTTGAGGGGATATATCGTCTCTTTTTGATAGTATTCCTTTTGCTGAGGTCTACAAGATTAACTATAATTCCACCCAGAAGGGCTTCACTTCCTCTCCTAATTTAAAAATAAGCTATGACATCTCTTATATGCAGAATCTAAAAAGAAATGATACAGATGAGCTTATTTACAAAACAGACTCTCAGACCTATTAGAGAATGAACTTACGGTTGCCAGGGGGAAGAACGGGAGGAAGGGATAGTTAGGGAGTTGCGGATGAATATGTACACATTGATATGATTAAAATGGATAACCAACAAGGACCTACTGTATAGCATAGGGAACTCTGCTCAATGCTATGTGGCAGCCTGGAGGAGAGGGGAGTTTGGGGGATAGTGGATACATGTATACTCCACCTGAAACTGTCACGGTGTTGTTAATTGGCTATACTCCAATACAAAATAAAAAGGTTAAAAAAATAAAAATAAGCTATTTATACATTTAAGTGTAGTTAAGCTACATCATCTCAAATGCCCATAACAACCTTTACAAATTTGTAATTATCTTCTTTTTGCAGATGAGGAAACAAGCTGTAAAACATGAAGGAACTTTTATAAAACTGCAGGGCAGGCATTTGTACTCTGGTCTTCCTGGTTTTAATGCCAGTAGTCTTTCCATTCAGTTCAGTTCAGTCGCTCAGTCGTGTCCAGCTCTTTGCGACCCCATGAATCACAGCACGCCAGGCCTCCCTGTCCATCACTAGCTCCCGGAGTTCACTCAGACTAACGTCCATCGAGTCAGTGATGCCATCCAGCCATCTCATCCTCTGTCGTCCCCTTCTCCTCCTGCCCCCAATCCCTCCCAGCATCAGACTCTTTCCATTAGACCCTATGAATTACACAGAACTCCCTATTACTTGCACTGTGAAACCGCCTTGAAATAAGGACTTCTTTATAATCCCTTTCATTGGCATCTACCCACGAGGATTTACATGCCACACTTAAGAAAAAATCTGCTTTGTTTTTACACATCATATCACTTCTGGTAGTACATGCATTTAGTAGGAAACAGGGTAAACAAGAAAAACAGAGACCAAGCTCTTCTCTCTTCCGAATCTGTGACCACATAATTATAACATTTCTATTATTTATATCCCATTGCATAACGCATCTCTGAATCTAGTCGCTTAGTGAGATGTGCAAATTACCATTATATGTAATTTATCACTAATTTTACTTATAATTTATCTATACCTTCTTACCAATATAAGCTCATCCAAGTATCTGATTCATTTTAAACATTACATATATATTCACTTGGGCAAAAAACATCTGTTGGCTGAGGACTGTTGGATTGTAGGGAATAAAAGTTCTTTTCCTTGTTCCCAGTTATTCTGTCTGAGTCACTTTTGGTAAATTCCCCACTAACTTCTCAAGCTAGATAAAACCTATTTATTTAGAATGGTAATGTACAGCTGTTTAGCTCTGTGTTTTCTAGCAGGCACTATTAACTTAGAATCTATTGGAGCAGGTGCAGATTATGCTCTAATTATCATGGATTATATTGTGTTTTGAGATAAATGATGACTATATTTTCATTTAAAGCTTTCTGCTCCTTCTCTTCTTAGGTCTTATAATGTGAGTAATCTCACAGATGATTTAAAAGGCTTGTACAAAGTTGCTGGTGCTGATGGCAAAGGCATCACTTTTATCTTTACTGACAACGAAATAAAAGATGAGGCATTTCTAGAATATCTCAACAACCTGCTATCTTCAGGGGAGGTATGTCTCCAAAGTAGAGAAAGAAGTTATATTTAAAAAATGTAAATCTGAATAGAGAAAGCAGCAGTCTTTCAGAAGTGAGGTATTTAGGGACTTCCCTGGTGGCCCAGTGGCTAAGCCTCTGAGCTCCCGATGCAGGGCGCCCAGGATCAATCCCTAGTCAGGGAAGTAGATACCGCATGCTGCAACTAGAGATGGCATGCTGCAGCAAAGGTCTTGGATGGCTGCAACTAAGACCTGGCACAGCCAAATAAGTAAATAATAATTATTAAAAAAAGAAGTGAAGCCATTTGGCACACGTTTTTCATTTTAGAAATGATTAACACATGAGGTTCAATAGATTTTTTTGAAGTTTCTGTGAAATTAATGCTGCTTACCTCCAGATATTTTATATGTTTTCTTCCATTTTAAGTATAGTTCCTTATTTGTCTCTTAAATCTTTAGCTTGGTCCTAATTTATCACCATATGTCCCAATGTTTTTATAAATAGTCTAGGTACAGTGGAACAGCCTTATCGATTAGTAATGGAGGATTCCTTCCAAAAGCCCAGTTCTCAGATGCCAGGCAAAGGCCAGCCCCGCGAGCACACCTTGCGTGTGCACTCTTCCCTTCACAGTGATGTGTATGGGTGCTTACTGATGCATGCTCTGGTTAACTATTTTGGAACCACAGTTGAGACTGACTGAATCAGTCAGTCTCAGAACGGAAGGCATCACTGGGCATTTAAAGTGGTGATTGGAATGGTAAACAAGATGGCTTTTTGGTAATAGCTATTTGAGCAAAAGGAAACTTAATTTGCTCCTGATTAAGCTGCTAAATAAAAAGTTGTGCTCTTGTAATTTCTGGCAAGCTAGGGATTTGACTGTAGAGATGCAGGAAAAAATGTGAAAAGAAATGACATGCAGTGGTGGGGGTGGGGGCAACGGGGAAGGACCAGACTTTGGCAGTGCCTTGGCAGTGGGGAACTCTCGAGATACTGAACCCTTTCTTGCCTATTCCTCAAAGATCTCCAATTTGTTTGCACGGGACGAGATGGATGAAATCACCCAAGGGCTGATATCGGTCATGAAAAGGGAGCTCCCTCGCCATCCTCCCACCTTCGATAATCTGTATGAGTACTTCATCTCACGATCAAGGAAGAACTTGCACGTTGTTCTCTGCTTTTCTCCAGTGAGTTTTTACTTGAGTTATTTCTACGTAGGAGGAGTTACTTCCTCGAATGTACTTAGTTCACCTTCTCTGATGAGATGATTTGCTCAGAAATGAACACTTGTTACTTCTTTACTACCACCAATCTCCACTGACCAAAATCATACTAAAGAGTGAAAAAAATTGAGTATACTCATTAGCAATTATTGCATACCCAGAACTTTGATTACCTAGAGACAGAAATTATTTGATTTTAAGGGATTTGGTGATATAGTCTTGTCTAGCTTTAGCTCCAATGTAGTCATACCATCTAGAATGTCCCTGATGTAGGTTTGAATGTCTCTCACTCACTGTGCTATCCAGTATTGTAACCATTAGCCATGTGTGGCCGTTTGATTTTTGATCAGTTAAAATTAAGTAAAAATGAAAATTCAATTTCTCAGTCCCACAAGCTTCATTTCAAATATTCAATAGCTGCACGTGGCTAGCATACTATACAAAGCACACATATAGATCCTTTCCATCATCATAGAAAATTCTGTTGGGCAGTTCTGCTCTTGGGGGTGGGGGAGGTGGCTCACTAACTTATAGGACATCTTGCTTAATTTTTAGGTAGTCTAATAGCCAGAAAGGTCTTCTTTACAAACGGTGGAATTTTGTCTCTTGACTCTTCACCTGTGATTTCATTTGTCCTGTAAAGTGAATCCAATCCCTCTCCTGCACTCAGCTCTGCAGATATTTGGGGAAAGTTTCTGCAGACTCCCTAAGTCATTTCTTTTTTAGACCAAACACCTCCCTTTCCTTCTGCAGATCTCACTTGCCCTGGTTCCAGGCCTTTCACTGTCCTGGTCATCTCTCTCTGTAGAAATGTGCTTTGTCAGTTTCCTTTTTTTTTTTTTTTAATCCATTTTTCCTTTATTGGAACAGATCTTTAATGTCAGATTGTTTAAAATTTTCTTTAAAATTTTCAGTATCAAATTTAGTTTTGTTGTTTTTTGCCTAAGAATCCCTCTTGAGCCTCCCACCCACCTCCTGTCCCGCCCATCTAGGCTGTCACCGCGCGCCAGGCTGGGCTCCCTGCGTTGTGCAGCAGTTTCCCCTGGTGGTCTCTCTTTTACATGGTAGTGTATACATGTCACTGCTACTTTCTCGATTCGTCCTACTCTCCCTTCTCTCACTGTGTCCACAAGTCCATTCTCTATGTCTGCATCTCTATTTCTTCCTTGTAAAGAGGTTCATCAGTACTGTTTATCTAGGTTCTTATATATGTGTTAATATACAATATTTGTTTTTCTCTTTCTGACTTACTTCACTCTGTATAACAGGCTATAGATTCATCTACTTCACTACAACTGACTCAAATCCATTCCTTTTTATGACCGAGTAATATTCCGTTGTGTATTTGTAGCACATGGGCAAAGAAGATGTCAGTGTCTTCTTACATGGGAGCTCCTAGAATTGAGCAGATCGAGTCTTAGGAAAGGAAAGAGTGTGGAACTATTACCTCCTTGCACCTGGACACTTCATTTACATATTCATGCAGTCTAAGAAGATTTCTAAAATAATTTGTTGTGTCAGGCTATTGGCTCAGAATATAAAAAGGTCTCTCTGCCTGACTTATAATCCCTGTGTTTTTTAATATATAATTTTTTAAAATGTATAATGCTTTTTGACATTTCTGTCGCTAGGTTGGTGAGAAGTTCCGTGCCCGCTCTTTGAAATTTCCGGGCTTGATATCGGGCTGCACCATGGACTGGTTCAGTCGCTGGCCTAGGGAGGCGCTGGTCGCCGTGGCCTCCTATTTCGTTTCAGGCTATAGTATTGTCTGCTCTAGTGACACCAAAAAACAAGTTGTAGAAACAATGGGCCTCTTTCACGACATGGTTTCAGAGAGCTGTGAAAGTTATTTCCAAAGGTAAGTGATGATGCATAAGCGTGACAGCTACAGAAACACAAGGTTCACTCCAAAGAGGAATAAAATGTAACATCCAGTAACACACTCGTCACAGTGATTGAGCTCAAAATCCCAGCTGCCCTTAGATTTTTCCCTTGCTTTGATTTTCTAGTGATTATGTATTAAAATGATGACAAATAATTGAGATTTTAAAATTAACTAGTGTCCATACTTTTAACTACCCCTTTCCCTCTGGGCTTCAAAGTAACAGATACTTAATGAATTATTTTATTTCACTTGCTTAATTTATTTTTTGGAAATGACTTAAAATAATTCATTATAAACTCTTTAAAATTTGTTTCTTATTCAAGTTCATTATTTATTTGGTTAAAGAAGTCCACTGTCCTAAAGCTTCATTATTGCCTTATGCTAAGGGATCATGTATATGCATCACTTAATCTTGTCTGTGTTTTCATGACAAATAATTATGAAACTAAAGTTTAATTGACAGTAGAAGAGTCCAGTCCCTAAAAGCAGAAATGGCGTTCATGATGTGAAACCTGGTGTTGACAGTTCAAGAATACAGCAGTTTTTTCCAAAGCGTGATAGTCACTGGTATGATTGCTATAAATAAAGGTGGGCCAACATGGTTTCTATAACAGAGCACTTCTTCCTTAGGGTTCATGGATGAGCTTCAGGGGGTGCAGTACCTCCCAGAAAGCCTATTTTTCTTCATGGAGAGTCTTCAGTTCAGTCGCTCAGTTGTGTCCAACTCTTTGCGACCCCATGGATGCACACCAGGTCTCCCTGTTCATCACCAACTCCTGGAGCTTACTCAAACTCATGTCCATTGAGTCAGTGATGCTATGCAACCATCTCATCCTCTGTCATCCCCTTCTCCTCCTGCCTTCAATCTTTCCCAGCATCAGGGTCTTTTCTAAGGAGTCAGTTCTTTGCATCAGGTGGCCAAATTATTGGAGCTTCAGCTTCAGCATCAGTCCTTCCAATGAGTATTCAGGACTGATTTCCTTTAAGATTGACTGGTTGGATCTCCTTGCAGTCCAAGGGACTCTCAAGAGTTTTCTTCAATACCAGAGTTCAAAAGCATCAATTCTTCGGCCCTCAGCTTTCTTTATAGTCCAACTCTCACATCCATACATGACTACTGAAAAAACCGTAGCTTTGAGTAGATGGACATTTGTCATCAAAGTAATGTCTCTGCTTTTTAATATGCTGTCTAGGTTGGTCATAGCTTTTCTTCCAAAGAGCAAGCATCTTTTAATTTCATGGCTGCAGTCACCATCTGCAGTGATTTTGGAGCCCAAGAAAATAAAGTCTGTCACTGTTTCCACTGTTTGCCCATCTATTTGCCATGAAGTAATGGGACCAGATGGAGAGTCTGGGTAGCACTTAACTGATTTTCCAAGGGGTAGGGGATCCTATCTCACAAAAACTTGTTTATCCTGTGTCGTTTCCTTTACTTAAAACTGTACATGGACCATCCTCTTAAATAGTTATAGATATCTCCCAGATTCTCTTGGTAAATCTGTGTATATTAATTCTCTTTGTTGGGAAGATTTTCTTTCTGTTTAACTTGAACTCCACCTCTACTGCTGTCAACTTGTGAAGAGAAATTTTTACCTTTGTGCAGCTACAAAAGCCCATGTCTTTAGTTTTGAAAATTTGGTGTATTTTTCAAAGTTTTCATATCCTCTTATTGTAGAAGTTTATTCTGAATGCAATATATATGCATAATATGGGATTTCCCTGGAAGTCCAGTGGTTAAGATTTTGCCTTCCAGCGTAGGAGGTGCTGGTTCAATCTCTGATCAGGTAGCTAATAAAAATCCCACATGCCTTGCAGCCAAAAACAGAAGCAGAGTTGTAACAAATTCAATAAAAGGCTTTAAAAATGGCCTGCATAAAAAAAGATATTTATATAATGTTTTACTAATAGTCACATATATGCCAGAGTCCTTTAAAATGCTTTTTAATGTTCAGAACTCCAAAAGTAAAATTTTAATATAAAGTAAACTTAATGTAATATAAAAATATGAATTTATAGTATGTGAAGATCTCTTCTTTGACTTCAGTTTCTCCTGTATAAAAATTTTTCCTTTTACTTGTTTCTATTGTTAAATATAATTATTATACTGAAACTGTAGTGAGTTGGATATTTGAATCAAGTGTGCCTTGATTTCAAGGATAATCCAGAAATTCAGGGGAGAGATTGGCTTTCACCTTTGTAAGCCTACTCATCTCATCTGGGTTTCTAGTGGGGAAAAGGTGTGTAGCAAATATCTGGTGAATGAAAACAGATCTTGGAACAAATTCATTTCAACCACTTATCACTAATATCTGTATAGAACATTAAAGTTTACAAAGTGTGTTTACATATGCTGTTTTAATTTTTGATCTTCACAAAATCCTAGGAGGTGTAGGACAGTGATTCTTTTCTCAGTTTTCCAGAAGAGGAAACAGAAGCCCAGAATGGGAAAAGGGTCAAGTCAAAGAATCAGTTACAGATATAGTATTCCTGCTGCCTCACCTGAAGGTCTTTTTTTCTGTTCTACTCTCAGATACCGCCGAAGAGCACATGTGACTCCCAAATCTTACCTCTCATTTATAAATGGTTATAAAAACATTTACACTGAAAAGGTGAAGTACATTAATGAGCAAGCTGAACGTATGAATATTGGTAAGTGGAACAGAATCTGATCTTTTAGGGCTTGTCTGAAAGAGATCCCAATGTTTTGTTTGGTGGACATTGTTGTTTGAAAATGAAATACTAATTTTTCATATTGAAATATTGATTTATAATCAATATTGAAATATTGCTGATAGTAGATTATTTTGACGGATATCTTTATGGGTCTTTTGACCTGTCAAGAAAGTCTGGGCAGAAAAAATGTAAACATAGGTGGCCTGTTTTCCTTCTGGAACCATTTCTTCCAGCTCTTTCAGCTTTGGGTCCATCCTGTTGGGTAGTGAGTCACCATGGTTGTTGAGCTGCTGCTTGCAGATGGGGAAAAGCCAGCTCCTGGGTACTGACCACAATTTCAATTTATGGTTTCCTTGCCATTTCCCTCAATTTGTGTAAACTTTGCCGTGTTACTGCTTCTCAGATTTCTAACAAAGGGAAAAGACAAAACAGAAACAAAAGCAAACAAATGAAAACAAAAAGAGACTTTACGTGAGCAGTGGTTTTCTAAGTGTCCAGTATATGTAGTGTAAGTAGGAAAAGTGTGAGTGGGAACAGATTTTATGTCCAGAAAGCATTTGGCCCAGATAATCCTGAAATGCCTTAGTGCTGTATTTTCACTTCTACACAGAATGTGGTCACAAAGCATAAAGGCCTGTGAAGTTACAGTGATGATCGGTGCCCTGTGAGAGAAACTTCCTTCTGTTGGCTTTCTCATGGCTTTCTGCAGCTTTTTTATATGATGCTCTAGAATCAGTGGTGTGCTAAAGCTACCTGCACTGGCTTGTGAGAACTGATGGTTAAATTAGGAATGTGATGATCTGGTTGATAACCACAGCCTTTATTAAAAATTAATAAACTTACAATTAAATTAATTATGGTAATGAGGGCAATCAATACTCAAAACTCATTACTTCTTAGTTATTTTTACTTTATTTTATTATTATTAATGTTCTTGGAGAACATTATTATTTCTATTCTATCTTTGTGGCAGAAATATTATATAATGGTGTGTTGCTGAGAACCAGGCAAGGTGGGATTATCTACACAGTGGAAACTGGAACCATTCAAATGAATGCCCTCACTCCAGACCCAGACTCTAAATGTTTACCAACACACCTCTATCTAGCGACTAGGGAGATTTTCAGTTAACCAGTTATTTTTGTCTAGCACACTGAGAGTCTCAGAAACAGTTGCAGAAGTTTTAGCAGTTATTTTCATTTTTATAGCAGAGAACCACAAAAAATGTTAATATATTATGTCTCATTTGCCGTCTCAGTTGCAGTGTGATTCAAAGGCAAAAAAAATGATAGTTACAAACTGTTTGCAAAGCCAAGGAGAGCATACATTTGTCAAATAAGTTTCCTGGCTAAATTCATTTTACTTGTTATAGCAATATGACTTTCCCTTAAATGTAACTAGATGATATTCTTCAATCAGACCTATTTTCTTCATTTCCTGCTGAACCGCAACTGTTAGAAATATGGTCAGTATTATTGCTTCTAAAATATGTGTATTTTAAGACATCTTGTCCATAATTATTTTGTGTTTGTTATAGTATACATTATGGTGCCTTAGGGCTTCCCAGGTGGCCCTAATGGCATCCCAGGTGGTAAAGGACCTGCCTGCCAGTGCAAGAGACATAAGAGATATGGGTTCGATCCATGGGTCAGGAAGATCCCCTGAAGGAAGGCACGGCAACCCACTCCAGTATTCTTGCCTGGAAAATCCCATGAACAGAGAAACCTGGTGGGCTACAGTCCATGGGGTTGCAAAGAGTTGGACATGACTGATGAGACAGCATGCACACAGCACATGGTTCTTTATAAGTAGTAAATATTGAATAAGTATTTGATGAGGGGATAATCATATATTCAGTGAAAGTGTCTATGTGTGTGTTTGTAAAGGTCTTGACAAGCTGATGGAGGCAAGTGAATCTGTGGCAAAACTCTCTCAGGATCTTGCAGTAAAGGAGAAGGAGTTGGCAGTGGCTTCCGTAAAAGCAGATGAAGTGAGTTGGCATTTACAGTGTGAAGCATATCTTCCCACATTTTAAAAAAAGCATTGTTTAAAATGTTATTAAAAAGTAAACAGAATATAAACCTACAGGTTATTTCCAGTAAGATACAGCCCACATGGGGTCACAAAAGAGTCGGATATGACTTAGCAACTAAACAACAATAGCAACATTTAAGAAGACCGTTAGATATTTTTGTTTAATTTATACCAAAACATACCTAAACTATTATATTCTCTACTTGGTCTAAGACTGTTTTTTTCCTTCTCTGGTTCTCTCTTGTTTTCTGTCATGTGTATAGGAAATTTCTGCTTGACAATAAATTATATTAGATCTTCTCTTTAAGGTCTCTGCAGACTCTAGGTTTCTGGGGTAGCCCAAGTTTGATCTGAAGTTTGTTTTAAGGAAGGAAAAGAATAAAAAGAAGAGTTGAAAAACCTATTTTTCCGGCCACATGTGATTGTTCAGAGCCTCCCAACTGTGAGAGGCATGAGATGTTCTAAACTGTCTAAATACAGATTCCTTTGAGCAGTTAAAAGATTGATTAGAAATTGTATTGGTGAAGGGTTTTTCACTTGTTGGGCCAATGTTTGCTGCTAAGTTTCCATATCCCTTACCTACTGTTTCCCTGGCAGTGTATTGATTGATATAATTGGTGTATAGAAATGTAAGTAGTAGCTTTAATGTTTGTAAACTTGGACCCTTGAGTTAATTCTTTTCTTGTTATAGCCCACCACACCTTTGCCCTATAGGAATGCAACTTTATCTAATGCTTTTGGAGGGTGGCGCCTGACTTTAGAATACTCACCTTTAGAGAAAAATAAGTTTTCTGAAGAAAGGATCTTAAAATGTTAACAGGCCTCCTGGCCAGAAGATGATGTAAATCACCTAAACTTTTGCATATGATAAGTTTGAAAGCCTGGCTTCGATTAGGATCAAGGACTGCTGTCCTTGCATGACTCTACTCCTTCCCTCATTATCCTCTATGCACAACTTAAGGTATAAAACTACTTTGGAAAATAAAGTGCGCCCTTTTGTTCACCGAAAAAAAAAAAAAAAAGAAGAGTTGATTGAGTCTTTTTTAAAAGATGCTCCTCCCAAGGTGATAGGGATATATATGTGTTACTTCTCGACCTACTGCTTCTCCTCCAGGCTCAGGCTGCTTTCACCTTCCACTCACAGAGTCAGTTAAGAATAGATGCTTAAGTCTCTACCTTTAGCCAGTTATTGAAATATTAGAGCATAGGAGAGGCACTTAGCATATGACATAAGGTAGACCCTTAGCATCCTGATATAGGGTAGGCAGTCAACAAACATTAGCTATTTTTTTTTGTTATTACATGAGGCTTCATATGGTTTCTGACCTTATTCCATGGCACTGACTTTGAATAGTTTTAATTTTCTAGAAATAACATAGAGTATAAATATTATTTTTCTGAAATATTTTTAAAAATATTTATTAGTACAGTTCATGACCAAGAGAAGCTTAGGAAACAAAGATTACAAAGCTGCTCAGAGGAGTTACTTTAATACATCTTAAAATATAGACAACTTGAATGGGGGATGAATTTTCTCTCATTCTTGTTTTATATTATATACTCAAATCTGTAAATTATGCTGAAAAGATTTCTATTGATCCTCATGTTTCCTTTCTTTAACAGGTATTAGCAGAAGTCACAGTAAGTGCTCAGGCTTCAGCCAAAGTGAAAAATGAAGTGCAGGAAGTAAAAGACAAAGCCCAAAAAATAGTGGATGAAATCGATAGTGAAAAAGTAATAGCTGAGACCAAGCTCGAGGCAGCTAGACCTGCACTGGAAGAGGCAGAAGCAGCCCTGAATGTGAGCAGTGCATTGTTATCCCTCCCAACTCAGGTCCTAGCTGGCACCACGTGTCATTACATAAAATTTAGTTATGGGATTTCTAATCAGAAAACTGAATTGAATTCTTAATGTGATTGTAGTCTCTGAGTCTTGAAGCAAATATTTCTGCTGATTACATTTCCTAAGTTTATTTTTTTAAGTCTTTACTCCCCATAACTTACTTTCATTCCACAAAGCGTCTTTCCATGAGAACTGAGGAATAATGCTTCGTGTGATTATTGGCTTAAACTGTAGCCTAAGGGATTCAGATTATACAGCCTTCTCAGTTCCTTCAGCATCCTGACTAGGTTATGTCATGCACTCTTTAACATTAAAAAAAAATCCTCTTATGGTTCCCATTTCTCTAATTTAAAGTCCCAAGATGGGTATCCAGGACTGTGAAGCAAGAAGGGACAGCTTCAGAGGCAAGCAGATCTCCATTTGCCTCTCATGACCATATGGTAGATAGTCTCAAGTAAAATTTACTTAACACTCTTGGGTCTCTGTCAAGATTCTAATTCTTCCTTGATCTTTGAAGAATCAATGTATGCATTAAAAAGTAATGAATAGTTCACTGGGTACATCGAAGGAACTCAATAAATATTTGTGCTACTGCTGTGATACCTGGCTCCTGTCTGCCCCTTCAATTTTACCTTATTTTGTCCCTACACACAACATGATCCAGCCATACAGAAACACCTAAATGCTTCTGCAGTAATTATGGTCTGTTACTTTTAAATGGGTCTCTCTCTGCCAGGAATACTTTCTACTTTTCCTAACTTTCACTAACTAGTAAGAGTCAATCTGCAGGACCAAGCTCAGATTTCACCCCTTCCAGGAAGTCCTGAACCTCCTTTGTTTTCCTGTCACTCCTAGACTTCTGTCATGGCAGATAATCATAGTTTAGGGTAATTGTGTTTCTCTCTCTTTGAAAGATTCTGAGGACAGGGCTATTTGGGTTTTGCTCTTATTTTATATGGGAGAATGCCTGTGATTGTTAAATGCATTAATAGATTTAGGATCATCATTTAATAAAATTCTGACAATGACCTGGACACACTTTCCACCCTCACTTCTTTTGTGGGTCCTATGATAACACATGAGAGAGTGATCACTGAGCCAAGTAGGTCTTAGGAGTTTTTATGGATCATATGATGTCCCAGTCCTTCTTCACTTGAATGTCAGGATATGTCCTCTTTCTAACTCAGCTCACAGATAGAAACTTTCAAAAATATTTTTATGAGTCATATGGTACAATAACTTTTCTTGTCTCCTTCGAATTCTCTCCCTTCCATGGACAGGATAACCTTCAAAATGAAAACTGAAGGTGAGGTTTCTGATATTCAGGGCCTTGCCCCTCTTTTAATACTCATATTTAATATAGACTCTATGCTTTGAAGATGAAATTATCTAAATGGTAAACATTAATGACAGTTGTTGCTAATGGAGGTCTGGGGTGATGGCCAATGAATGGTAGTGATATTCTAAACCAATTCATTGAGAACTTTTGGGGGAAATGCAAACAAAGAAACAGAAATCCTAATTTAACCATGAAAGATCCATTATGTAAGAATTTTGGAATGCAGACCCTTGATGTAAATGTCAGGAATTGGGAAGAAAATATGTTTTAAAATTTTCCATTTTAATTTTTTAAAAGTATGAGAGTTCCATATGACTAGGAATACTACTCAACAAAACATATTCTGATCCCTAACCCCAAATACAGACTATCAAGCCAAATGATATTGCCACAGTCAGGAAACTTGCAAAGCCCCCTCATCTTATTATGAGAATCATGGACTGTGTTCTGTTACTATTTCAAAAGAAAATTGACCCTGTCACTATGGATCCAGAAAAACCTTGCTGCAAGCCATCATGGGGCGAGTCATTAAAAGTAAGTAAAATCTATCTCTATAAGTCCTTTGAGGTGTACCAGGTGTCTGCATCCCAGGACACTCAATACAGACCAGACACAATGGCAGACAAATAATTGGTCATTGTATACTGAAGAATTTATCTTAAATTGCATCTCTCAAAATGTAATGCCTCTTTAAAATGTAAGATTTTAAAGCTGAATGCCCTCTTTTTATAAAAATCTGTCCAGAACCCATACCTAGTATTGGCACAGCCTTTTTTTTTTTTTTTTAATGGGGAAATTTTATTGTAAATTATACCTAAATAAAGATGTTGAAAAAGAAGCCTTGGTACAAAAGTAAATATACTCTTACCATTCAATTCAGCAATCATGCTCCTCAGTATTTACCCAAATGAGCTGAAAACTTATACCCACACAAAAGCCTGCTCACAGGGGTTTTTATAGCAGCTTTATTCATAATTTCCAAAACATGGATGCAGCCAAGATGCCTTTCAGTATGTGAGTAGTTAAATAAACAATGGCACATCTGGACCATAGAATATTATTGTCCCCCCGCCACACACACAAAAATAATATATGTATAAAATAGATAACTAGCGACTTCACTTTCACTTTTCACTTTCCTGCATTGGAGAAGGAAATGGCAACCCACTCCAGTGTTCTTGCCTGGAGAATCTCAGGGACGGCGGAGCCTGGTGGGCTGCCGCCCATGGGGTCGCACAGAGTCGGACACAACTGAAGCAACTTAGCAGCAGCAGCAGCAGTGAGAACCTATTGTATGGCACAGGGAACTCTATTCAGTGATCTGTGATAACCTAAATGGGAAGAAATCCAAGGAAGAGGGAATATATGTGTATGTGTGGCTGATTCACTTTGCTTACAGCAGAAACTAACACAACATTGAAAAGCAACTATAGTCCAATTAAAAAAAAAAACCATAATATGCATTTAAATGCATATTACTCAGTGAAGGAAGTATTGGCACAATGTTGATGTCAACCCAACTCAGTCTATAAAAAGGGGCTTGTGTGGTTGGTGGCATTTAGACACACTCACTAGGTGGGAAACTTACGTTGTTTTTCTTCTTTGCTCTTCTCCATGGAAACAGGAAGACAGCTTGCAATTTACAGCTTTAGGTTGACTACTGCCATAGTCTTGATTTGTATGTTTAGAGCAAATCAATTATTACTTCTTTGAAAAAAATTCAATTTAGAAGTACATACTAACTCAGAAAGAAAGTACGTATTTTCTTCCAGAGCTTACAGGCTATAATACTATTTTTCAGTTAATGAGTGCAACAGGATTCCTGTGGAGTCTTCAGCAGTTCCCCAAGGACACAATAAATGAAGAGACTGTTGAGTTACTACAGCCATATTTTAACATGGATGATTACACTTTTGAAAGTGCCAAAAAAGTCTGTGGGAATGTGGCTGGTCTGCTGTCTTGGACACTTGCTATGGCAACATTTTATGGTGTCAACAGAGAAGTGTTGCCTCTGAAGGTAAAAATTTCCCTCCTTCTCCCAGTAAATCAGTGTTTAATAAAACCAGTCATCAGTATCACTGCTGTTAAAAAGCAAAGCATAATTTAGACTAATAAAAGTAGGTTTCTCCATTACCAGATTTTTCTTTTTCTCTGTATGCCCGGTCACAGTTTCTCATTCTTTTTTTTTTTTTTTTTCGTTTCATACATGATATTATACATGTTTCAATCCCATTCTCCCAAATCATTCTTTTTATAACTGTTGCATGCTTCTTGGCATCACAGACAAGAAAAAAAATCAACTTGTTGACTTACACAAGGCATGAGTTTATTGGGAATAATAATTGGGGCTTCCCTGGTAGCTCAGCTGGTAAAGAATCCACCTGCAATTCAGGAGACCCCAGTTCTATTCCTGGGTCGGGAAGATCTGCTGAGAAGGGAAAGGCTACCCACTCCAGTATTCTGGCCTAGAGAGTTCCATGGACTACAGTCCATGGGGTTGCAAAGAGTCGAACATGACTGAGCTATCATGAAAGAAAATTGGCCATATCTTTAAGTTTGGTGATTAGGTTTGGAGATTGAATTTGATTACTATATTCCAAACAAAATTTATGAAAATTAAGATCAACACCTAGAAATGTTTTAAATTTCAAAGACAGGAAGAGAAGCTTATAGGCACCTAAGAAACAAAATGTAAAAGATGGTTCACAAAAGAAGAGAAATCAGGACGTCACAGTCTTGCCACAACCCTAAATACTAGAAAGTAACAGAAAAACATATGCAGGGGAAATTACTGGCCTCTAAGAATTCAGTGACTATCCAAACTGCCCTCAGTGTGAGCAGGTGAGTGATAGTCGCTCAGTCATGTCCGACTCTTTGTGACCCCATGTACTGCAGCCCGCCAGGCTCCTCTGTCCATGGAATTCTCCAGGCAAGAGTACTGGAATGGGTTGCCATTTCCTTATCCTCAGTATATGAGGGGAAAAAAAGACATTCTTTTTTTTTTTTTTAATGGGGACCATTTTTATAGTCTTTATTGAATTTGTTATGGAATTGCTTCTGTTTTCTGTCTTGGTTTTTCAGCCCCAAGACATGTGGAATCCTTGCTCCCTGACCTGGGATCAAACCCACACCCCCTGCATTGGAAGTCAAAGTCTTAACTACCAGGCCACCAGAGAAGTCCCGAAAAGATATTCTTAGGGATGCAATTTAAGTATTAAGGGATAAACATATTCTATCTCACACACACATACCATCTATACTGGGCCAGATTGTCCTTTATGTCTGAGAGAACAAAAATACATTTTCAGGAGTTCAAAAGATTAACAAAATATACCACCCAGACACATAATATCCCCCACTCCCCGCCCCCAGCCCATCCCATAAAGCTAGAAGAGTTGGAAGTGGTTGCTCTGTGGAATTGAAAGTGGTGAGCAAGTGGGCAGGGAGTTACTGTTTTCATAAATAGCCTTATACAAATGGCTGACTCTTTAAATTGTGCACAGAGGTAACTTGAAGAAAAATAGAAAAAAAATTAAAAATAGGAAAGTTTTAACAAAGAGAAATGATGAGCAAAATAGCAAATACACTCAAACCAACAGATACCAAGAAAGAAATATTTCTGTAAATGTAGAATTCAAGAAAAAAAAAAGCACTTATAAGAGCAGTTATTTTTATGGGTGAAAATTATGATTCACAGTGAGAATTAATTGTAATAATGCTTTGTGAAATAAAAATAACATCAGATTACATAAGCCAAAATCCATTTATATTTTATGTGAAGTTTTTTTTTTTTAATTCCTATAATTTGAGATTATGGCATATACTATCAATCCACAACAGGTCTGGTAGGCAGAAGGCCAACTTTAGAAGGGACCATACTTGGTTTAATGCTCTGCTATCACCCTCTTAAAGTCCTTAATAATTTTTAAACAAGGAGCTCTACAGTTTCGTTTTGCACTTTTATGTAGGCAGTCCTGAGTAGGCATAAATTAGTAATTATATACAGATTTTATAATATGTTATTTTTAAGCTTGAATAGCTACATTGGACTTTCTTCAATATTAACGAAGTATATGAAATTATTTCTAGTGTCCAAGAAATATTTACAAAAAATTGATGATATTCAGGCCCAAAAGAAAACTTTGATTCAATCCCCAAAAGCAAAAATTGTTGAAACCTCCTTCTCTGACTATAAGCAATAAAATTAGCACACTTAAAAAAATAAAGCCAGTCAATTCTGTTTAGAAAATGATGACACAAATCTAGTTATGAAAGCTTTTAAAATTTATTTATTTTTTATTTAAGGGTAATTGCTTTACAGAATTTTGTTGTTTTCTGTCAAACTTTGTGAGGTGGCCAAAATGCTACCTTCTTAACCCTTAAGCGAACCAAAGAACTAAACAGTACGATATATATATGTATATATAAGTGTGCACAAACACATATACATACACACACAGAGGTTAGTAAAAGTAGAAAGAGTTAATAAAAATAATGTTAAAAATCAGAAAAAAGTAGCAAAATTAAAGAATTAATGCTTTGCAATATACACATACATATAAGAGCCAACTCATTGGAAAAGATCCTGATGCTGGGAAAGATTCAGGGCCGGAGGAGAAGGGGACGACAGAGGACGAAATGGTTGGATGGCATTACTGACTCAATGGACATGAGTTGGAGCAAGCTCCGGGAGATATGAAGGGTAGGGAAACCTGGCATGCTGCAGTCCTCAGGGTCGCAAAGAGTCAGACATGAGTTAGCGACTGAACAACAGCTATATATATGATATGTATGAAAAACTAATCAGGGACTTCTCTGGCGGTCCAGTAGTTAAGAATCTGCCTTCCAATGCAGAGGATGTGGATTCCACCCCTCGTCAGGCAACTAAATCAGGCAACTAAGATCCCACTTGCCGCGCGGCACCTAAGCCTGCGTGCTGCAACTAAGATCCAATGCTACCAAATAAGTAAATAAGTAAATAAATAAATACGAAAACTAATCAACAAGAAGATACACAAAAATAAATGCCTATAATATGTAAATCCATATAATTACAGATTGTAGATTTAAATAATTGAGGCAAAATTTACAGTTATTTGTAAATACATTAGAAAATCTAAGTGAAATGAAAATTTCCCGAGAAAAAGAGCTAATTTCAAAACCACAAATATTGAGAAGGAAAATGAGAAAGTTATCAAGGAACTTCTACCCCAGAAAGCTCTAGAGCTATATTACTTTACTGATTAATTACTTGACATTTATAAGAAACAAGTAATTATCATGCTGTAGGACTGAGAGAGGAGAAGGCAATGGCACCCCAGTCCAGTCCTCTTGCCTGGAAAATCCCATGGACGGAGGAGCCCGGAAGGCTGCAGCCCATGGGGTCACTGAGGGTTGGACACGACTAAGCGACTTCACTTTCACTTATCACTTTCATGCATTGGAGAAGGAAATGGCAACCCACTCCAGTGTTCTTGCCTGGAGAATCCCAGGGACGGGGGAGCCTGGTGGGCTGCCGTCTATGGGGTCGTACAGAGTCGGACACGACTGAAGTGACTTAGCAGCAGCAGGACTGAGAGAAAGATGAAAAGCTACTGTTTTTCATTACAGCCATTTCAGTTCAAAAATTCTTACCCCAAAAACAATACTAAAGGTTTGCATACTTAATAGTGTTTCAGTTCAGTTCTTATAACAGTTTAAAATGGGGGGGGGGGCGGGGGAAGAAATGTATATAAGTACACAGAAGTTAAGGAAATTACGATATATCCAAATTGTGGGACATCACGCAGCCATGTAACTAATGTTCATAAAGAAAGTGTTTAACGATGTAAGGAAATGATTATACTACTCTAAGTGAGAAAAATACCAAAATGGTAGTTGTCCATTTGTTAACACAATACTCATAGACTCTTTTCTGTGTAAAATCATGAGTGATTATTTTTCTCCTTCCCATACATTTTTGTGTTTTCCATATTGAACATTAATAATTAAAAGGAACTTCAATAACATTTCTCTGCTTCCCCAGCTGAAGACAATGAAATAAACAACTTCCAAATAGGCCAAAAATGATGTAGTAACTTGTGTTATTATTTACCAATTACAAGCATGAAAGTTTCATAACACTAATACACCTCTACACTGATCACCTCTTCTTCCTTTTAAGGCTAACCTGGCCAAGCAGGAGGGCCGCTTAGCAGTTGCCAATGCTGAACTGGGCAAGGCCCAGGCACTGCTGGATGAGAAACAAGCTGAGCTGGATAAAGTGCAAGCCAAATTTGATGCAGCAATGAATGAAAAAATGGTGAGATTAAATGTACAGAAATTACTAATATGACATACTGAAATGCTACCCAAGTACGTGTTGTATTTAGGGATCAGGCATATGTTTACAACAAAAAATACTGACCTGAATGCCCTTTCTCACTGGCCATTCTACTTTTTTTGGACCTTCAACACGCTACATTCTTTTTTCTGTTTTTAATAACTGTTTGCTGTGATGTGATACACAGGAGTACTGACTTTGGAGTCAGAACACTGGGTTTGAGATCTGTATCAGACACTTACGAATTGTGCAGTGAAAGTGACTGACTTACTAACTTTACTGTCAAATGGGGATCCTAACATGACCTCATGGTATAGGTTGTAGCAGTGGTGATCTGGTAAACGTTCAACAATCAGCTTGGCTCTCTTTCTGGTGGCGGAGTCTGGAGAAGAGGAGCAGAAATGGCACCTCGCAAAGGGAAAGAAAAGAAGGAAGAACGGGTAATCAGCTTTGGCCCTCAGGTGGCTGAAGGAGAAAACGTATCTGGTGTGTGCCACATCTTTGCATCCCTCGACAACACTTTTATCCACGACACTAATCTTTCTGGCAAGGAAACCATCTGCCATGTAACTGGTGGGATGAAGGTGAAGGCTGACGGAGATGAGTCCTCTCCATATGCTGCCATGTTGGCTGCCCAGGATGTAGCCCAGAGATGCAAGGAGCTGGGCATCATTGCCCTCCACATCAAACTCTGGGCCACAGGAAGAAATAGGACCAAGACTCCTGGACCAGGGGCCCAGTCAGCGCTTAGAGCCCTCACCCACTCAGGGATCAAAAGTGGGCGGATTGAGGATGTCACCCCATCCTCTCCGACAGCACCTGCAGGAAAGGATCAGCTTGTGGGGGTGCGGGCCAAGGGGAGAAGAAAGCCTTGATTTGCAGTGTTTGCTTATTTCTGTGGTCTAGGTACCTCCTCCACTGTCAGTTCTAAGCTATCAATGAGGCAGTTGAGAGAGAAGATGAGCATGCCATTATATATATACTGTTGCCACCGTGCAGAGGTGATGAACTTAACCCAGGAGTATAGATAATACAAAAATACAGTCAACAATTAGGAATTGATGAATTTTGATTATTCATTACCTTTAATATAATGGGCTTAATTGTAAGTTTATATAATTTAGTTTTTCATAGTGGCTGTGTTTAATGCCAGCTCACAAATTTTCTGAAAAATGTTAACAGTTGACTCCTTTGACCTGATACAAGCTGGCTGCAGCATACTACTGTTGTGTAGATTTTTTCTGAAGGAAAAACAAATATCCTTTATAAACTGCAAAGAACTCAGAGTCATTATTAAATCCAGGACTTTAAAAGGTATATTTATTGTTTTGAAAATATTTAATAGAAATCCTATTTAAGCTATGAAATTTGGATTCTCCCTTTCAAAATGGCTCCTTTTGAAATTTTGTAAGGTGAAATAACTGTATTATGAATGAATTGTAAAAATTTAATATGTAAAATTTTACTGACAGTGTATTTTTAGATTATATTTATTTTGCACATTGAGAAATTCCTCCAGGTATTTTTACATGTCAGTATAATGGATGTTTGATTAAGCAGTTTAAAGAGTTCTCTAAGCATTCTCCTTTATGATTGTAGGATTTGCTTAATGATGCTGACATGTGCCGGAAAAAGATGCAGGCAGCTTCCACCCTCATTGATGGACTGAGTGGAGAAAAAGTCCGATGGACTCAGCAAAGCAAAGAGTTCAGAGCTCAGATTAATAGGTATCAACTTTGGTCTTTGTTATAATTGCTCTCCTTCTTAGTCATCAGCCCAAAGGCCACCTCTTGTGACATGGGGGAGCATAAAGTCGGATTCCTTGAAGTGCTTGCTTTTCTCCGTTTCCATGTCCACATGCCGGGATCCCACCATCTAAGAAAGTGCTTAGAGCTTGAGTCCCACACTCTAAAACGGAGAGAAGAAAACTTGGTGAAACATTTTTTAACTCACTATTGTGTGGGGGTGCTTCTGATATCATCTGAATTTGCCAGAACAATCTAGATACTGGTTCCAGTTCTACATCTTTTACCTCAAGGATTTTGAAAGTATAGACTGACAATTTGTTCTAAATGGAAGGGCATCTTGGGCTGGTGTCTTCTGAAAACTGAAAGAGAGGGAATGAGAGGGGAGTAGGAGAATGGCAAAAGAAAAAAGAAAGAGGACGACAAAGAAGTAGTGGTTTAATCAAGGCTGAATATGAACAGGACTAGGACTTGCTTCTTCCTCATCTGGAAGTCAAGCTTCAGGACCTCTAGGCTTCAGGAAGGAGCCTCTTTCTTGCTCCTGGACTTACCTGAAATGCGGCCACTCCTACCCCATTTGGAGCCTTTAGGCTGGCTCCTTTACCCGCTCCATGTCTTGTTGCCAAGTGTTAAGCAGGGAGCAGAGAAGAACTTCACCTAGTAACGAAACTGCCCGATGGCCTTTCAGATTCCTTACTGGGAGAGCTTAAAACGTGTTGGTGATTCACTTTATTGTTTCTTAACAGGCTTGTAGGGGATATTCTGCTGTGCACTGGATTCCTGTCCTACCTTGGTCCTTTCAATCAGATATTTAGGAACTATTTGCTGAAAGAGCAATGGGAGATAGAGTTGAAAGCACGGAAGATTCCTTTCACTGAAAACCTGAATCTTATTTCAATGTTGGTAGATCCTCCAACAGTAAGTGTTACTTTCCTCATATCATTAGTTGAATTTCGTTTTATTCACAAGAAATCAAGGTATGCCTGACTTATTCTTTTGGCATTTAATTGGAAAGATCATTTTCAAAATGCTGAAGCATGACAAATTTTTTTTTCTTTGTGGTACAAAAGTTCTTTTGCATTTTAAGAAATCTTGCTTTCAAATTGGTCTCTCAGTCAGGTCCGACTCTTTGTGACCCCATGGACTGTGGCCCATCAGTTTCCTCTGTCCATGGGATTCTCCAGGCAAGAATACTGGAGGGGGGTTGCCATTTCCGTCTCCAGGGGATCTTTCCAACCCAGGTATCAAACCCACGTCTTCAATTGCACTGCTTTGAGTGAAAAGATAATTTTTGAGCTACAGGCTTGCTAATATTGAGCTCTTCATATAACCCTCCATTATTTACACCACTCTTATTGAATCTCATTCTCTTACAAACATTCTAGGAAGATGTAGGCATTAGCTAGGCTGTAAGTATTGGTATTATTAACTTTCTTTTGATTATTAACCATCTTTTTATAATGTCTAACAGTGTAATACAATAGCACATTCTGGCATCGCTGAGTGATAGCGTGCACTGCTAGACTAACCTTTCTTGGTAGGAATTTGATGCCATTGTTAATTTTCAGTATATCTTACAGACCTCTTGCAGTGTTAAATGCTTTCCAGGCAATTTGTATTCATGAGCTGATTTTTGATTTGTAAATATGTTCCCCAGTTGCAGTTTCCCAGGTTATTAATTTCAAGTTATCTCTATTTAAAAGTCAAAAAATTATCTTTTCCAATTCAAACAGTGTTCAGCTGGTCCCCACAGGTACTAGATAATGTATTGGAAACACACTGATTATGGCCTTCAGAGGAGCTAAGATAATTTAAGGAAGGTGGAGGCTTCTTGCATCTTGGGTGATTTCATTGACCATGTGGGGTCAGGCTTCCCAGGTGGCACAGTGGTAAAGAGGCCACCTGCCAATGCAGAAGCTGCAGGTCCTGTCCCTGGGTCAGGAATATCCCCTGGAGTAGGAAGTGGCAACCAACTCCAGTATGTTTGCATGGAAAATCCCATGGACAGAGGAGCCTGGCAGGCTACAGTTCCTGGGGTCACAAAGAGTTGGACATGACGGAGTGACTGAGCACAGTGCCTTATTGATTTTGAAAGGAATATTTAGAAAACTGTCACTGATGAGTTCCTGCCAATGTGGTATTTCTTGTCCCCTAATTTCTCTGCCTCCAGCTGTGCAGTGCCCCTTCCTCCATGTGAGCAGAACAAGAGGGCAGGAAGGGGAAATTTCAGAGGCAGAACCCTTAGGGCTTGCCTACTCTGACTTCTCAGAATATTCATTGTCTCTGCTAACTCCAGCCCATCTAGATCCCACCCAGTCTTGGGTTTCCTACTAGGGAAAGGATTTATTAGATGACAAATTTGTTTAACTTAGTGTTATTTGGTTCACATTTGTAACTTTGAGGGTTTTTTTTACGTGAATGTTGCATAGTCCTAATATAAAAAAAAAGTCTAAATTTTAAATTATTTGTGGCATTAATTACTAACAAAAGCCTTCTCGTCTTCCTTTGCGTGGCCACATCCATTTCCTGTTATGCAGATTGGTGAGTGGGGGCTGCAAGGCTTACCAGGAGATGACCTCTCAATTCAGAATGGCATCATTGTGACAAAGGCCACCAGATACCCACTCCTCATAGACCCACAAACTCAAGGCAAAACATGGATTAAATCAAAGGAAAAAGAAAACGACTTGCAGGTATGGACCATTCGGTGGGTGGGAAAGTAATCTTGAAATCATGAAGTTTTCCCACAATTTCAGTTGAATCTATCAGTCATTAAATTGTCATCTCTATGATAGTTGTTTGCTAATTCACACCTTTGAGCTTTGTGACAGTGATTTGGGGCAAAGGCTCTGATATTTGCTTTTTAAACATATTTATTTATTTAACTGCCCTGGGTATTAGTTGTGACACAAGAGATCTTTTTAGTTGCAGTATATGAACTCTTGGTTGTATCATGTGAGATCTAGTTCCCTGAACAGGAATCGAACTCAGGCCTCCTGCCTTGGGAGCAGGGAGTCTTGGCCACTGGACCACCAGGGAAGTCCTGGTCCTGATCATTTTCTCTCTTTTGTGATCTCTCTTGACCTCACTTTCCTTCTCTCTGTCCATTTCCCCGGCTGTATTGCTTTTGCTCATGTTGGATGAGGCTTTTATTCTGAGCCCTGAGATTGTGCTTACAGGAAAATGGCAAGCACAGGACTTGTGATTCCTCAGTTTGAAGCCACTTGCTCCAGCCTAACTCAGGTACTTGCTCGTACTCTGGAGTTCAGCATTGGCGTTAGAGTCTACCAAGGTGTTAATCTTAAGGCAGAGGTAGACATGGGCAGGATTTCGACATTCCTGGCTCCTTTGAGGATCTTGTGACATTGATATTTCAATTCAGGGTTACAATATGGACTATTCACTGTTTCCTCGACGTTGTTCCAAGTTCTAAGCCTTACGGACCCAACGTTTTGCTTGTAGTGTGTCTATTATACTAACCAGAATGTTTCCTCCACCCAATTACCCACTTTACTTATATCCACGATAAAAGTCTTGAGCCTTATTCAGAGTCCACATCCAATACTACCTTTCACCAGACTTGCCTGAATCCACAGCTTCATACAGCCTGTCCTGATTCCTCACACACCTTGTATTTCTGCTGTGGACCAGAAGTATGCCTTAAATTACTGTTCTTTGCATATTTGTCTTTTATCTTTACTATATTAGAAACTGGGCTTCCCTGGTAGCTCAACTGGTAAAGAATCCACCTGCAATGCAAGAGACCCCGGTTTGATTCTGGGTTGGAAAGATCCTCCGGAGAAAGGGATAAGCTACCGACTCCAGTATTCTTGGTTTTCCCTGGTGGCTCAGCTGGTAAAGAATCCACCTGCAATGCAGAAGACCTGGGTTCGATCCCTGGGTTGATAAGATCCCCTGGAGAAGGGGACAACTACCCCCTCCAGTATTCTGACCTGGAGAATTCCCTGAACTACAGTCCATGGGGTTGCAAAGAGTTGGACATGTCTTTCACTTATACTATAAACTTGGGCAAACTCCCAGAGATGGTGAGGGCCAGGGAGGCCTGGCGTGCTGCAGTCCATGGGGTCACAGAGAGTTGGATATGACTGGGCAACTGAACAACAACTCCATAAACTTCTTGTTAGATTTATGGTTTTATGCCATCTATATGTTTTCTGCATTTATTGAATTAAATGAATTAAAGTGTGTAATCATTACAGGAAAAAAAAACAAAACAGAAAAAATCATGTGGTCATCTTGATAAATGCAGAAAAAGTAAGTTGGTAAAATCAAAACTTCCAGCAAACTGAGATTAGGAGAAAGAGTTAGTGGCTCAGTTGTGTCCAACTTTTTGTGACCCCATGGACAGGAGCCCGCCAGGCTCCTCTGTTCATGGAATTCTCCAGGCCAGAATACCAGAGTGGGTAGCCATTCGCTTCTCCAGGGGATCTTCCCAACCCAGGGATCAAACCTGGGTCTCCTGCTTTGCAGGCAGATTCTTTACCATCTGAGCCCCCAGGGAAGCCCAAGATTAAGAGGTCCCTTCCTTAAGCAGATAAAGAATATTTACAAAAAGCCTACAAGAAGCACCACATTTAGTGGTGAAATAGTGAAAGATTTCTTTTTTTTTTTTTTTTTTTTTTTTTTTAATTTTATTTTATTTTTAAACTTTACATAACTGTATTAGATTTGCCAAATATCAAAATGAATCCGCCACAGGTTTACATGTGTTCCCCATCCTGAACCCTCCTCCCTCCTCCCTCCCCATACCATCCCTCTGGGTCGTCCCAGTGCACCAGACCCAAGCATCCAGTATTGTGCATCGAACCTGGACTCGCAACTCATTTCATACATGATATTTTACATGTTTCAATGCCATTCTCCCAAATCTTCCCACCCTCTCCCTCTCCCACAGAGTCCATAAGACTGTTCTATACATCAGTGTCTCTTTTGCTGTCTCGTACACAGGGTTATTGTTACCATCTTTCTAAATTCCATATATATGCGTTAGTATACTGTATTGGTGTTTTTCTTTCTGGCTTACTTCACTCTGTATATTGGGCTCCAGTTTCATCCACCTCATTAGAACTGATTCAAATGTATTCTTTTTAATGGCTGAATAATACTCCATTGTGTATATGTACCACAGCTTGCTTATCCATTCATCTGCTGATGGACATCTAGGTTGCTTCCATGTCCTGGCTATTATAAACAGTGCTGCGATGGGTGCTCCAGAGCAATAGGCAATGTCCCCGTGCCTGCAAAGTCTTGATCTCAGAAGGAAATCTTTCACTAATAGTGAAAGATTTCCTTCTGAGATCAAGACTTTGCAGGCACGGGGACATTGCCTATTGCTTTGGAGCACCCCCTAAGATTCTCCCACCTAATTAAGACTCCAATCTATGTTGACTTAGAAAACTCAGGAAAATCCTGGCAAAGATCAGAGAGTATAAGTGGAGGGGAAGAGTTAAGGAAAGTGGGGTTGATGGGAAAGTAGCTTCTGAGGAACTGTATACACAGAAGTGCATGAGTGGTGTGTACCTGTCTTCCTCCTCCTGAACTCAGCCCCCTGGATCCAGCTCAGCTGTAACTTGTTCCTTGCTCCGTTCCTCACTCCTCTTGCCTCCCCTGGCTGTTGATCTCCCTGCTCATCTTAGTCTTATTTTTTCTGATCGTGGCTTTATTTCTCCATTTAATTCATTGATAGTCTTCAGTCATGTCCTTCCTGATACAGCCTCATCACAAGAAGCTTCCTGAGGAAGTAAGAGAAATATATCAGACAAACTTCCTTATTTTAAAAACCATCAACTGCTGGGATGTACGTAAATTGAACTGCATCTTTTTTACTCAGACAGCATAGTATTTTTCTGAATATGTGGATAGACATATGCACAAACACACATAAATGGAAAGAAAATGAAGCAAAACCATCACTTCTGTGCTCGGTAAGGAAGGCAAAATGAAAAATGAAACATTTTATAAATGAAAAACAAAACATATTGGGCATGTCCAGAGCTGCATTTCACCTTGGCAGCTTTGCCAAGGTCATCTTCAAAGCCATTTCCAGCACCTATAGCTCTGACTTCTGAATAAAGAATGTATTTGCTTAAGTCCCCTGTGAAGAATTCACTGAGTGAAGACCTAGTTCCAGAGTATCTGTGTGGGTGATACAGGCTCTCATGTGGCCGCCACATAGTATTCCTCCATGAGAAAAATCAAGTGAATCCAACCCGAAACTATGACTCCAAGATATTACTTCAAGTTTACAAAAATATTAAAGGTGATTAAAAGATAATTTAATAAATCAACAATTTGAAAATTATTTCTTTAATTGCTATATTAGTCAGGGTTTTTCAGAGAAACAGAACTGAAAGGATATCCAGGTACAGATACATAGAAAGAGATTTATTATGAAGGGGTGGCTCATGGGATTATGGAGGCTGAGAAGTCCCCGATCTGCTGTCTACAGGCTGGAGCCCCAGGAAAGCTGGTGGTGTCGTTCCAGTCCAAACTCTGAAGGCCTGAGGACCATGGGAGCCAGTGGGGTCAGTCCCAATCCCAGTCTGAAGTCCTCAGAGCCAGGAGCTGATGTCCAAGGGCAGGAGAAGATGGATGTCCTAACCTATGCAGAGAACAAATTGGCACTTCCTCCAGCTTTCTGTTCTGTTCAGGTCCTTAATGGATTGGACAGTGCCCACCTACATGGGTGAGGGCCATAATCTTTATTCAGAATGTCGACTCAAACGCTAATCTCTTCCAGAAACAACCTCACAAACACACCTTGAAATAATGCTTGCCAGCTATCTGGGCATTCATTAGCCCGGTCAAGTTGACACATAAAATTAACCATCACACTTCGGAAAGATATCACAAAGACAGAGTTTGCTACTTGGGGAATCGAGAAGGACAATTACATTCAGTCTTCTTGGGACCTTATTTCATCTTATTTAAATAAGCTAGTTAAAGCTTTTTGTTTGGATTCATTTACCTTATCAACTTATAGTGAGGTCTTGCACAGCATATCATGTATATAAATAAAGCTGTCTATCTAGGGGGAAAAGTTCCATCGTGTGCAAGATTTTCTGTTTTTAGTTATTTCTGTTTTGATCAAAACAGGACAAAGATAGACTTATTTTTCAATTCCATGCCTTTCTTCATTGCAAGTGAAAGATAATATTTTTAAATTTCACCCTCCTAATCACCTGATATCTCGGTGGATCTTCCTTTTTAATTTTTTCTTCTGTTTATTTGGCTGCTTGTGGCATGAGGGGTCTTTAATTTTATTTTAATTGGAAACTAATTACTTTACAATATTGTGGCGGTTTTTGCCATACATCGACATGAGTCAGCCACAGGTATACATGTGTCCCACCATCCTGAACCCCCCTCCCACCTCCCTCCCCACCCCATCCATCTGAGTTGTTCCAGAGCACCAGCTCTGACGCCCTGCTTCATGCACTGAACCTGCACTTCATATATTTTACATATGGTAATGTACATGTTTCAATGCTATTCTTTCATATCGTCCCACCCTTGTCTTCTCCCACGTAGTCCAAAAGTCTGTTCTTTACATCTGTGTCTCTTTTGCTGTCTTGCATATAGGGTTGTCATTATTGTCTTTCTAAATTCTTAGTTCTTAGTCCTTGGATAGAATCCATGCCCCTGCTGTGGAAGCCCAGTGTCTTAACCACTGGACCGCCAGGGAAGTCCTCTCTTGTATCTTAAGATCAGCACTCACAGTAGCATAAAGGCAATAGTTGAATTCAGAGAATAGAGGATAAGAAGGTGGAGAGTTGAGGACTGAACCTATGGAAATCCTTACACTTAGGCAGAGGGAGAGATCACTGGAGAAGTAAAGAGTTCCAAGTCAGTTGACTAATGCAAAGATCAACTAGCCCAGTCGGGGTGTTTTAACTAATAACAAACATTGATCTAAAAATGGAGAACCCCACCAGACATTCAGAATCCTAATTTTTTTTAATGTAAGAATATTGTAAAAATGTATAGTCTTTTAGGTTGATTTTATGCAAAGTACCATATTCTTATATTATGTCACTGTTAGAGACAGAATTCCCGGATGAACCTTAGGTTGATTCAGTATGTCATTTCTGACATCCCTATGCTTTTTAAAAAATCACTTATTCATCTCATAGGTGTCCTGAGAAGATAAAGTGAGTATCATAAAAATGCAAGTTAGTTTGCTTTCTTTGAATGATTGTAGCTATGTAAATTTAAAGGGTTAATCCTTGATTACCTCTCTTCCACCTGCCAGAGCAGAGCTCTGACTTCCAACCAAGGAATGACACTTGTTTCTCTTTCAATCGGAGAGAACCCCATTACACACCCAGGGCTTCCACAGTCGTGACCCCCCAAGTTTTGAAAACTATGTTTTGTTTGTTACTTTTATATTTATAATTAAAGCTTCCTGTACAGTCCTTAGAATTCTTAGTCCCTTGCCCAGATATCTCTGGTTTCCACTCAGGAGCAGGCACATTCTTTGTAACATTTCTGCAGCAATGAAGTCTTTATTTTTAGGTAACCTCTCTGAACCATAAATATTTCCGCACACACCTGGAGGACAGTCTTTCCTTGGGCCGACCCCTTCTTATTGAGGACATCCGTGAAGAGCTGGATCCAGCCCTGGATAATGTATTAGAAAAGAATTTCATCAAGTCAGGCACCACTTTCAAGGTGAGCTTTGAAAAAGAAAAGAGCAATGGTGACATCTACTTATCTTTTGGAGCACAGCAGCGAAGACAGTTTTCTTCAGGTGGTAGTATTTGACAAGCTGAAAGAATTATTTCCAAACTCATATTCAGTGTTTCCTTAAAACAAACAAACAAACAAAAATATATATACAGGGGCGAGAACAGTATCTTGCTAACAATAGCCATTTACCTGAAACTAAACAAGATCTGAAGGAAAGGCATCTGGTGATAATGATATATTATTGTTACACACAAAATATGTATATTTTAGCAGCTCTGAGAAAGGTGGTTTCCAAACCATGTATACTTCTATACAGTAAAACCTGTGTTTCCTCACTGAATAAAATGGCATTTTTAGTAAAGTATAGGGACATTGATTTTATTTCTCTATTAACTTTCAATTAAAACTCACGAACTTTGCTGGAAGCAGTAGAACATGGTTTCTAATGATTGGTGATAACATGAATTGTTTTCAATACAAGTGTTTCTTTTTTAATTGGTTTCATTCTTTACTTTCAGTTTTCTTTGGTTTTACTGAATGACAGCATTTCTGATCGAGAACTTTTTGCTCTGAATAACTTAATTTCATGAATATCAGTGAATAAGAATGTCAGTTTTCTCATTAAATAAAGATAGATTTATTTAGAGGAATGTTCTTCATAATGTGAATTCCTTCATATGCCATATTTAATATGCCAAAGGAGGTTTTAGTACATCCATTCCTGAAAGGGCTTTTAAAAGACCCAGATTCTTACCTGCAATGTGAAGGCCGTGATGCCTGAGAATTAGTGCCTTAGTGATGTGGTTTACACTCACATGCAAGATTAATAGTAATTAAAAACTTAAGTCATTTAAAATTTTAGAATTTCCACCTGAGTTTTAGATAGCAAACCCAGTTGTTTTTGATACACTGAAAATTGTTATGTTTAAGATGTGTTATCTTTCTTTTTTTTAATTTAAATTTATTTATTTTAATTAGAGGCTAATTACTTTACAATATTGTATTGGTTAAGTGTTATCTTTCTGAGGAAAAAAGTTGGCATTTTTTTCCTCTGAAAGTTTCATTAACCCTTTCTCTTGTCAAATGTGCTTCAGATGACTACGAAATGCAAAAAGAAATAGCACTTCTTATAAACACAACAAATTTCTGTAGTAGGAAATTTCCTCAGGTGAAGAAAAGCAGTCAAATCTTAGACATGTCTGAATTTCCTTTATTCCAGGGGCCCCCAGCCTCTGGGATCTAATGCTTGATGATCTGAGGTGGAGCCAATGTGATAATAAATAAATAAAGTGCACAATGAATGTAGTGTTCTTCAATCATTCTGAAACCACCCCCCGCAGGACATGGAGAAATTGTCCTCCATGAAACCAGCCCCTGGTACCAAAAAGGGTTGGGGACCACTGCTTTATTCCCATTTGTTTTGGATAAATTTTTCATTTAATTTTCTTGGCATCATGGCTAAAATCATCTTCAGGCAGAGAAAGAATTTAAACCACAAGTTTAAATTATTCTAAAAGAATATGATCTATCATATAAGTTCAGTGATTAAAATTTTACAACTGGTTTTTGTAATTCAAGTTTCACTGCATTGACCTTTGGTAAATTCTCTCCTAAATTGAACCCAAATTCCTTGTCTGCCCTTTAAGCTGTGTGTAATTTAATATTTGAATTGATGTAGGTGAAAGTCGGCGATAAGGAATGTGATGTCATGGATACATTTAAACTTTATATTACGACAAAGTTACCAAACCCTGCCTTTACCCCTGAGATCAACGCTAAAACGTCAGTCATTGATTTTACTGTTACCATGAAAGGCCTTGAGAACCAGTTACTAAGGAGGGTAATTCTAACAGAGAAACAGGTAATAATTTCTCAAGGTAAAGAACTTCTACTTATAGTAAATTATAATAATGTTTTAATGTTTAGGAAATTGTTGAATGTATGGAAAGGAAAAAATGAAGCAAATCATATTTACCTTTGTTAGCATGAATATTTGTTTCTCAGGTCCTGTTGAGAAATCGTGCAACTCATCTCTTTTCTGATCCCTGAAAACACATGTGCACACACACGCCACTCTCTACTTCTGACTTGAAGGCTTTGGGTATATTGACTTTCATATCTACAGCCCTATAGATGAGTAATCTTGAGTTTCACCTGAAAAATTCAATGAAATGATGATCCTGAAGAAAAAAATTGCTCTGGATGAGTATTATTAGTAGTTTTAACTGCTGCTGCTGCTGCTGCTAAGTCGCTTCAGTCGTGTCCGACTCTGTGCGACCCCATAGACGGCAGCCCACCAGGCTTCCCCGTCCCTGGGATTCTCCTGGCAAGAACACTGGAGTGGGTTGCCATTTCCTTCTCCGATGCGTGAAAGTGAAAAGTGAAAGTGAAGTCGCTCGGTCGTGTCCGACTCCTAGCTACAACACTGCAATAGTAATTGATATACTTGGCTATAATTGATACTATCACACGCTAATAATCTAATGATGTAGGGAGCCTTACTTTCATTTTAATTAAATAAAACTTATACTGAAGCAGAGAAATTAAGTATAATTGAGAGTTCTGATAAAACAAAGAACAACGTAAAGCTAGAAAATTTTAAGGGCCTGATAAGCTAAGTTTTAAGATAAAGCTCAGAAAACATTAAATGTTATATATAAAATATAATTTTATATATTTTTATTGTATAAAATCTATTTTCATAAAATCTGAGGAAGTTTATATTTGGTTAAATATAACTGATTTTAAGGGCTTTCTAGGAGAAGGAAATGGCAACCCACTGCAGTGTTCTTGCCTGGAGAATCCCAGGGATGGGGGAGCCTGGTGGGCTGCCGTCTATGGGGTCGCACAGAGTTGGACACGACTGAAGCGACTTAGCAGCAGTAGCAGCAGGTGGTGCTAGCGCTAAAGAACCTGCCTGTCAATGCAGGAGACATAAGATCCCCGGGAGGAGGAAATGGCAACCCACTCCAGTATTCTTGTCTGGAGGATCCCATGGACAGAGGAGCCTGGTGGGCTACGGTCCATGGGGTTGCAAAGAGTTGCACACGACTGAAAGCGACTTAGCACATAGCATAGCACAACTAATTTTAGTATTAAGGGTTCAAGGAGAAGGCCAGGTTAGAAATAGTAATGGGAGGGTGAGAAAAAGAATGGCAGAAGAAAGGAGGAAAAGAAGAGACGTGAATAGATGGCAACAGATACAAAGGAAAGATTCAAAAAGGGAAAGACACTGACACCAAAAAAATAGAGGGCTCAGTAAAATAAGAAGTAAAATCCCACCTGGTTAATAAGAAATGGCTGACTTGGGGCAAGCCCTTGAAAGACAGCCAGTGTAGTGGGGTGAAAGGGGCCCAGTCCCAGCTTCCCCTCTCATTAGCTGTGTGATCTTAGTTTCCAAAAAAAACAGCCCAGGGCTTATGCAATCCAGAAAGGGAAGTCTCGCACTTCTAGAGTCTGGCAGAGAGCATAGGCCCCTCAGTTCACTGCCTCTGTCACCCCTTAAGGCCACATGGTATCAACTATTGAAAATCAGTCCTTCCTTCTTGGTCTACCTGGTGCTGCTGATCTGTTCTGAGATGTTGCTTCATTGGTTCAGATCCCCAGTGCAAGCTTCACTAACTTCTTAAGGCAGGCCATACCGCTGTCTAGGGTACACTCCTCATCCCCAGAGCACCCTAAACCCACTCCTCTGGGCCTTAGCTTCCTCTTCAAGAGAGGTGCTAAGGTATTCATACCAACCTTGCTGGGAAAAACACTTAGTCTGCAATGTTTGGAGGGTGTATTTTTTTTTCCTACATAAATAATGCATTCTTAAAATTATACTTTGAAAAAATTTTTTCAAACTTTCAGAAAAGTTACAAGACTCGTCTATGAACTCTCATGACATGATGTTTAACCTTCCTAACAATCTTGCTCTTATACCCCATTTTTACAGATGAACAAGTGGAGACCAGGGAGAATAAAGTCTTAACCATAAGAGTCCATGGACTTTCTACCCTGCCAAACCTCGTAGATAAGCTCTACAGGTCATGCTGTAAAACTCACAGGTGTCCACTGTACCACAATGCTTCTTTTTCCATATCACACTGAAAAGGAGGCTAACAGGATTTCATCTTGTCCACATATTCCTATACTGCCACCCAGGGGGTGACTGTTTTAATGCAGACAATTCATTAATTATTCCCTTTGGGCTTCCCTTGTGGCTCAGATGATAAAGAATCTGCCTGCAATATGGGAGACCTGGGTTTGATCCATGGGTTGGCAAGATCCCTGGGAGAAGGGAATGGCAACCCACTCTAGTATTCTTGCCTGAAAAATCCCATGGGTGAGGAGCCTGGTGGGCTACAGTCCATGGGGTCACAAAGTCAGACACAGCTGAGTGACTAACACTTCACTTCACCGCAAGTACAGCCATGATCTTATCACTAACCCATCAAATACCCCCAAATCACTAATACAATGGCAGTATACACTAGCATTGGAGTTAGAGAACAGGGCATTAGGCCTGTCTCTGCTAGCAACTGTACTCAATTGCTTAGTCGTGTCTGACTCTTCGCTGCATTTTAAAAAATGAATGGGTAGGAGGGAGTATCCCTTGTGGTCTGGTGGTTAAGAATCCACCTGCCAATGCAGAGGGCATGGGTTCAATCACTGATCTGGGAAGATTCCCACACGCCAAGTGACAACTAAGCCCATGTACCACAAAAGCCCGTGCAGCACAACTACTGAGCCGGCACTCTGGAGCAACTGAAGCCTGCGTGCCCTAGAGCCCATGCTCTACAAGAGAAGCTGCTGGAATGAGAAGCCCGTACACACAACAAAGAGTAGCCCCTGCTTTGCACAACTAGAGAAAGCCCACGCACAGCAACAAAAACCCAGGGCAACCAAAAATAAACAAATACATCTTTTAAAGAAATGAATTTAGGGGGACACGTTCCTGCCCTCTAGATGCTTAGAATCTGGTTGTGATGCCAGCCGTAGCAGATGTACAGATAACTGCCATGCTGTGGGTTTTCATTGACAAATTGATTTAGGAAGAATTTCTGGAAGTTTTTTGAGAAACTTTCTCAAATAAGTAGTTTAAAAACACATTTTAAATGCAGTTCTAAGTATACTGTGATTCCATGTAAGATCAAAAAGAATGCTGTGAAGAATGCTTTTGAGACAATTTAATTTACTCTATATTTAGCATGAGTATTACAGTCATGTTACATTTTCTGAATTTGAAAATTGCACTGTGGCTGTATAAGAGAGTGTCCTGTTTCCTAGGAGATATGTTTCAGTTTTTTAAGGTAAAGGATGATGACCCATGCACACAGTTCAGCAGCAATAATTATTACAGAGGAGAAAGAATGGTAAAGCAAAATGGTGTTTGATGAATCTAGGTGAAGGGTATATGAGAGTTCATGGTACCGGTCTTGTAACTTTTCTGAAAGTTTGAAAAAATTTTTTCAAAGTATACTTTTAAGAATGCATCACTTATGTAGGAAAAAAATATACCCTCCAAACATCTAATTTAGCCATTTTGATAGAAGGAGATGCAAAACAATGGAAAGTGGATGTATATTGGCAACTGACCATGTCGGGTCAAGTACCTGGTGTTCCTGTAGTCAGGTCCCAACTCAGAAGCTCCGATCACTTGAGTATTCTATTCGTTTCTTGGTTTTAATGCCTCTTTGTTTCTGCCCCTTCTGACTGCAAATAAAGTTAGTATTTCTCGCTGAGGGTGGTATGTGGGAACAGGGCCAAGAGAATGGGACACTCTGATTTAAATAAATGTAGAGGTGGAAAAAGCCCGGGCAGAATTATTTTAGCAGAGTTATCCCATGCATGCCAGTGTACGTGCTACGGAAACTTAATGCTAGTGGGAATAATTTTTTTTTAATGGTTAAGAAAAACCAAAATACAGATTTGACTAACGATAGTGTCATTTGACGGAGAAGGCAATGGCAACCCACTCCAGTACTCTTGCCTGGAAAATCCCATGGACCGAAGAGCCTGGTAGGCTGCAGTCCATGGGGTCGCTAAGAGTTGGACACAACTGAGCCACTTCACTTTCACTTTTCACTTTCATACATTGGAGAAGGAAATGACAACCCACTCCAGTGTTCTTGCCTGGAGAATCCCAGGGACAGGGGAGCCTGGTGGGCTGCCGTCTATGGGGTCGCACAGAGTCAGACACGACTGAAGTGACTTAGCAGCAGCAGCAGCAGCAGTGTCATTTGAGTGGTTTTTTGGTTTAAACTTTTAAAAATGAATAATAAACACTGCTGCTGCTGCTAAGTCGCTTCAGTCGTGTCCGACTCTGTGTGACCCAATGGACGGCAGCCCACCAGGCTTCCCCATCCCTGGGATTCTCCAGGCAAGAACACTGGAGTGGGCTGCCATTTCCTCCTCCAATGCATGAAAGTGAAAAGTGAAAGTGAAGTCGCTCAGTCGTTTCCGACTCTAGCGACCCCATGGACTGCAGCCCACCAGGCTCCTCCGTCCATGGGACTTTCCAGGCAAAAGTACTAGAGTGGGGTGCCATTGCCTTCTCCGTAATAAACACTAGTAAGTTGGATTTGTCATAATAACTGATAATTACACTTCTGATGATATTTTTTGTTTTGTTTTGTTTTTTTAATAACAGGAGTTAGAGTCTGAGAGGGTTAAACTTTTGGAGGATGTGACTTTTAATAAGCGGAAGATGAAAGAACTTGAAGATAACCTCCTCTACAAATTAAGTGCTACAAAAGGTATTGTGTTATTAAGAAATAATCACATAATGGATTGTGGATAGATTTCTTGTACCCTCTTTTCAATGCCCTGATGATTATAGATGTTAGGAAACAGTTGAGTTATCAATGCAAAAACAAGCTAGGCAATTTCCATCTAGATATTACAGAGAGACTGCAGGGAATCTGATGTTTAAATTAGCAACCAGCATCTGAGCATTTGATAATAACACAGTTTTCTTGATATAATTGCTCTCTCCTGAGAAAAACAAGGGCTCCCAATACAGGTAGGTAACTCATAATAGGCTAATTTGCTTGCCTGAAGGAAACTAATGCGCTCAATCTTTTTTTGTGTGTTTTTCGATCAGTTCTTTCATCTGGTGTTGAATAGCTGTTGCCACAACGGGTTTTGATGTGTGTAATCTTGTCAGAGAGACCTGAGCAGCCAGGGCTCAGTCACTCTTGACTTGACTGGACCTCCCACTTAGCAGTTGGGATAGATTCACCTCTGGGCAGTCAGGTCATCATTCCAACCCCTGATTTGGGGATATACTGTTCTGTAATAGGCAAAATACAGCAACCTAAATTCTATCGTTCATGAGCGAACTAATAATAAATACTTCAACTCAGTGGACGTTAGTTTGAGCAAACTCTGGGAGGTAGTGAAGGACGGGGAAGCCCTGTGTGCTGCACTTCATGGAGTCACAGTCAGATGGGACTTAGCGACTGAACAACAGCAAATGAATGCTTTCCAGAAGCACCTTAACTCTTGGATAACCTCCCAGAAGTACATTAAGTGTTACTCTCACAACAGCCTCTAGCACGTTAAGGTGGCTTCATGGCAAAGGTCTTTATCTGCCTTAATTGCACTGCTCGTGCCGATGAAGTTGCCTGTCTCTTGGTCTGTGACGTCTCCCAGCCATTTGGATGGATACCTCTGGGCATTGTAAATATTACCAACAAGGACTGACTGAGGGTTCCTCCCCTGATCCAGCCAAGAGTGTACTGGATCAAGACCTCTTTCCTGTGAGATTAGTCACCATTTGGACTTCTCTTGCAGATCTAACATGCCCATGAGAGCATCTCAGCACCTTCCAGTAGCATCCACCTGCTCCCAGGTGGGCCAGAGCTTCGCACTCTGAAGATATCTTGACTGTCATCTCAGCACATCCAGAGCATCTTTCTGTGCCTTAAAACTGAGTTTATTGTCATAGACATGTTTAGGTCTATTCAGAAGGGTAAAACTGAAACCTAAAATCCGCATTTTTCTTCCTGGTCAGACACTTCCACTATCTCCTAACTTATTAGAGATGTAGGAGGACCAGAGTTCTCAGTATCAAGGACTGTTGGACTGAAGCAGGAGTAGAAAGTGTACAGCTCACCTGCAAGCTGGTGGGTAATGTTTGGGTCAGCCTGTGCTATGAGACAAATGGGACGGAAAAGCCCACGATGCCATGAGGGGACCCAGCAAGATGATAAAGGAGGCAACAGCACCGTCACATAAGGAACAGCTGAAACCGCTGGGACTGGTGGGAGACATGAGTTTTCTTTAGACATTTGAGGAACAGACATGTGGGCTGTCTTGAGAACTGCCTTTTGCACATTTTCAGGCCGGAATGTTAGAACGAATTGAAGCCTCAAATAGATAGCCGTGTCTCAAGATTCACCCTTCCACCCTGTGGGCTTTGAAGAAGTCAAGTTGAAAACTAATAGGATGATTAGAGAAGTGATGCATCTCTCTCTGTGAATTTCCCATCTCGCGTTCCCCAGCTTTCCTCTTTGGTTTTCAGGTTCCTTGGTAGACGATGAATCTCTCATTGGTGTCCTCCGCACCACCAAGCTGACAGCCGCTGAAGTCAGTGAAAAACTACACGTAGCTGCAGAAACGGAGGTCAAGATTAACACTGCCCAGGAGGAGTTCCGGCCTGCGGCCACCCGTGGCAGCATCCTCTACTTCCTCATCACGGAGATGAGCATGGTCAACATCATGTACCAGACCTCGCTGGCCCAGTTCTTGAAATTATTTGACCAGTCCATGGCCAGGTGGGGCCTCACTACCTAACTACCTCCCCCCCAACAAATTCTGTGTGTATTCCTACTCTCTTAGAAATAGATTTTTACTTCTTTGATTTTTAAAACATATTGCAGGTCTGAGAAGTCTCCACTGCCTCAAAAGAGAATTACAAATATTATTGAATATCTGACCTACGAAGTTTTTACATATTCTGTCAGAGGCTTGTACGAGAACCACAAGTTCCTCTTTGTACTCCTCATGACCTTAAAGATCGATCTTCAGAGAGGAACTGTGAAGCACAGAGAGTTTCAGGCTCTCATTAAAGGTGAAAGGCTTGGGATGTGGATGTACTACGTAAAGGAGATTGCTTTGGATATGCTTTTTGATGTCCCGTAGACCCATTCTTATAATACACAGAGGCATTAAGTTCTGTTGGAAGTGAAGTTCATTTTCCACCCCCTGATTTCTATTCATTTTGCTCTGGTTGCTCAAGATGACTTACTTCAGGTCTGTGTTAACTCTGCGATTTTTAGTTATGTCATTAAGTTTCAGCTTTGATGTTTAGGATTAGGACATTCAAATGCCAAAAGGGGAAATAGTGATTTGGCGGATGAGCTTTCTACTGCAAGAGAGCAATTACTTAAGCAGGGGATTATAGTGATGTTATAAGAGTGTAAATTTAAAAAGAAAACACACTTGTATTTCATATTTAAAGTGAATCCTATACATGGCTTACCTGCATGTTAAAAGTATGATTAAGAAATGTAAATTATGGGCGTAGGTCTGGTGAGATCTTTACAACCTCCAGACATTCTTTTGATTCATTGAAGAGTATATAACTCCATTGCTAACACTAGCAAGTGGGTACTCTTTCTACCCCCTTCTGATGTCTATGTCAGAAGCTTTCTCTATCTCTTTTATATTTTAATAAAACTTTATCACACACACACACACACACACAAAGTATGATTAAGGAGAGAAAAGAGCAGTATTTTCATTCAGTTCAGTTAAACAAAGTGTTATGTCTAAAAGAAGGGAACGATTGCATGTCGTTAGTGAGATCATAAAAAGCTCCTTGGAAAATCTGCCTTTGCAGGTTAAGCTGTGAAGTTTTCTAGGTTATTTGATACATGGGAAAATGCTCCAATCTTTTCTTTTTTTTTTTTGCTCTTTGGTAAGTCATTTAGTAAATAATATTCTGGCTGCCCTTCTCCCCCAAAAGAAGAAAGTGGCATTTGAAATGGACATTGAATGATAGGCAGAAATGAAGAAAACTTCCATGCTGAGCAGAGCAGCATGAGAAAAGAATGTAAATTGGTGAGCCTTGATTCCCAGGGGAAGGATTTCTTGATCTGGTAAGAAATTAAGGGGTTGTGTGAGGTGGTGATGTGATCCTTTTATTGTTCTTTAGGAAGGTGACTCTGGCAGAGAAGCATAGGATTAATGAAGTTCAAGGGAGTCTGTTAAAATCTTCCCAACCACAAGAAATGCTGCATTCCCATCCTAGGGTGAAGACAATGGGGAAATAAAGACAGACAGATATGAGAGATCATGAAAGTAAAATGGCAAAGGACCAGGTGTAAGAGCCAAGAGAGGGTCAGAAATGAGTCTAAGAGTTCTGCTCTGTGCAAAGATTTCTGGTCACCATGGTTGAAAGAGAGCTAGTTTGAGAAGCATCAGAGTGGGGACCTAGTTTTAGTCAGGATAGGCCAGGTTTTGTGGTCATAAAAACAATCCCCGAAATTCAACACAGCAGAAGTGTACTTCTCCTTTACTCTTTTATCTGACCTGCTTGTCATGGTCACCCAGGAATCCAAATTGCTTGCCATAATCACTATGGAAAAGGGACACGATATGCAAATTGTGTGCTGGCTCTTAAATGTCACACGAGTCACTTGTACTCATATTTCATTAGCTATAGAAGGATGCATGACCTCATCTAAATTCAGAGAGAGCAGGGAAGTGCATTCTGCCCTGAGCTACCTCCAACATGGAAGCTGCATCACAGCGTCAATGGTGGAAGGTAGTGGATAGATGGATAAGCCCAAGGTTTGGAGGCAGGAGTGTGGACATGGAAATGCAGAGAGGGCTGGGGTTCCAATCAAGAAGTTGCAGAGCAGGGTAACTTTGTAGCTAGTAACAAAGTACCGACCTCTGTGGACAGCAGCCTGATGCCCCCAGATAGGATTTGTCATGGCTCAGAGGATCCCAGGCTGTGACTGAGACAGACGAAGACCAGAGGAGAGGTGGGATGGGGAGGGGAGGGGGTGGGGTTGTAGATCCAAAGCATCTCCCCATCAAGATGCAAACCCACCCCACTCTACCTCTCCCCAGCCAGCACAGCCAGCCAAGCCACCGCCATTCCCCAAAAGAGACTAGGTTCTTTGAGAAAAAGTCTTTAAATCAGAAGAGACCGAGAAACACAGCAAGACTTGGGGTGGGAATTTGTGAGGAGGATTTGATTTGTCACAGAAAAAATAAAGAAGGCTACACCTCTGAGCTGTGGTTAGAGCACATCTGTGACCCCATTTCATAAAACTGGAGAGTCAGAGAGAACCAGACTGTGTAGGGTCAGGAGAGTCAGTGAGAGGAATTTGAATTTAATTTACTTGGCGATAGGGAGTCATGGAATGTTTTATGAGCAGAGAAGTAGCATGAACAGAGCCGGGCTGCAGAAGATTAATTTGGGATTTTATGGTAGGTGGATTGTCAGAAGTATAGAACAGTCTTATGGACTCTGAGAGAGGGAGAGGGTGGGAAGATTTGGGAGAATGGCATTGAAACATGTAAAATTTCATGTATGAAACGAGTTGCCAGTCCAGGTCCGATGCATGATACTGGATGCTTGGGGCTGGTGCACTGGGACGACCCAGAGGGATGGTGTGGGGAGGGAGGAGGGAGGAGGGTTCAGGATGGGGAACACATGCATACCTGTGGCAGATTCATTTTGATATTTGGCAAAACTAATACAATTATGCAAAGTTTAAAAATAAAAAAATAATAAAAAAAAAAGAAGCGCAGTCAGCACAGCACACAGTGAAAGTTTTTAAAAAATCAAAACTGGTTTAATCTACAGTTTGTAGTAATTTTAAACTGGCTTACAGTTTGACCAAATTATTTTTTAAAAGCTGGTAGAACTTTGTTTTTAATGCTTTTTTTGTTTTTTTTTTTTTTTACAAAGTTAACAAATATGGCCCTTAGATCACTGGTGTCTTTTACCATTTTGAACTCAGTACTTAAGGGGGAAAGAAAAGGGACTTATTTATCAGAGCAGAAATGTTTGATTTCCCAAGAGTGACCATCCTTTTGTATTAATTCCTACTTGTTTCCTGCAATATCTGGAAGGTGCCTTTGACTTTCTTCTTCAACTGAGAATGTCAGAATACTTTGAAAAATGGAACTGCTACCAGGGGCAATCCTGCACTGTAGAGTAATTGATACACCTGTTCCCCCTGCCTGGTTTTTTTAGAAAGACATCATCTTTCTTTTGTCATAAACCACAGACAAAAAGACACCTTAGGGGGTCTTCTCTTGCCTTCCAGGTTGGATTGGACCCAAGCCTTCCAAAACAGACAGAGAGTTAATGTCAAAATAACAGCTCATGATTATATAGCTTTTACTTTAAGCCACAAGGGTTCTTAGCTTTCTACATACATTAATTTATTTAATCTTTACAGCAATCAATCTGATGGATTCTGTTATTATACTCATTTGACAGAAGAGGGTACTGGGAGAAATTGAGTTCTTTGTCCAAGTTTATGTAACCTGTAAGTGGCAGAGCCAGGATATTTGGGGGGAACAGGACAGGCTGTGATTGTTCTGGGCTAGTTTTGACGCATGGTATGTTGAAACCACCCATGTAACTTAAATGTCTTCTCTCAATGTCTTTGAGGTGTGTGATGACATGAAATCATTTTGTGTGTGTGTGTTGCGGGGAGACAACCAAGAAGAAAAGGGACATGTCTTATCTCCGTGTTAGAGCACTGCATGCATACATGCTAAGTTGCTCAGTTGTGTCCGACTCTTTGTGACCCCCGTGGACTGTAGCCCACTAGGCTCCTCTGTCCATGGGATTCTCCAGGCAAGAATACTGGAGTGGGTTGCCATGCCCTCCTCCAGGGGATCTGCCCAACCCAGGGATCGAGCCCTCATCTCTTACGTCTCCTGCGTTAGCAAGCCAGTTCTTTACAATTAGCGCCACCTGGGAAGCCTGTGTGAGAGGAGAAAATCCCTTAAATCTGCAGGTGATTTTCTCTAGGGCTTGCTTCTCCTACGGTAAACTCAGTGTTAGCAGAAATGGTGCTAGAGTAAGGCTTTCTCTTTCACCTTGTCACTGTGGGGATGGAGGAATTGTTGGAAGGTTTACAGGTTCTAGAGGTATTGTGGCACTCAGAGCCTCTGACTCCACGGTGGAGAGAAAGGATTTACAGGAAGGTGCTCCAGGTCGTTCACCTTCTCAGGAAGATGCTAGAGGGGAGAGCAGAGACCTGTAATTCCCTCCGCCATCTCCCCTGTTTCTGTCCCCAAGTTAATAAGTGAAATGGGGGGATTTGATGAGTTCTTACCCTCTTCCAACAACACAAGAGAAGACTCTACACATGGACATCACCAGATGGTCAACACCGAAATCAGATTGATTATATTCTTTGCAGCCAAAGATGGAGAAGCTCTATACAGTCAGCAAAAACAAGACCAGGAGCTGACTGTGGCTCAGATCATGAACTCCTTATTGCCAAATTCAGACTTAAATTGAAGAAAGTAGGGGAAACCACTAGACCATTCAGGTATGACCTAAATCAAATCCCTTATGATTATACAGTGGAAGTGAGAAGTAGATTTAAGGGCCTAGATCTGATAGACAGAGTGCCTGATGAACTATGGACTGAGGTTTGTGACATTGTACAGGAGACAGGGATCAAGACCATCCCCGTGGAAAAGAAATGCAAAAAAGAAAAATGGCTATCTGGGGAGGCCTTACAAATAGCTGTGAAAAGAGAAGAGAAAAGCAAAGGAGCAAAGGAAAGATATAAGCATCTGAATGCAGAGTTCCAAAGAATAGCAAGAAGAGATAAGAAAGCCTTCTTCAGAGATCAATGCAAAGAAATAGAGGAGAACAACAGAATGGGAAAGACTAGGGATCTCTTCAAGAAAATTAGAGATACCAAGGGAACATTTCATGCAAAGATGGGCTCGATAAAGGACAGAAATGGTATGGACCTAACAGAAGCAGAAGATACTAAGAAGAGATGGCAAGAATACACAGAAGAACTGTACAAAAAAGATCTTCACGACCCAGATAATCACGATGGTGTGATCACTGACCTAGAGCCAGACATCCTGGAATGTGAAGTCAAGTGGGCCTTAGAAAGCATCACTACGAACAAAGCTAGTGGAGGTGATGGAATTCCAGTTGAGCTATTCCAAATCCTGAAAGATGATGCTGTGAAAGTGCTGCACTCAATATGCCAGCAAATTGGGAAAACTCAGCAGTGGCCACAGGACTGGAAAAGGTCAGTTTTCATTCCAATCCCAAAGAAAGGCAATGCTAAAGAATGCTCAAACGACCGCACAATTGCACTCATCTCACACACTAGTAAAGTAATGCTCAAAATTCTCCAAGCCAGGCTTCAGCAATATGTGAACTGTGAACTTCCTGATGTTCAAGCTGGTTTTAGAAAAGGCAGAGGAACCAGAGATCAAACTGCCAACATCCATTGGATCATCGAAAAAGCAAGAGAGTTCCAGAAAAACATCTATTTCTGCTTTATTGACTATGCCAAAGCCTTTGACTGTGTGGATCACAATAAACTGTGGAAAATTCTGAAAGAGATGGGAATACCAGACCACCTGACCCACCTCTTGAGAAATCTGTATACAGGTCAGGAAGCAACAGTTAGAACTGGACATGGAACAACAGACTGGTTCCAAATAGGAAAAGGAGTTCGTCAAGGCTGTATATTGTCACCTTGCTTATTTAACTTCTATGCAGAGTACATCATGAGAAACGCTGGACTGGAAGAAGCACAAGCTGGAATCAAGACTGCCAGGAGAAATATCAATAACCTCAGATATGCAGATGACACCACCCTTATGGCAGAAAGTGAAGAGGAACTCAAAAGCCTCTTGATGAAAGTGAAAGTGGAGAGTGAAAAAGTTGGCTTAAAGCTCAACATTCAGAAAATGAAGATCATGGCATCTGGTCCCATCACTTCATGAGAAATAAATGGGGGAACAGTGGAAACAGTGCCTGGAATATTCTAGAAACAGAGAAGTGGCTCAGTGAGTATTTGTTGAGTAAATGAGTGAATAAATGATTTGAACATTACTTCCTTAAAACCCACAGATGTATTATACTCCTTCCTTCCTTTTTTCCTCCCTATGCATGTATCCATCTTTCTGACCTGATTAAAAAATAGTATTGAATATCAAGCTTCTGGAGGAGTGATTTCACTAAGAAGTGATTTTTAAACTCACCTATGAAAAGATCAATCTATTCACTGATGTCAAATAGTTAAAAACAATAAAAAGGCAAACACCTGCAACCAACTGAGAAAAATTCTTTGCATGGAAAAATGATAGGGAGTTGCTATCTGTATAAGATGGTATAAACCACTTAGACTTGAAGGAAATGTATGCAAAAAAGATAACCATATTTTCTGTAATGTGATTATTTTCCAACTTTCCCATTTTTGTGTGTGATATGGTTATCTGGATTTTTTTCTCAATTTGGAAGTAAATTTCTAAAATATGGAGCACAAGCTGACCTGATTCCCACTAATGCCTTTCCCCAGGGGGAGCAGCTCTGGATCTGAAAGCCTGCCCTCCCAAGCCATTTCGCTGGATCCTCGATATGACCTGGCTGAATCTTGTGGAACTGAGTAAACTTCCACAGTTTGCAGAAATTATGAACCAGGTAATAAAGGACTAGGAAAAAAGTATAGATCTGTAAACCCAGACACACCTGGGTCATTTAAATTGGGGCCTCCTGGTGACAAGCCCTTGAACCAGAGGAGCTGACACAAAAATGCAGCTTTAAGACAACTGTAGCTCTCGTTGAAAGGCCATCTGGTGCACACCCCACAGGACATATGACGATTCTGGAGGCGGTTTTGATTGCCACGAACTAGAGGCAAAGGTGCTCTGGTGAGTAGTGGGGAGAGGCCAGGGATGCTGCGAAACATCCTGCAATGCGCAGGACAGCCCCTCACAAGATAAGATTAACCTGGCCCTGAATGCTCATGGGGCCGAGGTTGAGAAACCCTGGTCTGTGGTTTTTCCTTTCCAATCGTTGAGTGTGACTGATACATGGTCCTCATTTTAGTGAATAATGTAGAAAAGCAATGGGGAAAGGGAATAGCAATATCCAAGCTATTTGAGTCATTGCTTCTGAAGAAAAATGTAAAACAGTGTGGTTATGTTTAAAAAATTATCTACCTGTAAAGAGTGACCTTTTTACATTGTTTAATTTTAATTGCATATATTCCTGAGGGTTGCTAATTAGCTTGTGTACTTTAGATCTCTCGTAATGAGAAAGGCTGGAAAAGTTGGTTTGATAAAGATGCTCCAGAGGAGGAAATCATCCCTGATGGATATAATGACTCACTGGATACCTGCCGCAAACTTTTACTTATCAGGTGAGAGCAGGTATTATCAGACCTAGAAGCATCACTCGTCACCGTGTCAAATTACAGATCCCACCTCAGTGAGTTTACTTCCCTGTGTCCCAGTAGTGACTGTAATGGATGTGTATGCTTCCAAACTGAAGTTTGGGATGGCAAATAAAAATGGTGAAGGGCATATGTTAACAATGTATTCATGATAGTGCTTTTAGCAAAACATATATGAAAGTGTTTTTACTATTCACTTAGGTCACCATTTACCACTGAGTAATCATTTATTATTGAATTTACTTCTGTAAATGAGTAGATCTCACAGAGTTACAAGGCAATTTTTAAGCTAAAACCAAGAAGATTGCACTATTAAAACATATAAATGGTGTTGTAGCTATTGAAATGAAAGCAAAAATTTGAAATGGATGTTGATTTTTTTTTTTCTTTTCTTCTCACTTTTCATGTTTTCTCAGTATGCAGTAGCTCAAAGAAGGCTTCTGTATTGGACGGGGTGTGTGTGTGTGTGTTGTGTGTGATGGACAAGACAGGAGGGTGGAGCTGGGGAGGATGAAACCACCAAAAGAATAACAAAAAGATGTAGGATTATTATTTTGGAGTAGTTTTGGTCTTACCTAAGATTACACCACCGAGTGTTCTTAGAAAAAGTTGTTTCCTAGATGTTGTCACTCTTTGAGAGTGATCAGAGCTCTCAGCAGTGGTGACCTCAGAACAGAACAATTATTTGTTTTTATTAGACTACATGCGTCTATCTTTCATCCGTCCTTTGAAAATTGAATACATGTCAAATTAATAATGCAATCTACTAAACAATAAGAAACCATAGCACTTGACTATGGTCCAGAAATATCAAATGACATTTATTTAATGAGTCACAGTGTATAGAACCTGCTACAGTGTAGGCTACATGGATGGTATTAACTATTAATAAATGCTTGTGAATCAAGCAACTTCTGTCACCTTTGACACATTATCTCCCTCTGAAGACTGCAGAGCTCCCATGGTGCAGCTGGCCAGGCCCCATCGTGTACTGGAGCGGCCAGAGGACACCTCCTTTTGCATCCCGCTGTGTCCCTGGCATCAGGAGCAGGCCCTAATGTATTTACTCCATAAATATCTATCAAAGAGTGAATATGCTACTGTGTATTTGTTTGAACGAGTAATTGCTTACCTGAAGCTGATAGCCTAGTTACTAGGGATAATCACTGATGTGTGTGTGTGTGTGTGTGTGTGTGCGTGTGTGTGTGTGTTTTAAGTAGCTAATTAAAACCTCCCTGATGGCCCAGTGGCTAAGACTCCACACTCTTATGCCTGGCCCTGGGTTTGATTCCTTGGTCAGGGAACTAGATCCCACAGGCCTCAACTAAAACGATCCTGTGTGCATCAATGAAGATCAAAGATCCCATGTGGTAAGAATCCACCTGCCAATGCAGGGGACATGGGTTCCATCGCTGGTCCAGGAAGATCCCACGCACCATTGAGCAACCAAGCCTATGCACCACGACTACTGAGCCTATATGCTGCAAGTACTGAAGCTCCTGGGCCTAGAGCCTGTGCTCCACAGCGAGAGAGGCTGCTGCAATGAGAAGCCTGAAGAGTAGCCCCTGCTACTCACGAGAAGGACTGCATGTAGCAACAAAGACCCAGTGCATCCAAAAAAAAAAAAAAAAAAAAACCCATGTGCTGCAAATAAGCCCCATCACAGCCAAATAAATAAATAAATAGATTTTTTTAAACCCAACAGGAATTTATTTTTTAAAAATTCAGAATAGTCACTGCTTCTCCTGAAAATGAGACTCTTGGAAGTCAGCTGATTTCTAAGTTCCCTTCTAGATTGGCAACATAACTGACTCTGCCCTGCTCCTTGCCAGTGCCTGGCGTCAAAACCACACGATTAAACTTGCACTCATCCGAGGACTGAAAATCTCACCGTCCATCTTATACATATCTGCATAAAGGAGGATTCACTTGTTATTGTTTTGCTAATTAACTATGTGTTCTTTAAGTGCTTAGAACTAAATAGAATTTTAGAAATCTGAATTTATTTCCTCTAACTTGTTTTCATTTCTAGGTCTTGGTGCCCAGACCGTACTGTTTTTCAAGCAAGAAAGTATATTGCAGATTCTTTGGAGGAAAAGTACACGGAACCAGTTATCTTAAATCTGGAGAAAACTTGGGAAGAAAGTGATACGAGAACACCTCTGATATGTTTTCTGTCCATGGGATCTGATCCCACAATTCAAATTGACGCACTGGCCAAGAAACTGAAGCTGGGTATGAAGAGCAATCTATGAGATTTAGCAAAGCCTCCATGTTTTTGCTTCAGTTTTTTCCTTTCATAATTTTATAGCCAATTCGTGTAAATATATTCATAAAACTGAATTAGAAAAAATATTAAACTTCTTCTTTCCCCCCATTTTTGGATCTCCTAGAAGGAGGGTATAGATATCTTTGTGCAGAGAGGAACATACTCATCCATCATGTGCTGATTTTTTTAAAGTTGTAATCAGATGTCCATACCACATGGAGAGCAGACTGGCAAGAATGAACATTCAACAGCAAATTTTATTGCTGTGTCTGTATAAATGTATGACAAAGCCTATTTTGTCACAATGAAAACATGTAACCTTTGTATTATAATGCATAGTAATTTAAGGATTCGTTCATTGATACTTTCATTCAATAACCCCTGAGAATAAGCAGTGTGCTAGATTCACGGAGTACAGCGGTGAATACAACACAGCTGGGAAAGACAGACATGTAAACAGGCAATAGACAGTGTGACAAGCTGCTGCAGCAGAGGTACGGACATGCCCGGCGATAAGAGCCAGAGTTGCCCGGATTGCATGGGCTATAGAGGAAAGCGTGGTGACATTTTGAGTAGTATCCAAAAGTAGATAAAAATTAGGGGATCAGGTGGGAGAGAAGGAAAGTTACTCTGACGGAAGGAGGTAGGGTAAGGAGTTACAAACATATGTGAGTTGACAGGACTAAAGAAAAAGTACCTGAATGATGCCAAGACATCATGATTGAGCCATTCTCTTCTAGGATGGCTGTTTATAGGAGGGCAGTTTTCTCTTAATACTCTGAAAATCTGAATGTTGTTGGAATTGCCTTTTGGAATCTTCATAGGTTCATATCTTATAGGTTCTTATCTCTATACCTATATCTTGTAGGAGCGATTCATTTATGTCTTTATAAGGATTATGAAAGTGATTGATTGTGAATCCCTAAATCTAGAAAATAAAACCTTGAATTTATTATCTAGTTAGAATAAGCATAATATAAAATTTGTTTAGTGATCTCCAAGTATTTACCACGTCTGCACTAAAGCTACTGTAAACTGATAGCTTAAGGTAGCATGGTTTTTGTTCACTCCTCCTCATCATTGTCATCATAGCGTTCTGTGTGCTACATGGATTCATGTTTCAATAGCTGCTTTCTTCTATCCGAACACTGAGACCCAGTGCAAAGAGCTCCCAGGTTCTCTTGGCTCATACTCATGGCTAAGTCTCATTGTTGTTGTTGTTGAGTCGCTCCATTGTGTCCAACTCCTTGCGACCCCATGCACTATAGCACGCCAGGCTTCCCTGTCCTTCACTATCTCCTGGAGCTTGCTCAAAGTCATGTCCATTGAGTCAGTGATGCCATCCAACCATCTCATCCTCTGTCATCCCCTCTTCCTCCTGCCTTCAGTCTTTCCCAGCATCTGGGTCTTTTCCAATGAGTCAGCTTTTCACATCAGGTGGCCAAAGTATCGGAGCTTCAGCTTCAGCATCAGTCTTTCTAATCAATTCTCAGGACTGATTTCCTTTAGGATTAACTGGTTGGATCTCCTTGCAGTCCAAGGGACTCTCAAGAGTCTTCTCCAACACCATAGCTCAAAAGTGTCAATTCTTCAGCATTCAGCCTTCTTTATGGTCCAACTCTCACATTCATACATAACGACTAGAAAGTCTCATTAATCACCTTTAAAGGTGGCCATTTTGTTCCAGTATTCACTGAAGCATGGAGTCATCTGTATCAGCCTTAGAGTGGTGCTTCTCTCAAAGCTTTGAACTTTGAAAATCCCTCTGAGATCTACTTCTCCATGGATTTTTGTCCAGTTGCTTCAATGTCCTCTCTGCATATAGATTCCTTTTTTGTCTTGCTACAAAGCAATCTCCGTACGACAGAATTCATGGATTCCAGTGGCTAAAGGGCTTCAATACTTACATGTTCAGTAAGTTCAGCACTACTAGTGTTCCTAAGTGAATCCACCTGCCTGCCGGGTAGTAAAGCCAATTTACTGACCCAAGTTGTGGTGAAGGAAAGTCCAGTGTTTATGCATGCATGCATGTGTGCTAAGTCGCTTCAGTTGTGTCCAATTCTATGTGACCCTGTCCGACTCTTTGCAACCCCATGGACTGTAACCTGCCAGGCTCTTCTGTCCATAGAATTCTCCAGGCAAGAATACTGGAGTGGGTTGCCATGCCCTCCTTTAGGGGATCTTCCCAACTCAGGGATTGAAGCTGCATCTCTTACATCTTCTGCATTGTCATTCGGGTTCCTTACCACTAGCACCACCTGGAAAGCCCACAGTGTTTATTGCAGGTGCCATAGAATCTGCAGAACAGGCAGTTCATGCTCAAAAGATTTCGAGGAAAGGATTTTTTAAAACCGCATTTGGAGTGAAATTGCAGGGGGCATGACTTTCTTCTGATTGGTTGATAGTAAAGTAAAAGGGTAGTGGTTCAGGAATCTTAATCATCAGCCTTTTGGTTCCAGCCAGTATAGTCTCCATACTTGTGGACTACATGTAGTCACACACCCTCCATCTGGGCAAGGGTCTTAGCTTGTTCCTAACAACTCAAAGATATTCATCAGACTGTTATATATATTCCTTGAGGAGGAACTAAGATTGTTTTGTTTTTTGGCTTTATCATGTGCATGTGGGATCTTAGTTTCCCCAACCAGAGATCGAACCCATGCCCCCTGCAGTGGAAGCCCGGAGCCTCAACCACTGGACCGCTGGGGAAGTCCTGAGAAGTTAGGATTGTTGTTGAAGCTATCATTACTTTTCTTGCTCCACTGCTCTTCCTTTGTTTCTCATTAGTAAGTGCTTGAGTCTGCTTTTTGGAACCCGGGGAAGGCCTAAGAGACTAAAGCTTTTTCTACAAACAAGAAATGGGGACCACAGAGGGGCTTTTGCACCTGGGATGGCCCCATTTGGTTTCACCCAGGCAAAGTCCTCTTACTCTCTTGGTCCCAGGTCCAGATACCCAAGGAAGAAGCTCCTTGGTTTTGCTTTGGTCGTGTGCTCCTTTCTGGACCACTCAATGAATGGTTGCTGTGTAAATGGGTTCATAGCAAGAACCACATATATGGAGCCTAGAGTTGAGGGCATTTCTTAGAAGGGGATACTCTTCCCAGAAGAGGGGCAGTTCCCACTGAAGTTACCATTTCAAATTTACCTCAAAATGATGCTGTTGTCTAGGACATTGGTTTAAGAACAGAAATAAAATAATTAAAGGTTTCCTTTGGGAGAGGTTATAACTTTAGATGAATACATACGCCAGAACAGCGCTGTCGCCTAGTATTATTCCATACTATCGTACTGCTTTGCTTGGCAGTTTGGTGATTCCATTTCTTGATATTTCTTTAGTTTTTCCAGCAATTGTTTAGCCTTCTATTGATTACTTTGTTAGGAAACACATTAGATTTAATTTTAACACTGAAGGATCCAATGTTGTTTATAAAAAACTCATTGCTCATTTTTTTTTAGAGCAAAGGAATGTTTAGGAATGTTAGGAAGCATCATTCTGTTCACTAATTTGGGTTAAAAACTCCCCAAATAGCTCTAAAATGAAACTGTTATGTAGATGAATGACATATTACTCTAGTCTCAACTAGAGATGTTTTATTTGGGTGATGGATAATCATAACGTGCTCAAGGTTCACAAAATTCTGAAAAATCCTGGAATTCAAGTGCCTTGTATTACAGCTGAGGAAACTAAGGTCTGGAGATAAGGCCAGAGAACTAGCTGGGGGCAGATAATTCAGGACTTAGTCTCAGGCCTCCCAGATCCCTTGTCAGTGGCCTTTCTTTCATCCTCCCCAGTGCCTTTCAGTCAGTTCAGTTCAGTTCAGTCGCTCAGCCGTGTCCGACTCTGCGAACCCACGAACCGCAGCACGCCAGGCCTCCCTGTCCATCACCAACTCCCGGAGTCCACCTAAACCCATGTCCAACAAGTTGGTGATGCCATCCAGCCATCTCAGTGGATTTAGTGGATGATTAGCAAGTTACCTGACAGCAACTTGAGGGATGGGACCAGATCAAATAGGTTTTCATAGAAAAAGAAAAAGAAGGAAAACTTCTCACTATGGAACCTGTCAGGCTCTGTGTTGAGAAATTCAGAGAAGATAAATTCTGCACAAAAGCATTGGGTACCTGGGAAAGAAGGAGAAAACAGATGGGTTTAACATGAGAAAAATCCTACTAGGAGCTTGGGTGAAGGAGAGGAAGAATAGATTTGAAAATAGAATCCAAACATGAATGAAAGAGGACAAATAAAATATAAACCTACAAATAAAAATGGGGCTTCCCTGGTGGCTCAGTGGTGAAGAATCTGCCTGCAGTGCAGGAGACACAGGAGATGAGAGTACAATCCCTGGATCGGAAAGATCCCCTGGAGGAGAGCATGGCAGCCCACTCCAGTATTCTTGCTGGGAGAATCCCATGGACAGAGAAGCCTGGTGGGCTACAGTCCATGGGGTCTCAAAGAGTCAGACACAACTGAAGTGACTGAACATGCAAGCAAACAAAAATAGGAATGAGAAAATGAGTAAAATAAAGTAATACAGATAAAAAAAGTAATAAGATCATGATATATAGTTATGGTAAAAAAAAAAGTTTAAAATCTCATTAAAATGGATGTTTGTAGAAAAATATAAATTTACAAAAATTTCTTGGAAAAAATTGAAAAGCCTAAATGGACCGATAATTAAGATGAGGAAAATTAGAAGTTTTAAAATTATTACCACAGCAAAGACACTAAGCTTGAATGATTTTTTTGGTAGGTCCTTTAAAACTTTGCTATGTCCCATTTCACAACATAGGAAAATAAGATGCATTTTCCTCTGTATTTTAAGGGAATAACATTATCTTGATATGTAAAACAGACCAAGATAGTCACTATATCAAAGAAAGAAAACCACAGATTGATCCTACTTATTAATATAAGGACCTTAATATAAGTGCAAGCAGAAAGAATTTAGCATAATATAAAATATGCAAAAAACAGCAACATGCCTTGATCAAGTAGGATGCATGGGCAAATCTGAGAAAGACACAGTATTAAGAAATCTCATCACAACAAGTGAAAGACTTTTTCCTTAGGCTGTTATTACCCTGATAATTGCTAAAAAGGCATTTTATAAAAATTCAGCATTTGTATTTGGCTCTTAAAAATGGGAACAGAAGAATATTGTATCAATATGATAGTGAATATGAACTTCAAACAGCTTCATGCTTTCTGGTGAACAACTAGAGACATGATGCCCATTAAAGTCAGGAACAAGATAAAGATGTCTGCTATCACCACTCTCATTTAGTATTACTGTGGAGGATATAGCTAATGTTTTGTAAGAATCATAAATAAAAGATATAACTACTGGAAAAGAGGGACAAGAGCCATCGTTATTCTCAGATCATGTAATTGTCTAACTAAAGAACACAAATGAATCAACTGAAAAGCTATTAGATTTAACAGGATATTTTAGTAAGGTAGCTGGTCACAAAAATAAATATATTTAAAAAATCAATGAAACATTCTTCTAAAATGTAAAAATCCCATTCAGTATCTCAATAAAAATAAAACTAAGAAATAATCTTTAGAATACCTATTAGAAGAAAACTATAAAACTTTCTTAAAGACTTGAAAGTAGGGTAGATCAAATAGAGAGTTAAACCACATCCCCATTATAAAGATTCAGTATTGTAAAGATGTCAATAGTCTCTAAATTAATCTATAAATTGAGTGCAAGTCTAATTGAAATTCCAACATCATTTTCCCCCTAATTGGATAGTAGAGGGGTCTTAGATCATCTAGAGTAATAAATGGACAACAATAGCCAAGACAGCTTGAAAAGGAAAAAGAATAATGTGGAGAACAAGCCCAATCAGATTTCTAAACTTTATCAAATTGCAATAACTTAATCAGTGAGGAACTGGCTCAGAGTAGATAAACAGATCAATAGAGCAAAATGAAAGGCCCCAAATTAGATGCTAGTATATACAATAGCTTAGCCTGTGATGAGATTCACATTTCAAATCAGTGGAAGAAAAACGGGTTAGTCAATAAACAGTGTTGCCATAGCAGGTTAACTTTGGAAGAAAGCAAGAATTTTACCTCGGATTAAACTCTAAAGTACATTCTAGGTTGATTAAGGTTTTAAAAGGTTTAAACTATGAAAAAATACACCGATACTACTGGCGTGGCTAAGGTTTCCTTAATCATAACACCAGGATCCAAAACCAGAGGAAAAGAAGTTTGGATGACGTTTTCAAACTTTGGTATGTCAAAAGCGGCGCAAATAAAATTAAAACACAAATTGCTGTTGAGTCCAAGCTCACGTGCCTGATGCACAGTGAAGCCAAACCAACTGAAAGGTCAGAGTTTGGAGCAGAGAAAGGTTAATTGCAGGGACCCAACAAGGAGTGTGGGTGGCTTATTCTCAAAAGACCCAAACTTCCTAGTGGTTTTCAGGGAAGAGTTTTTAAAGGCAAAATTTGGGGTGAGGGCTGCAGTGTAGGACTTTCTTCTGATTGGTTGGTGGTGAGGTAACAGGGTGGTGCTCCAGGAACCATGTGCTCGGCCTTAAGTCACCATCCTCTGCTTAGGTGGGGGCAATAATTCCTGTAAGAAAACCCCAAAGATATATTGTTATGTATATCCCTTTAGGGGGAAATAACGACTCTTTATCTCTGGGCTAATGGTTTCTTTTTTTAAAACTTTAATTATTTTTGGCTGCTCTGGATCTTTGTTACTGCACGTGGGCTTTCTCTAGTTGTGGCGAGTGGGGGTTACTCTCTAGCCGCAATGCACTGGCTTCTCGTTGTCGTGGCTTCTCTTGTTGCAGAGCATGGACTCTAGGGTGTGCAGACTTCAGCAGTTGCCGCACACAGGCTCAGTAGTTGTGGTGCTACAGGCTTAGCTGCCCTGCAGCATGGGGATCTTCCCAGATCAGGGATCGAATCCATGTCCCCAGCGTTAGCAGGCAGATTCTTAGCCACTGGACCACTAGGGAAGTCCTGCACGAAGTGTTTCAGACTGCTCTTCTTTTGTTTCTGCATTTCCTCACTTCCCTAATCAGTAACTGTTTGAATTTGCCCTTTGGATCTCAGGGAAGGTCTGGAAGACTGAAGCCTTTTTCTTGCAGACAAGAAATGGGGGACAAGGAAAGATTTTTGTACCTGGGAGGGCTCCACAGGGCCTGCCCAGTTTCCAAAGACAAGGTAGAAGTGTGGGTTGGGAATTGCAACATTCTATTTCAGCTGGAGACACTGGCAGTCCTTTTTCATATACACCATGAATCTTTAAAATGTTTGAGTGCTTTTTCCCAACTATTCTACACATACAAATTTATCATAAAAACAAACTGAGAGATGCACATTAAGATTCATTTACAAGGATGTTAAGTCTAGTGCTATTTTTAATATTAAAAAATTAGAAATGTCTCAAATATACAAAAGGATAGTGGCTAACTTGGCAAGAATGCATTAACATGATGGGACATTGTGCTACCATTAAAAACTGTTTATCAATAATGTTTAATGACAATAAAATACAACATACTTAAGAAGTAGATATATAAAATGACATGTATATGTATTATTGTACATATATATATAATTTTTAGTATGGATATGTCTGTAATCTCTTATTCAAAGCCCTTGCAGTCAGATGCACTGCAGAAATTAGAATTGTCCAGCTTTTAGAAAAGTAATATTTCATGTATTATATAATACATTGCAGATGAAAGTATTAATATTTATAAAGATAGAGATAAATAAAGACTATAAATAGGCTCATATCCATTCAGGTCAGCTTTTACCACCAAAGTGATTTTGTGGCAAAGCTGTCAGTTTTCAGAGTGCTTTGAATTTTGAAATGAGGGTAAGTGATTGTGGATTGTGCACTGAGAAGATTAGAATGTAGATCTCTCTGGAAGGATATTGGTGATTTTTGTTTTCTTCTTTGTAGTCTCCTGTATTTTACAAAGCTTTCACTATAAACATATATCGTTTAATTTGATTAAAAAAATTTTTTTTTAAACGAAAGAGGAGATGTGAAAGACACTCAAGTCCAGTTTTGGAAAGAAATAGAAAAGCAGTTGAAATCTTACTAAAGGTCTTTCAAATGTAACCAAGCAGCAAAAAAAAAGGAAGAAAAAAGTCCGCAAACCAGAAAACCAAAACATCCCATACCACAAAGGACAATTATGCTGCAATACGTGCAAAAACGATTCCTGCAACATCCTCTGCATCCTGCCTCCTTACGGCAGTCGCCGTCATGATGTCCTGGCAGCCTTCTCCACTCTCTCTGGAAATTCAGCCTGCGCTGCCTCTTCTCTCACTGGTCCTTGTCTTTTGAACTTCCTCAAGTGCAAAGCTTCCTCACTATTCCAGTGTCAATCAATCTAGTTTTTCCAGACTATTCAGAAATTTATCAAATATTTATCAACCTATTTTAAAAATGAAGAAAGATTGCAGATCAATAACTAAAGCTTCCTCTTTAAGAAACCAAGGAAAGAAGAGCAAACTAAACCCAAAGCAATCAAAAGGAAGGAAATAATAAATATCTGAGTGAAAAAAATGCAAGAGAGGATTAAAAAACAACAGAGAATCAATCAACCAAGTGTATCTTCTTTGAAAAGATCAACAAAATGGACAAACTTTGGTCCTAACTGACCAAGAATAAAGGAGAGAAGACTTAAGATAACTAAAATCAGGAATGAAAGAGGGATATCAATGAAAATAATCAATGAACAAACTATAATAGAAATAGAAAAGAGTTTTATTTGAGCCAAACTGAGGACTGGCAGTTCTCAGATAAGTGAGAGGATCTGCTCCAGAAAAGCATGGGTTTCAGCATAGTTTCATATCTTGTCAGAACAAAGAACATCAAACAAGTCAGGACACATTCCTTCAAGGTTTCAAGAAAAGCAGGTTAGCAAGTACATAGCAAGTCAGTATACCTTGACACCTGGGAAGGGAGCCTCATCACTGAAGAAGTACTGGCACTGGCATCTCAGGAAGGGAAGAATTTATGAAATTTTTATTTTTAACACATTCTTTAATTCTGGTCAATGTACCCTTTTCTCTGACAGTTAGAGCCGATGTACGATGTATGTTTGATAGGCCACAAACAAGCTGTTTTAGTTAGCATAAAGTTCAAGTAAACTCATATATAAGTCAGAATGACTTTCCCATATCTCAATATGTGAACATTTCTTTTATCAGGGGACATTGCTATTGACTTGAATAAATAGAAAAGATCATACAGAATACTATGAACAATTATAACAACAAATTAGATAGATAACCTAGATGAAATGGGCAAATTATCAGAAAGAGAAAACTACTGAAACTGACTAAGGAAGAAATAGAAAACCCGAATAGAGCTTTAAGAAGTAAAAGGATTGATTTGTAGGAAATGCAGGACTAGATGCCTTCACACTCTACCAAATGTTTAATGAATAACACCAGTTCTTTCCAAAAAATAAAAGAGGAGAGATTACTTCCCAACTCATTCTATGAGACCATATTACTCTGATACCAAATGTAGACAAAGACAGTAGAAGGAAACCAATATCCTGCTGAATATAAAAGCAAAAGTTCTCAACAAAATGCTACTGAATTGAGTGCCACGCAAAATGAATTATACACCATGACCAAGTGGATTTACCCCAAGAATGCAAGGTTGGTTCAACATATGAAAATTAATCAATGTAATACCCCATATTAATAGAATAAAGAACAAAAATCAAGCAGTTATCTCAATAGTTGCAGAAAAAGCATTGAAAAAAATCCAACATTCTTTCATGATGAAAGCCCTCAACAAACTAAGAATAAAAGGGAACTTCTTCAACCTGATGAGGGGCACCTACAGAAACCCACAGCTAACATCATACTTAATGCTGAAAGATGGGATATTTTTCCCAAAACATCAGGAGCAAGAGAAGAATGTCTACTTGCACTTCTACTCAGCACTGTAGTGGAAGTTTTAGTCAGACCAAAAGAAGAAATAAATGGTATTCACACTGGAAAAGAAGTAAAACCACCTCAGTTTGATGATGACATGAGGGAGGGGGCCCGCGCAGTTGGAGAAGAGTGAGTGAATTGTGGTGGGATCCTAAAAAGTGTGTGTGTGTGTGTAGATTGCGGGAGCAATGGGATCCATTTGTGTAGGGTCATAGAGGTCAGAATTTGAATTGGATTCTGGATTTTTCACAGAATGAAATGAGAAGCCATCAGATGTTTCTGAGCAGAGGGTGGACATAATCTGATTCAGGATTCAATCAAATCCCTCTGTCTGCTGTGGGAAGAATAGCTAGTAGGGAAAAGAGTGGGAGAGAGGTCACCAGTGAGTAGGCTCCTGCAAGAACACAGGCATGAGGTGATGGACCAGGGGAATGCGAGTGTAGACATCCAGAAGGGGTCACATTCAGACTCTGGGTTTGTTTTGAAGGGATGCCTCTAAGTATCTTCTTGACCTCTTACCCAGGTCAAGACAAGAAACTTAGGCTACCCCTGAACAAAAACCAGTTCTTCCTTTTAAACAGTGTATCTCAGAAAAGTTGGAAGGGCAGAGGAGATAGATTATGGCTCACGCTCATGTGTTAATACGTATTGTACATATCACACCTTCCTCCATTGACCTACCTAACACTTGTGGGTTCTTCCAAAACAAGAGAGACTCAGTGTCTCTTTGTACAATTCAGAGGCTCCTCCCATTCGAGTTCCACTTTCCCTTTCTTCTTTTATAGGGTTTGTGGGTTCTTCTCAGATGCCCTGGGAACAGTACCTAGTTCCCCTTCAGCAGGAGAGATTCATGATGGCTTTGTTGGGAGAATCCAGCTATGTTCAGTGACCTAAGGACAATTGCAGTTCCTCGTTCTTCAAGCAGTGCTCTGTCAGTCCTCTCAGGCACAAACTGCTGAGTTTCACCCTGTGACCCTGAGTCCACAAATAATTCTAATGCTGCACCCTACCAGCACTCATGGAATCTCTGGCTATTAACCCCATGGTGCTGTATTTTAAGTGGTGTGCCCTGGCAGCTTCTTCCCTGGTTCCTAACATACTTCTGTCTCCAGCCTATGAATTTCTCTCATTCTCTGTAGCTCCTACCAGCAGTTTCCAAATCAGCCTCATTGTTTGCCCAACCACAGCAGCCCATTTTTCTGAGGATTCAGATCACTCCAATAGAGTAAGTCAAAAGCATGCATTGCTTCACAGCGTATACACTGACTTCCTTTCTCTGTGCCCCTAGAGATCTAGAGATCATGCCTTTAAAATTAAAGAAGACCTGGGTCCACAAAAGCTTACTTCAAAGTTAATTTCTAATTTCAGTTTCCCAAGTATGATTCAGAGACTTCTACAGTTTAGTGAATTCATATGACAGGCACAAGTGTGGGTCTCCACCCGGGACATCAAATTCACTAATGAGCCTAAATAGTGTATATTCTGCTGAATTATAATCACATCTCTAATCTTGGAGTGGTTTCCACTTTTTCTTCAGGCTCCTTTTTCTCAGTTCCAAGAGGATTTTATCCTGAGGAGCAGGTATATTCAGTTACCCCTGAATATAGTCCTCAAGGGGATGAATTGCTACGCGTTCCATCTCAGAAAATGGACAAATAGGCAAGCAAAACCCAGACAGACAAAACACTGCAAGCTTGACATCATAAAAGAATAAAAAGATTGGTATCCAATCTTTACTGAAACATCTGCTAAAACACCAAAAAATTATTCTAATCAAAACATAGAGCAAAAGTAAAAAATCCTCTTTGCTTCTAAATACCTGTGATAGCATTGCAGCTGCCTCTCCCCGTCAGTCTGTCACCTCATTGTCTCCAAAGACCCCAGAACTCTTTAAAAGCTCTGCCTCGTGCCTTTCGTCTTTCTCTCCTTGTCCTTCCCTTTCCATGTAGTGCCTCCAGTCTGCTCCACTCCTTTCTCTCATCAACACAACCAAAAGCCAGACTTATTTGCATAACAGACTTTCCTTAGAAGCCATAGAGGGAGGGAGCCTATGACAATTCAGAAATTAATTTTTCTATCCCAATCCTAAAACATAAAATTTATGTCTTATCATAGTAATCCTTCTGTATTACAGAATGCAGAACTATCTCAATGGGGCAAGGACAAGAAGTACATGCTCGAAAGCTGATTCAGATGTCAATGCAGCAGGTATGCAGCAATGGAAACTACTCTTCATGCAACTTTCTTGATATGATTCCTCTGGCCATCTGGTCCACCTAGCACCACCCCTATGATGGGTAGAGTGTTCTTCCTGTGATGCTCAATTTTCCATTTTGGTTTATGCATATAGAGTAAACGTTGGTTACTTAAGGATTTTGAACCTCCAGTTAGTTGGCTCCTGACATCCCCACAAAATACTTGTTCCATTTTCTAGAGCATGTGCTCCATTTTTATTTTCACTAAATATTTTTTGGTTATTTGGCAGACACACTTTCTGGTTCATAAAGAATGCAGCTCTAGCAGTCTTGGAATGTCATGATCAATATTAATAGATAGTGCTTAAGAAGTGACAGATTGAGATAGTCAAATTTCAATTTTCGGTTAAAGTGAGCCTTTCATTTTTCATTAATGGATAGTTTCAGGCAAATAAGAAATATTTGAGGGTGTTATGTTTAAATATTGATAACAGTTTTTACTGAAAATTGCAAGCTGGATGAAATGTTGAGAAATATTTTTCATCACACCTAATAAATACACAGGACATTAATTTTCTAGAAAAGCTTGGTTGATAGCAGTTTCAGCAGCAATAAGAAATTGCACCATTTATAAAAATAAAATAAAGTCTTGGTTTATTTTTAAGCTTTTGATCTCATAATGTCCCTAGCAACTTTTCCCTGGGAATTAATGACTGGAGAGGGTTAATGGGCTAAAACTCTGCTTGGGTCATCAAGTTTTCAGACTAACCATTAATTCTCAAGTGCCCTAAGCCTTCATCTTTATCAGTTAATTAAATTCAATAATATATGGTATTTAATTTATATATACCAAAGCAATTATATATAATTATTTTTACTCAGATAAAATGATTCACTCTGTTGAATGATCTGACTGTTTGACTTTGGGCCTTAAATAATTTCTTTAGTTTCCACGAGTGAGAAGCTTTTAAATTTGAATACAACATTCACATTAACTTTCTTTGGAATATTAGTTTTTTTTATAACTTCTGTGTTCTGTGTCTCAAGGTGGGATAAATATTGATAATATTGGCAGTATAAAAATCAAACAAACAGAACTTCCCTGGCTGTCTAATGGTTAAGATTCTGAGCTTCCAATGCAGGGGGTGTGCGTTCGATCCCTGGTTGGGGAACTAAGATCCCACATGCCATGAGGCATAGGCAAAAACAAAACATAACAGCAATAATACCAATAATAAGCATGAACAGGTACAGCCCATTGTCACTTGAAAGATTTAGGATAAAGCTGACATTGTGGAATTCAGAGCAGGGAATCAGAGAGTAACTGGATCCACAAGGACCCAGAGTTCTGACCATGAAGTTCATCTTCTTGACGATCTGGTTGTCTAGACCAAAAAGTCCCCTTTGCTATTTAAGCCAGTCTGAGTTGTATTTTCTCTTGCAGTATAAGGCATAATATATATGCCTTACCATATGTATACTGAGCTCAATAACTTGTAGCTGTATTTATTTGATCTTGTTGCATAAAGTATATCAAAGCATCAGCGGGCTAGTCAACTATGTTCTTATAGAACTGTAATAGTTATGTGACATATTGTGAAGGTTTTATCAATATTTAGATAGTGCTTAATAAATGTTGTGGTTTCAGGAACATCTGGGAGGAGTGATGACAAAGAATAAGATTTAGTGTTGGGGTGGGAGGTGGGAGGGAGGTTCAAGAGGGAGGGGACATATGTATACCTATGGCTGATACGTGAGTCTGAGTGAACTCCGGGGGTTGGTGATGGACAGGGAGGCCTGGCATGCTGCGATTCATGGGGTCACAAAGAGTCGGACACTGACTGAGTGACTGAACAGAACAGAACAGAACAGAATGAATGATACATGTTGATGTATGGCAGAGACCAACACAATGTTGTAAAGCAATTATCCTTCCATTAAAAAGAAATAAAATTTAAAAAAGGATTTAGTATTACGGTAGCAGGCATGCTCAGTCACTCAGTTGTGTCCAACTCTGCGACCCCATGGACTGTAGCCCACCAGGCTCCTCTGTAGATAGGATTTTCCAGGCAAGAATACTGGTAGCAAATGTCACCAAATGTATTGCCTCTGGTGAAGTAAAATTTGTGTTTCAAGGCAGGAGAAGAAAACTGTAGCGTAAAATTGGCTCTGGCTGCTCATTTGGGCCTCCTGCCTCCCCTGTGTAGTGTGTGTCTGCATTATGCATCAACCAGGCCTCCTTAGAGGTGGGAATGCCTGCTCCAATGCAAAGATCAGGTTTATTTTTCCCCATTTCTTTGACACTAACAGTGTAGCTTCTTACAGATTAGCATGGTGACTTGTTGCTGTCTTTGTATATGCTTACGTGGACTGTGTATCTTTGGTGAACTTCATGTGAAATGTCAGCATGTCATTTTGATGTATGATCCTTTGTCTTGAAAATGTGTATGACTGTGCCTTTGACTTCTAATAGGTGGGACAGCCAGAGCCTCTGAGTCTGTCTCCCAGGCTATAATCCTCAGTTTGACTCTATTAAAATTCTCTCTTTTCTTCCTAACTTGATTGTTGATGAATTTTCGTCAACTCCTCCAACTTTCATGAGGTCATGTGCATCTCTTTGTGACAGTGGATGGCTTGGCTTTGGCGTGAGTCCCCTCTGATTTACCTTAGGCCGGACAAGTTACAAATTCCAAAATACCCGTTCCCACCATTAGATGGTGCACACACTGTACTTAATAGAGTCTGACTTCGTTTTAATTTCTGTTCCCTTCTGAACCAGGGGTGAGAGAGTAACATTCATTTTGAAACCACTTGATTCCAAGTAACCAGCTTTACCAGAAGCAGGGGAAAAAACGTTTGTATTGACATATAATAATTCCATTAACATGTATGTGCTTAAAACAGAGTATTCACATGCCCCGAGCAAACGTTTAAAAAATATTTGTACGTACACTTTGTTTTATTAAAATCATTGCAAAAAAAGTTATGAGGAATTAACATGAGGTCATTTTTCAACACAGGGTGGCTGGGTGTTACTGCAGAATTGTCACCTTGGCCTAGAATTCATGGAAGAATTGCTGGAGACTTTGACCATCACAGAAACCATCGATGATACTTTCCGAGTGTGGATAACCACCGAGCCGCACGTCCGGTTTCCCATTACGTTGCTTCAGGTTTGTTGCTATGAGCTGAGTGTCTTTGCCTTGAGACTTATACAAATGAAGGTGACACTTCTGTCATTACTGAGAGGTGGTGAACGTGACAGTCTCCTTTTGGTCGAGTCTGCATTGTAAAATCTTAATGCCATGATCGTCAAAACCTTCACTGGAATCATCAAGGTTATATAGTAAATAGCCCCACAGGAGAGTTGTGAGACTCGGTATTCATTTATTGGGTTTTAGCTCTGATCAATGAAACTAGTTTACACGGTGCCTTTTTATGTACCACAAGCATATTGTTGTCTAATGTATTGTCATTTCTATTTTACCCTTCGCAGTAATTTATAGAAACAAAAGTACTATTTACCTTTATTTTTTTTCACTATGTGTTTTTTATGACAGACTTCTCTCAAATTCACTAATGAGCCACCCCAAGGCGTTCGCGCAGGTCTGAAAAGAACATTTGCGGGGATTAATCAAGACCTCCTGGACATCAGTAATTTACCCATGTGGAAGCCGATGCTGTACACCGTGGCGTTCCTGCACTCCACCGTGCAGGTAACTCCTGGGAACCGTGTGCACTTTCAGAAGATGCTAGCGATGTTATGTTTGCCCCCCTGCTCCGCGGTCTGGTGTCCTCACCTCGCTTCCTTTTTCCTTCATGGCACTTTCCCCCACCTGGCACGGGATGCGCATATGTGCGTATGTATTTAAAGCATCTTCCTGCCCCCAGCCGCCACCTCGGCCCCTAGAGTGTAAGATTCTCCGGAGCGATGACTCTGTCCTTTGGTAGCTGCTGGGTCTCTGCTTGCCACAGCAGCAGCTGCACCATTGCCAGAGCTCAATACATGTTTGTGGGACGAGCAAGCGAATTGCTCTGATAGGAACTGGATCTTGAAAGTTGCCTATGCTGTCCGGCAGTGTTCTCTGTACCATCTCATGTAATACTAACAATCACCTTTCAGGGTAGGATGTATTGCCATCTGCAAAGTGAGGGAATTGAGACTCAGAGAGATTAGGCAATATTATGTATACCATCTCATGTAATACTAATAACCACCTTTCAGGGTAGGATTTATCACCATCTGGAAAATGAGGAAATTGAGACTCAGAGAGGTTAAGGTCCTTCCTAAATGGTAAATCTAGGAGTCACACCCCATGTTGCCTGCCTTGGATGCAAGTATGTTTTGACCCTCGTCCCCACTGGGGACAGTGGTGGCCATGGTGTTTGGAAGATGAGTCATAGGGGTCAGCTGTCGTCTTCAGGTTGTTTCTGATTTGCTTGTACTGTGTGGCTACCCAGCAATGTCTTCATGGGTTCTGGGTTTTGTTTTTTCATTTGTTACCACTTTGTTCTATGTTTGGATTTTGTTCTGTATTTGAAAGCTATATAATTTTTAATTAGTAAATACAATTAAATACAAATAAAAATAAATCAGTAATTTATTTGGTTTTGGCCGCACTGGATCTTCGTTGCTGAACACAGGCTTTTTCTAGTTGTGGCGAGTGGGAGCTATTAGAGCTGTGGTGTGCGGGTTCTCTCATTGTGACAGAGCATGGGCTCTTGAGCTCGTGGGCTCCATAGTTGTGGTGCTCTGGCTTACTTGCCCTGTAGCATGTGGAATCTTCCTGGCCCAGGGATTGAACCTGTGTCCTCTGCATTGGCAGGCATATTCTTAATCTCTGGACCACCAGGGAAGTCCAGGCTGTGTAATTTTAATGTACTTGATTCACTCTTGATTTCACGGAGAGATAAAGGGGCTCCTTGAACTCTTTCCGACATTTCTTCTTTTCCTGAAGTTGGAGTGAGGACAAAATAAATCAACTGGTTTGAACCAGGAGTCATGGTTCAACTGTGCCCAGCGGCCAGCAGAGCTTGGCCTCATCTTTGCCTGCCCTGCCCAAAGGGAAAGATGGAGGGGAATTGGGTGCTCACCCCAGGAAATACTGGGCATGATAACCCGCAGGTTCCCTGTTGCCACCACTTTACCAGGTATAACACTGCCCAACTGAGAGGGCAGCGCAGAGGGACACCTGGTGTTTCTCTGTCCCCCACCCTGAGAAGTTAAAATCAGAATAAATGATTTGTGGGTGGTTATTTTTACTAAGTTCCACTGTGGCCTCTGGATTGATTGTAAATTACGGTTTTCATGTCACTGAAGCTGATTTCATACATTCTTATCTGGGAACTGTTGGGTTTACTAGACCTTATCACACTCTAATACAAATAGTGCTTTAACTCTGATATTTAATGCCCAATTCACAAACAGTAAATTTTATGGTTCTTTTCCTAGAAATGATGGTTCAACTTTTCCACCATGCTTATCACGAATAGACGATTGGGGGTATTTTCCATACGGTCAAGACGGCAATCTGCGTTTTTAGTGGCCATTATCCAAGTGCTAAAAAGAAGAAAAGGACTCTGGGCCAGTCATGCAGCCAAAGTGTACTTTCACTTAATGTGACTCTTATTTGGATTAAAATAAACAAAAAAAATCTCCACTGCTAGGGCCATGAAGTTCACAGTAGCATGTCTATAAAAAAAAATTGTGAAGATCTCTTAAAATCCAATCATAGGTATTAGAGCACTTCATAGAGAGTTAGGAGGCCTGGGCTTTAGACTTGTTGTGACATCAGTTAGCTACATAAGGTCGGTCCAGTTTTGTCCCTTTGGGGGCCTCTGTTTCCCCATCTGTGTATTTCAAGGCAGAAGGAAGTGATCTTTCAAGATTTTTCCCATTTCTAACATTCTGTTGTCCAGCTCTATGATTACACAAGGAGTGTAGATAATTCAAACATTTCCCCTCACCCTGCATCCTCCATTCTAGTTTCAATTAGAGAAATGTTTTAATGTTTTTCAGTTAGACAAAACGTCCTCTGTCACCCTTCTTCTCCTGCCCTCAGTCTTTCCCAGCATCAGGGTCTTTTCCAATGAGTCAGCTCTTCACATCAGGGGGCCAAAGTATTGGAGCTTCAGCTTCAGCATCAGTCCTTCCAATGAGTATTCAGGGTTTATTTCTTTGGGGACTAACTGGTTTGATCTCTTCTGTCCAAGGAACTCTCAAGAGTCTTCTCCAACACCACAGTTCCAAAGCATCAATTCTTTGGTGCTCAGCCTTCTTTATGGTCCAACTCTCACATCCATACAGGTCTACTGGAAAAACCATAGCTTTGACGATATGGACCTTTGTTGGCAAAGTGATACTTAGCTTTTTAATGTTGTCTGGGTTTAATCCCTGGGTTGGAAAGATCCCCTGGAGAAGGGAAAGGCTTCTGGCCCAGAGAATTCCATGGATTGTATGGTCCATGGCTTCACAAAGGGTAGGACATGACTGAGCGATGTTCACTTTGACTTTCAGGTTTGTCATAGCTTTCCTCCCAAGAAGCAGGCATCTTTTAATTTCATGGCTGCAGTAACTGTCCACAGTGGTTTTGGAGCCCAAGAAAATAAAATCTGCCACTATTTCCATTCTTTCCCTATCATTTGCCATGAAGTGATGGTACCAGATATCATGATCTTAGTTTTTTGAATGTTGAATTTTAAGCCAATTTTTCCACTCTCCTCTTTCACGTTCATCAAGAGGCTCTTTAGTTCGTCTTCACTCTCTGCCATTAGGGTGGTGTCATCTGTGTATCTGAGATTATTGATATCTCTTCCAGCAATCTTGATTCCAGCTTGTGCTTCATCCAGCCCGGCATTTCTCATGATGTACTCTGCATATAAGTTAAATAAGCAGGGTGACTTATACAGCCTTGAGGTACTCCTTTCCCAATTTGGAACCAGTCTGTTGTTTGATGTCCGGTTCTGTTATTCCTTGACCTGCAGGCAAATGTCTCAGGAGGCAGTTAAGGTGGTCTGAGATTTCCATCTTTTTAAGTTTTCCACAGTTTATTGTGATCCACACTGTCAAAGGCGTTAGCATAGTCAATGAAGCGGAAGTAGATGTTTTTCTTGAATTCTCTTGCTTTTTCTATGATCCAATAGATGTTGGCAATTTGATTTCTGGTTCGTCTGCCTTTTCTAAACCGAGCTTGAACATCTGGAACTTCTTGGTTCACATACTGTGGAAGACTAGCTTGAAGGATTTTGAGCATTACCTTGCTAGCATGTGCAATGAGTGCAACTGTGCAGTAGTTTGAGCATTCTTTGGCATTGCCTTTCCTTGGGATTGGAATGAAAACTGACCTTCTCCAGTCCTATGGCCACTGCTGAGTTTTCTAAATTTGCTGGCATATTGAGTGCAGCACTTTCACAGCATCATCTTTTAGGATTTGAAATAGCTCAGCTGAAATTTCAACACCTCCACTAGCTTTGTTTGTAGTGATGCTTCCTAAGGGCCACTTGACCTCACACTCCAAGATGTCTGACTCTAGGTGAGTGATCACACCATCGTGGTTATCCAGGTCATTAAGACCTTTTTTGTATAGTTCTTCTGGTATTCTTGCCACCTCTTCTTAATCTCTTCTCCTTCTGTTAGGTCCTCGCTGTTTCTGTCCTTTTGCCCAACTTTGCATGAAATGTCCCCTTGGTTTCTCTAATTTTCTTGAAGAGATCTCTAGTCTTTCTCATTCTATTGTTTTCCTCTATTTCTTTGCATTGTTCACTTAAGAAGGCTTTCTTATCCCTCCTTACTATCCTTTGGAACTCTGCATTCAGATGGGTATAGCTTTCCTTTTCTCCTTTGCCTTTTGCTTCTCTTCTTTCATCAGCTATTTGTAAGCCCTCCTCAGACAACCACCTTGCCTTGCTGCATTTCTTTTGGGGGAATGGTGTGGTCACTGTCTCCTGTACAATGTTACAAACCTCCATCCGTCATTCTTCAGACACTCTGTTTATCAGATCTAGTCCCTTGAATCTATTTCTCACTTCCACTGTATAATCATAAGGGATTTGATTTAGGTCATATCTGAATAGTCTAGTGGTTTTCCCTACTTTCTTCAATTTAAGTCTGAGTTTGGCAATAAGGAGTTCATAATCTGAGCCACAGTCAGCTCCTGGTCTTTTTTTGCTGACTGTACAGAGCTTCTCATCTTTGGCTGCAAAGAATATAATCAATCTGATTTCAGCATTGACCATCTGGTGATGTCCATGTGTAGAGTCGTCTCTTGTGTTATTGGAAGAGGGTGTTTGTTGTGACCAGTGCATTTTCTCATGCACACCAGAGACTCTTGGAGGGCACAAACAAAACCTTGTGCACACCAGAACCCAGGGAAAGGAGCAGTGACCCCCACAGGAGACTGAACCAGACCTGCCTGTGAGTGTCTAAGGGTCTCCTGTGGAGGTGTGGGCCAGTAGTGGGCTGCTGTGGGGACAGGTGCACCGGCAGCACAGTCCTGGGATGTGCAGCAACATAAGTCCTCTGGGAGGAGGTCACCATTAGCTCCCCCATAAAGTCACCAGGTGGGTGATCCACAAACTGGAACCTTGAGACCTCCATGAACAGTGTGAAGAGGCAAAAAGATATGACACTGAAAGATGAGCTTCTTAGGTCAGTAGGTGTCCAATATGTTACTGGGGAAGAACAGAGAAGTAGCTCCAGAAAGAATGAAGAGACTGAGACAAAGCAGAAATGATGCCCAGTTGTGGACATGTCTGGTGGAGAAAGTAAAGTCCAGTGACATAAAGAACACTATTGCATAGGAATGTGGAGTGGTAGGTCCATGAGTCAAAGTAAATCGGTTAGGATAGAGCTAGTCTGATAGAAAAATCCAGAATTCTTTAGGGGCTTGTGATCCTGCATCAGCAGCATTCATGTCACCTGGAGACTTCTAAGAGATGAATCTCAGGACCCACCCCGGATCTGCTGAATCAGAATCTGTGTTGTAATAAGATGCCCAGTGATTTGTGTGCACATTAGGGTTTAAGATACAACTGTTATAGGAAGAAGTATTCTGCAAAGAAAGATTTTGGCCTATATTTTTCTATTGTTGGATATAAAAGCCAAATACCTGATTTGTTAATTGGTGAATTGATTCTTCCCAATTTTCCTGGATGTCCCTTGCTTTCTACAACATGATGTGTATACTTTTGTCCTTTAGAGACTGAATAAAAGAAGAGGGAATTGGTTCATGTCACATAATCTGAAGCTTCTGGACTAGGGAAATTGGTGGCAAAACTCACCCTCGGCTCTCCAGTGTTGACGTGGAGATAGAGTTTTGGGTGAAGTAGAAGAGAATAGCTTTATTGTTTTGTCAGGCAAAGGGGGCCACAGTGGACTAATGTTCTTGAAACTGAGTGTACCAGCCTGGAGCGGGTAGTGAGGAGTCGTACAGTCAGCTCGTGGCCATTCTTCTGACTGGTTGGTGGTGAGGTAAGAAGGACTCAGCATCATCAGTTGTTTGGTTCCAGCTGGTCTGATGTCTGTGTGTTTGTGGGCAATATACAGGTAACTTCTTCTACCTGGTGGTGGTTCCAGTCTCTGTAAAACAACTCAAAGGATGTGGCTCAGAATATTGTCTGTAGTCCTTGAGGAAGAACCAAAGGTCCTTGACATTTTTTTTTAATTACTAAGCTATTATTATTTCTTCCTTTTGTATTTTCTCACCTCTCTGATTAAATTTTCGACTAAAGTTTTTCTACAGACGGAAGGCAGGTGAAGGACATGGTTGGGGGGCGTCTATTCTGGGAAGAGTCTGCTCACTTCCAAGGGGTTCATGTTGGAGTCCATCACACATGAGAATGCAGGACCAAGTGGTGAAACAGCCAACCCCCACCTGCCCTCCAGTGTGTTTCTCTTACCGAACCATGGTTTGGCCTCATGTACCCCACCTCAAGGGCATCATGTGTTATGTGGATCCTACTCTTATTGCAGAGGATGAAATGAGCATCCCTCCTCTCCTGCAAGGAGGGGAAGTAGATTTGACTGATCAAGGACAACTGTCTTGGGTAGAAGAGTGGTGGAGGGTGTCTTGAGGTGGGAGCAGGCTTACCCAGGGGGAGGGGGTGACCTGGGGGCCGCCATGGAAACTTGCATAGATGCACCAACCAATTCTGCACTAAGTTCTGCTCACTCCCGACTCCCCCAGCTTCCCTCCCTCCTCCTCCAGGAACTTGGCTCTGAGGTTACTGCTGCCGAGTCAGCTCTCACTGCAGTCAGCTGATGTCTCTGCCTCGGCCAGCCAGTCCTCCTGCCCTCCCCATGGGAGCCTTGCATCCCAGAGCCCTGGTGCATGCCTCCACTTACTTGGCCATTACTTCTTGAGAACAATTCCTGCATCCTCTGAAAGATGACTCGCAAGGGAAGCGTCCCTCTGGTGTCAATATTCTCTCACTACCGTTTCCCAGAAGCTCCAATGTAGCACTATCCTGGGCTTCAGAGCAAGCCCACGCTCACCCTTCAGGATTTTAGTTTTAAATATATCCTCCTCCAAAGTCTGGGTCTTCTGAAACTCAACAATTCCATCTGTAGTCTCCTGCCAACAGTTCCTGCAGAAGTATAGGAAAACCTTGGCTGTTTTGTTCCCACTGATGATCCCTGTACTGCCCCTTGCGGCACACCACATTGGACCCTGAGCATCTTAAGCAGGGGTCCAGCAAATTGAACCTGTGAACATCTTAAGCATCTCTCTTAAGCATCTTATCTTAATGACTGGATCCTCAGCCACTGCTTGGATCCAGAATCCCTTGGAGGAGGCATTGTGGTGAAGGTCTCAGACCTTTGTAAAATTTTCTACGTGATTCTAGTGTTCAGTGAGAATGGAGAATAACTGCCAAAGAGCCACTGCCCTTGGGGGAGGTGTCGTTAGTCATTTTTATGTCCTTTTCATGGTTGGGATGTTTCGCTTTCTCACTTTGGCTTGCCACATTGAAGCCCATGTTCGGGACTTACGAGTGATACACAACTTTGTGAGGTTTATTACAAGAGTCTTTGATTAGCAGCTTGAACTGCCTGCAGGGGCAGTTGCAAACTTGGAAATTTTACCATGGCTATTAAAATATTTGTTAATATTTAATAAAAATGGCCATATCTGTGGGGCTCAGGGAGTACCACTGTTAACAGTTCCTCATTCAGAAAAGTGTTCACTTTTCTGACTTTTTTTTTAGGTTTAAGCCTTGACAAATACTCAATTAAAATTTAATAGTCTGAATACCAGTTCTTGCTTTGGGGAGGTGTGATAATAAAGTTCTTAGTGCAAAACTCTTGAAAATAATTATAGTAACATGATACAGAATTTTTAAAAAATATCTTTTACATGTTCCTGTATAAAAGGGGTCAGAACCCCTTTTCCCCGGGGTTCTGACTATTTCTGTTAATTATTTTAACCTATTGATGTTTCTCTTATATTGTCCAGTATGGATTTTATTTTTTATTTTATGTTAGCTCCAGTTATTAAATAAATAGGATGCAATGCTCTAAAGAGAGCCTTGCTTTGAAGATGAGCCTGAAATGATTCTGCACTGGACTGTGGGAGAGAAGATCATTAGGCTGAAGTAGATTCTAACATAAAACTGGAAATGGCTTTGACGTCATTAAAATGATGATTCTCTTCAGTGTTCTATGGAGGATTCCACATTTCCATATTGTGTTGGTAGTTGTGTTTTATATATCCTTTGGAACAGAAAGAAGGAACTGTATTGGTTAAATTCAGTAGGGAGTAGACTAGTCTTCCTAAAATCATGACTCCCCAACTGAATAATGGATTAACAACTCCTTTCTGCTGAGTCAGGTTTAGCTCTTTCTCCTGATGTTCAAATCTGTGTGTGTTCCATCCACCCCTGAATCATCACGTGGGGCTGTGGTTCCATATATACTCAGCAGAGGCTGTCCCCTGCTGCAGTGGCATAGATCTGCAGCCTCCTTCTGGACAGATCATGAGCTCTCCACTCCTGTCTTTGCTCCTGACCTTGACCAAGCTCAGGATTCTTTTCTCCCTTCTGTTCAAACACCAGCTGCAGTTTTGTTCTTCCCAGGAGACTTGATTGAATGTCTTCTTCAAGCTTAATGTCTGTGAAATTTTGACAGTTAATTATACTTACTACCTTGTTGTCCTCCCTTTGTTTCTAAGTCTTATTTTCTCAGCTAGATTAAAACTTCTTGCAAATGCACTGATTCTAATATTTTTCTATGATATCACCTAGGACTCATAATTTCAAAAACACTAATTGGATCGGAGAGATTCAATATTCCAAATATTCCAAATTCTAGCAAAGTCCTCTGCTTTTGAGCTTCCAAATGAGTTCTTCGGTCACAATGGTTTGAGTCTATCCTGATATAAATCCAAGGTGCTACTTCAGTTCAGTTCAGTTGCTCAGTCATGTCCGACTCTTTGCAACCCCATGAATTGAAGCACACCAGGCCTCCCTGTCTATCACCAACTCCCGGGGTTCACTCAAACTCACGTCCATTGAGTCAGTGATGCCATCCAGCCATCTCATCCTCTGTCGTCCCCTTCTCCTCCTGCCCCTAATCCCTCCCAGCATCAGAGTTTTTTCCCATGAGTCAACTCTTCTCATGAGAGGGGCCAAAGTACTTGAGTTTCAGCTTTAGCATCATTCCTTCCAAAGAAATCCCAGGGCTGATCTCCTTCAGAATGGACTGGTTGGATCTCCTTGCAGTCCAAGGGACTCTCAAGAGTCTTCTCCAACACCACAGTTCAAAAGCATCAATTCTTTGGCACTCAGCTTTCTTCACAGTCCAACTCTCACATCCATACATGACCACTGGAAAAACCATAGCCTTGACTAGACGGACCTTTGTTAGCAAAGTAATGTCTCTGCTTTTCAATATCCTATCTAGGTTGGTCATAACTTTCCTTCCAAGGAGTAAGCGTCTTTTAATTTCATGGCTGCTGTCACCATTTGCAGTGATTTTGGAGCCCAGAAAAATAAAGTCTGACACTGTTTCCACTGTTTCCCCATCTATTTCCCATGAAGTGATGGGACCAGATGCCATGATCTTCGTTTTCTGAATGTTGAGCTTTAAGCCAACTTTTTCACTCTCCTCTTTCACTTTCATCAAGAGGCTTTTGAGTTCCTCTTCACTTTCTGCCATAAGGGTGGTGTCATCTGCATATCTGAGGTTATTGATATTTCTCCCGGCAATCTTGATTCCAGCTTGTGCTTCTTCCAGTCCAGCGTTTCTCATGATGTACTCTGCATAGAAGTTAAATAAGCAAGGTGACAATATACAGCCTTGACGAACTCCTTTTCCTATTTGGAACCAGTCTGTTATTCCATGTCCAGTTCTAACTGTTGCTTCGTGACCTGCATGTAGGTTTCTCAAGAAGCGGGTCAGGTGGTCTGGTATTCCCATCTCTTTCAGAATTTTCCACAGTTTATTGTGATCCACACAGTCAAAGGCTTTGGCATAGTCAATAAAGCAGAAGTAGATGTTTTTCTGGAACTCTCTTGCTTTTTCGATGATCCAATGGATGTTGGCAGTTTGATCTCTGGTTCCTCTGCCTTTTCTAAAAGCAGCTTGAACATCAGGAAGTTCACAGTTCACATATTGCTGAAGCCTGGCTTGGAGAATTTTGAGCATGACTTTACTAGCATGTGAAATGATTGCAACTGTGCAATAGTTTGAGCATTCTTTGGCGTTGCCTTTCCTTGGGATTGGAATGAAAACTGACCTTTTCCAGTCCTGTGGCCACTGCTGAGTTTTCAAAATTTGCTGGCATATTGAGTGCAGCACTTTCACAGCATCATCTTTCAGGATTTGAAATAGCTCAACTGGAATTCCATCACCTGGTGCTACTTAGGTGTTGTTTTTTTCTTAATTGTCACTTATAGGAATCAATAAGTACAAAAAAAATAGCAAGAAAGTGAAATGACCTCATTTGTGAAAGAAAAGATACCTAGATTTTGTCCTTTTTTCCAAGAGGAATTAAACCATCTGTGATTTTAGTGAACCAACCTAAGAAGTGAATGTTTACAAATAAAAATTGATAGTAATGTAAAATGAAGCAAATCTCAGCATTAGGACAGTTTTCAAAGATCACATTTTAAGGAAAAACTGAATTGCAGTCACTCAGTGCACGTAAATGGAAACGTTTCTGTAGAGCCAATTTAACCAGCTTTAGTAATTGGAAAGGAAGAATTATTCTTCATTCGGTCTCCTGTCTAATTGACCAGTAAATTTTAAAAATTAAGTCAAAATGGGTAAAACTTTTTTGGAGATGATTCTTTCTTTTAATGGGAAAACATTTGCATTTTAATTATAAGTGTATTTTTGTATTTTTCACTTTGAAGTCTTCAAGATGGAAGTAATTCTAGAGACTCAAGGGTTAGCCAAATGCATTTTTGTGTTAATGTCCTATAGATCCTCCAAGCCACTCTTGCTCATGGAACAACCTGAACGAGGCTCACCTGAGTGAGCTCTGATTAGGACAAACTCTGAATACCAATTCTGAACTTTTAAGTTCAAATTACTGGGAGAGGGGATGTTGTTGGTCTTGGGCTGGTTGTCCACCTTTGATCTAATTAGCTAGAGTGGAAATGGGAGTCCCTCCATACAAATGCCTGATACCTGACAACCCAACCTAAAGAAGAACAGTTCTAGAAATAATGGTAGCAGTTTACATGTCTAAGGGTTGTTTGTCCTCAGTCTGGTCTCCCAGGGCCAGGACATCTGGACCCAATTTAATTTTGATTTAGGATACACTTAAAAGCATATCCTGTGCGGTGTGTGTTCAGTTGTGTCCAACTCCCTGTGTTCAGGGAGTCTCTGTGACTCCCATGGACTGTAGCCTGCCAGGCTCCTCTGTCCATGGAATTTTCCAGGCAAGAATGCTGGAGCAGTTTGCCATTTCATTCTCCAGGGGATCTTGCTGGCCCAGGGATCAAACCTGCATCTCTTGTGTCTCCTGCCTTGGCAGGTGGTTTCTTTACCAAAAATCAGTAATTAAAGCTTCTCACTTTCTCAGTTTCTTCTCTGACTTGTCCGTGAATTTGCCCAAATGAAAATTCATTTAGATTCCTTTAAATAGTAGTGTTATTCGTGGTCTAAAGCATGGAACAGCTGCAGGAAGAAGTATTGGAATGGCTTGTGAAAACCGTGTGTGTGTGTGTCTGTGTGTGTCTATGTCTGTGTATGTGTGTTGGGTTACGGAAAGCAAAAAAGAGAAAGAAAATCTAGGACACATTTAGAGGTAGAGAAGTGGAATTGTATCTTCCCACCAATGTATCAGGATTCTACTCTCCACAAGAGTGACACTTGGATCAATGGTCAGGAGCTAACCTGAATAAATAATTGAACTTTTCTTAGACTGACTGTGTGCTGAGGCAGGGAAAGCTGATGGTATGGTAACATTTGTGTTAATATATGTGGTTAGCTAGGTGATCAGGGTCTGGAAATATCAGCTCTGACACTCACATACCTTTAAAATGGTCTCAGAATATCAAAGCAATTGAGTCATTTGGCTTGAGCCCTGTTTGATTATTTATGAGTAATTTGATGATTTGAAATGATTAACCACTGGTTCACAGGAGAGAACAAACAAGGGCAATATGTTTTAAGGCAGATATGTCATGTTTTACAATAGAAAATGTTTAGTTTTCAAAATCTGAAACTGCAAGATTACAAAGTGATACTAGCAGGGAGTCTGAACACCCTGTGAGCTTAGGTTATTCAACTTGAAAAGCAAAAATTCAAACCCTTACACTTAACATTTGAAACTTTCAGAAGTCCAATGTAGAACAAGTGAATTCCTTCAACAGCTATTTTTCGAGCACCTACTGAACTTTCTTGAGCTGACAGTGGAGACGTAGACTTTTTAAACCCCGGACTCCAATTTGGCAAATAGCCGGAGATTTGCTTTTTTTTTTTTTGTCAACCATCTAGAGCCAAGGAAAAGTATTTCTAATGTTTGCTGTATCCCAAACCAAATAATGGTTTGGGATATATTCTTTCATGATGTCAACTTACTTCAGTATCATGCCTTAATTTTACTGTAGTTTGTTTGAATAATAAAAAGGAATCAGCTGCAATACAAGTTAAAAACCTCACTCAATACTTAACTTTTCTTTGGTGTTTTTAAGGAGCGACGCAAATTTGGTCCCTTGGGATGGAATATTCCTTATGAGTTCAATTCTGCCGACTTTTCAGCCAGCGTTCAGTTTATTCAGAATCACCTTGATGAATGTGACATTAAGAAAGTGAGTGAAATTATTTCTTTTTGCTTGTTTGTTTTCATTGCTGTCTTTAAATCAAAGTTCTAGAGACATTCGCGGTCTGGGATATGCAGTGACCCTGCTAACGTTCCCCGCAGTTCTTCCAAAAGGGATCAGTCATTCCAATCATCTGTTTACTGGTCCAGCCATTTCCAGTCGCATCTCAACTGCCCATCGGAGTGCACTGAGGCTCTCCATTTCACACTTGTGTCCCCCGCCCTCACCCTACCTCTGTCTCTCCCAAGCACATGCACAGCAGAGTCAGAGCTGTGATGGATGAACTCGTTGTTTTCAGAAACAGCACAGCCTTCTTCACGTCACATCCCAGTGCCTCCGTGTACTTCCGGAGAAAGTGTACCTTGAATCAGACTTTCCTTCCTTCATCTCACTCATGCCACCTCAGAATCCTCAGAAGTGAGGATGCTATCTCCCAGCCCACGTGAAATTTCCTTTGCACCTTAAGTCACATCTTAACAGATGCTATGCAGATAAACAGCAGTGATTTGTAACCACGATCACTGGTCATGTAGCACTTCACAGTTTTCAGGGTACTCGTGTGCAGGCTCTCATTTTTATTTTCACAACTGGGTGAGGCAGATAGAGAAGGCATTACCATCATCCCTGTTTTACTGATGGGGTACTAGGCTAAGGGCTTCCCTGGTGGCTCTGATGGTAAAGAATCCACCTGCAATGCAGGAGACCTGGGTTCGATCCCTGGATTGGGAAGATCCCCTGGAGAAGGGAATGACCACCCACTCCAGTATTCTTGCCTAGAGAATCCCATAGACAGAGGAGCTTGGCGGGCTATGGTCCATGGGGTTTCAAAGGGCCAGACAGGACTGAATGACTAACACTAGGCTAAAGAGAATAATGGACTTCCTCAGGGTCACCGGACTAAGAACACAAACTCAGTTGTTCTTTCACATGTGTGTTCCAAGGAGTTCGAAATCTGTTTTTTATTCTGTGATTTTGAGCAAGTTTATGAGCCTCTCAGAACCTGTTTCTTCATCTATAAAATGGTCATGGTTTCCAAGAGGAATAAACAAGTTATTATTTGTGTGTATGGTGTGTAGTCAGGGCTCAGTAAATACGAGTTGCCTGTCATCTCTCCCTCTCTTCCCTCTCACAGTAGATACCTTCTCACAAAGAGAATCAAGATTCTACAGTACCAGTGTGATGAGGGTGAGCCATGATGAATTGTTATCTGGCTAGGGGAGAAATCTAGAATCAAACCATCATTTTCCTAGAAATTACAAAGGGATATTAAATTTGAGTATGACATTTTGATGAAAAAATTATATGGGTTCGTATCTGCAATTGTTTATCATTTTTTTATGTACAAATGACAGTTATCTTGAAATAGCTGCTTTGAAAGGCAATGTAGCTGAAAAATAAAATTTTAACCAAGAGAAAGTAAATAAAAATCAAGCATCCTTACTTCTCCTACCCCAAATGTATTGAAACTTTTTAAAAATAAAGAACTACTAATATCTGAAATGTGTTGCTTGTATAAGATTGCTATGGAAATTAATAAATGGTTTGATGTAGTCATAGCTCACACAATGAGTCAGAAAAAGATTGCATTGTAGAAAAACCTTGTGAATAATTTTCTAGATGTTCTCATACAGATTCAGAAAATATATTACTAAGAAAGCATATTCAAGCGTTGATTACTTGATTTTTCTCCTTTCCTCATTAAACGTGACTTTTTTCTGCTCTAACAGCTTGGCATTACTATAATGAACATTATAGGTAATTACATCCACAGACTGAAAAATAGTCTTCTTTTCCCCCTACTTTACATAATCAATGAGCAATATATTCACTGATGTTTAGTATTGTAAGTTTTTCTTTGGTGAACCAACCATAGCAATTCCAGTCGTGTAAGAGCAAAAGAGTTATTAATATAAGATAATGAGTAATTTTAAATGCAGTCTAGCTAGTGCTTCCTTTTTCAAGAGCTTTCTTTTAGAGAAAGAATCGAAATGTTTAGAATTATTTGTTTGGGTTGACAACGAATAACTCTTTTCTATTTTTTAATAAAGGGTGTGTCGTGGAATACCGTTCGGTACATGATTGGAGAGGTGCAGTATGGGGGCAGAGTCACCGACGACTTTGATAAACGTCTACTTAACTGCTTTGCTAGAGTAAGTCAACTTAGGAAAAAATACCATAGATACACATCTCATTGCATCTTCCTATTAAATAAGAATATTTTTGGTTCGTAATAGGTAAGCCAAACTGAAAGGGAAAAAATATAGAGCAGAGCCGCTGAAAAGAATCGGCCGACCAAACCAAAACCAAACCAACTAGCAATCTACTTGTGGTCCAAAACAGAACAAAGGTCAACTCTCAATGATCTATAATCTTCTGTATAGACTAGCTGCTCATGTCCACCTCCCCTTCTATAAAAATATTGGACATAATACCTCTGTCTTTTCCTCTGATTGCAAGTCTTCAGGGCAATTTCAAGCCCCAAGATAAGTGATCGGAGAATGAGCCAAAATTTGAGTTTTCTCATCTCTTTCCATTAGGATAGACAATTGAAAATTGATGAAGTGGTTTTTTTTTTTTTCTCAGTGCCCAGTAAAATCTGCATAGGTCATGTGAGTAAACATTTTCTAGAAAATATTATCTCTTAGCAATTCTGGCTTTCACACCAAGCATGAATGGTATAAGTACATCTGCTGCTGCTGCTGCTGCTGCCAAGTCACTTCAGTCGTGTCCTACTCATAGATGGCAGCCCCATAGACGGCAGCCCACCAGGCTCCTCTGTCCCTGGGATTCTTCAGGCAAGAATCTACCAGACTCAAATTGTTCTTAAAATTTTTGCATGTTAAAGATGCAATATACGTTACCTAAGTGGAAAAAAAATCAGATATAGGAGTATTTTATGGTTATTTGGGTTCTCTATATTAAGATCTAAACTGGTAATTCTTAGTTTTTTTTCCCACTTTAACAAAATTGAGACCTGAGACAAAACATAAGCTCTGGGGGTATTTTGGTAAACTGGAGGTTGACCAGAAATCTGAATTGTTTTTCAACCTTTACTAAGGTTTTTCTTGAAATTGTATTTGGAGAAAGGTGGATGATGATAAGTGTTGGTAAGGATATGCAGAAGCAGATCTCCAGGGAAGTAATTGAGCAAAACTGAACCAAAATTAAGTATTATGGGTAGATACATCCCAGAATAGTTCTAGGGAAAAAAACCCACATATGGATATGTATAAAAATGTTGTGGCAAGACTGTGCACGGAGCTGCAGGCGACCATTGTCGGTTGATTCTCCGGAAGTGGACTCTTAGAGGGATTCTGCCTGTGGTCCTCCCTTCCCCCAAGGGCATGATCTTGGTTGAGGCAGCTCCCTTCCAGGGCAATTCCTGGGAGGGACAGTGTTGTGAGCCCTCAGTAGCCAGTACTCCAGACAGCTGGGGGAGCCAGTGCCTGGGTCCTGGAGAAGGATTTGGTGGCACATCACAGCATCCACTGTGGAGATGAACAAGCCTAAGAGAATAGATAAGAAGCCTGAGAGAATAGATAAGCAGCAGAGGATGAGCACATGTGTTGCCATCGCTCATCCTTCAAAGGCGCACTGGTGGCCCAGAGTCATATGAAGCGTGTGTGATGGGACTACTCTCTGAGCCAGAATCCCACTCTTGAGTGTATGTTGCAGAGTAATTCTCAAACAGTTATGTGGACATGTACAAAGACGTTATCCATAGTATTGTTTGGGAGAGTGGAAAGTTGAAAGCAACCTGAGGGTCTGTCGGATTGAGGAGTTAGAGGAGTTAAATGAGGAGTTAGAGGAGGAATAGAGGAGTTAAATGTTGTATGCCTGTCATGGAATACAATGCAGCACTTGGAAGAAATGGTCCATATGACATCATGCATAAATCTTAGGAACATAGCATCAAGTGCAGAGCTTTCAAAAAATAAAATGAGGCCTATAGAGTGGTACCTGAGTAATTTCTCAAGGATAAATACATACTTTCAAGGATATATATCAAGTATATTTAAATAGAAGCCCCCAAAGAGGAGACTAGGAGTGAATATAAGGGCTAAATGGGAAAAACTAAAATGAAAAGGGTCTAGAGACCTGAGAATAACAAATGAATATGATGAACTTGCCTCTGTATCTGAGATTTAAAAGAGGAAACAAAATGGCAACCCACTGCAGTGTTCTTGCCTGGAGAATCCCAGGGACGGGGAGCCTGGTAGGCTGCCGTCTATGGAGTCACATAGAGTCGGACACGACTGAAGCGACTTAGCAGCAGCAGCAGCAGCAGTAAGCATATTTGTTAAAATATGTACAAGTACCCAAATTTGAGTTTTGGTACTGGAGACTGTGAAAAGTGGATAGATTCTGGACATATCGTACAGACACTACCAGCAGAATGATGATGGGGAAGGAAGGGACGGGGTCAAGGATCACTCCTAGTTTTGACCTAAGTAACTGGATGGAGAATGGGATTATTTACAGAGAAGAGAAAGAATTTCTGGGGGAAGAAATTTCGCTGGGGGTGGAAATTTCCTAATTTTTGCTTTTATATGCATATGTCATCTGTTTTCATCGTGTAACCTATGAGATGCCTACTGGACATCCAAGTGGAGATGTCTAAGACTGGAAGTTCCATAAGGGCAGGGACTTCACCTGTTTGCATTGCTGTACCTGGAATGGATCTCTCACATAGTAGTCACTCAATAAATATTTGTTGAATAAGAGAATGGATGAAGATAAACAGGCAGTTGGACTTACAGGGTGGAGCTCAGGAGAGAGCCCAGGGCTGGAAAAAAGGATTTGGAATTTGTCATATGTAGATGGCATTTAAAGTCAGGAGATGAGATGAGATCATCATCTAAGAAGAAAGTGTAGAGAAAAGGATGAAAAAAGAAAAGAAACTGAGAACAAATTCCTGAGTACTTTAATATACTTTAATGTATCAAGAAAGAAGAAATGTCAACTGAGAGAGGTCAAGGAAGAGAAGGAAAGGGAATTGACCTTTACTGACTTTTAATACTGATTATTTAGTATTTGCCTGATATAAAAAAATTTACTTACTTTAAAAAATACATGGGTGTATGCATGCTAAGTCATTTCAATCATGTCCAACTCTTTGCAGCCCCATGGATGGTAGCCCACCAGGCTCCTCTGTCCATGGGATTCTCAGCAAGAATATTGGAGTGGGTTGTCATGCCCTCCTCCAGGGGATCTTCCTGACCCAGGGATCAAACCTGCATCTCTTAAGTCTCCTGCATTGGCAGGCTGGTTCTTTACCACTGATGCCACCTGGGAGACTCCTAAAAATTTATATAAGACAGCTCAATATAGAAAAATATCAACATTCAGCTTAATGTCTTCAAACAGAATGTGGGTGACTAGGGAGGCAAAGGCTTGTCATCTGCTGCCACTTTACCTGGTCCATATTCCCTGAGGGAAAATGGCTTCAGTTGAAAACCAGAGCCTTAAAATCGGATCCTCTGTCACTGTGACTTGCAATTTGGAACTTATCTTTGAATCCTTGTCTGTTTTCTCTGTTCTCAGCATCTTATGGCCTGTGTCCCTTAAAACCAGTAATTGTAGAACTTTGCTCTTTGTCCTTGAAGAGAACTTATTTTGTCTGGCTACCTTTCAGAGTGTCCTGAAGTAATTCCATGTAGATTTCATATTCTGTATTTTGATTATACCAAAAGTGTCCTCCAGATTTGGTGAAACTCACCTGTTTTTGTGTTTTTAAATCTAGCTATTCGTGGATTTACTCTTTATGCTTTTGAACTTTATTAAAGAAGTGGAAAAACAAGAAGAAAGTTCCCTTTGCTTTTTTATGCATATGTCACCCGGCAGCTCAGAACTCAGCGTGGTCATCTGCTGTCTGTGTGCTGAAGACCCCATGGCCTTTGCCAATCTTGTCATCTTCATCACTAAAAACCTCATCTTTCTAAATAATGACCATAATCATAGCACTGTTTTCTTTGATGACTTTCAACTGCTCCCCATTTTTTCAGTTATGCACCGGTCCTCTCCTTGACATCCACAGTCATCCATAATATGACCTCACTTCACTTTTTCTGTCTGATCTCTTCCCTCTATGTTATATTTATCTTAGGGTAAATACACTGGTTTCATCCTGTACCCAACCTGCCTTACATCTTTGCATCAGTTATTCTATACCTGCGTGTGTGGTCTCCCCAGTCACAAGTTCGTTTGCTAAAATCCTATCCTTCGAGGTATATCTCCAAAATCACCTCCTAGATAAAGCTTTGCCTGACACCCATCTGGCTCTTCTTTCTCCCTGGCTCGCCTCCTTAGTACTTTGCCTATTTTTATTTCCTCTGTCTCTTACCTTAGTGCACTTTGTATTGTGGTGATTATGTAACTGGCTTCTCTCTATACTGGGTCACAAGCTCCTTGAAGGAAAGGACTGCGTGTCTCGTCTTTGCAATCTGTTCCTGTTCTAAGCTCAATGCCTTGTGGACAGGAGTTGAACAGAATAGAACTGTGATGAATAAAAAAGGGAGAACCAGGGAACAGGGTGTTTCAGAGCAATCACTGGACCTAAAAAGAGCTGGAAGAGGCAGGATATGAAGGGAAGATAATAGAGAAAGTGTGACCAATCGAAGGAAAACACAATCCCCATTTCTTTCCACATGGAGTCCTCTGAGTGATTCGGACATCCAGCCTGCATCCCTGCTCTTCCCATCATCCCATTATTTCCCTCCCTTCTGTGAAAATCACTCCTTTAGACACAGAAGTCATTGCCTCATAGCAGGCTCATAGGCATTCAACATTTGTTTTTCTACACTTCAGAATAAGTCTGTCCACACCAAGTATTTATTTGTTCTCTCGCTGTTACCTTATAGATAATCAGTTCATACAGAATGAGAAAGGGATGTCTTAAGGCAAACAATAAGATGGTTGGATATATTTGCTTCTTGTGTCCAGGGACATAACTTAATTAACAGAGGGTGCGCTCCAGCTCAGGGTGGAGGAGAGATATTTATAAGAAGTTTTCCTGGCTGTATGGAGTGTTCAGTGCCACTGTGGGCCACGCTGAGCACAAGCATAAGCCCCCAGGCACAAGCCCTGTTTCTGGGGAGAAGGGAGGCAGTGAAAATGCCCAGATGTGCTCTCATGTGTGTGTGTGTGTGTGTGTCTGTGTGTCTGTGTATGTGGTTATTGCTTCTGCAATCCGTTCCCCTGCCTTTTTAAAGTGAACTCAAGGTTTGTCAGATTACTCCAGTAGAGAGTGGGCTTGCAAGGCTGGCTCTCCCCTCTTCACCCTTAGAAATGATCTTCTTTGGTGTTAAACAGAGACCGGCTTTCATTGTTCTTATATTGTGGCCTTTCTCTTTCCTTAATCTATGTCTAACTGTGCTTCCCTGGTGGCTCGGTGGTAAAGAACCCAGCTGCATTGCCGTGCAAGAACCAGAGGAGAAGTGGGTTTGATCCCTGGGTCGGGGAGACTCCCTGGAGGAGGAAATGGCAACCCTCTCCAGTATTCTCGCTGGGATAATCCCATGGTGGGCTGCAGTCTGTTGGGGTCACAAAGACTCGGACATGACTGAAGCAACTGAGCATGCACGCATATGTCTAACTATCCTATCAGTGGTTTTGTTAAGGATCTTTCAAATCCAATATAAAAAATGCTTACAATGGAAATAAGGTGACCCTATCGCCTTGACAGTGGCAGTTTGGGGTTTTCATTTGGATATTCATCAATTTATTTCTCCTGTTTTCTCTCTGATATAGGTCTGGTTCAGTGAGAAGATGTTTGAACCGTCGTTCTGTTTTTATACAGGGTATAAAATCCCTGTGTGCAAAACCTTGGATCAGTATTTCGAATACATCCAGTCGTTGCCATCTCTAGATAACCCCGAAGTCTTTGGGCTTCACCCAAATGCCGATATCACGTAAGTTCCCAGCATTTTTTAATTTGAAAGGATATAACCCAGCCTGGCAAAGTCTGTGCACTTCATTTGCTCTCTTAATATCTCTCCTTTCCCTTCTTTTTATTTTACTGTGAGAAACAGTAGTGTCACTTCCTGTCTCCCAATTACAATTTTGTCCTATCCTGGCCTGCTTGCCCATCGCTAAATCCTGCTGCTCCGGGGTTTATGACAGTGTTAAAGCTCTAATTTATGCATTGATTATTTCTCCTCTGTTGTGTCATAAAACCAGTTGGTGTTCTTGGTCTTGATGCCACTGATCTGGTAGGACAGTAGCCTCCTAGTTCTTTGCCTTTTATCTCAAAAAATCTATTAAACATAATGGTCATAAACAGAATGTAAAAGGTTCAGGAGGGCAGAGAGAAGAGGAGGAGGACATGTGTTTCTGTGGGTCCTCTCGGAGATGGCCCCTCTCCCTCTACTCGCTCCCCTGCATCCTTGTGTAAGTAGCTGCCTTGGAGGGCAGGATGCTGTGAGCACGGGTGCAGAGGACACAGACGCAGAGCCCAGGAACAGGGGCTCCGCGTGATGTTCTTGCCCTGGTCACTGTGGTAAGAGGTGGTGAGGGAAGAGATAAGACATGCATCCAGTCCCAGGCCCCTTCTCAGGCCCGTCCTTTGGATGAGGTCTCGCCCCCTACCTGAACCCAAGACCACCCAGCTCCACAGAGAGGACTCCAAGAAGCCCCCGCTGAGAACCTCCCTGGATGTTCATGCCTGGGGCTCAATGACCAAAGACCAGGAGTTTATGTCCAGCAGAGTGGCTCATTTCAGGAAATGGAAGAAACCAAGACTCCTGCTGCAGATTCTAAGCTGTGACAGCTGGGAGGAGTAAGTTGTGCCCTGCTCCTGGTCACTCACCTGCAGTGGCGGGTCCAGCAGGTCCAGCGGGTCTGCGATGGGGCGTGGACATCTCCACCTCCTGGTTCTCTGTCCTGGCCCAACATCCCTGCTCCCACTGTATCTTCTCTCCACCCCGAGCATACTCCCTGCCCCAGCACGAGGCTTGGCCTCCTGGCCTCTTTGTCACTCACATTCATTCTCACCCCTCCACATCCTCTAAACTCTACCACGCCTCTTTTCATCTTCAAAGTCATGGCCGTGACCCCCAAATACCCACAAATGGCCATCACTCATTTCGGACCCCATGACAGAACAGTTATGGCACTTTGGTGGCAGCTCTAGATGTTATTTTAAGAGACTGTTGTAAGTTAGCAGGAGACAGGAAAGAACTGAAGAAATGAAAGGGAATACTCAGAAATCCAGCTGTGAATTAATATCATCTGAAAGAGAGCACACAGGGAAGGAGTTATTTTTAATTAATTAGTTAATTTTTTGGCCATGTGAGGGATGCAGGACCTTGGTTCCCTGACCAGGGATGGAACCTGTGCCCGCTGCAGTGGATGCATGGAGTCTTAACCAGTGGACTACTGGGGAAGTCGTGGGAAGGAGTTTTAATTTAGCTAAGACTTTAGAAACTTGTGTCAAACCACTCCTCTGCCCAGAACCCTCCTGAGGCTCCTGTCTTCACTCCAAGTCAATGCAAGAGCTGACCATGACCTACAGGTGACCTGCAAAGCCCAGTGATGCCATCTGACCCCGACCTATCAGCTGGTCTCCTTTTGCCTTCTCCCTCAATTGCGGTGCTTAGCTCCAGCTTCTGCTAGCTTCCTGTTACTTGGACAGGCCAGATGGCTCCCACCACAGGTCCTTCCTACCATAGAATACACCTCCTGGAACATCCTTCCCCCAGGTATCACTGGGGCTCACTTTTTCACCTCTTCCGGTCTTAATGTCACCTACTCAAAGATGCCTTCCCTGGCTGCCTTATTTAAAAATTGCAAACCACTCCCCAACTCCCACCCCAAACTCCATCCTCCTTGCCTGCTTTTTTCCTGTCAATTGTATCACCAACTCTCTATTCACTTATTTATTTGCTTGTCGTCTATCAACCTGGCTTCCTTTCCTCCCTTTGAAATCTTTATTAACATAAGCTCCATTATGTCTGAAATGTCTGCCTGTTTTCACTACTGTAGCTCCAGGGATAAATAGTGCCTGCTACTCAGGCACTATTTGTTGAATAGTGTCACATTTGTTGAATGTGTCAGCGGTAGTAAATTCTCCTAGGCCGTGGAGAGTCTAATTAATAGAGATAGTCCACAGAAAGATCTCATGAGTTCGAGGGAATGGGCAGAAAAATGGCCAGTAAGTTTTAATGTACTTGTAAATTAGCCATCGAAATGGTTCACTTATAAGGGCTCTAAACTCTGATTCCATCCTCGGCAAGAGCCCCAGGAGCCACATTGGCTGGTACCTAGAGAGTCTGATCCTGTCAGGTACCACAAGATCCTACCAAGGAACATATGAAACCAGGTTGACAGTGTCTCACCCTGGCTTACAGGGATGGCATTCCTATGACTGGATTGCTGTAGGCAGTTTTGGTCACCGGCTCTCAAGAGAGATAAACCAGAGCTAGAAAAGTCCAGAGAAGAGCAACCAAACTAATTCAGATGGGAGGCAATGATAAAGACAAACTATTGTTTTTTTTTCCTTGAACTATTATAAACCCTCATAAAAGTTGCGGGTACAGTGAACACCCATATACGCTTTATCTAGGTTCACCAACTGTTAACATTTTGTTCCATTAGCTTTTCTTTTGTTCTGTATTTATCAGTTTGTTTATTCATCTACAGCTATATTCATACATAACCACATCTATTTGTGTGTGTGTGTTTATGTGTGTGTGTGTGTGTGTGTGCTGATAGACACTCTGAGTGGGCAGAGATAGGAGATATGTGTTTTTTTAAAACATCATGAGCTCATGGGTAACTCCAGCACCAATACACCTCAGGGCTCTTCCTTGTCCTTGCTCATTTCACACAGTGATCTGCTTTCTCCCACGGGGAGAACTCAGGTTCTCAGCACTTCAGTTTGTTTACTCATTTGCTCCAAAGTACACTGTTATGGAAAGTGGGGTCCAGCTGATCACTGCTCAAAAGCCAATAAAGAGGCAAGTTGGTGGAAAGGAAACTTTGGTTGACTTTGGATGCCAGCAACAGGTGGGGAGGGCGGACGCCTGTCCAAAGGCTGACTCCCTTCCACTGACAGTCAGGGGCAGAAGCTTATATAGACAGAAGCAGAGGGCTACATGTAGAAACAGCACAGTCAGCTCTGACAGTCATCTTAAAATTTGTCATCGGTGGTCTGACCAGCATCATCCTGATTGTTTTAAGTACAGTTAATCCTTAGTTCCAGGGTCAGTTTGTTCCCGTTTCCTTGAGGTTAATTCCCAGAATTCTGGCAGTTTTTGTCACAGCAACAAGCCTAGTCGTCATGTAGTTAAGTTCTTCCACCTGGTGGGGGTTTCAGTATCTGTAAGGCAGCTCACAGGATATGGCTTAGACATTATCAAACTCAGCAGTGGCCACAGGACTGGAAAAGGTCAGTTTTCATTCCAATCCCAAAGAAAGGCATGCCAAAGAATGCTCAAACTACCGCACAATTGCACTCATCTCACACGCTAGTAAAATCATGCTCAAAATTCTCCAAGCCAGGCTTCAGCAATATGTGAACCGTGAACTTCCTGATGTTCAAGCTGGTTTTAGAAAAGGCAGAGGAACCAGAGATCAAATTGCCAACATCCGCTGGATCATGGAAAAAGCAAGAGAGTTCCAGAAAATTATCTATTTCTGCTTTATTGACTATGCCAAAGCCTTTGACTATGTGGATCACAATAAACTGTGGAAAATTCTGAAAGAGATGGGACTACCAGACCACCTGATCTGCCTCTTGAGAAATTTGTATGCAGGTCAGGAAGCAACAGTTAGAACTGGACATGGAACAACACACTGGTTCCAAATAGGAAAAGGAGTACGTCAAGGCTGTATATCATCACCCTGCTTATTTAACTTATATGCAGAGTACATCATGAGAAACGCTGGACTGGAAGAAACACAGGCTGGAATCAAGATTGCCGGGAGAAATATCAATAACTTCAGATATGCAGATGACACCACCCTTATGGCAGAAAGTGAAGAGGAACTCAAAAGCCTCTTGATGAAAGTGAAAGTGTTGAGTGAAAAAGTTGTCTTAAAGCTCAACATTCAGAAAATGAAGATCATGGCATCCGGTCCCACCACTTCATGGGAAATAGATGGGGGAACAGTGGAAACAGTGTCAGACTTTATTTTTCTGGGCTCCAAAATCACTGCAGATGGTGACTGCAGCCAGGAAATTAAAAGATGCTTACTCCTTGGAAGGAAAGTTATGACCAACCTAGATAGCATATTCAAAAGCAGAGACATTACTTTGCCAACAAAGGTCCGTGTAGTCAAGGCTATGATTTTTCCTGTGGTCATGTATGGATGTGAGAGTTGAACTGTGAAGAAGGCTGAGTGCTGAAGAATTGATGCTTTTGAAGCGTGGTTTTGGAGAAGACTCTTGAGAGTCCCTTGGACTGCAAGGAGATCCAACCAGTCCATTCTGAAGGAGATCAGCCCTGGGATTTCTTTGGAAGGACTGATGCTAAAGCTGAAACTCCAGAACTTTGGCCACTTTTGGCGAAGAGTTGACTCATTGGAAAAGACTCTGATGCTGGGAAGGATTTGGGGCAGGAGGAGAAGGGGACGACAGAGGATGAGATGGCTGGATGGCATCACTGACTCAATGGATGTGAATCTGAGTGAACTCCGGGAGTTGGTGATGGACAGGGAGGCCTGGCGTGCTGTGATTCATGGGGTCGCAGAGTCGGACACGACTGAGCGACTGATCTGATCTGATCTGATAGCCCTTGAGGAGGTACTAAAAGTTCTTGACCATGCTTAATGACTGAACTGTTATTATTTAGTCTTGTTGGACTATTTCCCTTTGTTTCTGCATTTTCTCTCTTCTCTGATTAAACTTATTCTTTGGTTAAAGTTTTTCCACAGACAAAAGGCAGGCTGAGAACATGAGGGGAAAGGACTATGGAATACTATTCCCTTTCACCACCAGTACCATATGACCAACAACAGAGGTGCCAACTGGAGGTCAAGATTTTTTTGCAGCTCTTTTTGTCCCCTAGAATATATCCCATTGAGAGTGTACAGAGCACTATGTTCAGAAGTTCTTCAGATCATTTTTTCTGTGAGTTTATGCCTTCAGTTGATGTATAGGTACATTCACTTGTTTCTATTTTTATTACATTTTAGGGTTTTTTAAAAATTTTTGTTGATTGTTTTAAATATGTGAAACATGAATATGGCTCAAAAGTCACAGCTATATAATGTGGTTCTTAGAAAAGTCTCAGCCCTCCCACCATTCCCCCTTCTGTCACAGGCAACCAAATGCATTAGCTTCTGGCTTATCTCCTCTGTTTTGCTTTTTTTTTGCTCATACATAAGTATCATATTGGAGAAGGCAATGGCACCCCACTCCAGTACTCTTGCCTGGAAAATCCCATGGACGGAGAAGCCTGGTGGGCTACAGTCCATGGAGTCGCTAAGAGTCGGACACGACTGAGCGACTTCACTTTCACTTTTCACTTTTCACTTTCATGCATTGGAGAAGGAAATGGCAACCCACTCCAGTGTTCTTGCCTGGAGAATCCCAAGGATGGGGGAGCCTGGTGGACTTCCGTCTCTGGGGTCGCACAGAGTCGGACATGACTGAAGCGACTTAGCAGCAGCAGCAGCAGCAAGTATCATATATATTCTTATTATCCTTTCTCTCTGATACAAAATTGCCATTATGTATATAATTATATATGTAACTATATATATACATATATGTTTATATATATTGCCATATATATTTGTGTGTGTCTCACTTTTTTCACTTAACAATGATCCTGTAATTATCTACATGGTCATAGGTATCTTCCTCATTAAAGGTGCATCTCAGCGATATCATTTCAGACTACCACTATAAAACAAGCCACATGATATTTTTAGTTTCCTGGTGCATATAAATGTTATGTTCACACTAACCTAACTGTAGCCAATTAAGTGTACAGTAGAATTATGTCTAAAAAAACAAATGTACCCATCTTAATTTGAAATAGTTTATTGCTTTAAAATGCCGACCTTTATCTGAGTCTTCAGCGGGTCATAGTAGTAACATCAAGGGTCACTGATCACAGATCGCTGTAACAAATACAATAAAATAATAATAAAAGTTAGAAATATTGTGAGAATTACCAAAATGTGACTCAGAGATATGAAATGAGCAAATGCTGTTGGAAAAAAAATGGTGCCAATAGACTTGACTGACACAGGGTTTTCACAAACCTTCAATTTGTAAAAATTACAGTCTCTTTGAAGTGCAAAACACCAAAGCGCAGAGAAACAGATATGCCTGGGTCACATGTATTATAGTTCATTTATCCATTTTCCTGTGGATGGGCCTGTTGGTTGTTTCCAATATTTTGCTGTCTCCTGTGGTTCCTCAGTTAATAATCTCATGCTTATGGTTTTCCCATGTTGTTAGGGATGTATTTTCCATGGTAAATTGCTGTGGGTGGGATTGCTAGATCAAGGATTAATGAGTATTTCCAGTTTCCCTTACAGAGGACACTGTTTTACAGTCTCACCAACATGAGACATACAGTGTCACACAGTCAACAGTATGATTCAGTCAGCAGAGTGTTGGTGAAGCTATTTTTCACCAATATGACTAGTGACAAATGGCTTCTCAGCATAGCTTTATTTCCTCTTATTTTAAGTGAAACTGAGCACATTTCCCCTATATTTAAGGGCTGTTTGGACTAAGAGGCCATCTTGGAGACCCTGTGAATACATGTGTGTAATGATACCAGCAGAGATTAGGGATGATGACAGATGGAGGGGGTAGAGTGAAGCTGAGAACCAGCCCCACAAGGAGACCGATTTGGTGAATACAGAGCAGTGACCGAGAGTCTTCTGTGGTTTCCATCTGTATGTTGCTGCTGCCTGCTGGACAGAGAGGACATGGCGAGCTTTGTCATGTGACAAGTCTCTCTTAGCCCTCTCCAGAGGCTCATCTGCCGCTGCTGGCAGGTGTGCTCCAGATTCAGTAAGCTGTCTTTTCCCCAAATTGAGCACCAGGATCTTGCAACCTCTCATCACCCTGAGTGAGGTCACATACAAAGTGCTGTAGCTCTGCCTCGCATGGAGGACTATTTCTGCCAGAAGCAAATAGCTGGTGTGTAAGACGTGTGACTCTCCTCTTATCTCTCTCCATTCTGAACTTCCCTCTTTAGTCTGTCCTAGGGTCTTCCCTAGGGTCCCCCTCTTTCCAGGGACCTTGGCCCATTTCTGTCTCCTGCTCAGTTCGGAAGCTACACCCTGCTTTGGTCATTTTCTTAACCTCTGAGTGAGTTTTGTTCTAGAGTTGATGTTTCTTCCCTCTGGTCTCTGAAATATGTGGTGACTGTATTCCTGGCCTCCCCCTTGCTGGCCACTGAGCCCACCTTCTTGGAGGGCCGTGCTCCACTGCCTCACTGTTCCCCCACCGACCACCAGGAGGCAGTAAGCAATGACGGTCAAAAGGGTGTTAGTTGCTCAGCCATGTCTGACTCTGCGACCCCATGGACTGTAGCCTGCCAGGCTCCTCTGTCCATGGGATTTCCCAGGCATTTCCCAGTATTTCTCCAGAAATACTCAAGTGGATAGCCATTTCCTTCTCCAGGGGGTTTCTTCCTGATCCAGGAATCGAACCTGGGTTTCCTGCATTGAAGGCAGATTCACAGATGGTAACATCTGTGAACATTCACAGATACTCAGATGGTAACATCTGAGCCACCAGGGAAACCCATAAACTTCCCAGCTAAAAACCTACCCCTGGTCTCCTCCCAACTACACCCTTCCCACACCAAATAGAAGTGACTCTCCACGTTCTACGTGCGATGAAAGAGGTAAAGGATTCCCTGTTATCCCTGGTCCGGGAGCCGAGATGGTGGAGGAGTTGGGAACAGGATTGCACTGGAGTTGGGGGGTGGCCGGTGGGGGGGGCGGGGAGAATTACAGAGTCCTGTTTGGGTGTGTTGAGTTGGGAAAGATGATGGGATGTGTCTGAGGGGAAAGACAGTGTATCATGTGGACTGGAGCCAGGTGAGAGGTTTGATCGCATTTGTACAGAGACAACAGTTGTAACTAGAGAAGTGGTGACCTCTCTAAGATGCGCTAACCGAATCTGTGTGGATGTCACCAGCTAGAGGAATCCTTACTAGTTTTTCTGACTGTCCACCATGTACAACACCACTCTTGCTTCCAGACAGGCCCAGCGGCTGTAATTGGGCCACTGTAGAGAACCTGTTGATGGGAATCTGTACTCTAAAGTTAGTATCCATACATTTGAGAGAAGAAGGAAATTTGGGGGAGGGGGGACCATCTCCTCGATCCTGCTTAAGCATGCCCGATCCCTGAAGTAGAGGGGGGACATCCAGCTGAATAAATGCTTTAAAATAAATAAAATCTCTCCCAAGAGCTTAGATACCTTAGTGATAGGAACCATAAAAAAATGCATATTTTATTCCCATTTTATTATCTAGATTTATAAGATACCAAGTACTCTGCACATTCAACTGCCTCAATGTCAGAAACAATTATTTTCACTCTTGTAATCATTAGCAGTTAGGCATATTTTTCTACCTTCTGAAATTTATCAAATGTCTTATTACAACTTTTATGTTCATTTCCATTCAGGATAAATTTAACTGTATTCCCTTTAGTTTTGGCTGACTTTTGAGCTTCAGCTTTTTATTAAAAAATTTATGCCCATTGATATTTCATGTGTGAAGATATAGATAAATCTAGGCTGGCTTGGATATGACAATGCACTAATAGCTCATTAGATGGTTAATTGTGTATTTTATAGACCATTCTGTTTTTTTGTGTGCATTTTATTTTTCATGACCCCTGACTGTCCCACCCAACAGAGATGACCTAGACATCTCCCTCAAATCACAAAGCTGCAAGTCCAATGTGAACTGCAAGTCCCATGTTTACTCCAAAGAGAGATTTTCTTCTAGAAGTGACTTGGGACCAAAGCTCATGGAGTATCATAGTTCCTGTTCTTCATCTCAGAGCTTTCATAGGGACAGTTTTCTTGAAAGCCCTTGGGCTTTGAGACATATAGAGATATTCACAATTCTCCATTCTAACCAGCTAACTAGGCTTCTGCCTTTCCTATCTTTACAAACAGAAAACACTGTGGAAAAAAGGAATGTAAGCTGTACAGCCCCGGCATCCTGTGCCTGATAAAATGTGTGGTGGGGATGCGATCTGGAGAGTTTGTCCAGCTCCTGTGCAAAATTGGTCATCTTTTCAGGGGTTTGTCCCCCTCATCCATAGTGTGAGGACTATTTTCAGATCCCCTCATAAAAAAAATGAAGTCGTCCACCATGAAAGTGATTTCTTAGGTGAAATCTAGCAGCAACAATTCCATCGGTCCCTCCCTGGAGAGCTGGTGAACGCGACTGGTGCCAGCCAAGAGCAAGAGAGTTGTGTCTGCGCTGGTGTGCCCTGTTGGCACCCAGCCACTGGTGCAGAGCATGTTTCCAGAAAAGATTCAAACTGAAGGGGAGCCGAGAGAGCTCCTGAGAATCCCGGATATGGAGTCTTTCCCCTTTTTTATTTGTAGCTAGAACAGGTAGGGAGAATGAGCTCGGGTTTTCTTAGTATGCATGGAAATTTACTGTTGTCTTCTTCTCTGTAAACTTTAAAGGTCTCTGTTTAAATTTAATCATGTTTAAATTATATCTGATTCTCTTGTGTTTTGAGGAATGCGTATATATATATATCCCTTTGTATGTGGGAAGGTGCCTGGAAAAAAATGGACAGTAATGATAATATACTATACTTTTACCATAAGAAGGAACAAATAGTTAAATTTTCATGCCCTTTAAATATTGGAGAATTGTTCTCCTTTATATTTGAGATTTAATGCAATCCAAACTAGTTGGCCTCAATTCAATAAACAAATATTTATTGAGAACATATTCCCTAGCCAGCCTGGGGATACAAAGATCAGTAAGGCTCAGTCCTTGGCCTTGGAGCTCATCATCTATTAGGGAAGATAGATGAGTGGCAAATAGTTATGCAGTGTGATATGGTTAACTCTAAAATCAGGAGGTATTATTCATGCTGCTATGAGAGCAAAGGCAAAGGAGCAGTAAATTCCAACTTGGGGGTTAAAGTAAGCTAGTGAGACAGTCCACATTGGAGTCACACCTTAAAGGATCTGCAGGAGTTCTCAGGTTAGAGAAGGGATGGGGAGGAGGTGACTACTGTGTGCCGGGGGTGGGGGTGAGGTGAGGAGGCTGCAGAAGGACAGAGAGCAAGTAAAGAGGAAGATGATGAGCTGGAAGGATGCATACGTATATGGAGTCATCAAGTTGTACATCTGCAATATGTACAATTTAAAATAAATAGAGACTTCCCTGGGGATCCAGTGGTTAAGAATCCACCTTGCAATGTGGGAGACATGGGTTTCGGTCCCTGGTCAGGGAACTTAGATCCCACAAGCCACGAATCAACTAAGCCTGCATAACCGCAGTTCCTGAGCCCGCGTGCTCTGGAGCCTGAGTGCCTCAACTAGAGAGTCCATTTGCTGCCAGGAAGATCCCGCATGCCACAGCTAAAATCCAACGCAGTCAAATACATAAACTAATATTTAAAATAAATAAACACTTGAGCTCAGTGAGAGAAAAGACACAGATTGGGGCACCTACACAAAGGGACAATCCAGAGACGGATATGACGTGTGTAGGGAACCGAGTCCTTTGTACCTAAAGCGTGGGAAGGAGGGGCTTGAAGAGAGGTGTCCCCTGACCTTGAGGCTGAAGCAAATGCAGAGATTGGCTTTTGAAGCTTTTGGGTGTCACTCAAAACAGTTTAGGGCAGTTCTGAAGGCAGTGGGGATGAAGATGCTGGGATTTTCTAGATGGATCCTAGCAATGATTTAGACGTAGGACTTAGAAACCAAGAAGCACTGGGGAATATGACATCAGAAGAAGGCTATTTCTGAATTCATAGATTGAGCAGCTGGATGAAGACATCGATGTTGTCAAAGGAGATGGGGCAAGAAACAGTTGAGGTGAAGGGAAAAGGAGAATAAAACAATGAGTTAGGTTTGGGGTTTGTTTGACTTAGGAAACAGAGAGCCCAGGAGTCAGTGGAAATGTGGGTACACGGAGTTCATGATAAAGTCAGAGATTTAATGTTGTATTAATATTTCATGATGCTCGGTAAATTGACAATGATACCTACATCTTGCCTAATACAGCCATTCAGCACATATTCTATCTTCACTGTATCTAAAGCTACAATGAGATCTTGGAATACTCTGAATCGTGTAGAAATTTAGATTTCTGGAAAATGCATATAATAGCATGTGGCTCCTTCACTTTTGCTAACTTCATGTTGTTGTCCCATCACCTTTTTTCATAGGATTTGTTCCCCCTTCAGAGTTATTTTCATTTTTCTTATACTTTGCATGACTTTTTTGGCATATGTGAAATTTTTTTTAACTTTTTTTTATATTGGAGTATAGTTGATTAACAATGTTGTAATAGTTTGGGGTGTACAGAAAAGTGATTCAGTTATACATGTACATGAGTCTATTCTTTTTCAAATTCTTTTCCTGTTTAGGTTGTTACATAACATTGAGCGGAGTTCCCTGTGTTATACAGTTGGTCTTTGTCGATTATTCATTTTATTTTTTTTAATTTAAATTTATTTATTTTAATTGGAGGCTAATTAATTTACAATATTGTATTGGTTCTGCCACACATCAACATGAATCCGCCACGGGCGTACACGTGTTCCCCATCCTGAACCCCCCTCCCACCTCCCTCCCTGTATCCTCCCTCTGGGTCATCCCAGTGCACCAGCCCCAAGGATCCTATATCAAACCTGGACTGGTGATTTGTTTCTTATATGATATTATACATGTTTCCATGCCATTCCCCCAAATCATCCCACCCTCTCCCTCTCCCACAGAGTCCAAAAGACTGTTCTATACCTCTGTGTCTCTTTTGCTGTCTCGCATACAGGGTTATCGTTACCATCTTTCTAAATTCCACATATATGCGTTAGTATACTGTATTGGTGTCTTTCTTTCTGGCTTACTTCACTCTGTATAATAGGCTCCAGTTTCATCCACCTCATTAGAACTGATTCAAATGTATTCTTTTTAATGGCTGAGTAATACTCCATTGTGTATATGTACCACTTCTTTCTTATCCATTCATCTGCTGATGGACATCTAGGTTGCTTCCATGTCCTGGCTATTATAAACAGTGCTGCGATGAACATTGGGGTACACGTGTCTCTTTCAATTCTGGTTTCCTCAGTGTATGCCCAGCACTGGGATTGCTGGGTCATAAGGCAGTTCTATTTCCAGGTTTTGAAGGAATCTCCACACTGTTCTCCATAGTGGCTGTACTAGTTGCATTCCCACCAACAGTGTAAGAGGGTTCCCTTTTCTCCACACCCTCTCCAGCATTTATTGCTTGTAGACTTTTGGATCGCAGCCATTCTGACTGGCGTGAAATGGTACCTCATTGTGGTTTTTATTTGCATTTCTCTGATAATGAATGATGTTGAGCATCTTTTCATGTGTTTGTTAGCCATCTGTATGTCTTCTTTGGAGAAATGTCTGTTTAGTTCTTTGGCTCATTTTTTGATTGGGTCATTTATTTTTCTGGAATTGAGCTGCAGGAGTTGCTTGTATATTTTTGAGATTAATTGTTTGTCAGTTGCTTCATTTGCTATTATTTTCTCCCATTCTGAAGGCTGTCTTTTCACTTTGCTTATAGTTTCCTTTGTTGTGCAGAAGCTTTTAATTTTAATTAGGTCCGATTTGTTTATTTTTGCTTTTATTTCCAATATTCGATTATTCATTTTAAATACAGCAGTGTGTACATCTCAAACCCGAACTCCCAAACTATTCCTTCTCCCCACTCTTCCCCATAGTACAATTTTTAAGCCTGGAATAACACCATTCTTCAAAGTTTAGGAAGGGGTTGCAAGTGTCTTTGGTGCCATTCTACCAGAATATTTTGCTCTCTATTCATATGTTCAACTGTGTGCACGCTTGACATGTTCATCTTCCAACTTTTAAAATAAATATCTTTCGGGATATTCTAAAACCCCAACATCTAAATAGAGGTTATTCAACAAAAATTAATTTAGAGATTAAAATTTTATGTAAAATTACACAAAATCCATTTTGATTTGTTAAAAATCACCTCCTACCTTATTGGGCCTTCCTGTGTGGTTCATATGCTTAAAGATCATGTGGAGTTAATACCTTAACTCTGGTTGGATTACAAACATTTACTGGTCTGACACAGGACCCTCGTAATTACTGTATCTGACTCAAAATCCAGTTGTAAAGCCTGGGTCCAGATGCAGCTATCTCAAGCCATGACTTTCGGAAAGGATGCAGTTGTTTGGACATGCAGGTTTGCGTCCCGATGCCGGTCAATCAATGAAAATGCTGAAGACAGAAGCGTCTCCTCCATTCTTCGGCTGGTTTCCTAAATGAATTAAAGGCTAGCTGAATAGAATTCCCTCTGTTCACAAGATACAATTTTTCTTTTTTTTTCTTTTTTTTAAATTTTATTTTATTTTTAAACTTTACATAATTGTATTAGTTTTGCCAAATATCAAAATGAATCCGCCACAGGTATACATGTGTTCCCCATCCCGAGCCCTCCTCCCTCCTCCCTCCCCATTCCATCCCTCTGGGTCGTCCCAGTGCACCAGCCCCAAGCATCCAGCATCGTGCATCGAACCTGGACTGGCAACTCATTTCATACATGATATTTTACATGTTTCAATGCCATTCTCCCAAAGGATACAATTTTTCATAAGCAGAGAATCCTGGATAATTTTAGCCGTAGCTCCTTAAGATTCTGCCTGTTAGTAGGGTGTTTCATGAAAGGTTGTTTAATTCACACCTAGAGATAAAGAAAGAAAAGTAAGACTCTCATTCCATATGCTGTAAGAAAAGGCAGAAGAGGGATTTTTTGTGGAGCATAAACATTACTAGGGATTTGTAAGACATATTTTAAGGAACCTAAAGCATTTCTCGCTGATTCATCTCTGTTGAGTTCTTAACCCTTGTGGTGGGCTTTGTATCTAAGGGCATATATTTTTTTTTTCTATTTTTCAAAATGAAAATGGTTTTAATACTCTTTATTTAAAAAAATCTTACTTTTTCATTGAGAAAAATTAGCAATACAGAAAATAGAAAGCCCAAAAGTAATAATCACATTAAAAAAAACTCATCATACCAAAGTTTTTCTATTACTATACACTTGATATTATCAAGAAAAAATTAGATCATACCGTATGCTTTTGTACTATGCTGTTTCATTTCATGGGCCTTCCTGGTAGCTCAGATGGTAAAGAATCTGCCTGCAATGCAGGAGATCTGGGAAGATCCCTTGAAGGGAATGGCTACCCACTGTGGTATCCTTGCCTGGAGAATTCCATGAACAGAGGAGCCTACCAGTTTCCTCTGTCCAAGGGGTTGCAAAGAGTAACACAAGCTGAGTGAATAACACTTTTCACTGAATAATATCAATTCAATAACTCTACCTTATCAATTAATATAGAACTACATCACCATTTTTACTAGATGTATAGATTTTTATAGAGCTTGTTTAGGATTTATTGTTACAAATACTGTCATAAACAGTCTTGTACATATATCGTTTTATATTTGTCTGATTAGTTTTAAGCCAATTTATTAAATGTTGAATAAAATACAGGAGCATTTATAAGATACAAAGAATAAATACAAAACATTGCCTTTTTTATATTGTTTCTATGCTTTGTTTCTTTTCTTCTTCATCCTTTTTGATCTTTTGCTGAATATGAATTTTTCTCTTTGTGTTTTCCCCCTTGGCTAGTTTGGAAGTTATGTACTGTGCTTCTGTTCTTTTTCTGATTACCCTAGAAATTTTAACATTAATTTTTAATTAAACCTAAAACGAACTTCTTTACCCTCTTCTCAATTAAATTCTTAGGCAACTTTAACTACATTACTCCTCTCCTGGCATTTCAGCATTTTAATTTTATCTTTTTTCTTTTCTAACACCACAATGAAACATGTAATTGTTGTTTTATACCATAATGTTTACCCATGCATGGACTTATTCTTTTCTACATCTCAAATCTTCCATCAGAATAATTATCTTCCTTTCTGAAATATACATTTTATAATTTCTTTCACTGAGAGTCTGTTGATTGTAAACTTTTTTTTCCCTGCAAATGTCTTATTTTTCCCTTCTTTTTTGAAAAAATAGCTTTATTGAGTTATAGTTTGTCTGTCATAAATTCATTCATGTTAAGTGGACAGTTCTCTAATTTCAGAATATTTCCATTACCCCCAAAGAATTCATGAGCCCATTTGTAATCAACTCACACTCCCACCCCCAGGCTCAGAGCACCACTTATCTACTTTCTGTTTCTATAGACTGGCCTTTTCTGGACATTTCCTATATCTTGAAATCATATACTATGTGTCTTTTGTGTATGGATTCTTTCATTTAGCATAATGTTTTTAAAGTTCATCCACATTTTAGCATGTATCAGTGCTTCATTGCTTTTGATTGTCAAATGATATTCCAATATATTTATGAATAAAATGGGCCTCCCAGGTGGCACTAGGGGTAAAGAACCTTCTGCCAGTACAGGAGACATAGGAGACACAGATTTCATCCCTGGGTCGGGAAGATCCCCTGGAGAAGGGCATGGCAACCCACTCCAGTTTTCTTGCCTAGAGAATTCCATGCACAGAGAAGCCTGGCAGGCTACAGTCCAGAAGGTCGCAAAGAGTCAGACACGACTGAAGCGACGTAGCACTCACATATGAATATATCACATTTTGTCTGTCCATTCAACAGTTAATGGGCATATGGGTAGTTTCCGCTTTTTGACGATTATGAATAATGCTGGTAGAACATTCACAGGCAAGTCTTTGTGTGAACAAGACTTTTCATTTCTCTTAAACAGACATCTAGGAATGTAATTATTGGGTCCGATAGTTAATCTATCCCTAACATTTTAGGGAACTGCTAACTTATTTTCCAAAAAACCTGCACCAATTTACAATACCCTCCAGTGATTTATGAGGGCTTAAGTTTCTCCACATTGTTGTCAGAATTTGTTATTATCTGTTTTTTTAAAATTATAGCCATTCTTATAAATGTGAAGTGGTATCTCATTGTGGTTTTCATTTGTATTTTCCTAGCAAATAATGAGGTTGAGCATCTTTTAACGTGTAACTGGCTGTCAGTACAACTACTCCATTTGCGGAAATTTCTGTTCAAATCTTTAGCCTTGCCCTCATTCATGAAAGATAATTTTGTTCGGGATACAATTCTGTATTTACAGTTAATCCTAGCACACAGTTTACTGTTCTTTCCTTCTGGCTTTCCCTGGTGCTATTGAGGAATCAGTTGCCATTTCCTTCTATATAATTTCTTTTTCTTTCTGATTGCTCTTAAGATATTGTCTTTGTTTTTGATGTTCAACAATTCAATAGTGATATGTCTCACTTTAGTTCAGTCGCTCAGCTGTGTCTGACTCTTTGCGACCCTGTGGACTGCAGCACGCCAGGCTTCCCTGTCCATCACCAACTCCCAAAGTTTGCTCAAACTCATGTCCATCGAGTTGGTGATGCCATCCAACCATCTGTTCTCTGCTATCCCCTTCTCTACCTGCTTTCAATCTTTTCCATTGTCAGGGTCTTTTCTAATGAGTCAGTTTTTCATATCAGTTGGTCAAAGTATTGGAGCTTCAGCTTTAGCATCTGTCTTTCCAGTGAATATTCAGGACTGATCTCCTCTAGGATTGACTGGTTTGATCTCCTTGCAGTCCAAGGGACTCTCAAGAATCTTCTCCAACACTACAGTTCAAAAAGATCAACTCTTTGGTGCTCAGCTTTCTTTATGGTCCAAGTTTCACATTCATATATGACTACTGGGAAAAAACATAGCTTTGACAAGATGGACCTTTCTCGACAAAGTGATACCTCTGCTTTTTAATATACAGAGACATATTAAAGAGAGACACATGACCAATGTCTAGATCGGTCATGGCTTTTCTTCCAAGGAGCAAGCATCTTTTAATTTCATGGCTGCAGTCACGATTTGCAGTGATTTTAGATCCCAAGAAAATAAAGTCTGTCACTGTTTCCATTGTTTCCCCACCTATTTGCCATGTAATGATGGGGCCAGATGCCATGATCTTCGTTTTTTGAATGTTGAGTTTTAAACCAGCTTCTTCACTCTCCTCTTTCACTTTCATCAAGAAGCTCTTTAGTTCCTCTTCACTTTCTGCCATTAGGGTGCTGTCATCTGTGTATCTGAGGTTATTGATATTTCTCCCTGCAATCTTGATTCCAGCTTGTGCTTCATCCAGCCTGGTATTTTGCATGATGTACTCTGCCTATAAGTTAAATAAGCAGGGTGACAATATACAGCCTTGACATACCCCTTTCCCAATTTGGAACCAATCCATTGTTCCATGTCCAGTTCTAACTGTTGCTTCTTGAACTCCATACTGATTTATCAGGAGGCAGGTAGGGTGGCCTGATATTCCCATCTCTTGAAGAACTTTCCATAGTTTGTTGTGATCCACACAGTCAAAAGCTTTGACATAGTCAATAAAGCAGAAGTAGATGTTTTTCTGGAATTCCCTTGCTTTCTATAATCCAATGGATATTGGCAATTTGACCTCTGCCTTTTCTAAATCCAACTTGAACATCTGGAAGTTCTCAGTTCCTGTACTGTTGAAGGCTAGCTTGGAGAATTTTGAACATTACTTTGCTAGCGTGTGAGATGAGTGCAGTTGTGCAATAGTTTGAACATTCTTTGGCATTGTCTTTCTTTGGATTTGAATAAAAACTGACCTTTTCCAGTCCTGTGGCCACTGCTGAGTTTTTCAAATTTGCTGGCATATTGAGTGCAGCAATATAAAAGCATCATCTTTTAGGATTTGAAATAGCTCAGCTGGAATTCCATCACCTCCACTAGCTTTGTTCATAGTGATGCTTCCTAAGGCCCACTTGCCTTCACATTTCAGGATGTCTGGCTCTAGGTGAGTGACCACACTATTGTGGTTATCTGGATCATTAAGATATTTTTTATATAGTTCTTCTGTGTATTCTTGACACCTCTTCTTAATATCTTCTGCTTCTGTTAGGTCCATACCATTTCTGTCCTTTATTGTGCCCATCTTTGCATGAAATGTTCTCTATTATCTCTAATTTTATTGAAGAGATCGCTAGTCTCTCCCATTCTATTGTTTTCCTCTATTTCTTTGCATTGATCACTGAGGAAGGCTTTCTTATCTCTCCTTACTATTCTTTGAAACTCTTCATTCAGATGGATATATCTTTCCTTTTCTCCTTTGCCTTTTTTTTTTAATTTTTATTTTATTTTTAAACTTTACAATATTGTATTAGTTTTGCCAAACATCGAAATGAATCCGCCACAGGTATACCCGTGCTCCCCATCCTGAACCCTCCTCCCTCCTCCCTCCCCATACCCTCCCTCTGGGTCGTCCCAGTGCACCAGCCCCAAGCATCCAGTATCGTGCATCGAACCTGGACTGGCAACTCGTTTCATACATGATATTAGACATGTTTCAATGCCATTCTCCCAAATCTCCCCACCCTCTCCCTCTCCCACAGAGTCCATAAGACTGATCTATACATCAGTGTCTCTTTTGCTGTCTCATACACAGGGTTATTGTTACCATCTTTCTAAATTCCATATATATGTGTTAGTATACTGTATTGGTGTTTTTCTTTCTGGCTTACTTCTTACTGGCTTACTAATAGGTTCCAGTTTCATCCACCTCATTAGAACTGATTCAAATGTATTCTTTTTAATGGCTGAGTAATACTCCATTGTGTATATGTACATTTGCCTTTTGCTTCTCTTCTTTCCTCAGCTATTTGTAAGGCCTCCTCAGACAACTGTTTTGCCTTGCTGCATTTCTTTTTCTTGGGGATGATTTTGATCACTGCCTCATGTACAATGTCATGAACTTCTGTCCATAGTTCTTCAGGCAGTCTATCAGATCTGATCTCTTGAATCTATTCATCACTTCCACTGTATAATCATAAGGGATTTGATTTAGGTCATACCTTAATCGTCAAGTGGTTTTCCCTACTTTCTTCAATTTAAGTCTGAATTTGGCAATAAGGAGTTCATGATCTGAGCCACAGTCAGCTGCCGGTCTTGTTTTTGCTGACTGTATAGAGCTTCTCCATCTTCGGCTGCAAAGAATATAATCAATCTGATTTCGGTGTTGACCATCTGGTGATGTCCATGTGTAGAGTTGTCTCTTGTGTTGTTGGAGGAGGGTGTTTTCTATGACCAGTGCATTCTCTTGGCAAAACTCTGTTAGCCTTTGCCCTGCTTCATTCCATACTCCAAGGCCAAACTTGCCTGTTATTCCAGTTATCTCTTGACCTCCTACTTTTGCATTCCAGTCCTCTATGATGAAAAGGACATCGTTTTTGGGTGTTAGTTCTAGAAGGTCTTGTAGGTCTTCATAAAACCATTCAACTGCAGCTTCTTCCTCATTAGTGGTTGGGGCATAGACTTGGATTACTGTGATACTGAATGGTTTGCTTTGGAAACAAACAGAGATCATTCTGTTGTTTTTGAGATTGCACCCAAGTACTGTATTTCAGACTCTTTTGTTGACTATGAGGGCTACTCCATTTCTTCTAAGGGATTCTTACCCACGGTAGTAGATATAATGGTCATCTGAATTAAATTTGCCCATTCCAGTCCATTTTAGTTCACTGATTCCTAAAATATTGATGTTCACTCTTGCTATCTCCTGTTTGACCACTTCTAATTTACTTTGATTCATGGACCTAACATTCCAGGTTCCTATGCAATATTGTGCTTTACAGCATTGGGCTTTACTTCCATCACCAGTCACATCCACAACTGGGCGTGTTTTTTGCTTTGGCTCTGTCTCTTCACTCTTTCTGGAGTTATTTCTCCACTCTTCTCAAGTAGCATATTGGGCTCCTACTGACCTGCGGAGTTCGTCTTTCAGTGTCATATCTTTTTGCCTTTTTATACCATTCATGCAGTTCTCAAGGCATTCCCTTCTTCAGTGGACCATGTTTTGTCAGAACTCCAGCATAACCCGTCTGTCTTGGGTGGCATTGTTCATAGTTTCATTAAGTTAGATAAGGCTGTGATCCATGTGATCAAACTGGCCAGTTTTCTGTGACTGTGGTTTTCCTCTGTCTGCCCTCTGACTGATACGGATAAGAGGCTTGTGGAATCTTCCTGATGGGAAGGACTGGCTCTGGGGGAATCTGGGTCTTATTCTGATGGGTGGGGCTATGCTCAGTAAATCTTTAATCTAATTTTGTGTTGATGGGTGGGGCTGTGTTCCCTCCCTGTTGTTTGGCCAAACTATGGTAGGGGTAATGGCAGTAACGGTGCCCTCCTTCAGAAGGACTTAGGCCAGCACTGTCGTATACTGGGCCCCTGGCCCCGCAGCAGGTCACGGTCAATCCACGCCTACACCAGAGACTCCTGGACACTCAGAGGCAGGTCTGGCTCAGTCTCTTGGGAGGTCACTACTCCTTTCTCCTGGGTCCTGGTGAGCACAAGGCTTTGTTTGTGCCCTCCAAGACTTTGTTTCCCCAGTCCTGTGGAAGTTCTGTAATCCAATCCCACTGGCCTCCAAAGTCAAATCCCCTGGGGTTTCTCAGTCTCTTTGCTGGATCCCCAGGTTGGGAACTCTGTTGTGGGTCCTAGAACTTTAGTAACAGTGCAAAAACTTCTTTGGTATAATTGTTCTCCAGTTTTGGGGTCATCTCCTCGGTGGCCCTATGGTGGGGCTAATGGCGACCTCCTCCAAGACGACTTTACACTGCCCGCCGTGCCTCCCAGGTCTGCTGCAGTGAGAGGCCCCGTCCCCGCGGCAGGCCACTGCTGACCTGTGACTCCACAGGAGACACTCAGACACCCAAAGGCAGGGTTGGCTCGGTCTCTGTGGGGTCTCTGGGTCCCGGTGCACACAAGGTTTTATTTGAGCCCTCCAAGAGTCTCTGGTGGCTGTGGGGTTTGATTCTAAATGTGATTTCACCCCTCCTATCATCTTGTCGGGGCTTCTCCTTTGCCCTTGGATATTGGGTATTTTTTTGGTGGGATCCACCATTCTGCTGTCAGTGGTGGTTCAGCAGTGAGTTGAAATTTTGGAGTTCTCTCAGGAGAAGATGAGAGCACATCCTTCTACTCCACTATCTTTGTGCTATGTCGATATGTCTACACGTGGGTTTCTATTTACTTGTTTGTTTTTCCTATTTAGGATGCATTGAGTTTCCTGAACTTGAGGATTCAAATCTTTCATCAATTCTCAGTCATTATTTCTTCAGTTATTATCTCTTTCTAATTCTCCTTCTTCTATCTTTCTCAAACTTTTCTAGAAGTATGTTAGAATGTACTACTTTAGCCTATATGCCTCTTAACTTTATATTTCCCATTTATTTTCCCCTCTGCAGATTCCAGATAATGTCTTGAGATCTGTTTTGCTGTTTTCTAATTATTTATTTGGCTACATCTAATCTTCTGTTTAAACCATCATTAACTGTTACTGGGTAGAGACTTCCCCCAAAGATGTCCACATCCTAATCCTTAAAAGCTGTAAATATGTTACCTAATGTGACAAGTACGACTTTACAGATGCTATTAAGGTTAAGGACCTTGAGATGGGAATGTTAGCCTAAATTATCCAGGTGGGCCTAATTTAATCACATAAGCTTTTGTGGCAGAAGAGTGAGTCAGAGAGATGAAATTGTACAAGGAAGAAAGATTCAAAGAGAATGACTCAACTGGCCATTTCTGACTTTTAAGGTGTAGGAAGGAGGTCATGAACCAAGAAATACAGATGGACCCTAGGAGCTAGGAAGAGTCCTTATAGCTGATATGGAATTAGGGACAATGGTTCTACAACTGCAAAAAAGTGAATTCTGTAAAAAACTCAAATGAGCAAGGAAATGGATCTTTCCCCCTAGCCAACAGAAAGGAACCTGGTCTGCTCACCTTAATTTTAGCCCAGTGAGACCTGTATCAGACTTATTAACTATAGAACTTTGAAATAATACATTTGTATTGTTTTTTAGGTCACTTATTTTATGATAATTTGTTACAGGAGCAATAGAATAAACTAGTGCAAGCTTTAATTTTCAAGTTCTATTTGGCTCTTTTTCAAAATACTGTTCATACTTGTTTACTGTATTATATTTTCAATCATGTTTTTTGTTTTTCAATACAATGAAAACATTTTATAATGTGCATCTGAAAATTCACTATCTGAGGTCTTTGCAGGTGTGGTTCTACTTCCTTTTGTTTAGTTGGCTCTTGGCTCATGTTTATTGGGAATTAACTGTTGGATTCTTTGAGACTTGGTTCGAAGGCATATTGTTCCAGAAAAGATTTCTGTTTGCATCTACCAGGTACCACCTGAGGTTTCCTGGGGCCATCTTAAAGTAAATGTTTGGCTTGAGGTTTTTCAAATCACACAAGTAGTATGAATGAATGTTAATTACTGTCACAAATTAAGAATTCTTAGGAAAGATTTTTTTCCCACTAAGCTAGACCAGTTTACCTACCATCCCCTTTTGATAGGCAGGTTATTTCTAGTTAACCCTAACACTGAGTGATTAGCCCTGTGAAGTCCCAAATGTATGTAGGAGTTTCCTATTAGGCTTTCTTCCTTGGGCATAGGGCTTATCTCCTTTCTCATTGCACCATCCCAACGGACACTTGAGAACACCAGGGTTTAGTCGATGCCCCCAGGGTAAAATTTGGCTTATCTTTCTTGATTCCAGCTTTCCTTCTATATTTCCTTTGATCCTGAGCATTTCTTAGTTTCTTGCCAGTTCAGTAATGTTTTTCATGTCTTATCCAGCATTTTTAGCTATTTTCGTTGGCGTTGTTCAGGGTGAGAGTCGCACTATACTGTCAGAAATTAAAATGTCTGGTTCTCTCTTGAGGATGAATTCTTATATGTAGACTTGATGGGTTAAAAGATATGCACATTAAAAATTTTTGTACATATAGCCATATTACAAGGTTTATTTAAGGAAACATAGCAGAAAAGCAAATCACTAATCTTAACCATTTGTTGGATTCCTTTTAAATTTGCCTCTAACCTTTTTTGTGCTGCTGCTGCTGCTAAGTCGCTTCAGTCATGTCCGACTCTGTGCGATCCCATAAACGGCAGCCCACCAGGCTTCCCCGTCCCTGGGATTCTCCAGGCAAGAACACTGGAGTGGGTTGCCATTTCCTTCTCCAGTGTATGAAAGTGAAAAGTGAAAGTGAAGTTGCTCAGTGGTGTCCGACTCTAGCGACCCCATGGACTGCAGCCCACCAGGCTCCTCCATCCATGGGATTTTCCAGGCAAAAGTACTGGAGTGGGGTGCCATTGCCTTCTCCAACCTCTTTTGTAAGGAAATGTAAATGTGGTTTGCATCTGGACAAGAGATAAAATTTACAAGCAAAACAAAACGGTAACTCAAAACAGTTTAATTGTGGGACGTTTATAGATGGTAAATTAGGAGTTCAAGAAAGACAGAAAAATTTAAATCTGGTCCTGCCACACCCCTGCCGAGGAAGTCTTCTGTGGTTGCCTGTTGCCTGTAGGATAATGTCAAATTCTTCAAACAGCCCACATGACCATGCATGGTCTGGTCCTTGCCTTATATCCATCCTTACCTCTCCTTCTAGCTCCAGCCTCACTGGACTTGTCTCTGTTACTTAAATGCAGGGAAGTCCTTCTCACCTCCAGGCCTTACCTCTTATCTGAATGTCCTCTCTTGCCTCCCACTTCTACCCTATTTTGTCTGGCTGACCTGTTTATTCTTCAGGTCTCAACTTACATATGACCTTTTTAAAAATAAGGCAGTTTTACATTAAAAAAAAATATATATATATATGTATTTATTTGTTTATTTTTGGCTGTGTTGGGTCTTAGATCCTTCACTGAAGCAGGCTCTTGATTATAGTACAAGGACGTCTCTCTAGTTGTGCTGTGCAGGCTCCAGAGTGCATGGGCTCAGTAGTTGTGGCACTCTTGGACTTAGTTGCCCCGCAGTATGTGGGATCTTAGTTCCCTGACTAGGGATCAAACCCGTGTCCCCTGCATTGCAAGGTGGATTCTTAACCACTGAACTGTCAGGGAATTCCTATATGACATTTTAAGAGAGAACCTCCCTGATCTTTTGGTGTAAATTGCTGTACACACATACACACACACACCATATCTGTGCGTTTAGACTGCTGGTTGACTCAGCAACCTTGGGACAAAAACTAAGTTTGTGCACCTCAGAGCATCTGGTCAGCACCCCCAAAAGGAGCTAGAGAGTGAGAATGAGAGAGAGAGAAGCTATATGATCTTAAACCATCCTGTTCTTTTTCTGCACAGCACTTATTACGATAATGTTGACTGATGTCCCCCTTCTCTCCTAGAGAAAAAGACCTGTTCACCACCATCTCCTAATACCTAACTCAATGCCGGGTACACAGTAAATCTTTATTGAATATATGAATTTTAAGGATAAGTAGCTGCATATAAACAAGTGCTGCCTATACATCACTTTGGGAATCATAAAACAAGTGGAAAAGTGAGAAGACAAAACAGAAAAGACCCAAGAAATTTAATAATTTATAAATCAGAGAAGAATTATGACCAGTGCTCTTCATGCTAAAAAATTGCCATATAATGGAGGATGCTTAGGACCAGTCCATAAACAGGGGAGAGTAAAAGGAGGTGGGCTCCTTGTTCAGCTTGAGGGGTTTAGGTTAGTACAAGCAAGGCTGGCTAGCAGTGCTTTGGCTTGTTAAAGGCATTCATGGAATCTTTTTCCCTGAAGATGAAGAACTTTCATTTCTGCGATGTTCTTGATGTCCTAATAGGAGGAAGTAGAGCGGATCTCAAGTTTTTTCATTCCCATAGATCGATGGTAAAAGTTTCCTTTTTTTTTCTTCCTTTTTTTTTTTTTTTGGCTGGATTTGATTCATCATTTCGTTTTAGCATTGATAATTATCTCTGAAGGTGCATTTTCCTGCTGCATTCTGAACAGTTCAGTTCTTTTTGTCAGTTACCAGAGTAACACCGCTTCTGCTGTGCTTGAAACAATTACCAACATTCAGCCCAAAGAGAGTGGAGGCGGCGTGGGAGAGACCCGGGAAGCCATTGTTTACAGGTTATCTGAAGACATGCTGAGCAAGCTGCCTCCTGATTACGTTCCCCATGAGGTGAGCTCTCCTTTCCCCAGGCGCGCAGGGCTGTCATTGGGTTCCACAAGGCTGAGCACAGTCCTCGGACAGTACAGTTCAGTCGCTTCCTCTCCCTGCTCAATCCTTTTTCACTTTTTGGTTTTCTCTTGCTTACTCTTGCTCAAGCCTCTTGCAAAATTACAATCTGTACTCTTCTATTTCATTTTCCTTCTCAATTGCCTCTTCTGTACCCTTTGCCCATCTTTGGGTTCCTCTGTCTTTGGGTTTTTTAACCCTCTGGGTTGAGATTCTCCCTGTCTGTCTTACCCAAGCCTGCTTTGTCCCATTATTTAAATTGAGCCCTTGCTTCTGTCTCTTGCCCTCCATACGTATCCAGCCAGGTAATAGGAAAGCAAGCCATTTACATGAACTCACTCTCCAGTTTGGATGGCAATAGTTTTCTACTTCTTGAACCTCGCAGATGTTTGCTTGTTAATCAACATTGGTTTTTCTCAAAAAAATTTTTTTTAATCTCAAGACCACTTTACAAAATGATCAAGGACCCCATACAGCTCTTACTTTTATGGATTATGTGTATGAGTGCTCAGTCATGTCTGACTCTTTGTGGCCCCAAGGACTGTGGCCCTCCAGGTTCCTCTGTTCATGGGATTCTCCGGGCAAGAATACTGGAATGGGTTGCCATTTCCTTCTCCAGGGGATCTTCCCGACCCAGGGATCAAACCCGTGTCTCCTGCATTGCAGGAAGATTCTTTACTGCTTGAGCCATAGGGGAAGCCCATATATGGTTCATAATGACTGATATTTAATATATTATAAATGTAAAATAAAATTTTAAAAATATTAATTTATTGTGAAATAACATTAATAAACCCATCACATGGTAGCGTAACATTTATATTTAAAAAATAAATGTATTTTCCAAAACAAAACCATTCAAAGAGAAAGTAAGGGTTTTGTACATCTCTTTAATGTCTGGTTTACTAGAAGACAGCTGGACCCTTGTATCTGCTGGTACATCCCGTCCGCTGTGACAGTACAGGTCAGGTCATGCAGCCTTTAGACACTCCTCAGTGAAGGCGAGTAAAAGGTCAAATGATGTGTTAGAATTACTACAAAAAAAATTAACTTCATGGACCTCCTGAAAGGAGCTCAGGAGCCTTAGGGGTCCCAGACCACACTTTGAGAACTGCTGATCTTAATAAATCTTTAATTGTGGTAAAATTTCTGGGCAGTCTGGAAGTCCTGTAAGACATCCTCCTTCTTCAAGCAAGAAGATAGTCAGGCCATCCAGGGCCTCCTCTTTCCTGTTCTCAGCTCCACCCCTCACTACTGATGGCAAGCTTCACGTGAATCCAAGACTGGACTGAGGCAATTTTAGCTTTTCAACCAAAAAGTGAGAGGCTGATGCCCTCATGGAGGCATTTCTCTGGTCCGGTGTCTCCCCTGTCTGGCATCCCCAAGTCTGGGAGATGTGGCTGCCTGGGCTACCGCTCTCCCTCCTGCATTCAGTGCCCCTAGCAATAAAAAACATTTTCTTGCTTCTTAAAACAATTTTTGCTTCTGATGTGTAGATGGGTACCAAGAATTTGGCTAAGATACTGAAATCAGTGACTTCATATAGAGATGTTTAGAGTCAGGGGAGAAAAATGTTTTTAAGTGGATAAGTATTATAAGTCCATACTTTGTGTGGTCCATTGTAAACGATCAGAAGACAGATGAGGCATAACACCTGTCTTCAAAGATTTTTATTTTTTATTTTTTTAAATATAAATTTATTTATTTTAATTGGAGGCTAATTACTTTACAATATTGTATTGGTTTTGCCATACATTGACATGAATCCACCACGGGTGTACATGTGTTCCCCATCCTAAACCCCCCTCCCACCTCCCTCTGGCATGTGAAAGTGAGATAAAATGCACTCTCTGTGACTAGACTGCAGGTTTGTATTACCAGAGGAGAGTTTCAAGACCTTGGGATAATTTGAGCTGCTTGGGGTTAGTCGGGACTACTTCACCAAGATCTCTGTTCTGTCATCACCCCAGCAGAATCTGAGTGGGAGGGGTGTCCCTAAATGTATTATTAGATAGGGGGAGTTTGTACTAAGAGACATCTAAAGCAGCCTCCTCTTCCAGGATTACTTATTTTTTAGTGTCCTTTTACAGAAGAGATGTGTTCTTAAAAATGTGGCTGTAAGGTACATTTAGTTAATTGAAACATAATTACAGTATTGACTTAAAAACATACTACTGTAGAAAAGACTAACTGGTTTCAGAAACATAAAAATTCTATGTAAGAGTACAGCAAATATTTTACTTATTAATAAAAATGCAATTTTAAGTTGAAACAATAATGATACTGAAAGTAAAATCAGTTCTGATTTTAGATTTTCTAGAATCTAAGTTTTAAGACACATTAAGCACGTGTCTGTAAGTGTCGGGCAAGGTGATTTGTTGGGGCTGTTAGCATATCAAAGCTACCGGGATTATTGATTTCATGCGGAAGCCAACACCTGGGCCTGATTTCTCACTTGTGTTGGTTGCAAAAGTGTTTCCATAATTTCCCTTTTCCTTACAATGTTAATTTCCACAATGCAGTCATGATCTAAGCAGGATGATATATAGGCTATTTAGCCGCTGGAGGCTGAAGGGCTCAAGATGAGAACAGAGCAATGGAGCTTGCAAAGCTGTAAGTTCTGGAACCAGGAATTTAGGTGACTACCTGAAGGTTGGTATGTCAGACTGGGTTAAAGACCTCCACTGGCACCTTTAGGGGGCTTCCCAGGTGGCTCAGTGGTAAAGGATCTGCCTGCCAATGCAGTAGACCCAGGAGACTCGGGTTTGACCCCTGGATCGGGAAGATCCCCTGGAGGAGAAAATGGCAACCCACTACAGTTTTCTTGCCTGGAAAGTCCCATGGACAGAGGATCCTGGTGGGCTACAGTCCATGGAGTCACAGAGAGCTGGACACAACAGAGCACCTGAGCATGCACGCTGGCATATGTAACTAGGATTTCGAGATCACTTGCTCAGCCTGTGCAGGTAGTCCCATCCAGGTGTTCCGTTTCACATCACTGTTCCCCTCTTGTCCCTCACACACTAGAAGTGGCCCATCTGCAGTTAATCAGAGATGGCCATTGCTGAGTAGGAAACATGGGCCCCATGCCAGAAAACCTGTTCTGTGACAGGAGGAGGGAGGGCGGTTCAGATGAGCCTAGAGCCCATCTGTCTCTAGTCTCCCATGACTCAAGAGCAGGGAGCGGGCATTCAAGAATGCTGCAGTTCCCCTGGCTTTCTGGTGACTCTGTGGACTGGTGCCTCATTCCCTCCTACTCCATGTATCTATCCTCACCCCTCCTGTTGTGGCATTTCTTTGATTGTGGCCCGCAGAAAGTTCAGATCTCTCAAGAGTTTTTGCCGGTATTCGTAGTCAGTCTTTTCTGGGGCATATGTCACTGAATTGAAATGTGTATATGTATTGGCCTATTTCCCAATAATTGTTATATTTTATTGTTCCTGTGACCAGATGCTTTTATATTGATCTCTTCGAAATGGCCAATAAATTATATACCAGAAGGAAAAAATGACAGATGCTTTATGGCCCTTCCACAAAATCAAATATTTTCATTGATTAGATTATGAAAGGCTCTCTTTAGTCACCCTAGCCAGAGCAACAACAGTTAGGATACTGCAGCCAATCATATTTATTGGTAACTGTTCTGTAAAGATTTCGGCTGTATTCACTTTCTGTGACATTTCTAATAATGATTCTACAAGTACTATGAGAAAAAGTATTCCAGACTGTACTCTTACAAAGGTTAAGTTGCAAAAGAATATTTAACTGACACTTTAGTACTTAATCATTTGGAAGGGGAAAAAAAGTAAAATTTTATCTCAGCTTTTCAAAGTATTTTTCCAATTATCAACTAAGTACGATCAGTAGGAAATAAAAATCATTTTAGTTGAACAGTAGTTTTTGAAGCCCAGAAAATGGGAAATTTAATGGCAAATTTGGTTCTGCAAGAGATATTTTAGAGTTCACTTAGGCTTGTAGAGATATATCCAGAGGAAAAAGAGACTAGAGAAAGGAGGGATCCTTGGAAAAGAAGGGGCAGATAATTTTTTTTTCATCTGCATTATTGTATGCTTTGTGTTAGGTGAAAGCTCGTTTGATAAAGATGGGGCATCTTAATTCAATGAACATATTTCTCAGACAAGAAATTGACAGAATGCAAAAAGTCATTTCAATACTTCGCAGTAGCCTGAGTGATCTAAAATTGGCCATTGAAGGCACGATCATTATGAGTGAGGTAAGCTGTGACCATCTCAGTAGCTGTTTCCCTCTTTCGTTGAATTTTCTTATTCTCAGATTTTAACTCCGTCTTTTTTCCAGAACTTGAGAGATGCTCTGGACAACATGTACGATGCCCGTATACCCCAAATCTGGAAAAGAGTGTCCTGGGACTCCTCCACACTGGGCTTCTGGTTTACGGAACTTTTGGAAAGAAATGCTCAGTTTTCTACCTGGATATTTGAAGGGAGGCCCAATGTGTTCTGGATGACTGGTTTCTTCAATCCCCAAGGTAGGTGTTCATTGGACTTGGATGTCGTGAGTGGTTGTGTAGTAGCACTGTGTGATAAAGGTATGTTACACAGAGCAGTATAGAGGCGCAGCTTGCTGCATGCTGGAATTATGCTTTCAGGGGTGTAGGCCAACAGAGGAACCTTCTATATTTGTTTTACAAATTCAGTCTGAAGTTCTGTCTGCCATATTGCTTCCTCAACATAGGGGCAAAATTCCATTTTTCTTCTCACCCACTTAAGCAAGCAAGTCAGTGGTTAGAACAATGTGAAATACTGAAAAGGTTTTGTTCAAACATTAGTTTTTAAATGTTTATGAAAGTGACAAAAATGAAGCACCAGAATATGCAAAGGAAAATGTTCCTAAGGCTCAGAAAATTAGACTGATTTTAAAAATGACCATGTGGAAAAAGTTTTATTCAGTGCACTACCAGAGTCTGTCCCTGCTTGCTTGTTTTTTTTTTACCCCTCTCCTGAAAAAGTGCTTTGTGATCTCAATGCATATATTCCTTCATTATAGAAATATTTACTGAATAAGTTTCAGACTAGATCTCGTAGAGTTCATAGAAGTTCAGAAATGCAACAATTTTTTTTTTCTTACTATGACATGGATAGTTTTTTCAAGTAACTCTTGGCAAGAATGAAGGGACACTGGGTTCCTTACAGTTCAGCACCTTATAGGCCCATTAGTAATACAATTTAAGAAGTGTTCACACTTAGAAATTTAAGATTACTATCGTTACTCCATAAGCAACTTAGCAAACACTCATATCGTTACTCTCAGCAGTATGGTTGAATTCATAAAATAATATTAAATGAAGGAAGTCAAACAGGACACATTATAATGTATATATACCATATTCTTTGTGATGTATGAATATTGTGTGATTCCATTTATGCAAGAAACCAAAATAAGTAAAATAGATCCAAGGTCTTAAAAGTCAGAATAGTGGTTACCCTTGTGGGAAAGGGCAGTGATTGCCAAAGGGCACAAGGGAGTTCAAGGGGTCTGGGAATGTTCTATTCCTTGATCTGGATATTGGTTACAGGGCTATATTCCCTTGGTGAAAATTTATCAAGCTTTATACTTATGAGTTGTATGTTTTTCTTTGTATCAGTTCAGTTCAGTTCAGTCGCTCAGTCATGTCTGACTCTTTGTGACCCCATGAATCGCAGCATGCCAGGCCTCCCTGTATAATACTTAACAAATAGTAGGCATTTATTTGTTCTCTGTGTACATGCATTCATTCAGTTCATGAATTTTCAAGTGCCTTAACATTTTCTAAATTTAAAACATTGATCATGGTGGTTTTTAGGAACTTAGCAAATTATATTGGGTTGGCCAAAAAGTTTATTCAGGTTTTTCTGTACCATCTTATGAAAAAACCCAAATGAACTTTTTGGCCAACCCAATACATGGCACATTATTATGTCAGTAGACTTTAGATTTGTGAAGAACAGCCCCAATATTTCACTTATCTGTTTTTCTCCCAGAATTCCCATTGAATTTGGGGAGGAAAACAGTTTTTATTATGGTTTTCAGATTCTTGTGTCTACTTACAAGTCTCTTTCCTCTATACCAGCCCTCAATTTGAGTAAGCTGTCACCAGGCGATTCTGAACTTGGGAGCTTAAAGAAATAACGTTTAACTTGATTAGGATTGTTCAACCATCTTTCATTTGCCAGCCCATCCACTAGGTGCTTTCAATAGAGAGAGATTTGAGACGCGGTTCCTGCCCCAAAGGCGCCCATAATCTGGTCGGTAGGACAGAAACATGAGCAACTTTAACAGAATGTGGTAAATGTTCCACCCGCGTAGAACCAAGTGCTGCACAGGCACAGAGGATAGAGAGGTACCTTCCCCCGAGGCCGGGCTTGAGAAGAGCTGCACCTGGGGCCAGCTCAACCCAGGAAGAGTGGGGTTCACAGAGGCAGAGACTGGTAAGAGCATCCCAGACAGAGACCTGAGCAGAGACAAGGCATGTCCAGGGAGAGAAGACTCGTGTGGCCTGAGCTCAGGAAGCAGGAGCAGGGGTGTCGGGGGGTGAGGTCTTCCAGGCGAGTTTGAGCTGCATCATAAAGGCAGCATAAAGTCACCAAAAATGAGGTGAAGGTAGAGTGTAGACTGAAAGAAGGCTATCCATAGCAATGACACTCTTATCAGGTCCAAGGGAGACAGCCTGAGACCTTGACCAGGTGCAGAGGAGGAGGCAGATCTGATGGAGTGATTAAATGGGGATCTTTGAGAGGGTAGGAAGTAGCAGTGGCTGAGGCTGAAGGCTAAGCACAAGACCAGGAGCCTTAGGAGAGGGGCCACTTGGGAGGATGAGCAGGGAGCCCTGGACTCGTCAGCTTGTGCAGGAGGGACATCCAGGTGGACAGGTGTGCCGGCAGACTTCAAATCAGTGATTAGGAAAAAAAAAAGGTGAGATCGTTAAGTGTATTTTTAACATTTAGAAGCCAAGGGAGTGGGGTTGATGTATTCATGGCTTTCCATAGACATAGATGGGTAAGTCATATATCACAGCACAGTCTCTTTGAGCAATTGCTTTTTTCCATTAGAAATGTGACTTTCAATAGCAAAGTATTAATATAAACTAATGTTTGTTACTATTTATTAAGAAGTATTACAAACCAGAGCAACATTTAAAGAAATATAAATACAAATCAGTTTTATTATTTGCCTTGTTAATAACACTGATCCTTTCTATTTTTTTTTTTTCTCTTCATTTCTGTTTTTAAACTGAACTTGGATTCCTTCTCTCATGGCTCACCGTGTCTCCGAAAGTCTTGCACTTATTCAAACATCCTACCTTACACACCCTTGCTTTCTGTTTGTAGCACAGAAGAGTGGAAGTCAGACGTCCCTACCTACCAATAGTTTCTCTGCTTCCTTTGCCTTTACTTGACATGGGAGACAAATCACTTGCAGTTCCATCTTACCTGGCCGAATCAGAGAGGTTGCAGCAACCCCGTGCATGTTCACAGGCGGCATGCAAGCAGATAAAGTCCTCTCCAGGTGGAAGCTTCTCTGGTCACTATCTGACGTCAGTGACTGATTTCTCGACATGGTGTAACTTCTGGGTTTTATATCGTCTAACCCAGTCCCCTTCCAGGAAATAATTTTTTGGCCCAAAAAGATTTAAGTAAATTATTTTTCAGTTTTTTTTTTTTTTTTAAGATTTTTCTTTTGATGTGGAACATTTTGAAAGTCTTTATTGAATTTGTTACAATATTGCTTCCATTTCATGTATTGGCTTTTTGGTTGAAAGACATGTGAGATCGTAGCTCCCGGACCAGGGATCAAACAAACACAACCTGCATTGAAAGGCGAAGTCTTAGCCGCTGGACCGCCAGGGAAATCTCTAAGTAAATTGTTTAAAGAAACCACGGCTTAAGTAAAACACAATGCCGTTTGCTAAGATGCCATAGTTTTTTCAGAAATATATATAGTCATAATCACCTAGATTGTAGAATGCTTGAAAATGTTTCTTTCACCTATGACCATTTGTTTTGTGTTTTTGTAATGTTACCTGGCATCTGATACTGTCTGAGGTGTGTTTCCCGTCATGCCTCTGGTGAGCGCCCCTTGGGCCTAAGTGATGCTGCAGAGACAGGTGACGGGCCTCATTTGCCACCCCCTCCCCAGCCCCAGTCTGTGTCTGATCTCATCCTGTTTGTAGCACCGTTCTGTCGCTGTGTGGTGGTCTGATATTTCGTCTTATTGAAGAGGCTGTCAGCCAGCCACCCTGGAACTAATCTCGTGTGTTCAGCCCCCTTCACAATCATTTCTGTAGCAACTGACGAGCTCAATCAGGTGGCAATTAGATTTGATTATTGACATGGTCAAGCTTTCTGTGCCCCTGACCCTGTGACATTTGTTCAATGGCCCAGCTTTGGGCATAGCGTGGACCTGCCTCCCAGTGGATAACTCAGGCTCAGGTGAACCTTTGTGCTCCACTGGGGCTTCCCAGCAGTCACTGGCGCGCACACACGCATATCGTTTAAGACCGTGCTGCTCAGCGTTCTGGAAGGATTATGTGGTCTCTTGTTCCCACAAGTGTACCTTTTCAGAGCATCATGTACACAGGACTTAGATTCTGATTTGTGTGTGTCTGTGTCATAGTTAGGGATATGTTTAAACTCAGAGATTATGAGTGGACATGAGCTTGACATCAAGCCAAGGGAGTTGCCTGCCTTCCAGAACCTTTTAATTGATAGCCTCGCTTTGCCATTCAGTTTGGTGTGACTCACAGGTGCTGCAAATGAAAGGGAGCAGAGGCTGGACGTGCTCTCACACAGAGGTGTGAGACCTGCACGGTCATTATTTTCCAAATGTTGAACTCAATCTGCAGCGTGATGCCATTTGGATGCCGAACTGCTCTAGCTTTTCTGTTTTGTTCTTTAGTGTTTTGGCAAGCCACACCAGGTCTGTTGTGCAGATATCAGCAGCAATTTAGTATTCACTACTACAAATCAAGATTTTCAGTTAGAAGGGAGTCTACTGAAGCAAGGAGACGGACAATTTTTGTCCTGTTATCTTTTGTTCCTGTAAAAATCACCGATAACCTCTTGCCTGTGTATTTGTTCTTTTTTTAAAAAAATAACGTATTTATTTATTTTTGGTCGTGCTGGGTCTTCGTTGCTGCATGTGGGTTTTCTCTAGTCGTGGTGAATGGGGGCTACTCCTCATTGTGGCGCACAGGCCTGTCACTGCGGTGGCCTCTCTCGTTGCAGAGCACAGGCTCTAGGCGCTTGGGCTTCAGTCGTCGTGGTCCATGGGCATTAGTTGCCTACAGCCCATGGAATCTTCCTGGACGAGGGACCAAACCTGTGCCCCCTGTGTTGGCAGGCGGACTCCTATCCACTGTCCAGGGAAGTCCTGTGTATTTGTTTTTAGGGCAACATTAGCAGCTGCCAGCAATTTCTGAATGCTTATCTTGAAGACAGTCATAAAAGCTGATGTCTGTTGGGCAGAAGAGTACAGCAGGGTTATTAATAGAACTTTAGGATTGGAAGGGACTGGGAATTTTTTCTAATCTTACAACAATCCCAAGTGTGCCCCAGAGGTACCCCTAATATCTGAGGAAATCTGGGTGAAGGGTTGTCAGGGTTTCAGACCTCAATCTGGGTGATAGCACTTAATGCCCTGACCCTGAATCCCAGAACCAGAGAAGGACTGTGGACACCGTAGAAACACCTCCAAGTGAATAAAAGCCCATCCTTCTCACCTTTGGTGGGGAGGGGCTTGATGCACTGGCTTCAGCCTCAACCATATCCCTTATGATTTTAGTCTCTGCCCATGGTCACCATCTTTACCCACCCTCTAGTTCCTTGTCGTTTGGCTGGCTTCATCACCACACTGAAACTGCTCTCTCCAAGGCCACCAGGTCTAGTAATCCTCCTGCTAGCTTCATTTCACACCTTGGCTTCCATCCATCACCTACCTCGGTTCTCCCCCTACCTCTCAGAGGGCTGCTTCTGAGCCCACTTTGTGGGCTCTTCTCAGGCAAGTTCTGCGCTTGGCCCTGGTCCCTTCATTGATGACCTCAGTCCTTCTCAGAGATGCAATTGTTTGTCTCTACTTATGACCGACTCGTCAAAAGTCCCAGTGTTAGCTTCTGATTCTTCCTTCCAACTGTCTCCGTGAACTATTCCATCCTCTGTAAACCTCACCAGGACTACCAGCTGTCCATCTCCCCCCTAAACCACCCTCACCAGGGTTCTGCTCTGTTTGCTTGTACCTGCCCACCCTCCAGATCACCCTGACTCTTGTAAATAGTCCCTCACATCCTAACAGCTTGAAAGAGGGAAACCAGGAATGCATAGTGTGGTGGAAGATGGTGGGGGATGGGAGGAAGGAGTAACAGATGCTGCCAGAGGTCAAGTAAGGTAGGGCCCCAGATGGCTAGATAGCCTTATCAACCAGGAGACTGCGGGCGAGAGAAGTCTCAGTGGAGTGGGTGGGGAGGTGGAGGAGTCAGATTTCAGGGTGAGTGAGAGACCAGAAAATGGGGAGACAGAGAGTGAGGGTGGAGAACATGGAAAATTCCCTTGAGAAATTGGACTTGGAAGAGAAGAAGGGAGTTGGAGGAGCAGTTGTAAGAAGAAAACATTTTCTTTCTTCTTTTAATGGCAGGACAAGCTTGAGCCTATTCAAATACTGGTGGGAAGAAGCCAGGAGAGAGAGAGAGAACAAAGATACCACAAGGTGGGAGGGGTGAAAGAAGCAGAAGGAGTGGTTCCCCAAGTGGAGGGATGCACTCCAGGCTGGGGGAGGGACACCCCACCCGCTATAACAAGGTAACAAGGAAGGAATGAGCATAGATGCCAATGAGTTTGCTGGTATGGTGGCAAGAAGTTAAGAGAATTTCCATCTGATGCTTTCTATTCTTCCCTTTGAGGAGGCAAAGTGATCTCAGGAGCAGGGTGTTAGAGGCGAGATTTATGCAGGGGTCTTGTTTTTGTATCCATTCAGCCAGTCTTTGTCTTTTGGTTGGGGCATTCAACCCATTTATGTTTAAGGTAATTACTGATAAGTATGACCCCGTTGCCATTTACTTTATTGTTTTGGGTTCGAATTTATACACAATTTTTGTGTTTCCTGTCTAGAGAATATCCTTTAGTATTTGTTGGAGAGCTGGTTTGGTGGTGCAGAATTCTCTCAGCTTTTGCTTGTCTGAAAAGCTTTTGATTTCTCCTTCATACTTGAATGAGATCCTTGCTGGGTACAATAATCTGGGCTGTAGGTTATTTTCTTTCATCATTTTAAGTATGTCTTGCCATTCCCTCCTGGCTTGAAGAGTTTCTATTGAAAGATCAGCTGTTATCCTTATGGGAATTCCCTTGTGTGTTATTTGTTGTTTTTCCCTTGCTGCTTTTAATATTTGTTCTTTGTGTTTGATCTTTGTTAATTTGATTACTATGTGTCTTGGGGTGTTTCGCCTTGGGTTCATCCTGTTTGGGACTCTCTGGGTTTCTTGGACTTGGGTGATTATTTCCTTCCCCATTTTAGGGAAGTTTTCACCTATTATCTCCTCAAGTATTTTCTCATGGTCTTTCTTTTTGTCTTCTTCTTCTGGGACCCCTATGATTCGAATGTTGTAGCGTTTAATATTGTCCTGGAGGTCTCTGAGATTGTCCTCATTTCTTTTAATTCGTTTTTCTTTTATCCTCTCTGATTCATTTATTTCTACCATTCTATCTTCTAATTCACTAATCCTATCTTCTGCCTCTGTTATTCTACTATTTGTTGCCTCCAGAGTGTTTTTAATTTCACTTATTGCATTATTCATTATATATTGACTCTTTTTTATTTCTTCTAAGTCCTTGTTAAACCTTTCTTGCATCTTCTCAATCCTTGCCTCCAGGCTATTTATCTGTGATTCCATTTTAATTTCAAGATTTTGGATCAATTTCACTATCATTATTCGGAATTCTTTATCAGGTAGATTCCCTATCTCTTCCTCTTTGGTTTGGTTTGGTGGGCATTTATCCTGTTCCTTTATCTGCTGGCTATTCCTCTGTCTCTTCATCTTGTTTAAATTGCTGAGTTTGGGGTGTCCTTTCTGTATTCTGGCAGTTTGTGGAGTTCTCTTTATTGTGGCGTTTCCTCGCTGTGTGTGGGTTTGTACAGGTGGCTTGTCAAGGTTTCCTGGTTAGGGAAGCTTTGTCGATGTTCTGGTGGATGGAGCTGTATTTCTTCTCTCTGGAGTGTAATGAAATGTCCAGTAATGAGTTATGAGATGTCTATGGTTTTGGGGTGACTTTGGGCAGCCTGTATCTTGAAGCTCAGGGCTGTGTTCCTTTGTTGCTGGAGAATTTGCTTGTTATGTCTTTCCCTGGAACTTGTTGGCCCTTGTGTGGTGCTTGGTTTCAGTGTTGGTATGGAGGCGTTTGATGAGCTCCTGTCAATTAATGTTCCTTGGAGTCAGGAGTTCCCTGGAGTCAGGGATTGGACTTAAGCCTCCTACTTCCAGTTATCGGTCTTAATTTTACAGTAGTTTCAAAACTTCTCCTTCTATACAGCACCACTGATAAAACATCTACGTTAAAGATGAAAAGTTTCTCTACTGTGAGGGTCACTCAGAGAGGTTCACAGCGTTACATGGAGAAGAGAAGAGGGAGGAGGGAGTTAGAGGTGACCCAAATGAGATGAGATGGAATCAATAGTGGAGAGAGTGGGCTAGCCAGTAGTCACTTCCTTATGTGCACTCCACAACTGGACCACTCAGAGATGTTCACGGAGTTATACAGGGAAGAGAAGAAGGAGGCAGGAGACAGAGGTGGCCAGAAGGATAAAAGGGGGAAATGAAAAGGAGGGAGACAGATCCAGCCAGTAATCAGTTCCTTAAGTGTTCTCCACCGTCTGGAACACACAGAAATTCACAGAGTTAGGTAGAGTAGAGAGGGGTTAGGGAGGAGATACAGGTGACCTGGTGGAGAAAATGGAGAGTCCAAAGGGAGAGAGAGCAGTCAAGCCAGTAATCTCGTACACTAGAGAAAAATGGGTCCTGAAGATTGGGTTCTTAAAGGTACAAAATTGGTAACAAATACATAAAAACAAAAATTAGAAATCTAGAGTAGAGTTTGGAATTTCAAAAATGCGATGTTAATGAAAAGGAGAAGGAAAAGAAAGAGAGAAAAAACGAACAAAGAAAAACAAACAAGGTCGTGAAAGTAATAAAGAAACTACAGGTACAAAATTGATAACTAATACCAAACAGCAAAAATTAAAAATCTAGAGTAGAGTTTGGAATTTCAAAAATACAACGTTAAAAAAAAAAAAAAAAGAAGAAGAAAAATAAAGAGAGAAAACAAACAAACCCACAAAAACAATGTCGCAAAAATTATAAAGAAAATACAGGTACAAAATTGATATCAAATACCAAAAAGCATAAATTAAAAATCTTGAGTAGAGTTTGGAATTGCAGATATACGATGTTATATAAAAGAAGAAGAGAAAGAAACAGAGGAAAAAAAAAGTCACAGCAATTATGAAAAAAACTATAGGTACAAAATTGATCAGAATGGGAGAAGATAATAGCAAATGAAGCAACTGACAAACAACTAATCTCGAGAATATACAAGCAACTCCTACAGCTCAACTCCAGAAAAATAAATGACCCAATCAAAAAATGGGCCAAAGAACTAAATAGACATTTCTCCAAAGAAGACATACAGATGGCTAACAAACACATGAAAAGATGCTCAACATCACTCATTATCAGAGAAATGCAAATCAAAACCACTATGAGGTACCATTTCACACCAGTCAGAATGGCTGCAATCCAAAAGTCTACAAGTAATAAATGCTGGAGAGGGTGTGGAGAAAAGGGAACCCTCTTACACTGTTGGTGGGAATGCAAACTAGTACAGCCACTATGGAGAACAGTGTGGAGATTCCTTAAAAAACTGGAAATAGACATGCCTTATGATCCAGCAATCCCACTGCTGGGCATACACACTGAGAAAACCAGAAGGGAAAGAGACACAAGTACCCCAATGTTCATCGCAGCGATGTTTATAATAGCCAGGACATGGAAGCAACCTAGATGTCCATCAGCAGATGAATGGATAAGAAAGCTGTGGTACATATACACAATGGAGTATTATTCAGCCATTAAAAAGAATACATTTGAATCAGTTCTAATGAGGTGGATGAAACTGGAGCCTATTATACAGAGTGAAGTAAGCCAGAAAGAAAAACACCAATACAGTATACTAACGCATATATATGGAATTTAGAAAGATGGTAACAATAACCCTGTGTACGAGACAGCAAAAGAGACACTGATGTATAGAACAGTCTTATGGACTCTGTGGGAGAGGGAGAGGGTGGGAAGATTTGGGAGAATGGCATTGAAACATGTAAAATATCATGTATGAAACGAATTGCCAGTCCAGGTTCGATGCACGATACTGGATGCTTGGGGCTGGTGCACTAGGACGACCCAGAGGGATGGAATGGGGAGGGAGGAGGGAAGAGGGTTCAGGATGGGGAGCACGGGTATACCTGTGGCGGATTCATTTTGATATTTGGCAAATCTAATACAGTTATGTAAAGTTTAAAAATAAAATAAAATTAAAAAAAAAAATAGAGGCGAGATTTAAGAAGTGTAGCAGAAGTCGAGAAAGAGGGCTAAGGAGGAAGGGATTGCTAGATGGCTTTGACAATCCCATCAAGGCTGCTGCTGCTGCTGCTAAGTTGCTTCAGTCATGTCTGACTCTGTGCGACCCCATAGACGGCAGCCCACCAGGGTTCCCCGTCCCTGGGATTCTCCAGGCAAGAACACTGGAGTGGGTTGCCATTTCCTTCTCCAATGCATGAAAGTGAAAAGTGAAAGTGAAGTCGCTCAGTTGTGTCCGACTCTAGCAACCCCATGGACTGCAGCCTACCAGGCTCCTCCGTCCATGGGATTTTCCAGGCAAAAGTACTGGAGTGGGGTGCCATTGCCTTCTCCGCCCATCAAGGCTAGCGGTGGCTAATCCATGGTGGCAACTGTGTGCTGTTCTCAGTTTTGCTCAGCAGCCTGGAATGGGTTTAAGAAGAAGGACACCTGGACTTGTTTAGCAGTGGAGTTCTGCTGGGTGAGTGATGAAAAAGATGGGTCTACTCTAAATAGGAGAAAAAGTGAAGAAAAGCAGGTGGAGTTGAGGACCAGGTCTTTGGAACTGAGAGGTCAAGATGCTGAGTGGGATACTGAAGAGACCCAGAAGGCGGCAGGAGGCTCCGTGAATGGGGACCAGTGGGCACTTGGCAGGGACAGTGAGGGGAGGGGCTTGTGGATGGAGGGTGATTGTCCAAGCAGCAGAGATTCTCATCCAGGGTGGAGGGGCAGTTGGGGAGGACAGGATCTTCAGGGTTGAGCCACCTTCCAGGAAGGGCAAGAAGATGGAGAGAATGTTCTGTGCAGACATGGAACACATGGGAGAGTCTGTTAACCACAGACCCACTCCAGCGGGAACAGCGTAAAGATTGGGGAAGGAGCAGAGAGGTGTAAGGTTGGGTGAAGGGAGAGGAAGCATGGAGTAGCAGAGAAGGGGCAGGGAAGGTACAGCAGTTACAGAATTACATTTTGGCATGTGAGACCCAGCAGGGTTAGCTGATCCCAACCTAGCCAAGAGAATTAGCCCCAGTGCTCCAGCTTATACTCCGTGTCCTGGATTAACAGCATTTCAGAAAATAGATGCATATCAGGGGACTCTGGGAAGACTCAGCTTGCATTACTGACAGCCTTCCTCATATTTTGCTTGTATCATAGGGCATGTCTCTTCCCACTTGACAGATTTGTTCTGCAAACAACATGCGTCCATGATCTCTTACTGGCCTGTCATGCAGATATTTTTTACAGAGCAGAGGTTCTCATTCCTGCCCGCACAGTAGAATCACGTGGGGAGGTTTTAGTACATGCTAATCCCTGGGGCCCAAACCAGTGACTTCAGAACCTCTGGGGATGAGTTCATTAGAGTCTATATAATCAGTCTTAAATATCTTTTGGTCATGCTAAGGTGCGAGGAACCCAGGCCTTAGACCATTGCTGCCCAGTATGTGGTCCAGCAACCAGCAGCAGCAACATCACCTGGGAGCTTGATAGAAATGAAGATCCTCAGGACCTACCCTCAACCTCCCTACTGAATCAGAACCAGCATTTTAATAAGCGATCTTTCCCTTGGTGTTAACTGTGAACTTTAAGAAACCCTGCCTTAAAACAGTACTGAAGCCTGGTCCCACCTCTAGAGATTCTGATTTAACTTATCTGGGCTATGACTAGGGAATTGGAAGTTTCAAAGTCTTCCCAGATATTTCAAATTTTCAGCCAAGATTAAGATCCCTACCTTACAGCATTGAACAAAGCATCAGGAAAGGTTCCTGGGGCATTTTTATTCAACTGGGTGAATCATCGTCATCTTTGCTTAATGATTTCTGACCTTTTATTTAACTTGCCAATGAACTGCATTCGCTTCTCATTTTGGGGAAAAAACTGCCTGTCATAATCTTATGGCAGGAACATCATTTCTGCTCATCTTTCACAATGCTCATGGGAGGCTTAGTAACTGACAAGACAGGAAATACTGAACAACCGAAGGCTCATTACCTAAGGACTGGTTCATTTATTAAAGGAAAGAAAGCATTGCCTATAGGATCATCATTACAGAATACCAACCAACTCCTTGTGAAATAGAGAAGAACCTTCCTGATGGTGCTCATTTTACACACTAGCAAGGTTATGCTCAAAATTCGTCAAGCTAGGCTTGAGCAGTACGTGAACCAAGAACTTCCAGATGTACAAGCTGGGTTTAGAAAAAGCACAGGACCCAGAGATCAAATTACCAACATTCATAGAGAAAGCAAGAGAATTTCAGAAAAATATCTACTTCTGCTTCCTTGGTTATGTTAAAGCCTTTGACTTTGTAGATCACAACAAACTGTGGAAAATTCTTAAAGAGACGGGAGTACCATACCACCTTACCTGTCTCCTGATAATCCTGTATGCAAATCAAGAAGCAACAGTTTGAACCAGACATGGAACAACTGACTGATTCAAAATTGGGAAAGGAGTACGTCAAGGCTGTATATTGTCACCCTGCTTATTTAACTTCTATGAAGAGTACATCATGCAAAATGCTGGGCTGGATTAATCACAAGCTGGAATCAAGATTGCGGGGAGAAATATCAACAGCCTCAGATATGCAAATGTTACCACTCTAATGGCAGAAAGGGAAGACAAACTGAAGAGCCTCCTGATGACGGTGAAAGAGGAGAGTGAAAAAGTTGGTTTGATGACATGTGTTCCCATCACTTCATGGCAAACAGAAGGGGAAAAAGTGGAAGCAGTAACAGATTTTATTTTCTTGGGCTCCAGAATCACTATGGATGGTGACTGCAAGCCATGAAATTAAAAGACACTTGTCCTTGATAGGAGCAAAGACATGACAAACCTAGACAGAAAAGCAGAGATAGAAAGCAGAAATATCATTCTGCTGACAAAGATTTGTATAGTCAAAGCTATAGTTTTTCTAGTAGTCATGTATGGATGTGAGAGTTGGACAGTAAGAAAGTTGAGCACAGAAGAATTGATGCTTTTGAACTGTGGTGTTGGAGAAGACTCTTGAGAGTCCCTTGGACAGCTGGGAGACCAAACCAGTCAATCCTAAAAGAAATCAACCCTGAATAGTCATTGGAAGGACTAATGCTGAAGCTGATGCTCCAATACTTTGGCCACCTGATGCAAAGAGCTGACTCACTGGAAAAGACCCTGATGCTGGAAAGATTGAAGGCAAAAGGAGAAGGCAGCAGAGGTTAGATAGTATTACCAACTCAATGGACATGAATCTAAGTAAACTCTGGGAGATAGTAGAGAACAGAGGAGCCTGGCATGCTGCAGTCCTTGGGGTTGCAAATAATTGAACACAACTTAGTGACTGAACAACAATAGCATTCCTGATTAGCCTTCCACGACCTTGTTTGAATTGATACCGAAAGCCTTCTACAGCTTCCTTCAAGCCAACTGATTGCACAGGTCAAACAACAATAGTTTGTTTGCTGAAATGTTAGGTCATGACTATTACAGGAATTAAGATATAACAAGTGTTAATTTAGGCCTGAGTTTCCAGAGTATAATACAAGCTTAAAAGTACATTTTGCAAAAGATCAAGCTTGACAAGTGTTTTAACAATTCATTATACTGTATGAGTTATAAAGGCAAAGAAAATTTAAGGCACCTCAGTTAGCCCACATGACACTCAGATGTTTGAATGGTTAAATCACCCATTTTTGTGTGAGTGTTTAAGTCTCATGAAAAATAGATTATTTTTGTTGAGGACTTTCCCCAACTTTTTTTTTCTCACTTCTGAGTCAAACGCATGAACGCCTGAATCACTTTTCTCACCACTGATGATTGAAATTTGGCTTAAGAATTATTAAAATTAAATTAGTGCCAAGACAAAAGTACTACTTCTCAAGCCTTTATAAAGAAAAATATATCAATAGTCTTTTAAAATTATATAGGTTTCAGAAAACAAGAGATTTTGATTTCATTAGACTTGATATCAGTCTATAAGAAAGATGATCATTCATTTTTAAAATTCGATAAAGAGCAATTCAGTGGATTTGCAATTCAGTTTGAATTCTGCAAGATCATGTTCTTCTTTTTAGGAGGCCAAAAAAAAGCTATCAAAACTTGAAAAAAATATATGTATCTTCTCCATGTTCTGAGTGAGAATGAGCCATGAAACAGTTTCCTACCCTCTGCTCTCAGGCCTCAAATTATTTATTGAACATTTTCCTTTCTTAATAGCTCAAGGTAATATGCATTCTAGATTTCGTCTCCTGGCATAACCGAGAGTGCTTCCTAAACATTAGGAGGCTTACTGCTGAAGTCAGCCAGACAATATCATGCGTATTCCCCAGCAGGGAGATGAGAGAAGGTGGTATCTCCTTAACCATACTAGAACTTTTTCAGAACACTCCACCATCAACTGAGGTCATTGTCTTGGGTGTGTTACATAAGAGAGAATCTCTCTCACCCCCTCACCTGGCGTCTACTACATTGTTCTGAGTGCCATAGCAAGTGAGGTCAAATTTGCAATTTGGAACTTAAAATATTATAGAAAAACCCAGTTTTTCAACTAGTGCAGATGGATAGTTAGTCATTATTCATGCCTTATGCATTATGACTTTGTAGATTCATAGATCAATGATGAATTTTAAAATATCATAAAATAGGGTCAATTTACTTCTGAGGATTCTACTTGGAGGCAAGCTTAAAGTTGAGTGATGAAAATGACATTTTCCTGGAGTCACTTAGAATGGAGGATTGGATTTTATTACTGTGGTCATATGTACCTGACTGGGCTTCCCAGGTGGTGCAAGTGATAAAGAACCCGCTTGCCAATGCAGGAAGCATAAAAGACCCGGGTTTGATCCCTGGATCAGGAAGATTCCCAGAGGATGGCATGGCAACCCACTCCAGTGTTCTTGCCTGGAGAATCCCACGGACAGAGGAGCCTGGAGGGCCACAGTCCATAGGGCTGCAGAGCCGGACACAACTAAAGCAAGTTGTCATGGCGTGGCATATGCCTGACTACCAAACACACGACATGTTGACTACTAAAAAAAATGGGATCCCCAGTATTTAAAGTGGAAGTTGATGTAATCACATACTTGATCAGACCATCTCAAGTGACTCCACATGTAGATTGCAGATGGGTCTTGACCAGAAATCACTGCAGGCAAATGTCTACCAAGTTTCCTACTCCCTGTATTTAACACTTTGCATCATAAAAGCATCCTTTCCTACTAGGCACTCTTAGTTTCATGAAACTTTAACTTTATAAGAATCACTTATAGGACTTCTCTGGTGGCCCAGTGGTTATGATTATACATTTCCATTGCAAAGGGCATGGGTTCGATCCCTGGTCAGGGAAGTTCCACATCCCTCCCAGTGGACCTAAAAAAAAAAAAAAAAAAAAGACCTTCAATTAGGTCCTCTGGTTGACCAACTTTTCTTTTGGATTAATGCAGGGGTTCTTCTTGAGTTTCCTAAATCCTGCTTTTAGTGAGAGCTTTGATTAACTTTATAAGATGCAAATACAACTAAATTATTTGCCTGCTTCAGATAATCAGTGGCTTCCCACCATTCACAAAGTCACCAGGTCCAAAGTCTGCCCCTGCAAAACCCTGCCTCTGCCTAACCCTGCCTCTGCCTTTGTTCTAACCTCATCTGCCATTATTGCCTTACCTGTAGGCCTAGACTTCTGTGCCTTTGCACATGCTGTTCCCTTAACTGGAATTATCCCATCTGGAAAACTCTTATTTTCAAGACTAGCCTTTGACTTCATCTTCTCAATTCAGCCGTCCCTGAGCTGTCTTCTTGAGTGGTCCACTCTGTTCTCACCTCTTTACTTACAATGACATCAAGGTGTATATCCTTCTTCCATCCACTTTCCCTGTAGACCGAATGCAGGGTCCATGGATGGCCTCTTCATCACTGTGGGCATCTCACCTCTAGCATACCTGGTATATGGTGGCCACTTCTAAGGGACTTAGCGAATGAATGAATGAATGAGTGCCTCCCCAAGTGTCTAACAATAATGAGGGAAGGACTTGAGAATGGAGAGAACTTGACTTTTTCACTAAGCAGGCTAGAGTCCTACTTTATTTATTTAAAAAAAAAAAATACTGATTCATTTGGCTGTGCCAGGTCATGGTTGCATGCAAGATCTTTAGTTGCAACAGGTAAACTCCTAGCTGTGGCATGTGGGATTTAGTTCTCTGATGAGGGCTTGAACCTGGGTTCCTTGCATTGAAAGCACAGAGTCTTAGCCACTGGACCACCAGGGGAGTTCCCATTCTTTCTTTCTAATTCTAACAGGTGTTAACTCACTGCCTGCCTTTATGCCTTGTAACTTTCCCTCTTCTTTCCACTCCCATTCAAACCTGATAAAATATTACTACTTTCGTGTTGGTTTGTGCGTTAAAGTTCTCACAGTTCATGAGTCTAGAAGTAATAGGGACACACGCTTCCAAAATTTACTTGTGATTGTGAATAAAGGAGCTCATGATTTCCAATATTAACATGGAGGCCAAAATGTAATAGATAGGTCACAGGGGACATGAGTTTTGGTGAACTCTGGGAGTTGGTGATGGACAGGGAGGCCTGGCGTGCTGCAATTCATGGGGTCGCAAAGAGTCGGACACAACTGAGCGACTGAACTGAACTGAAAGTATCCTAAGATTTTGAAGTCCATTTTGAAGTTTAAGGTATAGTTTTTAAATATGAAATGCTATTCTCCAAGATAGACTTCTCTAATTGAATCGCATGGCAATGATTTGCAAATATTACGTTTAAAGAAAGGCCACAATATACAGAACCATGTATTGTCTTAAAATAACTGTATTATGCACATTAAAACATGGAGCGTTCCTTTCCGGTGTGATTGCTTTGTTTGATCAAATTGAAAGTCAGGCTTTCTATTTTGGCATTACGCCTTATTTCCTAGACTAAATGAAATTATTCCATTAGAGCAAATAGACGCTTGATAATGGTTTGATTCCAGTTTTAATTGGAATGCTGTTCTCAGAATATTTTACCATTCCAATATTATTCCTTGATACTGGATTTTCAAACAGAGACTATATGCTAGCGCTGGGTTACAGCCCTTAGAAGACTAGAATAGTTGAAATCCCAGGGGAATTTCAAACCGCGACCTTGTCTGAGGCAGAGACGGTGCTGTTTTCTGGCTGTCTGCTGGCAAGACGTATTTGGTTGATTGAAACAAAACGTTGAAAGAAACATCCCTTCTGAGGTTTGATGTCAGCTCCTCTCGGATGGGCACACATCTGGAGATGGATAAGCAGCTAACTACACAATTCCCCCTCTTGTTACTAGGGTAGTCTGCACCAAGGCATCACGATCATTTCTTTCTCCTTTTCTAAGGCTTCCTGACTGCAATGAGGCAAGAAGTGACCCGTGCCCACAAAGGCTGGGCCCTGGACTCTGTGACCATCCACAACGAAGTTCTGCGGCAGACCAAGGAGGAGGTCACATCACCCCCTGCGGTAGGTGCCACTGGGCAAGAGCAGGGCCACTTCTGGAGCTGGGGCTCCAAGTTCAAGTTCTGCTGAACATGGACCTATGAGCATCTCCATCAGGTCCTCTGGCTTTGCAGTGAGAGTTTCCTTGGTTGTAACCAGGAGACCTCAATGCCAACTCCTCCTGCATTTGCCAGAGTGCAGATGAATGATAAACACCAGGAAGTCCCCAGACTGCATTCTTTGTAATTAGAAGTTACATTTGTGTGTGCTCAAAAGGACTTTCTACACGTCTCCATCCACTGCTGTGGGGCACTCACAGAATTAATGAGGGTTAAGGGCAGTAGTGGGTTGCCATTTTCCAGTACTCTTGCCTGGAAAATTCCATGGACGGAGGAGCCTGGTAGGCTGCAGTCCATGGGGTCGCTAAGAGTTGGACACGACTGAGCAACTTCACTTTCACTTTTCACTTTCATGCATTGGAGAAGGAAATGGCAACCCACTCCAGTATTCTTGCCTGGAGAATCCCAGGGACGGGGAGGCCTGATGGGCTGCTGTCTATGGGGTCACACAGAGTCGGACACGACTGAAGTGACTTAGCAGCAGCAGCAAGGGCAGTAGAGACTAACAGGATTGGCAGTCCTGAGCTCTGGGGCCAGTTCCAGTCATGTCCCTTCTTAGCTGCAGGACCTGGGTGGAAGGACAACTTGCCTGGAAAATTCCATGGGCAGAAGAGCTTGGCGGGCTATCATCCATGGTGTTGCAAAGAGTTGGACCTGGTGCACACACCATACCATGCCACAGATTTAATGATGGTATCTAATGTGCTAATTTTCTGGGATTGCCCATGGTTTTACTGTCAAATCATGTACTTCAGATTTTGGTTCAAGAGGTATGGTTCTTATACTCTTGGCCCACATGGGGGATTTTAGAAACACTTTGCAGCTAACATCCCTCTCTTTTATTATAATATAGAGTTCCTTTCTCTTACCCAGTCCTCACTGGAAATGGAAAAATGGTCACCATCTTCTACTTAAGTGTATCTTATGAGCTTACGTGATTGTTGGAGTCTCCCCCATGATTCCCTTTAGACTTTTTTCTTACTGAGCACATGTTCTATGGCTCGCCACTGCCTACAAGATAACGTTCAAGCTCTTCAGTCTGGTATCGACAGTCTTCCGCCGTTAAGCCCTAACTTATTTTATAACCATTGACCCTGCTGCTAAATAAAATGCTTGGACTCTCCTGACCATCCAGCCTCTCTTGATGCCCACCCTCTCTCCTCCATGTTCCCAAGCGCAGTGCGCCCTCCAAGACCCTCTCCTCCACAAGCCTCCCCGAGCACGCCAACCCACGGTCACCTTGCACTTGCAGTCACTGCGCTCGGCCTCAGTCAGTGCTGTTTGTTAGGCAGCCCCTCTAACAAACGTGTGCTGGTGTTTGAGTCCTGTCTTTTATATTTTGTTCTGTGTGTGTGTGTGTGTGTGTGTGTGTGTGTGTGTTGTCTCCTGGTTTACTGGTGAGGCCCTCAAGGGTAAGTCCTACTGTGTGAAAGGCAGATACAGGATGAGGTCAGCCAGTCTTGGACTGATTCTCCCCTGCCCTGCCCATCACTTCCGCTCTTGCTCTGCATGTCTGACCTCTGGGGGGCACTCACATGAAGTTAGAACCACCTGTTGGCTTGCTCAGTGCAGGCTGAGATCCCGAGTGGCACCGAGCTCTGAATCCTGTCCTGGGTGCTCCCTCAGGACCCTGCACCAACTCAGAACACCCCTGTCAGAGACTTTCATTTGCAGCAGAGGCAATCTGGCGGGGCTGGCTGAGTCTTTGGTCCCAGGCTGGTCACCCCTAGGCTCAAATCACCAGTAACAGAAGCATTTCTATGGCACTCATGTGCTCATGTATGTGCTTAGTCACTCAGTCATGTCTAACTCCTTGCAACCCTATGGACTGTAGCCCACCAGGCTCCTCTGTCCATGGGATTCTCCAGGCAAGAATACTGGAGTGGGTTGCCATACCCTCCTCCAGAGGATCTTCCCAACCAGGAATCAAACTGGGATCTCCTGCATTTGCAGGGGGATTCTTTACCAGCTGAGCTACCAGGGAAGACCATAGCCTCCAGCTGTGCCACAGAGCAACAGTGGGCTCAGTATTTCACCAAGGAATGCATCCACTGGTGTTTTCTTCTTTGGGGAGCGTTTTAAGATTGCTGTGCATTCTCTTTCCAAACTGATGACCTTCGTTACAGCATTGGGTGCCCATCTCCCAGCAGGTAACTTTTTAAAACTTCCTGCTATCTTCCGCTTGGCTCTTCCAGGAAGGCGTATACATTTATGGGCTGTACATGGACGGAGCAGCCTGGGACAGACGGAATGGGAAGCTCACAGAATCCACCCCCAAGGTGCTCTTCACACAGCTGCCTGTGTTGCACATCTTTGCCATCAATTCCACGGCGCCCAAGGACCCCAAGTTGTACGTGTGTCCGATTTACAAGAAGCCCAGGCGGACTGACTTGACCTTCATCACTGTGGTGTATTTGCGAACAGTCCTCTCCCCCGATCACTGGATCCTGAGAGGCGTGGCCCTTCTGTGTGACATCAAGTAAGTTCCTTTCCACCTGCTGAGGGCCCTGGAGCCAAGTGGGCAGTCAGCGCTGTCGAGAGACTCAGGGAGGCATGTCTTTCTCCCTTATAATTGCTTGATTACTCTTTCTAAATTAAAAAGTTGATATCTTACAATCACTTGGATGTGTATGTTTTCTCTCATATCAATATTTGGAAATACAATTCAAAAGTAAAGTTTTTTTTTTTATGCCAGGCAGTCATATTCCATTTATAATTATTTTTTAGATAAAGTCCTATTTTCATGTTTGAATACTTTGGAAGATTTGAATTTTTAAAAACTAAAAGTATTAATTTGTTGCATCCCAAAAAAGAGTCTAGTAGGTGCAATCGTCTCTCTCAAATAAAACCCACCTTTCCTTTTAATAACATCGACCCAAGCCTGAGTTTATGCAAGTATGCTATCTTTTGCTTGTTGTTTGCATTTGGTCCTCTCTCCGTGTTTGTGAAGTGGGAACTGGAGGGGTAGTCAGTTCCCCCTTGGGACTGATGGCTGGTGGTGTGAAATATCTGAGACAGAAAATCCACTGGGATGGCTGCCCTTGCAATTTAATTTTATTCAGTATTATTTTTAAGTGCTTTTGAGGCCCAGAGAGCTCTGAGTCTCTAGCTCTCCCCTCCCAACTCCAACTCCACAGGAGATAATGAAGCACACATTTCTAGGCAGCAAATGTAGAAGGAAAAAACAAACTCCATCAAATGAAATTAGGTTACATGCTGAATGCCTTAAACAGCAAAGTCTTTAAAAAGTGGAGCTATTTCTTACTCCGTAGCTAGTCTGAAACTCGATATGAACCTTTATTTCCTGCTAAAGGAAATTGTCAATTTAACAAAACAGATGGGGTCTTATATTGAACGTTCAGGCAGCTTCTGTCTAATGAAGAAGTGTCTCTGTGGTCTTCCCATCTAGAATCCTCTTGCCTGCCCCCAGCTAAATCCTCAAACTTCCTCCCCTCTGTCTGTTCTGAAGGAGGGGGATGTTTCAAGTTGCCTTGCTCCCCTCTCATCCCTGTGTCACTCTGATCAGAGATGGCCAAGAAAGAGCCCAGGTAAGGTGTCTAGAGAAGAACCCAGAAGAAATTCCACCATAGTCTAGAGCAGGGGTCCCCAACCTCTGGGGATCTAATGCCTGATGACCTGAAGTGGAAGCGATGTAATAATAAGAGAAATAAAGTACACAATAAATGTAATGCACTTGAATTATCCCTAAACCATCCCACCCTCCGTCGAAAAATCGTCTTCCATGAAACTGGTCCCTGGTGCCAAAAGGTTAGAGACCCCTGGTCTTGTGTACTTTCAAACAGTAGACAGTACGTTATAGGGTGCAGTGTATTCCAGCCATGGCCTCTGCTGTGCTCTTGATCCTGATTCGATGTCAAAGCCATAGCACTTTCCAGGACTGTTTTTTTAAAAATCAAGTAAGCAAGCCCCAAGTGTTTTGGCTCTTCCCTCAGCCTGTAGTCACACTAAAAAGATAGCATCCTCTGGGAAGACTGACCTGAACAGAAGCTAGCATCTGGAAGCAACCACTCTGTCTGGGTAAGCAGAGCAGAGGCAAGACACGTTACAACAAACCAGACTACAAATTCTCAAATAAAGCACATTTTATTCATTTCCCGTTCAGGTGCCAAAATTACTGAAGCAAGTCACATTGTCTGACCCCCTGGATGTCATGGTAGGTTTTCAGAGAATAACTATTAGATTCAATGTTTTCTTTTCTTTTTAAAAATATATACACATTTATTTGTTTATCTGGCAGCTGGGGTCTTAGCTGCAGCGCGTGGGATCTTCCTTGCGTTGTGTGGCGTCTGTTGCTGGGCACATGGGCTCAGTGGTTGCGGCACACGGGTCTAGTTGCTCCTCTGCATGTGGGATCTTAGTTTGCCCACCAGGGATCAAACCCACATCCCCTGCATTGCAAGGTGGAGTCTATATATTTATTTTGGGCGTGCTGGGTCTTTGTTGCTGTGCGGGCTTTTCTCTAGTTGCAGTGATTAGGCTTCTCACGGCTGTGGGCTCTCTTGTTGCTGAGCATGGGCTCTAAGGCGCACAGGCTTAGTTGCTCCCACGTGGGATCTTCCTGGGTCAGGGATCAAACCTGCATCTCCTGCATTGCAGGCAGATTACCACTGAGCCACCAGGGAAGCCCTCAAGGCGGATTCTTAACCTCTGGACCACCAGGGACGTCCCAGTCCAATGTTTTCTAATGACTTGAATGTCCTATGAAAAATTTGGGAAAGAGATGTGAAGGGTGTGAATCTAGCAAAGATCATGGATCAGACTGTTTAAAGCCACACACACAGCATTTCCTGGGAATTCTCCACTGTTGCAGATTATTTTGTTCTGTGTCAACCCCAAGGAGAGAGATATGGGTGCTGAGGCTTCCTCAGGAACGGACACCTGGCTTCCAAGTGGTGCCCCCAAAACTAGTCTTCCTCGTGGTGGGTACCCCTCCACTCTCCCTATTGTACAGAGCTGGCTGGGGTCCAGGTCAACTTGCCTTCTCTGGGCTTACTTAATGCTTTCCTTAGATGTTTTGAGCCACTGAACTTGAATAGGCACATAACCATTTTCTCAGAAAAATTGTTGCTCTTTTACTAATTACATAATTTGCCACACTTGAGTGAGGGAGACCTGGTGAGCATAAAAGAGCAGAGGACCAAGGACTAGATGGTTAAGCCAGCTGAAGCTGGAAGAGAGAAAAAGTAATTTTTGGTTCCTCCTTAGAGTCAGTCCACATAGTCTCATTTTGGTCTCAGCAAAATGTGCCACAGAGTTTATGCCTTTGTTGATTTAAAATGTTCTTTTAGTTTGGACTTTGCATAAAAATAAGGCTGAAAGAGAAGTGGCCCGAGATATATTGTGAAAGGAACTGGTCTTGAGGGTGATGTTGCATGAACAGGCCCCACTATCTCTCATCAAAGACCTCAGGTGGATACGGGACTCGCCTGGAGTGTGAATGTGACTCAGGTCCATGGGTGAAGTACAAAGAAATGGTTAAACTCAGGGCGAGGGATGAACTTGAAGACAAGGTAGCATTTCACTTGGGTCTTGGTCACAGATGGTACCAAGATAGTAGATGGACGCATTCAAAGGAAGGGAACGGTGTGAGGGAAAGAACAGTATAAAGATGGGAAACCATGGAATGTCCAGAGACGGAGACCAGACTGTGTAAAGTCCTCCTTAAGAGCCTTTGAAAGTTAAAAAATAAAAAAAAATAAAAAAGAAACATTTCCATCTTCTGCAACATATACTCCAAATACCAAAGCCCTCCATGACCTGGCCTAAAGTAAAATTTCTGTCTGTCCCCGACCCTATCACTCAACTTGCTCAATTCGTTCTGCTATTCGGACTGTTTTGTGTTGAGGGAACATGAAATATTTTCATCCTCGGGTTGTTTCTCTTATCAAGGAAAACTTTCCCACATAGAATAGCTGGAACTTTCATATATTGCTAGAGGCAATGTAGTAATAAAATAGTACAACCACTTTGGAAAACAAGTGGATGGTTTCTTAAAAGTTGCATATATGATCCAGTTGCTCCACTCCTGAACATTTACCCAAGAGGAATAAAAGCATGGTGCCTACAAAGGCTCACCCGTGAATGTCCATAGAAACGTCATTCGTATAGCCCACAACTGGAAACAACTCGATTCCAAACAAACTGGATGGCTAAACCAACTGTATCACACCCATTCTACGGAATACTGCTCAGCAGTAACACGAAGCAAGCTATTAATGGACAGACTTGGATGAACCTCAGAATAATTATGCTGAGTGAAAAAAGCCAGGCAAAAGATGCATAACGTATAGTTCCATTTATATACAAAATTCTAGAAAAAGCAAACTAATCGATAGCTACAACAGAACAGTGGTTATCTGCGGTGAGGAGTTGGGGGACAGGCAAGGAGGAAAAGACTGCAGAGGAGCAGGAGGAAGACTTTGGAGGTGACAGATGTGTTGTTTCTCTTGACTGTGGTGATTTCAGACATGTTAAAATGTGCCAAATTGTATTCTTTGAACATGTTCAGCTTATTGTATTTCAATTATACCTCAATAAAGCTGCAAAGAAAAGTTCTCCCAGAACCACTTGATCCTTTCTTCATGTTCTGTGAGGACTTCCATGACCCCTTGCACTCCCTCAGGTAGGATTTATTGCTCTTTCTGCACTTGGATTGCAGCTGAATTTAGCAATTTTCACCCTGGGAATTAATACCATGTATGTATGTCTCCTCATTATGTCCCAGGCTTATTGAAAGCAGAGTCTGGCTTTGGGGCACCCCAACAAGTGTTCAGTGAATGCAGAAGGAAAGAACAGCACGTGACCCGATTTGACTGGCAAGTGTAGACAAATGATGGGGAAGGAGGTCATGTTGCAGGGGCTGTGTTGGGAATATGACAGAAGGACAGTGGGGAACCGCAGGAATGGAAGGGAGTGGGTGAGTACAGAGGCTATTTCTCTATACCCGACAAAGTAAAGTGAGCACTGGAATGAGGGAGAAGACCATTAGAAAGGCAGTAAAACAGGTCATGTGAAAGATGCTATGGAGTTCAAATTGGGGCATTTGGAAACTAAGCTGATGAGATGAATAGTGAGCAGGAATAGATATAGCAGTTTAAACTCAAACATCCATTGTCAGGTGGATGGATAAAGAAGATATGGGGCATATATACAATGGAATATTACTTCGTCATAAAAAAGAATGAAATAATGCCATCTGTAGCAACATGGATGCAACTAGAGGTTATCATGCTAAGTGAAGTAAGTCAGAAAGACAAGTACCGTGTGATGTCACTTATATGTGGGATCTAAAATATGACCCAAATGAACTTATCTATGAAACAGAAGCAGACTCACAGACACAGAGAACAGATTCGTGGTTGCCAATGGGAGACACATGCGGGAAGGTTGGAGTGGGAATCTTCGATTAGCATGTGCAAACTATTATATATAGGATGGATAAACAACAAAGTCCTTCTGTACAGCACAGGGAACTGTATTCAGTATTCTGTAATAAACCATAATGGAAAAAAAGAAAAATATAGCAGTGCCTGGAGAGTCTGCCTGCTGCCAAGTCGCCTCCGTCGTGTCCGACTCTGTGCGACTCCATGGACTGCAGCCTACCAGGCTTCTCCAGCCATGGGATTCTCCAGGCAAGAACACTGGAGTGGGTTGCTATTTCCTTCTCCAATGCAGGAAAGTGGAAAGTGAAAGTGAAGTCACTCAGTCGTGTCTGACTCTTAGCAACCCCATGGACTGCAGCCTATCAGGCTCCTCCATCCATGGGATTTTCCAGGCAACAGTACTGGAGTGGGGTGCCATTGCCTTCTCCCCTGGAGAGTCTAGTTGGATGTTTCTTCTATCATTACAATTTGAGGAAAAGAGCTGTTTTCCTAGCCAAGTGCTTATAAATAACTGCCAGGGTCTCTGAAAAAAGACTCAAAGATCTGTGTGCTCACTGTCACCCACGATGAAGTCTGTGCCTTAATAACACCATGTTACTGGGTGCCCTTGACATGAATTAACTTAATGTTATAATGTAACCATTATAACAACCCTATGAAGTCTGATAGCATTATTACCATTTCACAGAGGAGGAGATTGAGGCCCAGAAAAGCTAAATAATTTCCCCGGGTTCTCCCAGCTGGTAACTGACAGAGCTGAGATTTGGACCCAGTCTATGCTCTGATGAACTTTGCAAGGCAGTATTGGATTTTTTGTTTAAGCCAGAGTCTAATGAGATAAAAATCATCATTGTGTGTAGAAAATAGTGCATCCGTGTTTCTCTGACTTGTTCATTTGAGCCGCTTTTGTTGTCTGGATGGAAAGGATAAGGTGCATGGGAGAGAGACTATCAGGCAAATATCAGCATTTGGGGGCTTCCCTGGTGGCTCAGTGGTAAAGAATCTGCCTGCCAGTGCAGGAGATGAGGGTTCGGTCCTGATCCGGGAAGATCCCACAAGCCACAGAGCAACCTAGCCCGTGTACCACCACTATTGAGCCTGTGCTCTAGAGCCCAAGAGTCACGACTACTGAGCCCATGTGCCGCAACTACGGAAGCCCTGGCGCTCTAGACCCCGTGCTCCACAACCAAATAAGCCACTGTAATGAGAGGCCTGTGCAACACAGGTAGAGAGTAGCCCCTGCTTGCTGCAACTAGAGAAAAGCCCGCACAGTAACTAAGACTTAGCACAGCCAAAAGCTATTTCATTTTAATAAATAATGAAATATTTTAATAAATAATGAATTTTAAAATAGCAGCATTTGTATGGTGTGCAAGCAAATTGTACATTTAAAATTCAAGAATTTTGAAAGGAATTAGTCGGTTCGTTTAACATGCTTTTTCTGGGCTTTCTTGAACAGTCTAGACCAGCAGGTGTATTGTTAACAGGAAGGAGGTGAAGGAATTAGCTCTAGACTCTTAAGTGAGAAGACTAGTGGTCTGGTCCTTGGACCCAGGCCCCCTGTAGGGTGGCTTCCTTGTCCATATGCAGAAGAAGAAAAAGAAACTAAGATGGTATTTTAAAGAACACACTTCAGCAAAGAATAAAAGAGAGCAAAAGTATGGAAGAAAATTCACTATCCTAAATGGATAAAAAAAAAGGCAGAAGGACTATGGAGATCCTTTCCATTTTCTCCAAAAAGCCACTCACAGTTAAAATAGCTCAGTGACTTAAACCTAGGTGCCTAATAGAATCTCCAATTTTTTTTCAAGATTTCAAAAAGTGATCTTGTTTTAGATGTAAAAAGATGTCACAGGACAACACTCTGGGATAGGACCTGTAGCATACATCCCCCAAATAGGCCTATTGAATGGACAAGGAATCCACCCAGGGTCATCTAGGGCTGTATAAACATTGGCTTAGGAGCCTTTGGTACATTGATAAAAATTTCCACTCATCACAGACACTAAACATTTTGCTCCCTCCCTGACTTAGGTCAGATTCTCTGGAAACAGACTCAGAGCTAGGGATCTGAGTACAGATTTCCTGGGGAGATCTCTTGGGAACAGCACTCCTTGGGAGTGAAGGAGGCAGGAGTGGGCAGAGGGAGAAGCTGGGCTGCGATGCGGGCACAGCAAAGGCCTCAGCCACCCCATGGAGCTGTAAGACAGGGAGGGTGCTGCAAGTGGCCCCACACGAGCCCTGGGAACAAGGGGACCCGGCAGATACATCATGTGCAGCCCACACTCCTGGTGGCTCAGAGAGGAGAGCCTGGGATCCAAGAGGGACCCAGGTGGTGCACAATGTCCATGGATTACCTTTCTTCCTCCACACGCTTGCTTTTCTCCTCTCGTTCTCTTTCTCCATCTCCTTTGATTTGAAAGCAAATGATGAACATGTTTCTCTGGCTTCCTCTTTATGGTCCCTTCTGAGGAGCTTAACAACTTCAGCGAGAGTATATCTGACATCTGCATGCCGACATCCCTGAAATGCAGGGAGCTTTCCCAGTGCCTGGAGTAGTGGGAGAAGAGACCTGGGGGTGTGTGATTCCTGTCCCTCCTGAGTGGCTGGGGAACAGGGGGTCCCTGCCTGGAGGAGCCCCCGGGGCTGAGTGGAGCCACCGAATAGACATTGAAAATCCCTCAAAGTACAAAGCAACTGAAATCTGAAAGCATCTACTCTTCATGACTACTTTGCTCACAGACTTAAATTTCTAAGACTCCTTGAAAGAGAGCTGTATCCAGTCTTAGAGAAAGATGACTTTTGTACCTTCAGCACCTGGATAAAAGTCCACTCCATTGCTTCTGTCTTCTGGCATCCAGCTTTGACTGCAAAAAAGAACCATGTTCTTTGAACACTCAAGTCTTGATTTACATATAGCCTTCTGAGATGAATATAAACACTTTGGAGTCATGCTCAAGAAATGAAAATAATCTTTGTCTACCTTGAATGAATACCCGTTCCTCAGAAGCCACTGGTTTATAGCAGATTCTCCCAATCTGTTCCATTCCCCTCAAAAGGCGCCAGGGAGGGCGGGGACCCACACTGCTCCATCCCCCAGGGCGTGTGTAACCACCCACGTTGGGAGTGTGGGATGCGGCAGGCTGTCAGGGTTACAGTTGCTTCTTTATAAACAGTTTTAATTGAACAGGTGTCATCAAGGAGCACGGAAATTCCTCTGCGCCTCGCACATGTGTCTTTCTGGCAGCTCCCTGCCTTTCCCCCACAGAAGCCACCCCTCATTTTCACTCAGACTGGGGCTGATTAATTAAAGCACCTCCTCACCATTTCCAGGCAAAGTCCTCATTTGACCCCGTGCAGATATTCAATGCTTCAGCCTCTAATTTCCTGGCACTTTCACAACCTCTTCAAGATGGTGTTTATGAAAGGGGGACTCTTTCCCCGTCTCCCAACTGACAGATTCATGGTATTTCTGTCACTGGGACCCCAGGCTCCCCAGACAGGTGATCGAGGACTTCAGCCCGTGTCTGGGGGGTAAGGACCCCCATCTGTCGTTTGCAGTTTCCGGGTATTCCTTTCTGATTATGTAAATCCTCTCCCTTACTGTTGTGTCTCTTCTATTGTCCCTTGGTGAGAACCTGAATGCAAGGCTGCCAGACAAATAGAAAATAGCCCTAATAGTCCGTCTCTCTATCTCTCTCCCTTTGTCTCTCTCCAGACCTAGGCGGTTAGCTAGGCCAAATCAGAAGCTTTGCCTGTTATGTGTCATCCCCTCTCTTGGGGAAAGCAGTCACTTTTAGTGTTTTTCAATGTTTATGGAATCTTTTTAGAGGATGGCCTTGCTCTTTCTGCCTACTCTGCTTTCTCCAGGAGCCCAGGCCAGTCCTTGGCTGCCATCAGTCAACTGGCACATGCAGAGGGTTCCCTGGTGGGTCCCGGATCCAACAGCACCCTCGGGCCCCTCCACTGTTCAGGGAACCTTGTGGGACCACTGGCCCAGGTGGTGAGCTGATGCATTTCCTCATCCAGCCTGGTCCATGCCTCTCACATGCCTGCTTTGCCTTCCAGGCTCCTCAGAGAGCTGGGCCTGGTGCCCTCAGGAGGAAGGTCGCATTCACACTCATTTGCTCACATTAGCTGCTCCAGAGGCCCCACCAGGGGAGAGCAGGTGGTCGCTTGGGTCAGGTAAGCCCCTGCCAGGTCACTGCTCTTGGGTCTGTCTCTTCCTCTCATCCTGGAGGAGGCCCTGGTTGGGAAGGAGCTAGGGTGCTGCCAAGGTCTTCTCCTGACATCTTCTAAGAGCCCCAGAAGGGCTCCAGAGCCAAGGGCAAGGAGGTGCCTGTCTTCCATACCATTTGTCCCCAAAACGAATTACGTGTGCATTCGCCCTCTTCTGGGGAAAAGTCTGGGCTCTTTAAGAGTCATCTTAATCAGAGTCATCTTCACTTCCATCATTTTCTTGGGAAACTCCAGCTTGACCAACACACGATGTTAGATATCTGCCTCGTCCAGCCATGAGGTCCTGCAAGTCTTCACTCCATTCTCATCCAAGGGAGTTGGAGGATGTGTCTCCAGGTCAATTTATGTATTAATTTGTCACTCACTGCATAATATTTAGCACTGCGATAAAAAAACAAATAAGCCAATACTATGAGGAATTGATTTTCCCTTCCACATCTGTTCACAGAGACATAAATCTAAAGTTTTGCTATTTTAAAAGCCTCCCGTGCAAATATAATCTAAAATTGCTAGGCTTTGAGGTTGGGCTTTTCTGTCAAAGGATGTTTATGGACCTGCTGCCTAGAGCCTGGCTGCTCATCTTCTGCCTCCAGGCCCCAAAGACATCGATTATCTCTTGAGGTCCTTCTCAACTCATTGCCAATTAATAGGGTGATATTGAGCATCTTTTGTGCACAAGCTCCATGCTGACCTTCAGCTAAGATGCAAGAGGGACCCTGGCCTCAGGCATGTGCTGCAGCAGAGCACACTCAGTCTGCACTCAAACAGCCACGATGCAAGTCAGAGAGTGATGACAGTGAAAGATCAAGTGGGTGTGGGAGTGAGAGATCAGATCAGATCAGTCGTGTCCAACTCTTTGTGACCCCAGGAATCACAGCACGCCAGGCTTCCCTGTCCATCACCAACTCCCAGAGTTCACCCAGACTCAGGTCCATCGAGTCAGTGATGCCATCCAGCCATCTCATCCTCTGTCGTCCCCTTCTCCTCCTGCCCCCAATCCCTCCCAGCATCAGGGTCTTTTCCAATGAGTCAACTCTTCCAATGAGGTGGCCAAAGTACTGGAGTTTCAGCTTTAGCATCAGTCCTTCCAAAGAAATCCCAGGGCTGATCTCCTTCAGAATGGACTGGTTGGATCTCCTTGCAGTCCAAGGGACTCTAAGAGTCTTCTCCAACACCACAGTTCAAAAGCAGCAATTCTTCGGCGCTCAGCCTTCTTCACAGTCCAACTCTCACATCCATACATGACCACAGGAAAAACCATAGCCTTGACTAGACGAACCTTTGTTGGCAAAGTAATGTCTCCGCTTTTGAATATGCTATCTAGGTTGGTCATAACTTTCCTTCCAAGGAGTAAGCGTCTTTTAATTTCATGGCTGCAATCACCATCTGTAGTGATTTTGGAGCCCAGAAAAATAAAGTCTGACACTGTTTCCACTGTTTCCCCATCTATTTCCCATGAAGGGATGGGACCAGATGCCATGATCTTTGTTTTCTGAATGTTGAGCTTTAAGCCAACTTTTTCACTCTCCACTTTCACTTTCATCAAGAGGCTTTTTAGTTCCTCTTCACTTTCTGCCATAAGGGTGGTGTCATCTGCATATCTGAGACTGGACTTTTTCAAGTCAAGGGTTGGGCAAGGCCCTTGGAGGAAGCAGAATTTAAGCTGAGCCATGAAGGATGGATGGGATCTGACCAAAGGCAATAGAGGAGAAGAGCATTTTAGGGAGAGAGTGCAGTGGGAGCAAAGGCCAGATGTGGATAAAGGCTGGCCGACAAGACGACAACCATGACAACAAACCCTAGTTGGCTGCAGCACAGGACACTTGAAGACGGCCGGGAGGGCCAGGAAAGGTCAAGAATATTGTGGGAATGACCATGGAGTTTCCTCGTGTCTAGGCTTAGCCGTTTCCAGTGCTCTTAACACATGGATCCTCTCATTCTGAAGGTCACAACAGTCCTGTGGGTAGGGATGATTATACAGGTGAGGAAACCGAGACTCAGAAGGTGGAGGTGATCTGCTTTAGGGGACAAAGGACAATAGCAGAGGAACCAGGGTGAGAGCCCAGGTCTTCCCACACCTGACTGGCCTCTCCTGCTAAACCAGGGAGTAGATGAGAGCCTGCAAGAAAACTTGCTCCTTAGTACCCGGCCGTGCTGTCTGTCTGTGGAACTTCTGTTTGTCGCTTTGCTCTCAGGATTTTTCTTTGGTTTGGTTTGGTTTTAGGTTGGCTGTGTTGGGTCTTAGTCACAGCACGTGGGATCTAGTTCCATGACCAAGGATAGAACCTGGACCTCTTGCGTTGGGAGTGTGGTGTTTTAACAACTGGACCACCAGAGAGGTCGTTGCTTTCATGTTTAATTCACTGATTTTTCTTGGTATAAGAGCACCATGGGGGGGTCACCCCTGGAGACTCTGGTGTGGGTCAGTGAGGTCAAGCTGCAGGTCTTGGATGTGATGTTGAAGTGACCTTGGTAAAGCTGGCAGAGACCTGCCATCAGTGGCAGCTTCCTGGGCACAGGGGCCAAGGCAATGCCCAGGGCAGTGTCGTGTCACCATGTGGGGCTTGCTGATCTCGTTCCCTGGCAGTCCCAGCGCACCAGGATTACGAAGAGCATGGTCAGGATGAAGGCCCCGTGTGTACCTCTTGGGCCGCTTGACATCCAGAGCGACATGACTGTTGCAGTCTCCAGTGGTTACAGTCACCTTGAACCTGGCCTGCTGGCCAGCCTAGGTCTGCTTTTGCACCAGCGTGATCTTCAGATCCTTGTCCTTGATGGGGTAGCCCTGGAAAAGTGTCAGTGATCTCGAACTCCTTGCTGCGCGGGGCAGAGACCTGATCTCTGTGTCCTGGATCTACACAACCTGTCCTGATGACGGGGACACATTCCTTGTCCTCGATTTTCCTCCATGAGCTTGGGCGCCCTGGCCCTGGTGTTGACCACAGCTGAGACCCCAGCCCAGGTGCTGCCAAATTCTCCACAGCCTCCTCTGCTGGAACCCTTGGGCCCTCCAGACTCTGCCACACCACCGGCATCAGCTTTTGTCTCAGAGAAGTGTTTGTGCCCTTTTCCATGGCAAAACTGTCGTCCTTGGCATTAATTCTGTGAGCCTACCCCACCCCGAGGAGCTCCCTGTGAGAGCACTTGGGTGGTGGTGGGATGGGGCATCTGAGCCATTAAGTGCCAGGTAGGCTCATCAGCTTTGTTTGCCATCCCGTTTGGCAAATGAGCCAGAAACCAGGGCATCATCGAGTGCATGGAGGGTGAAAGCTTTCATAACAGGGAAGGAAGTGACTCTGGGTTGGCCTTGGGAGGGGAAAAATGAAATAGACTGGGTCCTCAGAAAATGCACCTGCCGGGCAAGGCCGCAAGTTAACTCGAGGCCAGGTCTAGAGGTCAGGCCACAACAACAGAGGGAGACTCTGAGTTTCCTCCAGCCACAGGCCGGTCTCAAATCCTAAAGTATTATCATCACTAATAGAGACAGAACTGAGAAAGGACCAGAAACGGGAGCGGAAGTTTCTGGACTGTGATCCTGTGGAGGTGCAGGAGGCACCTACAGGGTCGGAGATCCATCCTGCAGGCCTCAATGGCTGCAGTCACTTCAAGCTGGACCCCAGGTGTGACCTGTAAGGTCCGAGGAACAGAGATGCTCACCAGATCCACACTCAGAGACTCAGGTATGATGGTGCAGGCAGCTGGGAGGAGCCAGCCCGGACATGTCTGCATTCTCCCTTTTGCATTTGTTTTCTGCTATTTAGGAGAAGCGCGTGAGCAAGTACCACATTGCTTTCATCGAGGGAGTTGATTTTGTCCAGCCTGAGTTTGTTAAAGAGTGCATGATCAGACAAGAGTCGGGCTATTGTCCATCCTCCCCTGCCTTGGGGGACTCTGCTAGGCTCTACACTGTCCTTGACTCAGCCCTGGAGATGATCCCAGCTCCAGAAAGCCCGTGACAGCTTCCCCATCCTGGCTCGGAGCCGTTCTTTTCAGAGAGAACTTCTGGGTCCTTCAAGTCCCTCCACAGGGCATCTCCGGCCCCGGCCTGTGGGGCCTGTGACTGGCTGGTCTGCAGGATGCTACCAGAGGGAAACAGCTGGGGAGAGTTTCTGATAAAGAAACTGTCACTGCTGGCCTGGTTAGCCTGTCAGCCTGTGGACACCACTTATCTTAGACCTGGTTGACGGTTTCATTTCTCATTTTGGTCACAGTGGGCTTCTCAGCCTCGATGAGGTGCTGAAAGGCTATGTACAATGAGGCCAGTGTAGTGCTTCCTTTCAGTTGATTTCCAAACATGAGATTTGGCACGTTTCCTCTTTTCTTGCACAGCATTAATTCAGTGAGGGGGCATTGTGGGCTCTTGTCATAACCCACCCCCTCCTCACCCCCCAGAGAGCAGGCAGACAGGTGGGAATACCTTGGGGTGAAAGATAGGAACCAGGGACTTCCCTGGTGGTCCAGTGGCTAAGACTCCATGGTCCCAATGCAGGGAGTCCCAGTTTGATCCCTGGTCAGGGAATTAGATCCCACATGCAGCAACTAATGATCCCACATGCTGCAATGAAGACTGAAGATCCCTCACGTCACAACTAAGACAAATAAAAATATAAAGATAGGAGCCATATGAATAAGGTAAAATGGGAGCCCTGGCCACATGATCCCAAATGTCCTCTGTGGTGCTGTTATCCAGTGACCAAGGGGAGGAGGAGATTGAGCCAGAGGGAGGGGTCTCATTCACCTACTCGCAGGTACAAAGAGGGGACCTCCAGAAGGCCCCCCTGGCCTGACCAGCACTGCTCCCAGGGACACCCAGCAGCAGTGTCTCTAGGGGTAGATTAGCTGCAGTGACAGGTCCCCAGTCTCAGTGACCTAACATGATACACCCCAGGGCAGGGCAGCAGGAAACTCTGCCCCATGCAGTTAGCCAAGGACCCAGGCTCCTTCTGTCTGGTGGGCCTTGGAGTTCTGCACTGGATCATCTGTGTCCAACTGGTTGGTGGAGGCGGAGAAGGTATGGAGGAGGAGAAGGTGTGGAGAATCATGTGGGAGGTTTTCTGGGCCTATGCCACTTTCCTCCACGATCCACTGGCCACATGGAACATCAAGGGAGACTGGGAAATATGGTGGTCTCAACAACTAACAGGCTAAATTGTATTCTCCCACAAAAGATATCTTGAAGTCCCAACTCTTAATAGCTTAAAAAGTGACCTTTGTTTGGAAACAGGGACTTTAGAGAGGTAATCAAGTTAAAATGAGGTCATTAGAGGGGACCCTAATCCAATATGGAGAACCCACTCCAGTATTCTTGCCTGAGAGAATCCCATGGACAGAGGAGTCTGGTGGGCTATAGTCTATGGGATCCCACAGAGTCCCACACTATTGAAGTAACTTAACAGGCACGCACAATCCAATGATTGGTGTCCTTGTACAAAAGGGAAGTTTGAAGACAGGTTCAGTTCAGTTCAGTTGCTCAGCTGTGTCCGACTCTTTGCGACCCCATGGACTGCAGCACACCAGGCTTCCCTGTCTATCACCAACTCCCAGAGCTTACTCAAACTCATGTCCATTGAGTCGGTGATGCCATCCAACCATCTCATCCTCTGTCATCCATCCCTTCTCCTCCCACCTTCAATCTTTCCCAGCATCAGGGTCTTTTCAAATGAGTCAGTTTTTCGCATCAGGTGGCCAAAGTATTGGAGTTTCAGCTTCAGCAGCAGTCCTCCCAATGAATAGTCAGGACTGATTTCCTTTAGGACGGACTGGTTGGATCTTGTAGCTGTCTAAGGGACCCTCAAGAGTCTTCTCCAACACCACAATTCAAAAGCATCAATTTTTCAGCACTCAGCTTTCTTTATAGTCCAACTCTCATATCCACACATGACTGCTGGAAAAACCATAGCTTTGACTGGACGAACCTTTGTTAGCAAAGTAATATCTCTGCTTTTTAATAAGCTGTTTGGGTTGGTCATAAACTTTTCTTCCAAGGAGTAAGCGTCTTTTAATTTCATGGCTGCAGTCACCATCTGCAGTGATTTTGGAGCCCAAAAAAATAAAGTCTGTCGCTGTTTCCCCATCTATTTCCCATTAAGTGATGGGACCAGATGCCATGGTGTTAGTTTTCTGAATGTTGAGTTTTACACCAACTTTTTCACTCTCCTCTTTCACTTTCATCAAGAGTCTCTTTAGTTCTTCTTCACTTTCTGCCATAAGGGTGGTGTCATCTGCATATCTGAGGTTACTGATATTTCTCCTGGCAATCTTGATTCCAGCTTGTGCATCATCCAGCCCAGTATTTCTCATGATGTACTCTGCATATAAGTTAAATAAGCAGGTGGATGTACACAGGAGGAAGAAAATGTGAAGACACAGGGAGAATGCCATCTATGAACCAAGGATGCCTGAGGCTACAGAAGCTGGGAGAGCGGCCTGGACTAGATTCACCCTCTGAACTCTCAGGAGGACCCAACCCTGATGACACCTTGATTTCTGACCTCACGCCTCCAGAACTGTGAGACAATACATCCTGTTGTGTAAGCCACCAGTTGTGGTGCTTTATTATAGCAACCCCAGGAAACAAACACATGGCAGATCTGGGGAGCTCTCCGCCAGCTCTGCTGCACCATCTTCTCGTTAAAGGGAAGAGGGCAGATGGCTCTTAGGGCAACACCTGCCCCTCACAGGTTCTGCTCTCACCAAGCCCCTCTCCGCAAGATGACTCTCTCCCCACCCCCACCCTGGTTTTCTCTCACCTTCTCCCCGCTGCTGACACTATAACCCCTTCCCTGCTGGGCAGACGGAGGGATCCCAGTCATTTCTAGCCGGGATCCCCAGGTGAAGAAGAGAGAGGAATTTTGCTGTTTTCACCTCATTTATTTTTCTCTTCCTTGCTCCACAGATGCACAAACCCTGCCGACCTTGCTAAGTGAGCTCAAACAAATCCCCTGACTCTTGGGGACTCAGTTTCCCCCCATGTAAAGCGGGAGTGATGGCACTGACTTCTCTCTCAACGAGGAGTCAGTTAGGAAACCGACGCTGTGACATGTGGCGCCGCCTCCGCCCAAGAGAGCAATAATCACTGTAGCTCAAGAGGCTATAAATCCTGCCAGCTGACTGCCCGGCACTTGAACCAGACCCAGTACTTGGGAAGCTCGGCTGGACTGCAGGATGGGGGCAGCAACAGGGGCCCTGCGCAGGGGACAGAGCCTCTCAGGTCCAGCCAGCCTCTTCCCGGCCCTAGACCTGGGGGTGCCTGTAGCCATCTGGACCGGGAAGGGATGGACTGAGCTGGAGCCCTGGGCATTGGCACAGCTGGGAAGATGGAGGGCCACGGGGAACGACAGTGGTGGCAGTAATGCTTCTAATTACTGAAGACTTACGAGTGCCAGGTTCTGGACAAGGGCAGTTATGATGGTCCGACCATCCCGCCAGGTGTGACGGTGTTTGTGCACTCAGTGCGAGGGGTCCGGGTGGGTTGCATCCAGGCTCTCTTGACCTATCTTGGGCTAGTCACTCCACTATTTTGCACTTGTGAGTCCTCCTTTGTAAAACGGGGATAGAAATGATCACACTTCACAAGGCAGGGTTGCTCCCAGAAGCTCTGGGTCAGGGGGACAGGGGGCAGGGTCTCAAGAAGAGAAGCCGGAAGTAGAGGGGTGGAGCCCTGGCCTGGTGGGCATTCCCTCCCCCCACCCCACAGCACACTCCTGCACCCTGGGAACCGCAGGCGGGCACCTTCCCCTGACTCCTGGCAGAAGACAGATTCCTGGGCCCACTCCTGTGGTCTCTGCCTCCTCCTAGCAGCAAATCTTCCAACTCTCCTGGCGACAAGTAGGGCGGGCGAGGGCAACGGTAAGCATTAAATGGATAACACTCACATGGCTCCTAGAACACTGCCCCGCTCAAGGCAAAGGCTCTGTAAATATTGGTCTTTATTATTATCCCCATGTTACAGACTGTGAGACCAAGGCTCAGAGATGTTCAGTGAGTGAGTGAGCTGGATTTCAACCCAGGACTTACAGAGCCCAAGATCTGTGTGTAGGCGTGTGTGTGTATGTCTGTGTGTGTGTGAGCTGAGTGTGCACATGTGTTTATTCTAGTCTACGTGTTGGTTCTTTTCCTCATCCGGTCTGCCAGAACAGGGATATGGTCTTGAGCTTTGGAAAATAAACAAGCTTCTTAGGAACTTGGAATTTGGAAAGAACTTGGCTGTGTGGACAAGAGACACTTGTCCTCCTCAGCAATGCTTTCTTCTCTACCCACCCCACCCCCATTTTCCTCTCTGCTTCCCCCTCCCTCCTTATCTTCCCCCAAGAGAAAGACTCAGTTCTGCCCACTGGCCAGGTGGGAACCCACCGAGGTGTTCCTCAATGAGGGGACAGAGGAGGTGGGGGGGCCTGCCCTGGGCTCTGTCTCCTTAGGTTGAGGGACTTACAACATCTTTTCCTCAGCTGTCCAGATCAGTCGCTCCCATTCCCATTTGTGAAGATGATCTGAAAACCAAGTTCTCTTAGTGGAAGCCTCACTTTGGGCCACAGGAGTAGCTTTGGGTGTGGGGGTAAATAGCTGGATCCAGAGCTCTGGGCTGGGGAGGCAGGAGCTGCAGGAGAGATGCTCCCAGGACTGGCTGGCAGAGCTGGAGCCTGTCTCCTCTCCTTTACCAGCCTTGGGGGTGGGTGGACCCAGGATGAATGCCCATGTTGTTCTCTGAGCAGCTCACTTGTCATCCCTGAGCCTCAGTCTCCTCATCCATAAATCGGGTGTAATAGTACTTGCTCATCAGACTTGAGGCGATCAGGGCACGCTAAGTGTTCAGCAGCACCCGATCTGGAGTGGGGCCTCAACACCAGGCAGCTGTTGCTTCTGTTCATGATTAGCGTTAGTCTGTGCTGTCTTTCGCTTAGTTGCTCAATCGTGTCTGATTCTTTGCAACCGCCAAGGACTGTAGCCCACCAGGGTCCTCTGTCCATGGGGATTCTCCAGGCAAGAATACTGGAGTGGGTTCCCTTGCCCTCCTCCAGGGGTTCGTCCCTACCCAGGGATCAAACCCAGGTCTCCTGCATTGCAGGCAGATTCTTTACCATCTGAGCCACCAGGGAAGCCCTAGTGTTTGCCTAGGGAGCAGTATTCCATCCCTTCAAGTCCCTGTTCTTAGGGAGCACATCCTGCCTCATGTTCTAGTGGGGCTTGTTTTAATCTATTTGAGCTGCTACAATGATGTGTCATAGACACCGTGGCTTATAAACAACAAATGACTGGAGGCTAGAAGTCCAAGATCGTGGCATTTGGTGGATTTGGTCTCTGGAGAGCCTGCTTCCTGGTTTCATAGATGACCATTTTCACCGCCCTCACACCATGGAAGCGGGAGGGGGTCCTCTGGGGTCATGCCATGTATGACAGCCCTGCTATCACGACCCAATCGCCCCCCAAAGGCCCCACCTCTAAATATCATCACGTATGGGGTTAGGGTTTCAACATGTGAACCTGTGGGAACACAGACATTCAGACCATAGCAGAGTCTGAGCTGGGGTGTCCTGATAATAGTGAGGTGGGGGGGAGAAGTGGGCTGTCAAACCACCCCCTCCAGTACCTCATCTGTCTTCTCTTCCAGCACATCCGTCTTAAGATATGTTTTCCAGGACCTACTATGTACTGGACACTTGAACTGACTTGTTTCAATTGCAATAAGCATTATTGTGTGCCTGTGCTGTACCCGGGGCTGTGCTGATGCAGGACATGCAGAGATGAACATGGGAACATCACGCCCCTCAAGGAGCTCACAAACTGAGGGAAAGTCAGAATAAGGGCACGACAGAACACATAAGTGCTTCCGTACATTTCATGTGTTATTTTACTTTATTTTTTTAATATTCATTTTATATTTATCTGGCTGTACCAGGTCTTATTTGCAGCATGTGAGATTTTAGTTGCAGTAGGCAAACTCTTAGTTGCGGCATGTGGGAGCTAGTTCCCTGACTAGAGATCAAACCCAGGCCTCCTGCATTGGGAGGGCAGAGTCTTAGCCACTGGACCACCAGGGAAATCCCATCATGCATTATTTCAAACCAGAGTCACTGAGCACCTAGAAGCACTGTGCTGGGTGCCGTGACTGTAGAGGTGAGTGAAGCAAGACCCCTGCCCTCCAGGGGCTCAGAGACCATGGGGAAACTGAGAAATTAACCAGCAACAGTAAAGAAGGTTCCCATGTGCTCAGAGGGCTTCAGTAAACACAAGGGACTGGGGCCCTGAGGAACTGGGGGAGATGATGGAAAGCTTCATGGTGAGGGGGAGTCCTTCATGAGGCTCTAAGGGTGAGCAGAAGGTGGGGGATCCTGGAGGACAACCATGTTTAGGGGAGCCTTCCAAGGTTCCTGCTGCCAGTGAGAGCACCTATGCTGTCTTGAGGCAGTGTTGAGGGGCAGAGCAGAGGGGAGGTTTCCCAGAGGGACTGCCTGAGCTGGGTCCTGAAGCAGGAGTAGGAGCTCGGGCAGGCAAGGTTGGGGAGGGCTCTTCAGAGGGGACTGCTTGTTCGAGAGCACAGAAGTCCAGCTGGGAGGTGAGCTGGGGCAATCCAGGCAGCTTCCTTAGATGTTAACAAGTTTGGAGGACTTGGTCCTGTGTGATGGGGAACCAATGGATGGGCTCAGGGATGAGGTCAGATAAGGGTATGAGAAAGCTCATCCTCTAGGGGACTGGGTAAGAAGGGATGGAAAGAGTAAGTTGCTTAAAAAAAAAAAATTGAGGGGGTAATCAGACTGTGGACCTACTCTGAAATTTACTTACAACTTAAGGAGACAAATTGTCCCCACGTTCAATACAGAGCCTTCTAGAATCTGCCAGGAAGCACTAGAGCACAGCACACAGTGTCACCTGTCATACCCAGAGACAGCTCCTGGAGGGGAGGGAGGGGTCTGCCAACGCTGAGCACTCAAACCCAGTGCTGAAATCCATCATGCTGGCCCTCCCGGAGTCTCGGTCTAATGAGGAGACAGAATCCAGGATGGTGTTAATACATGCTGAGACCAGAGGTAGCATCAGAATCCGAGCAGACTCAGAGGTTCTGGACCCCTACGTGTTCAGAGAGGAGAGTCATCTTCCACCCAAATACCTCTGGGCTCAGGGAGGCCGGTCCCCACCTCTGGCTGCTCTCATCTGCCCACTGTCTTCAGCCGGGCTTACCCAGCAAGAATTTAAGAATTTAAAAGTAAAGATTTTTACTCCAGTATTCTTGCCCAGAGAATCCCATGGATAGAGGGGCCTGGCAGGCTACAGTCCATACCCACACACAGGTGGGTTGCTCAGTCATTCAGTTGTGTCCTATTCTTTTTGATGCTATGGACTGTGGCCCACCAGGCTTCTCTGTCCTTGGGATTCTCCAGGCAAGAATACTGGAGTGGTTTACCATTCCCTTCTCCAGAGGATCTTCCCAACCCAGGGATTTAACCCAGGTCTCCTGCATTGCAGGCAGATTCTTTACCAACTGAGCTACCAGGGAAGCCCCCCATCTAGTTTATTTTTATTTAGGAGATGCCCTCAGGAAGCACTAGTGCCCTGCTGGTGGAAGGTGAGACAGACCAGGAAGTGAGTGTTTGATTGAGCACCCGAGTGACCATCTGGGAAGCTGCGGCTCCATCGCTCCATCTGGGAGACTGCAGTACACCTCTGAATTGTTGAACCCAAGGGGTGAGACACTGAGGCATTTATCCCTCCACTCTGCCCATCCATGCTTGGGTTCCTAAGGGTGCCTACCCTGCACTGACTGAACACAAAGCTCTCCTCCCAGCCAGAGAGAATCCAACCCTCCCTCTCCCCCACCGCCCCCGACCCCATCCCAGCAGAGAGAAAATGGTCTTTCAAGTACTGAGAGCAGGACTTAAACAGCATCTGCTCATCACTGGGGTGCTGATCACCACTGCAATTGTAATATCAGTTCAGTTCAGTTTAGTCGCTCAGTCGTGTCCGACTCTTTGCGACCCCATGAATCGCAGCACGCCAGGCCTCCCTGTCCATCACCAACTCCCGGAGTTCACTCAGACTCACGTCCATCAAGTCAGTGATGCCATCCAGCCATCTCATCCTCTGTCGTCCCCTTCTCCTCCTGCCCCCAATCCCTCCCAGCATCAGAGTCTTTCCCAATGAGTCAACTCTTCGCATGAGGTGGCCAAAGTACTGGAGTTTCAGCTTTAGCATCAGTCCTTCCAAAGAAATCCCAGGGCTGATGTCCTTCAGAATGGACTGGTTGGATCTTCTTGCAGTCCAAGGGACTCTCATGAGTCTTCTCCAACACCACAGTTCAAAAGCATCAATTCTTCGGTGCTCAGCCTTCTTCACAGTCCAACTCTCACATCCATACATGACCACAGGAAAAACCATAGCCTTGACTAGATGAACCTTTGTTGACAAAGTAATGTCTCTGCTTTTGAATATGCTATCTAGGTTGGTCATAACTTTTCTTCCAAGGAGTAAGCGTCTTTTAATTTCATGGCTGCAGTCACCATCTACAGTGATTTTGGAGCCCCCAAAAATAAAGTCTGACACTGTTTCCACTGTTTCCCCATCTATTTCCCATGAAGTGATGGGACTGGATGTCATGAAATTTGTTTTCTGAATGTTGAGCTTTAGCCAACTTTTTCACTCTCCACATTCACTTTCATCAAGAGGCTTTTTAGTTCCTCTTCACTTTCTGCCATAAGGATGGTGTCATCTGCATATCTGAGGTTATTGATATTTCTCCCAGCAATCTTGATTCCAACTTGTGTTTCTTCCAATCCAGCGTTTCCCATGATGTACTCTGCATGTAAGTTAAATTGTAATATAAATGGCTCCAATAATTACTTTCTTAATGTCTCCCTCCTGCACTAGAATATAATCTGTCTGAAGATGCAGACTGCATCACCATTTAATGCCCAGGACCTAGTTCAGTGTGTGGCTCAAGGCAGATGTTCAACTGATACTTACTGAGTATAATTTAGAGGTTGATAAATTCATGGAAAAGGCTCAGTTCTGCCTGGGTGCTTTCTCTAGCCCTTTTCCTCTCTCCTTTTCTCTTGTCCCCAACCCCCAGCCCTGATACAGCAAAGTCTACAAGTTATTTGCCTATCTATCTAGCCTTCTTCTAAAGTAATAAACACCGTAATATTTAACCTCACCAGTGACAGTTTGGAAAAAGGGCCTCCTTCAAGGCTAAGCGTGCCTATGTGTCTGAGTGCTCACCGTGGCGTGTGGAACTGATGACTGCCTCTTTCAGGCTATGTCCTCACTGGTGGAGGTGCACCCAACTTCCCTTACCGCCTTCCTGCTGGCTGGAATTTGAATACCATGGCTGGAGCAGGAGCAGCCACCTTGGATTATTAGGTAGAAGCCCTGAACCATGAGAATGGTGGAAACTGAAAGAGCTGGACACCTTGATGGTCAAGGAGCCTTTGCCCCAGCCCTGGGCTGAACCTCTGACCTTGCATTACATTACAGAGTCCTTGGTTATGCCCCTGTTATTCAGGGTTTTCTGTCACTTGCAGCTGAACAAGCTAATCCTAAGTGGCACATAAGGTGATTGTTAATTGACTTCTTGGTAGTGTGTGCATAGTGGCTCAGTTGTTTCTGACTCTTTTGCAACCCCACGGACTGTAGCCCACCAGGATCCTCTGTCCAAGGGATTCTCCAGGCAAGAATATTGGAGTGGATTGCCATTTCCTCCTCCAAGAGATCTTCCTGACCCAGGGATCAAACCCACATCCCCTACATCTCCTGCATTGGCAGGCAAATTCTTTACCACTGCATCACCTGGGAAGGAGGGAATAAATGACCCTCAGGGAGTGGAGGCAGAACTTGCTGAATGGGAGCCCCTGGTTCTTCCCACTGGAGGCCTCCTCCCAGCATATCATTTCTCTCTGGGATTTGAGATGTTCTGTTCTCTCCCTGAGAAGCAGCTGCTCCAACGGACTCCCTTTCCCTTTGAAATGGTCCAGACATGCTCCATGTAGCTCCAGGCTAATACTGCTGCCACCCCACTTCAAAGTTCTTTTTTTGTTGTTGTTGTTGGTGTGGGAAGGGGGCGACTGTTGTTCAGTCACTAAGTTGTGTCCTGAATCTGCAATCCCATGGACTGCAGCATGCCAGGCTTCCCTGTCTTTCATCAACTCCCGGAGCATGCTCAAACTAATGTCCATTGAAATGGTGATACCATCCAACCATCTCGTCCTCTGTCATCCCCTTCTCCTCCCGCCTTCAATCTTTCCCAGCCTCGGGGTCTTTTCCAGTGGGTCAGTTCTGCCAATCAGGTGGCCAAAGTATTGAAGTTTCAGCATCAGCATCAGTCCTTCCAGTGAATATTCGGGGTTGATTTCCTTTAGGATTGACTGCGGGAAGGCAGGTACAATTCCCTCTTCCCACTGGGTCTCCTCACTGTCTTTAGGGAACAGGAAAGTCAGTGCTTTCTTGGCACTGATTCCCACAGCCTGGCTGAGGGTGAGTCTGGGCCCCACCAGCCCCTGCTCCCAGGTCTGCACTGCGCAGGGGTGTGGGGATATAAAGGCAAGTAAAATAGAGAGTCGCACCAAACAGCGAGAGGAAGACGCAGGAGGGCAGAGGACAGCCTTGGGCACATGTTATCGCGTGGGCACAGGGGTTATAAGAGCCCAGGGACTCAGAGCAGGGCTATGCTGCGGGAGGCGGGTGGTGAGCCTCTAGACCCTCCCCACCCGCAGGGCTCCATAGATCGTTTGTCATTGTCCCCTCAACCTTGGTTGTCCCAGGGCCGCCTTCGGGACAGAACTCGAGAAGGAGAGGACTTGGGGACGGGGTAACCCCTCCGGGTGGATCTGTCTTCCTAGCCACTCGCAGCTCTTGGGGTTACACTTTCCGGAAGGGGTCTGACGGAAGGTGTGACCTTGGCCAAGTCCCGTGCGCTTCTCCGGCCCCAGTTCCCTTTGGGGTACCCTGGACAGCTTGGGGGCGGTTTGGCTTTCCTTAGAAGAGGATCCGGAATGTGGTCCGGGTGCGGGATGAGGACGGCCCGGCTCCTGCGCGCCCCGAACCCGAGCGCGCCGGCCCGGAGCGCAGTGCCCGGGACCTCCCGCGGGAGAAGGACCGGCCGGGGGGCCTCGGCGGCCCGGGTTGGAAAGCCAGGACCCGCCCGGCCCCTCCTGCGGGCGGGGCGGCCCCGCGCCGGCTCCTCCCCCACGCCCGCCCGCGCGGCCGGGGCTCAGTGGTGCGCGCCGTGCCGCAGGTGGCAGCGATGGCCCAGTGCTGAGCGCCCCGCCATGGCCGGCGCCCCGGGGCCGCTCCGCCTGGCGCTGCTGCTGCTCGGGGCGGTGGGCAGGGCCGGCCCCCGCCCCCAGGTGAGACCCGCGGGCCCCGGGGCGGGGTTGGCGGCGGTGCGGGCTGCGGCGGGCCATGCGTCCCGGACTTGAGCGAAACTCCGCGGGCGGCGGGGACCCAAGCCTCGGGAGAGCGGGGCCTAGGACAGTGGAGTGCCCCGGGCTGGGTGGCCGAGGTGGGGACTCGGACGGCGGACGGCTCCCCCAGCCCCGGTCAGGCGCCTGTCTTCTTGGCCGCCGGGGCCCCTTGGCCGGGCCACCGGCTGTCCCGCGGCCGCCCTGCGCTGACTTCTGCGCCCGGCATCTCCCCAGACCACTTTCCCAACTCCGTCTCCCCCAAACCCGTACCAGTGTCTCGGCTGCAGCCCATGCTGCCCTCTCCCACTCTGCCCCAGACCCCTTCCCCCCGTGTCTGTGCCCCAACCCGCCACCGCTGGCCATGGGAGACCCTCCGGGAAGGCAGAGAGGCCAGGGTGTGGACCCCCAGCTCCACTCTCTTCCACCAGCAGCCCCCCGGCACAGCCTTTGACTCACAGCCCCAGGGACCCTGCAGTGGCAGCTTACTGTCCTTCCTCCTGACCTCCCAGAGGGAACCTGAGAGCCACATCGGCTCCCCAGCCCCAAGGCAAACATGGAAATGGCTCCCTGTTCCTCTGGAAGCAGGCAGCACCCTCCACACACACTCATCTGACACCCCCAGCTTGACCCCCTTGGTGGTCAACAAGCACCAGAGCTCATACTGGGATGCTCAGAGACACCTTGGCCTCCCCACGCCCTTGGAGAGCTGAGCCTGGGGGATCCGTACAGCCCCTCTTTGCCTTTGCTGCCTCCAGGCTCCTGGGCTAGGGGCTGTGTCAGCCTGCCTTAGGAGAGGGGAGTTGTCCAGAGACGCTGTGAGACGCTTGAACAGAGAGGAGGTGCGGGCTTGGGTGGCCTGTCCTGTGCCAGGGGGCTGTGTTTCCCCGTGACCTCCCACTCTTACCCCGAGACCTGAAGCTTTGGGGAGGGGGCCTGTACAGGCCTTGAAATTTGTCCCAGGTGGGAAGCAGGAGGAGGGGCTTGGGTGAGGGCCGACTCCATCCCTGGTTGAGAATCCAGATGTGGACAGATGCGTCTCCCAGCTAAGGTGCCAGCCCTTCCTCAGCCCCCGTGTTTTTCCGAGACTCATTCCCTCCCTCTCCCTGTTCACCAGCCCAACTCCTGCCCTTGCCGCACAATGGCTTCCCTGGTATGCCTGGGATCTTTCCGGAGCCAGGACTGCAGACTGCTCTGGCTTACCTTTACCTCCTCCTCCTCTCCCCCTCCTCCTCCTCCCCCACTTCCTCCTCCTCCTCCTCCTCCTCCTCCCCCTCCTCCTCCTCCTTGGGCTGGGACAGGGTCCGGGTGGGAGGCTCTGGTGCCTGGTCCCATCCTGCTCCAGGCCAAGTTTGCAGATTAAGCAAAAAAGAGAGGTTGTGGAGGCCACGTGTCTTCTCCCCAAAGTTCCTTTGCCCAGAGGAGTGGGGCTTCTTGAACCCCGCCTCTTCTAATCCCCTCATTCCTCAGCCTTTGGCTAAGGGTAAAAGCCCAATATCCTGGGGCCATATCTCTAGACCTGGGGACACAGAGAAGGGCAGGGTGAGCCAGGCTCCGAGCAGAGAAGGGGAGTTTCGGAGGGTGCCCCTGCTTTGAGTATTCCTGGCCCGCGGAGGTCTGAGTGACAAGCTTGGAGGTCAGACTGCAGTAATTGCGACACAACTCATCCTGCGTGTAAGACTCTATAAACACTGGTGGATTTTGCCTTCTATTTTCTGTTCATGAGATCAGCAAGACTAAGTTGCTCCCTCCATGTCCCTGCTAGGGGGATAAATCTCAGAAAAGGAGGGTTCCCTGTATAAAGTGAATCCAGCAGACCAGCAGCAGAGAGGAGAAAGGGGTGCAGGGCTGGGCTGGTGCTAATACCTGACCATCCAGGTGGGACCAAAGGGAAAACCGAGTGAGCTACCCACAGTCAGGCTGGAGGGGATACAGGCGGGGGGGGTGGTCGAATTGACCTCTGAAGAAGGGGACCTAGGCCACTCCATTGTTGCTGGGAAGGACCACCCCCTCCCCTATTCCTTTCCTCCCCAAGACCCCTGTGAGGGAGCTGGTCTACTGAGGGCAAGCCTTTGACACCCAAAATTAGAGCCAGCCAAGACTGGGTTCAAATATTCCTGACCATCACGAACAGAACCTCAGTTTCCTCATCTGTAAATAAGGGTCACGAGCCCTGCCACGTGGGAGTTCTGGAGTGGATTGAGACACTGGCATCCCACGACGGCAGCTTTAGTCATTCAGGGGCTCTGACCCTCTTGTCCTTGGACATCTGGAAGCCTTCTCCAGGGTGGTGGAAGAGGGCTGGAGGTGGGGGCCCCTCTAGTGAAGGGTGGAGGGAGTCCAGGGACGCCGCAGTCAGCATGCAACTTCGTTCTTGAGCTGGACTCCCTCCCAGACTCGGACTCCAGTGGGGATCAGAGCAGGAGATACCAAGAAACCACATCCTGCCCTCGGATGCCTGGCTGTGAGGAGAAGTAGGCTCTTCCTTAGTGGCAGGCTGCCCCTGAGTAGGTTCCTCCCTGTGTGTGAGAGAGAGATGAGGAGATACAGAGATACACAGAGACAGAGAAGGAGACAGAGACATAAAGAGAGAGGGACGGGGGAAAGAGGTTGTATGAACCCCTGTTTCTCCTCTGCACTCACATGACCTTCTGTGACTTCTTGCCTGTGAGTCCGTGTCTGAAACATCTCAGCGTGTCATTGTGTATCTGACAGTATGCGTGTGTGACTCCAAGTGTGATACTGCATCTATGGGGAGGGGTGTGTGTGTGTATGACAGACCTCTTAGAGTGTGAATGGGTGTCTGTCAGTGTGTGTCCGTGTGTGGGTGAGAAATAGTGTGCTTGTGACAGAACGTGTGACTCTTTCTCTGTATCTATGTGTGCGACAGTGTGACTGAGTATATGTCAGCCAAGGGGTCTCTGTGTGTGTACCTGACCGTCTGTGTGGAAGAGACCGTATGTGTGGGAGAGAGACTCTGTCACGTCTTAGTGTGTAAGCATGTGCTCCACGGCATGTGTGATAACGTGTGTGGCAGAGTGTCCCTGAGAGGGGTCTGTGCATGTGAGAATGTGTGTATGGTCTTCCTTTCCCTGCCCTTCTGCTCATGCATCTGGAGTCTTTAAGGAAAAAGAAATGGGGCCAAGAGCGCAGGGACCAGCAGCCCCATCCCTGCAGGTCTCAGAGGCCTCAGTGGTGGCTGAGCTCTGGAGGTCAGGCAGAGAAGATGAGGCCGGGGGTCCTGCCTTGGGGAAGACGCAGGGCTGCGCCAGTTGGTAGACCCCAGAGTTGCCACTGGAGCCCTCTTTTTCCTCTCCCGTTTTCCCCACCTCAGAGGCCTCTCTTTCCTCCTTCCCTTCAGTCAAAAATGTTCCCAGAGAAGGAAAGAAATCTGATGCACTTACTCATACTGAGACATGAAGCTGTAGGAGGAATTCTTCAGGTTAGCAGCCAGTGTTTGGAGGTGTGCCCTCCCAGGGTGTTGGAAAGTCCCTCACCTCGAGAGCAACCACCCGCTCCGCGTCCTTCTCTCCCTGCTCTTCCTCCTTAGAACACTGCCCCTTCATACAGGGCTGGATAACTCCTAAAGCTTTTCACTTTATCTTGCTGGAACTGTCCTGGAATTCTTAGAGAAGAGTGATGTGCCCATTTTACAGATGAGGAAATTGAGGCCCGAGAAGGTTAAAATTTGTCCCATCAGTCCCACATTAACAGACAACTGGGATTTATGCCCAGGACCTGTGATGTCCAGTGCTCCCTCCTGGCCTCTTCTTTCTCACCTCCTGCTTCCTCCCCAAACTCTTCAATCTGAGAGATGCCCCCTCCTTACTGTGACCTCCACCCCAGGCATTGCCCCCATTTGCCTTCACCCCCATGCAGAGAGTGCCCATAACACCTGGTGAGTCCTGATTCTAAAAACTGCCAGCCTGCCCTCACCCAGGCCCGTCAAGTACCCCGATCTCCAGCCAGCTCTGCAGCCTGTGAGGGTCAGGGCTTCCATCACTGAATCCTCTCTACCACCCAGCCCCCACAGCCCCTCGTCTCCAGGCCTGGGGCAGGACCTCACATCTAAGGGGGTTGAAATGGGGCAGGGTGGGGCGGGGCGGGGCGGAGGCGGGGGCGGGCAGTGGGCAGGGCCAGGCGCCTCCTCGAAGTTTACTGCTTGCTGGAAGGCACGGAGGCTTTGCTTTTGGCTATGTTTGCAGCTGGAAGATGCCACGAATTAAGCTAAATGGTCGGTCCTTGGCATGAAAATATGTTAGCTTCCTCCTGCCAGGAGTTTGTTGATCCTAGAAATGAAGGAGGGGTAGGACCCTGACTCCCCGGGAAGCCTGGCTGCCTGGAGCACGCTTTGCTTTCTCCCATCAACAGCAGAAATCCAGGACAGCTGTTGACTGAGTTTTCCAAGTACCGGGGCCCTTTAGCATCAACTCACTTAATGCTCATGAGGAGGGAGGGACTATGGTTATTTCCAGTCTGTGCAGGTGTGAGCTTAGGCTGGAAGTTAAAACTCCTGGACAAGATCAGAAAATCAATATATGAGAGAGCCAGGGTCAGCCCTGACTCTGCGCCCAAAGCCAGGGCTATTCACGCATCTCCGTGTAACCGTGCTCCCCTGGGCCCCGGGCCTGGCTGCACCGATTAACCTCAGCCTTGTTCCAGGCCAGAGCCTCCCAGCTGCCCCGAGTCCTGAGAAGATTCTGAACAGCGGTCCGTAGCCGTCCTCGGCTTGCTCCCTGGAGCTGTAATGTCCCCATCTCTGCCGCTTTGTTCCGGCCAGCCCCCGCTGCTGAAATGCCCACCCTCTGCCCTTGCTGGGCCCAATCTCTCCCCACAGATCCCCTGCTTAACCCCCGCTCACAGCTCCCAGAGGGCCCCCTGACCCCCCCAGAACTCTCGGGTCTGCACCAAGTTCTGCCACAACCTGAGCAGTGTCACCTGCCTTCTCTGCTGTGTCCTGAAGAGCATTTGTCCCCAACCCACCCCCGAGGAGCCTGCGGACTCTCTCAGGCAGGGGCTCTGCCCTCATCTTTGTGTTCCCCATGTCGCTCCGTCAGACCTGCCACCCAGAGCCTGGCACAGTATTACTTCCATAAACACCAGGTGGGGAGAGGCCAGAGGTCTGGTAGTTTGTGTGTTTGACTGGGGAGAGGTGGGGCGGAAGTGAGCAGTATTTGGAGAACTTCAACTGGTGCAGGAAGATGGCAGCGAACCCTGTTGTCAGGAAGCCTTCTATCTGAGGGGATGACCCAGCCCCTGTCCTCGAGGAGCCCCAGCCTGAGGGGAGACACAGCCGCGTCCTCAGGGAGCCCAGTCTGAGGGGAGACACAGCCCTGCCTCAGGGAGCCCCAGTCTGAGGGGAGACACAGGCCCGCCTCAGGGAGCCCCAGCCTGAGGGGAGACACAGCCCCGCCTCAGGGAGCACCAGTCTGAGGGGAGACACAGTCCCGCCTCAGGGAGCCCCAGCCTGAGGGGAGACACAGTCCCGCCTCAGGGAGCCCCAGCCTGAGGGGAGACACAGTCCCGCCTCAGGGAGCCCCAGCCTGAGGGGAGACACAGCCCCGCCTCAGGGAGCCCCAGTCTGAGGAGAGACACAGCCGCGTCCTCAGGGAGCCCAGTCTGAGGGGAGACACAGCCCTGCCTCAGGGAGCCCCAGCCTGAGGGGAGACACAGTCCCGCCTCAGGGAGCCCCAGTCTGAGGGGAGACACAGCCCTGCCTCAGGGAGCCCCAGCCTGAGGGGAGACACAGCCCCGCCTCAGGGAGCCCCAGTCTGAGGGGAGACACAGGCCCGCCTCAGGGAGCCCCAGTCTGAGGGGAGACACAGTCCCGCCTCAGGGAGCCCCAGCCTGAGGGGAGACACAGTCCCGCCTCAGGGAGCCCCAGCCTGAGGGGAGACACAGTCCCGCCTCAGGGAGCCCCAGTCTGAGGGGAGACACAGTCCCGCCTCAGGGAGCCCCAGCCTGAGGGGAGACACAGCCCCGCCTCAGGGAGTCCCAGTCTGAGGAGAGACACAGCCGCGTCCTCAGGGAGCCCAGTCTGAGGGGAGACACAGCCCCGCCTCAGGGAGCCCCAGTCTGAAGATAGTTTCTTGTCCAAAGCTCTGCTCGGAGCAAGTGACAGGGCTGCCTCTGCCTCCAAGTCCCCTGGAGGTTGGTGGCCAGCCTGGCCTTCCTGGTGTTGTCCTTACCCTTTAATCCCACTCCCCACCTCCACCCCCAGACTTCTGGCTTCCATGAGCTTCCTCGTTCTCACTCCCTGGCCCTGACACGCCTTCTGCCCCAGTTCCCAGCAGTGACCTTGCTTCCCGCCTGCTTTCCTCCTGGAAAGAGAGATTGAGTGGGATTTCTTCCCTGTCTCCCTGCCCCAACCACCAGCAGCTGCCATTTTCAGGGGCAGGAGGAGAAGGAAAGCGAGTCTTGGGGTTTGATCCACCAGGACTGGCTTTAGTGAAAACTGTTTGGACCCCTCAGTTGTAGCTAAAATCGTGATACTGCCTTTGCTATTGGGTTTGATTTCTTGTTCGTTTTTTTTTTTTTTTTAATTTAACAAATATACTTGACCTTTGCCCTCAGAAGAAGACTGTCTCTTAGATATCTCCACCTGTGGTCTCAGCACACTTACTCTAAGAGTGTGGCTGGGGCTCAAGCAAGCTTGTTTCCCCCCTTCCCCAGGGCTTCCTAGGCAGCCAGGGATGAGCCCAAGACAACCTGTGTCTTTATGGGAAGCGTCTCATAAACCAGCGCTCCCACCTCTTTGGTACCAGGAACTGGTTTTGTGGAAGACAGCTTTACCGCGGTGGGGGGATGGTTTTGGGATGACTCAAGCTTCCCAGGTGGCTCTAGTGGTAAAGAAACTGCCTGCCAATGCAGGAGATATAAGAGATTGGAGTTCGATCCCTGGGTCGGAAAGGTTCCCCTAGAGGGAACAACAACAACCCACTCCAGGATTCTTGCCTGGAGAATCCCATGGACAGAGGAACTTGTCCATAGGGTGGCAAAGAGTCGGACATGACTGAAGCGACTTAACACACCCACAAGTGCATTATATTTATTGTGCACTTTATTTGTATTATTATTACATTAACTCCACCTCAGATCATCAGGCATTAGATCTCAGAAACTGAGGATCCCTGTTACAAACCACAACTCAGCTTAAATCTGGGCAAGATAACCCAGACACCAGATCCAGCGTGCTTAGGGCACCACCAGTCAAGGATGCAGGCTCCCCAAAGGAAGCTGTTTTAATTTCAGCACAAATGCTTATTGTTGTGATTTTAAAAAGTGAAATTTTGTTTTAAATTATGTATAGGTCCTAAATTTTATCCAAGGGGCTCCCTGGTCATTTGTGTGTCTGCAGCCTCTAAGTGAGGAATATTTAGAATCTTAACCCTGTTCAGGAAAAATACAAATAAAAAAGAAACATAGTCCTAAGACATAGTAAAGGAAGTACACTACAGTGTCTGGGAATGGATAATTCTCTCTTGGGTGCATCTGCTTGGGTCTGTCTAAAAGCCAGTTGTGTTCCCTTATCTGAAAGTGGAGCTTCTTATCCCCCTGCTCACAGATAGGGGGGCCCCTCCCAATGCAGGCCTGATCTCTGTGTCCTGGAACTTTTCTGACCCCTTCACCCCATGTCCTCAAGACTTCTCCTTCTCCAGTTGATAGAGCTGGGCTGGGCTGATGTTTGACCCATGTTGTGCTAGAAGGAGACAGTGCAGGCTTGTGTTGACCTCCCAGATAACATGGTTGCATTTTGTTGGAGGGATGCTAAAGCAGTGCCCTTTTTGGCACAAGGGACCAGTTTTGTGGAAGACAGTATTTCCATGGACTGGAGGTGAGGGGGATGGTTTCAGGATGATTCAGATGTGTTACAATTACTGTGCACTTTATTTCTATTATTACATCAGGTCCACCTCCGATCATCAGGCATTAGGTCCTGGAGGTTGGGGACCCCGTGGTAGTGGGAAATAGTACCAAGGTCTGCAGCATTGAATCCCACCGCAGCCCACATCATCCACTGCTCCAACAGTCACTGATCTGGGAGGCTCCAGGTCCTAGCCTTAGCTCTGCTCCTTGGAGTGCTGTGTGACCTTGACTGAGCCCCTCTCCCACTCTGAGCCTGCGTGTCCCCTTCTAGAATGGTGGATGAAAGTGTGGATGAAGTGCCCAGGCAGGTTGACTGGGCACTGGAAAGGAGCCCATGGCAGTCATGAACCCCAGGGCCCTCAGGAAATCTCTGCTGGGTGGGGGCAGATGAAACCATGAATGAGACACACACACTCTCCCCTCCCCCTCCTCCACTCACCCCAACAGCATCCTTTCAGCAGCCATGGGTTGGACATTTACTACACCTCAAGGTATGCTCGGAGAAGGCACTGGCGCCCCACTCTGTACTCTTGCCTGGAAAATCCCATGGACAGAGGAGCCTGGTGGGCAGCAGTCCATGGGGTCGCGAAGAGTCAGAGGCCCCTTTTTCTCTCTTCTCCCCAGGGTGCCACGGTGTCCCTCTCGGAGACTGTGCAGAAATGGAGAGAGTACCGACGCCAGTGCCAGCGCTTCCTGACCGAGGCCCCGCCCCCGGCCGCAGGTGAGAGCAGGCGGGGCCCCCGCCCAGCCAGCTCCCCACAGCCTTCGGAGGCCCCCCAAGCTGGCTTGGCCTCCCTTGCCTCTCTAGGACCCGCATCTGCCCTATGGCTTGGGGTGCAGCCATGTAGCCACTGTACCCCTCGCCAGGGCCCCCCAGGAGCTGACACCGGGTCATTCCGTGCTGTGTCCTCAGCGCCTCCCGGCTTATGCCTGGGCTGGAGGCCCAACTCACGTACTTACAGTAATGAACATTTAGGGGGCTCGTGTGGGCTGTTTTAAAGAATAGAGGATTGAAGCCAGACAGGCCTCCGTTCCTGACCTGTGGTCCTGACCCAGTCGCCTGAGGAAGTGATCTCGGGCTGGAGAGGTACTGAGGCACCGTCCCGGTCACAGAAGGTGTGGAATTTCAGAAAAGGCCATGAAGATTGTTTATTAAGCACTTATTATGTTCTGATATCTATGCTGCCTACACTGTTTGTCCCTGCTCAGCCCTGTGGGCTGGAAAGTCAACCCCATTTTACAGATGAGAAAACAGAGACCTTAAGTACTTGGCTCCAAGTCCCTCTGCTGCTAAGTGGTGCCTGTTGGGTGGGAACGTGCTAGGCAGGGAGCTTTCTGCTGGGTAGCCTCCCCAATGGGGAGCAGGGGAAAGGAGAACACGCCCCAGCCAGGCTCGGACTAAACACCTTCCCCCTGCACCAGACCTCTTCTGCAACCGGACCTTTGATGACTATGCCTGCTGGCCGGATGGGTCACCAGGCTCCTTTGTGAATGTCAGCTGCCCCTGGTACCTACCCTGGGCCAGCAGTGGTGAGTCCCCTTCCCCACATGGACCTCCCCTCCCCAGTGTCCAGGAGGCTCGGGTTGGGGTGGGGTTGGCATAGGGTGCTCGCTGCTTCCTTTCCACTGAGACACCATCTCCCCATTCCTGGAGGTCTTTAGGCCTCCTCATGGTGGTCTGCCTACCTTTCCTTGGGGGTGGGGAGCGGTAGGGGATGGTATCAGGTATAACCTGGGCCTGAGGCTTATACTGGCAGGTGTCTATAGGGAAAGCATGGGCTCTGACTTAAGAAAGAAATGTGAGCACCCGCTTGCATCTAGTAATCAGGAAAGGAATCAGGCAGGAACAGTTCCTGGGCACTTGGGGTGGAGTGGTTTGAGGTGTCATTGCTGTGTGTGTGTATGCATGTGTTTGTAGATGCCCCACTTCCCTGGTGGCTCAGATGGTAAAGAATCTGCCTGCAATGCAGGAGAAACAGTTTCGATCCCTGGGTTGGGAAGATCCCCTGGAAAAGGGGATGGCAATCCATTCCTGTATTCTCACCTGGAAAATCCCATGGACAGAGGAGCCTGGTGGGCTGCAGTCCATGGGGTTGCAAAGAGTCGGACACGACTGAGCGACTAACGCTTACCTGATAGTGCCCTGGAGCCACCTCCTGACTTTTCAAGGGGTTCACTGCTCAGAGGAACCCAGGCAGTGGCGATCAGGCCTCAGTGGGATTGTCCTCCAGCCCTCCCCAGCTCACTCCTGCCTGTAGGGGACACCTTGTGGTGGGAAGGGTGTGATTGGGTAGGTGAGAGGGGCTTTGGGGTGCAGAGACCTACAGAGACTGCAGAGGGAGCTCTGACTGGAGGGGGAGACCATGTGCTCCACCCCCCACCCGCCCCATGTGTCCCAGGAGACAAGCACCCTTGCCTCAGAGAGCTCACAGTCTCAGGAAGGGAGAAGGGGTACTGTCTTATAATAGTGATACTTATTCAGTGCCTGCTTTGTGCCCCATCCTGCCCTAAAAGGCAAGTATTCATGTAATCTTTACAGTGACCTGCAGTATGCTTGTAATACAGATAGGGGAACTGATTCCCTGGAAAGTTTACACAGCTCACTCTAGATGACGTGTCAATGGCAGGGCCAGGATTTGAAGGCAGCCTGTGCTCTTAATGACAGTGCATTGAAGGGGCCTGAGACCAAGCAGAAACTGGCCCAGAAGCAGGTGTGAGAGGTAGGTCATGCTGTGGGAAGCCAGTGGGCTTCCTGGAGGAGGCAGCTGCTTAGTGGAACATCAGGGCACCTGGCAGGGCCCGGTGTCAGCTTCAGCTCAGAACACGGAATGGAGGTCAGATGAAGCCCCAGCTGGAGTCCTGAGGACTCTCTCTCCTGCTGTGCCCTCCTGGGATGCCCACCCACCCCGAGGGGCATGCTGAGAGCCTGGGCTGGAAAGAGGCAGGCACCAGGGTGAGACAGAGCGGCCCAGTGCCCTTCATGCAGCTCTTCCATAAGCACTTTATGTACCTAAAGTCATTTAATCCTCACAACAACTTTTCAGGGCTCCAAGTACTCTAAGAATACCTCATTTAGTACTCCGAAGACCCTCCCCTCTTACAGAGGAGGAAACTGAGGCCCAGAGATGCTAAATGGCTTTTCCAAGCTCTCACAGTGAGTGAATAGCAGACCCATGAATCAGCCCAGGAGTCTGGTTCAGATTAAGCGTGTGTCATTTCTGTACCAGGCTTCCTCCAGTGTGCAGGCACATGTGTGTTCCTGTGCGTGTGGGTCTGGGCATGGAGACAGGGGAGCGACCTGAGCCTCTGCTGGCTGGACCACCCCAAAGGAGGGCAGTGAACTCCTTGCCTTCTCCCTGGAGATGAAATCTTATAATTCTGCCTCACACTGTTCCAAGTGGCTGTGTGAGCTTGACTGAACTTCTAAGCCTCTCTGTGCCTCCGGACATCATGTGGGAGGGGGGATATAGCCAGGTGATGGGGGTGTTGGGAGGATTTCAAATTCCTAAAAAATGGTTTCTGTTAACTTTTTCCACCCACCTGACTTGTCTTCCCCGCTTCCCTCAATACACACAGGTTCCCTGCTCTCCAAAGGTTTGGGACTGGCTGGCTGGCTGGCCCTCTAGACCCCGGGGAGCCAGGCGCAGGACAGGGCCCATCACTCAGCACTAAGCCACCCCCAGCTCTGCCTGCTGCTCGCGGCTCCATCCATCACCTTTAATTTTATTTGAGCAGGAAATAGGTCCTGGTGGTGCCCATTTATGAGTGAACATGGTTTTATTGCTTTCTCCATGAAGATAACAGCGCTGCACAGGCCCCCTGCCAGCTTCCACCCCACCGCTTCCCGCCTCACTCCCTTTTTTGACCAAGCTAACTCAGTCCCTTTTTTGACCCTTGGGATCAGAGACTCCGCCTCCCTCTCCCCTCTCTCTGAGTTAAGGACCCACAGAGATACCCACCCTGGGTTCCTGCAACATAATCGCTGTCTCTGGCCTGTCCTGGCTGTCCCCTTGGCAGAAGCTGGCACAGGGGGCTTCCCTCACCCCCTCCCAGGGCATGGGGGAGGAGGAGGGGGCAGTTCTGAAACTTTCTCGGGCTAATCAAGGGAGTGCCCTAAGTGAAAATGTTGTCGTGGGAATTAGGAGTGTGAAGAAGAAAGAGGAGCAGATCTTAGTCAATGTCCTGGGAGAAAACACACTCAGCTGGGAATCTCGAAAGAACCCGATAGAGGGACCACTTCAGAGGTTGGTCTGGGTTAACCTGGTGTCTCAGCGGTAAAGAATCTGCCTGTTATGCAGGAGACGCAGGTTCAATCCCTGGATCGGAAAGGTCCCCTAGAGGAGGGCATGGCAGTCCACTCCAGTATTCTTGCCTAGGAAATCCCATGGACAGAGGAGCTTGGCGGGCTACAGTTCATGGCATAGCAGAGTCAGGCACAACTTAGCAATTAAACAACAACAAGGGACATAAAGCACCAAGGACTATAAGAGTGGGAAGCTTTAGTAGCCCTAGGTCCCAGTGGGGCAGGAACAGGGCTGTGGTGCCCTCATGACAGCTGGAGGTCATGAAGATGGAGAGGCTACCAGCAGGACAGGGCCATGGTCACAGAGGGGCAAAAACCACTGCCAGAACCTCAGAATCAAGGCAGAAAGGGAGCAAGGGAGAAATACCCCAGCCTCTCTTTCCAGCTGTCTTTCTACCTCCTGCCAGTGCCTCCCATTAGCTAAACCCAGCAGAGGGCCGGGAGCTCAAGTGATACTGTCCACAGGGGTCAGTCTTCTGGGGCGCAGGGCAGGGCAGAGGAATGAGTGACTCGAGAAATAATTAAATTCGAAACAATTACCCAGGGCAGGTCTGGGTTAAGAGCTGGGGATGTCAGTGAGACCTTAGAGGTGTGTGAGTTTGCGGGCTTTCGGGAGAAGGGGTGACTTTCCCACGGGGCTTGAAGAGGTTGCTCAAGAGCCAGGGAAGTGGTGCCGAGGGAGGTCAGAGCCACCTCTTCTGCCTGGGGTGTGGCATTAGGAAGGCTTCCAGAGGGAGGTGTCATTGGGGCCAGGCCTTAAAGAACAGGTGGATGGAGATGGAGGAGGGGGAGGAGGGCCCTCCAGGGTGGAGGATGTTTAGGCACCAGCTCAGAGACGGGGCCGGGCCTCAGAACTGTACAGCATCCCAGGGATGCCAGCCGAGTCCTTGAACGCAGACCCCTCTAATTCAGAACCAGGGATTGCACGAAAAGAGTAGGGGCAGGTGAGTCAGGGAAGGAAGGGCTCCAGAGGAGATGCCTTGTGTCCACAAGATTTTCTCTCTGGAAACCAAGAGGCTGGAGTGGTGTCCAAGAGCCTGCTGCCACCTGAGGGCCCTCTAGCAACCTCGCTTCCCGGCCAACAGCTGAGCTGCTCGTTACAAATCATTCCAGTCTCATTAGCTGCACCCTCTCCTGATCCCTACCTGTTTGTGAGCTTGGTTCTAATTATAGGAGAGTCATAAAATGCTTTAAAAATAGCCTATAACTCACAATTCTTGGTAACTCTGACAGGTGCCTCCCTGGAGGAGCTTTCGCAGCAGGCCAGGGTTGCGGAAGGAAGCCGAGGCCCCCTGCTGGTCCTGGAGGGATTTCAGCTGCGTCAGGGTCCTAAATTCCAGCCCAGCCCCAGTGAAGGGCACTCTTTTGAAGAATTGGGGCCAGGATAGGGGTGGACGGGGTTGGGCAGGAGCAGGGCTTTCACTGTGACTGTGTTCTGAAGGCCAGCCAGGCACCCAGGTGGCGCTAGTGGTAAAGAATCCGCCTGCCAATGCAGGAGACGCAAGAGACATGGGTTCTACCCTGGGTCAGGAAGGTCCCCTGGAGAAGGAAATGGCAACCCACTCTTGTATTCTTGCCTGGAAAGTTCCATGGACAGAGGAGCCTGGCAGGCTACAGTCCATGGGGTTGCAAAGAGTTGGACATGATTGAGCGCGCACACACACACACACATAGCCACCAGGCATTTCACATGCTTTCACTTGTAGTCTTCACACCACCGACCTGGGAAGCTATCATGGTTTCCATTTTACAGATGAGGAAACTGAGACCCAGGGAGGTCTGCCTCAGGTCCCATAGCTGGTTGAGGGCAGAACCAGGATTTGAGCTTGAGGTCTTCCTCTGTTCCTTGATGTGAGGCACAGCCCCTCACCCGGAGTCCAAGCCGGCCCCTTTAGTTCCAGCCCTGGCTTTGACCCTCATTCCTGCACTCTGGGGAGGTCCTGTGACTGCCTTCTTTGAATCTTGGCATCCCGGCCTGGAAGTTGGGGGCCCAGGAGTCCGTGCTGGCCACTGCTGTTGCCAGGGTACAGGAGCTAATGGATTCATGAGCGCCTCTCCACAGCCCTGAGTGCCCACGTCCACGTGGAAGGGCGGCTGTTAGCTTGATTACGGACGCCGCTGCAGTTTCCGGGAGGGGAAGTGTTTAATTGGGGGTTTTATTTCCAGCACCAGGGTCTGACTTAATGAAATATTCCCTAGGCTTCCTGGCTCATGGCCAGCTGCCTCCTGGTGTTGACAAGACCAGAGCCAAGCTTCTGGTTATGATATACCAGTAGCTCCCGGGCCAGATAAGGCTGGCCTGATAAGCTGGGCTGGGCCCTGACCCACCCCATCTCCAGCCAAGATGGGCGCCTGGGGACCACAGCCGGGCCAGGAACAGTTCTAGCTTTTTAATATTTGCTGCTAATGAAGGGTAATTGACAGACGCATTTGCATAGGCTCACTGAGCTTTGCAGGGGTGCAGCGATCCCTTGACACTGTGCCGGTGACACACACATCTGTGCACATTCCACCTCCCTACCACCTCCCCATCCTCCCAGTTCGCCCTGAGAAGAGAGCCCAGGAATGGCAGGGTGCAGGGGGCCCACACTGCCAAGAGGATCTGCTGGGAAGATGCAGAATGTTGGTGAATCCAGGCCCAGAGGAAGGGCAGAGAAATGGCACAAGGCCGTGGTGGACTGTTAGCAGCGAGTTCGGTGCTGACTCTTGGCCTTTTGGCCTCCAGAGGCAGAGGGCCAGGGGCTGTGATCCTGATTCTGCCACTCCCTGGCTGGATCATCTTGGGCAAGTCACTTGGCCTCTTAGAGGCTCGGTTTCTCCATCTGTAAAATGGGATTCTCAGCACCTAACCTTGTAAGGTGGTTGTGATGTTCTCAGGTGTCAGGCATACAGCAGGTGCTCAAAACCTGATTCTGTGAGAGTGCAGACTGCAGAGAGGGCTTGAGAGAGGAAGGAAAGCATCCATTTGTGTGCCTCCTGGCTGCCAGACCCTGTGCCCCTGTGGCGAGTTGAGTGTTATTAGGGTCACGCTGCTGCGTCCTGGGTCAGTGGTACTTCCGTGGTTTGGGCTCCACTGCTGGGTCCTCTCCCTTGCCTGGCCCCTCTGCCTCCTCACCTCTCCCCACTTCCTCCCATCTAAACGGGCCTGCAGAGAAGGCTCTGACACCAGTCTCACACCCCGTGGAATCAGCCCAGATCTCCATCACTGCTCTGGGGTTATTACCCCTGAAGGCTGGTGTTGCTGTCATATCAGATGACTCAACCCCTGGGGAAGAATTCTAGGCACTCACGCAGCAGATCAAAGAGACATCCGGGGGCACATCCAGTCACTTAGAATCAGACCTGGTGCCTCCCCTTCTCTGCCTTTTTCCTTTTTTGATTTTGTTCATCCTGTGTCGGGGGCTTCTCCTGCTGAGGGAAGTCCCACCATTCGATTTTTCAGGCCTTTATTTCTCTTCCCTGGGGACGTCTCTTAAAATGCGGGTTCTTCTAGAAGTTGTGATGCCAAAAGCTGACTTAGCCCCACGGTATTGCCAGATACCTTCTGTCTCCTAAATCAGGACCCTGCTCAGGGTCTCTGAAGAGCAGTGGGAGAAAGGAGAGAGTGAGTTGCAAGCTGGGGACTGGCTCAGGGGACCAGGGTCCCACTGACAGGCCCTGAAGGTGCCTGACCATGTAGGCGGAGGGTTGCCCCAGCCCTTAAAATGAAGATCTCGGGCATACGACAGCAGAGGGTGGCTTGATGGTTTGTGAACTAGGAAATGCAGCCCCGGCCTCCATGGCGCGTCCCTCCTGGGCCCTGGTAGGTGGACCTGGGCTGGCGATGCTGCTGTCAGACATGCGTGTTAATTAGCCCCCTGCACAGACCTGTCCTTACTGCTGCCTCACCTGGAAACTTCTGAGCAGCCACTGCCACCCAGGGCCTCCCTCTCTCCCTCACGCTGAGCCTTCTTCCCACACCTGGGGAATCTGGTCTTTAAAATCTTTTTTCCTTTAGAATTAAAAAAATATTTATTTTTGGCTGTGTTGAGTCTTAGTTGTGGCATATGGGCTCAGTAGTTGTGGTACAGAGGCTTAGTTGCTCCCCGGCACGTGGGATCTTCCTGGACCAGGGGTTGAACCTGTGTCCCCTGCATTGGTAGGCAGATTCTTAACCACTGGACCACCAGGGAAGTCTTTTCAGTCTTTTAAAACTTGTCCTGGCCCCTAGTCCCCTCCTTGACACGGTGCAAAATCTCTCCCTGCTTTTGTCCCTGGTTTCCTGGCCCTGGGGTTAGACTTATATTTCCTCTCAGACACAAGTAAGCCCCTATCACTGTGACCTCACTGCAAACTTGGGGCCACCAGCCAACCCGCTCCCTGGATGGTGGACACTGAGGCCTGCGAGGGCAGTTGCTCCAGCACCAGATGCCCAGACAGGGTGTGAGGGGCACAGGGACACCCTGCCCTCAATTCTGCTGGGCCTGTGTGTGACCTCTCTTCTTCACATTGATGTTATTGCTTTCTAAGCACCTTCTTCTTTCTGTGAGAGTCTTGATTCTCTGAAGTCAGGCACTGTGCTTCCTTCCTCTCTCAGACGGGGAGCTCCTGGAGGACAGGGGCTCCCCACTCAGACTGGGAGGTCTCTGAGGACAGTCTCTGTCTCCAGCTACTTGGAGTTACTTGAAGGGAGGAGCCAGTTCTCCCCCTCTTTGAACAGAGGGTCTCTAAGGACTGTATCTCTGCCGTTAGCTATGTATTCCTTTAAATCAGGTGATCTTTGACAATAGGACTGGGTCTCCTCCATCAGGTTAGAACTTCCTGAGGACGGGGCTGTGTCTCCCGTCAGACTGGGGCTCCTCGAGGGCAGGGCTGTGTCTTAGGGGCTGTGTCTCCCCTCAGACTGGGGCTCCCTGAGGCGGGGCTGTGTCTCCCCTCAGACTGGGGATCCCTGAGGCTGGACTGTGTCTCCCCTCAGACTGGGGCTCACTGAGGGCAGGGCTGTGTCTCCCCTCAGACTGGGGCTCCCTGAGGCGGGGCTGTGTCTCCCTTCAGACTGGGGCTCCCTGAAGGAAGGGGTGTGTCTTTTTCTTTCTCTTGGGAGTTCTGTGGCCACTTTATAGCTGAGGTCTACTTTGCCCAAGGAGGTGGACCTGAGTTCCAAGAATCAGAAATCTCAGGGATGGCTGTGGGTCTGCCAGGGCCATAGCTCATCAGCACTGAGCCTTGTCTGAGTGAGATTTGAGGCAGGGACATGGAAATGGTGTGTTCAGTTCAGTCACTCAGTCGTGTCCAACTCTTTGTGACCCATGGACTGCAGCACGCCAGGCCTCCCTGTCCATCAGCAACTCCCAGAGTTTACCCAAACTCATGTCCATTGAGTCGGTGATGCCATCCAACCATCTCATTCTCTGTCATCCCCTTCTCCTCCTGCCTTCAATCTTTTACAGCATCATGGTCTTTTCAAATGAGTCAGTTCTTCGCATCAGGTGGCCAAAATATTAGAGTTTAAGCTTTAGCATCAGTCCTTCCAATGAATATTCAGGACTGATTTCCTTTAGGATAGACTGGTTTTATCTCCTTGCTGTCCAAGGGACTCTCAAGAGTCTTCTCCAATACCACAGTTCAAAAGCATCAATTCTTTGGCGCTCAGCTTTCTTTATACTCCAACTCTCACATCCATACATGACTACTGGAAAAACCATAGCCTTGACTAGACAGACTTTTGTTGGCAAAGTAATGTCTCTGCTTTTTAATATGCTGACTAGGTTGGTCATAACTTTCTTCCAAGGAGTAAGTGTCTTTGAATTTCATGGCTACAGTCACCATCTGCAGTGATTTTGGAGCCCCCCCAAATAAAGTCTGTCACTGTTTCCCCATCTATTTGCCATAAAGTGAAGGGACCAGATGCCATGATCTTCATTTTCTGAATGTTGAGCTTTAAGCCAACTTTTTCATTCTCCTCTTTCACTTTCATCGAGAGGCTCTTTAGTTCATCTTCACTTTCTGCCATAAGGGTGGTGTCATCTGCGTATCTGAGGTTATTGATATTTCTTCTGGCAATCTTGATTCTAGCTTGTGCTTCATCTAGTCCAACAGTTCTCATGATGTACTCTGAATATAAATTAAATAAGCAGGGTGACAATATACAGCCTTGATGTACTCCTTTCCCGATTTGGAACCAGTCTGTTGATTCTAATCTAGTTCTAACTGTTGCTTCCTGACCTACATACAGGTTTCTCAGGAGGCAGGTCCGGTGGTCTGGTATTCCCATCTCTTTCAGAATTTTCCACAGTTTATTGTGATCCACACAGTCAAAGGCTTTGGCGTAGTCAATAAAGCAGAAGTAGATGTTTTTCGGGAACTCTCTTGCTTTTTCAATGATCCAACAGATGTTGGCAATTTGATCTCTGGTTCCTCTGCCTTGGAAATGGTGTGGCCTTATCTCAAAAGTGTGGATTCATCAAACTGCATTCCAGGGTGACTAAGAGGAAAGGCTGAGGCAGGGCCTGGGCAGGTCCCCTTTGTGACCTTTCCTGTTCCTGGGTGAAACGGACACGTGGCAGGAGAGGAAGACCCGTGTGTGTGTGTGTGTGTGTGTGTGTGTGTGTGTGTGTGTAGGGGTCACAGGGTCGACCCCTGGGTGGGGACGGGCGAGGCAGGTGGCCTCGGGCCGAGGCTCACCCCGTGTCTCCGCCCCAGTGCTGCAGGGTCACGTCTACCGGTTCTGCACCGCGGACGGCCTGTGGCTGCACAAGGAGAACTCAAGCCTGCCCTGGAGGGACCTGTCCGAGTGTGAGGATTCCAAGCGAGGGGACCGCGTGAGTTGAGGAGGCGAGGGAAGGGGCAGCAGGGGGCCAACTTCATGGGAGCAGGGACCTGGGCCATCTGCCGGGTAGGTCTGTCTCCACCTGCCCACCCCTCTGCCTCTGGGGCTTTGCTCACCATGCCTTCTGGATACAGGTGGTGTGTGTTCACGTCTCTGGCCTTAGAACAAGGTCCTCGAAATCCGGGGACCGTCACCATAGGTGATTCCCTTCCTCAGTTCCGGGATCCCAGTGGGGCTGAGTCTCCCCATCCCCCGGGTAAGCAGGCTGTGAGAGAGGAGGGTCGTGGGCTCCCCCAAATGCCCTGTCCCCTGTGTGCACACAGAGCTCCCCGGAGCAGCAGCTCCTGTCTCTTTACGTCATCTACACGGTGGGCTACGCGCTCTCCTTCTCTGCGCTGGTCATCGCCTCGGCCATCCTCCTGGGCTTCAGGTAAGGGGGCTGCTTCCGCCTGACCCGTCGCTCTGTCCCCATATAGAGGAGGGGGCAGCAAACTGAAGTGACAGCATAGCAGGGTCCTCTCCTAAGAGATGTCCAGCGAGGCCACACCGTAGACTCTGAGGTTGAAAACAGAGCCCACAGCACTGTGTACTTAGGCTAATCTATACCGTGTACATGTATGCATGTAATACTGCAAAAAAGGAAAAGCAGACATGCACACATGCTGCACGCCTTCATGGTGGATGATGGGAGGAGAGGAGGTCCTCTCCCATGAGCGTATGTCTCAAATGAGGGGGAGTTCAGTATGATTTTAGGAGACCTCAGCATGTTAGCGATTCTCCTCTCTTTGGAGTTTGTCAGCTCCTGTAGAAAATTTCTTCCCCAGGTCTACCCCTTCCTTTCAGAGTACCAGGCCCTTCCCACGCCCTCTGCACTGATGGCGGTAAGCCAGGAGGGCCAGGTTCAAGGGCAGGAGGAATTCCGAGGGCTGGGAACTCAGGACACCAGCCAGCAGGAGCAGGAGAGGCGACCTTCCTCCTGCGTCCCCATGGCTTCTGGCACAGTCAGGGCTGGGCACACAGTCAGTGCGCCATAAATACATTCACTCAAGAATAGTCTCCCCTTTTATTAGGAAACGTTTAGAGATCTGAAAATACAGTGTCTGGGACTATAATCACCTGTGCACACACACCCCGAAGCCCAGAACTAGAGCCCAGTGTCAAGGTTAAGTTTCTCAGGATCACCCTTCCTCCCCACCAGAGGGAACTCCTCTGGGGCTGCTTATAATTCTGATGCCTCTCTCTATACTTTTATTGCATTTCTAAGTATCTATAAAACCATATAGCATGGATCTTGCGTATCTTTAATGGCATGTTGGGCATACTTTTCAGCAGTGTTATTTTTGGCCTGATGTTGTATTTTTGTGAGGTTCATTCACAAACGATACAGGTGGTTCTGTTTCATTCGTTTGAACCATCACTCCATTTATGATATATTGCAGTTTATTTGTTGTCCTTTTACTGGACATTTGAGACGTTTCTCTCTCTCTTCTTCTTTTCTCAATTATAAACATTGCTAAGATGAATATGCTTACCCATGACCCCCTGTGCGTGGCTCCAGGGGCGCATGCCTCTGAGTAGAAGTGCCTGGTCTGAATACAACGTGCTGCTGCAAATGTATTAGGTGTTGTGAAGCTGTTTTCCAAAGTGGTCAGGCCCGTTTGCCCTCTTACTGGTAATACATGAGAGTTCCCTTGGCTTAACATCCTCACCAATATTTCCTATTTTCAGACTTAATTGTTGCTAATCTGAAGTGTGTGAAATATTTCATTATGATTTTAATTTGCATATCACTGATTCCTAGAGAGATCTACCAGACTTTTTATGTTTCATTCTGTGAATTGCTTGTTCATATCCTTGGCTTACTTTCTTACTGGCTGATTTGGCTTTTTCTTTTGATTTTAGGCATTCCTTACATATTCTGGATAATAATCCAGGATATGTTGTCTCAGCCTGTGGTTTATTTTTTCACTTACTGTATGGTGCCTTAATAATTTTAATGGAATGGAATATATCAATGTATCTGATTCTACTGATAAATAAAAGTTTTAATTTTAATAGAACGAAATATATCAAGTATCTAATTCTGTTGATAAACATAATTCATGAGTGTTATCAATTAATAAAAATTCATTTTTCCAATTGATAAAAAAAATTATCAAATTTTTTCCCCCAAAGGCCAAATTTCCTTATGGTCTTAAGAAATCTTTCCTTATCCTAGCATCATAAGTTTTACATATCCCTTATGGCTCCTTGGTGAACCTGGAATTTATTTTTGTCTATAGTGAAAATAAGAGATTTAATTTCATTTTTCCACATATGCATATAGTTAATTGCATCAGGACCACTTATGGATAGCCCCCTTTCCACCCCTGGCTTCTGCTGCGTGGCAAGCCTTATCTGCACCTGGGTGGGTCTCTGTCATCTGGATTGTCTTCCATTGGTCTACTTACCTGTCCCTTTGTTGATAACCATGGTGCCTTAACTACTTAGATTCATTAGAAAATCTAATTTTTTTACAGCAGGGGCCCCTACATTGTGATTCTTTAGGAGTGTCTGTACTATTCTTGGCCCTTGGCTCTTCTTTTTAAAAAAATTAATGTAATTTATTTTTACCACACTGCATACCATGTGGGATCTTAGTTTCCCCAACCAGGGATTGAACTCATGTCCCCTGCATTTGAACCACAGAGTCTTAATCACTGGACTGTCAGGGAAGTCCCCCTTGACTCTCTTTATAAGTTTTGTTTTTTTTAACTTTTCATTTTATATTGGGGCATAATTGATTAACAGAACTTATTTACAAAAGAGAAACAGGCTCACAGACTTAGAGCACTTATGGTTACCAGGGAGGAAGGGTGGGATAGTTAGGGAGTTTGGGATTGACGTGTACACACTGCTATATTTAAAATGGATAACTGGGACTTCCCTGGTGGTCCAGTGGTTAAGACTCTGTTCTTCTAATGCAGGGGGCCCTGGTTTGATCCCTGGTTGGGGAATTAAGATCCTACATACCACACATCATGGCCAGAAAAATAAAAATAAATAAACAAAATGGATATCCAACAAGGACCTACTATATAACACATGGAACTCTGTTCAATATTCTATAACAACCTAATTGGGAAAAGAATTTGGAAAAGAACGGATACATGAAGTGCATAGGTGAATCGCTTTGTTCTTCTTTATAAGTTTTTTAAAAATTCCATCAAAAGAAAAACCAACACTGTTGGAATTTTTATTAGAGTGAATTGAATTTATTGGTTAATGTGAAGAGAATCAACACATTCAAGATAGTGTCTCTATCCATGAATCTGGTGATTCTTCCATTAATTTGAGTCTTCTTTAATTATTTTAAGCAAGCTTTACCTGTGTGCTCCATAGAAATTGTGCCATCTTCTGTTAGACTTATTTCCAGGTACTAATTTAAAATAGTGCAAATGAATTTTTAAATTTACTTTTTAATCGTTTATTGCTGATGTACATAAACATACATATCAGCAACCTTGTTGAATGAACTCTGATTAGTTCTAATACTTTGTGTGTTGATTCTCTTGGATTTCCTGTGAAGATCATCTATAAACAGTGACAATTTTGTGTCTTTATTTCCAGTTCTTATCCATTTTTCCCCTTGCCTTCTTACAGTGGCTAGGATTTGTAGTACAAAGTTGACTAGATGTGATATAAGTAGACCTTACAGCTAGATAATCCTTATTTTGTTCCTGATTTAAAGGGAATCTTTTTACAATTTCTCAGTTAAGAATGAGGTTGGCTCCTTGTTTGGCTGGACAGCCCTTACTGGGTAAAGAAATGTCCTCATATTTTCAGTTTGTTTTTACACGAAAGGATATTGAAGTTGTATCCAGTACTTTTTGAATTCCTGCCACGTGCTTAGCCCCAATCTGTCACTGTAAGGCAGCCTGGAGGCATGTTAGACATGGCTGTCATCAGGAAGCCAAGCAAGTCCCCAGTGGGAAAAGTGGTCTTCCAACAGATCGCTTGGGTTACACGTGACTTTGTAGAAGGGAAGATGCTGCAGAGAAAAGGATAGAATGTAGATGAGGGTGGGGTGGCAGTCACCACACAGCTGAAGGCTTCATGGATAGGCGGGACGTGAAATCCAAAGGATTTTCAAGATTATGGGAAATGAGGGCATCTTGGAGGAAGAAAGACAGGAGCATAGTCCCAGGAACCGACACATGCCTGAGAACCAGGGCTCATGGAGTGGAATTGTCGGTCATCGTGCCAGGGAAGGTCCTGCTTTCTCCCGCAGACACCTGCACTGTACCCGGAACTACATCCATCTGAACCTCTTTGCATCCTTCATCCTCCGAGCACTGTCCGTCTTCATCAAGGACACGGTCCTCAAGTGGATGTATGGCACGGCCGCCCAGCAGCATCAGTGGGACGGGCTCCTCTCCTACCAGGTATGTGGTGTGTCCAGGGAGGGATTGGGGAGGGTGGATGATCTGTGAAGGGCAGGCTTCCCTACCCCACTGAGGCCTGGCACAAAGGAAGGCAAGAGCTGCTCTGACCTGGTCGTCAGGAAGCCCTCAGTCTGATGAGAGATGTGGTCCACCCTGAGGAGCCCGCAGTCTGATGGGAGAGGCTGTCCACCCCAGGGAACCCCAAGTCCCATCTGATGGGAGAGGCTGTCCACCCTGGGAAGCCCCCAGTCTGACGGGAGAGGCTGTCCACTCTGCAGAGTCCCCCTGTCCAGTCTGATGGGAGAGGCAGTACACCCTGGGGAGCTTCCAGTCTGAGGAGGGAGATACTTCCCTGCCCATAGAGAGGGTACTGTTTGACTCCGGGGAGTGGTTTTTGGAGACAGACCTGGGTTTGAATTCCAGTTCACTTACTCGTTTGCAGGCATAAGTTATTTACTTCTCTGAACTTCAGTTTTCTCACCCGTATGGGGAAAATTAGTTTCCTTCCTCCAGGATAGTGAGGACCCCATGAGCTAGATAGAGCAGGTCAGGGTCTTAGCACTGGCCCGGGTGGGGAGGTGTCAGCTGTGTCATCCTGCATTTGCTCTGGCAGGATAGCAGCTGGGGCGGGACCAGGAGAGGGGTCAAGAGAGGCAGGGGCCGAGCTGTTGTCCCCTGGGGACCCTTCCTCTGCTCCCAGGAGTCTCTGGGCTGTCGCCTGGTGTTCCTGCTCATGCAATACTGCGTGGCAGCCAACTACTACTGGCTCCTGGTGGAGGGGGTGTACCTGTACTCGCTGCTGGCCCTGTCCGTCTTCTCCGAGCAGCGTGTCTTCAGGCTCTACCTGAGCATTGGCTGGGGTAAGGCCCGCCGCCCTTCATCTCACCCCTACCCCGACTGAGCGCAGCGGGTGGGAGACCCTGATCCCTCTTGGAGCTGCTGCCTTCAGGCTACCCAGGGGGCCACCCGGTACTCAGAACATACGGCTGGGCCAAGGGGTGGGGCCCCCTTGGAGAACCCCCTCCTGGGCACAGGACTTGCTGCCGATGGGACTGTCAAGTCATTGTCCAGCCTCTCTGCCTTTGCGTGACTCTCCCCCCTTAATGGAAGCAGAGGCCTTCGCCTCTCTGGCCAAATACACGACACACACCATTGGCCGTCATGGTACCAGTCTCAAAGATCCTGGCCCCTAAGACCCTTGGGGGATAGAGCCCCACACCCGGTCCTGGGCACCCCAGCCCTGAGGGAAATAGACAGTCCTGGGTCTCAGGGTGGGGGTCCCTGGGTGTGGGGCTGAGGGGCGTGGCTCTGTCACTTGACGAAGAAGACGAGAGCTTTGAGCTGAGTGAGAGAGTGGGAGAGGGTCAGCTGGAAGCCAGCTGAGCAAAGGGTAGACCCCGGAAGTGCCTGGAGCCCAGCTGGAAATGTTCTAGCCAAAAAAGTTTGCCGAGAACCACTGTGTCTTTTTTTTTTGCTGGAACATTTCTGGTTGTGCTTCTGCCTCTCTCCACATGGGATTCCAGTCAGAATGGCGTGAGGTGGGGCAGGGCTGAGGCACCCATCCTAGCAGCACCCCCCACCAGCCTCCACCCCCAACCTCCACCCTCTACCCCAGAAACAGATGCAACAACAGTTCCTTTGGAGGGGCCCTCGGGCACCCACCTGGGATGGAGCCAGGAGCGGGCAGGCCTCTGGGCCTCTCACACCAGAATGGGACCCACTCTCTTCCCATTTCCATGCTCCTCCCTTAATTTCCCCCTTTCCCAGACTGGCTCCTTCCCCTGAGCCCCTGCTAGGCTGTGCCTGGTCCCACCCGCCTCCTTGGGAAGTGCCCTGGGTTCCTGGCTCTGGGCTCTGTCTGGTTCCCCTCGGCTGCCCTGCCCCATCCTCAGACTTCATCCCTTGTCGATGATGCTCTTTGGCTACTTTGTTCCATAGCTCTGCTGCAGAAGAGCATCTGGAAAGGGGCTTTGCTCAGTGTCCTGAGGGCAAGGTGGTAGAGAGCAGGCGCTGGGCCCAGGCCTCCCGACTCTCAGGCCCTGGGCCCCATTGCCTGTCCCGCCAGGTATTCTCTAGCCCCTGAGGGCCCGGCCGAGCAAACTCAGGTCCCCGCAGCGGGCAGGTGGGCCTGCCCTCAGTGTACAGCTCTTCCCTCCTACCCTTCCTTCCCTCTTCCACCAGAGCCCAGCCCTTCCCTGCTTGGCTTCCTCCCCTCCCAGGCCTCTTCATTCTGCAGGGGCATCAGACTGGCAGTGGGCAAAGCTGAAGAGCCCTGCAGCCAACTGGAGGGGTGGGTGGAGTTAGGCCATGAAGGGGAGCTCCGGGAAGGTGGTCCTCAGAGTGGGGGACTGTTTCTGTCCATTCTGGGAAATAGCATCAGCGCTGGAGTGCTGTCACCATGGTGACCTGAGGGCGGAAGCGATGGAAGGAGCGGTGTGATGTGTGCAGAGGCGCATGGGTGGTGGGTGGAGACTTTGGGGGGCTGGGACATACAGTGTTCCTGTGTGTCTCTGAGTGAGGCAATGGGGGAGGGGGCAGTGGGGGAGGGGGCAATGAGGGAGGGGGTTCCAGTCTTTTCCCATCACCTCATGCCCCAGCTTGGGACCCAGAGTCTGAGGGAGCAGAAGGGCAGGACCCAGGGGGACCCCCTCTTCCCACTCAGATCATCCTTTTCTTGAGGAATTGGGATGGGGAGATATAGAGAGACAGAGGAGCAAAGACAGAAGGACAGACAGAGTCACTGAGAGCCCAGAGCTATGCTGTGATGCTAGGAGGCTCTCTGCGCAAGTGGGATGCTTGGGAAACACCTTTTAGCTTCATATGCAGATGCAGGAATTAAAATTAAGATGCTGATACAGCACGGGAATCCCCAAAAGGCATGTCAGCCTCTCCTGTTGTCCACGGGTGGCCGGACACCCCCATAACCCAGCAGAAGGAGGCCTCTCAGGGTGGAGGCATGTGACACATGAGGAAATCATCACTTCTCGGAGCCAGACTGTGTGTCTTCATTCAAGCCTTTTTCTCCAGCCTGTCTTGTTGATTTTCTAAATGGGAGAAAGATGAAGCCAGCAGGGAGTGTGTAATGTTTGCAAGCAGCAGAGCTGTGCGTGCATTTTTTTTAAGACTTTGTTAAGGAGATGCTGAGGCATGAATGAAGTTCACCAGGTCTGGTTTTTAACATGAGTGAGCTCCCTTGTCGTGGGGTAGGGTCTCAGAAAAAGGCCAGCAGGGGGCTGGGGATGTCGAAGACAGAGGTGTCCAGATGTGTGTGTGGCTCAGGGCATTGGCATTGCCTGGACAGCTTCCCTTGTCTCACTAATACACTGACTCTTTCACTTCATTCATTCCATTCTCACTGGGCATCTTCTATGTGACAGGCTCGGTGCTATGTGCTGGAGCCTTGGGAAGCTGTCTGCCTCTTGTCCAGTCTCATGAAGGCCTGTTACTAAAGCAACATGGATGCTGGGAGGTCGGGGTTATGTAAAAATAAATAGCTAAGGAGAAGGCTATCTGATGACCGTGCTGGTCAGCCGTGAGCCGCATTGCTCCCTCCGTGCTTGACCATCTGCACAGCCAAGTACAGTTGCTCCGGGAGCGCAAGCTGCTCGGTAGCTGCTGTTGAGTGGACGTCCGTGTGTTGAGGATGTGGGTGATGGCAGCAGGAAAGATGATGAAGTGGGTTCTGCCCTGGAAATGCGCTTCCCGAAGCCACACATGCATACACATGGACTCCCCGCCACCACCTCACACACATCCTGGCCACGCACCTTTAGACGCACACTCTTATTCCTCTCGGACACCCACATCTCCATCCCTGAGAGGCACCAACAGAGACAGGCTTAGACAGAGTTGGTGCTGAGAGCCATCAGGTGGTGGGATTGCAGGCCTGTGTTCTAGTCCCACCTGTGGCCTGTTTAGCTGCTGATGCAGCTCCTTGTCGGTCACATGAGGATGGACCATCCAATTTTTAAAAAATTTTTAATGTTTAAAGACCCAGCTGTGCTGGGTCTTCGTTGCCACAGACCAGCTTTCTCTAGCTGCGGCGAGCGGGGTCTACTCCAGTAGTGCATGGGCCTCTCATCGCGGCATCTTCTCTTGTGGTGCATGGGCCTCTCATCACAGTGTCTTCTCCTGTTGCAGAGCACAGGCTCTACGTGTGCAGGCTCGGTAGCTGTGGCCCACGGGCTTAGTTGCCCCGCAGCACGTGGAATCTTCCCAGACCGGGGATCAAACCCGTGTCCCCTACATTGGCAGGCAGATTCTTAATCACTGGACCAACAGCGAAGTCTGACAGTCCAATCGAAAGTCAGTGAACGTATACTGAACTCCAGAGTGAGATGGTCACTGAGGCCCTGCAGATGAATTAGGTTCTGTCCTTAAGGAACTAGGGGCCAGTGTATTAGTTACCTATGACTGTGTAACAAAGGACCTCTCACTTAGATATTTAAAACACCAACTATATCTTGCAGTTTCTATGGTCAGAATTCCAGGTTCAACTGAGTTGCCTGCCTCAGGCTTAGGATCTCCAAGAGAGGTGTCGTGGAGCTGTTGGCCAGGGTAGCTATCATCTCAAGGCTTAATGGATTGGAGGATCCTCTTCCAAGCTCACTCTCGAGGTTGTTGGCAGGAAGCTCAGGTCTTTGCTATCTGTTGGCTGGAGGCCTCCATTCCTCACCACAATGGGCTCTCTGAGTGCCCACATGACCCAGCAGCTGGTGTCCCCCAGGGCAAGTGACCAGATTAAAAGAGAAAGAGCCCAAGACCTGCCTTTTACAATCTTGAAGACCTTTTCTACCCTAATCTCAGAAATGGCACGCCATCACTTCTGCTGTATGTTGGTCACACAGACCAATCTGGATCCAGTGTGGACCACACCCAGGTGTGAATACCAGGGGTGGGGTGGTTGGGGGTCATCCTAGAGGCTGTCTGCCACACTATCCTGCCTCGTCCATGTGGGCAGCGTTGTGGTAGCTGGCGTCAGTGTGGCCCCTGTGCGTGGTCAGTTGGGCTGTTGGTGTCAAGGACAGGGCTCCTGTCTCTGCTCCAGGCTTCCACCCAGCCACGGGCAGCTGCGTGGGGATTGGGGCGGGTACCTGGAGGGACTTTCAGTGCTACAGGAGTTGACTGAAATGGGTGTGTGGGCCCAGGCAGGGGTGGGTGGCATCAAAGAGTTGGCCGTTGGCCCAGGGAGGGGGTGGACTGTGAGGAAAGTCATGGCACCCATGTGGTGGGGACCGTTCTCTAGGGAGGAGTGTGGGGAGTTGGGAAGGGTGGCTCTTGCTGCCGCTTCTCTGAAGCACCCATGCCAGCCTAATTCTGTACCTGTTAGAAAACATGGCCGGGGCCAGGCAAGGAGCAGGGCTGGAGGTGGGAGAGCCCGGACGGGGGCCTCCGGGTGTGTCGGGCAGGGCTCCGGCCTGCCAGCCCCTCTGCCCTCTCTCTCCCCCACCCTCTTAGGAGTCCCCCTGCTGTTTGTCATCCCCTGGGGCATCGTCAAGTACCTCTATGAGGACGAGGGGTGAGTGTCCTGCTCCGAGGGGCTGAGGGGTGTGCTGAGGTCACCGTCCTCAAACCCTATGGGATTCCTTGGCCCCTGGGGTGTGCAGTTACTGCCTCTTGGGAGGGTAAACTGAGGCACCAGGAGCTAAATTTATGAATTTAGTTCTGCAATCCCCCAGCCTCCCCCTCCCTGGATGTTATGATGACAAGGGTGCTGGTCTGGGGGGTAGGTGATGTCCCCCTAGGCTTTCCTGTAACAACTGTGAGTGAAATGTTCCTGTTATTTGTGTGTGAAGGTGAGGACGCATGTGACTGTGATTGGAGGTTCATGAAGGGGCTGTGCATATCTCTGTGTGTTTAGGACTCTGTGTATGTGTGTGTGTGTGTGTGTGAGTGTGTGTACCCTGGGACTGGTTGTCGGGTGACTCCTGGCGGCAGTGTTTGTGTGGCTGTGTGTGTGTGTGTGTGTGACTTTGCATGCCCTTGTGTATGGGGCTGCCCGGTGCCTGCACTGGGAGCTGGGGGCTCTGTGTGCTCAAGCCGGGGCCTGTGTGTCTCTCTCCGCTCCAGCTGTTGGACCAGGAACTCCAACATGAATTACTGGCTCATAATCCGGCTGCCCATCCTCTTCGCCATCGGGGTGAGTGGTGCTGTGGGCAGGCGGTGGGAGCTGCAGTGGGCCCGGGCGCTAAGGGAGGACGGGGTCGCGAGGGCGTTTTGAGAGGGCCTCCAGTCGCCCTCCCCTCTGCCTGCAGGTGAACTTCCTCATCTTCGTCCGGGTCATCTGCATTGTGGTGTCCAAACTGCAGGCCAACCTCATGTGCAAGACAGACATCAAGTGCAGGTGACGTAGCGGAGTCGCCCTTGTCGGGCACGCTGAGCCCTTCCTTCGGGCACAGAGGGAGATCCTGGGTGCTGATCCCTATGTGCCCTTTCTTCCTCCACCCAGGCCTGGCCTGAGCCCTCAAGTCTTGTCTCACCCCTGTACCTGGGCAGCTCCTGGGCTTCTGGGGTCTCCACCTCTACTTCCTCCCCTCCAGGCAGCCCGTCCCAGGGTATTCGGTGGGGGAGGGTTCTGTGACCCAGATGCCAGGCCTTGGTGGGCGCTGGGAGCACTGAAGGGGGTGCAGAGTCGATGAGAGAGGTCCAGAATGATGTCCCTGCCCCACCCCCCAGGCTCGCCAAGTCCACGCTGACACTCATCCCCCTGCTGGGGACGCATGAGGTCATCTTCGCCTTCGTGATGGACGAGCATGCCCGGGGATTGCTGCGCTTCGTCAAACTATTCACTGAGCTCTCCTTCACCTCCTTCCAGGTGACCTCGCGGCGGGGGCCCCAGTCCAGAAGTCCCAGGGTGGGGGCGGGGCGAGACCAGCCTGCACCACTAAGGGGCAGCCCGGGGCCTGGGCTGAAAGCGGCCCTTCCCCAGGGGACGTGGTTGGAGCAGAGCCAGAGTCCCAGGTACCCTGACACCTACCCAGTCTTCTCTGTGAGCGCACTGGATAAGAAGCCTTCCTGGATGTTACCTTGGGCACCCAGCCTGGCATAGCACCTGCCATCCCCTGGGCTGCTCGTTGGTGGCGGGCGCTTTACAGACATTGTGCAGCTCATCCTCCCAGAATACGAGGCAGTATGCAGGAGTCTCCCATTTTACAGAGGAGGAAACTGAGGCTCGGCAATGTTAAAACGAGATTTCCAGGTCACATAGTTTCCAAAGCTGAGAACTGAGCCTCTCCACTAGTATTAGCTGTTGCTAGGGGTGGGGAGTCAAATATCAACAGGGGTGCAGAGATGTAAGAAACTGGCCCAACCCCTCAGATGTCTGTGTGGGCCCATGTGTGTGCACGTACGCACATGTCCGCACACACAAATAGATCACGGATCTGGAGCACTGGGGCTCCTGAGTGAACGAATAGTGCCGAGCAGGGAAAATTCCATGTGGTAAGTGTATTTTCTCAGGTTGGGCCTCTTCCAGGAGAGGCTGGTTGAAGAAATTCTGCAGTTTCTGAGCAAGGGGTCTTCTCATTCCTCTGGAAATGAAAGGAGAAGGAACCCACTACCCCCATGCCTGGGCCTGCCTTGGCTGCCCAGTCTCAGGAGGGAGATGCTGAGGTTGGGGCCCCCTGGAGCTTCAGACCAGGCCTGCCTGCAGGGCGCCTCCCTCCTCTTCCTCCTGCTGACAAGACTCTTGTTTCCAGGGGCTGATGGTGGCCATCCTGTACTGCTTTGTCAACAACGAGGTGAGGCCTGTGGAGGGACGTGGACTCCTGGTGGGGCTGCTGCACTGACTGTCCTGGAGTTGTCCAGTGGGGTTGTCCAGGCTTCTCAGCTGAAATCGCTGCTCACCCCACTAGGCACCAGCGCTCAGGAGGTGTCTTGTCCCTGTGTTGTTCCATCACCCTCTCTCTCTCTTCCCCCACCCAACGTACACAAACACACGTGCGTGGACAGGATGCCCTAACAAACACATGAGCTTGGGGAAGACACAGCCTCATGTAAAGGGCTCTTGATGCTGGGGATGGGAGTGGGGCAGGTGGGGTGTGAATGTCAGTGGGGGTGCAGAAATATAAGAAACTGGCCCCCAGTCCTCAGATGTCTTATGTGGGCCCATGCGTGTGCACTTACGCACATGTGCACACACAAGTAGATCACAGATCTCGAGCACTGAGGCCCTGAGGGAACAAATAGGGCTGGGCAGGGAAAATTCCATGTGATGTAAAGGGTGATGACGGTTACAAGGCACATTCTTGGCGCCTTAAAAACCACTGTCTCGTTTGCTTATCTCTGCTTCCCCCCAAAAAGCTTTCCTGCTGAAATTTTGGTTTCGAGTTTCTCATTTCTCTCACGTGAGAATGTTGAAGATCAGAGACGGTCAGAGACACACTCCAGGTCTGGCCTGGAAATAGTGCAGAGTCGGGATTGGGATGAATTCTTCCTGGAGGGAGAGAGAGCACCTTCAATATGTACAGGCCAGAGCCCGCCCCACCACAGGAAAGGGGGTCTGCTCCTCCAGTGGCTTCCTGGTGGCTGGGGTGGGAGCAGGGGGTATCTGCTCAGATCCCCACTGACCTCTCCCCACAGGCTGGTGCTGTGGGGTCCAAGAGACCCTGCTCGGAGGGCCCAGAGCACCTGCCTTGCTCACGCGCACCGCCTGGTTCCTTTCAACCATCCCCAGACGTCTCGGGCCCAGCTCCTCCGGACACACGGACAGACATGTCACCGAGCACTTGTGGTTCCTGGGCTGAGCCCTCTGTCCGTAAGAGCTGTTCTCCAGACCCAGGGTTGCCATAGCAATACCGGATACTTGTGACCCTGGCATTGGGCCTGTGTGGCCGCCAAGGCCTGCACCAGCTGCCAGCGGGCAGGGCATGGGCACAGGGGAGGAGGCCCAGGGGTGGCTTTGCTGTGGCTCTGGTGACTCGGGAGCCCGAGTGCTGGTCCCAGTTCTGCTCCTGCCCAGCTGTGTGACCCCCCCAACTCATCCCAAAGCCCAGAGCCTGGCGTGGTGCCCGGCCTGGGGACCTGGGAGGCAGGGATGAGGGCCACCTGAGAGTGAGGAAGCATGCTGGCGGGAGCGCCAGGGGTCCAGGGTGTGTGTTGTTGTCTTTGTTGTTGGATCATGAGAGCTCAGTAAAAGAAGGAATCCGATGTTCGGTGCTCATTTAGTCATTTATTCATTTGGCTCATTGAGAGAACATGTATGGAGTACCTGCTCTATGCCGGGCACTGTGCAAGCTTTGAGAGGAGGATGTGCTCCCAGTTCTCATGGGGTACCTACCAAGATGGGGGAGACACGGCAGAAACAAGCGTGGCCTAAATAGTCCAAGTGGCAGGAGACGGAGGGTTAGGAGCCTGGCTTTAGAGTCAGCCCAGATCTAGGGTCAGATCCTGGCTGAGACTAGGAGAAATACTTAAATCTCTGCCCCTCAGTTTCCTTACCTTTGTGAAAGTGTTTGTTGCTCAGTCGTGTCCGACTCTTTGAGACCCCATGGACTGTAGCCCGCCAGGCTCCTCTCTCCATGGGATTCGCCAGGCAAGAATACTGGAGTGCGCTGCCATTCCCTTCTCTGGGGAATCTTCCCAACCCAGGGATGGAACCCAGGTCTCCTCCATCGCAGGCAGATTCTTTACTGTCTGAGCTACCAGGGAAGCCCTTCCTTACCTTTAAACAAGGACTAAGGAGCTGCCTCACAGGGTTGCTGTGAAAGTTAACAATCTTTGGTGAATGCTGGGGATATAGTAAGTGCCCTGTAAATGATGGTTTTTAATGACAATTGTCATTGGGGTGGGGAGCACAGCAGAGGTTCATGGAAAGGGCTGAGGGAGAGGGAGGCAGAGGGGGACACAGTCCCAATCCTGTCCAATTCCCTGTATCTGTGAGGCCTCTCTAGTCCCTGAGTTGGCTTCCCAGGGATGTGCCTCAGTTGGCCGTCTCTCTTCTCATCTCCCCAGTGAAGGGCTGAGCCACAAGAGTGGCCTTCCTGCAGCTGCACAAGCAGAGGCCACTGCAGGACTCAGGCATCATCATGCCAGTTATCAACACACGCATCACACTCACTCACCCGGGCAGTAAGCTGGCAAAGAGCCATGGTCAGTGGGTGGTGTCTGCTCAGCCTCCCTCCCTTACCCCAGCCCGGGCTTGGAGGTGCTGCCCGGGACCCGGGGACCATCCTGGCAGGCAGGCTCTGGGCCATCTCAGCTTCACTCAGTGCAGATAAAGTTCTTGTAAGGGATAGGCATGTGGCCATGCCAGGCACCTTGCTGGGCTTAGTGAGATGGATGGCAGCCCTGCAGGAAGAGAAGGGGGGTGTTTGCACCCATGGGATGTTGGCAGCGAGCCATGTACCCACAGCTGCTGGCAGCTGGCCACCCTGCTGGATGGAGCCCAAGAGGGCAGGCCTGGGCCCCAGACACTCTGGTGTGAGGAGTTCTGGTGGTGCATGTGGAGCGCATCAGAGAAGCTCTGGAAAGCAGACGTAGAGGCGTGTCCACTGGCTGAGCTCTCTGGATGCCCTGGACTGGCTGTACAGCTTCCAGCAGCCTCTGTGGGGGGCTGGAATCACAGGAGCCAGCCGCAGCATCGCCACAGCCCTCAAGGGACTGGGGCTCTGCAGTGTTACTTGGGTTGTATCTTTCTGCTCTAACCACGTGGGCTCCAAGCTTCCACCCTCTCGAGAAGGCTCTTGCTGATGGGGAGGGCTGAGTTCTGCTGAGTTGAGCACAGCAGCAGTTCTGCTTGGCTGAACTCACCTGGGCTGCACCCTCTGTGGGTTGAGTCCAGTTCCTGGCTGGGATTAGTTCAAATCCAGGCTGAGAAGTCCTTGTCCGCAGCCTGCTCTTTCAGGCTGCTACTAGTCCCAGCCTCATTCTCCGTAGCTCCTCTGCCCTTCCATCCTGGAGCCAGGATGAAAGCCCTTGGGGGAGTTTAGAGGGGTCTGGTGTTGACACAGTGAGGGGCAGGGCAGGCTGTCCCTCTTAGTCATCCAAGAGGGCTCTGAAGTCAGACTCTCTCTTCTCCTTCTCTTCTCTCTCCACATCCCTTCTCCCCACATCTCTCTGTCACTCCTTCTCTTCCGCTAACTGATACTGTGATGGATTGTGAAAGGTACTTAGCTGAGTCACAAGAGTTTAGAGATGCAAGAGACCAATTAGATCAGCAAAGCCCGTCTCCCTCCCGAGAAGAGCCAGAAAATAGGAAACAACAAGAAACAATTTTATGGGGATATTAATTTAGGTGCCGAAGCCCTTGACTTGTGTCTCTTAATATAATGCACTGGATTTTTTTTCCCTTCCCTCCTAATGTAATCATGGGGCCATTTCGTGGGCAGTTGGTTTGTCTGATGGCCTCTGCTTTCCTCCTTTCCCCGCGGAAGGTCCAGATGGAGTTCCGGAAGAGCTGGGAGCGCTGGCGGCTGGAGCACCTGCACGTCCAGAGGGAGAACAGCATGAAGCCCTTCAAGTGTCCCACCAGCAGCCTGAGCTGCGGGGCCACAGCAGGCAGCAGCGTATACGCAGCCTCCTGCCAGACCTCCTGCAGCTGAGACTCGGGCGCCTCCCTCCCTGTGGTCTCACTGCCGGCCTGGGCGGCCACCCCAGGTGGGAGAGACCCTCCCAGGGACTGGGGCCAGGGGGCTGGGGGAGCACCAGAGGCAGACACACTACTTCCCTGCATTCCCGTCCCGAGCCCATCAGACAGGCAAATGGGCAGTGCCTCCTGGGACCTGAGGACACATTTTATTCTGAGGAGAAGCAACCTGTTAATTTGATCACTGTGGCGGGTGGAGAGGAAAAAGCTATTGCTGCTAAAACGAGGAGGATTTCTTCTCGTTAAGCCACAAGGCCCCTGGGGTTCCCCTAGAGAAGAACATCAGCCCCAGACTCAAACTCAAGGTCAATGGCTTATTAGTGGCCTTGTAAGAGAACATGGTTCTGCAAGAGGCGGATATGACCTCAGCTAAACATGGAGCTCGGGTAACGCCAGCTGACTCCACCTGCCTCCGGTTGGCATCACCACCCCCGCCTGCCTCCTCGTTAAGGGATGCTGGGCACAGGCTTGTTGCCCCTCCTCTGGCCCCTCGTCTCACTGTCCACCCTCCAGTAGCGATTTCTAGAAGTGGTCGTGGGGGTGGTGTTGAGAATGAACATCGAGAAGGTGCCTCACAGTTTCCCCTTTCTGGCTCCCACTTCTTCCTTGGATGTTTGAGTTGCTTTGGTGCCTGCTCCCAGGGCAGGTTCACTGTGGAGGAGTCCAGCCTTGGGTGCGAGCTCTGACTCGTATTCTAGAGATGCTCAAGAATCCTGGTGGGGCTCATCTAGGGGCCTTTAGGAATGTCCCTGCTGGGACTGTAGATTACTCTCTACTGTTGGGAACCCACAGGCGCTGAGACAGAGAGACAGACAGCCTTCCCCTCTCCATGGAAATACTTTTTACCTGTGACTAGATTACCTATCTTGCATGGGGTGTTTGAATGCGCTGTCTTAACTTTAGGGGATGTGACCAAAAAGAGACTCTTCCAGGAATTGTACCAGTCCCCACCATGACCATGGGGGTGGGCTTCCCCTCCCTTTGGTTACTTCCCTGTGAAATTCCCCCAACGTGGGAGCTTGTATATACTTTGCTCATTTCTCTGTCTTTGCTGTGAATAGTTTCTGTCTGTACAAACATGAAATTCTGAATTTTCCCAACTGGTGGAAACAAGCAGTAAACCACAGTGGTGGTTTTGATGTTGTTTGGGGTTGTACCATAGTTATTAATTTGACTCATCCATGCTTTGAGCTACTTAATGTTCGCCCTGCCTCCAATCTCATCCCATAAATAATGAGCCTCAGGGAAGCTTAGACAGGCAAAACCTTTCAATCTAGCCACGGAGGAAAAGCAGACATGTAGCACCACTGCAGAGACCCAGACAGAAGGGGAAAAGCCATGCCACGGAGGCTGGCAACTGAGTTCATAGGTATAGAACGCAGCGCAGAAGAGAACCCTTGGGAGTTCACGTCTTCTGGGTGGGCAGAGGGAGAGTCTTCGGATGAATTCCTAAGGGAATTGATCTTTCCCTCCTTTTTTTGAGTGGCGGGAACCCTCCCGCAAAGCCTTGTGCCAGACACACTCTCCTCTGCCCCTCAGAGAGGCACAGGATGTGCAGGGAAAATAATAATGGGACATAAAACACATCAAGCAGAAAACCTCTTATACTTCAGCTTCAGTGGAGTGTTGTGTCTATGTTAATAGGGAAGTTGAACCTCAGGCTAAAGAAAGGATTTGTGCAGGCTGCCTCTTTGAGAAAATGTGGAGAGCTGGGGGTGGGGACATGCCTGCCTCCCCAGTCAGGAGGGCAGACAGCCTCATAGGCATTGGTTTTCTCTTTGGAGTGGGGGCTAGGGTGAGGAGAGTGCTGGTGGGTTTGATTGGCTGGGGTCCAGCTCTGGTGCAAGTATTTCCATTTCGGGTAAACTGGAAGATTTTTGAGAATCATTAATAAACTGTACAACAACAAAGAGACAGATTAATATTATTTTCAAGAAATAAATTTTTGAGGGGAAAGATTGTAGGGAGAAAGTGTTTAGTTAGGCACTTGGGAAGGAAGCTCAGACAATTTGGTTTTACCCTCTAAGTTCTTTTCCCAACGGGTACTGATTCCTAGTTGCAGAGTGCTCATCACACCCCAATTGCCCCAAGCCTTTTAACACCAAGCAGTGTTTTCCTTGTCAGATACATACCAGATGCTGAACTGAAGAAATATTTTCTTTGCTCTAAGACCCGCACTATTAATATTCATTTGAGTGGCAGTGCACTCTCTCCAAAGCTATTCCCAAGCTAAATATAGCTCTCTAACAGATCTGGGAACGATTGAATGCAGTGTGCTTAGAAATTCCTCTGGCTGTTTACATGCCTGGTGCCCAAAGTCTGGAGCTTGCCGAGAAAACTCTTGCTTGCCTCTGTCCTGGGGCAGGGTAAGGGGCTGTGTGTGTGAGCCGTGCAGCCAGGTCTGATGACTGTCATGAATAGAAGCTGAGTTCAGCACTCTGGCCAGCTCCCCACTGACCTTGTGAGGGGCTTAAACCATGTCAATTTATCTTTTTCATCTGAATCTTTGGAGCAGCTAAACCACAGAACTGAGACAAACCACTTACATTGCAAGGTTGCCTTCCCTTTAGAGCAGCTTTCCTGATTTGCAGGCATGATTTGCAGTCGCCTCAAGGCACTTTTATGCTGGAGAGTACAGCAGTGGAGTTCTCAGAGACTCAGCAGGGAAAGATCCGGGACATCTCACTGCTCTGATCTGGAGAATTGAGGAGGGAAGCTTACAGAGGTGATCTGCCCAAGGTCACAGGGCTAGATGGTGGCTGAATTGGGAGAGGACCCAGGCCAACTTCTGCCTCCCAGTCCAGTGAAGCCTCTGGAAAGGATAGATGAAAAATAGAAATGGCCATTCAGGACACTCTCGGTGAAAGTTGGCAGTGTTGTGTGGAGTTTCTGTTAAAGAGAAAACACAGCAGCAAAGAGAGACAAGTCAGTTGGCTCAGGTGCCATTTCAGTGATTTATGCCACTGAGAAGAGGGGAGGGTGTGCTTTGCTGTCATCCCACATACCTCATTCATCCTTGTCTTCAAATTAAGAAATGAAATGCATTAGAGCTCAAGTGTACACAGAAACAGCAAGGAGCCATTCCAGATAGCAAATCCAGCGCTCTTTTAATGGGTTAGCTTAGTGTTTCCCTGATGCATCTGTGCTCGTTTGAGAAGTTGTGTGTTCTGATAGTCCTGCAGAGTGGACTGAAAGAACCTAAACAAGGACCTAACAACCTGACCCTCAGTATTGCCTCTCTAGTACTCCCTGAAGTTGGAGAAGACTAGCAAGCCTGGACGGAGAAGGCAGTGGCACCCCACTCCAGTATTCTTGCCTAGAAAATCCCATGGACAGAGGAGCCTGGTAGGCTGTGGTCCATGGGGTTGCTAAGAGTCAGACATGACTGAGCGACTTCCCTTTCACTTTTCACTTTCATGCATTGGAGAAGGAAATGGCAACCCACTCCAGTGTTCTTGCCTGGAGAATCCCAGGGACGGGGGAGCCTGGTGGGCTGCCGTCTATGGGGTCGTACAGAGTTGGACACGACTGAAGTGACTTAGCAGCAGCAGCAGCAAGCCTGGAAAAGGTGGCACAGCTGCCACCGAGGGCAAATAGAGTCGGTTCACATCCAGGTCCCCAAAGGCTTGGTCACCTTATCTGTGTGGGCCATGTTACAGCAGCTCCTGTCCCTACTTCTTCCTCTGTTTCTTCTAGAAGAAGACTCTGTGTGTGTGTGTGTGTGTGTGTGTGTGTGTGTGTGTGTTTTCCTGTGCATAGCAGTATAAAGTTAGAGATGAATCCAGAATCACTCCCCCTCCCCACTGTGAAGGTCAGGGGGCTGCACAGCAGGGGGGCGAGAATGGTGGGAGCTTGAGCTAGATGCTTTCTCTCCATGCACAGACAGAGCTCCCATTACTGCTAATGCCTGCGACGTGCTCGGGGAAGGCAAGATACACTCCGAAGGTTTATTTTCCCCCCACTGAATTGATTCTAATCCACAGTGCTGACCCTGCTTTTGGCTCCTCCGAGGAGCCAAAAGCTATAAAAGACATGTCGGCTCCCTCCGCTAAGACGGCTATGTGAATGACATGCTAAATACACAACAGAAACCAAATTAGTATCAATTCTTTTTTTTTTTCTTTTTTCTTTTCTTGGCTGCAGCAAGTTTTCTTGGGGAAAAACATGACCCAATGTGAGAAACTTCTGCAGATAGCATCACCATGCCCCCGTGGTGTTATCTGCTAACTCAAAGCAGCTCTCCGCACCCCCACACTGAGGGCCCTACCAAGGAAGCGTTGTTAAGCAGTATAATTTGAAACACTTAACGCCACAGTGTATCCACGGTATCTATAATTACTTCTGCTCTGTCTGTGGATACAGATTGGCAGGAAGCAGATAAGTATAATTGTTTTCCAATTAACTCTCTAAGTCTTTTGGACTTGGCCTGTATCTGAGTCTATCTGAGGAGTGAGTTTTCCCTTTTCCCCTTCTGCCATTCTAGCCGGTTTTTGGGGATCTCATCCAGCAAGGGAACATTCTCCCCTTAAAGCATCCGACCTCTTCCCCAGCACAACATTTACCCCCTCTCACCTCCCGTCCCTGCAGTGGGCTTCCCACGCTTCTCCCTGGCTGCATCAGTAAGAGGTGAGCCCACCAGTAAGAGGTGAGCCCACCAGCTGTGCTAGGAGTGCCATGCTCTTGACTGTGACCAATTTCGGGGTACAGCTAGGAGTGGGGCGCAGTCAGGGCTGAAGTCACATACCGCATCCTGCACTCTAGTGCAGTAAGGAGGGCTGCAGCCAGTAGCGTGGATCCTAACTTACATTGGGATTAAGCAACCTTTCCTGATGGGGCCTGTCAAAGCTCTCACAGCCCAGACAATCTAGTGTGACTGATTATCTCTGCGTCAGTGCAATCTGGGAGAAAATATATATATATATATAAATGAGAATATTTGGATTTGGCAGGGGGTGGGGGCGGGGGGAGCTCTCAGCCAAGTTTGGAACATACAAGTTAAGTGTTGAGGCTTCTTTGCAAGGGGAGCCAGTGAGAGTAGTCAGGAAGGGGCAAGATTCGTAGCTGACAGACAGGACTCGACCTTGCCAAATGGTTCATGCGTTACTTCCAAATCTGCATTTCCTCTAAGCTTCTCCCACTAAAAATAATCATCATACCCTCAAAGTAGATAAACCTGAACATTTTGCAGCAGGGGGTGGTGGATGCAGAGCTGAGATGCACCAAGAGGAAGGTGAGTGAAGCTCTCGGGAGGGACAAAATGGAATTTCTGTCTTCAGTTCTCTTGGGGGATGTTGTACTTCATGAATGTTTAAACAAGGTAATCTTCATGCGATTTCTTAATATATAAACTCATGTAAAATATGACCCGTGACTACAGGTAGCAAATGTGTACGGCATGTAATTCATGTACAGATGCGAATGGATTTACACTCTCTCCTAATCTGCCTTGTAAGTCAAATAAAAACCTGTCCTTACTGTGTCTCTCCCACTCTTCCTTGGGGGGAGGTTTCCTGCAATGTCAACCCAGGTGACTCACAGTGTAGCAGGAAAACACAAAAGATGCCATTTCCAGCCCCAGGGGAGGAAAAATTCTGGCTCATTACTCATATCATGATTTTCATCTTCAAAGCACTTACCAAGTACTAATTTATCCATCGAAGCCTTTATGCAGGGACTGCAATGTCATTTAATTAGAGAAGTCGGGTGGTCGAGTGGCTTACACAATGACTGGCAGCCAAATGGATGTGTATTCTAATTCTGCTCATTCATTTGATCTCCTGTCTAAATGAACTCAGTCCATTAAATCCATCTTTTAAAAAAAGCACAAACCGTGTTTGCGAAGCGGCCACAGAATTTGAATAGAGCTGCCCGTTAAGAGATTCATCTTTGGAAAAATGAACTTTTCTCCTAATTTGTGACTCGCTGTCACAGAAGAGCAGGGGAATTGCAGATTCTCCCTAAGCCCTCCACCATTTCAGTCACCACCCCCCCCCCGCCCCCCCGCTTAAAGATCACTACACTTACCCAAATGTCTCTTTAAACACAGCTCTCTTTTAGACAAGCTGTGGGAATTGTCCCTTTCAGGCATAATAGTCCTAAATCTGAGTCTGAGAGCAAACTACAAATACAGCCAGCTCCTGAGACGTGCAGGCAGAACATCTGTGTTTGTGTTGTCTGTACCAATGCTGCTTTCAGCCTCTTTCTCTCCTCTGTTGACAGTCTCATCTTTCTGGGTCTTTGCTCTGCCACTCAGCAGGAGCAAGATGGAGCCAGGAGGGTTCCTCTCCCTTGCCAACCCCCAGGAAAACACCTGCCCAAACCAGTAATGACCCCCACATTTGTGCGACATGACAGTCACAATGATGCAGGGAAAGGGTGCACGGTGGCTTAACAGGGCTTAGCTCCAGCCTAAAGAAAGCGCAAGCAGAGCTGCCCACTCTGCTGAGGGCCAGCCCTGGAGGAAATAAGTGAGAATTCTTGGCCCCCAGACCCATCTGTATTCACATGTGATATGAAGCCACATTCCAGGGATGGATCCCCACTGGTGGGGATAAGTGAGTTCCACACAGAATTTGTGAAGGATCTCACTCATCTGCCAAGAGTGCTGACATTCCCCAAGGAGTAGGAATCCCCCTGCCCCAACCCAGTGTCTTCTGTTACTATCCTCTCAAAAGACTATGCCGTAAACATGCTGTTCGGTATCTTTCAACCTCTCCCCACCTTTCTTCCTTCCCTCTGTCTTGCTCTTACACACACATTTCTCTAAAGAGAAATACTGAAAACAGGTCTCCCTTGCCAGAAACAAGTGGGGGAAAAAAACCGCAGTACAAACTGGAATAGATGACAGATGTAGCCAGGGAACTGGAGAATAGGGAAAGATAGATTCCAGATAGGGACAAGGAAGGAGAAGAAACTGGGTATCCCCAAGGGTGGGAAGGACAGGTGGGAAAGAGACAATGAAGAGATGGAACATGAGCAAAGTGAATAACGAAAACCAGCAGGCTGCTTAAATGTGAAGAAGAGCCGTAGTAAAGAGGAGAGGAAATTGCAGAGGTACAAAAAAGAATAAGGATTACAGTGGTGAGCTCCAGTGGGCCAAGTTGGGGGCCGTCTAGTCAATGTTATTAACTCCTTTTTCCATAAATCTGAGCTCTTCCCCTGGAGAGTTCTCTAATCCCAAGCTGTGATAGATTATTTTCTTTGGTACAAAGGCTCATTTTAACTAACATAATGATTTTAGAAAAAGACCCACAGCCTAGAGCAAATGCAATAAAAAAAAAAAAATTTCCCCCTACTGATCCAGGGCTCCAGTGTGAGAATGAATTACTGTGGCTCTTCCTCATGTAGGACCTATAATAGACCTCAGAATTTATCGGTGTTACAACCTCCAAGAATAAAATCAATAGCTGAGAATTATAAACATTGAGCAGTCCCATGCCAAAGGATGGGAGCTCTCTGGGGCTGAAGCAGGCTGGTAACACCTGGAGAGATTGCAAGGAGTTTTTTCTTTCTTTCTTTCTTTCTTTCTTTTTTTTTAAACTTTCACTATCTCTAGGATGAAAGAGCAAGGACTTAAATGTTTACAGAAGTGTTTCGGTTCCAAAGACCTAAGGTGCAGTTAGAAATATAGTTCAAGACTTGGGAATGCAAGTTTAATAGCTACAAAGAAAAGGCCATGGTTATCCTGCCTTTTAGGTCCATTCTTAAACAATCTATAACCATCTGTGTACATTTATGGCTTAAAAAGACTAGTGTTTTATTGCCATGTATTTTGTCCCCCAGAAATTTCAGAACCTTCAGAATTCCTAGGAGACTGAATTTACTATTTTTATTGAACCCCACCCCCACCCCGGGTACCTGCTAATTAGATACCATTTTACAATGAAGATGAACTCTTGGGAGTCCCTTGGACTGCAAGGAGATCCAACCAGTCCATTCTAAAGGAGATCAGTCCTGGGTGTTCATCAGAAGGACTGATGCTAAAGCTGAAACTCCAATACTTTGGCCACCTCATGTGAAGAGTTGACTCATTGGAAAAGACCCTGATGCTGGGAGGGATTGGGGGCAGGAGAAGAAGGGGATGACAGAGGATGAGATGGCTGGATGGCATCGCCGACTCGATGGACATGAGTTTGAGTGAACTCTGGGAGTTGGTGATGGACAGGGAGGCCTGGCGTGCTGTGATTCATGGGGTAGCAGAGAGTCGGACACGACTGAGCGACTGAACTGAACTGAACTTACAATGAAACTGGCTTCCCCAATGGCTCAGCGGTAAAGATTCTGCCTGCAATGTAAGAGACTTACAGGAGAAGCAGGTTCGATTCCTGGGTCAGGAAGATGCCTTGGAGGAGGAAATGGCAACCCACTCCAGTGTTCTTGCCCAGGAAATCCCATAGACAGAGGAGCCTGGCAGGCTGTAGTCCCTGGGGTCGCAAAGAGTCAGACTTGACCGAGCAACTAAACAACATACAATGAAACTACATTCAAGGTCTCTCATCGTTTGAACCCTGGTACGGTAAGCGGAGAGTAGAGAACATATACCCAAGTAAGGATATCTCACTCTGGTTATACTAAATCAATGTCTTTCCAATAGCATCCTTGGGAAAGATACAGTTAACAGTACAGATGAAAAGGCATCGTGTGTGCTTTCATATCATAGAGTCATGTCGCCTTCAGAACGCAGTATAGTTCTTGAGCATAATTTCTTAGCAATCAAGAAAAACATCCACCACACCATACTTTACATAAGACATTTACAAAAACACCTTCTTTTAGAAACTAGTAAAGATCATGAAGGCTGCCAATCAAAATATGGTGGGACCACAAGCTCAGAAAAGATGCCATGTCCGTGGAGTCTTAGCATCACCTGCAACCACAGTTCTCTCACATTCTCCTGCCTTGAACTCTCCCTGCTTTTCAGATACAGCCTCTCTTCTAGCAGGATGGGTCCCTTGCCTTTCAGGTCCCTTCACTGGATTAATCCTGGTGTCACTCTTTACATTAGAAACGCAACAGCTCTTGAGATGCTTTGCACTCGTGGTGTAGATCCCTTGAGAATATGTCAAGTCACCCGGTTTCCAGCATTGGTGTCATCTCCATGAAGTGTGGCACACGCATTCTGCATCAGCCACGCACATGGAGGGACTTTGCTCAGCTGCACTCAAAGTGGTGCACTAATATAGACTTCCTAAGGCTTCAGCAGGAAGATCACGGACCCCCAGAGTGGACTCTAGGATCTGACAGCTCTCTCCTCCCTGGGGCTGTATCCTCCAAAGTTATCAGCTTCTGACATGAATTTCCTCTCTGATCACCTCCCAGTTTCCCTGTTCACTTTGTATGGACCAGCCTTGTAGCTTCCTCTGCTTCTGGGAAACATGCAAATTTTCTAGGAAATTCTCCTCTTTCCATAAATAGTTCTGGAAAATTACATATGGGGCAGAACTTATAATCTATAGGAAGAGCCAAAAACATGAATGAGGATCTATAAAAAGCAATTCTTTCACATCGCCCTGTGCCAGGTCACCACATGATATGTTTGGCACTGCCAAACTCAGCCTAAATCTCAGGGGAAAAGTCATTAGAGGAATGCAATGAAAACAAACTCTGCATAGCAAAGCTATTTCTGTACACAGAGATGGTTCACTGTAAATGGACTGCAACACATGTAAAAGATACTCTGAAAAAAATACATTTTCTGGCTATAAACACACATGCTTTTCTCTAGGGTATACCGAAATGTGATCAATATTATTAGTAAAGCAACTCCATGAAGTATTTATCACAGGAAAGAGGACGGGGGGAAATGGAGACATGGGAGCAGAGTTCTATTTTTTTTTAATTAATTCATTCAAGCATTCATTCATTTTTGGTTGTGTTAGGTCTTTGTTGCTGTGTAAGTTGTGGTGAGTGCAGGCTTCTCACTGTGATGGCTTCTCTTGTTGTGAAGCATGTGGTCTTCAGTAGTTGGGGTGACTAGTCAGTTGCCCTGTGGCAGGTGGGATCTTCCCAAACCAAGGATGGAACCCGTGACCCCTGCATTGGCGGCAGACTCTTAACCAGTGGACCACCAGGGAAGCCCCAGAGCTTTATTTTAGATTGGGTAGTCAGAGAAAGCCTTTCTGATGACATGACATCTGAGAGACCTGAACGGAGTAAGGGAACAAGTCCTAGGATCATCTGGGGAAGTGAGTTCTAAGCAAACAGCCTAAAGCCTAAGTCTATTTAGTGTGTTAAGAGAGCAGGAGCTGGCAAACTATGGCCCACCACTGGTTTTATAAATAAAGTTTTATTGACACACTCATTTGTTCACATTCATTCTATGGCTGCTTTTGCTCCACAATGGCGAAGTTGAGTAGTCAAGACTATTTACTGTCTGGCTTTTTATTTTTTAGTATTCCAAACTTTTGTGTAGAATGAATATTAAAGAGGTAACTATAACTGGGAAAGGTAGGCAGGGGCCAGATCACTTAGGGCCTGGTAAGATAAACCCATCTACCAAACAAAAGACACATCTCCAAGGGTGAGGACTGCAGATGTCATTGACAAATTTGGGTTCAAAGGCTTCTCTCCACCAACTCACAATGCTCCAGTGTGGTGAAATAAAAGTATGTGTGACAAAAACCAAAGCAGACAGTTCAAATTTGACTTCCTTTGGCTTAGGGATCAAGTTTTTCTGCCAGCTGGGTGAGTTCTTTGTCTTTTTTCCCCCCAACAAAGCTCAGACATGGACAAGCACGGTGCTGACCCCTTCAATTGCAATACTGCCTGCGAAGTAGAGAGAGGGTTTTATTTTAAAGTCTGTGTATAAATCACTCTGGTAGGTTTCTTTCTGGTAGGCCTTTCCCAGGACCTCTGATGAGTTCTTTCCTCTGTGAATCTTAAAGTGAAGAGAAAGTCTGAAAAAGTAGTACAAGTGGTTCAGACAACATTCCAGTGGGTTTTCTGTATTACATAAATTAAGTGTGAGGCTAAGGGACCCACGACTTAAGAGCTGCAGCTCTATGCTACCCCCTAGTGGCAAGATGCTCCATGGCACCCCGGCCCCACCCTGCCTCCTGTCCCTCACGGTGGACACAGACTGGAGAGGCTCATTTACGTGTCCCCAGCAGCACCACGCTCAGAGCAGCTGCAAATATTTGCTGGCAAATAGGTCAACAGTGTGAGTGGCAGGAAATAAAAACACATAGTTAAAATTTTACTTTCTGCCTAACTGATTCTGCCAACTGTGTAACTCTTCCTAGGTTTTTTTCTTTTTTTTGGCACAGAGTTTGTGAGTTTAATCTTAACGCATAGGTCAGTCACAAGGCAAATGTGAAAAACTTTCTGGACTCGACGCACGATCCTAATAGCACAAGATATACATGCCTAAATCATCACTGGTAAAATGCCAGAGATTCTGAGAAATGTCACTGCACCCACCAACTGGGACATTCACGTCATCCAGATCCTGCACCTGCAGAATGGGTCAGGGATAGCTCGAAAATGGTTATCCAGAGGTACAATCTGATGATTCAGCCCAAAGACAAGAGATGACTAAGAGGACTAAGTAATGGCTTACCAATTCGGAGGGTGCTCTGTGCCCACTGAGATTAGAAGAAGAAGAAATAACCGGGGGCTGCTCAAGCTCTTTCAGGAAAGAACTTCCTAACTAGTGCCTGAACTTGTACCTGGATTCGTCGTCTTCTGGAAAATCCCATGGACGGAGGAGCCTGGTAGGCTGCAGTCCATGGGGTCGCTCGGAGTCGGACACGACTGAGTGACTTCACTTTCATGCATTGGAGAAGGAAATGGCAACCCACTCCAGTGTTCTTAGCAGCAGCAGCAGCAGCAGGAAAGAAAATGTTTAGTCAGGAATAAAACGCAGCCCTGACCAAGGCAGGGGTGAAAGTCGCTCAGTCGTGTCTGACTCTTTGCAACCCCATAAGTCCATAGAATTCTCCAGGCCAGAATACTGGAGTGGGTGGCCTATCCCTTCTCCAGGGGACCTTCCTGACCCAGGAATCGAACCAGAGTCTCCTGCATTGCAGATGGATTCTTTACCAACTGAGCTATCAGGGAAGGCAGGGGTAGGGGATGCATTCGAGGCCATTTTGGGGGTTCTTCCAGCCCTACAAGTTAGAGGTTCATGTAGCAATCCCTGTGAATAGGTGGGATGGGATAATGTGAATAAAAGCATTCTTTTATTCACATAACTCATAAGACTTGGATGGAGAGGACCTCATCCGTGCACACAGCTATTACAGGGACTGAACACATCTCTGGGATTTCAAGTTCCCTGATGGCAGAAGCAGCCTTTAATGGAAGCTGCTTGCTGGGCTAATAATGGTCAGGCCCTAAGTGGAAATTCTGAGATCAACAGGCCTTTCTAAATGCAGGAAATCAAAGACTGAAACTGAAGCTTAATGGGCTGATAAGAACAGCAAATACATACCCCCATCCTTTCATCTTGTCCCTGCCAGGCATTTAATTGGTTTACCTTTCCTAGAAGTCAATGCTGCCTGTTACATGCAATCTTTGGGAAGAGATGAACAAGGAGAGTTGACAAATCACTCACAGAAAATCCCATGAAAGGTGGGTTTAAGGCAATCCAGGCCCCACCTCATTATAAATGGCTACATTTTCAAAGGATGCTAGTGAAGTCGGCTCTTAAATTGAGTCTCTTCTGTGCTGTGTTTCAGGGAACTCTCTGCTTTGCTAGGATTACTAATTGGACCAAACATTCTTAATTCAGAGTTACAGGAATTTTGTTTTAGGTGAAAGTCTGAACTATACATTTTAAAAAATACAAATTAATTCTTTCCTAGAATAATACTTATTGCCCTGGGCTTTGCAGCAAACCTTTGATCAGGGAAAGATATTTCTTTTTGGTATTTGGGTGTTATGAAATAGAAAAGCCCAAGTAAAATATCAAGATGAAGAAAGCCTTGAGAAAATAAATCAGAAGACAAAATCATGTATCTTAATAGAAACTTGCATGATTAATAGGAATTCATCTGCTTCCCATACGTTCTACAGGTCCAGTTCAGACAAGAGTCACAGAATAAAAGACTTTAAAAAAATTTTTTTTAAGATTTTTTTTTTGGATGTGGCTCATTTTTAAAGTCTTTATTGAATTTGTTACAATATTGTTTCTGTCTTGTTTTGGATTTTTGGTCACAAGGTATGAGGGATCTTAGCTTCCTGACTAGGGATCGAACCTGCACCCCCTGCATTGGAAGGCAAAGTCTTAACCACTGGACTACCAGGGAAGTCTCAAGAATTCTTGATGAGCTAAGGGAACCTTCTGCTCAAGGGATAACTCTGAAGGACAAATTCCCAATTAGGAAGGGGCTGGAGAGGAGCAATGCAAGTAAATATTCAAGGAGGGCTAAATATACACACTAATATGTATCAAATAGATAATCAAAAAGGACCTACTAAATATAACACATGGGGTTTGTTGTTGTTTAGCTGCTAAGTCGTGTCCAACTTTGCAGTCCCACAGACTAGCCCACCAGGCTCCACTGTCCATGGGATTTCCCAGGCAAGTGGGTTGCCATTTCCCAATCTGGGATCGAACTCAGGTCTCCTGCATTGGCAGGCAGATTCCTTATCACTGAGCCACCTGGGAAGCCAAATATATATCAAATAGATAATCAAAAAGGACCTACTGAATATAACACATGGGGTTAATTGTCTACTAAGTGTGATTCATGAGAATATCTGCTCCATATTCCTACAACTAAAACTTATCTCACTCGATTACTGGCCTTGCTTGTTTTATTTTGACTACCACCCCATTTCCAGTTAGACTGAATGCTCCAAGAACTGGGAAAATGGCTGCTTTTTTCATTATTCTATCGCAGGTACCTAGTAGAGTGTTGGCATTCAATGAACAAAAGTTGAATTTAAATTAGGATTTTGCTATAAGTAAATCAGGCAAGAATTAAAAAAAGAAAACAGACCTACAGGACTTTCCTGGCAGTCGAGTGTTTAATTATCCTTCCAATGCAGAGGGTGTGGGTTCGACCCCTGGTTGGGGCACTAAGATCCCACAAAGAAAATAGACCTCCATTATTTAGTAACATCTGGATATTAAAGTTACTTTCCCAATATAAGAATAACCAAATTCTGAAAACCTACCAAGGAGACATTAATTTCTTAAAATCTGAAGTTTGGAAAAAACTATTGCTTTCAAGCTTGAGTCCTCTTACTAATCAGTATGATTTGTGTTAAAAAAAAAAAAAATTCAATGGTTTGCTTCGCCCGATTTTAATGAGCCCCGGCTGTAGGTTCACCCTGGAAAAGGCCAGAATACAGAGTATGGCTGATTACTACGATTTACATAATTTCCCACCAGAGGCCCACAGCCAAAGACATCAGTCACTCTCGAGTCTTTAGAATATAAGAAACAACCCAAGCAGCCAGTAAGTCAGGAGTTCCACTTCCAGAGCTTCCCTTTGTACGTGCTCAAAAATTTTTTCTTGCTGGATTCATCATTAATAGCCATTTATCAAATCTACCAGTATTTTTGATTTTGTGAAGTCTCTCCCCACACCTGTCACTTAGAACGTCGTCTTCTCTAATCTTCCCTTACTGAGTGGAGGTAGAATAACTGAGGAGTATAAAAAATTAGATCAGATCAGTTGCTCAGTGGTGTCCGACTCTTTGCGACCCCATGAACCGCAGCACGCCAGGCCTCCCTGTCCATCACCAACTCCTAGAGTTCACTCAGACTCACGTCCATCGAGTCAGTGATGCCATCCAGCCATCTCATCCTCTGTCGTCCCCTTCTCCTCCTGCCCCCAATCCCTCCCAGCATCAGAGTCTTTTCCAATGAGTCAACTCTTCCAATGAGGTGGCCAAAGTACTGGAGTTTCAGCTTTAGCATCATTCCTTCCAAAAAAATCCCAGGGCTGATCTCCTTCAGAAAGGACTGGTTGGATCTCCTTGCAGTCCAAGGGACTCTCAAGAATCTTCTCCAACACCACAGTTCAAAAGCATCAATTCTTCAGCACTCAGCCTTCTTCACAGTTCAACTCTCACATCCATACATGACCACAGGAAAAACCATAGCCTTGACTAGACGGACCTTTGTTGCCAAAGTAATGTCTCTGCTTTTGAATATGCTATCTAGGTTGGTCATAATTTTCCTTCCAAGGAGTAAGCGTCTTTTAATTTCATGGCTGCAGTCACCATTTGCAGTGATTTTGGAGCCCAGAAAAATATAGTCTGACATGGTTTTCACTGTTTCCCCATCTATTTCCCATGAAGTGATGGGACCGGATGTCATGATCTTCGTTTTCTGAATGTTGACCTTTAAGCCAACTTTTTCACTCTCCACTTTCACCTTCATCAAGAGGCTTTTTAGTTCCTCTTCACTTTCTGCCATAAGGGTGGTGTCATCTGCATATCTGAGGTGATTGATATTTCTCCCAGCAATCTTGATTCCAGCTTGTGCTTCTTCCAGCCCAGCGTTTCTCATGATGTACTCTGCATATAAGTTAAATAAGCAGGGTGACAATATACAGCCTTGACGTACTCCTTTTCCTATTTGGAACCAGTCTGTTGTTCCATGTCCAGTTCTAACTGTTGCTTCCTGACCTGTATACAAATTTCTCAAGAGGCAGATCAGGTGGTCTGGTATTCCCATCTCTTTCAGAATTTTCCACAGTTATTGTGATCCACACAGTCAAAGGCTTTGGCATAGTCAATCAAGCAGAAATAGATGTTTTTCTGGAACTCTCTTGCTTTTTCCATGATCCAGTGGATGTTGGCAATTTGATCTCTGGTTCCTCTGCCTTTTCTAAAACCAGCTTGAACATCAGGAAGTTCACAGTTCACATATTGCTGAAGCCTGGCTTGGAGAATTTTGAACATTACTTTACTAGCATGTGAGATGAGTGCAATTGTGTGGTAGTTTGGGCATTCTTTGGCATTGCCTTTCTTTGGGATTGGAATGAAAAATGACCTTTTCCAGTCCTGTGGCCACTGCTGAGTTTTCCAAATGTGCTGGCATATTGAGTGCAACACTTTCACAGCATCATCTTTCAGGATTTGGAATAGCTCAACTGGAATTCTATCACCTCCACTAGCTTTGTTCATAGTGATGCTTTCTAAGGCCCACTTGACTTCACATTCCAGGATGTCTGGCTCTAGGTCAGTGATCACACCATCGTGATTATCTGGGTCGTGAACTTCAGTATTCTTGCCTTGAGAACCCCATGAACAGCATGAAAAGGCAAAATGATAGGATACTGAAAGAGAAACTCCCCAGGTCAGTAGGTACCCAATATGCTACTGGAGATCAGTGGAGAAATAACTCCAGAAAGAATGAAGGGATGGAGCCAAAGCAAAAAGAATACCCAGCTGTGGATGTGACTGGTGATAGAAGCAAGGTCCAATGCTGTAAAGAGCAAAATTGCATAGGAACCTGGAATGTCAGGTCCATGAATCAAGGCAAATTGGAAGTGGTCAAACAAGAGATGGCAAGAGTGAATGTCGACATTCTAGGAATCAGCGAACTGAAATGGACTGGAATGGGTATAAAAAATAGTGATGGGCAAATGGGAGTCTGTTTCTGAGAAACAGATGTTTCAACAGCATTAATAACCAAAAAGGCAAGATAGACAGCAGAAAGGGGAGGGGCAGGGAAACCCAAAACAAGAAAAATCCCAAAACTTCCAACTTCAACTTTCCAGAGGAAAAAATGCTATAAAAATGATATGAAAGGACTTAGAGACACAATGGCAGAGTAGGAAGGCCTTGAACTCACCTCCTCTCACAAGTACACCAAACTCACAATTGCTGAACAATTATCAATAAAAGACTGAAAGTGAAAGTCGTTCAGTTGTGTCTGACTCTTTGCGACCCCATGGACTATATGGTCCATGGAATTCTCCAGGCCAGAGCACTGGAGTGGGTACCCTTTCCCTTCTCCAGGGGATCTTCCCAACCTAGGGATCAAACCCAGGTCTCCCACATTAAAGGCAGATTCTTTACCAGCTGAGCCACCAAGGAAGCCCAAGAATACTGGAGTGGGTAGCCTATCCCTTCTCCAGGGGATCTTCCCAATCCAGGAATCAAACTGAGGTCTCCTGCATTGCAGGCGGATTCTTTATCAACTGAGCTATCAGGGAAGCGCATGCCGCCCCCGCTCCCCCCACAAAAAAAAGGAAGACTGGAATCTACCAAAAAAACAAAAAGATTTTCTACATCCAAAGACACAAGGAAGAAACCATGCGATGGTAGAAGGGGTGCATTTACAATATAATCAAATCCCACACCCCCCAAGTGGGCAACCTGCAAACTGAAGAATAATTATATCACAGAAGTGCTCCCACAGGAGTGAAAGCTCTGAGTCCCAAGCCAGGCTCCCCAGTCTCAAGGTCAAGAACCATGAGGAGGAGCCCCAAGACCATCTGGCTTTGAAGGCCAGTGGGGCTTGTTGTAGGAGTCTGAGGACTGGGTGAGACAGGGACTCCGCTCTTGGAGAGGGCACACAGCATCTCGTGCTAGAGCCCGGGGTGAAGGCAGTGATGTCATAGGAGCCTGGGCCAGAGCCACCTGTTGGTCTTGGAGGGTCTCCTGAGGAGGTGTGAGGATGGGGCAGCCGTGGCTTACTGTGGGTACAGGGACTCTGGTGGTGGAGGTACCAGGGAATATTCATCGGCGTGAGCTCTCCTGGAGGCCACCATTTTGGCACCAAGACTTGGCCCCAACCAAAAGCCTGTAGACTCCAGTGCTGAAACATTTCAGGCCAAGCAACCAACAGAGCAGGAAGAGAGGGCAAACAGAGAAGAAAAGAGATAAAAGGAATCCAAATCGAAAAGGAAATAATTACTGTGTGCAGATGACATGATACTCTACATAGAAAATCCTAAAGATGCTACCAGAAAACTACTCATGCTCATCAATGAATCTGGTAAAGATACAGGATATAAAAATTATACACAGAAAGCTCCTGCATTCCTATCCTCTGACAGTGAAAGATCAGAAAGAGAAATGAAGGCAACAATCCTACTTATCATCACATCAAAGAGAACAAAATACCTCAGAATACACCTACCTAAGGAGATGAATGGAAAAGCTAGTGGAGGTGATGGAATTCCAGTTGAGCTATTTCAAATCCTGAAAGATGATGCTGTGAAAGTGCTGAACTCAATATGCCAGCAAATTTGGAAAACTCAGCAGTGGCCACAGGACTGGAAAGGGTCAGTTTTCATTCCAATCCCAAAGAAAGGCAATGCCACAGAATGATCAAAGTATCACACAACTGCACTCATCTCACACGCTAGTAAAGTAATGCTCAAAATTCTCCAAGCCAGGCTTCAGCAATACATGAACCATGAACTTCCAGATGTTCAAGCTGGTTTTAGAAAAGGCAGAGGAACCAGAGATCAAATTGCCAACATCCACTGGATCATGGAAAAAGCAAGAGAGTTCCAGAAAACATCTATTTCTGCCTTATTGACTATGCCAAAGCCTTTGACTGTGTGGATCACAATCAACTGTAGACAATTCTGAAAGAGATGGGAATACCAGACCACCTGACCTGCCTCTTGAGAAACCTATATGCAGGTCAGGAAGCAACAGTTAGAACTGGACATGGAACAACAGACTGGTTCCAAATAGGAAAAGGAGTACGTCAAGGCTGTATATTGTCACCCTGCTTATTTAACTTATATGCAGAGTACATCATGAGAAACGCTGGACTGGAAGAAGCACAAGCTGGAATCAAGATTGCCGGGAGAAATATCAATAACCTCAGATATACAGATGACACCACCCTTATGGCAGAAAGTGAAGGGGAACTAAAAAGCCTCTTGATGAAAGTGAAAGTGGAGAGTGAAAAGGTTGGCTTAAAGCTCAACATTCAGAAAACTAAGATCATGGCATCTGGTCCCATCACTTCATGGCAAATAGATGGGGAAACAGTGTCAGACTTTATCTTTTTGGGCTCCAAAATCACTGCAGATGGTGATTGCAGCCATGAAATTAAAAGATGCTTACTCCTTGGAAGGAAAGTTATGACCAACCTAGATAGCATATTCAAAAGCAGAGACATTACTTTGCCAACAAAGGTCCATCTAGTCAAGGCTATGGTTTTTCCAGTGGTCATGTATGGATGTGAGAGTTGGACTGTGAAGAAAGCTGAGCACCAAAGAATTGATGCTTTTGAACTGTGGTGTTGGAGAAGACTCTTGAGAGTCCCTTGGACTGCAAGGAGATCCAACCACTCCATTCTAAAGATCAGTCCTGGGTGTTCACTGGAAGGACTGATGCTAAAGCTGAAACTCCAATACTTTGGCCACCTCATGCAAAGAGTTGACTCATTGGAAAAGACCCTGATGCTGGGAGGGATTGGGGGCAGGCGGAGAAGGGGACAACAGAGGATGAGATGGCTGTTTGGCATTACCAACTCGAAGGACATGAGTTTGAGTGAACTCCGGGAGTTGGTGATGGACAGGGAGGCCTAGCATGCTGCAATTCATGAGGTCGCAGAGTTGAACACAACTGAGTGACTGAACTGAACTGAACTGAACTGAAGGAGATGAAAGACTTGTACTCAGAAAACTTTAAGAAAGTGATCAAAGAAATCAAAGATGACACAAACAGATGGACAGATACCCTGTTTCTGGACTGGAAGAATCAATATTGTCAAAAATGATTTTACTACCCAAAGTAATCTACAGATTCAGTGCAATCCCTATCAAATTACCAATAGCATTTTTCACAGAGGATTAGCCTCCAAAATATGCAAACAGCTCATACAGCTCAATTAAAAAAAAAAAAAAAACTCAAACAAAAAAGGGGCAGACGATCTAAAAAGACATTTCTCCAAAGAAGATATACAGATGGCCAAATGACACATGAAAAGATGTTCCACACTGCTCATTATTAGAGAAATGCGAATCAAAACTACAATGAGGTATCACCTCACACCAGTCAGAATGGCCATCATCAAAGAGTCTACAAATAATAAATGTTGGAGAGGGTGTAGAGCAATGGGAACCCTCTTACAATGTTGGGGAAAATGTAAACTGGTACAGCCACCAAAGAGAATAATACAGAGATTCCTTAAAAAACTAGAAACAGAGTTACCATGTGATCCTGTAATCCCACTCCTAAGCATACGTCCAGGGAAAATCATAATTTGGAAAGATACATGGGCACCAATGTTCGCTGCAGCACTATTTCCAATAGCCAAGACAAGGAAGTAACCTAAATGTCATTGACAGATGAACAGATAAAGAAGATGTAGTATAAACATAAAATGGAATATTACTCAGCCATAAAAAAGAAAAAATACTGCCATTTGCAACAACATGGATGGACCTAGAGATTATCATACTAAGTGAAATAAGTCAAACAGAGAGAGACAAATATCATATGGTATTGCTTATATGTGGAGTCTTAAAAACAATACAAATGAACTTATTTACAAAACAGAAATAGACTCATAGACATAGGAAACAAATTTATGGTTAAAAGGGGAAAGTTCGGGGGGAGGGGAAAAGTAGGAATTTTGGATTAGCAGATACATACTACTACACCTAAAATAGATAATAAATAAGGACCTGCTGTACAGAGCAGAGAACTATACTCAATATGTTATAGTAACCTACATGGGAAAAGAATCTGAAGAAGACTATATATATATATACATGTATATACATATATATGGAGAAGGAAATGGCAACCCACTCCAGTACTCTTGCCTGGAGAATCCCATGGATGGAGGATCCTGGTAGGCTACAGTCCATGGAGTCGCAAAGAGTCGGACACGACTGAGCGACTTCACTTTCACTATACATATATATATATATATGTGTGTATATATATATATACACACATATATATATACAGGCTTCCCAGGTGGTGCTAGTGATAAAAAGAACCTGCCTGCCAATGCAGGAGACATAAGAGATGCAGGTTAAATCCCTAGGTCAGGAAGATCCCCTGGACAAGGGTATGGCAACCCACTCCAGTATTCTTGCCTGGAGAATCCTATGGACGGAGGAGCCTGGTGGGTTACAGTCCACAGAGTTGCAGAGTCGGACATGAATGAAGTGACCTAGAATGCATTCATGCACATATATATGTAACTGAATCACTTTGCTGTACAACTGAAACTACTAACAACAGCGTAAATCAAATATGTGTCAATTAAAAATTAACTATAGTAAGTCTCCTGCATACGAACCTTCAAGTTGTGAACTTTCAAAGATGAGAGTATGTGTGTGCACGTCCAGTCTCGTGTCACTTCACGTGTCTGGCGTATACTGTCATGCATGTTCATCCCCTACAAGTGGTTGTGCTTCTGTGCACTGTACAGTATTGTATAAGCACAGCAGTATAGTTTCTTTATTTCAAGCTAGATCTGCAAGAGGACAACTGCACTGAACTCCTTGCTGTGCAACATGAAGATTTACTAATGAAGACCTGAAGGAGTTGGAGGCCCAGAGAAAGCACAAAGAGAGACAAGAGGAAGCAGTAACTGAAGAACCGAAGAGCTCTATGATGCAGGAGATAGTCAAGGGGTTTTCTTTGAGAGGCCCTGTTAAGTTTTTGAGGCACCGGACCTGAATGTAGACTAGTTCACAAAGTTTGCAGCAGCCGTTCAGAATGCAATCCAGTGCTACCAGGTCATTATGGCAAGAAAAAAAAGAGCTACTACTCAGACACCGCTAAGACTGTGTTTTCAAGAGGATAGATGGAATTGAATCCAGTGACGTCAACATCAGGCGTGAGTGACATTGCAGCTTACCCTCCATCTCCTATTGCTGATGATCCTTCAGCTCTACCGTCTCCCACTTCTCTACCTCCAGTCGGTGACGCTTCCTGCCCATTCACTTGATGCCAGCCCCTGTATGCCAGCTGTTGTGCCACACTACTGTACTTTTCAAGTACTTTCTCACTGTACTTATTGTACTTTCTCTTACTGTACTATAAGATTAAAAATGTTTTACTTTTTATGTATTATTTGTGTGAAAAGTATTATAAACCTATTAAAGTACAGTACTATATAGTCAATTGGGTTAGTTGGGTACCTAGGCTAACTGTGTTAGACTTGGAACAAATTGGACTTACAAATGCACTCTTAGAACAGAAGTCATGTATGTATGCAGGGGACTTAGTGTAACTAATTCTAAAAAAAAAGACTTAAAGAGAATATTTACTTTTAACACATAGCTCTGATGTACCAAACCATTACTCCAAACAGCTTAATATTTTCAACAGTTATCTCCCCAAAGCCCTCCTAGCGTTCTAAGAATCGCCTCTCTCAAATAAAGAGACAAACAGGTCTCCTGTCTTGAGTGTGTAATTTTTATAAATTGCATCAGACCCACAGTGAGTGTCTTTCCAGAAGTTTCACCAAAATGAAAAAGAAATTCTGAGATAAAACTGTAGCAGGAGGTCAGGGGAAGTGTGGAATTGTGGGGTCACAATTGACTGACCCGCAAGCTGTTCTCAGTCAAAGCCAGGGGGTGCGAGGGCCCTGGGGGGCCACCGCCGGTCTGGTCCTATCTCCGCGGCAGAGGCCTCAGGTGCAGCTCACGCTCCAGCTGCTCGGCGGTCAGGCTTCCCTGGATTGCCTCGCAGCCCGGGTTGAACACCGAGTAGGCACTTTTCTCCCCCTGCATCTTCTCCTCGGGGCCTCGCATCCCCACATACATCCAGTAGAACAGGGACAGGACAAAATAGGCCAGGCCAAATTCCAGCTCCACAAACAGTCCCAGCAGGACCAACCAGAGGAGCACCTTCAACAGGGTGACGCTGGTCAGGAGAGACCGGTCCCGTGGAGTCAGGGGCGGCGGTGGTGGCGGCCGCGGCGGTGGCGGGGCTTCGGCTGGACTCCGTGGTGGCTGTGACTCGAGGCCCCCGGGCCCGGCTGCTCCCTAGGACACACAACAAACCAAAGAAAGAATGAAGGACAGTGGGGCCAGGGGATCAAATCCCATCTGGAGAGGCAGCTGTCTCTGCATGCGAAGGCGTCCCGTCATTGGCGTCTGTTTTTCTTGCCCTGCTCTCTAAGACAACTATCTCCCAAGAGCTCTCATGCATCCTGCTCTGAATCAAAACCCATCAGTGAGATGTGACTTGAGGAAAACCTTACAGCGTTCAGGTGGATTCCCATCTGAGACAGACATTTCATCAGATTAGTCTGCTGCTAAGAGGAGCTAATGTAGCCCCTCCAGTAACTCCCTGTAATTGATAAGGCAGCAGCCCAGCACACGCTTCCCACACAGAATCAATATATGTTTGTTGATTGGATCAGATGAGCTAAAATGTTGTTGAGTGGCATGATTCTAAAATGAGGACTATTCTACACATTAAAAAAACAAAACAAAAAACACACACACAATTAGAGCCACAACCTTTCCATCCTGTGACCATCCTACACGGCCCCAGGGTCTCCTAACTGGACTCCCCTCCTTCTAACCCATCTCTCCCCACACCAAACCATGTACAGCTGCTAAATAAATCTGCCACAACATCCATCAACCTTCTGCTCACAAACCTTTGACATGTTTTTAATGCCTACCAGTTAAATTTTAAACTCCTTGGGCTGGAATCCAAGGCCTTGCATTCACTCAAAAGACAGAAGTGCCAGAACACAGGCCCCTGTGCAGGCTGTAATGGGAGACAGAGGTATTTAAGGAGCTTTTGCGAGCTTGGTCTCCAGTCCAGTATTTTCTAAAATTTTTGGGTATGACCCACAATAAAAAATACATTTTGTACTGCAAACCCCCCCCCCAAATATATATATATAGTGTGTATATATGTGTGTGTGTATCAGGAAAAAAGTCTTCACATAACATCACTTTGATTACATATGAAGCTTTGGTTTTCTATTCTATTTTTAAAATGACATTTAGTTAATTTAGGATAAGACCTTTAAAATTTTTTTCACTAGCCACAAATGAGTCATGATTTGCAGTTTGTAAAATAATGTTGTAAAAAGTTTCCTGAACAACATGATCCACAATATACTGCTCTAGAAATGAATCCTCTGGTCTTATAACCCAAAGACATTGCCCATCTGTGGCCGGGAACATTCCTCTCCATTCCTCAGGAACTTGCTCTCTCCAGGCAAACTCAGCTGGTGAACTATGTATACCCTGACCCCTGGGGCCATCAAGCAGGGTGCCCCTCTGCCTCCCAGAGTTCTAACTGGCTCTCTTTCTCACTGAGTACCAAACCGTTTGTCATTCAAGTGTCTCTCTTTTAATATATATCACAGGTGTCCCTAGTTGTTGCATGAGGTCACCTACTGTTGCTGATTATCTTTTGGTGTCTCCAGAGCCAAACAGCACTGCACACATAAGTTTTCTGTACAGAGCAGACTTAGTTCATTTATTCAGTTATATCCCGTATTCTTCACATGGCAACTTAAAAGGGACCAAAACTGTTATCTGATCTCCAAAAAATATATAGGTCATCTGATTCATGCTGCTTTAGCAATTCTATATTGTTAGACCTTTGGTTGTTATTTATTTATTTTTTTTAAGCATCAACCCTGGGTCAGGAAGATCCCCTGGAGAAGAAAATGGCAACCCACTCCAGCATTCTTGTCTGGAGAATCCCATGAACAGAGGTGCCTGGAGGGCTACAATCCATAGGGTCACAAAAAGTCAGACACGACTGAAGTGACTTGGCACGTGTTGCAATTATTACCTTTCCAATTAGATTGGAAAGGTCTTTGACATATAATCAGCTACACTCCCCACCCCCTCCATATACATTTATTAAATAAATAAATGTCCCTTTCAGATTCAACCAGTGTGCACAATATGGAAATCACTGATGGTCTTAGCAGGGAACGCATACAATCTGATTAGTATTTAAGACTACTCTGGATGCCAGGCAGAGAATGGGCTGCAAGAGAAGAAGAAAGGAAATTGTTAATAGCTCATGCAGGAGGCCCAGTAAGAGAGGAGTAGGCAGAGATGAGGCTGGTGACAAGGAGATCAGAGAGAAATGATGGACTGATGGATAAAGAACACATCTTGAATGTGCACAACTTGAAAGTCACAGTAAACTAAATTTATTTTATTATTAAAGGAACACTAATAAGAATAATGCTATGGCTACCATTTACTGAGTACCTTACATCTCAGTGCCTGCTGGGTTACAGGAGATGCCTGATCTCCTGTAACCCAGCAGGCACTGAGATGTAAGGAACTCCCCTAAAGTCACATGGCTGGTGACAGGCAGAGATGAGGTTGGTCCAGGATCCTAGGATGATCTCCCTTCAAAGGCCTTTTTACTTAACTAAGGGCATCATGGGAGATGCTAAGGGGAAGGGTTAGAGAGCTAGAAGGAGATGAGGTAGGGGTAGGGGTGTTAAACTGGCAAAGGGAACAAACAAAGGAGAGGGGGGCTCCAGGGATGCCTCCAAGCAGTGCACCTCCTACTGTACAAGCTGTGTGTCAAAGTGCTTGTGGCCCCCACAGGCACCACAGCACACATGGAGCCGTTTAGGGAAGGGACTTCCATTCCCGGAATACCAAAGTCTTCCCACCTCAGAGCCTCTGCACTTGTGGTTCCCTCTGAGAGGAAAGCCCTTTCCCTCACACCACCTGGCTGGCTCCCTCTTCTACAAACCTCAGCAAAAATGTCACCATGTGGGCCCTTGTCCTTGTCCCAGGTTTCTTAAGAGTGGCTCCTTCTTAAGAAAAATGGTGAGGTCACTTCCTCTATGAGGTCCTCCCTGCCCACCCAATTTAAAGTGACACTCTGCATCCCTCACCCCTGATTCACTATCACAGCACGCTGGATTTTCCTCCCTTTTGTAGCATTCATCATTCTGTTCTTTCAACTCAAAAGCAAGTTCTGAGAGAACAGGGCCTTGTCTTTATTGCACTGTCTCCTGGGACTCAGGACAGTAGCTGGAACATAGTGGGCATGTGACTGAGTGAATGAATGCTGGCGGGAAAAAAAGAAGAATTTAAGAGATGACTCCTGGATCTGAAGCGCTGATGCAAAGCCTGTGCCTGGCTGCTGCTGCTGCTGCTGTTGCTAAGTCGCTTCAGTCGTGTCTGACTCTGTGAGACCCCATAGACGGCAGCCCACCAGGCTCCCCCGTCCCTGGGATTCTCCAGGCAAGAACACTGGAGTGGGTTGCCATTTCCTTCTCCAATGCATGAAACTGAAAAGCGAAAGTGAAGTCGCTCAGTTGTGTCCGACTCTTCTCGACCTCACGGACTGCAGCCTACCAGGCTCCTCGTCCATACGATTTTCAGGCAAGAACACTGGAGGGGGTGCCATCGCCTTCTCTGTGCTTGGCTAGGTCATGCCAAAGAAAGAGGGCATTTGAACAGTGGGCCAGCCTGAGCCAAGGCCTGGAAGGGAAGAGTTGCAGGATGAGTGTGGTCAATAGACCCTGGGGCTAGATGGTGCACTGGGGGCCTGGGGAGGGAGATGGGGGTGGGGTGGGGGCTTGGCAGGATTAAAAAAAAAAGTTACAGGCATTTTTGTCCCACTGTGGTAGAAGCTTGCTGCAGAAAGAAATATTTTATTTGGGGGAAATACTTTTCCCCAAGCTAAATTCAAGAGTGAGGGAAGGAGGAGGTGGACGCCTCTGTATCAATGGCCAGCAAAAAGAAGCAATTATAAATAGAAGGATAAAGAAATCTCAGACAAACCACTATGTGCCACCAAAATTATTAGGTAGAGATAGATCAGAAATTGGCAGGGGTAGGGGGTGGGGAGCAATTGAGTGATAATTTCACACCAGAGCAAACTCAAGAATGATAACTGAGTAAATGAAAATGAATTTTAGACAAAGTTCCTTATGAAAAACAGAGTAACTGATAAGAAGCATAGGAGGTCCAGCATTGCCTCTCATCCCTTTGTCAGGCCATCAGTTAGTTTTGGGGCTTTTAATAACAGAAATTTTCTCCAAGCTCAGCTCCTCTAGTGATCTCATATTCCTTTGGAAATGAGACATAAAGTCAAAAACTCACTGTGTAGGCTAGATGTTTTGTAACTGTGGGGAAGAAAAGGGGTAGAGGAAATGGATTCTAAAATCCTAAGCAATTTTGCTCTGTGAGTTCTAATCCACAATAAAGTCATCCTGAGACAAACTGTATGCAAGGAAATGGATTGTTTGAACCCTGCACACTCTTTCTGCAAGTCAGCAGGAACCCTGTGTGTCATGAAGAATAATATCTAATTCAAACTAAGTAACAATAAGTTCTCCTTGATTACCAAAAAAAAAAAAAAAAAAATCCGTATAACCAGATGTGGTGCAATGATACATGAACTTAGGAAATTTTAAGAGGAGTAAGAGTTGACTCATTGGAAAAGACTCTGATGCTGGGAGGGATTGGGGGCAGGAGGAGAAGGGGACGACAGAGGATGAGATGGCTGGATGGCATCACTGACTCGATGGACGTGAGTCTGAGTGAACTCCGGGAGTTGGTGATGGACAGGGAGGCCTGGCGTGCTGCGATTCATGGGGTCGCAGAGTCGGACACGACTGAGCGACTGATCTGATCTGAAGGCACATTTTACTTTCCAAAAGGAATTTCTGGCACTTATTGCACTTAGGAGGTACAAAGACCAGCTCACAGATTTCCCCTTGATGTTTTGTCCTGTGTTCCCACATGCATGCTCCAATCTCACACTCGAGTCACCTTGCCACTTTACTCATGAATGAAAACCAAGATACAGAGAGAGGAATGAGAGATTACCAAAAGCTAATGAGGCTTCCCTGGTGGCTCAGACAGTAGAATCTGCCTGCAATGGCAGGAGACCTGTGTGGGATCCCTGGGTCAGGAAGATCCCCTGAAGAAGATAATGGCTACCCACTCCAGTATTCTTGCATGGAGAATCCCATGAACAGAGGAGACTGACAGGCTACAGCCCATGGGATCGCAAGGAGTCGGGCACGACTGAACGACTAACACACTCACAATAGGGTGTAAAAGCTATCATACTAATCTCTTGTTTTCGCCTTAAACATTAATTGTTAAACTTGAGTAGGTTTCGCTACTTCAACAGTGATACACAACACATTGCCACCACAGGCAGTCAGCACACTTCTGCGAGTTCTGTATTCAAACACCATTTCTAAAGCGCAGGCTATTTGGGCACGTGGCCCAGATGCGAAATCAAATCAAGCTTTAATTTACTGCCACTTCTCATCAGCATCCAATTAGACCTTTCCCCCTCCATTAGCAGAGGGCTGTGGCCCCATACGGTTGTGGAGACGTTTCCCAAAGCCACCGAGGGCACAACGATCACTCAACTCGCTGTGAATAACGCAAGGGCAGAGGTGATTTCTTCTGGGACCCTAGACCCTCAACTTCCCGCCTGGAGTCGAAGCTGCGTGGGTCCCTGGCTGGAAAGAAAATGTCAAAGTCACTCTGCAGGGCAGAACAGGAGGGGGCAGGAGACGCGAGGCCCCGCCGCCGAGCCGGCGGGAGGCGCCAGCAGCCCCTCTCAGCTAGCGAAAAGTGTGTTAGTCCCTCAATCGTGTCTGACTCTCTGCGAGCCCATAAACTGTCCGCCGCTGTCCACGGGCTTCTCCAGCCCCGGGGGGCGTGGCCTGGGCCGGGCCATTCCACGACGTGGGGGCGGGGCCTGCAGGCCACCACGTGGTGCCGGGGCGGAGCCTCGGCGGAGTCGCCTCAGAGGCCACGTCGGCGTTTCAGAAGCCAGGTGCCTTAGGGGTAAGGCCTCCCTCCTCTCACCTGAGCGAGGCTGGGCTGGGCCTGGGCACTCGGTGGCCTCGGTTTCCACACCAGGAACCGTTTTAGCCAGCTTGAGGGTGCTTTGGGAGTCGTAGCTGCTTCTGCCTTCTCTCCCGAGGTTTGTGTACTCTGGCTCGAAGTGCTGGGTTCAGCCACCAGCCCGGCTCGCTTCCGGGCCGCCCGAAACTCAGCTAGCCGCTGCTCCATGGCGCGCGCCCCCTTCTTCGCGCGCCCAAAAAGCGCGCGCGCGCGCGCGCCCGCCGCTCACCCGCGGAGAACCAGTCCCGACTTTGCGGGGTTCCGGGCTGCAGTGCGCCTGCGTGGCGGCGCTCTCTGCTGCGCGTGCGCGCTAGCGGCACTGAGCGCGGATGGGGCGTGCGCTGGCTTTGTGACGTTCAGTAGGCAGTCCACAGCTAATTGTTCACTCTAAACTTGTAAGAGCAGTGTTCACGTCCTTGAGCTACGTGGTTAAGAACCTAAACATAAAGGTTGTCTCATTGTTTCCAGCTTTTGCCCTAGGCTAAGCGCCGCAATGCTCTCTCATGTCAGGGATCAGCTCCCTAACAGGTAGAGCATCTCCACAGGTTAGCACGAGATTGAGAAGGTGGTCCCGGGGCATTGAAAAAGGCCCATGATCTGTGGGACTTTTCATGTCAGAAGGAAGGCAGGATACAGCCTGCCCTTTTCCTTTTCAGCGGTTTGCCAGTCTTAGCACTTTGGAGGGCTAGCACTGCTCACTGGCAGGCAGGTTGTACAGACTTCGCCCAATCACTACTCACCCAAAAGGTCACAGTTCCGGTCAGGGATGGTTTAGATTTTTAAAGCTCTAAGCATCTAGCTTTGATGCTTTTGAACTTTGGTATTGGAGAAGACTTGAGGACTGGACTGCAAGGAGAGCCAACCAGTTCATCCTAAAGGAAAGCAGTCCTGAATGTTCATTGGAAGGACTGATGCTGAAGCTGAAACTGCAATACTTTGGCCACCTGACTCATTGGAAAAGACCCTGATGCTGGGAAAGATTGAAGGCGGGAGGAGAAGGGGAAGACAAGAGGAGGAGATAGTTGGATGGCATCACTGACTCGATGGACATGAGTTTGAGTAAACTCTGGGAGTTGGCAGTGGACAGGGAGGCCTAGTGTGCTGCAGCCCATGGAGTCACAAAGAGTCAAATACAACGAGTGACAACTGGACTGAAACATCTAGCTAAGTGACACTCACATAATTGAGAACTCATATTTTTTGGGTCTTGTTGAGTGTGAGTCAAGGAACTAGATGAACTAGAATTGGAGTCTTTCATACTCTTAGCAAATGTTTATCAAGAACCCTCTATATGTCAAGGGCTCCCATGATAGCTCAGTTGGTAAAGAATCCGCCTGCAATGCAGGAGACCCTGGTTCAATTCCTGGGTCAGGAAGATCTCCTGGAGAAAGGATAGGCTGCCCACTCCAGTATTCTTGGGCTTCCCTGGTGGCTCAGCTGATAAACAATCTGCCTGCAATGCGGGAGACCTGGGTTTGATCCTGGGGTTAGGAAGATCCCCTGGAGAAGGGAAAGGCTACCCACTCCAGTATCCTGGCCTGGAGAATTCCATGGACTGTATAGTTCATGCGGTTGCAAAGAGGGGATGCGACTGAATGACTTCACTTTCACTTTCAGGTACTGATCATGGGCTTCCCAGGCAGCTCAGTGGTAAAGACTCTGCCTGCAATGCAGGAGACTCAAGTTTGATCTCTGGGTCAGGAAGATATCCTGGAGAAGGAAATGGCAACCCATTCCAGTATTCTTGCCTGGGAAATCTGGACAGAGGAGCCTGGTAAGGTATAGTCCATATGGTCGCAAAAAGGTCAGACACAACTTAGCAACTAAACAACAACAGGTACTGGTTACTGCTGTGAAGAAAAGTAAAGTAAGAAATAGGGATGGTGGGGCTGTTTTGAGCCAGTGATCAGGGAAGTCTTCTCTGAGGAGTTGCCATTTAAGCAGAGACCTAAATGAAGTGAGTGATGGAGGCATGTAGATACCTGGAGATGAGCATTTCTTTTAGAGGAAACAGCAAGTACAAAAGTCCTGAGAGCTCAACTACTTTGTTTGACCTGCTCACAGAACATCAATGCTTGGTTCATATAAGGCCTTACAGGCCATAGTCGAAACTTTACCCTGTGTTGTGAGTGTGATGGTAAGTGACAGGAGGATTTTGAGTACAAGATGACATGATCTGACGTATTTTTAAAAGATCACACTTGCTGCTGGAGGTGGGGTGCTGTTAGGGTGCAAAGACAGAAGGAAGAAAGCCAGTTAGAAAATACAGTGGTATAAGAGAGACTGGGCCTTTGGGGGCTAGAGTGGGAGTGATGGAGTTGGTGAGAATTGGTCAGATTCTGAATATAGTTTTGAATATCTGAGCCAACGTGATGTGCAGCTGTATTGGATGTGGAGTGTGAGAAAAAAGGAATCAAGGATGACGTATTTCCACCAGCCCCTCTGTCACCAATCCACACACCTTAGAAACCAAGTAAAAAAATGCCAGGTTCTTTACTGAGATAGAGGAAGACTGGCAAGTCTTGTTTTGGACATGCCAAGAGTTTGAGGTGCCCATTGGATAAACAGTGGAGGCAGTTCAACAGTGAAAACTGGAATTCAGAGAAAAGTCAAGACTGGAGACACATATTGGGAGTCATGAGCATGTGAGTGATAATCAAAGCCATGCAACTAGGTGAAATCAACTAGGGACTGAGTGTGGATAAGAAGAGAAGTTATATGAGGACTGAGCCCTGACTAGTTGGAGATGATCTGTGAGACAAAAAAGGATGGGGATGTTATACCACAAAGAGTTGCTATTGAGAAGTCACAGAAAGTTTCTTACCCTTCATGGCAGAATGACAGGTAAGTTTTTACCCATCCAGAGTAGATCTGCTTCTCTGGAGGGACTGGAGATTCTTTCATTGATTGTATTTCCCACTTGGTCATGTCAGTTGTAAGTTACTTGCCATAGGTGCCTGCCATCTACCTCTACAAGGATTAAATCATGTGCTGCCGCAGCTGCTGACCTTCAACACCTCCTGATGGAGCTCAGGGTGGAGAGCAGAAATGAGGCACTCTGTGCTCCAGGAAAGCTGGCAGGATAGGTCTTCAGATAGTTAGATATTCTTGGAACTGATTTTAGGAGCCCAATTCTTGTATCTCCTTGTAACTAGAAAAGCACTAAAATCCTGCATGGCGACAATTGTTTCTTGTGACTAGCAGAAGCTTCACAAGACCAGAAGAAATTCCACACACACCAAAAAAGTGCTTAATTGCATGTACTCCCCCTTTACCAAAATCACATATATCCTCTCCTTTCCTCCTACCTCTTTGAAATAGATTCTCAGAGCTATCTGAGGTGCTGTCTCCTGGGCTGCAGTCCTCACATTGCTCCAAATAAAACTTAACTCACAACTCTCACATTGTGCATTTTTTTTTTAGTTGACAATAATCACACTGAGACCTTAGAACTGCATTTGTAATCTACTTCTAACAGGCATTTAGACTTCAGGCATACAATTTGTGGGCTATTGCAGTCAGGGTCTCTAGCAGGAAATATGGCACTTTTGAAAAGGTTAAGTAAGGAGAGTTTCATGTTACAAAGATGTGGCAAGATTAAGGGAGGCAGCAAGGAAGTTCATAGGAAGTGTGTGTTACCAGCCTCTGGGCCTCAGGCAGCAAGACAGAGTAGAGTGGTCATCAGAACTCGGTGAATCCTGTAGCTAGAGGAGAAGCCCAAGATGCAGGAGCTGTTAAACAGGTGGAGAAGGGTGGGAAGAGGGTAAGAGGAGCAAACAGAATATCCAGCCAAGTCCTGGCATTTCTAGCTCCATCTTGCTTTGGTAACCTTATTTTCCCTTGGTTTTATGCTTATGAATTTATTTTGTCTCGGTGCTTTGTAAACCTCTTTAAATTCTTTTTGGAAGAGGTTGAAAGAATGGGGAAAAGTAAAGATGAAAGAGATGATCATGAAGAACACCTTCTGCCAAACTAACTCCATTTCCTTTTCAGATAAGATTGTGAGCCTAATAAATAAGAAGGATCCCAAAGTGTACTTAATGTGTGAATTTAAGTTTTATTTGCACGTACCATATTTCATGTGTATATAAATTGGCACATAATAAACATATGTAATATGTGTACATGTATGTCATATTTGTAAATTATAAGTAATAAAATGCCCACATGTCCTCCTAGGGTATCCATGCTATGGAGAGTATAATTCCCCATTCTTTGACTTTGAACTCAAAAATCCAAGTTGTTTTTGCCAAATGGATGATGGCAGGCATTATGCGGTTAGAGGGGCTTGATGTGTGTCTGTCCTGTTGAATGTGCCCTTTTAATTTTCTGCACTGCCCTGACATGGATTTGCCACAACTAGCCAGCTATCCAAGACTAATGAGAGTTCTGTGGATATGGCTGACTCACTGAGCAGCTAAGCCCAGCCCAAAATAGCTGCCCCCAGCTTACCCAAGATGTATGAAAAATAAGTGTTTGTTTTATATCACAGAAATTATGTGGGTTTGGTTACACAGAAAAAGCTACTTAAGAAAAAAAAAAAAAAAAGAATGTTCTTCTCTGTACCTGTGGTCCGTTTCTGACTCCTACCCACCTCTTCAATCTATTAATGTAGTGAGTTACATTAATAGACTTTCTATCAAACCATCCTATATTCCTGGAATAAACAAAACTCAGCCACTTTATAACATATAAAATTCAAAGCTAGGTCCAGTTTGGTAATCTTTAAAGAATTTTGTACCTATGTGCATTAATGAGATTTTTCTATCTTTTTTTTTTCACGTACTGTTCTTGAAAAGTTCTGGATTTAGGATTATACTAGCTTTATGAAATAAGCTGAAGTCTCCATCTCCCCTCCCAACCCCCATTTTTAGAACAGTTTGAATAAAGTAGGAATTAACTGGTTCTTGAATATTTGATAAGACTTAGTAATAAAACCATCTAGACTTGTTATTTTCTTAGATCAGATAAAAAAATATAAGCAACAATTAAGTGGCTTCATAGCTGGTCAACAAAAAGTGTTAAGAAATGGATCAACATCAGTCTGTCCTATCTGATGTTTTTAGGAGTGGCTTGCATGAAAACATAAAAGACAGTTTATCATATTTTCAGGTGATAAAAATTTGATAGAGAAATCTACAATTATATCTTTAGGGTAAGAAAAAAACAAATTTAATTAAATTTATCATGATTAAAGGGTTGTGTAGATGCTTAGAGGGAACACTACCTCCTAGATTGGCATTTATGTTTTTATGTCTGTTCTTAATTCCTAATCATTGACTTGAGAGATGTTTGCTTCAATAGGAATTGGAGCTTTTCCTTGACCCCAGGCTGGGGAAGAGGGGCATATGTGGTGGATGCTTCAGCTTCTATAGTCAATCCCATTGTCTGAGAGAGGACCGCCATGCTCTCCTGCTTATATGACAAGCATTCAGAGTGTCCAGAGGAGAGTGGTCTGGATAATGATGTTTCTAGAGCAGGGCTTCTCAACCTTGGTACTTCAGGCATTTGGGGCCAGATAATTCTTTGTTGTGGGGGGCTGTCCTGTATCTTGTAGGATTCTTAGCAGTATCCCTGACCCCAGCCCATACTTGCCAATAGTATCCCTGGTCGTTGTAGCAACCAAAAATGTCTCCAAGACGATGCCAAATCAGTGGTGCCCAACCTTTTTGGTACCAGGGACCAGTTTCATGGAAGACAATTTTTTCCATAGACTGAGGGTGGGGACGGGGAGGTTAGTTCAGCAGTAATGCGAGTGATGGGGAGTGAAGGGGAGCAGCAGATGAAGCTTCACTCAGTGGACCGCTGCTCAATTTCTGCTCTGCAGCCCAGGGCCTAACAGAAGCCCTAGGGGTTGGGGACCCCTGCCGAAACTCCCCTCGAGGTAAATTGCCCTCGGTTGAGAATAACTGGTCTAAAGACCATATTTTAGTAAGCGTAGTAAAGGCAGTGGTGATTTGGGTCAGAGAAGAAGAGTCATAGTGAAAACATACCAGTTTGTCTTAGAAGCTATTAAAAGGACTATTGTGAATGGGGGACAGAATCATTTTGTGGGGATCCAAAAGGCAGAACTGGGGCTTCCCAGGTAATCCCATGGTAAAGAGTCTGCCTGCCAATGCAGGAGACATAGGAGACTCGGGTTCCATCCCTGGGTCAAGAAGATCTCCTGCAGGAAGGCATGGCAACCTGCTCCAGTATTCTTGCCTGGAGAATCCCAGGGACAGAGGAGCCTGGTGGGCTACAGTCCATAAGGTCGCACAGTGTTGGACGAGACTCAAAGAGCTGGATGAAACTGAGGATGCATGCAAAAGGCAGAACGAAGGTCAAAAGTTTCAAATTACAGGTGACAAATGTGGAATCTTTTTTTTTTAAGGAATTTTCCACCAATTCAGTTTTTCCAGAAATAGGCAGCTAGTGGAATAATTTCAGTGCAGTTGAGTTTCCTGACACTAGCTGTATTCAAGCAGAGGCTGACAAACCACTTGTCAGGAATGCTGTAGAGAGGATCCTGGGCCGAAGAGGATATAGATGGTTGATGTAGATGATTACCAAGTCTCTTCCAACTGGAGAATTTAATGTTTTAATTCAAACTGGGATGAGAAAATGGAAGGCTTTGGTGCATCAGACTAGACCATGTCACATAAAGTGTCGGGGCCACTGCCTGGATCCCCTCAGCTCACTATTGCTGGACATGCTGATGGCTTGTTTCTGTGAGCCCCTGGGGGCTTCAGGAGTGTGTTTAACTAGTGCATGAGGCAGACCAGCAGTGGTGGGGGGATTATTCCCCCCCAACCATCAAATAGCCTCCAACCAATTTTGGAGTTGGTGGATAAATAGCCTAGCTTCCTCACTCCTCATTGGGAGGAATGACTCTGAGGTACGTTCCACAGAGTCTTCCAGGGGTCTTCAGGAGGAGCAAGCCTCCGTCACCCACAGCAGGACCTGTTCATGAAAGCATCCTCTGTCACGTTTCTTCCCTTACCTGTCTCATTTCCCTGCTCCACTATCAGTGCTCCCTGGAATCACTTCCCCAGTAAGCCTCCTCCATTCACATCTCAGGACCTTCTTCCAAGAGAAGCTAAGGTCAGACCTACATAAGACCTAAGCATGGTCTATGGACTTGATTACAGAAAGGGAAGTGATGAGAGGGCTGGTCAGTATTTCACATGTATGAGATGCTCAGTCTTGAAGTTTGAAGCAAGAAGAATGGCTTTAGAGTGGCACAGTCCAAGTAGATGGGAATAAAGAAGTTAGGAAAACAGAAAGGAAGGGGGTTTGGGGAGAATGGATACATGTATTCATACAGCTGAATCCCTTCGCTGTCACCTGAAACTATCACAACATTGTTAATCGGCTATCAGTTCAGTTCAGTCGCTCAGTCGTGTCTGACTCTTTGAGACCCCACGGACTGCAGCACACCAGGCTTCCCTGTCCATCACCAACTGCCGGAGCTTGCTCAAAGTCATGTCCATTGAGTTGGTGATGCCATCCACTCATCCCTTGTCGTCCCCTTCTCCTCCCGCCTTCAATCTTTCCCAGCATCAGGGTCTTTTCTAGTGAGTCAATTCTTCACATCAGGTGGCCAAAGTATTGGAGTTTCAGCTTCAGGATCAGTCCTTCCAATGAACACCCAGGACTGATCTCCTTTAGGATGGACTGGTTGAATCTCCCTGCAGTCCAAGGGACTCTCAAGAGTCTTCTCCAACACCACAGTTCAAAAGCATCAATTCTTCGGTGCTCAGCTTTCTTCACAGTCCAACTCTCACATCCATACATGACCACTGGAAAAACCATAGCTTTGACTAGACGGACCTTTGTTGGCAAAGTAATGTCTCTGCTTTTGAATATGCTGTCTAGGTTGGTCATAACTTTCCTTCCAAGGAGTAAACATCTTGTAATTTCATGGCTGCAGTCACCATTTGCAGTGATTTTGGAGCCCCAAAAAATAAAGTCTGTAGCTGTTTCCATTGTTTCCCAATCTATTTGCCATGAAGTGATGGGACCAGATGCCATAATCTTAGTTTTCTGAATGTTGAGTTTTAAGCCAACTTTTTCACTCTTCTCTTTCACTTTCATCAAGAGGCTGTTTAGTTCTTTGCTTTCTGCCATAAGGGTTGTGTCATCTGCATATCTGTGGTTATCGATATTTCTCCCAGCAATCTTGATTCCATCTTGTGCTTCTTCCAGTCCAGCATTTCTCATAATGTACTCTGCATATAAGTTAAATAAGCAGGGTGACAATATACAGCCTTCACATACTCGTTTCCCGATTTGGAACCAGCCTGTTGATTCCATGTCCAGTTCTAACTGTTGCTTCCTGACCTGCATACAGATTTCTCAGAAGGCAGGTCAGGTGGTCTGGTATTCCCATCTCTTGAAGAATTTTCTACAGTTGTTTATGATCCACACAGTCAAAGGGTTTGGCATAGTCAATAAAACAGAAGTAGATTTTTTTCTAGAACTCTTTGGCTTTTTTGATGATCCAACGGATGTTGGCAATTTAATCTCTGGTTTCTCTGCCTTTTCTAAATCCAGCTTGAACATCTGGAAGTTCATGGTTCACGTACTATTGAAGCCTGGCTTGGAGAATTTTGAGCATTACTTTGCTAGCATGTGAGATAAGTGCAATTGTGCAGTAGTTTGAGCATTCTTTGGCATTGCCTTTCTTTGGGATTGGAATGAAAACTGATCTTTTCCAGTCCTGTGGCCACTGCTGAGTTTTCCAAATTTGCTGGCATATTGAGTGCAGCACTTTCACAGCATCATCTTTTAGGTGAGATCCTCGTCCCCTCTGCCAGGATGTGGGCCCTGAAGCTGCTCTGTGCACGCAGAGGAAAGGTGTAGGAATGTCCTTGCTCACTGGCATTTAATTTACCAGTTGCCTCTGAGCTGGGGCTTTGGCAGATTCTGCTGGAATCTGAAAGACAACCTGTCATACCGAGGGCCTGCTGCTGACGACTGAAATTGAGAAACTTGGCAGATAAGCAAACAGTAACTGGAAATCAAACTTCCTGGGTTGGTAGGAACACAGGCCCTGGAGACAAGGAGCTTCTGGGAGCCTCAGGACCAGAGCACTGAGCACTGCCCATGCCAGTGGGGACAGGTCAGTGCTCAATTTTGACCCTCAAGAAGACTCCCATCAATTGTAAGTGGGATGTTCACCTGAGAGGCAGCTGTCCCATGACAGGTAGATCATTGGACTGAGAATCCTGGTCCCCTGGGCATTTCTAGACCCATTCAGTGGGCATTAGACAGCTGGGACCTGGGACCCTTTGCTCCAGTACTTGCGCCTGGACATACCTTTCCTGAGCAACAAAATACAGAGAAACTACAAAGGACTAAAAATAACTGTGCATATGTGCAGTTGGGGAAAATTATGGACAATAATAATCAGCTATACTCCAATACAAAATTAAAAGTTTAGTTCAAACTAAAAGAAAGGATGAGTGAGTGAGTGAAAGTCACTCAGTCGTGTCCAACTCTTTGCGACCCCGTAGACTATACAGTCCATGGAATTCTCCAGGAGTGGGTAGCCTTTCCCTTCTCCAGGAGATCTTCCAAACCCAGGGATCGAACCCAGGTCTCCCCCGTTGCAGGCGGATTATTTACCAGCTGAGCTATCAGTGAAGCCCCTTCATGAAAAAGATCTTCACAAACCAGATAATCACGATGGTGTGATCACTCACCTAGAACCAGACATCCTGGAATGTGAAGTCAACTGGGCCTTAGAAAGCATCACTACGAACAAAGCTAGTGGAGGTGATGGAATTCCAGTTGAGCTATTTCAAATCCTGAAAGATGATGCTGTGAAAGTGCTGCACTCAATATGCCAGCAAATTTGGAAAACTCAGCAGTGGCCATAGGCCTGGAAAAGGTCAGTTTTCATTCCAGTCCCAAAGAGAGGCAATTCCAAAGAATGCTCGAACTACTGCACAGTTGCACTCATCTCACACGCTAGTAAAATAATGCTCAAAATTCTCCAAGCCAGGCTTCAACAATACATGAACCGTGAACTTCTGGATGTTCAAGCTGGTTTTCGAAAAGGCAGAGGAACCAGAGATCAAATTGCCAACATCCGCTGGATCATGGAAAAAGCAAGAGAGTTCCAGAAAACATCTATTTCTGCTTTATTGACTATGCCAAAGCCTTTCACTGTGTGGATCACAATAAACTGTGGAAAATTCTGAAAGAGATGGGAATACCAGACCACCTGATCTGCCTCTTGAGAAATCTGTATGCAGGTCAGGAAGCAACAGTTAGAACTGGACATGGAACAACAGACTGGTTCCAAATAGGAAAAGGAGTACGACAAGGCTGTATATTGTCATCCTGCTTGTTTAACTTATATGCAGAGTACATCATGAGAAACGCTGGACTGGAAGAAGCACAAGACGGAATCAAGATTTCTGGGAGAAATATCAATAACCTCAGATATGCAGATGATACCACCCTTATGGCAGAAAGTGAAGAGGAACTAAAAAGCCTCTTGATGAAAATGAAAGAGGAGAGTGAAAAAGTTGGCTTAAAGCTCAACATTCAGAAAGATCATGGCATCTGGTCCTATCACTTCATGGCAAATAGATGGGGAAACAATGGAAACAGTGTCAGACTTCATTTTTGGGGGGCTCCAAAATCACTGCAGATGGTGATTGCAGCCATGAAATTACAAGATGTTTACTCCTTGGAAGGAAAGTTATGACCAACCTAGACAGCATATTCAAAAGCAGAGACATTACTTTGCCAACAAAGGTCCGTCTAGTCAAGGCTATGGTTTTTCCAGTGGTCATGTATGGATGTGAGAGTTGGACTGTGAAGAAAGCTGAGCACCGAAGAATTGATGCTTTTGAACTGTGGTGTTGGAGAAGACTCTTGAGAGTCCCTTGGACTGCAGGGAGATCCAATCAGTCCATCCTAAAGGATATCAGTCCTGAGTGTTCATTGGAAGGACTGATGCTAAAGCTGAAACTCCAATCCTTTGGCCACCTCATGTGAAGAGTTGACTCATTGGAAAAGACCCTGATGCTGGGAGGGATTGGGGGCAGGAGGAGAAGGGGACGACAAAGGATGAGATGGCTGGATGGCATCACCGACTTGATGCACATGAGTTTGGTAAACTCCGGGAGTTGGTGATGGACAGGGAGGCTTGGCGTGCTACGATTCATGGGGTCGCAGAGTTAGACACGACTGAGCGACTGAAATGAACTGAACTGAAAAGAAAGGAAGGGGAAGGGAGGCCACAGTGTTTCAACTGAAGTAGTCTGATCCGGACAGCGCCTAGGGAAGCAACTTGGCCAACACTTCATGTGAACTCCGTGGAGGACAGAATCCAGTCATTCTATGATTCTGTCCTCCTGAGACTTTGGAGACAATTCAGTCAGTAAATGTTGATTGAACACCTGCTACAAGCCATGCTCTGTGCCAGGCTTTGGGGACACAGAGGAATAAAATACAGTCCCATTCCATAGGAGTTTATAGTCTAGTTGGAGAGGCAGACACATTAATAGAAAATTACACATGGAGGTCTGAGGGAGCAGAGGAGGGTCACCAACTCAGACTGGGGAGTAGTATGACTTCAGATTTAAATATGGGGAAACTGAGGCCAGAAGAAGAAAGTTGATGAGGTTATATAATTCCTGGGCATGGCTGTTGACAATAAATATTTCTGATGATAGTCCATTTTGCATTTGCATTAGAAAATATTGGCACATGAGCCCCTCCCTGCTCCTGCTGATCCCCCTGCTCTTGGCTTAATGTCAGAACTTGCTTTGGTTTAATAGCTACTGCTGGTTTGAGTTTTGCTTTTTTGTGTCCCCCAATCCCAACCCAACTATAGGAATCTTGTGGTCCAGAAGAGCCCAGCAGTCTCTGCTGTCAGTCCTGTCTGATCCAATTATCTGAAGCATCCTCGTTACCTCTTCTGCATCTCCTAACTCCCTGTAATTTCCAAAATCTCAGGTTATGACAGTTTTCCACCCACCAGATATGCCTCACATTGTTCTATTTTGAGTTCTATTTTGCTTAGCATTGATGCTCTGAGAAATGCCTCCTACAACTTGCAGGACAGATGATCAGACAAAGCCCACAGAATTACAGGAAAGATACTGTGTATGCAAATCTCATCCTCAAACTCTCCCTAATTTTTTCTGAAAGTATCTGGGGAAGAATCTCTTTGCAAGTTGAGAATAAAGAAAGCAATAGGCGCTATGTTTCAGAAAAGCTTGCTCCTGTGATGTGTGGGAATAAAGTTAGAAGGAAGGCAAGCTTTTGCCCTTTGCAGTCCTTTGAAGAAATGGACTGTTTGGTTAAAACATGCACACACACCCAGAGTGGTGTATTTCTTAATTCTTGACAGCTGCTCAGCCTCTTCTCTGGAAACTCCTGCTTCAGCTCTTGGATTTTCTCTCCAGTCACTGACTTTGTAGAGTACCTGAACATCAAAGTTTAGGGCCCAAATGGACCCATCTTTTATCCTAATAGCATTAGCTGCTGTGGAGGCTCAGAGGAGGTAAAGATGGCCTCTTCTGCATGACTTAGCAGTGGGAACACAGCCAGGGCCCTGCTCCGCTTGGTTGTCGCCTGCTCAGCTGTTAGTCTTTTCAGTGCTCTGCACGCTGGGGAGCCATTACTGCTTCTTTAGCAAGGTGAACATGATGGAGGGGAAGTGAGGCTATGCCTATCCAGTATCCGGCCTCCTTCCAACATGCGTGTTGTTTTTCTCGACCTGTATCCTATGGAAAAGAGATTTTCTATCTTAGTCCTTTCTTTAAAAATAATTTTTTTAACCTTGAGAATTGGTTGAGTAGCTCACTATCAACCAACAATAGATACTTGTCGAGTTCCAATAATAGTTGACCTTTGCAGAATGACTAATGTGTGCCAGGCACTATGATGCTACACCCTGAATTAATTTTCTCAACAACCCTTCAAGAAAGCATTTAGATAGAGATTAAGTAATTCACCGTCACACAGCAAGCCACTAGTGAGACCAGGATTTGAACCTGAGTCTGACCTCAGAGCCCAGGAATCCACTTCTGCCTCCTCCTCTGTGCAGACCACTTTCAAGTGTCTATATAAACAGGTGTTAAGTGACCTCCAAAAATGCTTACAAAAATGCTTACACTCATAGGGAAGATGAAACAAGAATGTGAAATGCTAAATAATGCCAGACAGTATCTGCATCTAAGTGTCCTGTCAGTGAAGCAGGCAGTAAGGAACTCACCAGGTAGAGGAAAAGATCAGTGAGAACAGGGCGGTTCTAACAGGCTGCATATGGAGAAGCATGGATTCCATTGACCTTGAAAGATGGAAAGGACTTAGGTAAGCAGAAAGGAAGAAATAAATCAAGCTATAGAGGACTTCAAACACATGGGTTCAGGTCCCAGCTCTGACATATGTGCAGTCATAGGAAAGTCCCTGAGTTTTTAATTGCTCCATGAGGCTAAGGGAGGTAGTATGTAGTGAGGGATAAAGCTGAAGTTTGGAACCAGAAGAGGTCTCAGAGCAGTAGGGAGGGAGGCGGTAGTGATTAGAGGGGGAAAGGATGTTGACAAACTTCTCTCCTGACTTCACGGCAGCTCCATGAGTAATTGCTGTGGCAATCCATTGAGCTGCAGAAGCAAAACAAAACCCCCTAGCTTCTAATTTTTATTTTGCCTTAGGAAAGGCTCTTGCCCCTCTATTTCTTCATTTGTAAATGGGGATGGTATCTCACGGGCAGATAATCAAGATGAGGTGAGCAGCTAGGAAGTACCTACCAGTACCTGGCCCATTGTAGACCCTTAGTCAACACGGGCAACTGAGATTATGAAGCCAGCATGGTCCATACTTGGTGGGTAACCAAAGACCTGGGAAGAACAGAGGAAAGAAAAGATCTTTCTAACCCAGACAAATTGGAATGCATGTGGAGAATTGGTACCTTGGTAGGTTCTTAGACTAAGGAAGACACTATTCATCTGAGATGGTTAAATTGAAATTGTTCCCATGTCAAAAAACTGACATAGAACTTTTGCTCCTGTCTTCTTCCAGATTCCTGTCACTCTCCAGAGCTTGTTTGAACCAAAATAAATCCCTTTCTCCCATTACCTTGATAAAAGTCAAAGTGTTAGTCATGTCCAACTCTGGGATTTCCCAGGCAAGAATACTGGAGTGGGTTGCCATTACCCTTTTCCAGGGGATATTCCTGACCCAGGGATCAAACCCAGGTCTCCTGCATTGCAGGCAGATTCTTTATCACCTGAGCCACCAGGGAAGGCCCTTACCTTGATAGGCTTGAATTAAATTTACTCAGATATTGACCTCACTTTGAGGTTGCTTTCAGGTGGCATTGACTGGCCTCTCAATCAGCCAGCCTCCCACAGTCCCCAGTGGTTTGTAGAAGGCACTAGGGATTCCTGTCTGCCTCACAAGAATCCAACTGGTAGGAACAGTGGACTGAACCCTCTGTGAATCTGGGATCTCCATTAGGAAGTTAATAGGGGAAACCATATGGTACTTATCTTTGGCTTTCGGTCTCCTTTCTCACCAGAACCTGCTAAGGACACAGAGAGATTCCATAGTGTGAGATTCTCAGATTGTTTCTCAGGTGAGGGATTCTCAGAGATTCTCAGATTCTCAGGAGTTTTCATCATGTTACCGCACTATCTTCTTTTGCCATGCAATACCCACTCCCAAGCCCCAGCCTCATTACTTCCCACTGCCCATTCAAATTCAGCTCTTTGCTATGCTAAATGACAATTTCCCAAACATCCCATGTTGTTTCCTGCCTCTGTAACTTTGCTTACACTTTTTATCTGGGGCATCCTTTCCTCCCTTCCTCACCTACCGAAGCGCCACTCATCTTATATACTTGACTAAAGTATCACCTTGGATAGGAAGCCTCTTAGCCTTTGCCTTCCAGGTAGGGTTTGGTCCCCGCAGGTATGCTCTTGAAGCACCAAGTGCATCTCCTCTAGCAACCCTTCTCATCAATATTGCAGTGGCTGGTTTACTAGTTGTTAGGATGTAGTTTCAGATTCTTGAGCAATGACCAAAAATAATAGTGACTTGAACAAGATAGAAGTTTATGCTTTCCCTCTAGGCAAAACTTGAGAGTGCTCAGGTGCTTTCCATATTATTGCTCGGCCTCCCTAGGATGTTAACCAGCATAGTGTGAGTTGGCTAACAACCACACTAGAACTCCAGCGTGCCTTATTTCACAGCCAGCGTCTTAAGCACCAGGTCATACTGCCTCTATTAGTGGAGCTGAGCTCATTGCTGATGGAGGAGGAAGATATGAACAAGTGAGAAAAGTTCAAGGTATATTGGAAGACACTTTGAGTGCCTGGTGGGGATTGATGGAAGTTTATATCCTAAAGTTTAGGTCTTACAGTATGCTAGACTTGAATGTTGAAAATATATCTGATGATAGTCATCAGAGAGTGTCATTTCTCGGGCACATAGTCCACAACCACCGCCTCTGAAATGGAATCAGCTCCAAGTGCCTCTTAAGACTCTCCTAAACCTTTCTCACATTATGTTGAAGAGACGTGGGTCAGATCTTTGCAAAGGTAAATGGAATAGAGATGCTAATACTCAATGAGCCACTTGTAAAGAAATAGCCTGAATCATCCACTTTCTGAGCTGTTTCCAAAGTTGACTGATCATCAGAATCACCTTGGCACTTTAATTGAAAAGAAGCAGGATCCTGAGCTGCTCCATGGCCATTGACTCTCCAGGGTGGGCTCAGGAATCTGTCTATTTTTGTAATAGTTTTCCAATTATTCTGATGACAAGCTGCTGTGGGTACCTTTGCACTTAAGAAACCCATCACCACCCTATATTTATGCTAACTTCAACCTACCAACTGACCCCCTTTTTCTTTCATGGCAGAAGCATTGATCTGTCTTTAGTGAATTAGTGCAAGTCCCTCAGTTGTGTCCAACTCTTTGCAAACCCATGGACTATACAGTCCATTGAATTCGCCAGGCCAGCATACTGGAGTGGGTAGCCTTTCCCTTCTCCAGGGGATCTTTCCCACCCAGGGATCAAACCCAGGTCTCCCACATTGCAGGCGGATTCTTTACCAGCTGAGCCACCAGAAAAGCAGTCTCTCTTTGGACCAATGGAAAGGTGATTCTCATTTGACATTCTTTCTAAACTCTAGGTTATTGCACTGTCCAAATGGTTTTGAACTTTCTCCAAGCCAGCTCAGTGCCAAACCTATTCGCTAGAAACCTAAAAACAGAACTGAGCAATTGTTTGGTTAGTTGAAATTAATGATAAACTAGAAATAAAATTTTCTTATTGTTTAGTCACTAAGTCTTTGTGACCCCATGGGCTGTAGCTCACCAGCTCCTCTGTCCATGGAATTTCCCAGGCAAGAATACTGGAGTGTGTTGCCATTTCCTCCTCCAGGGGATCTTCCTGACCCAGGGATGGAACCCACGTCTCCTGCATTGGCAGGCAGATTCTTTACCACTGAGCCACCAGGGAAGCCCCTAGAAATAAAATAATAAATATTTTAAAAACCCACAATTTGGTTAACCACAAACCCAACCATTTTACATCTTGTGAAGAGGTTTAGAAAATCATTAGACCTCAGAACTTCCAGTGGCCACCTAACAGAGATTTTTTTTTTCCTTACATTTGACCATCCATATCCCATTATGGTAGCTCAGCTGGTAGAGAATCCTCCTGCAATGCAGGAGACCCCAGTTCAATTCCTGGGTCAGGAAGATCCCCTGGAGAAGGGATAGGCTACCCACTGCAGTATTCTTGGGCTTCCTTGGTGGTTCAGATGCTAAAGAATCCACTTGTAATGTGGGAGACCTGGGTTAGATCCCTGAGTTGGGAAGATCCCTTGAAGGAAGGCATGGCAACCCACTCCAGCATTCTTGCCTGGAGAATCCCCATGGACAGAGGTGCCTGGCAGGCTAAAGTTCATGGGGTCTATTAGTTCCAATTTATAGGTGAAGAATCTAAGGCTCAGAAAAAAGTGTAACTGAATTCAAACCTAGATCTATTTGAGTCTCAATTCTGAGTTATTAAACTATTCCTCCTCGTGGTGTTCATGTATGGTGGGGGGGGGGGGAGGGCAGGAGAGAGGGAGAGAACAAGGAATAGAGGTGGAAAGACAACTTCTTACTAGGACCTGCTGTCTATTGTCCTTTTCTGTCCACATATTCTCATGCCAGTAGCAACCAACTCAGGAACAGCCTCTGATGCTCCAAGGCAAACTTTAGCAAAGAAAGTTGAGCTGTTCCTATGCCAACAAGCTACCCCTCTGCATCATTTCATAGCCTCAGTGGACCCACAAATATCATTTCCAACTAATCACATATGCACCAGACAGTTATGCTATACAATAAATGATTAACACATTCGGCTGATTCCCTTGAAGACAATTCACCAAATTTATTGGAAGGTATTTTATTCAAGATGACACTTGGATTCTTCTTTTGTACATTTCTTTCCTCTGCTGATTCACTGTGTATTGTGTCTGGATCACTTGGCTTTTCTAAGTCAACAGAGCTGAATGGGAGAAATCGGAGCATTGTGATTGCTGCTGGGGAAATGGCAGATTTGCCTCATGAGAGTTATGGTTGGGGCACTCTTTGGGATCAAAAGCATTCTAAATCTGAGGCACTTGAAGAGGGAGATAGCCATCACATTTGGTTCAGAGTTTCCCTTGGAGATTGAGTTTCTCTGCCCAAATGCTGCTATTTGCTGATGGGAGGAAACTTATACTGGACCTTGGTTTGTAGCAATTAGAGTAAATTCTCCTGTGGCAGGCTGGGACCTCCAGAGCTCTAATTGGTTCTAATGTAGAGTGGCTTAAAATAATTTACTCTTCCAAAGGCTAATCTCTCATTTCCCAGAGCAGATTGAATTGTTCAGAAATGAGCCATTGAGAGAACTCTTCTCATTCAGCCCTAGATTTGTGGCACATCTTTCTAAAAAAGAGGCTGATTTGAGGATGGGGTGGGAAGAGGCTGGCTGGGCCTGTTCTGTGATGCCAAACATTTTTTCTCCAGTCTTTACATTCTCATCCTTGTTCCCCAAACCTAACTGATGAGCCCCAGATAATGTGCATTAAGAAAACCATTCTAGGACGTTGCTGGTCACTCAGAGGTAAAGAATATGAGTGCCAATGCAGGAGACATGGGTTCAGCCCCTGGCCTGGGAAGATCCCACATGCCACAGAGCAACTAAGCCCATGCTCTGCAACTACTGAGCCCCTGTGCAGCTGTTGAAGCCCATGCATCTAGAGCCGTGCTCCACAAGAGAATCCACTGCAATAACAAGCCCATGCACTGCAGCTAGAGAGTAGCCTCTGCTTGCCACAACTAAAGAGAAGCCCACACAGCAATGAAGACCTAGCACAGTCAAAAATGAAATAAACGTGTGTGTGTGTGTGTGTATGCTCAGCCATGTCTGACTCTTTGTGACCCCATGGACTATAGCCTGACAGACTCCTCTGTCCATGGAATTTTCCAGGCAAGAATATGGGAGTGGGTTGCCATTTCCTACTCTGGGAAAGCTTGCCGACCCAGGGATCAAACCTGTGTCTCTTGTGTCTCCTGCACTGGCAGGCAGATTCTTTACCACTGTGTCACCTGGGAAGCCTCTCTCTCTCTCATATATATATATATGTTTTCCATGTACATATATATATACACACACACATATGAAAAAAACATTCTGTCGCTTCACTAGTCAGAGTCCTGGATGGTTAAAAAGTAACATTAGCCAGGTACAACCATGTGGAAAAGGTGCCATGGTACAAGTTCTTGCCCTACCCTACAACCAATTAACTCAGTTTTTCATCTGTAAAATGACCTAGTTGGACTCACTGCTCTCTGAAGACTCATAAACTGATTAAAGAAGAGTTAGATTAAGTCCATTTCATTATTCTAAAAAGGGTTTCCCAACCTCAGCATGAATAACATTTGGGGCCAGATTAATCTTTGTTGTGGAGGCTGTCCGGTGTTTGCTAGGATGTTGGGAAGCATCCATGGTCTCTACCTACTGTATCTCTAGCACCACCCACCCTGAGCTGCAACAACAAAAATTTTCAAACATGGGGGGGGGAGCGGGGGACGGCGCAAAGTCATTGAGAACCACCTTCAATAGCTTCCAACTGCCAACAGACAATTCACTCATTTATTAAATATTTAATACTATTTATTGAGTTTTTACTAAAACCAACAATAACTGAGATACAGTCCCTGTCCTCAAGGAACTCATAGTCAAGCTAGGAGGACAGACAATTATAATCTATTGTAGCATATGTAATGACCAAGAGAGATGCAGAAAAAGAAAGGGGGGATATTTTCTGAGGGGGAAGGCAGACGGAGCTCAGAAAACTTTTTGGATAAATTAATGATTAAGTGGAACATTAAAGGATAAGTAGAAATGAGCCAGACATCCCCAGCTGGGGAGACAGCCTGAGAAAATGCATAGTAATAAAAATTATGACCTACTCTCACAAAACTCATTAAACTAGAGAGATGTGAGAATGAATCAGACAAAGAGACCAGCTTCCTCCTCCATTCCAGGTCTGTATGGTCTCTTTTAACATCCCATTGTTGGAAAGGAATTCAAAACTATAGAGAACTCCTAGCCATTGTTCTGCAGAGTCTCCCATAGATGTTATTGCTATGGAGCTCTCCAGGGTACTGAACCATATCAATTTGAAGCAACTCTCAACCTAGGGACCTTCTTAGAACCCTTCTCTTTCCTTCTAGGCCCTGACTCTTGGCCATTCCTGCTGCCCTTGGCTGATGCCATATAGTTTAAAGCAAATAGCTTTATCAACCCAAACAGTTCAAATTAAGAGACACAAATAAATGATAAATTATTATTATAAATTATAAATCATGGTGAGTCCCAATAGTCTTGCTGACTTTATTTTTTTTAATTTACTTGGAATTTTATGTTTTCTAATATATCTATGACAACATGTATTTCTTTACTCTGAAAAACATCATTTAATATAAGATCTTGGAATAAAAGATTTTGGAATCATAGGACTGGGGTACAAATCCTAACTCTGCCACTTAATAGCTGTCTGACATCAGGTCAGGTAACTTAATCCTCAGAGGGCTTCCCAGGTGCTAAAGAACTCACCAAGCCATGCAGAAGACCTAAGAGATACAGGTTCAATACCTGGGTCAGGAAGATCCCATGGAGGAGGGCATGGCAATCCACTCCAGTATTCTTGCTGGTGAATTCCCATGGACAGAGGAGCCTGGAAGGCTCCAGTCCATGGGGTGTCAAAGAGTCAGACATGACTGAAGCAACTTAGCACACACAGCACATTGTTTACTCAAAATGAGGTAAATGGGGAAAAATGGATAAACCTTTTTTCAATAATTCCCCTTATTACCAAAGATCTGGAGTCAGAATGGTTTTAGATTTCTCAACAGTAATATGTGAAGGAAGAAGACAATGGAGAAATGCCCTTCAAAATAGGAACAATTATCCCTCATCTAAAATTCTATACCTAGCAATGGCAACCCACTCCAGTACTCTTGCCTGGAAAATCCCATGGACAGAGGAGCCTGGTAGGCTGCAGTCCATGGGGTCGCTGAGGGTCGGACACGACTGAGCGACTTCCCTTTCACTTTTCACTTTCATGCATTGGAGAAGGAAATGGCAACCCACTCCAGTGTTCTTGCCTGGAGAATCCCAGGGACGGGGGAGCCTGGTGGACTTCCGTCTCTGGGGTCGCACAGAGTCGGACACGACTGAAGCGACTTAGCAGCAGCAGTAACTCAACTATAAATCAAGTTATATAGAATAAAAACATTTCCAGACCTGTATAGTCTCAACAAATTTCTCTCCTGATGCATACTTTCTCAGGGAATTACTAGAGTGCATGCACCACCAAAAAAAAAGTAAGCTAAGAAGGAGAAAGGCATTAAATACAGGAAACATGAGCTCCAGCACTGTTAAGAAGGATTAAGAAATACCCAAAAGGATGGTAAACAGTGATCTCAGATTGCCAGTTGTGAATAAGGCATCCAAGACAACCAGTCCAGATTAGAACAGAATGCCTCAGAGGGTAGATAGAGAGTTATCATCACCAAGGGGGCTTCCCAGGTGGTGTTAGTGGTAAAGAACCTGCCTGCCAGTGCAGGAGACGTAAGAGACTGGGGTTTGGGAAGATCTCCTGGAGGAGGAAATGGCAACCCACTCCAGTATTCTTGCCTGGAGAATCCCATGGACAGAGGAGCCTGGTGGGCTACACTTGACAGAGTTGCAAAGAATTAGACATGTCTGAAGCAACTTAGCATGCACACACATCACCAAGATCCCTACTGCTGTTGACCCTTTTGTTTTTAACTTGAGGAGAGAATTCCTGGGTTAGTGTAGCTGAGATGATTTGTTATTGACTTGCCTGAGTCATTTCTAATGAGGATGATGCTTTTCCTGCAGCATAGCCCATTTTCTGGATCAGCTAAGGATGCTCATTTCACCCCCAAAGAAGTGTTCTACTTTGATCTACTTAAGGAGCACTAGGAAAGCAGAAAACCCAGAGCAGCCCACACTTTGGACTACATTTCTTCTGGATACTGAATGCTTGACCCCCACAGCAGCCCTAGAAGATGGCTGCAGATGTCCAGCTCTGGTTTCCCAAGATCCACTCATGACCTTGTCCACCTACTTCCCCAGAAGGGGCTCTTGTAACCTCTTGAAGAAACTGAAACCAGACTGACCCAGAGACTCTGTTTAGTTTATCTCTCTCCTGAACATCTTCATCAAACAGGGACAGACTTCCTTGGTGGTCCAATGGTTAATAATCTATCTGCAAATGCAGAGGACATAGGTATGATCCCTGTTCCAGGAGATTCCACATGCCATGGGGTAACTAAGTCCATGCGCCACAACTACTGAAGCCCACGTGCTCTAGAGCCTGTGCTCTGCAACAAGAGAAACCACCGCAGTGAGAAGCCCATGGGCCTCAACCGAAGAGAATAGCCTCCGCTTGTCATAACTAGAGAAAAGCCTGTGTGCAGCAATGCAGTCAAAATAAACAATTATATATATATATATATATATATATATATATATATATAAACAACAGAGACAACACTGCCCTGTCATCCTGAGCTAGATTTGTGCTTCTATTCAACAAACATTGTTTAGGAAAATATACTTAGTTAGTAAAAACTATAATGAAAATCAAGAGAATGATTAGCACCAAAGTCAACATGGCAATTACTTCCAAAGAAGAGTTTGGAGGTTTTATTTAGAGAGGAGCATTTGCAGAACTTGTAAGATACCAGTTAATGTTTGATTTCTCAGTTTTTGTGGTGAGTACATAGGTGTTAAATGTACTATATTTTCAACTCTACATATATTTAAAATACAGTCCTATACATATAATTTACTTAATAGTAGACATTTACATAACAATCAAAGTACCCTACAAAAAAATGAAATCATATACCTTCAGTCAACTGGTAACCTTCAGATAAAACTTTCTGAGTGTCCCTTCTGTGCTGGGACCCTGACGTTTTAATGTCTAGACGTCCCTACCCAGTAGTACATTTTCATGTTAATATGGATTTTGAGGACCAGAAAGCTCTCCCAAGCCCCTATAAGTTGCTGTCTAGAGACTTTCCTGCTGGTCGAAGGGTTAAGAATCCACCTTCCAATGCAGGGGACCCGAGTTCAATCCCTGGTCTGGGAACTAAGACCCCACATGCCACAGGGCAAGTAAACCTACACACTGCAACTACTGAGCCCACCACAACTAGAGAGATTCCACACGCCACAACGAAGATTTCACGTACTGCAACTAAGGCCTGATGCAGCCAAAAAAAAAAAAAAATAGCTGTCTGATGGGTTAGATTTCAGGCAATATCCCAGAGGAGTTTCCATGCCACCTCCCAAATCAGACCCAGCCGCTTGTGGTTTTTATAAGCAGTCTTGTCCAAGACAGACACCTAAAAACATCTCCCCCCAGTGGTGGGAAGAGGGTCTGCAGTCGTGGCTGTGTGTGGAAAGGCTGCTCACTAGTTTATTATTCAGTCAATTACACGGGTGCCTAAATTTAGAAAGGCTTGGGGGAATTTGCTTCGGACTTGTGGAAATTTTAATCCCTTTTCCAGCTTTGTCCCAGAGAAAAGGAAGACCTCCATCCTGGCACTGGCAGGGATCCACAGTTCTCACCAGCATCCTCAAGTTGCTTTAAGAGAGGAGTTTGGTTTTTTTTTCCTTCTTCACAGAATGAGTCAGATGCTGATAAGACTCCTCGCATCTCTCACCATCTTCCTGTTGCCCCTTCCAATCTGAAGATCAAAGCTCACCTCAGGAGAACCTCCAGAGGGAAGAAATAGCCAGCGGAACCCCCAGAGCCAGGCAGGAAAAGCAAGTAAACAAGTGATTGACGCACTTGGTAGGCGAGCTGGAGGGGCCTCCGAAGCAGTCTCCGCCGGGGTCAAGCGTGAGCAAGGGGAAGCTGAGGAAGCGGTCCAGGATGGGGGCGGGGCCCCGGGGGCGTGGCCACCGCTCATTGTTCCTCCGGGTTCCCAGGGAAGAAAGCAGGCCTCCAGCAAAACAAACGTGCCGAGGGGAAGTGACTGGCAGGAGGGAGAGTGACTTGAAGTAGAATGTGCCTTATTTCCCCCCGGGGTTCCTCAGGGACACAAGAAGAGGCTTAGAGAAGAATCTGGGGCAAAACGAGGCAGTGTGGATAAATGCATGGGACCTGGAGATGGGCAGACCTGAATTCAAATCCTAGAGCCTCAATTTCCTGATCCTATCATTAGATTTCTCGGGATCTTGGTTTTAATGTCTGCGAAATGGGAATGACACTTCTCACCCATAATGTTTCCTTGAAGGCTTGATAAGATAATGCACTTTTTAGTGTCTGACACAGAGTTTTGTTTTTGTTTTTAAGTTAACTGTTGTTATTCAATTCAGTTCAGTTCAGTCGCTCAGTCGTGTCCGACTCTTTGCGACCCCATGAATCGCAGCACGCCAGGCCTCCCTGTCCATCACCAACTCCCGGAGTTCACTCAGACTCACGTCCATCGAGTCAGTGATGCCATCCAGCCATCTCATCCTCTGTTGTCCCCTTCTCCTCCTGCCCCCAATCCCTCCCAGCATCAGAGTCTTTTCCAATAAGTCAACTCTTCCAATGAGGTGGCCAAAGTACTGGAGCTTCAGCTTTAGCATGATTCCCTCCAAAGAACACCCAGGGCTGATCTCCTTCAGAATGGATAGGTTGGATCTCCTTGCAGTCCAAGGGACTCTCAAGAGGCTTCTCCAACACCACAGTTCAAAAGCATCAATTCTTCAGCGCTCAATTGTCTTCACAGTCCAACTCTCATATCCATACATGACCACTGGAAAAACCATAGCCTTGACTAGACGGACCTTTGTTGGGAGAGTAATGTCTCTGCTTTTCAATATGCTATCTAGGTTGGTCATAATTTTTCTTCCAAGGAGTAAGCGTCTTTTAATTTCATGGCTGCAGTCACCATCTGTATCAGTGGGGGTGGGCACAGCTGGGAGGGAGCAGCCTGCAGTGGGGAGCTAGCTCTGCCAGCTGTCAAGACATGGGTGTCAGTTCACAGAGTGAGCCTGAGCAGGTAACTCCCTGTTTCTGGAGCCGAACTTCACCTGCCTAGAAGGAGGGTGCTGATAAATGTCTCCCGGGCTTGTTCTGGTGCCAAGATCCTGGGTTCTAAAGACCTGTATCTGAGGTGGGACTAAGAAATCCTCTGACTTCAAACAAAAATAATGTAGAGGCAGGCTAGGGAGGTATTTGTTCCCATCACACTGGTTTCCTTGGGAACTTTAGTTTTATTATGATGCAGCTGCCGTCTCTGAAAACATTTTCAGATTCGTTGGTTTAAAATAATCTGCAGAGCCAGTTCTTGGAGCCAAATTAGAAAATCATCCCATTGCTTTTTAACCATGATGTTCTTCTTTCTGTTTCTTTCAAATTTTAACTTCAAAAAGCTCTCATTAGATTCCAGTTTCAATTTTACCACTAAGTCATGGAGGGTTTTTTTTTTTTTTTATCTCTTCTGACCTTGGTTTCCTCCCCTGGAAAATGGTGATGATAGTATCCACCTGAAGTGTGGCCAAAGGACGCACGACCTTTGCACACACATGAGCAAAGGACTACAACTGCAGTACCAGGCAGGGTGCTGGGCTCAGCGTGGCAGTAGCACGTTTTAACACATCTGCATATGCGTGCCTTCATTCTGTCATTCCTCCCCCACCATGATCGCCCGCTTTACCAGTTTACCCACCACGTAAATTCACAGCCCACTAAACTAGCATGCTCTATGTTGGAAAAATCTGAGGCTTTCTCTTGCTGTGTTTTTCTCCTTTACTTTTGCACAGACTACCTCATTTCTGACACTTCTGGTCACCAAATGTGTGTTTTTTTCTGTTCACCAAGCAAGTCTCTGACATCAGCTGGGAGTTCTATCAGTATAATTCAATTCTGATACTATCTGCCTGGAAATTGCTTTAGATCTCACAGGTTAAGGGGTTAGTCCTACGAGATTACCCCACAGTTCAGATGCCACCCAGAAGTAGTAGGGCCCCAGGCTCTTTACAGATTCTATCCAGGTTGGCTACATTTCAGAGGTTTCCCTGTGACCCCTCCTTGCATTCAATTGACTTGCTAGAGCAGCTCACAGAGCTCAGGGAAACATTTTCTCACATTTACCAATTCAGTAAAGTATATGATAAAGGATATAGGTGAACAACCAGAGGAAGAGATACACAGGGCAAAGTCCGGGAGAGTCCTGGGTGCAGGAGTCTTCTGCTTCCATGGACCTGGGGTGTGTCACCCTCCCAGCATGCAGATGCGTTCATGTGCCTGGAAGCTCTCCTCACCCCATACTATCAAGATCTTATGGCGGGTTCCTCACGTAAACATGATCATTATTAACTCCATTTCTAGCCCCTCTTCCCTCTCTAGAGAAGTGGGAGGGGCACTGAAATTTCCAAGCTTCGAATCATGGCTTGGTCTTTCTGGTGACTGGCCCTGACTCAGGAGCCCACCCAGAGTCGCCTTGTTAGAACAAAAGATGTTCCCAGTGCTCTTACCACTGAGGACCTTACAAGGACTTTAGGAGCCTTGTGTCAGGGACTGGGGACGAGACCAAGTATTTATTTCTTATCATGAATCACAATATGTCTCACAGACTCCAAATGATCTTCATCCATTTCCAAAAATCAAATATACTCTCAGAGGTAAAGAGTCACTACCATGAGGGATATTCAAAGAGTTGTGCTCAGATACTAAAGATTTTTCTTTAAACTATATTTTGTGCTTCTATGTGTGTATATGAGGGCTTCTCTCATGGCTCAGCTGGTAAAGAATCCGCCTGTGGTGCGGAAGACGTGGGTTCAATCCCTGGGTTGGGAAGATCCCCTGGAGAAGAGAAAGCCTACCCACTCCAGTATTCTGGCCTGGAGAATTCCATGGACTATAGTCCATGGGGTTGCAAAGAGTCTGACACGACTGAGTGACTTTCACCGTCACTGTGTGTATATGAACGTGTGTGTGTGTACATTTGCTAGTTAATAAAACCCTCAACCCTTGGGAAACCAGCAGACCTACAGCCAACACTGTGGTGCTCGACCAGGACCTGGTTTCAAAAAGTCAGAGCTCAGAACGATAGCCAGAAGCAAGGAAACACTGAAGCCAGCCAGGCCTGGCCTCCAAGCTCAGGGAAGCCCACTCTTGCTGAGTGACCTGTGTCCACCACATCATCTTTTCAAATGTATTCACCAGAAATATGGAAAGTCACAGAAGCCTTGTAAAGGCTGAAACAGTGGGACTTCCCTGGCAGTGCAGTGGTTAAAACTTCACCTTCCAATGCAGGGGCTGCTGGTTCAATCCCTGATCGGGGGATGTAAGATCCCACATCCCTCATGGCCAAAAAACCAAAATATAAAACAAGCAATATTGTAACAGATTCAATAAAGATGTTTTAAAAAATGGAAATACATTTTTTTAAAGTCTTAAAAAAACATAATTGAAAGAGACACGTGTGCCCCAATGTTCATCGCAGCACTGTTTACAATAGCTAGGACATGGAAGCAACCTAGATGTCTATCGGCAGACAAATGGATAAGAAAGCTGGGGTACATATACACAATGGAATACTACTCAGCTATTAAAAGAATGCATTTGAATCAGTTCTAATGAGGTGGATGAAACTTGAGCCTATTATATAGAGTGAAGTAAGTCAGAAAGAAAAACACCAATATATATGGAATTTAAAAAGATGGTAATGATGACCCTATATGCAAGATAGCAAAAGAGACACAGAGATAAAGAACAGACTCTTGGACTCTATGGGAGAAGGTGAGGGTGGAATGATTTGAGAGAATAGCATTGAAACATATATATTTCCGTATATGAAACAGATCGCTAGTCCAGGTTCGATGCATGAGACAGGGTGCTCAGGGCTGGTGCACTGGGACAACCCTGAGGGATGGGAGGAGGAGGGAGGTGGGAGGGGGTTCAGGATGGGGAACACATGTACACCCGTGGCTGATTCTTGTCAATGGATGGAAAAAACCACTACAATATTACAAAGTAATTAGCCTCCAACTAAAATAAATAAATTTTTTAAAAGTCTTAGAAAACAACCAAAAAAAGATTGATGAAGTAAAATTATCAAGCTGACCAAAAAGTCTTTTCCGTAAGATTGTTGGAAAAACCTGAATGAACTTTTTGGCCAACCCAATACTTTTAAAGCAGAAAAATTTAACATAAATTTGGAGCCACTCTGCCATTGGAGCCACTCTGGCTCCCCTTTAGTGTGCATCGTGCATCTGTGTTATACGTTAACTAAATCCTCTTAGAAGAAACAGGAATGTGTGCTCACCAAAAAAAAAAAAACAAAACAATTTTCTCCTGGCGTCAGCAAGGTAAACTCCTTAGGCAATAACACTCTTTCTCAATCCTGTAAAGGGTCATGATGTCACGATGGCCTATGACTCACCTCGTTGACAGTATAAACTCAATATGTTACTCTGATGTATGACCCTCGGTCTCAGAAACTCATAGACCTGTGCCTTGACCTCTAACAGTGCCCAGAACTCTCTGAAAGACTGTCTGGTTATAATCGTGAGGTTGGTTTGAACAAAAATTTCCATCTCTCTCTTAGATTAAATACTGATTATTTTTTTTCATTGACAAGATGTCATGAGAATCATAAGTACTCGTTTTGTGGACAAGCAAAGTGGACAGAAACATTCATTCTGTTTAAGGCCTAAGACATCAACATACTTGCACCAAAGCTGGCATGGCAGGGGAAGTGGGGTTGCTCTAGCCACCAGTGAGGTCCTCCAGGTGGGTGTGGTGGACCAGGTGATGCCTGAGGACCAGGCACAGAGCACAGCCCTCTCGGTAATAGCCTGATGGATAGCCTTTCCAGATCGTGCTCAACAGCTGGCCGAGAGTATAACACGAAAGTCCATGGCAGACCTCTGGGTGAACGCTGTGCCGCAGACATACAGAACAACATCCGGAGGTTTCTGCAGAGGCCCTTGCTGCTGCTACTGCTGCTAAGTCGCTTCAGTCGTGTCCGACTCTGTGAGACCCCATAGACAGCAGCCCACCAGGCTCCTCTGTCCATGGGATTCTCCAGGCAAGAACACTGGAGTGGGTTGCCATTTCCTCCTCCAATGCATGAAAGTGAAAAGTCAAAGTGAAGTCGCTCAGTCGTGTCCAACTCTTAGCGACCCCATGGACTGCAGCCTACCAGGCTCCTCTGTCCATGGGATTTTCCAGGCAAGAGTACTGGAGTGGGGTGCCATTGCCTTGGCCCTTAGGGAAGCTCAAACAAAAGAACAGCCAAAGACTGGGCTGCTCACATGGGGCTTTTAGCCATATGAGCCCTTCTGGGGCCCTCTGGTTCCAAGGGAGCTTTTCACAAATTAATTATGTGGCTGTGCTGGGCTTTCATTGCTTCATGTGGGCTTTCTCTCTGGTTGCGATGGGGGCAGGGGGCTACTCTCCAGTTGCATTGTCCAGGCTTCTCATTGCAGTGGCTCCTCCTGTTGCAGAGCCAGGCTCTAGGGTACACGGGCTCTGTAGTTGGCGGTACACAGGTCTAGTTGCCTCGGGCATGTGGGATCTTTCCTGACCAGGGATCAAACTCATGTTCCCTGCATTGGCAGGCCAATTCTTAAATACTTGACCACCAGGGAAGCGCCCGGTTGGGGGAGGAGGGGTGAAACCCAAGATTTTTTTTTATTATTTTTTTTTTAAGAATACTGTCATCAGAGGGCTTTGGGTCATCAACCATGGAGGGATGCAGACAGACAGAAATGGCAGGAGATCCTTTACCAGATAGAGGGGCCTTGGCACAACCATCCCCACCACAAAGGCAGCCAGGAAAAAATGAAAGATCTTGGGAAAGCAGACAGCCCACAGCCCCAAGTGGCAGCTGGGACCTTCATACCAAAAACAGGTCTGAGTGGAGGCGGCAGAAAGAGCAGCCAGCAGAGAACGTCAAGCCGGAAGAAACAACTCCTGCCACCCAGGACCCACGGCACCTTCCATGGTGCTCAGGTGTGGAGGTTAGTCAGCGTGGTGCCCCCAGCTGATGAGAGATTGGAGCTGGTTTGAGAGGCTGCAACCCACAGGATCAGTAAACACAGGCCTGCCTCTCATGCCTCCAAGAAGTGACGGACAAGCAGCCTTAACTCGGCCCCGGGCAGCCTCTAGAGACACCAGGCTCTCCCAGGGGGTGTCCAGTTCCCCTGCCTCCACCGTGTGTTCTTCCCCAAGGAAACCATTTCTCAGCCTCTCCTGTAGTCCATTCAGCCTTGAGGCCACCCAGCAAGTTTCGAACATGTTTATGAAACGCCTTCACCTGAGGCTGCCTGATGGGCTTATCAGCCCTGGCCCTGGAAGCATTTCCTTGCAATGAGCAGTGACATTTACAGCTTGGAAAAGTGCAAGGGAAACATTTTTCTTGCTGACTCCTCTCTCTCTAATGAAGTGGCCATTATCGTCTTTCAAAGGTGGATTCTGTCGGTCAAAAATGTGCTATAACTCCCCACAGGAGAGACGCCGTAAATGTCAGAAATCCAATAGTACTGTCTGAGGTGCATAAAATCAGCGGCTCTAAAATTGTAAAACAGAAGTGTTTCTTCTTGTTCACCAGACGAGGGTGGCTTCATGGGCACACGATCTGGACAGCCGCACAGAGTCCTATGCTCAGAGAAGCCCTGCTCTTGGTTTCAGAGGCTACATTTAAGGCATTGCACAATATAAAGAACAGTAAAAATTCATGCTCAAAGTTTAAAACCTTCATTTTTCTTTACCTAGAAGGACTTTTAAAAAGCACATAAACCCCACCACGATTAGCTGAGAAACCACAGAAAAAAGAAAAAAAGCTCACTATTTTTGTACATTAACTGGCATTTTTCTCCCTGCTTTTTGAACAAGAAGCCCTGCATTCTCATTTTGCTTATGTAGCCAGCCAGCTCTGTCTGAAGCAGTATAAAAACAGCAGATGTTTCTATCATAAGGACAGAAAATAAAAATAAACACAAATTACAAGCACATTGGCATACCTCACCTAATGATAACTAGTTTAGTCAAGACGTCTCTCCCCAGTGTGTGGTCTCCTCACTGTGTGTATGGATTTATTCTTGCCTGCACTGAAAAGCTGTCCACTGCTGGACACACAAATTTTTCTCCATTTCTGTTGCTTGGTATTTTGTCTGGGATTGGCTGTAGAATGTTTTCTTAGGTAATTGCAATTACATTGCTCTCTCTATGAACTGTGTGTGAAAACAAGACTTTTTCTTCTTCCTTCCTGGCCGTCTCTCAATGGTCTATCTCTCCATCAGTTTCAATAGCATGTTAAAGTCTCTGATAAGCCCTGCAACGAGAACAGACAAAGCATCAAGCCTATTTTGTTTCAATTAACTGAGAGTTTTCTCAACTTGTTATTTTCCTAATGGAGTTTGATCCCCTTCTTTGGTATAACACCTCTGAGCATCCTCAGGGTCAGCAACGTGGCACAGTGTTTATAAGCCTTGCTCTAGGCTCAGACTCTAATTGTGCTTCCACCGAGGTGTTGGCGGACATCTCTTAACCTCTCTAAACCTCAGTTTCTTCATAAGTAAAGTGGGACTAATAATCCTACCTCATTGGCTTGTGAGGTATCATAAATGGAATGTACACTTTAAGCACCTGATGAAGGCAAAAGCTATTTTTATTAAAAACCCTGAGCATCTCCCCTCTGTAAGCCCTTCCTGCCTTCAGCAGTCACAACCTGTCTGTCTTCATGTTCCCTGGTCCTCTGTCTCTCCCTGTTTTCTTAACCCTCAACTTTGGGCTCATTATGAAGTCAGCACCCAGCAACCCACAGTGTGTCTGTGGTTCTCACCCAGCACGCTAAGGGTTGTTCTATGATTCACTCTTTTATATCACCCTCCAAACTAGGCTGCAGTGGGGAGGAGGGTGGGGGAGGTCGAGACCGCTTTTACTACCTATAATGAAGGGTCTGTGGGCTGTGTGCCTCATTTGGGAAACATGGGTGGGGTTCTCTTATTTTTATTTTTGAAGGAGATGTTTCTTTAAATATGCCCAGGTGTTTATAGCTATAAATACTATAATGCAATAAAATCTGGCTGCTGAGGACAGATCCCAGCTCTGGGCTGAGCGACCTCCAGAAGAAGAACATCCTGTTAATGGAAGATTCCAGTTAGTGGAACTCTCTGTCTACACTGAAATCTCAATGCAAAGAGAAGGGACCAGTGCAGCCAATCAAATGCCCTGGGTTGGGCTGGCTGTTGCTGATGCTTTCTCCGATTCCCACGTCATCATGACAGCTCTGATTACAGGGCCTTGTCTCTCTCTGACAGGACCCACTGAGGACGCACCAGAGAACCTTCCCAGATCTGGTGGGTAGAGTGCCCGCCTGCAGAGCCTCCCAGATGCAGAGAGGAGGACATGGTGAAATGACCTTCGGTGGAGTCTTCTGTAGCAGTCAGGACTCAGGGCAGAAACAGAAACCACTCTAGGTGTTTCAAGCCCAAAGCAGTTCAACCTAATATAAGCAATTAGGGAGGGGGCTTCCCTGGTGGCTCAGTGGTAAAGCATCTCCCTGCCAGTGCAGGAGATGTGGGCTTGATCCCTGGTCCAGGAAGATCCCACATGCCTCAGACCAACTAAGCCCCCATGTGCCACAACTATTGAGCTTGTGCTCTAGAGCCCAGAACTGCAAATACTGAGCCCGCCAGCCACAACTACCGAAGCCCACGTGCTCTTGATCCTGTGCTCCACAACAAGAGGAGCTGTGGCAATGAGAAGCCCACCCACCACAGCTGGAGAGTAGTCCTCACTCACCACAACTACGAAAAGAGAAAGGCCCTCACAGTAATGAAGACCGATTGCAGCTAAAACTGAATAAATAAATAATAAAAAATATATATCTATATCTAATCAATGAGATGCTCGTAGGAGGAACAGGAGTTGGGGGTCACTAACAGTTGGAAGTCACACCTCCACAGCTGCAGGCCAGAGGTCAGGCAACTGCAGGCATTGCTATGGCTGTCACCATGTATAAACCCATGAAACCGGTGACCAGTAACTGGAACTTGGCATCTAGCAGCAGCTGGCACATCTTGCTTGCTTCCTCCTTCCAAATCTTTCCTGAGTGTATCTCAGCCTAAACTCTAGCTGTGAGATACAGAAGGAGGTGGAAGGACATGGGAAAGAGTGGACTAGATTCTAGGAGACCATATTAGATGTATCATCTAGGCACAGCAAGAGTAGCTTTCATTTATTGAGTGTCCACAATTTGCCAGATGCTATGTTAGGTGGTTTACATATTCAGTCTTATTTTCACAATGGTCCTCCAAGAAAGGTATAAAAATATTCCCATTTCACAGATGAGAAAACTGAGACTCAATGTGATTGAATAAGTTACTCAAGGCCTGTGCTGGTTAATTTCATATACCAAGTTGGCTAGGCTGTGCTGCCCAGTTGTTTGGTCAAACACCAATCTAGATGTCATCTTGAAGGTATTTTTAAAAGATGTGATTAGTATTTAAATCAGTTGAGTAAAGCTCAAACTAATTGAACTTCATCCAATCAGATAAGGCCTAAGAGAAAAGACTGAGGTCCATCTCCCTCCCTCCCTCGCTCTCTCCCACCACCTCCAGGAAGGATTCTGCTTCTCAGCTTCCTTCAAGATCAAGACTGCAACATCGGTTCATGCCTGAATTTCCAGCCTGCCCCAAAGATTTTGGACTTGCCAGCCCTCACAATCACAAGACCCAATTCCTTAAACTCCCCTTCCTAATGATAAATAATACAGACAGAAAATTGATATAGTTAGATAAATAACATCTATATCTTATCTACCTCCATCCTCTCTCTGTATCTCTATATCTATCTATATCTAGTATCTATGGTCTTCCTTGGCGGCTCAGGGGTAAAGAATCCATCGGCAATGCAGGAGACATGGGTTTGATCCCTGGGTTGGGAAGATCCCCTGGAGAAGGGCATGGCAAGCCACTCCAGTATTCTTGCCTGGGAAGTCCCAAGGACAGAGGAGCCTGGTGGGCTACAGTCCATGGGGTTGTAAGGGTCGGACACAACTTAGCTACTAAACCACCACCGTATAGAATCTATATCTTATCTATTTGTCTCACTAGATCCATCCTCTTGGTTCTACTTCTCCGGAGAATGCTGGTGAAGACATGGTCCAACAAGCAGTAATGTTGTAGCTGAGCTTCAAGCTCAGGTTTGTCCAACTCACAAGCCCAGGCTCTTGGAAGACAGACTTCAGACAGCCTCATGGACTTGGACTTTCATCAGCTCTATCAATGTGTGAGAAGCCCCAGACTCAATAGAGGAAAGATCTCCATGCATCCCAGGTGGAAAGAAAGCCACAATCTGCCTCAATCTGTAGACCCAGGCTATGGGGCATTGCTGTATTTAGTAGTCATGCTTTAAACCTTTATAGAGTGTGAGAGATCAGAGGCTGTGTCAGGCTTAACGAGGATGCAAAAATTATATTCAAAACAGCCACAGCAACTGAAGAATCCCTGCCTTCCACTTGGAAGATGATGGCCTCAAGTTCATGCTTCCCTGTTCCTCTCCTGGAAATCACCTAAAAGAATAAGAAACAGAAATTCAACTCTGTGTGCGTTAGTCACTCGGTCGTGTCCGACTCTTTTGCAACCCCAGGTACTGTAGCCCACCAGGCTCCTCTGTCCATGGGATTCTCCAGGCCAGAATACTGGAGTGGGTTGCTGTTCCCTTCTCCAGGGGATCTTCCCAACCCAGGGATTGAACCCCAGTCTTCTGCATTGCAGGCAGATTCTTTACCATCTGAGCCACCAGATAAACCCTAACTTTGTCAAAATTACAAGACTGTCAAAACTAAATAGGTGGAAAGATGTCAAAAGATGTAGAAATTGGGAGAAAGGGAGGGAAGAGGAAAGAATGGAGAGGCAGATCTCAGAGAGTTTACAAGGTACACTTTTTAAAAAATTACATATATTTTCTACTTTTTGGTCACGCTGTGTAGCATGTGGAATCCTAGTTCCCCAATCAGATACTGAGCCCGCATCCACTGCAGTGGAAGTGTGGAGTCTTAACTACTGGACTGCCAGGCAAGTCCTGCAAAGTACATTTATTCAAGGTGAGGGGCAAACCTTAAGATTTAAAACCTAAATCCAGTACTTATAAGAGGGAGAGTTGGGTGCCCAGCCCAGGAACTGGAGCTTCCCTGGGTCTAGTTTGGTCCCGAGGGAGGAAGGAGCAGGGGTGATGTGAGGAGTCCCACGGTCGAGTTGTGTTGCAGGGAACTCTCTGTGTGAAAATGAGGAGAGGAGAAGTTTTGCCTTAGGACCAGAACTTGGCAATCTGTGTCGATTGTCTACAGAGAAGGAAAGACTCACTTACATTCCTGAGTGATAAGGAAAATACTTGCTGCCTTGGAACCTAACTTCCTGCGTAAGCTCTTGCAAGTGTGAAGAAAAAACACTCCTCACTCAAAGTTTATTCATCAAAATTGTAAATAATGGTGACTTCCGCTTCTGAACAAGATAGGATAATAAAGGACCAGATTTACCCTCTGTCTGAAGGGAAAAAAAAACAAAAACCTAAAAAAGCAGACAAAGCATTTTGGAACTTCTCTGGTGGTCCAGTGGCTACAAATCCATGCTCCCAATGCAGGAAGTCCAGGTTCTATCCTGGTCAGAGAACTAGGTCCTGTGTGTGGCGACTAAGACCTGGCTCAATCAAATAAATAAACTAACATTTAACAAAAGTTGGATATCTTTCAGTGATGTTCAGTGGTCCCTGAGAAGAAATAAATGGGCCAGCCCTACAGTTGTCCCAGATTACTCTGAGAGAGGGTTTTTAGATATTTTCACAGGTCGGGTAGGGGGTTACCCAGTCATAGCCTGGTGGTCTCTCAGTTCAGTAGAAGGAGCTGGAAGACCTGAGAGGCTAAAGGGTCTAGATTTTTCATAGAAAGTTTTCAGAGGGAAACAAGCTACAGAGAGAGGCAGAGGGTGCTAGGGATGTGGCAGGGCCCTCTTGAGTCTTCAGCTGAATGAGAAGTGCATGTGTGTGAAGAAGTTACCAGTGGAGGCCAAGGGAGAGGGTGTGAGAGGGAGAAAGAATTACCTGAAGGATTCAAGGAAAAATTCCCACTGAAGTTCAGGCAAGGATGTCTGTTTGCCCTACTTCTACCAATCCATGCCACAGCATAGGTGAATTGCAATAATTATAAAAGCCAGGCCCCCCTCAAAAGAGTACATAGTGTATGATACCACTTACATAAAATTTTAGAAAATGCACACTAATCTAAAGTGATAGAAAGCAGATCAATGGCACATGGCAATGATAAGAACAGTGAGAAAGGACATATGGATGGATTATAAAGGGTACAAGGGGATGTTGCGGTAGTCTAGTGGCTCAGACAACCATGCTCCCAATTCGGTGGGCCCAGGTTCGATCCCTGGTCAGGGAACTAGATCCCACAAGCTGCAACCAAGGGTTCACATGCCCCAACTAATGATCATGCATGGCACATTGAAGATCGAAGATCCTGCGCAGCCAAATAAATATTTTTAAATAAATAAATAAATGGTACAGAGAAGATTTGGGGGTGATGAATATGTGCACTCTTTGATTGTGGCAATGGTTTCATGGGTATATAGATATATTCAAACTTATCCATCAAATCATATACTTAAATCTGTGCAGTTTCTAGTACATAATTATACCTCAATTAAAAAATACAAGAATACTACCAAAAAATAAAAGACAAGAAAAGCCAAGGAAATTGAACAAATGTTTAATTTTGAGCAAAATGAACAATTAATTGAACAAATATTTTAAGATGCAATTCATCAAAACTTCAGAAATCAAAGATAATTTGAATCTAGCTATTAAAAGGGGGCAGCTGATTCCAGGAAAAATTAATAAGGATTCTCACCACTAAGATATAGCCTAGCAAAATTGCTGGACTTCATAGATAAAGATTATTTGAGGCAGTTCAGCAAAAAAGACCAAAATAAGCCACACTGACGTCAGACTTCTTTAAATCGACATTCAATGCTAGGAGACAGTGGAACAAATCCTAAAACTCCTCAAAAGGATAGACTGTGTGATCTAAATTTGCTATACCTAGCTTTCTATTTTAAAGGGCTTCCCTGATAGCTCAGTTGGTAAAGAATCCACCTGCAATGCAGGAGACCCTGGTTTGATTCCTGGATAGGGAAGATCCGCTGGAGAAGGGATAGGCTACCCACTCCATTATTCTGGAGAATTCTATGGACTGTATAGTCCATGGTGTTGCAAAGAGTCGGACACCACTGAGCGACTTTCACTTCACTTTTCTATTTGAAAAATGGAAAATCAAACCTTTTTAGACTTGCAGAATTTGGAGAGGATTATTCTTATGAACTCCTCTTGAAGAAACTACTAGAGGATCAACCCAAGGATACTCAAAATGGAAAAAAAAAGAGAGAGAGAGAGAGAGAAATTACATGAGGAACATCACCTGATAGAGAAATTGAGTCTCTGGTTGGAATAGAAATGCCTAAAAAGGATGCACATGTGTTGAATTTCCCAGACTTGAGTTTGGAAGTGTTGGTGCTTTAGAGTACGATCAAGAAATAAATTCGGAAGAGCAGCCGGTGTCTGACAGCAGTGAAGAATTCCTAAGTTGCTATGGCAAGATGCTACTGGCCACTGTGCTTGAGGAACTCTGGCCAAGTTGGATTTTTTTAATAGTTTTTTAAAAAACGATTTTTTATTGGCTATACTGGGTCTTCATTTCTTTGCACTGGCTTTTCTCTAGTTGCAGTGCGTGGGCTTCTCATTGCGGTGGTTGCTCTGGGTGCAGAGCACAGGCTCTAGGCGCGTGGGCTCAGCAGTTGCGGCTGGCCAGCTCTAGAGCACAAGCTCAGTAGTTGTGGCACATGAGCCTAGTTACCATGTGGCATGTGGGATTTTGTCGGACCAGGGATGAACCCAAGTCCCCCCAGTGGCAGGCAGATTCCCAACCACCGGACCACCAAGAAAGTCCCAAGCTGGATTTTTGTAATGTGCCCTGGGAACACAGAATTTTTACTGCCTGCTTGGGAGTGGTGCGTTTGACAGTTTCTTTTGCGAGGAACACTCCTTCCCATGAAGAGTAGAAGGTGTCAAGCGATTGAATAACAGATTGCACAGTAGTTTCAAATGATCTTGGTAGAATGAAATGATTTTAAGTTATCAGATTCATTTTGGGGTGAAATAAGGAGAACTTAATGTTAAGTTATATTTTAAATTTTGGACTTGTTAATTTTATTAGATGTGAGCATGGTATTATAGTTAATGTCAGAAAATACTTTTATTTACAGGAGATAGATGCTGAAATATTTAGGGATGGATGTCACATCTGCAATTTGCTTCCAAATTATTGAACCAAAAAAGTATACATCACACACAAAGAAAAGGAAAATGTGGCAAAATGTTAACAATTAGTGTTTCTTGTTGAGGAGTACATAGGATGTTCAGTACACTAATCTCTCAATTTTTCTGTAGGTGTGAAGTTTCCAAAATAAAAATTATCCAGTTAAGAACAGAACATCAAAACAGAAAAGACTATCATTTAGAGAAATCAGACCTCCCCCTCTCAAAAAGAAAAACAACACTTTCCTAGGGAAGTATCTGTCCTTAAAGATACAATGAGATGACTTGAAGAAATAATTCATATACACAGGAAACGTACTTGCGGTTTGGGGAAGTGAGAAAGAGCAGACTGTGATGAATTCATTGGAAAGCTGGAACTCTCTGGAAAGGTCACACATTCTGACTACTAATTTTACAAAACCTCCAGAGGCGGGGAAGACTCTCTAATAAAGATAATTTAAATAAAGTGAAGATGGTGCCTGTTCCCAATTATGTCCTAGAAAAAAGACTTCCAGGCTTCAGCTGGCCGGAGAACTGTTATTGCTCGAGCAGGAGAAGATGGGAATGTATGAAATACTGACCTCAGTAATTGAATCAAATACTGTCACAAATCTCAGGAAGCCCTAAGAAGAATCTCTAGTGCACAAAGCAGATGAAACTCTCGTTTTAAATAATTGTTCTGGAGTGATGACCAAGGTGTGATAGTAAAAATTCAGAGAGGACAGACGACAGCTACGTGTCACACGGTATGAAGAATGGCCGGGAAATGCAGAGTCCACTTCCAATCCAAGCTGAGTGATGACGTGTCAGCTAGGCCTAAGCTGGAAGCGCCAAGAAGTTGGACACTGACCTCTGGACACAGCGTCCCATCAAAGTGCACCTTGAAAATGGATGCCCAGCCTTGCCGTGGAAGCCCACGTCCTTAATGATTTGGACAGGCAGAGAGGCCCGGCTCTGCAGGAGGATGAATGGGAGGAGGGAGAGTGAGGACCCTTGGTTGCAGAAGAAGTGAGAGCTTATAGGCAGAGAGTTTAAGAACATGAATTATGGAGGTGGGTCGGGGGAGCAAGATATAATAAAGTCAGATTTGCTCCTCTTTTGATCAGAAGGTCTGTGACAGCATGTACACCACTGATGCTGCAGAAAGAGCTCTTGTTGGGGAGAAGAGGCAAGCTGCCAGCTGAGGACAGAAATGAATATAAGCAGAACTGAGACACCAGTGCTTCAAACATTAGTGACCATAACTCCAGGAAGACACGCTCATCAAATCTTACTACAGAGAGGTCCTCTGAGCCCAGCTGCTCTTCTGGCCCGCCTTCCAGAACTGGAGGTATCATCTGCCCAGAGACGATTACATAATTTGCTAGATTCAGTGCAAAATGAAAATACAGCTCCTTTGGTCAAAAAGCAGGAAAAAATGTCCTTGAAAGTACTAAAATATATACCTCTTTCCTTTCTTCTGGGGTCTCTTGACTTGCCATGGTGTCTTTTACTTGTTATTTAATGTCAGTCTAAGCAAAGAAAAATTTTAAATGTTCACTATTAGCATAAATTTAACCATTCATCTTTACATTATCCAATGGCAGTTCTAAAAGCGAATATAAGAACACTTATCTCATATGCAGAATCACAAAAATTACTCAATTCTCATTTTGTAGCTCCTGAATGTATGTGTACATAGTTCATAGCAGAACAGTGGAAATGACCCCGCAAAACTAACCACATACTTTAAATTGCTTGCTTCTTTTTCCTTTTTTGAAATTTATTTGGCTGTGCCAGATCTTAGTTGTGGCACTTGAGATCTTCCTTGCAGCACGCAGGGTTTTTGTTTTTTTAATTGTGACCTGTGGGCTCTTGGGGATTCCCAGGTGGCCCAGGGGTAAAGAATCCGCCTGCCAATGAAGGAGACGCGAGAGACATGGGTTCAATCCATGAGTCAGGAAGATCCCCTAGAAGTAGGAAAAGGCAATCCACTCCAGTATTTTTTCCTGGAGAATTCCATGGACAGAGGAGCCTGGTGGGCTACAGTCCATGGGGTTGCAGAGCCTGACATGACTGAGCATGCCATGCCTCGCAGTAGGATGATATGTGGGCTCTTAGTTATAGCATGTGGGATCTAGTTCCCTGACAGGGATCTAACCCAGGTCCCCTCATTGGGAGCGAAGAGTCTTAACCACTGGGCCACCAGGGAAGTCCCTAAATTGTTTGCTTCTTGATTCATCCACATTCTACCAACACTCTCTGCCTTTGACTTACAAATAAGAAAGTGCTGAAGGGGGAAAAGCTATTGAGTTACCCTGTCTTCTCCTTCATTCTATGGCAGTGTAAGTGACTGGGAATACAGGGAGGTAGCATGAAGCATGAGTGAACAGAGTTTGAGGGAGTTCTTGGTCATTCATGGTTCTTAGGACATCGTCGCCTTCTTTCTGTGTCCCAAGCAAGCTCTGGTTCTCATGGGAAGCTGGCCTCTCCCGGCTGTCAGCCGCCCTACTGCTTACCTCTTACTTGCTTTACGTCTTGTCTCACTCAGCTCCCATGCATCATGGGTCCAGTGGGATTCTGTGCTCATGAAGCCAAAACACAAGTTTAAAGAGGAAAGGATTAAGAATTTCGAGATGGAAACAGCAGCACTTTAAACCAAGCCTGGGGCCTCTCTGAACATCAGGTTCTGTGCAACTGCACAACTTCCCTGCCCACAAAGCCAGCCCGGACTCTGTCTTCCAAATCATGATTTGCTTCCTCAGTGAATCCTTCATTCACTAAGATCTGGATCCAGAAGGGAGCTTGTGACTGTCCATCAGCCCCGACCCAGTTCTAGAAGCCTCACTCCTTAAACCATGATGGATGACAGGTGATGCTGTCCCAGGAGTGCCAACAGGATCTCGCTAATAAGAGGATGCCACCACTCTGGGCGAGTGAACCACCCCCTAACCTGTGGCCAGTCACCACAGGGGTCTGCACCTGTTTTCTTTGTCAGATTCCAGACCAGGAGAGGATTTCCTAGACTGTCACCAAGAATAAAGATCCTTCAAGGAGTTCACAGATGTCCATCTTCTAGATCCTTAGTTTCTTGGCATAAAATCACACACTCCTTCTGGTGTTCAGCTACCACTCAGGTTCCCACTGCTGTGCAATGAGTGACACCCATGTTCCCACATGCACAGCCTTGAATGCTCACACACTTGCCTTCCATGTCATGCCTGGGACAATCCAGGGGCTGCACTTGGAATTCCAGCTTGAGTCACTGGAATGGAATTTGATGAACATTTCCTATGCTTCAAAATGGACTATACATTTACTCTGAAGACTGGACTTGTGCTTTCCATTCTGAAAACTTTTTTCTTTTCTGCTTTCACCTGACCAAGAAAGTCAACCCTGAGTTTTGTGGCTGGGGGAAAAAAAAAACAAAACTGTATTTATTCAACTAAAGATCACCTCTTAAGTGTTATCCTGCTACATATCGGTTTTAGTTTTAATTCCTGCAGTTTGAGTACTCACTAAATGTTTTAAAATATTATGAAAATATAATATGCTTAAATACTTTTCCAAAACAAACAAACAAACAAAACTGGTCCCATCCTAAGAGTAAAAGATGACTCTACTGGTGAATCCAAATAATAATCCCCATACTTCTGTCCACTGTTCTCTCTGTACCTGCCCTCCAAGTTGGCGTGAGTGCACGCTCAGGAGCTTCAGTCATGTCCAACTCTTTGCAACACTATGGACTGTAGCCTGGCAGGCTCCTCTGTCCACGGGATTCTCCAGGGAAGAATACTGGAGTGGATTATCAGGCCCTCCTCCAGGGGACCTGGTGATTGAACCTACATCTCCTGCGTTGCAGGCAGATTGTTAACCCACTGAGCCACCTGAGAAGTCCCTCCAAGCTGTCATCAGTAGCTTTAAAAGCACCGCTTCTCCCCTTGGGCATGGGAGGAAGACAGAACCATGGCAACAGCCAAGCCTCACACATCTTGAAAGGAGTGGTTTGAGCCTAAGCATCTCTTAGGATCCCACACATACCAAAATCACCCTTCTGCGATCTTCTTTGGCTCTTATTTTTCAATCTGATTACCCTCTGCCTACCATTGGACTATGAAATGTTTCCATCTAGAGAATAACTGTTATTTAAAATATCAGAAGAATTCCCTGGTGGTCCAGTGGTTAGAACTCCATGTTCTCACCGCTGAGGGCCTGGGTTTAATCCCTGTTTGGGGAACTAATATCCCACAAGCTTCAAGACACAGACAGAAAAACAGAAAATTTTAAAAAGTCCAGATATTTGGCCTAGAGTTTAAAAAAAATATGTCCAGAGACCCCAACATCAGAAACCCCCAGGACAGAAGTCCAAGAGCATTTAAAGTACAGACTCTGGCCTCCTCTGCATATATTTGAAAGCAGAATCTCTGTGGATCTCAGGCATCTGCAGCTTTAACAAGTTCCCTAGAAACCACTGACCTAACCCAGCTACCCATTTTACAGCTGAGAAAATTGAGGCCCTGAGGTTGCCTACGGAGAAGGCAATGGTACCCCACTCCAGTACTCTTGCCTGGAAAATCCATGGACAGAGGAGCCTGGTAGGCTGCAGTCCATGGGGTCACTAAGAGTTGGGAATGACTGAGCGACTTCACTTTCACTTTTCACTTTCATGCATTGGGGAAGGAAATGGCAACCCACTCCAGTGTTCTTGCCTGGAGAATCCCAGGGACGGGGGAGCCTGGTGGGCTGCCGTCTCTGGGGTCTCACAGAGTCGGACACGACTGAAGCGACTTAGCAGCAGCAGCAGAGGTTGCCTAAGTCAGAAACAGTGGAATGAGAACTAAAACCGGGATCTTTTCTCTCTTGTCACTGTTACTATGTGTTAATCCCTCAGTCGTATCCGACTCTTTGCGATCCCATGCTCTGTAGCCCGCCAGGCTCCTCTGTCCTTGGAATTCTCCAGGCAAGACTACTGAAGTGGGTAGCCATTCCCATCTGCAGTAGCTCTTCCTGACCCAGGGACTGAACCCCAGTCTCCTGCATTGCAAGTGGATTCTTTACTGTCTGAGTCACCAGGGCTTGTTTTCTCTCTTAGCCCATTCTATGTCCCCACATCTGATGTCTGGGACTCAGTTTCTCAATATACATCTTGAACCTCAATCATCTTGTAAACTCCTACATAACAAGGACCACATGGATCAAACCGAATATCCAGGACTTTGCTGGGGGTCCAGTGGCTAAGAGTCTGTCTGCCAGTGCAGGGGACATAGGTCCACCCCCTGGTCCTGGTCCAGGAAGATCCCACATGGCACAGAGCAGTTAAGCCCATGCATCACAACTACTGAGCCCACGTGCTCTAGAGCCTGTGCTCTGCAACAAGGGAAGCCGCTGCAGTGAGAAGCCCACACACCACAACTAGAGAAAGCCTGCACACAGCAACAGACCCAGTGCAAGGAAAAATAAAACAAAAACAACCAACAAAAAACCCCTGAGTATCCAGCACACAGCTGGGTGTGATGTAGAGAATTGTTAATTTCAGCGAGTAGAACACTGAATGAATGAGGACTCCCTACTGTGGGGCTTTACAGCTTTCTGGTTCATTTTAAGTTTATTCCCTGATGACTCAGATGGTAAAGAATCTGCCTGCAATATGGGTGACCGAGATTTCATTTCTTGAGTCAGGAAGATCCCCTGGAGAAGGGAATGGCAACCCAGTCCAGTCTTCCTGCCTGGAGAATCCCATGGACAGAGGAGCCTGGTGGGCTATAGTCCATGGGATCGTAAAAAGTGGAACATGATTGACTGATTTTGACAGTACTTTTATTGCTAGCCATTGCAAATCCTCTTTGGCAGAGGGCTGGGTTTAAACGAGAAAATTAATGAGCCAGATGGAAGCAAGGGGTTCCAACAGAGTAGAAAACCCCTGGCCAGCCTGCTTTAGTACCCAAGATGGGGCCTCCAGAAGAATGACCCCTCCCCTATGAGAAATCTCTCACTTCACGTCTCTGCATCCCACCTGCACCCTCCTGCTTGGCTGTGGCTCTATGCCCTCTCCAGGCACCCAAAGTCAATTTGATTCAATGCTTATCATTGTTTGTTGTCTCTCATTCAGGCTGCTGGTTCTTTGATTGTAAAACCACCCACCACCCCTTATAGGGTCAGGGGCTGGGATAGAGAAGTTCATTAGCTTTCATGGCTGCAGTAGTATTTTATGTCAATGCAGCGAGTGGATCAACCCACGCACACTCCAGCCTCTCCATGCTGCGTGGCTGACCGCAGGTGCTGACCGTATTGATTGCATCTATAATGACATGATGGTTGCTCACTGGAATGGGACATGGATTAATAAATACCTTGGCTGGCAGTGGGAGGGAAAGGATCATCGTCAAAGGCAGGCGAAGTGTACCCTTGAAATCAAGAGGGTACACTCTGTGGAAAAGGTCTCACCAGGTCACATCTCTGTCCTGCAATGCCTTAACCCCATCCCTCCCCCTGGATGCTCATATTGTTAAAATAGATGGAGTGGATAGATGGGTGGATGAATGGATGGAGCCACTCTAGTTAAATTTGACAAGTACTAGTATTAGTGCTCAAAGCAAAAAGGCTCTCACAGATCCTTGAGTCCAACACGCTCCTTATACAGATGAAGAATTTGAAACTCAGAGGGAAAGACCAAATCTGAGTTTCTAGACTTCTAAGTAGGTGTTCAGGATGGTAATATACTTCATGCCAGCAAGCAGCAACTATATACTAGGGGAAGGGCTGCTTCTGGCCCATATGGTACCCTTTTGCTTTTCCTCCCAGTGGTCGACAAGCTCTGCTCCAGGGTGCATGGCTTGGCAAAGCAGAGTGGCAGATGGAGTTCAGCCCCGCTGGCTCCTGGGCTGGGCACCCTTGTCTGGGTTCATGATTCTCACTGGCGACTCTGGCTAAGAAAGTGCAAAGCTGGTCCCTGAGGACACAGCCTGAGCCTTATTTACCTCTGTAAATCAATCCTGCCTCATCCAGAGCTGTGCCTGTCCCAGGATGGGAGGAAGAGAGATGTTTACATAAGGAAAGAAGGGGTGGGGAAAAAAGGCACAATACAGATATCCTTGGGCGCCTCACACGTGAAACTTTGTGAAGGAGCAAAACAATTAAAACCCAAACCGCCAGTGGCTGGGTCTAGCATGGGAAAACAAAGCAAAGTGAAAGAGTCCAATTAGTTTGAAGTTTAAACAGTATTAAAGTCCAGAGAAAAGCAGAGAGCCCTGCTGACATTATGGAGAGGGGCCAGGCAATTTTATTAGGGAAAACAGATAAATTTGTGAGTTGCCAAATAAAGAAGCAATCACAGAGATAAAGCAGGCGCTTTCCCCAAGCGGAAAGCATAACTAAATCATTTATCAACTTCCTGTGCAGACCTCAGGCACCTGATCTGGAGACAAATAAGGGAATTGGAAAAAAAAAATTGTTGTTATCTTGAATAGCCTGATTCCTTTGCCTCAAGCTAATTCGGGTTAATCTATCCTCTCCCTTCACCCCCGGCCCCCACTGCTATAAAATTCTTCCTTTCTTCTATAAACCTGGAAGTTTGAACCCCTCCTTACTCTCCACCGTGGGTGGTAGAAAGGAGGGGGTGGGGTGGGAAGGTCAAGAGCAGAGTTGGAGAAGAGGGGTGGGATCAAATCTTTATGCTGAGCAGTTCAATAGCGTCTTGTTTCTCTGTCTCATTTGTCTAGACAAGTCCCTGTCCTCCTTTTAAGATCATCTTAGAGACTACCCTGGTGGTCTAGTGGTTAAGACTGTCCCTGCCAACGCAGGCAACAGGAGGTCAATCCCTGGTCCGGCAAGATTCCACGTGCCACAGAGCAGCTAAGCTGGGGCACCTCAACTACTGAGCCCTCTCACCCTGCAGCCTGTGCTCCTCAGCAGCAGGAGAAGCCACTGCATCGAGAAGCCTCTGCACTGCAACGAAGAGCAGCCCCAGCTCGCCACAACTAGAGAAAGCCTGCTCGCAGCAACAAGGACCCAGTGCAGCTGAAAATAATAAATAAATAAATAAAATTAAAAATACATAGAGAGGTCGCCTTGGCCTATGTCACCCCAGAGAATGGGTTTTGTAACCTTTCTGGAGTCACAGATCTTGCTGAAAATCTGGTCAAACGATATGGACCCCCTCTTCAGAAAAGACACACATACGCATGTCACCCTTTGTCACACGATTTCAAAGGATTTATGCATCCCCTGAAGCCCCAACTTGGATCCCAAGTTTTAAAACACCTGTTTTAGAGCTTGGAAGGGAAGTCATCTTAGACAGAACCCTAAACACTTAAATGATAGAGACTATTGCTGTCCATTTTGCATTTTAATGAGTTTGCAGACCTCCATTGCATTATGAGGAACAGCTTGGAAATGGCCTATCTTGGAAGCTTTAGTGGGAGCCCTGCTAGCTGAGACCTTGGGGAGAAGGGGAGACACTGGCAGGGAGGCGCTAGCACAATCTTTGTAAGGATGCTTTGGCATTCAAGAAGGTACTTCTTTGTGGACGTTTAGCCTGTAATTTATCACTATTGCCATAAGACGGTAGTGCAGTGGTCATATGCTCTTCTTCCAGTCGGCTTGGGTGTACATATTTCTGGGGTCCAAAATGAAATAAATAATTTTCCATTCAACTTTTTTGATAACTCAGGAACAAATACAGAGAGTCAAACGCTCACTTCCCAAGTGCCTACTGCTGTTCTGGGTATTGGTGGTACAAAGACAAAGAAGACACATTAGTGTCTTTACCTTTTACTCTTTTACTTCCTGCAGCAAAACTGACTATCCTGGGGCTAGATTCTCATTCCTGAAACTCTTTTGACCATTTTTCCTTTCAGAGTCAATTAGCGATTACTTATATGGTTTTTCCAGTAGTCACGTATGGATGTGAGAGTTGGACTATAAAGAAAGCTGAGCACAGAAGAATTGATGCTTTTGAACTGTGGTGTTGGAGAACACTCTTGGACTGCAAGGAGAATCCTAAAGGAAATCAGTCCTGGGTGTTCATTGGAAGGACTGAAGTTGAAGCTGAAACTCCAATATTTTGGCCACCTGATGCAAAGAGCTGACTGATTTGAAAAGACCCTGATGTTGGGAAAGATTGAAGGCAGGAGGAGAAGGGGACGACAGAGGATGAGATGGTTAGATGGCATCACCAGCTCAATGGACATGAGTTTGGGTAAACTCTGGGACTTGGTGATGGACAGGAAGGCCTGGCGTGCTGCAGTCCATGGGGTTGCAAAGAGTCGGACACGACTGAATGACTGAATTGAACTGAACTATATTACCTTTCTCTTTAATTTCACAAAATCTTCTGTATTTATGCCTGGCATTGTTTTCTCCCTGAGTTTCTTAAACTCTGAGACAGTATAGTCTCTTTTATCTAAATAACAAAACAAGAATTGTTTACTGAGCCAGCTAACTATGACACAGGTAAAGAAAGAAGCATTACTAGTCACCAAGGAGTTCTCTAAGCTCTCTTCATGACCCAAAAGTGGTGTTCCTAGATGCCCCCTGCCCACCCACCTCTAACACACATACACACACACACTCACACACATTCTCTTTTTAAAACAATTTTATTTGATTGAAGTATGTGTGTGTGAATGTGTGCTCAGTCATGTCCGAGCCTTTGCGACCCCATGGACTGTAGCCTGCCAGGCTCCTCTGTCCATGGAATTTTCTATTGAAGAATACAGAAGTGGGTTGCCATTTCCTACTCCCTTATTGAAGTATAGCTGATTTACAATGTTGTGTTAATTTCTGCTATTCAGCAAAGTGATTCAGGTTATATACAATATACATTCATTTTCATATTCTTTTCCACTATGGTTTATCACGGGATATTGAATATAGTTCCCTGCACTAAACATAGGGCCTGTTGCTTATCTATTCTCTGTATAACAGTTTGCATCCACTAATCCCAAACTCCCAATCCTCCCCCACCCCCTCCCCCTTGCAGCCGCAAGTCTGTTCTCTGTGTTTTCGAGTCTGTTTCTGTTCTGTAGATGAGCTCATTCACTTAGTCATTCTTTAGGTTGCTGGGAGCTGGGTCTGCGTCTGTGGAGATGTTGAGTTCAGATGATGTAGTCTCTTTTATCTGAATAACAAAATAAGACTCATTTATTAAGCCACCCAACTATTACACAGAGGAAGAAGCATTACTACTTACCAAGGAGTTCACTAAGCTCTCTTCATGACCCAAAAGTGGTGTTCCTTCCTGCCCCCTGCCCACCCACCTCTAACACACATACACACACACACACACACACACGCTCATTCTCTTTAATTTCACGAAACCTTTTTGGGCTATGACTGGCATTTTTCTCTTGAAGGAAACTTTGTCTGATTATCTCTCAGAGTATTTATCTTTCCTTTTCTGAATTCCCAAGTCCTTATGACCTGGCATATATCATAAACCACCTAGCATTTCAGGTCCCGTGTACATACATGTCCTTCAGGATGTATTTCCATCTGCCAGCGCATCTTCAGTAGAATGGTCAGGAAGTAACATTGGTTGGACATACCATTCAGCAGGATATGAATGGTCAGAGGAGAACTGGGGTGGGGGAGGCATGCTGAGCGCCCACAAGGACCCCAGGCAGGTTCTCACAGGAGAGGGTGACTCCTTCCAGTGTGACCAGGAAGGTGTCACCAAGGTAGAGGAAGGGAGAAAACTGGGAGGTGGGAGGATCCTCTGGGTTATAGACTGGAATGGTCAGACCTGAAATCATAAAGCTCCTAGAAGAAAACTGTCATGGCAGTCTGAACGTGGGTTGGAAAAGAATTTCCAGACACAGAGTATCTCAGAAAGTAGTGAGTTTATTAACGGCAATGAGCAGTGATAATCATGAGACACTGTTAGAACAGACAGTTGGCTCAAGGGAAAGCTGACACTTTTCATGGTTTAGTAGCCAATTTTTATAGCCTCAAGACAGAGAAAATTCCTGCTGGAAGGTTGGCATTAGGTGATTGGTTAGGGAGCTATGGGGTGAGCACTGGGAAGGGCACTTTTGCTTAAGATGGGGTCAGGAAGCCTGCTGGTGATGTTGGATAGAGATTGGCAACGGTTACAAAGGGGCTCAGTCGGTTCCAGAGATGACCTTGTTTCTGGGCTCCACTTCTGTGGCCTTGGTGCATCGTCTTGAATCTGTGGCCTCGGGATTTGCTGTTGTTTAATCAAGTAGTGTCTGACTTTTTGCGACCACATGGACTGCAGCCTGCCAGGCTACTCTGTCCACGGGATTCTCCACCAAGAATACTGGAGTGGGTTGTCACTTCCTTCTCCAGGGGAATCTTCCTGACCTGAGGACTGAACCCTCATCTCCTGCATTGCAGGCGGGTTCTCTACCACTGAGTCACCTGGAAAGCCCGTGGCCTTCAGATAGGACTTCACAAAAAGTGTAGGTGGTAAGCTCCTTGGCATTGATATAATGATTTTTTGGATTTGACACCAAAAGCTAAAGCAAGAAAAGCAAAAATAAATAAGTGGGACTGCATCAAACTAAAGAGCTTCCATGGGAATTCTCTGGCAGTCCAGTTGTTATGATTCTGTGCTCCCAATTGCAGGTGACACAAGTTCTATCTTTGGTCAGGGAATTAAGGTTCTGCATGCTGTGCAGTGGGATCAAAAAATTAATTAAATTAAAATGTTAAAAATAAAAAGCTTCTGTACAGCAAAGGAAGCCATTAATAAAAAATGAAAAGGCATCCTACTGAGTGGAAGAAGATACTTGCAAATGTTTTATCTTAGAAGGTGTTAATATCCAAAAATACATAAAGAAGTCATATAACTCTAGCAAAAAAAAAAAAAACAAAAAAAACACAAAGCAATAATCAATTAAAAATGAGCAGATCTCAAAAAAAAAAAAAAAAAATGAGCAGAGAATTGGAATAGACATGATTCCAAAGAAGACAGATGGCCAACAGATACATGAAAACGTGCTCAGCATTACTAATCATAAGGGAAATGCAAATCAAAACCACCGTGAGATATCACCTCACACCTGTTAGAATGGCTGTGATCAAAAAGACAGTCTTGCCTCAGTCTCCCCTGGGGAACTTGAATAATGTTGGCATTCTCCTCAAACAAGGATTTAGGGAGAGAGTGCAAGTGAAAAATCTAACACCAAGCCTGGCACATGATAAGGGCAGGAAATGTTAACAACGAGACAATTATTGCCAAGAGGCCAATCGGGACCTGACTCATGGAGCTTTGTGGGGACTGTGAATCTATTTAGGACCACTGCAGAGATGCAGGGATGACAGGGGAGTGGATGGGGCAATTGGAGAGCAAGGAGAGGAGGGTGGGGATGGAGCCTTCGAGGAGGGGCATTCTGGGGCTGGAGCAGAACCAGGGAGAGAATGAAATGGTGTGTGTTCATTTGCTAGGGCTTTTGCATCTTTTTATTTTTTAGTTAAAAAAAAAAATTGGCTACACTGTGCAGCATGTGGGATCTTAGTTCCTTGACCAGGGATCAAACCTGTGCCCTCTGCACAGACTCTGGGAGGGCAGAGTCTTAACCACTGGAATGCCAAGGAAGTCTTGCTAGGGCTTCTGTAACACAGCGACTATGAACTGCTGGCTTAAAACAACAGAAATGTATTGTCTCACAGTTCTGGAGGCCAAGAATCAGAGCAGGTGTGAGCGGGGTTGAGGGCTGAGGGAGAACCTCATTGCGTCTCTTTCCTCACTTCTGGGCTGCTGCTGGAACAAGTGCCCAAAGTGTGGATGTGGCTTCAGAATAGGATAGCGAATGGATCGAGGCTTGAAGAGTTTGAAGGAACGTGATTTTAAAAAAGAAAGCCTAAATAGCCGTGAAAGAGTCTATTGCTAGAATATGAACGTTCATGATGAGGTGTCAGACAGAGTGATGAACACGGCACTAGGAACTGGAGAAAAGGCAGTTATTGTTCTGTGTATCTCGGGGCTGGGAAGGGTAAGCACCAAAGTCCCTGGGCATCAATTGTCCAGCAAACGTGAGGGTGCTGAGGTCCCATGACGGTGTTTCACTCTGGGGTCAGGGTGAGGCTCCCAGGAGAGGGCTGGAGGGACGCTCTGCGGCTCCTGGGGGGCTCTGCAGATGAGATGAGTTTCTTAAAGGCAAACAGATGGGGCGTCCTGGGGGGCCTGCCTCTGGGGACCCCTGGTTGAGCTCCTCCTTCAGGCTTTCCTTCTCATGGTTGTCTCTTGAACCTTTTGTACCTGCCCAGGGGTTTATGCAAAGGGTGTTTCACAAGCCCTCACAACTGAGGCTGGCAGGACAGAAACTGTTATTCTCCTTTTATAAACCAGGATGCGGAGGCTCATAGAGGTTATCTGACTTCCCCAGGACACACAGCATGTTGGAGGCAGCTTAAAGACCCCTGTCTCATCTCCCAGCTCCGAATGGGTACACCACACCATGTGGCTTTGGTCTCTAGTGTTTCCTGTTCTGGGAGGCTGGGCCTGAAAAAGAAAGGGAAGCCAGAGGCACAGATACCCTAAGTTCCCCAGGCTTGACACCAGCGGGAGAGAATTTGATTTTACGGAGATCTTCATCCCCTGGTACTTAGAGCGTCTCCAGGGACGGACTCCTCAGCTGCGCTGTGGGTGTGACCACAAGGGGGCAGTGGCGCCCGTGTGATGCTCAGCTGGCAGATTGGCGCTTGAGGTCTGCGGAGGTAAGGAGGGGCTCTGCTCCCTCCTGCCCTACTCACCCCAACTTCTCAGAGCTGCCAGGACCCTTCCTAGATTCCCTCCTCCACTGAGAGGCTCATCAAATTTCAGGGTACGTGATTTTGACTCAAATAGGTTTTTCCAGGGTTTCCTGGGGCTTCCCCAGCGTCTCAGAAGTTAAGAATCCACCTGCAATGCAGGAGCCACAGGAGACATAGGTCCAATCCCTAGGTGGGGAAGATCCCCTGGAGGAGGGCATAGCAGCCCACTCCAGTATTCTTACCTGGGATACCCCATGAACAGAGGAGCCTGGGGCTACAGTTCATAGTCGCCAAGAGTCAGACATGACAGAAGCTACAGAGCATGCGCGCATGCAGGGTTTTCTGAGCAGGAACTGGGCTTGATGCTGGAGAAGCCGCATCTCCCACCACAAGCGCCCACATTCAGCCCCAACTCAGCATCACTAGAGCCCCTCACTGCGGCCTCCCTGGGGACGGAGTTATGATGAAACCCGCACTGGCTTCCCCTCTACTAAACTAATCCGTTCTCCTCATTTCACAGATGAAAGAACCCAAGACTTGGGGCAGACCCTTGCCTGATCACACATCTTGAGAGGAGCAGAGTCGATGCGGGAACCCAGGTCTCCCGGCTGCCAGGCCCACCCCACACAGCCCCACATGTGCCTGGGCTGTGAGTGTGTGGAGATAGGGAACAGAGGAAACTCTGGTCTCAGAGTTTAGGATACAAGAGGGGCTTCCCTCGTGGCTTCCCTGGTTCGATCCCTGATCCAGAAAGAGCCTACATGCTGGTACATCACAACTACTGAGTCTGTGTTCTACAGCCCGGAATCCAAACTACTGAGCCCATGTGCTTCAGCTTCTGAAGCCCAAGTGCCCTAGAACCCGTGCTCTGCAACAAGAGAAGCCACTGCAATGAGAAGCCTGGGCACCGTAACTAGAGAGCTGCAATGAGAAAAGCCCATGCCGCGACAAAGACCCAGCCCAGCCAAATAGATTAAATAAATAAAATTGGGAAAAAAAAAAAAAAAAAAACAAGAGCAAAATTCTGTAAAGCAATTATCCTTCAATAAAAAATAATTTTAAAGAAAGAAAGAAAGAAGCATGATACAAGAGGCCAAATTCCATGAAACCACACCAGCTGAGAATCTGTCACTCAGCCAACACATATTAATTGAGCACCTACTATGTGCTGGGCATCTAGATCCATGGGGTGCAACGGTCAACAAAAAGAAGACCCCGGCCTTGAAGAAGCTTAAATTCTAGTGTGAGTTCTGTTTGTCCAGTGACAGAGCAAAAATGGTAAGGCAGATGATTAAAAACCCTTCGCCACCTCATCCGATTTCATAGTTGGCGTGTCTACACACCACTCTCATCATGATTTATCCTCTGTTTTCTTTGTCCTCCTTGTCTTTCTCTTCCAAGTCTTTCCTGGTTCCTGGATCCGTCCTCCTCCTCCAAAGAAGCATCATGACAGGAAGAAAGGGCCTGCCCTTCTGCCTCCACACAGGCCCAAGGGATGAGCAGAGAGGCCTGGTCACAAGGCTGGCCAGGCAGGAGGGGAGGAAGCTGGAGGTTTGGCTGTGCCAAGCCTGGACAGGCTGTCCCTCAGCCCATCACTGGTGCCTGTGAGCTGGGTTTGCCGACCCCCCATTAGGACCGTGGGCTTTCTGGGTGGCTCAGGGGTAAAGAATTGGCTTGCCAATGCAGAAGATGTGGATTTAGTCCCTGGATCAGGCAGATCGCCTGGAGAGAGAATCCCATGGACAGAGGAGCCTGGCAGGCTACAGTCCACAAGGTCACAGAGTTGGACACGGCTGAGGGACTAAATATCAGCAGTAGGGCTGCTCTGTCAGGGCTGCCTTGGGTGGCCGATCTCAGACTCCAAGCCTCTCAGCCCACAGCAGACAGAGGGGCAGAGTGAAGGAATGAGGCGTGGGGTGGGGAGCAGGGGTCAGCGGTGGCGGTCAGGCAGCCCTGTGGGGAGTCCCGGACGTACTAGTCCATCCACATTGTCTCTGTTCATGAGGACCTCTGGGCTGGGGTTTCTCTCTAACCTCCAGCCCAGAAAGAGGGAATTCCCAGGGAATGTCTACAGAAGCCTCTGAAGACTTAGGGAAAGGAGGCTCACCACACACTCATGGTGTACACACTGGGAGGACGTGTGGTTCCTCATTCCTAGGCAGGTCAGCTTCTCAGGGAGCCTCAGTCTGAGGGGAGACACAGCCCTGCCTCAGGGAGCCCCAGTCTGAGGGGAGACGCAGCCCTGCCTCAGGGAGCCTCAGTCTGAGGGGAGACACAGCCCCGCCTCAGGGAGCCTCAGTCTGAGAGGAGACACAGGCCTGCCTCAGGGAGCCCCAGGTTGAGGGCAGATGCAGCCCTGCCTCAGGGAGCCCCAGGTTGAGGGCAGACACAGCCCTGCTTCAGGGAGCCCCAGGTTGAGGGCAGATGCAGCCCTGCCTCAGGGAACCTCAGTCTGAGGGGAGATACAGCCCCGCCTCAGGGAGCCCCAGTCTGAGGGAGACACAGCCCCGCCTCAGGGAGCCCCAGTCTGAGGAGAGACACAGCCCTGCCTCAGGGAGCCCCAGGTTGAGGGCAGACGCAGCCCTGCCTCAGGGAGCCTCAGTCTGAGAGGAGACACAGCCCCGCCTCAGGGAGCCCCAGTCTGAGGGGAGACACAGCCCTGCCTCAGGGAGCCCCAGGTTGAGGGCAGACGCGGCCCTGCCTCAGGGAGCCTCAGTCTGAGAGGAGACACAGCCCCGCCTCAGGGAGCCCCAGGCTGAGGGAGACACAGCCCCGCCTCAGGGAGCCCCAGTCTGAGGAGAGACACAGCCCTGCCTCAGGGAGCCCCAGTCTGAGGGGAGACACAGCCCTGCCTCAGGGAGCCCCAGGTTGAGGGCAGACGCAGCCCTGCCTCAGGGAGCCTCAGTCTGAGAGGAGACACAGCCCCGCCTCAGGGAGCCCCAGGCTGAGGAAGACACAGCCCCGCCTCAGGGAGCCCCAGTCTGAGGGGAGACACAGCCCTGCCTCAGGGAGCCCCAGTCTGAGGGGAGACACAGCCCTGCCTCAGGGAGCCCCAGTCTGAGGGGAGACACAGCTCTGCTGAGGGAAGAGAGAGAATCTGAGAGGAGACACACAGTTTCTAGTCTCCATCAGTCTCTGCTGGGTCATTCCCCTGTCTCCCTGCCACTGTCTTGCTGCCTTTATTCCTTTCTCTCCCACCCTGCATGTTTTCTTCTCTAGCGTGTGTCTGCACAGACAGAAACACATGCATACACTCACATGCATTTGGGAGATGTCTTAAAACAGTCAAGACCAAATCTCAATAAATGCAAGTACCGGGTCCCAACGCCAAGGACTGTGGAAACTCACTCAGTGATGAGTCAGGGAAGATCTTGGGGCCGTGCTGTTGGGGCTGAGGCTCCAGACCTCACAGGAACTCAGGGCCCTTGAGTTCTACTGCACACTCTGAGTCTCTTTGTGTGGCAGCCACACTGGGGAGGCATCCTCCATGGTGACCAGGGCAAGAGTGACCCCCACACCCTTGATGCTGTTCATTTCCAGCCTCACAAGCCCAGATACATGGTCTGGCTGCTGAGGAAGCAGGATGTGGGGGGCCTAGGAGCCCGTAAAGGGACAAGAGACAGCGGAGGCTCCGGGTAGAAAGGGAGAAGGGGAGGTGACTGCAAGCTGTCCAAGCTCCCCCCGGGGAGACCAGGCTGAGAAGCCCCCAATACACACCCACCTTGGTTCCCAGAGCCCACCTTTTCCAGGGATGTGTCCCATGGCCCTTGTTTGGGCCTCCATGTGAAGGAGGGCCAAGGGGTGGGCAGGAAGAGACCCTGTATAGGGTGCAATTCCAGTCGTATTTGTAAAACACCCTCCTTCATTTTCATGACCTTAGTCATCTTCTGTCCCAAGAAACAAACCACCTCCAATTCATTTGTAAGCCTGGAAACTAGAGGCTCTGCTGGGGGATTGATACTGTCCAAATGAGATATGGAGGAGAGCAAGTCCCCGGGGACCTAGCGGTGCAGAGAAGCTGCAAAGGTGACTTTTCTAGGACTCTTTGAACTCAGGACTAGTGGTTTTCATTGCAGTTTGGTCAGCCCTGGAGGCAGAGGGATGAAGAATTTGACATCTATAACCCTGGCCGCTCAAAGTGGCAAGATCGCCAGCCTCACAGCGACAGGGCACGTCTCCAGAGACAAGGAGCTCATTCTCTCTTTGCCCTTGCCTCTGCTAGTTGCCTCCAGTAGGAGGGGATCTGGGCTGTGAGGGTGCTGGGTCCCCCACCCTCCACCTGGTCACGGCAGACCCCGGCAGAGGAGATGGGTCGTCAAAAGCTGAGTTTCACTTTACACTCTGGAGCCCCAGAGCCTTCCTGGCTGGGTCTGGGAACTCCTCCTGGGAGCACGGATTTCATGGATGAGGGTTTGCTCTGAAATGGCCCCATTGTGCTCCGGGTGGCGCCGGGGAGGTGGGAGTGGTGTGGAGAAGAGGAGGTGGCATTTGGAGCCCGTATGATGAGGGTACATCTGGCCTCCCACTGCCGGGTCCATCAACAGGCCTGGCATGACGCCTTCCTCCTTGGCACTTTCCAGGCCGGATTATGGTTCAGTCAGACTTCCTGTGCAGGTCTAGCCAGTCCTGAGCCCTGCAGAGGGCAGGAGGAGGAGTGTGAGCCCTGGGGCTACTGTCTGGTGGACAAACAAGATGTTTATTCAGTGGAGGAGAAAAAGGAGGCCCAGGGATGAAGCTGCTGGGGCCCCGGTCTTTCCTTCCTGCCTTCCCCCTTCAGATTTCACCAACACAGAGTCCTGCACTGGAGTCAGAGGCCCAGGACCCGAGGATGGACAGACAGACACACACATGCAAACACCATACAACAAGGGGGCCCCCGTGGACAAGGCTGTGTTCACTTTTCTGATATAACCTTCCTAAACACACACACACACAGACACAGCCTTTGTGTTTTAAAGTCAATTAACCCTGGCAAAACACAGAGTTACAGATGGCTCTAGTCCAAGGGCGTCGCAGCAGCTGCCAATGCCAAGACAGAGAATCCGCCTAGAGATGGAAGGACGTGGTGGCTGGCAGCAGGGACAGGGCTGCAGGGTTGCCAGGTTTGCCATGTGGCACCTCTGGTGTGAACAGACTGGGCCGTGATCTTGGTTGCTGTCCTGGGAAGTTGCAAGGACTAAGGACCTGCCTCCCTGGACTGAGGAGCCAGGCTCTGGGGCCCCATGCACACAGAACAGGAGAGGGGACAGATGGACTCCTAGAAGGAGTCTGAGGCCCCTCAGGGCTTGCCACTCGAAGTGGTCAATGAACAGCAGCATGACATGGGGGCTTCTTAGAAATGCAGAATCTCGTATTCCACCCGGACCTACTGAGTAAGAGGCAGGTCAAGTTCTGAAGGACTTTCTCTAGGCACTTCCTGGACCCTGGAGGGTTGTTTCCTTGTGGGCACAGCATGGATGACAGCATCCCTCTTAATGGATTCCACTCCTGGGTCTGCAAGGACCCAGTGAGGTCAGCCCAGCCATCTTCCAGACTACAGGTATGGCTATGCTCCCAGAGGGATTTATCCATTGATTTCACAGTTGTTTCCTGTGGCACCATGATAATGAGATAGCATTGAGATAATGACAATAAGCAAAACAGACATCGTTCCTGCCCTCTTGAAGTTTTCAGGTTTGTGGGACTGATAGATACGGTTTTCCTGAAGAAGCGTCATTAGAGATTTGACGGAGAGAGAAACCTGTTTCAGGCAGAAGGAACAACATAAGAAAAGGCCCTAAGTTAGGGACTTCCCTGGTGCTAAGACTCTGCATTTCCAGAATAGGGGTCCGGGTTCAATCCCTGGTTAGAGAACTAGATCCCACATGCTACAGCTAAGAATTCATATGATGCAACTGAAGATCCTGCATACTACAATGAAAAAAAAGAAAAAAAGGGTCCTGAATTAAGGTGGAACTTGCTGCAGAGGGCAGAAGGTGAGAAGGATCATTGTATTGAATGAGGCTGGGTGTAAAATTCTCCAGTAAGCCAGAGTTCCCTATTGCTAGCCATACCCCTTGATGGTTTCAGAGAATCCTAGAATATCAGAAATGGAAAGAACCTTGGGCTTCAGCCAGGCCAATGCTTGAATCTGGCTTCAAGCCTCAGGTCTGTCATAAATTAACTATAAATGTGATCTTGGATCATGGGTTCATCATCTGAAAAGTACTGGGGATATGAAGGAAAGTTATGACCAACTTAGACAGCATATTAAAAAGCAGAGACATTACTTTGCCAACAAAGGTCCGTCTAGTCAAGGCTATGGTTTTTCCAGTGGTCATGTATGGATGTGAGAGTTGGACTGTGAAGAAAGCTGAGCACTGAAGAATTGGTGCTTTTGAACTGTGGTGTTGGAGAAGACTCTTGAGAGTCCCTTCGACTGCAAGGAGATCCAACCAGTCCATTCTAAAGGAGATCAGTCCTGGGTGTTCATTGGAGGGACTGATGTTGAACCTGAAGCTCCAATACTTTGGCCACGTCATGCGAAGAGTTGACTCATTGGAAAAGACTCTGATGCTGAGAGGGATTAGGGGCAGGAGGAGAAGGGGACGACAGAGGATGAGATGGCTGGATGGTATCACCGACTCAATGTACATGAGTTTGAGTGAACTCCAGGTGTTGGTGATGGACAGGGAGGCCTGGCGTGCTGAGATTCATGGGGTTGCAAAGCGTCGGACACGACTGAGCAATTGAACTGAACTGAACTGAGACTAGAACAGAATGGGAAAGACTAGGGATCTCTTTAAGAAAATCAGAGATACCAAAGGAATATTTCATGCAAAGATGAGCTCGATAAAGGACAGAAATGGTATGGACCTAACAGAAGCAGAAGATATTAAGAAGAGATGGCAAGAATACACAGAAGAACTGTACAAAAAAGATCTTCACGACCCAGATAATCATGATGGTGTGATCACTGACCTAGAGCCAGACATCCTGGAATGTGAAGTCAAGTGGGTCTTAGAAAGCATCACTACAAAAAAAAAAAAAAAAAAAAGAAAGCATCACTACAAACAAAGCTATTGGAGGTGATGGAATTCCAGTTGAGCTATTCCAAATCCTGAAAGATGATGCTGTGAAAGTGCTGAACTCAATATGCCAGCAAATTTTGAAAACTCAGCAGTGGCCACAGGACTGGAAAAGGTCAGTTTTCATTCCAATCCCAAAGAAAGGCAATGCCACAGAATGCTCAAACTACCACACAATTGCACTCATCTCACACGCTAGTAAAGTAATGCTCAAAATTCTCCAAGCCAGGCTTCAGCAATATGTGAACCATGAACTTCCTGATGTTCAAGCTGGTTTTCGAAAAGGCAGAGGAACCAGAGATCAAATTGCCAACATCTGCTGGATCATGGAAAAAGCAAGAGAGTTCCAGAAAAACATCTGTTTCTGCTTTATTGACTATGCCAAAGCCTTTGACTGTGTGGATCACAATAAACTGTGGAAAATTCTGAAAGAGATGGGAATACCAGACCACCTGACCTGCCTCTTGAGAAATCTGTATGCAGGTCAGGAAGCAACAGTTAGAACTGGACATGGAAGAACAGACTGGTTCCAAATAGGAAAAGGAGTTCATCAAGGCTGTATATTGTCACCCTGTTTATTTAACTTATATGCAGAGTACATCATGAGAAACGCTGGACTGGAAGAAACACAAGCTGGAATCAAGATTGCTGGAAGAAATATCAATCACCTCAGATATGCAGATGACACCACCCTTATGGCAGAAAGTGAAGAAGAACTAAAAAGCCTCTTGATGAAAGTGAAAGTGGAGAGTGAAAAAGTTGGCTTAAAGCTCAACATTCAGAAAACTAAGATCATGGCATCTGGTCCCATCACTTCATGGGAAATAGATGGGGAAAGAGTGGAAACAGTGTCAGACTTTATCTTTGGGGGCTCCAAAATCACTACAGATGGTGACTGCAGCCATGAAATTAAAAGACACTTACTCCTTGGAAGGAAAGTTATGACCAACCTAGATAGTATATTGAAAAGCAGAGACATTACTTTGCCAACAAAGGTTCATCTAGTCAAGGCTATGGTTTTTCCTGTGGTCATGTATGGATGTGAGAGTTGGACTGTGAAGAAGGCTGAGCACCGAAGAATTGATGCTTTTGAACTGTGGTGTTGGAGAAGACTCTTGAGAGTCCCTTGGACTGCAAGGAGATCCAACCAGTCCATTCTGAAGGAGATCAGTCCTGGGATTTCTTTGGAAGGACTGATGCTAAAGCTGAAACTCCAGTACTTTGGCCACCTCATTGGAAGAGTTGACTCATTGGAAAAGACTCTGATGCTGGGAGGGATTGGGGGCAGGAGGAGAAGGGGACGACAGAGGATGAGATGGCTGGATGGCATCACTGACTTGATGGACGTGAGTCTGAGTGAACTCCGGGAGTTGGTGATGGACAGGGAGGCCTGGCCTGCTGCAATTCATGGGGTCGCAAAGAGTCGGACACGACTAAGCGACTGATCTGATCTGATTTGATCTGAACTGAGACTTGGAGTAGCTCATGTAAGACTTCTCTAAGGAGTTAGTTAAGGACACATGCTAGGTTGCTACTGAAAAATAGACCCCAAAATATAGTAGCTTAAACAAGAAACAATCTCATTTCTCTCTCATGTAAAAGTCTGAGATGGTGTGGAGTTACTACAGCAGCTCAGTGATGGTGCATAGTTAGGCATCTTGTACCTTGGTACTCTGTCACCATCGACTCATAGCTTCATATGGTCCAAAATAGATGCTTCAGCTCCTGCCACATCACATTTGATGCCTTCTTTTAAAGACATAATCCAGATGTTGCACCTGGCACTTCTGCTCATATCTCATTGGCTAGAAATTAGTCATGAAGCCACACATAGCTGCAAGAGCATCTGGGAAATGTAGTCTTTGGCTGGGCAGCCATGTGTCCAGGGAAAGATTCCATAACTATGTAAGAATGGGAGAAGGATCATTGAGGGACCATTGAGGATGATCAGAATCTAAAGACAGAGTTGGAGCCAGGGAACCCTGCCACGTCTCTCCAGGATCTCCTCTTGGTCTCCTTCACTGAGTTCATCAAGGCCAGACTCCATCCTGCCCCACAATTCTCCCCTATCTTGACCAACTTGAAGAAATCCATGCAGTCCATGGAGGCTTTGATAGTATAGGGTTACAGGAATGGAAGGTGGGCTGGCTCTTGGATGGCCCTCCATCACACCACATCCTGATTCTAGGGGGGCTTCTGGCAGGCCGGGCTCAGGAAGAGGTCGGTTTCCACTGCTCACACACATAGGAGACTACTCCTCCCTCACAACAGCCGGAGAGGCTAGCGTAGTGTGGGTGGTGGGCCGGCTGTGCTCCTGAGCCAGGACCAGGGACAGTCTCACAGCCAAGTAACCAGCTGGCAGCAGCAGCCAGAGCGGCTTAAGGAGAGCTTTCCCGCCAGATTGTCTGACCCTAAGAAGGTGTCAGACCTTACCTGATGGCTCAGACGGTAAAGAATCCACCTGTAGTGCAGGAGACCCAAGTCTGATTCCTGGGTCAGGAAGATCCCTTGGAGAAAGAAACAGCAACCCGCTCCAGTATTCTTGTCTGGGAAATCCCATGGACAGAAGAGCCTGGTGGTCCATGGGATGGCAAAGAGTCAGACACAACCGAGCGGCCAGCAGTTTCACTTTCAAGGCCAAAACCGACACCAGCAGATTCCCAAGGCTGCATCCCACCCACTGCCTGAGCTACACAGCACAGCCAGCTGCTGGCAGTGGCCCCTCTTCTGGACCTCTGCTCTCCACTCTTGTCTTCTTTGAGAGGGACTAACTAGAGATGATGTGTGAAGTAGGGGTTACAGGCAACCCATGTTTCTCAGCCTCGGCACTACTGACATTTAGGCTGGGTGATTCTTTGTTGTAGGGCTTAACATCATAGCCTGGAGAAGGAAATGGCAACCCACTCCAGTATTCTTGCCTGGAGAATCCCATGGACAGAGGAGCCTGGTGGGCTACAGTCCACGGGGTCGCAAAGAGTCGGACACGACTGAGCGACTTCACTTGCACTTAACATCATAGGATGTTTCGCAGCATCCCTGGCCTCTCCCCACTAGCTGTCGGTGGCACCAATCACCCCCCTCAGCTGCAGGTGTTTCCTGGGGAGCAGGAAAAACTCAGTCCTGGCTGAGAATCACTAGTGTAGATCAAAAAGGTCCTGATTTACCAAAGGAGGAAGACAGGGATGGATAAAGGGAGTGAGGGAGAGACAAAGAATGGGGGGAAATGAAAAGACAGAAATAGACAAAAACAGGGTGAGAGGGAAGAAAAAAGGAAGAAGAGACACTGAGAATAAGAAAATGAGATAAAAAAGAGAAAAGAAAGAAAAGTAGCAAAAGAGGGGAAGTTTAGAGACAGAGGGAGGGCCAGGCCCTGGAAGACAGACAGAACAAGCAGACAGGCAGGAGTGCTGTGCTGGAGTCTGGAGATGTGACTGGGTAAAGGGACCATGTTAGCATCAAAGTCAAGGTCCTGGCTTCCCTGGTCCCTAGGAGCCAGACCACAGAGCAGAGAATTTAGGCTTCAAGCTTCTCCCAGGTCTCTGGCCATGCTGATGTCTTAGGAGAGTTGGAAATTGAATACGGGATCTCCTCAAAGTTTCTCTAAGCCTCAGTTTTTACCTCCAGAGAATAGGTCATTGCTGATGAGAAAGCACAAAGGACTGACCACTTTTTATCTCTGTGGTCTCCTATACCACCAAGATGATCACAATGAGGCACAGCCCCCAGGGGCAAGAAGAGTGAAGGTGTGCAGTAGTCAGCAAGATTCCGGGAACCAAAAAGGGATAAACAGTTACTTTAGCCTGGCAGAAGCTGTACCTGCATGGGTGGGGAGGCGGGTGTGGGAGGATGGGCAGAATACACTAAGAAGGTGCTGCTTCAGGGCACCTTGCACTTGGAAATGCCAGATCCCTCTAAGAGGGAGGTTGCCGGAGGTGGGGCTGAAGAGGATTGCTTGGAAGTGGGTTAAGGGACTGTGAAAACCCCAGATCCCCTCCCGCTTCTTGCGCAGCTGGACACTGCTTTCCCCACTCTGGCAGAAAATGGGCTGGCTTACCAACAGAGACGATTACACAGCTGAGGCAGAGGATTAAGTGCAAGTCTGAACACCAAACGGTAAGTTTCCATGAGCCCTTCCCCATTCAGCATCAGAACATTGGAAACAGGTTTATTGCCCCCAGCAAATTCCAGGGATTCTCTCTAGGGAAACCGTCCCAAGAGAAGAGTCCTACAGATACAGGCATTTAAAGATTTCTCAGGGACCTCCCTGGTGGCCCAGTGGTAAAGAATCAACCTCCCAATGCAGGGAACATGGGTTCGATCCCTTGTCTGGGAACTAAGATCCCACATGTTGGGCACCTAAGCCCATGGTGGCACTGGTGGTAAAGAACCCGCCTGCCAATGCACGAGACACAAGAGACACGGGTTTGACCCCTGGGTCAGGAAGATTCCCTGGAGGAGGGCATGGCAACCCGCTCCATTATTCTTGCCTAGAGTATCCCATAGACAGAGGAGCCTGGAAGGCTACAGTCCATGTGGTCACAAAGAGTCGGATACGACTGAAGCAACTTGGCATGTACGCACCACAACTACTGAAGCCCAGGCACTCGAGAGCCCGTGCTCCACAATGGAGAGTAGCCCCTGTTTGCTAGAGAAAGGCTACAAGCAGCATGAAGACCCAGCACAGCCAGAAGTAAATACACAGATAAGGAAATGAATCAATAAAATAAAAGTTTCTCAATGAAAAAGTCACCAAAAAAGGAAAAAGTTTGTCACTAAATCCTTTCAGCACCGTAGTTTTAAATATTAATATAAATAGACAGCCAATGACCACAGGGCATTGCAAGAGAGGTGTCACTATGAAAAAGAGAAGCCAGAAAAAGCAAATAAGAAAAAAACAACTCACGAGATAATGCAGAAAGCAGAATATCTTTTTTTGCCTCTTTGAGATCTTTAATATTCTCAGATATAATAAAAATGCTGCAACCTTTGCAACAAGACTAGGATGCTAAAGAAAGTAACATTCACAGAACAAGAAATAGCTCTTGAAAATTAAAAATATGATAACAATCTATGTAACATTCTTGCAAAAAATATTTCACCTGGATTTTACCATAATCTAACTTCCAGTCTGCAGTAAATACAGCAGGTAGGGGAAGAGGGATAAAATTAAATGACATCATGAAGAAAGAATCAGACAAATACAGAAGGAGGGCCTTCTACAAGACAACTTGTCTAGATCCTTAAAATGTCAATGTTGTAGAAACAAAAAGATAAAACTATTATAGATGCGATTCCTTTAATTCCTTGGCAGTGCAGTGGTTAGGACTCAGCATTTTCACTGCTGAGGACCCAGATTCAATCTGTGGTCAGGGAACTAAGATCTGGCAAGCCGCACAAGATGGTCAAAAAAAAAGAAGACGACTAAGGAGACCTACCGACCAAAGAAAGTTAAGATAGGATCCTAGTTCAAATAGATCAGCTATAAAAGAAAAGTCAGACACAATTGGGGAAATCTTGAATATGGCTAGAATATTAAAGATATTAGGGGTTTATTACCTAGATAGCATATTCAAAAGCAGAGACATTACTTTGCCAACAAAGGTCCGTCTAGTCAAGGCTATGGTTTTTCCAGTGGTCATGTATGGATGTGAGAGTTGGACTGTGAAGAAGGCTGAGCACCGAAGAATTGATGCTTTTGAACTGTGGTGTTGGAGAAGACTCTTGAGAGTCCCTTGGACTGCAAGGAGATCCAACCAGTCCATTCTGAAGGACATCAGCCCTGGATGTTCTTTGGAGGGAATGATGCTAAAGCTGAAACTCCAGTACTTTGGCCACCTCATTGGAAGAGTTGACTCATTGGAAAAGACTCTGATGCTGGGAGGGATTGGGGGCAGGATGAGAAGGGGATGACAGAGGATGAGATGGCTGGATGGCATCACTGACTCGATGGACGTGAATCTGGGTGAACTCTGGGAGTTGGTGATGGACAGGGAGGCCTGGCGTGCTGTAATTCATGGGGTCGCAAAGACACGACTGAGCGACTGAACTGAACTGATTGTTAATGTTCTTACGTGTGATTATGTAACTGAATGTCCTTAATTTTAGAATCTGCGATCTAAAGTATTTAAAAATCATGTATAGTGTGGTCTGCAAATTTCTTTCTAATAATTCTGCCAAAATATACAGGCAGTTCATAGATACATATATCATTATCAATTGTTCAATCTAGTCCTACACTATCTAACACAGTAGTTACTCTTCACCATGTGCCTTCTATGCACTTGACATAGAAGCTGTGTTGACATCAGCTGAATTGAGATCCACTATCAGTATAAAATACATACTGAATTTCAAAGACTTAGTACAATAAAAAAGAATGAAAAACACCTCATTAATAATTTTTGTTTTGATTGCATGTAGAATTGATATTTTGAAATAAGTAAAATATTGAATTTACCTATTTCTCAGTTTACGTATTTCACCAGTTTAATGTGGCTACTATAAAGTTGAAAATTAAAAAAAAAATTAAAATTACATATGTGGCTCACATTTTATTTCTATCGAACTGTGCTAACTTAGATGGCAGGGAAAAGAAAGCTAAATATACTTCTTTTTTCAACTTTTCTGTGTATTAGCAACTTTTTAAAATAAAAAGTTAGGAAGAAAAAGAAATAAAATAAAAATAGAGACTTTCTTTTTAACCAATAGGAAGGTGGATATAAAATTTAAAAAATCATTTGGAAAGTAGGATAAGATGACAAAAAATAAAGATCAGAAAGTCAAAGAGCCAATCAAAGGGGTCTAATTCAAAAAAATAGAACATAACAAGCACAGAAAGGAACCAAAAGGAATGAGCTTCTAGATTAACAGGAGCCTGTGGACTCAGCACTGTGCAGGAGAAAATATACCAACCAATGTACTGGGGAATAAAGAGATTCCAAAAAGTTTTCTGAGAGAGAGAAAGAGGGAAAAAAAGAATACAGGTCATATAAAAAGACCCAGGAATTATAATATCATTAAACTTCTCCACAACCATCCAGGAAGCTAGAAGACAAAGAGGAAAAACTCTCAAAATTCTGAAGGAAAAAATTTCCAACCTAGAATTAGACACCCAACCATGCTACCAGTCAAGATGAAAGTAGAAAAAAAATATATTTTAAGACATAGAAGCTCTCACAATTTTTACCGCCCTTGCACCATTTCTCAAAAGGCTACTGAAGGATATGCTCCATCAACCGAGAGAGTAAACAAAGAAAAACAGAAAGGATTGTTCTCAGAAAACAGGGGAGACTTCTCTGGTGGTCCAGTGGTTAAGAATCCACCTTCCAATGTAGGGGATGTGGGTTCAATCCCTGGTTGGGGAAATAAGACCCCACCTTAGGGCAACAAAGCCTGTGTGCTTCAACTAAGACCCAATGCAGCCAAGAATAAATAAATAAATATTTATTTTTAAAAAGAAAAGAAAATAGGGAGTCTGATGTAGGAAGAAGGCAAAGGGAATTCCCAATTAATGGTGAAGAGACATTTCAGGATGCGAGCTGTCCTAGACAGTTACCATCCAGCCAGGCAGAAGCAGAAAATATTTGGTTCTGAAAGCAGGTCTTTTAATACACCAAGGGAAAAAAAAAAAAAAAACTGGGACTGGTAGATTATCCTTCTGAGGGAAGTTTTACAAATATAGCAGGGAGTTTGAGAGTTAATTAGTAACAAGAACACACCCAGTTAAGCAAGCAAAAAACTTTTAAAAAAATCATGCAAGAAAAAATAAGTGTACTCAAGTACATTAAAAATATTTACATAGTTATAATAGTGTTGACATTGAGTTGAGGACTATTTTGGGTGACAGAGAAAAAAATATGTGTGTTGGGGATAGAATGGAGCTAATCTCTCTTTTTTGTGATAGGAAGATAATATATAGTATTAACTAAAGTAATCTTCCTTGATGGCTCAGACGGTAAAGAATCTACCTGCAATGTGGGAGGCTTGGTTTGATCTCTGGGCTGGGAAAATCCCCTGGAGAAGGGACTGGCAACCCACTCCATTATTTTTGCCTGGAGAATTCCATGGACAGCTGAGCCTGGCCGGCTACAGTCTATGGGGTCACAAAGAGTCAGACATCACTGAGAGACTAACACTTTTCACTTTCATAGTAGGATCACAAAAATAATAATGGGAGGGACTTCTCTAACGGTCCAATGGCTAAGACTCTGAGCTCCCAGTGCAAGGGGCTCAGGTTTGAAAACTGGTCATGGAATTTGATTCCACATGTCACAACTAAAAATCCCCTTGTGCCGCAACTAAGACCCAGGGCAACCAAATAAATAAAATAAATTGAAAAAATAATGAATTTTCAAAAATAGCTATATGTTATTAAAGAAGTAGAAGAAAAATAGGAAGAAATGGCTGGAAAGTCTAAAAGAAGTTGCCCCTGGAGATTGGAGATGGGGAAGGGTGAGGCAGGCAATTGCTGTTTTCCGATACTCTGTGTAGTATTATTTGACTTTTCAAAAGTATTTATATACATATATCACTTTGCTAAAAATAAAAGTTGAATTAAAAGATAAAAAAGAAAATCCAGGTCATCTAGGGAAGGGCAAGTGACTGCCCAGAACTGAAGGTCTTTCCAGGTGTCACTGCCTGGCAGCTGCCTACGTCAGTGACTCCGGACATGGCTAAAGGGAACCTTTTTGGGGAAACGTTATCCTGCCTACCCCCATGACTCATAGGCTCCCATTGTTTTCACACCCCTGCCACTCTCCTGCCATGGGGACGTGTGCGTTGATGCTGGGGGTGGGGATCAAGGAACTTTCTCGTGCTCTTTGTTTACTGTGCGCCCCACTCCCATCCCCAGGGGTACAGGCTTCCTTGCCAGGGACCAGGTGTCAGGCGAGGGGCACTGGATGCCAAGAAAAAGAAAAAACAATCTTAAAATACCTCTCTGCCCACTCATTTTGGAAATTCAGAATCATGTGGTTGAGTAGGGCATGTGAGATCAACTTGCTGACATCTCCAAGAGGAAGACATGAATACTTAGAATGACAGGGAACTCATGCTTCAGAGGGACACTGTTAAGGGTTGGGGACAAGGTAAGGGGCACCTAAGGGTCTTTGGGATAAGACGATGGCACCCCACTCCAGTACTCTTGCCTGGAAAATCCCATGGACAGAGGAGCCTGGTAGATCGCAGTCCATGGTGTCGCTAAGAGTCGGGACACGACTGAATGACTTCACTTTCACTTTTCACTTTCATGCATTGGAGCAGGAAATGGTAACCCACTATAGTATTCTTGCCTGGAGAATCCCAGGGACAGAGGAGCCTGGTGGGCTGCTGTCTATGGGGTCGCACAGAGTTGGACACAACTGAAGCGACTTAGCAGCAGCAGCAGCAGCAAGGGTCTTTGGTGCCTATAGGCTTTTGCATGAACTGTTCCCCATACTTATATTGGTCAAAGCCCTTTGAGTGTCAAAGAACATAGCAGTTACAAAAGATGAGGTTCAATAAAAGGATACAGCTATCAGGGGAAACAGAAACTGCCCAGTCATATCTCCACCTCTCTCACCAGAGGTCTGCTCTATTCTCCTCCTCCTCTCTGCATACCTCCTTCTTCCCACCCTCTGGCTTACACGTGACCCCAATACCTGCCACTGCTCCCCAACCTCCATGACTTCAGGTTTAGGTCCCCACAGCTCACTGTCTTCATCCTTTAATAAATTCAAAGTGAAGTGAAAGTTAGTCCCACAGCCGTGTCTGATTCTTTGTGATCCCATGGACTGCAGCCTGCCTGGTTGCTCTGACCATGGAATTCTCCAGGCAAGAGTACTGGAGTGGGTTGCCATTCCCTTCTTCAGGGGATCTTCCTGACTTGGGGATCAAACCCGGGTCTCCTGCACTGCAGGCAGACACTCTACCAACTGAGTCATCGTAATTTCAAATGCCTAGCCAGCCCATCTCAATGGCTCATCCTGGTTCAGGTTTCCTCTCCTAGTCCAATCAGGTTTACCAAGGTGAGTCACGTGGTCCCAAGACAGCTACCTAGGTTGTCCATCTTCAGGAAGAACGATGGGTAGGAAAAGCATCTCAAATGTATCCACCACACTCAGCACCTTTCTCTCTGCCCTACCCCACGTTCATTTAAGGATGCCTTTAGTAAAGTCTTACCGATTAACTTCATAAAGAGCACAGGGCGGGGGGGCTGGTGGTTGAAGGTGGAGGAACCAGGCTCAGATTTGTGACTCTGGGCAAAGCAATGCCCATCTCTGGGTTGCAGTTCCTTCTTCTGTAACATGAAGGTGGGGTCTCTGTTTCAACTAGGTCAGAGGTTCTCAATCCTGGGAAAACATTAAAATCATCTAGGGAGTTTTTCTTTTAATTTTTAAAACTCATTTTCATTTTTGGCCATGCTGAGTCTTCATTGTGGTGCCTGGACTTCCTCTAGTCACACTGTGTGCAGGCTTCTCTTTAGTGGAGCACGGGCTGTCTAGTTGTCGTGCTCAGGCTTAGTTGTCCTGCAACATGTGGGATCTTACTTCCCCCATCAGAGATTAAACCTGAGTCCCCTGCTTTGAAAGGTGGGTTCTCAACCCCTGGATTGCCAGGGAAGTCCCCATCTAGGAAGTTTTTAAATAAAATTCTGATAGCTGGTCTCACGTCCTTTCCTCTGCAAAGATTCTGATTTCATTGGTTGGAGTGAGATCTGGGTAACATACTTTGAAAGGGCCCCTGTGATTCTAATACACAGCCAGGGTTTAGAGCTATTGGATCAGAATCTAATCATTAGATCATCACTAATATTCAATGGCTAAAATGGTACTTGGCTTACCATGGGTGCTCAATAGATGCTCCCTAAAGGAATGAATTCTCTTCAGCTGTAACATTCTGTGCTGAGAGGTAGGTTTAGGCATTCTGGGATGCTCCAGTGGAACTCAGTTAAAGAATTTGCTCAGAACCAGGGACAGAAAGACTGGAAGGAGGGTCACCACCAGTTAAGGAGGAATCTCAAGAGTGGTCCTTTGGAGACAGGCCAAGCTGGATACTCTGACTCACGTGGTACCTACTGCTGACCTGGAGGCCCAGAGGTTGGAGGGCTGCCCCCATGGTAGGGATGAGGTCTTGGAGATTTGAAGGGCAGCCCAGCTCTGTGACTTCAGGCAAGTCAATGGACCACAAGATTATCCATGCAAAACAGAAATTTGAGTTCTCCTTCATTAGGCTGATGAGAAGATTAAGAGAGACAAAAGATTGGAATGTAAACAATTATTCAAATGAGGCCTCAGGTAAAGCTCACATTATCACTGCCTCCCATCTCCTGGAGGCAGCTGTGTGGGGGGAGGGGGGCAGTAGATGGTCAAGTTCTGACCTGGAAAATGACAGCTGTCCAAAGTTCTCACTGGAACTTCAGTGAGTTATTGTCAAGTGTTACCTAGAGTGAGTGGAAAGACCGTAATGTACCCGCCATCCTTGTGGCCCTGGGCCCCACATGCTAATCTTTGAGGCAGGTTATAGTTCCCAGTTTTCCTGAGAAATAACAGGCCCAGACTGGTTATTTAACAGAGGTCCAGATGGGTTCAAAATTGGGAAAGGAGTACATCAAGGCTGTATACTGTCCCCCTGCTTATTTAACTTACATGCAGAGTACATCATGTGAAATGCTGGGCTAGATAAAGCACAAGCTGGAATCAAGATTGCTGGGAGAAATATCAGTAAGGACACCACCCTTAGGGCAGAAAGCAAAGAGCAACTAAAGAGCCTCTTGATGAAAGTGAAAGGAGAGTGAAAAACCTGGCTTAAAATTCAACATTCGAAAAATGAAGATCATGGCATCTGGTCCCAACATTTCATAGCATATAGATGGGGAAACAATGAAAACAGTGACAGACTTTATTTTCTTGGACTCCAAAATCACTGCAGATTATGACTGCAGTCATGAAGTTAAAAGATGCTTGCTCCTTGGAAGAAAAGCTAGACAGCATATTAAAAAGCAGAGACATTACTCTGCCGACACAGGTCCATATAGTCAAGGCTATGGTTTTTCCTGTGGTCATGTATGGATGTGAGAGTTGGACTGTGAAGAAGGCTGAGTGACGAAGAATTGATGCTTTTGAACTGTGGTGCTGGAGAAGACTCTTGAAAGTCCCTTGGACTGCAAGGAGATCAAACCAGTCTATCTTAAAGGAAATCAGTCCTGAATATATATTGGAAGGGCTGATGCTGAAGCTAAAGCTCCAATACTTTGGCCACCTGATGCAAAGAACTGACTCATTGGAAAAGACCCTGATGCTGGGAAAGATTGAAGGCAGGAGCAGAAGGGGACGACAGAGGAGGAGATTGTTGGATGGCATCACCAACTCAATGGAGATGACTTTGAGCAAGCTCTGGAAGATGGTGAAGGACAGGGAAGCCTGGCGTGCTGCAGCCCATAGGATCGAAAAGAGTTGGACACGACTGAGTGACTGAACAACAACAGAGAGGTTAAGTGACTTGCCCGAGGACAGGCGGCTAGGAGAGGGCTGAACCTGATATTTAAGGCAGCCCAAGATGGGACAGATACCTGTGAGACATCTATTGATAGAAAAAAAGCCGGTAGCCACAATGTGAAGTTACCTGCAAAGTGGAGAAGAGCAGAATAGAAAACCTGGGAGAGGCAGGGACTGCTGAGAGAATCTAGAAGGTTAGTGTACAATCACGCCAACCTGTGGTCGAGGAGCATGAAGAAATGACGTCTCATTACTATCTCTAGCTGCTTCTCCTGGGGTTACCTGGTAAGGACCAGAGACCACTTTAGCTAGTCACAGAAAGAAAACGTGTGGTTAGGATTCAGCAGGTGATCTCAGGGGATCGAGAAATGGGAAGTGAAGTTGATCAGTCGTGTCCGACTCTTTGCAACTATGAGGTTCCTCCACCTATGGAATTTTCCAGGCAAGAGTACTGGAGTGGGTTGCCATTTGTGGGACCTATAAGCAATTCCTTATAGAGAGTTTGGAGCTGGGGGCTAGAAAGCTGTCTTCTTTGTATTGTTCATTTGTCTCTCTTGCTGTCTGTATCTTTATGCTTCTATTTCCTTTCCCTCAGCCCCCTTTTCTCTGTCTCTGTCTGACCTCATGCTATACATGTATACACCATACATACACACACTCTACACCCCACATTCATGCCCCTTTGTCTTCCTCTGTGCCCCTGCCTGCTCCATCCTACTCTCTCCACTGTCTGACTTCTATGTGAGCACACTTTCTGCTATTGCTGTTGTTGGGTCACCAAGTTGTGTCCAGCTCTTTGTGACCCCATGGACTGCAGCACACCAGACTTCCCTGTCCCTCACCATCTCCGGAGTTTGCCCAGGTTCTTGTCCATTGAATCGGTGATACCATCCAACCATCTCATCCTCTGTTGCCCTCTTCTTCTACCTTTAATCTCTCCCAACATCAGAGTCTTTTCCAATGAGTCAGCTCTTCCCATTAGGTGGCCAAAGTATTGGAGCTTCAGCTTCAACATCAGTCCTTTCAAAGAGTACTCAGGGTGATTTCCTTGAAGATTGACTGGTTTGATCCCCTTGCTTTCCAAGGGACTCTCAAGAGTCTTCTCCAGCCCCACAGTTCAAAAGCATCAATTCTTCACGTTCTGCCTTCTTTGTTGTGATGGCAGTCATGATAGAGTGCCCATGGACCTCCAACTATAGGTAGGTAGGTCAATGACCCCCATTGCTGCCTCTGAAATCCATCACCATGTTTGTGCCCAGACCATGGACTGCTCCAGACAGTGACAGAGCAGAACAGGGTACCAAGGTGGGCCTGTTCCCTGGAGACCTGGGGCTCACCAGATCCTAGCCTAACCTCCCACAGCAATCAGGGCAGTCTAGCTTGCTTCACTCAAACTTGCCTCCCTCTCAGTCAAATGGGACTTGCATTTGGTCAGATGGTGCCACCAGCCTCTCACAGATGCTTCCCCAACATGGTCCTTTCCGGCTTAACCCAGCACCCACCTCTTGAAGAACCTGGACCAACACACGGCAGTTCCATGTGGGTCATGATGGACCCACCCACTCCAACCCTAATGACTCTCCTTCCATTCCTGCCACCAATACACACACCGAGGATGGAAGCGGACTCAAACAAAAGAAGAGGAGCCTTTTCCCTGGGGCCCCTTGTCAAGTCCCGCACAGAGCCTGTCCCAAAGCAAGTGGTCACTAAAGAATGGCGGTTGTTAGAGGGACAGCCCTAGTCCCTGCTGTGCGGCTCACAGCATGGTTGGACCGCAACAGGCTCACTGAGGAGGGAGTGAGCTTCTGGGAGGATTCTGGGGTGGGGCTGGGGGCACTGGACCTCTGCGGCACCCACTTCTAACTAGGACCCTGGACATCCTCTATGAAGTCACCTCTTCCCCTGCATTGGGGGCGGGGAATTTCTGGAAGGCCTTAGAGTCCTTCCTGTGTTGGCTTAAATCATGCACAGCATTGTGTGCATCAATGGTGTTCTTGCTCGGTGATGGTGCAAGGATCATCTTAGTGAGGTTCCCAACACACCCCCCACCCCTGCCAATAGTCCAGGTTCAGTTATCACACCTAGTGTTTGCCAACAGGGTCTCTCCTTTAATTACAAGGACAACCAGGGGATGAGGACTTTGCTGAAACCACAGTGCAACTGGGAGAGTATAAAGCATGTCCTGGACTAGATTTTGGGCAGCCGGAGAACTCCAGCTGAAGGCAGATAGGCATTCTACAGAAGGCCTGTCTTCCCCTTTCTTCCTCTAGTTTGGAGTGTGACCCTTGGCTGTACCCTTCCGTGTACATACATGGGGCAGGCACCTGTGCCACCTGCCCACCCACTACCCTCACAATCAGCACCCCTGGCCTTGAATCCTCACCCCCTCTCAGCAATGGTCTCAGAGGCCCACAGGATTGTAAGGGGCATTTCATGAAGTATGTTCACCCTGGAATCCTGACATTGTTTGCTCCTTCCCAAGGCGGGCAAAACCTCACTGCAGTCTATCCCATCCAGCCACACAACCCATCCAGAAGATAGGGCCATGACAGGCTGGTAAATATTTAACATCTGGCTCTCTACAGAGAGGAGAGCCCTAATTATAGTGTTTGCTCATTTCCGAGGTGTAAATACTTCCATTATGGCTATTTTAAGCTACAACATGATGTCGTAAAAATAAAGTTGGCAAGAGAACCAGTAGTATACCATTATGTAATGTGTCCACCGGGCACCTCCAGGGGATGTCAGTAACCTCAAAAGCCTGGAGAGCACTAACAGGTAAAGTAATTAGGGAATGAAGCCTTTGGAATCCTTTCACCTTTTCTCTGCATACAATTTGAGGGCTTCCCAGGGGGCGCTAGTGGTAAAGAATCTGCCTGCCAATGCAGGAGACTCACACAGTTTGATTATGTAATTTACTTAATACCATCAGCTTGTAAAATTTCTGAAACTTTCTACTTCTCATGAGCAGGTATGAATGGGCTCCAGACCCCTGGGTCAGAATCTTTCCCCTGGAGTGAACGGTTGAGGGTGGGAATGTGAGTGGACGGATACACACACACACACACACACACACACACACACACGGGGTGACCACCCTGTGGGTTACTGTCTGCTCCTCATTTCTCAGTCACCAGCACTATGTGTTCCAGGCAGCCCACGAGGGACTCAACAGTTACCTGTCCTTTGAATTGAATACAGTGTGATGTCAACACTCCAGATGAACAGCTCAGCTGGCCAGAGCTGCAGGTGAAGGAATCTAAGAAGGAGGAGGAAGTGTTAGCTAATTGGAAGTAAACACAGATTTCAATGCAGAATATAAACACAGGCAGGGAGGGATTGGCAGAAGATGCCAGAAACACAGAGCAAACCTGCCCTCTGAGATCATCAGCCTGGCATTTCCAGAACCTGAGTGTTTCTGAATTTTACTCCACATCTGCAGGGTCAGAACCTTTTTTTTTTTTTTTTTAAATATTTATTTATTGGCTGCGCAGGCGCAGGAGGGCCTAGAGGAGCTAGAAGGTCAGGAAGGGCGGCTGTGAGGAGATACCCCTCGTCCAAGGTAAGGAGCAGCGGCTGTGCTTTGCTGAAGCAGCCGTGAAGAGATACCCCACGCCCAAGGTAAGAGAAACCCAAGTAAGAAGGTAGGTGTTGCAAGAGGGCATCAGAGGGCAGACACACTGAAACCATACTCACAGAAAACTATTCAATCTAATCACACTAGGACCACGGCCTTGTCTAACTCAATGAAACTAAGCCATGCCCGTGGGGCAACCCAAGACGGGCGGGTCATGGTGGAGAGATCTGACAGAATGTGGTCCACTGGAGAAGGGAATGGTAAACCACTTCAGTAGTCTTGCCTTGAGAACCCCATGAACAGTATGAAAAGGCAAAATAATAGGATACTGAAAGAGGAACTCCCCAGGTCAGTAGGTGCCCAATATGCTACTGGAGATCAGTGGAGAAATAACTCCAGAAAGAATGAAGGGATGGAGCCAAAGCAAAAAGAATACCCAGCTGTGGATGTGACTGGTGATAGAAGCAAGGTCTGATGCTGTAAAGAGCAATATTGCATAGGAACCTGAAATGTCAGGTCCATGAATCAAGGCAAATTGGAAGTGGTCAAACAAGAGATGGCAAGAGTGAATGTCGATATTCTAGGAATCAGCGAACTAAAATGGACTGGAATGGGTGAATTTAATTCAGATGACCATTATATCTACTACTGCGGGCAGGAATCCCTCAGAAGAAATGGAGTAGCCATCATGGTCAACAAAAGAGTCCAAAATGCAGTACTTGGATGCAGTCTCAAAAACGACAGAATGATCTCTGTTCGTTTCCAAGGCAAACCATTCAATATCACAGTAATCTAAGTCTATGCCCCAACCAGTAATGTTGAAGAAGCTGAAGTGGAACAGTTCTATGAAGACCTACAAGACCTTTTAGAACTAACACCCAAAAAAGATGTCCTTTTCATTATAGGGGACTGGAATGCAAAAGTAGGAAGTCAAGAAACACCTGGAGTAACAGGCAAATGGAATACGGCCTTGGAATATGGAATGAAGCAGGGCAAAGACTAATAGAGTTTTGCCAAGAAAATGCACTGGTCATAACAAACACCCTCTTCCAACAACACAAGAGAAGATTCTATACATGGACATCACCAGATGGTCAACACCGAAATCAGATTGATTATATTCTTTGCAGCCAAAGATGGAGAAGCTCTATACAGTCAGCAAAAACAAGACCAGGAGCTGACTGTGGCTCAGATCATGAACTCCTTATTGCCAAATTCAGACTTAAATTGAAGAAAGTAGGGAAAACCACTAGACCATTCAGGTATGACCTAAATCAAATCCCTTATGATTATACAGTGGAAGTGAGAAATAGATTTAAGGGCCTAGATCTGATACATAGAGTGCCTGATGAACTATGGATGGAGGTTCATGACATTGTACAGGAGACAGGGATCAAGACCATCTCCATGGAAAAGAAATGCAAAAAAGCAAAATGGCTGTCTGGGGAGGCCTTACAAATAGCTGTGAAAAGAAGAGAAGCGAAAAGCAAAGGAGAAAAGGAAAGATATAAGCATCTGAAAGCAGAGTTCCAAAGAATAGCAAGAAGAGATAAGAAAGCCTTCTTCAGTGATCAACGCAAAGAAATAGAGGAAAACAACAGAATGGGAAAGACTAGAGATCTCTTCAAGAAAATTAGAGATACCAAGGGAACATTTCATGCAAAGATGGGCTCGATAAAGGACAGAGATGGTATGGACCTAACAGAAGCAGAAGATATGAAGAAGAGGTGGCAAGAATACACAGAAGAACTGTACAAAAAAGATCTTTATGACCCAGATAATCACGATGGTGTGATCACTGACGTAGAGCCAGACATCCTGGAATGTGAAGTCAAGTGGGCCTTAGAAAGCATCACTACGAACAAAGCTAGTGGAGGTGATGGAATTCCAGTTGAGCTCTTTCAAATCCTGAAAGATGATGCTGTCAAAGTGCTGCACTCAATATGCCAGCAAATTTTGAAAACTCAGCAGTGGCTACAGGACTGGAAAAGGTCAGTTTTCATTCCAATCCCAAAGAAAGGCAATGCCAAAGAATGCTCAAACAACCGCACAATTGCACTCATCTCACACGCTAGTAAAGTAATGCTCAAAATTCTCCAAGCCAGGCTTCAGCAATATGTGAACCGTGAACTTCCTGATGTTCAAGCTGGTTTTCGAAAAGGCAGAGGAACCAGAGATCAAATTGCCAACATCTGCTGGATCATGGAAAAAGCAAGAGAGTTCCAGAAAAACATCTATTTCTGCTTTATTGACTATGCCAAAGCCTTTGACTGTGTGGATCACAATAAACTGTGGAAAATTCTGAAAGAGATGGGAATACCAGACCACCTGACCTGCCTCTTGAGAAACCTATGTGCAGGTCAAGAAGCAACAGTTAGAACTGGACATGGAACAACAGACTGGTTCCAAATAGGAAAAGGAGTACGTCAAGGCTGTATATTGTCACCCTGCTTATTTAACTTATATGCAGAGTACATGAGAAACGCTGGACTGGAAGAAGCACAAGCTGGAATCAAGATTGCCGGGAGAAATATCAATCACCTCAGATATGCAGATGACACCACCCTTATGGCAGAAAGTGAAGAGGAACTAAAAAGCCTCTTGATGAAAGTGAAAGTGGAGAGTAAAAATGTTGGCTTAAAGCTCAACATTCAGAAAACTAAGATCATGGCATCTGGTCCCATCACGTCATGGGAAATAGATGGGGAAACAGTGGAAACAGTGTCAGACTTTATTTTTTGGGCTCCAAAATCACTGCAGATGGTGACTGCAGCCATGAAATTAAAAGACACTTACTCCTTGGAAGGAAAGTTATGACCAACCTAGATAGCATATTCAAAAGCAGAGACATTACTTTGCCAACAGAGGTTCGTGTAGTCAAGGCTGTGGTTTTTCCTGTGGTCATGTATGGATGTGAGAGTTGGAGTGTGAAGAAGGCTGAGCACCGAAGAATTGATGCTTTTGAACTGTGGTGTTGGAGAAGACTCTTGAGAGTTCCTTGGACTGCAAGGAGATCCAACCAGTCCATTCTGAAGGAGATCAGTCCTGGGATTTCTTTGGAAGGACTGATGCTAAAGCTGAAACTCCAGTACTTTGGCCACCTCATTGGAAGAGTTGACTCATTGGAAAAGACTTTGATGCTGGGAGGGATTGGGGGCAGGAGGAGAAGGGGACGACAGAGGATGAGATGGTTGGATGGCATCACTGACTCGATGGATGTGAGTCTGGGTGAACTCCGGGAGTTGGTGATGGACAGGGAGGCCTGGCGTGCTGCGATTCATGGGGTCGCAAAGAGTTGGATACGACTGGGCGACTGAACTGAACTGAATTTATTCATTTGGCTGCATCAGGTCTTAGTGGAGGCACACAGGATCTTCACTGTGGCTCGAGGGCTTTTTCTAGTTGCGGTCGGAGGGTTTAGTTGCCCTGCAGCATGTAGAATTGATGCTTTTGAACTGTGGGGCTGGAGAAGACTCTTGAGAGTCCCTTGGACAACAGCAAGATCAAACAAGTCAGTCCTAAAGGAAGTCAATCCTGAATATTCATTGGAAGGACTGATGCTAAAGCTGAAGCTCCAATATTTTGGCCACCCGATGAAAGAGCTGACTCATTGGAAAAGACCATGATGCTGGGAAGGAATGAGGGCAGGAAGAGAAGGGAGCAACAGAGGGTGAGATGGTTGGATGACAGTATCAATTTAAAGGACATGAACTTGGGCAAACTCTGGGAGACATCAAGTCTGGTGTGCTGCAGTCCATGGGGTCACAAAGAGTCTGACTGAGCAACTGAACGTCAGATTTTAGTTCCCTGACCAAGGATTGAACCTGCATCCCCTGCATTGCAAGGTGGATTCTTAACCACTGGACTACTAGGGAAGTCTCCAGAAGCTCTTGAGACAGAGCCCAGGAATCCCGTGACTGCTGGGTAGTCACCACAGGGCTGGGATGTGCTCATTGGTTCTCACTGGTCCTGCAGAGGATGGGTAGCTGGGAGTTGCGGCCAGGGCATCCTCTCTGGATCCCGTGAACCCTGCTCTGGCAGGGGTGTGTGGCAATTACTAGCACAGGCTCTGGGGTCTCAGGTTTGAACCCAGGCTCTGCTTCTAGCTGTGTGGCTTCAGGCAAGTTATATACCTACTCTGTGAATCTGCTTCCAAAGAGGGATGATAATCCTGACCTCTCAGTGTGGCAGGGATTAAATGTGTTCTGAGGTCACAGGCAAGTAAGCATCCTGTAAATGGCCGAGGTGGCCTATTTAGGATGCAAGGCTAGACGGTAGCAGATCCCAGGCCTCCCAGTATGGTTCAGACATAGCAGAGAGGACAGGAGACTCCAAAGTAGAAGAGACTTCAATATCTTGATGGTAAAAAGCTTTGATCCTGTTTAAGGAAGGGACCTCCTGGTAAGGAGAGATTGAGTATCAGGGTAGTAGGTGCTGTTCGTGCCCTTGTCCCACTTCCTCAGCTCACTGTGAATGTCAGTGCGGCTATAGTGGACAGTCTGTACTTGCTGCCGGAACCCCTCCCCAGGGTACCTAGGTGGCTCTCTGCATTCCCACTCCAGGACTTTCTCCAAAACCCGGCAGGAGGTCTCTTAGCCCTGGGGCAAGCCCAGCCTGTGTTCTCGTCAGCTACCACTGCATAACCAACCAACCCCAAACGTAGGGGTTTAAAACAATACCAATCTTGTATTTGCTTGTGACTTTTTGATTTGGAGAATGGCCAGTCTCTTCCTGCAGCCTCAACTGGGGCCGGAACGTCCCAGATAGCTCCTCAGCTGGGCAGATCCCCTCCAGGGCCTGGGTCTCCAGGAACTTGGATTTCTTACCTTGCAGCTGGCTTCCCCTGAGAGCATGAAAGGAGAAGCTGCCAGGCCTCTTAACACAGAAGATCACCTTGAGGTATTCTATCAATCAAAACAGCCCAGGGCCAGAATGCACGCAAGTCCACCAATGGACCCCACCTCTTGTTTGGGGAGTGGCAAGGTTAGTCTGCCGAGGACTGTGTGAGATGGTGGTGTCATTGGACAGTATGGTGGGCCACATCCAGCCGGTATGGGAGGGAAGTGGAGATTGATGTTCCTCGGGCCATACTCCTTTTTAAATTAATTAATTTATTTTAATTAGAGGATAATTACTTTACAATATTGTAAAGTACAATATTCCTATACATCAACATGAATTGGCCATAGGCATACATGTGACCCTCCCCTCCTGAAACGCCCTCTCACCTCCCTCCCCACCCGATCCCTCCAGGTTGTCACTTTGGGGGTCCCTGTGTCATACATCAAACTCCCACTATTTTACATATGGTAATATATATGTTTCAAGGCTGTTCTCTCAAATCATCCCACCCTCTCCTTCTTCCACTGTGTCCAAAAGTCTGTTCTTTATGTCTGTGTCTCTTTGCTGCCCTGTACATAGGATCGTTGGTACTATCTTTCTAGATTCCATATATATGCACTAATATATGATATTTGTCTTTCCTTTCCTGACTGACTTCATTCACTCTGTATAGTAGGCTCTAGGTTCAACCACCTCATTAGAACTGACTCACATGTGTTCCTTTTCATGGCTGAGTAATATTGCATTGTATGTATGTACCACAACTGCTTTATCCATTCATCCACTGATGGACATCTAGGTTGTTTCCGTGTCCTAGCTATTGTAAATGGTGCTTCAGTGAACGTTGGGGTACACGTGTCTTTTTCAATTGTGGTTTGCCCAGGGTGTACGCCCAGTAATGGGTTTGCTAGATCGTACGGCAGTTTTACTCCTAGTTTTTTTTTAAAGACTCTGCATGGTGGTTGTATCAGTTTGCATTCCCATCAACAGTGTAAGAGTATTCCTTTTTATCCATACCCTCTCCAGCATTTACTGTTTGTGGACTTTTTAAGGATAGCCATGCTGACGGGTATGAGATGATACTTCCTTGTAGTTTTGACTTGCATTTCTCTCATAATGAGCCTTGTTGAGCACCTTTTCATGTGTTTATTAGCCATCTATATGTCTTCTTCAGAGAAATGTCTGTTTAGGTCTTCTGCCCACTTTTCAATTGGGTTGTTTGTTTTTCTGGTATTGAGTTGCATGAGCTGCTTGTATATTTTGGGGATTAATTGTCAAGTTGTTTTGTTTGCTATTATTTCCTCCCATTCTGAGGGTTGTCTTTTCACCTTGCTTATAGTTTCCTTCGTCCTGCAAAAGCTTTTACGTTTACTTAGGTCCTTGGGGCCGTTCATAACCAATAAGATTGGGAACTGGTGGATAAACACAGGTCTCTGGTCCTTTAGAGGGACAATTCTGAGGTGTATAGGACAAGCTCTTTGGGGCGGGGGCGGGGGTCCCAGCAGGATCCAGCCCCAACTACCTGCAGTGAGACTAGCTCAACAATGCCCCCTTATCTTGTGCTCTTTAAAAAAAGGTTGTTTTTTTTTTAAATTTAGTTTTGGGTGCTCTGGGTCTTTGCTGCGGCACACAGCCTACTTCTGGTGTGGTACGCGGCCTTTTCATTGCAGTGGCTTCTATTGTTTTGGAGGTTCGAGGGTGCACAGGTTTGGTAGTTTTGGTGCATGGGCTTAGTTGCCCAGAGGCACGTGGGATCTTCTCGGAGCAGGCGGTGAACCTGCGTCCCCTGCTGCACTGGCAGGTGAACTCCCTGGACCACCATGGAAGGCCTGCCCTGTGCCCCTTCCCATCTTTATCTCCCTCTCCCCCTCTGCTACTTCTTCCAAACATCTTCCAGTTCTGTTCTGAGGCCTTGCTCTCCTGGACAACCAAATCCAAACTATAAATTTCCTCATGTGAAAACAAACAAACAAACAAAAAAAACACCTTAAATTGAGCTATAAAATACTACACCTGGCTCCTGGGCTGTTGAGTAATCCCACAGGAATGGAAGTGAAAGGCCTTTGTCAACTAGGCAGCCCTGAAACCAAGGTGAGGGGTCAGTGTGAGCAGAGGTATTCCCGAGGCAAGCACGGGGACCCAGGGGCTGCTGGCTGGGCTGCCCGGGCCCCATCTTCAGGGAGTGCTGAGCAGAAGGGGCACTACCGCCTTGAGGGTGATTAGAGGTGGGGACAGAGCGGTGTTGGGGGACGGGAAAGCGGGTGTAGACAGAGGGGCTTCCTGGAGTGTGAAGAAGTAGGGAGTGCATCCCTGGCCTGCCTACCAGATTCAGGTGACTCGGCACAATTAGGTGACTCACCAGGCCAACAGAGCTTGTGACAAGGTCCCTCAAGTTCATCCACCCAGCTTTGCAGGGACTCGCCCTCGTGGACTCAGCCTCACCTCCTGATTTGGCCTCTGGCCGGGGAAAAGAGGGACTGTTACAATGGGAGGGTCCAGGATTCTGGTTCCCTCACTCTCCACTCAGTAAACACTGAAAAGCTGAGCCCTTTTCCATGCAGGTCAGCTTGTGGTTTGGATCCAAGGTGAACAAGTCACTCCCTCATTTCTCGGAGTCTGCAGAACAGGAGACAGGCAGTTTGAACAGCATTGAAGCAGCCAGCTTGCTGAAGGAGGGGCCCTGGGCTCAGGGGAGGGACATCTGACCCAGGATCCAAGAGCAGAGGGGGCGGGGGTGGGGGCCAGTAACAGTGGAACTCTTCTGGGAGAAGCTGAGATCTACCTTTAATCCCATAAATCTTAGAACGCATCCCTGAGAGATGAAGGGCACTCCGAACAGAGGACTGTTAGTGCTAGGTCATTTCAGTTGTGTCCGACTCTGTATGACCCTGTGGACTATAGCCTGCCAGGCTTCTCTGTCCATGGGATCCTCCAGGCAAGAACACTGGAATGGGTTGCCACGCCTTGAGAATGCCATGGACAGAGGAGGCTGGTGGGCTACAGTCCGTGGGGTTGCAAAAAGTCAGACACAACTGAACAACGAACATGGAGGACGTGGCAGGGTTAAACAGGGTGGCCTGGCTCTTTTGAGAAATTTCGCTATGTCTGAGGCCCAGAGACATGGAAGGCGGCAGGTGAAACTGGAGAGGGAGGCAGTGCCAGGAAGGGCAATGGGAGCCCCGAAGGATTTAAAGCTGGAGATAGGGACTTTCCTCCTGGTCTAATGGTTAAGACTCCAGGCTTGGTTTCCAATGCAGGGGGCACGGGTTCAGTTCCAGGTCAGGGAACTAAGATCCCACATGCTGTGTGGTGCGGTCCAAAAAAAAAAGGAAAAATGAAGCAGGAGCTACAAGGGGTCAGATTTGAGTCTGGCTCCAGCCTGCTGGTTGCAGCAATGGCCAGGCAGAGGAGACCAGATAAGGGGGCTCATTCATTTGACAAGGGCTCTGTGGCGCTCAACCAGGGGTCAGGCCCATGCTGCTGAGGAGGTCCAGGTGAGGGGCAGTAGTGGCCTAGATGGTGGCCAGGATGGAGAGAAGGGGCAAAGATTTTGGGAGGCTCTCTCACTGCATTATATAGACACAAGCTGGCATCTGACTCCTGGACCAACTGTGTGTGAATCTGAAAACTGGGGACCTGTTATTTCCAGGATGGACAATTGATAGGCAGGGCTGAGCCCAAGCCTCAGGGGTCCCTGGAGAGAGGCAGCCATTCCTGGAGACCCACCCAGAGTGGCCCAGCCCAGCCTGCCTCCTTCCTTCCCCTGCCTCTGCCCCAGGCTCCAGAAAGCTTCCATGCAATCGAGGCTAAGGATAACCTTTCCACTAAGTGGGTGAAACCCAAACATCCCAATTTCTTTTCCTTGGTGCTGGCACGGAGCTAAGTGACTCCTCCAGGGTCACACAGGAGTCAAGAGGCCCAGCTGGGATCCAGAGTTTGTGCTTGCTTCCTATTTCTGAGCACCTCTCCCACTAAGGTTGCAGGATCTTTGAGAGCAGGAACTGTCTTCTCCGTCCAACTCTGTTTTCTAGAGATGTCTCCCCTAGCAGATTAGGAACTTTCTGGAGGGTAGAATGAAGAGTGGAAACGCAAGTCAGGGAAACTGTTTTGCTGCCATTTAATAGTTATTTGGGGCTTCCCACGTGGTGCTAGTGGTAAAGAATCTGCCTGCCAATGCAGGAGACGTGGGTTCGATCCCTGGGTAGAAGAGATCCCCTGGAGGAGGAAATGGCAACCCACTCCAATATTCTTGCCTGGAAAATCCCATGGACAGAGGGAGCCTGGTGGGCTATGGTCCATTGGGTTGCAAAGAGTCAAACACAACTGAAGCGACTTAGCACACATGTGCACAATAGTTGCTTGAGTTTGTGAAAAATCCTGTATTTGCCTCAGTCTCCTCATTTGTAAAATGAGGTTAATGATAATACTACTTATTGTGAGGACTGAAAGATATATGATAGAAGAGACAAGATTTTAAGAGTCTTGGGGGTATGGAGAGGACAGAAATACCAAGCACAGACCATGAAAAACAGCCAGAAATGAGAGCAAGGGGAACTCGACAGTATGCTCCATGAATGGGATTTCTGTTCATGGTACACGCTGGAGTTTTCCAGGTGCCCGGGACACAGCCTGGTCCAGGATGGGTGTTCAGTGAGCACTAGTTGGAGGAATGAATAGAGAGTCCAGGTGTTGCTGCTGGACAGTGGGGTGCTGGCTCAGAACTAGGGTGGGAAGGCTTCTGGGAGCGGGTAGGGGAAGATCCAGGCCTGGAGGGCTGCTGGGAGTGAGCGTGTCTGCTCCAGAACCCATAAAACTGAGGGTTTGACAATGCACCCCCATAATCCTGCTCGGGTTATGGATGCAGTGTTAAGAGGGGGATTTCCCTCCCAGGATCCTCTCAGCTTCTAAACCACGTGCTCCACCTACTATCCCCCAGGAGTTCATGGGCACAATGGTAGATGTGCGGGCTCACCCCTCCTCCACACAGGGTACCCCTCCTTGGCCCTTGATGCTTCAGGAATCCCTCCTGGGCCCCACCCTCGGCTCCAGCTGCTGTCCCCCACTTCCTGTTGCTAGAAAGCTCCACTCAGAAAGCTCTTGACTCATCTCGACTAGTCACAGTGGCCCAAGACCACAACTCTGCTCCTTCTGTCATCTGTGAGCAGCTCTACAAAGCTGATGGGTCAAGTCATGCTCTGAGAGCCTTTGTGTCCTTCACCGCAAAGGGGGCTAAAAGCCCTGTGCAATGGGAGTGCTTGGAGCCACTTGGGTTGCGGGTGGGGGAGCTTTGTGAGATGGCCATGTGCTAAGGTAGTAAATAAAATTGTCATTGGGTTGGCCAGAAAGTTTGTTTGGGTTTTTCCAATATGTTGAGGCTGTAAGGGCCTATAGCAAACCAGAGAAGTTTGGGTGGGTGGGTGTGTGTGTGTGTGTGTGAGAGAGAGAGAGAGAGAGAGAGAGAGAGAGAGAGAGGGAGGGAGAGGGAGGGAGGGAGGGACGTGGAGAGATGCTTTGGCAAAGGGATGGATGGTATCAAATCGTTGCAGAACCCGCTGATATTTTAAAGACATATGATCCTCTATAAACACAGTCACACCCTCATGAAAAATGCACTTCACTCCTGAAATCACAGAACTTTCCATTTTTCCCAACAGATTCAAACTTCTAATGAATGTCCTGTGCAGTGTGGGAAGGGGACCAGTCTCAAAACCACTGGGACCACAAAGTCTGCAAATCCTCCTCCTTAAAGCCGCGGTCTCTAACCTTGTTGACACCATGAGCATGGGAGACAATTTTTCCATGGACCTGGGGGGTGGGGGGATGGTTTGGGGATGATTCAAGTGTATTACATATATTGTGCACTTTATTTCTATTATTCTTCTTACATCAACTCAGATCATCAGACATCAGATTCCAGAAGGTGGGGACCCCTGTCTTAAAGGATGCAGATGGGCCCAGCTGAGCCTGTCCTCCTGAGCTCAGAAGGCCTGGTCTCCAGGGTCCTTCCTGAGCTCCCCTACCTGGACACCCTTTCAGGGGACGCCAGACAAGCAATGACAAAGCAGGTGATTGCTCTCTTCTGGTCCTGGGGGCTGCATGGGTTTGAACCCAGGCTCACCATCTATGCAGATTTGCCCAAGTCACCTCCTGGGCCCATTTCCTTGCCTGTAAAATGGGGATGTAATCCCTACCTCATGGGACTGTTGTGTAAAGTGTGCAGAACGGGGCCTGGCAGACTGGCGACACCAGCCAGCCACAATCCCCCCTATTCCTCTCCCCTGGTTCCTGACTCCTTCCTGGTTCTTGGACCCCTTCTGAGAGGCTCTTCCCCGTCCTCATTTGGACCTGTCAGCTGTCACCTCCTCCACGAGGCCTGCCCTGACCACATCTTAAGTAGCCTGCCCCTTCTCCACCTCCCCACCTCTTTGATTAGTTTGCTCCCTTCCTGACTACTCCAGTTCTCCCCTTGACCTCCAGGCTGCCCTTAGTCCCCCCTGTTCCGATCCCTCCCGGACTGCCCCCCACCTTGTCCCCGCAGCACACACCAGGCTGGCTTGTCCATCTCACATTTTATTGTAAAAATGTTAAAATAAATTACATTTTACATCATTTCCAGTATGTACATACAGTGTGTGTGATTCCAGGACAGCCAGTGACACCCCAGCCAAGTGGGGTCAGGACACTAAGACGAACTCGTTAAAACATTTCACAGAAAGACAGAAGGCCGCTCCTTCCCACCCCAATGCCAGGCCAGCACACCCCTGGGTGAGGGGCCGAGTGGGGTGTGGATACCCACGCCCATCACCTTCACTGCTGCGGGTGGGCGGGGTTCCGGCCCTCTCTGGCCCCACACCACTGGAGAGGGGCCTGAGGGGCAGAGGGGGTGTTCAGGTGACACCCAGCATGCAGTCGCCTGCGACCGATGCCCTCTCCCTATTCTGACACCATGACCTTGGCTGAGGTCACCGAGAAAGGTCCGATTGGGTTGAGGGGTAGGAGAGCGAACACCAGACATCCCGATCCTTGGGACCCCACTCTTTCACCTTTCCTCCCTGCTCTGGTTCTGAAGCCAACAAGAGATGTCAGGTATTAAAAAAACAGCAGTTCATTTAACAAAAGAACAAAATGAAACATGCAGGGCAGAGGCGGCTGGCCCTAGGGTGCATATCTCGGAGAATCCAAGAATGCTGCCAGTCCCTCACCAAAAACAGTCTGTATACAGTTTCACATTATCTTTTTGCTCCCCCCATCGCAAATCCTTTTCTTTCTCTCACACACACATGCACGCACATGCATGCATACACACACAGCAGCTGGAGGGAGGAGCTGGATTCACATATCTAGCCATTCCCCACTTGCGAGCCAAGAGCGATCCGGGGAGAGGCGAGGCCCTTCTTCTCAGGGAACAGGGAATGAGGAGCCGGCGGGGCAAGAGCCGGGGCAGAATAAGCCCAGTTCTGCAACTCCTGGAGCCCCAGCCTCTCTTTCGCTGCTTTCAGCTGCCTGCTGTTGCTTGGCCGAAGGGTGACTGAGGGAACGGGGCGCTGGGCTGGGCTCCATCCCACTAAGTCCACAAGTGGGACCGTGGGCCATGCTTGGGACTTGCCATTATCAGGAGTGTTTCAGCATCTGCCTTGTTAGCTCCCCACCCCCTTCCCTAGAAAGACTCTTCCCTCCTGAGGTTTGCAGCAGGGGGTGCCAGCCAGGCGGACGAGGTGGGACTGGGGGACGGTTAAACATGAACCCCAGGCAGGGCCCCGAGGTGCTAAAGTGCCCAGCCCCCCACCCCAGGTTCTCACACCACTCTCACTCTCTCTCTGAAATGCCTGTCTCAGTGCCAGGCACACAGGAGCCCGTTAATACTGGTGAATTCACATGGCCAAGGCCCCCGACCCAAGAGAGCCGTGTGACAGTCTTAACCGAACGATAGGACGATGACCCCCGCGGATGCAGGCCTTGCTGGGAGCGGCCCTGCCAGCCCACGTGTCTGTGAACCATCAGATATGTCAGCCACGCTCGGGACGGATGCCTCCCGCTACCGGGGCACCCATTCTGCTGGGGAACAGAGGCCTGTCCTGGGCGCCGTGTCTGACCTGTGGCATCTAGCTGCAGGGGATGAAGGTGAGGGCGGCCCCTGGCCCCCCACTCCCAGTTCCAGGGCTGCGCCCCCCACCAGGGGCCAGGGTCCCAGCCATGGCAGGATGCCCTAGGTTGAGAATAGAAGCCTTGGAAGCGGGGTGGGGAGCCGGCCCCACCTCACGTGCCTTCGGGGCACTTTGCCTTATTGTATTCGTTCATCAGCTGTTCGTAAGGCACGGAGAGCTCCGACTCTGTGCTGGTGAAGGTGGACTCGTCCGAGGAGGGGAACTCGCCCAGGTTCAGGGGCGCCTCGGCTGTGGCCCCCTCCTGGGGCCTCTCCTCGCTGGCCAGGTTGTCCTCCAGCGAGGACTTGGAGGTGTCCTCGTCCAACAGGCCAGCCTCCTCATTCGCAAAAGTGATGTCGGCATTCTGGAAGATCAGTGGGTGGTAGTCCTGGGCATCCCATGGCTCGCCCTCCTCGCTGATGCGGTCCAGCTGGTTAATGAACACCTCGGAGGTGGGGGAGCCCTCCTCAGGGGGTCCAGCCCTGGCCTCCTCTCCACTGGGCCGCGACACGTGTCCTTTGCTCCGCAGCGTCTGGGACACCTCTTCCAAGCTGGGCACTTGGCTCTTGGAGTAGACCACCAAGGGGGTTAGGGAGGCAGGCAGGGCTGGCAGCCCACCCCTGGGGGGCCCCGGCCCCGGGCCCCGCTCCCCACCGCCACCTGTCTTCATGGCCTTCTTCCCGATCTGCTTGATGAGGTCGTTGTAAGTCTCCTCCTTTTTGGACAGGAAGCTGAAGATGTTGACGTCCTTGGACGCCGCACCGCTCGCCACCTGCAGGGCCTTCCTGGAGTGTGGGGAGCTCTCGAAGGACTCTTTTCGCCGCCGCCGCCGCTTCTTAATGGCCTTATGCACCTCCACAAACATGCTCACCTTCCAGTTGACAAACAGTGACAGCCAGGCCAGTCCCAGGTAGATCCAGAGCTCCACGAAGTAGCGGTACAGGGCGTGGTAGTTGGCGCTGGGGTTCACACCTGCGGGCAGGTCATGAAGCCCAGAGGATCAGGAGAGGGCCAGCGGGGACCCAGAGACACACAGGGGGCCAAAGCCGTGTCACCCGAGAGCAGACGCAGCTCGAGAACACAGAGCAGGGATGGGGACACGCCAGGATAAAGAAAGGATGCCTGTGCGGGATGCTGACACCCTGTCACCCCGAAGGACCTTGGCCTGGCCACCGTGTGCCTGTCCTGGACCCCAGCCTGGCCTTCCTGCACTGTCGGAAGTCAGGAGAGTGGCTCCCTGGGGTGCGGGAGGTTCGAGGGGGAGGGGCTTGGGGGGAGGGTGGAGACAAGCCAGCACCCAGCTCAGGAACTAAGCCATGAACCTTGGCCTTGCAATGATTCACCAACACACTGATTCACAACACTGTTTTGTGTACTCTTTGGGTGTATGTGTTACAGTTCCATTAAAAAGCTAGATAGGAATTAAGTGAGAGGGAAGCTGGCATCCTCCTGCTGGGCATGGACTCACTCATTTAGCATAAGTGAGGCTGGTGGAGCGGCCTGGGATGTCCAAGAGCACAGGTCCTGGCAAGAATATTCTAGACAGTCTTGATTGTCCTTCTGCTGATGTCTGGTTGGCCTCCTGGCTTCCTGTTTCTACCCTCCTCCTGTGGCCTGTAGGGCTCTGCCCTCTCCATGCCCTCTCCTTCGAGGCCAGGCTCCAGACACCTGCCCCAGGGAGCCCTCCCGGGTTACCCCGCACAGCTCTGGCCACTCCCCTACCCTCCAGGATTGTGGAGATCTCACCTTACATTTCCAGGCATGTTGATCCATATTATTATCTATCCTATGTCCCCCTTCCCACCCTGAAACTGGGAGTAACTTGTACAAGTTAACTGCAGGAAGGGGGCCATTTCTAGAGTGGGGCTCCCTTAGGGCAAGGACTATAAACCCCTCATCAGACTGGAGGGGGTCTGAAGGCAAGGGGCTATCTCCCCAGCAGACAGGAGGTGCTGTTGATCTTGCTTAGGGCTCTGGTCATAAGCAGGTTATGATGATAACCAGGGCCCTACCCTCTGCACACATGCAGAGCAACTCATCTAATTGTTTAACACCCTGTGATTGGTGGGCGCTATTCCTTTTTTTTTTTTTAACCAATTTTACAGATGGGGAAACTGAGGCAGGGGTCTGGCATCTTGCTGGAGCTAAGAAAGTATAATTAAAACATTTTTCTGTGCTTCCCTAATGCAAAGGCTTCTCCTTAGCCTGCTCTGGGCTGCATCAGCCAGACAAAGACAGGATTGTGCCTCCGTCTAAATTTATCTCCCAGGGCAGCAGGCTCAGATCGGCTGGTGTCAGTGCAGCGTGCAGGCCTCCTTTGCTTCTCTCACCCACTCAGCCGCCCAGTCCCAGCATTCCAAGTCTCCATTTACAATGGGGCGGGAGGGCAGTGGCCTGTCCCTGCTTCCAAGGAAGGGGGCGGGGAGAGATCAGAGGTCCTGGGGCAGAGGTAGGGGTCAGCGGCCAGGGCAGCAGGCACCGGGCAAGCAAGGGCAAGCAAACACGGGCTCAGTAAAGGCGAACGGGGCTTTTTCAGGAAGATTAAGAATCAAGATGTGCAGCCCACAGGCACAAGGACATAAGTGGCTGACAAAGGGGCCAAAGAATCTTATCGCTGCTTGTATTAAGGAGGGGACGGGTGGGAGGGAGAGTCTGGGCCAAAGGGAGTGGGGCAGCTTGGGAGGAGGTCTTTCTTGTCTTTTAAGCTGCCTGTGGCAAGAGCCAAGTTTCTGGCCTCTGAGTCAAGTCTCCAACAGCGCCCTCATCACCTGTGAGTGATGGAAGGAGACAGCTGTGATGTGGAGCAGCCCCAACTCAGCCCACAGGTCCTGTCTCTAGCCCACAGTGCACCTAAGCCCCTAAGCTCAGACGACGGGGGAGAAGAGAGGAAGAGACCAGACACAAAACACGAAGAGAGAAGGAGAGAAAAGCCACCTTCTAAGAAAGGAAAGGGCCTTCCCAGGTGGCGCTAGTGGTAAAGAACCCGCCTGCCAGTGCAGGAGACATAAGACTTGGGTTCCATCCCTGGGTTGGGAAGATCCCCTGGAGGACAGCATGGCAACCCATTCTAGTATTCTTGCCTGGAGAATCCCATGGACAGAGGGAGCCAGGCGGGCGACAGTCCACAGGGTCACAGAGTCAGATAAGACTGAAGCAACTCAGCACACATGCAAGAAAGGAAAAGGGAAAATGCCTGCAATGATTCTCTGTCTTGGTTTCCTCCTATAAGCAGCAGGGCCGGGTCAGGACCCCACTGGATGAAGACCCAGGACACTGGATGCCTACCGGGGCCCCCGGTCATGGTCAGCTGAGCTGAAACTGGAGGAGAAGCAGAGGAAGAGAGGGCAGGGAGGCAGAGGCAAGGGGCAGGGAGGCAGAGGCAAGGGGCAGGACTCACCGGCCACGAAGTCGCCAAAGCCGATGGTGGAGATGGTGATGAAGGAGTAGTAGAGGCCCTCGATGTAGTCCCACTCCTCCGTCACCATGAACACGAAGGGTGGGATCACCAGGTGGACCAGCACTCCCCATAGGATGAAGATGGCTGTGCACGTGATCTGCGCCTTGCGCTGAGGGATGGGCAGGGAGACCAAGTCAGACAACGTGCAGTGGGGAGACCGGGGAAACCCAGCAGAGCACCCAGAGTGCGCCGGGGAGGTAGCCATAAGGGAGGCCAGCTGGGCGCCGGGCCTGCGAGGAGGCTCACTGCCCAGGGAAGGAGGGGGGTTAGTGACGTTCCCAGCCTCACCTGGGAGGGCAGGGGGCTCTGAAACAGCTCGCTTGCCATCTGTCCCGACACTTCCGTATCGGGACCCAGGGATCCTTCCCACCCCAACCACAGTCACTTGCCAGGGTCCTCCCCATCTCTGCCCAGGACCCAGGGATGGGGACATACCAGGCTCACGCCTCTCTTGGTGAGGAACTGGCCCAACCTCTTGGCACGTCCCCCAAAGAACTTGCCCAGGGCACTGATCCACGTCAGACAGAGCGGCACCCCAAAGAGGCCATAGAAGACACAGAAGAGGCGCCCGGCGGGAGTCTTGGGGGCCACGTTGCCGTAACCTGAGGAAGAAGAAGAGAGTGACGCCAACAGGGACACAGCAGGGTGATGGACCCAGACTCAGGGTGGCCCCCACCTCCAACCCACCCCCCCCACACACACAGCTGGAGGAAAGCCCATTCTCAAAAATCACTTGACACTGATCTAATATCAATACCTAAGAAATGAAATTTTCCTTGACCATGCTATGATCTTGATCATTCACAGCAAATGATGGTATGGGCTACGCCTTCTCCATCAGCCTGGGAGCTCCCTGAAGGTGGACTAAGCCTCCACTGTTAGTAAGTCCTGTCCTAGTCTGCATGGCACCCTTGTGCAAATTAGAAGGCACAAGTCAATAGCTTCCCTGGGTAGACACTCCAGAAGCACTGTAGTAGATGGTCTCCGAAGATGGCCATTCATTTCTTTTCTTTAAAAAAAATTATTTATTTTATTTTTGACTGTGCTGGGTCTTTGTTGCTGTGCACAGGCTTTCTCTAGTGCGGAGAGCAGGGGCTACTCTCTAGGTGCGGTGCGCAGGCTTCTCATCGCGATGGTTTCTCTTTTTGTGGAGCACAGGCTCAGTGGTTGTGGTGCATGGGCTTAGTTGCCCCAGGGCATGTGGGATCTTCCCTGACCAGGGATTGAACCATTGCAAGAAAGTGAAAGTGAAAGTCACTCAATTGTGTCCGACTCTCTGAGACCGCATGGACTGTAGCCTGCCCGGCTTCTCTGTCCACAGAATTCTCCAGGCCAGAATACTGGAGTGGGGAGCCGTTCCGTTCCCTTCTCCAGGGATCCCAACCCAGGTTTCCATCATTGCAGGCAGATGCTTTACTATCTGAGCCACCAGGGAATAAGTTATATTCTAAACCTCTAACTTCTGGGAAGGTTGGTTATCAGTCATAGATAACTACAGCAGACACCCAGATCGGTGAGAAAGCAGGGGCTGGGGCTTATGCAGTGACTAAACCTGCTTGACCTCCCGCGTGGCTCTGGCTCTGCTGTGTCGTTTCTACTCCAAGAGCCCAGGTCAGGACTTCTGGAAGAAAACAGTCTCCCACGCATGGCCAGTCACCAAGCACTTACTGAATCTCCAGGGGTGTGTCAAAAGGACAGCGTGCAACTGGCCCGATTTTAACCCCGACGAGGTCATGTGACCAGAGCTGGGGCATGGCAGAGGGTATCCTGAAGATCTCAGAAGGCTTACCGATGGTGGTGATGACTGTGGCTGCAAAAATCATTGCGTTGGGCCAGTTCCAGTTGTTGAAGGTCTGGTTCCCTGTGATGGCCACACCCTGTCCTGCAGCATCAGATACTATCTAAAAGGAGATATACAGTGAAGATCAGAGAGGAGGTCACACTTTATGAACCTCCTTATAAGTATTCTTATTAAATCATCACAATAAGAAAGTGGCAATTATTGTCTTCAATTTATAGGAGATGAAATATTTTATACAGGATCAGAGAGGTCAAGTGATTTGCCCAAGGACACACAGCTGGGAAGACTATGAATCCCAGTAAACTGAATTCAGTAGATCTGGAAGATGACAAGAGAATGTGCCTTTCTAACAAGTTTCCAGGTGATGCTGATGTTATGGCCCCAGGACCACACTTTGAGAACCGCGCCAGACTTTATGCCCCTGAAAGAAGGCAGACATGATATAGAAAAGACAGAAGGACCTCCAGAGAAGTGTGCGATTTCGGGATTGGCCCTTCACACCCCGCCCCTCATTGTCAGGGCACTGGCTAAGGTCAGCTCAGAAGCTTGCGGACCCATCTTCCAGGGGCGGACCCATCAGCTGGCCTGGGCATCAAGGTGGTGTGTACTTTTCAGGCTGACTCAAAACCATCATATCAGTTCCCAAGAAGCTCCTGGCCACTTTGGAGAGCAGGTGAGAGGTCGCCTGGGGAGGTCCACTGGGAGGCCCGGGGAGAGGCCTTTATTATCTATTCCAGGAACACAGACAGCTGCCAAACCTGTCCACCTGGCCTCCACCCCATCCTTGAGGGTTGCCTCCATTCACTCCACCCACCATCAGTGGGGGCCGGGACCTCACAAGGCGGCTCCAAGGAAGTGCCAAGACCTGGGGTCCTGGCCCTGCCCCCAGGGAGAGGCCCGCGATGGACCATCCAGCCCAGAAACCAGGAACGCGACAGATTCCCCCTAGAAATCAAGCCTAGGACCGAGGAAAGACAGAGACAAACATGGGAGTAGGAAGGAGACAGAAAAACTGGAGTTCTAACCATGGCATGAGAAAAGAGGGAAGGGTGGGTTGTCCTGAAGGAGTGTGCCGTTTGCAGCGGCAGAGGCCAGTGTAAGTGGATCTGCAGACTTTGTCAAGAATTTTCCATGATGACATGCTCATCTGACAGGCTGTCAAACCACATGGCTCGCTGCCCTGCCTACCCCCTCCCCACCCACCCTGCTATTTCCTGCTCATTTCTCTGCAAAGTAGAAAGAGGGTGCCACGGAGCTGGCTGGGCGCTTTACGCCAGGACGTTCAGATAGGAAAGAGGCCAACTGGTCCATCCGGTTGTAGGTCAACTCAAAAGGTTTCCTAAGCCATGACATCTATATTCTAAGCAGGAGAATGAAATGTCCCAGGGCCCGGGGTGTAAACAGATGGCAAGGAAAGCAGGATCACTCAGCTGCCTTTGGCTGCAGTCTTTACTATCTGAGATACCCATCTTATGGGGGTGGGGGGTGATGAGAGCAGCACCATCCTCAGGAAACACAGCCCGAGACGGTTGACACTGACCGGGAAATCACAGCATTGGAACCCCACCCCTGGTCAACCCCGTGGAGTCTCGGAGGAACAGGAGAGATGTCAGAAGTCGCCTCCCCACCTCCTTCTCACACAAAAGGGAAGGGTGGACTCTAGAAACTCCAAACTGAACTCTCGCTGACTCCTCTCTGGAGACAGCAGAGCACTTGGCAGATTCAAAGAGGAAGCGGTGGGCACTGGAAGCTGCTAGCACAGGTTCACCAGAGCAAGTCATGCTCAGCTAAGTGCATCTCCCACTCCAAAGAGACTGCAAAGCCTTGAAGTTCGGTGGAATGCAGTCAATCCAGATAGCAGCCAGGCAGCTGAACAGATGGGTGCAAAGATATTCGTGTGGAGAAGACAGAGAAATTGCAGGGAGGGACTGGGATTAATCCGGGTCCACATAAAGGCAGATAAACAATCCCAAGAAGTACTGATCATTATCAGTCTGGATCGAGGTCTCCATCATCATGCCAAAGGCCAGGCCCCTTGAATCTTTTAATCCACAGCACAGCAAGGACATAGATGGCTGACCAGTTTAATTTGCAAAGGATGCAAGCCTGGGAACAAGGCTGGGGTGGGAAGACAGCTGACACTGCATTGGCACCATCTGGACTGGAAAAATGGGCCCAGGGCTCCTCTGCTGGCTCAGTGGTGAAGAATCCACCTACCAACGCAGGAGACACGGGTTCAATCCCTGGTCTGGGATGATCCCACGTGTCACGGATCAATGAAGCCCTTGTAACACAACTACTGAGCCTGTGATCGAGAGCCTGGGACCCCCAACTACTGAGCCCACGTGCCCCAGCTACTGAAGCCCAAGAGCTCTAGAGCCTATGCTCCTCAACGAGAGAAGTTACCGCAAGGAGAAGCCCATGCACTGCATCTAGAGAGTCGCCCTTGCTCACCGGAACTCGAGACAGGCCCGCACAGAGACAGAAGGTCCAGCAGAGTCAAAATAAATAAATAAATAATCAATTTTTTTTTGAGTTGAGATCTAGCTTTTAAAAAAAAAAAAAAAAAGGGCCCAAACTAACAAGATATGGCTGTCTTTTAAATTTTTCATGTCTTATACTTTGGGTTAGAAGAGACTGACCCAAAGGGTCAAAGAGAAAAGGCCTTGGGTTTTAGCTGACCACAAACCAACAAACACTAGGGTGGCTGCCAAAACAAAGAGAGGTAAATACAATCTCAGGCAGTGTCAACACCTTCTCTCTTCAGGGCTGGGAGGCAACCAGCCCCCTGTCCTCTGCACTCTGCTCCACTCTTGGCTGTTAGACTTCATGATATGCTAACCTAGGGGCCAAGGTCCTGGAGGGGACAGCTGTGAATGTGTTGGATAATGAGTTCCGCCAGAATGGACTGCCCTTGGTTAGGCATCCATTTCTGATCATGGGAAGCTTAGGCCCAGGAAGACCAGTGCACTTCAGGGATACTGAAGGTGTGACTGCAACAGGGTTTCTCGGGGGCGAGGCAGCACCCTCTAGGAATGTTTGCCAGTGCTGCCTGAGTGGGAGCCTCCTATGTGCTGGGCACTCACTGTTTGGGCACCAGGGGGAGACCTTCAAGAGAGGACAGTATCCCTGTCCGTCCCATGCTGCTGGCATGAAGTGGGCAGGGACCAGAGAGGTAAGACAGCCTGTGATGCTCAGGACAGCCCCACCCGCCATGCCCACATGTGACTCCGGAACCATTTAGTTAAGTGCTGGTGACTCCGTGGTAAAGAATTCACCTGCAGGAGACACAGATTCGATCCCTGGGTCGGGAAGATTCCCCTGGAGAAGGAAATGGCAACCCACTCCAGTATTCTTGTCTGGGAAATCCCATGGACAGAGGAGCCTGGTGGGCTATAGTCCATGGAGTTGCAAAAGAGCTGGACACGACTGAGCGACTAAACAACAATAACAAGGAAACGTCACATGTAAGAGCTGGCAAAACAGGGTAACCGAAGAAGGCATTATTGTTGGGAGCTTTGCAGCAGAAACGCTGGCTTCTTGCCCTTCACCCCACCGATGGTGTGTCCTTTGGGGCCTCCGTCCTGGGTTATCAGGGAGTCACAGCCCTGTGCACTGTCCCCTTCACCCCCATTATCTCTCCACGGTCACCCAGAGAGGGGCAGACAAATGGGGGCATTCCAAAGAGCCCTAAGCCCCCCAGGGCCAGAAGCGCCACTCACCCTTACAACAGTCCAATGGCAGCAGTTATGTCCACAGATCAGCTCAGGAGACAGAGGCTGAGAGCTTAACTGGCAGAACTGGGCCAGGTTCTAGACTTTCTCTTGCAAGTCAGCTGGGCTCCTCACCTCCCTCCCTTCCCTGCTTTCCCTGCTCCTGGACGGCCCAAGCTTCTCTGCCCAGGGTTTCCAAGCAGCTGGCCTGGGGATCAGCTTGGCTCCATCCCCATGCTGGGAGAGAGAGCAGGATTTCAGTGCTGCTGTGTGTCAGATGCCTCTTGCCGGGGCTTTTATACATATTCCCTGACTGGCTCGTCCCCGAATCTGCCAGGCATCACCTGACAGGTGAGGAAAGCGAGGCTCGGGGAGCAGAGGTCCGGATGTGAACTTGGGCAGCCTGCTCCCTGTTCCCACTATGAGTCACTGTGGCTCCAGTCGGAACATCTCACTGATTAAGGTCAGGGGCAGGGTCCCACAGGCTGGTGGGACCCTCTCCCCCAGAACAGAGAGGCTGACCCAGGATTGAGGTCATCTCTGGGTGAGGGGAGCCATTAGACACATCGTCTGGTCCTCCAGGGTTAGGGAAGTTGCTTTCTTGGGAGAAGATGGACCTTGTTCATGCACAAGATGATTTAACTTGGCTTCCAGATTCACACAAGACAATATTTTCATTTTCTACATCACCCTAGAGAACGATGGGAGAGGGGGATCCTGCAGACAGCCTGGGCCCGGCTCTGGTTTGAGGACAGAATGGAGCTCCACCCCCTCCCCCGCCTGTCATCCTTGCAAAGAAGTGGCTGTGATTTATTGGTGAGGGGTTGGTGGTTACCATGCACCAAACGTTGTGCTGAGCACTTTATGTGCCTCCAGCTCATTTAATGAGCAAAGAATCCTGCTGGGAAGTTACCATAATTTTTTTCATTTTGCAAACGAGGACCTGAGGCTGAGAGGTTAAGTAAGTAACCTGCTGCTGCTAAGTTGCTTCAGTCATGTCCGACTCTGTGCGACCCAACAGACGGCAGCCCACCAGGCTCCGCCATCCCTGGGATTCTCCAGGCAAGAGTACTGGAGTGGGGTGCCATTGCCTAAGGGATGCTAAAATCGAGGAAGCGGGGTGGGCGGGGGAGCCAGCCAGGATCTGGGTTCTGGCTGCAGGAAGGAGGCCGGTGCATACCTCCACCCCTTCGCACCACCTGGAAAAACAGTGCCCTAAAACCAGCTCATCCACTCAGACAGAGCTCTCAGGGAGGAGACATTCACGCCTCTGCCTAGGTTTCAAGCAACATGCTGCCCTGACTCCACCCTCCCAGAATCTCACTGTCCATGAAGTCTGGGTTCCCTATGGTACCTCATCCCCCAGGAATCCAGAGTTTCCTGTGCAGAGGTAGCTGCCAGGCACCCCCATCCAGGAGATGCACTCTGCAGAGTTCCAGAAAGGGCCCATCCTGCCCACCTGTGGACACGGGCAGCAGGGCTGAGGTCCAGCCTTCCCTTCATCAGGCCATAAGAGAACACTTTCGGGTGGCAGCCAGCCTGTGGATGGCGGCTACGGGGCCCCCACAGGGCTGCTCCCCACCCTGCCTCCAGCTCTGTATCAGGCCTCACACTAGGAGCACAGAGTCCCTTCCTGGCCACATAGAATCGGCCTCGAGGATGCTAGCCTCCGCTGGACCCACATGTCAGAGGCACCCAAGTGGTCGTCCCTCACCATCCCTGGCTGCATCCGTCCCTAACCCATTTTACCTCTGCTCACTTGGTTCCTCTGGCCTGCAAAGAGAACGAGGCCAATGGTCATGTGTTCACAGTGCGTGGAAGAGTAGGAAGAACATTTACTGTTTCTCACCGGCCCTCCTGGCTCCCCCAGCCACCTTGGGAGGTAGGCAGGGCATGGTTTATTACTCCTTATTTCATAGATTATGATAATTCGTATTTGAATAGTAGCTGATATTTGAGCACTTGTTTTATGACAACCACCAATCAAAGCATTTTAAATCAGCTCATTGAGTGTTTATAACCTTGTAAAGGAGGTTCTCTTCCCTCCATTTACAGCTGAGGCAAACACGGCGCAGAGGCTGAGTAACCTGCAAGGCAGAGGTGGAGCCAGAGCGTGGACCCAGGCTGTCTGGCTCTCAACCCCTCTTCTGTCCACAGACAGGGGTGATGGGTATAGGCTTCTCGGCTACAGCAGTGAACCCAGGTTTCTAGAACACAGCCAGGCAAATGCAAGGGAAATAGCCACAGGAATGTAGAGACTGACTCCCCTAGAAGGTAAGCTCCGTGAGGGCAGGGCTTTTATCTGCGGTGCACACATTTATTAAGTGAGTGAGTGAATGAATGAATGAGGGCATCTTCCGTGACCTTGACTGACTCCCTCTCCCATATCCTTCCTTCAACTCCTTCTCAGGGTTATTCTGCAGGCGGATCTCATAAACCACCCTGTGGATTATATTGTTCATCAGCAACAAGGCGCACAGCTTTATCTGGCAAGAGGGTGGGAAGCAGAGTCAAACCCCAGTACGAGTGGGGCTGGTGGGGTCAGGGGAGGGACGTAGAGCTGCTGGGACCACCAGCATCCAGGGGTGGAGGGATGGGGGCGGTCACCAGGTTGCGAGAACAGAGGACAGACCCTGGAGGCCAGGGGTTGGAAAAGGGGTCAGGTGAGGGGGGCGCAAACAAAAGCCCCCTTGCCTAAGATGGCAGAGCAAGTGGCAGTGGGGCCGGGAGAGTTCCTGGAGTGACTAGAGGGACTGTCCTTCCTGCCGGAAGAGGGGGCCTACCCCCTCCGAAACTCTTCTGCGGGGCAGTGGGTGTGCGGAGAACAGGAAGAGGGCTATAAAAGAGGGCGATAGGGTTCTCCAACCAGATCCGTGCCCCCACCCTGGGCAGAGGCTCATGGACATGTGGGGCGGACCTGGGAGTTACTTGGTGGGCAGGGGGTCCTCTCTCAAGTGCTGGCACCAAGTTCCTGTGTAAATCACACACTATCAGCCTTAATTTCTCCATCGGTCAAAAACGGCATCCACTCTTGAACACACCCCGGAAGCCCTGAATAAAGGTAACTGCAGTCAGGGTTGCAACCACACGTTACACGTGGCCTTCAGGAAACCAGCCCCAGCAGTGACCTGACACCCCGGCAGGGGAGTCTGCGGGCCCACAAAGATAAATCAAAGGGCGTGGAATTTACGTCTCTGCACCTGGAGGCCAGGCCTGGATGAGATCAGCAGGTAGGGGCCCCTGGAGTCAGGAGGCCTGAGGGTCGGGGGTGTGTCCAGGCTCCCCCCAGGAAGCAGAGGCAGGGAAACAGAGGCACACCCAGGACGCACCACCACAGCCCTCAGACAGCCCATCTCTCTGGACCTCTGCCCTCTAGGGGCTCCCAGCCACCCTGGCCGGCCGCCTGCACAGCGGAGTAAGGACACACGCTGATCCCCCACCCTGTGCCCACTATGGTGGGGCGGAGGCCAGGCATGAGGGCTTCTCTGAACCCTAGTCTTAAAGCCCCAGTTAAGACATCCCCCGGCTTCACTGTCAGCCCAATGCCCATCCACCCCCTGGTCTCTGGGCTGGGCTCTTCCTGTATATCCACGTCTGTCTGTACGTCCATCCTCAGGGAAGGGGGCTGGGGTGGGGTCACGACCCCACAGGGAGTTTGCAGCAGTGGGTCGGGGGGAGAGTCTTAACAGAACAGACAGAAGTGGGGATAAGTAAACCTATCATAGGTACTTTTCAGGCAAATAGATGCTGAACAAGTTGGGCTTGTTTAGAGCAATGCTTCTCACATTCTTTAACACTGCAAACTGATGAGCAGATAGAGGAGAGCAGGGGAGGACCCCGGAGCCCATGCAATGGGGCTCCCTACGGCAGCATGAGGAGGGGGAGAGGCCGGGGTTGGGGGGCGCAGTGGGTAGAGCTCGCCATCCAGCTGTGTGGCCAGCCCTCCCTGAGGTCTTTCAGGGACTGCCGGCAGACCTACATTATCAGTATCTTGGTGAGAAGGTGAGCACCTGTTAACCTCTCATTCCCAGGACAAATCAGAGGCGTGAAGACGATTATCTGAGCCCTCCATTATCTCCACTCCTCTCACTCGCTGGGCTCAGGCTGACTCAGCTCCTCAGTTCAGTTCAGTCGCCCAGTCGTGTCCGACTCTTTGCAACCCCATGGACTGCGGCATGCCAGGCCTCCCTGTCCATTGCCAACTCCCAGAGTTTACTCAAACTCATCTCCATCGAGTCGGTGATGCCATCCAACTATCTCCTCCTCTGTCATTCCCTTCTCCTCCTGCCTTCAATCCCTCCCAGCATCAGGGTCTTTTCCAATGAGTCAGTTCTTCGCATCAGGTGGCCAAAGTATTGGAGTTTCAGTTTCAGCATCAGTCCTTCCAATGAACACTCAGGACTGATCTCCTTTAGGATGGACTGGTTGGATCTCCTTGGAGTCCAAGGGACTCTCGAGTGTCTTCAACACCATGGTTCAAAAGCATCAAAAGCATCTTCCCCAACGGGGTGGGAGAGGGGCACTGGGCTAGTCTTCAGAGACAGTGGATGCCACCCAGCCCCTGGGGCAGGGGCTCTCCGCCCACGCAGTGGAACCACCTGGGAGTTTAAATAAACACAACACCTGGACCTCACTCACAGGTATTCCTTGGGGTTGACCTAGGTGCCCAGCAAGCAGTTAACAAGCTTCACGGGTGATTCGTCCCTTCATCTGCTAAGTGAGGGTGACGTGAGTGCGGGGCTCAGCCTTCCAGCTCCCCAGCCAGGAGGCAAGATGCGCAGGATCCTCGGTATTCCCCCGCCCCGCTCCCCGCAGCCCAGGTGACCAGGTGTGGCTCGGAGGGCAGGATTGGTTTAGGAGCTGGGCATTGGCAGGGGCCCAACGGCACCACCCTGACACCTGCCTCCCAGCTGTGGGCCCGGCTCCACCCGGCCCTGACTCTCCCAGGCGGAGAGCAGGTGTCTGTGGGGCGGGTGCAGGGATGTGGGGGCAGGGCCCCATCTTGTTTCTGTTAAGACTTGACCTGGGCCCTTGCAATGTGGACTTTGTAGACTTGTGTTTTGCTTATCTGTATTTTCACTTTTGCTCCAATCCTGCTTATCTGCTTTTTCAGTTTTGCTCCGACGCCTGTTGTTTAGTTGCTCAGTCATGTCCGACTCCTTGCGACCCCATCGACGGCAGCCTGCTAGGCTCCTCCGTCCATGGGATTTCCCAGGCAAGAATACTGGAGTGGCTTGCTATTTCCTACTCCAGGGGATCTTCCCAGACCAGGGGTTGAGCCTGAGTCTCCTGCATTGGAAGGCAGATTCTTTACCACTGAGTCACCAGGAAAGCCCGCTCCAGTGTCTACCCGAATACCTATCATGGTTTTAGTAGAAAGAAAGTGTTAGTCGCTCAGTCATGTCTGACTCTTTGTGACCCCATGGACTGTAGCCTGCCAGGCTCCTCTGTCCATGAAATTCTCCAGGTAAGAAATACAGGAGTGGGAAGCCATTCCCTTCTCCAGGGGATCTTCATGACTTGGGGATCAAACCCAGATCCCTGGCACAGCAGGCAGATTCTCTGCCATCTGAGCCACCAGGGGAGCCAAGAAGGAAAGACAAATTGCTGGAGACTTGGTTGGTACACTAGGAAGTTAATGTAGGGTCTGAAGACCTTGGTTCAGTTCAGGTCACTTACTGAGATTCTCCAGGAACCAAAGTTGGCCTAGGACCACAGGGGTCCCCCTGTCTAAGCAGGTAACACTTTTGTATAATTCGTATCTTCCTTTGTCCAGAACTATAACTTCTGAGCCTAGTTCAGTACCTCCCAAGCTCCACTCTCCCTGCACCACACCCCCCCGCCCCCGCAAAAAATCCACAGCTCATTTGAGAAAATACATTTTCATTCTCAGGATTCAGCCTACTGGCCACCAGCTCCAGCTCTTCCCGAGGCCCCAGCAAGCCAGGCTGCTTGAGTCAGAAGCGAGTCTTATTCTTCACCCCACTTCCTTCCTCGATCCCCCCAGATCCCACTGCAGGATGAGGAAGGCGCCTCACTGCGCCTTGGTCCCTCAAGGACCGTGCCTGGTGCCAGCCAGGCTGCCCTCCCTCAGCCCAGGGAGGAAACAGCAACCAGAGGATGCCCTGGGGTACAAAATACAATCCCTCCCCAACCCCAGAAACCCACACATCCTCACCAGGCAAGGTGGAAAGAGGCACCCCACCCCACCCGCAACGCACCTCCCAAGGGGAGGGATCACCAGTACTGCTTCTTAACCAGGCTGCAGGTGGAGACCACCAGGGCGTGGGGGCAGCTTGGGGAAATACTCCTGCCTGGGTGCTCCCCTGGGAGATTCAGACAGAAATGGTCTGGGATGTGGACTGGGAACCAAGTTGCTGAAAAGCTGTCCCAGATAACTAATATCATGTGCAGTCCATTTCAAAACCACCGTCCTAGACCCAAACCATCCTGTCTTCTAGTTACGGGGAGGCCCAGTCCAGCCCACCCCAGGGGTCAGCACAGCAGTCAGGGATGGATGGCTGTCCTCCCATCTGCCCTCGGGTTTCCCCTGCAGGGCCATCTCTCAGCAGCTTGCAGAGCTCAGAGGCACTGCGAGGTCTCACGGTCGTGGGGAAAGCCCAGGCCAGAGGTAAGCGCGTTTTCAGCAGAAACCTGGGTTTCCGACTTTCTCAGGCCCGGGAGCCCGTCTGCTCTCAGGAGGGACAATGAAAACAAGGCAGGTGACCCTGCCCCCATTGTTCTCAGGCTGGGTCGGTAACACGCCTCCTCCTCCCCTGGGGCAGCTGGGCGCCTCTCCATGAGAGCGGAGGCCAGGGCAGAGCCCTGCAGGGATCGGCTGCCCCATGGAAGGCTGTGGGTTTGGCTAAAGCAAACAGACTAGGGCTGGAGGGGCCGGAGCTCAGGATGGGATGTCAGCAAGTGTTCTCAGGCACCTGGAGGGCTGAGCTGATGAGTGACACTGGAAATCCCGGTGTGAGCGGACACAGGGGACCTCCAGGGCCAGTTCTGGTCCCACAGCCGTGCTGCCCGAGAGCGACCCTGGGGAGTAGGAAAGAACCCCCTCCCACCCAAACAGAGACACCAGATGACCCGCAGAGCCATGTTCTCAGACTCCACTCCCTGCCTCATTTTCTGAAGGACTCGGGGCAGATGGCATGTCCAGTGAGGCTTAAGTGACAAGAAGGACACCCTTCACCCACCTGCAGCTTCCTGATCCCCAAATCACAACCACTGCTGTGCTCCGGGGTGGCTGTGACCTGGCTTATGGCCTTATGCTGGCATCTCTGCCCTGTCTGGGATGCTTGGCTTGGATTCATGACCAGGCCCCTTCCCTGCCCCCAGAATCCAGATCCTGGGGGTGTGGATGTCTTTCTACTTTGATGGATACCAAGAGACATCTCCCAACTTCTGGGCCAACAACTCAAAGGCAGGAAATTAGTCAGCCAGGACCCCTCCAACAGGCCCTCCTTCCCCACAGGGGTGTGGGTCACCAGGGAGCGAGAGGTCCCTGCGGCGGATTTGGCTCCTGGCTTATTCTTTCCAGGCAAGCTGACAAACCTTTCTGGGCCCCATTCAGCTCCTTTGTAACAAGGCTCTGGAGGCAGAGCCAGCATCCCCTTCCTTCTGGCCAAAACCCCATTCATCAGGTATCTTTCCTACCAGCAACTCCTCTGGCCCTAATTTCATTCGAGACTCAAGACCCTGTAGGCTAGGCAAGCAACGTGGATATTGTATTTCCATTTCGTAGCTGAGGAAACTGATCAGAGAGGGCTAGTGACACAGAAGAGGTCACACAGCAAGCTCACGACAAAGGACAGAGCAGAACCAGCCGAAAGCCCCCTGACTCTCAGTGGAGGGCCCTCTCTACCAAACAAGTAGACTATCCAGCTCGCCCCCCACCTGGGGTCAGGCTCAGAAATGCCAACCAAAGTGGAGCAAGGAAGGTGAGTGATGGGAGAGGGGCAGACACAGGTGATGGAGAGCTATAAAAGGGTGTGTAGTTTAATCCTGCGATTCTATCCGATGAGTGTTTGCTTGTGTCCCCCACCTCCTCCCCAGAGACACCTTTGGTTTACCCCAGCCTGGCAGCAGGATGGAAGGAGCAAGCAAGGGAAGTCACCAGCCCCTCGAGGTTTCTAAAAACAGTGCTCAAGCAGGCCACAAAGGAGGTCACAGGAACTGCTGATCCGCCGTCTCCCGGTCCTGGGCCGATGACCTGACGGAGATCGGGCTCATCAGCAGCCCCTCCCTGTGCCAGCTTCCCTCCCCCGTCTTCACGGCAGCCTGGACAACACACACTGGGACAGCTAACCCACTGGGAAACCACATCCGTCAAGTCGGGACCCTCTGCAGGCAGCCCCGGGGCAGAGGAGCTAAGACTGGGCTTTGGCGCAGACACATGTGGCTTCAAGCCCTGGCTCCATGGCCCACCAGCGGGTCACCTGGGGCATGCCCTCTCACCAATCTGAGCTTCCCCTTCCACCTCTGGAAAGAGGGGGGCACCAAGACTCTCTTGGGTTGGGATGCAGATTACGTGAAATGATGTGTAGGGTGGTGCTGGGCATATAGGGCGTGTGCTGGGCAGAGAAGTAAACTGGGAAGAACAGGGGGCTGGTGAGGTCCTCTCCATTCCTGGGGTTTGTGCCCAGGGCACAGGGTCTCCAGAGCTGTAGACGCAGAGCTGGGCAGGGGTCACCAGGAACGCCCCCCTTCCTGGTGACCACTACCTGGAAGAAAGATCAGAACTTGGGACAGCACTTATCGTCCCACGCCCCAGGATGCTCTATTAGGATCTGCTGTCTGGTTGGTTAGACCATGAGCTCTGAAGGCTTTCAGAGAAAGAGGTTTCGCTCATTCCTCATTCCCAGAACCTGGCACTGGCAGGTACTCAGTATTGGCCAAACGAGGAACTCAGTCTCTGAGACGTACGCCTTCCAGGGCACGGAGGTGGATGCTGATGCTGTTATTTAACACAGGTTCTGGCTGGATGAGATGGGCAGTCCTGGCAGAGGTGGCCGGCCCAGGGTGATGGCTTTGTGTTTCTCTGCCCAGTGTGCCTGTCACCCCACCCCACCCCACCCCACCTGTCTGTAAGTCCGGAGCCCCCAGAGGTCCCAGCCCTGGTGACTCAGCTGCATGGCAGACTTTGGAACCATCAGGATTCCGGAGGGAAGAGGCGGGTGGTGATGAAGGGTGGGGGCCTGGAGGCAGGGGAGGGGGAAAAAAATGAAGCTCTGTTCCTCCTGGGATCCTGAGGACAAGGCTTCCCCGCAACCGACACCCCCGGATCCCCCTCTCCAGGAGATGAAAGCTGCCCCCACCAACCCCACATTCATGCCACCCGGGTATGCCCGTGCCCTTGGGAGAAGGATGTGGCTAACACCCTCACCTCTGGCCCTCAGAGGACCACACCCCAGACCCCCAGCAAACTGTCCCCACCCAGGGGCCCTGAGAGCGGTCTCTCCATCTGCCTCTCTTCCTTTCCCGGTCCCTTCGCTGTGGCCACAGCTCCGGGTAATAAGTAACTGCCCATCCTTGAAGTTTAGAGTTCTGACGATAAGGGATTATTAAGTCTACCCATTTATTATCATTTGTTTAAGATGACCAGGTGGTTAAACTGTAAACCTCTTCACTAATGAAAACAAGAAAAATCCAGAAAGATACTAGGCGGTGGTATTAGCCCTGCATGAGGAGTGGCAGCTGAGCCTCTCCATACCTATGAGGTCACCCTCCCCGTTGGTTTATTACAAACCACCCCTGTCCGCCCCAGCCAGGCCCTGCTGCCTCCACGCATGACCTGACCTGACCCTCTTCCCTCTCCACAAAGCCCCCTGCAGGAGCCCCGAGAGCCAGCCACCTGACACAAAACCCTTCCTTATTGTCTGCCTCCAACCTAAATCCCCCCACCGGCTGCAGTCCAAGCCCATTTCCTTCGGTTCAGTCTCCAGCTGGAGACGGACAACAGCTGGTCTCCATCGTCTCTGGAATAAATCGCACAAGGAACCACCAGCGTGCTGGCACAAGCGTTTTGGGGTGAGTGGTACTCTTTGCAGGGTGGGGGGCCTTCTGCCTCGATGGCTCTCACCGCCAGAAGACACAATGAGAGACCAGGGCCAAGCCCACGCTGCTGACAACCGTGAGCATCCCTGGGCCGGATGCAAGGGGGCTGGATGCCCCGAGGTGCAGACTCCTCAAGCCCCCGGCCAGGCGGCCGAACACAGATATGGCACCACACCAGGTGAATCAGGGCTCCAGCCACCAAGGCCCCTATCTGGAGATCACAGGGATGAGAAATGAAAGAGACCCCCAAATAGGGGGAAAGGAACAGAGCCCGATACACGCAACCCGTGCCCTCCACCCCGGCCACTCCACCCACCCTTGCCTTTGCTGCCCAGCATAAAGCACAAAGGCGCAGCTACCTCTGCTTTTTCCACCCTGGGGGGACAGAACGCCGCCCCACTTCCGCCGCCCCATCGTGGGCTGACTGGGGCATGACCAGGGTAAAGCAACACAGAGCTGTTTTGTATGAAGGTATGGAAAAGTACAGCCAACCCTCTTCACACCTCTAGAGGCTGAGCTGAGGGGAGGGGTTGCGGTGGGGGTTAGGAAAACCTCCCGTCCTCTGACCTGGGGCCCAGGACCAGGGACAGGCGAGGACACAGGAAATGGAAACTCCCCCAGTGGTGCAGTGGAGAACCCAGACTCTGAGACAGCCCCGTGGTGAGACACTGGGAGGCAAGAAGGACCGAGACCAGGCCACACGTTCTCTCGTTCTCCTTCACCAGGGCTGTGATTTTAAGCAAGGGCCTTTTCCAAGCCTGCTTAACCCCCCTAACACCCACCCAGGCTCTGGCAGCCCTTAACCTTCCTAGGATCGTGCAGGAACTTTTGACACCCAGGCCTGCACAGTATCAGCTGTTTCCCGGCCCTCCTCGTCATGACTTCAGTGTCTTGACTGATCCGATGAAGACCGTGCTGCCCCCTCTCGCCTCCCCCATCAATTCACACGGTTATGGGTCGAAAGGCTCAATAGACATGAACGTGATGAGCATGAAGCAGGTGTGCCAATAAAGCTGAAGACGCCCCCGACTTGGAACTCCTAGTTTCTAAATGCCTGCTGCTGTTGGCGGTAAGGCTTTCTTCCAGCCTCCCGGTGCATTGTGTGTGGCCAGGGGAGGCTCAAAGACAGGAAGGCAAATGCCAGCAGATTTCTAAGTCACGCAAGGGTCAGCGGGGGAGCGAGACCTGCTCCTCAAGTGGCTACATCCTGCCCCCCTGCAGAACTGAGTTTCTCATGAAATACTCTGAGTGGCAGCTGGCATGGCGACTTCTCAGGTCCGTCCAGGTCTGCTAAAGATGGCAGTCTCATCTGGGCTGCTTAGGTCTAAACTAGAGACCTAGCAGTGGGCTTCCAAGACACGGCCTGCCCTCTGCCCCATGGGTCACCTCCCAGAAACAGCAGGGTGACGTGAGGACCAGATGGAATGGGGCTCTTTTCACCCTTCCTCCCACTAGGAGGCCTTGAGCCATTCCCCTTTCTGGAGTTGTTCCCGCCCCTACGTTGTGGTTCAGTCACTAAGTTACAGCCGACCCTTCTCGACCCTAGACTACAGCACGCCAGGCTTCCCTGTCCTTCACACACGCCCAGTACACACGCCACAGCTGACCAGACACCAGCCCCCAGTGCCCGTACAGAACCAACCACCCAACCTAAGCTAACCCAAGAAGGGATGCGACCAGAGTCCCAGGCAATCTTTCCTCGCACTACACAGCTCAGGTCGATTGACTCCTTAAGTACTTGCTGAGCACAAAAGAAGAGACAACAATACACAGGCCCTTCCCAGTCAGACCTCGAATCTAAGGACAGACAGGCAGATGGGAGGTGTTACACGACATGGGAAGATGGCAGGAGGGAGCAGCAGGCAAGCCAAGGTGAGGCCGGCACAGTCCCTGCCAAACACACACTCATCTGAGTCTGGAGGGACGGAGCGGGCGGGACAGTCAACAGACCCTGGCAAACCCACGCTTTCCGTCAACCAGTCTGGGGGATGCTCACCTCCAAGGAGCTTGCAAGTGTCCTGCTGAGGGGGACGGGGCAACCTGCTCCATCTATGGGTTCTCGGCACATCACCCTCCCCGCTCCAAGGCTGCCGGCCAGCTCTGCCCTCACCCACCCCACAGCAGGACGGAATCTAACGAGACACCAAGAGAAGCCAATGTGCCCTTAGGAACCTCAACAGATTCCACTAGCATTCTAGCACTGCCCAGTAGGACTCTCTGTGCTGATGGAACCCTGTGGCTACTGAGCCCTCGGACTGTGGGCAGTGTGATGGAGGAACTAAGTTCAAATTTTATTAATTCTGTTTTTTTTAAGTTTTGGGGCCATGCTGTGTGGCATGAGGAATCTTAGCTCCCTGACCAGGGATCGAACCCACACCCCATTCTGCACCGGAAGCACAGTCTTAGCTGCCAGGGAAGTCCCTAAATTTTATTAATTTTAATTAAAAACTAAACAGGTACAATAGTTAGTAACAACATGTTAAAACCGATTCGTGGCCTGTGAGTGGTGATTACCATACTAATGCAGTCAGACACAGCACATCTACTTAGGCAGGGAGGGCCTGCTTTCCTCCGGACCCCCAGGGCTCACAAGCCTTGGGTCACGGTCTGTAGTGTACTCTTGACTCTGAATGACATGCATGGTCGTGGGCTGTCCCAAATCTTTCCTTTGCCTGCGGTCCATCCCAAAAGGCAAGGGGGCAAAGTCTTCCTGGGCCCCAGTGGGAATTGTAAGAGCTGAATACACACTGAGGCCTTGGTCTCTGGAGCACCCCTTTCCTTGTAGGAGACACTGACCCCAACACAGGGGACAGCCCCTAGGACTCCCCCAGCTCTGCAAGCCTTCTCCCGGGGAACCATACTCTCTTCTTGGATGACTACCAGACTGTGTCCAATCTCAGACTTCTTGGTCTGCACACTGAAAGCCCGCCTGGTTTCCCCAGTCTTTGAGACCCTTCTCTTCAAAGTGGTCAACAGCCCTGCTGCCCAGGAAGTCAGCCCTCTGGCAGCTAAACTGAAAAACAATCACACATTGTTTAGCAATTTCAGAAGTGATACTGGTTTTCAGAGTGTGCGCCGTGGTTAAACCCATGTTTATTTGTGCTTTGTGTACCTCACGCATTAAAAATAGCCAGGGTAGAAGCGGCTGATGCATCTTACCCTTTCAGAAAATCCAATTTCTCACAGTACAATTGCAATACAACAGCATTTCAGAAAATTAGGGAGGCAGAGAAAGAAAAGGCATCAATAACCCTGTCTCCAATTCAGCGCTGCTCGCCTTCTGATTTCACATCGAGTTTCAGTGATTCAGCCCTAACTCGGCACCAACTCCGAAAACGAGTCTGGGCTGCCCTCACCCCGATCTCGTTTCTGTCTCACTTCCAGTCTGCCTCATGGCTCAGCCCCACCGAGAACACCAAATCGAAGCCCTGGAAACCCCCACCCCCCTATTCCAGGTCCCCAGCAGGTGCCCCTGCTGGTCTGTCTGAGGGTCTCCCACTCCCCAGGTCAGAGCCCACCGGGTCGCTCAATAAGCAGGGATCCAACTATAAGCAGAGGAGTGGGGTGGGGCAGGGAAGCGTGGCGGGGTGCTGGGGGTTGGGGAGTGGAGAGTGTGTGCACAGATAGAAACCAGCTTCGGGAAGGGAAAATTTTCAGACTTGTACACAATGACGCCAACACAGAGCAAGTAGGACAGGGGATCAGGCAGCTCTAGGCTCTGGGGCATTCCAAAAAGAGCGGGCGTGCCCGTTCACTGAAACCTGTGAACTCTGAACCCCTGGCTTGGTGGAGGCGGGCACTGTTTAGAGCAGGACTCAAAAGTGCCCCCCCAGGCCTCCCACGTGACTTGGAAGTTGCCCCAGCACAGGCCTGGGGAGCCAGCTCTGGGTCCAGACCCGCACATCTAGGGTGCGGAGGGGGCAGGGCGTGGGGGAGGGGGACTGACGCACTTCTCCAGGCAACCTGTGGACCTACCCCAACAGAGGACAGAGTGCCCCGCTCAGGTGCATTGTGCACAGCAGCAGGGTGGGGTGGGGGTAGGGGGCCGTCCCAGAGTTCTTGCGGGGTCGGGGTAGAATCTGGCCAGGCACGGCCCCCTCTGGAAGGACAGGAGTTTTCCAGATTGGAGGTGGGCTCTGATGGCCCTACCTTTGGGATGTGGGGACTGGGAGACAGAGGCCAAAGGAGAGGGAGATATGGCATCGTGGCTCGGATGTCCATTAATCATTACCCTCTCACAAAGCGAGAGTTCAGATCCAGTGGGGCACAGCCTGATGGGAGGGGGGAAGGGGTGCAGACAAGGCACAACCCCAGGGCAATGTGCTCTAATGTGCGGGCAAGGAGGTGCTCAGAAAATGAGGGGGCTCAATAGAAGGCAACCCTCAAGGTCAGGGGAGCCCTCCCTGGCATCTCCCCCCAACCCCCACCTACAGCAACATTTCAACCTTGGAGCAAATGAAAGGCTGCTGCACCTGCATAATCCTTCATACACATCGCAGGGCCTTAGCTAGGTAGGTAGGTAAGTCATGTACAGCTCTTGTGACCTCATGGACTGTAGCCCATCAGACTCCTCTGTCCATGGGATTCTCCAGGCACGAATACTGGAGTGGGTTGCCATTTCCTTCTCCAGGGATCTTCCCGACCCAGGGATGGAACCTGAGTCTACCACATTGCAAGCAGATTCCACCAACTGAGCCACCAGGCCTGGCCCAACCTCAAAGGCAAGGCTAATGTCTAAATATGGCTCATAATTCCCACAAACCTTGAACTAGCACTGGGCAAAGTGCTGGCACTCAGTGAGACTCTAATTGGCCTTAGTGAAGAAATCCTTTGGCTCAGAGAGAGGCGGGGACCCTGCCTAGTCACACAGCAAGTCCACTCAGCCAGGCCCAGGACCCAGGACCCAGGACCCGGCTCTGTCTTCGTGTCCCTGGGGGCTGGGGAGGTAGGGTGTTGAAAAGCTGATAACCAGGACACCCTCCCTTTTCCTGCTCCCCGGGGGGTGCTGACAAGACATTACTGCACCAGCGAGCTCAGCCCACTCAGCACTCTCCCTCGGCCAGAGGCAGCCCTTCCACCCACTGCTCCAAAGGGGGCGGGATGCTGGGGGTGGAGGGGGCGGTGCAGGGCACACATCCAAAGCTAACTCTGTCAGGATGCATTCCTCGACCCGGGAGGCAGGCGAGAGAGTTTTATTTGAACAGGAGCTACGGGGAGGGCACGGGGCTGCTGTTCTTTCTCCTCCGGAGAGTCTGAACAGGTGCCGTCCTGCTCCCAGAGGCATGGGGGGAGCAAGAACCTTGAATGAGACACAAGGGGCACCCAAGCCAAAACCAACACTCACGTCCATGAAGGGCTCACCCACCCCGGGGGTCCTCTGCTCGCTGTAAAATAGCCAGCCTGACCCCAGTCGTGCAGACAGATCTGAGCAGGTGGCGGGAAAGGCAAGGCAAGAGCTGTCCCCTCCCCAGGGGGAGACCACAGTCCCATGAGGGGTTAGCCCTGGGGAAGCCAAGTGGGGAACGAGTCACAAGTGTGGCTGTAGCTGCTGGGGAGATTCAGACAGGAACCCCATGGCCAAGAGGCAAGCTGTACTTCCCCCTTCCAGGTCTTTGATTTTTTTTCTTGAGAGCTTGGACTCTGGGTGCCCTGACCCACAAATCCTGCAGTGAAGGTTCAGGGCCTGACAGGTCCATAAGGAGGCCAGGGGAGCGGGCTGGGGGGCAGGGATGGAGCTGACGGCACCTGCCCTGAACTGTGGCATCTACCTACCTAACCCAGGTTTCCCCTGCTTTCAAACCTTTCACACTGCAAATGGTGCAGAGACCTAAACCAGGTCAGGAAACAGCGATGTCAGGACCCACAAAGGCTGAAGAGAGCAGTGCCCAGCAAAGGGCCAGTGAGCAAGCCGGGTGTGCTTCGGGGTGGAGGGGGCGGGAAGGGGGTGGCTAGAGCCAACAGGATCCAAGGAGAAAGCCAGTCTCTAGGAGGGGCTGGTGGCCCAGCACAGCTGGTAAAAGAGGCCCTGATTTAGGACACCACGGAGTCTAAACGGGGCAACTCAGCGGGGCTCGGGTTCAGGCCGACTAACTAGCTTTTGCGTGACCCGGAAAGACTTATTTAATCCTCTGCCTCAGTTGTCTTATCTGCACATGAATTTGCACAGTGCCTATGGTCCCCCTGTCGGGAGTCCCTGCGGTGTGGGGCGGCTCCCACCTGCCCTTCCTTCACCAGGTGCCAGCTGCGGTCCCTGCTGTCGAGTGACGGCTGGAACGCCTCTCTCTGCCACCACCTGCAAGGTGACTTACGTTATCAGCGGACACAGTCCTGAGTTCCTGGTAAAGGTTGAGACGTGCTGTGGGCGTGCAGGGTTTTAGACAGCCCCCTCACCCTAGGGGAATGGCCTCCAGTCTGCAGCAGGGATCAAGGGTAGGGATCCAGGCAGAGGCAAGACCCCACGGAGAGCAGAGTCTAGATCTTCTGGGGCCGCTGCAAGGACCCTGGCTCTTGGCAAGGATCAGACTCAGAGCCTAGGTCTGTGCAGTGGCCCATGTGCTCTGGACTCTGCTCCCCCCGTGTGGTCTAAGTCTGCAGGGGAAACCATGACAGGTTTTCTGAGTCGGTGGTCCTGATGCAACTCTATCAGAATCCCTGACTGCGGCAGCAGTGACCACCGCCCACTTTCTGAGGCCATTGCCTCCAAGAAGCCTTCCCCAACTGCCCCACTTAGCAATACCTACTCCTTTATTGTACCCGCCCCGCCTTAGACAGCACAGTAACCTTGGAAAAGTTACATAACCTCCCAAGGCCTTGGCTCCAGGACTGTAAAGGGAGGCTAGTTAGATAACCACTAAGCTCCCTACAGCTTCACATTTTATGACTTGCTGCCAGGAGGAGCACCCAGAGCCAGACCCTCCTCCTCCCCCATCCCTGCCAGCCTCCAAGAAACCAGCCAACAACACCTCCTTAGGCTCAAACCCTTGGGGAGCAGGGTTCTGTGAAGGACCAGTGAGGCATCAGGTCATTTCTGCCCCAGGCTCTGGATGGCCCCCCAAACCCTGTGCGGTGAGGGGGTTGACCACAATTTCAACCTCTGCCTCTTATTCCAGAAAAACTCACTAGTGGGTAGGGAAACTGGTGCTCCAGGAAAGGGTGTGCTGGGGTGGGGCAGGTTAGGAAATCAGGCCAGGTTAGTGTAAGTGAAATAAAGGCTCTGCAATCCAACACACTTGAAGATTTTTGATTTAAAGGCTGTTCAGGGCTTTGATTTAAAGGCTGTGGTCCAATGGTTAAGAATGTGCCTTTCAATGCAGGGGACACAGGTTCAATCCCTGGTCAGGGAAGATCCCACATGCCGTGGAGCAATTAAGCCCGTGCACCACACCTACTGAGCCCACACGCTGCAACTGCTGAAGCCTGTGAGCCTAGAACCTGAGCTGCACAATGAGAAGCCACTGCAATGAGAAACCCCGGCACCACAATGAAGAGGAGACCCCACTCATCACAACTGCAGAAAGCCTGCATGCAGCAAAGAAAACCCACCACAGCCAAAATAAATAAGTGAATGAACGCTTCTCACCAGGCCTCAGTTTTCCCATCAAGCAAATGGGATGACATTCGCCAGTCAGACCTCAGAGAGGTCACAGGAAGGCACCTCAGAGGAGTGGCTGTGTAGAAGCCCGTAGTAAGGCTAAGGGTGGGAACCCGAGGGGGGCAGGGGGTGCAAACCCTAGAGGTCACCCAGGTGCTGCAGGCAACACAGTGCAACAGTCCTGCTCCATCCCCTGGGGCCGACATCCCAGTCAGCTCAGCCCCGAGAGGTGGGCCGCGGGGTAAAAAAGGCCCAGGGCAGGCTGCAGTCATGCCAAAGGGCCAGCAACAGCCCTGCCTTCCTCCTTCCTCCCTGCCTCTCCCCCCGCCCCCCTGCACGTCCGCGTGCCCCCGTGGTTTCCACGGCATGTGGTCTGGGGACATTCCCCGACAGGCGGGAGGACCTGCTCATCCTCTTTGCGGCAGGTTTCCACCAGGCCTGCACACACACTGGGTAAACATCCGCATGGACGAAGGAATGGGTCTCCGCTCTGTCTCAAGTTCCTTGAAAGCAGAAATCACCTCCCGTGGGGAGGACAGGCCTGCTAGGCCTGCTCACTACAGGGCGGGGGGTGGGGGGGGTGGTGGGGGGGAGGGGGGGGGGTCTTGCTAATCCCAGGGGAAAGGGGTAAGGGGACTCCTGGAGATAAACAGACCCAGAGAGGCAGAGCTGTTGGTCTTGTAAAGTCCCTCAAAGGAGAAAAGGTCAGAGTGCACCTTCCACATGAGTCCTTGGGTGGTCTCTGTGCCCAGCGAGATGGGAACCATCACTTTCTGATGAAGCCAGAGGCTCGGGGTCCAGCTTTTGAAGGCTGTGTGACTTGAAAGCCTATGCTTGACCACCAGGCAACATGGCCCCACCTCATGCAGCTTTATTTTGATAAAGCTGCCTCCCCTCTGCTCTCTGGGGCCAGAGCCTGTCCTGGCTAGGTTTACCCAGGTAACCATCTTGACCTTACAGGAGGCTTGTTGTTCAATGGCTAAGTCGTATCCAACTCTTTGCAACCCTATGCACTTGAAGCATGCCAGGCTTCCCTGACCTTCACTATCTGCCAGAGTTTGCTCAAACTCATGGCCATTGAGTTTGTAGGAGGTTGGGTCCCTTGTGACTAGACTTCCAACCCAAAGGCCCACACAGCTGTCTGCCTCCCAACCAGAGCCAGGTACATTGCTTGGGCACCCAGGGGTCCCACAAACAGATTCCAAGCAAGTCGCTTACCAGGCTAGAACCCAGGTAGGGAGGCTCCTGTTCTAGGGTGTGGGGCATGCCCACATGGAGCTCCTGCGGTCTATGCTGGGTATGTGTGTGCTAGTCACTCATCTGTGTCTGACTCACTGTGACTTCATGGGGATCGAACCCGGGTCTCCTGCATTGCAGGCAGATTCTGTACTGTCTGAGCCACCAGGGAAGTGTGCAGTCTAGCAGAGAAGTGTGCAGTCTAGCTAGGCCTAATTTAAGAGGCCTGCTAAGCTTTCTTGAATGAATGGATGAACTTACTCCAAGGAAGTGGGACTTCCCTATAGCTCAGATAGTAAAGAATCTGCCTGCAAATGCAGGAGACCCAGGTTCGATCCCTGGATCAGTAAGATCCCCTGGAGAAGGAAAATGGCCACCCACTCCAGTATTCTTGTCTGGAGAATCCCATGGACAGAGGAGCCCGGCAGGCTGTAGTCCATGGGGTTGCAAAGAGTTAGACACGACTAAGCAACTAACACACACACAGAGTCCAGGGAGGTGGAGTCCAGAGAGGCGAAATCTGGCCAGGGTCACACAGCACAAACCAGTACTGCAGGGAGAATCAGAACTCGAGTTAGCACTAGCTATTCCCTTCACAGTGGTTCAGACAAGGGCTTCCCAGCCCCAGCTCTGGCCCCAAACGCAGAGGAAGGGGCTCCACTGAGTCCTCGCCGGCTGCTGTGGCCTACCAGTCCCCAGGCAACCCACAGGACCAGCCACTAGGCTACAGGAAGAGCCAGGCTGACCCTGCCCCCAGGTCACCCCCTCCCTGCCTCTTCTCACAGAGCTTGGGGGCAAGCCTCTTCCTAACGGGAGGGGCCAGCTAGGCAGCCTGATTACAGAGTGCCATGGGAGGTGACAACAGCCAGAAGTACACAATCCTGCCTAAATATTTCAGCAGGAAACCCAAATATTTAGAGAGAAGGGGAAAAACAGAATGCACACTTCAAAGCCAATCAACAGGACCTGGCTATCAAGGACCCATGGAGAGGGGAGGTGGGTGGTGTCTGACCCCAAGGAGGGCACAACTTAGACCCACATCCGGTGTGACCAACCCTCCAGGGATGTCACCCGTGAGGTCATCTGGACCCAGGATCCTCCGGAAGGGAAGAGGTTTAACCCAGGCCTGGGATAAGCCAGGACTCATCCCCTTTCTCCAGAGGAGGAGGCAGGGCTCTGCTGGAAGGCAAGAGACGATACACCTTCCTTTTTTCCTGGGAGGTGGGTGAGTCTGCAGGAAATGAAAAATGGTGGGTGACTCCACCAGGAGTTCTGGTGGGCTTTATCATCCGTGTCTCCATCCCCAGATTGGGAGCTCAATAGATGGCGGGGCCTGAAGTAGGCATCGGGAACAGCCCCTAGCCCAGAGATGGAGGTGCCAGAGTGAAACCAAGTACGGCCCTGTGAGACTCCCAGGCTTGGATGCCTTTCTGTCCCCCATTTCTTGTAGGCAAGACTCCAGCCTCCATGACCTTCCCCGAGTTCCAAAGGGCAGATTTGGAGCTAATCAGGGAAGGAGCAGCCAAGAAACAACCTGAGGCAAGATTAAAGGGACCAGAGAAACTTATCAATATTAGGAGTTGACTACCCGAAACTCTGCACACCCTAATCCCATCAAAGAGACCCCACTTTCGACTCACTATTCTAAACCCCTATCAAGTTCTTTGATGAGAGACACCTATTTTTTCGAGAGACACCTATTTTTTTCGAGGCAGAAGCCCAGTGTGTTTCCCTTTGCCTGGCAAAACACAATAAAGCTATCCTTTCCTTCTTCAGCCAAAACCGTGTCTGGGATTTGATTCAGGATTGGTGTACAGAGAGGCCGAGCTTTGGGTAACAAGAGCAGCAGCTAACAGAGGAAATCACCAGTTGCTTGGGCTGCTCAAGTGTGTTTACATGGATTCTGCAGGAATGAGGGCAATGCTATATTATAGTCCCATTTCATAGATTAGGAGACTGACTTGCTCAAAGTCACATGTCTAAGTATTCAGCCAATTACACAGAGAACCTCCCGATGCACCCTAGGGTTCTGCAGCCACCACACACACCCTGTACTTTCCCACCTCCGCGCCTTTGTTCCTTGTTTTTGTATGTTTCATAGTGTGGGCTCTGGGTTCAAATCCACATTCTTCCACCTCCTAGCTGTACAGCCTCGGGCAAAAGAGTGAAGTTGTAGGAGCCACTCTGCTGCTCTTGCCCTAAGGTGGGGTTGCTAACCCTCCAGCAGAGGGTTGCCCCAGGACTATGAGATGATGCACACAAACCATTCCCACTGCCAGTGGTGAAGCAAGTGCTCAATAACTGCACCTGGGGCCCCAATCCCTGCTCACTCTCATCACTTCCACCTCCTGACACTACCTCCCTTCAGATCCAAGGCTCTGAAATCAGCAAGGCAGGGTGACGCTCAGCATCTAGCTAACCATGCCACCCTGGGAAAATCCCCTGACCTCAGCAGAGCATTAACACCTAACCCACAGGACAGGTTCAATGAGATCAGGTAAGAACCAGCCTGGCAGCTGGGAGGTATTTGGCAGAAAGTTCACGGGGGCTGCAGCCCACTCCACTCAACGCTTCTGCCCACCTCAATGCTCCCCCCTCCACTTTAAGTTCAAGAGCAGAAATTCTCTCAACAGTACACTCCTGGAACCTCCAGCTGCACCTATGAACACCACTCAGGTAACAAGCTCTTTACCTGTCTTTCTCTAGAGTAGGGGCTCCCTGAGGGCAGGCGCAACGTTGTGCTCAGAGCCAGATCCCTCCCCACCACAGGCCACAGCACTCTACAGGCAGCCCTCAGGAAACAGGAACTGACTCCTCCGAGGCCCCCTGACCCTCGTCCATCTTTCCAGCCTCACCATCTGCAACCCATCACTTGGCACCAGGACTGTATTTCCCCTCATTTCACCACCACGGCCCTGTTTCTCTCCCCAGCTAGACGGAGCTCCAGAGGGCTAAGCCCCCATCTGGTTTCTGGGGCTTCGAAGTTAGGTTTCTGTCACACCAAAGTGACAGCTGGCAGGCAGGGGTCCCCCTGTGATCCCCCAACTCTGCCCAGGTCTCTGAGGTTTGGGGTGTCAGATGAATTGCTCACAAAAAGGCGAGACACCTCAGGCAGCTATACAGAGCTGGAGCACCCCACCCCCCCACGATTACCAAAAGAAGCAACTAAGGTGGCATCTGGGAACGTCATCAGTGGAGGGGACCCAGACCTGGGCCAACAAGGAAGGGAGAGCGGTACCCTAACTGCAAGCTGGGTAAGGGAGTGTGGGTAGGCTCTTTTATGGGGCTGTGAGCTCTGTGGGCTTTGGTAGAAAAAACCACACTCCCTCACATCAGGAGAGAGGGAGGAGACATCTTTATCAGAACAAGGGGGTAAAAGGATCAGCCCACAGAAACGTTAGTTTAGAATAGAATGCTCCACTTCTTTTAAGTTGCAAACAGCTGTTGAAGGGAGAGGAATCTTTCTGAAATGCTGTTTACTCCCTTACTGGAAAATTGCAAAAATTTGGTGAGTTCAAATTCTTTGGCTCAACCCAGACAGCCTGGTCATCTGACCTTCACCCCTCTGTCCAGTGGCTGCAGCCCAGAACCATCAGGCAGTTTCACACCTCCCTGAGGAGGGCTGCAATGAAAATGGATCCTCCATCCTACCCTCTCTCTAGCTTTTTTACAAAGGTGGCGGAGGGACTTCTCTGGCCATCCAGTGGTTAAGACTTCGACTTCCAGTGCAGGGACAGTGAGTTCAATCCCTAGTTGGGGAGCTAAGACCCTACAGGCCTCCTAGCCAAAAAAAAAAAAAAACACCATAAAACAGAAGCAATATTGGAACAAAGTCAATAAAGACGAAAGGTCCACATCCCCCCTCCCCCAAAAAATCTTCAAATAAATAAATAAATACAAAGGTGGTTCACCCAGAAGTGGAATTGCTGGATCATGTGAGCTTCCCTGGTGGCTCAGACGGTAAAGAATTTGCCTGCAATGCAGGAAACCCAGGTTCGATCCCTGGGTCTGGAAATCCCCTGGAAGAAGTTATGACAACCCACTCCAGTATTCTTGCCTGGGGGAGCCTGGCAAGCCTTGGTCCATTGAGTTGCAAAGAAATAGACACGACTGAGCAAGGAACACAGACACACACCTGGCAGTCTATTTTTAATTTCTTGAGGAATCTCTATACTGTCTCCCATAGTGGTTGCCCCATTTTACACCAAAATACAAACACTATACAATTCCATTTGTAAGGTATCTAGAGTAGCCAAATTCACAGAAACAGAAAGTAAAATGGTAGTCACACAGCCCTGGGTGGGTGGGGGGAAGGAGAGCTGTTTAACAGGTCTAGCGTTTCAGTTTTTCCAGATGAAAAAATTTTGGAGATGTTTCATGGTAACATGAATACATGTAACGCTACTGAACAGCACTCAAAAAAAAAGGTAAAAAGTGTATACTTTGATATGTGTTTTTCACTATAATTAAAAGAAAAGAAAGTCAGTTTCCCTTTCTTCTGCTCTAGGAAGATCTGACTCCGTGCCCTCTACACTGGGGTATGGAAGGGGCATCGCGTAGAAGTGGCATTTAGAAGCTCAGTGGCAGCGGCAGCTAATACTTAATGAGCTTTGCTGTGTGTCAAGCACTGTTTCCAATTAGCAACCTGTGAAGGTGATATAATGCCATGCATTCAGAGGCCACCCGTCACCAACAGACACACAGCTTGGATGGTGACTCTTTAGCAACAGTAAGGGGCCCACACCGATAAGCCAAGTGGCACGGGGACAAAGACGCCTGCCGAGAGCAGCAGGTCCTCTTATCCGTGTCAATGCACCCTTGGGGAGAATGAGGAGGTCAGGGCTCCTCCACTTATTCCAGGGGTCCGGAGGGACTCTCAGCAAAAATCTCCAAGGGGATTCACCTCTATCTTCTCCACTCCCCCAAAGGAACATCTGGATGTTCACATGCTATTTCATACTCTCCTACAATCACCGGCCTCACCGGGCCTCTCTCTATCACCCCAGCGATAGAGGCCACTCCGTTCTCTCTGGCTCTAGCATCTCAGTTTGTGCAAAGACTCTCCTTGGGGTTCCGTCTCAGGAGCCTGGCTTCCCTGTTTCCCAAAGCCTTGTACTTCCCTGTCCCCTGCTTCCCCCGCCCCCTCACCACACACATCGAGTTCAAAGGCTGAGGCCAATATAACAGCAAACAACCAAGTTCAAGATGAAAGCTCTTGGCCTGAGGTCAGAGCCAGCCAAGCACGCCTCCAAAACCGGAGGACTGTGTTTCTTTTAAACGCCAGATTATAAATAGGGCAAAACCCCAGGAAAACACTTAGAAGCCGCAGTCATCACCTCCCTTGTGCCCCCCTCCTATAGGACTCCCCGAACCCCCACGAGAACCTTTCAACACTTGCTAATCTCTGCCTTCAATAAGCCTCTATTACTATGCCATCTGTAGTCATCCTAAGGGCTCTAGTAAAACTCTCAAAACAATTCAATAAAAATTCACCTTAACTGTTAAAATTCTAACCAGAGTAGTTAACGAAAGCAGATTTATCAATCTGAGAATTTTTTTTGGTTTTGGCTGCCCCCGACGTTGAGCTGAACAAAAATAAGAAAACAAGAGCCTTTAGGAAGGAACCTCTTCTGTTTCCTCTCCAAAAAACCCAACCTCTCCACTTCCCACTTCTGCACTCCTAGACGGTGAGAGTTGTTTCGAATGAATGACCCGGAGGCTTCTGCGATCCTGGATAATCAAAAGATCGATTGTGCGCTCTTTACTTACAAAGGCAGTTAAGTGGACCAGTGCGCTTTACAATTTCCAGCAAGGCTTGAAACAAAAGAGGCTTTCTTGTTAACCCTAGGTTCTCCCCCGCCCCCCACCACCAAATTCAAGTCATGTGCCCAGTCTGAGCATTCAGTCAGATGTAATTTTACATGATTCGTAGTTGAATTTTTTTAAACTTTTAGGAGGAGGATTGATGTCAGAACCTCAATGTTGGAATCAGCCTTACTCTATGGACCAGAATATGAGTGGGGGAGTGTGAAGGGCCCAGAAGATAAAAGGAGAGCGACTGGGCACAGACAGAAAACCTCGGAAGAGGACAAGGCAGGTAAGGAGGTCGGTGGGATCCAAGAGGCTTCCAGGAATGGGTCAGCTCTGTGAGCAGTCCAAGAAAACCTGGTTAGGGATGGGGCCCCAGCAGAAGGCAGGGACTGGGGTGACCCCTGCACCCCCAGGAAACAAAGGATCCCCAAGAGCCACATCGTGAAGCCTGTGGTCTCCCTCCTGGCCCTCTGCTAGGTTCCTCTTCCCGCTCTTCTCCTGCTTTGTTGCTGGTGTTCAGTCACCCAGTCGTGTCCGACTCTCTGCGACCCATGGACTGCAGCATGCCAGGCCTCCCTGTCCCTCACCATCTCCTGAAGTTTGCCCAAGTTCATGTTCATCACATCGGTGATACTGTCCACCGATCTCATCCTGATGCTCTCTTCTCTGACACCCTCATAAATTCCCAGTTCCCACTCTTGGGAATTCCCTGGTGGCCCAGGGGTTAGGATTCTGTGCTTCCACTGCAGGGGGAACGGGTTCAATCCCTGGTTGGGGAACTAAGATCCTGCATGCCGTGGGGTGTGCTCAGTCACTCAGTTGGGTCCCACTCTTTGGGACCCCACAGGCTGCAGCCCATCAGGCTTCCCTGTCCATGGGATTTTCCAGGCAAGAATACCAGAGTGGGTTGCCATTTCCTACTCTAGGCTGTGGGGTAAGGCACTGCCAGAAAACAAAACCATATAATGATCAAGATCCCACTCTGGCTGGAGGGCATCTCCTCCTGAGAGTGCCCCCTAAAGTCAGGCTGGACCTGGGGGCCCTGGCACACTGTCTTGTCAAGGTGGATTTTTCCATCCTTCTCCCAAGCAGGCCAGTCTGAGCCTGGCTGTGTCTAATTCATCCTTGCATTCCCAGTGCTTTGCCCACTGCCGCACACGCAGCAGGCGCTTAATAAACACTTGTTGGCTAATTCCCATATACTCTGCAATATACTTCAGTTTTACTTCAGTTTGAAACCTGACCCTGTACTGTAAGAACCTGGGCAAATTACATCATCTTTTCAAGTCTTCATCTTGATTGAAAAGGGAAGACTAGATTAAAATCAGAGGGTAGGTAAAGTGCTTATTCAGAGTCCTGGCACACAGTCAGCCCTGGAAAACCTTCCTGTTTAGGATTGCTGCAGAGGTGAAGGTTGAGAAAGGTTCATTCCTGCCCGGCATCCCAACCCTCTGGTTTTCCTGTGCTTCTCAAGGAGAAGTGGGGTGGGGTGGACGGCTGCTGTAAGGGAGGAGGTGCCGACTCAGCCAGGCACAACACAGGAGACGCCTGCGTGCCCATGCCTGTTCGAGGGGAAATAGAAAATAGAATTTCCCAGCCGACCAGAGTCCAGCAGAACCAATTTATTAAGCTCACTGACAGACCAACAGCTTCACGTGCCTAAGGGGGAGGGCGAGGGTGTATGGACAAGGAGCAGGCTCTGGTGGCAGATGTCCAGGTCTTGGCCGAGTCTGTGTGTGCCCTCCTGGTCATTCCCTTGAGCTTCAGTTTCCTTATCTGAACACGTAAGGGTGCTGTAAAAAGTGCCTGACTAAGGCAGGTAAACGGCCTAGCAGGCTGCCCCGGTCACCGTGTCCTCAGTGTGTGCAGCGGTGCAAGGCTCGGTGTTTTCACTTACACCTGTACACACCCAATGCCTGATGCTTCCACTTATTAGACCCTCGCCAGATTCAAACCTTACTCAAACCTCACTTTGCAGATGAGGAAAGAGAGGCCAAGTCAAATGGTTTGATGGATAAATGGCCAAGCCAGATGGCAAAACCAGCTTAGGGCCTCTCTCGTAAAATGCTGATTGCCGCCCACGACGCCCAACATGCCAGGTGCTCAGCCAATGCCAACTCCTCTTGTGGGAGCCTCTGCAATTTAGGAAGAGGCTGGGGGAACGGGTCACCCAGCAGCTGGAGGAGCAGGCTTGAGAGCAAGGGTTCAAGATGGTTCCGAAGTCTGGAAGGAGGGCGACCACGTGGCCTGGGGCCAGTGTGGCACAGAGCGTTTGAAAGTCAGCCTCCTCCACCTCAGTTCAACCACAGCACGCAGAGGGAGGAAGCAACTGACAACTCAGGTATTATTTCCAAAGATCTAAAGAAGGGGGCCTTAACTCCCTTTCTCTCTTTGAAAGAAGACACAAAATTTCCACTCTAAGAAAAACCTCAAACCAGGTTGCACCACCCCCTCTCTTCCAACAGCCCCCTTGGGGCAGGGGGTTGGCTCCCACCCCAGGAATTCTTAACCAGGGACTCTGTTAGGATTACAAAGGTGATTATTCTGAACTTGATAAAAACACAGAACTCAGGTGGAAAATGCCGGAGCAGCTAGACGGGTAAGAAGATTTTTGAGTTTTCATTTTCCTTAAAGCAATTTCCTGAGACCTGAAGCAGTGCCCCAAGTCCCAGATCAGAGAGCAATGCCAGGCAGGTTTCTGTGGACGGAAAGCAATGCTGGGTTAACGCTTCCACTGGTTCATTCTCATTTCTGGGGTTTTTCCTATGAAGGGAGGGGACTCGCCATGTTGGATATGGCTTGAGAGGCTGGCCTGTCTATAAGCATGTCCCAGTCAAACTAGCCTGAGGCCCAAATCTTTTTCCTAAAGTTACCTGCTGGATTTGGGGGAGGGGGATAGGGGGATGCTAATTGCTGGCGGGTTTAAAAGACCTCAAAAATGTCAGGCTTCTTGCTTGCTCCAACACCTTAAGAAAGCTGTCTAACCTTCAAAGCTATAACCACCAGCTGCACCCGGGTGCCTCACCCAGACCACCACCTCCCCCCCCTTTCCCTACTCCTCGTGTTTTGAAGTTTATTTTCCCACATTCAGCCTTGAATTCTTTCCTTCCTTCCCCTGCAGTGGCGGAGGAGCAGCAGAGAGGGAAACACTTCGAGGGCAGCTCGATTCTTTATCATCCCCGCCTGCCTTCCTCCCCCTCTAAACAAAGCCCTGGAGCAAAGTAAACAACAACTCTTCTCCAGAGGAATTGTTTCCTCAAGGGAAATTATAAAGTGACCCCCCCCCTCCCCAACACGCACACACAGGGCAGACACCCATTCCAAGGAAGGCGCAGCCACCCAGATCTCCTGCTTTTAGGAGCGACATCACCCAGCTCCCTCCTGAAGCGCATCCTGCCACCAAACTCATCTCCCAACAGCCCCCAGCCCTGGAAACTGCTCCCAGACAGGAGACTCTCCACTAAAATCCAACACTCAACCTTCTAACCTAAACCTTTCACTGGCTCCTAAGTGGACAAATCTATTTGACCAGCTGCCAGCAGGCACCTATAAGCTCACCAGGGGTATTTAGGTGTCCATCGATTTGGGGACAAAAAGGGGAATCCACAGGCAAGACACTGTCATGCTTCCTAATGCTTTCAACCTTCCAACAGACCAGAGCTGGAAAGACAGATGAAGACGGGTTCGTTCCCATTTTACATACAGGGACATTGCTTCGGGGAAAATGAGAGACAAATACCCAGCCACAGAGGACTGGGGAGGCAAAGTAGATTAAACACTGTTCCTCATCAAAGTTCCTTTCTGACCTCTTTTACCCCAAGAGAAATGTCACACCTTGGACAATATCTGTACTCCACCTCACCACCTAGAGCCTTCATCCGCTCTTACCCAGGTCTGGTGGTTCCACTGAAGGGAGGCCATCACGGTAGGCCAAGGAGGGTGAACGGCTGAAGTTAAGAACCTTCGAGAAACTGGGGTACAGGCCTTCGGTCCCCAAACAAGCCCCGCAGTTTATCCCAGTGAGATTAATGTCACTATAGTACATACGAATCTACCAACACGGAGTAGAAACTCTCCCACCACCTCCCATTCTGCACAACCTCTCCTCCCTTCCCCCACCCTCGAAAAGGGACGCCCCGGGTGCTGTCCTTTTGTTCCACTGGTTACTTTCACAAAGTTGAACTCCAAGCCCTTCGGGGATGTCTCCACGAGATAAGCCTTCCCGGAAGCCTGCGCGAGTCTCCAGCGTTCCAGTCACCAGCCCGCATCCCGGAGGGGTCAGGCCCGACAGAGCCCCGGACCGCTCCCCCCATCCCGAGCCCTGCGACGGGCGAGGGAGCCTCGCGCCATTCCCCCGGGCTGGTGAAGAAAGGCCGAAAAAGAGCCGGCGGGGTGCCGCTCTGGCCCGGGAGCTGGGAGGTGGAGACGCGAGGGGGTGGCACCCGGCGGGTGGCCCGAACTCTGGGAGCGTCTCCAAGGGAAGATAAACGCCCTTATCCGCCCCACAGCCTCCTCCAACCAGGGAGGTACCCGCGCACCCACACCGAGCCACCTCGGGGCCTGGTTCACCCGCGGGTCAAGCCTAAGTTCTCTCTCTGCACAAACTGGGTTCCAAAGAGTCTCCGCGCGCGTGCGTTGATTCCTGTGTCCATGGGTGAACGACGGATTCCAGTGGTCAGACTCACGGTGAGACATCCTCACCGATCACCCCCCAGGACCACCCACAGAGAGTGAGGGTCATCCAAAGCTGCGAGGGGCTCCCCTTCAGCACTCCTAAACCTCCAGCTCACCTGCAGGATCTTGTCCAGACCATCCTGGCCCAGGCACGGGAACTCCTTGAGCAGATGCACTTTCTGGGTATAGTAGTTTGTCTTGGCCTCTTTCCAATGCGGCTCCTCTAGTACCTCGAAGATCGCCGCCCCGATGGCCAGGTAGAAGATAATGGCCGAGGTAAGCAGAGGGCCCCGGTCCACCATGGCTCCCGAGAGGCCGCCTCCTGGAGAAAGCCTCCCCTAGCCCCAGCGATTCCCAGTCCCACCCGCCCTCCAGCCCCTGGAAACAGCTGTTTGAATTTGGAGCTCCGCATGCGCAGTGCTCCGTTCAACCCGGCTCGGCTCCACCAACAAAGTTGCGGCTCCAAGTTGGTCCACTGAGCGCGGGGGAACTGTGCGGACCCTTCTCACTCGCGCCAGGGGTGGGCGGACACAAAAGGGGCCGGGGGAGGGTCCCCGGATCGCGGGAGGGAAAGGAGCTGAGGGAACCCGGGGCAGAGATCCCGGAGCCACGTGCACCACTCCGCGCGTAACAGCAGTGTGCACCGCGCCCGCCTCCGGGAGCCTCTTTTACACGGGCCTGCAGCAATCGGCCCGGTAGGAGGGGCCGCCGAGGGCCCGCCCCCGTGCAGGCCCCGCCCCTCGCAGGGCGGGCGGCGGGCCTCAGAGTCACCGCTAGGTGCGCGCTGGAACCAGCTCCCGACCTCGTGCGCTCTTTTCCCCCAGCCCCCGGCCACAGCCAGGGTCTGCTGCGTGCCCCGTGTGCCCGCAGACGGGGTTGTGGTCTCATGGCCTCACGTTTCTTACTGGTGCTGGCGTATGAACTAAAATGAGTGTATGCCAAATGACTGGGGTCAGGAAGTTATTACTACTGCTATTTTCCTTATAAGCCAATTTTCGTTTGCTCATGTTTCTGCCAAGAACACCTGATTCTGTCTCTGTCTCACACACCTTCCTGTAAGACAGGGGAAAGGCCATTAGAAAGGGACTGGGGAGGCTGTAGAGAGTCAGAAGGTATCAGGAACTAAACCAGTCAATAAGGCGTGCATGGCTCCTCCCTCTCATTTCAGTCTCACCTGCCCTGGTGAGAGCGCCCCTCCAACCCACCCCCACCCCTCCATACCAAGGAAAGATTAGTCAGAGGCAACCCTGTGCATACCCCTCCCGACAAACACGCTGTGACTCTACAGGAAACACTTGACCTGTTTCATACTCCCAAACATATTTAAAATGGCAAACACCCCCTCCCACATACACACAGACGCATAAACACACACACTCACACACTCCTTATCCCCCTTGTTGGTCTTATTTTCTTCCTGGCACTACATTCCTTCTGATATAAAACACTAAAATGATGCCAGCTGTGGAGTCTGGACTGTTTGCTGACATAACCCCAGTGTGTTATATAGCAAACATTCAAACATTTGTGAAATGGAGTGAATGAATTTATGAATTTGTCGAAAGCACACACCCAAAGCCAGAGCACTTAGGCAAGAAAAAGAAATAAAAGGCATCCAGATCTAGATCAAGGTCCTTTGGCCCAACTTGGTCCTGTGCGGCTGGTCAGCGAGAGTGAGACCTGTAGGTGTGGCTCTGGCCACCCCAGGACTCGCTTCAGGACAGAACATTCCAGAACTGTGCTGCTGTCATAAGGCCTCCAACCCAAGATGGGGATGCTGCTGAGGAGCTTCAGGGTACCATCCTCAGTTATCTGGGGGCGCTGCCCGACTCACATGGCCTGGTGACCACAAATGTCTGGTCTGCCCACAAGGGTAGTGCAGAGCTAGGGAAAATCATGGTCTTGGGAGTGTCCTCTGATGAAGAAGAATCTGAAGGGTTATAAGATAGCTTTGTGTGGAATGTTGGTGTGCTGAAAAATAGTTGTGTGTGTTCTAGGCATGCCTGCACTTCTACCCCTTTGGTGTGGATCAACAGGGCTGAGGGAGCAGGCATGTACAGGAGTATGAGCAAAGACCATTTGCAATCTGAAAAGCTCCAGGGAAACTAAAGATGATGGAAAGTCTAGTGGAGAGGCCAGAATTGGGGAGGCGGAGTGGTGGTGGCAGCAGGAGTCCTATCTCCAGTGACAACAGCCCAGCAGGCACCCCTTGGGGTCCTCATCCTGAAATCCTCCAGCCGGGTAGTTGGAGCAGCTGCAAGATCTTGCTTGGAAGGATGTTCCCATGTTGGCAAAATTAGCAAACAAATGGGTCTTGAATTTAAAAAAAAAAAAAAAAAAAAGGCATCCAAACTGGGGGGAAAAAAAGTGAAATTGTCAGTGTTTTCAGATGATATGTTGTTATACATAGAAAGCCCCAAAGATTCTACCAAAAAAAAACCTGCTAGAACTAATCAATGAATTTAGTAAGGTTGCAGGATAAAAAATATGTTGTGTTTCCATACACTAATAATGAGCTACCACTAAGAGAAACAAAAACAGTTCTGTTTATAATGGCATCAAAAAGAATAAAATATCTGTGAATAAATTTAACTAATAGGGTGAAGGACCTGTACACTGAAAACTGTAGGACATTGGTGAAAGAAATTAAAAAAGACACAAATAAATGGAATGGAGGGATAACCTGTGCTCATGGATTGGAAGAATTACTATTGTTAAAATGTCCATAGTCACCAAAGCAATCTCCAGACTCAATGCAACCCCCAATGACATTTTTCACAGAAATAGAACAATCCTAAAATTTGTGTGTAATCACAAAAGATCCAGAATAGTTGGCGCAATCTTAAGAAAGAAGAAAGTAGCTGGAGGCAACACACGTCCTGATTTCAACCTATATTCCAAAGCAACAGTAGTCAAAACAGTAAGATATCGGCATTAAAAACAACTCATGGATCAATGGACAGAAAGGACAACCCAGAAATAAACCCACAATGTGGTCAATTAGCTTACAACAAAGGAGTCAAGAATACACAATGGGGAAAGGATAGTCTCTTCAAATAAAGGTGTTGGAAAAACTGGACAGTCACATGCAAAAAAAGAAACTAGACTACTATCTTATACCACCCATAAAGATGAACTCAAAATGGATTAAAGATTTGAATGTAAGACCTGAAACCATAGAACTCCAAGAAGAAAACAAAAGTGGTAAATTCCTTGACATCAGGCCATAATTTTTTGGATCTGACTCCAAAAGCCAAGACAGCAAAAGCAAAACTAAACAAGTGGGACTACACTGAATTAAAATTTCTACCCAGCAAAGAAGATTATCAACAGTGAAAGGGCAACATTTTGAATAGGAGGAAATATTTGCAAATCATGTATCTGATAAGGAATTAATATCCCAAATGTATAAAGAATCCATATAACTCAATATTATCAAAAATAAACAATTTAATTAAAAAGTAGACAGAAGATCTGAATAGACATTGTTCTAAATAAGACATACAAATGGCCAACTGGTACATGAGAAGATGCTCAACATCATGAATCATTAGAGAAATACAAATCAAAACCACCGTGAGACATCACCTCGCACCTGTCGGAATGGCTATCATCAAAAAGACAACAAATAACAAGTGTTTGCCAGGATGTGGAGAAAAGGGTTCACAGTACCTGCCAGCACTGTTGGTAGGAATGTAAATTGATGTAGCCACTATGGAAGAGAGTATGAATGTTCCTCAAAAAGTTAAAAATAGACCACTATATGATCTAGCAATTCCACTTCTGAGTATGTATCCAAAGAAAATGAAAACACTAACTTGAAAAGCTACATGCACCCCCTATGTTCACTGCAGTATTATTTACAATAACTGAGACATGGAGACAACATAAGTGTCCACTGATGGATGAATGGACAAAGAAACTGTGGTGCATATCAAACTGGGAAAGGAGTACATTAAGGTTGTATATTGTCACCTTGCTTATTCAACTTTTATGCAGAGTATATCAGGTGAAATGCTGGGCTGGATGAAGCACAAGTTGGAATCAAGATTGTCAGGAGAAATATCAATGACCTCAGATGTGCAAATGACACCACCCTTATGGCAGAAAGCAAAGAGAAACTAAAGAGCCTCTTGATAAAGGTGAAAGAGGAGAGTGAAAAGGCTGGCTTAAAACTCAACATTCAAAAAACGAAGATCATGGCATCTGGTCCCATCACTTCATGGCCAATAGATGACGAAACAATGGAAACAGTGAGAGACTTTATTTTGGGGGGTTCCAAAATCACTGTAGATGGTGACCGGAGCTATGAAATTAAAAGACACTTGTTCCTTGGAAGAAAAGCTATGACCAACCTAGACAGCATATTAAAAAGCAGAGACATTACTCTGCCAACAAAGGTCTGTCTAGTCAAAGCTATGGTTTTTCCAGTAATAATGTATGGATGTGAGAGTTGGACAATAAAGAAAGCTGAGCGCTGAAGAATTGGTGCTTTTAAACTATGGTATTGGAGAAAACGCTTGAGAGTCCCTTGGACTGCAGGATCAAACCAGTCAATTCTAAAGGAAATCAGTCCTGAATATTCATTAGAAGGACTGATGCTGAAGCTGAAACTCCAATACTTTGGCCACCTGATGCGAAGAACTGACTCCTTGGAAAAGACCTTGATGTTGGGAGATTGAAGGCAGGAGGAGAAAGGGATGACAGAGGGTGAGACGGTTGGATGGCATCACTGACTCAATGGACATAAGTTTGAACAAGCTATGGAAGTTGGTAAGCCTGGAGTGCTGCAGTCCATGGGGTTGCAAAGAGTCAGACACAACTGAGCGACTGAACTGAACTGACTGGAATACTAAAAATGAATACATAAATGAGAAAGAAATACATAGAAAAGAAAGAAACCTTGCTATTTGCAACAATATGGATGAACTTTAAGGGGATTATGTTAAGTGAAATGAGTCAGACATAGAAGACAAATGCTGCATGATCTTACTTATATGGAGATTTAAAAAAACACATAATAAATTCATAAATACAGAGAACAGATTGGTAGGTTGGAGGTTGGGTATAGGGTGTTAGAATGTATAAACTTACAACTATAAAATAAGATATGGGGATGTAATGTACAGACAGCATGGTGACTATAATTAAATAATACTGTATTGTATATTTGAAAGTTGCTAAGAGAGTAAAAAAAGATCTTCACGACCCAGATAATCACGATGATGTGATCACTGACCTAGAGCCAGACATCCTAGAATGTGAAGTCAAGTGGGCCTTAGAAAGCATCACTACAAACAAAGCTAGTGGAGGTGATGGAATTCCAGTGGAGCTATTTCAAATCCTGAAAGATGATGCTGTGAAAGTGCTGCACTCAATATGCCAGCAAATTGGGAAAACTCAGCAGTGGCCACATGACTGGAAAAGGTCAGTTTTCATTCCAATCCCAAAGAAAGGCAATGCCAAAGAATGCTCAAACGACCGCACAATTGCACTCATCTCACATGCTAGTAAAGTAATGCTCAAAATTCTCCAAGCCAGGCTTCAGCAATACATGAACCGTGAACTTCCTGATGTTCAAGCTGGTTTTAGAAAAGGCAGAGGAAGCAGAGATCAAATTGCCAACACCCTCTGGATCATGGAAAAAGCAAGAGAGTTCCAGAAAAACATCTATTTCTGCTTTATTCACTATGCCAAAGCCTTTAACTGTGTGGATCACAATAAACTGTGGAAAATTCTGAAAGAGATGGGAATACCAGACCACCTGACCTGCCTCTTGAGAAATCTGTATGCAGGTCAGGAGGCAACAGTTAGAACTGGACATGGAACAACAGACTGGTTCCAAATAGGAAAAGGAGTACGTCAAGGCTGTATATTGTCACCCTCCTAATTTAACTTCTATGCAGAGTACATCATGAGAAATGCTGGACTGGAAGAAACACAAGCTGGAATCAAGATTGCTGGGAGAAATATCAATCACCTCAGATATGCAGATGACACCACCCTTATGGCAGAAAGTGAAGAGGAACTCAAAAGCCTCTTGAGGAAAGTGAAAGTGGAGAGTGAAAAAGTTGGCTTAAAGCTCAACATTCAGAAAACTAAGATCATGGCATCTGGTCCCATCACTTCATGGGAAATAGATGGGGAAAGAGTGGAAACAGTGTCAGACTTTATCTTTGGGGGCTCCAAAATCACTACAGATGGTGACTGCAGCCATGAAATTAAAAGACACTTACTCCTTGGAAGGAAAGTTATGACCAACCTAGATAGCATATTCAAAAGCAGAGACATTACTTTGCCAACAAAGGTCCGTCTAGTCAAGGCTATGGTTTTTCCTGTGGTCATGTATGGATGTGAGAGTTGGACTGTGAAGAAAGCTGAGTAGCGAAGAATTGATGCTTTTGAACTGTGGTGTTGGAGAAGACTCTTGAAAGTCACTTGGGCTGCAAGGAGATCCAACCAGTCCATTCTGAAGGAGATCAGCCCTGGGATTTTTTTGGAAGGAATGATGCTAAAGCTGAAACTCCAGTACTTTGGCCACCTCATTGGAAGAGTTGACTCATTGGAAAAGACTCTGATGCTGGGAGGGATTGGGGGCAGGAGGAGAAGGGGACGACAGAGGATGAGATGGCTGGATGGCATCACTGACTTGATGGACGTGAGTCTGAGTGAACTCTGGGAGTTGGTGATGGACAGGGAGGCCTGGCGTGCTGCGATTTATGGGATTGCAAAGAGTCAGACACAACTGAGCGACTGAACTGAACTGAAGACAGTAAATCTTAAAAGCCTTCATCACAAGGAAAAAATTGTTTGTAACTGTGTATGACACATGTTAACTAGACTTACTGTGGTGATCATTTTGCAACATATACAAATATCAAATCATTATATTGTGTTGCTGCTGCTGCTGCTGCTAAGTCGCTTCAGTCGTGTCCGACTCTGTGCGACCCCACAGACAGCAGCCCACCAGGCTCCTCTGTCCCTGGGATTCTCCAGGCAAGAACACTGGAGCGGGTTGCCATTTCCTTCTCCAATGCATGAAAGTGAAAAGTGAAAGTGAAGCCGCTCAGTCGTTCCCAACTCTTAGTGACCCCACGGACTGCAGCCTACCAGGGTCCTCCATCCATGGGATTTTCCAGGCAGGAGTACTGGAGTGGGGTGTCATTGCCTTCTCCGTTATACTGTGTTAGGTTAGTGACAAAGTAATTGCAGTTTCAGACTGTGAATTTTAAATCATTATAACTAGGTTCAAACACATATTTATTAATCAAAATAGGAAAAATTACAGTCAACACACTTTTGCCAATGAGAAATAAGATTGTTTATTCCTGTAGCATAAAAATCCATGCTTTGGGATTCAATAAACTCTTGGAAAACATTTTTTGCCTCCTGTTGGTTGTGGAAGCATTTTCCCTGCAAAAAACTGTTGAGATGTTTGAAGAAGTGGTAGTTGGTTGGCAAGAGGTCAGGTGAATATGGTGGATGAGGCAAAACTTTGTAGCCCAATTTGTTCAACTTTTGAATCACTGGTTGTGTTACGTGCAGTCAGGCATTGTCATGGGGAAGGACTGGGCCCTTTCTGTTGACCAATGCTGGCTGCAGGCGTTGCAGTTTTCCATGCATCTCATCGATTTGCTGAGCATACTTCTCAGATGTAATGGTTTCACCAGGATTCAGAAAGTTGCAGTGGATAAGACGGGCAGCAGACCACCAAACAGTGACCATGATCTTTTTTTTTGGTGCAAGTTTGGCTGTGAGAAGTGCTTTGGAGCTTCATCTTGGTCCAACCACTGAGCTGATCATTGCTGGCTGTCATATAAAATCTACTTTTCATCGCATGTCACGATCAGATTGAGAAATGATTTGTTGTTGTGTACAGTAAAAGAAGATGACAGTTCAAAATATCTTTTTGATATTCAGTCAGCTCATGAGGCACCCACTTATCAGACTTGTTCACCTTTCCAACTTGCTTCAAATGCCACACAACCATAGAATGGTCAACATTGAATTCTTGGGCAACTTCTCATGTCGAGTCAGCTTTGATAATGCTCTCGGTTGGTGGTTGTCACCTTCTGGTGGCTGGCCACTACACTCCTCATCTTCAAGGCTCTCATCTCCTTTGTAAAACTTCTTGGACCACCACCACACTGTACACGCATTAGCAGTTCCTGGGCCAAATGTGTTGTTGATGTTGATAGTTATTTCTACTAATTTACAACCCATTTTGAACTCTTAAAAAAGCAATCGAATGTGCTTTTTTGTCTAACATCATTTCTATAGTCTAAAATAAATATAAAGTAAACAGCAAGTAACATGATTAGCACAAATCACAAATTGAGAAATGTGTGTTAAAATGACATATATGTGTACTTTCTTAGTCACTCAGTTGTGTCCGACTCTTTGTGACCCCATGGACTGCAGCCCTCCAGGCTCCTCTGTCCACGGGGATTCTCCAGGCAAGAGTACTGGAGTGAGTTGCCATGCCCTCCTCCAGGAAAATGATGTATAAACACATTTATTTAAGAATGTATTCCAATAGCAAATGGCAGATTTCAACAATGCAAAAACGCAATTACTTTTGCAACAACCTAATATAATACATCGGAGAAGGCAATGGCACCCCACTCCAGTACTTTTGCCTGGAAAATCCCATGGATGGAGGACCCTGGTAGACTGCAGTCCATGGGGTCGCTAAGAGTCGGACACGACTCAGCGACTTCACTTTCATGCATTGGAGAAGGAAATGGCAACCCACTCCAGTGTTCTTGCCTGGAGAATCCCAGGGACAGGGGAGCTTGGAGGGCTGCCGTCTCTGGGGTCGCACAGAGTCAGACACGACTGAAGCGACTTAGCAGCAATATAATACATCTGAAATTAATGTTATATTTCAATTATCCCTGAATTTTTTTAATGAACCAAATTTATTTTTTAAAAGAACAAACAAAACAGAACAACAACAACAAAAACAAAAAACACTTACCCAGGTTTTTTTCTCATTCAGCTTGCTAATATTTACCAAGTGGTGGCTTAGGGGTTAAGAATCCACCTGCCAATTCAGGAAATGCGGGAGATGCTGGTTTGATCCCTGGGTCAGGAAGATCCCCTGGAGGAGGAAACAGCAACCCATTCCAGTACTCTTCCTGGAGAATTCCCTGGAAAGAGGAGCCTGGTGGGCTGCAGTCCATGGGGTTACAAAAAGTTGAACATGACTGAGCACAGCCTAATAATAAATAACATAAGCCTCAGGCTGCACTGTATTCTTTCCAGGCATCTTCATCAGGGCCTGTCATTACACCCACTTTGCAGTGAGGAAACTGAAGCCTGTGTGGGTTAGTTTGTTCAAAGTCAGAAGTTAGGGAGGGGGCACACTCCCTCCAGCACTCTGTAAGAGAGCTGGCCCTGACCCGGGCCCCTCTATGGGGGCAGGCATTGCAGCGGGCTGCACACTGACCCCTGGCCAAAGCCTTTTTTTCTTTCACACTGGGGGAGAGGGGCCTTTGCTCAAACGGTCAAAAGTTAGCGTAGTTCTTCCTTGGGGGCTGGAAGATGATAAAGTGATATCTTCAAGTCAGACTGGAGCCCAGGGACTAGGGATGCAGGTTTGAAGGAATGCCCTGGGTTTGTGCATGTTTACGTTTCTCCTTTGTGGAACCGTGTGTGTGTCCCCTGCAGGTTGAGACAGGAAGCTGGGAAACCCCAGGTTCTGAGTTCTTGAAGCCTTCGGGAGCCTTATCCCCTCAACAAAGGCCTTGGGGTGGCCCCCTCTGGAGACCACCTACTCTCCATCCAGAGCCCCTTACCCACTCCAGACAGACGCCTCTTTCTTAACCCCTGCTCCGCTCTCATCCTGCACAATGACGCTCCAGGGCTCAGCCTGGAGGGAGAGCAGACCCCTCTCTCTGGATAATGTCAGGGACTGCAGTGTGAACAGTTTACCCAGCGTGGGGTCGGGGCAGTTGGGGAGGCCACAGGCTCTCTCTTTGTTTGGAAAGTTCTCTCCCATTCCTCTCCCACCTCCGGTCTGCGTTCTCTTCCTAAGAAAATAAAGGGCCTCTTCCTATTTCAGTCTCCCCGTCTCACAAAAACACTGCAGAAGAGTTTGGGGTGAATTGGCTTTTATTTGAAGATTTTTTTCCCTAATCATTTCTACTTTCCACGCTATTTCTCTATTCCCCGACCCCTTCCTCTTTCTCGCCCCCTCTATGTCACGTTCATTCTCTCCTCACCCTCTCCTCCTGTGGGCCCCCTTCCTTACCTTCCTGCATTTCCCCAACCCCCTTAACCCAGCCCTCCGTTCTCCCTGCTCCAGCCTCTCCCTCTTTCCTTTGGCTCCATCCTACGTTGAGCGTTCTCCTCCCCTCCTCCGCCCTCTCCCTGGCCCCATCCACACATTTGGATCAGCAATTTCTGATGGAGATCAGGAGCTGTGCCCATTCTCTGCACAACAGACAGTGGGGCTTTGGGAAATAGAAACTGTACTGAAATCTGTGAATGTCTGGACGGCTGGAGCCTCAGGGACAGAGAAGGAAAATGTAGGTATATGGGGGGAGGAGGTGTATTTTCTTATACCGCTAATAAAAATACATTCCAATGGCGTTATTATTATGCTTATGGGTGGTAATTGCTTTGGAGTGCTATTCTTTGCAAGGCAATCAGCTTTGAGAATGATTGAATTTCACTTTGGTACTAGACTAGCCCTTCACGCGAGTCAGCTGGGTCCCAGCAGAAACTGGTACAGCAGATCAGTTGTTTTCTCCAAGGCCATGCTCCCAAACCCTGGCTGCAAGATGATCCCGACTCACCTTTGTCATTTCTTCCTTGGTTCAATTAGATGAAGGGTTTATCCTCTTGGTGAATGAATGGTTTGATGATCCTTTAAAAATGTTAAGATATTTACTGTTTTATTTCTGCTTAGGATTATTTCTTTTTGTTTAGGAATTTCAGAGGGAATACTCCTCTGAAATTCATGACTTATCTAAAGAGGCATATAAAAAAACCATTGAAAGAATAAAAAGTTGTTCAACATCACCTGAAGACCTTGTATCCTTAAACAAACAAACAAAGAACTATAGCTGTCAACTCAAAAGGTTTTATTTTTATTTTTGTTCTTGTCATATTGCTTGGAAGAGATACAGTTACAAATGCTTATAAAATAGCTTGCACTGTGAAAGACTATCAGTTAATTTATAAACTTGCTTTGTTTCTAATGGATCATTTGGAAACCTGGGGAATGTATCTGTTAAATTTTCACATCTACAAAGCCTCTGTTTATTCAATTAGAAAGGTTTCTGAGTAGTAAAGTCAAGGTACGCGATAAGACTACCTTTATGTTTTATACCAGGAAACACAAAATAAAATCACAGCACAAAATGAAATTTCAGAGCAATATAGTTGTAGCAATAAAAAAAAAAGTAGTGAAAATGGTATACACAGATAATAGAATATTATTTGGCCTTAAAAGAGAAGGAAAACCTGTCATATGCTACAACATGGATGAATCTTGAGGACATAATGGTAACTGAAATAATCCAGTTACATAAAAGACAGGTACTGCAGGCTTCCACTTACATGAGGTATCCAAACTGGTCAAACTCTTGTGAACAGAAATTGAAACAGTCATTTCCAGGGCTGAGGAGAGGGAGAAAAGAATTATTCACTGCGTATATAGAGTTTCAGTTTTGTGAGAGAAAGAAGTTTAGAGATCTGGTGTCTAATGAGATACATATGGTTAACTCTGCTGTCCACCTCAAAGGGGTTAAGATGAAAAATTTTATGTTATGTATAAAGTTTAAGGTAAAAACACAGTTTTTAAAAAAGTAGTGAAAATTAGACTTGTAAATCCGTGTTAGCTATTTGAAGGGACAAGAATTAGCTGGGCATTGAGAAAAGAGATATGGCTAAGTAATCATAATAAAATCACATAAGTGTTGCCTTATCAGGGTTTCCATCACTCTTAACACCAAAGCTACTTGTCCTTTGCTCTGAGAGCCAGTTAAGCTATGGAGAAACGTGTCCTCATAAATTAAGGGTTGAGCTTGAGCATGGATTTTGAATTATTTATATTTGAAGATTTCTGATAGGTCTCCATCGCCCTTTTAATGTATCTTCTTTTATGTATGTGTGTATATCTATATGTATTGCTACGATATTTGGCTTGTGGGATCTTAGTTCCCCAACCAGGGATTAAACCCAGAGCCTTGGCAGTGAAAGCGCAGAGTCCTAAACACTGGACCACCAGGGAATTCCCAATGTCTTTTCCTTTGAAAGGGAACATGATAATATTAGAATTTCATTGCTGTGTGGCAACATCTGAAATTTCTACTGCCCCCAAAACAACTCCGTAACAAGAGAGGCCCCCACTCCAACCAGTTTAGACATCACCTGAAGCTTTTCCTTAGATGGGGTCATTTTTAGAGTAACACAGCAGGGTGTGAGTTATGGGACCTACCTCCAAACTTTTCTCTCCAACTATCATTGACCCCTGAAATTCTACTATTTGAGAGTCATCCCTTTGTGTTAAACATTGTCCTCCCCTCTAAGATCTCTTTTGAAACTCAGGAAAGGAGGAGGGCATTAAGACTCTGTGCATCTTAACCTTTTTTTTGTCTGTTTGCTTTGAGCATTTATGGACATCTTCTCAGAAAAAAAATGCACTCATGCAAAAACTGAAAAATTTTTTACAAGTTCTGATGGTTCACAGGAACACCCTACCCTGACCGCCCACCAAAGTTGTTCCTGGCTGGGTGACTCTGTAAGCACCTTGGGCAGGGAACCCTGGGGTGACTGAATGGGGCTAGGAGGGAGGCTCACAAGGGAGGGGAAATGTGTATACACATGGCTGATTCACATCGCTGTACAGCAGAAGCTGACACAACATTGTAAAGCGAGTAAACTCCAATGAAAAAGTAAATGAATAAAACTGGCAAGTGAAAAAAAGAAGAAGAAAAGATGAGTGGAGAGGATGGAGGGCCCAGGGAGCTAATTTGTGTTTTCAAATTTGCCTGTAGCAATAACAATTAGGTGCTTTTTAAGTGTTCACTATGTACTAGAAATGCAATAGACACTCAATGAGATAATGCAGATCAATAAAGCACTTAGTCATTATTTACTCATGTGATGGTTGCAGTGACACCATGGGGATTATTAGCCCATCTTGCACGTGAGGGACGCTGAGGTTCAGGGAAGTGAAGTAACTGAGCCCGGGTTCCTTGCTCAGGGTGGTCTGAGCCCACAGGTGTGGCTCTCCTTGTTGACCTGGGCAGGTGCTGTCATCACCTGCTGACCCGAGGCCTCCTCCACCTTCCCTGAAGCCTCCTGGGTTTTCCTTCTGGGCTGAGAATCCTTACCCTGCTGGCTCAGGTCCCCTATGCACTGTGGGGCTGACCGAGAATGGCTGGGAGGGCCTGGCGGCCCTGTGGGGATACCTCTGTTGTCTCTGTCTTTCAGTGAGCAACTTCCCTGTAGCCTTCCTCTTTTGGAGATGGTGGCCTGTCCCCACTGGTCCCTTCCAGCCTGCTCCCTTTGGGTCACACTTAACACAGATAGGAGCTTTAAAGATAAGAAGAGTGGATGGTCAATGGAAGAATTGCTCTTTGCCTGTAGGATGATGGTACCATATTGACCCTACCAGAGTGGTCCGGTGACTGCTTGCAGTGCTTCATATTCATACATTCATGTATTCACTCATTCATTCCTTTGATTTTTTTTTTTTTGTTTGTTTGTTTTTGAGCAACTACTTCATGCCAGACTCTGTACCCAGCACGGGGAATACAGCACAGTATGGCACTGCCCTTGTCCCAGAGGGCCTTCTCATGACCAGGAGACAAAGCAGCAGGAAAAGTCTATCCAGGGTTGGGAGCAGGAAGCATAAAGGAGAGGGTCAATTCTATCTGGTAGAGTCAAGTAACTTCAAAGAGAGGGTGGCCTTGACATTCACTTTGGACGCTAGGTAAGAGTTCGCTAGGTGCACTGGGTGGGGACGAAAATTAATCATGAACGCAGAAGGCAAAGACACGAGTTGGATGCCACGAACTTGAACGCAAAAACATTTTATACCTTTATTTGAACTACCCTCTACCTGAACTTTAGCCTCCTCTTCAAGGGCAAACTGCAGTCGTGCTAACAGCCCCTGAGACTTGGTCACCCACAGACAGCATGGTTCTCTGACTATCACAAGGAAAGGGTGGCAGATATTTCAAAACATTGTCACAAACAAAAAGATGTCAGTTATCAGACCCACTGATATGCCTTGTAATACTACATGTTATTTCAAAACCACATATATTACTATACACAAACTTTATTTTTAAGAACTATTTTGATAATGGTGTTTTGATATAATTGGTTGCCTTTGGGACATGGCACATTTTATTTTAGGCATTGAAAAACATTTTACTAGGAAGAAGTCCACAGGCTTCACCAGAGAGCCAGAGGAGTGTACGAAACAAAAATAAGTTTAAGCACTGTGCCTGGGAGTGCTTTAAGCAGCAAATGTCCTGATCCCTGTAGTATATTCAAGAGCTCACCCAAGCAGCCGTGTCCTTTAGGAGGGGATGGCCACAGTCCAGAGGGGAGACAGTGGGGAGTGGAAGAACAGTAGAAGCAGGGGCAGTGAGAGGCTGGGATGGCTCAGGAGAGGTTAAGAAGCTCTGGGGCTCATCCCCATGTTCGGGGCCCTCTACTTTACGCTACTGTAGGCAAGACCCCCAGCATTCTGGAGTCTGGCACCCAGGATATACTGCCTCCCATCCCCCACTGCCTGAGTCCTTGGCTCACACAGGAGCCTCTTCCCTGCCTCCCTCACCCCCTGGCTGCTCTAAGCCACCCCGGAAGCCTTCCTTCAAACCTACTGTCTCATGCCTGCGACAGCCCCATCTGGCCCCACCACCGCTGTACCCAAGAGACACAAAGATCTCAGAGACAATTGGCCACTTGTTCCCCAGATGGGAGAGGTGCCTGGGGATTGGTGGAGAAGGGGGCGGGGAGGGGAGGGGGAGGTGGAGGAGGACGATGCCAAGGGGAAGGAGGAATTGGGATTCCTGGAATTTCTGCCTCCTGAGCCAACACCCAAGAGCGAGCCGGGCAATAACAGAACTTAGCTGCACACAGGACTTTGGCCTTGGGGACCTGAGACATGTGTATCTGGGCGATGGCTCACCAGGCACTGGGGCTGCAGAGGCTCAGAGCCCCACACCTTATTATGGGATTCATAACACATAAGGGGCTATTCATTTAATATCATAAGGGGCTGGAATCTCTGCCCTGGTCACAAAGCACCTCAGTCCTCAAACCAGCTACCCAAACCTTCTCCTATCCTTGTGTCGGCGACCCAAGCTGACCTGATCTGGAAAAGCCTTTGGTTGGAACCTTACTGAAGGTGAACATGTTGGGTGCACAGTCCAGCCCCTTTACTCTTTACCACCGTACTGTCAGGGGACAGAGGGGGCTAGTCTAAGCCATGCTGTGATAGGAGTCATGGGCATTGAGTGCTTCTCACATGTCAGGCACTGCAATCAGCGCTGAAACACGTCACTGCGTCTAACCTCGCAAAGACCCTCTAAGGTAAGCCTGGTAATTATCTGCCTTTTACCTGTGAGGAAACTGTGATTCAGGGAGGGGAAGTAACTCACCCAGTCTGGTGGGTGAGGAAGTCAGGATGGGGACCCAGGTTGGTCTGGTGGCAGAGACCTCTGAGTACTTAGACAAGGTGGGACCCTAGTGAGTTTTGTGCCTCCAGCATCCGGTCCCATATCCCTGCAAAGTCAGATTTTTACCTACGGGGGCACAGCAGTGCTGGCCCTGCTACTGATTTCGAAGCTGAACACCTAAGGCACAAGGAAAGCCCAGCTGAGGGTCTCTTCATTTGCCAAGAGGCGGTACCTACACAGGAAAGCTTCCCTACCTAGGGTGAAAATTATTGGTGCTCAGAGGTAGTGGAGAGAAAAATGTCCAGGGACCACAGCTGCCCCTTCTTTCCAGCAAGCCCTTCCCAGAGGGACAGGGAGACACTGAAGGCCACCTCGGCCTCAAACCTGCTCTCCCCTCACTGCCTGACGCCAGGGGGCCATTCCTGAAGGACTGGCGTCCTAGGCAGTGAGTGTCAGTGGCTGTCAACCTCCCCAGAAGGGAGACAAAGTGGTGCCCCCATGGGAAGTACCCAACACCACCCTGAAATAGACTTGCCCTAAACTGAACTTGAATGTGATGAAGTCTCTAGCTACAACTACATTCCTAGGGAATACAGGGGACAGAGGAATGTGTTAAACTAAACCACAGGGGTTTAATTGATAAAATCCAAGTCAAATGACTTGGTTTCTTTAACAAATAAGTCACAGGGAAAAAAGAAAAGAAAAACAGAGAGGCAGGGAGAAAGATTCAGCAGAGATCTATAGATTTCAAGGGACTTTAAAGAGAGCAATTACATGTAGAGACTTCATTTGGTTCTTGATTCTAACAGTAATAAAAATAAAAGAGCTTACCAATTTCTAACTTTTAAGAAATAATTAGAGCTATTCTGTATAAAAAAAGCTACAAGGATGTATTGTACAACACAGGAATTATAGCCAAAAGTTTGTAACAACTATAAGTGGAGTATAACCTTTAAAAATTGTGACTCACTATACCATACACCTGTAACTAACATAATATTGTACATCAACTATACTTCAATTAAAAAAAATTTTTTTTTAAAGAGACAATTGGGAAAGTGAACATCATCAAATGGACATTTGATGATTTTAAGGAATTTTGGTTAATTTTTTGCTGGACCACTGGCCATCTGATACCTAATTTTTTTTTATTGTGACAAAATATAGTAACAAAATTTACTACTTTAATCATATTTAAGCTTATAATTCAGTGGTCTTAAGTACATTCCCAATGTTATTAGACCATCACCCTATTCATTCCCAGAAAAAATTCCTTATGATTATACAGTGGAAGTGAGAAATAGATTTAGGGGACTAGATCTGATAGAGTTCCTGATGAACTATGGAAGGAGGTTCGTGACATTGTACAGGAGACAGGGATCAACAACATCCCCATGGAAAAGAAATGCAAAAAAGCAAAATGGCTGCCTGGGGGGGCCTTACAAATAGCTGTGAAAAGAAGAGAAGCGAAAACCAAAGGAGAAAAGGAAAGATATAAGCATCTGAATACAGAGTTCCAAAGAATAGCAAGAAGAGATAAAGAAAGCCTTCCTCAGTGATCTGCAAAGAAATAGAGGAAAACAACAGAATGGGAAAGACTAGAGATCTCTTCAAGAAAATTAGAGATACCAAGGGAACATTTCATGCAAAGGTGGCTCGATAAAGGACAGAAATGGTATGGACCTAACAGAAGCAGAAGATATTAAGAAGAGATGGCAAGAATACACAGAAGAACTGTTCAAAAAAGATCTTCATGACCCAGGTAATCACAATGGTGTGATCACTGACCTTGAGCCAGACATCCTGGAATGTGAAGTCAAGTGGGCCTTAGAAAGCATCACTACAAACAAAGCTAGTGGAGGTGATGGAATTCCAGTTGAGCTATTCCAAATCCTGAAAGATGATGCTGTGAAAGTGCTGCACTCAATATGCCAGCAAATTGGGAAAACTCAGCAGTGGCCACAGGACTGGAAAAGGTCAGTTTTCATTCCAATCCCAAAGAAAGGCAATGCCAAAGAATGCTCAAACTACTGCACAGTTGCACTCATCTCACACGCTAGTAAAGTAATGCTCAAAATTCTCCAAGCCAGGCTTCAGCAATACGTGAACCATGAACTTCCTGATGTTCAAGCTGGTTTTCGAAAAGGCAGAGGAACCAGAGATCAAATTGCCAACATCTGCTGGATCATTGAAAAAGCAAGAGAATTCCAGAAAAATATCTATTTCTGCTTCATTGACTATGCCAAAGCCTTTGACTGTGTGGATCACAATAAACTGAGGAAAATTCTGAAGGAGATGGGAATACCAGACCACCTGACCTGCCTCTTGAGAAACCTATGTGCAGGTCAGGAAGCAACAGTTAGAACTGGACATGGAACAACAGACTGGTTCCAAATAGGAAAAGGAGTACGTCAAGGCTGTATATTGTCACCCTGCTTATTTAACTTATATGCAGGGTACATCATGAGAAACGCTGGGCTGGAAGAAGCACAAGGTGGAATCAAGATTGCCGGGAGAAATATCAATAACCTCAGATATGCAGATGACACCACTCTTATGGCAGAAAGTGAAGAGGAAGTAAAAAGCCTCTTGAGGAAAGTGAAAGTGGAGAGTGAAAAGGTTGGCTTAAAGCTCAACATTCAGAAAACTAAGATCATGGCATCTGGTCCCATCACTTCATGGGAAATAGATGCAGAAAGAGTGGAAACAGAGTCAGACTTTATTTTTGGGGCTCTAAAATCACTGTAGATGGTGACTGTGGCCATGAAATTAAAAGATGCTTACTCCTTGGAAGGAAAGTTATGACCAACCTAGATAGCATATTCAAAAGCAGAGACATTACTTTGCCAAAAAAGGTCCGTCTAGTCAAGGCTATGGTTTTTCCAGTAGTCATGTATGGATGTGAGAGTTGGACTATGAAGAAAGCTGAGTAGCGAAGAATTGATGCTTTTGAACTGTGGTGTTGGGGAAGACTCTTGAGAGTCCCTTGGACTGCAAGGAGATCCAACCAGTCCATTCTAAAGGAGATCAGCCCTGGGATTTCTTTGGAAGGACTCATGCTGAAGCTGAAACTCCAGTACTTTGGCCACCTCATGCGAAGAGTTGACTCATTGGAAAAGACCCTGATGCTGGGAGGGATTGGGGGCAGGAGGAGAAGGGGACAACAGAGGATGAGATGGCTGGATGGCATCACCGACTCGATGGACATGAGTTTGAGTGAACTCTGGGAGTTGGTGATGGACAGGGAGGCCTGGCGTGCTGTGATTCATGGGATCTCAAAGAGTCAGACACGACTGAGCGACTGAACTGAACTGAATTGTTGGCATTGTGGTTTTAGAAAAAGACATTCTTGGACTTCCCTGGCAGTCCAGTGGTAAAGACTCCACACTTCTGTTGCAGGGGGGTGGGTTCCATCCCTGGTCTGTGAACTAAGATCCCACATGCAGCTTGGCCTTAAAAAAAAAAAAAAAGACATTTTTCGTTTTAGAGATTAAATCAAACATTCAAAGAATCTTGTCACTTCTCTGGTTTTCTGTTGCTCAAGGATAAAGTCCTGCATACCTACCATGACCTCTGGATCCAACCCCTGCCTGCCCCTCCGGTCATCTCTCCCACCACCATCTCGGGCCACTGTCTCTGACTCAGCCATGCGGCCTTCATGCCAGGACCACATGGTGAGTTTCAAGGGCATTTCTGTCTTTGTTGGGGTCCCTTCTTCCATACATTACATTTTATAAATGTATTAACATGAAGAACAACGCATGAATATTTACACTTAAAACGTTTTCTTCAACCCAAAGTCTATTTCTTTTCTTCTGATTTTAAAAGAAATTAAAATATTTGCATGAGCTCCTTTCAATGTGGTGGGCCCCTGACAGCGTATCCATGATGGCTAATGGAGATATCAGCCTTTTCACAAATTCAGTCTCTACCTCCCCAAACATTCTTCCCCCACCACTTCCATCTTCGTGAGACCTACTCTTCCTTGCTGGCCTTCCATGGACTTCCCTGGTGGCTCAGATGGTAAAGCGTCTGTCTACAATGCGGGAAACCTGGGTTTGATCCCTGGGTTGGGAAGATTCCCTGGAGAAGGAAATGGCAACCCACTCCAGTACTCTTGCCTAGAAAATCCCATGGACGGAGGAGCCTGGTGCAGGCTACTGTCCATGGGGTCACAAAGAGTCGGACACGACTGAGCGACTTCACTTTCACTCTTCCTTGGAGAAGACTTCTCTGACCACCCCAAGTCCTCATGATGAGCTCACGGCCCCATCACACGTACTCTTGCTTCCCCACCCCCTGGCTTCACGAGCAGCATCACAGTTAGAGAATCATGTATTAATGTGCGCTGTTCTTTTCTTTGTTTCACTGGGTCTTTGTTGCAGCTCACAGGCTTTCCTACTTGCTGAGAGCAGGGGTTACTCTTGTTTGCCGTGTGCGGGCTTTTCATCGCGGTGGCTTCCCTTCTTGTGGAGCACAGGCTCTAGAGCGAGGGCCCAGGAGTTGCGCTGTGAGGGCTGAGTTGCCCCGCAGTGTGTGGAATCTTCCTGGACCAGGGATTGAACCCATGTCCCCTGCATTGTCAGGTGAATTCTTAACTGCTGGACCACCAGGGAAGTCCAATCGTGTGCTTCTTTGTTGTCTCCCCAACTAGGCTGTCTGTCTCTGTGATCCTGGCACCCAGTCCTGTGCCGGATGCTTAGTAATAAATATTTGCTGAGTAGATAAATACATCCGAGGTGGGAAGGGATACCAGTGGTGTTTTAAAACAATCAAATAAGAGAAAGAAAAATGTCTGAAGAGAAATACACCAAAAGGTTAACCATATTTTTAGGGGGTGGGGAGGGGGTTAGGGGAGGATAGTAGGAGTTCAGAAAGAGTGGTAAGTTGAAGAGTGAATTTTACAAAGTTGCTAAGAAACTAGATCTTAAGCTAAATGTCCTCACCACAAAAAAAGTAATGATAATTATGTGATTGAGGGAGGCTGTTAGCTAATGCTATGGTGGTAATCACATTGCAATACACAAACGTATTAAATCAATGTGTTGTTTACCTTAGACTTGCTCAGTGTTATATGTCAAATGTCTCAACAAAAAAGAGAGAGTGATTTTTAGTTTCCTGGTTATACTTAAGTGTATTTTCAAATTCTATCTCAATGACCACCTGTGTCTTGTGTCTTAAAAATATAAAAACCAAACAGCAGAGAAACATTCTTTCCAGATAGTGCTAAAAGAAAAAGTCTATTGTCTACAACCTCCTTGAAGCATGACTGTGTCTGTCTTGTTCTCTGTGATGATATCCCTTGCAATAGGCATATTGTTGTGGTTTAGTCACTTCAGTCATGTCCAACTCTTGGCAACCACACGGACTGTAGCCCACCAGGCTCCTCATGGGATTTTCCAGGCAAGACTACTGGAGCGGGTTGCCATTTCCTTCAGGGGCTCAGTCATTATTACTGACTGACCAAATGCTGATCCTTGGGGTCTGGATTAGAGATGGGAGCCGCTGACAGCAGGAAGGAGGCTGTTGTTTTGCCTGGATAAGGATGAGAGGGGAATGATGCACGGTCTGCTGAAGTTGGAGAATATGGGACCTCTTAGAGGTAGGACTCTCAGGACTGAGAGAGAAAGAATTCATTTAGCCTGGACAACTGCACGGATTGCAGAGAGAGTCCAGGGGAGGGGGAGAGATAATGAGCTGACCTTGGGCTTTTTACAGGTAAGATGCTCTTGGCACACCTGGAAGAAGAGGCCCAGACAGCAGTGAGGATGAAGGACCAGGAGTTCAGGAATCTGAAGAACCAGATTCGGGGGTTACAGCACCCAGATGGTGTTTGTTGGCAACTGCCTTCTCCCCAGTGGATCAAACTGCTCCGCTCCTGTTCTCGGGCTGGAAAACCAAAATGTTGGCAGCTGAGGCTTGCTTCAGAGCTCTTGGAGAGGAAGAGGAAGCTTCACTGAGACAAGGATGCAAACTGATCCCAGGGGTAAGACAGAAACTGGGGAGAACTGGCTCAGCCTCTGAACTGAGGACCAGAACCAAAACAGCCATCAATTACATGTACTGAGTCAGAATCCAAGCTGAGGTTTAAGAAAACAAGCACACAGGGACATAGAGAGGCAGCTCTTTCTACTCAGTGACAACCACTGCCTAAGACCAACTGAATCGTCTTTCAGCTCATGCCCGGACGGGAACCACTTCTCATTCCTAGCACGTCCTTGCTCTGAAATGGGCCTATGAGTCACTGGGAAAAGAGGATTCGATTAACCAAGATTCAATTCGACTACAGCTGTGGCCAAAAAGTGGGGTGTGCCTGCAGGACAAGCCTTCCCCTTGGGCAGCCAGGTTGCCTTGTACCCTGTTCAGGCCTGCTGTCTGTCACCGTGCCCCGATCTCACCATCAGGGGGTGTGCCACTGGGGAGAAGGTATGACAGCCTCCAAAGATCTTATTTCAAAATGTAAATGTTCCGTTAAGGTAGCACATCCCAGAGGCTAAGAACTTGTTGCGAATTTACTTCTCAGTTCTCTTTTCTCCTGGAGGGGTTGCTAGGACCAGCACTCTGAGAGAAAGGAAGATTAACGAGGGAGAAGGAAAGGACAGAGGTCGTTGTGCAATTTGTTGTAATGCATGGAGTGGGAGAGGGTTGGGTGGTGCGGCTTGAAAACTGTGGGCACGAGGCGGGGAAGGGTCTGCAGGAAGTGCAGCTATGCTATACCAGATGTGTGTGGGGACCAGTAGAGCTGATCCTCTAAGTAGCTCACCTCCTTCCTGTGCCTTTGTGGATTGTTCTGAGTGGTCCACGAATGGTCCATGATTGTTCCTCAACGTTATAGAAAGCTCTTCTTCCAGCGACCTTTCCTTATACTGACAGTGAACTTTGAATCTCTTGGCATCACACGGGACAATCTCTGTTTCCTAAGAGGGGCCCATTGTTAGCTGGAAGAGAAAAGCCCAGCCAGAAACCAAGCATCCAGAAGGTATAGTAATCACTTTCAACAGATTTTGCACACACCTATTCATCTAAGCTTATAATGTCTTTAACAAACATCCTATATTCCCTGGTGGTTCAGAGGTTAGTGTCTGCCTCTAATGCGGGAGACCTGGGTTTGATCCCTGGGTGGGGAAGATCCCCTGGGGAGAATCCCATGGACGGAGGAGCCTGGTGGGCTACAGTCCACGGGGTTGCAAAGAGTCGGACACAACTGAGCAACTTAACTTTCACTTTTCATAGCATCTGCGTATAAGAAAGAGCTCCACCAACAGCTGTAGTCTCTAGGCTCTGCAGACACCTTCAAGTTCGGCAGACAGCTATATATTTCCAAGCAATTACTCTTTAAAACTGTGATTTCAAATTTAAAAAACACTTAACAGGATTTCCCTTGTGGTCCAGTGGTTAAGAATCTGCCTGCCAATGCAGTGGACATGGGTTCAATCCCCAGTCTGGGAAGATCCCACATGTCTTGAAGAAACTAAGTGTGTGCTCCAGAACCACTGAGCCCACCTGCTGCAACTACTGAGGCCTGTGCGCCTAGAGCCTGTGCTCTGCAACGAGAGAAGCCAGCGCAACGAGAAGCCCGCACACGGTAACCAGAGAGAAGTCCCCACTCACTGCAACTAGAGAAAGCCCATGCGCAGCAGTAAAGACCCAGGGCAGGCCCCTCCCCACCCACCCAAACAAACAAACAGAAAAATCAGAGAAAAATTTATAGACCAGAGGCTCTGCAAATAGGGGTAGGCGCCGCAAACAGCTGTGCCAGCTGTGAGATGTGTGAAGAACTACAGGCTTTGCAAAAGGAGACAAGCTCTGTGAACATCTGCAGTCTACAAGTGCCTGCAGGTTCTGCAAACAGCTATAGGTTCTGCAAACAGTTAGACAATAGGCTAAAAGTATCAATCACAGGCCCAAACCCGAGAACGCTATTAGAGCTTTTGAAACTGATCATCCCTTTAAACAGGAAATACTTACTAGAATAAAGATGGGAAAGGATGGGAGAAGGGCAAGTAAATTTGATAAAAAACAGTTAGGGGCTCTGGTTGGGTTGAAAATGTGTCCACATAATTCAACAAACATTTGGATGTGCTGAGAACAGTGCCAGGTACAGTGAGAAATGTGGAGAGCTATGTGCTCTCACTGATCTTGGAAATTCAGATGCCCCCTGGGCCCTTTCTGATAGCCCTTGGGAATACCCACACACAGCCTGGTTTCCTTCTAAGTCATGATTACTGTGTACCTGGCTAATGCCCTGGTTATCAACCAGAGCAATAAAAGCATATCACAATCCACTTGAATACTGGATGCAAAGGTGATTGACACCTCTGCCAATGGCTGCTGGCATCGGGGCTGGGACAACCTTGCCTGTGGGAACACAGGTAATTTAAGGGCAAAGAATGGACCAGGACTGGGGCCAGGACTCCACGCAAGGCATCACCCCAGTACATGATCCCTGCATGCTCCTGTGTCCCTAGGTTCCAGAGAAGCATGGGAATGAGGCTGAAGCATTTGCTTGATTAAAGCAGGCTTCTGGGAGGAGATGATGGGCTTGGAGCATAGACACACCAGCTGACAGCTGGGGAGAAAGATGGCTGTCCCTGGTGGCTCAGCTGGTTAAAAAAACAAAAAACAACAAAACACGCCAGCCAGTGCAAGAGACAGAAGAGATGCAGGTTCCATCCCTGAGTGAGGAGGATCCTCTGGAGAAGGAAATGGCAACCTGCTCCAGCATTCTTGCCTGGGACATCCCATGGAGATCTGGGAGGGTACAGCCCATGTGGTCGCAAAGAGTTGGACACGATTGAGCATGCACAGAGTGCCATATGTACAAGCGAGAGGAAAGGAGTAGTCCTGGAGGAACATTGAGGCCAATGCACAGACGCCTTCTGGCTGTGTGGCCTTGGGAAGATGATTTAACCTCTCTGAGCTTCAGTTGCATATTCTCTGGAAAGTGGGGATAGTAATATAGGACCCACCTCATAGGGTTGTAGTAAGGATTAGATAAGTAAAGTGCTCAGAATGGCAAGAAGCTTGGAGTTCTAACCACTGGACCTACAGGGAATTCCCTGTCTCACTGTTCTTTACTGTCACACAGTACACTCAAGTCTGAGGTCAAGGTGTTGGCAGGACTGGTCCCTCCTGAGAGTGTGAGGGAGCATCTGTTCTGTGCCTCTCTCCTAGGCAGGATGGCAAGCGTTGACATTCTTTGACTTGAAGACCCCTTACCCCGATCTCTGCTTTTATATGGCATTCTCCTAGTGTGTGTGTCTATGTCCAAATTCCCCCTTTTTATAAAGACACCAGTCACATTGCATTAGGGCCCACCCTAATGACCTCATCTTCTCTGACCATCTGTAAAGACTCTATTTCCAAGTAAGGTCACATTCTGAGTGGCAGGGTTTCAGCGTTTTTGGAGAAGACACAACCCATAAAAGTAATGATGAGGATGGTGATGGTAGTGGTGGTAATGGTGTCTTTCCTTCCTTGTGCCTCTCTCTGCCTGATTGAACAGTTTAAAGAAATGCCTGTTCACTGCCTGATGTTAGGCCCTGTCCATTTTAGGCTCAGAGTAAACATCTACAGCAGGGCTTCCCTGGTGGCTCAGAGGTAAAGAATCCACCTGCCAAGGCAGGAGATGCAGGTTTGATCCCTGGGTTGGGAAGATTCCCTGGAGGGCAACCCACTCCAGTGTTCTCGCCTGGGAAATCCCATGGACAGAGGAGCCTGGCAGGCTACATACAGTCCATGGGGGTCACAAAGACTCAGACACGACTTAGTGACTAAACAACAACAACCACAAAACACCGAGTGCATTGAATCGCAGTCGACCCCACCCCGCCTGATCTTGCTGGGTGTTTTGAAGTTGGAAATTCCCTACTCCTTGTTCTGGGTCCCCTCTCCAATCCGAGACAGAAGACTACATGGGGTGGGAAAACTCAGCCCAGGAAGCAGGAAGCAAGTTTTTTGAGCCAGCATCACTGTATCGATATTCCCAAGGTTCTGAGCAAGCAAGGCAGGAGGCCATGTTGTTTTACACATGTCTGTATAAACAGATGGCAGGGAAACACTCCGTTGTGACAGGAAGGGATGATAAGGCATGAAGAGTCATAAACACTTTGGCACAACCTTCATCCCAGCTGAGCCCGGGCTCCATGTTTGCTCAGGTGTGGCCCTTCTCTTGCCACAGCTCGGATTGCATCACCTGTTGCCCTAGAAGAGAAGGGGTTAATCTGGGGGATGTAAAATAAATAAGCACACACTCCTTGGCAACACTACCACCCACCCTCTTACACGCACAGCATACCTCCTGAGAATAATCACACATTCTCATGCGTTACATAACAACAGTCCCCTCCTTAGCTTCCCTGCAGTTTGCAAAGCATTTGGATACACTTCATTTTTACATATCTTAAATATTTTTAGACCATTTCAACTTTACAGAAACTCTGCAAGGACAGTGCTAAGAATGCCCTTGTCCCTTTTATCCAGATTCTTCAACATCTCTCCATATTTTGTCCCTTTTATCCAGATTCTTCAACATTTCTCCACATTTGCTTTGTCACCTTCTCTCTCTCTCTCTCTTTTTAACATATTTAATTTAATTATTTATTTGGCTGCATCTAGGTCTTATTTGCGTCATGTGGGATCTTTTCCTGTGAGCCCAATAGTTGCAGTGTGCAGAACTCAGTTGCTCTGTTGCATGTGGGATCTTAGTTTCCTGACCAGGGATCGAACCCGTGTCTCCTGCTGTGGAAAGCAGATACTTCACCACCGTACCATCAGGGAAGTCCCACCTGTCTTTTAATAAACACCCATTAGGGCTTCCCTGTTGGCTCACTGGTAAGGAATCTGCCTGCCAATGCAGGAGACACAGTTTAGATCCCTGATCCCGGAAGACTCCACGTACTGCAGGGCCTGTGCACCACACCTACTGAACTCTGTGTCTCGAGCCCGTGAGAAGCAACTGCTGAGCTGACATGCCACACCTACTGAAGCCTGAGTGCCCGAGAACCTGTACTCTGCAACAAGAGAAGCCACCAAAATGAGAAGCTCGTGTACTAGTGAGTAGCCCCTGCTCGCCACAACTAGAGAAAATCCCTTGCAGCAATGAAGACCCAGTACAGTCAAAAATAAATAAATAAATAAAATTTATTAACAATTAAAGCATTATTTGTTTAACCATATATTTATGACAGACTTTAATAGCCCAGACGGTAAAGCATCCGCATGCAATTCAGGAGACCCAGGTTCGGTCCCTGGGTCGGGAAGATCCCCTGGAGAAGGAAATGGCCACCCATTCCAGTATTCTTGCCTGGAGAATTCCATGGACAGAGGAGGCTGATGGGCTATAGTCCATGGTGTTGTAAAGAGTCAGATATGACTGAGTGACTTACACACACACACACACACACACATCATTCTCTGAGCATTTTGTTATATTCTGGCACAAGCAAATGTCCCAGGCTCCTTTGTACTTTCCCTGCTCTGGCCCTGGAATCAGCCATTGCTACAGGAGCCCTGATTTGTTTTAGTGGAGGGTGGTATTTAGAAACTGTGATCTGGGGGCTTCCTGGGCTGCTGTTACTGGGGTGTCATTACTTCTAGGCCTTAGGAAGGAGCTAGGACACGTTTGTATAAACAGCCACTTTTCATTATTTGCACTGGTTGTGTTTTATAAAGAAACTACAAACACCAAATGGACGATTTAGGGGAACCCTGGACCATTTAGGAGAAATGGGAACCAACAGCCTCAATACAGGGCTAAGTGATCTTCTGGCCCCAAAGGAACTGGTTCCAATCCAGGGCAGACGCAATATGTGGAATGAAACTCCAGTTGTGCAATAAATACTCTGCCTAGTTGTCGAATAGTGGTGATGACCAAACTGATGGTGAAGGAGAAGAGTTGGCTGTTTAAGGCAAGTGCTCCTGGCTGGCGGCAAGTCCACTGGGGAAGCCCAGTGGCCTCTGCCAAAGGAGAGCAGGCCTTGTTCACCGGTCCAGCTCGCATTCTCTCTTCTATGACTCAGCTACACTAACTCTTACTATTTTCCACTTGCCTGGGCCAGGGGACTTTCATGGGTCAGTGGCTCCATGCCTGGGAGAAGTCTAAGGTCCTGGGAAGGCAGAGGCCCATGAACTGGCCTGGTCAGGAGATGGCAAAGGGATGGGAGTAGAGAGGCCAGATAGCTGCATACCCCCAAAGAATCTGACCCCAGAAAAGAATCAGCCAAACTCTAATGCAGTGCCCGGTCCCAGCTTAGCCGATCTTGATTGGGACATGAGTGGGAAAATGAGTTCCTTGCTAGGAACGGCTCAGAGCAGGACTTCTGAGCTGGGGCCTTGCCAGCTGACCCTGCCGCCCCTTCCTGGCCCTTCCTGGCCTCGGAGGAGCAGGATGGAGGTGGGGGCAACCACCCCTGGGGGTACAGTCTCTGTTTCTGTGCTTCTTGCACTTGAACACCCTCCCCTTACCCTCTCAGTCCCAGATCTTACTCCTTACCACCACTACCCCACCCCCAGTGCTTAAACATTTACCAAAGCCTGGTCAGGCAGTTTTCCAGGGGCTTTGGCCCCGTCAGGCACTGATGAGCACTGAGCGTCACTGAGCGGTCCACGGAGCAGAATTGCTGATGCTGACTTAATGCCCCCCACACCCTACAAAGGTCCCCACTAAGGCCCTTGCCACTTGACAGCCCTTCAGTCTTGGCCTACCTCCCAGACCCCAGGCACCATTGTTCCGAGTTACTTTATCACCAAAGCACCAGGCTTGTCTCCAGATTACAAGGAGAATGGGAGGAGAAGGCCGGGGCGGGGAAGTGGGGAGGCTGGGGTTGTTATAGTCGCAGCCACGTCTGAGTGACAGGTCAAGGAGCTGGAGATCTGGCTTTCCACATCTTAGGCAAGTGATGTCAATCTCTCTGGGTCTCAGTGTCCTCATTATAAAGTGCAAAAACCTAGATACATAGATACTAGAAGTTTTTTTTGTTTGTCTCAATACGACTGAGCGACTAGCACACGGAAGTTTTGCAAATCTGAAGCAAGATCATGAGTATTTTTAAGTTGCTGAAAATTGGAACGATCCACGAGAAAAAAAAAGTTTAACTCTCACTTGACTTCTTTTATCAGCATTTGTGTAGCTGTGGTACCAAATGCTAAGGAATCATATGTCCAGCTGTGAAGTCGTAGAAGCCAAGAATGTCATAAGTTGGATAGCATTTCTTATTTATTTAACAGTTTCTGACATTTTCAACACTAATATGTATTGAGAATTGCCAAAAAAAAGTTTTAAAGGGCATTTTAGCACTTTTTAAAATTTAAGTGTTTTTCAGTAATATATATATGTATATATTAGAGATGTATTATTAAAGTTTTATAGTAGAGTTCATTTTAACTAAAGTGTGTATGTTAGTCACTCTGTCATGTCCAACTCTTTGTGAACCCAATGGATTGTAGCCCACCAGGCTCCTCTGTCCATGGAATTTTCCAGGCAACAATGCTGGAGTGGGTATCCATTCTCTTCTCCAGGGGATCTTCCCAACCCTGGGATCAAACCCAGGCCTCCCACATTGCAGGCAGATTCTGTGCCGTTTGAGCCACATAATGTATAAAGACTAATGTTGAGTTTTTCCAGCGTAACTGTCACTTACTATCTAAGCAAGAACATGATTTGTTGGATAACTTCAAAATGATAAGTTATATCATGTTTAGGTAGGGATTGAATGTATTTAAAAATGGATTGATACCATTTTATATGTTAGAACATCAACAATTTCAGGACGTGGTGCATGGAATTCTTGCATTTTCCATCATGAATAATCAGCAGGTTCCCTGCCATACATTTTAAGCATGGTTTCTACTCAGTGGGAGAGAAACTTTCAGGCTGGTTTTTCTAAGCATGTCTCCGTATTTAACACTATACAGTCTCCATTTCCAATAAAAGCAAAGCCAAATTGGAAGAAATCAGCATTTCCTTTTTTTTTGGAAGAACCCAAGATGTCTTGTTGTGTTTTAAATACTGGGTTGGCCAAAAAGTTCTTTTTCGTTGGTGAACATGTTGCTCAATAAAGTTCTTGGTGAAAATGAAAAATATGTCTTGTATTTTCACTTAGAACCGAACAACCTTTTTGGCCAACCCAATAATTTCAATCAAAGATGAATGCAAATTATAAACCTGGCGATGAACACTTTGAGGCAAATTGCAAGATTCCTCGTGAAGTTGCTATGCTTCAGCATCAATATTTTTTCTCTTTCTCCTTACTAACCAACCAGCCATTGTGGTTAGACATAAAATGATAAATGACGGTATTGAAAAACTATTTAAAGTTGTTTAATGGTCAAAAAATACACATCGACTATCATGTGCTGCTGAGTAAGAAGCTGTGCCCTGGAGAGGCCAGTCACAAGAACTACTTGCTCACTCCGTAAGTACTCCCATTGCTCTGGGGGAAGCTTTTTAATTTGTTCTAATTTATTTTTAAGCAGTTAATAGGGTTAGGTGGTTTTAAATGTAAAAACTACAACAGCAAAGTGGAATTATGGGGTTGAATTCAACATGCATTTATAATTTCAATAGCTGCTGCCAGACTGTTCTCCAGAGGGTTTGTTCCAATTTACATGCTCAGCAGAAAGATCTGAGTGCTGTTTCTACACATCTTTGCCAACTCAGGGTACTGATGAATGTTTGATCTTGGCCAGTCTGATAGGTGAAAGTGGTATGTTAGTGCTAGTTTAAATATGCAGTTCTCTTATTGCAGGTGAGATTGGCATCTTTTCAAATGTTTGAGTCATTTGAATTTTTTTCTGCCTGCAGATTGTCTGTTGATATCCCTTGTTCATTTTTTTCTATTGAGGTTTGTAGGTTGTGGTTTTTTTTTTTTTTTTTTTTTAAGTGATTTGGAAGAGCTCCTTATTTATGATCTGGAGAAGAAAATGGCAACCCACTTCAGTATTCTTGCCTGGAAAATACCATGGATGGAGGAGCCTGGCAGGCTACAGTCCATGGGATCACAAAGAGTCAGACACGACTGAGCAACCAACTATTTACGAGGGAAAATTAGCTGTATGTTTATGACATTAACCACAAATACTTTTTCAAGTTTGTTGTTTATCCTTTAGTTTTGTTATCATAGTTTCTGTCATGCAGAAAAATTTGAAATATATATGTATACTTTTTTGGAGTGGAATTTATCAAGCTTCTATTTTTACGACTTCTGGGTTTGTGTCCTAATTAGAAAGGCCTTCTAATTAGAAAGGGTGAGGAAAATGATTATTTAATTTAGTAAAACTGCATGAAATAGAATGGGACTAGACACCATCATCTCCTTTTAAAGTCCCCGGCTAGGAAGACGTCACTCTGGGAGATAATGAAGGACAGGGAAGCCTGGTTGTTCTGCAGTCCATGGGGGTCACAAAGAGTTGGACAAGACTAAGACACTGAACGACAACAACAAAGAAGACTCTGGGAGACCTTGGGCTCTCACAAGCCTTTGGTTGGTACAAACGGATTTATCCCAATCTCTTCATTGAATCAGCGTGAAGGCTGAGACCCAGAGAGGGAAAAGTCCAGTCAGGGCTGGTGTAGAACCAGCCCACCCGCTTTCCCTCAGGGGGCACTGCTTTCTCTTCTCAAGGCACCCCCAGGTGAGGGTAAGCTCAAACTGGGCCGTATTTCTGCATAGAGCAAGCCTCCCTGACTCTGCTGGGAAAGGGGAAGAGAGGCTGCCTCTAGCTACAAGTGCAGAGGCAGATTCTTTGAGCGCTGAGCCCGTAGGGGTGCGGGAGAGGGCGGGGGAGCCTCAGGCACCGCCCCTTCCTACCATCTTCTCGAGGCCACGCCCCTCCCGGGCCCTCTCCTGACCTGTCAGAAAGCAGTTCCTCAGTGCCCAGCGCCTTCCTAAGAGCCTTATCTGGAGGATCAGCGCTTTCGTTCATTTCTGCATTTCTAAGAAGCAGTGAGCTGGGTTTACCGCAAAGCTCAAGAAGCTGCGGCTTCAGCATCTGCCTCGGTTTACAACAGGTCCTTCCCAGGATGCGATGGATCCCGGCGTGGTGTCCCCAGGATCGCATATTTTTGTAAAAATCGCCTTTTGAATTCTCTTTCTGAGAGAGCTCCCTCCCACACTGGGGCTTCCGGTCCCACAACCCACTGCGGATCTACAGTTAAGCTTCAATAACTGCGAGGTTTAAAGCCAGCTCAGGCAAAAGACCCGCTTGTGGGAGGGGATCTTCCCGCCACGTCTAAAATCACATCGATCCAGGGGACCATCTTTAGTCACAAGTTCTGCAGAACAACGTCAGCCTTCCAGCGAGCCTGGGCCCCCAAAAGCTGTGCTCTCACGTCTGAAAATTCTTTTCCAACCGGTGTCGGGACCACGACCCTTATTTATATTAAAGGGGGCATGATATAGTGACCCACTAAACATAGTTCTGATTTAAATAATCTACTATACAATGGGCTTCCCTGGTGGCTCAGATGGTAAAGAATCTGCCTGCAATGCAGGAAACCTGGGTTTGATCCCTGGGTCAGGAAGATCCCCTGGAGAAGGGAATGGCAACCCACTCCAGTATTCTTGCCTGGAGAATTCCATGGACAGAGGAACCTGGCGGGCTACTGTCCATGGGGTCGCAAAGAGTCCGACACGACTGAAGCAGCTTAGCACGCACGTAAAGTGTAACCGAGAACCACTCTTCTTTATTAAAAGAGAAGTGGGAAGCCCACGTGCTCTACAGACACCTTCTCAGGGTTTTTTTTTTAACAGCCCTTTCTTTCTACTCAACTTAGATTCCTGTCTGAGAGTGACACTCCCCACACAACACTCTGCTCTTAGCTTTTACCTAAATGCCAACAGTTATCAGGGAGCAGAGAGCCCCTAGTCTGAGGACGGAGGCACCATTCCCACCAGGAAGGAGCCCCAGCATGACATGGGGAGCAGGGAATACAGAGCCTTGGAGGGATCAAAGGAGACAGAACAGGAGTGAAGGAACAAATGCAGATTAAATCACATTCCAGATTCCCTGGAGATGATGTGGAAAAGACTTGTTAGTTAGGAAGGGTGGGAAGGGCAGGGTGACAGAAGGGAAGGGAAGAAGGGAAGTACCACCCAAAAGCACATGGAGGGAGGCAGTGGTGAATATATGTGGGCTGTGGGGAGCTGCCCCCCATCTCCTTCCTTGCCTGCCAGGCTCCTCTGTGCATGGGATTCTCCAGGCAAGAATACTGGAGTGGGTCACCATGCCCTCCTCCAGGGGATCTTCCTGACTGACCCAGGGATCAAACCCACGCCTCTTACATCTCCTGCATTGGCAGGCAAGTTCTTTACCACTGGGTGTAAGGAGTGCTGAGTAACATCTGTCTCCCTGAGCCCTCTCCTCCAAACACCCAGTTCCCCTCCTTCCCCTCAAACACTATTGCCAGCACCTTCCTCCCACCACACATAATGTATGAAACAGTGGTGGTGAGAATGCAGCTGGTTATATGAGCTTAGACTTTCTCTTGTATTTAAAAAATAAAGGTTGTGAAACCACTTTTGAAAACTGGTTGGCGATATCTTGAAAACTGACCACTGGCATATCCTATAACCAAACAGTTTCTTTTCTAGGTTTCTTTCTGACAGAGATACACACGTCTGCTCACCATGAGACTGTTCAAAAGTGTTCATCACAGCATCAGGTCTAAGAGTCAACCATTGGAAACATCCAACAACTCATGGAAGGCAGAATGGATAAATAAGTTACAAAATATCTCTCTAATGAGCTAGCAAACAGTGTTGAAAATGAACCCATGACTGGGTGTGTCCCAGGAATGTGCTGAGAAAGCCAGATTCACAAGGGGCATATGGAACTCTTTGTGCAAAGATGAAATGCAACAACCATGAATCTACAGTGCTTGGTGTCAGGTTGTGGTGACCAACGCAGGGAGAGAGAGCGGTGATGGGGGTTTCTGAAGTGTTGTCTGTGTCCTCCTGGGCTCAGAATCCTGAATCGCCCCGGGTCTGTCCAGGGCCTGTGGTGCCCCAAGGTAGAAGAGCAACATGAAAATGGGGATGAGGGACAACGTGGCAGAGGGAAGTCATCATGTATGAGAAGCGTGGGGAGCCCCCCAGGGACCGAGTGAGCTGGACCATCAGCCCCCCAACCTGGCCTGAGCAGCCTGTTGCTGGAGCAGGGCTGGGAAGGCTAATGTGCTTGCTAAATCAAATTCAGGAATTGAGTCCAAAGCCTTTTACACAGCCTGGGTTGGTTCTCTAGGATCCGAGAGGAGTGAGACCTGCTCTCAGCTCTCACGGGGCTCGCAGTTTGGTGGGAGGAAGATGTGGCGTCTGGATGAACAGCTTGAATGTAACACAGTGAGAGCCACCAGGGAGGGAGGTGTGGGCCCGTGCTACAGGAGCCCTGAGGAGGAGGCATCTCTCAGGCTGAGGAGCTGACACAGGAGAAGGAACAGGAGCCCCAGGGCCAGCGGAGGGCCAGCAGAGTCAGAGGATCAGGGTTGGGAAAGCCCATGAGCTTTGGGCAACTGCATTTTCTCTGGAGCAAAAGTTTATGCAGGGAAGTGAAAGGAAGTGAGGCAAGAAACGGGCAGGACAGGACCCCGAACTGTGACCAGCTTGGTTTATCTCACTTGGGAGTCAAACTTTCCCTTCCTTCCTTCCTTCCTTTCTTTCTCTTTCTCCCTTCCTTCCTGACCCTCTCCCTCCCTCTCTCCCCTCCTCCCTTTGTTTTTTCACTTTTTCTTCTGCCTTTAGAAAACCAATACCTAAAATAACTTAAAATAACCTTCCCTAAAATAGCTTTGAAATATGCAAAAACTGAGAGTGTTAGCTCCATAAAAACAAGAACTTTGCTAATTCCCCATCATTTCCCCAGGGTTCATGGTTGGTACATGACATTAGGTAGATGCCCAAAAAATATGCATTGATGATGTGTTGATCATCTGTGCTGTATCTGTGATATAACATAGGCAAGATGGGGATTGACCGTCTTGAATCATTATAGTTAACCAGCAATCTTGGCAAATGCCACAGCACGGGACGGGGGCCAAAACACCTTACCTTGGGGTGGGTGGGGAGGAAGGCTTCCTGGAGTGAGCAGTACATGGTAGGAGCTAGTCAGGGCAGGTTTGTTCCAGGCAGAGGAAACAACACTGGAGAGGCCCAGAGGCAAGAGAGCCCTGGCTGGGGTTGGGGGGAGGTGTATGTGCATGGCTTGGGGGCAGGAGTGAGTTTGAAGAGGACAGAGCTACGAGGTAGAGTTGTAAAAGGGGAGCAGGGATGGCTGCAGAGTAGGGATCATACTTGAAGGCCAAATTAAGAACATGTGGCTTTGACAGGGAACTCTGCTCATATCATAATGTCATGTGGCGGCCTGGAAGGGAGGGGAGTTTGGGGGGGAATGGACACAAGTATATGTATGCTGAGTCCCTTCGCTGTTTATCTGAAACTATCACAACATTATTAATTGGCTGCATTACAATATAAAATAAACGGTTAAAAAAAAAAGAATGTGGGGCTTTGTTTTAAGGACAGTGGAGCTCAGGCAGGACAATGCTGTGATAAATTTTGTGGCAAAAGGAACAGATCTGAGAGGTCAGGGAGAGGGGAGCCAGGCAGGTAAGAGTCTGTTAACACCAGGTGATGGAGCAGAGGGTGATCTAGGCGAGGACAGAGGCCATGGGGGCAGGAAACAGCAGGACTCACAGAGTCTTCTGAAGGGAGACTGGACTTCCCTGGCGATCCAGTGGTTAGGACTTAGTCTTCCACTGCAGGGAACACGGGTTTGGTCCCTGGTCAGGGAACTAAGATCCCATAAGCTAGTTGGTATGACCAAATCAATAAAGAAAGGGAGACTGGTCTTGGGGACCAAGGATGGGTGAAGGAGAGAGAAGAGCATAGCATGACTCCCAGGTCTCTGGCCTGGAAAACAGGCTCAATATGGGGAGAGGGACATTATGTAGATGCTACACAAGTGTTATGTAAATGCTACACCGGGCTTGCCTGGTGGCTCAGACTAAAAGCATATGCTTGCAATGCAGGCGACCTGGTTCAATCCCAGGAAGATCCCCTGGAGAAGGGAATGGCAACTCATGTCAGTATTCTGGCCTGGAGAATTCCATGGGCAGAGGAGCCTGGTGGGCTATAGCAACCAATACACACTCAAGAGTTACTTCCACTTATTCAAATGTACTGTTTGCCTGTGGCTCCTCTTCTGTGGTGACTGATAGAAATGACAAGTGGCCTGGCCCCAGGCTCTTCCGGCTCTCAAGGGCTCAGACCTGGTTCTTAGTCTGTGGATATCTTTCAGGCTCCTTTCTCCTCCCTCCACCCTCCAGCTCTTAAGGAAGCAAAAATTTTTCCTTTCTGGCCCTGAGCCCAGCTTTCAGCCAAGGATTGCATGAGTCTCTCTCCAAGTCACCTGCTCCTTACTCATTCCTGCAGGGAAATGCCCCACCTGCCATAGAAGTGAAGTCGCTCAGTCGTGTCCGACTCTTTGCAACTCCATGGACTGTGGCCTACCAGGCTCCTCCCTCCATGGGATTTTCTAGGCAATAGTACTGGAGTGGATTGCCATTTCCTTCTCCAGGGGATCTTCCCAACCCAGGGATTGAACCCCGGTCTCCCGCGTTGTAGACAGATGCTTTACCGTCTGAGCCACCAGGGAAGTCCTGCCATGGGGCCTGGCTTTTGACTCAATTTCCCTTTCTCCCACCCAGGATTTTCTGCTCATCTTTCAGGCCTCTTGCCCAGCAGCCCCTTCCTTCTTCTTGGCTTCCTTCACCTTTCTCCCCAAGCTGCAGCTTCTTTGAAAATCTTCCCCACCCTTCTGGAACCCCTTGATTGTGCATCGGTGCCTATACCTCTTGGGTGCTAAGCTGTAGGTACTCTCTGATGCAGGCAGGTGGTCACCCTGATCTTGATACAAGATATCAGGGTACATACTCAGGTTTGTGCAGAGAGATGGGCTAGACTGGAAGGTCTCCAAGGCAGAGTCTGGTCTCATTGAACAGCCCCAAAGCCTGGCACTCAGTAAATATTTGTTGAGAAGAATATAGCAGACATGGAGGTGTGTTTGCAGACCTCCCTCCAAGAAAGGACTTGCTATTTGCTGCCAGGAGTGTGGTGAGCTGACGGGTCCAGTTCTTAGCCTCTCCCTGGTCCCCAGGGCTGGGACTAGGCTGAGGAGAGTGAGGCGCCCAGCACACACAATGTGAGGTGGGGCTGGCTCCCAGGGTCATCCAAACACCTCCTATTATTTTGTGCACCTTGCTCACCTCTCTCTCATCCTGGCACTTGGGGGCCAATGGGGGCTGAACCCAGCGGTGGTCCTAGGGCCTAGTCATCTCTGCCCAGCTCAGGCCTGGCTCCTCCCATGGGCTGGCTATCTTTGCTCAGGAGTTGCACACCAGGCTTGTGGAGAATTGTCAGATCTGCCCAATCCTGTTTCCTTTCACGGCAGTGACTCCCCAGGGACCCTTTCCCATGCCTATCTTCATCTCAGCAGCTGCTTCCTGGTGAACCTGACCTGATGAGCAGGTGCATCCAGATTACAAAGCAAAGCACTGATGCCCCTGGGAGTACTCACGCCCCGTCTTGGACCTAGTGCCTGGCATAAATCACAAGGACTGACTGAACGGTGAGGCGATCCCCAAGGGTCTGAACGCCTGGTGGGAGTCCAGTGACTAGATATGCTGGCCTTGGCACCCCTGTAGGTAGTCATGAAGGTGGCAGAGCTGTTTCCACGGTTTAAATGTTCTCCTGAAATCTATGCTTTTAGAGGAAACAAGGCCACTCAGGTTCACAAAAGGACCCAAACTTTTTGCTTTTGGTGGGAATGATATCAGAGCAGTGTGGCAACATCGGCTTATCTTGGGTAAGCAATAATTCCCATTGGCACCTGTATATAAACATGTTTTTCACTGGGCATAATGGGAGCAGAGGAGAGCAGTGGGAAGGTCAATGGCTTTGGACTGTCACACCAGGTATCCTCAGGCGAATCATCCTACCTCTCTAAGACTCAGTTTCCCCATCAGTAAAGTGGGATCTAGGAATGTCTGGTTATGGGGACTGCGGGGATTAGATCAGATCACAATATAAAGAGCCCACCACAGTGTTTAGCCCAGCATGGAGTGGCAGCTACTTTTATCATCAACTAATGCCCATCAAAACCTTTTTTTTTCTTCTTTTTACTATTTGGCCGTGCCACTCAGTGTGTGGGATCTTAGTTCCCTGACTCAGGATCAAAACCAGGGCTTCCTGCAGTGGAATTGCAGAGTCTTAACCATTAGACTTCCAGGGGAGTCCTGCCCATCAAAGCCTTTTCAAAGATGGAGTTGATAGGCATGGATGCCACAAGGTGGTGAGTGGCCTAACTGCTTTGCAAGGACCAAGTCAAGACAATGCCAGTGCCAAGTCACTTCAGCCATGTCCAATTCTCTGCGACCCTATGGACCATAGACTTCTCTGTCCATGGAATTCTCCAGGCAAGAATACTAGAGTGGGTTGCCATGCCCTCCTCCAGGGGATCTTCCCAACTCAGGGATAGAACCCACATCTGCATTGGCAGGCAGGTTCTTTACCACTAGCGCCACGTAGGAAGCCCAAGTCAAGACAGAGACCATTCATTTTGAGAATAAGAGAGCATTCAAACTCTGAGGCCATAGCAAACACGGACATGAGCTGAGCCAAGCTCCTTGGGAGCCAGGGACAAGCTGGAAGAGTGAAGTGCAGTGGGAATCTTCAAGTTTCCAGCCAAGGGCAGAGCTTGGTGTGGAGTGTGGGAGATGGAATAACCTCTGTATTTACAGGATTAGGGTTTAGTCAATGTCCCAGGGATGCTCATGTACATCAGCCTGAAGGATCAATACATACAAATGACTTGGTAGCTGGATCCGCCAGGAAGATGCACAGATCTACATTTCTGTGGGTGCCCAGGGCTTTTTAGAAAGGAGACTGTTCCCACATGCCAGGGGCTGTGGCCAAAAAATAAACCATAAAGTAAAATAAAAAAGAACGTTGGTGCCTTAAAAAAAAAAAAAAAAGAACAACAACAAAAAAATGGAGACTGTTGGCTTTTCCTCCTAGGAGGCAGGAGGTTGCATATAAAGAAGGCCTTTATGTGGTCTGGGGCTCTGTGGAATACTCTACATGTACATATGAAGTAAAGACTGAAAGGATTCTGTAAAGCAATTATCCTTCAATTAAAAAATAAATAATTTTAAAAAAGACTGCAAGGAAATACATAAGTGTCAACCATTGTTTTTTCAGTTAGGGAGTGGGATCATGGGTGATTTTAATTTTATTTTTTATACTTTTTAGTTTCTTCTGAATTTGTTCTCCACAGATGGTGATGATGTAGGTAGATGGAGGGTGTAGGTAGTGGAGGGTGGACGTCAACAAGGAGTTTTAAAAAATGTATTATCCTCAGGATCTATTTAACTTGAAGATGAGGTTCTAGACTCAGCATTTTCATGGCATGACCGAGAATCCACTGTCAGCTTACGGTTTATAGCAAACAAGTGAAAGAAATTCACCGAAGCTCTTTACACCCCATTCGGGATGGGAGTAAGGATGGTCCAGGAAGCCTGAATGATCATCTCAGATTCTCATTTATTCTTCCCTTCGACACAAGGAAGGGAAGTGGAAGCGGAGGTCCTGATTGTCCCTAGAGCAGCTCTGTGATGAGTCAGAGGCTCAGATAGGATCTATGGAGAGAGATCTCTACAATCTAATACCAGGCTCAGCTTGTCATTCTGAAGAGGAAGAGCCTGGGCACCAAGCCCTTTGATAATCTGACAAAGTGTGTGTTTGGCATTCTCACTCTCTTTCCTGAGTTATCTCTTTACTTCTAGACATACTTTCTTGTCCCTCCCTGTCTAGGCTCTTTAAAACTCTCCTGGATCCAAGCCTTACACATTCCCAAGTTGTCCCTTTTCATTCCCAACCTCCCTCTCCACTTTTACATTTCCTTCACTGTCCTATTCTTTGCTCTCTCTTTGCAAAGTGTGCTGACCACTAATTTTTACTAGAGTGTAAAAGACTCCTACTCTGTACTAACTGTTCGTAAAACAAGCTTCTAAGAAAAGCAATTTTACAATGGAATTCACTCTCTGGAGAAGTAGTATGTTGTTGTTGTACAGTCTCTAAGTTGTGTCCGACTTTGCAACCCCACAGACTGCAGCATGCCAGGCTCCTCTGTCCTCCACTATCTCCTGGAGTTTACTCAAATCATGCCCATTGAGTTGGTGATGCTATCTAACTATCTCATCCTCTGCTGCCCCCTTCTCTTTTTGCCTTCGGACTTTCCCAGCATCAGAGTCTTTTCCAATGAGTTGACTCTTCGCATCATGGCCATAGTATTGAAGCTTCAGCTTCAGCTTCAGTCCTTCCGATGAATATACAGGCTTGATTTCCTTTAGGATTTACTGGTTTGATATCCTTTTGGTCCAAGAGACTTTCAAGAGTCATCTCCAGAACCATGATTCAAAAGCATCAATTCTTCAGTGCTCAGACTTCTTTATGGTCCAACTCTCACATCTGTACATGACTACTGGGAAAACCACAGCTTTGACTATACAGAAGTTTGTCAGCAAAGTGGTGTCTCTGTTTTTTAATATGCTATCTAGGTTTGTCATTGGAAAGGAAGCTTTCCTTCCAAGGAGCAAGTGTCTTTTAACTTCATGGCTGCAATCACTGTCCACAGTGATTTTTGGAGCCCCAAAAGATAAATCTGTCACTGCTTCTAACTTTTCCCCCTTCTAGTTGCCATGAAGTCATGTGACCGGATACCATGATCTTAGTTTTTTGAATGTTGAGTTTCAAGCCAGCTTTTTCATGCTCTTCTTTCACTCTCATCAAGAGGCTGTTTAGTTCCTATTCACTTTCTGAGTGATATCAGAGTGATATCATCTACATATCTGATGTTGTTGCTATTTCTTCCTGCAGTCTTGATTCCAGCTTGTGCTTCATCCAGTCCAACATTTCACATGATGTACTCTGCATAGAAATTAAATAAGCAAGGTAACAATATACAGCCCTGTCATACTCCTTTCCAAAATTTGAACCGGCCTGTTGTTCCATGTCTGGTTCTAACAGTTGCTTCTTGAGCTGCATACAGGTTTCTCAGGAGACAGGTAAGGTAGTCTGGTACTCCCATCTCTTTAAGAATTTCCCACAATTTGTTGTGGCTTTAGCATAGTCAGTGAAGCAGAAGTCAGTGTAGAAGACCCAAAACCTAATTCTAGAATCAGAAGATCTGGATTCAAGTCTTGTGTTGGCCTTTAAATTATTAGCTCACCATGAGCAAGTCATGCCCTCCTGGAGCCTGTTTCCTCACTTGTCATAACAGGACCTCGAAACTGTCTTTTTAAAAATCAGGTCACAAGATACTTTCCCCCTCCATTGTCTTGTTTTATTTTCACACTAATCCTGTGGTTATTCCCCATCCATTATATCTTTTGATTGTCACACTAATCCTATCTGGGCAGGAAGCCCTATTTTCTGATTTGCCTTTCAAAGTTGAGTTCAGATAAGCCCATCCCCAGAAAACCCTTCTCCCCACCCCCACCCCCAGGCTAATCATTCCATGGAGATGGGAGTGGGGGGCTGGGCAGCCTCTGAGTCTGGCATTGGTTCCTGTCGCTCCACTCAATCCCCTACCTGCACCAAGGGCAGTGATCCCTCATTGTCCTTTTGGTTCCTTAGGGCTTTGCACACAGTCTCTAGTGGCTGTTCTAGAAAATTGAATGACACCAAGTCATCATTCACGGGGGAGACTGAAACTGAGCAGGGCCCTGTGGGGATCCCAGATGTGGATGTCTTTCTTTCCCCCGTATCTTGTAGGCAAGACTCCAGCCTCCCTCATGACCTTCCCTGTGTTCCAAAGGGTGGATTCCAACAGCTGCTAATCAAGGGTGGGGCAGCCAAGAAAACACCTGCTGTTGTTCAGTTATGCCTGACTCTTTGGGACGCCATGCACTGCAGCACACCAGGCTTACTGTCCTTCACTATCTCCCTGAGTTTGCTCAAACTCATGTCCATTGAGTCGATGATGCTATCCAACCATCCATCCTCTGCTGCCCCCTTTTCCTTCTCACTTCAGTTCAGTCACTCAGTCATGTCTGACTCTTTGTGACCCCATGGACTGCAGCACACCAGGCTTCTCTGTCCATTACCAACTCCTGGAGTTTACTCAGATTCATGTCCATAGAGTTGGTGGTGCCATCCAACCATATATTTGATCTCAAGATGGTGGGGTAGAAGGATGTATGGTCCTCTTCTCCTTCGAGAACTCCAAAATTACAACTCACTGATGAACAACCATCGACAGGAGAATGTTGGATCCCACCAAAAAAAGATACCCAAGTCCAAGGGCAAAGGAGAAGTCCTAGAAAGATGGTAGGAGGGGCAAAATCGTGTTTAGAATCAAACCCCATACCTGCCAGAGATGCTCGAAGGGTTCAAACAAAATCTTGTGCACACCAGGCCCCAGAGACCCCACAGAGACTGAGCCAAAACTGTGTTTGAGTGTCTCCTGAGGAAGTACGGGTCAGCAGTGGCCTGCCGCAGGGGCAGGGGCTCTGGGTTCAGGAGACCTGGTCACACAGCCTGTGGCATAAGCCCTCTTGGAGGAGGTCACCATTAACCTCACCATAGAGCTGCCTAGCAGACGACCCACAAACTGCAGAACAATTATACCACAGAAATTCTCACACTGTGAAGAAAGTCCTAGGACTTTACAACAGATTTCCCAACCTAGGGATCTGGCAAAGGGACTAAGAACTCCCAGGGAATTTGACTTTGGAGGCCAGTGGGATCTGATTACAGAACTTACACAGAACAGGGGAAACAGACTCCAGAGGGCACAAACAAAACCTTGTGTGCACCGGAATCCAGGAGAAAGGAGCAATGACCCCCACAAGAGACTGACCCAGGCTTGCCTGTGAGTGTTCAGGAGTCTCTGGCAGAGGCATGGGTTAGTGATGGCCTGCTACAGAGTCGGGGGCACTGAGTGTGACAATGTATGCATGGGACCTTTTGAAGGAGGTCACCATTATCTTCTTCTACCTTCAATCGTTCCCAGCATTAGGGTCTTTTCCGTGAGCTGACTCTTCGCATCAGGTGCTCTAAGTATTGGACCTTCAGCTTCAGCAGCAGTCCTTCCAATGAATATTCAGGGTTGATTTCCTTTAGGATTGACTAATTTGATCTCCTTGCAGTCCAAGGGACTCTCAAGAGTCTTCTCTAGCACCACAATTGGAAAGCATCAGTTCTTCAGTGATCAAGCCTTCTTTATGGTCCACCTCTCACATCTGTTCATTACTACTAACCACCTGAGGCAAGATTAAAGGGACCAGAGAAACTCATCAAGATTAGGAGACTGGACCACCTGAGACTAAGGACTGCAAACCCTGCTTGCACCTTAATCTTGTCAGAGACCTCACGTTTGACTCACTGTTATAAAAGTGAAAATGTTAGTCGTTCAGTCGTGTCTAACTCTTTGGGACCCCATGGGCTGTAGCCCACCAGACTTCTCTGTCCATGGAATTCTCTAGGCAAGAACACTGGAGTGGGTAGCCATTCCCATCTCCAGAAGATTTTCCCAACCCTGGGATCAAACCCAGGTCTCCTGCATTGCAAGTGGATTCTTTACCATCTGAGCCACCAGGGAAGCCCATTCTTATGAAAACCCTCACCAGATCCTTTGGGGTCGAGACACAGTTTTTTGAAGCTTGGTGTGTGTCCCTTCACCTGGCAAAACAATAAAGCTATCCTTTTCTACTTCCCCCGAAACTCTGCCTTCAGGATTTGATTTGGCACCAGTGTACAGAGAAGCCAAGCTTCTGGTAACAAGAATGCCCTCTGAATTCTGTTTTCCACAATATTCATTAGCAACTACCGCCTCCCCCTACCATGACCCTCTCTAGAAACTCAGTAGGTGGGCGGTGGGCAGGGTCTAATGACTGCATCAGGCAGGAAAGATCTAAGGGCAGAGCCCTGGGCCCCTTCTATAGAGGCTGCCACCCTCAGGGCACCAGTCCTACAAATACAGTTGGTTCAAACACCAAAGAATTGTGAAATTACCTGTACTGCCCTGGGCCAAATATCACCTTACAAGTATCAAAATGATATTGCAAATATCATCTGACAAGTGCCTGACCCAGGGCTGGTACTTCACTGATCTCCAAGGCTTGTTCCTGCTTCCACCTTCTTAGCAGGTGGAGGTGGTCAAAGGGGACAGTGCAAATTGGTTTCCAGTACACACAGCATACACCTCTCTGATGGCAAGGCAGAGGGCCCGCCCCCACCCCCCCCACCCGCCCCCACCCCCGCCACCCCCCACACACACTTCCCCAGCACTGGCAGCCACTTGGTAATTTATCCACAGAGTTTATTTCCTTCTCTCAGGGTTCTGGGTGCCCTTCTCCTAGGGAGAAGTTTGAGAGGTTTGCAAGGGTGCTGCAGAAGCTGGGTCACTGGCAGCATGCTGATAAAAAGCAAGAATTTGAGGCTTCCCTGGTGGCTCAGTGGTAAAGAATCTGCCTGCCAACGCAGGACACAAGCGTTCGATCCCTGATCAGGGAAGATCCCAAACGTTGTGTAACAACTAAAGAAAAAAGTCACTCAGTCATGTCTGAGTCTTTGCAACCCCATGGACTGTATAGTCCATGGAATTCTCCAGGCCTGAATACTGGAGTTGGTAGCCTTTCCCTTCTCCAGGGTATCTTCCCCACCCAGGGATCGAACCCTGGTCTCCCACATTGCAGGCAGATTTTTTACCAGTTGAACCACAAGGGAAGCCCTATAATTGATGCTACTATATGTTATATATGAAAGTTGTTAAGAGTAAATGCTAAGTGTAACAACTAAGCCTGGGCACAGCAACTATTGAGCTTGTGCTCTGGAGCCTAGGAGCTGAGACTACTGAGCCCACGTGCCCCAAATACTGAAGCCTGTGCGCCCTAGAGCCTGTGCTCTAAAACAAAAGAAGCCACTGCAAAGACAAGCCTGAGCACTGCAACCAGAGAAAAGCCCTGGCAACGATGAAGACCCCGCACAGCCAAAAATAAATCAATAGAATAAATAAAATTATTTTTTTTTTAAAGAAAGAATTTGGAACTGGCATTCCCAGCTCAACCACTTACCAGCTAGCTATGCCACCTGGACATGTAACTATGTCTCTTGTAACCCCAGTGCTCTCATCCTATAAAGTAGAGGTAATAACATAATAAGATTGCTACCTCATTGAGTTTTTAAAAAATATGTATTAATTTATTTGCCTGGGCCGGGTCTTAGCTGTGGCATGTGGGATCTTCAATCTTCATGGCAACACGTAGGATCTAGTTTCCTGACCAGGGATCAAACCCAGGCCCCCTGCACTGGGAGTGTGGAGTCTCAGCCACTGGACCACCAGGGGAGTCCCCTCACTGAATTGCTAAAGAGACTTAGGTGAGGAAATATATGTCACAGGATGGGCAGAGTAAATTAGACTAGTAATTTTTTTTCTTCTTCCAGATTTATTGAGAACTTCTTCCTGGTATAATTGACATACACAACAGCATCGTTTAAGTTTAAGGTGTACTTATCGCAGTGTTTAATGAACATCCACCTCATACAGATACAAGATTAAAGAAATAGAAAACAATTTTTTATTTTGATGAAAACTCTTATGATTTTCTCTCTTAACAACTTTCATACATAACATATAGAAGCGTCAATTATAGGGCTTCCCTGGTGGCTCAGATGGTAAAGAATCTGTCTGCAACTTAGGAGACCCAGGTTTGATCCCTGGGTCGGAAAGATCCCCTGGAGATGGGAATAGCTACCCACTCCAGTATTCTTGCCTGGAGAATTCCATGCAAAGATAGAGGAGCCTGCTACTGCTAAGTCACTTCAGTCGTGTCCAACTCTGTGCGACCCCATAGACAGCAGCCCACCAGGCTCCCCTGTCCCTGGGATTCTCCAGGCAAGAACACTGGAGTGGGCTGCCATTTCCTTCTCCAAAGCATGAAAGTGAAAAGTGAAAGGGAAGTCGGTCAGTCGTGTCCGACTCTTAGCAGACCCCATGGACTGCAGCCTTCCAGGCTCCTCCGTCCATGGGATTTGCCAGGCAAGAGTACTAATGGGCTACAATCCATGGGGTTGCAAAGAGCTGGACATGACTGAGTGACTACTCCTATTCCTACTAGTGTTAAGTATATTCATCATGTTGTACATTACGTACATGTACTTATTTATCTTATAACTGGAAGCCTGTAAATTTTGACTGCCCTCAGCCAACTTCTCCTCCCTTCACTGAATCTCATTTTCTATGAGGTTTTTTTTGGCTGTGCCACGGGCTTGCAGGATCTTAGTTCTCAAACCCATGCCCCCTGCAGTGAAAGCATGGAGTCCTGACCTCTGGACCTCCAGAGAATTCTATGAGCTTATTTTGAAATATAATTAACCTGCATCACTATGTTAACTCCAATATTACTTCAATATTAGAATAGCAATTTTTATGATCATCTCCACTGTTGCCTTTGGGGGTCAGGAGGAAAAACCGGGCAGGGGTCTTTTAGAGCAGCCTACACCAGGACCCCCAGCCTAGAGTGAGTCCAAAGGCTGCCTTGGCAGGTGAGGAGCACTCAGGCAGCCCTGCCCTTGCTGCTGGCTGGGGCTGGAATGTCCTGGGTGCTTGCATAAAATTTGGGATGGGGACCAAGTGGCTTGGTGTGTACAAAGTAAATCATTCTCTGGGCCTCAGAAACTGTAAGCCTTGGCCAGGCTTTCTAGGTGATGAAATGAACCAACCCTGGGTGGAGCCTGTCAGCCACTGCCATGGATACACCGCCCTACCCACCGGAGTGAGAACGGAACAGTGTGTCTTCCTCTGGGTGTCAGCCTGGCCCAGAGCCCCGGGACCAGGACAAGACTGGAAAGTCAGGCAGAGGGAGAGAGACAGTGGATCCTGGTGCCCTTCCCCTTGCAGGACCTCAGTTTCAGGAAATTTCCAAGGTCCCATCAGTTGAGGGAGATGTCTCCCTCCTCCCTTCCCAAGGAAAGGCAGGGGGGCTGGGCACTCTCTGAACTCTTACTCTGCCATGAAAACAGTCTGAGTCTTAGTTTCTGTCATTCGTTCATTTGTTCATGTTTTCCTAAGGACTGAGCCCATCCTGCTGCAGTTAAAACATCTATTCTCAAGGCTTGAGGATCTAAGATAAGAAGAAAAGGGGGACTTTCCTGGCAGTCCAGAGGTGAAGACTTCATCTCCAATGCAACGTGTGCAGCTTCAATCCCTGGTCAGAGAGCTAAGATCCCACATGCCTCATGGCCAAAAGATCAAAATGTAAAACAGAGGGGATATTGTAACAGATTCAATAAAGACTTCAAAAATGGTCTACAGCAAAAAAAAAAAAAAAAAAAAAAAAGAGATTAAAAAAAAAAAGAAAGAAAAGATGCAAACTTCCACCTACCCCATATTAGCCAGGTGACAGACAGCAAGGGTACCCAGACAGAATGTGTTGTGGGAGGTCTGAGGGCCTAGGAGGGGCTGAAGGAGAGCAGGATGTGGCACCCCGAGGGGAAGGGGCGAATATTCCAGCTGAGGGGACTTGATGTGTGTCTGATATGGCAGAAGTCAGAAACCCTGGGCTGCAAGTGACCTCTTCTCCTAGACCCCCTAGACTGCCTCTGCTTGTGTACTTGGCCCTGCCCTGACCCAGGGCTCAGCCCTGCTGTGGGGGCTCCCCAGGGGCTGGCTGTCCTCCTCTCAGCCCCTCAGTTGGCCTCGTTGGTAGCTTCAGGGGCTGCTGGGGACCAGCTGAGAGCAGGCCCAGCGTGGAGGAGGCGGGAGCTGCAGGAGCTGAGCCCCCGGCAGCCTCTCTCATCACTCTCCCTTTCGGGTTTCATTCCGGGTTCACTTAGCAGTGATTTTCCTACCGCTGAGTCACCCCGGGAAGAGCAATAAACAAGGGTGATTAAACGTGTTATAGTTTCTGGGATTTCCCAATTCTGTTTATAGGAATTGAGAGGCATGCCACAGACATACCTGTGGTGAGGTGGGCAAGGGCCTCCAGGCCCTAAGGAGATACCCCTCTTGGACTGGGGGTCTCCAAGGGCACAGTCAGGGTCTCCCTGTCAGATCCTGGCTTCCTGGAGACAAGGCTCTATCTCCCTTCAGACTGGGGGCTCCCTGAGGCCGTATCTCCCCCTTCCATCAGGGTCTTCCCGAGAGGAGCGTCCAGCTCTCATTTTCTGTACCAATCCCCTGTAGCCGCGGGTCACTGGGTGCCCCCTCAGAGGTATAGTTGGACCCACTGTTTGGAACAGACTAGGTATTTGGTGTCCTCTCCCGGGATTCTTCTCACATCAGAGGAAAATGCCCAGACATGAAATCTCTCATCTCTCTCCTGAGTTCCTTCCTCCTCTCTCCTTTCCCTTCTCCCACTCAGACCACAACATTTCCACCCCCATCCTGCCCTTTGGTCCCCTGTTCCATTCGAGAGCTACTCTGCTATTCATTGACCAGAGAGCAAAGGTGGCAGACTTGGGCAGTGTGGTGAAACCAGAGTCCAGGCTGACGGGGTGAGGTCTGGGTGTCTGCCTCTCACCCCTCCTGCTGACGGCTGAGTGAAGGCACTCTGGGTGCCTCTGGCTCCGTCCTCAGTAGGAGCCTCAGGTCAGAGAGAAATGGCTGGTGCCACATCCATAGTGGGAATGGCTTGCTGGTCACCGGCTGGCCCCAGGAGACGAATGTCAGCCAGCATTTCCACCATCCCTGTTGTCGGCCCTGGCAGCAGCTCACCCAGGTGACCCCAGCGGCTACTGGTGGCAGAGCCTGTCCTTGGGGTCGTGGGTGTTAGACAACGTTGATTCTTCTCAAACTTTCCTGCCAAAATGACACCCCAAAGGGCCAGATCTCCTCCTCCTCCCCAGGGCTTTGGCTCAAAATAGCCCCCTCAATGCCTTGGTAGGATCTCAAGTCTTCTATCTAAAACCCACAGGTAAATGTTACATTCTATTCCATGACAGCTGTCTTTAATACAAAATGTCCTTTATCTTCCTCATGTTCTTTGAAGTCAAATGGATGTTGCAGGAGACTTGGGGGCCCATTTATCCTTTGGCTTTGCAGCCCTGGGCCCCTTGAGGACAGCGGTGGGAGCCCAGAGCAAGTGGCGCAGGGGCCCAGGCAGCCTCAGACTTAGTCCCAGTGCAGACTTACCACCCAGCCTCAGCTGTGCAAGAAGCTGCTCCGTCCTTCCGGCCTTCCACTACCCAGGTGTCACAGTTGGAGGTCAGGGGTCTCTCGGCCCCCTGAGGGTGCAGGCAGGGTGGGGGAAGGGTCAGGGAGCTGCTGCCCTGGATGCAGGGCACTGCGGTTCCTCCTCCTGGAGAGCTGCTTGGCTCTGCTCCCTGAAGAGGCTGAAGAAGGATCACACACTTGGACTAAGGATGTTGATGAATCCATGGACAGTGGTGGTGTCTACCATGTCTGGTCCCAGGAGGCCTTGTCACGCCCCTGGGCCTGGCCACTTGATAGGAATGCACATGGAACATGGCAGCTCCTGGCAGATGCTATGGGGGTGCTGCCTGCCAGAACCTGGGCAAACCCCTAGGAGGAGGAACTATGACAGCCAGGGAGCTGCTGTTTCCTGCTCCCCTATGTCCAGGGGGGTCTTCCCGACCCAGGGATTGAACCCACGTCTCTTAACATCTCCTGCATTGGCAGGTGGGCTCTTTACCATTCGCACCACCTGGGAAGCCCCCCAGAGCCCGTGCTCCACAACAAAAGAGCCATGGGACAAGAAGCCCATGCATCACGACTAGAGAGTAGCCTCCACTCACCAGAACTGGAGAAAGCCCATGCACAGCACTGAAGATCCAGAGCAGACAAATATAAATAAATAAAAAAAAATTTTAATTCATTTCACTTTTTTGAGATATAATGAACCTACAACACTGGGTAGTAAGTTTGAGGTTTACAGCACAATGACTTACATATATTGTGAAATGATTACCAAGATAAGTTAACATCCATCATCTTACATAGCTACTCCCTGCCCCTCCAAAAAAAGAAAAAAAGTGTTTTTCTTTGTGATGAGAAATCTTAGGATCTACTCATACCACTTAATAACAAAGAGACAAATAACCCAATTGAAAAATTGGCAAAGGGCCCAAATAGATATTTTTCTAGGTAGGCCAAGAGGTACATGAAAAGATGGTCAACATTACTTGTCATTCCAGTTCAGTCGCTCAGTCGTGTCCGACTCTCTGTGACCCCATGAATTGCAGCACGCCAGGCCTCCCTGTCCATCACCAACTCCTGGAGTCCACTCAAACTCACGTCTGTTGAGTCAGTGATGCCATCCAGCCATCTCATCCTTTGTCGTCCCCTTCTCCTCCTGCCCCCAATCCCTCCCAGCATCAGAGTCTTTTCCAATGAGTCAACTCTTCGCATGAGGCGACCAAAGTATTGGAGTTTCAGCTTTAGCATCATTCCTTCCAAAGAACACCCAGGACTGATCTTCTTTAGAATGGACTGGTTGGATCTCCTTGCAGTCCAACGGACTTTGTCATTAGGGAAACGTAAGTAAAAACAAGAATGAGATATCACCTCACACCCATTAGGATGACTACTGTCTAAACCCCAGGAAAAAACAGAGTTGATGAGGATGTGGAGAAATTGGAACCCTTGTGCCCTGTTGATGGGAATATTAAATGATGCAGTCATTGTGAAAAACTGTGATGGTCCCTTTAAAAATTAAAAATAGAATTTCCATGTGATCTAGCAATTCCACTTCTGGATACATACCCCAAATAATTGAAAGCAAGGTCTCAAAGAGATGTTTGTACACCCATGTTCATAACAGCATTACTCACAATAGCTAAAATGTGGAAGTGACCCAAGTGTCCCTTGAAGGATGACTGGATAAACAACATGTAGTAAATACATACCATGGAATATCTTTCAGCTTTCAGAAGAAAGGAAATTCTGCAATATTGCTACTATATGGATGAAACTTGAGGACATTATGCTAACTGAAATAAGCCAGTCACAAAAAGACAAATACTGTATAATTTCACAGCTGCTGCTAAGTCACTTCAATCGTGTCCGACTCTATGCGACCCCATAGGCAGCAGCCCACCAGGCTCCCCCATCCCTGGGATTTTCCAGGCAAGAACACTGGAGTGGGTTGCCATTTCCTTCTCCAATGCATGAAAGCGAAAAGTGAAAGTGAAGTCGCTCAGTCGTGTCCAACCCTGTGCGACCCCATAGACGGTAGCCCACCAGGCTTCCCCGTCCCTGGGATTCTCCAGGCAAGAATACTGGAGTGGCTTGCCATTTCCTTCTCCAATGCATGAAAGTAAAAAGTCTAATTTCACTAGAATAGTCCAATCATGGAGATAGAAAGTAGGAGGGTGGTTGCCAGGGGCTACGGGGGAGGAGAGGGTAGAGAGTCCTTGTTTCACGGATATACAGTTTCAGGTTTACAGATGGTCATGGAGTGGCAGACCTGACTCTGGTTAAAGGCTTCAGTCCCACCAGCTCTACTATTGCAACTCCATTATCTCCCTCTGGAATGCCCATATTAACCAGACTCTCGAGGTCCCAGCAGGCTAAGTCCTGAGGCTAAAGCATTGCCTGGGAGAGAACTGTAGCCTTTAGTCTGATCTGCCCATAAATCTCATGGCCACAGGCCACTGCTGTGAACTGGTGCAACACATTCCTCTTCCTGAAAATCTCTAAGAATTTACACAAATTGATCCACCTGTTCCCCTAAACCCAGAACAATGGATGCCCAACTGTTCTACTTTTGAGTAACTAAGTGTTCTCCAGAACTAACCCTTTGTCTCACAGAGAAGGTCAGTTGTCCTCCATTTCAGAAAAGAAGGAAGGAAGGAAAGAATAAAAGAAGGAAAAAAATAAAGACAGACAGACCATCCTGCTACATCTGAAAGATGCAGCCAGGTGGGCATCCAGGAGAAAGTGCAGGGACACAAATGCCGAGTCTCTGAGATGGGCAAGTCAGATAAGACTGGACAGTGTAGCTGGCGCCGTGGAAAAAGTCTGGGTCCCTTCAAAATTTATATTGAAGAGGGGTTGAAATCTGAATCCCCAAAGTGATGGGCTTAGGTGGTAAGGGTTTTGGGAGGTGCATAGTCATGAGGGTAGAGCCCATCTGAATGGGATTAGTGCCCTTATCAGGGAGAATGCTCCCTCTCCCCTTCCACCCTATGAGGACACAGAAGGTGGCTAGATAGGAACCAGGAAGTGGGCACCCGCCAGACACTAACAGCTGATCTCAGACTTCCTAGCCTTCAGAATTTTGAGAAATGAATTTCTGTCATTTATAAGTCACCCAGTCCATGGCATTTTAAAAAAAAATATATATAGCTGCCAGAGACACCTGGACTTAATAACATGGACATCTGTCCTCACAGAGAGACACTCTGGGGTCTGATTCTTCACTGGAGTTGCGGGGAAGGATGTGGCCAAGTGAGGAAGCTCAGTCAGGGTGTGTCTTTGGAGGTAGTGTGGGGTGGTGTGAACACCAGGGTCTTGAAGTCAGGCTGAAGGCTGGTTTGAACCCTAGCCCCAGCGCTACCACCTCACAAAATGAATGAATACATCAACACATAGTAAGCGGTGAGGAAGCTGTAGTGTCATTTCTTTCCCCATTTTCTTTTCTAAAAATATTTATTTAAGCTGAGTCAGGTCTTAGTTGTGGCACACAAGATCTTCATTGCATCATGTGGGATCTCTTTCTCTTCCTTGTGTGGGCTCTCTAGCTGCAGCCCATGGGCTTAGTTGCCCTGCAGTATATGGGATCTTAGTTCTTTGATCAGGGGTTGAACCTGTCTCCTGCATTGCAAGGCAGATTCTTAACCACTGGACCACCAGGAAAGTCCCTCCCCATTTTCTACTAAGAGTGCCCATGGGCAGTTCATGGTCTCTGAGCTTGGTTATTGTTTCTGAAATGAAATGCCTGTCTCTGTGTGTGTCTCTTCTTCCTCCAGCAGGTTAGTACAGAAATGTTCTCATGGAAAACATGAGGAAGAGAGAGAGAGAGAGAACAAGTCAACTCATAAGCACTTTTGAGCTTTAGTTGGTGGAAAATTCTAAAGGAGGTGGGAATACCAGACCACCTGACCTGCCTCTTGAGAAACCTGTATTCAGGACAGGAAGAAACAGTTAGAACTGGACTGAACAACATGGAACAACAGACTGGTTCCAAATAGGAAAAGGAGTACATCAAGGCTGTATATTGTCACCCTGCTTATTTAACTTATATACAGAGTACGTCATGAGAAATGCTGGGCTGGAGGAAGCACAAGCTGGAATCAAGATTGCTGGGAGAAATATCAATAACCTCAGATATGCAGATGACACCACCCTTAGGGCAGAAAGCGAAGAAGAGCTAAAGAGCCTCGTGATGAAGTGAAAGAGGAGAGTGAAAAAGTTGGCTTAAAGGTCAACATTTACAAAACTAAGATCACGGCATCTGGTCTCATCATTTCATGGCAAATAGATGTGGAAACAGTAGAAACAGTGGCTGACTTTATTTTTTTGGGCTCCAAAATCACTGCAGATGGTGAGTGCAGCCATGAAATTAAAAGATGCTTACTCCTTGGAAGGAAAGTTATGACTAACCTAGACAGCGTATTCAAAAGCAGAGACTACTTTGTCCACAAAGGTCCGTCTGGTCAAGGCTATGGTTTTTCCAGTGGTCATGTATGGATGCGTGAGTTGGACTATAAAGAAAGCTGAGCGCTGAAGAATTGATGCTTTTGAACTGTGGTGTTGGAGAAGACTCTTGAGAGTCCCTTGGACTGCAAGGAGATCCAACCAGTCCATCCTAAAGCAGATCAATCCTGGGTGTTCATCGGAAGGACTGATGTTGAAGCTGAAACTCCAATTCTTTGGCCACCTGATGCGAAGAGCTGACTCATTTGAAAAGACCCTGATGCTGGGAAAGATTGAGGGCAGGAGGAGAAGGGGACGACAGAGGATGAGATGGTTGGATGGCATCACCGACTTAATGGACATGGGTTTGGGTAGACTCCGGCAGTTGGTGATGGACAAGGAGGCCTGGCGTGCTGTGATTCATGGGGTCAGAAAGAGTCAGACACGACTGAGTGACTGAACTGAAGTGAACTGGTATCTCATTCGCTAACATTCCATTGGCCAAAGAAAGTCAGATGACCAAACTTGTATAGTCGTAAGTTATGGACAAAGGGATGCAGAAAGTGGCAAAGAAGAAAAAGAGTTGATTTTGGCTCTTAGGAATGTGGGAGGCATTGATTCAAGTAGCAACTAAAATGTACTCTGAGGGAAATAGACATGGCAGGGGTTTATAAAGGTCATACACAAAGGCATTCCAGAGAAGTTATATACGTTATCTTTGCAGAACTAAGGGTTGATGCCTACAGGCATCTGGTCACTTGTGGGTAGCAGATTCATTGCTGAACTGCGTTCTCTAGGCAGTAAAGAAGACAAGTTCCAGGTGGTCTCAGGATCATTGGGTTGAAAGTTTATTTTTCATTCAAGAGTGAACAGGTGTAAGTTCTACTTTCTTAATGGTGCCCTGGCTTCATTTTAGACCCTGTAAAGGAATTTTCTGGCAGTCCAGGGTTAGGCTTTCATTGCCAAGGCTGTGGGTTCAGTCCCTGGTTGGGCAACTAAAGAAAAAGAAAAAAACAAAGCCTGTGACATAAGTAACTCCATTATGCTGTTCATGGTCCATAGAAGTCACTGTAAAGTCTCATGACATGGAGGGAATGAAGAGTTTGGAGTATTTTCTAGGTTGTACAGCAAGCAACACAGGGCCAGGGGTACACAGCTAAAAGCTCTGTAAAACATTAGAACTTCTCAGAGTTCCCCCTTCCCTCCCATTTCACCAACCATGTGATGACTGATAGCCGGGGGACTCTGAGCTAGGGGGTTTCCCAGGTGGCCCAATGGTAAAGAATCTACCTGCCAATGCCGGAGATCCACGAGACACAGCTTTGATCCTTGGGTCTGGCAGATCCCCTGGAGGAGAAAATGGCAACCCACTCTGGTATTTTTGCCTGGAGAATTTTATGAACAGAGGAGCCTGGAGGGCTGCAATCCGAAGGGTCACAAAGAGTCAGACATGATGGAGCAACTGAGCATGACACACGGCAAGAGCTAGGGAGCATTCTCAGTTAGCCAGGAAGAACACTATCAGTTAAGAGCAGGTTCAGCTTGCCAGTGACAGAAATCCCAAGTAACAGTGTGCTAAATGAGGTGGATACTTCTCTCATGTAAAAAAAATCCAGCGGGAAGCAGATCAAGGCTGGTATGGCAGCACCTCAATTGATAGGAACGCATGACCTTGTGAAATGAAATATCTCCTACCATGTCAATAAACAAGAAATGTCACAACCATCAGCTATTCCTGGCCTCCAAATGTGAATGAGGGCTCCCAAAATGGGACAGAGCATTTACAGTCCAGCAAGAAGCCGCCATCTGCCACATGAACCACACCTTAAGGTGAACAAGCAAACAAGATCTGGCCCCAGCGAGCTGAGGTGCATATGAAATTAACGAATTCAGCGAGCCCAGAGACTTGCATCTTCCCATACACAGAATGCTAAATTCCTTAACTTGATATCTGATTTCTCGTACCTCACAATAATCTTTGGTGTTCAGACTGCCTGCTCCCTTTGTTGCAAACTTATATATAGTCTGACTCCCCCCTCCTGCCCCCTTGGAGCAGTTTTCTCAGAGCTACTGAGAAGCTGTCTCCTGGGCTTGGGGTCTTAAACATTCTCACTAAATAAAATAACTCTTTTATTAAAATAAAATTAAAAAATAAAATATTTTTTCTTAAAATAAAATAAAATTTTAAAACAAAATAAAATATTTTCAGGTTGTGATTATATTTTTTAATCAACATCTTCCTATAAAGTGGATTTCCTACCTTAATGCAGCTTTTTTACCTCACAGTCCAAGAGGGCTGTTGGAAGTGCTACCTTCCAAAACAGAAAGGAGGAGCTGAAAAAGGGAATACTCCCCTTTTTCAAGACAGTTCTACACACAACTTCTGACTCTATCCTGTTGCAAACACAGAAGCCATTCTCCCCTCCTTACATAGTAATAGCATTTTTGATGGATCCTTAAGGGGCTTCCCTGAAGACAACATTTCCCAGCCTCCCACGCAGGTAGATGTGCGCATGTGACTAACTTCTGGCCAATTGACTGTGAGTAGAAATGATACACCGACTAGCTGTCACCTTAAAGGGAAGAAGTTTGATCTCCCTTTCCCTTTTCTCCCCTTTCCACTGACTGGGATGTGGATGTGATGGCAGGAGTCATCCTATATGATGAGATGAAGGTCTTCTATTGAGAATGATAAAATAATAAGATGGAAGGGCCATAGACCACCTCTCGCTTTAGTTGCTAAGTCGTGTCCAACTCTTGCAACCCCATGAACTGTAGCCTGCCAGGCTCCTCTGTCCAGGGGATTCTCCAGGCAAGAATACTGGAGTGGGGGAGTGGGTTGCCATTTCCTTCTCCAGGGGCTAGCAGTATAGTTAATTCTCAATTCTCTAGCCCATAGACCATATACCAGGTATTTATATGAGAAATAAATACATTCCTCCATTATTTACCACTATTTTTACCATATATCTACCATTATTCCTCCATTATTCACCACTATTTTGCATCTCTTGTTTCAGTAGCAAACCAATATCCCTTTAATGTCCATTAGACACGCTTATCACAAAGCCACTCTGTTTCAAGGGAGCCTGGAAAATGTGGTTTTTATTCTGGGCAGCCCTGTGCTTGGTTAATGACTGGAGGTGCATCCTTGAGGAAGAGAAGATCCTGGAGGCAACTCAGCCATCCCACCCACTGGAGGAATAATAATAGTCAACACCACAGTCTACTTAGTGGGGCAGATGCTGTGCCGGTGGCTTTGCCTCCAAGTCCTTATGGAACCTCACAGTCATCCTGAGACTAGGCATTAGAGTCCCAGTTTTAGAAGTGGAAGGACCGAAGCCCAAGAAGTTGGAACCTGGCCAAGGTCACACAGGCCCTAGGCGTGGAACTAGGATTCAGACACATGTCTGTCTAGACTCAAGCTCCTAAACCTATGCTTGGTTCTTAAAGTGTGCTTGCTGGACCAGCAGCCTCAGCCTAAGAACTTGGAAAAGCAAATTGTCCTAGAAGTCACATACTCAAGAGGTGGGGCCAGCAACCTGTCTAGCCTTCTTGGCAAAAGGGATGTAAACTCAATGCTGAGAATTTTCCAAGTGGTTTCCGATTGCTCCAAGGCAAACCTGAAAATGGTGTGCAGGGATCCTCACCTCCTCCCTCTCCAGACAAACCCAACCACCAAGAGAGATTCAACCCTGACCAGCTCCAGGCTTCAGTTCACCTACCAGCCCCAGGACTGGAGCTTGACTTAATTGGTGCAGGCAGAGTCAACTTGGGGCAGGGAGATGGCTTTGTCTTCTCCCCAGGAGACTCATAAAAGGGGTGATGGAGAGGGAAGTAGCTGTGGCTCAGCCCCTGGATGAAGTTTTGGGGTGAAGAGGGGAAGTTTACACCATCTTGGGGTCGTCTTTAGGTATCTGATGTCTACTCTATGAATGAGATCACAAGTGTCCTCTCTGTCTCTCTGTCTGTCTCTCCCTCTCTCTAAGTCCCTGGGCGCTACTGTCCAAGGTACGGCTGGTTTTCAGCAGGGAGGAGGGGAATGGGAGTCTATGGTGGAAGCTTCAGGGACTTTGGTCATTTCTGGTTCCCTCCAGGGCAGAAGGTGATGATGATGGTGTTTTTACGACTATCACATCTGTAGCATTTACTCTGAGCCAGGCCATTTTCTAATCTCTTCATGTGCATGAACTCATTTAATCCTCACAATTCCGTGCTGCTAAGCTACTGCTGCTAAGTTGCTTCAGCCATGTCCGACTCTGTGCGACCCCATAGACGGAAGCCCACCAGCGCACCGCCCCCCCCTCCCAGTCTCTAGGATTCTCCAGGCAAGAACACTGGAGCAGCCATTTCCTTCTCCAATGTGTGAAAGCGAAAAGTGAAAGGGAAGTCGCTCAGTCGTGTCTGACTCTTAGCGACCCCATGGACTGCAGCCTACCAGGCTCCTCGGTCCATGGGATTTTCCAGGCAAGAGTACTGGATTCCATGAGCAAGGTACTATTATTAACCCTGTGTGAGATGGCGAAATGAAAGCACAGAAAAGTTAATCATGTTGCCCGCGGTCTCACAGCCAGTAAGCAGTGAAGCTGACCTCTGAACACAAATCACGTGGCGGCTGTGTCCATGCTCGTAGCTGCTGAGCTATTCATCCTCCAAATAATAGTAAAGACATTCAAGGAGTTTTTTTCTTTTCTTTTTTTCTTTACTTATTTTAAAAAGTGCAATGTTCTTACCATTGTAGAAAGTGAGATATTTCTAGCAGACCCTTGGTGTTGGTGGATTAAACATCTGCGGTTTGGGTTATTTTTTAGGACCCATTGTGCATGTGTGTGTCTCACCAGGAAAAGCGGGAATGTCAAGGCCAGAGATCGTTGCTCTTTCCATGGTGTCATGTTCTAAAAGGAACCTGTGCATCACACTTGTGGTTCCCATGAAAAAATAAACCCGATTTTCACTACCAGTCAAAACAACAATATTTGTGCAGCTCCAGTAATAACCACTAGAACCACTCTTCCTCCTGACTTCCTGGCAGTGCCTTACCCTCAGCTCACTCTCACTCTCAGGGCCCCTGCAGCTTTCTTCCCGTGAAACCCATGTTCTTAGGCTGACAGCAGCTTCTAACTGGTTTAGGGACTCACCTCCTCTGGGAAGTCTTCTGGGATGGCTCATGCCTTCACTCTGGGTGGGACTCAGCTCTTCAGAACTGTGTGCTCTCTATTGAATTGACCTTTGTGATGCAAGCCTCTGTGGTTCTCCCTAGACACCTGTGATTGAAGTTTCTATTTTTCTTTTTCTTGTCTCCCAAGTTTGACTCTTATCATCTTCCCCTCTGGGCTTCCCTTGTGACTCAGCTGGTAAAGAATCTGTCTGCAAGGCAGGAGACCTGGGTTTGATCCCTGGGTTGGGACGATCCCCTGGAGAAGGGAAAGGCTACCCACTCCAGTATTCTGGCCTAGAGAATTCCATGGACTATATAGTCCATGGGGTTGCAAAGAGTCAGACAGAGTGACTTTCATTTTCACTTTCTTCCTCTCTGCTATTTTCCCTTCCTTTTCCTTTCCTTGCCTTCTCTCCCTTTCCTCTCTCTTCCCTTTCCCTCCCTTCCTTTCCACTGCCATCCTTCTCTTTAATGCTCTTTTCTACCCTTGATCATCCTCACTTCTTTGCTTTAGCTCTCAAGGTTATTCCACCTGGTCTACTCTCTCTCCTTTTCATCTGGTGACCAGAAATCAGCCCAGAGCCTCAAGCCTTGATCCAACCTTTCCTGATGCCCACAGACTTGACTGCATCACCTCCTTCTCTGGCTTCCCACAGCCCTCCAGCATCTAGTTAATCCCACAAGTTCAAGCATTTGAATCGCCCTCCACTTATTTGGCATCATTTAAACATTTATTGTGCACCCACCACACACAAGGCCTGCCTCCTCCTCTGCCTGGAAAACTCCTCCTCATGCTTCAGAGCTCTCCCGGAAATTGTCTCCTCCAGTCTGGACTCCCTTTCCGGCAGGTGGGCAGGGCCCCCTCTGCTGCCATGTCCCCTGCACATCGTAAGTGTGATGGAGGTACACGGGCACAGATGCTGACCGTGCCCTGTCCACCCTCCACTCACATCCCTGTGCACTCTGCAGGCTTCTGCACCACGTGTGGTGGGGAGCTAGCACCTCTGGGTTTAGGGAGATTTGAGGATTATATATCCCAGATCCCTTGCCCCTCAGGAGGGCAACTCTAAGCCACCCAGGTTCCCAGGATTCTGCATGGAGTGGAGCCCCAGCCGCCCACAGCAGTCACCTGCTCGTGAATACTCTCTGCCTTGGTTTCCTCTTCTTCCCTGTGCTTCCCTCACTTCTTACCAGTGCTTCTTGGAGCCACTTCCCAAGTAAACTACTTGCAGCCAAACTTTGTCCCACAATCTACTTGTAGGGAACGCAAACGAAGAAGGTAGATCACATAGAACTTACTCTGTCTGAATCACATAGAATGTTCTAAGTCCTGAATTTGCATCAACTCCTTTTTAAAAAATTTATTTTTGGCTGCATCCGGTCTTAGCTATGATACACGGTCTTCTTTCTAGTTGAGGCGTGCGGGCTTAGCTGCCCCAGGCCAAGTGGGATTTTAGTTCCCTGACCAGGGATCGAACCCACATCCCCTGCATTGCAAGGCAGATTCTTAACCACTGGACCACCAGGGAAGTCCCTGAATTCACTTCATCTATACCACAGCCTTCTTCATGAGGGAGATCTTGCTATTTATCCCTTCCATTCACATATGAAGAAACTGAGGCCCAGGGACTTTGAGTAGAGGGGACAACTGTCTCTTTTTTTCTGGGGACTAAGGTGTTTCCTGGGTGTGAGACTCTCCCAGGACAGTCTCGGGAAAATCAGGACTGGTGGTCACACAAGAGTGAAGGGGAAGATGGGTTGGGAGCCAGGCAGGTGCTCCAGGGTGGCGTTCTGGAACACCCCCCTGCCTCCCAAAGCACAATCTGCTCTGCTTTTAAGGGGTCTGCTTCTCACCAGAGGGTGGGGTCACGTTTTGTACCTTTCTGTCTCTAAGTTTTGCACTGAGGGGATGTTTCTTGGTGATTGAGCTAGATATTGGGGATCATAGAAACAAACAAAGAAACAAACAAGGACTTCCCTGGTGATACAGTGACTAGGAATCCACCTGTTGATTCAGGGGACATGGGTTCAATCCCTAGTCTGGAAGATTCCACATGCCTTGGCACAACTAAGCCTTTGTGCTAGAACTACTGAGTCTGCGTGCTGCAACCACTGAAGCCTGTGTGCCTAGAGCCTGTGCTCTGTAACAAGAGAAGCCACCTCCATGAGGAGGTCCCACTCTCTGAAACTAGAGAAAGCCCACGTGCAGCAACAAAGGCCCAGTGCAGCCAAATATTAAATAAATAAATAAAAATAAAAATATACGGGTGAGATGCAGCCCTGCACTCAGGGAGCATCTAGTCGGATGGCAGAGACCTGGTTTCTTACGTCACGGAGCCCCCAGTCTGATGAAGGGGTTTCCTGTTGGGGGCAGGGTCTGTCCCTACCTCCCTGACTTCTCTGCAGGGCCCAGAACAGGGTTTCTGGGAGCCTTTTCCCTGCCTGCCCTCGCGCTGCTGTCCCCAGCCAGGCAGAGCCAGGCAAGGGTGACAGGGTCGGCCTGACACCCCATCTAGGTCTCCACTCTCACCACCCAGAGCATGAGCTGGAGCCTCTCCTGGACCAGGGTGGGTGGATTGACTCCTCCAAGCATTAATTCAGAGCTCTGAGCCTCCATCCCCACCACCTGGCTTAAGCTTGGCTCAGGTAGGTGAGAGGTTGATGAACTTGAACTGGGTGCCTGGCTCAGTCAAGCCCTTGCAGGGAGTGGGGTGGCACGTTCCATGAGTTCATGGCAAAGAATGTCACGAAGAGAGCGTGCACTGTGGGCAGGTCTAGGCGATGGTGCGGTTCCCAGGGCCTAGAAAGGGTGGGGAGTCCTTACCACTCCTAGGCTGAGGGGGCAAGGAAGGGCAGTCTTGTGAGAAGCCAGCCAATGCTGCTACCCTGGGAAGGGCCACTGGACACTGTGCCCTTAGGCGAGGGACACAGCCACTGCCAAAACCAGGACCTGGGGGGAGAGGGGAGCAAGTACCCTGACTCCTCTGTCCCCACCTCACCCCCCATCACTTTCCTTCTCAGGCCTAATCAAATCTGAAGCCAAAGACCAAATGAGCCTTGGTGATGCAGTCCTTGGGTGTCAGCCCCTGTCCCCCACCTTAGAAGGTTCAGAAGTTCAGAGAAAGTCAGAGGGTGGATGGGAGAGGAATCAAGAGAGATTAACAACCAGAGAGCTGCCGAAGGCTCTCCCCTCTGCTGCCCGCCCCCCACCCCACCCTACCATCATGGGGAAGGCCCTGTTAGGTGGGTGGATCAGGAGTTGCCCTTCTGAGATTCACAATAACATTCTCATTTTACAGTCTGTCTCTTTGCTTCCCAGAACTCTGGCGAATTTATTCCATCTCCTCCTTACTTCCTGCCCCTCCCAAGTCCACTGGAGGCCAAAGGGCAGGCAGGTCCAGGTCTGGAAAGAAGGGGCACAGCAGGGCTTCATGAACTGCTTGATGGAAGAAGGTGGAGGGGGAGATGTTTCAGGCCAAGAAGAAGAGAAAGTGAGGGAAACAAATATTTCTGAGCCCTATACTGCGCTAGATACAACATGGGTGCTTTCTCACCGGTTACTCATTCCCCTGCATTCCTCAAAACAATCCTGAGGTTGGTATCAGAATTTCCATTTTAAGGATGGGAAGATTAAGGCTCAGAGAGGCTCTGTGATTTCTCAAATATTGCAGAGCAAGTGATGAGAGTAAATGAGGTAAATGTTGGTCTGAAAAGATATGAAAAGATTGGAATGTGGGCAAAGGTCAAACAGGATTCTATCCCCAGGGTCAGGCAGGGAGTAAGGGACTGGGTCAGTGGCTGGAGAAGAGCCAGCCAATTTTTCTTTTATACTTCTGGACAATATGCTGGTAAGCTGTGGGGACCATCCCCGGCGCCGTGTCTAGCTCCAGCTGTTGTTCCTATCTGCAGGTTGTGAGCTGCAATGGGTCCCGGAGGGCTTGGGAGAGATTTTCTGTCTGAAGGTTGGGGCTGGTAATCTTGGGCAAAGACCCTAGGGATGAGATGAGAAGGTCTGGTGGGAGGTAAGGGTGGCTGTCTCCTTGGCGCCAAGGAACAATTTCAACTGAGATGATTTCCCCCAGCAAAGGGCAAAGGAGAAACATGAGATAAGGAAGTCCTGCACTGTATTTGGGGGGAGGGGGAAGGAGGATCAGAGAGAGTCAGAGGCCCAGTCACCACTGTGTGTACATGGCAGGTGGGATGGACTGGGGCAAGAGGCCAGGGACCAGCCCTGTGGGTCAGTGGTTGAGTGGATCTGTGGGTGAGTGGATTTGTCAGATGGGAGGTCCTGGGGCCAGCAGTGTGGGTTGTCTGGGGAGGGTGGAGGGGGTGGTCCGTGGGGTCGACTTCAGGGCAGTGCTCTCTAGGCCTGGAGCCCAGGGGTGGGGACCTAGTGAGATAAGGGCTGAGGGGAATGGGGAACAGGGAAGTTTCAGCATCGCTCTTGCCCCAGGCTGAGGATTCTTCCAGCTCCTACTGAGTCAAGTCCTTCTCTGGCTTGGCTCCTAAAATTAATGGACATCCCTCCCCAAGCTGGGCCTTCAGCATCAGACAGGCCACAAGGGAGTGGGCAGGGCCCTGGGAAACTTGTATTGTCTGTGTGTGTATGAGAGAGAGAGGGAGACAGAGAGAAAGAAAAAGACAGAGAGAGATCCGTTGGATCCAAACTCTTAAGACAGCCCCAGGAGACAGGTGGGGCCAGGAACTGCCCTCCCTGAGACGTGGTTAATTAGAACAGTCCAGACTGAGATTGTAGAAGTAGTAAGACTCAGACTCCCTGAAGCCAGGCTCTTCTTTTAGAGGTGAGGAAACTGAGGCACAGAAAGAGGAGTGGCTGGTTAAGATCTCACAGGACTTAAAAAAAAGGAATCTTCCTGCCCCTTCCAGAGAACTGGCAGTGATCATTAAGATGACCCACTCACGGGGATCAGTGGCTACCTCCCGTCTTAACATCCATCAAGAATCTCATTTCCCTCATTTTAAAATAGCATTAAATAAATAGCTCCTTTCTCACAGAGTTGATGGGAGAAGAAAATGACCAAGAGCTTAGAACAGTGTCTGATGCGTAGTAAGCACCCAATAAATGTCAGACATGATAATGATGATGGCGGCGATGATCATAAAAGATGCCACTGTTTTAAAGGTGACGGCCGTTTGACATTGAGTCTGATCTTGCCCGGGCTGTGCTGGAGCCACAGAACTGGGCCGCCCATCCATGAGGGAAAGGGGAAACAGCAGCTGCCTGGGGTGAGGGTTCTGTCTGCCCCTCTGCATCAGGGTCCCCAGCCTTGCATTTGCCTACTCTGTCTGCCCTTCCTGGTCTCTGCTAGGAGGTTCCCCTGTGACTCATGAAGAGTCCAGACCCCTCCTGGCCAGCAGCACCACGGCATCAGCCTGGGAGCCTCCAAGGGCAGGGTTTAGTCCTGCATCACCACTTGCTCAGCCCAGTCCCCCTGGCCAGCCACCCACTCCCCCCAACCCAACCCTCAACCCCGCCCCAGCCCCAGAGGGATCAGCAAAGGCTGCTGCCTGCCACGTGGCTGCCGGCCGGCAGTGTCCACCTCCTGCCTCAGCCCCCGGGCCTGCTGTGGACCGCCAGCCGCTGACGTCCACATTGCGCTTCCTCTGGGCTGACGCACACTCTTCTGGTACTTTGCACAGTCACTCATTTAATCCCGGGAGATCAGCTCTGCTCTTATCTCCGTCTCGCGGAGGAGAAAACTGCTGTAAAGAAACTTCGAGTGATTTGTCGGGGATCACAGAGCTGGTCCAGGGTGAGCCAGGCACCACTACAGTATACAGTTTTGAGGGCCCCCTTCCCCCCCTCCTCCAGGATTTGGTGGCCGAAGTTGTGTGAGTGAATGAAGGACTTGGTTCCTTGCCTGCACACTGTGGATTGCTCTCTGGCTGCGACTATCACAGTATCATGGTTCCACTTCCCCTCCCTCTTGACTATGTGGGAAAGACCTCACTGCCCATTTTGCTCTATGATTTCAGTCCTGAGGTCGGCTTTTCTGTTCTCGTCCCTTTCCCAGATCCCGACCTCTTTCTGTTTCTTATTATTTGTCTCGCCACTCTACAACCCTCGCTGTTCACCTGTGTTCTCTCTCCTCTACCGGTCCCAACTTCCCGATTTGTACTGAGAGTCCCAGCGTCTCTTCTTATTGGCTGTGGGGCAGACGTCTGTAGGGAACTGGCCAATCAGAAGCTTTCTTCGGCCCCGCCCCCAGCATCACAGGTTGTCAGTTGCCTGTGCAGCAGACATTCTTAGCAGGGATAGGCACGCGGTGATGGGCTGGGTGGAAATAGAAGGACTGTCTAGAGAGGCATGTGAAGAAAGAGGTTCAAGGCAAGACAGAATTGGAACCACAGAGGCCAATCTAGCACTCTGGGTTCCTCTCTCCTAGTTCTGAATTGCTAGGCCCTCCTTCTGGGGTGTGCTAAGTACAAGGAATGTTATTTCCAGAACTGCAGCAAACTCTTTTGCACTTCGACTTTCCTCTGCCCAGCCCGTAGGCCTTAAGAAGTGGGCATGGACCCTGATGTTTACTCGCTGGTGTTTGCTCCTGAGTCTGGCCTTGGTCCACTTTGGCCCAGGCCAGATGGGGCAAGCTGGATGGTGTAACAACCCTTTCTTCTTACTCTGCCAAGAGGCTGCCCCTGACCCAGTTCCACCAGGGCTCTGAGGCTGAGGGGTTTGCCCACAGGGAGGAGCTACATGGAGCAACCCCAGGTCCTTGAGATGCTATCTATAGGATGGTGGAGGGGAGCAGACTTGCAGGTGCCCACTGAGACCAAGGACCCAGCTGACCCAGGTGACCTGCAGGTGCTGGTTGGTACTGCCAGGGGCTCCTGGCTGGGCTTGGGTTCCTGGGTGTAGTGGGGACCACACAGCTCTGTGCTGCCTTAATAGCAACCCTGAGTAAGAGATAGAAATGCTTAGGGTGACGTGCTTTGCAAACAGAAATGACCTCTGCAAACTCTACCTGGCTTTACAAACGGTGGTTGGAGCCTTCAAATGCAGTGGGGCAGGTTGAGTCAAGAGGAGCCCACTGGCCTGTTCTGGGCTTTTCTGTGGTATAGTGAGTGATTGAGTAAGAATTAGGAGCCAAACTGGGACCAGTTGCCTGCTGCGTATAGGAGCCCTGAGAGGTATCAGCAAATCTGTAATGACTTTCCCTGGCAGGTCTCTGGGGCTGTGGGGAGCCTGCACTGCAGCCCCCAGTCCATTCCCTCCTCCTGTCTGGGGCAAATCCACCTGGGGAGGGAGTGATTTCTCTAATATGTTCCAGTCTCAGAAGCTGCCTTTGCCTCTGGGTACATGTGTCACCTGGAGTTAGAATTAGATTTGGTTATGAGTGACAGAAAAACTCAATTCATAGTGTTTTAAATAAGCTTAATTTTTATTTCTCTCTTATATAAATGAAGTCTGGTGGAATCCAGTCCAGGTTTGTTATGGTGCCTCTGCAAACGTCAAGAATCCAGGCTCCTTCTATTTCATTGTGTCACCAGTCTCAAACATGGCCTCCAACTCATGGTGCAATATGGCTGCCAGAGCTCCCGCCACCATTGCAGCCAGCTAGAAGGGAGTGGTAAAGAGAAGTACCCTCCACACACTGTAAGTCACACAGATTACTTCTCTGTATATCCCACTGGATAAAATTTAATCATATAGCTGCACCTAGCTTCAACGGAAGACCAAAATCTGTAAACTTTTGTCTGGGCGGTCTTATGCTGAGCTTAAAATCAATAATCTTCTTGCTGAAGAAGAAAGTGGAACAAATGCTGGAATATAGTTAGCTGTCCTTTCCGCAGCATGAGACTTGAGTAGAAGGTTCTGGGTGCTGCCCCTCTGGAGAGCAGCTTGGCTGTGGGGAGTGGGGTCCTGCCTCCTCATCCAGGCCCTGACTCCAGCTTCGGGGCTTGAAGTTCCCCTTGGAACTCTGAGGATAGCAGGAGTATGATTCTCGTGGAGCCTCCAGTAAGGAGAGGATCAGTTTGATGATCAATGCCAGCCACGCCATCCCAAAGAGGATCCACAGAGACACTGTGTTCTGGTACCACAGTGGGTAATTCCGGGAGGGGTTCATTCCTGAGGGAGAAGCAAGGTCAGAGGATGCAGACCTGGGAAAGTCAGGGCCAAGTTCCCCAAACAGAAACAGACACACATGGCTTTGTGTGTATAAGCAGAACGTGGGAGGTCCTAACTGGTCTGAGATGGCTGGGATCACCTCCCTAGGATTCTAGGAAGCCTCCTGGATTAACTCCTAGAGTTTTGACCCTAAAATTCCCCTTTGTCTTTCTGCAGGACTCTGCTTATGCTCTGTCCCAGTGGTTCTCAAAGTGGGGCCTGGGGACCAGCACCATCAGCATCACCTGAGAGTTTGTTAGAAGTGCGAATGGTCTGGATTCCATTCCAGATCACTGAATCAGAAACTGTCATAGGAAATCCTCCAAGAGTGTGTAATACCTGCTCTGTGGTTTGCCTGTTTCTATGTTTGGTTTTCTCAAAGGAAAGGCAGCTTGCCAGCAGCTTTAGGAAGAAGGAATGGAACTGCTGGGGTTTGTATCCAGGCTCATTTCTCACTAGCTGTGTGACTGTCATCTGCCTGAATGTCCTTTGCCTGTGAAATGGGGACAATAATTTCTCCTCCTTGGCTTTTAGATAGGTCCTACACGCTCATCCCAGCGCCCATCATCTGCTTCTCCAGACTGGATTTGCACATCTCTCCCCCTTGAGCGCTGTGCTCCAGTTACTCTGGTCCTTCCCCTATTTCTCCATCTATCAACCTTCCTGCCCCAGGACTTTTGCACTCGCTGTCCTCGCAGTTCAGAATGCTCTTCATTTCCTCACCCTTCAGATCCCAGCTCAGAGACTAGACTGAGCCCCTGTGTTACCCTCTCTCACAGCCCTTGTGCTTTGGCCAGGTAAGTTACTTACTCTCTCTGGGCCTCAGCTTCCTCATCTATAAATTGGGGACAATAAGAGGGTCCACCTTCTAGGACTGTTGTGATTATCATATGGTTCGTATTGTAACGTGTTCATATTGTAACATGCCTGGCATGTAAGATCTGTAGTCAGGTGACTGTTTTTCTCAGCTTTGGAGCCCCACAGATCAGGACTGGATAAGGAATGATGGAAGGAGAAAACAGATGGACTCCCTGTGAGGCTTAGGTAGGTCATGTGAAGAGCCTGCTCCAGGGCTTCCCTGTTGGCTCAGTGGTAAAGAATCGCCTGCCAAAGCAGGAGATGAGGGTTCACCCCCGGGTCTGGGAAGATGCCACATGCTGCAGAGCACCTTAGCCCGAGCACCACAATTACTGAGCCTGTGCTCTAGAGTTTGGGAACTGCAACTGCTGAAGCCCAAGCGCCCTAGAGCCTGTGCTCAGCAACAAGAGGAGCCACTAAAATAAGAAGCCCGCACAGCAACTGGAGAGTAGCCTCACAGCAACGAAGACCCAGCACAGCCAAAAATAAATTTAAAAATAAATAAAATTATATATATAAGAGGCTGCTTATAACTTCGTTCTTCCCTCTGTCCTGGGGGTCTATCTTACCTCCCTCATCAGAACAAGATTGTTCAAAGGGCAGAGCTCTGGCCTTTTATTTCCCTGACATCTTCTTCTGTCTCCGATCTGTATACTACCCACCTCTCTGTCCACTTCCCATTCTGTCCTGCTGGCCCCAACACCACCACTCCTCACTGTCTTCCCCAGCCTGGACACGTCTCCTGGGTCCCAGCTTGGGGATGAGCGCACAGCCCTGGAGCTGACATCACCGCCTGGCAGCAGCCCGGATTGCATTACGCTGATTGGGTTAGGAGGCCACGATTCCGCTGGCGGTCCCAAATGAGAGCAGCTGTGAGCCAGCTCTCTGCCCCCGGGGACCGGTCGGCTTGGCTTGCTCCTGTCGATGGAAGGGGGAGGAGGTGTTCTTCTCCCTTCTGATTTCATTTTTTCTTTAGCTGAAATCGTAAGCAGCAGGAGACCCAGCAGCTGGCAAGGCGCTCAACTGAGTTGCAAATGCAATTGGGGGACGTGGGGGCTGGCTGCAGGGCCAAGGAGGGGCAAGCGGCTGGGACCTGAGGGCTGCTCTGACCGCGGCGTTTGGACAAGAGGATCGGCTATGAAGACAACGCCCCTGTGGCTGCTGACATGGGACAGTGGAGGCCCAGAGTCCAGGTGGTGGACCTCAGCATTCCCATCCGAGAAAGGGGTTTGACCCTGTCCCTAGAAGACAAGGAGGGCTGAGAGACATGGGGAAGAGCTGAAGGTGGATTGTCCCCTCAGCTATGGAAGATTCCAGAACATGTGCACATGAGGATCCCTAGCTTGGGAGTCTATCCTAGACCTGTCCTTGGCTTGCTTGCACTATGACTTTCATCAACTTCTTTCTCCTCTCTGGGGCTGTCGCTGAGGCAGCGGGGGGGCTGATTGTGCAGGCTGGGCACTGTACAACCCTAGAGGGTTGCCATTCACACCCAGCACAAGGAAGATGTGCTCGTGGACCTGGTGTGGCCTCTGTCCTTGTCTCCACTAGGCTCTGTGACCTTTAAGAATTACAGGCACTATCATGTCACCTACCCAGCTCCTCTGAAAACCTTCAGAACTTTCTTGTAGTCTTAGGACAGAGTCCAAAATTCATGACTCAGCCTGAGAAGGCTCTTTATGTGACCAGGCCCTGCCTCCCTCTCCACTCTGAGCTCCCTGCTTCCGCACTGGACGTGGGTGCCCAGGAAATACTCTTCTGACCAGTCCAGCTGCAGTAGCCTCAAGCCAGAGCTGTGTGTTCTCACGGAGAGGGCAAATGAGGGCACGTGTGGTCACTTGTCGTGAGGCGCTGAGACGGCTGCAGAAGGAAAAGTGCGTGGTGCAGGGGACAGAGCTGCCCATTGCCACTCCGTGGGCGTGGTCTGCCTGGCACCCCTGTGGACTTAAAGGGCCCTCGTGGGTTCATACCAGGCCTTCTCAGTCAGAGCATGTGGTGGGAGGGGGCTCTGGGGGGCCTGCACCCCACACACCAGCCTCCCTGCCCTGTCAGTCCCCACTGGGTGGCTCACAGGGTAGCAGGGACCCTCTGATCAGCCCTCCTTGCTCCTGCAGAGATGGCTGTGTGGAGGTTGCGGCCCACCTCCCAAGCCCCTGCTCCCCCAGTGGTGGCAGAGACCTTGTCTCCTCTTTCCAGGGTGCCATGTCTAGAGACGCCTGCCTCCTCCCCCTGGCCCTGCCTTCCCTCAGGGGACCATGGGGCCTCGGGACATCCTCACAGAGCATCCTAACAACCCACAGAGGTTTGTCCAGACATGCTTCTAAGGAGCCTATTGTCAGCTCTTCCCACCTAGGACCAAACTCTAGAGCCCTAGTGGTCAGTGGGCACCAAGAGACTGTAGTTAGGGGTCCCATTCCCATTTCTCTTCCCTGCTTTTTGCACAGGGCACCCTCAGAGAACAAGGACTTGTGGGTTTAAAACTGGGGCAAATCCTGAGTTTCATCCTTTGAGCCCTGGGGTAAGGGGGAGAGTTGGTGGGAGGGGGCCAGAATGACTACAGAAAAGCCCTGAGGTTTTCAGAGGAGCTGGGCAGGTGACATGAATTTTTTTTTTTTGGCTGGCCCCCATGGCACGTGGGATCTTAGTTCCCCAAGCGGGGATCGAACTAAGGCCTCTGCATGGGAAGCACAGAGTCTTAACCACTGGACAGCCAGGGAAGTTCCAGGACTTGTAATTTTTAAAGGTCATAAGAGCCAAAGGGGCACAAGGACAGAGATTATGCCAGTCCATGGGTGCCCTTCTCATTGTGCTCTGTGTGAATGGCAACCGCTTAGGGTTGTGCAGTGCCCAACCTGCGCAACCAGCCATATGCAATGGCCCTGCCTAGACTAGGGAAACGGCAGCGGGCAGAGAGGAGAGGACAGATCCAGAACTCATTCTCTGAGCTTCATGTGTGTGAGTGAGTGTGTGTGTGTGTGTGTGTGTGTGTGTCTGTGTGTGTTTGGGGTGCAGTTGAGGCCTTGGGGACGCTGGCGTCACCTGTCCTCAGACACATTTCTCCTCTGGGGCCAGGAGTGGAAGCATGACTCACTTGGAGGAAACCATCCCAAAGACTTCCTTCCAGAGCAACAGCGTCCCTTCCAGGATGGGGGACGTCGGGAAGGGGCACCATGAGGCCCCAACACTGGACCCTGGGGATGGAGAGGTGCAGGGAAGCGGGCCCGGCACCCAGGCCAGAAGGCGCTGACCATCACCAGGCCCAGCCCCTCGTTTTACAGACAGGAACACTGCGGCCCAGATGGGGGTTATGGGAGGCCGTCTGGAAAGGGTAAGAGTTCTTGGAGGCAAACAGATCAGAATTCGTGTCCTACTAGCTGTGTGATAGCAGGTAAATGGCTTGGCCTCTCTGAGCGTCATCTTCCTCCTCAGTAAAATGCAGTGACAATCATTACTCTTAATGGGCTAGCTCTTTGTTACTTTGGTAGGACCTCATTTCTTTTTTTATTAAATGTATTTACTTATTTGGCTGCACCGAGTCTCAGCTGTGGCACGCGGGCTCTAGTTCCCTGACCAGAACTAGATGAAACCCGGGCCCCTGGCATTGAGAGCATGGAGTGTAGCCACTGGGCCACCAAGGAAGTCCCGGGACCTCATTTCCGTATTCCAGTCTGGGTTCTGTCTTTCTCTGAAGGAGAGAAGGTACTCCTTCCCGGTTTAGGATCAGCGATGGGAGGCGGGGCACAAAGCCCGCCTGAGGCCTGTGTGTGGTGGTGCTGGGGGGCCTCTGCTTGTTTGGTGACCCTTTGGGGGCAGGGAGTGAAGGGGGATGAGGCTGCCCCTGCGCCCACAGAACGCCTCTCTGCTGCCCCCTGCTGGGCACCCACCCCGCTCTGTTCTGCAAGGACAGTTGCTCCTGTTTACCTTGCCCACGATGGGTGATGACCATCGAATAAATCCCACCCTGGACACTCTGGGCCACACAGCTCTTTCTTGCTAACGCTCAAGAGTTTGGAGGCTGACTGGGGGCTGGGAGAGGCTGGGGTTTTCTGATTCTCCCAGGCTGTCCTGCCAGACACCCCTGCACTGTGATGGGGGCGACGTGGCCCTCAACCCAGGGACAGTAAGAAGTTGGCATTTTGTGGGGCAGGGTGAAGTGGGGGAGAGGTGAATGAGAGAGGCCCTGGCCAAAGATGGATGGGGGAGGGGACTCAGAGCCCCCTTTTTTCTGATAAGCTTTAAAAATATGTGACCCTGTGGGATCCTCAGGTTTCTCGGAATGACTAGAAATGTGGCTTACAGCCCGAGGCACTGGGTTCAAACTCCAGCTGTCACTTTTAGCTGGGCGGCCTTAACCCCATCACACCACAAAGGCAGGTTAAACCAGCCAAACTAAGCCTGTGTGCTCTGGACTTTGGGTCCCCAAACCCCATGGGCCTGGGCACGCAGCAGGTGCCCAGGGATGCGGGCTACGAGCAGATGCATGCAGGGTGCCGCTCGCGTCTCACCAATCACGTAGTCGCCGAAGCCCACGGTGCTGAGAGTGACGAAGGAGAAGTAGAAGCCCTCCACGTAGGTCCAGCCTTCCATGTGGTTGAAGAGCAGCGGGGGCAACAGTAGGAAAAGCAGGAGGCCCGACAGGAGGGCACTGGAGCCCGCCAGCCACCGGGCCTTGGCCGGGTCCTGTGGATACACACGGCGCCCAGCCCCCGTGAGGCTAGTTCTGCCCGGTGTGTGCGGCCCTGGGATGGCGGGGTGGGGTTGGGCAGATAGCCTGGGGGGTACTGAGCTGCAGACAGGGCTAGCACTCCCCTGGGTAAGGAGGGAGGTGCCCTCGGGGCTTCTCCACCAGTGTGTGTTCCCCGGGCTCCTGAAAAGAGCTTGGCTGCCTCGTGCCTTTCCTATGTCTCCCCACTGATGCCCCTTTGTTACTGAAGACCCCCCCCCATTCTGGGTAGTGACCCCCCAACCCCACTGCACTCCTACCAGGAACCCTGATTTCCAGAAAGACCTTCTGCTTCCAGCAGTGACCCACCCCCTGGGGCACCCCGTGACTGCCAGCATCCACCCTTTTCTACCAGAGACTCTCCCTCCAGGTGGCAGTGGCGGCCCCCGCAGCCCCCTCACCTTCCAGGCGCCCCCCAGCCTGCGGGCACAGCGGTGTACCCCCTGCTGCATGCAGTGCCCCAGGCGGTTGAGCACCACGAGGTTGAGTGGGATCCCCACGAGAGCAAAGAAGATGCAGAAGAGCCGGGCGGCCATCGTGCGGGGGCTCAGGTTCCCGTAGCCTGAGGGCAGCAAGGGGACACTTCAGGGAGCCTTTCTATCCTCAGGGGCCCCAGTTCTACCATTGCTACGGATGGGACGCGGCAGCTGGGCTGCCCTTCCCGGGCGCTGTGCAGGGCCCGACACACTCCCTCCCTCAGCCCAGCCTTAGCCTCCCTTCCCATGGAGGTCATGCCCCAGACCTGCAGACTGGAAGACCAAAGCTCTAGGAGGGACGGTGTTTGCACCATAAAACGTGAGAATCCCGTTTGTCCTCGCTTCGCTTCTTCCCTCCCTGGGCGGGCGGAGAGATGGGGGAGGGGGACGGAAGGATGCAGAGCCCCTAGGGCCCTCCTCCCCCTCAGAGCTGGCCCAGACAGTTTTAGGGCTACACCGAGCGGACAGAATGGAGAGGGACAGAGTCCACGTTGGAATGGTAGAGCTGGGCAGAGAGGCTGCGAACCTCTGAATCAGGTGGGCCTGGGGCAGGGGGTGTGGGGGTGTGGGGCTCAGAGATGAGGGCGCCCTGCACACCCGGGAGGCCTGGACCACAGTGAGTACATCAGCACCCCCTCCTGCTCTGGAGCTCAGGGAATGCTGGTGGAATGGGTATTTTGGAATTTATTAACGTGTCAGCATTTGTTGAGTGCCCACGGTATGCCAGGCTTATGCTAGACCCCTGGGGTGTAAGGATGAATAAACACCATCCTGCCTCATCCTTCTGGGGCCCATTGGCGTCAAGGGGCCTCCCAAGCATGCTTGCTTCACAGTGGAGGACTACCCAAGTCCCCGGGTAGCCTGAGATCTGCTTCCAAGAAGTATTTTCTAATTTAAAGCTAGATAGAGAGTCCTCTGGGTGCATCTTCTTAGTTCCACTCTGGGGAGGAAAGGGCGGCAGGGGGTGGGGTGGGGCGGGGTGGGAGTAGGGGGCGGCTGGGATCCTGGTTTTCTGGGGCCAGCGTCCTGGCTGGAGGAGGTAGCTGTAGCCACCAGTGGGGTCAGCCTGCCACCTGGTGGTGAGTATGGTGTCATGCAGGCTCCGGGGCAGGGCGGCTGGGCTGGTTGATCAGGCAGCCCCACTGAGTTATTTCCTGGGTATAGAGTTGGAGGGGTCTAGGTCACTCTTCTTCTCCAAACAACAGCCCCCAGACACCCTCCCAGGACAAGTTTCGCCTCTGCTCTCCTGAGGACAGGGCCAGAGGAACGGGAGTGAGAACTAATCGGGTGTCCCTGTGTGTGGGGGAGGAGAGGGGCTTGGGGAGGATGGTGATGGGGGTGAGGAGGTGCCTTAGTGAGCTGGGGGGAGGCCTCTGACAGTGGCCACCTCTCCCAAGGCTGAGACAGGGCGTTCTGTCCCTTCTTCCTTCCCAAGTTCCCCTTATTCTCCTGCACCCCCTCCTGCCGCCCTTCCAGGCTCAGTGTTAGGTGGGCTTGACTGAGCAGACCAGGACCCTTACAGTGCCCAGAGGGTCTTTACCGCTACACAGGGGACCCTCTGCTTCCTGAAAGGTTGTTTAGCAGAAATCCCCAGAGCAGGACTTCACAAACCTTCCAGGAACCTGGGTGGAGGGCAGGAGTCGATTCAGCAGATCTTCCGTAAGACGAAGGTTCTGCTCCCAGGCGGTGTCCAGGCTGCTCTGCCTGACTGTGCTTGAGGTCCTAGTAATGCCTCCGAAAGTAGCTGGTCCCGGTCTCTCAGGCAAGGCCACCCTCCCCAGCACCATCCCCCCCCGACCCCATCCTTCTCTTACCGATGGTGGTGATGGTGGACACGGAGAAGAAGAAGGAGCCCACGAACTCCCAGCGTCCCATGCTGGTAGTGTTGCCAAGGACGATGTCCCCATTTTTGTATGCCTCGATGATGCCCTGGGGGAGAGGCTATAGTGACCACCAGGCTCTCTGGGGCAATGGGGCCCCTGCACCCAAACACACACACACACACACATACACACACACACACACACACACATGCACAGAGCCATCCTTGTAACCACTCTGATCTCAGCCTGTCTGGAGGAAGGAGGCTCTTCCTGTCCAACCAGGGCCTCCCCCAGGGCAGGGAGCATGGGGACAGCTCTTTCCCCTGTCTACCCTGGAGCCCAGATCAGCCCTGGGTATCACACTGGCTGGGAGAACTCCATTTGTTTTCTCTCCTGTTCACTCTCATTCTTGCAACAAGCCCTGGTCAGGACCTGCATGTGAGGTATCAGGGGAACTGAAGATGAAAGGGACATGACCTCAGTTTTCAGTGCGACAAAGCCAAACTTAACTTTGTTTCTTTTAATTTTTAAATTATCTATCTATATTTTTGGCCATGCCAATCGGCATGTGGGATCTTAGTTCCCTGATGAGGGATCGTCCCCCTGAATTGGAAATGCAGTCTTAGCCACTGGATTGCCAGTGAAGTCCCCAAACTCAACTAACTTTGCTACAGTGTCATCCATGAAGCTTTAGGCACCCAGCTACATGATTCTGGGCAAGATAGCCAACTTCTCTGTGCCTCAGTCTCTTTCTCTGTAAAACGGGAATACTAATAGCACCCACTTCATGGAGTTGTTGAGGTTTAACGAGTTATTAGGTGTAAAGGCTTAGAAGAGTACCTGCAACACGGTTAAGGTTAGCAACTGCTATCATTATCATTATTATGAATATAATGCTGTAGAAATACGGGATAGGAAGGGTGTGCATTCTGATGGGGGTAGGGTTAGAAGACTTCATGGAGAGGGTGATTGCTTTTCTTTAACGTACCAAAGTACAAAATACAGTTTTATTAAGAATTATGTGTGTTTTCCCCCATGATTCTCGATTTTCTGAAAGGTGCTTATTTTGCCTCCATACGTACTTTAAAAAATGTATGTCATCAACATTAGCATTCTGTATAAATGTGAGAAGGCAGCTGAGGGTGATGCTTTAGTTGGGCCTTCCTAGAGGGTTGGCTAGGATTGTTCCTGGTAGAAGGACGTTTAGGGAAATAGGACCACAGGAGCACAGGCTGGAAGGGAGGACTGTGTCTGGGATACTGAAAGGTGGTTGGCAGCCAGGCTGGGGATGGAGTGGCAGGCTTCTCCCAAGGTCACCGAGTAAAGAGGAGGCAAGCTCAGGTATGTGTGCTCCGTGGCAGCTGGCAGTACAGAAGATGCTGGCAGATCTGGAGAGGAGAGAGTCCTGCAGGGGTGAGTGATGGAGAGGGCCTGGCCTGCATCCCGGTATGGAGTGCCCAGGAGGCACAGAGAGGAGGTTCTCAGAAGCCCAGGGCTCTGGCCTTATTTGGTGTGGGTAGTGAGGGACACATCTAAGAGCTCTCTGAAGGTGTGTGGATTCGGGGACAGATATTCGGAGCAGGGAAGAGCAGAGCCGCTTACTCTTGACCCGGGGGGAATTTGAGGGCTGCTAGGAAGGTGCAAGAGGAGAAGGGGGCAGGAGAGGATGAGATGGTTGAATAGCATCACCAACTCAAAGGACATGAACTTGGGTAAACTCTGGGAGATGGTGAGCGACAGGGAGGCTTGGCATGCTCCAGTCCAGGGGGTCACAAAGAGTTGGACACAACTTAACAACTGAACGACAACAACAGGAAGTTACATGAACATGTCCGCCCTCACTGGGGAGATCTGGGTTGGAGACACCACATCTGTATTCCTGGGGATGGTTGAAGCCACAGGGGGCTGAGGAAGGAGGTGAAGTGGAGGTGAGCCGGAGGTGGGTGGAGGGGAAGAGATGAGAGCTCCGCTAAGAAACTTGGGAAGCACCCCCATACACAGATCTGCACTGAGGCAGTCCTCATGGTGGTTGAGAGCCCCAACACTCTGACTCTGAAGCCGTGCCTTTGTATGTAATCTCTCTGAGCCTCAGTTTCTCCATCTCTACAATGGGCACGATAATAATGGCATCTACCTGTGAGACAGGTAGACTCACAGGAGCAAGCTCACACACTAGGAACAGCGCCTGACTCGCAGTAAGCGCTGCATGGAAGTATTTCCTATCATTCCCATTGCCGTCACTGTCACATTTTGGGGGGCCAGGCTGCTTGTAATTGAAGTTCACCACCTTTTCAAGGGGAGTGTCGCATAGCCTCCAGGACTAGGTGGTCTGTATTTGTAGAAGTTTAAAGATAAGGTGGAGGTGTCATCTGAGATTCTTAGCAGAGATAGTCCTCTGCTGGGCTCCGGGCCTGACACATCCACCCAGTCCCAGGGCTCAGGACTTCACCTCCGCTCCAGTGCCCTTGTCCCTCGCTAGCAGACACACTTCCCTGCCACCTTCTGGGGACCAGCTTTGGGCTGGCAACTCTGGGACACAGGCCCTGCTTTCCTCGCCAGAAAAGGCACCCGGACTGCAGAGCGGGGACGTCTGGCTAGGGGTGCAGCTGTCTGCGCTCATGGACCAAGCCAGGGACCTGGAGATGGAAGCTTGCGTCAGATCGGAGCAGCCCTCCGTCCAGCCCAGGGTCGAAGGAGACCTTCATCCATCGTGAGGCCTGGAAGAACCCTCCCCTGCCTGCCTCCCTCCCCTAACCCCGCTGAGTCTTCCCCCACCCACTCAGCAGTCTCTGCCCTCCACGATCTCTGCATCCTCCCACCCGCCGACCCCTGCAGACCCTCTGGGCCCTCGCTGCGTGCCCTCAGACTCGGAGAAACCCGGGTTCAGCCACCGAACTTCCCTGTGTCTGCTGCTTTCTTTTTGCGCACCTCAAATCCCCGGGCCCCTGGCTCCTGCACCTCGGCCCCATTCCACTTAACCTGGGGCGTTTTGTGTGTGTGTGTGTGTGTGTGGCAGCGGGGACAAGAGCGCTCTGCATCCCCTTTCCTCCCAGCCTCCAACGATCTTGCTGCCGGCTCGATCATCATCAGACCAGACCAGCGCCCTCTGCTGTCCCCGTCCCCAGGTCTCAAATTCGCATGTGGGTCTCCCTGTGGAAGGGGCCATGGGTACCCCTTCGCCCTTCGCCCGCTGTCCGACCCCACACAGCGCCCTGAATTCCCAGGTGGACCCCTCCCGCCTTCTCCCAAGCTGAGCAGCGCGCTCTGTCTTAACGCCGCCCGGACCCGGTCGGGCCCACCAGCCCTGGACCCCGTCAGTGCGCCCCCTATCGCCTTCACCCCGAGATTTGGATGCGCGCGCCACGCAACTCTCCGGACAGGGAGGGTTTCGCCTCTCGCCCCGAACCCTGGGCTCACGGCGCCGCGCTGCGCATTTCTCTCGCCCGAGCCGGGGTCTTTGCATCGGCGGCCATCCAGCCCAGGACTCTGGTCTCCTCCCTGCAACGCGCGCCCCCAGTCGTCCGCGCGTCCGTGCCTTCCACTTTATTTCGGAGAAGTGCTCCTGGCGGTGCCCTGACCGGAGCCGGACCGTGCCCTTTCTCCCCGTGCCCGTGCGGTCCGCTGAGCCAGCGCCCCCGCGCCCGGGCCGCCCAGACTCTCCCCTCACCCGGATCAGCGAGTCCAGCGCCTGGCCATCCAGACACGTGAAGTTCCGCAGCAGTGCCCACTTGTCGCTCTGGAATCTCTTGCTGGAATCGTGCGCCGCGGGGCTCTCCAGCACCCAGAACACGCAGGTGCCCAGGACCAGGTAAGTCAGGTAGGTGAACAGCAGGAGCAATGTGCTCGGCACCGGCATCGCGCAGCCCTGGACCCTGCGCTCGCTCGCATCCCAGGCTCTCCATCCGCTCTTAGCCGGAGAGGCGGAGAGGCGGGAGTCGGGAGCCATGGACCCAGACCGAGGCGCAAAGGAAGGGCTAGGGAGGAGCTTGGCTGGTCCCTTCTCTGGCTAACGCCCGCCTCTGCCCCGTTTTCTCAGCAGAGGAGGTGTGTGCTGGGGAATGGGACAGTCCTGCCCCACCCCGAGCTGGGATCCAATCCCCGAGACAAAAAGAGGGCAAGCTGTGGGCATCTGGCCCCGCCTCGAATGCGTGTGGAGTGCCCACCCCCCGGCACGCCTAGCTCAGGAAGAAGGGGAGGTCTGTTGGTGACCGCAGGCGCTGGGAAAGACCGGCCCAGGGCCTCCCCGTATCCTGTATGTAGCAACAGGTGGGAGGAACTCCTGCAGATCGCGCTCAGGGGGAAGAGAAAGCGGCAGGCAAGTTTATTTTCCCGGGGCCCCGGGATTATTACCAAGGACCCGCTGCCTGTCAAGTCCTCTCTGGATCTCTCCCATCACCATCCTTGCCTTATATACCCAAGGATGCGAGATCCCAGCAATCTATCGCCAATTGCCCGTGAACTTGGGAGGCAAGAGGAGTCTCGGCCAGCGGGCTTGTCCATTCCCTGCTTCTGAAGATGCCCCCCTACCTATTCCCTCCTCCACCCAGGATGGAGGAAGGATTCAGTATAAAGAGTCCTGGGGGTTCCCAGTTTCTCAGGCTTCTCCTCCATGCCAGGAAGTCCTGGGTGTAGCCCGGGTTTCTTGCTGCTGTAGATCCTTCCCTGAGTGTCCCACCCAGAGCCTCCTCGGCTTCACGGTCTAACCTCAGTCCAGTCCAGAGGTCCCTGGTCTGTCTTGGCTCAGAGAGGTTTGCAGTCCTTGGTGAGCTTGGGCCTTTTGATATGTGCGTGTGTGCTAAGTCACTTCAGTCATGTCCGATCCTTTGCGACCCTATGGACAGTATGTAGCCTGCCAGGGTCCACTGTCCCTGGAATTCTCCAGGCAAGAATACTGGAGTGGGTTGCCATGCCCTCCTCCAGCGGATCTTCCTGACCCAGGGACTGAACCCATGTCTCTTAACATCTCCCTGCATTGGCAGGTGGGTTCTTCACCACTAGCGCACCCACCTGGGAAGCTCTGGGCTTGGGATGGACTGGTATAAATCTGTCTTCTCCTTCTGGCCAGAGGTGTCACAGTCTGGCAGGAGAGAGTCCAGGCTGCATGAGATATTCCCAGTGGAGGCTGGACCTCCTCACAGCTCATTTCCTGGAAATCTCCTGGGATCAGCTGGCTGGTGTTTTCCCAGGGAGGGTTTGGAAGGGCTTGTAAGAGCCCAGAAGGGGTAATGAGATCAAAGGGTGCCATGAGGCAGTCAAGGGAGGCCATACTCAGGAAAGTGGGTGGGACGCGCGGGAGTGCTGAAGCCTTGTTCATGGACAGCTCTAGACCTCTAGGCAAGAGGAAGTGGCAGACCTGGAGGCAGCCTGCCCACCCCTCTAGCTGGGAGTCTGCTGAAGGCATGATGATGACTCCAGAGTCCCTGCCTGGGCCAGCGGGTCCCATGGGCGCACGTCATATCCTGGTCTGCCCATGCCATGAGGTTTTGGTCACTGGGTCGGAGTTGCCTCTCTGCTTGTCTAGTCCTTCCACCTGGGGGGCAGGAGCGTCACTTGCTGCCCTGGAGCCTGGCCCAGCGCCTGACGCACACTGGGGGCCTGATGACGCCCCGCACACGTATCAGATGAGGCACAGATACAGCGGCCCTTTGTTTATTGTCCTGTATGAGATCTTCTGGGGTGGGGGGTGGGGGCAGTTCAGGAAGCGCGATGGAGATTTGGTCATAATGATCCATGTCTGGATTCAACTTTTTCAGGTCTTTTTTTTTTTTTAATTTTTTGGCCAAGTGGGATCTTAGTTCCCTGACCAGGGATCAAACCCACACCCCATGCATTGGAAGAGTGGAGCCTTAACCACTGGACCACCAGGGACGTCCCCACAGGTCACTTTTGAGGGAGGGGCTCGGGGATCGCAGCACACATCTTGCTCCGCACACATCCGTCTCCTGTTCTGTCTCCTTTCTGTCACTTTCTTGGGCCCTCCTGTCTCCTTTCTCTCTCTGGAGAGCTCCTGAGACCAGCTCTGGCTGGGAAGTGAGTGGGTTGGCCAAGGAGGAGGTGTGGCAAGAAATCCAGGGGGCCTATGGGGTGGACAAAGGATGCTGTGAGGGGCTTCTGAGGCCATGGATTGGGGGGGTTCATGCAGAGATGGGAATCTTCTGAGGTCTAGGGAGCCCATTGGTCTCGGGGGCTCCCCCTTCCTTGAGACCGAGGCCTCTGCCTAGAAGCCAGAGCTGGGAGCACCGGTGCAGAAGCAGGGGGCCCAGTGGGAGGACCAGTGCCAGCCATGCCAGGCCCAGGAGGATCCAGATAGCTGCCAGACTCCGGTACACCGAGAGGTAATGCTTGCTGGGGTCCGTGCCTGGCAGGGAAGGGGGACACGATCAGTGCCAGTGGTCTGAGGGACAGCCACCCTCCAGGTTCCAAAAGGGTTCCCACCAGTCTCGCCCTAGTAAGGATCAGCAGGCGAGGCCCCTGGGGCGGGGGAAGGGTGATGGGTTCCGGGACCAGTGACTTCTGAGGATGTTGTGAGAATTCACAGCAGCCTCATAAAGTGTTTGTCTCCCTTGAATAAGCAGGGGCTCTCTGGTCCTCAAGAATTACCCTCCTCCCCACGCTGACACCCGCCCCTCCCCCAAATCCTGGTGGCCCCACCCCTGTGATCTGTGGCTGCCCCTTTCTCACCGACAACATAGTCCCCGAAGCCGATGGTGCTGAGGGTGATGAAGGCAAAGTAGAAGCCCTCGCTGAAGCTCCAGCCCTCCACGTGGCTGAAGATCATGGGCGGCAAGATGAGAATGAGCAGCGTCCCCAGTGCCAAGAAGAGGGCCAGGCCCAGGGTCTGCAGCAGCTGGAAGCGGAGGAGTCTCTGAGTCCGCTCGGAAGGCCCATGGTTATAAGCAGGGGAGGGGGTCTGGGGCGAGCTAGGAAGTGGGCTGGGCCATAGTCAGGTCCTTAGCCTGCACCCCTGTGGGGCGGGGGTTGTATCTCTGTGTGTGTGACATCTTGTCCAGGCCAGGGAAAGAGCTGGTCAGCAGGATTGTGTTTGTGGGTCAAGTTGGAGATGCCTTTCGGCTTGGTGTCCACATGTGCAGGACCCCAAGGACTTAGATATGGGATAGAAGATGGTCACTGAGCTGTCCCCAGTCCTTCTACACCTCTGCCTCTTTGCATAGCTTTGCAAGGGCCCAGATGACAGGGTGGGCACTGGGGGTGTTCAGGGTGGGTGGTGTGGAGATGGCTATTGGAGTTCTCTGATGACCATGGAGGTGTGTGCCCAGATTGATCCCCCTTCGAAGAAGGCCTAGCTGAGCTGCCAGCAGGTGGCCTCCAGCCATCTCTCTCGCTCAGGGTGTATTTCAGCCTGGCCCAAGGGCACACCTTGCCATGCCTGATTGAGGCTGGGGCAGAGTCCTGGCCACGTCAGCACCCACTGTGGGGCAGCTTGTGCCACCAGCACCTGCCCAGCTCCTTGAGGGGTGGGCCAAGGCTTTGTCCAGCCTGCGTCACAATTTCACTCCTCCATCCACCTGGACCTTTTCGTCCATGGTTGTCGACCCCTAACACCCTGCTAGCCAAACTCTGTCTCCGTGTCAGCTTCTGGGCGACTTGAGCGCAACAGACTCTGTCCCAGTGGGGCTGTGGGGAGGGAGGACCTTACCTGGGAGCGTCTGGGCTGGTCCTCCCACCTCTCCAGCATGGTCAGGTGGGCACGCAGCCCTGTGCCCAGGTGGTTGAGGAAGACCACATTGAGCGGGATGCCCACCAGGGCGTAGAAGACACAGAAGACCTGGCCTGCCTCTGTGCTGGGCGCCAGATTCCCATATCCTGCAGGCGGGGGAGAGGGTGCAAATATGAGGAAGGGAGAGTTTGGAATGGCCTCCCTGACAGACTCTAGCAGAGGCTGGTTTTCCACCACCACGGGGAAGAGCGGTACAAAGGGGAGGGTGGGACGGGGCGAGAGAAAGCTCCTCTGTTCCCATGAACGCTCTTCTTAACCTCTTCTAGAATGATCTCGATTGGTAAGTATCCTTTGAAGGCTCATCTCCAAAAACACCACCTCTAGGAAGCCCTCCTGACTGCCAGCCTCTTCCTCTTTACCAGGTGTGATTCCCCACAGTGCTCTGTGTCATTCCTATCTAGCTATCTAGTTTGCCCTGTGCTCCTATTTTTAGCGTGCTTATCTTATCCTTCGTTATTGGATCAGAAGCTCCTTGAGAGCCAAGCTTGGGTGTGATCCAAGGTCATACTTTGCTATCTCCACTCTATCCTTGGGTCTGATCCAAGTTCATACTCTGCTACCTCCACTCCAACTGCTTTAATGTCACCTGAATTCAAGGACGGTGTGTGGAACTGAACTTAATCGAATGAATGGGGAGACCGGGCTTCGCGGAATGGAGGGGTTCCTTGTGGGAGGGGGAGTGGGTTTTCTGGCCGAGGGAGTAGAGCAGATACTGTTGGTGCTATGTCCCCTGGGAACACAGGGACAGCAGCTGCAGCTGAGTGGACAGCTCTTGGACACTCAGGGGACTCCCCACCCCAAGTCCCTGCCTCTCTGTCTACCCGAGGGGTTCTTTTGGCCACAGGAGTGTGTTTGGTCTGGGGGCAGGTCCGAAGTGCTGGAGAATTCATACATCTGGACTCAGTCCTCAACCAGCCAGGGCAGGAGTAGGTAGATAAATACGTCTGCTTCCTCCCCACTTGGCTGGGCTCTCCTTGGCTTCTCAGAGGGTCCCCAGCACTGGTGAACCCAGTGGCCCTAACCAGTCCCCTGCTCATGATTGTGAACTCTTTTGCCCTTTCTCCTCTTCCTGTTTCACTCTCCCGCTTCTCCTGCTTCCCAGAATCGTCTCCGAGATAAACCACATCCTTGTCTCGGCCACTGCTTTTGGGGAACTCAAACTTCAGCGGGGGTACTGGGGTGGCCTTCTCCATCCCAACACTCTACCTATGGTGGTGACGACCGTGCCCGCAAAGAAGAAACTGCTGCCGAAGTCCCAGTTGCTGGGGTTGGTGGAGTTGCCTTTGGGGTTCACGCCCTTCACCCAGGCTTCCATGATGACCTGTTGAGGAGGGGGAGCAGCAGGGGGTGGGAGGAAGAGGTTGCTGACAGCACCGGCTGGTGGCCAGCCTCCCCGCTGAGTGTTTCCCTGTTGTTTCACCTAATGAAGTTCTTAAGTCACATTCCCATTTCATGGAAGAGGAAACTAAGGCTCAAAGTGGCTGACTTGCCCAAGATCGCTGAATTCCAAGCTCACTTCCTGCTTCGCTGGCCAAGGGCTGAGTGTGGTGTGGGCTTTAAGTGTGGCTAGTGGAGGGGAGATGGCTCCAAGGGGACAGACTATTTATGGAGTCATCCAGGTGGGACATGTTGCCTATAGCCAAGAGAGTGAGACCCCAGGGGTTGCCAGGACGAGAAGACTTCAGGTTGGATGTTCCTGGAAGGGTGTGCTTGCGAACATGAGGTTTGGGACCACAGGAAAGCCATGGGGCTGCCCTCTCTTGGGGCTGATGGTGGACAGAGGACCTTGAGTTCTCTGAGCTTCCAGGTGAGCTGACAGGCTTGCTCTCTGCTGCCCCCTGGTGAGTCCCAGGTCTATAGGAGAAATTCCATCAGAGGCCAGGGCAAAGGTCTCTGTGTGTGTGTGTGTGTGTCGGTGGTGTATATGTGTGGTGTGTTGTATACATGTGGTGTGTGCATGGGTGCCGTATGTTGCACGTGTGTGCATGCTGTTGTTTATAGAACTTGAATCCTGCAGACTCAAGCCTAAGCCCCTCTGTCCCCTGCCAAGCCCTCTTGGAGGTGGGCGGGGCACCTGCCCCCATCTGCTCCCAAACTCCTCCCCTGTAGCCGTGAATTGTTCCAGGGTAGCTGCGCAGTCTGGCCACCTGGTAGAGCCCCAAAGGACAGAGGGAGGTGGTGGGGAGGGGAAAGCTCCAGCCTCCAGTGCCTGTGGGAACCATTTCCCCGCTGGCTGGGTGAGCAAGCTCTGCAGGGGCTGGGGGTGACCCCTGTGAGGGCCAGGCTAGTCTGGATGTCGTGACCGGGGCTGTCTGCTTCTCCTCATTTTGGCAGAATTGGCCTCTTCTCATGTGAACCTTGGCCTCTTTCTCTTTCCCACACATCCAGAGAGGCCAGACCGAATATTCCAGAACACGCCTGCTCCCCAGAGACCCTAGCCCATGGGAGCAGCACTGGCCCTAAGACCCGGCTGTCCCCTCCGCCAGTCTGGGGGTCTCCATCCTGCGGAGGAGGGGCCGCAATGCGGAGGGTGCTGGGGGTGGGGCTCCCAGTGCGGACTGTCTATTCTTCTCTAAGAATCCCCGTGCCCAGGTGAGAAAGGCAGACTTGCACCCCGGGCAAGTTTCCTGATGGTGTCGGTCTTCAATACTGTTTTTGTTACTGTTATAGCTCCGCTCCCCCTATTGTCATCTGAACAGTAGAGCAGGCCCTCTGTATCCAGGAGATTCACACCAGCGCGGTTCACACTGGCAGATACGGAAAGCATCGCTGGGGTTCCTGGAAGCAATCCCGCGCGGACACCGAGCGATGACTGTTACGTGTGTTCTTTGGGAATCTTACCTGGCATTCTTCTGCCTCTCAGTTGGACATCCCCTGGCAAGTGAGGGTCCCTGCCAAGGAGGCTGAGGACCCCCGGGGAGGTCTGGGGGCCTTTCATCAGTGGCACCTCCCTCAGGATTGTAGTCAAGCCTGTACCTTAATTACATACCAGCTACCAGTCCCTCCCCTGCTCCCTCTGCAGCTCCAGGAATTGCTTCCAACCGGGAGCTGAGGGTGGAGGGGTTCCAGGGCCTTTGCCTTACTCCCCATCCTGAGCCCTTCTCACCCCTGACTGGGGTGCTATGGTCCCAGCCCTGTGCTGCTGGGGAGGGAGGAAGTGAAACCTGAGGCCGGAAGCCCCTTTTCCTGGGAGAAGGAGCCTCTCACGGTTCTGGAAAGTTCTCTGACCAGCCAGCCCACATCTCATCTTCAAGGCCTGCTGTTCTCCAGTCTTGGGGGTCCATCAGTGTGGCCTGAGGACTTGTTAACACACAGCCTGTTGCCCTGGCTGCCCCCTGGAGTTCCTGACTCAGGAGGTCTGGGGTGGGACCTGAGGGGTGGCCTTTGTAAGGAGCGTCCACATAGGGCTGATGCTGCTAGGCCAGGGCCCAGCCTTTGAGAGCTGCCCCCTGCACTTATGTTAAGCTGTGTGGTGAGGAGCAGCTGGCTTGGGTTAGAGTTCTGCCTCTGCCATTAACTACGCAGCTCTGGGCAACATACCCCACCTCTCTGTTGCCCAGTCCCCACCTGCAAATCTGAGAGAGTGGTGGCAATAGGTAATTATGAGGAAACACATAGAAAACACTGGGCCCCAGGGGATGGACCAGTATTGGTCTGACCCCCTTGTGATGGCCCTGCTCCCTGCTGTTTGGGCACATTATAAACACTCAATAAAGACCAGTCATTGTGATGAATCTGCACGTGGCTTGCTCCTTTGTGGTGGGTGTTGTCCCCCACCGGACCCCCTGGTCTCACCCTCCCCCACAACACCTTGGTTTTGTCTGGTTTCCGGGAGAGAGGGGACTGGGGCCCCATAGTTTCTACAGAAGGGATCCAAGCAGGGGTGACCCATCCATCACCAGAGATGCCCCGTGGGCACCAGAGGGGTGGGGCTCAGTCACCCTGGCTGTTGCTTATCAAGCCCAGGTCCTTGGCAGCCGGCGTGGTGGCTGCTCCTGACCTTTATCTGTGTCTCCCACCCACAGTGTGGTCAGCAGCCCAGGGACGGGGGAGGTGAGCTAGTGGGAAGGCAGAGGAAGAAGCTGCCTGGAGCTGAGGAAGGGGAAGCGAGGAGTGTGGGGGCGGAAGTGTGCACCGTGCTGGTAGCCCTGACACACGATTCACATTTATGCAGCAAGTGGCAGCCTGGAAAGAGCTTTCAATCAGCTCTCAAACGTCTGCGGCACATATAAGACTATTCTCCTCACCTAGAAGGGGACCAGAGAGGTTAAGTGGCTTGCCCAATATCACACAGCAATCCAGGTATAGACCCCGGGGCCAGACTCCGACCTCAGGTCTCCCCTGGCTCTCTGTTCCCATCACGCTCGGCTTCCAAATGGGGCCTCAGCCATCGGTGATGGTTCTGCACCTGCATTCTGCAACCCCGCCTCCCCAACCCCCATCCCACATCAGCCTCTCCCCTCCACCTGCACAAACTGCTCCACGGCCTGCTGGTCCAGGCAGGTGTAGTTCTCCAGGAAGCGCAGCTTCTCGAACTGGAACCGGTCCCTGGACTGAGACTCTGCCTGCTTCTCCAGCAGCTGGAAGATGGTGGCGCCGAGCAGCAGGTAGCAGACGTAGGCCAGGAGCAGGGGCAGCACCCGGCCGCCCCAGCGGCTGCAGAGCCCGGTGCGGGGCATGGCAGGCCCAGGACTGTGCCAGGGCCGTGGGGGCGGCTGTGGAAACAGAGGCGGGAAGCGCCCGGGGACCTGGTCTGGCCTCCTGCCTGCCTTACCCTCCCTGGCGGCACAGGTGTTCGGAGGCTGGGGAGTCTGTTTGAACAGTGCAGCTCAGCTTGGCTGCACTAAGTGCCCTGAGTGCAAACAGGCCTGCCACCCCCCGCCCAGGCTTTTTTTTTTTTTTTTCCCCATGGAGAGCAGCAGGTCAGCGGCAGGGACCCCTCAAAGAGACCTAACGGTCCTCCTGAGCGCATCATGTTCCACTTTCTGCCTCCAAGTTGGATGGGTGTTTGGGGACCAAATCGGATGCTCCCCTTCACTCTGTCCTGGCTCCCTTGGCAGCTCCCAGCTTTTCACCCATGACATCTTCTGAGCCCCAGGCTTAGGAGCTGGGAAGAAATCAGAACGGGTGTGAATAAAACTTGCACTCAGTTGCCTTGGTTACGAAATGGGGCTGGAGGGATGGACCTGCCTCTTGGGGGAACCCAAGGATGAGAGACCTGGGTGACAAATCAGGGGAAAGCAAATAGACAAAGGACAGTCTGGATCAGGAAAAGTGTGAGGCTTGGTGTTCCTAATAAACTGGATGCATTTGCTTCAGAGTGTTTGCTGAAAATCCTCCTCGCTTGAAATCCTTAGCAGGTTCCCTTGGGAGGCTACGTCGGTGAGACATAAGTGTGAGTAAAAAGAAGCTAAGACAAAGTATCTCCCGGCCTGGAGGTCTTAACAGTGGTTCACTCCAGGTGGGTGGAATCGAGGGTGTTTTCCTCTCTTTCTCTGTGTGTGTGTATTTGCAGCAGCTTTTTTTTTTTTTTGATTTATAACTCACATGCTACCATTCACACACTTAAAGTATATAATTGGATGGTTTCTCTGTTCAACTATATTCAGAGGCCTGCAACTATCCCAAGATCAATTTTAGGATATTTTTAAAACCTCAGAACAGAAACTTGCACCTTTTAGCTGTCACCCCCATCCATCCAGCCTGCCCCCTTGGCCTCTGGCCAACAGTTAACTTGCTGTCTCAGGATTTCCCTAATCTGGACATGTTTAAAAATTTTTAAAAAGTGAAGTATAGTTGATTAACACCATTGTACCAATGTCCGCTGTACAGCAAAGTGACTCAGTTATACACATGCTGCTGCTGCTGCTGCTAAGTCGCTTCAGTCGTGTCCGACTCTGTGCGACCCCATAGACGGCAGCCCACCAGGCTCCCCCGTCCCTGGGATTCTCTAGGCAAGAACACTGGAGTGGGTTGCCATTTCCTTCTCCAATGCATGAAAGTGAAAAGTGAAAGGGAAGTCGCTCAGTCGTGTCCGACTCTTCGCGACCCCATGGACTGCAGCCCACCATGCTCCTCCGTCCATGGGATTTTCCAGGCAAGAGTACTGGAGTGGGGTGCCATTGCCTTCTCCAAGTTATACACATATATACTTTTTAAAAAATATATTCTTTTCCTTTATAGTTTAATCACAGGATATCAAATGTATCGGTAGTTCACTGTGCTATACAACAGGACTTTGTTAGACAGCATTTCATTTAAATGCAGTCATACAATATGTGGACTTTTGTGTCTGGCTTATTCAATTAGCATAATGTTTTCATTATCCGAAAAGTAGCAAGTGTCACTACTCCATTCTTTATGGCTGAATAATATTTCATTCCATGGATATGTACCAACATTTTATGTGTATTTATATATCCGTTTATCAGTTGATAGATATTTGGCTGTTATGAATAATACTGCTATGAGTGTTCACGTATGAGTCTCTTCTAGTGGGATTGTAACTTTTCATTTCTCCCCTGTAGTGTCCTTAAGAGTAGAATTGCTGGGCCACATGATCACTCTATGTTTAATTATTTGAGGAGCCACCAGACTGTTTTCCAAAGCAGCTGTGCCCTTTTACATCCCCACCAGCAGTGTGCGAGGGTTGTCAGTATAAGCTGCTTGTGTTCTCTGGTGTTTCCTGTAACAAGCTGCGCCCGCAGACATGAGTTGCCACGCTGATAGCTTTTCCCTCCTTCTCGACGAACAGAGCCCCACATTTGTACATGTCAGCCCCAGGCAGTGGAGCCTGGCTGATCTCACCCATCATGATAATCCCACTCCTCACTGTCTCAGGAACAGCCCTGCGAGGGCGCTTTATGTATGGGCAGTGAAGTAAGTGAAGACCCATAGGGGGTTAAACAAAGCACCGTAGCTCTGTCCTCCCCTGGTTTCTGGGGAGCCTTGATGGGTGAAGTACACCGTTAGTCCCCTGGAGGCAGGGAGGCCAGGCTATCATCGTCCCCACCCAGGCAGTCATTCTGGCATTTCTAGCTCTGCATCTGCAGGCAGAATGGCTCCGGGAGCCTGTGGACAGTCCACCGAGGAGCCCCAGGTGCAGCCAGGCCATTAGAAGCAAACACGTGAAAGCGGAGGAGAGGGGCCCAGAGACGGCGAGGGGATCAGGGGATCGCCTGCCCCTTGCACCCACTTTTGGAGCTCCCTTGCAGCAGGGCCGCCCTCCCCGCCCCGAGACCTGGTTCTGGCCAATTAGATGTGAACAGAGACAGCTGCGGAGGAGTGGGCTGAGGGTGCTGCATCTGAACCAAGGGTGGTCTGCCCTGAATGCACAGATGCTGACCCCTGCTCAGCCACCCCATGTCCTTGCAGGGAAGGTCATGAGCATCGCAAAGATGCTCAGCTAATTCCTGCACACGCCTACCTCTAGATGTAAATGGGCTTGAAACCTAAGCCTGATTTGTTTAAGCCACAGTTAGGGATTGTTACTTCTCAATGGTTAGATAAGTTCAAGGTTCAGTTGGGGCCCTGTCTGGGGGTGGCAGGTGCTGGCTCTGGGTCCCTGAGGCCACCTGGGGGTCCACAGCTGTCTCCTGTAAGGCCCTCCTCACACCCAGAGCTTTCCCAGACAGCACCATGCTGGGAGGCCGGCTGGTCCTGGGGCAGAAGCAAGCATCTGGGTCACACATCTCGCCCTCGGTCCTGGCTCTAAGCTAGGGTTATGCTTACACACCTGCCAGGCGTGTGATAATCAAATCCCATTTTATTGCCTGGGAGAAGCTCAGTATGTGAAGAGTTCTCCTTTACCATTTGGAAAGCTCACGTGCTTCTGTCTGGGGACTCGGGCGGGTCTTAGCAACCTCTTCTGTGCGAATATCCTTGCTGAGTCTGGGCACGGTCTGCAGGTGATGGTGGTCATTCTCAGGTGGAAGGAAAGGGAGGGGGAGCACGGGCGAGCACAGTGGGGAGGGCTGTCTGTTGCAGGTGGACAGGGCTCCCTCACGGCCTGGACAGGAAGGATGCCAGGCTCCCTGTGGGCCAAGACCCCCACTCCTTTGAGGACCCCCTGTTGAAGGCCTCGCCCCATTTCTCCCCGCTGCTGCTGTTTCCTCTCACAGGGCATTGTGTGTGTGTTGCTCAGTCGTGTCTGACTCTTTGTGACCCTCTGGGCTGTACCCCACTGGATCCTCTGACCATGGAATTCTCCAGGCAAGAATACTGGAGTGGGTAGCCATTCCCTTCTCCGGGGGATCTTCCCGACCCAGGGATCGAACCCTGGACTCCTGCAATGCAGGCGGCTTCTTTGCTGTCTGAGCCACCTGGCTGGAGTTTAAGACAGCCTTTCCCAGGAGCTCTTCCAGCTTAAGGGGACCACAGAGCTAAAGGATGGAGCCTTCATGGTGGACTTGCTGGGAGCTCAGCTCGATCGGTCCCCAAAGCACGCCCCACTCCAGAGCCAGTGCCTGCCCCGCCTCCGCTTCACTTGTAGAATACGTGAGCTGGGTGCCCTCTGTGTGCTGGCACCTGCCTTGGCTGCTCCCCTGCCTGGCTGTGGCCTGGCCTGGCCAGGTTTAGGAGGGAAACTTCAGGCCTGTGGGGACCTACCCTGCCCATCAGACATGGTCCCTGCCTGCATGACACCTCCCCACGTGGGCGCCACTCTGCTGGGAGCGATGGACGGACACAGGGCATGATTTATAATCCCTTTCAGGGAATTACTGCTCCTAATGGGAAGCGCCAATTTGTGCTTCCCCAAGGTGGGAGGGCAAAATCAATTAATGGAGAGTCTAACGTGGCCAGGCCTGCTGGCAGAGTGTGGCCTGACATCCGGCAGTGATAAGGGACCTTCTGAGGCTGAACTAATAAGGAGATTGGAGGAAAAAAAGAAGAAAAACAACCCTCCCCCCCCACCCCAATCAATTTCATGTACAGTGGCCAGAGGATGCAGGGCAAACAGAGCAGCTGGATGTGGGCCTCTTTCCGTCTGAATGAGCCTGGAGGGCAGGGCAGGCCAGCTCGCCCAGCCGCCGTCCAACATTGGTATTCGCTCATGGAGTTTCTCGATAGGCGTGCATCTGCACAAATGAGAAAGGCACGGACCAGAGCTCAGGGGAGGGGCTGAGGCCCACCTGGCCCAGGTGCGTCCCCTGCAGGGGAAAGGGCAGGTGGAGCGCTCCAGTCTCAGGTCCTGCCACCCTAACCGTGCCCACCTACACGGTGGTGCATGGGGCCAGAGCCACAAGCCCGGTGTGTGGTTGTCTGGGCTCCTGGTGGTGTCTCCACTGTGAAGGGTGTGGGAGGCAGGCCGTGTGGGTGTGAGTGCCCTGCTGGCCAGAGAGTCAGGGGAGGTCCCGCTGGGCTGTGTGGCCCCCGGCGGATGGGGAAAGCCAAGGGGAAGGAGGCTGAAGATGGACAATCAGACAAGCCCACCTGTTACTGACCTCATTCAGAAGATTCCATTGTTTATTGGGGCAGCGGGATTCATTTCTCATGAGAGATAATTCCCTGAGCCCCAGTGTGTAGCGAGGTTGAGACGGGGGCTCTAGTTGAAGTTGGGGGGACTCCCATTCTCATCAGCCCAGAGAGCTTGATGCAAGAGCCCCCCGCCGTGACTCTCAAATAGATGTCCTTGCCTGAGTTGGATTGACCTTGGAGCAGACTCTGAGACCAGATGTGGGTGTGCGTGGTTTATCTGGAAAATGAGCCCAGGAATGGATTCCGAGAGAGCAGGGAAGAGGGGCAGGGGAGAAACGTGGGCAGCCCCACACATGTGATGGAGCAGGTGGCCGCTGTGGGCACCCAGGGGGTCCACCTGTGGGGGCCTGGGGGACACCACCTGGGTAGGGCTCACTCAGAGTTGTCCCATGGGGTGGAAGGAGGGTGGGGTGTTTAGCTCCCAACTCCCATCCCTACCAGCTGAGGGCTGACAGGGAGGTTACCTCCTGCACTGCCAGCCTGCCCGCACATAGGCGACTAGAGGGCTCACTTCACTTGTTTCTCTTCTCTTGGGGTTCCAGGTCTTGTAGTGCCTCTGGTCGCATGTCGGAAAACCCTTGTTTTATGTGTCTTGCCTAGTTTTCAGTCGCTTAGTGCAGGAGGCTGAATCAGGTCTCTGTTGCTCTATTGTGGCCAAAAGTGCCAGCTCCATACAACCTACTCTCACGTGCCTGCTTCCCTCTTAGCTCAGTTGGTAAAGAATCTGCCCGCAATGCAGGAGACATGGGTTCGATCCTGCATCGGGAAGATCCCCTGGAGAAGGAAATGGCAACCCACTCCAGTATTCTTGCCTGGAGAATCCCATGGGCGGAGGAACCTGGCGGGCTACAGTCCATGGGGTCGCAAGCGCTGGACAAGTGACTTTACTACTAGTACACTTTATTTCTTGGTTGTGCTGGGCCTTCGCCGCTGTGTGTGGGCTTTCCCCAGCGGCAGTGAGTGGGGCGCTACTCTTCCTTACGGTGCTCGAGCTTCTCGTCGCGGTGGCTTCTCTTGTGGCAGAGCACAGGTTCTAGGCATGGGCTTCGGTAGTTGTGCTGCATGGACTTAGTTGCTCTGTGGCATGTGGGATCTTCCCAGAGCAGGGATCGAACCCATGGCCGCTGTGTTGGCAGGCGTTATCTTAACCACTGGACGGACACGGAAACCCTCGAGTGCCTTTCGATAGGCGGCATAGAAGGAAGGAAACAAACTCTGAGAAACTCTGGGTCTGTTCACATAAGATCTCTGGGTTTCAATTCCTGTGGCTCTTGCCACAGTTAATGCTTCATAGCAAGTCACAACCCCCACCCTGCCAAGTCTCTGGCTAATGACAGCCAGCATTTATTCTCAGGAGTATGGGTCCTCAGGTCAGCTAAGGCTCAGCAGACCTGGGCCGCTTGATGGGGAATCCAGGCTCCAGTGCTGCGGGGCTCGACTCCAGGCTGAGGCCTGGGCCTGGGTCGGCTCCCTGCGTGTTCTGGGGTGTGGGCTCAAGGGGGCAGCGCCTGCCCAGGGCATGTTCTTGCCAAGCAGAGACCACCAGCCTGGCAAGAGGCAGGCCCAGCCAGGCCGGCACATTTCACGCCTCTGCTTGTACTGTCACTGCCAATGTCCCCGCTAACCAAAGCAAGTCGCAGGGCTGAGCCCAAACTGAAGAGGGAAGGAGGCATACTCTGCCCTGATGAGGCCATGGCCAGTGCTTGGGATGCCTGTTACTGTTACACAGGGGGTGAAGAATTAAGGCGGGTTATTCAGTCTACCCGGAGAAGGCAATGCCAACCCACTCCAGTACTCTTGCCTGGAAAATCCCATGGACGGAGGAGCCTGATAGGCTGCGGTCCATGGGGTCATGAAGAGTCGGACACGACTGAGCGACTTTACTTTCACTTTTTACTTTCCTGCACTGGAGAAGGAAATGGCAACCCACTCCAGTATTCTTGCCTGGAGAATCCCAGGGACAGAGGAGCCTGGTAGGAGGCTGTCTCTGGGGTCGCACAGAGTTGGACACGACTGAAGCGACTTAGCAGCAACAGCAGCATTCAGTCTACCACAGCTTCTCTGCTACTGCTGCTGCTAAGTCGCTTCAGTCATGCCCGACTCTATGCGACCCCATAGACGGCAGCCCACCAGGCTCCCCTGTCTCTGGGATTCTCCAGGCAAGAATACTGGAGTGGGTTGCCATTTCCTTCTCCAATGCAGGAAAGTGAAAAGTGCAAGTGAAGTCGCTTAGTCGTGTCCGACTCTTAGTGACCCCATGGACTGCAACCCTCCAGGCTCCTCCGTCCATGAGATTTTCCAGGCAAGAGTACTGGAGTGGGGTGCCACAGCTTCTCTATCTGCTTTCTAACCACCGCCCCCCTCCCTGCCCCGCTCTTTCCAAGATCCGAGAAAGCCACATTCTAAGCCTCCCTCCTCTTAACACTTCCTGCCACAGGACTGGCAGAGCCAGTTTGGTCCTAGTAGGACCTGGGTGGGAAGTCACTGGCCAGGCTGCTTTCCGGAAGACGTTTTGGGAAAACTCCACACTTCGGCCTGGAGTGAACTCAGATACTCTGGACCTCTTCACGGCTCTCCGGAACCCGGTGCGGAAAGACCCTGCTGGAGGGTCTTTCTAGAACGTTTCCTCCACTCCTCCCATTTGCAGGGCCCACAGGGCTGAGGGGAAGTTGCACCGGGGGAGTGGCCGTCCACGTCAGAGGCCGGCCTCTGTGGGGAGGGGGCAACTTCGGGGGCTGTCTGTGTTCCTCTCGTCTTTTCCTCTCCGGCCTCAGCGACTGTTCTAGGAGGGGGTTTGCGCTCTGCGTGGGGCCACGTCACACATCCCTGTCAACGAGGCCTTTGGGTCTGGGAGGTGACTTCTGGGCAGGAGCGCTATGGTCTGGAGACGAACCAGCTCCAGAGGGCTGGGTACCAAGGTGTGCTGGGTACTCTGAGTCTGTTTCTGAGGGAGCCTGGCCCACTCCATGCCATCCTCGGGGCTCGTAAGAGAGAGAGTGAGAGAGAGAGAAAGAGCGCGTTTGTGTCCTGCGGGCTCCTGGGCAGGCTTCTAGAATCAGGCTGTGAGGGCAATTTGTGCCCCCCTCACTGGTTCCGTGGACTTTCCCAAGGATTTGCCACATGCCACGTGGGGGCCAGGATGCCCAGTGGACCCAGGGGAGGTCACGGGGGCCCAAGAAGCAGGAGCGTGGCTCTGACTCTGCCACTCGTGAACTGACATATTGCTGGGGACACAGTGATGGGCAGGACAAGCAATCCCTTGTTGTCGTGGGGCTTTTAGGCTTGGCGGTGGTGGGCTCTGAAGGTCATTAGAGAAGAAGCAAGTAGGGGATTCTCTGGCAGGCCAGTAGACAGCTTGCTGTCAATGCCGAGGACCTGGGTTCAAATCCTTGTTGGGGAACTGAGATCCCACAAGACGTGCACCATGGCCAATAAAGGGGAAAAAAGAAAAGCAAATAAAGATCTGAGATCTGTCAGGTAGCGATGAAAAGATAACAGAGTGACGGAGTAGAGGGTGACCAGGGTGGGGGTGTCCCTCTAGTGGGCGTGATCAGGGAAAGCTGCCTGTGGAGGGGACCTCTGCCGCTAACTGGCTGTATAATTAACAACCAGGACCTCCCTTTCACTTCATTTTTCTTTCTTTTTTTAAAATAATTTTATTCATTTATTTTTGGCTGTGCTGGCTCTTTGTTGCTACACGGACTTCTCTAGTTGCAGGGAGCCGGGGCTGCTCTCTAGTTGCGGTGCTGGGGCTCCTCACTGCGGTGGCTCCTCTTGTCGTGGGGCACAGGGGCTTCAGTAGCTGCGGCTCTGGGCTCTAGAGCACAGGCTCAAGAGCTGTGGCTCGCGGGCTTAGTGGCTCCTCGGCATGTGGGATCTTCCTGGACCAGGGATGGTTGGAACCTGTGTCTCCTGCATTGGCAGGTGGATTCTTTACCACTGAGCCACCAGGGAAGCTCCCCCCACTTCAGTTTTCTAATGTTATAAACAAGGGTGTGGGTCAGAGGAGCTCTGTCTAGCTTTGAAATGTAATCACCTAGCTTCTCTTGCATGATCCTGTTACCCAGACCTGAAAGGGTCGGGAGGGGGTGTTGGGAAACTGACTATGCCGTACTCTCTCTCTGCTCCCTCCCCTGGGCGACTCATGGGCCAGAGGTGACAGGGCAGTGGACAAGCGCTTTTATTCGGTTAGCTGCATTTCCAGGGTCCCTCCCCTTTCCCCCGTCCACCCCGCTGCAGCTGGCTTGGACCTACTGCCAGTGTCCTGAGGCGGGTGGCAGTCCCCTCAAGGGCCTCTAAGGGGTGGCCCACCCTCCACTGGCCCTGAGCCTGAAGTGCTGAGAGGACTCCCTGAGATATGATCCTCCGTGGGAGCGGGGAGAATTGGCCCAAACCCTGCTGAGCCCAGAGGCATGGGGTGAAGGTGAGGCCCAAGGTGCCCACACCGCCCCTCTCGGTTCTCAGCAGAGCTCCCGGGAGCCATCCACTGCCCTCTGGGTGCTGCCGTAGGGGTGGCTCCCGGGAGACGCAGCTGATTCAGGTGTTGCCCGTGGGTCATCTGGACCATGAGAGTGGTGGTGCAGGGTCTGGCCTGGGAGGGCAGGGCTGGCCATCTGGATGCCCTGCTGCTCTCCACTGCCTTGCCTATGGTCTGACCTGCTGTGTGACTGCCCCAGCCATTCCTGGGCATCTCACCCAGGGGCTGTGGCAGGGGAGTGGTGGGAAAATATTGGGTTGGCAGAGAAGTTCATTTTCAATTTTCCTGTATGATACAGAAAAACCCATATGAACTTTTTGGCCAACCCCATAGCTAAAGATAGCCCATTATCATTTCCGCCTCCTTCTACCAGTATGAGCTTCCCTGCCACTGTGCTAGGATGGTACTGTTTCATGATCTCAAAGGCTTGTAGTCGTCTATGTGTAAGACCACAGCAAGGGTGAGCTAAAGCACTCGTTCCACCCCTAGAACCCGGCGCTGCCTGGCTGCCCACAGCTCCAGCACCCACAACAAGGACAGCACCGTGAGCCTGGCCCAGCCCCACTGGCAGCATCCAGGGCTCCATCCTTAAAGAAACACAGCCTCCCAACTGGGATCCAGGTCACTAGTTGCTTCCAGCAGTCCACAGATCGCTGCTGGAGCTGAGCCCTTCTTCTGGAGTCTGTTCTTGCTGCCACAATGCACCGGGGAGTTTACTGGAAACCTGAAAGGAGACGGGTGGTCTCGGTTAGGCTCTGCTTGGGTCATGGACCTCTCGGATCACCCCCCGTGGGTATCAGGTGGCGCACCGCTCAGGGCCTTACTCCCAGGGGGCTATGTCTACTCCCCAAACACTGTAGGAACTGCCTGCCTGCTTTGCTCTTCGCAAAAGTCTCATCACCCCGAGCCAGGACCCACACTCACTTTCCCGCTCCATGGTTTTCACTGACACACCTGTTTCATTCCTGCAGATTCGCTCCTTGTTTTTTGCCTCAGGTATTCATTATATTCCATGATGTTTTATCCTACAACCATGTGGCCCCATCTAGAAGCTTCCCATGGCGGGGCCTGGAGAAAGGGTTCTCTGGCCTAAGAAGCAAGACCCCTGGGTTCTAGCCAGGATGGTCCCCAACCCATGGTGTGACCATGGGTAAAACATGCTTGTTCTCTGGGCCTCACTTTTCTTACTTCCAAATTGCTGGAGTAGACCAGGTACCTGGAAAAAGCCAAATAGCTAGTGTGGCTCCTTGCTTTGCAAAGCGGGGCCCACTGACCTGTGGCACAGGCATCTTCAGGAGCTTGTTAAGAGATGTAAACTCTTGGGCCCCACTCAGACTCATTGGACCCAGAAAAGTATGAGAACTAATATGGGGGACGTGCAGTTAATTTGCTTAAAGTTTGGCTACCATAATAAGAATTTCTGAAGATCCTTGGGTAAAGAACACAGTATTTTTTAAAAAACTGCATCAGAGAGATGAGGCGGCTGCAGCATGCAGGTGTGGACGTTGGTACCTGGCAGTGGGGGGTGTGGGCGTGGCTGGCTCACTCTTCCGGAGGGGGAGTCGGTGATTCTCTGCGACGCAGAGAATGTGGGAAGTAATAGGGAGGAAGATGTTGAAAACAATTCAAGGCTATGAACCTTTCATCCCCAAATTTAGTTCTGTGTGCAAGACCTAGTTCCGCGGACTTCACTGTCTAATTCAATGGAGATGGTCCTTATTATTATTTTTTTTTATTTAAAAACTTTTATTTTATTTTTGGCTGTACTGGGTCTTCACTCTTTGTGAGGGCTTTCTCTTGTTGTGCTGAGCGGGGGCTACTCTGTATTTGTGGTGTGTGGGCTTCTCATTATGGTGGTTTCTCTTGTTGCGGAGCACGGGCTCTGGGGCGTAGGCTTCAGTAGTTGCGGCCCCGTGGGCTTAGTTGCTCCATGGCATGTGGGATCTTCTCGGACCAGGGATAGAACCTGTGTCCCCTGCACTGGCAGGTGGATTCTTAGCCACTGGACCACCAGGGAAGTCCTGAGATATCCTTATTTATTTAAACAAAAATTATTTAATTTTTGGCTGCACTGGGTCGTCATTGCTTCTCGGACTTCTCTGTAGGGGCTCCTCTCTAGCTGCAGTGCGTGGGCTTCTCCTGTGGGGGCTTCTCTTGTTGCAGAGCACAGGCTCTAGGGTTCATGGGTGCAGTAGTTGCTGCTCCTGGGCTCTAGAGCACAGGCTCGTAGTTACGGTGCTTGGGCTTAGCTGCTCTGTGGCATATGGGATAATCCTGGATCAGGGACTGAACCCACATCTCCTGCATTGGCAGGCAGATTCTTTACCACTGAGCCACCAGGGAAGCCCAGTCCTTATTTTTAAGACATTCCTGGCTGTCATAATTGACTCCTAGACCAGGAAGAAAGTCAGACACACCAGAGCGTGGGAAGGTGATGTGTTCTAGTCACTCTGGACCCAAGGTTCCCCCAGCTCTGGTGCAGGTTGGAAAGGGCACCCTTACTGCTACTGCTAAGTCACTTCAGTCGTGTCCGACTCTGTGCGACCCCGTAGACGGCAGCCCACCAGGCTCCCCTGTCCCTGGGATTCTCCAGGCAAGAACACTGGAGTGGGTTGCCATTTCCTTCTCCAATGCATGAAAGTGAAAAGTGAAAGTGAAGTTGCTCAGTTGTGTCCGACTCCTAGTGACCCCACGGACTGCAGCCTACCAGGCTCCTCTGTCCATGGGATTTGCCAGGCAAGAGTACTGGAGTGGGGTGCCATTGCCTTCTCCCTAGAGTGCCTTAGGAATCCTCATACCCAGGCCACTCACAGGATGGATTAAATCAGAATCTCTGGGCCCCGGCTGTTCTGAAGAACGGCCAGGTCCAAACCCGCTGCTTTTATTTCTCTGTTCCGAAAGTTGGCGAGGGCAGGTACTGGGGACTGTTAGGCATGTGGCTGTGGACCAAGTCACAGGTCTGAGGCTTCTTCTGCACCACTGAGAAGCGTCCTGGGCCAGGACTGGTAAGGAGCACAGAGTCGGAGCCAGCTCCCCACTAGGGCTGTCCCTGCTTCCCTGCCCCAGACACTTGCCTGCAGTGAGGACTGGGGGTGAGGGTGGGGCTGAGAAGAATGGGCCCAGTGCTGGGCTCAGAGTGCACGATATTCAAAGACATAGCCTTTCACACGGATCGACCTCCACTCACAACAAATGTCCCAGATCCCATCCATTCTCTATGAACCTCATTTAAGTAATGGAGCTACCAGTCGATGCTGGTGACTGTGGATTCCCAGGGTGGAGGGCACTGCTACACCATTGAAACCACCATCGCACCTCACCGCGTTGGATCAGGTCTCAACACACAGGCCAGTTTCCCCGCTGATGGCTCCCTGGCGCTCAGCAGGTTACGAGGGAACTTTGTGGACCTTGTCTCAGGAGAGCTGCCCACCGGGGCAAAGGTGGAATCTGGACCTGACAGGGGTGACAGGGAGGCTGGAGGAGGTGAGCGGCCCCGGCTCGCCCAAGGCTGAGATGGACAGCCCTTACATCCCGGTCTCTTCCTTCCCAGATCTGTGCTGTTTCCGTTTCCCTGGGAGGGCTCCTGATGGAAGGAGAGAGCCAGGGGCTTCTTAGAGCGGAGGTGCTGGGGCTAGGGGGACTGGGGGGCTTTGGGGATTCTCCTCCTGGCTGGAGTAGAGGGCGTTGTGGTCACGGTGGGTCACAGCAAACATCAAAGTTCCAGACAGACATTCTTCCAAACTCAGGGATTAAGGAAGATTCTAGAAAGGGGTTAATCTCATTTTCTCCACTCTCGAAGCCACTGTTGGCAGCTAGAAACAGCAGCTTTGACACCATGGATGACTAATGCCCCTTCCGGGGGAGATATACCTGTCCACGTGTGCCCCTGGCAGGGATTGGAACGCTCCACAGCTTCCCCAGGAATCCTAAATCAAACAGATTCATCCTGGTCCTTGGTGAAGCCTAAGAGCCGGCTAAATCACCCTTTCCGGGCTCTTGTTCCTTGGCTGACGGTCACAAATCCCCCATAATGAGCACTTGTGAAGGAGCCCCTCCAGACAGTGCCACTGAATTAAGAGCAGAGGGGCCCAGGGCAGGGACGGGCAGTGTTTGCTTTGGCTGCGGAGGGGAGGGCAAGGTGCCTGGGCCCAGCCCGTGTGTTTGCCCACAGGGAGGCCTGATAAGTGGGCTGTGTAGACAGCGCGGCGTGGTGGACCGGGGCCATCTGCCATGCGTCGGGGGCGGGGGGAGACCGCACCTGCTGCTCTGCAGCCCCGACCTGGCCAGAGGGGGGCCCTTTTCACCCTGTCTTCAGCTTCCCTGGGGCCCTGCGGTCACTAAGAACCCGGGATTATTTTCCTCCCCTTGGGGAATAAAAACTGAACCCTCGAACTTGTGTTTGTTTTGATGAATTACTTCCAGGCTGCCGTTTGTTTGGAGAACCAAGCTCCCCAGCTGCAGGGAGGGTGGAGGCTGAGGGAAAACACCCTCAGCAAGCTGACTTTCCAGACGGCTCGGCCCAGCGGAGCGCGGGAGGCCTGGGTTCTCCTGGCTCTGCCATTGCAGTGGGGGGTGGGGGGTGGTGGGTGGTGGGGGGCGTACCTCAGCTTCCTCTCCTGTCAAAAGGGGGGAATCATACTCATGGTTCTGTGTGCCTTACAAGCGTGTTGAGGGCACCACATGGAATAATGTTCATGAAGAAAACATAACTGGTAACCTGCTCTAAACATCATAATGAAAGCACCCCAGCTGGACTTCCCTGGTGGTTCGGTGGCTGAGACTCCATGCTGCTCCCAATGCAGGGGGCCCGGGTTCGATCCCTGGTCAGGGAACTAAGATCGTGCATGTAAGCAACTAAGATTCCGCGTGCCACAACGAAAATGGACCATCCCGCGTGCTGCAACGAAGACCTGGTGCAGCCAAATAAAGTAAATACATAAAAATAAATAGTTAAAAAAAAAAAACCAAGAGTGCCCCAGTCTTTGACCCAGTTTCCTGCACCAGCCAGGCCTGGTGTCAGCGGGAAGATGCCATCCTGCCATAGACCTTGGATGTCTGCCTTTTCTCTTTGGAGCGGGCTGGAGGGTCACATCACTAATGTGTGAAACAAAAGCTGAGTAAATGGAACTTTAAAATATTGCTTATTTGTAGACTTTTGGATGGGACAAATGATGGTTGAATTTTATGAATTTGTTCCTGGGGGTGGGGGTGTCTCCTAGCTCCAAGAACAATGCTCCCTCCACTTATGTCCTGGACATTATTCCGTCAACTTCCTCAAAGAATTTTCTCTTGCATTTTGGTCCTCTTTCCCACATCATAAATCCCCCTCCATTTTTTCTCCCCTTCCTGGGCTGTTCCTTTCAGTGTATAAACAAATCTGCGTGACCCCCACGTGTCCCTTGCAGGCGGCAGTAAGTCCAAGCCATCCAGACCTTCCCAGGAAGGTACTTCCCTGAGAACCACTGGCTCCTGGTCCTTAGTGGCCTGCACGACACTCTGGGGCCGGAGTGAGCTTTCCAGACCACTGGTCAGATGACATCACGCTATGGTTTCAATTCTTCCCGGAGTTCCCACCACGCACTCCTGGAGCAGAAGCCAAGCCCAGGAGGCCTGTGGGATCCTGCCCTCCTCCCTGGCTTGGTCCCCTGTCGCAGCCGTGCTAGTCTCTGTCCCACTCTGTGACCATGCTCAGTCCTTCCCCTCTGGGCTAGCCCTTGCTGCTCCTCCCAGAGTGAGTGGAACCCTGGCCCCCAGAACCACAGGGCTGCGTCATCCTCACTCTTAGGCCTCAGTTTTGAGTCTCCCCCTTCCCGCCTCCCAGATAAAAGCATCTCTCTGGGGATCTCTATGCATCACGTATTCCAGCTACTTCGGAGCTCTCGTTGGCACCGAGGATGATCTTATGTCTCTCGGATGTGTTCACAGCCTCTCTCCTTCCTTCCAGCCCGTCGAGGGCTTCAGTCTTGTTCACTGATATGGCCCCAGCACTGGTACTATGCCCGGCATACAGAAGATGTCTAATAAACACAGTGCTCATTTACCGACTGGCTGTCTGATATTGTTCTGTGTCTGATACGTATCATTAGAGTATTTGGGGGATGAGTGGGGGGTGGGGGAGGAGGGGCATGGCTTGGAGAGTACTCAATCTGAATCCAAATTTTTCTAACCCTAACCCTAACCCTAACCCGTCTGGTGCCTTGTGGCCGTGTGAAAGCGACGCTAAGCCAGACGAGTAGCCTTTGGATTACTGAGATGAGGCCAAGACTAAAAGGAGGGCTGGGGTCAGGGGCCCCGGATGGAGGCTGGTCCCACGGGTCTCCAGGGAGAGGAAAGAAGTCCTGTCCACGCAGGAGGGCAGGGGCCACGAGGAAGCGGGGGAGGCCAGTGATGGAGGCCAGGCTGGGCCTTCTCTTTCTCTTCCAGCTCCTGACACACTGCATATTTCTTCTCTGACTGTTCCCCTGTCCTCAGGCCTGGGCCTTCAAGTGGTGTTCACACCTACAACTCGCTGGCAAGAACCAGGCTACAACAGGAGAGTAAGATTTCGAGCTGGGGGTTGAACGAGTTCCCAGCCGTCGGTCATCCCTTCCTGTTTGGAGCGGGCAGACGGAGGGGAGCTGGCTCTGGGGACAGGCGACCAGACATCATCCTAAAGAGCTGGGGACGGAGGGACACTTTGCCAAGAGGGGCAGGCAGGGGCCCCTGGGCCGGCCACCCCCTTGGCCTGTCTTGGTGTGTCCGAGGCTGCCTTCTGGGGCTGTCTCCAGGAGGAGGCAGCGGTGGCAATGCAGGAGGTGACTGCAAGGCCCTGCCCGAGGCTTTGGGAACCTGTGGAAGCTTCCTATTTCCTCAGCTCCCTGTTGTTCCAGCTTTCCCCACACCGCCCCTCCCCCCGACAACCTAGGGCCTGACCATGACCTGGGCCCTGGAGGAGCTGCTGGGGAAGGGGCTCTTACCTGTCCTCTGCAGGATGTTATGTCTGGCCTTGATGAAGGCCAGGATGTCGGAGTCCGTCTGGCTGTCCCCTGTGAGAGGGACGGACGACAGTGGCCTCTCTGGGATGCTGGGGACAATGACACACCACACTTTACCATGCTTGACCTTTGGTTCTGGGATTCACCTTTCCAGGGCACTTTTCCTTGCTCATGGCTGGATCCACTCTCACCCCCGCTTCTCTGCAGCTCCTGCAGCAAGCCGCCTGCACCCACGCGAGGCACGTGGCACCTGGTATTTTGGCTCAAACCCTTCGTGGCTTCTCATCAGCCTTGGGATGAAATTTGGACTCGTCCCTGTGTGATCTAGGCTGCTCACTGCATTCCAGCCACCCCGTTTCTCTGATAGACCAGGCTCCTCCCGGCCTCTGGCCCTTCGCTTTGCCATCTCCTCCTTCTGGGCTGCTCCGTCCCCAGACCTTCACACGGCTGCACGAGCTTTCAGCACCTCCTCCATCCCCTCACCCCCACCTCTCTGCCCCACCTCTAACTGACACAAACCAAGCCCATTCTAGGGTTGGCCTGCCTTCCTCAGCCCCTGGCTTAGGTGTTGTATCCTCTAGGACATGACCCCACTGCACCCCCCACCCCCACCCCCACAGGAGGTGAGTGCAAGGCCCTGCCCGAGGCTTTGGGAACCTGCAGAAGCTTCCTGCTTCCTCAGCTCCCTGTTGTTTCAGTCCCCCCCCTGGCCTCCCTGCCTTGGGCCTGACCATGACGTCGGCCCTGGAGGAGCCGCTTAGCTAGCCCTTAGCTAGTTGCTCCTGAGACAGAGATAACTCTTTCCCCTTCTCTCCTTAAAAAGAGAACCATACACTATTTAGCCCAGCAAGTTGCCACATTCAGAATACTACATTTCCCAGCCTTCTTTGCAGCTATGTGTGGTCAGGTGACCAGATTGTGGCCAATGAGATTTGGAAGAAGTGAGATTTCTTTTCCCCTTTAAAAAGGGAGAGATGCAAGGCTCCTCTCCCTTCTCATTTTCCATGCAACCCCTAGACGTAAAATCCTCCTTGAGAAATTCAAACGAGGTGCTCTCCTGGCTCTGGCAAGCATTAGTCCTCGCACCCATCACTCCACAGGGCATGGACAGTATCCACTCCCTTAGAAGGTGGGGAGGATTGTATGTAACCGAGGGTTGCTTATCACCTCTTGCAATATTTGGCATTCTGACTGCAGCTCAGCGAGAAGAGCTAGAGCAGGGCTGGGGCAGGGAGGCGGGGGCAGCTCTGCAGTTGTGCCTTCCGTCCAGAGTGGGGGTGTAGGGGTGGAGTGGGGGGTGGTGGTGGGTGGAATTCACCCTTGGGCAGCCTGTGGAGAAGAGCAGGGCCTGCCGGGTGGAGCAGGGCCTGCCGGGTGAAGCAGGGCTCGCGGGTAGTCTAGTCAGAGGGCACTGGAGACACGCACTGGGGGTAGGGGCCGCATCGGCTTTGCTCAGCCTGAGGCCAGGCCTATCAACTCCATCCCTTCCCACCTGGGACTCTGCGTGGGGCTGGTGGGCTACATGGAACTGCCCCTGGCCTGGCTCCTGTTCCTTTAGTGGCCCCAGGTACATCAATTTACAACGACACATGGGCTTCCTGGCTGGTGCTAGTGCTAAAGAAGCCGCCTGCCAGGGCAGGAGACATAAGAGACGCAGGTTCAATCCCCGGGTGGGGAAGATTCCCCGGAGGAGGGCACGGCAATCCACTCCGTTATTCTTGCCTGGAGAACCCCATGGACAGAGCAGCCGGGCAGGCTACAGTCCATGGGGTCACTAAGAGTCGGACACGACTGAAGCGACTTAGCACAGATGCACGTGAAGCAACTCAGGCTCCCCAGGTGGCGCTAGTGGTAAAGAACCCGTCCGCCAGTGCAGGAGACATAGAGATGTGGGTTTGATCCCTGGGTTGGCAAGATCCCTCGGAGGAGGGCATGGCAACCCACACCAGTATTCTTGCATGGAGAATCCCATGGACGGAGGAGCCTGGTGGGCTACAGTCCATGGAGTCACAAAGAGTCAGACACGACTGAAGTGACTTAGCATGCACGCACGCATGTGGAGCAACTCTGCCTGCACGGGGCCCCAGTGACTCTGGGGACACTTCCTCAGCTCTGGGAGTTGGCATCTGTGAGAGATTCCAGGGAATTCCTGGGGTGCCAAGGTGGAGGCCTGCTCTGGGCTCTGTCTGTGAAGCCACTGTGAAGCACTGCACAGTGCTGGGGCTGAGAGAAGCTGACTGGCGGCTTCAGCCCGCTGCACCCATGGCAGGGCTATCGCGGGAGTCAGAGGGGGAAGAAGACCACAGACCTGTCCTCCATGGGGGCACCAGGGCTGCTCTGCTCCTGGCTGTGCAGGAGGGGGCCAGGCGAGGGCAGGATCTTCCTGGCGTACACATCGCTGTAAAGACAGATCAACAGGAGACAAATGTGTGGAAGGAGGTTTGCAGAGGAGAAATCTAGAGTTTATAGTTAGGAGCTGTATGGATTGATTGAGAGTTTGTGCCTCCCAAAAACTCATATGTGGGAATCGATTCCCCAGCGTGATGGTATCTGGAGGTGGGGCCCTTGTAAGGTAACTTGTTTGGATGAGATCATGAGTGTGGAGTCCCCAGCATAGGACTGGTGGCCTTATAAGAAGAGGAAGAGAAAGAAATCAGAGCTGTCCCTCTGCTGTGTGAGGACTCAGAGGAGACAGCCATCTGCAACCCAGAAGGAGGTTCTCACCAGGAGCTGATCCCTCTGGACCTTCGCCTGGGACTTCCCAGCCTTCAGAACTGTGAGAAGTAAACAAATTCCTGTTGTCTAAGCTGCTTAGTCTATGGTTTTGCTTATGGCGGCCCAACCTGACCATGGCAGAAGCCAAGACTCTGTTATGGATGATGCTCAGTCTGTTCAAGCTGCTATAATAGAACGCCATGAACGGGATGGCTTCAACTACAGGAATTTATTTCTCGCTGTTCTGGAGGCTGGAGTTCTGAGGTCAAGGGGTCTGCAAGGTCAGGTCAAGGCTGCCAAATTCTTGTGTCCTCACATGGTAGAGAGAGTGAGCTCTCTGGCCTCTTTTTTATCAGGGCACAAATCCTATTCCTGAGGGCCCCGCCCTCATGACCTAAAGACTCATCTCCAAATACTATCACTTTGGAGGTCAGATGTCAACATACGAGTTTTTGGAGGACACATACAGTTTATAACATTCTGCCCCTGACCCCACTCCCCCCAATTTATGTCCTTCTCATGTAAAATACATTCGTTTCACTCCACCAGCCCCCGGCTTGTGCCAGTATCAACGCTAAATCTCATCCACTGAGGTATCATCTCAATCAGATGTGGGTGAGACTCAAAGAAGGATTCATCCTAAGGCAAAAATCCCTTGTTGGCTGTGAACCTGTGAGGCCTGACAAGGTATGTGCTTCCAAAATGCAATGATGGGACAAAGCATAAGATAGACATTTCCATCCATTTTACCTTTTTCATTCCAAAAGGGAGAAATAGGAGAGAGGAAGGGAGTGAAGGTCCCAAGCAAACCCAAAGCCTACAATGCAACTTCATGGGATCTTAAGGTTTGAAAGGTCTGGACCCTCTTTGGCTTGATGCTCTACCCCCCAGACCCACTAGGGGTGAAGGTCCTGTCTTCTGGACCCATGGGTGGAGGTCCTTCATGGTTTTGCTGAGCAGCCCCACCTCCACATCTTTGGGCAGAGGCTGTCTGGCTTGTTGAAAGCAAGGCTATGCCCCCTCGCCCCCCGACACCTTTTGAAACAGATGAGGCAGTTGTGATGATCTGTGAATTGCCTCTGTGGTCATTCTTGCCTTGACCTAAAGGCTACTGCCCGTTCACATCGGATTAGCTCTATAGTCCCGTCCTGTGAGATCTGAGAGGTCTACCAGCCTTCCTTTCTTCCTCTCATCTCCTCCCCTTCAGTTCAGTCTCACAGTTTTCCCTCTAGGAAGGCTGATAAAGCCCGCGATCCACACCCACGCTAGTCTCCCAGTGTTCTCTTCTGAAACATTTCCTTGATTTTTGCAATATGAATAGGCTGAGAAGTTTCCAAATCTTTACATTCGAGTTCCTTTTTGCTTAATAATTCTCAAATCATTTCTCTCTTCTTGAATTTTGATCTCAGCAGTCAGGAAGGGCCAGGGCCTCTCCTGCAACTCTTTGCTTAGAAATCTCCTCAGCTAAACATCTGGTTTTGTCACTTGCAAATTATTCCTTCTACAAAAGGCCAGAACGTGAGCGTAGTTCAGTCAAGTTCTTTGCCACTTTAGAACAAGATCACTTTTTATTCAGTGTCCAGTAGCATGCTCCTCGTTTCTGAGACCTCACCATGGTCTTTACCATCCATATTTCTAAGAACATGTCCAGAAGATGGACATGTTCTCCTCAGCTCTCCTCAGCTCTCCTCTTTCCTGTCTTTCTTTCTTTCTTCCTTCCTATTTTTTTTTTTTTTTCTGTGGCTGCACTCCATCTTCATTTGGGTGCTCGGGCTTAGTTGCCCCACAGCATGGGGAATCTTAGTTCCCAGACCAGGGATTGAACCCACATCCCCTGCATTGGAAGGCAGATTCTTAACCACTGGACCACTAGCAAAGTTCCTCCTCTTTCCTTTCTGATCCCTCGCCGGAACTGCCTTTAAAAGTCCATTCATGATGATCTTAGTGTCTTACAGCACGAGCTTCCAAACTCTTCTAAGCTTCTACTCATGACTCGCTTCCAAAGCTGCTGCTACATTTCTAGGTATTGGTTATGGTAACACCCTATGTCTTGTACTAATTTCTGACTGCGTCAGTTTGGGCTGCTATAGCCAAGTACCGTAGACCGAATGGCTCATAAACAGTGGAAATTCATCATTTCTCTTGGCTTTGGGGCTGCGCGTCCGAGGTCAGGTGCTGGCATGGTTGTGTTCTGGTGAGGGCCTTCTTCTGGGTTTCAGACTGATGACTTCTTCTTGTGCTCTCACGAGGTAGAAAGAGAGAGAGCTAGTTCTCTGAACCTTTTTCAAGATTTTTTTTTTTTGATGTGGACCAATTTAAAAGTCTTTATTAGTTACAATAGTGTTTCTGCTTTATGTTTGGGTTTCTGGGCTGCAAGGCATTTGGGATCCTAGCTCCCTGACGAGGGGTCGAACCCACGCAGCCTGTGTTGGAAGGCCAAGTCCTAAGCTCCGGACCAGCAGGAAGTCCCTGGACTCCCCTTACGAGGAATAATCCCGTTTTTGAGGGCCTCACCCTCATGACCAAATTACCTCCCAAAGGCCCCATCTCTTAATACCATCTCACTGGGGATTAGCGTTCAATATGAATTTGGTGGGGGCACGAACATTCAGTCTATAATAGATGTTTACACGTTAATTCTCATTGTCAGAGCATTGCATGTACCGGCTGTGGAAGCCGAACAAAGACAACAGTGAACACAGCTGCCACTTGCAGACGCTGGCCTCACACAGGTCCTGGGAGGGCGCTCGGCAAACATCACCCCACGTAATCCTCTTGATAGCCTCCTCATCCCCATTATATCGTTGAGAAAAGCTGAGGCTTAGGAAGGCTAAAGAGATTCTAAAAGTTCCCCAGCTGGTAAGTGGCAATATCTGGATTTAATCACAACTCCGTGAAGCTTCAGAACTTGAGCTTTATTTTTATTTTTGGCTGTGCTGGGCCTTTGTTGCTGTGTGTGGGCTTTCTCCAGTTGGGGTGAGCGGGGGCTCCTCTCCAGTTGTGGTACGCAGGCTTCTCATCGCAGTGGCTTCTTTGCTATGGAGCACTCGGCTCTAGGCAGGAGGGCTCGGTCAGTAGTCGTGGTTCCCAGGCTCTAGACTACGGGCTCCGTAGTTGCGGCACACGGGCTTAGTTGCCCCGTAGCACATGGGATCTTCCCAGACCAGGGATCGAACCAGTGTCTTCTGCTTGGCAGGTGGAGTCCCAACCACTTGCTTTATTAACCAGACTCAACTCTGGCATTCTAAGGATACACATGAGACACACAGCTTGTTCCTGGCTGCATGGATGACCCTGGGTGGCCCTGGTTGACCGGCTCTGTGCTCTCTGAATCAGGAGTCAGAGCCAGCAGCTCCGCAGATGCAGCTTTGCACGTTTAATGGATGCGGGCTCCTTGCCTTGCTCCCCAGTTGGGAGACAGTGGAAACCAGTAGCACCCCAAGGAGGTGAAGAGATAAGCCGTCCGGAATGGCAGTGATGTGAGAGATCCCCTCCCTTGCTTTATGACGTCCTGCCTAGACCAGAGTCAGAGCAGAAGGAGGCCTGCAGAGTCACCTGGCCAGAGCTCTCCTTTTCCCAGTGGGGACTCTCGGGACAAATAGCAGTAGGGTTAGAGACAGGGCCTCTGGCTTTGCCCAGCCCGTGTCATCAGCCACAGGCTCTCCATGGGCCCGACAAGCTGCTGTTCCATCCGTGAGCACTGCTTCTTCCCCAGCTCCAGCCTTCTGCCTTCTCCCGTCTCAGCCAGAGGCAGGGTCTCTTACCCTGAGCCTGCCTCTACTGGCTCAGGACTGTGGGTCCTACAAACAGGAAAGGAAACAGAGCCTAGGGTTTTTTTTCACCCCCAGCATCTCAGAGACTCTGCACTGAGTCTAAGAGAGCAGGGCATCTGTGCTGTTTGGCCAGGGCTGCTGCAGGACCAGTGGTGGCCGCAAGGTGGCAGGCTCTGCACGCCTTTCTTTGGAGAACAGAAGCTGGCTTCCAGAGCTCCTTCTGAACAGTGTCTGGGGGTACAGCCTCAATACAGGAGGGAGAAAGGGCTTTCCATCCTGCAGGTGCTGCAATGACACCACGCCGAGGTCAGTTTGGAGACTGTAGCAAGCCTTGCAAGATCCAGCCATTGGCACGCAAATGGCTCAGGAACTCAACGGTTTCCCAGATGAGATGCTGGAGAAATGCTCACAGGTGCCAGCTGCTGAGAGTTGGGGGTGGGCAGAAGAGAGTGGAGCTGGAGCTGGCAGGGCAGAGGGCATGACCACACCAGGGCAGAGGGAGCATGTAGTACCCTCTGTGCGGACCCAACCGCCCAGCCCGTTACCTCCAGCAGCTCATGCAGGAGGATGGTGCAGTATGGAGGCCGTAGCTCCAGGACAGGGGTGGGGGGCTGTGGGGTGGGGGGGGGATGGGGGTGGTTGGAGGGGAAGGACTCCTCCAGTCCGGAGGCTTCAGGAGCGTCCCAGGATGCCACAGCCTCTGAACCCTCAGGGCCATACCGCAGTGACCTTTGTCCTCTCTCCTGACCTTCCAGCCTTTGACAGTGAATTCATTTCTCACACAGACGTGCCTTCTTGGAGAGACAGCACGCCAGCCATCAGAACTGATTATCTCTTTATTCATATGGATTAATTAGTATTATTAATAATGATTAGGCCTCCTGGGTTGCCCATAAGCGTGCAGTGAATTTAGTGTGATTGGCCCACAGGCCCTAAACATCCCTGGGGAAGGGATGAAGTCAGGTCTCTGTCAGAGTCTGAGAAGCAGAGGACCAGCCCCTGGGCTGCGGAGGGTCCATCGGGAGGAGCGGCCTCTCTGGGGCTCAGGGGAGACCAGCAGCTGGACTCCCACTCTCCCGCTCCGGCAGCTTTCAACACTGAAAGCTGGGACATTCATCTGTTCATGGAAGGATAGTGACAGAGGGATCTGGGCGCAGCTTGCAGATAAGACAAGGGCATCCCAAAGGGGGATGCTGGCTTGCCCGAGGGCCCGTAGCTCAGGAGAGCACCCTGGGTGAAAGTGTAAACTGAGGGGACTCCTTGCAGGTAACCCATGGTGAGCCGATGGGCAGCTTCGAGATCCAAGGTTCTGAACCTCAAGGTTTAGGATCTGTGGTAAGCATACCCAGGGATCACTTTAATTTGGGATGGGTGTGTGCATACTCAGTCGCTTCAGTAGTGTCTGACTCCTTGCGACCCCATGGACTGTACTCTGCCAGGCTCCTCTGTCCATGGGATTCTCCAGGCAAGAATACTGGAGTGGGTTGCCATGCCCTCCTCCAGGGGATCTTCCCCACCCAGGGATCGAACCTCTGTCTCTTACCTCTCCTGCACTGGCAGCTGGGTTCTTTACCACTTGTGCCACCTGGGAAGCCCTAAACTTGGGATACCCAGGGAATATCCTGGAAGGCCAAGGCCAGACGGGCCATTCTTCTCAGAGAAGGCAGAGGCCGGGGGAGGGTTCTAACAGTGTTTCCCAAGCAGATCCTAAGAGGTCTGCCCAGTGGCCGGGTCTTAGACCCAGTCCAGGGTGGGCACTCTCTTAGAGGAGCTGGCAGTGGATGGACACATGGACAAGCAACAGAGAGTTGCCTGGGTGGAGAGGGAGGAGGGGGAGAAGCATTGGGAGGAAGACGAGAAAAGGGAGAAAAAGAATGTAGGATGGGGGAGGTTAGGGAAAGCGAGAAAGGGAGGGAAGGAAGGGGAAGAAGGGGGGGAAGAAGGGAGGGTAGCAGTGAGCAGGAGGGAGGAGGCGGGGGGAGCGGGAAGGACAAAGTGCTGCTCAACATGGAGCCTGGAGTAGGGCTGAAACTGTAGCTCTTTCCATTGCTTTTTGTTTGTTTTTTGTTTTTGGCCACACCTCTTGTTAATCTCAGAATTCAGAGCATCACAGCAATGAATGATGTTGCCGTTTCTCCACATCCTCACCGGCATTTGGTGGCATCTGTTTCATACATTTTATTCTAGCCATTCCCATAGGTGTGCAGTGATATCTGGTTGTTGCTTTAATTGTAATTGGCAATGATCTGTGATGCATCCTGTCGTACACTTATTTGCCGTCTGTATATCTTCTTTGGTGAGTGGCTGTTCAGATCTTTTGCTGACATTTATGTGTATATATATATATATATATATATATATATATATACACACACACACATATATCAGAGAAGGCAAGGGCACCCCACTCCAGCACTCTTGCCTGGAAAATCCCATGGACGGAGGAGCCTGGTAGGCTGCAGTCCATGGGGTCTCAAAGAGTCGGACACGACTGAGCGACTTCCCTTTCACTTTTCACTTTCATGCATTGGAGAAGGAAATGGCAGCCCACTTCAGTGTTCTTGCCTGGAGAATCCCAGGGACGGGGGAGCCTGGTGGGCTGCCATCTATGGGGTCGCACAAAGTCGGACACGACTGAAGCGACTTAGCAGTAGCAGCAGCATACACATATATATATTTCAAACATTTTCTCCCAGTCTGTAATTTATCTTTTCATTCTCTTAACAGTGTCTTTCATACAGCAGCATTTTTTCATATTTATAAGGTCAAACTTCTCAATTTTTTTTTTCTATTGTGGGATCTAAACTGCCTTTTAAAACATCAGGGTAGCCAAGGAGGACACACCCTGCCAGCTATTAGCCTGGGGCCTAAGAACTCACATCGGCCCATGTTTCCTAAAGCTGGAATACAAGCCGAAGTGCTGGCCCTGAGGACCAGCTTAGGGGGTGTGAAGAAGTCCAGGGGAAAATGTCAGCGAGGTGGTGGACGGCTCATTGGTTGGCTGCTTTGTTTTAAGAACAGGTTTAAATTTTTTAAAAATTTGAAAATTTTTTGGCCACACCACTCAGCATGTGGTATCTTAGTTCCCTAAACATGGGGTATTGAACCCATACCCCCTGACGTAGAGAAGCCTGGTGTCTGAACCACTGGACCACCAGGGAAGGCCCAAGTGTAGGTTTAGATTTAAAGAGAAGTTGCAAAGCTAGTACAGAGAGTTCCCACGTACCCCACTTCCCGTTTCCCTTATTATATAATCTCACATTCAAGAGAGGCACGTTTGCTGCAATGCTGATACACTGTTATTAACTATAGTCCTCTTGTTATTTGGATTTTCTGAATTTTTCTTATCCAGTCCCATCCAGGACAGCACACTCCATTTGACCATCATATCTCCTCGGGCTCCTCTTGTCTGTGATGGTTTCTCAGAATTTTCTTGCCTTTGATGCCCTTGGGCAGGCATTTTGTTGAATGCCCCCCAACTGGGATTTGTCTGACCTTTTCCTCATGATTCAATGGGCATTACGGGTTTTTGAAAAGAAGACCAGGAGGCAAAGGGCCGTTCTCATCACAGCATCATGTAGAGGACACTGTCGGACAACCCCATTCCTACCCCCTTTAAAAAGCTCTATTTCACATTCCAGCACAAGAGCTCGGTTCCTGTCAAGGATCAGGCCCTGGTGGCGGAGGTCGAGGCCCCGCTCCCGCTGGCCTGGCCACGACGCTAGCCGGCCTGTCTGAGGGATGGAGGCTGCACGAGGCAGGTGTCATTGGCTCCACCAGCTGCCCTGCGCCCCCTCCTGAGCCTGGGCAAGGGCACAGTCATCTGCCAGAGCTCCCTGGGTCCAGGCAGGCCGACTCCCCGCTGCCTTCCACCAACACCCCCCCCACCCCAGGTCACCCCTCCTTCTCCCCTCTGCCAGTCGTTCCTTCCTACCCCGGGGCGGGACCGTGCCCACAGTCTGGCTAAGTTGTTCTTCTTGTCGCTGTGGCAGCCGGTCCCCTGGCTGTCAGAGCCAGAGGGACAGGGCTGGGGGTGGGGAGGTTCTCCCACAAGTCTTAGTGACAGCCACCGGCTTGAGCATCTTCAACTAATTTAACAGTACAGGTCACTCATTTTCCTGGATCACGCAGCCTACAGAGAGACTTTTAGAGCATCAAGACTGGGTTGGGCGAGAGAGGTAGGGCACCCCAACCTGTTGCAGGGTTCTCCCCTTACCTTTTGTTAGAGAGAGGCTGGGACCTTTCGTGCTGGGCTTCTGACATCTGGGGAAAGGGCTTCATGTGATTCGATGGAGTCACTGCTAGGGAGTTTACCTGCTGGTCCGGGAGAAAGTTTCACAGTGTAAGTGTGAATCCAATGACGTGGGAAACTGTCTTTGATGTATTGCTATAAACGTTGGAATATACAACATGTATGGGGAAAAAAATAGATCTAGATGTAGCCATGGACCATGCTGATGGGCGTGGAAACATTCTCTCTGGATAGCAGGCTAAGGGGTGATGTTTGAGTCATTCTGTGTGCTTTTCTCTGTTTTCTGAGTTCTCCAAATTGAGTCTGCATTACTTTTTTTAAAAATACAATTAAAAAAATTATTTATTTATTTTTGGCTGTGCTGGATCTTCTTTACTGCCAGGGCTTTTTCTCTAGCTGCGGCGTACAGGCTTCTCACTGCGGTGGCTTCTCTTGTTGCGTACCACAGGCTCTATCTAGGGCACGAGGGCTTCAAGAGCTGTGGCTTCTGGGCTCTGGAGCACAGAGCCTGTATTACTTTCTGAAGTTAAGAAAAGATGTGTCCACAATGTGATCTGACAGTGCTCCAGAAGTCCTTTCGGCTTTGCCTTCCCTCGTCCCAAAGAGATGCTGGAAGAGTCAGGCTGACGCGCTCAGCGCTGTATGTGGGGGCAGCCGGGCCAGGGTCCCAGAGACCTTGTACGTCTCCACACAGGTCTCCGGAGCAGCAATTAAACCTCAGCTGACCCGAGTCCTAGCAGAACACCGCCCCCCGTCCCGCCCCCCCCCCCCAGCCCCGCCCCGATTCTCCCAGAACAGGAGGGCGTGGGAGGCTGTGAGCGGCTGCTGCCAGGCCACTCCCCCCGTGCCTCGCCGTCTCCCTCGGAGACCGTCAAGGGGCAGCTTCTCATCACCTGCCGCCTCCTGATGAGGCTTATGGCTTTCCGCCCGCCCCACTCAGGCCTCCTCCTCAGGCTATGAAGTGGTGTCGTGGCCGCATGGAGCTGACTCCCCAGCTACACGTGACCTATTGCCCCTGCTGTGGTCACCTGGTCCCTTCTGCTTCTGGGACATCCTGCAGGGTGGAAGGCCCACGCGGCGACACCTTGGCTACCCTGGCTTTCACTGTCCACGCGAGTAATAAACGATCTGAAGCCAGCAGCCTCGACGGGACTCTTCCTGGCTCACACAGAATGACCTACACAACTGTCCTGCGGCCAGATGCCCGTGGGCACCAGCAGGGCTAACGGCCTCACCCACTGATGACCTCACGAGGGAGGCTTCCTAACTGGAGAACAGACAGAACCCAAGGGGTGCTGTGAGTGTGACCGGGAACCAGGGACATCTTTATCCTTCCTAACTTCCACCTGAAATTTAACATTTCTTTCAGTGATTAAATGTCGACAACAAACCACAGGAGTATGGGAGGCACCAGTGACTCTGTAACCAGTAGAGATTACACTTATTTTCAGATCACATTACAGTTGGTGCAGCAATCTTGAAATATCTGTGTTCTACTTTGAAATTTTGGTAAGTATGGAGCACTCCCCCAGATCTTATTAATTTGTGCATTTGTAAAACACTATACATATTATTATACCATAACTTTGCTGCTAAAATATTGCGATAACTGTACTTCCGTCTCATTGGTTTTATTTGTCATTGTGTGTATTTAATTTTATCCAAATAGGCTTCAGCATTGTCTGGTCACAGGTGGCAGTAACATACGGGTTATGGCTTGGTTGTGTCTTTGGGAAAATATCTTCCGTGCCTCTCAGCTTCCTCATCCTTAAAATGAAGTGAGCAGCCTGTGAGATGGCCTCGAAGGGTTCTGCCAGCCCCACGAGAGGCAGGATTATGTGTCTGTCGCCTCCTTTGTTGCACACACCTGAGGGGAGGTCACGGGAGGGCGGTGGGAACTGGGGGTTTGTACTAGCGTTTCTTACCAGGTTATTCTAGCCTTTATGATATCATAGAGTACTTCTAGGAATTTGTCTAGGAAATATGCAAAAACGTTTCTTCAAATACATTTCCAGGGAACCAGTCCCCAAACAACCTAAACATTAAACAATAGGAGACTAAATATATTAAAACAGATCCATATGCTTGAACAGCGAGGGCCTTGGAATGGTGTCATGGAATAATAACATGGAAGAGGTGGCAGGCTGGACAACGAGGGAAAAACAAAGGCATTTGTAATACTCAGAGACTAATATGGGCACTTCCCTGGTGGTCCAGTGGTTAAGAATCCGCCTTGCAGTGCAGGGGACACGGGTTCGATCCCTGGCCGGACAACTAAGAACCCACGTGCCGTGGAGAAACTAAACCCACGCGCTACAGCTGCTGAACCTGTGCAGCACAACTAGAGAGTCTGTGCGCAGCAACCAAGACCCCTCGGGTTGCAATTACGACCTGGCACAGCCAAATAAATAAATTCATATTTAAAAAGAAGGAAGATTTCTTTCTTAAAAAAAGACTAATATGATTCTATTTTTATAAAAGCATGTGGATGTATATGCGTAAAAGTATAAAATAATATAATCCAACATGTTATATCGATTATCCTTAAGTGGTGGGATTATGTAATCTTACCTTGCGTCTATGTTTATAACATATATAAAAATATATATATATATATAACTGTAATAAAGAACAATCAAGTGTTGTCACTCCATCACAGGAAGCAACGGTGGCAAATCCCTCGGCTTTTGGGGAGCTGTGCACACTCCACCTCCACCTTTCCCTGGGAACAGTGAGGCACCGGACCACTCACGTTCCTTATTACTACTGAACACTCACTTCAGGAGGCAGGGGCTGAGAGTGCGTTCGGTGTGGGTCAAGGCCCCCCATTCTTTTCCCTCTGCACCCACCCCGCCAGGGGAGGGCTGCATGTCCCGCCCCTCCCTGGCTGCCTGCCAGTCCCCAGGCCGCAAGAGGAGGGTGGACTCCGGGTCAGCGAGCGGCACAGCGGCCAGTACCTGCAGGCTGGTTGCCTCCTTGGCCCACCAGGCTTCAAACTCTTTCTGCAGTTTCACCTTGGCTTTGTCCATGAGCAGCTGCAAATGCTCTATCTCCACCTTCAGGGCCTTCAGGCGTGCGAACATCGTTTTGTATCTACAGTGGAATCAGAGAAGAGGGAGGGAGGGAAGGTTCGAGAGACCAGGGTGAGCCTCAGAAGCCCGGCAAAATGGCCGTGGTGCCCGAGGCCAGAGCACTGTGCTGGTGTGTGAGCCCAGAGCTGGGCATTTCTGTCCAGCAGGGCATGGGCTCTCCTAGAAGGCTGGCTATCATTACTGGGCACTGAGGGGCAGGCGTTGCTCTAGCCACTTGCTGTCTACAGACTCATTCAATCCTCTTCACCACCCTAGGAGGAAGGTGCTATTATAACCATCTCCCCCTCACGGGTCTGGAACCTGAAACATGGAGAGGTTAAGGAACTTGGCCCTTAACACAGAGCTAATAAACACAGGGGTCAGGGTTTGAACCCAGGCCATCTGGGGATGAGGGCAGGGTGACATGTGACCCACTTGGGGTACATTCCTAGCCAGCTCAGGGGTGGGTGGCTTGGGTGGCAATGACATCATTGCCCGCTGCGAGCAAGGAAAGTTTCTCGTTTGGTTTCCCGCAAGCAAATTTTTCCAGGGCAGAGGAGATAGCCAACCTCTCTGCTGAATGCCTAAATGAAGAAATGAACCGAGATGCTTGTATCAGTAAGGACCACAGGACTGTTTATGCTTGAGGCTCCTCGCTCAGCAGGTTAAATCATTCTGGGGCCCTCAGTGGCTGCAGGAGGGTCTGATGTTCTCCGTCACCCTGCAGGTACCGAGCCTCAGAAGAGCAGCGAGGTGGAGGCCCTCCATGGTCATACTCCGGGGCTCCCCTAGAGGGCAGCAGCAGATAAGACTAGCTGCTTCTGGGGCTGCAGCCCGGGCCCCAGGCTGCAGAGGCTGCAGAGGGTGCAGATGGTGACCAGCTCTCCCTGCCCGAGTCAGGGATCCTGGCTCTGGGGCCTGGCTGGGCCTTCCATTTCCACTCCAGCCTCACCCTGCCACGGCTGGCTTCCTGCACCTCACGACTGCCTGCTTAACGGTGGCGCCTCCTCCAGCTAATTTAGGACCCACTTCTCAGAGGAGCTGCAGGCCTGGGTTGGTGGGGTGGGGGGTGGTGGCCCCCTGCCCTGCCCCACAGCTCCAGGTGGTCCCAAGGGTCCTCTAGGGGAAGGGGTTGTGGTGGGGGTGGGGGGCAGGGATCAGGGTGTATGCGGCGAAAGGAAAGGGCACCTTCTCTTCTCTTCCTCCAGCTGTGATCGCAGCTTCTCTTCCAGCTGGTCTGGCACCGAGGGCACGGGGATGTTTTCTGAGATACCTGGAGAAGGGAGATGCTGATAGCTCACTCCAGCGAGGAAGAAAGGGAAAGTGTGATGTTTAGAGCAGATGACAGAGTCATCGTGCCTCCCAATGTGAGAGGAGACCCTGTGAGTCCCCGTAGGGTTTCTGGATGGAAGCTTGCTTCACTCGCCTCCTCTGGGTGGCAGCCTCTGCTCGGCTGAAAGGCCCCCGAGGAGGCTTCTGTGATCATGCTTTGGACGTAAACCCACAGTCCAAAGCCTGTCACAGGAAGGCAATTCTTCCTTATGTCACTATCAGTCCTTTCCCCATGGGGTTCCCTCATTCCCTCTTGAGTCATCAGCGAAGATGCAAAAGAGCATTCCCCCCTCTTTTGATACAGAGCCCTTTGTAAACCACGAAGGCATCACTAAAACGGCTCACATCTAACTTTGCACCACCTAAGGTGCTGAATTCTCCAGCCTCAAACCACGTGCCCCACTTTTGACTTCCCCTAAAGCACTGCTTCTAAGCCTGATTAACCCAACGCGTACCTGGGCCGAGAACCACGCTCATATGCCCTGTCCTGTGGGCAGCGTGACAGGACCCCTCGCAAGTCCTAGGTGAGGGCTGCGACCCAGACATGCCAGCCGCTGCTGCTGGTTGCCAGGTTGCCCGCTCCGGGTACTAATGGGCTTGTCTGGAGCCTGTCTTTCCATAGCCCGGTGGCTGGGATCTGTCTATCCTCCCAGGAGGCTTTTGGTGGTTATACTGCATGTCTTACTCAGAAGGCATCTTAGAAGTCACGCAGCCCCACTTTCTGCTCCTTGGAGGGGACACTACCACGGGCCGGGCACTTAATGTACATGTTCAGACAATTGCTCCCACTTTACAGATAAGGGCATGGAGGTTCAAAGAGGTCACACAGCTAACTAGAGCAGCTTGGATCTAAATCCAGGTTTGTTTAGCTGCATAGGCTTTGGAATCAGAAATTGCTTCGATGACATTTTTGAGGGTGGTCAACTGCTTTCTGCCACGGTATTGCCAGGCGTTGGGCTCACTGCTTTGCATGAGAGCACAATTCATTGAGGACAGCTCTGTTTCCTCTTTTTTTTTTTTTTCTTTCTGTTTCCTCTTAATTGGAGCTGAGACCTGCCGCACTAACTTCTTTTCACCTCTACTTTGGACCTTTGGAGCAGCACAGTATGTCCTCCTTAATCTGAAGAGTCTTTAAAATATTTTAACAGCGACCACCACAACAAACTGTCACATCCGTCTGGAGCTTTATTCTCAGGCTGACTCCGCCCAATTCCTTCATCTTAGGGCTCAGTGACATGGTGACCTTCTAACTGATCGTAAGTATGGAGTCTGCATCTAGACATCATATTCCAGACAGGCCCAGGAGAGGCAGGGTAGAGGACAGCTTTCCTAGCTTTGAAAAATTCATGTTTGATATTTCTATGGGAGGTGAATTACAAGCAATGATCATTACTGAGCGTCTCCTTTATTCCAGATCCTACCAAGTCCTACTAGGCACTGGGCTAGGTGCTCTATTTACTATTGCTAATTCTCAAAATAACCCAGCAGGAGAGGCATTACCAGCTCATTTAAGTTAAGAGGCTGAGGCTCAGAGAGATCAGTAACTAACTCAAAGTCACTCAGCTAACAAGCGGTAGAGCTGGGATTTGAACCCAGTTTCTCTGGTTCTAAAGAGCTAAATGCTTATACCAGGCAACACCCAGCACTGCTTCTGTATTTCAGCAGTAAGGACATTGTCACGGTCATGTCAGTCTGTCACTGTCTTCTATTAATCTTGTAGTCGGTTGACACACGTTCCTATTTTTATGAGTGGTGGTCAAAATGCATTCTGTTTCACTGTGACTGTCCTTTGGATCCCAAATGCAACATTTCCCATTCATCAGGGGTTTAGCCTGCCGAGGGGTCCTCATTCTGGCATGCCTCTATTCTTTCCCTTTTGGTTGCTTTTTATGTTGCTATCTACTGCTACGGCTGCTGCTGAGTCGCTTCAGTCGTGTCCGACTCTGTGCGACCCCATAGACGGCAGCCCACCAGGCTCCCCCGTCCCTGGGATTCTCCAGGCAAGAACACTGGAGTGGGTTGCCATTTTCTTCTCCGATGCATGCAAGCGAAAAGTGAAAGGGAAGTCGCTCAGTCGTGTCCGACTCTTTGAGACCCCATGGACTGCAGCCCACCAGGCTCCTTTGTCCATGGGATTTTCCAGGCAAGAGTGCTAGAGTGGGGTGCCATTGCCTTCTCCATGTTGCTATCTAACTCACCGACAAATATGCTAAGTGGATTGGGATTCTGTTCTTTATCTGCTGGGCACCTGTTTCTCTCTCCCTTGTGTCATGGGTCACCTGTCACTGGCTGAGCAAGCGTCTCACCCCACAGACACCATAGACCTCCCAGAGGAAGTCTGTGCTAAGCCAGTGCATCTTAGTGGCCCTAATGACCCAGACTGCCCATCCTAGTCACCGTGGGTCCCCCAGACCCAGGCAGCCAAGTCCCCGAGGGCAGGGACTGGCCCCTCTGCTCTTTGTTCAGACTCCACATCCAGGGTGCCCTCAGTGCCCACAGTGCTCATGGGCCCTGTCCTCTCTGGGAAAAGTCAGGAAGTACCTTAATGCCAAGCTGATAACTATGGGACTTGAAATGTGAATATTTCCTTTCCTAACAGTTTCAGCAATAGGCACATGCATCTCTGTTTAAAAAAAAAAAAAAAAGCTGTGACTCTTCTGCTTCCTTTTAATACTTTTCCACCCAGACCAAAGAACTCCCTCAGGGACGCAGTGAAGACCCTGCTCTGGGGGAAGTGAAAGTGTGAAAGTGAAAGTCACTAGGTTGCATCTGACTCTTTTGGACCCCATGGACTATACAGTCCCTGGAATTCTCTAGGCCAGAATACTGGAGTGGGTAGCCTTTTCCTTCTCCAGGGGGATCTTCCAAACCCAGGGGTTGAACCCAGGTCTCCCGCATTGCAGGTAGATTCTTTACAAGCTGAGCCACCTGAGGCGAGATCATGCTGGACCTCAAAGGGCCTGGTGGGGACATTGGCTTTGTGAGAACTGAGAGGCTGGGGGCTGCTGAGGAGAGGGAATGGCGTGATCTGTTCCTTTGATGGCCAAGCCAAGTAGTTGATTTGCCAGTTAAGACAAAGCTGTTGCAAACAGAATAGTTAATGTGAGGTGGCGCCAGGGTGGTGAAAGGATCTGGGAAAGAAACCTGGGACTTGGGGACTCGGGCAGCCAGAATGAGGGCACAGCATACCCTCAAGACACAAGCCATCCACTTTGCCATGGCAACCAAAGGGGCCTCTCTGCCAAAGTGATGTTTGCTGAGTGAAATGCATTGTAACCCCACCAGGAGACGGCCCCTGGCTACTTCTGCTGCTTCCTGAGGCTTGGCTTATCAGACGTCTCTCAAGAGAAAGAGGGGCTGGGAGCTCAATGGGAACCAGACAAAGCGGCTGAGCAGGAACAGAGGCAGAGGGAGCAAGTAAAGGGCAGTTGGGCTTCGTGGGTCTCCGTGCCCACTGGGCCTGTGGCCAGCGACAGGGCCTCCAGTCACCTGACAGTCACCTCCTTTCAAGCGTGGGCTCCTGGCTGGGATGGGAGCACAGGAGGTCACAGCCCTGAGGGGCCCAGGAGGTCACACTATGGGCAGCTGGCCCCCAAACAACACACAAGCGAAGAAGGAGGGCTTAATTCCAGCGGCCGTGGGTCTGAATGTCACATACAGAGGAATCCCCCAAGCCTCAAAGAGTAACTGGAACTTCAAGTGGGGCCCGCGCCGTCCTGGGGTGACCCTTCCTCTGATGAGTCAGGTGTTCGGGAATTAGCAGCGTAAGACAAGAGGGGCGCTGGTGGGGAAGGCCAGACTCCCATGGGTCTGCTTATACCTGGCGTGATTTTGGGGGCACCGGAAACATCACCTCCCTGCACCCTACACATACACATACACACACACACACACACACACACACACACACACACACACACCCGCCACAACTCTCCTAGTCAGTCCATGTCTGAAATGTGTGAATCTCATTTCTTTTGTTCACAGGCTCTTTACCGGGGGTGAACGTGAGAATCACCTAAGGAGCTTGTAAAAGCAAGAGACCTCTGGGCCCAACCCCAGACACACAGCATTAGGATTTGACAGCAGATGCCCCTGTGATTCGACGCTCACCCTTTATTAAGAAACTGCTCAAGGGACTTCTCTGGCAGGCCAGCGGTTAAGATTTCACCTTCCAATGCAGGGCGTGCGGGTTCAATCCCCTGTCAGGGAGCTAAGACCCCACATGCCTTGTGGCCAAAAAACCAAAAACATAAAACAGAAACAGTATTGTAACAAATTCAATAAAGACTTTAAAAACTGTCCACATCAAAAGAGTCTTAAAAAAAATCTTAAAAAAAAAAAAAAAAGAAACCGCTCAAGGCTCTACATCCAGTTTCAATACAAGTACTTCATGTGGGAGTCACCGAGGATGCCAGACCTGCAGGGGGTTCAGGTAAGATGCTCTACGGGGGCCTGAATAGCAATTTACCCCCCGCCCACCTTCCAGACCTCTGGAAGCCACTGTGGGGCAAAAGGACTCGGGGCTTTGCAGCAAGAAGTCACGGTCTCTGTGGGGCTGGAGCCACCTGCACTTGGCCCTTGCCGGTGGAGGATAAAATCTGAACATGTGGCTCTCTGTGGCTCTTCTATAGTAACTCCCATCACAGACCGGGAAACTGAGTTCTGACATGGGTAGTGACCTTCCCTGGGTTCACACCACTGGTAAAAAGAGCTGGAGTCAGGACCCTGCTCTGCCTGACTTCAAAGCTGGTGCTTCTTCCTGTGCAAGTGACCTGCACAGTGAAGGCTGCCACAGGGCAGATCACTGAAGTCGGTATTGACTCGCCCTTGGTATTTGCAAGTGATGCTCTTTTGTGCGAATGCCTTTCTGATGTGGGGCTCGGGAGCTGAGAGAAAGCCTCAGTCTCTCCCCTGTGTGCTGGCCTGCGTGGACTGCCCTTTCCTAACCAAACCCACCACCTGCACCCTGATCCCACTTGGCATTTGTAGCTCACCCGCTGGGTGTGAGGAATGGTCTCATCCACATTACCTACTGAGTAATTACCCACTGGGGCGCCTGAGGTCAGCCCCCAGAACACTCCGAGCCAGCCTGCTTATCTCCTTAACTGTCTGCTAGGAGTCTCAATGAAGGCAGGATTGACATTTCCAGCTAGGTACAACCGAAAGTCCCTTGGACTGCAAGGAGATCCAACCAGTCCATCCTAAAGGAAATCAGTCCTGAATATTCACTGGAAGGACTGATGCTGAAGCTGATACTTCAATACTTTGGCCACTTGATGTGAAGAGCTAACTCATTTGAAAAGACCCTGATGCTGGAAAAGATGGAAGGCGGGAAGAGAAGGGGACAATAGAGGATGAGATGGTTGGATAACATCACTGACTTGATGGACATGAGTTTGAGTAAGCTCCTGGAGCTGGTGATGGAGAGGGAGGCCTGGCATGCTGCAGTCCATGGGGTTGCAAAGAGTTGGACACGACTAGTGACTGAACTGAACTTAACAACCGAAAGGGGCCCTGTGGGCTTCCGGGGAGCAAGGCCAGGGCCCTCTGTGGAGGAGGCTGTGAATTATGTGGCTCTCCCATGGCAGACGAGACATGAGAGCCACGAAAGCATTCTGGCGGGTGGCCTCAGCTATCTGACTCAGGGTCTGCTTCCCAAATACCCACTCTAGGCCTCCTTGGGCTAGACTGTCTCACAGAACCCAGGTTGCCCAGCTCCATCCCCTTTCAGAAGTCAGCATGTCTATTCTCCTGAAGATGGATGTTGTCAGTAGGCTCAATGTCCACGACGGTCAGCAGCTCAGAGGCAAAGACTCTGGCTTCCCCATCAGACCATTTCCTGTTTAATGGCTCAAGTGAATCGCCAACTGGAGCGATCACAGGCTGCTGGGCGCTTGGCGCTGCTGTCCGTCTTGGTGCTGATTTTGCGTAATGCCATTGCTGCCCGTGGCTGGCTCAGACTCAGGGGTGTGATGAATACCCTGCAGACCCAGGGCTGTGGCAGATCATTTCTCTGGCCCCGACTCATCACCATTATCTTCCCCACAGGGAGAATGGGGCGATTTCCAAGAGCACAGATGGCCATAGTGAGAGTGAAAGTGTCAGTCACTCAGTCATGTCTGACTCTTTGAAACCCCAGGGACTGTAGCCTGTCAGGCTCCTCTGTCCATGGGATTCTCCAGGCCAGAAAACTGGAGTGGGTTGCCATTCCCTTCATATGGTCAATAGTACAATCACGATCCTTCCATTCGCCTGTTTGAAGCATGGACCCTGCTCCGTGCCTGAAGGCCGGCCACATCCCTTCCTGCCCGAGTCACCCGCTCTGAGTCCACTTTGAGCCTCTCTGCCACAATCTGGCCACTGGGATGGGGGCTTCTCTCCTTCCACATTGCTCCCCTCACTGCATTCTTGGAGGAGGATGCAGCCTGCACAGAGGGTCAGTGTGGACTGACAAGCAGTACAAGGGGGACCCCAGAAGCACCCTGTGTTCACAGGAAGGTGTGTCTGGTCTCCTCACTCACTCCCCGACCACGATCACCTCTGCTCAAACTGGAGCTCTTTCCTCCTTCTGTCTCTCCACAGTCCTTCCTGCTGGGACCCCAGCTGTACCTCCACTTTCTCCTCAGCATTCTCTGGTTGCACCACCCAGAGCCTGGCACAGTGACCCTCTTTCTGAGGCCCCTGGCATCCCCCACTCTGCCTGGGGCAGGTCTGTGCAGAGGCTGCTCCTTCCTGCATCCAGTCCACGGAGGCTGCCTCACTCTTCAGAAGTGCCCACAGTTCTGAACTCAGGGTTTCTCTCCGGGCCTGAGTCCCTTGGCAATTCTACCCACTGTCACTTTAGCCTCACCAACCAGTGGTGACCACATGCCTCAATCTTGGTGGCTTTTCAGAGAGTCATTAGCAGGAAGCTTGGCATCCCTAAAACTCAGGTTTTAGGGATCCCTAAAATCCATCACACTGGACCCAGCATCTCCTGCATTGGCAGGTGGATTCTTAACCACTGAGCCATCAGGGAAGCCCAACACCAGTATTTTCAAAGCACCACTTAGAGCTTCTTCTTGGTTATATGGAATACACAGCACCTATCATTTGTATCTGAGCACAGACAACCCCGATTTCCCCAAATTCATCATTGGTTTCTTTGGGGGAAATGGGAGGATCTCAAGCAGCTCCACTACACTGGCAATAGAGTAGGACCTACCAAACAACGAGACCTTTCCTGGCTGAGACTGGCCAAGCACAAGGACAGGTGGAGTAGATGGCCATGATACATTTTAATCCAGCACATGAGGTTGAGGGGTTAGAATTTTGTCTTCTGTGTTTGATTGCTACCAATGGAATGTGTCCTCCCTGCCCTCTTCCCGCTCCAAGTTCACATGCTGCAATCGAAGCCCTAACTTGATGATATCTGCAGGTGGGGCCTTTGGGAGGTAATTCGGTCATGAGGGTGGGGCCCTCATGAATGAGATTAGTGCCTTTCTAAGAAGAGACCCGAGATCTAGCTTGATCTTTCCACTATGCGAGGGCACAATGAGAAGCCAGCAGTCTGTGCCCAGGAGAGGGCCCTCACCAGCACCTGACCGTTACCTCCGGCTTCCAGCCTCTACCGCCGTGAGGGAGAAAGGTTCTTGAAAGCTACAGAACTTTTTTTTTTTTTTCAAAGGCTTAGTGGTAAGAAGAGAAATAGAAGTTGTTTTGGTTGATCCATGTGAAAATCTGGGGGTGCTGCCATTTGTACCCTGGGTTCTCTCACCCTTGTGGGGTCCCACAGAGCCCATCTGAAAACCACTGAGCTGCCTGATCCTGAAGGGTCCAGGCAGTTGTCTCTATTAGGGGTTCCTCTCCATACCCTGGAATTCCTGGTCTGGATCATACTAGGTGCTCAGTCAAATCTGCTGAATAAATTGATGATGATCTGGCTTTCTGTTTTCTCTAAGATTTGTGGTTCCCAGGCTCAGAATTCCAAAAGAGTATTTCAAGACTCAGTCTTAAAGAATTTTCCGCCAAATGGCAGAAGGTGGCAACAGCAGTGGCCTGTGTGTGGAGCACGGCAGGGGCGCCACAAGGGGCCACTGCAGCGATTCTGTTTGGGAGACGGAAGCTTCTCAGAGCGCTTGGGGCTGGAACAGGGAAGCGCCTTCAGGGTCAGGGCTGCTCCTGGCCCTCCCGGAGGCCCTGCTGGGATTCAGTGCTCTCACTGCTGGGTCTTCAGGTCAGGTTGGTGGGCCCTGCCTGGTGGTCATTTGAGGGCCCACAGGGCACTGCAGCCACCGTGGGCTGCTGTCAGGGGCTGCTTCTGCAGGGTGAGTGGCCAGCGTGGGGCTCCCAGGCGGCCCCAGCTCTCGCTGGGCAGCGTCTGCAGCAGGTTTACTCAGAGACGGCAGGAGCACCATCCCCCCCGGGCCGGGCTGCAGGTGTGTACCCAGAGGAGGCGCCCAGTGCAGGGTCTGGGTGCAGGCTTGGGTGGCTAGGTGGGCAAGGGGGGGGTCCCCAGGGTGGTGCAGACTATTTACTCGTCAGTCAAGTAGTGTATGCTGAGGAACGCATGCTCCTGCCTGGGGCTGTCTTTTCCTAAAAGGCCTCTCCGACCAAGACTTCCTTCCTTGCTCAGAAATGTCCAGTGGCTCAACTGCCTGTGAGCGAAATGCTCAGGTTCAAGGCTCTCAATAAACTGGCCCTCCTCACCATTTTAGTCTTTTTTTCTGGACGATTTCAGATCAACTCCCCACAGTCATCCTCCCCCCACCTCCTCCACACACAAAACAGACACATGCCACACACATACACCCCACATGCATGAACACTCACACTACAAACACACATAAACCCCCATACACATATATACACATAGACTGCATACACACATATCCCCCACATACATATACATATATACCACACACATACACTCTACATTCATACGTTTATATCTCTCTCAGACACACACCACACACATGCATCCCTCCACATACATATACATACATATCACACACACTACACACTCCCCCCACATACATACATATACATACAGGTCACACTTACACTATATACACACATATCCCCCACATACATATAAATATATACCACACACACACACACACACCCCCTACATTCATACATATACATATATATCACACACATACCAACATGCATAAACATACATATACACACATCCTACACTCATACATATACATCTATATCACACACACTACATACACACATATCCCCCACATACATACACATACATATCACACACACACCCTACATTCATACATATATATCACACACAAACTACATACACACACATCCCACACATACATGTACATATATACCACACACACGCACACACGCACACACATGCACACACACCCCAGCCCCTCTCCCCATGCTCCTTTCTGAAGTTCTGAGTCCTGCCTATTCTTCTAGGCTCAGCTTAGGCCCATGGCCTTGGTGACATCCCCAGTTCCTGGAGCTCCGACGGCCTTGTGCTCACTTTCGCCTGTCACATTTCACATGCTGCTCGGCAGTGCCATGCGCTTTTTAAATTTTAATCACAGGCACTTGGTAGAGTTCTGATTGTGAGCTGAAGGAGAGCCAGTCCCTGATCAAATACTGGTCAGAAGAGACACTTGAGAGAGAGGGCACAGCCCTGCGTCCTGGGGCGGCTTCTCCCTGTCCTGTTCCCGCTCCATGTGGCCATCAGAGGGCTGGGTTCCCGGCGTGTCACCGCACGGCTCCCAGAGACACCCTCAGCGAGTCACGCACTCCTGACGGGCCTCTCACTTCTACAGAGGGTTGATGCCAGAACCATCTTGTTGGACAATATTTCGGTAACCTTTGCAAAACTGCAGTTGACGATGTCATTCGCTGTCACTCAGAGTCCTTTATACAAAGGTCTTCACAATAAATTCTGCTTTGTGTTTAGTTCCAGAAGAAATTCTCTTTCTGCAGATAAATTAGCATGCTTCCTGTTGTCAGAAAATGAAAACTATGGAACTCTGGGTGCTCCTCTTTCTGCTCCGAGGCTAGATAAGACAGAGTTGGATTTACTGCCTGCATGTTGTAATCTGCTCAACTGTGGGGTCCAAAGGCATTTATTCCTTCTACTTCCTTTAAATGGACTTATTTTATGTTCAAATGTCTCATTACACTTCTATAAGATGCGTGAGTCTCAGAGTCATCTGGGGAAGCGTTGACTCTGGCCTTTTTATTGCCTGTGCCAGCTGCTGCAGGGACAGAGATGAATTTGACTGCACCTAGCTTCCCAGGAGCTCATATTTTTGTGTGAAGAATAGATATGGAGATAAATAATTACAGGACAAGGGTGGTGCTCCAGCAGAGGTGCCTGATGCTAGAGGACAAGCAGACTGGGGAGAAGGCGGCAGGCGAGGCTTTGTGGGGAAGGTCAAAGCTGACTTGGTTTGGGGCTACAGTGGGAAGAGGACAGTGGACAGAACAATGTGTGCGTGCTGTTGCTTCAATCGTGTCCGAACCTTTGCGACCCCAGGGACTATAGCCCATCAGGCTCCTCTGTCCATGGGGATTCTCCAGGCAGCAATATTGGAGTGGGTTGCCATGCCCTCCTCCAGGGGATCTCCCCAACCCAGGGATCGAACCCAGGTCTCTATTGTCTCCTGCTTTGGCAGGCGGGTTCTTTACCACTAGCGCCACCTGGGGAGCCCCACGGCACCTCTCACCTCACCATTACACTTTTGCTTTTCGAGATTGCCTTTCTGCAAATTTTCTTGGGCATATGTCTATTCCCACAAACAGAGACACATTCTTACGCAAAATACATGAGAAAACCTCTCCTGCTCAGACTCCCTCATTACCCCTGAACCCCCTCACCCCCCAAAATCCCAAACCCAACCAACCAACCCCCAGCTACACACTCATGGATGTAAAAGAAAGAAATACTACCAAAGGGAATATCAGAAATGGAGGGAAAGTAGAGAGGAGAAGAAGCAGACGAAGAAACAGAACAGACAGGGAAGGGACCGCCATACGAACAAACCCACGGGAGTGGAAGCCCAAGAGCGGGTGTAGTCACCTCCTCATCACTCCACCAAAGCTCAAACTACAGAACGTCAGGAAGACAAATACACTGAGTGAGCTGTCTGTGGTCTTACAGAAGCTGTGGGTCCTGGCCTTCAGCCCCAACGCTAGTCCGAAGGGCGAGGGTTAAGGCAGGAAATGGCGCTGCAAGCGACCTGCTGCATCAAGACTTTCTCTCAAGGAGAAGTTTCTGAACTGAGGTCCCCTGGGACACAGCGCACCGGCAGGTCCACAGACCTGTCAGACAAGCTCCCCAGGCGCCTGGACAGCCACGTGGCGTTTGATCTCAAGATGGCAGCTGGAGATGGTACCACTTCCTCTTTAATTGGGATAGTCGGCTTTTAAGATAATTAGGCATTTCAAATGCTCTTAATGAGACTCAGCCACAGTGTTTTTCGTTTGAGGTTTGCTGATTACTTTGGGTGAAGCTGGGCCCTGCTGAACCTGACACCAGCCATATTTTGGAAGAAGGCTCCAGAGAGGTGAGCAGAGGAATTAAGGAGGAGCCTGCTGTTGAAGACACGTGGCAGGGTCAGGACTGGGGGGCAGAAAGACTGGAGCACGTCCTGCCCTGAAAGCCATGGAAATGGCTCCCCAGACCACAGAGTGAAACTGCCCTTGGAATGATTTGAGTGGTATTTTCCACATCATTGTTTCTATTCAACAAGCATGATGGACACTGGAGAAGAGGCCCAGGGGGAAGCCCCAGGGACAACTCCCCATCCAGTGACCTGCATCTTGACACAGCTTCCAGTGGAGAGCCTTGTGCCCCGCCCAAGCCTGGCCCTAGGAGTGAGGACCCCGGGAGCCCTGGCTGCATCTGGAGGAAGGTGCTCTGCCGACCCTGCACAGAATCTCAGCTCCAAGCCCCTGCACAGGCCTCTGGCAAGAGGAGGGTAGGCCCCGAACGTCCGTTTGACCCTCCAGTCCTAGGCCCAACAGGGAAAAGCTTGGGTTCTGTCTGTGTGGCTTAGGCTTCCTTGTTGTATGTTTCTGATGTAATTGCTAGTTATTTGATATGATCATTGTTATGACCGAAACTGAACAACCAACCTCCCCCTTAATCCAAGTTACTAGAGTCAAATGGATTACCCTCATGATGCTAGGGCTCAGCTCCATAGCCTCCAGAGACCCTGGGTGCAAGGTTTCTCCAGCTATAGGTGATTTCGGGGGTCAGACATTCTCAAGGGGAACCCCCGTTTGGAATACAAGAATAGCTTATTTAATCAAAGCTCTAGAAGGCTTGATCCCAGCTAGGTGGTGAGGACACGGGGCTCCTGCCCAGGAACCCTGCTCTGCCAGCTTTCTTGGGTTGTGTATCACAAGGGGGCATTTTCAGTGGATGCCCACTGCCTAAAAGGTGCCCAGGGCCTCTCAGAATATCACTCTGTTGGTTTAGTGCTTGCATTATGGGCCCATCATTGCTGTGGGCAGTAAACAGCATGGGGACCAAGGGTGCCTGGGGTGGACTCAGAGACCTGGTTCAAGTCCTAGCGCTGACATTTGCTAGCCTGTGACCCTGGGCAAGCCACTGAATGGCCTTCATCCAGAAAAGGCGCTGGCCTCAGGACTGTTGGGCACACAAAAACAGTGCACAGAGAAGAGTTCAGCCACCGGGAGCTGTTTTCACCACCAATTGTTCCTTCTGGGATTAGCTGGTCTAGCTCCAAGTAGGACCCTGAGGAGCTGGGATATAGCGGGTGAGTTCAGGTTGGAATGTGGGATGGAGAAGGTCAGAGATGAGGCAGCTGCTGGGAGGGTGGGTGCCAGGTGCTGACCGCTGGAAGCAAGTACACTGGAGGGGAAGCCTGGTGCCAGAGAGGAGGGGCGTCCAGAGGAAGCTGCCCTGACAGCAGTCCTCCCCACCCCTGACCTTCCTGAGGTCCAGCTAGGCGTGGGTTCCCCAGAACAGCTCAGTCTGTGTTACCTTCACTGTCCGCCTGCAGGCTCCACTCTGTACCCACCTAGAGCCACCTGCTGCATGTGCCGCTGGGTGATTTCCTCCTTCAGGCAACCTGTCAAAGACACAAAGGAAACCCCTGGTGAGTCCTCAGCGGGCTGGGGGAAGAGGTGGCCTTGGAAGCAGGTGGTGTGTTAAAAACCTTAGGCAGGGTGAGAAAGGCAAAAGTGGGCACAGGGACCTCTCCTCCCTGGAGACTGTGTGCTCCCAGTGCAGGGGTCCTGGGTTCGAACCCTGGTCAGGAAACTAGATCCCACATGCCACAACCGAAGATCCCACACGCTGCAAATAAGACCTGGCACAGAAAAATAGACAAATAAAAATTTTAAAAAGGTGGGTACAGCTTCCAAGAAGAGCCCTTCATGCCCTGGATGTCTGGAAGAAGAGGCTGCAGAGACTGGGCCCCTGGCACATCAGTACAAGCACACATTCCACCTTTGGAGACAGTATCCGTGGGCTCAGTTATCTTAGTCTGTCCCTCATAATCTTCGCTGGGGCTATAGTCTCTTAAATAGTTCTGTGTGTGCATTATTAATGCAGGGGGAGGCAGGATTTGATCTTCTAATACTTTACAGGGCCCCCTTGAAATCCACTTCTTTCTTTTAAGCTATAAAGAAACTGTGTCAAATAAAAAATACTATGGTTTTAGTTGACGATAACCTTCATTTGAACACAACAGTTGGTGATTTGGTAGGAAACACATCTAATGCCATATTGCATTAATGCAGGTCTAGTGGCTTCCCTGCTGGCTCAGATGGTAAAGAATCCATCTATAATCCATTATAATGCATCTATAATGCAGTTTGTTTTATCCCTGGGTCGGGAAGATCCCTGGAGGAAACAGCAACCCACTCCAGTTTTCTTGCCTGGAGAATTCCATGGACAGAGGATTCTGGTGAGCTACAGTCCACGGGGCCCCAAAGAGTCGGATACGACTGAGCGACTAACATTTTCACTTTTCACAGTGAGTGGAACAAGGGAGGTGAGAGCACCGCTGTACTCTGCAGTGGTCAGAATACAGTTGGTTATTTGTTCTAGGAGCTACTTTTTGTAAAGAACATTCGTAAAACAGAACATATTTAGAAGATGGTAACCGGGCTGGTGAGGGGGTCTGAAACCACACCATGTGAGAAATGGCTAAGGTGACTGGAGATGTTTAGACAGGAAAAAAAAAATATTTGGAGTTCTGGAGACAATGGCTGTCTTTAAAAATCTAAACACTGTTATATGGCCGAGGGAACGGATTTATTTCTGTCCTGCCGAGGGTAAAAGTCAAGTTAACCGAAGGCAGGTTTGGGGCTCAGTATGGGGAAGACATGGCTCATGAGGACTGTCTCCACTGTGGATTAAGTTGTCTCAAAATGGACTAAACCTCCTGGCAAAGCAGTGGGTCCCCTCCTGAAGGCGCTCAAGCAGAAGCTGGGCAGCTATGTGTTGGGGTGTTGGACGGAGAATTCCTGCCTGGGGTAGGAGCTGGGACAGAATGACCGCCTGGCTTCCCCCATCTCTGAAGCTCCATGATGCCGTGCTTGAGGCCTGGCTGCAGCGGCCGCCCTGGGGTTTGTTTATGTCCCAGGGCTCCACGCACTTGTTAACATGCCAGTGCTGTCTGTACTGCACATCCCATTTGGGATACGAGATCAGGTCACTGGGGGATTCTGAGAGAGCCTGGGAACTTCACTGCCTCCTTTCCTTGTATAAAGTACATTCTGTGTCTCAGATGGCTTCCCAAGTGCTGGTGGTAAAGAGCCTGCCTGCAAATAGAGGAGACTTTAGAGATGTAGGTTGGATCCTGGGGTCAGAAAGATCCCCTAGAGAAGGGCATGGCAACCCACTCCAGTATTCTTTCCTGGAGAATCCCATGGAGGAGCTTGGTGGGCTATGGTCCCTAGTGTCGCAAAGAGTCAGACCCTACTCAAGCGATTGAGCACAGCACATGTGTCAAAGGCTACACCTGAACTGAGTTTCCAGTGAAGTGGTCACAGGAGACCTGGCCATTCCCTGAAAGTTCTAGGGCATTCCTAGACTATTAAGGTTGGGAGGGATGGCAGAGGCCATTCAGTTTAATTTCCCCACCTAATTGAGGAGTCCCTTCTACAGAATGAAATGGTCATTTCACCTCTCACTTGCATGTACCTGGGCTGTTCCACTGGTTAAACCATACATAAGGAATTACTAATGTGGTGTTGATGCATGACTCCTTGTAATTTTCCCATCTGGACTTGGTCTGTTCTCTGGAACAGCATAGAAAAAGGATCCTCTCTCATGGTCAGTGAGACTCCTTCATACATCTGAGGATGCTATGGTTTCTCCACTTAGACATGTCCTCTGCAGGTTAAACATCCCCAGGTCCCTCAGCTTCACCTTGGAGACCACCATCTCCTGGTGTATCACAGTGCAAGTCTGCCATGACTTCCAGTGTCCCCCCAGAGAGAACTAGGCACAGAGAGGGAGCCAAGGACTGGGCAGAGCAATCGTCATACCCCAATTCCAAGTGGGGCCCATGAGAGTGTAGGGACTGTGTTATAAGGGAGTGGGGAGGTGGGAACCTGGCCTAAGGATGAGTACTGGATGAGCCTGGAGCCATCAGGACCTGAAACCTGAACAGTCTCTTCCCCCATGATCATACTGTTTGTGCCAGCAGAGTCAACAAGTTGGGGGCACAGAGGCGGTGCTGGGCTGAGCCTCCAACATTGCTGACTTGATTTTTAAAGAAGCACTGCATACACACTCTTCAAATAAAAGAAGACAGTTCTGTGGCAAGCACAGTACCCCTTGAGACCCCTCTCTTGATTTTGAGGATGTCATCAAGGGCTTTCTCAGGTCCACAGTAGGGAGTGCTGATGCTACATGGTTCCTGGCTGGTTTCTTGGGTATCTGCACAGTGCCTTGCACCACAAGCCTCTTACGTGCCTGGGTACTGTGCTGTGCTTAGTCGCTCAGTCATGTCCAACTCTTTGCCACAGCATGGACTATAGCCTACCAGGCTCCTCTGTCCATGGGGATTCTCCAGGCAAGAATACTGGAGTAGGATGCCATGGCCTCCTCCAGGGAATCTTCCTGACCTAGGGATTGAACCCAGGTCTTCTGTCCTGCACGTGGATTCTTTTACCATCTGAGCTACCAGAGAAGCCCAAGAATACTGGAGTGGGTAGCCTATCCCTTCTCCAGGGGATCTTCCTGACCCAGGAATCGAACCTGGGTCTCCTACATTGCGGGCGGATTCTTTACCATCTGAGCTACCAGGGAAGCCCCATGTGCCTAGATGCCTCCCCTCCTAATGAGACTGGACAAAGACCTGCTCCTTTAGAGCCATATGGGGCTGCCTGCCCCTCTGGAAACTACTTCCCTGATGACAACAAGCTTCCCCGCCAGGAACATCCTTGACAGCTGGCTTTCCTGACAACTCATCTCTCTGACCAGGTGCCTCCTTGTCTATGTGCCTCCCACAGGGCCATTTCCCCAAGCCTGGTGGCAGGTTAGTTACTCAGTCATGTCTGACTCTTTGTGACCCCATGCACATTAGCCCGCCAGGCTCCTCTGTCATGGGATTTCCCAGGCCAAGAATACTGGAGTGGGTTGTCATTTCCTTCTCCATTCCCAAGCCCTGGGGAAGCTATTTTGGAATGATGGGATGAAAGATTCTCACCGTCCCAGGCTAGGAAATGGTGTTCATGAAAATAGAGAGGGAGGTTTTGCCACCAGGACTGAGAGTTCTATAAACTCTGCAAACATAGATACCCACTCCCTGAATGGTGAGCTGTACCTACGGGACACGAGGTGGGTCGTCAGAATGCTGCATATTGATAGAGGTAGGTTGGAAATGTGTTTAGTGATTCTCAGTTTTGGCCAATTTGGCTAACATCTACAAATCCACCACAGGGCGATTTTTGTTTTAGAGATCTTCGCCAACAAGCTTCTAAAGATAGCCTCATGGCTGATATCTAATTGCATTTTCCAACAGAGCCATTCTTCATGCGATGATAACAGTCTCTGTAATCGGCTGGATCTTGCAGCTCCACAGGTCTTGGCAAAAGGAGTTGAGGGGGATTGCAGAAATCACTCTGCATGCAGCTCGCTGTCATTAGCATGGTGATAAATCTGCTGCTTTTGGCCTGGGTTCCTGGACACGTCCCTGTCCCAAGGTATGGAAAAGAGATGAAACGGAAACAGAGGACTCCCAACCCAAGGCAGGAGATGCCGCGGAGGGGAGGAGCGCTCTGCTTGTAGGAGAATGGTGGTAATTAGTAATTTGGTCCCTGGTAATTTACAATGGTACATGCTAGAAACACCTTATCTCCCTTTCAGATTCATTAATGGACAGAGTGGGGGTGGCAGCAAGGGGTGCAGGAGTGCACAGAGCTCCAGAAGAGATGCAGGACCTTAGAAACAACCGCGTGGAGGGTACGTGGAGGCGGTGCACTTCCTGAAAACAGTTTGTCTGTACCAAGTGGTAGCTCATATGAGAGGTATAACCATCACACTGAAGCAAAACTCATTTTTCAAACTGATACTCAGTTTTCTGGATGAAACAATTTTCCTGAAGCTTAATACTCTCTTTTGCATGCATATTGGTTTGAAATCCTGTACCAAGTGAAAGCTGCTTAGCTGGTCCAGACCAGTGCCCTTCACTTACGTCCTCCCAGTAGAGTTGTTGCGAGCTGTTTGTTTTGCTTTCACCATGCAGTGCCTTATTGAGGATGTTGAAGTTACAGTCAAGCAATACCTATTTATTTCTCCTTCACTCTGTGTTAAGCACTATGTTCTAAGTGCTACAGAACATACAGACTAGACTAATAGAAGACTCCATTCCAACTCAGGAACGTTAGTATGAGGTGGTGGATGGCAAAGAGGTGGCCCACGTGCTCTTCCTTGAAAAAGCTGAACCCACAGCAGACCTTGCTCTTCTGTCATGGATGGTTTGCCTTCCTGCTGAGCCTGACTTTGGCTCTTCAACACAGTACTTTGGGCAGTGATAACCAGTCGGTTGAAGTTGGACTTGAGATGAAGCAAACCTCTTTGCCATTTTGATCATACTACAAAGTGATTGCAAATGTGTAGGTCAAGAGTTGTTACTGTTCAGTTGCTAAGGACTTCCCTGTAGCTCAGATGGTAAAGAATCTGCCTGCAATGCAGGAGACCTGGGTTTGATCCCTGAGTCGGGAAGATCTTCTAGAGAAGGGAATGTCAATCCACTCCAGTATCTTTGCCTGGAGAATCCTATGGACAGAGGAGCCTGGCGGGCTACTGTCCCTGGGGTTGCAAAGAGTCGGACACGACTGGGCAACTAATACTACACTACTACTAAGTCGTGTCTGATTCTTTGCAACGCTATGGATTACAGCCCACCAGGCTCCCCTGTCCTTCACCGTCTCCCAGAGTTTGCTCAAACTCATGTCCATGGAGTCGGTGATTCTATCTAACCATCTCATCCTCTGTTGTCCCCTTCTCCTCCTGCCTTCAATCTTTCCCAGCATCAGGGTCTTTTCCAATGAGTTAGCTCTTCACATCAGGTGACCAAACTATTGGAGCTTCAACATCAGTCCTTTCAGTGAATATTCAGGGTTGATTTCCTTTAGGATTGACTGGTTTGATCTCCTTGACATGCAAGGGACTCTAGTCTTCTCCAACACCACAGTTCAAAAGCATCATTCTTTGGCGCTCAGTTTTCTTTATGGTCCAGCTCTCTCATCCATATATGACTACTGGAAAAACCATAGCTGTGACTATATGGACCTTTGTTGGCAAAGTGATGTCTCTACTTTTTATTACACTGTCTAGGTTTGTCATAGCTTTTATTCCAAGAAGCAAGCATCTTTTAATTTTATGACTGCAGTCACTGTCTGCAGTGATTTGATTCAAGTTCAAATTCCAATTCTGTTACTTTCTAGTATAGCAGCTTACTTAACATCTCTAAGCCTCAACTTTATCATTTGAAAAATAGGTAATAATAATATAACTGGGATAATATCTGCTTTCTTGTATCTCAAGACTCTTGGATGGGATCAGAAGATAACAAACCAGCATCTGTGACACAGCTTTAGGCTTCGAGGCTCTTTCAGACATATTGGAAGGAAACTGTATTTATAAGGTGACAGACTCTGAAGGGCAGATGGTTCACCATCGGTCAACGGTAGAGGGAAGTTGAGAGGAGAAAAAGGTGGGCTAGTGGTGTTGGGAAAGGCATCATCACTAAAGGTGAGATTTGAGTGGGTTCCAGGAAAAGCAAAGGGGTAAAGGGGCGGGGGGGGGTGTTGGGAAAGCCATTCCAGTTAGAGAGCCATTGGGGTCAGAGAGTGGAGAAGGCCAGGTGTACATTGGTTGAGGGAGGGGTTGAATGGGGGAGGACGGCTAATATTAGAATCCTAGGTAATTCCAAAGGGCTTTGGACCCAGGTAGAAATCTCTTATTCTATTTGACTATTATTTGACTACTATTGTATCATAGCCCAGGGAAATCAAGTGAAAATACACTTCAGTAGCAGGACTGGGGTGCGTGGAGAACACAGAATGTTTACTGCAAGGGGCCTCTTTGAAAAGGAAGGTCTAGTTAGTGGTTCTGAATTTGGAGCATTGCTTTCGACTGTGACATGGAAGCTGGTTTCTCTGTGTTCTAAACAGAGGACTGTGATTACCATAGGTTGTATTCCCTGAGTGGTTCATAAGGCTGTTAGTAAAAAGAATGGGCCTAGCATAAAGCAAGTGTACAGTCTTAGATGAATTTCCAATAAGTGAGTACATAAATCATTTGAAGAAAATCAGGCACCTTCATCTCCCCCTTGCTAATAAATATTTCATCAGGCTTTATCTAAACATGTTTGTGAAATTTGACAACCTATTGAGTCAAGAATCACCTCTTCCCACCTCAGCAATGGTGGGTAAAATTAAAACAGACTATCGATAAGGCTTTGCTGGGTTAGATGACAAGACATATTTCTGAAGACCAGAAGTGGGGCAGAAATGCACAGTAGAAAGCAGAGCTTAAGCCTTCAGTCTCAGGACTCCAGTCCAGAAGCAGGAAGAAGACCAAGAGTGTGCTGTGCAAGACACAGTTTGAAGCCGCAGGTCAAGCGGAGACTCCCTGCCACCCAGCCTATGAGTGAAAGGGGACTGAGGGAAACCAGTTCTTCCTGAGCCACCTGGGGCTGAGTTCAGTTCACTTGGGGCAGGCCCAAGATGGAAGAAAGGGCAAACTCAGTCTCTGTTGGCTGAGCTGAGATGCCCACTGACTTTCTGACCAGGTCAGCCACAGCCCCATCCCAGTACTACTGGGAGCAGCGGCTTCGGATTGTCCTTCTTAGATCTGCTTCTGGACTGGGGGCCTGGAGGGCCTGTCAGACAGAGAGGGGTGAGCATAGGAGACAGGGAGAAAGAGAAAGAAAGAAAGTGGTTTTCATTAAAAATGAACCTGTCCACCCAAATGCCAAAACATATGAATAAATCTAATGCTAAGAAAAGATAGCAAAATCAATAGTTGGGACATGAATTTGTGAGAGATGAAAAAGTAGTTTTCTGGACAGGCAGAAGACAACATTTATTGATACAGAAGCACAGAGGGTTGAATTAGTCTTACTCTTCCATTTACTTTGCGCCAACCTCATCAGTCTGGAGAAAGCCTCCTCTGTGTGTGTTTATGTGTGTGTGTGTCTCTGTGTGTGTCTGTGTGTGTGTGTCTGTGTGTGTGTGTCTGTGTGTGTGTCTGTGTGTGTGTATGTGTGTGTGTGCATATGTCTGTGTGTGTGTGTATGTCTGTGTGTGTGTGTGCATTTTTATCCTCATGCCTTACACCCCACCCCCGTTCCTATTCTCCTCTTCCTCCAGCAGGCACATATACTAATTTGCTTGAAGTGCATCTTTGTATTGTATGTAATATTACAATCGGCATTATAAGCTTTCTGTGCAGTTTTTAACTTATAGAAATAACACTGTGCTACAGATCTCATTGTTTCCTGCTTATTTATCAGTACTGTGTTTTGGACATCTACCTCTTTTGCTATATGTGCATCTAATTCTCAGTTTGTAACTGCTACATACAATTCATAGTAAGTACCCCTGACTCCCCAATTTTACTTCCCTTTCCGGAGGCTGGAACAACTAGACTGCCCCCATTTCCGTGAACAGAAATAGCACTGTGATGGCCATTCATCATGGAGTCTTGTAAGTCTGTGAGAAATCTCCTTTGCTGGGTCTCAGCAGATTGGTGTTTTGAATTAACACTATTCTTCATCACAACTGTTTCAGTCTACACTCCCAAGACAGACTTCAAAATAAGCATGTTGAGAATACTCAAAGAGGCGAATGCAGGTATAAGTTTTCTTTAAAAGGAACAAGAAATCATGCAGCAAATAGGAACTAATACAAATGAAATAAGAGCAAGTGGATAGGAAAGAAATTTTGAAAAGAAAACTAGAATCATTGAAACAAACAAACAAAAATAATAGAAGGGATAAGGGACTAAACCCCAGACTGGACATATTTTAATGGTGAATTAGTGAACTGGAAGAGAGTATAGAAAAATCCATCCCAAACACAGCACAGAAAGCAAGAGGTAAAGCTGGCAAGAGCAGTTAAGAGTCACAGAGAAGCGACTGAGAGGCTTCATCATCAGTCTGGTAAGCGTCCTAGGAGAAGCGAATGAGGCAATAGTGAAGAAGCAATATTGGAAAAGATAGCAGTTGAGATTTTTACAGAACTGAAGGAAAGCATAAGCCCTTGGGTTGACAGTGCACTCTGAGCATTAAGCAGGATAAATAAAAATAAATCTACCCCTGCACATATTATAGTGCAACTGCAGAACTTCAGGGGAAAAGACCCACTATTACCAGGCTCCAGGGAACCTGCAAAGAGCTACTCAGACAACAGCCCCCACCTCAGTGACAGAACAGGCCCAGGAGACAATGGAGGGAAATAATTGTCAACCTGAAGTTTATACTCAGTCCAACTATCATTCATAGGTGAGGACACAAGAAAGCAATTTTCCATCATAAGAGGACTAAACTTTCATTATGTACAGAGCCCCCTCTCCAGCAGGACTCACTGAGAGGCAGCCAAACAAGAGAGCATGGACTCTGGAGCCAAGCTCCCTCATCTGCAGACCAGCCAGGTCATTTGCTGGGCAACTTCAGGTAAGTAGTATGTCAGGGTGCCTCAGTTTTCTCATCTGCAAAATAGAGATCATGACAGTATCTGTTGAGAGGACTCAACTAGGTCACGTATGTTAAGTGCTTGGAAGATTGTCTGGTGTATAAAAAGAACTATGCAAGTGTAGTTCATGGCACATAGATGGGGAAACAATGGAAACAGTGGCAGACTTTATTTCCTTGGGTTCCAAAATCACTGCAGACAGTGACTGCAGTCATGAAATTAAAAGACACTTGCTCCTTGGAAGAAAAGCTATAACCAAACTAGATAGCATATTGAAAAGCAGAGACATTACTTTGCCACCAAAGACCCGTCTAGTCAAAGTTTTGGTTTTTCCAGTAGTCATGTATGGATGTGAGAGTTGGACCATAAAGAAGGCTGAGTGCTGAAGAATTGATGCTTTTGAACTGTGGTGTTGGAGAACTTGAGAGTCCCTCGGACTGCAAGGAGATAAAACCAGTAAATCCTAAAGGAAATCAGTCCTGAATGTTCATTGGAAGGACTGATGCTGAAGCTGAAGCTCCAATATTTTGGCCACCTGATGTGAAGAACTGACTCATTGGAAAAGACCCTGATGCTGGGAAAGATTGAAGGAGGGAGGAGAAGGGGACGGCAGAGGATGAGATATTTGGATGGCATCACCGACTCAATGGACATGAGTTTGAGTAAACTCTGGAAGTTGGTGATGGAGAGGGAAGCCTGGCATGCTGCAGTCCATGGGGTAGTAAAATGTCAGACACAACTGAGTGACTCAGCTGAACTGAACTGAACTGAGATACAGCAATGAGATCTGAGAGCCCAAAGCTGAAACAGGGGCCAGAGCCAGGTCCTGGGGTGGGAGTGGGCCGGGGGTGGGTGGGAATGACATCAGGAACCAGTGCAGCTCCACAGCCCAGCACACTCCCTGTGCCTCCCTCAGGGCCTCTGGTCGTGTATGATGACAGAGGATGAGATAGTTGGATAGCATCACCGACTCAAAGGACTTGAGTTTGAGCAAGCTCTGGGAGATGGTGAAGGACAGAAAAGACTGGTGTGCTGCAGTCCATGGGGTCTCAAAGAGTCAGACACGACTGAGCAATTGAACAACAACAAGGCAAGTATAAAGCCTTATTATGATGATCAGCAAGAAGAAAAATAAACTCAGACAAATATGCAAAATAAAAGAAACAAAGATGTACATAAAAAGTAGAGCATTTAAGTAAAAATATTTAGTAGCTCCTAAAAACACCCTGTGTGTGTGTGTGTGTGTGTGTGTGTGTGTGTAAAAACTAAAATTTTAAGCAGCAAGAACGTTGGCGCTAAGGTGAGAGGATGTCCTAAGGGGAGTTGAAACAAGCTATAGCCCTGGTTGTGGGTGGAGGAGGGTAGATTTGTAACTGAAGACTTTGTTTCATTAACTTTTTAACTCTAGAAGAATAAAAATATGTGCCATAGCAGCCAAATAATAGAGAATCAGAAAAAAGACAGGGGAGAGCCTTGCAGAGAGGGAAGGCTGCAATTTTAACAATTCAACACAGCAGGAACAGAGGAAAAAAAGAAGCAAAGAAGACAGTGGGGGCAAAGAGGCATAAATAACCCTGTTTGGTCAAACAATGATAAGAACCTCCCATACATGTATGTATATGTGTATAATCGTGCATGTGTGTGTGTGTGTGTGTGTGTGTGTGCAAGTGGGCGCACACCTATAAACATGCACTTATGAGTGTGGAGCTGATCTGCATGGGAATCTACAACGTTGTTCTGATGTGTTACCTGGGGGTGGAAATGGGTGGAGGATGAACTGGGTGAGAAAGTGAGAGCCAAGCAAGATGAAAACAAAATCACACATCAATAAGTGAGTATGCCTTATGGTTTATGTAAAAGTGTATCTGTGTGTGTTTATAAAAAGAAATTAAAATTTAAAGACCCACTGTGGAATGCTTCAGATGTGATGCTATTGCAGCATGCTGAAAACTGTTCTGGGGACCTGCCACATGTGAGGACTGAAAATATTCACGACCTGAGCTGCAGTGATAGGTTGGGGGCCGTTGGGACTGTTTCGGCTTATTAGTTAGGGCTCTGTTACTGCTCAGGAACCTGACTGAGAAGGGGGGAGGATGGAGGACAGAGAGTCAGGCGGAACCCAGAGCAGGAGCACGTCCCCAGCGATTTCCCACTGGCCTGGGCTGGAGGAAGGTGTCCGAGAAGTCTGCAGCCCTCCCCCGGAGCAGAAGTTGGGTCCTTCCCTGGGTTCCCTAGACACAAAAGTCCAAGGACGGAGCACAGGTTGGGAGACCAGAAATGTTTTAATGCTTGGCATGTGTTTTTAAGCCTTTTCATTCCAAAATGATATTTCAGTCCTCCGGAATTTCAAGATGCTTCTTCCATTTAAGATCATATTTGGTAACATTATTAAGTCACAGAGAGAAAAAATGCAGTTCATTCTAAAAACTATCAGTGATTTTAAGAAAAACATATTGTAATTTGCTTTGATTCCCCTTATGGGTCTTCTTCTCTCCAGGGCACCCCATCACCCTGGCCCTCCCTTGTAGAGGAGGACATGACCCATAATTGATGAGCATTTCAGCTTGGGATGAAAACACCAGACCTGGGCTCCTTTCTTATCACTAGGATAGTACCTGGTGATCATATTTGGCGAGACACTCTCATTTATTAAAAAAAATGATCAAATTATACTATGTCTGAGAGACCAGATTCCTTTCCTATGGGATACTCATCCTGGCTACCCAAAGAATCATAATATTTATATGAGATTAGCACATTCTGTCTGAAGCTTAGGCATTTGGCTGTTGAATATGCTCAATTAAGCTGAGGAGCTTATTGATATCACTTTTCCAGTATGTGATAATATTCCATGAACATATTCAGAGAATTAAGTAAATGAGTGCATTTGTTGAAAAGCTCAAACAAATGTGCAGGTTAGGTAAGCACAAGGAAAATTTTCCGCTGAGTAACCAGCATGAATTGTTAAATACTAAACTTTTCAGGGAGCTGAGGCTTCATGATTGTGTTGGCATCCATTCAAAAGATGTTACTTTAGATGCCTGGAAGTCCTTATTTCAGCAAGGGAGGAATATACCCAGCTTCTAAGACCTGCCCTGGAGGAGAAAATGTAGATCATAATCTTTCTTTCCATTTGAAGATGTGGCTATTTTTGCCAGGGATGCTATTTGAGGTGAGGGGAGGGCCCCTGCATCACGGCTTCTGACCTCCATCCCTGTAGCCCCAAAGTAGCACAGGACACTCTCAGAGGTGCCCGAGTGCATTCAAGACTCTCCTGCTCCAGGCTGGGGGTGGAGAGGGCTATTACACCTGTTTCCAACATCCCCCACTCACATGGGAGGCTAGTTTGTATGGACCCCTTATTGACTGGGGAGGTAAAGGGCAGGGTTCACCTAAGGTATATAAAATAAGATGTTTGATTTGGCAATGTATATAGCTTTTAGGTAGAGTAACATGAAAATAGTTTCACATTGCTCTTTGGTACAGGTAATAAACTCTTGCACTCCAAGATAAGGCTTGGTTCTATCCACTTGGCTTTAAATCAGCTAATGCTTAAAAAAAGTCAATGGAAAGAAATATGCCCCAGTGAAGGCTCACTGCCGGTCTAACTGCCAGCTGGTGTGTGGAATGACTGCCTTACAAAGAGTGCTTCTTGATGCAGGAATTGTTCTCCTTCAGAAGAGGCTGGAGATTAGGGGAAATGTGTCAGTGGGTTTGTAAATAACAGATAAAATCAAATAGAGATGGTTTCAGCTTCCAGGTTCAAAAGTCACTTTTTAATGTGCTATTATACCCATTGCATTACCAGACCACCTGACCTGCCTCTTGAGAAATTTGTATGCAGGTAAGGAAGCAACAGTTAGAACTGGACATGGAACAACAGACTGATTCCAAATATGAAAAGGAGTACGTCAAGGCTGTATATTGTCACCCTGTTTATTTAACTTATATGCAGAGTACATCATGAGAAACACTGGACTGGAAGAAACACAAGCTGGAATCAAGATTGCCGGGAGAAATATCAATCACCTCAGATATGCAGATGACACCACCCTTATGGCAGAAAGTGAAGAGGAACTAAAAAGCCTCTTGATGAAAGTGAAAGTGTAGAGTGAAAAAGTTGGCTTAAGGCTCAACATTCAGAAAATGAAGATCATGGCATCCGGTCCCACCACTTCATGGGAAATAGATGGGGAAACAGTGGAAACAGTGTCAGACTTTATTTTTCTGGGCTCCAAAATCACTACAGATGGTGACTGCAGCCATGAAATTAAAAGACGCTTACTCACTGGAAGAAAAGTTATGACCAACCTAGATAGCATATTCAAAAGCAGAGACATTACTTTGCCAACAAAGGTTCGTCTAGTCAAGGCTATGGTTTTTCCTGTGGTCATGTATGGATGCGAGAGTTGGACTGTGAAGAAGGCTGAGCGCCAAAGAATTGATGCTTTTGAACTGTGGTGTTGGAGAAGACTCTTGAGAGTCCCTTGGACTGCAAGAAGATCCAACCAGTCCATTCTGAAGGAGATCAGCCCTGGGATTTCTTTGGAAGGAATGATACTAAAGCTGAAACTCCAGTACTTTGGCCACCTCATGCGAAGAGTTGACTCACTGGAAAAGACTCTGATGCTGGGAGGGATTGGGGGCAGGAGGAGAAGGGGATGACAGAGGATGAGATGGCTGGATGGCATCACTGACTCGATGGACGTGAGTCTCAGTGAACTCTGGGAGTTGGTGATGGACAGGGAGGCCTGGCATGCTGCGATTCATGGGGTCGCAAAGAGTCGGACACGACTGAGCGACTGATCTGATCTGATCGGATACCCATTGCTTTTTTCTTGTGTAATGAGGGCCCCTGGGCTCTGCCTCTGCAGTTATCTACTGGGGGCTGGGATCTGTGAGAACAGTTCAGGAGAATCACCCAGGGTAGCCACGAGGGGCTGAGCCTAAGGGAAGGAGCCAGTGGGAAGACTGGGAAGTTGTGGTGGAAGTGAGAAGCCAGAAAAGTGTGGCTGGCCTTCTGAGACCACCCAGTAGTGGTGAGGGCTCACTCGGGAGGAGGACAATGGAAACTGGCCTAATTGCAGCGGGACCCTGGGCCCGGAAGAATGGAAACAACAGGAGTTTTGGGAGCAGGTGGGCTGGGACTGCAAGTAACTTCTAGTGAGTCATCTTGGGCCACTTCATCCCTTTCAGCTTCATTTTCTTCACTAAAATCAGGTGATAACACCATTGCGGTGAGGTTGCTGAAAGAACTGGACAAGATATACAAGGAGATCAAATGAGTCAATCCTAAAGGAAATCAACCCTGGATATTCACTGGAAGGACTGATGCTAAAAATGAAGCTTCAATACTTTGGTCACCTGATGGGAAGAGCTGACTCATTGGAAAAGACCCTGATGCTGGGAAAGACTGATTGTAGGAGGAGAACGGGATGACAGAGGATGAGACGGTCGGATGGTATCACTGACTCAATGGACATGAGTTTGAGCAAGCTCTGGGAGACGGTGAAGGACAGGGAAGGCTGGTGTGCTGTAGTCCATGGGGTCGCACAGAGTCAGACATGACTGAGTGACTGAATAACAAATACATCAGCTACCCAGCACAGTGCCTGGCACATTGAAGGGGCACAAAATGAGGTAGCGATGGTGGTGTAATAGTGAGAGTAATTATTATGGGGGGTGAATTACAAGTAATATTGGATCTTCTCTGGTGTCCAGTGGCTAGGACTTCACCTTCCAATGCAGGGATTGTGGGTTCAGTCCTGGGTTGGGGAACTAAGATCCCACATGCTGCATGACCAAGAAAATCAAAGCATAAAACAGCAGCAATATTGCAACAAATTCAGTAAAGTCTTCAAAGAAACAAAAAACCAACTAATAACCACAAAGAGGACAGGAGTAAGCAAATCCACTGTAATTGTTCTTAAGCCTTGATTATGTTCACATATGACACCTGCATTTTCTCCTATATCCTTTCTTGAAAGTCATCTAAAGTCTAAATTAATGCATTTCCTTGGGCCCAGTGGATGCAATGTCCTTGCAACAGTCCCAACTCAGGGCTTCCGCCGTCACTGAGTTCATCTCCAAATTTCTATGAATGTAGGACCCCATGGACTAAACCTCTTGTCTTTGGATCAGTTATTCAGCCTCAAACTCACCATCACTTTCTATCGTAACGGGGTCTTTCATGTTCCTTGGCATTGGCAAATATGATTGATCTCCATAAGCAGAGGTAAGCGACTTTTTAATAAGCTTGCTTGAAATGGTGTTGATAATGGCCCTGCTTTCAGAGCCTGAAATAATTCCTACCCTCATTCTTTTATTTTGCTGTATTTTCCAGAAAATAGCACTAGAACTCTTTCTCCCTAGGTTTCTGTGGTGGCTAAGTATCCCCAGTGAGGGGAGGGGAGGCAGGGAGAGCGGCAGAGCTTGCCAGCCGTGTTGTAGAGGATGCTCTTCAGGAAGAACACCGTTCCCCTCCCTGAACTTGAACTCCATGACATTTCGCGTACATGGCTTCATTTCTGTACAGATTTCAGTCCTGCTGGTCATTTGGGGGATAAGTGGAATCCAGAAGTTAGGACTAGATAAAGGAGGCAGAGCAGATCACAGAGTCAGGAGGGAGGCGTTTGCGGTGAAGTTCTGGGAGAGAGAAAGGGAGCCGACAGGGGCAGTCCCCCAGCCTGAGAATTACACTTCTTCATTCATCAGGAGGGCGAGGGGTGGGGTGGTGGTTGGAACACGCGTAAGTAGGGCTGACAGTCCCAGCCCTGGGGTCTGGTGCTGCATCTCAGGGCGATCAACAGCTCCAAGTGCTAACATCAGAAAGGCAGTGCGCACTGAGAGAGAAGGAAAACAGACACAGAGAATGGACTGCCATCATACACAAACACAGAAATAATTTACAAGCTGTATGCTGAAACTTCAGGGGAGAGAGATCCTAACTCTTTTTTCAGTGTATTAGGAATGGTAAGGGGAAGTCGAACACGCAGAACCCATCATGACAGACAGAAGATGAATCAGATGTTGTGATGGAAATGGATTCTTTAGTGTCCTGGCTTTAGTGTTTTGTTTTGATGAATATAAAAATATTTGCAGGACCTTTCATGGGTTTACTCAAAAACTGAGTCCTGTTTTTCACAAAAAGTCTCAGTCCTTAATTCTGACTTTTCCTATCGTAGGATATACAGGTCCCTGGTAGCTGGGATGGATGGACAGCTGTACTCAGTAAATGAAAACATACAACAGCATGTATCTCAGGGCTTAGCAACTGTTGAGAATTCTCAGTTCAGTAGAAACTACTTTCCTCTCGGGCTCCCCTGGTGGCTCAGTGGTAAAGAATCCATCTGCAGTGCAGAAGACACAGATTTGATTCCTGGGTCGAGAAGATCCCCTGGAGGAGGGCATGGCAACCCACTCCAGTACTCTTGCCAGGAGAATACCACGGACAGAGGAGCCTGGTGGGCTACAGTCCCTGGGGTCAAAAAGAGTCAGACATGACTGAGCAACTGAGCACTCTTCTATCTACCTATCTACACACACATATCCTACTGGCTCTGTTTCTTGGAGAAACTTGACTAATACAGGTGATGTGGGTGTGTGTACTTGTCTAAGCACTTGCTCTAGCACTTTGGGAGAAGAGGACAGAGCATCATAGGATGGACGTGCGTGTGTGCTTAGTAGCCTCAGTCAAGTTTGACTCTTTGTGACCCTATGGACTATAGCCCACCAGCCTCCTCTGTCCATGGGATTCTCCAGGCAAGAATACTGGAGTGGGTTGCCATGCCTTCCTGCAGGGGATCTTTCCCACCCAGGGATTGAACCTGAATCTCCTGTGGTTCCTGCATTGCAGGCAGATTGTTTACTGCTGAGCCACCAGGGAAGCCCTCATAGGATGGACACGCAGGCTATAATCTTGTCCTCATCTTGTAGGTGAATGCAGGCTCTCCTCCATATTTTAAAAAAAATGTGACTCATAAGGACTTAATTTCCAAAATACACAAACAGCTCATACAGCTCAATAACAACAACAAGAAAAAACCAAACCAATTGAAAAATGGGCAGAAGACCAAAATAGATATTTCTCCAAAGAAGACCTCAGATATGCAGATAATACCACTCTAATGGCAGAAAGTGAAGAGGAACTAAAGAGCCTCTTGATGAGAGTGAAAGAGGAGAGTGAAAAAGCTGGCTTAAAACTTAACATTCAGAAAACTAAGATCATGGCATCCGGTCCCATCACTTCATGGCAAATAGAAGGGGAAAAAGCAGAAGCAGTGACAGATTTTCTTTTCTTGGGCTCCAAAATCACTGCAGACAGTGACTGCAGCCATGAAATTAAAAGGCACTTGCCCCTTGGAATAAAAGTTATGACAAACCTACACAGCATGTTAAAAAGCAGAGACCTCACTTTGCTGACAAAGGTCTGTATAGACAAAGCTATGGTTTTCCACTAGTCATGTATGGATATAAGAGCTGGACCACTGGAGACTAAACATCGAAGAACTGATGCTTCCAAATTGTGATGTTGGAGAAGACTCTTGAGAGTCCCTTGGATAGCATGATCAAACCAGTAAATCCTAAAGGAAATCAACCCTGAATATTCATTGGAAGGACTAATGCTGAAGCTCCAATACTTTGGCCACCGGATGTGAAGAGCCGACTCATTGGAAAAATCCCTGATTGCTGGGAAAGATTGAAGGCAAAAGAAGAGGGCAGCAGAGGATTAGATGGTTAGATAGAATCACCGACTCACTGGGCACGATTTTGAGCAAACTCTGGGAGATAGTGAAGGACAGGGAAGCCTGTCATACTACAGTCCATGGGGTCACAAAGAATTGGATATGACTTAGTGACTGAATAACAATAACCAGATAAGACATACAGATGGCCAATAGGCACATGAAAAGATGCTCATCATTGCTAATTATTAGAGAAATGTAAATAAAAACTACAATGAGGTATCGCATCACCCCAGTCAGAATGGCTATCATCAAAAATCCACAAAGAGTAAATGCTGGAGACAGTGTGGAGAAAAAGTAGCCCTCCTACACTATTGGTGGGAATATAAATTGGTGCACCCACTATGGAAAACAGTATGTAAGTTCCTCAAAAAACTAAAAATAGAGTTGCCATATGATTCAGCAATTCCAGTCCTAGACATATACCCAGACAAAGCTATAATTTGAAAAGATACATGCATCCCTATGTTCACAGAAGCACTACTTATAATAGACATGAAAGCAACCTAAATGTCCATTGATGGATGAATGAATAAAGACGATGTGATGTACACACACACACACACACACACACGCGCGCGCGCATATATATATATACACAATGGAATATTACCCAACCATTAAAAAGAATGAAATAATACCATTTGCAGCAACGTGGATGGATCTAGAAATTATCATACTAAGTGAAGCAAGTCAGAAAGAGAAAGGCAAATACCATATGTTATCACTCATGTGGAATCTAAAATATTTAGGTTAGTACAAGAGTAATGGTGGTTTCGGACTGTGAATTTTATATCATTGTAACTAGGGTCAAACACATCTTTATTAATCAAAATAGGAACCATTACAATCAACACATTTTTGCCAATGAGAAATAAGCTTGTTTGTTTAGCATAAAAATCCATGCTTCAGGATTGAATGAACTCTTGGAAAGCATTTTCTGCTTCTTGCTGGTTGTGGAAGTCTTTTCCCTGCAAAAAGTGGTCAAGATGCTTGAAGAAGTTATGGTTGGTGAGAGGTCAAGTGAATACGGCAGATGAGGCAAAACTTGGTAACCCGATTCTTTCAACTTTTGAAACATTGGTTGTGTGACTTGCAGTCGGGCATTGTTGTGGAGAATTGGGCCCATTCTGTTGACCAATACTGGCTGCAGGCATTGCAGTTCGGTGCATCTCATCAATTTGCTGAGCATACTTCTCTGATGTAATGGTTTCACCGGGATTCAGAAAACTGTAGTGGATCAGACCAGCAGTAGACCACCAAACAATGTCCATGACATTTTGGGGTGCAAGTTTGGTTTTGGGAAATGCTTTGGAGCTTCTTCTCGGTCCAGTCACTGAGTTGGTCATTGCCAGTTGTCCTATAAAATCCACTTTTCATCATGCATCACAATCTGATCGAGAAATGGTTCATTGTTGTTGCATAGAATAAGAGAAGATGATACTTCAAAATGAGGATCTTTTTGATTTGTGATCAGCTCATGAGGCACCCATGCATCAAGTTTCTTCACCTTTATAGTTTGCTTTGAATGCTGATTGATTGTAGAATGATCAACATTAAGTGCTTAGGCAACTTCTCACGTAGTTGTAAGAGGATCAGCTTCGATGATTCTCTCAGTTGGTCGTTGTCAACTTCCGATGGCCAGCCACTATGCTTCTCATCTTCAAGGCTCTCGTCTCCTTTGCAAAACTTCTTGAAACACCATTGCACTGTACATTCATCAGCAGTTCTTGGGCGAAATGGGCTGTTGATGTTACAAGTTGTCTCTTCTGCTTTATGACCCATTTTGAACATGAATAAAAAAAAATCACTGAAATTTGCTTTTTGCCTAGTGGGCCTTAGAAAGCATCACTACAAACAAAGCTAGTAGAGGTGATGGAATTCCAGTTGAGCTATTTCAAATCCTGAAAGATGATGCTGTGAAAGTGCTGCACTCAATTTGCCAGCAAATTGGGAAAACTCAGCAGTGGCCACAGGACTGGAAAAGGTCAGTTTTCATTCCAATTCCAAAGAAGGGCAATGCCAAAGAATGCTCAAACTACCACACAATTGCACTCATCTCACACGCTAGTAAAGTAATGCTCAAAATTCTCCAAGCCAGGCTTCAGCAATACGTGAACCATGAACTTCCTGATGTTCAAGATGGTTTTAGAGAAGGCAGAGGAACCAGAGATCAAATTGCCAACATCTGCTGGATCATGGAAAAAGCAAGAGAGTTCCAGAAAAACATCTATTTCTCCTTTATTGACTATGCCAAAGCCTTTGACTGTGTGGATCACGATAAACTGTGGACAATTCTGAAAGAGATGGGAATACCAGACCACCTGACCTGCCTCTTGAGAAACCTATATGCAGGTCAGGAAGCAATAGTTAGAACTGGACATGGAACAACAGACTGGTTCTAAATAGGAAAAGGAGTACGTCAAGGCTGTATATTGTTGCCCTGCTTATTTAACTTCTATGTAGAGTACATCATGAGAAACGCTGGGCTGGAAGAAGCACAAGCTGGAATCAAGATTGCCAGGAGAAATATCAATAACCTCAGATATGTAGTTGACACCACCCTTGTGGCAGAAAGTGAAGAGGAACTCAAAAGCCTCTTGATGAAAGTGAAAGAGGAGAATGAAAAAGTTGGCTTAAAGCTCAACATTCAGAAAACGAAGATCATGGCATCTGGTCCCACCACTTCATGGGAAATAGATGGGGAAACAGTGGAAACACTGTCAGACTTTATTTTTTTGGGCTCCAAAATCACTGCAGATGGTAATTGCAGCCATGAAATTAAAAGACGCTTACTCCTTGGAAGAAAAGTTATGACCAACCTAGATAGCATATTGAAAAACAGAGACATTACTTTGCCAGCAAAGGTCCGTCTAGTCAAAGCTATGGTTTTTGCAGTGGTCATGTATGGATGTGAGAGTTGGACTGTGAAGAAGGCTGAGCACTGAAGAATTGATGCTTTTGAACTGTGGTGTTGGAGAAGACTCTTGAGAGTCCCTTGGACTGCAAGGAGATCCAACCAGTCCATTCTAAAGGAGATCAGCCCTGGGTGTTCTTTGGAAGGAATGATGCTAAAGCTGAAACTCCAGGACTTTGGCCACCTCATGCGAAGAGTTGACTCATTGGAAAAGACTCTGATGCTGGGAGGGATTGGGGGCAGGAGGAAAAGGGGATGACAGAGGTTGAGATGGCTGGATGGCATCACCGACTCGATGGACGTGAGTTTGAGTGAATTCCGGGAGATGGTGATGGACAGGGAGGCCTGGCGTGCTGCAATTCATGGGGTCGCAAAGAGTCGGACACAACTGAGCGACTGAACTGAACTGAACTGAACTGAAAGTAAATATAAAATAAACAGCAAGTAATAAGTCATTAGCAAAAAATAGAGAAATGAACATTAAAATGATATATAACATAATCACATTTAACAATGTATTCCAATATCAAATGGCAAAGTTCAACAAAGCAAAACTGCAATTATCTTAGCACCAACCTAACAGGACACAAGTGACCAGATCTATGAAACAGAAACATGTTCAAGGACATGGAGTGCAGACTTGTGATTGTCAAGGGGAAGGGGGAAGGGGAAGCAAAGTATTGAGAGTTTGAGATTAGCAGATGCAAACTACTAAATATAGAATAGATAGCACAGGGAACTATGTTCAAAAGCCTGTAATAAACCATAATGGAAAAGAATATGAAAAAGAATACATATATGTATAATGGGATCTCTTTGCTGTACAGCAGAGATTAATACATTATAAATCAACTAGACTTCAATAACCATTAAAAAAAAAAAAAGAAGACAACAGCTTGGTTTGGGAAAACAAACTGCTATGAACTATTTGTCATGGCTCTGATCCAGTGGCCTGGAGAGAGTAAATATGGGAAGATGTGGTTGGGCCTGGAGTTTAAAGCAGGTTGCTCCCCGGAACACCTGACTCAGGGGATATAGTGGCCTCGGTAAACAAGGCTCCAGAGCCACTGAGTCAGGACTCTCCAGGGTCTCACTGCCAGACGTAGGATTTAGAAAAGCTACTCTCCGGGGAGCATTTCCATTAGCCTCAAGCATATGGTGAATTCTTGTAGAAGTCTGCCTGGCCTGGTGTTGTAGGGTAGCTAGTGGAGCAGGGTCACTGAGGCAGGAGCGGTGGCCACTGGTGATGCCCACAGTGGAGGCGGTGGGCTCAGCAGATGGCAGCCCCTGCAGGAAGAGGAAGCCAGGGGAGGTGCACTGGACCCACGCTCCAGAGCCTTCAGGAGGCAGCCCCTGGAGACCCTCACAGGAACAGTGTGGGGACTTGTTTTGAGATGACTAGCTGAATTTCCAGCAGTGAAGCCAGCAGGGACTCTGGCCACGATGATTTGGAAATAAAAAAGAGGCGTAGGCTGTTTGGCTGTCACAGGCTAGTTAGCCAGGGATATGTGAGACTCCGGGGAGAAGTTTCCTCTAATGCTGTCCCCCCCTACCCCAGCCACCACCCCTGCCAGCCCCAAGCCAGGGGTGGGAATGGTGGCTTACAGGGGCAGTCGGAGGTGAGGAGCCATACACAGTGGGGAAGGATGGCCTTCTCTCAAACATGGCCCAGCCGATTATGTTCCTAACTGATGCCAATCTGAACTCACAAACTGCTGAAGAAACGAAATCTGGTTAAATTTGTTCTTTTTCACTCTTCTTAAAAAATATCAAAAAGCTAATATTTTGCAGGCAGCTCTTATCCTGGCCATGCGGGCCTGGCCTTGTGGGGTCCAAAGCAAACACACCTGATCTAGATTTGGTCAGCATTAGGAGGCCCAAGAAGCGGCCAAGGAATTAGGAGAGGAATCCGAGGATTGTTCCTCCTCCCAAAAGGCCTCCACTTGAAATAGCCCTCGCTTCGCAGGAGCTGGGTGGGCGTGTGACAAGGAGCAGGGGTGTGGGGAGAAGTGTTTTGAATTCACTCGGGCTCACGTGAAAGGATTTTGATGCTGACCTGTCATTGGCAACAGATCTGACTCCTTCACGGGGATGAATATTTGTCATTTCTCTTCACAGTCCAGGGTACCGGTGAAGAGTGAAGATGTGGGTTTCTGGTGGGGACTTCGCTCTGAGCCGTAGGCTGTTGTCTGCTGGAGACAACATGCTTGAGGTAATGACTTTCTGAACCACAGAATTGCAGAAATCTGTTTTTCATGGATTATGTGTCAGCTGACTGAAGTCAATGACGGATCCTGGTTGTTATTTTAGCCATGAGGGGGCGTTTGGTGGGATCCGTGGTTTTCACCTGGAACTTAGGAAATCACCGACTTGTGTCATGAATGTACAGCAGGAAAAGAACAACTAAGTTTCTGAAGGGCAAACAGCCGCCCTGACTCCTGACAGCGTGACGTTACCAGAATTGACGTTTGGGCTTCTGGGAGGCTGTCAAGGGCTCCGAGGCTGTCTGTGGTTTCCCCACTCACTTGAATTCTCTCGGATCCAGTCTGCGTCACCCCACTTCCAGTTTTCTCTATCTTCCTTTAACTGCTTGAGTTAAGGAGACCCCCTATCTTAGGGAGGTGTCTTCCAGAAGCAGACCCTAGTATAAGCAACTTATTTAGGAAGCTGTCCCTGGACAAACTGATAAAGTAGCCAGTGAACTGGGCACTAGCAAGCCAGTTCTACAGGAGGCAAGTGCAGCTCAGTCCCACTGGGGACCCCTGGGGGGTCAATGCAGGACACATTTCTCTGAGCTGTCCCTTCTGGGGGTGAGGGGGGTGGGGGAGATAAATGTGTATACACCAACTTCTAACAGTCACTGGGGAGGCCCCCTGGGGGAGGGGCATTAATTCCCTGGCACTTGCCTGCCCCACTTGCACCGCTTGGATGGTCAGAGAAGGCTCTCGGGGGACTGGGAGGTGCCGGGAGGTGAGGTCGTGCTAGGTGAACACAGAGCAGGCATCGAGGGTACAGGTGGAGCCCTGACAGCATCTGCTCCCGCCTTTATTTCTTGTTCCTCATCCTCCTGGTCTGGAAGAGATTACCACTGCCCTCAGTCAATATAGTTTCTTACAAACAAAGCTAGTTCTCTGGCAACCAAGCCAGCAGAGAGAGAGGCAGAGGAAATGAAATATTCTGGCCAGTCTGCTGCCTGATTTCTTAGAGGTCTGGCTGGTACTGGGCAGGGGAGACGGTCAGGTTTATTTTCTGGTGTAACAGCCCCTAGTTTTCTATTGACCATGTGTTAATAGAAAGCAGATTTCCTGGACCTTGGCTCACATTCTGCATGTTGGAGTGAGCTACTCTCTCTCTCTCTCACTGCCTCAGTTTCCCTCTCTGGGGTGACACCTTGGAAATGAAGCCTTGATATCAGAAGCTCCTTAAGGAGCTTCTTCATGGAGATCAGCTTTCGTCTCGTGCTGTGGAAAGGTGCTGACAGCTTGCTATGATGGTGAATGCTACTTTGATCAACCCTGGCGGTGGGGGACACCATGTGGAAGCCCGAGGGACTTCAGCTGTTTCAAGGACTGAAGCTAGGACAAGAGGAACAACACATTCTCCTTTTACCCATTCTGTGCCATGCCTGGCAGAGACCTGCAGCAAACTAGGAAGTCAGGGAAAGACACTCCTGGTTGGGTGGAGCTTGATGAAATACTGTTACGTGGAGAGAGACAAAAACATAAGCAAACTGTCTTTAAGCGGGACAGGGATCAGAAAGTCTCCAGAGGTGCATTTAAGAAACCCCTAGATTTTCTGGGTTGACCACAGAAGGGAAAACTGAATTACAGATGATTATATCTGATCAGATCTCTTATGGACACTTATTTGTGGTGACCTGTTACTCCACCAACAAAGCCTGGCTGAGGAGCCCTGACTATTTGTTTTATCCGGGGATCTACAGAGTAACCACAGGGTCTGACCCCAGGAGTCGTCTTTGTCTTCTCAACCAGCTTTTAGATGTCCGGAAGCTGGGACTCTGTGTATCCCCCACACAATCCTGGATTTTATTGATGCACAAAAATCACCAAATGAACAAATCACAAAACCTAGAGTTTCCACCAATATTCCTGATCATCAGTTCAGTTCAGTCGCTCAGTCGTGTCCGACTCTTTGCGACCCCATGAATCGCAGCACGCCAGACCTCCCTGTCCATCACCAACTCCCGGAGTTCACTCAAACTCATGTCCATCGAGTCTGTGATGCCATCCAGCCATCTCATCCTCTGTCGTCCCCTCTCTGATCATAGAAGCCCTCAATTTTCCTACTCTCTCACTCTTGCTAGCCCTGCCCAAATTGTAGAAAAACTGTGGTAAAGACTCCTTCTGTGTTCAGCCTGAGATAACTGACCAAATTTGTACTCTTACCCCATACACAATTGCCTAAAGCACCCTTCCTAGAGAAATTTAAAAAAAAATTTCTGTCCTCTACATAAGATTCATTTTCAAAATCATAGCTGAGATATGTTAATATTCCCTTCCATCTTCTTTATTCCATCCTGTTTCATTTGAAATTTTATTAAATCAGCATATGGTAAAATTGACTTGGCTGCGTGCGTGTGAACACGCATGAGCGATTCTATGAGATTTAACACATGCACAGGTTTGTGTAACCACCATCACAATCAGGATTCCCAAAAGTTCTATGACTTCACAAAAGTCCCTCATCTTGCCCTACTGGATTCACACGCTCCTCCACCCCTGCTCATTATCACCACACTTTCACCCTTTTCAGAATATCATATGAGTGGAATTAGGTTGGATGCAATTAGGTTGGGTCCTGCTGACTATGCCAGACTTCCTTGGAGGCTCATTGGTAAAGAATCTGACTGCAATGCAGAAGAAGCGGGAGACGTGGGTGTTCGTTCCCTGAGTCGGGAAGATCCCCTGGAAGAGGAAATGGCAACCTACTCCTCTATTCTTGCTGGGAAAATCCCATGGACAGAGGAGCCTGGCAGGCTACAGTCCATGGGGTTGCAAAGAGTTAGACATGACTAAGTGACTTAGCACAAACACGCAGGTTGTATACAAGTTTATGAGCACAAGGTCTCTGAGGTTTTCGATGTTGTCATGTGTATCTGCAGTTTGATCTTTAATTGTTGAGCAGTATTGTATTTTATGTAGTTGAGCCATTCATTCATCAAAAGACATTTGGGTTATTTCTGGTTTTCACCAATTATGAGGAGGACTGCTATACACATTCGTATGCAAGTTTTTGACTGAAGATAAGTTTTCATTTCTCTAGGTTAAATAGCCAAGTTGTATAATATATCCTTGTGTAACTCCATAAGAAACTGCCAAAGTCTTTTCCGAAGTGTGTTTACCATTTTGCATTCTCATTAGCAGAGTATGAGTTCCAATTGCTCCACATCCTTGTTGGCACTTGATGATATCAGTTTACAAAATTAAAAAGCCTATTTCAATGAAGGTACTCATTAAGAGATTAAGACAATCTCATCATTGTTTTAATTTACCTTTCTCTAACTGCTAATGATGTTGCACATCTTTGCATATGTTCATTTGCCATCATATATCTTCTTTGGTTTGTTCAAGAGGTTTCTCCTTCATTCTTGAAGCATGGATTTAGGAGTTGCTTTAAATCTTTGCCCCCTAACTTGAACACTGTGTCAAGATAGGGCTGGTTTTATCTGTCATCTTTTCCCTTGTGAGTTGAGATTTTCTTGGTTCCTCTTAAACTAAGTAACTTTGGATCACATCGTGAACATTTTCAGGGTCTTATTTAAATCCTAAGGCTACTGATTTTTGTTTGTCTCTTTCAGCAATCAGTCTGGTTAGGTTCAGGTGGCAAATTCCACTAAGTCTTCTTTGGACCGTGGCTCCAGTGTTGGCTCTGTTTTCAAAGGCTCTGCAGTGCTTTTCAGATTCGTCCCATGTGTGTGCCCCTCAGTGGCCAGTATGGGACTTGGGTGTTGGTCTACCTTATAGCTGGCTTCCCTTGTGGCTCAGCTGGTAAAGAATCTGCCTGCAGGGCCAGAGACCTGGGTTCGATCCCTGGGTGGGGAAGATCCCCTGGAGAAGGGAAAGGATACCCACTCCAGTATTCTGGCCTGGAGAATTCCATGAACTGTATAGTCCATGGGGTCACAAAGAGTCCAACACAACTGAGTGACTTTCACTTTCACTACCTTATAGTCGGATTGTCAAACTCTTTGTCACGCTCTTTAGAACCACGCAGGCTCAACTTGAAGGTGAGCTCAGTAGTTAATCTAAACAACTTTATGAAATTCCTGTCTTGATCTCCTTTCCTTTCCTGTGTGATCTTCCTGACACATTATGACTTCCTGAGGCCCCTTGATGCTGCCATGCAGTCCCCATGACTATGTCTGCATCCGGCACCAAATAGTGGAAGGACAGAGAGGAAAGAGCAGTGGGAAGTCTTCCCATGTTTTTGGTACCCCGTTGCCCCTGTTCCAAATGAGGGAGTCTCCTCCATCAGAGCTTTAGGCTTCTGTTTGGCTTCTGCTGCTGTCACTGCTACCGGATTTTCTGGGGGTGCCAATTTGATGGCTCTTTAAATTCTTATCTCCTTCCCTGAGCTGCCACTTACTTTCTGGAATTCTCAGATAGCTGCTCCATGTGTTCTGTGCATGGTTTATAGCTGCCTTCAGTAGGACAGATGGGATGGAGTCTGGTTACCTTGTTCAGAACTGGAAACTCACACTGCGTTTTTGACTTTTTTATTATAAGAATATGTCCTTCTCACTGTTAGGGATGAAAACTCTCTTCCATAATATATTATTCATTTTCTTTTATTGAAAGTTTAATTGATAAATTATTTTTGGCTGCCCTGGGTATTCATTGCTGCATACAGGTTTTCTCTAGTTGTGGCGAGTCGGGGGTACTGTGAAGCTGTGGTGCGTGGGCTTTTCATTGCGGTGGCTTCTCCTGTTGTGGAGCACGGGGCTCTAGGTGCATGGGCTCGGTAGTTGTGGTGCCTGGGCTTAGTTGCCCCATGGCATGTGAAATCTTCCTGGATCAGGGGTTGAGCCCACGTCCCCTGCGTTGGCAGGTGGATTCTTAACCTTTGGACCACTAGGGAAGTCCTAGTTTTCTTTTGTTGTCATGAGAGCAGGCTCATTTCTTTCCTTTACCCAGCTCATTAGCTGATTCTATAATAGATATGCTATATTTAATTTCTTATCAAACTTCAGACATTTGTTACTACCTGATCCTCTGACCACCAAACCCTGAATCTCTCTATTACCTGCCTTGTGGTCCTGTGTTTAGAGCATGTGGATCTGCCTCACATCAGATTCATACTATAGAAACTCTAACAGCCTGGATTTGGATGAGGTATGACAATACTTATCATATTCATATAATGTCTTTTGTCACTTTAAATTATGTAATCTTAAGCCATTTTCATTAAACTTGGGAACAAGAAAGGAGAAGCTGTTCCCGTTATTAGCTAATAGCGATTCAGAGGTTCTAATGAATGCAATAAGACAAGAAAAGAAAATACTAAGTGCAAGCAGTGGAAAGAGATTTTTCTTTTGCGATGAATATGATTTCATTTCCAGAAAATGCAAGAGACTATAGCAAGAAAAAGCCCACTAAAATTGAAAAGAGAATTTGGTAAGATGACTGGGTACAAGAAAAAAAAATCTATTTTTTAAGTAGATTTTTTTTTCTATCCCAGGAAATGGAACAATATTCCATTCAAGAAAGCAGCAAAAATTATAATACTCTTAGGAAGAAATCCTACTCCTAGAACTCTATTCCAAGGATTGGCAAACCAGAGCTGGCAAGCCAATCTGTTCTGCGGTCTGTTTTTGTTTGGCTTTGGACTTTGTCGACCTAAGGATGGTTTTTACATTTTTATAGAGTTGTAAAAAAAAAGGAGAAGAAGAAGAAGAATATACAACAGAGACCACAGGAAGCCCACAAAGCCTAAACTATTTACTATCTGGTCCTTTAAAGAAAAAGTTTCCATAGAGGTAAAAGCACCGGTGTATAAGGATATATATGCATGGGTGTTTATTGCAGCACATTTTGTATGGCAGAAAAATGGAATTAAGAAAATGCCTGTCAACTGGAAAATGATAGAAAAATATGGTGAGGCAACCCTTCTATAGAATATTATGCAGGCATTAAAAGGAGTAAGATTGCATCCTAAAGATTAATATCTCCACCCTTGGGGCAATCTCTCTCTTCCTCACTCCCCCTCAGAAATCTCTGAAGCCTACCTATTGCCAAACAAAAATACTCATGACACTTTAGCCTTAAAAGGAGTGAGAGGCTTCCTTGGTGGCCCAGTGGTTAAGACTCTGGGCTCGCAATGCAGGGGGCTTGGGTTTGATCCCTGGTCAGGGAAATAGATCGTGCATGTCACAACTAAGACCTAGCACAGCCAAATTAAAAAGATAAATAAATAAAAATTAGAAGATATATAGCCACAGCAGTTGATTTGGAGGGATTTTATATGTATATTCATATACATATATGAAATTCAGAATGCAGGATGTAGAGAAATGTACATAACATGCTTTTTGTCTCTTTTGATAAGACAAGCAACCCAGTCTTTCATATAAGAATATGAATTTAATATAATTATTAATGTTGACATAGTATAATTATTATGTTGACAAGGATAAAGGATTTAGAAAGGCTAAAGGGGCACTTTCACTTTTCACTTTCATGCATTGGAGAAGGAAATGGCAACCCACTCCAGTATTCTGGCCTGGAGAATGCCAGGGACAGAGGAGCCTGGTGGGCTGCTGTCTATGGGGTCGCACAGAGTCGGACATGACTGAAGTGACTTAGCAGCAGCAGCAGCAGCAAAGGGGCATGGGCATTTTTGTTTGGCAATCGGTAGGCTTCAGAGGTTTCTGAGTCGGAGTGAGGAGAAGAGAGATTGCTGTGAGCTATGGCTTGGAGATATTAATCTTTAGGATATAATCTTACTACTTATTACCAAGAATTCTAATTTAAAGGTGGCCAACTCCACTGACTCAATGGATGTGAGTTTGAGCAAGTTCTGGGAGATGGCGAAGGACAGGGAAGCCAGGAATGCTGCAGTTCATGTGGTCGCAAAGAGTCAGATACGACTGAGCAACAACTTCCTATAGGCAGACTACTGCCATATCTGCTGTTTCCCTCTCTGCTAGACCCTTCTATCCAATGGATTTCTCTCTTTTGGTATCAGTGTCCTTGGATTCTACTTTAGCAGTGGAACAGCTCTTTGCTTTTGGCAGCAGTCTGAGTCAACCCTGACTCTGACCTCTTTCCTCTGCTGTTCATCTCCTGCCCCAGTAACAACAGCAGAAAGGTACTACCGTTAGGGTCCCACTGAGGGCTGACTATGGATTCACCACCTTGCCTTCCAAGTGTTGGACCTCTTTTTCCACGTGGCGTCACCTCTGGAATGGGAGTTAATAAAGGTAGTGTTCTAGTTATCGTACCGGGGGGTGAGGCGAAGCTAAGCCCTTCCTGACTCCTCTCCATGTCGCAGCCTTTCCTTTTCACAAGACACCTCTGCAGAAATATGCTGAATATGTTGCTTCACCACCTTCAAACATAGACCTGGCCTTGCTTTGGATTACGGGTGCAGGCAATTAATAAACTTTACGTCTTTGATGTCCCTTGTCTATTACGTTTACCTGGCACATTACCCATTTCTGTACTCATTCCTTAATTATTCACTTTTGTCTTCCAACAAAGGGAGTACCCAAGACCTCTAGTATTTGCTAATGAGTTATAGGTACTTGCCACATTCCAATTATTTATTAGCAGGTTGTCTAGACTAAAGCATCATCAAAACATGTGCTAATAAGTTGTTTTGCAAAACACAATTAAGTTTTTAAAATATTCAGGCATCCTTAAAGATGTCTTCAATAAAGATTAAGTCAATAAAATCAGTCTTTACCTCATTACAAAGCTTAGGCTTTCAGCAGTAAGACTGCCAGACTTGTGGTCTGCTAAAAGGTTTAAACATCTGCAGGCAAGAATCATGTGATCATGCAGTGGCTAGTGGCCAAGAGACCATGATCTGCAGTCATCATGTTCAGTTTTGACCCATGTCTGTTTCAGTGAGGCCTGTGCACTGTGACCAAGGTTGGGTTAGATGTTTTGTTAGATGTTGTGTAGTGCTGTGGTGAGGTAGGGCTGGGAAGGGGACTTGTGCACGCATGCTAAGTTGCTTCAGTCACATCCAATTCTTTTGAGACCCCTTGGACTGTAGCCCGCCATGCGCCTCTGTCTGTGAAATCCTCCAGGCAAGAATACTGGAGTAAGTTGCCATGCCCTCCTCAAGGAGATCTTCCCTACCCAGGGATCAAACCCACATCTCCTGTGGCTCCTGCATCGCAGACATATTCTTTACCACTGACCAACCAGGGAAGCCCTGATAACTCTCACTCGTTGACAACTTAAAAAAAAAAAAAAAACAAAACAGACAAGGGGGAGAATGGATACATGTATATGTATGGCTGAGTTCCTTTGCTGAAACTATCACAGCATTGAGAACTGGCTATACCCCAATACAAAATATAAAGTTTGGGGGAAAGAAAAACCAGACAGATCAGTCTTATTATCCAAGGCAATTTTTAAAAATTAGAGAGAGGCAACTGTCCTTGGGTTCTTCCTAAAAACCTTAAGAGAAAATTAAAACAAGTGATGGACTGGAAGAAAACATCTGCCACACGTTCCACAGAGAAAGGCCCAATATCCAGACGGTACTAAGTGCTCCTGCAAATCAAATAGAGAAATTCAACAACCAATGGGCAGAGGATATGAGGCACTCACTTCCACCAGCTGTCAGCAAAATGCAAATTAAGACAATAAAGAGATACCATTTTTTTTTTTTTTTGCTCTCCAACTGGCAAAGCCTAAAATGACTGATATTATCATGTAAAAGCAAGGATGCAGAGGAATGGGTACTGTCACACACTGATGGGAATATAAACTAATGAAACCCTTTTGCAAAGGCAACTGGGGAGTACTCAAGAAAATTGAAAATACATATCCATTACTGTTCTCCCCAGCTCTACTTGGCATCTACCTCAAAGAAACACTCATGTTTGTACACAAAAACGCATGCATTGTGACAGAGAAAAATTGGAGGAAAAAAAAGAAATTTCTCTCACAAAGGAGTAGTTAAATAGATCATGGTTCACTTATACTTAACAGTGGCCCCATTAAAAATGGTGAGCAGTAGACCGTGCTCACTGTAAAGAGAGAAGAGCAAGGTGCAGAATAACATGTACTTTATGGTCCTATTTATTCAACAAGATAAGGCATCTTTGAATAGGTCTACTTCTGTCTGTCTCTCTATCTATCTATTATCTATCTACCTACCTATTCCCTATCTTTCAATCATCTATCTATGCCCAAATGCACAGAAGGGAATGGAAGGACATGCATCAAATTGTTGAAAGTGGTTTCTCTGCTCCGGGGAGGGGTCTTGGTTGGTTCCAGGGAGAGGAAATGAAGAGGATTCTTACCTTTTGATATGTATATTAATGTAGTGTTTGAACATTCCAGAGCAAAATGCACCCATGAATCACTTGTGCAATTAAAAATGTACAAAGATAACCCTGAAAAGAATCCATAACTTTTTAAGCACTAGAGAGAGGCTAGTAAGGGTCCTGTCACTGACTTAGCCCTTCTTCAGCTCCCGCCAACCTCTCCGCCTCCTTCATTATCTTCCTGGGAGTAATGGTGGGAAAGGCTTCTTTCACTGACTCCTTTTCTTTCTTTTCATCAACTTAACTCAGAGAGGACGTATGACCTAATATCTCCTTTTCAGTTGGCTTGTGAACTTTCTGCCATGTGAGGGCACTGGCCTTAGAGCCCAGCAGAAAGTGGGCTCGAGTTCTGCCTCTGCCCCTTATTGCTACTGCTGCTGCTGCTAAGTCGCTTCAGTCGTGTCTGACTCTGTGTGACCCCATAGACGGAAGCCCACCAGGCTCCCCCGTCCCTGGGATTCTCCAGGCAAGAACACTGGAGTGGGTTGCCATTTCCTTCTGCAATGCATGAAAGTGAAAAGTGAAAGTGAAGTCGCTCAGTCGTGTCTGACTCTTTGTGACCCCATGGACTGCAGCCTACCAGGCTCCTCCGTCCATGGGATTTTCCAGGCAAGAGTACTGGAGTGGGGTGCCATTGCCTTCTAGCTGTGTATTATTGGGCATGTGTATGAGCCTCTGTAGACTTCAGGTTCTTCGTCTGTGTTAAGAGGATAATATTATAATAGCACCTCTATCAAAGTTGGTTATTATTATGATGGGGACTTGATCTCTTTGACTCTTAGTGGCCCAAAATCTGTGCTTAGACACCTGATAGTTGGTTGCAAACATCTCTTGCAAATATCCCAGTCCTTTCGGGCACCCCCAGCACTGACCAGACATCGATCCTAGACTCTGGGGAGTCCCTGTGGCACTGTCTCTGGTTCTCTGCCTCCGGGCCTCCTTTCAGATTTGCTCAGGCAGCTGCCCGGGGTCCTGTTGTTAGGACTTTCCCCACACAAGCTGCCTGGGTTGGGCATTTGTTCATGAGATGCCTGATGAGGGATGCAGTCCAGATGTGCTTGGGAGGGAGTGTCCCTGCTTTTTAATGCTGCCTAACCGCAGACACCTACCTGCCGGAGGGGAACGCAGAGTCCCTGTAGTGGCTATGAGAATGTCTCTCTGTGGAGTTTCATCGCCTTCTCTGAAAGTCTGAGCAGTGCCTAGCAGCCTTGCTGTGGAGCTGTGTGTACCTTTTTCAGGCTTAAGTAAGTTGTGGTGCAGACTGAGCATTAGAGAGCGGGGCTGGTCCACAGGGTCTTGTTACTACCTGAGGCCAACACCAAACCATGGCCATCTCCACCCCAAGCAGAACAGGATGAGGTGGGGACAGGCCCACTCTTGCATATGCTGTGCTTTGGAAAACTATTGGTGGTTTTCAGCAGGGGACTCATCAGTGATTTCAGGGTGGTTGATAGTGGACATAGCAAACCGGCTGTTTTCAGCTCTTCCCTATTCAGCATCACTGACAAAGCCCCTACCCCCACTTCCACTTCAGTTACCACTGTTTCCATGGTGCCAACTACCTTCCTCCAGCAAATGTGTAAGGGGAGTCCAGCTCATGCTGCTGTGTTTAAAGACTATCTCTTTCCCCTTCAGAGGGTGTTGACAGAGCCCTCAGCCTGTGGGGTCCACCATTCACAGATATGTGCCTGTCGTTCCCCGTCCACGGGCTTCCTGGTTTACAGACAGAGTCACAGATGTAGAAAAAAACTTATGGTTATCGAGAGAGAAGGAGGGAGTGGGACAAACTGGGAGATTGTGAAGACATATACACACTATTATATATAAAATAGGTAAGTAATAAAGACCTACTGTATAGCACAGGGAACTTTACTCCATATTCTGTAATGACCTATACGGGGAAAGAATCTAAAGAGTGGATATAAGGATATGCGTAGCTGATTCACTTTGTTGTACAGTAGAAACTAACACAATACTGCAAATCAACTACACTCCAATAAAAATTAATTTAAAAAGAAGTTGGCACTTTTCTGCAGGGTTATTCTGATGTCTAGATAAAAGTATCGGCTGGCAAAGTTATTTTTGAGATACTTGTATGAAAATGATCATATGAAGAATGCACATTACTGCTATGATGAGATTAGAATGCATTATCTGCCTTCTGAAAATCTGAAATTACTCTGCTATGAGGATAAGAAATTTTATTTTAAAGCATTTCATTAAATGAAATAGGTGTTGGGAAAATTGGCTCTTTGAAAAAGATTCAACTTACAGCCTCAGCTTACACCACATTTCACAATAAATTCCAAATGAGTTGCGTGTGAAAAATAGAACAATAAGAAAAACTAGAAGAAAATTTAGGAAAGCATTAAACAAATATCAGGCAATGAACAATTCATCATTATAACTATTACAATGACCCTTCCTAAGTATAAAAGCACTGGAGGAAATTGTAAAAGAAAAGACCAATGAATTTAACTAGATGAAAATAAATAAAATCCCTATATATTATAATGTACTTTACAAAGATGGGTCACTATTACTGTTGGTAATACGAAGAGACAAGGGCAAAGTGCTTCCTGGGGAAACTAGAAATAAAAGAATTGATGTCGCCTTATAGGTGTGGAAGCCTGGTGTGCTGCAGTCCATGGGGTCACAAATAGTCAGACATGACTGGTCAACTGAACTGAACTGAACTCTAAGTGTTCAATTGGCAAAACCTTCACACCTGTGAGATAGAGCCAAGAGGACACGAGATGTCCATTACTGTGCCTGCTCAACACGTTCTGGTTATAAAACATAAACCTCCCCATCACACCTTCTTTTGCCTAGGTGGACACTTTCTGAAATACAAGACCTCTCTTCCTCCCTGGTAACATCTGCCTGGACAAGACATGGGTTTCTGATCCAAAGACAGCACATTCTTAAGCTTGCCAGCAGCGGCTGTCCTGAAGGCCTGGAAAAGATAAACTGGGCCAGTCAAGTTTTCTTTCTTATAACTTTGAGCTAGAGTTAGTTGCTCAGTTGTGTCCGACTCTGCATCGGTTTGCGACCCTATGGACTATATCCGGTCAGGTTCCTCTGTCCATGGAGTTCTCCCTGTAGTTTGCCAGGCTCCTCTGTTCATGGAATTCTCCAGGTAAGAATACTGGAGTGGGGTGTCATTTCCTTCTCCAGGGATCTTCCCGACCCAGGGATTGAATCCAGGTCTCCCACATTGCAGGAAGATTGGTTACCATCTGAACCACCAGAGAAGCCCTTTGAGCTAAGGAACTTTGAGCTAAGAAACAAGCAAATCTTTAGCTTGTTACCTTGGGGACAGAGTTAAAGGATGCTTTCAGGTACAGCTGGGGCCAGAGCAGACCAAAACCACGAGCAAGCACAACCCATGGTTAGCAGGGTCAACAGGTTGCAAGAGCAGATGTTCACAGAGGTAGCAAGAGGCCCTGAAGGAGGTATAGGCAGTGTGCTGGGCTCTGGAGCTGCACGGGTTCCTGAGGTCATTCCCACCCACCCCTGCCCCACTCCCACCCCAGGACCTGGCTCTGGCCCCTGATTCAGCTCGCTGGGCTCTCAGATCTCATTGCTGTATCTCAGTTCAGTTCAGTTCAGCTGAATCACTCAGTTGTGTCTGACACTTTGCTATCCCATGGACTGCAGCACGCCAGGCTTCTTGCTCCATCACTAGCTCCTGGAGCTTGCTCAAACTCATGTCCATCGAGTCGGTGATGCCTTCCAATCATCTCATCCTCTGTTGTCCCCTTCTCCTCCTGCCTTCAATCTTTTCCAGCATCAGGGTCTTTTCCAATGAGTCAGTTCTTCACATCAGGCCAAAGTATTGGAGCTTCAGCTTCAGGATCAGTCCTTCCAATGAATATTCAGGGTTGATTTCCTTTAGGAGTGACTGGCTTGATCTCCTTGCAGTCCAAGGGACTCTAAAGAGTCTTCTCCAACACCACAGTTCAAAAGCATCAATTCTTCAGCACTCAGCTTTCTTTATGGTCCAACTCTTACATCCATACATGACTACTGGAAAAACCATAGCTTTGACTAGACGGACCTTTGTCGGCAAAGTAATGTCTCTGCTTTTTAATATGCTGTCTAGGTTGGTCATAGCTTTCTTCCAAGGAGCAAGTATCTTTTAATTTCATGGCTGCAGTCACCATCTGCAGTGATTTTGGAGCCCAAGAAAATAAAATCTGTCACTGTTTCAATTGTTTCCCCATATATTTGCCATGAAGTGATGGGACCAGATGCTATGATCTTCTTTGAATGCTGAGTTTTAAGCCAGCTTTTTCACTCTCCTCTTTCACTTTCATCAAGAGGCTCTTTAGATGCTCTTTGCTTTCTGCCATAATGGTGGTGTCATCTGCATATCTGAGGTTATTGATATTTCTCTCTGAAATCTTACTATTTTTTGACTTTGAATTGGTTTATGTATCTGAAAGAGAAGTTCACTGTCAGGCGAAGAGTCAGTCAGCAGGTAAATCCAAGAGGAAGCCACTGCACTGAGCAGGTCTGTGGCTGAGGGTGGGGAGCATACGCCGGGATGTATTATAATAGGAGATATCAGAGGGAGCAGGTCATTGACAGGAGGCTTTGAAAGCATCTACTTAGAGAATACCAGAGTGACAGTCTTCAAAGATGAACAATCCAAGGCATTTTCTTTATCTGTGGCTATTTGGAGTATTTATATTTGAATACATAGGGGACTTTCTTTGTAGCTCAGTTGGTAAAGAATCCGCCTGCAATGCAGGAGACCTGGGTTCAATCCCTGGGTTGGGAAGATCCCCTGGAGGAGGGCATGGCACCCCGCTCCAGTATCCTTGCCTGGAGAATCCCCATGGACAGAGGAGCCTGGTGGGCTTCAGTCTTTGGGGTCACAGAGTTGGATACGACTGAGGGACTAAGGATGGATGGATACCCAGCATAGATAGACAGGATGTTTTGAGATATCACTTTAAAGAAAATAATGTAGTTTGACTTTGAAATTATAAGAGTGTAGAGAAACTGTTGTTTTCTAATTCTTTCTTTAAAAAAACTTTTTATTTTGTAGTGGCATTTATCTTTCAAACTGTGGTTCTGGAGAAGACTCTTGAGAGTCCCTTGGCCAGCAAGGAGATCAAAATAGTCAATCCTACAGGAAATCAAGCCTGAATATTCATTGGAAGGACTGATGCTGATGCTGAAGCTCAAAAACTTTGGCCCCCTGATTCGAAGAGCTGACTCATTGGAAAAGACCCTGATGCTGGGAAAGATTGAAGGCAGGAGGAGAAGGGGATGACAGAGAATGAGATGGTTGGATAGCATACCAGCTCAATGGACATGAGTTTGAGTAAGCTCCAGGAGATGGTGAAGAACAGGGAAGCCTGGCGTGCTGCAATTCATAGGGTCGCAAAGAGTCGGACACGACTGAGCGACTGAACTGAACTGAAGTGAAGTAGAAACGTAGCATATGGTATTGTCTCTTCCGGAGAAAAGTGTATTGTGCCCAGAAGAGAGGTGGCTGGGGTGGAGGCTGCCTGGAATCTCTGTGGGGACATTCACTCCCCTGGACACTGGATGCCTGGCAGGGCTTCACCGTGCCTGTGAGAACCTTGCTCTCAAAACACTTCTCTGATTTGACTCCCTTTGTGCTTGGGGATGCTTATTTACTAACCTTCCAGTAACGAATCTATTTTGTTCCTGGGAGAAGAGGCCTTGGACAGAGGCAGTTTAAGAGTTCCTGTCTATAAAAGAACATCCTCCATGGTAAATTAATAGACTGCCTCTCTAGGTTATAGTGAGTATGATTGACAGGGGACAGCCCTCCTGAGTTCACCCTGCATGGGCCAGATCCTGGACCTTGTTTCATTCACTAAGGTAGGACCACTCTGTCAGGACTCTTGGGAGGCAGCCATCCATCAATTTTTTTTTTTTTTTTGGCTGACATTCCAACCAAATCACTGCTTCCTTCTTTATATATGACAATTATTAGTGTTACCTCTTGTCAGTTAATACACTCCACAGTCCTCCAGCTTGCTCAAATCATTTTGCTGTTGTTGTCTGATCTCCAAACTAAGACAGCAAACATTCAATCAAGTCTATGAAGATATCAGTCATACTGGTTATGGGCTGTCACTCCGGTAACTGCACGTCTTAGAATTTCAACATTCTAAATTGTTAAGGGAAGGACTTTAAGAAATCTTCCTTCTGCTCTTTTCATCTTTGGATACACCGAGTCATCTCAAAAGGTGCCAATCTATCCTGCTTTTAGCGATTCTGAGAATCTATATTCTGTTAATCACCTTTTCTGACAAAATGTCTGTTTCACATGATCAGCTATAGGTTCAATACAACTGAAAATCATCTCTTCCTTTTTGAGTCTCTTTAAAGACGAGCTACAGTTTACTGATCCCTCTGCGCAACACCAAGTAATACGCAGTGTGCCCTCACGCAATTATGTTTAACAGGAACCACTCACACGGGATTGGTTAGGTGGAGCTGGACTCAGTGTCATACAGCAGGTTCATTTGTTGACATAGGGCGTTTTTTTCTAGAAAGTTCAAGAAAAGGTTGTTAAATACAAAGGAAGCTAGTGGAGCTGAGCCCCGGGGGCGGCGGGGACGGTCAGAACTGAACCCAGCCCCTCTCCCCACATGCCTCCTCTGAGTCCAGTGTGGCCAGTGCTCTTTCTTAGAAGGAAGCGCTTCTTTCTTCTTGTGGGGCCCTCTGTCTGAGCATGTGTTGTTCACGTCTCCACAGCTCAGCCCTCAGACCTTCCTATGTGCTCTTCTATCACGAGAGCCTCGTTTTGGGAGAAAAATGGATGTTTTGCATAGTGTTTCCTTATGCATTAGGAATTTAACGTGTCTTTTTATTTATATCATTATTTTTTATTAGGATTGTAATTGGTTGAATTAGAGCACTAGTTTTAAAATTGCATGGGCTTTGAGAAGTCTTTCCAGTCTTAATCTTCCTACAATCCCAGCTATTTTTTTTAGTATGTGACTGCACTTATTCCATTACAGCAGAGGCACCGGTACATAAAGCCAGTTTTTAAATCCCTCATTCACAGCTTCCTTTTTTTCCAGGATAAATAACTCTAAGCGTTTTGGTCTCTCATAGGAACTACTATCCATTCTTTTACAGACGTATCCTGTTTCAAGCCACAGATCAGTATCTTAGAGGTTTGTAGTGAATATGATTGCTGTCAGCCCAGCACTTCTTCCTTTGGAGACAGAGACTTCTTCAGTTCCCTAAAACCTGTATTCAGCTTCTGTGGAGCAGGTGGGCTGAGTCCTGAGGAGGGGACATAGGATGTAGCACCAGTGAATCAGAACGTTTCACTCCCTGGATGTAGGGTCTCCTTCAGAGATGGACGCATGACCTAAGCCAGGTTGGTCATTCCCCCTCTAGGGGTTTTTGCCAACAGTGTTGGAAAAGACCCTGTTTACTGGGATTATGAATCTATCATCCAGAGGTCCCTAGCCTTTATGGCACCAGGGACTGGTCTTGTTGAAGACAATTTTCCCACAGATGGTGTAGGAGTGGGGGCAGTTTCAGGATGATTCTTATAAGAAGCCCTCAGCCTAGATCCCTCACATGTGCAGTTCACAGAAGGTTAGTGCTCCTAGAGAATCTAATGCCACTGCCGATCTGACAGGAGGCAGAGCTCAGGCAGTAAGTAATGTGAGGGATGGGGAGTGGCTATAAATACAGAAGGAACTTCGATTGCATGGCCACCATTCACCTCATGCTGTATGGCCCCAGGGATCATGCTGTATGGCCCTGGGGATCATGCTGTATGACCCCTGCTATGGTCCACATTAGCTTAGACCTTTGAGAAGCACCTTCCCACTAAATTGGGAGAGACTCCCAGAGAACCCAGTCAAGTTGGGAGGAGGGGAGAGGGAGAGAGAGGACGGAGTGGAGGATGGGGAGGAGGGTGCATATGAAGCCAAATGCATTCCTTGGATTTCCTGCTTTCATGAGACAATAAAATTCCTCTCATGCTTACAGCCAAACATCCTGGCCAATACAAATTGAACACAAATTAATTAAATTTGTTTGATAAGAGTAATTAAAAAAATCAAACTAATGTGCAAACAGAGCTTATTTAAAATTCATGTGATGAATTACTTAATAAAGCAAAAAATCCCCCTTGTAACATTTTCATCATGACTTTACTGTTTTTCTCTGAACCATATCTTTTCCTGTAGACAGGCAGAATTCCCAGGAAATGCAGTGCACACACATGGAAATGCTGGGCAGAGGGAAAGGGTGTCACCTTGACTTTTCGCATTTCTTAATTTTGAGAGCATGCATTTTTTCACATTATGGTGACATATTTTTATTTTGTGGTCCTTGATGATTTCTTTGCCTGCCCTTAACCAGGCTTTCTCTGGTCCAGTTGATTGGTGCTTGTTTTGGTACCTAAGCATAAGTACTTCATTACACCCATTTCTACTAAACCTCATCTAAGTTTGTGATTTGAAATCTCTCATGTTTTCTGAAGCATCAGTAAGTGCACTCAGTTGGAATTGTATAGAGCCTGAACATACGACCCCTCTATTTTATTTTGCAAACCACTGGAAATGAGAGTTGAGACCCACGTGGGACACTGAACCCTCCAGGGCTGTGGCAGGTCTGCAGCACACCTTTCTGCAAATTAGAAAAAGGCACCCCTCTCTAAGGATCAGTGCAACCGTGGGCCAGTGCACGTGGGATGGAGAGCGAGGACAGGCTGGGTGTCAAACCCACTCATCCTTGCAACTGAGCTCCACTGGGTGAAAGACCAATCATTAACCATGTTACAGAGACCCTTTTCATCTTCTTGGGCTCCATACGCATGAGCTAGGGTCTAGTATGAGCCTTTTGTTGGGCACATCAAATGAAGGGCAACAAGATTCAGGAAAACTGAGTAATAGGTTAGTGAAATATTAAACTCAGAAAATTTCAGAGGCAGGTAAATCTGAATTTATGGAGATAATACACTGTATTTAAAAGTTTTGGAGTTGGACAGAAATGGACTTTGATCCCAGACTGGCTACTTAACAGGCCACCTCCCTGAAATTCCATTTTTAAAAAAATCTGCAAAATAACGATCATACGATATTTCAGAGAATCTAGGCTACGTCAACTGTAAGATCTGGTCTCATTAAAGAGGTTTTTAAAATGAAAAGACAGCCAATGGATTGTTAATGTTTCCTGACTTCAGAGGTGTTAAGACTGTAAACCTTGTGTATTTTAGAATCTATGACACATGTATCGACTGCGGTTCTTTGCGTAGATTAAATGAGATAATGCGCTTGCTAAGTTCTTGGCACGGCCCAGTGTCAGTGCTCAGTTAAGCTGCAGTGGGTGCAGTTATTTGGAGCTGGTGACAAATAGTAACAAGAGAATAGACTTGACTGAGGCCTTCACAGCCTCACAAGACAATCTGGATGTAGGGTGAGATACTAGAAGCCAACATGCACGGGCAGGTCCAGAAGTACACCTCAGAAGAAGATGAACGTAGGGAAGATGCACAATGGAAAAATAGTCCCACGAGTTCTGCTGATGGAGACCCAGATCTGAGCAATGACCTACCCAAACCCCAGATGTGTAGGAGAAACACTTTTTAAAAGGGTACTGCTCAAATGGTGGGCTGGCGGTCCTTGTTTGAAGGTGAAGCAGGAGAGGGAAAACTTCCAGAATGTTCTGTCAGTTTTTCTAGCATTTGGGTTTTCTTCTTCCCTGCTCACTGACATCTACTTCTGTTACATTTCCTGTGATTTCTGAAGCGATCACTGATTGGCTCCCTGGGGAAAACGCTTCTGTGCTACATCCTCTGATGGATGTTTTCAGTTAGGCCTAGAGGGGTCTGTGGAGGGTGAAGAGGTGCCAAGACGCGTCAGTTAGGCTATTTCACCTGCCTCAGAAGCTGCTGGTTCCCAGACTGGGCGAGCGTGGGCCTCATGCCAAGGAACAGCCATTCATTGTTCTCTGATGCCAAAGACAATGCTGCCAGAGGTAGCACACTGCTGCAGAGAAGCCAATGCCAGGATTCTAATAAGTGAAAAACGGCCTGGATTGTGCCTCTGCTTTGGAAGCCGTCTGTTTCTTTTCCTGCAGTTTAATGGCATTTTTAGAGATATGATCAGTGGAAGCAGGGTGTATATGAATGTGTGATGGAACCTATGATGGGAAGTGGCCTAAATGCTGTTGAGTATGGGGCAGGAAAGTGCAATGAAAATGGCTCTCCTTTCGAAAACAAAGACCTCATTATTCGGGGAGGAGATCCTGAAGAAATTAGTCATTTCTTCCATTTCTGACTTCAACTTGTTTCAGCGTCAGGACTGATGTAAATGGTGTACAGAGAATGACGAAGAAAGGAGTTTGTGGCAAGAGTTTAATCGATTCAGTTTGGGTTGGTTTGTTATAAGAAAAGAAAATAACATGGAAATTTTGGTTGAATGATTATGCCATGTAAAAATTAGATATTATATGGTTGCTCCTGAACTAATAACCTCTAGGGATTTTTAATAATGAAATTCATGGACTTTCCCGGTAGCCTAGTGGTTGAGAATCTGCCTGCCAATGCAGGGGCCACACATTTGATCCTTGGTCCAAGAACTAAGATCCCACATGCCGCAGAGCAACTAAACCCCGGAGCTGCAAGTACTGAAGCCCGGGCGCTCTAGAGCCCATGCTCGGCAACAAGAGAAGCTACCGAAAGGAGAAGCCTGAGCACCACAGCTAGAGAGCAGCCGCCACTTGCCGCAACTCGAGAAGGCCCGCGTGCAGCAGTGAAGACCTGGTGCAGCCAGAAATTAGAAAAAATAATATATTTCTTTAAAAAAAAGAATGAAATTCAAGTGGCAGCTCTGGATCACAACATCAGAGAAAAACCAAATTGCCCAAGAAGACAGTGGCAACCTGCAGTCGAAGCGTGTGGGCTAGCTGTGCAGATCACAGACAGAGCTTCCCTCTCCCCTCGACAGGCCAGTTGCACGTGCACCCCCAGCTTCTCACTCCAGCCTGAGGGTCTGGAGAGAGGATGTGGCCCAGCCTGGGAGCGGAGCTGAGTCATCACCCCACGCACGTCATGGCACATCCGTGCCACGCTCCCACCTCCAGGCTGTTAGATTCACTAAAGGACTTGTAGGGGGATGATAATTCCACTTGATTTAATTTCTCCCTAGGAAAAAATACACTCAGTAATGTAAATCTCTTGAAACCAGTTTCCTTCAAAGTTGCCTCGGAAATTTTAAATATGTGTACAAGTTCCACCTTGTACTTCGTTAGTCTTAACCCTGTGTCGAGATGCAGCGGTGCTGGTGGTGGGGGCTACTCACGGTGGTCAAGCACTGTCAGGGGCTTGTTGCGTAAGGGGGCTGAGTCTCAACGATCCACTTGCCTTGGCCCCACCTCGTATCTAGAGCACATTTTTAAGATGGGTGGCCAGGAGGTGGGTCTTAAGCCTATTATTTGCATAAAATGACTTGAGAGTGACATTGGTTTTATTTGCACCACTGAACTACCAGCCACTTTCTCATTAGCAATAAATGTTTGAGTTTTAACTCTGCTGTGAACTCTACTTATTATTATGCAGAAAACGCAAAGGTTTATTTGCCCAGGGCTCTCTCTAGTACATCTGGACCTTTTGTGTGTAAATTCCAGACATATTGTCTGGAATACCAACTACAGCCTTCAGATCCCTGGCCTGGGCAGCTGTGGGGCAGCCTCTGATTTGCCTAATCTCAAGAACTATGGCAAATTGGATCCATCAATGTGTGTTGTTGCATCAAAATTATGGAGAATTTAAAATTACTTGTGACGGCAACACACTGTACTCAGAGTGAAACACTAAGCCTATTAGAATGGCCACTGCTGTCTTCCGCTGTTTGTATATTTCATTAGTGTTGGAACAGTTTTATTTTGGTTTAGAGAGTTAGATGTTTTCCAAGGGCAAAACTTTATGTCACTTTTTGGGGAGAAACGATTCATAAAATGCCCTCCCCTCTTGTCTCCCCAGGAGTGAAAACAGACCATTAGGTCCTTCGAGTCAGATGACTCTGACAAGCTGGCTCTGAATCCACTTAGGCCTGTTTCCCCTTCCCTCATCATTGGTTTGGGTCACTGATCTCTATGAGAGTCCGATAAACTATAAATGTTATCTCTAGAAAAGTGCTCCTGACCCTCAGGTTTTTTTTTTTTTTTTTTTTTTTCCATATGGTTTTAGGGGTTTTGAGAATTCAAGCCAAGAAAGGAGTTTTACATAGGATTTTAAGAGAGACCAATTCCATTGAAATAGTTACCAAGATTTTAAAAAGTTTTGTGATATAGAAATAGCTATATGTGCTTTTATATAAGTGCATTAAATAACAAGGTCTACTGGTGAGTCTAATAACTACTGTAATTTTGAAGCACTGATGAGTATAAAAGATATTTTACAACATCTGCCAACTGTGCTGTGAAATGAAAATGTCAGTAATTTCCACTGTGACAGGTGCTGGTACTTCTACTGTGGTCTGCTGCTGACATTCATCATTGGACGGAGCGCTAAACTGCAGTTAGAGGTTAGTGAAAATAAAGGTGCATTTTCCCTGCATCCAAGTTGCTGGACCTTAAGTCAAGAACCTCTGAGACTCTAGAGATCCTTGTCCTGGTGCTGGACGTGGCTCGGGGTTTGCTGGCCTCAGTTCTTTTTTCAGGCCGCAGTAGAGAATGCAGGGCTACCTGGTTCCCTAACTGAAATGACCCTAGGCTATTGTGAGTTGCCATATTTTGTAGGAAAAGCCAAAAGGGATGTTCATAGTGGCCTTCTGTCCTGTTCTCACTTACGAGAGCAGAGAGGTCGGGACGAGGGGGACACAGGAGTCAGCTGTACCAGATAACTCCTGTCTTAGCTAGCACAGAGACAAAGCCACAAGGCACCCCCTTGGTGAAGCTGCCCAGCCTGGGAGATGGGTCTCTGTGTGTCTTCTAGCTTCGGGTGAAAGAAGAGTCTTCCTCTCACTTTGACAAAGATCTGAGGCACAGTATTACCGAGGTTGCCTCTTGCCTCAACCTCGCTTTTCCAGGGATGCTCACCTAACTGGGGGAGCTCCATTGGCAGCCCAAGTCCTGGGAGGGCAGAGTGACTCATTTTTGCCTCTCATTCTCCTAGCTACTGAAAGAGAGGAAATGGTGCTGAAAAATGCACACCTGGTCGAAAACGATACGTATAACTCCGGGAGGTGTGAAAGTGCTCCACGGTCCCTTAAAAACATCAACCGTTGCTGCAATAGTACAGTTATGACCAGTTGAGCTATTGCTGGAAAACACCAGGGACAGACAAAACTTGCTCATTGGGATGCTCAGGCTCAGGCCTGTATGAGGATGAACAATTCAAGTTCTAGACAAAAGAAAGTGATTTCCCTGATGAATGGTGGGAGAGATGACAAACTTCCAAGGAGAGGTGCTCTCAAAGTAGCCTCCTTGGCAGGGACCTCCTGAAACTGGTCCTCACGGCTGCTTGGAAGCACATCATGACCTGATTTCACCAGGAAAATGGCCTGTGAAAGAGGCTCGCAGAGTGTCATCTGCTTACCAATTTTACTTCTTGCTTCGTTTATGCTTTCTCCCAGGGCCTTAGCTTCAGCAAATCTGGAGGGAAAAAAAGAAGAAATGAGAGTTTAACCTTTTCTGTTCACCCTAAATTATGTTTTAAAAATAAGAGATTTCTGAGAGGTCTCTGTTATAAAACTTCATGGAAAGGGACATAAAAAGACAATTTAAATGAATGAAATACATTTGGCTTAAGAGCAGAGATAAAATTTGCATTAATTACTGGTGTCATGAATTTTTACTCCTCTCTTCAGTGTAGAACTTCCTTCTCATAGTCTCTAATTTACGACTTTTGATTTCGAATGTTTTATGATACAAAGAAACCAGAGTAAAGCAGGGCTCTATGCCTTATGTGCGGTGTTCTATTAATCATAGTACCAAGATATTAGAGTCAAAGAATATTTAAAGAACTTTTTTTTTTCTTCTGATCTTTTCTCTTTTTTTTCTGACTGGTAAACTATGGCTGGTCATGAGGCAGCCATCATCACGCCACCATCAGCTTCTATAAATCAAGTCGTACGGGACGCAGCCACATGGATTCCTTTGTTTACTGTCTAAGGCTGCTCTCACACTGCAGAGGCAGTTGAGCGGCTGTGACGGAGACTATGGAGCCTGAAGAGCTGAAAATATTTACTATCTGGCTTTTTCCAGAAAAAAGTTTGTTTACTTTTTTTATAGATGATGTTAAACCACATTTTGGAACTATCAAAGCAAGAAAAAAAATAAACCCCTCATTATTCCCCACCCAGAAATAGACCTATTCTGAGATCTAGTTTTCTTTCTAGCCAGTTGTTACATTTAAGATCATATACATATATATATATATATATATATGATTTTATGCTTTGATTTTTTTTCATTTAGCATTGTAAGTCCTTCCCTATGTTCTTAGAAACTTTTCCATTATCTTTAGATGGCTGCCTACTAGTCCCCCAGATGCTGTATTGACATTTACTTAATGACTCCTCTCTATTTTCCAACAGGTATTCTTGAGAAGCCCCCTGAGAGCCCAGTCTTACACTGGACAAGTGTAGAAATGACCTCTACGAAAACTATGCCTTCTAGGCCTACACACAGTGGGCCCTTAGGAAATGTTATTGCTCCATCCGCAAATCTTTCTGGATCCCAGTAAAACCCAGATGTGCTATTGCTTCATCCATAAGCACGTTAGTCCTGCGGGATTTTGTTAGAGGACGTGGGGAGAAGAGGGCTCCCAGGTACGGGAATACCAGAAGTGAAGCTCAGAGTGCCCAGAATGCTCTGGGCTGGCTGGGAAAGAGGCGTGAATTACGTCACTGCTATTTTCCGACCGTGTCTGCTTGGCTGGAGACTGCCGACAGAAGTTTCCAGGGAAGGGGACTACATTTTCTCTCAGCGTTAGGTTTCTTGGGACTCCCCACCCTGGCTCCTTATTAACAGTGTTCAGGCTCATCCCAGACGACATATGTCCCTTCTGCAGCTAGGGCTTGTCGCCTTCTGGAGATGAGTACAAGCCCACTGGATGCCACGCAGACTGAATTCAGCTCAGCAAACATTTGTAACATGGGTGGGTCGCTGTGCTGGGCTCTGGGGCTCAGTCTGGCCTCTGTCCCCTGGGCAGGTAGACTGAGGCTTTGTCTGGGCCACTCAAATGAGGACTATCTTCATCCTTTAAGCTCTGCCATGTGGAGGTGGCGGGCGGCGGGGGCGCTCTAACTGTTTGTTGGTACCACGTCCATCCTCAGCACCTGCGGTTTCAGGGCATTTGATAGTCCTCCACAGCCCAGTGAATGACGCCTCTGACAGCCTGGTCCACAGAGTTCTGGAAGCTTGAGATTCTTGGGAATGAGGAAACTACAAGAGCAAGGCTGCAAAGCTGCTGAGATTTACATCAGTGCTGGAGGAAACCAGGACAGAGCCGGAGAAGGGAAGTTTCTGAAGGCAGAGAGGGCCATCTTTGCAGAGGAGCCCCCACAGGCACGGAAGGGAGCTCCCCGCCCTCCCTGGTGGTCACCCACACATGTCGGGGTGTGGGGCCCGTGGCGAGGAGCTGCTGAGTGCTGTGGTCAACCGTCTTCAAAGAGCCGCCCCACGCCGGGCTGGCAGACACGGCCAGGAAGCCGTGGGCTGTTGTTCCAGGCTCTCTGCAGCCCAGCGCGGAGCTAAAAAGGGCTTTCCCACTGGAGAGGAGTGGGCTGAGGGCTGAGCCGTCTCTGAGAGACCGTTTTCCCTTCGCTCTGCAGCTGTTGCCACCCCAGGCCACCCCACCCACATGCTTTCCTGTTCCTGCGTTGTCAAGACAGACTCTTGCCTGAGGAAGCCCAGCCCTGAAGGAGAAGGAGGGGAGTCAACAGCGATGAGACATGGCTTTGCATTCCTGTCTTGTTCGTCCTGCATCTCCACACTCCCCAGCCCAGCTCTCTCAGAGCCACCCCCTCGCCTTCTTCCTGCCCTCGCCTGAGCTCTAGACGAAAGAATTCATTTACCATGAGAGAATCGCAGAGTGAAAACAATTCTCTTCCATTGGCTTCCACGTTTCATCATGTATCTCCCTGTTTTCTTCCCCCCTCTCTCCCTGACTGTTGCTTCTCAGACTCTTTTTCAGGCTTTTCTTTTGCAATCTGTTCCTTAGATGCTGGTAATGGTCAGGGTTTGGGCTTCCCTGGCGGCTCAGATGGTAAAGAATCTGCCAGCAAGGCAGGAGGCCTCGGTTTGATCCCTGGGTTCAATCCCTGGGTCGGGAAGATCCCCTTGAGAAGAGAAGGGCTACCCACTCTAGTACGCTTGCTTGGAGAATTCCACGGACAGAGGAGCCTGGTGGGCCACAGTCCACGGGGTTGCAAAGTTGGAAATGAATGAGTGACCAACACTTTCATTTTCTTCAGTGGTCAGGGTTTAGTCTTAGACCCTCTCCTCACGACACCCACTCTCTAGGCACTCCACTCAGGCCAGTGCCTTCATTGGCCACCTCTTTGGACACCTTCCAGATCTCAGTCCTGCTTTATTTTCTGTCTATTTGATGCCCTGCAGATAACTAAAACCTATGGGATCCAGAGCAGGGCTGAGGACCTTCCCTGAAGACCTCCCTGCCTTTCTCCCCTCGCTGCTTGGTACCCACACTCGCCCAGGGGCTCATGCCACTAACCTACACACCACACCAGCCTTTGCCCTTCTCTCCATCAGCCCCTTCACTCAGTCCTGGAGTCTTGCCCCCTCTCTGTCCTCAGTTCCTACACTGACATCCCACTGAGCTTCACCCTGCACCACCGGCCCTGAGAGGGTGCTGCCATCTCTCCCCCATACCACTTCAACTGCTACTTGCTGGGCTCCCTGCATTTATGTTGCCTGCCTTTGGGCTATTTCCCACATTTCAGTCTTTGTCTTCTTGTCTAGGGTGATTAACATAAAAAAAAAATGTGTTGACCATTCATGGAGTGAACATCCAATTCGCTTCCCCATCATAAAGACTGGGTCTATGTCCTTTCCTTTCTCTGTTGACTCATTCCTGATATGATACCTTGGCTGCCTCTGTCATATGGTGATGAAGATCCAATTTCCATTTCTATTACACTTTTTAAAATACCGAAATTCCTTTCTATCGTGTCCCCTTTCCCCATCAAGATGGCTGCCCTCTTGCCCCCACCAAGGGCTCCTCCCGAAACAGGAGAGCACTGCTACCCTCACCTACTTCCAGCGAGCAGTTCTCAGGCAGCATCTGGGCTGCTACGCTTACTCAAAGACAATTTCAAATTGTCACTCTCAAGCCAAAAAAAAAAAAAAAAGTCTTTTTGAATACCTTTTTTTATGGCTAGCATTGTTTTAAAAAAAAAAACCGTGGGGAGACTGAGAAGATTCTAATCTAATCTTTGCTCTCAGAGTTCATAATTCTAGTTCATGAGACAAGGCGTAAATACAAAAAACAAATGGAAAAATAATAAAGGTTAAAATTGAAGTCTAACAGGAACCAGGGAACTCCTATTTGGGGTGGACTTTATTTCCAGATGATGATGGTTAGATTTGCTCTTGGATGCTCTTGGTCCAGTTTTCCTGTTGGCGTGATATTGTTGTTCTAATCTCTATCTAAAGGATTCGACTGAGTGAGGGGGGGGGTGCTTTTCTTGGTTGCGTTCACATTATCAACGCCTTCATTTCCAATTGTGGCTGACCTCCCCATTGATTTACTCTTCTGTTACTGAATGGGACCCTGCGACAGGGGATTTAGTTTGTATGAGGGACCCGTCACAAAAGAAAGTCAGCTATGTGGTTCCTGGGCACTGGAGTTAGCCAAGCATGGGGCTTCTAGCCTCTCTTCATGCTATTATATACTGTGACGATGAGTCATGCCTGGAAAATGTAGTGATTTTCAATTGCACTTCTATCTGAATCGTCTCCTATTGAAAAATCCGGCTTAAGAATTGGCTCACGTGCTCCAGTCTACTGGAGGGCAGATATCCTATTAATGTGCCAACATCTTATTTCTGTTGTCACAGGCGGGCAGCACAACTTTCCCCAGGCTGGGGGCAGAGCTGAGACATGCTGGCAACAAGGGGTAGAAATCCCTCCTACTAAGTGACCCTAACGGCTGAGCCACTGATGGTCCCCTCTTGCAACTCGGCATCAACTCCCACACTCTGGGGGAGCTGAGGGAATTTGAGTCATCAAGAGTCCCTGTATTTAGGCTTAGAAGCTACTTGCCATTGGCTAACGAGGCTGAGCTGGACCAAGGCTTGTGTTGTTGGGGGGTAGTGGTGGTCCTAAGCCCTTCTTTTCTGGACTTTTCCAAGTGCAGCACTAGGGCCCTGGGTTGGCAGAGTTACTTGATAAGAGAAGTAGTGAACAGAACGGGAGAGCCCAGGCCCACGGGTTCTGCTGGCTGTGGATAATCAGGAAGGTAAGACTTTATAAGAGGAAGTCTATTAGAAGTAGAGTTAGGGAAGAGCAATTATTTTTTGGCTGTGCTGGGAAGCATGTGGGATCTTAGTTCCTTGACCATAGATCGAACCCTCAGCCCTTGCATTGGAAGCGCAGAGCCTTAACCACTGGACTGCCAGGGAAGTCCCAGGGAATAGCAGTTTAACCACCCTGGGGAACACCACTCTGGTGCATATCTGTATTCCTAGGACCCGTCATTCCTCCAACAGATGGTCCACGTGATGCTCTCGGTCACTAGAGGGACTGGGAGCAGATGGGTTGGTGGGATCAGGGTCACTGCAGACTGATTCCTAAAGAGATGGAGGCCTGGAAGTTTTTCACACTTGATTTCAATGTTTGCTATGGGAGCACTGATTGTAGTTATTTGTTTTCTATGAAAACATCTCTCTTTGTCCTCTGCCGTAAGAGTTATGAGCATGTAATATCTGCTAATTGAATACTCTCTGTGAATGCAAAGGTTCCAATCCTGAGAAAAGAATAGGACCTGGCTTACACTCCCTGGTCCCAAATATTCCTTTAATAATTGGTAACGCTGAACAGATGTAGACATCTTAAAAATGTGGGCTGGTCTGCTGACTTTTCATTTGATTTTAAAAGACTGATTTACTGCTGGGAAAACCTCTTCTCAGAGGGGAGCTTTGTGTGAGTTTCATTAACTCCTTTGCTTTAGGGCCTTGAGGAAGATGGGACCACCATTCGCACCAGCCCGTCCTGTGAAATTTCCACGTGTGTGAGCCCAAAAGCACATCTGTCATGTGGCTGTCAGAACTCTGCTGTTCTAGAGTTAGTGAACTCTGTACTGGAAGCCCATACATCCTCATCTTTTCCAACCGCCCCACCTTCCCCCGCCCCCCACAAACCCATCTCCCGCTGGAAAGACACCTCTAAGCTCAAGAGTACAAGCCTGACCCAGGAGCCGCATCAATTCTAGAACAAGAGACATGACATATTATGTTCTTTCTCAAGGTCTCTGGACAAGCTTTCTGTCCGGCCAGTGGTTTTCAAACATGGTGGCATGTTGGAATTCTGAAACAAATGGATGCTTGGGCTCTATCTAATTCAGTGAGAATACCCAGGGAGTCAGGCCTGGGCTCTGGCAGCTTGTACAAGCTCCACGGGTCAGTTTACCATGAAGCCAGGGCTATGAGGTCACTGGGTACAGGCCCTGAAGCCCCGGGGGTGGACATAGCTAAGGGCTCTAGTGAAGTCACTGGACGAGGCAGCTGTCCTCCAGCCTGATGCGCGTGTCTCCAGACAAACAAGGTGTCCTGCTCCAACACATCCAGCTGAAAATACACAGCCTGCCCCAGGGAGAGGTTTGAAAGGTACGTGAAACCCCCTGGATTCACAGGCTCAAGTCTTCATGGGTGTGCATATTCCAGTTTCCTGGAAACAGAGACCTCAACTTTCACTCGAGTCACTTTATTTTCTCCCTGTGTGACTGCTAGTTGCTCAGTCGTGTTGGACTCTTTGTGAACCCCATGGACTGTAGCCCACCAGGTTCCTCTGTCCATGGGATTCTCCAGGCAAGAAGACTAGAGTGGGTAGCCATTCCCTTCTCCAGGGGATCTTTCTGACCTGGAGATGGAACCCAGGTCTGTCCCACATTGCAGGCAGATTCTTTACCATCTGAGCCGCCAGGGAAACCCACCTTCTCCCTACTCCTTGTTTTATCCATCTATCACTCACATGCCACTTCGGGCTCCCGTTCTGTTCCCTGCAGAGGTAGCCCTCCTTACTGGTAAAGTAGGCTGAAGGATACTTTTTTGTTCTGTTGTTTTTGTTTGTTTTGTGTGCATCTATTTATAATTTATATAAACTGTGCTCTTACTTAGTGCTGCTCTTGTTGGCATGTGCTCAGTAATCCACCGCTGCCTGCTGCACCCAGCTCCCCAACTGTGGCCTGCACGGAGCGCCCCCAGCCTTCTACTCTCCACTTTCCCAGGGATGGACAATCAGCCAGACGGACAAAAGAAGTTGAAGCAGGACAAGAGATTGAGGGTGGTGATGAAGGTTCAGTAGGTACAGCTGCCACAGGCAACAGGAAAGAAGGCAGAGCCGGGAAAAGGAAAAGGGAAGGCCGGCGGCCCTGAGGTCCCAGCCCAGCTGTTAGCCGATGGCGTTTACACTTGGGGGCGCAGATCAGAGAAAGTGGGCTTCCCTGATGGCTCAGATGGTAAAGAATCTGCCTGCGATGTGGGAGACCTGGGTTCCATCTCCAAGTCAGAAAGATCCCCTGGAGAAGGGGATGGCTACCCACTCTAGTCTTCTTGCCTGGAGAATCCCATGGACAGAGGAACCTGGTGGGCTACAGTCCATGGGGTTTGCAAAGAGTCCGACATGACTGAGCAACTAGCAGTCACACAGGGAGAAAATAAAGTGACTCGAGTGAAAGTTGAGGTCTCTGGTGGGTGAGACAAACCCACCGGCTTTCCAGCCCTCCTCAGCCACAAGCAGAGCTGCTGTGGACATCCTCCTCTATGGCCCCTTCTGAGGCTGTGAGAACCTCTTGAGAGCTGCAGTCGACCCTCTGGATCCATGGGTGGAACTTGTGGGTTCGGAGGCCGACTGTACTACTCATTTCGCCTAAGGGACTTGAGCACGTGTGAATTTTGGTATCTGTGCATGCATGCTTAGTCGCTAAGTCGTGTCCGACTCTTTGTGACCCCAGAAGCTGTAGCCTGCCAGGCTCCTCTGTCCATGGGATTCTGCAGGCAAGAATACTGGAGTGGGCTTGCCATTCCCTTCTCCAGGGGATCTTCCCCACCCAGGGATCAAACCTGGGTCTCCTGCAAAGCAGGCAGATTCGTTACCGTCTGAGCCACTGGGGAAGCCCTGGGTATCTGTGGGGGGTTCTGAAACTCATCCCTGCAGGTGCGGAGACACGCTGGCTGTAAACCCAGAAGGGGAATTGCTGGGTCACAGGGGTTGTAGACACCTTCTTGGTTAGGAGGGCTGCTCTGGCCTTCACTGGATTCCTCCAGTGATCTGGGATCCGCGCCCCCGAGTGTAAATGCCATCGGCTAATGGCTGGGCTGGGCCCTCAGGGCCTCCCCTTTCCCTTTTCCCAACTCTGCCTTCTTTCCTGTTGCCTGTGGCAGCTGTACATACTGAACCTTCATCACCACCCTCAATCTCTTGTCCTGCTTCAATTTCCTTTTTCACAGACAAAACAGAGGCCATCTTTAATGCTCCCCCTCTGCTTCCAAATGTATCAGCGTCAGCCCACCTTGCTGTATTTCTCCATTCCGGCTTCCTTCCAGGCCCCCCGCCCTCTGATGGTCCCCACTGCCTGGCTCCCTGGAGCCTTGCTGGGCCAGCGGTTCCCTTGTTTTGTTCCCTACTTTTCTGCCCCTTCTCTTTCTCCGTGCTTGCTCCCCCCAGGAGCTTGCTTCTGCCTGCTGCCTACAACCCTGACCAGTTCTCCTTCCTGAAACAAACTTCTGATCTCCTCAGGCTACTTCCCGTTTTCCTGCCGCAGAAGTCTTCCTCCTCTCACAGCTCTCTGAACACACTGCTGGCCCTCCCTCATTTGCCCAGTTCCTTCTCACCTGCTCCTTCACTCCTTGTACCCAGTTCAAGCCCTTTCAGCTGCCGACTCCCCGGGCACTTTTTTCTGCTGCCTCCAGCTTATTACTTTTTAAGTTTTTGAAAATAAGCTTTATTTATTTGACCTCTTTTTAGAATTTTTGGTACCAAAGAATTCATTTGCAGGGCAGCAATGGAGAAACAGACATAGAGAATAGATTTATGGACACGGGAAGAGGGGAAGAGAGGGTGGGAGGTATGGAAAGAGTAACATGGAAACTTACATTACCATATGTAAAATTGATAGCCAAGGGGAATTTGCTGTATGGCTCAGGAAACTCAAAGAGGGGCTCTGTATCAACCTAGAGGGGCAGGATGGGGAGGGAGATAGGAGGAGGTTCAAGAAGGAGAGGACATACGTATACCTATGGCTGATTCATGTTGAGGTTTGACAGAAAACAAGATTCTGTAAAGCAACTATTCTTCAATTACAAAATAAATAAATTAAAAACAATTTTGGGTGCACTTGTGGCTTCTCTGGTGGCTCAGATGGTAAAGAAGCTGCCCGCAATGCAGGACACCTGGGTTCAATCCCTGGATCGGGAAGATACCCTGGAGAAAGGAGCAGCAACCCACTCTAGTATTCTTGCCTGGGAAATCCCATGGACAGAGGAGCCTGGCAGGCTACAGTCCATGGGGTCGCAAAGAGTTGGATGTGACTTGTGGCATATAGGATCAGAGTTCCCAGACTCGGGATCAGACCTGCACCCCCCGCATTGGAAAGCAGAGTCTTAACCACTGGACCACCAGGAAAGTGCCCCCTGCCTATTTCTTTGTAGCATCTGACACCACTGACAACTTGCTTCTGGGAGCCATCTCCCCTCTTGGCTTTCAGGCTGGTCTTTCCTGCTGGTTCTCCTCTCTTCTCAGCTCCCTCCCCTCCTTTCTTGAAAGCTTCCCCTAAGTTTCTTACCCTCCAGGCTCTTGTACTTTGGGCCTGTTTCCTTGAGAGAGCTCGTCCCCTTCTCATGCTTCCTTGAAGCATTTATAAACATATGATTCTCAAACCTGGAGCTCATTTTAATTCAACAAATACTTTTTGAAAATGTTCTGTGTGCTGCGATGCGGAGTCACACATGATGTCTGAGAGTTCGCGGTCTAGAACCCTCTCTTTTAAACCCTAGGCCCACACGCCCAGCAGTGTTTTCTGTTTGCACCCGCTTGAGGACATGCACTGAATTCAGTCATTAGCTGTAACAAATGATGCACCTCTAAGCTTTTTCTAAAGGGCCTAGAACACAGGCTTTGCTGGACAACCTGTCAACGAATGGGGCTGCCTGCTCTGCTTCTGGCCGGGAGAACACATTAGAGGTGTCTGGGTCACAGGACATGCATGTGTATATGCATCCCGTGACCAAGAAGTGCAGGGCGGCTCTGCAGAGCTGCTGGAGGGCCTGGGGTTCTAAGATGCGGGGTTTGGTATGTGTTGTTTAGTCACTAAGTCATGTCTGACTCTTTTGTGACCCCAAGGACTATGCAGCTCACCAGGCTCCACTGTCCATGGGATTTTCCAGGCAAGAATACTGGAGTGGGTTGCCATTTCCTCCTCCATTTGGACTGTAAGCACTTTTTTTTTTTTTTCCCTTGCCTTTGCAGCAGTGAAATAGAGATAGAGTCCCAGACTGCTGGGAATTAATGTAAGATGTGAGGACTGTATGCAAAGTGCTGGCATGTACAGCCCCTGTTCTAACGTTGCTGGTGACCCAGCTGTACTGGGATAATGAGGCTTAAAACGTGGGAGACAAGGGTACCAGGCTGGATGCAACTCAACCAACGTGAAGCTGCACACACCCCATGCCCTTCTCTCAGAAACCGGACTGGGCGGATGAGAGAAGCAGAGCAGCAAGTTTTCTGGAGGCTGGCCCGGCAAAGCCTTGGAGGACCAGCTGCTCTCCATGGCGGCCTTACCTCTGCTTCAGAATCTGTTTGTTGTCTTCGATGGTAACGCTGTCAGCATGGTCCCTCTTGAAAATCTCAAAAGCCTCCTGGCGTCCTAACGACATTTCCTCTCTCATCCCTGTTTGGAGACACAGGGAAATGGCCTCAGTGACGGCATGGGGGTCCCATTAATTCCGTTGTCTCTTTAGTCAGACCTCAGAGCCAAGCCTGGATCTGGAGGCCCACAGCAGAGAGGCTCCTGACCAGACAGGTGGCCCCAGGCCAGGTGGCCCCAGGCCCTTCCAGCTGGCCACTGCCACCCAAGGAGGAGGCCCTTCCAGGGACACCCGCTGTGACCTGTGGGGCCTGAGCCTGGGCCTCCTCGTGACTCTTGCAGGGCGGAGTCTGGAATGTCTGGTCAAAGGAAATGAAAACCAGAGCCCCAAGCCTTGGATGGCCGGGGACATCTGCCAAAGCACTTTTGGCCATCATTCGGGGCCACGTTTCTCCCCATTCTCCTGTTATGCCCCATTTGGGTTTTCTGTTAAATTTCACCCTGAATTTTCAGGCATCCAGTTAAAAGAAGTCAGGTTCTCAATCACAAGACCCACGAGTGGACAGCGGTGGAGGTTCCTAGTTCACAACTAACTTCAATCTCCTGGATCCCTGGAGCCACTACCGGCCAAGCAGGGTGGCTGGGCCCTGCTCAGTGGGGCCAGACTCTGAAAACAGAGTCAGAACAGCCAGGGCCCTGGGGGTGAGCAGATGGCATTCCTGCCCTGAGGCCTCTTCCTCGCAGCTTCTCAGGGTGAGGCTCCAGGCAGGTGTGGGACCCCATGGTGAGAGCTGCTCGCACAGCTGGATTTTGGATGAATCTATGGAGTCGTTTTCATGCCTCTGCCCGTGGTTCCCTTTGGTGTATTGTCATCCACTTAACTCTATCTTTGAAGCCCTGGCTGAGTGCCGCCACCTCCGTGGAGCTTGCCGTGAGCCCCAGACTAAACAAATCCTCCCTCCACTCTGTGTCTAGCAACGCGTCTGTGACCTGCACAGCCCAGCAGACGCTGCCTCTTCACATGACAGGCCTTTCTCGTGCAACGCACGTCTCTCAGGGGGTAGAGATAATATGTTTCGTGAGTCCCCACTGTCTTGTTCAATGTCTGGCATTTAGAAGGTACACAACATATGTCTGTTAAATGAATCAGGTCAGGCATGAACCAGGAGTGATGCAGAACCTTGCTCTCATTGCCATGGGAACTGGGTCCAGGGTGAGAGGGGCTCGCCTGGGTTATGAGAGAGGTGCATTCATATGGACCACGTGCCACATCTCCTTTTGCCTGGAAAAAACCCATGGTATTCCATCACCCAGCCCTGGGGTGAGGCACTGGACCAGCCCATCTGATACCAATTTAATGATTATTGTTGATAAAAATAGCACCACAGAGAATGTCTGAATGGTGAGGCACAAGACACCCCACCCTTTTCCAATCAGAAGCAAATGGGCTCATCTCAGTCCTATTGCACACTCCTGAGTCGGGTGGGCCTGGGAACGGGTCTGAGCCGTGCTCAGAAAGATGAGCCCTGATGCGTGAGGGACATTAGTCGGAGGGTGCTTTGGCCCAGCAGAGCCTGCCAAGAGCCAAAGGACTCCTTCCACACTTTCCCCCCGACCCTAGTCCATGCCCAACTCTGACAGTGTATGCCCTTTTACTGCGTTACTTTTATGATTTATCATGTGTAGGATTTGTTTTAACCAGAGGGTAGAGGACTGAATCTCTCTGGACTACTCATTGGAAAAGACTCTGATGCTGGGAAAGACTGAGGACAGGAGGACAAAGGGGACGACAGAGGATGAGATGGTTGGATGGCATCGCTGATTCAATGACATGAATTTGAGCAAACTCGGGGAGATGGTAGAGGGCAGGGAAGCCTGGTGTGCTGCAGTCCATGGGGTCACGAAGAGGCTGACATGAGTGAGCGACTGAACAACAACCGGGTTTGGGGAGAGGGAAACTCCACCAAGATCACACTTAGAACCCATCTGCCTGTGGGACCCCTAGATTGCCTCCCACCCAGGAGGTGATGAGAGGGCCTCCACCAGCCAGAGGCAGAGGATGTGGGGTCAGGGTGGAGGTTGTCCAAAAAGCTGTAGAGGAGAAGAGCTCATGGCCTTTTCTCTCCCAGGCTCTGCACTCTTTTGGAGCCAAGAGCCCAAGGTGACAGCTGGGTGGAAAGACCACAGCGAGGCTTCTCAGAGTCCACGGCACTGATATGGTCGTAGGTCCCGGAAGAACTTATAATCAGCGGAAAACCCCACTGGGCCTTTCCTGAGGGGTTGGGGGTTGGTCCTGGCCAGAGGGAGCAGAAGGGACAAGGGACACACAGAGGCGATAAGCCCAGAGGGTAGTTTGGGAGCATTTTGCAGAGAATTTGGAAGGTCGTGTTAAGAAAATTTGGGGCTGGTGCCATGACATCTTGTACACAAATCATCAATTTTCGGAGACTAGAAATTTAGTAAAGTCCACATTATGGGGTAGTTCCCCTGGAAGTATTTGACACTTTTGGTGGTTTAAAAGGCACCTGGGGTCCTGCAGTACCGTGGCTTATTGTCAGGAACGCGGGGGACTCATTTTCCTCCAGCTACAGTGGAGGAAGATTCTGGGACTGGAGTTCTCTGATGGTGATGACCTCGGGTGAATGGGCACGAGAGTGAGGGCTGACGGCTCCGGGAGGTCAAGGTGAGGTGGCGAGGATGCCCATGGACTGAAGGCCAAGAGGCAAGGCCAGGCCTGAAGCCTCTGGGGGCTTCACGGCTTCACCTGGAGGGTGAGGCTGGGTCTACAGAGAGGGGTGTGTGGAAGAGACCCCACAGGCAGCCACAGTGCGTGATCCTGGATCCATTTCACTCCTCCTCTCGTCCACCTCTGCTGGCTTAGAGCCTTTTGGACTGTGCTAAAAGACCAGCTCTCACTCCAGTTTGGGGTCAGCCACAAAGTTAAAAATAAAATAAAAAAGCACCTTTTTTATTTACAGAAGAGATAGCCTCACCTTCCTTCCCTCTCAGGGTTTAGAAAACAGCTCTTTCTGGTCTGGTGACCTCTACCCTCTCAGCGCTGAAAAGAGCAGGAGCTTCTCACCTCGCTAATGATTTATTTATTCTCTCTACAAATATTAATTCATCTTAGGTGCTGTGCTAGGCATGTGACAGAGAGATAAGCTGGAACAAGAAGATTAGAGCGATGGATCCTTGCCCTTAAAGAGTTAAAAGTTCAGTAAGGGAGAAAGGTGAACAAATAATTATAAAAGAAATCGCTGCTTGCTGTAAGGCAGGCTTAGGTCTGGGAAACAAGGAGGGAGGGAGGCCAGGTCTGTCAGGGGGAGTGGGGAGGCTCCTGAAGATGGAGCAGCACTTGTCAGGTGGAGAAGTGGAAGAGATCCCAGGGAAGCAAGGGGCCAGAGAATTGTAGATTAAAAGGGCAACTGGAACCTCCATCCTGTTCTCTATAGTAGCTCCATCAATTTACATTCCTATCAACAGTGTAAGAGGGTTCCCTTTTCTCTATACTCTGTCCAGCATTTATTATTTGTAGGTTTCTTGATGATGGTCATTCTGATTGGTGTGAGGTAACACCTCATTGTAGTTTTGATTTGCACTTCTCTAATAATTAGTGATGTTGAGCATCTTTTCACCTACTTCTGGGCCATCTGTATGTCTTACAGATTGTGATACAGAGTGAAGGAAGTCAGAAAGAGAAAAATAAATATTGTAGATTAATGCATATATGTGGAACCTAGAAAAATGGTACAGATGAACCTATTTGCAAAGCAGCAATAGAGACACAGACGCAGAGAACAAATGTATGGACACCAAGGGGGGAAAGCAGAGTGGGATGAATTGGGAGATTGGGATTGATAGGTCTCCCGCATTGCAGGCAGATGTTTTAACCTCTGAGCCCCCAGGGAAGCCCATAAATACACTACTGTGTACAAAATGGGGCTTCCCCGGTGGCTCAGTGGTAAAGAATTCCCCTGCAATGCAGGAGACGAAGGAGACTCAGGTTTGATCCCTGGGTCAGGAAGATCCCTTGGAGAAGGGCATGGCAACCTAGGCCAGTATTCTTGCCTGGAGAATCCCATGGACAGAGGAGCCTGGTGGGCTACAGTCCATCGAGTCCTAAAGAGTAGGACATGACTGAAGCAACTGAGCGAGCGAATGATATATAAAATAGATAACTAGTGAGAACCCACTGTATAGCACAGAGAACTCTACTCAATTTTCTGTGGTGACATTAATGGGAAGGAAATCCAAAACAGTGGGACATATGGATACACACAACTGATTCATCTGCTGTACAGCAGAAACTAACACAACACTGTAAAGCAACTATTCTCCAATACATTTTTTTTAAAGGGCAACTGGATTAATATCTGTGGTAGTGCCACTGGTAGGAATTAATTTTTTTGCATATCTGATGCTAATCATGGTGCCAAGTGCTTTCTTAAAGATTATCCCAGTTAAACTTCTGTGTGATCCCTGGTCATAATTTCATTTTACAGAGGAGGAAACTGAGGCTCACTCAAAGAAATGGTTATAAAGGGAGTAAAAAATTGCCCAGCTTATAGAGGAAGGTAGATCTACTCTTAGGTCAGTTTTTCCAGGGAAAAGTATGCCCGATAGAGAAGGCAGGTGCTGGGCTCTAAGTGACCTGGTAGCAATAGATTTACCCACGAGCTTGTAGATTATACTCTTATTAGTGCCCATCTTATCTAAAATTCTGAATTCTTTTTTACAGTATCATCGAGGAAACAGAACCATGAGTTCTGTTTACTCTTTGCATAGTTTGCTTCATATGTTAATATGTTCTATTGGTATTTCTAGAATTGTGAGCTCCAGGAGGGAGGGGATTTTTGTCAGTTTGGTTTGCCGCATTATTACTAGTACCTGGATAGTACCTGGCACATCAGTGGGACTCAATCAAATATCTTGTTTTTTCTTTTTTTAAGATTTTTTTTGATGTGGATCATTTTAAAAGTCTTTATTGAATTTGTCACAATTTTTTGCTTCTGTTTTATTTTTTTGGCTGAGAGGCATGCGGGATATTAGCTCCTCAACCGGGGATGGAACCTGTACCTTCTTCATTGGAAGGCGAAGTCTTAACTGCAAGACTGCCAGGGAAGTCCCCAAATATCTTTTGAAAGAATGAATGTTTTAGATGCTTTACATTGTTCCTCTTGGAACAGCTCGCTGTGATGCAATGCAGGAGGAGAAGCAAGCACCCACTGCTGCTAGGGGAGTGGGTCCATCCACTGAATGGTATGATTTTACATTGGCAGGTGGACTGTTTACCACTGAGCCATCTGGGAAGCCTGCATGGTGTGATTCTAGAAATTCAACACCATCTTCTCCCTACTATATCTTACCCTTAGAGATGAATTCCATCTCCAAGAAGCTTTTGTTAAAAATGCAAATACTCTTGAAGGTATCTATTTTAGGGTTAGCCAAGAAAAACTCCATCATTTGTTGACAAGTAGCTAACAGGTCCTACAAAGATGAGACATAAGATAGTGTCTCGGGCTGGTGCCAGAATCGCTGCGGGGTGGGAGGGAGATCTGAGCTTAGAAGGGATGATGCCCTGTGCCTTCTTCCCAACTTTGTTTAGTCTGCCAGACTCAGAGGTCTATCAGTTTTGGCCTCAGGAGCTCTGACGTGTCATGCCATCTAGAACTCTCAGTTTTGTTTCCTCTTATTGGATTTCAACCAGAGGTCCCAGTGCTGAGTCCCAGAAAATATAAATGACTTAGGGAAGCCTGCTGGCTTGCTGAATCACAGAACCACTTAAAACCTAAAGGAGAGCAAACAAAACATCACGGGGTAGTATAAAATTTCAAACAAAACAAAGCAAGAAACAAAATCCCCCCCAAACCCAAAAGGACAGGAGTTTCTCAATCTCAGTCCCCAAAATAGGACATTGCAATTCTGGGTTGTGAGTTGGATGGAAAATATTTCCAAGTCCTGAAGGTGCAACCTCTTCTGAATTTTGATACTTATTAAAGAGCACTGAGGTAGAGATGGCAGTCAACGAGGTGTCCTCAAAACTAGCTTTGGAGCTGGGTTTCTGAAAAGTTCGTAGGTACTGGTCTCCTACACAGTTCTGAATGCTTCTTTTCCTTTTTCTTGCCAGCCTGAAATTTTGTTCCTTATTTTTCTACAGAATGCAAATCCGTATTTTTGGAAGCCCTCCCTGCCCCCAACCCAGGGTCCCATGGAAACCAAATGGAAAGAAAAAACATCGGAAATGGAGAGTTTATGCTGCTGCCGTTGGGCCTGCTGTCTGATTTCCTTTAGTCTGGGGCCTGTGGGCCAGAGCTCATTTTCCTGGCTGCCCCCAAACAACCTACTACTGCTTCAGCTATTGCTTAAAAATTGACAGGAGAAAAATGATGGAGCGTTGTGTTCTTCATGCTGAAAAATGATTTGCTAGTCTGAGCCAGAAATATATTTGCCTTGGGAAAGACATGTATTCATGTGGTGCCTCACTTTCTTCTGACTGAGAAAGGAAGGGGAGAAAAGAAGATCAGCAGGGAATCAGGAAAAGTGGGGTGGATTCTAAGGGGAGGGGGTTCAAGCCCACTGCTGGGTTCTAGATACATGAGAAGACTCAGAGCCGGGAGGGGACAGGCGGGCGTAGGCGGGGAGGAAGCCGGATGAGCGGCGGGATAACCACACCCTCTGTGGCTTGGCGCAGAGGTGTTCTAAGGTGAAGGTAAGGGAATGGCTTTGACGCAGTGCTGTGATGAACACCTACAGTACGTAGACCATGGAAGTGCACATGGGGATGAGAAGAGATAGGTAGGGAAAGAGTGGTTTCTTTGGTATCTAAGTTCCACATGCACTGAAATTTCTCAGTAAGTGCTGACTTAGGTGAAATAAACAAGAATGTGTGTGCGTGCATGCTGTGTGCTCAGTTGTGTCCGACTCTTTTGCGACCCCATGGACTGTAACCCGGCCAGGCTCCTCTGTCCATGGAATTTTCCAGGCAAGAATACTGGAGTGGATTGCCATTTCCTCCTCCAGGGGATCTTCCTGACCCAGGGATTGAACCAGAGTCTCCTGAGACTCTTGTATTGGCAAGCAAGATTCTTTACCACTGCCAACACCTGGAAAGCCCATACAAAAATATCCTTACACAAATAATCAGAAGAGAATCCCACCCTCTAGTGTGTGGAGAAGTTAGCATGAATAGACCGATGGGAGGGAAAGGAATGAAGAATTGAGATGAAAGGAGGGGCTAATCTATCAAGGTGGCGTGAAACATAAAGGTCAGGAGGACCTTTGGGATAGGAGGACCCAGGGAAAAGTCCATGGTCCAGCATTCTTGGGGATGGTACTTGGATGCCCCGAGGGCCAGAGGAAGTGATGGCTTCAGCCAGAAACGTGGGTGAAGGACACATCAGTAACTTTAAGCATGAACAGCAAAGGGTCCTATGATGCTAGACTAAATGAACTCATGAGATCAGGAGGTGCTTAAGAATGGACCGCCTCCCAGAAAACCTAGAAAGGACATCTGAGATACTGCTTTCACTGTCTTGCCCCCGCTGTGGGGCGGATGCTGTCATCTAGGAAGGAGGAGGGTTTCTGCAGCTACATGAAAGACAGAGATGACACGAACATAGCCCCTGTGTTCCCACTTTCCTTTCTCACACCCATGGAAGACGGTGCTAACCAATCACAGTATTCTTTGCTGGAGAAACTAACTGCAGCTCTAGAGTTTTCAGTAGGGCTCTTCAGGCCTAGAAGTCAACTCCCCGAGGCACAGCAGCTCTTCCTAGTCAGTTATCTCTGGCATAACAGCTCTTGCTGTAATAGGGCCCTCATATTACTAGCCGATTAAATGACGTCTGCTGTTGCTTTCATCATTCCTGTGCTTTTAGGGAAAAAGAGTTGCCTTCTTCCATCACCTTAGGGATTGACATGAAGGTAATCCTTGCCAGGGAGCAGCATCGAGCCCTGAATCCCTGAGAGCGGCGGTCTGGGAGGAGACGCTCCCCACCGCCAGGGTGATAGAGGTCACCACAGGAAGCCATGCTATGGCTCTGTTTACTTTGAGGGCCAGAAGCAGCTCATCTACAATTTGAGGGGTTGCTGGGCGGGTAGAGCAGGGTATGGAATCAAGAGGAGGAGGGGAAGACAAAACCACTTAGCCACGACCCAAGTGGCTGCAGATGTGAAGCCCGAAGAGTAGATCTTTTGGAGTGGGGACCAAGGACACTTGCTTAACCTACTTCCCCCCTTCTGATGGACAATTTCTGGAGTGGGTGGATGCCCCCAAAAGCTTTGAGGTCAAAAACCTTAACATTCAAACCAGACGATACCACCTGGGCTAAAGTCCTCAGATGAGGACTTGCCCTGGAGTTTCCTAAATTGCCACATGAAAGACGTTAAAGGAGAACTTTAATTAGTAGATTCTTAGGGGTGGCTTGGAGCGGACTTGGCAGGGAGTGGAGTGAAGGGAAGATTCGAAGTGGAAAGAAAGCCACTGAAACCTTAGGAGACCCACCCAATGGTGGCACCGCATCTAAATAAATCAAATGGGCTCCTGACTTCTTGTGCCAGAAGTCACACATCCCACCAGCAACCCTACCGGGGCCAGGCAGCACAGGCCATGTGAGCTGGACGGGACGAAGGGGCAGCATGTGATGCAGGCTGTTTCCTTTTTGTCTTGGTAACCGGGGCTGGTCCACCCTCCTGGTGCAGCTGTGTCCTGGATGTAGGCCTCAGCAGGTGAGAGAAGGCCCTGTGTGCCAGCCCAGTGGATGGTCTTGGAGCCCCTGAAGGAAGGGCAGCTGTTTGAGCTGCCCGTTTCCAGCAGTAACATAAAACCTTCAGACAGTGGTCCTGAAGATCATCTGCAGAAAACTGTCATTTTCCTAACCCAGGATCTCTGTGGTTTTTTTTATTTTGTGAGTGTTTTTATTCAGGACAAAGTGCCCATGTGGGCTGCTTAGAGAGACCTGTGGGCAGACGTGGGCCTGGAGTTTGGAGAGCAGCCTGGGTCATGTTGGCATTTCTGCGTTTTGGAGTTCACTCAGGAATCTGGAGGCCAGTGATGTTTCCATGAAATAAGACAGCATCCTGTGGCTTCTGCTGCCAGGCTGACCTGGACCTATGGGGTCTTTTCCATCCATTTCAGTCCATAGAAGTGACAGCCGCCAAAGGGCCTCAGTGTCTCATTCCACACTCAATATTTGGACTAACCCTAGGAGGAACGACGTGGGCTCTAGACCTTTGGGGGTTAAAGGGCAGTTGACTGAGAGGCCCACTGAACAGAAAGGTAGCATTTCTCTTCAGTTTAGAGACAGTCTCCAAATTCTGCGAAACCTGAAAAATACTGAATTGCGAGTCTGATGTGTCTTGATCACTTCTAAAGGCCGTGGTTAGCAGGGTTCTGTTGCCTGGATCCCCCCTCGATGAGTTTGGTTCTCATGTCAGCCTGTGCTCTGGGGTCAGTGGTGGTTAAAGCAGAGTCCACATGTCCTGATGTCTGAAAACAAGGCACATGGTCTATGTATGCCTAAATTAGGAACGAACTCCACTCTAGTCTCAAATTTATTTGATACATTTTAAAAAGATAATTAAAGAATCACATTTTAGCCTAGTAGCAAAATGCTCTTTTCCTGCAATGCATGTGGGTTTAGATAAAATTCTGTTTCCCTGGCTTGGAAACAAATATAAGGCAAAATGGAGTTTAGATGCTCATTCCTTCAGGGAAAAAAGAGAGAAACTTATTTTGTGTGTGTGTGTCTTCTATGTGACAGGCATAGTTCACAAATATTAACTCAACTAATCTTCACAATAACTCTGCTGGTGGTGGTGGGGAGCTAGTGCTGGCTGAGAACTCGGTACTACATGGATTATATATGTCGTCTCATTTAATTCTTTCAACTAGGGAGTGTGGGGCCCACTTTACAGGTAAGATAATTGAGGTTGAAGGAGATTAAAAGGGACTCCAACACAACAGTTAGTAAAACAACAAAGCCATAACTCGATCCCAGGTTTGTCTGATTCCAAACACTTCCCTGTGCATATAGCATTGCGAGATGGAAATCATTTGCCAAGTAGAATTAATCTCACAAATACCAGCTAACCACCGTGGTCAGGCTGATGGAGTCAGGGGTGGCAACAAGAAAAAGGCAGATTTGGAAGGGTTGGAATGTGGACTGAAAACCATGAAAAGCATGATGGCAGCTCAGAAAAGCTGGAGATCTCTGTGAAGGGGGAACAGAGGGCACCAGGTGGCTGGGAGGAGTCGCCTCACCTGGGGCCTGCGGGGTGGGGTAGAGATCAGAGGTGAAGGGCAGTTGGCTGACCTGCAGTGAAGCCTTGTCCTTCTGCCATGAGGGCTGTGTGATTTAGCCTGCTATGGCAGGACCAGCTAAGTAGGTATCTTTCCCTCATCTACACGGAGCTTGTACGCAGAAGGGTCTCCACCATGAAAGGATTTGTGCCCTGAAGATGGTTCTGTTGGACTGAAGCCAGGGAGGATGCTCCAGGAAAGAGAAGGGGCAGGGTCCCGGTTCTCAGTGTGGACTTCTCAGAGACTAAGCTCCCGCCCCAAATCAGCAGTGGTTGGGAAAGGAGGTGACAAGGCTCCAGGAGGCCGTCATCTCCCCTTTGACCTCTCCACATCCTAACTGGCGCGTCTCTGGAAAGCATCTCATTGCTTACATGGAACATCTGTTTGTTCACTTAGGCAGCGAGTCAGTGGGTGAAGCAGACCATCTGTTAACAAGTACCGAGTGTCTACTCTATTGACAGCTCGCTCTCCCCTGGCTAGTGACAGATAAATGGAGGAGCCGTTGCCCTTGGCCTCAGGAGGCAAAGCACTGTGGGGCACGGGGAGATCAGAGCTTATGTGACGAAGCACGAGAGTGCTGAGACAGAGGGCCGACGGCAGCGCGGTGCAGGTGGTGTGGGTGTTCGTGGGGTTCCAGGGGGCCATGGTCAGACTGCAGAGGGGCTCTTGGAGGAGTGTTCCTTCTGGGGAAGGTTTTAGAGGAATGAAGAGGAGGAGAGGGAAGAAAGGAGCTTGGCCTGGCACAGTCTGACGGGGAGGACCTGGGGGCGTGGGTTTCCTCTGGCTATGACAGGACCTGGGGCCCAAACGACCTCTAGGGGTGGACAACACACTCCCCACTGTTTGCTCAGGGCAGCCCCAGGCAGAGGCCACTGGGGCTTTCCACAGCCTCCTCAGGCAACTCTCCCCTCTGCAAATGACTGAGGAAGAGCATTATGCTTTAGCATGTACCCTTGGTGATCCTCCCAACCAGGGGCTGGGAAAAGGCCATAGGATATGGAGTGAGAAGCCGTGGATCTGAGTGTTGGCTTCTCTTCAGCTTCCGGACCTGGGGTCTCTGCCATTTACACCGCTCCAGGTCTCAGCGTTCTCCTCTATCAAGTGAAGCTAACAGGACTCCTATCTCTTAATGTTACTGTGAAGGTTAATGAGAGGAGGCAGCACTTGGTGCATAGCCCCCTTTCAAGGCTACTGAATACCTGGGACTTCCCTGGTACTCCAGTGGCTAAGTAAGACTCCCTGTTCTTAATGCAGGGGAGCCTGGGGTTTGAACCCTGGTCAGGGAACTAGAGTCTACATATTGCAACGAAGATGAAAGATACTGCCTGCCCCAACTAAGACAGGGCACAACCAAATAAATAAAAATAAATATAAAAAAACCCTACTGAATACCTTTTGTAATGATGTATTTTCACGGTGATTTCACCTGCCCATCACCCCCACCCCTCAGGCCACTAGCTCCAAAAGGCAAGTGAATTTGCCTTCTGTGTTTGTAGCCCCAGCTCCAAGCTCAGGGCCGGGAACACAGTAGGTGCTCCAAGCAAGGTCTGTCGACTGAATGAGTGGAGCAAGGATGAGATAATATCTTTGGTTAACTTGTTTTTCTTAAAAGCATTATTTGTTAAACTGTATATATATCTCCAATGCAGTTTTCTGTGTATATATTTTACAATAAAAATAAAGAAAGCCGAATACAGCAGCTCTGAATCATTTAAGTCTCTGACAGAGTGAATGAATAAGTATGGAATACCCTATAAAAAGTGAAAGTGTAAAAAATGAGTTATTATTATCACCATAAGTAATAATGAGTCATCTAAGAACCTCCTCGCAGAGAGCTGTTCAGAGCGCGGGAACTACTTTAACACACTAGCAGAATTTTTAAGGTGGCTGCAAATTATAGTTTAGCAACATAGGGAGAGAGAGTGGTTTAAACGGTCAGGCTGGCTTCTTCTTCCAGCCTCTAGATGCTGCAGTGTAGCAGGACTCAGCTCTGGGTGCTCCTATCTTTCAACATGTAATTTCATTCAGTCTCACAGTTTTAGTATGCATTATACACCAAGGGCTCCCAAAGTTCTATCTTTAGCTCTGTCACCTCCACTGAGGGCCAGACTGGGACGTGTAACAGACCGCTTGAAATCTACTTGAATCTCTAATTGGCATCTCAGACCTGACATGCCCCAAGCAGAACCCCAAGTTTCATACTCCTTTCCAAACTCCACCCCAAGCTGTTTCCCCTAATTATTTCCATATCAGTCAATGGCATCACTTGCTCTAACAAACAAAAAAAACCTAGGACTCTCCCACGATTCCTCAGTTTCCATCTAGCTCCGTCGGCACGTTCGGTCAGCAATCCTTTATGATTATGCTTTCCATCTCTCTGCTTCCCCTGGTCTCTTTTTTCCCCCACCCTAAGGCACCTCCTCTGCTCAACTGGACTGTTTCCTAACAGCTTTGGGAAGCTTCCATTTTGCTCTCCTGTGATCTTTCTGCTCCCCACAACAACCTGAGTGATTTCCTAAGAACACAATCACGTCACTTCTCTGCTTTAAATTTTCTGGTGGCTTCTCATGGTCCCCAAGGAATTGAAAGTGAAAGTTGCTCAGTCGTGTCCGACTCTTTGTGACCCCATAGACTAGCCATGGAATTCTCCAGGCCAGAATACTGGAGTGGGTAGCCTTTCCTTTCTCCAGGGGATCTTCCCAACCCAGAGATCAAACCCAGATCTCCTGAATTGCGGGTGGCTTTACCAACTGAGCTATCAGGGAAGCCCTACAAACCCCAAACTCCTCAGCCTGGCAGGCCTCCCATTGTCTAGTTTCTGCCTACGTGTCTTCCCCACCAATCTCCCACTCACATCCCCTTTGCTCGTGTCTCTCCTTGGCTTACTGATCTTTCAGTTCCTCAAATATGTCAACAGTATTCTCGCCTCTGTGTCTGTACACGTGCTGTTTGTCCCTTTTGTCTGGAATGTTCTTTCCCTGAATCATTATGACTATTAACTCCCTGTTCGGTTCTTAGCTCACTCGTCACCTCCTTTGGTCCTCAACCCACCCCTATCGTTTCCTACCCTATTATTCTCATTTTATAACCTTCCTACCACTTGTCACCATCTGAAACTACATGCATGCATTATGTAGAGTAAAAACTCCGCCTAGGTATAGATCTGTTTTCACTACTCCTTCTCTGGTGTTGGGAAGGAAGAAAAAAAAAAAGAAGAAGAAGAAAGGAAGGAAGAAGAGAAGGGAAGAAGGTGGGAAGGAAGGAAGGAATCAAGGGAGACCGGAGGGTGGGAAGGAGGCACTGGAGGAAGGAAGAGCGGGGTACAAGTTCTATTGGAAAGAGGTCTCCTAACAGGCCCCAGATTTGTGCCCTCATCCTGCCTTCCACATCAAGCCCAACCTGCCCCTTATGGAGACTCCTGGGTTTGCAGTCCCTCCTCTCTGCACCCACAATCAGAATTTTAAAATGACTATTCTCTCCCAGGGACTTGCCCGGGCAGACTTGCACAGGCCTTTGTTAGCCCACCTCCTGGGCACCCCCTCACCTCACCCTGCTGCTCTCCCTCTCTCCCTGAGTCTTCACTTGGGTGGTGTTTGTTTTGTTTTTATTTTCTGAATATTGAACCCAGAACAAATTTCTTTCTAAAGGGAACTAACCTGCATTCCACATGAAGTGGCGGGGGGCCTTTGAGAACAGCTCCCATTCCTTCCCCTGGCAAGAAGTTCCTTTTCTTTTCACTTATTTATTCATTTTTGGCTGCACTGGGTCTTCACCACTGCATGCGGGCTTTCTCTGGTTGTGGTGAGCCAGGGCTACTCTTTAGTTGTGGCTTGCGGGCTCAGTACTTGTGGTGCATGGGCTTAGTTGCCCTCAAGCAGTGGGATCTTCCCGGACCAGGGATCAAACCCATGTCTCCTGCATTGGCAGGTAGATTCTAAACCACTGGATCACCAGCGTAGTCCAAGACCTTTCATTTTTAAGACTGAGAAATGAGAATCTTTGGGGCTGTGCTTAGTTGCTCAGTTGTGTCCGACTCTTTGGGACCCCATGGACTGTAGACCATCAGGCTCCTCTGTCCATGGGGATTCTTCAGGCAAGAATATAGGCGTGGGTTGCCATGCCCTCCTCCAGGGGATCTTCTCAACCCAGGGATCAAACCCAGGTCTCCCGCATTGCAGGTGGATTCCTTACCGTCTGAGCCACCAGGGAAGCCCCATCTTTAGGGCTGCTGCTGCTGCTGCTAAGTCGCTTCAGTCGTGCCCGACTCTGTGCGACCCCATAGACTGCAGCCCACCAGGCTCCCCCGTCCCTGGGATTCTTCAGGCAAGAACACGGGAGTGGATTGCCATTTCCTTCTCCAATGCATGAAAGTGAAAAGTGAAAGTGAAGTCGCTCAGTCGTGCCCGACTCCTAGCGACCCCATGGACTGCAGCCCACCAGGCTCCTCCGTCCATGGGATTTTCCAGGCAAGAGTGCTGGAGTAGGGTGCCATTGCCTTCTTTAGGGCTACCCAGCATCATTTCAGGATGCTGTAGGGCTATCCAAGTTAACATCTGTGCCTGGCATTCATACATCCTCAACAAGGAGAAGGAAATTTACCATTATTAACTATTTGTATTATGCCATTCAGGGAAGTTTCTGAAGAATTTTTCTTTCATAGATGCATTATCCTATAGGGATTCAGAGAGGAATACAGCTGATGCAGAAGGCAAGTCCTAAAGATTTAAAGCCCGTATCTTTGCCTAACGAGGTAAGACTATGTAAAAGGTATTATTTGATTTTACTTATTATCAAGATACAACTCACCCATTGCTCCAAATTTAGGAAATAAAAACATGGTACAAATAAGCAGGAAAAAAAAATCACTTGCCATTCCTCCACCTCGGTTTTTCCTATACTTTGTTTAACTACATGGTTAAGATGATAATGTATATACAATTTTGCAGCCTGTTTATTTCACTTAAAATTATCTCACCATCCTTTTTTCTAAGTCATTAAATTCTTCATGAATATTATTACCTTTTACAGCTGTCTAATATTTCTTCATTATAGCCCATTCCCTAATGTTGGACTTAGATATTATTTTATATATATGCTCTGTAAATGCTGCAGCGAGCATCTTGGTGTATAAATTTTACTCCACATTGAATTATTATGTAATTAACATAATTGCATTTACTGAGTGCCCACTATACCCCAGTTACTGAGAGCTGGTGAACACTCCCACTTCCTTGGACAGCGTTCGTCCTCCTGAGGGTGAAGGGCCAGGAGGATCAAACTAATCCACACGGCTAATCAGCTCTGTGAAGAGAGGTGAGGCAGAGTAAGGGGGCAGAGGGTGACGAGTGGCTGGGTGAGCCGATTTTCCTTAGGGGGACTGGAGGAGTGTCTCTGAGAACACGGTATTTGCACAAAGACATTCTGGATTATTTCCGCAGGCTAGATTCCTAGAGGGAGCTTCTGAATTAAAGTTCGTGCTTTCTAGGGAGCCAGTTTACAGTTCTCAGCAGTGCCTGGAAAAAACCCCAGCTGTAGAAAGACACCCTGCTAGGGCATGATCTTAATGAGCAAGTGACTTAATTCCTCTGTTCCTTAGTTTTCTTGTGGGAGGTGGAAATAATTGCACCTGTTTATGTACAGTGTGTGTGTGTGTGTGTGTGTGTGTGTGACAGAGGCAGCAGGGCTGCCAAGTGGCCACAGGGAAGGGACGTTAAGGGTCTGCATCCCAGGAGAATGAGCTCAGGGAGCAAACGTGAGTCTGTGAAAAGTGAAAGATCAGGTTGCTGAGTGTGTGCGGGGCACTCTAGCTGGTGAAAGCATAACTGAAAGAGGTTCCAGAAGGTATGGCACGAACACAGACTGTGTCTGGCACGAATCGGGTGATCTGAAGGAGAGGAACTCAACCTCTCGAGAAGAGCTGACCGACAGTCGGGGCTGAGAAGGGAAGCTCTTAAATGACTGGTCACGTAGTGGTGCCCCGTGGCTCGTGACCTTCAAGAAGACACTACAAAGAAAGCCTTTTTTCCTTTGTGAGTCTGCAAATAGGTGGTGTCCTTGGTTGTCTCAATCATAAAATGGGAAGAGCAATGTCTCCTGGCTCATAGGCTTGCTTGGGGGATTAAGTGGGCTTGAAATTTGGAAAGAACATGATGCCGTGACTTGTTCACAGAAGGTTTTTGATAAACGCTTGTTTCTCTCCCTCGACTTGTATAAGCGTGTGGGAAAGGTTCTGGGGCAGTGAGAGAAGGGGCAGTGGTCTAAAGCACTTAGAGTGGGGAGGGCTTAAACCCCAGCGCCGAGAGCTGGATTGTTTATTTGCGGATGCACCAGCATTTGGGTTGTATCTTTTTGAGATCTGAGATCTGTAGTAATAATAGAGATGCAGACATAGAGAACAGGCATGAGAACGGGGGTGGGGGGAGAGGAGTGGATGAATTGGGAGATTAGGATTGACATATATTTACTACCATGTGTATAATAGATAGCTGGCAGGAACCTGCAGTTTAACATGGGGAGCTCAGCCTGGAGCTCTGTGATGACCTAAAGGGGTGGGATGAGGGGTGGTGGGAGGGAGGTCAAAGAGGGAGGGGATATATGTATACTTATAACTGATTCCTGTTGTTGTACAGCAGAAACTAACACAACAGTGTAAAGCAATGATACCACAATTTAAAAATGAAACATTTTGTTGCATCTAAGACAACATCTGCTAATGTTGATAGAAAAACTCCAAGGAAGGAGTTTCAAAGGCTTTGGCTGATGGCTGATGATAAGTAAAGTTATCAAAGGCCTCTATTGTAGCCTCAGACATAGATGCTCTCCTTATCTAAAATGATCCACCTAATTTGGAAAGCAACTCAAATTGTATATTTCCTTTGGGTCTTTCCAGCAGTGTTTCCCCTTCAGCTCCAAGTCCCTCCACTGCCACAGGTCCTGCTGTAATCTCTCTCTCCTCCATCATACCTTTCTGATCCAACTGGAGGCTCTTTGTAAGGTGGGGACCAGGTGGACCCTGCTTGGGTCTTGTGCATTTGTCTGGGTTGAGAAAAAGACAAGACCTGCCCGCCAGTACCATCCTCGCCTCTCCCAAATTCCAGGGATGTCCTGGCTCCGGAGGCACCCAAGGGAGGCCACAGATCGGCTCCAGCTCCTGCTGGCCTCGTGGTTCCCACTTGTATTTCTCTTCTGCTCTCTTTGCCTCATCTCTACACGTGGCAGCAGCACGTGCACAGCTTTTCTCGGCACTTGCAGTAGTAGCTCTTCTCTGACTTCTTCCCTCACTTTCTTTTTTTTTTTTTTTTCATCCTGTCTTTTCTTTAAGCCAGAAGCAGAACCAGATTGCGGAAAACAACGCCAAGGGCACGGGGCCCTGACTGCTGCCATCTGCTGCAAAGGCAGGAAGAGGCGGGGGAGGGAAAGGGTGCTAAAAGTCAAGTAGCCTGATGAAGAAGAATCGCAGTTTGATTTGCCTCTTGGGTTGGCGTTCATCTGCAGTGGAAAATGTTCCCTGGCAGATGCTCTTGGACCTGGTTAACTGTTTGCAGTCCAGTGGCTGGGGAGAAAGACTGTCCCCTCTGCCTGGGCCCAGGAAGCCGTCTTTCACTCCACTGGGTCCACTAATGAGCGCTAGGTTGCCTTGGGCAGTAATTTGCTCTTTGCAGACCAAAAAAAAAAAAAAAAATGTGAAGAGTGAGTGGGCTGAAAGCCCCCCTGGCTGGGCTTCCTCTTGTTACAAACAGCCAGTCTTTGAACTTGTAATTATGAGTCATGGGGCTCCCAGTCTGGTGCAAAAGTGACTCATTTTAAGCAAATTATCAGTGCTTTCCCTGTTACCAAATGCTAGGATCAGTCATTCTGTATATTTAAAAAAAGGAACCGTTTTATTAAAAGAGCAGGATGCGTGGAAGGAGAGCGAGCTGCACGGTGCTTTCCAGATGCATGGACCCAAGTCAAGCTCAGGCCAGTGCAAGCCAAGCAACAAAATAAACAGTAAAAATGGCACAGAAAGCCAACGATCAGGAAAATTCGTTTCAGAACAGATGCAAAAGCACCTCTTTCAGCCAGCAGCATACAATTCCTGTAGCGCTGTGGTTCCTGGACATTCTCCCCTGCCCCCTGCCAGCTCACTTGGACCTACTGGAATTGAGGTCAAGGAAGAAATATCTTTCTTTGGGTTGATTTAACCCACAACGTTGTTGAAGAGTCCATGATGAGAGATACCTCTGAGTTGCCCAAACCTGGTGACTTAGACAGATGGACTTACAAACACAGCAATCACAGTGAATAAATGTGATCTAGAGATGAGTCTGTGGTGGAAAGAGAATTTCAGGGCCTTCTGTTCCAGAGCTTTCTCCCGAGGACACCTGCTATGTTAATGGTCTTTAGCTGAGGAAACATTTGAAATGATCATTTCAAACGATCAGTTTTGTCAGTTGCAAGAGTAGTAACTGCTCTGAAAAGACAATTTTTCTTCTCTGATGCCTTGGGCATGACGAACACTTCCCAGGACCACAATAAGGGGAAATGGGACCAGAGAGTGGATTCGTGTGTGTGTGTTTTGAAAAAATGGCTTGAAATTTCTCATTAATCCCTTTAAATAGCCTCTTATATACCCATACCACTGTAGGAAGATTCCATAAGCTACATGGGGAACTTGGCTCTGAGTTAAGTTGTCTAACTTACAAATTTTACATCCTTTCTAGATTATTTTCAATTTAAAACAGCCTTTCTTGTTTTTTGAAAACATCATTTCTCATCCCTTCCACAGAAACCATATACCAAAAAACTCTATATTTGTATGTTCCCAACTCCCCAGGCTAAAAATCCACTAATCAATTCTCAATATTTTTGGAATATCCATCTTTTATGCATTCTGCTAATTACAGTAACTGATAAAGAGTCAGCAGAAGCCATAAAAAGTAAAGGCAGAACATAACTGTCAACAATCTGCTCCTAATTGGGAATTCCAGAACGTATTTTCAATTCTCATACCTCTTGGTCTCTCTGCAGTATTTAAATATTCCTTAATTATTAAAATTTTTCTCTCTAGCATCTCCACATAGTTCTCTCCTTGTCCTCCTTCTGTGTCTCTGACTGATCACTGCAAATCTCTGTTACTGGCAGCTATGCTGCTTGCCCATCTAAGCGGCACAGCTGACACCGAGGAGGTCAGTGGGGCGGAGGTGTTGGATTCTGTGAATGCTTCTGATGGAATCTGATGACATACACTGTGTGAGTGTATACTAGAACTCTTGAGTTGCAAATAATGGAAAGCCAAAATTTAAGATGACCTTAAAAAAGGGATTGTATTAGTTCAGGTAACTGAAAAATGCAAAGGCAATGCTAGTTTCTGGCATTCTTTGATACACAGATTCAAAAACCAAAAGAAAGAAAAGATTGATCTGAGGAAGTTGCTCAAAACACAGCACAGATATCTAAAGAGATGCAAAATGTGAGAGACTGCAATGTGGAAGCTAGAACAATAAGACCTAACAGATGTTTAGTAGGTGTTTCCAAAGAATAAAATAGAATTGAGGAGAGTCAATATTAAAAGAGATAATGGCTTTGCATTTTCCAGAAATAAAAATTATGTGAATCCTGGTATTCAGGAAGTGCAATAAATTCTGGACAGGAAAAATAAAACCAAAACTCATTCCCTAATAATATTGATACTGAGAACACCAAAGACAAAAATCTTAAAAGTAGTCAGGGGTTTTAAAAGGCACATTACTTACTAAAGAAGGACAACTAGATTTACAGCAAACTTTCCGATTGTAACAATAGGAAAAAAGACAGTAAGACAGTAGCTCAAAGGTATTGAAAGAAAATATGTACCAACCTAGAATTCTATTCTCAGCTAAATTGACATTCAAATCTGGGGAACAGAATGCTTACTTCCCTCTCTATCCTTAGAAAGTTTACTTAGAATGCTTACTTCCCTCTCCATCCTTAGAAAGCCCAGTAATCTTTACCCCAGCTACACAAAAATTTTCACCAGTATCCAAATACATTATATCTTCTCATGAAGCTTTTGGGCTTTGTGATGCTGCCTTCTTGGCCTGGAATGCCTTTTTCCACATGGCAGGCTCCAATTTATTCTTGTATTTTACTTCATGAAGAAAACGTTGAATGTAAAAGAAAGAAGGAAGATGCAAGAAGAATTAGTAAAGGCAAGTAAAGTTCAACAAATAAAGGAACTAGGAAGATAAATCTAAATAAGCAGTGCCTGTATATAACAATACTAATACTATTATTAATTTGGAATAAAAGAAGAATGAATATAAACCTGGTAATATGTTGAACACCTACAATATTTAAGATAGAGAGTGCTTAGAATTAAAATGTTCTAAGTTCTTTTGTTTAGGAAGGGGTAGAACTATTAACTTGCATTTTATTTCATAAAGTAAAAATTGTTAAATTTGAGAATAATAGAAATAGTCTATGAAATGTCCAAGTCAATATAAAAATAAAAGAGAAAAACCCTCAATAAATCTACTGAAAGTAGGAAATAAAAATAGAAGGAAAGACAAGTTACAATGAATAGAAAAGAATAAATTAAATAAAACTAGAAATCCAAGATATTAGTAATCATAATAAATGGAAATAGATCAAATTCAGTATTATAAATAATAAAGACTGTCAGATTGAATTTTGAAAATAAAGATTGAAAGTAATAGGAATGTAAACACTAACCAAAGGAAAGCTAGTGTAGCAAAGTTACCATCAGGCAAAATAAATTTTAAGCCAAGTTCATTGTTAGGGGCTAATAGGCTCACTATGTGTTGATAAAAAGAAATCATAAAGCAGATACAATAATTCATAAATTGAAAGCACTGATAATACAGCAACAAAATGGACAGAACCAGGGTAAATAAATTACAAAAAAGTGGCTAAACCCATTATTACAGTGGAACCTTTAAATATACCTTCTCAATAATTGAAAGATAACTAGACTAAATGAGTAAAACTGTTGAGAACTTGAAATAATGTGATTAGTGAGATCAAGCCAAAGAACACACAAAAATCCTATATCCCCAAATGGAAAAACATACATTTTTTTTGAACATACATGGAACATTGACAAAAAACAAATATGTACGAGGTCCCAAATCAGGTCTCAACAACTACAAAGATTTAGCCATAGAAGCCAGGTTCACTGATGACAGTGCAATAAAATTAGAAATTAAAAAAAAACAAAAAGATATCTTTAAAAGTCCATGGGAATTCCCTGGTGATCCAGTGGTAAAAATTCACCTTGTAATGCAGGGGATGTGGGTTTCATCCCTGGTTGGGAAACTAAGATCCCACATGCCTTGGAGCAACTAAGCTCGAGCATGGCAGCTACTGAGCCCACACGCTCTGGAGCTTGAGTTCCACAACTAGAGTCAACACACCACATCAAAAGATCCCGCATGACACAGTGAACATCCCACATGCCGCAACTAAGACTCAATGTAGCCAAATAAACAAATAACTTAAAAATTAGTACTAAAAAGTCCGTATGTTTGATCATTTATAGAACATCTCAAAATTACTTATGGGTCAAAGAAAAATCAAGAAGGAAAGTAGACAGTATTTGCATGTGTGCTAAGCCACGTCAGTCATGTCTGACTCTGTGCGACCCCATGGACTGTAGCCCACCAGGCTCCTCTGTCCATGGGATTCTCCAGGCAAGAATACTGGAGTGGATTGCCATTCCTTTCTCCAGGGGATCTTCCCGACCCAGGAATCAAACCCGTGTCTCTCACATCTCCTGCATGGGTGGGTTCGTTACTACGAGTGCTATCTGGGAAGCCCTTGATAATATTTATTACAATGTTAAAGTTTTCATACCAAATCTTGTGGAATGCAGCTAAAACAGTAATTAATAGCAAATTAATAGCTTCAGGATTCTATCAGAAAATAAGGAAGACTTTAAGTTAATGAAATAAGCACATATCTTGAAAAGGTAGAGAAACAACATCAGGATAAATCCCTTACAAGAAAGAAGTACATTAGAAGAACACATCTGTTCTTATGATTCCCCTGCTTAGAGAAATATCCTGCTCATTTCCCACTCTGCCCTCATAGAAAGCCCAAGTTCCACCTTCAATTCCCAGCAATTTACTCTGGGGTTAAATTTTCACGAGTGTCTAAATATACTGTATGTTTTCATGCTTTTGCAATACTGACTCCTTGGTTTGGAATGCCCTTTTCCACATGGTAGGCTCCAATTCATTCTTCTAATTTCAGTTCGAGTGCTACCTCTTCTTGGGTAATCCTTCATAACTCATCTGGGTAGAATTATTAACTTCCTTAATGCATTCTTTTACAATCATTTCAATATAAAATGCTTTTTAATTTGAAAGTGAGCATGCATGCATGAATAAAAGTCCTAAACCAGGTTGTCAAAGAAGAGTTTTTGGAAGACATCAGCTTTAGACTAGAACTTGCTTAAAGCCGAGCCAGATCTTGTTTAAGGCCAAACTTAATAGCAATAGGAATAACCTCAGCAATAAATCATACTTAAGATTTACTGAACACTGCTCTGTACCAGTTAATAGTTCAAAAGAAGTATTCTTCATGGGCAGATGACTCAGATGATATGAGTGAGGCTAACCCTGTTGGTTGGCTAACCTAAGAATCAGCCCTAATCCACTTCACCTTTGCCTTCCTCTCACTCTAGAAAACCACTGTTCAATAAAAATATACTGCAAGTCATTTATACATAATTTTAAGTTTTCTAGTAGATATATTAATAATGTAAAAAGAAAGAGGTAAAGTTAATTTTAATAATATATTTTATTTAACCCAATATATCCAAAATATTATAATTTCAAAATGTAATCAATATTTATAAAATTAAGATATTTGCATTTGCTTTTTATGATAAATCTATGAACTTATTTTATGCTTATAGTACATCATAATTCAAACACTGAATAGACATCGAAAACATGACCTATATTTATATTTCATAGAATTTACAATTTTCCTAAATATCCTTAAAGGTTTTCCAGTAGCATGCCATGTTCTCTGTCCATGGGGATTCTGCAGGCAAGAATACTCGAGTGGGTTGCCATGCCCTCCTCCAGGGCGTCTTCCCAAACAGGGACAAAACCCAGGTCTTCCACATTACAGGCAGATTCTTTACTGTCTGAGCCACCAGGGAACCCTATAAATACTGGAGTGGGTAGCCTATCCCTTCTCCAGGGGATTGTCCTAACCCAGGAATCGAACTGGGGTCTCCCGCATTGCAGGTGGATTCTTTACCATTTGAGCTACTTGGGAAGCCCTTCCAGTAACCAAAATGAGGGCTAAAAAGTATTGTCTATTGATAGTCACATCCATATTGACAGAACTGGTCAATTAAATGTGTATGTCTAGTACTAGAAACAATGCATGTGCCTATTGACATGTACTACAATATTAAAATCTTGTATCACACAATGATTAAAGTATAAGATTAAAGTGAAATGTACTCCTACCAAAACAACAAAGTTGTAGCTAATGGAGATAGGTTTTTTTTACTGCTTCCATTTTTATATTTGAATTAAATAAAATTATTATAAATTAATAATAGAGAAATTAAAGTTAAATAAAATTAGAAATTCAGAGCCTTAGTGGCTCTAAGAGATTAGTGGCACTAACCTCATTTTGTGTGTGCTTAGTCACTGAGTTGTGTCTGACTCTTTGCAAACCCATGGACTGTAGCCCACCAGGTTCCTCTGTCCATAGGATTCTCCAGGCAAGAATACTGGAGGGGTTGCCATTCCCTTTCTCCAGGGGATCTTCCCGACCGAGGGATCGAACTGGGTCTCCTGCATTGCAGGCAGATTCTTTGCCGTCCAAGCTACAGGGAAGCCCAACTTCATTTTAAGAACTTAATAATCACAGGTAGCTAGTGGCTACCAAATTGGACAGTTCAGCTATAGAGGCTAGAAAAGCCATACATCCATGTTCCCAGACTTTCTAGCACCTTAGCATAGCTGTGTAACACGTTTTTGACCAAAGAAAATGCATGACCACATTTGGAGTGGCCTTCTGGGAAGTCTTTTGCTTTCTTGATAAAGGGAAAAAGTCAAGAATCTGCTAGCACCATTCCCTTATCTTTCTTCTTACTTTGCATGTGAACATTATGTGATGCCTGGAACAACAGCAGACCACTTGTTGCCATGGGGCAACTCATATGAAGATGAAAAGTCTACACACTAACAGAGAATAAAACTTGCACCTGAAAGCATTCCATGCAAGAAAAGAGACAATCAAGCAGTCTAATAGAGTAGAAGAACATGTAGAAGAATAGTAATAAATTTGCAGAGATGGGGTAGAGCCAGAAGATGGAGGGTCCCCTGGATACCTCAGCTGAGAAGCCCTGAGTAACGTAACTGTATCTGTCTTATGGACCTTGTCATGTTCTGTCTTTTCTATAACAGTTTATATATATATGTTATTTTTTCCAGTTACTAGATTATAAAGACTGAGAACTTTTACAGAGAAAGCATTCAGTAAATATTCATGAGCTGAATGATCAGATATAGAACTGGAGGGATCAAGAATACCTTTTCAGCACAGATCAGATGTTTGAAATGAAAGAAAACCCAGCAAGCTAAAGCCCTGAGTAAGAAATCCCATTAAGGGTTCCTGTGTTAATGTGCCAAATAGAAAGCCCTTAGCCTAACTCTTCTATGCTATAGACACCCAAAACAAAAAGGACAACACTGAATTGAATTTTGCCTAAAAACCCTCTCCACTTTCAACTTAATTACTAGGTTGTACCTTTATCCTTCCTCTGACATTGGGCATCTATTTCCATCTCTTTGAACATGTAGTACCTAACCTCGCTTCTGTCCTTATTCCTCTGAACTAAGCTCTCCCGTTTTCTCTCCTGTATCTCACTTCCACATCCCACTCCCAGTGTGAGGCCTCTAACTTACAGCTCAAACACTGTTCAGACCTCTACTGGCCAGTCTGCCGCCTGTCTCATCAACTCCAACTTACAATTCAGTCAAATTCCTCTGACTTTATATTTTACAGGACATGTGATTTTTTTTTTCAGATTTTAAAATAACACGTTCCTTATAGAATATTTGGAATAAACTTAAAAAAAAGAAAAATCTTTAATCTGACTACCAAGTGATAATAACTATATTTAAGTGTACTTTCCTTCAGACATTTTTCTATACACGTTGAGACTATGTAACATAATTAAAATTGTATCATAAACAAAGCTTGCATTCATCCTTTTGATTTCTCATCACACCACGAAACGTTTCCTGTGTAATCAGAAATGCTTCAAAAGTGTTAAAAAAAAACAACCAACAAATCACGTGATATTCCATCTGATGGCCGCTCTTTAATGTAACTGTACTTTTATGCCATCAGTTCTCTTTTCTGATTTCCCATGGTGACTGCCAATTGTCTTTTGCATTAAATAAAAAGTGTGACTCCCGGACCCTGTCAGGTGCTGTCATTCTATGTCTGCCTCTACCCTCCAGCTGGTGTTTCATGTTCCAGCCAAACACACCAGCTCTCTCCTTCGCACACAGCTCGCCTCTTTGCCTCTGAGCCATCCTGCATTTTCTTCCTCTTACATCTCTCTCTTGTCAAATCGTTGCTCTCCTTAAAATTTACCTCAGGCGTCATTCCAGTAACCTCCCACCGTCCCTTTATATTTCATAGGTCCCAGCTTCTCAAATGTGCACGTTTATGACTTGGTCTGTGTGTAGCTGGTCATATATATGTTTCTACCCCCATGAGTTACGGTCTGACAGAGGGTGGGGCCTGCATGACGGGCCGAGAGCAGGAGGAGCGGAGCTGGAGGGTGGGGAGCCCCTTCTTCTTGATCCCCGCCCCTCTAATGCACTTTGCAAGGTCTGGTCAACTTTAGACGGGAGACCAGACCTCATGTTCTCATGCTCAGGGCTGAGCAGCAGTGGGGAGGGGCTCATGCTGGCCTGACTGTGAGTAACAAGAGAGACTATCAGGCATTTGGGGACCATCTGCATTTCCAGGCTAAATGAGAACATATTTATTTTGGCTGTGGAGTATCTGGAGGATGAGGGAACCTCTGTGCATATGGGAGTCTTACCCCCCCCCTTTTTTTTTTTTTTTTTTGAAAAAGTGATCTCAATTAAATCCTATATCTGCTTTAGATTAGCTGGTGTGTGAAGTACAAACTTGTGCACTAACTGAAGGGTCCCAGTGAAGGGTCCCTACTTTTGTATCTAATGTTTATCTCACACGACTCTTCTTTCATAATTGAAAGTTGTGAGCATCTTCACAACTTTTGGTTAAAAGCTGAATCGAATATAAAACAGCCACTAGCCTCCTTGTCCTTAGCCCGGTCAGGCCATCACTTGGCAGCCGGTCTTGACACAGCCTGGAAGCCAGCAGGCTGAGGTGACCAGCCAGGTAGAGTGTTTGTAAGCACCACTGAGTGACGGTGACCCCTGAGATGGTTACAGCTTGCTGAATTCTGCGTAAGGATACACCTACGACGGATGAAAGGCCTTTCAAGAACTGCCTTTTTCAACTGATCGTTTTTACCCTTGTTAATGGACAACAAACTCTAGGTTCCTGAAAGCATGACTGCTCCAGTTTATGGCAAAAGAAAGCTACATGAAAACCAGGTTTTGTGCTTGTTAGCTACCTGAGCAAAAAGCTAGATGGGAGCTGGCAGCTTTAAGATGTATCAGTAGATTTGATTGGTCAGGACACTGTTCTGTCACTCACTTTCCCAAATGTTTCTGGCTTCACCAGATAGCTGTGTATTTCTTGCTTCCAGGACAGGTTGTGGACTAACTCTTCTGCTTCCATAGTAAATGGGATGCCATAGCCTCGATATGTACAAGCTGTGAAGGAAGTAGCTCTATTATTTAGCTGGTAGCATCACTGGCCATGAAGTTATCAAGGGAGGGCACTGGGGAGAGGTCAGATATAACCATAGGGTGTGATGGACACATCTTTGCAAATGAAGAATTTTGGACAAGTAATTTTGGATGAGATATAAGCATCTGAATGCAGAGTTCCAAAGAATAGCAAGGAGAGATAAGAAAGCCTTCCTCAGTGATCAATGCAGAGAAATAGAGGAAAACAATAGAAGGAAAGACTAGAGATTGCTTCAAGAAAATTAGAAATACCAAGGAAAAATTTCATGCAAAGATGGGGCTCAATAAAAGGACAGAAATGGCATGGACCTAACAGAAGCAGAAGATATTAAGAAGAGGTGGCAAGAATATACAGGAGAACTGTACAAAAAAGAGCTTCACAACTCAGATAATCACGATGGTGTGATCACTCACCTAGAGCCAGACATCCTGGAACGTGAAGTCAAGTGGGCCTTAGAAAGTATCACTATGAACAAAGCTAGTGGAGGTGATGGAATTCCAGTTGAGCTATTTCAAATCCTGAAAGATAATGCTATGAAAGTGCGGCACTCAATATGCCAGCAAATTTGGAAAACTCAGCAGTGGCCACAGGACTGGAAAAGGTCAGTTTTCATTCCAATCCCAAAGAAAGGTAACGCCAAAGAATGTTCAACCTACCGCACAATTGCATTCATCTCACACGCTAGTAGAGTAATGCTCAAAATTCTCCAAGCCAGGCTTCAGCAATATGTGAACTGTGAACTTCCAATGTTCAAGCTGGTTTTAGAAAAGGAAGAGGAACCAGAGATCAAATTGCCAACATCTGCTGGATTATCAAAAAAGCAACACAGTTCCAGAAAAACATCTATTTCTCCTTTATTGACTATGCCAAAGCCTTTGACTGTGTGGATCACAATCAACTGGAAAATTCTGAAAGAGATGGGAATACCAGACCACCTGACCTGCCTCTTGAGAAACCTGTGTATGCAGGTCAGGAAGCAACAGTTAGAACTGGACATGGAACAACAGACTGGTTTCAAATAGGAAAAGGAGTACGTCAAGGCTGTATGTTGTCACCCTGCTTATTTAATTTATATGCAGAGTACATCATGAGAAACGCTGGGCTGGAAGAAGCACAAGCTGGAATCAAGATTGCTGGGAGAAATATCAATAACCTCAGATATGCAGATGACACCACCCTTATGGCAGAAAGTGAAGAGGAACTAAAAAGCCTCTTGATGAGAGTGAAAGAGGAGAGTGAAAAAGTTGGCTTAAAGCTCAACATTCAGAAAACGAAGATCATGGCATCTGGTCTCATCACTTCATGGGAAATAGATGGGGAAACAGTGGAAACAGTGTCAGACTTTATTTTTGGGGGACTCCAAAATCACTGCAGATGGTGATTGCAGCCATGAAATTAAAAGATGCTTGGTCCTTGGAAGGAAAGTTATGACCAACCTAGATAGCATATTCAAAAGCAGAAACATTACTTTGCCAACAAAGGTTCATCTAGTCAAGGCTATGGTTTTTCCTGTGGTCATGTATGGATGCGAGAGTTGGACTGTGAAGAAGGCTGAGTGCCGAAGAATTGATGCTTTTGAACTGTGGTGTTGGAGAAGACTCTTGAGAGTCCCTTGGACTGCAAGGAGACCCAACCAGTCCATTCTGAAGGAGATCAGCCCTGGGTGTTCTTTGGAAGGAATGATGCTAAAGCTGAAATTCTAGTACTTTGGCCACCTCATGTGAAGTGTTGACTCATTGGAAAAGACCCTGATGCTGGGAGAGATTGGGGGCAGGAGGAGAAGGGGACGACAGAGGATGAGATGGCTGGATGGCATCACTGACTCGATGGACATGAGTTTGAGTAAACTCCAGGAGTTGGGGATGGACAGGGAGGCCTCGTGTGCTGCCATTCATGGGGTCGCAAAAAGTCGGATACGACTGAGCCATCGAACTGAACTGAACTTGTCTCTTCAAAAATCTAAGCAATGACGTTGCCACCAAGAGACAAGAATAGGCAATTGAGAAACAGCTGCCAAATGTGATCCCTCTGAATCACCCTTGAATCCTCCTTCCCCAACACTGGCATTTAATTGTTCACAAAGACCTTTTGATTTCGTTTCACATAAATCTCGCCCACTCATCTCTTCTTCTTCTTCAACACTACTGCCTTGCTTCAAAGTCTCATCATCCCATGCCTAAACAATTGCATCTCACATTTTCCTGATTGACTCTCTGACTCCATTCTAACCTTCTCCTTATGCTTGTCAGGAATATCCTTTTCATGTTGATCTTATAGCATTTATGCTTACTGTACCATTTCCCAACCTTATGGATTCAACAATTGGGCCTCATCTTGAGCCCCTATTTCTGCCACGCTCCCCACCTGCTAGTGCATCTTGTGTTCTAATTACACTCAACCACTTCAAGTCCTCTAGCCAGTTCACACCTACCCGGCTTTTGCACATCTCTGTTCTTTTTTGACCATGCTGTTCCCTGTTTCTCAAATATTCTTCTCTATCACCTCTGTAGGATGAATTTATTTCAAGAGGCAGCTGAAATGTTGCTACTCCTGAAGCCCGCCCTGGTTCCTCCAGGACAGAAGGTCATTTCCTTCTCTGCATGGGCTAGCACCCTCCTTATTTTACATTGGAGTATAGCCAGTTAACAATGTGAGTTTCAGGTGGACAGCAAAGGGACTCAGCCATACATGTACATGCATCCATTCTTCTCCAGACTCCCTCCCATCCAGGCTGCCACGTGACACTGAGCAGAGTTCCCTGTGCTATACAGTAGGTCCTTATTGGTTACCCAAGGTCTCCTTTACATTTGTCCATCTCTTTCACTTTTCCGTGGGTTCCCTGACCTCAGCACTTAGTATCCCAGGAACTAACACAGAGCCTCACATATGTGTGATGCTCATTCAGGTTTGCTGAATACATAAATAAGGTGATACAGGAAGTTACTCTGATCAACAATTCTGTTTGACAACAAAACCAGCTTCCCGTCCTCCCTCCTTCCCACTATCCTAACCTTTCTTCCTTCCTTTCAACAACACTAGGTACCAGAACTCTTTCATACTTTCTAGAAGAACATAGAGCAATTGTTCCTTAGTTGAAAATCAAAGACAAGGGAGTTGGCATTTCCAAAATGGCTGTACGAGGAGCTCAGAGGGCCTTATCACCAGAAAACAACCATAGCTAGTGAAAAAGTTTTTTTTTAATTCTGGAAATCATCCTAAGGGGACAGAACAGATGGAGAAATATTTATTCAAGAAAATCTACTAAATCTCAGTAAGAATAGTGATAGTTCATGGCATTTGAGCCAGGAGCTTCCTGTTTCCCACTTCAGGGTGATGAAAGTTTTACTCCAGATGAATGCAAATTAGAACACAAGCCTCCCTCTACCCACAGACCCCAGACTAGAATTAGGGTACCTTGATAGGAGGGGTAGGCTGCCAACATTTCTCATGATTCCCAGGTCAGGTGTTTCAGAAATTTTATTCTGGGCAGGAGGAGATGAGAAGTCTTCATCCATCCCCCATCTTAAAGACAGAACCTCCACCCCAAGTATAGCAGGTCAAGAATACTGGGACTTTATCTCCTTTGCCCTAGTTTTCTCATAAAGTGATGGTTCTGTGCTGCAAGAGTTAAGCTGAGAAGACAAAAGGTTACTGTACCTGACCAGCACTACAGTTATAAAGCAGGAGTGTCACTTTAAGAGAAATAGACTTGTCATGTATAACAGAACTCTAGGAAGATTAAAAGCTGACTTCTTCTCAGAAATGATGGAGACTGGAAGGCAATGGGATAATATACTCAAAGTTCTGAAAAAATCTGCCAACCAAGGAATTATATCCAGCAAAAATATTTTTCAAAAATTCAGATGAAATAAAGATATTCTTAGATAAACAAAAAATGGAGAGAAGCCATTGTTATCAGATCTGCCTTAAAAAAAAAAATACTAAAGGATATCCTTCAGGCCAAATGCAAGTGACTCCAGATAAGAATTCAGATCCATAAGAGAGAACAGTGGAGCAGGAAGAACTTGTGCTTGTCTCCTTCCATGGGACACCAAAATCGCAATTATTTACAGAGCAACTCTTGATGAGAATGATCTGAAAACTAGCAGAAAAGATCTTATACCACTAACGATATAAAGTAGGAACCACAATGAAATGGGTAAGAGGAATTAAGATGCAGTATAGTCAAGACTCACACCCTGAGCTAGGTAACCCACAAACAAGAGGATAATAACAATTGCAGAGGTTCTCCCCAAGGAGTAAAGAGGTCCACAGCCCACATCAGCCTCCCCAACCTGTGGATCCTGCACTGGGAAGATGAGCCAACCTGTGGATCCTGCACTGGGAAGATGAGCCCCCAAGGATGTTTGCTCTGAAGGCCAGCTCTCTTGGGAGAACCAGAGGGCCATAGGAAACAGACTCCATTTTTAAAGAGGGCACACAAAATCTCACACACTCTAAGATCCCATGTAGAAGCAGTAATTTGAAAAGAGCCTATGTCAGACATAATTTCTGATCTTGAGAAAGAGGCGACTGGTATTCACTCTGGGGATTGCTGTGCTGGCGAGTGCCATTTTGGATAAAGATTATCTAAGGATGATGTCTGGGACACACAGGAGTATGATTAAGAGGGGTCTCTTTTCATGCTTCACAGGTGATGTGGAAGATGTTGCCCATTCACAGGGTCAAGTTTAGATGACATATCCGTTGGATCACTGAAAAAGCAAGAGAGTTCCAGAAAAACATCTACTTCTGCTTTATTGATTATGCCCAAGCCTTTGACTGTGTAGATCCAACAGACTGGAAAATTCTTCAAGAGACAGGAATACCAAATCACCTTACTTGCCTCCTGAGAAATCTGTATGCAGGTCAAGAAGCAACAGGTTAGAACTGGACATGGAACAACAGACTGATTCCAAATTGGGAACGGAGTACATCAAGACTGTATATTGTCACCCTGCTTATTTAACTTAAATGCAGAGTACATCATGCGAAATGCCGGACTGGATGAAGCACAAGCTGGAGTCAAGATTGCCGGGAGAAATATCAAATAACCTCAGATACGCAGATGACTTGCTTCCAATAGAAGCAAGGTCCGATGCTGTAAAGAGCAATATTGCATAGGAACCTGGAATGTCAGGTCCATGAATCAAGGCAAATTGGAAGTGGTCAAACAAGAGATGGCAAGGGTGAATGTCGACATTATAGGAATCAGCAAACTGAAATGGACTGGAATTGGTGAATTTAACTCAGATGACCATTATATCTACTACTGCGGGCAGGAATCCCTCAGAAGAAATGGAGTGGCCATCATGGTCAACAAAAGAGTCTGAAATGCAGTACTTGGATGCAATCTCAAAAACGACAGAATGATCTCTGTTCGTTTCCAAGGCAAACCACTCAATATCACAGTAATCCAAGTCTATGCCCCAACCAGTAATGCTGAAGAAGCTGAAGTGGAACGGTTCTATGAAGACCTACAAGACCTTTTAGAACTAACACCCAAAAAAGATGTCCTTTTCATTATAGGGGACTGGAATGCAAAAGTAGGAAGTCAAGAAACACCTGGAGTAACAGGCAAATTTGGCCTTGGAATATGGAATGAAGCAGGGCAAAGACTAATAGAGTTTTGCCAAGAAAATGCACTGGTCATAACAAACACCCTCTTCCAACAACACAAGAGAAGACTCTATACATGGACATCACCAGATGGTCAACACTGAAATCAGATTGATTATATTCTTTGCAGCCAAAGATGGAGAAGCTCTACATAGTCAGCAAAAACAAGACCAGGAGCTGACTGATTGAAGAAAGTAGGGAAAACCACTAGACCATTCAGGTATGAACTAAATCAAACCCCTTATGATTATACAGTGGAAGTGAGAAATAGATTTAAGGGCCTAGATCTGATAGATAGAGTGCCTGATGAACTATGGAATGAGGTTCATGACGTGGTACAGGAGACAGGGATCAAGCCCATCTGCATGGAAAAGAAATGCAAAAAAGCAAAATGGCTGTCTGGGGAGGCCTTACAAATAGCTGTGAAAAGAAGAGAAGCGAAAAGCAAAGGAGAAAAGGAAAGATATAAACATCTGAATGCAGAGTTCCAAAAAATAGCAAGAACAGATAAGAAAGCCTTCTTCAGCAATCAATGCAAAGAAATAGAGGAAAACAACAGAATGGGAAAGACTAGAGATCTCTTCAAGAAAATCAGAGATACCAAAGGAACATTTCATGCAAAGATGGGCTCGATAAAGGACAGAAATGGTATGGACCTAACAGAAGCAGAAGATATTAAGAAGAGATGGCAAGAATACACAGAAGAACTGTACAAAAAAGATCTTCATGACCCAGATAATCATGATGGTGTGATCACTGACCTTGAGCCAGACATCTTGGAGTGTGAAGTCAAGTGGGCCTTAGAAAGCATCACTACGAACAAAGCTAGTGGAGGTGATGGAATTCCAGTTGAGCTATTCCAAATCCTGAAAGATGATGCTGTGAAAGTGCTGCACTCGATATGCCAGCAAATTTGGAAAACTCAGCAGTGGCCACAGGACTGGAAAAGGTCAGTTTTCATTCCAATCCCAAAGAAAGGCAATGCCAAAGAATGCCCAAACTACCGCACAATTGCACTCATCTCACACGCAAGTAGAGTAATGCTCAAAATTCTCCAAGCCAGGCTTCAGCAATATGTGAACCGTGAACTTCCAGATGTTCAAGTTGGTTTTAGAAAAGGAAGAGGAACCAGAGATCAAATTGCCAACATGTGCTGGATCATGGAAAAAGCAAGAGAGTTCCAGAAAAACATCTATTTCTGCTTTATTGACTATGCCAAAGCCTTTGACTGTGTGGATCACAATAAACTGTGGAAAATTCTGAAAGAGATGGGAATACCAGACCACCTGACCTGCCTCTTGAGCTGTATGCAGGTCAAGAAGCAACAGTTAGAACTGGACAAGGAACAACAGACTGATTCCAAATAGGAAAAGGAGTACGTCAAGGCTGTATATTGTCACCCTGTTTATTTAACTTATATGCAGAGTACATCATGAGAAACGCTGGACTGGAAGAAACATAAGCTGGAATCAAGATTGCTGGGAGAAATATCAATAACCTCAGATATGCAGATGACACCACCCTTATGGCAGAAAGTGAAGAGGAACTAAAAAGCCTCTTGATGAGAGTGAAAGAGGAGAGTGAAAAAGTTGGCTTAAAGCTCAACATTCAGAAAACGAAGATCATGGCTTCTGGTCCCATCGCTTCATGGGAAATAGATGGGGAAACAGTGGAAACAGTGTCAGACTTTATTTTTCTGGGCTCCAAAATCACTGCAGATGGTAACTGCAGCCATGAAATTAAAAGATGCTTACTCCTTGGAAGGAAAGTTATGTCCAACCTAGATAGCATATTCAAAAGCAGAGACATTACTTTGCCAACAAAGGTTTGTCTAGTCAAGGCTATGGTTTTTCCTGTGGTCATGTATGGATGCGAGAGTTGGACTGTGAAGAAGGCTGAGTGCCGAAGAATTGATGCTTTTGAACTGTGGTGTTGGAGAAGACTCTTGAGAGTCCCTTGGACTGCAAGGAGACCCAACCAGTCCATTCTGAAGGAGATCAGCCCTGGGTGTTCTTTGGAAGGAATGATGCTAAAGCTGAAACTCCAGGACTTTGGCCACCTCATGTGAAGTGTTGACTCATTGGAAAAGACCCTGATGCTGGGAAGGATTGGGAGCAGGAGGAGAAGGGGACGACAGAGGATGAGATGGTTGGATGGCATCACTGACTCGATGGACGTGAGTTTCAGTGAACTCCAGGAGCTGGTGATGGACAGGGAGGCCTGGCGTGCTGCGATTCATGGGGTTGCAAAGAGTCGGACACAACTGAGCGACTGATCTGATCTGATCTGATGCAGATGACACCACCCTTATGGCAGAAAATGAAAAGGAACTAAAGAGTTTCTTGATGAAAGTGAAAGAGAAGAGTGAAAAAGCTGGCTTAAAACTCAACATTCAAAAAACTCAGATCGTGGCATCTGGTCCCATCACTTTATGGCAAATAGATGGGGAAACAATGGAAAGAGTGACAGACTATTTTCTTGGGCTCCAAAATTACTGCAGATGGTGACTGCAGCCATGAAATTAAAAGCTGCTTGCTCCTTGGAAGAAAAGCTATGACCATCCTAGACAGCATATTAAAAAGCAGAAACATTACTTTGCCGACAAAGGTCCATCTAGCCAAAGCTATGGTTTTTCTTGTAGTCATGTATGGATATGAGAGTTGGACCATTAAGAACGTTGAGTGCCAAAGAATTGATGCTTTTGAACTGCGGTGTTGGAGAAGACTCCTGAGAGTCCCTTGGACTGCAAGGAGATCAAACCAGTCAATCCTAAAGGAAATCAGTCCTGAACATTCATTGGAAGGACTGATGCTGAAGCGGAACTCCAATATTTTGGCCACCTGATGTGAAGAATTGACTCACTGAAAAAGACCCTGATGCTGGGAAAGGTTGAAGGCAGAGGAGAAGGGGAAAACAGAGGATGAGACGATTGGATGGCATCACCAACTCGATGGACATGAGTTTAAGCAAGCTCTGGGAGTTGGTGATGGAAGGGAAGCCTGGCATCCATGGGGTCGCAGAGAGTCTGACACGACTGAGTGATTGAATTGACTGATTTTAGGGAAGGAAAGAGGAATACTATGTCATTTGTTCACCCACGTGGGTAACCGTCTACTGCAGCTGTTCCTACTGAGCATTGGAGAGAAGCCATAACTCCATCCGTGAATACCCTACCCTTCCTGGCAAGTACGTGAGCTTCCAAGGGAGTAGTAAGCACTGACCGCCCACATTCCTTTATTCGACGTCCTTTTTCACGTGGGCTCCTTTAAGGTCATATTGCTTTAAGATGACCAGACTTTTTCCTTTAATGGAACATCACCAAGCCCTTCTTCCCCCGACCTTTTAATTCACATTGAATAATAAAACTTAACGTTGACCTGTCATTTGATATTGCAACACCATAGATGCCAAAGGTAAGGCCTTGAGTTTGTGAGAAGTTTGCAATTCTTGGTCCAGCAAGTTTTCAGGATGTAATCTGGAAGTGTTTTAAATTCCAAAAAGAAATATGACACCCCTCTCTTCTGTTTTCATTTCCTTTTTATCCTGGTCTTCTTTTCCCCTGGTATCTTTTATAGTCTCCACGTTGCCTCTTTGAGGCGGTCTCTCCAGCACGTGGAACCACCTCTTCCCAGGGAAGGCGCTGCATTTGCTGCTGTTTTTGCTTCCTCCTCTCTGATTCCCTGACCTTCCTTTCCGTCGTGCCTCTGTGGTCCACAGCCAGTCTTCTCTCTGCCTTTTTGTCTGGCCATGAGACGGAGCCCTTCCTCTCCTCTCTGCCAGCTGTGCAAATGGATCTATCATGCTCTTTCTGGATGAGGACACTGGTCACTCTACGTCTTGAGTTTTACTTTTCTGTGGTCATTTTATAGGTCCTCCATTCATAAAGTCACATGTGTTCAGCAAATGTGTACCCATGATAGCTACAGGCTATACAGAGTCTCTCAGATGTCCTGACCCTGAATGTCACCAGGAGAGGGTAAGAGAGTAATAAATATAATTCCTCAGCACACCTGGAGGGACAGCTCCAAGTAGAAAAGGTCTAAGTAATTCAAATCCTTGTATTCCTCCCGATGGAACTATAATACTTTAGGAAAGAGAGACTCTCCCTACATACTTGCTGAGGATCTAAATTTTGGGGATATATGTATGGCCTTGCTGAATAAACATTAAAGACATCATAGAGAGTGGAGTAAACTGTAAATATTTGGCCTTCTACTTCCATTTTTAAACAAAGCCATTGATACTGTTGATACACCAAGGTAGCCTAAAGTCCAGCAGTCCTAGCACAAGGGGCTCTTAAAATCTATGTCTTGGAGCATAGTATCCTAATATAGGTAGCAATAAATCCCTGTACTCTACCTTCCAATCCTCTGCAAACCCCCATCTTCCTCCCCTTCACAGGCAAATGCTTATAAATTCTCGGTATTCTCTGGCTCCAGTTCCTCAACTACTCTTCACACTTCATTTCACTGTGGTCTGGTTTCTATATTTGACACTCTATTGAAACTGCTCTTCTCAGGTCAACTTACACCTCCTTATTGCCACACCCAATAATCCTTTTTTTTTAAACTAGACCTTATTTTGCTGGGAGGGATTGGGGGCAAGAGGAGAAGGGGACGACAGAGCATGAGATGGCTGGATGGCATCACTGACTCGATGGAGGTGAGTCTCAGTGAACTCCGGGAGTTGGTGATGGACAGGGAGGCCTGGTGTGCTGCGATTCATGGGGTTACAAAGAGTCGGACACGACTGAGCGACTGATCGGATCGGATCAGATCAGAGACCTTATTTTTTTAGAGCAGTTTTAGGTTCACAGCAAACCTGAGGGGAAGGTACAGATATTTCCCATTTACCCTATATCCCCACACATGCACAACCTCCCCATCATTGACACCCCCACCAGAGTTACAGCTGATGAACCTACACTGACCCATTATTACCACCCAAAGTCCATAGCTTACGGTAGGGATCACTCTTGGTGGTGTACATTCTATGAGTTTGGACAAATGTATAATGACACGTATCCACTCTTACAGTATCATGCAAAATAGTTTCACTGCCCTAAAAATCATCTATGCTCAGTCTATTTATCCTCCCCTCCCCCAGCTCCTAGTAATGAATAATCTTTTTACTGTCGCCATGGTTTTCCTTTTCTAGAATGTCATTATGTTATAATCATACAATATGTAACCTTTTTATATTGACTTTTTTTTTTTTTTTTTACTTAGTAATATGCCTTTGAGGTTCTTCCTCATGGCTCAGTAGTTCTTTCATGGATTGACCATTTCCTTTTAGCGCTGAATAATATTTCATTGCCCGAATGTAACACAGTTTGCTTTTCCATTCACTCTGGAAAGACATCTAGGTTGCTTCCAAGTTTTGGCAATTATGAATAAAGTTGCTACAAACATACATGTTCAGATTTTTGTGTGATGTAGATTTTCAACTTCTTTGAGTAAATATCAAGCAATATGACTGCTGGATTCTATGGTAAGAATATGTTTAGTTTTGTAAGAAACTGCCAAAGTGTCACTTTTAAGTTTAAAAAATTTATTTATTTATTTATTTTGGCTGTGCCGGGTCTCTGTTGCTGTGCGGGCTTTTCTCTAGTTGCAGAGGGTGGGGGTTACTCTCTGGTTGTGGTACATGGACTTCTCGTTGCTGTGGTGTCTCTTGTGGAGCACAGGCTCTGTGCATGCTGGCTTCAGCGGGCTCAGTAGTTGTGGGCTCTGGAGCATGGGCTCAGTAGTTGTGGGCTCTAGAGCATGGGCTCAGTATTGTGGCACACAGGCTTAGTTGCTCTGCAGCATGTAGGATCCTCCTGATCCAGGGATCGAACCCGTATCTCCCGCACTGGCAGGTGGATTCCTTGCCACTGACCCACCAGGGAAGCCTGCCAAAGTGTCTTCTAAAGGGGCTGTATCATTGTGCATTCCTGCCAGCAATGAGTGAGAGTCCCTGCATCCTCCCCAGAATTTGATGTTGTCAGTGTTTGGGATTTGGGCCATTCACAGAGGTGTATAGTGGTATCTTGCAGTTGTTTTCTTAGTAGTCTGCAATTTTCTGATGTCCTATGAGGTGGAACATCTTTTCACATGTGTATTTGCCACCTGTATCTTCTTTGGTGAGGTGGCTATTAAGGTCTTTGATCTATTCTTTTTAAATTGGGTTGTTTGTTTTCTTACTGTTGGGTTTTAAGAGTTCTTTTGTATATTTTGGATAACAGTCCTTTATCAAACGTATCTTTAACCAACACAAATATTTTCTCATAGTTTGTGGCTTCTCTTTATTTTCTTGACAGTGTCTTCCAGGGAGCAGAAGTTTTTAATTTTAGAAGTCTAGTTTATTGATTTTTTTTTCCTTTCAGGTTGTGCCTTTGGTGTTGTATATAAAAAGTCATTGCTATACCCTAGGTAATATAGATTTTATCCTTCTAGGAATTATAGTTTTGGGTCCTGGAACCATTCCTCTATGGATACTGGCAAATGACTATATGCAGACACACAACACACTCTAATATAAATATATATATTTCACAGTTTAACTGGGCTTCCCTGGTGACTCAGCAGTAAAGAAGTTCAGTTCAGTTCAGTTGCTCAGTCATGTCTGACTCTGTGATCCCAAGGACTGCAGCACGCCAGGCTTCCCTGTCCATCACCAACTCCAGGAGCTTACTCAAACCCATGTCCATCGAGTCAGTGATGCCATCCAACCATCTCATCCTCTATTGTCCCCTTCTCCTCCTGCCTTCAGTCTTTCCTAGCATCATGGTCTGGTCTTTTATAATGAGTCAGTTCTTTGCATCAGGTGGTCAAAGTGCTGGAGCTTCAGCTTCAGGATCAGTCCTTCCAATGAATATTCAGAAGTTATTTCCTTTAGGACTGACTGGTTGGATCTCCTTGCAGTCCAAGGGAACTGTCAAGAGTCTTCTCCAACACCACAGTTCAAAAGCATCAGTTCTTCGGTGCTCAGCTTTCTTTATGGTCCAATTCTCACATCCATACATGATTACTGGAAAAACCATAGCTTTGACTAGATGCACCTTTGTTGGCAAAGACAGACCTTTGTCAGCCTCTTCCAGCAATACAAGAGAAGACTTTACACATGAACATCACCAGACGGTCAATACCAAAATCAGATTGATTATATTCTTTGCAGCCAAAGATGGAGAAGCTCTATACAGTCAGCAAAAACAAGACTGGGAGCTGACTGTGGCTCAGATCATGAACTCCTTATTGCCAAATTCAGACTGAAATTGAAGAAAGTAGGGAAAACCACTAGACCATTCAGGTATGACCTAAATAAAATCCCTTATGATTATACAGTAGAAGTGACAAATAGATTCAAGGGATCTGATAGACAGAGTGCCTGAAGAACTATGGATGGAGGTTCGTTACATTGTACAGGAGGCAGTGATCAATACCATCCCCAAGAAAAAGAAATGCAAAAAGGCAAATGGTTGTCTGAGGAGGACTTACAAATAGCTGAGAAAAGAAGAGAAGTGAAAGGCAAAGGAGAAAAGGAAAGATATACCCATTTGAATGCAGAGTTCCAAAGAATAGCAAGGAGAGATAAGAAAGCCTTCCTCAGTGATCAATGCAAAGAAATAAAAGAAAACAATAGAATAGGAAAGACTAGAGATCTCTTCAAGAAAATTAGAGCTATCAAGGGAACATTTCATGCAAAGATGGGCACAATAAAGGACAGAAATGGCATGGACCTAACAGAAGCAGAAGATATTAAGAAGAGGTGGCAAGAATACACAGAAGAAATATACAAAAAAGATCTTCATGACCTAGATAACCATGATGGTGTGATCACTCACCTAGAGTCAGACATCCTGGAATGCAAAGTCAAATGGGCTTTAGGAAGCATCACTACAAACAAAGCTAGTGGAGGTGATGGAATTCTAGTTGTGCTATTTCAAATCCTAAAAGATGATGCTATAAAAGTGCTTCACTCAATATACCAGCAAATCTGGATAACTCAGCAGTGGCCACAGGACTGGAAAAGGTCAGTTTTCATTTCAATCCCAAAGAAAGGCAATGCCAAGGAATGTTCAAACTACCGCATGATTGCATGCATCTCACACGCTAGCAAAGTAATGCTCAAAATTCTCCAAGCCAGGCTTCAACAGTACATGGACTGTAAACTTCCAGATGTTAAAGCTTGATTTAGAAAAGACAGAGGAACCAGAGATCAAATTGCCAACATCCGTTGGATCAAAATAAAGCAAGAGAGTTCCAGAAAAACATCTACTTTTCTTTTATTGATTATGCCAAAGCCTATGTCGATCACAACAAACTGTGGAAAATTATTCAAGAGATGGGAATATCAGATCACCTTAGCTGCCTCCTGAGAAATCTGTATTAGGTAAAGAAGCAACAGTTAGAGCCAGACATGGAACAACAGACTAGTACCAAGTAGGGAAAGGAGTATGTCAAGGCTGTAATATTGTCACCCTGCTTATTTAATTTATATGCAGAGTACATCATGTGAAATGCTGGGCTGGATGAAGCACAAGCTGGAATCAAGATTGCCAGGAGAAATATCAATAACCTCAGATATGCAGATGACACTACCCTTACGGCAGAAAGTGAAGAGGAACTAAAGAGCCTCTTGATGAAAGTGAAAGAGAAGAGTGAAAAAGCTGGCCTAAAACTTAACATTCAAAAAACTAAGATCATGGCATCCAGTCCCATTAGTTCAGTTCAGTTCAGTTCAGTTGCTCAGTCATGTCCGACTCTTTGCGACCACGTGGACTGTAGCATGCCAGGCTTCCATCTCCATCACCAACTCCCAGAGCTTACTCAAACTCATGTCCATTGAGTCAGTGATGCCATCCAACCATCTCATCCTCTGTTGTCCCCTTCTCCTCCTGCCTTCAGTCTTTCCCAGCATCAGAGTCTTTTCCAATAAGTCAGTTCTTCATATCAGGTGGCCAAAGTATCGGAGTTTCAGCTTCAGCATCAGTCCTTCCAATGAATATTCAGGGTTGATTTCCCTTAGGATGGACTGATTTGATCTCCTTGCAGTCCAAGGGACTCTCAAGAGTCTTCTCCAACATCACAGTTCAAAAGCATCAATTCTTCAGCACTCAGCTTTCTTTATAGTCCAACTCTCACATCCATTCATGACTGCTGGAAAACCATACGTTTGACTAGACGGATCTTTATTAGCAAAGTAATGTCTCTGCTTTTAATATGCTGTCCCTCACTCCATGGCAAATAGATGGAGAAACAATGGAAACAATGTCCAACTTTATTTTCTTGGGCTCCAAAATCACTGCAGATGGTGACTGCAGCCATGAAATTAAAAGATGCTTGCTTCTTGAAAGAAAAGCTGTGACCAATGTAGACAGTATATTAAAAAGCAGAGACATTACTTTGCCAACAAAGGTCCGTCTAGAAAAAGCTATGGTTTTTCCCGTAGTTGTGTATTGATATGAGAGCAGTAAGGAATCCACCTGCCAAAGCAGGAGATGCAGTTTGATCCCTGGATCAGGAAGATCCCCTGGAGAAGGAAATGGCAACTCACTCCAGTATTCTTGCCTGGGAAATCCTATGGTCAGAGGATCCTGGAGAGCTACAGTCCCTGGTGTCACAAAGAGTTGGACACGACTTAGCGACTAAGCAATAACAACAACAACAACATATCTTAATTGAAAAATACTTTGTTGCTAAAAAATGCTAAACATTATGATTCTTCAGCAAATAGTCATCTTCTTGCTGGTGGAGGGTCTTGCCTACCATTTGATGTCTGCTGATTGATCACGGTGGCAGCTGCTGAAGCCTGGGGTGACTGCAGCAATTTATTAAAAAAAGACAAGAAGGAAGCTTGCTGCATAGATTCACTCTTCCTCTCACGAATGATTTGTCTGTAGCAGGCAATGCTGTTTGATAGTATTTTACCCACAGTAGAGTTTCTTTCACAATTAGAGTCAATCCTCTTAAATCCTGCCACTGCTTTATCGACCAAGTTTATGTAATATTCGAAATCCTTTGTTGTGATTTGAGCAATTGTCACATCATCTTCACAAGACTAGATTCCAGTGCAGGAAATCACTTTTTTTGCTCATCAACAAGAAGAAACTCTTCATTCAACGAAGTTTTATCATGAGATTGTAGTAATTCAGTTACACATTCAGGCTCCAATTTGAATTTGAGTTCTCTTTCTATTTCCACTGCCTCTGTAGTTACTTACTTCCTCCACTGAAGTCTTGAACCCCTCAAAGTCATACATGAGGATGAGGGCTGGAACCAACTGCTTCCAAACTTCTGTTAATGTTGGTATTTTGAGCTCTTCCTATGAAGCACTAATGTTCTTAATGACATCTAGAACGGTGACTCCTTTCCAGAAGGTTTTCAATTTACTTTGCCCAGATTCATCAGAGGAATAACCATCTATGGCAGCTATAGACTCATGAAATGTATTTCTTAAAGAAGACTTGAAAGTTAAAATTACTCCTTGATCCACAGGCTGCAGAATGGATGTCATATTAGCAGGCATGAAAATAATACAAATCTCATTGGATATTTCTCTCAGAGCTCTTTGGTTACCAGGTGCATTGTTAATACAGTAATATTTTGAAAGAAATCTTAAAAAAATTTTTTATGAACACTAGGTCTCAACAGTGAGCTTAAAATATCCAGTAAACCATGTTGTAAACACATGTGCTGTCATCCAGGCTTTGTTGTTCCATTTATAGAGCACAGGCAAAGTACATTTAACATAATTCTTAAGGTCTTAATATTTTCAGAATGGGACATGAATATTGGCTTCAACTTTAAGTCACTGGATGCATTAACCCCTAAGAAGAGAATCAGCATGTCCTTTGAAGCTGTGAAGCCAGGCACTGACTTCTCTCTAGTAATGAAAGTCCTAGATGGTGTCTTTTCCCATTATAAGGCTGTTTCATCTGCACTGAGAATCTGTTGTTCACTGTAGCTGCCTTAATGAACTATCTTAGCCAGATTTTCTGAATAACTTGCTGCAGCTGCAACACTTGCTGCTTCCTTTTGCTATGGAGATGGCTTCATCCTTTACATGTCATGAACCAACGCCTGCTAGCTTCAAACTTTGCTTCAGTAGCTTCCTCACTTCTCTCAGCCTTCTAGAATTGAAGAGAAATATGGGCTTGATCTGGATTAGACTTTGGCTTGAGGAAATATTGTGGCTGGTTCGATATTTTATTCAGACCACTAGAACTTTCTCCAAATCAACAATAATTTTTGCTTTCTTATCATTCTTGTGTTCACTGGAGCAGCACTTTTCATCTTCCTCCATGAATTCTTTCTTTGCATTTACAACTTGGCTAGTTGTTTGGTGCAAATGGCCTACCTTCAGGCCTATTTCAGCTTTTAACATGCCTTCCTCACTAAGCTTAATAATTTCTAGCTTTCTGCTTAAAGTGAAAGGTGTTCCTTTCATTTGAACACATAGAAGCTATTGTAGGTTTGTTAACTGGCTTAATTTCAATATTGTTGTATCTCATGGAATAGGGAAAGGAGAGTTAAAGAGACAGGGGAATGACTGGTAAAGCAAATAAAACACACACAATATTTATCAATTAAATTCATTGTCTTATGTGGGCATGGTTCATGGGGCCTCCAAATAATAAAGCCGAGACAAGCTACCACATGCCTGAGGTCAGGAGAGGCAGCCGAGAGGAGCAACCCCACATCCAAGGAGCGGCGGCTGAGCGGGCAAAGGAGGGCCAAGAGGAGCTACTCCATGCTTAAGGTCAGGAGGGGTGGCCGTGAGGAGATACCCCTCATCCAAAGTAAGGAGCAGCGGCTGGGCTTTGCTGGAGCAGCCATGAAGAGATACCTCACGTCCAAGATAAGAGAAACCCAAGTAAGACAGTAGGTGTTGCGAGAGGGCATCAGAGGGCAGACACACTGAAACCATAATCACAGAAACCGATCACATGGACCACAGCCTTGTCTAACTCAATGAAACTAAGCCATGCCCTGTGGGGCCAGCCAAGATGGGAGGGCCATGGTGGAGAGGTCTGACAGAATGTGGTCCACTGGAGAAGTGAATGGCAAACCACTTCAGTATTCTTGCCTTGAGAACACCATGAACAGTATGAAAAGGCAAAATGATAGGATACTGAAAGGGGAACTCCCTGGGTCAGTAGGTGCCCAATATGCTACTGGAGATCAGTGGAGAAATAACTCCAGAAAGAATGAAGGGATGGAGCCAGAGCAAAAACAATACCCAGTTGTGGATGTGACTGGTGATAGAAGCAAGGTCTGATGCTGTAAAGAGCAATATTGTATAGGAATCTGGAATGTCAGGTCCATGAATCAAGGCAAATTGGAAGTGGTCAAACAGGAGACGGCAAGAGTGAACATCAACATTCTAGGAATCAGTGAACTAAAATGGACTGGAATGGGTGAATTTAACTCAGATGACCATTATATCTACTACTGTGGGCAGGAATCCCTTAGAAGAAATGGAGTGGCCATCATGGTCAACAAAAGAGCCCAAAATGCAGTGCTTGGATGCAATCTCAAAAACGACAGAATGATCTCTGTTTGTTTCCAAGGCAAACCATTCAATATCACAGTAATCCAAGTCTATGCCCCAACCAGTAACGCTGAAGAAGCTGAAGCTGAATGGTCCTATGAAGACCTACAAGACCATTTAGAACTAACACCCAAAAAAGATGTCCTTTTCATTATAGGGGACTGGAATGCAAAAGTAGGAAGTCAAGAAACACCTGGAATAACAGGCAAATTTGGCCTTGGAGTACAGAATGAAGCAGGGCAAAGTTTTGCCAAGAGTACACACTGGTCATAGCAAACACCCTCTTCCAACAACACAAGAGACGACTCTACATATGGACATCACCAGATGGTCAACAACAAAATCAGATTGATTATATTCTTTGCAGCCAAAGATGGAGAAGCTCTATACAGTCAGCAAAAACAAGACCAGGAGCTGACTGCGACTCAGATCATGAACTCCTTATTGCCAAATTCAGACTTAAATTGAAGAAAGTGGGGAAAACCACTAGACCATTCAGGTATGACCTAAATCAAATCCCTTATGATTATACAGTGGAAGTGAGAAATAGATTTAAGGGACTAGATCTGATAGACAGAGTGCCTGATGAACTATGGATGGGGGTTCATGACATTGTACAGGAGACAGAGATCAAGACCATCCCCATGGAAAAAAAATGCAAAAAAGCAAAATGGCTGTCTGAGGAGGCCTTACAAATAGCTGTGAAAAGAAGAGAAGCGAAAAGCAAAGGAGAAAAGGAAAGATATAAGCATCTGTATGCAGAGTTCCAAAGAATAGCAAGGAGAGATAAGAAAGCCTTCCTCAGTGATCAATACAAAGAAATAGAGGAAAACAACAGAATGGGAAAGACTAGAGATCTCTTCAAGAAATAATTACAATAGTAACATCACTGACCATAGATCAACAGTAAGTTTTTTTTTTTTTACCATCACCAATTCCTTCTCCAATGTTCTTCCTTTTTTTATGAACATCTGAGTTTCTGACCTATATAATCTTCCTTCTCTGGAAAAAAATTCTTTTATTTGTTTCTCTCAAGACACATCTACTGACAACAAATTCCCTCAGTTTTTGTTTGTCTGAGAAAGTCTTTATTTCTCTTTTACTTTTGAAGGATAATTTCACAGGGCACAGAATTCTAGATTGGTGTTTTTTTTTCCTCTCTCACAACACTTAAATAATCTCACTCTACTCTCTTCCTGTTTCTAAGGTTTCTGAAGAGAAATTGAATGTAATTCTAATCTTTGTTCTTCTACAGGTAAAGTGTTCCCCCTCCCCCCTGGGATTCTTCCATGATTTTTTTCTTTATCTCTGACTTTCTGCCATTTGAAAATAATATGCCTAGGTGTAGTTTTCCTGGAATTTATCCTATGCACGCTAACTTGCTTCAGTTGTGTCTGACTGTTTGTGACCCTGGGGACTGTAGCCTGCCAGGCTCTTCTGTCCATGGGATTCTCCAGGCAAGAATACTGGAGTGGGTTGCCATTCCCTTCTCCAGGGGGTTTTCCCGAGCCAGGGATCAAACCCGGATCTCCTGCATTGCAGACAGATTCTCTACTGTCTGAGCCATCTGGGAAGCTAGCCTGTGTGCTGTTTTCTGAGTTTCCTAGATCTGTGTTTTAATGTTTGGCATTAAATTTGAGGGATTCTAAGTCATTACTGCTTCTTATGCTTCTTCCATTCCTTTCTCTCTTTTCCTTCTGGTATTTTCATCACACAAATGTTACACTTTTTGTAGTTGACCCACAGTTCTTGGATATTCTATTTTTTTCCCCAGTCTTTGTTTTTCTTTTTCCTTTTCTATTTTAAAGGTTTCTATTGAGATATCTACAAGCTAAGAGATTCTTCAGCCATAATCAGTTTACTAGTGAGCCCATTAGACATACTTTATTTCTATTGCAGTCTTTTAAAATCTCGGGCATTTAAAAAAATTCTCCCTTAGAACTCCCATCTATCTTCTTACATTTCCCCTCTGTTCTTGCATATTGTCTATTTTAATCATTAGAGGGCTTAGAATTCCTTAGAATATTAATCAAAGTTTTTTAAATTTATTTTTATTTTTTAATATAAATTTATTTATTTTAATTGGGGGCTAATTACTTTACAATATTGTATTGGTTTTGCATGAATCAGCCATGGGTATACACGTGTTCCCCATCCTGAACCCCCCTCCCACCTCCCTCCCCATCCCATCCCTCTGGGTCATCCCAGTGCACCAGCCCCAAGCACCCCATATCATGCATTGAACTTGGACTGGCGATTCGTTTCACATATGATAATATACATGTTTCAATGCCATTCTCCCAAATTATCCCACCCTTGCCCTCTCCCACAGAGTCCAAAAGACTGTTCTATACATCTGTGTCTCTTTTGCTGTCTCACATACAGGGTTAATGTTTCCATCTTTCTAAATTCCATATATATGCATTAGTATACTGTATTGGTGTTTTTCTTTCTGGCTTACTTCACTCTGTATAATAGGCTCCAGTTTCATCCACCTCATTAGAACTGATTCAAATGCATTCTTTTTAATGGCTGAGTAATACTCCATTGTGTATATGTACTACAGCTTTCTTATCCTTTCGTCTGCTGATGGACATCTAGGTTGCTTCCATGTCCTGGCTATTATAAACAGTGCCGCAATGAACATTGGGGCAAAGCTTTTTTTTTTTTTAATTCCTGGTTTGATAATTCCAACACCCCTGCCTGTATCTGAGTCTAGTTTTAGTTCTTGTTTTGCTTCTTCAGTCTGGCTTTCTTTTTTGTTTCTGCTATTGTTTGTTTGTTTTGGTTTTTAGTACATCTTGTAATTTTTTTTCTTGATAACCAGATATGATGTACTGGGTAAAAGAACTGCTATAAATAAGCCTTTAGTACTGTATGGTCTTGTGTGGGAGGGGGTGGGAAGAGGGAAGCATTTTGTACTCCTGTGATTAGGTCTCAGTCTTTCACTGAGCCTATGCCTCTGGGCTGTGATCTTTACACATTTTTCTCAGTCCACACCTCTCCTCTACACCCACTTAGATGGGATAGAATACCTATAATGGGCTCGAGTTGGATATTTCCCTTTTCCCACATGGAAGGCTAGAGTCAGCTGGAGTTGGTTATTTTCCTCCCCTAGGTCAGTTAAGACTCTGATAAAACCCCGGCAGGTTAAGTTCTGGTTAAAGAGCTTCTCCTGAGGGCAGACCTTGCTAAAGAGAGCAGATCCACTTGCATGGAATGTGTTTTTTCCATCCCTTACTTTCAGTATATGTATGTCCTTACTTCTGAAGTGAGTCTCTTGTTGGCAGCATAGAGATGATGGGTCTTGTTTTTATTTATCCATTCAACCACTTGATTGGCCTTTTGATTGGTGAACTTAGCACATTTAACATTTCTAAACATTTATTTAATTTCAACTGAGGGATAATTGCTTTGTCACACTGTATTGGTTTCTGCCGTACATCAGCATGGATTAGCCATAGGTATACATATGTCCCCTCCCTTTGGAACCTCCCTCGCATCCCAACCCTCCAGGTTGTCACAGAGCCCTGGTTTGAGTTCCCTGAGTCACACAGCAAATTCCCACTGGCTATCCATTTTACATATGGTAGTGTATGTGCTTCCATGCTACTCTCTCCATTAGTCTATTTACATTTAAAGTAATTATTGGTAGGTATGTACTCACTGCCATTTTGTTCATTGTTTTCTGGCTGTTTTTGTGGTTCCTGTCTATTCCCGCCTTCTTTCTCTTTCTTCTGTTGTTTGTTGGTGGTTTTCTTTAGTGTCATGTTTAATTCTCATTTTTTTTCTTCCGTGCATTTACTGTAAGTTTTTTCCTTGTGTTACCATGAAGTTCACATATACTGTTGTATATAAATACTAGTCTGTTTTAAGTTGATAACAACTTAAATTTGAACATATTCCAAAGTTTGTCTTTTTACTTACCTCTCCCACTTACTTTTGATGGCACATTTTATATCTTTCTATTTTATGTATCTCACAACCAATTATTGTAATTTTAGTTAGTTTTTACTACTTTTGCCTTTTAACATTCATTCTGACTTTACATTGCTTTTATTAAATATTTACCTTTTCCAGTGAGATATATTTACTTTTGGATGGTTCTTATTGTTAATCAGTACCATTTGTTTTCTGCTTAAAGAAGTTGCTTTAACATTTCTTGTAGGGCTGGCTTAGTGGTGGTGGATTCATTTAGCTTGTGCTTATCTCTCCTTCAGTTCTGAATGATAATCTTTCTAAGTAGAGAATTCTTGGTTGGAAATTTATTCTTTACAACACTTTGACTACATCATGCCATTCCCTTCTGTACCGTAAGGCTTCTGGTGAAAAATCTTGCAATAGCATTACAGGATTTTTCTCATTTGTAACACTTTTTTCTTTCTCTTGCCACTTTTAGGATTCTCTTTTTATCCTTAAATTTTTACCGTCTTAATTATAACATGCCTTGGTGTGAGTCTCTTTGTATTCATCTTATTTGGAACTCTCTGAACTGGTATGTCTGTTTCCTTCCCTGGACTAGGGAAGTTTTCAGCCACTATTCCATCACTTTCTTCTGTTGATAGAGATCAGCTTCTTCTCCTGCATTTCTCAGTGCCATAATTCCTCCCCTTAAACTAATTTCAATGAGCTAAGGACTGAATCCTGGAAAGAGCCCCGGTTTTGGGTTCAGAAGTCTCAAGTCAAAGTCCTGGCTCCTCTTTATGAATTGTGTGACCTTAGGCAAGTCATTCAACCTCTCCCGACTCCTCCTTGTCTACAAAATGGGTGGGTGGTGGAGATAAGAGCGACTATAACAGCTTTGGGGGGAGGAAATGACACAATGAACACAGATGCGTGGGAAAGACTCTTAAATGTTAACATATGTTAAAACTGTTTCTTCTTGACTGCTCATTTAAACACATACACACACACACACACCCAGAAGTGACAAGAGAAAGGAAAAGAACCAATGGTAGTAAGTTTGCCGGTATCCTAATTTTCCAAATGTTCTGATTTTCAACAGTTAATCTCTATCAATGGAGCTAAAACATCAAGTAGAATCCCATTCACATTATTTTCCTAGGCCCCTTGACAGTATTTTTTTAGGATTATTTTCGGTCACAGAGGGTCTGGAATTGGGGCCTTAACCTGAACTTCAGGGCTGCCTTCTCATTCTTTTCCTGCCCCACTTCTGACTCGCTGATCCTTAGTGTGGCTGTCACCCCTGACCCAGTCCCTGGCTTGACCTGATCTTGTACTCTGGGCTGGGCTCTGCTTTAGGAGAGCTCCCTGAAACTGTGGAGGCAAGTCTCACGCTCTGAGGAGGCATGGAGGCCTTAATGAGCTGGCGGAGGGACTCATGCTTCTTTTGGGGGATGGGCTTAACTTTGGGCACAGCTGTTAGGAAAGTCACTTCAGGTACCAGTGCGCCGTGGAAAGCTCTGCTGTGGTCTTGCCGACAATTACTCTCATCCCTTACCTAGTCGTGGCTTCTCTTGGACTGAAGATAGTATAAAACAAACAGTTGGCAAATATATTGCTGGAGAATGGAATTCCATGAAAGTCAAAACAACAAACAATCAAACAGACAAACAATCAAAATGCACTTTGCTTGTGGCTTATGGTATTCTGTTGTGGGAATGCATAGAAACAACAGAGAAACAAAGAGTGCAAGCTTGAAACTCCAGCTAATGACAGTCTTTGTGGCCACAGGAGCTGAGTTTGGGGTGGATTCTTAGGGAAAATGAAGCTGGAAGGAGCCTTATTTTGTTTGTCCTGATTTATTAGCTAGTTCTATGGAATCCACTTGATCAAACCAGCTCCAAAACACTCTAAATGAAATCTTTAAGTGAACCAGAACCCATGGGAAAGAGAATTCCTTGTCCCTCAACTCCCTCACCTTTCTGGGGATGAACAAAGTATTTCATGTAAGAGTCTCCACTTTTCAGCTTGAGGCAAATACTTATTCACTCTTAGAATACTGCATGTAATATCTGAACATACACAACTTATTTTAAATCTTCTCTGTGAGTTTATCACATCTTATGCTGCTTCAGGGAAGAATCATATCTAACTGAAGATTTATAACTCCAATAGTACAAGCATTTATGCAACCATTTATCTACTCATTCATACAAACATTTATTGGATTTACAAATTTTGACTGAAAATCTACTTTGTAGCAAGGCACTGGGGAAAGCTCTGGGAGGCATAGAGAAATGATGAAGTCAGTCCCTGAAGAAGGAGCATAAAATCAATCCACTGGGCCCCAAAACATATGAAAATATGCTCAACCTCACTCATAATAAGAGAAAAGCAAATTAGAGCCGTGCAAAGATTTTACCCAATAGACTAGAAAAGCCCCCAAAGTGGTAACCCGCTGTGTTGGCAAGGCTGTGGGGAAGCAGGCAATCCCAGATATTGCTGACAAGAATGAAAAGTTGTACTACTTCCCAAAGAGGATAATTCTCAAATCTCTATGAAAGTTATAAATACATGTAGACTTTGATGCAGTGAGCCCATTTACAGAAATGTATTCTATGGTTATACAGGCACATATACAAAATGATATAAGAGCAAACTATTTTTTTTCAGCATCATCTGTAACAGTGAGAGATTATTAAAATACACACATCCATCAATAAGGGCCTGATTCTACATATAATGGAATACCATGTAGCTGACAAGAAGAACGATGTGTTAAAACCTTCAAGATCTATTATCAGTGAGAAAAGCAAAATCCACAGATGCATGTTACTTTTTTTTAAGAAGGAAGATAAGAATATGCATTAGTATTTCCTTGAGTTTGCACAAAGCAACTCTTGGATACACAAGGAGGTCATGAAAGTGTCTTAGAGTGGTGGTGGTGTGGACATATCAGGCTTGATGGGAAGGGGACAGATGGGAGCAGGTGGGAGCAAACCCTTCACTGTATGCCCCTGTATTGTTTGGATTTAAGAGTCACGTGGTTGTTACTATCTCTTCAAAAAATAAAATAGGTCTACTTAAAAATATTTTTTAGGGAAGGCACATACTTGTTCCAATAATGTGTACAATACACGTTGGGCCATATTTTCTTATTAAATCTAAAACTCCTTGAGAGATGAATCACATAAGAGCCTTTTAAACTAATATCTCAGATATTTTCTCCCTCTCCAATTTCTCTTGTAAACCCTTGCCAGATTAATCTTCTCAAATACCCCTTTAGACAGACTGTCAGAAATGTTTCCTTATGGTCTCTGCATCAAATTCAAACATCTCTGTTCGACTTTTAGGTCTCTCCCCAAACTCACTCAATCCAACTGATGCAATCTGATGTCCACTATTGAGATCTCCAACTAGCATCTCATGCTCCTATCAGGCTGGGTTCAATGTTGTCCTTGAACGATTCCATCCCTGTGCTTTACTTGGGCTATTTCCCTTGTCCCTGGGGATGCCTTCCACTTTGCCTTCTGTTTATTCTGAATCTCACTGTCTCCCAAGGCCACTCCCTTCCCTAAAGACTGTGCTGTGAGTCCACACTGATCTGTTCCTTATGTGACCTCCGAGATACTTAACATCTTAACCAAGTGCTCTAGGCTTGGTTTTGATTCTGTGTGAGATTCTTAGGTCCTTAAAGATAAAGCCAATGGCACCTAAACACACACACACACACCTCACTGGGACCCTTAGGAGGCAGCAACATTAACCATACACATATACAGTTTTCTAGGTCCTACTAAGGAGAGGTTGTCCAGGCACAGCTGTCTGACTGGCTAGACCTCAACTCATTTCCCACTTTATGCTTTAAATGGGGTTTTAGGGGCCATGAGCCAAATTCTGTTCTGATTCATGTTAAATGTTACATAACAGGCATCCTGTTGTTGTTTAGCTGCTAAGTCATGTCCAACTTTTTTGTGACCCCGTGGACTGTAGCTCACCAGGCTTCTCTGTCCATGGGATTCTCCAGGCAAGAATACTAGAGTGGGTTGCCATTTCCTTCTCCAGGGGATCTTCCCGACTCAGAGGCTGAACCTGCAGCTCCTGCTGCATCTTCTGCATCACAGGCGGATTCTTTACTACTAACCACTGGAGAAGCCCAGTAGGCATCCTACCTTGAGACAAAACTGAGATCCAAACATTACTGGCTGCACCTGGTGAACTGGAGGGTGGTCCCAGGTGGAGTCCCCCCGACCTCCCACCATCACCACCAGATGAGGGAAGAGGCAGGAGGACATTTGAGGTAGGAGAGAAGAGGACGCGGTGTCTTTTCCCAGTCCCGCTAGCCTGTGTCTGAGTGCTATGGAGCAAGATGCTGCAGGGCAAACCAAAGGTCCCGTTTCCACGAGGGATGCCAGGAACCACACAGCAAGAGTCCGAGTCTGTGAGGGAGCATCTGCTAGGCCAGTGTGGTTCTGGGATGGTGAGAAGTGGAAAGCAAGCAAGGCAGCTTCCACAGTTTTTGAGTTTTGCAGCTGGAGACGCACCAGGAGCCAGAGCCTGAGCCAGGTGGCCTGGTGAGCCTGGGACAAGTGACTTCTCAAGCCATGGATGTGAGGGAGGGGACTGCTATGGAATTACAAGAAATACCAATTCTTGAGCAATGTTAAGATCCTTACTGGGGCTGTCAGAAATCCCTGGGTGGTTTGGGGATTCTGCAGGATGCTGGGGACGGGAGTGGATGGAACCAAGAGCCAGAGACGTTTAGATGACTGCTGGTGGTGTGACCTGATCCACACCCCCAAGCAGAAGACACCTCGCGGAATTTAGCTTACACTTGCCATTCATCAACAATTTCCTCCCGCAGAGGGGGCCCACAATCTCACTGATCATGAACCCATGGTTTGAATGACAGAATTTCAGAGTGAGACTTAGGAACAGCCAGCAGGTTGCATCCTGAGTGCTGACTCCTTCTCATCAACTGGGAATGGCCCCTGTGAGTCCCCTCAGGAAGGATTTCAAAGCCCAGTCTGGCTCACTGGGCAAAAACACCATAATCCACTCTACACATGTCTGCCCTGGGCTCAGAATGGGAGGCCACACTTCTTGTGGATCTGTTATCCTTGCTCCTGTGTTACAGACAGAGAAACTGAGCCCTAGAGAAGAGAAGTGGCTTGTTCAAGATATTCTTACCAAGACAGAACCAGGACCTATGGCTTCTCCATTATCTTGTAAGGTTTGTTTTTGTTTTGGTTTGGCTTGCTTTTAGAAAGAGGAAAAAGTAAGGATAGTCAAAATAATGAATGATCCAAAACTTTGATTTTAGTTAATAGTTTTACTCTCCCATCCCTCCCCACTGTGCTGCCGTGCTGTGCTTAGCTGCTCAGCCGTGTCTGACTCTGTGACCCCATGGACTGTAGCCCACCAGGCTCCTCTATTCATGGGATTCTCCAGGCAAGAATACCGGAGTGGGTTGCCATGCCCTCCTCCAGGGATCTTCCCATTCCAGGGATCGAACTCAGGTCTCCTGCATTGCAGGTGGGTGGATTCCTCTACCATCTGAGCCACCAGGGAAGCCCAAGAAGACTGGAGTGGGTAGCCTGTTCCTTCTCCAGGGGATCTTCCCGATCCAGGAATTGAACCGGGGCCTCCTGCATTGCAGGTGGATTCTTTGCCAGCTGAGCTACCAGAGAAGCCCATTCCTTCCCTCTGCCCCTCCACCCACTCACAAAGAAACTATGAGTTCCTCATAAAATAGTCAACAGATTTGAGACTTTCTCCTTTCTCTCTAGCTCTCTGCCTACTCTTTGGGGGGGGTGGCGGGTAAGATGGAGAAGTAAAGGAAACCAAACAGACAGAATACAGGTGGTCTGCAGGAAAAGCAAGTTGGAAAATACAGTTGAATAACCCAGAATCTAAGGTGCCTGCAAACCTTTCTTGTAGGTACTCAGATCCTTTCCCTTCACAGCTGCTGTTTTCCTGAAGGTCCTTCCTCCAGTCCTACCACATACACCCCCACCCGGCTCCACATCTGATCTCTGCAGCTGGGTTTATGAGGAAATAGTGATCTTTTAAGATTTCCCACCTGCCACATCACATCATGAGTCATCACACTGGGGTGTACCTTCGTCTGACGTGCCAGGTCTCTCTGCTCACATCTTAAAAGGCAGTCTTTCACTCACAATAACAATCTGAAACCCATTGATAGAGACCAGGTTTTAAACTAGTGCCTTTCGAGCATCTGAAAGAGATCTAAGCTTTGACCCTAACACGGAGGACGCGGGCACTTAAATGTTTCGCCATTCTTCCAGGCCTTTATCCAGGATTCAAAGGGAAAACTCAAGGACTGTTAGTGCAATATTCAGGATATTAGCCCTAAGAGAAACGGGAAATGGAAAAAAGCCTGCCAGTGTTTCAGGAGCAATCAATGAAATGAGACAGCCTCTGACAGAAGACAAGGCATCGAAGAGTGACATTTCTCGGTGATAAGCTGCTCTATTCATTCCACAAACATTTATTGAATTCTGAGCCAGGGCCAGGAACCAGGGACAAAAACCGAAGCAGTCACATTCCATGTTCTTCATGGAACTGTGTGGGGAGGCCTCCTCCCACGTGAACAGGTGACTTTGGTGCGGTGTGACACGCAGTGAGGAAGGCGAGGGCTCGGAGCTATGGGAACGCTTTCAAAAGGGACTTACGGGGACTCGCCGCTGCTAATATGCATTCTGTGCTTTTATACTCTGCCCTACACGTGCACCTGCGCACTCCCCCGCCATCTCTGCTGCTAGGTTGCCGGTGCCACATTTCAACATGTTTGTTTTGTTTACAGGGTCTGTCCTACAGCAGATGCTTCCTAAATAATTAAATCCACAGACATCGATCGAGCAGCTGGTACCTGGTGAAGCAGAGAGAGCAGGGGAGGCTCGTGGTGAGGAATGCATCCTTCCCCGACTCAGGACTGTCGTTCAGTGAAAATGAAAGGCATACTGTGCTACAGGGTCATAAAGGCAGCACAAACAGACGTGCTGGAAGGCAGGAGCAGGAGAGATCAGTTCTGCGGGGATGGACAGGGAGGCGCAGGGTAGGGACAGAGTACGGAGCAGAGTAGAAAAGAGTACACTGGGGGTGAAGCAGCAGGGGAGGCAGGAGAGAGAGAGAGGCCAGTGCCACGCTGCGGACCTTGGATTTTATTTTCAAGGCGACAAAAGGCCTATTGCTGACTGACTGATGGGAGTGATTAACTTCAGGAGTCCCAGGTGTGTGGGAATCTGGCCGCGTTACCGGAGTTAAGCAATTACTAAGAGCCCCCTGGACTGTGTGGCTTCCCTTGGCTCAGACGGTGAAGAATCTGCTGGCAGCTCAGAAGGCCTGCATTTGATCCCTGGGTCGGGAAGATCCACTGGAGGAGGAAATGAAAACCCACCCCAGTATTCTTGCTTGGAGAATCCCAAGGACAGAGGAGCCTGGTGGGCTACAGGGTATGGGGTCACAGAGAGTCAGACACGACTGAGTGACTAACACTTTCACTTTAACACCTGCACTGTGAACCCTGGTGCCGTTTTTCTCTGCATTAGCTCTCTGTGCTAAGGACTGGGCCTGTTTATGAAAAAGTATTGCTGTTTCCTCATGCACAGGCCAGGCCACAGGGCACTGGAGACATTACGGCAGTCAGCTTGCACTTGTGACTAGTCATCCCTGCCCCTCTTCCTCCTCAACCCGGTGTTTGCCGCCCCGGGGAAACCTCTCCCACCAAGTCTACATGGCGAGCCCTCCGGACCCATCCTCTGCCCCGCTCTCTTCACTCTGATTATTCCTCTATCAGGTTCTGTCTCTCCGGCAATTGACTGTCAGGTCCCCAGCCCTACCCTGGGCTCTGCTCTTGACCTGGGGATTTTTCCACTTTACAGATGAGAAGATGAAACCTTAGTGGGATTAAGAGACTTGCGCCTGTCACTCCGTAGTAAGTGCAGTGAACAGAAAGGGACCTGCGGTGGTGCCCCCGGCGCTGGGACGTTAGGGTACTTCCTGGCTGTGATGTTAGCACAGCCTACACGTGGTGGGTGAGACTAACCACTTGCAGAACCATTTCAGGGACAGGATATCTCATGAAGTGAAGGAAGGAAGGAAAGTTCTAGAAATTTAGAAAGCTCAAAGAGTTCATCCCTGATGCTTTATCTAAAAACATCCTCCCCTAGCCTAACACCTCAACTCGGACTATAGTTTGGTTCCCTTCCAAGCACTTCTGACATCTTCAGGTACCTGACTGGTAACTGTCCAGTCACTTGAACACGAGGCCCTTGAAGGCTGGGGTTTTATGTCTTCACCGACCTCTGATCTTTGCACTTAGAATAGGGCTTGGGACAAAGTAAATGATGGATTACAGCAGCCAACAGCTGAGTGATTTTCAAGTGAAGAGCTTGACAAAGCATTGTTCAGGTTCCCACCCTCCAAAGATTCTGATTCCTGCCTCTCTCACTGATAATCTGTGTGGAGAACCACTGGCACCGAAGGAGTTGTTGGCCCTTCAAGTGTTTAGAGCAGAACAGAGGAGCAGCCCCAAACGAAGGTACTAATGGACGTTTTATAAAGAATATGCCAACATGAGGAGAAATGGTAACAGAAAGAGCTGATACGTACATAGCACTGTCTTCAGGCCCAGTGAAGGGCCTTGTGCTCTACATTTTGCAAGCACTGAATATTCACAACAGTTCTATGAGGGAGATGGTATACATTATCTCCATTTTGTACGTACGAAAACTGACGCATGGAAAGGTTGAGTGGCTTGCCCGAGGTTGCACAGCCAGGGAGTAGGATTCAAAACCAGATGGTCATGGTCCAGACTCCAGTATTCTTGCCTGGAAAATACCATGGATGGAGGAGCCTAGAAGGCTGCAGTCCATGGGGTCGCTGAGGGTTGGACACGACTGAGTGACTTCACTTTCACTTTTCACTTTCATGCATTGGAGAAGGAAATGGCAACCCACTCCAGTGTTCTTGCCTGAAGAATCCCAGGGACGGGAGAGCCTGGTGGGCTGCCGTCTATGGGATCACACAGAGTTGGACACGACTGAAGTGACTTAGCAGCAGCAGCAGCATGGTCCAGAGGGCATGCCAGGCAATCCACAGCAACGCTTGTGGCAGATTACAGATGGCCACGAGCGCCCTGACATTCCTCCCATTGAGAGGGGAGACCGTGTGCCCTCCCCTTGAGCCCAGCTTGGCCTGCAGCTGACCTGACCCATAAGGAATGACAGAAGCATCACTACACCAGATCTGGGCCTAGCTTTTAAGAATTTCCATTTCTTTCCACTGGAGCCTTGACCTTCCACATCAGGAGTCTGACTACCTGCTGGAAAGGCCGGGTGGAGAGGCTCCAAGGCTCCAGGGAGAGACCGGGGCTTGGCAGGGCCGGGCTCTCCCTTCTGGGACCCCAGGCATGTGGGTGAGCCATCCTGGAGCCCAGCTACGCCCGGCTGACTCTGCTGGCGGCTCCACTCAGCATCACGCGGAGCTATCGTCACTCGGCTGACCCCCATCTACATGCCCGAGTCACAAAACCACACACTGTTAATAAAACCGTCTTGTTCTACACCTTGCTGAGTTTGGGGACAGTTTGTTACACAGTTATGCTTCATTAACCAGAACAGTGTCTTCCCAGGTTCCAACTGAGACACACAGAAAGAAGTATCTTTTCAAGAAAACACATACGCACTAGAGAAACCCTGAAGTTTGCTTTGACTCCAGACTTTGAACATGCAGGTGGCCTAGAGCCTAACATGACATCGTTTCTGCAGTCTCTGAACTCGTGAGTGATAGGCTGCATGAAGCCAGCAATGTTAGTAATAAAAGAAGGCATGTTGTTCGCATTTATTGTTAACATCCATCCATTCATTCACCCATCCATCCATCTGAAATCAAATCTCACAATATTGCCCTTATTCTGTGTAATATACACTGATGGTCGCTGTTCCATTTAATTTTTAAAACACTCATTATGACCCACTAAGTTACTTTCCTGACCCACCAGTGAGTCAGCACCAGCAGTCTGAGGAAGGATGGGCACCGAGGAGAAGCTTATCATAGAATGGGCATCATCTAGGTGAGGCAATGCTTCAAGTCAGCCGATTCCGACGTTCCATTTACTCAGCAGAGAGAGGGTGGAGACCCCCACCCCGCCACCGCCAGGCTTCATGACGCTAGTGTTGAAAACTCTCGTCTGACTGTTGTGCTCTGATCCCACATTCAATAATCAGCTTATATAGTTTGACCTGTCATTTCTGTACACGCTGCTCCCTTAGCCTGGGACTTGATCCTTTTGCCCAACCCCACTAATGCCTGATGAACAACTCCTATTCATCCATCAGGACCCATCAGAGATGCCCTTTCCTTTCCCCAGAAGCCTTCCTTGACTATCTGAGTCTGGGTTATGTCTCTCTTCTATGTAGTCTAAGCCAACTGTATTACCCTTGCCTGTGTTCTAGGTGGGGGGCTGTAAAAGCTTAAGATAGTATTTTACTCGGTTATGACTCCCTACCACCTGACACAGCACGTGGTGCTGAGCAGGCACTTGGTAAATGTATGTCAAATAAGCAAATATCTGTCTAACCATAGAAGCACCACTATGAACAAAGCTAGTGGAGGTGATGGAATTCTAGTTGAGCTATTTCAAATCCTAAAAGATGATGCTGTGAAAGTGCTGCACTCAATATGCCAGCAAGTTTGCAAAACTCAGCAGTGGCCACAGGACTGGAAAAGGTCAGTTTTCATTCCAATTCCAAAGAAGGGCAATGCCAAAGAATGCTCAAACTACTGCACAATTGCACTCATCTCACACGCTAGCAAAGTAATGCTCAAAATTCTCCAAGCCAGGCTTCAGCAATATGTGAACCATGAACTTCCAGATGTTCAAGTGGGTTTTAGAAAAGGCAGAGGAACGAGAGATCAAATTGCCAACATCCACTGGATCATCAAAAAAGCAAGGGAATTCCAGAAAAACATCTATTTCTGCTTTATTGACTATGCCAAAGCCTTTGACTGTGTGGATCACAATAAACTGTGGAAAATTCTGAAAGAGATGGGAATACCAGACCACCTGACCTGCCTCTTGAGAAACCTGTATGCAGATCAGGAAACAACAGTTAGAACTGGACAAGGAACAACAGACGGTTCTAAATAGGAAAAGGAGTATGTCAAGGCTGTATATTGTCACCCTGCTTATTTAACTTATATGCGGAGTACATCATGAGAAACACTGGGCTGGAGGAAGCACAGACTGGAATCAAGATTGCCAGGAGAAATATCAGTAACCTCAGATATGCAGATGACACCACCCTTATGGCAGAAAGTGAAGAGGAACTAAAGAGCCTCTTGATGAAAGTGAAAGAGGAGAGTGAAAAAGTTGGCTTAAAGCTCAATGTTCAGAAAACAAAGATCATGGCATCTGGTCCCATCACTTCATGGCAAATAGATGGGGAAACAATGGAAATAGTGGCTGACTTTATTTGGGGGGGGGGGCTTCAAAATCACTGCAGATGGTGACTGCAGCCATGAAATTAAAAGACGCTTACTCCTTGGAAGGAAAGTTATGACCAACCTAGACAGCATATTCAAAAGCAGAGACATTACTTTGCCAACAAAGGTCCATCTAGTCAAGGCTATGGTTTTTCCAGTGGTCATGTATGGATGTGAGAGTTGGACCATAAAGAAAGCTGAGAACCAAAGAATTGATGCTTTTGAACTGTGGTGTTGGAGAAGACTCTTGAGAGTCCCTTGGACTGAAAGGAGATCCAACCAGTCCACCCTAAGGGAGATCAGTCCTGGGTGTTCGTTGGAAGGACTGATACAGAAGCTGAAACTCCAATACTTTGGCCACCTGATGCAAAGAGCTGACTCATTTGATGCTGGAAAGATTGAAGGCAGGAGAAGGGGACAACAGAGGATGAGATGGCTGGATGGCATCATCGACTCAATGGTCATGAATTTGGATGAACTCTGGGAGTTGGCAATGGACAGGGAGGCCTGGCGTGCTGCGGTCCATGGGGTTGCAACGAGTCAGACACGACCGAGTGACTGAACTGAACTGAACCATGTACATATTCTTACTAGAGAGAGACTGTCCTGACCAGCCATTTCCCAATCAAACATTAGAATTCCAACTTGCTTGGCAAACATAAACAATATTGAAAATTCTTGTTGATTGACATTTTGCAATTTAGATAAAACTCTGTCTTCTGTGGGTTTAGTTTGCCTGAGTCAGTCCCCATTACTCTCATTAACTCTGAGAGGAATCACAAAATTAAGTTTCTGGAATGGCAGTGCTGACTACTAGACCTTTATGATTTTACTGAATTAATGTGACCTTCTCAAGTCTTGACAGCAGTCCTCTTGTGTCTAATTCAACAGCCCTACCTTGCTCCCTGACATTGATTATAAGTGCAGGGCCAATATATGAAATCTGGTGCTTTAAAAAATATAGCTATTTTCCATGTCTTCATCTGAATTAATGTGATGACAGTCTTAGAAATAGGTTTAAGGTATTTTTTCACTTTAAAAAATTTCATATAAAACCTTTGTTTTCTAAATTGCCTCTGACTATTTGGATTTCTTTTGTGGGATTTATTTCTTTTCCTTTTTGAGGTTCAGAGTTTTCTTTTTAAGGAAAGCTATTAACGATTTTCCAAATTGCTTTTGTCCCAAATCATGTAAATTGGTGCTCACAGCAGGTATCTGTTGGTTTTGAAAGTCAGGGATGGTCATGGCAATGGACTTGAGAGCTATGTCAGCTCAAACTGAGGTCTGCAGGGACCTCTTGTAATTAATGTTATCACTAAAATAACCTTGGACTATTTGTTTCTTACTTGTTGCCAGGGTAGAAAATGAAGAATACTAACACTTGAGTGAAAAAAACAAAACAAAACAAACTCAAACAGGAATCTGAAGACCAGAGAGGGATGCTAACTGTGACTGGAGCTGGGAGGGACTGCTCTCCCCAGTGACTGGCTTCATAGAACCAAGAAAATAGCTGCAAGGGGAGAGCCACGTGGGAAGGGGATGGGAAGATAAAGGTCTTATAAATGAGCAAACTGAACTGCACCAAACTACTTAAGACAGACCTAGAGGCACTATGACTTTATATTGTTATCAGTCACTTCAAAAAGAAAAATTAAGGTCTTTTGGAGAGCAGGGCACAGAGTCTAGGGAACAATCCAAAGAGTGGAAAGCAGATAATGCATTCAGAAATGAACTACAGGCTGTGCTCTTGACCCAAGACATCTTTGTTCTTCTTATCCTCTGGCCAGATTTCACCCTTGGATATATGTAAAAGTTCCTGGTAAATTCAATGAGAGTTAAATGTGCATGCTTAAAGGACAGATTTGGCCTGTAGTATCTTTCCAAAGATATTAAGAAAGCAATAGAAGGGAAAATGGTTGTCGGGCCATCAGAGTTCTTATTTCAGATGGGAAATGCCGGGAGAGATGGGAAGCACTGCATTACTCTCTCCTTTGGAGAAGGATCTGTCTTTGGATTCCCCGACGCCAGTACATTCTCATTACCACTTAACCGTGTCCACAGAAGCATGGTCTGTTTCAAGGAAAATTCTCATCCCTTGCAGTGGAAGGTGCCTAGACAACGTGAAATCTGGATGGATTGTGAAGGTATCTGATAAGGGAAAAAATGTTGGGTTGGCCAAAAGAGTTCATTCTGGTTTTTCCTATCTTATGGGAAAATCTGAATGAACTTTTTGGCCAAGCCAAATATAAACTCTTATTTCAAAGGAGAAACAGTGAGCTATGACGCTTTTATTGATGAGAAATGTGGGAACGCTATGGGGGGAAAATACTGGTTTGGGAATCCAAACAAGTGGTTTTGAGTTTGATGACTGTTGCCAATAGGGGTGGCGAATGACTCAGCTGCACTGAGCTTTGGGGCTTTCATCTGTAAAACAACAGATGGTTGACAGGATAAAGAAGATGTCCTTAGTTCTAATACTCTGTGATTGTGTGAAATGTAAAATTACCTATAAAAGTACTCTACCAGGATTGTTATTATTACTCAAGTCATTATTATTACCCTTAGTATTCAAGGTGGGCTTTTCTTTTTTTTTTTCCTGAGTACCTAATGAACTCAAGGATTTAGCAAGGGAGATTTCCAGGAAAAGCACTGAGAGAGCTGCCTGCTTTCTCCCAGCTGCCTATATTACAAAGAGAGAGGATAGAGATTAATTAAGAAACAAGTCAGTCAGTTTTTGAGTAGAAGTTGGAAGAATTTTAAAGGCTCCAGAAGTGTCTTTTCAGCCAACAAAGGGTTCTTGAATTAAGGAATAGCTTTCTGGAAAAGATGACAACCGGGGTGGAAAGTTAAGGCCCTTTGTTAAGACCTCATAAAGACCTAGAGAGGTATCTCTTCGACTCGCTCTGACAGACAAGCGTCTCCTAAGGATTTCAAGGGCTCACCCCACAGATCCTTCCCAGCCAAATAAGAGCTTCGTTGTGCCAAAGCAGCCTCAACAGGTTGGGGGTCCAAAGGCTTCTTTTTTGTTTTGTACCATCTCTGCCCCTTTCAGCCCAAACTGATACAATTTCCCTTAAAACTTTATGGGCTGCCTACATATCACTTACTTCCTCTATGAAGCTCACAACTTCATGACTGAAAATAAGCTCCTTTAGAGCAGGAATGGGACCTAAATTTGCCTAGTACGCAGCTCAGGGGCTTGCATTCATCAAACCTACATTAAATGCTGATGATAATGAAAATTTCTGAGAGCCTGCTATTTGTAAGGCACGGGTTAGATCCTTTTCTTCTCTGTTTCCCCTGGATCTTCATTAGAGGCTGTTAGCCAGACTCAGGAAATAGAGAGGCATTCAAGCCTGTCTGCTTGATTCTCTTTGTATTAACAGTAGTTCTAGAGAAGGTTTGTAGGGGAAGATGTTGAAACTATTGCCATTGGCTTGGTATTGTCTGTGATATAGGATTATTTATGCCAGATGTTTTGTGTAGCACTTTATCACAGATAATTAGGAACTAAATACAGTGGCTATTTTCCAAACAGAATATATTTCATGCTCATATGGCCACCTTCAAATTGTATAAAATCTCATTCAAAATTTTACAGCAATCCTTCTTGCTAGTTGCTCTGGACTATCCTCTGGCCTTTCCCTAAACCCATCACTACTTCTCAGTAAATAGAGCTCAACCTGGAGCTCCTCTTCTGGCTTGAAAAACCTTCTTATTTATTTATTTATGGCTGTGCTGGGTTTTCGTTGTTGTGCGTGGGCCTTCTCTAGTTGCAGCGAGCAGGGGGCTATTCTCTAGTTTCGGTGTGCGGGCTTCTCATTGCTGTGGCTTCTCTTGTAGTGGAGCATGGAGTCTAGGGGGAGTGGGCTCAATATCTGTGGCACACAGGATTAGTTGCCCCGAGGCATGTAGGATCTTCCCAGGCCAGGGATCGAACCCACGTCCCCTGTGTTGGCAGGCAGATTCTTAACCACTGGACCAAGGAGGTTCAAAGAACCTTCTTTTGGTCTCTTTCTACATATGTGTTGGTGAGGCCCTGGCATCTTTCATCAAAATCTTCCACTGCTCCCAGCAACAAATCTCTTGTTGCATAATTCCCTACATAAAGAATATTGTCTGCTCCCCAAACCATTAACAACATTCCTGATATTCTTGGGAAAACCTCACCAAAGAAACTACTTCCTTTTTAATCCCTCTAGGGACTGTAAGTGTGCAGTGTGGATTCTCCTTCCCCTTCTTACCAGTGTTTCTTTCTCATCTTGTGCTTATTACTGACTTGGTCCACAGCTTAGAAGGCAAGGGTGATATCTGGTAGGTGACTCTGGATAGTCTCTGGGAATCCTCACGCATTCAAGAGAATTGAGCGTTACATTTTGAGTTTAAGATTGCACACTCACTCAACTCACTAAGTCCTAGGAACATTGCTCCATTTTATTCACTTGGATGTTTATATATTAAGAGGTAGATCTAAATTCTTCCCTAAGAAGTTTCTAAAAGGAAAGGTTTACAGTGAAATAAGTGATAAATTGACAGAAATTCATACCAAATAAGAAGATATTTTTTAAAAAAAGGTTAAATAATCATAGGCATTTTTGTAGCACTTAGAGAACAGATTATACAATAGTATTTCAAATATCTGAAAGTAGTATTTTTGTAAAAAAATATTCAAATAAAGCATCATTCAAATAAAGCATAAGTTACATTTGATAACAAATAAATTGCTTTCAGAATTCTGAATTTTTGAAAGAAAGACTAATATTCAGATGCAAAATAATGGGATATTTTATTCACGGAGAGAAAAAATATTTTGACATTTGATTGTTCTCTATTCTTCATCCTTTCTGTAGGAAAGACAATCAAGATGAATGGATGGTGGGGTATATCAGTTCAGTTCAGTCGCTCTCTCATGACAATAGTTAAAATCTACTGTATTTTTTGTCTGCAAAGTTATCAGAAGTTCCTCTTATGACTTTATAGACAAGAAAGATAAGGGAGTCTATATGAACATGGTGAATCCACAGAAACTTCCTAAATAGGCGGGGTAATCGCCAGGATCATCTTTCACCAGCGGACAAACATATCTTTTGCATCAAGAGCATTTCTCAGAGCATGTGGAGATGTGGACATCAGAGGCCTCAGAACCACCACATTTATTTAGAGAAAGGAAATAAAGGTGGAAAAAATCTGTATCTGCAGCTCCCACACCCCACGTCCGTGGTGGCTCCAGAACAAACCAGTCACCAGCAGCATTTTCGGCCGATGAGATAACCGCATTCCCAAACAGCCACAACACGGACAAACTGCTGTAATTAAAACAGTTTCCACAGCGTCCTGGTTCTGTGAGGCTCCAGGGAAGGGGGGCTCTGCTCTCCGTGTCTCTGCACGAAAGGGGAACTGGGTGGGGAAGGCACACACGGTGAGCTGATTGCAGCAGCGAGAGAGAGACAGGTACAAACAGGGAAGCGGGCCTGGGCTACCGGGTATAAGCCCTTCCCCAGGGGCACTCTCTTCTCCAAGCCCTGCTTCCTGAAGGCAGGCAAGGGGCCACCGCCTTTGGTCTTGGTGTCTCTTCCTCAGTAGCCATGGCGCTTCCTTACCCCAGCCACCATCCTACAAAAAGCACCCAGTGTCTGCTCTGTTAAAGAGCGTATAAAAGGGATGAACAGTGCAGTGATCCAGCATGCCTGAACAATGGTTAAACAAAACAAACAACTGTATGGGGGTGTGTGTGTGTGGATTTTCCAGATCTTTGGTAAATTAATACAGAGTGTGATTTTTTTAAGAGGTGGGCAGAGATGTAGAGAGCACACATAATGGATACCAAGGTGAGAAGAGAAGGGTGGGATGAAGTGGGAGGCTGAGACTGACATAAATGCACTGTTATGTATAAAACAGATAACTAATGAGAGCCTTCTGTGCAGCACCAGAAACTCTACTCAGTGTTCTGCGGCGACCTAAATGGGAAGGAAACCCAAAACAGAGAGGATAGATATATACGTATAGTTGACTCGCTTTACTGTACGGCAGAAACTAACACAAAGCTGTAAAGCAATGATGATACGTCGCTTCAGTCGTGTCCGCCAGGCTCCTCTGTCCATGGGATTCTCTAGGCAAGAATACTGGAGTGGGTTGCCATGCCCTTCTCTAAGGGATCTTCCCGACCCAGGGATCGAACCCACGTCTCTTATGTCTCCTTCATTGGCAGGCAGTTTCTTTATCATTAGCGCCACCTGGGAAGCAGCTATACTCCAATAAAAATTAATATAAAGAAATAAAGGGGAGGGCAGGCTGTTTAGCATACAGGAGACCTCCTCATTCGTAGACTTTCCCCCAGGACTGCTCTGGGGAAGACTGCCTTCCATGTGATAGATGCTCACGTCTTTTGAATTGAATTGCTGTGGAAGAAGTCTTCCTCTTACACTTGTTATCCTTCTACATCTGTATTCCTCAAGAATCGCATATTTCTGCTTGGTTTTTCTTTACCGTGTTAAACACTCTCTTTAGGCTTTCTTCCCCTGGAACGATCACCATACTTTCTTTCTATTCATTACTTATGAAAGTCTGTCTGCCTTCCACACTATAAGAGCTGGGAGGGTAGGTTCACCACACATCCCCACAGGCTCCCCTTTCTGGGTATGATCACTGCTGCTGCTGCTAAGTCGCTTCAGTCGTGTCCGACTCTGTGTGACCCCATAAATGGCAGCCCACCAGGCTCCCTGGTCCCTGGGATTCTCCAGCCAAGAACACTGGAGTGGGTTGCCATTTCCTTCTCCAATGCATGAAAGTGAAAAGTGAAAGGGAAGTCGCTCAGTCATGTCCGACTCTTCATGACCCCATGGACTGCAGACCACCAGGCTCCTCTGTCCATGGGATTTTCCAGGCACGAGTACTGGAGTGGGGTGCCATCGCCTTCTCCGGGGTATGATCACTAATAACCTTCAAAAACAAGGTGTCCAGAATGAATCCACCATTTCACAGGTGATCCCACCAACTAAGGCGATCTAACCATGAGACTGTTACTCCAGCTGTGTTTTAGACACGGCCCGCCTCCATCTGCCCAGGATCACACCAGCTTTGCTGGCAGGCCTCTCACAAAGTTAGCGGTTAACCAAGATCTCTGGCTCTCCTACACAGGGAGCTGCTTTTCCTGGGACTCTCCTTTTGCCACTTTCTTCTTGTTTGATGGTTGGTTTAAAATGGCTTCATTGAGATATAGTTCACATAGCATAGAATTCAACCACTTTAATTGTACACTCCATATTTTTTTATACATTCACCAAGTCGTGCAACCATCGCCACAGGCAACTTCGGAACATTTCCATTATGCTGAACAGAAACCCTCTACCCTTTAGTGATCACTCCATAGTCTCTTGTGTGTCCTCTGGCCCGAGGCAACCACTAATCCACTTTCTGTCTCTACAGACTTGCCTATTTTGTTCATGTCACTTAAACAGAATCATGTGTGGGTTTTTGTGTGTGTGTGTGTGTGTGTGTGTGTGACTGGCGTCTTTCACTGAGCATATTTTCAAGGTTCATCCACATATCAGTACTTCTTTTCTTTTTGAGGCTGAATTACAAGTATATACCACATCTTGTTTATACAGTCACGAGTTGTTGGACATTTGGGGTTGTTTCCACCTTGTAGCTGTTGTGAAGAATGCTACTGTGAACGTTCTGTATAAGTATCTGTGTGAACATGTTTTCAATTTCTCTGGGTACGTACCTAAGGATGGAATTGATGGGTCATGGGGTAACTCCAAGTTTAACTTTTTGAGGAACTGCCAGACTGTCCTCTGAGTAACTGTACCATTTTACACTTCCACCAGCAGTGTGTGAGTTCCAATACTTCTGTGTCCTCTCCAATACTTAAATGTTTGATCTAGCTCCCACAGTGGTTGGAGTGGTCATCTCACTGTGGTTCTGATTTACTATTCTTCCAATGACTGATGTTGTTGAGTGTCTTTTCACCTTCTCATTGGTTATTTGTATATGTTCTTTGGAGAACTGTCTGCTTGAATCTGTTGCCCATATTTTAACTGAGTTATTTGACTTTCTATTGTTGAGTTATTAGTATTCTTATATATCCTGCATACCAGACCCTTATCAGATATATCAATTGCAAATGTTTTCTCCCAACTCATAGGTTGTCTTTTCATTTTCTTGATAGTATCCCTTGAAGTACAAAGGTTAGGAATTCTGGTGAAATTCAATTTATCTATATTATCTTTGCTGCTTACATTTTAAGTGTGTCCAAAAAAGCATTGATAAAACCAAGGTCATGTAGAGTTATCCCTAAGTTTTCTTCTAAGCATTTTATATAATCTTAGCTCTTTGATTCATTTTGAGCAATTTTTTGCCTATGGTGTGAGATAGGGGTTCAACTTCATTTTTGTTTTGAATGTGGGTATTCAGTTGTCCCAATGCCATTTGTTGGAAAGACCATTCTTTCTCCATTGAATGGTCTTGCCATTCTTTTGAAATTCAACTGACCATAGATATATGGGTTTATTTCTGGACTCTCAATCCTATTCCATTTGTCTATATTTCTGTCTTTATCCCAATATCATATTGTCTTGATTGCTGTTGTTTTGTAACAAGTTTTGAAATTGGGAAGTGCTGAGTCCTTTAACCTTGTTTTTCTTTTTCAAGACCATTTTTGCTATTCTGGATCCCTTGCTTTCCCAAATGAATTTGTCATTTTCACAAAGAAGCAAGCAAGGATTCTGATAGAGACTGGATTGCCTCTTTAGATCAATTTGGGGGGCATCACCATCTTAACAATATTAACTCTTCTGACCCATGAACATGGGCTACCTTTCCATTTATTCATATCGTTAAAGACGATATGAATAAAAGAATATGATTCTTTCAACAATGTTTTATAGTCTTCAAAGCATATAACTCTGGCCTTACCTTAGTAATTTTTTCCTAAATATTTTATTCTCTTTGATATTGTTGTAAATGGAATTGTTTTCTTACTTTTATTTTCAAATTGTTCATTACAATATGTACAGAAATACAATTTTTCTACATATTAATCTTGTATCTTGTACCTTGTAACCTTGTTGAACTCTTTGATTAGTCCTAATAGTTTTTCTTATTTATATTCAAGATCATATCATCTATGAAGACAGACAATTTTAATTCTTTCTTTTCAGTTTGGATACCTTTTATGATGTTGACTTTTTAACACTAAGAGCAGAACTTTACATTTATTTCTACCCCATTTAATTTTATTTTAACCCATAGGTCATTTCTTTCCATTTTTTATAGTTTTCCAGTGTATTTTGTTTGCTTTTTATCTCCATCAGTTGGCATAGGGTCTGGTGTTTTGCATTCAATAAATGCTTGTAAAATTAAGAATGTGGTATGGATCTGCAATTTTGGAAGGAATGATGCTAAAGCTGAAACTCCAGTACTTTGGCCACCTCATGTGAAGAGTTGACTCACTGGAAAAGACTCTGATGCTGGGAGGGATTGGGGGCAGGAGGAGAAGGGGACGACACAGGATGAGATGGCTGGATGGCATCACTGACTCGATGGACATGAGTCTGAGTGAACTCCGGGAGCTGGTGATGGACAGGGAGGCCTGGCGTGCTGCGATTCATGGGGTCGCAAAGAGTCGGACACGACTGAGCAACTGAACTGAACTGAGTTATGTTCTATGTATTTAATTGATACGATTGTTAAACAACATGGGTGCCAAAAAATTTTCTAGGGTCCCAGGATTTCAACAGTGGTAGAAGTGGTGCTCAGAATCATCCCTTTCACAGGACCACGGGGCCATATCAGAGGCAGGGAATGGCAGCCTCAAGAATCAATGGATGTACAACCAGCATGAAAAAGAGTATGGAAGTTCTAGCAATCCCACTCTTGGGTATATATATATCCAAAGGAAATGAAATATTTCAAAGAGTTAACTATACTCCTACATTCATTGCAACATTATTCATGACAGCAACAATCCAAGTGTCCATCAATGGATGAATAGATAAAGTAAATGTGATATATATAACAATGGGATATTATTCAGCCTTTTAAAAGCGGGAAACCTTGTCACTTGCCACAACATTGATGAACCTGGTGGTCATTATGCTAAGCGAAGGAATTCAGGCATGGAAAGACAGATACATCATTATCTTACTCATATGAAGAATCTAAAACATGAATTCACGGAAGCAGAGAGTAGAATAGTGATTGCCAGGGGCTCTGGAGTGGGGGAGATGTTTGTCAACAGGTCCAAAATTTCAATTTCGAAATTGAATGAATGAATAAATCCTGGAGATCTAATGTATACATGGTGACTATAGGTGATAATACTGTATTATGTTCTTCAAATACAAGTAAATCCTGAATGTTCTCACCACACACAGGTACACACACAGGCAAACACACATACAGTAACTGTGTAAGGCAAGTGAGTGAGTGATAGTCACTCAGCCCAACTCTTTGCGGCCCCATGGACTGTAGCCCACCAGGATCTGTTGTCCATGGAATTCTCCTGGCAAGAACACTGGAGTGGGCTGCCATTTCCTTCTCCGATGTAAGGTGATGGATGTGTTAACTAGTCTTTCACAAGATATACATATACTAAACATTATATTGTATACCTCAAATATACACATTTTTACTTGTCAATTATACTTCATCAAAGCTTGGGAAAAAATAAAGTTTAAAAAAAGAAGCAATGGAGACACGACTGGCACACACTGGCACTGGCCTTGTGCTGACAACAGAGGGAGGTGGCGAGGCATCCTTGCCTTGGGCAGCAGGCGGCGCCACAGAGGCCTAGTGAGAGAGGAGGGGCACAGCTGCCGTGATGTTGGGGGTGGGGAGGGGAGACCTTGGTCACGTGCACGTGAAATGCTCTCTGTGGACAATTAACGGACAGGGAGATACTCTCAGGGACCTGGGGATACCAGAAGACTAGGTAGGAGTGAGAGTTAGACGTGAGAGCTGTCTTACCCAGGCTGCAGTGGCCTGGAGAAACTTAAGCCAGATGTGCTAAAGTCTCTCCATCATAAATTAGTTCTTCAATTCTACCTTTTCCTCAAGATGCCAGTCCATTTTTCTTCTTTCCCTTAATTTTACATCCCTAAGCTGCTTGCTCTGCTTCTTCAAATTCCACACAACCCATGACCCTTTGGCTTCTATATCCACCACCTACTGAAGGAGATCTACCTAAAGCCCCTCAGATGGTGTGGTCACGTCATACTTCATTCGCCACGTGACCACAGGACCGGTGGAAGTCAAAGGGGAGGCAGAGGCTTCTGCATCTACACGCTGTGCTCAAAGGGCTAAACTGCCTCCCACAATAACATTGATACTGATGTACTGCTAACAGTTCTTGAGTACTTAGTCTGCTCAGCCAAAATTTTATGCATGTGTGTATATATATATGTATGTATATGTAAACATATTTTAGATTTTAGACTCATAGTAACCCACTGAGGGTTCAGAAACTTCCTCTTTCCTCATTAAGTGACAGAATCCAGCCTACCATTTTCCTTCCTGCTCACAGTCATTTGAGGGAATAAAGTTTAGAAAAAGGTGAGCACTCCCCTTTTTCAAGCCTGAGATGGTTACAGAGTAAGTTAACCAATTTTTATATGGAAACCTTGTTTATGAAGAAACTACCCATTATGTTCAACGTCTATAGAGTCAACAGAAGCCACTTACCAACGGTAAATTATTAACATGTTCACACTGAGCCCAGAATGATGAGTATATATTTAGTTAAATTCTTACATGGCTAGAATGAGTCGAAGCCTGGGTTAATACTGCGTTATGCTTCAGGGACCCTACTTTTGTGAGATAGTTCTGAAAATTAGCAAATTTAGGAATTCTATTTTGATTTATAGTGCTTGCTGTTGCTGCTGCTGCTGCTGCTAAGCCGCTTCAATCATGTCCGACTCTGTGTGACCCCGTAGACGGCAGCCCACCAGGTTCCTCCATCCTTGGGATTCTCCAGACAAGAACTCTGGAGTGGGTTGCCATTTCCTTCTCCATTATGGTGCTTAATCAAATTATTTAAAAAGTGTAACTTTTGTACCAGAGTTACAAACCTGTCACCGCACTGAAATAACTGCTAGGGTGACAAAGTAAAGATTGCAAACTGGAGTTTTCAGTGCTTTGCGTGCTTACCAGGGGCAAGCTTGGCCGCAGAGGCCACGTGTCCATATCCAGCTCCTCCTTGGGGGCAGCAGCTGGACTACACTAAAAATGGAAAACTGCTCATTCTGCATCGACTCCCTTTTGCAATCTCAGTAAGTTCCTCAGTGACAGGAGCCAGCCTGCCAAATGTCAGCGTCAGGATCCGGTCCAATGTAAACACCAGCATCGTGTGGCTAATACATGGAACTGGAGCTACACTGCTTACCCGCCACTCCTAACTCAAAGACGACGTCCCACATCCAAGAAAAACAGATCGGTCAGCACGAAAATTGGTACAGTTGTCAAGGAGAGAAGTCAATGCTGGTCGAATCCACTGTCGTTAGTCAAGTCTGAGGAAGACCTTAAGAACTGTGGGCTCCTTACTTGACTGACTCCTTACTTGGGCTTGCCACACTATCTGTAACCTTCCATATCCCAGGCAGGCTTCCCAGGTGGAGCAGTGGTAAAGAATCTGCTTGCCAATGCAGGAGATGTGGGTTCCATGTCTGGGCTGAGAAGATCCCCTGGAAGAGGGCATGGCAACCCTCTCCAGTATTCTTGCTTGGAAAATGCCATGGACAAAGGAGCCTGGTGGGTTATAGTCCATGGGTTTGAAAAGAGTCAGACAAGACTAACTGAGCACGTGTGCGTGCACGCACACACACACACACACGCACGCACACACACACACACACACACACACACACACTATCCTAGGCAGATGGATTTGTTTGGAGAGAAAGGGATTATTTGCTCTGATGACTCACGCAATTCTAGCACAAAGCACAGTGTTCAGGGTTCCTTACAACCAGTCTAAGGCAGGCTCAGAACCAAATTTATCCTGTATATTGAACAGTAAGAAATTTCAACCATAGTGACAGCTTCTATGTGGTTGCATGGGGTCAGGCCTCCAGATAAAGCCACGCTGAAGTCACTTTTGACAACCCTTTACTTTCCTATCATTCCCCTACCCCTGCTCCAAACCCACGTTTCCTAACACTTCTTAATGTTCTTACACATTCCCTTTCCCTGTCCTCTTTACCATACAGTCACCCCCCTGTGCTGTTCCCTGCCACATTTCTGTAAGTGAACATCTAATAGATTATATATGATCGGAGCTGGAGAGGTAACTTAGTTATTTTGGAAACTTACTCTTGGTTGTGTTAGTTGCTCAGTCATGTCTGACTCCTTGTGACCCCATGGACTGTAGCCCACCAGGCTCCTCTGTCCATTGAATTCTCCAGGCAAGAATTCTGGAGTGTGTTGCCATTTCCTTCTCCATGGGATCTTCCTGACACAGGGATCAAACCCAGGTCTCCTGCACTGAAAGGCGGACTCCTTATCATCTAAGCCACCAAGAAAGCCTTATATTCCTGGTTGCTCATCTTTAAAGGAAAATTTTATCCTATTAACTAGGAATCCAGGATGTCTTAAGGAGAGGAGAATTCTGTGATTTTAGGGTACATCAGAATCATATACAGAACTTGGAAAACTGTAGTTTGCATGAAGTGGGGCCCATATTCACCAACTGCCCCCATGGAGCTTAGGATTTGGTATTTTGAGAAACGCTGTTCCAGACTCGGACCAAGACCTTCCCTTCTTCCTAATTCCTGGGCTGTGCATGGTTTATATTTTCAAAAGCTTCTCAGTTGAATCTGATGCACCTGAGCCATAGATCTCATTAAAAAACCTAAGGAGAGATGGGGTGATGTGCGGATTCATGTTTGGCCTGGAGTGTGCCATCTGGGGTGGCTGCAGTCAGGGAAATGCAGACAGAGGGGGATGCTCAGGGGAGGTGGGCAGGGCTGTGCTCCAAGGACACTAATGTGTCAGGGATGGGAAGACCATGCAGGTAGCTGAGCAGGTGAGAGAGATCCAGACAGTCCCGGGGACAACCCACCTGGTGGTGGCATGGAAGTGACTGGAGAGAAAGAGTGGAGAAAAACTAACCAGCTTTAATAATCCAGGAGAGAGAGGATTAAATGCAAAACAAAGGGCAGTATCCCGAGTTTGGGGCAGAATTGGTCAGAATGAATAACCAATTCAATCGTGGGGAACTAGGGGAAGAAAGAATGATTTGTGGATTCGTTACAAGCAGATCCTGAGGGTCCTGACCCTCCCCTGGTTATTTCTCCAGGGGCCTTTGTTGTGATGTTCTTTTGTCAGTTCAGGAGTGTGTAACCAAGGGGCTGGCGATAAATATTTTTAATAATAAAAATGCATTTATAATATATATATTTTCCCCATGGGACCACATTTACAACTTCCATTTCTTTGTAAAACATTTTCTTTCTTGCTGTGCAGCCAACTGCCATGAAAGTCATCCTGTTTTTGGTAAAAAAAAAATTTTAGTCGCCTTCTCCAGGGATGACACAGTGTTTGTCCAATACATTTAGTGTCCAGCAGTGGGGACTTGGAGGTGATTAGAAATGGAGCCCTGGAAGAAAGGCGAGGATTGGGCTTGGGAAGCTTCCAGTGTAATCTGAAGCAGAGTTTTGCAAAGTGCGGGCTCTGTGTCAGCAACGCAGGTGCCCAGGGCCCACCCACAGGATCCTAACATGGGATTCCTACATCCACTAAAGTTTGATAACCACTGGACTAGAGGGGTGGTTTCTAGAGACTATGACTATTAACGAAGAAGCCAGCAGGAAGAATCAGAAATAAAGAGAAGAACTTTCGTCTCTACAGAGAGACTAAAGGGGTGGTGATGGTTAGAAACAACATTATTTTTTCTAAACTATTTTCTTTCCTTTTTCCTATGATTTTTGTTTGTTGTCCACCGTAGGATTTTGTGTATGTTTTCATTGCCATCCTTTGTTCATCTGCTTGTGATGCTGGTGGGCCACAAAGAAGAGGGGCATTTCCAGGTTTGCTGGAGGGTGCTGGCTCACTCTTTCTCAGCCTGTCTATGGGACCCAGCGTCTCTATGGCCTCCCACCCACAGCCTGTACCAGTCTTGGCTGTGGCAGGCTACACGCAAGCAGCCTCAGCCACTGAGCTCTGGGGTGAGTGTCGCCACCTCATGCCAGGGTTCTAGGGCTCCTGGTGGAGCACCTAGGCTCCCTTGTGTCTGTCCATCACTGTCTTTCTCTTCCTTCCTCCACCTAAGCACAGGTTATGAGAAAGCATTTTGCCCCAGCTTCTTTCCCTACACTTCACCCACTGAACTGCAGGCCCATCCCGGGCTTCATTCACATTTGCCAGGACGCCAACATCCAGTTGGGCCCCTAGAGTCCTTTCAGCCAATGGACAAGCTTCTCTTTCCTGTGCCTCTAACCACAGGCTAGGTTCTTAATACAAATCAACAATGAAGGGCTTCCCTTGTGGCTCAGCTGGTAAAGAATTCGCCTGTAATGTGGGAGACCTGTTCGATCCCTGGGTTGGGAAGATCCCCTGGGGAAGGGAAAGGCTACCCACTCCAGTATTCTAGGATAGAGAATTCCATGGACCGTATCCATGGGGTCGCAAAGAGTCGGACACGACTGAGCGACTTTCACTTTCACATGAAGAGCTACAGGAATGTTTCTGTCCTGACTTTGTGTTTAGTCTGCCTCCTGAAAGGAAGTCTACTATAATTTGGTCCTATGAGCCAGGAACATTTATATGTTTTTGGTTTTGTTTCCCAATTAGGTCTTCGACAACCCAGAGACGTAGGTATCATCTTCAGGTTTATATAGATTAATAAAAAAAGAGGCTCAGAGAAGTCAAGCAACTTGCTGAAAGCCACTTGGCTACTGAAGGCATATGAATGAAGATTCTAGTTCAGATCTTCATGACCTCAGAACTCATAATTCTTTCTTTTATGAAGTAGTGGCTGGCTTCCTGCTGGTGTTCCCATCGGAGTTTACCATGATGTTTGAAATCCTATGGCAAGTGATCCAGCTGCCTTTTGAGGGGTCAGTCAACCCGATGAGAGGTTTGCTTCCCCAAGTACCTGTTGCATCAGCATCAGGCTTTTCCTTTTCCACCCTGCAAGACTCCCATGTGCCTGAAACTGCCCACATCTCACAAGTAGCAGGCACTGGCAGGCTGATGATTTCTACACTCTTGATCCCTACTCATCATCATCCACAACACACTGAGGCATCGTTGTTGTTGTTCATTGTTCAGTCGCTCAGTCGTGTCCAACTCTTCGAGACCCCATGGCCTGCAGCACACCAGGCTTCCCTGTCCTTCACTATCTCCCAGAGTTTGCTCAGATTCATGTCCACTGAGTCGGTGATGCCATCCAGCAATCTCATCCTCTGTTGCCGCCTTTTCCTGCCCTCAACCTTTCCCAGCATCAGTATTTTCCAATGAATTGGCTGTTTGCATCAGGTGGCCAACATTGGAGCTTCAGCTTTAGCATCAGTCCTTCCAGTGAATAGTCAGGGTTGATTTCCTTTAGGATTGACTGATTTGATTGCCCTGCTGTCCAAGGGACTCTCAAGAGTCTTCTCCAGCACCACAGATCAAAAACCAATTCTTCTGCATTCAGCCTTCTTTATGGTCAAACTCTCACATCTGTTGGATCTATACCAACAAAGATCTTAATGGCTTGATAACCATGAGGTGTGATCACTCACCTAGAGCCAGACATCCTGGAATATGAAGTCAAGTGGGCCTTAGGAAGCATCACTATGAACAAAGCTAGTGGAGGTGATGGAATTTCAGCTAAGCTATTTCAAGTCTAAAAGATGATCCTGTGAAAGTGCTGCACTCAATATGCCAGCAACTTTGGAAAACTCAGCAGTGGCCATAGGGCTGGAAAAGGTCAGTTTTCATTCCAATCCCAAAGAAAAGCAATGCCAAAGAATGTTCAAACACAATTGCACTCATCTCACACGCTAGCAAAGCAATGCTCAAGATTCTCCAAGCAAGACTTCAACAGTACGTGACCCAAGAACTTCCAGATGTTTAAGCTGGATTTAGAAAAGGCAGAGGAACCAGAGATCAAATTACCAACACCCACTGGATCATAGAAAAAGCAAGAGAGTTTCAGCAAAACATCCACTTCTGCTTTATTGACTACACCAAAGCCTTTGTCTATGTAGATCACAACAAACTGTGGAAAATTCTTAAAGAAATAGGAATACCAGACCACCTTACCTGCCTCCTGAGAAATCTGTATGAAGGTCAAAAAGCAACAGTTAGAACCAGACATAGAACAATGGGCTGATTCCAAATTGGGAAAGGAGTACATCAAGGCTGTATATGTCACCCTGCTTATTTAACATATATGCAGAGTACATCATGAGAAATGCCAGGTTGGATGAAGCATAAACTGGAATCAAGATTGCTGGGAGAAATATAAACAACCTCAGATATATAGATGACACCACCCTTAACACAGAAAGTGAAGAGGAACTAAAGAGCCTCTTGATGAGGGTAACAGAGGAGAGTGAAAAACCTGGTTTAAAATTCAACATTCAAACAGGAAAGATCGTGGCATCTGGTCCCATCACTTCATGGCAAATAGATGGGGAAACAATGGAAACAGTGACAGACTTTATTTTCTTGGGCTCCAAAATCACTGCAGATGGTGACTGCAGTCAGGAAATTAAAAGATGTTAGCTCCTTGGAAGAAAAGCTATGGCCAACCTAGACAGTATATTAAAAAGCAGAAACATCACTTTGCCAACAAAGGTTTGTCTAGTCAAAGCTATGGTTTTTCCAGTAGTCATGTATGGATGTGAGAGTTGGACCATTAAGAAAGCTGAGCACTGAAGAATTGATGCTTTTGAACTGTGGTGTTGGAGAAGACTCTTGAGAGTCCCTTGGACTGCAAGGAGATCCAACCAGTGCATCCTAAGGGAAATCAGTCCTGAATAGTCATTGGAAGGACTGATGCTGAAGCTGAAACTCCAATACTTTGGCCACCTAAGATGAAGAACTGAGTCATTAGAAAAGACCTTAATTCTGGGAAAGATCCAAGGCAGGAGGAGAAGGGGACAATAGAGAATGAGATGGTTGGATGGCATCACTGACTCAATGGACATGAGTTTGAGCAAGCTCCAGGAACTGGTGATGGACAGGAATGCCTGGCGTGCTGCAGTCCATGTGGTTGCAAAGAGTGGGACATGACTGAGCTGAACTGAACTGGAAAAACTATACCTTTGACTATATGGGCTTTTGTCAGCAAAGTGATACCTCTGCTTTTTAATAAACTGTGAAACTAATGAGGCTCTATTTTCACAGCCCCTCTTGCAGGAGCTCCTGAGAGTATCTTAGTGGTATAGGGACATGGCTATAGTTGTAATAAAATTTTCAAAAGACATTCTAATTACAATCAGTCAAGACCCCTGGATCGATCCACTTGAATTGCCCCTCCATCCCACTTCCCATCTAGTCTGGACATGTGGAGTGCTGGCATGACCACGAGTGGTTTAGGATCTGACTAAGGAACACATTTAATCTGGCTTTATTTTTTTTATTGGAGTGTAATTGTTGTACTGATCTTGCTTTGGAATAGAAGAGTCGCATAGTGTTCAGCTGTTGCTGTCTTTGCTTAAGCTATTGCCAGTGGTCCTGGTGCCAGAATAGCGCCCCCTGCAATGCATTCTCCACTCACTGCCCTCTCACAGGCACTGTGGCAGGAAGGTACAGGCTTGAGTCTACACTGTGACATGCTCCGTGGCACCCAGCACTAGACTCTGGTATGGGAATAGAAACAAGGTTTGAATGTATGAATGTGGAGACAGGTCTGTGGAGGTAGAAACATTCCTTCAAGTCCGAGAGCGCACATAAAAAGAAACTTGATGGAGTTTTTCCAAATTCGACAATAATTCTAACAATTTACATGACATCAGCAATAAGTTGAAAAGCTGAAAGTCTTTCCTAAACTACCAATAAGATAAACAACCTTAGGGAACCCTCTTAGACTGATGGTGGGAATGCAAACTAGTACAGCCATTATGGAGAACAGTGTGGAGATGCCTTAAAAAACTGGAAATAGAACTGCCTTATGACCCAGCAATCCCACTGCTGGGCATACACACTGAGGAAACCAGAAGGGAAAGAGACACGTGTACCCCAATGTTCATTGCAGCACTGTTTATAATAGCCAGGACATGGAAGCAACCTAGATGTCCATCAGCAGATGAATGGATAAGAAAGCTGTGGTACATATACACAATGGAGTATTACTCAGCCATTAAAAAGAATACATTTGAGTCAGTTCTAATGAGGTGAATGAAACTGGAGCCTATTATACAGAGTGAAGTAAGCCAGAAAGAAAAACACCAATATGGTATACTAATGCATATATATGGAATTTAGAAAGATAGTAACAATAACCCAGTATACAAGACAGCAAAAGAGACACTGATGTATAGAACAGTCTTTTGGACTCTGTGGGAGAGGGAGAGGGTGGGATGATTTGGGAGAATGGCATTGAAACATGTATAATATCATATATGAAATGAGTTGCCAGTCCAGGTTCAATGCACAATATTGGATGCTTGGGGCTGGTGCACTGGGATGACCCAGAGGGATGGTATGGGGAGGGAGGAGGGAGGAGGGTTCAGGATGGGGAACACATGTATACCTGTGGCGGATTCATTTTGATATATGGCAAAACCAATACAATATTGTAAAGTTAAAAAATAAAATAAAATAAAAATTTAAAAAAAGAAGAAAAATTGAGTAATCTTTCTAATCTCTCTATGGAAAATAATATTATCAAATGGCCCAATGAAGTGGTGGTCAGAGATTATGCAGCGAAAATGTAGAGAAAAAGTATTACAGAGGTGTGTCAAGCAGTTAACTAATTGAAATATTGCATTATTCTGGACTTCGTTAGCTTTTTAAGATTTGTAGTGTGCTGCGATTAAGTTCTCTCATTATTTCATAAATATTAAATTTCATATCTACTTCTGACTTAGTAATTTTTTATTCTTTTCCTTAAGGAGGACTCCACAAATTGTATAAGCTTCAGGCCTAACAAACCTGGATTTTCTTCTAATAGTGGCATTTATGAAAGAGCTGTCTAGATTTAGGCATGAAACATGAAAATGTTGGTAGGTTTCAGACAGTGAAAGAGAAATATCTATGATATTCCTTACAAGCAGAATCTAAAAAGAAATGATGCAAATGAACTTTTTTGAAAGACAGAAACAGACTCACAGACTTGGAGAACAAATTTATGGTTACCAGGAAGGAGGGGTGGGGAAAAACTCCTACCAGGAGTTAGGGAGTTTGGAATCGATGTGTATATAATACTATATTTAAAACGGATAATCAATAAGGACCCACTGTGTATCACTGGGGAATTCTGCTCAGTGTTATGTGGCAACCTGGATGGGAGGGGAGTTTGGGGGAGAATAGATACATACATACATGTGTATGGCTGGGTCACTCTGCTGTCCACCTGAAACGATCACAACATTGCTAACTGGCTATATGACCAACCTAGACAGCACATTGAAAAGCAGAGACATTACTTTGCCAACAAAGGTCCGTCTAGTCAAGGCTATGGTTTTTCCTGTGGTCATGTATGGATGTGAGAGTTGGACTGTGAAGAAAGCTGAGCACCGAAGAATTGATGCTTTTGAACTGTGGTGTTGGAGAAGACTCTTGAGAGTCCCTTGGACTGCAAGGAGATCCAACCGGTCCATTCTAAAGGAGATCAGCCCTGGGATTTCTTTGGAAGGAATGATGCTAAAGCTGAAACTCCAGTACTTTGGCCACCTCATGGGAAGAGTTGACTCATTGGAAAAGACTCTGATGTTGGGAGGGATTGGGGGCAGGAGGAGAAGGGGATGACAGAGGATGAGACGGCTGGATGACATCACCAACTTGATGCACATGAGTTCGAGTGAGCTCCAGGAGTTGGTGATGGACAGGGAGGCCTGGCGTGCTGCAATTCATGGGGTCGCAAAGAGTCAGACATGACTGCACAACTGAACTGAACTGAACTGATACTCCAATAAAAAGTTAAAAAAAATTTTGTTGTTTTTCTCTTTCCTTTGGGAAGTCAAAATGCTCAAATGAGGAGCAAATCCCTGCCTTTACCTTGCTGCCCCCACCTGTACACCGGCATCTCCATCTATGTACTAGCATTTAAGTAGAGAGTATGGCATGAGAGATTGAGAGTCAGAAAACCTCTTTCATGTAGGGCACACAGTTGAAAAAGAAGGCAAGTGTGTTTTCTAAATATCTATTACATACATACATAAACACAAAATGAATAAGATATAATTTTTGCATCCTTTAGACTAACCCAGAAACACAAAGAAGTGAAATCATTCAAATTTCAATGAAGTCCCCTCATATTTTCCTTGCTAGTCAACACATAGAGAGGCCATATATATTCACACAGAAATATTCACATAGGAAAAAAAAAGGTGTGATGAAACACATTTAATTACTTCATTTAATGAAACTATTTGGATGACGATTCCAAAAATAGTCATTTAAACTCAAGACTTCTTTTTTTTTTTCTGGAGATGATTTCCCCTACTACACGATTTAGTCATTTTCAGGTTAAGTAAATGGATGGACAAATGGAAAATAACACAGCATTAATTTGAACATCAAAACCCAATTAATGATAGAAAAACCAGCATTGTTTTCACTGATGATTAAAGTGAACAAACCAAAGAAATGCTTAAATGATGTTTTTATGTTGTTTTGATGAAGCTGATCTAAGATTAAAAAATGCTCTGAAACCTCAACTGCAAATAGAAAACTATAAAACCTACTACTTTTTAAACTATATGAAAAATTTCTGCATGTAATGCACATTAAATTCATGTGGATTGGAGTGAGGTAAGGGAAATATTTCAATTACAAGGACAGAATATCATTCTATGTATACTTAAGGTTCGTCTTATAACCCTCATTCTGTTTTTCCAGACAGAAGGGCTTTTCCACGTCTTTATCAAACCCAAATGTCTAGAAACAGGAATGCAGGCTTTCACAGTTCAGGAAGATTTAAAAAGAGAGCTAGGTGGTGTCATGGGGCTTCTCTTGTGGCTCAGATGGTAAAGAATGCCCCTGCAAGGCAGGAGACCCAGGTTCGATCCCTGCTTTGAGAAAATCCTCTGGGAAACGGAATGGCTACCAACTCCAGTATTCTTGCCTGGAGATTTCCATGGACAGAGGAGTCTGGCAGGAGACAGTCTACGGGGTTACAAAGAGTTGGACATGACTGAGTGACTAAGTATACACAGATGGTGTCATGAAAATGAGCCGTACTGTAAGATTCAAAATAGAATATTAACACCAAAGTAGACCTTCCTCCAGTGTTTGATCTGGGCTCAGATAAAGCTGCCCCAACCCCCTCTCTCTGGTGTGATCCCGTCACTTGCTGCTGTGGCCCACGCCTGTTCCTCCCAGCTCCCTCCTACTTGCTCTCCTTTCACAAGGCTGCTGCCCGTGGTTCTCTTCCATTTCTACTCTCCCGGTCTGACTGTGATTCTTACCATTAAACCTTTGATACATTATCCTAAGTAGGAAAAGAGATTTCTCCTTACTGCTAAGTCGCATCAGTCGTGTCCGACTCTGTGCGACCCCATAGATGGCAGCCCACCAGGCTCCCCTGTCCCTGGGATCCTCCAGGCAAGAACACTGGAGTGGGCTGCCATTTCCTTCTCCATTCCCCTTACTACCTTTCTCAAATACGCCTCTTGCTTTGCACTCTGGTCTGACAGCCCAGAATGCATCTGACAAAATCATCACGAAGTGATGTAGGAGATGCAGTTACTTCATCTCTGCCACCCCAGCAACGGAAGTAAAAGCTGCAAGGAGTCCCTTTCCACCGCTGGCTGGCTGCAAAGAAATATCCAGCATACCAGATTGCTAGGTCCACATTTCAGGACACTAATTCCATCAGTGTGGGAATGTCTACATCACCTGTGGTATAACCGCATTTATGCATCATTTAAAATGACTGAAGTGGATCTATGTACGAAAGTGGATAAACCTCCAAGACATACTGCTGAGTGAAAAAAGATGTTTCTGAATGACAGCATTTACTACAATGTAAGTTTCATGTGGGCAAAGATCTTTGTTTTATTCAGAGTTCAGTGGCCAGCACCTAGAACAGTTCAAGTGCAGAGTACGTACTTGACATCTACTGAATGCATGAATTTAAGGAGAAATATACAACTATATATATGTTAAATAATGCTACACATTTTCCATGAATTTATCATATAAAGATATGTATTATATATTAAATGAATATATTAAAATACAATTTATATTATATATTACAAATATAGATATATTATTTATATATTTTGAATTATATGTTATTTATATATAATTATGTATGTGCTCAGTCATGTCTGACTCTTTGTGACCCCATGGACTGTAGCCCGCCAGGCTCCTCTGTCCATAGAATTTTCCAGGCAAGAATACTGAAGTGGGTTGCCATTTCCTACTGCAACAAATATACAGACATATACATATATGTAAGTATATGTATATATATGTATGCATTTAATGAAAAAGTAAAGTTAATATACATACAGTTTTAACAGTTTTAACTGGGGAGGTGGGGATTGAGAGATTGGCATGGCTTGTCAAAGGAAACAGTGTTCTTTGTAAGGTTTCAATTTTTTAAAAGGAAAATATGCACAGGTATTACTTATAAAATGAAAAGTTTTATGGCATCATTCTTGCTAAGCCATGAGGATGTGTGGTCACTGGACACAGAATAATCATACAAAATCTTTCTACAGGCTGCACACGAATGTCGGGTCTGTCTCGACAATACACTCTCCTGACTTCTGCGTCAGCTACCAGGAGGCCAGCTGATTGACTGTGGCCGACTGGTTCCCTGACCACTTTTCTTCTCTTTCCTGACCTCTGTAACCCTAGTTAACTCCGGTGGAAGGATAGCTGTACCTGATGTGGAGTGAGGCCTGGCAGGACAGAAAGGCCAGAGCAGTGGTGTTTCCCAGCAGCACACTTCATTCTTGCTCCCTCCCAGTGCCCTGTCCTCCCTGTGGCCGGCTCTCCAGGCCTCTAGAAAACAGGCCCACATCACAGTGGTATCCCACCCACATGTGTCATTTCCTCAGATTACCGGTGTTTATCTTAGCTAAGAAAGGGGTTGACTAAATGAAATGCACTGAATTAGAATAATGGATGCTTCAAGCTTAACTGTTTTAAACTTGTTATTTCATTCGCCTAAATGAAAGTGAGACTGAGGCAGTTTCAAGCTTTGGGGAGAAGGCTATTCTGGGCAGAGCATCCCTAACACCCACCAGAGGCTCTTGCTGTTAGGGATCAGGAGAGATGCAGAGGAGAGAGTCGTGCTGAGAGCCCAGCTGCAGTGGTGCTCAGCTGGGCCATCTTCCGTCTTCACCTTGGGCAGACTGGTGAGGGACAGTGAAGGATGTGGACCGAAGAGAGGCTCCCCCGGACACATTTAGACACCATCTGCTGCACCGCCACCTGCCTGCACTTGGTGACAAAGGGGACTTTAAAACTCCAGGGCCAATCTTCTGTCAAACAAAACTATTCCATAAAAATGGAACATTGAACACCAAAGCAGTGGGTCTGGGGGTGATGAGGTTTTGTGGGCTCTGTTTGCTAAAGGCAAGAATTGATTTTTTTCACACAGAGTAAGCATCACCAAAATGGAAGGGGTGGTGAGTCATGATGTTATGAAATGATGTGATAGCCAATTAAGTTTTCACTTCTGCTTACATTTTTAAAACAAGAGCCTATCTGTTATACATCCGAGCTAACGTAATTCGTTTAACAGACCTTGATGAGTTTGGAGAGCAGAAGAGACCACTAAATCCTGTCTGTCTCCCCAGAGGACTTTATCAAAAAACTATCTTGGGCCTTGATGAGAAAAATCACCCCAAACCCCACATTAGGCAGAACATCACTTTTCCATTATCTCATACATACGAAATGCTGTTCTGGTCCTGCTTGTGTTTACAGAATAAAATGGGTCAAAGGAATTCATTGAGATTATAAAGGGCAAGAGAAATGCTAGCGGATAGAGACCCAGTAGCTGCGAGACTTAATGGAATGGAAAAAAATGGAAATTTAACCTATGAGTCAGTAAATCAACCATTTAGATAGTTCTGGGCCAGCAAGTATGGCAGGACGTTTGTTTAATTTAGTGAAGACAAAGAGAACTAAAACAGGATACGCTAGAAAAGCCCCAAAGAGGAGAGGCAGTGTGCACGCACGTGTGCAGGGGGCATGCACACTGTGTGTTGCGCGTGTGCTGTCCATTCTGTGCGAATGTCTTCTGTGTGCGTGCATGAAAGTATGTGTACACACATATATTTGCACAGCTGGGACTGATGGACGTGATTTACAGTCACTCCTCAGTGTCATCTGATTTAAGTGATGAGCATTGCAGACTAACGGATTAAAAAAATCCTCAATTTCTCTTTCTCATGTCATACCCGTGGATTATAAAATACTGAGGTTACATATCTCACTGAGTTTTACAGTAATATAGGAGAATGATTAAGCAACATAGGACTTGAAATATGAAATACTATGCTACAGTCTTATAAAAGGAATATTCCAGGCATTACCTTGTGATCACTAACATGAATTTCTACTGAAAGAAAAAGATACCAGAAAAAGCCTGGGTGGTGTTCACACCTCAGTTAAACCGCTGTTTGGAGATGAGGCCTGAAGGGTGAGCTAGTGGCTACATGGTACTTCTTGGAAGTACCACTGTCCAAACCCATTAAAGTCTTGTGAGTGAAGTCACTCAAATGCTGCAAAATGTCACTCAAACCATCCAAATGGTAAATGTTGAGCTTCTAAAGAAATTAAAGTCCTAAGCAGAGAGATCTTTAAATACATCTCAAAAGCACAGTTGGAGAAAACGCAGGGTGGCCTTGAGTATTCTCATCATGCAGTAAAGACGGAATACTACAGTTACATGTTATTATCATTTTGTTGTTATCTGTCAGCTTGGCAAAGGCATATGACACTATGAACAAGCTCTGGAATCTTTTAAGTCTGGATAGAGAAGTTCTTCTGACTGTATGGTTGGTGAAGTAAGAGTGTCTCAGGGGAAGAAAGCAGCATATATAATAGTTCTGTCTTGGCTTGTCAGCTTGAGGAAACTAGGTTCAGGGTCTTTCTGGGCACCTGAAAAACTTCCAGTGGAACAGGTCACATTATTAATGAATGTAGTGGTTACACAACGTATTTCTGAAAATAACCACATACAGATGGCTGGGCTCTAGAAACTCAGTCACAACAAGATATGGCCACGGTGCCATGATAGCAGCCACGCCAAGAGCTAGTTGTGGCCACTGACAACAGATCTGAAGAACAAAGAGCTGAATACACTACATCAGATGAAGTCAACAGGCAGCAAAAGATGTTCATGGGTAATAATACTCCAAACAATGTTCTATGGAGCATGAACATCCGGTGAGATGTGGATAAGCATTTGAGGCAAAAGTTTGAGAAATACTATGTACTATAGCACCTCTGTCCTCCTCCGAGGTTCAGAAGCTGGGAATTCCACCAGCCTGGGAGGAAATAGATGGGGAAGAAGTACAGAAAGCTGCAGTATATGGTGCTCATATGACATGAAGACCAGCTCCATCTCCTCCCGTACCGCCCCCCACCCCACCGCCAACATAAAACCAGCCCTGCAGCCGTCCTAATGAGCCCACAGAGACCTCCCTATTCCCCTCCTGGGGCAGCTCTTTTAAGGCTACCTGTGATTCCTGACACCAAGGAAACATCACGACAAAGGAAAGGGCCACGGGTAATATTGTCAGATAAAATGCAGGATTTCCCTGTTAAATCTGAATTCAGATAAATAATGCATAACTTTTAGTATAAGTATGTCCCAAATATTGAACGGGACCTACTTATACTGAAAACAAAATCTGTTGTTTATATAAAACTCAAATGTAACTGATCATCCTCTATTTTACTTCTGTCATCCCAGCCAGAAGAAGGTACACAACCCTCTTCTATCATTTGTAGAAGGTGCTGAACACAATACACCTCTTTATGAGGCTCAAGACATATAGGAAAGAGATGGCTATAGGAGCGCCAGGAAATTTCTGTTCACCAGAATGAAGTAGAAAACCAAAAGCACAGAATTTAACAGATTCATGGAAGCACAGCATTAACCAGTGCAGCATAATAAGAGGATGGGGAGACAGAACAGCCTGAAATGCAGCAAGAAGGGATGAAGCAGTGCTGCTGAGCTAAGATTTCTGGAGGACGGATGATAAGAGGCAGAGAAACAGGTGACAGGTGTGAAAAAGTGTTAAGTTGCTGAGTTGTGTCCCACTCTGTGCAACCCATGGACGGTAGCCTACCAGGCTCCTCTGCCATGGAATTCTCCAGGCAAGAATACTGGAGTGGGTTGCCATTCCCTTCTCCACGGGATCTTCCCTACCAGGGATTGAACCCGGGTCTCCTGCATTGCAGGCAGATTCTTTACCGTCTGAACCACCAGGGAAGCCCAAAAGGCGACGAAGCGCTTTTCAAACAATGTCTAGGATTCTAGTCAAAAAACAAACATCACATGTGTGCAGTGCAGAAAGGCTTGTTGCTTCCGAGGTGGCCTTTCTGTCACACCTACATCCGACTCAACATCCACTGAATACAGTAAATATGAGGGACATAATCATAGACAGGAAACCTAGCTGAACCTCATTGTAGTAGTAGCAGCAGAGTGCTGAATTCTGGCCCGGCTGTCAGAGCAACTGATAGATGTTTTATAAAGATCACGTCTTATGCACCAAACAAATTCAGGGTTCATCTATCATGTTTGCAAAAATACATTCCCTACCAAACGCACTGACAGAAACCATTTTTATCTTTGTTGGTATAAATCCCGGAACATCAGTTTTGAGAAAGGAAGTGCTGATGGAGTTCTCGAGCTCCGGGGTGAAGCAGACACTGCAGCTTCGTGTGATTATTGTCTCTCATCGCGAGGAAGTCTGATCCTGTTATGGCCACAGGGAACTAACAGAGTTAAAACTGTCAGACTGGAGGACTTAAGGATTCTCAGTGCTGAGCCTGGCCCAAGTCACACAGACCAGAGAAAGAAGCTCCTTGAGTCCCTTCTGTTTCTTTTGCGTTTGTGTTTCTGTGTTACCTCCAGAGGGGGCTCTGCAGAGGCCTCTGAACAGTGAAGACATAGGAGCTTACACTTCAGGAAATACAACAGCAAATGTATGAATATATGACTTAGGAACAACCCATATCTATAAACCCACAAAACCACTACCACTGATGCAAGAGCAGCCTCTAGGCCGGTGCCCTCTCCCTAGGAGGGTTGCTGCTGCTAGAACCCAGCCGGATTCTACCCAGAGATGAGCCTGGAGGGCCATACTTACTGCTTCCCTCGAGGTGGGGGCAACTCTACCCCAGGGGGATCTCTCAACTCCTCCCCCACGTTTTTCCATGCTGTATTTGTGTCCCAGCCTCCGCAGGGGCTGGGGTTTCCCTGGGGGTGGAACATTCTAGAAGCCAGCTGATCTTTCTCCCCACCCTCATTCCAACATATTCATCCAAGGAGAGTTTGTTTCAAGGAGAATTCTCAGAAGAACCGATAAGAGACTGAATCTACTACCCGTGGCCTCAAGGATAATCAATCTGACCACGACTTTTATCCCTGCCATCTTTGCTTGCCCACAAAAGGCAAGGCCCTCCAGGAAGTTGTCACCTCACTCGTGATCCCTGACTCCCTTGTTCTACCTCTGCTCACCCCCCACCCTTCATTCCACCGTGGGGCTCCCGGAGAATCTGTCCTAAGCTGCTCTCCAGACCCCACCTTCCACTGTTGACTAAACTCTCTCTCACCCTTGACATCTTCACGAAGCACCCCTGTGGCTCTTTCTAATCACTGAAATCTGACTCTCCCTGCAAGGACACTGCCTGCTCTGGAGCTCTCTCCAGTGGAGGACTTTCATTCTCCTGCAGTGTAGACACCAGAAGGGCCAGAGGCAGAGCTGGCCTTCTTCTGACTCCTTGATACCATTTCAAAATTACTGGTTTTAAAAATTTTTTTAAACACCAAAGCCAAATATTTTCCTCCTTTGAAATCTGTATTATTTGGTTCTGCTACCCACTGTCTATGATGCTGTAACTTAAGGCTACTCAGTATATATATATATATACATACACACACACACACATATATATATGTATATAGATAGATAGATAGATAGGACCAATAGTAGACAAACCAGCCAGCTAACCCAAGCTGACTTAAACTCCTGGTTCACAGTTTTCCTTTCTGCCCCATTTCCTGCCAATATCCGGAATGACTTCAACACCCACAAAGAAACTCCACTTAACAACCCTAGCCTCAAAATTCCTTAACCTGCAATGACCTGTGTGACCACTTCCATCTCACTTCCTCACCTCCTACTCTTCAATCTGGTGTTGAGAGCTTTCTGCCTCCTCACTCTTTGAAATTGCTTTGGCAAAGGTCACTGCTCACTCTGCATCCACTCCAGTGGACTCTGTAGTTCTCATCTTACTTGACCACACTGTAATATCCAGTGCAGTCAGTCACATCCATTCCCCTTAGAGCTCTGTCTCTAGCCTGGCTTTTGAGGTCTCCCTCTCTCCTGACTGTCTTGCCTGTCAAGTTCGCCCTTTCTGGCTCTTCTGCCCCTGTCTATGCCATCAATACTGGGGATCCTAAGTGTTCTACTTTTGCTCCTCTACTGCCCGTCTCATTGTGTGACCTTCTCCACTTCCATGGCTAAAGGTCAACCACAGATCCATGTCTCTAATTAACCCCTCACCTTGAGCACTAGCGGTGTATGTGCTGGCTTAGACACTTCCATCTTAGACCCAATCTCAATGTTCCTTAATTTGACTCAGAAACTTTTCCTATAAACCTGTTTCTCTTCATGTGTTCACTGCCTTGGTTAAATGGCACCATATCTACTCAGAAACCAGGGAGAAATCCTAGACTTTTCATCTCACCCCCACACTGATCAGTCACAAATCCATTCTCCTTCTAGATACTGCAAACACTTTTCTCATCTTTTCAGTCTCCACTGTGGCTGGTTTGATTCAAACCCTTTTAATTTCCTACCTCGATGGCTACTACCACATCCTATCTACTTTCCCCTCAGTTTCCAACTTACTTAGCACACTGCTATCAGTGACCTTTCTTTAACAGAAATCTGGCCACATTACTCTCATATTAAAAAGCCATTATGGCTCCCCATTGCCAACACAATAAAGTTCTGAATTTGGAAGCAAGGCTTTTAAGCTTCTCATGAGCTGATCTCTCTCCAGCTTTATTTCTTGCTTAATATTTCCTATCCACACAAATCCTAAAACCCACCCAAATCAAACGCTTGCAATGTCACGAACATACCATGTGCTCCACACCTCTATGCACTTGCTTGAGAAACTTCCTGGTCCTTAACGCCCTGTCCTTCTTCCCCTGTATCCCCGCCCCCCACCCCCGCCCTGGCCCCCATTCATTCTTCCAGATGTAAATGTGATTACTCTTTGAACACTGTGTTCAAGTCCCAGCTGTTCCACATCGGTTTCCTAAACCGGCCCAGGAAGAGTTGACCTTCCTCTTCCATGTCCCACGATAGTGTATGTGCATACCCACTGTGAGCCCTCTTCTAGACTGCACACCCTCTAACAGGCGCTATGTCTCATTCACCTTCTAATCTCTCACACTGAGCACTGACTCACTGCTTCAATTCAACGAGCATGTATTGTTGCTGCTGGTCAGTCACTAAATCATATCCAACTGTTTGTGACCCCATGGACTGCAGCACACCAGGCTTCCCTGTTCTTCACCATCTCCTAGAGTTTGCGCAAACTCATGCCCATTGAGTTGGTGATGCTATCTAACCATCTCATCCTCTGCTGCCCCCTTCTCCCTTTGCTTTTAATCTTTCCCAGCATCAGGGTCTTTTCCACTGAGTCAGCTTTTCACATCAAGTGGCCAAAGTACTGGAGCTTCAACTTCAGCATCAGTCCTTCCAATGAATATTCAGGGTTGAATTCCTTTAGGATTGACAGGTTTGATCTCTTTGCAGTCCCAGGGACTCTCAAGAGTCTTCTCCAGCACCACAATTTGAAAGCATCAGCTCTTTGGTGCTCAGCCTTCTTTATGGTCCAACTCTCATATCTGTACATGACTACTGGAAAAACCATAGCTTTGACTATACAGACCTTTGTCGGCAAAGTGATGTCTCTGCTTTTAATGTGCTGTCTACGTTTGTCATAGCTTTCCTTCTAAGAAGCAAGCATCTTTTAAATTTCATGGCTGCACCATCCACAGTGATTCTGGAGCCCAAGAAAATAAAATCTGTCACTGCTTCCACTTTTTGCCCTTCCATTTGCCATGAAGTGATGAAGCCACATGCCATGATCTTAGATTTTTGAATGTTGAGTTTCAAGCCAGCTTTTTCACATGTATTTAATAAATTTAATGAACACGTACTTAATGAATGAATAGAAGCCACCACTCCTGCAGCTAAGGATAATCTTTCATACTTCCTGTGAGCTCTGTAGTAGACTGTCTCATATTCTCCACATTATCTCAAACAGCACACTATTTCATGTGTTCTAGGGAGGAAATAAATATATAATTGGTGGAAGATTAATGTTTTATTGCCAAGGTCTGGGCAAGACTCTGCATGTGTGTGCACATGTGCTGGTGTGTGTGAGAGAGGGAGAGACAGAAAGACAGACAAAGAGACAGAGAAGACCTCTATTCCCCTGCTGGCAGAGTGAAGGGGCTGTGTTCTTGGCGTCCCAAGCAGAATACATTGTGTCACAGAAACAATGCTAAAAATAGTGATTAGATTATATGATTCCTTTATTTTCAGCTTTACGGGTCATATTGCTGTTGAGTTACATCATGGGCTATAAAGTTATATAATTCAGCTAAATGAAGGACTATATTTCAGATATCCTATAAAACTTACGACTTGTGGTGGATACTGTGACGTCGCACCCAGCTACTCCTTCAAGAACAAAGGACTTATTCCTCCAGTTGTCAGGAGCACCTCAGTGGAAAGCCCTCACATTTCAACCCTATTTGGGGATTTTTCTCAGCTGAAAATAAACTGCCTCATTTAAAGGCACACCTCCTTTCAGGGGCAACCCATATCCAATGATCACCTCGAGGGTAGAAAGGCCCTGCCCCCCTGCCTCAGCTTGGGGATGACTCTGAAAGGCCCACTCAGCAACAGAGCCCCTCCTCAGGCAGCTGAGGCCTTTGCTGGGGTTGCATCAAAGCTCAGCGTCTCCCCCCATCAATCCTGGACATCCTTCCTCCAACTTCCAAGGGTGGTGGTCCCAGGGACCCTTCCTAATGTGTCTAGCTTTGTTTCCCAGGAAACTCAACGTACCTGTGCATGGGAAAAAAAATCTGAGCTCAGAATAATCAAGTGAAAAATTAAGTTTTGAATGCAATGTTTAATAAGATGAAAATTACTTGTGTTCTGACACAACCCTCATATTTATCCTTTATCCTAGAGCCAAAAGACAGAGTTCCTGTGTCCAGGACACTCCTTAACTTTTCTGTTGCACACGAGTGAGTCCCTGTGGGCAGCTGGTCTCCCATAGGTGTCTGGTTAGGGCAGTGGAGTACCTTCTCCCAGAAACTTTTGAAAGGAGGCTTGAAGATATCCCTCCTACTTGAAGAAATTACTTGCTTCGGCAGGCAGTACCCAACCTACTTATGGACATAACTGAAGAGAAATACAGTCTTTCACCCTAAAAGCTTCAGGGCAAGTTGAGGAAAATAGCATTATCCCAGAAAATGATGTCTCCTGTGACCAGATGGGAAAGGGGGGAGGGTGTTGGCCCGCACTTTATCTGCTTTATCTTGGTGATTCTAGAATAATAGCTGTTTATACTGATGAAAGCCAACACACAAACAAACAATGCAATACTCTGCCTGGCTGCATCTTCCTCCACCCTCTCCTCACTGTCATCCGCAGACCTCTCTCCCAGTCATTTCATGGAGCACTTGAGTAGCACATTCATTGTCTTCCCCTGCATATTCAATCCATCAATTTTTATAGGTCATTTTGATGTCCACAGGACTAAATATCCATTTTACCAAACTACTTTCTGACTCTTTGATGCCTCTAGTGTTTGAACTCTCCTTGTATTTGGAACCTGTGTTCCCCCTCCTGACCACACTGTCTTTCCCAGAGTCAGGAATTGATGGCTGGCTGGTTGAAAGTCCAATGATCTGGACCCTCTTCTTGAGCATTAACCATCTTGAAAGACATCTCTATCTACCTATGTGTCTCTTCCACTGGATTAAAAATGACTAAAGGGCTCATAGAAGGTGACTTTTAGGGCTTCCCTGGTAGCTCAGATGGTAAAGTGTCTGCCTACAATGTGGGAGACCTGGGTTCAATCCCTGGGTTGGGAAGATCCCCTGGAGAAGGAAATAGCAACCCACTCCAGTATTCTTGCCTGGAAAATCCCATGGACTGAAGAGCCTGGTAGGCTACAGTCCATGGGGTTGCAAAGAGTTGGACATGACTGAGCTATTTCACTTTCACTTTCTAAGACAGGTAGGTAGATAGATAGATGGATAAACGACAGATAGATAAAGCACATGGGTGTTCCTAGGTGTCTGCTGAATCCAACCAAATGTCAGAAGCTCAGTTCCATCTAGGGCCCTGATGCTTTCCTTTAGAAAACACCTAGACTTTTTTTTCTTAACCAACATTTGGGGAAAAAATTATCCCTTATTTAAAATAGAAAGGTAAGGACTTCTCTAGTGGTCCAGTACTCAAGACTCCACACTCCCAATGCAACGGGCCTGGGCCTGATCCCTGGTCAGGGAACCAGATCTGCAGGTCATGACTAAAAGATCCTGCATGGCTCAACTAAGATTCAGCGCAGTCAAATAAATATTTTAAAAAACTAGAAATGTAAATTATGATAATGAGGGATACCACTTTTCACATATGATGTTGACAAAAAATTAAAATGTCTATTTCCCAATGCTGGAGAGGGTATGGTGAAATAAGCACTTCATAGCACAGTAATTTTGCAAGTTGTATCGAGATCCAATTCCTCTGAGCCAGGGATTTTTCTGTGGATCTTCTCTAATGAAATAATCTTAACTATAGGAAAATCTATGTGTATAAACTTGTTCATTATAGCATTGTATAATTTTTAAAAAACGGAACCAATGTAGATATCCAATAGAAAACACTTAGACTTTTGTTTGTTCACTTTTTAAGTTTGATCTTATTGGGATTGCAAAGACTATCAGATTAAACAGACATTTGAAAATGGTTGTGAGCACTGATTTTGGAGCTAAAGCAAGTGATTTGTTCTCTCTCTCATGACTGTCATTTATTCATATAATCTATAGACCCTTCAAATATGAAGGATGCAAAGGTGCATTCCTCAGAAACAGTGAAAAGTGAAAGTGAGTGAAAGTGTTAGTCGCTCAGCCGTGTCCGACTCCTTGTGGCCCCATGGATTGTAGCCCACCAGGCTCCTCTGTCCATAGGATTCTCCAGGCAAGAATACTGGAGTGGGTAGCCAATCCCTTCTCCAGGGAATATTCCTGACCCAGGGAATGAACCCAGGTCTCCTGCATTGCCAGGCAGATTATTTACCACTGAACTACCTAGGAAGCCCTTGGAGTAAACCTGGTCAGTAATGCTTCCTGCAGAAATGAGATTGACCACAAAGCTACAGAGAAGGCAATGATCATTAACTCACTCTTTCTTTGATTGCATTTATGGGGAAGTGCAAAGATGAGTGTGGTCAGTTCCAAGAGACGGTGAGATGGATCATGAGAGATTTGAAAAGCCAGGGGTCAGTATTTGTGCCTGAGGTCTACAACAAAGCAAGCTGGAAAGGATCTTAGAAAATCTAATTGCGATTCTTCTCTGGAATAGGAAGAATCGTTTTGTGGATGAATTTTGCCTCCATAAATTTCTCTTTGAACATATCTTTTCAACTTCGTGGACTGGGTATATGAAGCCTTCGTAACAGTAGCTTTTGTTCTGGAAAGCAACCCTTTGAGCCAGAAGAGAGCAAATTCAAGGAACTGCCTCAAGGTTTGCATCAGCCCCCGGAGGCACCAACACCCCATCCTCCTGCGTGTGCCGCTTGCTGCAACCTCAGCACCAGGAGAACTCTGGAAGCTGAGGAGAGGGAGGACAGAGCTGTCCTTTATGCCGTGAAGGGCTGTTGTGGCAAGTTCTTCAGCTCCTCTCTGTTGCCATCACTCCTTCATCAGACTATGATGCTAGCTTCCAAACCATTTACTCAAGTCTCCCGGTGCCTCATTTCCAATACATCCTAAAGATTTCTTCCAGAAAAACCACCCAGAGCACAATGCCCCCCTCTGCTTTGGTGGTTCCCTTGCAACTGAAAGCAGGAAACTCCCTGGTGAGGTTTTACGTGTTTTCATAACATGGGCCTACTTGTTCAAGAAATAAAAGTAAGACATTAAAATAATATGAAAACATATAATATTAAAAGAAGTTCCCATCTATTCCTCTATCCCTCCCAGAAGCAATCATCCTAACAACTTCCCAATCATTTTTCTACCCTATTTATTCTGACTTCCTGTACCTCTTGCTAAAATAAAGACAACAGGTCCCAAATGGAGTCATTTATGCTAAACCCCATATCACCAAAGGAAGATTTAACTGAATTACAGTTTTGGCTCCTCCAGAAGTGGAGTCTTTAACCAGTCAATCAAGAATCTACCTGACACAAACTTCCCTGGTAGTCCAGTGGCTAAGACTCTGCACCCCCAATGCAGGAGGCCTGAGTTTGATCCCTGGTTAGGGAACTAGATCCCACATGCCGCAACCAAGAGGTTGCACGCCGTAACTAAAGATCCCACGTGCTGCAACTAAGACCTGGAGCATTCAAATAAATAAACAAAAAAATTGCCCGACAGACCCCTGTTGCGCCCGAAAGGAAGGTGACCTTGCTATAACCAACCTGCCTTTGGCCAGTATTTTTACTTGCTTGTTCCCACTCCTGTCTGCCTGCAAAAGGCTTTCATTTTGTACAGCTCCTCAGAGCTCCTTACTGTCTGCTAGACTGGGGATGCTGCTTGATTCACAAATTGTTGAATAAAGACAGTAAGATTTTTTAAATATGCTCGGTTGAAATTTAAAAAAAAAAACAAACTCCAAGACAGCAGTTGAACAGATATTCCTGCAACTTTACTTGCTTTCATTTTCAAGCCTTTGTTCACATTAATTTTTAAACCTGGAATGTTGACAAAGTTCTTCCCTCCATCATTGAATGTCCAAACTCTAAAGGCCTAACTTCCAAGTCACTTGCTCCGTAATGTCTTTGCTGATTTACTTATTGAAACTTTTCCCTTCTCTTTCGAATTCCTGCAGTAGCATTTCTTGTATTTCCTGCTTATAGCATTTGTTAACTTTATTCTCTGCTCTTTCCCTGTTGCCCAAAAGCATTTCTCAGTCCCCCCCGCCCCCCCACCGCCTCCCTCAACAGGTACCCTGGGGCCTTCCTGTGTATATGAAGGACTCAACAAATTCTCCCTGAGTAAGAGAAAAAGAGTCTGGAGTCTCCAGAGCTTCCCTGGTGGCTCAGAGGGTAAAGAACCCACCTGTAGTGCAGGAGACTTGGGTTTGATCCCTGGGTCAGGAAGATCCCTTGGAGAAGGGAATGGCTAACCACTCCAAGATTCTTGTTTGGCGAATTCATGGACAGAGGAGCCTGGCGGACTACAGTTCATGGGGTCTCAAAGAGTTGGACATGACTGAGCGACTTTTTTTTTTTTTTTTTTTAGATGCCAATGACATCACCTGTGATGAGTGGGTTCTGTTAGCATTTCAGATCATTAAAGGAAGTGGTGAGTCCTGAGGGGCTTCTGGGATGTTGACTGGTTCCAGGTGACTATTTGGAAGAACAGTTGGAGAACCAAATCAGAAAGATACCCCACAACAAAACAACAACAAAAACTCCCAAACTATAATATTCCTTCTATTTTAAAGAGAACAGTACGGATGGCTCTTTGTAAACTGTGGAGTTGAACAACCCCTCTCATTATTCCAGTGAAAGTGAAACAGACATTTAACCTCCAAAACAACAACAAAAGACTCTGGAAGCCCCAACCTCCCTCTGTCTTGGTGGGCGGCTCATGCAAGGATGGGGGTGCTCTCTGGTGAACCATGAATTTGGTTTCATTTTCTTTTCACACAAGGGATTTGAAAGAAGTTGTTTTCAGCATAAAGTAGCGGATGAATGGGAAAAGGGGGAGGCTTGCCAAAGGGGAAACAGTTGCACAAGAGCCTCAGAATGGAAGATGGTCAAATTTACTTGCTTTCTGCATTAAGACAGGGATGGCTAATAGAATCTGACAACACCTACAGAAGGCAGTAATACTTTCCATCTAAACAACATGCTTATTAATTTTTTGTATTTGTTTTAGTTTATACAAGCCTCTTGTATATAAAATAGTGCATGAATAAAAGCCCAATCAGCGCCCAGGATTTTAAATATTGCAACAAACTACCCCATTACCTGTTGCTTTGCGGCATTTGATTCATCAAGCAGTTTTCAACCTAATTGTAGTTTTGCCAAAAAATAAAACCATTAATCTCTCCTTCAAATGGTTAGATCATTATCAACCCATTTGTGAGCCGAGTCCTATTTAAAGTCATTGCGAGAACTATATCCGACAGTTAAAACAACTTGAAAACGCTTTCAACTCTAAGGCTTTTCTCCAAAACTGCTTTACCTCCTTTGTACTTGGACTTTGCAAACAATTTCCATTATTTTTTCAGTGCTTTTATGTTCAAGTGAACTTAATTCATCCTCCAAACAAAACTACAGTCTGTCTTGATAGCAATATCAAGGGATAAAAGAGTTACTGAAAAAAACTGGCTATAATTATGAGTTGGGAGAGAGATTATGGGATGCGCGGGAAAGAAGAATTATGAGAAGGGAGATGGTGTGGGCGAGAAAAAATAGAAACAGAGAAGGTCTGGCACCTGGCGAGGGGCAGGGTAGCGATACTGGAGGCCACTGGTTCACAGGCGCAATAGCGTGTGTCTTCAGAAAAGGCCACGGGAGAGAGTTCCTTCCATCAGGAGCAAGCGATTCTAACTCAGGAACTGATGCTGACCTTTCATTTCACGGCCAGTGCCATGTTCTTGCAGCCAACAATGCCAGCTGTTGCCAGGCCAGGGGAGGCACTGCTCTCCACCTCTGTGAAGAGCCTCACCAGCCACCCAGAGACCTGGGGACCAATCATCACCCCCCGTAACCACCCTTACAACAACAAGCCCTGCTCCTCCTGGAGTGTTTCTGATACGCCACCTCTCTCCTCCTCCCCATCCTCTGGCTGGGACTCCTGGACTACAACAGCCTCCTAAAGGGTGGTCTGGTCCTGTGTCTTCCGCTGCCAGTCCGTCTGCCCAGCATACTGCTGAACCTGTCCTCCCAGCCTCTCACTCCCCAGAGCCCACCACTCCTGGCCTTTCTGCTTCATAAAATGCTCCTTTCCACCACAAAGGCAGTGGAAGCCGTTCAAGTGATTCCTTCTGCTTGCAGAGTTCCTCCCAGCCACGCCCCACCCTCATGCCCACTTTGGGTCTTCCGGTCTTAACTTGCAGGAGAGTCTCCCTGCTGTGTGCTCTCTCAGCCATACAGAGTGTACTTTGAAATGAACTGTTCGAGACTCTCTTCTCTGTCAGTCTGTAAGTGCTCTGAGGTCAGGGGCTGCTGGGCCATGCATGTCCTTGTCTCTAATATGGGGGTAAAACAACAACTTAACGGAATAAGGATTAGATGAGTTCACTTAGGTAGCGAACTAACTATAGTACCTGATACATGTAAGGACTATGTAAGCTTGGTATCTGAGTCATTCAGTGGTGTCCAACTCTTTGCGATCCCATGAACTGTAGCCCACCAGGCTCCTCTGTCCATGGAGTTCTCCAGGCAAGAATACTGGAATGGGTTGCCATTCCCTTCCCCAGGGGATCTTCCCAACCCAGGGACTGAACATGGGTCTCCTGCAGTGCAGGCAGATTCTTTACCCTCTGAGCCATCAGGGAAGCCCATGTAAGCTTTAGCCATATGACAATAATTGACACAGTAACTAGAACAAAGCAGGTACTCAATAAATGTATGTTGAATAAAGAAATGAAAAAAAAAAATGATGGCAGAACTAATGAATTCACCAGTCCAGAGGGTCTCCTTTTTTCCAGCTAGCTGTTACCCATAAGACAGTACAGAAATGCTGTATGGAGAACAATCACAGAGAAGAACGATTGCTTGTTCCTATCTACTGACACCATGATCAATGGTAAAAAATAGCATTTTTGTTTCCTGGGATTTGAACTTATCCTACTCTGTTGCTAAAGAAATATTCACAGCAAGAAGATTTGGAATGAATGAAGAGATAAAGGGATATAACATCACCAAATACACTTCCAGCCTTCTCAGTCTTGTCTCTATTAACTAAAAAGTGTGCTCTTTAATGAGCACCATACTCTTTAATTATTTCCAAGCTAGATGCGTAAGAAAACCACACATGGCAGGTTGTTCATCCCAACAAATGTTTACACAGAAAATTTCAACCTAAGTTGCAAAAGGGAAGCTCTTTATCCCTTTGTTCTAGAACATTCCATACTTCAGATTTCTCAATGTCTTCACCAAAAAAGGCATTGGTCAACTATACACATGGTCTGCCAGTCTAATAGAAAGAGAAACGTATAAAACCAACCTGGACTTCCAGCATGGTTCTGTGGCTGCTGTAGTGATGCGGCGTGCATGCTCAGCCGCTTCAGTGGTGTCCGACTCTTTGCGACCCTGTGGACTGTAGCCTGCTAGGCTCCTTGGTCCATGGGGATTCTTCAAGCAAGAATACTGGGATGGGTTGCCATTTCCTACTCCAGGGGATCTTTCTCTCCCAGGGATAGAACCTGCACCTCTTACGTCTCCTGCATTGGCAGGCAGGTTCTTTACCACTAGCGCCACCTGGGAAGTCTGCTGTAGAGGTGGTACCTACACACTTATCAAAAACTATACCCAGGGCAGGTGCCTCGGAGTCAGTCCAACCCTGACAAACCCTATTATCTGACAAGACTGTGTGTGCTTATTGTCCTTTAAGGCAGACTGTGATCATATCCTAAAATAAGTCTGCTGCAGAGAGCTCATTTGGATTTATAAATAAACACTGTTTCATCACATTAGTGGTGATTCTTCTCTCCCTCCTGTATTGGAGGAAGTTTTCTGTTCTCTTCTCTACAGCTGGCTTTTCTGCTGTTGCCCTGAACCCTCTATTTCAGCCTCTGGGACAGTCCACACTTTGTGTCTTCTGTTTAGTCATCAGTTTTAGAAACTGGCATTTAAGAGATTTGGTCATTATAAAAGTGAATTCTGACAGATAAGTTGTTAGAACCTTCATCCTTGCACATTTAAAACTAAAGGATGCTACACTGAAATCCATTATGGAGAATGAATTTTTTTTTTTTTTCCAGAATGGAAATAATGGTGACAGAATCCACATGCCAATGCAAGAGATGCAGATTCAATCTCTGGGTTAAGAAGATGCTCTGGAGGAGGAAATGGCAACCCACTTCAGTGCTCTTGCCTGGAAAATTCCATGGACAGGGGAGCCTGGAGGGCTACAGTCCATGGGGTTGCAAAGAGTCGGACACAACTGAACAACTGAGCACATACTTTACTTGGGGTTTCCTGTTATTGCTGCTGCAGCTGCTTCTACTACAACTTCAAGACTTCAAGAAATGTTGGTAACATTAAAAATGGTAATATTTATGATGATTAGTATAATAATAAAGATTATAATCATTTACATGTTTGTTTATTTTTTATATGGAGGTATAATTTGACAGCCTCTATTTTTGATTTATAATTATAGAGTTTGTGTGTATAAATAAGTATAACTGACCTGTTTTTCTGTGGAGCAAACTGGATCTGTATGGAGAGGTGCTGGAGTCCAGGGCCTGAGTGGGAGCTGAGAGTGGCAATGTCTTCGGACCGTCCGGGTTCCCAGGTGGGAAGGGGGCGCTCTGGCCATGACTCAGTTGACTTCTGTCCACTCTGGAGAGGTGGAGAGCATCCTGAGCTTTCTTCTTCTCCTTCTTTAACATATTTACCAAAATATCTAAAACTTGACTTAAGGATTTAGTCACTCATGATGGATTAGAATGATCAAAACACTTATTTTCAAGTGAGATTGATAGATTCAACAACACTTGCTATGGTCGTGTGACAAAGACAGACAAAAGAAAGACTTCACGTTTCTGAGGTCCTTGATAAAGTGATGGACAGGGTAGGAGGCTACTGGCCTTTCAATAGGGCACCATTATCATTACATGAAAAATGAGCAAGCCAAAAGGCCTTTAAAATCTTTGAGTTCAAACTAATTTGGGCTTAAAGCTTTCATGAAAGCATTTGTAAAAAGGAAAATGAATCCTGGGTAGTGGTTGACAATGGAGCTGTCTCCGTAAGCAAGACTTGAATGCGGGAAGCAGCTCTGGAATCAGCAGGACGAGGAGCAGGGAGACTACAGAGCCTGCCCAGCAGGCAGCTCAGCAGAGTCAGCTCTGGTGCCAGACCACCTCCACGTCCAACTCATGCTCATTCCGCATACCTTCGAACGGGGCTTTAAGTCACCTTTTTAAAAGTCTCTAATTTTTGGTCTCTCTAATTTCACTAAAAGAGGTGAATTATTAGTAAAGATGTGCATGCTAAGCAACTTCAGTCTTGTCCAACTGTCTGCGACCCTGTGAACTATAGCCTGGCAGGCTCCTCTGTCCATGGGATTCTCCAGGCAAGGATACCAGAGTGGGTTGCCATGCCCTCCTCCAGGGGATCTTCCTGACCCAGGGATCAAACCTGCGTCTCTTACTGTCTCCTGCACTGGGGGGCAAGTTCTTTATCACTAGCACCACCTGGGAAGCCCCATTAGTAAAGATTTATCATTTTAAATTAGAACTTTTGTGGGCCATATGAATCTATTAGGAGCACTGATGATGAGTGATAAAGTCACTCCATTCTACCCTCCTTCACTGTTCTTTCAAGTTCAAGTCGTCAAGCCCTCTAGGGGGTTCTGCCATCATGAAGAGAAAAGATGACACTCTTTGGAGAACCTCATAACTCTCCCTGCATTGCACTGAGATGAATCCAAGGCCTCACCAGCCCTGCAGATGGCTTCATTCAAACAGGAGTCTGAGGAAACTCGAAGATGGTGTAGGACAAGACGGCTACACGAAGCCGGGGGAGGCATCCAGGCATGTTCATTCTTGGGCAGGGAACATGGAGAGCACTTGACCTCCATTTTCCTCTTCAGCTTTGACCTCAGCTTTTTGTGATTTCTGGAAGCATGGTTTTTCTCTTACAAGCCCTGACACAGCCTCTGTTCTTCACCTCAAACAAGCTTGTATTTACCAAAGGTGTTCACAACTTTGGTGGTGTCTAGGAATTCCCCATTCCTCTGTGCGGGGGTGATTAGCGAGACCATCATGCACTTTCACTGATTCCTGCTTGGCCGTGGCCATGTCCTTCCTTCACTCAGTCAGCGACACTCCTTGGAGCTTGCACTGGGTGCCAGGCAATGCTGTGTTCCAGGCACAGAGATAGAAAGATGCAGGGGCACACTGGGTTTTTGCTCTCATGAAGCAGATGTCTACTGGAGAAAGCTGGATCTCTCTCACACACACATACGAGGGCAGAAGTGCCAGATTGCTTATTTTTTTAAAAAGGTCGAGAGTGACTGAGTGGCTGCTTTCTACTGGGTGCTCAAGAAAGGTTCAGGCCTCAAGACAGGCTTTTTAGAAAATGACATTTAAGCTGAGACCTGAATGACAAGAAGAGCCAGACGTAGGGAGGGTGTCTAAGCAGAGGAAGTGGCGAGTGCTGAAACCCGAAGGAGAAACAGGCCAGGCAGTGGTTTACAACAGAGGCTATTTCACCACCCACGGGACGCTTGGCCACGTCTGGAGATATTTTTGGGTTGTTTTTGGGCTTTCCTTCTGCCCAGGGGGTTGGGGATGCTCCTGGTGGCCAGTGGGTAGAGGACTGCTCAGGATAGCTCCGACGGCGGCACCGCTGAGGTTAAGAAGCTGGGTCTTATAAGTCAGGGCAGAGAGGCACCGTGCCCACAGCCTAACGTGCACTGGGCGGGGGCAGAAGACACGAGGTGGGGGCTGGGTGGGCGCAAGATCACGTGGGGCCTCTTCACCTGGAGGAAGAAGCGTGATTGCTACTCTAAGTGTAACGGGAACCTGCCGGAAAGACTGAACCAGAGAAACGCGGTGTTCTGATGGACGTTCACAAAGGCCACAACAGAGACTCATCTCGCTGCCCCCCTTCTCTCCGGTTCCCTTTGTCTGGCCCTGCTTCCAACTCCCATCTCATTCGCGCCTCTGTTCCTGCCAAGTGCAGCCCTGGGGACCAAGTGTCACCCCGTTAAGTGTTTTGTGAAGAGATGTCTGAACTTTTTGCAAGCTGATAATGCCACTGAAGTGACACCGTTTTCACTCCCTTTCCACGGAGAGCATTCCAGGCTGCACACTGTCTTTCTGTTTGCAGGACAATCTTCTGCTGAACTCTAGTAGGATCACTTTTCCTCCTATTTTAAGCCATATCTTTTTCACTCCTCCTGTCAGTATACTGGCCTTCTTGGTTCTCCCCTAAAAAGATAATGAAAATTGTCTCCAACCTGACTGTGAGACACTATGAAACGTCAGGAGCCTTTCTTGGTCATTAGCCCTTGATAAATGTCAGCTTTGTGATGAGTATGTCTTAGCTGCTCTCCCTCCTTCTTCTGAGTCTGCCCATTGTCTGTGGGGTCACACCCTCCATGGTGCAGCACTCTACAGAGCCCGGAGCACAAGCCAGGCGGCATCTTACCAGCTCTGCTCAGCTCTGAGATGCTGGCGAGAGGCAGTGTTGTCAGAGATGACGGATGAAGAGCTAGGGCATCCATCTGGGTGTGAACTTCCAAGTTCAGTGCTCTTTTCACCATGCCTCCTACACATTCTCCTTGTAAATATGAGTCTCAGAAGGCAAGGACCCTGCTGGAGTTGTTCACGGTCGGGAAAGAATCTAGCACAGCCCTGCGTGGACAGCGGTACCTGGATTTACCAGTGAAGAAATGATGTATGTCTCTCTCTCACTCCCTTTGTAAAATAAACATATACGAACAAGCCTAGACTGTTCCCTCTCTGTCATATCTCATTTCATCCCTCCCATATGCACAGACATTCATAAGCCCAGAAGGGGATTAAGGAGTTGGTAGGAGTATTTAGGGGAGATGATCCTGAACTAGGATCAAGGCCAGGAAAAGAAGCAGAGCTCAGACTGGGGCTGGGGCCAGGACTGAGGCCTCGGCTGGGACCATCTCTGGGGATGGATAGGGCAGGAGAGAGGAAAAGGAATGCAAGGGCGACGACAGTGCAGCAGCACTTGGAGACTCGGGCTTGTGTGGGAGCTCAACTCACAGTCAGATCCACTGTTACTGGCCCGATAATAAAGCAGCTCGAGCCCACTTGAATCAGACACATGGGGTCTGCTAACACTCAACTAAAATTAGAGGCTGAAGTTAATCAGGCAGAGTGCCTACCTCCTATTTGGTTTGGTTTTACCTCTTTATTACTGGATTTCCTTCATGTAAGCTATTTTTTATGAATTTTGCACAATAGCTAAAGCTAAAATACCTTTTAGCAATTTTTGAGAAGTGAACAAAAATATTTGTTCATAAAGAACTGACCGAAATCATTTCTTATGCATGCTTAAAGCCTGCAAATGTAATGAAAATGCCAAATCTTTTGCCAGAAGCTTGGAAGATAAAATAAGAAACAATACTGAAGAAATACTGGGGATACCTGAGATCTAACCATCCATTAGGGGCTCTTTAGAGATGGACAGGGAGGCCTGGCGTGCTGCGATTCATGGGGTCGCAAAGAGTCGGACACGACGGAGCGACTGGACTGAACTGAGCTGAGAGGTAACCACCTCATCTGGGGGCTTGCCAGGCGGCGCTAGTGGTAAAGAACCCCATTGCCAATGCAGGAGATGTAAGAGACACAGGTTTGATCCCTGGGTCAGGAAGATCCCCTGGAGGGGACAATGGCAACCCACTCCAGCATTCTTGCCTGCAGAATTCCAGGGACAGCGGAGCCTGGCGGGCTATAGCCCATGGGGTCACAGAGTCGACTTAGCATGCACGCATGCACGCATGCATGTCATCTGGAAGAGAGGCAGTTCCCATGTGCTGTTACCATTTTCAGTCCCCAATATATGCTGTCTCCTAGAGACGTAAGAATTCTATCCTTAACACTCATCTACACTCACTTCCAAATTTGGAAACATTTGTAAGTGGAACTCAAAGCAGTAGATCTGGCTTTTAAATAAAAAAGTTACATTTAAATCAATCTCTGCTCTTTATAAGCTAAATACCATTTGTCATTTCTCGGCCATCATTCGAGTTTCACCCACACAGAGGCCACAAATTCTGGGCCATGGTGGGGCTGTGGTCAGCCCGGTGTCCGGCCAGCTAGCTAAAGATAACCAGCTAGCTCACTGTGTCAGGACTAAAACAGGAAGAGCACTGTAGAGTAGTCAAAAATGTATTAAAAATTTTTTTAATGTGGACAGAAAGAAAACCCATGCTTTTCAATAAACTGAAATGTCTCCCATAATGGTGAGATATCTAGCTAAAAGCAAGGTAATTTTTTTTTTTTTTTCTTTTATGGCAACTCTGGTTTTTACTAGTTGCGACAACATGTTTGGTGAAGGGACATTTTACTTCTAAACAGAAAGAAACAACGTGAGCTAGAAGCTGGGTGGGGAGCTGGGTGATGTGGCTAGGGGAAGATAGCTAAGGGTTTCCTGGTCCAACCCCATAGAAGAAGAGTCTCTAATCTCTGCAGAAAGGATACTGATTTCATTGTCCCTCTGCTGTAGAATATCACGTAGCTTTTTATACTCTTCCTCTTTCAATGGTTCTTGGCAGTTTTGATCTTTGTTTTCGGAGGGGGCTGTGCTCTGTCTGTGGATCTTCTTGTCATTCAGCAGTTTCTGTAAGATGAAACAAGAGCTTAGCACCCATACGTCTACTCCCAGTGTCTTGTGTCTCTGATTCTTTTCGCCTTTACCAATGCCTTGCACACATTAGGTGTTCTCCTCTGACGCCTCGCCTTGCGATGCGGTTGCCTTTGCTGCAACGTGTTTTCCTCCTCCTACCTCCTTCATCATACCCCTCCCCCTTATCTTGTCTTTCCCTCCCTAACATGGGAAAATCCTGCTCAAACACTGTCTTCTCTTGAACGTCTTTTGCTTTCTCTATAACCTCATACCACTAACTCACACTTAAAAAAAAACCAAACAGTTGTCATGTATTATAATTATTCTTTACATATCTGTCTCCTCTGTGACTTACTTATTCAACTTTGCCTTCTCTATGCCTAGTCCAGAACAGACTCACACAAATGTCTATTATCTTAATGAAGTATGCTAAATTACAAGTCAGGCAGACACAGAGGCTAAGGATATTCACACTGTGTCATCATGAAAGTAAAACCTAAGACCGAGGCTGCTGGAGAAAAATGAAGGATACAATTCTTTTGACATAGCTAGAAAATAAGTGGTTTTGAACACGAAATGATTTTGTGTAGAAGGTAGAGAGATTCCCGGCCAAAGCTTTAGAAGTCCAAGGTCTGAGCTTATCCATTGGAAAGTAAGATACAACCTCTGAAGAAATTCAGTGATCATCTGTTTGAACCATCTCAGTGGTTCAAAGATCATACTGTTCTGGAAATGGGAAGCTGGCTCCTCAACCTTTCAAGAGCAGGTCAACTAGAAAAGCTTTATTGCAGTTCGAACACAGCAGACAAGGGCTTCTAGTAGTGGAAATGCTTAAATTTACCTTTAAATAATGGAAACAGTGATGAATTTTACGCATATCAGTGCCAACCTCTAGTTTACTCTCTGGATCCTGGTCTTCCAAAAAGGATGTTATTAGTTTTTCCAGCCTAAAAATACATAATGTATGAGAATCAACTACAAGCTTGAAACTTTAGAAATTCTAGTGACATTACTTTGTTAGCTAACATTGGAATTACAGGACATTGTTCTCACTTCCTTATGAAAATACAGTTATCCGATTTGACTATAAACATTAACGAGGAAGAAACAAATTGGCAAAGTGAAATCTGGAAATGATCCAATTATTTGACTAATTTCCAGTGGACTTTCACATGCAGATTTCAATTCAAGAATCATTTGATTTCTACAAGATACGCATTCTAGCCTGCAACACTGCTAAAGATAAAGTAATGAAAAAAATTTTTTATTAGTTTCATTAAAAATTCATGCTGCTCAGTCTGAGCTGGGACCTTAGTGGTGCCCCAAACCCTTTGAATTACTCCTGGTTAACATACCGTATTCACAGTGGCTCTTCCAAATCCATCCACAGCCCCCAGCCTCCATCAATAATGCAGCTTCTCACTAGACTGAGAAGTCAAAGTTGTTTCAAGTGGGCTCCTTCTGCTACCTTTTCCTCCACCTGCCAGTGTCTCTGTCTCACCTCTCAGCCCTCTTCCTTCTGATTTTGGATAATATCCTTCCTCCTTCTCATGGCCAACCTCTCCCCAGGCTCCTTGCAGGGTTACCTGATTAGTTACTTCCTTAGCACCTCTTCATGCTGATTTTCCCTTCTCCTTACAAGGATTTTTCATGTTAGTCCTATTCTAAAACAAATAAAAAATAGAAAACAAACATCTGCCTTTGGAGGGAACATCCAGGCCACGCCAGGAAGCTTAGTTTGTGGCTTATAGTGTCCACACTGCATTCTAGGGTCTGCATGGCATCTTCACTCCCTCGTTAGTTTATGAGAATCATGGGGCAATTCTTGACTCTTATTCTTCCTTGTGTTCCCTCTCCATGTCCCTGTATCTACAGCATCAGTATAGAATCAATGGAATGATTCCTTCTGTGTTGAGATAAGACTCTTGATAAGGAAGGTGTAAGAATGGCAATCACTGTCTGTGATGCTCACTGTCATTATATGGTGGCAGTCTATCTTTCTCACATTGTTTTGAAAATATCTACACACTTTCAGCATCATTTTGAACAGAACACATCTCCTTTCCACTAGTACTACCAGCCTGCTCAAATAAGATGTAATGATTTCCTTCAGATAGCAGAGGATGAGATGGTTAGATAGCATCACTGACTCCATGGACATGAATCTGAGCAAACTCTGGGGGACAGTGAAGGACAGGAAGGTCTGGTGTGCCACGGCCCATGGGGTCAACAAAGAGTCGGACACGACTCTGCAGCTGAATGACAACAAGCAGCTTTGGACGTCGTTCTTACTTCTTCCTACAGTCTGTGACACATGACAGCTGTTGCTTCCCAATCTGCACTGTCATTTTTAAGGAGCATCTTTGGGTGGAGGGGTACTTATTTGTACCATTTGCTGACTGACATAATCTTACCTTGTAGCAGGCTTCAAACTGTCAGAGACATAGAGACATTAGTTTCTGATACAAAATGTGTTCATGTTTTTATGTGAAATATTATAAAAATAGATATTTATGGAAAGAATTCCAAACAACACAGGTGTGAATATATTAAAAAATAAACACTCCACTCTTCTCCATCCCTTGCCACCATTCTCATCTTTATTGACTCTCAATACTTTGGGGAATCCACGGTTAGTAGCTAAAATACATTCTTCTAGTTTTTAATGAAGCAGATACCTATAGCCTTATGTGCATTTGTAGATTTCATTTGTTTATACAAAAATGAGATCACACTCTGAATGGAGTTCTATATCATTACTTTTCTAAACAATTTATCAGAAATAATATTCCATGCCAGTACATATATAATAGAATTATTTCATTTTAATGGCTATATAATATTGTATAGTGTGTGTCCTGAGCCTCTCATGATAGACACTGAGGCAAGATATTCATAATTGCTACTTTCTTCTGTCACTCACGAGGAGGCCTGAATGCACAACTGCCAATTAATGAAGTTTCAAAAAATAGTAATGCATATCCATTTGTATTGACCCTGAATACTTAGCAAAAATTCTGGAACTTTGAAAATTATCATTAGTTCTAGAATTTACCACAATAGTAAAAAGAATTTACTATCCTCTGGAGTAGGTGTTTTTTTGTTTCCACTGTCCCTAAAATTTCAGACAGCCAATATTAGATTATGGCACCCCACTCCAGTGTTCTTGCCTGGAGAATCCCAGGAGGAGCCTGGTGGGCTGCAGTCCATGGGGTCGCTAGGAGTCGGGCACGACTAAGCGACTTCACTTTCACTTTTCACTTTCATGCACTGGAGAAGGAAATGGCAACCCACTCCAGTGTTCTTGCCTGGAGAATCCCAGGGACGGGGGAGCCTGGTGGGCTGCCGTCTATGGGGTCGCACAGAGTCGGACACGACTGAAGCGACTTAGCAGCAGTGGCTAGTCAATTCTTCTGCCTTGCTTTTTCTTTCGAAAATAATTTCTCCTGTATAGTCTGATCGTGAAGTAAATATTCTAGGAAACACTCCATTAAGCAGGGCTGAAGTGGGTTCCAAGCTCACAAGAAAGCACTGTAAGATTGTACAGACCTGCTCATTAGCTGAGTTAACTCACAGATCACTCTGTCTCACTGGACTTTTTCTTGCACAATAAGAGTTTAGGATACAAGGAAGACCAGGAATCCAAACAAACGGTGAAGAACTTCTGCTGAAATGAAAGAAGTGGATTGCTTCACCCCCCTGAGACTTGATTAGTTGGTTATAAAAGTAAGAATGAAGATCAGGCCTTTTGACGTGCAATTTTTTTTTCCTTAGTACTTGACACAACAGAGCCTCTTCAGATAAGAGAAACATGCCCGGTCTTCCCTTCATCCATTAAATGATTTATTATTGAATTAATTTTCTTATCAGCCAAGGACTTGGCCTAACAATTAAAATGCAGAAAAATGCCTATTCAGATGTTTCTGATGTACTCCTCTCATAGTTAAGAGTGAACGATTGACCCTAAATTCCCTGCATTTTCCTATCTCCCAAAATAGTTCCTAAGTTCATACCTAGTCACTGGTCCCAGTGGGGGTCTCCCAGCTGCCAGAACCCTGTTGGCCAGTGAAGAACTGTCTGCAGGAAAGCTCTCCCAAGAGGTCAAGCGAGCATGATAAGTCTGTTCTTTAGGATAAGCTTTTGTAAACAAGAAATTTTACTTGTTCTCTGTCGCTAGGAAAAAAAGAAGTAAAAGAATCCCATTGGAGAAGTAAAACTAAATGCATGCCATTCAGTTCTAGTTCATATAGACAAGAAAGATGGTGGACAATCTATGTGCCTGAACACTAAGCCTGGCTGGTAGGTGACTGGAGGATGTTGGTGATGATACTTGTTTCCACCAAACTGACTGTTGATGAGACAGCGCTGACAGCCTGTAGCTTAGATCAGCAGTTCTGTTGTGCTATAACTTTTGATTCCTGGCCACATCACAAGCTGTCATTGCTTAGTTGCTAAGTCATGTCTGTCACTTTTGTGACCAGATTGACTGTAGCCCACCCGGCTCCTCTGTCCATGGGATTTCCCAGGCAAGAATTTTGGAGTGGATTGCCATTTCATTCTCCAGGGGATCTTCCAGACCCAGGAATCGAATTCAGGTCTCCTGCATTGGCAGTATGGTTCTTTACCACTGAGCCACCCGGGAAGCCCATGGCCACACCAAAGAATTGACCATAATTTCTAATGCATGCTTTATCCCCTCAAGACCACTGGACTACTTTTGTTTTTGCTCCCAACATTTCTTGCCAAAAATAAAGTTTTATCTGCAGCCATATTTTTGTGGAAATTTAGGTTTAGTAGTGTGAATAGAAAGGGAAAGCCAGTTAATTATCATCAACAATAGCTGGTATTACTTGGGCAAGCACTAAATACTAGCTACTGGTCTGTGCCCTTTGAATACAACATTTCCTTAATCTGCACAACAACTAGATGGGCTGAGTACTATTATTGTCCTCATATCGTAAGTAAAGGACCTGAAGTACAGAGAAGTTGTATGTCTTGCCCAAGGTCATACAGCCAGCAGACCGCAGAGCTGGAATTCAAACTCCGGGAGGCTGACTTCAGAATTCAAGTTTTAAACACTGTGCTTACCATACTATGGCAAAGTCACTACATTTATTTAAACATCATGCTGGGCAGTGCATTTCTAAAGGGCAATGCCATACCATCTAGAATTTTTTGAAAAGGTAAATAGTTGAATAGACAAGAGGGAAATAACTGAGCTGCACTTGCTTAGATCTTAATAAGGTCACTGACTGGCATGCTTTATAACAGCAAAGGGAAAGAATCGGAATGCCCCCTATTAGGAAATTAAATAAATTATGGCATAATTGTTTACACTGTTAGGCAAGTATTTATTTATTTTTAAATTTTTTAATTTTAATTGTTAGGCAAGTATTTAAAATGATGGTGAAGAGGTATATCTACTGGCATTAAAATAGTCATGATATACTATGATAGGTTAATAATGAATCCCTTTACAGGGATTCTGCAAGTAGCCTGAAATACACCCACCAAGAAGATAAGAGACAAGAAGGAAGGAGGGAAAGACAGAAGGAAGAAAAAAAAAAACCTGAGGCTTTTGCCCAGTTGCCTTTGGCTCAAGAGCATTTATTATCTCCTTGTGAAAAGAGACTAGCGATCCAAGAGAAACTTGCTCTTCTGCAGTGTTTTTATCATTATGCTACATTCAACTGTTTATTAAATGAAGTTCATTGTTTATCCATTGTGCACGATTATGATGTTCTCATTATTCTAAAATAATCTTTGTTAAAAAAAATTCAGGATGTTCCTTTCAGCATTAGCATCTCAAAATGAATCACAAACCATGTCTCTACGGTACTGGCTGTGGGAAAGTTGGGGGAAAAGAGGAATGGGTATAAGCAAGGAGCACACCTAAACTGGAAACCCCGGCTGGTTCTAAACCCCAGGGCAGCTATGGGAAGTGCAGCCCAGAGAGTAACTGGGGGACAAAGACGGCAGAAGTGTCCTATGACACAGTCTTATTCCAGGCAGTTAATGGGGAAAAACAAGGTTAGGGAGTGCAAGGCATTGGGACCTTATCCTCGGATACTGAGCTGGAAAGAGTGAGCGGGATACAAAATACCCCAGCTTGTGGGTTAGGGCTGTTCTGTGGCAGAATTATGGAAATGACTGGTGCCCCTGAGCTGATGGCCCTGCTGGCTTCTCACTGGTTCTGAGAGAACAGGCAGTTCATTCTCGAGGGCTATTAAGGAGTTCTGATTGCAGAAGCTAACTGGGACTAATTATGCCCAAATGTATCAGAATCTGCCTGACCCCCATCAGTCATTCGGCCACTGAAGACGGTGCTGTCGAGCACAGGTTGTGTCCGACAGGGTCAAGCAATGGGGTTGTTGACAAACTATAGTCACGTATCAACGTGAGCAAAGATCTTTCTTAAAAAGCTGAAAATAATGATAAAGATAAAAGGAAACTGGAGAACTCAACTTCTAGGAACATAACTACATAGGAAGAATGGGAGAATAGTTACAAAATTAAAAATACTGCTCACTGTATATAAAGAATGTGGCTGAACAATTATGTTGAATGATCTCAACCATGAACTAATTCATCAGCTTCTGTGGGTCACAAATTTCTCAGCTGTGAAATGTGCAAAACAACATCATCTCTAGACTGTTTGAGCTCTATGAAACAATGTAATTCAAGGAACAAAGACAGGGTATTTATTGTCTGGCCCATGAATGCCTTGCTCTTCAGTGTGAATAGTAGGCCAACTTCTTAGGCATCACCTGGGAGACTTGAAGAAATGTAGACTCCCAGGCCCCATGCCAGACTTGCTGAATCTACATTTAAACAACATTCCCTGGGGATTCCTGTGTGCATCAATGCTTAGGAAGCCATACAACACAGCAACTTGTTGAATTTTGAGTTATGAATATAAACACATCTTTTTGGCTCTGGAACCCAAAGAAATAACTTGAGATATTAAATGAAAGATATTAATGAAAGATATTAAATTAAATTAACAGCATCCCTTGATGGTCAGCCACGTCCTGGCTACTGTGCTAGTGACCTTACATGATTTCTTACTTAAGAGGGAAAAGAATTAAAGAGATGATCAGAGTCTGGTGCTTTTTATAACTGCCTTCCCCTAACTACTTTATTATTACTTTTATTGAACATCCATTACGTTTCAGCCACTCTTACATGTATTTTGTTATCTATCTGTACCATAAAGCTAAAAATTATTTTCCCTCCTTCACAGGTAAAGACAGGAGCACTCTTAGAGATTAAGTAACTTGCATACTATTAGTGGCATATTATATGCAACGTACTGCATAGAAGCTATAATCTATAATCTATACAACAGACTGGTTCCAAATAGGAAAAAGAGTACGTCAAGCCTGTGTATTGTCACCCTGCTTATTTAACTTATATGCAGAGTACATCATGTGAAACGCTGGGCTGGAAGAAACACAAGCTGGAATCAAGATTGCCGGGAGAAATATCAATAACCTCAGATATGCAGATGACACCACCCTTATGGCAGAAAGTGAAGAAGAACTAAAAAGCCTCATGATGAAAGTGAAAGAGAAGGGTGAAAAAGTTGGCTTAAACCTCAACATTCAGAAAACTAAGATCATGGCATCTGGTCCCATCACTTGATGGGAAATAATGGGGAAACAGTGGAAACAGTGTCAGAGTTTATTTTTTTGGGCTCCAAAATCACTGCAGATGGTGACTGCAGCCATGAAATTAAAAGACGCTTACTCCTTGGAAGGAAAGTTATGACCAACCTAGATAGCATATTCAAAAGCAGAGACATTACTTCACCAACAAAGTTTCGTCTAGTCAAGGCTATGGTTTTTCCTGTGGTCATGTATGGATGTGAGAGTTGGACTGTGAAGAAGGCTGAGTGCCGAAGAATTGATGCTTTTGAACTGTGGTGTTGGAGAAGACTCTCGAGAGTCCCTTGGACTGCAAGGAGATCCAACCAGTCCATTCTGAAGGAGATCAGTCCTGGGTGTTCATTGGAAGGAAGATGCTAAAGCTGAAACTCCAGTACTTTGGCCACCTCATGCGAAGAGTTGACTCATTGGAAAAGACTCTGATGCTGGGAGGGATTGGGGGCAGGAGGAGAAGGGGACGACAGAGGATGAGATGGCTGGATGGCATCACCGACTTGATGGACGTGAGTTTGAGTGAACTCCAGGAGTTGGTGATCGACAGGGAGGCCTGGCGTGCTGCGATTCATGGGGTCGCAAAGAGTTGGTCACGACTGAGCGACTGAACTGAACTGAACTGATAATGTACTAAATTCGTATTTTCATTTCAGAACTTTCCTTCCTACAGACTTTTGAAAAACAAGCAAAATGCAAAGAACAATGTGATCAGATAAACTTGGTGTCTTGCATTTCAAAGAAAATGATTTTGAATAAGATGCTGCAGAGGGGGTCCTTGAGACCCAGTGGTGGAAGGTGAAGGAAAGCCTTATTTTGACTTTGCTACCATGACAAGCTTCTTTTATGGGTATGACCCTTTAAAACATACAGTGTTGGGAAAGCACATAATTTATCAAAGGAAAGTTCGGATAAGAACAATAAATTCACAATTTATGATTAACTACAATCCACGGGACATGAAAAACTGAAGGCTGCGATTGTGCCAACAGGACTACAACCAAAGGAAACTACACAAATATTTCTTGGGGTCATTAGTTTCACATTTGCTTTTTGTTCGAGTCTGCTGAATGAACTATTCCCAACTGGCTTAAAGGTGGTTACGTCAAGATTTTTTTTCTTTTAGACTTCTCTGGTCTATGACAAGTATGTACATTTATACACTTACCAAGCCCTCACCAGTAAGTGAAAGACATGGACCCTCATGCGCAAGGAATTGAGTTCAGTGTCAGCCACTTTGTTGGAATGAGCTCTTTTTAATAACACTAGGGAGCCAGATAATGACTTCCCTGGTGGCTCAGATGGTAAAGAATCTGCCTGCAATGCAGCAGACCCAAGTTCAACCCCTGGTTGGGACAATACCCTGGAAAAGGGAATGGTAACCCACTCCAGTATTCTTGCCCAGAGAATCCCATGGACAGAAGAGCCTGGTGGGTGACAGTCCATGGGTCTCAAAGAATCAGAGACAACTGAGCGACTAACACTTTCCCTTTCTTTCAGGGAGCCAGAAAGTTCCTAGTTTGGGTGATACAGAGGAAATTCCTATGCAGAGTTTATCAACAAGATTTCTCTTAGTAACACACATTTCGTTTACCTCCACAAAAGCAGTTATATAGCCCCTCAAATGCAGAGCTTCTTAACCTCTGGATACTTTCAGTGTTTCAAAATAGCAAAGGCAAAACATCCAAATCAGAATCCAGACTCACTTGCCTCTAACACTGAAAAGTGAAAGTGAAAGTGGCTCAGTCGTGTCCGACTCTTTGCAACCCATGGACTACACAGTCCATGGAATTCTCCAGGCCAGAATACTGGAGTGGGTAGACTTTCCCTTCTCCGGGGGATCTTCCCAACCTAGGGATTGAACCCAGGTCTCCTGCATTGCAGGCAGATTCTTTACCAGCTGAGCCATCCTGCATTGCAGGCAGATTCTTTACCAACTGAGCTATGAGGGAAGCCCTCTAACATTGAAGATATAGCCTATTTATAGGAAAATACATTCACAGACATGTACTTCAATTTATAGAATTTTAAAAATTATTTTAAAATAATTTTTAAAGAAACTAGAAAAACTTTAAAGGCCCTACAAACTCTTAAAATGCAATGATGAAGGCTTCTGATAAGTTATAAAAATTAATTTTTTTAACTTACATTTTCATATAGCCAATTCATTAAAGGCATACACATATGTTGATATGACCAAACATTTTAACTTCAGTAGACATAGAAAGTTTCATTGGTTTAGAACAAACATAAGTAAGAAATTAAACTAATGCAAATTAATCAATCCCTACCTATTAATAACTGCCTCTTTAAATTCTACATCTTTTGAACCCTTTGCTCGCTGTAGGCAAATGCTCCATTATTTGTGTGAAAGGGTGAAAGTGTTAGCTGCTCGGCCCTGTCCGACTCTTTGTGACCCCATGGCCTGTATTCCACCAGGCTCCTCTGTCTGTGGGAGTCTCCAGGCAAGAATATTGGAGTGGGTTGTCCATTCTCTTCTCCAGGGGATTTTCCTGACTCAGGTATTGAACACAGGATCTCCTGCATTGCAGGCAGATTCTTTACTGTCTGAGCCATCAGGGAAGCATTTGTGTTTAATGTAAACATGAACACCTGTCTCCACAAATCCATCATAACTAAGAAACTGACTTATAGGAAAGAGAAGAGTGGGGTGGTAGAATGGGGCAGAGACGCCATTTAGGGAGCAGGACAGCTGGCGGCAGAAAAAGGTGAAGAAAGTTACTGTTCAGGAAGTGGGTAATGACAGGAGAAACAGGCAGGAAAGGTTTCATTACGGTGGAGATGGAAAGAGCTAGCAGAGAGAAGCTAAACTGGGTTGAAGCTTTGAGAAGAGTGTAGTAGAGAGACAGACATTGAGGGCAAGGACAGGGGAAAGACCGGGGACAAGGATGGACTGTGTTAAAATGGAGGAGCTGCGGGGACAGCCCCTCTGAGAAGCATACTGGGGGCAGCGTGGAGCAAGAGGGAGGAGAAGAGGCTAGAGACGGGGAGGGGAAGGGGCTGAGGGTGGGGTGGGGTGGGGCTGGGAAGCAAGGACAGGAAAGGCAGGCAAAGGAGAGGATGAGGTGGAGAGAGAGGGAGGGGAGAGAGAGACAGATCTCAGGTAGTTAAGACCAGAATGCACCCATGGAAGAAGGTGAGTGAGGAATTTGCAGGACCAGGGCCAGTTGGAGGGGACTGGGCTCTGCGAGCTATATAGACAGCTATATAGCTCATTTCCTTGCTGGTAGCTCAGATGGTAAAGAACCTGCCTGCAATGCAGAAGACCTGGCTTGGGAAGGTCTCCTGGAGAAGGGAGAATGGCTACCCACTCCAGGGTTCTTTCTTGGAGAATTCCATGGGCAGAAGAGCCTGGTGGGCTGCAGTCCATTGGGTCACAAAGAGTCAGACACAACTGAGGAACTAACACTTTCACATAGCTCGTCTCCATGGTTATAGACTTCCCTGACAGTTCATTAACTTGAAGGAGCAGTGAAAGCTTTATCTATCCTTTGCTCCAATTCTTTGAACTCTTTTTCAATAATTCTGTCTTTTACGGAATTATGTTTGTGGACAACATTAATGTGTAGAAATAAAGATTTCTCAGTTGGTTCTTTTAGCAAAAATTTAAAGTAGTCTTGGTTTACATGTAAAAATGCAGAACATAAATATACATATATATAGTTTGTTTTTTAATATTTATTTTTTATTTATTTACTTTATTTTAATTGGAGGTTAATTACTTTACAATTTTTTAAATTAGAAAACTTTCAAAAGTTTTAAAAGAGGTTGAAAAAGATTTTGTTATGTAAAAATACAAAGTCAATCCTTGTGAGTATGTCCCCATTTGATGACAAATCATTTGATTTATCCTATCATATGGAAAATAACTTATTGCTGTTTGGAAACATGTGTTCATGTAATAGGAAATCGAGGACAAATTTATGTAAATTGAATCAAACTCAAGTTCTATATTTACATTGAAGATAGGTTTATAAGACAAAGACGGAGACTGTAGATGCAAACAAAAAAATCACAATAAGTGATACTGAAACCTTAAAAATTAAATACTTGAAAGGAAATGGACTTCCCTGGTGGCTCAGATAGAAAAGAATCTGCCTGCAATTCGGAAGACCTAGGTTCGATCCATGGGTCAGGAAGATGCCCTGGAGGAGGGCATGGCTCCCCACCCCAGTATTCTTGCCTGGAGACTCCCATGGACAGAGGAGCCTGGCAGGTTATAGTCCATGGGGTTGCAACAAACACAACAAAGAGTTGGACACAACTGAGTGACTAACACTTCACTTCAAAAGGAAATGACCATTAAACTGTTAAAACAATGATGCAGGACCCATATAAAGAAAAATACAAATTAACAGAGGGATCAGAGAGGAAAAGAACACACTGGGAGTCATTATGATCCTGAGTGAGAAGATGCAGAACTGTAATCTCTCTCTAAACTATCACTAAAAGTTAAAGCAAATCCAATGAAAGTTTCAATGCACTATTTTTTCCAAAAAAAAAAAAAACCCCAAAAAACAAACATATACACCCAAACCCTACAAAGTTTTATTCATATTTTTTGGGGTGAAGGGTCTATCAGTTCAGTTCAGTTCAGTTGCTCAGTCGTGTCCGACTCTTTGCGACCCCATGAATCGCAGCATGCCAGGCCTCCCTGTCCATCACCAACTCCTGAAGTTCACTCAGACTCAGGTCCATCAAGTCAGTGATGCCATCCAGCCATCTCATCCTCTGTCATCCCCTTCTCCTCCTGCCCCCAATCCCTCCCAGCATCAGAGTCTTTTCCAATGAATCAACTCTTCACATGAGGTGGCCAAAATACCAGAGTTTCAGCTTTAGCATCATTTCTTCCAAAGAAATCCCAGGGCTGATCTCCTTCAGAATGGACTGGTTGGATCTCCTTGCAGTCCAAGGGACTCTCAACAGTCTTCTCCAACACCACAGTTCAAAAGCATCAATTCTTCGGCGCTCAGCCTTCTTCACGGTCCAACTCTCACATCCATACATGACCACTGGAAAAACCACAGCCTTGACTAGACGGACCTTTGTTGGCAAAGTAATGTCTCTGCTTTTGAATATGCTATCTAGGTTGGCCATAACTTTCATCCCCCTAAATCTATACATGAGCCTGACAGCACCTCTGCTGAAGATGAGCATATATTCTGATATGAGGAGATATTACAAGTGAATGAAAAACATAGGTTAAAAAGCAGTTTTAAAAGCATGAGCTCATTTTTATTGGAATACATATGTATTCATTGAAAAATTTGGAGGATTACAACCAAATAATAAACAGTTGTTATATTTTTTTATTATCTGAATTATACCATTTAATGATAACAGCTGTTATCTTTGAATAGTGGAATTACAAATGATCCCATTTTTATCTTTGTCCATTATCACTTTTTCCCAATGAATATGAATTGTCGTAAAATGAAAAATTATAAAACTCCTACAATTCTCAAAGTAAAATTTTTAAAAAATAGATAAAATTACCAACTTAGTTTCTAACATTTCAAGTTAATTTCCTTGAGGATAATGCTATGGGAGAGAGACATACATTATTTGTTATTAGGTCCTTGAAAAGAAGTGAAGTCAAAGTCTCTCAGTCGTGTCTGACTCTTTGTGACCCCATGGATTATGCAGTCCATGGAATTCTCTAGGCCAGAATACTGGAGTGGGTAGCCTATCCCTTCTCCAGCAGATCTTCCTGATCCAGGAATCGAACCGGGGTCTCCAGCATTGTAGGTGGATTCTTTACCAACTGAGCTATCAGGAAAGCCCCCTTGAAATGAAATCCACAGTTAAATCCTAAAGCTGTTCCTCCATTGCTTCCAGACGGGTTTGATTTGTTGATATGATCTAATTACTTATTTTATGGTGCTGATTATAGTAGTTGGTGGCTATTCCTGCATTTGTTTATCCATCCTTTGAGCTAAGCTATCAGGGACCAGGTGTTAGATGTCATGTAATTTATTATTTCCATAAGTGCACATTTTTACACTGTGGGTTTTCTGTAAGTGGCATAAACCATATAAAACTGTAATTAGAACAAACATTTGTTTCAGGAAGTCTTTAAAAATATCCAGCTCCATGTATATGCAAACCTTTCCTGTGGAAAGGTTACAGGGGAAGGCAGGAGAGAAATACAAATATTCCTGTGTGATGTGATGAAGGGTCTCATTCCTTCTTTTAAAAGAATTCCCCAGAGCTCACAGAATCCAACTCACAAAAAGCCTTCACATTGAGAAAGCATTAAATAATGGGAAGAATGAAATGGTATGCTCATACTTTCACACTCCAGACGTCCTAATTTAGAATCAAGTACTTGGACTGCTGAGGAAAGAGCTGTCTAGGCCAGAAGAATCCAATGTGTCAACTGTAGTCCGATAAATGGGATGGCCATTCATGCCTTGCCCGTTTTTTGTTATCTGGTTTTGATATTCATTAATTTGGTCTATTAGGACCCAAAGCACTTAAACTTTAGGAGAATAAAATAATCACTAAAGTACAGAAACAGACCTGAGATGGAGTCAGGCCTTTTTAATCATATTAGATAACTATGTCTGAAGAACTCAAATGCTTCCATAAACTACCCAAGGATAATTAACACAAGCTGTAGACCATGCTTTTAGTTTTCCCTTTAATATCTTCAAAATGTGGTGTCAGGACCAGAAACACTTTGTACTGAAGTGAAGGAACATCATCTGTAGTGAATTATATCTCATGAGTGATTTCAGAGATCTGATTTCTTATAAAATAAGAAGAGAGAGCATTAGCTATTAATAACCCTCTGGGATATTTAATCTGCAAAGCTTAGATTATTTCTCCTCAGCCAGCCATTATTAGAAGTTGGGATAAGGATGCCTAGGATCCAAGAGTTGTGAATTCAGGATCATGTTAATAGATAATCTTGTTTTTTTTTTTTTCAAACATTATATAATTAATTGGGCCTTTCCTCTTCAGGTGGTGTGAATGAACTGTTTGGAAAATACTGACCATGTATAAGATGTTTCTCAATTCTTTACCGAGTGAGACATACTAGGAGGAAACTATATTGAAGGCTTAAATATACATGTTGCTGCTTAAGGACAGATTCTAAGATGATGAAGAATAAAAACTGAGAATGTGCTAACTCCTTATTCTTACACTGATTCAGAGAGCAGAGCATTTACTAACTGCCTACTGTGATCCCGGTAGATAATTCAAGACAATAAGATCCACCCAAGACTATTCTTTATAAATCCTCCTGGATCTGGATCTTTAAAAATCCTTGAGGTGGTGGGTTCAATGGTAATTTTTAAAAAAGATACAAACGGAAACATCAGTTAGTTGTTTTCAAGGCAAAAGTATTCATGGAAATGATGCAGATGAAAATAAGAATCCTGATCATACAAAACTGAAATAGGGTTACAAATATTGCATCAGACACATACTGAAAGGTTATTTGAGGTTTACATGAAATTCACATTTAACTGGACGCCCTGTGTTGTTTTTTTTTTATTTGTTAAACCTGGCCACCCTGAGCTGCAAGCCAGAGAGCCAGCAGCTGCTCCAGCGTGGAGCTGGCCTGTGGGTGCCGCTGCGGGAGCGTGTCGTCCCAGGCATGAGGGAGGGTGCTTACAAATGCTGTTGGTTAATAACCTGCTCCCTAGAAATAAAGACAGGAGAGGCCCGACGCCACTGTTCTTTTCTGAGAGGATGAAAAGTACTGGAAGCATTGACCACAGCATCTAAATGTTTCCCCACTACTAATATACTACATTTTCAATTGATTTTAAAGCTAAAAATTCAGAGAATTATAAAGCTATTTAGAGCCTACAGGGAGCCAGAATTGGTGAAGGCCGGTTCTCTTAGGGTTAAAAAAAAAAAAAAATCTGACTTGGTAGAAATCTTTTGTTAAGTCACATCACTTCTCTTGGACTAAACAGATGACTCTATAAAACAAGAAACCCAGACTGTGGCTTTGCTTGTATCGATCCCTCCTCTATCTGAAACAGTCTCCCTGGCCAACTTCACTTTTCTAAATCTTGCCTTAATTCATGGGTCTGCTAAAAGTTGTCCCTGAGCTTCCCACTCAAAAGTAATTTCTGCTCCTCCAGTTACCTCAGCACTTCTCCTGTGTCAGGTACCACTTTTTATCTTATAGATATTCACGTGCTGGTCTTGACTGCCTTCCATGACTGAAGCCCTCTAAAGCCAGAACCTGTCACTCACTCGTCTTTATAATCCCCGCCCTGCCACCCGGGCACCAAGTGCCTCGTTCTGATTAATGTCCCTGCTGTGGGCTGAGGACTCAGCCTTTTCTATGTGCTTCTACGGAAGGCAGACTTTTTAGGGTCATTTTGCAGAAGTCATTGCCTGAGCATTTTCTGATTCAAGTCAGACCCTCAAAAATGCCTTTGTATAGAACTGAGCAATAGCAAACAGGAATAGAAATAGCGAACGCAATGAAAATCCTATTGCAGGCACTCCTGAGGTTGTGTAATTACGGTCAGAAGTCCCTGCATTTTAAAAAAGGCTGATTGGGGGCACTTATGGACTGAGCAGATAAGTTGCCTTTACAACAAACATATGGATCAGCATCAGGATTCTGACCAGAAAGCATGGCCACAGTGGGTGCAGAGGGGAAGTTCCCCTGACCCAGAAGACAATCGGAACCAGGGCAGTGAAAGAAGGGACCTAAGCCAGAATCAGAAGGAACCCTCCCCTAGAATAAGATGGACAGCTAAAACAGGACCTATGTAATAAGTTATTACTAACCTATATACTATTATCTGCACAGAATATTTATGAAAGTGAGTTTAAGTCATAAAGTTCTTTTCGGTAAAAAAAACAAAAAACACTAAGAAAGCAAAAACGTAAGTAGTAAAGTCAAACATTTTAGAAACAAACAGTGTGCAGTCTTTGCTTCCCTAACCCACTGAGGAAACGTGATGCTCTGGAGGTTCAAAGCCCAGCTTAGCCGCAGAACAAGGCTCAGCAAATGTGGAGGTGCCTGGGGAAGCCACAAGCATGATGGCATCATCCAGGGAGACCCCGAGGAGTGCGTTTACGAGATCAGGCATGAGGTGGCCCCAGGCCTTCTCCCCAGCCCTCTGGGCTTCTAGTCATGTGACACAGTCAACAGAAGCCATGTGAGAACATGTGTCTGTGAAATCAGTGATACTGACTGAATCAAACAAACAAACAAAAATAAAATCCCATACATTTCCGCTTTTCCTCTTTAGCTGATAACAACAAAGAATAAGAAATGACCTTTGGAAAAGCTAGTCGTTTGACCTGAATGGTGGCTAATAAGGATAATTAGGATCTGTCCCTGTGTTTCTTAGTAAATACCTCATAGGTTAGTGGCCCTATGATTACTTGAACTGTGAGGAATTTAATTATTGGCATGAACTCTTGAGTTTTATCAGCTGTGGTCACTTCTACATAAACTGTCTCATATGAAAACAAGCCCTGGTTAATATACTTCTAACACACTAAAAATGAGCCAACAGAGTGGGTGGATGTTAACTTTACTGTTCTCTGTCTTACTCCAGAAGCCAGTTCCTTAGGATGGAAAGCAACACACATTTCCTACCAGGGGAAACACTTAAGTCTTTTCCTTGTCTCTCGGCACATCTTCCAGATAAGACTAGATGGCATAGCTAGAGTGAATGAACAACAGTGAAGAAAATCCAGTGTTCCAGACAGACCTTAGTTTCTGAGACAAACAATATAGAAAAACCTAGCTAATTCTAGAATACTGCATGCGTTTTGGCCTGTAAACTCCTAGAAGCAGGATTTAAGTTTAAGTCATCACTGTACACCTTACATCTTTGTAGCTCAAGGTCGCAAAAGAGCAGCTCTGGAGACAGACACAACAGGGTTCAAATTCCAATCCTGCTTCTCGCCTTGTTAGCTGAATGCAATTTGCCTCATGAAGTTGTTGCAGAATTTTTATTAGACTATGTACATAAGAAGTGCAAGGCAATGCCTATTGGCAAATGCTCAATAGTGGCATTTACCTTTACAGTTACATGTTTGCTGAGTGATTTGATGATAACTTATGGAAAATGTTAGGTGTTAGAGAACCTTTCACTTTTATTTTACCATATATATTTTTAAATACCCTTTTAAATATTTTGTCTGATCATAGATTGATACATGTCTGTCTAAGGCAAAAAGTTTAGGAAATATAGTATAAAAAAGATTACTCCAATGTTAGAACCCAGAGATAACACTGTGAAACTTCAGTGTTTATCCTTCCAGAGTTGTTTGTAAGCAACTATATATATATATATATATATATGCATATAAATGTATACATGTAAATGCATGTTTTGGTAACAAAAAATAAGATATAGAGTTTGGAAGTGTTCCTAGGTCAATATAATATATGGTTCTTCATTAATATAAAAAATCGCCACATTATGTTTCATTAAATGAATGTATCATAACCCAATTCACTATTACAAATGATACTGATAAATACCTTTATACATACTCTTTGTACATTTGTCCTTAAGGACAGATTACTAGAAGTTAAACTGCTGGGCCTAAAAGCACACCCATTTAAGTTTGTACAAATGCTCTACAGGGCTGTCCAACAAGGGGTGTGTGTGTGTGTGCTCACTTTTTCAGTTGTGCCTGATTCTCTGCAACCCTGCAGACTGTAGCCTGCCAGGCTCCTCTGTCCATGGAATTTTCCTGAAAAGAATACTGGAGAAGGTTGCCATTTCCTCCTCCAGGGGATCCTCCCAGCCCAGGGATTGAACCTGTATCTCCTGTGTCTCCTCCATTGCAGGCAGATTCATTACCACTAGGCCACCCGAGAGGAACAAGCTAAAAATTTGCCCAGGCCTCAGAACCGGCCTCCCTGTCTGCCACCCCTCACTGGCACTGTCTACTCTGCCTGCAGAGTAAGAGCTCATCCACGCCCTCACTGACATGGTATCATCATCTTTTCATTATTACCAACATGACTGGCAAAAAATTACATCTCATTGTAATCTGCATTTCTTTGCTAATTAGCAACTCTTTGTTTCTTGATGGTTGCTCTCTTCTTCCAAACTCAGAGGAAAATTCATGGCTATCAGACAGGGAACATAACAAAAAGTGAGATGCGGAAAGAAGAGGAAACACGTGGCTGCCAATTTCAACAAGGGATTTCAGATTAAACAGAAAAGTAAATAGTCAGTACTGTACTCTGCCCAGCACATGCTATTTGACTGATCAGAAAGCAAATTGATGAGGGAAGCAGTTGAAAAGCATGAATAGTGGGAGGTGAGCTTATGAACAGGTAGAGGGAATCTGATTTCTCCAGGAAACTGAAGAAAGCACACAGGCAGCACTAGTTACCTTGACATTGCTGCTGCTGCTGCTGCTAAGTCGCTTCAGTCGTGTCTGACTCTGTGCGACCCCTGAGACGGCAGCCCACCAGGCTCCCCCGTCCCTGGGATTCTCCAGGCAAGAACACTGGAGTGGGTTGCCATTTCCTTCTCCAATGCATGAAAGTGAAAAGTGAAACGGAAGTCGCTCAGTCGTGTCTGACTCTAGTGACCCCATGGACTGCAGCCCACCAGGCTCCTCTGTCCATGGGATTTTCCAGGCAAGAGTACTGGAGTGGCGTGCCATTGCCTTCCCCCTACCTTGACATTACCGATGACATATTTTCGAGGCTGTGGCAAAAGTCATGAGCCTGCTCGGTTAATGATAAACCCAGAGGGAACCACTAGGGAACTGGGTTGGGAGGAGGGGAGTGGGAATGAAGAATATTCGGAGGAATACAGCACAAAAACAAAACAACAAACAAAACAGTCCTGGGTCGTCACTGAGCTTAGCCCCTTGGAGTTAGGTGGCTAGGACACGTTGCTTGCCAGGACAACCAGAGCAGGCTAAGAGCCTGTCCTCACATTGTCTGGAGGGATGTTTGTCTTCTGAGAGCCTTGATAGGACAGCCCGTGAACCCCAAGCAAAAAGGGCTCTGGGTGCTTGGGATGGGGTTGGCTGGAGAAGGAACAGGGATTGACATTTTACTTTGGTGCCTTCGTAGGGAGTTGGATGTACATTGTGGACTCAGATTTACATGTTATTTTGGAGATAATTCTTCACTGTATTCTGCCAAACTAGAACAGTCTGTCAAACTAGCATTTTTTTTTTTTTGGATAGGTGTCAAAGTAAAAAGCTGTAGGATTTATCCCAATGTTCAGCTGAATACAAAATAACTGTCAGTGCATAGCCCAGTGAATGACACAAATTATCCCTGTTCCACTCTGCGGCACTGTTAACTCTACTGGCACTATGATGTCAGACATTGGGGTTCTTCAATACAAAAAAAAAAAAAACACTTTGAATTTTCTCACAAGTTCTCAGATCTTTACTTGGATGTCTGGGGGTGGGGGTAGGGTGGTGGGCATCCATACTTTACAGAGAAGCCAGCTGAAAAATAAAAGCAAAGTGTCTATTTTCTGGATCCTAGCCACTTGGGAGCAGTGCTAAGAGTCCTCAAGTTTGCTTTGATATCGCATATGGATAGTTCCTGAAGCAGGCCACTTTGAGGCATTTTATTTAGAAAGCTTGATCTATTACAATTACCTGGTGATTAATGAACCTTTCTTTCATTTAGTCCCTCACACTCCTGGTCTTTATTGCCCACTTTGTACATGCTTAATTCTTGTCTTTATTTTTTGGACAAGCAGGTGTCCATCACTGGGTTCCCTCTGGCCAGGCACCATGATTCTGCTGCTTCTTGCTTTGGCTGTTTCAACAGCTCCTAGCACAGGGCTCCGGTATGCCAATAATAATCCTCGGGGACTGGGAAGTAAGACCTCGGGATGGATCAGAATACCCAGATTACAGCAGCTGCAAGGCCAAGAAATGAAATAGGAGGAATCTTAACACCTCCTCTTGCAAGCCTCAGGGGATGAAGCTAAGACAAACTGTTCTCTCCGAACTCTCTTTAGCCCACAGATTTGTAAGCAAATGAAGATAAATCAGAAGATATACCCAAAGGTTAGACTCCTAAAATTATACAAAAAGTGAGCTCCCCCTTCCCACCAAAACAAGTAATCAAAACAAAATCCTTCTCAGTAACTGCAAAAAAAAAAAAAAAAAAAAAAAACAATCCCACAAAACTTCAACTCAATTCATCTTACCAATTTATAAGATTTTAAGATGTTCCCTGACCATTTTATCTTTGTGTATTTTTAGTACAACTATGATACAGATGTTGAAATGCAAAATTCAGAAAATGGAAAACAGAAGGCTTTGCTGACATATCCAGCGTTTGAAAGAAAGAATGGAGAGTACAAAATAAAGATCCTGGGAAGCACCTGAAAGAAGTATTAAGGTATAAAAATAAAGTATGTATGTCGAACTTCCACAGAGAGATGCAGAGAATTCCAATTGGCAACAATCCTGAAGAACAGGGTGAAGAGAGAACCAGGGCTTGGAGTCCACATCTTGATGTTGGATACAATATTTATAAGTCCCTTGCAAAGTCATCTAGGAGAAAAAGTCTACGCCAACATCATTCGAGCAAAAAGGATCTGCCTTTTACTGTTGGCATGTTTTCCTTGTGCTCAGATATGGGCATTATATACAGGTTGTTTTCCTTTTAATGTCTGCCTGTATTTTATAGAACTTCTATAAGTGAATATTATTTATACACTTACATATTTTATCAAGTAACTATACATACATATATTTATAAAGATTTTGTTCACATTTATAATTCTGTTTTAAATCCAAGTATAAATGTTATGCTTCAGTTATGTGACTCAGGCTGTTACTTTAAATTTCCAAATATCTTAAAGGTCTCAGCACATGTTTCTCACTTGGAGGGTATGTGAAGCTTGTTATGGTTAAGGAAGTGGACAGTAAGATGCAAAGCAAACAAGTCCAATTTGGAAGCATTTTATGAACATTCCATTCTGGCAATTTACAGTTTTTGTTTTCTTTAGCCCTTTAGAAATACAATCTTATATCAACTGTATTAGAAAAGCACCACTCTGAAATGACTGATTAATAATACACAATATTATAGCCCAAATATACAAAAAAGAATATAAATATTATAAGATATTTTAAAGTTAAAATGCCAGAAGCAGATGTAATTTAGATCTCAGAAACAACTATGTGCGTTATGCAATAATTTGTTATATGCCAAGAGAGAACATTTGTTTTTAATTCCGCTGTGAAATGCAGTGTAAAAATAGAGTTAATAAAGAAGGGCATTTTTTTTCTGCTGTTCATTAATTAAGTGAAAAAAAATTTATTTTGCCACTTGGAGGTGAGAAGTCAGCAAGTGACGTGAATTTTATAAAAATAACTTTTAATTTTCTGTAGAAATCTTAGGAAATACGGCCAAAATAAAAGCAAGATAAAACAAAAACCACCACTAGTACTTCTAAAAACATTTTCCTGGTTTTTCCCTCTGGTACTACCTCTTTCTTTGTGCATGAATGTGAGTGTGTATATTCTTAAGATGTTAACACGTGGTTTCTTTGTTTCTAATAGAGGAGCCTGACACAATACCTAATAGAAGTGAATAGATTCTTCAGCTGCAACAAAAGTGGTATCAAAGAAGCACGGGGGGTAATACAATAATAATGTTAATAATAATCATCATAATTGTGTTTAGTGCAGAGGATGAATTATTCCATCAATCACAGTGAGTGGGGACAGTTATTACACTCACGACAGATGAGTAACTGCGACACGTGTATTGGGTTTACTAAAAAGTTCATTCAGCTTCCCCATAAGATGGCTCTTGTAGTGCTTAGCTTTCTTTAACTTCCTTCAAAACAATTTTTTTAGATTGTATGTATTGTGACAGCTGTCATGTCAGTGTGCATTAAAAAAATTATCAAAATCGGTGATTTTTGTGTAGCCATTTTAATATTGAAAATGGAAAAAAAAGGAAAATTTTCTGATATTATGCTCTATTATTTCAAGGAAAGTAAAAACACAATCTGAATCTGAATTAAACTTGGGAATGAGCAAATTTAATTCAGATGACCATTGTATCTACTACTGTGGGCAAGAATCCCTTAGAAGAAATGGAGTAGCCCTCATAGTCAACAAGAGTCTGAAATGCAGTACTTGGGTGCACCCTCAAAAATGACAGAATGATCTTGGTTCATTTCCAAGGCAAACCATTCAACATCATAGTAATCCAAGTCTATGCCCCAATCACTAATGCTGAAGAGGCTGAAGCTGACCAGTTCTATGAAGACCTTCTAGAACTAACACCAAAAAAAGATGTCTTTTTCATCATAGGGGGCTGGAATGCAAAAGTAGGAAGTCAAGAGATGCCCAGAATAATAGACAAATTTAGCCTTGGAATACATAATGAAACAGGGAAAAGGCTAACAGAGTTTTGTCAAGTTTTTTCATTGGTCATAGCAAAGACCCTTTTCCAACAACACAAGAGATGACTCTATACATGGGCATCACCAGATGGTCAATACTGAAATCAGATTGATTATATTCTTTGCAGTTGAACTGGAGAAGCTCTATACAGTCAGCAAAAACAAGACCCGGAGCTGACTGTGGCTCACATCATGAACTCCTTATTGCAAAATTCAGGCTTAAATTGAAGAAAGTAAGGAGAACCACTAGGCCAATTGGGTATGACCTAAATCAAACCCCTTCTGATTATACAGTGGAGGTGATGAATAGATTCAAGGGATTCGATCTAGTAGACAGAGAGCTTGAAGAACTATGGACAGAGCTTCGTAACACTTACAGGAGGCAGTGACCAAAACTACTTCCAAGAAAAAGAAATGCAAGAAGGCAAAGTGGTTGTCTGAAGAAGCTCTTTACAAATTGCTGAGGAAAGAAGAGACGTGAAAAGCAAGGAAGAAAGGGAGAGATACATCTAACTGAATGCAGAGTTTCAGAGAACAGCATGGAAAGATAAGAAGGCCTTCTTCAATGAACAAGGCAAAGAAGCAGAGGGAAACAATGGAATGGGAACTACTAGAGATCTCTTCAAGGAAATTGGAGATATAAAGGGAACATTTCATGCAAGAATGGTCATGATAAAGGACAGATATGGTAAGGACCTAACAGAAGCAGAAAAGATTAAGAAGTGGCAAGAATACAAAGAATTATACAAAAAAGGTCTAAAGACAGGGATAACCACGATGCTGTGGTCACTCACCTAGAGCCAGACATGCTGGAGTGTGAAGTCAAGTGGGCCCTATGAAATATTACTACAAACAGAGCTAGTGGAGGTATTGAATTCCAGATGAGCTATTTAAAATCCTAAAAGATGCTGCTGCTAAAGTGCTGCACTCTACATGTCAACAAATTTGGAAAACTTAGTAGTGGCCATAGGACTGGAAATGGTCAGTTTTCATTCTAATCCCAAAGAAAGGCAATGCCAAAGAATGTTCAAACTATCAGACAATCATGCTCATTTCTGATACTAGTAAGATTATGCTCAAAATCCTTTAAGCTAGGCTTTAGCAGTATATGAACTGAGAATTTCCAGATGTACAGACTGGGTTTAGTAAAGGCAGAGGAGCCAGAGATCAAATTGCCAACATCCAATGGTCACAGAGAAAGCAAGAGAATTCTAGAAAAATATCTATTTCTGCTTTATTGACTACATGAAAGCCTTTGACTGTGTGGATCACAACCAACTGGAAAATTCTTATAGAACTGGGAATATCAGACCACCTTACCTGTCTCCTGAGAAACCTGTATGTGGGTCAAGAAGCAAAAGTTAGAACCATTCATGGAACAACTGACTGGTTCAAAAATGGGAAAGGAGTATGACAAAGCTATATATTGTCACCCTGCTTATTTAACTTTTATGCAGAGTACATCATGAGAAATGCTGGTGTGGATGAATCACAAACTGGAACCAAGATTGCTGGGAGAAATATCAACAATCTCAGATATGCAGATGATACGACTCTAATGGCAGAAAAGTGAAGAGGAACTAAACAGCCTGTTGATGAACGTGAAAGAAGAGAATGAAAAAGCTGGCTTAAAACTTAATATTCAAAAAATGAAGATCATGGCATGTGGCTTCATCACTTCATGGCAAATAGAAGGGGGAAAAGTGGAAGCAGTGACAGATTTTATCTTCTTGGGCTTCAAAATCACTGTGGATGGTGACTACAGCCATGAAATTAAAAGACTCTTGGTCCTTGGAAGGAAAGCTATGACAAACCTAGAGAGCATATTAAAAAGCAAAGACAACACTTTACCAACAAAGGTCTGTAATGTCAAAGCTATGGTTTTTCCAGTAGTCATGTATGGATGTGAGAGTTGGATCATTAAGAAGGTTGAATGCTGAAGAAGTGATGCTTTTGAATTGTTGTGCTGGAGAAGACTCTTGACTTTGGACTGCAAAGGAGATCAAACCAGTCAATCCTAAAGGAAATCAACCCTGACTATTCATTGGAAGGACTGATGCTGAAGCTGAAGCTCCAATACTATGGTCACCTGATGCGAAGAGCTGACTCGTTGGAAAAGACCTTGATGCTGGGAAAGATTGAAGGCCAAAGGAGAAGAGGGTGGAAAAGGATGAGATGGTTAGACAGCATCATTGACTCAACAGACATGAGTCTGAACAAACTCTGGGAGATACTGAAGGACAGGGAAGCCTGGCTTGCTGCATTCCACAGGGTTGCAAAGAGTCTAACACAACTTAGTGATTGAACAACAAAAAGACACAGTGAAATGCAAATAAGATAAAAGACTTCTGCAGTGTATGGAGAACAGTCAAAAGTGGTTGGGGAAGTTTCACACTGGAGATTTCTTGCCGGATGGTGCTCCATTGTCAGGTCAACCAGCTGAAGTTGATAGCAATCAGATCAAGACATTGAGAACAATCAGTGTTATATCATGCAGGCGATAGCTGACACACTCAAAAATCTCCAAATCAAGCATTGAAAATTATTTGTACCAGCTTGGTTATGTTCATTGCTTTGATGCTTGGGTTCCACATAAGCGAAAGAAACCTTCTTGACTGTATTTCTGAATGTGATTCTCTACTGAAACATAATAAAGATGTCTGTTTTTAAAACAAATTGATGAGTGATGAAAAGTGGATACTGTACAATAACATGGAACAGAAAAGATAAAGGGGCAAGCGAATGAATCACCACCAACCACACCAATGGCTGGTCTTCATCCAAAGAAGGTGACATGGTGTGTATGATGGGATTGGAAGGGGGTCCTGTATTATAAGCCCCTTCCAGAAAACACAGGATTCATTCCAACAAGTACTGCTTCAAATTAGATCAACTGAAAGCAGCACTTGATGAAAACTGCCCGGAATTATTCAACAGAAAATGCATAAACCTCCATTAGGATAACACAAGACTACATGTTTTTGAAGCCCAGGCAAAAACTGTTACAGCTTGGCTGGGAAGTTCTGAACATCGACTGCTTTCACCAGACACTGTACCTTTGGATTGGCATTTATTTTGATCTTTACAAAATTCTCTTAATGGAAAAACAAAACTCAGTTCCCTGGAAGACTGTAAAAGGCAACTGCAATGGTTCTTTGCTTAAAAAGATATAAAGTTTTGGAAAGATGGAATTATAAAGTTGCCTGAAAAATGGCAGTAGGTAGGGGAACAAGACAGTGACTATATTGTTCAATAAAGTTCTTGGTGATAATGAAAAATGTGTCTTTTATTTTTACTTAAAAACCAAAGCAACTTTTTGGCCTACCCAATAGATGATATAATTTGCCCAAGGTCACACAGCAAAGATTAGAAAATTGAGGTAGGGGGGTCATTTAAGATAACACATTGATGTTATCTTATCTCCTTCAATGAAGAGGAGAGTCAAGATTAGAAATCAAGTCTCTTGACTCTCAGTCCTTTCAAATAAATTTTCTCTGCCTTATTTTGGTTGACAACTCTGGATAAAGTTCAGAAAATAGCTGTGAGCAAGATTCTGAATATTGCAGATAATTCCTGCATCATTCATACTGACAAGATGAAACCCACCGGATACCAAACCAGTGCGTGTTGAATCTAAATGTCAGGAAGTGCTTACTGCCCACAGAGACTGGTTCTGAGGATCCTTGTTCACACCAAAAACCCAGCACCTCTGAGTAGAGACCCTGAAGATGGAAAATGAATGGCTCAAGAAAGAAGTGTGAGAGGGAATCAAGGCCCTGATGGAATGTTCACCAAATCATTCAACAAATACTTATGGAGAATCTACCACGGGCCAGGTACATAGTAAAAAAACAACACAGATGAAGTCCCAGACCTCATGAAGTAGAGATAGACAAAGGAAAATGACACATTAAATGTGATGTTGCTGCTATGAAGAAAAATAACTCAGCATAAAGGAGGTAAAGCATGGTAGGGGAAGATGTATTTTAGACACTGTGGCATGGGAAGGTCTTTCTGATAATGTAACATTTGAAGAGCGAGGTAAGGGAGGAAAACTATTTCAGGGGAGGGATGGTGACAAGCAGCGGCTTGGGAGGGTTTGAAGCTGTAGAGGTTGCAGGGGCCAGGTCTGGTGGGGTCACTGGGCCCTGGAAAGAGGTTCTGGATAGTCACAGGTAGGCAGCATCACTCTCACTGGGACAGTTTCATCCATAATAATGAGAAATTAGGTACAAGCTTTCTTGAGATTTTTCATTTTTCAGTGAGCAACCTGATGTAGGACAGCATTCAGTCATATCTCTCATAATTTTCAAGAGATCGCTCGGATTCCGGTATAAGCCTCTCACTCTGTCTCTCCAGCCTCCTCTCTATATTGATCTCTGTCCGTCTCACTCTCCCTGTCTCAATCCCTACCTCCCTCTCTTTCACCCTTGCCCACATGCTCAGGTGCACGTGCTCAGTTGTGCCCGACTCTTTGAGACGCCATGGACGGTAGCCCGCCAGGCTCCTCTGTCCATGGGATTCTCCAGGCAAGAATACTGGAGTGGGTTGCATGCCCTCCTCCTTTAATCCTTAAGGAACATAGTTTCCTGAAATCTACTCTTTCCTCTCTCCACAGTGGAAGAATAATCAGGATAGCTCATCATGTTATAGAACTTTTATAGCATAAGTCATGATTTTGAAGCATATTTTTAATAGTTGTTTGACAAATAAAATCACTTGGATTTCTAATTATACACAAATTTATAGTAGTCAAAACAGTATGGTACCGGCCCCAAAACAGTCACACAGATCAATGGAACAGAATCGAAAGTCACGCATATATGGACAATGAATTTATGATAAAGGAACAAAGAACATATAATGGAGAAAATCTTCTCAGTAAATGATGTTGGGAAAATTGGACAGCCATATGCAAAAGAATGAAACTAGACCAATGTCTTACACTGGTACTCAAAAATTAACTCAAAATGGATTAAAGACTTAAGTGTAAGACCTGAAACCATAAAATTCCTAACAGGAAACATAGGCGGAAACCTCACTGATACCAGTTTTGGCCACATTTTTTTTTTTTTTTTTTTTGATCTGACTCTAAAGGCAAGGGAAACAACAGCAAAAATAAACAAATGAGACTACACCAAACTAAAAAGCTTCTGCACAATGAAGGAAACCAGCAAAATGAAAAGGTAAACCACTGAATGGAGAAGATATTTGCGAATCACATATCCAGTAAGAAGTTAATATCCCAAATATATAGAGAAGCCATTCAACTCAACAACAACAACAAAACCTGATTAAAAAATGAGCAGAGGATCTGAATAGATATTTTTCCAAAACAGACACACAGATGGCCAACAAACATATGAAAAGATGACCAACATCACGAATTGTTAGGGAAACACAAGTCGAAACCACAATGACATATCATCTTACACCTGTTACAGTGACTATTATTGAAAAGACAAAGACTAACAAATGTTGGAAAAGGATGTGGAAAAGAGGGAACCCTCATATACTGTTGGTGGGACTGCAAATTGGGACAGTCACTATGCAAAACAGTATGGAGAGTCCTCAAAAAATTAAGAATAGAACTATCATATGACCCAGCTATTCCACTTCTGGATATTTATCTGAAGAAAATGAAAACACTAGTTGGAAAAGATATATGCACACGTATGTTCACTGCAGCATTATTTATGACAGCTAAGATAACGGAGATAACCTAAGTATCCATTGATGGATGAATGGGTAAAGAAGATGTGCAACATATACATAATGGAATGCTATTCAGCCATAACAAGGAATGGAATCCTGACATTTCTGACAACATGAATGGACCTTGACAGTATTATGATAAGGACAATAAGTCAGACAGAGAAAGACAACGACCATATGCTCTCACTCATACACTGAATCTAAAAAACAAACAAACAACAAACATACAAAATGAAACAAAGAAAACCTCACTGATACAGAGATCCGATTAGTGATTACCAGAGGAGGAAGGTGTTGCAGGGGATGAAATGGGGGAAGGGAGTCAACTCTAGAGTGATGGATGGTAACTAGACGTGTGGTGGTGGGCACTTTATAGTCCATACAAATGTTGAATTATAATGCTTTACACCTGAAACTTACTTTTTTAATTAAAAAAATTCTTAACAGTGGTTTGACAAATAAAATCACTTTAGAGGCCAGTGACAATAAGCCGAATATTAAAGGGATAAAGTATTATTGATCCAGGGTTAAGTACTGACAAGAGATTCTTCCTATAAGTCTAGTTTGGTATCTAACTCTCCCTAAGAGTGTATTAACTCAAATATTGGAGGGTATCATTTATTTTTTTCTTGCTTGCTTTTCACTTCATAAACAGTCTGAGGGTCACAGGACAAGATTTATTATGATGATGATGACATTTTTCAAATTATATGGGATAATCTCGATTTTAATTATTCTGTCCCATGCCTTTGGGAACAAGTTATCAAGTTTTAGGTTCCAGAGAGCCACTATACCTGTAGTTGAAATCTGTTTTATGGTTCTAATCCAGCTCAAAACGTATTGAGAAACTGAACCCAATAAACTTTTATTAGACTGGTCTAATAAAAAAAAGTTGAACTGCAAGTTAAACATGGTGGAAATGACTTCTCCTAAGTCACCTTTAAATGCTTACTTTAAAAGGATGAAAGCACTGATGGATTTTCTGTAAGGCACTTCCTCTTTCAAGTCTTTCCTCCCTGGTCCTCTGCCCTTTCCAGAACACTCGCCCTCCCTGTCTTGGACCTGGACGTTTATTACAGCAGTTCGGCACCATCACGAAGCACGTATGTCTGGTCGTCTGTCCCTCTCTCTCCGATGGCCAGCCTCCTGCAGGACTCTTTGGTTTGTCTGAGTGCCTGACATGGTATTAACCATATTCAATCAGTGTTTATTCACTAGAAAGAATGAATAAAGGTAAAAATTAATCTTATTTCAAAGTGAGATTTATTTGGTGCGAGAATGGGACTTTAAGACTCTTCCTTTAGATGTATTTATTTGCATTGAAATAGAGGCTTGGACATCAATGAAGCTTTTATTAGTACAGATATACCCTTTTGAAACAAATTGTTTTGTTTGTGGGGAAGATAACACAATGTATTTGGTTTTAAACTACATTTATAGCACAGAGAGCTCAGCTCCATGCTCTGTAATGACCTAGAGGAGAGGGATGAGAGGGAGGGAGGTCCAAGAAGGAGGGGATATATGCATATATATAGCTGATTCACTTCATTGTACAGCAGAAACTAACACATCATTGTAGAACAATTATTCTCCAATTAAAAAATGTATTAGTCTTATTTAATTGTGTTAAAAGAAACACTATCAGATAAAAATTTCCAAATATCAAGCAAAGCCCCATGGAGGAAAGGTGAGGTCCTTCCTTCCATCTTGCACATGGTCTAAGGGCCCAAGGGTCAATTCCAGCATAGCTGCCAGCTTTACCCAGTGTTTTAGCCTGGAAGGATGGGATTATTCCCCAACAGGAGAGTGAGTAGAGCAAAGAGGAATCTGGGGACTTCTAAAGAGCAGGCAGGAAGACTGCCCTCGCCAGGGACTCAAGTCATTTCCTGTTTGGTAAAATGTACCTCAAACTAGGGCACCATTTCCTTCAGGTAACACTTGCTTGCACAAGTGCATTTCCATTGCTCAATATCTTAAACTGTGTGATCGTGTGACCATGAGCCAGTCAGAGACCTCTCAAGTTTTTCCCCTTGTGGATTTAATGTAGTTATGCATAATCTTTACTATATTAATATTCACTGCATATTCTTTGATTGTGTGTCACAAAATGACACAAAGAAAGGTGCTGTGTACATTCAAGTGTTTTTTCAAACTTTTAACTTTTTATTTTGTATTGGGGTATAGCCAATTAACAACGGATGCTGGGATAGTTTCAGGTGAACAGCAAAGAGACTCAGCCATACATATACATGAATCCATTCTCCCCCAAACCCCCTTCCCATCCAGGCTGGCAAATAGCATTGATGTATTCATTCATTTACAGCAGACATTGCTCCTGCCCTCAAAGGCCTTTCCACATGGAGGGGACACAGATAACACCCAAACAATACCACAAGTGCGTGATTATACAGAGATAAGTACTCCGAAGGAAAAGTACTGCAAATACGAAAAGATGCAGCACAGTCATGTTGAGCTGGGGCAGCAGGTCAGAGAAGATGCTCTTGAGGATGAACAATTTAAACTGAGGTTTGAAGGATAAGTTGAGGTTTGAAGGATAGAGTTTGACCCCTCCAGAGACTGGAAACGCTTAGGTTTTCAGAAACTTTATCAGATAAGTTAAGAAGGTTACATCACTAACAGGTACAGAAATTGCAAGGAATTTTTGAGACCTTGAGAAGGCAGGAATTCACCTACATCTGTTAGGTGAAATCTGTGATAAGCCTTTGGCATGACTTTCCTAGCCCTGGGACTTCCCTGTAGCTCATACAGTAAAGAATCTGCCTGCGATGCAGGAGACCCAGGTTTGATCCCTGGGTTAGGAAGATCCTCTGGAGAAGGAAATGGCAATCCACTCCAGTATTCTTGCCTGGAGAATCTCATGGACAGAGGAGATCTGGACCACTCATGGACAAGTCTGTGGGGTCACAAAGAGTCGGACATGACTGAGCGACTAACACTTGAAGGATAAGCAGAGCAAACTAGATACACATGTGTTTGTGAGCAAGCACGTGTGTACGTGCCCCCATGCACACGTCACCCCAGGCAGGAGTCAGCACCCACTGCCTGTACAACATCCCCAGGGTGGAAGACAGGATGAAATTAAACACTGAAAGGTCAGTGCTGTCAAAGTAAAGGGAGCAGAGGGGAGAGGAATGTGAAATGCGGTTGAAAACACAGAAAAGGGTCAGCCCAGGCAGACTCTTGTAGGCCACATGCAGGATTTTGGTGTTTTCCCAGGAACAACAGGAAGTCAGAAGTCACTGAGGAGTTTTAGGAAGAGTGAAATGGTAAGAATCGTCCTTTTAAAAAAGAGTATTCTGGCTTCACAGAACAAGATTTAGAGGGGAGCAAAAAAAAAACCTATTATGACACTATTTTAGTAGGAGAAAAAAGAAGACAGAGGTTTGCAAGGACAGCAACAGTCGGGGTGGGGTGAAGTGGTCCAATTCAAGACATATTTTGAGGATAGAGTCAACAGGAGTTCCAAACTGATTGGATTTAGGAGGTGAGAAAATGAATAGAATCACAGGAAACCTCTAAGTTTCTAGCCTTGGCAACTGTAGAGCTTGTAGAGACACTGACTGATGGGGATGTAGGGCCAGAGACCAGGTCTGGAGAAAGATGAAGAAGAATTCAGTTCAGGGCACCTCCCTGGTGGTTCAGCAGTTAAGTATCCACCAGTGCAGGGGACATGGGGTCGATCCCTGGTCCAGGAAGATTCCACATGTCACGGGGCAACCAAACCCGTGTAGTGTAACTGCCGATGCCGGCGCTCTCTAGAGCCTTCGTTCTGCAAAAGAGAAGCCCCCTCGATGAGAACTCCATGCGCTGCAACTAGAGGGTAGCCTCTGCTTGTTGCAACTGGAGAACGACTGTGAGCAATGAAGACCCAATATGGCCAAAAACAGATATAAATAAATAAATTTTTTCCCCAGTTTTATTTATTTATTTACTTTACAGTATTGTATTGGTTTTGCCATACATTGACATGAATCCGCCATGGGTGTACACATGTTCCTTACCCTGAACCCCCCTCCCACATCCCTCCCATCCCATCCCTCTGGGTCATCCCAGTGCACCAGCCCTGAGCACACTGTATCATTCATTGAACCTGGACTGGCCATTTGTTTCACATATGATAATATACATGTTTCAACGCCATTCTCCCAAATCATCCCCCACCCACAGAGTCCAAAAGAGTGTTCTATATATCTGTGTCTCTTTTGCTGTCTCGCATACAGAGTTATCATTATCATCTTTCTAAATTCCATATATATGCATTAGTATACTGCATTGGTGTTTTTCTTTCTGGCTTACTTCACTCTGTATAATAGGCTCCAGTTTCATCCACCTCATTAGAACTGATTCAAATGTATTCCTTTTAATGGCTGATTTATACTCCATTGTGTATGTGTACCACAGCTTTCTTATCCATTCGTCTGGTGATGGACATCTAGGTTGCTTCCATGTCCTGGCTATTGTAAACAGTGCTGCAATGAACACTGGGGTACCCGTGTCTCTTTCAATTCTGGTTTCCTCAGTGTGTATGCCCAGAAGTGGGATTGCTGGGTCATATGGCAGTTCTATTTCCAGTTTTTTAAGGAATCTCCACACTGTTCTCCATAGTGGCTGTACTAGTTTGCATTCCCACCAAGAGTGTAAGAGGATTTCCTTTTCTCCACACCTTCTCCAGCATTTATTGCTTGTAGACTTTTGGATCGCAGCCATTCTGACTGGCGTGAAATGGTACCTCATGGTGGTTTTGATTTGTATTTCTCTGATAATGAGTGATGTTGAGCATCTTTTCATATGTTTGTTAGCCATCTGTATGTCTTCTTTGGAGAAATGTCTGTTTTGTTCTTTGCAAATAAACGACCCAATCAAAAAGTGGGCCAAAGAAATAAATTTTTTAAAAAGAGAATTCAGTCTGGGGCATGCTGAGTTCAGGACCAGCTGTCAGAGGGGCAATGTGATCTATGAGTAGGGCATTCAGAGAAGAATAAATATGAATGAGTAAAATAAACATGAGTCTTCAGGGTTGAATCATCTAGTTGCATCTAGATGGCAACTGAGGTGTGGGTGTTGAAGAAATCATCTAGGAAAAAGTACAAAGAAAAAGAGAAAAGGAGGTCCTATGACAATGCTTGAGGAATGTCCACATGAAAGGAGGATAATCTGGCCCAAGAGGCCAAGGGGCAGTCAGGAGATAAGGAGAAGACAAGAGAAGAGAGTGGTCAATCATGTTGAATGCAGGGACTTCCCTGGTGGTCCAGGGGTTAAGACTCCACCATCCAAATGGAGGGGCTGTGAGTCTGATCCCTGGTCAGAGAACCACATGGCTCAGACTACACCCAAATAAATAAATAGAACTGTTTAAAAAATTGTTTAAAAAAATAATGTTGAACACTGCTGAGAGGTCAAGGAAGATAAAGACTTACATAGGCCTATCAAATTGATCTACACTGAGGTCCATCAGTAACCAGTGTAATGGGGCAAAGGCCATACTGGAGTGTAAAGGAGTGAGTGGGATGGAAGGGAAAGGAGACTGGGAGTGAAGGCAACTTCCTGGGATGGTTTAGCTTAAAGGAGATGAAAGCAACTGTAGATAGAGGGGGGGTTGGGGGTAAGGTCAAGGAGGAGCATTTCATTTCAAATATGGGAGACTATTGTAATTGAGCCTATTGTAATTGAATACTATTAAGAGTCTAGTAAAGAGCCCAATAAAAAGAGAGAAGTTGCAGATAAAGAAAAAAACAGAAGGTGAGTTGAGGTCCCTGAGATGGTAGAAGGGACTGGGGTTGCAAATATGGTTGGTGAGGTCACCTCTGGAGGGGACACCTTCTCTACTGAACAGGAAGGAGGGAAAGGTGGGGAAAGGTATGGGCTGCTGTGCAGGTTTGGAGTAGAGCCGGCAAGTGAGGAAGATGCCTCAACTTGTACACATAGTAATCAACTGTAAAAATATATGTCTGTGTGCTTTGAGGGGCTTGTCATCAAAGATAAGTTGCTATTATTTAACCATGGCAAAATTTTACCAAAAAGAAAATCCCTCACTGTACAGTTTTGTTTTATTTTGCTTTGGTTTGTTTAATGACTGGTCTTTTAATTTTATAGTTTGTCATACAGAGGTCTCCAGTTTTTTAAAAGTCAGGTTAGTTGAGGTTAAATTTATAGACAGTAAAGTTTTAAGTTTACCCTTTTTAGATATATACTACTATGACTTTTCTGGAACTCTCTTGCTTTTTCAATGATCCAGTGGATGTTGGCAATTTGATCTCTGGTTCCTCTGCCTTTTCTAAAACCAGCTTGAACATCTGGAAGTTCATGGTTCACATATTGCTGAAGCCTGGCTTGGAGAATTTTGAGCATTTCTTTACTAGCGTGTGAGATGAGTGCAATTGTGTGGTAGTTTGAGCATTCTTTGGCATTGCCTTTCTTTGGGATTGGAATGAAAACTGACCTTTTCCAGTCCTGTAGCCATTGCTGAGTTTTCCAAATTTGCTGGCATATTGAAAGCAGCACTTTCACAGCATCATCTTTCAGGATTTGAAAGAGCTCAACTGGAATTCCATCACCTCCACTGGCTTTGTCCAATACTTTGGCCACCTCATGTGAAGAGTTGACTCATTGGAAAAGACTCTGATGCTGGGAGGGATTGGGGGCAGGAGGACAAGGGGACGACAGAGGATGAGATGGCTGGATGGCATCACCGACTCGATGGATGTGAGTTTGAGTGAACTCCGGGAGTTGGTGATGGACAGGGAGGCCTGGCGTGCTGCAATTATTGGGGTCGCAAAGAGTTGGACACAACTGAGCGACTGAACTGAACTATGACTTTTGACAAATGTGTATACTTATATAACCACCACGACAACCATGATATAGACTATTTCAATCACCCTTAATACCTCCCTCTTATTCCTTTTCACAGGTTCCTCCCCTACTGGAGGCCTTGGCAACCCCTGCCACCCTGACCCCTAACACGCACACACACACACGCACACGCACACACACACACACACTGCGCTCACTCCTTCCAGGCAACTTTGTGTACCCAGACCCCTTCATCTTAGGGTGGCACCTTCTTCCTCATGACATCCTTTCAGACTTAACTTGCTCAGGGAATGATATCTGCACCCCCACTTTTTAATTTCTATGTAACTATTTAGCTTTTCATTATCATAGGTTGTGAGCAAATAATATATTAAACCATGTATAATAAACTGATGTTAGATTTAAAAACATGGGGCTGAAAGTGTATATAAATAGCATTTAGTCATAAGACAGCATTTACATATAAAGGAGTCATTAAAAAACTAATATGAGTAGAATTAAAGTATAATTAAGGCTTTACAATTCTCAGTGTCCATTTGTTCTTTCCACTAATACACCCTTGTATTCTCTGTTTTACATATATATACACTGTGCTCAGTCATTTCAGTGCTGTCCAACTCTGTGCGAGGCTATGGAATTTAGCCCGACAGGCTCCTCTGTCCATGAGATTCTCAAGGCAAGAATCCGGAGTGGGTTGCTATGCCCTCCTCCAGGGATCAAACTGGTGTCTCCTGTGTCTCCTGCATTGCAGGCAAATTCTTTACCGTTAAGCCACTGGGGAAACTGTAACTCCTAGAAATTATTTTCTGTATCCTATATTCCTGAACCCCCTCAAACACCTATTAATATGACTAGCGTCTAGTAGGTACTCACTACATTCAGGCAGTAGGATTAACTGATCTGCAAAAACTAGCTAAAGGAAGTAAGTCAGAGAAAGACAAATACTGTAAGAACTCACTTATTTGTACAAAATAAAAAAGGTGAACTCAGAAAGTAGACCAGTGGTTGCCCGGGGCTGGAGGGCAGAGGAAGCAGGGAGACATTAGTCAAAGGGTACAAAATCCCAGTTATAAGGTGAATACATTCTGAGGACCTGAGGTACAGCATGGTGACTAAACTCCACAATACTGCACTGTATGCTTGCAAATTGCCTACAGGGTAGATGTCAAAGGTACAGAAACAGAAAGATAACCGTGTGAGGTGATGGGGATATTGACTAACCTTACCGTGGTCTTCGTTTCACAATATATATACCTATTCACATATTAAATCATCACACTGTACTCTTTTAACTTACCCAATGTTATATGTCAATTATACCTCAATAAAGTTGGGGGGGAGGAAGAAAAAAGAAAAGCAAAGGATCAAGATGTTCGTAAATTTATTTTGAGAAACTTGAGCCCAAGAGATCCAATTCAGTTGCATCTCAGAAAGAAAATGTCGCTATGCAGAAAATATTCTACTCATTTAGATTTGGGCCAGGAAATGAGGCTTCCATCCTAGCCAGAGGCCTAAAGGCTTTAGAAAAAAACCCAAAGGAAGAAAGAGGTATGTGTTTAGAAAATCAATCAGAATCAAATCTTCACCCAAGAAGTTTTGCATAAACATTAACTTGGCTACACAGCCTTCATCCAGCTGTCTCTTTTCAAATTTACAGAGGCAAAGAAAAAAAGATGTAAACTAAAAATATCCCAATAACTGGAGGCTGACATCTGAAATCCTCTTCGGTTGGAGCATCCAAGTCAATGCAACAAATATTTACATTGAGAACTGAAATTCTGGGAAATAGTTCAAAAATTTGGTGGGGCTAGGAAATTAATAGACATCTCCAAACTGTCCAATGCATGCTACACAGAATATATTATCCAATACCTATCTGGTTTCTGATGTCCTTCACAGAATCCCTGATAGGAATGTCTTCATGCCATGCCAGTCAACATAAGCCCAGGGATCAGCAGGACAGAGAAGCAGATGAGGCTAGCACATTCCTGTCACTCTGCCCTGCTGCTCCGTGGGTCCCTTCTTGTCCCCACACCACCATCCCCCTCCCACGGCCACCACCAGGGAGCCTGGGCACAATGAGAGGGCTGAAGCTGATTCACATTCCTGAGCAAGTGTCCAGGGTGGCAGAAGACACAGAAGCACCAATGATATTAAATAGCAGCACATTACAAGCAAATGTTAATTTCCTTCTTTTACTCTAACATAATAAAGAGCTCTGAAACCTGATGAATTTTAAGCTATACCAATATTGATCTAGCTAATCAGGCCAAAATGTAACTGCAACAGTATAGCGAAAACAGTAACACAAAGCCACATAATCTGAATAATCCCCACTGTCAGCACGAACAAGCACCAAAGTTACTGGATTGCTCTGAAACTGTGCTTTGGTTTTGGCAGGGTGGATTCAGTCTGCAACATGTGTTCTCCCCAACTGCTGATCAGAAATCATTGAAGAGATGCAATGCTATACATGGTATACTTATCTTGACCCAGAGAAGGGACTTCATTGCGAATATGCCAACGTTTACTTACTTGCACATGAACTAATTTTACAATGATTCCCAGGTGGCGCTGTGGTAAAAAATTCGCCTGCCAATGCAGGAGATGCAAGAGACACAGGTTTGACCCCTGGGTGGGGAAGATCCCCTCGAGGAGGAAATGGCAACCTGCTCCAGTCTTCTTGCCTGGAGAATCCCATGGACGGAGGAGCCTGGTGGTCTACCATCCATGCGGTCACAAAGAGTCGAATACGAATGAGCACACACTATGCCTGAACTCAAAATTAATCATTAGTACCTGTGCAGTCTCATGGCTTCTTCATACACCTCCATACAATGCTTATACACTGCTCTGTCATCACTTGTGCTTGTGCCTGTCGCCGCCACTAAATTGTGAACCCGTTGAGAGCGGGATCCAGGTTTTGTTCATCTTGGTGTTCCTTTCAGGGCCTACAGTAGATTTTTGTGAGTACTGGATGAATAAGAAAGGTTGAATGGGTGAATGAGTGAATCAACTGCCCAGAAAAACTAATGGCAACCCTACATACTGTCTCTGTAGAAACTGTTCCAGCTGACATTTGTGTATTCATTATCCGTGGATCAAAGAAAGCCAATCCAAGATCTAACAGTCTGTCAGTATTTTAAACCTGTTGTCACAATTTTATTTCTCACGACTCTGCCCCCAAACTCCTGTGAGAGGAGAATCGTGAGAATTTGCTTGTTGTCAATAACTTTTAAACAGAAACATCTGTTTATGTAATAAATGGCAAGTTAGTGAAAGATGTAATGTAAATATAATATGATATTAAATATCATAGAGAAGGTATAATGAACTTTGCTTATTATTGTTTCTTGTGCTTTATAGAATTTTTCTTCTTGTGGAAGTATAGTCTGTGGTGGTCTATTTAAGAGAGGATGTACCATGGGAAATTTCTTGTCTGAAAGTTTGTATGTCTGAAAAATGGCCACCTTCACCTTTGAATAGTCGGCTAGATACAGAAATCTCCATTCACAGCTCTTTTTTGTTTTGGGTTTCAGTACTAGAAGTCCCTATTTCCAGAGCTGCTGATGAGAAGTCTTCACTAAATCAGATTCTTGGTTGTTAATACTTTTCTCCTCTAACAACTTTTAGGATTATTTTCAATATGTTGAAGTTCTAAAATTTTTCTACAGTATTATTGCACTACTTAGCATATGATAACTCTTTTGTTCTGAAGTCTTATGTCCCTTTTTTTTTTTTTAGTTAAAAAAATAGGTTTTATTTCTTTAACTGTTGGCACCCATGCCTTCTCTTTATTTCTTCTTTGGAAACTCATTGTTGTTGATACTGGTAAATCTAGGGCTATTCTCTATGGTTCTTTTGTTTAAACTTTCTTAATCTTTACCTTTTAACCTATATTCTGGAATGATCCCTTAGCTCCCACCTTCTTGGCTCACTGATTTGCCCCTCTGTGTTTTCATTCTGCTCTTCAGTCATCAAGTTCTTAATGGCAACAGGTACATTTTTTCATTTTCAAGATCTCTCGATCCTGCTGCTGCTTCATGGATGGAATGCCAGCAACCACTCCTCTTGCTTAGTTCTTGAGGCCTCCATGCTGTAAACGCTTGTTCTTGTCTTTCTCCATGCTGGCTGTCCTCATATTCCTAGTCACTCCCAACTGTGAGCTCACATTTCCTAGACTCCGAGCTCTCTGCTTGGGCAGCCAGTCTTGGGTAAGGGACTGAAGCAGCGGTGGCTACCTGTGCTCCTTGCTGCTTTCAGTGACGAAGTGAGCAGAGCTGGAGGCAGGAGCTGTCTCCAGAGCTTACACAGTCCCTCTTTGTTCTGGGCATCATCAGTTTCCTGGGGCACTTCCCTATTTCCTGGGACTACTGACCTAAATACCAGGGGATAAAGGGAAGAAGGAGAACACTGGGGGTTCACAGGAACAAAGTCCTCCCATTCCAAGAGCTCTGCCAACCCGTACGGCCATTTCCAGCCCTCTCCCGCTCCAGCGTGTCACCACTTCCAGCCATGGGGCCTTGGTGGTGCTGCACCATAACTTGGTTGATCCCTTCCTCCTGTCTAGACCCCTGTGAAACCTACTTCTTATTCTTGGGTATAGCTGGAGATTCAGATGTTTCTTATATCAGTTCTATCATCCACCCAATGTGGAGGAAACCTGTGGCATAGGCTTACTCATTCTGACATCTTGAACCACCACATTCAAAATCTTAGCTTAAACTGAGCCTTCTGAGCAACACAGAGCACACAGGAACTAGAGAAAACACTGCTACTTACTTGGCACGTGGGTCATTTCCCTGTTTGCTCTTAGATCCAATTTCCACTTTTCCTTTCCGTGACTACATCACACTGCTTGGCTCTTTTAACAACTGGCTCTGGGTAAGTTCAGCCAGTGGGAGGCACTGGTGGAAGCTAGAAGGGGAGATGAGGGAGAAGCCAGGCAGGGCTCCCTGTGGAATGATGCCTCCGTAGCGCCCAGGGCTCTTCCGAGGCCCCAGCTTCCGTCCCGACAGGCAGCACTCAGCTTGTGCAGCTTCTGCTGGCCGGCACCAGGCTCCGGCTTCGGTAACACAACCTTCTACTGATGTCCCTCCAGTCCCAGGCTGAAGGACCTCCTCCTGCTGCTCTGATCTTTGGGTTGCTGTGAAGGTGACTTCCCTGGTGGCTCAGATGGTAAAGCATCTGTCTACAATGTGGGAGACCTGGGTTTGATCTCTGGGTTGGAAAGTTCCCTGGAGAAGGATATGGCAACCTACTCCAGTACTCTTGCCTAGAAAATCCCATGGACAGAGGAGCCTGATGTAGCACCCCATAATACCGTCTCCTGTACGACAAATTTCCTATATTTAATTCCTGCTGTTGAGAGGCCTAGAATGCTTTTGTTTTCCTGACTGGATCCTGATTTGAAGATCAAAACTCTGAAGAGGCACCTTCAAAAATAATATTGGGTAAGCCCTTTCTTTATGCCTTCCCAGGTGGCTCAGTGGTAAAGAATCCGCCTGCCAAGCAGGAGATACAGGTTCAATCCCTGGATTAGGAAGATCCCTGCAGGAATGGCATGGCAACCCACTCCAGTGTTCTTGCCTGGAGAATCCCATGGACAGAAGAGCCTGGTGGGCTACAGTCCATAGGGTCGCAAAGAGTCGGACATGACTTAGCAACTAAACAACAACAAGCCCTTTCTCTGCAGGGCTGGGAGCACCATAATGAAGGAATTTGAAACTTGGGTTTCTCAGTATCTAAGCTATCCCAGGTTATTTCAAGGAGTGACATGAAATTCTTTAAAATGTGAATTCTGGCAGCATATTTCACCTTAATCTCATATATGTCATGAAGCAGTTTTGTAAGGAAAGCCTTAGGGGCCTATCACATTATTAAACACAGTGTTCTAAAATGAGGAAATGCTATCCCAGAGGAGGAAGGCTTGGCGTATAACAGAAACCCTGCTTAAGGCTTCTCAAACTTTAGCCCTGCATTCGGGGGCAGCCATGAAGTTGTTTAAAGAAAATACTTCCACTGCCTGTTAGTTACCATTTTCTCTGTTGAGAAAGGGTCATGTGAAATGACAGTAAACCTTCAGAAAAAGCTCGTGTAGCTTGTTTCTCTGAAGCAGAGAGTACCACTGCCTGCTAAGCCTAGTCCATTGTTATCACTTCACAAATGCTTAATAAACAGCACAGAAGAAACAAGAGAGCCCGCCGTGGTGGCTCGTGATCAGAGCAAGAACTCGAGCCACGCTGTGCCCTTGGCATGCCATATGGCTGCAAGTCTAAAGGCTCTGAGAAATGCCGCACTTGTATGAAGTCCTGAATACCTGCTTTCATTCCCATTTTGAGTGTTTGAACTGTAATATATGGGCCATCTATTTATTAAAGGAGAGAGCTTACTTTGGCATGGGATAAATTGGTGCTTGCAGCAAGATGCTGTTTAATACAAAGGACGTTTCTGGAATTCCTTTCAGATCTGAGATCCACAGCTTACAGAGTGTGTGGTGGATACATTTAAAAGTTGTGTGACTATTATACGATCCTTTTTCTTCAGCTGGCATGAGAAGGATACTCCCATCCTCTTCACGCTCTGTTCTTTTCTTCCTCAAAGCTGAGGCGGCAAAAACACTGCCAGCCTTATGCAGCTTTTCATGGAAAGCCGCCACTCTTCACTGGCGCCTACATGCAATTTCAGACTGTCCCAGGAGACCTTCGCGCTTTGAGGTGAATTCATAACATTAGGGCCAACACAGAAGTTAACACAAACTTGCACTGTTAAAGAAAAAGTCTACAGGCTTACTGAAGGAGCTCTGCTTCTGTGAGTGCCTCTGTCCTCTGCTCCCCAGTGACAATGGCCAGTTCATCCTTCAGTTCCTGGATTTCCTTTTGTAGGCGTATAATCATCTGAAATGGCAAGGCAGGAGCATAAATGTCAGCTCCTCATTGAGGGGACTATGTGACAGAGAACACACATCTTTTAAAATTATTAACAAAAATGTACAGAGAAGGATACCAAAGGCACTCTTGTACTTACCACCTCGCTTTGTTAAATCTTATCATTTGGTCAAAATAGTTCTAGAATTTTTCTTAACAAAGAAAACATTACTGACGGAACCTGGAGGCTCTTACTCCTGTTTCCTCCTGTCCTTCCTTGGGTGACTGCGATCCTGCATTTAGTGGGTAGCATTTCCCTGCATGTTTTAAATATTTACTCCATAGGTATAGGTATGACTGTAAATGATATATATCATTTTGCATGCCTTACACTTAATGTAAATGCTATTACACTGCATGTAACTGCAACTTGGCTTTTCTTCCTCACACTACGTTTGGAGATTATTTATATTGTTTCGTGTGGTTCTAGTTCATGAATTTTCATGGATGTATAGTATTTCAATAAAGGACTACATCACAACGGATGCATTTACATCTCCGGGACATTATGGACGTTGGAATTTTACCTTTGCTGTTACGAACAGTGTTGCGGTGAACACTAAAAATCTCTGGGCACACCCAAGTTTCTCTGTAGTGCACTTGCAGAGTAAGTGCAGCTTCCCTTTATTATATGTTGCTAAACTGCTCTTCAAAATAGTTGTATAAATTTATATTCTCATCAACTATATATGTAAGTTCCTGCTTCCCCACATTTTTGTCACTATGTATGTGGTATTGCCAGACACTAATTTTGCCAATTTGGTAGGTGTAAAATGGTCTCTTTTCTAGTTCTAATCTGTGTTTTCATAATTACTGGTGAGGTTGATGATCATCGTTGTAAATGTATGTTGACTGAGTTTCCTCTTCTGTGAATTTCTTATTCACCATCTTGCCCATGTTTCAGTTGAATTGTTTTTCTTTTCCTTACGGATTTTCAGGCTTCTTTATATATTCAGGATGTGAACCCTTTGTAAGTTTTATGCAATGCCTGTATTTTCTCCCAATCTATGTCATGCTTTCCACTTTGTGGTGTTCTTTCTGTGAACCAAATTTTTAAATTTCACGGCAATTTCATTATCAACTTATTTTGTTATGAGTTGCATTTCTGTGTTTTCTTTGAGGACATCTATTGTACCTAGAGCCATAGCAATATTTTCCTATACTGCATGTGCATGCTCAGCACATGTCTGACTCTTTGCAATTCTGTGGACTGTAGCCCTCCAGGCTCCTCTGTCCATGGAATTTTCCAGGCAATAATACTGGAGGCGGTTACCATTTCCTCCTCCAGGGACTCTTCCTGACCCAGGAATCGAACCCGAGTCTTTTGTGTCTCCTGCATTGAAGGTGGATTCTTTTTTTGTTTTTTTTTTTTAATTTTATTTTATTTTTAAACTTTACATAATTGTATTAGTTTTGCCAAATATCAAAATGAATCCGCCACAGGTATACATGTGTGCCACCTGGGAAGCCTGTATTTCTCTATAAGTTCTTTAAAAAGTATGAAAGTTTTGCTTTTTACATTTAGGTTGATTTTACTTTATAGGAATTATAAGATATGGATCTAATTTTAATTTTTTTATGGCCAACCATGCAAGGTTTGCTATTACAATTCTGTTATGATTCTGTTATGTATTTCTACATATAAGACTTGTCTTTTTCTAGGCTATTGGTTAAAAACATTTGTCTACTTGACTATACGCATGGTAATACCACACTGTTTTAATTACTGTATCTTAAGAAATTTTGGTATCTAGATAGAACAAACCCTTTCCATCTTGTTCTCTTCTAAAATAGACTTGGCTATTCTTGATCATATGCTCTTTCATATAAATTTTAGACTTGGCTTGTAAAATTCTATCAAAGACTCTCCTCAAATTTCAACTGTAAATAAATTTGAGTAAAAGGTTAATTTGATAAGTAATTAAAGTAATCCTAATGAATCACTGGGCTTCCCAGGTGGCTCAGTGGTAAAGAACCTGCCTGTCGATGCAGGAGATGCAGGTTTGATCCCTGGATTGGGAAGATCTCCTGGAGAAGGAAATGACAATCCACTCCAGGATTTTTGCCCAGAGGATCCCATAGACAGGGGAGCCTGGTGGGCTACACATCAGTGGGGTCGCAAGAGCTGGACACAACTTAGTGACCAAGCAGCACAGCATAATGAATCATGATATCCACAAACATGGTATGGATTTCCATTGATTCCTTTCAATACAGATTTATAGTTTTCTCTATAAATACCTTATACATCTTTAATTAGATTTTGTCCCTAGAATTTTAAAGTTTTTGTTGCTACTATAAATGAAATTTTTATAAAATTGCATTTTCTAATTACTGGCTTTTGATGTATAGGAAGGCAATTCATTTTTATGGATTATATAACAAATACTTTTCTGAACATTATTTTGGTTATCATTTTTTTTTGTTATCGAACACTTGGATGTCCTTTTTCTTCTTGGCTTCACTGGGTCTTCACTGCTGCATATGGGCTTTTCTCTAGTTGTGGCAAGTGGTGGCTGCTCTCTTCTTGGGGTATGCAAGCAGAGAGTAGCCTCCTCTCCTTTTCATTGTGGTGGCTTCTCATTGCACAGCACAGGCTCTAGGGCACATGGACTGAGTAGTTGTGGTACACAGGCTTAACTGCCCCTCAACATGCGGAATCTTCCTTCCACAAGACCAGGGATCGGCCCTGTGTCTCCTTCATTGGTGGGCAGATTCTTAACCACTGGACCACCAGGCAAGTCCCACTACTGGATGCTCTAGATGAGCAATCAAATAGTCCACCAGTAATGACCAGTATTCTTTTCAAATCCTCATAAATTAAAAAAAAAATTGTCTCTTTCCTAGCCAGAAACTCCAAGTACACCGCTTAAGACATTCTTGTCATATTCCTTTTAACATTTCACTTTTAAAATGTTTGCTGTAGTTTTTGATTGATACCCTTAATCACTCTAAGAATGTTCACTTATATTCATAGTTTGATGAGCCTTTTCAAACTATGGATGAATGTTTAATGTTATCAAATGTTTTTTTTTCTGTAGCTAATGATGTGATGATACAATTTTTTTCTTTTAAACTGTGAAAGTGATGAGTCACCTTAATTCATGTGATTTTACATTTTAGTAGAACTACTTCAGATAAATAAAGAGCTATAAATAATACCTTGTCCCTACTTCTAAGCTTAAGTGAACATTCAGGTACTGACTACTTCAGTTCAGTTCAGTTGCTCAGTTGGGTCTGACTCTTGGCGACCCCATGAACCATAGCACGCCAGGCCTCCCTGTCCATCACCACCTTCTGGAGTCCACACAAACCCATGTCTATTGTGTCGGTGATGCCATCCAACCACCTCATCCTCCATCGTCCCTTTCTCCTCCTGCCCTCAATCTTTCCCAGCGTCAGGGTCTTTTCAAATGAGTCAGCTCTTCGCATCAGGTGGCCAAAGTATTGGAGTTGCAGCTTCAACATCAGTCCTTCCAATGAACACCCAGGACCGATCTTCTTTAGGATGGACTGGTTAGATCTCCTTGCAGTCCAAGGGATTCTCAAGAGTCTTCTCCAACACCACAGTTCAAAAGCATCAATTCTTCTGTGCTCAGCTTTCTTTATAGTCCAACTCTCACATCCATACATGACCACTGGAAAAACCATAGCCTTGACTAGATGAACCTTTGTTGGCAAAGTAATGTCTTTGCTTTTGTATATGCTGTCTAGGTTGGTCATAACTTTCCTTCCAAAGAGTAAGTGTCTTTTAATTTCATGGCTGCAATCACCATCTGCAGTGATTTTGGAGCCCAGAAAAATAAAGTCAGCCACTGTTTCCACTGTTTTCCCATCTATTTGCCATAAAGTGATGGGACCGGATGCCATGAGCTTAGTTTTCTGAGCTTTAAGCCAACTTTTTCACTCTCCTCTTTCACCTTCATCAAGAGGCTTTTTAGTTCTTCTTCACTTTCTGCCATAAGGGTGGTGTCATCTGCATATCTGAGGTTATTGATATTTCTCCCGGCAATCTTGATTCCAGCTTGTACTTCCTCAAGCCCAGCATTTCTTATGATGTACTCTGCATAGAAGTTAAATAAGCAGGGTGACAATATACAGCCTTGACTACTCCTTTCTTATTTGGAACCAGTCTGTTGTTCCATGTCCAGTTCAAACTGTTGCTTCCTGACCTGCATACAGGTTTCTCAGGAGGCAGGTAAGGTGGTTTGGTATTCCCATCTCTTTCCGAATTTTCCACAATTTATTGTGATCCACACAGTCAAAGGCTTTGGCATAGTCAATAAAGCAGAAATAGATGTTCTTCTGGAACTCTCTTGCTTTTTCAGTGATCCAGCAGATGTTGGAATTTGATCTCTGGTTCCTCTGCCTTTTCTAAAACCAGCTTGAACATCTGGAAGTTCATGATTCACGTGTTGCTGAAGCCTTAGCTTAAGAAATAAAACACTGCAGGCTCTTGGGAAGCCCTTACCCCTGTAGAGCTTTCCCTAAATGAATTTCCCACTACTACTACCCTAAATCTGGTATTTATTTTTCCCATCCAGTTGTGTTCTGGGTGGTTTTGAGGACAGTTTTTCAATTGTCACTTGTGTTTCAGAAAAGCTCTGTACATCAAATAAAGAACAGTAGTGTCAGTTTTTAGAAGCAATTATAAAAGAGATCAGGAAAAAACACTTGTCAATTACCAGATTATTTTGCTCCAGGAAGACCTCAACATTTGTTCAATTATCAGCTATTAGCTTTTGACTCCTGATTTCTCGTTTCATTAAATCTCTCACAGACCTACATCAAACACATGATAATGTTCATCTTTCTTCAAATTCCTCAAGTTCCTTCAAAGAAAAGTCTCTGCAGCCAAATTTGAAGGGAAAAACCTCAAATGTCTAATATGTTTATTTTTCTTTAGTCATGAAGTAATGTTTGTCTTCAGGCTAATGAGCCCACTCCTGTCTTTCTCATTCTGCACAGTAATGTTACAGGGTGGCTGGCAGGGTCGGAACAGCAGAGGGATTCATCCCAGGCATTCAGTTCCACTTGTCTTAGGCCTTTCCACTGTGTCTCCTTTTTTTCAGGGGGGTGGGGCGGTGCCCTGTGATGCTGGTATGAGAGCAGGGGCTGGCCTGGAAAAAGGGACGTTCCTCACTCATTGGTTTCTCCAGAAGAGAATTCCATCAGGCGAGTTCAGGTTCCCGGAGGCAAGAAGGACAAAATGGTCAGTCCCACTATTCTTCTCTCCTCCTTTTCCTCTACGCTCTGATGGAATGATTTCAGGGAAGGAAGGGCAAACACCAAGAGGAAGTAATAATATGGGTAATGGATGAATTCGAGATTTTCATTTTTTGGAATTTGAGAAATCTGTAAATTAAGCACCATTGAAAAGATTTCAGATTTTTTTCTTTTTTAAAAAATAATGTATACTACCAAACTTTTGCACTCAGGCTTTTCTATGGTGGTCCAACTCTCACATCCATATATGACTACTGGAAAAACCATAGCTTTGAAAATATGGACCTTTGTTGGCAAAGTAATGTCTCTGCTTTTTAAGACGCTGTCAAGGCTTGTCTATACTTTTGAACTGTGGTATTGGAGAAGACTCTTGAGAATGCCTTGGACTGCAAGGAGATCCAACCAATCCATCCTAAAGGAAATCAGTCCTCCTGAATATTAATTGGAAGGATTGATGCTGAAGGTGAAACTCCAATAATTTGGCCACCTGATGCGAAGAACCCACTCATTAGAAAAGACCCTGACTCTGGGAAAGATCGATGGCAGGAGAAGAAGGGGACGACAGAGGATGAGATGGTTGGGTGGCATCACCAACTCAATTGACATGAGTTTGGGTAAACTCTGGGAGTTGGCGATGGACAGGGAGGCCTGGCATGCTGCAGTCCATGAGGTCGCAAGGAGTCAAACATGACTAAGCTACTGAACTGATCTGAACTGAGGCTTGTCATAGCTTTTCTTCCAAGGACCAAGCAACTTTTAATTTCATGGCTGCAGTCACCATCTGCAGTGACTTTGGTGCCCAATAATATAAAGTCTGACACTGTTTCCATTGTTTCCTCATCTATCTGTCATGAAGTGATGGGACTGGATGCCATCATCTTCGCTTTTTGAATGTTGAGTTTTAAGCCAGCTTTTTCACTCTCCTCTTTCACTCTCATCAAGAGGCTCTTTAGTTCCTCTTCGCTTTCTGCCATAAGGGTAGTGTCATCTGCATATCTGAGGTTATTGATATTTCTCCCGGCAATCTTGATTCCAGCTTGTGATTCATTTAGCCCTGCATTTTAGATGATGTACTCTGCATTTAAGTTAAATAAGCAGGGTGACAGTATACAGACTTGACGTACTTCTTTTCCTATTTGGAACCAGTCCGTTGTTCCATGTCTGGTTCTAACTGTTGCTTTTGGGCCTGCATACAGGTTTCTCAGGAGGCAGGTAAAGTGGTCTGGTATTCCCATCTCTTTAAGAATTTTTCAGTTTGAGCTTTCCAGTTAAAGGCTTTAGTATAGTCAATGAAGCAGAAGTAGATGTTTTTCTGGAATTCTCTTATTTTTTCTGTGACTCAATGGATGTTGGTAATTTGATCTCTGGTTCCTCTACCTTTTCTAAATCCAACTTGAACATCTGGAAGTTCTTGTTTCACATACTGTTGAAGCCTAGCTTGGAGGAGTCTGAGCATTACTTTGCTAGCATGTGAAATGAGTGAAATTTGCTATAGTTTGAACGTTCTTTGGCACTGTGCTTCTTTGGGATTGGAATGAAAACTGAGCTTTTCCAGTCCTGTGGCCACTGCTGAGTTTTCCAAATTTGCTGGCATATTGAGTGCAGCACTTTCACAGCATCATCTTTCAGGATTTGAAATAGCTCAACTGGAATTCCATCACCTCCACTAGCTTTGTTTGTAGTGATGCTTCCTAAGGCCCACTTGACTTCACACTCATTAAGATGTCTGACTCTAGGTGAGTGATTATACCATCATGATTACCTGAGTCATTAAGATCTTTTTTGTGTAGTTCTGTGTATTCTTGCTACCTCTTCTTAATATCTTCTGCTTCTGTTAAGTCCACACCGTCTGTCTTCTGTGCCCATCTTTCCATAAAGAAGGCTGAGCACTGAAGAACTGATGCTTTTGAATTGTGGTGCTGGGAAAGATTCTTGAGAATCCCTTGGACTGCAAGGAGATCCAACCAGTCCATCCTAAAGCGAATCAGTCCTGAATATTCACTGGACAGATTGATGCTTAAGCTGAAACTCCAATACTTTGGCCACCTGATGTGAACAGCCCACTTATTAGAAAAGACCCGGAAGCTGGGAAAGATTGAAGGCAGGAGGAGAAGGGGACGACAGAGGACAAGATGGTTGGATGGCATCACTGACTCAATGGACAAGAGTTTGAGCAAACTCCAGAAGATGGTGAAGGACAGGGAAGCTTGGCTTGCTCCAGTCCATGGGTTCGCAATGAGTTGGACATGACTGAGCAACTAAACAACAACCAAGCTTACCCTAGTTTATTTTCTAGAGAAATCTTTTTTTTTTTTTTTAAAGGGAGTGATTTAAATAGTACTATAATCTTAATTTTGGAGTTTTACAAAATTGAGATACTGTATTTCAACATTTTCCATGTTGGTACAAATTAATTCCTTGTTTTATTTTATTTGTAGAAGAAGACTAACAAAAGAAATAAAACATATCTGCATTTATAATGAGTAGCTGAATCAGGTAACTTACAAATATCTTTCCTTAAATAAAGTACTTTGATAAAGAAGAATGAACTGTTATAAACATAGAGGCTTGGCCATTTTTCCATGGATCCAACCAACTACTAACTTTTTAAAATCTCTAGAATAAGTAACAGAACAATTATGCAGAATACTATTCTATTTAATAACCACTGAAAGGCTAGGACCTTTCTAGAAATATAATTGTATATGATTTCATGTCTGTTCTCAGGACTCTCTGTGTATCTGACAGGGGGCTGTAGATAAGAGCACAGGCCCTGGGGTCAGACTGCCTGTGTCTGAGTCCTGTTCTGTGACCTATTAGCAATGCAACTCAGATCAAATCACTAAATGTTCCCGTGCCTCCCTTTTGTCACCTATAAGGTAGAGGAAAGTGAAAGTGAAAGTCACTCAGTCACGTCCAACTCCTTGCAACCTCATGGACTATACAGTCCATGAAATTCTCCAGGCCAGAATACTAGAGTGGTAGCCTTTCCCTTCTCTAGGTGATCTTCCCGACACAGGGATCAAACCCAGGTCTCCCACAGTGGGGGTGAATTCTTTACCAGCTAAGCCACCAGGGGAGCCCAAGAATACTGGGGTGGGTAGCCTATTCCTTTTCCAGCAGATCTTCCTGACCCAGGAATTGAACCGGGGTCTTCTGCATTGCAGGTGGATTCTTTACCAACTGAGATACCAGGGCAGCTCAAGGCAGAGGAAGAGATGGCATCTACTCAGGAGGCTGTCATGAGAATTAAATGATTTTACACGTTTCCAGTATTTAGAACATTGCCTGGTTATGGGAACTGAGTGCCCCCAGGCTTTAGCTAAGCTTTTACATACTTTGATTTTTTTTTAACATAGTTAAAAGTTGCTTACCAATTTGGGATCGATTTCTTCATTGAGAATGGCTTCGTTCTTTATGAGTGCCACTCGTTGTGCAAATCTGCAGGTAGATATAGACTCCTAAGAAAGCAAGATTATGTCCTTAAAGTGTTACTGCAAATAGAGAGAAAACAACTTCTGCTCACAGGAAAAATGCATACAACAATTCATAAAACACAAAGAGGGAACAGGCTTCCAAATGAGGAAGCTTTGCCCGGGAAATTTATTTTTCATTAAAGTTTTGTTTGAGCTTAATAAAATGACCAATGCCCAAAGTGTGGAAGATTTGAGGTTCTAAGTGACAATTGGCGTATGATTTTCTACTTTTCTGTCAAACCAGAACCACACAATACAAAGCAGAATCATAGCAGGTACCACCATCCATAAGCATCAAAGGGTACAAAATAAATATCTGTAACAGGTCCCAAAGAGAGGCTTTCCACAGTATCTCACAATGCACTTGGGACTGGGCCTTGTTTGGGGAGACACCTGGGTGCTTTCCATTTTCCTCTCTTAGAGAAAGTCTGAATCCCATCCATTAAACTGAAATTCTGTAAAACATCAGCTGACTCTAAAGGTACCTGGGACATTTGGCAGCCAGCCTCTACCAAGGCGTCCTGGCGTTGGGCTCAGGGACACGTCTAGGCTCACATCTTGGTGATGTCTCCAAGGCATCTAAGCAACCAGGAGAAGAGTGGGTGACGAGAAGCTGATGGGTCTCCTCTCTCAGGTCTCTCGCCAAGGTAAATAACCCATAAGCAGGTCTTCCAAAACATGTATATGAAGTTTCCTGCAAACCATCCCGTGCTATGTGAACTCAGTTCTCAAAAGGGGGAATTTCAGAGCTGGCACATAACCCAAGGCTCTGAACTCTGGCAGCGTCTTTACCTCTGAAGGCATACCCCAGCCCAGCTGAAAAGACGGAGACCCACCCAGGACCGTCAACTCCATCTCACAGACTAGCACAAACACTCAGAACTAAGATATCTGGAAAGAAGAAGCAACGTACGTCTATATTCCTTTTCTCTAAAGACAGCGTGGCGATCATGGTCGTCATGCAGTTCCCTCCCAGGCTGTCTCTCAGGACGCTGGTCATCATGGAGTTCCGATACGGAATGTGCGAGCGGTGCTTTTCTGAGAGGGCGATGATAACCTGTGGGGAAGGACAGAAACGGCAGCGTTAACTTAGCAGAAAATGCACAGCTGACAAACAACTGACACAAAATGCAGTGACCCCCCCACCCCAAACTGGGCTCAGGATAATCTGAACAACAGTCAGTACGGTCATGGTGAAGAGGAAGGGAAGCAAATGGAGCAAGACCTGTCCAAGATGAAGCCTGGAATTGCTGGACAGATGATATAGCTTGTACAGAATTGTATATATTATTATTGTCTTTTTCAGTCACTGGGAAATTTATATTAAAAACTCAAGGGTATATCATGCCAGATTTTAAAAATTCAACCAAAACTGGTCTGAATGCCTCTTCGTCAAGGTAAGAGAGACAGAACACTGAATCAGAACCACAAGAGGAAACAGACCCCAAATTCTGGCATCAGATTGTCCAGGTCCAGATTCCAGCCTTCCAAGGCATGTCATTCAACACTTCGGCTTCAATCTCCTCATCTGCCAAACATGGAAAAGACAGTACTCACCCTGTGAGTAGTTGGGATGATTAGAAGAGTTCAAATGCACAAATTACTTGGAGTAGAACTAGCCCATAATAAATGCTGTATGCGTGTTTCCTTTCACTGTTAAGTGATGGACAAGAGGACCTTGACTGAGCTAGAACCTGCTCATCTTGCTCCTCACGAGTGTCTTTGGTACTTAACAGGAAGGTAGTAGATGAATGTTTGGGAGATGGATGAAGAGATGGTGTGGGCTGTCCCCAAGGGAAGCCACCAGGGTTTCAGGGGTTTCTGGGGAAGATGAATCCAGTGCCAGGATGCCCACTGCAAAGCACCAGGAATAAATCACTGACAGATGTGACATGTGACTTCAGGGGAATCACCAGGTCCTGGCTCCTGAGAATTCTGCCAACACCTGCCAATGCTCTAGTCTTTCCTCTTCCCTGGTGTGTAATGCTCACCACCAGAACTTTCTCTATTCCTTTAGTTACAAAATAAGATGGGAGCATTGCTTTTAAAGGATGCTTTTAGCAAAATCATGTAATGATACCACTTGTCTTCCTTTAAATGAATGACCACAGGTTTTACTAGGAATCAGAAATCCCATGAGATTTTCTCAAAAACCACTTTTCCACTCTGAGAAACGGACCCTCCCACCTTATCCTTTTGTTCCAAACATCTACCCAGCTTCTTCTCCCTGCCTTTGATCCAAGCTGATGGCTACACACCCTTCTTCTAGGCGTAAGCAGCCTGTATTCCCCACCCCTAAATCCCCCTCACATCCCACCCTTCTTGCTATTACTGCCTGGCCCTTGCCCGAGTCCAGCCCTCTGTCCCCTCCCTGTTCTCCTCTCACCTATTCTGCTCCTAAAATTAACCCCTTTCTTTGCATTAATTTCTCTCTCTCTCACCTGGGTCACACCCATCCTGTAAGCCACAACAGTCCTAGACTAAGATGGATCTTGCCAAGGTCACCAGTGACCCCAGTGAACGAAGAGCACTGACCACTATCTTACTAGACCTCTGGTTTGAGGAAGGCATCAACATGGGTATTCACTGCCTCTTTCAGGAAACTTTATTCATGTGGTAATCAGGCTATCACACTTTTCTGGGTTTTATTTTTCCTTAAAAACTAGTTAATGAATGTTCCTTTATCTTCTTTCCAAATGCTTCTTTATCTTCACCTCAATCTATTGAAGTGCTCCAAGGCTCCAGTCCTGGATCCTCATCTCTTTATTATCTATAGTCTCTCCCTGTGTAATCTCATCCAATCCCTTGTTTTTAAATATTAGGTCAGCCAGAAAGTTCATTCAGGTTTTTCCATAACATGCAAAGGAAAAACCTGAATGAACTTTTTGGCCAACTCAATATAACCATGTCCTGATGTCTCCCCAGCTTACAGCATCAGCCACTGCCCCTTCCCTGAGCCACTATCCTTGTGGCAACTCTGTATCTCCACCTGGATGTCTGTTCCTGACTTCCTCTCTCCTTTACTGCCAGTCTCATTCTTTCTCAGATTTTACCCATCATTACTAGTGGCCCCACCACCCACCTATGGCACAGTCCAAAACTCTAGGCATCATTCTTGAATTCCCCAATTCCAACATCAATTTCTATTAGGTTTACCTGCAAGATACACCCAGGATTGGACCACTTTCCCCACCTCTTTTGCCACTATGAAAGTTCAGGCCACCATTGTCCCTTCCTTGGACACCTGCTCCAGGGTCTGAACCAGTCTCCTTGCTTCTCCTTGTGCCCCCCATGGTCTCCTCTCTGCAGAGCGGTCAGAGGCATCTTTATAAAATGTAAGTTACATCTGGTCGCTGTCCTGCTTACAGCCTCCCATGTACCTGGTATGATGACCCAAGCCCTGTCTGCAAGTTCCTGTCCACCTATCTGACCTCATCTCCTATGGTGCTTTCATGGACCATGCTGGCTTTGCTCTTGCTGTACCAGGCCAAGTGTCTCAGCCTTCGAACTTGTTTCTTTTAACCCGAGATGCTCTTGCCCCAGACTTTCTTACATCTTCCTGCTTCTTACCAGTCAAGTCTTTGCTCAAGTTTTATTTCCTCACCAGGGTTTCCCCTGAACCTTCTATCAAAAGTAACACTCCAATATCCAGGTTCTTAGTCTATGCTATTTTTCCTCAAGTAATTTTATTCATTTATTATTTGGTCAAACAAGTAAATTTTATTCATTTAATTGTTTGTTATCTGCTTCCCTGCTAGACTTTCTGCTCCACAAGGCAGAAATAAAACACTTGGTTTCTCTTGTCCATGGCTCCATCCCCACTGCCAAGAGCAGTAACAGTAAACAGTAAGCAGTGTGGCAGAAACTAAGCTGTGTTCTTCAGCTCTCATGACAGCCCCCGATCTAGTCCTGCTTCCTGCTGCTGCTAAGTCACTTCAGTCGTGTCCGACTCTGTGCAACCCCATAGACGGAAGCCCACCAGGCTCCCCAGTCCCTGGGATTCTCCAGGCAAGAACACTGGAGTGGGTTGCCATTTCCTTCTCCAGTGCATGAAAGTGAAAAGTGAAAGTGAAAAGTGAAAGTGAAGTCGCTCAGTTGAGTCCGACTCTCAGCGACCCCATGGACATGCAGCCTACCAGGCTCCTCCATCCATGGGATTTTCCAGGCAAAAGTACTGGAGTGGGGTGCCATTGCCTTCTCCAGTCTTGCTTCCTACAAAATGTCATTTCCTAGTCTCTCATACAGCTCACAGTTTGCATGAGACCTACCTCCATCAAGCAGACACCCCCGTGTGGGATTTGGGGGTGAGTAAATGGGAGTGGTCCCCTTCACGGATCACAGTCTTGTTGTGCAAAGGGGCTTGCATAACTCAGTGAAGCTATGAGCCATGCCGTGCAGAGTCACCCAAGACAGACAGGTCATAGTGAACAGTTCTGACACAATGTGGTCCACTAGAGGAGGGAATGGCAAACCACTCCAGTACCCTTGTCACAAGAACCCCATGAGCAGTATGAAGAGGCAAAAAGACGTGAAACTGGAAGATGAGTCTGCAGTCAGAAGATGTCCAATATGCGCCTGGGGGAGAGTGGAGGGCAATCACTAATAGCTCCAGAAAGAATGAAGCAGCTGGGCCAAAGCGGAAATGATGCTCAGTTGTGGATGTGTCTGGTGGTGACTGTAAAGTCCAGTGCTGTAAAGAACAATACTGCATAGGAATCCGGAATGTTAGGTCCATGATTCAAAGTAAACTGGGCATGGTCAAGCAGGAGATGCCAAGGTTGGATATCAACATCTTAGGAATCAGTGAACTAAAATGGATGGGAGTGGGTGAATTTAATTCAGATGACCATTATATTTACTACTGTGGGCAAGAATCCCTTAGAAGAAATGGAGTAGCCCTCATAATCAACAGAAGAGTCTGACCTCAAAAAACAACAGGAAGATCCCAGTTTATTTTCAAAGTGAACCATGCAACATCACAGCAACCCAAGTCTATGCCCCAACCACTGATGCCCAAGAAGCTGAAGTTGACCAGTTCTATGAAGATCTACAAGACCTTCTAGAACTAATACCAAAAAAAAGATGTTCTTTTTATCATAGGGGATTGGAATGCAAAAATAGGAAGTTGAGAAATACCAGCATAACAGGCAAGTTTGGCCTTAGACTACAAAATAAAGCAGGGCAAGGGAAAACAGTTTTATCAAGAGAACATGCTGGTCATAGCAAACACACTTTTCCAGCAACCCAAGAGACAACTGTACACATAGACATCGACAGATGGTCAATAATGAAATCAGATTGATTGTGTTCTTTGAAGCTGAAGATGAAAAAGCTCTATACAGTCAGCAAAAACAAGACCTTAAGCTGACTATGGCTGAGATCATTAGCTCTTTTCTGCAAAATTCAGGTTTAATGTGAAGAAAGTAGGGAAAATCACTAGGCCAGGTGGCAAACAGATTCAAGGGATTAGATTTGGTAGGGAGAGTGCTTGAAGAACTACGCACAGAGGTTCGTAACATAGTACAGAATGACTAAAACCACCCCCAAGAAAAAGAAATGCAAGAAGGCAAAGTGGTTGTCTGAGGAGGCTTTACAAATAGCTGAGAAAAGAAGAGAAGTGACAGGCAAGGGAGAAAAAAAAGATATACCCATCACAATATAGAGTTTTAGAGAACAGCAAGGAGAGATAATAAGAGAGATTTGGAAAACCCAGCAATGGCCACAGGACTGGAAAAGGTCAGTTTTCATTCCAGTCCCAAAGAAGGGCAATGCCACAGAATGTTCAAACTACCATACAATTGCATTCATTTCTCATGCTAGTAAGGGTATGCTCCAAAATCGTTCAAGCTAGGTTTCAGCAGTTTGTGAACCAAGAACTTCCAGATGTACAAACTGGGTTTAGAAAGTGCAGAGGAACCAGAGATTAAGTTGCCAACATCCATTGGCATAGAGAAAGCAAAGGAATTCCAGAAAAACATCTACTTCTGCTTCATTCATTATGCAAAAGCTTAGTGAATCCACTGTATGGATCACAATGAACTGTGGAAAATTCTTAAAGAATTGGGAATACCAGACCACCTTACCTGTCTCCTGAGAAATCTGTGTGTGGGTCAAGAAGCAACAGCTAGAATCTTACATGGGACAACTGACTGGTTCAAAATTGGAAAAGGAGTATGACAAAGCTGTATATTGTCACCCTGCTTATTTAACTTATATGCAGAGTACATCATGCAAAATGCCAGGCTAGATGAATCACAAGCTGGAATCAAGATTGCAAGGAGAAATATCAACCTAAGATATGCAAATAATACCCCTTTAATGACAGAAAGTGAAGAGGAACTATTTCTTGAGGAGAGTGAAAAACCTGGTTTAAAATTCAACATTCAGAAAACTAAGATCATGGCATCTGGTCCCATCACTTCAAGGCAAATAGAAGAGGAAAAAGTGGAAGCAGAGAGAGATTTTATTTTCTTGGGCTCCAAAATCACTGTGGATTGTGACTGCAGCCATGGAATTAAGGTTGCTTGCTCCTTGGAAGGAAAGTTATGACAAGCCTATACAGCATATTAAAAAGCAGAGACATCACTTTGCTGACAAAGATCCATATAGTCAAAGCTATGGTTTTCCCAGCAGTCATCTATGGATGTGTTGGACCACAAAGAAGTCTGGGTGCTGAAGAATTGATGCTTTTGAACTGTGGTGCTGGAGAAGACTCTTGAGAGTCCCTTGAAATGCAAGGAGATCAAACCAGTCAATCCTAAAGGAAATCAAGCCCGAATATTTATTGGAAGGACTGTTACTAAAGCTCCAGTCCCAATACTTTGGTCACCTGATGCAAAAGAGCTGACTCATTGGAAAAGACCCTGGGATGCTGGGAAAGATTGAAGGCAAAAGGAGAAGGGGGTGGCAGAGGATGAGATGGTTAGATGGCATCACTGACTCAATGGACATGAATAAGAGCTAACTCTGGGAGATACTGGAGGACAGAGGAGCCTGGTGTGCTACAGAGTCAGACATGACTTAGTGACAGAACAACAACAGATGAGATTGGAGGCCATAAGTAGGAAGACCATTTTGCAGGAGATTAGTGTGGCAGTGGCATCTGGTTCTTTCGAGGCAGCTACAGAGAAGGTTCTGAAAACTAGGACCTAATGTTCTACATGTGCAGTGGGGATAACAGCAGTGTTTAACAGAGCCATTCAGGGCTCTGCTTAGAAGTCTCTCTCAGTTGCTCTGCTCCTAGCTGGGTCATACCCCAGCCCAGTTTTCTAATTTTTCTCGAGATTCTTTATGTTTCATAAACTCTCTGCCACTTAAATTAGCTACAGTGAATTTCCCAGTTTGCAACTAAGAAATCTGAGTAATATAACACAATCTCAATACTTTTCTGTTAAATGAATATGAATGAATGAATGAGTGGCTTCATTAGTTTTACCTAGGAAGGCACTGTCAGGGTCATTAGTAGTAGATGTGGGAAAACTAAGTTTCAGTGTAAGTGGAAGGAAAGTAAGGAATATGGTGGACTACAGTCTGACAGGCAAGGTGGTAGCATGGGGTGCTGAGTAGAGCTCTGGTTCCTAAGAACCAGGGGTCAAACACCTGAAACAGGCAAGGATGACCCAAACACCAAATACAAGACCAAACAGGTGCTGGTCTGGCAGATATGCAGAGAGGGTAGCATACTGTTTATGAATCATCAGTTCATAATGATTCATCATTACTGTTTATGAATCATCAATTAAATATCTAACAGTTTTCTAAGTACTTAGAGAACATAAAAAAGAAACAGTTAGGTAACACATTCAATAAATACTTTTAAAATGGTCCACATTAAGGCAAATCTTATTTAAAAAAATGAAACCTTTAAAAAAATAAAGAGCTCAGATGTCCATGGAAGATTATCCCCCGAGAAAACCGACAGAGTTACAACTAGCCCGGCACCGTGAGCTTTCTCTCCTGAATGCAGCAAATCCAGTGGAAGCCAAGTGGAAAGCGACACTGAAAAAGTCCCACTCATGTTGGCTAACTGGCAGGGGTGACCCAGATTCTGATTTCTGTGCAAGTGCAGAGCAAACACTCTATGTTTTCAGTGGTTTCGCACTTGATGTTTGGCCTGACAGAGACCCAGGGTCACCCGAGGAGTGCTTGGTGAAGTTTCTGGTTGGAACAAGTATGCACGGCTCCTTCCTTTTTCTCCTAGGGCTCGATTTCTAGGGCCAAGATGTACCCTGTTATTGTGGCTTAAAATGTTTTCGAGGAGACTTTTTGGAAAAAGTACTACATACACAAGGAAAACTCCAAAACCAACAGTACTCGGGCACGCAGAAATTTACTTACTTCTGAGCATAATGAGGTACATTCAACTCAGAACGGCTGTGCCCTGCGAGCAGGTGTAAGGTCTTTCAGTAATGTCCAGGGAGCAGTTTCAATCACATGGATTTTCTATACCAAGTGTGGGTTAATTCACGTAAGAATGGCTACCAAACTGTCTTTTCCTAGTCTATCTCCATCTTATATATTGAAACTGAGACAGAAAGGATGTCATTCGTCACCAACCTCTACATGAGTTTCTGTGATAGCTTTTCTCTTACTGCACTGTGAGCACTTGTTTATACGCCTGGCTCTTTCACTGAATGACATGGTAGCACAGACTATTTCTCAATCATAAGTCGATCCCCATTGCCTAACGTAACTTGTAGCACCCAGTGGACACTCAATCACCATTTTCTGAATGGATGGATGAAGCTGATTAAACTAAATTGTGTTATACTTCCAGTCTCATCGCCTCATAATTAAGTCCTTCATAAGGAAACTTTCTTTATAAAAGTCCTTGAATTCTGTTACTTCATCAACAGTATCTGCTCATTCTTTTTATTATTCTCATTCCCAGGTATTCCTTGGTAGCCTCTCACTTGTCTGTGTAAAATTCCAATATTTGTCTACTGTCCTCTTACATTCTCTATGGCAGCAGCTTCTAGGTTTACTCAACCCCACATACCCATGTGCATACTCTGCATTTTTCCATATTTATGCTCTTCTTTCCTCGCTTGCTGATCTGTTCCTTCTCTCCCTCTCTCCATTATTTTATGCCATGACCTCCATGAAGACACTTGTACATCAGTGTAAAGAGCTAATGGCTACAGCAATGCAGCCAGTGGCTATGAAACGGATAAGTTACGTTTGGGGAGCCAAAAGCCAACAACATGTGAATGTTACCAGGACCCTGGGTGAGTCAATCCCCTGGTGGGAGCTAAGGGCCGACAGGCTCCCGGTTCTCACTGTCCGACATGCCCTGACCCCATCTCCTGGCTGGGCTCGCTCCGACTCATTCCTCAGATCTCTGCTTTGCATCAGCCCCAAGAGAACTTTCATTAACTCTCCCCTCTCAGTCTAAGTCCAGTCCCCCAGGACAAGCTCTTCTCGCCTCTTGGACTTGCTCTTCAGGCTCCCATCAGGATTATAGCCAGGTTTATTCTTATATTATATAAGTATCCTTATTTAGATTACTTATTCAGAGTGTGTCCCCCTCCAATGGACCGTGAAGACTTCAGGGCAAGGACCTTTTCCAATTTTGTTCAGCACTGTGCTCCAGGACCTAGTGCAGTCCTTGGCACATTATTGCTCCATATAAATATCTGTTAAAGAAACTAGCTACACAGAAAATCAAATGCCACCATGACTACTTACATGAGGCTGATGGTACCAGAATTTTGAAGTGAAGAAAGGTAGGGAGAGGAAGAGTTTTAATAACAAGTAACAGCTTGCAAAGATTGTATAGAATGAATGAAGAAAAAAGAAAGGATTAGGAGCAGAATGTTTTTCTTGAGTGATTGTAATTGGTGAAAATTTTGGTTCAACTAGCAAATATAAATACAATTTCACATGAATGGACAGATCTAATGGGAGTTAAAGGACAATGCTAACATCTGAAACAAGTAGGTATATTTTGAAAAAAAGCACTTTGAATATAGTTCATTATGTTTTCATATCAGTGTTATATAAACATCCTGCAAAGTAACAAGATCTGTTAAGTAAAATTAGAATGTAATATATGAGCAAGAAGGAGCCCAAGAATGCTGACTATTGTCAGAAACACTATCTGAACAACATTCAGGCCTTAATCTCAGGGCGCTGCATTACTGGGGTTCATTTACTCAGAGCCCCACTGTGTGTGCCTTGTTCTCAGAGAGTTCCCTTAGGTTTCTCTCAAACTACTTTCTCAGCCAACTTGGCCATTAGAAAGCATTTAACATCAGGACAACATCATTCTCAAAAGGGTTCATTAGGCAGCTTTAAAAAAAAAAAGTATATTTTTCCCAAATCTTTCAGTCTCCAACATTCATCAACAAATCATTCTGCCTTGCCAATGTTCTCTGTATTTCTCCACTCTAGCTTTTGATCATGTTTCTCTTTTTTTTATTCTTGGAATTAGTTGCCATCTTTAACATTCAACTCACAGTGTTTATACTCACAGAGCTGAAAGGAACTTAAGAAATTTAATTCATTTCGCTCCTTTCAGAGAGAATTTTTTTTTTTTTTCTGGAAGATTTATTTAGCAAAATTCAGATGAGCTTTCTTTGCCCTTGGAATAAAACTCAGAAATTAAAAATTGAGCATGCACTGGGACGGACTGTAGTACACCTGGAGCAGGGACAGGGAGGGAAGCTAGATCAACAGAACCACTGCAGGGTCAGAATCACCAGCTGAAGTCACCACAAGCGGAAAAGATACTGGTCGTCTCCACATTATGGCCTCGCAGCTAATCTACCAGCCCGAAACAAATAGGCCATGGAGGGTGTTTCTTAAATTCATACCCACTATTAATTTTACAATAAAAATAATAAGCAAAGGTTAAAAAAAAAAAAAGCATAGGCTTTGGAGTCAAGCAATTTGAGGTTCAAATCCTTATCTCACCACTAGCTACATGATCTTTGGAAGGCCTAGGGAGGACATGAGTTATAAAAACTGTAAGATGGGGGGTAATAACTAATACGTCCAGTGCACAACTGTTCTGAGGTTTAAATGAAATGTTTATACAGAATTATATTAGCTACCCCAATGTTGATAGCAGCATTATTCACAAGAGCTGAAAGGACAAAAGAAGTCATGTTCCTCAACAAAATATGATATATCTATATCTACATTCCCCCTTCATGGATCATGGCCTTGTTGTGGTGAAGGGGCTTGGGCAACTCAATGAGCATGCCATGCAGGGCCACCCAAGACAGACAGGTCACAGTGGAGAGTTCTGACAAAACGTGGTCCACAGGAAGGAATGGCAACTCACTCCAGTATTCTTGCCTCAAAAATCCCATGAACAGTATGAAAAGGCAAAAAGATATGACACCAGAAGATGAGCCCTAGGTCCGTATGCTACTGAGGAAGAGCAGAGAGATACCTCTAGAAAGAATGAAGCAGCTGGGGAAAAGTGGAAATGATGCTCTGTCATCCTGCTTATTTAATTTATATGCAGGGTACATTATGGAAAATGCTGGGCTAGATGAATCACAAGCTGGAATCAAGATTCCTGGGAGAAATATCAACAACCTCAGATATGCAAATGATACCATTCTAATGGCAGAAAGTGAAAAGGATGTAAAGAGTCTCTTGATAAGCATAAAAGAGGAGAGTAAAAAAGCTGGCTTAAAACTCAACTTAGTTGAAAAAACTAAGACCATGACATCTATTTGCCATGAAATGGTCCCACAGTAACTGCAGCCACGAAACTAAAAGACACTTGCTCCTTGGAAGGAAAGCTATGACAAACCTAGACAGCATATTAGAAAGCAGAGACATCACTTTGCCAACAAAAGTTTGTATAGTCAAAGCTATGGTTTATCCAGTAGTCATGTATGGATGTGAGAGTTGGACCATAAAGAAGGCTGAGTGTCAAAGAAGTGATGTTTTTGAACTGTGGTGTTGGAGAAGACTCTTGAGAGTCCTTTGGTCTACAAGGAGATCAAAGCAGTCAATCCTAAAGGAAATCAACTGTGAATATTCATTGGAAGGGCTGATGCTGAAGATGAAGTTCCAGAACTTTGGCTGCCTGATGGGAAGAGCTGACTTATTGGAAAAGACCCTGATGCTGGGAAAGATTGAGGGTAGGAAGGGGGTGACAGAGGATGAGATGATTGGATAGCATCACTGACTCAATGAACATGAGTTTGAGCAAACTCTGGGAGATACTGAAGGATAGGGAAGCCTGGCATGCCGCAGTCTATGGGGTTGCAGAGTCAGACATGACTTAGAGACTGAGCAACCACAATATCTACACTTCCACACTTTCAATGTAGAGGAGGCAGATCAATCCCTGGTTGGGGAATTAAATCCCACATACCATGGAGCAACTAAGCCCGGGTGCCTCAACTACTGAAGCCAGAGTGCTCTGGAGCCTGTGCTGCAACTACCGAGCCTCTGGGCCACAACTAGAGAGTCCACGCACTTCAACAAAAGAGCCCACGTGACACAGTGACGATCCCACACGCCACAACTAAGACTCAGTGCAGCCAAATAAGTAAACAAGCACTTTAAAAAAGGAAGGACAGTCCAATACATGCAAAAACAAGGATGGGTCTTGCAGTTATGCTAAGTGAAAGAAATCAGACACAAAAGGACAAACATCGTATAATTCTACTTACAGGAGTATATGGAATAGGCAAATTCATAGCAGCAGAAAGCAGAATAGGCATGATGGGGGCTGGGAGTGTAAAGAGATGGGTGTTATTGTTTAATGGGTACAGAGTTTCTGTTTGGGATTATGAGACTTCTGGAAATGGATGGTGGTGATGATTGTACAACATTTTGAATGCACTTGATGTCACTGAATTGTACACTTAAAAATCAGAAAGTGGTAAATGTGACATTATATATATATCACCACAATATAATATAATTTTACATCATATATGTTTTGTTTTGAGACACAAAACAGGGCCAAAATGCTAGTAGAATGCCTGATGCTATGTACATGGTCACAAGGAGGGAGGTTCAAGAGGGAGGGGACATATATATATACCTAAGGCTGACTCATGGTGATGGCAGAAACCAATACAATATTGGAAAGCAATTATCCTCCAATTAAAAATAAATAAAATTTATTAAAATGGTAGGTATAGGTCATCCTACCCCAACTGTTTACCTGTTCTAAGTAATGCAGCGACAAGTTGATATACTTGGCCTCTGTCAGAAGCTGGCCTCCGACTCCAGTCTTGGCAACCCGCTCTGAACCAGCCAGGTCCACCAAATGCAGCTTGGCATGTCTCACGGTTGCAGATCCTGGTTCCTTGCTTGACAGGTGAATGGTGAAAATGCAGTGAGAACGGGTTGAAGCTTGGTTCATAGGAGTCTATAATAAATAAGTTGTAAAACAAATGTGAACAATGAGAATTTTGGAAGACTATCAACCGATTTACATGTATATTTCCACTGATAAGACATTTCCCATGAAGTGAATACTTTCAAATGGAGTAAAGATGCTTGCAGCGGAGATCCTTAATATGAATTACTTTCAGTGTGTTACCTCCTGAATGACTGATAACAGATATGGGTGGGTTCATTCAGAAAGTGAGAGTTTGAGTGAGGCAAAGCTTGGGTCTTTTTAAACAATACGATAAGTTTACCCTGTTACATGACCACAGACCATACCTTAACTTTGGCTGGCCATACTGAAAATGTTCAATGTGAATTTCATAAGAAAAGAGCTGGGAATGGGCGCATTGAGAGAGTTCATTCCACAAATGTAAACACAATCCACAGGCAAGGATACCTAACATCATTGCTACTAGCCAACACTGAATTGGGGCTCCCAGTCAAAAGAATAAACAAGAAAAAAATATGAGGCATAGTAATAGAAAAGAAGAAATTAAAGTGACTTATACACAGAAAATACTGTGGTTTACAAAGAGAATGCAAGAACATCTACAAATAAACTGTTAAGGACTAAAAAGATGAGCATGGTTGTTGGATGAAAGATAAATATGATAAATCAGTAAAGTTCTAATAATCCAGCAACAATTAATCAGGAAATATATTATTCATAATAGCAACAAAGATGATGAGATAATAAGAGATTAATCTTATAAAAGATATGCAATTTACAAGGAAAATGATAAAATAATATTAAAGAAAACAAAAGGGAAACCTGAAAAATTGAGGTGCCAGATATTAACATACCATTTCATGGATGAGAAAATCCAAAATTAATCTCTGTATTAATCTCTATTAAGCAATATATTCAATGCAATTGAAATACAAATGCTGTTGGTTTTGCTTACAGGGCAAAACAAATTAATTCTAAAAATGAGATGGGAGAGCAAATATTGAAAATAATCAAAACCAATTCTGTGAAAGAATAATAAGGAAAAGGGTCTTGTCTTGCTATATATCCAGGGATAATCATAACACTAGAGTAATTAAAACAGAGTGGTACTGCTGCAGGAGCAGATAACTAGGTCAGTGAAACATGCTATGCTCATTTAAGGAACTCTGCCTAAGTTCCTGGGTGACATCATAGCACAGAGGAGGAAGGATGGACTTATTAACAAATGGTGTTGGAATAATGGGCTATCCGTCTTGAAAATGTAAATTTAGATTGCTTTCTCACACTATACACATAAATAAATGCCAGAATGTATAAAGATTTGTGTGTAAAATAACACAACTTTTTTTTTTTTTCCTTTTAGTTTAGCGAAATGATTTATACAAGGCAAACATCCTGTTAACTACCTCTGAGGTCAAACACCAATTCTGCCAGGCACCTCAGAAGACCCATCCTAATCCTCTCCCCAAAATAAACATTTTCTTCCCGACTCTGTAGTAATCCCTTTCTTAGATTTCATGGTTTTATCACTTAAGTACGCATCCTTAGATACTACAGTTTTAGTTTTGTCCTTAGGTTTTTAGCTCGAGAAGTCTCTGATTCTCATTCCATCCACAGGTTTCCTTTCCACCCCTTTGTTTTCTTTACAACGTATCTGCTGAAGAACTTGAGCCATTTGACCAAAGTTTCTCGGTCTGCACTTTGCCGACTGCATACGTTCTCATGGGAGAGTTCAACTTGTCCTGTCAGCTCTATTTCTTGGGTATCAGCAGCTGGATCGAGGGCTTGACCAGACTTACGTCCTATCCCTTTAGCAAGACTACCAGTGGCGGTGTATCTTTTTATCAGGAGATGTACACAAGTCTGGTTGTTGCTTTTTTGAAGGAAATAACACAACCTTAACCTTTATAAAATATAGCAGCATATTGTAATCAACCCAAGGCAGTAATAGATAACCTATGAAAAAACATAAAACACAAAAATGAATGGATTTGAAATACTTGATCAAATAATCCAAAATTAAAGAACTTCTGTGTGATGATATCTGCTGCTGCTGCTGTTCGGTAACTCAGTTGTGTCTGACCTTTTGCGACCCCATGGACTGCAGTTCGCCAGGCTCCTCTGTCCATGGGATTTCCCAGGCAAGAATCCTGGATGGGGTTGCCATTTCCTTTTCCAGGGATCTTTCCAACCCAGGGATTGAACCGATGTCTCCTGCACTGGCAGGCGGATTCTTTACCGCTGAGCCACTTGGGAAGCCGTGATATCTACCATAAAGTTAAAAGACTGGGAGGTGATATTAGCAGTATATGTGGCTGACAAAAGATTAACATTTGAAATACAGAACCCCCACAAAACAATAAGAGAAAGACAAACAACTCAGAAAACAATGAGCAAAGGATATAAATATGTATCCTAAAAAGAGGAAACCTGAATACGGTCAACATGTCTTTGAAAAAATGCTCAGGCTTACAAATACTCAAGACAAGTAATTAAAATCCAATAATTAACTATTTCATTCACCTCCATCAGACCAGAAAAAATGTAAGAAATAAAGTCTAACAAAACAAGTATTTGTAAAGATATGAGGACGTCGAAATATTATATACTGCTGGGGAGATTGCAAATTAAAACTCTTTTTTTTTTTGAGAGAGAATTCCCTATGACCTGCAAGCCAGCAATAATAGACTGACTACTAGTCAGGCTCAGATGGTAAAGAATCTGCCTGCAATGCTGGAGACCTAGGTTCAGTCCCGGGGTCAGGAAGATCCCCTGGAGAAGGAAATGGCCACCCATTCCTGTATTCTGGCTTGGAGAATACCATGGACAGAAGAGCCCGGTCTGCTACAGTCTATGGGTGGCAAAGAGTTGGACATGACTGAGCAGTTAACACTTCATTTCACTTCACCAGGAGTATTTCCAAAAGGGAAACCTGGGCCAGGTACATTATAGGGGAAAGAGACAGAGGCAGAGGGAGACAGAGACAAAAGTCAAATGACCCTGCAGCACTGCTTAGGGAGCAAGAAGTTGATGCAAGATGTACAACCTAAATGGACACCTTGCGGTGGAAAGATGAATAAACTACACAACAGTAAAATGCAACAACTTTGTGTAGGTTGACATTGATTTCTAAAACAGAATGTTGAGGGAAAACGAAAGGTTAATGATAAAAATACTATGATAAAACTTAGATAATTAAGAAGGCAATATTATTTGAAAACATTAGCTCGTGGTGCCATAACCTAGGTCATTAAAAGTTTAGAAAATGGACTGAGAGGATATAGCAAATTAATGATAGAGGTTGCCTTTGTGAGAGATGACTTCACCATTATCTGAAATATCCTATTTCTTTTATTTAAAAATTATCAGAAGTAAATAGATATCAGACATCAAAAAATATCTAAAATAAAAAGTATCTAAAAATATTTCAAAGGAATGTTCATATGCATAAAGCCATTCAGATCTCCATCTCTGCAAAATGGGATTTAACAAAAGAATTTCTATATGGATACACATGTATTCAGATAGCGTAACATGCTGCTGCCGCTAAGTCACTTCAGTTGTGTCCGACTCTGTGTGACTCCATAGACATCAGCCCATGAGGCTCCCCCGTCCCTGGGATTCTCCAGGCAAGAACACTGGAGTGGGTTGCCATTTCCTTCTCCAATGCAGGAAAGTGAAAAGTGAGAGTGAAGTCGTTGAGTTGTGTCCGACTCTTAGCAACCCCATGGACTGCAGCCCACCAGGCTCCTCCATCCATGGGATTTTCCAGGCAAGAGTACTGGAGTGGGGTGCCATTGCCTTCTCCATACTGTTACCATAGCCACCTTCAAATAAAAGTTTACATTTTATCCAAATAGAAATTAAGATCATGGCATCCTGTCCCATCACTTTACGGAAGGGGAAAAAGTGGAAACAGTGACAGATTTTATTTTCTTGGGCTCCAAAATCACTGCGGAAGGTGACTGCAGCCATGAAATTAAGAGATGCTTGCTCCTGGGAAGAAAAGCTATGACAAACCTACTTTGCCTACAAAGATCTGTATAGTCAAAGCTATGGTTTTCCCAATTGTCAAGTATGAATGTGAAAGTTGGGCAATAAAGAAGGCTGAGCTCTGAAAATTTGATGCTTTTGATCTGGTGCTGGAGAAGACTCTTGAGAGTTCCTTGGAAAGCAAGATCAAACCAGTCAATCATAAAGGAAATAAACCCCGAATATTCATTGGAAGGACTGATGCTGAAGCTCCAATACTTTGGCCATCTGTTGCAAATATTGCAGGAAGACGGACCCCCTTCCAGGGCCCGAAACTGTGCTCTTGTCTAACACTTGGAAATGAATTGTCCGAGGAGACACATGTGCTGACAAAGCAAGAGATTTTATTGGGAAAGGGCACCCAGGTGGAGAGCAGTAGGGTAAGGGAACCCAGGAGAACTGCTCTGCCGCGTGGCTCGCAGTCTCGGGTTTTATGGTGATGGGATTAGTTTCCGGGTGGTCTTTGGCCAATCATTCTAATTCAGAGTTTTTCCTGGTGGCGCACGCATCGCTTAGCCCAGCTGGATGCTAGCGAGAGGGATTCTGGGAAGTGGACGGACACGTGGTGTCTCCTTTAGACCTTTCCTGAACTCTTACGGTTGGTGGTGGCTTATTAGTTCCCTATTCCTTATCAGGATCTCCTGCCATAAAACAACTCATGCAAATGGTTACCATGGTGCCTGGCCAGGGTGGGCGGTTTCAATCAGTGTGCTTCCTCTAACAACTCCTCCCTGAGAGACTTCTTGGGAATTAGGGCGGAGGTCTCTTCCTTCTGTAACTTCTTCCTGCTGTGCATGGGTAACATATGTGTATGCTATTTTTTCTGTAAATGTAAATTCTTGATAGACACCATTGTAGATTTATACCAACTAGCAAAATACCTGGGCTTCCCCGGCAGCTCAGCTGGTAAAGAATCCGCCTACAGGGGCTTCCCAGGTGGCGCTAATGGTCAAGAACACTCCTGCCAATTCAGAGACATAGGAGATGCGGGTTTGATCCCTGGGTCAGGAAGGTCCTCTGGAGAAGGGCATGGAAACCCACTCCAGTGTTCCTGACTGGAGAATTCCATGGACAGAGGAGCCTGGCGGGCTACAGTCCATGGGGCACAAAGAGTAGGATGTGACTGAAGCGACTTGGCACACACACGGCAAAATATACAGATGTCCAGATACTGGCATAGTTTTGGTGATGATGATGTAGCTAGTGGATTAAATAGGCTGAAAATTTGACCCATTACTCGTTGCCATAATAACTATACCCAAAACCTAGCCAGTGTGTGATTTTGCATGCTAAAGTGGATCAGCAAATGACTGTGCATGTAAAACCGCAAACTCAAATTTAGAACCTAAGTTGAGGTGTTTTGGAAGTGACTGTAGGTTATTTGCAGAACTTAAACATGGGTTTCATTTCACTGTTATATTCACACGACAATAAATCCTACAGCACTGTAACAAAAGTCAAATGGCAATCGATAGAAATGACTAACATGGAGACTATCCCCAACAGCTGTCTTCAGCTTGTAAATCGATGCACTAAAATCACTGCGAAATGTGGGCCATGAGCAAAGAGTGGAAGAGTCGACCCATTTCAAAGGGTACAGCAAATTAAACTGTATTTCTGTACTCTGTAATTAAAATGCAGTAATACGTGTAGGAGTCCATGCCTACAATTTTGTAACGTCTCATAAATATTTTCTGCATGAAGTAGTAGTTGGTGTCCTCTTAGCTAAAATTTTCTTAAACCTCAGAAAACATTCTTAATGTGTAGCTGCTTAAGTGTGATTGAATGTGCCAGTGCCTGCTCTGTGTTTACTTAAGCACGTCTTTGTGTCTCATAGGCATGCCCTTGCATTTGTCCTTTTAAAGGTAAAACTGTACTAAAACCTTTCTGAAACTGCCTAAGAACAGATGGCACCATTTAGGCAGATTCATTCAAATTTAAGTGCACATTTTAAACAAATGTGCTCTTGGCACGACAGACAGTGCCTTTGGAACAATTCTAGTGATGATTAATCATCTGCATGCAGAGAGCTTTCACATTTTATATCAGTCTCTGTATACAGCCCCATGTTAGGCAGTACAGAGACAAGAAGGAAGAGAAGGCCTGGACCTTGCCCTCAAGGCGTTTATAACACAGTTCAGGAGCTACTGGCAAAATGTGTGAAATGAGAGTGGACAATGAAAAAAAAGCTAAATGTGCAGGATAGAAAGTGATCTGTTTTCAGCACTGAGCATCCTGATCATTGAGGTAAAACCTAAGAATGCTAACCGTTTCTGCATTGTGGAAGCTCTCCACCTTCCTTCTGGTCCCAGGTTTCTAGAGCCAAAGACCACCCTGGTGCTCTGCCTTTCTCACCCTCTAACTGCTTGCTCAGTCTCCTATTCTTTTATTGTGCTCTTTTCTCTCCAGTCCGTAAAAACAGCCATGTCTGAAGCTATCTGTGGTCACCATATTTCTTCCTCTTGGGGAACTCTCCCATAGCTCTGATTCTCATTGGATTGGTTGTTATTGTTCAGTTGCTCAGTCATGTTTGACTCTTTGCAACCCCATGGACTGCAGCACGCCAGGCTTCCCTGTCCTTCAGCATCACCCAGAGCTTGCTTGTCCATTGAGCTGGTGATGCCATCCAACCATTTCGTTCTCTATTGTCCCCTTTTCCTTCTGCCTTCGATCTTTCCAGCACCAGGTCTTTTTCAACAACGATTTTGGCTCTTCACATAAGCTGGCCAAAGTATTGGAGCTTCAGTTTCAGCATCAGTCCTTCCGATGAATATTCAGGGTTGATTTCCTTTAGTATTGACTGGTTTGATCTCATCGCTGTCCAATGGACTCTCATTGGATTGGTACTGTCACACACCCAAATCTTAGAACTTGGAATTGGATGACCTGGTTTCTTTAAGCTCAGGTTCCATTGCTTACTAGTGTTGAAATCTTAAGCAAATTTACATAAAGTAATTTTGTTTTTCATGCCTTTGAAATGCCATAATAAAACTTGCTTTGCTGCAGAGAGTTATACTAATTACCTATTGAAGTGTTGAAGTGGTCCATGAACTGTAAAAGGTCATAAAGATGTCTCACTACTGATGTTTACTGTTCAGATGCCTCTGATGTCCTCATTTCGAACCACAGTTTCTCTGTACCCCAGATTAGAATGTCCAAGAGCTGGACTGATAATTGTCGTTAAAATGCCTTACCAGCATCTTGAACTTAATGTTACCCCAAACAACCTCATCACTTTCCCTCATGCTGTGTCTAATCCATTCTGTAGCATTTACCTCCATCTTCTCCTTTCCTTCTCCAAATAACTATTACCTCTCACCTGGGTTACTACATTCTTTCCTTACTAGTGTCCCACCCCCAAATTTATTCTTGTTTCCTCCACCTGTTCCCCACCTTGCAGTCAGAGTAATACTTCAAAAGCACATATTTGATTATAACAATCCCACCTAAACCACTCAATTAAACTGACACACTCTCTAAGACTAGTAGCTCCAGTTTCTTCTACTGTGCCCTACATGACTGTTTATCAAAACTCTTTTTAAAATATGGTTCTCTGACACTCTGAATTGAGTATATTCTTTCAAACATAGCCTAACCGCAGCAGAGAACACTGGAATCTGAAGAATCTAAATCTAGTGTTGCCAATAAATAGCACACAAAGTGATAAACCGTATTTGCTCCAGCCTTTTCCCCGTGCTACGGAATTTCTTTGGGAAACACACATACTTATTTGTTTGATGACTGCATTTGATTAGTTTTTATCCCAGCATGACTATCTGTTGAGGTAATTCTGGATTTTTACTGTTTTGCAATTCTGTGCTATCTACAAATGAAACTATATCTCTTCACCCAAACAATTTTGAAAGAATGGAGTAGGACAGAACAATAGCATTCCACGAAGACACCTTTGCTTTCTACTCCACTCAGGGGTATTTTCTAACTGGCTTCAATCCAAGGACTTTCAGATATCTTCAATTTCTCTTTATATCCCCAAGGATATTTTGAGGGACTTTATTAAATAAACTGAATTTACTTGACCTATGAATTTTTATAACCCTATCAGAAAAGTGAATGAAATTGAGGTGAATCAGTGCTGACTTTTTTCTAACTGGTTATTGACCATCATTTAATAATCCTTTTTTTTTTTTAGATTCTTTTTGAGGCTTTGGTATCAAAAATGTTTTAATCTGTCACTTGCCAAATATTTCCCTTTTCAGAGGGTTGAGAATAAATAACTTTCTTTTATAGAGTAAAAGTCTAAAACCCAGGCTCACTGGTCCCTTACAGATGCATCATATTGGTAGTCTGTGGCTGATGACAGTTAGTTTCCTCCAGCTTAGCAGAAGCCTACTTCTCAGGAAAGGCCTATCTGAAAGGTTCTACAGAGGCTCTCACTTCCCACCTCCTCCAACCTAGACTCTGAGCTCCTTGAAGGCAGGGACTAAGTCTGATGCATCATTGTAACCCTTGCAAAGCAATATACAATAGTTATTTAAAATCGTCTGTTAAATTGTTGGCTCTTGTTAATTTCTAGTTTTCCAGAATCTCTATGGCATGCTTGATAATTTTAGAACTCCCTAGGCAAAGTGAAATACAATTTGAGTCTAAAAATTAGAATTCTTTGTACAGCAAGACTGACTTAAATCTCTAAATCTATCTTGGACTTCAATTACTCTCTGTGCCTGATTCCAGAGCTCTGATTAACCCCTAGCCTGAACATCTTCAACTACCCTTTCTCCTCCCCGGATTGTCCCCTTGATGGTCAAGTATTGGCCAGTATGTCTTACTGGAAAAGTATGCTCTTCTCCTACTCTCCAAATAAGCCTATTCAAAATTCATTTATTTTCATAAATTCCTTGCACTATTCCTAACTGAGTGGCAAAGAACTGATGCTTTTGAACTGTGGTTCTAGAGAAGACTCTTGAGAGTCCCTTGGACAACAAGGAGATCAAACCAGTCCATCCTAAAGGAAATCAGTCCTGAATATTCATTGGAAGGATTGATGCTGAAGCTTAAGCTCCAATAATTTGGCCACCTGATGTGAAAAGCCAACTCACTGGAAAAGACCCTGATGCTGGGAAAGACTGAGGGCAAGAGGAGAAGGGGGCAACAGTGGATAAGATGGTTGGATGGCATCACCAACTCAGTGGACATGGGTATGAGAAAACTCAGGGAGATAGTGAAGGACAGAGAAGCCTGAGTGACGCAGTTCATGGGGCTGCAGAGTTGGACAGGACTTAATGACTGAAAAACAACAGCAAATTCCTAACTAGCATTAACTACTGTGGTCAGAAAGGCCATTTAAACATTTGTGCATATAGTAGAAGATAACTAATATTCAAACTCTGGAAAAATCCATTGTTCTAAATGGATTTTTAAATGTCTATCACTTTAAAAATTATGCCATTGTAATGGACAGTTTGCTATAGGGTAGTAAGGAATGATGGTGGAATCCACCAGGCTACAACCGAATGTTTGACGGTTAACCCATTTCATGCAGTGTAGAGAGTGGTTTGGGTTATAGTAAACAGTGAAAGTCAAAGTCTCTCAGTCATGTCTGACTCTTTGCAACCCCATGGACTATACAGTCAGTGGAATTCTCTAGGCCAGAATATTGGAGTGGGTAGCCTTTCCCTTCTCCAGGGGATTTTCCCAAGCCAGGGATCGAACCCAGGTCTCCCACTTTGCAGGTGGATTCTTTACCAGCTGAACCACAAGGGAAGCCCAAAATCAAAGTTGCTCAGTTGTGTCCGATTCTTTGCAATCCCATGGACTATACAATCCATGGAATTCTCCAGGCCAGAATACTGGAGTGGGTAGCCCTTCCCTTCTCCAGGGTATCTTCTCAACCCAGGGATCACACCCAGGTCTCCCGCGTTGCAGGCAGATTCTTTACTAGCTGAGCCACAAGGGAAACCCAGGAATACTGGAGTGGGTAGCCTATCACTTCTCCAGTGGATCTTCCATGGAATTCTCCAGGCCAGAATACTGGAGTGGGTAGCCTACTCCTTCTCCAGAGGATCTTCCCAACCCAGGAATCAAACTGGGGTCTCCTGCATTGCAGGCAGATTCTTTAACAGCTGAGCTACCCAGGAAGCCCTTCAAAATGTAAAAGATGACTCAAAAATGACCTGGTCAGACAATGGTGGCTTCAAACTGTGTATCTAAAAGGGACCTGGAGTAGCAATGTACTTGCGGAGTGGTATTTGAATCTGCTTTTGCAGCTTTACAAAACAGAGCTTTAAATCGAGGAAATACCACACCTCTGTACTGAAGGCTAAAAGCTTCTTCTCCTCCAGCCCTTCAAGCCATTTACTGGCACTGGCTGGGCTACCATCCTAAGAAGCTCTTTCACTGAACAAGAATCATTTCCTACAGAACAGGAGATATTCCTAGGCTGAAAGGGAAACATGAAAAGAAATGGTAGAGCAACAAGAATTGGGAAACAGTGATAAGCGTTTTCAAAAGCCTGTCTATTCATCTTCCCTGTTGGAATCTGCAGATGTACAACTTCTAATCCCGATGCTCTATGATTTTGTTACACATATTCTTATTGGTAGAGCAACAAAACTTTTCACTTTTGTTCATTATTTCATCATCATTTGTGTGGGCATGGCCATTTTCAAGATTGAAAATTTGGGGACTTCCCTGGTGGTCCAGTGGCTAAGACTCTGTGCTCCCAATGCCAGGGGCCTGGGTTTGACCTCTGGTCAGGGAACTAGATCCTACATTTGCAACATCTGCATGTTTCAACCAAACAAGTAAATAAATACATATCAAAAGTAAATAAATATCATGCGTTTGAAAAAAAGATTGAAAATTTTGATTTTAGGGGCAAAAAATGATATGTGAGGTATGATTTTTGTGTTTACATAGTATACTATTAAGGTGCTTCCCAGATGGGGTTAGTGGTAAAGAACCTGACTGCCAACACAGGAGACTTAAGAGCCATGGGTTTGATCCCTGAGTCGGGAAGAGGACTCAGGGATCCTCACTCCAGTATTCTGGCCTGGAGAATCCAATGGACAGAGAAGTCTGGGGGGCTATGGTCCATAGGGTCACAGAGTCAGACATGACTGAAGTGACTTAGCACACATGAACAATACTCTAGTACGTTTTTTGTACCTTTTTTCTACTTTCAGTTAATCTCTTATGTTTTCAATCACTTCAAAACTGATTATAAATAGTTAATACAGTCTTCAATGATTTGAATAATTTATTTATGTTACATATAAGATTTCCTAGGATCCTTTGAATACTTGCCTTTTCTTGTCGGATCTTATAGCTTATATTCCATTCTTATGCACCAAAACTTTTCTTTTGTTTTCACTCACTTTTCTATTTTAGAGTGAAATAGCTCAACAAGAATTTCCCTTATTTTAGGATAAGTCAGGGGAAGGAAATCTCTCTTAGGCTGAAGAGGAGTTTGTAATATATGTGCTTGTGACTTTTAAAGCAAACCAGCTAAGAACAACAACAGCAGCCAGCAAATCCAGAATTCAGCTTTCACTCCAATTCTCCTTGCTTGGTAACACTTTCTAAGCAGATATTCTATTTGACCTGTTCCTCTGCTCATCTGCTCTATCTGAATTGAAGACTGAGAATACTAATTGCCTAGGTGTTTCCCAGACTAATATTTGAGCCTTTCAGATTAAAGCTCACTCTTAACCAAGGATTATCTAGCCCTCCTCTGATTGTTTAAATGATTTCTTATCTAATTCCTCCCGTGGCACATCTTGGCCCACGAGGCCAACCATGGTGGGCAAGAGGCCCACCATGCACCCTATGAACTCTAACTCAGCCTGGAAAAGTAAGGCCTGACCAAACCTAGTGGTTTAGCATGAGACCCTAAAAACACCCGTCTCAATCTTTTCTTTCTTTCTAAGACAGCATCATTACTTTTATTTTTAACCAACTAATATGTATTGACTTTTCACTATATCTACGGCACCAGGAATAGCAAGAAAAATACAGCATGCCACATAAAGTAATAATTACAATTCAGCAGAACATATTTATAATAGAGTAAAGGGGAAATTATATTTGACCTGCCCCCCGCAAATAGAGCAGTTGCATTTTCCCAGAGTTGTCAGAGGCAGATTCATTCACAATAAATCTTGAGCCAGAACAAATACTGTGAGTATTTATAAATACTCAATAAATACGTGAGTATCTGAATACTCACGATAAATCCTGAGTATTCTTTAGGAGTTTTGCAGTTTTACAAGGCAGATCAAAAGACAGAGGTACCAATGACACTAAAGTACAAAATCTAAGTTGTTTCAGAATATACATACTGCTTAGCAGCAAAATATCCCCAATTAGATCACCCTCTATTGGAATTAATGACCCTAAACTGCTCATTTTCCTTTCTGGTTTTTCATTTTATAAGATACCTGGCTTTTAGAAAAGTGATCAAACTCATTGCCCCTAGTAGAAAGATTTCTAGGTCCAGCGCATTATCAAAGTAGCTCTGTAAAAGGGAAAACAGACCAGGCATACTAATTTTGTTTAAAGTTTAAAAGAAAGCTTTGGAACAATCTGAAACATAAGTTAAGACTGTGTTAGCAATTGTGATTCACCTTTCTGATAAGAATAGCCTGTTTGTTTTATTGTTTATCCTTTCTAACACATCTGGAATCAATTTGATGGATTTTTGATTTTCATGCCTTCAGAGATCTGCTTGTTGTTGTTCTTTAGTCACTAAGTCATGTCCAACTCTTTTGCGACCTCCCTGGTGGCTCAGATGGTAAAGAATCTGCCTGCAATGGAGGAGACCTGGGTTCCATCCCTGGGTTGGGAAGATCCCCTGGAGAAGGGCATGGCAACCCACTCCTGTATTCTTGCTTGGAGAATCCCCATGGACAGACATGCCTGGTGGGTTACAGTCCATGGGGTGGCAGAGTCAGACATGACTGAGCGACTAAGCAGACACACAGGGCTGCAGCCCATCAGGCTTCTCTGTCCTGGGATTTCCCAGGCAAGAATCCTGCAGTGGGTTGCCATTTCCTTTTCCAAGGGAATCTTCCTGACCCAGGGGTAGAACCTGTGTCTCTTGCATTGCAGGCAGTTTCTTTACTGCTGAGCCACTGGGGAAGCTTTCAAAGATCTGTTAGCTGACTTCAAAATTTTAGGAAAATTGAGTGTCAGAGTTAGTGATGACTCTTCAGTTGGATGTCAAGATTCAGAAGATTGCTTCCCTATGGGTCATTTCTTCAAAATTAGGCAAATCAAAGTCAAACACATTTACTAAAAAAATATAAACATGCTAAAATCAGCACATATGGCAAATTGAGAAAGAATTTATCTATATCTTAAATCAGAGCTATGTTCAATTATCATCTGTGTTTAATATCATTGAGCTGGGAATCATCATATCAACACCAGGACAAAGGTTTGTTCTCTGAACAATGGAAAATATATCACCCCAAGTGTTCCCCACCTTTTTTTTTTTTACTTGACTGCAAGAAGAGTCATAGCTAAATTTCGTCCTCAATGGCATCCTTGTTGTCTAGCATATTCATTTTTCATCTTTTACATTAAGTTTAACTATTTTGTCTCTTCTCTTCCTATTAAAATTCAGTCTCATTTAACAATTTCCAAGTTTTACCATACACATAATTGGAAAAAATAATATTATAAGGATTAAAAATCTAATGATCTTCTCAAGAATTTATGGCAGTTCATTTAAACTGGCTTTAGGGAAAACTTTTTGTTTTTTAATACATACTATATACCTCAAGATGATAAGTAAATTGAAAATAACCTTTACTATCCTGTGTATATACAGCCTTGACGTACTCCTTTTCCTATTTGGAACCAGTCTGTTGTTCCATGTCCAGTTCTAACTGTTGCTTCCTGACCTGCATACAGATTTCTCAAGAGGCAGGTCAGGTGGTCTGGTATTCCCATCTCTTTCTGAATTTTCCACAGTTTATTGTGATCCACACAGTCAAAGGCTTTGGCATAGTCAATAAAGCAGAAATAGATGTTTTTCTGGAACTCTCTTGCTTTTTCCATGATCCAGAGGATGTTGGCAATTTGATCTCTGGTTCCTCTGCCTTTTCTAAAACCACTTTGAACATCAGGAATTTCACGGTTCACGTATTGCTGAAGCCTGGCTTGGAGAATTTTCAGCATTACTTTACTAGTGTGTGAGATGAGTGCAACTGTGCAGTAGTTTGAGCATTCTTTGGCATTGCCTTTCTTTGGGATTGGAATGAAATATCAATAACCTCAGATATGCAGATGACACCACCCTTATGGCAGAAAGTAAAGAGGAACTAAAATGCCTCTTAATGAAAGTGAAAGTGGAGAGTGAAAAAGTTGGCTTAAAGCTCAACATTCAGAAAACGAAGATCATGGCATCCGGTCCCATCACTTCATGGGAAATAGATGGGGATACAGTGGAAACAATGTCAGACTTTATTTTTCTGGGCTCCAAAATCACTGCAGATGGTGACTGCAGCCATGAAATTAAGAGACGCTTACTCCTTGGAAGGAAAGTTATGACCAACCTAGATAGCATATTCAAAAGCAGAGACATTACTTTGCCAACAAAGGTTTGTCTAGTCAAGGCTATGGTTTTTCCAGTGGTCATGTATGGATGTTAGAGTTGGACTGTGAAGAAGGCTGAGCGCCGAAGAATTGATGCTTTTGAACTGTGGTGTTGGAGAAGACTCTTGAGAGTCCCTTGGACTGCAAGGAGATCCAACCAGTCCATTCTGAAGGACATCAGCCCTGGGATTTCTTTGGAAGGAATGATGCTAAAGCTGAAACTCCAGTACTTTGGCCACCTCATGCAAAGAGTTGACTCATTGGAAAAGACTCTGATGCTGGGAGGGATTGGGGGCAGGAGGAGAAGGGGACGACAGAGGATGAGATGGCTGGATGGCATCACTGACTTGATGGACGTGAGTCTGAGTGAACTCCGGGAGTTGGTGATGGACAGGGAGGCCTGGCGTGCTGCAATTCATGGGGTCGCAAAGAGTCAGACACGACTGAGCGACTGATCTGATCTGATCTGATCTGATCCTGTGTACAGACAATAATAACACACCAAGCAGAACTCAGATATACATTTGAAAAATCTTATTCTTATGAAAGAAGTTTTATCCTGTCAAATTGGTTGTGATAGCTCTCAATGCAATGTTTGAGTTCAGACATCAAGACCTGGACTCAACACAGATCTGAGGAAAATTTCATTCACAGTACAGATACTGAAGGAAGAACCCTCAAAGTACCGGGGTTTAGTTTTTATATACATTATTTTACTCCTTTATAGTCTAATAATATATTCTCAAAATTTTGAAGATTTCACAGTTCTCTCTATGGCTATGAAGATCTCTTGCTGTTAGAACTGGCAAGTCCCAAACATGATCAATTTCCTGTTGAAGGTTTGGGGCAGCTGATAAGACCCTTGTCTCCTCCCTCCTAACTTGAAATTTACACAAGAAATAGATGTAAAAGTCAGTCTGCCAAAAAATGAAAGTATCTATCAACAAGAAGTGCTAGAAGAATAGCTTCTTCTATGTCTACTTAATAAGAAACATTGACTTCTTATACCCAAAATTGATTTCCTGCCAGCTTCCCTCATGTGTATTCCTGGTTGTAAAATAAGCCAAAGCAATCTATCTGAACTATTATCCCAATTTCTTATAGAAACAGCTTTGCTGCTGCTACTGCTGCTAAGTCACTTCAGTCGTGTCCGACTCTGTGTGACCCCATAGATGGCAGCCCACCAGGCTCCCCCGTCCCTGGGATTCTCCAGGCAAGAACACTGGAGTGGGTTGCCATTTCCTTCTCCAATGCATGAAAGTGAAAAGTGAAACGGAAGTCGCTCAGTCGTGTCCAACTCTTAGCAACCCCATGGACTGCAGCCTACCAGGCTCCTCCGTCCATGGGATTTGCCAGGCAAGAGTACTGGAGTGGGGTGCCATCGCCTTCTCGTGGGTTAATCTCTGCCTCTTTGCCCTCTGCTCCACTCCTTCCCTTCCCTCTCCTGTGCTCTACGTTGCAGGGACACTGAGTACTAAAGGCAGCATTTCCCCAAGACTCATTTCAGCTGGGATCCAGCTGGGAAGAAAGGGAGGGGGAGAAATACTCTGGCTTCTCCCCATTTCCTGCCTCCCACCACCCTGCCAATGCCTCCCACCAGCTGAGACCCATCTATAGTTTATAGTAGCTTCCCGCTGCTAGTCATCTCTGAGTTGCATCACCATCCCGTGGCTGGCATCTCAGATTCTTCCACCATCCATGAAACAAAAGTATCTGCATTGATTTCCTCTATTTCAAAAAGAGTGGTTTATTTTCCTTGTTTGATCCTGATTGATACACTCAGTTAAATACACAACAATTTAATATAAAGCTCTGAGATGTTATACAAGACTGATAGAAGTATAAAGCTTTTGTATTTCTTTCAAAGTTATAGGCAAGACACTGCCCATTTTGTACACAAGATCCTTGAAACAAGTACATTGTTGTTCTTTAGTCGCTGAGTCGTGTCTTACTCTTTGAGACCCCCATGGACTGCACTCTGCCAGCTTCCTTGGTCGATGGGATTCTCCAGGCAAGAATACTAGAGTGGGTTGCCATTTTCTTCTCCAGGGGATCTTCCCGACCCAAGGATTGAACCCGTGTCTGCTGCATTGGCAGGCGGATTCCTTACCAGTGAGCTACCAGGAAAGCACTTCAAACAAGTATAGATACAATTAACCTGCAATTCAATGCCTAGAAGTTTGCGATCTGAATAATGAAAACCATATAACCAAAAATGTCAAAATGTTTCCCAAGTTTTTATTTGTCTGCCTGAAGAATCATAGCTAAACTTTGTTCTTAACGGCAATAATTAATTTATTCCAGTCGTCTATCATATCCATCTATCTTCTTTTAAACTAAGTTCACCTTAACTTTTTTTTCTCTTTGACATTTTTTTTGACCTGGTTTATATGTGTTTTGAAATTGTAACTTGCTTCAAACCCATTTGGAAAATAGATTATATATTTACACACACATATGTTTTCTTACTAAAAAAGCCATGTTACATTTGAATTTTATGAAGAATAATGAGTCATTATTTTGTACAAATGACACACATTCATTAAGACAGACTGAGTTAGATTATGGTAGCAATTTAATAAATAGCACCACAATCTCTGAGGCTTAAAAATCACAATTTTTAAATCACAAGGTTTCTTTCCTGCTCATATTATTTCTCCAGGATTGTGAAATGGTGACTCTGTTCCATGTACTTGACCCCTCGAGACTGGTGAGGATGCTGCCATCTTCCAAGGCCACCACCCCGACATGAAGCTTTCAGGGTTTGCCACAGAGGAGCAGATTAAGGAGAACTTCATATTAATTCTTACAGGCTTCAGACTAAAACTGACATGCCACTGTCATTCAGATTTCATTGGTTAGAGCACTTGAACTCTATTAACTTCAAAGAAGCATGTGCCAGAAGGAATAACCAAGAAGTTTTGGTAAACACTGGTAATCCCCACCACACTCATTATTTTAAAAATCTAAACAACACAAAAAAGAACAAAGATGAAAATCTCCCTCGAAAAATGTTAGTTTGATAAAAATTATTTATTTTTAATATATGTATACAAATGTAAGAACATATAAGAGTACTTTACCAAAAAAAAAGCATACTACACATGTTGTTATTGTTGCTCAGTTGCCAAGTCATGTCCAACTCTTTGCGACTCCGTGGACTGCAGCACACCAGGTTTCCCTGTCCTTCACCATCTCCCAGAGTTTGATCAGATTCATGTTCATTGAGTCCATGATGCCATCCAACCATCTCATACTCTGTCACCCTCCTCTCCTTCTGTCCTCAATCTTTCCCAGCATCAGGATCTTTTCCAATGACTTGGCTCTTTATGTTGGTACCCAAGTATTGGAGCCTCAGCTTCAGCATCAGTCCTTCCAATGAATATTCATGGTTGATTTCCTTGAGAATTAATTGATTTGATCTCTTTGCTGTCCAAGGATTCTCAAGAGTCTTCTCCAACACCACAATTCAAAAGCATCAATTCTTTGGCACTCAGTCTTCTTTTCATAGTCCAACTCTCACATCTGTACATGACTACTGGAAAAACCACAGCTTTGACTATATGGACCTTTGTCAGCAAAGTGATGTCTCTGCTTTTTAATATGCTGTCTAGGTTTGTTACAGCTTTACTTCCAAGGAGCAAATGTCTTTTAATTTCATGGGTACAGTCACCATCTGCAGTGATTTTAGATCCCAAAAAAAGAAAATCTGTCACTGCATCTACTTTTTCCCCTTCTATTAGCCATCAAGTGATGGGACCAGATGCCATGATCTTTGTTTTTTGAATGCTGAGTTTTAAGTCAGCTTTTTCACTCTCCTCTTTCACCCTTATCAAGAGGCTATTTTAGTTTCTCTTTGCTTTCTGCCATTAGAGTGGTATTGTCTGCATCTCTGAGGTGGTTGATAATTCTTTCAGTAATCTTGATTCCAGCTTGTGATTCATCCAGCATTCATTCATCCAGTACATCATTGCTCATGATGTACTCTGCATATAAGTTAAATAAGCAGGGTGACAATATACAGCCACGATATACTCTTTTCCCAATTTTGAACAAGTCTGTTGTTCCTTGCCCAGTTCTAACTGTTGTCATACTATTCTTAATTGAAAATTATTAAATTAAATTTTATTTGAATTTAATAGAAGAAAAAGGAAATAAAACTGAAGGAACTGATGACCTTCCAACAAAATTTTTTTTCATGGTAAAAGACGCATATCCTTTTTTCTAAAAGTATCTCTTTAGAATTAAGGAAAGCTCATGGAATTAAACAACTTGGGTCATTATATTTTTTAACCATATGGTTGATATGTAGACAGCATCTATTCCTTTCTTGGACTTCCCTCATGGCTCAGCAGTAAAGAATCCACCTGCCAATACAGAAAATGTGGGTTTGATCCCTGAGTTGCGGTGGGAAGATTCCCTGGAGAAAGAAATAGTAACCCACTCCATAATCCTTGCCTGAGAAGCCCTATGGACAGAGGAGCGTGGCAGGCTGCAGTCCATGGGGGTTACAAAAATGTCAGATACCATTCATTCACTAAACAACAGCTTCTTTCTTGCTTTGCAATATAAGGAAATCAGCTCACTTCTAACACCACTCCCTCTTCTATTTTCTAACTCCAAATTTGCGTTTCATCTATTATTAATTTATATTTTCAAGGTTTATAATATTCACTTTACACAGTTGCTTAGTTTTACATCTACAGTTAAATAAATTCAATGTTTTCCACCATACCTTTTGTGATGCTTCTGGGTTCCCACATCCTTTAATTTGGTTCATCTCTTAACTGGTTAGACTTGACTGTCAAGTAATTTTTAAAAAGGATCACTGGGTTCATTTTCTTCCAGAATTCACACATGCTTAAAATTACTCATCTGATGTCTTTGCTTTTTAAGGACAATTTGAAAATTTGGCTGGGTATAAAATTATTGGGACACAATATTCTTGCTTTAGAACTTGTTCCACTGTCTTCTGGCATTGAACATTGCTGTGGAAAAGTCCAAGTACAAACTTTTTTTTTTTTTTAATATTCACTCATAGTTGGCTTGCATTTTTCTGACTGGATGTTCATAAAGTTCCTAATTTAGCTTTGGAAATTAGTAGCCTCAGTAGATTTTATCTTGGAGTAGAGCTCTTTCAATTTGAAACACAGCATGTCCTTTTCATCTGCAGATTCAAGTAACTCCAGATTTCAGGAAACTTCTCTCTCTCTCTCTCTCTCTCATTCTTTATTCATGTTTTTTTTCCTGTTGCCCTCATTCTTTTCTTCAGGATTTCTAATTATGCACAGTTGGTTTCTCCTTTGTTTCTCTGATTATTTTCAGCCACATTTCCTCCTCTTCTCCTTTTCCATCTCTTCCTCTTCTTCCTTGTTTTCCTTCTCCTTTTCTTCTTTATTTTTTGCTTTTTAATGGACTCTCATCTCTATAATGGCTTTCTTCTCTTTCATTTCTAGGTACTTCAAGCTTACTTTTATCTTCTTGTCTTGCAATCTTTTCTTTGATTTTTTCTATATTTTTAGGTATTTTTAAAACCGAAGATTGCATTTAGGTAACATATTTAAGATTATGAAGTATACTACCTTGTTTCCTGAGGTAAGCAGTCTTCAAATGTATGTTGCTTTACCCATCACACTCCACATTTATGAAAAGATCTTTAGCTATTTTCCTTCTTATAATTTTATCTTTAAGCATGTCCATCTTTTTCCTAGAGAGTTCAAATTCACTTTGTTTATTACATAGATTTACTCTGCACATTTCATTCTTAACTTTAAGAGCACACACTTACTTAAGTGTGTGTGCACTTAGTTGCTCAGTCATGTCCAACTCTTTGCAACCCATGGACTGTAGCCTGCCAGGCTCCTCTGTTCATGGAATTCTCCAGGCAAGAATACTGGAGTGGGTAGCCATTCACTTCTCCAGGGGATCTTCTTGGCTCAAGGACCTAACCTGGGTCTCCTGCATTGCAGGTGGATCCTTTACCATCTGAGCTACCAGGGAAGCCCTTGAGAGCATATACTTTCCTCAAATTTTTGCACTAAAGATCTGGGGTGGTAAAATTTCTTAAGTCACAAACTCCCTGAATTCCACTCACCAAGGCCATCTTTCTTGGCCATAAGCCTAGACTACTAACCATAAAAATGGCCTGTCTTTAACTCTTTTGGACTCACCTTCTATAGTGCAGAATGAATATCTAAATCACATTTCTCTATCTTACTTGCCTGTGTCCTTAGATCTCATCACTCTAACCAGACGATCATTGGATTTGCATTTAAGAATTGTGACCCTTTCTTTAAGGCGAAACCATATCCTGCCTGAGGTTGGAGGATATATGTGCTGGCTCTCAGCACCCTCCCTTGCTGTAATTCAAACTTCACAATATTTGGCAGATTTCCTCATGGTTTGGGGTTACGGCTATTTCCTTATTTCACTGATGATGGCTTTCCCCTTCTACTTTTCATTTTTTGTCACTGTTGTTGGTGGGTTTTAGTAACAGGGAGTAAAGGCTACTGTTTTTCTGCTGTTTAATCAGAAATCAGAATTTTAAAGATCAGAAGAAACTCAGGAGCTAAGTTTTTACAGCCAATAAGATTGTGTTTCTCTAATTATGTATATGGGTTAAGTACATTTTAATATTCTAATAATGGCTGCACTGTACCACTTCATTTATTTTAATAAACATTTTAGATTTGAAATTCATGGTTCATGCAATCCTATTAATCAGGTTAGATGAGAGCAGAATGCAAATGATGTTATAAGACAGAATCACTAGTTAAGAATGACTGTATATTTCTCATATATATTAAAAAAAAAGAGGGAGAAAAATGCCTGGGATATACTAAGGGCTCAAAATTCATGTTCCCTTCTTTCTATACCTAACAACATATATTCAGTAGGTTAGAGAAGAAGTTAGAATTGTCAACACATCTTTTGCTAGGGCTCCTAGCTGCTTAAATCAAATCCCTTATGACTATACAGTGGAATTGAGAAATAGATTTAAGGGACTAGATCTGATAGACAGAGTGCCTGATGAACTATGAACGGAGGTTCATGACATTGTACAGGAGACAGGAATCAAGACCATCCCCAAGGAAAAGAAATGCAAAAAAGCAAAATGGCTGTCTGAGGAGGCCTTACAAATAGCTGTGAAAAGAAGGGAAGCAAAAAGCAAGGAGAAAAGGAATGATATTCCCATTTGAATGCAGAGTTCCAAAGATTAGCAAGGAGAGATAAGAAAGCCTTCTTCAGCAATCAAAGCAAAGAAATAGAGGAAAACAATAGAATGGGAAAGGCTAGTGATCTCTTCAAGAAAATTAGAGATATCAAGGGAATATTTCATTCAAAGATGGGCTCAATAAAGCACAGAAATGGTATGGACCTAACAGAAGCAGAAGATATTAAGAAGATGTGCCAAGAATACACAGAACTGTACAAAAAAGATCTTCACAACCCAGATAATCACGATGGTGTGATCACTCACATTCACCTAGAGCCAGACATCCTAGAATGCGAAATCAAGTGGGCCTTGGGAAGCATCACTATGAACAAAGCTAGTGGAGGTGATGGAATTCCAGTTGAGCTCTTTCAAATCCTGAAAGATGATGCTGTGAAAGTGCTGCACTCAATATGCCTACAAATTTGGAAAACTCAGCAGTGGCCACAGAACTGGAAAAGGTCAGTTTTCATTCCAATCCCAAAGAAAGGCAATGCCAAAGAATGCTCAAACTACCGCACAATTGCACTCATCTCACACGCTAGTAAAGTAATGTTCAAAATTCTCCAAGCCAGGCTTGAGCAATACGTGAACCGTGAACTTCCAGATGTTCAAGCTGGTTTTAGAAAAGGCAGAGGAACCAGAGATCAAATTGCCAACATCCACTAGATCATGGAAAAAGCAAGAGAGTTCCAGAAAAACATCTGCTGCTGCTGCTGCTAAGTCGCTTCAGTCGTGTCCGACTCTGTGCGACCCCATAGACGGCAGCCCACCAGGCTCTGCCGTCCCTGTTTTATTGACTATGCCAAAGTCTTTGACTGTGTGGATCACAAGAAACTGTGGAAAATTCTGAAAGAGATGGGAATACCAGACCACCTGACCTGCCTCTTGAGAAACCTATATGCAGGTCAGGAAGCAACAGTTAGAACTGGACATGGAACAACAGACGGTTCTAAATAGGAAAAGGAGTACATCAAGGCTGTATATTGTCACCCTGCTTATTTAACTTATTTGCAGAGTACATCATGAGAAATGCTGGGCTGGAGGAAGCACAGGCTGGAATCAGGATTGCCAGGAGAAATATCAATAACCTCAGATATGCAGATGACACCACCCTTATGGCAGAAAGTAAAGAGGAACTAAAATACCTCTTGATGAAAGTGAAAGTGGAGCGTGAAAAAGTTGGCTTAAAGCTCAACATTCAGAAAATGAAGATCATGGCATCTGGTCCCATCACTTCATGGCAAATAGATGGGAAAACAGTGGAAACAGTAGCTGACTTTGTTTTTGGGGGCTCCAAAATCACTGCAGATGGTGATTGCAGCCATGAAATTAAAAGATGCTTACTCCTTGGAAGGAAAGTTATGACCAACCTAGACAGCATGTTCAAAAGCAGAGACATTACTTTGCCAACAAAGGTCCATCTAGTCAAGGCTATGGTTTTTCCAGTAGTCATGTATGGATGTAAGAGTTGGACTATAAAGAAAGCTGAGCGCTGAAGAATTGATGCTTTTGAACTGTGGTGTTGGAGAAGACTCTTGAGAGTCCCTTGGACTGAAAGGAGATCAAACCAGTCCATCCTAAAGGAGATCAGTCCTGAGTGTTCACTGGAAGGACTGATGTTGAAGCTGAAACTCCAATACTTTGGCCACCTGATGGGAAGAGCTGACTCATTTGAAAAGACCCTGATGCTGGGAAAGATTGAGGGCAGGAGGAGAAGGGGACGATAGAGGGTGAGATGGTTGGATGGCATCACCAACTCAATGGACATGGGTTTGGGTAGACTCTGGCAGTTGGTGATGGACAGGGAGGCCTGGCATGCTGCGGTTCATGGTGTCACAAAGAGTCGGACACGACTGAGCAACTGAACTGAACTGAACCAGCTGCCTATTGAGCGTAATGATAAACGAATGCTCTTCTTATTATAATAAGAGCAGGGTGAGATGGATTTAACCTGTCAAGTATTTTGTGCTTCCCAGGTTTACAAATCTTGGAGAACACTTGCTAATTATATACAACTAATAAATCTTTCAAAAAAAAATCTGTGAGGTTGTTTTATTCAGTGTCTCTCTAATAGTCTAGTGGAATATGATGCCAGAACTCTAATTGCAACCCAAATTCTCTTGTTTCTCACACACACTACACAAGGAACTTGAGGCTTAGAGAGCTGTTGACAAACACAATCACACAGTAAAGCTGCTGTTTCCTTCCTGTGCTGTCCTCATGCTATTAGACAATGTGTCCAGTGACGGCTGTTTCAGTACCAGTATCTGCACCAACCTACTAACTCCATTCACAGCCTGTCTCCCAACTGCCTTTGCACTTCCACAAGGTCACACAACTCAGTAAAAAGTTTGGTGGAATGCAAAGTCTGAGAGCTTACAGAACACATCAGTACAATGCAGATACATTGAGTATACTTTTTTTTTTTTTTAAATTTCAACCAAAGAATTAGGCAGAAAGACCTTTAAGAGCTCCTGGGAAAATAATTTACAAATCCCATAAATGCTGTTGGCAGGCTGGTTATTTAGAAAATAACCTCTTCCAAAAGGGTTGAAGCACCACAAATTAAATTTTAAAATGTCAAAGTCATCTGTGATATCCTCTGTACTCCCCAAGAGGCACTGTGTACCATAAAATCACCCCAATTCTGGGCCTGGGATTACAGGTCCTTTCTCCTGAAATCATCAAGTCTTCTTCTCCATGTAAATTAAAAAAATAATAATTGATGACTGACCAACTATGTAGTTGCCAGGTGCTGAGAGACTACAGCAGAACATGACTATAGTCTTGTTTTAAACAGTTGCCAGCTGAGAACTGTAGTGTCTTTCCAAATGTTACACTATATGTATGTGTGCAGTCCCTCAGTCTTCTCCAACTCTTTATAGCCCCATGGACTGTAGCTCCCCAGGCTCCTCTGTTCATGGGATTTTCTAGGCAAGAATACTGGAGTAGGTTGTCATTTCCTTCTCCAAGGGATTTTCCTGACCCAGGGGTCAAACCCATGTTCTTTGTGTCTCCTGCATTGGCATGCAGATTATTTACCACTAGTGCCACCTGGGAAGCCCATTATACTATATATATTTAGCATAGGGTGTGTGTGCGAAGTCACTTCAGTTGCATCCAGCTCTTTGCGACCCCATGGACTGTAGCTGCCAGACTCCCCTGTCCATGGGATACTCCAGGCAAGAATACTGGAGTGGGTTGCCATGCCCTCCTCCAGGGTGTCTTTAAACCCAGGGGTTGAACCGGCGTCCTTTATGTCTCCTGCATTGGCAGGTGGGTGCTTTACCCACTAGCATCACGTGGGAATTTAGCATATTATTGCTTCTGAATTTATCAAGGTAAAGAGCAACACCAGGTAACAATCATATAAGAAATTACACCCGAGGTTATTTGGACACTGTGTTAGTTCTCCAGCACAAAAGCTAGGCAACTTAGGCAACTTCAACAACAGAAATTTGCGATCTTACAGTTCTGAAGGCTAGACATCCCAAACGGAGGTGTTAGCAGGGCTGGTAATTCCTTCTGAGGACTGTGAGGAAGGGCTCCGCCCCAGGCCTTTCTCCTCAGATTGTAGATGACTGTTCTCATGTTCACATGACACACTCCCTCTATATCTGTCTGTCTCCAAATTTTCTACTTTATAAGGGTACCAGTCGGAGAAGGCAATGGCACCCCACTCCAGTACTCTTGCCTGGAAAATCCCATGGACGGAGGAGCCTGGTAGGCTGCAGTCCATGAGGTTGCTAAGAGTCAGACACGACTGAATGACTTCAGTTTCACTTTTCACTTTCATGCACTGGAGAAGGAAATGGCAACCCACTCCAGTGTTCTTGCCTGGAGAATCCCAGGGACGGGGGAGCCTGGTGGGCTGCCGTCTATGGGGTCGCACAGAGTCGGACACGACTGAGGTGACTTAGCAGTACAGTAGCAAAGGGTACCAGTGATGTTGGATTAGGGCCCACACAAATGACCCCATTTTGAGTTGATCACCTCTCTAAAGACACTATCTCTCAATAAGGCTACATATTCTGAGGTACTAGGGGTTAGGACTCCAACATGGGAATTAGATAAGGTGAGACAATTTAATGCACAAAAGACAGTACTGTGGAGTTTTGGTAGAAAGGATCCCCAGACACTACTCTCTTCTCCAAAGTCGCTTGTAAAATGATGCCGTGTTAGTTTAATTATGGGCTTCCCAGGTGGTGCTAGTGGTAAAGAACTTGCCTTCCAACACTGGAGATGCAGCAGACCCGGAATTTGCTCCCTCGGTCAGGAAGATCCCCTGGAGGAGGGCGTGGCAACCCACTCCAGTACTCTTGCCTGGCGAATCCCATGGATAAAGGAGTATGGAGGGCTACAGTCCATGGGTCGCAAAGAGTCAGACACAACTGAAGTGACTTAGCACGCATGCGGTCTAATTATTCACTTTGAGCAACCCTATGGCTTCCTAAAATGAATACTTAAATGGCACTTTCACCAATGGAGATTGCTAGAAGGAGCATCTGATTTTGTTAATCCAGGACAGCTTCTGTCAAGATGCAGTTAAAAAAAATCCTGGATTTTACCTGGATCTTGACAGAAGAGCAAGTAGAAATAATCAGAAACAGAAATACAGATGGCAAATAAAGGTATAAAAGAATTTGGTAATCAAAAATGCAAGTTAGAACAAAATTCATTTGACTACCAAATTGGCAGAACTTTCCAATCTTGTGGTGTTGGCAAGGGCACAGAATAGGGATCTGTTCACATACTTCTCTGGGAGTGGGTTTCAACCAGCTGCTTAACAGTAAAACCTGAACTGCCCCAAATTTAGACTGAGCATACTTAAAATGCTAAAATGCATATTCCTGGGCTCCACTGCTGAGAACATGAACCCATCCATCAGATATGGGGTCCTGTGTCTTTGGACTAGCATGGCGTATGCTGATACAAGCTATCCTCGGGCCACACGTGGGGACAGTGTGCTCTAGACTGTGGGTGGGGCTGGGCAAATCATCTCAGCAATGGGGCTGTGCAGGGTCTGCAGAATGTCTTGTCCAATTAGGTTTAATTAATTGAGAGCAACATTTCAGTGCTAAGACAAAAAGTACCAAGTCATACTTGCTACTGGTGGGCTTTGACGTTGGGTCACAAACAGTTCAGCTTTTACAATATTTATTCTCTTTGGCATAGCAAATCAACTTTTGGAAAAAAAAAAAATCTACCCCAAGGACATAATCAGGTTTTATTCAAAACACTGGTAGGATTACAGAAATTATTTAAAAGTGGGTTCTAAAAATAAGAAAAGGATGAAGCTACTCTTAATAACTTTTCCTTAAAATTCTGGCTCTCAGTAGGAGAACTTAAAAGGGAAGAGCATGCTTGCTTTGGTCCCCATATTCAGGCTTTGTTTTGCAAATGTTTTCTGGTTACCATGGAAACTTCTGGATTTCTCTGTGTAAATGGGAAATTGGGAACCTCGTCTTCCGAAAAAAAATGATTAGTGTGTTCTTTTTATCCTGGTAAGCTCATTGCGTGCTGACAAATTACATTCTGACAGCTCAGTTGTAATCTAAAACATGCCTCTCCGGAGACTCTGAATAATAAAGTATTTCCAGGGATTGACAGTTATTCTTCGTTTATATTTTTATGTATTTGCTTTCAATGAATTCAAGAGATAATCTGAAGTGTTGCATACTTGCTATGCTTTTTAAATAATTCAGAAATGTATCCTCACTTGAAAAATCTGACATGTGTCAATTTGATTACCGCGCTCATGAATTGTGGTGTAAGGAAAGAACATAAGCTTCTGAAATGGTCAGACTTGGAGCTGAAGCCAAGTTCTGTCACCTACTAGCAGTGCGACCTTGTGCAAGCAGTCTAACTCTTTGAGCCTTAGTTTCCATCTATAAAATGAGAGTCAGAAATAATATGTACAAGTATCCACAACAGTGACAAGTCTACCGAGTAGGTTCTTGATAGAACATGGTAGTTATTACCAGAGAAAAAAATAAAAGCAAGCACAGAAACATCCAAAACCTATTAGACTTGGTTTAAAAGCAATCAGGCTTCACACAGGAAAAAAAAAAATGAATAAAATTGTAAAGTAATGCACAACCAGCATTATTAGAATTGGACTTCTCCAGGTTTCAGCTATTTGTACTATTGTGAAACACTCAGTGGTAAATAATAGGAAAAGACTGTCAGAATTTTGTAAGATGAGAACAGAAGAGCTTATACAAAGGAAGCTCAAGGTCCTCAAAACTTTACACAACAATAATCTGAGAAGATGCAGTTGGCTCAAGTTAGAGGCATAACTTTGAAAGCGCAAATTCGCTAACAGGGGCCATGGTGAACCAGGGCCAGGAGCCCTCCCTGACCCATTCAAGGTGAAGGGATGGAATTGTGAGAACAAGGCCTAGCCTCCTCTGGGATGAGTCACTTTAGGAAGACGGTCAGCAAAGAGGCAGGGGTAGGTTTCGCCTCATGTTTTCCAGGAGCATTTATGATCTCCCATTTTTATTTTTCATACTCCGTTGGTGGGCAGGACCCATTTACAGTCTGTACCTCTCAGTTTGCTGTTGATTAAACTATGTATGGAGGAGCAGGATTTTTAGTGAAACATGTTAAATCTTTCATTATTACACTCCCTACTTCTTAATCTGCCTTTATTCCTGTCCCTTCAATTACTGTGACAAATGAGCACAATGGATGACTGCGTGGGCAAAATGTTGAAACAATACACAAATGCAAAACACTGTAAACAACAGAAAATATTCTGAAATTGAAAACTAGGCACAGCTCTCTAAGTGAAAATAGTAATTTAAGGGTCCTTAAATCCATATTATATGTGGCACCTCAAATCAACATTTTTAAGCTAGTCTGTTGAAAAGTACTGATGCAGAACCAGTAAAACAACAATGAAACAAAGGGCCCAGAGCCATGACAGATGTCAACACCTTGTCAACATGACAGATGTCATGCTTTCATTACCTGATTTCCCATTTATCTGTCTTGTATTTAAGGTGGTACATTCCAAGGGGTGAAAATGGGGCAGAAGGAAAGTCACTTGAGGGAGACTTTCTCAGACTACTTTTCCTCCCAGCTTATTGTCTCTTCTGTTGTTTGTCATCAGAGACAGGGTAGAACACAGAACTCAGGGAGCATGGTTTGAAAAGGAAAGTGCCTGTTTCCACACCACCACCACCCAAATCACCAGTAGCGCTTCTTAATTCCTTTCAGTGCAGTGTGACCCTCCATCTCCAATCAGTAACTGGTTGAGGCCCATGACCCATCTGGGTTAATCCTGTCTCCTGCTTATGGTTCCAAGGCAAAATATAGGTGACCAGTTAGGTGTAAATGTCAGATTAGCAATAAATAGCTTTTAGCACAAGAATATCCCCAATATTGCACTGAGGTATACTTCTATCACATACCATGGCAGTGTTCCTGGATCTGCCAACAAGAGCTGCAAATGCATAGAGCACTTCCTATGCTCCAAGTGTTATTCTAAATTCTTCATTAATTCTCTAAACCCATGAAAATCCATGGATAGGTAAACAAATGCTAGTATATGGATGACTGGAGGTTAGGAAGAATAAGCTACATAATTTTAAGTTGCAAAAATTCCTATAATGAAGACTTCGGATGAGTTGTCATGGGCTGGCTGCAAATCAATTTGTATAAAATTTAAAAATACAAAATTAAAAGAGACTAGATTTTAGTCCCTGCTCATTAACTAGCTAAAAGACCTCGAGAAAGTCTCCTCAATTCTCTGGTTCTAGGTTTCCTTTTCCTAAAACATGGGATTTGGATGAGATTATTTTTAAAGTCATTGCTGTCCCCCAGATTCCATTATATTTTACAGTGTGCAAACACAGCTTGCAGAGAAAAGCTTATTACCTCTGCAATCATTCTGTTGGTGTCACCCAAGAAAAGCAGATTCAGAGCTTCTTCCTCTGTGGTCGCCTGATGAAGAGACAAATTTTTCAGGTGGATATTCTGATCAGGGTCCTCCAGGACTGTCACTTTCCTAGGGAAAAAGGAAACAACAGCTTTGAGAAGGAAAAGAACTTCAAGTCTTTCTTACAGGTTTCCTTTTTGAAGGCCGTATGTGTGACGCCTTGAATTTATAAAATCAAGAAGTACACGGGACATCAGACAGTACTAGATTAGCATCCAATACCGACATTCCCCTGGCAGTACTACCAAATAGCTTTGGGGCTGAAAAGTACATTACAAGCTCCTAATTCAAAGGCAGCTTTATTGGGAATCATCAGATCCCCAGAGCATCTGAAAATGCATATTCTTACTGAATTTAAAATGCCCGTGGATAACCTTCTACCTGTGTCAGGAAGCTTGGCTATGCCTCTTTTTTGCCATGTCATAATTCAGTTTCTTACATTAGGTGGTACTGATTTTTCTCTTTCTAATTTTTCCCTTTTGTTCAATTTCATATTACTTCAATCTATGTGACATTTCAAACTGGTTAGCTCACCAATTTAAACACGATGAAAATTGAGGCATTTGTCATCCCTCTGGGAGTTATTCCCTGGTTTTCTTATTAAGGTGAGTTAAAAATTCTCAAGAAGTCTTCTAATAAAATCCTAGTTTATAATTATTATTTTTATGTCCATCAGATATGTTTTTTGACCTTTCTTCTTTTACAACATCACTTTTCCTTCCATTGACTCCTTAGGTTTGGAATTACATTCATTTATTAAAACTCCTCAAGAGACATTTTGGTGCCAACACTGTGTCCTCCCATGTGAATCTTAACACGGTCTCAAGAGCTGGCTTGTCAAAACTCTCCTCAGAGTCCTCTTAGGACTTTCTGGCAACTTCTGGAACACAATTTGGCTAAATTCCTAATAGTCTTTCAAAGGACTACAAATTCAAGCAACAGAATTACTAAAGAGAGTTCCCTGTTACCTCTTGAGTTTTGCCTTCGTGATCATTTTTAAAATTGTTGAGGAAAGGAAATCTGTAATTCACAAGTGTTGCCAAGTGTCTCTCCAGGTGTCTGCACTCACTCACAACAGCAGAACTGATGATGCCAGGAGGTCTGCTGGCATCATCTAGCCTGCCATCATCATCATGCCTCCCTTCAAAGTACCACCAGCAAGTGGACATGTGTCACTCACCTACTGACAAAAACACACTTAGAAAACTTTAAAAGTGAAGATTTTGCAAAGCCCATAAGTTTTCAGCCTTCCCTTCTGTAAGGGGACTCTCTGGATTTTCATATGTAATTTGTGGGCACTTAAAATACTAATTGCAGGAAGAAAGTGTAGTTTTTCCAGCCCATCTGTGACCAATATGTCACTAATAATGCAGCTTGTTGCCAAGTTTTGGACTTCTTTTTGTCTCCTTCAATAATACCAATGAGATGGAAAAAGATCTCTTCCCTTAATGGAAACAAGTGTATTTTATTTATTTTTCAACAAGGCTCATAAGTCAGCTTATTAAAAATGCTTTAAGAGTTAAAGAAAAAAGCTTGGAAAATATGAAGGCATTTTTTAAACTGAAATAGATGAATTGTGCTCTATTTTTAGGAACCCTCTTTATTCCTTAAGCTTTATTTCCACTGTGATTCTTCTGAAATGCTTGAGGTTTGGTAAATGCAATCCCTAGGGATACAAAAGTCAGAATTCCTCCTAAATCTACAGATTCTGCATCTCAAAGGTGAAAGAAGTTAAGTAATATGGGAAGGAAGATAAAAGCATGAAATGAGTGATGAGACAGTACATCAGAAGTGAGAAAAGAGGAGAGTTCTGTCTTTTTCAACATGAAGAAGAAAACAAATTCTTCTACTCTGAGGCAAAGTAACCTGCAATATATGCTGTAAGACCAAGTCAGATACAGAACCATCCTGTGCAAGATCAGAAAAGGGGGAGATGAGGGAGCAGAAAATGATTCAAAGAGGAGGATGCCCACACTCCCTGGGCACAGAAAGGCTCCTTTAATCCAGTCATTCTCACCCTGGCTGCATACAGGACCAGTCTTCGGAACGTAAACCAAACAACACATCAGCACCAGGTGTCCTCTTTAAAGATTTTGATTTGAATATTCAAATCAAATATGGGTGCGGACTGGGTGCCAGAGTCTGTAAAGGCTCCAGGTGATTCTATTGTGCAGCCAAGATTGAGAGTTACTGAGTTCATCTTTAATGACCATACAAGGTGGACAGATGGGAAGGTTTCTGATTTCCTTATAGTTACTTTCCACCCAGCTCCACCTAAGCCCAAAGAGGAGAGTTACTCATCTTACTGGTTGAAGTCACTTTGGGTCATATATCTACTAACAGGCAAGGTCCCTGTGAATTTTAAAAAGCTTGTCCTTCCACAGGAAGTTTCCTTTTTCTACCTCCCTGACCATGCCACTGATGGGTAAACTAAGCCACCCATTAACCACAGCAATAACTAATGCTCAACTGGGGATTATGGATCTTCCTGGACATCCACAGGGTTTACATCATGACTGAGCCAAAAAATCTAAATGTGATGTCATACATAATCTCCTCACCATTACCTCACTGAAATTTAAAAAAAAAAAAAAAAAAGGGCAGAAAACCAGCATGCACAGAATTCTAAAAGTGTTCAACCTTTTAGATAACCTGAATGGCTCACTGATTTAGGTTACATTTACAAAGAATAGTAGAAGCATAATATAGGAAGTATGGAATGTCAACAGCAGCATTTGGCTAAATCGCTCAGAGCCTCTGATCTGCAATGTCCTGCAGAAGCATTATGCTTCTATATTTACTTCCGGGTGCTTGTCCAGCTGTGTCACTTTGATCACAATTTGCATGTGCTTCAATTTTTCTGCATAGAAATCTCAGTCGTCTTTTGTAACTCATCACCATGTAATTTCTCTGACTCTTTTCTGATTTTTCACTTGAGCTTAGCCAAAAGGATGAGAAGCGACTCTTTTCTGGTTCTGTTTCCCTCACTATTTGCTTATTTTTGCCCACTGAGGTTTTGAAAAGTAAATAAAAAGACAGGTTGGTGTCTAGTTTAGTTTGGCTTCTCTCAGGGTTCTCTCCCTGCTCCAGGCTCATCTGCGGGCACCCTTTAATAAGAAGGCTCTGCCTCTGGCATCTTTCTGGAATCTTCTGTGGTGCAACTTTCTCCAATCAGGGTCTCCCTTGCCAGTTCTTCTCCTCAGATTCTTTCCTGGTTTCTGCCCAATCCCTTGGGCATGAGGCTTTGGACTTTCCCTTATTGCCCTGCCTGCTCTTATTGAAAATTCCTTTTGCACTCACCCTCACAACCCACGTGTCAGCCCCACCCACTCATACACTTTGCTCAGAGAAGCATGGCCTGAGCTGGGGGTACTTCTTCTTACCTAAATTGGTTAATCTGGGGGTGAGGATGTTTTAAACTCTGCTGTTGGTGGAGAATTTTTCAAAGTCAGAGGAAATAAGAACCATTAGCAAAAGTTTCTTATTAAGTTGCTTCCTTCCCTGCCCCCACCCCCAACTCCCCAGCTCTCTCACAAATCAATAGCTATTTCCTGAATCCTTAGTCCACTACTCCGTTCTGGCTATAATTTTCATAGCTTGAAAGAGGGCTTTATTGGAGTTTCTTAAATAAACATCTTAATTCCAAGATGGAAACCCCCCAAACTATTTATATGATTCTCTTTGAAAGGGCCTGTGAATAGTTTTCTCTACAAAATGTTTCTAAAATGTTTAGATTTTGAGCAAGAAGTCCCTGATAGCCTTAACTTGGACCCCTAAGTGGAAAAGTTCTGCTAAGTACACTCAGCCTGTTTAATGATGGGGAAGAAGCAAGCTTTGTGTTTTCTCTGTAAACAGAGAATCTTTTCCATTTGGCTAAGTAGTTGGAATTTTTAGGCTTTCTAACTGACTGGAAGACATATAAGGAGCATGGCCAAGCTCTTGTTCCCAATAATGGAAGCCATCAATGGGAGAACCCTCCCCACTCTCCATCCCACCTCCACGACATTCCAGTACCACCAACTTGCTGAACAGGGACTTTCCAGGAGTTATTACAATGAATCTGGTTTCTCACTTTCGTGTGATAGACAAATACTGCTATGGTGATTTCTATTTTTTTTCTTTTTTTTTTTTTACTTGCAGGGCCCCACGTATTGGTACAGGCCTTGCACTCCACAATGGCACCATGTTCAAGACGTTGCAATCCACATCCTGTGCCTGCAGATTTATTAGGACACATGCTGGTCGCGGGCAGTTAACTGTCTTCTAACAAAACCAGCATATTACAACAATTTTCCAAAAGATGGCAGGGGTGCCTTTGAATAATCACAGGAAGGTGCCATACAGACAAGAGGGAGCCCTGTCTAGTCACCTTGACTTTGAAGAGTATCAATATCAAGAGCAGAGGGGCCTCATAAAAATGGGAGGGTATCCATGAGGCTCTTTTAAATAACTGAAAGTATCTCACAGGTTGTAAACACAGCCCTGCTATTCATTTCAGTAAAGAGAAAATTCTACAGTTTCGTGTTTTTCAACCTCCTTCCCTCTCACCCCACCCAACCCATTTTCAGCAGCTCTCCACAGGCAAGATTTGGGGGAAGGGAGGATACACATTTTTAGGAGAAGTATGTAAGAGGAGCCCTCCTTCCTGCATTTAAACACTTTCAAAGGTAGACTTTCTTCAGATTGACTAAAAATCTCAAATATTTCTTCTGTTATAAAATATAAGTAATTGAAACATACCACATAAGAAAGTTTTACGAATGTGCAATAAATTTTTCTGTTGATCTTAATCTAGATAGATTGGGCTAAAAGGATACTTTTTCTATTTAACCACTATTAAGATATTTTGAAAACTCTTCCTAATATCTTGAAAAAGGTATCTTTTCTTTCTCATTTTATCTAATATTATACTTTCTTACTGATAAGGAATATATAGCCAATCACATGACACTTTAGGTTGAGTTATTTATTTTAGCCTACAAAGCACCAGGTTCTCAACCAAATATTTAAGGAAGATGTTAAACCAACTATCTACAATTTTGTTCAAAAGAGAGAAGGAAATACTTCCTAACTCATACTATGAGGCCAGCATTACACTTATACCAAAACCAGACAGAGACATAATGAGAAAACAAAACTCTAGACCATATCTCTCATTAATATAGATGTAAAAATCCTCAATAAAGTATTAGCTAATCAAATCCAACAATGTATAAAAAAATTATACCCATGACTAAGTGGGATTATCTCAGATATATAAGGTTGGTTCAACATTCGAATATCAGTCAATACAATCCATCATATCAATGAACTGAAAAAGAAAATCACACATAATCATATTAATAGATGCTGAACAAACATTTGAAAAATTCAACACCCATTCATGACAAAAAACTCAGTAAACTAGGAATAGAGAGGATCCTTCTCAACCTGATAATCTACAAAAAAACCTACAGCTAACATCATAGTTAATGGTGAGAAACTCAAAGCTTTCCTAGTAATATCAGGTACAAGGTTAGGCTATCCCCTCTCATCATTCCTTTACAACATTATACTGGAAGTCCTTCTTAGTGAAATAATTTAAGAAAAGAAAATAAAAGCTATACAGATTGGGAAAAAAAAAACACACAAAGATGTCTTTGCTCACAGATGACATGCAGAAAACCTGAAAGAACTGATTAAAAAAACTCCTGAAACTAATAAGTGATTATAACAACACTGCAGGATACAAAGTTAACATACAAAAATCAATTGTTTTCCTATATAACAGCAATTAACAAGTGGAATTTGAAATTAAAAACACAAAGCCATTTACCTTAGCACTTAAAAAATGAAATGTTTAGATATAAATCTAACAAAATATGCCCACCATTTATAGGAGAAAAATTACAAGATTCTAATGAGAGAAATCAAAAAACTAAATAAATGCAAGGTTTTCCATGTTCATGGATAGGAAGACTCAGTCCCGTCCAGATGTGACTTCTTTCCAACTTGATATACATATGCAATGAAACCCCAATAATCCCAGCACATTATTTTGTGTATATTAACAAAATGATTCTGATGTTTATATGGAGAGGCAAAAGACCCAGAATAGCAAAAACAAAATTTAATGAGAACAAAGTTGGAGGACCAACACTACCCAACTTCAAGACTTACTATAAAGCTGTAGTAATTAAGATAGTGTAGTATTGATGACTGCAGCCATGAAATTAAAAGACGCTTACTCCTTGGAAGGAAAGTTATGACCAACCTAGATAGCATATTCAAAAGCAGAGACATTACTTTGCCAACTAAGGTTTGTCTAGTCAAGGCTATGGTTTTTCCAGTGGTCATGTATGGATGTGAGAGTTGGACTGTGAAGAAGGCTGAGCGCCGAAGAATTGATGCTTTTGAACTGTGGTGTTGGAGAAGACTCTTGAGAGTCCCTTGGACTGCAAGGAGATTCAACCAGTCCATTCTCAAGGAGATCAGCCCTGGGATTTCTTTGGAAGGAATGATGCTAAAGCTGAAACTCCAGTACTTTGGCCACCTCATGCAAAGAGTTGACTCATTGGAAAAGACTCTGATGCTGGGAGGGATTGGGGGCAGGAGGAGAAGGGGACGACAGAGGATGAGATGGCTGGATGGCATCACTGACTCGATGGACGTGAGTCTCAGTGAACTCCGGAGTTGGTGATGGACAGGGAGGCCTGGCGTGCTGCGATTCATGGGGTTGCAAAGAGTCGGACACGACTGAGCGACTGATCTGATCTAATCTGAGTATTGATGAAACCATATGTAAATTGATCAGTGAAATGGAACATAGAATTCAGAAACAGACTCATGTAACTACAGTCAGCTGATCTTTCACAAAGATATCAAGGCGATGTAATGGCGCAAAGACAATCTCTTCAAAAAGTGGTTCTAGAACAACTGGACCTCCACACACAAAGAAATGAATCCAGACACAGACTTCATACCACTCATAAAAATTAACTCAAAATGAATTACAGACCTAAATGTAAAATGCAAAACTATAAAACTCCTAGAAGGTAACACAGAAGAAAACCCAGATGGCCTTGGGTATGGTGACATCTTTTTGGATACAACACTAAAGACATGATCCTTGAAGGAAATAATTGATCATCATTAAAATTAAAAACTTATGTTCTGCAAAAGACAATGTCTGAAGACGTAGAAAATAAGCCACAGACTGGAAGAAAACATTTGCAAAAGACACATCCGGTAAAGGACTGGTATCCAAACTATACAAATAACACTTAAAGCTCAACGATAAGAAAACAAGTAACCCAATTTAAAAATGGGCCAAAAACCTTAACAGACACCTCACGAAAGAAGATGTACAGATGGCAAATAAGCATATGAAAAGATGTTCCATGTCGCGTGTCATCGGGAAAATGGAAATGTAAAAAATAATGAGATACCAGTACACACCTATTAAAATGGCCAAAATCCAGGACACTAAAAACGTCAAATGCTGGGATGTAAAGCAACAAGAATGCTCATCTATTGTTGGTGGAAATGCAAAAATGGTACAGCCATTTTGGTAGTTTCTCAAAAAACTAAACTATTCCTATCAACCCCAAACTTAGAAGCAACCAAGATGCCCTTCACCTAATGGATAAACTTTAGTACAAACAAACAATGGGATACTATTCAGTGCTAAAAAGAAATGAACTATCAAGCCATGAAAAAACACGGAGGACCCTTAAATGCATATTACTAAGTGAAAGAAATGAGTCTGAAAGAGCTATATACGGAATGATTCCAACACTGTGACATTTTGGGAAAGGCAAAACTATGGAGATAATAAAAAGAGATAATAAAAAGATTAGTGGTTGCCAGGGGTGGAGGTATGGGGTAGCGATGAGTAGGCAGAGTGCAGAGGATTCAAAGTCAGTAAAAACACTGTGTATTATCGTGATGGGTGCATGTCATTATGAATTTGTCCAAACTTGTGGAATGTTCAACACCAAGAGTGAAAATCTATGACAAATTATGGACTCTGGGTTATTTTGATGTGTCTGTGTATGTCCATTCTTGGTAACAAGCATGTCATTTTGGTGAGTGATGCTGGTAATGGGACAGGCCATGTGTGTGTGTGAGGAGGAGACATAAGGGACATCTCTGTACCTTCCTCTCAGTTTTGTTGTGAACCTAAAACTAAATACTTTATCAAGAAAAAAAAAAGGTCCAAACTGAAAGCTGCTGCTGCTAAGTCGCTTCAGTCGTGTCCGACTTTGTGCAACCCCATAGAGAGCAGCCCACCAGGCTCCTCTGTCCCTGGGATTCTCCAGGCAAGAACACTGGAGTGGGTTGCCATTTCCTTCTCCAATGCAGGAAAGTGAAAAGTCAAAGTGAAGTTGCTTAGTCGTGTCCGACTCTTAGCAACCCCATGAATCGCGGCACACCAGGCCTCCCTGTCCATCACCAACTCCCGGAGTTCACTCAGACTCACATCCATCAAGTCAGTGATGCCATCCAGCTATCTCATCCTCTGTCATCCCCTTCTCCTCCTGCCCCCAATCCCTCCCAGCATCAGAGTCTTTTCCAATGAGTCAGCTCTTCCCATGAGGTGGCCAAAGTACTGGAGTTTTAGCTTTAGCATCATTCCTTCCAAAGAAATCCCAGGGCTGATCTCCTTCAGAATGGACTGGTTGGATCTCCTTGCGGTCCAAGGGACTCTCAAGAGTCTTCTCCAACACCACAGTTCAAAAACATCAATTCTTCAGCGCTCAGTCTTCTTCACAGTCCAACTCTCACATCCATACATGACCACTGGAAAAACCATAGCCTTGACTAGACGGATCTTTGTTGACAAAGTAATGTCTCTGCTTTTGAATATGCTATCTAGGTTGGTCATAACTTTCCTTCCAAGGAGTAAGCATCTTTTAATTTCATGGCTGCAGTCACCATCTGCAGTGATTTTGGAGCCCAGAAAAATAAAGTCTGACACTGTTTCCACTGTTTCCCCATCTATTTCCCATGAAGTGGTGGGACCGGATGCCATGATCTTCGTTTTCTGAATGTTGAGCTTTAAGCCAACTTCTTCACTCTCCACTTTCACTTTCATCAGGAGGCTTTTGAGTTCCTCTTCACTTTCTGCCATAAGGATGGTGTCATCTGCATATCTGAGGTTATTGATATTTCTCCCAGCAATCTTGATTCCAGCTTGTGCTTCTTCCAGTCCAGCGTTTCGCATGATGTACTCTGCATATAAGTTAAATAAACAGGGTGACAATATACAGCCTTGACGAACTCCTTTTCCTATTTGGAACCAATCTGTTGTTCCATGTCCAGATCTAACTGTTGCTTCCTGACCTGCATACAGGTTTCTCAAGAGGCAGGTCAGGTGGTCTGGTATTCCCATCTCTTTCAGAATTTTCCACAGTTCATTGTGATACACACAGTCAAAGGCTTTGGCATAGTCAATAAAGCAGAAATAGATGTTCTTCTGGAACTCTCTTGCTTTTTCCATGATCCAGAGGATGTTGGCAATTTGATCTCTGGTTCCTCTGCCTTTTCTAAAACCAGCTTGAACATCTGGAAGTTCACGGTTCACATATTGCTGAAGCCTGGCTTGGAGAATTTTCAGCATTACTTTACTAGCGTGTGAGATGAGTGCAATTGTGTGGTAGTTTGAGCATTCTTTGGCATTGCCTTTCTTTGGGATTGGAATGAAAACTGACCTTTCCAGTCCTGTGGCCACTGCCGAGTTTTCCAAATTTGCAGGCATAGTGAGTGCAGCACTTTCACAGCATCATCTTTCAGGATTTGAAATAGCTCAACTGGAATTCCATCACCTCCACTAGCTTTGTTCGTAGTGATGCTTTCTAAGGCCCACTTGACTTCACATTCCAGGATGTCTGGCTCTAGGTCAGTGATCACACCATTGTGATTATCTGGGTCATGAAGATCTTTTTTGTACAGTTCTTCTGTGTATTCTTGCCACCTCTTCTTAATATCTTCTGCTTGTTAGGTCCATACCATTTCTGTCCTTTATCGAGCCCATCTTTACATGAAGTGTTCCTTTGGTATCTCTGATTTTCTTGAAGAGATCCCTAGTCTTTCCCATTCTATTGTTTTCCTCTATTTCTTTGCATTGATCGCTGAAGAAGGCTTTATTCTTTGGAACTCTGCATTCAGATGGTTATATCTTTCCTTTTCTCCTTTGCTTTTTGCTTCTCTTCTTTTCACAGCTATTTGTAAGGCCTCCCCAGACAGCCATTTTGCTTTTTTGCATTTCTTTTCTATGGGAATGGTCTTGATCCCTGTCTCCTGTACAATGTCATGAACCTCAGTCCATAGTTCATCAGGCACTCTATCAGATCTAGGCCCTTAAATCTATTTCTCACTTCCACTGTATAATCATAAGGGATTTGATTTAGGTAATACCTAAATGGTCTAGTGGTTTTCTCCACTTTCTTCAATTTAAGTCTGAATTTGGCAATAAGGAGTTCATGGTCTGAGCCACAGTCAGCCCCTGGTCTTGTTTTTGCTGACTGTATAGAGCTTCTCCATCTTTGGCTGCAAAGAATATAATCAATCTGATTTCGGTGTTGACCATCTGGTGATGTCCATGTGTAGAGTCTTCTCTTGTGTTGTTGGAAGAGGGTGTTTGTTATGACCAGTGCATTTTCTTGGCAAAACTCTATTTGTCTTTGCCCTGCTTAACTGCGTAGTCCAAGGCCAAATTTGTCTGTTACTCCAGGTGTTTCTTGACTTCCTACTTTTGCATTCCAGTCCCCTATAATGAAAAGGACATCTTTTTTGGGTGTTAGTTCAGAAAGGTCTTGTAGGTCTTCATAGAACCATACAATATACCCTGTAGCTTTTTTTTTTGTACATAGTAGTTTGTACCTCTTAATCCCCAAAGCTGCGAAATATCCTGAGTTACGGTTGTGATGAATTCTTGTCTTGATATCCACATTAACTTCTTTCTTTTCAATTGGTAAACATCCTTTCCTTAATACCATCATTATTATTTCTAGTGATCATATTATTAGACTTGAACTCTGGTCTTTTGATTTCCCCAAGAACTTAATCAACCACCTAAGCTAACTGTACTACCACAAGTCTGGCATTGCAGAGGTGCCAGCAACCTGTATATGATTTATCCCTTGTCTGAAGAGGAACAAAATGGAAATGAGTCATTTAATGTACATCAGTCCCCTACATATGAACTAATTCTGCTCTAAGAGTATGTCTGTAAGTCCAAAAAAAATTAGCCAAGGTACCCAACTAATACAGTCAGCTATATAGTACTGTGTAATAGGTTTATAATACTCTTCACACAAATAATACCTAAAAAACAAAAACAAAATATAAAGAGAACACTTCAAATCTTACAATACAGTACTTTGAAAAGTACAGTGGTATAGCGCAAGAGCTGGCATCCAGGGGCTGGCATCAAGGCAAGAAGAGTTACCGACTGGAGGAGGCAGAGGAGGTGCGAGAGGGTGGTGCTGAAGGATCGTCCCCAACAGGAGATGGAGGGCGAGCTGCAACGTCACTCATGCCTGACGCTGATGGCACAGGTTCTGGTTCCTCGCTGGATTCAACTCTATCTACTCTCTTGAAAAAACGATCTAGTGATGTCTGGGTGCGTGCGTGCTAAATCGCTTCAGTCATGTCCGACTCTTTGCGACCCTATGGACTGTAGCCCATAGTAGCCGGTAGTAGCTGTTTTTTTTCTTGTCACAGACGACTGCATTCTGAACGGCTGCTACAGCGCTTGTGTACCATTCTACCTTCGGGTCTTGTGCCTCGAAAACTAGCAGAGCCTCTCAAATAAAGAAAACCCCCTTGCGTTTCCTGCATCGTTAATCTCTTCGGTTCTTCAGTTACTTCTTCCTCTTGTCCCGCTTTGTCCTTTATCTGGGCCTCCATTTCCATCAGGTCTTCATTAGTAAGCTCCTCATGTTGCACAGCAAGGAGTTCAATGAAGTTGTCCTCTTGCAGAACTAGCTTCAGCTTCTCGCTGAGGGTCACTAAGTCACTGAAGACCTTTTTGGACTTCTCATCCACCTTCTCAAGTCCATGCAAACTGTGAGCAAACTGCAGGCAAAGGTTCTTCCAAACCCCATTCATGGTGATGGCCCTAACCTCATGTCAATCAGTCAATATTTTTTGTGGCCTTGTAGATGTTATAGTCTTTCCAAAATTGTTGTGAGGTTGTTCCTGATTCATCACTCGCCTTTACTGTCTGACGACAAGTGTGACGTACATAATATTTCCTGAAAGTTGCTACAGCTTCTTGGTCCATAGATTGGATGAGTGATGCAGTATTTGGTGGCAGATGCACTACTTTGACCTTGGGATGAAAGTCATCCATGGATGGGGGTACCCCAAACATTGTCAAGCAGCAAAAGAATGTTGAGTGGGATGTCCTTCTCCAAGCAATATTTCTCTACCTCTAGGATAAAGTGGTGGAAAAAACCAGTCTGGGAAAATGACCTGTATAACCCAGCTTTGGAGTTAACAGGAAGAGACTTGTGCAGCTATGTTTTTAGGGCTCTTGTGTTTTCTGAACAGTAAACTAAGAGTGACTTCAGTTTCATATTGCTGGAAGCATTGCCACCAAACAACAGAGCTAGTCTATCCTTTGCTGCTTTATAGCCTGGCATCCCTGGTAGCTCAGACAGTAAAGTGTATGCCTACAATGTAGGAGACCCGGGTTCAGTCTCTGGGTCAGGAAGATCCCCTGGAGAAGGAAATGGCAACCCTCTCCAGTATTCATGCCTGGAAAATCCTATGGACTGAGGAGCCTGGTGGGCTACATCCATGGGGTCGCAAAGAGTTGGACATGACTGAGCAACTTCACTCACTCACTCAGCCTGGCATCAAGTTTTCCTCCTTACTGCTGTAACTTCAGTCTGGCATCCTCTTCCAATACAGTCCTGTCTCACCCACATTAAAAACGTGCTCCGGTAAACACACACCTTCATCAAAAATTTCTCAAAGCATGTCAGGAAATTCCCAGGCAGCTATTGTATATGCACTCACCATCTCGCCACTTACTTTTACGTTAAAAAGGTTGACTATAGCCTTGAATGGATGAAACCAGCCATGGCTGGCTTTAAAGCCATGGCACCCTCTGATTCTTTGCCATGTTTCTTCTTCAGTTCAGTTCAGTTCAGTCGCTCAGTCATGTCTGACTCTTTGCGACCCCAAGGCCTGCAGCATGCCAGGCATCCCCCGTCCATCATCGACTCCTGGAGCTTACTCAAACTCATGTCCATAGAGTCAGTGATGCCATCCAATCATCTCATTCTCTGTCATCCCCTTCTCCTCCTGCCTTCAGTCTTTCCCAGCATCAGGGTCTTTTCAAATGAGTCAGTTCTTCACATCAGGTGGCCAAAGTATTAAGAGTTTCAGCTTCAGCATCAGTCCGTTCAATGAATATGCAGGACTGATCTCCTTTAGCATGGACTGGTTGGATCTCCTTGCTGTCCAAGGCACTCTCAAGAATCTTCTCCAGCACCACAGTTCAAAAGCATCAATTCTTCAGTGCTCAGCTTTCCTTATGGTGCAACACTGACAGCCGTACATGACCACTGGAAAAACCATAGCTTTGACGAGACGGACCTTTGTTGGCAAAGTAATGTCTCTGCTTTTTAATTGCTGTCTAGGTTTGTCATAGCTTTTCTTCCAAGGAGCAAGTATCTTTTAATTTCATGGCTGCAGTCACCATCTGCAGTGATTTTGGAGCCACCGCCCCAGAAGTTTCTCCTTCAAGTCTTCATAAAGGCTTTTAGCTTCCTCTTGAATCAGCATTAAGCTGAGCGGGATTCAAAGCTGGTGCTGATCCTACATCTACACACTGAGAAGTTTTTCCGTCTTCTCTATAACTTTTCCATGCTTCTTCGATATTATTGTCAACATCATTGGCATAGCAGACTTGACGTGTTCCGTCCTCTTGTCTGTGTTCTTTATAATTCATGTTATAGGAACAAGCAATGTCTACCATTTTTTCACCTCACTCTACTCTCTCAGTTATTTACTTTATCATTTCCATTGCTATCGCTTGGCACCTCTTAGTGGTACCAGCTACATCACCGCTGCTTTTACACTTGTTTCTGAACATCTTGGGACTGAAATAAAGATACTAAACTACTATACTCTATACCTGTGGTGTGTGTGCTCAGTTGCTCAGTTGTGTCTCTTTTTCGACCCCATGTATTGTAGCCTGCCAGGGCTCCTCTGTCCATGGAATTTTCTAGGCAACAATACAGGAGCAGGTTGCCATTTCCTTTTCCAGGGGGTCTTCCCAACCCAGGAATCGGACCTGCGTTCGAATCTGCATTGGCAGGTAGATTCTTTACCACTGCACCATCTGGGAAGCCCGCTCTCTATAGTACTGTACACAAAAGCACACCTGCGTGTAGATGATGCACACACATGACAACGCATGCCAGACGTGTGAGCTTATGTGACTGGACGTGCAAATGAACATTAGCATCGTTACAAGTTCACAACGTGAAAGCTTGAATGTAGTGTATCCTACGTAACTCAAGAATGCCTGGTGTCCGTGCGGCAACAACTCCCAAGAAGCTTCTGCTTCTTGCTGTGCTTAGGCTCCCGGATGCTATGAAAACAAGTATCATCAAAACAACTCAAGAAATAGACCTGCTGGCTACTGCTATTGAGATGCAAAACCAAAATGAGAATTATCCATGGTAGGCAAAAACAGAACCAGATTAGGTACAATTAATGTGTAGGAGAACCAACACCTTTCTCACCAGTGGTTATATTTATTAATTTATTGGTTATTGTCATTTAATTATTTCACTAAGATTTAGCATGTATATGAAACATTCTTTGTTTTTTCTCAAAATTGTATCCAAATATGATAACAATTTAGATTGCTAATAACTTAATCGGATCATCTTTCTATATTATCTTAGATTAACCAAACTTCTCCCACCCAAACAATATCACATCGTAACAATTAACAGACAGAATGGCTCCCAAGTGTAACATAGGTAGGCATGACTTACAACAGACTCATCTATTGCCTACAGCAACCACCATTTGCATGATTTTCCAGAAGTAAATATTTAACAAAAAAAAACTACACTTGTTACCTTCCCTCTAATACTAATACCCTTTGCTAATTTCCAACTACATTCAGCTGCCACATTCCTTTTATTAATGCTCCAGGCTCACAAATAATTCATCATTGAATGAAATGTCTTGTTTGGCTTAAATCCATATGGTAATTACAAAGCCATACACTAAAATTATCTTCTTCAGTGCTACTAACATTTTTTTTTTTTCAAGGAAAATCATTTTCCTCCCATTTTCACTAATACTTGCTTTCTAGTTCAGAGTTTATAGTTTCAGTATCACAAATTATGTGCTCAAGTTTTCCACATTTGGGGAAATTACAGAAATAAACAGAACTAGAGGCAATGGATTTGCAATTTTGGAAAAACATAGCATTTCCTCTGCCAAGCAAATAGCTTTATACACCTCTAAGTTTACTCTATGGCATTTTACAAGTTCTGAGTTTATTTACTTTCATTACTTTCATTTTAATATAAACTTTATTATTTTTCCAAGTATAAAAGGAATGCATGCTTCTTGTAAAAAAAGTTTGAAAATTTTAAAAGTAGAAAGAATTTTAAAAGAGTCCCATCACAAGGACAATGTCAACTACAAATTGACACTTGCCATCTACTTCTACAATGATTAAATCATGAGCTGCTGTAGCTGCTGACCTTCAACACCCCCCGAAAAGAGTTCAGGGTGGAGAGCAGAAATGAGGGAAAAATTGGCAGGACAGGTCTTTCTGATTGATATTTTCAGGAGCTGATTTTATGATCCCAATTTTTGTATCTCCTCATATCTAGGAAAGCACCAAAATCCTACATGGTGATGAGTGTTCCTCATGACGAGCAAAAGCATCACAAGACTAGGAGAAAACTGGGAAAAATATGTGCTTGATTGTATGTATTCCCCCTTCACCAAAATCACTCATATACTGATCTTTCACCACCATCCTCCCCACCCCCGCCTCTTTAGAGCAGCTTCTCAGAGCTATCTGAGGTTCTGTCTCCCAGGCTGCTGCCCTCATTTTGCCCCAAATAAAACTTAACTCACAATTCTCACATGTGCATTTTCTTGAGCTGACAACAACGACACATATATTGATATGATTCCTCAATTTCCTTGTTATACCGCATAATATTAATGATACTATTTTCCTTTGACTATTTTTGGATACAAGTGCAAGGAAAGGAGTGGGGGGGGTCTCCGTGGTTGGATTTTCCCCCTAAATAACTAAGTGTGGCTCACAGTGCAGGTTGCCTGTATGGGGTCTGATGTCCCTTTCACCCTCTTAGGCTCTGATTTTGTTCAGGGAATTATTTTAAAACACTAGTTTTTCCCTGACTCCCTTGCAACCACAGCTGGCCATGTGACATGATTCTGGTTAGTGATAAGTAGGTGAAAATCAATGGGCAGAGCTTCTGGGAAGACTGTTAAAGGGGCAGCCTTAACCAATGATTTTTTTTTTTTCCTTTTCTCTTCCAGGAATGTGGGCGTGGTGTGGAAGGTAACTCAGGCATTTTGCAGACTGAAGTCACCTGCTGAGATGGCTCAGCAGAAAGGCACAAGGAAGCCCGTAGGGCCTCCTGAAGCTTCCCAGGCAGCCCTGGCTGCAATTTACAGAACCCTTACTGTGCTCCAGCAGTTGATGGGGAAAGAAGGAACTGTTTGGTTAAGCCACAGTAAACTGGACTGCTGTTACCCAGTTATTAGTTGATTCACTAACAGAAATGTCTAGTATCACTGACTGAATAACTCTTCCCTCTGTCCACATTAAATAGTAACACGGTATAGGATCTGATTCTGGTTTATCTGTTCTTCACCTGTATAATTTTCAAGCAGTATAACATGATTTCGTTATTAGGGTTTTTACCTCATTGGGGCAGGAATCCCTAGAAGAAATGGAACAGCCATCATGGTCAACAAAAGAGTCTGAAATGCAGTACTTGGATGCAATCTCAAAAATGACAGAATGATCTCGGTTTGTTTCCAAGGCAAACCATTCAACATCACGGTAGTTCAAGTCTATGCCCCGACCAGTAATGCTGAAGAAGCTGAAGTTGAACAGTTCTATAAAGACCTATAAGACCTTTGAGAACTAACACCCAAAAAAGATGTCCTTTTCATTATAGGGGACTGGAATGCAAAAGTAGGAAGTCAAGAAACACCTGGGGTAACAGGCAAATTTGGCTTTGGCATACAGAATGAAGCAGGGCAAAGGCTAATAGAGTTCTGCCAAGAGAATGCACTGGTCATAGCAAACACCCGCTTTCAACAACACAAGAGAAGATTCTACACATGGACATCACCAGATGGTCAACACCGAAATCAGATTGATTATATTCTTTGCAGCCAAAGATGGAGAAGCTCTATACAGTCAGCAAAAACAAGACCAAGAGCTAACTGTGGCTCAGACCATGAACTCCTTATTGCCAAATTCAGACTTAAATTGAAGAAAGTGGAGAAAGCCACTAGACCATTCAGGTATGATCTAAATCAAAGCCCTTATAACTATACAGTGGAAGTGAAAAATAGATTTAAGGGACTAGATCTGATAGACAGACTGCCTGATGAACTATGGACAGAGGTTCATGACATTGTACAGGAGACAGGAATCAAGACCATCCCCAAGAAAAATAAATGCAAAAAAGCAAAATGGCTGTCTGAGGAGGCCTTACAAATAGCTGTGAAAAGAAGAGAAGCAAAAAGCAAAGGAGAAAAGGAAAGATATACCCATTTGAATGCAGAGTTCCAAAGAACAGCAAGGAGAGATAAGAAAGCCTTCCTCAGCAATCCATGCAAAGAAATAGAGGAAAACAACAGAATGGGAAAGACTAGAGATCTCTTCAAGAAAATCAGAGATACCAAAGGAATATTTCATGCAAAGATGGGCTCGATAAAGGACAGAAATGGTATGGACCTAACAGAAGCAGAAGATATCAAGAAGAGGTGGCAAGAATACACAGAAGAACTGTACAAAAAAGATCTTCATGACCCAGATAATCACAATGGTGTGATCACTGACCTAGAGCCAGACATCCTGGAATGTGAAGTCAAGTGGGCCTTAGAAAGCATCACTACGAACAAAGCTAGTGGAGGTGATGGAATTCCAGTTGAGCTCTTTCAAAACCTGAAAGATGATGCTGTGAAAGTGCTGCACTCAATATGCCTGCAAATTTGGAAAACTCAGCAGTGGCCACAGGACTGGAAAGGTCAGTTTTCATTCCAATCCCAAAGAAAGGCAGTGCCAAAGAATGCTCAAACTACCACACAATTGCACTCATCTCACACGCTAGTAAAGTAATGCTCAAAATTCTCCAAGCCAGGCTTCAGCAATACGTGAACCATGAACCTCCAGATGTTCAAGCTGGTTTTAGAAAAGGCGGAGGAACCAGAGATCAAACTACCAACATCTGCTAGATCATGGAAAAAGCAAGAGAGTTCCAGAAAAACATCTATTTCTGTTTTATTGACTAGGCCAAAGCCTTTGACTGTGTGGATCACAATCAACTGTGGAAAATTCTGAAAGAGATGGGAATACCAGACCACCTGACCTGCCTCTTGAGAAACCTGTATGCAGGTCAGGAAGCAACAGTTAGATCTGGACATGGAACAACAGACTGGTTCCAAATAGGAAAGGAGTACATCAAGGCTGTATATTGTCACCCTGCTTATTTAACTTCTATGCAGAGTACATGCAGAGAAACGCTGGGCTGGAAGAAGCACAAGCTGGAATCAAGATTGCCGGGAGAAACATCAATAACCTCAGATATGCAGATAACACCACCCTTAGGGCAGAAAGTGAAGAAGAACTAAAAAAAGCCTCTTGACGAAGGTGAAAGAGGAGAGTGAAAAGGTTGCCTTAAATCTCAACATTCAGAAAACGAAGATCATGGCATCCGGTCCTATCACTTCATGGGAAATAGATGGGGAAACAGTGGAACAGTGTCAGACTTTATTTTTGGGGGCTCCAAAATTATTGCAGATGGTGACTGCAGCCATGAAATTAAAATACGCCTACTCCTTGGAAGGAAAGTTATGACCAACCTAGACAGCATATTCAAAAGTAGAGACATTACTTTGTCCACAAAGGTCCGTCTAGTCAAGGCTATGGTTTTTCCAGTGATCATGTATGGATGTGAAAGTTGGAGTATAAAGAAAGTTGAGCATCGAAGAATTGATGCTTTTGAACTGTGGTGTTGGAGAAGACTCTTGAGAGTCCTTTGGACCGCAAGGAGATCCAACCAGTCCATCCTAAAGGAGATCAGTCCTGAATATTCATTGGAAGGGCTGATGCTGAAGCTGAAACTCCAATACTTTGGCCACCAGATTGGAAGAGCTGACTCATTTGAAAAGACCCTGATGCTGGGAAAGATTGAGAGCAGGAGGAGAAGGGGACAACAAAGGATGAGATGGTTGGATGGCATCACCGACTCAATGGACATGGGTTTGGGTGGACTCCGGGAGTTGGTGATGGACAGGGAGGCCTGGCGTGCTGCGGTTCATGGGGTCGCGGAGAGTCGGACACGACTGAGCAACTGAACTAACTGACCTCATTTCAGTATACAGTGTCACCAGTTCTCCGTCATTTCTCTATTTTTCAAACATTACTTTCTTCTTGTTTTTTTTTTTCTTTCAGATAAACTCCAGAATAATATCATTTTTTAAAAGTCTCTCATGTTTTGCTTGGAATTTCATTGAACTTCTACACCAATATGGGAAGTACTGACCTCTTGAAAGTGGTCACACTTCTCATTCATAATAGTGTCATTTACCTTCCTCTTTTATTTTTCACTCCACACTATACTATTATCTTCACAAATCTCTGAATGTTTCCTGAGTTATTTCACCTTTTATTTTTGCCATCATAAAAGAGTTCAATGTTGCCATTATTTCTTCTACCTGGGAGATTCCTGGGGCTTGCTTCTTAGATTCAGTTAGATAAGTACCGACAGATAACAGGTCGTCAGCCAGCCTGAAGAGCCTCTGTCTCACATCTGGTTGGTAACCACTAGCTTTGATTTTGTAAAACATTTTCAGCTGCCCTAGAATTTGATCTGAAAACACAAGGTCCAGTGTAATTGGATAAACTGCTACGGATACCCAGGTTGTACCTGCTGTGGAAGTTTCAGAGCAGGGAGATAATATGGTACCTGTGACCCAGGTCACCTGGTCCAGACGATCGCTAAGCTACCTGATGGAGCCTCTTCCCTTCACTCACCGAGATTTCATTCTAAAGCTCTTGCCCACAGGCACTCTCTCTAGGAGGGCTCAGCCCTTCCCCTGCCTTGGCAGCACTTGTCAGCCTGCGGTTTGCTCAGAACTCTGGCCTTGGTACACGCCAGCAAAATTAGGACATCACTGAGGGTCATGGGGGCAAAGACACTGGTGTGAGGGAACTGAAGTGAGCTGTGACAGAAAATTAGTGGCTGATACGGGCTCTATCCATAAAGCTACTACAGCTGCAAACTATGCCTGTTTTTGCATTTACAGACATTATTACAATAGCTGTATAGTTGAGGAGTTGTGTTTTACAGACGTCTCCTGAGGTGTTTCATGGGCATGTTACATTTTCCAACTAAATGGTTAGTGAAGATAAGAATACAGTTTAAATTCTTTATAACGCCTGAAAAGAGCTCACTGAAATTCTTGCAATGTAGTGAGTGCTTCGCATACATGATATTGACACTCTCAAAAGGTGGTAATACTTTAGTAGAGCTGTAAGACTTAGAGGTGTTTCCAAATCTATGTATTCATCTGCAGCACAGAATAAAGTGACCTGGTAAGCCTAAATTATTCACAATTCTTTTAGTTAACTTATGATTTTACTTTATATGCTCAAAATTCAGAAGAGATTTCAAAAAACATAATGTAGTATCAGAATAAATCAAACAATCAGACAACAATTATGAAGAGTACCTGGACAGTAAATTAAAAAAAATCCATACCAACACATAATTTTAGAAGTGCATTTTACCTCTTAATCTCAGGAAAAGAAATTATATGCATTTGTTTATATACATATTACAAGGAAAATGGAAAAGACTGTGGTGACAACGTTTTACATGTCAATAATTAATTTCATGTGACTAAATCCCCCCCAAATCTACATTCCTAATGTATGAGTGAAAATACTTTAGCTATTTCTCCCATAGTCCTACAAATCACATATTAAGCAACTGATGGTGAAAGCACCTCTCTTATGAACGGAATGTTTGTGCCCCCTCCCCCTGAATACAAATGTTGAACTGTAGAGTCCAGAACAGTGATAGATGAGCCTCTATTGTTTAAGTCTCCCCGGCTATGGTAATTTGTTACGGTAGCCAAGGTGACTAAGACAACCTTCTATCTAAGACATTTCTGATATTGAGAACGATCTCTTCCAATTGGCCATTCGGAGTAGAGGAAAAGCAGCTTCCCCCTTGTTATTACTCTAGCAGGACAGGCTTCCTCACTTTTCAGGCTAGAAAGTTCCTCTATTCCTCTACAGTGGTCATTGGCAATGTTCCATTTTTCCAGGAATGCAGTCCCTGGCCAACCCACGAAGGACACAGAGTACAACTGACCAGCACTGGCCACTGGTCACTTGTTCAGATAATCCCGCAGGATGGAAGCTCTAGTTTCCCAAGAGGTCGACTCCCACACATGTCAGTAATTGACTCAGTAAAAGAGAAGGGTGGGGTTAGTTTTAACTTTGAGATCTATGCATACAGGTCTGCTGCTGCTGCTGCTGCTAAGTTGCTTCAGTCATGTCTGATTCTGTGCGACCCCATAGACGGCAGCCCACCAGGCTCCCCCGTCCCTGGGATTCTCCAGGCAAGAACACTGGAGTGGGTTGCCATTTCCTTCTCCAATGCATGAAAGTGAAAAGTGAAAGTGAAGTCGCTCAGTCGTGTCCGACTCTTAGCGACCCCATGGACTGCAGCCTACAAGGCTCCTCCGTCCATGGGATTTTCCAGGCAAGAGTACTGGAGTGGGGTGCCATTGCCTTCTCCAATGCGTACAGGTCTAGGAATCTCAAATGCTAAATGGGGCCAGAAAATGACACAAAAGAAAAGCGTAATGCAGTAGGTAGGTGTAAGAAGTGAAGGCAGCCTGCTTCATCTAAAGGCACCGACTTTACAAATTTTCAACATAAAACGTGTAGACCAAACAAAGCGTATTTGGTACTGATGCAAGGAGTGTCCACAGCGTAAGTGAAAGGACCGGCTTTCAAAAGGACCGAGTTTCCTGAGACTAGAGGAATGCAAGTGATGGGGGGGAAAGGGTGGGAGGCAGCAAGTTGAGGGAATGTGTGTTTGAGGAAATGATCAGTTTACAAGTCCGTACCACTAGACTAGAGCCCTCTGAGGTCAGGAGCAGGTGCTCTCAGCCCCTCCACAGAGCATCTGACACACAACAGACAGAACTGCACTGGACTCAAAAGCTTTGGCTTACACAAGAGCCTCCCGGGGCCTGAAGATGCCCAGAAGTCACAGTCTTCCCAAAGCTCAGATGGAGAACCAAGATAAGCCTGGGGTGTCTAGGCAAGAAGAGCACCATCACCCCCAGCTGTAGGGTCTGGCTGCCTGGGGCTGATAGCCTATCTCTTGCCAGAACACGGAATCTTGGGGAAATATCACACAATCTCTGTGACCCTTAGTTTAGTCATCCATAAAAACACGGATTATGATGTAATAGGGAAGAACTTTTTGTATTCTATTACAAATTAATCACTAAAGGGATGCTGCCTATAAGCTTAGATGGTAGTCGTCCGTCTCTGGGAACACTGCTTCCCAGGTGATAAACATTAAGCTAAAATACCTTGGTTTAGCTCACAGGAAACATCCTGACCTGTGAATATCTGTGAAAGACTGCAGGGAGGAAGAAATTAACACATTCCCTCTGGAGGCTGATGGGAACCAGGAAGTGTTTGACTTTACTCTCTCCCCTTTCAGAATAAAAGGAGTCTGAATTCAAACTCAGGCAGGATGGTTCTTTGGGGGGGTGGAGGGGGGATGAGCCTGCCATCTTCTTGGTTTGCTGGCTTTCAAATAGCATCGTTATTCCTTGCCCCCACAACTAGCCTCTCGATTACTGGTGAGCAGCACAAGCTTAGACTCTGTAAACAGTGATACTTCCTTTAATGAGAGGTTTTCCTGGTATCTCAAAGAGAAACTTTCCCTAGGTGGATGAGTGAAAAGATTAAGGTGGACAGGCCTGCATTAGAAGCATCTGGGATGCTTGTTCAAACATGATGGAACCTTCTGGAGGTGGAGGCCAGGGATCTGCATCTTTAACAGTCATTGCTCGTAATTCTTCCACACAGTTAAATTTCAAGCCACTGGATTATGACATTTTCCGGTTTTGCCTCTCCTGACTCCTATTGCCACGTGAATGGTCCTAATAACTTCCCACAATGCTCCAGACTCTCTCTGACCTCCATCCATCTCATTCCTGTCCTGTACACTACTGAGTGATATTTCTTACTGAAAGGTAGTTCCAGTCATGCTATGCCCTGGATTAAAAATCTTCAAGGGCTGCACCTTGTCTGCCAAATCCTTGTTTTTGTACCTTTCCAGTCTTAAAGTTCTCACCTGTTCCTTCACTGGGTTCCTGCTGAACAGGTCTATTAAGTGTCCCAGAACAAGATCTCTGCTTTGCAAATTCCCCGCCTCTGTTTCCACGTGGATGCCACACTCCACGGCCCAAAGTCCTAGCCTCTCCTTCAAGCACTATTCCATGTGCCATCTTCTTTTCGAGTCTTTTTGTGATTGCTTGACCCGGTGTGACTTCTTTCTCCTCTAAGCCCTTGCTATTCTCTGTGCCTCTCTTAGGATTTTCATATTCCACCTAATGCTATTTTGTACTATTTTTATCCACTGCACTATGAGGAAGGCAAAAATCCAGGAAGGCAAAGCCTATGTTGGTAAATTCAGTGCCTAGCAGAGTGTGTGGAACCAAGTTGGATCTCAATAACTGTTTGCTAAATCCATGAGTGATTCCACATGACTAGGCTGTAAGCCAGGGAGGCAGACACTTTTTGTAACTCCCGTGGCACTTAGCAGAGTTTTATATTCAGTAGGTATTAGAAATGTTGTAAATTTAAATTTAACATCTGTCAGTTTTTTTTTCCTTTGATGACAAATTATTTAAAAAACAACATAGCCAAGACTTCAATACTGAATGCTAGAATTTACTGACTTTTTTTTTTAACAGTAATAACCATGACTGTCTTTGGAACCTTAAATGGAATGTGCATCCGTATTTAGGAATACTAAAATTACACTAAAGTAAGGTGACTATTTTCCCTATGGTTAAGACCAGCAGTTATGCTGTTTTACTTCATGAGACATACTTAGATTCTAACTATATTCCCTTTATAGCATATGACATAAGGAGCTCTCAAAAGAAGAAGTTCTATTTTCATTTAAATTACTAAATGCAGAATAGCTCTACTACACATCTGTGCATAAGCATATATATGTCTATAGATAAAAATATAGTCCCTTACTGTTTTAAATTAAAATTACATTTTGTGATAATTGTGGATTTACAAGCAGCTGTAAGAAATAATGCAGAGAGGTCCAATGTACCCATTACCCAGTTTTTTGCAATGGTCAGTCAGTTCAGTCACTCAGTCGTGTCCAACTTTTTGCGACCCCATGAATCGCAGCACGCCAGGCCTCCCTGTCCATCACCAACTCCCAGAGTTCACTCAGACTCACGTCTATCGAGTCAGTGATGCCATCCAGCCATCTCATCCTCTGTCGTCCCCTTCTCCTCCTGCCCCCAATCCCTCCCAGCATCAGAATCTTTTCCAGTGAGTCAACTCTTCACATGAAGTGGCCACAGTACTGGAGTTTCAGCTTTAGCATCATTCCTTCCAAAGAAATCCCAGGGCTGATCTCCTTCAGAATGGACTGGTTGGATCTCCTTGCAGTCCAAGGGACTCTCAAGAGTCTTCTCCAGCACCACAATTCAAAAGCATCAATTCTTCGGCGCTCAGCCTTCTTCACAGTCCAACTCTCACATCCATACATGACCACTGGAAAAACCATAGCCTTGACTAGATGAACCTTTGTTGGCAAAGTAATGTCTCTGCTTTTCAATGTGCTATCTAGGTTGGTCATAACTTTCCTTCCAAGGAGTAAGCGTCTTATAAAATGATATTAAAGTATCACAACAAGGACCTTGAAATTGATACAATCCACTGATTGAATTCAGATGTTCCAGTTTTGCTTTTGCTCACCTATGCATAAGTGCTTTAGTTCTATGCATTTTGATAGTTTGTATATCCACCATTACAGCCAAGACACAGGAGGGTCCATCACCACAAGGATCCATCACTGGACGCATATAACCATTTCCCCTTCCCACCCTAACTCCTGTCAGCCACTAATCTGTGGCTTAGTGTAAGCATAGTGTAAGCATAGTGTAAGCATAGAAGTAAGAAGCCACTTACTTCTATGACTCTGCCAATTAATGAAAATTACATAAATGAAATCGCAAAGCATATTATCTTTTGGGATTGGCTTTTTTTCACTCAGCATAATTCCCTGGAGATTCATCCAAGTTGTTAAGTGTATCAACAGTTCATTCTTTTCTGTTATTGTCATTTTCTTAAACTGAAGATCCATAGTTTACATCAGGGCTCACTCTCTGTGTTGCAAGTTCTGTGAGTTTGGACAAATGCGTGAAGTTATATGCCTACCATTACAGTATCAAATCTGATAGTTTCACTGTCCCCCAAATCATCTGCGCTTCACTTATTCATCCTTCTACCCTTGGCAACCCTTCTCAACCACTGGCAAACACTGATATTTCTCCTGTATCTATAGTTCTGCCTCTTCCAGAATGTCATACAGTTGGAATCATCGAGTGTGTAGACTTCTTTTTGCTGGCTTTTGCACTTAGCATTATACATTTAATGTTCCTCCATGTCTTTCCATGGTTTAATAGCTCATTTATTTTTATTGCCAAATAATATTCCACTACATGGATGTACCACTGTTTTTCTATTTGCCTATTGAGAAATATCTTGCTTACTTTTGGTTTTTGGTAATTATGAATAAGGCTGCTATATCCATGTGTGGGTAGGTTTTCGTGCTGTCATAAAATTTTCACCTCATTTAGTTAAATACCTAGGAGTGTGATTGCTGGATCATATTATGGTAAGACTTATGCTTAATTTTGTAAGAAATTAGAAACTGTCTTCCAGAGTGGCCATACTATTTTGCTTTCCCACCAGCAATGAATGAGAGTTCCAGTTGCATTACATTCTTGGCAGCATTTGATATTGCTAGTTTGACAGCTTTAAAAGGTATGTGGTGGTATCTTGTGTTTTAACAATTCTTCAATGACAGATGATGTTGACCATCTTTTCATACACTTATTTACCATCTATATATCTTCTTTGGTGAGATGTCTCTTCAGATTTCTTCCTCACTCCTTAACTGAATTGTTTTCTTCCTGTTGCATTTTAAGAGTGCTTTGAATGCTTTGGATACAAGTCCTTTATCAGATATGTGTTTGGTAAATAACTTCTCTGAGACTCTGGCTTGTCTTTTTAAACTACTGACGGTGCCTTTCAGACAGCCGATGTTTTTAACTTTAATGAATTCAATTTACCTATTTTATTCCTTCACAGGTCATACTTTTAGTCTTATATCTAAAAACTCATTGCCAAATGACTAGAGCAATAATTGCAAAAAGTGATTGACTTTAGCTTGGTGCCCTGGCAGTATATATACAAAGACCACAGGAAGTCAACAGGCTTGTAAATGCTTCTGCAAGAGCAGAGAGATGGAACCCATTAGAATATAAGAGGACAAAGAAACAGAAAAGGCAAAGTACATGTGACAAGAGCAAGGGCGGGTGTCCATCACATGACATGGGAGGAAGCTTAGCTGCTCAGTGCTAAGGAACCTATTCAGTTCAGCTCGGTTCAGTCGCTCAGTCGTGTCTCTTTGCGACTCCATGAATCACAGCACACCAGGCCTCCCTGTCCATCACCAACTCCCAGAGTTCACTCAAACTCACATCCATCGAGTCAGTGATGCCATCCAGCCATCTCATCCTCTGTTGTCCCCTCCTCCTCCTGCCCCCAATTCCTCCCAGCATCAGAGTCTTTTGCAATGAGTCAGCTTTTCGCATGAGGTGGCCAAAGTACTGGAGTTTCAGGTTCAGCATCAGTCCTTCCAAAGAATACCCAGGACTGATCTCCTTTAGAATGGACTGGTTGGATCTCCTTGCAGTCTAAGGGACTCTCAAGAGTCTTCTCCAACACCACAGTTCAAAAGCATCAATTCTTCGGCACTTAGCTTTCTTCACAGTCCAACTCTCACATCCATACATGACCATTGGAAAAACCATAGCCTTGACTAGACAGACCTTTGTTGGCAAGGTAATGTCTCTGCTTTTGAATATGCTGTCCAAGTTGGTCATAACTTTCCTTCCAAGGAGTAAGCGTCTTTTAATTTTATGGCTGCAATCACTATCTGCAGTGATTTTGGAGCCCAAAAAAATAAAGTCTGACACTGTTTCCACTCTTTCCCCATCTATTTCCCATGAAGTGATGGGACCAGATGCCATGATCTTAGTTTTCTGAATGTTGAGCTAAAGCTTAAAAGCCAACTTTTTCACTCTCCACTTTCACTTTCATCAAGAGGCTTTTGAGTTCCTCTTCACTTTCTGCCATAAGGGTGGTGTTATCTGCATATCTGAGGTTATTGATATTTCTCCTGGCAATCTTGATTCCAGCTTGTGCTTCTTCCAGCCCAGCGTTTCTCATGATGTACTATGCATATAAGTTTAATAAGCAGGGTGACAATATACAGCCTTGATGTACTCCTTTTCCTATTTGGAACCAGTCTGTTGTTCCAGGAACCTATTACTGATGCTATTATTGTGCCATATCAAAATCACCTGAATTCTATGTCACATGGTTAACCCAAGTATAAGAATATGGAAGGGATCAAAAATGTGTATTGTCATTGTTCCTCAAATGGATGACTTCAGGAGAGAACCAAGGTCAACAGACATCTTGCCTAGTATTTTTGAATGTTATTCAGAGTGTTTGGAACATTCCTGCTCACAACAAATACAGCCAGTCAAGCAGACAGACAGGATTTCAGAGTTAAAGCCTGTTCTAGTTCAAGAGTGTGAAACCAGATTAACAGTGCATCCACACTCTTAATCCAATCCAGGTACAACAAAAGTCATATCCCATTATAAAGAATTGCTTTATCATCTTAGTAAAAGGTAAAACCTTCAAAATCCCCAGAAAACTAGCAGACTCAATACCAGTCAAATCCCATTATCCCCACACCAAAAGACTACAAAGCTCTGAGCTGTTCTGGGATTTTATACTATTGAATACATCTCAAGTACACAGGATACAGTCTTGGGATATGGGAATCTCCTTTCTTAATGAGAATCTTCTCATTTTTATTTTAATGAGATTTGTTGTCATGTAATTATAGTCTGAAACATAAGAAACTTTCAGACCACTTTTGTATGTGTGTGTGTGCATGTGGGGGTGGGTTGGGGTGTGGGGTAGTTCATTAAAAACATCTGTTTTGTAACCGAGGGCACTTTTGACTTGAGTCAGTGAACTCCTTCTCCAGCAAGAAGACAAAGGTACTAAAGAAGGAACTGCATTTTCAGACAGGGAGCTGGCACCAGCTATAGGGACAACCCCACCAACACTGAGAACCACGGCTAAATGCCAGGCATGCTGGGAAAAGGAGAGTTGCAGAGGGAGTTAAGCCTTTCTCTTGCTCTCAAGAGGCCTGAGGGTATTACCTAGAGCACTTCTTATTCTTCTGTGAAGGGGGGAAGAACCACCAAATAAATTCTACCACCCTATGAGATCACTAATCTGTGAACTTTAGACACTGGAGGTTGGATGGTTGTTAAATATTATATAATCCAATGCCCACATTTTACAGACAAAGACAAATCCAGGAAAGTGAAAAAAAAAATTGGTTTAAGGTTGCAGGTTTGGGACTAGAACCCAAATTTCCTGCCTTCTAATCAAGTGCTCTTTCCTCTAGATCACATCACCTCTCTTAGAGCTCAAAGGGCTTTTCTCACTCCTTGGTCTTCCCATAGTTAGACTGCACCTAATTACTCAGTTAGACTCAGACTCACAGAGCTCTTGCTGTTTTCCCTATACAGTCTCATCTTCCAAGAGTCTCTTTCATTGTTTCAACTTTGCAGACAACTGTTAAAACTTTGAAGGAGTTACTTCAGCCTAGGTGGGAAAGAGACCACCAGCGCAAGGAAGGCATCCTCCCCACCTCTGTGGAATGGACTGTAAACGTACACATCTGGCACGGTGTTCTCAGACACCAAGTTATACCTGTGAAACCTATCACAACCACCTGTGCAAACCCTAATGGAAATCTCCCTCTTAGGTCAATGACGCCTTAATTCTCTAGGTTCTGTGGTAAAACCTTGAAGCTGTTTTTGCTATTCTGGCATGAGAGTGAGAGTATCTGGTTTTTAATCCTTATTCTACCACTAACTGAGTAGTTTTGAAACCCTGGGCAAGACCTAGCTTTCTGAGCTTCCTCTCTTCAACTAGCAAAACGAATAGAGCTGTAACCTCTGGGATTCACCTTCTCTGCAGAACCAGTCAAACCCAAGGTGGGAGACAGAGAGGAGTCTCTCTGTCTCTCTCTCCCTTTCTTCCTTCCTTTCCTCCTATTTATTTATTGCATATCTCTCAGATTTCTCTCTCCTCCATGTTCATCACAGTCAAGCCCTTCATTTCTGGGTTTATTACTAAATATGCTTCAAGCTCTTCAGTATAGATATGGCTTGTTAAAAGCAATTTTGCATGCTTGCTCAGTCACTTCAGTCATGTCCAACTCTTTGCGACCCCATGGACTGCAGCCCGCCAGGCTCCTCTGTCCATGGGGGTTCTCCAGGCAAGAATACTGGAGTGGGTTGCCATGCCCTCCCCCAGGGGATCTTCCCCACCCAGGTATTGAACCCACATCTCTTACGTCTCCTGTACTGACAGGCGACTTCTTTACCGCAAGTGTCGCCTGGAATGCACGAGCTATCCTAGAGGTACATAGACTAGACTGGAGCATAGGAAGCTCATTAAGAAGCCTACTAGAATAAAGATCAATCTCATACCAAAAACCTGTCGTTCAAGTCCCCCAAAGGCTGGCTTCAGTTGGCCTTTCTGCTTTCATTTCATATGACTCCTCAACACATAGCCTTTCTGTCTTAAACACTATTGTTTCTTTCCTTTCTGTGAGGAAAGTGTTTTCTTTTTTGGAAACTTAATTCCAATGATTTCTTTAAGAGCAATTTCTTCCATGGAGTCAGTAGTCTTTCCTTTCTCTTAATTTTTATACAAATATTAAGAGTACCAACAATAATCCCCTTTCCTAATTCCCTCTAGTAAATACTGTTAGCATAAAAAAGATGAGATGTAAAAACTCTTAATCAACATTTACAGAAGAATATATATGTTTTACATATATTCTTTATATATATATATATTTTTATTATCTCTTCTTGTTTCCTTTGCAAATTAAAATAAGCAAATGACTGTTGACCTTTTTGGTAGAGGATTAGCATATAGTTTAAACTGTCTTAGAATAGTTAATAAGAAAAATATCACAATACATTTTCTTGGCTCTACCAACATTCTAAAGATGTCTGCACAAAAGTATATGAATTATTACTAAATATATGTATAACTTAGGCAAATATTCAAGCAAACAGTGAGGAATATTACATATATGCTTACAGAGTAACTTATTCCATTATGAGATAAGTTCTGAAGACTCTATTTCTGTTTCAGTTATGAAACAATCAGTGCCAATCTGACCAGAAGCATGTCGATGTTAGTCAATAATGTAGAGAAGCATTTGGGGAAAACAAAGTTTTATTATCTCTTTTCTATGGTGACTCTGATGGTAAAGACTCTGCCTGCAATGCAGGAGACTGGCGTTTGATCCCTGGGTTGGGAAGATCCCCTGGAGAAGGGAACTGGCAACCCACTTCAGTATTCTTGCCTGGAGAATTCCCTGGACAGAGGAGCCTGGCGGACTGCAGTCCATGGGGTCACAAAGAGTCGGACACGACTGAGTGACCAACACTAACTAAAGTTTTACTTTCTCTCTTTCGAATTCTTTTATTGCTAATTTGAATATCTTCCTCAGAGAAAGGCCACGATTGGAGGAGTGAAATGGTCTCATCTCACGTGGCAGGAGTAAAGTGGTGTGGTCACAGCCCATCAGTCCTCTCGGCACCCACTCTGAGAACATTCACTGCATCCGCTTGTACCAGCTCCAAGAGAGACTGTTTCAAGAATGGAGTTTCAAGCAATTTTAGGTCCCATCACTACTGTCTATTTGTCATAACTGGAAAAAATATCCACTACACTACAAAAAGATTCTGTTATCCAGTATTTGTTAATTATGATTGAGACCAGAAACATACAAAGTTTCAAAGAAAACAATTGAAGGGAACATCTGAAAGTAATTTCCCCCCACTCTTTGTTGTTATGCTACTCACGGCAAATCTTCCAAACTGGAGGCTTCATGTCTTGGATCCAACAGATCATAACCACATTCATTGTAGATTTCCAAATAGGAAATGTGCGTTGTATATATTTTGCTGCTGTCCTGATTGGGAAAGAGAAAGATGTTATTAAATGGCTATAAATCATGATTCAGCTTAGAGAGAGATGAACACATTTATCTTTAGTTCCCTTACAGTTTCTCTCCTTCACTTTCTCACTTTGCATGGTTTTCATTTTCAGTTCGTGACACTTTCAAGTTGCCAGTTACCATATGCATGAAGCTTTTTTTTTTAAGATGGCCAACATCCATGATTACAAGCAACTTCAGTCTGTTATTTTTTATTGTTTCCACATTATATGTAAAAAGTCAATATACACTTGAAATGGACCAACTTGGTTGCAGAACTGTATAAAACACTATTTTTTACTTTCAGACAGGAAAAAAAAAAAACACCAGAACACAGAATTGTTATTTCAGTTTAAAAACTTCAGTTGCCAAAGAATTTCCATCTTCAATCGTAATTCCTTTTTAACTTTTCTAATATTCAAATTTCCAATGACAGATAACAGACAGTAAATAGATGTGGAAAGTGAATTCCAGGGGATAACAATAAGATGGACATTAACAGTAACAGTAAGATGGACATTAACAGCTCACTACTTATACCTTGCATGCTCAATTGCTCAGTCGTGTCTGACTCTTTGTGACCCCATGGACTGTAGCCTATCAGGATCCTCTGTTCATGGGATGTCCCAGGCAAGAATACTGGAGTGGGTTGCTGTTTCCTACTCCACTTATACCCTACCTGTTGGGTTAATTTTCCTTGCCCAAGTGGCAAATTAGAGATATTCAGCTATTGATTAGAGAAAGGCCTTTTCTGTGCGTCATTGCTGAGATGCAATGATACAGGCATCAAAGTAATTAAGATAAAAGTCAAGGTGACTGGTCCTTGTCTCAGTTCTGCCAACAGACAGAAAGAACTCACTACCTCTTAGATGGAATAAAACAGGGGATTTTTTTTTTCAGGTCTCAAGAAAAATCCAAGCTCTGTTTTTCAATACAAAGTATCAATAAGAGTACCTCTTCTTGTTTCCCCCAAGACAGAAATGCTTCCATTTCTGCAAATATTAAGAGTCTTGCTACTCAAAAGAGGAGAGTATATTTGTGTCTTCTGGCAAGAAGGTCGGCAGATTGTCAGAGTGGATATTCATAGATAGGATTCTTTTCTATATTCAAGAAAACCCATTTGACAGGTATTATTCAAAGAAGGAGAAGATGGGAAAAGAATCATGGCCTGCAAATTCAAATCTGGAATCTTGGTCCTGGCAACTCTGAGCTGCTACCAGGTCAGGCTTCTGTTCCACACCCACTAAAGTGTGGAAGTTGGATAAGGACTCTGTGTTCTTCAGGTTAAAATTAATATGATTCTCTGGCCCTAAAATGGCCCAAACTATCCACATAAAGATACTACCACTTCATAAAAATGAAATAATACACGAAAAATTAAGGCAGTTCTCAGCTAACACATGACTATAGCGGGATACTCAAACTACAGCTGAAATTCCGTGTCTGGTGTTCTGCAAAAGTGACAGCATGGGTTGAATCTCTACTAAACAACTTCTCCCAACCAGATGCTGGAAATCTTGATGCAGGTGACGCTGGCTGCTAACACTGACAAATGATCTATCAATTATATTAGTGTCCTCCTTTAGTAAAGGCATCATATCAACATAATTTAGGGGGCTATAGCTTACATTCGTGCAGGAAACAAGAGACTACAAATATACACTGCAACGCTAGACAGTCTGAGTGGCCTTTAGTCTAAGCCAATGTTTCCTAAAATACTACTTAAAATACTTGTGGAAAAAAGTGCTCCATGATCAACGTACATGCTGTCCATCCCTGAAAGATTCTTAGAGCAAGTTACAATCCAAGGGGAATCACTCAGCAACATCCTGAGATCCTGTCTGAAACAACACATGTCTAAAACTTATCTGAACATATCCGACATGCCCCATCGATTATGGTTTGAGATTTTAGCGTACAAATATGAATTCATCTCAGCACCAGACAAAGCTGGGTTAGAGCAGTGGCTCTGCCTTTGTAACTGAGTGATCCTGCGCCCTTAGCCTCAGTTGTTTAATCACGAAATCGGGGATAATAACCTTTAATTGCAGAACTATTGTAATGGAGAAATAAGTCTCTGTATTTTAAATCCTAACAACAATGCTAGGCACCGATAAATGTCAATAGGCACCGATAAATCATTGCTGCTGCTGCTATTATTATTTCTGAAAGCCTCCAAACAGAGAATTCAGTATGTGAATACAGAAAGAAAGGAAAAGAAAGGCAAAAAGAACAAACTGTATGTTCATCCGCAGGGGAGAAACTCTCTTCTTTCAGAAACCAGAAGAAATAAAAAAAAAAGTCAGGAAAATGGCAAGTCCATTGCCCTGAGATGATAGGGATAATTCCTTTGGCTCCTCCAGCTCCTGCATTTTCTGGGCTTTTCTTGGAATACACACTTAAAATTCACCGAGCTATGTGGCAGCTACCTTTCCTTATTACTCCTTTTTTTACTGTTTAGGAGTGCCAGACTGTAATGTAACACACATGTTCCCTGCAGACAGCCTTTGCTCCTGCCCCCAAACAAGCATGAGCCTCACAATACTCAAAAATAATGAGTGGTGATTTCTAAAATAAATGGTATCAATTTTCATCTTTGAAAATCTTTGCAAATGTGCTCCTATCTCCTATTCACAGGCATTTTAGCACCTGGTATGCACTAGTTCTTAGTTTGTCTTGAGATAAATACTTTGCATAAGTCAAATGTTTCCTTTAAGGAGTCTGGAGAGCACCATGTGACTTCTAAAGCAGTCAACTGGGGGCAGCTGAGTACCTGTCGGCATTTCTCAGCTAAGAAGTAAGGACAAACTTGATGAAGAATTTCAAAGCTGCCTCTGGCTCATTCGGCCACAGTTCAGTCGGTTTATAACAAATGCGTTGTGCCCCATCCTGTTAATCTGTTCATTTACAAGGAGTTGTCCTGGATGGGGGTCCCTCCAAGTCCAGGAGGTTATTTAGAATCATTCAGAATGAAATGAGGTTTAGAGTAACATCAATGACAAACAGATATAAAACAATGAACCCAAGGTAGGTACTTGGGAGATATTTAGACTTTAAAAACTGTATTTTGGTAACCACAGATGAAATTTAAAGACAAATATATTTTCTGTTAGGAAAGAATTCATTTTGTTTAACTTAATTAGGGGATTAGCTCCATTCGTTCTAAGTTTCAAAGGGTTCTTTGAAATTGGTCAGAAGTCAATTGGCCAGAAGACATTAATGGCTGTAGCGATAGCTATCGTGTTTTGAGCATTGCCTATGTGCCAGGAATTGGACAGTGTCTTTAAATACAGTATATTCAACTCTCAAAGCCACTCCACAAGCCTGAGACATCGAGCAACTGCCCGAGTCCACACCCTGTTAAGCGGTGCACTAAGAACCAGGTTGGTCTGTACCACCTTCAGTGATTTCCTCAAGACAGCACACTCCGACATTAAGCCACAAAAACTACTAGAAATTATATTCCCAGTTTGTGAGATCTGGGAACAAAACAAAACAGCTAATGTCAGAAATAAATGAGTAAACGAAAAGGAAGAATTTGGATTCAACATATATATTATACTCAATCCTTTCCTTCCCAAATTTTCTGGCACGCAGAGCTGGCATGTTTGTGCTAGGGAGAGATGAGCTGAACTAATGGGTAATTGCTACTTTATGGGTGGAAATTAGAATTCTGCATATCTCAGCAATTCTCATCTTTGCAACTCAAAATGCCAGCAGTATACAGTGGAGAAATTTTGGAAACACTGTTACACTGACCCAGTTAGGCCATTTGTTCCACAGAAGTGATACAACCAAAGAAGTGCTAGAACTAGCCAAGATGCCAGAGATTGTCTAGTACAATGCAGTCCCTATTTTCAGAGGAGAACTGAAACCTAGAGAATTTAAGTGACTCATTGTGTAGGATTTGTTTAAAAACAGCCAGCAAAATAAAGCCAGCCTCATGGTCAGTTTTCTCAGTTTTAAAATGGGATAGAGATACCTACACTGTAAGTTGTGTTAAATCTTGATAAAGAAACAGATACTTGGGGGACATAGTTTTTTGAGGCAGCAACCTGCTGTGTTCCCCTTTGCCTAGCAAAAGTAATAAAGCTACCCTTTGCTACTTCAAAAAAAGAAAAAAGAAACAGGGATTTGGAACTATACAATAAATGATGCATATACTATAGAAAGGAAACTCCTCTTCATAACAATATTAATTGCAATAGGATGTTTACTGTGGTAAATTCCTCTGGGCTTCCAATAAAAGTGTGAAGGAGGTAAAGCCACACTATCCTATTCACTGCTTTAGTAGCTAAAATAAAAGATATTTTTCAATTTCTTAATGAGAAATAGAAGATATTAATTGGGAAAATGTGTTATCTGTTCTTTTAACCTCCATGGGTGTATCAGAAGGAACTCCCTTTGAGTCTTTGCTGAAGCAGAATCACTTAAAATGAGGCACCTTCTGGATTTCTACCTTTTCAGCAAAACCCCAAACTTTCCTTAAATGTAAATTATGGCCAGAGTTACTACGCAATATTTCCTCATTTGTATACAATACAATAAAATGTCACAGTGAATTTTCCACCCACAGTAAATTTCTGCGGAATGTATCGAGCATAAAATGAACTGGAAGCTCCATACCTTTTGTAATTGCTCAAAAATGTATGACAGTGTCCTTGGGATGATGCCTCTGTCGCTGTAGCGCTCCGCCCCGCCCGTGATGGTGAACGTCTTACCGCTGCCTGTTTGTCCATATGCAAAGATGGTACCATTGTAACCTGCCAGGACGCTGCGTAAAGGAATGGCACACTTTTAATATCAAAATGGCTAGTTGTATTTGTATTACGCATGCACGCATGCTAAGTCGCTTCATCGTGTCCGACTCTGCGACACTTTGAACTGTAGCCCTCCAGGCTCCCCTGTCCATGGGATTCTCCAGGCAGGAATACTGGAGTGGGTTGCCATGCCATCCTCCAGGATCATTTGTATTATATGGCTATTTTAATAGCAATTTGATTCAACACTACTGAAAAGACATCGATAGAAATATCTATAGAAAAATTTATGGATGTGACTAGCTAGCTAGGAATTATTTTTTATTTAGGAGTCTTAGCACATCAATCCTTTTCTCTAAGAAAGAACTAGTAACTCAAATGGGATCCAGTCATCTGAAATATTTTCTTCTGTTGTTTGAATAAAATTTTTATTTTAGAATATAATTAACCCTTGGACAACAAGGGTCCACATATAATCAGATTTTTTTCACTAAATACATACTACAATACTACATGATCCTCAGTTGGTTGAATCCAGTGATGCAAAACCAGGAATACACGGGGCTAACTGTAAAGCTATACTTGGACTTTCAACCTAAACCCCTCATTTTTCAAGGGCCAAATGTAGTTGACCCTTTTATATTTACAGAAAAGTTGCAAAGATAGTATAGGGAGTTCACATATACCCCACACCTGGTTTCCTCTATTGTTCAGATCTTAGACGGATATTGTACATTTGTCACAATTAATGAACCAATATTGAAATATATTATTACAAACTCTACACAAATCTCCTTAGTTTTTAACATAATTTCTCTTTTGCCCCTGCTTCACTGAGATAAAGTTGGCATATAACATATATAAAATTAAGGTGTACAATGTGACGAATCAATACAATATATACTGTGAAATAATTACCACAATAAGTTGACTTAATAAATCCATCAACACATTCATCACCTCAAATAAGTATCTTTTTTGTGGTGATAACATTTAAGATTTGCTCTCTTTACAACTTATAAATACATAATACAGAATTGCTAATCATTGTCACTATGCTGTATATTAGATGCCCAGAACTTACTCATCCTATATTTAGAAGCTTATATCCTTTGGCCAACATCTCCCCATTTTCTCTACTCCACAGCCCCAGGTAACCACCATTCTACTCTCTATTTCTATGAGTTTGTTTTTATAGATTCCACATGTAAGTGAGAACATATAGTATTTGTCTTTAACTTATTTTACTTAGCATAATGCTCTCAAGGTCTATCTATGTTGTCACAAAAGAATTTTCTCCTTTTTTATAACTGAATAATATCCCATTGCGAATATATACCACGTCTTTATCTATTCATCCATAGATGGACACAAGTTTTTCCATGCCTTGCCAATTGCCTTGGGAGTGCAGATATCTCTTTGAGACAGTGATTTCATTTACTTTGGATATATAGTTGACCTTTGAACAACTTGGGTTAGAACTTTGACGTGGACTTTTTTCAGTAAATACAAAAAGCCTTCTGCATTTGTGGGTTTTACACCTTCAGATTCAACCAACTGTAGATTCAAGTTTCCACCCAACGTTCATTGAATCCACAGATTCGAAACCCGTGGATACAGAGAATCAAGTATGGGACTTGAGCATTCATGGATTTTGGTAAACACAAGGGGTCCTGGAATTAATCCTCCACAGATACTGACAGATGTCCGTATACCCAGAAGTAGGGGTGCTGTATCATATGGTAGTTCCATCTTTAATTTTTTTAAGGAAACTCCATAGTGTTTTTAATGGTGGCTGCAAGCAACTTACATTTAACTGACAGTGTACAAAAGTCCCCTTCTCTTCTCTTGAAATCAGGAAATATGCCTCCAGCTTTGTTCTTCTTTCTTAGGACTGCCTTGGCTATTCAAATTCTTCTGTGGTCCTTAAGAAATTTAGGTGTTTTTAACTGCTTTTGTGAAAAATGTCATTGAAATTTTAATAGGGATTGCATTAGATCTATAGGTGGCTGTAGGTGGCTTGTTCATTTTAATAACATTAATTCTTCTGATCCATGAACATGGTATATTTATCCATTTATTTGTGTCTTGTTTAATTTTCTCTTTAATGTCTTGTAATTTTCAGCATACAGATCTTTCACTTTCTTGGTTAAATTTATTCCTGCACCTGTTGAGATGATCATACGATTTTTATCTTCTGTGAATGTAGTGTATCACATTTTTTGATTTGCACATGTTAAATCATCTTTGCATTCCAGGGATAATCCTACTTGAACATGGTGTGTGATCCTTTTAATGTGCTTTTGAATTCAGTTTGCTAGTATGTTGTTGGGATTTTTCGCATCTATATTCATCAGGGATATTAGTCTATAGTTTCCTTGTGGTGTCCTTAATCTGGCTTTGGTATCAGTGTAATGCTGACCTTGTAAAATGAATGTAGAAATGTTCCTTCCTCTCCAACTTTTTTTAGAAGAGTTTGAGAAGGATTGGCATTAATTTTTAAGTATTTGGTAGAATTCACTAGTGAAACAATCTGGACTTGGGATTTTCTTTGTTGAAAGATTTTTGATTACTAATTCAATTTCCTTATTGTTATTGATCTGTTCAAAGTTTCCATTTCTCCATGACTCAGTCTCACTTCATTGTATATTTCTAAAAACTTTTTCGAGGTTATCCAGCTTGCTGGGATATAAATGCCCATAGGAGTCTCTTATGATCTTCTGCATTTCTTTGGTGTTAGCTGTTAGATTCCCATTTTCATCTCTGATTTTATTTATTAGGGAATTCTACTTTTACTCTTAGGTGGCTAGCTAAAAGTTTGTCAATTTAGTTTAAGGAAAAAAAAAAAAAAACTTGCTTTCTAGCTATTTTGTAGTTCCTTTGTCCCTTTCTTCCTCTTCTGTCTTTCCTTGGAAATTGATGCTTTGATTCTTTCCTCTTTATCTTTTGTGTATCTCCTGCAGGTGTTTGCTTTGTGGTTACAATGAGACTTACATAAAATATCTTAATATAACAGATTATTTTAAGCTGATAGCTTAACTTTGATCACATATAAAAATTCTACCCATTTACTCCTTGTCCCATTTTTTATGTTTTTGGTATCACAGTTTGCCCCTTTTTATATTGTATATTTATTAACAAAATATTGTAGCTATAGTTAGTTTTTAATACTTTTGTCCTTTAAACTCTATACTAGAGTTAAGCAATTAGCACATCACCATGTCATTGTTGTTTAATTGCTAAGTCATGTCTGACTCTTTTGTGACCCCATGGACTCTAGCCCACCAGGCTCCTCTGTCCATGGAATTTTCCAGGCAAGAATACTGGAGTGAGTTGCCATTTCCTTCTCCAGGGGATCTTCCTGACCCAGGGATCGAACTTGCATCTCCTGCATTGATAGGCAGATTCTTTACCACTGAGCTACCAAGGAAGCCTGGTAACACATCACCATATTACAGTATTAAAGTGTTCTGAATTTGACTATATACTTACCTTTACCATTATGTTTATATTTTCATATGTTTTCATGTTACTAATTAGTGTCTTTTCAATTCAGCTTGAAGAGCCCTTTCAGCATTTCTTGTAAGGCAAGTCTAGTGATGAATTCTATCAACTTTTATTTCTCCCTCATTTCTGTAAGACAACTTTGCCAGTAAAGTATTCTTGGTTGGCAGTTTTCCACCCCCCCCCCCACACTTAAATGTCTGCCCACTCTCTTGGGCTGAAAAGTTTATGCTAAGAAATCTGCTGATAACCGTATGGGGTTTCCCTTATTGTGGGCAGTTTTTTGTTTTTTTTTTTTTTTGGTGTTTTTAAAATTTTCTCTTGGTTTTTGATTTTAGATAGTTTTATTTTAATGTGTCTTGGTCTGAAATTTTAGGGTGACATATTAGTTCATGAACAGGGATATCCAAGTCTCTCCCCAGATTTGACAATTCTTACTCATTATTTCTTTAAATAAGCTTTCAGTCCCTTTAATCCCTCTCTTCTGAGACTTTAACAATGAGTAGCTTGTTTCTTTTATGGTATCTCATGCTTCATGTAGGTTTTCTTCACTCTTTGTATTCTCTTTTCTTTTTGCTTCTCTAACTGGATGATTTCAAATGACTCTTTTTTTTCTAGTTAATCAATTCTTGCTTCTGCTTGGATGAGTCAACTATGAAGCTTTCCAATGAATCTTCAATTAAGTTATTGTATTCCTTGACCCTAGGACTTTAGTTTGCTTGTTTTTTAATGGCTTCTATTTCTTTGTTGAATTTTTCATTTTGCTTATGTATTGTTTTCCTAATTTCGTTGTCTACATTTGGTTTCTTGTGGTTACCTAAATTTAAGTGGATTATTGTAAATACTTTGTCAGAAAGCACACAGATCTCTATTTCTTTAGGGCTAGTCTTTGGAGCTTTATTAATTTCCCTTGATGATGTCATGCCTGCATGGGTGAACTTGAATGCTGGGTCCACAGGGGCTGACCCGGCATTGGGAATCACTGAGGTGGGTCCGGCGTCTGGGTCCTAGAGTTTAGCCAAGAGTAGGATGGACTGGGAGCCTGGTTTCACAGGAGCTGGTCTGGAGGCTGGGTTCACAGGAGCCAGCCTGGTGGTAAGGCCAGTCTAGAGCCTTGGGCCATTGGAGCTGAATTATTACAGAATATTTCTACTCAACAGAATCTGTCACCAATTATATAGCAATATCCCATTAACAATGTCATTTGGAAATATATTTCTTGGCCACAAATGCACTAGGTAAATGATGTCTATGACTTTAAGTATCAAACATTAAACATTTTATTGAGTTTTGATAGAAAACCTTCTAAAATATCAGATATTTCTAATATTTAAAAGTAATGGACACAGAGAATAAATTAGCATTTTCATTCTGATTTGGCTATGAAAAGCTTTTCACAACCTATGACAAGTGAGCACTGTAGTGTGCTATACTGGCACCTGATGATTGTTATGTCTACATTTTTAAACTTAAACATTCTCTTTCTATCAGTTGTCTTAATATTATACCATCTTCTATGTGCTTACTCTTCCTTCCCTGCAACTGCAGTAGAATAGAAAACCAAATGGCAAAGCTTCAAAGAATGCTATATAAAATTTTTTAAATGTAGGCGCCACCTATATATGTTCTATGGCTATTTCTATATTACACTGCTACAATAAAAACTAAATAAAGAAATATAAATGGGCAAATTTTGTCTCCAGTTCCTTTCAGTTGAGCCTCCTCATCCAAACTCAATCTTCCCCCCTCTTCATTGGACACTGGGAAGTTTCATATGTTTCTAATCTCATCTGGCCTATGAGAAAAATACTAATTAAAAATAAATATAGTGCGGTAAGGACCTTTCAAAATTATGTCTCCATAAGAACAATAAGAACAGTGGCAGATATAGTAAAAGTCAACTTTTTTAGAACCCTAGAAGATACCCAAAGGTTCACAACAGTCCAAGGAGTGCTTACTCAAGATAAATGACTGAATATCAGTAAGAACAGTGAGCTTTATGGTGTTTTAACCTAACCATTCCTACTCCCTTCTCCCCAACTCCATGGTAGCCTTGAAAAGACAACAGCCTTGCAGCCAGAGCAAGTGTGACGGTGCAAACTAGCAACAGGAGACTAGCAACAGCTGGGGCGCAGTACAGGTTTGGAGCCCAAAGAATTGCATTTCTCTGACCTGTCTGGAAACGTCCTGGAAAAGCCCCACTCACAGCATTTGTCATTGTTTGACCTGACTCAGAGCTCACTCAGTGCAAACAGCCCTCTCCCCACGGTGTTTATTGAAAAAAAAAAAATCAGTGTTAAGTGTTTAATATTACAGTTGCCCTAGGTTGCAATGTTAGTGAGGCAAACAAGAGGGTGAAAAAGGCTTACAATAAAAATCTGTGGAATGATATGTTTATGAGAGCTTTGAAAGTAATGATATATTCCCGAGTCTCCAGAAGGCCGCATACTGTGCTGGGCTATGCGCGCGCCCAGGAAAGACCCAAGAAGGTGATTGTATCTCACTTCTGGCTGACCCTGAGGCTCTGCACAAGCATGAAGTAAAAGCTAAGGCAGTTACAAACTTCTGGAGCATTGAGAGGGTGCCCCAACCCTACACAGACTCCTTCATCAAAGGTTTGGAGATGGACTGGTTTAAGGCATTTAAGGACAGCTCTGTCCAGTTATTAATTGATGATTAAGCAAGTGAGCAGTGATTTCAGAGGCTGCAAGCAACAAAGAATACAGACTTTACAGAGTTAGTCTAGAAAATTCACTAAACAAAGCAGTGGCAGCAATAACAATAACAAACTCTAGGGAGGGTAGAAATCTGATTTTCAGAGCTGTTATATTACATTACATATAACATCCAGTTTTCCAACCCCCAAAATTTTGAGGGCTTCCCTGGTGGCTCACTGGTGAAGAATCCACCTGCCAATGCAGAAGACACAGGTTCATTCCTTGATTGGGGAAGATTTCACATGCCACAGAGCAACTGAGCCCATGCACCGTAACTATCGGGCCTATGCTCTAGAGTCCAGGAGCTGCAACTCCTGAGCGCATATGCCACAGCCACTGAGACCTGTGTGCCCTGTGTGCCCTGCCTTATTGCAGAGCCCGTGCTCTGCAACAAGAGAAGCCACTGCAACGAGAAGCCTGCACATCACAACTAGATAATGGCCCCCGGCCGTCGCAACTGAAGTAAAGACTGCACAGCAGTGAAGAGCCAACGTAGCCAAAAATAAATAAATAAATTTGAAATACACAAAGAAACAGGAAAGTATTTCCCATACACAAGAAATAAAAGGTTTAACAGAAACAGTCCTGGAGGAAGCCCAGACAATGACTCATTATCTAGATGTATAATTTATTTATTCACATATGTTCAAAAAAAAAAAAAGTAAAGCATGCTTAGAGAAAGTATGAGAATATCTTACATAAAAAAGAATATTAACAACAAAAAAATTTTTTTTAAAAGAACCAAGTAGAAATTCCGGAGTTGAAAGTTAAGATGACCATTTTTTTTTTTTTTTAATTCACTAGAACAGAACATTTGACTCCAATAGAAAAAAATAACAATCAGTAAACTTCAGGATAGGTCAATTACAACTATCCAGTCTGAGGAACAGAAATTAAGAAGAAAAATAAATAGAAAATTAAGATATCAACATATACATAATGGAAGTCCCAGATGGAGAAGGGACAAATATTTAAAGAAATAATGGCTCTAAACTTCCCAAATTTGATGGAAAACATGAATCTATATTTCGAAGAATCTCAGTATACTCCAAGTAGAAAAAACTCAAAGATATCCAAATCTAGGCTTTAAAAGTAGAAAAAGAAAAGTGACTGATTACCTACAAGGAATCTTCAAAAAGATTAACAATGGATTTTTTTCAATAGGAACAAATGGATGACAGAGGCAATGGAAGGACATATTCAGAATGGCAAAAGATTAGACATCTTTCTTTGCAGAAGTTAACAAACATCTACTAAAATTTACATTTTAATTTTGCTTTCAGATTGGTCATTGCTACTGCATAGAAATACAAGTAATTTATATATATATATATATATATATATATACACACACACACACATATATCTTACATTCCTGCAAACTTGCTAATTCTCTTGTTATTCATAATCATTTTATAGTGGATTTCTGTCTATATACATAATCATGTCATCTGCAAAAAGAGATACTTTTACTTCTTCATTTCCAATCTAGGTATCTTTAATTCATTTTCTTGCTTAAATTGAAAAGCACTGGCTAGTTCACAAATGACAAATTCTCTCAGTTTATGTTTATCTAGGAAGGTCCTAATTTCTCCATTTTTGAACAATGAGGTTCAAAGCTACAGAATTCTCTGTTTGCACATTGATTTTTTTTGTCTTCCTTTTTATAGTGTCTCTTACTCTTCTTTTTTAACTAAAGTATAGTTGATTTACAATGTCATGCTAGTTTCAAGTATAAAGAAAAAGTGATTTAGTTATTGTTTTCCATTATACCTTATAATGGGGGCTTCCCAGGTGGCACTAATGGTAAAGAATCTGCCTGCTAAAGCAAGAGACACATGGACATCACCAGACAGTCAATACTGAAAACAGATTGATTATATTCTTTGCAGCCAAAGAAGGAGAAGCTCTACACAGTCAGCAAAAACAAGACCGGGAGCTGACTGGGGCTCAGATCATGAACTCCTTATTGCAAAATTCAGACTTACATTGAAGAAAGTAGGGAAAACCACTAGACCGTTCAGGTATGACCTAAATCCACTTCCTTACGATTATACAGTGGAAGTGACAAATAGATTCAAGGGATTAGATCTGATAGTGCCTGAAGAACTATAGATGGAGGTTCGTAACACTGTAAAATGGGTGGTGATCAAAACCATCCCCAAGAAGAAATGCAAAAAGGCAAAATGGTTGTCTGAGGAGGCCTTACATGTAGCTGAGAAAAGAAGAGAAGTGAAAAGCAAAGGAGAAAAGGAAGGATATCTGAATCCATCTGAATGCAGAGTTCCAAAGAATAGCAAGGAGAAAGAAAGCCTTCCTCAGTGATCAATGCAAAGAAATAGAGCAAAACAACAGAATGGGAAAGACTAGGGATTGCTTCAAGAAAATTAGAGATACCAAGGGAGCATTTCATCAAACATAGGCACAAAAAAGGACAGAAATGCTATGGGCCTAACAGAAGCAGAAGATATTAAGAAGAGGTGGCAAGAATACACAGAAGAAGTATACAAAAGAGATCTTAATGAGCCAGGTAACCATAACGGTGTGATCACTCACCTAGAGCCAGACATCCTGGAGTGCGAAGTCAAGTGGGCCTTAGAAAGCATCACTTTGAAAAAAGCTAGTAGGGGTGATGGAATTACAGCTGAGCTATTTAAAATCCTAAAAGATGATGCTGTGAAAGTGCTGCACTCAATATGCCAGCAAATTTAGAAAACTTAGCAGTGGCCACAGGACTGGAAAAGGTCAGTTTTCATTCCAGTCCCAAAGAAAGGCAATGCCAAAGAATGTTCAAACTACTGCACAATTGCACTCATCTCACACGTTAGCAAAGTAATGCTCAAAATTCTCCAAGCTAGACTTCAATAGTATGTGAACCAAGAACTTCAGATGTTCAAGCTGGATTTAGAAAAAGCAGAGGAACCAGAGATCAATTTGCCAACATCCATTGGATCACAGAAAAAGCAAGAGAATTTCAGAAGAACATCTGCTTCACTGACTACACTAAAGCCTTTGACTGTGTGGATCACAACAAACTGTGGAAAATTCTTAAAGAGATCAAAATACCAGACAACCTTACCTGCCTCCTGCGAAAATTGTATGCAGGTCAAGAAGCAACAGTTAGAACCAGACATGAAACAATGGACTGCTTCTAAATTAGGAAAGGAGTATGTCAAGGCTGTATATTGTCACCTCGCTTATTTAACTTATATGCAGAGTACATCACGTGAAATGCCAGACTGGATGAAACACAAGCTGGAATCAAGATTGCCGGGAGAAATACCAATAACCTCAGATACGCAGATAACACCACCCTTACGCAGAACTAAAGAACTCTCCTGAAAGAGGAGAGTGAAAAAGCTGGCTTAAAACTCAACATTCAGAAAACAAAGATCATGGCATCTGGTCCCATCACGTCATGGCAAATGGATGGGGATACAATGGAAACAGTAATACACTTTTATTTTCTTGGGCTCCAAAATCACTGTGGATGGTAACAGAAGCCATGAAATTAAAAGATGCTTGTTCCTTGGAAGAAAAGCTATGACAAACATAGACAGCATATTAAAAAGCAGAGACATTACTTTGCTGACAATAGTCTGTCTAGTCAAAGTTATTGTTCTTCCAGTAGTCATGTATGGATGTGAGAGTTGGACCATAAGGAAAGCTGAGCACTGAAGAATTGATGCTTTTGAACTGTGGTGCTGGAGAAGACTTTGAGAGTCCCTTGGACAGCAAAGAGATCAAACCTGTCCATCCTAAAGGAATTCAGTCCTGAATATTCATTGGAAGGACTGATGCTGAAGCTGAAACTCTAATACTCTGGCCACCTGATGCAAAGAACTGACTCATTTGAAAAGACCCTGATGCTGGGAAAGATTGAAGGCAGGAGGAGAGGGGAATGACAGAGGATGAGATGGTTGGATAGCATCACTGACTTGATGGACATTAAGCTCTGGGAGTTGGTGATGGACAGGGAAGCCTGCTGTGCTGCAGTCCACAGGGTCAAAGAGTTGGACATGACTGAGAGACTGAACTGAATGTAAGAGACACAAAAGACTCAGGTTGGATCTCTGGATCGGGAAGATTCCCCTGGAGCAGGAAATCGCAATTCACTTCAGTATTCTTGCTGGGAAAATTCCATGGGCAGAGGAGCCCGGTGACTACAGTCCACGGGGCCACAGTCAGACACGCCTGAAGCGACTGAGCTCACACATGGATTATTATAAGATACTGAATATAGCTCATTGCTATACAGTAGGACCTTGCTGTTTATCTGTTTTATATGTAGTAGTTTATATCTGCTAATCCCAAACTCCTAATTCATCCCTCCCTCTCTTTCCTCTTGATGACCATAAATTTGTTTTCTATGTCTGTGAATCTGTTTCTATTTTGTAAATAAGTCCATTTTGGTCATATTTCTAGATTCTCCATACAAGTGATATCATATGATTTGTCTTTCTCTGTCTGACTTATTTCATTTAGTATGGATAATCCATAGGTTTTTTTATGGCTGAGTAGTATTCCATTGTATGTGTGTGGGCTCTTTATTCCATCTTCTTTATTCATTCATCTCTTGATAAAAATTTGTTTGCTTCTGTGTCTTGGCTATTAAATAGTGCTGTAAAGAACACTGGAATACATGTATCTTTACAAATTAAGAGTTTTCTCCAGATATATGCCCAGGAGTGAGACTGCTGGATCACATAGGAACTCTATTTTTAGCTTTTTTTTTAAGGAACTTCCATACTGTTTTCCATAATGGCTGCACCAATTTACAGTCCCATCAGTAGTAATTATTTAAAAGACAGAAAGAGAAAATTGTAATTAATAAAAGTAACGCAAAGGAAATGATGAATTTCCGCAATGAATGGTGGGATATACATTTTTGGTAAGAAATATTTCTGTACTTCCTAAAACAAACAATACAGGTTATTGCCTAATTTACCCTAGCTAGAGACATTTCTGATTTATGTAAGCAAATCAATGCCTTATAAACCAAAGTTTGATGATCAGATGAAAGTTGCATTGTAGAAATTCTCTCCCTCCTTTTGAAAAACACATTTTCCCTAGAAATTTAAATTGCAAAGCTATTTTCTCATTTCTTATCTTTCAATATTTGCATGAATAAAACAAAAATAAAGCCTCTCCCCTCTTGCAGATTATAAACTGCAGTGTTATTCCACACACATCACATTTACATCCTAGAAAAAAATACAAACCATTTTAGGTTTAGTTTTTCATTTTTATTACTCTTTGTTTATTTAACCCCAAGTGGAAGAAAGCTGTCTAGACGTATCTGAAGTGAGACTTCTTTTTGTTTAACTAGATGAGAAGGCTTTAAAAATCTCCTTACATAACATCTAAATCAAAGTAACCATCAACAAATTACTACTGTGCTGCTAATTTAGTGCACTGAACCTAACAAATGATATTATAGTCCCTTAAATCTGAAGAGATAAGCAGAGTTGAAAGCAACAGCAAAGCAGTGAGATTATGGGTTTAATGACTGGCGTCATTAGAGGTTTTCTAGCTACTTTTTGTTCAATGGAAGAACCCTTTCTAAGGTATTTCTGAAAAATAGATATCTGAACTATGTTTCAACAGCTGTCTGACTGAGGAGCAGCATAGAATCATGTCTGGGTGGGGTTGCCTTCATTTTTGAGCAGAGAGGGGCAAATAAGAGGGTACCTTAAAAGATTCATACAGTTGAGCCTGGGAAAAAATTAATAATGCCAAGAAAATACATATTTATCATTTTTTAAAATGTCATCAGAAGAAATCAAATTAGTTCACCAGAAAACACAAACCAATTAGTACCTAGAGCAGAATTTTTAAGCAAATAGAAATTATACTATATGTTTAATTAGACTACTAAGACTATTAGTCAAGATAAATCTGAACTAGAATTATCAAAATTAAAGCCTCTATGTAAATACTTCTTTGGTGGCCCAGACGGTAAAGAATCTGCCTGCTATGCAGGAGAGCCAGGTTCAATTCCTGGGTCGGGAAGATTCCCCTGGAGGAGGAAATGGCAACCCACTCCCATATTCTTGCCTGGGAAATGCCATAGACAGAGGAGCCTGGCAGTCTACAGTCCATGGGGTCTCAAAGAGTCGGACATGACTGAGCAACTAAACTACAAATACATGGTAACCCTATTAGCTCATCTTGTCTTTCACCCAGTTCTAAGAACCCGAGTGGCTGAAATTCACTAGTTTTGATTTATTTTCATTCTCAGAACATTTTAATTTCTGTCCACTGTCGCCCTTTTTTGAGAATAAAGTCCCTCAGAAGTAGCCTCAAGCAGTATTTGGGGCAGTCCATTGTATTTATAGAGAATACTGTAAGTGACTCTCAATTGATTTTCACTTTCAGAATATTTCTGAGTGCGTAATTCTGCAACTTGAATTTTTAAGAGGAATTTGAACCCAAAAGAGTAGCAGTTCACAATTAACATGACTCAGCTTTGCCATAAATAAAAAATAATCTTCCCATCTGTTGAGCCAAATGAACCTCTAACCTGTAAAATTTCCAGCAAATTTTGGTCACGGGGCATCCCCTTTGCTACAAAGGGGAAGGAGGGAGAAAAGCATATAGTGATGGGGACCTAGCCTTCAGGGAAACTTGAGAAGGCGGTAGACTTGGAGAGCTAAATGGTTCTGCCCAGCAAGCTTCCTTAGTCCATCATCTTCTGGTAATAACCCCCCACCCACTCCATCCCATTCTTCAAGCTCATGAGGAATAAGCAAGTGTCAGGGCACAGGACTCAGGCCTGGACTGTCACCTCCCCTCATTCCACCATGGTCCCCTCAACACCTGTCATGTCTGTAACAGCTACTCTTCTAAGAGGCTGATAACATACCACAAGCAGAACAAAACAGGAGCCCCTCTAATACGAATTTTGAGAGGAAAAGAGCTTCCTTTTGCGGGAGTCTGTGAACCATGGCCGTCAGAAGCCATGTCGCCTGCCCTTCTGCACAGGGATCATGGATCAGATGGGTGGGGAAGGAACATTGGTCTTGTCAGGGACCTAGTTCAAGTAGCGATGACTCTGATTTTTGCAGCACTCCTTTCAATTCTCTGAATTAACTCAGTTATTTGAGTCAAGAAATCCTCTTTACTTTGAGTTCAGATTCTATTATACGTAACCAAGAGGGTCCTAACTAAAACAGAGTTTCTAGCATGATCTGCAAAGCATCTATTGTACCTTGGTTTAGACCAGCGGTCTCAGGCTGGTAGTGAATCTTGTCTACAGGAATGTTTATCAGATCAGATCAGATCAGTCGCTCAGTCGTGTCCGACTCTTTGTGACCCCATGAATCGCAGCACGCCAGGCCTCCCTGTCCATCACCAACTCCCGGAGTTCACTCAGACTCACGTCCATCGAGTCAGTGATGCCATCCAGCCATCTCATCTTCTGTCGTCCCCTTCTCCTCCTGCCCCCAATCCCTCCCAGCATCAGAGTCTTTTCCAATGAGTCAACTCTTTGCATGAGGTGGCCAAAGTACTGGAGTTTCAGCTTTAGCATCATTCCTTCCAAAGGAATCCCAGGGCTGATCTCCTTCAGAATGGACTGGTTGGATCTCCTTGCAGTCCAAAGGACTCTCAAGAGTCTTCTCCAACACCACAGTTCAAAAGCATCAATTCTTTGGTGCTCAGCCGTCTTCACAGTCCAACTCTCACATGCATACATGACCACAGGAAAAACCATAGCCTTGACTAGACAGATCTTTGCTGGCAAAGTAGTGTCTGCTTTTGAATATGCTATCTAGGTTGGTCATAACTTTCCTTCCAAGGAGTAAGTGTCTTTTAATTTCATGGCTGCAGTCACCATCTATAGTGATTTTGGAGCCCAGAAAAATAAAGTCTGACACTGTTTCCACTGTTTCCCCATCTATTTCCCATGAAGTGGTGGGACCGGTTATAAACTTATCTAAATGTAAATGGGGCTTCCCAGGTCGCTCAATGGTAAAGAATCTGCCAGTCATGCAGGAGACCCAGGTTGGATCCCTGAGTCAGGAAGATCCCCTGGAGAAGGAAATGGCAACCCATTCCAGTATTCTTGCCTGGGAAGTCCAGAGGAGCCTGGCGGGCAATAGTCCATGAGGTTGCAGAAGAGTTGGACACAACTTAGCAATAAACAACAACAACAAAATGTTAATGCCTTTTTGTGGGGCATGTTCTTTGCAGTTTGCCACAGTCCCCAAAACTCTCTACTGTCTTAGACTGAGTTGCTTCTTCAAATGTATGATACCAGCCTAGACCTGAAGGCAGGGTTACATCCCTATACAATAACAGAGTGCCAACCACAGTGGGTCCCTGTGAGCACCACCACGCCCCCAGAGGGGCACAGAGCTGCCATTCACACAGACCACAGTGGATCACGCCTCCTGGAGGTGTGTAACACACAAGCACTGGTTAAAGGCTCGTGGGTTTAGTTGCCCTGGTTTGGACATCATCCTTCCAAAAGCACATCCGGCAAGATATCCTCCTAAGGTCTTGAGAGATTCACTTGCATGATGTACTGATCTAACCATAAATCCTGATAGAGAACTAAAGAGGGTTCCATGGCTAACCTTAGTTGACCTAAATCAAACCTTTAGTTGTTTTTTGAAAAGGAATATTCAAGGCAAGGCTATCTGGATGGAAAACAATTAACACACACATCCAAAATGTGTTTTTGACAGAAAAATTAAACCGTAAAGGTAGATTAAGTTGTAACTGATATACTCGGGGTCATCATTTAAAGCTCTCTGTGTCTGTGGGCATACTAGGGCTTCCTGGATAGCTCAAGTGGTAAAGAATCTGTGTGCAGTGTGAGAGACCCAGGTTCAATCCCTGGTTTGGGAAGAGGGGAAAGGCTACCCACTCCAGTATTCTTGCCTGGAGAATCCCATGGAAAGAGGAGCCTGACAGGCTACAGTCCATGGGGTCACAAAGAGTTGGACACGACTGAGGGACTGGTTATTTGACTAGAGTCACAAATAAAAACACTCACAGGCCAGATTCAGTCAAAACAATCTTTTGTTTGTCCAGCATTATCTTTTTTTCTTCTTTTTTAATCTGAATATTTGTATCCCCCGGGGACCTGTGCTTCCAGTTTTGGCACTGACATCATCTCTCCCTACTGCCCTCATTGGCTTATTTCAGATTAGCTGCCTGCCCTCTATGGAATTTTTAATTTTGCAACCTCTGGTATAAAGTAACTCAGATAAATGTTAAAAGATTAACACTATGTTTTTTTTTTTAAATAAACTAAACTGAACTAAATATAAGAATGATATGAGCATGGAAAAATCTTCCAGATTTTGAAATGTCATAGGCAAACCCCCTCAAGCCACCAATCACCCAAGAAACAGACTGGATATCTCCCACCACTGCTCACGTTGCACACGTTTTAAAACACAACAGGAGGACAGGGGTGTTGCGTGCCTTCTTTTCAAACAGCGCCTTTGGCACAATTGGGACTCCTGCTCTTGGATGTATCACAAAAACAGTATCAGCAACCGTCTTTCTTGAATGATCTGCAAACTCTTCTCTTTGGATACAGGGGCTGAGAGAGAGGACCATGTGAAGTTCTTTCCAGCTGTATGATTCTCATGGATTTGTTCACAGTCTTGTCCCAGTGACTTCCAACCAAATTTTGCAAGAGGCAAACACACCACGAGGTACATAATCCAGTCTCCCCTGAAAGGACCCTCAAGATCTTATCCGCACAAAACAGCTTTATGTCCATAAGTTCATAGACCAAGTCCGGGCCAAAGCGCTCTCTAAATGACGCTGTTTATTTTTCCCCAAGTTTCTGAAGAAACCATTTTGTCTCAGCATTAACAATAGTGAAAGTGAAGTCACTCAGTCGCGTCCGACTCTTTGCAACCCCATGGACTGTAGCCTACCAGGCTCCTCCGTCCATGGGATTTTCCAGGCAAGAGAACTGGAGTGGGCAACTTAAACCTGGAAACATAAGATATATGCATGAAACTTCAATAGAAGAAAATGACCCCTTCTGAACACAATCCAGTTCTGAACTGTGTTTTAGTCTGAAGTCCAGTAAATTGTATTAAAAGGTGGAGGCTAAATTTTTATCTTATTGACATTATGGGAAATGCATTTACTGTAACATTTCTGACAGATACTTTTTCTGCTACCCTTGAGAACAAACACTTAGATTCATTAAATACATAATTGTTTTCAGATGACCATCTAAAGAAGCAACTAAAATGAAACAACAAAAGTTTTATACAGTAATGTGGAAAAATCCATTGTCTATAGAAATTTATTCAAGCAGAATTTTGCATAAAGTCTGAACTGGCTTCTTTGTGCATATTTTGAAGGAGTACAAAAGAAAATAGAAAACAATTTTCCTTAAAACTGTAACACTGAGCTGTCAGTGAATTGATCAACCACATTTTCAAAGCATCCATTATATTACATTAAAAGCCTGGCATCATGTGCTGTGTGAATTTATAGGTGGGAAAAAAACCTTTCAGTGCAAAATAATTAGCAAGGTAAATATCTTTAAATATACGAGCATGTGCATATATTATATCTGTATAATCTTCTAATTTACACATAAATCTATAACAAAATACTCCAAATGGCTTATTTATAAATGCTTACAGAGAGATAGAGGATTTATAAAAAGTCCTCTATAAGGATTTGTCATTAGAAAGGCAAAGTGAGATAACTGTATTTTCCTACGGACTCCATGGGAGAAGGCAATGGCACCCCACTCCAGTACTCTTGCCTGGAAAATCCCATGGACAGAGGAGCCTGGTAGGCTGCAGTCCATGGGGTCGCTAAGAGTCGGACACGACTTCACTTTCACTTTCACTTTTCATTTTCATGCATTGGAGAAGGAAATGGCAACCCACTCCAGTGTTCTTGCCTGGAGAATCCCAGGGACGGGGGAGCCTGGTGGGCTGCCGTCTATGGGGTCGCACAGAGTCGGACACGACTGAAGCGACTTAGCAGCAGCAGCAGCAGCAGGGACTCCATTCTTATCCTCTCAGGACTGAATGAAGCCTTTGGACTCTCCAGCTGTCTGAGTATGTAGAAATAGAAATCTAGGAATGTAGGCTGCTGCTGCTGTTAAGTCGCTTCAGTCGTGTCCGACTCTGTGTGTCCCCACAGACGGCAGCCCACCAGGCTCCCCCATCCCTGCGATTCTCCAGGCAAGAACACTGGACTGGGTTGCCATTTCCTTCTCCAATGCATGAAAGTGAAAAGTGAAAGTGAAGTCGCTCAGTCACGTCCGACTCTTCACGACCCCGTGGACTGCAGCCCACCAGGCTCCTCCGTCCATGGGATTTTCCAGGCAAGAGTACTGCAGTGGGGTGCCATTGCCTTCTCCAGGAATGTAGGCTAAGAGGTGGGAAATACAGGCACAGAAAAGAAGGGACAAAGGGCCTACGCTGTGGGGATGAATTATCTGAAGAGTTTTGAAAGAGAGTGGAGGGTGGGAAAATGGGAAACAAGGATGGTGGGGAGGAGAGCACGCAGCTGCTACAGGTGTGGAGGATGCTGAGAGAAGCAGCAATGGACCGAGGATGTTAAAGATGTTTGGTTGTTGTTGTTTTAGTCACTAAGTCACATCTGACTCAATTGTGACCCCTCAGATTGTAACCCACCAGGTTCCTCTGTCCATTGGATTTCCTAGGCAGGAATACTGGAGCAGGTTGCCATTTCCTTCTCCAAGGGATCTTCCCAACCCAGGGATGGAATCCACATCTCCTGCATTGCAGGCAGATTCCTCACCACTGAGCCACAGGATCGCACCCAAAGATGTTTGCAGCCATTAAAAATGCACTCTCCTAACCCCTTGCATTTGCTTGAGAGCCTGAAAACAACCTGACTTTTGTGTATCTTCAAAATGACACCATCCACAAACTGGACCACATGGAGCTCCAGTTTATATTTGAGTTACAAGCCTTCTCCAAACGTTTAGTCTCAGGATTATTTGCTAAGTAAGATCTTCTAACTTGATTTCAATTTGGGGTGAAATGGAAGACATTTTTTACATTCCTGGGAAAATTCAAACACACTTTGATTTCAATTGACCATAATCAAGGGAGGAATTTGCCCTTGGGAAAAGAAAGGTAAATAAAAATGCATCTCATGAGGTTGCCAAGCGCCCTCCGACGTGGTTTTGGTTATATCATGCATAAACAAGAATCCAGTCAGATATACGAGCTGAGGGTCTGAAGCAGAAGGATGTGACCTGATTGCAATTGCTCAGAAAGGAATGAGGGGAAAGGAGCAGAAAACGAGGCAAAAAGAATGGGCCAGACCATTACTGAGCTGACTGTTCAGCTGAGGAACGTCAAGCTCGTCCTGCAGGCCATGGAGAGTCACTGAGGGGTTGACACAGGTGGGTGGTGGCCAAGGGGTGACAGGTGGTCATTAGATGGGCTTGAGAGGAGAGGTGGGCAGCCCGATGTTGGTTGAGAGGACATCCTATGAGGGGCCTTCTAGGAACCACCGTGGGAGGAGACATGAAGAGAACAGGAGGCAATGGTGTTCACCAAATTTTGTGAGAAATGTATCCTGCTCTTAGTTTATGGATAGTATAGTTGAGATACGATCTTATCAAGTGCTATTAGCAACATGGTCTTAAATAAACTAAAAAAATTCTAGTCTTAAAGCAATCAATACAAATTTACATATCTAAAATTTTCTGTAGCACTTCAAATTTAGTTTAATAAAAACCTAACTTGGTATTTTCCTCTCAAACATATCCCTCCTCTTTCATTCTCCAGAGAATTTCTCCTGAGACTTCTATTATCGCCACTTTATGATGAAAAAACAGAGCTTTAGAGAAGTTAACTAGATCAAGGTCACACTTTGTAAGTGATAAGACCAAAATTAAAGTCTATCTAATTCCAAACATAATATCCTTTCTACTACCTAATTAAGTTATAAAATGAATCTGACCATCTTTTTTTTTTTTTAACTTAATAATCTAGTGTGTTCATTAGGATCTTATCCAGTTAAATATCCATCTCAAAGTTGCCTTGCCCACACATTCACAGGAAAAAAAAAATAACCAAATTATTAGAACTTATGTTTACTGGCTTCTTTTTTTAAGGTGAGGGCTAGTCATAATAAAAAGATGACAGGTTAAGTTTTTACCATTAAATTACCCATTCTAATACTTTCCTTGTGTGCTCATCTTAAAACCACACCTTTGTGGCTCACACTGCAGGTAGTGAGAATCTTATCAGTGTGAATGCCATGCAGGTCTGTAATTCTTTCATCTTGAGTCCCTTGATTTTCATTAATTATACAGTAAAATCCTGCAAAGCGCTGTTTCATAACACCACTAAGTAGGATGGCTAAAGCCAGAACAGAAAAATAATAACATAAAATCGATGTCACCCATTGAGAGAGAAGCAAAAGACATTAGCATGTGTCAAGGCTATGGTTTTTCCAGTGGTCATGTATGGATGTGAGAGTTGGACTGTGAAGAAGGCTGAGCGCCAAAGAATTGATGCTTTTGAACTGTGGTGTTGGAGAAGACTCTTGAGAGTCCCTTGGACTGCAAGGAGATCCAACCAGTCCATTCTGAAGGAGATCAGCCCTGGGATTTCTTTGGAAGGAATGATGCTAAAGCTGAAACTCCAGTACTTTGGCCACCTCATGCGAAGAGTTGAGTCATTGGAAAAGACTCTGATGCTGGGAGGGATTGGGGGCAGGAGGAGAAGGGGATGACAGAGGATGAGATGGCTGGATGGCATCACCGACTTGATGGACGTGAGTCTGAGTGAACTCCGGGAGTTGGTGATGGACAGGAAGGCCTGGCATGCTAGGATTCATGGGGTCACAAAGAGTCAGACACGACTGAGGGACTGAACTGAACTGAACATCAGCATGTTAGTAACATCTGCATGTTAGTAACAGCATTTAATAGCACAGAAAACAGAAAAGAATGTCCAGTCTTTTTAAGGTTTTCCTCCTGAAGGCAGCTGTCAAAAGGAGAAAGTAGCAGGGACTTCAGGGACAGCCTCTAGGCAAGGCAGAAGTTTAAGAGAAAAGAACTCAGATATTTTCCTCAGTTTCCTTTGATACCTGATATCTAAAAACTCATTTCAATTCCCTTTCTGGAACCCAAGGATCACAAAGGAATTGTAACTTGTAACGAGTAGCTAAATATAGTTTATATAATAGGTAAGGCCAGGTGGTTAAAAGACTCTTAAAAATCTAATGGAGAGGGCAGTTCAGAATCGCTTCTCTCCAGCCTCACAGTTAGCTGAGTGTTAAAGAGGAACAGCAGAAGGCTTTGTGAGACTGCAAAAAATGAAATTCCAGAGAATTCCAGTGGGAGGGGGGAGGTTTTATAGACTTCCCTGGGGAGAAAGCTGGTACGGAGACCTCTGGATCCACAGGAAACAGAAATACTCTTGAGTATAAAATGGGATGCCCAGGAACTGAGCCATTTGAAAGCCATTCCCCAGGTTTCTTTCAAACAAGAGGAACTGACTGCTTCAAGGATGTGGCCCATTATCATGACCTTTTTCTCAGCATAGGGTTGCAGGACTTGTGGGTGCGTATGCCAGGGCGGTGACAAGCTATTCTTTACAAAGGTGACAAGAGGAAAGAGCCCAGTGAGATATTAATAACTGTCAATGTGCTTGGGGTGGACAGGTGGAGAAGCCAGCGTAGCCACATTCACTGACATCCACAGTGAGCATGACAGGACCCGAGTGTGGTGGGGAACATGCTGTTACTTCGAAATGAACGTATAGGTCATCATTCAGGAAATTCCTCAGCTCCTCTCTCTCCTCCCAACCTTCACCCCCACATATACAAACGTATCTCCACTAACCTCGTCCCTTCCTTCTCTTTGATCCTAGAGGACTGGTCCTCCTCCCATCCAAAGCTCATCCCTTCTGGCTAAACTCTAGACTGTGCTCTCTCTAAACTCCCTGAGGGAACTTTCTCCATCATAACTCCTCTCTTGTATTAATACTTTTGACTCCTTCCTTTCTATTGCTTCCTCCTTGGAAAATAAGAAGCTCAAGTTTCTCCCATCAATGGAAATGTTTTTACATTTGATTATGTAAAAGTAATTCACAAATGCATGAATATAAGCTTATTAAAATTTTAAATTACGTGTAAAATTGGGTCCCCCTTGGACATAATTGCCCCCGACCAACCTCAAGCTGTCATCATAGATAATCCCTGTTATCCCTTTTGCAAGTGTTACTTCCAGACATGTTTACATATAGGATGGTTTTAGGTCTTTTTCTATTTTCAAATAACTGGGTTAATACTCTCCGTGTTGTTGGGTGACTTATTTTGTTCACTCAGTGATATGCTTTATCACATCAGTAGGTCAACCACATTCTTTTATGCTCTAAGTCTGTGTAGCATTTCACAGTAGAAACGTATTATTTAACCAGTCCTCTACTGATGGTAGAAGAAAGCCGAGTGCCAAAGAATTGATACTTTTGAACTGTGGTGTTGGAGAAGACTCTTGAGAGTCCCTTGGACAGCAAGATCCAACCAGTCAATCCTAGGGGAAATCAGTCCTGAATTTTCATTGGAAGGACTGATGTTGAAGCTGAAACGCCAATAATTTGGCCATCTGATGTGAAGAGCTGACTCAATTGAAAAGACTGATGCTGGGAAAGATTGAAGGTGGGAGGAGAAGGAGACAACAGAGGATGAGATGGTTGGATGGCATCACCAACTCAATGGACATGAATTTGAGTAAGCTCTGGGAGTTGGGGATGGACAGGGAAGCTGGGCATGCTGCAGTCCACGGAGTCACAACGAGTTGGACACGACTGAGCAACTGAAATGACTGACTGACTACTGAAGGTGGCACTAGAGATAAAGAATCTGCCTGCCAATCAATGCAGGAGATGCAAGAGAAATGGGTTCAATCCCTGGGTCAGGAAGATCCCCTGGAGTAGGAAATGGCTACCCACTCCAGAATTCTTGCTTGGAAAATTCCAATGACAGAGGAGCCTGTGGGCTGCAGTCCATGGGGTCACAAGAGAGTCAGACGCGACTGAGCATGCACACACTCTACTGATGAATAGCTGGACTCCATCCAGTTTCTTGCCATTGCAAATTATGCTAGAAGGAACAACAGCCTTTACAATTTCTCTATAAGTGGATGCTTCAAAGTGAAATTTCCAGAAGCTGGGGTAGGTATACTCTCAATTTTGTAGATGCTGACAGTGACATCCTCTGAAGTGGCCATACCAATGTATGTTCACAGCCAAAATGGAAGAGTTTGAGTTTGCTCGTTCTCTCACTTACTCTTATATTACCAAATTTTAATTTTGCCAATTTACTGAGTAGTAAGAATATGAGAATATTTCTAATTTTCATTTGTTTGTTTGCAGTGTGATTAGGCATATTTTCATATTTCTTACTCATATTAAGCATACTTTCAATTTCATATTTCTTATTAATATTGAGCATGCTTTCATACATTTATTGACTAATTATAATTCCTCTTCAGGAAACTGCCTGTTCACATCTCTTGATTAATTCATATTGGATTGTCTCTTTCTTATTCATTGGGAGGAGTTATTTCCATGTTATAGATATTAATCCTGTTATGTGTTGCATGTTTTCTCCCAGATAGTAGCTTATCTTTTAATACTGCTTATGATGACTTCTGTCATCCAATTTCTTTATCTGGTTCTTTTCTAAAAAGGTATTCATTGTTTTGGATGGGCTGGGTCTTTGCTGCTGCACGCAGGCTTTCTCTAGTTGTGGAAGGCGGGGCCTGCTCTCTAGTTGCGGTGGGCGGGCTTCTCATTGCAGTGGTTTCTCTTGTTGTGGACACCAGCTCTAGGGCGTGCTAGCTTCAGTAGCTGCTGCATGCAGGCTCAGCAGTTGTGGCTCACAGGTTCTAGAGCACAGGCTCTGTAGGTCAGGCACACGGGCCCAGCTGCCCTGTGGCATGCAGGATCTTCCCAGACCAGGGATTGAACCTGTGTCCTCTGTGTTGTAAGGCGAATTCTCAACCACTAGAACATCAGGGAAGCAATAAATTTTTTAAAATTTTGATCAGGTCAAATTTGCTTCTTGCATCTTGTATCATTAAGAGGGCCTTCTTTTCCCCAATATCATAAACATTTTTTTCCTCCATTTCCCTCTATTTGTCACTTTCTTTTTCTTACAATTATTTAATTCATCTTATTTTTTTGTGCTAATAGCATGAGTTAGAATCTAACATCATTTTTGCTCCGTTGATAGCTAATTTCCCCAGCACCATTTACTAAATAATCCATCAATACATTCCTCAACTCACTTAAAATGCTATCTTTACCATACATTTTCATATATACATGAGACTGTTTCTAAAATATCCACTCTGTCCTTTATTTGTTCATTCCTGTACTAGAACCACACTATTTTAATTGCCACAGATTTATAATATAGTTTGGTATCTCATCTTTGCTCGTCTACAGAATTGTCTTGGCTAATTCTTGCACGTTTTCTTTTCCTTGTGAATTTTAAGATCGGTTTTGTCAAGTTCCAATTGCTTCTAATTTATTTGACCACAGAACTCATTTTTCAAACAGCGTTGTTCAAAAGAACACAATTCAGTGATATATTGGCTTAGGTTGTATCTGGCCTAAAGATTTATTTTGTTTGGTCAGTACAGTGTTGACCTATTCATGTTTTTAAAAACGTTTGACACCCATCTGAGAGCCAAACGCCAATAATGAATGTGCAACAGAACGTTTGTATGTGTGTGGTGGGCTCTTTGCTTTCCCAAAGGGCAGCAACTGGCTGGAGCCAAGTGGTGAAGGCTCCTTGTATTTATTTAGTCCCTAAGTCCAAGTTCTCCAGTTTCTGCACTTGGCCCATTTCGCTTATTTGTGCTATGTGCCTGGACCCTAGACTGCCTTTGCCTCTGAAAACCTGGCATTGCAGTAACACCACCATAAAAGTTTTGAGTCTCTCCAATTTATCTTCTCTCTACACTCCCACCAGAATGATTTTCTATAACACCTATAGAAAATAACTAAATGAGCCACCACACTGATTTAAAACATTTGGCAACTTCTGACAGCTTTTAGGATAAGGCCCAGTTTTCTCTGTAGGCCACATGAGGATTTTCATAACCTGGAATACTTTTCAAGCATCATTTCCCATTACCTCCACACTATCCCTTCTCTACCATTTGACCTGCCTACTACAGTTCCCCATAGGTTTCCCACATATTCACCCATACTTGAATTTAAGTTGTTTGCCTGGAAGGCCAAGTCACTCCACCACCCATAAGCCTCATTTTCCAACTCTCTGCCCATTCAAACTCCTTCTTTCCTCACACGTATTTTTAAAAACATTGTATTGGAGTATAGCTGATTTACAATGTTGTGTTAGTTTCAGGTATCAGTAAAGTGAATCAGAGATATAGATATAACTCCTCTTTATTGTTTTCCCATACAGGTCATTACAGTGTTGAGTAGAGTTCCCTGTGCTATACAGTAGGTCCTTATTAGTTATCTATTTTATAGATACTGGTCTGTATATGTCAATCCCAATCTCCCAATTTATCCCTCCCCCTTGCTGCTGCTTCCTGCCCCACCCCCCCCCAGTAACTGTTTGTTTTTTTTACATCTGTGAGTCGATTTCTATTTTGTGAATAAGGTCATTTGTACCATTTTTTTAAGATTACACATATAAGTGGTAATATATATTTGTCTTTCTCTTCCTGACTTACTTCACCCAGTATGACAATCTCTAGATGCATCCATGTTGCTGCAAGTGGCATTATTTCATTCTTTGTTATGGCTGATAATATTTCATGGCTGATGATGGTAATAAACCGTTGTATATATGTACCACATCTTCTTTATCCATTCATCTGTCAGTGGACATTAATGCTGCTTCCATGTCTTGACTATCGTAAATAGGGCTGCAATGAACACTGGGGTGCGTGTATCTTTTCAAATTATGGTTTTCTCTGGATGTATGCATGGGAGTGGGATTGCTGGATCATATAGTAGCTATATATTCAGTTTTTTAAGGAACTCCATACTGTTCTCCATAATGGTTGTACCAATTTACGTTCCCACCGACAGTGAAGGAGGGTTCCCTTTTCTTCACATTCTCTCTAGCACTTATTGTTTGTAGATTTTTTAATGATGGCCATCCTCACAGGTATTTACTTGTATGACAGCTACACATCCAGGTCTCAGACTCAATTCTATTAACCTCCGCTCTCCACAGTTCTTTCTGGCCATTTCTTTACTCTCACTCTTACCTTCCCACCATCGCAAGAAAGGGCTGAGGCTCTTTTTCTGTGTCCCTCTTCAATCATTACACTTCCACTGAATCAATAAGTTATTGGTTTTCTTGTCTATTCGACCCTAAGACCGTGTTCTCCTTGTGGTCAGAAGTGCTATGTAAATCAATACAGTATCTGCTAGGGCAGGGTAACTAGAAGTCTATACACTTTCAACAAAACCTGTGGGCTGAAGGAAGAGAATCTCAGAGAGACAAGGAAGGACGGAGGGTTGATGGTTCAATGATTGCCTCTATTCTTGGAAAGCTTAAAATCATGTAGAATTCTGTTCGGAATTCTAGAACAGTAACATAGTCAACAAGACCAAACAACTAAACCTCCAAGGAGAGAGTGGAATTAACTTTGTCCTGTATTTTAACAAACAGAGTGGTGTGTGTGCGTGCTCAGTCACCTCAGTCGTGTCCGACTCTTCGTGACTCTAAGGACTGTAGCCCACCCAACCAGAATCCTCTGTCCCTGGGGTTCTCCAGGCAAGAATACTGGAGTGGGTTGCCATGCTCTCCTCCAGGGAATCTTCCCGACCCGGGGATGGAACCCATGTCTCCTGTGTCTCCTGCATTGTGGGCAGATTCTTTACCTCTGAGCCACCGGGGAAGCCCCAAATAGAGTGGCCACGGTTACACATCTATTTCTTGTGAATACCAAAAGCAAATTATCTCTTAAAGTTTTTAAGGTTATATTGCCTTAAAACCAATATATTTAAAAAATTTCATTGCTAAAATAATAAATTTGATGCTAATAAGTGATTGAGTACACAAATGCTTGCTTTCCATACAGGTATTTAGCAGTAGTTAAGGCAACCTGTAATCAAATAAGACTGAGGGATGCTCTTTTGAACATTCTTCTCACATATTAAACACCAATCAACTAGGCCAGCTTTGTCAAGAAAAACCCCAAAACTGATCTCGATAAAATGCCTAAGCCCTATAATCACATTTACAGAACATTTTTAGTTGTATTTTTAGTTGCATTTTTACTTGTATCAATCCCATCTTGGCATTTTTAGCATCTGTCTAGAAGACTTGTGCATGTATATATATTAAACACAAAATTCCATTAATATGACATTAAGGTTTCAAGTTTGAACACAGAGGAAGGAAACTGAGAAGTTTTATGACTCTCATAACAACTTCAGCTAACGTGCTAAGCTTAGGTACTAAAAGGTTACATTGAGCTGGTACACAGAAAGAGCACAGACATAAACTGTCCAAGTGCTCATCTTGGCTAGCATGTCTATCTTTGTTTTCAAAGAACTACACACGAATATGATTTATTTTCTATGTACACATAATGGATATATACAAAGGGAAGTAGGAACAGACCTTATTTCATTTAAATATTGAGGTGGTTTAAACTTAAATATTCATACTGCATTAAAAACACCTCTAATTGCATTAAAAATTGCTATACATTTTCACTATAGTTTTAGGCCAAAAAATTAAAACAAAAATGTAGACAGCATCTATTTCCAAAATAAGAGAAGTACATGATCTTATTAGGTATCTTGAAAATTCTTTAATGCTTGAAAGAGCAAAAATAATTATACCTAACAATCTTACAATGTCTTTTCAATTCTTCTCACTATTTTATTTTCTCCCTAAATGCCTTTGATCCAGAAATTTTAGAAGGAATTCTGTCAGCTTGAAAATAAGCACCCACCTTTCTTGAAGTATATAATTTGTTTCACAAATGAGAAGAAAAGCTTATTTTGTTCTACTACTATTTAACTCAGCATATTAAGTTCAGAGTTATACATTAAATAACTTCCCTATGAGTTGAGGCTAAGAACACATATTTCCACCCAAGGGAAAAAGTTTAGAGTGAATGAAAACAAAACTCAATAATGAAGGTCTTCTATGCTAGAGCATAAAAGTCCAACATGCTCTGTGGCTCTTATCAAAAAAGTACTAATTCATTTAAGTACCAGAACCTCCTTTTGGGTTATAATGAATTGCAAAAACTTTGGGCTAAAAGGCCCAGTTTGATTTGTCCTTCTCCTCTCAGGGAGGTCCAGCCAAACTATCCTGAACAGAGGAGAAACTGAACTATGTTTAGAGCCTGCCAGGAGACTCCACAATTGCTCCCAATAATTCATTCTCGTATTAAATAGCTCTGTCATGAAATCTCCCAATACCTCCAGTAAATCCTTTGTGCTGAAATTTAAACCGGAAAACTGGCCCCAGTGAGACTCTAACATGTGGTCCCCTAACCTAAAGGTTATACTAGACCATAAAGGCTCATACAATGGGACCAATTCTCCACCTATTTTATAGCAATTTCCCAACAGTTACTTTAGAACATCTGGGCCAAGAAAGTGTTACATACAGAAAATATATGTCCTATTTTGTTTCAGTATTTGGAATATCATCTCATTAATCTGGGTTTCTTTCCTTAAATGTGGCCACAAGACTAAAGCCACAGCAGAATATCGAAGAAGACCAGTTCTATATATTACCTCTGCCCTGGTCAGTCAGCAGTCAGACTGGCTTGTTCACCATATTCATGGTTGATCACATCATGGTTAATCAGCTCAATTACGCAGTGATATGAGTCAGTAAAGTTGTATTTTGTATGATTTACTTAGCCTCAAAGAAATGGATTCAATTTGGCCATGCTGAAAACTGGCCAACCTAGACATATCATATTTACCCACAAATTCATGTATGTGGAATAAATGTTTCATCAAAACTGCCAATCAAAAAATCTGTTGAAGCCCTATTGCTTATCCATTTCTCCACATATTCATTCCAACAAACAGTTATGGTTCCCCCTCTTCCACAGCACTGTTCTGGGAGCAATACAATACAAATCAGGGAAATCCACGCGCTGTAGCAGCACATATGGAGAGAGAGCCTGGTCTACACCTGGAGGGGACGCTCGAACCACAGGGTGTTGCTCAGTCACTTGGGGGCTATCACCAAACTGCATCAGAATATTGTGTGAGTAGCCACCTGTGGCTTCCCTCATGGGAAGTTGGTAAAGAATCCACCTGCAATGCAGGAGACCCAGGTTCGATCCCTGGGTGGGAAAGATCCCCTGGAGAAGGAAATGGCAACCCACTCCAGTATTCTTACCTGGGAAATCCCATGGACAGAGGAGCCTGGCTGGCTATAGTCCATGGGGGTTTCAAAGAGTCTCATAACTTAGCAACTAAACCACCACCAGCCACCTGTGGCTGGTGAGGATATAAGAGGCTCAGCTGTATTGCCAGTGTCTCTTTGGATGATCTGAGGTGCAGGTGGCTTAAGTCCATATATATAAAGTGCTCACACAGTATTGTCAATGAAGCTTTGCTTCAATAGCCGAAATCTTGCACTTTATTTTCTCCAGGCCAGCTAAAATGAAGTCTAAAGAGCCAAATCTTATTGAACTCTCTTCATTCTATTCAGCGATGTGAGTGTCATCAGTCTAAACATGCTCAGCACTGGGACCCTTGTAAAAGAACTTTACAGCAACTTCAGAATAATAACTTGTTAGCATGAGATAATAACATCATCTAAGTAGAATAATATGATCCGGAAGCATCCGTTTCCTTTCCAAATAAGTAGAAACTTAAAATGCAATTATTACGGTCAACAAAGCCATTGTGAATGATTCCATAATCACATTAAGTTTTCTAAGGCAAGTGATAGCTTCCTTTCCATCCCTAGTAAATCCCACAACAGCATCTTGTCGTGCTTCATACAAAAAGCTGGTGCCTTCATGTTTGTTTATTGCACTGCTCTCAGTGAGAGCTGCAGAATCCAAATTGGCCTCACTCTCACTGCAGTTATTGCTCTATGAAATCAATCACTCCCCAAAGGCTGACATGCACACAGTGACTATCATTCACAGTTTGAAAAGACACATCAAAGTCTGCTACTTCAAAAGCTAGTCTTACTCTACAGTTACGTGTTGATAGAAAATTTAATAACAGTCATAGTATCTTTTTTTTAATGGGTGGCCTCAATTCTTTATCAAGATTCATTTCTCCCATCTTTATAACGTCTTTTGGATTCTATTGCCGGACTAATCCCTTTGATTTGCATTTCTTTTTAAAATTTTTAATTAATTTTAATTTCTCTGATCGTAGAAGGAACATATGCTTCTTGTCAAAAGCACAGTGTAGATTAGAGTAGAAAGTCAAAGTCCTCCATAACCTGTCACAAAGATAACCCAGGTTAACATATGCTATTTATACTTCTAGATCTTTGTCTTTGTCTACAAAAGAACAGGTCTCCCAGGTGGCTCAGCGGTAAAGAATTCACCTGCCAATGCAGAGATGCAGGTTCATTCCCTGGTTTGAGAAGATCCCCTGGAATAGGAAATGGCATCCCACTCCAGTATTCTTGCCTGGAAAACTCCATGGACAGAGGAGCCTGGCGGACTACAGTCCATGGGGTCGCAAATAGTTGGACACAACTGAGCGACTGAGTATGCACCTGTCAAGAACACCTTTCTTTTTCTTTTTTCTCGGCTAAATTTAATCCCAATCCCATTTTCTTCCTGGGGCCTGGTTTTCTTCCACCTTTAGAATCTGAAGCATCCTACCCTACCTCAAATAGTAGAACTGGGAGGAAACGAAAATCAAGGACCAGAAAAGGAGTTTAAAAGACATATGGTACAGGCAAAAAATAGAAGAGAAGGCTGCAAGAGGCAACAGGGCCTTGGGAATTAATAAGGAGAAACTGCTGCTGCTGTTGGTGCTAAGTCGCTTCAGTCGTGTCCGACTCTGTGCGACCCCATAGACGGCAGCCCAACAGGCTCCCCCGTTCCTGGGATTCTCCAGGCAAGAACACTGGAGTGGGTTGCCATTTCCTTCTCCAAAGCATGAAAGTGAAAAGTGAAAGTGAAGTCGCTCAGTCGTGTCCGACTCTTAGCGACCCCATGGACTGCAGCCTACCAGGCTCCTCTGTCCATGGGATTTTTCCAGGCAAGAGTACTGGAGTGGGGTGCCATTGCCTTCTCCGAAGGAGAAACTGGAGAAAATCAAATAAAGTGACTTCCCATGAAGAAGCTGATGAAGTGCTAACAAGATGAAGGAGTCACTACCAGATTGATATCCTCTAACTTCCCTCAATCCTTCACCACTGGCAACCAGGAGCCATCTTTTAAAAACACAAGTCAGGCCAATACCTGAGCAGTAATTCAGCCCAGGGATATTTTGATTTTCAACCCAGTAACCTCAGCCACCCAAAGATGGTACAACTATTTACCCTAACTGTGGTGGTGACTCTGCCACCCTAGAAAAGTTTAAATAAATAAGAATAGAGATAACAGAGTAAATCAAACCCATACTCAAAATACTTTTATGGAATACATTTAAGAGTAATGTTCATATCACTGGGCTATTCTAGTTATGTTGATTTAAAGAGTTTGAAATAATTACATAGATTATGATTTCAATTTGAAATATGTAATTGATTTCACACTTGTGATATTAAATCAGAAGGTGTAAGAACATTTTATTTAATTTTGGAAATAGTGTGGAAATGTTTAATAAAGGCTGATTTACTACATATGCAAGTTTGATTATTGTTATAGTTTAAGTTGGTTATGTTCTTAACAGTGATTGGCTTTTAGGTTTGTAAGTCTGCCTTACCAGGCAGTTGAGGTACTTGAGGAATCAGGTATTAAATGAGTAGATGAAGTTTAAGATGTTTAAGGGAACTGAACTGCTTAAATTGAATTCAGGACTAATTGTTACAGAACTTTCAACTAAGCTTGAACTAACTAATTGCTAATGAAATAATAAATGAGACTGTTCTTATGTTCTATAAATGACTAGATTTAAAAATGGAATCATAAGATTTGAATATTGAAATAAGTTTCTGAATGCACAGGTTTTATAGGTTAAATAATAATTTAAAACCCAAGTAAACATAAAACATCCTTTAAATATTCCCTTTGGACAATGATTCTCAAAATGAAAGTAAGCTCCAAGAAAGCAGGAATTGTCTCTGCCGTGTTTACCCTGGTGTCCCCAGAGCCTAAAACAATGCCTGTACATCACAGGCAGTTGGAGATACTTGTCAAATGAATACCAAATAATACCTACCAAATAATGCTGGTAGGGCTTTGAGCTGGGAATCCATTTGGAGCTATTTCAACTTCCACTTCATATCATTCTACAGATCCAATTCGTGGGACCAGTCACATCGACACTAATGGAAAAACCTGTGTTCTAGAGTATTTGTAGATTTAAGGAAATTTAAGTTTTGGAACAAAATGGCCCAGGGACACTGTCCCAGGGACACGGCCCAGGGACCAGATAGCAAGAACTGTTAAGTGAGGGAGTATTAGGATTTGCACCTTGGCTGGTGATTGGAGATGGATTATAGGAAGAAAGAAGTAGGGACCTGGTGGTCTAGTGCAGAGTCAGCAATGAAACTAACTAGCCTTAGGGCTTCCCACGAAGAGGTCCCATGTGCAACTGCAACCAAAGCAGAAATGCGGGAGACTGCGTGGTGCTGGACACGTGGAAAAGGTCAGAATAAGCACAGTGTAGGCACTTTCATATTTGACAGTGAGACGCTCCAGGAAAAACGTATGTTGAAGAGAGGAGCTTAAGTGAAGTGAAGTTGCTCAGTCGTGTCCGACTCTTTGCGACCCCATGGACTGTAGCCTACCAGGCTCCTCTGTCCATGGGATTTTCCAGGCAATAGTACTGGAATGGATTGCCATTTCCTTCTCCAGGGGATCTTCCCAACCCAGGGATCGAACCCGGGTCTCCTGCATTGTAGACAGATGCTTTTACCGTCTGAGCCACCAGGGAAGTCCATGAAATATGAATATCCCACAAATCAAGCTGCAGAAGACTTTGGAGGGAATGAGGCCAAGGCGGCCAGAAGAGATGGTCACTTCCAAGACCTGAGCTGGGAAGAGAACTAACTACAAATAGAAAGTAAAAAGACAGAGTTGAGTCTGAGGAAGCACCTGCCCTTTATTCATTTTTTAAGCTTCTCTTGAAGGCATAGGCAGAGGAGAACATGATGACAGCAAAAGAGAGGATGAGGGAGAGGCAAGAAACCACATCAGGTGAGGAAGGGCAGTTTTAAGAGAGAATTCTAAACAATTCAGCGAACACCTTCAGACACCCAAGCAGACAAATGGGCCAATAAAAGTGCTGAAAGACTTGTCCCAAGTACCTCAAGTGTGCAAGGTGGGGACCACTCTACTAGCTGGGGATACAGCAGGGGCTGAGACATACAGGTTCCCGGTCCACATGGGACTTAAACTCGAGGGGAAATAATGAGGATCGGGACTCATACCAATTTAAAAAGTAGAACAAATGCTGTAGATAGTATAATTTCATGTGGTGATAACGGCCATGAAGAAAAATAATAAAGCAGAGGAAGGGGAGAGAGAATGAGAGGAGTTTATAGGATCGTCAGGACGAGGAGGAGGAGCCGATCAGCGGGTTCAAGCTTGGAGTTTTGAGGGTGGAAGACAGAAAACTGAGAAAGGAGAGAGAGACGGTTGGGTATCCTAAGAATGGCCGTCTCCAGAAGGATCGCAGGCCTGAGACAATGGCACGACAATTACCTCTAATTTCCCCACATGATGGCAGCCTTGATTCTGAGACTGAAGAGTATTGAGCTTTTTTTACCCCTTAACTTCTCACTGACAGATGGTTGCACGTGGAAGGAGCTGTTGTAACAGGTCCTCTCACAGTATTTCTCAATCAATTAGGGTCCTCTGGCTCCAAAACACAGTGTTTTTCATGACGGTGGACGTTACTGCATGTGAAACATGGAATTAGATAGGGAAAGAAGGAATATGTGGGCTAGCCATGAGCAGCATTCAGTTACCAGCACAGATGAGATAGAGGGGAAAAAAGAAACAGGAAAACATGTTCATTTTTCTCTTCTCTAGCCTGAGTTAGAGTTGCGAGCGTGAAAAGTTAGAGAGACCTTTCTGCGTGCCGTTCAAAACTTGGATAAATCCTTCGTCCTCTATGTAATTTATTTTAGGCTTGGAAAATTAGAAAAGCTGCGCATTCGACTGTATCTTAAATAACTAAGAGCAAGAAGAGCCATCCTAAGACGAGTTCAAACATTGACTCATCCAACACAAAGTACACGATTACAACAAACTGAAACCTTCGTAGAATTTTTATCCTAGAATTCAAAGAGCCAGGAGAAGTCTCTCCCTACTGAGCGCCTCCCCACGACGTGCAGAGACTCAGCGTGTGTCAGGATCCCTGATTACAAGGTCATTCGGTCTTTGCTTGAATACTTCCTGTGATGAGACGCTCATTATCTCTCACAGCAGCCGCTTCACTCTGGGTCAGGTTTACCGGCTGCTCAGCCCTTGTGTCCCCAGAGCGCCTCTTGGGAATGTTCCCTGATGGCTCCTGTTGCGACGTCAGGTCTCCAAGTTAAATGAATTATTCTTTAAGTCCCTCAAGTGAGAAAGACAAATGTAATTCAAGTCCACCTCCATTATAATTTTAAGCAATGTTTAATGCTAATTTCAATGTAGTAAAACAATTTTGTGAATATATATTATTTTGGCTTCTTTTCAGTAATGAAAAGTGAAATCTACTAAGAATGAAATTTACCTGCAAAATTACCTAAAGTTATAAAAACCATTGAAACATTTATTCCCAAGATTAAATATTGAATACTCTGACTACACCATAAAATTCTTATTTCAGGTAATGGTTAGAATGTAACTTGAGTATTGACTTTTCAAAGTTATCTATTTATTTTTATTTAATACCTGTACGTTGGACTCATGAAATAAGGGATAAAATACATTCTCTTAAATCATTTGCTTAGATGTTATGAGAAGTTGCAAAAACAGATCTAAGGGGAAAAAAAAATAAATGAGAAAATCTAACAAAACAAACCAAGCTAAATGTTTCAAAGGTCACTTTTTAATTACTTTACAAAGCATCCATTATGTAAACAAAGCTCTACTCCACAAGGCATACAGTTCCCCCACTGCTCTGACTTAGAGGAAATGGCTAGAATTATTCAAAGGAGTTCCTTTCTTTCTGAATACTAATATTGAATAATCTTCCATGAGCATTATGCAAAGCACACACATATGAATTTATCCAAGACATAGAGGCTCTCCACAGAAGTGAAAAACTGACCTGCATAATTCATCTAAGTGCCACGTCTTTGAGGTGGTGAATCATTTCCTTTGCTTTAAAATATTTTCCACATCTCACACAGGTCTATTCTCAGTTTATTTTCTTTAGAAAATGTTACTGTTCATTCATAGCCAGCTACTTTCAAAACTTTAATTGTAATAAGAAACTCTCAGGTTTTTTTTTTTTTTTTTTTTTTCTGTATCTTGACTGATCTCTGTCACGCCAAGTACTTGGGCTTTGTACCTCATACCAGAGGCTAATAGGTACAGTCCTATTAGGTAGAGGAGCTGTGTTTAAAGGCGCAAGGACCCTCTGGGATGCAGCATGGCCCTGCAGTCAGAGCCAGCAGCCAGGCCAGGGCAGGGGTGGCAGGGGCCGCAGGGGTGGCAGGGGCCGCGGGGCCGGCTCCTGGATAACCAGCCGGGACTGCAGCACACACAGCCTTGTAGAAATGTTGCCCACAAGGGCAAACTACACGCTGTTTGCTTCCTCTTCTTAAAGCTTCCTTTCTGAGGAGCCCAGCAGGAGGAGGGAGTGAAAAGGCCACTCTCCCAGGAATCACTGAGAAAAGGTCCTTTAATGGAAAAGCTATCCTGCGCCTCTGCTCAGAAAGGTGGGAAATCCCCATTGCATGGGGACTCTCTGAGAAATCCATGGGGCTCTGCTTCCCTCCTTCTGAGAAGGTACGCTGTTGCTGTTTCCCACTCCTCTGTACCACAATCTGTACTTGTCAGTTCAGCTGCATAACAAAAGATCACAGAAATTGTGTGCCCGTTAGTCACTCAGTTTTGTTCAACTCTATGCAACCCCATGGACTGTAGCCCACCAGGCTCCTCTGTCTATGGAATTCTCCAGGCTAGAATACTGCAGTGAGTAGCCATTCTCCATTCCCCAAGACCCTTTCTCCTGCAGGTCCAGGAGGTGAGCGGTTTCAGGTGAGAGCTCCCTTTAGGCTTGCCACTCTGCCTTGCCCTGTGTCCTCTTGTGGCTGAGAGAAAACAATCCCCCTTTCTTCTTCTCATAAAATCAAAGTACTATCTGAATAGGGCCCCACTCTTATGACTTCACTTAACTGTAATTACCTCCTAAAGACCCCATCTCCAGACACTGTCATACTGGGGGTTAGAGCTCCAACATACAAACTGGGGGGGTGTTAAAGTGCTGCACTCAATATGATAGCAAATTTGGAAAACTCAGCAGTGGCCACAGGACTGGAAAAGGTCAGTTTTATCCCAGTTCCAAAGAAAGGCAAGGCAAAAGAATGTTCAAACTACCGCACAACTGCACCCATTTTATATGCTAGTGAAGTAATGCTCAAAATTCTCCAAGTTAGCCTTCAATAGTACGTGAACCAAGAACTTCCAGATGTTCAAGCTGAATTTAGAAAAGGCAGAGGAACCAGAGAACAAATTGCCAACATCTGTTGGATCATAGGAAAAAACAAGAGAATTCCAGAAAAAACATCTACTTTTGTTTAATTGACTATGCCAAAGCCTTGACTGTGTTTTTCACAACAAACCGTGGAAAATTCTTAAAGAGATAGAAATACCAGACCACCATACCTGCCTCCTGCAAAACCTGTATGCAGGTCAAGAAGCAACAGTTAGAACCGGACATGGAACAATAGACTGGTTCCAAATTGGGAAAGGAGTACATCAAGGCTGTATACTGTCACCCTGCTTATTTAACTTATATGCAGAGTACATCATGCAAAATGCTTGGCTGGATGAAGCACAAGCTGGAATCAAGATTTTCAGGAGAAATATCAATAACCTCAGATATGCACAAGATACCATCCTTATGGCAGAAAGTGAAGAGGAACTAAATGGCCCATTGATGAGGGTGAACAAGGAGAGTGAAAAAGCTGGCTTAAAACTCAACATTCAAAAGATGAAGATCATGGCATCTGGTCCAATCACTTCATGGAAAATAAATGGGCAAGCAATGGAAATAGTGACAGACCTTTTTCTTGGGCTCCAAAATTACTGTAGATGGAGACTGCAGTATGAAATTAAAAGATGCTTGCTTCTTGAAAGAAAAGCTATGACAAACCTAGATAGCATATAAAAAGCAGAGATTACTTTGCCAACAAAAGTCCATATAGTCAAAGCTATGCTTTTTCCAGTAGTCATGTATAGATGTGAGAGTTGAAGCATAATGAAGGCTGAGCTCTGAAGAACTGATGCTTTTGAACTGTGGTGTTGGAGAAGACTCTTGAGAGTCCCTTGGACCGCAAGGAGATCAAACCAGCCAATCCTAAAGGAAATCAACCCTGAATATTCTTTGGAAAGAGTGATGCTTAAGCTGAAGTTCCAATACTTTGGCCACCTGTTGGGAAGAGCTGACTCATTGGAAAAGACTCTGATGCTGGGAGAGATTGAAGGCAGGAGGAGAAGGGGACAACAGAGGATGAGGTGGTTGGATGGTATCACCGACTCAATGGACATGAGTTTGGGCAAGCTCCAGGAGGTGGTGATGGACAGGGAAGTGTGGTGTGCTGCAGTTCATGGGGTCGCAAAGAGTCGGGCTTGACTGAGTGACTAAACAACAGCAACGAAAGACTCCATCTCCAGACACTGTCTTATTGGGGGTTAGAGCTCTAACATACAAACTGGGTATGGGATGAGGGAATAATTCAATCCATAGATATAGAAGATAAATTGCTAGAATGGAAATGGAGTTGCTCATAAAATCTCCAAATAATTTAGAGTTCCAGACCCAGAAAACAGGTAGGAGCAGAAGGCAGCTAGACAACTAGAAACATTCCCAAACTATGCCCATAACCATTCTGATGAGGCCCCACTGCTACCCTTGGATACCACAGCTGAGGCTGTCAGCCCTGATACCTAGAAAGCCAAATGCCAATGTCATGGCCACTGCCACCATCAGCAGCCTAGGAACTTACTTTCCCTGTTTCTGTCCTAACTCAAAATCCCAGACATCTGATTAAGAAGTCTAGGTCAAAAGGCAGCACCTTATATGCAGGGGATGTTGGTAAAGCAAGATTTTTTTAAGGTTCTACAATGCAAGGAGGGCTTCCCTGATAGTTCAGTTGGTAAAGAATCCGCCTGCAACACAGGAGACCCTGGGTCGATTCCTGGGTCGGGAAGATCTGCTGGAAAAGGGATAGGCTACCCACTCCAGTATTCTTGGGCTTCCCTGTGACTCAGCTAGTAAAGAATCTGCCTGCAATGTGGGAGACCTGGGTTAGATCCCTGGGTTGGGAAGATCCCCTGGAGAAAGAAAACGCTACCCTTTCCAGTATTCTGGCCCGGAGATTTCCATGGACTGTACAGTCCATGGGGTCACAAAGAGTTGGACACGACTGAGCAACTTTCACACACACCGTGCAAGCCAGGCCCTACCTCCCACCAAGACTCATATGCTACGTGGTTCCCTAAACACAGGAACAAGGCTCAGATGCTAGACAGACACACCTCCAAATGCCAACTACCTATACAATTATTACAAAGGATAAGTTAATAGTCTGGCCCATATACATAACTAAAATAAAAGTTCCGTGAAAAAAAAAAAACAAAACACTCTCATCATAGCCATGAACTCTAATATTGTCTATCTCACCTATATTATATAATTAAAAACTTCTGACCACAAACAAGTAAATTTATTTTATAACCTACTAGATCCTGAATTGTGATATGGAAAACACAGGACTAACATTAAAGTCAGGAGACAGGAAAAACATTTAGGAAGTTATCCAAGTGTCAGGCAGGAAAGGATTAGAGTGTGGGCTAGGGCTTTAAATGTGGCAACAGAATACTGGAAACAGATATGAAATGTTTGGAAGGAGAGGTATTGACATGACTTCTTTTTTTTTTTTTTTTTTGAGTTTTTTTGATGTAGACCATTTTTCAAGTCTTTATTGAATTTGTGACAATATTGCTTCTGATGTTTATGTTCTGGTTCTTTGACCATGAAGCATGCAGGATCTTAGCTCCCAGACCAGGAATTGAACCTGAAACCTCTAAATTGGAAGGCAAGGTCTTAACCACTGGATCACCAGGGAAGTCCTTAACAGGACCTCTTGATTAATGAATGTTGGTTGGGGTTACGGAGAGAAAAGACTAAAGATCAAATGCACAATTTCTAGTCCAAATAAAAACTTATTTCTTAAACAGATTAGATTCCTTTGCTGAAAATGTGGTTACATCATTAGTTTGCCTAACAAATTTTCAAATACAAACATTTGAAATATTTTCAAATAAATATTTGAAAATTTTATTTATTTTATAACAAAATATTTTCAATAAAAAAAAGAGTAGGAGTCTTGGACCAAGTAGGAAACCCTGAGTGAAAAACTCAGCACAAGGGGCCAGACGAAAAAAAGTTCAAATTGATATTAGACATCTATATTGTACCGCCTTTCTGGGAAAGAGGAATTTCAGAGAAAACTTCGAGAAAGATTTTAACCAAGGGGGAAAATAGTTAGAATAGGAATAAAAAGGAAAGAAAATCTTAAAGTAGCTTAACACACGGCCAGTATTTTTGTTGTTTGTTGTTGTTCAATCACTAAGTCATATCCAACTCTTGCGACCCCATGGACTGCAGCACTCCAAGCTTCCTTGTCCTTCAGTATCTCCTGGAGTTTGCTCAAACTCATGTCCACTGAGTCAATGATGCCATCCAACCAACTCAACCTGTCACCCCTTTCTCCTCTTGCCCTCAATCTTTCCCAGCATCAAGGTCTTTTCCAATGAGTCTGCTCTTCGCAACAGGTGGCCAAAGTATTGGAGCTTCAGCTTCAGCATCAGTCCTTCTAATGAGTATTTAGAGTTGATTTCCTTTAGGATTAACTGGTTTGATCTGCTTACTGTCTAAGGGACTCTCAAGAGTCTTCTCCAACACCACAGTTCAAAAGCATCAATTCTTTGGCCTTCTTTATGGTCCAGATTCAGCCTTCTTTATGGTCCAAATCTCACATCCATACACGATTACTGGAAAAACCATAGCTTTGACTATGTAGACTTTTGTTGGCAAAGTTGTTGTCTCTGCTTTTTACTATGCTGTCTAGGTTTGTCATAGCTTTTCTTTCGAGAAGCATCTTTTAATTTTATGGCTGCAGTCACCATCTGCAGTGATTTTGGAGCCCAAGAAAATAACATCTGCCACTGTTTTTAGCACTTTATTGCCAATATTTTTAGTACTTTTTATTAATGTAAAAATACTCTAAAATATAGGAATTGGTGCACGGTAAATTGCCTCAGTTGTGCCCAACTCTATGGGCTCCTCCACCAGACTCTTCTGTCCATGGGATTCTCCAGGCAAGAATACTGGGGTGGGTTGCCATGTCCTTCTCCAGGAGATATTCCCAACTCGGGAATCAAATCCACGTCTCCTGTGGCTCCTGTATAGCAGGCAGATTCTTTAGAGTTGAGCCACCAGGGAAGCACAAAATGCAGAAGTATAAAATACCAAAATGAATTTATTCATGAAAGATTATAGAGAGAAAAGACATGGAATTTAGCCTTGTGAAAAATTTCCCACAAATCAGTTGTGTAAGCTTAACTTATATGTCTATGACATGGCAAAAAAAGGAAAGGGGGTAGATGCCATAAACTGTAGATCAGCCAGATGGAAGTTATTCCTGAACAAAATATAAGAAGAGATCATCACATGGCTAGCCTGTTTGCTTTCCTGTGTTTCTCCTCTACCAGGCTGAGGGCCAGGAAGGAAGGAGCTATGGCTTGTTCTTCTTTATATCTCTGGTGCACAAAGTACACAGAGAGGTACATAGTATGTACTTAGAAATATTGGCAGGAGTGAACTGGACTGACCCAAGCAAGTTCATTAAGGATAAGCCTTGTGAGCCAAATATTGAAAAGTAAACTGAAGTGAATAACAGATTGGAGACATTTATAAGTAATTTCAAGGATTTCTGATCCATGTCCACTGATAGAAATATCTTCAGTGGCATACACCTGGGCTGTGTACTGAACTGTTCTGGTTTAATGACTTTTACTAAATGCTTTTGGAAAATCAAGATGGTTTGTACAACAAATATACAAATGATTCAGTATGGGAGGTAAAACTAACAGATAACTGAGCCATGATTAAAAAAAAATAAAACTAGAATGAACCAAACTTAATAACAACAATAAAAATGTAACAGAGATGAATAGAAAGCCCTGCAGCTCAGCATTAACAACCAACAGACCAACTGCATTAGGACAGGATCAGGAAATGTAAAATGACTAAGACTTCCAATTCTTTCTCTAAGGCTGACCAGAAAGCTTGAAGTCACTCCTTCTAAAAACTACTTAGAAATTCTGGATAAAATATAATGTATATCCTTTTAAGGGCATAGCTGAATTTGCCCCCCAAAATGTAAGGAAACTATCTCAGGACCAAAGTCAAAGAAGTAAATGAAAAACAAAGTAAAAACGTATGAGGGAACACTAGGACTACCCTAGAAGTGTAGGGGATAGGAACAGAATGCTAATGTCAATAACCAGGGTTTGGTCCAATGAGTGAGTAAGTGAAGAAACTGAAAGTCACTCAGTCCTGTCCGACTCATTGCGACCCCATGGACTATACAGTCCATGGAATTCTCCAGGCCAGAATACTGGAGAGGATAGCCTAGCCCTTCTCCAGGGGATCTTCCCAACCCAGTAATCGAACCGGGGTCTCCAGCATTGCAGATGAATTCTTTACCAACTGAGTTATTAGGGAAACACTATATGAACTAGGAATTTAGAAATCAGATCAGATCAGATCAGTCACTCAGTCGTGTCCAACTCTTTGCGACCCCATGAATCGCAGCACGCCAGGCCTCCCTGTCCATCACCAACTCCCGGAGTTCACTCAGACTCACGTCCATCAAGTCAGTGATGCCATCCAGCCATCTCATCCTCTGTCGTCCCCTTCTCCTCCTGCCCCCAATCCCTCCCAGCATCAGTCTTTTCCAATGTGTCAACTCTTCGCATGAGGTGGCCCAAAGTACTAGAGTTTCAGCTTTAGCATCATTCCTTCCAAAGAAATCCCAGGGCTGATCTCCTTCAGAATGGACTGGTTGGATCTCCTTGCAGTCTAAGGGACTCTCAAGAGTCTTCTCCAACACCACAGTTCAAAAGCATCAATTCTTCGGCGCTCAGCCGCCTTCACAGTCCAACTCTCACATCCATACATGACCACAGGAAAAACCATAGCCTTGACTAGAGGAAGATTCCTTATAAGCCTTGTGCCTGTAAGTACTATCCTAGTAAAGTAATGAACAAAAAAAAGTTATATGCACCTATCAGCATAGGGAACAACAGGAAGCATGTCTGCACTACGGGTAGGAAAAGAAAAAGTCTTCTTGCAGCCTTTGTAACCATTGAATTACTCATGTGCATAACTGAGGTATAAATTTACACTACCCAATTGGTCTGCAAGTCTCAGTTGCTGAAATTCATATAAAAAGTGGTTTCAAGCTGATGACAGCCTTGGGGTAGCAGGAAGAAGCAAAAATAAATCTAGTCCTAGTGACATGCCCTTAATGCTATAGAATAGGATTCCAAAAGACCTAGTTCCACTGAAGATGAGCTCACAATCCAAAAACAAAACCCACAAAGGCACAATCTACAGAAAATAGTCAGTAGGTATAATAAACATCAGGTTCAGACCTACAAGAGCTTTAGATATAAAGACTATACAAAAAACATGTTTAAATACTTAAAGTAATAAAAAATAATAGAATAGCAAGATGCTATGAAAAGCAAGGACAGACAGAAGAAAAATGACCAGACAAAACTTCTAAAAATGAGAATATAATCACTGAAATTTTAAAAACTTAATGTAAGGGTTAAACCAATTAGGCATAGGTAAGGAAACACTTGGTGAGTTAGGAGAGATTATCTGAGGAAATTATCCAAAATGCAGCAAAGAACAATACAAAGATAGGAAATACATATTTTTTTAAATCTAAGAAATAGCAGTGAATGCAAAGGAAAATGAATATGAGTTATAGAAGCAGACACTAAAGAGAATGAAAGAGGGAACCTGTTCAAAGAACAGTTGAGAATTTTCCAGAATTGATGACAGACCTGATTCTCAGATTTAGGAAGCATGAGTCCTAAGTAGGATATATAAAAATAAATTCACACGGAGACATGTCATTATGAAGCTACAGAACACATAAACAAAGTAAAGCTCTTAAAAATGATACAAGAAAAGACACTGCATGAAAAAGAAAAAGTAATTAGACTAAAGCAGACTTCTCAAAAGCAGAAGTTAAAAGTGATGGAAAGAGATCTTCAAAGTATCAAACAAATATAACTGTCAACCAAGGATTCCAAACTCAGCTAATATATAAATCAAAAGAAATCTATGCTGACAGAATTAATCATTAACAGACCATCTCAGAAGAAGCCACCAAAGGACGTACTTCAGGAACAAGAAAATGAAACCAGAAAGAAGAGAAAAAAAAGACTGCACTGAGCAAAGATCTGGGAAAATATGAGAAAAATCTTAACATTCACTAAGTTTCTTTTATAAAATAACAATAATGATAATTGATATGAGTCATATAAAAACAATGTGAAATTAAAATAGTGGGCAAATCAGACAAAATAGGAGGAATGTGACTAAAGTTAATAATATAGATTAGAAGATTAGACAGATTAATTTTATTTTATTTTATTTTTTAAATTTTATTTTATTTTTAAACTTTACAAAATTGTATTAGTTTTGCCAAATATCAAAATGAATCCGCCACAAGTATACATGTGTTCCCCATCCTGAACCCTCCTCCCTCCTCCCTCCCCATACCATTCCTCTGGCTCGTCCCAGTGCATTAGCCCCTAGCACCCAGTATCGTGCATCGAACCTGGACTGGCAACTCGTTTCATACATGATATTTTACATGTTTCAATGCCATTCTCCCAAATCATCCCACCCTCTCCCTCTCCCACAGAGTCCATAAGACTGTTCTATACATCAGTGTCTCTTTTGCTGTCTCGTATACAGGGTTATTGTTACCATCTTTCTAAATTCCATATATATGCGTTAGTATACTGTATTGGTGTTTTTCTTTCTGGCTTACTTCACTCTGTATAGTAGGCTCAAGTATCATCCACCTCATTAGAACTGATTCAAGTGTATTCTTTTTAATGGCTGAGTAATACTCCATTGTGTATATGTACCACACCTTTCTTATCCATTCATCTGCTGATGGGCATCTAGGTTGCTTCCATGTCCTGGCTATTATAAACAGTGCTGCGATGAACATTGGGGTACATGTGTCTCTTTCCTTTCTGGTTTCCTCAGTGTGTATGCCCAGCAGTGGGATTGCTGGGTCATAAGGCAGTTCTATTTCCAGTTTTTTAAGGAATCTCCACACTGTTCTCCATAGTGGCTGTACTAGTTTGCATTCCCACCAACAGTGTAAGAGGGTTCCCTTTTCTCCACACCCTCTCCAGCATTTATTACTTGTGGACTTTTGGATCGCAGCCATTCTGACTGGTGTGAAATGGTACCTCATAGTGGTTTTGATTTGCATTTCTCTGATAATGAGTGATGTTGAGCATCTTTTCATGTGTTTGTTAGCCATCTGTATGTCTTCTTTGGAGAAATGTCTATTTAGTTCTTTGGCCCATTTTTTGATTGGGTTATTTATTTTTCTGGAGTTGAGCTGTAGGAGTTGCTTGTATATTTTTGAGATTAGTTGTTTGTCAGTTGCTTCATTTGCTATTATTCTCTCCCATTCTGAAGGCTGTCTTTTCACCTTGCTAATAGTTTCCTTTGATGTGCAGAAGCTTTTAAGTTTAATTAGGTCCCATTTGTTTATTTTTGCTTTTATTTCCAATATTCTGGGAGGTGTGTCATAGAGGATCCTGCTGTGATGTATGTCAGAGAGTGTTTTGCCTATATTCTCCTCTAGGAGTTTTATAGTTTCTGGTCTTATGTTTAGATCTTTAATCCATTTTGAGTTTATTTTTGTGTATGGTGTTAGAAAGTGTTCTAGCTTCATTCTTTTACAAGTGGTTGACCAGATTTCCCAGCACCACTTGTTAAAGAGATTAGACAGATTAATTTTAAACTTTATGAAGTCAAGTAGGCTTATAAATTTTTAATGATAACCATTAAAAGAAAATAAAGGTAATATAAAATTTCCAGATAAGAAGTGTAGAAAATAAATAAGAAAAAGGTGGTCAGCAAAACAGAAGGTAGGAAAAGAGAAAAAAAAGACAAAGAAAAAGGATAAATAGTATGTAAATATGATAGAACCAACTGTAAATATCAGTAATCACTAAATTGACTGAAATTTGGATAGAAAATTAAAAGTCATCTATATATCATTTACAAATAGAAACTAAGATGTGAGACCATGAAATTTTGAAAGATGGAAAACTTGTAAATCAACTATATTTCAGTAAAAAATAAAAATTAAAAGATGGAAATTACATTTTTTATGTCCTACTCAGTGTGGACATTCACACATTGTATCGTGATTGTATCAACGTATTTGATTACTGCATGCTGCCTCAGACCCTGTGGTGCTATTATGTAAGATTATGTCCATGTACTGTGGGCTTTAGATATGGGCCTATATGCTTTTCACTTATTTTTTAAACAGAGTTTAAGATAAAGAATTGTTAGACATGGAATCCATCAGGGCAAAGGATTAAAGGAAAGATTCTCAGGAAGATGAAGCAATTCCAAACGAATAACATAACCTCCAAGTATACAAGAAACGAATTGACATGAATTACATGAATATATATATGGAAGTCTTTATACATCTCCATTGGTTCTTGATAGATCAAAAAGAGAAGAAAAAATTCTACGGATATAGCAAACTTCAACCACAAAGTCAACAAGCTTAAACCGAAGGACAAATATGGAATCCTGCAGAGAAGTTAATTAGCTATTATAAGACTTTAAACAATCTGAAATTGTTCCTGGAATCATGCATCAGGTGGAGAGACTGGTCAAATGACCTCTAGGATCCTAACTAACTCTGGGGTTGTTTAGTCTAGTTTCAATAAATATTTTGCTCAAAGGTTTAAAATTCAGGCTTTTTTTTCCAAAACTGGGTAAAACTCTAGGATGAGTTATAGCTTGAGGTATAAACCTCAACATGCCCACTGTGTTCCACTTTGAGTTTGGAGTGGGGTGGGGATCACCAAGCTAAACCCAAAGAAAACTCCATGGGTGTAGTCCAAAGGGAACCAAATCAAACGAACCAACAATTTTGCACAAATTCCCATGAGCCAAAACCACTGAATTTCACTCAGCAACAAAGACCTATATTAGACGCCCCCTCATCAGCTGGAGCCAAATTTTCCTAAACCTCAGACATGTCAGGCACTATTCAGTTTGCAAGATGAGCAAAAGGCTAGATTTCAAAAGAATTAACTCAAAACTATTCCAGTTTCTATAACATTTTGGAGTCTTTACAATGCAACATTTTGGAGTCTTTACAATGGAATAAAATTAGAAGGAATAAATCACACAAGGCCCCAGTACCCTCCGCCAGGCAGCAATATTTCCTCCCAGAAATTCACCATGGGGAAAAGAAAAAGAATTTGTGTACTGATGTTCAACAAACAAATGACAGCAGCATTCTAGAAGGCAAAAAAATAAATAATAGAGCACACATTGAAATAATATAATGGGCTAAATTTATAACTAACATATTTACAGACAGATTTGGTCCAAACATGTATATACAATTACTGTTCTACTGTTATAAAAACAGATAAGGACAAAAGGGAGCCATCGTTTAATTGGTTCATAGAGTAACTACTTGTGTAGAAAACAGTTCTTTGTGTACTCATGTATGAATTTACATTGAAAATTTATGATATCTGAGTGTCCCTTTTTAGAGAGTCTAGTTAATCTATTTACTTTGTATCATTTTTAAGGGAAGCTTTAGGGAGGTATTATCTTCACTGATGCTTACGTTGTCCCCTAGGTGGGGGGCCTGGGAAGGGCAACAGTGGGGAGAGGGAAAGATGGATGGAAGAAAAATTAGCAGAAGCATCATCTGTCCTGTGAGCTTCTAGATCCTTTGGCTTTTCCTTAAATTCCTTTCTACTTTTGTACAAGTCATTCCATCTCTCTGTAATGCCACCCAGAATTCGAGATCAGTCTTAAAATCTGTGCACAGACATCATATGGCAGGATTTCTTTTCTTACCAGAAAGCTATTAATAACTTAATGGTATGTCATACAACTCAAGCATCCCAAATAAAGCAAATACAGTTAGTTTTAATTCCCCCAAGCAAACTATCAATTCCTTGAGAGCAGGCATGGAACCTCAGTGTTTGTCAGGACCAAGTACCACTACACTTCCCCAGCTCTTCTGTTGAGTATGCACTGGTTTAGACTGGGCTTCAAACAACTTAAAGTCTAATAAGATAAAGAACAGGGTGGTGGGCGGGGGGGGGGGGGGGGGTGGGGGCAGGGGGAGACAATTAAAACAACTTCAACACAAAATCCACTGAGGCGTATATAAAAATAGAAAGGAAACGGGTCAGGTGTTTTTTAGTGGGCAGACTGTGCTTATTGGTAGAGGAAGACAAGACAGGCTCATCAATGAAGATGTTAACCTAAGAACCAGAAATGGGAGAATGCACTATAATAGGCTGAGGATCAGCTAAAATTCCTCCTTCCTACTTTGACAGCTCAAGACTAGAAATAACTGGCCATTAAGCAAGCAGTTTTGTTTGTTTTTTTAACTAGGGCAGGATAAGACGGAGTGGATACAAGTAATAGATGAAGGTAACTACAGAAATAGACATTCCACAAACATGCATTTAAAACCCATTTTCCCAAGGCACCGTGTTATCAGGAAAGATGGGGAGTGTGAGGGGCAGTACAGGAGAGGAATGCAAAGATGAATGGAAGGCAGAGAACACTTGTCCTTAGTATGTTCACCGTACAGGATACAGACGGACAGGGAAGACTGCATGATAAGGGCCATGTATCAAGTACCATAGGTACAGCAGGAAGGGTATAAACACTCCTATCCGAGAGAACCAGAAAAGTTCTTAATAAGTGACTTTTAACAGTAACTCAGGACAATTTGGGCTTTCCAGGTGGTGCAGTGGTAATGAATACGCCTGCCAATGCAGGAGGCTCAAGAAACTCGGGTTCTTTCCCTGGGTCGGGAAGATCCCCTGGAGAAGGAAATGGCAACCCACTGTAGTATTCTTGCCTGGAAAATTCCATGGACAGAGAAGCCTGGTGGGCTACAGTCCATGGGGTCACAAAGAGGCCAACACGACTGAGCAAACGAGCGTGAGGCAGGACATTTTTACATAACATTTACATGGCTCATAACAACTGAGCCATTAAAATAAAAATTTGACAACCTGATTTGAACATAATTGCCATTACAGTGAAAGAAAGATTTCTATATCAGAGCTACTTCTCCATTTCGGAATAAAATACAATTAGACACAAAAACAAAGCTCTTCATTGTTCTGTTTACAACAAACTGTCAGCACCAAATATTTCATACTAGGAACTGTGTTCTGTTTTGTCGTTTCATTTTCTGGCCCTGGTTCAGGTATATTTTCATGTGTAGAAATAGCACCTGATGATGTACATTTCCATGCTACAAAAAGTAGGAGAGAACAACTCTCAACTTTAAAAAAACAACTTGAGAGTCTTTTCTTGTTCACTGAACAGTAATTGACTTTTCATTTTTCTCTCTTCTCAGCTCCCCTCTCTTCTTCTAATACTCATATCATTCAGCAAAACACAAGCAAACAAAAAGCCCAAAGCCAACACTCCATATAGAACGTCAGGGCGCCTGGACGAGGAAGGTGGGAGGTCCACCAGACCTCACTCGCTTCCCGTTTCAGAGTCGGAGCATTCCCCTTCCCGGTCCTGCAGGGAACTGGAGAATCAGCTGTTTCACCCCTAGTTTCTCTAGCCTGGAAATGCAATTTCTGGCTTGGTGACAAATTCCACTGGAACAAAGCCAACAAACAGCATGCCCTATGGATTCATTATAATGGGGTTTTTAGCCCTATTGGCATTACGTGCGCATTCAAGGGAAAGGACATCTTAGAGAACGGTGAACCTAGTAAGAGCTACAGGTTCAGAAGCGTAGAGCTGGGAAAATTCACTGCCTTTGCCTTTCAGAGGAAAGAAGATATGTTCCTGGAGGTGAAATAACACAGTTCCGTCCGTTCTCTCGTGCCCCAGTGCAAGGATGCTGACCACACGCCAGGTACTCACGGAGGAGCTGGGAATGCTGCAAGGAACCAGACGGCAAAGGACCCTGTTCTTGTGGCACTCACATTCGAGCTGACAGGAGACAGACCATAAATAAGAGAAAGATAAGAAAATGTGAGGGCTATGACGAGAATGAAAACAGAGGGATGTCTTCGAGAGAGTAACCAGATACGTGACTTCAGACTGGGAGGTCAGAGAAGCCCTCGGTGAGGAGGTAACATTTAAAGTGAGACCCAAGTGTCAAGAAGGAAGAACACCTAGGGAATGAGACCACAGACCCAAAGGCAAGAATAACCTCTTCTTACACTAGGAACTGAAAGAAGCCCACTGAGACAGGAGCCAGGGGAAGGAAGGAATAAGTCTGAGGGGCCAGTTGTGCAGGCTTTGTAAACAACGTGAGCGAATCTGGGCTTTATTCAAAGTTCACCGAAGAACCTTTGCAGTACTGTGATCAGGGGGATGATTAGATCTGCTGTACATTTTTAAAGGCTCATTTTGTCTACTGAGTGGTGAATGGTCTGTGGGAGGGCAAGAGAGCAACTGAGAGGAAAGTCGCTGAAATACTGATTAGGGCAGCCGCAGTCAAGCTGGTGACTTGCTGACGGGCATGAAGAAAAGGGCAATCAAGAGTGACTGGAGCCACTTACAGAGATGAGGGCAGCTGAAGAAGGGCAGTTACGGATGAAGATTACGAGTTCCTTCGAATGTGCTACCTTTTAGACGACCGTTAAATATCCAAGTGGAGATGTCAAGAACATGATTAGATATAGAAGTCTGGGGTTCTGGGAGACATCAGAGCTGGGATAAAGATCTGACGGCCAATGATACAAAGATTATATTTAAAACCATGGGAATGAATAAGATCCCAAAGACATCAAAAAGAGAAGAGTTTGTCCAAAGACGAAGCCACCAGTGTTAAGGGCTCTTGGAGGAGAGAAGGCAAACAGACAAGGGACTGCCAAGTGAGTCAGGGAACAGGACAGCGTGTGAGTCCATGTGGATCCTCTAGGAAGGCAACACCAGGATGGGACTAGATATATGGAAGATACAACGGAGATGGGATGAGGAGGAGGTGAAGAAAGCTTCAGGCCTTTTGTGGGTCTGACACCTATGAAAGGGGAGGAAGATGGGAGGTGGGAGGAAGAGCTTCGGGTCACAGTTCAGTTCTAAAGAAGGCTTGGCCTGGCCAATGGGGACTTCCTGATCCAAAGTAACAGAAGAACCTTGTGTAGTGAGACTGTCCCAGTTCTAGTACCCCCTTCACGCTCACTTACTGGCTGGGAACACTCAGGAAGTCTGGGCTTTGTTCCCACTGTAACAGATCTAAGAGCATGAGAGCTGGAGGCTGTCACTCAGCTATCATCCTGAAACATACGCTCATGAAGGGAGCCCCTGGGGGACACCTCCATAGCCACCACACTGTGATGGTACAAAAACGAGTGGTAAAAGACTCCAAGAGGAAGAAGCAGTTAACCTTCTCAAATGCTGCTTAGACATCAAGTAACACAAGAATGGGCACGTGACCACGGTTTCTCACAACACGGAGGTCATCAATGACCTCAACAAGAGCCATCTCGGGAGGGCAGAGAAGACAGAAGCCCAGCTGGAGAGGGCCAAGGAATGAAGAGAAAGCGAAGGAGTGCAGACAAGAAGACAGACAACTCTCTTCAGGTAGTGTTGCTGGGAAGAGGGAGTAAAGAAGTGGGAAACAGTTGAAAGGGATATGAGTAAACGAAGTAACATTACTAGAACATACTGGCGAGGATAATCCCTTTAGATTTGAAAAATCAGTGATGTTGCAGGAAGAAGAAAATTCCAAGTGCCGTATACTTGAGACAAGAGAAGAAGGCCTCAGAAAACAAACACAGGATTAACCTTTGGAAGGGACACGGGAGTCTAACCAGAAGAGGAAGGAAACCAGAGAGTTAGGCACTGATGCAGGCTGGCAGATTCTGGAGTGGGAGAATGAGGTAGGACCTGTCTGACTGGGTCTCTTTGCTCAGTCAAGTATGAAGCAGCTGAGAGTAAAGGGAAGGGAAAGGAACATAGGAAGTTTGAGGAGAATTAAATGGGGAAATAGTGGTCTCTGAGAGTAAGACGGCAAACATACCAGGAAGGCGTATTATGTCTTCGTGGCCATAGTATGTCTCTCTTTGAAGCATGTGGGTATGAGTTTAGAGTAAGATCCATCAACACAATTAATGCTTTTCTCTAGCAATATTTAGGGGCCTAAGGGTAGGCGCAGAGTAGGTGGCTGATTAGGCTTCACAAGAGAAGGGGTTTTGCTGAGTACATGACAGGGAAAGAGGTGGAAGAATTTATGGTGTTTCTTGGCCATGGCTCCAACCCCCTGTGATGGTCGTTACAGTGGCTGAGAGGCTACAGCTCCTTCAACTTTCCAAACTCTTAGAAAAACTTCTTCTCTTTTCCTCTGCTTGGGCAACCTCTGCACTTGCGCTTCCTTTGTTACTAATGAAACTCACAGATATCAAAGCTTATAATGCAAAAATCTGCTGCATAAGTTTATTTTTGTTTTAACTGAATTTAATGAAGTTTTTAAAATTTTGTTCTTTTATAATGAGGATTGGATTTTAAGACATCATTGAATTTAAATATCTTTTCTATGGATGGCAGATGAAAGGACCTTTTGATAAAAATAAACAAAAGAGCTCAACATGACATCTTCTTAAGTCTTTGCTAGGATGATAGAGTAAGTCATTTTTGCTAAGGTATTATATTTAGCTTAATAATTCTATCTAGATCTCAAATGCACATAAAATGGTAATTTTTTTAAAGAAAAGATATCATCACATTAATCTTTTTTGGCAGTTTGCCCAAGGTAGGTGCAACCAGAAACTCCCCATTTATTTGAGCAAATCTTTACACTTACATACTCTCTTCAAGGGGCTTCCCAGGCGGTAAATGGTAAAGAACTTGCCTGCCAATGCAGGAGGCCAAAAAGAAGCGCGTTTGATCCCTGGGTCAGAAAGATCCCCTGGAGGAGGGCATGGCAAACCCACTCCAGTATTCTTGCCTGGAGAATCCCATGGACAGAGGAACCTGGTGGACTATAGTCCACAGGATCGCAAAGAGCTGGACACGACTGAAGTGACTTAGCACACACGCTTGAACTAGCTTCATGTAAAAATATTTGGCCAAAAAGATGCTAGCATTTACACCCATCCTGTGCCAAAACTGAAACCTTTTAATCAGCAGCTTTCTATTATAATCTTAAAGCTATGGCTTACTTTAGAATGATTCTTAATTCTTAAATAAACACAACACCAAGGTAAGTACTTGAAGAAAATATAAATGATTGTTTGTGCTCAGAGATTTGAATTTCTTGTCAAATCCCCAAGTTTGGCAGTTTAAGCCCACGGTAGTATCGTAAGGGGTTCCAGGCAACAAGGAGAGAGAACGGCCAAGAAACGCTGGCCTTCTCCCATGACCCAACCGCCCACGCTAGGAAAAATGACTGGGAAGCACATTTGTCAAGAACAGAACCTTCTCTACAGAACCACCACCCAAAACCCAAACTATAAACAGCCACTCATTCAAAGGTCCTATTTTTAACAACAAGAACACCTGAATTATAAAAATGTATGTTTTTTTCTTCTCCGAGCTCCTAAAAATCAACTGCATTTTAAAAGTTTGTGTATACCTGAGACCACGAAAAAAAAAAAAAAAAATTACAGGCTATCATTCTATGAAGTTTTAATGATCCAAGGATTCCCAAAGGGACTGTTACAGGGCTGTTTCTTTATTTTCAGTATTTGAGCATGAAGACGTGAAGCTACACTTTGAGGAAGGTGCTGTGTTGGGAAGATTTTCACCGCCAAGCCAGCCGTGCAGAAGCAGCATGCTGCAGCGATCAGCGGTGCCCAGAGTCCAGAATCAACACGCTGCAGCTGCAGACGACAGCAGCCCAGCAGCACGAGGCCAAGAGCCAGAAAGTGTGACAGGTCACCGCACAGAGGGACCCGGAGGACAACGGACAATGAGGAATGCGTGGTGGACGCGCTGGGGGCAGCAGAGGACCCAGCCCCCCACACAGCGCAGGCAACAAAACCACGACTACGGCAGCTCTGGGGACGGACTGACAGGGCTGACATGATGTAAAAACTAGGTCATTATGAGAAATGAATACCAACTCCTCATGTCAGGCTCTTCAGAAAAGAAAGAAGCTAAATTGGAAACTTTGATGAGCTCATATTTTAAAGAGAATACTTAGTTGTGGGCAAAGGAAGTTTTATTTTTTTTCAAACAGGGCTGAGGATTATAACTAAAATTTGAATTTCTTATTCCTTAACATCAAAGAATATCAATCTTTCCATCTTTCCTGGGTAACAGAGAAAAAGAAAAGTTATTCTCTTTTGAAGTATTCAGATGAAAGTGCCAGGTGAGGAGGGAGCACTGCTGATAATTTGTGGTTGATCAACCTTATCTGTCATCAACATGATTAATGTTAAGGTGCTTTATTACTGTGAATATTCCTGGGAAAACAACGAAATCCTGGATCACTCATATTATCATACCTGGAAAACAGTAGGGTGGTTAAGACTATGTATCCTGGAGCCAGGTTGAATCCTGGCTCTATCACAGCATAGTCCTGTGACCTTTGCAGGTTACCCAGTGTTTCTGTGCTTCGCTTTCCTTGCCCCTAGAACAAGGATATTATTTATACTTACTTCATAGCAGAGGTGAAGGAATTAATTACGCCACATTAAATCATTGTATCAGTGAGGATCCCTACAGGAAATAGATGCACACACTACTCATTGAGAGTCTTTTTACAAAGATGTGGGACATACAGAGGAGCCCACAAAGAACACGCTGAGACCTGCAGCTTGTATCAGTGGATCTGATATCACCCCCTAGGGCTTACACAATATCAATACAAAGGGAAAGGAAGGCAACTGGAATCCAGAGGAGAGGGAATTATTGAGAGCAGGCTGCCTGAAGAAGTAACTCATCTGATCAAAGTGACCTTGCAGGGAAAATCTGGGGGGAAGCGACCTCAATGTCCCTTCCCTTCTCATCTCCCACTGGGGCTTTCCATTGGCCAAAACTGCCCAGCAGCTTGGGGGCAGGAAGCATGTTGATGAGCCCAAAACCTGTCCAACAACCAAGACAGAGACCAGGTAGCAAAGGGAAGACAGGAGGCCTGGAGGCACAAAGAGACCCAGCTCAAGCACTTTCAGGCACCAAAACCATCTGACAGTTTTAAACATCCTAATTTCCACAAATACACATTAACTGTACAATAATTAATTATGTCATACCAGTCAGTACCAACTGAAGAACAGATCTTCTACACACTGCAAGATTAATATACCCAAACTTTCACTTTGACCTGATACAGACCAGGGATCAAGAACTCCTTATTTATTCAATTTTATTATGACCCAAGATAAAGGAACTATCCTAGGAACTAGCTGAAGCGTGTCTCAGATTGCCCAATAAGAATCTGCTACGATATTTTGCACTCAAGCCAAAGCCATAAAGAGAAGTGAGGCAAGGGACAGCTGGAGACGTATTCTCCTGAGCCTGAGCTTCTACAAGAGAACAAGTGGAGAGTCAGGAGGGGAGGGGAGGACTGTATACAATCTGGATTTTCATTTATTGTGAATAAAGACTGTCTAATTATGAGATACATCATTGTAAAAAAAAATGCTTGGAAATAGTCACCTGAAACCTGCTTTCTTATCTCATCACTTAGAAATGTACTGTAAAAGGTATGAAAATTTTCAGATTATGAAGAGATTAACTTCTAAATGCAAAATGTAAGAATTAAACATCAGGTCATAAAATGCTGTTCTCACACAGTTTAGTGATAATGTACATTTCCATATATATTTGGTCACAAAGCCAAATACAATGCCAGTGTCATTTTAAATGTTGTTAACAAATCACATTTTTATTATCTAACTAAATTCAAAGTGCAAGAAACTATGCCTCATTTGATAAGTGAGGAAAAGTCAAAACGTTTCTTTATGTAATTAGAATATTATTAATTTTTATTAGAAATAAATGTTATAATGTAATATTTACTAATATAGTTATATAGCCTAGGATAATTCTTCCTTTTAATCTATATGCCAAATTATTATGTAATTTAAAACATCCCTAGAGGGATTTTCAGTATTGTGGTGAAAGAGAAAATTAATCTAAAAGGGTGATAAACACTAGTGTAATAAGGAAGAGCCTTTTGTATTTATTACAAGTTAATCACTAAAGGGATATTGCCTATAAGCTTAGGCTATACATAACGGCCATCTCTGGGAACCCTGTTTCGCAGGTAATGAGCATTAAGCTAAAACACCCAGAAAACTCCTGACCAGGCCAAGCTGTGAATAACTGCAGGGAGGAAAAAATAAACGCATCCCCTCCGGAGGCTGATGGGAACCAGGAAGTGTTTGACTTTACTTCCGCCCCTTTAAGTATAAAAGGAGCCTGGATTCAAACTCAGGCAGGATGGTTCTTCGGGGGCGTGAGTCCACCATCTTCTTGGCTAGCTGACTTGCTGAGTCAAGTCATTATTCCTTGCCCCAACAACTCATCTCTCAATTACTGGCCTCTTGTGCAGTGAGCAGTATGAGATCAGACTTGGTAACACTAGTATAAAGTAATGATATAACTAGATAAAAAGGCAGAGACCAACTTAAGTTTTCCCTGTAAGACCTCAAACAAGGGGCTTAAACGCCATTCTGTAGACAAGTCCCTGAAGGGTCTCAGCTGGGAAGGAATAAGATTGGTGGAACAGCTGACAGTGATGAAGCTGGCAGGCAAAATGACCTGGCCGTGTGAGCGCAAGCAGGAGGCCGGCTGGAAAGGCAGATGGGCAGGGACCTCGCGTGAGCAGGAGCCTGAACTGAGGGTAAGGTGGGGAACGGGCACACAGTGCAGACAAGAAGGAGAGGCTGTTATGGGGACAGAAAGAGGAGGAGGAAGGGCGGAGGAGCAGACAGGGAAGAGAACTGGACTGCACTGGTTACTGACAAAACACAGAGGGCAAGGGTACAGAAGGACTCGAAATAACCTCCAAGTCTCAAGTATAAACACTGCTGCGTGCCGTTTATATGAGAAGGATCAGGAGGAGGGGCAGATGGGTGACTGCATCAAGCTAATAAAACAACAAAGAGAGGACTTCTCTGGGGGGGTACAGTGGATAAGAATCTGCCTGCCAATGCAGGGGACACCAGTTTGAACCCCAGTCTGGAAAGATTCCGCATTTTTTAGTTGCCTCGGGCAACTAAAGGCCCATGTGCCACAACTACTGAAGCCCAGGTGCCCAGAGTCTGCAATCTGCAATAAGAGAAGCCACCGCAACGAACAGCCTGTGGGCCACAACCAGAGGGAAGCCCCCGCTCGCCGCAACTAGAAACAGCTCACACGCAGCAGCGAAGACCTAGCACAGCCAAAAACAAATATATAAATAAATTATTTTTTTAAAAAAACAGAGAAGACATCATCCAGACAGAAATGACCAGAGGCAGAGGGAAATGCAGAAACAGGAGAAATCCACTGATGAAGATGTGAACTCCAACCAAGAAAATAGACAGATATATCACAGCAACAGGGGCTGGAGGTAGGGCTGCCAGATCCAATACAGGATGCCCAGTTACATTTGAATTTCAGATAAACAATGAATAATTTTTTGGTATAAGTACGACCCAAGCAACATTTAGGATGCATTTATACTAAAACTTTATTCATTGTTTATCTGAAATTCAAATTTAATGGGGTGTCCTCTGTTTTCATTTGCTGAATCTGGCAACCCCAGCTGAGGAAGTGAAGAAACAGATGAACTTCTGAAAGAGGCAGACTAAACTGGAGACAAAGGCCTAAGTGGTAAATTAGCAAAAAGAAACATAAAACTAAAGGAAATGAACCTATGTTCAAATTTTTTAAGACCCCCTAACTTCCCCAAAGTAACCCCTACCATTCTTTTCATAACGTGATGGCCAAATGGAGACATGATAGACTTTGGCTTAGTTTAAGGTTACGGTACTAGACCATTCAGAATCATGTTCTAAAAGAACTTTATTGAGGAAGTCTCACACACTTGCTTTTCCATCCGTACTTCCAACCTTAGAGAGGCTGAAAACAACAGGGAAATAGCCAAACAGCTTTGCAATATACTGAAGCTGTGCTATATGACTCACAGTTCAAATAAAATGGGTCTCACAAAGAAGAATGATGGCTTTATCACTGAGATGTTTCCTGAACCTCCATTCATTACTTATTTTGTCAAGTAATCTCCAAGGGGAAGTATTTTTAGCGTACCTACACTTTCATACGTTGACTGGAGGCTACTTAATATACAACCCTATTGTACTCTGAAACTATTCCTTAAAGGAGATGCAATGTGTGAGGTGAAACAGAAGAGTTAGACTCAGTATTTTTTTTTCATGAGAGAACAGTGTGCTGTACTTAAAATATATATAGGCCTGACTTTTAAAAGTGACACAAAGGTGGTGGTAGTGTAAGAGCATATGAGACAGAGTGGTCATAAGCGGTGCAAGCATAAAACACCATTGCCCTTATCAACCACACAAGGCAAGTCAGTACATGGCTGGACTCTGACAAGACCCACCAGGAGCCTCTTTAAAGCATGTCTGAAGCAAGACACAGGCAGAGACGTAGGCAAGAGAAGGAAGGGAACTCTTAAAACACCACTGAGTCGTGTCCGACTCTGTGACCCCATGGACTGTAGCCGCCAGGCTCCTATGTCCTTGGGATTCTCCAGGCAAGAATACTGGAGTGGGTAGCCTTAACCCTCTCCAGGGGATCTTCTCAACCCAGGGATCAAACCTGGGTCTCCTGCATCACAGGCAGATTCTTGACCATCTGAGCCAGCAGGGAAGACCCCAGAGATTTTAGGACCTTCCTAAATTAGGTCCCATGGTCTTCCAGCTCCTGACTGATGCTTGTGTATGTTTTAGGAGGTGAATTATGAGGCAGGGACTCCTGGCTGCCTCCCAGCAGTCCTTCTCCCCTCCTTCTCAGTAACCAAGCCCCAGATGTTAGCTGGGCACCTGGCCTCCCAGCCCAAAGATTCACATTTCTCTGCCTCACATACTGCCTGGTGTGGCCATCTGACTGAGTTAAGACCTAATGAAATCTAAGTGGAAATGTCATGTGGGAATGCCAACTGTTCTCTCTAAGAAGCAGTGGCTGCAGTCTTCTCCTCCTACTCCTTCCTCCTGCCGGGAAGGTGTATCTCTGGGCCGCCGTCTTGTACCACTATGTGATGTGGTAGGGAAGGTGGTCATGGGGATGTTTGTTGGTCATTGAGCTGGACTGCCTACCTCCAGGTTTCCTTTATGTGAAGTAATAAATACTCATATCTTTAAGCCATATTAAGTTTTTCTGTCACTCACAGATGAATTAACACCTCACTTATTCAAATACAGTTGAATCACCATCACTGATTCAACTATACACACACACACACACACACACGTAAAATATACCAAAGTGTTTACAGCCTAACACATGATAGAAACCCAACGCATGTTAGTTCTTCTTTATTTGGTATGACATGACTACAATCAACCCAAAATATACAGACATCTGTTCACTTCCCATTATTAGATAGAGGAGGTAACTATTGGACACCGCAGAAGGACACAGCCAAAACAAGCTTTGTTCTTGTTCTTCACCTTTTAAAATCACCCTTGAAAGTCATCAAGTCTTCAGTATCTTACAGGTATCTTCAAATTGATTTGGGTTTCTATTTTTGTTTTTCTTTTTTAAATAATTTTATATTATTTAGGGCTTTCCTTGTGGCTCAGCTGGTAAAGAATCAACCTGCAATGAGGGAGACCTGGGTTCGATCCCTGGGTCAGGAAGACCCCCTGGAGAAGGGCACGGCAACCCACTCCAGTATTCTGACCTAGAAAACCTGTATAGCCCATGGGTGGGCAAAGAGTTGGGCACAACTGAGCAACTTTCACTTTCATTTATTTATCTTTGGCTCTGCTGGGTCTTTGTTGCTGTGTGGGCTTTTCTCAAGCAAGGGCTACTCTCTACTTGCAGTGCACAGGCTTCTCATTGCAGTGGCTTCTCTTGCTGCAGAGCACAGGACCCAGAGCACGCAGGCTCCGCAGCTGCAGCTCCTGGGCTCCGGAGCACAGGCTCAGCAGTTGTGTCACACGGGCTTAGTTGCCCTGTGGTTGTGGAATCTTCCCAGACCAGGGATCAAACCCATGTCTCCCGTATTGGCAGGCAGATTCTTTACCACTGAGCCATCAGGGAAGCCCCTGACTTTCTTTAATTTGCTGCTTATTCAAGGCAGAGGTTTATCTGTCCAGCTTGTTGCTTCTCTTGATGCCCTCTTCTCTGGCATCTCCAACATCTTGTCCTTTAGCAGAACTTCTCTCCACCTCCAAGTGGTACACAGGCAGGGCTATCAGTGAGTCTGGGGGAATACAGGTAAAGAGGGTATCCCATCCTCTAGTGATAGATTTGTCTGGGAATAGGCATGATCCCAGAATCCTCACATGGGCATTTTATTAATGCTAGCAGGAAAGATAAAGTCCTATCTGAAGGTTGTGGTTTTGCAAACCTGTAACCTTGGAGCTGCCAGCCACATGGAGGAAACTGAGACTGAAGTCAACACATTTCTAGACTTTCGAGTAATGTAAGCCAATAAATTTCTTTTTCTTTGATTTGAGGTGGGTTTTTAATCTCTTGTCATTGACAAAGTTCAGTAGACTAACATTAGATGGGTCATTTTGCATGGTTCAATGACATATTAAGGATAAAATAGATTGAGAAACTTCAGAATCAACAACCTTTTAGTATCTGCATTGGTTATCTTCTTAGTACTGTAAAATTTTTATTCATATTACTTATATAATATTACTAATATTAGATGGAAACTGGGAAATATTTGGAGTTATAACTTTAACTAATGTAGATATGAAACCATTGGCATGATTTCCATCCTTCTAATGGGAGGCTACAGTCCACGGGGTCACAAAGAGTCAGACACGACTGAAGCAACTTAGCATGCACACACAATTCTACTTAAAGAAGCCGATCATGTTTTTACATCATATCAACATACAGAAAATAGTTTTGGTGTGCTACTTAAGTGTTTCATTATTCTGTTCGCTTCCTTGGAAATTCAAATTTTACGGACGTGATATAAACATTCCCTCTACCAGAAACAAACACAGAGCACAGCAACTTTCAGTAACAATTTCTCCCACTAAAGAAGCAATTCCATTTTTAAAAGTAGCAGGCAGCACAAGTTTGTTACTTAAAACTGGATACTTCCTACTTGTAACAGTAATTCTGATTTTGTCTCAGGGAGAAAAAAATGTTGGTGGTCTCATGGTAAACTAACCAAACTTAAAAATAAAAGAAACACTGATTTTCAAAGCTCCTAGTGTTTGAGAGTGAACACAAGTTAGTAAATATACATTTGAATTTCTACAGAGCCATGGATGAAGAATATTTTATCTATGAATAAGAATAGTTCCTAATTCCTAACATATTTGGCTATGCACCTAAATTGAGTGAAAATACAGACACTCCTAAGTGAAAACATACTGTACTTCTTTTATCATTTAGATTGAGGCAAAACAGGGTCTCATAAGAGATAAATATTCTTAACAAGCAAATAAAGAATTCCGCCACTGGGGTTTTCTTTTCATTCAACTCTTTAAGCTTTTATAACAAAGTTTTTAGTGTTCTGAAAGCCTTTTACAGCTACAATTATATGAACAACACAATTTAATTAGCATGCATTCAGTGTATGGCTCTATAGTAGGAATTTTCATTAATTAAAATAGATGGAAAATACAAAAGCATTAGCTGTAAACAATTTGAGGAACCAAGAATCTAATTTGCCTATTGCACAACAAAGAAAAACACATTGCAGTTAGGTGAATGATTTTGGCTCGCGTAGCAATTACATGTTTATCTAATAATTTCAGACTTCATTCATTTTACAAATATTCAATGGGTGCGGGTCAGCATTGTTATTGGTGCTTGGGAATCATCAGTGAATAGAACAGAAGATTCCTGTCCTTGCGAAGCTGACATTCTAGCAGAGGAGACAGATACTGTACAACACAGAGCATAGGTAAAGTATAAAGGTCAGATGGTTCTATGGGAAAACATAGGACGTGTAGACTAATATGGGGGGGTCAGTGGTAATGGGGGAGAGGGCTGGGCTGCAGTTTTCACTGAGACAGTCAGGGCATACCTCACGAGAAGGTGACATTTGAGCAAAGACTTTAAAGAACTGTCAGTGCGAGCTATGCGGGTATTGGGGGAACAGCATTCCAGGAAAATGGCTAGGGCAAATGCTCTGGGCTGAAGATTCCTGGACTGTCAAAATCTGAAGCCTAGTGAGCAAAGCAATGGCACCCCACTCCAGTATTCTTGCCTGGAAAATCCCATGGACGGAGGAGCCTGGTAGGCTGCAGTCCATGGGGTCGCGAAGAGTCAGACGCGACTGAGCGACTTCCCTTTCACTTTTCACTTTCATGCTTTGGAGAAGGAAATGGCAACCCACTCCAGTGTTCTTGCCTGGAGAATTCCAGGGACGGGGGAGCCTGGTGGGCTGCCGTCTATGGGGTCGCACAGAGTCGGACATGACTGAAGCGACTTAGCAGCAGCAGCAGAGCAAAGAGGGGAATATGAGAAAATTTGGGCCTCTTTGTTTACAAGGGGGAAGCAGACCTTGAAGGCCTTTTTGGTTGGGCTTGTTACATACGTGTGAGGCCAAAGATATAATGAAAATGCAGGGCCCCTTGTTCAAAAAGGAAAAAGTGCTATATCAAAGATATTAAAATATAAAGCTTTCCCTTAAAAATATTTAGTACTTAGAGTGATTATTTATAATTAGATGAATAATTGTAGTACATGAGTAATGATTAATTTTCAAATTGTAAAAAAAAGTATGTTAGTTTTATAATTTTATATAACACAAAAATAATAATACTTTATTAGTAAATCTTGATTGATCATACAATTGTCCTGACTAGTTTTTCTACATATTCATTTATTAGATCATAAAAATTTGTATTTCTGGCAATTTCATTTTCAGTTGATATAACTGAAAACTCTTAGCAAATTCAAGATCATAAATAATTTTTCTTTCAAAGGTTTTCCTTCTTGTGATGATAACTTTTAGGATCTGCTCTCTCAGCAACTTTGAAATATACAATATAGTATTGTTAATTATAGTCACCATAGTAGGCAGAGGTGGTCAAAATGGCCAGCCTTTAGTTGTAAAATAACTAAGCTATGGGTATGTAATGCACAGATAATTTTTAATTTTGAGAAAGATATTTCTGCTGATGCAACTGTTGGTGGAGTTGTTAACAGTATTTCAGAAGCTGTGACAACAGTGAAAAAAATTTCCTATAAATTATTTCAAAATGTAAAATTTAGTGTATCTAAGCTGATGAATCTTATAAAACAATTTCACTGGAAAGATTTAATTCTTCATACAAATCAGTTGCATTTTACTTTGAATTTAATTTCAAATGCAAATATATACAATGCATTTTAATGTTTCCTCTGACATCTCCTGTAAGTCATGGAGGTTGAATAAGAAACTGTGTAGATTTGTAATTTGTACATAATTCAAAACACATGTTTATACATTTGATCACTGTATCTATGATTACAATGAAAAATTTAAATTCGTCTTCAGTGAGTGGTTCACCTGAAAATTCATAGGAAAATAGTGTCCTTTTCTGTGGAATGTGATCCTTAAATTTAACTCCTGTTTCTAAGCCCACAGACAGTTTCTTTACCATGTTGCAGCAGCTTTCAATAATGTGAATTCTAACCTCTCAGAGAATTCCATCAACTCTCTGATACACTTTATTGCAATGTTCATATGTCCATTTTTAATTAATTAATTATTTTTATAGCTGGAAATAGCCTTAGAGATCAGAAACCAGTGTGTGGTAGAAAACTTCCCAATCATGAGGAGCCTTGGAAACACAAGTAGAGCCTTTTAAAGAGGGGGCAGTGCATGGGTGTCCTCTCTTTTTTTGGCTATACTGACAGGATGTAGGCTCTTAGTTACCCGACCAGGGATTGAACCTGCGCCCCCTGCAGTGGAAGTCCCTGTCTGCTTTTATTTTGTAATATCTTACTTATAAAGCCTGCAGCCCGAGTGCCTGCAGTTCCTGTCCTAGGGCTCAGGCTGGAGGCTTAAATATCAGATGCTGCCAAGACCAGCTCTGGGGATACAAGGGCCAGCCAGCCTCGCACGGCTGTCTGGGTGCTGCTTCCTCGGGAGGCTCCTACTGTCCCGAGTGACCATTCTACAGATGTTGTGGCGGTCACCCTCGCTTATGTAGGTCCCAGTTCCAGCATACCCACCCAACTTAGGGCCCCACAGGGCCCTGGACTATTCCCAGGTGCAGCTGGCCAAACGCTACTGTGTGGGCGCTGCCCACGATGCCCAAGCTGAAAGGTCAAGCGGGATGAAGACTGAAAGGTATCCACTGATTCCGTGACAGGAACATCACTGGTGAATTTACCTAGGTCGATTTTTGTGAAATGGGAGGGGATATGTAAACACAGCTGTGTGATACAGCAGTTTAAGGATCAAAGGACTATGAAAGGAAGATCTATTCCAGTCTCAGTTCCACAGCCTAATTACTATGTGACCCTGCAGAAGGCAATTAAATGCTCAGAGCTCTGGTTTTCTCATCTAAAATGGGAAATCATATCTATCTACCCACACGGTTATGGTAAAAACTAAGTGATATAATACATGTGGAAGTGCTGTAAGGTTGGCAAAACTCTATATAAAATGAAAGGTGCTCACTGTTACAAGTAAATCTGTTCATGTTATTTAGCGAGAAGTACACTAAAAATCCGACGCAAACCACATGGCCGATAATAGGAAAGGCCAGATTCACTGAGAATGATGGAATTTCTGCTAAAAGAGCTCTGCTCCAAGGAAAGCAACGTTCAAGTGAGGAAGATATTTAGATCTGCAAGTGATAAAACACTAGATAAATTTACTGCCGTATTTCCCCAACAATTTAAACAACATATTTTTTAACTATGGTTGTGCTGTTTGCCACAGTCGATTATAAATTCAAATAACCATAGTAAAAAATCTTGCCAATTATAATCAATCACTGCACATTTGTCTAGGGAGGATTCTCCAGAAGGCTTTGCATTCTATTTGCTTTCTTTGTCTATCATTCTTTGGGAGGATAGAAAGGTGAGTAGTAATAACCAGGAATATCTCTGGATCATCTGTAAATGCATCCTCAAATCCTGAAGTAAAGATCTACGGTAAAATTGCAAACTTGTGCCTCAGATCAGATCAGATCAGATCAGTCGCTCAGTCGTGTCCGACTCTTTGCGACCCCGTGAATCGCAGCACGCCAGGCCTCCCTGTCCATCACCAACTCCCGGAGTTCACTGAGACGCACGTCCATCGAGTCAGTGATGCCATCCAGCCATCTCATCCTCTGTCATCCCCTTCTCCTCCTGCCCCCAATCCCTCCCAGCATCAGAGTCTTTTCCAATGAGTCAACTCTTCACATGAGGTGGCCAAAGTACTGGAGTTTCAGCTTGACTTATGCCTCAGGAGAAACCAAATCTAAAAACAGTCAAGGAGGGGGGAAAATCCATAAAGAAAAAACATTCATAACTTGGTAAAACCCTGAACTGGAATGAAAAATCTTTTTCTATAAAAATGTTGGTGAGGAGCCAAAAATGGATGATAGCTAATAGTTCTGAGCACATACTATGTACTGGGGCATGTGCATTTCATGTATAGTTCACCTGCTCATCATGGCAAATGAAGTAGCTGTTATAGCATCATTTACAGGTTAAAACCTGAGACACAGAGAGATTAAATAATTTGCCCAAACCACACAGCTATTAAGTATTCAAGTTGGGAACTGAAGCAAGCTTCAACGGCTCCAAAGCTCACAATCTTAATCAATGTTTTATACAGTCTCCCACAATTACTTCTTTCGAGAGCTTTATTAAATTTCTAAAAACTAATCAATCATAATTAATTACTCAATTTAGTCCAAATAGTTTCTGATATCTCTGCTACTTTTTCATCTTCCTATAAAACATTAAATCAGGATGGATCCCCTTCTGAACATGAAGGCTGCCCTAGCATCAGGGTAACGCGTCTTGATTGATTTTATAAATAAACATGACGTAAATTATAAATAAGGGCTTCCCGATAGCTCAGAGGTAAAGAACCCACTTGCCAATGCAGGACATGGGGGTTTAATTGCTGGGTCAGGAAGATCCCCTGGAGAAGGAAATGGCAACCCACTCCAGTATTCTTGCCTGGAAAATTCCATGGACAGAATAGCCTGGCATGCTACAGTTCATGGGGTCGCAAGAGAGTCAGACACTACTCAGCGACTAAACAAAAGAAAACAAAAATTATAAGCAAACAAATACCAATTTTGAATTCAGGAAGTTATATAGATTACATCTCAGATCTCTGGGAAAGATATCATTAAAGACAAATACCACCAGTACCCTCTGTCACTATCTCCCTGTTTCCCAAGCCCTTCCAACCTGTATTAAGCTTTGTACCAAGGTCAAGATCCCAGTTCTAATTTGGTGCATCAGAATCACTTACAGATTGCTAAAACACAGATGGCTCTGATTCAGCAGACCTGGATGGGGTCCAAGAAACTGCATTTCTAACTAGTTCCTAGACTACATTGATGCTGTTGGTCCAGGGACCACACTTTGAGAACAACTGCTGTTGCTCAGTCACTAAGTCGTGTCTTACTCTTTGCAACCCCATGGACTACAGTATGCCAGGCTTATCTGTCCTTCACTATCACCCAGAGTTTGCTCAAACTCATGTCCATTGAGTCGGTGATGCCATCTAACCATCTCATCCTCTGTTACTCCTTTCACCTCCTGCCTTCAATCTTTCCCAGCATCAAGGTCTTTGCTAATGAGTTGGCTCTTCCCATCAGGTGGCCAATGTATTGAAGCTTCAGCTTTAGCATCAGTCCTTCCAATGAATATTCAGCACTGATTTCCTTTAGGACTGACTGGTTTGATCTCCTTGCAGTCCAAAGGACCCTCAAGAGTCTTCTCCAGCACCACAGTTTGAAAGCATCAGTTCTTCAGTGCTCAGCCTTCTTTATGATTCAACTCTCACATCCATACATGACTACTGGAAAAACCATAGGTTTGACTAGATAGACCTTTGTCAGCAAAGCAGCATCTCTGCTTTTTAATATGCTGTCTAGGTTTGTCATAGCTTTTCTTCCAAGGAGCAAACATCTTTTAATTTCATGGCTTCAGTCACTGTCCACAGTGTTTTCGGAGCCCAAGAAAATAAAGTCTGTCACTGTTTCCATTGTTTCCCATCTATTTGCCATGAAGCTACCCCATGCCTGAGGCCAGGGGCGGCGGCCGAGAGGAGCAGCCCCACGTCCAAAGTAAGGAGCAGCGGCTGTGCTTTGCTGGAGCAGCCGTGAAGAGATACCCCACGCCCAAGGTAAGTGCTGCGAGAGCGCATCAGAAGGCAGACACACTGAAACCATAATCAGAGAAAACTAGTCAATCTAATCACACAGACCACAGCCTTGACTAACTCAATGAAACTAAGCCATGCCACCACCCAACACAGGCGGGTCATGGTGGAGAGGTCTGACAGAATGTGGTCCACTGGAGAAGGGAATGGCAAACCACTTCAGTATTCCTGCCTTGAGAACCCCATGAATAGTATGAAAAGGCAAAATGATAGGATACTGAAAAAGGAACTCCCCAGGTCAGTAGATGCCCAATATGCTACTGGAGATCAGTGGAGAAATAACTCCAGAAAGAATGAAGGGATGGAGCCAAAGCAAAAACAATACCCAGCTGTGGATATGACTGGTGATAGAAGCAAGGTCCAATGCTGTAAAGAGCAATATTGCATAGGAACCTGGAATGTCAAGTCCGTGAATCAAGGCAAATTGGAAGTGGTCAAACAGGAGATGGCAAGAGTGAACGTCGACATTCTAGGAATCAGCGAACTAAGATGGACTAGAATGGGTGAATTTAACTCAGATGACCATTATATCTACTACCATGGGCAGGAATCCCGTAGAAGAAATGGAGTAGCCATCATGGCCAACAAAAGAGCCCAAAATGTAGTACTTGGATGCAATCTTAAAAACGACAGAATGATCTCTGTTCGTTTCCAAGGCAAACCATTCAATATCAGGACAATCCAAGTCTATGCCCCAACCAGTAACTCTGAAGAAGCTGAAGTTGAATGGTTCTAGGAAGACCTACAAGACCTTTTAGAACTAACACCCAAAAAAGATGTCCTTTTCATTATAGGGGACTGGAATGCAAAAGTAGGAAGTCAAGGAACACCTGGAGTAACAGGCAAATTTGGCCTTGGAATACGGAATGAAGCAAGGCAAAGGCTAATAGAGTTTTGCCAAGAGAATGCACTGGTCATAGCAAACACCGTCTTCCAACAATACAAGAGAAGACTCTACACATGGACATCACCAGATGGTCAACACCAAAATCAGATTGATTATATTCTTTGCAGCCAAAGATGGAGAAGTTCTATACAGTCAGCAAAAACAAGACCAGGAGCTGACTGTGGCTCAGATCATGAACTCCTTATTGCCAAATTCAGACTGAAATTGAAGAAAGTAGGGAAAACCACTAGACCATTCAGGTATGACCTAAATCAAATCCCTTATGATTATACAGTGGAAGTGAGAAATAGATTTAAAGGACTAGAATTGATAGAGTGCCTGATGAACTATGGAATGAGGTTCGTGACATTGTACAGGAGACAGGAATCAAGACCATCCCCAGGGAAAGGAAATGCAAAAAAAGCAAAATGGCTGTCTGGGGAGGCCTTACAAATAGCTGTGAAAAGAAGAGAAGTGAAAGGCAAAGGAGAAAAGGAAAGATATAAGCATCTGAATGCAGAGTTCCAAAGAATAGCAAGGAGAGGTAAGAAAGCATTTCTCAGCAATCAATGCAAAGAAATAGAGGAAAACAACAGAATGGGAAAGACTAGAGATCTCTTCAAGAAAATTAGAGATACCAAGGGAACATTTCATGCAAAGATGGGCTCGATAAAGGACAGAAATCGTATGGACCTAACAGAAGCAGAAGATATTAAGAAGAGATGGCAAGAATACACAGAAGAACTGTACAAAAAAGGTCTTCATGACCAAGATAATCACAATGGTGTGATCACTGACCTAGAGCCAGACATCCTGGAACGTGAAGTCAAGTGGGCCTTAGAAAGCATCACTACGAAGAAAGATAGTGGAGGTGATGGAATCCCAGTTGAGCTCTTTCAAATCCTGAAAGATGATGCTGTGAAAGTGCTGCACTCAATATGCCAGCAAATTTGGAAAACTCAGCAGTGGCCACAGGACTGGAAAAGGTCAGTTTTCATTCCAATCCCAAAGAAAGGCAATGCCAAAGAATGCTCAAACTACTGCACAATTGCACTCATCTCACACGCTAGTAAAGTAATGCTCAAAATTCTCCAAGCCAGGCTTCAGCAATACGTGAACCGTGAACTTCCAGATGTTCAAGCTGGTTTTAGAAAAGGCAGAGGAACCAGAGATCAAATTGCCAACATCCGCTGGATCATCAAAAAAACAAGAGAGTTCCAGAAAAACATCTATTTCTCCTTTATTGACTATGCCAAAGCCCCTGACTGTGTGAATCACAATAAACTATGGAAAATTCTGAAAGAGATGGGAATACCAGACCACCTGACCTGCCTCTTGAGAAATTTGTATGCAGGTCAGGAAGCAACAGTTAGAACTGGACATGGAACAACAGACTGGTTCCAAATAGGAAAAGGAGTATGTCAAGGCTGAATATTGTCACCCTGCTTATTTACCTTCTATGCAGAGTACATCATGAGAAACGCTGGGCTGGAAGAAGCACAAGCTGGAATCAAGATTGCCCGGAGAAATATCAATAACCTCAGATATGCAGATGACACCACCCTTATGGCAGAAAGTGAAGAGGAACTCAAAAGCCTCTTGATGAAAGTGAAAGAGGAGAGTGAAAAAGTTGGCTTCAAGTTCAACATTCAGAAAACTAAGATCTTGGCATCTGGTCCCATCACTTCATGGGAAATAGATGGGGAAACAGTAGAAGCAGTGTCAAACTTTATTTTTTTGGGCTCCAAAATCACTGCAGATGGTGACTGAAGCCATGAATATAAAAGATGCTTACTCCTTGGAAGGAAAGTTATGACCAACTTAGAGAGCATATTCAAAAGCAGAGACATTACTTTGCCAACAAAGGTCCGTCTAGTCAAGGCTATGATTTTTCCTGTGGTCATGTATGGATGTGAGAGTTGGACTGTGGCTGAGCGCCAAAGAATTGATGCTTTTGAACTATGGTGTTGGAGAAGACTCTTGAGGGTCCCTTGGACTGCAAGGAGATCCGATCAGTCCATTCTAAAGGAGATTAGTCCTGGGTATCCTTTGGAAGGACTGATGCTAAAGCTGAAACTCCAATACTTTGGCCACCTCATGCCAAGAGTTGACTCATTAGAAAAGACTCTGATGCTGGGAGGGATTGGGGGCAGGAGGAGAAGGGGATGACAGAGGATGAGATGGCTGGATGGCATCGCTGACTTGATAGACATGAGTTTGAGTGAACTCTGGGAGTTGGTGATGGACAGGGAGGCCTGGCGTGCTGCGATTCATGGGTCGCAAAGAGTCGGACATGACTGAATGACTGAACTAAACTGAACTGATGGGATTCTGGATGCCACGATCTTCATTTTTTGTATGTTGAGAAAAGAAAAGAAATGTTGAGTGAAGAGCCAGCTTTTTCACTCTCCTCTCTCAGCCTCATTAAGAGGCTCTTTAGTGCCTCATCATCTGAGGTTATTGATATTTTTCCCAGTATTTTTGATTCCAGCTTGTGATTCATCCAGCCCTGCATTTCACATGATGTACTTTGCATATAAGTTAAATAAGCAGGGTGACAATAAACAGCCTTGATGTATTTTGAACCAGTCTGTTATTCCATGTCTGGTTCTACTTGTTGCTTTTTGACCTGCATACAGGTTTCTCAGGAGGCAGGTAAGGTGGTCTGGGGTTTCCATCTCTTTAAGAAGATTCCACAGTTTAAGGCTTTAGTATAGCCAGTGAAATAGAAGTAGATGTTTATCTGGAATTCTCTTGCTTTTTCTATGTTCTAACAGATGTTGGCAGTTTGGTTCCTCTGCCTTTTCTAAATCCATCTTGTACATCTGGAAGTTCTTAGCTCATGTACACTGAAGCCTAGCTTGAAGGATTTTGAGTGTTGCTTTGCTAGCATGTGAAATGAGCACAAATGTATGGTAGTTTGAACATTGTTTCACATTGCCCTTCTTTGGGATTGGAATGAAAACTGAGCTTTTCCAGTCCTGTGGCCACTGCTGAGTTTTCCAAATTTGCTGGCGTATTGAGCGCAGCACTTTCACACCATCATCTTATTAGGATTTGAAATAGCCCAGCTGGAATTCTATCTCCTCCACTAGCTTTGATGGAGTCATGCTTCCTCAGGCCCACTTGACTTCACACTCCAGGATGACTGGCTCTAGGTGAGTGACCACACCATTGTGATTATCTGGGTCATTAAAACATGTTTTGTACAGTTCTGTGTATTTTTGCCACCTCTTCTTAATCTCTTCTGCTTCTGTTAGGTCCTTACTGTTTCTGTCCTTTATTGTGCCCATCTTTGCAGGAAATAGTCCCTTGGTATCTCATTCTATTGTTTTCCTCTATTTCTTTGCACTGTTCACTTAAGAAGGCTTTCTTATCTCTTCTTGCTATTCTCTGGAATACTGGTTTTAGACCACCACCCCGCTTCCCGCAAGCAGGTCCTGAGGCCAGGAGTTGAGTGGAATAGTTTACTTGGGAGGTGAGCCCTGGAAGCTCCCGTCGAGGCAGGGAAGGAAAACAAGCCACTTCAGGTACATGAGAGAGCAGGCACCACTGTGGGCCGCGGGGACTCAGTCTCACTGGTTTTCTCTGGCGGACGGCAAGGAAGAGGCCTTAGCGTTGTCCCCACCGAAGGGTGAAGAGATGCCTTTGTATTTAACACCCTCCCACCCCTGTCTGTCACTGGTTGGAGGGCTGCTTCCTGTGTTAACACCTTGGCACATCCAGCCTCATCTGTTCACAAGTTACAGAAGCACCTTAGGCAGAAGAGTGTGTGGCAGAGAGAGCAACAGACAGCCGCAGAACCCTGCAGCAGGAGGCCATCAACTGAAGGGGAGCAGGGAGTCCTGAGTAGACAGGGCTGGAAAGACAGTGAAAGTGTTAGTCACTCAGTCGTGTCCGACTCTTTGTGACCCCATGGACTGTAGCCCGCCAAGCTCCTCTGTCCGTGGAATTCTCCAAGCAAGAATACTGGAGTGGGTTGCCATTCCCTTCTCCAGGAGATCTTCCTGACCCAAGGATTGAACCTGGGTCCCCTGCATTGGCAGGTGGATTCTTGGGGCACCATTAATTCTGTTGTGATACACCCATATTTCCACTAATTGTAGCCTGAACACTTCTGGGCTTCTCAGCAATTTCTCAACAGAAAAGCAGGTTGCAACAGAAAAAAAAACAAAATCCAAAAGGAAACTTGGAAAGCGATGTTATCTGTATCTACATTTTATGTGAGATCGGGTTCTTAAAACATTACGACACCAGAATGAAGAAGAGAAGTTATCTGCAATCTGCGTGTGACAAGACCTTTCCTCATTTCTTCCCAATATCCTGACACTCACATATTCAGTGTCATTGTGCCCATTAACCCTTGAAGTTAGTTAATGTGACATGTGTGCACGTGTGCTAAGTTGCTTCAGTCGTGTCTGACTCTTTGCAACCCTATCAACTGTAGCCCACCAGGCTCCTCTGTCCATGGGATTCTCCAGGCAAGAATACCAGAGTGGGTTGCCATGCCCTCCTCCAGGGGATCTATCCCACCCCAGGGATCAAATCCGAGTCTCTTATGTCTCCTGCATCGGCAGGTTCTTTACCACTAGTGCCACCTGGGAAGCCCCTTAAGCTGATATACGTTGCTGTTTTTAAACACAGAGCCATGTTTTCAATTGAAAGTATGATTTTTAAAGTGTTATGCATACCTGTGGCGGATTCATTTTGATATTTGGCAAAACTAATACAATTATGTAAAGTTTAAAAATAAAATTAAAAAAAAAATAAATAAAGTGTTAAAACTTTAAGGAAAGTAGTAAAATCACAAAAGCCATGAACGTGCTGTTACAGGGAATTTCGGAGTAGTAGGAAGTGGAGCCAAGTACAGGTACGCATTTATAAACAATGCATCTGTTAAGTGAACTTGCGGCCTGAAGTTGAATAGGTCTGTGGGAGCCAAGGGGTTTTTGTACAATTTGGTGGTTGACCAGCGTGTTCTGTTTGAAAGCCAACTCTGAGAAAAAGAAAACGTTTACTGGCAGGCATGTCTGGGTGAATGTCTAATGAAATTAGTTTTATTGAATTGAGACCCAAGGGGCAGAAGTTCAAATCTAATCATTCGGATTACTGAATTTGCTGAATAGAAGAACATCATAAAACAAATGACACTAAAATATTCATACTTGGGAATATTACTGTATTCTTTTGAAATAATTATAAATTTATAGGAAGTTACAAAAGGAGTACAGAGTGGTTTTGTGTACCTTCACCAAGTTTGAGGAAACTCAAACTTTAACTCAATGGTTAAATCTCGTATAACTAGAGTATATTATCAAGACCAGGAAATTAACATTGGTACAATACATGTGTAGAGTTCTATGCCATTTTATCTCATGTAGATTCAAATAGCCATCAATGCAATCAAGATACAAGACCATTCGATTACCAGAGATCTACTGATGTGTTGACACTTTACCAATTTGAATAAAGTATAGAAAGCTTGCATGCATGCTCAGTCAGTCTTTGTGACCCTCAAGGACTGTACCTACCAGGCAGTCCATGGGATTCTTCAGGCAAGAATACTGGAGTGGGTTGCTATTTCCTGCTCCAGGGAATTTGCCCAACCCAGGGATCAAACCTGCATCTCCTGTGGCTCCTGCATTGGCAGGCACATTCTTTACCACTGTGCCACTTGGGAATCCTTCAGTTCAGTTCAGTTCAGTCGCTCAGTCGTGTCCGACTCTTTGCACCCCCATGAGTAGCAGCACGCCAGGCCTCCCTGTCCATCACCAACTCCCGGAATTCACTCAAACTCACATCCATCGAGTCAGTGATGCCATCCAGCCATCTCATCCTCTGTCGTCCCATTTTCCTCCCGACCCCAACCCCTCCCAGCATCAGAGTCTTTTCCAATGAGTCAACTCTTTGTATGAGGTGGCCAAAGTATTGGAGTTTCAGCTTTAGCATCATTCCTTTCAAAGAAATCCCAGGGCTGATCTCCTTTAGAATGGACTGGTTGGATCTCCTTGCAGTTCAAGGGACTCTCAAGAGTCTTCTCCAACACCACAGTTCAAAAGCATCAATTCTTCAGTGCTCAGCTTTCTTCACAGTCCAACTCTCACATCCATACATGACCACTGGAAAAACCATAGCCTTGACTAGACAGACCTTGTTGGCAAAGTAATGTCTTTGCTTTTGAATATGCTTTCTAGGTTGGTCATAACTTTCCTTCCAAGGAGTAAGCATCTTTTAATTTCATGGCTGCAATCACCATCTGCAATGATTTTGGAGCCCCCAGAAAAGAAAGTCTGACACTGTTTCCACTGTTTCCCCATCTAGTTCTCATGAAGTGATGGGACCAGATGCCATGATCTTAGTTTTCCGAATGTTGAGCTTTAAGCCCACTTTTTCACTCTCCTCTTTCACTTTCATCAAGAGGCTTTTTAGTTCTTCTTCACTTTCTGCCATAAGGGTGGTATCATCTGCATATCTGAGGTTATTGATATTTCTCTGGGCAATCTTGATTCCAGCTTGTGCTTCTTCCAGCCCAGCGTTTCTCATGATGTACTCTGCATAGAAGTTAAATAAGCAGGGTGACAATATACAGCCTTCATGTACTCCTTTTCCTATTTGGAACCAGTCTGTTGTTCCATGTCCAGTTCTAACTGTTGCTTCCTGACCTGCATACAGATTTCTCAGAAGGCAGGTCAGGTGGTCTGGTATTCCCATCTCTTTCAGAATTATTCACAGTTTATTGTGATCCACACAGTCAAAGGCTTTGGCATAGTCAATAAAGGAGAAATAGATGTTTTTCTGGAACTCTCCTGCTTTTTTGATGATCCAGTGGATGTTGGCAATTTGATCTCTGGTTCCGCTGCCTTTTCTAAAACCAGCTTGAACATCTGGAAGTTCACGGTTCACGTATTGCTGAAGCCTGGCTTGGAGAATTTTGAGCATTACTTTACTAGCATGTGAGATGAGTGCAATTGTGCAGTAGTTTGAGCATTCTTTGGCATTGCCTTTCTTTGGGATTGGAATGAAAACTGACCTTTTCTAGTCCTGTGGCTGCTGCTGAGTTTTCCAAATTTGCTGGCATATTGAGTGCAGCACTTTCACAGCATCATCTTTCAGGATTTGAAAGAGCTCAACTGGGATTCCATCACCTCCACTATCTTTGTTCATAGTGATGCTTTCTAAGGCCCACTTGACTTCACATTCCAGGATGTCTGGCTCTAGGTGAGTGATCACATCATCATGCTTATCTTGGTCATGAATATCTTTTTTGTACAGTTCTTCCTTTTAAATCCCGTTACCCTTCCCTGTTTTTAACTCATCAGGTAATGCTTTGTTTTTTGCTTCATTAAACAACTTTTGAAACTCAAGAGAAGAAAAGTTTGTTAGTTATATTTCTGTTCTTTCGCTTGTTCCTTCTTTTGTTCTGATGTTCCAAGATTCATTCTTTTTTCATTTTCCTTCTTTTAAGAACTTCATTTCTCCCTTCTTTTAGGGTAGATATGCTGGCATCTAATTATCAGTCTTCCTTTGTCTGAAAATGTCTTTATTTCCCCTTTATTCCTGAAGGATAATTAATTACTGGGAATAGGGTTCTAGGCTGAGAGTTCTTTTCCTTCAGCACTTGAGAATATTCTGCTACTTCCTTCTAGACGCCGAGCTTTCTGGAGTGGAGTATGAAAAACACTATAATTCAAATTATTTTTTCCATGTAGGTACGATATTTCTTCCTCATTGTTTTCAGATATTTTTGTCTTTAGTTTTCTGAAGTTTAATGTTTGTTTTCAAGTGGATTTCTTTGAGTTTATCCTGTTTGGAACTTTCTCAGCTTCATAAAGTTCTAGGTTTATGCCTTTTGCCAAATTTTGGGAATCTTCAGTCATTATTTCCTTGAATGTTTTTCAACTATATTCTTTCTCCTGTCCTTCAGGACTCTGATAACATGAATGGTGGATCTTTTGCTGTAGTTCTCACAGGTCCCTGGGCATCTTTTTTTTTTTCCAGTCTATTTTCTATTGCCCAAATTGGGTAATTTCTATTGTTACATATTAAAATTGATTGACTTTTTCATCTGACCTCTCTATCCTGTTATTGAACCCACCCACTATATTTTTAATTTCAGTTATTATATCTTAAGTCTAAAATTCCCATTTGGTTCTTCTTTATATCTTTTTTTTTTTTTCACCAAGACTTTATATCTTTTCATTTCTTTCAAACACTTTCATGCTTGCTCAGTGAAACATTTTTTATGATGGTTGCTTTAAAATACTTGTCAGATCATTCTATGATCTGTGTTATAGGGTGGGGAGGCTGATGGTGGTGAACTCCAGGATCCCTGTAAGACTTCCACTGACAACCTGGGTGAGGGGAGAGGGGAAGTTGTTACCTCTGAGAGGGGAGGAAAGTCCTTCCACTCCTTCTCAGATACCACCCTGGCAGCAGTGGAATGGGGTGCCTTGTTATAGCCAGGCTTTGCTGGATGAAGGTGGGGCTGTGGGTTTTTCCATAGTATTTGGATGGAGTAGGGCAACCAGTATTTAAAAATGTGTCTCACTGGGTTGCCCTCTTTCCTGGTGCCTTGGTTATAGAGAGCAGAATTTGGCGGGCACTTTTGTCTGGACTTCCCTGGTGGCTCAGATGGTAAAGCGTCTGTCTACAATGCAGGAGACCTGGGTTCGATCCCTGGGTCAGGAAGATTCCATGGAGAAGGAAATGGCAATCCACTCCAGTACTCTTGCCTGGAAAATCCCATGGATGGAGGAGCTTGGTGCAGGCTACTGTCCATGGGGTCGCAAAGAGTCGGGCACGACTCAGCAACTTCACTTTCTTTACTTTTGTCTAAGTCTACTGGTGTTTCTTGGTTGCCAGTTTTTCTAGCATCCAGCCTGGAATACACCAGGCAACAACAACAGCAAAAAAACACACTGGAAACTCACTGCTGGGTCATTCCTTTAGGTCCTGAGGCCCTCTCACCAGTCTACCCTTTTATCTCTACCCTTTTATCTTTATGTTCTTTTAAATACAATGCCCAGAGTTTTTAGCAGCACTTAGTAAGAGGGTTGCAGGAGATGCAGGTTTGATCCCTGGGTCAGGAAGATCCCCTGGAGAAGGAAATGGCAACCCACTGCAATAGTCTTACCTGGGGAATTCCAGGGACAGAGGAGCCCAGTGGGCTACAGTCCATAAGGTCCCAAAAGAGTCCAACACAACTTAGCAACAAAAACAGCAAGGAAGAGACTTATAGAGAAGTACATCGACTTCATCTTTGTTTGGAGACAGAAGTGAGTAGGCAGAGTTTTAAAGTGCCAGAAATAATGAAGATTTCTAACTTTTCAACCCTTAGATTGAACAGGGCATTGACGTTCACAAAGTCCATTCACAGGCATTGCTTCTTTGCATCTTCAGAACCTGGTAAACTTGATATTATTAGCATCAGCCTTTTCATATGGGAGAACTGGTTCAGAAGGGACATGCCTGACCCAGAGTCACACAATGAGTTACCACAGGGCTGAGGCCAGAACGTGATTATTCTACTTGTTGCAAAATTTTTTCGAGCCCAAGTAGAAGCATGAGTACATGGAGGTGAATAGCTGGCCAATGATATTAAATACTCTTCTGTGGCCCTCCTTGTCTCCCGTTCTGCTTCTCTTGTCTTGAAGGTGCAGGATCTATATTCACTGCTTGTGCTGCAGGAACTGGGCAAGCGATGTGACCCACAGCGTCACCAGCCAGGCCTGTTTTCTAGGGCACAGATGACAGCCCTGATGGGCTAGGCCCTGGCCCCACGGGCAGGTGGGACTACCTGCTCTGGGAGGAAACCCCTCAAACCAAGCCCTGGCCTCCCACCCAGTCAGAGCACAGGTGGACAGACATTCTCCCTGAGGTCGTGACCCTGGGAGCTTTCTTTTCTCCTCATGCTCTTCTTCTCATAAACTGACAGGCTGCCCTTGATATTGTTCACCATTCATGAAATCAAAGGTTAAAAAGCAGTGGTTCACAGTAGATTTTCAAAACCAACCTGGCTGCCTTGTTGCAATGCAGAGGCTTTACCCATCCTGTGGGGCCCACTGTGGGGACCTACATCTTTGTCACAACCCGTCCCCCTGGCAATGTGCACCCTATTCATTTCAGTCCAACCATGTTCTTCTCTAACACTAAATCTCCAAATTTTTCCTAAAGCACTCACTGTACCTGAAACAAATTTCCTACATCTGAAGCTTTTAAGTATAACATAAGATTGGCTGGAACACTGGGATTCTGCAGATTTACGAGTGCATGTGATAAAACCTCCAAAAAATCTAGACCTCAAAGTTTTCTGAGTCAATCTTTAAGTAAAATTCACACTCCAGAATGATGTGCCATGTTCAGTCTGCGGCCTCAAGTATCCCCTCGTAGAGCACCACATACTCCCAAGATCGACACACTCCAGTCTGAGAAGCATAACCCCAGGTAACTTATCAAATAAAGCTACAAACTCTTTTCTATGGTTCAACAGCACACACTAAACACATCTGTGGACTTCCTAAAATTTATCTTTCCAAAAAGTTATTCCAAAACCAGTGAGCAAAAATTAATATGACAGAAGGTAGTTTTTATCTGTTGCTAAACAACAAAGGATATATTTCAGGAAAATAAAGTTTAGAAGAGGCGGGATGTGTTTCCTAGTGGAGACTGCTAAACAGCAAATAACCACAAAGATACAAGTTTAAAGCTTTATGAATTCTCACCACCAGTCCTGCAAATCTGCAGTCATGAGTCATATTACTGATTTGAATTAAGTAGGAAAAGGCATGTCTAAAAATAGTAAGATTCTTGAATTACAGAATTTTGGAAAGAAATATGATTAATTTTATTTAGCTCCAATTGCACTCAGTAACCAGAATTAAGCTACAGTGGGTTAGCCCAATAGAGAAGCTTTAAAGGCACGGTGGAGATGAACTGGATTTATGCTGGGAATTTGTTCCTGGAGACCAATCTTCATCAGGAGTAGGCATTTCCATTTAACATCTAAAGTGGCACAGATTCCATTCACCAGGACTGCCAAGTTAAACAATTCTTTAATTTTTTTTCAATTTATGGGGGTAATTATTATTTCAAATATTATATATAAATGAGATTTTATTGTTACCTTGTATTTTACCATTTCAGAGTCACACAATTCAAGTTTTCAGAAAGCATGAACATACTGCATATGACATATTTAAAGGAAATGAAAATAGTGATTCTCCCGGTTCTTAGTCCAGTGTTAATTTGCTTAATGACCCCCTCCTCTGCAGGTGAATCACAGAGAGGTGTGAGTTTGCCTCCACCTGTCCATCCAACGTTGAAGAACACTTTCCAGCAGAGGAAGAGCCTGGATTACTGACAGTGACCAGAGTCCCTGGTGGTAAGCAACAACCAGGAGAAAAGAGCATTCTCACACCCAGCAGAGCCACTCAGGGACACCCTGCCCACAGCCCACACACCATTCCTTCACCACAGACATGAGGGGAGCCACGGAGAACAGAAACCACGTTCCCAAACAGACGACGGCCCTTGCAACTGACAGAGGTGAGCCCACCCCTGAGAATCACCAAACACCTGAGAAAATTCTGTAGGGCAAAAGCAAGGCACCAACTCTACAAAAGAAGAACATTCACATAGAGAAACTGCATGTAGAAAGAAAAGCCAGTGTTTCCAAGAAGAGATGCTAATTTTCTTTGGAAGGAGAAAGAAGGACATCACACCAATAAACAAGAATAGACGTTTTTTTTTTTTTTTTTTCATTTCCTACAAATGAAAAAATAAAATTGTAAAAGTTATTAATATAAAAGGGAGGTGATAGAGAATATAAAAAGAAAAAAAAATCCAAAAACATCTAGGACAAAAGTGTAATTCCTAAGAAATAAGGTCCAGATAGACCCTGGCATCTCTTCAGCAACACTGCATACAAGGAGACAATGAAGCAATGTCTTCACAGTGATGAGAGAAATTATTTTTTAACCTAGAATTCTATACCTGGCCAAATGGTCATTTAATTGTGAAGGAGAATGAAAGCTTCAGAAAGCTCCTCAGTCTTGAGCACTCGCTAAAAAAATTGTTAATGATGATTACCAGCAAAACTAAAAGAGAACCCAAGAAACAGACATAAGTATAAGAAACAGTGATGAGCAAAGAAACAAATAAAACTTACAGATAAGCTTAAGTAAATGTTGATCATGCAAATAATGACCCAGAATGGAATCATGGGTAGATTTCAACAAGTAAAGTGCTAGGAGAGTAGGAAAGGCAAAGTAAAAGTGTGCTAAGGGTCCTGCCTGAGCAGCAGAGGGCCAGACAAGCAAGAGGGAAGAAGTTTAGATGTTGAGAAAAAGCACAGATGAGCTTAAATATCTGAATTAAATCACAGAGAAGTGTTTACACTTTGAGAGAGAAAATAAAGCAGCAAAAACAACAACAAAGACCACAAACAAAAAGCAAGAAAGGGGAAAAAATAGAGAGTATGATAAATGGGGAAAAAAATAAATAGAGAAGAAGAATTGCTCCAAACACTATTACAGTAACTATAATAAATATAAATAGGTTAAAGTAATTAATCAAATATCAGGGACTCTGAATTTGGCTACGAAGGCAAAACTCTGCCATATTTTATTCACCAGACCTATATTTAAAAACAAAATGACCCAGGGAAGCTGAGTGAAGAGCTTGAGACAGAGAAACTAGATAAAGCCCAACAGGGGGGAAAAAAAAAACACCAGCAAAAACAGTTTCAGGAAAATTGGGATACAAGAAGAAAAGTATTAAAAAGGACAATGAGGAATGTTTCCTATTGATAAATGATATACTTCACTTGAGCAACCTCAATAACAACTTGAGTATCCTGGATAACAAAGCTCTTGCCTGTTATTTTTGAGATCTTGTCATCATTAAGTCGGGTATCTCTGTCAAGTTAGTGAACAAGACAAATAAATCCCCAGCCTTCATGGAGCTTTTGTTCTGGTAGAAGGCTGACAAGCAAAAAACAAAAAACAAACAAACAAAAAAACTAGTAAGGAAACTATATAGTATGTCAGATGCTAAAACAAATATATAGGGAAGGGTGACAGGGAACACAGTTTCAAGTTGGGTACTAAGAACAGATGGCCTGACTGAGAAGGGGATGCACAAGCAAAGGCCTCAAAAGAGCTCAGAAAGCAACTAGGCAGATTTCTGAAGGAAGAGAATTCCAGGCAGAGGGCACAGCAGGAGCCTGAGTGGGAAGTGGGCTCAAGATGGGAGAGGTGGTCAGTAATGGGGGGAATAAATAGACATCCAGGAAACACAAACTGATGTCCCCTCCCCACAAGACACTGGGACATCACAAAATAAAACACACGAGATGAGCTACCTGAAAAATGACACCAACTGAAACATCACTAAAAAGAACAGAATTTTAAAAATATACGACACCCAGTCAAGGAGACCTGAATTTAGAGAGATGCTACTGGACTGTGGCTACAACTAAAATAGCTGCTGCTGCTGCTGCTAAGTTGCTTCAGTCGTGTCCGACTCTGTGCGACCCCATAGACGGCAGCCCACCAGGCTCCCCCGTCCCTGGGATTCTCCAGGTAAGAACACTGGAGTGGGTTGCCATTGCCTTCTCCAATGCATGAAAGTGAAAAGTGAAAGTGAAGTCGCTCAGTCGTGTCCGACGACTCTTCGTGACCCCATGGACTGCAGCCCACCAGGCTCCTCCGTCCATGGGATTTTCCAGACAAGAGTGCTGAGTGGGGTGCCGTTGCCTTCTCCGTAAAATAGCTTAAGCCTATTCAATTATATCTTACCAACTGTGATGGAAGACAGTATAAAAAGAGAAGGGCTTAAATTCAGGGATCTAATGGACAGCATGGTGACTGTAGCTAATAATACTCTTATATGTACCAAATACTTAAATGTTGCTACGAGAGCAAATCTGAAATGTTCTTAGCACAAAAAAGAAATGGGAACTATGTGATGAGATGGACGTGGTAGCTGATACTATGGTGATAACCATTTTGGTGACATCATTTATAAATGTGTCAAAGCAACACATATACCTTAAACTTACACAATGTCATATGTCAATTATATCTCGATAAAGCTGGGGGGAAAAAAAGAGAGAGAAGGGCATGGTTTGAGTAGTATTCATGAAACAGGTACTTTGGAGACAATATGTGTTGATACATTTTTGGCAAGGTTGTGGTTGAGAATGCACTGATCAGTAGACTTGAAAAATGAGTTTGTTCAGCAGATGTATTAGATGAAAATACATCTAATATCCCCCTAAGTATCTGGGGATACTTAGATCATTAAAATCACCCAGTGATTTCAGGAACAGAAAGCCACCTTATTAGTAGTAATTTCCCGTATAGACTCCCTATAGGAGAAGGTGCTTATCTAAGGACTTGAGCATCTAGTACCAAGGAGACTTCACCAACATATATTAATAAAATGGCACTCTGATTTATTCAGAATTATTTATTCTCAGGTGAGTTTGGTTTTAGTAGTCAGCAGCCCAGAACTACCTGGATATGCAGAAACAAAAGGGACCTAAGTGAAGAGCCAAGTTTTGAAATAGAGCTATTACCCTAAGGTAGACTTGGGTCTGGAAAAGGCAATGGCACCCCACTCCAGTACTCATGCCTGGAGAATCCCATGGGCAGAGGAGCCTGGTAGGCTGCAGTCCATGGGGTCGCGAAGAGTCGGACACGACTGAGTGACTTCACTTTCACTTTTCACTTTCATGCATTGGAGAAGGAAATGGCAACCCACTCCAGTGTTCTTGCCTGGAGAATCCCAGGGACGTCGGAGCCTGGTGGGCTGCCGTCTGTGGGGACGTACAGAGTCGGACATGACTGAAGCAACTTAGCAGCAGCAGCAGAGCTGGGTCAATCAGAATTAGGCCTTCCAGGTGTCAGAGTCCTTCATCCGTCTAACCATAGGCGTGAAATACTGTCCTGAGCAAACAGCACTGGACCTAACAGTTAGACGACCATCTAGGACTCTGCCACCACTAGCTACCCGCCCTGAGCAGTGCTACTTAGTCTCTGCAATCCTCGGAGATTTACATATCTTTCAAAATGGGAGTAGTAATAGCCCTTGTATCCGTCTGACCGGTTTGTTTTGAGGCTCGGCATCTAAATCTAAAACACAAGCTGCGAGAAGAGACAGTATCAGTGCTGCCATCGTCACGCGCCCCGCAGCCTGAGTACATAATTGATAGACTGAAGCGCGTGACCACAGTTATCCGAGAATTGAAGGCAAGATGAAAAACCACTAACCCACTGAACAAAATATAGGAAATCCTACCTCTCAGCAACTGGTTTGGCAATGTTTTCAAAAATGGTCTCCTGCTTTGCATCCTGATCAAAAATCCTTTGAAATCTGCAAATGTGAAAACAGTAATTATTTAAAAGCTGAGCCTTCAAACCCTATTGGAGTAATCCATTTTTTTCCTCCTAAAAGCTCTGTAAATTACCCCATATTTACATCACTAGGCTTACCTAACCTAACACAATGTTTGCCCTGTAGCCCCAAACACACTGAGCTCTTGTACCCCTGTATACAAATGGTGGGTAAACAGTATTGCTTTGACAAGATCTGCACAATAAATCCCTCTGAAAAACTGCAGCAGCTTTGAACCAAATAATAAACTGTGTGTTTTTTAGCTCTCAAGAGGAACAGTGTCTGCAATTGGCATCAAATTCAGATCGAGATTAAGTGCATGAAATGGAAACCCAAGAACAGGACGTAAACAGCCAAAGAACTTCTGATGCCTGACCTGCAAGAAAAAGACGCAGCTGTGAAATGCATGATTATTGAACTCAGTTTTAATGTCTTGAATTGAAGTTTATTTTCCATTAAATTCCGCATCCTAGGATCAGCTACTTAATTCTCAGGATAGTTTACTTCATTTTGTTGCTCAAAGTCAAAAGTCAAACAGTAAGTTAAAATAGAGCTGTATTGTAAAGGAAATCTTGATCTGACTGGCACAGCTAGGGGACTGGGGACATAGGATGGTGTCCACTGCACCGTTATTGCAATGGCACCTACCTTAGCTTAGGACAGGATCACAAGCACTGCCAAACACTTGGAGGAGACGCTGAGCTGTGCTGTGCTTAGTCGCTTAGTTGTGTCTGACTCTTTGCGACCCTAGGGACTGTAGCCTGTCAGGCTCTTCTGTCCATGGGGATTCTCCAGGCAAGAATACTGGAGTGGGTTGCCATGCCCTCTTCCAGGGGATCTTCCCAACCCAGGGACTGAACCCAGGTCTCCCACATGGCAGGTGGATCCTTTACCATCTGAGCCACCAGGGAAGCCCCAGGAAGATGCACAACCCATCCTTATACAGTGTGTTTACTCACTACCAGCAAGTATGGCCCCCATTTGAAACATCATGAAGAGAGAGACAGCAAGACAAATGGGGGAAGGAAAGGTGAGAAGCAGGGAAAAGGCAAGGAGAAGGCGGAGAGACAGAGAGAGAGGGAATATAAATATAAGTGGACAGGGCAAAACGTTAATAAATTGGTGACTCTCCCACAAAGGGTAGAGGAGATTTGATTGCATTATTCCTCCACTTCTTCTGCATATTTAAAAGTTCTCGAAATAAAAATTGGGAGGGGGAGGATTTTAGAGCAAAGCCTTTGAAACATACATGGCCTAAGCAGCTTTCAAAGTGGTGTGTGTGTCTGCCCACACCAATGAATTGGGCACCAGTTCAATTAAAGTAGAGATGACACGAAATGTAGGTTTGTTTTCACTACTAAGGAGTTCAGAAGGATGTCTGGAGCTGGGTTAGAAATATAAAATGGAATGAATTTCACTGTCTTTCAACAACATTCATTTCAAAAGATTCCTATAGCATAACAACCACCCTTTTGAAGAAGCAAATAATGAAACTGTATATAAAGAGAGATTGTAAGGTGCTCTGGGTACTCATTTAGCAGACAGGATTATAATTTAGCAATATTTACTGAGTGTGCCCAGAACACGCCTCAAGACCCCAAAGGTGTTTGAGGGCTTCAGATATGAATATTGAGATAACGCGGCTGCTCAAGTGCTCTTTGGAGAACTGCCCACTGTGAAGTCTGAGCACGGACCCAGTGGTGCTTTTCGGTGATGACGATGTTTCTGAGGCTGTTTTGATTCTTTTACCAAGTTGGTGATGACTGAGTAAATGAATTAGTCATTCCCAACCCTACTTCCTTAGGCTTCCCGGTGGCTCAGACGGTAAACAATCTGCCTGCAATGCAGGGGACCTGGGTCTGATCCCTGGGTCGGGAAGATCCCCCTGGAGAAGGGAACAGCGACCCACTCCAGTATTCTTGCCTGGAGAGTCCCATGGGCAGAGGAGCCTGGTGCGCTACAGTCCATGGAGTCGCAAAGAGTCGGACACGACTGAGGGACTAACACAGATACACAGCCCCACTTCCTGAAGGGGAATGACATCTACCATCGTGTAAACCAAAGAGAGAGGAGGTTCAATAAATCATACATTGTGCATTAAACATCAAATATAATCACTCTCAAACATCTTATTTTATATAACACAGTTGTACAATAATCTGGAAATTCATTATGATCAGCTGTCTTCTGAAAGCCACTAAAAAGCAAAATAAAATCACAGAGTTTAAGAGGTTTAATCTAATCCTTTCCAGAAGAAGAAACTGAGACTTGGAAAGATAAAGCAATTTACTCTTGGTCCTGGAGCTAATCTATCGTGTGTCTTGAGATATAACTTAAGTTTCCTGATTCCAAGCAGGTCCTTTAACTTATTAGGAGGTCATGTTATTGCTGTTGTTCAGTTGCTCGGTCATGTCCAACTCTTTGTGACCCTATAGACTGCAGCACACCAGGCTTCCCTATCCTTCACTATCTCCCAGAGCTTGCTCAAACTAGTGTCCATTGAGTAGGTGATGCCATTCACCATTTCATCCTCTGTTGTCCCCTTTTCCTGCCTTCAATCTTTCCTAACATTAGGGTATTTTTCACTGAACCTGCTCTTTGTAACAGGTAGCCAAAGTTTTGGAGCTTCAGTTTCAGCATCAGTCCTTCCAATGAATATTCAGGGTTGACTTCCCTTAGGAGTGACTGGTTTGATCTCCTTGCTGTCCAAGGGAATCTCAAGAGTTTTCTCCAGCACCACAATTTGAAAGCATCAATTCTTCAGTGCTCAGCCTTTTTTATTGCCCAGCTCTCACATTAATACATAACTACTGGAAAAACTATAGCTTTGACTATACGGACCTTTGTAGGCAAAGTAATGTCTCTGCTTTTTAATAGGTTTGTCTAGGTTTGTCATAGATTTTCTTCCAAGGAGTAACCGTCTTTTAATTTCATGGCTGCAGTCACCATCTGCAGTGATTTTGGAGCCCAAGAAAATAAAGCCTGTCACTGTTTCCACTGTTTCCCCATCTAGTTGCCATAAAGGGATAGGACCAGATGCCATGATCTTCATTTTTTGAATGTTGAGTTTCAAGCCAGCTTTTTCACTCTCCTCTTTCACCTTCCTTCATCAAGAGGCTCTTAATTCCTCTTCACTTTCTGCCATAAGGGTGGTGTCATCTGCATATCTGAAGTTATTGATATTTCTCCCCACTATCTTGATTCCAGCCTGTGCTTCATCCAGCCCAGAATTTCACATGATGTACTCTGCATATAAGTTAAATAAGCAGGGTGACAAATAGCCTTGACATACTCCTTTCCCAATTTTGAACCAGTCCATTGTCCACGTCCAGTTCTAACTGTTGCTTCTTGACCTGCATACAGGTTTCTCAGGAGGCAGGTAAGGTGGTATGGTAGTCCCTTCTCTTTAAGAATTTTCCACAGTTTGTTGTGATCTACACAGTCAAAGGCTTTAGCATAGTCAATGAAGCAGAAGTAGATGGTTTTCCAGAATTCTCTAGCTTTTTCTATGGTGCAACGGACATTGGCAATTTGATCTCTGGTTCTTCTACCTTTTCTAAATCCAGCTTGTACATCTGGAAGTTCTTGGTTCACATACTGTTGAAGACTGGCTTGAAGAATTTTGAGCATTACTTTGCTAGCATGTGAAATGAGTACAGTTGTGTGGTAGTTTGAAGATTCTTTGGCATTGCCCTCCTTTAGGATTGGAAGATTGTGTAAGTTTTCCCTACAGTGTTAGTCACTCAGTCGTGCCCGACTCTTTGTGACCCGATGGACCACAGCCCACCAGGCTCCTCCGTCCTTAGTCCATGAGATTTTCCAGGCAAGGATACTGGAGTGGGTTGCCATTTCTTTCTCCAGGGGATCTTCCCAACTCAAGGATCGAACCCGGGTTTCCTGCATTGCATGAAGATTCTTTACCGACTGAGCTACAAGGGAAGCCCATACTCCATTTCAAATGTGGTACATGCTGATTTCTTCTCATCCCAAACTGGCTTCTTCTGGTCTTCTCCATCCTAGTAAGTGCCAACTCCACTTTTTTCAAAGTTCAGTCCAAAACCTTAGAATATATGCTTGACTCCTCTCTTTCCATTGTACTCTGTATCCAACCCATCAGCAAACTGTGCTAGTCTGACCTTCAAAATACACCCAGAAGAACCCAATTACTTCTCAACATTTCCACTAGCTACTACTCTGGCCCAAGCAACCATAATTTCTTGCCTGGTCTCCCTTGGCCCCCTTACAGTCCATTATCTACACATTGGCAAGAATGATCCTGCTAAAACATAAGTGAAATTAGTCTATTATTCTGTTCATAACCCTCCATTACCTTCCCTGAGCACTTCAGGAAAAGCTCCAAAGGACCTGGCCACTCTGTTACCCCTTAGCCTTTGTCTCCCTCCAGCCCTCTTGCTCACTGTCTTCTAGTCACACACATTCCTTGTGCTTCTTCAAGCAAGCCAGGCACTCTCTCATCCCAGGAACTCCATTCTTGCTCTATCCTGATCCTGGAATTCCCATCCCTCACACAGCAGAGTGTCTGGTTTCCTTACCTCCTTCAAGTTTCTGTTATAACGTTCACCTTCCCTGAAGCCCCTGTGAAAAACTGCAGCCATGCCTCCAGTTTGCTGCCCCTCATCCCAGCAATCTTTATTCGCCTTTCCTTACCGTATTTTCCTCCACAGCACTCCAAACTTTCTGACATACACACACTGCCTGTTCATCTTTTCCCACTAAAATGCAAGTACCTGAGAGCAAAAGTTTGGTGCATTCCTTGCTGTATTCCCGGCCATTAAAACAGCACACAGTGGATGGGTAATAAAGATTTACCGACTGCATGAATTTTCTTGGGTGAAAACAGCCTTTAAGATGCTTAAATATTTTATCTCTGAACATACGTAATTTACTAATTTCTTTATTTAAAATACTAAAGCCAATATTTTTTGTTTCTATCATCCTATAGGTGACACAAATTGAAAGTTCTTCCTATTCTCTGACTTGTGGGGATAACATAATGGAAATGGGAAAGCTCAGTGGATGTTGGGAAGCTCATGAAGAAAAAAAATCCCTTAATTTTACTTTTCTAAATTTAATCTTATTTTATGTATATGGATCATACTACACATACTGTATTTGTAACTGAATTTAATTCATTCAGCAATGTAATCAGATATCTTTCTATGAAAATAAATCTTACTTTATTACATCAAATAAAATAAAGATTTTTAATTCAGAGGTTTAGAAAGAATGATCAAGAGATTTAAAAATCATAAGCAAACAGCACTTTTTCAATAAGCATATGTGCAAATATACTGTTTATATCTGCATAACATACAGCATACTTTGGAAATGGCCAAAAGATAGCTGCTGCTGCTGCTAAGTCGCTTCAGTCGTGTCCGACTCTGTGCGATCCCATAGACGGCAACCCACCAGGCTCCCCTGTCCCTGGGATTCTCAAGGCAAGAATACTGGAGTGGGTTGCCATTTCCTTCTCCAATGCATGAAAGTGAAAAGTGAAAGTGAAGTCGCTCAGTCATGTCTGACTCTTAGCGACCCCATGGACTGCAGCCTACCAGGCTCTTCCGTCCATGGGATTTTCCAGGCAAGAGTACTGGAGTGGGGTGCCATCGCCTGCTCCAAAAGATAGGGACATGGCCAATTGTTTCTTAGCCATCAAACAGAATCAAGCTGAACACAATGTTTTAGGAAATTGTGGCTTTGTGGAGACAGGCCTAGCCCAGTTGTCATTAAGTCATAGCTAGTGAGGTATGTAGTATGCTTATACCAGTGGGAGAATGCCACCTTCAGAAAAGTAAGTCATGTATTATAAGGCTACTCCTTAGGGGACAGAATACAAGGCACTGAGGAGCCACAAAGACAAGGTTAGACCTACCTCACCATGCAACCCTGGGCTAGTCCTTCTGCTGTGCTTACTGTAAAAGGAGACACAAGACAAAGATGGGCTGGAGGTGGTGGGAGAGATAACCATGACAGACATAAGGGGGGGAGTTGTGAAGACCAAAGAGAATCTTTATGAGACAAAGTCATCATCATCATCACCATCATAATGAGGAGGGAGGAGAAATAAGAAGTAGAGAGAAATAAACACACAAAAAATATCTGAGGTGGTTCTATCCATGCGCAAGGGCAGGAACAGTCTCAAATTAAGGCCCATGCAGAACATCCTAGAACACAAGAGAGCAATTAGGACGCCTTCAGCAGGACCACACAGAGTTGCTCAGTCGTCTCCGACTGTTTGTGATGCTATGGATTGTAGCTCGCCAGGCTCCTCTGTCCATGAAATTTTCCCGGCAAGAATACTGGAGTGGGTAGCCATTCCCTTCTCATTTGGCCTAGAGATTAAATATGGGTTTAACTTGAGCTCAAACTTCTCCAGAAATTAAAAGTGTGGATTAAAAGAAATTATGCCATCTGAAATTATCCCATCTGGAGAGTAAAGACAATATGGAACAGCCATAATCTCCAAATTTAAGGCCTGCCTACTAGGAGAGTATTTGGACCAAAGGCACTGATGACAATCCAGGAGTGGCTGAATGTTGCTTGAATCTTGCGGTTCAGCACTGTGCCAGAGAAATAAAATGCAACCCATAAATATGAGTATATATGTAATTTAAAATTTTTACTAGCCATATTGTTTAACTGAAATAAAACAGGTGAAATTAAATTTAATAATATATTTTAGCACAATATATTCAACATGTTATCACTTTACTGTGTAGTTAATATGAAAAGAATTATTGAGCTTTTTTATATTCTTTATTTCATAGTAATCTTTCAAAAACCCTTGATATGTCTCATACTCACAGCACATCTCAATTCAGACCAGCTCCATTTCAAGTGCTTAAGAGCTAAACGTGGCGAATGGCTGGTACAATAGACCGTACAGGTACAGAGTGTGCATATGCACACGTGAGGTCACTATGCCTTTTAGGTTATTAAGAAAGCTCACCTATTTAGCTTACAGATTTTTCCTTAAGTTGTCATCTTTAATAAATGTTAGTCATGCACTGAACGTCCTATAAGTGGGCCAAGAAGGAAAAAGATAACACTTGATAAACAGATGTAATTAAAAAAAAAAAACAAAACAAAAGGGTAGGATCTTAGGATAGCGCGTTGGATACAGAAATATACCCCCTTTTTAATTCTGGGGACAGCAGTGAACAGGCAACTTGAATTCTATTTACTAGATAAGACAGAGAACTGTGCTCCATTCTCCCCAAGAAATGATACCGATGATTTCACAGTGGATGTTAAAGCAGGACAAGAGTTACTTCAATAGGAAAACAGAGCTGAAGATGGAAAAAGGAAAGCTTACTTAAATCTGTAGCTTTCTCGCTTATTATTCACAAATCCATCTGCCAAATCACGAGGTAAGATGATTTCCAAGCTCGGTGTTAATTTTTCATCTTCATCTATGGAATAAATCTGCAAATATGAAGACAACAAATGAATATAAAATGATAAAATTACGAATTGAACAATGACCATGTTATTATGACATGCATTGTAATAGTATTTAAAAAACTGTACTTTTCAGATAAAAAGTCATAACACGGCACAACTTGGATAATTTTCCTGTTTAAACTCTGTGCACACTCAAACAAATATATGGAACTGAACAAAAAGTAAAACCTAAATCAGTGCCTGATCAAAACTCAGATCCTCTCTGAATGATCTAATACTCAAATTTGAGTATTTGAGTGTCTGTCTCCATTGTTGAGAAAATAATAGCCCTGACAACAACATATTATCTAAGTATTGCTTTGGAATTATGTGCCAGAAATTAACATTACTACAACCAATAAGCATTTCTCAGCATTTACAAAATGCTAGACACAGAGATGAAAGGCCTGGGTCTGAGCCCTCTCAGAGAGCTCACAAGAATGCCCTAATTCAAGTTATGTTCAAAGAAGCCCGAGTTTCCATGAGACATATTTAAGCATTTGATAAAAGACATGTGGTTTCAAAAGACACATGTAATTCACGTCTTTGATGTCATTTTCTAGGTTCTCCTCCCAGCTCAGCCACTAATTAGAAAATGACCTGAGAGAAATCACTTAACCTCTTTAAGCAGATAGGGAAATGAAGGGTCTTAACCAACCCCCTTTACAACTGTAATATTCTGATTCTCTTCTTGGTTATCTACCCCTTTACTTATTGGCCAGGAAAAGCAAGAGTCCAGCCTATAAACAGATCATAGGGAATAAACAGAAGTCTACAATTTGATGTCCAAAGACCTGGGTCTAACACTGATCTCAGTTTACCAGCTGTGTGACCAATCACCGCTTTTAGCATCTCAGTACATACATAAGATGAAGAACACAGAATCGCCTCCATTACAAGATTGCTGTGGGGATCAAATGATGTCATGGAAATAGAAGCATTTTGTAATGCACCATAAAAAATGTTAGTCATTAGGTTTAGAAGTTTTTAAAAAGGACTTTTTGTCTTTCACCAAGAAATAAAACTCTTTCTAACAAGCAATACTTCCAATTTAAGACCCATTTAGATGCTTGATTATGGGGGGAAAGTCATATTCTGAAATAAGTAAAAAGCCTGCCTAAATCTCCAGAAAGTCTGAATAATTTTCCTAAGCAGATTTTTATTGAGCTCTCTCACTTAAAATGTGAGGAATTCATGTAAGAAAAGTCATGCTGTAAAATAAAATTATTCATAGAAAGTTATGGCATCACGTCCAAGGCCTTCTGGTTAGATTTTCTCAGGAGACATTTAAAAATTATATTCTATAGGGCATTACATTGTTTTTTTTAAAAAAGGTTAATGGTTAGACAGGTGAGTGAAAAGGGTGAGTAAGACAAAAAAGCGTACAGGAGTGAGGGATGCCATACATTTTTTAAAAACCTGTAACAGTACTCAGAAGACAAAAAGGGCCAGTAACTATTAACAGAGTAAGAACAGTGACTTTCCACTCCTCTCATTAAGCCATTCTTTGAGGCATTAAGAAAAGCCCACAACAAGAAAACTTGTTTAGTCTAATAGATTGGCTTTCTACCGTTAGTCATAAAAATATTTGAGATGGAGCTGTTCTTTAATAGGAGACAATTAGACCAATGCAAGGATGACTATGAAGATATTTCAAAATATACAAAGCACTATGCAAATGAAAATCACTGCTACAGTTAAAATTATCACAGAGGGTCATCTTATGTATCTTTTAATACATTAATCTATAAATTAGCATCATTTAATTTATAGTGTCTCAGGGAGTATAATTAATGAAGTAACAGAGCCACAAAATGAAGAAAAAAAAAAATACCTTTGAGTCACTCTTAGTTTAATGCTACAAGGAGTATATCTAATCAGAGAAACAACCACACAATCTTTGGGAGCAAAAGTACAGGGTGCCAACAGTGGGATTTCTAAGGAAGGGTTCAGTTCAGTTCAGTTCAGTCGCTCAGTCGTGTCCGACTCTTTGCCACCCCATGAATTGCAGCACGCCAGGCCTCCCTGTCCATCACCAACTCCTGGAGTTCACCCAGACTCTCATCCATCGAGTCAGTGATGCCATCCAGCCATCTCATCCTCTGTCATCCCCTTCTCCTCCTGCCCCCAATCCCTCCCAGCATCAGAGTCTTTTCCAATGAGGAAGGGTAGGGATACACTAATTCAAAACTTGTTGATCTGTGTTCTCTGATTTTTCTGTACATGGCATAATGTTGCAACTCAGTAAGAATCTGGCATTATTAAAGCACAATATGATACCTAAAAATATTTCCTGGAGTAACGAACAAAACACTCCATGGAATCTCACAGAAGAAATGCAAAAGAAGGCACATTTAAAAAATACAAACATTGCACTTTAAGGAAAGAAGTTCAAATTAAATCCAACGTTCTCTATCAACCCACCCCCCCTCCAAGCCCCACCTCTATCCATCCTGTCACATGATCACATCCAAGTACCTGTTTCTGACTGCTGAGTCAATATAGACAGGTTCAGTATTTTTAGCTAAGAATGTGGGGGTGGAGGTGGGGGAAAATATGGGTGTGGGTGCAATTTTTATATGTGATATACTTTAAAAACCTTGTAAGTGAATATAAGAGGAGAAAAAATGGGAAGATACTCAATGGTTGCTTTCCATACTCTATATTCCTTAAATTTTTTAAATGCCACACTTAGAGTGTTTTCATGCATCTTTTCCTAACCATATTCCATGAATGAAAAGACTGAAGATGAAAACAATGACAAGACACTATATTCCCCTTGTTTTAAATATATAAATTTACATGAGGCAAATCCTAAATTATGAGCTGCTATGATGACAGAGGATGAGATGGCTGGATGGCATCACTGACTCGATGGACGTGAGTCTCAGTGAACTCTGGGGGTTGGTGATGGACAGGGAGGCCTGGTGTGCTGCGATTCATGGGGTCGCAAAGAGTTGGACATGACTGAGAGATTGATCTGATCTGATGATGTTACATGGACTTCCCTTGTGGCTCAGCTGGTAAAAAATCCACATGCAATGTGGGAGACCTGGGTTTGATCCCTGGGTTGGGACGATCCCCAAGAGAAGGGAAAAGCTACCCATTCCAGTATTCTTTCCTGGAGAATTCCATGGACTCTATAGTCCATGGGGTAGCAAAGAGTCAGACGTGACTGAGCGACTTTCACTTCACATGATGTTACATGGGCTTCCCAGGTGGCTCAGTGGTAAAGAATCCACCTGCCAATGCAGGAGACAGAGATACTAGTTTGATCCCTGGGTCAGGAAGATCCCCTGGAGAAGGAAATAGCAACACACTCGTGTCTAGGCAATCCCATGGAGAGAAGAGCCTGGTGGGCTACAGTCCATGGGGTCACAAAAGAGTCTGACACGACTTAATGACTAGACAACAGCAAATGTTGTTACATATTTACATACACTCTTTGTAGATATGAAGTAGAGATAAAATATTATTAAAAATACACCCATTCCAGATTCTCATGAATATGACTCAGATGGTCTTGCCAATATTCTTATTTTCTGAGGCAGAAAGGTTTTGTCCCAAAAGCTTTGGAATAAAAAAATCCTTAATTAAAATCAGGGTTCTGCCACTCACCAGGTGGCTGGCTGAGCCAAATTATTTAACCTGTCTGAGACTCAGCTTCCTCATCTATAAAATGAGGAAAACATCAGCCTTGCAGGGTTTTCATGAGACTCGAGGATAATGCAGACAAAGGATCTAAGTGGTAAGAATTACTATGCTCCTTCCCAAGGAAAGAAAACAATGTTTTGAAACATCTGAGGAGCATTCAAAGTATTTCTGCTCAGAGTAGGATCATGCCTTGGCCTTCTTTGTACACTTCTGAGCTTAGTATCCTAGAGGAAACGCCTAGTAAATGCTCAGGTAATGTTTTCAGAATAAAAGGTATGTATATTCTTTGTGTAAGTTGCATAAATACCTGTTTACATCTGCAACGAGTGTATGTCAACGTTTATGTTCAGAATGACAATATAGTCAAAAAACTCTAAGGGCCCACTGCGTAAGAACCACCGTGTAGGCTTTGTGTGTCTCTATCTGTATCTATCATCCGTATCATCTTCGAGTGTGTAGACACGTATCTCTGGCTTGCACGTTTTGCCCGAGGATAAAACAGAAGTTTGAATGCACCTGGGTGGGCAGACCTGAGTAACTGTTTTCGAGAAAAGTGCAATAAGGGCGCACAGCTGAGGCTAGTCTATGATCACGCATACACGCAGACGTACATGTGCGTGCACGGGTCTGCAGCTGCATGAACACGTGTGTCCCGGAGTACACAGGTGGTTCTGTGCATGTTAATCGGGGCCCGCAGGTCTGTGTCGGGTGGAAATGGACTGGGGGGGTCTGTCCTCGTCCCCTGACAGCAATGTGTTGGCGTCCGTGGGCTGTTCGGGTGCCAGAACAGAGTGTGCTGGACGCCTGGCCGTATCCCGCGCCGGGCGCCGAACCCCTCACCCGGGCCGGGGACCCTCGCGTGCCGCCCCTCCCCCGGCCTGAGAGGCCCCGCCGCGCCGGCGCCCGTGCTGCTCCGACCCGTACCCCTTGTTGCTGCTTCCGGACAGTGGGCTTCACCCTGGCGAAAATTTGGATCGTCTGCTTCACCATCTCCTCCTCGGCTCTTGCACTGACCCTTGACCTCTCTCAGGCGCTGGCTCCCAAAACTTCTGACTCCAGCCGCCTCAGGCAAGCCGTAGCCTTGGCAACAGTAACTAGGGACACTACCCATGGAGCACCGCGCCAACCAGGACCGCCTCCTCTCCCTAATTGGTTGCTGACAGGTGGGAAGGCCCGGAGGGAGGGGTTGAGGGCGGGGGCGGGGCCGAGGACGGGGCGGGGCCACGCGAAGAGAGCTGCGCTTGCGCGTGATCAGATCTGGCACCTGGCTTAGAGCCAAAGCTGGCTTGGAGAGTGGTTAATGGGGTGACAATAGTTATGCCTTGCCCGTTCTTTAATCCATTCTTTCTCTTTGCCAACACCTCTTTTTAGCACTGAAGTCGTTCTGGTTTTTATTATTCATTCATTGAAAAGATGGCACTTGATTTGTGACAGCGATGTACTGCCTGGGGATTCTGAGCTAAGCAAACACTTCCTGTGCCCCCTTGGAGATTAGGGTCTGATGAAGGAGACAGAGTTTTAATGGGAAATCACAAGTTAAGACGGGGTAAGACCGAGTCCTGTGGAAGGGCACCTTATCTAGTTCTGTTTTGGAAGAGGCCAAAACTGGAGGAAGGGGGACAATTTTTCACGCAATAGTCCTGTCATGAAAGGATGGGCTCTGGTGTGCACTGTTGGGAATGTGAGTTGGTACAGTTACTATGGAAAACAGTGTGTATGGGCCTTAAAAAATTAAAAATGGAACTGCCGTGTGATTCAGCAATTCCACTCCTGGGTATATATACAAAAGAATTGAAATCAGAGAGATAGTTGCACTCCCAAATGCACCAGAAATATTAACCAAGATATGGAACCAACCTAAATGCCCACTAATGGATGAATGGAAAAAAGAAAATGTTATATATATATATATATATATATATATATATATATATATAATATGAATATTATTTTATATATTATGTTTTATATCTATAATGGGGGTATATATATTATTCTACCAAAAAATAAAGACATCCTGCCATTTTAACAACATGGATGGAACTGGAGGGTATTATGCTTGGTGAAATATGTTGGAAAAGACAATTATTGTATGGTCTTGCTTACATGTGGAATCTAGAAAAGTTGAATTCATAGAAACGGAGAGTAGAATGGTGGTATCCAGAGGCCAGGAAGTGGGGGAAATAGGGAAATACTGGCCAAAGGGTAAAAAGCTCCAGTTATAAGTTCTGGAGACTTAGTGTACAGCATGGCAACTTTGGTTATATATTTGCTAAGAGAGTAAATCTTAAATGTTCTTACCAGGAAAAAAAGGAATTATGTGAGGTGATAGAGTTGCTGACTGGCTTTATTGTGATAATCATTTCATAATATATGCATGATCAAATTATCACATATTACACTTTAAGCTTATATGTCAATTGTATCTCAGTAAATCTGGAAAAGAAGTAAATAAGAAAATAATAAAAAGAAAAGATGGAGTCTTCAAAAGACACTGTTAACCCATGAAAAGTTGTTCCACGTTTATCCACCAAGGTGATACATGTTAAAAAACCACAATGAGATATTGCTACATGCTTATCAGAATGGCTAAAATTAAAAATAGCCACAAAACAAGATGCTGACAAAGATATAGAGAAACTGAATCACTTATGTATTACTGGTAGGAATGTAAAGTGTAAAACATATTGTAGATAATTGTACAACCACTCTAGAAAATTGTTGAGTAGTTTTATACAAAACTAAGTGGCTATTATAAAATCCAGCATTAATCCCAGAGAAATGAAAACATGTTCACACAAAAATCTATACATGAGCATATGTATGGCTAAGTTCCTTTGCTGTCCAACTGAAACTATCACAGTATTGTTAATCGGCTATACTCCAATATAAAATTAAATGTTAAAAAAATGCAGGAGACCCAGGTTCGATCCTTGTGTGGGGAAGATCCCCTGGAGAAGGGAATGCAATCCACTCCAGTATTCTTGCCTGGAGAACCCCATGGATAGAGGAGCCTGGCAGGCTACAGTCCATGGAATCTCAAAGAGTCAGACACGACTGAGTGATGGGCAATTTCACTTTCTTTGATTTAAAAAAAAAAAAACACAAAAAACGGAAGCTATTACATGTGTGTTCATAGCAGCTTCATTCATAGTAGCTCCAAGTTGGAAAGAACCCATATGTCCTTCAACCATTGAATGGCCAAACTGTGGAATACTATTCAGCAATTAAAATGAAGAAATTACTGATACATATAACTACTTGGATGAATTTCCAGGGAATTATGCTGAGTGAAAGGAATCAGACTCAAAAGTCAAATACTGTATGATTCCATTTATATAACCTTCTTGAAATGACAAAATTATAGAGATGGAGAGCAGATTAGTGGTTGCCAGGAGTTAGAGAGGCAGAGTGGGGGGAGGTGGCTGGGGCTATAAAAGGATCTTTGTGATGGATTGTTCTTTATCTTGACTGCGGTGGTCACAGAAATCTACATATGTGATAGCACCACACAGGAGGAGACACACACACACACACACACACATACACACTACATATAAACAGCTGAAAGTTTAATAACATTGGATGAGATGGATGGATTGTATCAACGTTCATTCCTCAGTTATAATATTGTACTATAGTTATGCAAGATGTTACTAGTGGGAGAAACTGGGGGAAGAGGATGCCAGATCTTTCTGCATTATTTCTTACAATTACATGTGAATCTACAATTATCTCAAAATAAAAAGGTTTAAAAAGAAACTCTTAGAGAATGAAAAGGCAAACCACAAACTGGGAGAACAGTCTTGAAAAACACATATCTGACAAAGGACTTGCATCCAGAATACTTTGAAACTCTTAAAACCTAATAATAAATAGGAAAACAAACAACCCCGTTTATTTTTTTATTTTATTTTTAAACTTTACATAATTGTATTAGTTTTGCCAAATATCAAAATGAATCCGCCAACCCCGTTTATTTTTATAAAGAAGGGTGTCAAAGATTTAAACAGACACTTTCCACTATAAGGATGGCAGATACATGAAAAGATGCTCAACATCATTATAATGAAATAAAAATTAAAACCACAATCAGATACCATTACACACCTTTCAGTTCAGTTCAGTCGCTCAGTTGTGTCCAACTCTTTGTGACCCCATGAATCACAGAACGCCAGGCCTCCCTGTCCATCACCAACTCCCAGAGTTCACTCAAACTCATGTCCATTGAGTCGGTGATGCCATCCAGCCATCTCATCCTCTGTTGTCCCCTTCTCCTCCTGCCTCCAATCCCTCCCAGCATCAGAGTCTTTTCCAATGAGTCAACTCTTTGCATGAGGTGGCCAAAGTATTGGAGTTTCAGCTTCAACATCAGTCCTTCCAAAGAACACCCAGGACTGATCTCCTTTAGGATGGACTGGTTGGACCTCCTTGCAGTCCAAGGGACTCTCAAGAGTCTTCTCCAACACCACAGTTCAAAAGCATCAATTCTTCAGTGCTCAGTGTTCTTCACAGTCCAACTCTCACATCCATACATGACCACTGGAAAAACCATAGCCTTGACTACAAGGACCTTTGTTGGCAAAGTAATGTCTCTGCTTTTCAATATACTATCTAGGTTGGTTATAACTTTCCTTCCAAGGAGTAAGCATCTTTTAATTTCATGGCTGCAATCACCATGTGCAGTGATTTTGGAGCCCCAAAAAATAAAGTCTGACACTGTTTCCACTGTTTCCCCATCTATTTCCCATGAAGTGATGGGACCAGATGCCATGATCTTAGTTTTCTGAATGTTGAGCTTTAAGCCAACTTTTTCACTCTCCACTTTCACTTTCAAGAGGCTTTTTAGTTCCTCTTCACTTTCTGCCATAAGGGTGGTGTCATCTGCATATCTGAGGTTATTGATAAAAAGAAGAAAATAAGTTAGCACTTACAAGAACTGGCATGGATGCAGAGCAGTTGGAACTTTCAAACACAGCAGGAGAGGATGCAAGATGGACCAGCCACTTTGCAAAACAGCTTTTGAATTTCTTGAATATAAAATTGCGTATATACTTACCATGTAACCCAGCAATCCTACACCTCAGCATTTACCTAAGTGAATTGAAAAATGATGTTCACACAGAAAGGTAAACAGGAATGATTATTGTGGTTTTATTCACAATTGCCAAAAGCTGGAAACAAAGCAAATGTTCTTCAACTGCTGAATGGATAAACAAACTGGTACATCCACACAATATAAAGGAGTGGACTGCTGATGACTGTAACAACGTAGTTGAACCTCAGATTTGTAATGCTGAGTGAAAGATGCCAGACTCAAAGTTACACACTCTAAAATTCCATTTTTATGACTCTCTGGAAAAAAGCAAGACTATAGGGATAGAATCACTGACCAGACTAGAGGTTGCCAAGGGCTGGGGGTAGGGAAAGAGATCAACTACAAATGAGCATGGTAGTTTTTGGAGGGTGATGGAATTGTTTTACGTCTTGATTTTAGTTTTGATTACATGTACAGTAACAATATACATGTTAAGTAGTCATAATTGGATGTGCAAGTTGGACCATAAAGAAGGCTGAGCGCCAAAGAATTGATACTTTTGAATTGTGGTGCTGGAGAAGACTTAAAGAGTCCCTTGGACTGCAAGGAGATCAAACCAATCAATCCTAAAGGAAATCAACGCTGAATATTCACTGGAAGGGCTGATGCTGAAGCTGAATCTCTAATGCTTTGGTTACCTGATATAAAAATTTGGTTACCTGATATAAAAAACCAACTCACTGGGAAAGGCCCTAATGCTGGGAAAGATTGAAGGCAAAAGGAGAAGTGGGGGGAGGCTGAAGATGAGATGGTTAAATAGCATCACTGACTCAGTGGACATGAATTTGAGCAAACTCTGGGAAATAGCGAAGAAGAGCAAAACCTGGCGTGCTGCAGTCCATGGTGTCACAAAGAGTCAGACATAACTTAGTGACTGAACAACAACAACATTACTATGTATATTTGTCAAAAGTCATAAAACTATCTATATACTTAAAAGGGTAAATTATACTGTATGTAAACTAGTATAAGAAAAGCAAAAAAAAAAAAATAGATAATGAGGAATGAACAGGTGGGGCAGTAGCAAGGCTGGAGAAGAGGAGATCACCAACTATGAAACAGATTTTAAGAGTTTTTTTCACCTGGTGCTAAGTGGAAAGGAAAAAATGACTCAAGATTGGGCTGTTACATTGTTTTTATGTTGGCTCTTGTGAATCATGCTGCTGGTTACATGTGGATGCAGATGTCTCTTCAAGATACTGGTCTCATTTCCTTCAGGTTTATTCCCAGAAGTGGACCAACCTTTGTCCACCCAGAAATAAATGGTCAAAGGAATTGTGGCATGTGTATATACAATGGAGTATTATTCAGCCATAAAAAGATGGAAGTCATGATTTTTAATAACGTAGATGAAGGTAAGTGAAATAAGCCAGACAGAGAAGGACAAATACCGAATAGTATCATTTATATACAGATTTTTTTTTAAGTCAAACTTATAGAAACATGGAGTAGAATGGTGGTTACCCGGGACTGGTGTGGGGTGGGGGATGGGGAGATGCTGGTGAAAGTTTCAGTTATAAGATCAGTAAGTTCTGAGGACCTAATGGTACAGCATGGTGACTGTAGCTAATAACACTCTATTGCATACTTGGAATTTTTCTAAAAGGATAGATCTTAAGTGATCTCACCACAAAAAAATTTAAAAGTAGCTATGTGAAGTGATGAATGTCTTAACTTGACTGTGGTAAATACTCCGTGATGTATACTTGTATTAAATCATCCCATCGTACACTTTAAATATATACAATTTTATTTTTTGGTTATACCTTAATAAAGGTGGGGGGGGGCAGTGGGGAAGATTGGGCAGTTGGGTGCAGGTACTCACCTGGACAAGTAACACAGATTAGAGCAGGAAAGAGGAGCATGAGGAGTCAAGGACATGCTTAATTTCAAGTACCTGTGGGACCTCTGTCCGTAACTGGATAAATTTTAGGAGGAAGCTATGGCTGAAAATACAGACTGGGGAGGCATCCCAGGGTGTTGTTTTTTTTTTTTTTTTCCCCCAGAAAGTGATCTAGTTATTCACAAGGAAGAAGGCTGCAAACCTTACAAGTATGGTTGGCGGTGTAAGCGGGGCTACACAGGAGACTGGAGGAGCAGCTGGAGTGATGCTCTGAGCGAGAATGGCAGATGCTGTGACATGCAAACCAGGAGGAGAGGCACTTAAGAAGGAAGTGTCCAATGGTGTTGGATACTAAAGAGGATGCCCTGAAAAATGTCCTTGCAGTTTAGCAATTACAAGGTCACTGGTAACCTCAACAGCAGCTTCAGTAGCGTGATGGGGTCAGAAGTCAGATTACAGGAGGCTGAGAAGTAAAGGGGAGGCTAGGAAAGTGGAGGCCGCCGAGAGGCTACCTTTCCAGAAGCCGGCAAATGGTTGCAAAGAAGCAAAACACAGGGTGAAAGCTGGAGGAACATGGAGGGAGGGAAGGGTCTTTTGTTCGTATGTGAGGGGGTGAAACCAACAAGGAAAGAGAGGTTGAACGTATAGGACAGAGAGAAGATAATATGTGTTTGCCCCAGGTGAATAATGGGCATTATACCAAGATGGTGTGATGCAAGAGGCCAGGAAGCTGAAGGCATTCAAAAAAGCTCATTTTAAGTGTTGAATCATGGAATTTAGGTTGGTTAGAGAGGTAAGAGATCTTTGACATGGAGGAATGTCAGGAGTTTCAGAGAGAGAGCTATGGGTGCCACATAAAGAAAATGGGCACGTCTTGTCTTGAGTGCCAGGCCACAAGATCAAATGCATTGATGGGGAGGAAGTGTGTGTTCAGATCCTGCTTCTCTCATACCTAAGGGTGTGACACGGGGCGGATTACTTATGTTTTTCAGTTTCATTTACCTCATCCAATACATGAGGGTGGATTGGATAATAAATAGCTATGTCACTGACTTGGAAAGATCACATATGGACATGAATGTAAAAACATTATTCTAGGGTGAATAGAGAATGCTCAGTACTCAAAAGATTCTGACTTCTGAACTGAATTCTTTTTTTTTTTAATTTCATATTCAAAAGCAGAGACATTACTTTGCCAACAAAGTTTCGTCTAGTCAAGGCTATGGTTTTTCCTGTGGTCATGTATGGATGTGAGAGTTGGACTATGAAGAATGCTGAGCGCTGAAGAATTGACGCTTTTGAACTGTGGTGTTGGAGAAGACTCCTGAGAGTCCCTTGGACTGCAGGGAGATCCAACCAGTCCATTTTGAAGGAGATTAGCCCTGGGATTTCTTTGGAAGGAATGATGCTAAAGCTGAAACTCCAGTACTTTGGCCACCTCATGCGAAGAGTTGACTCATTGGAAAAGACTCTGATACTGGGAGGGATTGGGGGCAGAAGGAGAAGGGGACGACAGAGGATGAGATGGCTGGATGGCATCACTGACTCGATGGACGTGAGTCTGAGTGAACTTTGGGAGTTGGTGATGGACAGGGAGGCCTGGCGTGGTGCGATTCATGGGGTCACAAAGAGTCAGACACGACTGAGCGACTGATCTGATCTGATCTGATCTGATTTTTGGCTGTGCTGGGTCTTTGTTGCTTTGCACAAATGCTCTCTGGTTGCGGCAATCAGGGCTTACTCTCTAGTTATGGTGCCCAGGCTTCTCATCGTGGTGGCTTCCCTCGTTATGGAGCATTGGCTCTAGATGCCTGGGCTCCAATCATTGTGGTGTGTGGGCTTAGCTGCCCTGAGGCATGTGGGATCTTCCCAGATGTGTCCCCTTGCATTGTCAGGCAGATTCTTAAACAATGGACCACCATTAAGTCCCTGGTCTATATTCTTTTGATTGTAAACATCTCCTCAAGAGTTGAAACTTCAACATATATATGTATAGGAGATGCCCCAGGGATTACAAACTTGCATCTCCTGGGCCCAGACTGATGGAGTAAGCATGTCAGACAGATAGATATATGACAATAAACTGCAGTCATGTGAACTGGAGACTAAGTACCCCCAACTAAAAACATTCACATTTAAAATGGTTAAAGCACAAGGCTTCCTAGATAAAGCACTCTATGAATCCCCAGCTTGCAAACCCTGTTTCTTTTCCTGGTATAACCGTCATCAGTAACTGGCAGGCCCAGGGCTTCTGACAGGTTTACTTAAATCTCAAACAGATGGTTCTAATGAGTATTAAATAAGTTTGGAGATTAAATCCCCAAGTTACAATGTCTTTCCCACAACTAGAATGATACTTGGTATTATTATTTGCACCTTAGCCACTTGCTTAAATGTGGGAATTAAGATCCCTTCAAATTGTTCAAAAGATTCTTGAGTTCTGCAGTTGTCAAAACAAAGTATAATTGCATAGGCAAATTAGCCAAGGTTTAGAAGCCTCAAATCTGAAAGAAATTAAGGCTGTGCCTGAAATGAATTAGTCTGTAAGCAAGTTAGTTGGGTTTTGTGTGTTTGATTGTATGTTTTTTAAGAAAAATTGTAACTGTGACCTAGTACTAATTTTCAACTAGCTCTTTAGCTGTTGATACTACAACTGCAAAATACATTAATCTTCTTTGTAGGTCTGAAGAGGGACCAGTTAAAATTTTAGGGCTGGTAATTTTGTTATTATTGAATACATACATAAAATTACCTAGCTGAAGTAAACTTGCCCTTCTGTTTTATTCAGTGACTTTGGGGGATTTATGATGGTTTGTTCAAAAATCTTTCACTGACACAGCAATCCTCTTTTGTATTAGATGAGCAAGCATGTTCAGACAGAGGTGGTAGGGTCCCCACAAATGGGATGGAAAACATTTGATTGAGATCTTCTCCCATTAACTTCGGAGAAGGCATTGGCAACCCACTCCAGTACTCTTGCCTGGAAAATCCCATGGACGGAGGAGCCTGCTAGGCTGCAGTCCGTGGGGTCGCAAAGAGTCGGATAGGACTGAGCGACTTAACTTTCACTTTTCACTTTCACTTTCATGCATTGGAGAAGGAAATGGCAACCCACTCCAGTATTCTTACCTAGAGAATCCCAGGGACTGAGGAGCCTGGTGGGCTGCTGTTCATGGGGTCGCACAGAGTCGGACACGACTGAAGCGACTTAGCAGCAGCAACCCATTAACTTACTCCAAGGGGCAAGACAAGGAGCCAGAATTTTGCTGCTTACTAGTTGATGTTGTTTAGTTGCTAAGTTGTGATCGATTCTCTGCAACACCAAGGACTGTAGCTCACCATGCTCCTCTGTCCATGGAGTTTCCCAGGCAAGAATAATGGAATGGGTTGCTTATTGGTAAATAGCATTGTTAATAGAATAAAAAGTCAACCAATGTAAACTCTGTCTCTACTCTCTTGGAAGCTGCTCTTATCCATAATAAGAACTCAAGAATGTGTTTGGGGATGATGGAGAGGATATTGGGCATGATTCCTTCATGACTCCTTAGTGTCCCTCACTGAGGATTCCATGGGAAGGAATTGAAAGCCAAAGAAGGAAGCATATTTTCGATGGTGGATGCTTTTCTTCCTTAGACATCCCTTTGCCAGCTGAGCTCTTGTTCATCAGTCTTACGAGTGGTCAGTATGGTCATTATCAGAAAGATCCGCTCATACCTGGCAGAATAAAAAAATCATTTATTCCCTTGTTTCTGAATCAAGTAGAGAATACATAGAGCATTTTCTGGTACTCATTAAGTGCAGAATAATAACAACATGCCATTAAATTGCAGAGTAAGTGTACCACAAAATCTGTAATATATAATTTCAGCAAGGAATTTTCTTTTGAGAATATGTTCAACTAATTTAAAGCATAACTTCATTAACATAACCATCTCTGTATACAGAGCAGAGTGGAATTCATAAAACTTTACCAGCACTTGGGTTTATAAGATCACAGTGGGAATCACTGGGATTGGTAAACTTGCAAGGCCTCCCTTTCCCTATCAGACGGGGGATGGAGATTTGCAACATTATACTGGGACCTCGCTCGGGTTCATCTCCCTCTGGCTCAGAGGCAGAGGCCCCTTTCCTCCTGCTTTGTCTGATCCTCTTCCTGCAGCTCTCCTGGGGCTCTCCCTGAGCAGCAACATCAAAGTCATTTATGGCTGGAAGCTGGTGGCCAGCCATATGGAATTACAGCCCAGGCTCTCGCCGGATTACAGAGTGTAGCATATGAACCAGATGACAGTGCCATGGCACAGAGGAAAGGCTGGTGAAGCCTCCAGTTTTGAATGGAAAATATGACTGCGTGTGTATTTATATACAGGCTCCTCATAAACAACCTGAATGTTTCACCAACATCCCAATGAAGCAAGGGATGGGCTGAGTTAAAAATAGCTCCAGAATGCCTCTCTTCCAAGTAAATTACCCACCCTGTTCTATCTCCCCCGGCTGTTTACCGTAACATGTTTCCCTGCATATTTCAGAATTCAAGAAATGCCTACTAACACATAGCATAACTTAAGACTTAGAAAAGAAAATGGCTCTCATAGCAGAGTTTCTTTATCTAATGCATCATTTATTTATTCGACTGTGTTGGGTCTTAGTTGCAGGGCAGGAGATCTCTCACTGCAGCACACAGACTCTAGTTGTGGAGCAAGGGTTCAGGGTTTGTGGTGTGCTGGCTTAGTTGCCCCAGGGCATGTTGGAGCTTAGTTCCCCAACCAGGGATCAAACCCACGTACCCTGCATTGCAAGGAGGATTCTTAACCACTGAACCCCCAGGGAAGTCCCTCATGTGTTATTATTGCCACAAAGTCCAACAATCCAACTTACCCATCCTGTATCTAGCTATTTAGCCATCTCATGTACCTGAATATCTACGTCCTCATCTCCTACTTGCTGCTCAACCCCTGCAGTGTGGCTTTCATCCCCCAACACTCCACAGAACCTGTTTAAGCTTTGCAGCTCCGGAGTGATACCTTTTTGTGTGTACATCCTGGAATTACAACGTGATAGACCAGTTGTCCAGGCTTGAACTTAGCATTGCTCCCTGCTGCTTTCTCCTTCTGAGATAGCCAGGTTCCAAGTCCCAGTGATCCTATCTCCTAAACCACTTTTGTCTCCTTCTGGTCAACTTCATGTGTGCTTCTTATTGCCTTAATGTGACTCTCCGTTCTTTGCGACAGTTAGCAGAGGTCTCCCAACTGCTCTTCTTGCCTGTAATCTTGTTCCCCCTTTATTTCATAGTCTACACCTGATACTGGATTGTCTTTATGAGGTGCAAATCAATTCATGTCACTCCTTGTTTGAAAACCACCCATCCTTCTCTGTTATGAATAGAATCGAGTCCAAAGAGCCTTCTTAACCTGATCCCAAACTGTCTTTACGTCAACTTCATATCCCTTATCATGTTCCCCACCCCTACTCCCCTGTCCTTCTCCTCCAATCGCTGATTTCCTGCAGTTCCCAAGCATGCTATGCTTTTGTATGTCTCTGTGCCTTTGTCTGTGTCGTCCCTACTGTTTCCAGTGCCCTTTCCACCCTGCTCCTTGAGAATACTCAACCCACCTTTCAAAGACCCAGCTCAAACGCCACCTGCTCTGTAAAGGCCATCACCCTCATCTCCCCTTGGCAAAGTTAGTGACCCTTTTCTGTGCAGCTACCTCTTATGTGTCCCTTTGTTATAGCATTTATTGTCCTGTCAACACGGCCTGTACAAATCTGTCCTCCATTCGTGCCAGGGATTATTTAAAACTTCAACCGTTTCCTGCTCTGCCTCTGTATTCCCAGTGACTAATAAGGTTTTACACACATACCAGAGATTTCTACATGCCTCATGAATGAATGAGCGCATGCATAACTCATTGCAAGGAATCAATAAAATAAAACCCCTACAATTGAACATTTTTATCTGAGGTTCATATTTCCATGGCAAAAATCCTCCTCCTTCTCCTCTCTCAGCCCAGGGAACAAAGGTAGCCTCAGACTGAGTAGACACTGAACAGGAGGAAGAGAAGCAAATACAGCATCACCGTTTCCATTTCTGAACCCTCTTTCTTCAGGCACAAAAAGATGGTTACCAATTTCCCAGGGCGATAAAGAGAGCGCTTTTTCAGTGGCACTGGAAGAGAACAGAAACAGCGATAAGTCACAGAAGCAAAGGAGCCCCATTGTTAAGTCAGTGAGTTTCATCCAGGATGTCTGGGAAGCATTTAATGAATCTTGGAATAAACTTGTTTTTCATTTTAAGAAGAATGCACTGTTTACAAACGACCAATTAAATGTTTATTCACCTTCTTTTGTTTCACTTTGAAAAGGGTTTGTTTGACAGTTTGACAAAGGCAGTCTCTGGCAGTTCAGTAAAGGGCTCTCCCAAGAGCTTTAGTCCCCAGACAGCAAAGGAATGTTTCCTAAAGTACACAGCCTCCTGCTGCTTTCTCCCGCCTCTGTTCCCAGCCCTCGCTCAGTATTCAGGCCCAGGTGAAACCTCACTTTCTCTGAGTAACCTCTCCTTGTTACTGAATCCAAGCTCACTCTGCTGTTTGCATGACTGGCCTATGGCTGGGAGATGAGGTGTTGAGGCAAGGAATAGCGACTTTTTGCAGAAGGCCAGATATCCAAAAAGATGGCAGGCTAGTGCCATAGAGTACCATCGTATCAGGGGCGGGATGCCATTTTCTTTTATAGAACAGAGAAGGGGAGGAGGTGAGTAAGTCAAGTAAAAAGGCCATTAGTCTTGCAAACTATCTCCTGGCTTGGCCGGTATCAAGAGGGGATGTGTTAATTTCTTCTTTTCTGTAGCCATTCGTAGGTGGGCAGGGAATAAAGGCACTTTTAACATTCAGGCAGAGGGGCAAGGTTCCAAGATACAGGCCATTGTGTACACTTTTAGCTACAGACAGCATCCTTTTAGTGATTATAATAACAAAAGCAACAAAGAGCAAAGATTGAAGTAAAAGGGACGGATCCAAGATGGAGTCAACCATGGCTCTTCCCTGTTACACACTGATCCTCTCGGACTCCATACTGCACTCTAGCTCCGCGAACCCTTAGCTCCCTGAACACCCTGTGGCACCCTTACTCCACACTGTCATTATTACTCATAACACTACGTACTCACCGTGGTTGAGACTCAACAGTTTTTTTTTGTGGGCATCAGTAGTCTGTTCTTTTCATTGCTGAGTAGTGGTCCGTGAGTTAGATGTGCTGCGATGTGTGTATTCATTCATCCAGGGTAGGACAAAAGTCTTCATTTCTCAAAATTAATGCCTAGTGGTACAATTGTTGGGTCATGCGGTTAGCATATGATTACATTTATAATAACCCCTAAACACTGTTTTCCAAAGTGACTCTACCATTTTGTCCTCTAAGTGGCAATATTTAAGAATTCTTTTTTCTATCCTCATCAACACTTGGTATTCACATTCTTGAAACACTTTCTAGACTTTTAATAAGTACTAGTATCTCACATGGTTATAACGTTCATTCTCCTAGTGGTAAATGACAGTGAGCCTCTCTTTATGGACTTATTTGTCATCTACATATCTTTGATAAAGTAAAAACCTTTGGTCCACTTTCTAATTGAGTTACTTGCTTTTTGTTGACTCTCTACATATCACAGGGCTTCCCCAGTGGCTCAGCGATAAAGAATCCTCCTGCAGGGCAGGTGCTGCAGGTGACATGGGTTCAGTCCTTGGGTGGGGAAGATTCCCTGGAGGAGGGCATGGCAACCCACTCCAGTATTCTCACCTGGAGAATCCCCATGGACAGAGGAGCCTGGTGGGCTACAGTCTATAGTGTTGCAAAGAGTCAGACACAACTGAAGCGACTTAACACACACATACAAACACATACATATCATATATACATATGTTTATATATGATCTATGAATATTTTCTCCAAGTCTGTAGTTTATCTTTTCATTCTCTGAACAGCATCTTTCATAGAGTAAAAGTTTTAGAAGTGCTCAGTTCAGTTCAGTTCAGTTCAGTAGCTCAGTCGTGTCCGACTCTTTGCAACCCCATGACTCGAAGCACTCCAGGCCTCCCTGTCCATCATCAACTCCCGGAGTTCACCCAAACTCATGTCCATCGAGTCAGTGATGCCATCCAGCCATCTCATCCTCTGTCATCCCCTTCTCCTCCTGCCCCCAATCCCTCCCAGCATCAGAATCTTTTCCAATGAGTCAACACTTCGCATGAGGTGGCCAAAGTACTGGAGTTTCAGCTTTAGCATCATTCCTTCCAAAGAAATCCCAGGGCTGAATGAAGTCTAATTTATCATTTTTTTCTATTATACTTCACGCTTTTGATGTCATATCCAAGAACTCTAATTCACAGTCATAAAGATTTTCCTCCTACTGTTTTCTAAAAGTTTTACAATTTGACATCAATTTCTACATTTAGGCTTATGATACATTCTGATACATTTAAAATTAATTTTTATAAGATGTGAGGTACATGGAATTGAATGTCTTTGGAGACATTTTGCCTTTACCTTGGAATACCTTGTTTCCAGTTCAACCATTGCAAGATGGTTTATTTTTTATGTCACGGTTATCTATGGAGAATCTTTGAGGATGGGCATATTTGATTTGAAGAAAGGCTTAATTTTAACCAGACAAGCTGACAGCAATGAATATTAATAAAGAATTAAAAATGCAGATACTAAAGTATCTAGTCCTTGCTTTGACAAGCATTGTTTGGCAAAATCAATACACAGTATGTATGTGTTTATTTGTATGCATGCTTCTGTTCATTTATTCACACATCCACACACATCTATAGACTCTTAAATATTTCTGAGTTTATTGCTTCTCCCTAGAGCTTTAAGCCACAATTTTACTTGTTCAGAAATACCAGCTACCCTTTTCCCAGAGGCAGGAGATTTTGGTTAGTAGCTTTAGAGTTTGTCACAAACTGTCACATTCTTCAGTTTATAAAATGGATTTGACTTGGGTAGACCGAAGATGGATTTTCCATTACATCATTTTGAAATGGATAGCCTTTCCATAAACACACTTAGACACTTTATCCCAACTTTTACTTTTTTTCTATTTCATTTTCATGTTTTAATGGCCCTCTTGCCAGCATATCCCTTTTGGCATTGTTGGCAACGTCAAGAAGCTTGAGTGCATCTGCCTTACCCTGAATCCACCAGAATGGCAGAGGGGCTTCTTTGCCAAGCCCAGTGAGCTTGAGGCCTGAGGCATCTCCATTACCACTTAGTACCATGAGACCTTCACATGGAGCTGGGAGCCTTCTAAATTTCTTGGATTTAGGATTAACAACTTTCTCTGTTGTTAATTCTTCAGTGTTTCTGGATTCACTTAATATAACACTGTCAAGCTTTAGTCCAAAATATATTCTTTGAATTAAATAAAAAAGCAGTTATCTAGGCCAGCCTTTACCAAAAAACACAGGATACTTGCTGTGAAAGATTGGATTGTTTGTTTCAGCTCTTCACTCGTCTGCAGTAGGGTTGTACATCCACACCCTTCCCTTTGCAGCTGGCACTTGTACCCCGACAGGACAATGGGACAGTGGGAAGAGTTTGCTTCCCCCCAAACTCCACTTTGTTGGCAGTTGGCTTGGCCAGTGGAGTGCTGTGCAATTGGCGTGAACTTAGGCTTTGTGTCTGTTTGTATGTTTTAGCTTGCCCTCTTGCATCCCTGTGATCATCATCATCAGAACATGGCCCTGCTATGGCTTCCCTCTCTTCAATATGGGCCCAGCATGAAACACAGAGAACTGACCCAAACCTGATCTGCAGCTTGGACCTAAACTAGCCAAACTGCAGCTTGAAGCAGAGCTACCTAACCAGTCCACAGACCAGTGAGTAACAAAGGTAAAATTCTTGTTTGTTTATGCTTGTTGAGTTTTCTTACTTATTAACACACTGACCTATCTCTCAGTCATGTTTCCCACAGGCAGTGAAGTCCATATGAAACCTAGAACAAACTTATTTGCTAGGAGAAACAAGTGAATATTGTAGCCATGAATCAGAATGGTTACCATCTTCTCATGGATTTTTCTCCGGTCTACCTCAATCTTCAAGAATCCACTCTGAGCAGATTTTCTGAGCATCCTTTTGGTCAGATTAGTCTGTGTAGAATTACACCATGTGAAGGCTGTCATTTCCTAGTGGTCCTCACAAGTGCTGGATCCCAACAACGGAAGCCTCTATCGAGTTGTTATGTTATGATTTACATATGGGCAATGGTACAGGTTCCAAGCTGTAGAAGCCAGATTTCTTGGCAATACAAAGTACTATTAAAATTCAGCCTTTACCCAAGAATATTAACAAGCTCTGATCACTAGCAGTTACGGTCCATCACAATGTTCAGCGAGTATCAGCATGAAATGACAGGCTGTCCTTTGTCTCCCCGAGATCCCCAAATCCCCAAACGAACACATTTTCTTACATTCCTTGCTCCAGGAACATAGGTATATTTTGCAGTTAACATTACTGGGCTTGGCCAGACCTCAGGAGTCTTATTTCCTTACACCTAGATTTTTAGCTAGATAATTTTAATTGGACTCTTTTATTACAGTGCACTCTTTCAAAATCTAAGGATATAGCTGGCTATTTTGTTTACCAAGCCCATCTCAGCATTAGATGCCATCATCTTACTGGCAGAAAGTTCCTAGGCCACCTTGAGCCTCAGATTTGTATCTTTACAACATGATCAAAGAGTCTTCCTACTTTTAATGCATCGCATGAGCCCTAAATATTTAAAAATAATCACCAAGTACATAAAAGTCATGCTTAACCTTATAAAACACGTGTTGGCTCCGTTCATTTTCTCAAAGTTCACCTCCCCTTCTGTGCTTTAACTTTTTCTACTTCTCACCCGGCCATTCCTTTCTTCCTTGGATCCGATTGTTTCTCTTCTGACTAGCCAAACACAGGCAGATTGAGCAAGGCTTTGTCACAAGAGTGATGTTTAGCCAGAGCGAGGAAACACTAAAGGGAGACATTATAGTCTTTTAAATTTCATTTATTTTTATTTTTTTGGCTGCATTGCATGGCATGCAGGATTAGTTCCTCAAGTAGGGATCAAACCCATGGCCTATGCAATGGAAGCAAGAAATCTAACCACAGGGAAGTCCCTATGCTCACCTTTTAACATGTGATGGTCTGTTATATAAAAAAGGGAATATGCTAGAGAAAAAAAGAAAGAAAGAAAGAGGGAATAAGCTTGTCCTCTGTTGCTATGGAGAGGATGTGGCTAAACAAGTTAGAACAAGTCATAGAAAAGAGTTGCCAGGGAAACTCTCCTATAGAAAAGAAATTGGGCTCACTTAAAATTTTTTCAATCAATTGGTAATGTCCAGTCATAGAATAAAAAGCAGTGAGTCCTTGTCAGTGAATGGATTCAAACTTTTCAGGCATAATAAACACGTAATTCCTACGTCTCTGAGTACCTTCCGAATTTAAAATATTATGATTTGATCTATTTGATTTTCTACAGTTTATCTACTGAGTGTGCAGTGCAGGATAACATCAGCTGTAGCAGTTTCATGATTCTGTGATTAAATGAAAAAGTCAAACAGAATTTGTAGTCTTGAGTCTAGTAGGTCCTTCTGAATACTCCTGACTTCTGTGGAATCCAAATTGAAATATCTTACATAGTAAGATAGAGAGCATTCTACTTTTTCATATTGTGCTGGTTAGTTTTTTATTATACCTACAGCTCCAGTGTTTAGAAGCATAAATATGCATATAACTTTATGACTGGGATCATGTTAATTTACTACCTCCTGCTGTCATTCTGAAAGGAGCTTGTTACTCTGTTTTCTAGTTTCTAACCACAACAATATTAAAAACAACATTAAAAAGCAGAGACATTACTTTGCTAGCAAAGTTCCATCTAGTCAAGGCTATGGTTTTTCCAGTAGTCATGTATGGATCTGAGAGTTGGACTATAAAGAAAGCTGAGTGCCAGAGAATCGATGCTTTTGAACTCTGGTGTTGGAAAAGACTCTTGAGAGTCCCTTGGACTGCAAGGAGATCCAACCAGTCCATCCTAAAGGAAATCAGTCCTGGGTGTTCATTGGAAGGACTGATGTTGAAGCTGAAACTCCAATACTTTGACCACCTGATGCAAAGAGCTAACTCATTGGAGAAGACCTTGATGCTGGGAAAGATTGAAGGTGGGAGGAGAAGGGAATGACAGAGGATGAGATGGTTGGATGGCATTACCAACTGAATGGACACGAGTTTGAGTAAGCTCCCGGAGCTGGTGATGGACAGGGAGGCCTGGTGTGCTGCAGTCCATGGAGTTGCAAAGAGTCAGACATGACTGAGTGACTGAACTGAACAGAACTGAACCACAACAACTTTGGGGTTAACTTTCTTTTAGTCTAGCTATATTAACATACAGAGTGTACTAAGAGAAACACTTTCTATGTTGACTTTTAAAATCATGAATACAATTCCAAGGAACAAAAATAGTAGATAGTGAAAATTCTTCCTTCTTAACAAAATCAAAAGTCAGATTTAAAAACTATATTTAAGATTTAAAGACTATCTAGATGCTTTATATGAGATTTGGGGTTATTTTCTTCTACCTACATATACCTTTTAGAAAATCCTTTGCTGTGATTGATTAGTGGTGAACTAAGTGTTTGAAAGAAAATGCCATTCCTGAAGGACATTTTTCCTGGTGCAAAATTCTAGCAGTCATCATTTATTTATTGCTTTCAGCACACCAAAGACTGGTTTCTGGCTTCCATCAGTGTTGTTGAGAAGTCAGCTGTCAGTCTAATTACAGCTCATTTGAAGGCTTTCTTTTTTCTTTCTGGCTGATTTTACAATTTTTTGTCTTTGGTTTTTTAAAGGTGCCCTCTAATGCACCCAGGTGTGAATTTCCTTTATTCATCCAGTTTTTGACTCAGTATGCTCCTTGACTTAGTGGTGTTCATCAGTTCTAGCAAATTCTCACCCATCATTCTTCAAATATTGCTCCTTTGCCTTTTACTTTTTCTTCTTGGATCCAATGAAGCATCTTAGAATTCTGTTACATTCTCTATACCTTTTATCTTCACGTCGGCATTTTCTAAGGATTTGTTCATTTCTCCAGGATTCATTTTTAATATATTTTTTAAGTGCATGAATTGCAACTCTATTTTTTACACTTAAAGGCTGATGAGAAACCTTTACTAATCCTATTAAAGAAAATCCCACATGACAGCTCAATTGAGAAGTATGGTAAGCGTGTTTACTCATTAAATACTATTTTTCTAGAGCACAACATGGAACATCTAGCATGCACGTTTAATCTCAGTACAACAGATTCAAAACCAAGTATACATGTTTACATACTGCAAGGCTAGGTTACAATTATCATAGTCATCATCATCATCATCTTCACATTTTCTTTTCAATGCATTTGATGCTTCATCAGCAGTATTTTGTGATGACAGCATGTTAGTGGTAATAAGAATATTTTGGGACCCGATTAATGACAGATTAATTAGAGCATTCTGAACCGCTGATGTTGCAGGAATTGATGCCTTTACAGCTGGGGATTGTGAAGTGGGCATCTGTACTGTGAATCTTTGCCCTGTGAGGGACACTGGAGTCCCTACTTTAGTTGAAACGGACATGGCTTGTGGGGTTGGTGTGCCAAGCGTGGGAGTACTTGGTCTGCTAGTAACTGAACCAACACTTAACTGTGGAACTCTCATTCTTCCTGTAGAAGTAGATGCCTTTTTTGTAAAGACTTAAGTCTATAATTCGGAGCAGTCAAGCAATACCTATCAGGTGGCAATCTAGGACCTGAATATGGCTTGATCCATGGCAAAGGGGTTTGATTTCTTTGCCTTGCAATATCTAATAAAAAAGTCTCTTGGGGGAGGAGAGGTAATAGACTGGTCAGCAGGACACTGGATTGCCAATCGCACATCATCTGCATCAACAGTAGCTTTCTTAGCATGATTGAATAAATTTTTGCATCATCTAGAATTGTGGTCACATACCAGAAAGCAACCTCCAACATCTGATTTATAACTCTTGGTTCATATTCTGTAATCCCCATACCCTTCAGGATTTGTGCCATCATCTGTGCATCTTTTGGCATGCTCTTGGGAGAAGCCATCTTGCCAGGCTCCTTGATATTTGGTGGTCAAACTTTTCGAGCTAAATCACACACGTTAATGTATTTCAGTCCTGATCTTGATGCAAGTTATTCGCCTAATGTAGTTTTTCCAACCCCTGGTGTACCAGTGAGTAGGATGTTTGGAAGCAACATGGTCCTCACCCCACTGGCTCTGGACACCTCTGCACATGCACTCTACACCCGACTCATTTTTAATGTTTTTGACTCATCTTCCAATTCTCCAAGTCTCTCTTTAAGTGCTATTACACCTCCCTGCTGAGATCTTATTTTTATTACTATATTTCTCAACCCTGCAACTGTTTATTCAGTTTCTTTCAAAAAAATCCAGGTCACTTTTTTATGGTTTCCAGTTCCAAGCTATAATTTTAAGATTGTCTTTTTCGCTAATTGAATATACTACACATAGTTTTTCTTGGTAGTCTGTCTCTAGTGCAGTCCTATAGCCTACTTTTTTTCACTTCACAGTATATTGTTCACATAATGTTACTCAGTTTCCTGTCTTATAATTTTGGTATCTGAATAATATTCTGTTGATCAAATGAATGGTAGTTTCCTCATTTATAAGACAGGAATATTTCTACGTCTTGGGGTAGCTGCCTGGCTCACAATAATTAATCTCATAGAGAATACTCTAAGTAATTACTTCTGACCTTCTGTATCTTTGCAATGATTATGACTTTAAAAATTATGTTTATGAGTAGATGGGGTCTTAAAGAAAATATGGAGAAATGAAATAAGTTTATTGGGTATTTGGATTCTGTATGTTAAATATTTCCATTGTTTATATTTAAATATGTTTATGTACTAAACATAAATCATAAAAGTAAAATGAAGTTCCTTAAAGGTAAAAAGGTAATATTTTATATTTTAATGAACCCTTTCTGTGTACCAGGTCCTATTCTAAGCTCTTCACATGTATTAGCTCATTTGACCATCTCCCAGCAACCCTCTTTGAGAGGTATAATTATTAGTCCTACTTTACAGATGATAAAGTTGAGGTCCAAGAGGGTTAAATAACTTTCTATGGTCATACAATTAATAAAGAGCAAGGCCAGGATTCTAATACAAGCAGTGTGGCTCCAGAAATCAGTTTGTTAAATATTGGTGTATGAAAAAAATGGAGAGGAAACAGGAAAGAAAAAGCAAGAGTATCAAGTGTACCTCTACCAGTAAACCTCGTTATCATATCTTCTTTGACATCCCCAGCTCCATTTTGTACTAATCTTAGAGAACCAGGAAAAGATGTGAAGAGAAAAAAGACAGTGTTCCACGTTCTATGGATGTGTAACAAGTCACCCTTCGTGGCAGAAAGTAGCCATTTGTTTTACCCATGGATTTCATGGGTCAGAAGTTCAGAAAGGGTAGAGTGAGCAAGATTTGTCTCTGCCTAACAAGGTCTAAAGCAGCTTTTTTTTTTAAGTTTAAAAAAAAAATCTTTATTTCAGATAAAGTTATTTCCATAATTAAGATTAAAGTAAATGCACTTCCATGAGTCCATTATTTCAGGTGACTGAGTCCTCAGATGGAAGACTTGAAACTGGGGACAGAAATTAGGCAGTCATCTGAAGGCTCCTTCACTCACTCGTCTAGCTGTTGATGATGATCCCTGGCTGGGAGTCTCAGACACTCTTTGTGAGGACCTCTCCAGGGGGGCTTCCCTCAGAGACTAGATTGAGCTTCCTCATAGCCCAGGGTTGGCATCATCCAGAGTTAGCACTTTTAGAGAAAGAGAAAAGCAGATGGGGAGAGGGTGGGAGAATAAGAATAAGGCTGAAACTTTTATGATCTATCTGGGAACTTACATAGTATCTCTCCTACGTTTGTCAATGAAGGAGACGCAAAAGATGCAGGTTTGATCCCTGGGCTGGAAAGATTCCCTGGAGGAGGAAATGGCAACCCACTCAAGTATTGTTTTCTGGAAAATTCCATGAACAGAGGACCTGGTGGGCAACAGTCCACGGGTTCGCAAAGAGCTGGACACAACTTAACACACAGTGTGATTTCCTACCATACTCTGTTGGTTGATGTAGTCATGACCTCCCCAGTCTGACTCAAAAGAAGGACAGCCACATTATAAGAAAACTATATGAGGTGGGATGTGAAAGTGAAAGTCGCTCAGTCATGTCCAACTATTTGGGACCCCATGGACTATACAGTCTGTGGAATTCTTCAGACCAGGGTACTGGAGTAGGTAGCCTATCCCTTCTCCAGGGGATCTTTCCAACCCAGGGATCGAACCCAGGTCCCCCACATTGCAGGTGGATTCTTTACCAGCTGAGCCACAAGGAAAGCCCAAGAATACTGGAGTGGGTAGCCTATCCCTTCTCCAGGGGATTTTCCCACCCAGGAATTGAACTGGGGTCTCCTGTATTGCAGGCAGATTCTTCACCAACTGAGCTATGAGTAAAGCCCATGAGGGGGATATATATACATGCCAGTGTACATGTGAGGTGGGATATATATTGGCAAATATGCCTGAGAAGGAATATATAAAAGTTCATTTCTGTGTTGTGCTGAAGCCAACAGAAAGAAGAGTGGTGATTTAGGCAATCTTTTTTAAGTTAAAAATAACAGCTAACAGAAAAATATGCATTTTCACCCAGAGTAATGGTGAATGAACAGATATACTAATTTACATAAATACAAATGACTTTAAAACTAACAATCTTTGTAAGTCTGCCCTGATTGATTTATAAACTACCTCCGATATTTTACAGTAGGACACATTCTGGAGGAAGAAAAAGTCTGATTTCACGTATCATGACGTCTTTATATCCGAGGACCACACTGAGAGTGCATCTGTGGGACAAGGCTTCCCATTAAGCAGACAGAGTATTTAATAGCAAGAGCTTATATGATGTGGCAATTTGGTTCTTACGTGTAAATTATTATACAAATAGACACTTCATAGGAAAGAAAATGCATCTTTTGTGTCACTGATCAACAATGACAGCAAAAGATTAATTTTAAGAAAAATAAATATGATCTTTCAACAAACATGGTCAATGAAGCCAGATTGAACATTCAATTTATGAGATGAAACTGATGCCTATAACAAACCAGCAGATTATGAGATAATGTGCCCTGTTGAATATCAAAAAGCCTGAAATATCAAAGAATGTTCTGCATTCACTGGTTTTACCTAAAATTCTGGGTATAAGGTCAGAGGCAAAGCCTGAATGGTTAGAAGGAGCTGACTGTGAATTTCCACTGTATCATGGAAGGCATAACCACTTCTCAAGCATCCCTACTCCAGTATGCCTCAGATGAGGTGGGGGTGAATTTCAAACCAAAGAGGCTCAATAAAATCCTATTTAGGAACAAATCAATATGTATTAAAATTAAATCCAAGTTCTCAGCCTGTGCAAAAACATTTGTAAGTTACTATCAAGATTTTTCTTTTTCTTAAAAAAAAAAAAAAGTTTGCTTATTTATCTGTTTATCTGGGTCTTAATTGTGGCATGTGGGATCTTTTTTAGTTGTGGCATGTGAACTCTTACTTGCAGCATGAGGGGTCTAGTTCCCTGACCAGGGATCAAACCCAGACCCCCTTCAGTAGGAGCCCAGAGTCTTAGCCACTGGACCACCAGGGAAGTCCTGCAAGATTTTTCTTAAGGAAAATGATCATAATTACAAAACTCAGAGGCATCAAAGCTAGACACGGACACAAAACACAATCCTATCCAAGGCAGATGGATATGTGGGTTGGACCAAATGTTTTATGGGAACTTCAGTAGATGTGCAGCTAAGATGGTTGGAGGGAGGACCAGGAAGAACCAGAACTTCTTTTCTGGACCATTTCTCATGCCTGCCCAAGCCCTCTGGATCATGTGAGCTCCTGCTTCTCATGCCAAGTTTTTTGGCCCCTCCCATTGTGGTAGCAATACAACAACAACGAAGACAGTTCTGAAGCAAGATGTAATGATGATAATAACTACCTAAGAATCTCCTTGGGTGTACATTATTTATCCTCACCATTGGCAAATTGACGAGTTATACACAGATCACCTGCTTGTGTTTTTTTTAAGTCACAAACATTTTCTTTTATGGTGGCAGGAGTCTGTTGAAGTAAGCAGTAAAGGAATACTGGGGATATAATTTAATAGAGTTTGTATAAATCAGAAATGAGTCCAAATTTCATGTAAAAAAAACCTAGAGGATGACTATATAAAAATTTTCCTCTTGAACTAAGTGATTTTTAAATAATTTAAAAAATATGCTCTTGAGCTGAAAAAACATGGATGTTGGGAAAACTCATTTTGCATGCAAAAGGAAAAAGAGATGTCCGGAGAATGCTTGTGTATTTTGCTGTCTTGTAGTGGTCCTCAGTTGCTGGACAGTTCTGAAAGTGTGTCTGTGGAGACACATTCAGCTCAGTGGCACATAGAGTCTGAGGCTGCAGTGCTGTGGATGCTGACAGGTGGCATCCACCTTCCTCTAGGCCGGGGTCCCCAACCCTGGGACATGAACTGGTACCTGTTAGGAACCAAGCTGCACAGAAAGAGGTGAATGGCAGGTGGAATGAAACCATCACCCCCTCTCTCGGCCTCCCCATCTAAGGGAAAATTGTCTTCCACCAAACAAGCCCCTGGTACCAAAAAGGTGGGGGACCACTGCTCTAGGTCATCCTGGAGTTCTTGGCTGACTCTCTACTGGAGGACAGAAGAAGCTTGCTATCCTTTGTGGAGCAAACTTGAAAAATGACATTATATGTCCAGCTCACTCATAGTTAACATGGACGGAACACATTAGGTGGGTCCCTTCTCTTGTCCAATGATGGAACTGATGGCCCACTCCAATTCTCTCTCCCTTAGCCATATTATGTCATTTGGAGCATGACTGCAGTTGTTGACACAGCAGTCTCCTTACCACACTGCAGGGGGATGCCACTCCCTGCCCAGGATCATCAGAATATGTTGCCTCTCTGTGTTTCTACTTCTTGATGGCCACTACTTTTACTCCTCTTCAGTGGCTTTCAAAGGCCTCATTATCCATTTGCCAATCTCAGCCAATAATTTCCTTCCCTCTGGCCACAGAGTTTATAGAGCTGCCTTTCTCGCTCAAATCACTTGTCAGACCCACCTCCAGCTCCTGCATCCGAATTTCCATGTAGGGAGGTTGTTTACAAAAGGTCAAGGGACCTGTTTCATTTCTCCATTGTCTGGAGCACACCCATCATTGCATGGAATTATGCAACGTATTCATGGCTTCTGAAAATAATGCTTACCGTGTCTCTTGGAAAATCAGGATAAAATTCACTTCAAATAAGATGACCAATGTGAACTTAAAAAAGAAACCCACAAGAACTCACTTTTTGAAACAAAACAGAAGCTTTTTTGGCCTGCGCAATGCCCTCAAGTTTATTTCCAGTAAAGGATCATTACAGAGACAAATAACCCAACAGTTACTGTTGCCGGATGCAAGATGGCATGCCCAGTGCACAGAGGGACCAAACAAAAGGAAAGATTGGATTTTGGAGTACAGAGAAGTTTATTGCAGGACATGCAAATAGAAAGGGTGACTTGTGACCCCTCAACCCCAAACTTCTTGAAGTGTTTCAACACAGCATTTTTTATTGGCAAAGAATTCATTTTTTTTTAATTTATATTTAATTGGAGGATAATTGCTTTACAATTGTGTGTTGATGTCTGCTGTGCAACAACATGAATCAGCCACAAGTATACATATATCCCCTCCATCTTGAGCCTCCCTCAAGAGCACGAAGCTGAGTTCCCTGTGTTTTATAGTATCTGCGAAGCATTTTTAAAGGTAAGGTGAGAGAGGGGTGTGATGCTTTTGAATTGTGGTATTGGAGAAGACTCTTTAGAGTCCCTTGGACTGCAAGGAGATCCAACCAGTCTATTCTGAAGGAGATCAGCCCTGGGATTTCTTTGGAGGGAATGATGCTGAAGCTGAAACTCCAGTACTTTGGCCACCTCATGCGAAGAGTTGACTCATTGGAAAAGACTCTGATGCTGGGAGGGATTGGGGGCAGGAGGAGAAGGGGACGACAGAGGATGAGATGGCTGGATGGCATCACTGACTCGATGGACGTGAGTCTGAGTGAACTTTGGGAGTTGGTGATGGACAGGGAGGCCTGGCGTGCTGCGATTCATGGGGTGGCAAAGAGTCGGACACGACTGATCGACTGAACTGAACTGAACTGAGGGAGGGCTGTGGTTAGTTGTTAAAGACTTCTCTGGTCGAAATCTTTTGTTCTTGGCTGCCATCAACTTCCAGTGTTCCTGTTAACCTCTAACAAGACAAATGTTATTCTCTTTTCAGCAACTTTTAATCTCTGTATGAATGGAAAAGTGTTACACCCTTCAAAGAATGGACTATCCTATATATTTCAGGCTATGGGCTACATTCTTTTTTTTTTTTTAATATTTATTTTTGTTTGTTTGGCTGTGCCAGGTATTAGTTGCCACCATTCTCTGCCCACCCCAGAATCCATATGCTGAAAAGGTACAGCATCTGTAGGACCAGACTGCAGACTTCTTGAAATCAGCTCCTAAAACTCAAATTCCCTTGCAATCTCAAGAATGTTTAACACATCATCATGTGTAGGGTAGGTCCTCAGATATTGCTCACTTGGCCACGGTTCAGCTTCCAGTTATGTGACGTAAGATAAATATTGGATAATACAGGCTGGGTTAAATTACCTCTACATATTAGCTCTGACATTTATAAGCGGAATTTCTAAGGTCTTGAGCTACTGGAAAAATATACAAAGTATGGGGCAATTCCTTCCTATCATCACACAAATAGTGAACTACTCTCTAGGGAAGTTGACCTTCATTAGGTTGCTCACATTAGTTGAAAATGTATTTCAACTGAGCTTGAACCCTCACTTGAACATTCTTCTTAGAGGATTTCAGCCACTCTTACAGTTTCAGCTACCTCCTTAAAAGTGGATGATTCTCGAACACTTTGCAACTCCTATCCGTTTCAGGATCTCCAGACTACTCATTCCAACTCTTCATTGGAAATCTTCACCAGGCATTTAAAAGCCAGCTTAAAATTAACATGTGCAAAAAAGTCTAAATCTGCTTTTCCTATTTCAAATATTATTTTATAACCTTATCCTCCCTAATGGATCCTAGCTAGAAACCTAGGCATCATCCTTGACTTTTTCTTCAATCTTACTCTCCAGAGACACAGTGAGTTGCCATATCCCATCTTGGTTGCCTTCTTAGCTCATTTTATTTTTCACAGTTTTTTGAGATTTAATTTACATTTCATAAAATTCACTCACTTTAAATAGGTTCTTCAATGTGTCTCAATAAATGTATCTAGTTGGGAAACTGTCATCACAATTTGGTTTTAAAACACTCCCATTATCTGAAAGTTCTCTGTACCTCTCTCTGTACTCCCACCCTGGCCTCAAACAACCGCCTATCTGTTTCTACAGTTGTGCCTTTTCTAAAAATCCCATATAAATGAAATTACATAATATGAAGTCTTTTGTATCTGGCCTATTTCACTTTCCATGATGTTTTTGAGATCCATTGGTGTTGCATGTAGCAATAGCTTGTTCCTTTTTTGTTGTTGCTGTTCAGTTGCTCAATTATGTCCGACTCTCTGCAACCTCATGGACTGTAGCACACCAGGCTTCTCTGTCCTTCACAGTCTGTGGAGTTTGCTCACATTCATGTCCATTGAATTGGTAATGTCATCCAACCATCTCATCCTCTGTCGATCCCTTCTCCTTCTGCCTTTAATCTTTCCCAACATCAGGGTCTTTTCCAATGAGTCAGATCTTCTCATCAGGTGGCCAAAGTATTGGGGTTCAGCAGTTCCTTTTATAGTTAATAGTATTCCATTGCATGAGTATACCATAGTTTGCTTATTTATGGACATTTGATTGCTTTTCCAGTTTTTGGCTATTGTGACTAATATTGCTAAGAACATGCTCTTACAAGTCTTAGCATGGATACAGGTTTTTGTTTCTGTTGGGTAGAGATCTAGAACTGGAATTATATGGTGAGTATATGCTTAACTTGTAAAGAAACTGCTGTAGTTTTACAAACTGGATGCTCAAGTTTACATACCACCATCAGTGTATTTAGGTTCCAGTTTTTCTATCCTCATCGATACTTGGAATTGTCTATCTTTTAATAGTTGATGTTTTGTTCAGTCACTAAGTCTTGTCCAACTCTTTGTGACCCCATGGAGTCCACCAGGCTCCTCTGTCCATGGGATTCTCCAGGCAAGAAGACTGGAGTGGATTGCCATTTCCTTCCAGATTAGGGATCAATCAAACCCATGTCTCCTGCATCGGCAGGTGGGTTCTTTACTGCTGAGCCACCAGAGAAGCCATCTTTTAATAACAGCCATTCTAATAGAAGTAGCAGCACGTTTCATTATCATTTATTTTATATTTTCCCGAGGACTAACGATGTTGAGCATCTTCTCGTGAAATTTGCATCCATTTATCTTCTTTGGTAAGGTATCAATATCATTTGCTTTTCTTTATTGAGTTGTCTCTTGTTATAGAGTCATAGAAGTTCTTTGTATTTCCTGGATATGTATCTTATTGAATATATGTTTTGCCAATATTTTCACAGGGTCTGTGACTTGCCTTTTCATTTTCTTCATGGTGTCTTTTGAAGAGCCAACATTTAGCTTCTTAACTTTTGAATGTGGCTCATACCTCTCTTCCCACAGCCACTTCTTTGAGCTCAGCTCTTTTCTATTCATGGCTGAATTTTTGTAGTAGCCTACTGACTAGTCTCTTTATCTCCCCATTGCATTTTCTAAAATGACCTTTGCTTTCAGGACTAAACATAAGTTCTGTAGCCACACATATGTGATGTGACAACTATGGAGGGATGCCCCTCACATTGTTTCCCAAACAACCTGCTGTAGAGAGGATGGTGACTGTCAGCGTCCAGCCACCAGAGCTGTGGATCCGCCACGGCACTCACTCCAGGGCCACTCTTGCTCCAAACTGCACAAGACAGTGACCAAACTCAATGCAAGACTCTGCTAATAGGCGACCCCTGCTGAGGAGCTCCTAATCAGCTTTGCCAAGGCTTTCTCAGGGTGTTGCTGCAGTCTCTGGAGCTTTTCCAACCCAATTTCTTCATTCCTCATTTTTTAAAAAAACTTTCTAAGTTTCATTGTGAATTGTTCCTTTTTTGTGAGTCTATATTGAATTTGTTGGACTTCCCAGGTGGTGCAGTGGTAAAGAATCTGCCTGCCAATGCAAGAGATGGGGTTTCGACCCCTGAGTAGAGAAGATGCCCCTGGAATAGGAAATGGTAACCCACTTCAATATTCTTGCCTGGAAAATTCCATGCATAGAGGAGCCTGGAGGGCTATGTCCATGGGGCTCACAAAGAGTTAGACATGACTAAGCACACACACATACACACTGAATTTGTTACCACATCCCTTCTGTTTTATGTTTTACTTTTTTTGGCCACGAGGCATGTGGGATCTTAGTTCCCTGAGCAGGGATCAAACCCGCACCCCCTGCCTTGGAAGCTGAAGTATTAACCACTGGACGGCAAGGAAGTCCTCTTCCTTCCTTCTTTCCTTTCACAGGTGTCAAACCTACATCACAATCTGAAGGCTCTTCTAGCCTTCTCCTATTTCCTCTCCCTTTATCCTTCTTGGTGTTTTTCTCAGTAAACCTCTCACATGTCTAGTCCTATCTTGGCATCTGCTTCTCAAAGAAGCCACCTGCCACAACAGGCAAGGCCATTCCTGATCCAGTCCCCACTGTAAGCTTGCTGACTCCTCAGTTGTCAGTAAATTTGTGTGTTCTTCCAGTTCATGGTGACTATAGAAAGAACCAGGGCTTCTTCTGCCAGTTTGCTCTCTTTTGTTCAGACTTCTGAAGCAGCAGAAGAAAAATCCATCTGCCATAGTAGAAAGGCTATGATAATGTGCTGAGGAAGCCTTATAAGAGTAATGTTAGGCAGGAAGTTAGCCATGAGCAACAAGAGGTGGCCCCATTCACTGAATGTGGAATAGCTGCCTAATCTCAAGCTATTTGCCAACCCCTTCCCAAACACATATCCCATCATTACTCCAAAATGGTCAAGGGACTGGAAAACCCCCCCACGGGCCGACTGGAGGGATTTTCGCCACTCTGGCACATGTGCACACCTCATGCTATCATGTCCTTAGATAACCTTTGGTGGCCATAGGGCTCATTAAGTGTTCATAAATATCCTACAAATACATACATCTAATTATAACAAACTGAATTATGGGAAGGACATGTGCAGTAGAGCCTCTTCTTATACAAACTGCAGCTGTCAATTAAGACTGTCAATCAACAGCCTCCTGGATTATACAAAAGTACCTTGCCTTAAAAACCCAACACCCCAGCTCTCCCCAAGGCCATTGGCTTCCTTGGCCTGGCCCACCTCTCTCTTGAGGTATTCTCTCTGTTCTCTCTTTACCTTCAAATAAACTCTCTTGCAACAGGTAAAACTTCAGATTCTTTTTTGCATTCTTATCAAGAACTGAAGCCCACAGGAGGAGGAGTCTCCAGACTCTCTTCCACTAAAAGTAAGAAGAGCAGGAACTCCAAAAAAAATTCAACCCTTCTAAAGAACGTATACCCTCAACACCTTCTTTTGAGGTGTGGATGTTGGAGGAAGGAAAAAAAAAAACAAACCCTTTTTGATAGGGAGTTATTCTCCTTGTACCCATAAATAAATTTACTCTTCCTTGCAAAACCTGATGCTTCTGACAGGGCTCAAATGTGCTGTTAGAGGGGTTTTGTCAGTAGTGAGAGACAGCAGGCAGGCATGCTGTGTTTATCATCGCAGGAATCTCATGGGGCTCTTAAAAAGTTGCAGGGCTCTGGATCCCAACCCAAACCTCCTAGACTAGATTTTCCAGAGAAGAGCACTGGGAAGAGTATTTTGGACAAATGCCCCATTACAATGTTTGCAAAATACTGGTAGAGTGGTTCAGATTACAAGTACTAAACCTAGCCTGATTAGTCTGGTTCTCTGACTTTTTCTAGCTGTGTAATCTTGGACCAGCTCCTTTGTTTTCTCATTTGTGAGATGCTATAATGAATAGTACTTCCCGCATTGGTTTCTGTGAGCACACACAGAGTTAATGGTTTGGGTATGAGTAGGACAGTGTCTGTTGTTTGTGGGTTAGTTGCTAAGTCGTGCCTCACTCTTTTTGTGACCCCATGGGCTGTAACCTGCCAGACTCCTCTGTCCATGGAATTTCCCAGGCAAGAGTATTGAAGTTGGTTGCCATTTCCTTCTCCAGGGGGGGTCTTCCCAACCCAGAAATCGAACCCGAGTCTCCTGCATTGCAGGCAGATTCTTTATCATTGAGCCACCTGGGAAGCCCAGGACATTGTCTGTCTTATAGTAAATTGCTTATTAAATTTTAACTCTCTTTATTTGTTTCTATTGTTATCATCATTACCATTATAAGTCTTATTAGTGACAGATTGAATGCAACAAAATCATGAGCAGCTGCCAGGTGTTATGCTAGGATCCAGTAGGGAGACAGTATATTTTTGAAGGGTATGGTTAGAATACAGAAATGAGCCCGACCTACCACCTGCTCATAGCTAGTTGAGTTTTTCCCTACCTGGCCACGTTCTCCCATCTAATCTCCATCATCTAGGGCATTCATTAGTCAGCTTTCTGTCAGGATTAGGAGTGGGCTTGGTGGTTGGTACAGAGACAAGCTAATAGTCTTTGATCTAGATTTAGGAGAGGCTCTGAGAAAAGTCTCTTAGTCATCAGTTCAGAGTTCACATCCCAGGGAATCTTATTAGAGAAGTGAATGACCTTGAGCAAATTATTTAAGCTCTCTGAGCTTTTGTTTCCTTAATTTCTGAATGTTTTCTACCTCTCTGGGCTACTGTGAGGCTTAACTAGCGAGATGATGGATGTAAACTCCCATGGTGGGGGCTGAAGAAATGGGCAGCCCACCTTGTTTCATTAGGACTGTTTTTAGTTCACTGAGATAACCTATCCACAGACCCTGGATGAGCCCAGCTGTCTCCCTTGGAGGGGAGAATTTCAAGACCCAAAAGCCTCCCCCGACTGCCAGACTTATAACTCAAATAAGCCATCTTTTCTCTGAATGTCTCAGTGGTGCGTGGGAATCGTCACTTCTCACCTGTATATTGTCTTGTCATTTACTCCTACAGTCCAGGAGTGGCCGTTCCAGGGTCATTTAAAAATGCTGAAAGAAATACATAGCTCAACAAACCCAATTCTTTCCTCAAACTTTGGCTTTGGTTTTATCAACATGGTTTTTAATTCTTGCCCCCTGCCTCAATGGTGAGCGCACATGGCCTTTGTAAACATGTCTTCAAAATGTCTTCAAAGTTTACAAAATGAACTTTGAAACAGGACAGTAAGTAATATCACCAAAGCAGCAGTCATTGAGAAAGTGGTCTCTTTAAATGGGCTAATGTTTTGGACTTTGATGTGTCCAAATTTCAGAGGAATATATATATAAACGTGTTGATATAAACTTTATTTTTTTAAAAATTAGGACATTTGCTAAAGCAGTTGCCAAAGTGGTGCCTAATTTGGAATTGTTCTTTCCACCCTGGTTTGCAAGGGATTTGCTATGGGGTAAGAGTATGTAACAGAGACTGCAAATCAAAATTTGCTTCTTGCAGATTTCCAAGCTTAAGGAAAAAGTCCCACACAATGGATTAGAAAGTACTTGAAATCTCTCTGAAGTGAAGGGTAGGATTATGCAAAGATAGTAACAGGCAGTTCATAACCTTTTTGCTATTTTTCAAGTGTGATGGTGAACCCCTGCAAGCTAATAAAACATAGAAATAGAGACGTAACAAAAACTTTTCGTCACTGAGAATGAAAACACTGGGATACTCTAAAAAACTTGCTAGATAAGCAACTCATGTTCAAAGGTGAAATAAATCATACACATTATATGATTGATTTATTTAAACATAAGTCTATACTTCAGGGAAAAAAATGATTTCTGAGGAATAGAATGAAATTCAGGATGCAGTTGCCAAGACATCCCTTGGAGAAGAATTGTATCTACTTAGATAAAGCTGGGATGGAGTCATGTGAGGTGGAATGCCAACTCCCAGGAAGCTGAGCCACAGCGGGTCCTTATGTCCTTTGTACAAAAAGGAGAGGTTATGCCTAGGGTGACAGGAGGAACCTCCTTTCCTTGACAAAGGACAAACAGTAAGTAGAATCCTACCAAAAGGGTTTTAGAAAGACCCATAGATGAGGGTTATAGTACCACAGCTCGAGTGGCAGTAGGCAAGTCCTCCTTTCCTGGTGTGAGTTGGGAGACTGTTGTAGATGTTTAGGACAGGGACTTTCCTGGTGGTCCAGTGGTTAAGAATCTGCATGCCAATGCATGGGACACCAGTTCGATCCCTGGTCCCAGAAGATCCCACATGACACAAGGCAGCCAAGTCCATGTGCCATAACTACTGAGCCCACACACTCTACAGCCCATGCTCTGCAACAAGAGAAGTCATGGCAAGTGAGTAGCCCATGCACTACAACAAGATAGTAGCCCCACTTTTGGCAACCAGAGAAAGCCCCCTCGTAGCAGCAAAGACCCAGCACAGCCAAAAATAAATAAACAAAAAAAAATTCTTTAAAAAAAAAAAAAAGATCTTTATGAGAGTCTTGCCCAAATTCAGAGATTTAAAGCACATCCCAGTGCAACCTGGCAGAGAGAGATTTTTTAACCTTAGTCCTTGGCATGTGTTTTATTCATTTAGTCCTGCATAACAAATTATCTCAAAACTTGGGGCTTGAAATAACAAGCTATTATTTTTCATAATTCAGCAAAAATTTGATCAGTTTTCTTCTCCAAGTGGTGTCAGCTGGGGAACTTGGAAGCATTCAGCTGGTAACTGGGCTGGGAGGTCCAGGAAGACTACGCTCACAGGTCTGTTGACCTGGTGCCCCATTAGGCTGCCTCTGCATATGGTTAGCTTGGGCTTCCTTACAGCATGGTGGTCTCAGGGTAATCTGGCTGCTGACATGGCAGCTGGTTTCGCCAGGTCTTAAACGTTACCACTTGCCACTTTTGTAGCATTCTGTTAATCAAAGCAAGACATAAGGCCAGTCCAGATTGAAAGGGAAGAGACAGGGACCCCCCATCTTGATGGTGCAGTGTGCTCCTTGGTTCATCTTAAAGGAGGAAAAGAACTGATGGCAGCCCTCTCTGGAGAGTCTACCATAGTCTGAGAAGGTAGGGCTGGCAGCTGATGGCTTTGGAGAAGAGCGTGAAATCAGGCTAAGCCAGGGAGAGCTGCATCTGGAGGCAGAGCTGATGTATGAATGGTTATTAAAGTTTAGGCAGTTGGGCACCAAACTTCAGGTAGGAGTTCAGACATAGTGCAACAGGAAGTTGATCCTAAGGAATCCTAGGGGCAAGGAGTAAAGGAATCTGGGAACATTATACCAACATGAATCAGGCTTCCCACAATACCTGGATTTTTTTTAAAAAGTCAAACATCAGACATCCCTGGTAGTCCAACAGTTAGGAATCTGCCTGCCAATGCAGAGGACATGGGTTCGATCACTGGTCCAGGAAGATTCCACATACCACAGGGCAGCTAAGCCTGTGCCCCACAGCTATCAAGCCTGTGCTCAGGAGCCCCTGCTCTGCAACAAGAGAAGTCACTGCGATAAGAAGCCTGAGCATCACAACTAGAGCGTATGCTTTGCTTGCCGCAACTAGAGACTGTTGATATGCAGCAACACAGACCTAACACTGTCCAAAATAAATAAATAAATAAAAATGTTTTAAAAGATCCAATGATGTATATTGACATTATTGTTTTTTAAAAACGAAGTCAAATATCTGTACAAAAACAAGTTCCTTTTGCATCATCTTCGTGTTACTGATGTCTCTAAGCTCTTCAGGTAAAGAGCGGGGAGATGAATGGCTCAGAAAAGACGGGGCCAGAAAAGCACAGTCAGTTGCCCAGCCTTATCCTGGCTGCATCTGACTTCCTCATCGCAGCTCTGGAGGCTTCACATGAAATAGCCAGTGTTCTTATTGAGGAGAAGGCGGTGCTCTCCTAGGGAGTGCTTGTAGATGTGGTCATCCTAAAGACCTTTGCTGGTGGGAGTGCTCCTGGTGTTGAGTGGATAAGAGCCAGGGAGGCTAAGTATTCAAACACCCCACACACTCGCAGGGCATTATTGCAGCCCAAATGCCATTGGCACCCCGACTGAGGAACACAAGGTAGACAATTGGGGTGATATTGAGTACTTGGGTGGAAATATGGAATTTGGAAGATGTAGGGGCTGCAAGATCCCATAATAGGCTGCTATCTTCTAGTAAGTCCAGTAAGTCACTGCTAAACTGTAGCAAGCATGGTGCCTATAGAAAATACAGTCTTTAGATCGTGTACCCCAAAAAAGGCCACCTTTGAAAGCATATTTCCTCACTTCTCTCAACTATTCTGAAATGATAGCTGGAGAATCAAAAAATGTTATAATATTTTTATAGAAATAAGGTTGTACCATAACCTTGTGAAAAGAAGGATTGGCTTATCTCCATCTGTGGAAATAAAGTGCATCCTACTTTTGTTGTTCTTATCAGGATAAAATATGTTCATTTTTGCTGTGAAGAGATGTTGCTGCTAACATGTACAGAATCCTATTTATTCTCTCCCAATCATTTCCTCCTACCTGCCAATCCACCAGGTTTACATGGTCAAGTCCAGTCTCTGATGGCAGGGGAACCTGACATGTAGAACCTTAAATGGGGTCCAACGTGTGGGGTCTAAGCTTTTCTTCCAGAATAAACTTCACCTTGTGTGGCAGAAACATGCTCTGCAGTCTTTCTCTCGCAGTGATACTTTTCAGAAGTGAGCTTGAGTTTGGGAGTCCTGATCAGTCTGGCCATGAAATTGCTCCTCCCGATGTCAACCTTGTTCTTCTGGTCTTCCTTTGTTTCTTTTTATGCTTTTACTCTTTTGTGTAGCTGTGACTAATGCAGAGATTTTCTTGGAGGGAAGACAGCATTCCATGTGAAGCAGCTTAGCACTGTCCATTCCAAGCTGTGGAAATGAGCTAGGTGTTTGCCGCTGTGTGGTTAGCAGATGGCTATGTCTCACCCACTCCTAAGCTCAGAAAGTTTCCAATTTTAAAAGCTTTTTAATGACCTCTAATTTGTCAATGGATAATACAAATTCGGCACAAACAAGCAGTGATTTAATTGGGTACACTGACATCTGCTTTCACTGCCGTGTACTTTTGAAAATTGTGCTCAAGTATTTTGGTTGAGTCTACACTGACCATGAAGAAAGCCATTGAGTGGGGGCAAGCTGTAACAGATGTAGTGTAGATTTCATTATCCATACAGGGAATTACCTGTGGCAAATTTGAAATCCTCACGTTATTTCTTCTTCTACCTAGCACTTATCTGGACTCCTTCCCTCTGTGGTTGGTTGATGTGTGCTCTGGGAATGCAAAATCATTTTAGTGCATTCCCTTTGATGACTTGGAAGCATCTGAGACCACGCAGAGCCCCAGGGTCATGGTTATGAACAACAATTATTGTACTGGAGACTTACAGATGTGCCGGTTACTAGAGGGTTGTGGTTAATAGAATGTTAAACAACAAAGAGTTTATTGTAGAACTGAGGAGGAAAAAAGCTCCCCAACAGCAAAATACATAATCTCAGAAAGTCAGGGGATCTGGAAGAAAACACACAAAGTTAAGTTTTCCCTTTATAAAAAATGGTTTCCCCAAATTAAATGGTCTGAGTTTTAGAAACTTACCCTGTGGGAAATACGTTGCTTCAAAGGAGAAAGAGATTAAATGGAGATGCAGCGAGCAGTGTCTCCCACATGTAGACTCTCTTCCACAACCTGGTTAGGCATTTGGTGAAATCTGATTAACTCCAGTCACTAGAGAACTGTTCAGTGGCTTTTTAGTTCATGGCACTGAGTCTGGCCCGTGCACCGACTCATGTCCTCCTACTGCACGTGGAACATCAGACCTGATCTTTCCATGGCAAATTCAAATGCAATTCAGGCACTATCATGATCCTTGACACTGAGTGCGCTAACCCGACACTGCCTTTTAATGCCATCACCTGCCTTGGCCTGTAGTAACCAGACACATAAATTGGGTCTAGCTAAGAAGTTCACTCCAGTATTCTTGCCTGGAGAATCCTATGGACAGAGGAGCCTGGTGAGGTACAGTCCATAGGGTCACAAAGGCTCTGACACAGCTGAAGTGACTTAGCAAACACACACACACACAAGGAGTTCACCAGCGCTTCCCTGGTGGTCCAGTGGTTAAGAATCCTCCTGCCAGAGCAGGGGACGTGGGTTCAATCCCTGATCCAGGAAAAGCCCACATGCCACAAAGCAACTAAACCCATTTACCTCAACTACTGAGCCCATGGGCCTAGAACCTGTGCTCTGCAACAAGAGAGGCCGCTGCCGTGAGAAGCCCACGCATCACAACTACAGTGTAGCCCCTGCTCACCACGACTAGAGAAAACCTGCTTGTACCAATGAAGACCCAGCACAACCGAAACAAATAAAGAAAAAAATTTGAAAAACGTTAGTATGGCAAAAACCACTACAGTATTGTAATCAGCCTCCAATTAAAATAAATAAATAAAATGCTTTTAAAAAGAAAGAAGCAGAGGTGAGAATCCAGATTATAAAATATTACAAATTAAAACCCAGAGGGATGGAATGGGGAGGGAGGAGGGAGGAGGGTTCAGGAGGGGGAACACATGTATACCTGTGGCGGATTCATTTTGATATTTGGCAAATCTAATACAGTTATGTAAAGTTTAAAAATAAAATAAAAATTAAAAAAAAAAAAAAATAAAGAGACTAACAAAATTATAGACAAATGTCACTCATTAAATTTTTTGTTTTGGAAAAAAAAAATACATGTTTGCAAGTAATTCTCATTTTTATTGATTTGAGCATTATCTATCCTGGAATGGTAAGAGATACATTACCTGTAAATGGAAAAACTGTTTACTCATAGTGTAAATCTTTTTATATCCAATAAATTTCTCAAAAAAACTGTAAAGTTCACCAAAAGCAAAGAAAACTCCATGGTGTTGATGCTCGTCATATCACAGTGGATGGCCTTGTTTCTGACCTATTGAGCTGGCCGGAAAGTTCATACTTATGAAAAAACCTGAACAAAATTTTTGGCCAACTCAATATTTCCCAAGATCAATGGGATGAGCTGTGAAACAGACCAAACCCCACTGGGTTTACCTAATACAATAGGTAGACAGGCTACATAGTGCCAGGCAGTTGGTGGTAGAATGTATTTCTGCCCAGTGACTGCTCTGAAGGTCTTTGACTTGTCCGTCCAGATTCATTCCTACCCCCTCCATCCTTCTGTGTTCAGGGAGGTTGATCTTGGATTTGCCCGATAGGGAGGGAGAATATAGTATTGGGAGACTCAAGGAAAGCAGAGCACAAGATATACGGCTCCACTCCTGGTTCCTAACCCACTTGGTAGCCACTTCCCTCTATCTTCAGTTTCTACTTAAGTCCCTGGCTCCCTTGGAGCAGTCCACTCCGCCTCTGGGTTCTGGTTACCACTCTTCCCTTTCATCCTTTCAGGCCTAGGATTGTGATAGCTCCTGCTATGTCTAGCTGCAGGTTGCTGTCATACTCTGTAGATTTTTTCCCACCCAGATCTTTGGAAGGGCCCCTTTGTTGGCCTTCCCAGCTAGGTGAGCAGTAAAACATCCACCTGCCAATCCAGGAGGTGCTGGAGATGCAGGTTCCATCCCTGGGTTGGGAAGATCCCCTGGAGGAGGAAAAGGCAACCCACTCCAGTACTCTTGCCTGTATAATCCCATGGACAGAGGAACCTGATGGACTTTATGCGGTCACAGAGTTAGACCTGATTGAGTGACTGAGCATGCATGCAGCCCCTTTGTTAGGCTGGCCTTAAGTTACCCAGTGAGTAGGATGGCCTGTCTTCTGCTGGAACCCTGCTGACCACATAGACTCAGTTCACCCTCTTTGTATGTGACTCCATGTGTCCCAGGCTGCAGGTAGGAGTGCAATAATAATAACAGACACAAAAGAGTGTTCCTCTTCGTCCTTTCCCCCATGCTTCCTGCAGAAATTTCAGTTCCTCGGTGCCCTAACAATGAGTCCGCTTGATTTGACCCTTTGGAGGCACAGCCTTCCCCTATTCCTGCCCCAGTTTGCTATGTGGACAACTCCAGCCTTTTCAAAAGGCAGCAGAGCCAGTTCTGCCCATTAGCTCCTCTAGGCTGGCTGCTGCAGTGTGTGGCCAGGGTCCCCGGTGGGGACCCTAAAAGCCCCTCTATAGCCGGTGCTGCGGCTTTCACGTTGCAGCTGCCACATCAGCAGTCCTGGAGGCCACTGTCACACTCTGCTCCTCCACTCTCAGTGTTCCGTGGAAATGATACTCTTCATCTTTGCTTGCTTTTTATCAGAACTCACTCGGCCAAAGACTTGGTTTTAAGCCCAGTGGAAGGGGTCAGAGTTTAGTCTACGTGACAGATCATGTACTGATCTCAGAATCAGGCATCCCCTTGTCCTTAAACCAACTTCCCCACCTCCATTTATCCTTCCCTTGGGAAGGGTTCTTTCTCAGGAGTCAGATTTCTCATGTAAACAGTGCCCTGTGGGGGCTGTCTTGTTGTTTATTTCTCCAGACCAGCCTAGAAATGTCTGAATCCTCTGGGGAATTCAGCCTAGGTTCACTTGATACCCTCAGTCTTCTGGCCGTTCTACTTGTGTCCCTAGAACCCTACCATCTACCCTTATCTGCATCAATCTGTGCTCAGAAATGCCAAATTCTATGGATTTCATCACTTAGGCCCTCCCTGCCCTCTCGGTGCCATTTGGGCTCAGGCAGTAGAAGGCAGGGGCAGGACATGAGCATATGAACAGAGACATCTCAGAGGGTGCAGCTGGGGTTCAGCTGGTAGTAGTGGTTTATATACAGTCACAGTGCCTACCAGGTCACTCTCTCCAGGGCCACAGCTTTTGCCTCATTCTTGTAAAAGTACCCCCAACCCAGCCCTTTGTCCTTTTAGTCCTAGGAGTTGTGGTGGGCGTAATTGCCCCCCCAAAGATGACCACAGCCTAAATCCTAGAACTTGTTAAGTATGTTACATTACAGGACAAAAGGGACTTTGCAGGTGTGGTTAAGGTGCTTAGCTGCTCAATCATGTCTGACTCTTTATGACCCACCAGGTTCTTCTGTCCATGGAATTCTCCAGGCTGGAGTGGATAGCCATTTCCTTCTCCAGGGGATCTTTCTGACCCAGGGTCTCCTGCATTGGCAGGCAGATTCTTTACCATCTGAACCACCAGGGAAGCTGCAGTGGTTAAGGTAACAGTCCTTTTAAGACAGGGAGAGTAGGGATTTGCCAGGTGGTTCCGGTGGTTAAGAATCCGCCTGGCAATGCAGGGGACACGGGTTCACTCCCTGGCTGGGGAATTAAGATCCCACATGCCGTGGGGCAACTAAGCCCATGTGCCCAACTAGAGAGATTAAGTGCCACGACAAAGATTCGAGTGTTGCAGCTGAGAATGAACACAGCCAAATACATTAAAAAAAAAAAAAGATACGTAGAGTAGCCTGGATTATCTAGACAGGCCCAATCTAATCACGCGAGCCCTAAAAAACAGAACTTTCTCCAGCTGGAATAAGATAGATGCTGCAGTGGGATAAATCAGACATTGCAAATGTGAGAAGGATTCTTGTTGGTTCCGAGATGGAGGAGCCAGAGAGGAGGCTCTGACTCCCATCTGTCAGTCAGTAAGGAAACAGCTCTCAGCCCCGCACCTGCAAGGAGCCGGATCCCGCCAACAACCTGCATGAACTTAGAAGCAGATTTATCCTCAGAGCAACCAAATAGGACCATGGGCCTGAGAACAGGGTGACTCCAGCCTTGTGAGAGGAATCAGAGGACCCAGACAAGTTACACTGTAACCAGACTTCGGAACTATATCACTGTGGATATAAACCAGGTATCATTTTAAGCCACGAAGTTTTGGGTAATTTGTTACAGCGGCAGTAGGAAATGTTCCAGCAAGAATACAGGTGATGATGGCTTTCTATCCTTGCTAGTCTGGGTGCTGCTTCTGCTGCTCTTACTCAGTCACTCAATTGTATCCAACTCTTTGGGACTCTATGGACTGTAACCACCAAGCTTCTCTGTCCATGGGATTTCCCAGGCAAGAATACCGGGTTGCCATTTCCTTCTCCAGGGGATCTTCCCGACCCAGGGTTGAACTCACGTCTCCTACATCTCCTGCATCAGCAGGCACATTCTTTACCACTGAGCCACCTGGGAAGCCCCCCATGGGTACTGCACCATCCCCTAACTCTGCTCACACCGCGTCAATGGTCGCCCCAGGCTCCGTTCAGTTAGCCCTTTGAGTGGCTGCCTCTTTCCTGCCGGGCCCCTGACTCACATGCACTGCCTTATTTAAAAGCCCTAAAGATACTTATCTACATATTTGCTAAGTGGTCACACATGTTCTTTTTTATTTTCCTTTTATTTGATGTTTGCATTTTTTAAATTGAGGTACAGTTGATGTGCAAATATCATTTACAACATAGTGATTCAGAGTTGTTAAAAGTTGTATTCCATTCATAGTTATTATAAAATATTGACTATATTCCCTGAGTTGTACCGTATTTTCTTGTAGCTTATTAATTTATACAAAGTAGTTTGTGCTTCTTAATCCTCTATCCCTATCTTGCCCCTCCCCCTTCCTTTTCCCCACTGGTAACCACGAGTTTGTTCTCTACATCTGTGAGTCTGTTTCTTTTTTGTTAAAAATCACTACTTTGCTTTATTTTTTAGATCCACATATAAGCGATGTCATACAGTATTTCTCTTTCTCTGCCTGATTTATTTTACTTAGCATAAGACCCTCCAAGTCCATCTATGTTTTCGTTGTTCAGTTGCTCAGTTGGAGCAGGCAATGGCAACCCACTCCAGTGTTCTTGCCTGGAAAATCCCATGGACGGAGGAGCCTGGTGGGCTGCCGCCTATGGGGTCGCACAGAGTTGGACACGACTGAAGCGACTTAGCAGCAGCAGCAGCAGCAGTTGCTCAGTCGTGTCCGACTCTTTGCAACTCCATAAATTACAGCACTCCGGGCTTCCCTGTCCTTCACCACCGCCCAGAATTTTCTTAAAATCATGTCCTTTGAGTCGGTGGTGCCATCCAAACATCTCGTCCTCTGTCATCCCCTTCTCCTGCCCTCAATCTTTCCCAGCACCATGTTGTTACAAATGGCAAAATTTTCCTTTTAATGACTGAATAGTATTCAGTTTATATATGTAGCACATATTTCTTTGTCCATTCATCTGTTGATGGACACTTAGGTTACTTCCATATCTTGGCTATTGTAAATAATGCTTTTAAGAACATTGGGGCTCATGTATCTTTTTGAATTAGTGTTTTCATTTTTTTCAGATATATACCCAGGAGTAGAATTGCTGGGTCATATGAGAGTTCTACTTTTAGTTTTTTGAGAAATCTTCATACTGTTTTTCTCAGCAGCTGCACCAATTTATATTCCCACTAGCAGATTACAAGGGTTCCCCTTTCCCTACGTCCTCCTCAACATTTATTTGTGGTCTATTTGATATTAGCCATTCTGACAGGTGTGAGGTGACATCTCATTGTGGTTTTAATTTACATTTCTCTGATGATTAACGATGTTGAGCATCTTTTCATGTGCCTGTTAGCCATCTGCATGTCTTTGGGAAAGTATCTATTCAGGTCTTCTGACCATTTTTAATCAAGTTGCTTGTTTTTTTGATGTTGTATTGTACGAGCTGCTTATATATTTTGTATATTAACCCTGTTCATGACATGTTCTTGACATACAAAGCATAATAGGCTTCATCAGTGTATATAAGCCATGTGTCTCTCAAAGCCCAGCGCCTATTAACTGATGGGGGCGTTTTTAACACCAAGTGGAGATATTATGTGTGGGGTCTGTGACCTAAGAGAATTTTGTTGCTCTTATCCCTGGGATTTCTGAGGTCCTTCTGGAATAGGATGAGACCAGAAATAGAAAGGCATGACATTTGATGCTTCAAAGTGTTCCCAAGAGCTCAACTACTCGGAGACTAGTAGCTGCACCAACGTTGGCTAGGCGAGTCACTGCCTGGGGTGTAACACTGAAGGAGCTGATCCCCGTGTAGCCAGCTCGTTTCCATTTCTCATGGACATGAAGGCCACCCAGTCCTGCCAGCTGTCTCACATGTAGGCTTCTCCAGAGGGTACAGATGAGATGGTGTCAGCGGATCCCCACCGTCAGAGAAGGGCTTGCAGGTGGTAGGTGTTTTTCATTTGCCAAATACACTTAATCATGAGATGCTTTCCTGCTGTCCTTGCTCCTCTGAGTTCACAAGTACAACATAGCATCATTGCCTTGGCTTTTGAGAGTCTCCCAATATAAGAGACTTAAAAATCAGCTTCGGGCTAAAGGAAGGAATAAGGCTGAGCTTCAGAGAAGCTGTATGGTTAGCACTAGAGACATGAAAAGACAAAGGACTGGCTTTCATATTATTTTGAAGTGCTATCTCCTCTCATTTACATTCCCCAGGGGTTCTTTGGGCGTTGGGTATTTTCAAAGGGACCTGGACCACGCTTCCACGACAATACGCCATGGAGGTGGGTATCATAACAGCTCTGCAGCTTAAACCAGAGCACTAGACGCTTCACAGAGCCCTTGTTTCCCTTACCAGTCACAGCCAGTCCTAGACATAATGGGTAATATGTCAGTAATTATAAACAAACAGACAATGGAGTTTGTTTTTTGCCCCTGGAGTCTGCTCTCGCTCGCAGTCAGATCTGAATGTATTTTCAACTGTAATAGAAACCAGAGCTAAGCGCTTTGCGACTTTATTATGGGCACAGAAAACCAGAAGGAAGGGAAAAAACACCCAGTCCAAGTTTTTAAAAATTGAGTCCCCACTATGTGTGGGTTGTTTTACATACATTTTCTCTAGTAGGTAAAAATAACCCTGCATGTTTATCACGACCCCTCCTGTCCCGAGTTTATCGATGAGAAAACCAAGGCCTGGTGTGGCTCTTTTCACTTGGGCAGGGCCACCGTGTTAACAAGCATTGAAGTTGGAATGAAACATTATGATCCTCTGACTCCAGAGCCTAGGCATCAGCCATGTCATCACACTTCCACACCAACTAATTTTTCTCCAGAATTGAGGGGTATTTAGCTTTCTTCTTGGGTATGCCTTACTGGACCTGGAAACTTTTGCCTCATCTGCTCTTTTGCCTTCCAATAAAACTACATCCAGACAACTTCAGATAAATACTATTTCTAGGACTTTCTCCTAATGGTTCTCAGTGCCTGGAAGTTCTTTCTTATGACTGACCCAAATATTTCTTGCTGTACTTCGAAGACTTCTTTCTTGCTATGCTCTTCCTGCAGAGAGTGAGCAGTGCATTATAAAACCACCTCGCAGACCTGTGGATTGTGAAATAGTTGCTCTGTGGAGGGGGAGAATTCATCCCCTTAGGTCAGACAACAGAGCAGCCAGAGAAAATCAGTCTCATCTGCAGGAACTCAGTGTAGGTTTTAACCTTTCCTGGCCTCTCCCAACTAAAAGTCCAACTTGGAATAAATTTTCAGTGCCTTTAACCATCTTTTCCACACCTCTACTCTCCCCATGCCCCCTCCATGATCATCCTATTCCCCACCATCCTTGAGTTAAAAGATGGGGAAAGGGAAGTGGGAGGTCAAGGGGAATTGAGTTAGTTATACACAGCAACTGCTGTATTAAACTCCTTGGCTGAAAAATGTCCTTGAGGAGATCCAGTTGACAGGAGCACAAAAAGGCCAGGAGAGGTAGGGAGGCCACTGCTCCTACCCAGCACTCCCCATTAGACACAGCTGGCTGAGCATGTGAGCAGCCTGCTGGAGCCTCTCGTGTGGTTCAAAGATCAAAGCAGAGTGTCCCCCGTGTCTGGTCTCTTCTGAAGGAGCCTCAGGCTCATCTGGGAAAGGGAACCCAGAGGAGGGAGGCTACCTGCTGTGGCCAGAGATCAGAGGGAGGGCTGGGCAGCCTGGTCAGTGGTTGGCAACAGAATTCCCAACCGGAACTTGCAAGGCTTTGAAAGGGAGCCAAGGCCCTAGATGGCAGGCCCTGGGTTTGGTTCAAGGAAAACCACAGGGTACCAGGACGCTGTGAAGATCTGGGAACTGGTTGGCTTACCGGTGTTGGCATCTGGCACTCTGGGCATGCTGGGGGAGGCGAAGAGCCATGCAAGCTGGGTTCTCGCCATAGTCTCTTCTCATGCTCAGTGAGGCCTCCCTGAGCTGCTACCTCCCTTCTCAGGGCCTCAGTCTTCACCTGGATCGAGTTGAGATTCCCTCCACCTGTATTTCTGTGCTCAGCTTGGACTGTTCCCTTAAGTAACTGACTCTTATTTTGACAATCCCTGAGCATATCCCCCCAAAGACCCCACGGGTACCTTTTTTACCATCCCAAACTGAGACGACCACTTTCTCCTCTTTAAAATTGCTTCTCCTGGAACATCCCTGGTGGTCCAGTGGCTGAGACTTCGAGCTCCCAATGCAGGGGACCCAGCTTCGATCCCTGCTCAGGGAACTAGATCCCACATGCTGCAACTAAGGGTTCGCATGCCGCAACTGAGACTTGGCACAGCCAAAATAAATAAATACTTTTTAAACATCCTTCTCCTTCTTTGCCAGGATTCAAATTCCACAAAGCTGGTTTCAGAGCCTTGGCGGCAGGGCGTGAGGAGGGTTGATGGACTGAGGTCACTGGGGTGACTCTTCCTGATTCTCCTAAGCAGGAGAATTCTGAATCCTCTGCCTCTGAACCCTCTGATCCCCAGACCCTGCCCTCAACCACTGTCTTAGTTCAGGTCTCCCTCATCTCCATATGGGTGAAAATAGCCTCCCTTGGCTTCCCTGCCACAGCCCTGTCCATCATTCACTCCACCCTGTCCTAAACCCTCTAGATCCAGCCACAGCCCTGCTCTGTAGCTCTAGAGGCTTCCATGCTGTCTGCAGGACACAAACAAGACTCTCTGGCCCCTCATACTTCCATCTACAATTATAAACTTCCTGAACTCAGTGCATCAAGCCTCCTGACACCTTGCAGCCAAGGCTCCGAAACCAGCTTGCTGGGATTTGAAACCTGGCATCTTAGACAAGGGTTTTATTTTGTTTTTACTTTTCCCTAAGGGTCAAAAGCTCTTAGGAGGCCTCTGGCAATTTCTGCCACACTCACTAGACCTTCCAACCCCAGGGGAACAATATATGTACATATGTACACATACAGACATCGATGCACATGTAAGTATATATTTATACTAAAAAGTACCTGCTGAGCACTTTATAAATGGGTGGGCAATTCTGATTGCCTTGTGTGTGAGTCAGGGGCTTCCCTGCTGGCTCAGATGGTAAAGAATCTGCCTGTAATGCAGGAGGCCCAGGTTTGATACAGACACAGTTCTAATTGCCTTGTGTACATTATTTATTCCTTCCTTAAGCTCTCTGAGGTAGCTATTATCATTAGCCCCAACCTATAGATGAGGAAATAAAGGCACAGAGAAGTTGAGAACCAGCTCAGTGTTGCATAGCTGGGAAGGAGCAAAGTTTGGCCTTGAACCTGTGCCTTGGGACTCCAGAACCTGCACAATTAAGAACAAGTTCTTACCACCTGTGCCATGTTGCCCCCTCGTAATACACCTTCTGAGTTAGGGAACCTCCCCCTGCCTGGGCACCCCAGGGATCTTTTTCCCCATTAATTCTCCTATATTTGAGAATCATGGAAAATCAAAATCGGGAGGCTTCTCAGCTCTGGTCCAAGTTTTCCACTGCTCAGAGAGGGAAAGTGACTTATTCAGAGGCACACAGGAGACAGGGAAAGGCCCAACAAAGAACTTGCACACTGCTTTTCTTTTCTGTCTCTGGACATAATTTCTCACTCGTTAGCCCCTTGCTATGTTGGTTCTGATTTGAGATTCCAGCAATATCAACTGCATTTCAGAAAGAAAAGGGGGGAAATGTGTGTATGCGTATATGCACAAGCACACACACACTCCATTCTGTAAATGAAGATTTCTTCTCTAGCTTCTCCATAGTGAGTTCTTTGTGTGTGTGCACGCATGCACGCTCAGTCGTGTCCAACTCTTGGGGACTCTATGAAGTGTAGCCCGCCCAGTTCCTCTGACCATGGAATTCTCCGGGCAAGAATACTGGAGAGGGTTGTCATATCCTCCTCCAGGGGATCTTCCCGACCCAGGGATCGAACCCACGTCTCTAGCATCTCTTGCTCTGGCAGGCGGATTCTTTACCACTGCACCACCTGGGAAGCCCTGGTGAGTTCTTTATCCCCAAACTCCCCTCTCCCATCCCTGGGCATCTAGCCATGGCATCCTTTCCCCGGTTCTTGTTGATTTTATCTAGGCTCGAAATGTGGAAGCAACTACAGTGTCTCAAAGGGCTAAATACCTTGTGATGATTCTTCTCATCTGTTACCAATGCCCAGCGAACGCAAACAAGGACTCACAAAGGCAGAGGGATAAACATATTTAAGCCAGACCTATTTCCAGAGAAATAATTTAAAGATGGTTCAAACAAATGCTTCAAACACACAAGAATAATGATTTCCCCATGGATACATTGTGTGCTTGCTGGCACTATAACTTTGGCCTTACATGCAGGAGCCCATAAAAAGTCAGGGGCAGGATAAAAAGAAACAAGGAGTGCACGATGGAGTGAAGCCATTTGCGCTGCAGCCGAATATCGCTGCCCCAAATTACCCCGCCGGAGTCTGCTGTCTAGGGATTCCAGATGCCTGGAATGCAGCGAATTCGATGTCTGTGGAAGCACCATCCATGGATGCTAAGACACGCCAGGACCCCTACCTTTTGCCTCCCTGTGATTTTTTGGGGACCATGCTTTTTAGCCTGCCTACAAGGTAGGTTTGCCCATGGCTATCTGTCTCCTTTTTTTTTCTTTTTGCAGAGAAAAATGCCAAAGCAGATACGCAGCTGGGCAGTGGAGGAGTGGCTCGGTTCCATGGGGGAGACTGGGTTGTTTCAGATGACCTCTCTGCACCCCTGAACACCATGAGAGACTTTAGCTACCTCACTCAGGTTCGTCTGGCCCTGATCCCCAAAGACCACCTGTAGGTATTCTCATGACCCTGACTGTAGTCCATAGCTTGACGGAAGAGATTCAGGGGAAATCACTGCCGCCAACTATATCCATTTTGATCTCCTCCTAAGCCCTCCACTGGGAACATCACCAATATGGCAAACATCTTGAAAAGGTCCATCTCTGTGCCTCCTTGCCGAGGGTTTCCAGGATCTAGGGGTCCATCGAAAGTGACGAGTTGTTTTGAGTTGTGTCCAGTATTTTCATAGTATGTTTCTTCGCCACATTTTTGCCCTGAATATTTTCACTGCATAAGTAATTGGCCATAAAGCAATTGTGTCATAAGAGGAAAAATAACTGGTTGACAGTTTGGTTTGAAGTATACAGTACAAAGATCACGACAGATAACAGTGATTTGTCCTGAGAGTTGATTTCTTTATTTTGAAACACTGGAGGAGAAAGAGGCCTTGAGGGCACAGGGTTGAACCCTCATTTTCCATAGAACTTTGGAACATTTCTCCGTGGACACACGACAATATGCCAAGGACATACAATGGTGTAGAGGCTTTCACAGCTCAATAAAACTCAGTTGCAAACATGCATCCTGTGTTGGGAAACTGATACCTCTTTACCTTTTTAAAAAGTTTTAAATTTTTTATTTATTTTTGGCTGTGCTGGGTCTTCATTGCTGTGCATGAAGCTATAGTAGGGGAATGGGAATACCTACAGGTGGTCTCTGGGGGTCAGGACCAGACACCCCGATTTGGTCTCTCATGGTCTTCAGTGGCTCAGAGGGGCAGAAGGGTGGACTACACCAGCGTCTGAAATAGCTGTCTCCCGCGTGACTGTGGCCTCACTCAGTGAAAGCAAGCCACTCCTCCACCGCCCCGCTGAATATCCAATTTGGCATTTCTCTATGCAAAAAAAAACCAAAGAAGACAGATAGCCTACCTTGTGGGCAGGCTAAGAAGCACAGTCCCCAGAAAGTAACTCTCAGCGTGCTTTCTCTAGTTGAGGTGTATGCGCTTCTCACTGTGTATGCGGCTTCTCTTGTTGCAGAGCAGAAGTTCTAGAGCACACCGGCTTCAGTAGTCACGGCACTCAGGCTCAAGAGCGTGCACTCAGTACCTGTGATGCACGGGCTTAGTTGCCCCTCGACATGTGGAATCTTCTGGAGCAGCGATCAGACTGGTGTCCCCTCTACACTGGCAGGCAGACTGTCTCAATCACTGGACTACCAGGGAATTCCTAATCAGATCAGATCAGTCACTCAGTCGTATCCGACTCTTTGCGACCCCATGAATCGCAGCACACCAGGCCTCCCTGTCCATCACCAACTCCCAGAGTTCACTGAGACTCACATCCATCGAGTCAATGATGCCATCCAGCCATCTCCTCCTCTGTCGTCCCCTTCTCCTCCTGCCCCCAATCCCTCCCAGCATCAGAGTCTTTTCCAGTGAGTCAACTCTTCGCATGAGGTGGCCAAAGTACTGGAGTTTCAGCTTCAGCATCATTCCTTCCAAAGAAATCCCAGGGCTGATCTCCCTCAGAATGGACTGGTTGGATCTCCTTGCAGTCCAAGGGACTCGCAAGAGTCTTCTCCAACACCACAGTTCAAAAGCATCAATTCTTCAGCGCTCAGCCTTCTTCACAGTCCAACTCTCACATCCATACATGACCATAGGAAAAACCATAGCTTTGACTAGACGAACCTTTGTTGGCAAAGTAATGTCTCTGCTTTTGAATATGCTATCTAGGTTGGTCATAACTTTCCTTCCAAGGAGTAAGCGTCTTTTAATTTCATGGCTGCTGTCACCATCTGCAGTGATTTTGGAGCCCAAAAAAATAAAGTCTGACACTGTTTCCACTGTTTCCCCATCTATTTCCCATGAAGTGGTGGGACCGGATACCATGATCTTCGTTTTCTGAATGTTGAGCTTTAAGCCAACTTTTTCACTCTCCACTTTCACTTTCATCAAGAGGCTTTTGAGTTCCTCTTCACTTTCTGCCATAAGGGTGGTATCATCTGCATATCTGAGGTTATTGATATTTCTCCTGGCAATCTTGATTCCAGCTTGTGTTTCTTCCAGTCCAGCATTTCTCATGATGTACTCTGCATATAAGTTAAATAAACAGGGTGAAAATATACAGCCTTGACGAACTCCTTTTCCAATTTGGAACCAGTCTGTTGTTCCATGTGCAGTTCTAACTGTTGCTTCCTTACCTGCATACAAATTTCTCAAGAGGCAGATCAGGTGGTCTGGTATGCCCATCTCTTTCAGAATTATTCACAGTTTATTGTGATCCACACAGTCAAAGGCTTTGGCATAGTCAATAAAGCAGAAATAGATGTTTTTCTGGAACTCTCTTGCTTTTTCGATGATCCAGCGGATGTTCGCAATTTGATCTCTGGTTCCTCTGCCTTTTCTAAAACCAGCTTGAACATCAGGAAGTTCACGGTTCATGTATTGCTGAAGCCTGGCTTGGAGAATTTTGAGCATTACTTTACTAGCATGTGAGATGAGTGCAATTGTGCGGTAGTTTGAGCATTCTTTGGCATTGCCTTTCTTTTGGATTGGAATGAAAACTGACCTTTTCCAGTCCTGTGGCCACTGCTGAGTTTTCCAAATTTGCTGGCATATTGAGTGTAGCACTTTCACAGCATCATCTTTCAGGATTTGGAATAGCTCAACTGGAATTCCATCACCTCCACTAGCTTTGTTCTTAGTGATGCTTTCTAAGGCCCATTCCAGGATGTCTGGCTCTAGGTCAGTGATTACACCATTGTGATTATCTGGGTCGTGAAGATCTTTTTTGTACAGTTCTTCTGTGTATTCTTGCCATCTCTTCTTAATATCTTCTGCTTCTGTTAGGTCCATACCATTTCTGTCCTTTATTGAGCTCATCTTTGCATGAAATGTTCCTTTGGTATCTCTGATTTTCTTGAAGAGATCCCTAGTCTTTCCCATTCTGTTGTTTTCCTCTATTTCTTTGCATTGATCGCTGAAGAAGGCTTTCTTATCTCTTCTTGCTATTCTTTGGAACTCTGCATTCAGATGTTTATATCTTTCCTTTTCTCCTTTGCTTTTCACTTCTCTTCTTTTCATAGCTATTTGTAAGGCCTCCCCAGACAGCCATTTTGCTTTTTTGCATTTCTTTTCTATGGGAATGGTCTTGATCGCTGTCTCCTATACAATGTCACGAACCTCATTCCATAGTTCATCAGGCACTCTATCTATCAGATCTAGGCCCTTAAGTCTATTTCTCACTTCCACTGTATAATCATAAGGGATTCGATTTAGGTCATACCTGAATGGTCTAGTGGTTTTCCCTACTTTCTTCAATTTAAGTCTGAATTTGGCAATAAGGAGTTCATGGTCTGAGCCACAGTTAGCTCCTGGTCTTGTTTTTGCTGACTGTATAGAGCTTCTCCATCTTTGGCTGCAAAGATTTGACAGAATGTGGTCCACTGGAGAAGGGAATGGTAAACCACTTCAGTATTCTTGCCTTGAGAACCCCATGAACAATATGAAAAGGCAAAATGATAGGAAACTGAAAGAGAAACTCCCCAGGTCAGTAGGTGCCCAATATGCTACTGGAGATCAGTGGAGAAATAACTCCAGAAAGAATGAAGGGATGGAGCCAAAACAAAAACAATACCCAGCTGTGGAAGTGACTGGTGATAGAAGCAAAGTCCGATGCTGTAAAGAGCAATATTGCATAGGAACCTGGAATGTCAGGTCCAGGAATCAAGGCAAATTGGAAGTGGTCAAACAAGAGATGGCAAGAGTGAAAGTTGACATTCTAGGAATCAGCGAACTGAAATGGACTGGAATTGGTGAATTTAACTCAGATGTCCATTATATCTACTACTGCGGGCAGGAATCCCTCAGAAGAAATGGAGTGGCCATCATGGTCAACAAAAGAGTCTGAAATGCAGTACTTGGATGCAATCTCAAAAACGACAGAATGATCTCTGTTCGTTTCCAAGGCAAACCACTCAATATCACAGTAATCCAAGTCTATGCCCCAACCAGTAATGCTGAAGAAGCTGAAGTGGAACGGTTCTATGAAGACCTACAAGACCTTTTAGAACTAACACCCAAAAAAGATGTCCTTTTCATTATAGGGGACTGGAATGCAAAAGTAGGAAGTCAAGAAACACCTGGAGTAACAGGCAAATTTGGCCTTGGAATATGGAATGAAGCAGGGCAAAGACTAATAGAGTTTTGCCAAGAAAATGCACTGGTCATAACAAAAACCCTCTTCCAACAACACAAGAGAAGAATTCCTAATACCACTCTCTTTTTTAAAAAATTGTATTGATTCATTTTTGGCTGTGCTGAGTCTTTATTGCTGCATGGGCTTTTCTCCGGTTGTAGTGAGTGGGGGCTACTCTCTAGCTGCAGTCTATGGGCTTCTCACTGCGGTGGCTTCTCTTTTGGTGGGGCACAGGCTCTAGGGATTTCAGGTTCAGCAGGTGCAGCATATGGGCTCTGTAGTTGCAGTTCCCGGGCTCTAGAGCACAGGTTCAATAGTTGTGGTCCACAGGCCTAGTTGCTTCATGGCATGTAGGATCTTCCTGGACCAAGGATCAGACTCGTGTCTCCTGCATTGGCAGGTGGATTCTTTACCACTGGGCCACCAGGGAAGCCCCTGATACCTCTGTTAATGAAGGAAGAAATATTAGCAAAAAAAAAAATAAAAAAGAATCAGTGCAGTGTCAAAACAAACAGACAAATAAACATGCAAAAAAAAAAAAGTAAGATACTAAGAAAGACTTGGAAGACAAGTGCTTAGGATCATCCTACAAAATAAAAATAAAATCAATTATTTGCACAGATTGGCATGAATCTATATCCATTTAAAATGTATTCATATATCTTGTATGTCACAATAAAGTCTTAATTTTTAAAATCTATTTCTCATATTTCTTTATGTCCTTTTTAGCATCCCTCTTATTTTTCATGTTTTATATTTCATGGCAAAATTGTCTTATGGCTAGTTAGTTATGTGGCAAAAACATTTGTGGCAAAAATGCAGCAAAATGTTTACAATAAAGAATCTTATGTCAAAAATACCTAGAACTAGTTTCAGTATTTCAAGAAGTTTTTTTAAAAATCTACTTCTTTGGTAATAGGCCTGCATGTAATGGTTAAAGAATAGGTTTTTTGCTTACTGCTAGCATCGTATTTGGAGAAGGCAATGGCACCCCACTCCAGTACTCTTGCCTGGAAAATCCCATGGATGGACGAGCCTGGTGGGCTGTAGTCCATGGGGTCGCTAAGAGTCGGACACGACTGAGTGGCTTCACTTTCAATTTTCACTTTCATGCATTGGAGAAGGAAATGGCAACCCACTCCAGTGTTCTTGCCTGGAGAATCCCAGGGACGGGTGAGCCTGGTGGGCTGCCATCTATGGGGTCTCACAGAGTCAGATTCGACTGAAGCGACTTAGCAGCAGCAACAGCAGCATCATCATATTAGCTCAGAATGTCACAATGCTATTACATCCTGCTCATGAGTGTTGATTGGCTATTGGTGGTATCTTGGACTCGCTGGGACTTTTTTAGTGCATCAGCTCTGGTTCTCAGAGCTACAGGCTATTTTCCCCTTTTCCTCCAACATGCATCCTGCCCAGTTCCTCACCATGTGCTTAGGTTTCCAAGATATACAACACCCGCTTCACTCCTGAATTGTGTTGTCTTTCCCAAGCCAAGGTTCCCAGGTGACCACCCTACACAAGAATGAAGACTAGAGACACTACAGTATAAGAACTTTCCTAATCTCCTGTCTCCTCCAAACATCAGCAAGGGGGTTGGTGGGAACTCAACAGGACTTTGTCTTCCAGCGGCCTCCGTGTGGGTCCTGAATAAAGACTAAGTCTCCCTGGGAGGAGTTTTGAGAGAGGGGACAGGTTGTGGGGCCAGCCAGGAACCCCAATGCCCAAAGGGGTCTTGTTTTTCATCCTCATTCCAGATAGGCTATGTAGGTCCCAGAAAGAGTGCTGAAAGGGGACTTAATGGTAAGGTTGATAACCACTGCCTCCCCTGTAAAGGCTCCACCCATTGCCCTGGATTCAGGAGATTTGCCTGATCCCTAGGGAGGGGTCTCTCTTAGTCCCAAGATCTCATGTGTCATGATTAATGTGCTACAGGTTTGAAGATAGAGAAGAATCAAAATCAGGAATCAGAAGGCTGAAAACTCAAGAAAGAGTCTTGGTTCATCTGATAAGGATAAAATTCCAAAAGACAAAATGGAGAAAGAAATGCTGATTCAGTACATGGCTGGAAGGAAGGGAATCGTAGGGGTGAATTCAGTGGCTTCCCATATGCCAGGCTATTGCCTTGACTCAATGGCTTAGGTGGGATGCCCTCGGAGCAGACCTGAGACAGTGACTTTTGGAGGAATAATTTATCAAGAAATGGCTCCTGGGGATGCCGATTAGGGAGTAGGGAGGCTGGACAGGGGAGGAAGATGAGCAAGGAGCTGTCTGGGGCAGGAGTTTAGTGGGGAAAAGTTTCAGCCAGATTCTACAGGGGACCACTGGACTGAGATCCTGCCTCTGAGTGAGTGCCAACTAAGGCGAATGACCTGGACTTTTGAGCTCCCACCCCAGTCATGGGTTAAAAGAGAGGGCTGTGAGCAGCCTTCAGCTGTGTTGAGGTTAAAGAGCTCTAGTAACCAGAAGATAGGCCACCGAAGAGTCTAAGGTGCAGAGATTGAAATCACACCAAACAAAATAGGGGATGAGCAGAGAAAACAGTAAAAAGATGTTTCAGGGAGCCATCTGAAAGCATGGACATTGTCTGGCGATAGCCCAGCTTCCCTGTGTGATTCTTCCCTCTGGCTTCACTGACCTGGCCAGTCCCTGAGTCTCTGGTTTGGAACTGGCCACTCAGCCTTTGACTTGAAGATCCTGTTCTTTGGTCAGGGACCCAAGTGTTAATGGTCTGGCCTAGAAGGAGCCCTCTCGCTGGGGCAGAAGGCAGGAGTCTAGTGTGGAGCCCAGCCTGTATTCATGATTGCCTGCTGTTTGGATCCACACCCTTAATCTTACTGTAGAGACCAGCAAGCAATGCCCTGGGTTGGTCTACACTACAGGCGTTGCATATACTGATTAACCACCAGTTAGGATGGCCTACACCACTGCTCCTTTCCAGTATCCTGTTTAAAGGGTTTTTTATCTATGTGCGTGGATTTATCTATTGTTGAGATGTATCAAACGACAAGGTCAAAAATAGTATATCAGTGATGTATGTGTGTGTGATTTTGTCTAGAGAGAGAAATGCATTTTGCTAAAAAGCATACGTCAGCACTATCTATTCCAGGGCTGTTCATGTGGGTAATAAAAACGATCATAATGATGAATACCGCAGCAACAGTAGCTAGCGGTTTGGGTTCCCTGCCTCACATGCATCGTGCGGGCAAATGTCATTTCCCTTTTGCAGAAGACAAAAAGCACAGAGAAGTTATGTACCATGGTCATAACCACACAGCTCCTAAAGGCAGAGCAAAAGGATTCAGACCCAGATCTGGCAGCGTCCAGCGTTCACCTTCCCCTCCTTCACCCTATTGTCTGATGTTGGGTGCTGCTGGAGACATAAAAATGCCAAGAAGTTTGATAAAACAAAACCGGCAGAATTCCAGACTTGCTAGTTCAGGGAGAACATAAGAAGGCACCCAAGGGACACTTAAAAATAAGAACAAAGTGAACAGAGGATCTTTCCTGACTGTCCAGAGGTTGAGAAACTCTAGGGGGTGTAGGGGTCAATCCCTGGTTGGGGAACAAAGATCCCACACGCCACGTGGTGTGACCGAAAAAATAATTTTAAAAATATTTTAAAAATATGCCATAAGATCTTGTGTCTGGTGAGGGGCTTAGAAAAAAAATAAAGAGGACAGAGCCCTAACCCTCTGAGCAACTCTGATCTGGTCTCATCATAAGGCTGATGACGGTTGCAAGTACCCAACTTTCCCAGAAGCATAGACTGCCTGACAACTGATGAAACTCCATGAGCAGATAAATATGCTACTAGCTTAGCTTCACCTCATATTGTCATTTACTCTCACCTGATTTTGTCCAATATGTATGAATTTTTTTTCTTAGCTTCAAAGGGAACTTGGAAAACAAATGAGAGGAATAAAGAGAACCGGGAAGCCCGCTGACCGTGACTTTGTACTCACATACACACTCTGAGTGCACACTTAAGTGAGATCCGTAAGAATTCTTGGCCTGACATCTCTGCACATGAGATCATGGCGTTTGTACAATCTGGCCTTCTGCTTATAAATAAAAGACTCGGCCTGGAGATAGATGGAGATGACACTCTGGAAAAGAGGGAAGAACGCTTTATGAAGTTCAGGTTTTATATTTTAAAGCAGCGACACGGGAAGATAATCTGACTTGTTTGTAAGGCTTATTTTTTAATCTAAAAATAACGACTTTCTACTAAAAAGGGAGACTTGTGGGGAAATAAGGAGAAACAGTTTTCTGTGGGTGATTTATAAAGCAAGCTATTTCTGGGGATTAAGACTGTCTACCTGGGTTTGAGTTATTTGATTACCTAAAAACTTGAATGAGCATGAGTCAGTTAATTTGCCGGCTTTCTGGTTGACCTCTGTGTCATCATGTCCTCTCCAGATGCGCGGGCGAGATTTATCTGGGGTGGCCCCTCGGCCGGCTTGGGCCTGCAATACCACTTAGTCCCTCTTCCTCCCACGGGCCCCTCCCCGGCCTCTCTCACAATGGTTGCCTTTGAGTCCAGAGAACCTTGGTCTTGCGGGCCCCTGGTCTAATATCTCTGAGGAAAACACTGGAATCCCTCGGAACGGAGCAGAACTGGACGGGGGGACGTCATTATCCCAGGGCTGACTGTAAATTGTGCTGTTTAGTCTGTAAAGCAATTAGGTCTGGGGAGTGTAATGTGATGCTGGAGGCTGGCTGGCCTCTCTGCCCGTCTCTGTCTGGTCTGTTAGTTCTCCATGGGCATCAGCACCCAGCTTTTGGGGCCAATATCCTGCTCCCCTTAACCCAAAAGCATGAGCCGAAACACATCAGTTTCGTCTTATGGGTTGAGTATCTGTGTATGCAAAGGACCTGGATCCTGACACCCTGAGTGTAGACTGCAGCTTTGCTTCCTTCTTGCTGTTTAATGAAGTCGGGCCAGTCACTGCACTGTCCTGAGAGCATCTTGGTTGCATTAAATGGGCCTCATTGCCTCTATCATGTAGGTTTAACTGAACTGGGCAGGGCTAGAGCCTGGCAGGTGGTTAGAGCCCCAGTGTTCTCTTGAGTCTATCTGGGTCTCTTTGTAGGGTGACTGGTGACTACTTGGTTGACATCAGCCATGTTCAAAAGACCTGCCATTGTTTCTATCTGCTTCTTGTGAACGCTGGCTGGCCTGATGACCTTCTCCATTGATGTCTCTCCCTTACCACTTCCACAACCTTCTAGCTGTGCCCCGTACGACCCTGAGCTAAGTCAATCTCCCCTGCTATTCTCTATTACAGTGTCCTGGCTGTCTCCTAGGTACAGCTTAGCCACAGAGCTCATTTTTCTATTGAAATCTTCTTATGGGTCTTCTCCACTTGACTGGAAACTTCACAGAGTGTGGTTGTAGTTGCCTTACTCACATTATTGACCTGGCACCTGATGTAGTCCTTGGCACATAGTGACTTCTCAGTAAATATTGGGTTGGCCACAAAGTTTGTTCAGGTTTTTCTAATGGGAAAACCTGAATGAACTTATTGGCTAAGCCAGTATCTTGTGGGATGAATGAGTGAAAAATAATACATACATGCCCCACAGGCATGTTGGGCATGCCCAACACAATGGGCATATTGGGCATGCCCAACACAATGGGCAGGTTGGGGCCAATATTCGCCTTCTTGCTGGCCAGATACAATCTCAAGGTCAGAGTCACATCCTTGGAAGGTCTGCCAGAGCAGCCTCTTACCTTGGTTATCCCTGGGTACCTCCCTCATCCTCCATACCATACACAGCCTTGGATTCCCTACCTCTGGGGTTCTTTTGTGTGAATAGAAGAAATAAATTTCTATTTCATTTATGCCACTGCTATCTTGGATTTTCTGCCATATGCAGCCAAAGCTTATTTGGTTTATATGCCAGGGAATTTCTCTTCAAGGGCAGCTCCCCTGGGCTAGATGCCACTTTGGAATAGCAAAGTCATGAGGGCCCTATGTGTGTTTGTGTGTGGGGAAGTGGGGAGGTTTCACCAGAATCCTGGGTGTGTTTGGTGCAGGAAAGAACTCCTTTTTCCTAGTGAAAGATCAAGCCCTAGAAAGACTCTCACCACACTGTGTATTAAGCCAAGCCTACTCTGCTCCACCCGGACTCCAGTGAACATTTGTTTTAAATTATTCTTTAATTGCTTAAGTGTTTGTGGTGTCTTTGCTCTTAACTTGGGGGCCTGAAGAATGAAAGGAGGGAATCTTGCTGTCCCCACCCCTCCACCCCCAGGATGGAGACCCTCCCAGAAGCTCCCCCTTACTTGTCCCAGGGAGAGGCCAGTTGGTCAAAAGACAAGACCCCCGGGTGTGAGAAATGGAAAGAACACCAGGTTTCCCTTGTAATCCTCCAAATTCAAAGCCCCAACTTGGTGTCGTGTTGGGAAATCTGACTGTTTTGCTTTTGTGGCAATGCTAACATATACCTAATTAGTCTGTTTGTCTTAAAATCCACCCACTCTTCAAAAGGAAAAGAAAATAGCTGGGGCTGAAAATAGTTCAGTTGTAGACGTGGGAGCCATTGCCAGAGCTTTAATAAATACCCTAAACCTCTGATTGGTCTTTGCCAGACCTGCTCTTAGAGCAAAGAGCTGCAGGGACCTGGCCAAAGCACTGTCTGCTGGGATCATGGGTGGGATCTCATGGCTGTGGCAGGGGAAGGTCCCACATCTCACGAGAGGTGGGAGTCATCATATCATAGACTGTCAGGGATGGGAAAGAAAGTGAAGTCCTCAGTCGTGTCTGACTCTTTGCGACCCCATGGACTATAGCCTGCCAGGCTCATCCATTCATGGGATTTTCCAGGCAAGAATACTGGAGTGAGTTGCCATTTCCTTCTTTAGGGGATCTTCCTGACCCAGGGATTGAACCCAGGTCTCTTGCACTGCAGGCAGACTCTTTACTGTCTGAGCCACCAGGGAAGCCCCCATCAGGGAAGGGGAGACCAGGAAATCACGAAGATCAGTGTTCAGTTCAGTTCAGTAGTTCAGTCATGTCTGACTCTTTGTGACCCCATGGACTGCAGCACGCTAGGCTTCCCTGTCCATCACCAACTCCCAGAGCTTGTTTGAACTCATGTCCATTGAGCTGGCGATGTTATCCAACCATCTCATCCTCTGTTGTCCCCTTTTCCTCCTGCCTTCAATCTTTCCCAGCATCAGGGTCTTTCCCAATGAGTCAGTTCTTCGCATCAGGTGGCCAAAGTATTGGAGTTTCAGCTTCAGCATCAGTCCTTCCAATGAATATTCAGGACTGATTTCCTTTAGGATTGACTGGATTGATTTCTTTGCAGTCCAAAGGATTCTCAAGAGTCTTCTCCAACACCACAGTTCAAAAGCATCAATTCTCTGGCGCTCAGCTTTCTTTATAGTCCATCATGATCATGAAGATCAGCCCTGTTGTTTTATGCCTGAAATAACTGAGATGCAGAGATGGAGACGACTTGCCACAGTTTCACTCTTTAGAAAGCATAATGGTAACCTGAACACATTCTCGGTTCCCCTCTCTCCATTTACACCATAAGCAGAGGCATATAGAGTCTTCCATGTTTAAGGGGCTACAGGAGCCACACCTCTGGTTTCTTCCTACCCCAATCTAGTGACTTCTATATTTTGCTCATCTCTAAGAAAAGCTTTCTTGAGAAAATTTGTTGAGTCTTCACTCTGTGCCTTAGCCCTGGCGGCTTGGATGGTAAAGAACTCGCCTGCAATGTGGGACAGCCAGCAGGCTACAGTCCACGGGGTCACAAAGAGTTGGACATGACTGAGGACCTAAGCACAGCTCAGCACATGTGATCATTGTAACAAGCTTACAAGATGGATATAACTCTTCAGATCAGTACAGATCAGTCGCTCAGTCATGTCCAACTTTTTGTGACCCCATGAATCGCAGCACGCCAGGCCTCCCTGTCCATCACCAACTCCCGGATTTCACTCAGACTCACATCCATCGAGTCAGTGATGCCATCCAGCCATCTCATCCTCTGTCGTTCCCTTCTCCTCTTGCCCCCAATCCCTCCCAGCATCAGAGTCTTTTCCAATGAGTCAACTCTTTGCATGAGATGGCCAAAGTACTGCAGTTTCAGCTTTAGCATCATTCCTTCCAAAGAAATCTCAGGGCCGATCTCCTTCAGAATGGACTGGTTGGATCTCCTTGCAGTCCAAGGGACTCTCAAGAGTCTTGTCCAACACCACGGTTCAAAAGCATCAATTCTTCGGCCCTCAGCCTTCTTCACAGTCCAACTCTCACATCCATACATGACCACAGGAAAAACTATAGCCTTGACTAGAAGGACCTTTGTTGGCAAAGTAATATCTCTGCTCTTGAATATGCTATCTAGGTTGGTCATAACTTTCCTTCCAAGGAGTAAGCGTCTTTTAATTTCATGGCTGCAGTCACCATCTGCAGTGATTTTGGAGCCCAAAAAATAAAGTCTGACGCTGTTTCCACTGTTTCCCCATCTATTTCCCATGAAGTGATGGGACCAGATGCCATGATCTTCCTTTTCTGAATGTTGAGCTTTAAGTCAACTTTTTCACTCTCCACTTTCACTTTCATCAAGAGGCTCTTTAGTTCCTCTTCACTTTCTGCCATAAGGGTGGTGTCATCTGCATATCTGAGGTTATTGATATTTCTCCCAGCAATCTTGATTCCAGCTTGTGCTTCTTCCAAACCAGTGTTTCTCATGATGTACTCTGCATATAAGTTAAATAAGCAGAGTGACAATATACAGCCTTGACGTATTCCTTTTCCTATTTGAAACCAGTCTGTTGTTCCATGTCCAGTTCTAACTGTTGCTTCCTGACCTGAATACAAATTTCTCAAGAGGGAGGTCAGGTGGTCTGGTATTCCCATCTCTTGAAGAATTTTCCACAGTTTCTTGTGATCCACACAGTCAAAGGCTTTGGCATAGTCAATAAAGCAGAAATAGATGTTTTTCTGGAACTCTCTTGCTTTTTCCATGATCCAGCACATGTTGGCAATTTGATCTCTGGTTCCTCTGCCTTTTCTAAAACCAGCTTGAACATCTGGAAGTTCATGGTTCATGTATTGCTAAAGGCTGGCTTGGAGAATTTTGAGCATTACTTTACTAGCGTGTGAGATGAGTGCAATTGTGTGGTAGTTTGAGCATGCTTTGGCATTGCCTTTCTTTGGGATTGGAATGAAAACTGACCTTTTCCAGTCCTGTGGCCATTGCTGAGTTTTCCAAATTTGTTGGCATATTGAGTGCAGCACTTTCATGGCATCATCTTTCAGGATTTGAAAGAGCTCAACTGGAATTCCATCACCTCCACTAGCTTTTAAAACTGTTGACAAGTATAAATGATATTCCTGTGGTCATGTATGGATGTGAGAGTTGGACTGTGAAGAAGGCTGAGCGCCGAAGAATTGATGCTTTTGAACTGTGATGTTGGAGAAGACTCTTGAGAGTCCCTTGGACTGCAAGGAGATCCAACCATTCCATTCTGAAGATCAGCCCTGGGATTTCTTTGGAAGGAATGATGCTGAAGCTGAAACTCCAGTACTTTGGCCACCTCATGTGAAGAGTTGACTCATTGGAAAATCTCTGATGCTGGGAGGGATTAGGGGCAGAAGGAGAAGGGGACAACAGAGGATGAGATGGCTGGATGGCATCACCGACTTGATGGACATGAGTCTGAGTGAACTCCGGGAGTTGGTGATGGACAGGGAGGCCTGGTGTGCTGCGATTCATGGGGTCGCAAAAAGTCGGACATGACTGAGCGACTGATCTGAACTGATCTGAACCATTATTATCCCTTCTGAGTCTTGGAGAGGTTATCAGTGACTCACCCAAACTCACATGGGCTTCCCTTGTAGCTCAGACAGTAAAGAATCTGCTTGCAATGTGGGAGACCTGAGGTCAATTCCTGGATCGGGAAGATTCCCTGGAGAAGGAAATGGTAACCACTGTAGTATTCTTGCCTGGAGAATCCCATGGACAGAGGAGCCTGGCGGGGTATAATCCATGGGGTCGCAAAGAGTCGGACACTGCTGAATGACTAATACTTTCTTTCCCTAAACTCACACAGCTTGAAAGTGATGGGACTTAGGTTTAGCTCTGGGGAGTCTGACTCCAGAGTCCCCAGCCTTAACCAGTGTGCCATATGGCTTTCTAAACTTTGAAGATTTTAGTTTTTGTGTTCAGGGGATCTAGTACTGCTCACCAAACATCAATAGACCATATCCTTGGGGTGATTTTTTTCCTTTGGTGATGATGGAGTCACATGGACCTATTCACAGTTTCTGGTCTGCTGTGCTTTATGGCCATATTTATGGCCTATGTTTAATGGGTAGAGCTTGTATAAATTCTGAACTCCTGCTTGCATAGTTTTGAATGGGACCTAGGACAGGAGAGGGCGCTTCAGTAGATCCAGACTAAGGTGCGAGGTGCTTTGCCTCTTGGACTGTGTGATCCAGCACGTCCAGTGATACTCGAAGTGTCTGAGGCACACTGGGATGCATCTGTAGAGCCTTTGGCAAGCTTTCATAGGTGAATCATAGCATAGACCAGCAGAATTTTGAGCAGATATGTCATCCTCTGTGGATAAGTATTCTCCTTTGAGAAATAGCTCTGTTTTGCTCCCGGGTCCTAGTAGTGGCTGAAAACCACCTGACCTTGGGTCAAGTTACCATAAGACTTGAGTCACACATCATGAACTGGGTGTCAATATCTGACACATTAAAACACAAAGCTGGGCATGCAGGGACCCCTCCACAATCAAATGGAAGTGACAGGACTTCCCTAATGGTCCAGTGGTTAAGAATCTGCCCACTAATGCAGGGGACACAGTTTCAATCCCTGGTCCAGGAAGATTCCACATGCTGTGCAACAACTAAGCCCATGCACCACAGCTCCTGCCTGGAGCCCATGCTCCACGAGAGAAGTCACTGCAAAGGGAAGCCCACACACCACAACGGGAGAGTAGCCCCCACTTGCTGAAAGAAGAGAAAGTCCATGCACAGCAAGGAAGACCCAGAACAGCCAAAAATAAATAATAGGTTAACTGATTTTTAAAAAGAAGATAACCTCCTTAAAAAAAATGAAAGTGGCATACATGAAACGGTTCAAACCAGTCCTAAAGCACAAGTAACATGCATAGACAAGTAGTCCAGGAACCAAGGCCCATACTCCTGCTGAGGGTCCTGGGCATGCTCACAGGGCCTGTGCTCAGAAGGCCTCACATTTGGTTTAATGCTCTACTCTCACCGTGTTGAAATTCGTAATTTGTGGGGGAAGGGGTCCTTCATTTTCATTTTGCTCCGGGCTCCACAAATAATGTAGCTGGCTTTGTTCCTGCACCCTGCTTCTTCCCTCTTGGCCTGTCCCTATGGCTACATGGGGGTTTTCTATGATCTGTTACTTAAGAAGAAACATTTGGGCTTGGTTTACGTATGATTCACTGCAAGATACTGACACTGTGTAAAGACAGCAGAGTACAAAAACCACAGTCCCACTCCCAGGTGTCCCCGAAGGACAAGGATGAATAAGTAATCCTTCCAGTGGGCAGAGTTGTTCATCCTGCCTGGAAGAAGAGATAACCAAAGGTTGGGAGCTATACTGATTCGTGCATAGTGGATAATGGTTTGGCTGGGTGGCCAAAGACTTGGAAAATCAGTGACAAGGAGGCCTGGGGAAGAAGTATATGGTTAAATTTTCTGAATGAGCGCATAATGTAAAGGACTTTGTATCTTGGTGCTCGCCAAAGAATGCCCTCAATAGAGGAAGAGTTTAAAAATTTGGTAGACAAGATGACTCACTCTGCAGGTCAGACAGCCTCTCCCCCAATCACCTTTTCTTGAGCAGTTAGCTTGTGAACAAAGTAGTCTTGATGGCAGAAATTGAGGCTGAGTGACATAGATTTCTACTCAACAAGGCTGATTTGGCTACTGCCGCTGCTGAGTCTCCAATATGCCAAAGAATAGAAACCAACAGTGAGCCCTTGATAGTACACTATTTCTTGGGGGGAAGGGAGGAGGAATCAGCCAACCGTGCGGTAGTAGGTTGATGACAGTGGACTGCATCCATCGTGGAAGGGGCAGCACTTTGTTCTTATCGGAGTAGATTCTTTCTTTGGATATAGACTGACCTCTCCTGCTCACAATGCTTTTGTCAAAACTGGTATCTGTAGGCTTAAACAGAATACTTTGTCCCCTGTCATGGTATTCAAAGCAGTGTTGCTGCTGCCCAAGGAACTCATTTCACAGCCAGTGAAGTACAGCAGCGGACTCTTGCCCATGGATTTTTCTGATCTTACCTTGTTCCCCATCACTGTGAAGCAGCTGACTGATAGAACTGTAGAATGACCTTTTGCAGACATAGTTATGGCACCAGCTGGGTGTCAATACCCTGCAGAGTTGAGACAATGTCCTACCATTCACAGAATTCTCCAGGCAAGCATATTGGAATGGGTTGCCATTTTCTACTCTAGGGGATCTTCCCAACCCAGGGATTAAATCTGGGTTTCCCAGACTGTGGGCAGATTCTTTACCATCTAAGCCACCAGAGAAGCCCAATATCCTACAGCATAAGGCATATGCTCTAAACTGGTGACCAAGGGATGGTACTCTTTCTCTCACAGCTGGGATTCATGGATTCTTAAAGAGTGGGAAAGAGATTAAGATCTCTATTACCTCTACTTAAACTTCTGCTTTTTGTTTCTGCATCTTTGGGCCCTTCTTGTTGAGAGGACTTAGTTTCTTTCCAAAGAGGAAATATGTCCATCACAGCAATGATTCATTAAACTGGAAGTTGGGACTGCCTCTTGACCTCTTTAGGTCTTCATGCTGGAGAATCAACAGAAAAAGAAGGTGGACTACTGTGCAAGCCTAGGTGATTGATCTTGTCAAGGAGAAATTGATGACTACGATTTATGAGTACAATTGATGAGTACAATGGGGACTTCCCAGGTGTTGGAAGAGCCCCTGGAGGAGCTCATGGCAATCTACTCTATTATTCTTGCCTGGGGAATCCCGTGGACAGGGGAGCCTGATGGACTACAGTCCAGAGAATCACAAAGAGTCAGACACAACTGAAGCACACGTGTACAACGAGGGAAGACTGAGTACACTGGTATGTCTGGATGCAGATCTCCCAGAGCATGTCTTGGTTCTCCAATGGTAGGACTTCCCTGGTGACCCAGTGGTTAAGATTCCATGCTTCCAATGCAGAGAGCATGGGTTTGATCCCTGGTCAGGGAACTAAGATCCCACACACCATGTAGCACTGTCAAAATATTAAAAACAAAACCAAAAAACAGATGAATGGTAAATGACAGCAGCCTAGTACAGGCTAGAGTGTTAGTGGTCCATAGCCTTTAGGAACAAAGATGGAGTCACTCCATCAGGTAAGAAATTTTGATCAACTGAAGATGTTTACTGAAAGCAAAAGTTATATTGAATGGATAGCAGAAGAAGGAAAACTCTAGTTATGACCATATAATCAGTTGTAGAAAGGAAGACTATAACAGTGTTTCTTCCTCATTTTACTATGAATACATTAATATTTTTCTTTCCCTCTCCCATTTATTCACCATCTAATATAAGATGTGTTAATAGTAAACTTGATTGATATCTTAGAATTTACATTACCAAATAGCTCCAGATGAGTATGACTCAGCTGGAGGAGGAATGAACATCTGGCAGTGATGGATAAAATAACTTTGTATCCTCTGCAGCGGTCCCCAATCTCTTTGGCACCAGGGACCAGATTCGTGGAAGAATGTTTTTCCACGGACCCAGGGAGAGGGTGGAGTGGGAGTGGTGGTTTCAGGATGATTCAAGCATGTTACATTTGTTGGGCACTTGATTTCTATTATTATTACATCAGCTCCACCCCAGATCATCAGGTTTTAGATCCTGGAGATTGGGGGCCCCTGTTTTACAGAGAAGGTTGTTGTGTTTTGGGTGGTACATGAGAGAGTTGCATCATGTAAGGCAAAGCAAGATCTTGCTATTGTCTTTATTTGGACGTTAAATACGATGAAAAGGAACAGGTATGGATGCCAAGTTGTCATGGCCTGGACTGTGGTGACATTGTATTCTGTCAATTTAGTAAAGCTGAAACTATATTTCCCAGAATTCACTTCTCTGCATGGTTCCAGGTTAGGCCTGGCCACAAGAGAAATTTGCACCAGAGTTGAAAGGTTGAAGGGATGCTGTGGTCCTTTTAGTATGCTCTGAAGGTGGCTGAAGGGCAGACACTCTTGCAACTCAAGCATCTTGTGACTGATCTGCTGGCTCGCTGGTGAGGGGTAGCAACTGGGCACACAGCTCTACCAGCTCCCCCCAGATATCCTCCCTCCCATCTCTGAATCCTGGACCAGGTACTTGTGAAGCTTATCCTGCAGGCCACTTGGGTCATCTGGAGTAGAGGCGATGAGGCACCGAGACAGCTCCAGTCTGCCCTTCCAAGTTCTAGCTAAACCTGAATCTCCCTAGTTTACAGACGTCTTCCTTTCACAACTGTGAACTCTGCTGACTTTGGGCCCAACATGGGATGCAAAAGTGATAGCTTTAAATAGACTGCCATACTATGCCCATGCTTGGTCTCATCCCTATAATAAATCATTATTCTGAATCGTTATTCTATATCATTCACAGCAGTTCTCCTTCTCTGAGAGAACCCTGACTGATATATCTAGACTGTTAAGTAAGTCCTCTCTCAAAATTCTCTTGTATACATTACACCACCTAATCCTTATAAGAAGCCCTTGAGGTCAATATTACTATCAATCTGAGGATAAGCAACTTGAAATCAGAGAGGCTAAGTGACATTTCCCATATCAGTTCAGTTCAGTTCAGTCACTCAGTTGTGTCCGACTCTCTGCGACCCCATGAACCACAGCACGCCAGGCCTCCCTGTCCATCACCAACTCCCAGAGTTCACTCATTCATGTGCATCGAGTCGGTGATGTCATCTAGCCATCTAATCCTCTGTCATCCCCTTCTCCTCCCGCCCCCAATCCCTCCCAGTATTAGAGTCTTTTCCAATGAGTCAACTCTTAGCATGAGGTGGCCAAAGTACTGCAGTTTCAGCTTCAGCATCAGTCCTTCCAGTGAACACCCAGGACTGATCTCCTTTAGGATGGACTGGTTGGATCTCCTTGCAGTCCAAGGGACTCTCAAGAGTCTTCTCCAGTTAAAAAGCATCAATTCTTCGGCACTCAGCTTTCTTCACAGTCCAACTCTCACATCCATACATGACCACTGGAAAAACCATAGCCTTGACTAGATGGACCTTTATTGGCAAAGTAATGTCTGTGCTTTTGAATATGCTATCTAGGTTGGTCATAACTTTCCTTCCAAGGGGTAAGTGTATTTTAATTTCATGGCTGCAATCTCCATCTGCAGTGATTTTGGAGCCCCCAAAAATAAAGTCTGACACTGTTTCCACTGTTTCCCCATCTATTTCCCATGAAGTGATGGGACCAGATGCCATGATCTTCGTTTCCTGAATGTTGAGATTTAAGCCAACTTTTTCACTCTCCACTTTCACTTTCATCAAGAGGCTCTTTAGTTCCTCTTCACTTTCTGCCATAAGGGTGGTGTCATCTGTGTATCTGAGGTTATTGATATTTCTCCTGGAATTCTTGATTCCAGCTTGTGTTTCTTCCGGCCCAGTGTTTCTCATGATGTACTCTGCATAGAAGTTAAATAAGCAGGGTGACGATATACAGCCTTGATGTACTCCTTTTCCTATTTGGAACCAGTCTGTTGTTCCATGTGCAGTTCTAACTGTTGCTTCCTGACCTGCATATCATGTAGCTATTAAATAGCCAACATACATCACAGCAGGATCCTCTATGACACACCTCCCAGAATATTGGAAATAAAAGCAAAAATAAACAAATGGGACCTAATTCAACTTAAAAGCTTCTGCACAACAAAGGAAACTATAAGCAAGGTGAAAAGACAGCCTTCAGAATGGGAGAGAATAATAGCAAATGAAGCAACTGACAAACAACTAATCTCAAGAATATACAAGCAACTCCTACAGCTCAACTCCAGAAAAATAAATGACCCAATCAAAAAATGGGCCAAAGAACTAAATAGACATTTCTCCAAAGAAGACATACAGATGGCTAACAAACACATGAAAAGATGCTCAACATCACTCATTATCAGAGAAATGCAAATAAAAACCACTATAAGGTACCATTTCACACCAGTCAGAATGGCTGCGATCCAAAAGTCTACAAGCAATAAATGCTGGAGAGGGTGTGGAGAAAAGGGAACCCTCTTACACTGTTGGTGGGAATGCAAACTAGTACAGCCACTATGGAGAACAGTGTGGAGATTCCTTAAAAAAACTGGAAATAGAACTGCCTTATGACCCAGCAATCCCACTGCTGGGCATACACACTGAGGAAACCAGAATTGAAAGAGACACGTGTACCCCAATGTTCATCGCAGCACTGTTTATAATAGCCAGGACATGGAAGCAACCTAGATGCCCATCAGCAGATGAATGGATAAGCAAGCTGTGGTACATATACACAATGGAGTATTACTCAGCCATTAAAAAGAATACATTTGAATCAGTTCTAATGAGGTGGATGAAACTGGAGCCTACTATACAGAGTGAAGTAAGCCAGAAAGAAAAACACCAATACAGTATACTAATGCATATATATGGAATTTAAAAAGATGGTAACAATAACCCTGTATACGAGACAGCAAAAGAGACACTGATGTATAGAACAGTCTTTTGGACTCTGTGGGAGAGGGAGAGGGTGGGATGATTTGGGAGAATGGCATTGAAACATGTATAATATCATATATGAAATGAGTCGCCAGTCCAGGTTTGATGCACGATACTGGATGCTTGGGGCTGGTGCACTGGGACGACCCAGAGGGAGGGTATGGGGAGGGAGGAGGGAGGAGGGTTCAGGATCGGGAACACGTGTATACCTGTGGCGGATTCATGTTGATATATGGCAAAACCAATACAATATTGTAAAGTTAAAAAATAAATAAATAGCCAAGCCAGGACTCAAACTCAGGTCTAACAGATCCTGAGTTCAAAATTCTTCTGTTCCCCAAACACTTTGAATCTGCACTTTGTTATATGGCTGAATTGTGTCCTTGTTGCTCTGTTTTTGATTCTCGTGTCACCAGAGGCTAAAAGGGTTGTTTTCATGCGGGATGATTATAAAATCAACTGTACCTTTGTCCCCCACTGAACCTTTCGCTCCTGTGGTGAATATCTTATCCCATGTGGTGGGTGGCTTATTTTACCTCTCACTAGGTAAAATCTCAGGTCAAGTGACTTTTCTGTTCATGAGTAGCCAATAGAAGGTTCTATAAATATGTTAGAGGGTAAAACATAGACTTGGTTTAAAATATCCAATCCTGTATATTAATTAGAACTTCAATTTATTCAGAGTACTTTTTTCTCTGAACCCGCTACACCCACCTCCTCCCCAGCTAAAATTAGCTGCAGTCTAGCTGCTTACCTTTGGGGAAAGGATGTGGTTTACATTCTCTTCTCTTTCTGGTCTGATTCTCTCCCCCTCCTCTCCTCCCTCAGGTTTAAAGTTGAGAGGAAGTAGGAGAGGCAGGAAAGTGTTTTTATAAAAGAATAGTTTTGCATATTATAATATTCACCCATTGTAAGTGTATAATTCAGTGATATTTAGTAGATTTATAGAGTTGTGCAACCACAGTGATTTTTAACTCTTCTAGAACTTTCCATTACCCCCAAAAGTTCTCTTGTGCCCATTTTCAGTCAACTCCTATTCCTTCCCCCAGTCCAAGGCAACCACTGATCTGATTTCTGTCTTTCTGGATATTTCCTATGAATGGAATCCTACACCATGTACTATATTGTGTCAGATTCTTTCATTAACATAAAGTTTTTAATTTTTATTTTTATTGGAGTAGAGTTGATTTACAATGTTGTGTTAGTTTCAGGTGTACATCAGAGTGAATCAGTTATACATATACATACAGCCTTTCTTTTTTAGATTCTTTTCCCATATAGGTCATTGTAGAATATTGAGTAGAGTTCTCTGTGCTATATAGTAGGTCCTTATTAGTTATCTATTATAGGAATACCAGACCACCTGACCTACCTCTTGAGAAATTTGTATGCAGGTCAGAAAGCAACAGTTAGAACTGCACATGGAACAACAGACTGGTTCCAAATAGGAAAAGGAATACGTCAAGGCTGTATATTGTCACCCTGCTTATTTAACTTCTATGCAGAGTACATCATGAGAAATGCTGGGCTGGAAGAAGCACAAGCTGGAATCAAGATTGCCTGGAGAAATATCAATAACCTCAGATATGCAGATGACACCACCCTTATGGCAGAAAGTGAAGAGGAACAAAAAAGCCTCTTGATGAAGGTGAAAGTGGAGAGTGAAAACGTTGGCTTAAGGCTCAACATTCAGAAAACGAAGATCATGGCATCTGGTCCCATCGCTTCATGGGACATAGATGGAGAAACAGTGGAAACAGTGTCAGACTTTATTTTTGGGGGCTCCAAAATCACTGCAGATGGTGACTGCAGCCATGAAATTAAAAAACGCTTACTCCTTGGAAGAAAAGTTAGGACCAACCTAGATAGCATATTCAAAAGCACAGACATTACTTTGCCAATAAAGGTCCATCTAGTCAAGGCTATGGTTTTTCCAGTGGTCATGTATGGATGTGAAAGTTGGACTGTGAAGAAGGCTGAGCACCGAAGAATTGATGCTTTTGAATTGTGGTGTTGGAGAAGACTCTTGAGAGTCCCTTGGACTGCAAGGAGATCCAACCTGTCCATTCTGAAGGAGATCAGCCCTAGGATTTCTTTGGAAGGAATGATGCTGAAGCTGAAACTCCAGGACTTTGGTCACCTCATGCAAAGAGTTGACTCATTGGAAAAGACTCTGATGCTGGGAGGGATTGGGGGCAGGAGGAGAAGGGTTAGGGTTAGGGTTAGATGGATGGATGGCATCACTGACTCAATGGATGTGAGTCTGAGTGAAATCCGGGAGTTGGTGATGGACAGGGAGGCCTGGCGTGCTGCGATTCATGGGGTCGCAAAGAGTCGGATACTACTGAGCAACTGAACTGAACTGAACTGAACTGAGTGTGTATATGTCAAGCCCAGTCTCTCAATTTATCCCTTCCCTCTACCCCTGGTGGGGATAAATCTTAAGTTTGTTTTCTATGGTGCATATATATAATGGAATAATACTCGGCCATAAAAGAGAATGAAATAATGCCGTTTGCAGCAACATGGATGGTCATAGAGACTGTCATATTGCGTGAGGTACAGAGAAAGGCAAATATCACATCATATCACTTATATGTGGAATCTAGCATAAAGGTTTTGAAGATGATCCATACTGTGGCATGAATCAGAAATCTGTTCCTTTTTATCAGTGAATAGTATTCAGTTGTATGGATATATCATGTTTTATTTACCCATTCACCATATCCATTCACCAGTTGATGGGCACTTGGGTTATTTCCAGTTTTGGGCTATTATGAACAATGCTGTTATGTACATTCATTTACATGTCTTTTTGGGGATACATCTTTTTATTTCTCTTGGCTTTCTTCTTAGAAAAGGAATTTCTGAGTCTAATGGTAAATTTATATTTAAGTTTTTAAGAAATATACTCACTGTTTTCTAAAAGGGTTGTACCATTTATATTCCCATCAACAATGTATGAAAATTTCACTTTTTCCACACTTACTGTTGTCTATCTTCTCAATTGTAGCCACTCTAGTAGATGTATAGAGATATCTCATTGTGATTTCAATTCTCATTTCCCTAATAACCAATCATGTTGAGTATCTCCTTATGTACTTATTAGCCATCTGTCTATCTCCTCTTACAAAATGTCTATTCAGATAATTTGCCGATTTAAAAATTGGGTCGTTTGTCATCTACTTATTGAGTTGTAAGAGTTCTTTATATGTTTGAATATTAGTCCTTTATCAGATGAATGATTTGTACATAAATGATTTGTATATAGATAAATGATTTATACATATTTTCTTCACATATGGCTTGTCTTTTCATTTTCATAGTGTCTTTTGAAATATAAAACTTTAAAAATTGACAAGGTCCAGTTTGTCATGTTTTTCTGTTACAAATTATGCATTTAATGTCATATTTAAGGTCTCTTTGCTAAACCTAAGTTCACAAACATTTTCTCCTATTTTTATTCTAAGAAGTTTTAATAGTCTTAGTTCTTTCATTTATTTACGATTAAAGCTAATTTTTTCCATATTTGATATCTAGGTGCTCAGCAGCATTTGTTGAAAAAAATTATCCTCTTCCCATTGAATTGTTGAAAATCATTTATACAGAAATGTAAGGTTTTATTTCTGAACTTTTAATTTCATCCTGATGATCTACAATATGTAGATTCTATATGTCCATTCTATGTCAACACCTCACTGTCTTGATTATTATAAATTTATAGTAAATTTTTTAATTAGGAAAATATAAATACTCCAAATTCGTCTTGCATTTTCAAGTTTGTTTTATTTTTTTTAGTTCCTTTGCATTTCTATATACATTTTAAGATAAGCTTGTCAATGTAACTTTTTGCCAAAGACAAACAAATAAACCCTGCTTAGTTTTTGATAGGAGTGCATTGAATCTATACATCAATTTGGGGATAAATGCCAAATTTATCACCAACAATACTGAGTCTTTCAATCTAGAATATTTAAATGTATGTTGTTTAATTTCCAAATATTTGGGGATTCCCAGATTTCCTTTTGTTGATTTTTTAAAATAATTTAGATGATCTGTGATCAGATGCCATATTTCGTATGATTTCAATCCTTTAAAATTTATTAAAACTTGTTTTATGGCCATGGTATTTTCTAGAGAAGGTTCCAGGTGTGCTACACTAGAAATAGAATTTTAGACAAGGAAAATATTTCCTAATGATAAAATAATCATCCAACAACTGCAGGTTATCAAGCGTGCTTGAGACCTTCTCCAGCAAAGACCATAAATTAGGCCATAAAACAAGTCTCATACAATTTTAAAACACTGAAGTCATACAAAGTATGATGTTTGGTCACAAGGAAATTAAATTATAGTATCAGACAAAATAGACTTTAAGACACACATACATACAAAGCGTTTGTTGTATCAGGTTGGTTGATAGAGTTGTTCAAGTCTTCTATATCCTTTCTGGTTCACTGTCTAATGAGTTTATCAGTTTCTGAGGGTGGAATAGTGAAGTCCCTGATTGTTATTATTGAGTTTTCAATTTCCCCTTTCAATTCTGTCACTTCTTACTTTCTGTATTTTGAGGTTCTGTTGTTTTTTATTATATCTTTCTGATGATTTGATCATTTAATAATTATGAAATATGCTTCTTTGCCTACTATTTCTGCTTTTGAAGTCTATGTTATCTGATATTAATAGCCACTCGAGATTTTTTGTGAATGCAGTTTGCATCATGTAGTGTTTTTTTCCAAACTTTTGTTTTCAACCTGTTTGTGCGGTGTCATCAGTTTTGTTTTGATCTCTTACTTTCATTTATAAGCTGGGCTTCCTAAAGATCATGCTTGTATCTTCCTGGTACAGCAGTTAAGTCAACGATTTCACACAGCCTCAAGTCAGAACATTAAAGAATTTCAAAATTCTTACCCAAAGTTCATCAGTTTTATGTAAAGTATTGAACACTTCTCAGATTGTCTTTTGCATTTGATTGATTTCCATAGTGTCGAAATGGTTGTTTTTGTTAATTTAATCCCAGTTTGTAGTTGCTTTGTGGGGGGATAAGTTTTGCTAATCTCCTTACTCAGCCATAGGTGGAAGTCCCCTCTTCTGCAGAGAATTTTTTGGCGTGGTTGCAAAATGGCTTGCATATATCAGACTCTTTTCCCTGTAAGCCTTTGGTGGGTTCTTCAAAGACTATTCAGTTGGGTCTCTCCAACTGCAACTCCTGTGATACAGGCTGTGCATTTTCTTCCTTCAGCTGATTTTCTCCCATTTAGTTGGTTTGCCAGTGGCCCACTCTGTACCAACCCTTGATATCGAGGGTCCACAGTTCTTCCAGGTAGTTCTCTTTGATAAGGTCTAAATATGTCTCCTGTCTCACTTTCTCACCCATGTGGCCCACATATGCTTGTCGGGACACATGTATTAATCCTTGTCCTTGCAAACGTAGAGTGCCAGCCTTCCCAATAAAGCAACTTCTCTCCTTTGATCCACCACCAAATCAATTTACCATCTGTGTCTTGCCTTCTATATTTCCAGGCTGGAGTCTGACACTGTCCACAATTCCCAACTTCAGGAAGCACTTAGGTCCTTGAGTCATCCCCCTCAAGCTGTTCTCACTGGGGGAGTAAAGGGAAGGAATTTTGGTGCAGGCATCTCAGAGAAATCGTCCTCATTATATTTTTTTCAACTTCCATGCTTCTGATTCTTCTTATCGGAAGGAGTTTTTGGAGGCATGAAAGCACTTCCCAGATACTTCCTTTTGAAAATCTGCTTCTCACTATGAAACATTATTTGAGAATTTCTTATCTATTGCATCTTGCTGCCTCATTAAAAATTCCAATTCAGCATCCCATTACACTTGTGTTTATTTTTAGAGACTTCTTCTGGTCCCCTTCAGACTAAACAATGTTTCTGAAAGTTACGGGATGTTCATAGATGTTATGTGAAAAACAGGTCCTGTGAGGAAAGAACTTTGGGGAGCACTGTGCCGAGCTAAGTTCGGGAGATCTCTTTTGCTGTGGACCTTCTAGAACTTTCCATATACTAACAGGCACTGTGAAGTTTCAAGGTGTGTGTGTGTGTGGAGGTGGGTAGAATATATACAGTTTTTCTTGAGCTTCTTTGATCATGAAAAACACTTCCTCTGCCTTGTTTGGCAAGCCATTTAAAGGAATTAGCATTCTATAGAATGCATTTTGGAAATTGCATTTTGGCCTGGAATCACAATTGGCCTGGAAGTTACCAGTGGAAAGGGAAGGTATTTTCTTCTTCATCCAAAGGCAGGCAATCTACCACTGACCTTCACTGCATCCGATCCACCATGATTCTGAAAGTTTAATGTGCTTTCATTTATTTTTTAACCTGCATGAAGTTGAGCTTTCTTTCGCACTAGATTAAAATCCTAATTGATGGAAACCCCATCCAGTGCCACTTTGCCGCTCCAGGGCTTATCACAATGCCTGAGACTTAGCAGGATGAGTGAATAAACAGCATTAGTGAAGGAGTGTTTTGCTGCTGCTTCTGCTCCTGCTTCTTTCTGTTAAAGAAAGTAAGAAAAAGTCCCTACACTAGAGTCCAAAACCACATATATGCATCCATCAAATATGCCTATTTTGTGTTTATGAAACTCCTCCAAAATATCTAAAAATCTGTGCTCATGACTATCTGCAAGAGGATTCATTAGATGTCCTTGCTTTTTCCAAAGGCAACCAGGGTGGGTTTTCTCTTTCTTTATTTTTGTGTATGATTGTGTACACACAGCTGAAGAGATGAGTCGCTGAGAACTATCCAAAAGAAGTGAATGGGATAAAACAGATTGCCAAGTTACTGAGTGGTAATTAAGAACAGATTCCTAACATCATCACTTTACCATGTTTAAGGTCTTTCCTTTAAAAGACAAAACCACTGAATGATGAAACGCGTTATGCTTCTTCTGATGTCCCTGGGCCTCCCCCAGGTCCCTGCTCAGTTGCATACACACACATGTGCCAGCCCAAAGTCATACAGACCTGACGATTCCAAGCAACCTCCATTTATTCAACGGAGAAAAATGAGTGTGTGTGTGTTTTCCCCATCTCCATTCCCAGTATAGATCAGGTGGGACGATTTCTTTCTCTCAAACATTTCAAAAGACAATTTCACCTTGAACTTGATTGCAGCACTCAGCCCTGAGCATGATTCTTCAAAGAGTCTTGAGCTACCGAAGGTAAGACCATCATGGGAGTTTGTATGCAGCCCCGACTGCAAGGGCTCTGTCTCCAGAAATAAGATAAGCTGCTGTGGCTACCAGTGGGCATGGCCTTTGTCCAGGCTGGGGACCCTAGACTCGGATCACACATTGTCTAGGGGGAGCAGGAAGGAATTCCACCCCCTTTCTCAGCCGCTGAAGTACTTTGCACACTGGGCCATATCCCGTCCCACATCTGGCCAGGTGTGGAGCCCGTCTGGCCTCTGCTGGGGATGGGAATAGGGGCACATACCGCATTAGATGCATGCAGGGCCTGCCTTGCTGTGGGGGTGGATGGCTGCCGCCAAGATGTCCCTGGATTGTGTGTCTTGTGGTTAAACACTTAGGGTTCTGACGTAGGCAAGGCAGCAGAGCCGACCCTCAAAGCCGCTGCAAACAACCTGAGCAGGCTTCTCAAAAATGCTGTCCTGCGTCTTCGGAAGGAGACGGCTTTTATGGGCCCAATTTTCCAATCGCTGCCTATTTGGTGTGGTCATGTCCGAGCCAGGGGAGGTTTCTTAACTCCAGGCAAAGATATTTGCAGAGAGCTAGATGCCAGGAACCTGGTGAATTGTACATTAATGTTAAGTGCATTCTTGGTATTAACTAACAGAAGAGCTGTGTGTGGTGGTGGTGGGGGAGGGGGGAAGATGGAGATGGAAAAGGGCAAAGAGAGGAAGAGGCTTGTAAGAATAATGGCCATCTGTAATTACAAACATTCTGCAATTCAATCCTCACTCAGGCACCATGGGCTTGATCCTCCTATTATTCCATATTTTTCCAGAGAAACTAAATGATGCTCTTAATTAGCTGTAAGATCTTGAACTGGGGTTAGAAACCAGGCTTTTACTGATGCCATATTCTGAGGCCATTCTACAACCCCACACCATGATGAGAACCTAAAACATCTTTCAGGCAGTTCACGTCCTAATTTCATGTCCTTTCCAGGAAGAAATTGTGGAAACTGAACTTCCTTCTTTAGTTGTAGTCTTAGAAGTTACTGTTGGCTAAGTGCTAAATTTAAAATGGATAACCAGCAAGGACCTACTGTATAGCATGTGAAACTCTGCTCACTGTTACATGGCAGCCTGGATGGAAGAGGAGTTTAGGGGAGAATGGGTACATGTATATGCACGGCTGAGCCCCTTTGCGGTTCACCTGAAACTATCAAAACAACTATTTGTTAATCGGCTATACCCCAGTACAAAATAAAAAGTTTGAAAAAAAAAAGAAGTTACTGTTGGATAATGGAAGTTCAGGAGGCTGGTTCTAATCAATGGAGATTATACCCCTAAACATACGTGAAAGAAACAGAATGGTCTGTGATCAAAACGCCGGATGTGTTATATATCTGTGCTGGACTGGGCCCAGTGTACCACAGCTCTCTTCTGCCCTCTTGGCATTACCAACGCCCTTGAGACAGTTTGGCATTTTCCTGAGCAGAGCCTCGGGTCTAAAGGTGGATTCTGATGGCCTCAGGGGTGGGATGACAGGGACCTCACAACTCTGAGGTTCCTCTTTCTCCCCAGTCTTAGAAGAACTCACTGGAGTAGGGACTTTCAACCCATTTGCCTCGTTTAACCTTGTCAACAGTCCTTTAGGGATGGAATGTTCTTCATCCCATGTTATTGTTGAGAAACTGTATTAGTCAAGGTTCTCTGGATAAACAGACCCAATGGTGGGGGGTGGTTGGGTGTGTGTGTGTGTGTATGTGTGTGTGTGTGTGTGTGTAGATAGATAGACAGGTAGATTTTTAGGAATTGGCTCATTTAATTGTGGGAGGCTGGCAGGCTGGAGATCCAGGGAAGAGTTGCAGTTCAGGTCTGATATGTCATCCGCTGGAAGAATCCTGGAAGTCACCCTTTGTTCTATTATGACCTTCAGATGACTGAATGAGGCCCACCTACATTATAGAGGTTCCCCAATTTAAATGTTAATCTCATCCAAAAAACACCCTTATGAAAACATTCAGAATAATATTTGACCAAATACTTGGGTATGTGGCCCAGCCAAGTTGACATGTAAAATTAACCATCACAAGCACTAAGCTTCAGAAAGTTACCCGTCATAGGCAGCTCACAGAGCAGTGGGAGGCAAGGTGGGGATTTAACCAGGGTCTCTAACACCTGAGTTCTTATCACCATCTTCTTTAGCCTGTCAGTGTGAACTGGGGAAGGCGATTTTGTGCTGATTGGATGCTACTCATGGGGTTCTCACTGATCCTTTACAAGGTCTTTGCTGAGTGCTCCTGGGGCCTGTGTGGTACAGGACCAGGAGGTCTGGCCCTGGAAAGTGGGCAAGGAGGGGCTTTTGTGATGCCTACTTCTCTCACGAGTTAGCTGGGCCTTGGAAGTGTACAGTTGGCTTTGGATGCAGGGACAAGCTTGCTGAATTGTTTGGGGGTCCCTTAGGAAGCAGGTGGAATTTTCTAGATGAGCAGTGTAACACACAGAGCCATATTCCTGGGATATACAGGTGACTGACAGGTGAAGAAAGATGGGCCCCACCCCCACCCTTGGGGCAGTCTTGAGCATAAGTGATTACCCTCCATCCTCCCTATATTAGGGTTCTGTGTGCAATAGTAAACACGATCTTGGAAGGGCCCCTCCCACTTTATGGAGTCTTCAAGACTCAACAACCTCAAAAACAGACTCTTAGCATGCAGAGCATGTATTTTATAAGTTTCACCTGCTCCTCTTCCCAGTAGAACCTGAGTAAGCTTACCTGGGGAGGGATGGAGGTTTTTTTCCTCCTCTGCTCAGACCTGGCATATTTTGGTGCACAGCCTCATTCCCTTGATCCCATCCTCCTTATGCTTCCCACCTACCACCTCTAAGTCTCCAGCTCTATCTCAGTTCAGTTCAGGTCAGTCGCTCAGTCGTGTCCAACTCTTCGCAACCCTAAGCACGCCAGGCTTCCCTGTCTATCACCAACTCCCGGAGCTTGCTCAAACTCATGTCTGTGATGCCATCCAACCATCTCATCCTCTGTCGTCCCCTTCTCCTGCCTTCGATCTTTCCCAGCATCAGGGTCTTTTCCAATGAGTCAGCTCTCTGCATCAGGTGGCCAAAGTATCAGAGTTTCAGCTTCAGCATCAGTCCTTCCAATGAATATTCAGGACTGATTTCCTTTAGGATTGACTGGCCCTATCTCACCTCATCTTTAATCCCTTTCTGTCTCTCACTTTGCCTGGAAGAAGTTAATGAGGCTATTCTAAAAGGAGTTAATTCCAAAAGGAGTAAATTCTTTTTTTGACATTTTAATTTTATCAGACTTAATTTTATATTGGAGTCTAGCCGATTAACAATGTTGTGATGATTTCAGATGGAGAGCAAAGGGACTCAGCCATACATATACACGTAAAAAGGAGTTAATGAGGCTATTTCTCTTTAGGTCTGCCTCTTTATAGGGTCTGCTCCTGCTAACTTCCATTAATTCTGCTGCATTTCCTTATGGCTGGGGACAAGTAGATTGGCTTGTGGGGTGATCTTCAAGGGAGGATGATCACACCAAAGCTCCTGATCCTGGAAATGAGTCAGTCACAAAATCCTCTTATGCTTTAGTCACTTCTCTGCATCTTTTTTACAATAATAATTTAAAACATATACCAATTATTTACTACTCACCATATGCTGGGCAATATGGACAAAAACATTTGGAAAAGCAGGGTTAAGATTGAGAGGAAAATGGTGGTTGGAATGTAGATTTGGGTGTTGAGACGATGGTTGACATTCCCAGACAGTCACGGAGCCTGTGGTAGAACTAACGAGAAAGGATGAAATCGCATGAGATGAGTTGGTGACCGGCAAGAGAAGGAAGGTGGCTGGCAGATCCCTGGGGAACATCCACAGTCAGGTGGAAGAAGGACCGGGAAGAGAAACTACACAAGGGAAGTTGTTGTGCTAAGATGTCCCTGAAAGAGGGGAGTGCTTCAAAAAAGGGGTGCTCTAAGCATCTCACAGGCCATGACCATGAAGATGCCACGACTTAATTCAGCTAAAAGGTCATGTGACCTTAGCAAGAGCAACTATGGGGATTCAGGGCAGGATATCAGAGGGTAGCCGGAAGGTGACGGGGATCTGGGGAGACAATGAACTGGACTCAATTCCTCAACTGGACTGTGGCACTTTCTAGTTCCAGAATTTACTTTCAGTCTCTTGCATCTTGGTTGAAATAGACTTAGTATGGATTAGGCATCTTCACTGGGCTTTGTGGTTTTATTATTTAAGGTGTTGCAGAAAATACGCAGAATTGGAGTTAGAAGAACTAGGCTAGGGTTCAAGGGTCCCTTACTTTGTAGACTGTGTGATCTTGGGCAGGATATCTATTAAATCTGGCTTCTTTTCTTATATGAAAAATGGAGGTTATTGTGATACTTCTCCAAATTATGAAGTTTGCTGGGGAATATATGCAGATAGGCTTTGAAAACTATAAAGAGTGATGTCAGTATAAGGTTAAATGAGGAGGAAATGGCAATCCACTCCAGTATGCTTGCTTGGAGAATCCCATGGACAGGGGAACCTGATGGGCTATAGTCCACCCCTGTAGCTACAGGGGTCACAAAAAGTCGGACACGACCAAGTGACTAAGCACACGTAAGGTTAAAAGGAATCATCATACTTGTGAGCTAATGTTCAGGAATCATTCCAATATTGTATTTTGGTGGACTGATGGAAATGTGTCAGGTAAGATTATGTTTGGCTGTAAAAAAAAACATAAGATGACTATTATAACAGGAACGCATAGGAGTTTATTTTTCTCACCTGATAAGAAGTCAGAGGAAAGTTCAGCCACTTACGGATGCCATCGAGGGCTCCAGTTCCTTTTACCTTCCCGCTCCACCATTCTTAAGAGAGTGGTTTTTGTACTCAAGGTTGCAAGATGGTTGCTATATCTCCAGACATCATATTTACATCCTAAGAGAGAAGAAATGCAGGAAGGAGAAAGAGGGGCTGTCAAGGGCTTGAAGGGGCATGCCATCTGAATCTGACTTTTCCTTAAAGAATATTTGTGGAAGCTGACCTCTGCCTTCTGCATGCCAACCTCACTGGATGGAAATGAGTTTCACAGCTATCTCTAGTTACAAGGGTGTCTGGAATGGTAACTACTGTAGACCTTCAGTTTCTTTAGTTGAGGAAGGCAAGGGAGAAGGGGATTTTGGAAGCCAATGTGCAGTATCCACCACAAAGCCAAGTTCACCTTGGAACCCTGAAGGGAGGAAGGGGATGGAGAGATGTTGCTGTGGGGTTGCTCAGGAGGGCAGCCAGACAGTGACCAAACAGCAGGGCTCTGAGTTCTCTGTGGCTTGGACCAAAACATCTTGGCTGTCTCCCACCAAGAGGCCCAGTCCCAAGACTTGGCTCCTTCTGGCAATCAGCCCTCACCAGCCGCTGCCAAAGGGGTAAACACATTCCAAGTCCTTGAGTCCCTGCTGCACTGTAACTGTGGTTAAGACACACCCCCACCTTTACCCCATCTGGGCTAACAGAATGCTCGCTAGAGCTGTGTTGTTTTAGTGATGATTTGTGGTTATCCTCCTTCTCCTTAATGGGGAGCTGAATACCTACACACTTATGTTATCCAACTGAACAAGCGATTTGCATCCCCTGCATCTCATTTTTCAGTTCATTCTCCAAACCTTGGGCACCAAGTAGGATAAGGTATTACGTTCTCTTTTTTTCTCTACTCTGGAAAGATGGCCATTAAACCAAACCATGTCCTCAAACCTCTTCGGCTAGGTAGAGAAATAGACAACCCTCAGAATCCAGAATCCAGACCTGAACAGCCAGAAGATGCCACCTGGCTCATCACCCAGCGTGGGCTCCATTGGCTTGCTTACTTCTGGGAAAGTGAAACAACCCAGACTCCATCCTGATGAAGGTGCCAGTCATGGAGGAGACTGTTTCTTGACTAAGGCAACTTCCGTCCAGACAAGGAGATGGATCACAATCACATTTAAGAAAAAAAAAAAAAATTAAAAGCCATTTTATAAAGTATGAATAAGGACTATTATAAATGGCTCAAACTCTATATGTAAGCAATGAAGTAAGATGAATTGACTGGTAATGAGTTGGAAAAGCTATACAAGGGCAGGGAGTGTGGAACATAATTTAATAAAAATAAACTTTTTTTTTTTTACGCACCCACTCCCAAAGAAGAAATGGAAAAGTTGTTAGGGTGTGGACCAGGGCTTCTAATTAGCTGTTCTGTTCTTCCTGATTTATCTCCTTTCTTGCCCTAGCACCTTCCTGGGATTTAGTGTCCCGTGAAGGGACTTGGTGGAAGGGCAGGGCTCCCCGGTCCCGAGCACCTGACCTCCCAGCCCGCTAGGACCAGGAGAGAAAAGAGGAGAAACCCACCGCCTCAGATCACCACTCCTGCCTCCTTGACCCCTTCTCTGTTTCCAAAACAGAGGAAGCCCTGAGAAGGCTCTTTGCCAGAGCTGGAAAACAGCTACCCTCATTGTCTGCCTCGCCCTGCCGGCTGCATTCTCCTCCCTCCCTCCGCTGCTTTCTGTCTGAAAGTGTGAAAATTACAAATCCCAAGGAACTGCAATCAGAACTCTACCTAGGGAAAATGCAGAGTATCCTGGCCATAAATATCCCGCTCCAAGACGCCTGACGTCAGAGCGGGGCGGGCGGGCGGGCGCGAGGCCGGCCCAGGGGGAGCGGCGAGGTCTCGGTCGGGAGACTGCGAGCTCGGCTCGGCTCAGCGCGGAGCGGGCGCGCAGCCGGGCGCTGGGCTGCGGGAGCCGAGGACACGCCATGGGCGGCCCGGGGTGAGTACGGCCGCCCCGCTCTCCTCCCCGCTTCGCATCCGCGAGGCCAGGGGACCGCGGGAGGCTTTCCGGGCCACTTCCCCACTTCTCTCCTCCTCTACTTTTCTTTCCGAGGCTGAAAGGGGATTTGGCGAGGCAGCGGCTCCGCTGGCTGCCTGTTTTTTGTGTCTCCGAAGTGCTTTGCAGGAGCCGCCGAGAATCCCTGAGCGGGGTTCCGGGGGGGCGGGGGGCGGTGGGCTGCGAGCGCTTCGGTGCCGGTGGGTGTGATGTGCGTGTCGGGTCTGTCTGGATGGGCACATCTGGACACAGGAAATGTCTTCGGAAAACTTAAAAAAAAATGTTTATGGCTTTGAAATCCGATTTCTTCTTGTCATAAGTGGACAGACAGAGCCGGTGACCCCCAAACGGACAACTTTTTGGTGGTGGCTTTTCCCGGTTCGCTTGTGCCTGCCTTTGGGTGATTTAACTCTTCACACGCCCCCAGCTCCCACTTGCAAGCCTGGCCCCTGGCCAGCAGGCTAGGCGGGGGGAAAGGGGAGCTTCTTGCTCTCAGAAGCAGCGGGACCTGGGAGAGGGAAGGAGCGTCCCAGGAAAGGCGTCCTGAGTTGGGATCCCAGCACCTGCGGCTGCTGCCCGTCCGTCCGCCTGCTGGGGCCCTGACAGCGCGGGGCAATGGGGCTTTGACTTAACCCGAAGGAGTTAGGCTGGAGGCAGGTAACTGCAAGGGGGAGGAGAAGAAGGAGGTGGTGGGCAGGACTGAGACTCTGTGTCCAGCCGTGCCGGAGAGTGGAGTGGATGTGTTTGCCACATGTGCCCACTGAGGGGGCCGATGGGGGTTTTCTGGGAGCCCCTCGGTGCCCCCAAACAAGATGCAAGCTCGTAACATAAAGAGACATGTCTGAGTTGTGGGGTGGAGGAAGGGGGGTGGTGGGGGAGAGGGAGAGAGATTTTTATCAAAATTGAACACAGATTGTTGAGGTCTGGGCTTGATTTAACTCTTCTCTCTCTGCCTTGGCCACTTTTCCAAAGTCCTGTGGTGGTTTTGCAAAGTTCCTAGGAAGATGGGAAGGCGTTGGGGGGACCTCTCCAGGAAAGAGTCCTTGGAGACTTTCCTTGAAACCTACAAGGGAAAGAGAGCAACTTTCTATCTTTAAATAGTTTCAGGTTTTGTGTCCCCCTCCTCCTCCCAAGTTCGGTGTCAGTTTCTTGAGTTTCTCTGAAAAGTTGGCTGAAGAAGGGAATGGATTTTCCCTAGGTCGTAGAGGGGGAATTGTGCTCTTTGAGTGTGGGAGGAAGCAGGGCAGTATGGATTCACCAGCCCGGGGTTGCCCAATGCACGCATTGGATGTCCATAGCTGTTCAGCAAACTAGTGACCACAAAGAGAGCCCTTTCAGCGTCATCCTACCCGGGTCTCTGGTTTTATATTTTGCAATAGAACTAACCTGCAATATTTGGGTGGGAGGAAGATTACTGGACTCTCCCTGTGTCCTAGAAAAAAGGAGAGAATTAAAAAAAAAAGGAACAGGGAGGAAATGTAGATATAAAAAACGGACTGACAGGAAGTTGAAGATTTGGGAAGGGTTTTAGAAATTATACAAATTGACTCCTCGAGAAGAGCTGTAAGAGACTGAACAGACAGCAAGTCAGCTCTAGACTCCTTTAACTTCAGGAGTATGTCTTTAACTTGAGTGCAGTGAAGGAGGAGGATATCATGCTAAGGGCCGTCTAAACAAAAGTGCTTGTAAAGGGGTAGTGGGGTACCCGCCGCGAAATGCATGTGTAGGAGCCTGTTTATGTATTGGCGACTGCGTGGGGATGGTCGTGGCCCCAGGCCTGGAAGCATAAATGGGCCATTTCTCGGTTGCTCTGGGAGCTGCATCGACCTTCATCTCTCCATTAAAAACAAAAACAAAACAAAAAAAACAACTGTGCTATTATTGTCTGATTCCCTGGTAGCTGCACAGTCCAGCTCCTAACTCCTAGCTGCGTTTCCAGGGTTTTTCCTCCAGATCCTCAGATGCTGAGGGAATACTCGTGCCCCCATCAGGACGAAAAGAGGAGAGAAACTTCTCCTGGACCTCAGAACTGAGAAGAGAGTGAGGAGTTCAGGAAGGGGGAGGGTGTGAGGGGGGAACCAATAGAAAGGCCAGTGAAGGTGGAGGGTTTTAGGTTTGGTGATTGTGGGGGAGGTTGAAAGGTCACTGCCTTCTGTGGAAAAAAAAAGTCTCCTCCCCAGTCTTCTTCCCCAGCCCCCTGTCACCATTTTTTTTTTTTTTTTTTTTTTTTTGCCACAAAACAGGTTAAACTGTTGCCATGACTGAAGAGCCTGGGATCCAGGGATAAAGAAGAGGGCAGGGTGAATGAAGTGTAGGTGGCCAGGAGGATGCAAAGATAATCAGTGAGGCCGAGGCTGGCCTCACAGTGGAGCTGATGGAAGTAACGACTGACACGTCCCCACTCATTCCCACCATGTACAAATAGAAGACTGACTATCCAGGGGTGGAGGGGATCTATCCCAGAGTCTTGTTCAGTCGCTCAGTCATGTCTGACTCTTTGTGACTCCATGGACTGCAGCATGCCAGGCTTCCCTGTCCTTCACTATCTCCCGGAGCTTGCTGGAAAAAAAAAAATGAAATTTTGGAGTCTAGGGTGGCCTCTTGTCCCAGCACACGACCCCTCAGGGACAATTGAGGCTGAGATCTGGCCTTTCCGTTCTTTCATCATCCTCTCTGGAGGGTCCGTGAGATCCTGACCCTTTAGAGTTTGCTCAGGGGGACAGTTCACCAGATTCTCAGACCACTGATGCCTGGGCTGATATGGAAGCCTTCTCATTGGCCCTTCTATCAGCTCAAGCTTCTGACCAGCTCATTGGTCATCTCTGAGATCAAAATACTTAGGGTGCATTCTCAGGCTCTCCAGAAGGTTGAAAGGTCAAAGGCACCTGGCAGAACGAACCACTTGGAAGGTGTCCTTTGCTTTGACAGCAGTTGACCTAAGTCTCCACAACTAGAGTCTCCGTGTTCAGGGATCTGGTGTCCATCAGCTCTGGACTTCAGATGCAGCCTGGCACAATGGAAAGAGGACCGACATCAGAGCAGTCTGCCTGGGAAAGAATTAGTAACCTGGGCATGCGTGCTCAGTCGTGTCTCTCTTTGCAATCCCATGAACTGTAGCCCGCCAGGTTCCTCTGTCCATGGGATTCTTCAGGCAACAACACTGGAGTGGATAGCCATTTCCTTCTCCAGGGGATCTTCCTGACCCAGGGATCGAACCTGCATTTCCTTCTTTGCAGGTGGATTCTTTACCACTGAGTCACCAGGGAAGCAGTAACCTGGGATACACTACTTATTCTTTCTGAGCTTAAATTCCCTCACCTGTGAAACGAGAATGATACTTACTGCTCAAGGTTGTTACAAACATGGTATTTATGCAAAGGGGCTAAAACAGAGCGAGGGATGTTGTAGACCTTTCATAAAGGGAATCTCATAATTTTATTTGCTAGTTTTTTTTTTAGCCATCAGCCACCCACGTGGTTTGGAAAGGACCTCTCTCCAAATCTGGCTGTGTTGTTTTCTGTTCTTGAAGACACCTGGTTGGAGATTCAAGGGCTCAGGTCACCCTTACTTCCTCCCTCTAGAAACAGTAGCCAGTGGGGTTATCCAGGAGTGTGGCTGCTCCGTTATCCTGAGGGCTGGGAGGGGACACCAGGCATCCTGGATATCTGGCCTGGAAACCACTCTCGTGTTTGAGTTCTTGAGAGGGAGGAGGGCAGCAGAGCCAGTTGTACGGATGGGGCGGGAAGGTGGGCGTGGAGCGGGAAGATCAAGGAGCAGAGGCATCCTGAAGGACAAGGCCCAGGTCAGAGATGGTCACTGCTCCTCAGGGTGAGAGGGGAGAATCTGATGGGTGGTAAAAATGGAAGCTTTAGCCATTTGTAAACAGCTTGGCAGGTATGGCTGGGGAGGCTGCCCCCTCCCCAATGGACACGCCGTCTAGCCCTGTGGGGTGGCCAATCCAGAGGACTGAAGGACCATCTGATGTGGGGAGAGCAGCTGCAGGTTCTCTTGGCCCATCTCAGTGCTTCTCAGTTATCCTTCAAGTTGACATTTAAGACTTTGAAGATCACATTTGTTTCTGTTTTGTTCAAGCTCCCTCTTTAACCGTGGCCTGGGATGACTTTTCAGCTTTTAAGAGACTCAGCCAGTGGCCAACTTCTCTTGAGATGGCCCAGATTGGGGGTCGGTAAATTCCTCACTCCTGGCAGTATCTATTTCTCCAAACTCTTTCCTCACATTTTTTTGGTTTGTTTGTTTTTTTGTTTCATTATGAGGTTATAAAACTGCACCATCCGAATGCTGTGCAGGGAGGAAATGCCTTTTTCTCTGGACCTGTGGGTCATCCTGCTAGTGCTGAGTGAGGCTGTCAGACTATGGGCATTAGCAGGTGTTGTGGGGTTCTTTCTGGGTCCCCACCAATCCCCCCACCTGCTCCAGAAAAAGAAAAGGAAAAAAAAAAAGAAAACGTTAGAAAGATAAGCCTGAGGCAGTTGGGTAGCTCTTTGAATCCTGGCTACAGAGGAGCTGAACTATTTGTAGGATGCCCCATGGGTCTGTGCAAAGAGCTTCAGAATCAACAAGACCCAGGTGTGAGTCCAGTCCTAGAACCATCGGGTCACAAGCTGTTCAGCCTCTCTGAGTCTTTTTCACCTGTCAGATGAGAACAAGAAGTGTTCTAAAGGGCTGTTCTGAAGGTGAAATGAAATAGTATATGGGAAGGACCTAACACACCGATCAGTGTTCAGCAAAATGGTAATGCCCTTCGCTTTCTAGTTCTTAAGCTCTTGAAAGTACCTGGATTTGGACATTTGTCCATGTGTCAAAGTAAATAAGCCACTTATCCAAGGCTTCACAACAGTGCTCAAAGATCAGCTGTTTCTGCCTGGAGATGGAGACCTTCACTTCAAAAGCAGGGCACAGGTCAGTGCTCCCCATGCCAGATAAGTGGCAGTGCCATGCGAGGCTCCACCAGCATAAAGGAAAAGGCCACCCACCCACTCACCCATGAGCTACCACTAGAGCTTGGTTGAGAGGTCCCAAACTCTGTCTTGGTTCAAAGAATTGAGGTCAAAACTGGAGAGGGAAATCACTGATGTCGGACCCAGCATTAAAGCTGAATGATAACGGCACAATGACAGTCACACCTCATTTTATCCTCATGACAATCCTATGAGACGGGTATAATCCACATTTTACAACTCAAAGCGGGGGGCTTAAAAGAGTTCCCCTACTTCAGATCGTAAATAAGTGGAAAAAACAGGAGGCCAACAGCTACCCAAGCAGTAGATCTCAACCCATCACCTGGGAAGCTTGTAAAATTATCAGTACCTGGGCCCACCCCGGGCTGATTAAATGAGAATCTCTGGGGCATGGGGCCCAGGCACAGGTTGTTCTGCAAGGTCCCCAGGTGATGTGAAGTATGAGTTGAGAGCTATAGGTCTAAGGGGAGCGAGAAGTGGACCAAGGTGAGGAATCAATGTTATCAGGCACAGGTGAAACAAACAGATCTTTACTAGGATTTAAGCTCCCTGGCAGTGGCAATTGGTGTGGTTCTCCCTCTACCTGGAACCTAGAACATGCCAGATACAAGGTAGACATTTGATCTATGTTGGCTGAAGGAATGAACAAACTGCTATAGATTCAGTTCAGTCGCTCAGTCGTGTCTGACTCTTTGTGACCCCATAAATCGCAGCACGCCAGACCTCCCTGTCCATCACCAACTCCCAGAGTTCACTCAGACTCATGTCCATCGAGTCAGTGATGCCATCCAGTCATCTCATCCTCTGTCGTCCCCTTCTCCTCCTGCCCCCAATCCCTCCCAGCATCAGAGTCTTTTCCAATGAGTCAACTCTTCCCATGAGGTGGCCAAAGTACTGGAGTTTCAGCTTTAGCATCATTCCTTCCAAAGAAATCCCAGGGCTGATCTCCTTCAGAATGGACTGGTTGGATCTCCTTGCAGTCCAAGGGACTCTCAAGAGTCTTTTTCAACACCACAGTTCAAAAGCATCAATTCTTCGGTGCTCAGCTTTCTTCACAGTCCAACTCTCATATCCATACATGACCACTGGAAAAACCATAGCCTTGACTAGACGGACCTTTGTTGGCAAAGCAATGTCTCTGCTTTTCAATATGCTATCTAGGTTGGTCATAACTTTCTAAGGAGTAAGCGTCTTTTAATTTCATGGCTGCAGTCACCATCTGCAGTGATTTTGGAGCCCAGAAAAATAAAGTCTGGCACTGTTTCCACTGTTGCCCCATCTATTTCCCAAGAAGTGCTGGGACCAGATGCCATGATCTTCATCTTCTGAATGTTGAGCTTTAAGCCAACTTTTTCACTCTCCTCTTTCACTTTTATCAAGAGGCTTTTGAGTTCCTCTTCACTTTCTGCCGTAAGGGTGGCGTCACCTGCATATCTGAGTAGGAGCTGACAATTTCAGCAGCCGAGTCCAACCTGTCCCCTTGTTGTGTAAGTAAAACAAGCCTTGTGTGTTACTGGAACACAGCCATGCTGTTTGTGTGTGTGTTATCCGTGGCCCCTTTCATGAGAAAAGGGTGGAGTTGGAGTGTTGTCAGCAAGGCTGTATGGGTTGCACAGCTGAAAATATTTAGTGTCTCGCCCTCTAACAGACAAAGTTTGGTGGTTCCTGCCCTGGTTCTCAGTGTGAACAGACCAAGTACAGTTTAGGGAAGGTTGTTGCAGCTTGGTGGTCAAGAATATGGCTTCTAGAATCAGGTCTATGTTTGAATCCTGGCTCCAGCACTTAACCTGTTGTAAGACCTTGCATATTATTTCACCTGAGCCTCAGTTTCCTCATCTGATAAATGGGGATGATAATAAAGGCTACCATTCTCGAAGGATGGTTACCAAGATTGCCAGCCCCTGGCCTAGAGTAAGCACTCAATCAATGTTAACTCTCCCTGTGGTGGTGGTTGTAATTCCTGGCAACTAGCCAGTTGGAGGGAAAACTAAAGTCAAAATCTAAATCCGGTATCACTAACAGAATAAGGGGTGTGGTGGGGAAAAATAATCAGTTGGTAAGCTGGTGTGAGGAAGAAAGACTGATGTGAGGTTTTTGAGGTAAAGGGGATCTTTTTAAGATAACACAAGACAGGCTCCTGGTGTGCGAGCGAGGTGCTGTTTGGCTGACGGCTATGTCGCTACGTCAGCCGTCAGTTCCGTCATCCCTCAGGGGTTAGTGCTGTGCTGTATTCAGTGGCTCCCTCCTGTCTTACTCTTTGTGACCATTTGGATCATAGACTTGCCAGACTTCTCTGTCCATGGAATTTTCTAGGCAGGAATATTGGAGCAGGTTGCCATTTCCTACTCCAGGGGATCTTCCCAACCCAGGGGTTGAACCCTGGTCTTCTGCATTAGCAGGCAGATTCTTTACCAACTGCACCACCTGGGAAGCCCCTTCCCTGCCCTAAAAGGGTTAACTTGGGCTTTACGGAGCTTAGTCACAAGCATGTCCCACCTCTATTCCCTTGCTTGTAGTTTGTTCTGCCTGGATGGCCCATCTTCCTGGGGCTACTTTTCCTACCAGGCTTGTGCTGGTGGCCCCTTCTCTCCCAAACTCCCTTTTCCAGGCTTCCCTCCCCGCCAAGTCACTCCCTTTTCACTCTGCAAACTTAGCAGGCAGCTCTGACATAATATCTAACATGTGGCATCAGAGTCCAGGAAGGACTGAGTCTCTCTGTCTTGCCTTCTACGTATTTGGAGCTCATAAAAGTCAAATGACATTGTAGAAGCCACACCTGGTAGCCAATGTCATTTAAACCCTTGGTTCAACTCTGACAGCTGAGTTAACTCTTGAGGAATGTCTATGGTCCGTGCCCGGGTGCTGATGAGATGGCAAGAGCAAATCCCCAGAGCCAACCAGATGGAGAAGAGCCGTCCAGTTTATAGACGATGTGGAAGCTCTGTGTTCTTATCCTCCGTGCTGGGGTGGCTCCTGCCCTCTGGAGCACCTCTCCTAAGGGGTAGCCAGGGACAGGGACAGAGGGAAGAAACTTGAAACCAACCCTCTGACTTCTTGTCAGCAGATGCGGCGAGAAGTTGGGTTTTGGCTTCTCTGGGCTTTTCATGTGTACGTGCCAAGATAATTGGGAATTAGCTTGGGATAGTCAGCTTTCATTATCACGGTAACAAAGAGAGGCATGGTCACACGTAATACCTAACAGCAGATAATTCACAGTATTGCCATCTGAACGCAGAATGTGTTGCATAATTTTTATAGATTTTACTGACAGATGTATACTCGTGGCAAATATATGTCATATATGGAATAACATTAAAATTGTTATTTTCTAATGATGGAGAAGGCATGGAAGAATGTCAGCCTTAAATTTTCCTCTTTGAACAACCCCAAATGGGCAATTAGGAGCTGATTTCTAAGAGGACAAGGAAGACAGGGAATGAAATCATATTGTTAATAGTAGGTCTCACTATGCATGTAGCACCATGTTGATAATTTTTTTAAAATTTATTTCTTATTTGATTTTTCAAAATTACGATGGTAATTCTCCCTTGCTTAAGCATGTGAATCAATATCATGCAGAGATACAAAAAGACAAGTGGAAAGCGAATAGCATCTCCACTCCTCCTCCACACCCTGGGAATTGATGTTTACAGCCTAGAATTAATCCTTCCTTATCTTTTCCTTTGTCCATACAACTACTACAGGTGTGTATACTATTATGGTGGGGTCTTGGCCCAGACGGTAAAGCATCTGCCTACAATACAGGAGACCCGGGTTCAATCTCTGGGTTGTGAAGATCCCCTGAAGACGGAAATGGCAACCCACTCCAGTACTCTTGCCTGGAAAATCCCATGGGCTGAGGAGCCTGGTAGGCTACAGTCCATAGGGTCGCAAGGAGTCGGACACGACTGAGCGACTTCACTTTCACTTCCTTGTTGTTTGACTGTTTTTCACTGAAATGGAATCTCTGTGTATTACTCTGCTGCATACATTTCTTCTCTTTTGACCATTTATCAGGGTCATCCCTATGGTGAATGGAACCGTTTATTTTTTCTGATTTCTTTATATGCCTAGACACACACAGGGGCTTCCCAGGTGGCTCAGTGGAAAAGAATCCCCCTGAAATGCAGGGCATACAGATTCAATCTCTGCTGTAGTATTCTTGCCTGGGAAATCCCATAAACAGAGGAGCCTGGAGGGGTTGCAAAATAGGCAGACATGACTGAGCGACTGAGTATACAGACACACACAGCTCTGTATATCTGAGATCATGCCATTCTTGCAGCAAAGTCCATTTCTTTTTTCAATCAGTCAGCTATTACATGTGATTTCATCCTGGGTGACCACCAGCTTGGGTACCTGAGTCTGACATACCAAGCATCTATCACCCAGGAAAGATGAGTGGTTGTTGTACCCTAGCCTGTGACCATCTGGGTATGCTTCCATGCTGTGTGTGGTCTTTGTCCCCTAGGAAAGCTCTTGAGCATCAGTCTCTGTGGCTGCCCCTCCTTCTCATCAGATTTAGTCTTCCCTCCTTGGGTCTCTTCAATCACTGAATATGTAGGAAGAGCCACAGGAAACGTCAAAGACGGATACCTTGGATTGGAGAACAAGGGTGATAGAGCAAGTCAGGCAGTGTAGGATGGTACATCCTACAATTAGGATAATGGTCAGGTGTGTGGACCCTGCATTCAGATCACCAGCCCCCAGCAGGACCGCTTCCCAGCAGCAGACAGTGCTGGCAGTCGTCAGCCCTCTTGAGAATTGCCTCCGCTGCAGTCTCTCCTACTGGGTTCCCTGTATCCAGTGACCAGTGGGTTCCCTCTGCCCCAATGTCGGGGAAATTCTAAAGGGCATCCTGGCTTCAGAGCTCCTCATGGGGTTGGCTGAGGCCTTCACTGATGCTGCCTGACAGCTGTACTTCCCCTCCCACCTGAACCTCCCCCCATGACTGGTGAATTCTAAGAACCCTTCAATAACCCCCTGCCTGCCCCCAGAAGTTTTACTTATTTTACATGAAATCGTTTTGGAGCAGCCCATTATTATCCAGATAATTGTTGGTGGCTATGTCACTATATGAAAAAGTACATTTTTTCCTTTTTTCCCTTGTGCTCTATATTGTATGTTTTCTAGGTGGGACCCAACTGATTTCTCTTCACATAGAGTTGTGTTATAACTGGGAAGGCTGAGCACATGTTTTGATTTTATTGCCAGATTCGCATTGGCACCTGCTCCCTCCCTCAGGTCCTCAAGTCTAGGCTGAGAGGTGTGGGTATATCAGGTCGGAAGCATGACCGGATAGCTTTGTTGCCATCCTGCCTGGAGACAGGATCTGGACAAGATGACCTTTGGGAATTCTTCTCTATCTTACCAGTGTGTCTTCTATATAAAGGGGGAGGTCTCAGGGGGCTCTGTTGGCTCATTGGGAGCCAGCTTCCTGCCTGTATAGGTTTTCATGCTTGCCTGGATCTCTGCCAGATCTGATTTGTTCTTATGGGGATGTTTGTTTCTTACTGCTTGGTCCCAAGCACGGGAGGTCTTTGGGGCTGTGCATTGAACATTCCACCTTCTGGGTTACGTACACTGATCGCCTGCCCAAGTGCCAAAGCAAAGCTTGCCTGCATCGTGGATTCCCGATGTGCCAGACTCACAGTTCATGTCTGACCGCATTCCTGGGGGTCAGTGTCAACACTCCCTCCATCATTTCCTCTCAGACACCACGGCCCCCAGCCTCAGGTTCCCCTGATAAGGTAATGAGGGAAGGGAGTGATTCCAGGTCAGGGAGGAGATCCATCAGCATCTCCACAGTGCCAGAGGCAGCTTTGAAATCCGTTTGAAGCAAATTCAGAAGTTTCTGTGGACTTTGGGCAATAGAAAGGCCAAGCCATTTTGACTTTTCTTTTTTTAAAAAAAGTCTCCATCAATTTATTCCTCAGTCTGTTCCCGATCATGTGACACTGAGCTGGCAGCTGCCCAGAGAAAGAAAGTTAGGATTTGCCTCTGTCTTTCCGAGACACTCGGTTGATAACACTACCTCTTCCCTGAACAGGGGTGATGTTATTGATGACTGTGGTTTGCACATGGAAGCTGGGACTGACAGCTGATAAACAGACCAGACTTCTGAATATAAAGCTGTGGGTCAGAGCGCAGGCACCGGCTTCAGGTTCTGGGTCTACTTCATGCTAGCTGTGTGGTCTTGCATCACTTACTTCATCTCTCTGTGCCTAAACTTCCTTATCTGTAAAATGGGCTGTTATGAAGGTAAAGTTAGTGCATGATTTGGTGAAAAGAAAAAAGAAAAAACACAGTACTTGAAACCATGGTTGTCACATAGCACTAGGAAGTATTAGTGATGGAGGTGATGGTGGTGGAGGTGATGATGGAGAACACGGGTCCAGTCTCATAAGCCCCGTTGGGCCTTCATCCTCCACAGTGCTTGGCACAGAGCGGGGGCCCCCCAGGCATGTATCAAGTGAAATATGCCCCTGCCTTTTGCCAAGTGTCCACAGCCTGATTAGTCTGCTCAACTCTCTACTAAAAAAATGTTTTCCATTTGATATTTTTATTTCAACTCTATTAAAGTTGACATGACTCAGAAAAATGCAGTTTGTAAGTGTGTATCTCAGTGGGTTTTCACGCCTGTGTAACCAGCATCCAGATCAAGAAACACAATATTCCCAAATGCCTACCTCCTCTGCCCCGATAAGTCCCTCATGTCCTTTTGTTTACTCCCCTTTCTTAATCCTAACTTCTAATGTCAAAGATTAGCTTTGCCTGTTCTTGAACTTCATGTAAATGGAATCATACGTTGTGTGCTTGTTTGTAGGTGTCTATGTTTGCTCAGCCGACTTCGCTTTCACTTTTCACTTTCATGCATTGGAGGAGGAAATGGTAACCCACTCCAGTGTTCTTGCCTGGAGAATCCCAGGGATGGGGGAGCCTGGTGGGCTGCCGTCGGAGTCGCACAGAGTCGGACACGACTGAAGCGACTGAGCAGCAGCAGCATGCTTGCTCAGCACGATGTGCTGATGACTCATTCTTGTTGTGTAGTATTCCACTATGGGGCTATCCACATTTGATCCGCTCTTTGGTTGGTGAGCATTTGGGCAGTTTCCAGGTTTGAGGCTGTTGTGAATAGCCTTGCTGTGAACACTCGTGCACTTGTTCTTGGATGAAGATAGGAATGTTTCTCTATTGCTGTGTTCCCGGGAGTGGAACAGCTGGGTACTAGGGACTACATATATTCAACATTAGGAAATAAGGCCCAACAGCTTTATGGAGTGGTTCTATCATGTTTTCCATTTTCTGTGAAGATGAAGAAGCTGTTCCAGCTTGGTAGTGTAGGGGCACGAGGCCTGGTCGTACCCTGGGGCTCCTGAAATGTGCATCTTCTCCAAGCTCTTGGTTGTAGAAAGCCTTGGGGAGGGAGGCATGTCCTTTTTAACCAGGCACTGCACAAGGTGTATCGCTTATGTTCCTTCACCAAATCCTCTCAACCATTCCACGAGCTCAGATGCTGTTATCAACCCTTCTTACAGATAAGGCAACTGAGGCTCAGAGCAGTTGAGCGAGATCCCTAAGGTCCTTCAGGACGAAACTTGTCAGGACGGAAAACAAGTGTGCCCGCACTAAGACGTGTGCCTCTTAGGATCCGATGGTGCGTTGTTTTGCCTTTGGTGCTAACAGCAGAGAGAAACACAGAGCACTCTAGAAACCCGCGCCAGCTGTGAGTGGTGGCCATGAGAAGATGGTCTGTGAGAGGGAGCAGAAATAAGCAACTCGGTGACCTTGGGAGGTCAAATTGTTTTCCTGCCCAGGGATGGTTGGAGAAAGTCATAACTTTCCTGGAAGGCCAGGGCGACCATGTAATTTACTGTCTAAACCAGGACACTTTCAAGAGTAAAAGCGTGCTATCTGCATAGGACGCTGGGCAGGCAGGCGTAAACTGGGACTCTTCCAGTTTTGCTCCCCCCCCTCTCAGAAGTCTAAGCGGGTATGGCTCTCCTGGTAAGTGGGGCTGCACAGGTTCTTTTTAACTCTTTCAGCGCACTGTCTGTCTGGACTCTGCCCTGATGTAATGTCTTCTAGCCTCCTCTGTTTATACTAAAAACGAGTCTGGTTTTCTTCTTCCCTTCTATACAACATTCCCTGCCCAAATGGGGCTCTGACAAGGTAAGCTTCCTTTAAAACAGATCCTCTCACACTGAGATGCATGTGCCGACAGATTAGAAGCTTCTAGAAGCCTCGGACGGTGCCTTAGTCACTGTGATATCTACAGCAGTTAGCTGGGTGACAGACATAGAGTGAGCACTCCAGGAATGCTTGACTGTATATGATGTTTATCCATGTGCTTATTCATTCATTCATAGTTCATAAAAAAAGAGCTTAGTTTAGATCCTAGCCTCTTTTTTAAAATTTATTTTTAGTTGGAGGATAATGGCTTTACAATGTTGTGTTGGATTCTGCTGTACAACCACGTGAATCAGCCATCACTATACATATATCCTCTCCCTCTTGAACCTCACTCCGAATCGCCACCCCATTACAGAGCACTGGGTTGAGCTCCCTGTGTTATACAGCAGCTTCCCACAAGCTGTCTATTGGAATAAGACCCCGATCTGGGAGAGATTGAAGGCAGGAGGAGAAGGGGACGACAGAGGATGAGATGGTTGCATGGCATCACCAACTCAATGGACATGAGTTTGAGCAAACTCGGGGAGATGGTGAAGGACAGGGGAGCCTGGGGTGCTGCAGTCCATGGGGTTGCAAAGAGTTGGACACAACTGAGCAGCTGAACAACAACAACACATATGTTGATGCTACTCTTTCAATTCACCCAATCCTCTCCTTCCCTTTCTGTGCCCACAAGTCCATTTTCTACTTCTGGATCTCTATTTATGTCCTATAAATAGGCTCATCAATACCATTTTTCTAGATTCCATATATAGGTGTTAATGTACCATATTTGTTTTTCTAACTGATTTCACTCTGTATATCAGGCTTTAGGTTCATCTACCTCAGTTCAGCTGACTCAGATTTGTTCCTTTTTATCCTAACCTCTTCTTTTTATCTGACTCCTATTCCTCTGGTCCAGAAAGAAGTCAGTTGTGTGTGTGTGTGTGTGTGTGTGGTGGGGGTGGTGCATGCACACAAAGAATGAAGAATCAAAGGGATCAACTTAATGAATAGCAAACACATCATGGAATTTGATGTCAGGATCTAGGTTTGAGTTTCAGCCATCACTAATGAGCTGCACTGGCTTAGATAAGTGATACAGCAGTTTAACATTGCCGAGCCTCTGTTTCGGCCGTGTGTGGAGTGGAAACACAGGAATACCAGGGGTAAAGCAGTGAAATATGTCTGTGGAGCAGGGTATATGAAACACGCTCAGTATACTGCGAAGTGTTATGTAATTTCTTGTTAGTGGCTGTGGTAGTTCAGCCGCTCTCTGAGAAGCACCAGTGGGAGGTGCAGTGTGCTGAGGCAGGTCCTCCATCAGCTGAATGAATCCCCCATCAGCTAAATCTATTTCTGCCCCCCCAGGGCCTCTGGTCTCTTAAAGCGAGGCATCAGCATATACGTGGCAACCCCATGTGACTGGGAACTCTTATTAATAAACCAGGAAGCACTCAGCAAATTCTTCAAGGTCTTAGGGATTTGATGTGAGTGTTGAAAGATAAGGATGCAAAGGATGATTAATTTCTCACTAAGCCCACAGCTGCATTTTCTTTAGAACAACAAAAAGAAGCATTTAGAGGCTTAATGTGTATCCCACAGTATCTTTGGTATGGTGTGGTAGTTTCTCATGTAGATTCTGGGGTCAAAACTGCTGGGATCCAAATTTAGGATTCCACTGTTTATTAGAATTGCAGCCATGGGCAAGTATTTATCTCCCCTGAGACTCAGTTTCCTCATCTGTGAAAGGGTGATAGTGTTTTAATAGTACCTACCACTTAATGGGGCTTCCCTTGTGGTTCAGCTGGTAAAGAATCCACTTGCAATGCAGGAGACCTGGGTTCAATCCCTGGGTTGGGAAGGTCCCCTGAAGGAAGAAAAGGCTACCCACTCCGGTATCCTGGCCTGGAGAATTGTATAGTCCATGAGGTTTCAAAGAGTCGGACACAACTGAGCGACTTTCATTTTACCACTGAATGAGGACAAAAATAAGACTTGAAAAGTACTTAGAGCAGTGCCTAGAACACAGTACATACACTGTCAGTTCAGTTCAGTCACTCAGTCGTGTCCAACTGTTTGTGACCCCATGAATTGCAGCATGACAGGCCTCCCTGTCCACCACCAATTCCCGGAGTTTACCCATACTTATGTCCATCGAGTCAGTGATGCCATCCAGCCATCTCATCCTCTATCGTTTCCTTCTCTTCCTGCCCCTAATCCCTCCCAGCATCAGGGTCTTTTCCATTGAGTCAGCTCTTCACATGAGGTGGCCAAAGTATTGGAGTTTCAGTTTCAGCATCAGTCCTTCCAATGAACACCCAGGACTGATCTTTAGGATGGACTGGTTGGATCTCCTTGCAGTCCAAGGGACTCTCAAGAGTCTTCTCCAACACCACAGTTCAAAAGCATCAATTCTTTGGTGCTGAGCTTTCTTCACAGTCCAACTCTCACATCCAAACATGACCACTGGAAAAACCATAGCCTTGACTAGACGGACCTTTGTTGGCAAAGTAATGTTTCTGCTTTTGAATATGCTCTCTAGGTTGGTCCTAACTTTCCTTCCAAGGAGTAAGCATCTTTTAATTTCAGTCACCATCTGCAGTGATTTTGGAGCCCCCAAAAATAAAGTCTGATGCTGTTTCCACTGTTTCCCCATCTATTTCCCATGAAGTGATGGGACCAGATGCCATGATCTTAGTTTTCTGAATGTTGAGCTTTAAGCCAATTTTTTCACTCTCCTCTTTCACTTTCATCAAGAGGCTTTTGAGTTCCTCTTCACTTTCTGCCATAAGGGTGGTGTCATCTGCATATCTGAGGTTATTGATATTTCTCCTGGCAATCTTGATTCCAGCTTGTGCTTCTTCCAGTCCAGCGTTTCTCATGATGTACTCTGCATATAAGTTAAATAAGCAGGGTGACAATATACAGCCTTGACGTACTCCTTTTCCTATTTGGAACCAGTCTGTTGTTCCATGTCCAGTTCTAACTGTTGCTTCCTGACCTGCATATAGGTTTCTCAAGAGTACACTGTAAACCTGTGTTGTTATTATTGGCCGAATAATGTGTTGTCCATTGGAATACAATGTGCTGATGCAGTACATAGTTAGAGAAGGAAAGTTCATTTTGTGATGGGGATGTCTGGGAAGGCTTCGTGGAAAAGAAGCATCCTCAAGGTTGATTCTTTTACACTCAGAGCAGAAAGTTCATGCCCATGATTTCTCTGTTCTTTAAGCTTGGAAAAAAAGATTTAGTGTAGAAAAAAAATCTTTCCTTAAGAGACATAAGTTTAGACTTCTGTGGTGGTCCACTGGTTAAGTACCTGCCCGCCAGTGCAGGGGACACGGGTCTGATCCCTGGTCCGGGGTGATTCTGCATGCTGCGGGGCAACTAAGCCTGTGTGTCCAACTGCCAGGCCCACACGCCTAGAGCCTGTGCTCCACAGCAGGAGAAGCCACCACCACGAGAAGCCAGTACACTGCAACTAAAGGGTAGCCGCTGCTCGTTACTTCCAGATTAGTTCCTCCATCCTTGTGTCAGGGACGGGGGGATATTCAGATGAGTCCTGCAGGTACTAACAGTGTTGCCAAGAAAGGATCTAGAAGTGAAGGATACTATCCTGTGTCACCAGTGCTGTGAGTGGGAGATGCTGAAAGCTGAGAAATTTAGATTCCCCTTAAGAGTGTTTGGGGAGAAGGCAATGGCCACCCACTCCAGTACTCTTGCCTGGCAAATCCCATGGACGGAGGAGCCTGGTGGGCTGCAGTCCATGGGGTCGCTAAGAGTTGGACACGACTGAGCAACTTCACTTTCACTTTTCACTTTTGTGCATTGGAGAAGGAAATGACAACCCACTCCAGTGTTCTTGCCTGGAGAATCCCAGAAACGGGGGAGCCTGGTGGGCTGCCGTCTATGGGGTCGCACAGAGTTGGACATGACTGAAGTGACTTAGCAGTAAGAGTGTTTGGGAACATGAGGAAGTTCGGGAATCTCCTTCCAAGTTTCCGTTGTGATGATGGGGTGGTAAGTGTATGGTGCTTCCTGCGGGAGCAGGATGGACAGATGCTCTCTGTGGTTCCTTCGGTATGTCTGTGATGTCTCACAGGTAAAGGGCACGATGAGAAAACACTCTGAACTTTTCCTAGACAGTGTTGACAAGGTCTACACCTATGTGTGTCTCACAGTGCCCAGGGATTGTTGGGATTTCTGCTTCATGGCCTTCATCTCTAATGTTGTGACTCATTTTAAAATTGTCTATCTCAAAGCCATCTTAACAAAAGGAAGTCTTCCCTCTGGCTCCAGCCACAGCTCTTCCTCTCTCTCCAAATTTCCTAGTAAAGAAGTGATGAAATACTATCCAACTTATTCAAGCTTTCATAAATTAAAAGAAAAATTCTTGGGGTTTTCCAGAGCATGCAAATGCAGTGCTAACATTGCAGTGATGCTGTAAAATAATAAACATGTGAAAAAATGTTCGACCTGACTTGGGATCAGGGAATTACCCCAAATTGAAGTCTTAGGGAGACAACCATTTCACACTCATCAGATTGGCCCCCCAAATTATACTCCTGCCATTGTGTGTAGTTCAGTTGCTCAGTCGTGTCCAACTCTTTTCGACCCCATGGACTGCAGCACGCCAGGCCTCCCTGTCCATCACCAACTCTCAAAGTTTACTCAAACTCACCTCCTTCGAGTTGGTGATGCCATCCAACCATCTCATCCTCTGTTGTCTCCTTCTCCTCCTGCTTTCAGTCTTTTCCAGCATCAGGGTCTTTTCCAATGAGTCAGTTCTTCGCATCAGGTGGCCAAAGTATTGGAGTTTCAGCTTCAGCATCAGTCCTTCCAATGAATATTCAGGACTGATTTCCTTTAAAAAAATCTCCCATTCACTCATGGTAGGCATTAAATTGGTACAGACAATTGGGGGAGCTATTTGGTGCTATCCAGTAAAACCAAAGATATACTTACCCTACAACCCAGGAATTTCATTCTTAGGTAAGTCTAGAGAAACTCTTTTTCATATGAAAAAAGAAATATCCAAAAATATTCAGGATAGCATGTTTTTTAAGAGCTAGAAAACCACCCAAATATCTATCATCAACCAGAAAACTGGTTACATAATTTGATATTTCTGTGTGATGAAATGCGGTGAAAAAAATGCATAGACTGTGCTATGGAGACATAATCTCCATAATCTTAGAAACAGTGTAAAGTGGAAAAGGCAAGTCACAGAAGAATGCCATTGCTATGAAGGTTTAAATCATACAAAGTAATACTCTTATTTACATATATTTACCTATGTAATTAAAGTATAAGAAACACATTATTTTGGAATAAACACCAAATTCAAAGAAGTGGCTCCCTGCAGGGAAGACATGAAGGAAGACCAGGGAGGGGTCACACAGGGCCTCCGTTTGTACCCGTGACATCCATGGCTTCTGATGGCTACACAGATGTTTATTTTATTATTATCTACATTATTATATGTATTTTGTAAATATGTAAAATGTCTTCTAATCTAAAACAAGGTAACTTTATAAAATGGGCACGAACTCCTGCTCTGTCTCCTCTCCTGTTGGCACAGAGATGCTGTGCAGTGACTGGGAAGCTCTCCCCATTTGTTCTGGGTCCATATGGGAAATTTTAAGTAGATGTGACCATCTTCAAAGGTTTCCCTGGTGGCTCGATGGTAAAGAGTCTGCCTGCAATGCAGGAGGTGCACAAGAGACACAGGTTCGATCCCTGGGTTGGGAAGATCCCCTGGAGTAGGAAGTGGCAGCCTGCTCCAGTATTCTTACCTGGAAAGTCACATGGACAGAGGAGCCTGGTGGGCTACAGTCCATGGGGTTGCCAAGAGTCGGACATGACTGAGCATGACCGTCTTCAAAGGGAACGTTCCCCGTACGTCTGCACTGGACCCTGTGTGCACGAGGCAGTCACTGATTTTTGAACTAAACATCTTTTTTCCCCTGGCTTGTGGGGTTTTGGGGATCTTATTTTGATTTGTTGGTGGAGATGCAGATCAGGGCCGTAGTAGTAGAAACCAAATGGCATCTCTCTGGCTTATTCTCCGGCTAGCAAATTGCTAGAGCCTCCTCACATCCCATCTCTTCCTTGTTACCGGGATCCCTTGCTAGTGATGGCAGGTGACCGCCATCCTGACATCCCTTTGATAAGGACATGGCACGAACATGCTCAAGTATTTCTGATTGCCCGAGGGTGGGGGGAGGAGTCCCCCCGTCTCCGCCATAGCTGCCTGGTTTCAGTGAAGCTCCGCAACCCTTCTAGGTTCCATTAGTACAGTCCCAGCTCTGTTCCTGTTGCAAACATTGTGAAATGGGAAAGTACCCACCGCTGGGAATTGCTTCACTTTCTTTTGCTTGCCAGTGAAGCCATGCTGACTTCTCCTCGGGGTGCTCATTGAAATTTGGTCGATCCATCTCTTTTATGTGCCTCCCTTTTTATTGCAGCCCCATCTCCCTTGAAATCTGGTCCAAGTTCAATCCTAGTGACACACACTGCGTTGGCCTTGAGTGCCCTGTCCTGTATTGTATAGCCTCTGTCCTTGACTGAGCCTGTGAACCTCGTTGCTCAGTGGTTCTGCAACAGTGAGCCCTTTTCTCTGGTTCCCATGGTGCTTGCAGCTAGGGACTGTAGCTGGGGGTGACTTTCCTCTCTGCCTTTGGCTGATTTATACATCATATAATTCATCTTCTTTAAATGGGAGAAAGTCGCTCAAAGCTGGGGCTTTGGGGAGCAAGTCCTAGGTTGCTCTGAGAATGGACACTATAGTCCACATCAGTCAGGCTCCAGGCAGAAAGCAGTTGGCATGCCCAAAAGGGTTAAACTGATAAGAATGTAATGAGAGGGATATTTGCAGAGAGATAAAGAGCTAAGGAGATGATGAGGCACTCAGGGGCCATCAACAGCAAGAAGCTCTTAACACTCCTACGCCTGCAGAGGCCAGAGGAAGTTCTGGTGTTATCATTGAGCCCTGTGCCAGCTGAAGCCAAGGAGGAAGGGCTGCGTGGCTGGAGATGTGGCCCTAGAGGAACACAGCCCCTGCCAGAGCCATGGCTTAGCAGAGACCTGAGATCTCTCTCCCTCTGCCCTCCAGTCACCTGCTGTTGCTTCCCACTGGTTGAATCCCACTGGGTACCAAAAGCCCAGGAAGCTGAGTGATGCATTCTGGAAACGTCAGCTGCCCCGGGCAGGAGCATGGCAGAGAAGGGCAGGGAGTAGAGCCAGAGGGCCAGGCAGATAGGAGGCAGCACCATGTATATATCTCCCTGCTGTCACCATGTAACTAGGAAGACCAGGCGTAGTGAGTGTTCAATGTAACAGCGTTTTGGGCAGCTGGGGCTATGGTTCTGGGACTGGTTGACTCCTGCTTAGATGGGTGAGCCAGGAAGGAGATCTGGGAGGGAAAGGGACTGACATTCATGGCTATGGGTCATGGACTTTGTTCTGTGCTTTGAAAGAGATGATTTGAATGAGACCCGAGGATTGGCTGTTTTTCATGCTCCAGGTGGTTATCATACCTTAAAATGATTGAACTTGGTGATCTCAGGTGGCAAATTTTACCCTTGAGTCCTTTTCTGAGCCTAACCCAAGTGACACACACCACGCTGGTTGTGAGTGCCTAGAGTATACGCCTGTGAGGCTGATGATGCTCTTAGCTGGAGATGATCTTCCTGGAGTTTTCCTCCTGGCTCCACTTTCATTCGCATTATTTACCTTCGCCCGGAGGCTCCCTTGAGCACGTTTTACCTGTGAAGGCTGTGATACATGTCAGAGGGGCAGCCTTGATCTAATGACCCTGATTATGTAGACGAGGTCTCTAAACGTTGTGGCAGGATACCCAGGAAGGAGAAAATAACAGCTGAACTCATGGGCGTATGGGACCTGTCCTTGCGAATTCCAAATCTAGTATGAGAATTGGGATGTACACACCAAAGGTAAGGAACCCCTGGGAAGCAACATATCATGAGAAAGTTCACAATATACAAACAAAATGTGTGCTTGGTAAAAGAGGGTCGGAGAATAGAGCCACTGGGAGCAGAGAATAATAGCCCTGTGGGGTGGTGGTGGTTTAGTTGCTAAGTCGTGTTCAACTCTTGCTACCCCATGGATTGTAGCATGGATCTGTTCATTGGATTTCCCAGACAAGAATACTTGAGTGGGTTGCCATTTCCTTCTCCAGGAATTGAACCTAGGGATTGAACCCAAGTCTCTTGCATTTGGCAGGTGAATTTTTTACCTCTGAGCTGCCAGGGAAGCCCCACTTGCCCTGTAACCTTAACTAAACATTTGATAGCTCACAGTAGGCCTCAGTTTCCTCATCTGTAAAATGGGCAAACTAAAGGTCGATTTCTCATTAGGCAGTTGCAGGGGTTACATGGGAACATCATATGAGGCACAGGGCCTGCTGCTGCTGCTAAGTCACTTCAGTCGTGTCCGACTCTGTGCGACCCAATAGACGGCAGCCCACCAGGCTCCCCCGTCCCTGGGATTCTCCAGGCAAGAACACTGGAGTGGGTTGCCATCTCCTTCTCCAATGCATGAAAGTGAACAGTGAAAGTGAAGTTGCTCAGTCGTGTCTGACTCTTTAGCGACCCCATGGACTGCAGCCCACCAAGGTCCTCCGTCCATGGGATTTTCCAGGCAAGAGTACTGGAGTGGGGTGCCATTGCCTAGTACACAATAAATGCTCAGTAAAGGTTGGCGATTATCAACACCATCATTATTCCTGGAGGTGAATACCAATCACCACTTGGGAAAAGGAGTAAGGACTCCAAGATTCCAGAGGACTTGGCACCTCCTTGAGTCTTTTAACTGACCTGGTTCATTGCCCTTTTCCAGACCACCTCACAGGCCTCAATTCTTTGACTCCCACTCACATCCCATCACAGGTGACATGGGTGCTTGTGGACCTGGCCATCAGCTTGGTCCCCTCTAGGTGGGGAATCATGAAGTGTTTGGAAGGAAAAGTCTGAAGGGCCATTTTGGCTCGTGTTTCCCAAACCTCGTTTGATAAACCACTGGGTCCCCACAGTGGCCCTGGAAAGAAAGATCTGTGGTTAAAGAAATTGAAGCAGCCATTTCATCTTCGCTCTTCTTTCCCTCACAGAGCTACAAGGCTCAGAGAGGCACGGTAGTCAAAAACTGTTTGCACATTGTTTAAATAGGATTCTCTCAATTTCTTTACCTAAAGAGGACTTTTTTTCCATAGGACACCCCACAGAACTAGTGTTTTTAGACGTGTATCAGTTAGAATTTTTGTTCAGCTACATGGTGATGGGAGTGGTGGTTTAGTTGCTAAGTCATGTCCGACTCTTGCAACCCCATGGACTGTAGCCCCACCAGGTTCCTCTGTCCGTGGAGCTCAGAAGCCCAACTAGAGTGGCTCCGTCAACTCGGGTTCTGTATTTTTCTAATTTTCAGGACAGTAGATGCAGTCCTGAGTTGGCAGAGTGGCACCACAGTGCTATGAGGGACCTGAGCTCCTTCTGTCTCTCTACTTCAGCCTTCTTTAGAATAGATTTTTGTTTTTGCGCTCATTGTCTCATGGTTACAAGATGGCTGCATCACCGCTAGCTTCACATCTGCATTCCAGGCAGGAAGAAAGAGAAGGACAAAGTACAAAAAGTGCATATCAGCTAATTCTTTCTCTTTAATAAGCTTTCCTGAAAAGCTTTTAACAAGCTTTTTTCCAACCTCTAGAAACTGGTTGAAACTCTGTTAAGGGGACTTCAAACTGCAAGAGTCTGAAGAGAAGCTAAAAACTTTTAAAATGGGTATTTTGATGCTTCAAACCAGACCAGGGACCTATTAGTATGGAAGAAGGAGAGAATTAATGTTAGGTGGGCTGTTCACATCATGTGCCACATTGATTGATTAAATCTTTGCTTCTTTCTTCAGCGGGTTTATTCTAAAAGCATCCCATGGCAAAGAAATAAAAGCAAGCAAGGAAACCAACTACTCTTTGTAATCAATAGAAAATACTGTAAGCAATAAAGCGCTCGGGCTCACAGACTCATTGGGAAGATGCTGTTGGTGCCCCATGCAGGCCCCCCACCTTCCTGGCCACCGTGGGTGTTCCAGCTAATGGCTCACACCTGTGGGGACTGCCCTGGGGTTATTGAACCTTCTCACCCCGAGGTGCCTGGGAATTACATCATACTTACCCCCACCTTCCCCTGCATCCTGCGGGCCAACGACTAACTGGGGAAAAGGTACAAAAGCCCCACTCCCTGGCCCCAACTGGGGTAGATATGGCAATGCCCTTCCTTCTCCAGAGCTCCCCCTGAATTGGGCTGAAGCTCGACTTCTCCTAAAACCACATTCTTGGCAGATCCTTCCCCTTTCTCTCCCTTATTCCCTTCCTGGTTTCTCCTGAGAGCACGACCTCAGTACATGCCATGTGTATGAACGTCTGTCTCAGGCTCTGCTTCCAGGGAATTAGATCTGAGGTTTCCTGGGTCAAACAGCTTGAGGGATGGGGAGGGTCTCCACTTCCTTCTAAGGGATTTAGTATAAAACCTGACCCCTCAGTCCTGTCTGTGGCCTCTCTGGCTTGGCCTGGAGGCTGTGGAGCAGCTCTGCATTTCGCCCTGGTGACGACTGGGGGGCAGCGTCTTTGCCAGTCCTATCTAGTATGTTTGGGGAGGACTCGGCACAAGATGGAATCCAGTACTGTTATCTTCTCAAAGCAGATATTCTTAGAAACATTGATTTGCATTCTTAAGCCCACGAACTGTTTGAAAGGACTTGTCTTGTGTGTGTATGCGCGCGCATGTGCGCGCGCACGATTTTCCATCTTGCGGCAATGGCAGTGGGGTATTTATAGCTGGATCTACAGGGCCATTCTCACGTGGCTAAAGCAAATGAAAACCTCATGTGGATTTTGTTTTGTTTTCCCCCCTCTGCCTTTGCCATTGCAAACTCTCCTGTTCTTAAACCCTTGTTGTTGTAACCAGAGCCGCGCGGAGCATCGCTGCAATGGGGAGGTTATGTAAATTTACTATTTCAGGCAAGAGTGCCCATTCTCCTGCAGTCAGGCCACAGGGCCTGAGAGAGGGGACTTTGAGGGGGGAGCTGGAGGGTGATCCTGAGTGGCTGCCCCGCCCAGCACCGCTCCCCCTCGAAAGTCTCCCCAGAGTAACCCTGTGGACTGTGGATTCCCCAGGTTACCTCATGATCCCTCTGCGTACATGAGCTCTTTGGAAAGACAACTGTTTTCTTTCCCGCTTGTTTTTCTGTATTTCTTAAGCCTTTCATGTCAGTGTTTTGCCTTCTCGGTTAGACGGAAAACACCCTGGGGGCCTGGTCTGTTTGCCCAGGTTAGTAGAGCTTTTGCAGGAGTTGGGGGGTAGGGGTGGGGGGCAAATGCTCAGGCCCCTGCTTTCTCTGGTTGGATGAAGAACTCCTGGGGTTCTCTAGACGGCAAGGTTGGAGTGTTGGCCTGATCTTTACGGAGAGGCCAGCATTTTAAGCTGAGGAGGCCAAGGGACCCAGGACCCTCGTAGACCACCTACCATTTCTTTCTGGTGACCTGGAACCCACACATTAGCACTTTAGATGAAAGCAGCTGGGGCTGCACTGTGGCTGGGGAGGGTGGCCTGGCCGCAACCTGCCAGAGTATGCGGAGCACCCTAAGGGCTGGAGGATGCTTAGGAAGCTTGGCTGCCCTGACCCCGGGAGCTGCACCTTCTTGCTGCCGGGCCTCCTGCAGCTGGCCTGCCACACAGAGGGCTTTCCAGACTCCTCAAACTTGCTGAGCAATACCTGCCATACATCCAAGGCCTACTCTGTGCCAAGCACTGGGCTGAGCACTTGCACACTTCAGCACGCCTCATGCTCACAACAGATGTGCAAAGCGGGTGTTATCCCAGTTTACAGAAAAGAGAACCATGTTTCTGAGAGTTAGGCACTTTGCCTGAAGCCACACAGATAGGTAGAGGCACAGAGGGCCTGACTCCAAGACCCTAGTCCTCTGTACTACTCCCTGATATGTCATAACCATCTCCTTTAAAATGTATGTATATGTTAAATATTTATTTGGCCGCACCAGATCTTTATTAACGGTACTCGGGATCTAGTTTCCCGACCAGGGATCGAACCTGGGCCCCCTTCATTTGAAGCGTGGAGTCTTAGCCACTGGACCACCAGGGACGTCCCCGTCTCCTTTTACAGTGAACTCCCCACCGACCCCCGGGTCAGAAGGCACCTTCTACATTGTGATTAGACAGGTGCCTGGGCAAGGGGTATGCGTGCCTAGTGGCTGAATCGTGTCCGACTCTTTGCGACCCCTTGGACTGTAGCCCACCAGGCTCCTCTGTTCATTGGATTCTTCAGGCAAGAATACTGGAGTGGGTACCATTCTCCAGGGGGATCTCACCAACCATGTGACTTCCACCATGCTATAACTCTGTAGCAACAACAAGCATTATTCTGTATTTCTACCTTTCCACCCTGCTCGGGAGCTTCCCTGGTGGCTCAGTGGTAAAAGAGCCTGCCTGCTAATACAGGAGGCGCGGGTTCGATCCCTGGGTCAGGAAGATCCCTTGGAGAAGGGAATGGCAACTTGCTCCAGTATTCTTGCCTGGGAAATCCCATGGACAGAGGAGCCTGGTGGGCTACAGTTCATGGGGTCACAAAGAGTTAGACACGACTTAATGACTGCGCCCACACCCAGGTGGCCGTCTAGTCACAGCATGGAAGGTGTCTTCTGATCCGGGGGTCAGTGGGGAGCTTCTGGAGAGCCTGGGGCTTGAACCCTTGGGTCCTGCATCTCAGTCCTGCCACCGCCTCCCTGTGGTGCTCCCCATTTCCAGCCCCCCTTCTCTTTCTACTCCAGTGAGTTCTAGAGGGTTTGCAATCCTAGGATATAGCCAGCAATCTGTTAGTGTTTGTCCTGATTCCAAGAATCCCAGATATACAAGAATTCCTCATTGAAAAGTCAAGCATTCTTGGGGAAAGTGTGTGTCACCGAGAGAGCGAGATTCCTCACATTGGGAAATGAGATCCTAGGCCAGTCCAGGCAAATAACTGTGGATTTCAGAGCCAGAGGGAAGTGGATTGGCTCCCCCGCGACACCCATCTCCCGGGCTACTCACCCCCTCACAAACCACAACTGGCGAATTTGCCTCCCCAGTTCATCTGAGGGCACTAACCAGATGATAATTTCCTCCAGATACAGAAGGAAGGAAGAGGCAGATTGGGGTGCCTGCATGCTTATGTGTGTGTACACAGTTCTCCTCACTGCTGGTCTCTTTTGTGTAGCTCCTGTTGGCTTGAGCCACTCACCTCATGAAGAACATGCTAGTGAGGTTTTGTTTTGGGAGGTGGGGGAGTGGATCCCAGGATACAGTGAGATCAGCTGCTGAGCTGCTCATCTTCTCCTACTTTGGGGCAGCTCTGCTTTCCAGAGCATCTCAGGTCAGTGCAAGGAAAGATGCTCAGTTGAGAAAAGAGCCTCTCATGACTGCAGATTCAAGTGGTGGTGTTGCTCAGCTGTGTCTGACTCTTTGTGACCCCATGGACTGTAGCCCACTCGGCTTTTCTGTCCATGGGATTTCTCAGATGAGAAAACTGGAGTGCGTTGCCATTTCCTTCTCCAGGGGATATTCCTGACCCAGGGATCGAACCCATGTCTCCCTTACTGTGGGCCATCTCCTGCATTGCAGACGGATTCTTAACCACTGAGCCACCAGAGAAGACAAGTGGTTCCAGGGAGGGCACGTAACTGATGGTGTTTTCCCTAGGGAGGGAACTTGAAAGCCTCAGTCCTGGTATCTAGAGTGGCCATCAAATCAATAAGTCCAGTGTCACCATGTCTCACCACTAGGCTCTTCCTCCAGGAAGTCTTCCAGGTTGAAGTCTAATCACCATTTGTCCGTCCCTTCCTCCATCCCCTTCGGCATTAGCCTTTTCCAGGTTCCAGCTATACAGTAGATAATACTATGGCCAGATGTCACCCGAGCAGCCCTGTCTCTGAGATTCAGAATAAAGTAGCTGGATCCAGCACCCTGCCCCCCAAAGCACAGGGAGCCCCACATCCCGCCTAACCAGCAGTGTTTCTTAAACAGTGGTTCTGGACCAGAAGAATTGGTATCCCCCAAAGCTTGCTAGAAATGCAAGTCCTTGCCCTGCCCCCCACCCCCACCCCAGATCTGCCACATCAGAAGCAGCAGGTGCAATCTGTTTGTGTTTTATCAAGCCCAGTAGGTGATCCTGATCACAGTCAGGGTTGAGAACCGCTGGCCTAGAGATTCCCAAGTAAGAGGTGATGGCTTCAGTTTTTCCTGTCACCTCCAGCTCTGAGTTCCTATTTCCATCCAACTAGTATGAAACAGTGGTAAAGAATCTGGCTGCTAAAACAGGAGACTCAAGAGGCATGAGTTCAATCCCTGGGTCAGGAAGGTCCCCTGGAGAAGGGAATGGCTACCCACTTCAGTATTCTTGCCTGGAAAATGCCATGGCCAAAGGAGCCTGGTGGGCTACAGTCCAGGGGGTCACAAAGAGTTGGACATGACATAGTGTTTGTGTGCATGCACACGCACAGTTAAGATTATTAATCACTGTGAGTCATGAACAAGGGTGGCTGTGAGGTTAAGAACATGGGCTCTGGAGCTGGACCGCTTGGATTTGAATTCTCGACCTCTACTCACTGTGGTCCCTGAGTGGCTTAAATTCCCTCTCCTTCAGACCGCTTATCCCTAATAAGGTTAACATCATATTCCCCACAAGGCAGCTGGGAGCCTTTGGTGTGTTTGCACGTCAACTACTTGAGCAGTGCCTGGCACATAGTAAGCCTGCAGTCAACGCTCACTTTTCTTATCGCTGGTTTGTGCAGGCAGACTCTCTTTTGCACTGTGTTGATCCAGATATGAAATTGAGTCCTTATACCCTGATTTACCCAACACACATACTACCATTTACACAAGGGCTCTGTGAACATGGTAAACTTTAAGGAGATTTGAGGAAATGGATGGTGTTTACGTTACAACAATGCAAACAGTTGAAATTGAAGATTGGACAGCCTTGTTCTAAGAGGCTGATTGCTTGGGGAGCAGTCTTATGGTTTGGACTTTTTAACTTGCTCCTTTCTTGCTCATCAGAAACGTAACCAGCTCCCTCTTTATTTTGCCGAGTGGTTTGGCTACCTTTCCTCCAGCCCTACTTGTAAACTTTTCTCTTTGCCTTCTTTGTAAATCTGACAACTTTAGAATAACGGCCCTTCTCGTCTGACTTTCACCCTGGCTTCCTGCCTATCAGGGAAGAGAGAGCAGCAGGGAAATATATTTCCCTTCATGTGTGAACTACGTTATGGTACCCCTCAGAGGGCCTTAGCGGCACAGTCAGCTTTGGTTTATCTATATATGTATATGAATATTGAGTTGGATCTGCTTATCTTATCTGTCAGAGCATGTTGTGAATGTTTTTCACAGACAGAACATCTGTCTGAATGTTTTTCCTACTGTTTGTTGTAAACCATCACACCTGTACAGCTAGAGATTTAGTCTCAACTGGGGCCTCTCAATCTTGATACTGCCTGGATAATCCTTTGTTGAGGAGAGGTGGCATCTTTCCGGGATTTATAGGATGTTTAGCAGCATCATTGGTCTCTGCCCATTAGAGGCCAGTAGCATTCCCTGGTCGTGACACCAAAGTTGTCTCTAGACATTGCCAGGTGTCTCTAGAACTGCCCGCTACCAACCCTCACCCCCGACACACACTCAGTTGAGAATGGTCTAAGCTAAATCTTCTGTAGCAGTTTAAATCCAGTATACCTTACTCTCAGTCCCAGAGTTTACCTCTGTAGTGGATTTATGGTTGTTGATATTGTTTAGTCACCAAGTTGTGTCCGACTCTTTTGCGACCCCATGGACTATAACCCACCAGGCTTCTCTGTCCATAGGGTTTTCCCTGGCAAGAATACTGGAGTGGGTTGCCATTTCCTCCTCCAGGGATCGAACTGGGGTCACCTGCATTAGCAGGCGGATTCTTTACCGAGTCACCAGGGAAGCCCCATATACATGGTTAGTGGACTGGATTTGTCCATTGAGTAGAAAGATGCAGAGTCCCAGCAGGTCCTGGGTCACCAGCGATTCCTAGGGAGAATCACTAACACTTTGTAACTGCATTTCCTGAAAGGCTCCACACTTATCCCACCTGCGCTTGAGCCAAGGACATCTCGCTCTCTCCCCAGTACCCGTTTGATCTGCTTCTTGACTCCCATGCCCCCACCCCACCCCCCTGCTACAGCAGGAAACCTCACAGGAACTAGGAATGGCCTTTGGGTTTTGGCTTATAAATACTCACGGTCTCATTTTTCTTACTGAGAAAAATTTTTTTATCATGTTTAACATTCTTGTTGCCGTAGTGGAAACTTTTGTTCTTTGGCGAGTTTCCCATTCCAGGCATAGGGTCAGATTCCTCAGTGGAACTCTGAACATTTTCTAGGGAAGTTTCTTTCACCAGGGAGATTGTACCTTTGGTGCATGTACATGACTGAGGTTGGATTCTGCGTTACGACTTCCCAGGAAACTAGAGGAAGAGCCGTGTGTCTGGGGCTCCGTGGGAGGCTGTAATGAAAATCCTTTTGTGACTCCATTACTTTTGGGGTTTTTTTTTCCCTTCCTTTACATTCTAGCATCTCATATCTAAGAGGAACAGCCAGTACTTCAGCCAGTATGAGTTAGATTATGCTGTGGTAACACAGAGTCCCCAGAGTTCAGTGACATCAACAGAGGTTTCTTTCTTTCTCATGCTACTTGTTCGTAGTGGGTCAACGTAAGACCTATATTCATTATGGTAAAACTTAGGAACCAAGCCTGGCAGAACAGGCACCTCCATAGGCATTTGCTGTGCCAAAGGGGAAGAGGATCTGGTTCTGACAATTAGATGCTCTAGAATCAAGATCACTGATGATGCTTGTATCGGTCAGTGTTCTCCAGAGAGAGTTCATAGGATGTGTATCTCTCTATCCCTGTATCCCTTCCCCTCTCCTCGCTACCCTTCCTCCCTACTTACCCTCCCTCCTTCCTGTCATTTATTTATTTTAAGGAACTGGCTCACTTGACTGTGGGGGCAGGGAAGCCCCCGCAGGCTGGAGACCCCAGGAAGAGTCAGTGTTGCAGCTCAAATCCAGACAGTCTGGAAACAGAATTCCTTCTTGGAGGATGTCCGTCTTTTCTTTAAGGCCATTTCATTTCAGATGATTAGATGAGGCCTACCCACATTATGGAGGGTAATCTGCTCTACGCAAAGTCTACCAGTGTAAATGTTTATCCTATGTAAAAAAAAAAATTACCTTCATGCAGACATCTAGTTTTATCAAATATCTGGGATCATACCATGGTCTGACCCAGTTGACACATAAAATTAACCATCATAATTAACCATCATTAGCACTCAGCATCTTCTGTCAAGTCATGGGCCAGGATTAGTCACATGGCTCCACTCAGATGCAAGAGTCCAGGATGTACGGTCTATTATGTGCCTGGAGGGAGGAGTGGAAACCAGTGATATTTGATGAAGTATCAGTAATGATCACAGCTGTGAATTCTGTTACCTGAGGATGAAAGAAAGCCTCAGTCTATGCAGTCCCCATTCTAATGCCTTCTGCAAAGTTGATGTAGAAATCGTTTTATTTTTCAGTTGTTTTATTTTATTGGAGTATACCTGATTAACCTGGCTTCCCTGGTGGCTGAGTCAGTAAAGAATCTGCCTGCAATGCAGAAGACCTGAATTCAATCCCTGGGTGGGGAAGATCCCCTAGAGAAGGAAATGGCAACTCACTCGAGTACACTTGCCTGGAAAATCCCACGGACAGAGGAGCCTGGCGGTCTATAGTCCATGGGGCCACGAGGGTTGGACACGACTGAGTGACTAGACCGCCCCTTGGATTACAATATTGTGTTAGTTTCAGGTTTACAGCAGAGTGAATTAGTGACACATACACATATATCCATTCTTCTTCAGATTCTTTCTCATCTAGGTCATTATAGAATATTGGGTAGAGTTCCCTCTGCTATATAGTAGGCCCTTATTGGTTTTCTATTTTATATATCATAGTGCATATATGTTAATTCTGAACTTTTGATTTATCCCTCACCCCCATCTTTCCCCCTTGAGTAACCACAAGTTTGCTTTTGTGATTTGAGTCTGTTTTTGTTTGGTAAATAAGTTTATTTGCATCCCTTTAAAGAGTGGATTCCACGTATGAGTGATGTAATGATATTTGTCTTTCTCTAACTTACTGCACTTAGTGTGATTATCTCTGGGTCCATCCACGTTGCTGCAAATGGCATTATTTCATTTTTTATGCCTGTTGTAGTATTTCATTGTACAAATGTACCACATGTTCTTTATGCAATCCTCTGTCGCCGGACATTTAGGTTGCTCCTATGTCTTGGCTATTGAAAACAGCGCTGCAATGAACGTGAAGGGGGGCGTGTATCCTTTCAAATTATGGTTTTCTCCAGATACATGCCCAGGAGTGGGATTGCTGGATCATATGGCAACTCTTCTTTTAGTTTTTTAAGAACCTCCATACTGTTCTCCGTAGTGGCTGTACCAATTTTCATTCCCACCAACAGTGTAGGAGGCTTGCCTTTTCTCCACACTCTCTCTAGCATTTATTAATTGTAGACTTTTCAATGCTGGCCCTTCTGACCAGTGTGAGATAAAACCTCATTGTGGTTTTGATTTGCATTTCTCTAATAATTAGCAGTGCTGGGCGTCTTTTCATGCGCTTTTTGACCATCTGTATGTCTTCTTTGTAGAAATGTCTATTGAGATCTCTGCTCACTTTTTGATTGGGTTGTTTGTTTATTTTTGATGTGGAATTAGTTTTAGACTGAGACCTGCCTTCCCTCTTTGCTCACAGGAAAGGTTATGAGGGTTGGGTTATGACACGTCTGGGCCTCCAGGGGTACTAAATTTTAAGATTGTTACTAAACATCTTCCTCTGTTACTTCTTTACTATTTCCTTTACTGTTTTCTGTGTGTGGTGTTGCATTCAAGAATCCTTGCATGTTGTGTACTTGAAGAATATCCTGAAACAGTAATTTGGCCTTTGTGGCTTTCTTTTAGTACAGAGTCTTCAGGTTGTGTTTTTTCTTGCTTGGATGAGAACAGGCTGAATTGTTAGCCCTCACTTTGCCACTCACGCTTGCTATACTTCTGACAAGTCCCTCCCTAGTCTGGGCCTGGTTTCCCCAGCTATCTAGAGGGGCACTGAGCCCTGGGATCTCTAAGTTTCCTTCTGGATCCAACGTTCTGGGCATCTTTGGTCCACAGCCTCTCCTAGTGACCCGCCCCCTCCAGAGCCAGGGTTTGTGGACTGGCTGACTGGTTGGGTCCAGTGGGGGCTGCATAACAAGGTTCTCCTCCTTGAAACTGGCAGGATCACTCTGGGTTCTCACTTGAAGCTGTGGCCTCGTTAGTGCTCTGCCCATGCTGTGTTCATGAGCCCAGAGAGAATCCCTTCTTCAGCCCAGCTCGGAAGCACCATCCCCCTTCCCGGTTGGTGGGGGAGCCCAGGACGAGGATGTGTCGAGCTGGATGGAGTTCTGGGAAGCATGCAGAGGACAGGACTGGGAGATGGGAACCATCCATCTTACCTAAAAGTGGGGTCTGGGAGCCAGGCCAGCCCTTTATGGCCATCCAGGCAAACCTAACATCCAAAGAGCAGAGTTTTAAGGACCTCAACACGACTTGCCGTTGCAGTATTCATATCTGATGCTTCCAGTACTCACCCCAACCAGTTGTTTTGTAGCTCAAGTGAGATAATATTTGAGAAAGGACCTGGAAAGCTATACATGCTGTCCAAACATTCATTAATATCAGAACCTCCCTAGGGGTCCTCTTGGAGAAGGCAATGGCACCCCACTCCAGTACTCTTGCCTGGAAAATCCCATGGATGGAGGAGCCTGGTGGGCTGCAGTCCATGGGGTCGCTAAGAGTCGGACTCAATTGAGCGACTTCACTTTCACTTTTTCACTTTCATGCATTGGAGAAGGAGATGGCAACCCACTCCAGTGTTCTTGCCTGGAGAATCCCAGGGGCAGGAGAGCCTGGTGGGCTGACATCTATGGGGTCATGCAGAGTCGGACACGACTGAAGTGACTTAGCAGCAGCAGCAGCAGCAGGGGTCCTCTTCCCTAAGAGTCCATTGTGAAATGCAGAGGATGCAGGTTCAGTCCCTGGTCCAGAAACTAAAATCCCACATGCTGTGGAACAGCTAAGCTTGTGCACCCCAGCTGGAGAATCCATGTGCTGCGTTGCCCCACGTGGTGCACCTAGGACCCAACACAGCCAAATAAATATTAAAAAAAATAAAAGGAATGTTTCCTCTGAAGGGCCTTGTTTCTTTCAATCAGAAACTAGAGGATCACAATAGCCCCCTTAAAAAAAGTATCATCATGTGCTGCCTTATTCCATAGATATCTTGGTGCTGCTGCTGCTAAGTTGCTTCAGTCATGTCCGACTCTATGCGACCCCACAGACAACAGCCCACCAGGCTCCCCCGTCCCTGGGATTCTCCAGGCAAGAACACAGGAGTGGGTTGCCATTTCCTTCTCCAATGCATGAAAGTGAAAAGTGAAAGTGAAGTCGCTCAGTCATGTCCGACTCTTAGCGACCCTACGGACTGCAGCCTACCAGGCTCCTCCATCCATGGGATTTTCCAGGCAAGAGTACTGGAGTGGGATGCCATTGCATTCTCCGATTTTGGTGCTAGGAATGGAAAAGTGAACAGAGACAGTAAGTTCATTAGAATACACCATGATGCCAGATCTTACTCAGCAAGCTCTGGATGGGCAAACTCATAGGAGCTCAGAGAAGGGATCAATCGATTGTGCTCGTCAGGGTGGAAGCCTCCGTAGGAGCAGTGACCACAAGCTGGGTCATAGTGTCAATACTTTGTAGGAGGAAGCGAAGGGCACCGTAGGCAGAAGGCTCTGCACAAGCAAGGGTCAGAGTGCTGGCTAGGCTTAGGGAGACCTCGGGAAGTCTAACCTGGCTGCTGGGTGAGGCGAATGGGACCAAGTGAGAGGAGAGCAGCAGGGCATTGGTGATCACATTGTGAAGGGCTGGTGATCACATTGTGAAGGGTCTGGAATAGCATAGGAGTTGGGTGTTCGCTGGGTTTTGTTTTCTTTTAATTACCAGATGTGGAAAAACTTTCTAATTTCAGTTTTGGCTGGAAAAAAAAATGCTATTGCTCTAATTCTATTGAAAAGCTACCTGTAGATTGATAATGGGAAAAATGTAGATTTCATTAGAGTTGCCGCACTGTCGTATTCATTTTGCTACTCTCCTACGTCTTAGAACTTCCACATGGAATAGAGAGGTCTCCCTGCTCTCGTCTGGTCATTTGAAATATTAAAGTAGGAGATAGGAGGCAGAATCTTATTTTAAAGTTTTCTCTTTAAAATTTTTTCAGTTGCTAAGTCATGTCCGACTCTTTAAGGAAAAAGTGCTTATTTTAGAAAGAGTAGGAAAACAGTAAAAAAGAAGGAAAAAATACAGAAAAAAAATTCTACCTTCCAGACAAGTTTGGTGCTGCTATTTGGGTGATTACTTCCAGCGAGCATTTTGAGGGTAGATACCTCGTCTTGCTTCCCTCATAGCTCAGTTGGTAAAGAATCTGCCTGCAATGCAGGAGATCCCTGGTTCAATTCCTGGGTCAGGAAGATCCCGTGGAGAAGGGATAGGCTACCTACTCCAGTATTCTTGGGCTTCCCCTGTGGCGGAGCTGGTAAAGAATCCGCCTGCAATGTGGGAGATCTGGGTTTGATCCCTGGGTTGGGAAGATTCCCTGGAGAAGGGAAAGGCTACCTACCCAGTATTCTGGCCTGGAGAATTCCATGGACTACAATCCATGGACTCACAAAGAGTGGAACACGACTGAGCGAACTTCACTTCACCTTGTCTTGCACGTTTCTCACTGTGTGAACCTGACCCTAGTAGGAGCTTCATCTGCATTGTCGATTGATATAGGGAGGTTCCCCTAGACCCCTTTAGGGAAAACTGGTTGAATAGAACCAGGTATGTTCAAACCCAAAATATTTCCATTCACTACCTGCAAAGGTTGGCAGTTTTCTCTCTAGGCCTCAAATTTTTTCATCAGTAAAATCGGAACAATGAAAATAACAGTATCTTCACACTCAAGTGTGTGTGTAAGTCGCTTCAGTCGTGTCCAACTCTGGGCAACCCTGTGGACCGTAGCCTTCCAGGCTCCTCTGTCCATGGGATTCTCCAGGCAAGAACACTGGAGTGGGTTGCCTCGCCCTCCTCCAGGGGACCTTCCCGACCCAGGGACTGAACCTGCGTCTTTTACGTCTCCTGCACTGGCAGGCGGGCTCTTTACCCCTGGCACCACGGGCATCACTGGCATGTGTACACACTCAAGAGCGGAGACCAAATAACTTCTTTGGTGCAAAGGACATAGGAAGGGGCCTTGCACACAGGAAGTGGTTCACATTTGTCATGGGTTTTTGTACTGCCCTCTGGGTGAGTCCAGCCCCCGGGAGGGGGAGGTTTGGGGGGTGGTTGCAGGTGGAGAACTCTGCCTGTGAGAACTGTCTTTCTGTCTCATTGTCCTACACAGCAGGAGAAGGTCAAGCCTGTTAAGTCCCAGGATTAGGCTTGTGAACAAGCCAGGGTCCTAGTGCTTGTTGCCAGCTTTTCCCTGAGTAGCTCCACCATCCCCACAGCCTCCTTCCTGTGTCTGTTTCTCCCCATGGGCTTTCCAGGCGGGCTGTCCCTTTAAGAAAGCAGCCTCAAGCTGTGTACTCCACTGGTAGCCCTGCCTCCCCTGCTGGGTGCCTCCTCAGGCTGCAGCTGGGACCCTCCTGGGCTGGATTTGTGGGCTGGACCCTCCCTAGGAAGGAGGCTGCTTTGCATCAAGTGCACACCCCCAGGAATCCATGCCCAAGAAAGGACTTTCTGGCCAGAGCCCCCCACTGCAGTCCTGGGCTCCCATCCCTCTGCCCTGGCTCTGGGACATACAAGGATCATTCTTAAAGACTGAGCTCAGGATCCCTAAAAAGAAAGTTAGAAAATAGCTGGATAAACTTGGGAAGTGAGAGAAACCTCCGATTGTGGATTGCAGTTTTGGGATTGAGTCTGGTGATTCTTGCTGGATGGAATCTGATGGGTAAATGTGGGAAGGAGATGGAGGGGTGCAGGGCTGGGATTCCCAGTGGGTAGGGAGCCTTGGACTTGGGGCCAGCCCCACCCCTCCTCCTAGTGGTTGTCATCCCTGAGGCAGGGAGCTGAGGATTGACATCTGGAAACATCTGGAGCCAGGCCCGAGGGGTGAAGATCAAGGAGGGGCAGATGTCAGTTTTCTCTCATTTGGGGAAAACAAAGTGTGGCCTGGGAGGGCTGTGTGCAAAGATGCCCCAGGCCAAAGGCAGTGTGTGACACCGTGATTCTGTCTCAGCTGGGGACTCAGGGCCAAGGGGACAGACCAGGCCCTGGGCTTGGTCTCCAGGGCCCTTGGGCCTGGTCAGCTGCCCGTGAGTGACAGCAGGCAGGGCTGGAGCGGGAGGAGGCAGGTCTGCCCAGGGTTGGGAAGAATGAAGGCCTGTTGTTCTGAAGCCTGGGAACGTTGCCCTGGGGGGAGGCCCACGCTGGCCCAGCTGAGCCTGAGAAGGCATGGGGGAGGGGTCCTCAGGCAGAATGGGACTGAGCTGGTACCTCCCCACTTTGCAGGTCCCCCAGCCCTATTCCTGAGGCCTGGGCACAGGTGAGCTGCCTAGCTGAGAATGCCCAGGTATAGTTGGGAGGGCTGGGGTCTGTGACCCCCACAGAGGATGCAGGCTACAGAAACAGGTTCAGTCCCTGAGCTCCAGATCAGAGATGCTCGCTGCCAAATTCTGCTCCGAGAGTCCTTTCCTCTGTTCCATCTTGTGCCAGGCTGTGGCTGAGGGTTTACTGAGATTGGAAAAAAAAATGCCATGATGGAGTTGGCAGGGTGTGAAGATCTGGAAAGATGTTTTGGATACGAGATTAAAGCTGTCTTTGACAAGTGACAATAATAATTACCATTTATTCTGTAGCTTGAATGTGCCAATCATAATGCCAAGGGCTTTTGGGGTACCGTTTCGTTTCATCCTCGCAGTGATTGTTTGAGTCATGAAGAGTTTTGGAGATTTTTTTAGAAAGATATTTATTTTATTATTTATTTGGCTGTGCTGGGTCTTGTGGGATCTTTCAGTTGAGGCATGTGAACACTTATCTGCGGCATGTGGGATATAGTTCCCTGACCAGGGTTTAAACCAGGGCCCTCTGCATTGGGAGTGCAGAGTCTTAGCCACTGGACCACCAGGGAAGTCCCTGGAGATTTTTATGGATGAAGAAACTGAGGCTCAGAGAGGTGAAGGCCCTTGCCTGAGGACACAGAGCTGGTAAATTGCAGAATCAGGACTTGAAAATCTTCTCTTATTCAATGGTTCATTCCTGTGTTGGTTTAAAAATGTTGAGCCTGAGAGCCTTTTGTGTGCCAGTGATTCTGAGGGGCACTGAAGACATGGTTGGGCGCTAGGTTGGGGAAAGCCTGACCAGCCTAACCCCACAGCCCAGTCCTCAGCCCCAGGCAGAGTCTTTCAGATGAACCCAGCGACCCTGGGGAAAGAGTTGTGTTGAGAACTCTGTTTGAGAATGTTCTTTGCCTTAAATGTTTCATTTTGTTTTCACTTTAATAATAATCTTAAAAATGAATGCATTCATTCTGAATCATCTGAATAGGCATCACAGAACCTACTGCTGGCCTGAGGTTTTCGTCCCCGAGTTTATGCTTCTGTGCGAGTTGGCCCCAAGTGGTTTCCTAAAATGATAGTGTTTAACGTTAATGCTTTGTTTCTTAAACCGGATTCTGCATTGTGTGCTTGGAAGGCCCAAATACCAAAGATTAAGAAAGGCTACCCTGACTCTACTGCAGGGAGGGGGAGGTGCAGTAAGGGTATACTGGGAAGAGATGGTTTAACATCCCTTCTCCCCCTCTGGACAGAGTGAACTGGACTCAGTCTGGGGTGGGGGGAGTGAAGCAATGTGCATTTCTGATCTCACAGGATCGGGGGGACCCAGCCCAGAGATTTAGAGAGGAACATGCAAGTCAGGAAAGAGGAAAGTCCCTGAATTAGGGGCAGGGAGCCCCATTTTCAACACACCCTCTCTGACCTCTAGCAAATGGATGCTCCTCTGTAAGTCTTTCCAGATGGGGCAGCTTGTGCAGAGGCTGGGAAGGGAAAGTGCCAAGCCTCCTGAGAGCGCTGTGTGGTTTCCTCCCAAAAGAGGGGTGTTCTCTGGCCACCCCAGAACTTCAGACCTCTCCCAGGGTCCAGCCGTTGGGTGAGAAGGCCAGAGCAGGCTCCCTGACATCCGGAACTGTGGATGCAACCCAGGTTTCGACCCCCTGGACACGAGCAGGCACCTTGTGCTGGCCTCGAGCCTCGGCCCTTGGATATGGGGCCAGGTGGCCGGCACCCGGTGTGTATCGGAGAGCCCCCCAGGGCAGGTGGCCAGAGACGAGACCCAGGACCCAGACAGCCCCCTCCTCCTTGTCCACCTCTTGTTCTTCTTCCTCTTCCTGCTGAGGTCTTGGGTCTTGCTGTGAGGTCACTTGTGGTCACACCTCCCTGTGAGCAATGCTCTCATTATCTTTATCCTCTGGTTCCTGTCCTTTCCCTGGATCCTGACCGATCATCCTGGGCTTCCTTTCTCCAGACTTCTCTCTGGCCCCATCCAGCTCCTGCATTAGGAGTCGGCGAGCTGGGAAGTCCTGAGAGCACAGAGTTTGACTTTGGGGTTCACAAGGTCTCCGTCACTCTCACTTGACTCTAACAAGTTGGTTCCCCGTGGCCAGCTGGACTCCTTAACGTGTTGCACCCACCCGCTTCTACATCTCTGGGCCCAGCTTCGGCACTGCGTCCCTCTCATCCCTCCCATGAGCCCCACTCTCCAGCCACTCCACCCAGCCTGCCCTTCCTTGAACTTACTCGTCTCTTCCCTGCCTCTGAACCCCTGCCTGTGCAGTACCCCCAGTCACCGCCCCACCCCCCACCACCCAGTCCTATTTACTCATAAGATTTTGACTCCTAGTTCAGGTCAGCTGTTTCCTCTTTGTGTCCTGCCATGACTGCACCCCTCAACCCTCTCCAACACAGCGAATTCTCCTCTGTGACTGTCATTTCATACTTGCCTTCACACCCTGCACTTTAGTAATTTGTCCCTCACTGTATCTCTTCAAGGGCAGGAATCGATAGACTTGGCTATTTCCACTGCCTCCCTCCTCCCTGGCTCCGTGCCTGCCAGGCAGCAGGCAGGCAGGAAGTCCTGTTGGCACAAAGGCTCATGACCTGTCCCTTCCCCACTTCCAGAGGCCCTGCCACAGCTGGTGGCTTTCTGGGGTCTAGCTGAGCCATTTTGGAAAATCAAGACCTCGTCACATGTCAGGCCCTGAAACATCCCAGAGCCAAATCCATTTCTGGGCCTGTAACCTGAGCCTCCCCATTCCCTGCACCCCGTGATCAGGTGACCCTGTTTGTTTTGACATCCTGTGAGGGGCCCAAGTGGGGACACGAGAGATCCTGATTTCAAAGCAAAAATTTCTCTGGTAGCCGCTGAAGGCCAGGCCCCTGCCAACTCCCGGGCTCCTGTGTTAGCATTTTCAGTTAATTAAGAAAACAAGCCCTGAATCCCTTGCTGCGATGGTTCTGCAGATTCAGGGCAGAAGGTGCATGTCAGCGTGCAGGAAAGGCCTCCCAGCTTCTGTGGGCAAGGTGAGCCGGAGAGGTGCTGCCGTGCCTTCTCAGCAAGAGAAGATGCTCTGAAATTGCATCCTGGGCAGCCAACTCCAGGCAGGGCCCAGAGTGTGAATTTCTGCTCCACCTGCCCTTCTCAGGGTGTTTTCTGAATGGATGGAGGATGGATCCAAGCCAGAGGGATGAGAGTAGCAGAAGAGGATTCGAGAGCCCGGAATTTGCAAGTCTTCTTCTCCAGAACCAGGTTATTCCAGCTTCCTGAGGTGGTCTGGGGATGGCTTTAACTGGGCTGACCTGCCAAGGGGGAAACCCCTAGTCAGGGCTGTTGCTCACCTATGCAGAGCCTTGGTGTGAATTTAAAAGGGTATCTTTTCTTAAGGGAAATGTAGCTAAATATCAATCTGTTGCTGCAGAAGCTGCCCAGCCCACCCTCTTCCTTGCCCACACTCTCTAGGGTATTTGGTAGTAATGCCAAGCCTCCACCAGTGCTCTTCCCTGACAGAAGTGTCATTTGACATCTGCGGGGATCGGAGTTGGGCTTCCGGGCGGTACAGGAGCACAGCTGCATCAGGTGTTGCTGCTGAGGGGCCAGCCTGTGCCTTCGCTTCCAGATGTGCTGGCCCTGCAGCCACCGTGAAGTCACACAGCTCCGTGGAAGTGGGATTCTCTTGCCCAGCCTGGACACTGCATGCGGTGGTCCTGCTGCCCTTGGGCAGAGGACGGCAGGATGGAGACCCAGTCCTGCTCTACCGCTACTCAACAGTCCAGGGAAAATCATGTGGCCTTTGTGAACCTGGTTTCTAGTGGGAAATGGGGATGAGGTGCGCATAGAATGTGTGTCCAGAAGGTGTAGGTGTGTGTAAACATTGGATAAAGTGTTAGTTGCTTCAGTTAAGTTCAGTCGCTCAGTCGTTGCTTAGTCGTGTCCAATTCTTAGTGACCTGTGGACTGCAGCCCAGCAGGCTTCTCTGTCCATGGAATTCTCCAGACAGGAATAATAAAGTAGGTAGCCATTCCTTTCTCCAGAAGAACAATCTTCCCAACCCAGAGATCGAACCTGAGTCTTCTGCACTGCAGGCAGATTCTTTACTGTCTGAGCCACCAGGGATGTTCCAAATATTGGATAAGACATGTGCATACCCGGCCTGGCTCAGGGAACCTGGCTTCCTCCCTGACTGTATGTCTGTCTTGTTCCATCCTGCCTGCTGGCCAGGTATCTGGCTCCCTGAAAAGATGCTGGGGAGGAATAACAAAGACGTGATTAGCTTCTGCTCAGCCTGGGGAAGAAGGGGTTGTAGGGTTGTAGGGTCTCCGTATCTGGTTTAACTGTCCAAATGATCAACAGTTGGTGGCAGATATTTTTTGACTTTTGAGACCCTTGCCTTTATCCCCTGGGGAATCTCAGGGCTCCTTGCTGTCCCCAGGTAATGACTGCTTCACTCACAGGGAAGGCCATGTTCTGCAGGAAGGTGGGGTCATTTGGGGAAAGCACGTCTCTCAAAAAGTGAGAATCCTTGTGGTGCTGTAAAGTGGGACACAAGTCATTTGAGATTTTGAGGGGGAGTTTCAGATCTTTCTCTGTTTTTTTATTTCTTCCCTCTTTCCCTGCTTCCCGCCCCCCACCCACTCATTTTCCCTTTTAATTTCCAAATCAGTCCTTATGTTGTATAGCTGATATGATCAATAGCTCTTATTTCCTGGAAGACCTATTCAAAATGCCACCTGATCCTCCCCAAACTCCCAAATCCCTGGACATCAGGTGGATTTGTTTGCTTTCAACTTCTGTTGCTAATTTTTCTCACTTTGCCTTAGGACCATTTGCATGCAAAAATTGAGGAAAAAATTTTTTTAATTAAGAAAAATATACTTAAAATCAGGCGTGGAATATGAGACAGTGTACTGATGGTAGATGAATAATGCTAATTGTGTGTGAAGTCACAGCTTTCTATAACATTGACTTGGCAGGTCAGAACTTTTTGGACTGACTATCGGGAAGACCGTCTCTTCTTTAAAGAGTTTCTAAACATCCTCCGGGCTTCAAAGAGAACATTTGAGATAAAGACCAAAAGAAGTTGTGAATTTGTTTCTAGAATATTAGGGAATATCTTCCAAAGGGAAAGGCCCTCACAGGATTCAGTCTTTAGGGAAGTATTCACTGAGGAATCTGGGTAAAGATTTTCAGAGTTTTTTTATTTACTACATTTTTGTAGTTGCTGTTTTATATACACTGTCTTCAGTAGAAACTAGAGGAAACCAAGAACTGAAGAACCAAACCAGGATTTGTCTGCTGCTGAGAATTTGAGAATGGAATTCTAGCTGTGGGCTCTCATGAGTTTGCTTTTTCCCAGGGGCAAGTGGCCTTGCTTCTCAGGCCTCAGTTTTCTCCTCTATAAAGTGGTCTTGAAAAGGATAGTCACCTCCACTTTCAGCATCCTGTGCTTCTCTGAATTTGAGTCAGTTCTAAATGAGGTGGATGAACTGGAGCCTATTATACAGAGCCAAGTCAGACAGAAAAACAAATACCATGTATTAATGCATATATATGGAATCTAGAAAGAGGTACTGGAGAACCTGTTTGCAGGGCAGCAGTGAAGACGCAGACAGAGCAGACTTGTGGACACAGGAAGGGAAGGAGAGGGTGGGGCAAAGTGAGAGAGTAGCATGGAAACATACATGTCACCATATGTGAAATAGATAGCCAGTGGGGATTTGCTGTATGATGCAGGGAGCTCAAATCAGTGCTCTGTAACAACCTAGAGGGTGGGAAGGAGGTTTAAGAGGGAGGATACATATGTATACCTATGGCTGATTGATGTTGATATACAGCAGAAAGCAACACAAAATTATAAAGCAATTATCCTCCAATTAAAAATAAATAAATTTTAAAAAATCCCATGCTTTCCAAAATCCTTGAGGGAGCCCCCTGCAGGATAATCAGAGAAAAGAGGAGTCCAGTTCCTCACCCACAGGCTGGGGGAGTGGGGAGGGAGGGGAAGGAGGTGGAACCATCCAGAAGCAGAATAGAGTAGTCTTTCCCAGGGTCAGAATTTTGCACCTGAGCTTGTGGAATGGCACTTGGTCACTCCAGAGAACAGTGGCCCTTTTGCCTTGGCTCTCTGAGTGGGGGTCCACTGAGACACCCCTGTGCCTGGCTGATTGTGGGGCGTGAGCCTGGGCTGCCATTCAGGGCCTCTGTCTCTCTGTGCTTCCCTTTGACCTCCTTGGTCTGAGCGTGGATCCTCTTAGTGGTGGACCTAAGGAGAGTTTGGAAAATCCCAAACCCAGTTTCAGAGACCAAGGAGGGTGGTCCTCTCAAGACCAAGCCCCGGGCTACTTCTCAGGTCTGGCCACACACATCTCTGCATGCCCCTCCTCTCACCGGCCATATCTTCACCCTTGCCCTCCGTCCCCTCCGCCTGAAGATTGATACCTGGTGAGGTATCTAGCCCTCCCTCAAGGCTCAGTTCAAACACTGCCCCCACTTCTATAGAGTCTCCCGCCCCCTCCCCCTGGTTTTAGGGAGATGAAGTTCTTCTCCCCTGCCAGGCAGACCTGCTGGTGATGAGGCGCTTAGCAGGTTGCTTGAAAACCACTCTTCTGCTTGGCTCTCACTAAACCAGGAGCTTCCAGAAGGCAAGGATTCCAGGAGCTTGGACTGGGCTTTCCTAGTCCCAGTGACAGGTTCTAGCACAGAGTAGGTAGGTCTTGATTAAACATTGGCCGAATGACAAGTGAAGGGAACCTGGGCTCTTTGCGGTTTTCCACTGAGAAGCAAGCAGGCAGGAGTGGTTTGTGTTTGGGCCATCTCCCCAGGGTCCAGCTCCACAGTGGTGTCTGAACAGAGCATGCGAATCAGTCCCCTGTTCCCCCATACCCTTCTGTGCAAGGGGCTGAGAGCTGGGCTGATGGGCGCGCAGGGAGCCCGGGGCTGGTGTAGGAGGCCGCACTGTGCTGTCCTTCTCTAGGGACCAAGGTGTGACAGCTCTCAGTTCTTCCTGGCATCGTCCCCAGCGGCCTGGGATTCCAGCAGCACTTGGGGAAAACCAGACAGTTTGTGCCTGTGATGAGCACCTGTGTTGGAGGCTGAGGAGACAACTTAACTTGGTACCAGTTAGAGAGTTCTAGTGGGTCAAACTTTCCATGCTCATCAAGAGAAACCTGGGCAATGCCAGCTTGCATGAAGGCCAGGAGGATCAGAGGAGAGAAGGAGTTGCTGAGCGTCAGGAGTGAGTTTGTTTACGCTCCAGCATTTCCAGGTCCATTTGCTGAGTGCCTCCCATGTGTGATCACGGTTCTAAGCTCTGAGGAGCCACCTGACCATGTCCCTGCCTTCGCGGAAGCGTACTTTCTAGTGAAAGTCCCGGAAGATCAAGAGGATGGGAGCTGAGGCTGGTGCCCCCCTCCAAGGCTATTCTGAGCTGGCCTCTTGGTGAGGGGTATCCTTGCTCCATTCATTAGTCCCTGCATTCTTCCCCAAGATGTTGCCTGCCAGAAGTACCTTGGTATCACCCTTGCAGATTCTCAGCCCTCCCTCCTTCCCCAGGGCTTGTTAGAGACCCCTCCCCTAGATTCCCACCATGCCCTGCACAACTCTGCCCTCTCCCCAACCTGCTTAACTGTGGACCTTTTTTCCCTGACCAACCGAGAGCCTTTTTGATAACCAGGTCTATATATATATATTTTTTTTTTTAATATTTATGTATTTGGCTGCGGAGTCTTTGTTGCAGTATTTTGTTGTTTAGTCACTAAGTTGTGTCCACTTCTTGGCAACCCCATGAACTGTGGCACCCCAGGCTTCCCTGTCCTTCACTATTTCCCGGAGCTTGCTCAAACTTATGTCCATTGACTTGGTAATGCCAGCCTACCATCTCATTCTCTGTCACCCCCTGCTCCTCTTGCCTTCAATCTTTCGCAGCATCAGGGTCTTTTCCAGTGAGTTGGCTCTTGGCATCATGTGGTCAAAGTATTGGAGCTTCGGCGTCAGTCCTTCCAATGCAGCATGCTGGGTCTTTCGGTTGCAGCCTGGGCTTGTAGGGTCTAGTTTCCTGACCAAGGATTGAAGCCAGGCTCCCCCGCCACCTGCCCTGCACTGGAGGCATGGAGTCTTACCCTGGACCACCAGGGAAGTCCACAGTTCTGCCTTCTATTCATGACCACACCCCTGCAGCATGCTGTGCCTGGCACAGAGTGGGGCTTCCACATGTGACTGCGGAATTAATGAGCCATGGGGTAAACGCTTGGTTTCATTTATCCATCTTCCCCATCCATGCTCAGCTTGCACATCTGTTCTCCTCTCTTTCTGGGTGAGTCTTGGAGCAGGGTGAACTCTTGGGGAAGCTGCTGGAAAGCTGGAAAACTGGGGGAAATGGGAGAAGATCCTGGCTGGAGTCAGCTCCTCTGTGTCCTCTCTGCAATTTGGCCACTTGAGGCTCATCTGCCTTTGAACACACTCCCTCCCCCAGGCTGGGAAGGCGGGTAGGGCTCAGGGCCGACAGAGCTGAGCCATGAACACGGACCCTCCTTACTGAGGCCTGTGTCTGCCTCCTCAGGGGTGGGGCCGAGGCAGTGCTGAGGGACAGACCTGCCCCTGTGGGCCTCCGGTTCAGTCCGCCCAGCTGGGCCTGCAGGAGAGCAGGCCGCCTGGGAACGGCTGGGAAGTCAGGCCCAGCCTTGGGCCCACTTCCCCCAAGGCCAGGATGTGGCGTGGGACCCAGGCAGGCGGAGGTTCCCACCACTTGGCTTCTACACCCGAAATGCTCTAAGCCCAGGCGGTGTCTCCCAGCAGGAGGGGGTGGGGAGAGACTCCAGCTGCCTGGGTCAGGACCCTGCATCAGGACCAGGGCAGCTCCATAGGCGCCCACCTCTGACATCTCTCTGCCACCTGGACAGCTGCCAGTGGTCCTGCAGTCCAGCCTTGCCTTGCCACGGGGGAAGAGATTTGGGGATTAACCATTGCAGGCCCTGCCTGAGCTAGGCTGTGGCTGGTCCTCCCAGATCAGCTGGCATCCATCCACCATGAACCAAGGACTGGAGAGGACATATTCGCAAATGTTGTCTCATTTCATCCTCATGTCAGCCCCATTTTCCTGACGAGTAGACTGAGGTGTGTGGAGTTACATAATTTGCTTATGCTGATGGTGGTGCTCAGTAGTATCCAACTCCGCAACCCCGTGGACTGTAGCCCATCAGGCTCCTCTGTCCATGGGATTTCCCAGGTAAGAACACCAGAGTGGGTTGCTATTTCCTATTCCAGGGGATCTTCCCAACCCAGGGATTGAACCTGTGTCTCTTGCGCCTCCTACATTGGCAGGTGGGTTCTTTACCACTGTGCCACCTGGGAGGCCCATGTAACGTGCTTAAGGTTATACAATTAGTAAGAAAAGTTCCTGTATTCATCCTTTATTACAGGGTCTGCTGTGTGCTAGGCAGTAATTCTGGGCCCTGTGGATACACGATGAATGATGGACAAGAAAATGATGGACAAACAGGGAGAGATAGAAAATAATATATATAGCATCTCGTATGGTGATAAGTCTATGTGGAAGATAGGAGGAGGGAAAAGGGAGTGGATGGTGTTGGAAGAGGTTTTTTTTTTAATTTTAAACTTTTATTAATTCTGTTGTTGCATATTCATCATTGATTGTATTTGTTGCATTTAAACATTTTTTTTTCATTTAAACATATTTTTATTTTATATTGGAATCTAGTTGATTTACAATGTTGTATTAGTTTCAGATGTACAGGGAAGTGATTCAGTTACACATATACATATATCTATTCTTTTTCAGATTCTTTTCCCATATAGGTTATTATGGAATACTGACTAGAGTTCCTTGTGCGATGCAGTAGGTCCTTGTTGATAATCTTTATTATCTATAGTAGTGTGTATATATTAATCCCAAACTCCTAGTTTATTCCCTCCGCACCTTTCTTCTTGGGAACCTTAAGTTTGTTTTCTATGTAAGTCTTTCTGCTTTGTAGATCAAACAGAAAGACTTACATAGATCAGTTCATTTGTATCATTTTTTAAGATTCCACATTCAAGTGATATTATATGGTATTTGTCTTTCTCTGACGTACTTCACTTAGTATGATAATCTCTTGGTCTATCCATGGTGCGGCAAATGCATGATTTCATTCATTTTTATGGCTGAGTAATATTCCATTGTGTGTTTACATATCGCAGCTCTTTCTCCAGTCCTCTGTTGATGGACATTAGGCCGCTTCCATGTCCTGGCTATTGTCGACAGTGCTGCTGTGAACATGCAGCTGCATGTATCTTTTTGAATTATGGCTTTCTGAAGATATATGCCCAGGAGCAGGATTGCTGGATTGTATGATAGTTCTAGCTGTAGCTTTTTAAGGGCCCTCCATACTGTTCTCCACAGTGGCTATGCTATGCTATGCTAAGTCACTTCAGTCGTGTCCGACTCTGTGCGACCCCATAGACGGCAGCCCACCGGGCTCCCTTGTCCCTGGGATTCTCCAGGCAAGAACACTGGAGTGGGTTGCCATCTCCTTCTCCAATGCATGAAAGTGAAAAGTGAAAGTGAAGTCGCTCAGTCGTGTCTGACTCTTAGCGACCCCATGGATTGCAGCCTAAAAGGCTCCTCCATCCATGGGATTTTCCAAGCAAGAGTACTGGAGTGGTGTGCCATTGTCTTCTCCAGTGGCTATACCAGTTTATATTTCCACGAACAGTGTGGAAGTTTCCCTTTTTTGCATATAGAAGAAGGGTTATTTTAATAATCTCATTGAGAAGGTGAGTAGTTATTGCTACTTACACAGCATTTGCTGGGAGCCAGGCATGACCCTGACCACCATGTACAAGACCACTAACCCACTAACTTAATCCCTGCAACTACCTTCGGAGGCAAATTACTATTATTTACATTTTCAGATGGGGACACAGAGGCACAGGGAGGCAAACTAATTTGCCAAAGAAAACATAACCGGTCAATGGTGCTGGGATCTGCACTTGAGCAACCTGAGTTCTGGCTCATTACCACTAAGCTCCCCTTCTAGGGCTACACAGACAGTAAGTGGGTGGGCAGAGGAGTGGGCCTGCAGGACCCTATTCAGACAGGTCAGGCAAGTGCTGAGGGGGCAAGCATCCTGGTGCCCCCTCCTCTGCAGCCCTTTTGAGGGGGGAGGAAAGAGCAGAGCAATGGTTGGATTCTTTAGAGTTAAACCTGAGTGAGAAGGGAGGGCTTGAGTAGATTTGCAGAAAATAATAGAGAGTAAACACTCCAGATGCTCTCTCCCCCCCGCCCCACCCTCCCCAGTTGGTCCCTCCAGGCTCCTTCAGCTCCCAGAGGACTCAGATCTGAAATAAGTAGGACTGTTTCTTGTTCTTGTTCTAACCTGCCCTCCCTCCATATCAGTCTGGGGAGAACTTAGTTATGATGATGATGAAGGCAGCTAACATTTATTGCAGACTTCTTGAAATGGCTGGGGAACATGTGTACATTACCACTCACACATGCAAGAAAAATAATTGCTGGAATTGATCACTTGCAATAAAAAACCTTAGCCTGGTCAATAAAGGTATCTTCATCTTTTCTGTGATGTAATACACAGAGACTTATGGTCCAGTGAAGTCAGGATTCAGTCTTCTAGGGCCCCCCTCCTTAGTGATCTGCTCGCTGGGGAAGCTCCAGTTTTCCCAAGGCCGCAGGTTCCGTGCTGACGTGCGCTGAGGTGTTCTGTGTTCCCTCTGCATCTAGGATCCTGGTGCTTGTCAACTCAAACAGATGCACAGCTTGGGAGTTGCGAATTCAGTTTTATTTGCAGTAAAATGAGGACTGCAGCCCGGGAAACAGCACCTCAGATAGCTCCAAGAGACCACTCCAAAGAGACAGTGGGGGAAGGTCAATATATAAGATTTTGGTGAGGGGGGGGGTTCAATACAATCAAGTGCTTACTTTACAAAAGGTTTTCTGCTGGTCACCAAGAGCTGATGTCACCATGAAGAGATTTCGTACTTTTCTAGTTACGAAGAGATGCAAAGATTGGGATCATGCCATCAGTTCAAGATATCTGCCTATCTAAACAACTGCTGCACCAGCTTCCGTGGAGCACAGAGTGCGTCAGTGCACCCTGAACTCTCCCCGGGGGTGCTGAAGGTCAACAGCTGCCGCGGCACGGGGTTCAGTCTCTGCAGCGGCACATGGCAGGTGCCTGCACTGTTGTTCAGTTGCTGGCAGCTGTTCTTGGCAAGTGCCAGTCTGTAGTCGACAAACCGAAATCCGCTGAAGGGGCCGGGTCTGCTCTTGTCCCTGGGCTTTTAAAGGTTACCTGGCACCTGTTGCTGAAGCCGTGGCTTCTTCAGGTCCCCCACTCTCCCAGGCACCCACCTTCCCCTGGGGGGCCCGAGTGTCCAGCTGTTGTGGGTGTGAAGGCCCATTCTTGGGGAGGCCTGAGAACAGCCCCCCGGTCCTTCCCAACCTGCCCCTGGCAGAGCCCTGTTGCTCTGAGCCCAGCTGAAGATGTGGCTTCTCCAAGGGGTGTGGTATTTCCCCAGGTGTGCGGTCCCTCTCCTAGGATTCTCCAGATCATTGGCTCCTTTCTAATCATGTCCCTCCTCCCAGGTGTGGAAGTGAAATCCTGCTCATTTACTTCCTCCCCCTCCTAATCCTAGAAAGTTTCTCTATTTCCTCTTCCTGTCCAGAGTAAACAACATTGCTTCTTAGTGACCCTTCCCTGCTCAGTTGACCTTTTTGTTTGCAGGGGGGTTGGGGGGTGGTGGTTATAAATCTTCTCTGACCAGAGAAAAGGCCATGGCTTAGCTCTCATATTAATAGAAGGGTATGGGAGGGACTCCCCTGGTGATCCAGTGATGAAGACTCCTGGCCCCCATTGCAGGGGGCACAGGTTCGATCCCTGGTTTAGGGACCCTGCACTCCCGCATGATGTGGCCCCAAATCAACAAACCCACAACAACAATCAGAAGGGTACAGGGGAAAAGGAAAAAAAAAAAAATTAAACATCTGGATTTCCCAGAGGCAAAAGATATTGGGAAATATTTTCCTCATAAAATACTCTGTATCTGGCCTGCAATATTATTCCTGAATTTGTCAGTTACTCGTCATGACAGCACAGTGGGCTATGACCTGTCCTGACAAAGAAAGTGAGGCTTTTGAGGAAGCAAACTTTCCCAAGCTCTTAGAGTGGGTTCCTGGCAGAGCCAAGTTTAGAAGCTGAAATTCTGGATTCTCGGCTCCATTCTATTCCTAGGGCCTTTGCTTCTCAGAAAGGAGTCTTGCGGTCGAAGTTCGTTAGCCCTCAGTAAAAATAAAATGTTACCCCTTGAATAACATATAATCCTCCCCAGAGAAAGGGGGATTGGCTTCAAGTTGACTCAGCCAGGGGTGAATATCAGGGCAAACCTCTCATGTCATAGAAAATCTCACTCCATGTTAGCAAGCGCTGTCTTCAGATTCTTTCCTATTCCTAGGTATGTAAAAACTTTCATCCTTCTTGGTTTTTTTGTTTTGTTTTGTTTTGTTTGATGTGTTCTGTCGGGTGTGGGATCTTAGTTCTTCCCTGACCAGGGATCAAACCTGTGCCCCCTGCGTGCATTGGAAGCAATGACTTTTACTACCTGTTGGGAGGATGACTGTGCTTAACAAAAAGTGTGATGTGACAGCCTCCTCCTCACTCAGCTTCCCTAGCTAAAGAGGCCTTTGACTCACAGCTGGAGCTGCTTTGTGCAGAGCCTGGTACAGCCCTGACTCAGCTCACAAGTCAGATGAAGCCCTGCCCTTTTCCATCTGCCAGTAGCTGTTTTCGGGCTCTGAAGACCGCCGTGCAACATTTGAAAATTCAGCTCTGGCTCCTGGTTGCACTGGCGTTGAATAAGCCAAGGAGGGTATCTGAGCACCAACTAAAAATAGCCAGGGGAAATAACCTTTTCCTTTTATATTTAGCTTTTATGACCTAATGAAGTTATTGGTATTGTAACATTTTTTCCCTTTGACCACATGCACATGGATTCATTTTCCCAGAAGCCCCAGTACCCGGGACATTCTGAGATGCAGGGACAAGGAAGGGAAGGAAGCGAAGTCAGTGAGAGACGTGGTTAAGATGACCTGAAATGGCAGGAACCAAGCCTGCACAGGCTCAGTTTAAGACTTACTACTTCTCTTCATTGCCTCCTCCAGGAAGCCTCCCTGGTCTCCTCCTGGACAACAACCAGACTGCAGCAGATGCCTCTCTCCACTCACATCACAGTGCCTACCTGTGTCCACCCCGTACAGTGCTAGACTAGCTATTGCGTGCCTGGCTCTCCCACTAGACTGTCATCATTAGGTACTCAGGAACGTACCTTATTCAGCTCTTATCTCTCCTGCCTGGTTCATTCGAGCAGGTCAATTAATGTCAGTTAAGATGGTCCCTAAGGTGCCAGATACAGAGGCTGAGTGAGCTACTGAAGATGACATGCACTGAGGCTCAGACATGTTTCTGAAGGCCACAGGATGGAAAGCAACATGGAACCATAAAGTATGTTATACGGGTGTGTTTTCTTTGGTGTGATTTTTGTGTGTAAGCTAAGAGGATGCTGTCTCACCACTGGCTGGGAGGTCTCTTCTTATGCTAAAAAAAGAGGATGGAAGAGCATGAGCGTGAACTTGAACATGTCAAAGGGACACTGTTATCTCCTTTCGACTGTGAGCTCCCACTCTAGAGCTCTTTGCACGTGCCTAGTCAGAGGGTCACTAGGTCCAAGCTTGTAGTGCTCGCTGCACAAAAGGTCAGTAAATCAAAAGAGATGATTTTGGGGGGCGAGGAATAGAGGTTTTATTCAGAAAGCCAGCATATTGAGAAGATGATGGACCAGTGTCCCAAAGAGCCATCTCACCTGAGTTAGAATTCAGGCTTGTTTTATACCCAAAGAGCAGAGGGTGTGGCTGGCTGTTGCAAACCTGGTGCAGTAATCCTTGGTTCTTGCAGCTGTCCATGTAGGTCTGATCACAGTATGTCTATAAATATCCACATTAATTAGTTATTGATAATTCTTTTCTGTTCTACTTTTTATCTCTGTATGAATGGGAAAGTGTTTTACCTTTAAAGGTCGGAGCCTTGAGAATGGGCTATTATATGTATTTCAGGCTATAGGCGACATTCTTTTACTCACATACAGAGCCCACATGACTAAGTACCGGCAACAGCACACAAGCGTTAGAACTAAAGAAACAGATCCAATATGGAGTCAGGTTGGTTCTCCTCTGTTACAAGAGCAGATGCTGAGTAAACATTTGTGGAATGAATGGATGGGTGGAGGGATGCATACATGGAGGGAGAAACTCTTACAATCAAGTGAGGTTCATCCAGGGAAGACTTCGGGGAGATGAGCTTTGAGTCTAGTTATGAAAGAGAGAAGGACATGGGTTGGCAGAGATAGCAGGGAGGGCTTTGTGGTTGGGTGAGGAGAGGCAGGCCATTGGTACCGGTTGGTTTGGATCCTTCTAACCAGATGCTGACTCCGAATGCCCGTCTCTTAGGGGAGAGGAAGACCTGGGGGGCTGTGGATAGCCATACAAAGACATAAGCCTAGAGACAGGGTTTTTCCCTTTTTACTGTGCTTCTTTTCCTCCAGCACTTGGAACTGAACACATTGCTAAAATTCCTTGAGTCCCTAGGGCAGGGGTGGGGGTGCAGTTGGTGGGGGGGTCAGTTCTAACAAATGAGTCTGGACAGAGGCATGTGGAGTGTGGCCCAGGGAGATAGGGAGGGGGATGGGGAGAGCACTGAGGACTTGGAGAGGAGGGAGTTCTATTTGGGGCAACTCTGACTCCCAGCCTCTCTCCCAGCCAGGTCTGCAGCAGACCCCCGCCTCTGCACAGTTTGCTTGTCCCTTTGTGCACTGGCTTCTCCGCTTCTGGCTCCCCCCTGCATCCTTCCAGACTTGGCTGTTTCTCTCTTTGGTGTTCTGACTCTTGGTATTCTTGCCTGCCTCCCAAAACCTCCTCCCAGTCTTTTCAAAGAAGCCATCCCTGAAAAACAACATCATCTACAAATAATAATCAACATCGACATTTATCCTCAGTCCCACTAAGTGCCAGGCTCCACATTAGGTGCCTCATGGGTACTGGTTCAGCTCACAGGAAGCACACGGGGTCATTGTTCCTGATGATGGCTGTTTGAAGAAACCGAGCCCCCGAGAGGTTGAGTGAACCCCAGGCAAGGCCATCCTTAATGCTGGTGCCAAAGATGTGCACAACTAACAAACCTGTGCCCTTCTCTTCTCACAGCTGCCCAGCCCTCCCTCTGAATCAGAAACTCTGGGAGTGGGGCCCATTGGGCTGCGTTTAGCAATCCCTCCAGGAGATTCCAGAACCACTGGTTTAGCTGATCTGGCTCCAACCTGGCTGATCAACCTCCGAGTCCACCCAAGATTTGGAGAAAGCGGATTCATTTACTGCTATTACTCATCCTTAGGATTCTGTTGACTGGCCCCGGGCAGTGGGCTAGACGCCCAAGGCTACCCAGACCTTGTTTCCCTGGTTGAGAAATAGGAGCAACCCCCACCCTTAGAGGGGAGCATCTCTCTGGCTTCTCATTTCCAGGAGAGGATCTCCCCAAGAGTGGTTACTCAATATTCGCAGCACCTTAGCATCACCCAGGGAACTTTTACAACCATCAGATATTAAAGCCACTCATTCCCTGATACCACCCCCAGAAATGCTGGCCTGGTCCGAGGAAGGATCCAGGCTTTAATGGACGTGGGGGTGGAGAACCTTGGCCTCTCCCTCCCCATCACTTCCCCAGGGGAAGAGGCGAGGCATCTTTGACCAGTGACTCTGGGAGGTAATGAGTTGGGCTGGCCAACACTCCTCCCTTCTCTGGGTTCTGCTGTCTGCAGGGTGGCGCATCTGGCCAGCTCTGGGTGGTGGGGTTAGAAACCTGCTCCTATGGAAAGGTCCCCAGTCACCCTCCTCTGCCAAGGACTGGACACGTCAGCTGGCCTCACTCATGGGTGAAATATCAGGAAGTCCCTTTGTCGAAAGAGACAGCCGCACCCTCCCAGTTTTATCAGGAACGTGGCTGATACTGTGACCTCCATCTGTTTGCTCCATGTATCTCTTTCTCAACTGGCCCTGAACTTGAGCCAGAAGAGGAAAGTTTCATAGATGGACCCTGAAAAACCCCAACACCATATGCTGGACAGGGTTAGTGTTGAATTTCGTGAGATGTCACGAGCACGCCAGCTAGTTTAGTTAGTGGTCAGTAAAGGGTCAGTGCATTTGAATCAAAATGCAGCCCACTCTGGTCACCCCTACACCCCTCCAGGGAGAACTGAAGCCTCCCAGCCTCAGACCTCCACCACCAGTTAACTCCTTAGTCCTCACTTAAGTCAGTGAATCTTGGTGGCTCTGGGTAGAGTATCAGAGGATCTGTTGTTGTTGTTTAGTCGCTTCAGTTGTATCCGACTCTATGCTGTAGCCCACCGGGCTCCTCTGTCCGTGGGATTTCCCAGGCAAGAGTACTTGCATAGGTGGCCATTTCCTTCTCCAGGGGGCCTTCCTGACCCAAGGACTGAACCTGTGTCTCCCGCTTGTCAGGCAGATTCTTTACCACTGAGCCACGAGGACAGCCCTCTGTATCTGAGAAAAGCACAGATTCTATTTAGAATTGGCTCTCTCTTGTTAAAACAAGTTCCCAGTTGACACTGATGCTGCTGGTCTAGAGACACACTTTGAGATTAGGTGAGCTGAGTGCAAACCAAAGGCAGGTGAGCGCGGATGGGGTCCAGTGTTTGGCGAGTTTGGCTGCAAATAAGAATCACCAGGAAACATTTGCACCTCGCCACCCCCACCCCCTACCCAGAGCCCTGTAGGGTAAATGACTGATCCCCTTTTCCTGGGACTCAGAACTTCCCAGGGATGTGGGACTTTCAGGATTAAAACTGAGACGGTCCTGAGCAAAGGAGGATGAGCTGCTCACCCCAGTGGCTCCCCGACACCTGCCCAGAGATTCTGTTTTAATTGGTTCTGGTTGGGATTCAGGCGTAAATATTTTCAGAATGCCCCGTGATTCCACTGTGCAGCCAGAGATGAGAACTTGGGGGGATTTGAGCACTACTCTGGAAAGAAGGATGAATTGTGGGGAAAAAAAGAAAAAAAAAAAGGTTTGTACAGATGTGAAAGAGAAGGGAAGGGGATGAAGAGTCAATGAAACCACCTGCATCCCAATCCCTTGAAGAACTCGTTAAAATGCAGATTTATGCTTACCCACATCTGCTGATTCAGAAATGCTAAGAGCAGGGCCCTGGGATCTGCATTGTTGAGAAACCCCTTAGGATGGGATCCACTGTCCTTGGGATTCTTCTGTGGAGAGTGGGGAAACCAAGAGCTAAGTTGGGGGAAGAGACCTGGAAACCCAGTGTGTGCTCCAGGTGGGTAGCCTGTTGACGGCTTTGGGCCTGAGGCCAAGAGGAGCAGTGAGTGAGGTGCAAGTCCAGGGCAAAGAGGTCAGCCTCTTCCTGGGCTGGAGGTCAGCCAAACTGGTAAGAAAGGATGGGGCCTTGGAGAAATGCTTCCAAGCTGTAAGCACAAGGGGAGGTCAGCACTGCTGGCCGGACAGGCAGGACCCATGGCCTCCCATCCCCCAGCTCTGTGACCACACAGTCAGGCCCTGTGTGTCTGAGTTGGGTCCACATGAGAGATCAAAGGGCCCATGAAGGAAGCATTTCCAAGTGGGAATCGACTGGGCGTGGAGACTGATTGGATAATTATAAAGGAGGGAACATCGTGTGTTTGTGTGCACACGCGCTTGGTGGTCTTTTGGACAGCCTGTCAAAACCTGCCTCTCACCCCAGCTCAGTCAGTTATGTGCCTGTGACCTTGGACAGGTCACCGGACTTCTCTCGGCCTCAGATGTGAAAGAGAAAGGAAGGGGATGAAGAGTTTCCCGGTCTAAACTCAGGATGCTGATACCCACTTCTTGGCATTTTTGATGTGGTCAAGAAATGAGATAATACATGTAAAGGCCTAGCATGCAGCACCTCTCAAGACAGGAAGCGTTGAGGATGAGCTGTGCTTTGAACCTCGGACTGTGGCGTCACTCACAGAGGAAAGCCAAGGTGGGCTACAGGAGGGAGGAGCGAAGACGGTTTGAGAGGAAGTCTGTGGAAATGGTGCCAGCATTTCAGAGCAGACATGTGGGTCATTGGAAATAAGGAGCTGGAGATGGGGGAGACCACGCTTCGGGAGAGACCGCTGGCTGAATTCGTCTGAAAAGAGAGGGAAGGTTTGCTGGGAGGGGAAGGGGTGAGGGAGAAGGACAGAGACCGGAGGTGTGAACCTTGGCCAAGCCCCAGCACACCAGCTTCGAGACCAGATCTGCTGGGTGCAGGGCTCCCAAGAGACCGTGCGACGCTGGTCCTGAACTCAAGGATGTAGCAGCCCATTGAGAGCAACCCTATTCAAGAAGCGGCAGCGGCAGCTCTGATGTCTGATGGGAGAAGCACAGGATGCTAAGGAGGGGCGCCTCACCACACCTGTGAGCAAGGGCGCAGGCTGCCAGGTGGGTGGCCGGGAGCAAGGGGAGGGTCCAGGAGTGGTGCTCCAGACAGGGGGACCAGCTAGTTGAAATCAAAGAGATGAGAGAAAGTGGAGCCTGGGGAAAGCTGGGCTGGATGTCATGTTGTTCTGAAACACCATGGAGAAGGACCTGGGAAGACAGCCTCTGGAGGAGGTGGGGAGACAGGCTGGAAAGAAGTGATGCCGATGTCCAGAAGTGCAGTTTCCAGGCGAGGTGGACACTGAGGAGGGAGGCAAAGGGGACGTGAGGGGCCCTCAGGTAAGTAAAGTTCCTTCAGTGGAGAGAATCTGGGCACAGCTTACAGGGGTGTCTAGGTCAAAGGAACTTGACTTAGGGATGGGGGAGTCCACACAGAGACTGGGCTTGAAGCTATGGAGGGCATGGGCTGGGTTCCAAAGGGGAAACCCCACCTTCTATAGCCTGAAGTCTCCCAGCCGAGGTCTCACTTCCCTTGGAGGAAGCATCCCGTTCTAGAAGAACAGGGAGGAAAAGTATCTTACACCTTTTACATACGAGATGTCTTTGGTTCGCTGGAAGGGAGCGAGGGCAGCAGAAACAAACAGAAATGAAAATGTCCATCGTTTCGTCTGGGAATGCCAAGGTCTCATTTAGCCACGCAGGTCCGTCAAGGTGCACGCTTTCGCCTCTTGCTAAGTGCCACTTGAAACACCTCTTGATGGTGTCTGGCCAAGATCTGGATGCCTTTGACCTCCAGTGAACTATTAATGTTGCAGGAAGGGGAACCCCTTCCAGGGCCTGAAACTGGGCTCTTGTCTAACGCTTGGAAATGAATTGTCCGAGGAGACACATGTGCTGACAAAGCAAGAGATTTTATTGGGAGAGGGCACCCGGGTGGAGAGCAGTAGGGTAAGGGAACCCAGGAGAACTGCTCTGCCACGGGGCTCTGCAGGCTCGGGTTTTATGGTGATGGGATTAGCTTCTGGGTTGTCTTTAGCCAATCATTCTGTCTCAGAGTCCTTCCTGGTGGTGCACACCTTGTTCAGCCAAGATGGATGCCAGAGAGAAGGATTCTGAGAGGTGATCGGACCTGTGGTGTCTCCTTCTGACTTTTCCCGAACTCTTCCGGTTGGTGGAGGCTTATTAGTTCCGTGTTCCATACCAGGACCTCCTGTCCTAAAACAACGTATGCAAATAGTTACTCTGGTGCCTGGCCAGGGTGGAAGGTTTCAATCAGTGTGCTTCCCCTAACATTAAGAAGAGAAATGGTTGAAGGACCTGAGTTCATTGGGTTTGCTGTGAAGATTTTATTTCTGGAGTTAATAACTTCCTCCTCTCTCTATTCCCCACTCACACTCCCTGCCGTCAGATGGCTTTCATTCATGGCGCACATGGCGTTAGGTCATGTTCCCGGGGCACTCAGTATAGATGGTGGAAAAGCTCATTGGCATAAAAAAGATAAATGAATTCAAGACGTCAAATAACATGAAGGGCCGCAGAGCAGTATATGATGCAGCATCCTATAAAAAGGGTAGACAGCAAGGGCTCTGAGTTTATTTGGAAGAATTCAGATAGCCGAGGATGGTTAAGAAGGCTGCTTGGAGAAGGTGGGACCTGCACAGGGAAGGGAAAGGAGGAGGAAGCAGAGGTAGGCGTGGGCTGGGGGATAAACGTTGCAAACACAAATGTAGAACAAGCAGAACCAATTTTTTTTTTAACTCTATTTCAAAGCTAACACATTTTTCTTTCTTTTAATATTTACCCAATTGTAGAAGATCCCATAATCTTTGTGTCTGAGTAAAGTCATCACGTTGATGATAGATCCTGTAACTGATGGGGTCAAGAATTCAGGAAATACATACTGCAGTGTATCCATCCGCTCCCATCAAGTTCCTGCTGTGTGTGCAGAAAGAGCCCGGGTCAGGGGAGTTGGAGATAAAGCGGAAGTGTCCGTGCCCTCCAGGAATTTTAATCCCTTGAGCAATGGTGTGTTTAGGGAGGAGTGACCAGGGAGCATGCGGCCGGAGGGGTGAGGTGGGATGGAGAGGAGAGAGCAGGGTGGGGAGCAGCCCAGAAGTTACTGTGTTGCCCCATCAAGGCTGTTAGGGCCAGGAAGCCACCCCAGATTAAAGTAACTTGTCTCCGTTCTGTCCTGACCATTGGGGGACTGTGGGTGACATTTTTGGAAACACGCAGGGAGTGGCTGGCTGGGCTGCTCTTCCTGGGAAAGGCTGCCCGAGCTGGCTTCCTTGGAAGATGGGCAGGACCAGCTGCAAGATTCATGGGCCCCAGCGCAAAATGGAGAGGCAAGGCTGCTTGTTCAGAAATTACTGAAGATTTCAGGACGGCAGCGGCAGAGCCTTAAACCAAGCCAGAGGCTCTTGTGAGGGTGCCTGGCGCTCATACTCAAGAGGCTGGCCCTGAAGATGGGTAGCCTGTATCTTTCTGTGGCTCAGCGTGGGCGGTAAGATGATGGGGCCCGATTGTTGCCTGCGGCCGGGGGACAGGGCTTCTCTGTGCTGGTGCTCAGTTCTTCCCTGAGGGTTGGGGTGGGTGATGGGGAAGGGATGGGAAGGCTTCCATGGCTGGGGGGCCGGGGAGGTGGGGGACGACAACTGCTTACCATGATTCTGTCATCTCTGTGCAGTGGGAAGGCTGTGTCTGAGTTTTGGAATCAATTAGACTTCACTTTGACTTTTCACTTTCATGCATTGGAGAAGGAAATGACAACCCACTCCAGTGTTCGTGCCTGGAGGATCCCAGGGACGGGGGAGCCTGATGGGCTGCCGTCTGTGGGATCACACAGAGTCGAACACGACTGAAGTGACTTAGCAGCAGCAGCAGCAGACTGAAGTTCACACTTTTTATGAACTCTGCTAACTTGGGCAAGTTGCTTACCTTCTCTTAAGCTTTAATTTCCCTATGTGTAAAAATGCATAAGGTCATCTTTGCAGGCTGCTGGGATAATTAAGTGAAATATAAAAGGCCAATGTTTGAGCCCAGCCTAGCTCTTTGTAAATGTTAGCATCCTTCTTTCTAAAAATGTGCTGAATGTCTATCTTGTAAAATATGGAGCGTGGTATAGTTTGAGGACACATTATTGTCAGCAATTTGGTTTGGGTTTTTTTTTCCATCTCAGGCTTACTGGGGAACGGGCTAAACTATAACACCAGAATTTCAAATAGCGGCAGAGGGAGTATACACATTGTTTGTTTTTTTTAAATTGGAGGATAATTGCTTTACATTGTTGTGTTGGTTTCTGCCGTACAACAACTAGAATCAGTCATAACTTCCTCCTGAGCCTCCCACCCCTCTAGTTTATCGCAGAGCGCTGCGTTGAGCTCCTGGTGCTATACAGCAGCTTCCCACTAGCCAGCTATTTTACACACGGTAGCATATTTATGTCAGTGCTGCTTTGTCAATTTGTCACCCCCTTTCCTTCCCCCACTGTGCTCACAAGTTTGTTCTCTACACCTGTAGCTCCATTCCTTCCCTGAAGATAGGTTTGTACCATTTTCCTAGATTCCATATATAGGTGTTCATATACAATATTTCATTTTCTCTTTCTGACTGACTTCACTCTGTATAATAGGCTCTAGGTTCATCCACCTCACTGCACTGACTCAATTTCGTTGCTTTTTATGACGAATATTCCATTGTATATATGTCCTGCAACTTCTGTATCCATTCACCTGTTGATCGACATCTAGGTGGCTTCCATGCCATGTAAATAGTGCTGCGGTGAACGCTGGGGTGCATGTGTATACCTTGTTAATGTACACTAAGGAAAACCCGATTATGTCTTCTGTACGAACACATACACCCTGAGAAATGCACACATGTGTGTGTACATACACATTACAGAACTGAGTTGAAACTGGGTTGTAATGAGGTGGTGTTTGACAAGAGAGGGTGGGTATCATCTCCTGGTTTTAAACTTCAGTGTCCTTATCAGTCAGAAATACTGACGTTGGTGGGTTGTGTTGAGAGTCAATGCGATGCTGCATGTGAATACTACGTTCTCTGGTCCACGGCAGGTACAAGCATCTTTTGGTGAATCTCTGTTCCCAGGCCATAATGTGGTTCACAGAAAACTGAAGACAAGACAGTGTCTTCCCCAAAGTAACATTTCCTGAATATTACATTTGGGCAGCTCCTCATAAACCAAGCATGGGCTGATTTTAAATTGGCATGGAGGCTGATTGTCAATGATATTACTGTTTCCGCTGCTCATATGTATCAGGGAGCTAGCTGGGTCTTCTCTATTCAGAAACTTGAAAGTCAGTAGAATTGTGTGTGTTTATTTCCTGGGAATGAATACACATATACATACACACATCACCTATACATCTGTACCATGCCACATACGCACATAAACACACACATAACGCTATCAGTTCAGTTCAGTTCAGTCACTCAGTCGTGTCCAACTCTTTGTGACCCCATGAACCCCAGCACGCCAGGCCTCCCTGTCCAACACCAACTCCCGGAGTCCACCCAAACCCATGTCCATTGAGTTGGTGAGGCCATCCAACCATCTCATCCTCTGTTGTCCCCTTCTCCTCCTGCCCTCAATCCCTCCCAGTATCAGGGTCTTTTCCAATGAGTCAGCTCTTCGCATCAGGTGGCAAAAGTAGTGGAGTTTCAGCTTCAACATCAGTCCTTCCAATGAACACCCAGGACTGATTTCCTTTAGGATGGATTGGTTGGATCTCCTTGCAGTCCAAGGGACTCTCAAGAGTCTTCTCCAACACCACAGTTCAAAAGCATCAGTTCTTCGGCGCTCGGCTTTCTTTATAGTCCAACTCTCAGATCCATACATGACTACTGGAAAAACCATAGCCTTGACTAGATGGACCTTTGTTGGCAAAGTAATGTCTCTGCTTTTTAATATGCTGTCTAGGTTGGTCATAACTTTCCTTCCAAAGGGTAAGCGTCTTTTAATTACATAACACTATAAACACACACATACATACCACCCAGAGTTGCACCCTGAAGAACGCTGAGTGCCGTAGAACTGATGGGCAAGCTCCAGGAGATGGTGATGGACAGGGAAGCCTGGTGTGCAGCAGTCCATGGGGTCGCAAAGAGTTGGAATGACTGAGTGACTGAACAACAAAACCATACCACCCCATACATACACCTCTGTACCATGGCGTCAAATCCTTTCACAGGCAAGCATGGATTCATACCTTCCCTCCCTCTGTTGTCTGGTTATTTCTGAGCATCTCCTATACTTGTCCAGTGAGCAAGGACTGGGTATTTCCCCCACCCCTACCTCGCATCTCTCCTGATGTCTTGTCCTAGAAACTCCCAAGTCATGGCCCCCTTTCTCAATCCCCTCTGCTATGTCGTCTGCCTCTAACAAATTCCAGAACTGTAACCTTGGCTGAAGGTGCCTTATTTTTACCCACCCAGAAGCCTGGGGCTACTTTCAATTCAGCTCTACCCCCAGAGGCATCCGGGTAGAATCAGGCTTGTGCTTCACTAGGCTTCTGGGGGCCCCTCAGCTTTTCTCATGCTTTGGTAAAGCCCTGAAATATAACCACTCCTGGGAGGAGCCTGGGGTTGGAACAGGGGAAGGGAACCCTGTTGGAGGGCCTGTGATGTGCCCAGAGCTGAGCTAGCTGCTTGATGCCCGCTCTTTGCTTGATTCTCACCTCTAGGAGGTGGAATTTTCCTTCATGTGCCTATAGGAAAGTGAGGCTCACAGGTCCTAAGTAACTTAGCCACAGGCTTAATATGAAAGCATACACTCTTTACAAGAAACCACCCTGCCTCCTGGAAGACCAAACAAGGTCAGCTGAGACCTGGACCTGAAGAGAGTTCCTTGTCCACCTTCCCACCACCTCTGGGCTGTGAGGTCTTTCCTAGAACCTGTAGAGAAGCTTATGATACTACTGGTCTTCTAGAGCAGGGGTCCCCAGCCTCCGGGATCTAATGCCTGATGATCTGGGGTGGAGTCGATGTAGTAATAATAGAAATAAAGTGCGCAGTACGTGTAATGCACTTGAATCATCCTGAAACCATCCCCCACCCCGGTCCATAGAAAAATTTTTCCACGAAACCGGTGCCTGTTGCCAAAAATGGTGGGGGACCACTGCAGGAGATGCTCAGTTATGAAGAAACAATTCATCAGGTTCATTCTTGTTTGCCTAGAGGAAGTAAGAAGTCAGCCAAGAGCAAACCAATGAAAGAGGAGGGGACCTATCCTGCTAGACACCTGCTGTTCTAGAGGGTTGCCACCTGCAGACTCCAGAGCCCTTGGTGGCTGGGTATTGTGAGGCTATAAATATCTCTGTTTTGTTTGTTTTTAAACAACTTCATTGAGATTTAACTGAAGTACCAAAAACTTTATGTAATTCAAATACATAATTTGGTATATTTTGGCATATGTATATACCTTTGACTCCATCACCACCCTCAAGATCATGCTTGACCATCATCCCCCAAAGTCCCCTTAATCCTTTTATAATCTACTCCCTTCCTTCCCACTCTCCACCCCCTCCATAAGCAACCTTCCACCCACAATCTTTAGAAAGACCAATTGATCAAAAGATCAATAGATCTTAGTTTTTAGTCAGTATAGGTTAATTTGGGTTATCTCAAATTTTAGATAAGTGAAATCATACAATATGTATGCTTTTATCCTCTGGTTCCTTGTACATAGCATAATTATTTTGAGCTCCATTCACATGTGGCACATCACAGCAGTTCATTCTTTTTGATTGCTGAGGAGTAGTCTATTTTATGGATACACTATACAAAGTTGTTTATTGATTTGCCCATTGATGGACATTTGGGTTGTTTCCAGTTTGGAGCTATTACAAATAAAGCTGCTCTGAACATTCATGAATAATATTGTATGGGCACATGCTTTCTATGTTTGGAGTAAATACTTAGGAGTGGAAAGACTAGTTCATATGGAGGTGTGAGTTTAACTTTTTAAGAAACAGCTGTTTTGCACAAGCAGTAAGGAGAGCTCCAGTCCTCCCATGTCCTCAGTGGCACACGGATGTAGCTCTGATTTCAAGGCTTGGCTGATATGGAATTTGTGAGCCCCGTAAAATGACCAAACCTGAAAATTGAACCAGTTGGCTTTCAGTTTGGACAGGGACCCCCGAGTGATGTTGAACCTAAGAATGTAGAATCAGGTGCTCCTAGAATTATTATTCAGATGGCTGTTTGCAGAATGCCAGGAGTGGGGGGAAATGAGAGATCGGCACCCATCCCAGCCTGAGAGCCTGTGGGGCTGGACCAGGTCTGCAGCTTGGTGTTTGGGAATGAAACAAACGCACCAGAGGCATCTGGGGGAAAGGTGACAAGAACCATTAACAGGACGGGGCGCTAGGGAGAGAAGACAAAGAGCCATGGGAGGGGACGTTGACCTTGGGAGGCTGTAGCTCCGTGAGGGCCGGGGCTGCGTATGTGTGGTTTGCCCTTCAACCTCCAGTACTGTGAGCGGGGCCAGGCGCAGAGTGAGTGCTGGAAACAGTAGAGGTGGATTGAACGAACAATTGAATGGAGGATGAACTAACTAATGGGAGCTTGGGGCAGGATTCCATTCCACCAGCATCATTTAGCACCTCGTGTGTTCTGTGGCACAGAGCCTAGTGTCCAGGGTGGAGGGAACTCTGGAGAGCGTGTGGTTTGACCTCCTCATCCACAGACAGGGCTCAGAGAAATGATGCTCTCAGCCAAGGTCATTCCTGTCTTGCCCAGGTCGCCTGCTGGGGCAGAGTTGGAACTTGCTCCTGGGTTTCCTCAGTTTTACTCTAGGGTTTAGCTCCTTTTAAAAATAATATTGTCTTTTCTGATCAATCAATGCTTATTGTTGGAAATTTGGAAAAATCCAGAAAAGGATAAGAAAAAGAACCCTAAACTCCCAAAGATAATTACTTTGGGAGTAAATAACTCTAAACTCAAAAGATAATTATTTCAAGCTGTCATATATGTATATGTGTCTGTCTGCATCTATCTAACCAGTCTTTATGTTTTAACATTTTGGCTGTTTTCAGTCTTTCATAGTATTGGGTTGGCCAAAATATGTTCGTTTAGGTTTTCCCATACACCTTACAGAAAAACCTGAATAAACTTCTTGGCCAACCCAATATTAGTAGCCCTGGGACAGGGTATCTGGTCCTGAATCCTTGAGGGCATCTCTGACTGTCTTCCAGTGCTCTGTCCATACATGATACCGTTCGTATGAACCGAGAGCTCGGAGGAGGATGGAACCCCACACTGGGAGAGAGCTCCGCAAACATTCTCAGACCCATACACCAGTACTGCCCCTAACAGAACCATGCGGTGGTGGTGGTGGAGTCACTGAATCATGTCTGACTCGTTTCCAACCCCATAGACTGTAGCCCACCAGGTTCCTCTGTCCATGGGATTTTCCAGGCACGAGTACTGGAGTGGACTGCCATTTCCTTCTCCAGGGGAGCTTCCCAACCCAGGGATCGGACTCTAGTCTCCTGAGTAAGGAGAAGCCACTGCTGAGCCACCAGGAAAGCTCGTAGCCACAATTTATTATGTTCGTTTGTCTCCCTTCCCCACCAAGCTGAACTTTTGTTTACTCTGGTATTTTTCCAGCTCTTAGCAAGGCACTTAGGTGCTGAACAAATGTTAGTTAGAATGAATGAATGGGTGAAATTGTATGAATAAGACTGAGGGGCAGGTGAGGGGAGGGGTCTACGTTTTCAATCACTTGTCCTCCAGGAGTCAGCTCATCTCCCCTCCCCCAGCCCCTGTCCTCCCCCGTTCCCTGAAGAGATGGAATGTGCCTGCAGTCCAGGATTTATGTCCAGCCGGGCCAGGGCACATGCAAGGCCTTTTCTGGTGTGAGCAAGGACGCGGAGAGGGACTAGAAGGACTGTCAGCCCAGGGTCCAGAGTGTGACCAGGCGCACAGGCCTGGCGAGGGTCCCAGGGCCAGCTTGCCTCGATGGGACTTCAAGGTCCTGCCCTCATGACCAAAAGGCCTCTGTGCGGGACCCCAAGGAGTGGCTGTAGGAGCTGCTCCCAGGCCGGGGGTTGCCCAGAATGGTGTGAGTTCTCAGCTGTCTGGCACTCTGGCAGGAGACCTGGAGAAGCACCCAGGAGGAAGCTGGGGGCACTTTTCCCTGCCACCCTTCAATAACGTCTCTCCATCCCTGTGGCCCACGGAAGGGGGCTCGGCTTCCAGGAAGCAGAAGGGGGTGAGGACAGGTTGTCATGTGTGGGGTGGTTTCCCTTTGGCCAGGAGCCTCAGGCCTCTGGCTCTAATGGGTAGCAGAGATTTGGGTGTTGAAATTCCTCCTTCACTTTCACTTCACAGCTGTTGCTCAGAGAGCTCCCCTCTGCTCCCTCCCGTTCTCAGTTTAAGTTCTTGCTTTCTGTGCCCAGTCCGTGTCTTGCCAAAGCCCCCGTGTCTGCTCACGGCTCTCACACATGTGGGCATGCACGCCCGTCCATGACATCCTGGGCATCTGGCCCCTCCTGTCTTCCTGGGCTGCTTGGGGACTTGTTAACTCTTACTCAGAGCTGCTTCCAGGCTCTTCCTCGCTTCTGTCCCTCCGATAATCCACGCTGAGACAGTGCCACCAGAACTGTCCATCTGGATACTACTCAGACATAGAAAGGAACACATTTGAGTTAGTTCTACTGAGGCAGATGAACCTAGAGCCAATTACATAGAGTGAAGTAACTCAAAAAGTGAAAAACAAATATCAGATATTAGCGCATATATATGGAACCTAGTGGAGAAGGCAATGGCAACCCACTCCAGTACTCTTGCCTGGAAAATCCCATGGACGGAGGAGCTTGGTAGGCTGCAGTCCATGAAGAGTCGGACATGACTGAACGACTTCACTTTCACTTTTATCTTTCATGCATTGGAGAAGGAAATGGCAACCCACTCCAGTGTTCTTGCCTGGAGAATCCCAGGGATGGGGGAGCCTGGTGGGCTGTTGTCTATGGGGTCGCACAGAGTCGGACACAACTGAAGCGACTTAGCAGCAGCAGCAGCGTGGAACCTAGAAAGACGGTTACTGACGAACCTATTCGCAGGGCATCAGTGGAGACACAGACACAGAGAACAAACTTAGGGACAAGGACGGGGAGAGGAAGGAGAGGGTAGCATGAATGGAGAGAGTTGATGAGAGAGAGAGAAGCATGGGAGCATATATACTACCATATGTAAAATAGACAGCCAATGGAATTTGCTGTATGACTCAGGGAACTCAAAGCAGGGCTCTGTAACAACCTAGAGGGGTAGGAAAGGGTGGGACGTGGGAGGGAGGTTCAAGAGGGGGTGTATGTATACGTGTGGCTAACTCATGTTGATGTATGGCAGAAATCAAACCAATATTGTAAAGCAATCATCAACCAATTAAAAAAAAAAAGTTGTCCATCCAAATCCCAGCTCAGAAAAGGCCTCGCAGACTCCCCTTTACCATAAGCCACCGACTAATCAGCCAATAAGCCAGCCAGCCTGGAGCTGCCACTGCCCCCTCCTCCTCCTCCTCCTCTTCCGCCTGCCCTGCAAGCCCTGTCTTTCTTTACCTGGTTGCCCATCTAATTTCCCATCGCACCTCTCTGAGTTCTGTGTTCCAGCCTGGTAAAAGGAACCCTGTCTTCCCCTCACTCACTTGGATGCCAAGTCCTCACCCCAGCATACCTTTGTCGTGAACGGGTTTCTTAGCCCCTCCCAACTGGCACGTGTCCACCTCTTTCCTCTGAGTTCTGGCTTCAAGGCCACTTCCTCTGGTGAATGTTCCAGACCACCCCAGCCAGAAGCCACTGTCCTCTCTCTCCCTGCGGTCCCAGAGCCTGGAACTCACTCCCTCCGCCCCCTTAGAATTCTGGTGGTTTATGCACAGACCTTCCCAACAACATTGTAAACTGGGGTGAGAATGGGATTTGATGTTTGGTTCATCCAGAGCACCTAGAAAATTGCTTGTGCATGCAGTCCCTTGGGGGTTGAGTGGATAGATGGGTGGATGAATGAGTGAATGCATGCATGCATACTTGGCCATGGCCTTGGAGAGCTACTATCTGCTTGTTTTCTGTCCTACTGAGACAAAGAAACCTATGTTCTCTTGATCATTTCTCGAAATGAGAAAAACCATTGGAAAACCCACAACTTCCACACTTGTCCCCCTCCTGAGTCAGAGAAATGTCACTTTGGGGACGTTTTCAGTTTCACTTTCCCAGCAAGACGCCCCTTTCTCTCCCTCTCCTCCTGCCACCTTGTGGGGCAGGTGGCACAGAGGGGCCCCTGGGGGCGCAGAGGGGGCCCCTGGGGCTGCAAACATTTACTTTTGCTTTCTTGCTTTTCCCAGAGCTGAGGGGGAAAACCATCATTTAGGCAGCTGCTAAAAATAGCTCCACCGGTCCTGGAAAGAGAGCTTGCTTATTTTTGAAAGTGCTCCCCGCCCCCTCCCCAGCCCTAACCGTGGCTCACAGGACAAGTCAGATTGTTCAGAGTTCTGTCCTGAGGCCAACAGGGAAGTCACAACTGGGCCCCATCCACCGTGTGGCCATTGCTGTCTGGAAGGTGGACCTGCAGAGAAATAGGGAGATAGGAGGGCCTCAGGCTGTCCATTTTTTTGTCCTATCAGAGATGGATCCTACTCCCAACAGCCTCTTAGCACCTAGGGGGGACGGTATGGTGGGCGTGGAGTCTGGAAACCTGGTTTGGATACTCAACTCACACTTTAACATCTTTCTGAGCCTCAAGTGTGGGAGGGAATCCAGGCAGTGATCATGTTTACCCTGCAGGAGTGTGGTAGAAGTTCCAGATAAACCTTGACCATGGTAAATATTCAAAGAATGATCATTATCACTTTATTATGATCAGAATCACTGGATTTAAAGTGCAGCACTCCTGTTTGGGGCTTCCCAGTTGGTGCAGTGGTAAAGAATCTGCCTGGCAATGCAGGAAGCACAAGAGACTCAGGTTTGGTCCCTGGGTTGGGAGGACCCCCTGGAGGAGGGCATGGCAACCCACTCCAGTATTCTTGCCTGGAGAATTCCATGGATAGAGGAGCCTGGCGGGCTGCAGCCCATAGGGTCGCACAGAATCAGACAGAAGTGACTTAGCACGCACATACGCACTCACTCCTGTTTTAGTGGCTAAGGCAGGGTGCATGATGAGCCAGTATGCTATACTAAGTTAAACCATTTGAAATGCATGGTTTTGTGGGTTAAAAACAATTCAGCAGTCAGCTACATATGATTCAAGCTAATAACACAGGGATCAGTACACTTTCTGTAAAGGGCCAGGTAGGAAATACTTTTGGCTTTGTGGGCCCTAGGGTCTCTGTTGAATAAAACATTTATAGATGATGAGCGAGTATAGTTGTGTTGTTTTTAAGTTTCACTGGAGTATGGTTGCTTGTAGCTGTGCTTTAATCAGACTATTTTCAAACGTAGGCTGGAGCTGGATTTGACCCCCACAGCATTTGCCAACCTCTGTCATAATATGTGGGCTTCCCTCATAGCTCAGTTTGTAAAGAATCTGTGAATATGTAAGAGCCATTCACACAGAGAGCCCATCTGTAATATATACAGTCGATATTCAGGTTTCTTCATAATTGTAACAGTAGCTTATCTATGTAGCTATTAAGTGTTTACTATTACTACGTAGCTATTAAGTATTTACTATTACTATGTAGCTAGTGAGTGTTTACTATTACTATTACTGGGCGCTACTCTAGATACTTTACAAATACTAGCTAGTTTAATGCTTCTGACAACCCTATGAAGTGTGTTGACACTTCAAGGACAATAATGACAACCCTGTTATTTCCCCATTTTACAGATGAGGAAACTGAGTCCCAGAGAGCCTAAGTAACTTGTCTGAAGTCACATAGAGTTGATGGCAGTTGAACAGAACCCAGCCAAGTTTGTGAGGTAGAAGGGGATGTCATCAGTTCAGGATGGGAGCAGGGGCAGGCTTGTGAGGGGTCTCGAGTCTGTTTGCTGTCCACAGAGCTTGAGGGGAGGGTCTTCAGAGACTTGAAGTGGGTGTAGGTATGGTGTAGGTGAGCAGTGGGGAGATGGGTGGGCGGAAGGCCTGGGAAGTACTGTGGCCTGGGATGGAAAAGCATAGACTCTTTGTTGGGAAACCAGGTTCCGGTAAGCTGGGCCTGGGGCCATTTCCCGGGTGATGCCCAGTGGCACATGAAGGGTCAGTGTGTAGGGAGGAATCTGCCCGGGGAACAGGACGTGGTTGACATTCTTTATGTTTTATGCAGCCGCTCTGGGGAGCTCTGGGCCCCGTTCCCAGGCCTGGACCCCAGGGACCTGGTCGGGAGAGGAGGGCAGAGGAGTGCTGCCCCGCATCTCCAGGATGCCTGGTCTCTGCCAATAAGTCATGGCACTCAGATACGCTGTTGATTCCCTTTGCCCATTAGTTTAGCCTCAGATCAACAGGCAGCTGGTTGGGACTCTGACCTCATGTGTTCTGGACAATTGCTTCCTCTGTGCCTTTGCTTATGCCCTTGCCAGGAATGCCTTTCCCTCCTCTAGCACCCTTCCTTAATTCTCTTCTCTCTTTCAAGATGAGGGGGCATGGGCTCGATCCCTGGTTAGGGAACTGAGATCCTGCAAGTCATATGGCCAAAATAAGAAAAGAAAGAAAGAAAAAAGAATTCCCTGCCAGTCCAGTGATCAGGACTGTGTTCTCATTACCAAGGGCCCAGGTTCAATCCCTGGTCAGGGAACTAAGATCCCACAGACCATGTGCCTTGGCCAAAAAAAAAAAAGACTTTTCTCAAAGCTAGTTCAATGTCGCCTTCTCCTGAAAGCTTTCCCTGGCTCCCTCTTCACCCCCCAGGCTGCACTGGGTCCCCTTTCTGAGACTTTCTCACTCCACCTTTCTGTACGGTCATTGCCTCGACTCCTCCAGCTCCCCCACCAGAAGAGGTCCTGCTTGAGGAAAGGGACCAGACTGTGTTTACTCCTGCATCCTCCCCACACAGTCAGCATCCAGCACAAGGGCTAGAAACGGGTTCCAGGCCTGTGTGTTCCAGGGCAACACCACTGTGCTCAGGATGCGGTGGCTGAGCAAGTTGCCTGAACTTTGGGAGTCTCAGTCATTGGTGAGAAGGGATAGTCAGGCCATTAGACGGTTGAGATAAAGGGCAATATTGTCAGCTCAGTGCCTGGCTCCTGGTTGGCACTGGGGAAGTGGCCAAGGGGAGATGACGCAGTACACCCTTGCTGTTACCCGCATGTGTGGAGGTAGGGGGAGGGGATGGAGAAGAACATCCCAGGGTCATGGCATTGGTCCCAAGAGCTAAAGGAAGGGTTCATGAGTCAGCTTTGCTTCTATGACAAGAGCTCTGAACTTACAGTCAGAATATTTCCTTGGGGTTCCAGCTCTCTCCCTTAGCTCCTTGGTGTCACTGATAAGCCGTGTAACAGCTGCTGAAGTCTTAGTCTCATCATCTGTAAGGGGGCATAATAGTAATAACCACCTCACAGGGTCATTGTGAAGCTGAAATGCTATTGCAGAGCTGTGAAAACACCTGGCCCAGCCCATAGGAAATGCTCAGTCATGAATTATTGAGCCTAAAGAACACTCGAGAAAGCTCTGAGTGGGTCTCAGATCAGGACATGTCTTCCATGGACACATGCCCTCTGTCTTAATGGTCTGTAGCTTTAGAATCAAATAGTCGTGTGTTTGAATCCTAGCTATGACCTCACTAACTGTGTGTCTTTAGGCAAGTTACTTCTCTGAACCACAGGGTTTTTTTTTTTTCTTTTTGTCTTCCTTTAAATAACTTCTTTAAATTGGTGCCTTCCATCTCAGAGCATGAGGGGTAGCTATAGCCCTGTGGCCAGCAAATACCAAAGTCTCAAGTACTAATATTGTTCTGCTTTCACTTAAGACTTAGGAGTAAGTGCTAATGATATTGGAATTTTGAAGCTTTAATTAATGTAAATAAAAACTGGTGAGTCGAGGACCTAGGGGCCAGGGTTTGGGGTTAAAGGTTAGGATTTTCATCTTTAAAAACCAAATGGGAGTTCTGGACTCCAGTTAGACGAAGCACTTCCTGGCCTGGGATGGAATGTGGGAGGAGCGCCCAGGGCGCGCTGAGGACAGCCTCTGGGGGAATCTTGGCGAAGGAGGTTGAGCCAGGCGGTGTGGACAGTCAGGGCTAAAGGGGCCCTCGCAGGTCTTCAGTCCAACGTGGACACAGCACGGAGGGGAAACCAAGGCCCCAGGGGGACGGCACTGTGGCCCCCAACCCACCGCTGCCTCGTGACTCGCCCCGTCCCCTGAGTTAAGAAGCTGTGCTCTCTTCACAATGTGGAGGATGTGATCATGAGGAGGTGAAGTCCGGTCACACCCAGAGGACTAGAGGAGACCCCGAGAGAGTTACAGGAGGGTCAGGGGATGGAGCCCCGACAATCTGATGTTGTAGGCCATTTGGTCTGTGTTTAGGGCCGGATGGTCCTGGGAAGGCTTTGTCCCCACAGGGATATGGGGATGAAGCAGGCAGACGGGAAGTGTAGGGCATGGAGCTGTTGGTGTTGGGGAAGTTTCCCTGGAGAGAAAGGTGGGTGGTGGGGACAGGGTGGGCGCAGGTTCAGTTTCTCAGACCCAGGTCCAAGTCCTCTGGGTTTTGTTCCGTGTGGCTTTCTGTTTTTCTATATTGCTTCTCAGTTCTCCTCTACCATTCCTCTTTGTAAAAAAGATTTTGCAGAAATGAATGGCGCTGGCCACTTCCACCTTTCCACTCCCTGCTCAGGGTCAGTGACAAGGGTTTATCTTTCCAACTAGAGGTCACTCAGAGCCTGAGGAAGAGTCCTGCCCTCTCTGGTCCAGGCTTCCCAGTTACTGAAGGCAAAGGTGGGTGGCTGCTTAAATCTGGCTAAGAAAGTTCCTTCAACGCCAGGCCTTGGTGGCCCCATCTATGTCCGGGGAAGGGCTCATGGTTCAGACTCTGGGGAGGGCCAGTCTCACCTTGCCAGTCATGGTGATACTGAAGCCACAGCAGTGGTGTTGGCCTTCTTTAATGAATATATGAGGTACTCCTGGCATTTTACTTATATTAGATCATTTATTCTTCCTTGAAACTGCATGAGGAAGATCCTGTTATTGCCTTGGTGTCACAGATGAGGAACCTGGGGTTCTTGGAGGTTAAGACCTCATGCTCAGGGTCACCCAGCTGAGAAGGCAGAGCCAGGAGTCAAACCCCTGTCCGTCTGACTTCAGAGCCTCTGCTGGAGTGGAGGAAGGATTAGAGTAGGGGTGGGAGAGAAATTGGGGTGGTGGGTGATGGAGGCAGTTCCCCCCAGTGGAGGAGAAGCAGGCAGCCTTTGGAATCTTCATACCCTCTCCTGGTCTAGAAAGGACCTTGTTTACTGGAGCTATTTCTTTTTTTCTTTTTTTTTTTAATACTATTTTAGATTTTTTGTTTGTTTGTTTGTTTATTTTTTGGCTGTGCCACACAGCTTTTGGGATTTCAGTTCCCCAAATGGGAATTGAACCTGGGGCTCGGCTGTGAAACCACCAAGGCCTAACCACTGGACCACCAGGGAACTCCCTGGAGCTACTTCTATACTGAGCCGTAGAGTCTGATCTTCTCTAGGGGGTGGGGGGAGGCTGCTTGGGGGGCTGGGGCAAGATGGGAACAAAGGGCATTGATGTGGGAAGAGGCGCTTTGGGGAGGCAGTGGCCGGACCACAGCCTGGACGCTGGCGTCCTGGTTTTCAGCCCCAGATCTGTCCCCATTGTTATGTGGCCTCAGAGAAGACATTTCCTTCCCGGACCTCAATTTTCAGATCTCTACCCTGAAGCTAGATGCTTTCCAGCTCAGGGCTTATGGTTTTAGTCTTGGATGTTCAGAAAGGGCCCCAAGAAAAGGAGGAAGGGACAGACTTAAGAGTTCCTGGGGAGGAGGACACCCTCAGGAACATAAACACTCAGGAGCGGTGGAGCAGGCCGCCCTTAAAAGGGCAAATATGCAGCGCGGCCGGGGGGTGTGGGGGAGGGAGGGTTGGTTAAGGCCCTTCTCTGTGGGGCCGGCACTTCCCGTTTGGAGGTCTGTGTCTACTTCTTCCTTCTTCTCTCCTCCTGAGGCCACTCCACCTTACTCCTCATACTCAGGCGAGACCTTAAAAATATTTAGACAGGTATGAGCCTGGTGCCAACCAATCAGGGGTCACAGCTGTGAACACGGGTGTAAGACTAATGGGGTGCTCCAGCTGTATGTCAACCCTGCCCCTGATGCCCCTCCCAGGAAAGCCTGGTTCAGGCACTGAAGGGCAAAGAAGGACCAGGAAGGAGACTGGGGCGAGAGAAGTCGAGGAGGTGAAGACAGAAGAGTGTTCAGAGGGGCAGTGACTGCAATCTCTGATTCCTAGTAGTTAAGCCACCAGGAATCCTTGAGGGGAACAAGGGCACAGTCTGGAGGTAGAGAAAGCAGCTGGCAGGCTAGTGCAGAATCCTGGTGTAGGTTGGCAAAGACCTGGAGCAGGCCCAGAGTTCGCAGATCCTCCCAGACGTCAGCCATCCCTCCCAAGAACCCCGTCATGCCATCCAGTCCATCTCATCCCACCTCTGGGACCTGCCCTTCCATGCTCTGTGTCCTCAGCAAAGCAGTCTTACCTATGGGACCTGGCCTGGAGTCTGTATCAGCATCCCAAACGGATGATGGGCAGGGGACCCAGGGAGGCCCACCCCTATCTACCTATGGAATTAGTGCTTTACCGAGCCTGACACTCGGAGGCCAGGGTTTCGTCCCACCCACTCCTGCCCATTGGCTATCAAGTCCCCTGGAAAGCCTCAGTGCCTCCCTTCCTCCCTTGATATCCTCAGCTACGTGTTCCAGGTCTTTGCTGACATAAACCAGGATTCTGCACTAGCCTGCTAGCTGCTTCCTCCACCTTGGAGACTGTCCCCTTGTTCCCTTCAAGGGTTCTTGATGTCTTAATTACTAGGAATCAGATTTCAATCAGTATTTCTTGACTGATTGATAAAGACCCCTCTTTTCTGTCTCCATGAGCACAGTTTTTTTTTTTCCTCAATTGACCAAAAAATATTATTGAGCACCTACTAAGCACAAGGCCTTTTATTAGCCATAAAGGCGTGCGGGGCGGGGGGGGGGGGTGGGTGTCAAATAAGCAGGAGGCATGGCCCCTGTCCTCAGACAGCCTTCACTGTAGCTGTGGAGACAATGTGCAAACCTGGAAAGGATGGCCAGTAATACCAGGCGGGCTCAGATAATGTGTTGTTTTAGGTATCCCTGGGTCTACTAAAAAGTCTTTTTTTTTTTTTTTTAATTGAAGTATAGTGGATTTACAATGTTGTGTTAGTTTCAAGTGTAACTGCAAAGTGATTTCGGTTATACATACATATGTATCTATTTTTTTCAGATTCTTTTCCCCTATAGGTTGTTACAAAATATTGCATATAGGTCTCCGTGCTCTCCAGTAAGTCTTTGTTAGCTATCCATTAATATATAGTAGTGTGTCTATGTTAATCCCAAACTCCTAATCTAATAAATTGGTAAGTAAAGGGAAGGAAGGATCAAATCCCTTTGAATGAATAACCTAAAGTTTTTATATATAAAACATGACTCTTGGATTGTATAGGGCAATATTTCTTAATATCTTTGAAAAATAATCCTTAGAAAAATTTTTAAAAGTTCTATGTTCAAATACATTTATTAATGCAACAATATATGTATTCCTTTTTAATGTAACAATATGGTTGATTTATTCTTTTTCTTAACATATGCACATATCTATTCTCTTTCAAATTCTTTTCCCAATTAGGTTGTTATAGAATACTGAGCAGAGGTTCCCTGTGCTATACAGTAGGGCCTTGATGGATATCCATTTTAAATACAGCAGTGTGTACCTATCAATTCCAAAATCCCCAACTATTCCTTCATCTCCTCCCCCGACCATAAGTTCATTCTCTAAGTCTGTGAGTCTATTTCTCCCTTTTAAATAAGTCCATTTGTATCATATTCTAGACTCCACATGTAAGTGATATCATATGCTATTTCTCTGACCTCAGTCAGTATGACAATCTCTAGACCCATCTAAGTCCCTGCAAATGGCATTACTTCGTTCTTTTTAATGGCTGAGTAATATTCCATTGACTTCCCTGGTGGCTCACCAAATACATTTAATAAATGCTAGAAAACATTTAAAACATCTGTCACGAAGTTAATAAAGAAAGATAAAGTAGGGACTTCCCTGGTGGTTCAGTGGTTGAGACTTTACTTTCCAATGCAAGGGGTGTGGGTTTGCTACCTGGTGGGAAAACTAAGATCCCAGAGGCTTTGTGGTGCACCCCCCCAAAAAAAGAGATAAAATGGAATCAATAAAAACACCTCTCTTGAATGATGAGTAACATGCATCATGCCTTATATGGGAGGATAGCTCAGATGACTGATTTATTAGCTAGTTTGTTAGGGTTTGGAAATAAAGCAGTGTTCTCCTAGACTTACCTTGGATTCACTAGGAACAAGTTATGCCATAGTTATCTTTTTTCGATAAGGTTCTAGAACTTGATTCAAGGGAATGCCTTAGATTTGACATATTTGGAGCTCCCCAAGGATTCAGGAAACAATCTCCTGTGGTGTCTTTAAGAAAAAAGGGCAGGGACTTCCCTGGTGGCCCAGTGGTTAAGACTCCATGCTTCCCATGCAAGGACACAGGTTAAATCTCTGGTGGGGGAACTAAGATCCCACATGCTGTGCAGTGAGGTAAAAAAAAAAAAAAGAAAAAAAACCCAGAGGGCTAGATCAGTGCATGGGATTCAAAGCTGGTTGAAGGACTGTCCCTTGAGAGTGTTAATGACTAGTTCTTTGGCATTTCCAGACAAGGAAGCTGTGTCATCTGGGCTTGTCTGTGTCCTTGTTTTGGTCAACATTTAGAGCAATGATGTAACTAAAGACCAGGGGGACATTCTGATCATTCCGTTAATGACCTAGATATAGGAGAAACAACTCAACCTTTGGGTATATTACCCTAAGCACTGAAAGCAGGGACACAAACAGATATTTGTACGTGTTGGTAGCAGCGTTCTTCACAATAGCCAAAAGGAGGAAGCAACCCCAGTGCCTGTCAACAGATGAATGGATAAACAAAATGTGGTCTCTGCATACAGTGGAATATTATTCAGCCAAAAAAAGGAAGGAAATTCTGCTACAGCTTGTATGGACCTTGATGACATTATGCTAAGTGAAATAGGCCAGTCACAAAAAGACAACTGCTGTAGGATTCTACCCATATGAGATACTGAGAGTTGTCAAATTCTTAGAGACAGAGAGTAGAGTGGTGGTTGCCAGGGGCTGAGGGGAGAGGGAAATGGGAAGTGATTATTTAATGAGTACAGAGTTTCTGTTTTACAAGATGGAAAAAGTAACAGAGGTAGATGGTGGTGATGGTTGCAGAGCAATGTGAATGTATTTAATGCCACTGAACTACACACATGACAAATGGTAAAACAGTAAACTTCATGTTTATATGCATTTTACCCACAATTTAACAAAATCTTGTCCCCAAACCTGTGCTATATCACAGATACTACAGCTAGAATATCTGTAGAATATAAAGGTAGAATAAAGGTAGAATCTGATTTATATTCAAAATTAAGATACAAAAGTGTGGGGAGAGTATGTTGAGCAGCAGTGTGGTGGGTAAACAGTGGTCTTTCTGCTGAACCCACCCAGATCTGAAACCATGTTTAGGAAGCATTGGAAGGATCATTTGGCCCATTCAGGAAGCCCATGTATGGATAACTGGACTTAATCCACCTGGAAGCTATGTGGCCTCAATGACTAGGGCCAGTGTTTATCCTTAGGCTGGTCATCATAGAACTAGGCTTTCCCAGAGGGAAACCAAACACTTAATCCTTTCTGTTCCAGTGACCACCCATCTGTTGGGTGTCTCTCAGTTCCGGGCTCTAGCCATAGCGGTATCCTCTGTTCTCCGTCTGTATGGAAATCACATTTGACCAGATTCCCATCACTCTTGGTTGAACACCATTCCAATGATCAGCCCCATTTCTTTACCCAGGGTTCACTCTAATGGCTCCCGCAGGTCACCCCTTCTGGATGGATGGGTGAACCCACACCCTGTTGATATTTCACATTCATCGAGACATGCCTGGCTACAGCAGACTGGGAAGAAAGCTGTGCAAGCCTTCCGTCCTCTGCTCCCATGGAGGCCTGCACTGCAGGAGCCAGGCCATATAATTAGCTCAGTGTCTCCCCTGCCAGCCGAATTCAGCCCTTCCCTCCCCATTGGATTACACCTTTAAAGCAGGTATACCCAGACCCTGGAATATTCACATGAATAAGGAAGCCCTGCAGGAAAATGGACTGCCAGTGGACGGGGAACAGGATTCCCATCTGTACAGTCAGAGTGGGTGGTGGGTAGTGCCACCTCTGCCCTGGAAGTCACATTCTGTGACTACAGCCCTCCCATCTTCTCTCAGGGCACAGAGGGAGAATCTGGAAGTGTTTGCAGTTGTGGGAGAAAGGAGCTTGGCTGTGGGGTCAGAGGCCCCTGAGAGTTGGCCAGAGAAATTATGGTGGCAGAGCAGCCACGTTCTGGCCCACCTGGCTGCCAGGCCTGACCACTCTGTCCTCTCTGTTCTACCCAGATCACGATGAGGACCTAGGGCATCTGCCTGCGGACTGTCCCCCTGGCCTGCAGTGACCATGGCCCCCCGCAAGAGGAGCCGCCATGGCCTGGGCTTCCTGTGCTGCTTTGGGGGCAGCGACCTCCCTGAGATCAACCTCCGGGACAACCACCCTCTGCAGTACATGGAGTTCTCCAGTCCTATCCCCAACCCAGAGGAGCTGAACATCCGCTTTGCAGAGCTGGTGGTGAGTGAGGGGCGGGGCAGAGTGGGGTGGGGGTAGAATGAGGGGCGGGGCGGAGTGAGGGGCGGGGTAGAGTGAGGGGCAGGGGCAGAGAGGGCTTGGCCATGGAGTGGCGGGCCCCAGCAGGAGCAGAAGGAGCCAGACAGAGGGCGGGGGCCTGTGTGCCGGGATCTTCACCTGCTGAAACTGCTTTTGGCTGAGATGGGTCCCAGAGCACCTCAGCTGTGGGGGAGAAACAGTCAGCACTGGGGTGGACACCGCGAAGCCTGTCCCCAGAAGATGGACCTTCCTCATATCTCCACTGGACTCTAGACCTCGCCGGGCAGCGGTAGGCTCCCATGAGAGGAGCAGGTGCAGGCTTTGTGAAGTCGGCACCGAGGAGCCTCAGAGAACCTCAGAGTGCTTGACACCTTTTTCTCATCTGCTGGCTGGAATTTCCCCGGGATCCTCTTATCTCAGACATAAGACGGGTGGAATTCTGTAGGCAGATTCTGGGTACCTCAGAACAAGAATTTTTTACAAAAAAAACTTTTAATTTTATATTGGAGCATAGCCGATTAACAGTATTGTGATAGCCTCAGGTGAACAGCAAAGGGATTCAGCCATACATATGCAAGTGTCCATTCTCCCCCAAACTCACCTCCCATCCAGGCTGCCATGTAACACTGAGCTGAGTTCCATGAGCTATACAGCAGGTCCTTGTTGGTTATCTACTTTAAATATTGCTGTGTGTACATGTCCATCTCAAACTCCTTAACTATCCCTTCCTCCCATCATCCTTCTCCCTGCCCCCTGCTCCAGCAACCATAAGTTTATTCTCCAAGTCTGTGAGTCTCTTTCTGTTTTGTAAGTTCATTTGTATCATTTCTTTTTAGATTTAGGGGATGGTTTTTTTAACTGAAGTATAGTTGATTTACGGTGCTGTGTTAGTTTCTGCTGTACAGCAATGTGATTCAGCTATACCTGTATATACGTTCTTTTTTTATATTCTATCCCATGGTGGTTTATCACAGGATATTAAGTATGGTTCTCTGTGCTGTGCAGTAGGACCTTGTCATTTATGCATCCTATATATAATAACTAGCATCTGCTAACCCCAACCTCCCGCTCCATCCCTCCTCCAACCCTCTCCTCCTGGGCAACCGCAAGTCTCAGATCAAGGGATGATTAACTAGAAACAAGGAGATAGAGATGCCTGAAAGACACCTGGATTGGGACTGGGATGATAACACCCCGTGTCTAGCCTGGGGCAGACAGAGCTCTGGCATTCACACTGGCGGCAGCTCTTCCGGACTCTCTGTGATACCCATTTAGACCACAGCAGCACCCTGTGTGTGAAACATCCTATTCTGACCACAAAGAGACAGAACAGGAAGACGGCATGATTCTTCTCTTTGGAGGTCTGGTGGTGAGACAAAGCCTGCACACCAAAGAAATTCCCAGATGGGGGAGCAGGATCTGTGCCCAGGACTCGGGCCTGAACCCCTGGAAGAGAGCCGTAAACGCAGGGTCATCTACCATCAGCTCTTGGTCACTTATTCTCATGGCTGGCCTGCAGAGAAACGATGCAACATGATTGGAATGGGGTTTCCTACTTGGATTCGGTCATGGATGTATCTGATGAAGACAATCCAGCTCTTCAAAGCATAGGACCACTGTAAGATGGAGCAATGCCTATGGGAGAAAAAGTGATCCACCTTCCTCACCACATCAGGTTCAGGAAAACTCACTGTCCCGAGTCATGCCTTTCCTGGGAGTAGAGCCAGGGGTGGGAGATAGGAAATGGCAACCCACTCCAGTATTCTTGCCTGGAAAATCCCATGGACAGAGGAGCCTGGTGGGCTACAGTCTATGGGGTCACAAAGAGTTGGACACAACTGAGTGACTAACACTTTTCTTTGCTTGTGTAGAATAATATATGAAGCCTGAGCTGTGTTTGTCAGTCCTGCTAAGATCATTTTTTCACTCAAATACTGCTAACACCATTTTCCACATTAAGCAGTTCTCCAGTTTTCTATGGACACCAATTGGATGTCCTGCAATACAACTCCATTCTGACACTTACTGCCCAGAGTTAGCACAGAGCCCACAGGTTAAGGGCTCAGATCCACGAGACTGCCCCTTACTTCACACACCCATTAGAGGTGGTGGGTCCCAGGTTTCCTACGTGTCTGTCCAACATGGCTACCAATCAGGAGTCCCCACAATCTCCTCTGCAAGTGTGGTAATTTGCTAGAACTTCTCACAGAACACAGGAAACACTTTATGTACTGTTACCAGCTTAGTATAAAGGAGATGATAAAGAATACAAGTGAGCAGCCAGAAGAAGGCATACAGAGCATAAAGCCCAGAAGGGTAAGGTTCCTGTCCTGAGCCCAGGAGCATCTGTCCCCGGAAGGTTCGGGGTGCCCCACCCTCCCATCATGTGGATGCATACACCCACCCAGAAGCTCTCTGAGCCTTGCCATTCTGGGGGCTTTTGCGGTGGTTTCAGCAAGATAGGTTTTTTTCCCCTCACTTTTTATTTTATATTGTAGTATAGCTGATTATGGGGCTTCCCTGGTGACCTTGGAAGAAAAGCTATGAAAACCTAGCCAGCATATTAAAAAGCAGAGACATTACTTTGCTGACAAAGGTCTGGTAGTCAAAGCTATGGTTTTTTCCAGTAGTCATGTATGGATGTGAGAGTTGGACCATAAAGATGGCTGAGCACCAAGGAATTGATGCTTTTGAACTGTGGTGCTAGAGAAGATTCTTGAGAGTTCCTTGGACAGGAAGGAGATCAAAGCAGTCAATCCTAAAGGAAATCAGTCCTGAATATTCATTGGAAGGACTGATGCCGAAACAGAAACTCCAATACTTTGGCCACCTGCTGTGAAGAACTGACTCATTGGAAAAGACCCTGATGCTGGGAAAGAGTGAAGGCAGGAGGAGAAGGGGATGACAGAGGATGAGATGGTTGGATGGCATCACAGACTTGATGGACATGAGTTTGAGCAAGCTCCAGGACTTGGTGATGGACAGGGAAGCCTGGCGTGCTGCAGTCCATGGGGTCGCAGAGTCGGACACGACTGAGTGACTGAACTGAACTGGTGACTAAAACAGTAAAGAGTCTGCCTGCAATGCCGGAGACCTGGGTTCCATCCCTGGGTTAGCAAGATCCCCTGGAGAAGGGAATGACAACCCACTTCAGTATCTTGCCTGCTTCTCCATGGACAGAGGAGCCTGGCAGGCCACAGTCCACGGGGTTGTAGAGAGTCGGACACAACTGAGCGACCAACATACGACTACTGCTGCTACTTATAGCTGATTGGCAATGCTGTGATAGTTTCAGGTGTGCAGCAGAGTGGCCCAGCCATACACATACATGTATCCACTCTCCCCCAAACTCCCGTCCCATTCAGGCTGCCACAGAACACTGAGCAGCGTTCCCTGTGCTGTACGGTAGGACCTGGTTGCTTATCCACTTTAAATACAGCTGTATGTATATGTCCATCCCAAATGCCCTAACTATCCCTTTCTCCCACCCTTCCCCACTAGTATCCGTAAGTTCGTTCTCTGAGTCTGTTTTGTAAATAAGTTTATTTGTAATGGTATGATAGATTTTTAGCTCCATCTATTAGAGTTTGGGGAGTAGGGCTGAAAGTTCAAGGCTTCTAATCAAGGCCTGATCCTTCTGGTGACTGGCCCCCACCCTGAAGCTCTCTAGGGTCCACCAAGAGTCACTGCAGCAGGAGAAAAGGGACTCCTATCACCCAGGAAATTCCAAGGGGTTTAGGAGCTCTATGTCAGGAACAAAAGATATTCCTGTCAGTTCTATCATTCATGAAATTCCGAGGGGTTTAGGAGCTCTAAGACAGGAACCGGGAACGAGGGTCAGAAATATTAGGTTGACACTGCTATATTTAAAATGGATAACCGACAATGACCTACTGTGCAGCACAGGGAACTCTGCTCAGTGTTACGTGGCAGCCTGCATGGCAGGGGAGTTTGGGGGAAAGTGGATCCATATATGTGTATGGCTGAGTCCCTTTGCAGTTCATCTGAAAGTATCATGACATTGTTTGTTAATTGACTATACCCCAATACAAAATAAAAAGTTAAAAAAAAATAAAGCATGATGCCACAAAATACCAAAACAGATTTTTTAAAAAAAGAAATGTTGGGTTGGCCATAAAGTTCTTTCAGGTTTTTTCATAGCATCTTACGGAAGAACCCAAATGAACTTTTTGGCCAAACCAGTATATTTCTTACATTATCCCAGTCAGGGACATCTTCCTGAGAAGACTGCATGAGTTTTGAAAGAAGGACATGGCAAGCAGTGTTCCTTCCTTTGGCCCTTTTAGTCTCCAAATATTTATTGAGCATGTTAAGTGGCAGGGTTTCTTACTAGGTACTTTGGCAAAAAACAAGAATGAGTCAGACTTGTCTCGTCTGCAAGCTAGCGTGAGGTATTGATCAAACAAATGAAAAATATTTGAGAGACTGACGTGTCCTGGGCTCTGTGGGCTGCCAGGGATTTAGTGATGGACCCACTAAAATGGGTTGGTGCAGCCCCTCCCCCCAGGAATATGTAGTCTAACGAGAAGCCAGGTCTTGAACAGTAATGATGAGTGTAGAGAGTGTCTTGAGAGGGAATGTTTGGGGCAGGGGGGCGGTCTGTGGGCGTGTCTAGCAGAGAGCCTTATTCTAGATTCAGGGTCCTGATGGGTCCCCTGAATCAGTGACAGATCTTAAAACAGAGTGATGGTCAGGTAGGTGAATGGAGGTGCAGAATGATGCCATGGAGTCCCTGACAGAAGAAGCAGCAGATGTGAGAGTCTCAAGTAGGAAAAAGCTGGGTCCTTTGGGGGGGTATCATTATGATGAGAATATCTGAGGATTTGAGATTCAATCCTAGGGGTAATAGAAAGCCACTGAAAAGGTTAAGCAGGGGTTTGAGGCTCTCCAATATACTTTTCTAAAAAGACCATCTGGGGTACTTTATTGGCTCCAAAGGCACTGTGTAGACCATGTGGGGGCTCTTGGTGGAAACCCAAGCTGTGGAGGATGGTGGCTTGGACTAAAGTGTTAGCCATGGAAATGGGGAAAAGTGGACAGATTCCGGAGCCACTGAGAAGGAAGGATAATAGGACTTGTGGGGACTAATGCATGAGTAGAAGTCAGGGAATACCAGGTTTCTTACGAGGATCTGGGTGGATGGTGAGACCCTCATCAGGACAGGATGTGGCAAGGAGACCCAGGCTGAGGGGACTGGGGTGATGAACTCAGTTTGCATGTGTTTGCTGTGCCTCAGTTTCCTCATCTGTAAAATGGGTTGCTGCAAATGTAATGAATAAACTTTAAGCACTGAGAACAGTGCCTGGCACACTGTCACACGTGCATGAGTGTTTGAGGCACCTGAGGGCCATCAAGTTGATCCATGCAAAGGCAGTTGGGTGCCAGGATTGGGCGCTCAGGACACTGGGGGGCTGAGAGGATTTAGGATTGTCACTGGGTCCTTGGGGATGACTTGCGAAGGAGTCACCAGAGGAAGCATAAAGGGAGGGGAGAAGAGGACCCAGGATGGTGCCCTGAGGGACTTCAGTGCTGAGTGATAGGAGAGAGGAGGAAAAGTCAGTCAGGGGTCCCAAGAGGAGCATAGCGCAAAGCAGGAGGGACGGCCCAAGGGTGTGATTGTCCAGGAAATAAGGAAAGAGAGACTCAAGAAGAAGTGGATGGTCCACAGAGTCATAGGTTACCAAGGCTGAACCAACCAAATTACCAAGAAATGCCATTTGATTTAGTGGCAGAGACCACTGGTGAGAGAAGACAAGTGTCTAAATAACCAGAATACAAAGTTGAACACAACAGCTCTGCATTCAGGTAGGGAGGGGTGTTCCTACCTGGGAAGGGCTGTAGAAGGCTTGCCAGAGGATGCCAGCTCTGAGCTTGGGCATTAGACTGTGGGGTGGGCGGGCCAGGAGCTCTGGCTGGGTAAAACTACCTGCATAAGCAAAAGCAGGAGAGGGTGCAGTGTATGCCAGCCAGTGGCAGGTGCACAGAAGTCTCTTTAATTTCTGATTCTGACCACAGAAAGGAAATGCTTCAGAAACCTCGAGCAGGGTCTGGAAAATTCCTGGGATATGTAGAGAGTGGTTCCAGGGAAGAACTTTTCTTTAGCATTTGATCTACAGGAGTCTTTAGTTCAAAAAGCAGGTGACCTGGTGGGCATAGGTTCAAGTTGTCCTTGTCGGTGCCACTCAGGATGGCAGCCGCCGGTCACATGGGGCTGGTGACACCTGAAACATGGCTGGTCTGAACCAAGATGGGAAATCCACGGCAGATTTTGATAACTTTGAAAAAAAAAAGAATTCAAATAGCTCATTGATCTTTTTCTTTTACATTGATTACATGTTAAAATGACTCTATTTTAGATACTTTGGGTTAAATACAAGGTACCCAGGTGGTCCCATTACTTCATGGGAAATAGATGGGGAAACAGTGGAAACAGTGTCAGACTTTATTTTTTTGGGCTCCAAAATCACTGCAGATGGTGACTGCAGCCATGAAATTAAAAGACGCTTACTCCTTGGAAGAAAAGTTATGACCAACCTTGATAGCATATTGAAAAACAGAGACATTACTTTGCCAACAAAGGTCTGTCTAGTCAAGGCTATGGTTTTTCCAGTGGTCATGTATGGATGTGAGAGTTGGATTGTGAAGAAAGCTGAACACCGAAGAATTGATGCTTTTGAACTGTGGTGTTGGAGAAGACTCTTGAGAGTCCCTTGGACTGCAAGGAGATCCAACCAGTGCATTCTGAAGGAGATCAGCCCTGGGATTTCTTTGGAAGGAATGATGCTAAAGCTGAAACTCCAGTACTTTGGCCACCTCATGCAAAGAGTTGACTCATTGGAAAAGACTCTGATGCTGGGAGGGATTGGGGCAGGAGGAGAAGGGGACGACAGAGGATGAGATGGCTGGATGGCAATCGCTGACTCGATGGACGTGAGTCTGAGTGAACTCCCGGAGTTGGTGATGGACAGGGAGGAGGCCTAGCGCGCTGCAATTCATGGGGTGGCAAAGAGTCGGACACGACTGAGCAACTGAACTGACTGACTGACCCAGGTGATGCTAGTGGCAAAGAACCCACCTGCCAGTGCAGGAGATGCAAGAGACACGGGTTCGATCCCTGGGTTGGCAAGATCCCCTAGAGGAGGGCATGGCAACCCACTCCAGTATTCTTGCCTGGAGAATCCCATGGACAGAGGAGCCTGACGGGCTATGGTTCATGGGATCACAAAGAGTCAAACACGACTGAATTGACTTATCACACATTATTAAAATTAAGTTCAACTATTCCTGCATAATTTTTTAATGTGACTGGAAAAATTTTTTAAAAACGTGGCTCATATTTCTATTGGACAGGTCAGATCTCTGTGAAGGAAAGTCTAAAAGGCTCTCATTGAATATAGGTATCGATATACTTAAGACTTGTACTTTCTTAGATATTACTTTCACTATCGTTTTAGAAAATACAAAGATTAGTAATATGCTTTTTTTGGTCTTAATGTAACTTTTGCTTTTATTAAAAAAAATTCAAGAATCATGTTGAAAGGCCCATTATGTTTCCACAGCCCATTAACTTTTATTTATTTATTTTTGTTGAGTCCTGGCATAGCTCATGAATCACAGGAGAAGAATTTTCAGTAAGAGAGCCTTTTAGGCACCATTCAGCACAGCTAAACCGAAAAAAGTCATCCCAAACTACCTACAGAGTTACCTGAAACTTGATGATGTCAGAAACTTCCCAGTCCAGCTCCCAGGGAAGTGTGGGTTCACCTCTGGAGCCCAGCCTTGTGTGTGCATGGCATGGTCTGGGTGGTGGTACTGCTGGAGGGCTGTCTCTGTCGGGCACACCTCCAAGGGAAGCAGACCAACACCTCCCATGGCACAGGGTGCCCTCCTTAGCAGGAGGCTGAGTTAGATGAGTTGATGAATTGATGAGTTAGTTGAGTTAGATGAGTTGCCCAGCTCCTCATCTTTACCAGGTGTCCTCAACCATGCTGGGGCCAATGCTGGGGTTGGGGAGCCAGAGACTTTCTGGAGGACACACTTAAAGGGACAGAGACTTGAAGGATGGGGGGCCAAGAGGGAAGTGGATTAGGTGACATCCCTGGTGGTCCAGTGGTTAAGAATCTACTTTGCAACACAGGGGATGCAGGTTTGATCCCTGGTTGGGGAACTAAGATCCCACATGCTGCAGGGCAGCTAAAACGTGTGCACAGCAGCTCCTGAGCCCCATGCACTCTGGAGCCCCCATGCCACAACTAGAGGGTCCATGCTGCTGCAAGGAAAGATCCCGCATGATGCAAGGAAGGTCCCAAGTACCGCAACTAAGATCAGACGCGGCCACCAAATAATAATAATAACAGACTGGGTTGGTAGACTGATTTCTTTCTTGTCAAGCCTTGATTTATGGTGTTGACCAGCCTAAGAAGGACAAGAGGAAGAAGACAAGAAACTCCAGGCAAGAGGACTAGGAGCTAGCGAAGTAATGAAGAGATGGGCGGGAACAGGGCCCTGGAAGGGGAGGAGCCAGGGGCGGGGACAGGAAGTGAAGGAAGCCTGGATAGAAGCTTGAGGGCTTGATGCAAGGGGATGGGAGGATGGTGCTGTGCTTCAAGAGGAAGAATTGCCCTATCGTATCTTTGACGCTCTTTGAAGGAAGACAGCAGGCTGAGGAATCTGAGGAAACTAATTTCCTATAGGCTGAATATCCTAAGATCAACCATCTCTGGGTTTCAGACGTGTTTTCATGTCTTTGCAGGATGAATTGGATCTCACCGACAAAAACCGGGAGGCTGTATTTGCACTGCCCCCTGAGAAGAAATGGCAGATCTACTGCAGCAAGAAGAAGGTACCCTCTCTGACCCCTTCCACTGCCGCGCAGGGTCCACAGCACGGGCAGCCCTTGCTTCCACGCTTGCTCATTCATTTCGCAAACCTTTGTTCCACACCAGCATCATTCCATTCTAGGTGTCGGAGGAACAACAGTGAATGAATCAGGACAGAAATAATCCCTGCTCTCATGGAGCTTACACGCAGAGGGTTAGGGTTCTGTTCTTCTGGGCTCCAGGAGGGGTGCCGGGTCAGGGAGATGCATGATGACAAGTCCAGATTCCCTTTCCGTGGCTGTGCGCACGCAGGGAGGGCGCGCCACCCTGGGCGGTACCCAGGGGGCAGCTCTGTTGGAAGGACTGGTTTGGGGGAAGTGAATGGCCTCTGCTGGATCTTTAGCCTGGGCCGTGTCCCGGGCTGTGTCCCTGTTCCAGGGCAGCGCGCAGGTCAGGGACACACATCAGTCTCTGCTCTCCCCGCCCGCCCCGCCCCTTCATTAAAAGGCGTCAGTCTCCTGACTGCGGGTCCTCCCTAGCAGGGTGTACAGGGCTGCAGTCAGGACTGAGCTGGGCTTTCTCTCTCCCCTCCACTTTCTCAGTGGCTGTGCTTTCTTCTCCCTTCTTCCCCCTCTCTGCCTTTCTCACCTCATCTCTTTCTGAGTCTCTCTCACCTCCTTTCTGTTGGGTTGGCCATAAGGTTCATTCTGGGTTTTCCCACAATGTCTTATAGAAAAACTCAAACTTTTGGGCCAACCCAATGTTTTAGCCTGTCTGTTTCTTTCGCTCTATTTTTCTTTCCTTGGCCCACTTTCCTCCCCATCCCTCCGCCCTCTCATCTCCCAGACTTGCAGCTTCATCCCTTCACTTCAACGTACAGGTGTTTGGGAGTCGGGGCCTGTTATTCCAGCACCCAAAGGCTTAGAAGTCTCCCTCCCGGGAGAAGATGGGCAGGTCTGGGGCAGTGTGAGACTGCTTATCCTTCATGCTCCCTGAAGCTCATTTTGGCTCTTCTCTTAGTCTTCTTGCTCGGGATATTTGTTCCATCCTAGGCTCCATACTGGGCCAGACCGAGCTTATAAAGTTGGTCACTCTTCTAGAATTGGAAGGGACTGAGGAGCAACCCAGCCCAGTTTTTTATTCTACACAGGACACAAGGAAGGCCTGGAGGGGTGATGGCCTCACCTAGAGTTGCCTGCCAGCATGACCAGTGGCTGCGCTGACGCTGGAATGCCGGCCTGCTGAGAGCCTGCAGGCTCTGCGAGTCACGTCTAGTGTGGTCAAGGCATTTATTAAGCAGCTGCAGAATACCATGCTCTGTGTCCAGGAGTCTCATTATGAGGACAGCAGATCTTTAAAAAACTCACACTATAGAAATAAAGAAGGAAAGGAGGAGAAAATGAATTCCAGGAGTAATTCATCTTCTCTCGTGATTCCCCACTTTCCAAATTGATTTATGATGGAGGTCCCTGATGTTGATTCCTTATGAAGCTAACATAAAAATGCACTAAAATGTAAGGACACTTCTCACCACCTTCCAGACCAGACTGTGTCATCTCCCAATACAGTTTCCCACTCCCCATCTTTCCACATGGCACTTCCTCTGCCTGTAACACTCTTGCCTTGTCTCAGCCTCAGTAATCTTGAGTAACTCAGCTCAGTCCTCTCAGACCCCCACCCTATCTTCCCCATTAGCCTTCTGTGTTAGATGACCCCCACCCTGGTTTCCAGCGCCCACAGTGGACAGTCCTACCACAGAGCAGTGGTCATCCTGCCTCTGGTATTAGACAGGCTATTATATGGATGGCTTTTTGTTCAGTACTTTCAGGGCTCATAGCAGTGATTGGCATGGAGTAGGTGCTCATTAAATGCATGTGGAGTGGCTAAATGGGAAGCCAGTGAAGGCAGGAAAGTGTGTGTTTCATGATATGTTTGTTTATGTGCTGTGATCCCCTCTGTAAGGCAGAAGCTAGAATTTGGGGGCTTCGGTTACGGGAGCCTTGTGGCTTTAGGCATACAGCCAGGTGAAGTCACAAAGACCCAATCAAAGCAGGTTTCTCACTGATCTAAAATTTTAAGATTTAAGAAATTTAAAATCTTGGATTTTAAGAAACAAAATCATGAAACCCAAGTGGATGGGACTGAAAGATGCAGGGCAAAGTCCAGGCTGGCTGGCAGGCAGGTGGTCCATCAGGAAGGTTCTTGAGGAGGTAAATGTTTCATGCTAATTTGAAAGCAGGAAATTGGTAGAAAGCCAATAAAGGGGAGCATCCAAACGGGACAGAGACAGGAAGCAGGAGGGAGTGTGAAGAGCAGACCCACTGGCCGGAGAAGGGGTCTGAATTTTCAATCAGCGTCAATGCTTGTCCAGTTCCCATCATTCCTGCCCACCCCTGGGGAGGAGTTGAGGCTTTCTTTTGGGACCTGAGGACTGGGTCCGATCTGGGTTCTGCCTTCCAGCTGCACAGACCCCATCCCCCACCCCCTTTCCAAAACCCAGGACCTTGGGGCGGGGTGCAGATCTCTCTCTCCTTTTTTAAAGTTACAATTTATTGAGCACCTACTCTATGCCAGGCACTACACCAAATGCTTAATATCAATCAATATTTTCCAAAACTAAGTTTTTTTAAAGGTCCAGACTGTCACAGACTGATACTATTTTATAAAACATAGTGAGAATGATATCAGAAAAATGAAGTTTGAAAAAGTAGATGTACAAAGTACAAGTGCACATTTTCATTAGATTCAACAGACTGAAAGTCGTATTTCATTAAATGGAGTCAGAACAAGTATGACGGGGAAAAAAATAAAGTATTTTTAACCATATATATTGTTCATTGAAAGTGTATATACCTGCATGGTTTCTGCCCATGTCATTATCTGGTCCTGAGGTTCAGATGTTCATGATCTGCGTCTTGCTGGGGAAGAAGTAGAAGCCTAGGGAGCTTCTGTGACTCCCTCAAAGTCACCCCGTCTAGGCGGGGCTGGGAGATGAACCTGAATGCTGACGTGGAATGAAGCTCAGGACTCCAGACCGTGGGCCTGTCTTGCCGGGTGGTCCATACAACCCTTCCTCTTGTTCTAGGAGCAGGAGGACCCCAACAAGCTGGCGACCAGCTGGCCTGACTACTACATTGACCGCATCAACTCCATGGCCGCGGTGAGCCTTGCGCCTGTCCTGCCCCGGCCCCACCTGGAAGGGCTCCAAGGGGAGTGGGCCTCATGTTCCCCTGCAGCCCACATCTGGGGATCAGCAGCTTTCCAGTTATTCCCAAGATTGTATCATGACCCCTCCCTCCCCTGTGTGACTTTATAGAGTCCCCAAACTATTGAAACAGTGATTAATGATGTGTAGATCACCCAGGCTTGAGAAACAGGCTAATCATTCTCCCCATTTTACAGATGAGGAAAGTGAAGCCCAGGACTGGAACCTGGGTCTTCTCAGAGCCTGACACTCTTGTCTCAGTAAACCATTTGGTGGGGCCTTACCCCTCCTGAGGCGAGGGTGGCCCCTGGTTCACAGGCAGGCTGGGGGTGCAGGGAGCTGGGAGACAGGCAGCCCAGCGCGACCTCTGCCGCTTTCTCTGACCTCAGATGCAGAGTCTGTACGCATTTGATGAGGAGGAGACGGAGATGAGGAACCAAGTCGTGGAAGACCTGAAGACTGCCCTCCGGACACAGCCTATGAGGTGATGCCCCTTCCCTTGCTTCCTCTTACATCCCTCCCCCAGTGGGCCCCTCAGCTTCTCGAAGCTTCACACAGAGGTCTGCTCCCATCCCAGGCTCCTTGGGACACACTCTCAGCATCCCCTTGGGCTTACTTTACCCTCTTTCACATCTGGGCTCCCACTTCCCCCTCTCTCTCTGAGGAGTTGGGATGCTTCCAGAAGATGAGCATGTTGGGGAGGAGAGATGAACATAGGAAGATGGGGTAAACCTCTGGTCCAGAGGTGGGCCTACGGGCAAGGAGCTCAAGAGCTCTGAGAAGGGAAGAGCCCCACCAGGGAGGTGAGAGTGGGTGAGAAATACTCTAGCCACTAGAGGGCGATGTGCTGTCTCCAGTTGAGATTTCTCCATCGAGCGTGGGAGCAGGCAAGGAAGCAGGTGGTGGCTGTCTCCAGGGCTGAAAAGCACCTCTCCCTGCGTCCCAGGCCACATTGGGAAAGGGCCCAAGAGAGCCACAGGCTCCTGTCGTGTCTGGCAATGGGCTCATTCCAGCTTAGGGGAGGCAACTGTTAAATTTTCAGCAGTTTTGCAAGCTGCTTGTTAAAACTATGATTAAAATGTAAATTATATCAACTCATGATTTAAAAAATGATATAAAAACCAAAGGTAATTAAGAACTTGAAACTTATCACTCCTTAACTACCTGATGATTTGACGGCATTTTCCTACACACTGTCACGCGTGCCCACTGAAATTGCACCCGTTGTGTGTGCCTGGTGGGAATCTGTGAATGCTACATGTCTTCCCAGCTCCACGTTCAGTGGCATCACATGACTAGCTTGAAGTCAGCTGTGCTGGGAGCATTTATACCATGGAAATTGGCAAACAGCACAAGTCAGGCCTGTTTCTTTCTCCAGAGGGCCAGTTGTTAACAACACACGAGTCTGCCTGTGTGTGTGTGTGCGTGGTCTGGGCTGACCTTTCTGCCCCAGGAGCCTGGAAGCGGAGCCTCAAGGAGAACAGGGGCTCCCTAACCCCTGCTTGTTGCTCAGGTGGGGATGGGGTCTGATTTAGAAAGGGGATACAGGAAGGTTGAGAAAGTCAGCAAGTAGAAGGGTTGAGGGGATGTTGCCCCTCATCTCCCACTTCCATTTGTTTTTCTTTCTCTTAATCAAATTCTGATGACAAATGTCACACATAGTCATAGTGGAAATTTTGTGGGATACATAAAAGTGTATAATAGAAAAAAGTAAATGATACCTATTTTTAGCAACTTAATGCATTCTATTTTTCTAAGTATATTTATATAATCATGTGAAACACAGATGCCCTTGGAATCAAATGTATTCATTATATAGAGTGCTTCCCTCAGCTTCATTTATGGCATGTCCTCAGATCATTAATTATTGTTCTACTAAATCAAGGGTTTTAAGCCTCTGTGTGTGTGTGTATGCACACATGTGTGCCATGGATGACTTTGGTACCCAGGTGAAACCTATTGACTGCTTATTAGTATGATGTTTCTAAGTAATAAAGTAGATAGTAGGTAAGGTTTAAAAATGGACCAGTTAAATTGAAATACAGCCACCAAATTTTAAACATTTGTGAGATAGCAGTAAATGTACTGCTTTATGCCTTAAATAAAAAGAACTAGCAACCACCATAATTTTGAAGTGCTGATGAGTGGAAATGATATTTTGAGATATCTGTAACAGCTGCAATTTGAGATGAAAACAGCTGTGATTTCTTTGAGTGAGAAAGTCAGAAATTCTGGTAATGTCACTATATTTTATTGCTTACCTTCATCATTGAAAGAAATGCTAAATTCAAGGTTGCTGCTACTGCTAAGTTGTTTCAGTCGTGTCCGACTCTGTGTGACGCCGTAGACGGCAGCCCACCAGGCTCCCCCGTCCCTGGGATTCTCCAGGCAAGAATACTGGAGTGGGTTGCCATTTCCTTCCCCAATGCATGAAAGTGAAAAGTGAAAGTGAAGTCGCTCAGTCATGTCTGACTCCTAGTGACCCCATGGACTGCAGCCTACCAGGCTCCTCTGTCCATGGGATTCTCCAGGCAAGAGTACTGGAGTGGGGTGCCATTGCCTTCTCCGAAATTCAAGGTAGAGATTACCAAAAAAGTGTATTTTTTGTTTCCCATGGAAGTTGATTAGCCATAGACCCCTTAGGGGAACACGTATTCCAGGTTAAGAACTCCTGCACGAAATGGTTTTTAGTGTTTTTTGCTAACATTTAAGCTAACTCAGATGTTTTCTTAAGGATCTCTTAAAGAGTGCCTTCCCCAGCCTTGATCCCTCGATGCAGTGACTCTGATGGCTTCCCTCTCTGGAAGTCTTCCTTGTCTGCTTGTAATTCTCTTCATTCCTAACCTCACTGGTGATGAATCTTCAGGTTTAACAGCCATGATAATTATCCTAATAATTATCATAATCATCCCTTTCACGTATATACCTTCATAGTTATGTCACTGACAGTCAGTAATGTGCAAATGCACAGTATTTAAAATGCAAACAAGACGTGAGTCCCTTGTGGGGTGGTAAGGATTTTAGAGCTTTGTTGTCGTTCAGTTGTTAAGTGATGTCCAACTCTTTGTGACCTCATAAACTGCAGCACTCCAGGCTTCCCTGTCCTTCACTATCCCCCAGAGTTTGCTCAAACTTATGTCCAACCATCTCATCTTCTGTCACCCCTTCTCTTGCCCTCAATCCTTCCCAGCATCAAAGTCTTTTCCAAAGAGTTGGCTCTTCACATCAGGTGGCCAAAGTATTGGAGCTTCAGCATCATTTTTTCTAATGAATATTCAGGATTGATTTCCTTTAGGATTGGCTGGTTTGATCTCCTTGCAGTCCAAGGGGCTCTTTAAAAGTCTTCACCAGCAGCACAGTTCTAAAGCATAAGCTCTTCAGTGCTTTGAAAGTGAAAGTGTTAGTTGCTCAGTCACGTCCGACTCTTTGCAACCCTGTGGACTGTAGCCTGCCAGGCTCTTCTGTCCATGGGATTCTCCAGGCAAGAATACTGGAGTGGGTTGCCATTTCCTTCTCCAGCAGATCTTCCTTACCCAGGAATCGAACCCAGGTCTCCTGCATTGCAGGTAGACTCTTTACTCTCTGAGCCATCAGGGAAGCCCTAATAAGTTGACCATATAGCAACCACGGAGGGATTAGTACTTTAGATAAACTTTATAAATGAACCAAATGGCTTCTGTAGGTGGGACACAGTGGTCCCTAGATAAGGGGTAGCTAGTTGCAAAATGCAGACAGAATAATATGCAAATGCAGGATACCTGTTTGGCTGACGGTTCTGGTCTGGGCAGGTTTGTGACCCGCTTCATCGAGTTGGAGGGCTTGACCTGTCTGCTGAACTTCCTCCGGAGCATGGACCACGCCACCTGCGAGAGCCGCATCCACACCTCCCTCATTGGCTGCATCAAGGCGCTGATGAACAACTCGCAGGGGCGGGCGCACGTGCTGGCGCAGCCCGAGGCCATCAGCACCATCGCCCAGAGCCTGCGCACGGAGAACAGCAAGACCAAGGTGGCCGTGCTGGAGATCCTGGGCGCTGTGTGCCTGGTGCCCGGCGGCCACAAGAAGGTGCTGCAGGCCATGCTCCACTACCAGGTGTACGCGGCTGAGCGGACGCGCTTCCAGGTGAGGGCCTGGCGGAGGGCCTGTGTAAGAAGCCCCGAGCGCCCTTAAGAGAGCGGGGTTTGGCTGGGATAATGCACTCTTACCTAGACCATGGGTTCCTAGAGGCTAGGACATTGCTCTGCTTTATTTTTGTGGCTCTACAAGTCTGAGCCCAGTACCTGGCTCAGATAGTGGCTCCATCAAGAATTATTGAATTGCATGCCATTGCTCGAATCAAGATTTTAGGCCTCAGAACTTCCCTGGTGGTCCAGTGGTTAAGACTCTGCACTTCCACTGTAGGGACACTGGTTCAGTCCTTAGTCAGGGAACTAAGATCCCACATGCTGCTCGGTGTGGCCAGGTGAAATAAAAGGTGTTAGGCCTAAGCCTGGACCAGTGCCTACTTTGGGGACACTGGGACCAGTCCCAGGAGCTCAGGCCATACTAGTGTCTTTTCTTCTCCCTGACTGCTCCAGTAAAGAGACAGACAAGAAGTATAGTGTCTTGGTACAGAGTAAGTCTCAATAGATGTGACCTCTCATCACAAAATTTATGGTTTGCCCACCAGAATTGACTACATGCTTATTCTGTCATCAAACATTTTAAAGCACCCACTCTGTTTGGAAAGTGACCCTGGACCCTTTGCAGAATATACAGAGGAGATGAAAGGTAGTGACCATGCTATTAAAGAGCTGAGAGTGAATACAGTTACTCTCTGTATCCTCTGGGGTTCCTCCTCCAGGACCCTCATGGGTACCAAAATCTATGCATCCTCAAATCTCTTACAGTTGTGCAGTATTTGCGTATAACCTATGCAATCCTTCTGTATACTTTAAGTCATCTCTGGATTACTTATAATACCTACTGTAATGTAAATGCTCTGTAAATAACTGTAAATAAAATATAAATGCTATGTAAACAGTTGCCAGTGCACAGCAAATTCAAATTTTGCTTTTTGAATCTTTCTGAAATATAAAATATATATGTATATATTTATGTTTTAATGTGGGGTTGGTTGAACCCATGGATATGGAGGGCTGATGAGCTATAAACAGCTGTAAAGTGCTGAAACAGCATTTTGGCATCACCCAGCAAAATAGAGCAAGTCCCCAGGGCTGAGTGGGAGAGGAATAAGGCAGGACTGGGGCTGAGATGTGGAGAGGCAAAGGACGCTTCTTGGAAAAGGTGAGCTTAAAGAACGTTCGAGATGAGTTGGATAGATTGGGTACAGAGAATGAATGCAGCATTCTGGGTGGTTGGAACAGTGGGAGCAAAGGTGTGAGTCTGGACCTGTAGGATCCTGATCCCTCCCTTCTTTTCGGTCCTGCCTTTCCATCCAGACCCTCCTGAACGAGCTGGACCGGAGTCTGGGCCGATACCGGGATGAAGTGAACCTGAAAACAGCCATCATGTCCTTCATCAACGCTGTCCTCAATGCTGGCGCCGGAGAGGTGAGGCCTCTCCTCCGTGTCCTTGCTGTGCTCTGACTTTCTGGCCCTGGGAACAGGGCGTGAGTGCTGCCTGGGGAAGTGGCGGAGGGTCGGTGTGGCTGCCACAGCCGTTATTGTATCTTGGATTGTCTGTATCATGTCTTGCCTCCTGCACTAGACACCAAGAAAGAGGGGCTCCTGGGGAGCTTCCTGCATGGGTGGCATCATGGATTATGTGTGCCATGGTCAAAACCCAAGCTTGTCTGGCTGATGATGGCTTAGGATGGCGGGGGATCATTTATAGGAGGAGGACAAGTGTTGGCCCTTCTTTTTAAAGCTTTCTAAAGACCTGTTTCTGGACTGATTTCTGAGTTAGCCAGTCATAGTCTTCTAGCATCTTCTGTTAGGATGTGTGACTTCTGATTTTCCTTCAGAATGGGATCAGAAATGGGATTCCCAGACTATAAAAATAGCAAAAATGGAAGATGAACTTGAAGAGCAGATGAACTCCCCAAATTCTAAGGCAGCCTTGGTGAAGGTCAGCTTGTTAAAGGTCAAAAGGGGGAACTTAATGATCTCTGCTTTCCCCTGTTTTCTGCCAGCATACTTTTTTTTTTTTCCATCCCATCCTGATGACCTGACTTAGGTGAGGTAGGTTGAGGGAATAACCTGTCCCTAAGATGCTGACATCACCTGGGTCAGTACCAGCTATTTATCCTGACATCTGTTCTGATTAGTTGCTAACCATATCTCATTAGGTAGTTTTTATGAATATCATTCTTTTAGGTAGATAATGTTATGCCCATTTAACTGATGAGAAAACTAAGCCTTCTGCAGAGTCACAAAACTGGTAAGTGACAGAGCAGGGATTGGAACCAAGATCTGTCTGGTTCCAAGGCGTGTGCTCTGTATCTTCAGCACTGCTCTTTGAGGCCAAAAAAAGCTGGTGAAGGATTTAAAGGAAGTGAGGCAGGAGAGGTGAAGTGCGTGACTAACAGGTGAAAGGGTGTCTCCTCCCACCCCTCCTTGCTGCTCTGGGACCTGAAGCAGCTCCGATGCATTTGCTGCTGGGGATGTGGTGGAACTGGAGTGGCCGTGAGGGGACCACTGGGGGACTCTTGCAGAAATGGAGACCAGCCGGTGAGCCTAGTACCCCCTTGGTGACCCCCAGGATAATCTGGAGTTCCGCCTGCATCTGCGGTATGAGTTCCTGATGCTGGGGATACAGCCCGTGATTGACAAACTCCGGCAGCACGAGAATGCCATCCTGGACAAGTAAGGCCCAAGCCACCCATTCCTACCACAAACCTATGGGGAAGGCGCCTCAGTGGGGGATGGTCGAGACCCTCAGAGAGGCTTCTGTTCCCTGGGAGACCACCTGCCACACCCAGCATCAGTTCAGGAGCAGCTCTGGGTCTGGGGGAAAGGTGGATGATGGCTCTCTCACCCCCTTGTCCCACATCACCTATGTCCCCTCCTGGCCTCCTCGCCAACCTCCTGTCTCATCTCTGATGTTAGAGGCAGGTGGACCCAGTGGTCCTCTGCCGTGGCAGTACCAATCCTGGGGGGAATTTGGAAATATAGGGGTGTTCTTCGGTTTTCAAACTGGCTGGGGGAGGCACTACTTGCATTGGTTGTAGGGAGCCAGGAATGCCCAACATCCACCGTGCCCTCCTGCTCAGCAGAGACCCGCCCCTCAAGGTGCAAGCCATCAAGGCCTTTGTTGACTAAAGAGCACAATGACGCTCCTGTGTATCACCAGTGGGCCCCTCTGGTCCACCCCCTTCACACAGGCTATTTTATTACACTAGGTCTTAAGGGAGAGCGGGTGGGTGGATGGATCCTTTTGCAGTGGAGTGGAGGAGGGGATGGGGCAAAAAATGGCAGATTGGCTTTGAGTGGAGACCTAGGATGGTCTGAGAACACTGGGGAAGGTCAACCTAGGGCAGTGATCCTTGAATGTGGGTGATTTCAGCCCCCCTCCCAACCCAGGGGACATCTGGCAGCACCTGGAGACATTTTTGGTCATCACAACTCAAAGTGGAGGGTGCTGCAGGCATCTGGTGGTAGAGGTCAGGGATGCTGGTACATGTCCTTCAACTCACAGGTCCACCTCCCCACACAGAGTCAGGGATGATCCAGCCGCAAATGTCAACCTGGGAAAGCCTGATTGAAGGTCATGGGACCCTGGGTTGGCCTCTCCAGGGACAGGCATGAGATCCTATAAAGGATGAGAGTGTTGACTTACAGGAAGCTAACTTCTTTCTCATTTTGCCTTGGCCTCATTTGCATGAAGCCTTCAGATTTAGTCATTTCAGAGGCTTACAGGGGCTGTAACCCTCACCCAGCGCTGACCTGGCGGTCATGTCTACTTCCTCTATCCCCCCATCCCGTCTAGGCATTTGGACTTCTTCGAGATGGTCCGGAATGAGGATGACTTGGAGCTGGCCCGGAGGTTTGACATGGTGAGAAGCCTGCAAAGGCGGGATGACTGCAGTGGGTCCTGACTCCTGTGCTGTGTGTTAGCCTGGTTCCCTGGTGGTGCCACCGTGGCCGGGTCTCACTTCTGGAGCCCTGGCACTATAGTGGCTGTACAGGGCCTCGCCTTAAACTGGGAGAGCATCTCCCCTGGAGGAGACTGCAACCCCCAAAGGAAGGAGAGACAGTTCTTACACACGGCTACCCTCGAATGCCTCCTCTGGGATGACTTTCTCCCTGTCTTCCAGTAATCTGAGTCACCTTTCCCCATTGCTAACCTGATCCTGCTTAGCAAACAAAATCATTTCCCTGTGAGCCTTGGTAACCCTGAAAATACACACACCTGCTGCTTTAATATGGTGCTAGAAAATCCCTGTCCAAATAGAGACCTACTTTGGGCTGGTGCTTCAGTGGCCAAGCACCATCCTTTTCGATTCTAAAAAGAGCCCCAGATATAAAGAGAAGGATACCAATGTTCCAGAGGACCAGCGGCTTCTTGCTGTCACACAACTGCAGAGTTGTTCTGGCGTTTGCACCCAGGCTGTGGATCTAGGCCACGTGCTCCTGGAGTCAGCCAGACCCTGCTTCCTCCACTTAGTTTGAATCAGTAGTTCTCAACCAGGGGCGCATCTACAATGTTTAGAGATGTTCTTAGCTGTCACATCAGGTGTGAGGAGGATGCCCCTGCATCTGGTAGATGTAGGGCTAAGATGCTGCTAAGTCATCTGCAGTGAACAGGGCAGCCCCTCACCCCCACCGATAAAGAACCATCTAGTTCAAGATGCTGGTGGTGCCAAGGCTGGGGAACCCTGGTTTATATAATTAGCACATCTCTCTCCTCCTTTTCTCTGCCCTTCTCTTTTTTTAAGTCTGGACCAGAGGCAGGGAAGGAATGCTGTCCTGTAGGATGGGGCTCAGTGGATGGAAACAGGGTCGTCTCCCCCTCTCTTCTCTTCCCCTGCTCCTTCCCCTCCCCTCGCCCCATTCACTGTGCCCCCCACACCCTCAGGTCCACATTGACACCAAGAGTGCTTCCCAGATGTTTGAGCTGATCCACAAGAAGCTGAAGCACACGGAGGCCTACCCATGTCTGCTGTCCGTCCTGCATCACTGCCTACAGATGCCCTGTGAGTAGCACCCTGCCCTTGGCCAGTCTGAGCCCTTGGTCCGGGGCATCTTGAGACAAGGTATCAGAAGCTCCCAGGGTAGGGGTGTCTCCCCCTGTCTCCCTCCTGGCCCAGTTGTACCCCAGTTCCCAGGAGGTCGGACTGGAAGACTCAGGCCGCTACTCTACCTGTCCTCCTTGGAGTCAGGACTTCCACTGTCCCCAGCACAGGGGCTGAGGATTCAGCCCTGAGCAATGCCAACATCCTGGACCAACAAGCAGAACTTGATCCCTGCTAAGTCAAACAGCCCTGACTGCCAGCTCGTGGCAGCGTTGTGATGGGCCTTCTCGGGGCGTTCCAGAAAGAAGTTTCATGCTTGCCGGAGCAGTGCAGCTGCGGAGTGGAGGTTGTGGCAATCACGTGAAAGCAAACTCGTTGCTTTGTTTGTTTTTAAAGATTTTATCAACTCTTCCATCTAACCCTTGCTGGCTCCCACCCTAGCACCCTTGTTCCTGCCTCACTTTACAAATACCAAATGACCGTGTCTATAGGAGCAGGTGCTAAATTCTTAAGATCCAGGTGTGTGCAGTGACCAAATAAATTATGCAGAGTTACTAGTAGCCACCCCAGTGTGCGATCTGAAATGAGTTGGAGCTGTACCATTTGGTGTTTAAGCTCTTCATAAAGCAGCAGATTTGGAAACTGGCATGGACCAAAAAAATGGTCAACCTAGATGGACTCTCTTTAGCGGTGGTGATGATGTTGGTGTTGGTAATCAAGGTAGTGGTGAAAACTACAATTGATTGTTGCCCACTCAGGGCTGCATCGGAGAAGGCAATGGCACCCACTCCAGTACTCACGCCTGGAAAATCCCATGGACGGAGGAGCCTGGTAGGCTGCAGTCCATGGGGTCGCTAAGAGTTGGACACGACTGAGTGACTTCACTTTCACTTTTCACTTTCATGCATTGGAGAAGGAAATGGCAACCCACTCCAGTGTTCTTGCCTGGAGAATCCCAGGGGCAGGAGAGCCTGGTGGGCTGCCGTCTATGGGGTCGCACAGAGTCGGACACGACTGAAGTGACTTAGCAGTAGCAGCAGGGCTGGGTGTGATGGGAGATTTATATAGTATCTCTAAATCTCAAAATGGCTTAAGGCATGTGTTTTATTATCTACATCCTTACAGTGAGGGAGCCTGAGAATCAGACAGTCTTTACATATGAAAGAATTTTGTTTCTTTGAAGTCAGGACTTAATTTTTAAATTTTTTAAGAGGAATTTTTTTTTCAAAAATATTTATTTGGCTGTACTGGGTCTTAGTTGCAGCATGCAGGATCAAGTTCCCTGACCAATAATTGAACCCAGGGCCCGCCTGCCCCCATTGGGAGCATGGAGTCTTAGCCACTGGACCACCAGGGAAGTCCCCAGGGATCAGGGCTTTAGATGAATCACGTTCTACTTCTGTGAACACAGGCTTTACCCTGTGAAAGGAAATGGAAGACATTATCATTTTGCAGTGCACGTGTCAGTGGAGGGATGGGAAGATGGACAGAGTGGCCTGGACCAGGAAGCTGCCAGTTCTCCAAAACCCAGTCTAGAAGGTCTTGGTGAAAGACTTGAGAATTCTGACTTCTGCTCCCATGAGTGTTTGGTACTCCAAGGGCATTGTGAATGGGTCCCCCTAGTCTGCCTCAAAATGGAGCTGTGCAGACGTGACCTTCCTCCTTGTAGGCATTATGGTCTGCCTTTGAGGTTAGGATCTTGCTGCTTGACCCCCACCTTGGTGGTCAGTAGAAACACAGTACTTGGATTACGAACCCAGGAAGAGGAGCCTGTGGCGATCCCATGAAAAGAAAGTCCTTCTCCAGCCAGACTAAGTTAGGGCAGATGGCAGTAGGGCCCTGTAGAAATAGGCACAACCCACTCAATGCCTTTGCCTTCACAGTTCAGGGTCACCTTCACCGAGAAATCTGCCTGGATTCCAAGACTGCTTCTCCAGCCCATTCTGACCCCCCCTCTCAGTACACACCTGTAATTATTTTCATTCCTGTAGGACAATAGCATTGATAAACCTAGAGCCTTTGCTTTTTTAAAAAAGTTTCCCTAGAGACTTCATTATTCGGCATGTAATATTTGGAGCAGATTTACTTTCTTGAATGTGCTTTTCTAAGATAATTGTTAAAAAAAAAAAAAAAGCAATTTGCTTTCCTAAGGCATGGGATGCTCAGGGTACCAACAGGGAAGAAGGCAGCCAGAAAGCATTTCAGGGAGTAGAGAAATATATCTAGAGGGTTGACACATTCATAAAAGGTCAGTTGCAGATCAGCAAAAAATGATAGGATTTATGAGCCTTCATTATCAGCAATCACATTTCCTCCTCCATCATCCGGGGAGCTTGCTGAGGAGCTTGCTTTCTTCCCCAGCCTGGCCCCAGGCGGTGACCCTAGGGCAGGGCCCCAGCGGGCTCTGCAGCTCAGTCAAGATAGTATGTCTGTCGTCCTGCAGACAAGCGAAACGGTGGCTACTTCCAGCAGTGGCAGCTCCTGGACCGCATCCTGCAGCAGATTGTCCTCCAGGACGAGAGGGGCGTGGATCCTGACCAGGCTCCCTTGGAGAACTTCAATGTCAAGAACATCGTCAACATGTGAGCAGTGGCCATCCCTTACCTGTCTTCATCTTCCTTCCCCATCTCTCTCCTCCTTGGCGTCTCACCAACAAAATCTCAGCTCCCTCTCGCAAAGCCAGACAGGGCTCCAGATGGGCCCTGGGCCAAAGCATCCAATAGAACTGCCTGAGATAGCAGAAATGGTCTCTATGCACACTGTCTAAACGTGGCCCCTGGGTGCTTGACCCATGGTTTGTGTGACTGAGAAACTGAGTTTTACGTTTTATTTCGTTTTCTTTAAGTCCATGGGGTCGCTGAGGGTCGGACACGACTGAGCGACTTCACTTTCCCTTTTCCCTTTCATGCATTGGAGAAAGAAATGGTAACCCACTCCAGTGTTCTTACCTGGAGAATCCCAGGGACGGGGGAGCCTGGTGGGCTGCCATCTATGGGGTCACACAGAGTCGGACACGACTGAAGTGACTTAGCAGCAGCAGCAGCCATGTAACATGTGGCTGGTGACCACCATATTGGATAGTAGAGGTTTACAGAGGGTGCTTACCGCTCCCCATGATCCACGTGCATGGAGTGGATTGAGGGAGACGACAGTGTAACGCGGAGGAAGAGTCAGCAACCTATGGCTGTGGGCTAGCCCCCATCCTCCAGTTTGTTTTGTGTGGTCCATGAGCTAAGAGTAGTTTTACATTTTAAAAGAGTTGTTAAAATCACGCAGAAGACGCTGCAGCAGAGACCTCACATATGAAACCTAAAATAGTTACTCTGGCCCTTTAGAGATGGTCTGCCGACCACTGAAAATAGAGCATGACAATTGAATTATCGGAAAAGGATGTCGGAGCCTAAGGTCTCTGGCTTATCATCTTTGACTCACCCTGGGTGTAAAGAAACACCAAGAAATGAGTTTACAGTTGCATCAGTTAATAACCAGGCCTCATGTTAACACACTTAGTTTTAATTTTAAATTCTTGCTTTCAGTATCAGTCTGAGTCTGCTGCCCTTAAGGAGGTACATTGGCTCTCAATGATTCATTGTGCTGCATTGCGAAGCCAAGTAGAAAATGATTTTTGAACCGCTCATGCTACTGTTTTCATTTGCACAAACAGCCGGGTGTTAAAGTCAAAATCCTAAGTGGTACGCTGGAAGAACACAGCTAGTAATCCAAAGGCAGCTTTATTAGGAAACCGATTAATTTAATTTTTATTTTATATTGGAGTATAGTTGATTTACAATGTTGTGTTAGTTTCAGGGGTACAGCAGAGTGATTTCATTATACGTAAACATGTATCTATCTATTCTTTTCCAAATTCGTTCCCCATATAGGTTGTTACAGAATACTGAGTGGAGTTCTCTGTGCTATACAGTAAATCCTTGTTGACTGCCTATTTTATATATGGTAGTGTGTAGATGTTAATCCAAAAGACCTAATTTTTCCCCTCATCTTTCCCTTTTGTCAACCTTACGTTTGTTTCTGTGTCTGTGAGTCTGTTTCTGTTTATAAGCTCGTTTGTATCATTTTTTATATTTCACATATAAGTGATATCACATGGTATTTGTCTTTCTCTGCCTGACTTACTTCACTTAGTATGATAATCCCTAGGTCTGTCCATGTTACTATAAATGGCATCATTTCATTCTTTTTTATGGCTGAGTCCTGTTCCATTTTCTATATATACCATATCTTCTTTATCTATTCCTCTGTCGATGGACATTTAGGTTGCTCCATGTCTTGGCTATTATAAATAGTGAAAACAGCTTGATTTTTTATCTTCTGCTTGTTCTTTACACTGTTTAGTGGGGAAGCTTCTCCTCTGCTGAGGATGACAACTCCTCAGGTGCAGTGAACTTTTTGCTGCTTCTTGGACAACAAGAGTCCTAGGCTCACTTTCAGCCACCAATATAGTCAAAGCTGCAAGTAGAAGGGCTAGTCTTAGATGTGAATCAGCATTCTAGATTTGATTCAGCCTTAAATCTCTTTCCTTCCTGGGTTGGAGCTGGAAGCTGCAGTGGGAAGAGTTAGAGAGAGTGTGTGTGTGTGTGTGTGTGTGTGTGAGCGTGATGATTGGCTTCTTTCTCTGTTCCCTTTCTCTTCCAGCCCCTTCTATCCCCTCCTTTCATCTAGCTAACCATTTTCTGACCCCCCACCAGAGGGAGCATGGGGCAGGAAGGAAAAATGGGAAAAGGCCCTGCTTGATCAGGTAACTTAGTGAAGAGGTTTCCTGCTCTCTGGGTTTAGCACATGGATAAAGAGATGATGTATATCCCTGGGGTCTTCAGATGTTCCTTGCTGGGTGCCTCTCACTACAAAACCCTGGTTACTGGCTAAGCCTGTTTTTCCTTTTTCCCTCCAAGCCTGCCTGGTACCATCCCTTCTATCAGACCCTGGTTCAGTGGCTATACAATGCACTGACTCAATGGACATGAGTTTGAGCAAGCTCTGGGAGATGGTGAAGGACAGGGAAGCCTGGCATGCTGCAGTCCATGGGGTCACAAAGAGTCGGACGTGACTGAGGGACTGAACAACAACAGTACACGTAGACTCATGTTGTCAAAGTGTCCACTTTTCTCCCAGGTGCATTTTTTGGATGAGACTTACAACAGCTTCAGCCGAGTTCCTCCATGATGCTCTCTGACTCATGAGCAACCCTCATGCAATCTCTCATACTAACAAATTCTTGGAGTGCCACGGGTGCCAGCCCCCCTCTGGACCTGCCTTGTCTCAGTCCACCATGCCTCCCTCCCAGTAGCAGGGGATGTGGGTCAGACTCTCTGGATGGGTGCAAGGAAGTCACTTCCTCTGGGGGCACTGAAGGAGAGCCTCCCTGTACCCACCCTCCCCAAACCTCCCCACCAAGGGAGGATGGCAATAGCTTGCTCCAGAGAAATCTCTTCGTAAATTATTTCCTCCTTCATACCTTACCCCCTCTTTATTTTATTTTATATTTATTTGTTTATTTGGCTGCTCTGGGACTTAGTTGTGGCATGTGGGATCTAGTTCCCTGACCAGGGATGGAACCCCGGCCCCCTGCATTGAAAGCATGGAGCCTTAACCACCGGACCACCAGGGCAGTCCTTTGTCCTCTGGAGAAGGACACACGTGCATTCACATCCTCTCTTCCCATTTCCTTAACCACTGGACCACTGAGGAAGTCCCTGTTCCCTCTTTGTATCCTTGATCTGGTTGAGGAGGCCAAGAATCATGGATCTGTCTCCTCCATGCTTCCAGATTTACAAAAGGAATGATGATTGGGCTCTCACCTTGAAACTTCACCTCTCATACGTTGATGTATCTGGGTACAGCCCTCATTTAAACCCCACATAATGAGAGTTTGACATGAATAGGGCATATGACTTAGACACCCTCTGCCCACTCACTCTGAGTTGCTGGGGTGAGTGATTTCTCTTGCTGTAACAGACTGGAAGTCTGAACCATGGTAAGGCTGATATTTTGACCTCTCTCAGATGCAAGGACCTACTATTACAAAGGGGTACAAATCATTGTACAACTAGGGGAAACCTGGGACATTGTCCTAGCTTGACAACGAGTTAGCTTCATCTTCTTTATCACAGAGGGGTTGGACTCTAAAGGTGCTTTCACTTTCTCAGCCCACAGAGAGACAGGTGATGAGACCTTGTCAGGGGTGGGACCTGGAAAGACATCTGGAGAGTCAGAACCCTAGCCTCCTAGCTGCACAGATTGGAGATCAGGGCATCAATGGGGGGGACTGGAAGGTGCCATGCCCTCTGGGAAGCTATGAGCCAACAGTCAACAGATCCTTCTCTCAACCCCCTCACCCCAACCTCAGGCTCATCAATGAGAATGAAGTGAAACAGTGGCGAGACCAGGCAGAGAAGTTCCGGAAAGGTGAGGGGCTCTGCCTAAAACCACCACCTGCTCCCCACCCTCCCCTGCCCACCCCAGGATCATCCCATCTCCTACTTTTTTTTTAAGTTTTAAATGTATCATCTTTTTTCTTTCTAAAAAAATTTTTCTTGGCCACATCACAGGGCATGTAGGATCTTAGTTCTCAGACCAGGGATTGAACCCGTGACCCCTGCAGTGGAAGGGTGGAGTCTCAATCATGGGACCACCAGGGAAATCCTTCACCCTTAGGAGAAGAAGGCACACACATTCACGTTCCTTTCTTCTTGTTTCCCCTCCTGTCCCACTTCCACCCTAGAACACGCAGAGCTGGTGAGCAGGCTGGAGAGGAAGGAGCGGGAATGCGAGACCAAGACGCTGGAGAAGGAAGAGATGATGCGGACGCTGAACAAGATGAAGGACAAGCTGGCGCGCGAGTCTCAGGAGCTGCGCCAGGCTCGGGGACAAGTGGCAGAGCTTGTGGCCCAACTCAGTGAAATCTCGGTGCGTGGCCTCTCCTCTCCTTTTGCAGAGTTGAGCTGGGACCTTCAGGTCAGGCGGGGAAAAGTGGGTGTAGGGAGGGACCAAGGAGGAGAGAGAGAGGATCTCAGACCAGGATAGAGGGCACCCTTGTCTGCAAGGTGGGCACCTTTGTGTTAGATGGAAACCATGTTCCTTCCTCCAGGGGAGCAGGAAGCACACCTTGGAAAGCAGAGGGCTGGCTGGGTGTTGGTTCCCTGCCCCACTCACAGCTGGATGCCCTTGTGCAGACCGATCTGTATTATCAGTCTTGCTGTTGCCGGCAATGACTGACTGTCCACTGTCTGTGTTTGACTTGTGGGTGCACCTGTGTGTTCAGGATGTTTAGGTGTCCAGGATGCAGGGCGAGAAAACAGGGCTCAGCTTGTGTGGGAGGTGAGAGCAGACTTTGGGGTCTCGTCTAGAGGGAGAATAGAGTAAGGGAAGGCACAGTGATTAGGGACTTGAAAGGCATCCTCGTTGATGGCTTTGTCTTCCTGATGTCTCTGTTTTCCCCACAGACAGGACCTGTATCTTCCCCACCTCCCCCTGGGGGCCCACTTACCTTGTCTTCCTTGATGACAACCAACGACCTGCCTCCACCCCCGCCCCCTCTTCCGTTCGCCTGCTGCCCCCCACCGCCACCCCCTCCTCTGCCCCCTGGGGGGCCTCCGACTCCCCCCGGCGCCCCACCTTGCTTCAGCATGGGGATGCCCCTCCCCCCAGACCCCTTCCCCAGCAGTGAAGTCCCACTCAGGAAGAAGTGTGTCCCCCAGCCTTCACACCCACTGAAGTCCTTCAACTGGGTCAAGCTGAATGAGGTGAGTAACAAGGAAGATAACTATCGGATCCCTTCTACAGGTCGGGGCAGTCAGCCCATAGATCCGCAGCCTGCTGTTTGCAGATCTCCATGGCGAATGCTTTCTTTGGTAGGGGTAAGGGTAGACACAGTGGATGCAGAAGAGGGGGTTGCAGATGACAGGCTGTCTGTTGGGAAGAGCACAGGGAGGAGATGGTTTGGCCTGTGGTGATGCTCACATTGGCAGAGCCACCTACAAACAGAATATGAGTGTGCTGAGGGTTCCTGGAGTAATGTAGGGCCAGTCAAGGGTGCTTTCTAGACAAGGGCTTGGCTAGAATGTTAAGGATAGGGTTGATTTGAGGAAAAGGGTGGAACATATAGGTGAAGATCTTTGGCCAAGGTCTGGAGAAGGCAATAGCAACCCACTCTAGTACTCTTGCCTGGAAAATCACATGGATGGAGGAACCTGGTGGACTGCAGTCCGTGGGGTCACGACTGAGCGACTTCACTTTCACTTTCATGCATTGGAGAAGGAAATGGCAACCCATTCCAGTGTTCTTGCTTGGAGAATCCCAGGGACGGGGGAGCCTGGTGGGCTGCCGTGTATGGGGTTGCACAGAGTCGGACACGACTGAAGCGATTTAGCAGCAGCAGCAGAGATGATCAAGACCAATGTGTACAAAGGACTGAAATGATGAAGCTATGACAGGCTAACAGGAAAAGGACAATGAAGAGTTTGATGTCAAGGTACAGCCACTTTGGCATCCTTTTAGGGGAACGTGCATGCACTGGCTACTTCTCTAGACTGCTCAGCAGTGAGAGGTCCTTATGAATATTATCCACTAAGAACCTCTCATCCCAGGCTGACATGTGGGACTTGATTCCTCTGTTGGATTCTCATGAGTGTAGAGATGCCCTGGGTCACATTGGACCTCTAGTATTGAAGGCCAGTCCCAGCCTGGTCCAAGCCCTGCTCTGGTTCTGTGCTACGTCCTATTGCAAGGACCAGTGGCTTCATCCTTGAGGTAAATGTTGAGTTAGCCAAAGACTTTGTTTGGGTTTTTCCATATCAACATGGAAAAACCCAAACAAACTTTTTTGCCAACCTAATAAATACAGTAGGTTTCCCTGGTGGCTCAGATGGTAAAGAATCTGCCTGCAATGCAGGAGACCCAGGTTTGATCCCTGGGTCAGGAAGAAACCCTGGAGAGGGGAATGGCTACCCACTGTAGTATTCTTTCCTGGAGAATTCCATGGATAGAGGAGCCTGGTGGGCTACAGTCCATGGGGCCTCAAAGAGTTGGACACAACTGAGCAACTTTCACTTCAGTGACACAAGGGTACTGGCCTCTGTTAGCCTGGCCCATTCACACTGCAAAAACAGTTTGGAACTGGGGCCAGTGAATGCCCTCTGAACTTGTTGTATAGACCAGGGACTAACTCTTGGGGAAATCATTACTCTGAGCTTAAATTAGCTCAAATGGAGACTTAAGTGGGAGGAGACACAGTTTGCTAAGTATATGGTCAGCTATTTGCTAGGTGCCTTCTCTTGGTGGTAGACCAGCTAGCCCATCAGTCTGAGCTGTGCTTTATGTAAAGCTTTCTGTTGTGGTGGGGAGAGGGCTGTGATGGATAATAACAAAAGGTGAGACATAACACTGCCCTGAAAGAGCTTTGGATCTGGCAAATTAGGAAATGTGTCCAAGGAACTACCTTGAGGTCCTGGGGATGGGTTGAAGGAATGGTTCTAACTTCTAACCAAATCAGGTTTGGCTCAAACTAACTGTAGAAATCATTCATTTCGTACCTGTTTGCTCATCTGCGAGATGATCTCTGATTCCTTTTACCTGTGGTCTTGTCATCTAAGTGGAAAGAAAGACAAAGTATGAATATAGCCCATCCATCGCTTCCCGGAGTTCTGCTGTAGAGCCACCTCTAGCAGCTCTTTGAAGCAGCACCGTTAAAGTCTGTGAGAACTGCATCTCACAGTTGTGCGCTGTATTGCTTCTCCGTGGCCTTGAGACCAGCCAGAAAGACCAGCTGCATATGAGCGGGCAAGTGGTTCTGCAGAACCAAAGGCTGTAGACTGTGTAGAAATGTTCGTTGTTCATGATTAGAAGTAGTATTTTTAAGTTGCTATTAAAATAAGAATTTTGCTTTTGCCTCCCACCCTTGCAATTTACAGTTTTGATCATGTAATGAAGGATTGATTAGGCATCTCCACAATTAAGGAAGACAGACAAGGCATCTAATGTTTTTGTGATATTTTCACCTTAAAGAACTTTGTGCTTAGGAGTTTCTCTGGGATCTAGCAATAATAAAGTCTATATCAATTCCTCAGGGACCTAGAGATGGCCAGAGTCTCGATCCTAGACTGGGAAGTCCAGGTTTGATGCAACACGTGTTGAGGAGCTCTTGTAGGGTGTGGGGAGTGGGGGGCTTTGCATCATATTTGTCATCCCAGCCCCAAGCTTTTAATTGCATGACTAAATTCAGGTCATCTCATCATGTGGGCTTTGATTTCCCAATCTGTAACATGTGGGTGATTATGATAACCAGATCAAAAGGTTGTTTTGAGGATTGACTTGATACATGCAAAGTGATTGACACATAGAAAGCCTTTAAAATAAGAATAGCACATGAGTTACTATGAGTGTGACTACCACTCGTGCCATACGTGTGTTCTCTCCTTTAACCCTCACTCCAGCTCCATCAGGTAAACATGAGTGAGACTCAGTTTCCTTTCGTGGGATGGGGGAAGAGAAGAGAACCCCTCTGTTTGCCAGCTGCCCCACTTAGAGGCTGTGTGACCCCAGATGCTCGAGGGAAACATACTTTCTTGAGCAAGATTCCCTGGCTTGTAAAGGGTGTCCCTAGAGGGGCAGAAGTTTCAGGGATCTGGACTGAAAGTGGTGACGTCTTGGCCAGAGCAGTGTGAAGATCAAATTTGAGAATGATTGTGTGATGGGGACGCATTGGGGTGGCGTGGTAGCGTTTAGGATGTGGAAGATGTTAGGAAGAAATGTATGAGTCTCTGGCCCCAGCCCTCAACTCCACCTTCACAGAGGATCCTAGGTTCTCCTGGTAACCACGGGGCAGGGGCAGTGTTTGGGAACCAGCGAGAGGGAGCTGGGTCCTCAGCCTGTTGACTCATGGAAATGTTTCCCGATGCTGACCCGTCCTCCCTGCCTTTCCCGCTCCAGTTCTCCTTCCCATCTCCTCTCTGCCTCCCATGTACCCCATCTGAGAGCCTGGCTCCTCTCCCCGGTCCCCTACCCCACACGTGCTCCTGTACACACACGTGCCCACCCACCCACACACAGAGTGGTTGTTTCTGCCATGAAAAGAATGTGTCTGTGTTGGGTTTGGCCAGTTGCCTGCATCCCTTGCTGCTCCGAGCTTCCCAGCCCGGCATTCCACAAGAGGGTCCCTGGCCTTAGGAAGGCCGCAGGAATGTCCCCACGTCCCCCCTCCCGCCCTGGCCTTGCCTCCCCTTTGCAGAGTTTAAGAAAATAAAAGTGAGTGAAAGGTATGTTTCTCTCTCAGAGCCTTGCCTGAGGGGTGATGGAGAGAGGAGGCAGCAGTGGCATTAGGAAGGTTCCTGGCTGCCCCGCAGGCATTTGTCCACTTTCTGGGAATCTGGGCAAGTGGGAGGAAGACCCCTGGGAGAGAAGACGACCATCTCAGACACAGGAAATGCAGAGAGAGGTGGGGGAGGTTCTGCTTTAAAGGGTAGCAAAGCTCGGGGAGAGGCGAGGGGTCCTGGGCGGGGGCCTCTTGTCTTGGCTTCTAAGCCATTATTGGGATGTTGCAAGACCACTAGGGCATTCCCGGCATGGGTACCAGATCTTGTCCAGAACCCATGGAGTGGGGTTCAGTGCAAGGATCCTACCCAGAGGTGGACATTGCCTCAGCTGAGAGACCTTGGAATATAACCCTGAGGCCATTCCAGTCTCGAGGCATGAGACAGCCTCTGACCATCAGGAACTCGTGGCAGAGTCTTGCTGGCCGGGTCAGTCACTAGCGGGGCCAGGATGGCCCGGCCTCTGCCATTTGTCCACTTTCTGGGAATCTGGCAAGTGGGAGGAAGACCCCCTGGGAGAGAAGACGACCGTCTCAGACACAGGAAATGCAGGCAGCCCTGGGGACTTGAGGATCCCCGAGTATGTGGGGGCACTCTTCCTGCCACCACTGCAGCCACCCCGACCTTGCGGGGAGACGTCCTCTGAGAACACTGGCTTGGTTTTTTTCTGGAAGGAGTTTCATAGCCCTCTTTCATGCTTGCCCACCCGTCACTCCAGTGCTACCGTTGATTTCTGGGGTGCACTGACATATGGCCCCAGGTGAAGAGGAGGAGTGGTCTCTCGTCTCTCCCCTGGAGCGGAGTGTTGAAGGTGGGGCGCGGGGAGGAATCACCCCCTTCTGAAGGCCTGGGAGCCTGGCTGCCGGCATCTGTGTACCTGGAGGACAGGCGGGCTCGGGGGGCACCAGCATCTCTATCACGAAGGAGCCGAGTCAACCACGGCTTCCTCCCTCCCCGTGAATCTTAGGAACGTGTCCCTGGCACCATATGGAATGAGATTGATGACATGCAGGTGTTTCGGATTCTAGACCTCGAGGACTTTGAAAAAATGTTTTCAGCTTATCAGAGGCATCAGGTAAGACCCTGCCCGCTCTGGTGTCTTGAGTCTTGACCTCCAGTCATGACTTGACGCCACCCCTTGAACTCGACCCTCAGCCCCTCCTTGCCTCTCTTCCTCCCTCCCACATACACTGACTGATTTTATTCTTTATCAGGTACCATGTTCTTTCTGGGACATGAATTGGGGGGGAGGGGTGCGGTGCACAGGGGAAGCATCCCACTGTATTAGTTTGTATTTGCCCATCACGGGATGACGTAATATGATGTCCGTTTCTCTCCTTGGTCTTGGAGCCCTGGAAGTGGAGTAGCAGGGCCAGGCCACTGTGGACCTTATTCTTTTTCTGGCCCGGGACCTAGGAATTATACCTTCAAGGCATGATCACTTTTCAACCGCTTTTTCCACTCTGATCTCATATCCTGACACTTCCATGAGTGGAGCAGAGAATGTTGTATCAAGGACGGTGGTGCTGCTCCAGGTCACACTGAGGGGTTGAAGCTGGGCGGGGCAGGCCAGGAGAGGCCCTGGGCTTTGCTCTGAGGATGCTGTGCAGAGGTGGACCAGCAAGCCTGCTCTTCCCGAGGCAGGACGGAGTGGGGTGGACAGCAGGATGCAGGGCCAACCCAAGGCGGTAACTGCCAGGATGACCACAAATGCCGATTCTTCCATCTCACCCTCCATGAGTACGAGGGCCCAGGAATCTGCACAGCAGAGCTGGGGCCTTCCTCAGAGGTCCAGTGTGGGAAGAGGCCTCAGAGCCTCTGCTTTCGCTCTGGCCCTCCTCCCAGGGCTTGTTTATTCTCTGGGCTGTGATGTCTTCTTCCGTGTTTTCTCCACTGAGTCTGGGGTTCCAACCCCAAGGACATCCCCTAGTGCCTGTGAGAAGGCTTTGAGCCCTCCTGGGTCTGCATGTCTCGGCCGATCTCCCCATTGCTTTCTGCCAAGCCCGGAGCTGTGGGTGACCCCTCCTAAGGGCAGACAGGATCGAGGGCACAGTGACAGCTCCGGGGCAGGGAGTGGGGACTAGCCGATAGCCAAAGGGCTGCGGTGGGGGTGGGGCTCTGGCCCTGCCTTAGGGTTCTAGAAAAACCCAATGGTTGTTTGCTTAGCTTAAATGTAGGTGCTCAGGGTGTCTGATTCTGTACCCCTAGTCCAGGAAGCACTTTTGGCCCCATGGACATGTCTGCCTGGCATGGTCCAAGCAGCCACTGTGGCCCGACTGGAGCCGGAAGAGGTTCTTTGGGGCATTTGCTGCTCCTGTGATCAGTGCTCCGGAGTGGGCACCAGGAAGGGATGCAGAGGATGTGCGGCGGGTGGCGGAGGATCAGGCCTGGCCTCCCTGTATTTTGAGCGTCTTCCTCCAGGCCAGGGTTCCAGCCTTGCCTGCCCAGTCTCCAAGGTCCAAGGGGTAGGACCAGGGTGGGGTCCAGTAGGGAAGGCGGGACTCTGGGGTTTAGGACAAGCGGGGCCTGCCCCCACCCTACCCCCAGTTTGGGGATGGGGAAGAGTTAAGATGGACAGTGCCCTGCTCTTTCTCCTCTGAGCCCACTCAGTCTATCACCCCATTTCAGAGCTGGGCTCACCCAGAGGACTATCACTCTGCAGGTCACCCGGACTCTGGGGGATTAAATTCACAGCCACAGAGCTGGAGAGATCCCAGAGGCTGCATTGCCTCTTTGGCCTCCTATTTCTGTCTTGAGGTCTTGGGCATGTGGGACAGGGACCGTCCTGTGCCCTTTGCCAGTCGTGAGTTGGTGACTTCAACCCCACCCAGGTCGGGAAGGGAGAACCAGGTGTGAGCTCTGCCCCCTCCACTTCCTTGGAAATCAAAGACAGACAGGGGGCAGAGGGCAAGGGACAAAGTTCATGGATGTCTGCTTTCCTGTCTCCACAAATGCGACATGCACGTGCTTTCAGCTCAAGTTCAGTTGTGGTTGTGTCTACTCCCCTGTTTTGGAAGAGTGAAGTCATGCAGGGGTACTGGGATGCTCTATGTAGGAGAGGGAAGAAGTGCAGTCAAAGCCTGGGGTGGGGCAGCTTGGGGGCCTGTCCAACCAGGAAGTGGTGGTCTCCCTGGGCACGGGGCACACAAATGAGGCTGCCTGTCCTCCGCTTGGTCTGGCTTCTTTGTGAGTGCATGTCTGCTGGAAGCAGTTCCTGTTTGGTGCTCCCTGCAGTCTCCATCTCCAACCGTGGGGGTCTCCCTTGGGGTGGGGCAGACAGAGTAGATGCTAAGGGGTCCCCGTTCCTTTCCTACTACTCTTGGGTCCCTAAACCTCTTGGCTAACGTTGTGCATGTTTGATTCTCTATTGGCTGTGGCTGCTACCTGCCTAGGAGCTGATAACTAATCCTTCCCAGCAGGTGAGTCACTCTTGGGGCTCTGGACGCTATAACTCTTAACCACTGTCCTGGGCTGCTGCCCTATACTGGGCTCAAAAGAGGGGGCTTGTCAATTCTACCTTCTGCCTTATTACTCATCTTAACGGGGTGGCATCAGGTTGGGTCCCCAAAGAAAAAGTGGAAATGTAGGGAAAGGAGCTAATGCAAACAGACCCCTACCACAAGGGAGGTAAACGTCTACAGAAGCGAGGAGGAAGCTTCTAGGTCTGTTGTCTTACCCACCAGGCCCAAGGCAAGGCCGTCCTATAAGACTGCACAGGTTGGGCACTGCACAATTCCAGGGGCACATTTCACAAAGGCAGTGATGTGGGTGGCAGCCCCTGGAGCATGTGCATGGAAGGACCTCCCAGTGGAGGAGCCAGCCTCCTGTCTACCTCATCAGGGGCCAAGAGAAGGCAAGAAGGGGGGGTCTTTGATTTCTTAGGAATTGCCTGCTAGAACCCCAGAGGAGAGAACTTTGCAAGGAATAGTGCCTCAGTTTCCCCACCTCTGAACTTGTGGATGCTCTCCACCCTGGGCACCTTGGGCAGCACCCAAAGTCCTCAGGGGTCCAGGAACTGTGGCCCTCTGGGGACTTGGAGCCAACTTCTCACCATAAGATTGGGGGGTGGGGGGGAGGCTCTCTGGGCAGGGTGGGGGGAGTGGGGGTTGATTGGGATGTGGCATGGATCAAATCCCACTGCCCACAGCCATAGGGGTCAGTCACTCCCCCTCTAGCCTGCCCAGAGAAGGCAATGTCTGAAAAGAGGTCTTCTCATTGCTCCCAACCCCTTCTAGCCCAGGCTAAAGTCCCAGAGCCTCGAATTAGAGTCAGATATTAACCACCCTCCTTTCTCCCCAGTCTTGTTCTTTTGCTTTCTTTCTTCTGCTCACACCAGGAGCATTCTCTGGTTGGCACGGGGGTGGCTCATGGGCTGGGATTGGGCGGTGGGCAGGAAGAGGACTGGGGGAAACACACACCTCACCCTTGCCACTTGGCTTGTCGGTTGCAGAAAGAGCTGGGTTCCACCGAGGACATCCACCTGGCCTCACGCAAGGTCAAAGAGCTGTCTGTCATTGATGGCCGGAGGGCACAGAACTGCATCATCCTTCTCTCTAAGTAGGTGCCCACCCTGCCTCTGCAGCCCTGCTCGAGGGAAGGTTGTGGGTGGGAAGGACGAGCCCCCAGAGAGTGGCAGCCCGGGCTGGGTCTAGAGAGGAAGATGAGGGAGCTGAGTGCCTGGGGAGAGAGGGACTGGCAGACAGATGGGGTGGTAGTGACCTCTGGGCTCCCCCCATCTCCCAGCCATCCCCTGGGAATGGCAGGGCGCCCCTGATCCAAGCATCCTCTCCTGGGAGCCCCCGCGGAGCAGCAGTGCAGACTCTGCAGACAGGAAACTGCCCCAGTCACGAGGCCCCTGACCTGCCTGGTCAGCGTCTGGCAGTGGCATTGCTCTAAGCCCGCAGAGGGCCCCGCTTGGCTTAGGCCACAGAGCAGCATGATGTCAGCCCCCAAGCATTTCCCTCGGCTGCAGAACAAACAGGGCAGTATCTGGGCTAACAGCCTAGCTTCTGTGCGGGGGCCTCCCGCCTGAGCTGGGGTCAGAGGGCACCACCTCCCTTACTATTCTTAGTGCTGCCCTAGGACATCCATCCCCGCTTTCCTCCCACAGGGCCCCAGGGCTGGGTGTCTCCCCCCTCAATGGCAAGGGAGACTTCTGCTTCCCCAGGGCTCCCGATGGGTGTGCATCCGGAGGGCTGTGTGGATATGTGTGTGTGTGTTTGTGTGTGCGCGTGCAGGGGTTGCTTCTCCCTCTCCCAGTGCTGGAACGGCTGTGTGGGAGCCGAGGGGCAGCTGTTCTGTCTTGAAGGAAGCAGGGGCCTGCCCCCTTAATGGCCTGCCCATGTTCCCATCCTCCCGTGGAGACGCTGCGGGTATTTCAGGCACGAGAAGGAGGATCAGAACTCTTTGTCCTGTCTCAGTCTACACTGAAGGTGGCCCTCTTCCTCCCAAACATCCCCATCAGTGAGGATGGAGACTCAAGCAAGAGACCAGAGTACTCATGTCTCTGTTTAGGAACTAAAATATCTCAGGCTCATGTTATAGAGGGAGCCGGGTGAGTTTAGTGTCAAAGGTTTTACCTTGCAGGGAGTGCTCTCAAAGGTAAAGGAGAGAGAGAAGGCCCCGGCTCTGGCTTCAGAAGGAGGAGGCCTGGGGTCTGTCCTGGGCAGAGGGGTCAGGCCAGGCTGCTCAGGGTGGGGTTTTGCCATAGGTTGAAGCTGTCCAATGAGGAGATCCGGCAGGCCATCTTGAGGATGGATGAACAGGAGGACCTCGCTAAGGACATGCTGGAGCAGGTGAGGCCCCTGAAACTAGGGGGCAGCTGTATCCCTTCCCGACAGCCCCCAGGGAGGCTGAAACTCTTAGGTGAAGGAGAAGTCAGGCTGGAGGAGCAAGGGAGAGGTTCATAGAAACTTCCCTGGATCAATGTCTCTGAGAGGAGACCAGAACAGACTACATCTTTTCAGGGGCTTGAGGCCCCTAGAAAGGAAACATAAGGAGTGATTCCCCCGTGAGTCTCAGGGCAAAGACAGTGGCTGCAGCCACGTGCTGCTGAGGGCTTCCCTCATGGCTCAGCAGGTGAAGAGCCCACCTGAAATGTAGGAGACACGGGTTAGCGTCTCTTCCTCATCAGTCTGCTGTGTCCTTCAAGAGAAACCCAGAAACTACCAAACAAAGCCACAATTATTTGGACATTAAAATTAAGAACTCTATTGAGCAAAAGGCACTATTACCAGAGTGAAAAGGCAAGCCAAGCTTTAGATCTTTGCATTATGTATAGATCACAAAAATCTCATATTCAGAACAGAGGACTTTAAAAATCAGTGAGAAAAATGACAAACAACCTAAAAATGAGCAAAAGATTCGAATAGGTACTTCATAAAAGAGAATCTCCAAATGGTTCAATACCATCACTCATCAGAGAAAATATGGTAAAAGATGTTCAATACTATTCAGTTCACTTCAGTCGCTCAGTTGTGTCCGACTTTTTGCAACCCCATGAATCGCAGCACGCCAGGCCTCCCTGTCCATCACCAACTCCCGGAGTTCACTCAGACTCACGTCTATCGAGTCAGTGATGCCATCCAGCCATCTCATCCTCTGTCGTCCCCTTCTCCTCCTGCCCCCAATCCCTCCCAGCATCAGAGTCTTTTCCAGTGAGTCAACTCTTCGCATGAGGTGGCCAAAGTACTGGAGTTTCAGCTTTAGCATCATTCCTTCCAAAGAAATCCCAGGGCTGATGTCCTTCAGAATGGACTGGTTGGATCTCCTTGCAGTCCAAGGGACTCTCAAGAGTCTTCTCCAACACCACAGTTCAAAAGCATCAATTCTTCGGCACTCAGCCTTCTTCACAGTCCAACTCTCACATCCATACATGACCACAGGAAAAACTATAGCCTTGACTAGATGGACCTTTGTTGGCAAAGTAATGTCTCTGCTTTTGAATATGCTATCTAGGTTGGTCATAACTTTCCTTCCAAGGAGTAAGCGTCTTTTAATTTCATGGCTGCAGTCACCATCTGCAGTGATTTTGGAGCCCAGAAAAATAAAGTCTGACACTGTTTCCACTGTTTCCCCATCTATTTCCCATGAAGTGATGGAACCAGATGCCATGATCTTCATTTTCTGAATGTTGAGTTTTAAGCCAACTTTTTGACTCTCCTCTTTCACTTTCATCAAGAGGCTTTTTAGTTCCTCTTCACTTTCTGTCATAAGGGTGGTGTCATCTGCATATCTGAGGTTATTGATATTTCTCCCAGCAATCTTGATTCCAGCTTGTGCTTCTTCCAGCCCAGCATTTCTCATGATGTACTCTGCGTATAAGTTAAATACGCAGGGTGACAATATACAGCCTTGACGTACTCCTTTTCCTATTTGGAACCAGTCTGTTGTTCCATGTCCAGTTCTAACTGTTGCCTCCTGACCTGCATACAGATTTCTCAAGAGGCAGGTCAGGTGGTCTGGTATTCCCATCTCTTTCAGAATTTTCCACAGTTTATTGTGATCCACACAGTCAAAGGCTTTGGCATAGTCAATAAAGCAGAAATAGATGTTTTTCTGGAACTCTCTTGCTTTTTCGATGATCCAGGAGATGTTGGCAATTTGATCTCTGGTTCCTCTGCCTTTTCTAAAACCAGCTTGAACATCTGGAAGTTCACGGTTCACATATTGCTAAAGCATGGCTTGGAGAATTTTGAGCATTACTTTACTAGCATGTGAGATGAGTGCAATTGTGCAGTAGTTTGAGCATTCTTTGGCATTGCCTTTCTTTGGGACAGAATGTAGTCCACTGGAGAAGGGAATGGCAAACCACTTCAGTATTCTTGCCTTGAGAACCCCATGAACAGTATGAAAAGGCAAAATGATAGGATACTGAAAGAGGAACTCCCCAGGTCAGTAGGTGCCCAATATGCTACTGGAGATCAGTGGAGAAATAACTCCAGAAAGAATGAAGGGATGGAGCCAAAGCAAAAACAATACCCAGTTGTGGATGTGACTGGTGATAGAAGCAAGGTCCGATGCTGTAAAGAGTAATATTGCATAGGAACCTGGAATGTCAGGTCCATGAATCAAGGCAAATTGGAAGTGGTCAAACAAGAGATGGCAAGAGTGAAAGTTGACATTCTAGGAATCAGTGAACTAAAATGGACTGGAATGGGTGAATTTAACTCAGATGACCATTATATCTACTACTGTGGGCAGGAATCCTTCAGAAGAAATGGAGTAGCCATCATGGTCAACAAAAGAGTTCGAAATGCAGTACTCGGATGCAATCTCAAAAACGACAGAATGATCTCTATTCGTTTCCAAGGCAAACCATTCAGTATCACAGTAATCCAAGTCTATGCCCCAACCAGTAATGCTGAAGAAGCTGAAGTTGAACAGTTCTATGAAGACCTACAAGACCTTTTAGAACTAACACCCAAAAAAGATGTCCTTTTCATTATAGGGGACTGGAATGCAAAAGTAGGAAGTCAAGAAACACCTGGAGTAATAGGCAAATTTGGCCTTGGAATACGGAATGAAGCAGGGCAAAGACTTTAGAGTTTTGCCAAGAAAATACACTGGTCATAGCAAACACCCTCTTCCAACAACACAAGAGAAGACTCGACACATGGACATCACCAGATGGTCAACACCGAAATCAGATTGATTATATTCTTTGCAGCCAAAGATGGAGCAGCTCTATACAGTCAACAAAAACAAGACCAGGAGCTGACTGTGGCTCAGACCATGAACTCCTTATTGCCAAATTCAGACTTAAATTGAAGAAAGTAGGGAAAACCACTAGACCATTCAGGTATGACCTAAATCAAATCCCTTATGATTATACAGTGGAAGTGAGAAATAGATTTAAGGGCCTAGATCTGATAGATAGAGTGCCTGATGAACTGTGGAATGAGGTTCGTGACATGGTACAGGAGACAGGGACCAAGACCATCCCCCTGGAAAAGAAATGCAAAAAAAGCAAAATGGCTGTCTGGGGAGGCCTTACAAATAGCTGTGAAAAGAAGAGAAGCGAAAAGCAAAGGAGAAAAGGAAAAATATAAGCATCTGAATGCAGAGTTCCAAAAAATAACAAGAAGAGATAAGAAAGCCTTCCTCAGCAATCAAGGCAAAGAAATAGAGGAAAACAACAGAATGGGAAAGACTAGGGATGGGATCTCTTCAAGAAAATTAGAGATACCAAGGGAACATTTCATGCAAAGATGGGCTCGATAAAGGACAGAAATGGTATGGACCTAACAGAAGCAGAAGATATTAAGAAGAGGTGGCAAGAATACACAGAAGAACTGTACAAAAAGATCTTCATGACCCAGATAATCACGATGGTGTGATCACTCACCTAGAGCCAGACATCCTGGAATGTGAAGTCAAGTGGGCCTTAGAAAGCATGACTATAAACAAACCTAGTGGAGGTGATGGAATCCCAGTTGAGCTCTTTCAAATCCTGAAAGATGATGCTGTGAAAGTGCTGCAACCAATATGCCAGCAAATTTGGAAAACTCAGCAGTGACCACAGGACTGGAAAAGGTCAGTTTTCATTCCAATCCCAAAGAAAGGCAATGCCAAAGAATGCTCAATACTATTAGTCATCAGAGAAACACAGTAAGTCACAGTGAGGGCAAACCAGCCACCCGCTTAAACAGCTGTAACTGAAAAGGCCAACAGTGTGAGCTGTTGGCAAGGATGTGAAGCAACTGGAACTCTCATTTGGTAAAACCATTTTGGAAACTGATTTAGCAGCACACACACCTATTCTATTTCCCAGAAATCCCACTGGGTATAAATACTGACTATAGGAATATTTATAACTATTTATAAAACCCTCAAACTGTGAAGGGCCCAACTGTCCATCAGTAGGAAAGTGAATAGATTGTTATATATTCCCACAATAGAATAATGGTCAGCAGTGAATGGGCTTTCCTGGAAGCTCAGATGGTAAAGAATCTGCCGCCAATGCAGGAGTCCTGGGTTCAATCCCTGGGTCAGGAAGATCTGCAGAAGGGAATGCAACCCACTCCAGCATTCTTGCCTGGGAAATCCCATGGACAGAGGAGCCTGGTGGGCTACAGTCCATGGGGTCAACAAAGAGTCAAACACAACTGAGTAACACTTTCACTTTTCACTTTCGTCAATGAATAAAAAATGAATTACTAATACCTAAATGTGAATGAGTCTCAGACATTCTGTTAAGTGAAAGAAACCAGACCCCAGAAAGAGCACACAGCATCATTTATTCAAGAATAGCCGAATTTGGGACCTCCCTGGTGGTCTGGTGGTTAAGACTCTGCACTTCCATTGCAGGGGGAAACAGGGTCAATCCCTGATCAGGGAACTAAGATCCCACATGCTGTGTAGCATGGCCAAAAAAAAAAAAAGCTAAATTTGATCTAAGGTGATAGAATTCAGTTAGAGGCTATACTGGAGGAAGAGGTGGCTTTGCTTATTAAAGTAGCACAAGGGAACTTTGCAGGGGATGAAAATCTTCTGTATCTTAATCTGGATGGTTCAATTCGTGGATTTGTTGTTGTTGTTCAGTCACTAAGTCGTGTTCGACTCTTTGCAACCCCATGGACTGCAACATGCCAGTCTTCCTTGCCCTTCACTATCTCCTGGAGTTTGTTCAAACTCATGTCCATTGAGTCAGTGATGCCATCCAACCATCTCATCCTCTGTTGCCCCCTTCTCCTTCTGCCCTCAGTCTTTCCCAGCATCAGGGTCTTTTCCAATGAGTCAGTTCTTCCCATCAGGTGGCCAAGAATTAAAGCTTCAGCATCAGTCCTTCCAATGAATATTCAGGGTTTATTTGCTTTAAGATTGACTGATTTGATCTCCTTGCTGTCCATGGGACTCTCAAGATAGTTTTATCAAAATTAACTGAGTTGTACATTTAAAATGGATGCATTTTATTTTATGTAAATTATACCTCAATAAATTGATGGAGAAGACTCTTGAGAGTCCCTTGGACTGCAAGGAGATTCAATCAGTGTCGCGCTCTCTCTCAAATTCTGGCTGAGTCTCCATCTGGAGCGCGGAACCTGCCATGCTTACTAATTATGCCTGGCCTTGGGCGCCACCTGCCAGGGTCCAGCCCCAGCTGATCCAGGGTATTCGAAGGAGAGACAGCATAGGTGACCTATTTATTTAAATATTTATCAAAGATATAAAGAGTAATAGAATGAGGATAGCTCAGTAGGAAAATTCAGTGGAGAAAAGAGGCTGAGTAGCTTGGTTTACGTGGGAGACCAATAAAACTTCAAGACAAGAAGTTTGCACCACTTACGTAGGCTGCAGGCGTCCTTCCGTTCTCCCGAAGGAGAGGAGACACTGAGGCCTCCCCGGTCGGATCTTAGAAGCCCAGGCATAATTAGTAAGCATGGTGGGTTCTGCGCTCCAGATGGAGACTCAGCCAGAATTTGAGAGAGAGAGTGACATGGGGAGACCAAGTTTCGGTGAACAAGGCCCATACTTTATTTTTCAAAGTAGTTTTTATACCTTAAGTTATGCATAGAGGATAATGGGGGAAGGGGTGGAGTCATGCAAGGACAGCAGTTCCTGATCCTAATCGAAGCCAGGCTTTCAAACTTATCATATGCAAAAGTTTAGGTGATTTACATCATCTTCTGGCCTGGAGTCCTGTTAACATTTTAAGAAACTTATTGTTCTCTAAAGGTGATTATTCTCAAGTCAGGCGCCAGCCTCCAAAAAGCATTGGATAAAGTTGTATTCCTATAGGGCAAAGGTGAGGTGGGCTCAATCAAGAAAAGAATTAACTCAAGGGTCCAAGGTTACAAACATTGAGGCTACTACTTACATTTCTATACACCCATTATATCAATCAATACACTGCCAAGGACACAGTAGGTAAGGAGTATGGAGACTTAGCAGCAAACATTGGCCCAATAAGTGAAAAACCCTTCACCAAGACAATTTCTAATCAATCTTTTGACTACTCAAAGGAATCTGTGTTTAGACAGTTTAGAACATCTCCTGCCTTTCACAGTTGGGAGGCTCTGAACAATCACATGTGGCCAGAAAAACCTATTCAGGCAGGCTAGAGGACTTCCAAAGGAGTTTGTAGATTGAAACACTGTCACACCCAGGAATTATTAACTGGAGCTGTAAGCTAACTCTTTTTTCAGAGAGAGGTAGTGGGGGACAGCCCCCCTGTAAAGTCAGAGGTGTAGGTGAGAGCACAAAGCAGAAAGTAGGCAGACTCTGGTTTTGGGGGTAGATGCTTGAGAATTTCCAGGGGGACTCCTGAGGCTCGATCCCGCCTTTGTATATGCCGAGCCTCCTTCCTCATGACCTTTGCCACGGGCGGAGTGCCTCACGCTGGCTCCCGGCAGTGATAGAATTCTAGTTGAGCTATTCCAGATCCTGAAATATGATGCTGTGGAAAGTGCCGCACTCAATATGCAATATGCACTCAATATGCAATATGCCGGCTCCCGGCAAATCAGTCCATCCTAAAGGAAATCAGTCCTGAATATTCATTGGAAGGACTGATGCTGAAGCTGAAACTCCAATACTTTGGCCACCTGATGCGAAGAATTGACCCATTTGAAAATGCTGATGCTGATGCTGGGAAAGATTGAAGGTGGGAGGAGAAGGGGGTGATAGAGGATGAGATGGTTGGATGGCATCATCGATTCAGTGGAGATGAGTTTGAGTAAACTCCAGGAGTTGGTGATGGACAGGGAGGCCTGGCATGCTACAGTCCATGGGGTCACAAAGAGTCAGACACGACTGAGCAACTGAACTGAACTGAAATTGGTGGTAAATAATCTGCCTGCAATAAAAAGATGGTAAAGAATCTTCCTGCAGTGCAGGAGACCTGGGTTTGATCCCTGCATTGGGCAGATCCCCTGGAGAAGGGAACAGCTACCCAATGCAGTATCCTTTCCTAGAGAATTCCATGGACAGAGGAGCGTGGCGGGCTACAGTCTATGGGTCGCAAAGAGTCAGACACGACTAAGAGACTTTCACATACCTCAATCACGTTGGTTTAAAAAGAAAAAGCTCATTGAGCTGTACACTTAAGAACACTGTATGTAAGTTTACCATATGTAAGTTATAGCTCACTTTTAAAAAGTGAAAAAGAAGGAAGGAAGTCTGGAGCTGGGTGCCCTGAATCCCTTGGAGCAGATGAAACATATATCACCCACAGGAGGATGCGTCTCTCTGACAGAGTTTGGGGGGGCCCTTCTAATCTGAGCCTGGTCTGAGTGGGGGGGTTTCCATTGGCTGCACCCCCATGGAAGCCTCTCACCAGTATCCTGACTTTCAACTCCCCTTTGCAGCTCCTCAAGTTCATCCCAGAGAAGAGCGACGTTGACCTCCTGGAGGAGCACAAGCATGAGATCGAGCGGATGGCCCGCGCAGACCGCTTCCTCTATGAGATGAGCCGGTCAGAGCAGCGGGCGTGGCAGGAGGCAGCGGGGGCGGGCAGGCCAAGGAAGGGGGTGGCTGGACCTGGCTGGGACAGGGGCTGCCTCACCATGCAGCTTGCCCTGTCCACAGGATCGACCACTACCAGCAGCGGCTGCAGGCTCTCTTCTTCAAGAAGAAGTTCCAGGAGCGGCTGGCTGAGGCCAAGCCCAAAGTGGAAGGTACGGCCCAGGGCTGGGGAGCAAGCCCAGTGGGGTGGGTGGGAGTCAATGGACAGGTACAGAGGGAAACTCCTTCCTTATTCTTGATGCACCCCCAAAACCAAGGCCAGGATGTGAATCTATGCTTTTTGTAGATGTGGCGCTTGTGTATATGAGCACTCGCGCCAGTCACGCACCCTGTTCCCTGGGCTCAGCATGTAGGCTCTTGAGGCCAAGGACCTGCTGATATCTGCCCCAGCCTGGGACGGAAATGCTGAAAAAATGATGATAATAGTAAGCAACTAGCACCCTTCTTGGCATGGACTAACCCATCTTTACCCTGCTTGGGAGAGGTCCGAGGTGCAGAGAAGACCACCAGACACGTTATTTGAAGTGTGAGCTACTCAGAAAGTAGGGAACTTGGGTGAGGTGATCCCCAGAGGCATCTGATTTTCTGACCTGGGGAACTTCTCCCACCTATTTCGGGTGGAAACTTTGTAATTCGACAGGAAGCACAGGTCAAGCACCATGCAAAACACGGGCCGTGGATGGTCCCATTTGGGGGCCCTTCTCTCACCTCTAAGATGGATCTGTGTCAGTGGCCCAAGGCTGTGTTACTACTGGTGTTGGTGGAGCCGGGACTGGAATGCAGATGTCGTTCTTCAGAATCCAGCCCTTCCCTCTCGTCCTGTCCCAGAGGGCGTGTGGAACTGCCTGGAGATGGCAGAGGATGGAGGGGCAGGGAGCCTGGGGGAAGGGCAGGTGGTCAGGAGGGTCGGCAGCCATGAGGGCCCCAGAGGAGAGAAGCAGGAGAGGCTGTGGGCCCCTCTGTGGCAAGAACAGGCTGAGCAGGTTGGAGAGAGCCTGTGTCCTGGATGCTGGGGGGCAGGCTCGGGGCAGAGCAGAGCACGAGCCCCCTCTGCTGGACACCAGGCTGGCCCGCACGCCCTGGGAGGCCAGGTCCGGAGAATGGTCCTTCCTGGAGTTTGATGAGCTGCTTCGGGAGGACTCTGGGGGGTCAGGTGGGGCATGACAGAGCTCGAGGCTGACATTTTCTGTAATCTGGACACACACTCACATGTGCACACTCACAAGGGGTCTTCAGGCTGTGTGATCACAGATAACACGTCTGAGCGGGAAGCAAAGGGTTGAGCAGTGACGCTGCAGGGCTGTGGTCTGGAGGTATCTCCTGCCCTGCCGATGGGCGAGTCCTTACTTTTGTTCTGCTGCTGACTGCCTCTGGGGCCTGAGGCAGGGACACAGGGGTTCAGCCCAAGACATGTGCTCAACTATTTGTGTGTCTTGGATCAGCGGAGCAATTGTGAGCAATGGCCTGCAGTTTGGTGCTGTGGAACCAGTTTAGCCACTGGGTAGATTTAATCTCAGATAATTCCGTTCCCAGGAGCTCACTCCTAAACTCTCCCTAAGAAACATTCCTGGGAAAGCTAAGATTTTGCCTGTCCCAGCTGGTTGATAAGCTGTTAACTCTCCTCCCTAGCATCCATCCATCCATCCCCAGGCAGGGCTTTTGGGTCAATTTGCCAAAGTCAATTCATCAAATCTGACAAATTTACCAATTGTCCTATGAATATATTCATGAACATAGTCTTTTTGTATATATTCTTCTTATAAATATGTTCATTGCTGAATATACCAAATTCACCAGTTCTCATTAGGAACATATTTACTGAGTATAGTCAAGATGAATATGGCTTCACATGGAGATATATTCTTATGAATATATGTATGAATACATTATTCTTATGAGTGTATCTAAAATGTCTGCATTGCATATGGCAGTTTCTCTGTTTATACTGATGCCCTTTAAATTCTTGTCATTTTCTGTTTTGTCAACATTGTAGCGTTTTCAGGATTCCTCTGCAGATTTTTCAGATAGCGTATCAATCTAAGAAAATCGACCACGACCAATATATGTCGCCAGAAACTTCCCAGGTGGCACTAGTGGTCAAGAACCCGCCTGCCAAGGCAGGAGACATAAGAGAGGCAGGTTCAGTCCCTGGGTCGGGAAGATCCCCTGGAGGAGGGCATGGCCACCCACTCCAGCATTCTTGCCTGGAGACTCCTACGGACAGAGGAGCCTGGCAGGCTACACTTCATAGGGTCGCACAGAGTCGGACACAACTGCAGGAACTTAGCACGCATGCACGCACTTAAACTCATTACTGAAACATGCACTTTGAAAAGTACACAAACCCTAAGAGTCCTAACTGATGAACCATCCCAAAGTGAATTCACCTGTGTGAGCATATGGTGGTCTCTTGTTCAGCATTATGATTGTGGGCTATTTATTTTCAGTGCTGCATTTTAGTCCATTGTATGAATATACCATAATGTGCTTAACTAATCTAGATGTAATTTAAAAAAAAGGCAGACTAGGAACCACTCAATTACCTTTCAAGAGTAATGCCACTGTGAGGTGGCATATGTTTGAGTTTAGAAGCCACTGACCAACCTACCTTCTCATTTTTTTTTTTACAGCTTTTTGACAGTTACTTAAACTGCTTTTGAAGAGTTTTGCATACTTTTAGTCAAATGGCTCTCATTTTATCTTCATAGCAGCATCTTAAAGAATGTTTAGTTTGGCAGAGGCCAAAATCATAATACAATGGCTTGGTCTTCTCATCACACTTAATAATCCAAAATCATATTCTTTAACCAGTAGCCAAATTTTCAGTGGAGGATTTGTGTCCCAATTCTGCATACCCACCATAAATACAGAATTGCTAAGGGAAGGGCCAAAACAGCCTAGCAGAATGAAATACTGAAGTTTTGGTGACGGGTTAGCCTTAGATTGATTGTATTTCTAGCAAAGGTATCATTTAAGGCATTAGAGGGAAATTTTTAAATGTCTAAAGGTTGGAGAACATTTTAAAATGCTATTCAACAAGCTGTCACGTAACCTATTTAATCAAATCTAAGACACCATCAACTGCAAAGCATAACATTATAGAAGAAAAAATATGAGACTATTGCAATTGATGTTTTAATTTGACAGGGATTTTTTTTCCTTTCCAAAAAAATCAAAATATGGCACTTCAAAAGAGGCAGAAATAGTCCCATAGTACGTAACATGCTGAAATTAAAAATTTTAATCACTAGGTTTATAAAAGTAAAGGACTTTCCTGGTGGCTCAGATAGTAAAGAATCTGCCTACAATGCAGGAGACCCAGGTTACATCCCTGGTTGGGAAGTTCCCCTGGAGAAGGGAATGGCTGCCCACGCCAGTATTCTTGCCTGGAAAATCCATGGACAGAGGAGCCTGGTGGGCTACAGTCCATAGGGTCACAAAAGAATCACTGAGCAACTAACACTTTAGAAAAGTAAAAGTATTATATTCTTGCATATATCCATAGGAAAAAAAAAAGTAATCTTTATATGGAAGGAAAGATACGTTCTCAAGTCTAGTCTTAGGAAATGTTGGCACATTTTGAGAAAGGGTTATGTGGTTGACTTGGCTTTTGGCGAGTTTGTCGGCTTCCCCTGGAGGCAGGCAGGTGTGGAGAAGATTGTCCTCTGGGACATGGGAATAGCCTCTGCCCCTCTGAAGCTGACACTTGACGACTCCTTTTCTGGACTCTGTGGTGGCACTATCCGTGGGCCCAGGAGCCCCGGCGTGTGCAGGGCTCTCACCTGTCCCTTCTCCCCCAGCCATCCTGCTGGCCTCCCGGGAGCTGATCCGCAGCAAGCGTCTAGCGCGGATGCTGGAGGTGGTCCTGGCCATCGGCAACTTCATGAACAAAGGGCAGCGTGGGGGCGCCTACGGGTTCCGGGTGGCCAGCCTCAACAAGATCGCTGACACCAAGTCCAGCATCGACAGGTGGGACCTCCCGGCTTCTGTCGCCTCTCTCTCACTCCGCCCTGGCCTCTCCCTTCTTCCCCCTCCCGTGCATGCGTGCTGTTGCTTCGGTCATGTCCAATTCTTTGCGACCCATGGACTGCGGCCCACCAGGCTCCTGTGTCCATGGGATTCTCCAGGCAAGAATAGTGGAGTGGGCTTGCCATTTCCTTCTCCAGGGATCTTCCCAACCCGGGGATCGAACTTGCATCTGCCTGTGTCTCCTGCATTGCAGGTGGATTCTTTACCCACTGAGCCACCGGGGAAGCCTTCCCAAAATAGGTCACAGCTCTCCCCTAACACCTCAACCTAATTTCTGCCAGACCTTCATTCCCAATTCCCTTGGCCCCTGACCCTGACCTGACTTTCACCCACAGAAACATCTCTCTGCTCCATTACCTGATCATGATTCTGGAGAAGCACTTCCCTGACATCCTGAACATGCCGTCTGAGCTGCAGCACCTTCCAGAAGCCGCCAAAGTCAAGTGAGGGGACCCCCTGAGGCTCCCTTTTCCCTGTGATCACGTACTGTCTCATCTAAATTTCCTCCTTCGGGGCTACTCCGGGCTGACTAGGAATGAACGGTGTCTCGGGGTTCACTCTGGGAGAACCCAACAAGAGAAACTAGTAGTTGTCATTTAGTCGCTAAGTCATGTCCAATTCTTGCGACCCCATGGACGGTAGCCTGCCAGGCTCCTCTGTCCATGGGATTCTCCAGGCAAGACTACTGGAGTGGGTTGCCATTTCCTTCTCCAGAACAAAAGACACTATTTGCTCTCAAATCCTCGTTTCAGAGATTGTCCCAGGAAACACAGTGGGGAGTGGGGAAGGGAGCCAGGGATGGGAAGAATGCTAACAGTGGAAGTGTTGTTAAGTCAATTACCACTGCAGGCAATCAGAGCTTAATCCTGCCTGCAGAGCTGGGCAACAGCATGGGACACTCACTCTGCTTATCCCCTCAAACTGCAAAGGAGGTGAACCATCATCTCCAGTCAGTCCCTGGCTGAGGAGTTTTGTGGGGGCAATGACTCTGTGACCACCACCCCCACCCCCAGAAAAAGTGCTCAGTGGTTGGAAGTCAGGGCTGCACACTGGGATGGATGGTCCAAGGAGCTATTGGCTGGGGGCACCAAGGCCATCTGCTACAGGCAAGCAGTCAGTCCTAAACATATACAGGCTGATAGAAACATCTCCAAGAGACGCACAGTCAGAGCTCAGAGGGGAGGTGATTTGCCAGGGCCACATGTTAGTAGCAAAAGCAGAGCTGGAACCCAGGCCCACTGAGTCCCAAGGCCATTGGGGTTGACACTGCCCTGAACTAACCCCAGCTCCTCTCCCTCCCTTTGTCCCCTCCCCACCCCCCCAGCCTGGCAGAGCTGGAGAAGGAGGTGGGCAACCTCAGGAGGGGCCTCAGAGCAGTCGAGGTGGTGAGTACATCGTCTGTGCCCGCCTGGGTTTGAAGGGATGCTGCCTGGGTTGGCAGCTGCCTGTCACTGGGCCAGAGGGTGGAACCCCAGCTGCAGATCCCGTCGGAGGCATCTCTGTGACCCAAAACTCCTGGCGGGACAGACAGAACAGCTGGCACAACGGACACAGCCTCCAGCACAGAGTGGGCCCTCAGGAAAGGATAGCTGAATTATTCAAGGCTTAGATTTAGTCTCCTGAATAGGGAACATCCATCCAAGACAGTGCAACCTGTCACCATAGAGGGGATGGGAATGAATGGCGAATTAGCCACATATTGAGGGATGGGATGGGGAGGGAGGTGGGAGGGGGGTTCAGGATGGGGGACACATGTACAGCCATGGCTGATTCATGTCAATGTGTGGCAGAAACCACTACAATATTGTAATTAGCCTCCAATTAAGTAAATTTTAAAAAAAAAGGATTGATTCAGATGGATGGGAAAGAGGATCTGCAGGCCTTGGAAATGGCTCGTGGCAGGTGTTACCCAGTGTGACATGGGGACCACTGTCGTCGTCCTATTCCCGCTCTAAGGGCTTCTCCGGTGATAGGCTGTCTCTGGCACCCAGTATGGGGTTGGCCCCTATACCCAGAAACTGGAGCGCCTTCTCATCTTCACCGTGTGGGGGTGGGTAGGCAGCTAAGGGAGTAACGGGTTTAGAGAAAGAAGTAGGAGAAAGAACCTTTTGTTGCCATTATGGTGGCAGGAGGGGGCACGCTTCCTAATTTATAGTTCTTTTAAGCACTACCCGAAATGTAGTCCATGGAGCAGCAGCATTGCATGGAGATTTGGAAATGCATCTCACACTTTAATCCGCATATGAATTGCCTGAGGGGCTTATTAAAATGCGGATTCTAATTCTGAGTGAGCCCGAGAACCTATTTCAGAGAAAACTTCACGGCGCTGGTCCCAGGACCTGGAGCAAGATGGCAGTGGGGATGAGGGAAGGATCGAGGCAGGCGGACTGGCTGAGAGCTCACACTCTTCGCCACCCCTGGAATTGGAGGCTTGGGGTGTGCCCCTTCCTAAAGGCTCAGAGCCCTGCAGCCGGCAAGAAGGGTGGGGGATGGGGTGAGCCGGGACTCCTGACTCTCGTCCTGGCACAGGCCTGACCAGCACTTGGCTCTCCCTCCTCAGGAGCTGGAATATCAGAAACGGCAGGTGCGGGATCCGAACGACAAGTTTGTGCCGGTCATGAGCGACTTCATCACGGTCTCCAGCTTCAGCTTCTCAGAGCTGGAGGACCAGCTAAATGAAGCCAGGGCCAAGGTAAGGGGGCCCCAAGCCTGCAGGCTGACCCCACCCCGACTCCTCTCCACCTGCATCACTCTGACCACAGAGGGCGCAGAGGGACACACCCAGAGGCACAGAGCTTTGAGAAAGCCTGTCCTCACTCCTGCAAGCAAAGCAACTCTGTTGTAAAACTTCCATCCACGACCAGTGTCAGGCACCTTGTTGAGCGTTTTCCACCATCTGCCTCACCACCCACCTTATGGGTCTGTTGAAGGGGTATTGTCCTATTCAACAGATGTGCGAGATCCGGCGAGGTTAAGTAACCTGCCAAAGGTGCTAGACAGAGCTGGGTGAAGCCCGACTCCGGAGCCCAGCTTTGCTCTCAGTTGTTCTGCCTCTCCCGCAGGCATGCCCCTGGACCCCTGCTGCGAGAGTTGCATTGAGATGTGGGTCCTCATTCAGGGTCTGGGGTGGGGCCGAAGATTCAGCCTTCTAACCGGCATCTGGGAGATGCCCATGCTGCCAGTCCAAGAAGCACATTTAAGAGTCATCAGGGCTGTCTTAGAGGGTTTTCAGCAGGTTGAATTAGAGACATAGCTGTCAGTAAACAGTGCTGGGCACATGGCTAGTGCCCTACATCACTAACTCATTTAACTCCCCCAACATCATGAAGTAGTCCTGTTATCCCCATTTTACAGATGAGGAAACTGAGGCACAGAGTGGTTAAACAACTGGCCCAATAACTAGATGATCTGACATCCTTTTGGGTTCTAACCAGGCAGGTCCTGGCCTGTGGATGTGCTTCCCTAGCTGTGAAGCTCCTCGTACTGTACCTACACCCTAACGGACCCAGAGGTGGCTTGGGTCCCTCACCTCTGGCAGGTGTCAAGCCTTTCCTTCAGCCTTGCCCTTACCCCGGATGACAATGAGGGATCTCCCCTCTCTAGTCCTGCCCCCTCAGCCTAAGGTCCTCTACCTGGATGAGCTCTGCTCTGGCTGGAACCCACCTGCCCACTGGGCTCAGGCGGGGGACTCTCCATCAACCCTTCTCTCCCAACAGTTCTCCAAGGCCCTGACGCACTTTGGGGAGCAGGACAGCAAGATGCAGCCGGATGAGTTCTTCGGCATCTTTGACGCCTTCCTACAGGCTTTCTCGGAGGCTCGGCAGGACCTGGAGGCCATGCGCAGGAGGAAAGAGGAGGAGGAGCGGAGGGCGCGCATGGAGGCCATGGTAAGGGGGCCACCGGGGGCTGGGCATGTGTGCCGAGCCGGCGAGGGAGTGCGCACTGGGAGCGGGAGGCTCATGGTGCCCCGGGGGCCAGGCGGCAGACGCAGCCCAGGCGTCAGTCACCCTGTGGCTGCCAGCCCCTCACCTTCCCTCCTCGCCTCCCCCTCCCCACCACCCCCCAGCTGAAGGAGCAGCGGGAACGTGAGCGGTGGCAGCGGCAGCGGAAGGTGCACGCGGGCAGCGCGCTGGAGGAAGGCGGCGAGTTTGACGACCTGGTGTCAGCCCTGCGCTCCGGAGAAGTTTTCGACAAGGACTTGTGCAAACTCAAGCGCAGCCGCAAGCGATCAGGGAGCCAGGCCCTGGAAGCCACCCGGGAGCGGGCGATAAACAGGCTAAATTATTGACCTGAGGACTGGCCGGCAGCGGGAGACTGGGAGACAGGGATGGGTATCCCCCCCTCCCCCCGCGAGGGGGCGAGTGGTGGAGGCGCGAGAGTGATACTTAACGCGACTTGGTGCTGGGCTTAGAGCCCTGGACTGGGTCCTGGGGGCAGGGCTGTGTGTGGCAGGACCCTGGTGTTTCCCCACCTGAAGGGGTTTCCCTCATCTCCACTTCCCATTATTCTTCCTGCACCCCAGCCCCAGGGGTCACTCTCCTGAGGCTGACTTGGACATCCTTGGCCAGCCCGGGCTGAAGGGGCCCTGTTCCCCACCCTGCAGCATGGGCACCTGTGTGTTGGCACAGAGCTGTTCCTGATCTAGACTGGAGAGAGGTCCACAGACCGTGTCCAGATTTCCCATGCCGTGGGGAGTTAGTTAACAGTGGGGTGGGGGCACCCAGGCCCGCATCTCTCAAGAGTAGGGTTAATGGAACATTGATCTGGGGTGAAGTATCCTATCAAATGGAAGAGGCATTAGAGATGCCAGCTAGGTGTTCCAGAAAGAAGAAAATGCTGGGAGGATGCTGCAGGGACCAAGTCATCATGACAGGGTGGCAGTACCCATTTCCTAGATCACAAGTCCGCTGGCCCCTCTCTGGCATGGCATAAGTCTCTTTCCCTTCCCTCCTGCCATCTCCAGTCTACTAATCCAGAATTTCAAAATTCACCTTTGGGTTCCCATGATCGTGGCTCACTATCAGGCATTTGATGGATCTGGTAAGGGTTCAACAAAGACCCCATTCATTACCACACCCTGGATGCTAGGCACAGGGATCCTGGGACAGAACTCTCCTTCCCCACCCAGACCTGGTATATCTTGACTGTTGTCTTGGAGACAGTAACCTCACATGTTGGCTGGGGGTTCCAGAGGCCAGCACTTGAATGGCTAGGTTCACCCTAGAGCTCCTGGGTCACCAACATCACTTAGAGCCCACACTTCTCTTAACATCTGCAATGACCTCCTGCTCTGTTCAGCCTGCACAGGGCTGCTTTAAACTGCCTGTATCTGGCTGAGGTTGGCCCTGGGGCATTGGTTCCTGAGAAGGTCCCAAGGGCAAGAGCTTCCCCTCTGCCACCTCTAAGGGGGTAAAAGGGCACCCCCCCCATCAGCAGCATTCAGACGGGCCACAGCAGAGCAAGGCAGGAGAAGCCGGGGAGTACCCTGCCTAGGGGAGCCAATGGTGGAAAGCTGAGGGGGTCCCACTCACCCATCTCTGGTGCCTGATTTGGTCTGCCTGACTTCCAGGGGGCCCATTCTGGTTCTCCTGTCCACTCTCACCTTCATTCTGTCCATCTAGAACTGTCCTCCTGGGGAAGGATGATGACTGGTATCTATAGTTTTCTCTCGTAAAAGGACAGAGGGTAAGCCCAACTCCAGCAAGGTTCATACTTTTAATACATTTCCTATCTCCTAGAATTAACCCCTCATCCTCAGTGTCAGAGACCTGCCTGACCCTCCCCCCACCCCGCCTCCCCCATCAACAGGCTCCCTGCCCTTCTGTCCTGCCCCCACTTCTGATTCTCACCTCTGACCTTCTCCAGCTCAGGGTTATTGCCAGTGGACAGACTGGTGGACTGGGGCCCACTCTTCAGCTGCCTTTTCTGGGGGTGGAACCAGAGTAGCTGCGGGGTGGGGGAGAAACACAGGGTTGGTGAGCCCAGCACGTGTGTCAGTTCGAGGGGGAGGGACTGGAGTAAGTGTGAGTGTGGCGGGGACAGGTGTGAAAAGGCCACCGGAGTCCATGTGAGGGCCAGGGGAAGGCCTCCAGGAAGGCTGGCTGCAGGGCAATGTGGCACCCACGCGCCCCCGCTGTTAAGAAGCTGGCGCTGGGATGATGGGAAGGTTGTGGCAGGGCCGGAGTCCACCTCACCCATGGGGGCAGGGAGGCCTCCCCTCCTATGCAGCAGGCCTGTCCAGATCCCAGCGTTACCACCCACCGTGGAAGACTAGATACGCACCAGGGAAAAGAAGGGATAATGGAAGCGTTTGGCAAGACACATTGGGAATCACAGAAAAAGCACAGTTTGGTTTAACTGTTTACAGAGGACACGTATATTGTTCCAGGGCTCAGGCGTCTCACTTCTAAAGGTTTTTTGCCTTCTCTATTTATTATTTTCTAGATCTGGCCAGTGGCTCTGACACCAGACGCTGCTGTAGCCAGATGGCCAACAGTGCCTTGGACCGTGGACCATCGTGGCCGACTCAAAAGAAGGGCAGGTGCCCTGGAGACGGCCGGGTTGGTCCTCGATACACTGCGTGTTTACGCCTGTTATATTTGTTCCTTGGTCATTCCCCCATGCCCTTCCCGCCCCGCCCCCCACCCCTGCACCTGCCACCTATGAGTTAATTTCTCTAGCTGTCTTATGGTGTGTCCAGTGTAAAATTCCAATTAACTTGATGCAACCTGTCCCTTTCTCAGCAGCAGCACCCACTGCCCACCCCTTCCTCTCAGTGATAGAAGTAGGGTATGTTTAGGGTGGCAGGAGGAGGAAATTCTCCAGGTGGTTGGGGAAGGGTCTGATCCAGGCTTCACCCTCCCACTTTGCACCCAATGGGGGTGGGGGGTGGGGGGTGGGGCATGGCCATCTCCCCTTCCTGTACCACCTCCACACCAAGGCTGTTCCCACCAGCTCTTTCAGACGACAGATGAGGCTAATGTACAAAATCTGCAGTGTCCTTTTTGCCTGCACCTTTTTTATAAGAATATATTGTAATACTAAAAAATATTAAATCCGTACCACCCTCACCTAGCCTGCCTTGAAACCGGTGTCTCCTTCCCAGGTGAGGATGTGAAGTGTGCTGGGGAGGGGGCAGAGCCCGTGGGGTATTGGGACCTACCAGCGCCGGGAGCACCGACTGTTACAGCCTCAGGGATTCCGCAAGCCGGTTCACATCGTACGGTACCTTGAAATCAGCCAAGGTGGGAGGACTTGGAAAAGAAAAAGCCAGTTTCCACGGTCTAAGAGCTGGGTGGCTGTTGCCGGTTTCCCAGCAGACCTGGGTGTAGGGCAGACGGAAGCAGGTAGGGTGGGGTCAGAGGGTGGGTCACACTAACCCACCCATGTCGAGAGAACCCAGCGAGCATGTTGTGCTTTGGGGAGATGTGAAAACCAGGAGCCTCTAACCGCACCCCCGGCCTCTATCGGTGATGGGAGGCGCTTTGGACGCCCCCAGCTAACGGTGCTACGGGAGACACTGCATCTCTGTGCCTCCCACTCCAAGCCTCCCTTCTCCCCCAGGGAGGAGAGCATGTTCTCTGCGTGCCCCTGCCTTTTCCAGCATCTCTGCAGCTCAGCTCCTGTTCCTCCAGGAGGCGAGGCTATAGGCGGCAGGACAGACCTAACATCACGGCTCAGTGACCTCGGCACAGACAGTCCTCACTCCCGTATATCCAAAGCTGGCATCGTGGCTTTATTTTGTGCGCAGTGAGGGTGAAGGCAAGCTCCACCACTCCCCCCTGCCTGGTGTGTCCCAGGATGAAGGGGTACAGGAGGTGTGCTCGGTCAGGAGGCCTTGGGGCTGTGGCCCATGGGGGATACTGCTCAGGAGGAGGAGGGGCCAGGGAAAGGAGCTGCAGGACGGTGCAACTGATAAGCTGGAAGCCTGCGTGTCTGATGGGACAGACTCGGGCAACGGGAGGGGGATAACCTGCTTTTCCGAGGCAGCACGGCGGAGAGGCCGGGGCTGCAGTTAAAGAGAAGTGATCCATTCCCGGGGCGAGCTGCGTTCCCTTCCTCAGAGCGGGTTCCTCTGCTTATGAGCCCTTGTTCCTCCCAGGAAAAGGAGGAGAAGAGAAAACCCACTTGAGAAATGGAGGTCATGGGCTCGACTAATTGTCTCAAAGAGTTCACAAATCACACTGTGATTATCTAGCAAGGCTAGATAACCCTCCCAGGCACAACCTAAGGGTCCAGGAAGGCTGAAGGGCCTGCTGGTTTCCTCTTAGAAGACAGGAAATCCTGAAGGTCAGTGAAGGTCATCTTAGCAGTGAAGGGGTAGGCTGGCTTCAGGTTCCTACCGGCTGAAGGTAACTGGTGAAAGGAATTTGACCTCTTTCCCTTGGGTTGAAACGGCATCCCATTGCTTGACCTTGCCGGCTTGGGGGTGAGAGCTGGGGCAGGAGCTCTACATTCGATGGAAGTCCCCTCGCTGACCCCCGGTCTTGCTAACGAGCTTGATCTCTGCCAACACGATGTCCCTGCTGACGGCCTTGCACATGTCGTACAGGGCGAGGGCGGCCACAGCGGCGGAGGTCAGGGCCTCCATCTCCACCCCAGTGGGGCCCCGGGCCCGGCAAGATGCCTGGATCACCGCAGCGTGGCGCGTGCGGTCCAGCTCCAGCTGCACCTGGACATGGCTCAGCGCCACGTGGTGGCAGAGAGGGATCAGCTGGCTGGTCAGCTTGGCCGCCTGGATGCCTGCCAGCTGGGCCACCGCCAGGGCATCTCCCTTCTTGAGCTGGTTCTCCTGGATGAGCTTGAAGGCCACAGGCCCCAGGAGGACCACGGCCGAGGCCACGGCCACCCGCTCTGTGTCTGGCTTCCTGCCCACATCCACCATAGCCATCCGTCCTTCCGTGTCCACGTGGGTCAGTTGGTCAGAGTCTGGCAGAGGTCCTGAGGAGGCAGCAGGAGCCCGGGGCCCTGTTGGGCTAAGGCACTTTGGGTTGGCATCTGATTCCAGGTGGGAACTGAAGTGTCTCTGAGGGAGGCTGGACCCCAGCCACCGCTGGGCAACAAGAGGGGCCTGGGGGACCCTGCCTCCTTTCCATAAAGTCACCATCTGGCTGAAGAAACTCACTCTGTGTCTCAGAACCTGAACACGGAGAGAGTTCGTGAAAGTGCTTGGAAGGGCTGGTGGGGAATCTTGGCGCATCAAAAATAACTCTAGAATGAAAACAGACGAGGAGACTCAGTCCAAAAGGGTCTTTTGCAAAACCACCTCCTCCCCCAACTCTCTCCCCATCCCACCCCGAGTTCCCCCGTTCATGTCAGGGAACGTGGAATGAAGGGCCAAGAGCACAGTGAGAAGACAGAAAAGAGAAGATCCACAGAGAAGGGGCCCCCAGAATATAACTATGCAGGCTTCCTCACCAGGAGGTACAGAGAGCAAGGGTTGGGGTCTCTACCTGTCCTGCAGTGGAGGGTGGGGGTGCTCCCACCTGCTGCCACCATGCAAGCCTTGATCACACGACCACTCTGTCCCTTCATTTTTTTAAAACTATAGCCAGGCCTCAGCCTGAATTACCAATTAGTTACTCTCATCTTCAAATTTTCCAGGACAGGCTAACGGTAATCATCTGCTTTGCAGACAAGATTCTAAGGGAGATAATGAATCTCTTTCAATGACATCTCAAGCACATCAGAAGTGCACACGAAGCAACAGGCTGATTCACATGGTCTCAGGGGCCTGGGGAACCACCTTGTAGGCTCTTGTTACTCAAAGGGTGGTCCAGGGACCAGCACCTTCTGAGAACTGTTAGAGACACAGCCTAGACCTCTCAAATCCGAGTCTGAAATAACAAGATCCCTAAGGGATTCAAATGCGTGTGAAAGTCTAAGCGGCTCTGTTCTGGACAACTTTTGGTTTTATAAAAAATGACCCCACTTTAGTTACTCTATATCCTGACACTAACCTTACTCCTTGTGAATCAGTCAGGTCTCCCGACTCCCAGCCTTCCAACATGCTCTGGGTCCCCTAACTTGTCAGCGTCACAGATGCAACCTCTGTCCATGGGAGGGCAGGGGTGGTTGTCCAGGCATCCCCCACTCTCTGCCATCAAGGCAGCCTGGGTCAAGGCCTGATACAGGAGGAGGAGGGTGTGGAGGTGAGGGCAGAAGAGGGGTGACACGGCTTCCCTCTCGATGGCACGCTGTGGTGAGGGAGGCTGGTGTGGCTCCTGGGCTGCCAAGAGCTGCTGCTGCTGCTAAGTCACTTAAGTCGTGTCTGACTCTGTGCAACCTCATAGATGGCAGCCCACCAGGCTCCTCCGTCCCTGGGATTCCCCAGGCAAGGATACTGGAGTGGGCTGCCATTTCCTTCTCCAATGCATGCATGCATGCTAAGCCGCTTCAGTCGTGTCCAGCTCTATGCAACCCTATGGACAGTAGCCCACCAGGCTCCTCTGTCCACAGGATTCTCTAGGCAAGAATACTGGAGTGGGTTGCCATTTCCTTCTAGAAACACCCTGGGCACAGATGTTCAGTTCCTGGGAGTTCACGAATTAGGTAGCTGCGATCCTGGCTGCATCCTCCATGGAAAGCTGAGCAATATGCTTGCTGAGCTGCCTAAGCGCTGCCCAGCACAGAAACATGACACCTGGCCCAACGGCACTGATGATCCAGACACACTCGTGGCCCGGTCCCCAGGGCAGAAGGGAAGGGACAGACAACGACTGCATCCGAGCCGGGAGATTCCAGAGCCGAGGACAGGTCTCTGTCTTAACCAGAAGCTCCACTCTAAGGGGACAACTACCGCAGCGATCATAAGCTTAGAGCCACCCCACTCTCCAAGCCTGATCTCTTGTGAGACAGGATGATGACTTCTCTGGATATGCAGCGAGGGGCAGCCGTGGAAGGGAAGAAAAGCAGCAGTAAAGGCTGGATGGGGCAGGAAAAGATGAAGGATGAGAACCTCAGGATGAAGTGCAGGATCGGGGGGGCGGGGGTTGCCTTATGGCAGGGGCCCTGCCCCAGGGGACCCCCAGTGACGAGGCGCGGTTACGTACTGATGGTCACCCACCGATGAGGATCATGGGCCGGTTCTTCATCTGGGAGATACTGAACATGCCTGGGGTGAGCGAAGCGTGGGGGAGGGGAGTGGGGGCGGGGGAGAAAGAGGGCAGGGAGAGAGTTCACTAAGCGCACGATGGACACAGCGGTGTGCCAGCCGCGGGGCCACGCGCTCACCTACATGCACCCCAGCAAACCCCCGCAGGACACTGCAAGGCCGCCCACGACAGAGCCCAGAGCACGTGTGGGTGCCAGGACCCCGCCTCGGTGGAAGACAATGCGTGGGATGACCGAGAGGCAATGACACCCTCTTTTCCCCCCACCCAATGAAAACGGCCCCAGAGCCTCTGGGCTCCCTTGTCTTGCACGGGCTCTGCTCTGCCAAGAAGCATCACTGTGCCCCCAAGTCAAGAGGTCCAAGAACAGTGATGGAGAGCACAGACCACACGGGGTCCCCAGGCTCCCGCCAGGCTGCCCCTCATCCTCCTGCCCCCAAACTACGGACCTCCCTCCTGCTGCCAACAGCCCACTCGCCACCCAGCCCGGCCTCTCTGCACCCTACCTGCGTGCTGCCGCTTCTTCCTGCCCACCGCAGCCCCGATGACCCTCAGCAGCTCCTCCTCAGAGGCCCCTGCCCGCAGGTGATCCCGTAGAGACACCTCTGAGTTCCCGAAGAGGCAGACCTGGAGAGGGTCACATGCTGGGTGAGGCCAACACACCCTCTGGATCCTGAGCCCTGGCCCCCACTCTTAGAGGAGAACCCCGCCCTGGGCTGAGCAGGAGGCCTCCCTTGGCTGATCAGACTCAAAGCAAGATTTCCTGCAATGAGAGGCCGAAGGTGCTAGATGGAGTAGTCAAGAGGGGCTGTAAGGGCAGGAAGGCAAAACCAGACAAGGTCCGTGTCTGACTTCTAGTATGCTTCTTTCAGTCGAGTGTGCTTTAAAAAATTAATTAATTGCCAACAGAGACAGTGCATCAAAATCTAGATTCATACCTTCTCCTGAGACATTCCATGGAATGGCCTCTTGGCTGCCAGAAGAACAGATCCCAGACAGTGGGAGCTGCATCCAAACGGTCTCCTGGGAGACCGGCACGCACAGACCATTTCCCCTCCATCCTCTCCCCGTCCCTTCACTCCTGGACCCTGCCCGCCTGCCCCGACTCTGTCTGTGGTCCCTGACTGGCGGATGATCAGCAGAGGGCTGGTGGAGACGGCATCCTGGGGTCAAACTTGATTCAATGCTCTGCTGCTTCTGGGCTCAGCGGGGACGGGGCGGTCCCACAAAGCGAGATAGCTACTACCTCCCAGGAAGCCATATAAAGTCCCTACTAAGTGCCAGCTCTGTACATGGCGCTCTGGACACAGGCACCGAAGCATCTTTGACAAACTGAGATGGTCGGAGAGGATGTGAACGAGAGCTAAACGGAAGGCACAGCCGCCTCCTCGTGTGGGCTGGTGCCCTTCCTCGCTCCCCAGCAGCCCCGAAGCTCCACTCTCTGCCCTTCTCTGCAGCCAGGGGGGGCCCCTCCAGCTGCCTTCTGCCCAGGGGGTTGGCTGTTGGGAGGTCAGAAGGAGAGAGGAGGGAGAGGCCAGGCACTTCGGCAGTGGAGCTTCCGCCCACAGCCCCGGCCGGGCGGCCACTCCGCCGGGCTCCGGCTCTCCCAGGGCCCCAGGGACGCCATCTCCTCCAGGGCCCCTTCCTCCCAGGGGAGGGACAGCAGTTTGCTACGGCTCATCCAGTGCATCGACACCCCTTAACAGGCCCCCTGAACCCTGCACTATAAACAGCCTGTTCCCAACTTCCTGCTCAGAATCCTGGCTCCCCTTCCTGGGGCCGGGGCGCGGGCGGGAGGCTGGCTGACACAGCCATCATCTCTCATCTACAGCCCAGTCAGTCCTAGCCTCCAGCCCAGATAAGCCTTTGGTTTGTTTTTGGCTGAGCCACGGCACGCAGTATGTCGGAGTTTATGGGTCTGTCTGCACTTCTCTTCCACCCCCAATCCAGTTTCCCAACCAGGACTGAACCCTCAACCCTGCAGTAAAAGTGTGGCGTCCTAACCACTGGACCGCCAGGGAATCCAGCCCCTGACTTTATGACCGTCTGCTGCACAGCTCCATTCTGATGCCCAACTTGATGGTCTAAGCCCGCCCACCAGCACTCCCACCCCCAAGCAGGTTCCAGAGCCCACCAGACACCCGGGCACCCCTCTCTCCACCCTCACCTGCGTCTCCAAGTTCTTTCTCTCTTCCTTCCCACTTTCACCTCAACTCTTATGTTTGGAACATCACTAAATGGCATCTATTTTCAAATTCAAGCTGGGAGTGATTCTTCCTAAAATACGACGTCCACCTTGTAAAAAACCTCTGCACAGCACCCTGCCGTCAACAGAACAGTCTGCACCTTTGAAGGGAGCGCTCATGCCCTCCACGTGGTCTCCCCAGAGCTGACCGAAACCTGCCCTGGCCCAAATTAGGGTGAGCCTCAGATATGCCTCCTCCCCCGCACCTGGAGAGAGGCGTGTTCCGCGCTCATCTGACAAAGAATCACATGCTACCACCCTTAGCTCCTTGGTCTCAGAAGGAGCCTTTGTGCCCATAGGAAATGGGCCCGTCTGTGCCTCCCTTCCACCCGCTATGCCCAGCGCTGAACGCACAGCACAGCACAGCACGTGCTGATTAGATATGAGGAATGGATGTTGGTTTCAGGGACGAGCCCCTGGCCTGGTGGGAAGGGCAACCGGGGTAGGGGTTGGGGGCAAAAGGCACCCTGATCCCTGCCTGGCCCCCTACCTTCCATGGCACTGAGTCCCACAGAGCGGCTCCCGATCAAGCAGAAGCTACTTCAGGGACCTAAGCAATGACGGAACCAGGGAGACGGTTCCATGGGAGCCACAAGTTCACCCCCATCTGCTGCTCCCATGATCCCCCTAAACCTGACACTATTTCACCATCACTCCTGTGTACCCTGAGAGCCTCGCCTCCAATCAGGGGGCACGGCTGGAAAGAAACATACAGAGCGCAGAGGGGTGGGGGTCCCGTGGGGGAATAGACACTCACCTTGAGGTTCCCGTCAGCTGTGATTCTCAGCCGGTTGCAGGTCCCACAGAAATGCTCAGACATAGATGTGATGAAGCTGACCTGGCCTTGGAAACCGGGGATTTTAAAGGCCTGTGGGCGGGCGTGGAGGAGGAGATGCGGGTGGGCCAGCTCTCCCTCCATGACATCAGATCTGACACTATTCCCTCTCCGAGGGAGCCCTGCAGAAAGCAGCCTGCAAGGCCCTCAGACAACAGAAACCCTGAGCTCTCTGCCCGCGCCTGGCCTGCCCAAGATGAAGGCTCCTAAAGTTTCAGGGACCTGGGGGCAGCACGGCCAGAGACAGCCACGTGGAAGGGCCAGACAAGGTCCCCTCCACCACTTACTCCAATGTGCCCCACGACAAGTTCCTTAACCCACGTCAGGGCTTCCTCTCTGTCAGTGAAGCAGGGAGTCCACTATGATGGCCCTGGATCGCTTCCCGCTTAAAGAGCACTGTCCCGTATCCCTGACTCCGCCCCCAGCACAGCCCCTGCCGGCTCTCCTGTCCGAGGGTTCTACGGTGGTGGCATGATCCTCCTCCCAGCCCCAGCCCCTCCATCTGCCCCCAACCTTGGCTGTGCTGGATTCCTCCTCGGGCAGCTTCTCCAGCTCCGGCCACTGCTGCCGGAGGGTGTCCAGCATCTCCTTATAGCTGACCATCTTCTTAAAGTTCCACTTGTTGCCTGTGTTGGGGGTGGGAGCCACTGAGTTGCACGCTATGGGGATGCCGGGGCTTCAAGTTCACCCTCCCACAGCCCAGGAACCAGTTCTCTGCCTCTGGGTCAGGAGGGCATGAGGCTCAGCCTGAAATGGGGGATGGAACCACACCTACGCTCTCCATGAGAAGCCTCCGATCCCCACCATGGGCCTGGTGCCTGCCAGACCCCTCCCCACCATCCGTGGAGAAATTCCTACACACACAGTGGGGTCTGACGTCAGCAGCGTCCACAGGGGCGGCCAGACCTTGTCTGCCCACTCAGCCCTTCCCGGGGTCCTCAGCAGCCCGCCACTGTGCTCTCAGCCAGGCCCTGGTCAGGCTCCGCGGACAGGCCTTGGCCTCCTCTTCCCCCACCCACCCTGCCCTGTGGCACTGACCGTCAAAGGGCATGTACTCGATGAAGCGCACGTCCAGGGGGAGGCCCTCGGTCAAGGCCACAAAGTCCAGGAGTTCGTCCTCATTCAGGCCTCGCATCACCACGCAGTTTACCTTGTCGTGGGACGAGGGAACCGTGAGGGTCAGCCCTGTGGTGTTCTTTTTCCGGGGCGGAGGGCTGGTTCTGGCATCTCCCTAGGCTCTCCACCCAGAGTCCCATTCCTTGAGGCTCTCCTCCAGTTCTCCATGGGGTGGAAGATCCCAGGGGTCACTGGTTTTCTCCCCTCTCTTGTGGGGAGCAGGGGCAAGGTTGGAGTGGGCCAAAGGTAGTGGGGGCTACTCTGCAGCTGCTCTGGCCAGGGATGGAGGCTGTCTTGGAGGAGGCAGGAAGTCCTCACCTTCACGGGGCTGTAGCCCAGCTCGATGGCCTTGTGGATGCCCTCCATGACCTTGTGGAAGCCTGTGCGCAGGGAGAGAAGCAAGGGTCCAGGCACCGCCTCCCTCTTCCCCCGACCTCACACCCACAGTGAACTGCTAGGGCCATCAGGAGCCTCAGAGACCACCGAGTCCAGGGACCAGAGGGTAAATATTTTAGGCTCTGTAGGCCAAGAGGCAAAATTGAGGGTATGATGTAGACATGTATCATAAAGGCTTCATTAACTAAATTCAGAATATGATAATAATTGAGTATAACTTATAACACAGCTCTGCAAATAGAATGGAAGAGTGAAGTTCTTTTTGCAGGGACAATATTTTGCTTAATTGGGATTCATGGTGAATGTTCCTTATCATTAAATTCATGGCAAATGCTATCAGCAAAATCCATTCCTGACTCGCAGGCTGTAAAAAGCCAGGCACAGGGGCTGGACTTGGCTGGTGGGCTGCAGTGTGGGGACCCTGATCTAGGTGAACCCACTGATGGTCAAGAGGAAGAAACCGAGGTCCAGACAGACAGGCAGTACCCACTGGGCTGGGGGCAGGAGGGGGGGCTCGCACTCATCCTTCAGAATGCAGGTTCCCCAACTCCCTCACAGCGCTTCCTCCTCCCCAGTGCATCCATTCACCCACTCTTCACGTTCTCCTCAAGCACCTAGTAGGCCCAGACGCTGGGCCGGGCTGGTAAGCACGTCCCGTGCATGTGAGTCTCACCCATCTCTGTGGTTAATGCAGTGAATGCGGGCCCAGGCTGCCTTCTCCTCCTGTCCCAGCTCACTCACGCATCCAAGCATCTAGGTGCCTACAGACCCTCCCCTGCCCCCCAGCTGGCCTCCATGGCTTCCCCGTAGCATTTCTGGAGTAAGACGGCAATGCTCAGTCGCTCAGTCATGCCTGGCTCTTTTGCGACCCCATGGACTGCAGCTCACCAGGGTGCCCTGCACATGGGATTCTCTGGGCAAGAATACTGGGGTCAGTTCTCATGCCCTCCCCCAAGACAGCAGGAAGAGACGACAAAGCAAAGACTGGGCAGCATTTACACAATATGCTGTTGGAAAGATCTCTCTTCTGTAAAGCACTCTCCCTCCAAAAGGAGGCAGGGGACACAGAGGTGCAAGTGGGAGGGCAGATCTGACATTAGGATCTACTGTCTCCAATCTTCGTTCCAAGAAAGGAGTCAAGGAGGCAGGGAGTATGGGGAGTGTTTGTGGGTGGGCGATAGTGGGTAGGTGGGTGCAAATAAAGCTCCCAATTACACCTTCCACCTCACCCGCCTCAGAGACCCTGCAGGTTCAATTGACCTCCACGTCAGAGTAAGCTCCCTTGATTTGAACGCCCTATCCCTCAAGGCCCAGCAGGAATGCCTCCTCCTTGAAGTCCTCCCAGTATGCCCCTACTAGGAGAGACAGCCCTAGAGAGTTCTCTCGTCCCCTCTGAAGGCCTGAACTGACACCACACAGCCAGCAAAGGTGGTCCCCTGGCATCACACTCTCAGCCCTTCGTAGTCTATAAGGCAGAGCAGCGTCCTGTGTCTGTCCTTCCACTGCGCCCAGAGCGGCCCTTCACAGGAAGCGAAGACTGCCCCAGGCTTCCTCAGCACACTGCTGGGTATAAACAGGAAGTCACACACTGCTGGGGGGGTGGGGGGGGGGTGGCGGGGAGGCGGGAGGAGGAGGTGGGGCTAAGCTCCAGGCTGTTTCCAGAGAAGGGGAAGGAGAGCCGGATCTCCCCCCATCTCTCTGATCCTCCAGAGCAGTCTTGGTAGTGTACCGCCCCTTCCCAAATCAAAGGGCGTCCAACCCTCTACAGAACCTCCCACCCAACCCAGGGCTCATGAACAGCTGGTGCCAGTCCAGTGAGACCCAGAGCTCGGCCCCTCCCTGGTGGAGCCTAGCAGGAGGCGGCCGTGGATGTGCTGGCTGCAGGGGGTGAAGGAAGAGGCTTGCTACATCAGGAGGGGCCGAGAGAGCACCGCTGGGTGCTGGGGGACCCCCCACCTGGCAGCACTGGCCCTGTCCCTGGCATCTAGGATGATGGCTTCCACCCCCAGGCTGCCCCACACTTCCTCAGACCTCACTACAGGGTAAACAACTTGTCCCAGCGTCCCAGGGACTGTCTTGGTTTTAAAATGGAACGTCCTGTGTTCTGGGAACCCTCTCCGTGCTCGGCAGGGCAGAGGGAAGGCTGGTCACCACGGTTCATTAGCATCTGACCCCAAAATGTCCTCAAGGGGGTGGCCACAGAGAAAAGAGACATGTAGCAAGAGTGAGGAGGGAGGAATAAATGTCTAGGCTTTGCGAGAGCCCAGACACAGAGAGGGAGAGACCAGGCCCCTTGCACTCGCCACGGCTCCCCTGCTACGAGGGCCTGGGAGGGTCACCCTCCACCGTGAACTCCATCTGATCACCTTTCCTGCGGACGATGAACTCAAACTTGGCTGGTACCAGCGTGTCCAGGCTGATGTTGATGGTGCTGAGACCAGCTTTCTGAAGCTGAGGTAGCAGCCGGGCTAGGTTGATGCCGTTGGTGGTGATGCCGATGGTCCTCAGGCCTTCCAGCCGGTGGAGCTGGGCTGGAGAGACAACAGGGAGGGGTATCAGCCTGCTTGTTCTTAGTGAGGCTGGGAGAAGGGCTGAAAGGAGAAACTCTGTAAGATGGATAGAAAATGGGCTCTGTGTGGACTACTACTGACCAGGTTTAGCTTAACAAGAAACAAGAATAAAAACAATGATCTAAAAAAGCAACCAAAAGATCAAACACCAAGTGCTCCCTTTGCTAGAGTGCAGATGGGACCGGATGGATTAAGGAGACCAGAGCCCAAAGAGCACAGAGGAGGAGGTTCTGTACAAAGTGGGAGGGAAGCTAGCCTGCAGCTGAGGCACCTAGACAAGGAGCAGAAGCGGGGGCCCTGTGCGTGGCAGGGAGGCTGCCTTCTAGGGAACTGTATACGGATGCACTGGGTGCTGGTCACCCTACCATCCCCACCAGCAGGGTATGGCAACAACTTTTACCCCAAGGCTGCAGCACTTGAGCCAGCTGAAGGGTGTGGGGGCAACCCTGAGTAGCCGCAGATAGCCAGAAGACACTGAAAGCTACGGCACACGGAAGAAAGAGACTGAAGACCACACAAATAAACGGAAAGATGTTCTCTGTTCGGGGGTTAAAGAATTGACGTCACTAAAATGCACCATCCTAACCCAAAGCAATCTCCAGCTTCAATGCAATCTCTATCAAAATTCCAGTGGCATTTTTCACAGAAAGAGAGCAAACAATCTTAAAATATGTATGGCACCACAGAAGAATCTCAACAGTCAAAGCAATTTTGAGAAAAGAGAACAAGCCTTGAAGCATCACACTGATTTCAAACTATATTACAAAGCTGTAACAATCAAAATGGTATAATATTGGCATAAAAAAAAAGACCCGTGAGGGATTCCCTTGGTGGTCCAGTGGCTAAGACTCCACACTCCCAATGAAGGGGACCTGGGTTCAATCCCAGGCCGGGGAACTAGATCCCACATACCGCAACTAAAGATTCCGCGTGCTGCAACTAAGACCCAGAGCAGCCAAATAAATAAACAAAGCTACATGGATCAATGGAACAGAACAGAGTCCAGAGAGAAACCCATGCATGTGTGGTCAACTAATTTACAACAAGGATGCCAGAAATACACAATGAGGAAAGGACAGGGAAAACTATATAGCCAAGTGCAGAGGAATGAAACTGGACCACCCTATTATGCCATACACAAAAATCAAACTCAGTTCAAAATGGATTAAATCTTGATGAGAAACCATAGGACTCCTAAGAGGAGACAGGCAGTGAGTCCAAGGGGCTTACTTTGACACTGATCTTGGTGATGACTTTTTTGGATTAGACATCAAAAGCAAAGGCAACAGAAACAGAAATAAGTAAGTGGGACTACATCAAAGGAACATGCCTGCACACAGCAAAGGGAATGGTGGACTTAAGTCTGCCTACTGAACTGCAGAGGATATCTGCAAATGATACATATGATGAAGGGTTAACATCCAAAATATACAAAGGACTCATACACCTCAGCATCAAAAAAACAAAAACAGCCACCTGATTAAAAAATGGGCAGAGGATCTGAATAGACATTTTTTCCCAAAGAAGGTCTACAAATGGCCAACAGATTCATGAAAAGGTGCTCAATGTTAATAATCATCAAGGAAATACAAATCAAAGTCACAATGATACCACTTCACGTTTGTTAGAATGGCTATGATCAAGAAGACAAGAAATAACAAGTGTTGGCAAGGATGCGGCGAAAAGGGCACCCCTGTGCATTGCTGGTAGGAATGTAAACTGGTGCAGCCCCTATGGAAACAGTGCAAAGATTCTTTAAAAATGTAAAAATAGATCTACCCTAGGATCAGCAATTTCACTTCTGGGTATTTATCCAAAGAAAGTGAAAACATCACCTTGAAAAGATATATGCACCCTATGTTCACTGTAGCATTATTTATAATAACCCAGACTTGTCCATTCATGGGTAAATGGATAATTAAAATGTGGTATACACACACAGAATGGAATATCATTCAGCCATAAAAAGAAGGAAATCTGGCCATTTGTAACAACATGGATGGATCCTGAGAGCATCATGTTAAATGAAAATAAGTCAGACAGAGAAGACAAATACCACATAATCTCACTTAAACATGGAATCTAAATAAAACCAAAAAACTAAAAAAAAACCCCAATAATCATGGATGTGAACAATATTCATCGACAAATATGTATTGATCAACGAGCAATACATAACAAAGGGAAGTAGGAAAGCATCCAGACGGTCAAAAACAGACAACTGGTAAATTATGCTTTGTCTAGATGATGGAATATCACGCAACTAAAAATGACTCTGTAGCAAAATATGTCAGGATGTTGGGAAATACACAAAGTCCAGAGGGGAGGTTAAAAATTAGGGTGAGAAGTGAAAAAGACAGGCGGGTTGCCAAACCAAAATGTTGACAGCAGTTTCAGTTGGGCAGCAGTGATATTATTTTTGCTTATCTGAAATAAACAGGTATTACTTTTGCAATAAGAAAATGAAAGTGTAAAAATAAATGTTGTTGTTTTAAAAACAAAGAGAAGACCTTTACTCTGGGGACTCTGCCAATGTGAAAAAATTAGTAGTAGTTCTTGGCTCCCTTCAACAAATCAACCCTGAAGAAACACAGAAATCTAGGAACTTAAAAAAAAAAAAAGACAATCTTGAGAAACTCACAGGATGATGGACAGTCCCTTTTGAGCTGGTATGGGGAAGGGAGTGTGGAGCTGAAGGGGACTGGCGAAGGAAAGCAGTTAAGAGAAAGCCAGCGGGGGTGGGTGGTGGGCGGATAAGCTTTCTTGCTGCCCTTATGCACTGATGCCTCAGTATGATAACTGCTTGTCCCCTTACTGAACAATCTGGTGATAGAAGCACCAGAGAACCAGCTCAGGAATTCACTAGAGGTCAGGTGTGGGGGGGTGGGGGCGGGAAGCTGTCAATGTCCTGCTGGGAGTTGAAGACCACAGTGGGGGACTGTCTGGCCTCAGGCATCCATTCCTCCACTTCCCTCCTCCAGCGCCCACTGAGGGTCATTGCTTCCTTCCAACCTGCTTCTCCCCGAGGGCAGAAGGCCTGCTGGACCTCCATATTACATCACTCCAGGATTACATCACTCCAGGAGATGCCGTTCTCATCATGCTCTAGGTGGAGAGCATCTCCTAGAATTTCACAGTACACAACCTACAGTCTGACGTTAGCATCCTTAGTTAGGAAGGGCCTCAGGGCCTCAGTTAGGGCCAGCGTCAGGGCATTAGTTAGAGCCATAGTCAGGACACTAGTTAGGGCCAGCCTCAGGGCCTTAGTTAGGGACAGTATTTGGGCCTCTGTTGGAGATATCTTAAGGGCCCTAGTAAGAGGCAGGTTGTTAGTTAGGGCAGCATCAGGGGCTTAGTTAGGGACAGGATTAGAGGGATAGTGAGGGGCATTTGAGGCTCTTAGGGACATTGTCAGGGCCTTTTTTGGGGCAAGCATCAAGGATATAGTTATGACCAGTGACAGGGAGTGAGTTAGGACAGCATCAGTGTCTTTAAAAAAGAGTCAGGCCACTATCATAGGCAGTGTCAGTGACCTGAGTAGAGACAATATCAAGACCTTACTTAGTGAGAATGCCAGAGACTTATTTGGGGTTAGGGTTTAGGGTTAGGCTGGTCCCTGGTGAGGAAGATTATAGACATGAGTGAATAGCTGTGATATTCTGGCAACTTGAGCTCTCTGGGCCTATCAAAGACTACGATCTGGCCTTGAACCTTTTCCCGTTAAGTAGTGTCATACAGAATAGCTCATATCCTCAGGGCAGGAAGTTTACTGGCTAAACTAAGGAGGCCCTTGAGAAGTACATCTAGTGCCTCCCCGAACAAAAACAAACCAAAAAACCTCAACCCTCCACTCATATCAATAGAAAAAAAAAAAAAAAAAACGATCAAACAGACCAAGACTGTAAGAGAAATATAAATACAACAAAACAAATAACAGAGGATATTAACAAAATGAAACAAAATTTTTCATGGTAAAAGGGAACAAGGGAAAGCAGTAGCTAAAAACATTATTGTGAAATAAATAACACAAAAAGATAAATGGTAACATCCACACAGGAGAAATCGATGAGCTGGAGGGTAAGACTAAAGGGCTCTTCTAGCAAAAAGAAGAGAACAAGACACCAAAATATAATTTAAGAACAGTGGAGGATCTAAGTAGATGGGTCACATCCAAATAGAGGTCCAAGAAAAAAAAAATTAAACTTGGGAGAAGGAAGGAATAGAATAATGGAAAAAAAATTTCCCTATATCAGGAAAATTTCATTGAATGCCAACAGGATAGATGAGGAAAAGCTTATCCTAGACATTTTAGGTAAAATTTAAGGAAATTAGACAACAAAGGCAACACTCGATCCAGAGAAGAAGAGCATATCACCAACAGCAAAAACCAGACTGACGTAAGACTTTTCCCAATAGCCAGACTGATTAAGGAGACAATGCAGTGACATTCTTAACATAATGAAGGAACGAACCTTGAACACAAAATTGTATATGCATTCAAATAATATTATAAAATTACTACTTTAATACTATAAAACGGTGGTGTTGGAGAAAACTCCTCAGAGTCCCTTGGTCTACAAGGAGATCCAACCAGTCCATCCTAAAGCAAATCAGTCCTGAACATTCATTGGAAGGACTGACGTTGAAGCTGAAACTCCAATACTTTGGGCCACCTGATGTGAAGAACTAACTCATTTGAAAAGACCCTGATGCTGGGAAAGACTGAAGGTGGGAGGAGAAGGGGACAACAGAGGATGAGATGGTTGGATGGCATCACCGACTCAATGGACACAAGTTTGAGTAAACTCTGGGAGTTGGTGATGGACAGGGAGGGAGGCCCGGCGTGCTGCAGTCCGTGAGGTCACAAAGAGTCAGACACGACTGAGTGACTGACCTGACCTGAACTGCTTTAAAACATTATAAACACTGCCTGGCACATCAGATTTAACTAGATTCACCGTCAAGATTGCAGTCACCATTAGAAACCACCACAAAAACATTCATATAGGAGAGAAACAAATCCAAGAGATACTGCAAGAAATGTGCATTTACACAGGATCAAATATCTTGGTAAAGTTATCTTAAAAAGAAAGAGAGGGTGCTTACAAGAGATACAGAGGGGCAGACTGTTCGTAATAACCTGAAAGTAAAATTCTAGAAAACACCAACAATAACAGTGGGGAAGGTTGAAAAAAAAAATCAAAGGCCTAAGAGTGTGCTAAAGCTTTTGCCTTGTTTGGAAGAAAAGTGGGGGATCATTTATTTAAAAGCCAAAAAGGAGGGAAAAACACAAAAAAGTACAACAGATTTTTAAAAACTGTTGAAATGAATCCAACTATCTCAATAATTACAACAAAGGCAACCAGAATAAACTTGCCAGTTAAAAGTCAAAGCTTGTCAAATTGGATCAAAGTAATAGCTGTGTGCTATTGTGAGAGACATACCGAAAGAATAAGAACACACAGCAGTTAAAAATGAGTAGATGAAAACAGATAAAATAATCTTATGAAAGCTAAAAGCAAGCTGATATAGCTTTAGTAAAATCAAATACAGAAACCTTAAGACCAAAAATATCATTATGGAGACAGACCTACTACTTAGTGATAAAAGATCCAATTTATGAAGAAGACATAACAATTCTAACCACATATGAACCTAATAAAATCACCTCAACTATAGATAAAATAAAAAGCAATAGGACCTCTGAGAGAAACCAACAAATCCACCCACTTATTTATTGTTGGCAGGCCAAGCAGATGGAAAGTCAGCAGAGACTAACATAACCAAAGGTTTAGGCAAGAAAATTAACCAGCTGGGTCCAATAAACAAATATAGATTTTTTTCATGTAATAATTAAAGGATAAGCTGCTCAAGAATTAAAAAAAATTATAAAAATGGCCAATATACTAGGTCATAAAGCAATCCTCAATAAATTTGAAAGGATAAGTTTCATACAGATAAGATTCTCTGGCCATATAAATTACACTTTAATAAAACTATGAATTAAAGTCCTCATCTCTTGTATCTCCTGCATTAACAGGCAGGTTTTTGTTTTTGTTTTTTTTTTACCACTAGTGCCAACTGGGAAGCTGCTGCTGCTGCTAAGTCGCTTCAGTCATGTCCAACTCTGTGTGACCCCATAGACGGCAGCCCATCAGGCTCCCCCGTCCCTGGGATTCTCCAGGCAAGAACACTGGAGTGGGTTGCCATTTCCTTCTCCAATGCATGAAAGTGAAAAGTGAAAGTGAAGTCGCTCAGTTGTGTCCAACTCTTAGCGACCCCATGGACTGCAGCCTACCAGGCTCCTCTGCCCATGGGATTTTCCAGGCAAGAGTCCTGGAGTGGGGTGCCACTGCCTTCTCCGACAGGGAAGCTGACTTCCCTACAAACAGTGCTGAACTTCCTCAGAAAATTAAAAACAGAATTACCACATGACCCAGCAATTCCACTTCTGGGTATACGCCCAAAAGAATTCAAAGTAGAGTCTCAAACAGATATCTGTACATCCATAATCACAGCAGCATTATTCACAATAGCTAAAACATGGAAGCAACCCAAGTTGATCAATGAATGAATTACCAAAATGTAGCACATTCATCCAATGGAATATTATTTAACCTTAAAAAGAAAGGAAATTCTTCAATATGCTACAACATGAATGAATCTTGAGGACCTTTGCTAAATGAAATAAGCCAATCTCACACACACACACACACAAAATCCAAATACTACAGGATTTCACTTCTATGAGGTTCTTATTCAGTTTCCCAGTCATGTCCGACTCTGTGACCCCACAGACTGCAGCATGCCAGGCCTCCCTGTCTCCCACCATCTTCCAAAGTTTACCCAAGTTCATGCCCATTGCATCAGTGATGCCATCCAGCCATCTCATCCTCTGACACCCTCCTTCTCCTTCTGCCCTCAATCTTTCCCAGCATCAGGGACTTTCCCAAAGAGTTGTCTGTCTGCATCAGATAACGAAAATACTGGAGCTTCAGGTTCAGCATCAGTCCTTCCAGTGAATATTCAGAGTTGTCTCCTTTAAGATTGGCTGGTTTGATCTCCTTGCTGTCCAAGGGACTTTCAGGAGTCTTCTCCAGCACCACAGTTTGAGGCATCAATTCTTCGGCTTTTTGCCTTCTTTACGGTCCAGCTCTCACAACCGTACGTGACCACTGGGAAGACCACAGCTTGACTATATGGACCTTTGGCGGCAGAATAACGTCTCTGCCTTTCAATACACTGTCTAGGTTTGTCATAGCTTTCCTGCGATGGGTCTTAGAGCAGCCCACACCATAAAGACAGAAAGTATAATGGTGGTTGCCAGGGGCTGGGGAAGAAGAGAATGGGGAGTCACTGTTTAATAGGAGTAGAATTTCCGATGTACAAGAGAATAGGAAGAGATGGTGGTGATGGCTGCATAATAATGTGAATGTGCTTACTACCGCTGAGCTGTACCTTTAAGTAAGATGGTAAATTTTCTGTTATGTGTATTTAAACACAATAAAAAAAGGGGGGGGCGACATCCCAACAGAATTTTCCAGGGAACATGGTAATCAGATTCTAAAATTCTCATGGACAAAGCTTGGTATAGCTAGCTAAAGCACTGTTGAAGATTAAAACGCATTCCCCTTATCAGATAACGGACTTATGAAGCCATAGAGATTAAGACTGTGTGATACTGGTGTACAGATAGACAAACTAAATAGAATAAAATGAACTCAAAACAGACCAACGCACACATAGCTGATTTATGGAGGAAGTAGGAATTATTCAATAGACAGAACTAGAAAAAGTGACTATTCATGTGAAAAAGAATGAAACTGGATTCCCCGAAGTTACCCCCAGATTAACTAAGGACTTAAATGCAAAAACGAAACTTTAAATATTTCAGTAAAACCATAGGCATTATTCTGACCTTGAGTGACGCGTTTCATTAAGTACAAAAAGCACTAACCATAAAAGACAGAACTAATAAATTCAAGAACTACTACTGATCAAACAAATTGTTACACAAAGTATGGCTTGTTTTTTCAAACTAGGAGAAGATATTTGCAACATATCTCAAGAACTTGGACCATACCAATATGAAAAACCAAACAGAAAAATGAGCACATGACTTGATCTGGTATGACACAGGAAAATAAATAAATATATATGTAGCTAATAAACACGTGACAAGACACCTGACCTCATTCTAAACAGGGAAGTACGAAGCAAGACCACAATAAAATGGCATTTTATACACAGTCCATTGGAAAGAGTCCAGAATGATAATACTGAATGTTGGGAAGGATCCAAAAGACACTTAGGTACTGCTAGGGAGAGTTTAGAGTTGTACAACCTCTGTAAGACAATGCCGAATTGTTTGCGAGGTTAAACATTCACATATCCCATACCCTGGCAATTCCTTTCCTAGAGAAAGTGTGCACCAAGATGCAGTTGCATCTTGCATGAGAATACAAGTGTTTCAAGCAGCACCGTTTATAACATCAAGAAACTGGAAAGAACCCAAACGTTCACGAACAGGAAGTGTGGTGTATTCACGTAATAGAACAGGAGACGGAAGAGAAAAGGAGACGGAAGTGAAAGAAATGAACCGCACCTCACAGTGACATCTGTGCATTTCAGTTGCGTCAAAAGAATAATGCCTGAAAGACTGCACACAGCACAGTGCTTAAAAATTCAGGAACGCTATCTCATTCTTAAAAAGCAAAGGAAGGATAAACAAGGCATTTAAAAGTGTTTTCTTAAGAAGGAGAAATACAAGGTAGTGAAGTCCATAGAGGCGGTCAAAGGTTTTTTCCAGGGTTCTGATTCTTCAAAAAAAAAAATTGATGAGGTAGCGACTTTCCTTAGGAATTCATACCATTATCAAACAATGTAAATACATTTGTATAAATAAAGTGAAAAAGGCCATGCATGGATCAATAATGAGATTATTTAATGAACCCAGGGTTAGGATTTACTCTGAAATTCTATGTAACTAGAGTCCATCAAAAATAATTTGTAAAAACTTCACCCTGTTTCAAAAATCTTTCATGCCTCTTCACTGCATCAGGCCTCTTACTAGGGGCTCTGAGCTTTGGGACCTGGATGGTCCACATTTCATTTCTTCAACATAATGGAAGAACAGAACGGAGGACGGAAGAACAAAACCAAAAAGGGAAAGCCTGCAGGACTGAGCGATTCTCCAGCTAAGCTGTCATCTGACAGCGACAAGTCAGTCTTGAAGTCAGAAGCCAAAACAAGTGGCCCGCAAACATTGCCAACACTATCGCAGGACCTGTGTGTTCACAGGCATACCTCGGGGATACTGTGGTCTTGATTCCAGGCCACTGTACTAAGGCAAGGATCACAATAAAGCAAGGCACACAGAGTCTCCTGGGTTTCCAGTGCATGTAAAAGTTATGTTGGACTTCCCTAGTGGTCCAGTGATTAAGAATCCATCTGCCAAGGCTGGGGACATGGGTTCTATCCCTGGTCTGGAAAGATCCCACATGCCACAAAGCAGCACAACTACTGAGTCCAAGCACCCACAGTCCGTGCTCTGCAGTGAGAGAAGCTGCTGCAATAAGAAACCCGTGCACCGCAACACCAGGAGTAGCCCCCACTGGCCACAACCAGAGAAAGCCTGTTCAGAGCAACCAAGACCCAGTGCAGTTAAAAAAAAAATTATGTTTACACTGTCCTGTAGTTCGTTAAGTGTACAATAGCATTAGTCTAAGTAAACGTACATACTTGAATTAAAAAATACTTTATTGCTAAAAATTACTACTATTAAGCCTTCAGGGAGTTGCAGTAGTAACATCTAAAATAACTGATCACATGGGATTTCCCTGGAAGCCCAGGGGCTAAGACTTCGAGCTCCCAAGGCAGGGGTCCAGGTTAAATACCTGGTCAGGGAACTAAGATCTCACATGCGGTAACAAAGATTGAAGATCTGGAATGCCGCAACTAAGATCTGGTACAGCCAAATAAATAAATATTAGAAAAAAAAAATAACTGATCACAGATCACCATAATAAATGTAACAACAAAAAAAGAGTTGGAAATGTGAGAATAAAATGTGACACAGTGAGCGAATGCGGTTGGAAAAATGTCACCAATAGACTTGCTCAATGCAGGGTTGCCACAAACCTTCCACGTGTAGAAAAACGCAGTGTCTGTGAAGTACAGTAAAGCGAAGCATCATCAAGTAAGGTGTGCCTACTTGATGCTTCCTTTTTTTTGAAAATTGCAAACCGTCACCATCCAATGTGGCAGCTGCTAACCACACGTGGCCATTTAAATTAGTGAAACTGTAATAAAGTTACAAATTCAGTGTCTCGGTCACAGTAGCAGCATCTGAAGCTCAAGGCTGCCTACTGTATCAGACAATACATAGAACGCTTTCATCATCCCGGGAAGTTCTATGGGACAGCACTGCCTTAAACCCATGGCAAGAAGGGAGGAACTTGCTCATATACAAGCCAGGAGGAGCAGTGCCGTATCGGCTCAGGATTGTTGGAGGGGCTCCCAAGCTGAGCTGTCTTCTCAGGGGGAGTTCTGCAGCACCAGTCCCAGGGCTAACAGCCTCATGCAGGCATCCGGAGAGACCAAGACTGCTGACTCAGTGAAACCCACAACCCCTTCACTCTGCCCCCTGGATGGAGTCCCTAAAACCTCTCATCTGGAGGGTGGGGGACAAGTGCCTGTGAATATCTCAGCTCTGCCTGCTGCCCCCTCCCCTCCCTCTAGCCCTTCTTCCTCACTAGCCCCACTTACCCTGCCCTGCAGGGCAGTTTTACTCTGAAGAAGTACCTCTGCCAATCAAAGGAGCTGGGCTGGGAGATGTCAAAGTGGCAGCAAACAGTAGCACAGGAATTCAAGGCCCTATGACTACCATTGTCTCAGAACACTGGCGGAGTGTTGGGGAGAGCTGAGGGGGTGGTACTGTCCCCCCTGCCCCGCCCCAATACACACCATTGAAGAAAGAGATCAATCATTCAAAGCAGGTCACAGTAGCCGGTTCCTTGTCCAAACCACCATCTATGTGGTGATCAACCCTCGACTATCCCCACACTACAAAGCCAGGACCAATAACCCAGGGCCATCAGAGCCGGAGAGCGCGTGAAGTGACCACTGCGTAGATCATGACACTGAGCCCAGGGTGGGGCAGGAACCTGCCCAAGTTCACACGGCGAGGGGGTGGAAGAGCCCAGAGCAGGAACACAGCTGCCACCTCTCCGGGCTCCCTGGCCTCCTCCTATGCAAGGAGAGCTCTGTGTCCCCCTGACTGTGCTCAGCCAGCCCTCTCTAACCAGCAGTGATCCTCGCCCCCTGGCTCAACCACAGGCCCCAGACAGAGAGCAGAGGTGGTGCTCTGACCAAGGGCAGCCAGCCAGATCTGGCCCCTTCCTAGAACCCGGTCTGCCCATCAGGCCCTGAGGAACGGCCTGGAACAGGGCAGGTCAAGTCAACTCCCCTTGGCCAGCGTGTGCAGCCCGGGAAGGATGCCAAGATTCCAGGTCAAGTGACCAGTGGGGGTTGCAGGGAGCTGGCCACAGGGCAGGAGGGAGGAAAGAGCTGGCAGGGGTCCCTGGGCCCCTTCTCAGAGCCCCCACCGCAGCTGAACTCTGTGTCAGATGGCAGTCTTCAGGAACTACTCCCACCAATGAGCTGGGATCCTTGAAGGTGGGGCCTGCGATCACTCCCCTTTGACCCCAACGCAGTGCCAGGCACACAAGCAGGCACTCTAGAGAACATGCATTGAACCAGCAAGTGAGGCAGACAGCTGAGGGGTGGGGGTAGGGGGTAGGGGGTGGGGGGTCCCACCCTGAGCAGCAGAGGCGAGGGCCTCAGCAATCAAGAAAATGAAACCTTATTTTCCTCTGACTTCATCTTCTATAATCACACACTCACAGTCCCTGCCTGACCTCAGGGATTAGAACCAGCATACGGCAAGGGCCACCCCACACATAGCACTTGCCACTTGCTGGACATTTCCTTCTTATTTCTTCCCCAGGTCCAGCCTATAAGGTAGGTTACCCTCTTCATCTGAAGGCTTAGGATGGACTTTAAAAGTTGCCCGAGATATACTACCGTAACAGTGCAGCTGAGATCCCCACAAGGGCGCATCATACTTCAGAGATTGCATTTTGAACCACCTTCATTCATTCAGCAAACACCAGTGAGCACCAGCTGTGTGCCAGGCACTTTCCTAGGTGCTCGAAACACAGCTATGAACAGAATCCGCCCAGATCCCTGAGAGCTTTCATGCTAGTTAATGAGAAGACAAAAACTAACCAAACAACATAATGTGGTAGAGTAGGGTCGCCACACCTTTTCTGTCGGAAAGACCAGAGAGTAAATATTTTCAGCTTTGCCAGCCACATGGTCTTTGCGGCAACGCCTCAGCTCTACAACATGCTGCTGCTGCTAAGTCACTTCAGTCGTGTCCGACTCTGTGCGACCCCATAGACGGCAGCCCACCAGGCTCCCCCGTCCCTGGGATTCTCCAGGCAAGAACACTGGAGTGGGTTGCCATTTCCTTCTCCAACGCGTGAAAGTGAAAAGTGAAAGCGAAGTCGCTCAGTCGTGTCCGACTGGTAGCGACCCCATGGACTGCAGTCTACCAGGCTCCTCCATCCATGGGATTTTCCAGGCAAGAGTACTGGACGTGGGAGATACGTAAATGAGTGGGTGTGGTTACATCACAATAAAACTTTATTAATGGACGGTGAATTTAAAATGTCATAATTTTCATGTGCCACAGAGGTTATTCTTTTGATTTTCTTTTTCAATCACATTTAGAAACAGAGAACTATTCTTAGCTTACAGGCTACACGCAGGCTGGTGGTGGCCCTGGACTGTATCTTGCCAACTCCTGGGAGACAAAATAGCTGGGGGCGTGTATGCAGGGAGGGACTTTAGGTCCAGGAGGCCTCCCCTAAGGAGATGACACCAGGGCAGGGCCCTGAACGAGGCCGGCTGGCAGCCCCCTGCTCCTGGCGAGGGCAATAGCACGTGGAAAGGCCTGGTGGCGTGAATGCGGGGGAGGATGGGGATGGAGCGGCAGGAGAGAGGTCTCTGCGGATGATGGAACCAGATCACGAGGGCCTCCAAGCCTGGGGGAGGACTTTAGTCTAAATCTGACGTCAAACTACTGGGCTCTGGCACTTACTAGCTTTGTGACCTTGGGCGAGTTCTCCAACTTCTCTGTGCCTCATTTCTTAACAAAAATGAGAATAATGATGGTGCCTGTTTTCAGAGGGCGGCAGGACTCTGTGAACATAACATCCCAAGGGAGTGTTGGCTTCTGTTATTTGTACTCGAGTCAAGCTGGATGGAGCAGGACCTGGGAGAGGTGGTGATAACCCTGGTCAACTCACCCACGATGTCCACCACGTCCGGCCGGATGAGCGGCTCCCCACCCGTGAGCCGGATCTTGTCCACGCCTTCTTTCACAAAGAGCCGGGCCAGGGTCAGGATTTCCTCTGTGGTCAGCAGGTCAGCCTTGGGGGTCAGAGGGACCCCCTCCTCGGGCATGCAGTATTGACCTGAGGGAAGGGAGGGGACGTGGAGGAAGGAAGTGACCGTGGCGGTCAGACCATGAGGCCTCCAGTCCCCAACTCGCCCACCATGCTGTACGTTTCTCTGGAACCCCAACCCAGCTAGGAGGAGAGACCCGGCCAAGTCTGAGGTGGCACAAACCCTAGGCCAGATTCTCTCTGAGGCTCACCTTCCTCTTCTATAAAATTTAACACCCCTCCCCATCCAGCCTTGATGTCCCTCAGTGGGTTAAAGATGAGAAATGAGAGGCCAGGGCAGCCTGGCTGGGGGCAGGGGCAGGCCGAGACTGCCTCCTCTGTGAGGGGTCGCTGGGCGGGGTCTGCGCAGAAGGCCAGGGCCCTGGGCCCCCCCATCCTGCCATCATTCAGTCCCTTCACTGCATCTGGTGTGACAAGCAGTGAGCCCCACCTCTGTGTGTCCTGAGGTGCAGGAGGCCAGAAGGTGCTCCCTGCCCTGGGCAGAGCCACTCTCCTCTGTGGCAACACGTGTTCTCACACCCAGGCTACAGTCCTTCAGGTGACCGAACACCAGTCCCATTTCACAGACTGGAAGACTGAGGTACCGCCTGTCCAGGACAAGGCAGCAAAAGGGGATAACGAGGCGAGCCCTGGCTGGTGAGTGGGGCACCATTTCCTCCCTTCAGTTCCCGTGGGACAGGTTCAACAGCACTAGTGGTCAGGACCTGTCAGGGAGTCGGGCAGATTAGGGAAGGGTCTAGAATTGGTCTTTGAAGATGGAACAGATTAGGCAAGAACATCAGAACATCAGTACTGCACGGGGTAAGTATTGGTAGGTTGAACATTTACTACACAGACATGTATTTATTGGGCCATGAAGTAAACACATTTCTTACCGTGAGTTACAGTGAGAGGAAGGGAGGAAAGATGAAAGAAAGGCAAGACAGATGGACGCACACACTGTGGAAGTCCCTCCAGCAGTGGACCCGCCCAGAGCTCTCTGTATAATGTTATGCAATGAAGACTGTGTACCAGCCTGGCTCCAGACGACCTGTCTCATGAAACTGGAGTGTTTTGTTATACCCAGCAGTGCTGGCCATGGGCACCAGCCTATTTCTCCTGTTTACAGTGCCCGGCGGGCCCCATGCCATGTCCTGCACTGTGCAGACCTCAGGGAATTAGGAGGGAGGGAGGAAGAGTCCCGAGCCCGTGGTAGGTCCCGGGTCAGCCTCGACCCTGAATCCAACAGCAATTCTGTTCTCCAGCCTGATTCCAAGGAGAACCCAGCTTCCAGGATCACAAAACTCACTCTTGATCCCCATCTTGCCCCTGAACCCCACCTGATGAGCAAGGAAGAAGGCTGGGTGGAGTTTTCTAGAAAGAGGAATGGGGAGGAGGATTCCTGGACCAGGGGCGATTGCAGGGGCCGCTGCAGCAGAGGGACAGGTGCCCAGAGAGGGCCCGGGGGGCGACTCACATCTGAGGTTGCACCTCTCGGTGAGGGAGATCCGCAGGTAGCTGTGGCGCCGGCCGAAGCTGTCAGTGAGGAAGGCGGAGAAGGGGGCGGCGCGCTCCCCCAGGAACAGCCCCGGCCTGGACGGCACCTGCAGTGGGGTGGGAGGAACCACGGGCTGGGGGCAGGTGCGGGGAGAGCCCACCTCCGGCACACGACCCCCACCCCCATCAACCACCCTACCCCTCCCCTCTGACACCCGCACACACTGCCTCTCCATCTATATGTGGGCTCCGCGGTTGTGGGGGTCTGGAAGTCTCCCCTCATTCACAGGATGAGATACAGGTCTAGAAGGAAGGCCCTCCCCTCCAAGCCCCATACTCAGCCCTGGGGGTGCAGGGCCTCTGCTGGAGTGCAGCTTTTTGGGCATCAGGGCAGGGCAAAGGGCACTAGACCCCACCCAGCCCCCACCTCCTCCCTGTCACGCCTCCCTCAAAGGACGCCCATCCAGGAACAGCCATCCCTAGCATCTTTTGGACAGGTCACCAGGAGGGCATGTGCCTCTCAGCACCCAAGAAACACATCCAGAAACGAGGGAGGAGCAGGCAGCTACAAGGGCCAGTGGCCTGGAACATGGAACCACTTCTCCAACTCAGGCTTCCCCTTCCTTACCATGAAAGTGAAAGTCGCTCAGTCGTGTCTGACTCTTTGCGACCCCATGGACTATACAGTCCAAGGAATTCTCCAGGCCAGAATACTGGAGTGGGTAGCCTTTCCCTTCTCCAGGGGATCTTCCCAATCCAGGGATCAAACCCAGGTCTCCCACATTGCAGGCAGATTCTTTACCAGCTAAGTCACCAGGGAAGCCCTCCTTACCTTGAGCTCAAAGCAATTACTCCTTGTGGCAGATGGGGTCACACAAGCTGCCTCCCCATTGCCCAGGGGGACCCAACAGACTACACCCACAGGAGAAGCTGGGGGCCGTAGCCAGCCAGGGTGGGTACACCTACGATGGGGGGCTCGCCTCCTGTAGAAGGCCTGGGGTAAGGACAGTACAACCAGGGGGACCCACAGAGGGAATGAGGACACCAGCCCCCAGGAAGGGAGGATGGAGATGCGGGATGGCCACCACGCTAACCCCATGCCCAGATTATGTCAGTCCTTACCCTTCACCCACCCACTGCCAGAAGAAAGGATTAAGGACCCACACTTTGGGGTATAATGGGGAGGGGATTGCTGGAGCCTTCTCACAAGGCACAAACGCATCCTGGGGGAGAGAGAGGAGGCAGCCAGCCTCCGTCCCCCTTTCCCAAGTCTGAGATCATCTGCTCTCTCTCTGCCCCTCCCTTTAGAGCAGGGGTCCGCGAAGTCCAGGCTGCGGACCAGTACCTCCTATAAGATCAGTGGCAGCATTAGATTAGAAATAAAGTGCAGAGGAAATGTAATGCACTTGAATCATCCCAAAACCATCCCCCCAACCCCAGCCCTAGTCTGTGGAAAAGTGTCTTCCATGAAATTGGTCCCTGGTGGCAAAAAGGTTGGGGACCCCTGCTTTAGACCACATCCCTGGGTCATGACCGATGTTGATGATAACTGCCCCACAGAAATAACATCTGCAAGGCATCTTGAGGTTTCCAAAGAACGTTCCCTGCTCCATCCCCACACCTGAAAGGATTATTATAACCAATGCTTCGATGGGGCCCACGAACACCCCTGGTGGAACCAGGACTCAAATCCAGGTCTTCTAAGTTCTGCAGTCTTTCCCCTACTTGCATAGGGTGTGTCCAAGAAGGTACACAGGATGGAATACAGGGCAGGGAGAAGTCATTTCTCTAGAGTCTTTAGAACAAAGAAATCATGACCGTGTGGTCATCTGTGAGGTCTACGGATAAAGCTCTGGACTGGGGGGCAAGAACCCCTGGTTTCCAGGCTCTGTGTACCCTGACAGACTGGCAAAGTTCTCTGACTCCTCTTGGTCCGCTCTCCCAGCTATAAAACAAGGACAGTTGTGGGCTAAAAGTGTCCTGCTGTAAAAGAGGGGGTTAGCCAGGATGCTGGCAGAGAAACACCCCAGATTATCACCATCTTATAACCTAATAAAGCAGGCCTCTGGAATGGATAAAGAAGATGTGGTACTTATACCCAATGGAAGATGATTCAGCCATAAAAAAGAACAAATAATGCCATTTGTAGCAACATGGATAGACCTAGAGACTGTCATACTGAGTGAAGTCAGACAGAGAAGGACAAATACCATATCAATTCCATGTGGAATCTAAAAAAAAAAAAAAAAAAAAATGGCACAAATGAACTTGCTTACAAAATAGGAAAAAAAAAAAGTTACAGATGTAGAAAACAATCTTATGGTTGCCAAGGGAGAAAGGGATAAATTAGAAGACTTATAAAGGGGGATTGACATACGCACACTTGTGTGCTGAGTGCTCAGTTGCTAAGTCATGTCTGACTCTTTTCGATTCCATGGACTGTAGCCTGCCAGGCTCCTCTCTCTGTCCATGGGGTTTTCCAGGCAAGAATGCACAATCGAGCTGCCATTTCCTTCCTCAGGGGATCTTCCTGATCCAGGGATCCAAGTCGCATCTTTTGCATCAGCAGGCGGATTCTTTTACCACTGAGCCACCAGGGAAGGCTGTACACACACTGCTAATAAGGCCCTACTGTATAGCATAGGGAACTCTACTCAGAACTCTGTCATGGCCTATATGGAAAAGAATCTAAAAAAGAGTGGATGTATGTATAAACAATTCACTTTGCTGTACAGCACATTGTAAATCAACTATATTCCAATTAAAAATTTTTTTTAAATGTTTAAAAAAGAAAGAAAGCACTTCTCTGGGTCTCCTGCGGTCCAGAAAAGAGAAACATTTACTTCAGGGACCTCCCCAGCCCTGGCTGCATGTTAGAACCATCTGGGGAGTTGAAGAAAAACATTCCCATGGAGACCAGTTGAATTCAGATCTCCAGGTGCTTGCGGTTTTCATCTCTCTGGGCGATTCTAATGTACAGCCAAGGTCAAGGGCTACTGATTGACTCAAGAAGCAGAAGGGGTGAGAGAGAGAGAGAGAGAGAGCAGGGGGTGCTTCAGGCTTTTCCTGGGTCTGTAAAACTGACCTCGCTCTGCTCACTTCAGGACCAGTTTCTCAATCATCTAAGAAACTCTGCTCATGGTCCAGGGACCAGAAAGTAGCCGTCACTTCCCTGAATTGCAGTCTGAAATAATCACAAGAGTGCTCCCTCCTCCCTCCCCACTCACCCCACTGCCTTTTCACTTCCCCACTTCCCCCATGCCCTTGGGGGTGAGGCAGGGACACAGCAGAATCAAGAGTCCCACCCCCACTGGCCACCAGAGTCCAGGAGCCCAGACACTCAGGAATCAACAGCTATTCACAAATGAGTAACTGGTTAATCACTCCAGGGCCCCTCCTCTCCCTCGCCAAGATGCCCTCCTCACCCTAATCTGAACACCCTGGGGGAGGCGGCTGGGTGAGGGAGGAACCCAAATGAATCCCCGAATGGGAGCCAGTGAGAAGACAGAGGCTCGTGACTCAGCAGAAACTGGAGAGCGGGTGTGGAATGGAGCAACCCAGCACGGAATTAGGCCCTCTGTTCTGGCCAAGGGTGGGGCAGGCCTGATTTCATTTTTGAAACCAAGAGTGACCTTCTCTACATTCATTCAGATCATACAGCCAGTACCTGAGGCAGCCTCCTAAACACACACAAAACACATCTCTCGTCTCCCTCGCTCTGCCAGGACTGCAAACTCATCACTTGGATATCAACACGCCTCATCCCTGCCTCCTCTCTCCTCCAACACTGCATGTCCTACTTTCATTCTTCCTTTTTTTTTTTTTTTCCTTTCCTTTAAACCCCCTGGGAGGGGAAAAAAAATATTAGCACCAGTCAAAGGAGATTGGAATCCAGGAGGAATTATCGGGCAGATTAGACAGTGAAGCCTCTCGCCCAGGAGAGGCTACGACATGTCACAAGCAGAACACCCTTGGCTGCGGAGACTCCCCGGGCCCTGCCTGGGGTGGAAAGTCTTCCCGCCTGACTCAGCGTTCCCGAGTCATAGCAGGTGTAGAAACACCTGTGTCAATGGACAGACAGGCAGATCCCCAATTCAGAGAGAAAGGCAGTGTGTGTGAAACCCAGTTACACTGGGGTAGCCATTCATTTCTAGGCTGGTCTCTACTGTCAAAATTCTTTAGCCCCACGGAGAGCCAAGAGGGAAAGGGTAAATGTATACATACAGCTAATTCACTCTGTTGTACAATATCGTAAAGCAACAATGTGTGTGTTAGTTGCTTGGTCATGTCCAACTCTTTGTGACCCCATGGACTGCAGCCCGCCGGGCTCCTCTGTCTGTGGGATTCTCCAGGCAAGAATACTGGAGTGGGTTGCCATGCCCCTCTCCAAATTAAAACAAAAAAAAATGGTTTAGCCTCTAACAGTGACTCTCAACTCTTGTTACACATGAAAATAACCTGGAGAACTTCTTAGCAGTACTGATGCCAGAGCCCCAGACCAAAGATTCTGTCTCAGCTGCTCTGAGTTGGGGCCCTGGCTTTGTTTGTAGCGTTCATATTCTTCTCTGCAGCCCAGGTTGAGAACCATTGGCCCAGCCACACCAGAATTCGGTGCCATGTTAATCCGGGTGATTGCAGTTCTGAGCATTGGCTTTGGAGGTGGGTAAACCTGAACGACAGGCCGGGTTGCCTACTACTCTTTCAGCTTTAGCTTCCTCATCCATAAAGTATGGATGATAATCCTAAGTCAACCGGAGGAGCTCCTGGCACACAGTAGGGGTTCAGGAAGAGACTGCTCCCATTCACTTAATCTAACGCCTACTCAGAAATGTCCAGTCATCATATATCCATGGAGGGGCACTAGTTGTATACACTATGACTAGTTTTCCCACTCATGTCAGCTTCCCTAGTCTTGCAAAGCCCTACTTAATGGCAGAGGGCCCAAGGCTGGGGTTTCCAGACCTGCCCTCACACCACTCGAAGCAGGACAAGGGGGGTATGAGCTACCCAGGGACCATGGACACCAGTGCGATTAACTGGGCCCAAGGCAGCCAACCATATGCTACTGGTTACACCTCATCTCCTATCAGTGCAGACTGGGTGAGGTGGGGAAGGGTAGTAGGAAGGAGTCAGTTTAAGGAGGGACCTGCCCTCCAAGTGCCTTCCCTGGTATCCATTAACATCGGGCCTTTGATTTGTCTGATAAAGGCCAACTTCCAAATTGCTCTGCAGTGTAGATACCAGAGGAGCTGGGGGACAAAGAGACAGGCCAAACCCAAAGAGCACTGGGCCAATTTACAGGCTCTTTGGGACGAGCTATACCCAGGGATGTTCAAAATTCATCTCTATTAAATGAGGGGACCTGGACAAAGTGCCCAGCCCCAGGCCTTGACCTCCACTCTCCCTCCAGCCCCGCCCTAAGTCTGAGGTCTTCACATCTGTAAGGATAGTCATACGTCACTGAAACACAGCCCTCTGAGGAGCTGGGCAGGTTGGACGTTCAGACAGGCCTCCTGAAAAGTCTGCTTTCCTCCCGAGGGTGACTGCCCCAGCCCTGGCCCGGCCATCCTCCTCATGTACACAGTCCCTCCCTGCAGAAACCTCTCCAACACATGCTCTTCCCGGCCCCCCGAATAACTAGGTGCCGCTGGCACAGAGTCAGCCTCTCCCCTGGACCAAGGCAGCACGCCCGGGACCTGAGGCCAGCCCCATGTCACCTCAACGAAGCCTGCCTGGAACCTGAGACGGAGAAAAAGGAGTGTAGCGCTTGGAACTGTGGGAAGCCCTCTGTCCTGACTGTGCCAACCAGGCTGGCAGGGAGCTCCGTCTCCCCTACCTACCTCCCCTGTCCACCTGGAGAACCTCCTCAAGCTGCCAGTGGACCCAACCCAAGGCCCCCTTCCACCAGCCTCGCAGCCAGCTCCCTCCCCACACCTCACATCGCTCTCCCGCCCACACTCTGACGAACAGACAAGCCCACACCCTGACAAACGGACAACACCCCCTGGCTTCCCCTTGTCTCTCCCAGCACCTCCCATCCCAAACCAGACCTCCAGGGCACTTCAGGGCACGGTGGTGTGGGGAAAAGGCTCCCTGCTGGAAGGCAAGGGAGGATGGGGATTCCAGGAGCCCCCACCCTTGCTCCCGCAAACTGGCAAGCTCAGCAGATGAGCAGAACACAGCTGTCTCCAAGACTCGCTCACCTCTGAGAGTCTCCGAAGGACATTCTATGCCCTCCCTCAACTGCGTACAGATGGGCTGGCCACCCCTTGGTCTTAAAGGTATGAAAAGAGGGGAAGCCGCAGGCCGAGGAGCAGCGTCACACTTTGGGCACAGTGAGCGTGAAAGCTTGGGGCATCCTGTCCAGCGCTCTGTTGCGTGCTACCTCACCAGGTCTGTTTCAAATGGCCCCAAATATCTGCTGACGCCACCGCCCGCAGAGCACCGAGTAAGCACCGTACCTAGAAACACAGGGAAGCAACCTGTCTGCGGAGGATAACCCTGCTGGGAGACGTCCAGGTGGGAGGGGACTTATGGAGTGACAGGATAATTATTAAGACAAACATGAGATACTCATGCACAGCATGTACACAGGCCAGACTTTTCAAGTGTGTGTATATATATTATTACATTAACTCCTTTAATCTCTATAACCACCCTAAGAAGTAGACACTGTTCTTCCCATTTCACAGAGGAGAAGACTGAGGCACTGAGCGGTGAAGGGACTTGCTGACATTCACACACCTAGTAAGTGACGGGGCTGGGATTAAAATTGAGGCATTCTGCTCAAGTCCACCTTCCTACCGGCTAATGATACCTCCGCCCTCACAGTGTAAAGGAAAGGGCAGGAGCAGCCTCCCCCATCCTCCCTGAAGAAAAGAAGCCGGAGCACAGGTGCGAGAGTTTGCGCTCCTGCTCACTTACTTTACAGCTCAGGGGGGTCCAGGGAAGTTCACTTCCATGGGCTCCCTCACCTGAAGATACAAACTCTACTCACCTCAGGTGGTTTAACTGTGAGGCCTCAGTGAGACCATAAATGAAGCCACTTAGCATCAGGCTGAAAAGTACAAAGTAAGTTAGGGGCTCAGGGTGGGGAGGAGAAACTTCCCTTTTTCCTAAATTCTTTAAAGACCTCTCAGCCATTTTGGTTTTCCCATTTTTCCCTCCATAACGTTCAGAATTCAAGAATTTGGACACACTTCTTCACCTCCCAGCAATGCGAATTGCTTATCCCAGGATTCTGAGGGTGAGGAGGGAGGTCAGAATTGGGGAAAGCAATGTAGCCTGAGACCCTCCTCCTGATTGAGCAACAGCAGGTGCTCAATCTGTTGACCTGCTGAGCCCCTGAACCTGAAGTCCTGTGCCAGGTGGTAGGAAAGGAATGACCAAATGGACCCAGAAAAGGTTTCACCAAATAAAAAGAGATGCTTCTCCCAAAATGATACCCTGACAAGATGGGCAAAATTGAAAACTTGTCACGCCAAAAATCCCTCTGAGACATGCTGTTAAGGACTCGGGGCGGGGGGCGCTATCCTAACCCTAAAGAGAAAGCAGATTCCCAAACCTGCAAGAGCCCAGGTTCTGGGCTCCACTCTGCTCCAGAATCAGGCTGAACCCTCCTAAGGGAAATGAAGATGAAACACAAACAGCTAGTGAAGGACGGGTCACACAGCCAGGTGACTACAAAGTGACATTTTTAGTCAGTGCCACATTATGAAGTAGGTGTCACAAAAGCACGTGATCACACAGATTAACCACCGCACCCCCCTCCCCGGGGGGTACAGTGAGGAAAACTGTTGAAGGAAGAAGCTGTTTAAGGGTGTGAGGCAGGGCTGAGAGGGGTGCTAATAACATTGCACTGGTCCCAGAGTCCTGCCCGCCTGCTCCCCCATCTCTGGGAGTAACTCAGACCTGGAAGGAGGTTGCCTGGCCGGGTGGGCAGGGAAGCTCTTGAGTCAGACCCCAGGGAGCACCCCCACCCCGCCACCCCCAGCTGGGATTCCAGGTGGGACTGGGCGGTCGATCTAGAGAACATCTTTCCACACCTCTCCCTGTGCGCCTAATTAAGCGCCGAGGCGGGGGTCCCTCCCAGGAGCGGACACCACTTTCAGAAGCAGCTGCCGCGGAGGGACCGGGGTGCTTCTGGGCAGCTAGCTGCCTGGCCACTGCCTCCCCCAAGAAAAGTGTAGATGCGAACGGGCTCACCTCCACGACAGGCTCTCCAGGGCATGGCTGCGTCACCGGAGCCCCCGAGCTGCAGCTCCGGACACCGGCTCTCAGGACACGCCGCACCACCCGGGACACTGGCTGGGCCGCCATTGAAGCCTGCCGGCTGTGCAAGATACCACAGGGTGGCCGATTCGGGAGAACGCTAGCCCGGGACTCGCCGCCCCGGGTCCTCGAGGGGGGCGGGGCCCGGCGGGGGCGGGGCCCGAGCAGCCAATCGGCGTGGGCGCCGTGCCGCGCGGCTTTCTGGGAGTTGTAGTCCACTCCGGCGGCTCCTTTTCCCTGGCAGGTTGTGTTCTATCTAGGGAGGGCTTGGAAAACGCCAGGTTCAAACTCAGCCAAAGATCCTGAGTCTTTTCCTACTGGCAGCTCTGGACTTTGTGCCAGTCACATACCACGACCTAGGTGCTTTAGGGCCAGGTGAATGAAATTTAAGGAGATGCCAAAAGAGTAGATTTTCAAGATAATGTTTTAATGCAGTATCTCAGAAAGTCAGAATGCAAATTAATAATAATAATAATAATGAACAAAATATCAACATTTTACATAAAAAGATCTGAGGAAAAAAGACATGAATGAGTAATAGCTGTAGGCTTTTCCCTCACCATCTTTCTGGCTTTATCAGCCATTTCTCCCCAAAGTACGTCCTGCATTCCCTGACACAGGATTATTGGCCATTTCCTTGACTGTGTTTTCCTACCTATGCACCTCTGCCCATCTCTGCTGATTTAAAGGTCATCCATGCTCAGACACAGAAGAAATTCCATTTCACTAACCTCAACAGTGCCCTAAGCCCGAAACACATACTCAACCAAATGTTCTCTCTTTTCCTGAAACTTTTAGGCTTTTATTTCTTCCTTTGTCATAAATCCTTTAACCTATTATGGTATGTACTGTAGTTCTATATATATTTGTAATGCTCCTGTATGCAGTGACTGCAGTCTTCTAGAAAGAAGGGATCAATGCTCACGGTCATTTTGTGTCACCCACAGTGCTCAGCACAGCACATTATCGTAGTGCTTATTGAATAGTTCTTAATCAATTAAAAAAAAGCAATGTCTGAGCCTGCACATTCATGACTTATCTAAGTCCTTTCACCGAGTCTAGGCCCTGGTTGTAGGATGGTCAGCTCCCTCCTTCAGGGTACACTTCTCCAACTGTTAGTGCCCTAAGGACACTAACAATCTTGGTGTCTGTGTTCAAAAACCTACGTAGCAAGAAGTCATAGAATAAGCGGATATCATCTTTGGAATGCTCCCTACACACCAAACATCATGCTAAGTATCACTTAGTACTTACAATAGTCTTACAGATAATAGAATGTCAGCTTTGCAACTTAGGAAACAGAAGCTTGGAGAGGATAGGTAATTTTTCCAGAGTCACATGGTTGATAGCTGGCAAAACTGGGATTTAAACCCAAGACAATATGATTCCTAAAGTCAAGATTCAGTATGTATCAGGAATTGGCAAGAAGGGTCCCTTTCTCTCTCTCAAAAACAAAGAGCATAGTCTTTAAAACTTTCCATGGAATGCACCCTCAGTAATGAATCTATGTACTGCTGCTGCTGCTGCTGCTAAGTCGCTTCAGTCGTGTTCGACTGTGCGACCCCATAGACCCCATCAGGCTCCTCCGTCCCTGGGATTCACCAGGCAAGAATACTGGAGTGGGTTGCTATTTCCTTCTCCAATGCATGCATGCATGCTAAGTCGCTTCAGTCATGTCTGACTCTGTGTGACCCCATGGACAGCAGCCCACCAGGCTCCTCTGTCCACGGAATTCTCTAGGCAAGAATACTGGAGTGGGTTGCCATTTCCTTCTCCAAATCTATGTACTGCTGCTGCTGCTGCTAAGTTGCTTCAGTCATGTCCGACTCTGTGCGACCCCATAAATGGTAGCCCACCAGGCTCCCCGTCCCTGGGATTCTCCAGGTAAGAACACTGGAGTGGGTTGCCATTTCCTTCTCCAATGCATGAAGGTGAAAAGTGAAAGTGAAGTTGCTCAGTCATGTCCGACTCTTAGAGGCCCCATGGACTGCAGCCCACCAGGCTCCTCCCTCCATGGAATTTTCCAGGCAAGAGTACTGGAGTTGGGTACCATTGCCTTCTCCAATCTATGTACTAAGAATCCTTACACTCAAATAGGCCCGTCTGTTATATCACTATGGAACTGCAAGAACCAAACACTGAAAAACATCATAGGAAACTCACCTTTAGTTTGAAGCTAAAATCACCCTAGCTTTTCTGAAAGTCTTGCTGCATTTGTACAAATCAGTTGCTGTCAGTTATCTTTTCCTCCCCTCTAGTCTATCATTTTTTTGAGGCCATGAACTGTATCTTTATTTCCTAATACACACTTGGTAGTTAGTATGTTTCAAAGTTCAGACAATATATGCAGGGGTTGAAGGTGTGTTTGGGTACATTTGAAACAGTGGGACAGGCCTGATGGAAATCTATTTGAAAAGGTCCTGAGACCCCATGGAGGACTGTTCAAGCTCTGTCCACAACTAAGTTTGATGCCCGTCTTCCCTCCTCTCAATGTCCCCCCCTCCCAAAAAGGACCCAGGACAAAACTTTTGAAAGCAACCAAGATGTCCTTTAGTGGGTAAATGGGTTAATAAGCTGTGGTACACCTAGACAATGCAATATTATTTCAGTGCTAAAAAGAAATGAGTTAATGATCCATGAAAAGATATGGAGGAACCTTAAATGCATGCTACTAAGTGAAAGAAAACAATCTGAAAAAGGCTACATATGACTGTATGTTTCCAACTGTAGAACATTCTGGAAAAGGCAGAACTATGAAGAGAGTAAAAAGATCAGTAGTTGCCAGGGTTTAGTGGGGAATGGTCAATAGTTGGACCACAGAGGATTTTTAGGACGGTGAAAGTATTCCCTATAATACCACAATGATGGTACAGATCATTATTCATCTGTCCAAAAGCACAGGATGTATCAATACAACACTAAGAATTAACCAATTTGTATATGATGAACTTTGGCTAGTTATGCTGTGAGAGCATAGGTTCATCAGTCGTAACATGTACCGCCCTGGTGGGGGATGTTGACAGGTGGACAAGCCTGTGCATGTGTGGAGACAGTGGGTATGTGGAAAATCTCTGTACCTTTTTCTTAATATTTCTGTGAACCTAAAACTTCTCTAAAAAACAAAGTCTTTATTCAACAAAAACCCACAGTTGGTTTTCTGGCTATATGCCCATTGCCTCTCTCTCTCATAAGAGAAGCCTCAAGTACGCAGCCCTCTAAGAAAGTGAAGTCGCTCAGTCGTGCCTGACTCTTTGTGACCCCACAGATAGTAGCCTGGACCAAGCTCCTCCGTCCATGGGATTTTCAAGGCAAGAGTACTGGTGTGGGTTACCATTTCCTTCTCCAGGGAATCTTCCCAACCCAGGAATCGAACCCAGGTCTCTCACATTGTAGACAGATGCTTTACCGTCTGAGCCACCAGGGAACACTCATTCAAATCCCTCTTCACTCCATCGGTAGCTGTGGACTCTGCAAATTTAGGCATTTTAATTCAGCAATGAAATTTTTCAAAGTTTTGAAAAATATTATTTCAACAATTCATTTAATGTCTATGTTGTTTGGACCTTATTCACGCTGCTCTCCATTTGCCTGTCCAGATTCTCAGTGACCTTCCCCACCCTGCTCTGAGGATAGAATGTTGGTGTCTACCAGCTGTTTGATGGCATCACCCAGGCACCCTTGTCTCTGGTTTCCTGCCTAGCAGGAGGCACAAGCAGGACACTGGAGATGAGAAAGAGAGTGAAGTCAGAGTGTTTATTCCTCCTGCCTGTTTTGCTGTGGTCTGGCACTGACTGTCCTATTCTACAACTATAATTAAATGGCCCTTCCATCATGAGTCCAGTAACACCAGGTCCAACAACACCGTTTCTAGCCATTGTCCCTTCAAGCTGGGGCGGGGTTGGCTTTCCTCTGTGATGGTCACAGATGCCTCAACATCCCTGTTAGCCACTTGAACTCTGCCCACACCTCAAAAATGATCCCTTTGAAAAGCCTACCTAAATGTACTGTCGGTTTCTTGCTGGTTCCAAGACTGATAAAGGATTCAAGGACTTTTCCATCCCATAGTAGCCTAGATTCACCCTTGTTGATAGTGGTAATTACAATAATGCAACAGTTTATCTATGTGCCTTCTGCAATATAAGCTCTTTGAGGGCTTCTGCCAAATTTAAGTCATGTTTAATCACAACACGTAGCATGGTGTTTAATGCAGAGTAATCTCCTGATAAACATGCATTAAATAGTACATTCTATGCCTTTGACTTGCCTTTCCAGTGAGGTGGCTGTATTAGTCAGGATGGGCTAGATTGTGCTGTTATAACAACCAATCCCAACATCTCAATGGCTACATGTCCAGTAAGGGTTAGCTGAAAATTGTTTCCCATCAGTGTTGTGCTGACTCTGAGCCCCAGGTTGGCGGGGAAGCTGATATCAACACAGAACATCTGGAGAGAAAAGCAGTGTGCAGAGGAGCAAACCAGCTCATAGAGCCTCTTCCTGGAAAGGTCACACATCATTCCGCTGCAAGGAAGTCATGCGGCTACATATAATTTCAAAGGGAAGAGGAGCTTAGCTTCCTGGCAGAGAGGGGAAGCAGATATTGGTGAACAGTAAAAATTTTACCAAGGGAACAAACTTCCTCTTGTGTTTTAATACAATACCATCCAAGCTGTTCTGTTCCCCTGAACAACTCTGGCCTTTATTCATCCCTGTGGGTTGCATTATAAACTGAAACCAACTATGGAGGTTTTATGTGTCTCTGCACATGTCACCATAGTCCCAGTGCTATGAAGTGCTGACTTCACCATTCAGTTGTCTGTCATCAGCAAAATCAGTGGGGAGAGTTTGTAGTATGTCTTTAATTCAGTGCTTCTTAAAGTGTGGGTTTCCGAGGTCAAGCTAATACTTGTACATACTAATATTTGTATTAATACAAATACTAATACTAAATACTTCTTAATACTGCTAAGATACTATCTGCCTTTTCCATTCTCATGCTCCTATGGCTCTATCAGTTCAGTTCAGTTCAGCTCAGTCGCTCAGTCATGTCCGACTCTTTGCGACCCCATGAATCGCAGCACGCCAGGCCTCCCTGTCCATCACCAACTCCCGGAGTTCACTCAGACTCACGTCCATCGAGTCAGTGATGCCATCCAGCCATCTCATCCTCTGTCGTCCCCTTCTCCTCCTGCCCCCAATCCCTCCCAGCATCAGAGTCTTTTCCAATGAGTCAACTCTTCACATGAGGTGGCCAAAGTACTGGAGTTTCAGCTTTAGCATTATTCCTTCCAAAGAAATCCCAGGGCTGATCTCCTTGCAGTCCAAGGGACTGTCAAGAGTCTTCTCCAACACACAGTTCAAAAGCATCAATGCTTCGGTGTTCAGCCTTCTTCACAGTCCAACTCTCACATCCATACATGACCACAGGAAAAACCATAGCCTTGACTAGACGGACCTTTGTTGGCAAAGTAATGTCTCTGCTCTTGAATATGCTATCTAGGTTGGTCATAACTTTCCTTCCAAGGAGTAAGCGTCTTTTAATTTAATGGCTGCAGTCACCATCTGCAGTGATTTGGGAGCCCCAAAAAATAAACTCGGACACTGTTTCCACTGTTTCCCCATCTATTTCCCATGAAGTGATGGGACCGGATGCCATGATCTTTGTTTTCTGAATGTTGAGCTTTAAGCCAGCTTTTTCACTCTCCACTTTCACTTTCATCAAGAGGCTTATGAGTTCCTCTTCACTTTCTGCCATAAGGGTGGTGTCATCTATAGATGAATTTTAAACAGGTTATGCAATAGTGGCTTCAAAACAGATCGAATGCAAAAGCAGATATGAAAATCCAGCTTTTCTATGAAGCTCAACAAAGAGATCTGCAAAAATGGAACACAAGGCCACCTTTCTTCCTAATTTTTGGAAAATATAGATATTTTAATAAAAATGCTTATAATAGGTATTGATTTTGTTATTTTTAAATGAGTTCAGTATTTTTAAATTTCTGTCTTACTTTCTAAATGATAAATATAAAGAAAATGGCTTACTAAATATATATTAAATAAACATAACACACAGAAGAAAAACGTCTATGGGTCTTTTGTACTTTTAAAGAGTAGAATGATTTCTTGACAAAAAGGTTGAGAATTTCTGCCTTAATATATGCCTTTTCATCTTCTGCAGACCCAGAGGCATCCTAATAGTGCTTTATAATTACTCTCTGATCACATCATCTTTCCTAAACCATAAAAAAAAAAAAAAAAAAACTCAGACCAATTCCCTATTTTCCTGGGCTCCTGGTGGGCTATCTGTTTTATGAAGAGGATAGTGGTGGGATGATGGTTTCAGGGAATCCTCCCTAGGAAACCGGGTTCAATGAAGGAGCCCCACACTGGAAACCAACCCCACACTTTGGGTGTAACCTCTGCCATTTAGTCACTTTCTATTCATTTGATTCAGGTTCCTCTTCAGTTAGGAATCATAAACAGGTTTTTGGTTTCCCCAGGATTAAATCATAATGCATAAGCAAATGATCTATTGCTTTTATAGTTTGTTTAGGAGCAAAGAGTGCCTTACTAGTGCCACCAAAACCATCTTTGCCCCACATGAAAGAGATTAGATTGATTTCTTTGGGTTCATTAAGCCTCCAGGGGTCTGTGTGTCCACACCGTGAACACCTCAAATCAAATTAGCTTAACTGCTTTCCAAGGACAGGTAGCCAATAGCAATCATGGGAAATGAGGTAGGTATGACAATGAATTGGGAAAGTTGAGAAGGGATTGCCAGGAAGGATGGGTCCCAGCGGCAAACCAACTACCAGGGAGCCCTGAGCCCCTCGGCATGTGGGAGAAGAAGGTGTGGAAGGGCGCTGAGAACCTTGTGAGACCTTCCCACCCCTGCAAGGAAATTACTCTGAACTCTTTCTCCTAATCTCTTTCTGACTGTAGGGTGGTTTAAGATTGGTCCATATTTTTAAAAATTTTATTTATGTATTTTCGTTTTGTTTTGTTTTTTTTTTTAGTTCTACCAGTTTATTGCTACCAACCCGTGACCCTCCACCCTCATGCACACATGCTCAGTCATGTAACCCCATGGACTGCAGCCAGCCAGGCTCCTCTGTCCATGGACTTTTCCAGGCAAGAATACTGGAGTGGGTTATTTATGTATTTTCGGTTGTGCTAGGTCTTTGTTGATACACCTGAGCTTTCTCTAGATGCAGTGACTGGAGGCTACTCTCTAGTTGCAGTGCCCTGGCTTCTTGTTGCGGTGGCTCCTCTTGTTACAGAGCATGGTCTCTAGGGCACACAGGCTCAGTAGTTGTGGCACATGGGCTTAGTTACCCCCACGGCACATGGAATCTTCCCAGACCAGGGGTCAAACATGTGTCCCCCTGCATTGGCAGGTGGATTCTTAACCACTGGACCACTAGGGAAGTCCCAGAAATTCTGAAATACTCCTTACTTCAAAAGGTGGATCCAGGAATTCCCTGGCTGTTCAGTGGTTAGGATGTTGTGGTTTCACTGCCAGGGGCTCAGGTTCAATCCCTGCTCGAGGAACTAAGATCCTGCTTGACATGCAGCAAGGCCAAAAAAAACTGAGAGGGTGGGATGTATGGAGAGAGTAACGTGGAAACTTACATTACCATATGTAAAATAGATAGCCAATGGGAATTTGCTGTATGACTCAGGAAAGTCAAACTGGGGCTCTGTAACAACTTAGAGGGGTAGGATGGGGAGGAAGGTGGGAGGGAAGGTCAAGAGAGAGGGGACTATCTATACCTATGGTGGATTCATGTTGATGTTTGGCTTAAACCAACACAATTCTGTAAAGCAATTATCCTTCAATTAAAAAAATAAATTTAAAATAAAAAAAATAAAAACACTAGATTTTGTTTTTGTTTAAGGTAGAGCCTTGTTTCCCTCCCCTTAACTGTGGGCTGAATTTAGGAAGAGCAGCAAATGGAATGTGGCAAAGGCATTGGTGTTAGGTTTCTGAGGTTAGTTTGTGGAAGGCAAGCTGCTTGCTCCTTGTTCTCTCATCACTCACTTTCTGGGAGAATCCATTTACTATGTTGTGAGCAGCACTTTGGAGAGGCCCACAGACCAGGGAAGGACACCTCCTGCTGACAGCCAGTGAGGAACTGAGGCCTCCAACCAACCGCCTTGTGAGTGAGCAATCTTGAACTCAGGCCCTTCACTCCCAGTTGAACCTTCCAATGACTGCAGCTTTCGTGGGTACCTTACTGCAATCTCTTGGATTACCCGAGCCAGAATCACACTGCTGGCCACTGCATGAGTCCCGATCCTCAGAAACTGTGAGAAAATGTTTGTTTCAAGCCACTACATTTGGGGTGACTGTTACACAGCTGTGGACAACTAATACAGTATGCGAATTCCTCCTGTGTGTTATTTTTTCTTTAAATATACTGCTTGGCCCAATTACAGGAAAGGGGTGCCCTTTGACAGCATATCCTTGCTAAGATGGCAGAGTAGAAGGACATGCGCTCATCTTCTGTGAGAACTCCAAAATTTCAACTAACCACTGAACAACCATCAACAGGAGAATGTTGCATCCCACCAAGAAAGATATTCCACATCCAAGGGCAAAGGAGAAGCCCCAACAAGATGGTAGGAGGGGCAAAATCGCATTTGGAATCAAACCCCATACCTGCCAGAGATGCTCAGAGGGCTCAAACAAAACCTCATGTGCACCGGGACCCAGGGATCCCACAAGAGACTGAGCCAGACCCACCTTTGAGTTTTTGAGTGTCTCCCGTGGAGGCACAGGTCAGCAGTGGTCTGCCATGGGGACGGGGGCTCTGACTGCCGCAGACCTGGGAGGTGTGGCTTATGAGCCCCACCATAGAGCCACCCAGCAGACAATCTGGAGAACAATTACATCAAAGAAGTTTTCGCACTGTTCTGAAAGTTCTAGGGTGCACAACAGATTTCCCAACCTGGGGATCCAGCAAAGAGACTGAGAACCCCCAGGGAATTTGACTTTGAAGGACAGTGGGATTGGATTATAGAACTTCCACAGGACGGGGGGGAAACAGACTCTTGGAGGGTACAAAACGCTGTGTGCACCAGGACCCAGGAAAAAGGAGCAGTGACCCCACAAGAGACTGAGCCAGACTTGCCTGTGAGTGTCCAGGAATCTCTGGCAGAGACATGGGTGAACAGTGGCCTGCTGTAGGGTCAAGGGCCTCCATACAACAGTCCTTTTAAAGGAGGTTGCATATTACTGCCATTACCCCTACCAAAGTGTGGCCTCAGGTCAAACTACAGGGAGGGAACACAGACCCACCCATCAACGGAAAATTGGATTAAAGATTTACCAAGCATGTCCCTGCTCTTCAGAGCAAGACCAAGATTCCCTAACATCCAGTCCCTCCCATCAGAAAGCTTCCGCAAGCCTCTTATCTTTATCAATCAGAGGGCAGACAGAATGGAAACCACAATTACAGAAAACTAATCAAACTGATCACTTGGATCACAGCCTTGTCTAACTCATTGAAATTATGAGCCATGCTGTGTAGGGCCACCCAAGACAGATGGGTCATGGTAGAGAGTTCTGACAAAATGTGGTCCACTGGAGAAGGGAATGGCAAACCACCTCACTATTCTTGCCTTGAGAACCCCATGAACAGTATAAAAAGGCAAAAAGATAGGACACTGAAAGATGAACTCCCCAGGTCAGTAGGTGCCCAATATGCTACTGGAGAAGAGTGAAGAAATAGCTCCAGAAAGAATGAAGAGGCTGAGCCAAAGCAAAAACAATGTGCAGTTGTGGATGTGATTGGTGATGGAAGTCAAGTCTGATGCTTTAAAGAACAATATTGCATAGGAACCTGGAACGTTAAGACCAAGAATCAAAGTAAATTGGAAGTGGTCGAACAGGAAATGGCAAGAATGAACATCAACATTTTAGGAATCAAGTGAACTAAAATGGAATGGGTGAATTTAATTCAGATGACCGTTATATCTACCACTATGGGCAAGAATCCCTTAGAAGAAATGCAGTAGCCCTCATACTCAACAAAAATGTCTGAAATGCAGTATTTGGGTGCAGTCTCAAAAACAACAGAATGATCTCTGTTTCCAAGGCAAACCATTCAATATCACAGTAATCCAAGTCTATGCCCCAACCACTAATGCTGAAGAAGCTGAAGTTGAATGGTTCTATGAAGACCTACAAGACCTTCTAGAACTAACACCAAAAAAAATGTCTTTTTCACCATAGGGGACTAGAATGCAAAAGTTGGAAATCAAAAGATACCTGGAGTAGCAAGCAAGTTTGGCCTTGGAGTACAAAATGAAGCAGGACTAAGGCTAACACAGTTTTGCCAAGAGAACGCACTGGTCACAGCAAAAACCCTCTTCTGACCACACAAGAGACGACTCTACACATGGACATCACCAGATGGTCAATACTGAAATCAGACTGATTATATTCTTTGCAGCCAGCAAAAACAAGACCAGGAGCTGACTGTGGCTCAGACCATGAACTCCTTATTGCCAAATTCAGACTTCAATTGAAGAAAGTAGGGAAAACCACTAGCCTGTTCAGGTATGACCTGAACCAAATCCCTTACAATGATACAGTGGAAGTGACAAATAGATTCAAGGGCTTAGATATGATAGAGTGCCTGAAGAACTATGGATGGAGGTTCATAACATTATAAAGGGAGTGGCGATCAAAACCAAGAAGAAGAAATGCAAAATGGTTGTCTGAAGAGGCCTTACAAATAGCTGGGAAAAGAAGAGAAGAGAAAGGCCAAGGGAAAAAGTAAAGATATATCCATCTGAATGCAGAGTTCAAAAGAATAGCAAGGAGAGATAACAAAGTCTTCCTAAGTGATCAATGCAAAGAAATAGAGGAAAACAACAGAATGGGAAAGACTAGAGATCTCTTCAAGAAAATTAGAGATACCAAGGGAACATTTCATGCAAGGATGCACACAACAAAGGACAGAAACCGTGTGGACCTAACAGAAGAAGAGATTAAGAAGAGGCAGCGAGAACCCACAGAAGAACTGTACAAAAAAGATCTTAATGACCCAGATAACCATGATGGTGTGATCACTCACCTAGAGCCAGACATCCTAGAATGCAAAGTCAAATGGGCTTTCGGAAGCATCACTATAAACAAAGCTAGTGGAGGTGATGGAATTCCAGGTGAGCTATTTCAAATCCTAAGACATAATGCTGTGATAGTGCTGCACTCAATATGCCAGCAAATTTGGAAAACTCAGCAGTGGCCACAGGACTGGAAAAGGTCAGTTTTCATTCCAATCCCAAAGAAAGGCAATGCTAAAGAATGTTCAAACTACCACATAATTGCACTCATCTCACATGCTAGCCACATAATGCTCAAAATTCTCCAAGTGAGGTTTCAATAGTATGTGAACTGAGAACTTCCAGATGTTCAAGCTGGATTTATTTATTTTTTTAATATAAATTTATTTATTTTAATTGGAGGCTAATTACTTTACAATATTGTATTGGTTTTGCCATACATCAACATGAATCCACCATGGGTGTACACGTGTTCCCCATCCTGAACTCCTCCCACCTCCCTCCCCATACCATCCCTCTGGGTCATCCCAGTGCACCAGCCCCAAGCATCCTGTATCCTGCATAGAACCTGGACTGGCGATTCGTTTCATATATGATATTATACATGTTTCTTTTTTTTTAATTTAATTTTATTTTTTAAACTTTACATAATTGTATTAGTTTTGCCAAATATCAAAATGAATCCGCCACAGGTATACATGTGTTCCCCATCCTAAACCCTCCTCCCTCCTCCCTCCCCATTCCATCCCTCTGGGTCGTCCCAGTGCACCAGCCCGAAGCATCCAGTATCATGCATCGAACCTGGACTGGCAACTCGTTTCATACATGATATTTTACATGTTTCAATGCCATTCTCCCAAATCTTCCCACCCTCTCCCTCTCTCTCAGAGTCCATAAGACTGTTCTATACATCAGTGTCTCTTTTGCTGTCTCACATATAGGGTCATCGTTACCATCTTTCTAAATTCCATATATATGCGTTAGTATACTGTATTGGTGTTTTTCTTTCTGGCTTACTTCACTCCGTATATTAGGCTCCAGTTTCATCCACCTCATTAGAACTTATTCAAATGTATTCTTTTTTAGAAAAGGTAGAGGAATCAGAAATCAAATCGCCAACATCCATTGGATCATCGAAAAAACAAGTGAGTTTCAGAAAAACATCTACTTCTGCTTCATTGACTATGCCAAAGCCTTTGACTGTGTTGTTCACAACAAATTGTGGAAAATTCTTAGAGATGGGAATACCAGACCACCTTACCTGCCTCCTGAGAAACCTGTATGCAGGTCAAGAAGCAAAAGTTAGAACTGGACATGGAACAACAGACTGGTTCCAAACTGGGAAAGGACTCCATCAAGGCTGTATATTGTCACTCTGATTATTTAACTTCTATGCAGAGTACATCATGAGGAATTCTGGGCTGGATGAAGCACAAGCTGTAATCAAGATTGCTGGGAGAAATATCAATAACCTCAGATGTACAGACAACACCACCTTTATGGAAGAAAGCAAAAAGGAACTAAAGAGCCTCTTGATGAAAGTGAAAGAGGAGAGTGAAAAGCTGGCTTAAAACTTAACATTCAAAAAACTAAGATCATGGCATCCGGTCCCATCACTTCATGGCAAATAGATGGACAAACAAAGGAAAGAGTGACAGAGTTTATTTTCTTGGGCTCCAAAAACACTGCAGATGGTGACTGCAGCCATGAAATTAAAAAACACTTGCTCCTTGGAAGAAAAGTTATGACCAACCTAGACAGCATATTAAAAACCAGAGACATTACTTTGCCAACAAAGGTTCATCTAGTCAAAGCCATGGTTTTTCCATTAGTCATGTATGAATGTAAGAGTTGGACTATAAAGAAAGCTGAGTGCCAAATAATTGATGCTTTTGAACTGTGGTGTTGGAGAAGACTCTTGAGAGTCCCTTGGACTGCAAGGAGATCAAACTAGTCCATCCTAAAGGAAATCAGTCCTGAATATTCATTGGAAGGACTGATGCTGGAGCTGGAGCTCTAATACTTTGGCCACCTGGTGTGAAGAATTGACTCATTGCAAAAGACCCTGATGCTGGGAAAGATTGAGGGCAGGAGGAGAAGAGGGTGACAAGGATGAGATGGTTGGATGACATCATTGACTCAATGGACATGAGTTTGAGCAACCTCTGGGAGCTGGTGATAGACAGGGAAGCCTGGCGTGCAGTAGTCCATGGGGTCGCAAAGAATTGGACATGTCTGAGAGACTGAACTGAAGTAAACTTGATATCTGTATCAGTGGAATTCTGAGTGGTTTGCTCTCCGTTTTACCCCACCCTTATGTGGGATCATTTTTCATCTCTCTCTGCTCTTAAGAGGTTGATTGTGTGGACTCCCTTGCCCTCAGGCTTCTGGTTGGTTTTCATACACGGAAAACACTGGTAGGGGAGCAGAAGGCAGGACAAGAGAGAGGTCTGGACATCCATCCCTTTGACTCTGATTTCCTTCCCATCATCCTAGGGAGGCAAGAGATGATATTACACATGGCTTTGTTTTATCCAGACCTGCAGAGCAAGAGTTCACTCTGTTAAGGCCCATGCATTTAAAAGAAAATCGATTCCCTCTTGATTCATTTCTTCCTTTGAACTGGAAAACAGCCTGTAATTCCCTGAAGACAATCAGATCCACTTACGCAAGCCTGATTTCTCTGCAAGCAAAATTTAGTCTCACTCTCTAGATTATGTGATTGTTTATTAAATTAAATTGGGGCAATTATCAGGGTGGAGAAATGAAACAAGGAGTATCAAAGACTGATACTTCTGGAAATACCTCAGAAGGTCTTTCTGCTCCTTTGGGACTTAGCTGAGATTGACTGAACTGAGAACGCTGCGCGTGACACATTCCCTTGCTAGAGCAGTCAGGGAGGGGCAAGCCTCTGTGAATAAGGCAGGTGCTAGATTGCGAAGAGGTTTGGCTTGGCAGCAGGGAGACTTGGCTGGCTGTCCTCACTTGCAAGTTCACTGCCTAGCCACGGGCAAATAACTTCTTGGGTTTCAAATGGAAATTGGTTTGTCTTATCTACTTCATGGGCTGTTGGTTATGAAAAAAATCATTTAAATAGAATTTTGCTGGGTTATTAAACATAAGATGAGGCACAAAGAGGTTAAGGAAGTAGGCCAAGAGCACATGGATAGCAAGTGGTGAAGCTGGGATTTGAACCCAGAAAGTCTAGCTTTAGAAGCCATGCTCTTAGGCACTCTGCCCCCTTGGTGGCCTTGACCTTGACCACATCCCTCAGATAGTCCCTTCAGGTAATTCCCTGAGTGTCTCTCTTGAGCTCTCACTTCTTTCCTGCTGTAACTTGTACTATAGTCTATGGTCGTTCACAACCTTACAAAAGATTAAAAACGAGACTGGGAATTACTTTAAAAAATAGTTATGAGTTAAAAGAACTTTACATTTTATATCAGAGCTGAATTCTAGGTAAAGTATATTAATTATAAATGAAAAACATACCATTCCCTAGCTTTTTTCCTAAATATTATGAAGCTAATGTGGATGAAAACACAAGTCCAAGATCTCTTATCGGAAGGCCTAGAGGCCGGATAAATTTCAGAATTTAGGAAAGCTTCAGGGTTTTGAAAAGTCTTATTTAGTATATTATACACACTATATGTGTGCACAAAAGTGTATGAATATGTTACATAACACAGGGTCTAGGGAAGCCTTCAGAAACCAAATATTTTTTCTCAAGAAAACAGACATTCACACTAAGTGGAATAGATCATGGCGATAAATAGTTCATATCAGTAGGTCATGTTATGTTGACAAATGAAGAACTTTATTTTTCAGAAGTAGCTTGGCTTGGAGAATTAGAGATAAAAGATTGTGGGCGTGAGATAATACAGAATCAGAATCGGGCCAAGGGTAATAAATCTAATAAACTTTTATCAGAGGGAGGAGCACATACCTCCCCCTTCTAGTTCTAGTTACTTCCTTGGGAGGAGGATGCAGTTTCCGGCTCTGTCCCCTCCCCAGGTCAAGATGAAAGAGATCTTTTTTTCCCCTGTGGTTTGGTAGACTGGGGCAGTCCTTATGCTCTGAAACACTGACCCTAAGAAAGACATCAGAGTGTTTGCTTTTGGAGGTGGAAATAGCTTCTTTTTGCACCTCCAGACCCCCTTCCATCTTCACCTTGCTCTGGGCCTCAGAAGGCTGACCTACAGGGGTGACTTGTGGCCTCTAGCTTCTGACGGGGCTCGTCCAGCAGGGAGCCTGGCAGGAGCTGAGAGTGGGGAAGGGCAGTGGCTGGGTACTAGTCCCTGGGCTCCTGAGTGGCTGCCCTGGGAGGCCCGTCTCCTTCAGCTGCAGTCACAGCCTCTGTCAAGGCATCCTCTCCAGCATGGCTTTCTCCTTCCTGGAGTCTGCTATCTGCTCCCTCTTCCTTGTTCCTCCAGGCCTACCCCCAACACACACACACACACACACACACACACACACACACACACACACGCTCACACACAGAGTCACCAGCTCCAGGACACTGCACTTTCCTTCGGAGTTTCATTATGTTTATGATTTCCCTTTCCCATTTATCCCTATCCTGCAAATAGGCATGCTTCTGCCTCATGTGTAGTTACCCAGGTCTATTTTTTGAGATGTAGGAAGGGCCCCCAGAAATGTGTGAGGGGCCCAGTGATCAGGCAAAGGTGTCAAGTGCAAGGTCATCCAGGACAGACCCAAGAGGGCAGGCATCCAATCATTCAGTTCCCTTCCTGTGGCCTCCACAGAAATCACTCTTCCTAAGAGATGACCCCTTGGTCATCTGGCTTTTCATTCTTTGGCTGTCTTTCCTTCCCTCAGAGTGCATATAGTCAGAAGGCTAGAGTTCTGCCTCTACGATACACTAGAAGGGAGACCTTCTTCTGGACAACTGGAAATTGTTCACGGGACTCAACACTATCGGCTTCGGGCACTGCCAGCCTCTTCCACCCCCACCCCCCGCCCCAGTTTTACTCCTTCCCCAATCACACCTTGTTTGTCTTCTACCCTTGACCTTCAGGAAAAGGGATGAAAGTAGAGAGAGGAAAAAAGTGATTGACGCTGGCTAGTTCATCTGGGGTCTACGCTGGCTTCTAGGCTGTGTTGCCACAGTTCTGCAGCTGCCATTTCTTGGTTCATTGCTCACTTTTAAGATAAACTTTTTCTGCAGCTCCTAGCACATGCTGCGTGATCAGTCACAGTGCAGGTGTAGTCAAGAAAGATACAGCAAGTCATCAAGTTCTCTAATTTAACTCCAAGTATACAGAGTTCAGTCACAGGGAGGGAAAATGCGGGAAGATGGCCTGACAAACATGGAGATGACCATGTGCATCCCCAAGTTTCTGCAGCAAAGGGTCAAAGGGCAGGACACAGCCACAGCCTCTACACCTCCCCCTCCTCCTGCTCCAGTTCCAAGAAGAGAACAATGCAAGGCTGAGAAAAGTTTTTATCTACAACCCAGATCAGACCTCTCCCACCTCTGCCAGGATTCATCTCCTGCTGGCACACTGTATTTCTCCACTCCTCAATTATGCTAAAATCGCTCTCTCATGCCTGCCTCTAATTACCACTTCAAAAGGCTCCCTCCTATTACCTTAACCATGTGACCGATGGGGTCATGTGTGGGCTGATGCCTGGCCCACACTCCCCAGACCCTCCAGGGTGCTCAGCAGGTATGGTTTTCAGCCCCAGTACAGCAATTCTTCCCACCTGGAGCCAGAGGGTTTTCTCAGAAGCCAGGGGAGCTCGCTTGGCAAGGGTGAGGCTGTAAGCTGTTCAACGTTGGTGGTGGGGCGCCTGGAGGCAACCCTCATCCAGCGGGGTCCTAGGAGGCAGCAGAATGACTGGGGGAGCATTCGGAGGCCTCACTCACACAGTTCCCGAGGTGGGGGTGCAGAAGGACTGCACCCTCGTTGTGCGTGCCTGTCTTGCCTATGAGGACCCTGCTGTCCTGCCTTTTCTTTCTTCCCTGCCTCCTTCACCCTGCTTCATTGCACTTCCGGTAGACTGAAAGTGAAAGTGAAGTCGCTCGATCGTGTCTGACTCTTTGCGACCCCACGGACAGAGGAGCCTGGTAGGCTACAGTCCATGGGATTTTCCAGCCAAGAATACTGGAGTGGATTGCCATACCCAAATACTCATTCACCGTCTACTTTGGAGAAATCTAAACTAAGACAGTTGGAGAGGAAAATAAAACCATTGCCAGCTTCTCTCTCCTCCTCATACGTCTCATTTACTCTCCCATCCCACTGAGAGCTTGCTCTGTCCCTGCCACTTGGAATTGCCAGGTCTTGTCAAATCCAGGGATTTTGTTCTATCACACTTGACCTCCAGGTACCAGTTGACGGACCATTTCCTCCTTGGAGCACACTCCTCTCCTGGCTTTGGGCACAGCCTTCTCTCCCATTTTCCTCTAACAATGGAAATTTCTGGTGGTAAGCTTTCATTTTACCATGGTCTCATTCAAAGATGCCCCCCCCCCTTTTTTTCTTCACTTTCCACTTAGGCATCCAGATTCCCCAAAGGCCCTCCTTAGCCCTCTTCTCTTCTCACTCCTCACATTCCCTGGGGGACCACCAACTTCACTGGCTTCCATTCCAACAAATGCCAGTGATGCCCCCATCCTCACATCCCGGCCAGACCTCTGGGTTGAGCCTCCTCCTATGCAAACCTGCCCACTGGATGGAGCCTCTTGAATGTTCTGTGCATCCTCAGATAGCGCTTCGCAGGTAGCTCAGTGGTAAAGAACCCGCCTGCCAATGCAGGAGACTCAAAAGACTTGGGTTCGATCCGTGGATCGGGAAGATCCTCTGAAGAAGGGAATGACAACAAATTTCAATATTCTTGCCTGGAGGATTTCATGGACAGAGGAGCCTGGCGGGCTACAGTCCATGAAGTCGCAAAGAGTCGGATGTGACTGAGAGACCAAATACGCATTCACCAATGAAGTCTTTGTGGTGGTACATTTCCCCCTAAGAAGTCTGGAAGAGAAGGATGGAAGAGAGGCAGGAATGTGAGGAGGTGGGGTTAGACAAGGTTCGGACTATCTCTACCCTGGTAAGTATGCTAACCAAATGGAAGGTGAATGGAGGAAACTAGTGAAAAGAAAGGTGGCAAAGATATGGGAGAAGCCGAGGTTCTGAGAAGGCAGAGGCGAATGATTAAAAGGAAGGAGGAAGGTTCAGATTCAGATACTTGCAGCTGCCAGGGAAACATGCTGATGTCACCCTCACTACTTAGCCTGTTCCCTGCTTGAACCAGGAGGCTAGATCATTTGCTGGAGGTAGAGTGAAATGGAGGATTCGAGAGCAGAGGCAAACGTTTGGAATGGGGCACCAGTTAGGCAGCAATAATGGAAAGCACAACACAAACTGGCTTTAAGAAAACAAGGTGGAGGGAGTTCCCTGGTGTGGTCCCGGGGTTAAGAATCCACCTGCCAATGCAGGAGACACAGGTTCGATCCCTGGTCTGGGAAGATCCCACATGCTGTAGAGCAACAGTCCATGTGCCAAACTATTGAGCCCACACACCACAAGAGGGGAGCCCCTGCTCACTGCATCTAGAGAAAGCCCGCGTGCAGCAAGGAAGACTCAGCACAGGCATAAATAATAAACAAAACTTTTTTATAAAAGAAAATGAGTAGATTGACTGATACAACCTGACAGTCTCAAGGCAGGCTTGGATGCAGGCATCGTTTGGCCCAGAGAGTCAGGATTCCATCTGACTCCTGAACCGCACCTTCCCGCCCTCGCAGTTACAAACACCATGTCCCCACTGCAACACCCAAAGGGATGTGGTCTCCTCTGGGACTCCAGCTGGAGACAGGGGATGCTTATTTCCCAGAAGCCCCTACAATTGTCTCTTGGTGTCTCATTGGCCCAAATTGGATGATGTCCGTGATAAACCAATCCCCATATCCAGAGAAACAGGAGAGCTGATTGGCTGAAGCCCACTGCTGGAAATGCAAATGAAGCAAACCTACCCAAATAACAGCACTGAGACTCGGGGAGAGGCACTGCCTTAAAGGAAAATTTGGGTGCTTTTGGAGGAAAAGGTTGAGGTGGAGGGTGGCAGGGAACAGATGCGGTAAGTCAACCAACAAATGTCCGCCAGAGTTCATTTCCGGGGAAAATGTGAGAAGCAACTGTTGAAACATTTGTCAAGGTGACAGGGGTAGAGTAGGATAATTAAGTAGTTTAGAAACTGCACTAGGGGATTAAGGACAGAAAGGAAATTTTAAATGAGTTTAGCGACTGTTGTAAGCTAATGACCACTCAAGAAAGAAATCCAGTAACCTAGCAACAATCTATACTACCTTAAAGGAAGACCAGGTGCATTCAAACACCAAACACACTCAAACCACAAACCCTGATGGTTAAAATACAAGACAGTAGATGTGGGTGTCTGAATCTTGTTACATGAAGTCAGAGAGTTATAGTCCTTGAAGAGTAACATTTCTGCATGGAGCCAAGACAGAAATATAGGTGAAAAAGGAAAGAAGCTAGGTGAAAGGGGACATTATACTGAAACCTTAAATGAATTACCATATTTTCATATGTGTTACCACCCGGTTGCTATTATATATATATATATGATTTAAATGGGTTTCTGTGGTGGCTCAGACAGTAAAGAATCTGCCTATAATGCAGGAGACCTGAGTTTGATCCCTGGTTCAGAAAGATTCCCTTGGAGAAGGAAATGGCTACCCACTCCAGTATTCTTGCCTAGAGAATTCCATGGACAGAGGAGCCTGGTGGGCTACAGTCCATGGAGTTGCACAAGTTGGACACAAACTGAGTGACTTTCACACATGATTTAAATAGCACCATGACAGTCCTGATTAGACCACATACGGCCAAAGAAGAACTAATTATGTCAGCCTTAGTGTCTGCCCAGGAATGAGGAAGAAGGTGGCCTTCTCCCCTCCCAACTGTTTGTTTAATTATAAAAGTGTAGCCCTCTTTGTTTTGGGGGCCTGAGCTCCCCTGCCTGCCTGCTTGTATTAATATCTCCCACAAGCATGCTATGCTAATAAACTCACTCTTTGCCACTTTGCCCCGTGCTGAATTCTTGCTGCGGTGAGACAAAAGAAGCCAAGTGTCAGTCAGTTCTGATACCAAGTGAGCAGTTGTAATCAAAAGAATTCTAGTCCCTTTCTAGTCAGGGATCATGGGTTCAATTCTCAAACTGAGATGTAGGTGGGTTCAAGTCCCAGTCCATGGGTTCGAGTCCCACCCAAAAAGGAGTGTGGCTTCAAAGGTGTGTTGTGCTCAGGTAGGGTTCTGATGCTTATGAACAGAGAAATCTGTACTGGCTTCACACCTCTTGGTTTTATGACTGTCTGCAGCAGGCTGGTGGTAGGAGAGGAAAAGGTGAATGATAGGATTGATCCAAAGTTGGAGGATTGGCCTGCGAGGACAACTAGGCAAGATGCAAGCCAAGGGTAACAGAGGGCTTGAAATGATAGATGGGGAAGCTGGGAATTCGGAAGGGAGCTGATCGGATAAGATCAGATCAGTCGCTCAGTCGTGTCCGACTCTTTGCCACCCCATGAATCGCAGCACGCCAGGCCTCGCTGTCCATCACCAACTCCCAGAGTTCACTTAGACTCATGTCCATCAAGTCAGTGATGCCATCCAGCCATCTCATCCTCTGTTGTCCCCTTCTCCTCCTGCCCCCAATCCCTCCCAGCATCAGAGTCTTTTCCAGTGAGTCAACTCTTCACATGAGGTGGCCAAAGTATTGGAGTTTCAGCTTTAGCATCATTCTTTCCAAAGAAATCCCAGGGCTGATCTCCTTCAGAATGGACTGGTTGGATCTCCTTGCAGTCCAAGGGACTCTCAAGAGTCTTCTCCAACACCACAGTTCAAAAGCATCAATTCTTCGGCGCTCAGCCTTCTTCACAGTCCAACTCTCACATCCATACATGACCACAGGAAAAACCATAGCCTTGACTAGACAGACTTTGTTGGCAAAGTAATGTCTCTGCTTTTGAATATGCTATCTAGGTTGGTCATAACTTTCCTTCCAAGGGGTAAGCGTCTTTTAATTTCATGGCTTCAGTCACAATCTGTAGTGATTTTGGAGCCCCAAAAAATAAAGTCTGACATTGTTTCCACTGTTTCCCCATCTATTTCCCATGAAGTGATGGGACCAGATGCCATGATCTTGGTTTTCTGAATGTTGAGCTTTAAGCCAACTTTTTCACTCTCCACTTTCACTTTCATCAAGAGGCTTTTGAGTTCTTCTTCACTTTCTGCCATAAGGGTGGTGTCATCTGCATATCTGAGGTGATTGATATTTCTCCTGGCAATCTTGATTCCAGCTTGTGATTCTTCCAGCCCAGGGTTTCTCATGATGTACTCTGCATATAAGTTAAATAAACAGGGTGACAATATACAACCTTGACGAACTCCTTTTCCTATTTGGAACCAATCTGTTGTTCCATGTCCAGTTCTAACTGTTGCTTCCTGACCTGCATACAAATAAGATAAAAATGAAGCAGTTCAGGGACTGAATGTTTGGAAGAACTCATAGAAGCTTGGGTGGGAGGAAGAGGAGACTGTGAATGCTGCCGAGAGACAGTGAGAGAGATGCAGTGAGCTAGAGAGACAAAGCTAGCAAGAAAGAGTGAGGGTGAGATACTGGCATTTAAAATTCAGAGTGAGACAGTGATGGAAAGGGGTTTCCCAGGTTCTGTTTTCTCAATGAAGACATAATGACACACAGGTCATAGTAGGCTTGATGTTGTTGTTGTTTTAGTTGCTAAGTCGTGTCTGACTCTTTTGCGACCCCATGGACAGTAGCCCACCAAGCTCCTCTGTCCATGGGATTTCCCAGGCAAGAACACTAGAGTGGGTTGCCATTTCCTTCTCCAGGGGGTCTTCCCAATCCAGAGATTGAACCCACGTCTCTTCCATTGGCAGACAGATTCTTTACCAATGAGCCACTTGGGGAAGCAGTGAGCTTGATAACAACCCAGTAAACATCTAAAACCCCCCCACCAGCCTCAGAAATATGAGACATGTCACCAAGGTTTCATCTGCCTGGGTGTCCTGTTGGTCCAGCTGGATTCTTTGGACATAAGGGTCCCTGGGGGCTACTGGCCATCCCTCTGTCTCCAAAATTATCTATAAAACTCAGAGACAACCTCAGTTTTCCTTCAGTCAGGGGTTTTGAAAAAGTTTGTTTTGTTTTGTTGTTCTTGTTATTTTGCCTTTTTCTTCCAGGATGGGTCAAGTCGCCTTAGTTCTTGAGACAGAAAGGAATGGAAAAGAAGTATGCCATGAATAGCATACATACTATATGTTGTAGCTTTTTTATTTTTTAATCAAACACATACTCTAGGCTAAGTAGATGTGTACAGAATTTCTAACAGCATTTTCAGGCAGAAGGAGTCTTAGATGGAATCTAAATTTCTAGCTGAGTGGCTTGACCACTGACAGGTTCTGTGAATTAAATCCAATTGTTTAAATATACAGACCCTCGGTTTCTATATATATGCAATGAGCTTAATTATGGCTTTATATCAGGGGTCAGCAAACTTTTCCTCTAAAGGACCAGAGACTAAATATCTTAGGTTTGGTAGGTCTCCATTGCATCTACCCTGCTGCTATAGCAGGAAAGTGGCCACAGATAATATGCTAAACAGTAAGTGTGGCTGCGTTCCAATATGACTTCATTTACAAAAACAATCACAGAATAATTATAAAATGCAGAACTATAAAACTCTAGATGATAATGTAGGAGAAAACCCAGATGGCCCTGGGTATGGTGATGACTTCTTAGACACAACACCAAAGACATGATCCATGGAAAAAATAGACTTCATTAAAATTAGATTATTTCTGCCCTGTGAAAAACAATGTCAGGAGAATGAGGAGATCAGCCATAGCCTTGGAGGAAACATTTGCCAAAGACACATCTTCTGAAGGATGGTGGTCCAAAATATACAAAAACTCTTAAAACTTAACAGTAAGAACACATACAACCCAACTTAAAAAATGGGCCAAAGAGCTTAATGGACATCTCATCAAAGAAGATATAGAGGTGGCAAGAAGCATATGAAAAGATGCTCTACATCGTAATTCATCAGGGAAATGAAAATTGAAACAATAATGAGATTTCTCCACACACTTACTAGAATGGCCAATGTCCAAAACAATGACAACCCCAAATGCTATTGAGGATGTGGAGCAACAGGAATGCTCATTCATTGCTGGTGAGGATGCAAAATGGTACAGCCACTTTGGAAGACAGTTTAGTGGTCCCATATAAAACTAAGCACAGTCTTGCTATACAATCCAGCAACTGTGCTCCTTGGCATCTATCAAAGGAGTTCAAAAATTATGTTCACACAAAAACCTGCATACAGATGTTTCTAGTGGCCTTATTTATAATCATCAACCCTTGAAAGCAACCAAGATGCTGTTCAGTAGGTGAATAAATAAATAAGCTGTGCTACCTCCAGACAATGACCTGCTCTGCCAGGTGAAAGAGCAGGGCTCTACTCAGCCCTTTAGATGCCAAGTCCCCTACCTCTTGCCCTCATCTGTGCCTGGTACAGCCCTGCAGTACCAGATGGTGGCATCATTTGCTTCCAAAAAACTACACAAACTATACTACAGTCATTGCAAATATAGTCGAAAGCTTCTCCTGTTGTAACATCCGCCTGCATGCTAAGTCACTTCAGGCGTGTCTGACTCTTTGTGACCCTATGACCTGTAGACTGCCAGGCTCCTCTGTCCATTGGATTCTCCAGGCAAGAATACTGGAGTGGGTTGCCATGTCTTCCTCCAAGGGAACTTCTTGACCCAGGGATTGAACCCTCATCTCTTAGGTCTCCTGCATTGGCAAGCAGGTTCTTTACCAATAGTGCTGCCTGGGAAACCTGTAGAGGGCTATTAAAAGAAAACAGATACTGATGCCCATTTAGGCCTGATGGACAGGGAGAGAAATGAGGAAAGAGATTTAATATGGGAATGACATGTGGGTAAAGCTGATGTATTAATTAGAGTACCTATTGCTAGCCACCAGAATTAACTTATATGGTCGAGCCACTAAAAAGTCTTTGGTTTATTTTTCATCTGCTTCACAGTTTGATGCATATTAGGGAAAACTCCATGCAGTCCTTCAAGGACCCAGTTGTCTTACATCATAAGACTCCCTCATCTTTTAGGAAGATGCCCTTTTATGCATTCAACCAGAGTTAGAAAAGGGTGGGAAAGAATTAGAAAAGGGTGGGAAAATGGAGGCCTAGAGAATTTTATAGGGAGGGTTTATGGGTCATGCCTAAAGATGGCAACATCACTTCTATTTATGTTTCCTTGGCCAACTAATTCATGGCCAAACTGCAAGGGAGGTAGGGAAATCTGCCAGCCCCTATATGGGACTGACTATATGCCAGTCTGGACATATAGGAAGACTATGACAAAATGAGGGGCCAAATGAGGGACAGACATTACTCTCTACTCAAAATTACATTCCCAGTTGACAACTGAGTCTGCGTTCCTATTGGAAAACAATTCTCTGTGGGCATCATCCTCTGAGCAGAGAGCCTGAGAGCACTCTGGGCTCTTTCGTGGACGTCCTGCAGATCCTCAGAAGATGGAAAGAGTATCTCCCTCCAGAGCTGAAGGCACATTAATTTGATGTCCAGGATAATGTCTCCCTCTGGGGCAAAAGTTAGACACATTTGCTTGCAGCCCCTTTCAAGACTGAAGTTGCCTATGTTTGGGGCTCCTCAGGGGTGAAGGAAAACTATTATGTGGTCAGCATCCATTGAATGCCCTGCATTGCCCCATGGCACTGGGTGGGCAAGGGGAACCTGTGCAGACTTGAAGCTCATGCTGCTTGCTCTGCTATGAGTAATCAAGTCCCTCGTTTCTACCCAGGCATTCTGTGTCTCCCCGAAGCAACCATCAAACGGTACCAGGGTAACTTGTCAGCTTGCCAGTAAGGTAAAATCTCAGGTCCTTCTGGTTTTGAGAGTTACCTGATCAAATGTATCATGGTTAGCATCGAGTAGATGCCTCTGGCTCAGTAACCTTTGCTAGATTTAGGGAACCCCAAGCGGCAGACCTCACTCACACTTAAGTTGAACACCCTGTGTGCAGTTAGATGAAATGACATGGGTGGTGACAGTGTCAACTATGAAGCGTAGGCACCTGTAACCTGATACCGGGGTCTCCACACTGTGCAGCTTCAGGGAACTATTCACACCACAGTCTAGAAATATGCAGTGTGACTACTCCCACTACTGCAGTATTTCATTGTTCCTAACAGTCGATGGGTGTATTTTCGCATTATTTTTGATGCCATTGTGTATGTGTGTGTGTGGGGGGGGGGGCGGGTTGGGGTGGGGTGGAGGGAAGCTGCCAATTAAACCAAGACAAAAATGCTCTTTTGTTTATTGAAAGAGCTCTTTAATACTTATTGAGACAGATTTATCATCTCTCAACCTTGTATATACATAGGAAAAAATAACCATTCCTATTCAATGTTACACTGGAAGATCTAGCTAGTACAATAAGAAAAAAAGAAAAGGCATAAGAATTGGAAAGGAGGAAATAAAACTATCTCAGGTTGCAGACAACATGATTGTTTATAGAAAATTGTTTATAGAAATTGTTTATAGAAATAAACAATAGACAATTTCTATTGTTTATAGAAAATCTTAAAGAATCTAAAATAAAAGTTGGTAGTGTATTTATCTTGGTTGGAGAATAGAAGGTGAATATATAAAAATAAAATGTATTTTCATATACTACTGATGAATTATTGTAAATTAAAACAATTCCATTTGTAATAGCACTAAAAAAAAGCCCATGAAATATTTAGAGATAAATCAAATATATGCAATGTTATGCTTAAAACTATAAACATTACTGAGAGAAATAAAAGACTGTTCATGCGTTGGAAGACTCAATATTGTCAAGGTATCAATTTCTTCAAATTGATAAGTTCAACATAACCCCCAAATTGCAAAGTTCTAGAGGGTTTTTTTGTGTATGATAGAAATGGAAAGTTGATTCTAAAATTTATGAGGAAAAGCAAAGAACAAGAATAGTCAAGATAATTTTAAAAAACAAGAACAAGTTTGGGGGACTTACACTATTTCAAGATTTACTATAAAGCTACAACCATCAAGAAAGCATGAAACTGGCCATAGTTTAGACAGATCAGTGGAAAAGAACATAGACTCACATGTTCAATTGATTTTCAATAAAATTTGAAAGGCATTTACATGGAGAAAAAGTTTTTCAATAAACAATAATGAAACAATAGGATATTAACCTATACTCTTGAACCATATACAAAACATAACTTGAAATGGATTATAGACCCAATTGTAAAAACCTAAAACCCAAAAAGAGGCTTCCCTGGTAGCACAGCTGGTAAAGAATCCACCTGCAATGCAGGAGACCCTGGTTTGATTCCTGGGCCAGGGAAGATCTCTTGGAGGAGGGCATGGCAACCCACTCCAGTATTCTTACCTGGAGAATCCCCATGGACAGAGGAGCCTGGTGGGCTACAGTCCACGGGGCCGCAAAGAGTCAGACACAACTGAAGTGACTTAGCACATAGCACACAAAACCCATAAAACTTCTTCAGAAAACCCAGGAGAACATCTTTGTTACCTTGAGTTTGGCAAAGATTTCTTAGGACACAAAAAGCATGAGCCATAAATGAAAAAAAAAAAACTTGACAAATTGGACCTTGTGAAAATTAATTATTCTGCTCTTGGGAAGACACTGTCAAGAAAATGAAGATAGACCACAGACTTAGATAATATTTGCCAAACATCTGATAAAGGATGCCCAGAATATAAAGAAATCTCACAGCTCAATAAGAATATAATCCAACTAAAAATGATGTGAGGGACTTCCCCGGTGGCCCAGTGGTTGAGAATCTGCCTTCTGGTGCAGGAGACAGGGCTTCAATCCCTGGTCTGGGAAGGTCCACGTGGTCTAAGCCCATGTGCTACAATTGCTGAAGCTTGCACTCTAGAGCCCATCCCTGCAACAAGGAGCCCCAGCACCATAACTAGAGGGTAACCCTGCCCCCTCGCTGAAGCTAGAGAAAGCCCACTTGCAGCAACAAAGACTCAGCACAGCCAACAAATAAATAATTTAAAAAAATGATCTGAACAGACATTTCTTCAAAGGAAGTATATAAACAGCAAATAAGGCCATGGAAAGATGCCCAACATCATTAGGAAAATGCAAGTTAAAGCAGAATGAGATACCACTATAAATTAAGAGAATGCCTGTACTTTAAAAAAGCTGATCATACTAAGCCCTGGTGAGGTTGCAGAGTAACTAGAATTTTTGTTCACTGCTGGTGGGAATGTAAAATAATGCAGACACTTTGGAAAGCAGTTCAGCCATTTGTTACAAAGTTAAACATAGACTCACCATATGACCCAGAAATCCTACTCCTAAGTATTTACCCATGAGAAATAAAACTGTATATTCATATTAAAGCCTATACCTAAACATTTATAGCTTTGTTCATAGTTGCCAAAAATGAAAAACAATCCAAATGTTCTTCTATTGTGAATGGATAAATAAACCCTGATATAATCACATAATGGAATACTACTCAACAATAAAAAGAAATGAACTGCTGATAAATGCAAAAACACGGTGCTCAGTGAAACAAAATGCTGCATGACATTACAGAAAAGAGAAAGCGACAGAGAGAGAAAACAGTGGTTGCCGAGGGCTTGGAGTATGGGTGGGGGACTGGACATAAAGGGGGAATAAGGAAATTTTAAAAATATTCTATCTCTTGATTTCAGAGGTGGATATATGACATTATACATTTTTATCAATTCATAGATTTGCACACCTAAAAAGGGTATATTTTATAATATGTAAAAGTGAAGTCGTTCAGTTGTGTCCAACTCTTCGTGACCCCATGGACTGCATCCTACCAGGCTCCTCTGTCCACGGGATTTTCCAGGCAAGAGTACTGGAGTGGGGTGCCATTGCCTTCTCCAATAATATGTAAAGTTTACCTCAATAAATATGACCTAAATTTGTAAACACTGGTTGAGGGTTCCCTAATTTTTCCCATATAATTCAAGTCCTCTGATTTATTTTCAGTGAGAGTTGATGTCAGAGTATTTTCACATTCCATCATTCTCTGGGGAATCAGCACCTATTCTTAAAAGGGCTCCAATATTGCATCTGTGATTTTCTTTCAAGCTGCTGATGCTCATCCTACAAGTTTTGATGCTGGATGTTTATTGATCTAACTAAAAGATGTCAAATAAAATGTTTGAAGACCATCAGGACTCATATTTCCGGTGGCATACTGGTCAATTGCAAATCCTCTACATTTTGGCCAACAGACCATTTAGAGACAATTTAAACATGGGCTAACACCCATTTAAAGTTTGTGCACAGGCAGGCAACAGTAACTGCATTGCAGCTGCCACCTGGATAACAGCAATGGTAAGAATCTGTTAAATTCTCAGGTATTATAATGTGAATGTGCTGATCTTCACGTTGGTCAGGTATTATTACGGGAGAAGTCTACATGGAGAAGCTGGACTGCAGACCTCCTTTTGAAAATCTGTTGAAACAGTGATGTGATAGAATATTTTTAATTAGTTTTACAATTTTTTTTCAGAGAACTACGTTTTCAATTGGTTTAGGTAATGTGTGTGCACAATACAAAGTCCAAATTGTAAAACAGAGTGCATGAAAAGTCTCCCTCCAACCCCTTGACCCTCAGACACCAAGTCTGCTCCCTGAGAGAAGCACTGTTGGGGGACCCCGTATGTCTGAATGGATTGAGAAGGCAGAGGCTAAAGAAGTAGAAGGAGCAAAAGGCCATTTGTCAACTAAGAAGAAAAAACACTAGTCTGGTGGCAGAGGTGCAGGAAATAAAGTCATAAATTCAGATAGTGGGGATGTATGTCATTGAGAATTGAACTTAGTTACAAATGCAAGCAATCTAAGAAACAGTGACTTAAGACAAAGACATATTTTTCTCATATAAAAGAAGTCTGGGTGAGCACTTAAGGGCTGATATAGCTGTTCAATTATGTCATTAATTCTCAGGCCTCTTCTATATTTCTGCTCTACCATCTTTAGAAGGTAGTCTCAGGTAGCGAAAGTGGCCAGTGTTGCTCCAGCCATCATATCCAGATACCAGAGGAAAAAGAAAAAGAAGAAAGGGCAGCAGCATGGGTGCTTGCTATCTCCTATTTGTCCCGATTCATTTCAACTCGGCTCTTCTCCTTTCCCATCTGCTCTCTGTTTCAGCAGGCTGGCCTGTGTGGGCTACATCAGTGGCTTTCTTGCCCTTGGTATTCTGATAGATTCAGCCAACAGGATCCACTGCAGGAGATTAGAATGTGAGAAGAGAACGGGCTCAGGACTTTTTCCTTCACTGACTCCCTTTCTACAAAGTCACATCTGGCTGACTGCCACCCGAAGGCCACTGTTCTCAAGGCACTCTGCTCTACCTGACCCTCTGCTTCCCAGCACAGAAAGAGATAACAGTTTGGCTGAGCCTAATCTCGTGTCTGTGCTTGTGCTCAGTGGTGCCCGACTCTGCAACCCCACAAACTGCAGCCCACCAGGCTCCCCTGTCCATGGAATTTTCCAGGCAAGAATAGTGGAGTGGGTTGTCATTTCTGACTCCAGGGGGTCTTCCAGATCCAGGAACTGAACCCACGTCTCTTGCGTCTCCTGCACTTGCAGGCAGATTCTTTGCCACTGCATACTAATCTTGTACTCCTGTTCTATTCTTCGTGATTTCTGTATGTTCTGCTCACATGTTTATCAAGCCCCATAATATATAAAACCTTCCATGTTATCCTAATTTCAGTGTTCCAGCTGCTTCCCTGCTAGAATTCAGAATGATATATAAGTCACAGGCCTGCTGAGTCAGCCTGTTTTAAGAAGTCTTCCAAAGAGCTTCACTCAACAATTTCTTCTTGCGGTTAGAAGTTAGATGGCCATTCTGCTGAAGGGATGTAGGGATATACATATGGCTTATTGTTGGTTGTCAGGGGACTGGTCATTAATAATGAAGAAGGAGGACTAGACAGAGCAGGCAGCTAGATGGTTCTCTTATAAGAGGGATAGAGGGAAAAATAAAGATGCCCCTCAACCCAGTGCCCTGTGGCAACCTGGAGGGGTGGGATGGGATGGGAGGTGGAAGGGAGGTTCAAGAGGGAGGGGACATGTGTATACCCCTGAGAAACATTAATTTGTCATTAACCAGTCTGAAGAGAGAGGCACAATGCATCAGTCATTGAATTTCCAAGAGCTGTCACATTTTAAAAGTGAAGGTCGCTTAGTCTTGTCCAACTCTTTGTGACTCCACGGATTATACAGTCCATGGAATTCTCCAGGCCAGAATACTGGAGTGGGTAGCCTTTCCCTTCTTCAGGGGATCTTCCCAACCCAGGGATCAAACCCAGGTCTCCCGCATTGCAGGCCGATTCTTTACCAGCTGAGCCACAAGGAAAGCCCCACATTTTAAAGGTTACTGTCAAATTCATAGGCAACTGCCCTTGAAGTTTCCAAACTTTGAAGGCCTTTTTCTCCCCTCTCTTATACAGCCTCTTGTAGAATCTGATTAACAGTAGACCTTTTTAACTCCAAAAAAACACACACAAACCATATGCACAATTGTTTAATGACATTCTTTCTGCACAAAAATCCAATGCAATAAAGTTTTTTTTTTCTTTTTTTTTTTAAAGCATAGCATAGTTGTTATGAAATTGTGTCCTGGAGCTAAACTACTTAAGTTTGAAATCTGGCTCCACATATACCAGTGGTGTGTCCTTGAGCAAGTTATCTAGCCCCCATGTGTGTTTCCTTATCCATAAAGTAGATAGAGTGGCCGTGAGGAGGTACTTGGCAGACCTTCTAGTTCAAGGAGCACAGTGGCTGAAGGTCCCCGCTGCTGCACTTTGGAATCTACTGTGGCATTTGTGACCCAGCCACTTCTCCCCACCAATGATGGGGTGTGGCAGAGATACCAAGGCGGGCTCATTTCTGGAAGATCCTAGATTCCATCAGCTAACACTAGCTTGAAGACAACCCCCTCCTGAGCTTTGATGAACTTCATTAAGCCTGCTCTGCCATCCAAGAACATTCTACCAACCTTTCTTCTCCTTTTCACTCAGGGTTAAACTTGGGCTGTGGTCTAGTGACTCCCCCAGCCCTTACCAGCTCCCCTTCACTTCCTTTCTCAAAGGCATTTTACTTAATAAAATCTTTGCACGTTTATTCTGGTCTTGGTATCTGCTTCTCAGAGGACCTGGACTAACACAGTAGGGATAACACTAGTTCCTACCTCTCACTGAGTTGTTGAGAGGATAAAGGAGTTAATTCATTTACTGTGCTTACAATAGTATTTGACAAATGGTAATAATTCAATCCATTTAACTTATTAAAGACCAGATCTTACATGACTACTATTATAGCAGACTAGATAATCCCAAGTCTTCCATTATTAAATACCATAAAATTATGTTGAAATACAGAAAATAGTCTTCTACCTGCATAGTTGAACTTACAAAAAATAAAAAACCCCAGGGACAAAATGGAGAGGGACCTAAACACCAGAGCAGTAGTCCTGAGTTCATCGTGTAGCTGTTACCAGAGAATTTCATGACAACTTTGAATGTAAAGCTGAGAATTGTCAAAGAGCTTTAGAACAAAAGTGGGGACTAAAAGCCAAACTATCAGCAAAAAGAGATCAAGGAGAAGCTTGTCTATCTTCACTTCTATCTGGATAAAGGGAAAAGATTCCTTAAGACACCTGCCCTCACTGAAGGCAGAGTTTGGCATTTATACCACTCTTGTGGCTGAGAACTCCCAAGCTGGTAATACCAGTGACAGAGTGAATACAAGTCCTCTTGCAGGGATAACTGGATTCTCAGGGTTCTTTTCGACATAGCCCTGAAGATGATTTCACGATCCAAAACTGCAGAACCAACAAGGAAATAACCCACCATGAGTGCTGGTGTGAGGAGCAGGATTAGATTCCCAACAACTTAAGGTAGTTATTTTTAATATTTTATTTAATCTCTGGCTGATATAATCTCACATTAAAGAATAGAATTAAAAACAAAATATAACCAAAAATTGAGACTCTCAAAAAGAACCAAACAAAAGTTTTAAAGACTGTCGTATCTGAGTTTCTTTAGAAAGCAGAGCTGAAGGCAAGGATTAGGCTATTGATTCAGGAGATGAAGCCTGTTGAGATTAAGGCAAGGAAGAAAGGGGAAGTGGGCCAAGGAAAGACATGGAGCAAGGTGATAGGGTATGTCACAGTGCTGGCCACTATTGGATAAGCCATGGAGAAACAGCTGGTCACTTGGCAGGAATTTTGCCTAGCACCCAGGATGTCTCTGGAAACTTTTCAGAAAGAAACACTACCTCTATTTGGAAGGAGAATTTATCTCCCCCCAGCTCCCTCTTTTTTCCCATTTCCTATTGCTCAAATCTGCTCCATGGAGAGGTAACCCGTAAGTGCGGTGTTGCTCATCCTTTGATGCCACTCAGTAAACTAGATCCTCTGTCCAGAAGTAGAGGAACAGCTTGGTGCAGACCCCCTAGCATGTAGAAGGTGAAGCATTGTGATCCCAGACCTCCAGCCAACTTGGGGAGCTCAGCAGAGATAGCAGAGTACCCTCACACTTGTGTGAGTTACTAGGAGCTGGAAGAACTTTGAGGATAGAGAGGCAGTTTGACTCAGAGGAGGTGAACAAGCTTCGATTCTGATATGAAATTAAAAATAGAGTCATCAAAATTAAATACTTCCCAGCAGATAGCTTGAATAGTATATGGATACAGCCAGAGACTAACTTGTAGATTGGAAGAGATAATTTAATAAGTTATACCTCTATGCTATATATATATATATATAGAGAGAGAGAGAGAGAGAGAGAGAGAATGCTTCATAAATTTGTGTGCCATCCTTGTGCAGGGGACATGCTAATCCTCTCTGTATCATTCCAATTTTAGTCTATGTGCTGCCCTAAATAAGCATCTCTATGCTAGATTCTGAATAAAGAAAAAAAATGAGGCATGAAAGAGTGAAAAGATGAAATTTATATCCAATAGGAATTTCAGAAGGTGAGAGTAGACAGGAAGAGGTTACACTGATAAAGAACATGAATCCTTAGATTCAGTTTCTGTGATATTTTTGATGTCCAAGGACGGCTTTTGTATGCAGAGAAGGTGATTTTCATTTATTTGGGACTGATTTTGTTTTTACAACTTTACCTACTGCAATTATAAATTTAAAAGCCTAGTTTTTCTTAAACTCCTAAATTCATAAGTTTTATTACACAATTTCATATCCAGTAAATTTTATATAAAATAGAGACAATTTCAGGGAAACTTTCACATAAATGGACTGATTACTTAAGGGAATTTGATTTTGAATAATATTATGTAAACTTGAATAGGACAGACTAATTACCTTTAAATACTTCAAATAATATTTATATGTTTAATGTATTCAGTTTTCTTTAAGACTTGGAATGTCCAAACTCAACAAACTTATAACTCAATACGCGAATCCTTCCCACATTGTTAAACAACTCTCTAATGCAGGTTCTTTTAACTACTCTACCACTGTTTATAAACTAAGCACTTAGATCATTCAACTTCAAATTAAGTGTTTAATTTGGAATCACAGGCCAATTTGTCATACATTTTAATATGCAAATTCAATTATATTTTATAAGTATTTTAAATGCCAAACAGTGATTATCTTGATTATAATACAAAATGATTAATGCCACGGGTTGGACATATTTTATATTTCTGGGGTTAAGAGACACAACCCACTGAGCTTTACTGTGACTTTAAAATTCCTGAGCCAATAACTCAGGATGTTGGGCTGCCCAGGTGGCTTAGTAGCAAAGAATATGATTGTCACCTGGGGCAAGTTGGAGTTGCTTATTGAACAGACACATTTATTTCAGGAATGCCAGACCTGCAGCTGCCTATGTCCAGTGTGGTCCTTCTTGTATCACACATTGACATACTGAGTCCAGTTTTAGAAATCTCGAAATTATAGGAGACTCCATGTCTATACCCTTCAGGCAAGGTTGATACCTCCTCTTCCAGTTACACAACCACATAATACTCTTTGTAACCTCTTTCCCTTTTTCATTTTATTTTTTAACTTTACAATATTGTATTGGTTTTGCCATATATCAACACAAATCCGCCACAGGTATACACGTGTTCCCCATCCTGAACCCTCCTCTCTCCTCCCTCCCTGTACCATCCCTCTGGGTTGTCCCAATTTGACCATTTGAATTTTTTAACCTCCAACCAGATTGCAACTGATTTTGTTCACTCATCTCATTACTCTCAGGCTGAACTCTATTTTCATTTTTTCCCTATGTCTTTGGGTCACAGGTTTTGGCAATCTGTAGTCTTTGGCTTTATGATTACAACAGTTGTAAATGGCATAAATAAAAATAGATGCACACTGAGAGACACTGAAGCACAGAATATAACAATAAAGACAGAGAGACTATCTTGAAACAACCAGAGTTTTGTGCCAATAGTGCTCCTACAAACATGGACTTTCTGTAAGCAGTGTGGCAAGCACCAAGCCCTCAAAGTGGCACAATACAAGAAGGGCAGGAATTATGCATATGTCCAGGGAAAGTGGCATTATGAGAGGAAGCAGAGTGGCTATGGTGAGCAGACTAAGCCAATTTTCCAGGAAAAACTAAAATCACAAAGACTGTGCTGAAGTTGTAGATCAAAGGATTCTTGCTATTAAGAGATGTAAGCATTTTTGAACTGGGAGGATTTAAGAAGAGAAAAGGTCAAGTGATCCAGTTCTAAGCATCCTCCTTTGCTCTTATAAAGATAATACAGTCTTGAAGTAAAAAAAAGTGGAAAAATTACATCAAAGTGGAGTGATAGATAGCAGACTTGTAATTAACAACAGTTGAATAGTATGTTTGAAGCAAGAGAATATAGTGAATCTGCACTTTTATATTCAGTCAAGCTACCATTCAGGAATGGGAAAACAAAAGTCATTTTTAGAAAGGCGAAGTCTAAATTCATTAACAAACACTGAAAAAAAACTGCTGAAGTACATGGATCCTTCCGTATTAAAACCCTTGCTATTTGCTATCTGAAACTAAGGAATGAAAAAGATTTGCATAACATGGCATACTTTTCAATCTCAATACCCCAAATCATCATCCAAATCTAGGAACCCAAAAATTCAGATGCTGAAAACAACTTACACTAAAGAAAGAAATTAATTCACAAAGAAAGAAGTGAGCCTCAAGAAGGAATGATGAGCTAGGAAAATGACAAAGCATATGGGTAAATCTAAGTGATCCTTGATTGTTTAAAATAATAAAAAAAAACAACCTGTTTTGGGGGAATATAAAAACTACATAAATAAAGTATGCACTCGGAGAGGCGATGGCACCCCACTCCAGTACTCTGCCTGGAAAATCCCATGGATGGAAGAGCCTGGTGGGCTGCAGTCCATGGGGTCGCTGAGGGTCGGACACGACTGAGAGACTTCACTTTCAGTTTTCCCTTTCATGCATTGGAGAAGGAAATGGCAACCCACTCCAGTGTTCTTGCCTGGAGAATCCCAGGGACGGGGGAGCCTGGTGGGCTGCCATCTATGGGGTCGCACAGAGTCGGACACGACTGAAGCGACTTAGCAGCAGCAGCAAAGTATGCACTGAACATGTAAAGTAGGATAGGTGATGTGAATGAACAAGTTCAAGGTTTGGCAAAAAGCGTCGATGTTTAGGAATGTTGATTGTAGTAGACACTGTTGTCACTCAACCCATATTCTCTCTGTCCACCTAAGCTCACTTACTGATGGGATAGACAATTTAACAGGCTGCCAGGTGTTGCTCCAGCACATGTGTCTCCCTTCTATGCCTGATGTTTTTCTCCTGAATCATAGAACTTTCTCTGCCTTAAGCAGGTGTAATCTGGACATGCAGGGGAGTTAACACTTCCAGGAATGACTTTCAATCAATGGAGGAGTCAGTAGATTAATGTTCCAACCTTCTTATCTCCTCACAGGAAAACTCTGAACCAAGCTTCATGTGGTCGTTCAGAGGATTTGAGCCCTTGGCATCCATAATAAACTGCTCATGAGCATTTCCTAGACCTGCTTTTCTCTTCCCCCTGCCTCAATTCCCCCTTCCTTGTTAGCCCTTCCTGATGTCACCTCCCAAATGCCTGTATTCAAGGTCTGGTCCTAAGGGCAACTCTTGGGAGAATCCAACCTAACACACTGGTTAGTTTTAGCATTTAATTTATGTATGCTTGTGACAATTTTAAGAGTAAATCACTAAAATGGTACAGATAGAATGTGCAACTTCCAAACAAACATAGGTGAAAAGGAGAAATTTTTTTAAAGTCTTAAGTCAATAAAGATAGGAAAGTGATGGAGGGGGAGAGAAACTTAAGAGTGTAAATATCACATTTCATAGAATGTAAGATGACATCACTTGTAAAATACACCTAAATTTTTGCATGCTAATAAAGAAAAGATGCTAATTACAACTTAAATTATACAGGTATTATAATTTCAAAGATGTTTAAAAGTGGGGGAAAATGTGTGTCATAGAGTTGATGAAATTTGATAGTGTGAAGTAAGATTTTAGAAATACAAGTAAATATTCAATAATCACAATATGAAGGGGCTAAAAAACTCAGCAGTGGCCACAGGACTGGAAAAGGTCCGTTTTCATTCCAGTCCCAAAGAAAGGTAATGCCAAAGAATGCTCAAACTACCACACAATCGCACTCGTCTCACACGCTAGCAAAGTAATGCTCAAAATTCTCCAAGCCAGGCTTCAGCAATACGTAAACTGTGAACTTCCAAATGTTCAAGCTGGTTTTAGGAAAGGCAGAGGAACCAGAGATCAAATTGCCAACATCTCCTGGATCATTAAAAAAGCAAGAGAGTTCCAGAAAAACATCTATTTCTGCTTTATTGACTAGGCCAAAGCCTTTGACTGTGTGGATCAAAATACACTGTGGAAAATTCTGAAAGAGATGGGAATACCAGACCACCTGACCTGCCTCTTGAGAAACCTATATGCAGGTCAGGAAGCAACAGTTAGAACTGGACATGGAACAACAGACTGGTTCCAAATAGGAAAAGGAGTACGTCAAGGCTGTATATTGTCCCCCTGCTTATTTAACTTATATGCAGAGTACATCATGAGAAACCATGGGCTGGAAGAAACACAAGCTGGAATCAAGATTGCCGGGAGAAATATCAATAACCTCAGATATGCAGATGACACCACCCTTATGGCAGAAAGTGAAGAGGAACTCAAAAGCCTCCTGATGAAAGTGAAAGTAGAGAGTGAAAAAGTTGGCTTAAAGCTCAACATTCAGAAAATGAAGATCATGGCATCCGGTCCCATCACTTCATGGGAAATAGATGGGGAAACAGTGGAAACAGTGTCAGACTTTATTTTTGGGGGCTCCAAAATCACTGCAGATGGTGATTGCAGCCATGAAATTAAAAGATGCTTTCTCCTTGGAAGGAAAGTTATGACCAACCTAGATAGCATATTAAAAAGCAGAGATATTACTTTGCCAACAAAGGTCTGTCTAGTCAAGGGTATGGTTTTTCCAGTGGTCATGGATGGATGTGAGATTTGGACTGTGAAGAAAGCTGAGCGCTGAAGAATTGATGCTTTTGAACTGTGGTGTTGGAGAAGACTCTTGAGAGTCCCTTGGACTGCAAGGAGATCCAACCAGTCCATCCTAAAGGAGAACAGTCCTGGGTGTTCATTGGAAGGACTGATTGTAAAGCTGAAACTCCAATACTTTGGCCACCTCATGTGAAGAGTTGACTCATTGGAAAAGACCCTGATGCTGGGAGGGATTGGGGGCAGGAGGAGAAGGGGACGACAGAGGATGAGATGGCTGGATGGCATCACCTACTCAATGGACATGAGTTTGGGTGAACTCTGGGAGTTGGTGATGGACAGTGAGGCCTGGCGTGCTGTGATTCATGGGGTTGCAAAGAGTGGGACATGACTGAGTGACTGAACTGAACTGAAAATCATTTAGAAGATCAAATTGTCTAATTAGGCTTGTATTGTTTTTGAAAACTAGCTGTACACTGTTCATAAGAGATATACTTCAAACATAAAATATGAGGTCACATGTAAAAGAACTGAAAAAGATAACACCAAGCAAACACTGACCAAAAAAAGCTGGTATAGCTAACTCAAAATGAAGACAGACTTCATCTCTAGAAATGCTTTTTGTTGTAAGGAGGGTCAGTTCATAATGACACATTTTCAATTCATAATGAAGAAATGGTATTTCTAAATAGTATACACCTCACCTCAAACATAGCCTCAAAATACATAACACAAAAAATTGAGAGACCTACTGGGAAAAATGTCAAATCAACAGAAGGGAAATTTGGGGTACTCTGGTGGTCCAGTGGCTAAGACTGTGTTCTCAATGGAGGGGGCCCCAGTTGGATTCCTGATCAGAGAGCTAGATTCCACATTCATCCACTAAGACCCGGTGCAGCCAAATAAATAAATGAATGAATAAATTAGAAGGAGATTTTTTACATATCTTAATTTTGATGGAACAAACAAACAATAAGCATTTAGAAGCTATTAATGATATAATGGAGAAGGTAATGGTGACCCACTCCAGGCTCTTGCCTGGAAAATCCCATGGACGGATGAGCCTGGTGGGCTGCAGTCCACGGGGTCGCTGAGTTGGAGACGACTGAGCAAATTCACTTTTACTTTTCATTTTCATGCACTGGAGAAGGGAATGGCAACCCACTCCAGTATTCTTGCCTGGAGAATCCCAGGGGTGGGGGAGCCTGGTGGGCTGCCATCTATGGGGTCGTGCAGAGTGGGACAAGACTGAAGTGACTCAGCAGCAATGATATAATAAATGTGATATAATGAGGTTGAGCACCGAAGAATTGATGTTTTTAACTGTGGTGTTGGAGAAGACTCTTGAGAGTCCCTTGAAATGCAAGGAGATCAAACCAGTCAATCCTAAAGGAAATCAGTCCTGAATGTTTATTGGAAGGACTGATGCTGAAGCTCCAATACTTTGGCCACCTGATGCGAAGTACTGACTCATTGGAAAAGACCGATGCTGGGAAAGATTGAAGGCAGGAGGAGAAGGGGACAATAGAGGATGAGATGGTGGGATGACATCACCAACTCGATGGACATGAGTTTGAGGAAGCTCCGGGAATTGGTGATGGACAGAGAAGCCTGGCATGCTGCAGTCCATGGAGTCACAAAGAGTCGGACACGACTGAGCCACTCAACTGAACGAACTGAGCATATATTGAACTCTATACCTCAAATTTAAAAATATAAATTTACTCAAACATAAATGGAACATTTATGAAAATTAGCTACATATTAGTCCACACATCAGTTCAGTTCAGTTACTCAGCCATGTCCGACTCTTTGCAACCCCATGAATCACAGCATGCAAGGCCTCCCTGTCCATCACCAACTCCCAGAGTTCACCCAAACTCATGTCCATTGAGTCGGTGATGCCATCCAGCCATCTCATCCTCTGTTGACTTCACATTCCAGGATGACTGGCTCTAGGTGAGTGATTACACTATCATGATTATCTGGGTCATGAAGATCTTTTTTGTACAGTTCTTCTGTGTATTCTTGCCACCTCTTCTTTATATCTTCTGCTTCTGTTAGTCCATACCATTTCTGTCCTTTGTCGAGCCCATCTTTGCATGAAATGTTCCCTTGGTATCTTTAATTTTCTTGAAGAGATCTCTAGTCTTTTCCATTCTGTTGTTTTCCTCTATTTCTTTGCATTGATTGCTGATAAATGCTTTCTTATCTCTCCTTGCTATTCTTTGGAACTCTGCATTCAGATGCTTATATCTTTCCCTTTCTCCTTTGCTTTTCACTTCTCTTCTTTTCACAGCTATTTGTAAGGCCTCCTCAGACAGCCATTTTTCTTTTTTGCATTTCATTTCCATGGGGATGGTCTTGATCCTTGTCTCCTGTATAAAGTCACGAACCTCTGTCCATAGTTCATCAGGCACTCTATCAGATCTAGTCCCTTAAATCTATTTCTCACTTCCACTGTATAATCATAAGGGGTTTGATTTAGGTCATACCTGAATGGTCTAATGGTTTTCCCTACTTTCTTCAATTTCAGTCTGAATTTGGCAATAAGGAATTCATGATCTGAGCCACAATCAGCTCCCAGTCTTGTTTTTGCTGACTGTATAGAGCTTCTCCATCTTTGGCTGCAAAAAATATAATCAATCTGATTTTGGGGTCAACCATCTGGTGATGTCCATGTGTAGAGTCTTCTCTTGTGTTGTTGGAAGAGGTTGTTTGCTATGACCAGATGACCATTACCTCTACTTCTGTGGGCAGGAATCCCTTAGAAGAAATAGAGTAGCCATCATGGTCAACAAGAGAGTCCAAAATGCAGTACTTGGATGCAATCTCAAAAATGACAGAATGATCTCGGTTCGTTTCCAAGGCAAACCATTCAATATCACGGTAATCCAAGCCTATGCCACAGCCAGTAATGCTGAAGAAGCTGAAGTTGAACGGTTCTATGAAGACCTACAAGACCTTTTAGAACTAACACCCAAAAAAGATGTCCTTTTCATTATAGGGAACTGGAATGCAAAAGTAGGCAGTCAAGAAACGCCTGGAGTAACAGGCAAATTTGGTCTTGGAGTACAAAATGAAGCAGGGCAAAGGCTAATAGAGTTTTGCCAAGAGAACACACTGGTCCACACATCAAATCTCTACAAATACTAAAATAATCAATATCACACAGATTACATTATCTGAGTATAGTACCATTAAGCTAGAAAGCAATAACAAAGATCATAGAAATATATTTGGAAATTTAGAAACCTCACTGTTAAGCAGTTTTGGGGTCAAAGACAATATTGTAAGGGACATTAAAAAATATTTCAGCTGAACAATAATGAAAATCTACATATCAAAACTCATGGAGTACAGCCAAAGCAGTACCTTTAGAGAAATTTACATCTTCATATCCTCAAAGAAGTCTGAAAATTTATGAGTTAATCATGCAACTCAAGAATTTAGAAAGAACAGAGTTCAAAGTAATTAAATAGAGGATAATAAAGATATGATCAGCAATTAATTGTAGTAGATTGGATTATTAGTCTCAGTTTTTCATTCTCCTGTAATAGGATTATACATCGACACCCACACTCACTCATCAGCCTGTGAAATTACCCTGTAAAAACTGACAGCCCCTTCTAGGATGGCCCAGTCTGTCTGTGGAGTGTGTTTCTCTCTAAATAAATCCATCTCTCAGCTATCACTTTGCTTCTCCCTGAATTCTTTGTGGAATGAGACATCAAGAACCCGGGCTTCATTAAGTCCCGAGGCCAGGTGTGTACTCTTAGTTAAAAGACCATGAGCTTTGGTTGGGTTCAAGTCAAGTCCCAACCTGAAGGGCACTGTTTCAGGCTGAGGAGGACAAGACATGAACAGAACCTGAAACTTGGAGTCTAGATCCTGAATTACAGCCATCCATGCCTTGCTGATTTAGCTGACTTTTAAATGCTGAGTTGTGGTTTGATATGCAAAAGAAGGCTGAGTGCCAAAAATTGATGATTTCGAATCGTGGTGCCGGAGAAGACTCTTGAGAGTCCCTTGGACAGCAAGGCGATCAAACCAGTCAGTCCTAAAGGAAATCAACCCTGGATATTCTTTGGAAGGACTAAACGTAACCTCCCATACTTTGGCCACCTGATGTAAAGAGCTGACTCACTGGAAAAGACAGTGATGCTGGGAAAGATTGAAGGCAAAAGGAGAAAAGGGTGGCACAGGAAGAGATGGTTAGATAGCATCACTGACTCAATGGACAAGAATTTGAGCAAACTCTGGGAGATAGTAGAGGACAGAGGAACCTGGCATGCTATGCAGTCCATGGGGTTGCAAAAAGTCAGAGATGATTCAGCAACTGAAAAACAGTTGCAGCAAAAGCTAATTCATTTGTGAAACAGAAAATATATAATAGAGCATTGCCAAACCTAAAATCCAATCTTCTGAAAAGACGTCTGTCAGAAGACTTTGCCAGACGTGATGGATGACTGGGGGTGGGAGTGGAAGGGAGGGAGGGAGAAACAGAGAGGAGGAAGGAAAGAGAAACAAATGACCAGACGATGAGTAAAATAGGAGACCGAGCTATAGATACATCAGTGAGCTTTAAAATGAAAGCCTGCTGTGAATAATTTGATGCCAATGAATTTGGAGCCTTAAAGTAGATAATGTCCTGGAAAAACAACTTACTGAAATCAAATGAAAGAAAAGAGAAAATTTGAGTAAGTGTATAACTATTTTTAAATTAACAAGTAATTCAGACTTCTGATCAAATACGTGATGGAATAAACATACTTTTCCCTAGTCTCTACTCAGAGTACAACCAAGAACCCTGAACATTAAATATAAAACAAACCTAAGACAACTCTGAAAAGAAGAGAGGAGGCTGACCGCCTAGGGACCACAAAGTAGTGAGTTTCCTGGGTTTTCTTTTTGCCTCATAAATCCCAGATTTGAAGCCGAATATTCCAGAAACCAAAAAGCTAAAGCGTGTTAGTCGATCATTCGTGTCTGACCATGTGCGGCCTCATGGACTCTAGCCCGCTGGCTCTCTGTCCGTGGGATTTCCCAGGCAAGAGTACTGGAGCGGGTTGCCACTCGTGCAGACAAAAGACTTTCTGACAATGCCACACTTAGCAATACTAATTGGACCACTAGTAATACTAATACTAGTATGATATCTTAGTCTAAGAAATCTGTACTCAGGTTAAGGCTGGCATCAATATTTTTTTCTAAGAATGAGAGCTGCAGAAGGAAACGGCAACCCACTCCAGTATTCTTGCCTGGAAAATCCTATAGACAGAGGAGCCTGGGGGGCTACAGTCCATGGGGTCGCAAAGAGTCAGACACGACTGAGCTGCACACAGACACACACACGAATGATAGCTGGGTTGTTCATGTGGAGTATTTAAAGGTTCTATTTTTACACTCTTTCTTTTTTATTTGGCTAAAACTCGTGGTATATAGGATCTTAGCTCCCCGACCAGGGACCAAATCTGAGCCCTGGCAGTGAAAGTGCCAAGTCCTAATAACCACTGGATCACCAGGGAATTCCCTGCACTTTTCCCAAAATAACATATTTATTCCTAGAAGGTCTTTTATATGGATAACATCTTAAAATGACAAAAGTTAATCCATGTATATAGCCCAAGTAATGGAGAACACAGTCTCTGACTTACAGTTTACAAAGGCATGAAAATGATATGCACTGTATAGAAACCAAACTTAGAATTTTGATCTTTTCTTGGGCGAGACTTATGTGACATGATACTCTCCAGTGATGCTGCTCCTCCAAGTCAGCCATGCTATCATGAAAGTAAAAAAAAAAAAAAATTATATATATATATACACACACACACACACACACACTTAACCATTCTGTTAAGGGTTGTTGTAAACATACAACCTTTTTTTTTTTTTTTTTTTACTTTCAGTACATTATTCAGTACGTTGTATGAGATATTCAATACTTTATAATAAAGTAGGCTTTGTGTTAGATGATGTTGCCCAACTGTGTGTTGATGTAAGGCTCCTAAGCACATTTAAGCTAGATTAGGCTAAGCGCTCATGTTTGGTAGGTTCGACCCAGAGATCAAACCTGCATCTCCTGCATTGGCAAGTGGGTTCTTTACCGCAGAGCCACAAGGGAAACCATGTATTTAGTTGGTGCCCCTTGAAGGGGACTGGGCCAAGCTCTGAGGTTACAGGCACTTTCTTTTTATAATCACTCAGCTTCCTTTGCTGGTTCTTGGATGTACTCAGTGGCTACCATGTCTCAGATTTCACTCCATCTTTTTGGATTCCTTTTGGTAAGGTACATCTTTCATTTTTAACACACAGGGCTAATGGGTAGCAAACTTTCTGGATCTTTACACATCAGAACTCGTGAGCGGCTATCATGAGTGCACACCCTTCGGATCTCTGACTGCAGAGAGCAGGATGGACCTGTGGTCCCCACTGCTGCTGTGAGATCCATCATAGAGTTCATGCTAAGCCTTCCCATAGGCTGCCTCCAGCCAATGATGAGCAGGGAGACCAGGGACTCCACTTGAGCTTGAGGACTTCCTGGAAGCCTTTTTGAAATTAAAAGACGTTTACTCCTTGGAAGAAAAGTTATGACCAACCTAGACAGCATATTGAAAAGCAGAGACATTACTTTGCCAAGAAAGGTCCGTCTAGTCAAGGCTATGGTTTTTCCAGTGGTCATGTATAGATGCGAGATTTGGACCTGTGAAGAAAACTGAGCACCAAATAATTGATGCTTTTGAACTGTGGTGTTGGAGAAGACTCTTGAGAGTCCCTTGGACTGCAAGGAGATCCAACCAGTCCATTCCGAAGGGGATCAGCCCTGGGTGTTCTTTGGAAGGAATGATGCTAAAGCTGAAACTCCAGTACTTTGGCCCCCTCATGCGAAGAGTTGACTGATTGGAAAAGACTCTGATGCTGGGAGGGATTGGGGGCCGGAGGAAAAGGGGACGACAGAGGATGAGATGGCTGGATGGCATCACCGACTCGATGGACGTGAGTTTGAGTGAACTCCGGGAGTTGGTGATAGGGAGTCCTGGAGTGCTGCGATTCATGGGGTCACTAAGAGTCAGACATGACTAAGTGACTGAACTGAAACTTTCTCTGCAGTCTAAGACACTCCCACACACCCTTTCTCCCTTCCTTCTCCCCTTTCCCTGGAGTCAGATTAGCCTTGTGGCCTGTGGTCTGAAGCTTCAGACACCCTCTTGGGTGCCTTTATCTCTTTAGGTGTTTGCTTCATACACTTCTTACACAACTCCGTCTTGGCATGTTTCTTACAGGATCTGAACTTGTACAACATCTTAATTTCACCTCACATTTGATTTTTTTGCACCTAGAATCCTATTCCCAGTCATTTTCTCCCCAGTTTTTGATGGCATTGCTCCATTGTCCTTTAGTATCCAGAACTGCGGATGAGGTCTTTATTGTTTCTTTGCAAAAACATTTTGAAATTTTCTCATTCTTAAGATACAGAAACCTCAACTAGTAGGTACCTAGGTGTGTGTATTGTTGAATTTTTGCCTGCCTAATACTTGCTGGGCTCTTTCAATTTAATGACATATTCTTAGCTGTTATCTTCTTAGTGATTTCCTTTCCCCTTGTCCCACCCTCAGTTCCTCTGTTCTGTTCTTCTGAGACTTCTGTTAGAACTTCTTGGGTTTGCACTCGTGAGAACTATGTGTCTTGGCAAAAGAGCTGGGTTTTGTTTGTCTTCTGTAGTAGTTGGTTTGGGACTATGAGAAGCCCAGGTCACCTGGTAAGACTAGAACAGGATCTGCAGGGAGAGAGGCCCTGAGAGAACCGTGGGAAAGCCGACACCAAGCCAGGTGTGTGTGGCTTTGGGCTCTCACCAGATCAGGCTGTGAGCTTGGAAATGCACCCTTTGTGGTTATGAGGGTATTTGGTTCAGTACAACCTATGTTTTCTAAATTTATGGAGATGAGAATATATACTTGAGTGATAGAAAATTCACTGTGTTGGAAAGCCTTCCTCCCCCCTTTAAAGACCCAGCGAGCCCGAGCTCTGTGTGGGAGGAGATGGTCTGGAAAACATCAAAGGTGATGAGGTTTCAGCTGGCCTTTGAAGGCTCCATTGTAGAATCCAGGCACAGGGATTAGCTTGGCCTGTGGTCAAGAAAGTACATGGTAGTTTTGGAGTTTATATACCCCTGTGGAAGAAGCGGGGATCATCTATTGCAGGAGATGAGGCTAAGATGGAGGGCTGGGGAGTCAGACAGCAGGGGCCTGACCTGAGGGCCCTGCAATCAATGTGAAATTTTCCTGAAGGAATTCTCCAAAGGTTTTTTTGAACAGGGAAAACATATGATCACTACGTTTGGGTTTTATTAAGATACTTATGGTAGAAGGTAAATTTCGAGAGGGATATAGGAGCCTGTCCACGTTAGGGCAAACCTGTATTTCTGTTTTCATGACTGGGACTGGGCAGCCAGATCAGGGCAGGGTGAGCCGTTGGTGATCTGTCCTAGGAGCTGGTATACTGATAATCAAGGAGGCAAGGGCAGAAATGCCCAGAGAAGAAAACTAGGAGGGTACTGCTCTGCTCCTCTGATCTAAGAGGGAAATAAGAGGTTGCTTGTGAGATGTGTGAGACGTGATGGCATTGGAGGGTGGGAATGTGGAAAAATACTGTAGGATCTGGCCAAGAAAACTACCTGGAGAGGACTAAGAGGAGAGTTCACTAATGGCAGGAAAAGAAGACTGTGTGGGAGAAGCCAGCTCCCTCGCTCTATGGGTTGGCTCATGATCTTAGCGGCTGCCCAGAAGGTGTGGAGAAAATCAAAGGTTCCTTTCTGACATCATCTCCTTTCCTTCTAGGACCCTGTGTTCACCTGGTTTTCCTTCTACCCCACCCCCCAACCACTTTGCCCCAGTCTTAGTTGGCTAGGTGGGTCCACTCTTCCAGACCTCTAAATGTAGGGGTATCGCTGAGGCCCAGACTCTGGACCCCCTCTGTGTACTTCCACCCCTTGGATGATCTCCTCTGGCATCTTGGTTTTAAATGTCATTGGTAATCTGAGGACACCCTACTGATACTGTCTATCAAACGGCCCACTTAATATCTCTACTTGGATATCCAACAGGCATCTCAAACAAGTAAAAGGAACGACTTTTGATTCCCCCTTCATCCTCTGCCAGCCTACTCCTCCCCCATGATTCCCCATCTCATAAAATGACAATGCTCTTCATCTTGGAGTCACCCCTGAGTCTGTCTTTTCATCTTTCCCTTCTGAGTCACGTTCAATTCATCAGCAGACTCTGTCAGTTCTACCTACAAATCTCTGTCCTGCCCCTGAGCACCTATCACTCCCAGTGACAGCCAGCTCCTAATATAAGCCAATACAACACTCCTCCCCAGCATTCCTGCAATAGCGCTCGACTCTGTTCTCCAGTGATCACGTCACTCTCCTACTCAAATTCTCCCTCTGGGAATGACTTCCCATCACAGTTAGAACAGAAACTCAATATGGCCCCCTAGGCTCCATCTGAGCTGGCCCTATTTCCATTTCCTACCTCCCTTCCTTTCCATCAACTCACGCAACCATCCCCATTTAGAATCCACCTGCCAATGCAGGAGATGCAGGTTTGATCCCTGGGTTAAGAAGATCCCCTGGAGAAGGAAATGGCAGCCCACTTCAGTATCTTGCCTGGAAAATCCCATAGACAGAGGAACCTGGTGGGCTAAAGTTCATGGGGTTGCAAAAAATTTGGCACGATTTAGTGACTAAACAACAACAAATATACTAACCACATTTTCCCCCTCACAGTCTCTTCCTGGAAGTTTTTAAAAATTTTATTTTGGAACACTACCTAACACCATGCACAAAAATAAACTCGAAATGGATTAAAGACCTAAACATAAGACCAAACACTATAAAACTCTTAGAGGAAAACATCGGAAAAACACTCTGACATAAATCATAGCAAGACCTTATTTGACCCACCTCCTAGAGTAATGAAAATAAAAACAAGAATAAACAAATTTGATCTAAGTAAACTTAAAAGCTTCTGCACAACAAAGGAAACCATAAACGAGATGAAAAGAACCCTCAGAATGGGAGAAAATATTTGTAAATGAAGAAATTGACAAAGGATTAATCTTCAAAATACGCAAATAGCTTATGTAGCTCAATATCAAAACAACAAACAATCCAACCAAAAAAATGGGTGGAAGACCTGAGTAGACATTTCTCCAAAGAAGACATACAGGGCCAAAAGGTATATGAAAAGATGCTCAACATCACTAATTATTCAGTTCAGTTGCTCAGTCGTGTCTGACTCTTTGCGACCCCATGAATCGCAGCACACCAGGCCTCCCTGTCCATCACCAACTCCCGGAGTTCACTCAGACTCACGTCCATCAAGTCGGTGATGCCATCCAGCCATCTCATCCTCTGTCGTCCCCTTCTCCTCCTGCCCCCAATCCCTCCCAGCATCAGAGTCTTTTCCAATGAGTCAGCTCTTTGCATGAGGTGGCCAGAGTACTGGAGTTTCAGCTTTAGCATCATTCCTTCCAAAGAAATCCCAGGGCTGATCTCCTTCAGAATGGACTGGTTGGATCTCCTTGCAGTCCAAGGGACTCTCAAGAGTCTTCTCCAACACCACAGTTCAAAAGCATCAATTCTTTGGTACTCAGCTTTTTTCACAGTCCAACTCTCACATCCACACATGACTGCTGATTATTAGAGAGATGCAAATCAAAACTACAATGAGTTATCACTTCACACTGGTCAGAATGGCCATCATCCAAAAAAAAAAAAAAACTACAAGCAATAAATGCTGCAGGGGGTGTGGGAAAAAGAACCATCTTGCACTGTTGGTGGGAATGTATATTGATTCTTCCTGTAATGTTCTAATCCACGATATTGTCCTGCCTCACTCTTATACTCCATTCAGGTTAAAAGAGCCTTTTCCTGGCCACTCTTATTATTTTCTGTGGCCCTAATCACTATATGAAATTGTATTACTTGCTTACTTTTCACTATATATTTATTCCTTCAGTGAAAATTATCTACCACCAGTAGAACATAAGCCCCAGGAGGAATTTTGCTCCCTACTGATGTAGCTTCAGCACCTAGAAAAGTATCTAGGTAATAGCAGGAACCTGTTGCTTAGTCGCCAACTCATGTCTGACTCTTTTGCAAGCTCATGGACTTTATCCTGGTACCACTGAGCCACCTGGGAAATCCAGTAGGTATTCAATGAATATTTATTCAAAGAATGGAAGGCAGCATAGTTGAGCCCAAACTGGAAACTGGCAACTGGCAACTGGCAGGGTAGAGAGAGCAAAGGTCAAGGGCACTGGGGAGTTGAGGGAGTTGGTGAGAATATAGCTGGCACAGTTGGTCATGGATTCAAAGGTAGACACAAAGGGGCAGAGGTCGGGAGCCTGGGTAAACTTGGCGATGGCTGGTGGGGTGGTTGGTGATCAGTAAGTGTGGGCAGAGGGTGGGATAGAAGAAAGGAGCTTAGTCAAAAAAGGAATATTGGAGTTGGATAATCTGGAGAAAGGAAAATGTGAATACGTTGTGTAATTATGAATTCTTTCAGAACAGGAGCTTTTTTTTTCCTTAGCTTTCTGTAAATAGTTTAGCACATACCAGACATTCAATTCATCAGTGAATGAGGACACCCAATCTCCAAGCTCTACAACTGCGCATTCTTATTCTGGCTCCTTGGGTTTTCCAAAGACTGCCAACAAGGACATCACGTTCTCTTGCCGTGTTAACATCTCACAGTCAACAATTCCTTCTACTTATTGCCACACGGGCTCCTCCAACCTCAGAGGAATTTGGGACAATGCAAATCAGGACACCTGAATTGGAGGTAGAAAAATTTGCCTGATGTTGCCCAGAAAGTGGTGTCAGAATCAAGACTCAACCACCTCATGAGCACGATGGGTAGGTTCCACTAGTGTTTCCCCGATTCTCCTCAATTTCCGATACTGTAGGATTTCAGATGCAAACTAGTTCTAAATGCCTCTGCAGAACCTTTTGAAATTGCCCTTCCAATTTCTGCTGCTCTGAGCTACTCACTCCAACTGCTGAATTGCTTCCTCCTTTACTGATGCTACAGTTTTGCATATACATCCAGATTCATCTTCTAGATATCTTCTCCTAGCCATGACGCTCTGCTGACATGTAGATTTCTTGCACCCAACACAAGTCCTGGCACGCAGGAAGCATGCAGTGAGAGCTTGCTGAATGAACAGTGGTCAATGCAGGGGCAGTGATTCAAGAGAACAGCTAAAAGCCAGGTCTTCTGCTCCATGGACCAGACCCCTTGCCTCCCCTCAGGCCAGTTCCACTTCTACCTCTGGAAACCCTTTCAACCCTCCCCTCCCCTCTTTCCATGTTCTTTCCCTAGTGATGGGTAGGGAAAACAGGCCCAGCATCTCAGGAAAGCAGGGTGGAGTCCTGTGCCGACAGGAGAGAAGAAACATAATCCTTGGGATTTATGCTGATAACGCAGCCTTGCAAAATCATTTCCCCAAACAGGGGGAAGGGTGTTTGTTTTGTCTTGCTTTTTTTGCATCTGTTTCACTGCTGGCAGAACTGAACAGATGGCAAGTCAGTCCATTTCAATGATTTCATAAGTGTTAACTGAGCTTCACAACTCAGAGGCAAAGGGTACATTCTTAAAGGACAGGGAAGGTCACAAACAAGATCTCTGCAGGTGGCAGTGGGCCTCATATTCACAAAAGTCCTCAATTGTGGACTTTCAAGCTTAACTTCAAATAAGATCGTCTATACTAAAATCCTAGGCACATCATAAAGGGATGGAAAGATGTTTGTGGAACTTAATTAGTGGCCCAATATCAGACTATTTTCAGTATGCTATGACCTGATTGCGTTCTATGAATCCTGAAATTATCTTGGGCACAGTATAATATTTGCAAATATTATATTATTTGCAAATACTCCTGTATTATATTCATTAATAGATTAAGTGTAAAAATTTTTCAATGATTTCAATTTCACACATGAAAGAAGGCAGGGAGTCATTTTAAGAGATCAACAAATGACTTCAAAGAGCAGACAATTGGTTTTTTTTTTCCATAAAATTTTGACTATATCCTCTTTATCTTTGTCTCTTTCTCCCTTCTACCAGCTCCTCTCTCCCCTCTTCCTCCAACTGAGATTCAAGCTGAAGTAGATGATGTTCAAGGAACTTCCTGGCCCTAGAAATCCACCAGGAGTGGTGCCAGGAGTCCTGCTCAGTGGCTCCTGTATCATCTACCCTTTTCCCGAGATGAGCGACAGACAGACAGACACAAGGCACGGCTCTGCAGTTGTTCTTCTCCTTCCAGCCTTCGGCTTGGCCATGCTCCAGGTTTAAATTGTGGGGAATGGAAGAATCAACTTGCTGGGCCGGACTGTGCCCAAGGCCGCTAATAGAGGTATTGCTATTCTGACCCCAGGGCAAAAAGAGTTGTAAACAGAAGCTGGGGGTCAAGAACTGGAAATAGGGGTGATTTTCCTCTTCGGAAATATTTGGACTGTAGGGCAGACACCTTTTCTTCTGATGCCCTCATAAGACACGTGCGAGCGTGCTACTGGTCACCACTGCTGGCGGGGAGGAGACATGGGCGAGGGGTGTTGTCTTGGTAATAGCAACTTTGAATAGCAGTGTCCTTGACAATGGCATCAGTATATCAGGCATTATGGCATATCTAGTGACGCTGGCCCTTTCAGCGTAGATATAGGGCCCCTAATATCTCACATGGGCTTTGGTAGCTCATCAAGCAAGGGGAGGGGGGTGGTATTCATGAATGAACTGCAGAAGGACACATCAGCCCAGGGAGCTAGAGCTTGTTTATTTATTTTTTAAGCAAATATGGCATTACTGTTACCAAGATGACTGGAGTTGTTGACTGGCACTCACAACTCCCATTGAGAAGGAATAAGAGGGGGGTGAAGGTCATTCAAAATAGCTAGTGAGGGACCCAGAGAAATGCCACGTTCTGCTAGTATTGCCATCTCTTGTCTACGTTAATGACAAGGGCCTTGGAGGATGGTTAAGGGAGCATCGCTTGCAAGGTTAGAGCCCCGTATTTCCAGGTAGAGAATTGTGTTCATGTGCACAGAAGTGAGAAGACTAAGGGAAGAGAGGCTGAATTTAGAGAGACAATCAGTGAGGGACCAGGCAGAGATGACAGGGTATCCCTGTCTCCTAGGTTGATGAGGTACAGAGGCAGCTGGAGGGGTGAAGGGTGGAGTGGGGGTGGTGATCCTGCAGAATGATTTCCAAAGGTGTCCACTAGATGGCGGCCTCAGTCAGCACATGAGTCTGCAAAGGTTTCTTGGGGAATAGAGGGGGCTCAATGGAAAAATGTCATTTCACAGATGGGAAGGTAGAGGATGGGGAGGCGGGGCGATTTGCTCCGAGCATTATACCAACGACTAGCCCTGTCCCATTCTCCTTGCCTCAGACTTTTAGGGACAATGCAATGACTCTAGGTTCTGCTTCTAGAACTGTAGAAGCATTTTTTTTTTTTTTTCTTAAGAATCAAAACAAGAAGTGCCAATCTGAGCAGATCAATAAGAGGTCATAAGTTTTAGAGAGCAGCTACACTGAGGTTCCCTTTGACCTGTGGGATAAAGTTCAAATCTACAGCATGACTTGTAAGAGATTCCCTATGTTGTAGGATTTCCTTCCTTTTATATCTCTATGCTACTTAAACAGCACCATGCAGAGTGTAAGGAGCTTCATGTTCAGAAACCTATGTATTAATGGTCTCTGAACTGCTTCTTTGGGAAGCAATCTCTGACCCATTTAGCAGATTTGATTACTGCTGGCTCTCTGCCACTGCTTTATCTCCTCTAAACTGTTAAGGATGTAGGTTTGGAGGTGGTATTATGGCCAGGGTCCTGAGGACAGATGGGTATGTGGGCATTTCTAACAGTCCCCTGCTAGATGAGTAAGGACTCTCTTGGTTGTGATAGAAATCCAATTAAATCTACCCAAAACACAAAGAAGATATCATTGACATCAGGAAGGGTGCAGGTGCAGCTGGGGGAAGATTGGAATTAAGGATTTCATGATCTCCCTAGAACATTCTCATGGCTCTACTCTGCTGCTTTAAGTGTCAAATTCATTGTGCCCTGCGGAAGGCTGACTTTCTCCATGCATCACTTGTCAATTTCACTACCAGAAAGGAAAAGGCTCTTCTCAACAAAGACTTAACAGCAACAAAAAGTGATACTGCAGAAGAGGGGCATGTGATCAAAGCAGGGCCAATCATTCCTGTTGGCAAGGAACCAGGTGCCCTGATTGGTCTATCTTGGGTCATGTGTCCACCCATAGCCTATGATTGACAACTTGCTGCTCAAACTGCCTAATTGCAGTAGAGGAGGAGAATTCTTCAAAAGAAAAGTATTGTTATTGAACAAAATTGGTATTTTGTGGGGGAGGAAGGATGCTGAGCAAGTGAGAATAGATCTCTACTCCTCAGCTCCCCAGGGACCCAAAGGACACATTTAGGAAAAGTAGACAAAGTGCTGCTTCCATTAGCTAGGTCAAGGACATGTAAACCTGAAACAGAGACCTGAATTATGCACAAGGCTTGGATTTGAGGTTTAAGTAGAACTAGTGCCCTACCCCATCAAGTCAAAAGTCATAGATCAGTAATCTATGTGCTTAGAAAAAGAGCAGAGCTTCAAACTACAAGGAAGAATTTAATGAAGTTACCCACACAGTGGGCTTCCCTGGTGGCTCGGTGGAAAAGAATCTGCTTGCAATGCAGGAGACCTGGGTTTGATCCCTGGGTTGGGAAGATTCCCTGGAGGAGGAAATGGCAACCCACTCCAATATTCTTGCCTGGGAAATCCCATGGACAGAGGAGCCTGGCAGGCTACAGTCCATGGGGTCACAAAGAGTTGGACATGAGTGAATGACTAAACCACCACCACCCACACAATAAAGATCACAACACTTCCTGAAGGCCTCCCTCGTTCCAAGTCACAGAATCGGTGCACTGTGTCAGGAACACCCAGGAGGCCCAGTTCTTCCCCAACTAGTAAGTGAGACACAATCGACATCTCAGCCATCAGGGTAGATTACAAATCCTCCTTGGTGGTGAGTAGGGTTAGGAAGAAGCAGGTTGATTAGTAGAACTCTTTACTCTGCATTTACTCACTTTCATTTCTGCTGGCCCAGTGAGCTCAAGGTTATGGTTTTCACTCATGGCTCTGGTCAACCAGGAATGAGACAACCTCCTTCCGTGGGGGAGAGCAGCAGTCATCAAGGGAAACCTCTGAGGCTATGCCCTAACATTGACCACTAATTTTTATAAACTCTTGGGACTAGAGAAATGAGCAGTTCTGTTGTTGATTCTAGAAACATCTCAAATGAATAGAATAAGACATTTTAGCCTCAAATCAGAGAGTTGCCAAAGGTTGACCTCCTATTGTATTTCCCAACCAAATAATTACAAGCCTATGACAAACCTAAGACAGCATATTAAAAAGCAGGGACATTACTGACAAAGGTTTGTCTAGTCTAAGCTATGTTTTTTCCAGTAGTCATGTATAATGTGAGAGTTGGACCATAAAGAAACCTGAGCACTGAAGAACTGATGCTTTTATTGGAGAAGACTCTTGAGAGTCCCTTGGACAGAAAGGAGGTCAAACCAGTCAATCCTAAAGGAAATAAATCCTGAATATTCGTTGAAAGGACTGATGCTGAAGCTCCAATACTTTGGCCACTTGATGCAAAGAACTGACTCATTAGAAAAGACCCTGATGCTGGGAAGGATTGAGGGCAGGAGGAGAAAGGGACAACCGAGGATAAGATGGTTGGATGGCATCACTGACTCAATGGACATGAGTTTGAGCAAGCTCCAGGAGTTGATGATGGACGGGGAAGCCTGGCGTGCTGCAGTCCATGGGGTCGCAAAGAGTCAGACACGACTGAGCAACTAAACTGATAGAAAAATCTAGAGCAGCAAAGTTCACTAGAGCAGCAGAGTAACACATGTACAATGGCCACAATATAGAAATGGTCCCAAATTGAAACCATATGAATCCCCACCCTTTATTAAATTCCCTCAGAGATATTTAAGTTCTAGCAACAAACTCTCCCTTTCTTTGTTGCCATGGAGAAAACAGAATCTCTCATCCCTGGGGGAAATTAAAAGTCTCAGAGAAATTAGAAGCAAGTCTCATTGTAATTTTCTAATTTATCTCAATCAACTAGAGACAGCCTCGCTGTGTTGATTCTGTTTACATCCCTGCATGTGCCACTCACCTTTCTTGGGTCCTTTTCTGCCCTGGGAGGTGGTCCCTGGAAACTGCACCATTGGAGGTCCCTCGCTTGCTGGCTCCTCGTTAGGTTCAGCCAGTAAGTGCCATCGACAGACTGGAGGAGGGGAAGAGAGATTGGAATATTTCTTCCAGCTTTCTCCCTGCTTTGGGACACATTTCCGGCAGTGGCTGTTTACTTGAACAACTGTAGGTTTCTACCTGGCAGCCCCTTCTCCCCAGTTCTCTCTCATGGGGCTAAGATAACATTTTCCTCTCCTTTCTTATTTCAGAGTATCACCAGATTTCTTCTGTTGACAGCCTTGGGTAGCTCAACCTCCCTGTTGATTCTCTTGATTCTGTCCATACCTCGGATAGTCCCTTTAAGTACATCCTCTTCCTTCAGTCCGTTGGTGTTGCCTCCTGGTGCTTGCTGAGATCTTGAGTTCACACTTCAATACCTGGTACCAGGCAGCCTAGGTCCTTCTCTAGCCGCAGGACTCTGGGATGTCTTCCACCAATGTAAATGGAGTCATTTCCACACCTGCATTGTTGAATTGATTCCAACTTGAAGTCTCATCTGTTCCCCTTTCCCAAAGTTCCAAAGGGTAATAAGACACAGGGATGTCATAGAACCAATCCTAGATCCATGCCATTTAGGTACAATAGCAGTCTCTAAACAAGAGTGATGTTTCCAGAACACAGTGCTTATTACAGTCTCTAGACCCACATTGCTGTTGCCAGCTGTCGACACTAACACAGACGAAGTGCTACCTGGGGGGAGTTAGGGTAGACCAGAAAGCAAAAAGAGAAGAGGAAATCTGAGTTTCAGCTTCAGGGATGCCAGAGCACTCATCAATAATGCCGTTCACCAAATATTTATCCATCTTTCCCATTCCTGGTGCCTTGTGGTTGGTTAGGGTGTTATGACATGACTAGTTTAGCCAATGAATCTTGAGTCGGAATGACTGGGAGAAGTGTGTGTCTGTCTGTAGCCGAGCATTGACCATCTGGCGTGAAACTCCCCAGGAGAGCTCTTTGCTTCTGGTGAGATGAGCTGTCCAGTTCCAAAATTTTAGAAGCTTCACCAGTCTGGATCCGAGTGACTATGATGAGAACCACCAAGTTAATCCATTATGAACATGATGTATGACAGAAAAATACATCTTTAAGCCACCAAAATGGAGAGACTGTGTGTTATTACAGTACAATCTAGCTTGTGCGTGTGCTCAGGCACTCAGTCATGTCCAGTGTTTTGCAGCTCCAGGTACTGTGGCCCACCAGGGTCCTCTGTCCATGGAATTTTCCAGGCAAGAATACTGGAGTGAGCTGTCATTTCCTTCTCCAGGAGATCTTCCTGGCCCAGGGATCAGACCTGCATCTCTTGCGCCTTCTACTTTGGCAGGAAAGTTCTTAACCACTGTGACACCTGGGCAGCCCAAACAATCTAGCTTGTCCTAATTCAATTTTTTTTTTAACATAGTAGTAGTCCAGTGAACTCAGTGACCTTTGCCACTTCTTTCCAAACCTTGCAGAACCCCCACTTGAAGAGCTACAGAACCAGTCCCCTTGCTTATTCTCCAAAAACCCAATGCAATGCATCAGGCTCTCAGGACCATACTCTTTCCTTAGCCTTTGGGTCCCCAGGCCATGGCTGACTTTACTACTTCAAAGGCAGCACCCAATCTCTCTTTTCTACCAGTTTGCTGGCAGCATCGTTTCCCCACTGGTGAAGCAAAAAATATCCTGAGAAGCATCTAAGAATGAGTATTTTGAGATGAGGGAGGAACAGTTGTGATGGCAGAAGCCATTCTACCCACAAAGATTAAAGGGCTTGTTCGGAATTGCACTTTCTCTGGCCCAGGCCATAGCCCTGCCCTCCCCAGGTGGAGTAAGATTAGTCAGCAGAGACTCATAACAGGTGCAGCCACTTCCACAATTTAATGTCTCAGAGAGAGTCTCCTCTGACCTTAGGATTTCCCTGAACCCCTGCATTTCTAATGCAGACCATGATCCAAGAACCAGTCATATACTACAGACAGTGTTAGCCACTCAGTCGTGTCCAACTCTTTGCAACCCCAGGGACTGTAGCCCACCAGAGTCCTCTGTCCATGGGATTCTTTAGGCGAGAATACTGGAGTGGGTTGCCATTTCCTTCTCCAGGGGATCTTCCCAAGCCAGGGGTCAAACCTGGGTCTCCTGCATGGCAGGCAGATTCTTTACCCTCTGAGCCTTCCAGGGAAGCCCACTAGAGACCATAATCTTCTATTAATAGCAATAGAGTGATTGGTTTCCAGATTCTGTGAACATACGCACTTTGTCTGCCATGACTGTCCAAATCTTATAAGCGGAGGAGGAGGAGTTTAATAACACTAGGTGGCATTTCCATGGGACTCTAGAGTGTCAGTGATTCCTCCAGTCCACAATGTTCCTTAGAGAAGCACAAGGAACAGGAGCTGAAATGAAAAGCATAGCAATTATTCCTTGATTGCTAGCTGGACTAGGGCCTCCTCCTCTGACACTTACTCTTTGCTAGGTATGAGGGTCAAGGAGGATGGTAGCCAGCTTCCAATATGACCTGCAATGATTCCCATCTAATGATATCCAGACTCAAACACCCCCAATGATTCCCATGCCTAGTGATACCCACAGTCTTTTGTCATCTCCTCCCACCTTGTATCAGGATTGGTCTGTGTGATTAATGGCATGCAGCCATAGCCACCTCTAGTTATAAAAGACATTGAAGCGTTGTTTTGGGTTCTCTCTCCCTTTTGGATCACTTACTCTAGAAGAAGCCAGTTGCCATGTATTTTGAACCCAGAGGAAGCCCTATGGAGAGAGAGGCCCCTGTGGTCCTCTTCCCAACAGCCTGGGAGGAACCAAGGCCTGCCAATGCCCACATGAGTGAGCTTGGTAGCAGATTCTCCAGCATCAGTTGCCGGGTGCCCTGGTCAGCAGCTGACTGTCATCTTGTGGGCTGGAACTACCAAGCTAAGCCACTCCCAAATTCCTGGCCCTTAGAAACTATACAACATGCTGTTTGTCCTTTTAATCTAACTTCTGCAGTATTTTGGTACATCGCAATCAATAACTAATAAAAAGCCAGTGGCTCTCTGAACCCTGGGACCTCTCCAAGCCTCTGGTGGCCTACATTGTACCAGAATTTGAAGCGACATTCAGCCTCTTGGTTTTGCCTTCTGGAATTGAGCACCATGACCTTGGGCACTAATAGACATGACCAACCCATCAACTCTGTCTATCCATTTGGAAGCAGAGGGGCAAGACAATAGGAAGGGAATGGCGATACATCCTGTGATGGAGAAAGGAGGCTGTTTGAGATTTCTTTTATTCATACCTATGCAAATGTTTCTTTTTATTGTCTGTGTAATGTCTTGTTGGCTGAGCTGGGCTTTTCTCATTGTGCAGATTACGCCTCCACTTCCTCTCTCCCAAACATACCTGACTAAGCACATAGATACCAGATGACAGATTCTGCTTTGGAAACTGGGGGAGCAGTTTTGGCAGGAAAGGAAAGTCTAAGGAGCAAGTGTGAACAAAGGTAGCACGAGGTCTGAGCCCCACAGTCACAGTGACAGAGGTTGGACCTGCTTTTTGGGAGAGACTGTGATACACAGGCAATGGCAGCCTACTCCAGTGCTCTTGCTTGGAGAATCCCATGGACGGGGGAGCCTGGTGGGCTGCACTCCGTGGGGTCGCTAGGAGTCAGACACGACTGAGCGACTTCACTTTCACTTTTCACTTTCATGCACTGGAGAAGGACATGGCAGCCCACTCTAGTGTTCTTGCCTGGAGAATCCCAGGGACAGGGGAGCCTGGTGGGCTGCTGTCTCTGGGGTCGCACAGAGTCGGACATGACTGAAGTGACTTAACAGCAGCAGTGATACAGAGTGAAGCTCTGGGCCCATGAGAACCACCTTCAACTGAGAGAGGAAGCTTTTCTCCCTCTTGGTGCTGTTAACCCAGGAACTCATGTATCTCCAGGTGGGGAAAACCCAGGATGCATGGCCCCAGCAGTGGTGGGTCACTGTGCCTTTGCAGACAGAGACAGGGTCAAGTTAGATTAAACCACCCCAGGTAGAGAACTGACACCCACCTGGAGCTAGGTGTCTAAAACTCCCATTCTGACACTAGCAGCTGAATGGAAGAGAAGCACAGGGCAAGATAAGGATGAGGGGTTGCCCAGCACCCCATGCCTTCCCTAGAAGTGCCACCTGCCCAGCACCTCAGTGTGTTCACCAGCTGCGAAGTCCTTTGAACCTCAACATTTAAGGGTCTTTTGGCTGTTTCATTATGTGGGTAGGATTGATTGAATCATTGGTCATTGGTGATTGGAATTCAATCTCCTGCCCTTCTTCCTTCCCTGGAGGTTGAGGGGTGGGGCTGAAGCCTTCAACCTTCTCATCACGTGGTTGGTTTTTGTGACAACTAGTCCCATCCTGAAGCTATCTAGTGACCTCTCCTCCACAAAAAAGTCAAATATTTATTATGCTACAGCAAGAGACTTGAGAATAAAGTGACAGATTTGGGGCGACTTTTGCTAGGAGTACCCAGAGGTCATAGTGTTGAAACTCTAGCCCCCTGCCCCAGCTCTCCAAAATGGGCTGCTCCAGTTGTAGGCATATCCCACAGGCGAGCTCTCTCATCACATGGGAGAGGGAGGGAGCCAGAGACAGGACATGTTTTCCCAAAGGAGTCACTTCAGGCAGAACTGAACTCTCAAAAGTGCCTCCCACTACCTGCTCAGGGGCGACTTCAAGCAATGTCTCAGGTGAAGTTTCCTATGCACTAGGCTAAACCTAAGGTATGGAAAAAATACAGACTATTCCCTTGAATGCTTAAAATTTTTCACTAGGAGTCTTGAAGCATGAAAACAAAAATGAGAATGTGAAACATACAAGCAAATGATCCTTGGCTCCAGGAAAAATCAGACTAAGCATATTTTGATTTCAGTATTATAAAGGCAATATAAAGGTAATTTAATTGCCTTTATCATACTGGAAATACCCCTACAGGAAAACTATAATTTTCCTTTTAAGAGGTGGTTTTATTTTTTTGTCCTTATTCAGTTTTAAAGATCTTGAGTTGAAAGCCCCTTTACTAATACCAAAACCCACTGATGGTTTCTTGGCATATTTGCCTGGATAAAACTGATTGCATTGCATTTCCCATGCAGCCATATTGTACATCGAGGGAACCAAGTCTGTGTTGGCTGTAGGAGGCTACAGGCAGGAGTTGGTCTCATCCTTCTCTAGGAGTCGGACTGTCTTCATAAGATAAGGGGACTTCCCTGGTAGTCCAGTGGTTAAGAATCCACCTTGCAATGCAAAGAACATGGGTTCAGTCCCTGGTCAGGGAACTAAGATTCCCCCATGCCAAGGAGCAGCTAAGCCCACATGCCACACCTTCTGAGCCCACGCTCTAGAGCCACAACTAGAGAGTCCGTGTGCCACAACAGAAGATGCCATGTGTCCCAACCAAGACCTGATGCTGCCAATTAAGTAAACATAAAAAAATAAAGATAAGGTGGCGTGCACTGAAGTGAAAGAACTGAAGTTATGGTACTTATTTTAGCAATTTTCTGCAAAGCAAAATATCCTGGAAGCAAACAAAACAGTTCTTAAAGATGTGCCTTATGCTGTTTCAATGCACACAAGCTTCTCCAAAACTAAAATGCACCAATAAATGAGTTGCTTTTTAATTTCCACACCTGGGGAATTGCACAGGGCGATGGTAATATACCTAGTCCCAAGTATGGCAGTTGGTAATGGCAGTTTTCATATGCTTGCGAACAGTTGAAATAAAAGTCAAAAGCACTTCAATCTTGTACTTTTTTTTTTTGTATCTGCAAAGTTCTGTATGTGATTCTTATACTCACTAAAAGACTGTAGTTTTTAATATGTGATTTGTAAAACTTCTTAATTCTTGTTTGAGGATTTTTAAAAAGCGTTTACATTTTTGCCCTCCAAATCTTGCTTTTATTGTTTATAAGGAGGCAGTCAGGACACTGAAATATCAAGATGTTTTTAAAAATTAAAGAGAACAAGGCCATAAAAATTTCTTTTAAGTCAGGCAATGAAATGCCTGGTACATTTAGGTCACACGCATCTGATTCTACATCAGACAATGGCTTATTAAATGCTGTCTCGGTATAGACACCAAATATTTTGCATATTCAAGAATATTCAATCAGCCATTTGACTGCTGAATGTTTACCTATTGGGATTTAACTTCCTCATTTGTCAATTGATAGTCTTAGATAAGACTTCTAAGGCCAGTTTTAAACAACACTTTAAAGATTAGAGCTTCCAGCTTCTCAGTCAACTGTTTAATAGTATCATCTCTATTAGCTAGGGTCAGGTTCTCAAATTTGGCCTCACACTGCAATCACTTGGGAAGTTTCAAAGCATCTGAAAGCCCAGACATCATCCAAAATAAACGACTTGCTCTGGAATCTTTCAGTTCCTCCACAAACAGATGCTGAGACAAAGACACTGGAATTGCCTACTTCTTGTAACTAATCCCCTATGTTTATAGCTCAGCTACTTCTGCATATTTAAATGTGATGCTCTCAGATAGAAATAAGCATTATCTTCCATCACAGAGAATGTTTCAGTGCTCAGATATCTGAACTAAACACCTTTAATTGTCTATAATACTCAAAGGGGTTCTTGAACTTTAGACTTTATATAAAGACAAGAGAATGGCTTTATAAATTGCAAATATTTCATAATATGCACAGTCACTCAATCATGTTTGGAACAAGTAGGTGTGAATAAATTTAATGTGGCTGGTAGGCTGCAATATTAAGCTTAGTTTACAAACATAATTTCAAGCTACAGATGCATGGCGTGAACCTAGTATGGCTGATTGTTTGCACTAGGAAATAGATTAATCCCAGGCAAGCCCTCCCCTTTCTCAGCTGGGTGGGTTTATTGGCTGATCCTCCTCTGAGCCCATGCTGTTCCAGATCTTCTACAGGTCTATGTTAAATCCTTTGTTACAGTGCACAAGACAGGCAGGAGGTGAACTTTGCACATATACGTGATTATTTACACACACCCACACATATAAAATAGATCACTGCTCAGTTTGCATCAGCTGTGTTTTCATAGTCCTAGTTATCTGCAATTTGCTAACACAACCCCATGATTTAGAACATAATTTACTTCCCTTTAATGTACTTTATGAAATGAGTGACAGCCATGAGTAATGGTGTTTCTGAACCGTGGCTCTCATTTGGGGGCAAAAAGACCACTTTTTGACTAACTACTGTCTGAAAGCCTTCCCTGCTGGGCTGGACATTACTGGACATTTACTTAAGACTGACCTTTGAAAGGTTCATTCAGGGGCCACTGTGACGGGTACCACCACAGCACATGTGGACAACCTACAGCAAAAATGGTGGGTTTCGGGGGTGTCCCTTGTTTACTCAGAACGAGTTGGAAAGTAAACACCAGCGATCAAGCTAGAATCCTAATCGCTGGTAGTGGTGGACTGGAGAATGTGGCTTGGATCTGAATCTGTTTCATTAAGATCCTCCCCCCTCCAGCTCTGCAAGTCTAGACCTTACACCCCTAGAGGAGAGACTAGGCATATAGAGCAGATACTGCTGCTGCTAAGTCACTTCAGTCGTGTCTGACTCTGTGTGATCCCATAGATGGCAGCCCACCAGGCTTCCCCGACCCAGGGATTCTCCAGGCAAGAACACTGGAGTGGGTTGCCATTTCCCTCTCCAATGCAGGAAAGTGAAAAGTGAAAGTGAAGTTGCTCAGTCGTATCCGACTCTTAGTGATCCCATGGCCTACAGCCTACCAGGCTCCTCCGTCCATGGGATTTTCCAGGCAAGAGTACTAGAGTGGGGTGCCAGAGCAGATACACCTGCCCACAATCACTGGGTGGAATATATGACCTGAACACAGGACGGGCCCTGGGTTGGCTGACCAACTCCACCCATGGATGAGGTTGGCCAGCCTGTCTTAGGAGGCTTCTAGGTGTGAAAAAAGAGGGAAAACTATTCTAGGTAAAAGTGCTGAGACAGTGACTCTATCCACTAGTGAAGCGTGGCCCATGGATGTCGGATTCTGACCTGCTATACTAGCCATTCTCCTCCCTCAGAGGAATGAGGTGATGCTGAAGGGTATTAGACAGTCCTCTGTCCTCATGCTCCCTCAGGGAGGTGGAAAGGAGGTCCCTTCTTTCATGGTCTATGTCTGTGGTGTTCTTATGCCCCATTCTCCCCTGATCACAAGTCTACTATGCAGGTAGACCTATTAAATCTCTTTCAAGTCACCTCATGTCTTTGTCTCCTGAGTCATGCCCCTAGCCCAGGCCGCCAAAATGCTGGGATCACCACCAGAGCCTCATGTGCAAACTTTTCTTCATTTGCCCCTCTACATCCTTCCCTGGGCCCCAGGAGGCTGACCCCCACAGGCCACGTCTCTGAGGTTTTCATGACATCTGTCTTCTGGTTTGATTAGGCTAGCGGGAAGCATGGACTGAGCTCATAGGGGAGGGGTCTCCCCTCTGTTCCCCTCACGGCATTGGCTGCATTCTTCTCCAGTCCCAGCTTCTGTTAGATGGCCCCTCTTCCTATGACTCCAACTCTCTCCCTTTGAGCTTTTGGGCTTGGTGTAATAAAGGCTCCCACTAGTGCTAGTCCCCAGGTGCTGCACCATCCTTTCTGGGTTATGTAAACAGTCTTTCATCAACTTTTCGTCAATAAAACCCTATAAATGTGTCACATGTTTCCCATGGTAAGCTGAGACACCCTCTAAAAGATCCCCTTGCAACACACCCCTATAACCCACTCTGCACACAATGGCCCAGAACCATTTTTCTAAAAGGCAGCCCTGCTTCTTTCCCCCTGATTAGCACACACCAACATGAGTAAGTACCCTCAGGCTCAAGCCCAAACTCCTGCACGATTCTGCATGATCTGTTCTCATGTTCCCTCTTGCCATCGTCCCTCTTTCTCCTTTCAGTCCAGCCAGAAAGTTTAGAGCTGCTCAAAACCTCCTTGACTGTTTACACACACAGCTGTCTCCCATCATCCACGGCTTTGCTTTCTGTAGTTTCAGTTCCCCATGGTCCACTGTGGTCCGAAAACACATGAGATGAAGAGTTCTAGAAGTAAACAATTCATAAGCTTGGAATTGCAGCCATTCTGACTTGTGTGATGAAACCTTGCGCCATTCTGCTGTATCCTGCTTGGCATGGGACTCATTCCCTTGGCCAGCGTGATGGTGCTGTGCCTGCTACCCACCCGTCAGTCACTTAGCAGCCATCTGGGTTATGGGACTGACTGTCGTGGTATCACATTCACATAACTTTTATTCCAATATATTAGTGTCACTGTTCTATTATTGTTGTTAATGTCTTACTGTGCCTAGTTTATAAATTAAACTGACATGTGTATGTATGCAGAGAAAAAACAATAGTCTATATAGGGTTTGGTACTCTGGTTGAAGGCATCTACTGGGGGTGCAGGTCTTGGAATGTATCTCTTATGGTTAAAGAGGGATGATTGCACTGCCTTCTGCCTGAAACATGCTCTCTTTTTCAAGTATCTCTTATCCCTGAGCCCCGCAATTCCAACTCTTTATCTGGATGAATTCTACTTGTACCTTAGGTCTTTGCTTGACTGTCACCTCTTCTCCCATTAACAGTCTGGTTTAGAGATTTGGTTTTCATGGCACTGGTTTATTTGCCCTTGTGTCCCAGCAAACTGTGACTTCCCTGCCTTCCTGAGGTCTCATTCATACCATCCTGCTTCCAGTCTCAGGAACAATGCCTGGGAAAGGGACAGGATGGTCAACAGGTCAGTAACCATGACACTTGTTCACTGGGTTTTTTTTTCCTGCAGAAATTATCTCCTGCTCAGTCTGCAACTGTGGTATACAACTAAGAACCTTATAAGGAAAGGAATGATACAGGAACTCTCAGGCTGAGAGGGATCCTATAAAAAGAACAACAAATAGAATGATTCTCTGGCTTCAGGTCACCCTACTCTCAGGGCTTAATGCTAATGAATGGTGCACATTCATATCTCTTTTAAAATTCATTTTCAATTGGAGAATAATTGCTTTAGAATGTTGTGTTGGTTTCTGCCATACAATAACATGAACCAGCCGTGAATATACACATATTACGTTCCTCTTGATCTTCCCTGCCACCCGTCTAGTTTGTCATAGAGCACCGGTTGAGCTCCCTGCACTATTCAGCAACGTTCCATTCGTTATCTGTTTTACACATTGTAGGGTATATATTTTGACACTACTCTCACAGTTCGTCCCACCCTCTGCATCCCGCATCTGTGCCCACAAGTCCATTCCCTGTGTCTGTGTCTCTATTCCTGCCCTGCAAATAGGTTCATCAGTACCATTTTTTCTAGATTCCATATATAGGCATTAATATATATTTGTTTTTCTCTTTCTGACATACTTTACTCTGTATGACAGGCTCTAGGTTCACCCACCTCCATATTTTAATTCAACCTCTGGATGTTTGAGAATCTGTCCACATATATAGCCCTCTTTTCAAATATAATCACAATAGAACCAGTCCCATATGTTTTTTTAAAAAGCTAATCTCACATAGAATTGGATTATGGATTAGCTGTAATCTTGGTTTACAAAGCATTCATCATCAACCCATGACTGACTTGGCATTTAGCTATTTTAATAATATAATACGTATATTCTCCACCATCCCCCTCTCCCCGAGTCACCTACATCTAACAATGCAGATTCGCCCATCCCCTGCCCTCGTTCTTCCTCCTTCAGGGAACCACCATCCTGAATCTTGTGTTGATTACTTTTCTACTTTTCTGCTTTCTTTTTATTACAACTATTGGCATAAAGAGTCTATGTTTGCATTTTAGTATTTTTAATTTTATAAAAAGGCATCTTGATATAATTTTCTATACTATACTTAAAAATAATCCTTTGGATTGTTTCACTTTACTTACTTGGTTAAAGTTCATATGTATTGTTATATGTCACTGCATTTATTTTGTTCTTTCTGCTGAATAATTGCCCACAGTAAATATATCATAATTTATTCATTCTCCTTCAGGGGACAGGCATTTGGATGGTTTCCAAAGCCACTGGGAATAACGGTGCTATGAACAGTCTTTTACATGTCTCCTGTTGTGTATGTATCAGTCAGAATAAGCTATAATTTGCTACAGTAACAATCTTTAAAATCTAAGCCTTAAAACACCAAAGGTTTATTTCTCACCATGCTATGTCTCTTTGTTGTCAAGAAGAAAGGCTCTGCTTATTATAATCACTTAAGGACCTAGGCTGACAAAATGGTCACCACTTCAAATGTTGATGGTAGGTATGTCAGAGGGAGAAAAGGGACCCCTGGAGGTTTTGGCATCAGCAATTCAGGGCTCCGGTATTGTAGTGACATATTGCTTCCACTTAGAACTCATTGGTCAAAACTAGACCTGTGGGCCACCTGGGCTTCCCTTGTAGCTCAGTTGGTAAAGAATCTGCCTGCAGTGCAGGAGACCTGGGTTCAATTCCTGGGTCAGGAAGATCCCCTGGAGAAATGGACCACTGAATCACAAAAGACCAGGAAGTTTTTCTTCTCAGAAGAGCTTTAGGAGATAATGTCCAACACTTTACAACCCAGTCACTCCCCTCCTGTGTGTATATGCAAAGAATTTTGCACACTGTGGTATTTATTAATGTTATCTTCCAAAGTGAGTGTACCAAATTATACTTTCACTTACATGATAAGAAATTTGGTGAATGCATAGCGTTTCCAACTCTTAGTATTGTTAGATTTCAAGACTTTTTTTTTTTTTTTTTTTGCCAATTGAATGGATATAAAACGGTGTTTCGCTGTGATCTTAATTTGTACTTTTTGGATCACTGATGACTGTCTTGTTTTATTGGTTATGTATCTTTCATCTTTTGTGAAAATATCCATTTATGTCTTTGCCTATTTGCTATTTACTTGTAGGACCTCTTCATATATACTGAATATTAGTATTTAATAATTAGTACGTATTACAGAAATCTCTGTTTGTAAACTGTTTTTTTCACTTTAATGAAAAAGTCTTAATTTTAGCGTAGTCAGGTTTCTCAAGTTTTCTGTCACGGTAAATGCTCTTCCTGTTTTAAGAAAAATTTCCAAAGTTTTTTTCCAAGTTTCAAAAAATGAAACTTTAAAACTCTCAGGAAATAAGTGAATTTTTTAAATTCATGTAAAGTTACTGGATGCATATGTGTTTGAGACTTGTGTGAGGTACAGTTCAATTTGATTTTACTACACATAGTTAGGGCTTCCCTGGTGGCTCAGACGGTAAAGCGTCTGCCTGCAATGCGGGAGACCCAGGTTCGATCCCTGGGTCAGGAAGATCCTCTGGAGAAGGAAATGGCAACCCACTCCAGTATTCTTGCCTGGAAAATCTCATGGATGGAGCCTGGTAGGCTACACTCCATGGGGTCGCAAAGAGTCGGACATGACTGAGCAACTTCACTTCACTTCACACATAGTTAAAATTTGGGGGTGGGGATACTTGTTGAAAGATTGTTCCTTCACCTATAACATGACATACTACTGTCATGGAATGTTTCTGGGGGTCTCAATTCTATTTCATTTGTCTATTTGTCCATTTTTTTTTCAGTTACCAGCCAGTTTAAATTAATGTAGCATCATGCTTAGTAATTATATCTGATATGGAAACTCCCCCCTCCTGCCTTTTTTGGGAGATTATTTACCATTCCATATAAAATTTGCAATCATCTTATTGAGTTTTATAAAACCCCAGCATTAAGCTTTCAATCAAACATGATGTAATTCTCTAATTGTTTAAATCTTTCAAAATATTTAAGATTTATGTTTATATGGGTGTTATCTCTTTTTGTTGGATTTATCCTTAAATCCTTTATATTCTCTGATAGTGCTGTAAATGGTTTCTTCTCTTCAACTACATTTTCCAATTGTTCAATGCTGGTATCTAGAAATACAACCAAGTTTGAATATGTATACAACCAGACTTCTTAATATATGTTATTTCTAAAGTGCTGCACTCAATATACCAGCAAATTTGGAAAACTCAGCAGTGGCCACAGGACTGGAAAAGGTCAGTCTTCATTCCAGTCCCAAAGAAGGGCAATGCCAAAGAATGTTCAAACAACTGCACAATTGTACTCATTTCACACGCTAGCAAAGTAATATGCAAAATTCTCCAAGCTAGGCTTCAACAGTACATGAACCAAGAACTTCCAGATATTCAAGCTGGATTTAGAAAAGGCATAGGAACCACGGAACAAATTACCAACATCCATTGGATCATAGAAAAAGCAAGGGAATTCCAGAAAAACATCTACTTCTACTTCATTGACTATGCTAAAGCCTTTGACTCCATGGATCACAATAAACTGGAAAATTCTTCAAGAGATAGGAATACCAGACCACCTTACTTGCCTCCTGTGAAGCCTATTTGCCGTTCAAGAAGCAACAATTAGAACTGCACATGGAACAATGGACTGGTTCCAAATTAGGAAAGGACTATGTCAAGACTGTATATTGTCACTCTGCTTATTTAACTTATATACTGAGTAGATCATGAGAAATGCTGGGCTGGATGAAGCACAAACTGGAAATATCAGGAGATATTTCTGGAATGCCAGGAGAAATATCAATTACCTCAGATATGCAGATGACACCACCCTTATGGAAGAAAACGAAGAGGAACTAAAGAACCTCTTGATGAAAGTGAAAGAGAAGGGTGAAAAAGTTGTCTTAGAGCTCAACATTAAAAAAATTAAGATCATGCCATCTGGTCCCATCACTTCATGGCAAGTAGGTGAGGTATCAATGGAAACAGTGACAGGTTTTATCTTCCTGGGTTCCAAAATCACTGCAGATGGTGACTGAAGCCATGAAATTAAAAGATACTTGCTCATTGGAAGAAAAGTTATGAAAAATCCAGAGAGCATATTAAAAAGCAGAGATGTTACTTTGCTGACAAAGGTCAATGTAGTCGAAGCTATGGTTTTTCCAGCAGTCATGTATGGATGTGACAGTTGGACCATAAAGAAGGCTGAGCACTGAAGAATTGACGCCTTTAAACGGTGGTGTTGGAGAACTCTTGAGAGTCCCTTAGACAGCAAGAAGATCAAACCAGTCAATCCTAAAGGAAATCAACCCTGAATATTCATTGGAAGGACTGATGTTGAAACTGAAGCTCCAATACTTTGGCCACCTGATGTGAAGAGCCTACTTATTAGAAAAGACCCTGATGCTGGGAAAGATTGAAGGCAGGAGGAGAAGGGGGTGACTGAAGATGAGATGATTGGATGAAATACCCAACTCAATGGACATGACTTTGAGCAAGCTCTGGGAGATGGTGAAGGGCAGGGAAGCCTGGTGTTCTGCAGTCCATGGGGTTGCAAAGAGTAGGACGTGACTAGGAACTGAGCAACAACAATATACAGATTACCTTCTACAGTCAATGAAGATTTAATTGCTCCTTTCCAGTCCTTAGGCCTATATTTTTCTTGTCTTATTACACTGGCTAAGACTGTCAATACAATGTTGAATAAGTTTGTGAAATTTTTTGTTTCATTTCTAATTTTAAAATAAATGCTTTTAATGATTCCATTTAAAAATTTTCAATTACAAATGGCTACAGAACATTATGACATGCTTTATTATGAGCTTTTAAGATAATTGTCATGAACTCTGAGGGTTTGAGATTTTAATCCCCATGCAAGCTAGTCAGTGAGCCTACCATGGCTTTATAGACTCTGGCAAAAGACATGAGGCTCTTATTAGAAATAAGGGACTATTATTCATAGTGTCCAAGAAACATTATATTCGTGCTAACATCATATCCCCTTGCCTCTCAATACCTCTAGGAACAGCACAGGGCAGTAAAGGTGAATGATGCACATGCAGTGGATTTGCATTATCACTGAGAAAACCCAAATCTTTTGAAATAGGCCACAAGCAAATCTATCCAACATTTGGTCTGAAGTGAGACATTATCTTTATCATACTGGAGAGTGAAAAGTCTGCCATCTGCTTCAAAAAGACAATATCTTTCAACCTATTTACACAATGATCTTGAAGAAACGGGAGGTCTTGAAGGTCACAGGAGTTTCTGCTCACAAAAGATGCATAAATATAAGATCCACAGAGGATTGTCTCTCAATATTTTCTGTTAATCTTGTATGAGGCAGATTGTACTTGAAAGTGAAAGTCGCTCAGCCGTGTCCAACTCTTTGCAACTCCATGGGCTATACAGTCCCTGGAACTCTCTAGGCCAGAATACTGGAGTGGGTAGCCTTTTCCTTCTCCAGGGGATCGTCCCAATCCAGGGATCAAATCCAGGTCTCCTGCATTGCAGGTGGATTCTTTACCAGCTGAGCCACAAGGGAAGCCCAAGAATACTGGAGTGGGTAGCCTATCTCTTCTCCAGGGGATCCTTCTAACCCAGGAATCAAACTGGGGTCTCCTGCATTGCAGGTGGATTCTTTACCAGCTGAGCTATCAGGGAAGCCTGGATTATATTTATGTGTTTTCTAATATTAAGTGAGAGTTTTCTCCCTTTCCTCTTTTGGCATTTCCTGCTTTAACTTTGCCAGTGCTCATCTTGGAGGAAGGAGTTTATGTTGGTTAGTTCAGCATATTGGTGGCTTTTCATCCTTCAACATGGCTTCAAAAGTTCTCTTTACCTACAAGCTTGTGTGAGGGGGTCAAAGTGTATTCCCCACCCAACTCCAGATGGGAATTAAGGCTTATAACATTCGGTGACCAGCCCAGATACCAGGATGATCTTCACAGTCACGCCACCCCATTCAAGGTCAGGCTGGCTCTTCTGACCTTCCACCTGCATCACCCTTCTCCTACTTTCCCACTCACCCTCAAGGAGCACACAGCTTGTCAGGAACCATACTTCTGTCAACTTCCTCTCTTGCTAACCCATGGCTGTCAAGATCATACCTCCTCTTAGGCAGTTTTAATGAAATTCCCCACACAGGCTAAATAAAATACAAAATAACCATCATGAGGCTCTGCCCCAGGCAGGTTTCCTGAGACATGTACCAGGCTCAGTTGGATGAGAATGAAAACAAGACATGAATAGGCAAGTAACCATTAGATAAGTTCAAGCCTATTGATCTCCATTGCATGATTCTTCCTATCTATCCAGAACCCTCAAGCTGCAAAACTCTCCTTAATCTGCATTCAACAGCCCAACATTTTTTCATCTTTTCCTCCTTCTCCCTTTCAAAGCTTGTCAATCGCTTGTTTTACCTTAATAGCATAAAGAACCATCTATACTGCTAGGAATAATAGACCCTGGTAGATTTATGATCTTCCCCTCTAATATAGGTATTTTATCTACCTTATTTTAAAATACTCATAATTCCATAAGAGTGTTAAAAATATTTAGAGGTAAGTAGGTACCTTGGAGAAGTATATGTTAGGGGTTGATTTTTTCTTCTTCCCTAGAATTGTTTCTGAGGTGCTAGAAACTACTGGCGTGAGAGAGACAGCCTGAGAACAAGGATCGACAGGAAGAGTATTTGGGGCTTTTATCACACCTGCAGGCACCAGAGATGGGAACTCCCACATCTGTGCACAGGCAAGAGCTGCAGAAACGATGTGGTCTCCCACCTCTACACCCCTCAGGATGCTCACTCTAATCTTGCACAAATCTTGTCTTTTCACATCTGACGATCCTCCTGGCTCGACAGACACGGGAAAGGATGTGGAAGGAGGGATGCAGAGATCTAAACAGTAACCTGGAGCTGTCAACTCAGGCTTTTTGGGTTTGTCATCAGCTGTGTGGGTGCCTCCCCTCACCAAATACCCTGTTTCTCATGGAAGTGGGTAGGGAGGAGGGGAAGATCAGTTTTGGATATGCATCATTGAAAAGGTCATTTTCTGATTTCCTAAAGCCTTTGCAACCATGTCAGAATTCCAGCCATTCCCAAGATATGGCATGCAGCCACCCCCCCCACACACACCCCAGGTGTAACCACACACCTCTCCCTCTACTTAAATTCCTTTCCCCACTTAATCTAGGTAATGCCTTTCTCCCTCTAAATCCAGTCTCACTGTCATCTATGAGGTAGCCAGTAATGTCCTCTCCTTTCTGACCCCCTTCCTAAGAGGGGGGCTTTGACTACTGTCTTTGTTACTAACTAGAAGCACCCACAAAGCGTCAGGTGTGATGCACCATCATGCTGTGCCACATTTGGTAACTGCTTCCCTGGTGGCTCAGACGGTAAAGAAACCGCCTTCAATGTGGGAGACCTGGGCTCAATCCCTGGGTTGGGAAGATCCCTTGGAGAAGGGAATGCTTACCCACTCCATGTTTTTTTTTTTTAACTTATCTTTTTATTGAAGGATAATTGCTGTACAGAATTTTGTTGTTTTCTGTCAAACCTCAGCATGTATCAGCCATGGGTATACATACATCCCCTCCCTTTTGAACCTCCCTCCCATCTCCCTCCCCATCTCACCCCTCTAGGTTGATACAGAGCCCCTGTTTGAGTTTCCTGAACCATAGATACGGCAAATTCCTGTTGGCTATATATTTTACATATGATAAATGTAAGTTTCCATGTTACTCTCTCCATACACCCCACCCTCTCCTCCCCTCTCTCCCCATGTCCATAAGTCTATTCTCCATGTCTGTTTCTCCACTGTTGCCTTGTAAATAAATTCTTCAGAACCATTCTTCTAGATTCCATATATGTGTGTTAGAATATGATATTTATCTTTCTCTTTTTGACTCACTTCACTCTGTATAATAGATTCTAGGTTCACCCACCTCATCAGAACTGACTCAAATGTGTTCCTTTTTATGGCTGAGTAATATTCTATTGTGTATATGTACCACTACTTCTTTATCCATTCATCTGTCAATGGACATCTAGGTTGCTTCCATGGTCTGGCTATTGTAAATAGTGCCTCAGTGAACAATGGGATACATGTGTCTTTTTAAATTTCAGTTTCCTTAGGGTATATGCCTAGGAGTGGGATTGCAGGGTCATATGGTGATTTTATTCCTAGTTTTTTAAGGAATCTCCATTCCATCTTCCAGAGTTGCTATATCAATTTACATTCCCACCAACAGTGCAAGAGCACTCCCTTTTCTCCACACCCTCTCCAGCATTTATTGTCTGTAGACTTTTTGATAATGGCCATTCTGATTGGTTGGAGGTGATATCTCATTGTGCTTTTGATTTGCATTTCTCTAATACTGAGCAATGTTGAGCATCTTTTCACGTGTGTGTTAGCAATCTGTATGTCTTCTTTAGAGAAATTCCTCTTTAGGTCTTTTCCCCACTTTTTGATTGGGTTGTTTTTCTGGCATTGAGTTGTATGAGCTGCTTGTATATTTTGGAAATTAATCCTTTGTCAGTTGTTTCATTTGCTATTATTTTCTCCCATTTTGAGGGTTGTCTTTTCACCTTGCTTATAGTTACCTTTGCTGTGCAAAAGGTTTTAAGTTTAATCAGGTCCCACTTGTTTACTTTTGTTTTTATTTCTGTTACTCTAGGCAGTGGGTCATAGAGGATCTTTCTTTATGTCATCAAGTGTTCTGCCTATGTTTTCCTCTTAGAGTTTTATAGTTTCTGGTCTTACATTTAGGCCTTTAATCCATTTTGAGTTTAGCTTTGTGTATGGTATTAGGAAGAGTTCTAATTTCATTCTCTTACATGGAGCTGTCCAGTGTTCCCAGCACCATTTATTGAAGAGGCTGTCTTTGCGCCATTGTATATTTTTGCCTCCTTTGTCAAAAATAAGGTACCCGTAGGTGCATGGGTTTATTTCTGGGCTTTCTATCTTGTTCCATTGGTCTCTATTTCTGTTTTTGTGCCAGTACAATGCTCTCTTGATGACTGTAGCTATGTAGTATAATCTGAATTCAGGAAGGTTGATTCTTCCAGGTCCGTTCTTTCTCAAGACTGCTTTGGTTATTTGGGGTCTTTTGTGTTTCCATATGAATTGTGAAATTTTGTGTTCTAGTTCTGTGAAAAATGCCATTGGCAATTTGATAGGGATTGCATTGAATCTGTAGGTTGCATTTGGTAGTATAGTCATTTTCACAATTTTGATTCTTCCTACATGGAATCTCTCTCCATCTGTTTATCTCATCTTAGATTTCGTTCATAAGTGTCTTATAATTTTCTGTGTACAGTTCTTTTGTCTCCTTAGATAAGTTTATTCCTAGATATTTAATTCTTTTAGTTGCAATGGTGAATGGGATTGAGTCCTTAGTTTTTCTGATTTTTCATTGTTCATGTATAGAAATGAAAGTGATTTCTGTGTATTGATTTTGTATCCTGCAACTTTGCTAAATTCACTGATTAGCTCTAGTAATTTTCTGATACTATCTTTAGGGTTTTCTATGTACAGTATCATGTCATCTGCAAACAGTGAGAGCTTTACTACTTCTTTTCTGATCTGGATTCATTTTATTTATTTTTCTTCTCTGATTGCTGTAGCTAGGACTTCCAGAACTATGTTGAATAATAGTGGTGAGAGTGCACACCCTTGTCTTGTTCTTGATCTTAGGGGGGATGCTTTCAGTTTTTCACCATGGAGAATAATGTTTGCTGTAGGCTTATCATATATGGCCTTTACTATGTTGAGGCGGATTCCTTCTATGTCCATTTTTTGGAAGAGTTTTAATCATAAGTGGGTGCTGAATTTTGTCAAAGGCTTTTTCTGCATCTATTGAGATTATCATATGATTTTTATCTTTCAGTTTGTTAATATGGTGTATCACATTGATTACTTTGAGTATATTGAAGAATCCTTGCATTCCTGGAATAAAAACAACTTGATCATGGTGTATGAGCTTTTTGATGTGTTGCTGAATTCTGTTAGCTAACATTTTGTTGAGGATTTTTGCATCTATGTTCATCAGTGATATTGGCCTGTAGTTTTCTTTTTTTGTGTTGTCTTTGACTGGTTTTGGTATCAGGGTGATGGTGGCCTCATAGAATGAGTTTGGAAGTGTTCCTTTCTCTACATTATTTTTGGTAACAGTTTTAAAAGGATAGGCATTAGCTCGTCTCTAGATGTTTGATAGAATTCACCTGTGAAGCCATCTGGTCCTGGGCTTTTGATTTTTGGCAGATTTTTTTTTTATCACATCTTCAATTTCAGTGCTTTTAATTGGGTTGTTCATAATTTCTATTTCTTCCTGGTTCAGTCTTGAAAGATTGAACTTTTCTAAGAATCCATCAATTTCTTCCAGGTTATCCATTTTATTGACATGGACTGGAATGGGTGAATTTAACTCAGATGACTATTATATCTACTACTGCGGGCAGGAATCCCTCAGAAGAAATGGAGTGGCCATAATGGTCAACAAAAGAGTCTGAAATGCAGTACTTGGATGCAATCTCAAAAACGACAGAATGATCTCTGTTTGTTTCCAAGGCAAACCATTCAATATCACAGTAATCCAAGTCTATGCCCTAACCAGTAACGCTGAAGAAGCTGAAGTTGAAGGGTTCTATGAAGATCTACAAGACCTTTTAGAACTAACACCCAAAAAAGATGTCCTTTTCATTATAGTGGACTGGAATGCAAAAGTAGGAAGTCAAGAAACACCTGGAGTAACAGGCAAATTTGGCCTTGGAATATGGAATGAAGCAGGGCAAAGACTAATAGAGTTTTGCCAAGAAAATGCACTGGTCATAACAAACACCCTCTTCCAACAACACAAGAGAAGACTCTATACATGGACATCACCAGACGGTCAACACCGAAATCAGATTGATTATATTCTTTGCAGCCAAAGATGGAGAAGTTCTATACAGTCAGCAAAAACAAGACCAGGAGCTGACTGTGGCTCAGACCATGAACTCCTTATTGCCAAATTCAGACTTAAATTGAAGAAAGTAGGGAAAACCACTAGACCATTCAGGTATGACCTAAATCAAATCCCTTATGATTATACAGTGGAAGTGAGAAATAGATTTAAGGGCCTAGATCTGATAGATAGAGTGCCTGATGAACTATGGACTGAGGTTCGTAACATTGTACAGGAGACAGGGATCAAGACCATCCCCATGGAAAAGAAATGCAAAAAAGCAAAATGGCTGTCTGGGGAGGTCTTACAAATAGCTATGAAAAGAAGAGAAGTGAAAAGCAAAGGAGAAAAGGAAAGATATAAACATCTGTATTTAGAGTTCCAAAGAATAGCAAGGAGAGATAAGAAAGCCTTCCTCAGCAATCAATGCAAAGAAATAGAGGAAAACAACAGAATGGGAAAGACTAGGGATCTCTTCAAGAAAATCAAAGATACCAAAGGAACATTTCATGCAAAGATGGGCTCGATAAAGGACAGAAGTGGTATGGACCTAGCAGAAGATATTAAGAAGAGATGGCAAGAATACACAGAAGAACTGTACAAAAAAGATCTTCACGACCCAGATAATCACGATGGTGTGATCACTGACCTAGAGCCAGACATCCTGGAATGTGAAGTCAAGTGGGCCTTAGGAAGCATCACTACGAACAAAGCTAATGGAGGTGATGGAATTCCAGTTGAGCTCTTTCAAATCCTGAAAGATGATGCTGGAAAGTGCTGCACTCAATATGCCAGCAAATTTGGAAAACTCAGCAGCGGCCACAGGACTGGAAAAGGTCAGTTTTCATTCCAATCCCAAAGAAAGGCAATGCCAAAGAATGCTCAAACTACCACACAATTGCTCTCATCTCACACGCTAGTAAAGTAATGCTCAAAATTCTCCAAGCCAGGCTTCAGCAATATGTGAACCGTGAACTTCCTGATGTTCAGCTGGTTTTAGAAAAGGCAGAGGAACCAGAGATCAAATTGCCAACATCTGCTGGATCATAGAAAAAGCAAGAGAGTTCCAGAAAAACATCTATTTCTGCTTTATTGACTAGGCCAAAGCCTTTGACTGTGTGGATCACAATAAACTGTGGAAAATTCTGAAAGAGATGGGAATACCAGACCACCTGATCTGCCTCTTGAGAAATTTGTATGCAGGTCAGGAAGCAACAGTTAGAACTGGACATAGAACAACAGACTGGTTCCAAATAGGAAAAAGAGTTCATCAAGGCTGTATATTGTCACCCTGCTTATTTAACTTATATGCAAAGTACATCATGAGAAACACTGGACCGGAAGAAACACAAGCTGGAATCAAGATTGCCTGGAGAAATATCAATAACCTCAGATATGCAGATGACACCACCCTTATGGCAGAAAGTGAAGAGGAACTCAAAAGCCTCTTGATGAAAGTGAAAGTGGAGAGTGAAAAAGTTGGCTTAAAGCTCAACATTCAGAAAACGAAGATCATGGCATCTAGTCCCATCACTTCATGGGAAATAGATGGGGAAACAGTGGAAACAGTGTCAGACTTTATTTTTCTGGGCTCCAAAATCACTGCAGATGGTGACTGCAGCCATGAAATTAAAAGACGCTTACTCCTTGGAAGGAAAGTTATGACCAACCTAGATAGCATATTGAAAAGCAGAGACATTACTTTGCCAACAAAGGTCCGTCTAGTCAAGGCTATGGTTTTTCCAGTGGTCATGTATGGATGGGAGAGTTGGAGTGTGAAGAAGGCTGAACACCGAAGAATTGATGCTTTTGAACTGTGACTCTTGAGAGTCCCTTGGACTGCAAGGAGATCCAACCAGTCCATTCTGAAGGACATCAGCCCTGGGATTTCTTTGGAAGGAATGATGCTAAAGCTGAAAGTCTAGTACTTTGGCCACCTCATGCAAAGAGCTGACTCATTGGAAAAGACTCTGATGCTGGGAGGGATTGGGGGCAGGAGGAGAAGGGGACGACAGAGGATGAGATGGCTGGATGGCATCACTGACTCGATGGACGTGAGTCTGAGTGAACTCCGGGAGTTGGTGATGGACAGGGAGGCCTGGCGTGCTGCGATTCATGGGGTCGTAAAGAGTCGGACACGACTGAGCGACTGATCTGATCTGAATCCTTTGTATTTCTGCATTGTCTATTGTAACCTCTCCTTTTTCATTTCTAATTTTGTTGATCTGATTCTTCTTTTTTCTTGATGAGTCTGTCTAAAGGTTTGTCAATTTTATCTTCTCAAAGAACCAGCTTGTAGTTTTATTAATCTTTACTATTTTTTCTTTTATTTCTTTTGTCTTATTTCTGCTCTGATCTTTCTTTCCTTTTACTAATTTTTGTTTTTTTTTTTGTTCTTTTTTTTCCATTTGTTTTAGGTGTAAAGTTAGGTTGTCTATTCAATATTTTTCTTGTTTCTTGAGGTAGGATTGTGTTGCTATGAACTTCCCTCTTAGAACTGCTTTCGCTGCATTCCATAGGTTTTGAGGTGTCGTGTTTTCATTGTCACTTGTTTCTAGAAATTTTATGCTTTCCCTTTTGCTTTCTTTAGTAATCTGTTGGTTATTTAGAAACGTGTTGTTTAATCTCCATGTGTCTGTGTTTCTTACACTTTTTTTCTCGTAATTGATATCCAGTGTTGATATCTAGTGTTGTGGTCAGAGAAGATGCTTGATAGGATTTCATTTTCTTAAATTTACTGAGATTTGATTTGTGACCCAAGATGTGGTCTATCCCGGGAAATGTTCCATGTGCACTGGAGAAGAAGGTGTGTTCTTCTGCATTTTGATGGAATGTCCTGAAGACATCAAGGAGATCCATCTCATCTAGTGTATCATTTAAGACATGAGGTGGTAATCCTGTCTGCAGATGATCGGGTTTGTATTTTTGTTTTGTTTGTTGTTTAGATGAGGGGTCCTGCATGGGGTGGTACTGGTGTTTGGGTGATGCCAGGTCTTGTATTCAGATGGTTTCCTTTGTGTGAGTTCTCACTGTTTAATACCCCCTAGGGTTAATTTTCTGGTAGTCTAGGATCTTGGAGTCAGTGCTCCCACTCCAAAGGCTCAGGGCTTGGTCTCTGGTTAAGAATAAAGATTCTGCAAGTGATTTCTTATGGTATTAAGCGAGAGTAAAACAAATATCCAAAAATAAGAAACCAAAGGTGAACCCCACACAAATGACAGTTACAAAATCAGGCAAATAATAATTAAAATAATGGAATATACACATATATATATACACCCATGAGCAAAGTCAAAATATCCAACAAAAATAAAGTACAATAGACTGACCCAGTGAACAAAGGAAATAAAAAATTATATTTACCCGTTAAGAACAAAACTAACTAAAGCACGAAGTGGAAAACAAAACTACAAACCTAAAGCAAGGTGCTAAGTGGGGAATAAAGCAATGAAAACAAAACTAACAAATATATTGAGAGGAAAGGAAGGAAAGAATAGATATGCAAAGTTAAATAGAGGTAGATGAAGATTTATATACATTAAAGATTAACTCCAAGGGGAAAAGAACAGTAGGAAAGGCAAAGGAATAAATGTAGAAAAATATAATAGGTTTAAAAAATTAAAAGTTAATTTATAAAAAAGAGAAAAAAAGGAAGAAGAAAAAAGGGGAAAAAAAGGAAAACTCCCCAGAACTGCAAAAGCCCAACATAGAGACAGGGGTTTACGACAACAATAAAAAATGTGACTGAGGGGGGAAAAAAAAAGCTCAAAAGCTTAGATTTCATAGTGCCAATAAAATAAAAAACTACAACAGAGAGGGGGAACAAAAAAGAAAAAAATCCAAAATAATCTACAGAACGAGTCAAAACATAAAAATAACAAATGTTTTTCTTGAGTCGCTGCTGTCAGAGTCCTTTCCCTCGATGGGAGTCACCTCCCTAGGATGCCCTCCAGCACTGTGCTGATCTGTGGACCTGCTGTGGGGGCAGCTCAGATTCTAATCTGGTCCTACTCCTGTGTGTTCTTGACTCCAGTGTCCACAGCTATTAGAACTAATGCATTTTCTTTTGTGGGAGCTCTCCATGACCTTTTATACATTCCATAGACACAGAGTCTGCCTAGTTGATCATTTGGATTTAATCTGTAGCTTGTACAGCTGATGGGAAGGTTTTGGGCCTTCTTCCTTAGTCATACTGTCCCTGGGTTTCAACTGTGGTTTTATTTCTACCTCTGCATGCGGGTCATCCACTATGGTTTGCTCCTGAGGCTGTCCTGGAGGACTTGGATTTTCCCCTGTGAGGGCCAGGTGTGGAGGTGGTGCAGCTGCTTGGGTCACAGGGTTTCTGGCAGCACCAGGTACTCAGGGGAGTTGGTGGCTAGGGCAGCAGGAAATACAGTGCTCTAGAAGGGTGTGGCAACCAGCATTAGCCAATACGCTCCAGTGTTCTTGCCTGGAGAACCCCCCTCCCTGCCAGAGAAGCCTGGCCAGAGTTGACAGGGTCGCAGAGTCAGACACTACTGAAGTGGTCCTATGCACATAGATGCGAGAGTGTTTTTGCCTGTGGCAGCTCTGCCCCAGTGCGAGTTGAGCGTGAAGGTGGCGCAGCTGCTTGGCTTGCGGGGACCCTGGCGGCGCCAAGTGTGCAGGGACATGGACTGCCTCCTCCGCAGGAGTTATGGCCCTATCAGAGTCTTTTTTCGAGCCTTTTGTAGCTTGGTGATCAGAAGGCCTCTTTGGCCAGTCTTTCTCTGTAGCTCTGCTGTTCAGGCACTTAGAGGGCTCCCTTGCTGGCGTCCTTCTGTTGTTTGGCACATCAGGCACATAAAGGGGTGCCCTGGGTGGGGTCCGCGTCTGTGGTTCACTGCGTCAGGCATTTGATGGGCCAGCCTCTCTGTTGCTAAGCTGCCAATGCTGACGTGTGGGAGGAGAGAGGCTATGGTGATGGCTCAACCCGCTATGCATGCCTCAGCAGTATCATCTTGCTTCCATGGCTGCCTGGCTTTCCTCCACAGGCATTTCCCACCACAATCTCCTCCTTCACACCCCCTCGATCCATCTTCCTGCAGTCAACAGCAGCCCTCACCCTGGGATTGCTCCACTCCGTAAACTTCAGCTCCCAGCTGCTGCACCTTCCGGGGGATCTATGTCCCTGTCTCGGGTATGTATGGCTGTGGTAAGGACTGTCTGATTCTCATTCCATTTAGGCTGCCACAGATCAGCTGTTTCACACTCTCAGCCTTAAATGTTTCTCCTCTGACTCAGACAATTGCCTTGATGTGGGGATCGGACCCCTGCTTCAGTTCCCCCGCCCGCCAAGGGCAGGTCCAGTCCTACTAACGCTCCTGTCTTTCCCCCTAGTTCCTTCATCCTACTGAGTTTTGTGTGGGTCTATATGTTCTTTTCCTCTGTTCAGGTCCTCCTGTCTGCTCTCAGCTGGTGTTCTGCATGCACTTACATGTCTGAAGGTGTATTCCTGATGTATCCGAGGAGAGAGATGTACTCTACGTCCACCTAGTCCTCCGCCATCTTGTTCTCCCCCCACCCCCACTTCCTATTCTTGCCTGGATAATTCCATGGACAGAGGAGCCTGGTGGGCTGCAGTCCATGAGGTCACAAAAAACTGGACCTGACTGAGCAACTAACACCCTCACTCCCTTTCTAAGTAGGATTTCTGGGAAGAAAGGCATCCCTTTCTCTCTCTCTCCCCGGTGGCTAGCACAGCAGCATTCTATCCATTTGTTCAGAGGACATTTCCCCAGGCAGCCAGGAGGCTGTGTCTCTCCTTGTCAGGGTTCCTCGTCTATCAGACTGACGGTGACAACAGGTCCACCGTGACTGCCATAGTGCGGCATGGCACCCTCGCCTGGTGAACAGCCCCTCCACAAATCAACAGCCTTCCTCCTGATGGGAGTTCTCCTAGTGGGAGCCATCTGTTTTGGTTGGGATCTTGACTGATATTTATAACTTTATAAAATATGTTTATAAGTACAGTTTATATAATGTCATTATAAATATGTTTCTTGGGTTTCATAGCTTAATATTTTATTACTACACGGCTACAATTTTTCTTCTGAAAAGTGATGGATTGTGGTAAAGAATCCACCTGCCAATGCAGAAGACACAAGAGACACAGGTTCAATCCCTGGGTCAGGAAGATCCCCCTGGAGTAGAAAATGGCTACCCACTCCGATATTCTTGCCTGGATAATTCCATGGATAGAGGAGCTTGGCAGGCTACAGTCCACAGGGTCACAAAGAGTCGGACATGGCTGAGCATGTGCACACATGCACACACACACATGGGGAGTGGGGCCTGTGATCATACATTGGCATCTTGGAGAAAATAGAGGATGAGAAGCCACTTGGTCTTTAAAGGGGATGCTAACCCCTGCCCCAGGCACAGGCAGCCCTGCTTCCTGGATGGTGAGCAGCTTGTACTGGAACCCACTAAGCAAGGGCAGAGCCACAAGCAGTCTCTGGTTTGACAGAGGACTGGGCACCCCATGCCTGGCTGGCTGAGCGCAGGTACCCCCACCCAGGTTGTGTGTGGCAAGGCTGCCGAGCACCAACCCAGCCCAGTGCAGGCCAGTGCCCTGGGCCATGTGAGGGAGAGGAGCAGGTCTGCTCGGCCGCAGTCACGGACTGTGCAGCCTGCAGGCAGTTTGCTTCCCTCTGAGGTCTCATCTGTGGGGGACCCACAGCCATCTGAACGGTGCTGACATCCTTGTTAAATATTTAAACTTCATTTGGTGGAGCAGCAGGGAAGATGCAATTAGATTTTACAGGAAAAGATGCTTCTGAGAGCTACTTCGTGCTGCATCAGGGGACCCTGTACTCTCCCTTCCACGGTGCAGCATCCTCCAGGAGCCTTTGATTCCTCTCAGGCTAGGTTAACAGTTCGCTTGGGATGGGACCCTGGCTGAAGGAGAGGCTGTGAGTCCTGATGGGGATGGGAAAGGGCTAGAGAAGGAGAGGACCACATGCTAGACAGGACGGGAAGAGAAAGTGTTGCACGTGCAGGACAGAGGATGAGATGTGTAGGAAAATAGGTGCTCGCATTTGGGCTGAATAGTAGTAGATACTTATCAGTGTTTTAAAATTCATAAAACACTTTCATATTCATTCTTATTGAATCAACAGAACTATGAGGTCAGATTACCAGTTGTAAATCCAATGAGCATAGAGTTTGGGGAAAATTTCCCCAGAGTCTCAAAGCTGTCCTCCCATTCAAGTCTGATGACACCTCTCTCTGGGCCATAATATCAGACCCTCAGCCTCACAGGGTCCAACTCTGTCACATTCTCCAGCCACTGCTCTCACATTCTGCCTAGAAGTTCCTCTCACTCCTGACCCCTGCAGGCAAAGCTGGAAGCATGGGCACCAAGCAGTTGATGTCCAAATGGGCATCAGGGGAGAAGAAAACAAGGAGGAACTATGACAGAAAAGCTCATGTGAAGACAGAGACTGGAGTGAAGTAGCCACAAGCCAAGGAACACCTGGAGTCACCAGGACTCCTTAACTAACGAAAGAAGGGGGCCAGGAAATAAATGCTCTTCAACTTTGCCCCTGGGATGGATGATTCTGGGGATCCTGACATAGTTCCTAGAGTCTCAGGAAAGCACACTTTCATCATGCACATCTGTGACCAGTTTAATGAATAACACATGCTTACCTTGGGATCCCTTCTTTTCTTGTTGCTAAATCTGTTTCCTCACTCAACCTCTTGGACTCACTTCTACAACTGAATTGCCTACACATAAGCCCTTGCTTTAGGCTTCCATTTGAGTCTCTCGAGCTACGACCATCGTAATTCCTTCTTCCACCGGTGCAGGTGGTAGGGGTGGGAGCAGGACTGATACAGATGGTTTGCTAATTACTACCTACTTCCCCCCCGACCCCCGCCCACGCTGCTGTAACAAGTTACTGCAAACCTGGTGGCCTAAAATAACAAATTTATTCTCATTAGTTCTGCAGGCCAGAAGTTCAAATCAAGGGCCACACTACCTCTGAAGCTATATACAGGACCCAGTATAGGGGACCCAGGTTCGATCCCCGGGTTGGAAAGATCCCCTGGAGAAGAGAATGGCTATCTACTCCAGTATTCTTGCCTGGAGAATCCCATGGACAGAGGAACCTGGTGGGTTATAGTCCATAGGGTCACAAATAGTCAGACATGACTGAGAGACTGTTTCATTTTCAAATAAGGTTACATTCTCAGGTTCTGTGGGTTGGGATTTTGACATATTTGGGGGGCATTGTTTACCCTATTATACAATGCCTTTGCAGAAAATGTGGGGATATATAGGCACCTTGAGCTGAGAATACACAGAAGAACTGTACAAAAAAGATCTTCACGACCCAGATAATCACGACGGTGTGATCACTCACCTAGAGCCAGACATCCTGGAATATGAAGTCAAGTGGGCCTTAGGAAGCATCACTATGAACAAAGCTAGTGGAGGTGATGGAATTTCAGTTGAGCTCTTTCAAATCCTGAAAGATGATGCTGTGAAAGTGCTGCACTCAATATGCCAGCAAATTTGGAAAACTCAGCAGTGGCCACAGGACTGGAAAAGGTCAGTTTTCATTCCAATCCCAAAGAAAGGCAATGCCAAAGAATGCTTAAACTACCGCACAATTGCACTCATCTCACACACTAGTAATATATGAACCATGAACTTACAGATGTTCAAGCTGGTTTTAGAAAAGGCAGAGGAACCAGAGACCAAATTGCCAACATCCGCTGGATCATGGAAAAAGCAAGAGAGTTCCAGAAAAACATCTATTTCTGCCTTATTCACTATGCCAAAGCCTTTGACTGTGTGGATCACAATACACTGTGGAAAATTCTGAAAGAGATGGGAATACCAGATCACCTGACCTGCCTCTTGAGAAATCTGTATGCAGGTCAGGAAGCAACAGTTAGAACTGGACATAGAACAACAGACTGGTTCCAAATAGAAAAAGGAGTACGTCAAGGCTCTATATCGTCACCCTACTTATTTAACTTACATACAGAGTATATCATGAGAAATGCTGGGCTGGAGGAAGCACAAGCTGGAATCAAGATTGCCAGGAGAAATATCAATAATGTCTCAGATATGCAGATGACACCACCCTTATGGCAGAAAGTGAAGAACTAAAGAGCCTCTTGATGAAAGTGAAAGGGGAGAGTGAAAAAGTTGGCTTAAAGCTCAATATTCAGAAAACGAAGATCATGGCATCCAGTCTCATCACTTCATGGCAAATAGATGGGGAAACAGTGGAAACAGTGGCTGACTTTATTTTTCTGGGCTCCAAAATCACCACAGATGGTGATTACAGCCATGAAATTAAAAGACACTTACTCCTTGGAAGGAAAGTTATGACCAACCTAGATAGCATATTGAAAAGCAGAGACATTACTTTGCCAACAAAGGTCCATCTAGCCAAGGCTATGGTTTTTCCAGTAGTCATGTATGGATGTGAGAGTTGGACTGTGAAGAAAGCTGAGCGCCAAAGAATTGATGCTTTTGAACTGTGGTGATGGAGCAGACTCTTGAGAGTCCCTTGGACTGCGAGGAGATCCAACCAGTCCATCCTAAGAGAGATCAGTCCTGGGTGTTCATTGGAAGGACTGATGCTGAAGCTGAAACTCCAATACTTTGGTCACCTGATGTGAAGAGCTGATTCATTGGAAAAGACCCTGATGTTGGGAAAGATTGAGGGCAGGAGGAGAAGGGGACAACAGAGGATGAGATGGTTGGGTGGCATCACCGACTCAATGGACATGGGTTTGAGTGGACTCTGGGAGTTGGTAATGGACAGGGAGGCCTGAAGTGCTGCGGTTCATGGGGTCCCACAGAGTAGGACACGACTGAGCAACTTAACTGAACTGAGCTGAGAATCTCAGGATCTGGAAACCTAGAATAGAAGTCAGGCAAAGAGAAGGTGCAAGCATAGAAAAAGAGCTAGAGGGAGAAGAGCCCGGTGGTACAGTGTGCAGTAGTGGCCAAAATGCAAGGCTGAGAAGCTAGATGTAACCAGTGTGTGGGTACCTCTCATGGTACCTAGGCAGGTTGTATAAATTGGAACCAGGCCCCAACAAGCTGACCCTTAAAACAAATTTCAAAGGTAACTAGATCTCATCCAGGTAACTTTGCACCTTCATGGAAGATGGAATGCACAGGTCCGGGAGTATAGCAGACTAGATCTGGTAATTAAAAATTATCTAGATCTCAATTAACTAGATCTCAAAATCCATGCTCCAAAGGAAGTACAAGTTTTCCAGGTTTGGTCCAGAGAAGAGTACAAGCTTGAGAGGCTGCATGGAAGGAAAAGAAATGAATAGGCTCTATGTATTGGCTGTCTAGGCACTAGGCACTCAGATATCTGAGTCTAATTAAAAATGCTCAATAGCTAGGTATTTTGAAAGTAATGGACACAGATTATAGGCACATCTGCTATGTACTCTATGCTGCTGCTGCTGCTGCTAAGTCACTTCAGCAGTGTCCGACTCTGTGCGACCCCATAGACGGCAGCCCACCAGGCTCCCCCGTCCCTGGGATTCTGCAGGCAAGAATACTGGAGTGGGTTGCCATTTCCTTCTCCAATGCATGAAAGTGAAAAGGGAAAGTGAAGTTGGAAAATCATAAATTTGCTTGTAGTAAAATCAACCTGAAAAAGCCACTATTATATTTAATGCTTGCAAAAATGAGGTTGCACTGTTTTTTAATTACATCTTATATTTTCATTATGTCAAAGTACATCAGCATTTTTTCATGATGGTAGAACATTCTATTGTATATCACATTGCCAAGTATTTAAATTGTAATTTTGTGTATTTTTTCCTATTATAAGCAGTACAATGACTGCTTTTAAATACCTGTCTAATGACATTAATTTTCAAGAGTAGAATTTGCTAGGTTAAAAGGGTATGTGTATTTTTTTCCTTTCAAGCCTAATTTTCTTTTATCAGTCAGATGAGGTCTGATATGTACAACCCAATAACTTTTGACAAAAGTGTACACCTACTCAAGATACAAATCATTTGACTCACCTAAGAAAGTTCCCTCAACATGCTCTTTTAGTAGTCAACCCCTAACTCTACCTTTCATAGGCAAACAGTATTCTGATTTCTTTCCTATTAGCTTTGCCTCTCCTTGAACTTCTTAACTATGGGATCATACGGTTTCTCTTTTGTGTCTGACTTCTTTCAATGAACCTATTTTTCAGATTCAGCCATTCTGTCTTGTGCATCCACAGATCATTCTTTTTTACTTTTATATTTATGCATTTACTGTAACTTTTATTTCACTGTAGAAAAAAAATGCTGTAATTTGTCTGCTGCTGATTTAATATCATTGTTATTTTCAAAAAGATTTATTTACTTAGAGCTGCACCGGGTCCTTGTTGCTGCTCATGAGCATTCTCTAGCTGCAGAGCGGGGGCTCCTCCCGGGCTTCTCATTGCAGCGGCTTCTCTTGCTGTGGAGCATGGGCTCTAGATGCGTGGGCTCAGTAGTTGTTGCACACGGGCTTAGCTGCCCCACAGTATGTGGAATCTTCCTGGACCAGGGATTGAACATGTGTCCCCTGCACTGGCAGGTGGGATTCTAAGCCACTGGATCAGCAGGGAAGCCCCATGTTGTTGTTATTTTTATTGTACTGTATAACTATACAGTCAATCCTCCATGTATGTGGATTTTGCATCCACAGAGTCAACCAACTTTGGTTTGAAAATTTTTGGAAAAAAAAAAAAAAACAAAAAACAATTCCCGAAAGTCCTAAAAAGCAAAACTTGAATTTGTTGTGTGCTGGCAACTATTTACATAGCTTTTACACTGTATTTGCAACTATTTACATAGCATTTATGTCGCATTAGGTATTAAAAGTAACCTGGAGAAGGCAATGGCACCCCACTCCAGTACTCTTGCCTGGAAAATCCCATGGATGGAGGAGCCTGGTAGGCTGCAGTCCATGGGGTCGGTAAGAGTCGTACATGACTGAGTGACTTCACTTTCACGCATTGGAGAAGGAAATGGCAACCCCCTCCAGTGTTCTTGCCTGGAGAATCCCAGGGATGGGGGAGCCTGGTGGGCTGCCGTCTATGGGGTCGCACAGAGTCGGACATGACTGAAGTGACTTAGCAGCAGCAGAGATGATTTAAAGTGAAGGATGTGCATGCATGTGCCCTCAGTCATGTCTGACTCTGTGGCACCCTATGGACTGTAACCCACCAGGCTCCTCTGTCCATGGGATTTTTTGAAGCAAGAATACTGGAGTTGGTTGCCATTTCCTTCTCCAGGGGATCTTTCTGACCCAGAGACTGAACCCACATCTCCTAGATTCTTTACCACTGAGTCAACTGGGAAGCCGGAGAGCGTGCATAGGTTATGTGCAAATACCACGCCATTTTATAGAAGGATTTTGAGCATCCATAGATGTTGGTATGCATGGGGCTTGTGGGACCAGTCTCCCCACAGATACCAAGGGATGACTGTACCACAGTCCCATAATTCTGATTTACAGAAAGGGTACAGGAAAATGGTTAAGTCCTAGAATGCCAGGGTCTAAAAGATCCCCACATCTTTGCCCCTGAAAAGTTGGAGATGATCTAATGCCCAAGGGGTTGGGAATTTTCTTGGTACAATTCTATCAGGTCTCTGAGAGGCTCTGGAAGCTTTAGGTTAATCATCACTCATTTACGACTTCCTTCTGAGCAAGACAGGGAGTGGAAGAGAGGCTTGGGAAGATGTAAGGGTTCGGCTTTTGGATAATAGTGTTTCTCCCTGCCTGGTAATTTAACAACTCCAATACTCCCAGGGGCAGTAACTCTGGAGGAGGTCGGTTAATTACTGCCAGACTGCAGAATAAAATTTCCCCAAGACCCCCATTTTCTGAGCTGCACTTCATACCAATTAAAAGTTTAATCCAGTGGGACTCTTTCCTGGCAAATTAACATCGTGGACTTTGATGAACTGATGCCTTTAATAGACTATGGTATTTTGGTGGACTTAAGTCACAGCTGTTGCTCCTCTCCCCAGTGAGGTTAGCAAGGCTAGGTCTGGGGGATTTGGGTCATTGGTACCAGGTGAACCAGAGCTGTGAGGGTGAAGGAGAGTGAAGTTTGGTTAGGAAAAGTCCTTTCATTGAGCTCATTCATTTTTGACCAACCTATTTATGATCAGAAGCAGCTGACAGGAATTCAATTATTCTGTAGAAGTTCATTCAATCATTGGAGTTCTTATAATGCCAGACACTAGGGACAGGAAGATAAATATGACTGTTTCTATCTCCAGGAGCTAAGAGTTCAGAGGGAAAAAGACCTCAAACACCCTCCTGCCCCCATATACACATGTTTACACCCCAAATCATGCCCCACTGCCTGATTTCATAGTTATGCCTATGAATCAAAGCTTTATATCTAGAATGTTCTGGTTAAAATCTACTACAATGGACACATTCTAAGTGTCGCTCTGTTTTTCTCCTGGCAATTTTAACAAGTACTATGGTATACCTAGCTTCCCTCATGGCTCAATGGTAAAGAATCCGCCCGCCAAAGCAGGAGACTTTGGTTCAATCCCTGGGTAGGGAAGATCCCTTTGAGAAGGAAAGGGCAGCCCACTCCAGTATTCTTGCCACAAAAATCCTATGGACAGAGGAGCCTGGAGGGCTACAGTCCATGGTATCAAAAAGAATTTGACATGACTTAGCAACTAAACAACAATGGTATACCTGCTCTTACCAGCACTGGGGGGTAGAGAGTACAGAAGCAACGGGAACTCTACTTAGGAGTCACTATCCTTTTAGTCTGGAGGATGGCCTCTTAAAATCGAGAATATTGGATTGCCTTAACTTCAGATGGGGCCCTATCTCCAAATTATTTCTGGGCTCGTCTAAGTACAATCAGATACCAGGAGATGGGGTTGATAATTAGATTGGAAGAGCTCATAGAATTCCGGTTGTCAGACTTTATATCATTTTTAATAGCAGCATCTATTTTCCAAATCAAAAATCAGACTTGGGTCTAAAGTCATATGTTTCCTGCTGCTACAACTTCATCCCATTCCTTCCCATCTTAAGGCTGGTGCAGGGGCTTCCCTGGTAGTCCAGTGGTTAAGACTTCATGCTTCTACCGCAGGGGCCACAGGTTTGACCCCTGGTCAGGAAGCTAAGATCCCTCATGCTACATAGCGCAGCCAACATAGAAAAAGACTGTAATGAAATGGAGCCATGGGCACTACCTCCCTCACTGATAATAAGGTTGTGGTGGGGATCGCTACCTAGTTAGTTGTCCTTCATTGAGGAGCTGTTGAGGTTCTTAATAAGTCCTTAGAGGGGTCTACTCAGCTCAGGGATCTAGTCAAATACCTAAGAAGACCTTGGGAAATTCTCACTCTTGCCAACAGAAAAATCAAGGGTGTGTGAGTGCCCTGCACTTCCTCAAGCTAAGCTCTCCACCTTTTCTGTAGCATGTGCCCACATGGACACATAAGTCAGGCTGGATCCAAAAAGTGTGGAACAAATGACCATAAGTACCCTTCATTCCCAAATCCTCACCATGGGTATAGATCTGTCAAGGGAGTTTTTGCCTTAAAATGTCTTGCACAAATGTTGAAATGCATGGTAAACATTCCTCCTCTATCCTAGACTGCTTTCCCTATCCCCGCTTGAATTCATACAGACCTTTATTTAACACAACACCTTCCCCGTTTCTCCCGTCCTTCTTTTCATGGCTAATTGCTACTCGTTCTTTAAGGCTTAAGTCTTCCAGACTTCTGGGAAGACTAATACCTCCATAGCAGGGCTGCATAGCAAAGAGTACCACTGTTTATTGATTTCATTAAGAGCACTTTTACTCGCCCATGTGTGTCCATGTGACAGGATTTGGTCAGTGAAATCTGATGTGTCACTTCGGGGTTGAAGCATTGCAGTCCCTGTGGTTGATACACCATTCTCTCCGGTTCCCCTGAAACCTCAGTTAATAGTGGAAGCAGGCGTTGATGTGGAAGTTCAGAGTCACATGAGCGGGCGCTACTCTGGATGGTCCCACCAGAGGAGATTTCAGCATGATTGAGAAATGAACTTCTGTTGCTTAGAGACCCTAAGATTTCAGAACTGTTTGTTACTAAAGCATAACATAGCATATCCTGCCTACTACGTGGCGTGCGCATGCTCAGTCGCTGAGTTGTGTCCCACTCTTTGCAACCCCATGGACCTTAGCCTGCCAGGCTCCTCTGTCCATGGGGTTTTCCAGGCAAGAATATTGGAGTGGGGTGCCATTTCCTACCCCAGGGGATCTTCCTGACCCAGGGATCAAAACTGTGTCTCCTGCATCAACAGGCGGATTCTGTACCAGTGTACCACCTAGGAAGCCTCTATTATGTAGTATCAGACTCCAAATATTCTAAGCAGGTATCAACAGCTCATTGTCTTACTTCCTGTGGCTGCCACTTTGAGTTGACCATTCATGTTTTTATTTCCCAAAGCACCGCAAGCCTGCTGTATCTGTTACAAATTTTGAAAGCTCAGTCACTTAATACATTAATGTTTTAACTGGTGCTCACATCAAATACAGTATAGATTGAGACAGCACTCTAAGTCTTAGAGCTGAACCATCTGAAACACTTGGTCTTCAGCATTACTGTGGCTGGAGAAGAGAACGAAGAGGAAAAAGCATCAGATGTATATATCAGCACATATTATTTCCATTCATTCCATTGGCCAGAAATTGTCTCAACCTAATTGCAAGGGAGGTTGAGAATATGAAGAGGACATGGACTATTTGGTGGAAGCCCACTGTCTCTAGTTCACCCACTGTCTGTCCTGGTAGAATCCCATGGTCTCTAGCGCAGCCACTATCCACCCTGGTGGAAGCCCGCTGTCTCTAGTTCACCCATTATCCATCCTTTGCTAAAAAGTTGGGGGTTCAGGATGAGGGATTACACCCCTGCAAAGCTGGAAGCAAAATGTTAAAATCCTTCTTGAAATCCTCAGCTAGCCCCATTCCAGGAATTTCTTCGTGTTCCCTTGGAACTCATCTGCTAATGTCTCCTATAAATATCCTCTCCTTCCCAATGAAGTTCACTGGATGCTCACTCTTCATCCCACATGGTATCTATTTTACTTTCTCAAAGTCTTTGCAAAGAAGGGAGGTACCGATTCTCTTGCCTAAATGGAACCATCTGTCACAGTCTCCACTCAAAGCAGAGCAAGACTCTGTGGGGTGCTCTGGGGGCACTGAAGCCCTTCTGTGTCCCTCATTTCTTGTTCCTAGGAAAAAAGCTGCCAGCTTCCTAGACCTTCCTTAAGGCCCAAATGGTAGATCCACCCTTTGGTTGGATTGCTTACTAATTAGGAGAACAACAGTGCAGGATGGGGCTGATCTTGTTCCTCCTTGGGGGATGTGAATAACACTTTGATACACACTTGAGTTCTACAGGAACTAAGGCCCCACTCAGGTGGAGGAAGGTAACTTCAAGTTTAGCACAATCCCAGACTGGTTGAAAGCAGAAGGCTTTTTTGCGATTCCTGGAACACTCCCCTGTTACCAATCAGTCAGAGGAGGGTTACACACTCTGCAGTCCTATAAACACTTCTTCCCTGAAATCCACCAGGTCTTCTGAGGATGAGTCACTGATTCTCCTCATTTATTGGACCCAAAGTAAACCGTTCTCTGATCCAAACTCCAACATTTCAGTTTGCTTGGCCTCCTGTGCATCAGGCACATGAACTTGGGTTCGACAACACCCTCTTAGATTAATAAATCACAGAACATTTAAAATTGATTTTTCCAAAGTTGAATTAGATCAAATTCTCCAACAAAATCCTCTCTTACCAGTTGTTTCTAAATCAAAGGGAATTGATAGAGAGTTGGCTTTTCCTTTAGAGCAGGTGTTAATAAACTCTGTCAGTCTCAATGCAGTCTCAAACTATTCATCTGTTTTTGTATTTTTATTAGAACATGGCCACAGCCATTCTTCTATGTTTTGCTGTGGCTGCATTTGGGCCACTATGTTATGATGAATATTTGAGACACAGACCAATTATCTGGCCCTTTAATAAAAAATTTGTTGATCTTTAGAATAAACTCAAGGGAGTGTTTTCTTTGTATACACCTGACTTATTCTTTGCTATTTGTAAGGCCTTCCCGGACAGCCATTTTGCTTTTTTGTATTTCTTTTCCATGGGGATGGTCTTGATCCCTGTCTCCTGTACAATGTTGGAGAAGACTCTTGAGAGTCCCTTGGGCTGCAAGGAGATCCAACCAGTCCATTCTGAAGGAGATCAGCCCTGGGATTTCTTTGGAAGGAATGATACTGAAGCTGAAACTCCAGTACTTTGGCCACCTCATGCGAAGAGTTGTTTCATTGGAAAAGACTCTGATGCTGGGAGGGATTGGGGGCAAAAGGAAAAGGGGACGACAGAGGATGAGATGGCTGGATGACATCACTGACTCGATGGACGTGAGTTTGAGTGAACTTCGGGAGTTGGTGATGGACAGGGAGGCCAGGCGTGCTGCAATTCATGGGGTCGCAAAGAGTCAGACATGACTGAGCGACTGAACTCACTGACTGACTGAACTGACTGACTTATTCTTGCAACTCTCTAAACCCCCACCCCGTGTAGCCCCCCTGCAAACTCCCTTCTCACTGCCTTTCATGCTTTTGTGACTGCGACCAGGAGGCTTCCATCTGCTTCGTGGCTTCATCTCCAGGCCTTGCTTATGAAAGGTACCCAAGACATTTGTTGAATGCCTGAGCTTTAACATTATCTCATCAAGGTCTGGCCTGCGAAAGTAGTTGCTTTCCCTTTATTTTTTTTCATGGAAATAGAGACACCGTGGGAACCACTGGTAATGAAGACTGCTTAGAAGGATGCTTTCAGGTGGGACTGGGTTACCAGTGAACTTAATAGAGTTTCCTGCAGCCCCAAGGACAGCAGCTAGAATGCCCCAGCCAGAGGCCTTCAGTGACCACAGTACAATGATCATTTTCTGTGAATTCCTTGATATGTAAAAGGGATGGGAAGGCTGACTTAGAACTGAACACAGGAGCCAGGGACATGTCAACACCCCGATCTAACTAGGGTACCCTGATGACCCCAGAGCCATTCTGAGCTGAAAGCTCCTCTTTCACAAATGAGGGAGGTCTGGACTGATAAGAACCAAAGGAATTGGACCCCTATGGAAGGGAAGGCTTAGAGAGAAAGGAGGATAACCTGGAAGATGAAAGAGACCCATCCCTTTTTGCAAACTTGGCTGCCATCTCTACCTGCAAACAAAGTATAATGACCAAACAGGTCATTTGGGTTTTTCTGTAATGTCTTATGGAAAAACCTAAATGAACTTTTTGGCCAACCTAGTAGTTCATTGAGACAGGCCCTTCCCTGAGCTCTACCTAAGCCTCCACATGTCAGGGCTGTAATTACTTCTCTCCTTCACAAGCCTTGACATTCATAAAGCCCTGCTTTCTGAGCTCAACTCCAATAGCCCAGACAGCCCCCTGGAGTTCCTTTACTTGTTCAAACATGCATTTTCTGAACACAAACGCATATCACATTTAATTAAAACATATTGCCTATCACCAGGGAATAAGGATGAATAAGACAGTCCTTCCTAGAGGAAGTTTACAGTTTTACATTGAAGTTTGCAAACTGGTCCAGTTCCCTGGTGCTGGATGATTTGCTCACCCCTGGATAAACTCTGCAGAGCTTCACTATAACCCCCACCCCTCCATCAAAAGGACCACAGGAGGGAATGGATGCTAAAGACTTGCTGTGTGACCCTGGTCATCTATACCTGGTCCATACACCTTTATCTGGGGTCAAGTGGTAAAGGCCTTTGTCTCTCTTCACAATTTACTCACGTCCTGAGAGGTATACCCTTAGCAAAGCTGATCTTGCTCCTCTCCCCACAACAAGACTTGCTCTGAAATTTAAATTGGGGAAGAAGTTTTGAAAAGAACATCTCCAAACAAAAAATAAATTAAAAAAAAAAAACAACAGACTTCCCTGGTGTCCTGTAGTTAAGAACCCACCTGCTAATGCAGGGGACATGGGTTCAGTCCCTGGTATGGGAAGATCCCACAAGCCTAGGGACAACTAAGCCCGAACACTCCAACTATTGAGCCCATGCTATAGAGCATCCTGTGCTTTGCAACAAGAGAAACCGTTGCAATGAGAAGCCTGCACACCACAACAAAAGGTAGCCCCCACCCACCATGACTAGAGAAAACCCACACACAAGGAAGAGCCAGCAGAGCCAAAAATAAACTAACCCCCACCCTACACACACACAAAAACAGAAGTCACGGGAGCCCGATTATCCAGGTGGGGAAATTGGAGGACTTGCAGGACCCCAAGCGTGCAGAACTGAGTGCACTCTCAGCAACCTCCCTGTGCTCCTCCTGCCTTTGTCCCTTTCCTCTCCACGATGCCACCTGAAGTACCACTTTCTATTAGAAGTCTCCTAGATGCATTGGAGAAGGAAATGGCAACCCACTCCAGTGTTCTTGCCTGGAGAATCCCAGGGATGGCGGAGCCTGGTGGGCTGCAGTCTATGGGGCTGCACAGAGTCGGACACGACTGAAGTGACTTAGCAGCAGCAGCAGCCACGCATAGAAGGTAGAGGGGGCACTTCTCAGTACCTGTGAAAGCAGGAAACCAAGGGACTGATGGACGTTTCTGGTGCCTTTGGATATAACTTGATACGCTGGTAGCCAATTATTTACAAACGATGTTTACTTGTAAAGGACTGGACACTTTCAAATGGACAGTCCAGAGTTTTCCTTGTACAGATCATTTGCTTCTCCTCTACTGCTTCATCACTCCATCATTAAACCCTACATCAGTTTTACGCAGAAGGGGAGACTGAGCTCACAGAACAGGCCCGTCACATGGCCTAGAAGACCACGTTCTCCTCCTCAAAGCGTGAAATTCTTAATGTCCCTGGTGCACTGTATCCATGGACAGGAATGGGAGGGACAAGGGAAGTAGAGAGAACCCATCATCACTTTGAAACCCCAGCCCCAGTGCCCTGAGGCCTCCCAGGAAATCTTCTGCCTGAACTCCCACCTCACCTCCACCCAGAAGAAATGGACTTTGTTACAGACCGAGTTTTACTTCTTTTCAGGTGGGGCAGCCAGAGTGCTTTTTGGGATTTGTACCTAGAGGATTAATTACTCACTTTGTCAACAGTGTCGAGAACAATAAGCAGAATCTCTATTAATGTTAGCGGATGCAGGCTCAAGAAGTGGATGCCTTTTGTATGAAAAGATCAGTAGAGTTAAAGTACTTTGATAAGAACTTCCAAGCCCTTCTTCCATGCAGCTGCCTCAGTCTCCCTCAACTCTCCCCAGCTGTCTGTGACTTTCCTTTGGCGAAACAATGCATTTAAAGTTAGGCATAAATTTGCCAATTCTTCAGTCCACAAGAAAAAGAAGCCCCCTCTAGCCACCCCCACCCCCAATTTTGTGGGCATGGGGAGAGGCAGTAGTACTGTCTGGACATTAGAAGGAAAGTTCTCCTGAAGGATGCAGTGGCAGACATCCACACAGCAGCTCCCTGCAAAGGGACTATACACGGTACAGACGCTAAAGACTCGCCTTAAATACCTAGAAGAATTCTTATACCTTTCTGGGACGGGTTAATGGGCATTTTTCAGGGGAATTCATCGTAATTGCATCCCTCTACCATCTTGTTGCAGCTTCTTCGTCTTTGGACATGGGTTATCTTTTTTTGGTGGATTCCAGTGTTGTCCTGTCGATGATTGTTCAACACCTAGTCACAGTTTTGGTTTTCAGGGGGATTCATATCAGAAAACTCTTGAGGCATTCTGACTAGTCTGATTAGCCTTAGTCAGTTGGGATTTTCGGATATGGTAGTCTTATTTTATCAATGAAAATTGGGCAAGACCATTCTACTTTCCAAACCAAAGTCACACAACGACTAAAACGGCAAGATCAGACAATGGACTCAGTGGTCTGAGCTGAGTCTAAAACTTCAGGATACCCCAAGTTGAAGTGCCCAATGTCTTAGGTTGGATCCTGTCCAGGAAATAAAATCCTACATGCTGAGGGACAACAGAGCCGTACACCACAACTACTGAAGCTTGCGTTCCGCAACCAGAGACGTCACCGCATTGAGAAGCCTGCATACCGCAACTAGAGAGTAGCCCGCGCTCAGCAACAAAGGCCCAGAGTAGCCCAAAACTAAAGAGATCAGAGGCCGTTATTTGGGAGGTGAGCCCAGGAAAACACTGGTAAGGGAGGGGAGAAGTGAGACAAAGAAGGGAAGGCAGTCAGTGAATGATGGATGATGCTACCAAGCTCAGCACCACTCCAGGGCGTTCAGAGAGCCCAGGCATCTCAGGCAGCCGGGGTGTTCATCCGTCAGCTCCTGTTTGTTGGTCACCGGCTGAGGGTGCTCCCTGTGGTGCTGAATTCCTGCCCCTTCAAGCGCCATGTGCCAGCTGTCAACAGCCAGAGAAAGCCCTCAGATGAAGAATCATAGGTGCAGCTGGAGTCGGACTTGAGTCCACTGCAGTGTGAAGGCCAGGCGATGTGGGCAGGCCACCATCTGACATAAATGGGTTCTCACATATGCCAGGCTCTGTAGCATCTGTTTAGAGGGCACTGCCGCGTGTATTTAAGAACCAGGCTGCAGAGCCTTGGAACCCCTAGCCAGGTGATGTCTTGAGACTCAGAGCCTGGCGCTAGCTCCTGTGGGAATGGGCTCAGCTAAGGGGCCTTTGCGGGTGTCACCCAGGCACATGGCCTGCTAGAAATGTGGGGGTTGAACATCTCTGTCTCCTCTGGAGCTGATTCTCACCATAGGCCTCTGTCAAGGGTTGGCAAGTTTTCTGTAAAGCACTAAACATGTTAGGATTGAAGGGCCATCTGTTCTATTTGAACAATTCAATTCTTCCAATGTAGAAAACCTCTGCAGCCATAGCCAATTATGTAAGGAGTCCTGGGATCACCAGGATGAGTTGGTGATCCTCGTTAGAAATGTGTACCAGCCGCCTTGGGAGCAGATCCTCCAGCCCCAGTCAAGCCTTCAGAGCTGCAATGAACCAGAACCACCCAGCTTAGCTGCCTTGGATTCCTGATCCCCAGAACCTGATACAATGTTAAGCTGCTAACTTTTAGAGTAACTTGCTGCACAGCTGTGTATGTGCCCATTAACTCATTTCTGTCTGACTCTTTGTGACTCCATGGACTAGAGTCCGCCAGGCTCCTCTGACCATGGGATTTTCCAGGCAAGAATACTGGAGTGGGTTGCTATGGCCTCCTCCAGGGGATCTTCTCCACCCGGGGATCAAACCTTCATCTCCTGTGTCTCCTGCATTGGCAGGCAGATTCTTCACCACTGAACCACCAGGGAAGAACTTGCTGTACAGCAGTAGATGACAAACACATGCACAGAGGAAAGAAGTAGACTTTCTGCCAGTTCTTGGGAGTGAAATTTGATGGAGGCATAACTGAAATGAAGAGAAAAATGGGAGAACTTGGCCCTAGATGTGTTCCTTGAGATGCATTCATCCCCTACCCACTGTGTCCTAGGAGGCTGATCTGTAAGGACTGACTCCATTACTGCTGTCTGGAGGGGCTCAGTCCATAAGGAGCCTGGGCAGAATATCAGAGTAGGGGAGGGAGGTCGTTTCTCCTCGGCTGTGCCCTTGACCAAAGGGCGCTGTGAAGAAGAGCCGTGATTTTTCTCTGGGACTCGTTCACCCTCCCCACCCCCAACCTCCAGGCCCAAGGATGGTAAGAGCTGTGTGGCTTGTTACTGACCACTCCTGTGGTTCCTCTACCCTCACCCGCAGCTCTGAAATGAGCTCTTCTGGAAAGAAATCCTCACCGAAGGATCCAAACCTAAGTGAGACTCCTGTTACCTATCGGGACCCCACGGACAGAGGCAGAGGAGTGAGCCGCTACTGGGCTCTGACCTCAGCATCAAGAGCCTCACCTGGCTGGCAGCTCTCTGGGACAGTGCAGGGAGGGATCTGGGAATTGGTCCAAACTCTGCTGACAGGTGGGAATGAAACAGGAACGACCTTAACATCTGTCAGCACTACATCACCACCCCATTCGGATAAGCAAATATATTTAAATTTATATTTAATTGTAGGATAATTGCTTTACAATGTTGTGTTGGTTTCTGCCATACAACAGTGTGAATCAGCCATACATACACATATGTCCCCATCCCTCCTGAACCCCCTTCTCACCCCTCAGCCCATCCCATCCTTCTAGGTTGTCACAAAGCATGGGGTTGAGTGCCCTGTGTTATTCAGCAACTTCCCACTAGCTATCTATTTTAAATACGATAATACATACGTTTCAGTGCTATTCTTCAATTCATCCCACCCTCAATTTCCCCTGCTGTGTGCACAAGTCTGTTCTCTATGTCTGCATCTCTATTTCTGCCCTGCAAATGGGTTCATCAGCACCATTCTTCTAGACTTCATAAATAGGCACTAATATACAATATTTTTTTTTCTGACTTCACTCTATATAACAGGCCCTAATTTCATCCACCTCACTAGAACAGACTCATATTCAATCCTTTCGATGGCTGAGTAATATTCCACCCTATATATGTACCACAACTTCTTTATCCATTCATCTGAGAGTTAGCAGAACTGCAGCATTTCCTGGAGGGGAGAATGCTTCCCTTTTCTTGGTTTGTTTTCTCTTTTACAATCACCTAGGATGGTGGTCCTGGAGCTAGGGGAGCTAGAGAAGTTTGTCCTTTACCTATGAGTGCTTCTGACTAGCTCCCAGCTCCCGTTGATTCCTGCTCTTAAGTGTTGAGATCAGGGGAGCCCTGCTTGCACTGCTGTTTGACCCAGCGGCCAAGGAATGGCCAGGCTGATATTAGGAGCAGTGGTGGTCAGGATTCCTATAGAGGTAGATGGACATGTAGGTTGTGATAAGCAATATTTTAAGCTGTGCCAAGAGCCCCTAACAGTGGGACATGCCCTAAGAGTAGTGTGTGGCACAGCCAACTGTAAGGAAAGAGCAGCTCTTAGGACAAAGCCCGGGCAAGGTTCAGGTTGCAGAGCCTTGAGAACCCCAGCCAAGGTAGGATCCTGAGACTCTGGGGAGCCTGGACTCAGCACCTATGAGGATGGGCTTATCTCAGTCCAGAGGGTATCTTGGGGATTTCTAATCACCCAGGCACTCCCCTAGCTGTCTTCCTGCCTGGAACTGGGCAAAAGAAGCAGGCAATATGGCCTTGCCTGTCCAGACTTCATCTCAAGGAGACAAGGAACAGGGTGGTCAAGCAGCTGCAGCAGGGGCCAGGTGGGGACAGATGCAAAGGGGTCTGGGGTCTAGTTTCATACAGCTCAGCCTCCAGCCTGGCACTCACAGCTGGAGGAAGGCAGGCAGAGCACCTCCATAGGAATCCTGACCACCACTGCTCCTGATATCAGCCTGGCCATTCCTTGGCCGCTGGGTCAACACAGGGCAAGCAGGGCTCCCCTGCTCTCAACACTCAAGAGCAGGAGTCAACAGGAGCTGGGAGCTGGTCAGAAGCACTCGTGGGTAAAAGACAAACTTCTCTAGCTCCCCCAGCTCCAAGGACCACCATCCTAGGTGATGGTAAAAGAGAAAACCAACCAAGAGAAGGGAAGCGTTCTCCCCGCCAGGAAGTGCTGCAGTTCCGCTCTCAATTAATTACCGATGTTTATCTAATTACCTAGTTCCTTAACACGTTTACTCCTCTGTAATCACTAGCTCTCTGTCCAAGAAGGATTCCCATGGGCCTAAGTCCTGCTGTCTCAGTCTGAATCTGGCTGTTTCTGGAAGGAGGGAAGATGGGAAGGCAGCAGAAAAGGCCACAAGTTTGATTCTGGCCCATCCCTTCAAAGCCAACTTCAAGTAGCACCTTGATTCAGATCTATGTCAGGAGGAACTGAGGGGACCCACGACAAAACCCCACTCTCTTGTGAAAGCAGCAGGGACCCCACCTGCACCCTCCCCGGGGATTCAGGAGGTGTACTCTTGGCTTCCATAGCCTGGAGCCAGAACAGAATTGGCAAACAGCAGCCTCCTGGGAAAGAGTCTTAGAGCCGGGATCTGGGTGGTACATCTGCATATCAAGGAGGAACTTGAGGCCATGTCTTTCCAGGGAAGTTTGTGCCCAGTGACAGCAGGTATCGGTATAATGCCCTGGTTGTTTTGGCCCCAAACTGATGGGCTCCAGTGTGCCCTGCTGGGTGGCTACAGGCTTTACGTTGGCTTCACAGCTCTTCCTCTGCCCCACCCTGCTTCCTTTCTTTTCTTCTTAGTTGCTGATCCCTAACAAACTTGCACCCATGATGGAGAAACGATATACAGAGGAGATAGATATTCATAGTCCATCCTTGAAGGAGCTCCTTATGGTAGATGGGATCCAGAGCAGGATTCAAAAGGCTATTTAAATGAAAGGAGATCTAGATGAAATGCAGAATCATTCAAACAGGCCATGGAGGTGGGGTGGGGTGGGGCGGGGGGTGGTGGTTAGGGAAAAGTGGTATAGCAGCAAAAATTGTGACTCTGCCATTAAGTTCACTTCAGTCTAATAGTTCCCTGTCTTTAGCCCGAGGTGCACAGGTTATCCCCACCACCCCTCCAGACTGAGAACAGCCTGCCCTATCTGCTGTGCTCCCAAGGACAAAGGACATTTGCCTCCGTGGGCCATCAGCCAGCTCCCTTCACTGGGACACCAACCCGCCTCAGACCGGTCCTCAGAAGCCTCCTGCTCTCCCAGGGAGGATGCATCACTGAACTGCTTAATCACTTCACTCAGAGCTGCATCATTTAACATCATTGCGGCAGTTTCCTTGACAGCATACAGGGGCGTGGCACACAGGGCTGACATCCACGCACACCCCAGGAGAGAGTGTCAGCCACCTGTAGGTTCCCACACAGCTGGTGGGGAGCAGATGACAGGGACGGGATGCGGTGAGCCCACCTTCCAATTGCTACGCACATCCTCTGCCTGCCTGGGCTCCCTCAGATCAAAGGGCACCAAGTTCGCTTTAACTCCACACTTTAAGGGGAGGAATAGAGTAGTAAGAACACAGGAATGGGAGCTGAGTATCAATTATTGGCTGCTGCTGCTACTGCTGCTGCTAAGTCGCTTCAGTCGTGTCCGACTCTGTGTGACCCCATAGACGGAAGTCCACCAGGCTCCCCTGTCCCTGGGATTCTCCAGGCAAGAACACTGGAGTGGCTTGCCATTTCCTTCTCCAGTGCATGGAAGTGGAAAGTGAAAGGGAAGTTGCTCAGTCGTGTCCGACTCTTCACGAGCCCGTGGACTGCAGCCTAACAGGCTCTTCCACCCATGGGATTTTCCAGGCAAGAGTACTGGAGTGGGGTGCCATTGCCTTCGGCTACTTGTGGGTTATTCTGTGTTTTTTCTCAGTGATATTCTGCTTTGCTCTGCCTGTGGGTGGCTAGCCTGTGGGGACTGCAACACCCATCTGGCTTGATGCCACAGGTTGAAATGGAGTTTGGGATGCAAGGTCTTACTAGGTATTAACACCTGTGAGAGGGAGGTAAGGAAGCTGTACTAAAACAGAAATCAAATTGTAATACACACCCAGTGAACTCTGGCCAGGCTGACAGGGACTTCTGAAGTCTTGCTCAGCTATGCCATCTCCACAGGGCACATTGAACACGACCTTCTACCTCTCTGAGTCACTGGCTAGGGGCTGCTGCAGGTCAGCATGACCTTGAATGATGGCTGTCTGCTCCTGGGCAGCAAGATAGGCCTTGAAAGGGGACAAATCTGTCTCCCATACCTTCAGTCTGACGTTCAGTGCTTTCAGCCCACGGAAGGCACCTACAGAGGAGGGTCAGAGTGGGAGGAATGAGGCTGCAGAGTTTATTCCCCAGGCTTCCTGATGCACCATCATCTCTGGAGGGACCGAGTCCCTCTACCAAAAGCCACAGCTCTTATTGGGCTGTTGGGGCCACTATGAGGGAAGCAGGAGAGACTCCATCTTTAAGCCTGTCATCAATCTTAAAGACAGAATATGAACTGGGCCTGAACTCTGCCCAAGAATGAGCAAACCATTGCTAACAAAAACCAGGTCTCCTAGAGACTTCCCTCCCTAGAGATGACAAATGGAGATTGGAGTTGAGGTCAGGCTGCCCCTGTTGGGTTAACCATGGAGACATCCCCCCGTCATGTATAATCATTGTTCCCCACTTTAACCTTAATTGTTTGTTCTACTAGCTAGCACCTGCTTGGTGTAAAACTCAAACATATACATCCAAGACGTTGCTAATGCGTAACCAGTCATGTAGTGAGGGGTATAAAACTCAGCCTCTCAGCAACATCAGGGTCCCTGTTGGGAACGGATTCTCCTTGAAGCCGCTGGCGTGATGAACTGTACTCACCGTCTAGAGTGTCCTCCGAGGTGTGAGTTGCGACTCTGGATTCCGCGACAGGGCTACCTTGGACTAGGTTCCAGTAACAACCTCCTCTCTGCACCCAACCCAGTGCTGTGGTGGTTACAGTTCTCTGTCTATATGCCCTTGCTGTTTCACTATTATTTTGTCAGTTTCCTCAACCCTTCCTCTCTTTAAAGAGACCCCTTTATGACCACTCTGTAGTTACATTCACGTGGGATGCCATCTCCTTCCTGCCAGGATCTGACTGGACCAGTAATCCAGGGATTCTCTTCATGCTGGTTCTCTTGTTCCATGTTCCTTTGTAACATCTAAGATACTATACCATACTGTAGTATGCCGCTGTATATAGTATACCTCTATAGTATAGTACCTCTGTATATACTATACCTCTCTATATATAGTATATAGCATACTATACCTCTGGAGATAGGAGATAGATGGGCCCCAGGCTAAGCAGCTGCAACCTGTCTCCTGACACTTTGAGATAAATATTAGCAGAAGCATTGGGCTCTGATTGGATAAAAGACAAAGCATCCACATTTTTCCCATTCTTCTGGTAAAGGGGATTTCCTAGCCCACACATGCACAGGGAAGGCCCTCAGTCTAGGGAAGGGGTCCAAGACACCAGTCAGCTTCCCAGAAACCCTCAAGCTGGAGTCCGTCTTGGCTGAGGGATGCACTCGCCTACCAGGAAGGACCCTGGGTCAGGTCAATTACAGCCACAAGCAGGATGACTGGCCAGAGACAGCCTGGAAGGCTGCCTCTGTTAAGTGATCTAAGCTGCCCAAGTTGGGCGCAGCTCTCTGTGTCCAACCCTGTGCTCTTCTACATGTACTTTGCTTCTAGAAAATGCTTTGTCTATTTCATAATCTTGGTCTCTGATTTTTTTTTTCCCCCAAAAAAGACAAGGATTGAGGTTCTGCTTCTATTCGACTTGTAACCGGGAAGGGTTAATTTTGAATTTATTCCAGATCTGCTTCTGCGACTTTAACCCTCACCTTGCCACTTTTGTTATTGTAGGCAGAAGTAATGGCCTGCCTCAGGGAGATTACTTGAGCCACCCACCTGTGAAGGACTGTAAGGAAGTGAAACTAACATGTCCCCCTGCCTGTGGCTTGCCATTCTAGGGGACATTTGCGAGGACTGAATAGTCTTTTTATTCTTTCCTCACGCACCCTCCCCTCCCCCCATCTCTGATCCATAGAAGTGCCTGGCAACCAGGCCCCGACAACAGGGTTATTTTGAGGCACTAGCCTGCCATCTTCTTAGTCAGTCAGCTCCTGAATAAAGTTCTTCGGCTCAGATTCATTGTCCTCTCTTGCAGCTAGCAGAGCGAGCCTGGACTTGGTAACAGTCTTGCCCCCTACCCCTCACTCCAAACCAGTTTTTTAATCTCAATAATCTATATGCTGCTGTTTGTAGAGTTAAAAAACAAAAAAAGGCAACCTATACTTTAGATCTCAGTTATGGTTCCTAGAAAGAGATCCTGAGATGAAGACAGGGGTACAAGTGATTCACTAAGTAAGGGTTACAAAGGGGATCGAAAAGAGTCTGGGAAGCAGAAAGGGGAGGGAATCAGAGTAGGTGTTTGACTCAGGCAAGGTCCCACATAAGGGAGCAGCAGCCTGACCCCACAAGGGAGCTCGAACAGGAACTGTGCCTCCAAGTTTTATGGGTATAGATCACCTTTGCCCTAGGGGGGCACAGTCATTGACTAGTAATTGCCCTAGGAAAGCAAACTCCAAGTTGCTGAGGGTCTGTTCCTGTAGATGAGGTAGTTTCAGGCATGAGGGCAGCCCTCCAAAAAAGAGTTAGTAGAGGTACAGACTATTGGAGGCAAAGGCTCAAAGCCAGGGAGAGATGGACAGAAATGGTGAAATGGGTTGGAGTGACATGAACAAGATGGCAGAAGAGCAAGCACCAGTTTTTCATCCCCCCCTCCGTGGAAACACTGAATAATAAGCAGGCCGAAAGAGCTTTACAAGAACCCTAGAACCAAGTTAAACTGCAGCAACCAACCTAACCAAGAAAAAGCTGCAGTCGTAACAGTAGAAAACTATCTGAGATTTTTGTTTGCATTACTCTACCCTCTTTGTGGTCAGTCGGGAGGAAGCTGCCCAACTCCTGGGTCATCCCCCAGGAAGGAAGGGAAAGAATAGAACTTGCTTGCAATGTTCTGGTTTATCGGAGGGCTGCTTGAAGGATGGCTTCTGTCTCACTCGACTTGGAGCTCTGATGGAAAGGGCAGAATAGTCTGAGTATCAGATTAGAGGCCCCTGAAACTAGTGGCAGTTACCACAAGGTGAGAGCTGCTGGGGGACTGCAGACACATGGGCTCCTGGGGGCAGGAGATTATGGGCAAATGACTACAATAGAACATGAGGAGTCCCTTTGCAGGTGAGGTTTTCAGGGACCTGAAAACTTTTAAAGGCAACTGTGGATATAGAGAATTGAAGCACGCATAGGAAGATGCATCACCAAAGGTTTGAGAGAAACCTGAGCTGTTATATTGGACTGATTAGCAAAGTTTTTCTTACATATAACTCTGTAAAGACTGGGAGAAGTGTTTTTTCAAATGCCCAATTTGCAAGAAACAATTACAAGGCATATGAAAAACAGGGAAACATGACCCATTTAAAGGAACAAAATAAATCTCTAAAAATTGGCCCTAAAGAAAAACAGTTCTCTGAATTATCTGAATTACTTGAGGAAGACTTCAAAAACTCATCTTAAATATGTTCATGGGCTAATAATACACAACTAAACTAAATCAGGAAAATGATCTATGAACAAAATTAGAATATCAGAGACAGAAACTATCGAAAAACTATAGAAAAAAAGTTCTAGAGGTGAATTACAGCGACTGAGGTGAAAATTTTACTAGAGATTCAACAGCCGATTGAATAGGCACAAGAATCAAAGAACTTGAGTGATTTGAAGTTATTCTTTTGTTTCTCAGAGTCAAAAAAGAAAAGTGGCTGCAAGTCCAGTAGCAGAAACCCACTGTGAAACCTGAGGGCATTATGGAACAATATCAAATGGGCCAGTATATGCATTATGGGACTCCCCGAAAAGAAAAGAATCAGAGAGCTTATCTGTAGTACTACGGCCCTAAAACTTTCCAAGTTTGAGGAAAGAAATGGACATACAAATACAGGAAGTTCAAACTCCAAGTAGGATAAAGAGACACACACTGAGATGTTATCACACTGCCCAAAGAATCTTGAAAACAGCAGGACAAAAATGACTTATCACATAAACAGAGCACCCATAGACTATCAAATTTTTCTGCGGAAAACTTACAGACCAGAAGGCAACAAGATAAAGTGCTGAGAGAAAAAATTGTCAGAATACTCTATCTGGCAAATCTGTCTTCAACAACGAGGAATAAATTCTTTCAGATAAAGAAGAGCTGAGGGAATTCATGACCACTAGACTGTCCTTGTGGAAACAGTTGAAGGAGTCCTTCAGGCTTAAAAGAAAGGATGGTCGACAGTAACTCAAAGTCACCTGAAAATATAGAGTTCTCTGATAAAGGTAAATGTATGGACAAGTATAAAAGCCTGGATTATATAAATTTCATAACTCTTAAGTTTTAAAAGACAAACAGGAAAGTTAAATGTTTGGTACACAATATTTAATGATGTCATTGTGATATATCAAGTGTGGGATACTCAAGTAGCTATGGTCAATCTATGACAAAGGGGGAAAAAATGCAGGAAAAAAAAAATGGAGAAAAGACAGTCTCCTGCAAAAGAGATGCTGGGAAAACTGGAGAGCTACATAAAAGAATGATAAGAGAACATTTCTCACACCTTATAAACTCAAAATGAATTAAAGATCTAAATGTAAGACCTGAACCCATAAAACTAGGAGAGAACACAGCATAACACTGACATAAATCATAGGAATATTTTTTTGGGGGGGGTGTCTAAGACAAAAGAAATAAAAGCAAAAATAAACAAATAGGACCCAAATAACTTGAAAACATTGGACAGAGGAAACCATGAACAAAAAAGACAACCTATTGTATGGGAGAAAATAATTGCAAATGATATGAACAATAAGGGGCTGCTATCCAAAATATATAAATGGCTCATACAACTCAATATCCAAAAACTTGATTAATAAATGGGCAGAAGTCCTGAATAGACCTTTATCCAAAAAAAACAAAACAAACAAATATGTATATATATGTATACACACACAATGGCCAATAGGCACATGAAAAGATGCTCAATATCACTAATCAGAAATGCAGATCTAAACCATAATGAGGTATCACCTCATACCTGTCATCACAAAACCTACAAACAACAAATATTGGTGAGGATGTGGAGGAAAGAGAATCCTAGAACACTGGTGGTAGGATTATAAATTGATGCATTCTTTGTGGAAAACAGTATGGCTTCAAAAAAAAAAAAATAGAACTACCATATGATCCAGCAATTCTACTCCTGGGTATATATCCAGAGAAAATGAAAATACTGCTTCAAAGATACATGCATCTCAATGTTCATAGCATTATTTATAGTAGACAGGATATGGAAGCAACCTTAAATGCCCATCAATACATGAATTGGATACTAAAGATGTGATGTGTAGCTGTATCTCTACATGCAATGGAATATTACGTAGTCATAAATAATGAAATTCTTCCATTTGCAATGATGCAGATGGACCTAGAGTATTATGCTTAGTGAAATTAGTCAGAGAAAGGCATTCTCTATACTATCACTATTGACTATGCCAAAGCCTTTGACTGTGTGGATCACAATAAACTGGAAAATTCTGAAAGAGATGGGAATACCAGACCACCTGACCTGCCTCTTTAAAAATCTGTATGCAGGTCAGGAAGCAACAGTTAGAACTGGACATGGAACAACGGACTGGTTCCAAATAGGAAAAGGAGTACGTCAAGGCTGTATATTGTCACCCTGCTTATTTAACTTATATGCAGAGTACATCATGAGAAACGCTGGACTGGAAGAAACACAAGCTGGAATCAAGATTGCCAGGAGAAATATCAATAACCTCAGATATGCAGATGACATCACCCTTATGGCAGAAAGTGAAGAGGAACTCAAAAGCCTCTTGATGAAAGTGAAAGAGGAGAGTGAAAAAGCTGACTTAAAGCTCAACATTCAGAAAACGAAGATCATGGCATCTAGTCCCATCACTTCATGGCAAATAGATGGGGAAATAGTGGAAACAGTGTCAGACTTTGTTTTTGGGCTCCAAAATCACTGCAGATGGTGACTGCAGCCATGAAATTAAAAGACGCTTACTCCTTGGAAGGATAGTTATGACCAACCTAGATAGCATATTGAAAAGCAGAGACATTACTTTGCCAACAAAGGTCCGTCTAGTCAAGGCTATGGTTTTTGCAGTGGTCATGTATGGATGTGAGAGTTGGACTGTGAAGAAGGCTGAGCGCCGAAGAATTGATGCTTTTGAATTGTGGTGTTGGAGAAGACTCTTTAGAGTCCTTTGGACTGCAAGGAGATCAGCCCTGGGATTTCTTTGGAAGGAATGATGCTAAAGCTGAAACTCCAGTACTTTGGCTACCTCATGTGAAGAGTTGACCCATTGGAAAAGACTCTGATGCTGGGAGGGATTGGGGGCAGGAGGAGAAGGGGACGACAGAGGATGAGATGGCTGGATGGCCTCACTGACTTGATGGACGTGAGTCTGAGTGAACTCCAGGAGTTGGTGATGGACAGGGAGGCCTGGCGTGCTGTGATTCATGGGGTCACCAAGAGTCGGACATGATTGAGCGACTGACCTGAACTGAACTGATACTATCACTTCATGTAGAATCTAAAATTAAGAAATGAATATAAAGAAAACAGAAATAGATTCAGATAGAGAACAAACTTATCAGTGATGAGAGAAAAGGAGGACCAGATAAGGTAGGGGATTCAGAGATACAAACTACTGTGTGAAAAATAGATCAACAAGGGTATGTTGTGGAGCACAGGGGAAAAATAGCCATTGGTTTGTACAATTTTAAGTAGAGTATAATCTATAAAGATACTGAATCACTATATTGTACACTGAAAATAGTATATTATAAATCAACTATACTTCAATAAAATTTGCAAAAACAATAAAAAAAGACCAAATGTGGGAGGTAAAACTATACTGGAGTAGTTTGTATTTAATTGAATGTATCAATTTAAATTGTTATAGTTAAGGATGTTTGATGCATCCCATAGTAGCCATAAAAACTATTTATAGAATACACACAAAAAGAAATGAGATGGAAATCAGAACACATCACTACAGAAGTAAATTCAATTACACACAAAGGAAGGGAGTAAAAAGGAAAAGGAGAACAAAAAGCTACAAGACATATTGTAATTGTTTAGTCTCTAAGTCCTGCCTGACTCTGCACCCCCATGGACTGTAGCCATCCAGGCTCCTCTGTCCACAGGATTTTTCAGGCAAGAATACTGGAGTGAGTTGCCATTTCCTTCTCCAGGGGATCTTCTTGACCCAGGGATCAAACTTGTGTCTCCTGCATTGGCAGGTAGATTCTTTACCACTGACTCACCAGGGAAGCCACCCCCAAAATACTGCTGCTGCTGCTAAGTCGCTTCAGTCGTGTCCGACTCTGTGCGACCCCATAGACGGCAGGCAGCCCTCCAGGCTCCCCCGGCCCTGGGATTCTCCAGGCAAGAACACTAGAGTGGGTTTCCATTTCCTTCTCCACCCCCAAAATACAGAAAACAACAAAATGGCAATAGCAATTCCTTCCCTATCAGTAATCTAAATGTAATGAATAAATGTACTTGATCAAAAGACAGATTGGCAGAATGAATAAACACAGGATACAACTATATGTGGTCTATAAAAGACTCAGTTTTTTCTTCTCTTACTTCTTCTTTGATGTTCTTCCCTTTATAGGTATATTTGAGTCTCTGATCTATATTTTTATTCTCTAGTTACAATTTTATTATGTGAATTATACTTCAACAAAACTGGAAAAAACTTAGGAACTCTATCTTTTAAGGTGAAGTGAAGTCGCTCAGATGTGTCTGACTCTTTGAGACCCCATGGACTGAGGAGCCTACCAGGCTCCTCAGTCCATGGGATTTTCCAGGCAAGAGTACTGGAGTGGGTTGCCATTTCCTTCTCCAGGGGATCTTCCCAACCCAGGGATCGAACCTGGGTCTCCCACATTGTAGGCAGATGCTTTACCGTCTGAGGTACCAGGAAAGCCCATTTTAAGTTAAGGAGAAGTCTTTAATGACAGCCCTTCTTCCAATCTCTCAGAGCCGACTCCTCATCTACAGAGGTCTTGTTAGGGGTCTGTGGAAAGGGGTCAGCCTCCCCCATTTCTGCCATTTCCACAGCGCAGTGAACTACAGGGAGCAGCTCAGCAACCCCTGCTAGCTGGCCTTGCCCAGGTCAACCTCAGAGTGGCGGTGGGGCCTCTAGCAGAGATTATGTCACTTGCCATTGGGGTGGAAGTGGACTCAGTCCTCACCTCCACTCAGCCAGGGCCCAAGCCAATCTACCCAGCCGGCCTGGACTCCAGTTCTTTTTTGTTTTGTTTTGTTTTGTTTTAAATTTTTTTTTTTAAATTTTATTTTATTTTTAAACTTTACAGAACTGTATTAGTTTTGCCAAATATCAAAATGAATCTGCCACAGGTATACATGTGTTCCCCATCCTGAACCTTCCCCTCCCTCCTCCCTCCCCATTCCATCCCTCTGGGTCGTCCCAGTGCACCAGCCCCAAGCATCCAGTATCGTGCATCGAACCTGGACTGGCAACTCGTTTCATACATGATATTTTACATGTTTCAATGCCATTCTCCCCAATCTTCCCACCCTCTCCCTCTCCCACAGAGTCCATAAGACTGTTCTATACATCAGTGTCTCTTTTGCTGTCTCTTACACAGGGTTATTGTTACCATCTTTCTAAATTCCATATATATGCGTTAGTATACTGTATCGGTGTTTTTCTTTCTGGCTTACTTCACTCTGTATAATAGGCTCCAGTTTCATCCACCTCATTAGAACTGATTCAAATGTATTCTTTTTAATGGCTGAATAATACTCCATCGTGTATATGTACCATAGCTTTTTATTCCATAATTTTGTCCACGAACATAGAGGTTTCTGATACTCCAGGTGATCCTCAGTAATACTGATGGATTTTGGAAATAGGTAGATGGAACAGACTAGGAGATGAACTAGAGTGAAGTAAGCCAGAAAGAAAAACACCAATACAGTATACTAACACATATATATGGAATTTAGAAAGATGGTAACAATAACCCTGTGTACGAGACAGCAAAAGAGACACTGATGTATAGAACAGTCTTATGGACTCTGTGAGAGGGAGAGGGTGGGAAGATTGGGGAGAATGGCATTGAAACATGTAAAATATCATGTATGAAACGAGTTGCCAGTCCAGGTTCGATGCACGATACTGGATGCTTGGGGCTGGTGCACTGGGACGACCCAGAGGGATGGAATGGGGAGGGAGGAGGGAGGAGGGTTCAGGATGGGGAACACATGTATACCTGTGGCGGATTCATTTTGATATTTGGCAAATCTAATACAGTTATGTAAAGTTTAAAAATAAAATAAAATTAAAAAAAAAAAAAAAAAAAGAGAAGGCAACGCTGACCTCTCTCCATGCTGCTGCTGCTGCTAAGTCACTTCAGTCGTGTCCGACTCTGTGCGACCCCATAGACAGCAGCCCACCAGGCTCCCCCTTCCCCAGGATTCTCCAGGCAAGAACACTGGAGTGGGTTGCCATTTCCTTCTCCAATGCATGAAAGTGAAAAGTGAAAGTGAAATGGCTCAGTCGTGTCTGACCCTCAGTGACTCCATGGACTGCAGCCTTCCAGGCTCCTCCATCCATGGGATTTTCCAGGCAAAAGTACTGGAGTGGGGTGCCATTGCCTTCTCCATTCTCTCCATGCTAGAAGTTCTAAACTTTAAGTTCATTAAGTCAGGTGATGAGTGTTGTGATATAAACAACTTAACATTTCTTGCCAGTAGACCTGCCTTGCAACAAATCCCCTCAATTTGTTAGAGAGTCTTTTACTTTTTTTCATTTTTATTGGAGTATAGTTCTTTCACAAAGTTGTGTTAATTTCTGCTGTGTAACAAAGTGGAATATATATATATATATATACACAAGCCCTCTTCTTTTGGATTTCCTCCCCATTTAGGTCATTGCAGAGCACTGAGTAGAGTCCCCTGTGCTATACAGCAGGTTCTCATTAGTAACCTATTTCATACGTAGCAGTGTATGTATGCCAGTTCCAGTCTCCTAAAGGATGTTTTGTAGGGTGCATAATTCTAGGTTGGTTCTCATAACTTTCTCAACACTATTTCACTCCACTATCTTCTTCCTTGAGTGGTTTCTGAGGAGAGTGAGCAAACTATGTCGCTTCAGTCAAGTCCGACTCTGTGTGACCCAGGAACAGTACAGTCTACCAGGCTTTTCTGTCCGTGGAATTCTCCAGGCAAGCATACTGGACTATTGCGGTATCCACCTCCAGGGTTCTGAGAAGTTAGGCCTAATTCTTTTCTTTCTTGCTCTATAAATAAGGTGTTTTTTCATTCAGCTTTTAAGTGTGTTTGTTTGCTTGGCTTTTAGGATTTTCTTCTTTATCTGATTTCCTGGTTTGTAAATGGTTGTAAATACTATGCCTAGGTGTAGTTTTTTAGGGGAAGCATTCATCCTAATCCTTCTGAGCTTCCTAGATCTGTGGTTTGGTGTCTGACATTAACTTGGGGGAAGTTCTCAGTCATTATTGCTTCAAATATTTCATCTGTTCCCTTTTCTTCTAATCTTCTCATTATGCATATGCTACAGGTTTTGCAGTTGTCTTTCAGTCCTTGGATTTTAAGTCTTTGTTTTTGCTTTTTGGTTTGAGGATTCTATTGGTATATTCTCTAGTTTGGAGATTCTTTCCTTTGCCATGTCTATCAAGTCTATGAAGTCCAAAGACATTCTTCATTTCTATTAGTGTTTTGATTTTTCTAGCATCTTTGTTTTCTTAGGATTGCTGTCTCTAATTACACTGCCATCTGCTCTTACATGCTGCCGACTTTATCCTAATGAAATACTTGGCATATTAATCATAGCTGTTTTAAATTCCCAGTATATTTCCAACATCCCTGCCATGTCTGGCTCTAATACTTTGTCTCTTTAAATTGGGCTCTTTCATCATTGGTATGCTTTGCTTTTTTAATTGAGTTATAATTGACATAACATTGTTAGTTTCACATGTACCAGGTAATGGTTCAATATCTGTATGTGTTGTGAAGTCACATTTTTCTTGACAGCTAGATATGATAATTTACTATGTAAAAGGCACTGTGTTCATCGGCCTTTAGTAATGTGGTGGTGAGGTATGAGGTTAGAGTGTGGGGATGTTCTATAGTCCCATGACTGGATTTCCCAAGTGTTTCAGTTCTTCTCTACCCCAAGGTGGACAGGCTGTCTGGTAGAGTAGGGTACTTCCCTTCCTCAGGTCAGTTAGGTTCTAATGATATGCCAGCCATCTGGTCTCTGGTAACTACTTTCCCATCAAAAAGTTTACAAATAATAAATGCTGGAAAGGGTGTGGAGAAAATGGAACCCTTCTATATGATTGGTAGGAATGTAAACTGCTACAATCACTGTAGAGAACAGTATGGACCTTCCTTAAAAAACTAAAAATAGAACCACAATATGATTCAACAATCCCACTCCTGGGCATATATCTGGATAAAATCATAATCTGAAAGAAAGCATGTTCCCTAGTGTTCATTGAAGCACTATTTACAAAAGCCAAGACATGGAAGCAATCTAAATGTTCATCAACAGAAGAATGGATAAAAATATGGTACATATGCTATGCTATGCTAAGTCACTTCAGTTGTGTCTGACTCTGTGTGACCCCATAGACGGCAGCCCACCAGGCTCCCCTGTCCCTGGGATTCTCCAGGCAAGAACACTGGAGTGGGCTGCCATTTCCTTCTCCAATGCATGAAAGTGAAAAGTGAAAGTGAAGTCGCTCAGTCATGTCCGACTCAGACAATGGAATATAACTCAGCCATAAAAAGAATGAAACAATGCCATTTGCAGCAACATGGATGGACCTAGAGACCATTATACTAAATGAAGTAAGTCAGAGAAAGATAAGTATATGGTATCACTCATATGTGGGATCTTCTTTAAAAAAAAAGAAATGGACTTCTTTGCAAAACAGAAACAGACTTAGAGACATTGAAAATAAGCTTACAGTTACCAAAAAGGAAATGTGGAGGGGAGAGAGAAATCAGAAGCTTGGGATGAACACACACACAGCAAGGACCTACTGTATAGCACAGGGAACTGTATTCAATACTCTGTGATAACCTATATGAGAAAAGAATCTAGAGAAGTATATCAGTTCAGTTCAGCTGCTCAGTCGTGTCCGACTCTTTGTGACCCCATGAACTGCAGCACGCCAGGCCTCCCTGTCCATCACCAACTCCCGGAATTCACTCAGACTCACGTCCATCGAGTCAGTGATGCCATCCAGCCATCTCATCCTCTGTCATCCCCTTCTCCTCCTGCCCCCAATCCCTCCCAGCATCAGGGTCTTTTCCAATGAGTCAACTCTTCACATGAGGTGGCCAAAGTATTGGAGTTTCAGCTTTAGCATCAGTCTTTCCAAAGAACACCCAGGGCTGATCTCCTTTAGAATGGACTGGTTGAATCTACTTGTAGCCCAAGGGACTCTCAAGAGTCTTCTCCAACACCACAGTTCAAAAGCATCAATTCTTCGGCGCTCAGCCTTCTTCACAGTCCAACTCTCACATCCATACATGACCACTGGAAAAACCGTAGCCTTGACTAGACGGACCTTTGTTGGCAAAGTAACGTCTCTGCTTTTCAATATGCTATCTAGGTTGGTCATAACTTTCCTTCCAAGGAGTAAGCGTCTTTTAATTTCATGGCTGCAGTCACCATCTGCAGTGATTTTGGAGCCCCCAAAAATAAAGTCTGACACTGTTTCCACTGTTTCCCCATCTATTTCCCATGAAGTGATGGGACCAGATGCCATGATCTTAGTTTTCTGAATGTTGAGCTTTAAGCCAACTTTTTCACTCTCCACTTTCACTTTCCTCAAGATGCTCTTTAGTTCCTCTTCACTTTCTGCCATAAGGGTGGGGTCATCTGCATATCTGAGGTTATTGATATTTCTCCTGGCAATCTTGATTCCAGCTTGTGTTTCTTCCAGTCCAGCGTTTCTCATGATGTATTCTGCATATAAGTTAAATAAGCAGGGTGACAATATACAGCCTTGAAGTATCCTTTTCCTATTTGGAACCAGTCTGCTGTTCCATGTCCAGTTCTAACTGTTGCTTCCAGAAAAGTATATGCTAAGTCACTTCAGTCATGTCCGACTCCGTGCAACCCCATAGACGGCAGCCCACCAGGCTCCCCCATCCCTGGGATTCTCCAGGCAAGAACACTGGAGTGGGTTGCCATTTCCTTCTCCAATGCATGAAAGTGAAAAGTGAAAGGGAAGTCGCTCAGTCGTGTCCGACTCCTAGCGACCCCATGGACTGCAGCCTACCAGGCTCCTCTGTCCATGGGATTTTCCAGGCAAGAGTACTGGAGTGGGGTGCCATTGCCTTCTCCAAGAAAAGTATATACGTATATGTAATTATAATTAAGTTATGGAAGTATGTAACACTAACAGAATGTAACATTATGTAACAGTATGTAACATTAATAGGAAACTTGAAAAATACTGAACAAGCTTACATATAGTTCCACCATATAATTTTTTTTAATAATTAAAGATTTGAGATTCAAATTTTCAAAAATTAATAGAATGAATATACAGAGAAGTAGAAGGATATAGACCTGAAAAGCACTGTGAACCATGAATATATGTATAACTGATAATATGTACACGTTGCTGTACAGCTGAAACTAGCACACTTTGTAAATCAACTCTATTTCATTGGGGGAAAAAAAAAACAACTAGTTTCCCTGAGGTCAGTCCTTGTTCAGAACAGATGGCTCTAGTATATCTCAAAATAGTGGGTCTTCTCTTTCCCTCTGTGAGAATTCTGCAGTATTTACTGTATAACATGGTTGAATTTCAATACAGTATCCCCTGAAGTTTTTAATCGAGTTGTCCACATTAAGCCCCTAGCACTTTGTCAATCATAGGCTTTCCTACCCAGCACTGGTTCCCACAGTTCTCGCTTGAGAGTCTTGGCCCTGGTAAACCATGACTGCCTGTGTTCTCCTGTCTCTCTGATCTTGGGGACAGTAGTGTGCCCTGTATCTTACCCTCTTATAGATTCAAGAGGAATTGTCGATTTTTCAGTCGACAGTTTTTCACTTGTTAAGACACAGTGGTAACTGCCAAGCTCCTGACATGAGGAACTTCAAATTTACTTTAGATGTAAGGACATGTGTAGTATAAAAAACAAACCAACCAAAATACCCAACAAAATTCAAATTAAAAGACTTTGAGGCCAGAAGGGGGCGCTCTCATGCTCTGAGGACTGAACCCAATGGGAAATTGAAAGACTTCCTGGCAAGACCTCAGCCAAGGAGGAGACACCATCACAATTCCACCAGTGAAAAGCCACTCTGAACTCTCAGTTCCTCCAATGAACTCTGTTTACCACAGGGCTAACTTCACTTTTCCCTTTCCTTGTGTTGGACTTGCACATAGCTTGCCATGGTTGTAGATCCCAAATACAATTATTTCCTGATCCCAAGGAAACTTTTTTTCTTTTTGGTTAGAGAAATAGCTTGCAGACTATTTAAGCTGAGAAAATGGTTCAAAGTGAAAGGATGAAAAAAAGAGATATTCCATGCAGAAAGTAACAAAAGAGCAGGTATGGCTATAGCAATGTCAGATAAAATAATTAAATGAAAAACTGTCACAAGAAACAAAGGACATAATGATAAAAATATCAATTCACTAAAAATTAAATATATGCATCAAACATCAGAGCTCTTACATGTGAAGTAAACATTGACAGAATTGAAGGGAGAAATACAGTTCTACAATAATACAAGACTCCAGTACCTTATTTTGAGTAATATATAAAGAACTCCAATAAAGAAATAGAGAACTTGAACAGTACAGCCCAATCGTTCCTATCAGATATACACAAAACCCTTCACCCAACGAAAGAATGCATTTCAAGTTCACATGAAACATACATGATACACTGTAAGATCTCAAAACAATGATTAATAAAAAAGATCAAAATCAGAGTATCACAATAGAGTAAAACTAGAAAATAGAAAAAGGATGACTTGAAAATCCACATATGCCTAGAAGTTAGACAATATGATCTTAATGGAGTAAAGAAGAAATCACAAGGGAAGTTAGAAAGTATCTAACAAAAAAATACCAAAATTTATGAGGGGTAATGAAAGGAATATCGTAACAATCATTTTTAGCTGTAAAAACAAAGGATTTTTAAAACAACCTAACTTTATCACCTTAAGGAACTATAAATAGTAAAAACTAAACCTAAAGTTAGCACTAGGCAGGAAATATTAGAGATAAATGAAATAGAAAATAGAACAAGCAAAACTAAGACTTGGTTCTTTTAATCAACAAAATCAACGAACCTTTAACTATTTGACTAAGCAAAGGAGAAGACTTAACTAAAATCATAAATGAAAGAGGAAATATTGTAATTTTTATTCCTATAAAACTGATTGCAAGATATGAACAATTAGGTAATTCCATTTTTGGTACATATATGAAACAGATGAATTCTTAGAAACCACCACCAAAACAAATTGTGACTAGATTATTTGACCAGACCTATAACTTATAAACAGATTGAATCAGTATTCAAAACACTTCCAAAGCAAAGGCCAGGATCAGATGGCTTCACTGGTGAGTTCTAATGGATTCTCAAAGGATTAAGAATACTCCTCAAACTCTCCCTAAAAAACTGAAGAGAAGGAACTATATTCAAACTCACTCTATGAGACCAGCATTACCCTGATACCAAAACATATTAAGTCATTACAGGAAAATAAAACTACAGGCCAACATTAATGACGAAGGTTGATATAAAAATTCTTAAAACACTAGCAAACAATTTAATAGCACATTAAAGGATTACACACCATGGCCAAGTAGAATTTCTGGATGGTTCAGCATATGAAAATATGGTACATTAACAGAATGAAAAGCAGGGTGTGGTCACATGAACTTTTCAATTTATGTAGGAGAAACTGATAAAATCCAATAATCCTTCATGATTAAAAAACTTCAAGAAACCAGAAGTAAACTCAAAATAATAAAGGCCACATATGAAAGTTTACAGCTAGCATCATAATTGTGGAAGATTAAAAGCTTTTCCTTTAACACAGGGCTACTAGCAGGACACTTTCTTTTGCTTCCATTTAACATTGTCCTGAAAACCCTAGAGCAATTAGGGGAGAAAAATAAGTAAAAGGCACCCAAATTGGAAGTAGAAAATCTTTTAGCAAACATGATCTTATATATAGAAGACTCTAAATATTCCAGACAAACACTAGAAAAAATGAGTTTAGTAAAATTTTGGGATACAAATACCAAAAACCAGTTGTATTTCCATATACTACAGTGATCTGAAAAAGGAAGTCAAGTCCATGTACAATAGCATCAAAGATAAAATACATAGGAATAAACTAAGATTAGAGCCTCATATTAAAATGATGCTGAAAGAAATTAAAGATGTCAATTTACAGAAAGACATTCCATGTTCATGGATTTGACTTTAATACTGTAATATTAATACTGCCCAAATTGAGGTACAGATTTCATACAATCCCTATCAAAGTCTTGATGGTATTTTTTGTCGAGGCAGGAAAAAATCCATAAGATTCATGTGGAGTCTTGAGGGACCCTGAATAGCCAAAACAGTCTTGAAAAACAAAGTTGGAGGTCTCATTCTTCCCAATTTCAAAGCTTATTAAAAAGCCACAGTAATCAAAACAGTGATATATTTTCATAGAGATAGACTTATAAACCAAGGAAATAGCCGCCAGAAATAAACCCTTGCATATTTGGTCAAGTGATTTTTTGATAAGGGTGTCAAAAACTGTTTAATGGAGAATGAACAGTTTCAACAAATGGTAATGGGAAAACTGGATATCACATGCAGATGAATAAAGTTAGAAACTTAGCTACACTACACTATAAACAACAAAATGGATCAAAGACCTAAACATATCCTAAGAGATTAAACTGCAAAACTCTTAGAAGAAAACACAAGGGAAAAGTTTTCTAACACTGGGTTTGCTAAAGATTTCTTGGCTATAACAAAATCAAAAAAAAATTACATAGAAATTTAGAACTCAAAGGACAAAGAATGAAGAGATGACCACATGCTGAGATAAAATATTTGCTGATCATTTCTGATAGGTTAATACCCAGAATAAATGAAGAACTCCAACTCAACAAAAACAGATAATCCAATTGAGAAATGGGCAAAGGACTTGGAAAAGATATTTCTCCAAAAACATACAAACAGCTAACAAGCCCATAAAATGCTAAACATCATTAATCATTAGGGAAATGTAAATCAAAACTATGGCTTTCCGTGTGGCTCAGCTGGTAAAGAATCTGCCTGCATGAGGGAGACCTGGGTTCAATACCTGTGTTTGGAAGATCCCCTGGAGAAGGGAAAGGCTATCCACTCCAGTATTCTGGCCTGGAGAATTTCATGGACTGTATGGGGTTGCCCATGGGGTTGCAGAATCGGACACGACTGAGTGAGTCCTTCTCCATTCTCAAAAGTATAATGAATACAGTCTCATTAGGATCAGTTCAGTCACTCAGTCGTGTCTGACTCTTTGCAACCCCATGAACCACAGCAATGCCAGGCCTCCCTGTCCATCACGAACTCCCGGAGTCCACCCAAACCCATGTCCATTGAGTCGGTGATGCCATCCAACCATCTCATCCTCTGTCATCCCCTTCTCTTCCTGCCCTCAATCTTTCCCAGCATCAGGGTCTTTTCCAATGAGTCAGCTCTTCTCATCAGGTGGCCAAAGTATTGGAGTTTCAGCTTCAGCATCAGTCCTTCCAATGAACACCCAGGACTGATCTCCTTTAGGATAGACTGATTGGATCTCCTTGCAGTCCAAGGGACTCTCAAGAGTCTTCTCCAACACCACAGTTCAAAAGCATCAATTCTTTGGCGCTCAGCTTTCTTTATAGTCCAGCTCTCACATCCATACATGACTACTGGAAAAAAATAGCCTTGACTAGATGGACCTTTGTTGACAAAGTAATGTCTCTGCTTTTTACTATGCTGTCTAGGTTGGTCATAACTTTCCTTCCAAGGAGTAAGTGTCTTAATTTCATGGCTGCAATCACCATCTGCAGTGATTTTGGAGCCCAGAAAAATAAAGTCAGCTACTGTTTCCACTGTTTCCCCATCTATTTGCCATGAAATGATGGGACTGGATGCCATGATCTTCGTTTTCTGAATGTTGAGCTTTAAGCCAACTTCTTCACTCTCCTCTTTCACTTTCATCAAGAGGCTCTTTAGTTCCTCTTCACTTTCTGCCATAAGGGTGGCATATCTGAGGTTATTGATATTTCTCCTGGAAATCTTGATTCCAGCTTGTGCTTCCTCCAGTCCAGCGTTTCTCATGATGTACTCTGCATGTAAGTTAAATAAGCAGGGTGACAATATACAGCCTTGACGTACTCCTTTCCCAATTTGGAACCAGTCTGTTGTTCCATGTCTAGTTCTAACTGTTGCTTCCTGGCCTGCATACAAATTTCTCAAGAGGCAAGTCAGGTGGTCTGGTATTCCAATCTATTGAAGAATTTTCCACAGTTTAGCTCATTAGGATGGCTACTATTAAAAAAAAGTGGAGAAATTTGAAAGAATGTGCATTGCTGAGGGGAATGTAAAATCGCATAGTCACTATGGAAAACAGTATGGTGGTTCCTCAAACTACAGATAGAATTACCATGTGATTCAGTTATTCACTTTTGAACCTATACCCAAAAAAGTTGAAAGCAGGATCTTGAAAAAATATATATATGTATATATACCCATATTCATAGCAGTGGGTTTCCCAAGTGGCTCAGTGGTAAAGAATCCACCTGCCAAACAGGAGATATAGGTTTTATACGTGGATCAGGAAGATCCCCTGGAGAAGGGAATGGTAACCTACTCCAGTATTCTTGCTTGGGAAATCCTATCGACAGAGAAGCCTGGTGGGGTACAGTCCACAGGGTCGCAAAGAGTCAGACACAACTTAGTGACTAAACCACTGCAACCATTCATAGCAGCATTATTCACAACAGCCATAAAATAGAAGTGACCCGTGTCCATCAACAGCTGAATGGATAACCGTGATGTGGCGTGTGTATGTATGTGTGTGTGTATATATATATGTGGATATCCATATATATAGATATGTAGATATCCATATATATAGATATATGTAGATATCCATATATATATAGATATACAGACTTCCTTTAAGGCCAAATGGCAAATTCATATGCTTCAACATGGTTGAAACTTGAGGACATTGATGTTAAATGAAGTCAGCCACAGAAAGACAAATACTGTGATTCTACTTAAGAGGTACCTAGGGTAGTCAAATTCAGAGACAGAATGAATGGTAGTTGCTGTGCAGGAGGGGAGAAGGGGGATGGAAAGTTGTATAATGGGTATTGTAGTTTCTCTTTTGCAAAATGAATTCTGGAGATTGGTTGCACAGTGTGAATGTACAGTTGACCCTTGAACAACCTAAGGATTAGAGGTGTCAACCCCCTCAAATTATATTTGACCCTCTGTATTCCTGGTTCCACAACTGTGGGTTCAACCAAGCTTGGATTGTGTAGTCCTTATTATTGAGAAAATCCATCTGTAAGTTGACCTGCACGTTGTGTTGTTCAAGGGTCAACTCTATGTAATGTTGAAGTGTACACTTAAAGATGATTAAGATAAGGTTGATGTTACATATTGCATCACTGTTGGAAGGAATTCGAGTCTGGAAGGAGCAGTGAGTGTCCACTATACTAAATTTTTTCCTATGAAAGGCATTTTGTAATGATCAACTTGGGCTCTTCAATTGTTGCCCTGGGATACATTTGTAACTCTGGTCTTTTGCAGTATGACTTCAGAGGCCACTACCTCTTGCCTGAACTGCAGAGCTGGGAAAATAAAGGTGATCTCTTTGGAAGTCCCTGGGATCCTCACACAATGTCACAACTGATGCTCCCCTAGATTAAAGAGGGGTCTGCTGAACCTCAGAACTGTTATCTGAAAACGTGCCTCAGAGCTGTAGAGGATGAAGGAATCCAGGTCAAGCACGCAGTACCATCAGGTAATTACAACACAGGCCCAAAGATAACCCAGGTCCTGGTAAAGCCTGGAGTCTCTTCAAAGGAACAGAGTCTAAACAGTCATGACATGTACTCTGCTCTCTAAAAACTAGTAAAAATCTCAGTAAACTGAAGTCTTCTGCTCAGTGAGACAGCTTAAACAGCCTCAGCACTGAGGCCCTTCACCAACCCCCACAGGAAACAGCTCCTCCCTAAACTGTGATTAGCCTCCAAACAGACTCATTCCCACTCAGCCCAATATTTTTCTTTTTAACTTCTGCAATGATTTCTCTGCTGGCAGTAAAGTAACTATTATACACACAGCTTCCCTGGTTCTCATGTTTTCCTGATGACTTGGATCTGAATGAGGCCCAGGAGCTGGAGGGATGGCAGAGATGAGGGAGGGGAAGGAGGTGGCAGGGAACACTCATACATTCACCATTTGAACGTATCCCACTAGTGACTCGGAGAAGGCAATGGCACCCCACTCCAGTACTCTTGCCTGGAAAATCCCATGGATGGAGGAACTTGGTAGGCTGCTGTTCATGGGGTCGCTAGGAGTCAGACACGACTTCACTTTCACTTTCACTTTTTACTTTCATGCATTGGAGAGGAAATGGCAACCCACTCCAGTGTTCTTGCCTGGAGAATCTCAGGGATGGGGGAGCCTGGTCGGCTGCCATCTCTGGGGTCGCACAGAGTCAGACACGACTGAAGCGACCTAGCAGCAGCAGCACACTAGTGACTATTTTCTAGAAGTTAGCCATGTGTCATGTAGTGTTCTGCCAGGACTGTGGGTTAGGAAGAACATATGCCTAGGTAGAATTTTCCCTTCAATTCATTACTTGGGAAAGACGGAGTCCAATTTTGAGACTCTAAAATGACTTGAGTTTACAACCACTGTCTACAATGACTCCTTTTGATGCCGTCTTAATTGCTTTATTTTAAATACAAAGTGTCATCTGAGAAAGACACATTAACCAGAGAAGCCCCCAACCCACGCTGGTTTTGCACTGCTAGAGGTCCCCTGACAGAATTGGTGAAGGCAGTTAGCTGCGTGAACACACACACACACACGAGCACACGGAGGGACACCAGCTCATTAGTTACCCTCTGGTGGATGTCCCGTGTCCTCAGCCAAATTTCAGGTGTCGCTATGAAGCCTTTGAGGAATCACTGTAAAAAGCAGAGTAAGTTAACCATAGGAAACAAACATCTGATCATTCATTGAAAGATTAAGAGGAAAAACTGCTGTTACTTTATGGGAATGGGTCCCCATGGTTCGGGATCAACTTTCCTGCAGTTGTGTCTGATCCAAATATTGCCTATTATGTGGCTAAACACACGGACTCTGGAAAACTTATGATTCAGTATGTCACTTGGGATGACACAAATGTCAGAGCTGCATATGAAGCGTGGACTGTTATGCGACTAGAAAAGGCAGTATTGAAAAGAAATGTCTGACGATTTTAAGGGTATATCTAACCCAACTGGTAGACATTTGACAGTTTTGGCACTAAGAGGGTATATTCACTGTGTCCAGAAAACATTTATGTCTTCTCACTGGAAGATGGAAGGGCATTTAAGGGCACTCATTGTCTGTATGGGGCCCAGGGCCGTACTCTGCAATGTCTTTCAGATGTAGAAACCCTGGGCTAATCCAATTGCAGCTTTAGTGCTCATAAACCAGTTAGTTCTTACACGACGGACAAGATAACTATCCTGCAATTAAGAAATTGTCTTGTACCCTTTATTAACTCTCATTATATATGGCAGCTATTGCAAGTTGGTTTCTTATAATGTCATATATGAAACGAGTCGCCAGTCCAGGTTCGATGCATGATACTGGATGCTTGGGGCTGGTGCACTGGGACGACCCAGAGGGATGGTATGGGGAGGGAGGAGGGAGGAGGGTTCAGGATGGGGAACACGTGTATGCCTGTGGCGGATTCATTTCTATATATGGCAGAACCAATCAATATTGTGAAGTTTAAAAATAAAATAAAATTAAAAAATAAAAAAATAAAAACCCATTCTTGCTCCTTTCTCTCAACACAAGTCCCTGCCTTCAACTTTGGAGCAATTTCAGTTCCCTCTCACTCCAAATATCTCTTAGGATCACACACCACCCCCTCAACCTAGCAGGGGGTGGCCTCTTCTGAGGTAGGTTAATCCTTCCATGTTTCCTGAATCCCAGGTTTTCCCTTTCTCTGATATACTCTATTGATTATCCATCCATCCATCCTCCTGCACCTTCAACGTCTCTCCCAGTGGTTCATTCCCCACTGCTTAATACTCCTGTCTCCCTGATCTAGTTTAAAAATCTTTCGATGTGTTTCCTAATTATCACGGGTTTCCTCACTGATCAGCTCCTAGAAGAACTTATTCATTACATCAGCAGATCCCAAATTGAAGTGGATGTGCCCTCAAACTACCCCAATAAAATGTCCGGGGGTACAGAGACTCACATGAATATTGATGAATTCTGATCAGGACACTGGACACACAGGTTGAGCCCTGGTCATTTGTGCATTGGATGGTCAGGGGGCACTTTGGACACAAGAGACGTGAGCAAAGAGGGAGCTCTCCAGCCTGGAGGTGCTAACCGGCGCTCCCTCAGGCATGGCTCTGCCTTCACTCCACAGTGTGTTGTCCTAAGTGGATTGGGGCATGTTATTCTAACTAATCAACACACAGGGAAGTGCGTTGATTTAGACGGCTACAGACTGAAGAAACTAACGCAAGCCCCTGAGAATAGGATTGAGAAAATGATCATTTTTGTTCCTGCTGCGTTTCTTCAATAGCCATGTTAAGAGACATAATAGTTCAATAAATCCACCGAAAAATTTAACTGAAACTTAAGACATGGTAATGTTTGTCATTAGGAGAAAGATTCCTTTTCTTAGATGTACAGTGACTTGGCATGTTAAATTTATAGTAAGCATGCAGAATGCAGCGAAACCTCTAATTCTGTCAGCACTCTGTCAAGTTATGTAATTATTCCAGTACTCCACACAATTTCGCTAGATTTAGCCATAAATGTTTAGGAGTGAAAGATAAAAAATCCATTTACTGTTGGGGAAGCATTTGGCTCTCCCTACCATGATGGAAATTGCTAGAATACACTGGAAATAAAACCAGATGTATTCCTCTATCCCCAAATACTATTGGCAGATGCATGGAAAATACTGAAGATTTGAAGAAATAGGTTTAGAACAAATTATATAGTGTGGGAGGTTGCTATACAGTTGAATGAAAATATAAATGTTTTGAACATGTCTTAGATTATAGTATCTGTCAGATTCTATTTCAAAAATGATATACAACTAAAATTACTTTTGTGAGCCAACTTCAACATGAAATGACCCCATCGTGGAAAATATAACTATAGCCACAGTTGATATCAGTAGGTTTATGGATATCACAACACATGTGCAATCCATCCATCATATTATTCACAAACAAGGAGTCTCCAGGGTGAAGTGGAAAATAGTGTATACAGTGTTAAGTTGTCATTGATGGGATTAATTTCATGAAAGCAAGACTTCATAAAATCACTGCAGACTTCAAAATCACTGCAGATGATGACTGCAACCACGAAATTAAAAGACATTTGCTCCTTGGAAGAAAAACTATGACCAACCTAGACAGCATATTAAAAAGCAGAGACATTACTTTGTCAGCAAAGGTCCATGTAGTCAAAGCTATGGTTTTTCCAGTGGTCATGTATGGATGTGAAAGTGCGACAATAAGGATAGCTGAGCGCCAAAGAATTGATGCTTTTGAATTGTGATGTTGGAGAAGACTCTCGAGAGTCCCTTGCACATCAAGGAGATCAAACCAGTCACTCCTAAAAGAAATCAGTCCTGAATGTTCATTGAGAGGACTGATCCTGAGGCTGAAATTCCAATACTTTGGCCACCTGATGTGAAGAACTGACTCCTTAGAAAAGACCCTGATGCTGGGAAAGATTGAAGGCAGGAAGAGAAGGGGATGAGAGAGGAAGAGATGGTTGAATGGCATCATCAACTTGATGGCCATGAGTTTGAGCAAGCTCTGGGAGTTAGTGATGGACAGGGAAGCCTGGCATGCTGCAGTCCATGGAGTCACAAAGAGTCGGACACGACTAAATGACTGAACCGAATTGAAGACTTCATAGTTGAATCTTCATGATACTTTGCAATAAGAACCATTTACCATTATCTATTGCAAAAAGAAAATATATGGGGAAAAAAATCTAAAATAGAGTGGATACATGTATAACAGATTCACTTTGCTGCACACCTGGAACTATAAGTCAATAAAAATAACAAAGACAAGTGATGCATTTGTCTTTTCAAAATTGCAGATGTTCCACCTTTACTGACCTTGACAATAGATACCCTCCTGGAGAGGGTCGAGGGAACTTGTAGCAATGACAGGACAAACTGCTTTTGAAGAAATTCATGCTAAGAGAACCATATTGTAAAACCTCATTTTGACATGATTCCAATGTTGAGATTTTGTTCTGGAAAAAAAAAAAAAAAAAAGCTTACAGTCTCGTGTCTGCATACTAAAATCTGGAAGGGTTTTAATACATTAGAAGGGTTATGTTTTCAAACAATTTCAGCAGGTTTGGGCTAATTGGTTGAAGATGTAGAAATACTACATCTTCCAAATAGTTGCAACAATTGATTGACGGAGAAGATGTGAGATATACAGAAGAATCTCAAGAACAAAGAGTTTTGTGTAATTGGTAAATGGAAGTAACCAGTGAGTTTCACAATTTAATGAGAGAACAGTGTGGTTCATCTGCAGCTACACATCTAAGATATTTCTCAGCTGTGACAACCCTTAACCAAGAATCAAAACAAAATAAACTTAGAGCTTCAAAAGTCTGTATCACAGAGTGGTGAAAACAAACCAGAAACAGAGCGCTTGTCTTCACATCCTTGACAAGTTAGTGTTTTCATTTTTGGTGAAGAAAGGTTTTGTATCAAGAGTATTTTATGATATTTGAGAATAAAAATATATATACTACCTTAATACAGCTGCGTATACATACAACATAAGTATGCATGTGTTCAGTGCTAAGTCGCTTCAGTCATGTCTGACTCTTTGCAACTCCATGGACTGTAGCCCGCCAGGTTCCTCTGTCCATGGGATTCTCCAGGTAAGAATACTGAAGTGGGCTGGCATGCCCCTCTCCAGGGGATCTTCCAAACCTAGGGATCAAACTCACGCTCCTGCATTGCAGGCAGATTCTTTACCACTGAGCCACCAGGGAAGCCCTGACATAAGTATACAGACATAACAATATCACTTGTCTACCCAGATCACAATCTATTTGCTGGCTAGTATGGTATGACCTATTTTCATTCTAGGAATTAGATTTTAGCTAATGATTTCCCACATTTATCAGTTGAATCTTCCTTGATTTGACACCATTTTTCTAATTCCTCCTCATGAAATCTCCTTTCCTATGGGTTTCATGGCAACTTTTCTTCTTTTTTACTATTAATTCTTGAAGTTTTTCTCCAGGCACTTCATTCCACCTGTCCCTTAAAATTTGGGTGTTCCCAAGGTGCTCAGCTGTTTGTGTTTCTAGATACTCCCCCTGGAGGGGACTGGAGATATTTCTGCACTTCAAACTCTTTGAGCTCATCCTCGAGCCCTTGCTACAGGGACCAGTCCCACTCAAGAGCAGCTCAGCATCATCTTACCCGCCTGGCACCCTGGCCTGGAGCTTCTGACATGCCTCAGGGATGCCTGTGGGAATCTGCTCAGGGCTGATACATGTAGCCCAGAAAACCAAGGAGTTACACACAGCAAAACTTGATCAAAAGGGATGATGAAGTCTCCAGGATAAATGCCTCCCTGTTCCTTCTGACCTGTCCTGAAGTTCCATGGGCTGGAGCTGTCAGTCACCTGAAGTGGAGACCAGCTCAATAAAGCTCTGTATCGTCTCTCATTTCCCTACTACCGGAACAGCATGTAAGATACTGAACAGCTTAAGCTAGTTTTGCTTCCCTAAAGCAGTTTGTTAATTAATCAAACCTGGAGTGCTTTTACAGGAACAGCACTGTGTGTGTGCAAGACGGGAACCCTTGTCCCCAGCATGACCCTGGAACCAAGAATCATAAATTTATGGAACCCAAGTAATAACAATATTGCCACCAGAGTCCTTTACAAAACAAGATGTTCTTCAATAAGAAAAACCAGTTTCCAGCAGCCCAAGTAGCTATGTTACCATATATGGATTGATTTGAGACTAGCCTATCAGCCAGCCAAGTTTGAAATTCCCCTACCCCTTAAACTTTGCCCCCAACTCTGACTCGGGGAGACAGGTTTGAGCATTGATCTTGCAATAAAGCTTTCTTTCCTCAGAAACTAGTGCCATAGTATTGGTTTCTACACATACTGGGCAGTGAGCCCTTGCTCAGCATCACTCCCTCCCACTGTACTATGTTCCCAGTAAACCACCTGCAATTCAGTCTCCACTTGGGTCCCCTTAAAACAGAATCTGAAACAAAGACATGGAATAAGCTCCATAACCAACCAACGTACTTCGACGTCCACAGGTCTCCTCCACCAGGTTTCCATCCAGCCTAACTGCCAGTGTCCATGTCTACCTGAATGACCCACAGCAATCTTAAGGCCCAAGAGAAACACTCAGTTCTTATCTTCCCTTTATTTTAGTAAGAGGCACGATCATTTGAGTTGATCACTTCTGGGGGCCTCAAATTATTCTTGAGATCTCTGTTCTCACTCCTTTAACAAGTCACAATTCTAAATTCTGTATCTGTATTCCCTCAGCCATAGAAGCCTTAGTTAGAATCCCAACTAAAAACCCAACTATTGTCTCACCTGATTTTGTTCACCCCCATTTTTTACCTGCTTTAATCATTTTATGAATATTTATAACATAGTTTAAAGATTAATTCAGTAAAAATCTACATGTATAAACCACTCACCAAGAAATAGAGTTTTAGCACTACATTTGAAGCCTCCATTTTCTTTTAGGATTCAAATTCGAGCCCATCCCATTTCTTTGAATAGTCCCTTGAAATTGGAACCATTTACAAGGCAGATGATCTAGAACCTAAATTTGCAGGTTTTATTCCCATGGTATCATTTGTCATGTTCTTCTGTCCCTATCTTCTATAAATTGAAAGTTAGATCTAGACACTTGAGATTCAAGCCTGTATTTTGGCAAGAACAGTTAATAGGGGACTGTTTCAGGCCAGCTATTCTGGGGCACAGCAAATATTTTTCCCACAGGTTCTGACACTGTGTTGTAATAAAGTAAAATAGCAAGAAAAATGGGGAAAGGGAAGGAGGGATGGCAAACACGACAAGAGTGCATCTGAATTGGCCATAGTTCTCTGACCAGCTGATTTCTCTGGAAGTCTTTCAAGAGGACAAGGAAGGTATTTCCCCTCAAATCCCCCCGAGAAGGAATGGTTTGTCCACCAGCTCCTTCCTCCCACTGCCAGAGCTGCCCCAGGGACTATCGACTCCGCCCCCCGACCCCAATCATCTGATGTGCATTCAGAGGGTCTCCAGTGCCCTCATGTTCCCAGAGGGAGTCACCATAAGGCAAGGCTGTGAGCAACCTGATGCTCCCCTACAGCCCTCAAAGATCCCTCACTCTCAGGCAGCAGCTGATGCAGCAGCAATGTCTCTCCCCAGACTACAGAAAAGTCCTACCCAGCATTAGAGGCATGGGACTCGGGCCAAGCGAATGTTAGAATGGCGCACATCTGAATCTAGAACTGCCATGCCATAAACTTTGATCAGAAGGCACAAAATGTCTCACTTTTTGACAAGAGAATACCTTGATCATTTTCTAGAATCATTATCTTCTGTGCTACAAGACTCAGGCGAATCTTTCACCATAAGATTTATTCATGTTGTTGACTGTGCTTCTAATTCATTTTCAGGGCTTACTTCAGCCTCCCCTGACATCAGGGTGCCTGAGTTGATAGCTGCTCAACTTTTTGTGTTCCTTGAATGAGGATGGGTACCCTTATTCCTACTATTAAAGTCATCCAGGCCACCTACCAGCTCAATCTCCCCCAATGAGCAGGATGGGCTAATGTAAAAATTCTGCTAACACTGGGTTTGGAAGTATAGCCATCCTGGAACAGGAATACGATTACCAGTGGAGGAGAAATCAGTAATCTTGACACAATCCAAGGCCATGCCAAAGAGCAGGATGAGTTAGAGAAGATCAGATACACTGACTTTGTAGAGAGACAGATGGCAGCCTCATGCTTCCCAGGCCACAAAAAGACAACAATAAGGGGACTGCCTTGGTAGCCTCAGGGAGAGCAGGCTGTCTCGTCAGCAGAAAGGTAGGCAATGGGGCAAGAATGAGCACACATCCAAGGCTGCTGATGTGATCAGCATCCATCTCAGGCCTTCCACATGACGTCACCTCCCCTCTGCCTGAATGATGGTGACCCAGCCTGGCTAACAGAACCATTTCCATGTATTACCCAGCCTGGAACTGGAATCTGCAGTTCACCAGCTGCTTCAGGGTCTGCAGTCAGAGCCTCCCTGCTCAAAGTGAGCTCTACCTGAGGCAGCACTGAGCGATGGGAAACAAGGCCATAGCCATTAAAGGCACAAATCTGGGAACTGATGGATGACTCAGAGTTCCTCATTGGGTTGGTTGAGGCCTTCTCTAGCATGTCTCACAGCTTGACAACTCTATCTATCCAATCCGCTTCCTCCTGTTCCTTTCACAGTTGCTCATTGCTGACCAACCTCTTATACGCCATACTTTCAGCACCTGCCTTAGGCAACCTACAACAGCTCAGTGTCCATGTGCTTCTCCCCTACCACTCATTCTAGATTTCTCACCTTCAGACCTTGCCTGTATGGTCTAGGTTACTCACAGAAAGGTTAACAGTTTTCATTCCTGAAAGGTTTAACCCCAGCCACCAAGCTCTTGGTTACTGAAATTCATGGCTATTGACAGTCACAGAGGGACCAAAAGATGCCACCCCATGATTCCCAGACATGTTCCTGCCCACCCCTCCACCATCTAAGGGCAGACTTACCTCCATACCACAGCCAAAGTTATATAGTAATTGCTTTCTTGTGTCTCCTTGGCAGGAAACTTCCCTCTGTCCTTCTAACCCATAAATCAAAAACGTGCAACAAAGCATAAACTTGTGGCAGAGGGAAGCATCTTCCCTGGGTGGGTCCCGAGTAGGGAATGTAGGAGTGGCCATTCCTATCTCCACTCCTTGATGCTAGGTTGCTGCTGCTGCTGCTGCTGCTAAGTCGCTTCAGTTGTGTCCGACTCGGTGCGACCCCATAGATGGCAGCCCACCAGGCTCCGCCGTCCCTGGGATTTTCTAGGCAGGAGTACTGAAGTGGGTTGCCATTGCCTTCTCCAGATGCTAGGTAGAAGATGAGGATATTCTATTGGCAGCATCATGGATGTAGTTAAGGGCTGGTGCCAGCCTCTGCTTTCTGATATCCTACCATACCCACATACACCAGGGAGCCCAGCTGCCATCTACCTTGGCCTACAGAGGCTCTTCGCCAGAAGCTTCTCAGGGGTTGGTGGCTTCACTACTGTTCTCCTTTGGATCCAGAGAAAGGAGTAACCTCTGGGGTATCCAGGGAGACAGATAGCACATGACTTCTCTGGACAAATATTCAAGCCATCCAGACCACATTTAAGAACTCCCCACTAGCACTGATCAGGATTGCCGGATATAGTTGAGCCCAGATCTTCTTTCTGCCAACACTGGGCACTGCAGTGGACCCATGCTGGAATGGGAAGAGGGATGCTCCTCTGAGACGATCAGTCATTGGAGATCACAGGTCATACCAAAGAATGGGATGAACTGGAGAGGTGAGTGAAATCACCCAGACTTCAAGTAGAGATAGTAGGTGGAAGAGTTTATATTCAACAGGAAATAATTCCAGCAAGGGTCTGGTTTGAGACCAGAGCAAGGGAAATAGAGGTGGCCATAGCTGGACTAGCTAGGCAGTTTAGGAGAGAGGGGACCTCACTAGTCAAGCAGGAAAGGGGGCCGTGGGAGCATGACAGACAGTGCCGAGGCTGCTGCATGGTCTGCGTTGTCCTCATTCTTCCCCACACCTTACCCCCTCTCTGCTCAGCCATCTGGCACAGCCAGCCCAGCAGACAGATTTGTTTCCACTAAGTCAGCAGTTAGAATATGCCAGTTCACCAGCTTCTTCACCAGTTAGTCAGAGCCTACCTGCTCAAGGTGAGTTTCTCTCTGGGGAAGAACTGTGATGGAGTGAAGTGCTGGGTCATGGCTGTTTCTGACCCAAGTTGGGGCATTGATGAGAACTCCAGTGTGAGCATGCCCATTGAGTTGGCTGAAGCTTTCTCTGGCCTGCTTTCCCAGTCTGACTTCATCTGCCCAGTGTTTCCTCCTAGATGTTGATCCCTGATAATTACCTTATACCCCCAATTATATATCAGTCCTTGCTTTGGGAGGATCTAACCTGCAATGGGTCACTGCTGCTATTGCCTTCTTCTACTGCCTCTTCTAGACTTCACTTGCGTGATCTAGATTTGCCCCGAGTGGGTAACTCAGACATTCATCTCTGAGCAGTCCTTAGTCTTCACCTGGCTTACCAATCTCTTACCAGATCACTGAATCTGCAATTCCTGCTATCACCAGGCAGGAAGTAGCAAACAGGGCCTACTGAGGCCCACACATGCTCCCATTATGTAGCAGCAGCCCTCGTTCTTCATAATGGCTAGGGTCAATCATATCATTAAATTTTTCACCTGTTAGTCGGTCCTATCGAGTCTTGTAGTATCTTATGTTTGGAAACTCTTGTGTCCTTTTATGGGAACATTACCCACTTTACCTTCCTCTGTTAAAAACTAGACCATCTAACATTGTAGCAAGAGGGAGCACAAGTTCCAAAACAGATGCTGAGTTGGAGAGGTAGCATATCCACTCTTACACTAAATATCCTCAGATGCTACCTATTAGTGCCATTAAGCAGTGGCTATGCATGCATTTTAAGACAGAAAGGTGTCAGGCATCAAAAACTGATACACCAGCTCTGGACAAGAGGCCATACTTCGGCTTTGTCAGGCCAGGTCTGTGCTGCCTACCACAGTAGACTGTGTTCCTGTGGGGCCTGTGGTCAGACTAGTGGTTGATGATCACTGAACCCATCTGATTACCGCAGGTCATACACACACCCTGAATGGGGAGATGATTGACAGAGACCATGATTCCCACATGCTTTAAGACTTTAAGGCAACAGTAGTATCTTCTAATCTGCATTAGTATTAATTCTACTTTTCCACTAATTTCACAATCATTCACCTGAAAGACTTCTTTACCCTTATCACTTACTCCACAAATCAAGAAGTAACATGAGGGCTCTACCAATTTCCAAGTAGGTCAATCCTCTCAAGCCTTTAGTGTGATGGAAAATGACCACAGAGTGGATCCAGAGACCCACTGGACCAATAATAAGGCCAACTTCGGGTGGACTTTACTTCCACATACCTTTACTCTAATGATAATCACAATGGTGTGATCGCTGACCTAGAGCCAGACATCCTGAAATGTGAAGTCAAGTGGGCCTTAGGAAGCATCACTATGAACAAAGCTAGTGGAGGTGATGGAATTCCAGTTGAACTCTTTCAAATCCTGAAGGATGATGCTGTTAAAGTGCTGCACTCAATATGCCAGCAAATTGGGAAAACTCAGCAGTGGCCACAGGCCTGGAAAAGGTCAGTTTTCATTCCAATCCCAAAGAAAGGCAATGCCAAAGAATGCTCAAACTACCACACAATTGCACTCATTACTTTACACTAGTAAAGTAATGCTCAAAATTCTCCAAGCCAGGCTTCAGCAATACGTGAACCATGAACTTCCTGATGTTCAAGCTGGTTTTAGAAAAGGCAGAGGAACCAGACACCAAATTGCCAACATCCGCTGGATCATGGAAAAAGCAAGAGAGTTCCAGAAAAACATCTGTTTCTGCTTTATTGACTATGCCAAAGCCTTTGACTGTGTGGATCACAATAAACTGTGGAAAATTCTGAAAGAGATGGGAATACCAGACCACCTGACTTGCCTCTTGAGAAATCTGTATGCAGGTCAGGAAGCAACCGTTAGAACTGGACATGGAACAACAGACTGGTTCCAAATAGGAAAAGGAGTACGTCAAGGCTGTATATTGTCACCCTGCTTTTTTAACTTCTATGCAGAGTACATCATGAGAAACACTGGACTGGAAGAAACACAAGCTGGAATCAAGATTGCCAGGAGAAATATCAATAACCTCAGATATGCAGATGACACCACCCTTATGGCAGAAAGTGAAGAGGAACTAAAAAGCCTCTTGATGAAAGTGAAAGTGGAGAGTGAAAAAGTTGGCTTAAAGCTCAACATTCAGAAAACGAAGATCATGGCATCCGGTCCCCTCACTTCATGGGAAATAGATGGGGAAACAGTGGAAACAGTGTCAGACTTTATTTTTCTGGGCTCCAAAATCACTGCAGATGGTGACTGCAGCCACGAAATTAAAAGACGCTTACTCCTTGTAAGGAAAGTTATGCCCAGCCTAGATAGCATATTGAAAAAGCAGAGACATTACTTTGGCAACAAAGGTCCGTCTAGTCAAGGCTATGGTTTTTCCTGTGGTCATGTATGGATGTGAGAGTTGGACTGTGAAGAAGGCTGAACACCGAAGAATTGATGCTTTTGAACTGTGGTGTTGGAGAAGACTCTTGAGAGTCCGTTGGACTGCAAGGAGATCAGCCCTGGGATTCCTTTGGAAGGAATGATGCTGAAGCTGAAACTCCAGTACTTTGGCCACCTCATGCGAAAAGCTGACTCATTGGAAAAGACTCTGATGCTGGGAGGGATTGGGAGCAGGAGAAGGGGATGACAGAAGATGAGATGGCTGGATGGCATCACTGACTTGATGGACGTGAGTCTGAGTGAACTCCGGGAGTTGGTGATGGACAGGGAGGCCTGGCGCCTTGCGATTCATGGGGTCACAAAGAGTCAGACACAACTGAGCAACTGAACTGAACTGAATGAGTGTTTTGGGTTTTTCATCAGTAACACATCTGACCCTGTGTCCAATGACTCCTGATTGATCTGAGTAGTTTCCTTTCCATAGAGTGGAGTCACCCACTTTACATAACTGTCCATAGACGCTTTTGGGGAGGGACTTGGGGAATTACTCCATGTACTGGTCATGATATTGTGGGGTCCTTCCTCAGGGGGTCTTGGCCTGTACTGACTCAGGTTTAATAAGTGAGCAAAGGACACTGGCTTTTCATTGGGCCACAAGTGTCCACATCCCGCTCATCCACTCTTGATCCCCTTTGGTTGGGCAAGTCAGGTGACACTTTTGGTGGTCATCCTTTTCACCACTCCATGGATCACAGTCTAGCAGCCCTGTGGTTTGGGGTTTCTGCTTGCCACTCTGGCTTTGTGGCTCTTTATGGGAACCCTCAGAGGCAGTGGGGATGTAGTTAAGGAATGTAGCCAGCCTCTGCTTTTCTGAATCATACCATCCCCATGGATACCAGGGAGCCCAGCTCTATGTATCCACAGCCGTCCACTTTGGCCTGTGGAGGATCCCTCACAAAGGGCTCACAGTGTCTGGTATCCTCATTAACACTCTCCTTTGTGTCTAAAGAAGATCATCTCTGTGGCATCCTGGAGAACAACCAGCACAAGGCTTCTTGGGCCCAATATCTAAACCATTCAGACCACCTGCTTACTGCACCTTTCAGCTTCTTCCAAGGATAGAACACCACCACAAGGGCCTTCCCAAGCATATGTTTATATTGAAGCACCAAGGACCAGGGAAATAACCACTGAACAGTACCAGAGACTCGCTGGACTAGTTGACTGAGGACTTTAACTGGTCCCATATATCCTTAGTCTAATTGGAAATTCATAAGGCATTTTTCCATCCTTCATATTAACATGTCCAACCCTTTATCCAACAGCTCCTGAAAGAGCTTAGTATTTTCTTTTTCCCCAGTATATTGCTACTTAGGTAGTGACTATAGGTTCCTCTCTGAGGTAAACTTTGAGAATCGCCTCTGTATGTAGCTGCTGTAGCATTAGGAATTTTCTTCAAGGGGAGTTAACTAGGGTTGGTTTAGGTGAGAACTGAGTAAGGGATAAGTGGCTTCTCACTGGAAACTTGGTGTCCGTCTTCTCAGACGCTCCTGGTCTTTGGTTACACAGGTCAAGCAATACTTGCATGGCCGCTGATCATTTGTACCACTAGCTACAAGGTCTAGTTGCCTCTTAGATCACGGTCTTTCATTTGCTGTTCTGGCTTTACGGCAATGTGGATGTGATCAAGTGTTATTGCCTGGCCTCTGCTCTTTCCAAATCCTACCATCCCCAAGGACAGCAGCAGGTCCAGTTCAATATAAACCTTTACTCTGGTCAGCTCTGGCCTATAGATGGCAGCCACCCCCATTTTTCAGTGATGCTGGTACCTTCCATCATTAGTACCCTCCTTGTGTTAAGGAGCATCCTGGGGACCATCCTGGTTTTTCTGGTGATGTAATAAAGGTCTTTTAAAATGTCCACTTCTGGTCCTTAAGACTTTCCCGAGGTCATTGCCATCTCGTCTTCATTTGCAGCATGTCAATGGCCCTCAAACTTGGCTGAAGTTAAAGTCACTTGAGGAGCTCTAAATATCCTGATGCTTGGGCCTTGTCTCCTGAATTTTACAGAAGATTATGGGAAGTTTGGAGAAGGCAATGACACCCCACTCCAGTACTCTTATCTGGAAAATCCCGTGGATGGAGGAGCCTGGTAGGCTGCAGTCCATAGGGTCGCTAAGAGTCAGACACGACTGAGCGACTTCCCTTTCACTTTTCACTTTCATGCATTGGAGAAGGAAATGGCAACCCACTCCAGTGTTCTTGCCTGGAGAATCCCAGGGATGGGGGAGCCTGGTGGGCTGCTGTCTATGGGGTCGCACAGAGTCGGACACGACTGAAGCGACTTAGCAGCATGGGAAGTTTAAAGGTCAAGACTTTTTAAAAAATATCTTACAGTGACGTGAATACACAGCCGGTTTGAGGACTGATACTATATGCCACCTTTTCATAACCCCTCCCTTGACAAAGCTTCTGATAACCATACCAACAGCATATTAAGACTGGTTCCGTACGTCTTTGTCAAGATATTAGTCCACTGAAAGCACCCCAGAAACTCTCCATCATCCAGCCTTGTGTTCTGCACCCCTGCTCCAACATCTTCAAGTCATTTCTAAGTCTTAGAGCTCCTACTGACAGAATCACCAGGTCCTATGTATCCTTCAGGGAATAATCCTGTTCCTGTCACAAGAACAGACTGCCTCTCTTGGGCCATGCTGGACCTGACACCCATAATTGTCCTAGAAGCTTTGGGGGATACTTTACACCTCTTACAAGGAGGAAATATCAGCTTGAGATATGTCTCAGATGAGAAAAGGGAGAGGCTGAGAGGGTTCTTCGGGACTGGGTGGTTCAAGGACCTGAAGTGCCTCTGTCCAGAGGTCCCTGGACCAGGATCCTGCTCTATCAGGGTCCACTGTTGGTGTACAAGGCTTGCCAGGGTGAGAACGTAACATCCCTCTAACTCTGTTGTCCTGGTATCCTACTGGGCCCAGTCCTCAGCCCCATGTGCACTTTGGCATCATTTAAAGGAGTTCTCATCCTCTACAACCAAAGTCTCTATTTTGCTGAACTGAGCTCCTGTTTCTCTTCAGTGCTACTCTGGCCATTAGCCAGTTTCTCAATCCTGGTGATCACTACTGCCTCTCTCTCTCTCTCAAATGCTGGAGAAGTTGTCTGAGCAAGTACATCGCCTCTGACCTCTGTCATCCCCATTCATATCAGATAAGTCTTAGTAATCATGATGCTATAGTACAGAGGTTCCCAAACTCAGTGTTGGAATCCCCTGGAATGCTAGTCAAGCACAGAGGCCCCAGGCTCACTGAAGCAGGAATGAGTCTGGATTTTGTATTTTCAAATTCCCCAGGTAATTCTGATCCCCCAAATGTGAGAATTATTGGTATATACCAAGCCAGGCTATATAACTCACAGCTCAGTCAGTCAAGAATCTGCCTGCAATGCAGCAGACCAGAGTTCAATTCCTGGGTCAGGAAGATCCGCTGAAGAAGGAAATGGCAACCCACTCCAATATACTTGCCTGGGAAATCCCATGAACAGAGAAAGCCTGGTGGGGTCAGTCCATGGGGTCACACGAGTTGGACATGACAGCAATTAAACCACCACAGCACGCCAGGAATTATTAAAATAGAGGTGGGTAAAGAAAATCAGGGAAAACATTAGGGACTTCAAGGCCAAGCATGGGCTCAGGTTTGGAATATCTGGGGCCCCAAGACACAGAAGTTCACTTGCTCAGGCTCTTTACCTCGAATCCCCACCGGCTATTTACGAGAAAGACAGGGACAGAGACCAAAGCCCTGCTTGGTGGGACAGGCTTGCGAGGTAAGACTGGATGCTGTTGGACGCAAGTACAAACACTTCTTTCCTGGACCTCCTCTCAGAAGGCACTAAAGCCTTATGCCATGGGAAGAGGAGTGCAAAATACTCTTCCCTACTGAACCTGGACCAGACCAAAGCTTCTGAAGGAAGAGAAGTCAAAGCCATCTGCCTTTGTAGGAGGGAAGGCATTTCTTCTCCCATTTCTAGGATAAAGGTAAGGGTCACAGCTTCTAGAAGAGGGATACCTGGAGCCCTGCCACAACTCCTACACCCGTGGAGGTATGCTGCTGCTGGAACAAGGCAGAAGGGACTTTCCTGCTAAGACCAGAGGGCACGTGGCTGCCATGGGGATGGGACAGAGCTGCTCAGAAACCCCCATTCCAGAGGCTCAGGAACTCAGTGAGACTGAGACTAACACTGGACAAGAACAGAGGACACCTCTGCCCACACCGCAAGCCTAGCAAAGGCAATAAGCACAAAGGTCACTGCCAGGGCAGGACAAGGTCATGGAGAGAGACCCTTTCTGTGGCCCAGAACAGTTGAAAGCTGAGGATGACTAAGAACACAGGAAAAGTCTCTGACACTGTAAACTTCTGGCTTCCTGGGTTGTTCAGTGGGTAAAGAACCTGCCTGCAATGCAGGAGAACTCCAGAGATATGAGTTTGATTCCTGGGCTGGGAAGATCCCCTGGAGGAGGGCACAAGAGCCCAATCCAGTATTCCTCCCTGGAGAATCCCCATGGACCAAGGAGCCTGGTGGGCTATAGTCCATAGGGTTGCAAAGAGTCAGACATAACTGTAACTACTTTGGATTAGCACTGTAAACATAAGGGAGAAACAGACTCTGCTGGAGATACTGGAAGCAGTGAAAGCTACAACAACCCCAGGAAAACCCCACATCTGACGAGACTCGTTGTCCTACCTCTCCAACATACTGTCAACAGCCCAACAGCCCATTTCCAGGTGCAAGATTTATCTGTACTGTTCATAAAACTGGCACTCAGACATGTTGCGAATGGAAAGAAGGTAACGAATTGCAAAGGGATGACAGTCAGCAAAGCCAGTTCAAGGATGCTTCAGACAATAGAGCATCACACAGGCACTTTAACTAGGATCCTATGAGAGGACTTGGTGGAAGGGATAGACAACATACGAGGACCCAAAGTAGACTCAAGTACGCATAAGTTTAAAATGACAGCTGCCTTATAGCAGGTGTGGATAGGACAGAATGAATGCTTCAGTACACACGTCTATGACAAGGTTATTCATACGGGAAAAAATTTGAGTATAGACTGTATCATGGGCAAAATATCTACCAACTGCTGATATAAAGATGCAGATATAAGAGCCAGCTTATTTTATGTTGTCTTTCTAAAGTTTTGACTTGGGGATAAGATAGAAGGAATTCTGTGGCATGTAAAAAGCACACAAGAATGTTGAATAATTTACTATAAAGAATTAAGACCTAGATGGGAAGGGGGTATAGGGAGATCCAAAGGGGAGGGGATATATGTATACATATAGTTGATCCACTTTGTTGTATGGCAGAAACACAACATTGTAAAGCAATTATATCCAGTTAAAAAAATTTAAGAGTGGGTAAGTATCCAAGAAAAAGACTATAAACTGGAAGAAAATATTCACATCATATAAACTAAAAAAAGACTCGTGTTTTGATTACATAATGAACTCCCATACGTCAGTAAGAAAGAAGAAGTCCTCGATAGTAAGTCTTTTTTTTTTTATTTTTTTTTTTTTTTTTATTTTTTTTATTTTTTTTATTTTTTTTTATTTTATTTTATTTTATTTTTTTTTTTTAATTTTATTTTATTTTTAAACTTTACATAACTGTACTAGATTAGCCAAATATCAAAGTGAATCCGCCACAGGCATACATGTGTTCCCCATCCTGAACCCTCCTCCCTCCTCCCTCCCCACTCCATCCCTCTGGGTCGTCCCAGTGCACCAGCCCCAAGCATCCAGTATCGTGCATCGAACCTGGACTGGCAACTCATTTCATACATGATATTTACATGTTTCAATGCCATTCTCCCAAATCTTCCCACCCTCTCCCTCTCCCACAGAGTCCATAAGACTGTTCTATACATCAGTGTCTCTTTTGCTGTCTCGTACACAGGGTTATTGTTACCATCTTTCTAAATTCCATATATATGTGTTAGTATACTGTATTGGTGTTTTTCTTTCTGGCTTACTTCACTCTGTATAATAGGCTCCAGTTTCATCCACCTCATTAGAACTGATTCAAATGTATTCTTTTTAATGGCTGAATAATACTCCATTGTGTATATGTACCACAGCTTTCTTATCCATTCATCTGCTGATGGACATCTAGGTTGCTTCCATGACCTGGCTATTATAAACAGTGCTGCGATGAACATTGGGGTACTCGTGTCTCTTTCCCTTCTGGTTTTCTCAGTGTGTATGCCCAGCAGTGGGATTGCTGGATCATAAGGCATGTCTATTTCCAGTTTTTTAAGGAATCTCCACACTGTTCTCCATAGTGGCTGTACTAGTTTGCATTCCCACCAACAGTGTAAGAGGGTTCCCTTTTCTCCACACCCTCTCCAGCATTTATTACTTGTAGACTTTTGGATTGCAGCCATTCTGACTGGTGTGAAATGGTACCTCATCGTGGTTTTGATTTGCATTTCTCTGATAATGAGTGATGTTGAGCATCTTTTCATGTGTTTGTTAGCCATCTTTATGTCTTCTTTGGAGAAATGTCTATTTAGTTCTTTGGCCCATTTTTTGATTGGGTCATTTATTTTTCTGGAGTTGAGCTGTAGGAGTTGCTTGTATATTCTCGAGATTAGTTGTTTGTCAGTTGCTTCATTTGCTATTATCTTCTCCCATTCTGAAGGCTGTCTTTTCACCTTGCTAATAGTTTCCTTTGATGTGCAGAAGCTTTTAAGGTTAATTAGGTCCCATTTGTTTATTTTTGCTTTTATTTCCAATATTCTGGGAGGTGGGTCATAGAGGATCCTGCTGTGATGTATGTCAGAGAGTGTTTTGCCTATGTTCTCCTCTAGGAGTTTTATAGTTTCTGGTCTTACGTTTAGATCTTTAATCCATTTTGAGTTTATTTTTGTGTATGGTGTTAGAAAGTCTTAAAGAGAGTTCATATAGAGTTAACCAGTAAAGGTGGTTAACACTGAAAATCATGGACAGAAGTTAAACAAGATTACAGAATCACCAGGTGGGCAGCTGTTAAGGTAAAAACTATCTGACTATCAGTGAGTCCCAACAGAAGACAAATGGCTCCCTTGGTTTAGACCACGAGGAGGGTTTCTTTGCCGAGGGATTCCTTACAGGATGTTGGTGGCATGTAGGGGAAGCACAGTGGTTAGTGCAGGACCAAAGGGAGAGGCTGTTACTCTCCCCTGAGGGGCTGGGGGAGGAGTAGCCACCTTCTCTCAGTTCTCTTGCCAGTGCTCCCTACTGGCAGGCCCTAACCAGAGACCAGAGGGCCTGCGAGATGAAGTCCATTCAGATCAGCCTCCGGAGCACAGGAGGTGGACAAAGGAGGTCAGACGAGCCAATGAAGGATCCTCAAAACTATACATTGTTAGGAACTCTGAACAATGACTTTCATTTGTAGCTGAATGGGCACATACAAAAGCTTTAGTCGTTTCCAGTAAAATATAAGGTCTGCACACCCAGTGACTCCTGGACATACACCACAGAGAACCTTAAACCTGTGCCCTGGGAGACAGTCAGGAATACTCATAGCAGCACTGCTTAGACAGCAAAGCCCTGGAATGAAGCCCTTGCCTGATTTGGCTCCCAGTTTTGGTCTTTGCCCTTTTGTTCCACTCAGGGTACTACAGGGAGCTCACCCTTGAATTCACAGGCTGCGTTTCCCTGGCTCCTCCTTTAGGTAGCTCTTAGCTGCTTTTTGGCCAGTGAAAGGCCTGGTGAGGGGCTGAAGGGTGGGAGAACCCAGGGTGTCTTTCTGCTTACTCTTTGTTTCAGGAAGCTCCTCTGACTCAGGTAGGCCGGCCTCATTTCTGCCTCTCCAGGGGCCCTGCCCTGGGCTTCCTAAGACTCTGTTTGCTACTCTGTCTCCCCAACCTAGCAGCAGTAATATACCCCCGAAACTGTTCATTTCTTGGTTTCCCCACCATCTCAGTCCATTTCCTAGCACCTCGATCTTCAGAAATAACTCATTACTTGGCTTGAATTCTTTTTGTAGTAAATATTTGGAATGCTTCATTTCCAAGTTTGTTGTTGTTGTTCAGTCACTAAGTCATATCCAGCAGACCCCATGGGCTGTAGTATGCCAGGCTTCCCTGTCCTTCACTGTCTCCTGGAGTTTGCTCGGCTTCATGTCCCCTGAGTCAGTGATGCCATCCAACCATCTCATCCTCTGCTGCTCCATTATTTCACCTTCAATCTTTCCCAGCATCAGGGTCTTTTACAATGAGTTGCCTCTTCATATCAGGTGGCCAGAGTATTGGAGCTTCAGCATCAGTCCTTCCAGTGAATACTCAGACTTGGTTTCCTTTAGGATTGACTTTGTTGTGGTGTGCAGGATCTTTAGTTGCTGCATGTGGGGTCTAGTGCTTTGTCCAGGGATCAAACCTGGGTTCCCTGCATTGTGAGCATGTAGTCTTAGCCACTGGACCACCAGGGAAGTCTTTTCTAGATTTAGACCCCGATTAAGAGTTAGAAGATACACTGCACTGAACAAAAAGATGCCAAAGATGAAGATTGCCTAATTCATTGTATAAAACTAGCATAGTTCTAATACCACAGACAGAGAAAAGTGAGGTATATATCAACATCATTAACAGATGCAAGAAGTCTAAAAATATTGGAAAATCAAATACAGAAGTGTATTAAAATAGGGACCAAGTAGAGTTTGTCTCAGAAATGCAAGGATAGATCACTATTGGAGGATATTAATAATTTCATTACTATGTTAGAGAAAAAAAACACATTATCTCAAGTTTTAAAAAATCATTTGCAACCTTTATGAGTGAATTTTGTCAACCTAGGAATGAAAAGAAACATCTCTAGCTTGATAGAGAATCTTCCCAAGGCTTAGAGCAAACATGTTTAATGAACCATTAGAAGCATTCAATTTACTGAGATGGTATTACTACTATTGTTATTAACATTGTCCTGGGAAATTAAATACTGCTAACATTAAACAGGGAGAAATATTTGTAGCTATGATCATACTTCAAGCTCAAGAAGAAAATTCAAGTTCAAACTGAGTACATGTTAGAATTATACTTATTATTCCTCCCCTCATATGTCAATGTTTCAGAAAGCTCATGAAAGACAACATAGCCATACTTAAAATGACCAAGGGGCTTCCCAGGTGACTCGGTGGTAAAGAATCTACCTGCCAATGCAGGAAACATGGGTTCTATCCTGGGTCAGAAGATCCCCTGGAGGAGGAAATGGCAACCCACTCCAGTATTCTTGCCCAGAAAATCCCATGGACAGAAGAGCCTGACAGGCTACAGGCTCTAAGGTGTCAGAGAGTCAGACATGACTGAGCACACATGTACACATGCAAAACGGTGGGGAGGGGGGTCAGGTGATGCATTAGACCCAAGACAGGGCTCCATGCAGGAACCCAGGACGTCAACCCTAGTTGTGATGTGTGGCTTTCTTCTGCTTAAGACAATATTTCCCAAGGACACTTACCCCCATCCCCTTGGGAAGGTACAAAGATAACTTCCCGTGGCTCATGCTCAAAAGTGGGGAGTGGGGAGGGACCCATACCAACCAAAATAAACCCAGTTACTCAGCCCTCTTGCCATCCATGGGCTCAGATACACTAGCTCATTCCCTTCAAAAGTCAAAATTACTATAGATGGGGCCTCCCTGGCGGTTCGGTGGTTAATAATCCACCTATCAATGCAGGTGACACAGGTTTAGTCTCCGGTCCAGGAAGATCTCACGTGCCTTGTTTGTTCAAAGCTAAGTGACTAGTTAACAGCCAGATACCCCTCATCCACATCGTTTATTACCTGACATGTCTACTCCATAACCAAAAAAAAAAAAAGCTATTCCCCATCCATTCCAGTACCTAGACAGGCCAGCTCTTGCATTTATAGGTGCTGTTTTAATACATTAATTTCTGCTTCTGTTACTTTCTTTACTGATCTCATTTAAACAGAAAACTTGTTTATGGGATTTGGCTAAAATTATAGTTTCACTCGAAGCTTCTGTAATGTCTTTAAAAAACACATGTTTTTAAAAATTATTTAAGTTATGAGTTTACCTCTGGGCACTTGATTTATTCTTTGAACCAGTACTTATGAAGCAGAGCATTTTAAATTGGAAGAGCATGGGAATTTGTTGCATAAGTTATATTCTCTTGTGACAATGCAATTTCTGTCTTTTGAAATGTAAGATTCTCTGGCCCAGTATAGAGTTGATTTTTATCAGTCTTTCATGGATGCTTAGAAAATTCAAACTCTTAATAGGGTACAAAGTTCAACGTCTAATTATCAGCTTAGCACAGAGCTCCATTTTTTCCTAAAAAAAAAATCAGATAGGAGATGCTGAAATGTAACCCAACAGTCACATTCTTGGATATATTCCAGAGTATTCTCAGATTCATAAATATTCTAGAATATTCATTTTGGTGTTAAGGAAAGTTGGCAAAGAACCTAGATGCTCATTACAGGAAATGAAAAATAGAATTACAGAAGTTAGAAGCCATGAACTGCATGTAGTGTAACAACCAATTTTGGTGTTAAATGAAACTGAAAGATCTATAGCACAATATCATTTATGTAAATGAAAAGTACATGTAACATTTTGTATTATCCAAGGATAAATGCACATTTTCAGACATTTAACACACTCTAGAGTGACTAGCTATAGGACAGGTTGAAATTAGAGCAAAAAATCAAGGATAAGGAGAGAAGAGGAAAGAGGTTACAATCATTCTGGTTTAGATTATTTGATATTTGGTACCTCTGAGCACACACTCCTAAGACATCAGGCTCATGCAGGTTAGCTGATTTGTCCTCAGATCCTTTGCCTTCCACCCCTGCAAACTACTATTTGCAGATTCCTGTGCTGTGATGGGCAACTTCTAAGACAGCACTCATGATCCCTGCTTCTTGGAATTCACATCATTCCCTAACACTCTCCCCTTCAGAGTGGGCAGGACCCATCACTTGTTTCTAAAGACTAGACTACAACAAGGGTGTCACTTCCATGCTTGCATTTTATGAGACAGCATCCACACAAGATGAAGGTCACGATTTCCCTTTTGGCTTTAATGAAGCAGCCATCTGTGTTAGGGAAACACACATGGCAACGAAATGCAGGAAACCTCTAGAAACTGAGGAGTGCCTCTGGTCAGAAGCCAGCAGACTCTGCAGTCCAGATGCTACCAAGGAGCTGAACTTTACTGCCCATCTGAGTTTGGAGGTAGATTCTTCCCCAGACAAGTATCAGTATGAAAATGTGCAGCCCAGCCAACACCAGGATTGCAATTTTGAGACACTCTGAGGACCAGTGAAGCTGTGCCTGGACTCTTGATACTTAGAAATTGTGATAGCTGTATTGATTTCAGCTGCCAAGTTCAGTCCTATTCTTATGTAGCACCACTTAAACGAGTCCATCAGCAACTTCTGGCTAGGTTCAGAAAATGGCTTACTTACAAGATATTGGATAGAGGACAGACAAACTCATGTATTTACCTTCTCTTTCAGCTTGAGCATCATCTCAGTGACTCCAGGTTGCCCTCTCCTGCCAGATAGCCTCACATGACCCTGGCTCCTAGGCTCTGGGAACATCAGATCTTCACTTTCACAAGCCTGCTGTTGCTCATCTCTGGGTTACTGCACTCATTCCATTTCACGTTATTTTTATGGTAGCAATGTAATGAATTCTCCTGAAGTCCTTCCAATAAGGAAAACTGAGCCAATGTTGACAAAAGGCCCAAAGAATTTGTTCTTGATTTCTTAATGAAGTATCATAAATACATGCAAAATATTGAGAAACAAAATATCTGAGTGATGCATCATCTATGGATTGGATAATTCCTATTGTTACAAAGCCCATTCTCCCCCACTGATCTATATAATCAAACAACACCAAACGAAGATAATTTTCTACAGTAATTGACACTGTTCAAAAATTCATCTGAGTAGAAGCAGAATAGCCCAAGTCATTTTAATACAGAACAAAGCAATTTTATTACCTGATTTCAAGACTTTAATAGAGCTATAATAACCAAGGCAGTGTGGTATTGGCAGAAGGTAGACATACATCACTTGTCACACCAGGCTTTCTGGGAAGCAGATACTGAGAGGAATGCAAACTTTTTTTTTCAATTTTATTATTTTTTATTTTTAAACTTTACAATATTGTATTGGTTTTGCCAAATATCAAAATGAATCCGCCACAGGTATACATGAGTTCCCCATTCTGAAAGAGAAATGCCTTTGAAAAGGAAGGAGGAGGAAAGGTGGATCAGGAGAATCCATCAGGTTGCAGTATAGCCTGACAAAACCCTCTGAAATGAGGGAAATTTGGTCCTGAGGGGAGGTTCATAATGGATAGACATAACTAGTCTTTGATCAAGGTAGTGGTGGATGAGGGCAAGCTTTTCTCTGGGCAGCCTCAAGCCCATGACTGACCAAAGTAGTGGTACAGAAATTGGTTGGGGGAAACCCTGAAAAGCAGGAGACCTCATGTCAAAAGCTAAGGCAGACCTTGAACAGCTAACAACTGGAAGATGTCAGATAACAGTGCCTCATCTACCTGGGAGCAGGCAATGGCACCCCACTCCCGTACTGTTGCCCGGGAAATCCCATGGATGGAAGAGCCTGGTAGGCTGCAGTCCATGGGGGTCGCTAAGAGTCAGACACGACTGAGTGACTTCTTTCACTTTCATGCATTGGAGAAGGAAATGGCAACCCACTCCTGTGTTCTTGCCTGGAGAATCCCAGGGACAGAGAAGCCTGGTAGGCTGCAGTCCATGGGGTCACACAGAGTCGGACATGACTGAAGCGACTTAGCAGCAGCAGCATCTACCTGGGCAGTGAACCCTTTCTTGAATGCATCAATAGTATAGGGAATCCAGAAATTAGTTTCCTAGGGTTCAAAGGATCCTTAACAAAGGCACCCACACAATTCAATGGAGAATATGTTTTACAATATAACTAAAACTAGATATCATACGAAGATAGTTAACCACAAATCCTACCTCATATTTCAACCCACACATAGGTTAAGTTAGGTCTGTGATCAATCTCAAATTAAATGCCAAAGCTAAAAACATGTATAATATCATAAAAAAAATAAACAGTAAAGAGAAAAAAAAAGCATAACCTCCACAAAAATAAAAAAATAAAAATAAATGCCAAAGCTATAGAAGTTTCTGAACTTTACCTAGGACTGCTACTGACCTGTTTAGCCTCCCTTCTTGAGGGGTCTCTAGATGCACTCATGTATTTGGGTTGGCTAAAAAGTTCATTTGAGTTTTTCCATTAGATGTTATGGAATGAAATTTTGAGCCAATCTAATAGAGTGGCAGAGTTGAATTTGCAACAGAGACAAGTAGTTTTGGCTCTCAAAGCCTAATCTATTTAGAACCTCAGCTTTTTTTCAGAAAAGATTTGCTCAGCCATTCTATTGAGTTTGCTAGGTTATCTGGTACCAGCCACATAGGCTGAACCTTCCTGAACAGAAGAGCCTGGTCCTTCTCTGGACCTAAATGGGAGTGTGCAGGTTTTCTTTCCACTCAGTATTTGCAGGGCAGTGATCCCAAACTTATAGACAGCCACACCAGGGACTGTGCTCTATTTACAGTGGATGGTGCAATAATTCATCTTTTACTCTGCACTGTTGCTGCTACTGCTAAGTCGCTTCAGTTGTGTCCGACTCTGTGCGACCCCATAGATGGCAGCTCACCAAGCTCCACCATCCCTGGGATTCTCCAGGCAAGAACACTGGAGTGGGTTGCCATTTCCTTCTCCAATGCATGAAAGTGAAAAGTGAAAGTGAAGTCGCTCAGTCGTGTCCGACTCTTGGCGACCATCTCTGCACAGAATATCCTAAAATACCCTTGACTACTGATCTTGTAAAAGTTTGATGTGACATATCTTGAATCTTTGGTTTGTCTTCCACCCCAAGAAGTACACTCCTTACCAATACTTTTGATGTGTTAGCCCCTCACTGCTCATCCAGTCCAATCAGCATGCCATCAACAGAGTGGATCAATAAGTCCTTCAATACATTCAGATGGTCCTGATCTCAAACTACAAGCGAGTTTACATAACTCTAGAGCAAAATCAAATTTATGATGTCTGTTCCTTGTCGATGTGAGCCACTTCTGATTCTCAGAATAGATATTTACCATATTAATGTCTACATGCCATGTATCTCAGATACGCAGATGACACCACCCTTATGGCAGAAAGTGAAGAAGTAAAGAGCCTCTTGATGAAAGTGAAAGACACTGAAAAAGTTGGCTGAAAACTCAACATTCAGAAAACTAAGATCATGGCATCTGGTCCCATCACTTCATGGGAAATAGATGGGGAAACAGTGACAGACTATTTTGGGGGGATCCAAAATCACTGCAGATGGTGACAGCAGCCATGAAATTAAGACACTTGTTCCTTGGAAAAGTTATGACCAATCTAGACAGCATATTAAAAAGCAGAGACATTACTTTGCTAACAAAGGTCCGTCTAGTCAAAGCTATGGTTTTTCCAGTAGTCATGTATGGGTGTGAGAGCTGGACTATAAAGAAAATTGAGCACCAAAGAATTGAGGCTTTTGAACTGTGGTATTGGAGAAGACTCTTGAGAGTCCCTTGGACTGCAAGGAGATCCAACCAGGCCATTCTGAAGGAGATCAGCTCTGGGATTTCTTTGGAAGGAATGATGCTAAAGCTGAAACTCCAGTACTTTGGCCGCCTCATGCGAAGAGTTGACTCACTGGAAAAGACTCTGATGCTGGGAGGGATTGGGGGCAGGAGGAGAAGGGGATGACCGAGGATGAGATGGCTGGATGGCATCACTGACTCAATGGATGTGAGTCTGGGTGAACTCCGGGAGTTGGTGATGGACAGGGAGGCCTGGTGTGCTGCGATTGATGGGGTCGCAAAGAGTTGGACACGACTGAGCAGCTGAACTGATCTGAACTACTTCCCCTGGAGGAAGAAATGACAATCTACTCCAGTACTCTTGCCTGGAAAACCCCATGGGCAGAGGAACCTGGCAGGCTACAGTCCACGGGGCTGCAAAGAGCTGGACACAACTGAGCATGCACGCACACGTGCACCCACTTCCCCGGGCAAGATGTAGAATATTTATTACCTGAGAAAACTTCCTCTTACTCCAGGAAACAACTGATCCAATTTCTCTCATAGATTAAGTTGACTGTTCTAGAACTCCATACAAATAGGGTCCTAAGATACATACCCTTGTCAACCTGTGTTGCTTCATCTTCTCTGTTAAGCTTTACTGCTCTTATCACCCAGGCAAAAATCAATTGTATTAGAAACCATTCTAAATTTTTCAAGGAGGAGCCAATATGGCGGAGGAGTAGGATGGGGAGAACACTTTCTCCCCCACAAATTCATCAAAAGAGCATTTAAACGTCGAGTAAATTCCACAAAACAACTTCTGAATGCCGGCAGAGCACATCAGGCACCCAGAAAAGCAACCCAACTCTTCGAAAGGAGGTAGGAAAAAAATATAAAAGACAAAAAAAGAGACAAAAGAGGGAGGGCCGGAGTTCCATCCCAGGAAGGGAGTCTTAAAAAGACAGAAGTTTCCAAACACCAGGAAACCTTCTCTCTGCCGAATCTGTGCAGAGTTTTGGAAGCACAGAGGGCAACATAACAGGGAGAAAAAATAAACAAACAATTAAAACTCGCAGATTGCGAGCCCTACGGTAACTCCCCCAGCAGAGAAGCAGCGCAGATATCTGCACACGCCATTAGCAAGCAGGGGCTGGGCAGGGAGGCGCGGCATGGGCTGCATTGCTTAGAGTAAGAATCTGGCCCGAATACCCTGAGCACTATCTGAGCGAAATTTGGGCTAGCAAACCAGACTGTGGGATATCTACCACGCGAAAAGCCAGCCCTAACCTAAGACACCGCCAGGCCTGTGCACGGAACAAAGGACTGAACAGAGATAGCCGGCTGCAGACCTTCCCCCTCTGGTGACAGGCAGCCAGAGCCGGAAGAGGAAAATCGAAGCCCCAGAGAGACATTATCTATAAAACTGTAAGCAGGCTTCTTTGCTAACTAAAACTTCTTGGGGGTCTGGACGGTCAACATCTGCCTGAGAAGGTGTGCCGGTTTTACACCCAGATAACCGAATGGCGGGGAGGCGATAAGTTGCAGCATTGGCGCTCACCTAACACTTCATCACCTGAGCTGCTCGGACCTGGAAAGAGCACAAAACGCAGGCCCAACCGAGTCTGCGCCTCTGAGGACTACCCGAGTGCCTGAACCTGAGCGGCTTGGACCTGGGAGGTGCATGTAGCCCAGGGCCGGCCTCGGATTGTTCCCGGCGGAACAACCTAGAGCCCGAGCAGTGTGGGCAGGGAGGCTATACGCGCCGTGAGCGGGGGCAGACCCAGTGTGGCTGAGGCACTGCGAGCGCACGCCAGTGTTGTCTGTTTGCAGCATCCCTCCCTCCCTCCCCACAGCGCGGCTGAACAAGTGAGCCTAAATTTAAAAAAAAAAAAAAAAAATAGTGTCCTCAACCATCCCCTTTGTGTCAGGGCGGGAACCAGACACTGAAGAGACCAGCAAACAGAAGAAGCTGTAACAGAGGGAAATGCCTTGGAAGCTACAGGCACTAGATTAAAACCCTGTGGTTACTACGGACTACATAGGAAGGGGCCTATAGATCTTGAGAAATATAAGTCGGACCAAGGAACTAGCCAAAAATGAACTGAACCCACAATACTCACGACAAAACCAGAGAAAGTCCTAGATATATTTTTACTATTTTTACGATCATTCTTTTTAATTTTTTTTTAAATTTAAGTCCTCTATTGTTCCTTTAATTTTCACTTTTATAACCTATTACCTTGCAAAAAAAAAAAAACCCTATTTTTTCTTCTTCAGCAAACTTCATATATATATATATTTTATAATTTTTTGACCTTTTTTTCTTCTTTTCTTTAACATCGTATTTTTGAAATTCCAAACTCTACTCTAGATTTTTAATTTTAGCTTTTTGGTATATGTTATCAATTTTGTACCTATAGGTTTTTTTATAATTTCTATGACTTTTTTTTCCCCTCTGTTTCTTTCTCTTCTTTTATATAACATTGTATATCTGAAATTCCAAACTCTACTCTAGATTTTTAATTTATGCTTTTTGGTATTTGATATCAATTTTGTACCTGTATTTTCTTTATAATTTTTGCGACATTGTTTTTGTTTGTTTGTTTTCCATTTTTCTTCTTCATTTTTTTTAACATTGTATTTTTGAAATTCCAAACTCTAGATTTTTAATTTTCGCTTTTTGGTATTAGTTATCAATTTTGTACCTGTATTTTCTTTATAATTTTCACGACCTTGTTTTTCTTTGTTCGTTTTTTCTCTTCTTTTCCTTCTTCTTTTCTTTAACATCGTATTTTTGAAATTCCAAACTCTACTCTAGATTTTTAATTTTTGCTTTTATGTATTTGTTACCAATTTTGTACTTTTAAGAACCCAATCTTCAGGACCCATTTTTCACTAGGGAGCGAGATTACTGGCTTGACTGCTCTCTCTCCCTTTGGACTCTCCTTTTTCTCCACCAGGTCGCCTGTGTCTCCTCCCTAACCCCTCTCTACTCTACCCAACTCTGTGAATTTCTGTGTGTTCCAGATGGTGGAGAACACTTAGGGAACTGATTACTGGCTGGATCTGTCTCCCTCCTTTTCATTCCCCCCTTTTATCCTTCTGGCCACCTCTGTCTCCTTCCTCCTTCTTGTCTTCTCTGTATAACTCTGTGAACATCTCTGAGCGGTCCAGTTGTGGAGTGCACATAAGGAAGTGACTACTGGCTAGCTCACTCTCTCCACTATTGATTCCACCTCATCTCATTTGGGTCACCTCTAACTCCCTCCTCCCTCTTCTCTTCTCCATGTAACACTGTGAACCTCTCTGAGTGACCCTCACAGTAGAGACACTTTTCATCTTTAACATAGATGTTTTATCAATGGTGCTGTATAGAAGGAGACGTTTTGAAACTACTGTAAAAATAAGACCGATAACTGGAAGCAGGAGGCTTAAGTCCAAACTCTGACTCCAGGGAACTCCTGACTCCAAGGAACATTAACAGGAGCTCATCAAACGCCTCCATACTGACACTGAAACCAAGCACCACACAAGGGCCAACAAGTTCCAGGGCAAGACATACCAAGCAAATTCTCCAGCAACAAAGGAACACAGCCCTGAGCTTCAAGATACAGGCTGCCCAAAGTCACCCCAAAACCATAGACATCTCATAACTCATTACTGAACATTTCATTGCACTCCAGAGAGAAGAAATACAGCTCCACCCACCAGAACACCGACACAAGCTTCCCTAACCAGGAAACCTTGGCAAGCCACCTGTACAAACCCACACACAGTGAGGAAATGCCACAATACACAGAACTCCACAAACTGCCAGAATACAGAAAGGACACCCCAAACTCAGCAATTTTAAACTAGATGAAGAGACAGAGGAATACCCAGCAGATAAAGGAACAGGATAAATGCCCACCAAACCAAACAAAAGAGGAAGAGATAGGGAATCTACCTGATAAAGAATTCCAAATAATGATAGTGAAATTGATCCAAAATCTTGAAATTAAAATGGAATCACAGATAAATAGCCTGGAGACAAGGATTGAGAAGATGCAAGAAAGGTTTAACAAGGACCTAGAAGAAATAAAGAGTCAATATATAATGAATAATGCAATAAATGAAATTAAAAACACTCTGGAGGCAACAAATAGTAGAATAACAGAGGCAGAAGATAGGATTAGTGAATTAGAAGATAGAATGGTAGAAATAAATGAATCAGAGAGGATAAAAGAAAAACGAATTAAAAGAAATGAGGACAATCTCAGAGACCTCCAGGACAATATTAAACACTACAACATTAGAATCATAGTTGTCCCAGAAGAAGACGACAAAAAGAAAGACCATGAGAAAATACTTGAGGAGATAATAGTTGAAAACTTCCCTAAAATGGGGAAGGAAATAATCACCCAAGTCCAAGAAACCCAGAGAGTCCCAAACAGGATAAACCCAAGGCGAAACACCCCAAGACACATATTAATCAAATTAACAAAGATCAAACACAAAGAACAAATATCAAAAGCAGCAAGGGAAAAACAAATAACACACAAGGGAATTCCCATAAGGATAACAGCTGATCTTTCAATAGAAACTCTTCAAGCCAGGAGGGAATGGCAAGACATACTTAAAATGATGAAAGAAAATAACCTACAGGCCAGATTATTATACCCAGCAAGGATCTCATTCAAGTATGAAGGAGAAATCAAAAGCTTTTCAGACAAGCAAAAGCTGAGAGAATTCTGCACCACCAAACCAGCTCTCCAACAAATACTAAAGGATCTTCTCTAGACAAGAAACACAAAAACGGTGTATAAATTCGAACCCAAAACAATAAAGTAAATGGCAATGGGATCATACTTATCAGTAATTACCTTAAATGTAAATGGGTTGAATGCCCCAACCAAAAGGCAAAGACTGGCTGAATGGATACAAAAACAAGACTCCTACATATGTTGTCTACAAGAGACCCACCTCAAAACAGGGGACACATACAGACTGAAAGTGAAGGGCTGGAAAAAGATTTTCCATGCAAATAGGGACCAAAAGAAAGCAGGAGTAGCAATACTCATATCAGATAAAATAGACTTTAAAACAAAGGCTGTGAAAAGAGACAAAGAAGGTCACTACATAATGATCAAAGGATCAATCCAAGATGAAGATATAACAATTATAAATATATATGCACCCAACACGGGAGCACCACAGTATGTAAGACAAATGTATGAAAGGAGAAATTAACAATAACACAATAATAGTGGGAGACTTTAATACCCCACTCACACCTATGGATAGATCAACTAAACAGAAAATTAACAAGGAAACACAAACTTTAAACGATACAATAGACCAGTTAGACCTAATTGATATCTATAGGACATTTCATCCCAAAACAATGAATTTCACCTTTTTCTCAAGCGCACACGGAACCTTCTCCAGGATAGATCACATCCTGGGCCATAAAGCTAGCCTTGGTAAATTCAAAAAAATAGAAATCATTCCAAGCATCTTTTCTGACCACAATGCAGTAAGATTAGATCTCAATTACAGGAGAAAAACTATTAAAAATTCCAACATATGGAGGCTGAACAACATGCTGCTGAATAACCAACAAATCACAGAAGAAATCAAAAAAGAAATCAAAATTTGCATAGAAACGAATGAAAATGAAAACACAACAACCCAAATCCTGTGGGACACGGTAAAAGCAGTCCTAAGGGGAAAGTTCATAGCAATACAGGCACACCTCAAGAAACAAGAAAAAAGTCAAATAAATAACCTAACTCTACACCTAAAGCAACTAGAAAAGGAAGAAATGAAGAACCCCTGGGTTAGTAGAAGGAAAGAAATCTTAAAAATTAGAGCAGAAATAAATGCAAAAGAAACAAAGGAGACCATAGCAAAAATCAACAAAACCAAAAGCTGGTTCTTTGAAAGGATAAATAAAATTGACAAACCATTAGCCAGACTCATCAAGAAACAAAGGGAGAAATATCAAATCAATAAAATTAGAAACGAAAATGGAGAGATCACAACAGACAACACAGAAATACAAAGGATCGTAGGAGACTACTATCAACAATTATATGCCAATAAAATGGACAACGTGGAAGAAATGGACAAATTCTTAGAAAAGTACAACTGTCCAAAACTGGACCAGGAAGAAATAGAAAATCCTAACAGACCCATCACAAGCACGGAAATTGAAACTGTAATCAAAAATCTTCCAGCAAACAAAAGCCCAGGTCCAGACGGCTTCACAGCTGAATTCTACCAAAAATTTAGAGAAGAGCTAACACCTATCCTGCTCAAATTCTTCCAGAAAATTGCAGAGGAAGGTAAACTTCCAAACTCATTCTATGAGGCCACCATCACCCTAATACCAAAACCTGACAAAGATCCCACAAAAAAAGAAAACTACAGGCCAATATCACTGATGAACATAGATGCAAAAATGCTTAACAAAATTCTAGCAATCAGAATCCAACAACACATTAAAAAGATCATACACCATGACCAAGTGGGCTTTATCCCAGGGATGCAAGGATTCTTCAATATCTGCAAATCAATGTAATACACCACATTAACAAATTGAAAAATAAAAACCATATGATTATCTCAATAGATGCAGAGAAAGCCTTGGACAAAATTCAACATCCATTTATGATAAAAACTCTCCAGAAAGCAGGAATAGAAGGAACATACCTCAACATAATAAAAGCTATATATGACAAACCCACAGCAAACATTATCCTCAATGGTGAAAAATTGAAAGCATTTCCTCTAAAGTCAGGAACAAGACAAGGGTGCCCACTCTCACCATTACTATAAAACATAGTTTTGGAAGTTTTGGCCACAGCAATCAGAGCAGAAAAAGAAATAAAAGGAATCCAAATTGGAAAAGAAGTAGTAAAGCTCTCACTATTTGCAGATGACATGATCTACATAGAAAACCCTAAAGACTCCACCAGAAAATTACTAGAACTAATCAATGACTATAGTAAAGTTGCAGGATATAAAATCAACACCCAGAAATCCCTTGCATTCCTATACACTAATAATGAGAAAACAGAAAGAGAAATTAAGGAAACAATTCCATTCACCATTGCAACGGAAAGAATAAAATACTAAGGAATATATCTACCTAAAGAAACTAAAGACCTATATATAGAAAACTATAAAACACTGGTGAAAGAAATCAAAGAGGACACTAACAGATGGAGAAATATACCATGTTCATGGATTGGAAGAATCAATATAGTGAAAATGAGTATACTACCCCAGGCAATTTATAGATTCAATGCAATCCCTATCAAGCTACCAACAGTATTCTTCACAGAGCTAGAACAAATAATTTCACAATTTGTATGGAAATACAAAAAAACCTCGAATAGCCAAAGCGATCTTGAGAAAGAAGAATGGAACTGGAGGAATCAACCTACCTGACTTCAGGCTCTACTACAAAGCCACAGTTATCAAGACAGTATGGTACTGGCACAAAGACAGAAATATAGATCAATGGAACAAAATAGAAAGCCCAGAGATAAATCCACGCACATATGGACACCTTATCTTTGACAAAGGAGGCAAGAATATACAATGAATTAAAGACAATCTCTTTAACAAGTGGTGCTGGGAAATCTGGTCAACCACTTGTAAAAGAATGAAACTAGAACACTTTCTAACACCATACACAAAAATAACTCAAAATGGATTAAAGATCTAAACGTAAGACCAGAAACTATAAAACTCCTAGAGGAGAACATAGGCAAAACACTCTGACATACATCACAGCAGGATCCTCTATAACCCACCTCCAAGAATATTGGAAATAAAAGCAAAAATAAACAAATGGGACCTAATTAACCTTAAAAGCTTCTGCACATCAAAGGAAACTATTAGCAAGGTGAAAAGACAGCCTTCAGAACGGGAGAAAATAATAGCAAATGAAGCAACTGACAAACAACTAATCTCAAAAATATACAAGCAACTCCTACAGCTCAACTCCAGAAAAATAAATGACCCAATCAAAAAATGGGCCAAAGAACTAAATAGACATTTCTCCAAAGAAGACATACAGATGGCTAACAAACACATGAAAAGATGCTCAACATCACTCATTATCAGAGAAATGCAAATCAAAACCACTATGAGGTACCATTTCACACCAGTCAGAATGGCTGTGATCCAAAAGTCTACAAGCAATAAATGCTGGAGAGGGTGTGGAGAAAAGGGAACCCTCTTACACTGTTGGTGGGAATGCAAACTAGTACAGCCACTATGGAGAACAGTGTGGAGATTCCTTAAAAAAAACTGGAAATAGAACTGCCTTATGACCCAGCAATCCCACTTCTGGGCATACACACTGAGGAAACCAGAATCGAAAGAGACACGTGTACCCCAATGTTCATCGCAGCACTGTTTATAATAGCCAGGACATGGAAGCAACCTAGATGTCCATCAGCAGATGAATGGATAAGAAAGCTGTGGTACATATACACAATGGAGCACTACTCAGCCATTAAAAAGAATACATTTGAATCAGTTCTAATGAGGTGGATGAAACTGGAGCCTATTATACAGAGTGAAGTAAGCCAGAAAGAAAAACACCAACACAGTATACTAACGCATATATATGGAATTTAGAAAGATGGTAACAATAACCCTGTGTACGAGACAGCAAAAGAGACACTGATGTATAGAACAGTCTTATGGACTCTGTGGGAGAGGGAGAGGGTGGGAAGATTTGGGAGAATGGCATTGAAACATGTAAAATATCATGTATGAAACGAGTTGCCAGTCCAGGTTCGATGCACGATACTGGATGCTTGGGGCTAGTGCACTGGGACGACCCAGAGGGATGGTATGGGGAGGGAGGAGGGAGGAGGGTTCAGGATGGGGAACACATGTATACCTGTGGCGGATTCATTTTGATATTTGGCAAAACTAATACAATTATGTAAGGTTTAAAAATAAAATAAAATTTAAAAATAAATAAATATATATTTCAAGCAAAGGAACTTTTTCCTGATTGGACCTTGACTGCCAACTTAAACTTACATTCCCATAAAGGAAACTTACCATGTTCTTATATCTGTATACATTGCTAGGTCAGCTTAGCTGGTCTTAAGACTGTTTGGAATATCCAGCTTCAGAAATTTCTTGTGCTCTCCTGATTTACTTTAATAACCAAGGTTATTTGAGCTTTGAAACAAGCTAAGAAAAACGTCCCTTTTTCTTTTCTCTCGTAGACACTGATAACTCCAAAGATTGGAGTTAACTGAACGAGCTTGGCTATGAAATACTCTGGGCCTGATTTTATTTTTAATTGGAATAGAGATATGAGTCATTTCTTCATTTCATTATGGTAAAATTCTGTTTTTCTAGGCGTGTATTCATATTATCCAAGTTTCAGATTGGCATAAAGAGGCTCATAGCATTCTGTGTAATTACACTCCATTTCCTAAATGCAAATATTACTTACTTGGAGCATCTTTTGACCAGTTATTTTAGTCTGCGTTTCCCCAAAAGCAGACCCAAAGATAAGTGCAAGCAGATTTTGGAAACACCAGTATTTAGCGAGTAGAGTGATGAGATGAAAGAAAGCAGCCAATGTCTTGCTTTAGGAAGACTTAACACTGGAAATGACTGGAGCCTAGTCTCCTGGGAAACTAAAGGCATCCCATCAGAAGGGCAAAAGAATAGGGTGTTTACAGACTAATTCCAATAAACAGTTGGTTAAGCCTTGCTCCAAAGACACGTTAATTTCCTAGCACTTGGGCCCCGTCCTGTGCAAAGAAAAAGGGTCTCTTGTGGCTTTGGAAGAGCCCTCAGATATAACACTGGCAGTTAGACACCAGCCAGCACCTGCTGGTATGGTAAGACCTGAGGGGTGTGGGTGGACACGCACCAGCCTTACCAGATCTGTCTACCTCTTCCTTGGCCTTTCCAGAGAGTCTTGGCCCTATTGCATCATGAATTTCATTAGGGTCTGCTGCTGCTGCTAAGTCACTTCCGTCGTGTCCGACTCTGTGCGACCCCATAGACAGCAGCCCACCAGGCTTCGCTGTCCCTGGGATTCTCCAGGCAAGAACACTGGAGTGGGTTGCCATTTCCTTCTCCAATGCATGAAAGTGAAAAGTGAAAGTGAAGTCACTCAGCCGTGTCCGACTCTTAGCGACCCCATGGACTGCAGCCTACCAGGCTCCTCTGCCCATGGGATTTTCCAGGCAAGAGTACTGGAGTGGGGTGCCATTGCCTTCTCCTCATTAGGGTCTGCTATTGTGTAAATATATCTTATGCAACATACCTATCGAATCCAAAGGTGGGAAAAAACAGTTTGAGGTTTAGCTGTCAATATAAAATGCAGGGAACCAGCGGGAGGACCTCCACCCACGGCAAAGGTCATGAGGAAGGAGGCTCCACATACGCAAAGGTGGGATCGAGCCTCAGGAGTCCCCCTGGAAATTCTCGAGCATCTACCCCCAAAACCAGAGTCTGCCTACTTTACTACTTTGTGCTCTCACCTACACCTCTGACTTTACAGGGGGCTGTCCCCCACCACCTCTTTCGGAGAAGGAGTTAACTTAGAGCTCCAGTTAATAATTATTCCTGGGCGTGACAGGAGTGTTCCAAACTTACAAACTCCTCTGAAGGTTCTCTAGCCTGCCTGACAGGCTTGTCCGGCCACATGTGATTGCTCACAGCCTCCCAACCGTGAGAGGCACGAGAGGCTTTAAACCTTCTAAAAACAGGTTCTTTAGAGAAGTTAGAAAACTATTAGTATAAGTATAGTGGGCTGATTAGAAATTGTATTGGTGAAGGGTTTTTCATTTGTTGAGCCAATGTTTGTTGCTAAGTCTCCACATCCCCTGCCCTTACACGCATTAATGAATATATAGAAGAAATAAGTATTAACCTTTGATATTAATCACATTAGACCTTAGGCTAAGTAAATTCTTTCCTTAATTAAAGCCCACTACACCCTCACCCTATAGGAATGTAACTTTATCTGATACCTTCCGAAGGTGGTGTCTGTTTCAAAAATAATCACCCCTGGAGAAATAAGTGTCCTGTTTGACTGACCGCTGTCACAAGGAGAGGGTCATAAATTGTCAGCAGGCCCCCTGGCCAGTAGATGATGTAACACCCCTAAGACCTCTGTATACATTTGTATGAAGCACCTGACTTTGATAAAAGTCAGGACTGCTGACCCTGCGTGACTTTTGCATAACATCTCAGTGTATAAAAGCAGACCATGGAAAATAAAGAATTGGGATCAGTTTCTTGAAATACTGGTCTCCCCATGTCACGCGCTCTCTCAAACTCTGGCTGAGGCTCCATCTGGAGCATAGAGCCCGCCATGCTTACTAATTATGCCTGGGCTTCTAAGATCCAACTGGGGAGGCCTCAGTGTCTCCTCTCCTCCGGGAGAATGGAAGGACGCCTGCGGCCTACGTAAGTGGTGCCAACTTCTTGTCTTGAAATTTTATTGGTCTCCTGTGTAAACCAAGCTACTCAGTCTCTTTTCTCCACTGAATTTTCCTACTGAGCTATCCTCATTCTATTACTCTTTACATCTCTAATTAATATCTAATTGAAGCTATTGTATCCTGATCCTCGCCGATGCCGTCCCCGCTTCGAACTCCCTGGATCAGCCGGGGCTGGACCTCGGCAATAAAATATTAAGAATGGCTTAAGTTTCTCTTTAAATTTAACTTTCCATTGCTGTTGTTCAGTTTCTAAGTCATGTCCAACTCTTTGCAACCCCATGAATTACAGCACACCAGGCTTCCTGGTCCTTTACTATCTCCCAGAGTTTGCTCAAACTCTTGTCCATTGAGTCAGTGATACCATCCAACTGTCTCATCCTGTTGCCCATTTCTCCTCCTGCCCTCACTCTTTCCCAACATCAGGGTCTTTTCTAATGGGTCAGCTCTTTGCATCAGGTGGCCAAAGTAGTGGAGCTTCAGCTTAACCCAAGTTATGATTTCTGGTACTTATTCTAGTAACTTACATCACTTGTTTTGAGACAAAGAATTTCAGTAGTTGCTAAATTCTTAACAGGTGGGTAATTAGGCTGAAGTCAAAGATAAGAAAGTTGTATTTTGGTCAGAGAAGATGATCTACAGGTAGAGTTCTGGTGGCCCAGCTCTGCCCCCTTGGCACACCTGAGCACATCTGATTTCAGTGTGGCTGTGAAGGATGGTGTCCTGTCTCAAGAGCTTACCAACCTCTTCTTCTTGCACTTTCTCTGAAACCTGGGAGCTTATTCAGCCTACAGGCAGAGCAGTTCAGAAGTGGAGAGTTGATATTCCTTGGGAGCAACACTCCATCAGCAGGGGATGAGTGGTGGGGGCACATGCTCTGGCCTCCCAACCTGTAGACACACCCCTGCAGCACATCCTCCAGGGCTCCTCAGGTCCCTACAGGGTGAAGCCCCAGCTGCCCACAGCAGGAACCAGCTAAATAATGCTTCCTTTACTGCTTTCATTGTCACATTCTTCCTCCCTGTTCCCTGGGATCACCTCCCAACTAAGTGACCCACATTCGTGTTCTCTCAGGCTCTAGTTTCTGGGAACACTAGACCAAGACAGGATGTTAAGTGTCTTGAGGAGTGATGAAATTTGCTTTGTGGCCTAGTATCTGGTCAGTTCATCAGCATTTCATGTATACTTGAATATAGTCTAAGTTACGAGCTCACTGATCTGTGTTTCCCTCAGGGCAGCGGTCCCCAATCTTTTTGGCAACCAGTTTCATGGAAGATATTTTTTCCACAGACTGGGGAGTGGGGGATGGTTTTGAGATGATTCAGTTGCATTATGTTTATTATGCCCTTTTTTCTATTATTATTATACTAGCTCCACCTCAGATCATTAGGCATTAGATCCTGGAGGCTGGGGACCCCTGCCTGAGGTCATGTCTGCTAAGTGTATTATTTGTTCCATCTTCCACATTCTTATCTTTGCCTACTTGGTATATCACATACACAGCACATATCAGACACGTTACATACATCACAATCCTTTCAGTCTGACCTGCCCCTCGTTCTGGCAGTTGATTTCACATTGACATAAATGCCATGGTGTTCACACTGACATCAACTCCTGCCCCTGGGTTTCCTTATTCAGACGGAGGCACAGAGTGCCCATGCCCCTGCTCAGTGCCTATGTGTGTGCAAATGAAGATGTATAGAAAAGTAATGTGGCACAAGTCAGCCCCTGACACACAGCAGAGGGGACTCAGCAGGTCAGTTCTTCCTTTTCTCCCTGAATGAGCTGACACAGACTACGTCAAGTTTCAGAGAAGGGTCTTGTGGTCTTGAGAAGTCAGTTGCATTTTTGCACTTTTTCCTGACTAACAGGAATTTTGGCTCTGAGTCACATCCCCCTGGTTTACCTCTAATTTCAGCTGCAGATGCTTTGGATAGTTCTAGACAAGCTTGAATTCATGCTGACGGTGTCCAGCCTCAGGTGCCCTACATATCTTCATGCTTTCTGCCTCAGGGTCTTCACGAAGCCACTGAAGACAGCCCCATTTTTGTGCAAGCACAGGCTTGAAGTCAACTCAAGTGAAGAGGTGTTGATACCTTCAGGGCACATCTCCAATGGGATGCAAGAGTTACAGCTAAATACCCTGGATGCCCATTCTTCACAGAGATGGAGTCTGGAAGACATTCCTTTCTCTTCCTCAGCAGAGGCAAGACTCTGGCAGCACTGTTTAAGGCTCATCTCTCCTAGGTTGAGTTACAGGTGAAAAGGAGAGCATTGGGTGATGGAGCGGTTCCAGTACCTCAACGGTATTGGGTTATAGAAACCCATGCTTGTAGGACAGCGCGACTTTAAAAGACTGATTTGGAAACCTTGATGAATGAGATGCTCAGATCAGCCTCCTAGCAACTCAGGACATACTGTGAAAACCAGGACACTTCAGTGACTTGCTTTAGAGACATCTCCATCTCCTACAGCTAGATGACAGATTGTATTGAAAATCCACACTGAGCATTTGACTGTAAAGGTGGTAGAGATACAAAGGACACTGAATGAAAATTTGACAGGTCTCCTTTGCTAGATTCAGAGCCTTTATGGGCAAAGAATGGGGACCCCAAGACTCAGGATGGGTATATTTGGGTTGATGTCCCTGAGAATCCTGAACTTTCAGATATCCCCTCAAACCTGCAGGCTTGAAGAAGTGCTCCCCCTAACCTAGGCTAGAAAGAAACAGCTTCCTGTTGCTTAGAGATCATGGAAAGATCACACTTGATGTATAGACTGTGAAAGATGTAACACGTCCTCCTAAAAATCCACCTCTTCTCCTTATTATCTCAAAACTAAATTGGCTCATAGCAGCCTCCATCCCCAAGCCAGGAATTGTCTTTGTCCTGAGAGGAAGAAACTTCTTCACTGAAAATGTCACAAGGCCTGAGAAGTACATACTGTAGCACTTGTGAGAACAGGCATGGAAGGTCTGCCTTGAATGTTGCACAGTGGGGTTAAGAATGTTGGGCTGCACGAGGGAAAGTGTGACATGAGAGCGCTTCCCCAGGACCTAATATCCTGGCAGGGACATCTGGAGATGACCTAACCAGAGACTGCTGAGATGGCGGTTTTGAAGCTTGGAGGTGATGACAACCTGTAATAAGTGACCTGGAGATGCTTGAACTGCTTTGGCAGAGTGTTGAGAAAGGGGTCAGAAGGTAGAGGGAGGACATTACAATGAATTTTCCCCCAAGATCAGAAAATCCACTAGGAAAGTTGTGTCTTCTGGGCCCTTCTCAAAGACAAAGGCAATAAAGAATGCATTAGGGTGGCAGCAACATCATTGAGAAGCTGTCTTTACAGCTAAGATATAATAGCAGTGGATGCTGCTGTGGAATTAGGCTCCTTGCATCAATAGGGAAAGTAAGATTCTATACAGAGGTCAGGCGGTAGCATTTTGTCTCCTGATTAGCATTTTGTGTTTGATGGTAATATATACTAAATAATAAGCAAGGTCTGCGTGCAGTGTATCTTAACCAGTGTCAGTTCTCTGCAGGTCAATATAGCTGGTGTTTTAGGGTGAGATAGACAGGCAATAATATTTTTTCACTTCTATTATGAGAAAAATACATTCAAGGGCCAGAAAGCAAGTTTTTCAGGTACAACAATTAAATAAAATAGTTACAATCTCTATGAAGTGTCTAGTCTGAGCCAGTTGTCTCATTGGAGAATGGGTTTCCTTGAGGAAAGACCTACAATATCATCAGAAGTATTTTCCTATCTTCCCTCAGAAAATCATTTTAGAATAACAATACCAGGTAAAGAACATCCAGACGAGGTGCACTCGAGTGAAGTATATGGAGACCAGGTATTAAATTGAGTCCTGGTTCAAGTTCATGCCACAGTGTGGTCAATGGTTCACTGGATCTATCCCATGTTTCCCAGTCCTCAGTGAAGAAATTGATCAACTTAGCATCTTGTTAATACTCACAAGTGGCTTGTCAACTGGTGGAATAATATATCAACATAAGAAAAACCAAGTAGAATTCCCTGAAACAATGTCATAATTCCTGATCCATCCCAACCTCTGACTATGTAGCCTGGGGAGAATGCTCTTCCCATTTCACTAATCTAGAGACTTAAGACCACTCACCAAGACCTCCAGGCAGGAAATTGTTGGATTCTTGAGTGGCAGTGGTGGGGGTGACAGAAATAGACTTTAAAATCAAATAACATTTAATTACATCAGCCTGTGAGCCTTTTTCACCCACTTGTTGGACCCAAAGGGAGAAGATGACAATATTCACCCAGGAGCTCCTGAATAATTAAAAACCTATGAAAAGAGTATCAGTTCATTGTCTCATCTTTGGGTCTACATGTCAAAGACCAAGTTTCTAGGGATCTCTTTCTGCAACAGATCTAGGCAGTACTAGCCTTGAATGCTTAAGCCCACCCTCCAATGGAAAGTCATTCCCATAGCCAACCTCCCATCCTGAAGACCTCAGGCTGCTCTGGGGCAGGATATACTCCCATTATTTCAAGTCTAGGGAAAAGGGCTTTGGAATTTGGCCTGAGATGCAACTTCCTCTGAAGTGATGTCTGGGATATGAGTTCAATAGTTACTAAATTTGTAGAATTGCAACTGTTTAGGGGCCTTAGGGGGAGAAGGAAATGGCAACCCACTCCAGTACTCTTGCCTGGAAAATCCCATGGATGTAGGAGCCTGGTGGGCTGCAGTCCATGGGGTCGCTAAGAGTCAGACACGACTGAGCGACTTCCCTTTCACTTTTCACTTTCACACATTGGAGAAGGAAATGGCAACCCACTCCAGTGTTCTTGCCTGGAGAATCCCAGGGACCGGGGAGCCTGGTGGGCTGACGTCTATGGGGTTGCACAGAGTCGGACACGACTGAAGCGACTTAGCAGCAGGGGCCTTAGGAAAGAAAGTTTAAAAAGAAGTCTCATGCAGGTGTCTATTGTATGCCAGTGAGCCAATTTTATAAATAGTTGTGTCCTCAAAGGACTATTTTAGCCACTGAAGTCAAGAAAGTTGATATTCATAGCCATCTTTAAAGATGGATATACCAGAGTCTAGCTCCCCATAGGAGACCCTTTAACATGGGACAGCCTGATTCAAGGGCAAATATGATGGACAATTTGCCCCCCACTTGGACTCAGATGTGAACAAATGCATAGGAGTTCAAGCATATACCTCTCCAGTACATCTGCTTCAGGGATTCCAAAGACTTTGGCCATCTTGTTAATGCTATCTGTGGTGGGACCTCTTGCTGCATGTCAGTCCTCTCCTTATTTGCAGGACAAGCTGAAGATGCTGACTTCAAATGCCTCTTAATCTTATTCAACTGATTTTGGTGGTACCTACTGTACCGAAAGTGCATTTTCAAGGCCACCCAAACTGTCCAAAACATCAGCATTTTAAGTTCACTGCCTGATCATTCTAGAACAAGCATGGCTTCCCTGAGGACATCTCAGGTCAGTGTAATCAGAGAACACATGCAAAAGCCAGGACCTTATAATATTTCATATGCAACCATTTAGAGATACAGAGAAGGCAATGGCACCCACTCCAGTACTCTTGCCTGGAAACTCCCATGGACGGAGCCTGGTAGGCTGCAGTCCATGGGGTCGCGAACAGTTGGACATGACTGAGCGACTTCACTTTCATGCATTGGAGAAGGAAATGGCAACCCACTCCAGCGTTCTTGCCTGGAGAATCCCAAGGACAGAGGAGCCTGGTAGGCTGCCGTCTACGGGGTCTCACAGAGTCAGACACGACTGAAGTGACTTAGCAGCAGCAGCATTTAGAGATAGGATTGTCAGCTTGATGGTAGCAAAATAAGTTGCTGTTTTAGTGATATACCATGAGTAAATTATGCTAAATCCCTGGTTCTATCAAGTCTAAGTACTTTCATGAAAAATATAAAAAAAGTTATATGCTATGACTTTGTTATACAGTTAGAATGAAATACAAATTCTGATTATAAATTCAATTATAGTTGATGTATATATAGCTCTATATTATGGTTATCAAGAAAGAATTTTTCTGATACTGAGAATGAACAATACTCTAGTGTCTGTACTGTGGTTTATTCAATAAAGGCATGGTTAAATATTTGTATCTTAGCTTTTTCTTGTATTTGGTCTTTTATGGCTCAATGGCTTTAGGTAAAATTATTGAAGTGAGAACAGACCTAATGGTTGATCCTGCCTGCCTGCCTTTCAGAAGCATCCTATTGACTTGGGCCAATTCATGAGGTCAATTACTGTATCCCACCAACATCAAGTGTTCAAGCAGATAACCATCCCTCACATTAGTTTTCACATGTACTCTTATGCAATTAATTTCTGTATGTTTACTGGTTGTGTTTTCTGAGGTAAATTGTCCCCAGTCCATTATGTTGTTTTGAGACAGTTTAAAAGTTTACATAACATTCACCCTAATTCAGCAGTTTTTAGTATATTTGCAAGAATTGTGCAACTACAACCCTCATCTAATTCTAGGACACTTTGATATTTAATTTAGTAGCTCTACAAGTTCACATTCTTCTGCCTGTTCAGAGGCAGTTAACGGCATATTTGAAATTATCTCAGTTATACTTTAAGAATTTCTATTTCAGTTATTTAAAAAATATTGGATATTCTCTAAGTGGCAAGACTTCATATTTTCCTTTAGTGTTTTTAAAAAAAATTTAGAGGAGACCATTTTCAGCACTATTAGGTTCACAGCAGAGTTGAGCAGAAAGTAAAGAGTCCCTGAATACATCCCCACCTACTTTCAGTCTCCCCCGTCTCAACATCTCCCACCAAAGTGGTATATATGTCACAATCAATGAACCTACACTGACACATTATTATCCAAAGTCCATAGTTAACCTTAGGGTTCATTCTTGGTGTTGTCTATTCTATGGGTTTGGATAAATATATAGTGACTTGTATCCATCATTATAGTATCACACAGACAGCTTCACAGCAATGAAGATTTTCCATGCTCTGCCTGTTCATTCTTCCCTTCCCCCAGCCCCTGGCAACCACTGATCTTTTTACTGTCTCCACAGTTTTGCCTTTTCCATAATGTCATATAGTTGGAAGTACAGTGTGTAACCTTTTCTGACTGACTGCTTTCACTTAGTAATGTGCATTTAAGTGTTCTGTGTCTTCTCATGGCTTGATAGCTCATTTCTTTTTAGTATTGACCAATATTCCATTTTCTGGATAGACCACCAGTTATTTATCCTATTTTTCCACTAGTTATTTACCCTATTTTTCCACCAGTTATTTATCCTATTTGTCCATTCACCTACTGAAGGACATCTTGGTTTCTTTCAAGTTCTGGCAATTAGTCTTTTGGGCATAGTTACATTTCTTAAATATTTAAGATAGCCAGTTTAAAGTGTTCAATAAGTCCAATATCTGTGGTTCCCAGGATAGTTTTTGACAGCTATTTTTCTTATGGATGGGCCATATTGTTTCAAATTTTTGTTGAAACAATGGACATAAATATGGTAGCTCTGGAGATTAGGTTCTCCCTAGGATTTGCCATCTGTCATTTACTCATTTAGTAACTAAATTCTATGAAGTCGGGATTCATCACTTGACTATTGAAGTCTAATCTTTTAGCTAAGTGATGTAAGGAAATCTGCCCATCAGTAGTTAATCACCTGGGACCAAAAGGCTCCCAGTATTTGCTGAGGGGGTTTGTGCATGTGTTAGCACATGCCTGTAGAACTCAGCCTGGCAGTTGAAAACTGCCTTAGCCTTCATTTTCTGCTTGTTTAGAGTTTCCAGATCAGTGACAGGTAAGACTTAGAACCTTCCCGAGTGTCTTTTCTGGAATATGTGCAGCCCTACATATGTGACTTTCTAGATTTCTAGGAAGGTATTGGAGCTTTTCAAAGATCTGGGCATATAATTTCCAGTTTTTCCTGTTAAGTTTTTTGGTTATACCAAAGTTTCCCCCAACTGATATCCAACATCTTAGGCAACTGCTTTGTTAAACTATTGCCTCTATTTTTGACAAGGTCCCCCAGGGAAAAGTTTTGAATTAGGTGACCACCAAGTCAGGTCAAATAAAGACAGTGTTTTGAGTAGGGTCTTCCAGTGGACCAAACAGGTCAAAAAGTGACAATATATTCTCCAGATACAGGATTTAGAAAGAGTTCTGACTTCATTCTGCTCTCGTGATTCCTAAGTTTGCTGGTTTTCAAAGCTACCACAGAGCTGGGGGTGATGGTGGGAGAGAATAGAAATAGAACATTTAAAAAAATACCACAGAGCTTGCCATTAGAGATTTCCCTGAATTGCTGCAAGGTTTTAGTTCAAGTTCTGAAATAGCTGATTTTGACAATTTTCCCATTGTTCTTTATGGAGGATCTTTGGGCTTCCCTGGTGGCTCAGATCTGCCTGCAGTTCAGGAGACTTGGGTTCAATCCTGTGTTGGGAAGATCCCCTGGTTAAGGGAATGACTACCCACTCCAGTATTCTTGCCTGGGAAATCCCATGGACAGAAGTGCCTGGTGGGCTACAGTCCATGGGGTTGCAAAGTGCTGGACCTGACTGAGCAACTAACACTTTTATTCTTCTGTTGTCACTGATGTCACTCATCTATTGGTTTTATATACCTAGCTATCAGCCCTTTGTATCCTTCCTTGTATCCACACGGGAAGACCAAATATGATTTGGGAGCACGTAGCACTGACAACTATGCTTCCTACCTTCTTGGAGTAAAGTAGGAACATGACTGGGTTCTTGTCCCACTGTGGGAAAAGTGAGATACACCTGTGCTCTTAAGCCCAATCCACACACCGTGCCAATTTACAAACGTATCAGTCCAAGAGTCAATGTGCTTGCATTGGACTATAACATGCATTTCCTGCCACTGAGAAGACTTACTGTCAGGATACCCCCAGCTGAACTGAAGTGTGCTTATTGATGCAGTTGATCTACATTCTGGTACAAACTATTTCACTGATAAGTGAAATAGACTATGGTCCAACATCTTCAGTACCATTGATATGTACTACCTCTAGGTCTGGTCATAAGCCCTCTAGATATCATTCATTCTTCCATACCCTTGGACACTTTGGAAGACAGTCCAGATAGAGTAACTGAGATGGAAGGAGCAGGAATTCTTAAGTCACTGCTTGGAGATGAACCACTCAACCCTCCCTGCTCCAATGAGTGAGTAGAATATTTGTATTAATATTTATAAATATTAATTTGTAATTGATTTTCTGGGATTTAGGGATATTTTAACTGAATCATAGACAGCATATTAAAAAGCAGACATTACTTTGCCAACAAAGGTCCGCCTAGTCAAGGCTATGAGTTTTCCAGTAGTCATATATAGATGTGAGAGTTGGACCATAAAGAAAGCTGAGCTCCAAAGAATTGATGCTTTTGAATCGTGGTGTTGGAAAAGGCTCCTGAGAGTCCCTTGGACTTCAGGGAGATAAAACCAGTCAATCCTCAAGGAAATCAGTCCTGAATACTCACTGGAAGGACTGATGCTGAAACTGAAGCTCCAGTACTTTGGTCTTCTGATGCAAAGAACTGACTCACTGGAAGAGACTCTGATGCTAGGAAGGGTTGAGGGAAGGAGGAGAAGAGGATGACAGAGGATGAGATAGTTGGGTGGCATCACCAACTCGATGGACATGAGTTTGAGTAAGCTCCAAGAGTTGGTGATGAGCAGGGAAGCCTGGTGTGCTGCAGTCCACGGGTCCAAACAGTCGAACGCAACTGAACTGAATCATGTACTGCTCTATACCACCATGGTGTATATACTGTATACATTTCCTAGTATCTTCAGTATATTATCAGTTTTCTATATCTTAGTTGTCTTTGTTAAAAGTTCAGGAAATAAACTGCTTTACCTCTCAAGTAAAGCATCCCTGTTTAGTTTCTCTAGCCTATTTTTATACATTCTAGTTTCAGAATGTGGAACAAGAGCTGCTCAACCCATTTTCCAAGTTCCAGTTAGTTGATACTCAATTTTAACTGTATCAACTTACTGAATAATCCTGGCATTGCCTATTGATTTGTGATGCCTCTGACAACAGGAATTTAGATCACAAGGGTGGTTTTTGGCTCACTCTGTCTTATTGGTTTTTTCATGATGAGGCTGAAACCATTATAGTACTGGTTACTAGGATAGGGCTTGTCCTTTTGAATTCATTTTCAATATAGTTGGTTACTTTTTAAGGTAGTTCATAAAATTTCAATAGAATTTTTATATTCACCACCAGTCCTTCCTGGGATTTTAGATTTTTAATATCTTTTGAGGATAAAGTTTCTATTCAGAATGAATGAATTACTACAGAACTGCTAGAGATAAAGAAGTTCAGGGATTTAGAGCTTAAAGGTCACAGAGTAAGACACTAAGATGGGAGTTAAATGTGGATCCAATTTCAGAACCTTCACTTATTCTAACAAAGCATGTTACTTGCCAGTCTAAAAACTTCCTTTTGAGAAAAAAAAAGGCTTCAGCTGAACTGACTCAATGAGCTTCTCTTGCAGATCCTACTGGGCTTATAGCCTCTCCCAAGATGTAACAGGATTCCAGACTGATGCTCATCTCTCAAAAACACTTTAACAAGGAATTCCTCTTATTATCCTACAGATAGAACAGGCTTCCTCCCAACTAGCGAATAGGGTTTTAGCAACCAAGGCCTGTATTTGAGCTGCCTCTTATTCCAAACCTAAAGCCCACTATTTTAGTAACCTTTACGAAATTGTACGAGATTACACAGTCTAGATTTTGGGGATTCCTCATCTATTTAACACCATTAAAAGTAAGCCTATCATTTCAGTGTGGATGGGGTGTTCTTATGAGAACACTAAGCCAATTCAAGGGTACTGAATTCTGAAATACCATCCATCTCTCAATATCAAAAGGAAACTGCCTTGGAAGAAGTCTGGCTGTCAGTTAGGGGCCCTGCCAACCAGAGGACAGGCTGCAGCTTGACTGACTTATCAAGGCTCTAGATATGCAAATAAGCATATGATGTGGAGCAGGTTAAAGACACCATGTTAGTTGAAACCATTATGCTTTGGAACCTTCAGATCATTTTCTAATTATCATGCAATAGCATCATGACATCACAGGTGTTGACAGGGCTGGCAGGAGACAAGTGGCAGCATCTATTTGTGAGCTGTAAGTTCCACTGGAAACTCCAGTGGGAGTATTGTTGAATACCATGGTTTGAAATCAGATTGTTTTTTCATTTGCTAGAATTCCAGGACCATCCAGAAGGCAAGCAAAGTGGGAAGATGCTGTCTACTACATTCTTGCAGTGTAATAATTGTGTCTGTGTAGCTCAAACCAGTTTTCCATTAAGAATTCTTTTATGGATAGTTGCTGTAAAGCTCCAAGCGGCATCATTTGCTGGAGGCTAAGGAAACATTTCTTCAAGCCACCAGTATGCCTTCTCCAGCATCTTGGCACAGATTCTAACCTTTTTCTCCATTGACTGTTTGGCTGTGTTTGCTAGGCAGGGACACCAGTCCTGAGAGACTGTTTTGAACACTGGGAATTATTCTGAAGGGCCCTGTTCCCCTACCTTGTACTTTTATTACTTTTGGCCTCAGACACATTTTAATCGAGGTAGATGTCACTTCCATACACTTATTCCTATCTTATTCTTATTGGAAGGAAAGCTATGACAAACCTAGGCACTGTATTAAAAAAGCAAAGACACCACTTTGCTGACAAAAGTCCATATAGTCAAGGCTATAGTCTTCAGTATTCATGTACAGATGTGAGAGTTGGACCATAAAGAAGGCAGGGTGCTAAAGAATTGATGCTTTTGAACTATGGTGCTAGAGAAGACTCTTGAGAGTCTCCTGGACAGCAAGGAGATCAAACCAGTCAATCCTAAAGGAAACAACCCTGAATACTTATTAGAAGGACTGATGCTAAAGCTAGAAGCCCCAATATTTGACCATCTGATGTGAACAGCTGACTCAGGGGGAAAGACCCTGAAGCTGGGAAAAACTGAAGGCAGAAGAGGGTGACAGAGGATGAGATGGTTGGATGGCATCATTGATTCAGTGGACATGAACTTGGGCAAACTCTGGGAGACGGTAAGGGACAGGGAGGCCTGGCTTGCTGCAGTCCATGCAGTTGCAAACAGTTGGACACGACCTGGTGACTGAACAACAACAAGCTTTGAACAGCAGGAAGTTACCAGTTATCTTGGATACAATGGTTGCATTTACTTAAATCGGACGACAGTACCTTGAAAGGACTCTGGCTCCCTGAAAAGCCCTTTGCAGTAAGTCATTTTCTCTTTTGCTTACTTTCTATGCAGCCAGCCATGGGTTAGGAGGCAGCTCTGCTGATCCTGGCTGGGCTCATGTTTGGAGGTCAACTCACTTAAGATGAGTCTACAATGGCCTGGGATGGGACAGGAGAACTTCCATCCACAGGGTCTGGTCTCCAGCAGGCTCCTCCTAGCTCAGGCTCATTCTCATGACAGTGGCAGTGGGTGAGGGGTGAACATGCAAGGCCCTTTGAAGCCTAGGTTGGGATGGGCAATTTTTGTCATGTTCTATCTTCCAAATCAAGTCACAAGGTTAACTCAGATTTCAAGGGCAAGAAAATAAGCTCAATTGGAAGAGTGGTGAAATCACCTTGTGAAGGGTATAGACAAAGGATGGAGGACATGATTTGGGTTCTGTATTTTTGGTCAACCACATGGGCTAAAATCCTTAAGTGAAACCTTGATGAGAAAATAACAATGAATTCATATGATGTCAGCTCATCCATTCACTAAATTGAACACTATAAATGTAACAGAGAGGCACTGCACTTCTGAATGTGAGGATACAGGAAGTCCAGTCACCTATGGAGTCTTCTTTCCAAAAAATGTTTAAACCCACAGCATCAACTATAGATTTGCAGTAACTATGAGGGAAAGAACAAGTTAAACACTGAAAAAGTTTGCCAAGTTGAGAACATAGGACATTGTCCAGGACAAGTGATCTCATTTCTCAATATATCAATGACATGGGAGATGAGGAATAAATTTAAGTAGTCTAAATGCTAAGAGACATGCCATAGGCAAGCCCTTCATATTCTGTTTAGAATCACCCATCTCCTAGACCCTCAGCCAGGCACTGGTTGATGCCATGTTGACCTGTACCTTAGGCTGCTTCATACCTGGAACTTCTGGCTCCTTCCAGTGATGGTGAGCTCACAGGAAGTGCTACACTGCATGGATGAAATTTTTTTCTCTCTGGTTGTCAAATAGGCTAACTAACCATTCAGAAGAGTGGGAGAGTTTATTCCTTAGGAGAAATTCTGACCAATGACTGCTAAGAGATAGAAAAAATTTTTTCTCTCCCTTGCCATACTGTCTGTCTATGACTCATGAGACCCAGCAATCAGCTGTCATCTTTGTGAAGCAGTAGCCAGCTTAGCCTTCATCCATGAATTTATATGTATTTCTCATTCTTCCCTTTCTTACATTCCTTTTCCTCTCATTGTTGCTACTTCAGTTGCGCCTCTTAAGCTTTAGCAATAAATGTTTGCCTCAGTTCTATTTTCTGGGGAACTTGGATTTGGGTTAAGACATATGACCCAAATGCATTAGTCAGCTTGCTTGGAGCTCAGTTTGAATAAACCAGCTCTAGGACACTTGAGGTGGGCGGTGAAGCTTGACTGTTAGATATTAAAAGGACTGTTGACTTTGTTAGATGTCTTTTGTGATCACAAGGAGAGACCTTATCAGTATTTGTGGGTAAAGGATACGCCTAGTATTTGCTTTGAAAGAATTCTGGTGAAGTACAATAAAGCAAATCACCTAGGGGGATAATAAAACAAGAACAGAAAAAATGTTGAGTTGCCGAAGTTGAATAATGGGAACGTGGTTCATTATACCACCTCTGTGTGTGCATTTTAAAAGTTTTCTATCAACTTTAACTCCTGTTTTCTACTTTATCCAATATTTGAGTCCTGTGAAATTCTAGTTCTTGTTCTGTAGATTCACTGAAAGCTGTCAGTTGACTGACTTAACGCTTGTTACACTATCTAGTCGTGGGGTTTTGCTTTATTCTATGAGTGCTTTCAAAATGAGCTTGGCAATCATTCGGGGAAATCTATTATTTCAGCTTTTTGAGATTTTTACAATATGTTTATAGCTTTTCTACCCTCCATTATCTTCTTATATTTTCAATGTATCCTTCCTGCTTTCCTTCTGGAAGAGTTCCTCAATCGGATCTTCCAACTCATGAGTTTGTTTTTCAGCTGTATCTAGTCTCCCACTTCTATTACATTCTGTTAACTCATACTTTTCATTCTTACATTTAAAAATTTTTGCTATTTTTTTAAATGGAAATATCTTAAGTATATTTGTTATACTTCACACTCTCATTCTAAGTGTTCTGCTATTTCTGCTTCCAATGGTACATAATGTTCTGTTTTCCTTTTTTAGGTCATTGTAGTCCTCTAGTATCTTGTTTTGGCCTGTGAAGGTATCCAGCTCCCTCTGAGGAAAATGATTTATCTAGTAATGTCATATTAGGTAGAGATCAAAGGCAAGATTCTCACTTGTTTCAGCATTGGTAAGTTCACTGACAGGGGAGAAAAGGGTCAAGGACTTTCTGCGAGTGCATGCTCAGTCATGTCTGACTCCTTGCAACCCCATGGACTGTAACCCGCCTAGGCTCCTCTGTCCATGGGATTTCCCAGGAAAGAATACCGGAGGGGGTTGCCATTTCCTCCTCAGGGGATCTTCCCAGCCCACGGGTCAAACCTGTGTCTCCTGCATTGGCAGGTGGATTCTTTACCACTGAGCCACCTGGGAAACCTGTAAGGACATTCTGTAGTTTCCAGGAAAACAACAGGTCAGGGTTTCCCTCCCAGGAGAAGCAGCCGTGGGAGGAAGCCGACTCTCTGGACTGGAATCCGCCAGCTCCACAATGGGACAAGATGAAACACTGAGTGCCTGAAACTGATCAGCTGCCACAAGCATTCGTTGACCTGCTAGGGCTCTCCTGCTTGCCTGATTTTACCAAGTGAATGTCTGCATTAACCCTTGTTCTTTTGCCACTGATTTTTCTGCCAGGCAATAATCAGCAATGATCTCAAACCAGTCATACGGAAAAGGCAAGTGCAGAACTGAAGCCACTTTTCTCTAATACTCACAGCTCTAAAACTGCCCTTTGTCTCAGATCACAGCTTCTATATCCATGGGGGCCGTATGAACAAACTCATCCAGGCAGTTCTCATTTATGCTTGTTCCCTGTGTTGCCACCTTTCTACAATTATTAGTGTCCTTTTGACTCTCAGGCATCCTGTTTGGACAATTACATGGATATTGTGGCAACCATGGAGATCTCATCACTCAGATCTCCTTCAGAGGCATAGCCAGCTTTGAGGAGTGCAGTTGGCTCACAGCCTCCAGTTAGAGCTGCTTTGGAATCTGCTACAGCATCAGAATCAAGGACACTCTTCACCCAGGGAGTTCCCAACCAATGAGTTAGCTGGGCATGGCAGGGCACTAGTGTCTGTCTAGTTCTGCCAGATGAGGACACTCCTGTGGGCAGCCTTTGTGCCAGAGGTCCCTGTGATGCTGGCTGAGGCTTTCTTAGAGCCACACTGACTTCTGGGTGTCTTCCTGCCAGACCTGAATTGACCTAGTCATCTCCATCTATAGCCCATACAGAAGGTCAAGCCCCACCACCTTTCAGTCTCCCCAGAGTCTCTCACAGTCGTTATTCCATACGTTTGCTTCTATATAGTTCCTCCAGGGTTGATGGCTGAGTGAGGCAGAAGCCACTTCTGGTTTATTGTCTTAGCAAGAAATCTCAGGCTGGGGGTGGAGAGGGGGGGCAGGGGTATTTTCAGTGCTCACGGTCTCAGCCTCATTCAGGTAGGAGCTGTGCAAGCTTTAAAATTAGATTTGTATTTCACCTTATTCCTCCAGTGGTTGCTAGAACCACTCTTTGGAGGGTATTACCCAGATGTTGTCATAGGTTACTAGGTCATGTAAGAGTGCTCACTCCTAGAGCTGTGGTTTCAAGTCAGCTGAGTTCCTCAGCCTCCCCACAGACAGCTGAAACCAGTTAGGTCACAGTATGATGTTATTGGATCTAACATAAGTTGAGTAGAGGAATCCAGAATTCCCAGTTACATTACTCTGATCATTTACCCTAGAAGAAACAGACTAAATGATACAGAGGAACAGATTAGTGAGCTGGGGACAGAGTAGTAGAAGTCATTGACACTGAAAAGAAATTAGGACAGTTTAAGAAAACTCAGACATCAAGTGCACTAGTATTTGCATTATAGAAATCCCAGAAGGAGAAGAAAGGGGCTGAGAACATATGAAGACATAAAGAGGAACACACCAAGACATTGTAACTACAAAGTCAGAGAATATTAAAAGCAGCAAGGGAAAAGTAATGAGTAACATAAGGGAAGCCTTATAAGGCTATGAGCTGATTTATCCTATTTTAAAAATAGCTGTTTCTTAATACCAGCTTTATCCATCATAATGTGTGTGTGTGGGGGGCTCATTTGTTAGGTGGTGTCCGATTCTTTGCAACCTTGTACACTGTAGCCCACCAGGCTCCTCTATCCATGGGATTCTCTAGGCAATACTGGAGTGGATTGCCATTTTTTTCCCTCCAGGGAATCTTCCCAACCAAGGGATCAAACTCACATCTCCTACATGGCAGGCAGATTCTTTACCACTGAACCATCTGGGAAGTCCCATCCATCTGTTTCTCATGATAAGATCTTAGATAACTTGATTTTGAACATACGTCAAGTACATTATTCATGAATGAGGCAATTGGGGGAACCAGAAGGTAGAGAATGCTCATCTGGTACACTGGGGAGCTTATCCCAGATCTAAGTGACTAGGTAGTTATACAGCAGGGACAAAGCTTAGCACAACAGACCATAGCAAGGGAGGGACGTTTCAGTACCCTCAGAGAAAACTCAGATTTTCTAGGCTCTCATCTGGATTTGGCCAATGGGAACTGAGAGATTGAAAGGCAGGTGGACAGGAGACACTGGGGTATTTTTCCCACTTCTGAGTCTCCAGCATTTCGAGTCCGACCCTCTTTTCTCCCCATTTCCTCCTACATCCCTGGCATAACTCAGGGCTCTGTGCAGTCTCTGCCGCTGTAGTCTTGACACTGCTTCTTCCCCCACCTCAACCCTTTAGCCCTAAGGCTAGAAGCGGCTACGTGCTGTTAGTCTGGATTTTGTCACTATTTCTCATTTGGCTTCCAGCTTTTAATACTTTTGTAGCTTGCTGCCCACATTGAATTCCTGCTATTGAACTACTTGACTCCAGTTTCCTGAGTGGACCCAGATGATTAACAGCTGATTTATTTCAAGAATAAGCCATTACATTACCATCTCTTTCAGCTGGCACAGGTTAATGTTGAGGGCATGGGATTATTTAGAGGTATCTTAATACATGAGCCATTAATCATAAGTAGCAAGTAATATATCTAGAAGACAATAGCTACAAATCAGTTTGCTCATAAATTAGGTGTGCCAACAAACAAGCGTTTCTCTCTTACAAGGTGCTCCTCAGCACAGAGGTTTCAACAGACCAAAGTCAGCTTGCATAAGCACAGGATCCTTACATATCAAGCAGATAATGGTAACTTTCTCAAGTCTTCAAAAATGCTTGTTTTTTAAATCTAGTTTCATATCTATTTTGGAGATAAAACTTTAATTGTCAAGCTGTAAATATTGACTGATCCCCATGCTACCCCCAGCGGTTTAGGCTCTAATACAATTGGCTAGCCGTCCTCCAGCCTGGGAAGTTGTACTTCAGAAGGCTGTGGTGTTAACTCTAGACACTGTGTCTATTCTAACCACCCTTTCAAGGAGCCTCAAATATCTGCCATTTATCTGTTATAAATGCCCTTAACTTTCAATCTTAACTCAAGTTGATCCATTCCTTCAACCTTTCTACCTGTTAACTCTTCTGTACCCCACCCTACTCCAAGGTGCACAACAGTGGACAGGAAATCAAAAATTCTGGCATGGGCATTTCTAGAATGCTCTGGTGTTTGTCTTTGCTCTAGACTAGATCTGAAAGTGTTTGAGACACTGATGCTTACTTTGAAGGGCAGAGCTTCTGTCTTGACCCCTAGTTCCAAGTCATACTATCTGCTTAACTAGAAGGAAGGGTATCATTGGGGAGGGAGTCTTTAACATGATCATTTTCATAAGGAGAAGCACAAGAGGCAAATCTTATTAGTTTACCCTAACAAATCATGGCAACTTCTAATATGACCTTGCAGGCCATTTCTTGAATCTGTTTTTCTACCACTCAAGCTTAGGATAGTTTTTCTTTGAAAGAATATTCCTAGGAATACACATGTTTGGGTACCTTTGCCTACTCTATTTTTACCAGTAAGAGACTTTACACTGGGCTTAGTCAAGCCCTGAAGTCTCTCTCTGGAATTATCGAGGAAACAGCTCACCCAGTTTTTCTCCTTCCTTCTCCTTTTAGTTTCCTGGAGTAAGTCCCTTGGTTCTGTCAGCTCAAGCCAAATGCCAAGTTTAGAGGGTCCCATGGAAACTGGTTTTTATTCCAATCCCAAAGACAGGCAGTGCCAAAGAATGTTCAAACTACCACACAATCACACTCATTTCACATGCTAGCAAGGTAATGCTCAAAATTCTTTAAGCTAGGCTTCAGCAGTACATGAACTGAGAACTTCCAGATGTACAAGCTGGATTTAGGAAAGGCAGAGGAACCAGAGATCAAATTGCCAACATTCATTTGATCATAGAGAAAATAAGAATTCCAGAACATCTACTTCTGCTTCATTGACTATGATAAAGTTTTTGACTTTGACTTGTGTGGATCACCACAAACTGTGGAAAATTTTTAAAGAGACAGACCACCTTACCTGTCTCCTGAGAAAACTGTATGCAGGTCAAGAAGCAACAGTTAGAACCAGACATGAAACGGACCGGTTCAAAATTGGGAAAGGAATATTGTCGGGAGCCACGTTAGGCATTACTGACAAAATGGAGGCACGCCCCCAACCCCCTCTCCTCATCCCACAGACACGGTCTTGGGATGAAGGAGTTAGGTCTTGTGATTCTGACTTATTCTTTCCTTTCTTTGGTTGAGTTGGCTAGAAAGAATGTTAAGGTGCTTATTGTTCTTGAGAGAAGCATGAGAAAGCACAAAGCCTTCTGCAGTTGTGCTCAGAAAATAATCTATAAAGTAACCATTGACATTTGTTCAAGGATCTTTACAAAGAATGTTCCAGGATGAGCATGTAGGCTGCAGCTTGAGGCCATGGGAAAGATTGTTATCCAAGACCTGTTTGTGAGGGGAATGTTTATATGGCAAAGGAAGTTTGCTGAGCTTAGGGTTTAGGAATAATTTAGAATAGCTAGAAGCCTTTATGGGAAATAGATGGGGAAACAGTGTCAGACTTTATTTTTTGGGGCTCCAAAATCACTGCAGATAGTGGTTGCAGCCATGAAATTAAAAGACGCTTACTCCTTGGAAGGAAAGCTATGACCAACCTACATAGCATATTCAAAAGCAGAGGCATTGCTTTGCCAACAAAGGTCCGTCTAGTCAAGGCTATGGTTTTTCCTGTGGTCATGTATGGATGTGAGAGTTGGACTGTGAATTGATGCTTTTGAACTGTGGTGTTGGAGAAGACTCTTGAGAGTCCCTTGGACTGCAAGGAGATCCAACCAGTCCATTCTGAAGGAGATCAGCCCTGGGATTTCTTTGGAGGGAATGATGCTGAAGCTGAAACTCCAGTACTCTGGCCACCTCATGCGAAGAGCTGACTCACTGGAAAAAGACTCTGATGCTGGGAGGGATTGGGGGCAGGAGGAGAAGGGGACGACAGAGGATGAGATGGCTGGATGGCATCACTGACTCGATGGACGTGAGTCTGAGTGAACTCCGGGAGTTGGTGATGGACAGAGAGGCCTGGCGTGCTGCGATTCATGGGGTCGCAAAGAGTCGGACACGACTGAGCGACTGAACTGAACTGAACTGAGAAGCCTTTTTAGGACATAGTGAGCTTAGGATACTAGGGGCAAGCAGGATTTTAAAAGATAAGAAATAAACTGAGGGATGTGGTATGCAGCCCAGACATAAGCATGAGTTACAATGTAACTCTGGTTGAAGGGCAACAATGATTTATAGAGACAATAAATCTGGGTGAGGGGGAGCTGAAAATGTAAAACCTCTGACCTAAGCTTTTGTCAAAGTATAAAAGAAGTCCTGATGCTTGAAATAAACATGCAGTCCCACACCTTGAGTCAGAGGCTGCATCCTTCTCTGCCGACACCGCTCATCTCTTCAGGCTGATTCCCTGGCTGCTGGAGCTGGACTCCAGGAGAGTATGTCAAGGCTTTATATCGTCACCCTGCTTATTTAACTAATATACAGAGTACAACATGTGAAATGCTGGATTGGATGAAGCACAAGCTGGAATCAAGATTGCTGGGAGAAATAAACAACCTCAGATATGCAGATGATACCACTCTAATGGGAGAAAGTGATGAGGAACTAAAGAGCTTCTTGATGAGGGTGAAAGAAGAAAGTGAAAAGGCTGGCTTAAAACATTCAAAAACAAGATCATGGCATTTTGGCCCATCACTTCATGGCAAATAGAAGGGAAAAAGAAACAATGACAGATTTCCTTGGGCTCAAAAGTCACTGCAGACAGTGACTACAACCTTGAAATTAAAAGACACTTGCTCCTTGGAAGAAAAGCTAGACAGTGTATTAAAGACAAACCTAGACAGTGTATTAAAAAGCAGAGACATCATTTTGCCACAAAATGTCCATATAGTCAAAGCTATAGTTTTTCTAGTAGTCATGTATGAATGTGAGAGTTGGACCATAAAGAAGGCTGAGCACTGAAGAGTTGATGCTTTTGCATTGTGGTGCTGGAGAAGACTCGAGAGTACTTTGGGCTGCAAGGAGATCAAACCAGTCAATCCTAAAGGAATTCAACCCTGAATATTCATTGGAAGGACTGATGCTGAAGCTCCAATACTTTGGGCACCTGATGCAGAGAGTCAACACATTGGAAAAGACCTTGATGCTGGGAAAGATTGAAGACAGGAGGAGAAGGGGGTGACAGGGGTTGAGATGGTTAGATAGCATCACCAACTCAATGGACACGAATCTAAGCAAGCTCCAGGAGATAGTGAAGGACAAGGAAGCCTGGCATGCTGCAATCCATGAAATCAAAGAGTAGTGTCTGAACACCTGATGCTCTCTGGGGGTCTGTGTGCCCCTGAAACCCAGGGCATTCCCTCTTGCTTCTCTAGGAGACCTTCACTGCCTCAAATTCATAAAGCAATACTAGATCTTTGGCTAGTAACCGACGGTGAGACTTGTTTCCCAAAGTGAATTGATTGGAACCACGATTGCTGCCTGTTATTAAGAACTACAGGTAAGACAATAACCTGGAAATTGAGTCAGTCTACATCTCCAAGACAAGTTCCCTGGATAACCATGGACAACAATGAACAGAACTCCAAAGTTTATCCCTTGCTTTGAATACATCCCTGGGCTCCCAGCTGATATCCAAGTATCTACATGACATGTCCATATGGGTGCCATGATAGGCATCTCAGGTTTAACATGCAAACCACTTGGATTTGCCCAAAACTTTTATTCTAAGCTTTTGCATATTACTGTCAGCTCGAAAACTACATGTCAAGACCAGAAGGCAGGGATCGTTCTCAATTCCTTACCCATCATTCTCTACACAGAAATGAGCAGATCTTGATGATGGGTCCTAAGTGATATTCTGAAATTCACCCAACTCTTCCATTTCTACTGCATCATCTTAGTCCCAGCAACACTTCATCTGCTTCTCTATGAGCAGATGGCAGGGGCCAATAGTGTAGGCAAAGTGATCCAAAAAGAGAATCATTCATGTTCCCCTGAGAGGGATTTTCCTAGAGGCTTTCCAAGATGAAGCCCACCTTCCTTTCAGGATTCTTCACAGTAGCTCCTGCTTCTGTTTCTCCCCTTCAGTCATTAAGTTTTAGCCACACTGCTTCCCTTCAATCCTTCAAGCATGCCGAAGTGCTTCTGCCTCAGGGTTTTTATTTCCCATGTTCTCCATCTCATGTGACTATGCTAGAGCACCTATGAGCGTAAGATCCAGGAATTTAAGATGGAATGAATGGAAGGGTCATCTCGGAAGAATTCCTGACCACTTTATCACTGCCCTCCACAGTTCCTGCCAAATGTTATCTTTCCCTCTTTTTCTGCCTGTCATTCTCAGGATAGTTGTTCCTTGAAGGAATAGTCATAGGTTACCCATGCTTGGGTAACTGTGCTTTCCTGTTCATCTTAACTAGTAAGAAATGTATCACTAACCAAAGGCAGCTTGTTTGACTCTTACTCATCTCTATGAAAGCACAAGATCCTGTACCCGTGGACCTCATCTGATTAGGTTAGTAGGAGTTAGGCAAAGAAGTAGGCTGGAAGATCTTCAAGTAAGAACTTGCTGTTGAGTTGTAGAGAGTATTAATACAGCCAACAGCCTCCATCTGCAGCTCTTGGGATCCACCCCAGCATGAGGTAAGGCTACAGTCTTGAGTATGGAGCACAGCCAGGGACTAGGACAGTTGAGGGACTCCTACCTGCGGGTGTTCTTTGCACCAGATCTTCTGGAGATTGCCAAGGCTCTCTTGGGGCTGCACTGTGGTCTGAGTTGTTCCTGCTCAGTTTTTCATCCTTCCCTTCTCCTTTCACAGGTGCCAGATCAGCGTTACCTGAAGGCTGAAGCTGGTCTATGCCTGCCCCCTTTCCCCTTTGTCTTTCATAGGTATTGATCAACTGTAAGTTTTATACTTCCAAGTCTGCTTGGCAACAACTATTTTCCAAAGGACCCAGCATAGTTGATAAGAACAGCTTGAGACACTAAGCGGTTGAGGACTGAGACACCTTACTGACCCAATCGCCAAGACAACCGAATGCCAGCTGCTTGTGTGGCATGACTAGCCCCTCACACGGTGACAGGCCAATGGGTGGAAATGTTGCCAACAGTGACTCGACAGAAGGCTCCTATGCAGGGGGAGTTCTCTGGCCAAGGCAGTGATTCAGGCCTTAAAGTACAGGGAAAATGAAACTGGCTCCTTACTTCACTGTGTGTAAGGGATGCTCTACTGCAGAAGGATGAGGTAACAGGCATTTCCATGATCAGGACCCAAGAAAACCAGAGGGTCTTTTTGGTAAAAGACCCCTATCTTTTAAGAAACACTTATCTCCTTTGGGAGAGCAGATACAGCTGAGAAGCAAATTTAGAATCTGAGATTCATCAAGCTTAAAAGATGGTTGACAATACAATATTGTAAAGTAATTAACCTCCAATTAAAATAAATTTATATTAAAAAAAAAAAAAAGGTTGAGTGCTGTCAAGGCAGTGTCTGCTACAGTATCAGAGCCCTGGGTGGAAAAGCTTAAGGGACTGTGAAACATGGGCCAGGGAACATCCGGGTATATGCTCTCAAGGACTGTGATTCTCCAATAGCCCTGAACCCACACCCTCAGAGCCTATGGAGGTGATTCAGCTCTATTAGGAGGTAGCCATCCCACAGGTAGGAAGACACTGCAAAGGCTTCCACTCCACACTAATTCCCCCACCAGGAGACATCCTTTCTTGGATGCCAGGCTTAAAACTAGGATTAAATCTCAGCATACCCAAGCTTCATCAATCTCAGGATGTACTGGGCCTGGAGGAAAGCATTTATACCCCCAGAACTAGAAAACAAGCACCATTCAGGAGGTTTGAGGAACTTTTCTCTGGCTGGATTTTGAGAATGCTTTTTCAAAGGGCCAGAATGTAAAGCTTAGGAGCAATGTCAGGATACTAGATTTAAACCCTGGCAAGGACCCTGCAGCATAGGGCAAACTTGTATCTTAGAATCGGCCATCTCGAAGAGGCATCTAAGCCATCTGAGGTGCCTTTTTCTAGCCTTCTAAATTGGCACAAAGGAGGAGGCACTAAACAGCTTGGGGAGGTGAGTATACTGGAATGGCTGAACTATGCAAGGCCAGCAGATATTCTGTTCCATGAAAGGATACATTGATCATCATTAATCAGGGCCAACATTGGAGTGATAAGGACTCCATATCACTAAGTTCACTGGCATGTCTCCTACAGACAAGCCTGTTGATAGGACAGGCAGTCCCAAAGCTGGGTTCATTAACAGTTTTAAACATGGTGGACTCAAAAACAGTAAATGCTCATTTAACCAGCAGAAGTCACTATATCAGCTAGAACGGTGGAAGGGTGGCCAAAAGGGTAGCTTGTCCCACAGAAAGGTCAGAGGTGATTAAGTCTCTGGGGCAAAACAGAATGGCAGCTCCGAACAGATGCTGCTGAATTTACACACAGGCATGCATGAAAAGGAGACTCAGGGAAGTTGCCTCAATGTTACAGTGTCTTAGCCACTTCCCAGATATGAACGGTTTTTAAACCTGTAATCTGTTGACTAAAAAAGTAGCCAGGTTCGTGGCATACTGCATCAAGTATATCTCTGGTTCTTCTCCAAAGATACCAACTGGGCAGTTACTAATGTCCAGACATTAAATTTTACTTGGACACAAGGTCCAAGCTGACATCAAGACCTCAAAACCAAAAGTCTCATAAGAACTTTGAGTATGAGCCTAAGGGGTCCAGATAATAAATGGAGTTATGGTCAGAGTATGAGGTTCAGTGGGTCTGCTGGGTCCATACACTCACTCAGAGCTCATCTTTTGTCTCTTGAGTGTGTAGTTGGCAGAACAGTTGAAATAACGCACACATGGGCTTCTTGGACCAAAGATTAACTTGCTGTCAGAGCAGGAAATGCCAAGTGGGAGTTTCTGAAGCTAGCTAATCCCTGGCCAAGAGTGAATAAAATCACATTTTGGAGTAGCAGGTTGGCACGTGTTAGTACCAGCCTTAAAGATGAAGGCTTCAGGGCTGGTGCTGTCTGTTACAGCATCATTTAACTCAGTCTGGACTGTATAGAACTGCGATGGGTTCAATGACTATAAACTCAGCCTAGTAGTTAGTCCTACGTGCTATCATTCCAGAGGAGATGTCTTTGGTAGGGCAGATTAATTAGACTTCTGACATATGGTATGTGGTCAATTTTAAGGTGAAATTCTTTTCCATCTCCATCACAAGAGAGGGTCAGAGCCAGTTTGAATTCATGTGGAATTTTTAATATACAATTAGAGATTTGCCCCCAGGGCTGTGGTACCTTTCAGGCTCTGTCATAATCTATGCAGGATGCTTAGGCCATCTGGACATCTTAGAACATGCATCTATTATAGAGTCACACTGATTGTACAGTGTAGGAAATGGATAATACACTGGAAGCCTTGGTAAGATATGTGCCCCTTAGAGGATGGAAGTTATTCCCCGATGAAGATTTAGGGACCTGCCCCTTCAGGAAAAGTTGAGGTCAGGGCTGGGAATAATGTGACCACCTCTAGAATAAGACACAAGTTGTGTTAGACATAAGTGTTTCCTTCACTGCTACAACACCATGTAGGATTTTTTAGGTTCCAGAAAAATACTAAACATAGGAATATTGCTTTAGCCCATACAATAGAATGTTAACTCTGACATGAACCCAGGACAGGAAAAGATGCTGTAGTATATCTAGGCTCTGATACAGCACCCCTGCCTCATGGGCCATACAATCCAGTGAGGTGATGGGTAAGTCTGTTACCTTAAATTGTGGTAACATTTTCACAAGTGTTTGCATGTGTCTAGGATCAGGTCATACAGACATAAGTAACTGCCTATCAGTTTGTAATAGGGGATTATGAACTGAATTGTCCATGAGAACTTAATATAAAATTAAGTCAAGCCCCAGAGGGAAAAACAAAACAGGGTCTCCTAGGGCTAACAAGTCCAGTCATGTCATCTGATGCAGACAACCATATGCTATAAGAAGTGGTTTCAATATTCCTGTGTTTAGTATATATTTCTGGAACCTAAAAACAAATCCTACATGGTGTTGTAGCAATAAAGGAAACACATCTTGTGTCTAACACTTGTGTCTTAACCTGGAGGTGGTCACATTATTCCCAGCCAGAAGGCTACCAGCCTCTGGTGTAGAGGAAACCATACCCACATGATACCAAGTAGGCATCTATCTGGGGTCAATTAGCACTAGACCAAATTCATCCAGGCTCAGGACCTATCCATTAAAAGATGAAGATGGTATGTCCAGAATTGAATCCAAACATCAGAGGGCACGAGGTGCCAAAGGCAGGTGGCCCAGATTCTCCTTGTCACCCATGCCAATTGTCTGAGGACCCGTCAAGCTCACACCTATGATGTACTGAGGTCTACTATGACCAGTTGAAGGAAGAAAGAATTTAAGTCTGATAATGGATGGGTTGGTCCAGTGTGTCTTCAAGCTGAAGAGGATGGACACACTCAGTGGTGGCTTTGAAGTACAGGGGTTCACAGAAGACCCAGGAAAAAGCAAAGTGATCCTGAAAAGGAGCAAAGCAGGAGGCACCTGATTTCAGGCCATACGGTAGAGCTGTAGTATCGAAACAATATGGAACTGACGTGAAAGGCACAGGCCAGTTAAACAATTGAGGGACAGAAATAAAAGCATGCACTTATGCTCAAGAATACTCAGTGGAGAAAAGGTAGTCTCAATAAGTGAGCTAGGAAAGTTAGTCAATCTTTTTATACACACAGTCTCACACTATTCACAAACATTCAAAGGTTTAAGTGTAAAACCAGAAGCCAAAAAAACTCTTCAGAAAACAAGAACAAATCTCCTTGCCATGGGTTTTGGCAATGATTTTTGGGATAAGATACCTAAGGTATAAGAAATAAAGAAATGAGTGGGACTAGAAACTAGAAGCCTCAGCACAGCAAAAGAAATGATGGAAGTGACAAGAACCTACATAATGGGGAGAAAACATTTGCAAGGGGTTAATATCCCAAATATAAAACTCATACAAAATAAATTCCATTTTTAAATGGGCAAAGACATAGACACTTTTCCCCATAAAGATATGAGAATCACCAGCAGGTACCAAAGAAGTTACTCAATATCATTAATCACTAGAGAAATGCAAGTCAAAATCACTGGGAGATCATAGCCTCTCACATGTGTCAGAATGGTTATCAATGAGATAACAAGTGCCAGCAAGGATGTGGAGATTATAATCCCACCAACAGTGCACACAAACTGGTACAGCCACTGTGGAAGATAAGGAGGTTCCCTCAAAAAATTAGGGCTAGAAATGCAGCAGTGAGGGAAAATCTCCCTGGTTGGTGTGTCTTTGAGGAGCACACAGTGGAAAGAAAAGCAACCTGAAGTAAGGATATACACAGATTTTCAGGCAACAGCAGGCAACCTGGTCAGCAGTCTGGAAGAAAGACTGAAGGATCAGAGGCTAGGTGGTCTGGGGTAGATGCAAGCAGAAGACCATTTGGGAGTAGGCACAGGTGTAAAGTCATGGCCCACGCTAACGCCTATCAGTGGAGAAGGCGATGGCACCCCACTCCAGTACTCTTGCCTGGAGAATCCTATGGACAGAGGAACCTGGTGGGCTGCAGTCCACGAGGTCGCGAAGAGTCAGACACAACTCAGCGACTTCACTTTCACTTTCATGCATTGGAGAAGGAAATAGCAACCCTCTCCAGTGTTCTTGCCTGGAGAATCCCAGGGACGGCGGAGCCTGGTGGGCTGCCGTCTATGGGGTCGCACAGAGTCAGACACGACTGAAGTGACTTAGCAGCAGCAGCAACGCCTATCAGAACGCATTCAACGTGGTATTAGCATTTAACTGAGTTGACAAAATAATTTGAATAGTTGGTGTCAGTCAGCTTCATTGGTCATCTAAATGCCATCACAGTCAAATACATAGACTGGGCAGCAGAGATAGCAGCTATGCAAGAACCCAAAAGCACGGTTTCCCATGCACCAAGGTTGATTTAGGTACCACCACCTATGAATGTCTGACCTGCCATCAATGGAGGCCAACCAAGCCTGATTTAGCCTATTCATGGAGGCCTAACAATCACTTGGTAGAAATTCCTTTACACCCCCTTCCATCCCAGAGGGGCCAACAATGAATTCTTAGAGGTTGACACTAACTTTGGATATGTGTTTACTCATTTTGTTCAGAGCCCCAGCCAACATTCTTCCTCCAGGGACCTACACAATGTCTGATCCCCAGTCATGGAATCCCACACAACACGACATCTGACCAGAGGCTCTTCTCCACAGTGACGGTGTGGGAGACAGCCCTGACGGTGTGGCCCGCTGGTGTCACAGAACACCATCCAGAGGCTGCCAACTGAAGGCACAGCCAATAAGTCAGGTCAGAGGCGTTACTTTGCCATGATGGCAAGGCATCACTAACGATGCATCTTTGTGCCCCAGTAAGAAGGTATCATGGGCCTGGGAACCAAGGGTGCCAAGCAGAAGTGGTCCCCCTTACTTTCACTACCTGTGACCCACCAGAGGACTTTGTGGGTCCACAGGCCTGTCTTGGAAGTGTTAAAAGCCATCGTCCCAAGGGATTTCATTTTTGCAAGGGTTCCAGTGAAGCACAAGCTACAGATGTTTCTAGGACACTTTGGACTTCCTGTGTCTAGATACCAGCAGTGAAAAGAGAAGACACTCAATTCATAGGAGGTGGCATGGTCCTCGTTACGTAGTGGGGGCAGGCAGAAAAGTGTGGAACTCTTGTGGTTCATTTGGGCACCTTTCGGTTCTGCCTTGACCAACAGTGACTAACAGCCACTCAAGCCCAAGTAGTATTCGATCAAGGGCTCCGACTCCTTAGGAACTCAGGTTTGGGTCATATCACTAAGCAAGCCATGAAGACCAACAGGGGTGACCTCTGAGGGCAGAGAGAATGAGTATAACAGTGAATACCAGCTGTGACTCAGAAGTCCACTGCAGCAATGGGCTGCATCCCATTTGACTGCATTGACCCCATTGACCCAATGACTGCATCAGTCATCCCACTAGTGTTTCTATGTCTTCATCCAGTAGGAGACGCACACTGGAGTGCTGGAAGACCCTGAACATGCATGTTCCTTGAACACGCATGGAGAACTACATTCATAGGGCACGAGGGTGGACTGCAACAGCCATAGAGGCATGCCATCCAAATTCCCCCTTAAGAAGGGACTTCATACCTGTGAGGAGTGAAGTTAACTAACCGATTCCAGCTCCAACATCGTAGGGATCCACCACAGCATTTGAGCTGAAGCCACCCTCTGAGTACTTCATTAGAATGGCAGAGGTCCAGGGTTTGGCCGTCTCTGTTCATTGGAGGATCTCGTCCCATGGGGCATTTGAACTGTTGCTTTAGACTGAGCTGTGGTCTGAGCCTTCCTGTGTATTTAAGAATCAGACTTAAATTTGTAGCCTGAAGGCTTTTCTCTGCATACTTCTGGCTCCCTTTAACATTAGCCCAGTAAATCTCTTGTACTTTCAATTCCTGAGGATTCAACCAACATATCTCATGTACACCCCAGTACTGTTGGACAGTGCCTGGCACATTGTAGGTATTCAGATATTTAAGTGGTACTTGGTGCTAAGATAGAAAGGCAGGGCTTCTCCAGCTCTCACTTTGTAAGATGTTTTAGAAAGGGTGAGGAGAAGGCTACTCAAGTTGTCAAAGCTGGATGCAAATATTGAGTATAAGTTTGTACTGAGTATTTCAGAAACTGGAAGATGAGTCGGACCTGCATGAGTATTACTGGAAACTCGTTTTGCCTCAATAAATGAAAAAGGGGGAATAAGGAACAAAGGAGCAACATTCTCAGTGACCATTCCAATCCCTGAAATTTTAGGGAAATGATGGCCAAGAAAACTGTTGCGAGTTATGTCTAACTCAAGGATGCCCATTTTTGTCACCATCTGAATCTAGGGAAACCCAAGTTATAGGCACATCTTTGACCTCTTCAAGACATTCCACTGGCACACGACAGCACCTAGACAAGAACTGAGTAGGCTGCCTCTGACATAAGTGTGCCTCTCGAGTTCTACTTCTAATCCCTCTGGACATGGATTTCCTAGTCAGCTGTAGGAGTAGAGTTTTACTTCATCTTATAGTTCCTACTTGTCTCTATGGCTCCAATATATTTCCTCTGAGGGTCCCCTCTGCCCTTGGTTTCCCCTGAACCAAGTCACCATCATTTAAACTAGCACCTGACTAAGTCAGTTCCGGCCCGAGAGGGAAATGGAGGTATCATTTTAGGGGGCCCTTGAGAAGCAGGAGACAGTTGTTGACACGTTAAAATACTGAATTACTGTATAAATACAGGCTCAATAGTGCCTCAGCTTTGTTTTAGAAAGTTCTCTAGAACCTGGACACTGTCACATTAGTTCAAGTTCATGCCAAGTAGGGGATTTCAGCAAAACCAAGATGTACTGACTTAAGAAGTTTTAGCTCTTGCTAACAAGACTTTAAGGAAGATGAGAGCTGGAGCATTACATCTCGTAGGACCAACCCTGCACGTCTGATCATAACTTGTTCCATCACTACTACACTCGCCCTTCTTTGGCACTGCCTGTCAGGGCAAACACCCAGCCCCGGGTGTGGGGAACATGCTGCCTACCTAGACCCTCAAAGATCTGGCCTACCAGGGCTGTGGGGTCAACGACAAGTTGATGCCAGAGAACAGACTGATTCTATCGCACATCTCAAGCATCAGCTTCAGCTCCAGGGTTGGGGTTGGAAGAGATGGTTCAGAGCAGCAGCAGGTCTGCCCTTTGACTCCAAAGCTGGCTGTGGGAGAGTCAGGTATGACCCAGGCAGCAGAGTTCCACGGCAGCCCTGAGAATGCATCTCGGGTCTAAGGCGGGGTTGGGGGGGGCAGGGTGGGAGGGGAGTTAATCAGGATCCCTTACTGCTGTGCTGTAAGATCCTTCACTGCCTTTACCAAGGCCACACTTCTCATGATTACTGTCAACCAATGATGGGTTATAAAACAAACACTAAAGGAGGTCTGTTCCTGGGAGATGTGGGGCCACTGACAAGCAGCTTTGGTTTGACTCTCAAGTTGTATTGAATAGCTCAACCTGCATTCTGCCTTTCATTCCTTTACTATTGCATTGACTGCTCCCCAGCCTCTTCGGACCTCGCCCCCATTTTCTCACAGGCGTTTCTTGCATGCTTAACCTGGCCTTGGCATCTATCTTGCAGAACCTAGACCACATTTCTTCAGTGACAGGATTCACCTTCACCATATATCAGATGCCTGAAGTGATCCTACATAAACTCATTTTCCAACTTGCTGAGGCCAGGAGAACCTTCATGTTAACTGAAAAGAATATTACCAGGAAATGCAACTATAGGCCAATTCCCCATAAGTACTGCAAAGATCCTTAAACTCATCAGGTAAATATAAAAAATCATGACCATGGACTGATCCTGAGAATGCCAGGTTAGTTAAAGTCAGTAATTCCCCACACTAATAGAGAAATCATCTTTGGGAAATGAAGACCAAGTCAATTTAATACCCATTTATTATAATAGTTTAACAAACTGGGAGTAAGGGGCAACTTTCTCAACCTGAAAGGATGTTATTGAAAGACCTACAACTTTCACAATCCTTAATTCTGACATACTGTTGCTTCCAGTCTTGGGGGAAAACATTCAATATCTACTTCTATTCAATACCACATTAGGGGTCATATCCAGGGCAATAACACAAGGGGTGGGTTTATGACATTTATGTCTACGTGTGTTCAACTGTTTATTTACCCTACAGAAGTAGGCAAGCAGGTAGACAACAGGCAGTGGGTTAGACTCAAATTCTAGCGCCAGCAGCCTCAGCTCCAGTGGACTAAGGAAGGAATGAAGTTAGACGTTCAAGGTGCTTCACTCCACCTCCCATCCCAGAGCCTGGACACTGGGTGCTTAAGTTGTAATTCCTTTCCATAAGCTCCCAAAGAATACCTCAAGTGTATGACACTCAGCAGCAAGGGCTGAGGGAAGCAGTATGACTCATAAGACCCTGGCAAGCTAATTAGGGTTTATTCTAGAACAGCGCTTCCACCAAGATCCTAGCCACCCTGCTTGTGAGTAAGCAAGGCTCAAAGACAGCCGACAGCTTGGAGCAAAAATCTGTACCAGGTGAGGACCAGCGGATCTACTTCCCAGGTCCAGCCTCTCAGCCTCTTACCCTGCTGCTCCCCTTCCTCATCTGAGGCCAGTCTCACCTAGCTTGGGGGGCCAGGGAAGTCCTGGCTTCTACTTCCAGGGCCTTTTTCACACCTATCTCCCCAACCATCATCCCAAGGCGCCAAGAAGGGATTCTAGGAAGGGCCCCACTAGGACCCAAGTGACCTTGGCTATTTCTCCTTCACCCTTAAGTTGTAAGACACCTTTCTACTGCAACTCTCTATCAGACAAGTCATTTAGACATGGCCAGAAGGGCATATGGGAAACCTTGGGCCTCATAGCCTCTCCTCCTCTGCTCAGCCTGTGAGGTCAAATCACCACCACCCCAATAGGTAATACACCCACCCCTAAAGAAGGGGATCCTCCACGGTAGGGAATGGAAGGACTCTGTAGGCCAGTATCTCAGTGGTCTAGTAGGTTCTTCTATTCCTGGTATTGACAGGATAAGCTGTGTATCTACAACATCTTTGCATATACACTTTGGTTAAATATAAAAATAGAAGTTGGACACATACTACAGGTACTGACTTCATTCATCATTTCCTTTAGTAAGGTTTCCTGGCCTCTAGATCAGTTTTGGTGAAGTCTCTTTTGTGACTCTGTTTAACACAAACAGAAAGCATTGGCTTTAAGTACTTCCTGTTATGATGTTTACTGCATAACTCATGATTTCTGTGGCTGGCTTACATTATAGATGGCCAAGAGAATTTTTTCTTACTTCAAGCGACCATAACAGATGAAGCAACAGTAACAAGGGTACAACTTGCAAGTGTTACCACTTATTCAATTGTGTATTCCAATGTCTGTTACCACATACCCTCTGCCCACTGCTGATTTAGCTCTAGTTCCATGGAAGCCGAGAGGTTGATACACAAGGAACAAGATTGAAATTAAGCTCTACACTTCTTGCCCCAGATCTGCTTCTAGTGAGATCAGCCCAGCATCTACCAGTAGAATGCAAAAATTCATTCAACAGATGTCCCTGCATCCCAAGCTTTTGGCTGACAATGCTGCAAGGCATCCTTAAGGTTTCAGAAAGAGTCAAGTTCTTGCCACTAACAACCTCAATACTTTCCTTTTCTCTCCTCTGATTCCCTCAACTCTGGCTCTATGGGACTCATTCCCAAGTATTCCACTTCCCTGGAAGCCCACTTGTCTTGGGCTCTGTTTTGAAGGAAGCTAAGACAGTAGAAAGCCTTAGAAAGCAGACTGGAGATAAAAGTCTGGAACTAGAACAGCCTGAGAGTATTGAGTCTTGTGATGCTGCTGCTAAGCAGGGTGGTGGTAATGCCCAGCTCAGTACAGCATCACAGTTACTAAGACTTACCTTTCAGAGCCAGACATTCTGGAGTGTGAAGTGGGCCTTAGGAAACACTGCTGCCAATAAAGCTAGTGGAGGTGATGAATTCCAGCAGAGCTATTTAAAGTCCTAAAAGATGATGCTATTAAAGTGCTGCACTCAATATATCAGCAAACCTGGAAAACCCAGCAATGGCCACAGGACTGGAAAAGGTCAACCCTCATCACAATTCCCAAGAAGGGCAGTACTAAAGAATGTGTTCAAGCCACCGGACAATTGCACTCATTTACCATGCAAGTAAGGTTATGCTCAAAATCCTTCAAGCTAGGCTTCAGCCATTACATGAACCAGGAACTTCCAGATGTTCAAACACTGGGTTTAGAAAAAGGCAGGAGGAACCAGAAATCAAACTGTCAACATTCACTGGATCAGAGAAAGCAAGAGAATTCCAGAAAAACATCTAGCTCTGTTTCATGGACTATGCTAAAGCCTTTGACTGTGTGGATCATAAACTGTGGAAACCTCTTTAAGAGATGGAACTACCAAACCATCTTTGTTTCCTGATAAACTTGTATTGCTTAAACTACCACACAGTTGCACTCATCTCATGCGCTAGTAAAGTAATGCTTCAAATACTCCAAGCCAGGCTTCAGCAGTATGTGAAAACTGAACTTCCAGATGTTCAAGCTGGTTTTAGAAAAGGCAGAGGAACAAGAGATCAAATTGCCAACATCTACTGGATCGAAAAAGCAAGCGAGTTCCAGAAAAACATCTATTTCTGCTTTATTGACTATGCCTTTGATTGTGTGGATCACAATAAACTGGAAGATTCAAGAGATGGGAATACCAGACCACCTGACCTGCCTCTTCAGAAATCTGTATGCAGGTCAAGAAGCAACAGTTAGAACTGGACATGGAACAACAGACTGCTTCCAAATAGGAAAAGGAGTTCGTCAAGGCTGTATATTGTCACCCTGTTTATTTAACTTATATGCAGAGTACATCATGAGAAACGCTGGACTGGAAGAAACACAAGCTGGAATCAAGATTGCCGGGAGAAATATCAATAACCTCAGATATGCAGATGACACCACCCTTATGGCAGAAAGTGAAGAAGAACTAAAGAACCTCTTGATGAAAGTGAAAGAGGAAAAAGTTGGCTTAAAGCTCAACATTCAGGAAACGAAGATCATGGCATCTGGTCCCATCACTTCATGGGAAATAGATGGGGAAACAGTGGCTGACTTTATTTTTCTGGGCTCCAAAATCACTGCAGATGGTGACTGCAGCCATGAAATTAAAAGACACTTACTCCTTGGAAGATAGCATATTCAAAAGCAGAGACATTACTTTGCCAACAAAGGTCCATCTAGTCAAGGCTATGGTTTTTCCAGTGGTCATGTATGAATGTGAGAGTTGGACTATAAAGAAAGCTGAGCACCAAAGAATTGGTGCTTTTGAACTGTGGTGTTGGAGAAGACTCTTGAGAGTCCCTTGGACTGCAAGGAGATCCAACCAGTCCATCCTAAAGGAGATCAGTCCTGGGTGTTCATTGGAAGGACTGATGTTGAAGCGGAAACTCCTATTTTGGCCACCTGATGCAAAGAACTGACTCATTGGAAAAGACCTTGATGCTGGGAAAGATTGAGGGCAGGAGGAGAAGGGGATGACAGAGAATGAGATGGTTGGATAGCATCACCGACTCAATGGACACGCGTTTGGGTGAACTCCGGGAGTTGATGGACAGGGAGGCTTGGCATACTGCAGTCCACGGGGTCACAGAGAGTCGGACACAACTGAGCGACCAAACTGAACTGAAACCTGTATTCAGGTCATGAAGCAACAGTTAGAACCTTGTATGGAACAACTGACTGGTTCAGGATTTGAGAAAGGAATATGACCAAGCTGTTTATTGTCACCCTGTTTAACTTTTATGCAGAGCACATCATGCAAAATACCAGGCTGGATGAGCTACAAGCTGGAATCAAGAATGTTGGGAGAAATAAACAGCCTCAGATATGAGGATGATACCACTCTAATGGCAGAAAGCAAAGAGGAACTAAAGCGCCTCTTGATGAGGGTGAAACAGAACAGTGAAAAAGCCCACTTAAATCTCAAAGTTAAAAAAAACTAAGATCATAGCATCTGGCTCCATCACTGCATGGCAAATAGAGGGGGAAAAAGGTTGAAGCAGTGACAGATTTTCTCTTCTTGGGCTCTAAATCACTGCAGATGGTGACTGCAGCCATGAAATTAGATAATTACTGCTTGGCAGGAAAGCTATGACAAATCTAGACTGTATTAAAAAGGAAAGACAGCTTGTTGACAAAGGTCTGTCTAATCAAGGTTATTTCCAGTAGTCATGTACAGATGTGAGAGCAGGACCATAAAGAAGGCAGAACACCAAATAATTGATGTTTTAAAACTGTGGTGTTGGAGAAGACGCTCGAGAGTCCCTTGAAATGCAAGGAGATCAAACCAGAAAATCCTAAAGGAAATCAGTCCTGAATCTCATTAGGAGGACTGATGCTGAAGTTCTAAAACTTTACCCACCTGATGCGAACAACTGACTCACTGGAAAAGACCCTGATGCTGGGAAAGATTGAAGGTAGAAGGAAAGAGCAACAGAGGAGGAGATGGTTGGATGGCATCACCGATTCTATGGACATGAAGCTGAGCAAACTCCGGGAGACTGTGAAGGACAGAGGAACCTGGTGTGCTGCAGTCCATGGGGTTGCAAAGAGCCGGACACGACTGAGTGAACAATCTGTACTGCATTTGGATGAGGCAGAGAGTGAAGGAGAAACCTTTGTTTATCCAACAGTTCTAGCACTTGAACAATGTGGGCACAATAGTAATTATAAATTGCCGAGTTGGCTGGTACTGAAAGGATGGTAGCCTCAGAAACCAACTTAAAAAAAATCAGCTAGCTCAGGGCATGTGGCCATAGCCAGTAGGCCTTCATGACAACCTTGGAAGACCATCATATCCTACAGCTAAAGAGCTATAATAATTAGGTTATGGGTTTGGAGAGTGGCAAGAATTTGGTAAGTTGCAAAAGAGACTTACATGTATAATTTTAGCACATTTTCCATACTGAAGTCAAAACCCAATAAGGAATAAGCAGGACTCAGACCTGGGTGAAGGTATGCTGACTAGACACACCCAAGAATGTTCAGGCAGATTCCTTTGAAACCTCCAGGAAGGCCCCTACCACCTACAAATGGCAAGCCACTGCCCACTGTCTAAAGATCAGACAGCTTTACTTGAGGTAGATACAAGATAACACATGAGAATGGCACTGAAACATGTATAATATCATATAAGAAATGAATCACCAGTCCAGGTTTGATGCAGGATACAGGATGCTTGGGGCTGGTGCACTAGGATGGTACGGGGAGGGAGGTGGGAAGGGGGTTCAGGAAGGGGAACACATGTACACCTGTGGCTGATTCATGTTGATGTATGGCAAAACCAGTACAATAAAATAAAAATAAAGGAATGATAAGTGGTTAAAAAAAAGATAACACGTCAAGATTATCCCTGGTGGTTTTTTTTCAATTGTACCAGAGCATGTAACTAGGGTCAGTGCTCCACATACCCTGAAGACAGATATATACCATTTGCTTCAGGAGGGAATAAACATTTATTGAAATACCTGCATTACTTAACACACATCAATAGGAACTGGGAAGCGGGATCTTGCAGGTGTTGGAAATGAAATGGGCTGAATTGGCTGGATACGAGAGTTCTCCCCCATGATTCAGGGTTTAACATCTTAGATAAGACACTGAAACTGCTATTACACTGCTGGGATTTTTCCTTGAAGCTTGGACATAATGGCCGTTAAGTTAGCCAGTGACATAGAAGTTCCAGAATGGTTCAGAACATACTGGGAAGGCTCAGCTGCTAGGGCAGTGAGATAACCTCATGGAAGGGACACATCTTGGACTTCCCTGGTGGCTCAAGTGGTAAAGATTCTGCCCGCCAATGTAGGAGTTGCAGGTTTGATCCCTGGGTGGAGAAGATCCCCTGGGGGATAAAATGGCAACCCACTCCAGTATTCTTGCCCGGGAAATCCCATGGACATAGGAGCCTGGTGAGCTACAGCCCATGGGGTTGCAAGCGTTGGACACAACTGAGTAAACAGGCACACCTTACAGAGAACCCACCAGCTGACTCTGCTCCCTCTAGTGGGGGGAGAGAGAGACCCTTCACTAGGGCACAGAATGCAAGAGGGAATGGTCATTTGTAAGCTCAGTGTGGACTATTTGTCCTCTGTAGGCTAGGAGATGCTACCTCTTCTGGAATACTGGTTCTAATAATATTGAAGCTAGAGAGCAGCAGTAGCAGATACTTGGTATGAGGACCACTGGCACTGCATCCTTCACTGCATTTATGGTCTTTGTGTAAGTATAAAAGGCCATGGCAAGTGTCAAGCGAGTATTCTCCATGTGAACCCCACCTGAGCTGCTTTGTTAGATGTGGTATCTTTAATACCAGCATGACATGCACTTGATATGCTTCATGCACTTAATATGCTCTGCCAGCATGGCCAAGATGTTCTCCTTAAGCCCCATTGAGAGGATTTGAAGCAGTTCTCACTTATGCAGGAAAGTCAACAAGACAAATGCACAGTTTTGCAAGGCTGTTACCTCTCCCACTCTCTGCTGTATAGACCACAAGGTCTTGGTCACCTTAACATGCCACAAAAATACCACATTAATTCTTTGTCAATATCATGCTACTTAGATTAGACAGTGGAACAAGTTCTCTGGCTACCCAAGACACACAGGGCAGGTGGGGAGAGAAAAACACTCAAATATGGGAGTATTACCTCCCTAGGGTTTAAGCGTCTGGTCATGTTATGTATGCCTGGGCATTGAAGGAAAGGGTACAAAGCGTGATAATGTGCCAATATCAAGAGAACAAATGGTAGTACTACTACCACCAAAAGAGCAACATGAAATGCGGTGGGCTTTTTGGATAGGGGCAGCATCTAAATATACTTTGGAACGTCATTCCAGCATGTTTGTCAAGTTATGCTAAAGGTTTCTGGTTTTAATGGGGCCCAAAGATAAGATTCAGGCTATTCTGAACAGTGCCAGCTGTTCTAATTGGTCTGTAACATCCAGCCCATTCCAAGGCTAGAGACGTTTTTGGTAAAAAAAAAGGTGGAAATAAGGGATATACAGTAAGCCACAACTCAAGAGCATTTGAGAGCCCTTAAGTTTCTGGAACAAAGTCATGTTAACTGTAGCACAGAACTACAATAAGACAGCTCCTGACACAGTGCTAGGCCCTCGGAGACTGGGAGACTATCTTTGGGACATCAAGTGACTCTGTGACAGGAGCTAGTACAGAAACCCAATCATAAAGTTGGGTGGGCACAACAGAAAGCAATTTAAAAATAAACAGTACATTCAGGTAGAGTATGAGGTCTTGAGGGTATGTGTTATATAAGCAGGTGGTCCAGACCCAATACCACCTACCTCTTTCCCTAAATCTACTCCCCATGAGGCAATGGGTGCATTTATCCTACAAAATAGAGGTAAAAAGACCCAGCTGTAGTTCAAAGCACAATGAAGGTGTTTACAGAATGTCCCCTGCTGTGGCATTACACTCTACTAGGGCAGAGTCCCAGAGAGCAGTCAGAGAGGGAAAGCCCATTAGTGGCCAGAGCTTCAGAGAATAGTCAGTCACGCATTGGGAGACACTGACCTGCAGGAAGGCTATGCAGGACTTGTACACAAATGGCTTTACTCTTTGGTCAATGCCTGGAAGGAATGAGAATGGGAGGATGGATGAAGGTCTAGGGAAGGAGTGTGTCACTGGATCTCTAACAGGGGTAATGGAGAAGGATCTGGGTGCCTCCTTCTAAAGCTCAAAAGACATCCAAAGAAACTGACCAAGATGAATGGATGGACTGGCTCACTTGAAGTCAGCCAGCCTGTGTCCTTGGGCCCTATAGGGCTTCAAGAGATTCATGAAGAATCATGGTAGCAGGAATGGAGGCTCTTGCATTGACCCAATAGCACATGTCCTCTCAACAATGCTTACCTAACTACCGCCACTACTGAACACCCGACCTGTGAGCAGCATAGGCTTATCTTGACGGTGGCCTTCTCTATAGAGACACTCCAATGCACTTAACAGATGTTACATTTTCTCAGATTACTTTGTGGCAGCCCTACCACATGGTCAAGCAAGTCCATGGACACGTCTTCCAACAGCATTTGCTTATTTTGTGTGTCATGTTTGGGTAATTCTCCATGCTTCATACTTCCATTCTTGTATTTGTTACAGTCATGTATGATCAGTAACCTTTGGGGGACACCATGAACTGCCCAAAATACAGCAAACTCAAGCATGTATGTGTTCTCACTGCTCCACTGACCAGCCGTACTGTATCTCTCCCCTCGTAGGCCAGTCAATAATGGCCTCTAACTTCAATATTGTGTTTCAGGAATTAGGGAGGCCCAAGCGTTTAAGTATTATGTGTCTCACTTTAAAATCAAGAGCTGGAAATGATTAAGTTTAGTGAAGAAGGCATCTCAAAAGCTGTAATAGGATGAAAACTAGATCTCTTGCAGACAGCCAAGTTGTGAATGCAAATTTAAAAGTTCTTGAAGGAAATTAAAGGTTCTGCTCCAGTGAACATATAAGCAAAGCAGCCATATTGCAGATCTGGACACAGTAGTCTGAATAAGATCAAACCAGCTGCACTATACACTTAGGGCCTTGTTCTGGATTAGGCTTTGGCTTAACGCTCAAGTCTATGAAGGCTGAGAGAGCGAAGGATGCTTCAGAAGAAAAGATTGAAGCTGGCAGAGGTTGGTAAGTGAGGTTTAAGGGAAGAGGCCATCTCTAACAAAAGCGCAAGGGAAGCTGAAAGTGCTGATGTAGAAGCTTTAGTACATTATCCAGAAGATCTACTAATCAAAGTGGCCCCACTAAACAGTTTCAATGTAGAAAAAGACTCATATTGGAAGATGATGCCATCTTGGACTTTAATAGCTAGATAAATCAAGTCCTGGCTTCAAAGGACAGGCCCTTAGGAGTTAGCTAATGTAGCTGGTGATAGAGTTAAAGCCAATACTGTTTTACCATTCCTCAAATCCTAGGGCCCTGCACTCTACAAAGCCCAGGTGACAACACACCTGTTTATAATATTTATAACATGGTTGACTGAATATTTTAAGCCCACTGTTGAAACCTACTGCTCAGGCAAAGATTACTTTAACAAAAAGTTACTGCTTACTGACAATGTACCAGATCACCCAAGATTGGATGGACATGTACAATGAGATTCATGCCATTCTCCTTCCTATTAACATCTATTCTGTAGCCCATGGATCAAAGAATCAACTCTCAGGTCTTACAACAGACCTGTTCTCATGGTAGGTATTCAAGATGAAGGCCATACAAAATTAGTTCAGAGATATGAACTTTGCTAAGTATTCCTCCTTGCCTTTGGGCATAGAGCTTTGTAGACAGTCAGCTGATAGAACTATATTACGATTTGAAGTCAGTTTAAAGAAATCTTAAGAGCCCCTGATGTTCATCTTAAATGAAGTGAACCCAATTTGAGTGGGATACCCACTGCTCTATTCTATCCTACAATCCTGGACATGTTTCTACCAAACTGGACTATGAAGTCTATAACAGTCCACAGTTTTGCCAACAAACCAGTCAACTGTGATTATAGTATCCACAATATCCTTTACAGTATTTACAGTTGGATAGCAATGATCACCTTCCAGTAGCTCAAGGGCTCACATGAGCAGTCATAATGGTAATGAGCACTTCTATGAGACAAGGACCAACTACACCCTCCAAGTAGTTGGACACATCTTGTACCATTTCCATCACTTAAAATATGGCTGGCCTCCACTCTGAGTATAGGGCCCTCAGTTTGCCTTCTTAGTCCATCTGCATCCACAGGGCTCCCAGCAATAGCAGTAGGTGTGAAGGTGGGGAGGGCGGGGGTGGTGATCTGTAATATTCACATTTAGGAAAGGTTCACAAACTCTTGCCTGCCTTGAAGGCTGGGGCACATGATCTCAGTGCTCTGCTCATGTCCTCTCAATCCCTCTGTCACTTTGCTGTCCTTATTTGGACAGTAGAAGCTTGTTTACATGTGAAGAGGCTCCAAGTGCCTGGGGAACTTACATTCTCCTGTGACATTCTGAGACCGGCACATTGAGATTTCCATTCCTACCACCTTGAGCCTTCATCCTACATTAAACCAATTGGACAACCCAAACTCCTAGTTAGCCCGTGGAAGCTAAGTCAGCTGCAGTTAACTAGATACCTACTTGGTAACTCTTACCTTTAGCATCTAAATTCTCAGAGCTCTGCAATCTCCACCAAGTTATCTGTGGCCCTTCTAGCATTTGGTTTCTTATCCTAGTTTATAAGCATTGATTCTCTAAAGCTTTTGACTTTGACCTTTCAGCTGTGCTTTGTAAGGATATCCTTGTCCTCTGGACTCAGTCCCAGCCATGGCTACCTAGAGACAGATGCTCTATTTGCCACTTCCAATATAAAGGCCACTTTTGTTCACAAGACTCCTCCCAATCTACTGGGAGCCAACACCAGCCCCAAGTATGAGTCAGCATATGAAGGGACTCAATATCTGATACTAAGAATCAGTCCAAAGCACTTGTTAGTTGGCCATGGATGTCCAGGGACCATCCTAGCTGGCATGCCAACATGTACTACCTTGTACCATGTGTCTTTGAATGCTCATAGCTCACTCGTGGAGTCAAGTCATGGAGACATTCATGAAAGTGATTTCCTGCCTTCAGGAGACATACCTCACCCAAGCTGTCCCTTATATTGAGCACCCTGCTGGTCCTGGCTTCCCCATGATGTTCACTCAGCGTGTGAAAACTCCTGATTCCCAGGCCAGCTGGGGCACCTGGTCATAACTCTCATGGCAAGCTCATGAAGTCACTCCTTCTGTCCCCACTGCATTTGTTTCTCCACCTGGGCTCAATCCAGAACTACCAGTTACCAGAGTACATACTAGAAACAGGAACATAGGGATATCCTGCTTTTAAGTGTGCACACTACTTTTCCCTGGCAAAAGCACACTGAAGTTCAGAAACCCAAGACTTGACTTATGCACCCTACCTGAGGGATTTCTGTGGACTGTTAGGATAGAACCCAGATCCTCTCCAGGTCCACTGCACATACCATTTAATCTTCCCAAGGAGAGAAATCTAGACAGAACCCATGAGCAGGGCCTTAAGATCTAACATGAAGACCTTTGCTCAGGACCCTGGTTTTGAGATTCAAAAGCTAACTGCCTTAAAAAGCTGAATAACAGCTATAGCTCACAAGTAGTAACTCATCCTATTTAATACACAACAAGCTGTGTGGCCAGGCATGGGGGTGAGCCAGCCAAGCCAACCCGAGGGAGAAAGTGACTAAGACCCAAAGGGAACAGGTGCTGGAGCTGACAAGGAGCCCCAGCAGTATATTGGTCTTTTTTTTTTTTTTTTTGGCCTGGCATCAGAACCTATCTGCCATCTCACAGCAGAAGTGGTTTCCTGAGCATTGTTAGACCCAAGGAAGAGGACGATGTCCTTCACGCCCTTCATCTCAGTGCTTCTAGTGTCAGTCTGGATGACAGCGCTATCAGTCAACCTACAGTCAAGTCCTAAAACTCACTTATTGCTATAAAAACTTAGCCACAGCACTAAATTTAAAACGGGTTCAGTAACTCCAATTCCAGTATAGCCATTCAGTGTCTTGTTCATTTGGCTCTCCCACCTCTACCAAGCACACACGTGTCCCCGTCACCACTGGAGAGGTGGTTCTGTCATAAACACTCTTGTTCAGTCTAGCCGGGCTGTACAAGTCAGTTTTTCTCCATCCCACCTCTTCCATTTAGGACAGCTTAAGGTGGGTCAAGAGATATTTGTCACAACCTCCAGAAAGCGAATTGGTAACTCAGACCAGCACTGATATTTGAAAGGGCCAAGTCGACTTCTATGCACAGATGGCCTTTATACATCTTTAAGTGCAAAAATGACACTCTTATTTTACTTTAACTCTTTACTATTGAGCTTGAGCATTTTCCAAGGTACTGCCACCCTGTACTAGCAAGTTTGTCACTCCTCTTAACTACGTGGCCACTGGATTATACCTTTCCTTAAATATGATCCAGATCAATCCTGAGAAGTTCTGTAGACATTGCCATTTTGGTGTATGAAAGCTTGGAAGTTTCACTTCCTAACAACATGTGGAAGTGAAAGACCTTGTTACCCAGGATTTGGGCAGGCATTCTGGCCGGAGTCTAGAATTAAGTCAGAGGAGGATTACTACTTTGCAGTTTGGTAAACAATCCGCAACACCATTGTTTAATTCTGTACCCACTTGACAACAATGGTCTCTTCATAATGAGTATATTATACACAGGGGTAGTTCCTGACTTCGTGTTTTAGCTCCTGACTTCGTGTTCTAGAACAAGAGTTGCTCAATGGTCTGTCATCTTGTTTACTGTTCTATTAGGAGCAATAGTTCCAGTTCACTCTTGTCAAGAGGCTTATCCTTCAAGAGATAAGAGCTAAGTCTGAGCTGGTTATATGGCTCTGGGGGCTACAGAGCATATAGAGAGTCTCTGTACACCCTCAGGTGTTCAGGGTCTGCCTTCTACTTGTAACTTACCAATCTGGTTTCTTTCTGACCTTCAGTAATTGACCTTGAGTTCATGGTTGAGCTCTGTCTTTTGATTTTGATTAAATTGGATGGCCCAGCTCCTGTTTCTGAAGCTGATGCTCCAGTTTGGTTCTAGAACAGTCAGGGTACAATGGTATTCCAGTCAACCAGAATCGTCTTTGGGGACATCAAGGACTGGTAACTGCTCACCCTGCATCGAGGAACCTCCTTCCCTGAAGTCCTTATCAAAGTGCTACCCCACAGTTAAAGCCATCCCTATACCTCAATAGGGATTCAATACCTTAACAGCTGCTAAGCTTATGTACCCCCAAGGGGCCCCCAGGAATCCCATGAATCTAGAGAACTCATGGAATCCCTGTGTCTACATTCCATGGAAGGGGGGGGGGGCATTATCAGGCACCTGAATAGGAAGACTGATCATATAACAGGCCATTCAAGGGTTATTTTTGAAATTGATAGCCAGCTGGATCTGGGGTCTCTCAGGAAATCTATGCCAGCATATTTGGGTGAAGGGCTTATCTGAATTCATCTGGGATAAATTGGCCCATTTACCTCTGGGCAACCTATAACCTGGAGGACTAATTACCATGAATCTGGCATAAAGGATCTGTGGCTAAAATTTGCTTTTCAACAGTGAAGAATGAGTTCAGGTCTGATAACTCTCACCTCTAAGAGTCTAGTCCTGGGTTTTCTGCCTGAAAGGGGGAAAGATCAGATAAAGGGTGAACCACAAGTTAGTCAAGCAGATTAAATTTGATGCAAGAATCACTTAAATCCACCTGGGCTCATCAGGTTAGACTGAAGACCCATCACAACGTCAAGAATGAGCATCTCGACTGAAAAGGGGCCACTTGGATGCATAGTTTTCAATACAGCAAGGAACTGGATGTCGATAGGATGGACAAGGCATGGTGAGTCTGCTAATGCTGCATCACAGCTGCCACGTCACCCTGCTTCATGCAGAATGACAAGACTGATGCTCATGTTCGCTAATAGCACCTGCCAGACTCTTCCAAGGCATCCTATTGTGAGGACATTCTAAAGTGACAACATACATGTGTCCCCCTTAGGGCTATGTGTACTCATTTCCCACTTTCACATGGAATACCAAGTCAAAACAGGGATCAAACACTTGATCAAAAGCATTGGTTCTAAACCAAGCCTACTGAACACACATGTCTGCCTCCATTGCAACATTGAGACAGACCATATTTGAAGTCTGGGGAATTAAGATTTCTAGTTCCTCACGTACCAGGCCCATAGAGGTGGATCATGCAGGCAAGGAGTCCTAGTTGTTAAGGACACAGTGTGACCAAGGCCTACAAGGTCTGAAAGGTGTAATCTGATTCTGACCTCATGACATTTTATTGTCCAATTCTCTAACACTTTAAGTTCTACCCTGACTGGGGTTGAAGGACACGTTGCAAGTGACCAGGAGGAGTTGGGTTGCATTTTTCTTCATTCCTTTGAATTTCCAACCACCAGACCTTAAGTATTCTGATCTCAGTAGTCTGCCTCAACAATTCCCCAGTTCAGGGTTGGCAACTGCCTTGAGCTAGACCAATTTCAGTGACTGAAAACACCCACTCCCTGGCATCATGCTTTGTTTTAAAAAGCCCTTGCCTTCTCCCAAAGTTGAACTAAGGCTACTCCAGTTAAGTAGGTTAGATGGTTCTCTGCTCCATGAAGGAGTTCATAAAAATTAGATTCTTAAAGGATGAAGGAGATCTAACTTACAGGAGTTGACTTTCAATTGTTTAAGCCAACAGATGCATTAAGAAATCACTCTGCATTCTCACCTCACATGGAAGTAGTTTCTGTATCAAGTTATTTGACCTCCATAAAGAACAAGTGCTAGGACTTGGCTTTTGACAGCTAAGTAACTTCTGGGTAAGAATTTCCATTCAGAAACCATTTTTCATGGGTCATGGAGAAGCTTATATGGTTTTTCAGGAATGCAGGTCCCTGCAAGCTCTGTTCTAATATGAATATACTCTCAATAACCCAGGCCCTTGTTAATGTCTAGGAGACATCCAGTAGCCAGTCCACCAGGATACATTAGTTGGTGCTATCTGAGCACTCAGGATTAACTAGAGGCACTCTTGGTTAACAGGGTTAGGTCATAACCTGGAATGAATAGTAAGGTCTCTGCAATAGGAGAAAAGGAGGTTATTTCATGGGAAGAAGGGTAGGATGTGGTTAACACATACCAACAGAACTGGGACAATTTCTGGGCAATGCAGAATATAGAGCTGGTACAGAGAGTGTTGATTAGGAGTATCTTGTGACAGCATTTAACATCTCACTAAGTGCCTGGGACCAGTCCTAACCTGCTACTGGGACGGTTCCCTGGTCTTGGACACAGTGGCCTCTAGTAAAGGGGGTGGGGTTAAGGGATCCATAGCCTCTGAAAGGCAATCATGGTAGCATGCATAATATAACCAGAGGCCCCACCACCTGACCATATTCCCTGGAAAAGCCTATCCTTCACCAGAGGAATAGTGAACATACAAGGGAGGGTCACTGACATCCTGTGGGTCAGAATGGAAGTCAATTCTGCTATGAGATCAGTCTCCCTGGGGTCAGTTGCAATTCTGAGAGTCTAGAGTAGAGGCCAGGTGGCTGTATTTAACTAAGGCATGATGAACAGCAAGGGCAGAATGGTCTTGACCTGTAAGAATCTTTGGCAACAGAGCAGACCATGGCATGCCTAGGGGTGGAAGGTGGACAGCCAACAAAATTACTGCTTGATCTGTGTGATCAAAATGGTCAACAGGGGAGAAGGCAAGTTAGTCATTGCAAAGGAAAGTCATGGCTATGATGGATTTTTTGGCATCAGCTTAGGTAGACATCAGTCCTAGACGTTAATCCAAACATTTTTAGGTGTTGTGAAAGTATTTGAGTTGATTAAAAGCTCATAATTATTTGACTTTAAGGGAGATTATCCTACATAGGATGTGGGCCTGATTCTATCAGTTAAGAAGTTCAGTTTAACTGCCTGTGAACAAGAGAGCTTTGACCCATGCCTGTGAGTTCCACTCAAAGGTGATCCATCTTGACTGCACACCCTACAATCTTGACTTGCTTCACCACCTTCTGCAATCACATAGGTTTAAACTTGAGTTTATGACAAGAAATCAGCCTGTGGGTGTACCTGTTCTAGAGTTTGCTTCTCTGGCTTAATCTTAGACTGATACAACCCTCAGTTTCCATAGTTATGTTACTAGACTCAGTCCATGGATTGAGGCCTATACAGAAGGCCCTGCTGTGCTATGGCAAATACAGTATTTCCTCATCCTTACTTACTAGGAACCAATGTCCATTTACTTGGGTAACTACTGAAGGGTAACACTCATACCTGTCACAGCCGGTTGGATAGAGGGTCTGAACTGATGCTGATAACTGGATCTCAAGCTTGATTAATCCCCTTGATGGGATGGGGCAGGTACATGGAGGCTAGGTGGACAGGGAGACCAGGAATCTTGCAGTGGCTTCAATCACTATAGAACTACTATGGTCATCTTCCTCATCCCGAGTACTAGTCAGATGAAGATGCAGCCACTGACAAGCTTTACACTAGTTCCCTGGCCCACAGGACAGAAGCCATCACAGTGGGCAAAAGCCAAGTGGAATCTCCTAAAACTGTTCTCCACCCAAAGTCAAGAGTAACTCAGAAGCTGTACCATGCTCTAAAGAGGTACTAGTACAAGGGGTGGGGCTCTATCACGTAGCTTGACCCACTAGGATGGCCCCTAGAACAAGGTGAACCATGCATAATTCTAGACTAAACAAAATGGTTCTGTTCTAGCTGCTCAGCCAGATGTGGCATCTCTACCACTGATCAAGGCTATTGATCTGGCAACTCCTTAACCCTTATGAGATTGCCAGCCATTCATATTCACTAGGGAAGGGCAGCAGCACTCATGGTTTTCCATCAGGTTTCCCTGCTCTGCCACAATAACCTCCAATGGCTTTTATAATCTTGAATTTCAAAGCCATCATTCTGGCCCACTAGATCAGTAGCAAATGTTCACTGTTATGAGTGAATGATTGATGCCCCTACTATGGCACACATAACAAAGGGAAGATAAACCTTTCAGGTATTCAGGGGTCTGCCATGTTTGACTTAATGGGTCAGTAGTTTGAGGTGTCTTTACTCAAGACACTAGTTCCATTAGTGCCTCACTCCTCCTACCCCCTTGGGTAGCCTCTTTGGATTTAAGGGGCAACATAATCACATGCTTGGGCTCAGTACTACTTTAAGTCGAGTTCAGAATGAGAGCTGTCTTGCAGGTCCAGGAATCAGTACAATCTCTCTAGCTTCAACCATATGGCCCTGCATGCTGGTGGTGCCACGTGTAGCAAAGATACATCACATGCGAGACAAGGTCTGTAGCACAGAACTATTAGTTGTTTAGAAATGCAGCCCCTGATCTACTTCCAGGCTCTAAAAGGTCCAGATTGACTGCAAGACATCAAGCGTCTATGAGAACTGGACCCACCATTTTGTACACATTTTGAACTTAATTCTTGGTACATCAAGAACTTACTGAACAGAGTGGCATGGTGGGTGCAACACACAGGGGCCCAGAGCCCCATGTCACCAGTAACTCTCCAGCTCACATGTAGACCTTATTGGGAATTCAGTCTTTCGACCAACCTGAAGTCTTGTTCAAAATGGTCAAGTATTGGTATGAGGCCAAAAAAATATGCTGTCCTGCAGCCTCTTTCACAACCCCAAAAGCAGTGGCAAAAGAAGTCCTCTTAGACCTGAGCACTCTCCGGTCCTGTGCTTGGTGAGGGAAAGGTATACAAGGATCGACACTCCTGGTTAGTGACTGACTACTTAGCTGGTGGTCAGGGGCCTGTCAGGGACAAGACTGTAGGAAGAGTCACAAGGAAATTTGAGACAACTTGGATACACCTGAGGGAGCTGACTGCAGGTCTTGTTCCTTTCTATTTCTATAACTCAAACTCAAAAGATTTTTAAACTTGCATTGGGCCCCTGTGGTCCCCTCTGGAGGTGCACAAACATCTGAAGATATTGAACTGGATAGGCAGGCTGGGAAATTCGAGCTGAAGCCTGACCACAGTTTATCAGGAGCCAACTGCGGGTGTCCTCTCTCCAGAAACAACTCACTCTCAGGATGCGGCTTCAAGACTAGCTTTGTGTTTAAAGGTCAACACATATCCATGTGTATGGACATCCGGAGTCTGTTACTTACATGAACCCTAGTCAATCTTTTCCTATGTCTCATGTCATGGGTTGGGGGTCCTAGGCTGAACTAGCTACTTGGCAACATTAGGTGGGGCCTCCCCTTGCCTCCATTCAGAGGCTATCAGGCACATCTCTCGAAATGCCAAGAAATTCCACACACACAGGATACGGGAACTGGAACCCCACTTCTCCCATTGGGTATGAATGAATTGATGAAGGAACCTGGTGGAACATGAAGGGTTATGAACAAAAGATGAGGCACTAGGGACTAGCAATGATGTGCACCTACTGCCAACCACAGGGCCAACAGGAAAAAGTTATCTGAGCCCATCAGGAGCCAGAACTATAGAAGAGGGGCCCCTTGGCAAGAGCAGCAGGCCTGGAGGAACCTACCTACTGTGAGATGTAGTGCTTAAGCAGGGAGGAAGTCAGGAAAATGTACCCAAACCTCTTGTCTTCTAGCTAGTGCATCTCCATGGCCAAACCCACCTGGAAATGTCAACTTTCAAGGGAATCTGGGAAAACAGAAAGTCACAGGACTTCCTGTGCAGTCCACAGGAAGCTGTTATTGGGAGACAGCAGAGTAGATCAAAATTAAGGAGCAATGGATGACAGTCAACTCACTTGGGGGCCAATGTGAAGTGAGGATCAGAAGGGAACAGCCATATAACACTTAGAGGATAGAGTACAGGGCTTGACCCCCAGTTTTTCCAGAGGTGCCACCTGGCAGGGACCACAGAGGCTGGAGCAAATCTGCAGTGCCAAGAGGATCCTCCTACAGGAACAAAGTGGGTTTCCCAAAAGCTATTTGGGAAATACAGAGCAGAATCATTTTGACTTAGAGATATGAGAAGTGCAATATTTTACTCATCCAAAAATAGAGTTAAATCACTGCTGGCTACAGAGCTAAGTAGAGGTGAAGACACTTCCAGCTGCAGAATTCACCACCACTGGCCTCAGCCTGTGGACGTTCCTGGCACTTGGCTTCCAGGCTCTGTGCAGCTCCCATATACCCTTCTCTCTAAACAAGATTAACCTCGTTTTTTTCATCCTATTACCAGAGAGGCCAGCTACCTCCATTTTCTAATGGAGCTTCATCTGATGATCAATTCTGACAGAGGGGTCATTATCCTCCAGCAGTGCTGGAACAAATTTGAGGAGATACCCCATGTCCAGGGGCAAAGAGCCCCAGAAAGATGGTAAAAGGGGCGAAATTGCACTTAGAATCAAACCCCATATTCAGATGCTCAGAGGGCTCAAACAAACCTTGTGTGCACCAGGACCCAGAGATCCCACAGAAACTGAGACACACCTGTATTTGAGTGTCTCTGGTGGAGGTAGTTGAGCTATTTCAAATCCTGAAAGATGATGCTGTGAAAGTGCTGCACTCAATATGCCAGCAAATTTGGAAAACTCAGCAGTGGCCACAGGACTGGAAAAGGTCAGCTTTCATTCCAATCCCAAAGAATGCTCAAACTACTGCACAGTTGCACTCATCACATGCTAGTAAAGTAATGCTCTCAAAATTCTCCAAGGCAGGCTTCAGCAATACGTGAACCGTGAACTTCCTGATGTTCAAGCTGGTTTTAGAAAAAGCATAGGAACCAGAGATCCAATTGTCAACATCCACTGGATCAAAAAAGCAGAGTTCCATAAAAACATCTATTTCTGCTTTATTGACTATGCCAAAGCCTTTGACTGTGTGGATCACAATAAACTGTGGAAAGTTCTTCAAGAGATGGGAATACCAGACCACCTGATCTGCCTCTTGAGAAATCTGTATGCAGGTCAGGAAGCAACAGTTAGAACTGGACATGGAACAACAGACTGGTTCCAAATAGGAAAAGCAGTACGTCAAGGCTGTATCTTGTCACCCTGCTTATTTAACTTCTATGCAGAGTACATCATGAGAAATGCTGGACTGGAAGAAACACAAGCTGGAATCAAGATTGCCAGGAGCAATATCAATCACCTCAGATATGCAGATGACACTACCCTTATGGCAGAAAGTGAAGAGGAACTCAAAAGCCTCTTGATGAAAGTGAAAGTGGAGAGTGAAAAAGTTGGCTTAAAGCTCAACATTCAGAAAACTAAGATCATGGCATCTGGTCACATCACTTCATGGGAAATAGATGGGGAAACAGTGGAATCAGTGTCAGACTATTTTTTTGGGCTCCAAAATCACTCCAGATGGTGGTTGCAGCCATGAAATTAAAAGACGCTTACTTCTTGGAAGGAAAGTTATGACCAACCTAGATAGCATATTCAAAAGCAGAGACATTACTTTGCCAACAAAGGTCCATCTAGTCAAGGCTATGGTTTTTCCAGTAGTCATGTATGGATGTGAGAGTTGGACTGTGAAGAAGGCTGAGCGCCGAAGAATTGATGCTTTTGAACTGTGGTGTTGGAGAAGACTCTTGAGAGTCCCTTGGACTGCAAGGAGATCCAACCAGTCCATTCTGAAGGAGATCAGTCCTGGGATTTCTTTGGAAGGAATGATGCTGAAGCTGAAACTCCAGTACTCTGGCCACCTCATGCGAAGAGTTGACTCATTGGAAAAGACTCTTGATGCTGGGAGGGATTGGGGGCAGGAGGAGAAGGGGATGACAGAGGATGAGATGGCTGGATGGCATCACTGACTCAATGGACGTGAGTCTGAGTGAACTCCAGGAGTTGATGGACAGGGAGGCCTGGCGTGCTGCAATTCACGGGGTCGCAAAGAGTCGGACATGACTGAGCAACTGAACTGAACTGTGGAGGTAGTGGGTCAGCAGTGGACTGCCGCAGGGGCTTTAGGTGTAGCAGACTGGACGAGGTTGCCATTAACCCTACCATAGAGCCACCAGAACTTCCACAGGACTGGGAAACAGACTCTTGGAGGGCACAAACAAAACCTTGTACACACCAGGACCCAGGAGAAGAGGAGCAATGACCCCACAAGAGACTGATCCAGACTTGCCTATGAGTGTCCAGGAGTCTCCAGCAGAGGCATGGGTCACTGGTGGCCTGCTGCAGGGTTAGGAGCAGTGCATGCATAGGACCTTTTGAAGGAGGTCACCATTATCTTCATTACCTCCACCATACTTTGGCCTTAGGCCAAGCAACAAGGAAAAACAGCACCACTCATCAACAGAAAATTAAAGATTTACTGAGCACAGCCCCGCCCATCAGAATAAGACCCAGTTTCCCCACCCCCCACCCCAATCCCCAGTCTCTCCCATCAGGAAGCTTCCATAAGCCTCTTATGCTTTTCCAGAGGGCAGACAGAATGTAAACCACAATCACAGAAAACTAACCAATCTGATCATATGGACCACAGCCTTGTCTAATTCAATGAAACTATGAGCCATGCCGTATAGGGCCACCCCAGATGGATGGGTCATGGTAGAGAGTTCTGACAAAATGTGGCCTGCTGGAGAAGGGAACAGCAAACCACTTCAGCCTTCTTGCCTTGAGAACCCTGTGAACAGTATGAAAAGGCAAAAAGATAGGACACCGAAAGATGAACTCCCCAGGTCAGTAGGAGCCCAATATGCTGCTGGAGATAAGTGGAGAAATAGCTCCAGAAAGAATGAAGAGACAGAGCCAAAGCAGAAACACCACCCAGTTGTGGATGTGACTGGTAATGGAAGTAAAGTCCAATGCTATAAAGAGCAATATTGCATAGGAAGCTGGAATGTTAGGTCCATGAATCAAGGAAAATACAAAGTGGTCAAACAGATGGCAAGAGTGAACATCAACATTTTAGGAATCTGACTAAAATGGACTAGAGTGGGTGAATTTAACTCAGATGACCATGATTAATCTACTACTGTGGGCAAGAATCCCTCAGAAATGGAGTAATCCTCATAGTCAAAAGAGGGCAAAAGGCAATTTTTGGATGCAAGCTCAAAAATGACAGAATGATCCGTTTCCAAGGCAAACTATTCAATATCACAGTAATCCAAGTCTATGCCCCAACCAGTAGTGCTGAAGACATTGAATGGTTCTATGAAGACCTACAAGACCTTCTAGAACTAACACCCCCAAAAGATGTCCTTTTCATTATAGGGCACTCGAATGCAAAAGGAGAAAGTCGAGAGATACCTGGAGTAACAGACAAATTTGGCCTTGGAGTACAAAATGAAGCAGGGCAAAGACTAGTAGAGTTTTGCCAAGAGAATGCACTGGTCATAGCAAACACCCTCTTCCAACAATGCAAGAGAAGACTAAATCAGATTATAATCTTTTTGCAGCCAAAGATGGAGAAGATCTATATACAGTCAGCAAAAACAAGACTGGGAGCTGATTGTGGCTCAGATCATGAACTCCTTATTGCCAAATTCAGTCTGAAATTGAATAAAGTAGGGAAAACCACTAGACCATTCAGGTATGACCTAAATCAAATCCCTTACAATTATACAGTGGATGTGACAAAGAGATTCAAGGGATTAGATCTGATAGAGTGCCTGAAGAACTATGGACAGAGGTTTGTGACGTTGTACAGGAGGCAGTGATAAAGACCATCCCCAAGAAAGAAAAGGCAAAAGGCAAAATGGTTGTCTGAGAAGGCCTTAAAAATAGGTATGAAGAGAAAAGTGAAAAGCAAAGGAGAAAAGGAAAGATATTCCCATCTGAATGCAGAGTTCCAAAGAATAGCAAGGAGAGTTAAGAAAGCCTTCCTCAGTGATCAATGCAAAGAAACAGGAAAACAACCGACTGGGAAAGCCTAGAGATCTCTTCAAGACAATTGGAGATACCAAGGGAACATTTCATGCAAAGATAAGCACAATAAAGGACAGAAATGGTATGGACCTAACAAAAGCAGAAGATATTAAGAAGACGTGGCAAGAATACACAGCAGAACTGTACAAAAAAGATCTTCATGACCCAGATAACCATGGTGTGATCATTCACATAAAGCCAGACATCCTGGAATGCAAAGTCAAGTGGGCCTTAGGAAGCATCACTACGAACAAAGCTAGTGGAGGTGATGGAATTCCAGTTGAGCTCTTTCAAATCCTCAAAGATGATGCTGTGAAAGTGCTGCACTCAATATACCAGCAAATTTGGAAAACTCAGCAGTGGCCACAGGACTGGAAAAGGTCAGTTTTCATTCCAATCCCAAAGAAAGGCAATGCCAAAGAATGCTCAAACTACCGCACAATTGCACTCATCTCACACGCTAGCAAAGTAATGCTCAAAATTCTCCAAACCAGGCTTCAATGGTATGTGTACTGTGAAATTCCAGATGATCAAGCTGAATATAGAAGAGGCAGAGGAACCAGAGACTAAATTGCCAACATCCACTGGATCAAAAAAGCGAGTTCCAGAAAAACATCTACTTCTTTATTGACTATGCCACAGCCTTTGACTGTGTGGATCACAACAAGCTGTGGAAAATTCTTAAGAGATGGGAATACCAGACCACCTGACCTGTTCCTGAGAAATCTGTGTGCAGGTCAAGAAGCAACAGAACTGATCATGGAACAGACTGGTTCCAAATCAGGAAGGGAGTACATCATGCTGTATATTGTCACCCTATTTAACTTATAGACAGTACATCATGAGAAATGCTTGGCTGGAAGAAGCACAAGCTGGCATCACGTTTGCTGGGAAAAATATCAATAACCTCAGATATGCAGATGACACCACCCTTATGGCAGAAAGAACTAAAGAGCTTCTTGATACAAGTGAAAGCAGTGAGGAAGTTGGCTTAGAACTCAACATTCAGAAAACTGAGATCATGGCATCTGGTCCCATCACTTCATGGGAAATAAATGGGAAAACAATGGAAACTGACAGACTTCTTTTTGGTCTCCAAAATCACTGAAAATGGCGACTGCAGCCATGAAATTAAAAGACGCTCTTGGGAAAAGTTATGACCAAACTGATAGCATATTAAAAAGCAGAGACGTTACTTTGCCAACAAAGGTCCATCTAGTCAAAGCTATGGTTTTTCCAGTAGTCATGTATGGATGTGAGTTGGACTATAAAGAAAGCTGAGCACCAAAGAACTGATGCTGTTAGCTGGTGTTGAAGACTCTTGAGCATCCCTTGGACTGCAAGGAGATCCAACCAGTCCATCCTAAAGGAGATCAGTCCTCATTATTCATTGGAAGGACTGGTGCTGAAGCTGAAACACCAATACTTTGGCCACCTGCCACAAAAAAAACTGACTCATTAGAAAAGACCCTGATGCTGGGAAAGATTGAAGGCAGGATAAGAGGACGACAGAGGATGAGATGGATGGTGGCATTACCGACTCGATGGACATGAGTTTGAGCAAGCTCCGAGAGTTGGTGATGGACAAGGAAGCCTGGCATGCTGCAGTCCATGGGGTCGGAAAGAGTTGGACACGACTGAGTGACTGAAGTGAACCCTCCTGTTAGAAGAGGTGCCAGCATCTCAGCTAGGGAAAGCTGCTGTGTTGCAGATTGTTTGAAGAAAGAAAAGAAAACCACTCTAGGGATTGTTCTCTCCCTAGCAGGTGTAGAACAAGTTAATGTATCTCTTAAATTTGTGTTTGGTTTAGCATAGCATTCTGCTATCTGAGAATGTTGTCAGCGTTACACAGTGTAACTTCAGTTAACGTCAGAAGGGTGTCCAGCAGTAAGGAACGTTGCTTGAGGTTGTGTAATACATTAGTACTACAATTTTAAGATAAATAACCACATACTGATTAACTCATCTCAGAAATAAAACATTTTGCACAATGATCAATTCCCAGGTTGGCCTCAGCATGAGCTCATGTCCTCACTATCTGACATTTAAGTGAACAAGGCTGAGAGTTGACATGCGAGATACCCCAACCGATAAGCTGGGTTTTATTTTCAATTTCAGCCATGGCCTGAATCTGAAGCCTCTAGATTTCAGACCGCTCCATGCAGGCAACTCACTTCAAGCTGACAGCACCTTGCCCAGAGTAAGCCCTTTCTGCATTCACTTTCTGCTTCAAGGCTCCCAACTCTGGATGCAGGCAGGAGCATGCTAAGCTTTAAAGCAGCTCACACACACATAAAACTGATGGTTAAATATGCCCATCTCCTTATCCTTCAAGCAAATAAATCCTGGAGGTATTTAGTGAATCTGAAGGGGTCTCAGCAAAACTCAGCCCCTGATACTAACAACAGGGCTGCCAACGTTCTTTCTTCCATCTCCTACCCTACTCTGACCACAGCCCAAGTAAGATATCCCTACATGAGTCCACTCATTCTTAAGGGAATCCAGACTAAGACAATCCCTTCTTACTCAGCCAGATGAGGAACCCAGACTCAGAGGGGGTCAATTGAATTTTTATAATCAAGTTCGATTTGTTTTAAAAAAGTGTTTGGCTCAGGCAAGAAAGTCACTTAATATATACCCCAAGTTCATTTCAATCAACTAATGTTTGCCTTACAAATAGTCAAAGAAGCAAAAAGCAGGGGAGAAAGGGAAAAGGTATATCCAACTAAACCCAGATTTCCAAAGATCATGGAGAGACAAGCCTTCAATGAACAGTGTATGAAACAAGAAAACAAGTGGAGAGACTAGAGATGTCTTCAGGAAAATTGGAGATAAAGGAAACATGTTGCCCAAAGATGGGCATAATAAAGGACACAAAAGTTAGAGACCTAGATGCTAAAGGGAAGAGATGGAAAGACACAGACGAACTGTACAAAAAGATTCAAATGAACCCAATTCCTACGAAGGTGTGGTCAGCCACACAGCCAGACATTCTGGAGTGTGAAGTCAAGTGGGCCTTAGGAAGCACTGCTAATAAAGCTAGTGGATGTGACGAAATTCCAGTAGAACTATTCAATACTCGATGATGCCATCGAGATGGTGCATTCAACATGTCAGCAAATATGAAAGACCCAGCAGTGGCCACAGGACTGGAAAAGGTCAATCCTCATCCCGATTCCCAAGAAGGGTAGTACTACAGAATGTGCTAACCATTGGACAATTGCACTCATCTCCCACACTAGTAAGGTCATGCTTAAAATCTTGCATGCTAGGCTTCAGCATTATACAAACCAAAACTTCCCGATGTCCCAGCTGGGTTTAGAAAAGGAAGAGGAACCAGAGATCAAGTTGATAACATTTGCTGGATCATAGAGAAAGCAATTCCAGAGAACATCTACCTCTGCTTCATCAACTACGCCAAAGCTTTTGACTGTGTGGATCATAATAACCTATGTATGGAAAGCTCTATAAAGAGATGGGAGTACCAGACCATCTTACTTGTCTCCTGAGAAACCCGTATTCAGGTCCAGCAGTAACAATGAGAACCCTCTGCAAAACTGGTTCAAGATTGAGAAAGGAGTAAGACAGGACTGTCTGCTGTCACCCTGTTTGTTTAATCTATATGCTGAGTACATCATGCGAAATGCTGGGCTGGATGCGTTACAAGCTGGAATCAAGATAGGTGGAAGAAACATCAAAAACCTCAGATATGCAGATGATACCACTCTAATGGCAGAAAGCAAAGAGGAACTCAAGTGCCTCTTGATGAGGGTGAAGGAGGAGTGTGAGAGAGCTAGCTTAAAACTACATGTTAAAAAAAACTAAGATCATGGCATCCGGCCCCATAACTCATGGCAAATAGGAGAAAAGGTGGTAGTGACTGATTTCCTCTTCTTGGGCTCTAAAATCACTGCAGATGGTGACTGCAGACATGAAGTCAGAAGATGTTTGCTTCTTGGCAGGAAAGCAATGACAAACCTAGACAGCGTATTGAAAAGTAGAGACATTACTCTGCCGACAAAGATCCATATGTCAAGGCTGTGGTCTTCTCAGTGGTCAAGTGTGGTTGTGAGAGCTGGACTGTAAAGAAGGCAGAGTGCTGGAGAAGACTCCTGAGAGTTCCTTGAACAGCAAGGAGAGCAAACCAGTCCATCTTAAGGGAAATCAACCCTGAATATTCAATGGAAGGACTGACGCTGAAACTCCGGTATTTTGGTCATTGATACAAATAGGCAACTCATAGGAAAAGTCCCTGATGCTGGGAAAAATCGAGGGCAGGAGAAGAGGGTATCAGAGGATGAGATGGTTGGATGGCATCACCGATGCAATGGACATGAACTTGGGCAAACCTCAGGAGATGGTGAGGGACAGAGGCCTGGTGTGCTACAGTCTATGAGGTCACAAAGAGTTGGACACAGCTGGGTGACTGAACACCACAATGGTTGCCTACCACTGCTCAGGGACTTGTCACACACAGTCACATCAAGTTTATAAGGGGTAAGTTTTAGGAAGATAGAACCGTTAGGGAAACTAGTCTTATTTAGGCTTCAGAGACAAAGAACAGGCCTCTGACCTTGCTTCTATGCTGCGTGGACACTGCCCTGACTGCCTGCCGTGAGTACAAGCCTGGCAGCACCATAGACAAGATAAGGGAAAAATCTTAGACTGAGGCCTGGAGGATGTCCAGCCAACCAAGCCCTAGGCTTAACATTTCAAGTTTTACATGACAGAACCAACAGCATTAACACCAAGCCAGAGCTGCAATTTGCTCACAGACTGACTATCAGTTTGCATCCTGGGATTATAAGCAGGAACCCCAAACTGCAATTTTTGAAGTCTCACCCACAGAGCAGACACTGTGGAGGCCTGTCCCCAACTGGGACTCCAGATGTGATGTGTCATGGGACTTCTCAGCACTATTTGAGTCTGGATGTTGGTCAAAACCCAATTTGGTGATGCATCCTCTATTTCCTTTAATGTTAGTATATTGAAAGTAAGCTAGATAATTCTCTAATATTGGTATTATTTGTATATAATGAATGGCTTATTTTGTTAACAAATCCTTTGAACCTGAGATGAAAGTGAAAACTTGCAGCAAAAGGACCAAGTCTGAAGCACCTCAAGAATCATAAGTTAAATTCCAGCACTTTTCCAACAAGGAGAACGGAGTCTGCCCAGACCTCTCACTTCTCCCATGTACTTTGTTACCCAGGTCTGACCCAGCTCTTTCCCCACATCTTAGACCTGAAAATGTCTCTTGAAAAGAGGGTTAAGCCTTTGTGGAACTTAACAGCAGGAGTTGGAAATAGACATTTGATAAAAGCACACCCCATAGAAACTTCAGAGGTATTGTCTTAAAGCAAGTGAGATGGTGGTTGGTGGTGAGCAAGTAAAGAGGAACTAAGTCTATCCAGTCATTTCAAGGCAGCAGGCTCTGGAGAAAGACATACACATGTACATATTAAAGGATTCTCCAAACAAGTCCACCTTGACATTACTTGATGGAACTACTAACTACAAGGTCTGTTAGTGGTGTTCACTTCAGCATGAAATGCTTCAACCCTCCAGACTCCAAACTCACACTGTCACCCCACTAGGGCCCTACACTGCAGAATTTCACTGCCAGACATTCTAGAATCCTGAGCACGACTAAGTAGCTGATGAATATTCTCTTTAATCACAAAAGAGAAGTCTCTTATGTAAGTCTGCACGGAGTTGCTTATAAGCCTGAGTAGGCATTAACAGCCCAGTTACCCAACTCCTATGCAATTCAAGACTTTGACAGTGGCAATATTAAATCTTTCCCCTTGAATTTCATATGAAAGTTAAAGCTTCAGCCATAAGACTTAGAGCTAGATCTATTAAATTGCTACTTAATAGTCTTGAAGCTGCAGGCTGGTGAGTTATTAGGCATGCACGTAGGCTGCTTTTAACAGAGCTGAGTGCCTCAGGGTGAGGTCAGAATGAAATTTCTAGAAGGGTTCTCAGCAGGTTGAGTTTCTTAGGGTTTCACCTACTATAAGAAAGCATACTAACAAGTCCATGGAATATCTAGTTTGGAGGAGCTCATAGGAAGGTGGCCGGTCCTAAACATCTGTCCAGATAGAGCTAGTTTCAAAGAATCTCAGAAAGCTCATAAACCAGCTTCAAATAGTTACTATTAGTGTTACTTCCTAGTTCCTGTCAACTTTCTAGTCTCAGAACTTCAAGTTTGAAACAATGGTGGATCTGAACAAAGGGAAAATATACACAGTCCAGAAGACCAGAGATATTGGGTAGAGGCTAAGATGTAAATAACTGGTCAAGTTAGCAGGGACCATTTGCAAACACAGCTGGAGCGGGTGATAGGAGCCTGGGGCATTCTCTTTCCAAACGCAACTTCCCAGCATCCCCAGACTGGCAGAGTAGGTACAGAGAAGGCCCCCGTTTTGAAGATCTAGGTCTGGTCTCACCTGAAAGCATCTCTAACAAGATATGCCTTTTGATGGTGTAAATGTTTATGACTAGTTTATGCCCCATTTCTCGTAGCAGAATCTTGGCCGGTCACCCCCTGCACAGCCATGGTAAGGGGTATCTGAGGCCCTTGGGTTGTTACAGCCTCTGCTGAAGCCTTTATCCTCGAGTCTTCCTCTCACCACATATCCTGCTCTTGGCTTCTGCTCTGATTAACTCTACCTGTTAAACCCTGCCATCTGATACTGCTTCTTTGGAGAGGGCATTCCTTCCACTAGGACACCTCACGTTGCCTCTTTAACCCCATTGCACCCACAAGACTGCCTTCTCTGCTGCTTATCCAACTCCAGGGGTGGTACTGAGTTACTTGTAGTTGGATCTGGGTAGCTCCAATATGAACCAATTCCAAGCACAACCTTCATCCTGTTCAATTTAGCAAGAGATGAGAGACCCTTTAGTACCTTCTCCCCACAGTGCTTCCAGCTCCAGCACCTTACACCTCCCACTCCTTTGACAGATCAGCAGGTTCTCCTCACATGCTGCCCCTCAACGAGGGCCATTGGCATTGCTGTGAGCATGCCAGGAGGAGGTCCTATCACAGAGAATGTTGACAATCAACCCACTTTAGCAGTTAGCCCAGGAGGTGGGACTGACACTCCTGCCAGTCAGCATGAATGTTTGCCTCTTGTTAATTAGATCATCTGTATCTTCATTTCTAAGTGGTTATGTAAAAGGTGCAAATAGCTCATTAAGCCAGAGGAGAGATCGCTAGAACAAATTTTTCCAGCTCAATACAAAACAGAACAGATACTCCCATCTCTCACTTGTGGTATATCCCAAGGTAGTTTCTCAGAAGTTGTCATGTCTAATGCCGGATGGATGAGGGGGAGTCCTTCTGAGTGTGCACATAGGTCCTTAAGCAACAATGATGCTCATGAGACTGAGGATTGGACCTGGCCAGGAAAGGAAGAAAACAGGCCTCAGGTAGCAATACGGAGGTCTACAGATCCTCTTGAAGGTAGAAGGCTTGAGGACACAGTTTAGCAACAGGAGAGGTGGGTATAGAGAGCTTGTCAACACCCCCACCCATACCTGCCCACTACTAACCAAATGACACCCAGAGGAATTTGACTTGGGTGAACTGGGCAGGTGGGAAACCTTGTCCTTCACTTGAATTCTTCCCAGTTAAGCCCCTTAGTAGTTAACTATCTGAAAAAGCAGCTCAGATCGAGTTCATTCTCTTTAAAAATGCATGACACAGAACAAGAGTTCATCCATGCCAAAGCACCAATGGGATGAATTTAAGGAGACCATGTCCCCAGTCACTGAGAGCTCCAGTCCTAAGTGATCAGGTCCAGTAATGCACAAGTTGGTGGACTTCCAGTATTTATCAATTGTGATTCAAAGGGAGAATTTGGTTCTCAAAAGCTTTGAGATTTTTTTCTAATCACTTAAGACGTATGCCTACTTGCACAACACCTACCCAAACAGTAGCAACTGGGGAGCAGGCATACGAGATTACTCGAGCAACACTAGACCATGGCACTGCTGAAGATCTGAAGCTTCACTGCTGCTCTCCACATGAAGCGAGGCAGGCTGCAACATGCAACTCCCTGGCTGGAGATGAAAAATAGGACTGACTTCCCAACAAAGCACCAGAGGAAGAACCCCACAGCCAGAAGTGCACTCAGTCCTGAAAGAGCTTGGAGCCAGTTCCTATAGTGCCCCTCACAGATCCCACCTGCCCTCCCACCTCCAGCCATATGCAATGAACAGGGTCAGGTGGGACCCGTGGACTCAAGCTGACGTTAATTTTCTACCCTTCTTTCCTGCTTGAGGGCAGTGTTTGTGTCTCTTTTCTAGCTAGGTAGAGCAGATCTCCAGGAGATTGTTCTGTCAGGCAAGATACTTCTCTTGAAAACCTCAGACCCTTTTCCTCCATACCCAACACCCCAAACCTGGGAGAGAAAACTCATGAAAGCAGGGAGCCCCCTAGAACTGGGTCCTTTAATGCTTACCCTTCAAGGTAAGTCTACAGATGCCTCCACTGGTTTGTTACCCTGTAAGCGATTCTGCTGGTTACTCACTGGTTTTTCTGTCTCTCCAGTTTTCAGGACAGAATTTTGTCCTGTGATTTCAAGCCTCTGATCTAAAAGTTGTTGATTCATTTCGTTCCTCACTCCTCTCCTTACAGCAAAAGTCAACTTTCCAAGCTCTTTTCATTTGGGGGCAGAGAGTCAGAGTTAGGTTAACTTAGAGTATCTCAAGTCAGCAAAGAGGGTGACAATCAGGGACATTTCATTGAAATCTTTTGTACTGGCTTAGAACAAGATTCCCTTTGTGTTAATATTTCAAGGGATGGAAACCTGAAGTCCTGTTCCATTCTATTATTGAAGCAAGGAAGGCCTTTTTAGGAAATTCCAGGGGCCCTGAGGAGGGCCATTGGCCAACTAGGTATGAAGCAAGTCTTTAACTTACAAGATAGTCTAAAATGGGCAGAAAAACTGCAACATCCTTGATACAAAGTGCTCCTTTCCAAAAAAGGAAAGTAATTGGGAGATTGATATTTTTTTAAAAAAGACTTTATAGGAAAAACTCATTCTGAAGTTAGGAGTATGGACAGATCTGCAGGATCTCAAGCTTCCCTGGGATTCTCATCTTGAATTGAGGAAGTAAAAGCAGAAACCCTTTACTCTTAAGATTTTCCTTCTACCAATTAGGTTTTCCCCACTTCCCTGGTGGCTCAGATGGTAAAGAATCTACCCGTGCAGTGCAGGAGACCTGGGTTGCACCCCTGGGTCGAGATGATCCCCTGGAGACAAGAATAGCTACACACTCCAGTATTCTTGCCTGGAGAATTCCAGAGACAGAGGAGCCAGGTGGGCTACAGTCCATGGGGGTGGCAAAGAGTTACAACTGAAGGACTCCCACACTAAAGAGAAATTCAGATGCTGACTGTTAAGTGAAGGGGTTGTGAAGATTTAAAGCAAGTTCCGGAAGAGTCTGTAGTGGTTAAGACCCTTGGGTCTCTGGAAGTGGTTGAAATAGCCTTCCTGTCCCCAAAGAAGGTCACTGGGACATCCCAGAGGGGTGAGAGGAACCCAGGGACGATTGATAGTGAAACAAGAGCAAGGTTTCAGTTTGCCTTTCACCTCAAGTTCCCTGAAGAATGGCACTGAAACATGTATTATATATGAAATGTAGTCGCCAGTCCAAGTTCAATGCATGATACTGGATGCTTGGGGCTAGTGCACTGGGATGACCCAGAGGGATGGTATGGGGAGGCAGGAGGGAGGAGGGTTCAGGATGGGGAACACACGTATACCTGTGGCGGATTCCTGTTGATATATGGCAAAACCAATACAATATTGTAAAGTTAAAAAAACTGATGGTCTTTAGTTTAAAGCAGAACAAACAATTCAATGTTGTGAAGCCTATCTCCCCACCCAGGGCTTCCTTTTAGTCCGAGACTGTCATTCAAATCTATATTTCCTCAAGTCACCCTAACACAGTTGGGGCTGCCATAGGGCCACCACTTGTAATATCAGACTAGACACGCTATGAGCTGGTCCAAAGTCTGCCCCAGGCCGATGGAGCCTGATGGGCCAGAGAACAGGGAGTCAAGTGTTCAGAGCCCAGGCCATCTCTGTAGAGGCCCATGGCTTATGACACGAGTCCAGCTCTAGAAACCTGAGCTGCCCTCAAGAGGGCCTTCTCCCCTGGGGCACAAGCAGGGAGGTTCCCTTATTCCTCAAGGAGTGGCTTCTGTTCTTCCTGCCAGGAGGCCTGAGCTTGAGGAGAACCTAGCTAATGAACCCCCACTACCTGTCACCCACCACTGGCCCCAGGATAAGCCTGAGCTACAACAAAGGCTATATAGTTTAGTGATAGAGAGGAGACCCCAGGAACCAACTTAGAAGAGGGAGATGCTGCCAAGGTAAGGCTTGAGGGTAGATTACACTAAATAAGGAGCTATGCAGAGGAGAGAAGCCTTTCCAACAACCTTGGATGGAACAGGTATCCATCGACTTGGGCAGGTAAATGAGTACTGGCCTGTGTGTAGTCATAGGACTGGCAGTAAGTCAAACTTCCCATGATCATCACCGAAGCCTCATAGCTCAGTTAGCTTTTTAGCTCACCCATTGTAACAGGTCAGATGCTTAGAGAATTTAAGCAACTTATTCAAGACATGAGAAATAAAAGGCAGAAACCAGGCTCAAGCAGTATGTGCCCGAGGTCTGTGACCTCAACCTTTCAGTTTTAAGACCCTCCATGGCAAAAGAATGTGGTGAGCCAATTTCGAGAGCCTGGGAGCCAAGCTTTGTCACGAGCAGCTTCCCTATGGCTAATCTACAGTCTAGATTCTGCCTAGTTCTGGACCATCTTCCTTTCCACTCAGGAGTCCCCTGGTATGAAGGAAATAGAATACAGCAAGTCCAGACAAGCAGTTGGACTTAACAGTCCAGTAGCAGCAACAGCTGGCAGCCCTGTGTCGACACTTAGCACACTCCTACCTGGCTGCCAGCTGAGTGAAGCTAGGACCGCCCCCACCCCCACACACAGGACTATAATGTGTGACTGTGTCACCTAGGCAAAGTTGGTTCTGAGTCATGGCCCAGACTATTGCACAATACCCAGGCCCTTTCATAGGCTCTGGCACATATCAGACTGGGTTTAAGCTCCCACCATGTGCCCATCATCCTTTTGCCTCCCCCAGGGACTTGGCACTAAACCGAGTGCTAGGGCTGAATGAGTTCCTGGCTTATTACGAGATAAAGCTACAGCTCTGGCTACACACCACTGAGGCTAAGAACTCAGGTTGTAGCCAGCGGTACTTGTAAGACTCTAGCCTCTCTATAGATGTCCTAATTCCTTGTCAACAAGGAATCCAGCAAAGACACTTCAATCTAGAAGATCAAGATTCTATTGGTCCCCCTGCTTTCAGTCTTTAGGGCAGAAAAAGCTTCAGGTTAGCTGGCCCAGCTCTGACCGTGTTAGAAAGTCAGCTATACTTTGAACCCTGAGCACTTAACAAGTAAGTTTCATCCAGACCTTAAGATGTGGCATTTGAAGCAATTTTTCAGGACAAGAACAAACCCATACAATCTGGATAGTCTGCCTGGGTAGGGGAGGGAGCTACGCAAGCATGAGGTACCAAGTTGGATTCAGAGAGTCTGCCAGGCTACAGGAAGGTTATAACATACAACAGGAGTTTCATGCTACAGGGAAGAAGGTGCCAAGTAAGACGCTTGTGGCACAGAACCCCATGAGCCCTGCACTAACTCTGTGAGGCAGTCTATGGAGCAGCAGCTAGAATATATTAAGCACACACCATGATGGGTACTGGTCTACAGTCTCCTATCACCACAGGATCTGTTTAAGCCAGTTTCCCAGAGATTGGTAACTTGCCCAGGTTCTCAGAGCTAGTAAGTGACAGAGCCAGGGAAAGAACCCAGGTGAGCTCCAGCCCGTATCCTGTCATACCACATGACTATGAAGGTCTTTCCGTGAGACCAAGGCTCTCGTCAAGTGGCTCCGCAGAAAGACCTGAAAGCAGACAGATTCCGAACCCCAACACTCCCACCTCCAAGGTCAACAATTTCGATGGAAGCTTTGTCTTCAGAGGAGCTGCTTTAGAAACTGATGGGTAAGCCCTCACCAAGTTTGACCCAAAACTGGTTCAGCTGGACGAACTCCACATCAACTGGTCATGCCCAGTTATCAGGTGAGGTCAGCACCACCCACTCGTTTCCCACTTCAGCAGATTGAACTGCATCTTGGCCCCAGGTTCTCCCACTTTTCAGGCCAGCCCATGTGGTCAGTTGCCTGCTCACTCGCCTAGAGTTCTTCTGCACACTTAGGACTTGCCTTGCTTCTCTAGAGCCTTCTGCCAGTTGGAGTTTAATACTGAGCCCTTCCACACAGTCACCACAGTTGATACAGGCTCTATAAGCTACTCTTCATGTGAGCGAGGACCTACAATCTAGACCTATGCCAGCAGGGAGCCCCCAGGAGCCCTTTACCTATGATCCTATTAGAGAAACTCTAGTCAGTCCAGTTTCTACTTGGGCGCTCCCCTAGAGTGGATCCTCGCCCTCCCCAGGAGGATTTGAACAGCACAGACTATAGGAAAAAACCATCTCCAAGGGCTGATGGCTTAATTATGACCTGCTGTCCCAGTTCAACTCATACTGATATTCTTTTCAGCTGGGGAAATCCATGAGTCCCCAAACATTTTAGTTTTTGCCAGATTTGAGTTCACATCTGTGCTGCATTTGCCAATAGCAAGTCTACTCTGTAGTACCCTATTCCCCGAGGAAAAACTTTAGGATGCTTAAGGAAAACAAGTGGGAGTGCCTCACCTCTGAGACCTGACCACAGAAGCCAGGCCACAGGTTGTTTGAAAACACGTTTGAGCAGGAAAGCTTCATCACCCTATCACAGGAAGGGCTAATGCTGAGTCACTGCTTGCTGAAGTTTGAGTTTTTGGCTTTGGGGAGAAAAGTCACCCCCTTCAGTGCATATACTCCAACTCAGGGTCCCATGCTCTTCATGTGAGCTTAGAGTTCATACCCGTGGAGCTAGGCAGAGATAGTTTCCCTCCATCCCTTCTGCCTGTTGATATAGGCCGTTAGTCCCTGGAATAACCCACTCCCAGAAAGATCTTTCCTGGGAGAAAAAGACAGCTTCCCAAAGAAACTGTAGCTCTGTTTTACGTACCAGGATTTTTTTTTTTTTTAAAGGCTTCAAATTGGTAAAAGAAAACCCCTGAAGAAAGATTTTTACACAAAGGTTGATGTGGGGCCTTGAGCCAAGGAATTCAGACAGTCTCTCAAGAAAATTCTCTCCGAAAGCCTCTAGAAGGAATCACAGCTTTACCAACACCTTGATTTTAGTTTTGTAGAGACCCCTTTTTCACACTTCTGACCTCCAGAACGTTAGTAAATCGGTACTGTTTTAAGTCACACACAGAGGCTTTTCAGATGTAAGAAAGCAAGCAGAGAAGGGAAAAAAAATTAAATCCCTGGGAGAAAGAGGCAGGGTTTGTGTTTCTTATGACCCCAGGACTATCTGTGAAGAAAACAGAAGAGAAAATCCACACAGAACAGCACTAACCGAGACTGGTGTGTGGAGACAGCGAGCCCTACACCCCTATTCCCAGAGTTTTCTCTTCTGAAACAAAAGGAAGCTTTATACCCTACCCTCTAGGCTTATTAATCTGCTTTCCCTACTCCAACCCTGAGAAACCTTCAGCAGCCACAACCACCCCAACCAAACAGCACTGAGGCGCACACTGCGGATTTTATAGGCTATAGCGACTAGTCCCACCCCACTACCCCAAAGCACTCTGGGTGGGCAGCGGTTCCTCTGTTTCTCATTGGCTCCCTCTCTCTCAATCAGCAGATTGTCTCCACCCTCCTTGCTCATTTCCTGTCTGTAAGTCACCAACCGCAGTGTAAGCAAGGGGAGGTTTTAACAGTCTGCACTCAACCCTCGCCTAAAAATGTGACTTCTCCTGTTTTTAGGCAAGATTCCAGAAGCAATCTTGATTGGAAAAAGAGGCAGCCTCTTCACAGACAGAATATATCATTCTTTTTCTATGTTCACCCAACCATCTGAATCAGGGCTGTTTCCTGGAAATTATGTTTGAGAAGATCTTGATGAGAGCCTTGGAGTCTGTGGTTTCCCAGAGGCACCGTCAAGATGTATGTCTTTAAGGAAGCCAGCATCCTACTAAAAGGTGGTATTGAACAATTCCCTTCTAAGAAATAGGCTTCTGTTTACCTGTTATGGTTATCCCCGTATTCCCAATTGCTCCTTTGGATTTGAGTTTCTCCAGCAGCTGCCTCAAATAAGTGTTATTTCTGGAAAAGAAAGAAAAGTGCAGCGTTTAGGAGGAGGTGGCCGCATTCTGATCTTCACCACGTCTCTGCACTTAGGGAATGAACCACAGGTGGGAAGTAGCTTTCATAAGTCAATTCACCTGAGTCAGTTTGAGTTTGGCCACGTTCCCCTTCTGGTCCTGAGTGAGGTCACAGGAAAGAGGAGCCTTTTGATGAGAGGAACTGGGGTGTTTGAGGTGATGAAAGTTTGAGGGCAGCCAGAAGATAGTGGGAACACACAAAACTTTTGCCAAGAAGGCAGCTGTGTGTGCACCATGCCTGTGGTAAGTGAACTTAATATAAGATACCCACCCTGGGATCAGAAAAACTTCAAGAAAGGAAAAAGCAATTGGGGCTGGTGCACTGGGACGACCCAGAGGGATGGAATGGGGAGGGAGGAGGGAGGAGGGTTCAAAAATAAATAAATAAATAAACTCGGTGGTTAATTCTCTTGTTGCTTATTTGAAAGCTGATTCCATAAGCATTGTTTCCTAATCAAAGTAACTGTTGATTCCCTCCTTTCAACAGGCCCTTCATTTTCCTGACTTCCTGTCTTCACTCCTGCTGTTCCTCAGTCAGTCCTTTTCCTCATTTTCTGCCACAAGTCAAAATTCTAGCCATGTAAGACCCAGCTGAGATGCTAAATCTTTGTGTTGTCTTCTCTGATCTCCCAGTTTGATTCCACGGGCTCACCTCACTTTCTGAGATGGTTAGAGAATTCAGATGGCCTACACTTGGTCTTCTCCCTAAAAGACCTCACACCCTGATTAACAGATCACTCTTGCCTTGCTCTGTCATAACATCCCTTGCACCTCCATATAACACACACTGTATTTGCTTGGTGTTTGGTTGCTATCACGCTTGTCTACTGCCACTGCATTACAAGTGCCTATAGGAGGGTAAAATGACTGCTTCAACTCTGTGTCAAGAATATGGTACAAACGTAATGTGTTTCTTGAATGAATTATTGGGGGAAAAAAGAAGGGGAGGAAATGACTGCAAAGAAATCAAGAAAGTTCTGCCTCCTTCAATGTTCTCTTTGTAGCCTCAGTTTGGTCTGGGGCCAGGTGGGAATGAGATAAACTTCTAGTATTCCTTGGGCTCGAGAAACAGTTCCAACTCCATAAAGTCAGATCAGGAAGAGCAGATATTACCAGAGTGAGAGAGGGGAGAGACTTCAGGGCAAGAACTAAGTCCCCTCTCCCTTATCCATAGTTTATGAGTTCAAGTACTGCCTGACACAGCTATGAATAAACTTTGAGAACTTGGGAGGTGGTATAGTGTGGTCATTAAATATGTAGATTTGGGGTTCACATCCTGGCTCTGTGGCTTACTGGCTTGTGACTTTATGTGACTTGATGCAAGTTATGTAATCTCTTTAAGCTCCCGCTTCTTTTTAGGCAAAATGGGGATGATTACGATCATAATAGTACTCACCTCTCAGGATTATTGTGAGGTTTAAGTCAGCCAATACATAGAAAACAGAATAGTGACTAACACAAAGTACGAAATTATTATCAACATCTGCCATGTAACATTCTTGGCTAAATCATAACTGCTAAACCTTATTGAGCTAGATATTATTCACTTGTTCTAATGGGAAAATGTAAATTCAACACAGCTGTAGACCAAAGAGGCATATTGAGAATTGCTGCAAGGTTAAGGGGTTGTTGGTCATGGCTCCTAACCTGTTGCAGAGATAAGTCAATTTTGACTCCATGTTGGAACTGTTTGACCTGCTTTCTGTTGCTTTTGTTATTATAATCACACATAATGGCCTGCCTCAAAGAATCTTGCCCCTCCGCCTGACTGTTAAACAAAGAGCGCCTTTGTTCAGAACACTGTCCTCCTGTAGATGGCAGGAAGGAAGAAATGAACACATCCCCCTGCCCGAGACTTGCCATTCTAGGAGATATTTGCAAGATTAATGGCCTTTTTACTTTGTTTCCTCACCTCTCCTCATCTCTGATCCATAGAAGAAACTGGTATCCAGACCCAGGTAAGATCTTGTCAGTCAGCTGACTTTCTGAATAAGGTCGTATTCCCTGACTCAACATCTGAGCTCTCAGATTCACTGGCCTGTTGTGCAATGAGCTAGAGCAAGCTTGGACTCAGTAACAAACCCCTTTCAAGGGCACCGGTGCCTTCCCCCCACCTAGTCCACATGCTCCTCTTAGAGTCAGAGCTCTGAGCACAAGAGGGCCCTGTGTGACTCAGGATGGAGAGGGTGACTGATGTGTTCATATTCTTATTGGAGGAGAGGACTTCTCATCCATTTGCAGAGAACTAACTATAAATGATTAATTTCGTCTGTGATATATAATGACTTTGCATCACGAGGGCTGTCGTTGTATAGTGACAATAAGACAAAACAATATTCTAGGATTCTAATTAGTTTCTGGAAGAAGCAAAAGGGGCATAATGGTTGTCTATTTCCCTTCCCAAGGAGGAACTGAAAAACAGCTATGGGACTGGGGTAGCCGTGGCAGTGAGTATCCGAGGAGGAACAGGAGTGCGAACAACAAGCCTACAACCTGCAGGCAGAGTCTCCTCCTCTAGTGAAATTCCCTGGGAAAATACCAATCCCTGAGCTGGGGCCTTGGCAGAGATGGGTGATTAAGATCATTTGCATTGGTGGTGGCTGAAGAGGGTGTGAGGATGTGAGAGAGGGACAGGTGAAGTCTGTTCTGAAGACAGTGGTTTCTTGTCCTGTCCCTGGCAGGATGGGGACAATCATTCTTGTCCACCTGCTCCCCATTCCACCGTTACCTGGAACGCTGAGAGCTTTCCTCTAAACCAGCGCTTCTCACATGCACTGCACACACAAATCCCCCAGGGACCCTGTTAAACCATAGACTCTAATTCAGTAGATCTGGGTTGGGGTCTGAGATTCTGCATTTTCAAATGTTTCCAGGTGATTTTCACGCTGCTGGTAATGGGAAGAATTTGACAAGGTCAAAGACCTTATATCCGACAGCTCAGTCACCACCAGGAAGCTCTTTAGAAATGCAAATTCTTGGGCTCTGCCTCAGAACCAGAAACTTGTTTTAACAAGCCATCCAGGAGACATGGACATTGGCACGTATTTAAATTACAGAGTCACTGTTACAGATGATAAATGAACTAGTCTCATTGGAAGGACAGATGAAGTTTTAGAAAAGTGGTGTTCAACTAGCCAAGAGCCCCAGGGTGGGGAGACTTGCCCAAGAGGTTACCCAGCCAAGTCCTCTTCCAGGTGGGCCCTGGAACAAGTCCCTTGCCCAGGGGGCACCCGTCACAGGATCTTCCATAGGAACTCATTCTGATAAGGAGGCTTTCCTGCAGTGCGAGCTCCCAGCATCCACAAGGGGAAGCCTTTCACAGAAGCAGGAGAGGTGACCAGGATTTGATGTTGGTAGAAAGTGGATGCAGAGAAAGGGGTAGGGATCTCGGGCCTTGCTGGTAACACAGTACAACACTGACAAATACACACAGCCCCTGGGCTGATGAACACAACTGACCTCTATACCTGTTGGAGACACACTGAGGGTCCGAGGCCTGAACAACGGTCCAGCAGGGTCCTTGAGCTCAGAGGAGAGAAGGAAAGGACAGGGGAACACGTCTCACAAAATTCTCCAGCTGTCTTCACATCCAGTTAATTAACTAAATTAAACCCTAAAAGCCTTACTAGATTTGGAGGGGACCTTTGATGTCTCTGAGCACCAAGCCCAGGGAGGCGGGCAGTGCTGGGTTGGGAACATCTCCCACGGATGGCCGAGCAGCATTCTGTTAATCGTGGCTATTAAACTGCTATCCTGGGAGTTGTTTTTGAATCATGTGAAATAGATTAAGAGTGTTTTTGAATCCCTCAGGGTTTCCTGTGGTGCATAATTATAGATGCACTGGAAGAAGAATTCAGGTCAACAATTACTTTAATGAGATGTCTGAAGAGCATGGCCCAGCAAGGCGGAAGGCAGAGGAGGAGCTGGGAGAGGATATAGGGTGGGGGAGAGACAAGAGAAACTGGAGGAAGGCAGGGAAATGGGCAGGACGAGGGGCAAAGATAGGAAGGTTTCTGCAAGGAGAGCAGAAGAGGGAGAGGAAGAACGCAGAGCAAGAGAGCCCGAGGGGCAAGTAGAGGGCAGAGGAGCAGACTTCACTGTGTCTGGAACATTTTTGCTGCTGCTGCTGCTGCTAAGGTACTTCAGCCATGTCCTACTCTGTGCGACCCCATAGACGGCAGCCCACCAGACTCCTCTGTCCCTGGGATTCTCCAGGCAAGAATACTGGAGTGGGTTGCCATTGCCCTTTCCCACGCACGCATGCTAAGTCGCTTCAGTCATGTCCGACTCTGTGTGACCCTATGGACAGCAGCCCACCAGGCTCTGCCATCCACAGGATTCTCCAGACAAGAATACTGGAGTAGGTTGCCATTTCCTTCTCCATGGAACATTTTTAAAGACGGAGAAAACATTCAGAAAGCAAGAAAATGGCGCTGGGTGCCCATGGAGAGGTCTGCAGTCTTGGATTCAGATGCTCCTCTCATGGATGCATCTGGAGACAGTGGGGAGGCATTGACAATGGGCTTTGTCATCAAACAGACTCGGGTCTAATCCCTGATCTTGCCCTGTTTGACCTGTGTGACTTTTGGCAAGTCACTAAACTTCTATGAGCCTGCTCCCATCTGTAAAGTGAGGGTTAACTATATAAGGTGCATGCCTTGGTCTGTTCAGGTTATTATAACAAATTACCATAGGCTAGGTAGCTTGTAAACAATAGAAATTTCTCACAATTCTGGAGGCTGGAAAGTCCAAGATCGGGGCAGATTTGGTGTCTGGTGAGAGCCTGTTTTTTGGTTTATGGCCAACTGTCTTTTCATTATGTCCACACATGGTGGATGGAGTGAAGGGGCCTTTTCGAAAAGGGCCTTGATCCCACTCATGAGGCTCCACCCTCATGAATTAATCATCTCCCAAGGGCCCCACCTCTAAACACTATCTTACTGGAGATTAGGCTTCAACTGATGTATTTTGGTGGGCCACAAACATTCAGGCCACAACAGTGCATAACACTCCTGGAATGAACTGTATCTGACATACAGTAAGTCCCAATAAATTATTGTTAGAATGAGGAATCCAAGAGGTTAGTTTTGCCCAAGGGCTCATGGCTAGTCAGTAGCTGAATTGAAGTTTAAACCCTGATTTGTCTGATCTCCAATGCCATGGAGGAAAATGTACATAACTGCTCTTTTTTGGGAAATGCAAGGTCTGTTCCCCAGAGAGTCAGCCTCAATCCATGAAGACAGTCCTTATCAGCTGGTGCCAGGGGTTCAAGGGAAAATGAAACAGTTGCCCATAAACCAAAAAACAGGCTCAATCTAGCCATGGTAGGACTTTAGACATAGGTATGAAGGTCAGGCAGAGAAGGCAATGGAAACCCACTCCAGTACTCTTGCCTGGAGAATTCCATGGGCGGAGGAGCCTGGTAGGCTGAAGTCCATGGGGTCGCTAAGAGTTGGACACGACTGAGCATACACACACACACACACACACACACACACACACACACGAGGTCCCACTTCCACAAGTTGGTTTTTACAGAACATGCCCTTGTTCACGCTTGCAGAATATAACAGGGCATTCATTCCTGAGTTCATTCCAGGGCTTACTGAGTGCCCATACTAGGCCCAGTACTATTAACATTTCAGGCTCCCAAGAGCATATGCCTAGTGGGATAACTATGACCATGTTGGTAGTGCACTGCTCAAATCTCCCTTCAAGTTCTAGAATATACTATCTTTGGAATCTATGAGAAGGTTCACACTGAGGCCACAATCTTCCCCAGGCTGCTTTCAGCAAAGGCAGAGCATGGGGTAGGGTGGGGTGGGGGTGGGGTGTGTGTGCTAGAGCTGAGTCAGCCTGCCAGCGTGGAACTTCTTTAACAGAGGGGCGCTCAGACTCCAAAAGCCTGGTTGAGGCTTCCTCAGAGCTGCACTCTGGTCTGAGGCTCTTTCTGCCCCACCCTCTTCCTTCCCTCTCTCCTTTCTCAATAGGCAGATCAGCATCCCAGTCTGAAGGCTCTCCCTGTCTCCTCTTGATCCCTCTTCCCTCACCCCCTAATCCTTCACAAGAGTTTCTCCCAAGAAGTCTCTTGCACTTCTATTTTGGCATCTTTCCCAGAGGAACCAAACAAAGGAACCAAGACCCATTGTTTATAGAAAGATTAAATGACAGGATAAGCAGAAACCACAAGCCCCTTGTAGATATCTCTTGAATCCATCCACTTTGCTCTAGGTTCACAGTCCGCACCTTAGTTCAACCCACCATCTCTGTCCGTTAGATCCTGGTAGGACACAGATATCACACTCAAACAGGATAATTTGTTGAGGTTAACAAAGGATAATTTAGAAAATTCTGGTCCTGAGATATGGATTTAGGCTAAAGGAACAAGGGCCACAGTCTGCCTGCATCACCTGGGGTGGAGGATAGGTACCCCCACCTCGCTCTCCTTCCTCCCTCCTATCTCCTATTGGTGCTCCTTTTTGGCCAAACCCAAATGGAAACCAGAGAAGACAGGAGCCCATTTATGGAAGCCCAGGTCTGCTTCCCGGAGAAGGCAATGGCAACCCACTCCAGTACTCTTGCTTGGAAAATCCCAGGGACGGAGGAGCCTGGTGGGCTGCAGTCCATGGGGTCACTAAGAGTGGGACACAACTGAACAACTTCACTGTCACTTTTCACTTTCATGCACTGGAGAAGGAAATGGCAACCCACTCCAGTGTTCTTGCCTGGAGAATCCCAGGGACGGCGGAGCCTGGTGGGCTGCCATCTATGGGGTTGCACAGAGTCAGACATGACTGAAGCAACTTAGCAGCAGCAGCACCAGGTCTGCTTCCCATGGGCACGGACAGAGCAGGGCCAAAAGCGAATCAGGAGAGGCAAAAAGAAGCTGCCTGGCACAACTGTGTCTCGCCCAAAGCTTTGCAAGATCTTATTTTACCCCACTGCCCTCTTTTAACCTTTCTCCCCATTCAAACCAGAGTGACATAGTAAAGAGTGCTGACTTTCCCAGCTACTTAACTCCATCCAGTGGCTCCCCTCAAGGACTAACTTGTACAAGGTCAAGGAATGTCTGCCTGACTCAAGGCACAGGGTGGCCCTTGAAGTAAATAAAATGCTATGGGCAAGCCGTGTATTTTGGAGTCCAGGATGGTGCTGATTTCAAACATTTCTTCCTCTTTTCCCCAAACATTGAAAAGTCCTGGAGTTTCAGTGTCTGTGTATCCAAACTCTATCTCCTAGGTACCACTAACTGGGACCTACGATGGGGCAGGCACTCTGGAAATGTCTTTCTGAATAGGATGACTAATCTGCACAATGAGTGCCCCCATCTGTGTTTTTCACATTAGAAGAGGGACTCAGTGGTCAAAAACGAGTTGCCCACAGGCCATCTGGGGTCCCAGTCGAGAACAAGTCACTCCTTTTATGTTTCCATGTCATCCTTCCCACAGGCACACTTCCCCTAGATGTACCTTCCTTGTGGGATTATCCCAAGGATGTGCTGTGCTCTGCTTAGTCACTCAGTCATGTCTGACTCTTTGTGACCCCATGAACTGTAGCCCACCAGGCTCCTCTGTCCATGGGGATTCTCCAGGCAAGAATACTGGAGTGGGTTGCCATGCCCTCCTCCAGGGGATCTTCCCAACCCAGGGATCAAACCCAGGTCTCCCCCATTGCAGGTGGATTCTTTACCACCTGGGCCATCAGAGAAGCCCAAGAATGGAGTAGATTAACTCATGCAAAGCGTTTAGAACAGTGCCTGGACCCTAGTCAGTGTGCGGTCGCTGTTAGCTCTTATTAACATGTCATCCTCTTCCAAGCTTTTGTATGGAGTATCATTTCTGCCAAGCAGACCCTCCCCCACCACCTGGCACATCATATTCATGCAATTTCATATAATGATCAAGACTCGTGGCATCCTGGATGCTGTCCAAGGCTTGCACCTCCTGACTGTATTGACTCCAGGGACTCTGAAGAATATGTCAATAGTTTTGAAGAATGAGAGCATGGGTTAACCCCCTTGGATAAGGATGCTGAATGGACTTGATCTGTTCTCACATCAGGAAAGCCTACGTGTCCATCCACTTCCCAGTACTGATACTGGCTTTAACTCCAGCCCTACCTCCTCTGCCCCCTGGAGGCTCCCCTGCTCTCTGGGCACCTGCTCAGAAGGATCACCCCACCCTCCTCCCAATATTTCTTCCTTCGCATCCCTGCAGGCATGCACTGCAGCTTCCTCAAGGGAGGTATTTTATTGTAAGTCATGGAGTGGAGAGAGCACATCACAAGTATTAATACATCCCTCCCCTCTCCTCCCTCCAGTTTTCTCCACATCCCCCATCCCTTCTCTTCGTTCCCTCCCCACTTTTCCTGCTCCCACTGTCTGCACAGGTTGAATTACCCTCCTGGGCCTGTGGACTTGAGATGCCCTCACTTCAACAGGATCCCTTGAATCTGACATCTCTTAGGTACCACTTCCCATCCTCTTGGCCTTCCCATCCATCCCCCAGCCCCAGCTGTGGTACCCAGCTCCACACAGGCTGAGAACAGCTTCCTGCGCATGTGTTTGGACAGCTCCCCATCTTAGCCCGAATTGCACACCTTGGATTCCTGTCCTTGGACTTTTCTGATGCTGAGGGATGGGACAGCTGCAGAGACCCACTGGGCACTCTCACTGGCACACCTGGCAATACAAGGGGAGTTCACACCCTTGGCTAGTGGTGGTGGAAGGTGAAGGCTTTCCCCTTTTGCCATCCTCTGCCCAGGTCTGTGGTTCACTGTGGGAAGCCCTGGTGGGAAGGGGACCTGCAACAAGGCATCCTTAGCTGGTTCTCATTCCTTCCCTGTTTCACTCCCCTGATTACTTCCAATGTAAACTGCTTGCACACAAGTCACTTCTCAGTCTGTTTTGGGGAAATACAAATTAAGACACCATTGTCTCCTGGAACAATATTCCTTCCCATCTTCCAGTTTTTTCCATGGAATTCTTCATGAGCTCCTTTTCACCTTTCAAAGTCTGACCCATCCTTCAAGGATCATCTGAAATTCCAGGCCCATGGTTGCATCAACCCACAAAGATCTCTTCTCTTCCTGGGTAGCTGGAGCCCTTTCTAAGCACTTAGAACAGTTGTATGTTCTTATTTTCTTCTCAACATTAATAATGAATAACTAACAATTGTTGATGCATACAATTGTTGGCTTCAATTCTAAACCCTAAAGAAATTATAAACACCCCGAGGCCAGGCCTGTGTCTAAGTCCCCAGAGAGCCTGGCATAGAGGGTAACCTGAACTGTGGGATTTTCCCAAACTCCTTCAGTAGGGCACAGCTCTCTCTTAAGCACCAGAGCCAGGTGGGGGGGCCCCTCTTTCCTATCTCTGCTGTATCTGGTATCTAACCAACAGGAAGACATGAGCTCCTCACCGCCTTCCTAAAAGCTCTATGAAGAAAAGTGAAGGATTTCCTTAGTGGTCCAATGGCTAAGACTCTGAGCTCCCAATGCAAGGAGCCATGGTTCAATCCCTGGTCAGGGAACTAGATCCCACGGGCCACAATTGAGAATTTGCATGCTGCAACTAAAGATCCCACATGCCACAATGAAGTCTGAAGATCCTACATGCCACAACTAAGACCCAGCACAGCTAAGTCCTGGTGTAGCTAGCTAGCTAGTTAGTAAATACATACATAGAAAAGCGAATGGTCACTTATCCCAGCATATGAATCTGCAAATCCTTCTTGACCTCCAAGGCCCAGCTTAAATGCAATCTTCTCCATGTGGTCTCATCCTTCCAGAAAGACCCCTCTGTGCTCTAAACTTCAGTAGTTCTTTATCTTCACCCTTTTAATGAACCTTCTCATTTTCATACACGTCTTGCAATTAGTTATCCATCATTTGTCTCTCATTTAACAATGAGTGAGTTAGTCAGTTACCAAGCCCCAGGGCCCACCCCTTAGTAGCTACTCAATACATTTTGAATGAGTGAACAACTGGTGGGGGGAGGAGAGCCTGAGAGGCTACAGGCAGACAATTATCAGGCTTCCTGGCATCCTGTTGTAAGTCCAGGGAGGCCCACAGTTACAAATTCATAAAGATGATGGAAGAGTCTGCTACTTGTCTCCTCAAACCCATTCTTCTCTTCTGATACAAATTTCCCAGCCTCCATCTTATGTCTAAGTACTGATGTCTGTGAACAGAAATGGTGTGACAACAAATTACAAAGTATGTTCTTAAAAGGAAAAGCCCTGTGTCCCCTGGGAGGGCAGGAGCTGAGGCAGCTATTTTGGATCATGAGGTGAGAACTAGATGTTGAGGATGGCAGAGCAAAAAGACAAAAGGAGTCTGGGCTCATAATGACTATGGAGCCGCCTTGTCAGTCCTAGACCACTCACTTGAGACTCTTACACGGGAGAAGCATAAACTCCTTTGTTGTTTGAGCCCGTCTTATTTGGTCTCCCAGTTAAAGTAGCTGAACTTGTTTTTTAACTAAAGCCAGACACATTCTATAAGTCTGATCAGTTCTGAAGGAGTGAAAGGAAAGCACACTCCAGAGAGATGCTGGGCCGAGGGTCTGTGGTGGGTGTAGGCTGGGGCTGAGGGCAGCTGCATGGCTGGATGGGCTCAGAGCACAATGCTTGTGTGCTCTTAAACAGACTCTGCTGTGGTTCTGTCGTTTCTTCAAATTGGACAGAAGTGACTGTGCTAACTGGACTCAGGTTCGCACTTGGAGCTCAGATGGAGAAGGGCTGGGGAAGGTGTGCCACCTGAGGAGGCCAAGGGCAGAAAGCTCGTGTAAAGAACCCTGGTGGGAGACACAGAAGGCAGCCACGAGTTCCTAATACAGACACCGAGTGTACAGGGGCCAGAGCAAGATGCTGAATCAAAGCCAGACCCAATAGTTGGGGACTAGGATGGCGGGCCCAGCAAGCAGATTCTGGGATGACTTCCATGAATACAGATGAGTAACATGGAGTATGGTAGTATATGGTGTATTCTACTGAATTAAAGATTCAGAAGGGCAACAAGGAGCAATTTTTCACCCTGTGTCCTCACTCATGATCCTAGGCTTGCAATCCCTGCCCTGGCCTGTGTCTCTATTTGTTAGCTTCACTTATCCTAGAAGACTTTTCTTGGGTGTCACCTTCTCCAGGAAGCCCTCCATGACAGTACAGCTAGGTCAGCTGCCCCTCCTCTGAGCTTCCCCTAGACCATGCTCTTCTGTTGTAGTTATTAATGTGTCAATTATTGCAGGAGTACAATGATTGCAACACAGCTTATAACCAAGTTTAACTGAGATGCCCAAGAGTAATGATCTTCGCTTGATACCCTCAGTGTTTCCCATGATTGCCAATAACATGAAGGGAGAAAATTCACCTGAACGGGACCACAGGGGCAAGTGGGTGGGTGACCGGATCGGTTAGAAGCACAGCATGGGGGCCTCAGACATCACAGAAGGTGGACAGTGAATGGATTCTCTAAAAGCCCATTGAGATCCTGAGCAGGGTGGGGGGATTACACTGGGAGGTGGGAACAGGCAGTGAACAGAAGGAAATGGTCAGGGCTGAGTTGATCTCAGCATTAGCACTGCCCAGAACTGCCTAACTCATGTCATCACATTCCCAAATCTGGTACCCGGAAGGAACAATTACCAACAACCCAAGCAGCAAGTAAACATCCTAAGAGTGAACACTGCACATCCCTGATTATGCACCACTCATCCTATCTGTTTTTCTACTCCGTGTTCTGGGAGAGAAGAGGTTGTAGAAAATTCAACATCCCCCCCTCCAAGATACACACCCACTCCCTGAGATGTGTTTTCTTGGGGGAGGAAGGTCAAAAGGCCACCTTTCAATCTAAGGAGAGGGCCCAGGGAGAGGAATCATGATCTGATGTCTTCTGTTCCTATTTAATCATTTCATTACTAATTAATAGGGTCATTACTGCAATTCAAAGAGAAAGAACTGTGATTAAAGGTTAATGCCGTTGCTGCACGCATCACACCTCAAATTATGTTATAAAAATGTCCAGCGTATTTAATTGAACCTATAAGTAACAATGTAATTACACTTAATAACGTACGTGCCTTGTATTTATTTGTTCCTCTCTGAGGTACAGGGAGTCCCACGTGGGTGGGTTAGGGAAGATCACGGTGACTCGCCGTCACAGCGTGCCCTCCGTCTCCCGATCCTATCAGCTTCCGGCCCCCGCAGGACAGAAATGCTAGCTGACTGGTTGCAAGAAATCCAGCCCTGCCCCTTCAGCACTTCTCAGTGTTCAGTTCAGTCGCTCAGTCATGTCGGACTCTTTCCGACCCCATGGACTGCAGCACGCCAGGCCTCCCTGTCCATCACCAACTCCCGGAGTTTACTCAAACTCACGTCCATTGAGTCAGTGATGCCATCCAACCATCTCACCCTCTGTTGTCCCCTTCTCCTCTCGCCTTCAATCTTTCCAGCATCAGGGTCTTTTCCAATGAGTCATCTCTTCGCATCAGGTGGCCAAAGTGGGACAAGGTCTAACGTAGGTGTTTCCCAGGATGGAGGAGAGGCAAGGGGAGGGGCAGAGAAATCGGCCACTGGCTGAGCCCCTGGCACTGCACAGTCTTGCCAAAGGGCTAGGATGCTTCTAACTTATGTGTCTTAGCCTGGGTAGCACATGAACAACGATCATTTATTTCTCATGGTTCTAGAGCCTGGGAAGTTCACGATCAAGCCACAAGCAGCTTCAGTATCTTCCTGATTCATAAGACATCTTCTGGCTGTGACTGTCCATAGTGGAAAGCGTGAGAGCTCTTGCACTCTCGCTCTCTTTTTTTTTTAGTTTCTTTTTTTATAAAAGCATGGATGCCATTCATGATGCTCTACCTTCATGACCTAATCACATCCCAAAGGGCCCACCTCCTCATCCCATCACTTTGGGGGCTTGGTTTTAACCTGTGAATGTTGGGGAGACACAAGCTTTCAGTGTATATAGCACTATGATCTTTTGTAATTCCCTCCTTTGAAAACACCTTTTCCTCCTCTTGGAATGTCCCCTCCTTCTTCACAGAGTACAGTGCATACAGCTATTTGGCTCTCAGCATTCATTCTCAACTTCTAGTATTTTCTTCCATTACTGCAAAGGCTGGGAAGCTTAAAACTGGCTTTTCTCAGACTCTCTTGCAGCTCGGATTCTGGATGCGAGTTAGCCACCCTGCTTCCCGCCCCCAACACTGGATGTACTCATGGGAGATCTGGAAGGTGGCAGTGAGCCAGGGATATTGTTGCTTTGGCTGTCTCAATGACAAGCAAGTTCATGGAGATGTGACTATTTCTATATCAGCATTCCTTACCCTAGGGATGATACAGCAGAGAACTGAAGGAGAAGAGGACTTGGGCAAGTCATTTATTTTCTCTGTGTCACTTCTCAAGTGACAGTCAATAAAAAAAAGTTCTACCATTTTTACAAAGTTGTTGTAAAGCTCAACCTTCCAAGAGTATCTTTGAGAAGTTGAAATAACGTTTGTGATCATAAATTATTATTAGTCCCATGCAAGTGTTCTATCTTAAATCAGAATTTCTTCTAAGGCAGCTGATCTCAGATAGTTCAGTTTTTCATTTTCTATAGATTTTAGCATATAATTCAGAGAGCGTAGATTCATTTCCTCTGCTGGCTCCCTTGCCACTATCCATATGTCTCCCCCCACATAATCCTAGAAGGTTTTGCCAGGAAAAATTTCCTTGTACAGAACCAAAGGAGCCTTCCTTGCTGGCATGTAGCTTTCGCTAGCACTGCTCCTCTTTATTCTATATTTGGATCACTTGCCCGTTTCACAGCCAGTCTCACTGTTGAAGCCAGTCTCCTAGGGTCCTCTGTGGAGGCACCGCTGCCCTCTCCAGCTCTCTGGCACCATGTCCCTTTGTGATGAGCACTTATACGTTTTGGCCAACAATTCCCCAATTTCACCCTCAAGTTCCTTCACTGCTCTCGAGTGAGTGCCATCTGGTCCTGGTGATTTGTCTATGTTTAGTTTGTCAATTAGGTATAAAATCACTTGCACATTTACTGCTATTTGAGTTGGTATCTCTGCCCCGTCAGTCCCAAAAGACAGTCTAGAAGTGGGAATTTTATAGAATCGCATAGAACGATAGGACCTCAGAGCTGAGAGGGTCCTTGGAGAGCCTTTCAGAGGAAACATCATTAAGCCATTCATTCAGCTATTCATTTATCCTAGAAATAATGACTACCTACTATGTGCCAGGCTGGGTGCTGAGATAAAGCAGTGGGCAAGAGAGACTCTAAAATTGTCCCTGGGGGCTTCCCTGATGGTCCAAGGGTTAAGATTCCAAGCTTCCAATGCAGGGGCCCTGGGTTTGATCCCTGGTTAGGGAACTAGGTCCCACGTGCCTCAACTAAAACCCAGAACAGCCAAATAATTCGTTGATTTGAAAATAAGCAATTTGGAGCTTCCTTAGTGGCTCAGTGGTCAAGAATCTGCCTGCCAATGCAGGCGATAAGGGTTGTATCCCTGGTCCCAGAAGATCCCACGTGCTGAGAAGCAGCTAAACCGGTGCCCCACAACTATTGAGACTGTGCTCTCGAGGCCAGGAACTGTGACCACGTGCTGAAACTACAGCCAGTACAGCCTACAGCCTGTGCTCCGCAGCAAGAGCAGCCACCGCAACAGGTAGCCCCCACTTGCCACAACTAGAGAAAAGCCCCACACAGCAGTGAAGACCCAGCGCAGCTACAAATAAATAAATAGATACAATTATAAAAAGAAATAAATAAAATTGCCCTTGGAGCCTCTGTCAGCATCATCCTGCAAGCATCCTCTTTCGTTAGTGGCTAAGGTGGGGCAAGAAGTGGAAGTCCTCTGTCCCCTGCCACCTGTCTCCCAGAGTCAGCCCCATTAATGACAGGGAGAGACACACAGGAAGAGAAAGATGGAGGTGGTTCAAGGGCATTATGGAGAAGAAAACAAAGGGAACTGGGACGATGAGGGGTGAGTATAAGGTCAACATAAAGACCAAAGGGAATGGAAAAGGATGCCATATTGATTGTAAGAGAAAGAAGTTAGGAGGGAGAGGGTGATTCAACACTGGGGTTAGGATTGAAGGGAACAGCTGAGAAACAGCGGGCAGGGGTCTCGACCCCTTCACCCTCTTTATGCTTCATTCCTTCCCATCTGCACTCTGATTGGCAGGAAGGGAGGAGGAGGTGATGCATCCATTGCTGTGAATTGAGCTCATCATCATTATAATCAAGGGAGAGGCATTTATCATCCTAACAGATGCTCCCCTCTGAAATATCTGATAGCCCAGAGTCTGCTCCCAAGGGGATAAGAACCACTGTGACCCTTACAAGATAAAGAGTATCTTTATCTTGATGGGATATTCCCAGCCTTAATTATGTAGAGCCCGGGCAGAATGAAACCAGGAATTTGTGAGTAGGGCAGAGGCAGAAAGGAAGAAGTCCAGAAGAGAAGGAAAGTGAGGCATCATGTAAGAAGATGCTGGAGATTGTAAAGAAACCCTTTGCTCTGTTTTCTGGACTGCAGGTACTGATGACGGGCCCTAAGTGGACAGCGGGAAGTCCAGAAAACAGGACAAAACATCTGTCAGCAACTCCCACACTGAACATGGAACATGAGTGAGAATAAACCTCTGTTATAAAAGTCGCTTCAATTCGGGGCTGTTACTGCAGAATCCTCTAGCCCATCCTGGCTGATCAAGGGAGGCTGTCGGGGCTGGTGAGGCAGGACAGCTCTGCTACTGGCAACAAATCAGAAAAGATCAAAGCCAAGGCTTTGACTACACAAAGAGCTCCATGCCAGGGAGGGACAGATAGTGGCCGTGGGATGGAAGGGTCTGGGTGTCTGCAGGACTGGCCCAAAGAGACCCTTTGAGATAGAAAAGAAGCTACAAATTGTCATCAGAGATGAGAGCCTTACCTGATGACAGAATGGGCTCTGGCGCCACGGCTCTTTCCTCTGCTTCCTGAGCAAGTTACACTGCGCTTCAGTGTCCTTTTCTATAAAGTGAAGACAGCAGCACCTATGCGTAGGGTTGTTGCTGGGGCTAAATGAGTTACCCGCATGTGAGGTAACACGTGTGCTTAGAACGCATATCATGAACCACCCACATGTAATGAGGTACCACGGGAGCTTATGAGGTGTGCATCCGACTCACTACAGGTGCTCAATACACATTATCCCTCAGTATTTTCTTCCCAAGGCTCCCAACTTGCAGATAATAAAACTGAGTTCCAGACAGGCTACAAGACTTCCTAGAGATGACATGGCCAACTGACAGCAAAGAAGGCCTCCCCCACAGCCAGCCAGGAAACGGGCTGACTCTGCATGTCGTGGGTGTGGAAGGCCAATGACAAGCATTTAATTCGCTCTTAAGCCAAAACAGTTGTTAGTAAATTAAACATTGATTGTAAAAGGGTCTCCAATTAAGATTCACTAATTACATCACCAGCTCAATTGTCATGCAGTTTATATACAATTACCCAAGAACAAATATTTAATTACTTTCCTCTTAATACATTAAACTAATATGATTCCTCAAGCTGTGAGATAGAAATATAGAAACATTTAATTGACACGGAGACATGAAATCAGACAGTTAATGAGACAACAGACGTCTTGTCCTGTCTGTTGGTGTGACATTGCCCCGGGGTAATGAGAAGGCAGGGAATCAATAGCGAGAAAGCCCTCCGATCTGTATCTTCCACTCCTGTGATTGTTGAGATGGAAGTGGCTGGGGGATGCTACAGAAGCCTGGACCATCCCCAAAGGGAGAAAGGGAGTTGTCCACAATCCTCGTGGGCCGAAGCTGTTGTTGGTTGAATCTGCATCAAGGCTTAAGGTCCCCTTGCACTCCGCCTTGCTTCCTTCCTTCTCCAAAGATGTCAATCCTGAAAGCACTCCCTACTGCACATCCTGAACACTGAATTGCCTTGTATGGTCTCTTCAGAAAAGTCCATATGCAGTAGGAAGCCAGTAGATTTTTCTGAGCATGTATGTGGCATGACCTGACTTTCACATTAACAGTCTGTAATTAAAGGGAGGCAAGAGGTGAAGCTGAGACAACTGTTAGGATGCTTTTGTTGGGCGTGAGAGCAGAGCATTTAGATTCGAGGGTTTCCCTGGTAGCTCAGTGGTAAAGAATCTGCCTGACAATGCAGGAGACTAGGTTCAGTCCCTGGGTTAGAAAACCACTCCCCAGAGAAGGAAATGGTGATCCACTCCAGTATTCTTGCCTGGGAAATCCTGTGGACAGAAAAGCCTGGCCGGCTACAGTCCATGGGTTCGAAAAAGAATTGGACACGACTGAGCTACTTAGCAACTAAACAACAATAACTCTAGATTCAAAGGGTGGAAGGATGTCAGTCAGGGGGCCCTGGAGGAGGAGGAGGAGGAGGACTCTGAGAGTCTGGTGTGGGATAGAGAGGGGAAAGGGCTGGGGGTGGGAGCCTGTCTAAAGGGCAAGTCATGTTCCTCAGGCACCTAGCAAAGGGCTCCCCCAGCGAGTTGCCCTTGGGACCACCCCTGTGTACCCCCGGGCCACTGACCCCTGGGACTCCCAGCACCCATGGGGATGCTGGTGGGGTTGGTTTGCAGCAGGAGCTACGCAGCTTACATCACGTAGTTATTTCACAAACTGATGAAATCGCTGTAATAGATTAATAATCTGCAGTGTAAAACTTATTACTTCCTTAAACCTGTCAGCTCAAGAAAAACCAAATTTGATTTATAATGTTCTAGAAGCGCAGAGCTCAAGCTATAAACTCTGGCCTTGAGGAGACGGGAAGAGTCTTGACTGTAAATCTTTTCCCTGAGGTTTCTGAGACACCGGATTGCATTCAATACTGGCTCTGCCACTGGCGAGCTGTGTGACCTTAGTCAAGTTATTTAATCTCTCTGAATGTCTTTCTTCTTCTGTAAAATGGGAGTGATTGCCATACTGGATAGTCTGCCCACTGAGTCATGAGTAACAGATGAGATATTCGTGTGGCCACAGTTGATATGCTATAAAGGGACAGAGGAATGGCTTTCCTGGTGGCTCAGATGATAAAAGAGTCTGCCTGCAATGTGGGAGACCTGGGTTCAATCCCTGGGTCGGGCAGATCCTCTGGAGAAGGAAGTTGCTACCCACTCCAGTATTCTTGCCTGGAGAATCCCATGGAGAGATGAGCCTGGCAGGCTACAGTCCACAGGGTCGCAAAGAGTTGGACACAACTGAGAGGATAACACTTTCACTTTCAAAGGGACAGAGAAATGTGGCCTGGGTGTTGTGGCTATGCCAGTGGTCGCCAACCTTGCTGGCAACAAGGACCAGTTTCATGGAAGACAATTTTTCCACAGACAGAGGGGAGGATGGTTTCAGGATGATTCAAGTGCTTTATGCTTATTGGGCACTTTATTTCTATTATTATCGCATCAGCTGCACCTCAGATCATCAGGCATTAGATCCGGAGACTGAGGACCCCTGGGACATTTTCTCTGGAATAAGCACACCAAGGGGAGAGGATCTGAAGTGACCAGATTCCTTCTACCAAGGAGACTTTCCAGTTCAGATGTGACTACTTCCACTGCTGAGCCCTGAAACCCTTGATACACATTCCTCTAGCAGCATTCGCCTCAAAGAAAATCTTTCTCTGTGACTTTTTTTTTTGTTTGTTTCAGACTGAAAGATGGGGAAGGGAATATTCAGATATTGAGTGTCCATGATATGCCAAGAGTGTTTCCCAGGTGGCGCTAGTGGTAAAGAATTTGCCTACAGGAGACATGAGACTAGGGTTCGATCCTTGGGTCAGGAAGATCCCCTGAAGGAGGGCATGACAACCCACTCTGGTATTCTTGCCTGGAGCATCCCTTGGACAGAGGAGCTTGGCGAGCTAGGGTCCATGGTGTTGTGCAGAGTTGGACGCAACTGAAGCGACTTATTACACAGCACAATGTGCCAAGAACTGTGTGAGGTGTTGCTAATATATCACCTCCGTGCATATTTCTGTTAAAAAATTTTTGTGAAAAACTTTGGAATGGGGAGAAAACAACAAAAATAGAAACTGCTGGGTGTTCTCTACAGTGCAACCTGCCAGCTTATCTGACGCTGAGGCCTGTGTATGTTATTGCCTTTGAGCCATTTATAACTGTGCAAGTTCCACAACACTGATAGTAATGAAATAATTCTCATCCTTAGAAATGCAAATGAAATGTTTGGTGGCCATGCAGCTCATTATTACCCAATGGTCATTGACCAGTTTTGCAGATACTTGTAAATTTACTCCAATATTCCCGATTGCTCACATATATGTGTTCTTTGAATTCTTCCCTCAACTGGTTGTCATCTCTTGCTGGTTCTCTCATTAACCAATGAGTTAAATAAATTCTTTGGCATGTATTTGTTTTATGTTTATATGAGTCATGATTTTAGCTTTTAAAAATTATCTTTTAATACTGCATATCAGGGGTATCAGGGGGATGGGAGGAGGGCTCAATAGGAAGGAATATATAGACATAGATATAGTTATGACTGACTCTTGTTATACAAAAGAAACCAACACAACATTGTAAGGCAATTACCCTTCAATTAAAAAAATTAAAATACATGAAAAAATACTTTCCAACATAAAAAACTTAAAAATAAAATAAAAAATTGTAAAATACTGCATATCAGAAAATTGAGAAAATCTTTGCCCAGGGTCACAGAGGTAGAAATCTCAGAGCTGGGATTTGACCTTGGTTCTGTCTGGTTCTGTCCACTTTATGGAGTGGCCTCAATAGGTTATGCACTCTGTTTTTCTCTCCTGCTTTGTGTGAGTCCTGAAGGTTTAAAGGGCCTGAGCCTCACACTTAGGAGTAATTACTCTTGGAAGAGACAAAGGAGCAGGATCAGACTGGTTTCTGGGCATTACTGTTCATGTGATAGGTGGGCGGGTGAGGGATGGAGAAGAGCTAAGTCCCTGGAGAAGGGCTTGGGAGTGAGCATAGAAAGGGATGGGTGGGACAGGAGAGACGGTCCTCCCTTTTTTCTACAAAACACCTCCCACCACGTGCCACATCCTGAATTCTGTTTGTAACTATGGTGTGGAGTGAGGAATGGGAAAGCCCCAGTCTCCATCTTGAAGGATCTTGGATTTAGTTCCCAGATTTTCCTATGAAATGTTCTGAGTGAAAAAATAAATAAATAAATAAATAAATGTTGCCTTCCGTGTCAGGAAACAAAGGATGTTGTAGCCATTACAGCTGCCGCATTAATGAGCCCTGAGAGAACCAGGATGCCCATACACCTGAAACTAACATCACATTGTAAATCAACTATACTCCAATATTAAAAAAAAAAAAAATTAGGGACTTCTCTGGTGGTCCGGGAGAAGGCAATGGCACCCCACTCCAGTACTCTTGCCTGGAAAATCCCATGGATGGAGGAGCCTGGTAGGCTGCAGTCCATGGGGTCACTAAGAGTTGGACACGACTGAGCGACTTCACTTTCACTTTTCCCTTTCATGCATTGGAGGAGGAAATGGCAACCCACTCCAGTGTTCTTTCCTGGAGAATCCCAGGGATGGCGGGGCCTGGTGGGCTGCCGTCTATGGGGTCGCACAGAGTCAGACACGACTGAAGTGACCTAGCAGTAGCATCAGCTGGTGGTCCAGTGGGCTTCCCTGGTGGCTCAGCGGTAAAGAACCCCTTGCAACACAGGAGACATAAGAGACGGGGGTTTGATCCCTGGGGTGGGAAGATCCCTTGGAGGAGGGCATGGCAACCCACTCCAGTATTCTTGCCTGGAGAATCCCATGGACAGAGGAGTCTGGGCTACAGTCTGGGGTCACAGAGTCCGTCATGACTGAGCAGCAGCAGCTGGTGGTCCAGCAGCTAAAGACTGTGCTCCCACCACAGGGTACCAGGAACTGGATCCCGCTCTCTGAAACAGAGAGTTTGCGTGCCGCAACGAAAGATACTGCATGCCGCAACTAAGATGCAGTACAGCCGAATAAATAAATATTTTAAAATAATACAATAAAGTAAAAATTAAAAAGCAGACAAATCCGCTAGTATCTGAAAAAAAGAGAGAAAGAAACAGGATGCCCGCCATCAGCCACTGCAGCCGCCCATGAGAGAGCACCCAGAGGAGACCCAGGAAGGGATACCACAGGGTACTGGCCCCAGATAGCCGAGGTACATGTCAAAGGAATGATTGCAGTGATCCCAGACTCCTGCATCCGATAATACAAAAGCGCTAAATTCCTAAACTTGGGACGTCTGGTTTTCTTTAACAGTAATCTTCTGAAGTCCTGACTGCCTGGGCTTTGTTGCAAACACTCCTATATACCCTGGTTCCTCCCTTACCTCTTCAGCGGTCCCTTCGAGCTGACAGGCTGTCTCCCAGGCTTGAAGTCCTCAGAACATCCACAGAGTAAAACATTTCAGTTGTGCAACTTTTTCAGTCGACATGCAACCTCGCAGAGTCCTTCCGTGGGTCCCACAGCTACGTGCCTGGGTTGGCCCAGATGTTTGGGTCAGTCTCCTAACTTCCAGTTTCTCCAAATTCAGTTTCTCCCTCGCTGATGAACCCGCTCACGTGGTGTTCTACCAAGTTAATCCTCCTGAAAGAATGCTTTGAATGTGGATGGCTCTGCTGTCTGAAGTGCTCAGGAAGTACTGGGTTGGCCAAAAAGTTTGTTTGGGTTTTTCCACGGCATAACCTGAATGAACTTTTTGGCCAATCCGGTATTGCTGACTGAAGAGCAGGCTGCTTTCCCTCATTCTTTTTTGTTACCGGTGCTTATATGAAATGCTTACCCCCCACTGGTTAACATTATAAAGCCTCCCCTGGGGGACTCCCAAAAATTATAAGAAAGGAACGTTCAGGTTCACATGGAAAGACCTTAATAAATTACCACCTAATAATATCACAAGCCCTGGCCATCGCTGGTTTATGGGTCCCAAGCACCCCTCACTTTCTAAGCATCTGTCTTGCTTATTGCCTGTCTCCTCAGTCACAAAGTCAGCCCCAGGAGGGCAGGGATTTGGGTTTGGTCTTCGGTTTTGGGGGGTCTTTTGTCTTGTTTGTCTTGTTTACTGCCTGCTGCGTAATGAACAACCCATGAATGTTTGTTGAATGAATAAATGTGTGTGTATCATGGTCATCAACTAAGCAGCGAAAGACTGAATCACTTGGATTTTCAGATGAGGAAACCAGAGTTCAGGCACTGACTTGCCTAAGGGTGACCTAGCTAGAGGGTGACAAAGCCTGGATTCAGACTCAAGACTCCTTGGTCATGGCACCTGTACACACTGGCCAGGCAAGCGATGCTGAATAAAGATACACAGCAGGTCGCGATGTGAGAGAGCCATCCTGACCTGGAGTGTGAAGGACATGAGTGTGGGAGGAGCAGGCAGGGGGCCACCTCTGGAGAAGGCTTTAGAGACCACAGGGAATGGACAGGACAAGCTTAGAGCCAGAATCAGCGAAGCTCGTCAGGGCCCAGGAGGCCAGACAAAGAGTAGGTATGGGGAGAAGGAATAAGACGGGGGAGTAGGGGTTGGTGCTCCATTCATTCATTCAATCACCCATCCATTCACTCAACATGTACTGAATATCTACTATATTCTGGACACATTACTAGGCTCTGGGAATTAAAAAAAAAAAAAAAAAAAAAAGATTAAGACACAGCACTTGCTTTCCAGGGAGTCTAGACAGAGAGAAACACATAATAAGCAGAAGCTGTAGGAAACATTTGTATGAGTTTGGTGGGGCACAAAAATAGAAGCACTGAATTCATGGGGAGAGAGGGACAGAGGCATGTGAAGGAGCAGAGATGGCGTCACGGAAGAGCTTTGCCTTGAGCTGAATTTTGGGTGACAGGTCGGTATTCACCGGAAGCTGGGATATGCAAAAGAGGACTCCAGGCAGAAGGAATGCAGGAACAGCTCTAGAGGCATGAAACAGGCTGGTGAAGGGGCCCACCATATAGGTGGGTGGGTGCCTGCGGCTAGGGAGGAGGGACACATAGGCAGGTGGAAAAGCTAGGTGGGGCAAGGTCAGAGTCCCACATCTGGGGCTAGGGCACACAGACTGTATTCCATCCATCAGAGGGGTCAGCAAGCTTTGTACCAGAAAGTGAAGTCACTCAGTTGTGTCCGACTCTTTGCAACCCCATGGACTGTACCCTACCAGGCTCCTCTGTCCATGGGATTTTCCAGGCAATAGTCCTGGAGTAGATTGCCATTTCCTTCTCCAGGGGATCTTCCCAACCCAGGGATCGAACCTGGGTCTCCCGCATTGTAGACAGACGCTTTACTGTCTGAGCCACCGGATGGTAATTACCAGAGGCTTTGGATTCTGCTGTCTTATTACAAAAGCAGCCACAGTGTGTAAAGACATGGGTGTGGCTGTGTTCTAGGCAAACTTTCTTTAGGGAAGCGGGCTGCAGAATGAATTTGCCTTCCCCTGTCATCGACCATGAGCAGCTACGCAGTGTTTCAACAAAGGAGAGCCTCCAAAGATGATTTATGAGGCTAGAATGTGCCAGATAGATTGAAACGGGGGCTCGTGGGGAGCCGAGTGAAACAGCCCAGCTGTGAATTAAAGTCTGAGCAGGATGGAAGCAACAGCAAATGAAAAGAAATGTAAAAGCCACTTTGTAAAAGCTAAACGAAAAAAGGAGATGCAGAGGAAGGGAGAGTTGAAAGAGGATCCCAGATATGAGCCTGGGTAGGAGGGAGAAAAGCGATGTCTTCGTGATTTAGTTTTAGGCAGTGCTCTGCCACTCTATAAAAGAGATCTAGATAAAGATATTCATCAGGAATTGCAAACCAAATCAGAAAAATCGCTGCCACATGACTGTCAAGGCAGAGATTCTTTTTAGAAGCAAATATTACCTGCAGGTGGAAGGGAAGGGATTTTGGGTGGTGGGAAAGGGGTGGGGGTGAGGGGCAAGGCGAAATTGTCCAAATAAGCTTTTTACTAACTTGAAGGGAAATGGATACATCTGGAAAATTCAGAACTGTTTGCATAAGTGATGCCAGGCTGTTCCGACCCTGTTTCGCAAACCCCAGGTGTTACATAAGATAATGTTACTAAAATGTTTGGGGCTTCGGGAGAGAAACTGTATAAACATGTGGTTTTACTATAGCTCATAAAAGATGATTGTGTGAAAACCTCAGAAAAATTGAAACTCTGTAAAGTATAAATGAATGGCTTCCCTTTTTCTTTTATGGCTGCGCCTCGCTCAAGGCTTGAAGATGTGATTAGAAATGAGTGTCTGGGGGCCGGGCTAAGATCTGAGGATTTAGCAAGTGGCCTCTGTCTGTCTATCATGTTCCAGTGACTCTGGTGTGTGCGGGAATAGAGATGGTGGGGAAGAATGCAAGGGTATGTGTTCATGGGTGGGCCAGGCCAGGAGTGGGAAGTGAAATGAGTGAACAGAGTCATCAGCTGGGGCACAGGGAGGGGGCTGGTTTAGGCAGCAGAGGCTCTGAGCCAGAATCCAGGGGGGCTTGACCTTGATGTGTTGCCTTGGCATTTTCCATTTCCTCAAGTAAAATGAAATGTGAAATGGACTTTTTTTTTTTTTAGCAGCAGTATTTTGTTTTTATCTGCCCACAAGGGGACAGAACAACGGTTGCCTTTGAAGAGCCAGCTGTCTGTGCAGCTCTGGGTCTGCTCCCTGGAGCAGGCTGTGAGATCCTGAGTGAGTCCAGATACCAGAAAATCAGACAGAAAGAAATGGGGGAGGATGGGAGGGAATGACTGGGTACGGTGGGACGGGCGAAGGGGAAGTGAGTGGGTGGTGGGAGAGAGGAGGCTTACAGTGGACCACTTGGCAAGCTTTCTCATCAGTGGGAGACGCCTGCTTCCACCAGAGGGAAGCCCTATAGCGTGGAAAGAACCAAGGCCTGGCAAACACCTCAGGGGTTCAAGTCCTGGGTCTGCTACTTGCTACTTACTTAATCTCTCGGAACTTCATTTCCTTATCTGTAAAATGAGCCTGCAAAGATCTCTGGGCTTTTTAAAGACTTTGTAAACCACCAAGCCTTTGTTGTTTGTTGTGTTTAGTGCATAAGTCGGGGTGACTCTTTTGCAACTGCATGGACTGTAGTCCACCAGCTTTTTCTGTCCATGGGATTTCCCAGGCACGAATACTGGAGCGGGTTGCCATTTCCTTCCCCAGGGGATCTTCCCCTCCCAGGGATGTCACTTGTATCTCCTGCACTGGCAGGCAGATTCTTCACCACTGAGCCACCAGGGAAGCCCCAGCCTAGGGTCTGCCCATTCAGTTCAGAGCAGCCTGTATGCATATATGTATACTGCCAAGTCTTGATGCCAACAAGAACCCAAGAGTTCTGACTTCACAGGTCAAGTTCCACCCTGGTTTTCAGTGAGTGGTTTCCAAAGGGCTCAGAGGTCTTTGGGGCCTGGTTGCTGAAACCTTCTTTACTGACAGACTGTGCTACCTTCTTGGCTTTGCAGACAAAGCAAGTCACTCCTATTGCCTGCAGGCAGAGAGGAGGGGCGTGAGCCCCAGTCACTGTGTAGCTCAAGGTAGACCATAGAGCAAGGAGGGCTCAGGCAATGGCAGATGGTGGGGTGCAGAGGAGGGAGTCTTTGGCTTATTAGCTGTGTCATTGTGAGCTGATCACATTACCTCTTAGAGCTATGTCCTCTGCATCCACACAAGGATGGAAAAGGTGTGTGAGTTCGCCAGGAAGAGTAAGTGAAATAACCTACGGAAAAGCAGGCAGCAAAGAGCTGATCTTGGTTTGATGGTTATGATGTGCAGGTTGGAGTCCATAAGTTAATTTTCCTTTCTACTCCTCATTTGGCTAATCCTGCCGCTGGAGCTGTCTGATGGGAGGAAAATCACTCTGAACTCCAGGAGGGCAGAATTCATGTTTTATCTCTATGTGCCACAGTCCAGCACAGGGTTTGGCAGATGGGGCTTTTCCTGCCACGGTCAGCATACAAAAAAGAATGCATTTAATGGGCCAGCCAGAGAGAGTGCCCTGTACTCTTGTGGCTGGAAACTAGGAAAGGCCTGGAAGAAATAAAACAGCTCTGATCTCCCCTTCTGTGTGTCGAGGTCCACTCTCTGCCCCTCAGCACCCAGTTCTGGCCCTGGAGAGGCTGTACCTACAGAAACTACGTGAATGGGTGCCTTGCCTTTGGGCTCCTAATTGGGTTCAGTCAGTGAAAAGTACCAGCAGGAGATCAGAAAACAAGGCGGAAAGTGAGACGAGGTATTTATTACCAGGGATCCCTCTTGGCTAGGTTTCCCAGGTGGCACAGTGGTAAAGAATCCGCCTGCTGATTCAGGAGACACTGGAGGCACGGGTTTGATCCCTGGGTCAGGAAGATCTCCTGGAGAAGGAAATGGCAACCACACTCCAGTATTTTTTGCCTGGAAAATCCCAGGAGGAGGCTGGTGGGCTACAGTCCATGGGGTTGTAAAGAGAAGGACACAACTGAGTGACTGAACAATAAACAGCAACAATGCCTTCTTGCCAGGTCACTCTGTTGATGGCTGAAGTCCACTGAAGGTCATAGCTCCTGTTGGACACTCTTTTCCTACAACCACCATCTGTGGTTCTGGAAGTAATGCTGTCCTTTCATCCCATCATGCCCAGGGGAGGCAGAAGTCTCCTGCTGTTGCCACACCGGGATAAACCATGTCCAAATAGCAACTCACTCCAGTATTCTTGCCTGGAGACTCCCATGGACAGAGGAGCTGGGCAGGCTAAAGTCCACGGGATCACAAAGAGTCAGACATGATTGTGCAACTAACTTTGACTTTTGACTATTTTTTCATCCAGCCCAGAACTTTGTAAGTAGACCCTGCATTAATCTCCCCATTGACTTCTCTGTCTGTTAACATCCTGGGACCTTCTCTTCTACAAAATTTGTCAGAGAGGCTAGGAAACAATGAAAGGTGATTTTATGTAGAAACGAAGGCTACAAATAACATGAAGACCTGGAGCCCATGAAACCCACGGGAGGGAGGTTATTGTAAGGATGTTTCTGAGCATGAGCAGAAGTGAGCCTGCTTCATCCAGGATGGCGGGTCTGAGGACCCAGGGATCGAACCCGGGTCTCCATTGTTTCCTGCATTGGCAGGCAGATTTCTTACCACTGAGCCACCTGGAAAGCCTTTCGATAAGTCACTTGCACTCAAATCCTTATCCTAGGGCTGCCTCATTGGGTCAGCTTTTTATATGGTGCCTGCACTTGTGAGTTGGTTCCTGAGCAGCAGAGGCTGAGAGTCTTGTTCAGTTAGCTATTTATCTCCTGCCCCTTCTCGCTTCCCCCATTCCTTTCCTCCTGAAAGCACTGCTCCCCCTCCCCAGTAAGTCACAAACAAGAATCTCCACCTCAGGCTCTGCTGCTCAGGAACTGACTCACAAGCAGAAAGAGAGACACAGATGTAGAGAACAAATGTATGGACACCAAGGGGAGTAAGGGGGGTCGGGTGGGATAAACTGGGAGATTGAGGTTGATATACACTTCTATGTATAAGAGATAACCAGTGAGAACCTACTATATAGCATGGGGTGGTGGTGGTAATAATCTGTTTGTAGGACATATATTCAGTTCAGTTCAGTTCAGTCGCTCAGTCATGTCCAACTCTTTGCAACCCCATGAATCACAGCACGCCAGGCCTCCCTGTCCATCACCATCTCCTGGAGTTCACTCATATTAAGTGAGTTCACTCATATTAACCTTAAAAATGCATTCCAAAATATATTAGGTACAGACAAATACTGTTTGAGTCCACTTATATGGGGTACCCCTGCTGCTGCTGCTGCTAAGTCACTTCAGTCGTGTCCAACTCTATGTGACCCCACAGACAGCAGCCCACCAGGCTCCCCCGTCCCTGGGATTTTCCAGGCAAGTTCATAGAGTCAGAAAGTACAGTGATAGATGCCAGGAGCTGGCGGGGGGTGGGGAGGGGAATGGGGAGTTAGAGTTTAATGAGAACAGAGTTTCAGTTTAGGAAGATGAAGAATTTGGGAGATGGTGAGAGCTGTACATCAATGTGAATGTACTTAGTGCCACTGAACTGTACTGCTAAATACAGTTTAAATGGTATGTTTTATATTCCATGACTTTTACCACACAAAAAATTTTCTTTAAAAAAAAAAGCTAGGTAAGCACATGGTCCCAGCAGGAGCTCGGAGGTGCAAATTGCTTCACGGGGTTGGTCCTACCTTGAGCCCAGGAGGCCAGCCTTGTGTTCCCTGTGCAGTTGGACATCAGCTGAGGTGTGGGGAGGGGAGGGGACACAGCCTCCGCTGGCCAAGGCCCTTCCTCTTCATCATCCTCCACATCAGCCTCCGTGTGGAGGCTCCCCGTGGAGGCTCCCTTTGGCCTTGGGCAATTCTCTGGAGTGGGAGCCAATTCTCCTGAGTGGGAGCCAATTTTCCATTCAGGAGACAACTTCAATTCTCCTGAATTTGACAAACACCTGCAGCCGCAGGGAGCTACAGGGGCAGCAGCATCGCCCTCTACAGGCCTTCTGTAGTATTACAAACTTGGTACATTTTCTTTTCTGTGGTCACTTTTACCCGTGAACTCTGCCAGTGAGCACCATAAGGAGAAGGAGCTAGATAAGGGCTGATCCCTGAACTCAGGAGCTTGCAGTCTACAGAGGGAAACAGGAAGAAACCAATTACCCAGCAAACAAGAAATTTACACAGCATAAAATCGAACTGCGGTGGGAGCTTAACTACGAGCTACAGAATACCCAGGTGGGAAAAGATGACCCTGTAAGGGTTTGATAAGGAAGCAGTATTCCAGCTGGTACTTAGCCATTATCTTGAAGGACTTTACTAAATATTGCTTAGATTCTGTGCAATAGAATGGATGCTAAAATACTGCTTAGATTCTGTGAGGCTCAGACTGCTGTGAGAGTTTGTCTCCAAAAATGAGAGTCATCCTCCCCGCACTGTATACACACATCACACTCTTGATCCTAACATTGGAATATTAGGCATTTTTCTGGGCTGCTAAGTCACTTCAGTCGTGTCCAACTCTGTGCGACACCATAGACGGCAGCCCACCAGGTTCCCCTGTCCCTGGGATTCTCCAGGCAAGAACACTGGAGTGGGTTGCCATTTCCTTCTCCAATGCATGAAAGTGAAAAGTAAAAGTGAAGTTGCTCAGTCGTGTCTGACTCTTCACAACCCCATGGACTGCAGCCTACCAGGCTCCTCCGTCCATGGGATTTTCCAGGCAAGAATACTGTAGTGGGTTGCCTTTGCCTTCTCCTTTTTCTGGGCTAGTGGGTTTTGGTTTTTTTTTTTTTTCAATTTGGTCTAATTTAATTTTTTATTTTTAAAATATCAGGTTTTGAAATGGCTATGAGCATTCTCTCCTTAGCCATCTTACACCAGGGTCTCCTGCATAGCTGGACGTGCCACCTCTCTCTGTACCTACATACACACCTGCCGTCTCCTCCACAACTTCATAACATGGGGGAGGTGAGGTGCGGGCTGGGTTATCAGTCAGTGGGGACCAGGCCTCCATCCCTGCATTGAGAGGTTAACCCCAAGGAGCTTCATGCACACCCTCTCACTGCCTCTGCCCCATGTGGTGTGACAAGGGCACAGCCCCCAGCGACAAAGTAATAGGTTTTCACCGTCAGTGTTCAGTTCCAATTTCCTGTCTGGCCTTCCGTGAGCCACCCTGAGCCAGTCCTTAATAAGTGTCCGCATTTTCCGTCCTGCTTAAAGCCTGTGTCTCAGGGGCTGCTGGCAGTCTGGGAACTTATCAAAAGAAAACAGCGTCCTGCTTGAATTGTCTCTGCTGAACCTGGGTCCTGACCCTCCCCATTGCAGAGCCTTGGCCAGAGGGTGAACATTCTAGAAGCTGGGCATAGGGTAGGACTGGGAGTTCTAGGAAGGCACAGGGTGTCTCGAAGCAAGGAGACACGTTTCAGTCTCAAAGCTCCTCTCCATTTATTTAATCTCTCAAGATTTCAGTCAGCCAAGCCTAACCTGACAAGCTCCACACACCAGATAAAAATCATATTTCCTCTTGAGTGAATCATTCATTTCACACAGACCAGCTGCTACCTGAGAGCCTCCCCCAAAGGCATCAGCAGTCCTGAGGCACCCCCACACCTCCCAGACCTTTCCTCCCTTGTGAATGCGCTTTCCTCCACTGTTAAAGTGCCTGGTGATGACAGGCTAGGGACTCGGGGAGGAAGAAAGTGCCGAAGCCACAGGTTTTGTCTTCAAAGGCTCTGACACAACAGGAGGGTGACAAGTTTGGGGGAGCTGGTTCCTCTCTCCTTAAGAAGCATTAGAAGGGAATTCCCTGGCAGTCCAGTGGTCAGGACTCTGAGCTTTCAGTGTGGAGGGCCCAGGTTCGATCCCTGGGCAGAGAACTAAGATCCCACAAGCTGCATGTCCTACCCCCTCAGAAAAAAGGCACTAGCAGAAGGAGTGACAGCTTCTCCAGTCCTGTTCTCTGCATAGTTGTCCCCACAGGCTCCCCAAGAGATGGGAGCAAAGATGAAAGGGATCCAGAATGTTCCACAGGCCTAACACAGTGTAATATGCATTTTATAAGTCAGGACATTTCATCATCTCTGTGATTGTTCTCATTTCTCTCGCATGGACATTGAATTGCCCAGGGCCACACAGCTGGTCAGAGCTGGCAGCAAATTCAAGGCCGTGTCCAAAGCTTGCTGGGTTTCCATCTCCACTCACTGATCATGTAGGTGGCGGTTTATTATGCACATTTTGTAGACCCTCACCCCGAAGTCTATGGTGCTGCTTCTCCTGCTGCCAGACTACAGGGATCTGGAAAGCCAAGGGCGGGAGGGGGTGGGTGCCCTTGTTAGTAGACCCAGGGAACCCAGACCCAAATGCCTTCTTCCTTGCGCAGGGTGCTGGGCCCTGTTGGCTTAGATACTCAGATGCCAGGGGAGAGATGTTCTGCCAGGGGACACACAGTGGCATCCAGAGAAGCACGGGCCTGTAGGCCACGTGCCCCCCTGCCCAGGTCCCCACAGATGTGCACTGAAGCAGACGTAGCTCTTCTCACGTGGTCCTGCTTTGTCAACACCTGAACCAGAGCTGGCCACAGCAGTCCAGCTACAGACCTCCTCACACATCTGCTTTTTATTCAGAGCGCATCTGCGGGTGATGCTGGGTTTGATGCAGGTCACCTGCGGAGGTTACGGCAGGCGGGTAGTATGCTTCCCTTTTACCAACGTGGTGGTCTCGTGATGAGCCCCTGGGGTCCTCTTCAGGAAGGAAGCCTCTGTTTTCCCACCTGCAAGTCTCTTGAGGGTTTGCCAAGGCTAAAGAGAGCTCCTCACCCAAGGTCACACCCTTGCGGAGCAGCCCCCAACCAGCCCCTTCTTTATCGCCCCCCACACCCCGCCATGGGATTGGCTGAGGCTTGAGGCTCCCATGAAGGCTGCATGACAGCCCAACTTCTCCCTCTGCCCATTTCAGCTTTCCCCTTCCCCCTCCCCAACAACCCCAACAAAGCTCCTGCATGCTAATCTCCAGCTCAGAGCCTGCTCCAGGGGAGCCCCTGCCCCCCAGGGCTAGGAGCCCCAGGGAGGCGACACCTGAGGAGACAGGAGAAGAACCAGGCGCATCATGGGAACCCTCTCCTCTGTTTCCTGTTTTGCCGCTAAGGCGCGGTGTGGTCGTGGAGTAGCCAGTGGGCCTGTCTGGACCTCGGTTTCCCTCTCTGCACTCAGAGAAGGGTGTGGACTGGATCATCTCAACAGCCAACATGATCTACGACCACTTGATCCTAAGGAACTCATGTGAGAACTGCCGTGGAACCCACAACTTCTGCACTTTCTGGGATCTCCCCATCAACCCTGCCATTGTGGCAGGAATTGGGGCATGGTCCCTGCGACTCCTGGAGAGACTGTCCCCTGGGCCCAAGCTGGGAGCTCAGGAAATCGTTTCCTAAGATTCACTACCCCCCTCTTCACTTTCCCCCACGGGAGCTCTCCCCACATCCCTAGCACCTTCCACCAGCTTGGCATGTCACACACCAGGAGGGGGGTGTCGGAACCCCTGCCCCTCTCTTGGCCCCAAGCCTGGTGATGACCTTTGCCCTAGTTGACAAGAGGAAGGTGCTGGGTGCCAGCGGGAGGCAGGAGGCTGCTCCATGAAATGCATGGATGAGTTTGTACCCAGGACTGGGGATGTAGCTGTGGACAGTGGTCCCCAACTTTTTGGCACCAGGGACCGTTTTTGTAGAAGAAAATTTTCCCATGGATTGGCGTGGAGGCGGATGAGTTGGTTTGGGGATGATTCAAACACACTACATTCACTGTGCACTTTATTTCTGTTATGATCACATCAGCTCCACCTCAGACCATCAGGCGTTAGATCCCGGAGGCTGGGGACCCCTGGGTACAACCTTGTGTGGTCGTCAGACTCCAGATGCCAGGCGGCAGATCTCCCCTGACCCCCTCCCACCCGCCCTTCCCTAGGGCAGCTTTCACATGGCCGCCAAAGAGCGCCAGCCCTTAGGCACATCTGGTTTCCTGCAGACCTGGGACTGCCCACTTCCTGGCACCCTGACCTGTACCCTCGCCGTGCCAATCCCTTCTTTCCCATCACATTAAGGGTCAGTCCCTCTCCGACTCCCACCATCCCTCTAGGGCCAGCTGGGCAGCGAGCACCCAGCCTTCAGCACTCAGCTTGTTTTTTTATAACTGAGCACAACAATCAGCATTAGATGGAGTCGGCAATATCCCCAAAGCCCATATGGCCAACTGAGCGAGCAGTGTGTCAGCCTGTGAGCAGAGCACCCGTGAGGGGCTCAGGCTGATGGGCACCAGGCCTTGGCAGGGCTCCCTGAGGGCAGGGACCCGCCCCTCTGCCCCTGGGTGGCTGCCTACGGCCTTTGACTCCGCAGTGCGCACGTCACAGACCTGAGCCATTGGTGAGCCCCTTTCTCAGCACTTTTCCTCTTCACCTCTAGGGTCAGCTCCCTTTATGAAAGCACTAGTGCAAATCCCATCTCCCTTATCAGATGGGGTGCTCCAGTGGGCAGGAACACCTTACAGACTGGGGCTCCCTGAGGCGGGGCTGCATCTCCCCTCAGACTGGGGCTCCCTGAGGCGGGGCTGTGTCTCACCTCACGCTGGGGCTCCCTGAGGCGGGGCCGTGTCTCCCCTCAGACTGGGGCTCCCTGAGGCAGGGCCGTGTCTCCCCTCAGACTGGAACTCCCTGAGGCGGGGCTGTGTCTCCCCTCAGACTGGGGCTCCCTGAGGCGGGGCTGTGTCTCCCCTCAGACTGGGGCTCCCTGAGGCGGGGCTGCATCTCCCCTCAGACTGGGGCTCCCTGAGGAGGGGCTGTGTCTCCCCTCAGACTGGGGCTCCCTGAGGCAGGGCTGCATCTCCCCTCAGACTGGGGCTCCCTGAGACAGGGCTGCATCTCCCCTCAGACTGGGGCTCCCTGAGGAGGGGCAGGATGCTGAGTGAGGGGGATTCTGCACCTGCTAGATCCTGGAGGGGGAAATGGCAGCCCACTCCAATATTCTTGCCTGGAAAATCCCATGGACAGAGGAGCCTTGTGGGCTACAATTCATGGGGTCACAAAGAGTTGGACACAATTTAGTGACTGAGCACTCGCACGTGGCTCATTGGAAAGCAGTCCTAGGAAGACCATGAGGAGTGGGACAGTGAGGCAGGGAAGAGAGAAAGCCAGGAAGGAGTTCATGGATGAGGGGCTCACCCCTGTGGGTACCTGGTTCTCAGTCCTGCTGGAGACCCTTTGAGACATTGTGAGGAGTATGCCTAAGAATTGTGCACTTGGAGGGGCAAGAAGTTTGATATTTATCCATCAACTCCTGTGCATTCTTGGTTGAGGGCCACTCCTAGGACAGTAAGCCCTAACACTTCCAACGTGGCTGTTCCAGCAACGGGGAACACTCTAAGACAGAGAGACACAGGAAGGCGCGGGTGGCCAGGGCAAGAGTTACAGGTGACTTACTGGATAGCACAGGAGAATATGGTTGGCAGCACCAACAGCACATGAAAGCCAAAAGTAAACCACACACACAAATGGTTATTCAGGTGTGGCCACCTGAATATTGCCAGGCACGTTTCAGTTAACATGACACCAAAGGAACTCACATCTTTCCTTCCCATCAGTCAACCCCCAAAGCTGCTACTTCTCTCGCTTCACCACCTTTTGCAGAACCATCCAACCAGCTGATCCAAGCCATTGGTCTAACTTGCTAATGGATCCCTCACTTCCCCAGAGTCCTTCATCCAGCCGCTCTATCTTTGAAGACCCCCAGGGAGGCCCACCATCTTCCATGTCTGCTTGGTTATGGCTTGCCATCCTCCAGAGCTTCACTGCTGTTCAGCATTGTTTGGTTTTGTCTCCAGAAAGGCATTCCCTTCTTCCTTGACAAGACAGGTATTTGCCGATCAGATAGCCCAGCTGGCAGCTTCCCACCAAGCCCCTCACCAAGGAAAGGGCAGTGATCGAGCCCCATCTTTCAGTCTGAATTCTAGAATCCCCACTCGGAGGAACTCTCTCTTGGAAAAACAAGATCCCCTCGCTCAGCAATGCTAAGGTTTTTGTTTGGCATATCAACCCTTCCCCTCTTTCTGAGGCTCCCTGGGAGACATTTCTCTGTTTTCAGAACCAGCGCTCCCTGTGTTTCTCCCAGGCAGCCAGAGTGTTTCTATGCGATGGGCTCTGTGAATCAGCTGATGGACTGAGCCTCCCTTTCCACTGATTTTCAGAAAATCAGCCAAATCCATGGCTCACCCTAGGCAAGTGTAAGGACTCAAATACCCCAATGTGAACTTCATTCATGATCTCATTTTATCTTTCCTATTTTGTTTTTTCCTTTTGTCCTGCTTCCTTCCTTCCTGTCCTGTCCATTTAATTTGATTTGATGGTTTATGCCTTTATCTAAGCTGCCTTTTTAAGACAAAGCAGATTACAAATACATAGAGACACACACATCAGCATGCAAACAGGTCTACCTCTTATTATTGTCAATAATGTTATCTCTTCCCACCCCAAGACTACCCCAGACTGGTGCTCACACATGGCTGCTACACAAATAATCTCCCTCTGGTAAAATGGCCTACTTCTGGGTCTGATCCCCAGTCCATCGTCCATGTGGCTGCCAGGTTAATCTTTCAAACATGCAAAGTCTTTAGGGTCACTCTTCTGCTCAAACTTCTTCAGCAGTCCCCTCAACATCTCCAAGATAAATCTCTCTTTTCCTCTCCAAAGACCTGGCCCCTGACTGCCTGTCTGTTCAGCCTCATTTCACATTCTTCCCCGCTCCCCCTCCACCCCGTAACCCCCAAGACACCCCAACTGACATTCCAGAAAACATTCCATGAAAACACCAGTCTTCCCTGTCCACCTGCCATACTCCTCTTCATCCTTTGAGATGCACCGCAAAACCACCTCCTCTGTGAAGCCTTCCCTGATTCCCCAGGCAGACTCTGAAATGCTCCCGCTATATGCCTGATGGAATGTGAGAGTGTCAGCCACAACATCAGATAAAATGTGAGGAAACCCAGGACCCTACAGACTTGCATTCAAACGTCTTCCAAGCTAGAGCAAAAGGCACTAAAATGTCTTAAGAGAGAGAAGAAAATATGGAAAGTCCAGGCAGGCAGGCAAGGAAGCTGGGTGGGTAAAGGAAGGTATGTATCATTCCCTTGACTTTTCTCAGAAGATATAGTTAGTTTTGGGTGTGATTCGAACATAGGAACAAGGATTGCAAAAGCTCAGATGAAAAAGAGGACCTCCCCCACTGTCATAGAAATCGTCCAAGGACCAAACACATCCATATGCTCTCGCATACAGCCACCATCTCCATGTCCACTTAGGAATCAGGGCAGGAAGCAACTGCAGTTCATGAGATACTTGCAGTGTAACAGACCTGAGTTATTGACCTAGTAACTTTCACTCTCTGTAGGCAGTAACTCTGCTTGCCTGCAACTGCTAAGTTGTGTCAGTTGTATCCGACTCTGTGCGACCCCATGGACGGCAGCCCACCGGAATCCCGTCCCTGGGATTCTCCAGGCAAGAACACTGGAGTGGGTTGCCATTTCCTTCTCCAAAGCATGCAAGTGAAAAGTGCCTGCAACAGTGATCCTCAAACATGAGCCCTGAGCCAGCAGCATCAGCATCGCCTAAACTTGTGAGAAATGGAGAGCCTCAGCCCTGCCCCAGACCCACAGTTCAGAACCTCTGGGGTCAGGGCCCAGCAACCTGAGTGCTAGCAAATCCTGCAGGAGATTCACATCCTTGGATGCATGTTAGAATCAATGATGCTGATCCCCAGTGCCTAGGGGATGTCTTTTCAACACTAAGTAGTTTTATTTTTTAATAGCTTAAAAAAAAATTATTTACTTATTTGACTGTGCTGGGTCTTAGTTGTGGCACACAGAACCTCCACTGCTGCATTCAAACTCTTAGTTGAGGCATGTGGGGTCTAGTTTTCTGGCCAGGGATTGAACCTGAGCCCCCTGCATTGGGAGTGCAGTCTTAGCCATTGGATGACCAGGGAAGTGCCAACTTTAAGTAGTTTTAGAAGAGATATCAAATCCATGGCATTCATGTGTTCAGATTAGTTAAGGAATACATTTTACAAACAGGGATAATGTGTGAGTTTATTTGATGGGTTTTTTTTTAAAATATTATCACTTAAGAAATCTCAGAAATTGGTGTTAAAATTCCAATTTGATTTTTAAAATTGTTTATTATGCAGCATTCCAAATACAAATGTTTATAGTATAGTCCTGTGATTCCCTATGAATCCAAGCTCAGTTTCAACAACTGCCAACTCAGGACAAACTTTCCCATCTTCATCCACTTCTCCCCTGGGAACAAATCCCACATGTCATAGCATTTTATATATATATATGAAGTGACAATGATGCCTTAGTAATATCTAGTGTCCAGTGTTTGAATTTCTGTCTTACGAATGCCATAAACTGTTTTTTTTTTTAATCAAGAAGCAAATAAGTTCCACACATAATGATTGGTTCTTTCTTGTGCTGTGCTTAGTCGCTCAGTCATGTCCAACTCTTTGTGACCACATGGACTATAGCCCACCAGGCTCCTCTGTCTAGGGGGATTCTCCAGGCAAGAATACTGGAGTCTGTTGCCCTCCTCCAGGGGATTTTCCCAACCCAGGGATCCTGCATTACAGACATATTCTTTTACCACCTGAGCCACCAGGGTTCTTTCTTATAGTTTTTTAAATTGACCACTTCATTTTTCTTTTTTAAATTTCCTTGTGACTAATTTGTTGAAGAAACTAATTTAAAACTAATAGTTGATTTTTGGCCTGTGATTTTTAACACTGAAGTTTTAAAATCATTTGAGTAAGTTTGGTGAAAACATTACTATTAGCCTGATATTCATAAATTAAATGCAATCAATTTACTACAGTTATTTAAACACCTGGGAACCTTTTGTGGTTTGTTATAAGTTTTCCCTCTAAGGCATTTGATGGTCTTAAAGAGAAAAAAAATATATTAACTATATGAATACAGTTAAAAATACTAAGCAAACCTAGCTAAGTGTGTAAATTGGATTCTTCAGAGAGAAATGTGTTCAACTTGAATTGATGGGACATTATTCAAAAGTCTCATGAAAAGTGATCATTTCACTTTACCTAAAATTTACTAGATTTGTAAATAAAACAGCAAGCAAGCACTGTAATTGAGTGTGGCGGTTGTGGTTAGTCACTAGGTCATGGCTGACGCTTTTGTGACCCCATGAACTGTAGCCCACCAGGCTCCTCTGTCCATGGGATTTTCCAGGTAAGAATACTAGAGTGGGTTGCCATTTCCTACTCCAGGGGATCTTCGTGACCCAGGGACTGTAACGGCATTTCCCACTTAGCAGGTGGATTCTTGACTACTGAGCCACCTGGTAGCTAATTTAAAAATATTTTGTCTTAAAAATCAATTTAAAACCTATACAGTTGTAAATAATCCTTCATGCACAATTACACACGAGCCCATGCTGACATTCTCAGCCCACTTCAGTTACAATAATTACTGTATTATTAATAATGCCCATGGCTTGTGCCCTGCCCTGTCTGCCTGCCGCCTTGTGAAGTCGGAGGCCTTTGCAAGAAGAGGCTCTCTGGCCTGAAGATTTCAGGCCCTGGACCCTGCCTGCATTAGGCTCTGGGGAGCCCGGCTGGCTTCACTGCTGCCCCGGGTGCTGGAGTGCTGGCCAGCAGACCCTTCTCTCTCTGGGGACAACTGCAGCTTCCCAGAGCCGCTTGCCCAGGGCCGTGCCCTGCCAGAGCAGCCCCTCCCCAGTGCCTGATGCCTGGGGGTGGGGGCGAGGAAAGCACTCCGAGGCACCAGAGCTCGCAGGGGTGGTCCAGGCTGCAGATGGCCAGCATCCCAGCTCAGTGCCCCCTCTCTGCCCAGGCGCTGACCCCCAGTGCGTGCGCGCTCAGTCCCTTACTCGCATCTGACTCTCCAGGACTCCACGGACTGTAGCCCTCCAGGCTCCTCTATCCACAGGATCTGTCCCAGCAAAAATTATGGAATAGTTTGCCATTTCCTCCTCCACGGGATCTTTCCAACCCAGGGATTGGACCTGTGTCTCCTGCGTCTCCTGCATTGGCAGGCAGATTCTTTATCACTGTGATACCTGAGAATTCCACTGACCCCCAGGATTCCTCCTTAAGAAACATCCTGCGTGCTGTTCTTTCCTTGAGAGCTTGTTTCCTGGGACACTAGCCTGCAACCTTACCCACAGAGAGGAAAAGCAGGAGAGAATTATTCCCAGCTCCAAAAGAAAGCTTTGATAAAAGTGTAAGATTCAGGAGCTGCCCAACACGAATGCTCAGGAAGAAGCTGTCCTGGGCACAGATAACTGGCATTCTTAGCCCCCACATGGCCGGCACAGTCAGGACCTCATCTCCAGGTGGGAAGACCATTCATCAGAGGAAACAGGAAAAGCCAAGAGCACAGAACTAACCAGACAAAGAGGGAAAGCAGAGAGTTTAGAAGAGGCAAGTGAATCTCCACTTTGACAGTATCTACACTTAATCATGTAAAGTCAACACTGTCAGGAAGTGAAACACACGCTGTGAGAGACCTTAAGGTGTAAAGGTTAAATTTTACCGTATCATGGCAATCTAACTCTTCTCAGCATTTAACATGTGTTTTCCTACACTTCATTTTTTATTATCTTTAACTTTACATTTGTATACTCTTAAATATTTCAATACACTTCTTTGGACTAGGCAAGATATACATCATTTAAAAATACATTATTTCATCAAGTAGCTCAGACCCCCAAGATATAAAGAAGCATGACTCAAAAATAAAATAGAGGAGGGACGATTCTGAAAACTAAACTCACCTCCCATGCAAAAAAGGGCCTCCCCCTTTATTTCACTTATTCCATGAACATTTACTTAATGCCAATGGTGGGTGTGATGTTACACTTGGCTCTGTGGGAAAATGGGTGAAAAAGGCAGAGTCTCAGCCCCAGTGAGGTTATGAATAAAGTTGCTAGATGAGAAAGGAAACATATTTTTCTTTTGTATTCCTTATAATTTAGTAGAAGAATTATTCTTGGTTCCATGGTAATAAAGTTGATATCTAACTGCAAGTACATAATTCCTCATACATATTTTTAAATTCCAAGAACTGCTATGAAGCCAGTGAATAACAGAATGAGATATAGTAAGAGATGTGATTAAAGACTTATCCTGCACACGGAAGCTACTCCAGATGGATTCCCTAGGTGCTTTTCTTAACTTTTGAAAAATCAAGGATGCTTGAGTTTTATGAAGTTTTAAGAATATAAAAAAAGGTGAAATGTCAGGTAACATTTTTGCAGGCTAATACAGACTAACTTTCACATCTGACAGACACCAGTTAGGAAAGCAAACTGGAACAATTCACTTTGGAAAAATAGATACAAAAATACCAGTTAAAAACTTAGGAAATAAAAACACCTTAGGAGAATTACTCATGAAACCCAAGCCAGGTTTAATCATGAAATTCAAACCATCATACAGAAATTATAATTATATTATATTAATTATATTGAGGAGGGACAACTGAAAACTAAACTCACCTCTCTTGCAAAAAAGGGCCTCCCCCTTTATTTCACTTATTCCATGAACATTTACTTAAAGCCAACCGTGGGTGTGATGTTACACTTGCCTCAATATAATTAATCATATTAGCATAAAACCCAAAATAACAAGGTTGTTACATTACCTTTATATATTCTGGAAATAACTTTGATGTGTTTAAAAATCCATTTTGTGCAAATCAAAACTATAATGAGTTAACACCTCACACTGGTCAGAATGACCATCTTTAAAAAAATCTACAAATAACAAATGCTGGAGAGGGTGTGGAGAAAAAGGAAACCCTCCTAAACTGCTAATGAGAACGTAAAGTGGCACAGCTACTATGGAGTACAGTATAGAGGCTCCTTTAAAAATAGAGCTACCTGGAGAAGGAAATGGCAACCCACTCCAGTATTCTTGCCTGGGAAATCCCATGGATAGAGGAGCCTGGAGGGCTACAAGCCATGGGGTCTCAAAGAGTCAGACCTGACTTAGGGACTAAACAACATATGGACTCTTAGAAATAAGTTTGATACTCATTTTACATCTGGAAAATGAATATTAATATTTCCCTAAAAGGGGAAGTTATTCATGTGGCTCAGCTGCCTCAGAAGAGATGGCTTCTTACACACACTTTGAAAGAACTGAAAATAAAAGTATCTTCTGTTAAAAAAAAAATAGAGCTAACATATGTTTCAGCAGTCCTACTCAACATATATCTGGACAAAACTGTAATTTGAAAAGATGCATGCCCTGCAGTGTTCATAGTTGCACAATTTATAATAGCCAAGACATGGAGATAACCTAAATGCTCATTGACAGGTAAATGGATAAAAAAAGATGTGGTGTATATACACTATGGAATACTATTCAGTCCTAAAGAAGAAGGAAATAATGCCATTTGCAGCAACATGGATGGAACTAGAGATTATCACACTAAGTGAAGTAAGCCAGAAAGAAAAAGACAAACACCATATGATATCACTTATATGTGGAAACTAAAATGTGATGCAAATGAAGTTATTTACAAACAGACACAGACTCACAGATACAGAGAACAAGCTTACAGCTACCAAAAGGGAAGAGGGGAGGAATGAATTAGGAGTTTGGGATTAGCAGATACAAACCACCATATATAAAATAGATAAGAAGGTCCCACTGTGTAGCACAGGGGACTATATTCAATATCCAATAAACCATAATGAAAAAGAAAACTCCATTTTGTATACAATTCTAAGATTCAATGGGTAGCTTCTCTCTTTAAATTATTTATTTTAAATGGAGTGTTCATCTCATTTCAACCTACATATGTTGAGTGTTAGTTAAATGCAACGTACATTATGCATATTGGAGAACTGTTAGAATTATACTCTTAAGAAGCGAAAAAGAAAACAGAACCAAACCAAAGATGCCTTCTTCATTCTATCTATTTAATAATTGTGCCAGAAGAGCCTGCAATAACTTACAGGAAAGACAAGAGGGAAGACAATAAAAGACATAAATAACAAAGGAATACAAATGTTGCTTTTTGCTGGTGACCTAGAGAATCAAAAGAAATCAACCAAAATATTATTAGAAGTAAAAAATGAATTTTGTAGAGTTATGGGATATAACATGCAGCCTCAAAAATCAATTGTGTTGTCATAGACCTGGTAGCACACTGAAAATAAAGCGAGAACAAAGAGCTCATTTATAGCAATAAAAAACTTGAATATCAACCCGCACTGTGAGAGATTTATTCAAATAATGTTATAAATATTTAAGGGCAAAAAGAAGACATTAATACGTAGAGAGAGAGCTACATCGTGCCTAGAAATACCACAGGCAGTGAAGTAACAGGGCACCTGTGCTTTCCTGATGCTCCTTAGCCCCACTGGTGCTCCCTTTCTGTCTACCCAGGCGTGCCCACGTCACTGTGAAGGGAGAACACAGTATGGCGGGCACAATCGCTAGTGTTGCCAGCTTACTCTCTGCTTTGTCCATTTCTTCATCCCTGCCTCTGTCTGACTTTCCCAATTCTGATTCCCACTCAGTGAATTTCAGGTCTCAATTTCTGGCTCATTTTCTTGCTCATTCATTTTGAAGCATCCCTTCTTGGTGAGCCATCTGTCAACCAATTGGTGGTTGTCTTAACTGGCCAGCCTCCAGACACCCGTCTTTGGGTATTACCTTAGCCAGCAGTGCTCCCAATAAGTATGAGATTTAATGCAATTCAAATTCAAACTTCTGTGGGATAATATAGAGTGGAATCCAACTGGGAGAAAAAACGGTGAAGAAATAATTTAGAAAAGGTGATAGGGACTTCCCTAGTGGTACAGTGGATAAGAACGAGCCTGCCAATGCAGGGGACACAGGTTCAATCCCTAGTCCCAAAAGATTCCACGAGCCTCAGAGCAACTAAAACCTGTGTGCTACAACTACTGAGCCCAAGCTCGAGAGCCTGCGAGCTGCAACCACTGAAGCCCATGTGCCTCGAGCCCGTGCTCTGCATTAAGAGAAGCCACTGCAATGAGAAGCCTGTGTGCTGCAACAGAGAGTAGCCTCCATTCAATGTAGCAATGAAGACCCAGTGCAACCAAAACTAAATAAATGCAAAAATTAAAAAAAGGTAATAAGGTATGCGTGTATGTTTTATGAACTTTTCTCTTATAATTCACTATCAAAATATATATGAGAAAGAAAAAGTAATTATGATGAGCTAATCTGAGACAATAGCTTCAGAGAAGACAAATGGTGTTTTTCCAAGGTCACATGGGCAGTATGGAGAAAAGACAGGTTTTGAACTCGTATCTTTTGATACCAAAGTCTGGGCTCTTAAGTGCTACTCTACAGACTCCATAGGGACCAGAGATAAATATAAAAATCCAATCCATAAAAAATATAGAAGAAAACATAAAAGAATATTTATCTCAGTTCTGGGGAAAATAAATTTATGAATATTAAAAATGGAGGTTATCAATGGAAACAAGATGAATGTGTTGGCAATCCATAAAACCAAGGACTTTTGTACAACAAAAAGCAATAAAATAAATATCAGAAGAAAAGCAACTGAAAAGGAAAATATATTTGAATATAATCAGAAAAATTTATTGTTCCAAATGTATGAAGACTTGATAAACTATATAAGGTCGATACCAGAGTCTACAAAATGAGAGATAAGAAAATGCTAACTCAAGGAAATTTAGACAGTAAATCATCTCAGGAAAAATGTATTCATACTATAAATTAAAGGTATGCAGATGAAAACAAATTTAAGATGTAATTATACACATTTGATGAGCAAAACCAAGTAAACCATTTTTAAGGAGGTGGGAATGGGCTATTTTCACATTAGGTTTTCAACAGCTACAAGACTGTCTTAACCATAACTCACATGGGGTCTGTTACTGGCCCCTCTAAGCAGCTTGGGAGGGGTGGTGATTCATTCTACCTGGTCTGGACTCAGCACAGAAAAGAAAGTTAAGAGAGCCATAGATGCTAGACCATTTATGCTCATCATCATTATTATTCACATGATTCATTTACCTACTTCCTGTCATCCTCCTCTTTATTGGGGTTATTGAACGATAGACTTTTCTGGAAAGAGCTCAGGGGGCTATAGCAACTGGGCATCTCTTAGGTTCTCAGGCAGAGGTCAGGACAAGAAGAGCAAGGGCAGAGGCAGAAGGAGGGCCCAACAGCAGGTCACCAATCTGATGGGCCAGGGCCTGAGCCAGAATATAGTGAGAAGACCTAGGGCCGTGAAAACCATCAGAGCGAAAATCCAGACACCCAGGATGTGGAAGACCAGGATATGGTTTGGATATCTTACCCAATGGCAGCTTCACATTCCCAGTCTGTGTTCATTTAAAGGGGAGATTTGCGAGACACATAAACACCCAAGACTGCCCAGAACTCCAGACTGGTCCTCCTATCTATCCATTTACACATGTATTTCTGGCTGCCTGGGATGTTGTGGAAATAACCACTGACCATTTGTGGCACTTCCTAAGGAGCAAAGGGAATGTAAAATGAATCATGGAAGAAGGTAAGTTATAAATACCAGCTACGACCATATAACCAGATTCAGAAAAGACGAGGCAAGGAATTACGAGTTCTTTTCCTCATTTTGGTATGAATATATTTTGCATTTATTAACCCATTTTCCCTCATCTCATTCTATGATCTAGGTAAAAATGTATTAATAGTAGTTAATTTTATATCTTACTGTCTGAGTTTCACAATATTAAAGAGAAAATATGACATGGACTGAAGGGAGTTAATATAATGCAAAGATGGATAAAACGTGTCTCTTCTTTTGAGGAGGGGGTGGGGTGTTTTTAGTTGTATAAAAGACAGAGTTGCCTCATGTTAGGCAGAAGGTTGACTTTGCTATTGTCTATATTTGGAAAGTCAGTAGAGTTAAAAGAGCTGTGTATCCCCATGTCCTAACTTCCTTATATAGTCCTGACTTGTAAAGGTTAAAATGATGTGACTTAAGATATACAGAGGCATTCAATTAATGGTGTTTTATTTTTATTAGTAGTATATTGGGATCAAATGCAAGTCTATCAGACATTATAAATAAAATATGCTAACATGTTTATGACTGAGAGAGAGAGAATGAGGGAGGAACAGAGATGTGAATGGATGTTAAGTCCTTACAGTGTGGGTTGTGGTGGGTTTGTCCTGTGTTAACTTAGCCGTACTAGAAATGCATTTCCTAGAATGTGTGGTTTGTGGCTCGAGTTGGTCACAAGAAAAATTGAGCAGTTTGCAAGGCAAAGGCAAGGATATCCAAGACGGTGGAGTAGAAGGACAGGTGCTTATCTTATCCTGCGAGAACTTCAAAATTATAACTCACTGCTGAACAACTGTCAACAGGAGAATGTTGGATCCCACCAAAAACAGATACCCAACATCTAAGGGCAAAGGAGAAGCCCCAACAAGATGGTAGGAGGGGCGAAATCATGGTTAAGAATCAAACACCATACCTGCCAGAGACACTCAGAAGGCTCAAACAAAACCTTGTGCACACCATGAGACCCCACCCCACAGAAACTGACCCAGACCTGCCTTTGGGTGTTAGAGTATCTCCTGCAGAGGTACAGGTCATCAGTGGCCTGCTGCAGGGGCAGGGGCTCTGGGTGCAGCAGACCTCAGTATGGCATAAGCCCTCTTGGAGGAGGTCACCATTAACCCCACCATACAGCTACCAGGACTTACACAGGAATGGGGAAACAGGCTCTTGGAGGGCACAAACAAAACCTTTTGTGCACCAGGACCCAGGAGAAAGAAGGAATGACCCCACAAGAAACTGACCCAGACTTGCCCATGAGTGTCCAGGAGTCTCCGGTGGAGGCATGGGTCAGTGGTGGCGGCCTTCCACAGGGTCTGGGGCACTGAGTGCTGTACCTTTTGAAGGAGGTCGCCATTATCTTTATTATTTCCACCATGGTTTGACCTCAGATCAAACAACAGGGAGGGAACACAGCCCCACTATCAACAGAAAATTGGATTAAAGATTTACTGAGCATGGCCCCACCCATCAGAACAAGACCCAGTTTCCCCCTCAGTCAGTCTCTCCCATCGGGAAGCTTCCATAACCCTCTTATCCTTCTCCATTAGAGGGCAGATAGACGGAAAACCACAATCAAAGAAAACTAACCAATCTGATCACATGGACCACAGCCTTATCTAACTCAGTGAAACCATGAGCCATGCCATGTAGGGCCACCCAAGACAGATGGGTCAAGGTAGAGAGTTCTGACAAAACATGGCCCACTAGAGAAGGGAATGGCAAACCACTTCAGTATTCTTGCCTTAAGAACCCTGTGAACAGTATGAAAAGGAAAAAAGATAGGACACTGAGAGATGAACTCCCCAGGTCAGTAGGTGCTACTGGAGATCAGTGGAGAAATAACTCCAGAAAGAATAAAGAGACAGAGCCAAGGTAAAAACAATACCCAGTTGTGGATGTGATTGGTGATGGAGGTAAAGTCCAATACTATAAAGAGAAATATTGCATAGGAACCTGAAATGTTAGGTCCATGAATCAAGGCAAATTGGAACTGGGCAAACAGTAGATGGCAAGAGTGAACATTGACATTTTAGGAATCAATGAACTGAAATAGACTGGAATGGGTGAATTTAATTCAGATGACCATTGTATCTACTACTGTGGGCAAGAATCCCTTAGAAGAAATGGAGTAGCTATCATAGTCAACAAAAGAGTCCCAAGAGTACTTCAGTGCAATCTCAAAAATGATGGAATGATCTCTGTTCATTTCCAAGGCAAACCATTCAATTTCACAGTAATCCAAATCTATGCCCTGACCAGTAATACTGAAGAAGCTGAAGTTGAACAGTGCTATGATAGACCTACAAGAACTTCTAGAACCAACATCCAAAAAAGATATTCTTTTCATTATAGGGGACTGGAATGCAAAATAAGGAAGTCAAGAAATACCTGGAGTAATAGGCAAATTTGGCCTTGGAGTACAAAATGAAGCAGGCCAAAGGCTAACAGAGTTTTCCCAAGAGAACACACTGGTCATAGAAAACACCCTCTTTCAACAACACAAAAGAAGACTCTACACATGGACATCACCAGATGGTCAATACCAAAATCAGATTGATTATATTCAAAGATGGAGAAGCTCTATATTGTCAGCAAAAATAAGACCGGAGCTGGCTGTTGCTCAAATCATGAACTCCTTATTGCCAAATTCAGACTTAAATTGAAGAAAGTAGGAAAAACCACTAGACCATGCAGGTATGACCTAAGTAAAATCCCTTACAATTATACAGTGGAAGTGACAAATAGATTCAAGGGATTAGATCTGATAGAGTGCCTGAAGAACTATGGATGGAGGTTCGTGACATTGTACAGGAGGCAGGGATCAAGACCATTCCCAAGAAAAAGAAAGGCAAAATGCTTGTCTTAGAAAGCCTTAAAATAGCTGAGAAAAGACAAGAAGCTAAAGGCAAAGGAGAAAAGGAAAGATATACCCATTTAAATGCAGAGTTCCAAAGAATAGCAAGGAGAGATAAGAAAGAAGACTTCCTCAGTGATCAATGCAAAGAAATAGAGGAAGACAATAGAATGAGAAAGACTAGAGAGTTGTTCAAGAGAATAAGAGATACCAGGGAACATTTGTGACATTGTACAGGAGACAGGGATCAAGACCATTCCCATAGAAAAGAAATGCAAAAAAGCAAAATGGCTGTCTGGGGAGGCCTTACAAATAGCTGTGAAAAGAAGAGAAGCAAAAAGCAAAGGAGAAAAGGAAAGATATAAACATCTGAATGCAGAGTTCCAAAGAATAGCAAGAAGAGATAAGAAAGCCTTCTTCAGTGATCAATGCAAAGAGATAGAGGAAAACAACAGAATGGGAAAGACTAGGGATCTCTTCAAGAAAATCAGAGATACCAAAGGAACATTTCATGCAAAGATGAGCTCGATAAAGGACAGAAATGGTATGGACCTAACAGAAGCAGAAGATATTAAGAAGAGGTGGCAAGAATACACAGAAGAACTGTACAAAAAAGATCTTCACGACCCAGATAATCACGATGGTGTGATCACTGACCTAGAGCCAGACATCCTGAATGTGAAGTCAAGTGGGCCTTAGAAAGCATCACTACGAACAAAGCTAGTGGAGGTGATGGAATTCCAGTTGAGCTATTTCAAATCCTGAAAGATGATGCTGTGAAAGTGCTGCAACCAATATGCCAGCAAATTGGGAAAACTCAGCAGTGGCCACAGGACTGGAAAAGGTCAGTTTTCATTCCAATCCCAAAGAAAGGCAATGCCAAAGAATGCCCAAACTACTGTACAATTGCAGTCATCTCACACGCTAGTAAAGTAATGCTCAAAATTCTCCAAACCAGGCTTCAACAATGCATGAACTGTGAACTTTCAGATGTTCAAGCTGGATTTAGAAAAGACGGAGGAACCAGAGATCAAATTGCCAACAACCGTTGGAACATCAAAAAAGCAAGAGAAGTCCAGAAAAAAAACATGTATTTCTGCCTTATTGACTATCCCAAAGTCTTTGACTGTGTGGATCACAATAAACTGTGGAAAATTCTGAAAGAGATGGGAATACCAGACCACCTGACCTGCCTCTTCAGAAATCTGTATGCAGGTCAGGAAGCAACAGTTAGAACTGGACATGGAACAACAGACTGGCTCCAAATAGGAAAAGGAGTACGTCAAGGCTGTATATTGTCAACCTGTTTATTTAACTTATATGCAGAGTACATCATGAGAAATGCTGGACTGGAAGAAACACAAGCTGGAATCAAGATTGCTGGGAGAAATATCAATAACCTCAGATATGCAGATGACACCACCCTTATGGCAGAGAGTGAAGAGGAACTAAAAAGCCTCTTGATGAAAGTGAAAGAGGAGAGTGAAAAAGTGGGCTTAAAGCTCAACATTCAGAAAACGAAGATCATGGCATCTGGCCCATCACTTCATGGGAAATAGATGGGGAAACAGTGGAAACAGTGTCAGACTTTATTTTTCTGGGCTCCAAAATCACTACAGATGGTGACTGCAGCCATGAAATTAAAAGACGCTTACTTCTTGGAAGGAAAGTTATGGCCAACCTAGATAGCATATTCAAAAGCAGAGACATTACTTTGCAAACAAAGGTCCGTCTAGTCAAGGCTATGGTTTTTCCTGTGGTCATGTATGGATGTGAGATTGGACTGTAAAGAAGGCTGAGTGCTGAAGAATTGATGCTTTTGAACTGTGGTGTTGGAGAAGACTCTTGAGAGTCCCTTGGACTGCAAGGAGATCCAACCAGTCCATTCTGAAGGAGATCAGCCCTGGGATTTCTTTAGAAGGAATGATGCTAAAGCTGAAACTCCAGTACTTTGGCCACCTCATGCGAAGAGTTGACTCATTGGAAAAGACTCTGATGCTGGGAGGGATTGGGGGCAGGAGGAGAACGGGACAACAGAGGATGAGATGGCTGGATGGCATCACTGACTCGATGGACATGAGTCTCAGTGAACTCCGAGAGTTGGTGATGGACAGGGAGGCCTGGCGTGCTGTGATTCATGGGGTCGCAAAGAGTCAGACATGACTGAGCGACTGATCTGATCTGAAGGGAACATTTCATGCAAAGATGGGCACAATAAAGGACAGAAATGGTATGGACCTAACAGAAGCAGAAGATTTTAAGAAGAGGTGGCAACAATACACAGAAAAACTACACAAAAAAGATCTTCATGACCCAGATAACCATGATAGTGTGATCATTCACATAAAGCCAGACATCCTGGAATGCTAAGTCAAGTGTGCCTTAGGAAGCATCACTATGAACAAAGCTAGTAGAGGTGATGGAATTCCAGTTGAGCTACTTCAAATCTTAAAAGATGATGCTTTGAAAGTGCTGCACTCACTATGCCAGCAAATTTGGAATAATCAGCAGTGCCAACAGGACTGGAAAAAGGTCAGTTTTCATTCCAATCCCAAAGAAAGGCAATGCCAAAGAATGCTCAAACTACTGCACAATTGCACTCATCACACACACTAGTTAAGTAATGCTCAAAATTCTCCAAGCCAGGCTTCAACAATGCATGAACTGTGAACTTTCAGATGTTCAAGCTGGATTTAGAAAAGACGGAGGAACCAGAGATCAAATTGCCAACAACCGTTGGATCATCAAAAAAGCAAGAGAAGTCCAGAAAAAAAAACATGTATTTCTGCCTTATTGACTATCCCAAAGTCTTTGACTGTGTGGATCACAATAAACTGTGGAAAATTCTGAAAGAGATGGGAATACCAGACCACCTGACCTGCCTCTTGAGAAACCTATATGCAGGTCAGGAAGCAACAGTTAGAACTGGACATGGAACAACAGACTGGTTTCAAATAGGAAAAGGAGTACATCAAGGCTGTATATTGTCACCCTGCTTATTTAACTTATATGCAGAGTACATCATGAGAAACGCTGGGCTGGAAAAAGTACAAGCTGGAATCAAGATTGCTGGGAGACATATCAATAACCTCAGATATGCAGATGACACCACCCTTATGGCAGAAAACAAAGAAGAACTAAAGAGCCTCTTGATGAAAGTGAAAGAGGAGAGTGAAAAAGTGGGCTTAAAGCTCAACATTCAGAAAACTAAGATCATGGTATCTGGCCCCATCACTTCATGGCAAATAGACGGGGAAACAATGGAAACAGTGACACACTATTTTGGGGGGCTTAAAAAGTCACTGCAGATGGTGACTGCAGCCATGAAATTAAAAGATGCTTGCTCCTTGGAAGAAAAGCTATGACCAACCTAGATGGCATATTAAAAAGCAGAGACATTACTTTGCCAACAGAGGCCCACCTAGTCAAAGCTATGGTTTTTCCAGTAGTCATGTATGGATGTGAGAGTTGGACTGTGAAGAAAGCTGAGTGCCAAAGAATTGATGCTTTTGAACTCTGGTGTTGGAGAAGACTCTTGAGAGTCCCTTGGACTGCAAGGAGATCCAACCAGTCCATCCTGAAGGAAATCAGTCCTGAATATTCAATGGAAGGACTGATGCTGAAGCCGAAACTGCAATACTCTGACCACTTAATGCGAAGAACTGACTCATTTGAAAAGACCCTGATGCTGGGAAAGACTGAAGGCAGGAGGAGAAGGGGAGGACAGAGGATGAGATGTTTTGGATGGCATCACCAACTTGATGGACATGAGTTTGAGCAAGCTCAGGGAGTTGGTGATGCACAGGGAAGCCTGGCATGCTGCAGTCCATGGGGTCGCAAAGAGTAGGACACGACTGAGCAATTAAACTTAACTGAGCTTGCAAGGCAAGTAGTCCTGCTTCCTCTCTGAAGGTCATTGTGGATGGGCCTGCTTGTTTGGTTGGATCCTGACTGGTAAAAAGTCTCCTCCCTGTGGCATCTAGCATATTGCTCTCTGTCGACAGAGCCAGGGACCACATATCCCCCCTATTTCCATAAAGACAACTCTCACTTCCTTCTCTATGAAGACTGAGTGTTGGAATGATTACAACTGGCCTTTCTTCCCTTTGAGAGGGTAACAGGCAAGAAGGCCAGGGGTCTCCAAACAGAGGAAATAGGTTGCAAGTGTCAGACATTTTTTATCTCTCTCTTAAGTGGCAGGAGGAAACAAACTAGTGTTACATTTTTTCTCCCCCCTTCTCTGTACAAATTTCAAAAGAGATTTCTCTGAAAATTCTGTGTTGCCATAATGAAACCTGGTTCCACCTGAACTTTTCTCAAATCTTGAGCTAACCAATGCATTTTTCTTAAGGAAATGTTTGTTAATGTTAAGCTATGTTAATGTGCTATGTATTTACCCCAGACTCTATCTTCAAGTAGGTTCCACCTAAAGGTTCAGAACCAACTTGACAAACCAGTCTGTTATACTCATACATTGTTCTCCTAATCTATGTTAATGAAACTATATATTTGTATGGAAATCTGCCTTTCTTCAAGATTCAAGTCAATCCTTTTATGGCCCAGGATGACTCACCTGGTGCCAGATTATCTCAAAATGCATCTTGTGGATGAGGGGCCTGATGCCATTCTTTGAGTTTTGAGACATTTCCTTTTTTTAATTAGCAGACTGCTAGTAGCTATATAACAACCAGCTAAAGACTAGCAGGATGAAAAACTAGCACTGAAACCATAATCACAGAAAACTAGTCAATCTAATCACATGGACCATAGCCTTGTCTAACACAATGAAACTAAGCCATGCCCTGTGGGGCCACCCAAGATGGGCAGGTCTTGGTGGACAGGTCTGACAGAATGTGGTCCACTGGAGAAGGGAATGGCAAACCACTTCAGTATTCTTACCTTGAAAACCCCATGAACAGTATGAAAAGGCAAAATGATAGGATACTGAAAAAGGAACTCCCCAGGTCTGTAGCTGCCCAATATGCTACTGTAGATCAGTGGAGAAATAACTCCAGAAAGAATGAAGGGATGGAGCCAAAACAAATACAATACCAAGTTGTGGATGTGACTGGTGATAGAAGCAAGGTCCGATGCTGTAAAGAGCAATATTGCATAGGAACCTGGAATGTTAGGTCCATGATTCAAGGCAAATTGGAAGTGATCAAACAGGAGATGGCAAGAGTGAATGTCAACATTCTAGGAATCAGCGAACTAAAATGGACTGGAATGGGTGAATTTAACTCAGATAACCATTATATCTACTACTGTGGGCAGGAATCCCTAGAAGAAATGGAGTAGCCATCATGGTCAACAAGAGAGTCCGAAATGCAGTACTTGGATGCAATCTCAAAAATGACAGAATGATCTCTGTTCATTTCCAAAGCAAACTATTCAGTATCACAGTAATCCAAGTCTATGCCCCAACCAGTAACGCTGAAGAAGCTGAAGTTGAATGATTCTATGAAGACCTACAAGACCTTTTAGAACTAACACCCAAAAAAGATGTCCTTTTCATTATAGGGGACTGGAATGCAAAAGTAGGAAGTCAAGAAACACCTGGAATAACAGGCAAATTTGGCCTTGGAATACAGAATGAAGCAGGGCAAAGACTAATAGAGTTTTGCCAAGAGAACACACTGGTCATAGCAAACACCCTCTTCCAACAACACAAGAGAAGACTCTATACATGGACATCACCAGATGGTCAACACCGAAATCAGATTGATTATATATTATTTGCAGCTAAAGATGGAGAAACTCTATACAGTCAGTAAAAACAAGACTGGGAGCTGACTGAGGCTCAGATCATGAACTCCTTATTGCCAAATTCAGACTTAAATTGAAGAAAGTAGGGAAAACCACTAGACCATTCAGGTATGACCTAAATCAAATCCCTTATGATTATACAGTGGAAGTGAGAAATAGATTTAAGGGCCTAGATCAGATAGACAGAGTGCCTGAAGAACTATGGACGGGGGTTCATGACACTGTACAGGAGACAAGGATCAAGACCATCCCCGTGGAAAAGAAATGCAAAAAAGCAAAATGGCTGTCTGAGGAGGCCTTACAAATAGCTGTGAAAAGAAGAGAAGCAAAAAGCAAAGGAGAAAAGGAAAGATATAAGCATCTGAATGCAGAGTTCCAAAGAATAGCAAAGAGAGATAAGAAAGCCTTCTTCAGCGATCAATGCAAAGAAATAGAGGAAAACAACAGAATGGGAAATACTAGAGATCTCTTCAAGAAAATTGGAGATACCAAGGGAACATTCATGCAAAGATGGGCTCGATAAAGGACAGAAATGGTATGGACCTAACAGAAGCAGAAGATATTAAGAAGAGATGGCAAGAATACACAGAAGAACTGTACAAAAAAGATCTTCACGACCCAGATAATCACGATGGTGTGATCACTGACCTAGAGCCAGACATCCTGGAATGTGAAGTCAAGTGGGCCTTAGAAAGCATCACTATGAACAAAGCTAGTGGAGGTGATGGAATTCCAGTTGAGCTGTTTCAAATCCTGAAAGATGATGCTGTGAAAGTGCTGCAACCAATATGCCAGCAAATTGGGAAAACTCAGCAGTGGCCACAGGACTGGAAAAGGTCAGTTTTCATTCCAATCCCAAAGAAAGGCAATGCCAAAGAATGCCCAAACTACTGTACAATTGCAGTCATCTCACACGCTAGTAAAGTAATGCTCAAAATTCTCCAAGCCAGGCTTCATCAGTATGTGAACTGTGAATTTCCAGATGTTCAGGCTGGTTTCAGAAAAGGCAGAGGAACCAAAGATCAAATTGTCAACATCCACTGAATCATGGAAAAAGCAAGAGAGTTCCAGAAAAACATCTATTTCTGCTTTATTGACTATGCCAAAGCCTTTAACTGTGTGGATCACAATAAACTGTGGAAAATTCTGAAAAAGATGGGAATACCAGACCACCTGACCTTCCTCTTGAGAAACCTATATGCAGGTCAGGAAGCAACAGTTAGAACTGGACATGGAACAACAGACTGGTTTCAAATAGGAAAAGGAGTACATCAAGGCTGTATATTGTCACCCTGCTTATTTAACTTATATGCAGAGTACATCATGAGAAATGCTGGACTGGAAGAAACACAAGCTGGAATCAAGATTTCCAGGAGAAATATCAGTAACCTCAGATATGCAGATGACACCACCCTTATGGCAGAAAGTGAAGAGGAACTAAAAAGCCTCTTGATGAAAGTGAAAGAGGAGAGTGAAAAAGTTGGCTTAAAGCTCAACATTCAGAAAACGAAGATCATGGCATCTGGTCCCATCACTTTATGGGAAATAGATGGGGAAACAGTGTCAGACTTTATTATTCGGGGCTCCAAAATCACTGCAGATGGTGACTGCAGCCATGAAATTAAAAGATGCTTACTCCTTGGAAGGAAAGTTATGACCAACTTAGATAGCATATTCAAAAGCAGAGACATTACTTTGCCAACAAAGGTCCATCTAGTCAAGGCTATGGTTTTTCCAGTAGTCATGTATGGATGTGAGAGTTGGACTGTGTACAAAGCTGAGCGCCAAAGAATTGATGCTTTTGAACTGTAGTGCTGGAGAAGACTCTTGAGAGTCCCTTGGACTGCAAGGAGATCCAACCAGTCCATTCTAAAGAAGATCAGTCCTGGGTGTTCTTTGGAAGGATGTTAAAGTTGAAACTCCAGTACTCTGGCCACCTCATACAAAGAGTTGACTCATTGGAAAAGACTCTGATGCTGGGAGGGATTGGGGGCAGGAAGAGAAGGGGATGACAGAGGATGAGATGGCTGGATAGCATCACCGACTCAACAGACAGTGAGTTTGAGTGAACTCAGACAGTGAGTTTGAGTGAACTCCGGGAGTTGGTGATGGACAGGGAGGCCTGGCGTGCTGTGATTCATGGGGTTGCAAAGAGTCGAACATGACTGAGTGACTGAACTGAACTGAAAGACTAGCAGGGGGGCACTCTTTCTGCCCCCTTCAGATGTGTATGTCAGAAGCTTTCTCTATCTCTTTTATACTTTAATAAATATTTATTGCACAAAAGCTCTGAGCGATGAAGCCTCCTCTCTGGCCTTGGATTGAATTCTTCTCCTTCAGATGCCAAGAATCCCAGCGTCTTTCATGGTTCAGCTGCAATGTTTCAGCTTCATCTTGTTTAGACCCCGCCCCCAGAGACAGGAGCAGCCAATCTGATTTGCGATCACCAGACATCCTTTGACCACAGTCCCACAGCTGGGAAAAGTCCGTGTCAAAAGGCCACTGCTCACCTGGGGCACATTCTCTTACCCTCTCAGACAAACACACTTAGACTAAAGATAGCCTTCTCCTACTCTTCCTGTACCCATCTGGCTTCAGCTAAGAAAAGAGAGGCTCCACGTATAATTTCATGATGAAGGATGAAGGATTCTGTCACCTTGTCCTATATAACAGTTATTGTAGACAGAGAGGAGGGAAGGAGGGAGTGTGTGAGCATGTGTTTGTGTGAATGAACATTTGTTTAGCAGCTAATAAACATAAAAGGTAATCAACAAAATTAAAAGGTGTTCTATTGTTTCTAGGTTTCAAAACAGCAGACATTAGCTTAGGTATTTCTTAAAAAAAAAAACATTTCTTCTGATGCAGCAGGAAGAGAGCAGTGCACTATTCATCATGACCTTTTGGAGCTTTCACTGAGCTTTTTTTAGTATTGAAAATAATGCACCTTCAGAAAGAAGCTTAGTAAGCATGACTGCTGGTTTATTTATATCAAGTGATAGAGATTTTTAAATTGTGAAATAGATCATACATACAGGAGAGCACAAAAACATAGTTACTATAATGTGGTAAACCAACTATAGTTCAATAAAAAATAAAATGTCTAAGGTATAGTTTAAAAAATCATTATGAGGTTATTTAATGTTAAGAAAGGCCAACACTTTAGACCAGTGGTCCCAACTTTTTTGGCATCAGGGACAAGTTTTGTGGAAGATAATTTTTCCACGGACCTGGTTGTGGTGGGGGGGTGGGCAGGCAGATTCTGTTTCACCCACCACTCACCTCCTGCTGTGAGGCCCGGGTCCTAACAGGCCACAGACGGCTACTGGTCCATGGCCCTGGATTAGGGACCCCTGCCTTAGAAGCCCCTGTGAGTTACTCCCCAGTTACATAGTCCCCCACTCACAGAGGTAACCATTATACTGTTCTGTTTTAATCATTCTTTGTTTTCGCTTTTCGCCACCCATGCATCTTCTCTCTATTAACAGAGTCAGGCACAAATCTAGCTGGTATAAGGACAGAACAATGTGGCTCCTGTTAGATGAAAGCTCCTAAGAAAAACCAAGCTGAATTGAGTCTTTTGGTCAGAGTCTGGGAGAGGTTAACTAGGCACACAGGTAACCCAAGCCAGAGAAGGAGAAAAGCTGGGACAAACGCAGCAGAGACTTCCACCTGTAGATTGAGAAGAATACGGCAAGCAGCAGCGGGGATCCTCACACATGAGCTGCCTGTATCTGCACGAATGCTGCCTATGCCTGCAGCTGTCACCACAGGACCTCCGTTTATTGCATTTGCCTCTGTGATGGGTCTCCTCTTATATTTCATCTTCCTCTCTCTCAATCTAGTCTCTCATCTTTAGTGAAGCACAGTGCACAGCTCATTGTGGAGAAAGGATGCAGAGGAAGTCCACTTTTTGATTCTCTGAATGTCAGAAAATATCTTCTCTGCCCTCACGCTTGGATGATAAGCTTGGCTGCAAGTAGAGTTTGATTAATCAGTGACAACTTGCCTCAGTCTTATATCAATGATAGCATGCTTCCCTGAATACACTTGTGCAAACTAACCAATCCAGGAGAGCCACTGAAAGTCCATCAGTAGCCAACTTACTGCAGTGAAGTCTTCTCTAAAGTAATTCTTGCCAAGCCTAACACAGCTTACTCCCTTTTCTAAAACCATTACAATCCCCACATTATCCCTGACTCCGAAACTTTACATAAGTGCAGCCATCTTTGCTCGGATAAATTGTTCCTAACTAGTGTAACTTTTCGTTAAGCTAATAATGAAGCAAGCCCCTGTGTATAACTACCTAATCACATACAACCTCACCCCTAGATGTCACTATTATTTTTTTGTTTTAATCTTTTTTTAAAACTTTTTACCGCCTATGCATGTACACCTAAACTAAGTATCAGGCCCCAACCTAGCTACACAAGGAAAAGAGTAGCATGGCCTCTGTTACATGAAGGCTTCCAGGAGAAGCTGAGCTGGGTGGAGTCTGCTGGCCATAGCTTTTTGTCTCAAATGTTAAGGGGCAGCCTTTTTCTTTCACAAAACTAAGGGATTAAAAAACAACGACCGAGTGCTCACTCACACTTAGGATCACTCTCACATCAGAAACTGATGCCTGTATGATGTGTTATTGCTTACAATTTCTGTTGGTCCCATTTGAGGTTCTACCCTTCCAAAATCCCTGGGTTGCTGGCCCCAGTCTTGGTCTTCCTTAGCTTAAAACTCCCCTCCCAGCTCCATGCCAAATCTAATAATACCTTCTGGAAATCTTTCAACTCTTCATGGGGCAAGAGCAGTCAGTCATCCAAAGAGGAAGAGTGCTGAATGGGTAATCAGGACCCTTGGGTTCAAGTCCTAGTTCAACAAGTGATCAGTGAAGTCACCTCGTGTTCCTCGCTGTGCTTCTGTTTTCCTGTCTGTGAAATAAAGCTTGGACGAAATCAATAGCTCCCCACCTTGGCTGCACATGAAAATCACCAGGCAGTTATTTTAAAATACTGACTTCTGAACTCTACCCTAACCAATTAAACCAAACCTCTGAGGACAAAGTCTGGGCTTCAGTATTTAAATCTCCCATGTGAGTCTAACATACATCCGGGATTGAGAACTTGCACCAGCTGACCTTTGAGGGACCATTCAGGGCTCACATTTGGCCTTCTAGGAAGTACTGTGATACATCACTGAATAAGTTGGAAATTATGTCAGTAGGACTCTGTTTGTTGGGTTTCTAAGAGAACAGGAAGTAAAAGACTCAACACGAGAACATCTATGACGCAATTTGTCTATATGACAGATATCGATGAGCCGTATGCATAATGGAAGCTGGTAGAATCAATGACCACAAAGTGCAGATTGCAGTCTTTTCTCAACCATGCCTGCAACTGGTGACTGTAGTTGTAAGTGATAAACACAGTGGGGAACATCCATCAATCACTCTCTGGCTTACAGAGGCTGCATGCATTGGGAGGTGGGGGCAGCTCCAGCTTGTAAGAACCTCAGTCGAAGCAGCTGAAAGACATTGTGACCACATCTGCAGGGTCCAGGGTCCCTTCTGAAGCAAAGTTGGAGCCCAGATATCATTAAAGACATCATCCTTGTTCAGTTCAGTCGCTTGTCGTTGACACTAATTAACGGGGCTCCCCCGTGTCTGGCTCTGATGCCAGAAATGGGCAGACCTTCAAGGGCCATGTCTGAACTCTGTGATTTTGCCGCCTTTTTTTCCAAAAGATCAGCAGTCTTTTTTTCCAAAAGAGGTTTCTTGGGAGAAATTCCATACTGATATTCTTGACGTGTTTCTGTTATCAGCCCATCTTGCATCCAGGTTGTCTGGCTATTCTTTAGATTTTTTGTGAGCTGCCCCACTATCCTTCACACAAAATTTATTTTTTATTTAACAATTTGTATTTCTTGCAGCCAAAAGAATCTAAACTGTTGTAGCCCCCATCCTTAAATTTCCCAACACAGGGGTCGAACCTGGGTCTCCTGCATTGCAAGCAGATTCTTTACCATCTGAGCAGCCAGGGAAGCCTTTAAATAGTAACAACTTCCACTTATTGAATGTCTGATATTCATCAGGTATTTAACTATATTATTACTCATTCTAAAAACAACCCTGTGCCAGAGTTGCCCAAATAATAAAATTGAGTTTTGAGTAATTTGCTCAAAAACATAAAGCTAGCAGTCAGCATAACCAGGATTTGAACTTACTTCGAACTTTTGAAAATGCTATTTTCCTGCTATTCCATGCAAAAAAAAAAAAAAATTTTTTTTAAACTATCTAATAACTGGTCCTTTCTGCTAGCAACTTCTACCCATATCCAAAGTCACTTATATGAGTCACTGAGTACATCTCACAAAGAGGATGGGGAAGGTCATGGGAGATTAATCTATAGTCCATGAGCATCTCTGTTTTTTATTGATGACAGGAGCTTGCTGGGGTCAGAACTAGGCTCTTGGCACCAAGGGCTTCAGGATGCTCAGTCAAAACTAAATATGGAGGTGATAGGAACAAAAATTCCTGCCCCCGAACTTCAGCAAATGAAGAGTCAGCCTCAGGAAACCTGCAAATTAGATGCGCTTCCCAGGTTAGATGTGGATGAGGGCCTGTGACTGATGAAGAATGTGGCTAGAAAGGAACATAAGAGTCATTTCCTTTTAACTTCTTCTTCTTCTTCTTCTTTTCATTTGGGAGAACCAGGGTCCAGGGAGGGGAGGACTAAGAAGGAAAGGGTGGCCAGGTTGCTCACCAATGCGGTGGCTGAGGCAGTCTGACCTTTTCGTATGTTTTTTTCCCGCTGGTTTATCCCATCATCGGTCACCTCAGTATCTCTATTTGTGATAGTGATGCAGCTTTTGAAAGGGGGTCAGATTTAGAAACTGGCCTGTCTTTGTCCCCCACAATCTGAGTGTGTATACTTGAAACAGGTTTTGTCCTCAAGACACGCAGGCTCTGGGAAGGAAGTCTACATCTTCCCACGTGGAGACCCTGTGATCATCCTTTACTTTTTCTCTAGGGATGCTAATTATTAGATTTCTGAAACGCAGATGTTCAGAAGTGAAAGAAAACTGATGCAGTGGCATCCGAGAATCCCAGAAGGGGCTGGATTTCAGGTGGACGCCCTCTGTGTGACAGATGACATTCCCCTGATGATTACAAGCTGGCGATGCTGCTCAGGGAAGCCAGCCCATCAGTCTGTCTGCCTCAGATGTTGGCAGTCGTGGAAGCCCCCTGTTGTCCTGAAACCTGAGGATGTACAAACTTCTCCCTGGTGAAACCACCCACTGCTTCCTTCAAAGGGGCCCTGCTGATGGAAGGGGATTCCCAGACCTGGAGGAAAGAGCATGAGACACGAGGCGGTTCGTCGTGCCTCACATCACTGATTGCAGCATGTCTGTGGCAGACAGATCCTGCCTCAGGGTACCGAGGAAGCCTCTGCTTTCTGCCTCCAGGCTTTCTGCGGGGCTGCAGGACTTAGTCCACACCTGAGCACAGCCGGGAAGTGCTGGAGAGTTAGTAATCCAAAGGGCGACTCAACTACTGGAGGACAGAAGCCAGTGAACAGACAGGTATCCCAGCTATTGATCTTTCAATAGCGGGATAGTTATTAATAAAAGGGACAGTTCTGAGGTATATTCTACATGGTTCCCCAGGCTGACCCTAGCAGGAATGAACCCCAGTTTTCCACAGTGGTCCCCAGCTCACTCAGTAATACAGTCTTTCAAAAAAATTGTAGCAAATTACACACACACGTATGGGCTCCCCAGGTGGCGCATTGCTAAAGAATGCCTGCCAATGCTGGAGACGCTGGTTCAATCCCTGGGTTGAGAAGATCCCCTGGAGAAAGAAATGGCAATTTGCCCCAGTATTCTTGCCTGGAAAATTCCTTAGACAGATGAGTCTGCCAGGCTACATACAGTCCATGGGGTCCCAAAGAGTCAGACATGACTGAGCACGCATGCAAACACATCCATATATATGGACGTAAAATGATGATTAAAATGGTATACTTTGTTTATATATATTTATATTATATTTTGGGCTTCCCAGGTGGTGGTAGTGGTATAGAACCTGCCTTTCAATGCAGGAGACTTAAGAGATGTGGGTCCGAGTTGGGAAGATCCCCTGGAGAAAAGCGTGACAATATATATTATTTATGTATTTATATTATGTATTTCAATAGATGATAAAGTTTGCCATTTTAACCATTTTAAGTGTACAGTTCAGCGGCATTAATTACATTCACAGTGTTGTGCCATCATCGCCGCTATCGATCTCCAGGCCGTTTTCATAATAATTCTGCGCCTTAAGCCAGAAATCCCTCAACCCTTTCTACCCCTAGCCCATGATAACCTCTAATCTCCTTTCTGTCACCAGGAATTTATGTAACATATTTCGTGTAAGTTGAATCATATTTGTCCTTTTGTGTCTGGCTTATTTCACTTAGCATAAGGTTTTCAAGATCCATCCGTGTTGTATCAATAGCATGAATCAGAACTTCATTCTTTTTATAGCTGAAAAATATTCTACTTGCATGTGAAGACCACATTTTGTTTATCCATTCATTTTCTGATGGACACAGGTTGTTTCCATCTTTTTAGGTACATATCCAGGAGTGAAATTCCTGAGTCATATGGTGACTCTATATTTAACGTTTTGAGGAACTTCCAAACTGTTTTCCATAGCAACTGAACCATTTTGTATTTCCACCAACAACGTTTAAAGAATTCTAATTTTCCACATTCTTATTATTATTGTCATCATAGTAGGTGAGAAGTGGTATATCATTGAGGTTTTATTTGCATTTCCCTAAGAACTAATGATTAGCACCTTCTTGTATGCTTATTGGCCATTTGTATATCATCTTTAGAAAAATGTCTAAGTCATTTTTAATTAGGTTGTCTCTTTTTGTTGTTGTGTTTAGGAGTTATTTATATATTCAGTAATTAAACACTTGTGTGGTTTGCAGATCTTTGTTCTCATTCTATAAGCTGTTATTGTCCTTTGATAATTTCCTTTGCATGAAAGCTTTTAGTTTTGATGAAGAGTTGGACATGACCCAATTTATATACTCTTTTCCTCTGTTGCTCATGCTTTTGGTATAATGTCTGAGAACCCATTACCAAATCCAAAGCCATGAAGATTCACCCCTTTCTTTTTCTCTAAGTGTTTTATGGTTTTAATTATTACATTAGGTTACTGATCCATTTTGAGTTAATTTTTATATAGTATGAGGTAGGAGTCAAACTTCATTTGTTGCCATTTGGAAATCCAGTTTTCCTAGCACCATTTGTTAAACTCACTATTCTTTCCCCTTGAATGAACTTGGTACCCTTGTTGCAAATCAACTGACTATAGATAAATGGGTTTATTTCTGGACTCTCAATTCTATTCCATCTATTCTTACAACAATACTGCTCCGTTTAAATTACTGTAGCTTTTTAGTATATTTTGAAATTGGAAAATGTGTCTTCCAACCTTATTATTTAAAAAAAAAATATTTTTTTGGTTATCCAAGGCTCTTTGCTTCTGCTGCTGCTAAGTCACTTCAGTCGTGTCCGACTCTGTGCAACCCCATACACGGCAGCCCACCAGGCTCCCCCATCCCTGGGATTCTCCAGGCAAGAACACTGGAGTGGGTTGCCATTTCCTTCTCCAATGCATGAAAGTTAAAAGTGAAAGTGAAGTCGCTCAGTTGTGTCCAACCCACAGCAACCCCATGGACTGCAGCCCACCAGGCCCCTTCATCCATGGGATTTTCCAGGCAAGAATACTGGAGTGGGTTGCCATTGCCTTCTCCAAGGCTCTTTGCAGTTCTATATAAATTTGAGAATCAGCTTTTCCATTTCTGCCAAAAAAGATTTGAAATTTTGATAGGGATTGTGCTGGGTAGTACTGCCATCTTAACAATACTAAATCTTCCAAGTCATGCACAAAGAACATCTTTCCATCTACTTGCTGCTACTGCTGCTAAGTTGCTTCAGTCGTGTCCGACTCTGTGTGACCCCATAGACGGCAGCCCACCAGGCTCCCCCGTCCCTGGGATTCTCCAGGCAAGAACACTGGAGTGGGTTGCCATTTCCTTCTCCAATGCATGAAAGTGAAAAGTGAAAGTGAAGTCGCTTGGTCGTGTCCAACTCTTAGCGACCCCATGGACTGCAGCCTACCAGGCTCCTCTGTCCATGGGATTTTCCAGGCAAGAGTACTGGAGTGGGGTGCCATTGCCTTCTCTTTATTTAGGTCTTCTTTAATATTTTTCAGCAACTTTTTATAGTTTTCAGTGTATAAGACTTTTACCTCCTTGGTTAAATTATTCCTTAGTATTTTACTCTTTCAGATACTGTTGTAAATGAAGTTGCTTTCTTTTCAGATTGTTCATCGCTGGAATAGAGAAACACAACTGATTTTTGTTCTGTTGATTTTATTTCCTACAAATCTACTGAATTTGTTTATTGCTTCTATTAGCTTTCTTATCGTTTCTTTGGGATTTTCTATATATAGTATATGTCATCTTTGAATAGGAATCTTCCTTACTAATTTTGATGCTTTATATTTCTTTCTCTTGTTTAATTGCTCTAGCTAGAACTTCTAGTACAGGGTTGAACAGCAGTGGTAAAAACAGGCATTTTTTCTTTTTCCTGATCTTAGAGAGAAAATGTTCAGTCTTTTACCATCAAATATGATGTTAGCTGTGAATTTTTCATAAATGCTCTTTATCATGTTGAGGAAGCTTCTTTTCATTTCCAGTTTTCTGAGTTTTTATCATGAAAGGATATTGGATTTTGTCAAATATATTTTCTGCATCAATTAGATGATCATCTGGTCTTTTCCCTTCATTCTATTACATGGTTTATTACATTGATTATCTTGTGCTAAACCACCTTTGCATTCCTGGGATAAGTCATATTTGGTCATAGTGTATCACCTTTTAAATATGCTGTTGGATTTGGATTGCTAATATTCTGTTGAGTATTCCTGCATCTATAAGCATAGGAGATATTGGTCTCTAATTTTTTCTGTGATGGATCTTTATGTGGCTTTATTATTAATGTGGTTTTATTATTAATAATGCTAGCCTCAAAAACGAACTAGGAAATGTTTCCTCTTTTCTCTATGTTTTGAGAAGGATTGGTATTCATTCTTCTCTAAATGTTTGGTAGAACTCACCACTGAAGCCATCAGATCCTAGACTCATGATGTCCCATTTATTAGTTTTCCCTTATTCCAGTCTTTCTCTCCCTGTTTCCTCACTTTGGCAGCCTGGGTTCATCTCCCAAACAAACTTACTTCACCCAAAGCTTCCTTCAGCCTCTGCTTTCAGGGGAATCCAAGCTAAAACAAGATATAATGAAATTCCAAGGTTTTATATGAAAATGGAAATGTTGTGTGAGAGAATATTGACTCATTGGACAATCCAGGGAGATGGAGAGAAGGGGAAAGAGTTTTCTATCCAACACTGGTGAAATAGGTATTAGTATGATGGATTGGAGATTCAAGAGAGGATGCTGAAATGTTCAGGAAAACTGGATCCAACAAGATGAGAAATAGCTGGATGAGTTACTTAAGAGTGGAAGAGCCGGAAAAGGGGTCAGAGCCCATTCAAAAGAAAACAATAGATCATATAAGAGGAAGAAAGTGGGAGAAATGAAGAACACACTGGTTCAAATGGAAGACTCAGTACCCAGCCACTGAAGAAGGTAAGGGGTAAAGGCTAGCTGAGGAATTTCTATGGGCAGAGAACAGGATGAGCTGGTGGGCATGGGATGGGGTTGTGGCAGCCCTGAGAATATGCCCTGCAGACCTCCAACTGCAGGGAGCTTAGCTGTCTAAGGGCCCCCAGTGCTGTGCTCTGAAACCCAGTATCATGTTTGTTCCAGGGCAACATTCCATGTCTCAGTGGGCTGCTCCCACCCCACGACTGAGTGCAGTGGGATACGCAGGTGAGCAGGTCCCCGAGAGACCCAGACACCTCTGACAGGGGATTTTGGCCTGAGAACAACAACCTTGCCAAACCCCCTTTAGCATATATAGAGGCCTAGGGTGTTCCAGCCAACCTCCCTTCTCTCTTTCCTTCATTCATCACCAGTTTCACGTTGCAGTCTGAGGACTCTCCTAGCCTTTACTGGCTCCCTCCTCTTTTTGTCCTTTAGCGTCCCCCTACTAAAACCCTCGCACATTTAATTCCATCCTAGCACCTGCTTTTTTAAGGACTTGAACTAGACATTGTCTGTGACATGTCCATTTTGACCCAAGGTTAGAAGGTGGTGTGCAGGCAGAAAGGGGCTATGCTTCATCAGGCACCTTGGGGAGCAAGGAGACTCTGCTGGCCTGGGACAGGAGGGGGTGACCCAGCAAGAGAGGGCAGTGGGACAACAGTCCCAAGGACAGAGGGAGACGAACAGCCAGCGCCTGGGAGGACCCTGGAAACAGCACCGCTGAGACAAGCCCCCTGAATGCATGAATTGGTGCTAAGTCATTTGGGTGAGGTGCTTCATACTCCTTATCTCTATTTCGCATGGTTGGTACCCTGAAGTCACCCACATTGTATTAAAAATAGCTGTGTACACTCCAGTGGCGGACAACACTGCTGTCCATCTTCCCATTTCTTCAGGTGGTGGCCGCAGGCACTTACAAGGAGCAGAGATGCCGGGTACCCGGCCCAAGGGACTCCTCCAAACCCCATCTACTGCCTCAGGGATGATTCAGGAATGTCTCAGACTACTTCGTCCCTGAAGCATTTTACATCAGCTCTGTCTCTGTGTGCCTTTCTTTCGTTTGGCAGGAGATCGCCCTCCATGGAAAAGTATTCTTTAGATTCTCCAAGAAACACACCACTGGTGGAAGGAGGCTCTTCAGCTGCCCTTGAAGCCATTCCTTCCAACCTCTCTGAGGGTCAGGCTAGGCTGAGCATCCCTGGAAAGATGTCTCAGCAGGGGAACCAGCCTCCTGGTCCAGATGGGGAGGGCTGGCTCTCTGAACCCACTGCCCAAGCTCCCAGTGGGCAGACACCCAGATTATCTAGAGGACTGGTTCTCTCTGCCCTCAAGGGCTCTAACAGGCTAGATAAAAATTTTCCCTCCAGATCTTTCCCCCTGTGCACTGCATCACTGGGTCCACTTTCCCTCGAGCCCTGGTTGGGTTTGGCCAGTGGGAGGCACTGGCAGGAAGTAGGGGAGAGAGGAGTCAGGGTCCTGGTCTCCTGGCCCTCTCTCAGTGGTGTTGCTGTGAGCCGGCCACATCCCTTACCTGAAGGTCACAGCTCCGCTTCCCTCGGGGTTCCATGTGACAGCCCTCCCCTTGGCCTTCCTGACCTGGAGGGGAATAGAACCCCTCCCCCACTACAGTACCATCCGCTATCTCCCTTTCCCTGCCTGCAGCTTTGTAAGTGTCCCTTTATTTCAATCTCCTTAAATGACCTGATTGGAGGTGCCATCTGTTTACCATCAGGACCCTGATGGATGCACCTGATCTCCCTGAAGAGGTGCAGGGACCTTTACCAGCTCACTCACGCTCCAGCTTTCCTCATGATGGCTGCGTCCCAGCCCTACTCTCCAGGAGAGATGCCTTTCTCTGGGGCTGTGTGGAGGAAAGGGTAGTTGACGAGCTGGGGTCAGGCACTCCAGGCTGCTGTCCTCCTGCTGACTCAGGTGTGACCTGAATCAGTCCCTCTCTCAGGCTCTGCTCTGCTCTCTGTAACGGCGTCGATGGTCATGCCTGGTGGCTCTGCCCATGACTGAAGCCCAGGGTTCCTGTGGTTCCAGGCTCCCTCCTTGCGCCAGCCAGTCACATCAGTGAGGACCGCTCCTGCACTGGGGGAGGGGGTCCAATGACACAGACCTTCATCACTCCTCCTCCTCTTGGGGACAAACAAGATCTTCCCCAGAAGACACACAAAATTCCCCCTCCCCTTACTCCTAGGATACCAGGGAGTTGAAGACAGGATCTAACTTTGGCTTCTGAGGGCTCGGATGGGAGAGTTAGCAACCTGCCGACCTCCGAGTTAGAAAGCAGGGTGTGGGACTTCTCCTGGGAACTTCCTGCCTCTGCAGAAAGCCTTCAGGATCTCAGAATATCCAGAAGGAGATGAGTTACCCAATTAAGTATCTGCGGCTTCCTCAAGACTGAATAAGTTTGTGATGAAACCATCCAACATCATCCATGAGACTGAACGTTCTTATTTGTGAACAGGTGAAGATAAATTCATAGAAATCACTGAAGCAAAGTGACAAATTGAGCAGGGTTCTGCACCAAGACTCAGCCTTAATGTGGAATGAGTATTCTTGCTGGCAAGGGATAGTCCTTACTGGATGTGTGGAGAAGGGGGTTGGTTGCTGAAGGGCTGGCAGGGGTGGTGAAGGAACATGTATCAGCCAGGTTCTGTGCAAGAAAAGAGATTGAAGACATGGGATTAAGTGCCTGAACATCTCCAAGATCTGGAACCATGTGGGCTTCAGTCGGGGTCCAGGACCCTGGAGCTGACCTATCAATGGAGCTGACCTATCAATGGAGCTGACCCCAGAGGCGACCACTGTTGGTCACTGTTGAGTTCAAGGTCCACAACCGTGATGCAGGATCCAGGGACCCAGACTCAGGAAGCCAGCCCTGCAGCTGTGTCCCCATGCCCACCTGTCTTGAACCATTCTCAATGCTGGTGATCAGCTGCAATGTGATTTTCAGCTGCTGTGTCCACCGCCGTTGCTTCTCAACCCACGAACAAGAAGAACGGGCATCTGAGTACTGCCACAGGGGGGAAAAGCCACATCTCTACAACCTCATTTTCCAGCAGGAAAATAGCCAAAGGCAATAGCAAGGTGGCCTCCAAGTCACCTTTGTCCCTCAGGTCTTGTGCAAGGATATTGAAATCAGAGAATTTAATTCACATGCAGAATGATAGCTACAAAGAAGTCTAAGGAGTGTCAGTTTTAGCTTCCTAGCCTTGGCAGGGCAGGGAGACACCCTAGAAGTAGCGGGGAATGGAGGGTGGACAAGCTGCTCCATCACGCCCCCCACAGACAGCCTCCTGCATTAGGAGGAAGCTGTGGGCCTGAGTAAAACTCCCCTGGGGGCAGGCCATTCTCTTATCAGTTCAGTTCCTTGCATAGTCATGTCCAACTCTTTGCAACCCCATGGACTGCAGCATGCCAGGCCTCCCTGTCCTGTTCTCTTATACCTTCCCCAAATTTTCCTCTCAGAAAGGGTTATGGAGACCCAGTATGGCTGGATCTCATGTCACACCCATGTCAAAACAAATGGGGCAATAACTTGTATACAGATTTGATCTAGTAATTAATTGTATGTGGTGTGAAGAGTGTGAGTGGGTGTGTATGTGCGTGTGTGAAAGAGAGCGAGAGAGAAGGGAAGAAGAGACACAGACACTGGTGTTTTTGTTCTGGAGTAATGTTGATATTCAACCGTTCAAATAATTTCACGTCCCCAAGATAACAGAGGTTTCGGACATACAGAGACTTGGGTTTAAATCCCAGGTCTGCCACTCTGTGACCCTAGACTAGTTGCTTGTCTTTTCTGAGCTCGGTCTTTTCATCTGTAAAGTGGAACGAATGACACTGACCTCACAGGGCTATAGGGAGGAGTAAAGAGATGAACCTGAAAACTTTGCAGTTCGGTGCCTGGCACATGCACACAGGGGGCTCCAACGTCTATTCTGCTGTCCTGGTCAGTGCATTTTGCAGGAATAGCCAGTGCTCATGGCAGGAAATTGATTGTCCCTCCAATAAATACCAACTGCTTCATGGTGTCCGAGAAGCAGACACGATGGCATTTCTTCCCTTGTGCTTCAGGGAGCCCTCCACAGACCCTCATCACCCGGTGTTCTAGGCGGCACACCTTTCCAGAGATGATCTCTTCCAAACAGCAAGGGTCACGAGGGCAGCACAGGGAAGAGAAAGGGCAGTGAGAGGTCCTCAGACAGTCACAGCAGCAGGCGTTTTTACACTGTAGGTCAAGACCCATCAGTGAGGAGCCTTGGCGGTTCGGTGGTGGAATTCTTGCCTCCCATTAGTGGGGAGCAAAATCAATTTAGAGGGTTGTGACTAGTATTTGTCCAAGCAGAAGAGGATGGAAGGAAAAATAAAAAGAGACGAGGCAGGGGATAAGAAAAGAGACTCTGGGCCTGCATCTTAACAAGAGCGCTATTTTGAGAAACTGTTGTTTCTGTTCATAGATTGTGTGTGTGTGTGTGTGTGTGTGTCTGTACTAGGTCACAATGTGCAATATACATTATTTGCATGTGGATAATGACTAACAATGGTTGTGAACTAGTAACCAAGAGAGCTAGCCCCTTTTCAACGGGGGTCAACTCAGACCAATCAAAGATTGGTCAACTCAGATGACCAATCTGCTATACAGCTTGTGACGAAAAGGGGTTTGATGGAGAATAACTTCACTGCCCCAGAGATAAATGTTTACGAAGAAGTCTCTAAGCCCTGGGCTGCTCATGCCCCAGGTCCTGCGGTCACTTCTGGTGGCCACAGGGGACCCTGCGTCAGGCTGCAGGCGTGGCCCTTTAGAGCCGCGCGGTGGCCGCACACCCTCCGGCCCCCCGTGCTCTCCCCCACCCTGCTCTCCTCCTGCCTGCTTCCTTCCGCCGCTCCTCTCCTGCTGTCTCACCTGCTGCTTCCATGGCTGAATGACTTTGTGTTCTCAGCCAGCAGATAATTCCTGTAACTTCACAGTCTGCACACGGTTGCCACTGCCGCCGCCAGGCCTGAGCCATCTCAGGCTCTCAGGCTTGCTCCTGGCCCCACTGATGGGACACGGGAGACACCAGGCCCCTTGATCTTTCCAAGCCTTTGTTTCCCCATCTGCACAATGGGTGTGATGATCAGCCGTGCCCAGGCTGCTCACTAACACAATGGAAGAGCCACACAAGATGATAGAGCGATTCTCAAAACCCACGAGGTCCTTCCCAGGAGCTGGCAGGTTGAAGGGCTTTGGGGCTCCTCACAACCCTCCCTGTCCTTCCCCTTCCTCCCTCCCCTCAGAGCAGCCCATGGAAACACTGGTTTCCTACTCCATGCCCTGCACTTTAGGAAACTTCTGTTTTGGAAGGAAAGGGCCAATGGGAAACAACTCTCACCTCCAGGACGCCCAGTACTACCTCGGCTTTGATACTCTCTGGTTTCCTTACTTTGAACCCCACCCCCACCCCAAGTTGAAGGGATCTTCCACTCCTGCATACAACTGGTTGATTGCAAGACAAATGGAAGAGCTTTAAACTTGTAATGGTATTCATGAAAAGTCAAAATGAAAGTCACCCAGCTGTGTCTGGCTCTTTGTGACCCCACAGAGTATACAGTCCATGGAATTCTCCAGGCCAACACTGGACTGAATAGCTGTTCCCTTCTTCAGGGGAATCTTCCCAACCCAGGGATCAAACCCAGGTCTCCAACATTGCAGGCAGATTCTTTACCAGTTGAGCCACCAGGGAAGCCCTATCCATATCAGAATGTAAACGGCTCGACTCTCAGATGGATAAACAGGATCACAGCACTCTCTCATCTGGTTTTGGACAATGTGGTGCCTCACACCAAGCCCCCCCGCCCCACCCCAGACAAGGCTCAGAACTGGGTATTGCAGATGCATGGTGGGCCCAGAGATCGAGGGAAGCAACCTCCTGGGACTCGAACCAGGAATCAGATGTTTAAGACACAGGAAACACCTTAGAGTCCAACCGAACGCCTGTGATGATAGACACGCTCTAGTCATGCTAATAAAATAGTAATACAACAGCCACCAGCCAGGCGTGGCCACTGAACACAAGTGAGAGTGCTGGTGTGACCGAAGAACTGAATTTTTAATTCTGCTACATTTTACTTAATTTCCGCGTAAGTGAAAACAGCCATGGGTGGCTGGTGGCTCTCACACTGGACGGCATCACCTGATATCTCCTTCCAGTCCCGCCTCCTTCATTTCTCCCTGGGCGTCTGGCCTGATCACTGCTTTCCACATGGGACACTGACTCTGAAAATGGTGAGCAGGAAGGCCTTCTTGATCCCCTGGGCCCACCTCCTGCAGCCCCACGGCCTCCCACCTTCCAGCATCCAACAGGCTCTGAATCCGAGATGCAGCTATAATGGCAGCACAGACAGCAGCCAGGAGAAGGGGAAAGACAAGAGGGTAAATACACATTAAGGAAACCAACACCAAGATTAAGTGATTAAGGGAACAGGGCTCCTGCTGAGACAACCCTGCCTAATGAAGCATCACAGACGTCAATCTTTGCACCACGACACCCTGTGCCGGGCCCGGTTCCCTCCCAGCCAAGGAGCCGCCACTTCTTCAGTAGCTGTGGGTCATCTGCAGCCAGTGACCCTTTCCCTCCCAGTAAACCATCTTCCAAGGTGAACTGGGTAGGTGCCAACACATTTTTCCATGATCCCTTTCAAAATAAACAGAAGGAAGCCAGGCTACATACAACCATGATCAGGGGCACCCAGCATGAAATCAAAGGGCCGGTCAAGGAGACGGGGTGAGACCAGGACAAACCTGGGAGCCATGGAAGTCAGACCCACCTCTACTGGGAAACCTCTCCCCCAGGTAGGTCACTCACTAGGACTCAGCTTTCCCATTTGCTATGTGGAGTTGATGGTTACATTAACACAGGACAAAAGTCTATGCCTAGTGCTCCGTGCAATGACTGGCATATAGTAGGTACCCAAGGTGTGTGCTGAACTCATGGCTTCATTGATTAATTCAGCTGTACAACTGGTAATTATCAGCAGTGACCAGCACTCCAACCAGACATTATGTATGGCCCTATGAAGAACATCATGCAGTAGAGGACCTGCTTCCGGGATGAATTTTCACTTAGGAGTGGAAAGAATCTTATTTCCCCTGCTACTCACTGCAGGGAAGGCTGATCTTTTGTGCCTTCCTGCTGGCAGAGAAGCCCTCAAATACTCTGGTTTATAGGCATCACCCTGCTCCCAAAACACATGGAATCTTTGGGCCTCAGTTCCTTCACCTGTAAAATGGGGTGCATCCCCTTCCAGCTCTGCAGCTCAAAGATCCCATAGCCTTCCTGCAGAGGGAGACTTGAGTGCACCTGGGGACTCATCAATTTCTTCTTCCTTGCCTCTGGAGCAAAGATTCTGATTAGACTGGAGTGACGGGAGAGGGACACTGCAGCCTTCTCCTCCCTTCTTTGTCTTCCCCGCTAGTCCCAACTAGCCTCTTTCATTCCTCAGCTCTGAGGGGGAATTTGCATATTAATTTGAAAATGAGATCAGTTATTAGCCATAACCTGTCTTGTATCATCCAATGCATCTGGACCTGGATTAGATTAAATATTGCCACAGAATAAAGATGGGAGGGGAAAAAAAACGAAATAATTTAAACTCATTATTTTACTAATCCTCCCGCTTGGCTGGGCTCCCCGGAGGTGAGTTAGGAGGTAATTGAAAACAACGGAGATTCGCTGAGAAGACATTTGAGATGAATGCTGCCAAGCCACGCTGTGGAACACGTGGGACTTGATGGTTTTTCCCTCTCATTTACCCACAGGGAAGGGAGGAACATGGTGGAGTGAGGCAGAGAGAGACTCCAAGAACACCAGGGTAGATGGATGGAGTTTGAGGGCATAGGGCCCAGTGCCAATGAGGCCAGGGACTCAGTTTCAGGTACAGTGCAGGGGAGTCTCTGCTCACCAAAAAGGTTCCAGGAAAGGGGAAGAGGAGGATGCCATTAACCCCTCTCCTACAGACCCTTACCCACCCTGCTCCTTCTGTGCTCTGTGTAGCCTTATGCCTAAGAAAGTGGTAAACTGAGTCTGCAAAGGGGCAGCTCGGTCTTTTTTTGTTTGATCTGATGGCACAGTGCCTTTTTGTAGGTGAGTTTAATGCCAACACTGTCAAATCAGGAAATTTCACACAGAGATTAAAACCTCTGCCTCCCTTGCCAATGCTAACCTGGGTCTGGTTCCTTGAAAGCAGTGTGGGCTGGAGCTGAGTAAAGAGGCCCACTAACATAGGTGGAGCTTGGGGTCCCTAGAAAACCATCAGCAGGGCTTCCTTTCTCTGTTATCTGCCTCCATGCCCCCCCTACCCCCAGGCATCTGTGTTTGCAATCTCATATTTCAGGGCATAAAGGCCCTTCCCTTGCAGCTCTCAGGAAATGGATCTGCTGCAATGCAGATAATCAGAATCCCAGACCCATCTCCCTCCGGGTCAGCCATATAAGGGCAGGAGCAGGGAACTGATGTTTCTAGAACACGCACTCAACCAGGTGCTGGGCCAGGTTAACGAGAGATGAGAGAAGTGGCTCTTAGTGTGGGGAGTCTTGAAAGGGAGATGGCTGTGTCTGTATGAAAAAACACAAACCAAGAAAGAACTTCCTGGCACAGGTTCTGAGACAGACTGATTTGGGTTTCTCTGCTCTGATGGAGCTCCCTAGAGACGGGTAGCTCACGGCAGAGGACTGGATACAGCCCCCTGTGGACAGATGGCATCCTGACCTGTGTATTCCAGGAGCAGAAGCTCTGCGAGGCTGGGGAGAGAGCCCAGGGAGGCATGAAAACACAGCGGTCTGGACTGCAGGCCAGGCTCTGCCAGCAGTTCACTTTGAAGATTGCCCTGGGGCAAACTGCGAAACCCTTTAACCGCTGGTGCTTCCGGCCCTCCCTCTTTCCAGGAGCCAGAGAGCAGTGATATGGAGGGATGGCAGAGCTGCTAGGGATGGGACCAGAGCCCCATCTCTTCCAAGTGCTACCCGCCCTCTCCCCTCCAGAGTGTGGGACATCTAGCACCACCCACAAGGGACCCCATCTCCTGCCACAAACCAAATGCTTGGATATTAGCTCTGTTTACCACCGCTGTAGCTGCTGCTTAATTAATTCCTAATGAAGAAAGCAGTGTGGGTCCCTGCAGAGGCAGACACAGCCCTTCCTGCCCACTCCTGCAGGCCTGCACTAGTATTGTAAGTTCTCTTCTAAGGCTGCACCATGAGCAAGGCAATTATCCTCTCTGGGCCTCAGTTTGTTCATCTGTACAATGGAGAGTTAGACCATTGTTCAGAAGCATATTATTTTCTGTTTCTTGTCTGTATACCATTCCCCACCAACTCCATCATCTGAATCTCAAAAAAAAAAAAAAAAAGAGTGGGCAATAATAATAAAAAAAAATATATGGTTTGTTATCAATTAAGCCCTCTAATCACGTGTGAATCATTTCATTGTTTCCATCCAACCGAGCCTCAGCTCTGTGAATGGGGGCAGACAGTCCCTTCTTCCTAAGTGACTCAAGGAAATGAAGCCAAGTAAACCTCTAGCTCATATCTCAGCACTGTGATTCTTGCAGGCTTATTAGAGAACTTGGAGAATGACCGGTGGTTGACAAGATCTCTGATGGGTAAAGAATGAATCTTACATTTGGGTTTCTGTTGCCACAGAACAGATCCCATGAATCACTGCTGGATCGTCACCCACTGTGCTTTGCTCAGCCCTTATCGCCAGCATCAGGCTTCTTTGTTTAGGAGCCTGTCTCCTCAGCCAGGAAGGGAGCGGCATCCTATTGGTCCCTCCAATGTCTGCTCCACAGCAGGCTCTTAGAGAATGATTGTGAATGAAGAAATGAATTATGTGTAATAGCCTAGAAGCATTAATCCACTGAGGATGAGGACTGGGAGGCTCTGTCTGGTTTATCTTCAGTATGTTCCAGCGGGGCTGGCCCTGCCAGGGGCTTCTGCAACACCTGGTGTGCTGGGCCTTCAGGTTAAGCCTTGCTTGCTCCCTTTGCCAGGCTCCTCACACCCTGGCCCACTGTTATGCATCATAAAACTTTGGTGCTCTGGGCCAGGATCAGTGAGCGAGATACTTGCTAGGCTGCAAAATTTCAGAGGGAAACCAAAAAAACCTAGTAACCAAATAGCATTTTAATACAATATTTCTAAAAATGAAAATGGATGCAAAAAGTGTCCGTGATGAACAAAATATCAGTATTTTCAAGAAAGGCAAGATCCAACCCTACACTTGCAAAACCCTGCCTCACTCACCTCCACCTCCACTTAAGAGTCTTTCAGGAGATAATGCTTCAAAAGTAGCAAACTGGGAATCTGGTAGTAACATTTCCATCTGTTGGCTATGACATTGACCTTTTGGTTTCCTGAGGTGTAGTCTGGGGTACTGGTTTTCAAATGGATTCCAGTGTGTGACATCAGGGCCCCTTCCCCCACCAGCCCAATTAGAATTTAAACTCCCCAGACAAGGCGGCCAATGAAGCCCCTGCCAGCTGGTCTGGAAGGCGAGCATTTTAAAGAGAGCCAGTTCGGCCAGGCTGGTCTTGCGGTGGCCCACAGTGAATGTGATGAGGTAGTCATGTACTCCATCCCTTGAAGTCAGGTTCTGCCATAATTCTGCTGCCTAAATGCCGTGGGGTGGTGTGTGCTCCACGCGACAGGACACAGGTGCTAAGAAGGTCCTTATGGGTCTTCTGAGCCTCACAGCACAGGGAGAGCCTGGGTCCCCCATCCCCAGGGACATTTGGCGATCTCTGGAGTCAATTTTCATTGTCATAATTGTGGAGGAGGATGCTATTGGCATCTAGAAGATAGAGGCTAGGGGTGCCCCCCAACAAGGAATTATTCAGCCCAAACTGTCAATAGTGTCAAGGTTAAGAAACCCTGGTATAGAGAAACTAGGAAACATTAGTTCAGATCGACCTGGCTGACAAATGAGGGACAATCCCTGCTTCTCTGACTCCTCACTGAAAGGCAGTCACCTCTCAATCAGCCCCCTAAGTCCTGAAAGCTTTGTGGTCAGTTCCTCTGTCCACATGTAGGATCAACCCTAAGCATTTATGAGAGAAGAGTTTGTAATTTCCTTAGGTCCCTAGAGGTTTCTTTGGCTTTCAGAAAGTCCCTCCTAAGATCTAACCTTAATCTCTCCTGCTGCAGGTCATGAATGTTTGGTTTCCCAGAGGTCTCTCTTCTGCTCCATCCCTTTTTGAGCCTTTGAAATAACCTACCATAACACTGCTGATTGAATTTCCCTGTTCAAGAAGGGGAAAACAGCTCAGATATCACAGGGAAATGGCAGTTCTGCCTCCCTAACACCTTGTACATACTGAGATAAGCAAGCACCCAGGTACCTCTTACTTCATCCAGGCGGCCTGTGTGGGGTTCATTATGATGACCCTCAGGCTCTCAAGTCAGGGCTCACAGGCTGGAACAGAAACCCCTCTTTGCCTCAAAGTGACAAAATTCCTAATACACAGATGGATCCTATTTGAGAAAGAGCCCAGGGAGAACCTGTTTCTGTAGACTGGATGAAGTGGGTCTGCTCACCAGAGTCATCCCTTCCCTCAGCAAACACTTGCTGAGTACTTCCTGTGTCTGGGGCCATGACGCTTAACCCTGATATACCTTAGAATCCTCTGGAGGGCTTGTTGACACAAAGACCCCTGGGGTCACCCCCATCGTGTTGCATGAGGCTGGCTGTAGCCTGCAATGGACCACTCACCATAGCAGAGCAGGAGTGAGCGGTGGGGACAAGAGGGCGTGAAGTAATAGAGAAGAGGTGTCTGGAGCAATCTAGGGGTTTCCCAGGTGATGCAGTGGTAAAGAATCCACTTGCCAATGCCAGGAGATATGGGTTGGATCCCTGGGTCATGAAGATCCCCTGGAGGAGGGCATGGCAACCCACTCCAGTATTCTTGCCTGGAGAATCCCATGGACAGAGGAGCCTGGCAGGCTACAGTCCATGGAGTCGCAAAGAGTCAGACACAACTGAGCACCCACGCATGTCTAGAACAATCCACCCCTTGAACCACTCAGACCTTCCTGGGCCTTCCTCCCTGTCCGACCCATCATCGAGTTTTCTTCACAGTGGTGGCTGCCTACAATCTCTGTCAAAACTGAATACAGGAAGGTAAGCGAAACTTGCTATAGTTTCTGTGATTGCAAATAGTCCTGAGACCGAAGCTAACATCCATCATCTCCCTCCTCCAGCACACATGTTGGGATCCCTCCCCCTTGGCCTGCTGGTCTGAGCTGGTCTCCTGTGAGATACCACTGAGCCTCATCTCAAGGGCTCTGTGCTCTCAGCTGCCCTGCTCTTGTCAGGCTACGACCGCAGTTGTATTTTACCATGACCAGGCATGGAAGCCCAGGAGACAGCTCAGCAGATTCTTGAGTTCTAGACAGGTTCCTCCCTGCTCATGACATGTACCAGCAACCCCAGCTCCTCATGAGGGTCAGGGCCAGTTACTCCTGCTTACAGAGTCTCTGCTTGCTGGTCCACTGGCAGGAGGAGCTCAGACTGACCATGCTGTGGTTGCAGCTTCTAGCGCAGCATGATCCACTGATAGAAGCATATCCCCTTCCTGGGAATCTGACAGAAAACAAGGTTATGAGCACAGACAGCAAAAAATCTCAAAGTGTTTCCATTCGCTGAGAGTGATGGTGAGAGGTGGGCCATTCATCAGCCACGGGTTCAGTCTGCATCCTAGGGGATGGCACCCCAGAGCTGAAGAGCACGTCAACTGAGCTTGTCTTTCCCGTTTACCTTCACACACACTCATGCATGTGTAAGAAAGAAAAGGAAGAAAGTGAAGTCGCTCAGTCGTGCCTGACTCTTTGTGACCCCATGGACTGTAGCCTGCCAGGCTCCTCTGTCTGTGCGGTTTTCTAGGCAAGAATACTGGAGTGGGTTGCCATTTCCTTCTCCAGGGGTTCTTCCCTACCCAGCGATCAAACCCCAGTCTCCCGCGCTGCAGGCAGACTCTTTACCGTCTGAGCCACCAGGGAAGCCCTGGTGTGTACATAGGCACCAACACACATTTACATGCTCCCACACAGCCATGTGCAGGACCATGGACAGAGGCCTTTCCCAGCTCTGACATTCCATTTCCTATGAGATGTCTCCACCTACGCCCCAGTTCTTTCCATCCTCTGGTCTCTCTCAGACCTACTCTCCTCCAGCCTATAGGCAAAACCCTAAGAGCACACAGATGATTCTGGAGACAGAACAACTACTGTCCTTGACCCTCCTTGAGGATAACATTCTATCCAGTCCAAGACTAGTGTTCGACTTCCAACCCAAGGCTCTCTGTGCTTCATCAGCCAGCCCTTACTCCATATAATACTTTCTGGGACACCTCCATGTGCCGCTCACTCATATTCACATACGCTCACACACACACAAAGTCATAATACCCTTCTAGCATATACCTACTGGACCCAGCAGCCAGGCCTCAGCTAAAGCATGTTCATTTAAACCATATGTTATATAATAAAAGAATCTGTTCCTGGGTCCTGGGAGGGAATCTCAACATGTTGGGATTTCCCATGCTATTCATGGTGGGCCCTTAGACAACACCCGAGTTTATGTTCACAAGATGACTCAGGATGCTGGCTGGCCACTCCAGAAAGATGAAATATTTAATTAGATGGTTGGGGCTTGGAGCCACATATCAGCCAGAGCTCCTGGGAGGGGCAGGGGACTAGAGATTAACTTCAATCACGTGGCCACTGTTTCAATCACGCCTACATGATGAAATCCCAATAAAAACCCTGGACACCATGGCTCAGTGAACTTCTCCCATTGGCAACACTCAGCATGAGCTGCAAGAGTGATGCATCTTGAGGACACAGAAGCTTCCCGTTTGGGGCCCTCCCGGACCTCCTCTGTGGCTTGAGGGGTGGGGGGGTGGGGAGCTGGTCCTGATGTGTATACTTTATAATAAAATTGTAGTTATTACATAAGTAAAGCACTTTCCTTAGCTCTGAGTCACTCCAGTGAATTATCCAACTTGATGAGGTCATGGTAGCCTTGGATTTGTAGCCAGTTGGTGAGACGTACAGGAGGCTCTGAGAACCCTTCAAACTAGGGCTAGTGTCTGAAACGAGGGCAACCTTGTTGGATGATGGTGCCCTCAATTTAGGGAGTCTGACCTAACTCTGAATGGTTAGCATCATAATTGCACTGCATGGCTCCCCACTCCAGTACTCCTGCCTGGAAAATCCCATGGACGGAGGGGCCTGGTAGGCTGCAGTCCATGGGGTCGCGAAGAGTCGGACACGACTGAGCGACTTCCCTTTCACTTTTCACTTTCATGCATTGGAGCAGGAAATGGCAACCCATTCCAGTGTTCTTGCCTGGAGAATCCCAGGGACGGCAGAGCCTGGTGGGCTGCCGTCTATGGGGTCTCACAGAGTCGGACACGACTGACGCGACTCAGCAGCAGCAGCAGCAGCAGCAGCAGTGCCGTGTGAGCTGGAGTGGAGATGGCAAACAGGCCAGGGACGGCCTAAGAAGGACCGGGCTCCCAGGCGGCGCTAGTGGTAAAGAAGCCGTCTGCCAACGCAGGACACTCGGGTTCGATCTCTGGGTTGGGAAGATACCTTGGAGAAGAGAATGGCAACCCACTCCAGTATTCTTGCCTGGAAAATCCCATGGACAGAGGAGCCTGGCGGGTTGCAGTCCATAGGATCACAAAGAGTCGGACACGACTACGTGACTGAGCAAGAAGAATTAGGTGAGAGGGAAAGAACAGGAACAAATGACTCACAAAGGCAGCTTAGAACCCACCCCCTCCCCAGCTGTTCACAGTATTTAGAAGCAGGCTAGATGGTCAGTCCTTGGCACTACTGAAATATTAAAATGCTTTCATCCCCATGGCTGTGTTGAGCCCTCCAGCGCCCCCACCCTGCCTCTCCTTCAGGATTCCCCCCAACACCTACTGCTCTGAGATATAGAAGCGAAAGAGTTAAGCATCTGGGGTAGCGGGGATGCCACACCCCCGCCCACGGGTCAGTGCCAGAGCCCCCCATTTCCTTAAATATTGTAAATTTCAGTCCACAGTTCCAGGAGTGTCAGTAGGAGACCTGTCAGAGCAAACTAGTTTCTAGTCTTAGTTCTGCAAGGACTTTGTCAAGAAAGACTGGTCTAAATCAGGGTTTTTAGGCTAGAAAAGACAGAAGAATTGACTGGAAAGTGAAAAATTCAGTCAATTTGGTTACTTGGCAGCTTGTACATTTAGAAATAATCCATTGGTCGGGCTGAATTCAATGTTATTGTGGCTCTCTATCCCCTCTCTTCCTACGTTCAGCCAAAATAAGAGTTAGCAAGCTCAGACTGCATCTCAAAGAGCTCTCTGTATACAGAAGGAATCTAATTGCTCTGTTCCCTTGCTCAGATATTTCAGCCAATTTCAAGACACATAAATAAGCCTGTTATTCGGGCACAGAGGAGAGTGGGATTTATTGATTTAAATGAGTTGATTTGGAGGTCTCTGGGGAAAGGCACCTGCATTATTCACTTGCAAGTCCCAGGGTATAATTTACAGTGAGTTTTCCCTTAATGCGTTGGACCTAGTTGAAGCTAGGGCATAAATTTCCTCAAGTCATTATTATTATAATTTATTATTCATTGAATGTTGACTCAGTGTAACACAAGCAGTGGCGGAAAGACAGGATCCTCCCAAAGGGCAGGACAGCCAGGGCCCCGGCAATCCCAGAGGGAGATGGAAAGAACTCGGGGGGATCGGAGGAGAGTGCCATCTCCCCAGGACTCCCCAGGAGCTTTCTGGTGTCCACTAAAGTCTACCCCGGAGAAACAGGCTTTCAGCAGGGAGAGTACACCTGCAGGCTTTGTGGGAAATCGCCCACAACTTGGGCTAAGTGTTGACCTGAATTCATTAGGATGGGAAAGGGCCCCTGCACAGGACAGGGACAGAAGTGAGACCCTGGGGTGGGGGAGGAGATGCTTCCATTTGGGAGCCCCTCACTCATTTTCCCTCCAGGTGCTGGGTTAAGAACTTAAGGGTTTGGGCTGTGAATGCATGCTCATTTGATGAGTCGTGTCCGACTCTGCGAACTCATGGACTGGAGTCCATCAGGTTCCCCTGTCCATGAGAATTTCCAGGCAAGAATACTGGAGTGGGTTGCCATTTCCTGCTCCAAGGGTTTGGATTAGTGTGCGCAAAATAGATAGCTAGTGGGGAGCTGCTGTGTAGCACAAGGAGCTCAGCTCGGTGGGTGGTCTGTGATGACCTTGCAGAGTGGGACCGGGTTTTGTGTGGGAGGGAGGTTCAAGAGGGAGGGGTGGTATCTATACATATAGCCGGTTCATGTTGTACAGCAGAAACCAAGACAACACTGTAAATCAATTATCCTCAAAAAAAAAAAGAACCTAAGGGATCAGGCAGGTGGGAGGCAGCCAGGTGCAGGCATCATTCTCCAGCCCTCCCCGACCCTAGCTCACATCTGTCCCTCCTCCCTCTTCCACCCAGTCTGTTCTCCAGTGCGGGACAGAAGTATCTCTCTTTACCCCTCAATCACATCAAACAATCGTGCAGCTTGGAGGCACAGGCAGGCCCAAGTGACAGAACGTTTTAGCCCTAGCAACAGCAAGCAATTAAGTGCAGTTTGGAGCCGCGCATAAGTGCAATCGGAATAAGAGGGGAGATGAAAATGACATGCTTGCTCCCTCCCTCCTTCCCTCACTCACAGAGCATCGGAGCATGGGTTGTGAACCAGATTCTGTGCTGTATCCTCGGGGTGCTCACTACTAGCTGTGAGGGTGGAGGCGTGAGGACTCACGAAGCAGTGTGCTCTGCCAGGAAGGGATCTGGGGTGCTGCAAAGTTACCGAACCTCAGTGAGCCTCAGCTGCCCCACTCTAAAGGTGGGGTGCCACCCACCTCACGATGGTGGTGAAGGATGGTGGTGAAGGAAATACGCACCAGCGATTAAAGCACACGCCCAGTGACAGTTAGCTCTCTGTCATTAATGATAAGTGTCACTCTGTTGGTGGGAATGTAAATTGGTGTAGTCTCTACGTATGGAAAACAGTATGGAGTTTCCTCAAAAAATTAAAAATAGAACTACCATATGATCCAGCCATCCCACTCCTGGGCATATATCCACATAAAACTACAATTCAAAAATATGCATGCACCCCTGTGTTCATAGCAGCACTATTCACAATAGCTAAGACATGGAGACAACCTGTCCATTGACAGATGAACAGATAAAGAAGATGTGGTGTGTGTGTGTGTGTGTGCGTACACACGCACACACGCACACACACACATGATGGAATACTACTCAGCCATAATCAAAAAGAATGAAATAATGCCGTTTGCAGCAGCATGGCTGTAACTAGAGATTATCATACAATTCATAAGTGAAGTAAAGGAGAAAGACAAATACCTTATATCACTTATATGTGGGATCTAAAATACAACACAAACAAACTTACCCACAAAACAGAGACAGACTTATAAACAGAGAGAGCAGACTCGTGGTTGCCAGGGCACGGGGTGGGGGAGGGAAGGGCTGGGAATGGGGATTAGCAGGTGCAAACTATTAAATATAGGATGGATAAACAAGAAGGCCCTACTGTACAGCACAGGGAACTATGCTCAATATCCTGTGATAAACCACAATGGAAAAGAATACGAAAAAAGATATATAATGGGATCACCTTGCTGCACAGTAGAAATTAACACACTGTAAATCAACTATACTTCAATAAAACTAAAAAAAAAAAAAAGTCACTTATAGACACAGTGTATTGAAAAGCTACGCTTCCACCAAGCAACCACTTTTATTTGAAATTGTCAATGAAACACATATACACAAACACATAAATATCTATATTTATATGCAGCTTGAAGAATTCTCACAATTCCACACTCAGATGGAGAAATAGGTCATAACTGGGACCCCCTGGGAACCCTGCCCTACCATCTTTCTATTCATCGCCCCACCCCCAAGGATAACACTTATCTTGACTGACAACAGCATGGGTTAGTTTTACCTGTTTTCGTAGTTATTATTTAGTGGCATTTCACAGCATGCACTCTTTTGCATCTGACTTCTTTAATTCCACCTTCTGTTTGGGTTGGGGGAGGGTCATCCATTTTGCAACTGACTTGTCTTTGTCAGTGAATTCTGCAACTGATCATATTTTCAGGGAGCTGAGAGCTGCTATAATGACCCCCTCCATAAACCCCCTAGAGAAGGGAATGCAAACCACTCCAGTATTCTTGCCTGGAGAATCCCATGGACAGAGAGCCTGGTGGGCTACCTTCCATGGGGTCGCAAAGAGTCGGACATGACTGAGTGACTTTCACTCACTCACACTCACACTCACACTCACCAGAAACCCCACAGGACCTCACAGGGAGCCTTCTGTACACTCACCTTGCCCTTGCTCCCCCATATTCGCCCATGAACTTTATTTTGTCTCTTTTGGTGAAGTGTAAGGATGTTTCTGACTCATCACACATCCTATTTGGAATAATACATTTGAAAAAACGATAATAATCATTGAATGCTAGTTCTGCCTTCCCTAGTCCAAGGTTCCTCTCACTATACAACTATTTTAGGAAGATGATGATGATGGAGGAAGAGGAGATGATGCGGATGAAGCTGAAGCTGGTGATGGCAGGTGACATGTATTATGTTGCTCATATGTCCTGGGCCTTATTGTAGCCTCCTGACCTGTACGGACTCATGAATTCTTCATCGCAACACACATCGATCCCCATTTTCAATTAAAGAAACTAAGGCACAGAGACGCTAAGTATCTTGCCCAAGGCCGTCCAGCTGGTAGGTGGTAAAGCTTGGTTCAGAGCCCAGCCTAAAGCCGTCTGGTTTAAGCTCTGCTGTTAGTACTGGCCGGTACTGCCCTTGAAGGACTTCCTCTGAGCCAGCTGTATTGTCATCCCTTTTGAGGAAGTGCTCCTGACTTGCTCCTCTGATCCTCTGCGTCAGTTACCAAAGTACCAATGACAAGCCTGATCCACAGCCTTTCACAAACTTCTGTGTGTGTGTGTGTGTGTGTGTGGCTGGAGAGTAAGAGATGCCCCTGATTCTAATGCAAATGAGCACACACCACAAAGGCTAAAGGCTCCAGCAGAACAGCCTCCCTCCACCCCTCCCCCAGGCAGCACCAAGTACAATTATCATTGTCTTTCCGCAGAGCCGAGGCAGCCTTTAGCAGCATCAACAGCTTTTAAATCACAAAGGGAGAATGCAGGCAAATCAGGCTGACCAGTTTACAGAAGAGCCGTGGCTGCCTGGGCAGGAGGGTTGGCACTGTTATCTGTGGGAGGATTGACCCAGGTCTGATCAGTTTCCATATCAATTTCCAGACTCTTTAGGTTCTTCATTTCTACACTTCACAGCCATCCCCTACAGCAGGAGTTACCTTTTCCATTTTCCAGTTGAGGAAACTGAGGCGCCAATAAGATGGAGTCAATCAAGCCTGAGCAGTCTGGCTTGATTTACCATGAAAAAGAAATCTCAGTGTTTGTTAAGAAGAGAAATACACTGATTTTTTTTTTTCTGCAACAAAATCAAAGGGACTGGGTCCCCAGAGCAGACACAAGAGGGAAACTTAGGTTCAATCCAAATTGCGGTGCAGGTAAAGACAAAGCTCCCCAACAGTCTTTGAGCATAGCAGGCTCCTTTCCTCCCCGAGCAGCCTGCACGGGCAAACTACAGTGAAAATATGCACCGACCTCCAGCTCCCCAGGAAAGCTCCTCCCAAAGTCCTTCCTTGGGCTTTAATCCTTCTTACCACTTAATTTCTCAGTAAATTCTGTTGACAACTAGCCTGTGCTTTCTCCAAGAGCAGTAAACATCTTGCAATTTATAAATCACTCCATCAGTAATTGCCTGCAGAAGAAACGAAGCCACCAAAGACTGAGTGGTGAGGATGCAGAAGAAAGAAGGGCTGTCGAAGACAGGGGTGACGTTTAAAGAAACAGAGACAGGCCCCCCCTTTAGCACCACCACCATCCAACCCTACTCCCCTCGGTGCCTAGAAAGGGCTGCCCGTCCTCAGAGACTCATTCCTATTGCCACACAGAGAGCACAGGATGAATGATAAACATATCAGGTACCTGGCATTTTCAAACTATGCAGTGAGCATCATTGTCCCAGCTCTCATACTACGTAAGAGGGTGAGTAGTCTGTCCAGCCTGCAAGTGGCAGGGCCAGGATTCAAGCCTAATTCTGGCTGACTCCAAACCCATGAAGATTTCCAAGGCCCCCTTGGTCTCCAGTGGACAATGGCTGTCAAGAGTACTTGACTGCAACCCATGGGAAAACACAGATGTGACATTTCCCTGTGCTGGAAACTGTCCCTTCATCCCTTGGGGTCCCTCTGCCCCAGGAGCTGCAGGGCACTGTGCCATGGTTTTTTCTTGCCCTCTGGCCTCTGGGACACTCCGCCAGTGGGCAGCCCCAGTAGAACATGGAAGGGTGGAGGGTGAAGTTGGGGTATTTTCTCTCCCGGCTTCCTTCCTGCCGGGTCTCAGCAGCCTGGCCGTTCCTCCAAGGAAGGCCATTGCTCCTCTCAGAATGGCCTTTTCTACAGGACCCCCTTGTTGGGTTCTGGAAAGAACTCCCTTCCCACATTACTTTTGTCTGAGGGGTAGTAACAGCCCTGCAACCGCCAAGTCCTGGTCCTGCATCTTTGATTTCCCTATTCTCTGCCTTAATTAACAGTCCATGAAGCCCTGCTCAAATTATTCTCATTGAAGTGATTGGCATGTGGTAGCCACGTGTTCTGGGAAACAAACTCACTCAGAAAGACAATGCAGATAGTGGAGTGCAGTTTTTTACAACACCGGGCCCAAGGCAGAGTCTCCTCTTACCCAACTACCCCAACCAACTTTTGTAAAAAACTTATATACCTTAAGTGTACTCTCAAGCCCACATCCCCAAATACCTTAAACCTAGCCTGGAAAGAGTTAAAGGGAGATATAAGCTGGTTACAGCCATGATCATAATCAGAAGAGTCAGCTGGTTATACATTGTAGCCTGCACCAATGGGTACCATCAAGATGACAAAGGTGATTGACTATGTAGGGGATTATTACATTCTTTTTGGCAACACAAAATCTTGGTATGGAATCTGGTGTTTGTCAGTCCAGGAGGCCAGTTTGGCCATAGGTATGTTATCCCCAAGGCTACCAGGCACATAGTCCAAAGCTCACTGAGAGTGCAAAATGGAGTTTCCTTCTTTTGCAAGATGCAGTCAGCTCGGCCTGTTCCGTTCCACCCTCAGGCACAGTGACCCAGTATGCTTGTGTGTGTGTACACACACACACACACACACACACACACACAAAACAAAATTTCAAGAAAACATCCTATTCTGCCAAACCCTACTCTGACTCACCAAATAATTACATATTTTTTCATGGCTCACATTTTGGAAAAATCCATTTTATACCACAGCCATGATAGCATCCACAGTGATCATCTAACCTGATCCTGTCTTTTTGGAAACAGGTGAGGAAAAAGAATTGGTTTAGAAGGATATATTGCATAGCATGGGGAATAGAGCCAATATTTTATAATAACTCTAAATGGAGTAAAACCTTTAAAAATTGTGACTCACTATATTTTACACCTGTAACTTATACAATATTTTACAGCTACTATACTTCATTTAAAAATAACTGGTCACAGAAACTTTCTCCAAATTCTGGACTAGAACTTGAATCAGGTGGCCACTGACCCCACTTGTAGCACCCAGACCAAGTCCCCCTTTGCTTTGGGGACCCTTGACTCTCACATGGAAGTGGCCACAAGATGGTCATCCCCTTACTAACCAGATTCTCCCTCTTACTCCTGGCCCTTTTCAAGGCTTCCACTTACTCTTCCACTCACGAATGGCACCGCCAGGGTTGATGGAAGCCGTGCTCCTCGGGGCTGGAAGGAGCCCAAGTAATCACTCAGCCCACGCCTCTCATTTTACAGGTGAGGAAGTATGTCACCTAAAATACAACTCACCACTAAATCAGCACAGGCTTGATGCACAGCACAGTGGCTGAGGTCCAACAGTAGAGAGAAAAGTCCGCACACTCTTACAGCAAAGGCAGAACCACGGAGCACCGTCTTCAGCACGTGCAGTCAGGGAGCAGCCCGGGGGGCCAGGAGGTCCCCACCACGGCCTACCACACCTTCCAAAGGCCGCAGAATCAGGAGGAATTCACGGTGGAGGGAAAGGAAGCCTGAGGTTTTACCTGATTGTAAGCTCTGCGTTCCCTCCTGAGAATCAGCATTTGCCAACTGGAACTGAGGAGGCAGAGGTGGATGAGGTAAGGAGAAGGACCCGTAGTGAAAGTCGCTCAGTCATGTCTGACCCTTTGTGACCCTGTGGACTGCAGCCCGCCAGGCTCCTCTGTCCATGGGAGTCTCCAGGTAAGAATACTGGAGTGGACGGCTATAACCTCCAGGGGATCTTCCCAACCCAGGGACTGAACCCAGGTCTTTCACATTGCGGGCAGATTCTTTACCATCTGAGCCACCAGGGAAGTCTGAAGGGCCCATAAGGGGAGATGATTCCTGTCTTTGAAACTAAGCAGGACTCTGTGGGGCACCTAGCCCTGAAGGCTTTCAAACAGTTCCTAATCAGGGAAGGGAGGGAGGCTGGGACGAGGGAGAAGCGGCCAAGAAACCACATTGCAGCCTTGGGGCAGGGTCCTGGTTCACTCAAGGGATACACATAATCCTTGCTCTCTACAGAAATAAAACACCCAACAGATGGAAGATGTTAGCGTCCTTCATTCCAGAGAAGACCACAGTTTGATAACCCAGAGCAGCTCATCAGGAGGCCACCTGAGACCAGATTAAAGGAGCACAGGCCCGGCACCAGGTGGCGCTAGCGGTAAAGGAACCCACAAGAGACATGGGTTCGATCCCTGGGTCGGGAAGATCCCCCAGAGACGGGAACGGCAACCCGCTCCAGTGTTCTTGCCTGGAGAATCCCACGGACAGAGGAGCCTGGCAGGCTATAGTCCATGGAGTCACACAGAGTCGGACACGACTGAAGTGACTTAGCACAGCACACGCACACAGGCCCTGCACACACCTCAGTCCTTATCAGCAACTCCATCCTTGAACCATCGCTATAAAACTCCTCACCAAATCCCCCTGGGGTGGGACACAGTTTTTCAGGGTTCTAGTCTGCTGTGTTCCTCTTCGGCTGGCAAAGCAATAAAGCTATTCTTTTCTATTTCACCCCAAATTCTGCCTCTGAGATTCAATTTGGCACCGGGGCACAGAGGCTGAGTTTCTAGCATCTTCTCAGTGGCTAAATCTCCTTTCCCAGTCCCTCTGGCCATGACCTCCAAAGTGGGGAGCATGGAGGATTAGAACACAGAATTGAGGGAGCAGGAGGGAAGAATTACAATTTCTATCTGTGTTTATTTTTATCCTTAAAAAAATGTTTTCCTATTATTTAATATCCTGGATTTCAGGATTACATGTATAAAACTTACACGTTAATACCCTTATTTTGAGGGTGAGAAGTAAAATGTGTTCATCCTTGGGATACAAATCCACACAGGTTCCAGGTCGCTGCTCTGGGGAACCGGGGGCTCTCAGAGTGTGGGCTGGGTCAGCATCACCTGGGAAGCTCTGTTCAGGGCCCAGGTCAAACCCGCTGCAGCAGCTTCGCTGGACCAGAAATCTGCATGTTAAGCAAGCTCCTCTGGGAAATCCATGGCCATGAGCCTTTCTTTGTTGAGGGTCACTCTGGGCTTTGCCTCTGCAGCAGTGGGAAGAACCCACTTAGTCCACAGCAGTCCTTCTGTCTTCCCTCCCCAGGGCTGCGTCTCACAGAGAAATCGGTCCTGGCAGCCCCAACTTCCACATGCGCATGCAGAGTGTCTGGCCAAGCGGGGAGGCTGGGGACAATGAAGTCCTCAGGATATGCGCCCTGACAGGGAGCTGCCTCTGTCTCCTTTAGCTCACGTTTACCCAGAGCTGCCCTGTGGCCTGGCGGTGGCTCTGGAAGGCTCTCAATCTGCCTGCTGGGGGAGCCTGGCCTTTCACTGGGACCAGGTTGGGAACTTCAGGATGACAGCCTCTGTGAGGGTAGGAGGGGAAGGCCCCAGGACTGGCCTAAAGTTAGGGAAGTAACCCCCAAGACTGGCCCACAGTTAGGGAGGACTTTCTGATGTGAGAATATTGAAGTGGAAAGTTACGAAGGACCCACCTCAGGGAAATGAAGACAGAGAAAAAGAGGAGGGGAGAAAGTGAGACAGAGAAAAAAACAGATGAGAGAGAATAAGACAGGCAGAGACTGGAAGAGGAGAAGAGAGAAACAGACAGACAGCTGCTCTTGAGAGGGGGGCACGGTGAGGGGTGGGGAGTAGGCACCATAGCACACCTGCCCGACAGAGCTGGGGAGAGGGCAGGATCTGGCTCATTTTAGGAAAGAAACTGTGCCCTGCAACCTGTTAGTCTCCATATTCCTTTACAGTGGCCCCAACAATGGCTGCAGGAGAGAGGAAGGCTCTCTGACCAGCGATGCTCAGTGTTTCTGGGACTTTTCCTGGAGAAGGTGAGGAAAAGCATTTTGCACTATCGATGCTTTTGCATTGGCCACTGGAGCCTGTTTACATTCGCGTTTTAGCATCTGAGCCATAAACCAGCAAATTACCTGTTGGCTGTTGTGGCCGGGATGCTCGCTGCTGATGGCATTTGCACGGGTGACAAGTACCAGGTGGGGTTCTCCAGGGTGACTGCTATCATCGCAACATCAGGAGTTTATCTTGGGAGCGTTTGGGTTTTGCTGATTTAATAACCAAGGCCTGGAGCCTGTGCTGTGGGGGAAATGTTTCTTCTGATGAAGGAAATTGGTGAGTCCAGTGTCTCCTCCACAGGTCAGGCCAGAGCTTATTTAAGAGAGCTAAAGGAAAAGGTGCGGAGAAACATTTGCTTGTTTAATTGGCCATAGATTCCCTGGCAATAATTTGCAGCAAGATAAGGGACCTCTTCAAGGTCATGTATCTAGGCTGGCTGGGTGAGGAACAGGAAATTCTGGGTGCTTGGTTTTTTAAATGAGTTTGCTGATTTCTCTCGGACTCATCCATCAGCTGATGAATGTCTATTGTTTACCCGAAGGTTCCTGCCTGGCTGGCCTGGCTCTCTGCCTGGATCCAGTGTGTCTGGATGAAGGCAAAGTTGAAGGACTTACCCTGGAGTTTGGCGTGTCAAAGGCCTTATATCCAGACCCCAAGGCACAAACCCCAGCCCAAGGTCAGTCAGCCACTGAGCCTCGAAGTGGAGAGAGAGCTCTGCGGAAGAGTGATGGGCAGCAGTGCCCATGTCACAGCTTGCGCAGGTCCAGGCTGGGTCTCTCCCTGGACCTACACCCTAGTCCCAGACTGGTGATCTGCTGGAGCAGATTCTGTATTTCCAGGGTCTTAGCACATGACTTGACACTCAGCAAAGGCTCAGTAAGTGCTGGAACGAATGAATGATGTAGCAACTTGCCCAAGGACATCTAGCTGGTAGAGGCAGAGCCAGGATACCCAAGACTAGCGCTGTGTTCCTCATACTCCCGCCTCCCTCCTCCACACTGTCCACCAAGGCGTACAGCAGGAAAAGTATATAGACATCTGGCCCCAGGCCCCTGGAGTCTGAATCCTGATTTACTTCCTAGCTGTGAGATGGCCTTAGAGGCACACCTCTCAGATCCTTCTTCAAGGAGGAATTCCCTGTTCAGTGACAAGGAGGGCAGTTAGCTGACAGCCTCTGGTTATACACCTTCAAGGGGCCATCCCAGCTCTGGAGCCCAGGCCAGTTCCTCCCAGTCAGGCCCAGTCAATGAATGACAGCATGGCAGGTGTTGGGGCCCAGTCTTTTCCACCCAGAGCCAGACTTACCTAATGGGCATTCTGGTCCAGAGCTCCTCACTGGGCTGCCTGAGATGCTGCCGCGGTGCATGACCTGGTGCGGTGGTCTGGGACATTCCTACTCCATTCCCCGTCTCAGCTCGCAGGTTTGCATTGTGTTCTGAAGACTCTCTCTGCCCTCGGACCATAGTTTACTATGTAATAAATACGATGATACTGTCCAGGAATAACTATACCATCACCTGGACCACAGTGATTGCTGAAGGAGGAAAGTGATGGGAACACATTATCCAGTTTTGGTCAACGAGTTATGAGATGTTTGGTGTTGGGGGGCTACTTCAAAGCTACTTCTTGTATAGGAACCTCTTAGAGAGAAGCTATTTATCTGCAGGTGGTTCTGTAGCCACCAATGTGATAGGGGCTGGTGGGCAGGTGGTCAAAAAACTGATGTAGGAGTGGAGCTGAGCCCAGGGAATCACAACGACATGGAGCCAGAGTCCCGTTGACAGTGGGAACCCCTGGATCAAAGCATGATGGAAGCCAGCAGGACTATCTCTGAACTTTTCAATAACTAATTCATTCAATTATATTACCTAACACTAAGCTAAGTGTTCTGCCTATCATTTATAATAAAAAATAATCCTGATATAATTAGGGGGAAAAAAAGAGGGAATCAACCACCCATCCACTGACCTACCCCAGGCCAGGTCACAAAGCAATGAAATCTCTTATGGTAAAATTTCAAGCACATGGCAAGGAAATCTCAGGAAGAGGTTTGGGAACAGAGGATTCAGCTGGTGTTCTCCAACTCAGATTACATAGAGAGTGGATGCTCCAGAACCCACGTGTGGCCTGAGAGCTGGAGAGACAGAAGCCAGGGTTACAGTGGTGGCATTTCCACCAGGTGGGATACAAACCAACCCCTGGGGCACGAAGAGAGCCAGTCCACCTGCCCACACATATACACCACCCCCAAAGGGAGAGGAAGGTTCAGGAGCTGATCTGTGTTGGGAACCAGAGTAAGCCCTAAGGTACACCTGACATCCAGGCTGAGGCCAGGGTTAAACAGAGCTATGACAACCCATAGCTGCCCGAATCCAGGGCTTAATCTTTGCCCCTCTGCCCCCAACTCCCAGGGCCCAGCACCCTCACCCCTTGGCTCAGCACCCTCACCCCTTGGCTCAGCTTCCTCTCCCAAATGCCATGCAAATTGCCCTGTACAAGCCATTGACAGGTCCTGCTGAGCTAACTGCACTCCAAACGCCTAGAACACGAATTGTCTCAATCAAAAGGAGAAAAGGCACACAGCCAATTAGGCCCTGAGTTATTTGACTAAGTGTGCCAGCTTAATGGCAATTATTAATGACACGGTAGGGAGGGCAGAAATGTAATTACCATTACCGACAATTTCTCTTTGTCAGAGGTGGCTGTGGGGGATGGGAATCTGAGAAACCCATCAAAGAAACCCAACCAAGTTCGTCTTTCAAGCCAGGGCTGGGAAAAGGTGTCAAAGGCCACAGCCAGTGGCTTTTGAGGGACACACCAGCCCAGGGAGGCCATCTGGCTGACCCTGAAGGTGGATGAGATTTTGGTGTGGGTTCTGTATGGTGAAGTGATGGTCAAGGTGAGGATGTGGCTGTGGTCCTAGCTCTGCCCTGATGCACCAGGTGAACCTGGACTAGTCACCTTTCTTACCAGGGACTCAGTCTTTAATTTATCAAAGAGGGGTTGTTCTAGAATTAGTGTTTCTCAAAACAGGAGTCCGTTGGCACTTGAGGGGGTCAGTTCTTCCCGTATAGGACTATTCCACACGCTGCCCCATGGGGATCCCCATATTCACTAGAAACACCCACTTCCCCACCCCCTCATGGCCCCAGCCACTGTGAAAATCAAAATCCACACACCCACTCATATCTCAATATATTCCCTTGGGAGACTGTCACCCTGGCTAAGGACCTTTTCCAAGAGCTGGGGCGGGGGGCTTCCCTGTACCTCAGGGTCCTCTCATGAACAGTGGGGATTATGGTGCCTTCCTCACTGGGCTATGAAGATGAAATGAGATACTGCTTATAAAAGTGCAGCCCAGTGCCTGGCACAGAGAACAGTAACTGTTACCATGGTGACACACAGAGCCCCCTCCCAAATATCTACTGTCTAATGTCAACTCTGCAAAGTACATGCCATTATTCCCATTTTAGAGCTGGGGAAACCAAGGGCCTGAGACGTTACATAACTCAACTGGTTTCAACAAGGGCTCAGGTTGACTTCCCAGCCTGGCCTCTTAAGAGCCCATCTGGAGGGCACATGACAAGGCCAGGTACTCACTGGTGTCTGTTATAGGATGTCTGCATTGTGGGGTGGAGACAGGATGAGGCTTGGGGCTGATCACTGTCGGTCCCTGAAGACGGACTGGAGGTGAAGCCTTGCTGAATTTGCCCAACTACACGCTTCTCCTGCCCCGGTTTGTGAATTCCAAGTTCAGGTCAAGGAGATTTTCTCCTTGCTGACTTAAGATGGTTCTAAGGAATAGGAAGCGAGGGGCTAGGCTCCAGAGCCAAGGTCTGCAAGAGCAAAGCCAGGGCAGGGAGTTCACAGACTGGATGGTGGGGGGGGAGGGGGTGGGGGTCAGAGGTGGCTGCAGGAAGGCATTGCACTGGCAGGACACCCCCTCCATGATATTCTGGGGTGACAGGGGAAGGTGGCAGGCGACGGAGCTCAGAGCCCCGAGTCGGTATCACAGAGAAGCCACAAAAATCTCAGGGACATCCACGGGTTGGTAGTCAGCACCCCTGAATATTCATTGGAAGGACCGATGCTGAAGCTGAAGCTCCAATACTTTGCCACCTGATGCGAAGAGCAGACTCATTGGATAAGACCTTGATGCAGGGAAAGACTGAAGGAGGGAGAAGGGGATGACAGAGGATGAGATGGTTGGATGGCATCACTGACTCAACGTACATGAGTTTGAGCAAGCTCCGGGGGATGGTGAAGGACAGGGAAGCCTGGTGTGTTGCAGTCCAAGGGGTCACAGAGAGTCAGGAACGACTGAGTGGCTGAGCAATAGCAACCCCATGACCTCCCACTCCTCACGGTATCTATGAGGCCCTGTGTCATCCCCACGTGTCCTCCTCCCCAACCTCTGACCTCATCTTGTGCTACTGTGTCCAGATACACAGACCATTCTGTTCTTCCCCGCTCAGGGCCTTTGTACTGTGGCTGGTTCTGGCTGGAATGCTTCTCACCCAGACCTTCCCATGGCTGATTCCTCATTATCTGATCTCTTGGCTCAGAAAGGCCTTCCCGGAACACCTCAGCTGAGAGTCAGAAACTCCACCCTACAGAATCGTCCACTCTGCTTTTCATTTGCTTCTTAGCGTTTAGCAATGGTAAGCTTTGTTATCTTACACTGTTTGCTACTTATCAGTGTAATATTCTGAGAGCCTAGAACAGTGTCTGGCACTAAATAGGTCCTCAGCAAATGCCAAATGAAGGACAGAGACACAGTTTCTGATGGCAGGGTCCCGAGTCTGAGGGGAGACACAGCCCCTCCTCAGGGAGCCCCAGTCTGAGGGGGACACAGCCTGCCTCAGGGAGCCCCAGTGTGAGGGGAGACACAGCCCCGCCTCAGGGAGCCCCAGTCTGAGGGGAGACACAGCCCCGCCTCAGGGAGCCCCAGTCTGAGGGGAGACACAGCCCCGCCTCAGGGAGCCCCAGTCTGAGGGGAGACACAGCCCCGCCTCAGGGAGCCCCAGTCTGAGGGGAGACACAGCCCCTCCTCAGGGAGCCCCAGTCTGAGGGGGACACAGCCCCTCCTCAGGGAGCCCCAGTCTGAGGGGGACACAGCCCCGCCTCAGGGAGCCCCAGTCTGAGGGGAGACACAGCCCCGCCTCAGGGAGCCCCAGTCTGAGGGGAGACACAGCCCCACCTCAGGGAGCCCCAGTCTGAGGGGGACACAGCCCCGCCTCAGGGAGCCCCAGTCTGAGGGCAGACACAGCCCCGCCTCAGGGAGCCCCAGTCTGAGGGGAGACACAGCCCTACCTCAGGGAGCCCCAGTCTGAGGGGGACACAGCCCCTCCTCAGGGAGCCCCAGTCTGAGGGAGCCCCAGTCTGAGGGGAGACACGGTTGCTTTTCTTGAGGCAGTGCAATAGTTACCAGCAAGTACTGTCCAAACACGTAAGCCCTGGAGGAAGTGTGGCCGAGGAGCCATATGCTTACGGAACTACCTGGAAGGCTTCCCATAGGAAGCCACCTCTGAAAACTGGAGGCCCCACATGTTAGACCCCTAGTGGACCAACTCCATCTTTTTAAATCAGAGCCAAATAAAAGTGGTTGTACTCAGGGCAACTTTCTGGAGGTCCAGTGGTTGGAACTCCAGGCTCTCACTGCTGGGGACCCAGGTTCGATCCCTGGTCAGGAAACTAAAATCCTACAAGCCACATGGTGCAGTTGGAGAATAAAAAGCAAAGCACAGCGTGGTCATGCTTAGACGCAGGCCACGAGTGTGACTAGTGACAGACCCCTCGGATCTCTGACCACAGGTCCTGACATACCTACCTGACTAGTCCTTTTTGTGGTGTAAATACTTGTCTGCATCTTGATCGGAGAAGAAGTGGTCACAGGCCACCATCTGCTTGGAACTTCTCCCCTCTTCTCTGCCCTCTGGTGCTTTCAGTTTATATCCCCATTTATAGATTCCAGGACCATAGAGTGGGATGCAGTGCCCAGCTTACACCACAGTCTACAAGTGGCACCTATGTGGCGTTGTGCGGTTCACAACCTGTTTAGCTGTGTGTAGCAGCCCTGGTAAATTCCCAGTCTCAGGGCTGAAGGGAACCTCAGAAAGCCTAGAGTGCAGTCACTCAACTTTAAAATGAAGAAACCAAGGCTCCTGGTAGAGACCAGGCTTTTCCGGGGCCATGCAGCGGTGCCTCAGTGAAATGGCTGGGCTGTGTGTACCCACAGCTCTTGGCTCTGAGAGCAGCACCATGAGATGTCCCTTCCTCGAGGATGGTCAGAGTACCCCCTTCCCTCCCCTGCAGCACACCCTTGAGCCTAGCCTCTGCTCTCATTCAGACTCAGTACATGCCATGCTTGGGGTCTTGCTCTGTGAACCACACCACCAACCTGTGACCCCCACCATTGGTCCACTCAGAGAGGGGGGGGCCCCCGACAGAGTGGGATCCTCATCTGTATGTGGGGTGAAGGGAGCAACAGGGAGGTAGAGAGGACCCCAGTCCTCCTGGAAGAGTAAAAACACATAGTCAGACACACTTGGATAGAAACTGCTCTGCACCACCCCTAACTCTGCCCCTGCCAGGGGTATGACTTTGGCGGTTCACTCAGCCTTTCTGGGCTCCAGATTTCTTGACTATAAAGAGGGGTAAAGGTAACCCTGGTTTCTCCCCTCATCTCTCACCCCAGTGCAGTGAGGAAATTACACAAGGTAAATGATGTGTGGGACCGAGTGTGGCCCACACCACGGCTCTGCCGGCCCCTTAGAAATAAGCCCTCCTTCCGGACGACTTTCTCAGCCTCTGTTCTGCACGTGTGTGTTATGGCTCTTCCCCGCGGAAGCTGTTTAAAGGCAGGAACTGTTACTGGGAAGAGATAAAATCCTTGGCACAGCTCAACCATTACCAGAGATGTTTAACCAGCCCGTGTTCAAGGCAGGAGGACACGCATGGAAGCGTTTTATCTTCCTCCCACAAAGAGAGAGCAGAGCCCCGCACCAAGCTGAGATGAAGGCTTGATTTCTTTTTAAAATAGACGTTTAGGATTCTACTGATGCTTTGCTAACTCCCAGTCAAATCACGACTTCAAGGAAAGAAAAACTCCATTTTCTGTTAAGATGTTGAAATGGCCCTTTCTAATTAGGCAGCGGGCTCCGGGAGGGGGAGCCCAGGAAGGTGGCCCAGAGCTGGGTCCGCTCATCATACATTTCTGGGTCTGTGAGCCTCTCGGAGCTGAGCCTGCAAGTGCTGAGTGAGGGGACTGGCCTCCTAGCCATCCTGCCCTCTGAGTCTCCCACCAGACTAGGCTGTCCCCCGGGAGGGATGTGAAGTCTGTTAATTACTAATCAGATACATGTTTTGCATATGTCAGTTGGTCTGATCATCTACTTTGAATTAGCAAAGACAAAATTGCCCACAAAATGCAACTATGTGCAAATAACACCATCCATCTGGCCCACTGCTCCTGAGCTCCTTGTCTACCCGGAGGATGTAGACTCATCTATTAAAGCTCAGCTCAACGCTGGTGGTAACAGCAACAATGAGCACTGCAGGTCTCTTTTGCTGTCAGTCACCACGCTAGCTGCTGTCCACGTGTTAACTCGTTTCATCGTCACCTAACTGTGGTGCTTAAGAATGGCCACAAATTCTTCCCACTGGAGAGTTTTGAGTCTAAGTATTTTCACCTTGAATCTGGACAGACCCTGGGTCCGCTTGACCAGTCCAATGTTGGGGAAGTGATACCGTGCCAGTTTCTAGACCCAGTCTAAAGACGCAGCCTCCACCAACATCTCTAGGCACGCTTTCTTTGGCAGCCTCAGGCAGTGGTGGCAGGAGTCTGAGTAGCCCAAGACTGCCACCCTGGAGGGGCCACATCCATGCACTCTCATGAACAGTTCCAGCTGGACCCAGCCTTTCGGCCATCCTGGCCAAGGTGCCGGGCATGAGACCCTCAAGCTGAATAACCACTGAGTGACCTCAGCTGATGCCAGGTGGGGCAAAAGCACCAAGCAGCCAAGCCATGAGTAACTGACCCCCAAATTGTGAGCTATAATAAAATGGCAGGAGAACTTTGTTATGCAGCCGTAGATAACAGAACAACCTTTTGAGATAGGTCCAATGGAATACCGTTTGACAACGGAGAAAATTTAGACACGGGGAAGTTATGTAGTTTGTCCAAGGTCACACAGCTCATAAGTGCTGGAGCCAGGATATAAAACCCAGACATCCTGGTACCAAAGCCCAGGCTCCCTTTTCTCTGAACCTTGAATGGACTACTGCTCCATTGTCCGAGCATCTCTTGAACTTCCCCACTGGAAGGTCTTCTCCCCTACAGGATATAAGGCTGCTGGCAGGCAGATACCAGCTCTGAGTCAGTGCACAGCTCTGTCCTGGCACAGAGGAAGAGCACTCAGTGTTTGCTGAGAGTGGAGGCTGTAGCAGGGAGGATGGATGGATGCATGGAGCGATGAACAGGTGAATGGACCTGAATGGGATACAGCCTAGAGAATGTGGAGCTAGAATTGTTTGGGATATGAGTTTATTAGAGGTGCTATGTGAGAATCAGCATGAGAAGGGCAGAGAGAAGCTAATCATGTGGTTCTTCACACATTCTTCTCCAGGGTCTCATGAAGAGTCACTCTTTGAGGCTAAAGATTAATTTTTAAAAAACACTTCTACTTTAGTGTTGCCTCCGTTCTTTTTTTTTTTCTTTCTTTCTTTTTCTAGCACAGTTTTAACAAGGACCAAAACCAGAACTAGATGTCAGGAGCCTGAAATGTCTAGTCACTATCTGCACACTAATTTTGCTTCTGAATGTCCTGGTAGCCCAGGTTAAAGGGAAAATGCATTGAGTTCTTGTTTGGGGGAGATTGGCTGGTCTCTTAGTTCCAGAATCAGAAGCCCCAATAACTGCCTTGCAGAAGGCTCACCTCCAACCCTCAGGCAGGGAGCCGCTCCACACTCAGCCTCCAGACACATGCACCCCATGTATTCACTGCCAGTCCACCGTGAATGCAGTGGTGCTTATTCTGACTCTTCCTCTGCTGCTCTCATGGACACTGGCTGGAGTCCATTCATCTCTCAACCATGAATCCTCAGTACTCCAGGTCCTGTGCTTATTGCCAGAATAGTCCATGACCTTCAGATCTTCCAAACCTTCTGGAGAAACATGAGTCCCTGGGCTCCTTCCTTCAGCACTCTTTTAAGAGTCCAGGAAAACAAGAAGATTTCTATTACAGTGTCCAAGAGTATTTTTTCAGGAAGAATGGTTACTCTGAACCTCAATGGAAATTTCCACTGGGGCTTTTCTGTTTTCTAAAGCCCATTACATACACAGAGCAGCATGAAATTTACAGGATGCAATCTCTTAGATATTGATGGTTAGGTTATACAGTTCACATGAACAGATAAAAAGAGGCCGAGATTCATCTGGTGAGATGAAATCTCTCCTGCAAAGAGGGTGGTCTCTGCTCAGAGTTCAGAAAGAGAAGTCTGCACTTCCTGGAGGGATCTATTGCATAAATGGCTCTTACAAAGGATAACTGGATAACAGACCAGTTGACTCAGAGACGTTCATTATCTCATCAACCTCCTGAGAGTGACCGGGACAGCAGATTCTGAGCTCCTAGAGAGAGGGAAGAGGACAACCAGGCACAGTGCTCGTCCCTCCTGCCCTGCCGCCACCAGCCTCTGCCATGTGGCCTTGCTCAAGGCAGATAATTAACAGACCCCAGGAAAATGCTTAATCCTAGACCCGAGTCTCTCTACGCAGTCTCCTGTCTGGCACCCCCCCATCCCAACACACACACACACACCTTCCCCAGTCTCTGTGTTCATGGAACTAATACATTGTACTACCACCTTGAAGAACATGTGAATCACCGAGCAAAGACAAACACAAAGCTGAAGATAAGTTATTTTTGAAAACTCATTTTGAGGCCCCAAAAGCAGGCTTCTCCAGGGTCAGGGAGGCTGTGGAAGATGACAGCCAGGTGGGGCCATTGGCCGTTTCCTGCATGCATCCCTTTCTCCCGGACTCTCTGGGCCTTTGCAATGTCTGTTCCCTCCACCTGGGATGTCCTTTTCAATTCCATCTCTTTCTGGCAAAATGCCATCTGTCCCTCAAAGCACAGATATTCTCAATCTCCCCACCCCAGCATAAGCTTTCTGAGTTTAGGGCCCTCACCTCTCATGTCATAGAGTTGCTTCATGGTAAGTAGTGTGGACTCTAGAGCCAGTAGCCTGGGCTCCACTTAAGGCTGCTACTTAGTAGCTGTGTCAGAGGGAAGAACAAATCTGACTCCATATTGGGTCTATTTCTTTTACTTTAACCTTTGTATTCTATTGCTTTGGCTACAAGAATGTTGCCTCTAGCCTGAAATATACAGGACAACCCTTTCTCAAAGCTCTGACCTTTAAAGGTATATAATACTTTGCCATTCACATAGAGATAAAAAGTTGCAGAACAAACATTCACGTTGTTGTAGGTTTATAGGAACATAGTGACCAGACCTACAAGGATTGCTGCAGGAACAAAGGATTTTGACACCGAGAAGTCTGCAATAGCTAACCACACCCCTCCCCTTTTACTATAAAAGAAGCCTGAATTCCAACTGGGGTAAGATGGTTCTTTGCAATACTAGTCCACCATCTTTGCATCTGCTAGCTGTTCCTTGCCCCAACACCTCATCACTCAGTTTACTGGCCTGTCATGCAGTGAGTAGTACTAGCTTGGATTTGGTAACAGCTGTGCAACTTTGCACAAGTTACTAAATCTCTCTGTGCTTTAGATTCCCTTTCCATGAGATGAGGAAGATGACAATGTCCACCTGATCAAGGTTGTTGAGAGAATTTTAAAAGCAATGAATGTAAATTGCTACATTATCACCATCCCTGGGAGGCTGCAGGCATGGGGCTGGGCACTTCAAGGAGTTCAGACTGCCTCCTGAGCTGCAGTGTGGAATAACGAGTTGGCTGCTGTTCACTCTGGAGGGAGGACAGACAAGCCTGCAGTCAGGGCGGCTCCAGGGAGGAGGCAGGGCTGGAAACCCTGCCCAGCATACCCTAACTGCCTCTGCCAGGCCCTGACATTGTCCTCAGCACCAACTCCCATCTCCCCCTCCTCCAGACTCAGGGGCCATCTGAGAGCAGACTTGAAAGGGAGCTCCTGCCTCAGATCCACTCTGCAGGGGGCTGCCGGCATTGGTAGGCTGGCAGTCCACTCTCTGGAGGAGGGGAGGACCAATTGTGATTTACAGTGTTTGTCAATTTCCAAGGTATAAATATTCCCAGCAGGGCCAGTTTCAAGCTCCTGATATGATGCCGTTGACTGCAGAGTGGAGAAGAGGCAGTTGCCTTCTATAATGCAGCAGTTTCACTATGTGCCTATAGATGTAAATATCTGGAAGAGCATGGATCAGAGTGAAACACACAGAATTAGCTGAATAATTAGAAAGGGATAAGGTGTTAAAGTGAAACTTCCCTGGTGGCTCAGATGGTAAAGAATCTGCCTTCAATGCAGGAGATCCAGGTTTGATCCCTGGGTCAGGAAGATCCCCTGGAGAAGGAAATGGCAACCCACTCCAGTGTTCTTGCCTGGAGAATCCCACAGAGGGAGGAGCCTGGGGCGCTATAGTCCATTGAGTTGCAGAGAGCTGGACACAACTGAGCGACTGAGCAGGCACACACGCAAAGTATCTACAGCTGTTTCTAGTCTGCCAGGTGCAGCCACAGTGATCTCATTGGCAGGGTGTTTATGACGACCCCTAGTTTACAGAGAACTCCTGCCCCCACACACCACAGAAGGTATGAGGCTCCAGGATAAAGTGACTCCTCCAAGATCGCAGCTAATCAGACCACCCTGCCAGACCAGTGTTCCATTCCTTTGATGACAAACCTGGGTTTCACCCTCAACCCTGCAGGGACCTCCCTTCCCTGTCAGTCCTGAGTTAATGGGTCTGCCTCAGAATTCAAAAACAAGTTGAAAGGGGAACAGAGGGAGCGGTTCACTTTTCTGATGACTGGTGGGCCCAGAGCGTGCTCAGCTCTCCTTGTTATTCTTAGCGGGGATGCTCTCGCCTGGCAGCGGGGAAAGCAGGAGAGCGGGAGCTGGTGGGGAGGGGCGGGGAAGTCGGGCTCCACGGGTTGGCTTCCAGAAAATGAGATGTCAGCTGGCAGGAAAGAATTAATAAAAGGAAGTAGCCCCTGCTGACCCAGGCTCATTCATAGTAAATCTTGGATTCTGGAAGTTTCTCCATGGCCTCTGCTGCTTCTTAGGGGAGCACTGGGAGCCAGGTATGGAAGAGTGGTTGTTGTGAGCAGGTTGTGAGGTGGGGGTTTCAATTACCAGGTCCCCAGCTCTTTTGAAAATTACTTGCTTGTAAAAGGGAAATCAGTTACTGTTTCCTGGATACCCTTTTTCTGGAGAAGACCAAAGGCAAGCTGAGGAGTAGCCACGCCTTTTGGGAACCTTGGGCAACAGGAGCTGGATGAACCTCGATGATTGCAAGGCTTCCCAACCCTGTCCAATGCTACCAACCACCTGCCGTCGTCGTTAAGCAATTCAAATCCTGGGCCACGGCTGTCATGTTAGCAGGCATCAGACTCACCTGGAGAGCTTGTTCAAGCAAATGAGGGCCCTGGCCCTGGAGACTGAGCCTCAGGAGCCAAGTGTGGGACCTGGCATTGTGCAAGTGTAACAAATCCCCAGGTGTGCCGGCTGCTGTTGCAGCCGGACTCCACTTTGAGAGTCCCAAGGCCAACTCCCCAGACCCGAGCCTCAGGGAAGAGATCTGTGCTTTTCACAACTCCCCAGGTGGTTCTTCACATCAAGACAGCTCAGGAAGCTGCTCACATGAGGGCCACCTGTGGCTGAAGCCCCCTGGACCCTTGTTACATGGCAGGTTCCCAGGCTTTGCCTTGATTCTGAGGACTTAGAACCTCTGGGGCTGGGGCCCAGGAATCAGCATTTAACCATCTCTCTGTGTGATTCTGAGCTAATTACAGCTTGAGAGTCCTGACCGTGTATGCAGAGGAGAAAACTGAGGCCCAGAGGGGTGAACCGGCTGGGTAAAGCCCTTGCTACCACTTAGAAATCAAAGTGAACCCCAAACCGGGTTGTTTTCCAATAGAAGAACAATAATTCAAGGTTCAGGCGAGCTCGGGTTTGCCCTGGAAATCTCAACGTCTGCCCCTGAAGCCTGGACAGGTCGGCCAGAGCCCTCTGGATCCTGGAGTTCTCTCTCTTCTTAGGAGCAAGAGTCACAGGGCACCAGCCCCCAAACACACCACCAGCCCTCACATTGCCAAGCACTGTGGCCATGCCTTTATACCTTTGCACAACCTGAGATCTCAGCCTTAGGTTCCCTCTCTGCCTGGCATCTCTCACATCTCAGCCCTCACTCACCCCTCCATTAAAGCTCCGTCACCTCCAGCCGGCAGTAACGCCCTCCCCTGGACTCACACTGATTTTGAACAACTGTCCACTGCTGCTCTCGCTGTAATGACAGGGCCAGCCTACTGAAGGATCACAGCTGTCCCCACCTTCCAGAGGTTTGTCCTGCTTGCTGATGCCTCTGTCGTCCTGGCCATAGTAACAGGTGGAGAGGAATACCAGAATGGTGCTACCGATCTGGTAGTTAAATCCCCTTCATCTGCCTTCACTTATCCAGGTTGTTTTAAGACTTACCTGTCCTCTAAGCAGCAGGTATCCTAAAAGATAAGATGTTCTTCAAACCGTTTCCCAGGAACTTGGAATCAGTTGCCTATCTCAAGCTGAACAGGTTAAGATCAAATGGGATTCCTGACCCTTCAACTGGGCATGCACTAGCGTCCTTAGAGCACTTTGCACATGTGAAGCCCTGTTCTTTAGTTACACCTTGGCAGAAGGTGATTACTGCACCTTTTTCCAATCACCTTGCCCCAACGGCCCCACGTCCACAGGCCTGAGACTGCCCTGCTTATTTATTCTTTATCCCATAAACACCCGAGGCCCTTGCCTTCAGAGAGGAGGATTTGAGATTTCTCCTCCTGTCTCCTTGAATGGCTGACTTGCAAATAAACCCTGTATTTGCTGCAAATCCTGGTGTCTCAGCATTTTGGTTTGCTGCGCATTTGACAAAACAAACGTGGCTTAGTAGCACTACCCATGGAAGCATCGTGGAGGCATGACACAGGTGGGCTAGAGCTCTGGAAAAAGCAGAGACATCTAGAGAGCACTTTTTAGAAGGAAGAGGAGGTTAAAGGAAATTTTTAAGGAGTTTGGGTCTGTGTGCTGAGTTGCTTCAGTTGTCTCCCACTCTTTGTGACCCCATGGACTGTAGCCCACCAGGGTCCTCTGTCCATGGGATTTTCCAGGCAAGAATACTGGAGTGGGTTGTCATGCCCTCCTCCAGGGGATCTTCCCAACTCAGGGATCTAACCCAGGTCTCCTGCATTGCGGGTGTATTCTTTACCATCTGAGCCACCAGGGAAGCCCAAGCATATTGGAGTGGGTTGCCATGGCCTCCTCTAGGGGATCTTCCCAACCCAGGGATTGGACCTGCATCTCCACCGTTGGCAGGCGGGTTCTTTACTACTGGCACCACCTGGAAAGCCCTTGGGCCTCTTCTGTGAGATGTAATTCTTACCTTACTCCTCTCCCAGAGAATTTTCAGCAAAACTGCCCAGTATTTCAGAGAAGACAATGGCACCCCACTCCAGTACTCTTGCCTCAAAAATCCCATGGACGGAAGAGCCTGGAAGGCTGCAGTCCATGGGGTCGCTGAGGGTCAGACACGCCTGAGCGACTTCACTTTCATGCATTGGAGAAGGAAATGGCAACCCACTCCAGTGTTCTTGCCTGGAGAATCCCGGGGAAGGGGGAGCCTGGTGGGCTGCTGTCTATGGGGTCGCACAGAGTCGGACACGACTGAAGCGACTTAGCAGCCCAGTATTTGCAAAGCTTCTGGATACAATTTGTTCTGTATCATTAGTGTGATGCTGATGTGGTTCCTTAGATGGAAAAAAGAAGGCCCATTTTCAATAGGTCCTGACACTCTGTCCTGTCCTGTATTATTAGTTATTGCTGCTTGATGAGTTACTTGAAGACTTGGTGGCTTAAAACAATAGGGGCTTCCCTAGTGGTCCACTAGCTAAGACTCTACACTCTTCTAAGTTTGGTCCCTGGTCAGGGAACTAGATCCGACATGCCACAACTAAAAGATCAAAGATCCTACATGCCACAATTAAATAAATAAATGAAAATAAAATAAGTAAAAAATAAAGCAACAATGAGTATCTACGGTTTCTGGTTCAGAAACTTGGCTGCAGCTTAGCTGGGTAGTACTGGCTAGAGATCTCTCACGAGGCAGTCTGTAAGACATTGGCCAAGGATGTTTTCACTGAAAGGCCTGGCTGGGGCTGGAGGAGCCTGGGAGGAGAAGCAGCAGCTTCCAGCATGGCTCCCTCACGAGGCTGCTGCGCTGATGCTGCGCTTGGCAGGAGGCATTGTTCTTCCTCAGGGCAGCCTCTTTCTGGCCGCATGAGTGCCTCGAAGCTGGCTGGCTTTCCCCAGAGTGAGCAACTCAAGACAGTGAGGCAGACGGAACTAGCAATATCTTTATGACCTAGCTTTGGAAATTATAAAGTTATTGGCACTTCCACTACAGTTCTACTGACCAGGAAAGAAGAATCACGAAGTACAACCCCCTTCAAGGGAATTCGGCTCCTCCTTTTGAAAGGAGGGGTGCTAATGATTACTTGGGCAGATATAAAAAAAATCCCCCGGTTGTAGTATATGGGACACTGGGTGGCTGAGTCTGGTACTTAGGAGATGCTAACTAAATGTCTGGTGAACTGGACAGACAGTCACTCTTTCTCTGATGCCACTCTGCAGCTGAGATGGGACAGGAGGCAGCAGTGACTGGTGTGGGGCATCACTGTCTGTGGGCATCTCTAGCTGTCTGATGCCGCTCTTGGCTGTTGACCTATGCTGACATATGGAGCCAGCCTTCTTGGTCTGGGTCTCTGACCAACAGTGTCCTTCCTGCTCTGTGCACCCTTCTGGCTCCCAGCCTCCTGTGTATTGCCTCCTACGTGACTCCTGTTGACTCTAAAAGGCCAATATGGGCAGTCACTTCCACATGGGCTTGCTGCTAAGCCTGGATTCCTTCCTTATAGAGGGAGACTCTAGAATTCCCCTATGATGTGGGGTGGGAATGACCTTCCTCCAAGGCTACAATAACATGGCTGTTAATCAAACCAGCTCCTTCCCTTATCATCTTGACATGTCCATTTCAGCCAAGACTGCTTGTTGCTCTTCTCCCACCCGGAATGCCCTTCATCATCCTCTCTGCCCTGCTAGCTCCTACCCCCTGGGAGACAGTGTGGTGTCATGGAGAGAACACAGGCATTAAAATCTAAAGCCAGCAACTCAAGACTCTGCTTCTCTACATGGTACTTGAGCACCTTGGACAAGTCAGCCCAGGACCTTTCTGAGCCTCAATTTTTCTCATTTATAAAATGGGTATATTATACCACCTTAGGCTGTCATTTTAAGGCTTAAATGAGAAAACAGATGGGAGTCTGGTTTTAGTGCAGCACTATAGGGAAGGAATTTTTATTTTTTCTTCTCATCTTCCTGAGCCCAAGTCAGTTTTCTCTCTCCCATGAGACATTCTTCACATTTATGAACCTTTCCAGTCATCACAGTAAAGAATCTGCCTGCAATGTGGGAGGCACAGGTTCGATCCCTGGGTCTGGAAGATCCCTTGGAGAAGGGAATGGCTACCCACCCCAGTATTCTTGCTTGAAGAATCCCAAGGACGGAGGAGCCTTGTGGGCTAGAGTGCATGGGGTCACAGAGAGTCAGACACGACTGAGTGATGTTCACCTTCACTTCTTCCAGTCATCACATTTCAACCACTCGATTGTGCATTTAATCTGGGCACCCTCCCGTTTTTCTTTTCACTGACGTTAGGCCAGTTTCTGACATGGAGCGTTGATTCCTGTGTCTCTACCACAGCAGGGGATACAGTGCTGAGTCTACATGGGTGCTTGGAGAATCCACACCCACAGACCACACACGGGCATGCTGACTTCTGGGGGCTCCATTTTCTATTTTGTTGATCCCCATTTAGTGGGGATTCTGTGCAGCCAGTCTGCTCCAGCTTCTATTTAGTTTTTTGTTTTTTTGTTTTTTTTTTAATTAAGGTATCTGTGTCTGGCTGTGCTGGGTCTCTGTTGCTGCGTGCTGGCTTTCTCAAGTTGCAGCAACCTCAGGCTCCTGTCCAGATGTGCTGCTCAGCCTTCTCATGGAGGTGGCTTCTCTTGCTGCAGAGCACCGGCTCTAGGCACACGGGCTTAGCTGCCCCACAGCATGTAGGATCTTCCCCAAGCAGGGATCGATCCATGTCCCCTGCATTGGCAGGCGGATTCTCAACCACTGAACCAACAGCGAAGTCCAATGTAGCTTCTAATGGCCCATGTCTGCTATTCTCATCAAAGACCTTCCTTTGGGAATTGCTTGGTCCACCCTTACAGTCAGCAGTCAAGTGCCCGGGAGTTTACACCCTTTCTGGCTCCCAGCAGTCCTTAGCCAATGACTGACCCATGCAGAGGTCTGAAAACCCACCTCCCTGGCCTTAGAAAAGTGAAGGTGTCACTTGTTCTTTAGAGCTCCCTGTGGGATCAGGCTGAGGCTGGGATGTGCCCTGAAATCGCACCTTGCCTTGCCTTTTTTATTTCCCTGATTCCCTTCCAGTTTCCTAATTAGATCTTTTTTGTTTTGTTTTGTTAGATGAAATAAGTAAAATTCTAGCCTCTTTTATTAGATCTCAGGTCATGTATTCCGCTTAAAAAAAAAAAAAAAAAACACACACAACATATAGTTTCAACTAAGAGTTACATAAACTAAATTTTTCTTCCAGATCTCAAAATGCTCATGGAGAGCCAGCTTCCAAGATACATGGCGCACAGCACATACTTGAAAGTTGACCCCACAGAAATATTCATGTAAGCAAAATACGAATTTGTTTCTCATTACATAAACATCACCTGGGCTTAATTAATCAACACACTTGTTAAAAAAAAATTAATCTGTAACCAAAAGCACTATCGCATTTATTAGGTACCGTTCTTATTCAAATTATACCCCCCAAAAAGCCTAAAAATAACTCAAATCTAGAAATTAGCCCAAGTGCTAAGGCTGCCTATGGCTCTTGCTGTAAAATAGTTGCTGAGTCTGATTTGAATATCTGAAAAGAATGACAGAAATATAGGGTTCTTCTTGATTTCAAGAGAACTTCCCAGAAGGAGGTGGAGGGCCAAGAAATCCACCTGCCTGCTTTGTGGCAGCTCGAGAAGGGGCAAGGCCAAGAATCTTCTGGATGTTCTGTCGAATTGACATGGTACAGAGAATATACAGGAAGATGAAGGAACAGTCTGTGGTGTCATCCCAGAGCAAATTTCAGTGAGACGGTCCCTGGATGTAGGACGGGGGGTGAAAGGCAGCTTTGCCACCACTCTGCCATCAAATATGGAATTAAACATTCCCATTAAGGCAGTAAAACAAAAGCCAATTGCAAACATGGATTTCATTCAAACCATTGACAGATCTCTGTTGTTATTCTTCAGTTTCTCTTCTTGCCACTCAATCTTCTTTTTTTGTTGTCAACCAGCTGACTCTGTTATTGTTTCCTTCTTCTTTTCCAATTTTTTACTCTGTTTTTCCACTTCTGCCTTCAGTCTCTTGTACTTGTCTGTCCTATAAACCAGGACCCAAGTTATACCCTCGGCAAGCAGAGCGGTGCACATGGAGATAAAAACGATGAGCAGCGTGTCTGCAAACATCGTGCTCATCTCGAGACGGTTCACTCTCTGCACTCCCACCCTGCACGGGGGAAGTCCTTGACAGCCAGGAAAAGCGGAGCGAAAACGATTTTCCTAGATTTCCTAATTAGATCTTTTGCATCTGAATCCTCAGTTCCAGATCTACTTCTAAGGAACCCACCTAAGAGATCCCCATCCATAAGAATGAGCAAGGCAGCATGGATAAGCCACATGCACCAAGCTCTGCAGAGAGGAAAGGGAGGGAAGAAAAACACATCCCTTTCCCTCCTTTTGGTTGTTTCTTGATCACCACCACCACCACAACTCGGGGAAGAAAAAGTGATTCATTTTCAGTTTACCTTTTCTTTAACATAATAAACTTCCATGTTTGGAGGCTTAATTGGATCTATTCTTGGATGTGACAAAAAGTTAGTAGGAGATGAAAGGGGCACATCAAGAAAAAAAAAATTCCAAGTGAATAATTTAAGATCACATCCATAATTAATGGCATTTGGCATGTTTCCCCTGGAATCCTAATCACAGCATGGAAGTGCTAATTAGAGTGGTTTGGTGCAAATCAGTCATTGCAGGTGTGGAGAAGCTGCCTCTGTTCTTTCCAGCACCAGTGGAGGCTGAGGTGCTGGCTCTTCAAATAGGGCGGGGCTTGAATAAATGATAGGCCTCCAGGATGGACGAGCTTCAGCAAATGATGGAGCTCCATTTGGAAGCATTTAATGGTGCGAAATTAGTTTCTCTTCTTGTTGAGGAGAGGGACACATACATGGGGTGTGTGTGTGTGTGTGTGTGTGTGATGGCGGTACACAGTGGGTTGGAGCTGGAGAGACATTTTCGGTGACTTCTTTCCTTCTCTTGTCTTTGGGGAAGACAAGGGAATGAAACAGGGCTGGAGCTGGAAGGAGGGGAGTAAGGAGAGGAGGCAACCTCTCCGCCAGCCCCTGCACCCACCCAACACCCAGCGGGATGGGCGAGGTGACCTGTCGCAAAGACAGGTGCATCTGGGAAAGGTAAGGCACCAGAGTGTCTTCAGTTTACTCTTCCGTGTCCACTCTCCTCCCCAGGAGGGTGAAACCATGCACTCAGCCCTCCCTGGTGTGGTTACTGGTTGGATTCAACACATGGGGAGCACCTACTAGAGACAGGCAGGGAGGAGGGAAGAGAGAGCAAGCTCAGGTGACTTATTCCCCTCTCCTTCCTCCCCTTTGCAGGGGTCTCCCTGCCCCACTAGGACTGAGATTCCACTTCTTGTAGGACAGCGCTCTACTCACAGCCCTCAGATCTCAGGGCCCAGGTGACCTGGGGCTTCGGGGCCTGGGGCCCACCCCACCCTCCCCCTGCCTGGGCTACAGTGTTCCCCCTTGTGGTTCCCTCCCTACCTGCACCTTTGTAAAGTGAAGTGAAGTGAAGTCACTCAGTTGTGTCCGACTCTGCGACCCCATGGACTGTAGCCTGCCAGGCTCCTCAGTCCATGGGATTTTCCAGGCAAGAATACTGGAGTGGGTTGCCATGCCCACCTCCAGGGGATCTTCCTGACCCAGGGATTGAACCTGGGTAACACTCCTTTATTAAAGTTGCCTCAAATGACCCTAATTTGAGACTGACATTGCTTAACAGCTCTGTCAAAACTCTGAAAAAGAACTCCTTCACAAGAGTGACATTCTTTTAAAATGGAACTCTCTCTCTGAAAAGCCAACATTTTCGCCAATATTCTTTGGCAGTCTTTATAAAATGCATCCATCATTTCCCTGCCATCTTAAAGAGAAGTAACTTCACATGATTGAAAGCCACTCTTGCTAACTCTTTATGAACATCAACTGTTGTCCTGTGCTGGGCACTGCAGACTTGGATGACTGTTACGGGCTGAATAGTGTCCCCACCCAAATTCAGATGTTGAAGCCTTAATCCCAACTCACCGTATCCGAGTCTAGAACCTTTAAGGAGGCAGTTAAGGTTAATGATGTCATCAGAGGGGGTCTCCATGCGGTAGAACTGGTTTTCTTACAAACAGAAGGGCACCAGAGCTTTCTCTCTCCCCCTGCGCCCACAGAGGAAAGGCTGTGTGAAGACACAGCGCTGGGACTTCCCTGGCGGCCCAGTGGCTGAGGTGCTGTGCTCCCCATGCAGGAGGCTGGGTTCAATCCCTAGTCAGGGAACTAGATCCCACATGCCACAACTAAGGGTTCACATGCAGCAACTAAAGACCCTGCAGGCCACAACTAAAGCAGATGCGATGCAGCTGTTGCAGGGAGGAAGCCAACTCTGACTCCATGTTGGAAACTGTTTCTCTGACTTGCTTTTAGTTGCTTTTGTGATTACAATCATGATTACTGGCTCGCCTGGAGGACCCTGCCCCTCTGCCTGCCTGTGAACTACAGTGCCCTTGTTCAGCTCTTAGAGAGATGGTTTGTCCCTGCCCACCTGTGATCAGGACATGAGTTTGAGTGAACTCCGGGAGTTGGTGATGGACAGGGACACCTGGTGTGCTGCAGTCCATGGTGTAGCAAAGAGTCAGACACAACAGAATGACCAAACTGAACTAAACTGACCTTGTGAACAGGAGAGGTTAACACACCCCTTCCAAATGCTGGCCATTCCCTTGGAGATGTTTTGCAAGACTGAAGACCCTTTCAATTTACTTCCCCACTGCCCCTCCCTGTCTATTCTGTCTTCTGACTTTAGTTCCTCATTGCTTCTTTCTCTCTGATCTATAAAAGAAACTTGTATCCAGACCCCAATAAGTTGGCTATTTTGAGGTGCTAGCCTTCCATCTTCTCAGTCTGCAGGCTCCCCAATTAAAGTCTCTCCCTTGCCTCCACACCTCGTCTGTCGGATTCATTGGCCTGTCGTGTGGCGAGCAGAGTGAGCTTGGACTTCGTAACACAGCCAAATAAACAAATAGATAAATACTAAAAAAAAAAAAAAAAAGTATGGAGACCGCAATCTATAAGCCAAGAAGAGAATCCTCACCACAAGCCAACCCTTCTCACACCCTGATCTTGGACTTCCAGCTTCCAAACTTACGAGAAAATCACTGTCAGTTTAAGCCACCCAGTCTACGGTGTTTTGCTTTAGCAGCCTGAGCACAGACTCACACAGAGGCTCCAGAATGTAGAGAGGTTTGCCCTTACCCGAGTGACTCCAAATTTCAGCGTCCACCGCACTCGGGCTTTATAGTTCCTTTGCCTCAGCTCTGAGCTATCACCTCTCGCCGCCAATAAGATCACCCCCTTTAGCACAGCCACCCCTTCCTCACTTAAATCTTACTCATTTTCTAGTATTAAACTGTCCTGTGCGATCAGAAAAAGAAAGCTTGTTAGAAGTGTGGATAAAGCTAGAGTTCATAGGTTCCGAGTGAGGGCCTGAATTCCTCTCCCTGAAGAGCACATGTGTTTTAATGCAGAGACTTTATTGCGAGGACTTTTTAGATGCCCGGAAGCCACTGCTTTCTTACTCTGGCATCCTTGTTATACTCTTGTAAAGCTGAGGTTGCCGGACGATGGCCTAAGGAAAAACGCGGCATCATAGTAACGTCTCACTTTCCTGAACTGGATAGAACTCAGTGAAACTTCTTGTAAAATCAGGTCTTCACCTCACACCTGAGGATCCTCTGGCTTGAAATTATTAGAAACTTGGCTTCTGGCCCCTGCTACAGGCCCCCTGGTAAGAGAGTGGCCTCCGGATTCATTTGGCCAAGTGGGTTCCTGGGGTGTTTGCTTAGCTCGCAGGCCCCCCAGTAGCCATGCTTCGTCCGGGCCAGGACGGCCCTGCAGCCACTGATGGGCCGATTTTACGAGGGGCCGCCTGTGGAACGGCGTGTACGACTCCCCTCCAGCGTCCTCGGCTTGTAATGCTCATTGACCGAGACAGCTAATCGATCGTTGCTCCTTGCCAGCCCCCAAGATATCGACCTGGGGCTCAGGAAGACTTTATAAGGAGTCATCGGGGGGATTCTTTCAGTTCAAATTGAATTGTGGGCCATTAAATCTCTTTAGTGAAGACTGTGCCTCATATCGTATGCCAATGTGCCTTCTGAATTTTTAACCAGCATAGGAGAACCACCACCTTTCCTACAGACTTCTCAAGCAGGTCCCGGGTTTTCTTTTTTTTTCCCCTCCAGCAGATCTGGTTAATTGTTATGGATTTTTCCAGCAAGTAAAAGCCTTTGGAGTTTGGAAAGAGCAGGCTTTGTTTTTTCTCCTAAAGAAAACCAGCTCCGGTGCTTCTGCCTAGAGACACAGGTAGGAGGGAAGAAGGACAGAAAAGGAGAGAAGGTAGGACCTGGGGAGCCGGCCATCCAGGGCATCGCAGAGGAAACTATTGATCAGATGTCACAGGTGTGTACCCCACACTTGCAGCTCAATACACACAAGCAGACTCACATGCACAAACACACATTCACACCACCAGGCACATATATGTAAAACGAACTTCCCAGTAGCTCTGCGGTAAAGAATTTGCCTGCAAAGCAGGAGACGTGGTTTCGATCCCTGAGTCGGGAAGATCCCCTGGAATAGGGCACGGCAACCCACTCCAGTATTCCTGCCTGGAGAATCCCATGGACAGAGGACCCTGGTGGGCTACAGTCCATGGGGTTGCAAAGAATCAGACATGACTGAAGCGACTGAGCACACACACACACATAAACACACAGTCACGTGTGTACACACACACTTGTGCGTGTACACATGCCCAAACATACACAGGTGCATGTACACACGCCAGCTCCATCACTGTTAGCAGGTGACATTAGGTAAGTTATGTAAATTCTCCCAGTCTTGATGTTCTCATCTAGAAATCTGGAAGCAATCCAGGTCACAGTGCAGAATAGATTAGTCCATGGAGGAGAATCCTCAGGCACATAACAGGTATTGAATGTCTGGCCCTCCGCCTGCAATCCTTGGTAAGGTCTACTGTGGAATCAGAGATGGGAGGAACCTAAAAACATCCTTGTTGTATCCGTGAGGACACTGAGGCTGCGTGGAAGACATGCTTCATCCAAGGTCACCCAGCGAGTCACTGCAATCGTATAAAAGAAAGCCCCTGTCTTCTTGGTTCCTTGTCTTTTGAAGTAAAATGCTGACTCAAGAATTAATGATTGGGAAATGTGAAGATGTAGAAACAAAGAGTAGCTGCTAGGCTAAGGTACTGGTAACAATTTAGACTATAATTGTGCCACATAACAGAATCACCAACTCCCACTTCCCTGAAAGGTATAGATAAAAGCCTGACACACATTCTGAAGTTGTTTTTACAGGATGAGGAAAACTGCTGACCCCAATAAGAGAGACCCTAGACTGGTAGAAACCCGAAGGCTGATGATGCTTGAAACTTCACCTTGATGCCAACCAATCCCTGAATTGTCCATGAGCTGATCACGCCCTGCTCCTTGAGCACTATAAAACTCCTCCCTACCCCCTCCAGGAAGGGTTGCACAGTGTTCAAGGAGTTAGCGCACTGTGCCCCCCTTTGACTAGCAAAGCAATAAAAGCTACTCTTTTCTATTTCACCCAAAACTCTCTGCTTCTATTTGGCACTGGTGAACAGAGGGTGAGTTTCAGTAACATCAGTACTAGGTGGGAAAACTCCTGGGCTGCTTTCTTCCAGGACTGTTTTCTATTACTCTGCCTCCATCAAGGAGAAGGAAGAGGCTCTGTCGGCCACATGCTCAACCCCAACAAGATTAATAGTTCTTATTAACAACTCACATTTGTGTAGCATTTAATCTTTTCAGAGAGCAGAGGCTAATTAGAAACTTCAGTCCTAAGAGAGGCTGCCCTGGGCCTCTGGTGGGCACCCCTGGCCAGGGTGAAGGAAGGGAAGGGGAGCCAGAAAATAGGTCTCATTGAATACAAAGACGTCACCCCAAGTCTGAGCTCCCAGGCCTATGTGCGTGCCTAGAGAGAGCAGGGTTGCCCGGAAACAGCCTCGGGCTCCCGTGCCCAGCAACACCACTGATTTCAGCACAGTGGCCGGGCATCGTGGAGACAGAGGCCAGGCATTGTGGGGACAGAGGCTGGGCTGGGAACCAGAGCTCAGATGCACAACACAGCATGCAGCCAGGAGCAGAGGAGGCCCAAGGTCAGGGGCACTGGGGTCAGAATCAGGATGAGAACTCCATTCAGTAGGTATCGCCAAGCACTCTGCTGGTCTGAGTGGCTGACAACACACACAAGGTGAGCGAGGGGAGACACCCTGACCTTGTGGTTTAGTGACACGTGAGCACTCCCGCATGCGGGTGCTATTGTCAGGCTGTCAGTGTAATCTCCCGGCTCATCCTCCGAACAAGTTTATGAGGTAGGGTCTGTCATTATGCTCATTCTACATGTGAAGACACAGAGGCAAAGAGAGCTTAAGTCTCTCGCCCAAGGTTTAAGTGGAGGAAATGGCGTCCATATCCATACACTAATGGATATGGATATGTTCACTTGGGTTCCCCTACACAGGCCTGACCTGAGTCAAGGACTTGTGTACAAGTAGCTTAGTTAGGAGCTGGTCCTGGAAAACTCAGGCAGAGGAGTGGAGAGGTGGCAGGGAAGGGAAGGAAGCCAGGGCCGTGTGCACAGACAGTCAGATCCCCAGCTGATCCTGCCTCATCCTGTTGGGGGTCCAGGAGCCAGTGCAGAACCTGCGCTTTGGGCTTGTATACCCCTAGAGATGAGGGAGCTGGGGCATATACCTGTTCCTGTCAATCACGGGCTGAACTGCTCCCGGGCTGGTTATCCCCAGCTCTTCCAGCCTGTAATGTAGGGGCACAAAAGCCTTCCAAGGTCAAGAAAAGCCCTCAGGCAAAAAAATTGAAAAAAGCATTTGGAAGTGGGCCGGAGTGCACCAGAGGGGACATGGGAGGGGGCGCTGACAGTGCTCGGTGCGGCCACTGCGATGTTCTAGGTGGCGGAAGAGGACAGGGATCCCCACCTCTAGCTCAGAAATTGAAGCAGGTAGACCCCAAGGGGTGAGCGTTTGAAGATCTGAAATAGCTGATACACTGGATGATGTCCCCACCCAGTCTTGTCCAAGTTAACAGATCAGCCCCTGCAGCCCCATTCCATGAACTTCCCCAAGTCCTGACACAGAACACGCCTATCAGGCCTGAACACGGAGCACTTTAAGTTCAAGGATGAGACAAAGACCTCGCTTGATCCAACAGCTTCACCTAGCCTGCCCACACCCTTGATCTTGAGAGACACGATAACGCCTGCACCTTGAGTCCTGTTTAGGTCACTAATTCTCTGACCCTGGCTGGGGAGCTCCCACAAGGCGAGGCATGCAGGCTGGAGAAGGAAGGGACTGGATGTCCCGCTGCACAGGGCCACCCACCCCTGAAGTTGTGAGCCCTGATGCACTGGGAGCAGCAGCCCAGCTCAGGAGCTGAGGGCTGGTGGTGATAAATATATACATCCCCGTTTGCTGTGAGTTGGTGTAACTGGGCTGAGTACTGGAGCACGCTAGTGGAACGTGGAGAAAAGTCAATAGACATATGTAAAAAGAAATCATTACATTTAAAATGATTTCTCCCCTGCAGGCCTTGGGAAACTGTCGCTATCAAGGACAGAAGTGGGCCTCTGCTGAGCCTGGAAATGCTTCTGGGCTTGGGTGGCTGTGTGGTCCTGCAGACAAGACCGGCCTTCCTTATCTGCTCAGGCACGAGTTGCCAGGCACCACCCAGGTGACACCGTTACTGGCTTGTGGGTGAGGAAGGAGCCTGTTCACAGCGACTCCCAGCCCAGGGAAGGGTCAGAGTCTCTTGATCTTGCTGGAATTTACATATATACAACTTCCAAGTACTCAGGGCATCACTGAGTTTCAAAAGTCTGTGGCTTCATAGACACAACAGCTTCTTCATTTGCAGATTGGAGATAAAAACGACCCCCAGAATTGCCATCAGGAATAGCCTACCAAGTACTTAAAACACAACATGAAGCCTGGCGCTGGGTGTTATCATAACTACACTGGGCTGTTTCAGCTCTTGCCATCTGGAAAGTGGGCTCCTCGAGGGAAGAGGGGTGACTTTGACTTCCTCTTCACCAAGGCCACAAGCTTGGCAAACTGTGATTTTTGGTAAGGAGTGAATGAATGAAGGAGTCAATGAGCGGAATTGCGACAGCTGGTGATACATAGTAACCTCAGGCTTTACTGTATAGGATTTTAACCCCTGATTAGGTAAATCTCCCTGAATTTTTCTCTCAAATACCTATCTCAACCCTATTTGCTAATATTTTCTATTGTCATTTGCTTTACTGTCTCTTTAGTTACAATCAAACTTGGTGAGGGTGGGGCCGTGTCTCCCTCCTCACAGTGCATCCCCAGGGCTGAGCATGGTCCCAAAGCTGGTGCTCAGTGGTTGATGGAAGGGAGGACAGGAAGGGGGGGCAGGGAGACAACGAATATGAAAAGTGTGAGAGTGACTTGGGAAGCCGTAGGCACTGAGGCACCAGGGGCTGTTGCTGCCCTTGTGATGGGAAGGCAGGGTCCTTGGCTGGGACTGGGGGTAGGGACGGAACAGACCAGCAGGAATGAGTCTGAGATGAGGAGGCCTTGACTGCCCTGCTTGAGCTCTGTGACCATCTCCCCTAGCCCCAGACCCCCGCCTGGCATGCTCTTCCTGCCGTGGCCTCTGTGTTTACAGGGAAGAGAGTTGGTTTGGGCTCATGGATGCCTGTTAATGAATCTGGCCTGTGGAGGGATTTCATTTCCTCCTTGCAAAGGTCACTCTCTCCCCCATCACAAGGTAGAAGGTGGGCAAAACAGAGAGGGGACCAGGTGGCTCCTCGGGGGAGCGCCCCTGCCCAATGCCCTGGAGCCTGCGCCCGTGCTGTACACCCCCGGCTGTGCTCGGGAAAGGCACAGAGGCTCCCTGGTGGCACAGAGCTGTCTCTTGGTAAAAAGCTGTGCTTTCCACCTTGTAATTAGGATGGCTCTGCCTGCAGCACGATGTTCCTTCTAATCACCAAAGGATAAGCTAGGAGTTAGCATAATGCAGTGTGTTCCTCCTCACACACACAGGCAGAAGGACAGAGAGAGAGAGAGGATGAGCAGCAGATCCAGAGGTGGCAGGCTTGCCTGGGAGAGAACAGACATCTTCTGGAGCAGAAAGACTAGAGCATCACCAGGGCTGGGGGCGGTGAAGGGGGGGAGACAGCTACTGAGCTGGAGGAAGGCAGGGGCATGCTCCCGGCCCTGCCCTCAGGAGCCCCCGTCTGCGGGGAGACACAGCCCTGCCCTCAGAAGATCCTCAGACTTATGGCAGAAGGGAGAGAAGTGAGCTCCATGAAGCTCCTACCTTGCGCCAAGGGCAGGCTAGGTGCACCCAGCACCTCACATCGCCCTGTGGGGTAAGCAGGGCTGCATGTCCTGCACCAAGGGCATCCCTGGTGAGGGCGGTGCCCTGAGGGAGGCTCGAGGCGTGCCTTCTGTCAGCTTACAGACAGGGGAGGGGAGGCTGAGGCTATGCCCGAGGACTAACAGCGCAAAGTACAGACCCAGGATGTGGTCTCGGAATTCAGGTCAAGGGCCCCTTGGGCAGTGGCTGGTGTGTGAGGGAAAGTGGGACAGAGAGAGTGAGGCCTCCCTGCAGAGCCCACGTCTCGGTTGACCTGCGTGGGAACTAAGGCTCTCAGACCTTCCCTTTCCTGGGAAGTGGTCCCTGCGACTGGAGAAGGGGAAATGGAAGGGAAAGAGCAAAGCCAAGTTTGCACTGCTGTCCTGGCCCCGGAGGTGAGCATCTGGTGCTTGACTCCCTGGTTCATCTCAGGAGGCCTGGGACAGATATCTCAGGGCTAGAAACCAGGCAGTGAGAGGGAGGAAAATTCTCAGTCACCGCTATCCCCTCTTGACCAAGGGTAGCTGGTGCTTGCTGGTTGCAGGCACCTGAGCGCCAAGTAGGTACTCCTGATATAATAGGGACAAAACCTACTCCATATTGGATCTGTTTCTTTACTTTAACCTCTGTACTCTAGTGCTCTTGCTACAAGTGAAAAATGTTGCCCATAGCTTGAAACATACAGGCTACTCCCTTCCCATCCAGGATGCCACATAACATTGAGCAGAGTTCCCTGTGCTATACAGTAGGTCCTTGTTGGTTATCCATTGTAAATGTAGCACTGTGTATATGTTGATCTCAAACTCCCCAACTATCTCAGAAGGGCTGGGAGCTCTTGAAACTGCTCTGCTCTCTCTTGCCTCCTGGACTTTGCACCTGCCAGTACCTCTGTTGGGCATGCTTTGCCCCTTCCCCATTTTGCTTTTCTAGATGACTTCTAGATCTGAACAAAGATGACATGTCTTCCCGGAAACCTTTCTGGAAGCACTCCCTCAGCCTGTGTGGCCTCGTCTAGAAGGGCCTTCCACGCTGACCTCTGTGAGGTCATGGACTACATGCCCTTTGCTGTGGAACATGGTGCATGGTGCAGGCCGGCACCCGGGGCTGTGGGGGCTTCTTGCGCTGCCTCAGAGCTTCCCACAGGAGTGGACCTGGGAAGTCAGGGGGTTTTGAAAGCATCAGACAGCTCAGTGCCAGCCACGGATCCCAGCCCCCGTGCCTCCAGCCCGTCTGCCAGCCCATCAGCGGTCTTCTGCCTGCTCTCCCCTGGTCCCCAGCTGACTCAGCAATGCCCTGGCAGGACTGTTTTTCTGCTCTCAGTGACCTGTGACCAAAGCCACTTGCAGCTAATTAGCACCGGCTGTGTGTCTGACCCCTGCCCCTGGCTGGTGCTCACCACCCCAGCTCATTCCCATTTAATGGGCTCAGCACCCGCCTGGCAACCTCCATCCTCTCTCCCTTCACATGACTGAGCTTCCAGCCTGAGGGTTTGTTCCTTCTTTCTTTCTGGCTTGCTTCGTTTTATAATTAACACTTTCTTCTTGCTGTTCTCTTCCCTCCTCCACTCGCTGTCCATGTGATGCCGGCCTGGGTCCCCCAGAGACAGACTGAGGCAGTCGTGGGCCCTACGCCTGGGGCACCTTCAGTTGGGGCTGACATGGTGATGTGGCGGGACAAGGACAGGGCACAGGGATGCACAGAGGGAGGGACCCCAGAGAGCATGAGGCCCCCAGTCTACCCACTGTGAAGAGGAGAAAACTGAGGTCCAGAGAGGGTGAGCATGCTGACCGATGCAGCGATCTAAAATGTCTTAGGCCTGGGTTCCCCCAGCCCCCAAAGCAAAGTCTGAAACAGGGTCTAGGGGTAACGGAAAGAACAGAAGTAGAGGTCTGGGAAGAACAAAATAGGAAGGTGAATAAGCTGATTTGAATACTCTACCATCAAACTGGGGGCCTCTATGTGCTCCTAAAATGTCTACTCAGGGTCGGGGTGGGGGTGGGTGGAAGGCACCGCTTACCCTTTGGTTCCTGACCATCACTGAGCGATGGCGTGTCATGCCGCAGCAGTACTGATACTTTTCACTTTTCAAGGTTGTTTGTACATCTGCATGGCTGGGCAGGCTCTAGGTGTCCACTGCCGAGGTGGGGAGAGGGGCGGGACTGAGCAGACAGGGTGCTGTTGGAGGATGCTGTGAGAAGCTGGTTCCCACAGCAGCAGCCGAGATAAAGAGCTGGAATGAGAGGCAGGGCACATGGACTTGATACATGATGAAGCCACACAAGGGTCAGACAGCATGACCAACTGCCTCGGTCAGGAATGTGTTGGGCAGCAGTGATCAGAAAACCCAACTTCAGTGTCCAAAAAAGAAAGAAGTTCATTTTTCCTCCCATAAGAATAGGCTACAAGTTCAAGGATGTCAGCACCAAAGTCTGAGATTTTCTTCAGTTCAGTTCAGTCACTCAGTCATGTCTGACTCTTTGCGACCCCATGAATCGCAGCATGCCAGACTTCCCTGTCCATCACCAACTCCCGGAGTTCACTCAAGCTCATGTCCATCGAGTTGGTGATGCCATCCAGCCATCTCATCCTCTGTCATCCCCTTCTCCTCCTGCCCCCATTCCCTCCCAGCATCAGAGTCTTTTCCAATGAGTCAACTCTTCGCATGAGGTTTTCTTAGTCTTTCCTTTATGAGCCCAGGATGATTGCTGCAGTTCCAGCCATCACATTTGCATTTCCAGCAGGAGGAAAGTGGAAGTATGGTGGAAAGGAGAGGGGCAGCATCTCTATTAGGTCAGCAAGAGCTGTCCCCATGGTCCCCCCAGTACACATTGATTGGATAGAAGGGTTGTCACTTAGTACTCTTGGGTGGAAAGGGAGGGGGTTGGATTGAGGGCTGGGGCAGTCAACCAGTTCTTTCTGCCACCCAGACATGGCCCCTTTTCCTTTTCTTTGTGGGGCAGCTGGCCCATTCCATTTCACTACCCACGTCCTTTGTTATTTGTAACTCATGGCTAGACCTGAGTGGCTCTGGTCTTTGGGACCATTTAGGCCACATGTTGGATTTTTTTTCATTGAGGCTAGTCAGAAAAGAGATGGAAAATCACCATGGGTTGCTCCTGTTTTTTTCCTTCCTCCACTTTTATCTTCCTTTGAAAAAAGAAGCCCCTGGGAGAGATGAAGTGACCATCATCTTACTCCTTCAGTGGCTGAGCACTAGCCATGATGAGAAGGATGTGTTTTGATGTGTCTGCTCTCCTTTCCTGGCCAGTAGGTGATTTCACCCAGCGATGTACCTAAAGGCGGATGCTGAGGAGAGAAATGGGATCTGGGTTCCCAATTTGTCCCTGTGTCTGCTCAGGACACCGGGACCCTGGGCAGCGTGGGGCACCTCCCATCTGCACTCTTGACCCAGCCACCTCCTCCCAGTTAAGTTCAAGTCCCAAGCAGTTATTCAGACTCCCTCCAAACTTCAGGTGGGCAGGGGCACTCATCTTCCTGTCTACCTGGATAGCTTAGCAGGAAAGTCTTTGACTGGACACCCCCAAGCCAATCCCAAGACAAGAATTCAAGTAAGAATAAGGGACCTGGGAGATAAGACAAGGAAGGGAAGAAGCCCATGTTACCATCCTAGGTCCCACTGTGGGCGACGAAGGCTGATTCCACAGGCGTCCTCTGGGAGACTGAGTGGAATGCAGTTCAGTTACCCGCCCGTGATATATACACCTAAAACCCTAACCCTCAGTTACTGGCCAGGGCTGATCCCAGGGCCCATTAACTCCCAGTGTTCTAGCTGCCACGTGAGCAGGCAGAACAGAACCCAGCTGCCAGGGAAAGTGCTCTGGAGAAGAAATGCAGGTGCTGCCAGCTGAGAGTTAACCTGGGAGAGGCTAAAATAGTCAATGCCAGGGCGAGCGGGTGGAGCGCCAGCAGAGGGTCCCACAGGCAGGCGGATGTCCCAGCTGAGGGGCCGTCCCAGTGGGCGCTACCAGCATTCTGGTGGAATGACTTTTCTTGGGTGGAATAATCTCTTTGCAGAAGGCGGACAACCCCAGCCCATGCCACCTCCTTGTCACTGTGACAACCAAGAACCACTGCTGCTCATGACTCTCCCTGCATTCGGGTAGGAAACGTCCATCTAGTCAACCCCTTTGTTTCCCAGATGAAGGCAAGTGACTTGTCCAGCAGCACACAGCTAGTTCTGAGAGGCCTAGACGGGTGTGGAGGGCAGGCTTCCTGAGCCGTGAACTGGCTTGTTCGCAAAACCACTTGGGCGGTTCGCCCTTGCTTTTTCACGCCTTAATGAAAAATGATTGCGATGTTCCCTGAGCCCGGGGCTCATGTCCCCTCCCTAACCTGGCACTTTCCTGCTGGGACCCACGCCCCTCCTGCTTGTTCCAGCCTCCCTGGAGGGGGCCCGTGTGCCCTATGGCCGATGGGCTCTGTATGAGGACAGGGTCTAGCATGGGCTGTCACTGAACAGGAAATTCACTCTTGAACAAGGCTTCCCCGATGCCCTTTCTTGCTGCTAACAAGGCCCTTGACTAGGAACAGAACGCTCTGGGGACGCTGCCCGGCAGACCCCCCCCCCCCACCCCCATCCCTGCCTCCATTACACCCATCTGCTGTCGGCCCAGCACCTGCATCCGGGCCCCTGGCTCCTCTGTGATTGGCAGCCCCGCTCGGGCCTGGCGCCGGCTCCTGGCACGGGTGCCTGTGAGCGCAGCACCAGCCTCAGAAATGATGGCGCATCCCTGGCTGCCGCATTGAGGGGCCCAGTTACCCTCCCCGCCTCCAGCCAGGATCCACCTGGCCTGGCTCCCTCTCTTCTGCTAAGGCCCCAGACCAGATGGAAAATTATCAGAGCTCATTTACAGCCACAACGAAGTCAGCTGAGGGCGAGGCGTGGACGCTAGCAGGCCCTGCCCTGCAGGAGGGGCCTGCAGGGTAGCGATGGGGGGATGCTTTGGGGAGAGACAGGACGTGCCCTAAGGGAGAAAGTCGGACCAAGAGCGAAGGAGAAGCGCAGGGCCAGGGGAGGAGAGAGAGGAGACGGAGGGCAGAGGCTGGGGGAAGAGAGGGGGCAGGCAGCCCGTGTTTATGGAGGCCTTGCCATATGTCAGGCTCGCATTTTCTCGTGGGCTTTGCTTTACCGCCGGGCTGTCCAATCTGGTAGCCACTAGCCTCAGGTGGCATTTTAAATTAAAATTGAGATTAATTATAATGAACTATAATTGAAAATTCAGTTCCTTAGTCACCCGAGCCACGTATCAAATGCGCCATAGGCACACGTGACTGGCAGCGGCTGCACCACACGGCGCGGATACAGAGCGTTTCCACCGTGGCAGAAAGCGCCACCGCGCAGGCTGGCACGGGGCAGGCCGGTACTAAACAACAGTGGACACCTTCATGTTGTTAAGATGCACCTCTCTCTCTCTCCATCCATCCGTCCGTCCATCCATCTACCCACCTATCTCCATATCTACCCAACATCTACAGCTAATCTATATATAGATATGAAGCACAACATGTAATAAATCATTTATATCAAGCCTAGATGGTATTTATCCAAAAGGTCAGCAAATATTTGCTGTTAAGAACCAATAGTAGATACTTCAGGCTTGAATAGTTTAGGCTTTATGGACCCTGCAGTCTCACAATGTCTGCATTCTGCTATGGTAATAAGGAAGCAGTGGTAGGGGGTAGCTGTGTTCCAATAAAACTTATAGTCACTAAAATTTTAAATTTCATGTAATCTTCACAAGTCACAGAATATCCTTTTGACTTTTCCAACCATTTAGAAATGTAAAACCCTTCTTAACTTGTGGGTGAATAAAAAACAGGTGATGCACTGGATTCAGCCTGTGGGCAGAGTTTAGATCACCCCATTTCACAGATGTGGAAACTGAGGCACAGGCACACCATCTAGGTTTTCTGAGGTCACACAGCTAGAAATGGCAGAGCTGAGATTTGCACCCAGGTAGTTGGGCTCCAGAACCTCAGTTCTTAACCTCCTGACACATTAATGGATGATGTCATTTTAGGGAGGGGAGATTGCCTGGAAAACGACAAGTGCGATACGGTAGCAAACTGGCAATGGGTGAGTGGAGTGGTCACCTGGAATTGATGAACATGGAAGACCTTACTGAGAAGATGCCTTTTGACATAGACAGGGATGACTAGAAGGATCCAGCCAAGGGATGAGCCAGGAGAGCATCGTAGGCGTGGAGGGGACAAGCGTGATGTCCTATAGCAGGACCACAGGCCGGTGTAGCTGGAGCACAGAGGCACAGACAATGCAGGCAGAGATGCGTGTGGCCACAAAGTTCATGAACCACGATAAGCAGCAGCACTATCGTAAGTGGGATGAGTAACCTTTGATATTTTAGCAGGAGGAGGATTGACACGATTCACATATAAAATAAAAAACAGCCCTGGGTGCATAAGAGAGTAGGGCAGCTAGTTAGGAGGCTATCGCAAGCCTAGGCACCAGCAATGAGCGGCTTGTAGAGATGCAGGGGCCGTGGAGATGTAGGTGCAAGGATAGTTACGGGTAATGTCTTGAATTGGAACCAACAGAATGCATTATTCATGTGCAGGTGAGGGGAGAGGGGAAAGTCTGGAACTGAGATAAAAACCAGTCAATCCTAAAGGAAATTAATCCTGAATATTCATTGGAAGGACTGATGCTGAAGCTGAAACACCAATACTTTGGCCACCTGACACAAAAAACTGATTCATTAGAAAAGACCCTGATGCTGGGAAAACTGAATGCAGGAGGAGAAGGGGACGACAGAGGATGAGATGGCTGGATGGCATCACTGACTCGATGGACATGAGTTTGAGCAAGCTCTGGGAGTTGGTGATGGACAGGAAAGCCTGACAGGCTGCAGTCTATGGGGTCACAAAGAGTTGGACACAACTGAGTGACTGAACTGAACTCAGGGGGTTTGAGTGATGTGTGGCAGGTACTGCCATGTGGAGACTGGAAGAACAGGAGAGGACCAGGTCTCCGGTGGGGAAATCAGGACTTCTGCTTTGGGACATGCTAAGGTGGAGATGAGGATCTGAGCAGTGATGTCAAGTAGCTGGCTCTGTAAAGGGGTCTGGAGCCCAGTGGAGAAGCCAGGGCAGGGGTTCTACACCTGGGACCAAAGAAGATGGGTCCCAGTGGGTCCCAGACCTGCACGCAGCGTCTAGGGGAGGGCCAAGATGGAAGCTCCAGCAAAGGAGGGCAAAAAGGAGGAGGAAGCAGAGCACAAGTGTGAGGTCATGGAAACCAAGAGAAGAGACAGTTTAAAAGATCTAAGAGAACTTAAGAACATGTCAGAGGATGCAGGATGGCCCAGCAAGATGGGGTCAGGTGACTAACCGATGGGATTTAGCCACATGGCAGGCAAAGGTGACCTTCAAATAGCAGCAGCAGGTGGTAGAACTAGAAATTTCCAAAGAATTGCCTCCTGGTTATGTGGGGGCCAGAGCAGGGCAGCGGTGAAGGCGGCAGCTTGGGGGAGCCCTGTGGGTGGCTGAAGGTGGCAGGGATTAGGTTCAGGCCAGTCTTGTGATGCTCTGACCCTCGCGGGAGTGGCATTCCTGGAGCTCATTTCAGGAGCTCCAGGTTCCCTGAATTGCCGGAGCCGCAGCTTCCAGAAACCTCCACCGCCCCTTGCCTTGCTCGCTCCACATCCACCCTGTGCCCCAGGAACCAGGGCACAGCTGGCAAGTGCCCTTCCATAAAAGACCTGCGTTGCTTTCCTTGCTCACCAGCGCCCCCTCCAGGTGAAACTTCTCACCTCCCGAAGCGTGCTGGTGGAGGGGTTCTCGCCTTCCTCCGTCAGCCTGGTGACCCAGGTCGTGTGCTTCCCTCCAGCCATGGGGTGCGCTCCCTGCCCCGAGGCCAGGTAACCGAGGAACCTGTGCAAGGCTGCAGGTCACTGCAACCACCAGGGCGAGGGGACAAGAGTCACCTATGCTTCCTCCTGAAGGAGCCACTGACCACGTTGCAAGGTCCAGGGCAGGAGGTCACCAACGACCTCCCTTTCTGGCAGCAGTATGCGCAGGGGTGGGCATACTTGGTCTGCGAAGGGCCACACAAAATACTGTCGATTAAATGGGGAGTCCTGTGATCTCTGTCACAAAGACTTAACTCTGTCTTTGGGTCTTGAAAGCAGCCACAGACAAAAGATAAAGCTTCATTTATTAAAATCAGGTGGTGGGCTGCAGTCTGCAGAGTCAGGAAACTGGGGCAGGAGGGGGTCTCAGGGGGAGAGGGGTGGACACTGGGCTCCAGCAGAGAGGATGAGAGGGCCTGGGAAGGACCTCAAACTGGGTGCTCGAGGTGGGGAAGTCAGAATGCCAGCCGGGTATTGGCCAGGGCCCTCGGAGGGAGGTGACGTGGTGTACAGTCTGGTGCTGACCTCCAAGCTTAACTTTTTGGCAGGAGGCAGAGAATCTAACCTGCGGGTACAGGAGAGACGGAGGGCAGGCAGGGTGGGTGTGGGCCCATGTGTCAGGGGAGGGCTAGTAGGAAGGGCTAGGGGTCGATCAAGGCTGGAGGAGACACGGGCTGCCCATCAAGCCATGTCCCCGGGAGATACAATTGTTTCCTGTGATTCAAGTCATCGCAGGCTTTCTGCACAGGACAAGCGTATCTGTTACCCCTTCCCACTGAAACGGCAGCAAAGACAGTCCAAAGGGAGAGTATCCAACACCTGCAGGCAGGAGGGACCCGAGGTCTCAGTGGAGAGCAAGGGTGAGATTGAGACAGATCAGGGGAATCCAGAGCAGAAGGGCCACCGCCCAAACTCACCAGGACTCGGAGGGCAGCGGGGAGGAAGAGACTCCTTCCCTTGCAGCTGACAAACGTGGGGCCAGATGAGGACGGCAGGTCACAGTCGAGGTGATTCGCTGGAGGCCTGTCTGGAGAAGGGCTGTGCTGTGGGCTGCCCCAGGCCCCAATGTGGAGAATGGCTGCAGGGGCGGTGTTTACCCCGGGCTGGAACCAGAACGGTGCTAGCCGCAGAATGACCTCCTAGAGACGGCTGGGATGTAGGGGTCACCCTCACACCTTCCTTTCTGTGTCAGCATCCACGCTCTGCGTGTTTACAGAGCTCACTGGAAGGCCTCTCATTCTGGGGACATCTGACTCTCGTTTTAACATTTTATACTCTTCTTTATTGAGGAATATTTTACTACAAGCATGTATTACATTAAATTTTTTAAAGATGAGCTACGATAAAACATACCATATTTAATGAAATTCTAATGTTTATACTATTTGAAGAGTTTTTATAAATAATCATAAAGGCAATGCTATGAAAACGGTCAAGGAAGATGAATAGGTGATTTATAACAAGCAAAAGGCTGGTGTGTCAGAGCCCAGACAAGACACAGAGTTCACCCCCAGAGGGTTCAAATGACGCTAAGGCCAGGTGGTACAAGAGGTAAAGAACCTGCTTACCAATGCAGGAGATGTCAGAGATGGGGCTTCGATCTCTGGGTCAGGAAGATCCCCTGGCGGAGGGCATGGCAACCCACTGCAGTATTCGTGCCTGGAGAATCCCATGGACAGAGGAGCCTGGCAGGCTATAGTCCTTAAGGTCACGAGGAGTCGGACATGACTGAGCAACTAACGCTTTCACTTTTCACATAAAGGATCAGCTTATGGGGGGTGAACAGGGTTAAGGGAATAAGCAAGGGATGGGGAGGCCCCCAGAGGCTGTCACCACTCAAGGCTAAAGGGATTTAAGTTCCACAAGAGGTAGAGCATGCAGAGGGGCTGCCCTGTGGGAGCTGTGGTCCCAGAGAAAGCAAATGCCAGGGACATGGGGCTGAACTAGGGGAGAGATTCCCCACCCTCTCTCCCGCCACCCTTGACTCCTCAGCCAGCATTCCAGAAAAATACTCCATAGGCAACTCACACACAAAATCTGCACTGTAGCGTTCTTCATAACAAGAGACCGGAAATAATGGTAGCCTGTCGAGAACAGTGATGGCAATGCTGGTAAAGATCAGGAGAGATAATGCGTGAATGTATATGCACATATGTGCCAGGATTGATTCTAAGCTATTTGCATGTATTATCTCATCTAATCTCACAATAATCCTGTGTGGCAGGTACTATTATCTACATTTTACAGAGACTAAACGGAATATTAATAGAGCTGAAGTAAAATTACAATATAGCCACACTGCAGAACATGGTACAGCCATTTAAAAAGAGGAAATAGGTCTAAATACGTGAATCTGGAAAGAAACACACTGAAGAAGAAAAGGTCATAGAAATATTTGTATACCGTAATCTCTTTCTATTTTTAAAGTAGCAGCTGTGTGCATGTGTGCATGTGTGTGTGTGTGGAAAAAAGGTCTGGAAGGACACACTTGAAAAAAAATGGTGGTTACCAATGGGGAGGGGGCTACCAGGGGTTTGAAAGAGCTTCATTTTTATCTTATGTATAATCAGAATGTACTCACATATTCCCTGTGCACAAAAAATGAAGGAATAAGCAAGTGAAACCTCCTGTTGACACTGGAGTTTCAATCCAGCAACCCTGTTCCAGTGCTGACTGGTTCCCAGTCTGTGTGTGTTCTTAACCCTTTGCTTCTCTAGAAGTTTGTCTGTGAAGCGGGGTACTACTGGTACTAGCGGGGTACTGTACTCCCCTTACAGCTGGTCTCATGAGGAGTGGATGGGGAGCCCGTGAGGAGAGCCCTGCAGGCCTGCCCAGGAAGCGCTGTGCTTCCAGCCCTGAGACAGCTGGGGAAGGTGGGGGCCCAATTCCGGCCTTAAGGCTCCCTAGTGCCCACAGAACACTGTCCTCCCTGCCCAAACAGACCTCAAAACCCAGACCAAGACTTCTCTGGTGGTCCAACAGTTGAGAATCTGCCTGCCAATGCAGGCAATGTGGGTTCAATCCCTGGTCTGGAAGGATTCCACATACCACCAGCGACTAAGCCCGCATGCCTAGAGCAAGAGGAGCCGCTGCGTGAGAAGCCCGCACTGCGCAACTACAGAAAGCCTGTGTGCAGCAAGGAAGACAGCAAAAACCCAGACCCAATGTCTGACCCACCCCAGCGCAGCCAGGCATGGCCTCTGTCCTTGGCTCCTCAGTTTGGCAGAAAATGGCCTGACGAGTCACGTCCTGGGAATCAGCAGCTATATCCCCTGATAAGAGCCTGAAACAGAGGCCAAGGGCATTTAGTAGCAAGTGGACCCCACACATTCACCGCTGTGACTTTCTAGACCTCAATGGTAATTATTCACAGAGTGCTGCCAACCCCCGCTGAAGGTCTGCTTTACCAAAGCTCATGTGCTCTGGGCACTCTGAGGAATGTTGATAGGGACCTGAGCACCGCCTGGGAGAAACAGCTGGTCTGCGCCTTCTCCAGAAGCTGATTCTAACAGGAATGCTCACCTAACACCGACAAGGATCTGAATTTTGCATCTCCATGGACTATCCTATAAACACACGAGTGTGCAAAGTCTGGAAAGGTAAGCACTAAGCTTGCGCAGAAGTTACCTCTAATGAATGTTGTGTGTGGGGTGACTGGGGTTGAGGGGTAGGGGGTCCATGAAGCAGGTGCTCAGGGAAGATATTTGTACTCTACTTCAGATATTGAAGCAGTGCTTGACTCTGCTACAATGAGAATGCAAATATTTCTTGCAGAAAAAAAAGTTAATAAGAAAAAAAGGAGGAATGCACCAAATAGGATTTTTCTGTGGAATAAATAAGATCACAGATTAAGAATGCATGGTTGGCCCTTAATAGTCATAAAAAACTGTTCCAGGCTGTGTGTGCGCTCCGTTGCTTCAGTCGTGTCCAACTCTTTGCAACCCTATGCTCTGTGGCCCGTCACGCTTCTCTGTCCATGGGATTCTCCAGGCAAGAATACTGGACTGCGTTGCCATTTCCTTCTCCATGTTTTAGGCTATTTAGACATAAAACACACAGTTTATTGAACTCTGATGGGGTGCCAGCTGCTGTTAGACGTATTATCCTGTGTTGATCAGATGACTCTACCAGGTAAGTATTATTTGCCCCATTTGCAGATGGAGAGAGTCAGGGCACAGGTGGAGCTACACCCAGAGCCCTCAGCTGCACATATACAGGTTAGTGAAATCCCAGAGTCATGGGAAATGGATTTTCTTCTCCCAGAGAAAAGCAAAGAACCTCACGGAGAAGATGCCGCTCTCCCTACCTGGGAGTCCTTGGACAGAACCATGCACATCTGTTCTCATGCTATTGGGAGCAAAGTGCTAGGGACGCTGGAAATCCTGCAATTCTGCCTCGCTGGAATGAGTCTGGGAAGAAGGGGCAGGTCCTGGCAGAGGACCACCCAGAGGAGCGTGCCAGCTTGCCCCTTTCAGTAGGCACTGAGAGAAGACTCCAAACAGAGGGTCGTGGCAGTTTTGCCCCCCCGGGATGGTCCGGCAGCTACTGCCCAGGGGATGATGAGCAGGGTTGGGATCTGAGCAACTCCCCTTCTCCCCATAAACTGGGGCCGGCAGCCAGCTAGCTCACAGCTGCCCTCTCCCAAAGTGAAGATGGATTTAGTAACAGCAGCTCAATGGGCACAAACCACACATAGATAGGTTGTTACCCTCTCTCCAGACTGGCTGTGCTGAACGCAGGGCTCAGCTTTCAGAGCCAACTTCCTGCGTCCTCCCCTGCCTTCCTCACAGCAAGAGGCAGATGGAGCCTTAAATCCCCCACCGCTGCAACTCACCACAAAGAGAAAAAGTCCCAGCTGGAACTGCTCTCCTGGTGGCCGTGCCAACCCCAGCCCCGGGACTCCCTGGAGCCCGTGATGGGGGCCTCTCAGCTGCCCTCCGAGTTCCTGAGGGCTTTCCCTTCCCTCCCCAAAGCCTGTAGCCACTAGGTGGCAGCCAGCCAGAGGCCCCACCACAGCGTGAGGCCCGTCCAGCACAGTGCACAGTGTGTGTGCTCAGCTGTGCTCGACTCTGTGACCGCATGGACTGTCGCCTGCCAGGATCCTCTGTCCACGGGATTTCCCAGGCAAGAATCCCGGAGTGGGTTATTTCCTCCTCCAGAAGATATTCCCAACGCAGGGATTGAACCTATGTCTCCTCCATTGGCAGGTGGATTCTTTACCTCTGCGCCACCTGGGAAGCCCTTCGGGCAAGTTTACAACCCAATTATGTGGGCTTCCTGTGGCTGCAGAGAGCCCTGTAGCTGAGACTACTCTCAACCTTGACTGGGTCCTTTGGTGGGGGGCTCTGCCTGCTAATACAGGAGATGCAGGATACGTGGATTCAATCCCTGGGTCAGGAATATCCCCTGGAGGAGGAAATGGCAACACACTCCAGTACTGTTGCTGGAAAAATCCCATGAACAGAGGAGTTTGGCAGACTACTCATGGGGTGGCAAAGAATCAGACACGACTGAGCAACTGAGCACACACCTTCTGGATTCATCTACGAATTCACAGTCCCTGGACCGGGTTAGTGTCACTACTCCACCTTGTGGACATTATTGGAACTGCACCCTGAGGAGGCACTGCACAACGTGAGAGGCACTGAGATGCTTTTGAACTGTGGCGTTGGAGAAGACTCTTGAGAGTCCCTTGGACTGGAAGGAGATCAAACCAGTCCATCCTAAAAGTGATCAGTCCTGAATATTCATTTGAAGGACTCATGCTGAAGCTGAAGCTCCAATACTTTGGCCACTTGATGTGAAAAAACTGACTCATTGGAAAAGACCCTGATGCTGGGAAAGACTGAAGGCAGGAGGAGAAGGGGACGACAGAGGATGAAATGGTTGGATGGTATCACCGACTCAATGGACATGACTTTGAGCAAGCTCCAGGAGTTGATGATGGACAGAGAAGCCTGGAGTGCTGCAATCCATGGGGTTGCAAAGAGTCAGACACGACTGGGCGACTGAACTGAACTGCAACCAACCAAGGCAAATAAGGATATGGGCGGGGAACTCGGCATGATGATGTTACTGATGACCACAGTGGCGATGCTGAGTCAGTGAGTTTGAAATCACTTGCTTCTTTCCACCCTCTTCCCACATCACCTCCTCACAGAGGCTTTCTCTGACCACCTTAAAATAAGACCCATCCATCTTTCTGCCCCTCCACATTGCTTTATTTTTTGTAGCAGCTATCATCACCTAAAATATTATTGGTCGGCTCACTGGTTGACAGCGTGAGCTCCAGGAGGGCAGGAACTTTGCTTTGTTAACTGACATATCCTCTCCGGCTAAGAGTACCTGGTATATATGCAATAGGTGCTCAATAAAAATGTGGGGAATGAAGCCATTAACCAATGATTCACTAACCCACCAGTAGTCCCCTGAGCCCCAGGCAAGCTTGCATAGCCCTCTCCTGCAAACCCAGCTGTGCACCCCCTGCTAGGAACAATTCCCATGTTGGGCCCCTAGGCTCAGCTTCCAGCCAGCCTGTGCTGGTCTGGCCCTTCATGGTCAAGCCCCTGCCTCAGTTCCCACCTTTAGTATCTGCATCCCTCAGCATCATTCCCTGTGCCTGCGGCCCTGCCCAAGCCAGAGTGGCTTCAACTCACTGTTCATCCATTGTGTGCCTGGTCCTGGGCTGGGAGTTTTGTGCACGCTGCCTCTAATCTTCATAGAAACCTGCAAGGTGGGTGTTAATTACCTTCATTTTTCAGATGAGCAATGAGTTCAGAGAAATTAAGGATTTTCCACATGTGATTTCTGCCACCCCGGTGTTTCCTAGAGACTGTGCTCCGTGATGCTAATGGGCAAAACAAGAAAAATTTGTATGAAGCAGAGTTTCCATGGTGAGAAATTTTAGACAACATGACACATGGCAGGATTGCTTATACCAGGACTTCTCAGAACCTATACAATACCCACAGGCGCTACAACCCTGCAAGTGAGAAGGAGCATATGGACGACACAGCTTTCCAAACTTATTTGACTTCGGAATCCCCTAATCAAGGAGCACCTCACCAGGACATGGCTTGGGATTCGACACCCGTAACCTTGGAAGCATCAAGATCCATCTCAATTGCTCTGACCAGGGATGCCCACAGGGTAGGAGTGGACACATGTCCAGCATTTCTGCATGTACCTTGCTTGATCTAGTGACAGGCTCGTGAGGAGGACTCATTTATCCTCACCACTTTCTAGGTGTGGAAACCGAGGCTCAGAGATGGAATCTGCTCTATTTGCCTCACAGATATTTGAAGCAGTAGAACATGACTCTTCCCTGGGATGATGAGGGTGAAAATAATCATGAGGGCCCATGAGGAACCTGAAGGCAGCCACGGGGCTGCATGGAAGCAGCTGGGGGTAGGGGTGTGGCTGCGCCCAGCCCTTGAGGGTGCCCCCCTCACCAGCCCTGACAGACAAAAGCCTACAGCCACAGCCCTCCACCATCCTTGGGTCCACGTTCCTGCATGCTCCTGCAGTTTTAATTAAACACCGCGTATGGCGGCTCATTAAAGAGAAAACAGTTGTTCTATTTCTAAGTAGCCTCAGGACTCCTGACTATTTTTACTGCTTGAACAACATTGCAGAGAATTTTATAGTGTTTGAACTTGGCATTACCTCTGAGCCCAGCAAGACCTCCAGGCCAGGGCTGAGAGACCATTCTCCCTGCTCCAGGACACCTCCCTCACGGCACCAGGGATCCACCACAGGCCCCTCCTCCCGCCAGCAGCGTCCTTCTCATTACTGGTGGTCCTGTAATTACTGGAGGTTCGCCTCACTTCGGAGCTCCAGTACACACCATTTGGCGGTTTGGTTCCCTCTTTTGTTCTTAGTGCTTTTCTGGGAAGCAGCCCATCAACAGTATTAGCTTATCCTTGGATAGCACTTCCTGGGCACCAGGCACTGTTCTAAGCTCTTTAACTGTATAAACTCCCTGAAGTCTCACAACACATCTGTCAGCTAAGTAGTGTCATTCTCCCAGAAACTGATGGGGAAACTGAGGCAAAGAGGGGTTGGGTTCCTTGCCCAAGATTATAAACTCTTAGTTGGTGAAGCCAGGGCTCAGACACAGGCTCTAGAATTGGTACTCTTAACCACTATATTATGCCATCTGCTAATAATCTCCCAGGTTTGGCCCTGCTTGTGTCTACGACCTGCTTCAGGGCTGTAATTCTGCCACCAGATCCCAGTCCAACGATGGCAGCAGGCTGGGTCACCTGCCTAGGTCTCCAACCATCACCTGACCCTGGACTGGCCTCACCTCTGGCACACTGCATTTCCCGAAGAGGTGCAACAGCACCTCTCGTTGCACATGCTCTTGGAGAACCTCCCCGCTCCCCCCACTCCTTGAACAAGGGCAGACCTTTGTGACAGCCTCAGTGAATAGTGTAGCTGAAGTGACACCGTATGGCTTCAGAAGCCTGATAACAAAAACATCACGCATATCTGTCTTCTCTGTGGGGCCTTGGCCACCAAGGTGTGAGCAAAGCCACACAACTGTCGGAGAGACCCATGTCTCCTAGCTGTCAGTCAGCACCAACCAGCCAGCTGGGGGTCGGGGCGGGGGCACTCTGAAAGCTAACTATTACCCCCCACTTGAGTAACTTAGTAGATGCTACGGGAAGTAAAGGCCAACTTCCCCACCCAGCCCTGCCCAAATAGTTGAGTCCTGAGCAAAATCAATGGTATTGCCATTTCAAGTCCCTAAATTTCCGGGTGGTTTGCTACATAGCAATAGACAACCAGAACACCTGCTGTGACTGTCTCCTGAAGCATTTTGTGGCTCTGAGGTACTGTGTTCGGTCTACCAGAGCAGACATCCCCCCATTTTTCTGTCTCCATGATTCCTGTCCTCCCTAATAGAGAAAGTGAAGGCTGATGCTCTTCCATCTGCCCATCTCACTTCAGGGAACAGGGCACCGCCAGGCTGGGCCCAGACACCACCCTTCCCCCAGGAACTGAGATCCATCCTCTTCATGACAAAGACTAAGTCTCCTAGGCAGTGGGGTCAATTCCCACCTACTTTCTAGATCACCAATTCTCACGGCCGCAATGCCTCACTCTGCCGTGCGCCCCTTCTTTTGAGTTTTACATTTCATTTATGGAAGTTGTATTCAGTTCTTTTGCAAATTGGTCAATTTTGGTAGCTGTTCTTTGCTTCACACCATACTTTCGATCCTTTCATTCTTCAAACATATTAAGCTTCCTACTTTTGTACTTGGTATCACGATTACAATAGTCCCCATTTGGAGGATCTGATCCTTCAATTTGTTGCTTCTAATAACTCTTGCTCATGGTGGCTTGTTTCCTTGTGTGTTTGGTGGTTTTAAATTGTGAGCTCATGTTCTTTGCAATTTTTATCTCTGAGAATCTTTAACATCTGCATTTAAAGTGTGTTCTCCACACCAGTCAGAATGGCCATTATTAAAAAGCCTACAAATAACAAAAGCTGGAGAGGGGGTAAGGAAAAGAGAACCTTCCTAACTATTGGTAAGCTGGTGCAGCCACTGTGGAAAACAGTATGGAGGTTCCTCACAAAACTAAACATAGAATTACCATAAGTTCCAACAATGTCACTCCTGGGCTTACATCCAGACACAACAATTCAAAAAGATGCGTGCATCCCTGCGTTCACAGCAGCCAAGATGAAGATACAGCCCAAATGTACATCAGCAGACAAATGGACAAAGAAGATGCGGTGCATATACATGCGGTGGAATATTAGCCACAAAAAGAACGAAATAATGCCATTTGCAGCAACATGGAGGCAACTAGAGAGTATCATACTAAATGAACTAAGTCAGAACAAGAAAGACAAATACCATATGATATCACTTATATTTGGAATCTAAAATATGACCCAAATCAACCTATCTACAAAAGAGAAACAGCCTCCTGGACACAGAGAACAGAGGAGGCTGGGGGAGGGATGGAGTGGGAGGTTGGGACTAGCAGATGCAAACTGTTATCTAGAGAATGGGTGAACAACAAGGTCTTCATGTATAGCACACAGAACTAGTAATATATTCAATACCCAGTGATAAACCATTATGGAAAACAGTATGAAGAAGGATGTTTATATACATTTAACTGAATCACTTTGCTATACAGCAGAAATTAACATGACACTGCAAAACACTATCAGTTCAGTTCAGTCACTCAGTCGTGTCCGACTCTTTGTGAACCCATGAACCACAGCACGCCAGGCCTCCCTGTCCATCACTAACTCCCGGAGTCCACCCAAACCCATGCCCACTGAGTCGGTGATGCCATCCAATCATCTCATCCTCTGTCGTCCCCTTCTCCTCCTGCCCTCCATCTTTCCCAGCATCAGGGTCTTTTCTGATGAGTCAGCTCTTCACATCAGGTGGCCCAAGTAGTGGAGTTTCAGCTTCAACATCAGTCCTTCCAATGAACACCCAGAACAACTATACTTCAATTTTTAAAAAAGTGTGCTTTCCAGAAAAGACATGGTTTCTGCAAGGCTCCTAGGGTACCACCAATCTGGAATCACAGGCAAATTTCACAAAAATTTACAGGTCTGTCTTATTGCACTTCACTTTTTTGTGCTTCTCAGATACCGTTTTTTTTGTTTGTTTTTTGTTTTTTAAACAAATTGTAGGCTTGTGGTGGTCCTGCCTCCTGAAGTCCATCAGTGCCACTTTCTAACTACATTTGCTCACTTTGTGTCTGTGTGCCACATGCTGGTTAATTCTCTCAATATTTCAAGCCTCCACCAGCAGAAAGATCATGACTTGCTGAAGGCTTTATTATTTTTAACAATAAAGTATTTTTAAATGAAGGTATGCATATTATTTTCTTAGACATACTGCTATTGTGTGCTTAGTAGGCTACACTATTGTGTAAGCATAACTTTTATGCACTGAAAAGCCAAAAACAAAAAAATGTGTGTGACTTGCTTTACGGCCATGATCGGGAACCAAACCCACAGTGTCTCTGAGGGGTGTCTATATTAGATTAAATACGAACCTTCAAGGGCATGCTACCACGGCCACAGTTGGCTCTTTTCAGGTCCCCCAGGTCCACCTTTCCTCTAAGGGTAGAAGTCCTTTTTAGTCGGGGTGTAGTTGCTCCACAACGTTGGGCTACTTTGTGCTGTGCAGCGCAGCCATCAGCTGTATGCGCACAGATATCCCCTCCCTTCTGGGTCGCCACAGAGCATCGAGTAGAGTTCCCCGCGTTATACAGCAGGTTTCACCGGTCCTCTGCTCCGTGCACAGCCATGTATACACATCAACCCCTCTCCCCCAACCCACCCCACGCCCCTCGTTCCCCCTTTGGTGTCTATACATTTGTTTTCTATGTCTGTCTCTACTTCTGTTTGGCAAATAGGTTCATCTGTACCATTTTTCTAGATTCCAAGCATGTGTGTTAATAGACTGTATTTGTTTTTCTCTTTCTGATTTACTTTATTCTGTATGACAGTCTCTAGGTCCATCCACATCTCTACAAATGACCCACTCTTGTTCCTTATAATGTCTGAGTAGTATTCCATTGTGTATACATAACACATCTTTTTTAGCCATTCCTCCGACCATGAGTAGAAGTATTTAGAAGAAAAGTCTGCTTCAACTTCCACTCTCATTCCAGTGCCCCAATGTGCAAAAATTTGCCGCATTTTAATCTGAGTTAGTTTTCTTATTTTCTTACCCAAGATCCCCAAGACATGCTTAAGGCACTGTGTACCCCTGGAGGAGAAGAGGCCACTAGAAATGGAGGAGTCAGGGTTAAAACAACAAAGGAAAGACAAACATTTTTATGAAAAAAAAAAAAAAAAAAACTGGATCGGTACCCATTGCAAGAAAAATATTTCATGCAACTAACAACTAAAATTGTTTTCTAAATGACATGGCAGTTCTCCCTGACATATCAATTAATTACAATTCAATTTTATCTTTCCTTGAAGTACATTCTTCTACCTGATAACAAGTGCTTACTATTTACTTCAGTGACTATAGGCCCTAAAAAGCAATTCTCAAAATACTCTTTTCACTTCAAATATCTTAACTCAGTGGATCTTTCAGTGGTTCAGCATTTTTATCCATCTGGTTAATCAACATGCATCTGGTTTGACAATCTCCACATTATAGAAGATGTGTGATCTATATGTTGCTACTCCTGAATCTAGTGGCTTTAAACCATAACATTTAAACAGTCTGTGAGCCAGTCTGGGCTCAGCTGGGTGGTTCTTCTGGCCTCAGCTGGGTTTAACTCACATGTCTGGAGCTGGGCTGGGTACTGGCTGACAAAGACTGGTCTTGGCTAGGAGGACTGGGCTGACTGTTCTACTCCATGTGGCTCTGTTCCAGGCTGGCCTAGGTGTGTTTTCAAGAGAGCATTTATGCAAGCCTCAGAGGGGTCTCACCCACGGATATTTCACTGGACAAAGCCAGTTACATGACAAGTTGAGAGTCAAGGGATGGGTACCACTCTCTCAGCTGAGAACATACAACAAAGGGTGTGAGTATAGGGAGAGGGAAGAATTGTGGCCAAATGATGCAGCCTGTCACAGCCAGCGTCAGCCTCCCCCTTGCAGGGAGCAGGTCAGGCAGCTGGTGTAATGGACCATCAGGGTGTCCCACAGGCACTCGGGAGCAGATGGACAGAACTCTCCTCCCACCAACCACTTCAGTCATGGCTTCAGAGTCAAGGTGTCTCACTTTCTCACTACACACATGTTGCTCCTGGTAACACAGTGTTAGGCTGTCAAGGACCACCTAGGAAGGCAGCAGTCAGACAGGGCTGGTCTTCCTGGGGCCAAGGAGTCTACCCCCAGCTCAGGAGAGAGCAGCGACTCAAGTCTCTGGACACGTTGCTGAAAATAAATGTGGCTAGAGTTCAATCACTTAAAAAATGAACATCGTTTCTTTCCTATATTAACTGGTGATGCCTTAAAATAGATGACCTGGAGAGAATCTATCAAACCTTCAGTTTGTCAATATCATACCAAGGAAAGGAGCATAATTCAGAAAGCAATTATGAGAAATTGTGTAAGGCAGTGCAGAGTTCAAGGTCAGGGGCCAGGCTATCCACTTGCCTCCATGCACCAGAGCTCACCCCAGGGCTGGGGCACACCAAGTGTGTGCTTAACAAGTGCACACTGTCCTTGGCTTCAAAGAATATACTTGTGATGTTTTGGTGCAAAGAGAACCACCAAGTAGATGAGCCTGAAAAAGATTCGGGGAGTCCCTCAAGGGCGTTTGGTCTGAATCTAAGGTTCATATGTGGTGTATTTGTCAGAACTGTCACAGGACCAAGTGACAGAAACCTAACTCGGGGTCACCCGAAAAGAATGGGGGATTTATTGTCTTAGAACCCTCCCTGGGGATTTTCAGACAAAAATCTCAGGAGAGAGAGGCCTTTCCTGGTCACAGAATTTCCAGATGGAGGTGAGTCCAGGGCTGGTTATTGATCAGCTCCTCAACAACTGCCCCCCTTCCACCTACAATGTGAAGAAAAAAGGTCAGTGAGATTAGAGTTTAGGCAAAGAAAAGCTGGGAAGCAGATGAGAGGGAGGGAGAAAGACAGAGCTGCTGTATCCAAGTATTCCTGAAGCCAGCTTCTTTGCCAGCCTTTCTGGTTATTTGGTCACCTGAGACAATAAACCCCCCATTCTTTTCAAGTGACCCTGAGTTAGGGGTCCCAAACTAGAAACAAGACAATATCAATCAACAGAATGGATACAAAATCTGTGGCAGGTTCACATGTGGAATACTCCCTGGCACAGAAAATGAACACTTGTACACAACAGATATTTTGTTAAAAGCTAGACACACACAAAAAACATACTGTGTGCGTGCATTTACAGAAGCTCAAGAAGAAGCAAAGCCAATTTTGGTGACAGAGATCAAATAGTGGTTACCCCGTGGGATAGAGACTGGAAAGGGGCACCAGGAAGACTGAGGATGTGCTGGAAAATGGGTTATACGGGTGTAGTCTTCACTTTGACTTTTCACTTTCATGCACTGGAGAAGGAAATGGCAACCCACTCCAGTGTTCTTGCCTGGAGGATCCCAGGGACGGGGGAGCCTGGTGGGCTGCCGTCTGTGGGGTCACACAGAGTCGGACACGACTGAAGCGACTTAGCAGCGGCAGCAGCAGTCACAATAAGAAGGCATCAAGCTGTACACTACAGATCTGTGTGCTCTATTGTATGTACGCCATACCTCAATGTAAAAAACTATTCATTATCAGCTTTGACTGAAGTTCCAAGCCCTTCAAATGGCACCTGTTCTTTAATTCATTCATTCATTAAAAAGAGAACCTGGGGTTTCCCCATCTAGGCTTCCTACTGGATTTCTCAGTTTATCTCCCTACAGGTGATTTAGTGAGACCTCACTCAGGAGACCATTCTGGGGTTCAGCCCTCCCTTTACCCAGTTCCCAAATTCCAACCAAGTAAACCCAGAAGTTCCAGAGGGGCCCCCAACTTTCCTGGGCTCAACCATCAGGGTGATCTGGGGTTGAGGATGCCAGCTCTCGAACCCCATTCTCCTGAGCCAGGTGGCCCTTGTGTGGCCAGGAGGGGCTGGAGCTCCCTGGAGGAGCTGAGGAGGCGTGCCTGAAGAGGCAGGATGTGGGGAGATCAGTCCTCCACACTTGCTCTGGAGGAGGACCATCAATACAAAAACATCTTCATAGAAGGTTCTGGAACCAGACACAGGACCATGTTTACAGGGGCCAGACACTGGGGAAAGGTCTCTGTTTTGGACTTGCTTTGCAGGTTGGCTAATTCCTTACTTTCCCACTAGATGACTTTGATCTTGCCCATGTCAACTTCCTCATAACAAAATGAACCCCAAACACCCACTTACAGACTTAGCTTGACAGATAGTATGGGGAGCGAGGTGGGAGGAGGGTTCAGGATAGGGGAGACACATGCATACCTATGGCTGATGCTGATGTATGGCAAAAAACATCACAATGTTGTAAAGCAATTGTGTGCTTAGCCACTCGGTTGTGTCCAACTCTGCAACCTCATGGACTGTAGCCCACCAGGCTTCTCTGTCCAGGAGGGATTCTCCAGGCAAGAACACCGGAGTGGGTAGCCATGACCTTCTCCAGGGGATCTTTCTAACACAGGTATCAAACCCAGGTCTCCCACACTGCAGGTGGATTCTTGACAATCTGAGCCACCAGAGAAGCCCTCTAAAGTAATTATCCTCCAATTAAAAAAAGAGAGATGCTGCAGAAGGACTAATCTAGTTTACGCAGTACCTTTTGTGTGGAAAGAACCCTTCCTCAAGAGGCTGTACTACCTTACATGGAAATTTATCATAAAATACTGATTTTCTTAGAATAAGATATAATTGCCATCTGTTGTAAAAATTTTCATATTAAGTTTTCAAAGCCACAGTTTCTAATGTGACTGATAAACCCAGGTATTGAACCCAGGTCTCCCACACTGCAGGTGGGTTCTTTACCATCTGAGCCACCAAGGAAGCCCTCTAAAGCAATTATCCCCCAATTAAAAAAAAAAAAAAAAAAAGAGACGTTGCAGAAAAACTAGTTTACACAGTACCTTTTGTGTGGAAAGAACTCTTCCTCAAGAGGTTGTTACATGGAAATTTATCATAAATTACATGGAAATTTATCATAAAATACTGATTTTCTTAGAATAAGATATATAATTGCCATCTGTTGCAAAAATTGTCATATTAAGTTTTCAAAGTCTCTAATGCGACTGGTAAACAGTAGGACTGTGCAGTGTACAGCCTGAGCAACCACACATATATATCCCTGCCTGCAGGATATGAGGCCCTATGAGAATATATGAGGTTTGCCTTATTTTTCTAGCCAGGAAACTTAAGTTACCTCCTTTATTCTTGCAGGGCATTATTCTTTCTATGGACTGAATTGTGGTTCCCAAACTCACCCCTGCCCACAAAAATTCATGTGTTTGAGGCTTCAGGAGAGAATTAGGTTTAGATGAGGTCACTGGTGGGGGCAGGGGTAGATGGACTCATGATAGGATTAGTGCCCTCATAAGAAGAGGAGGGGGACTTCCCTGGTGGCTCACACAGTAAAGAAACTTTCTGCAATGCAGGAGACTGCTACCTGGGTTCGATCCCTGGATCCGGAAGATCCCCTGGAGTAAGGAATGGCAACCCACTCCAGTATTCTTGCCTGGAGAATTCCATGGACAGAGGAGCCTGGTGGGCTACAGTCCATAGGGTCGAAAAGAGTCAGATACAACTGAGCACAGTAGCACAGCAGGAAGAAGAGGAGGCACTTGGCTCTCTCTGTGCCATGTGAGGACACAGCAAGAAGGCAGCTGCCTGCAAGCTGAGAAGACAGCCCTCACCAGGAGCCAACCAAGCTGGCACCCTGACCTTGGGACTTCCAGCCTCCCGTGAAATACTGTCTAAACCACTCCGCCTGTGCTTTTTGTTATGGCAGCCCAAGCTGAGGAAGGCGCATACTGGTACCAAGAAGCGGGGTGCTCTGCCACAGATACCTAAAACTGTGGAACTGACTTAGGAACTGGGTAATGGATAGAGAGTAAAGAGTTGTAAGATGCCTTCTAGAAATATGTATGTTAAGGGGGATGTGGTGAGGCCTCAGACAGAAAAGAGGAACAACGTTAATGGAAACCGGAGGAAAGCCATGACCCGTTTTAATGTGGCCAAGAACTTGGCTGACTTGTCTCCAGTGTTTTGTGGAAGATAAACCTCTGGGGGATGAAATCGGACACTTAGCTACTCGGATCTCTAAGCAGAGCACTGAAAGAGTGGTTTGGTTCCTCCTGACTGCCTACAGTAAAACACAAAGGAAAAGAGGTGAACTGAAGCAGTTGTTAAGCAAAAAGAAGCCAGAACTGGACAATCTGGAAAATTTTCAGCCTATCTGTATTACAAAAATGAGATGCCTTGACCTGAAATGAAGATTAAGGGTGTGGCTGAACAAGCATTTGATTAGGAGATCATGGGCATAACTCTAGGACTTAATCAGACATCTCAGCAGAAGCCAGAAATGGAGATGGGATTACAGTCATGCCTCAGTATCCACTGAGGGCAGGGAGGGGGCAAGTTCCAGAAACTTCACATTTAACAAAATCCAAGGATGTTCAAATTCCTCATATAAAATGACACTGTATTTGCATATAACCTATGCACATCCTCCCACACACTTTAAATCATCTCTAGATTACTTGTAATATCTAATACAATGTAAAAGCTATATAAACAGTTGTAAATACAATGTAAATGCTCTGTAAAAAATTACCTGCATGTGGCAATTCAACTTTTGCTTTTTGGAACTTCCTGGAATGCTTTTTGCTGTTGTTCTGTTTTGGAACTTTTTTTTTTTAATACTTTTGACCTGTGGCTGGTTGGAACCTGGATATGTAGAGGGTCTACTGTATACAATTACACTGCCCATTTGAACTATAGGAGACAGAAAAAACAAGATGAAATGAAGGAAAACTGCTGGACTTCTTTGATGAGCCAACAGGGCTGGGTCATAGAGCTGTTTGACTGTAAGCATGCACTATTCTCCAGGAAAAGGGAAGATGGACCCCAAAGGCAATTCAGAGGCCATGAGAACCACCCTCTAAGTTTCAACAGGCCAGACAGCCCCCAACTGAAGTCTAGAGGCCAGGACTGCCTTGTGGGTTCAGGACAACCTGTGGAACCTTGGGGCCCGGGCTGCCCAGTCTTGGGGCCATGACCGCAACTCGGCAGAGCTGCAGAGAAGGGACTCCTGGCCCAGTGGTTCTGGAAGGCAGGGCATCGAACCAAAAAGGACTACCTTGAGACTGAAGATCTAGTGGTGTTTCCCTTGCCAAGTTTTGACTTGCTTGGGATCGGTTATTCCTTTTTCCTTTTCTGTTCCTCCATTTTGGAATGGAAATGCATAACCTTTGCTTGTAAGCACATCACTTGTGGATTCACAGGTTCACAGTTGGAGAGGAACATTGCCTCAGGATGAACCCTACCCAAGTCTTACCCACATCTGATATTTAGGTGAAACTTTAGACTTGATGCTGGAATTAGTTAAGGCTCTGGGGGCTGTTGGAAGGGAATGAATGCATTTTTTATGAGAGGACACACATTTGGTGGGGGAGCAGGACTGGAATGTTATGGATTGAATATTTGTGTCCCGACCAATTCATCTGATGAAGCCCTGATGGGACGGGATCTGTACATAGGGCCTTTGGAGATAATCAGGTCACAAGGGTTGGAGCTCTTGAGATGGGGTCAGTGTCTTCACAGGAAAGAGACATGGTAAGAGCTCTTTCTGCCTGGTGAGCACATAGTGAGGAGGAGGCTGTCTGCAAGCCCAGAAGAGGGCTGTTACCAGAAGCCAACCAGGCTGGCACCTGGGTCTTGAACTTCTAGCTTTCAGAACTGTGAGAAACAAATTCCTAATGCTCATGCCACCCAGTCTGGCATGTTATGGCAGCCACGGCGGATTAAGACAGTTCTCATCATCTGTTAAAGTAAATACCCCTGAAGATACAGAGCTAATAATGGCTGAGCTATATTATCCCTCAGAGGGACACTTGAATTCTGGGGTGTAAACCCAGCCCCCTAAGAGAGAAGTGCTCCTGGTGGGCCTTTGAGCTGCATGGCTGTCACTGGGCAAGGGTGTATTTAAGGGAGAAAGGAGGCGCTGCCACATCCTGAGAGACTCCCTCCCTCATCAGAAGGCAGCCAACATGCCCGTCCACCCATGCCCGAAGACGGCCTGGCTCAGGGTTCCGAGGCCTTTCCCTCTGGGAAGGAGGCTGATCCATCAAGATGCCAGGGTATGAAAGTCCCCGAGGCAGGAGTGTGCCATCCCCACAGCCTCCTTCTGGCTGTAAAATTAGCCCTGCCTGTTTCAGGGAGCCATCTGGCGGGTAGGAGGAGTAGGGAGTAGGCTCTGACCCTGCCAGGGGTGCCTGGCTTAGAGACAATAAGAAAAGTCATCGAGCGGCTTCTATACGCTTCCTTCCTGCTTTCGTATCTGGGAGAAAGAAAAGGCATTCTGGTGATGACTGCGGGCCCTGCGAGGGGAAGAACGGGGCTGCTCTTGGAGGGGCCGGATCCCTGGGGAATCCACGGCCTCCCGAGCTCCACAGGGCTTCCTGGAGGCTGAGTCTCTCTGGTCCCTTGTTCATTCGGCATCTCCCAGGGGTGCCCTGGTGTGTGAGCTGAGGGGAGACAAAGATGTGCAGGAAAACACCCCCTCTCCTGCCAGGAGCCCACAGCCTGCCGTGGGAGTCAGGCTCGCAGCCAGTCATTGCCAAAGGCTGTGTGGAGTCCTGTAAGAGAAATGGCAGAACAGTGATACTGCGAGGACGCGGAAGAACAAAGAAAGTCTTCCTGACCCTCAGGGAAGGCTCCCGAAGGAGGTCACGTTTACACACAGTATATCAGAGTTCAAAGGCAGAGACAGGGTGGTCTGGGAACAGCCGAGGGGCTTAGGATGGGCTGGCAATGGACAGACCAGACACCAGGTGGGGCGAGGTCCTTCTGGGCCTGTGGGTGGCACCGTGTGGTTTGGATTTTATCCCAAGTAGGTGTTCATCCAAAGATTTTGGGCAAAGGCAGAGGGTAACTTCCCCAGAGAGCAACGGCATGCCCTCACCTGAAACCTGGACTCTCCTAGGAAGGAGCTGCGGGGGTCCGAGCCCTTAGACCCTCCTCCCTGGAGCCTGGCTGAGGCTGGTGGCCAAGGCCTTGCAAGTCCAGCCCAACCCTGATCGTGCTCTGAGTGGGTCTGGCCTGCATGTGCTGTCATGATTATATACCTTCACTCATTTGGGAAACCTTTGGTTCAGCTTCTCCGGTCATGGCTCAGGTTTTGTGATAACATGTGAGAGTCCAGGAGTAGGTGAATCTTGAAAGAAGAAATCACTGGGTCATACTGAGAAACTCACAGAGCTCCCTGCCCCACGCAAGGCTGGGGGTCCAGCCAGAACTGGGTCCTGGGAAGGTCCCAGTCAGGGTCTCAGGCTCTCAGACAAGGCATCTGTGTTCCTCTTTCTCTCCTGAGAATGTCTACAGGAAAATATACATATGCAGGCATGGAGCCCAGGCCACACACAACATGACTCACAACCAAGGAAATAGGCTGCCACCTTCCCTGCTCTGTATGTAGGGACTCCTGATTTCCTGCAAACAAATGAACTTGACTTTAACTCCATTACTAGGGCTAATCTGTCCCATCTCCACCTGCCTCGCACAGGACATGGGCTCATTCATTAGGAATGGTGTGTGCACTTTGCTGAGTCCTCTGGAGGGATCTGTTATGCGGTGTGTCATGACAGTTCACCCAGGAAAGGGTCAGGGGCAAAGGGCTAAAGGGTAAAGTGGTTCCTCTCCACCCTGCCTGCCCCCCAGGGGGCAGCTCTGTGCCCTTGGCCCCTCCACTCACTGACCCAGTGGTGAGCTCAAGGTCACAGCAGCATCTTCCTGGGCTGTGCCCATTTTGTCTGTAGCCCTTCTGGGTTTACAGGGGGGAGAAGAGGGAGTCTCAGAGAAAGAGCTCAAGTTAGATTGTCTAGGGCAGTGACTCTCAACCTTCAGGTACATCAAGCCCCCTGGAGGGCTGGGAAACTCAAGATAGCTGGGTCCCACCCCAGAGCTGCTGCTGCTTTTTTTTTAAATTTTTACTGGAGTATAGTTGATTTGCAATGTTGTGTTTAGTTTCAGGTGTACAGCAAAGTGAATCAGTTAAACATAAACATATATCCACACTTTTTCAGACTCTTCTCCCATATAGAGCATTGAGTAGTTACCTGTGCTACACAGTAGGTCCTTATTAGTAATTGATTTTATATACAGTAGTGTGGATATCAATCCCAATCTCCCAATTTATCACCCCCCGCCACGACTGTCCCACCTGGTAAATGCAGCCATGAAATTAAAAGACACTTACTCCTTGGAAGGAAAGTTATGACCAACCTAGATAGCATATTCAAAAGCAGAGACATTACTTTGTCAACAACAGTCTGTCTAGTCAAGGCTATGGTTTTTCCAGTGGTCATGCATGGATGTGAGTGTTGGACTATAAAGAAAGCTGAGCACTGAAGAATTGATGCTTTTGAACTGTGGTGTTGGAGAAGACTCTTGAGAGTCCATTGGACTGCAAGAAGATCCAACCAGTCCGTCCTAAAAGAGATCAGTCCTGGGTGTTCATTGGAAGGACTGATGTTGAAGCTGAAACTCCAACTTCAAACTTCAACTTATGCTGAAGCTGAAATACTCTGGCCACCTGATGCAAAGGGCTGACTCATTTGAAAAGACCCTGATGCTGGGAAAGATTGAGGGCAGGAGGAGAAGGGGATGACAGAGGATGAGATGGCTGTATGGCATCACTGACTCGATGGACGTGAGTCTGAGTGAACTCCAGGAGTTGGTGATGGGCAGGGAGGCCTGGCGTGCTGCGGTTCATGGGGTCACAGAGTCGGACACGACTGAGCGACTGAACTGAACTGAGCCATGTTTGTTCTCTATATCTGAGACTATTTCTGTTCTGGAGAGAAGTTCATTTGTACCCTTTTTTTAGATCCCACACATAAGTGCTATCATATGATATTTGTCTAGAGAAGGTCTGGGTGGGCCTCAGACTCTCCTTTCTAACAAGCTTCCACATGATGCTGACGCTGCTGGCTGGAGGCCCACCTTTGGAGAATCACTGGTCTAGCTCCTTACCTGGCACCTTCCTTACAGGTAATGCTGGAAACACTACCTCTGCGTCTTCCTCTTAGATGCCTTTTTCCAGTCACCACTCTCTACTGTTTTCTTTTCTTTCCTGTCTGACCTCTTCCCAGACTGTTATTCCCTAGAGAGCAAGATCTGTCTTAATTACCTGTGGATCTCCAGAAAAATCTTAGCAGTACTCAAGCTGCTTGGAGGGCAGTGGGTCTCTCTGGGGGAAGAAGTGGGTGGAGGAGGGGTGGGTCCCAAGAGGCACTGTCACTTTTTCTTTCTATATGCTGCTACATTGTTCGCAGTTTTAAAAGGAGAATGGTTTGTGTGTTACTATGTGATTAAAAAATTATGTCAAGAGAATGAAAATACAAGTCATAGACTGGGAGAAAACAATTATAAAAGACATCTGATAAAAAATAAAACGGTTTCCAAAATGCACAAAGAACTCTAAAAACTCAAAAATAAGCAAAGAACCCAACTAAAAATTGGGCCAAAGACCTTAACAGATGCCTCATCAAAAAAGATATTCAGATGGCAAATACGTATATAAAAATAGGTTCCACCTCATCCTCCTACACTGTTGATGGGAATATAAGTTGGGGCAGCCACTATGGAAAACAGTATGGAGGTTCCTCAGAAGACTAAAAATAGAATTACCATATGATCCAGTAATCCCCTTCCTGGGAATATACTCAGACAAAACTCTAATTCAAAAAGATACACACACCCCTAAGTTCATAGCAGCACTATTCACAATAGCCAAGAGATGCAAACAACCTAAATGTCCATCAACAGATGAATGGATAAGGAAGACGTGGCACATACATGCAGTGGAATATTACTCAGCCACGAAAAGAACAAAATAATGCCATTTGCGGCAACAAGGATGCAGTTAGAGATGATCACATCGAGTAGAGTAAGTCAGAAAGACAAATACCATATGTCACTTACACGTGGAATCTAAAATACAGCACAAGTGAACCTATCTATGATCCAGAAACAGATGCACAGAAATAGAGAACAGACGGCTGGCTGCCAAGGTTGGGGAGGAGACGGATGGATTGGGAGTCTGGGGTTGGAAGATGCAAACTGTTACATTTAGAATGGACAAACAACACGGTCCTAATTCATAGCATAGGATATTCAATAGCCTGTGATAACCCATAAGGAAAAAGAATATTAAAAAAGAACATATATACATGTATTACTGAGTTACTTTGCTATACAGCAGAGATTGGTACATTGTAAGTCAACTATACTTCAATAAAAAATAAATATGCTCCACCTCATACTGCCAGGAAAATGCAAATTAAAACAACAAGAAACTACTACTGCACATCTATTCGAATGGTCAAAATCTGGAACACTGACAACACCAAATTTAGGCAAGGATGTGGAGAAACAGAAACTCCTGTTCATTGCTGGTGGGGATGCAAAGTGGTACAGTCTCTTTGAAAAGCAGATTGGTAGTTTCTTACAAAACTAAACAGACTCCAATCATGCAATCCAGCAATCATGCTCCTTGGTATTTACTCATAGGAACTGAAAACTTATGTCCACATAAAAGTCTGCACATGAATGTTTATAGCAGCTTTATTCGTAATTGATGTCCTTCAGTAGCAACCGAGATGCCCTTCAGTAGGTAAATGGATAAGTAAACTGGTACATCTAGACAATGAAATACTATTCAGTGCTAAAAAGGTATGAGCTATCAAGCCATGAAGAGATGTGGAGGAAACTTAGATGCATATTATTAAGTGAAAGAAGGCAATCTGAAAAAGCTACCTACTGTATGTTTCCCACTTTAAGACATTCTGGAAAAGGCAAAACTATAGAGATAATAAAAAGATCAGTGGTTTGCAGGGGTAGAGGGGAGGGAGGTATGAATAGGTGGAGCACAGAGGCTTTTCGGGGCGCGAAAATGTTCTGTATGCTACTGTAGTGATGGATGCGTGCCACTGTATCAAACATTTGTCCAAACCCATAGAATGCGCAACACAAAGGGTGAGCCCCAAGGCCAACTATGGACTCTAGGTGATAACGATGTGTCAGTTTAAGTTCATCAGCTGCAACAAAAGCACCTCTCTGGTGGGTGATCTTGATAATGGGGAGGCTCTGCACACGTGGGAGTACATGATAAATCTCTGAACCTTCCCTTCAGTTTTGCTGTGAACCTAAAACTGTTTTCAAAAAAGTTAAAAAAAAAAAGAAAGAAAGAACGGATAAAGGACCAACCCTTTGACTAAAGCATCCTCTCTAAAGATACTAACTCTGCTATCCCACACCCCCGCTGAGTCTTAAAATGTATCTAGCTAATAGCATTACTAAGCGCCAGGTGCTGCTGAAAGACTTTCAAATACAGACTTATTTAGTCCTCAGAACCACCACATGAAGTGGGTACTTTTTATTAGCCCTGTTCCCCATGTGGGGAAACTAAGGCACAGGGATGTCAGTTACCTTATTCAAGGTCACTTGTCTAATTAGCAGTGGGGCTGACATTCACCCCCTGCTGGACTCATTCTGGGATGTGTCCTGACCTCTAGGAGGGCTGTACCACTTAAGTTATGGATACCTTGAGGATGGTCAAAAGATGGAGTCATATTTATTCACATCTAACCCACTTTCTTCTAAAGAAGATTTGAGGGAACTGCTACTTGATTTTGTTATCCAGAGCATACATTGCATAGAAAAGCTACCTTTAATTAAATTTCTGCTAGAAACACAATACAAAAACATAAGCTTAAGCACAATGGCTTACCGCCCCTACTCCCTCCAAAAAAAAAAAAAAAAAGTCATCAGAGTAGATGCGATCTATGGCTTCTGAGAGTTCCTGTTCATAGTGGTCTCTCACTCGCTACTGGCAGGCAAGCAGCAGCAGGTGCCGGAAGGAGTGGCAACGTTTATGGGGAGGGGGCAACTTTTAAACACAGAACATTCTCTACATTAACTTGATTTCTTCCATGTGTGGGGAAAAGAGCTGTATGACTCGACTGGAGTGGAGGAACCCTTGGCCCCGCTCTCAGAGCCCCCAAGTTCTCAGTGGAGCCTGAAGCTGATAGACTGGAGGGCCTTAACAGGAGCTCTTCCTCTGAGCAGCTCAGGCCCCATCCAGCCTGAGTCACAGTCTTCAGCAGTGAGAGAGGGGAGGAGCCTGGCTTTGCTCTCTCTTTTCTCTACAAATGCCCTCCAGGTGATCCCACTGTGTGGCTGGGGCTGAGAACCACCAGGAAGGCCCACTGCAATTTTAAAGCTCCAATTCTCACTCTAAAATCCCTCGGTTTTTTAGAAGTACTGTGTGTTCTTAACCTCTCCCACAGCCCCCAGGTCCTTGCCCTGCCTTTCCGGGGGGGCAGTGCTGGGTTGGCTTGGAATTTAATCACCTCCTTGGAACCAGCGCCCAGCTCCCCAGCGGGCTGCTTGTTCACCTCCGGTGAGGCCAGTGGGTTTATTTATGGTTTCTGATTTTATTTATTTCCCTGCCTCAGAGCTGTTCTTCTGCATACAGAGAACTTGGGCTGTCTGCTGCCTGCCAGCCCAGGGCCACCGTGAGCCAGGCCAGGATGGATGGCAGAGTTAGTCCAGCCCATTGGCTGAGAAGCTGGGCACCTTCTTGGGGTGATTTATGCCATGCGGCAAGGCCCTGCCTGTGCCCAAACGTCTCCCCCACGAGCTTTCCCAGCACAGGGCTTTGGGGGAGGGGGGGTGCCTGGAAAATTCTGTTTTAATTCAGAGGGCTTGGCTCTGCCTATTTATTCTTTTGCTTGGGCACCAGCCCAGGAGGGCGTCAGCCGGATCTTGTTTTAATGCCTGTTTACCCCCCTCCCCCACCTTCCATGGCTAAGGACCAGTCTGGAGGAGTGAGGCTGGGAAAGTCTGCGTTGGAGGCGACAAAGAGGGGACAGGCCCATCATTTGTACCTGATTTCTATTTTTCCTGCTGTTAATACCTCACTTGACACCCACTCCTGCCCACCCCCTCCCACCACCCTAACCAGGGTTCTGCCAAGTAGTTGGCATATCAGGCAGGATCTAAACAGGAAATCAGAAATCAGTTCAAGTACCCAGTGGAGGGAATGTAATGCTGGGGCTTGGTCACATAGACACTGGAGGAGTCAAGAGTCAAAAAGGGTAGGAAAGCAGCTTAGAAAGTGTTGTGGTTGTTTAGTTGCCCACTAAACAACTAAACAACTAAAAGAGTGGCCAACTCTTTTGCCACCCCATGCACTGTAGCCTGCCAGGCTCCTCTGTCCACTGGGATTCTCCAGGCGAGAATACTGGAGTGGGTTGCCATGCCCTCCTCCAGGGGATCTTCCCAATTCAGGGGTCAAACCTATATCTCTTATTTCTCCTGCATTGGCAGGTATATCCTTTACCACCGAGCCACCTAGGAAGCCCAACTTAGAAATTAGCAGCATCCAGAAGCCATGGTCAGCTCTGAGGCTGGAGGGATGAGTCGGGGGAGAAAGGAGAGGGTGTGTGTTGGCAGAGCCTGGAAGCTGCAGCCACCAGGACAGCTGGAACGAGAGCGAGACCACAGCTAGAGCCAGAGCTAGGCCGGAGCTGACCCCTGGCAGGGAGAGAGGGGCCCAGACCCCACAGCGTCTTTCCTTACCCTGTGCTCCCAGCCTGGGATATGAAACCCCGCTGACAAGGAGTCTGGAGAAGGCAGATGGAAAACCGGGGCAAGGACTGAGGCTAACAGGCCCAAGACCAACCCAACGGGATTGCCAGACTGCACCTGCTGCGAGGCCACTGAGCCAAAACCCCACGGCTAGTTGGGGGTTGGACCCAGGCCTCTGTTTACTGCCACAAGGCTGGGACCTCCCCATCGCGGGCCTTTCCCTGGACCGGACATAGCAGGCCTCTGGCCCTGGCCCGCTTCTTTAGGACCAAGAACTGCCTTGAAGGCAGATGGTGGAGGAGAAAGGGTTGACTGTGGTGATAGAGGACTCACCGAGCTTCTCGTTCTGGGCTCTGGCCACATAACTCCCTGCAGGAGAGTCAAGGCCATCCGCTCACCAAGCCATTTCCTCCTCTGAGCCCCAGTCAAGGCTGCATCTCCCAGCCTCCCTTGCGCCCAAGCAGGGCCCACGTGACCAGAACCAGCCAATGGCGTGTGAGCAGGAGCCTTCCGCGTCTCCTCCAATCCAAAGCGTTTAGAAGCAGGTGTGACGTTCTGTGTTCTTGTTTCTCTGCCACAGTTACCCGGAAGCTGGGGCGTATTGAACACGACACCTCAAGACAGAAGCAGCCTTGATTCCCGTCCAGAGGATCACACAACCTACAGTGGAATGTGTGTGTGAGGAAAATCTTTATTGCATTAAGATACTGAGATTTGTGACTACTGAGAACACGCTGTATAGTACAGGGAACTCTACTTACATAAAGCTCTGTGGTGACCCCACTGGGAAGGAAGTCCCGAAGGGAGGGGATATGTGTATATCTATGGCTGATTCCTTTTGCTGTACAGTCGAAACTAACCCAACATTGTAAAGCAACTGTACTCCAATCAAAATTAATTTAAAAAAAGATACTGAGATTTTAAAGGGTTTTCTGATTTTTTTAACCACGGCATAGTTGACATTACCTTAATATAGTTGCCGTATGCTATAATAGGCCCTCCCACCATATCAGCTCCCCTCTTATGTGCTTCTGTATCCACCAGGGCAGCCCTGGTTGCATTTCTGTGGTCCTCGCTGAGACTGTGATCTCCACGGAGGCCAGGAACTGCTTTAGTACCATGGCATTATCCCTAAGCTAGCAGAGTGGCTGACACCAAGGGGGAAAGTAGCTGTTGACTAAATCGATGAGTGAATAAAAAATAAATAAATAAAAGCAAGGCCGGAACTAGAACTTGGCATTTACCGGAGCACTAGAAGGAAAACACTCAATCCAAGGGAGGCAGAATATAGCTCAGGAGAAGCTTGATGGATTAGACAAACTTAGGACAGATGAAATACAAGGCAAGGCTTTCAGAAGTTAAGCACAAACCCCTCTGGTCCAGAAGGAGGCGAGGAGAAGACCTAAGGGGACCCAGGGTCATAGGGACCATGAACCTGATAATATCCTCAGGGAGGGGCAGCCTCCACCACTGGGACAGGGCCCAGGAGGGAGGAAGCCGCACATGCAAGACATGGTGCGATCATCCCACTGCACTTGGCCTTCTCTTGGAGTCTTATTTTAGCTGTCACATTTAAGAAGGATTTGGAGGTTTTGGAGGGGAGCCAGAGCCAATAGGAGAAATGATGAAAAGTTGGGAAAAAAATAGAACTTGTAGAAAAAGCCGAGGGGGTGGGTGGGAGTTAAACGGGGCTGGGGGAGGCAGGCAGAGGCTAATGAGCACCTCTCTAACTCAGGGGGACAGAACGAGGGGATCTGGGTTCCTATAGCAGCAAGAAAGACCCACGTTAGACTCCAGGCAGTGAATCTCCATTTAAAGGGAGTGATAAGTTGAAGGAGGTGATTGGGCCTCTGGTGATGTCAGCACCTCCCTTGGCTGTCCCTCTTCTCAGGACACCTCAGTGGGCCCCTCCCTGGTCCCATAAAGGGCCGGACACAAAGCGCGCCTGGGAAATGTGAGGCCCTAGAGGTGTCGGAAGATGAAAGAGGTCTGATGATGCCGCTGGTGTCACATGACAAGAAAGGAGAAGACCCTGACCGGTGTCTGCCTGCTCTGGTTTATGTGAGTCTGGGGCAAGGGGCTGGACAAGATGACCTCTGTGGGTTTGGAAACTCCTCACACGACCTGAAGACAAGCATTGTGTGAGTAATTTGATATTTGACACGTTCCCCCTCAGTTTTATCCTGTATGGTTATATCCCTAGGAAACGTCTTAACGTCTGTTGGAGCAGATGACACGTTCTAACCGTAGCCCTGGGACAGGCTTTAGAGAAGGGGTCATGGAGAACTAAGGAAGGCTATGTATCCCTGGATGTCAGGACTGGAAGGATGCTGGGTAGAGCTGGGGGCTTTCAAATATGATTTTCCTGCAAGAGAAAATGGATCCAGTCCCCCTAGCTGAAGGACTTCTGTTCTTCACTAGCCTACATCAAGATCTGGGCAGGAGATGCGAAGTCCCTGGGCCAGAGATGCACCTCACCTGTAGGATCTTTGCTCCATCCTGCTCTGGGCGCTGCCCTGAGGCACAGCCAGGTGGCCGCCTCTTTCTTTCTCTCCACAAGGGGGCAGTCTATGGGCTTCCTCTTGATTATCTGGTGATTTTAAGCCAAATCACAGCACCTACTTGGGTCTATGGAGGCCAAAAAGGCTGATATAGCACAGTCCCATCAGCTGACTTGCATCTAGGGATAGTTATTGGTCTTATCGGGCTCCTCAATCCCACCTGACCCCTACCATCTTTCTCCCACCTGAATGCTGCAGCCACCACTGCACCTGGCCACTAGAGGGCACCACGCCATCACCACCACCCTAGAAATCCCACCCTCTCCTTTTCCCCCCTTCCTTATAGCACAGGAGGGTTCATATTGGCACAGCTAGGAAATCTCAGGGTAATCTAGGGAGCTTAAATCAAAAGGCATAAAATCTGAAGGATAGACAAAAATGCGTGCCCAGCCCTGTGCCAGATGCCAGGGATTAAAAAGTGAATGAGACCCACACCTGTCCAATCAATTCCCAGTCCTAAATGGGAAACAAGGCAACAAGTAATTCCTATGCAGAGCAGTGAGCCTAGGGAGTTAGAGAAATGTGCCCATTGAAAGAACACCCGAGAGGGACCGCTGCTCCCCAACTGTGGCAGGGGGCTCAGGGAAGATTCCTGAAGGAGCCGAGTCTTGAAAGGTGAGCAGGAAGTAGGAGGTGGAGGAAAGGGCATCCCAGGCAGTGGGAACAGCATGAGCAGAGGCTCAGAGGCTGACCGTTTTCACTGGAATGGGGGGTGATCAGAGCTATGCCATAGTCTGGGCAGCAGGCTCTGCTCCTTTCCTTGTCAGTCAGAGGAAACCCCAATTGTTATACCAAGAGCTCAATGGGGTACCCAGACTCTTTTGTAGACCGACCCTCCCTGCTTCTCCTCTTCCTCCCTTCTGTGGGGGGTGGGCACCATTCTGTCCTCAGGTCCTCAGGATTCTGACCTCCTGGTTTAGGTGTTGTTATCATTTTCAGTTTGCTGACGAGGAAGCCAGGGCTCCCTGAGATGGAGGACCCTGCTCTTGTTTGACAGCTAGTGAGGGACAAGGCAAAACTCTCATCCAGGCTCTCTGACCCCAGGGTCTATGGTCTGTGCTGGCCAGGAGAAGGGACAGCGCCAAAGGTTCTCTCTCCACGCTGGCCTATAAAGCTGGTCATCTGTAAGCAGATTTTTTTTTTAATGGAGGTTTTTATGGTAAATGGTTCTGAAAACTGTTTTGTTTTGTTTTTTAAGTTAATTTATTCATCTTAATTGAAGGATAATTACTTTACAATATTGTGGTGGTTTTTGCCAAACATCAACATGAATCAGCCACAGATGCACATGTTCCCCTCATCCTGAACCCCCCTCCCACCTCCCTCCCCACCCCATTCCTCTGGGTTTTCCCAGCTCACCGGCTTTGAGTGTCCTGCTTCATGCATCGAACTTGCACAGGTCATCTATTTTACATAAGGTAATATACATGTTTCAATGTTAATCTCTCAAATCATCCCACCCTTGCCTTCTCCCGCAGAGTCCAAAAGTCTGTTCTTTACATCTGTGTCTCTTTTGCTGCCTTGCATATAGTATCATCGTTACCATCTTTCTAAATTCCATATATTTCCGTTAATATACAGTATTGGTGTTTCTCTTTCTGACTTACTTCACTCTTATAATAGGCTCCAGTTTCATCCACCTCATTAGAACTGACTCAAATGCATTCCTTTTTATAGCCAAGTAATACTCCATTGTGTATGTGTACCACAGCTTTCTTATCCATTCATCTGCCAATGGACATCCAGGTTGCTCCCATGTCCTGGCTATTATAAACAGTATTGCAATGAACCTTGGGGTACATGTGTCTCTTTCATTTCTGGTTTCTTCAGTGTGTATGCTCAGCAGTGGGATTGCTGGGTTGTATGGCAGTTCTATTTCCAGTTTTTTAAGGAATCTCTACACTGTTCTCCATAGTGGCTGTACCAGTTTGTGTTCCCACCAACAGTGTAAGAGGGTTCCCTTTTCTCCATACTCTCTCCAGCATTTATTGTTTGTAGACTTTTTGATGGTGGCAATTCTGACTGGCGTGAGATGATACCTCATTGTGGTTTTGATTTGCATTTCTCTAATAATGAGTGATGTTGAGCATCTTGTCATGTGTTTATTAGCCGTTTATATGTATTCTTTGGAGAAACGTCTGTTTATTTCTTTTGCCCACTTTTTGATTGGGTTGTTTGTTTTTCTGGTATTGAGCTACATGAGCTGCTTGTATATTTTGGAGATTCACTCTTTGTCAGTCGTTTCATTTCCTGTTATTTTCTCCCGTTCTGAACGCTGCCTTTCCACCTTGCTTAGCGTTTCCTTCATTGTGCAAAAGCTTTTACGTTTAATTAGGTCCCATTTGTTTATTTTTGCTTTTGTTTCCGTTACTATGGGAGGTGGGTCATAGAGGATCTTGCTATGATTTATGTCAGAGAGTGTTCTAGGTTTTCCTCTAAGAGTTTTAAAACTGGTCAGCCACATGTGAAAAAATGAAACTAGAACACTTTCCAACACCATCCACAAAAATAAACTCAAAATGGATTAAAGATTTAAATGTAAGACCAGAAACTGTAAACCGTTTTATTTACTAGTTACGCTGGATCTTCACTGCTGTGAGAGGTTCTCTCTAGTTGTGGCAAGTGGGGGCTGCTCTCTAGCTGCGGTGCAGGGTCTTCTTACTGCAGTGGCTTCTCTGGCTGCTGAGCACGGGCTCTAGGGCGCGGGTTTCAGTAGCTGTGGCACGAGGCCTCGGTAGTTGTGTCCCCAGGATCTAGAGCTCAGACTCAATAGTTGGGTGCACAGGCTTAGCTGCTCCACCGTGTGTGGGATCTTCCCAACCCAGAGATCCAACCCGTGTCTTCTGCATTGGTGGGTGGACTCTACCGCTGAGCCAACAGGGAAGCCCTAAATGGAGTTTTCAGATTACAAAAGTAATGCACACTCTTTTATAAATCAAACAATATAGAAACCCATAATATTGACAGTAAAAAAGGCCCTCCTAATCTCTTCTCTCCTTCCCCAAAATAACTACTACCTGGGGTCTATTTTCTTGTAGACTTTCCCATGAGTTTGCAAATGTATGTTATTGTATGTTTTTAACAGAATTAAGTTTCTGCAGTTTGCTTTCTTCACTTGACAGTCAACCCTGGACAATTTTTTATACCCATGCACGCTGCTCTATAAAAGAGTGGGTGGGGTGGGGGACCCCCACTTAGTGCTGCGGAAGCCAGGCTCAGGGCAGGTTAGTTGCCCCTGGGTACACAGCCCACAAGGGACAGGCTTGCCGGCCCCCCAGGATCCAGGCATCCAGTGGGGACTTGCCCACAGCTACACCCGCCCACTCATCACTTTTCTCCCAGCAGCCTTGGCACCATCATCAGCTGCTGGGAATTTTTAGGAATGGATTTCTGTGTCGTTTGTAATAGATCAGGAATATCCCAGCAAGACAGATTGCCTGAGACTTTTGGGTGGTTTTGTGTGTGTGTGTGTGTGTGTGTGTGTGAGCTGATAAACTCCTGTCAGTTGAAAATCAAGACTCATCCCTCTTGCAGGTTGATGATTCCTTCTTTCAGGAAGGCAGCTTCCGGCTAGGGGTGGAGGGCTGGGGTGTAGGGAGTGTGGGTGGTTGGGGCAGAATGCAGCAGGGCCGACCTGCTCACCCAGCAGCCTCCTGAAATAGCCCTACACCGGACTGGGGAAGGTGGGTGCCATGGGAATTCAACTACGGAGCATCCCTTTGCCTCTCGCTACTCAATGTGTGCTCCCAGCATCACCCGGGAGCTGGTTAGAAATGCAGAATCCCGGGCCCCACCAGAGACCTGCTGATTCAGAATATGCATTTTAACAAGATCCCCAGAGGACCCCTGTGCAGAGCACAGTATGAGTAGCACAGTTTTGGCAGCCTTCCGGAGCCTGTGAAGCCAGCCCGTGGCTTCTTTTCTAGATGTTTAGCTGATGTGCTCAGTATTAGAAACTTAATAAGAGCTAGCAATTACAGGGACATGTCTATGTTCCAGGCAGCACTGCGAGTGTTTTACTTGTATTAACTCATTTAATCCTCACAAGGACACTGCAGTGAGGTGCCATGACTGTACTGATCTTACAGTGGAAGGAACGGAGGTGCAGAGAAGCTTCCTAACTTGCCTGAGCACACACACGAACATGTGGGGGAGCTGGGATGCCACGCCTGGCCCCTAAGATCTCAACCACTACATGCCACTGCCTGTAGGAAGAGGAGCTGGTCTGACACCACAGAGCTGTTCTGACAGGCACCTCCTGAGCAGCATTTCCCAGCACTGGCCAATACGTCTTGTTCTGTCCCTTTCTGCCTTCTGCCGCCCCATATACTGACCACCTAAGGGAAGCCAGAAGGCTCAGCACTGGTGTCATCGCTGCCTTCACAGCGACGCTGGGACCAAGAAGTAGTGACCCCACACTACATTCGCAGAACGCGCCATCATCCATTATCTCCCTTCATCCTCCCAAGGACCAAGTGAGATGAGGCAGGCGTCATTTTCTCCATCAGACAAGTGGGCCAAGGAGGTCAGAGACGCCAAGTGACTTAGCCAAGGTCATACAGAGCTAAGCCGCAGCTGGGCCTGCTGGCTGGCTGAATGTGTTCCTTTCATCTCCCCAGGCCGCCCGCTTTTCTAGAAGACTCCGCCCCAGTCTCCCCACCCCAAAGGCAGCCCACATCTCCTCTCTGTGCTTCCGCAGCTCTGTGGGGAAACCTGGTCCCTGGTGGAGCCTCAGCCTCCCTCCCAGGCTGCCTCCTGCCTGAAGCAATTATAAATCACGGCGTTTTCCCTTCATTCAGACCTGATGTTTAATTCATCGCTATTCCGGCTGCTTTAATGCAGAACATTTATTCAGCAGAATAGCTTTGTTTTGCCTCCCAAGCTTTATTCTGTTTAGAATACCATTTCCATTGCCGGGAGTGGGGGGCTTGCTATTAGCCAGCTTCCAAGAGGCCCCTCCTCCCATTCCTCAAGAAGGCCCAGCTCTGCCTTCTCTGGGGACCCAACCCAAGGCCATGAGTCAGCTTCTGCTCCTGATGAGGGGTCCAGATGTTTCTCTCCTTGGTCCAAGCACCTGACATTTTCCATTTGTTCACTCTCCCTCTCCCCCAGACCATGTGCCTGGTGTAAGGAGCAGCCTGGCTCCTCGTTTACTGGCTCCCAAACCCCACAGCCGGGTAACTTAGTCCCTGAGGTTTGGACCTGCCTCAGGCCCAGGGCACGGGAACTTACAAGGTCCTGGGCAGGCAGCGTGGCTGTCATGTCACACCCTTGAAGTTCCGGACTCATGCCATTGACCACATCTTCAACTTCCCCCAGTCTAGATAAGTCTAGAACTCTGAGATCCTGGCCTTTGATGCTTATAGGACCCACCTTCTTGATATACCTCCTGATGATCATTTCAATCAACCTGGGTATCAACACATTTAAAGTCGAGAAAATGGCAAAGACAGCTTAGTGTCTACAAAATATCCATTTCTTCCCTCTTTCATAGCAACAAATCCCTTAGCTGAGCACAGGGCTTGAAACTCAGCTTATGTATAAAACTACATTGCCATCCTTCCTGTAGTCAGCTATGTCCATATGACTAGATTCTGGCCAATGAAACCTAAGTGGAAGTGTTATGTGGGACTTCTGTGAAGCCTTCCTTAAAAGAAGGCACAGTTTTCTTAATTTCTTTTCTCTTACTTGCTAGTTGGAATATGGATGCAAAGGCTGGGGCTCCTGCTGGCATCTTAGACCATGAGTTAGCAGTCACATGCCAAGTATAGTTAGTGTTAGTCAACTCAGTCGTGTCCAACTCTTCGAGACCCCATGGACTGCAGCCCACCAGGCTCCTCTGTCCATGGAATTCTCCAGGCAAGAATACTGGAGTGGGAGCTATTCCCTTCTCCAGAGAATCATCCTGACCCACAGATCAAACCCGGGTCTCCTGCATTGCAGGTGTACTCTTTACTGTCTGAGACACCAGAGAGGGACCCAAAGTGGAAGGACCCCAGGTCCCTGACACTGAAGATCCACCTTGTGTCCTTGGTTCATCTTTGAATTTTTTCTGCAACAGCAGTAAGAGTCTGTCTTATTTTAGCTACCATTATTTTGTATCTTTCAGATATAGATAGTTGAATTGATTCCTCATTAATGAAGATGCAGCCATTTGATATGTGTGATGGGACCTGCTTAACTGCCAGGCCCAGTGCCTGAACCAGTTTCTGATACAATACCAGTGGATGTGATGTCTGATAGGATTGAAGAACAGGAGGGAGATAGTGGAAGAGAAAAGAGTCTGGGACACAGAATGAAAAGTATGTGAATACAATTCAATCTGCTCACTTTACAGATGAGAAGACTGAGTTTCAAGGAGTATGAATCATTAGTCCACAGTCACAGACTCCATCTACCCCTCCACTACCACTTAGAGACGCTTGGAAACATCAGAGAAAAACTGACATGCTTTCCGACTCTGCCATGGGCTGGGTCTGCTCGGGCGAAGCTCTGTTCTTTTTCTCTTGTGAGGTGCATTTATTTATAAGATACCCGTCTTCCCCTTATTATCACACAAAGCAGATGCAGGGGAAAGAATCGATCCTTCTTGGGTTGAAGCTGCCTGGTAGGAAGTGAGTTGCCTCCACCTGCCTGGAGGTGGAGGAAACTGCCTGGAGGAAGGCAGTTTCTATTTTCCCATACCGAGCTTCCGAGTCTGTCTGCAGAGGCTGACCGTAAAGCATAGGCTGGGAGAACAGGCTGTTCTGGTTTGAATCCTGGCTGTACCACTTAGTGACAGCACGAACTTGGGACAATTGTTTAACCTCTCTGTACCTCAGCTCCTTCACCTAGAAAAGGAGGTTAGTTTGTATCTGCCTCATAAGGTTATACTGAAGATTGAGTTAGTCAGTAAGGACCCAGCGTAAGGGGTGGCTATTACTATTGTCCATGAATTGCCGATTAAGATCCCCCTGCAAGAGAGACCCTGACATGGTTGACATTTGCTCACTTTTCAAATTATCATATGCTCCTGGATGGTTCTCCGACAGCGGAGGGTGACTGTTAATAAAACAGTACTTAGAATGGTACCTGGCGAGTTTCATGATCACATGGCCAGTTAGTCCCAGAGCTAGCAATTGACCCTGGGCTTCCCAACTCTCCGCCCAGTGTCCTTCTCCCTAGAACATCTCCTGAGGCAGACTGGTGGACACATAGCAGAACTACATGGAGCATTTAATGAATGAATGAATCATGTCAGGAGGGAAGAGTTGCTCCAACACCACCACCTCTCTTTCTCTGGAGCCCCTCCTGAGCTCTGGCCCCTGCCCCAACAACGTAAGAACAGACACAGTGGGGAGGAAGGCTGACCCTTAGTGTGGACCCCCAGACCACGTCCCATCCCCACCACTCATGTGGGCCAGGGTCCCTCTCCTCCACCCACATGCCTGAAGGCTGTTTTCATTGTTCTCCCTGGAGTGATCTTCAGAGGTCCCAGGCCCTTCTCTGAGCCTCAGCCTCATTCTAGGAGTCATGGCCCGGGCCCCTGTCTCTGGGGCTCACTCTGCTCAGAGTCACCTATTCTGGCCTCAGCACTGACAACAGAATGACTGCTGTCAGAACCCTGTAGCCTGGTGCTGGCTTGCCCTGCTTTTGTGTGTTTGTCTGGCCACACTGGGTCTTGATTGCTGGGTGCAGGCTTTCTCTAGTTGTGGCGTGTGGGCTGTAGGTGAGTGAGCTCCGTAGTTGTGGCGGCTGGGCATAGTTGCTCTGCAGCCTGTGGGATCATCCCGGAACAGGGATTGAACTCGGGCTCCCGACAGTGGAAGTGCAAGGTCTTAACCACTGGACCACCGGAAAGTAGTCCTCTTTTTTTTTTTTTTTTTTTTACTGCAAAGGTGGCACCCTCCTTCCTCTCAAGGAGAAGAGGGGAATGACTTGATGCTCCTTTCCACAAAGCCCTCCCTGCAGGCCCAGCCGCCCCCCTCCAACATCTTCCTCGCCGGCCCTTCCCCCGCATTTCCTGAATGCTACCTGGCTCTTCAGTTCCTCCTTTAACTGTTCTTGTCTTAATTCCATCCCCTGCAATTGGAGCCTGAATAATGAGTTATTTTACGGGAAGATGGATCTGGGTATTAGGGCACCGTTTAGTTTGCCATTACAACAGCCAATTTTGGTTACATGCTCAGCTGTGAAGGGGGAAATGGGCCAGGTGGCTGGAGCTTTCTAAAGCCGGGTGCTCGTGGGTGGGCGGAGGGGGTGCAGAACCAAGGGGCAGAGGAGGCGGGAGGGCAGAGGGCATGGAAATCTGTCCTGTTTTCACCCACAGTCTTTATTCTTAGACTGTGACATGGGGAAGAAACTGCAGGACTGAAAAGGAATGGAACCCTTTCGGGAAGGGCAGGAAAGATCAGGGTTTTGAGGCTGCAGAGGCCAGGAGTGGAAAGGTATTTGTTAAAAAACTGAGTGAAGGACCCCCCCCCCCCACCACCTCCCCAAATTAAAGGACTTTTCAGACTCATCAATATTTCAAGGCAACAGAGGGGCTGAATATGCCTTCCCTCCATGGCTCATACTAGACCCAGTGGAGGGCTTATGGTTCCTTCCCCACTGGGTCTCCAAGTCTGACAGGGGAGATGCAGTGCCTGCCCTCAGGGAGCTCCTAGTCTGACAGAGGAGGGAGGTTCTCTCTCATGTCACCTGCACAGGGGGCCCTTCCCCACCTCCCACCTGTCTCTCAGTGTCCCGTCATCCTCTTTATTCCCTCACGTCACTTCTCACAACCAAGCAGTCCTCTTTTATTTTGACTCACTTGCCTGTCTCTTCCTCAACTAGAACAAAGCCTCCCTGAGGGCAGCGATCTTGTCTACCCTGCTCACCTGTTTCCCTAGTGCCAAAAACAGTGCCTGAACTTCATGGTGCTCGATAAATACTTGCCAAGTGAATGAATGAGCCCCAGGGAAGGCCTGGTTCAGGGGGCTGGCCGTGGGAGACAAGATGTGGTCCTAACACTCCTGCACCCCTGGAACCCCTCCTGAAGGCGATAGACCCTCGCCCCGGGGGAACTGCACACACATCCTCATCAACGGTCTAAAAATAACCTCGGGGCATTCACGGAGAGTCCTGCGGGAGCTGCAGTCCTCCTTGGAAGCAGGATAAACAGAGCCCCCAGCACTGAGTGTGGAGTCCGCAGACTTGAGGTCTGCCCTTTGGAGAAGTCACCACAGGTCTCTGAAGTTCAAGGTTCGCTCCTTCACTGAGCATCCGGCGCGGTGGTGTGTGATAACGCTGCCCCTGCACAGGCTTGTGTGGGCACTGTTACTAGTGGCATCATTCATCAGCATGGTGGCATCTCAGGATCTGTCTGTGTGAGACCAGTGAGCCCACGGGCACTGAGAGGAACCAAGTGAAGGTTACCCCATCAGGAGGCTCAGCTCAGCCAGAACTGAACAAAGCGATCTCTCCAACTCTGGGCACAGAGGGGCCATCCTCTGAGCCTCCGAGGACCTCAAATATCCCAGTGACCAGTGTGCTTCCAGTCTGGTCCATCTGGTAGATAACCAGAAGACCAGGGCTTGATTTGCCTGAAGCGTTTGGGTACCAATAGCAACAGAAGTTGAACAGGCTTTAGCTACATTACCAAAGCTATTAAAGTTAAAAACCACTAAACAACCACAGCTTGCTTCCCATCATCCACCCCACAGGCATCCAAAACAAAACCAACAAGAATGTGTTAGAAGAAAGCAGACACTGAGATTCATTAATACCTTGTGTTTGCCCTGAGCTTTAAAAGCCAGCCCCCGAGCACTGCGAATAAGCACCCACCAGGCACTGCTGAACAACTCAGTGGCCTCTCCCAGGGCACCCTCAACTCCTCCACCCTAGAAATCTCAAGGGCTGAGGTTTGTTTCGAAGACCATTATCAGAGGAGTTTCTGAGCATAGCTGTGACCTAGGGGAAGGATGGGTGGGGGATACCTTTGACGTGAGTGGTCCATGGGTCAGAGTTGAAGACTGCAGGGGCAGGCAGAACTTTCAGAGAGGGGGTCGTACAGTGGGAACTTAGATCTGGGGATGAGGGAGATCCTCTGTGTGGGAGCGGAGGCACTGACTGTGAATCCCGGGGGCAGAAGTAAGCCAACAGCATCGGTCTGCAAATAGCCCTCATCCTGCAATTGTTGGAGGGCTCTACAAACAGAGGGAGGTTCTGCAAACAGCACAAGTGCGGCAAGTGTGTCAAATAGCTTTGGACTCTCTGAACAGCAGCTTGCTCTTACACAGAGAAGGATGCAGTCATCAGGGAGCTGGTGAGCAGACGGTCACAGGATTCATACCCCAGGATTAAAGTCACAGACAAAAAGACCATCTGCCCGTGCCCACAGGAGACAGATCGGGGGTCGTGTCAGTGTCCCAGGGGTGCTGTCATAAACAGGATGGTCCGAAGACCCAAGCCACCCATCTCTCTCTGCAGGACACTCATTGCCCTCACCTTGGAACAATCGGATGGGGGGCAATTTTCCAATCCTTCTCCACAGTTTCACCTTGGTCCACAGAGTAACACAACTCCTCGCTGGGAATCTCTGGATGTTTGCAGGCTTGGACCATACATTTAATAATGTATGGTCATAACAGAGGGAGGTTGAGCTCCTTGCAGAAGGCAGAGCCTGGTGGCGATCACATCATGCGGCATTGTTGAGTCCTTCTGGTTTACAGTCCATTTGGACATCCATTATTTATAGCAGCAGAGTGGCTGTGAACAAGCTGAGACTCAATTAAGATAACGTCTTCCCACACAGAAGCAGTGGTTAATGCTGAGGAGTTACTCCAACTCACCCTCTACACTGCACAGAGCCAGAGATGCAAGAGACCAAGAGAGACTCAGAGACAGAGATGGGAGCAGAGAACAGAAAGACAGGAAGAGAAAGAGGGCAGCGGACACATGCTGAGCCAAGAGTGGGCACCTCTCCCCCCAGCCCATGTCAGCCCTCATCCTCCGGCCTCCACACTGAAACCCCTGCTCCCTGTCCTGGAGGAGAGAGTGGGTTTCCTGGAGTTGACTCCCCGCAAGTCCACTGTTGCCCTCTCCTCCTTCCCTTGAACTGTCCGTTTGACAGTTGGCTTTTCCAGCACGTGGGAGAATTTGATTTGTCCCCTGAGAACTGTGACGCATCTCCTGCAGGGAGAGGGGATGCCAATACCACCTGCTGTGCCTGTCTGCCTGGAGTTTCTGAGCTAGAAGACAGGGGAGGCGGGTGGGAAGTGAGGCCAGCAGGGGTCCTGGGAAAGAATGGCTGGCGGGAAAGGGGAGGAGGGGCTGGGGGCCAGGGTGGAGAGAAAGTAGGTGGCCCACTTACTCTTAGTAGCGGCGGTGGGGGAAGGGGGAGAGGGAGAGGGAAGAAAAGGGAGGGAGTAAGGGGGCTGATGTGAGCAACCTGCAAGGGAGGCAGGTAAGAGGGCCCAGGCAGACAGGTGGGGAGGGGAGAAGCAGGGCGGGGCCTCCCCAGGCTGCATTTCAGAGCAGGATGGGCAATGAAAGCCCAGCATGGGCAATGACGGCACTTCGTTGAGAAGCCGCCAAGGGCACACAGAGTTGAGCACGCTGAGGGCAACGGCAGCCAAGTTCCCTGAAAGTCCTGGGCCCCACATGCCCGCTCGGCTCACGGATGAGGACAGAGGCCTGGCTGAGCACTTGGGGCAGCAGCTCTGCCGGTGGCAGGGGCCGCTACAACTGCCAGAGGATCCAGACCTGGGGGCTGGAAAGGAGTCTTCTGCGGGGCCTGCGTCCTGCTCAAGGGGGCAGCCCGAGGCCCCGTCTGCTGCCGTGGGTGCGGACGCTGAGGCATCTCCTTCCAGCTCACCCCTCCTGCTGTGCATTTCTGGGGGTTCCGGAGGGGCAGTCCTCCAGGATGCCCTGCAGAGTCCCGCTGAGTCTTGGTCACAGTCACCCTCCTCCTGATGCTCAGACTGTGCCCCCTTCCCATCACCAGCACCATTTCTTAGTTTGTAAGCTTAGGACTTCCCTGGTGGTCCAGTGGTTGAAAATCCACCTGCCAATACAGGGGACTCGGGTTCGATCCCTGGTCCAGGAAGATTCCACAGGCTGAGGGGCCACTAAGCCAGTGCACCCTGGAGCCCGTGCTCCACAACAAGAAAAGCCACCACAATGAGAAACCTGCTCACCACAACTAGAGAGGGGCCCCCGCTCACTGCAACTAGAGAAAAGCCTGCGGACAGCAACGAAGACCCAGAGCAGCCATAAATGAGGAAATAAAATGTAATTTGTAAGCCTAAGGGCAGTTGTTGTATGTCACTGACTGCTGTGCATGCCCATGTGGACACCCACCCCCCGACCCACACCCACACACACAAAACACACACACAATCAACAAGACTCCAGACCTACTCCAGGGAGTGCCGTGTCAGTCGGGGTGTTTGCAAATCAACTCTGGGTAGTTTAATCAGAACAAGACATCAGGACTTTGTGGGAGCCAGACTGACGTCAGAAATGATGCCCACACGTTGGCTCTTCTCCCACCAAGACCCCATGGCTGTTCGGTCAGGCACACGTTCACAGCTCCCAGTGCTGGGGTGCAGGGTCCTGGACCTCCACCACTGGCCCCCGGAAGCCAGACACCTCCACCATGGCTCTGACCAGGAAACAGACACTTGCCTGGCACCTGCGCCTGCACACCTGTCTCAAGCCCAAGCCTCCTGCCAGGGAGTCCCTTTGGTAGAGTCCTGGTCTACCCCTGTGCCTCAGCTGTCATGGGGGCTGGGAGGAAAGCCTGGTTTCTCACTGCAAGAGCAAGACTCCCAGATGGGGAAATTTTCAAACAGGACAAGATCTGCGGATGACCAGGGAAGTCCCCTAGAGGCTCTGAGGGGTGGCTAAGTGCAGGAGTAGAGGGGGAGGAGCCTTAAGCAGAGGGACCACTCACTGAATTAATCCCCCACGTTTATTCCAGCACTCCATTTGGGGAAAGCCAAAGGGGTACAGCAGACATGCTTCCAGCACTCAGCAAGGTACAGCCCCGAAGATAGGATGGACACAACCCATCATCAGTTGCCATGGAAGCCATGGGAAGGTCCTGCTAAAGCACCTGTGATTAGACAGAGCTGGAGGAACCAGCAAGGATGAGGCGGCTGAATCCAGCAGAGTCCTGCTGGGAAGCAGGTGAGGTGTACCCCTGGTGTCTTCCCACCTGTAGGTCACGTGCCTGGGAGCTATCCAGTCGAGCTGGAGAAGGGCAGATGGATGGGAGCGGCAGGGGTGCCCCTTAACTGGGTGTGTTTGCTGATAAAAAGAAAAAAAAAAAAGGTACCCAGAGAACCGGCCCAGCAGGCACGGAGCAGGGCAGCCTGGCTGTGCACACATCACACTGTCGACCTGCTGTCAGGCTACTTCTGCCCATCGGCTGCCTGTGTTCCCTCCCCGCCCAGCTTGGAGCAGGCCCATAAAAGACAAGAACACTCCCCGCTGGATGCTCCAGAGGTGGAAGACACTTGTGCTGGATAGGGACCGGGGACTGGTGGGCACGGGACCCCTTGCCTTGCCCCAGGCAGACATTCACCCACCAGCCTTCACGCAGGTGGTAGGAGCTGTCATCTGCCCACCCTTTCACGTGTCCACCCTAGACCCTTCGCAACGCGTCAGCAGACATCTTCCTGGCATGAATTACTCCCCACTTCCTTTTATCTTTGTGGTTTCAGCTTTAGGGATCCGGGAGCAGCAGGCAGGTTCCCAGGCCTCATCGGGCCCGATGCATCTCTAACCAGACAGAAGTGTGCATCTGGATTTGTCGCCCGACAGGTACAGATGTAGGAGGCTCTCACCCATGAGACAGAATCGCTCCTGGGGACTGAGAGGCTCAGACGGCTCAGTCAGAGGCAGGCTGCATGCCTCAAATGGGGGGCAGAGTCTGCTGGTGGAACCCCCTGCAACAGACCAAGGTCAGCAGGCCCAGCACTTCATAAACTGAATTACGGCAGCCTCCGCCTGGGAGCGGAGAATTTCTAAGGAGGCATTTCTCATCATCTCCTCCCTATCACCAAGGAGTTCTTCCCAGCCAGTGCAGACAATGGGATGAACAAAATCTCAGAGACAGAACACCAGGGGTGAAAACCCAGCTCCACTCTCTGCGCGCTGAGTGACCTTGGGCCGCTCACTTACCTGCCCCAGGTCTCTGTTAAGTGTCTTGCGCAAGTGGGCCTGTTGGGAGCAGCCAGTGGACTCTGGGTGGCTGTCCAGTCTCCAGTGCTTCTGCTCCTACCTCTGTTAGGTGATGTCATGGAAGAAACCTGGCCTGTACGTGCTGTGTGGCATGGGGTAAATTACTGAAGCTCTCTGAGACCCAGTTAGTTGACTATCTAAAAAAGAGATGGTGACAGTACCTGCTTGGTCGTGCTGTTGAGGTGGTTAACACCTGCGAAGCCCCAGGACAGGCGGATGCCCCTAGCCCCTGCGAAAGGCTGCTGGTGGTCTTGTTGGTGGCGGTGGTACAGGAGTCCTGTAGCACCCACCTCTGAGAGTTAGAAGACGCCCACTTGTTCATCTGCCTCTCCCATCAGCCTGGGAATTGGCCAGGGCCCTGGACTGTATCTGGCCTGTATCCTAGGGAGGGGGACACATTCCATGAACCCAGCTTTGATGCATCAGTGAAAGGGAGGCTGCCACATGAAGATACATGTCACACAGTGCTGAGTAGAGCTAGCAAGACCCCCAATGGCCTCCCGTCCACTGTGACTCCTCCTTTCTGAATCTCAGTTTTCCCATTTGTGATGTGGGGACAATTGGCTTAAATGATGTCTCTGAAGCACTCAGCACCTTCCCTGGCTCGTGGTGGGTGCTTAAAAAATGGTGGCTGGAAGTCATCCCATGAAGACTTGCTCAAGAACCTCCCACCTGTCCCTTCTGCTGCCTGCTCTAGTCCAGGCCAGTGTCCCAGGCTCCAACATGACCCCAGCTCACTGCCGACCCCCAAGAGTCCTAGTCAACTGGTTATTGGAAGATGACTGTGAAAAATGAATTCTCACAAGGAATTAATAGGTTCTACCTTTGCCAGGACCACCTGCATTTACAAGAAGTTTGGAGATGGCATTATTCACAAGGTAGCAGGCAGGTAAAGTACACGGTTACAGCAGTTAAGTAAGACAACAGGGAGTGATAGGAACCAGAGAGAAAGAGAGAGCACAGCACTCAAATTCAAAATCATGAAATGCTGGTTGACCAAACCAAGCACCTGGCTATGAGTCTCTTGATTTGCCACCCATGAGATAAAGGCGGCTGCACTGGTGGAATTCAGGCTGAGTTGAGGATAGAGCATGAATCGGGGAGGAGCATGTCCCCCTTCTGCCTTCAGACCAAACCAGGGCAGCTCTAAGTCTCCACAACCGGCGAAGAAAGCCTCTTCCCCGTTCTCTCTAAGGAAGCCCTAGAGTGGCCAATGCCCCACATGCTGCTGGAAAGGCCCGTGTCCTCAGTGGCCACTGCCCCACAGCCCAAGCTGGCGCCTACCTTGTCCTTTCCGCCTTTAGAAAGGTGGGGCCTAAATGTCAGCCGATGATATCAGAGTGCATGGCAGCAACCAGCTTCAACTGGAAGGAAGGAAGGAAAAGCCCCGCCAGCACTTACCAAGCCAGGCCAGAAGAGGAGCAGAGCCCTTCACGGCCACATGAATCCCTCGCCTGCCTGGCCCTGGGGAGGCAGCAGCTGGGCACAGGGAAGTGGCATGCTCAGGTGTGGGTCTCGCAGGCACTTCCCTCTCTGGGCACAGGCATGCCAGGCAGGGGCCTGGGCCCTCACCTCTGAGCCACCCAAAGCCCTGCAGTGCCTCCTCCTTCTGGACCGACCTGCTTCTGAGCTCCCTGGAGGCCCCGAGATGGTGGAGGTGAGCCCTGCGGGGCCAGCACAGCCTGGGCAAGTTCCCAGGAAACGTTCCTGACAGTGCACGCACTTCTCCATCCGGCCTTCTTGAAGGGGGCTGCTCACTGGGCACTATCTCCTCCCCGGGATGTACTGGGACTGTCTCCACAGCCTGATCAGCTCAGTCCTCAGACTCACGGTGAGCTGTGGTCTGGATTTGCTTTCCTATTCCTTTCAACCCTCTGGAGGAGGGAAGGGCCCTTGGCCTCTGAATGAGGGTAGTACTGGGTTGTTTTTGAAAGGCTCTAGCTGGAATTGCCACCATCTTTCTTTGCTCCAGCATCCACATCAGCTGGGTCAGTGAGTCCAGCTGGCAGTCCCTCCTGGCCACTCTGAGGGCCTCTGATGCTGGTTTTCCTAACACCTGCAGCTTCTTCTCCAAGACATCACGTGCTTATCACAGACACCAGCCCCATCAACTCCCCCCCTCCAACACCCAGGTCCCCTTAACCCCAACCTAGGTCCCTTGGGGCTCCTTTGATATGGAACCAAATCCAAAGGCAGGCTGTCCCAGAGGGCACCAGGCTGGGAGTCAGAGTTCAGAATGCCTGGGCTTTAGCTGTGCACACATCATGTGGCTTCTCTGAGCCTCATTCTCAGTAAATTCATCCTTTATGTCCTGACTGGTGGTGAGACCTGAGATTTCTAAATACTGTTTTTATGAGCTGAGTGGACTTGGCCACAGACATACACACACGCAAAGCCCCCAGGAAGCTGGGCACAGCTTTGCTGGGTCAACACAGAGTCACTGGCCAACTACACTCAAAAAGGGTTGGGGGATGAAAGGTGCTGGGGAAGGAGTGCAGCTGGAGATGAAGGTGGGCAGACAGCCAGAACTGCCTCTGGCTGATAACCCATCCCCGTCTCCTGACAATACACCTCCCTACCAACCCATCCCCCACCTGATAACCCACCTCTCATCTGACAATACATCCCCTCAACAACTCATCCCCCACTACAATCCATCCCCCCACCAACCCCTTACTTGATAACCCATCCCTTACCTGATAGCCCTTCCCCTCACCTGACAACCTGATCCCTTAACCAAGGCTTTGTGGTTTGAGGGCCCCTGGCCCAGACTAGGCTAAGAGAACCTGCTGAGGGCAGGCTGGAGGGAGGGCAGAGGAAGTAGGCAGTGGGAGAGACTTAGAAAAAAACTCAAAGCAGGTAAGAACAGGAGTGAAGGATGCGGTCCACACAGGAGGAGAGTCTATGCTATGCTAAGTCACTTCAGTCGTGTCCAACTCTGTGCGACCCCATAGATGGCAGCCCACCAGGCTCCCCCGTCCCTGGGATTCTCCAGGCAAGAACACTGGAGTGGGTTGCCATTTCCTTCTCCAATGCATGAAAGTGAAAAGTGAAAGTGAAGTCGCTCAGTCGTATCCGACTCTTAGCGACCCCATGGACTGCAGCCAACCAGGCTCCTCTGTCCATGGGATTTTCCAGGCAAGAGTACTGGAGTGGGGTGCCATTGCCTTCTCCAGAGGAGAGTGTGAGCAGGGCCAAAGCTGGGCGCTCAGGTCTCTGCTTCCCCGCCGTTGCCTCCTTGGCTCCGGTCTCAACGAGACCCTCCCAGATCAGTGGATGCCATAGCAATGCCCATGACCTTGAGGCCGCACCTCCAGCTTAATCCACATCAGTGTCAGACTGAAGGCCTCACTGTCACTCAGGGATATTTTTAACCTGCCTGCCGGGCCCCGCTACCTGGTGTCTGTCTGGAAACTAGGCCACAGGAGCCATGGAGGAGGCAGGTTCTGACCCCTGCTCCAGCCTCGGAAGGCTCCCAGTGAGTGGGACGTGAGTGAGGGGACAGAAGGGGCTCGCTTGCCCAGCCAGAAAATTTGTGCCACCCACCAAGTGAGTGGAGCTTCCAGAAAGGGCTCCCCATGCCCATAGTAAGCGTAGGTTATTAGGCTGTATCTCCCACCCAGTCCTAACAAGCGGCCCCTCGACAAATGCCCCAGCTGTGTGCATCCTCCTGGTGTGCTGGTGGGGGGTGGGGGGCACAAGCCTGCACACTTGAGCACCATGTCCAAGGCTTTCACCCACACCACCTCCCCACCAGCTCCTTGTGCAGGGATGGTGGGTTCACTAAGGACTCAGACGGCCTAGGGCTCAGTGCAGACTCCACTGATCTCTGTGACCCCAAGTGACTGCATGTGAAACTTTCTGGCTCTTAGTTTTCTCATCTGTAAGATGGGCTTAACAACAACATGACTAGAAGGCTCAAGATGGTGCCTGGCACATTGTGAGCACTAAGTGTGTGCCAGATTGTATAGAAAAACTAATTAATTAGGAGGAGAGGCTCCAGACCGAGGCTGCGTGAGTTTAAATCCTGATGCTGCCACTCACTGGCTGAGTGTCATTGTGTGTGCGCACATACTCGGTTGTATCCGACTCTTTGTGACCCAGTGGACTGTGTAGCCCTCCAGGCTCCTCTGTCTATGGGATTTTATAGGCAAGAATATTGGAGTGAGTTGCCATTTCCCATCCCAGGGGATCTTTCCAACCCAGGGATTGAACCCGTGTCTCCTGCATTGGCAGGTGGACTCTACCACTGAGCCATCTGGGAAGCCCCAAGTGTCCTTGTCCCCATTACTTAGCCTCTCTGAGCCTCAGTTTCTTCCTCCCGAAGATGGGAAAAATCTCTCTACTTCACAGGATCATTGTGAAGATTAAATGAGCTAATATGTAAAGCTCTGAGAATGGTGTCTGGAACACAGCAGGTGTGCGGTTAGCGTTAGCGCTGATGATTAACGGCGATTCTGGGCAGATTATCCTCCAGCCGGGCTCCCCCTCTCCTTCCTGCCCCCGCACTCAGCTGGCACAGCTGCCCTCTGTTTGTTCTCTTTCCTTCTCTCTCAAGTTCTGTGCTTTTTTCAAATCCCACCTCCTCCAGGCTGCCTTCCCCAGCAACTCTGATTATGCACTGCTTCCCTTCTCCCATCCCCTAGGCCTGACCCCCCCACATTATTCCTCTGAGAAAATTTCATGTGCTAGTCTGAGGCAGGGGCTCAGCCGGACCCACCTCTCCTCCCCACCTCAGTGCACAGAGCCCAGCCTTGTGCGGGGGGAGCAGCAGCAAAGCCAGAGACTTAAGTCACTCGTCCTTGCCGAGTCTGCACCTGTCTGCTCCATGCAGGCATCTATTCCCAGAAGGGGGACAGTGTGTGCTAGGCCCCAGTACACACACGTGCATTCACACACATGCGCGCATGCACACACACACACACACACACACACACTATGCTTATGCCCTGGTTAAGGCAGAGTCAGGCTGTTTCCCCCAGAAGAATCCCCCATTCCCACTAATGGCAACCAAGATGCATTTTCCCCAAGCCCAGGCATTTTCTGGGTTTCTCGGTCCTCCCCACCCCTGAGAGATGGGGTGCACCTAGGAGGCCAGGTGGGGCTGTTGCTGGGAGACACCTGACCCCACAAAGGGGCACAAAGACAGGACACCCCAGGGCCCAGGGCCCAGCACGGGGGCGGGAGGTGATGGAGGGGCCGAGGCACACAGTCCCCCTCCTGGGCTGGGAAGGACGCCAGAATGTTACTGTTCTCTCTCCCCTGAAGGCCTGACAGACAGCAGGTCAGCCTTTCTGACCCTGATGCTGTTCATGCTTGCTGTCTGCAGGCCACACTCAGCCCCAGGCTCATCAGAGGGCTCTGCTGACCAGTCTCCCCCACCCCTCACAGGCCTGACTGGACTCCCAGGAGCTCCCTGTCCCCCCAGGACCTGTCACAATGGCGGGCTGTCCCCCCAGCCCCCCTTCCCTGCCTCCCCCAGTGACTGCCTCTTCTTCTGGGCTGCGTCCTGACTGAGGCAGTCTCACTCGTCCCACAGGAGCCTCCTTTGGTGGGTGGCCCCCTTTTTCCTGTGACCCAGGACAAGGAAAAGGGAAGAAGGGGGTTCAGCAGGGCGGGGGGGGGGAGTGTTTCCCTGAACTCATCATTCTCTCTGGGTGACAGAGGGCCGCTGTCATCCCCCGAGTGCTTAGCCCTCTCTAGCCTCCATGTCAGTCTGCCTCCAAATGAATGGGGATGGGAAGAGGTCACCCTGCAGTCACCTCGGGGGAACCTTGAGCCTGTCTGCTCAGCCCTCATGCTGCTGTCTTGCTCTGGTCTAAGAAGGTCTGAAAATGGTCCTTACACGCATCTATGAATCTATGAATGAGAACCAGAAGTTAACCCTCTCCACTCTGTAAATTATCCCCAAGGATAATACCTTCCCCAAAGGAGGTTTGCTTGACAGAGGGAGCCCAGGCCAGGGGAGAGGGGGATGAGAGAAGCCTATGAATTTAGCCAAGTGTTGCTCTGTGCACTCCAGCCACACACAAAGCTAAACTTGAGTCCTCTTCCCTAGACCACATGGGGTTATGCAGTAATACCAATAGGCATTTATAGAGCACATCACAGCTAAAGGATGCCTTCCACGCGCTGTATCAATTAGCTACCCTTCTGCTCTACAAGACAGCGGTGGAAGACTGTTTACTCCTCTTCCACGTGGGAGGGACCTGGGCCTCAGAGTGGCTGGTTCAAGTCTCAGCGTAGAAGAAGGATCCAATGTCTCTGGTGCCCTACCCAGATCTCCACCTGCCAGGCACCCGCCCCATGCTGCTGCGGTGTTGGCTGCTAATGACTCACACTGTGCCCTTGTCCAGAGGATTGTCCGTAGACGTTAGGAGCCTCTTCCCTGGGAGATAACGGCCAGGAGGTTAAGGCCTCCGCCACATGCCCCTCCCATGGGAACTGCCCTTGGTGATGACACTGGGCAGGGATGGAAAGCCAGCGTCTCGTCTTAAGGTGGGACAGCTCTGCATGCCATTCAGGTCCAGAGCTCCCGTGGTCAGGCCTTGGCTTAGTCTCACCTGAAGTGACTTCTTGGCCCAGATTCTGCTCCTCCTGTTCCCCTTACTCCCTCACAGCGTCTCCTGAGAGCACTCTCTCAGCAAATCACACACACTCAGGGATCCCAGTGAAGACCCCACTTCCGGGGAACCTGAAGGGCTGGAACACAGGGCTTCTGACCTGAAACCTGCATGTTCTTAAGACAGTTCTTGGGGCATCCTGGGGTGCTGTTGTGATGACAACCTAGCTTTCTGCCAGGGTGTCATCTCCCTCTCCTTCTCCCAGAGGAGAAGCAGGTTCTTAACCCCTTTCTAGGAACCTGAGCCCTGGCACCTCCCACAAGCCACAGCCTGCTCCCTCTCTCCCCTCCCTGTCCCCAAGCTGTGGCAGCCAACTCCGTGACTCCATCCATCCACGTTCTCCTGGGCCCCCAGATCACTGCCCAGTGCCCTGACTTGTTAAGCAGTGCAGATGGCAATTAACTGCATGATATGAAAATATCCAACCCTAATTATTTCAGGGATGAGGCCAGGGACCATAAATAAACGATGAGTCTTTCCAGCATCTCCTCAGCTGGCTCCTGCCTAGTGTGTGGAAGGCTGGGGGGTGGTGAGGGGGACCCTTCCCCACATGGAGTTCATCAGCATGGGGGTGGTGAGACAAGGGGTAATGCCCAGGGAGGGGGCATGAATTTACCAGGGGAAGGCAGGCCGCTCTTCTGGGCATAGAAATACACAACCATTAGGGCTACTGTCCTGGTCCTGTGAACAGGAAGCAAATGGTAGGTGGGCTCCCTGGATGCCCTCGAATGAATAATTGATTGTAGAATGCGATCTAGTGAACAAATTCCAGGAGGATTCCCAGTCACCTCCTTCGCCCACATCTGCCTCTCCTTTCCTGTCCCCTGCCAGGAGGAGGCGAGTTTTTCATTTTTCCCAAATGATTAATTTCCCTCTCTGCCTCGCCCGGAGGTGGGCTCCCTCGGGATATGCCCCTAGGGAGCCGTAGTCGGACACCAGGGAGGATAGGCCTAATGCTCAGATAGAGATCTGAGCTGCTCGGGGGCTACCCTTTGCTAAGAACAGTATGTCTTTTTCCAGCAACATATCACAACAAAGCCAGGAAGAAAAGGAAACAATTTGTATTCATGGATTCTTTTATGCGCCAGAGTGAATGCTGATGCACACATACACGAAGACACACATGGGGACACACACACACACACACACACACACACGCACACACACACACGAACAGATGGGGCTCCCACACTTTGAAAGCCTGAATACGAACATTGATATTTATGGAGGGAGAGCTATTTACTTCACAAGAGGATTTGCAACAGGGTTGCTTTAAACAGTAAGCAACCAAACCGCATTGAATAGAATTTGATTTACAAAAAATGTGACTTACCTGTACATTTTCAGAAGCCTGTGCACTGAAGGGGTGTGGATGTGTATCTGTAAATAAGCAGAACTTGTCAGGGCCTCTGGTCATCTAGCTGTGGGAGGAGGCATTTCTGATGCCTGGCTACACACCTGAGAGGTCTGGTCACAGTGGGGGCTCCTAGCTGGTCCTACACGCCAGTTCCTGCTCCATCTCCAGCTGGTAAAGAGGGAACCAAACCCCAACCCAGGGCTCATCTCCAAAGAGGTCCCCCACCCCTGCATGCTCTTCTCATACCCCTGAGCACCCCACTGGTTCAGACTCCCGTGAATGTTTTGATGCGAACAGCTAGAAAAGAGCTTATTAACCGTATCAACCAACTCCCTCATTTGACAGACGAACAAAATGAGGCAGGGGCTTCCCTGGACATCCAGTGTTTAGGACTCTGTGCTTCCACTGCAAGGGCCACAGATTCAATCTGTGGTCTGGGAACTAAGATTCCACATATAGCTGCAGCCTGGCCAAATAAAAATGAAAAAAGAAAAAGAAAAAATGGGGCAGTGGCCTGTCACAAGCCCAGAACCCACTTGATCTCGGGTCTTTCCTGCCTTACCCCTGCCACCTTCACCCTGCATGGTGAGGCCAAGAATGATAAAGAAGGCTGCTGGGAAGTAGCCTTGCTGTCTGGTTTCCTCCAGGCCCAAGCCTGCCCCTCATTTCTCTACCTGCCTCCTCCCCTTTCTCCAGGTGATGGATGTGTCTTTTGAGGGTGAGCAAGCCTGTGACTCAGTTGGTAAAGAATCCACCTGCAATGTAGGAGACCTGGGCTCAATCCCTGGGACGGGAAGATCCCCTGGAAAAGGAAATGGCTACCCACTCCAGTAATTTTGCCTGGAGAATTCCATGGACAGAGGAGCCGGCGGGCTACCGTCCATGGGGTCGCAGAGTCAGACACGACTTCACGACTAAACTACGAGTATATGACAGTCCTTTGATGAAATTAAAACTCACTCCCTGGGAAACAATCTTATCTTCTTGTTAAGGTCTAACCCTTCAGAACCAACTCCCATGTCAACTGCTTAGCTGGGGTCCCACGAGATTGTCCTGGTAACCCTCAGAGGAACAGGATACCCACGGACTTAAAGATGGAACAAGGAGTAAGATGCAATTCTCTCCTAATTTCCAGTCCAGGACTTGCACCAGCAGACAAACGCACACACTTCTTAAAATCTAAGCTTGTTTGTGTAATGACAATAAGGCTTATTTTAAGAGCAAACACTTATTAAAAAAGAATAGGTAACGCATTTGCACATGGCCCCTATTATGTGCCAGGTGGCGTTCCAAGCCCTTTACATATGTTAACTTACTATCACAACAACTCAAAAGGAGGTTCTATCCTTCAGTTCAATTCAGTCACTCCACTGTGTCCGACTCTTTGCTATCCCATGGACTGCCAGGCCTCTCTGTCCATCACCAACTCCAGTGGTTTACTCAAACTTATGTCCATTGAGTCGGTGATGCCATCCAACCATCTCATCCTCTGTCTTCCCCTTCTCCTCCCACTTTCAATCTTTCCCAGCATCAGGGTCTTTTCAAATGAGTCAGTTCTTTGCAGCAGGTGGCCAAAGGAGTGGAGTTTCAGCTCCAGCATCAGTCCTTCCAATGAATATTCAGGACTGATTTCCTTTAGGATAGACTGGTTGGATTTCCTTGCTGTCCGAGGGACTCCAACACCACAGTTCAAAAGCATCAATTCTTCAGTGCTCAGCTTTCTTTACACTCCAACTCTCACCCCCATACATGACTACTGGAAAAACCATGGCTTTGACTAGACAGACCTTTGTTGTTCTATCCTTACTGCCCCTTCAAACCCAGAGTGGTTAAGTAACTTTCTCAAAGTCACACAGCTGGTAAGCGGCCCAGTGGGGAATGGGGCCCAGGGGATGTGACTGCGGAGAACAAGGTCTGACTCCTTGAACCCTGCTGACATCTCTGGCCTCAGAACTTACCATCTCTCCTCACCCAGCTCTGCTTCTGTTCTCTAGCTACCATGTCAATTCTCACATAGGGCTTCTGTCTTTGCTCTTCCCTCCACACAAAATGCTTGACCTTCAGACTTCCATGTCTCCTGGGACAGGCTGAGCCTAACATGATCTAAAGCAGCCACCATGGCCATTCCATTCACCCTTCACTCACTACAGATCCATCTGCTTTATCTCCTTCAGCATGCCTCACTACCTGACATGGTCTTAGCTCTTGGTTTACTGTTTCTGCCACTAAGATGTAAAATCCACGGGCACAGTGATCTTGCCCTGTACTTCACTGCAGTGTGCGCTGCACCCACATGGGCTTGGCCTGGCCCTAGTGGGCACACACTGCTGTGGACTAGAGCATGCACGGGGAGGCCTCTGCACCAGGAGCAGCCCACAGACGGCTGTGTGTGTGAGACAGTGCTCTGCAGCGTAGCATGAGCCAGAAGTGGTAAGACCAGCCTCTGGCAGGCCGTGCTAAGAGACAGAGTGAGTCTGCAGACAGATCCATAACCACCCAGCCTGGAAGGATGCAGAACAGAAAAGAGAACCTCCGTCTTGAAGCCCAAGCATCTCTACCACCTGGCCCAGGCCTTTTGTGTCGGTTGCCTGGAGAAATTTAAGACTTGATTAAAAAAGGGGAGGAATAGGCCGCTCCAGAGTCCTCAGAAGGGACAGGGGCTGGGGTGGTCCAGTCACTCTAGTTATTGAGCTGAGCTTCTAAATATAGCCAGGCCAGGCAAGGAGTCTTGAGAAGGCAGGTCTGAGAACAGACAGGATGGAGAGGGCAGCCTTCCCCCAGCTCTCTCCCGAGAGCCTCAACCACTTGAAGCAATGTCATTACATTTTGTGGAGGAGGTCTGTTAACACAAAAGAGGGGGCTCCCCACCAGCACCAGGTACCAGGCAATGCTGGGGGCGAGACATGGGCAGTGTTTTTTACCCGTGGTTGCTTGGTGATTGTGCTGAGAATGACTAGGTGACAGAGTGACTCCCAGGTGACAGATGAATGTGGCGGGGATGCTGACGTCACCTGGGGGATGTGATCAACGGGGAACCGGGGCCCTGGGCCAGTGACGTGTGCTCTGAAGTGTATCAGGGGCTCTCTGGGGCCTGTCAGGTGATACTGGGCCAGTGGGTCTGGGGGAGTGGACCACCACTCCACCCATGGTGCCCATCTGCCCTTTTCTTCCCTTCCTGGGGTAAGAGGATGGCAAACCATAGTGTTCCAGTCCAAGTCCTCACCCAGAGCTGATTTTCCTATTCAGATGGTGACCACAGACCACCCTGGATGCCAAATCTCTCTGTGCTCGGGGTCCAAGAGGACAAGAGTGGATCTAGTCAACCAGGGCTACATGGAGGCAGTTCCACACAGACCCCCCTCTCCTGGTCCCTGGATGAATTCTCAATTCCACATGCCCTTTAGTACTCAAGACAATGTCAGTACTCCAGACACAAATATTGATCATGGAATTCCAATATCCGAGACGGAGCTGGATGGCCTCTGAGGCCCTTACTCTGTCATTCCAGTGATTCTAGGTCCCAATATACCCAACATTATCATTAATATGGTGTAATTGGTCACAGTGTGTTCAACAGTGCATTACTATGAATGTGATGGAGGCTGTTAGTCTTTTGTTTCTCCAGTTTTGTGTGTTACAGACTTCATTTACTGTTTCTCAGCTATAAAAACGCAGCCCTCTGAGCTCAATCTTTCTCTGTTGCCATTTTACCAATTAAGGAACTGAGGCCACAAACTAAAGTCCCGCCCTCGCACTACAACTCATAAAGAGACGTCAGCCCCCACGCTGTCAGCCCATCCACTGCCCTCTGTCCCACTGTCTGCTCCCTCCACAAGCCCAGAGGAACACGTTCCCCCAGAATTTAAAGCTAGGGATTGCTCCCTCAGGGCTCCTCTTCCCTAGAAACAACTGCCAGTCTTAACTGACACCTGGTTAGACTCAAAGCAAATCTCTTCCCCTTCCAAGGCCTCAATCACTTTCTCTGATACGTCAGGTGTGCGGGTCTGGGGCCCTCAAACAGTGCCACGAATCCTCAGTTGAGTGCCACCTTGTACCACGCAGTCCTCTGACCAGTCTATCCTTGCCCAGGCCAGCCATTCCTCAGACACAAGGGGATGGGAGGAGGGAAGGGGGTGGGAGGAGGGGGTGCAGGGATCCCTGAAAAGCGCGCCTGTCCTGTCAACTGGAGATGGTTCCTCAGGAAGAACTGTGAGGACCCTGGGGGGCTGTGCCTGTGTTTTCACTTCTCACTGTGAGGGGCAGAACGTCTTGTACTTAGCAGTGTGTGCTAAGTCACTTCAGTTGTATCTTGACTCTTTGAGACCCTAGGGACCATAGCCCACCAGGTTCCTCTGTCTGTGAGATTCTCCAGGCAAGAATACTGCAGTGGGTTGCCATGCCCTCCTCCAGGGGATCTTCCTGACCCAGGGATCAAACCCGTGTCTCTTATGTCTCCTGCACTGCCAGGCAGGTTCTTTACCAATAGCACTACCTGGGAAGCCCACTCAACAAGTCACTGAACGTGAACTGTTCTGACTTCCAGCATTCCGGCATTGCTGACCTCTGCCTTCTTAAAGTTCACCACCCAGGTGTTAGGACTTTAGGAATTAAGGAATTTTCTGGGTTCCCCGTCAATTCCAACACAGGCAACTGTGTTTATTGAGGGCTTCCTCTGCCCATCACTTAACAGGATTGTGACCTTGGACACAGAGGTTTGTTTAACCATGCTGTGCCTCAGTTTGCTCATCTAGAGCATGTGTGTCCTACCCTACGTCACAGGCTTAGTGAAGATTAACTGGCAGAGCACATGCATAAAGAAACACAAGCTTTCCCTCTCCCTACTCAGAAAACCCTTTCTGCATTGCTAAGGACCTTCCTTTTCATGGAACCTCAGAACCAAGGAAGGCTAACAGTGGCCCTACCTCCTGGGCTTCCATCCTTCATCACAGATGCCATGGCTTGGCCCATCCAAGTGTCCTTTGGAATATTCCAGAAGACCAGATCCTGGAACTCCTCTCTGCTCCCCTTTCCCTCATCTCCAGCTCAGCCCCACTCTCCATACCCAGGAGTAACAGCTGACCCAGGGATAAGGAGAGTTTCGGCTCTTTGGAGGTCAAGACCTGAGGGGGATGATGGGTAGAGCCCAGCTACAGAATATTTATTTACAGGCTTCTTAACTTGTCCCAGATGTGACAGCTGCTGTGTCCCTCGGAGCATGTGAACCCCCACACCCACTGATCCAGGTTAAAAACGACAGGTAAGAGTGGTAGGTATCAGGAGCCCTCAGGCACCCAACACGGGGGATACAGCCTCCAAAGCAGGAAGAAAGCGCACCCTGAGGCCAGAGCACAGGTTCCCCTTCCTCAGAGGCCTGGCCCCTGCCTGTATGCTGACACACACACATTGGCTGCCACATCCACTCCAGCCACAGACTCCCTGATGCCTGGGACAAGAGTGGAGGGAAAAGAAAGGAAAAATCAGGAGTCCCTCCCCATGTTCTGAGCTTTAGGAGTCCCTATTGCATTGTTCTAACCAGGAGCAGGGGGTCTCTTTTGCATCTCTCTCTTTGTACTAAGCGCTCACTTCTAGGTTTCAGGCTGTGCTGAGTTCTGCTCAGGGAGGCCCAAGGAACAAATAGGCTCAACTCATCCCTAGTTTCTAGTTTGATGGTTCCTGAAATACGGTTCCGCCCACCTCCCAAGCCGCTTTCTGGTACTTAATGTTCAGAGACTTACTTTCTAGAGGCTATATGGTACACTCTGCTCAGGTGCTGGAGTCAGTGAGAGACAGGGCTGCCATGTGTTCACTGCACCTCTTCTGAAACTGGAACACAGTAAGCTTTCAAAGCCCCACCAGGTTATAAAACCCCTGGTCCTTCTCCTCCCTCCAGGAGGAAGGAGACAAGTCCTGGCTGATTGTCACATTGTCCTGCCTCCCCATCACACCCGTTCGCTTATTCATCCCTCTCACAAATTTCTCAGGCACCAGTTCTGTGCAGGGCCCCTTCTAGACACTGAGAATTCAGCAGTGAAGAAACAGACAAAGCCATTGTCAGGCAAGGGAGTCAGAGTATAAACAAATAATTAAATGTATCATACATAGGAGATAAGTACTACCATGAAAAGTTAAAAAAAAGTAATAGGATGGAAGTGCTTTTTTATAAAGGGTGCACAGGCAGAGCCTCTGTGAATAGGTAATGAAATCGAAGGAGAAAGAAGAAAAAGTGAGCTCTCTAAATATCTGAGGCAGAAGTATTTCAGGAAGAAGAAATTGCCAGGGTCTTTTGAAGGCAGAGAGAGCAAGACTGGCAGGTCTGAGGAACAGCCAAGGGACCTGGGTAAGTGGGAAACACAGGCAAGGGGGCGGGGGAGCTGTTGAGGATGAGGTCAGAGGTTGGTGGGGCGGGGGTGACGGGGAACAGATCACATGTGATCATGTAGGCCACTGTTAGGACTTTGGGGAGCAGGGAGTTTGACACAGAGGAGTGACACTGCCTGACATAATTTAAAAAGATCAACTGACTATTCTGAGAATAGACTGAGGTAGGAGAAGGAAATGGCAACCCACTCCAGTGTTCTTGCCTGGAGAATCCCAGGGACAGAGGAGCCTTGTGGGCTTCCGTCTATGGGGTCGCACAGAGTCGGACATGACTGACACGACTTGGCAGCAGCAGCAGCAGCAGGAGAGGGAAATGGCAACCCACTCCAGTGTTCTTGCCTGGAGAATCCCAGTGATGGCGGAGCCTGGTGGGCTGCCATCTATGCAGTCATGCAGAGTCAGACACAACTGAAGCAACTCAGCAGCAGCAGGAGAGTGGGGGGCCAAGAGGGAAGCATAGGAATCATCTAGAAGGTTACAAAATAATTCAAGAGGGAGAAAACATGGACTGGTCCAAGGCAATTCAGATGGAAGAAGTTAAAAACGGTTGGGTTCTGAAAATATGTTGAAGATAGAGTGGACAAGAGCTGTTTACAGTGAGCATTCAGATAGAGAGAGAAAATGAATGGTCAGCTTGGAGTTACAATGGAGACAGTCTAATCATCCCTCTGATGACCCAGGAATCTCCAACCCAACATCTCTGATATCATGATATTCAGTCACTTAATGCACATTCCCGTCCCGGGGAAAGCGGATTCACCACTTCACACAACAACCTCACCTGGTCCTTGAAGTTCTTTCTTATACTCACTCGAAGTTCGTGCTTTCTCTCACTGCTCCTAAAGCAACACAGGGCAGGGCTCCACCTCCTCCCACAGGCAGTCCTCCAGACTGTTTGACCTCTCCCTTGGTTCGAATCCCATCAATGCCGTTTCAGTCCCTCTGGATGTGAACAAATCCCTGAAGGAAGTAGCTTTGCTTGTTCTACCTAGGTAGAAGGGCCAGGGGGCTGATTGTTCTCTGAGCTCCTTCTAGAACATCATTCACAGATTTTGGTAAATGATTTTCTGCCCAGGACACAAATTTAAATTTGGCAAATGCACTCTTCCCCTACCCTTTCTCAGGTGAGGGAGTTAGAGAGTTAGCTTAGATCTTGCTTTTCACCACTGAGAATGCCAAAGCCATTATAAGAGAACCTCCTGGGAGTTTCCTGGTGGTCCGGGGGTCAGGATTCCATGCTTTCACTGCCAGGAGCCTCAATTCCATCCTTGGGGAAAGAACTAAGATCCCACAAGTTGGGGGACATGGCCAAAAAAGAAAAGAAGAGCACTTCTTTAGGTACCAACTGTCAATATCCATGTCCACACTCTCTGTTTTCCTTCCCATAACAGAAATGGACCATCCATGTTCCTATCTAAATCCAGTCCCTCCACTTTTCTGCTATATCCACCCCTTCTCTCATGTTTAAGAACACTGGTGACCCTAAAAGTTGGAGGGAATAATAGAAAAGAGCTAATATTTTTAAAACAAAACTCAAGAATCCTTTATACAAATAAAAGAAAGCCTATATTTATTTAAGTCAACCAAATGCCCGGGAAAATTGACTGAGAATGATCAACTCAGAGACACAGCCTAAAAAATGATTAGATTTTAAAAACAAAGAAACCATACCCAAGGACTCCAGGCACAATACCCATAATACCTACAAGAGTATGAAAAAATTAGATTGGCATCAGTGTATCTAAGAGCTACTTGCAAAACAAGGCAAGAATGGAACATTATTCTGAAGTAACAAAGAAAAGAAACAAATTGTGAGCCAAGGACTTTATACACAACAAACCCATCATTCACTTATCAAGGCTATAGAAAAGTAAATTATATATGCAAAGAGTGAAAGAATCTGTGCACGTAAGTCCTTCTTAGATGACCTGTTAGAGGATGAATTCTATCTAACCAAGAGATAACTGGGGAACATTTTTGGCAAAAGAATGATGGAGGATGTAGTATATTTAAAGTGTATTTAAAGTATGTTGATCTAAAATTTATACAAGGATTATGAACAAAGGTGGAAAATACTTTGTAAATGTCATATGTTCTGATAAAGTAGAAAAATGCAACTTCAAATTTGAGCTAAGAAGAAAGGCAGAGGAAAGTAGGTTAAATCATTGTTGCATAGGGAACAGTTAGAAATCAAATGGTACCATTTTGAATTGACTATCCAGAGAACAGTGAAAAATATTGACTATCCATATCCAGACAGAGTGAAAAAGCTGGCTTAAAACTCAACATTCAAAAAACAAAGATCATGGCATCTGGTCCCATAGCTTCGTGGCAAATAGACGAAGAAAATTTGAAAACAGTGACAGATTTTATTTTCTTGGGCTCCAAAATCACCATGGATAGTGACTGCAGCCACAAAATTAAAAGACACTTGCTTCTTGGATGAAAAGCTATGACAAACCTAGACAGTATATTAAAAAGCAGAGACATCACTTTGCTGACAAAGGTCTATAGAGTCAAAGCTGAGGTTTTTCCAGTAGTCATGTATGAATGTGAGAGCTGGACCATAAAGAAGGTTGCTGCTACTGCTGCTAAGTCACCTCAGTCGTGTCTGACTCTGTGCGACCCCATAGATGGCAGCCCACCAGGCTGCTCCATCCTCGGGATTCTCTAGGCAAGAGTACTGGAGTGGGTTGCCATTTCTTTCTCCAAAAGAAGGTTGAGCACTGAAGAATTGATGCTCTCGAATTGTGGTGCTGGAGAAGACTCTTGAGAGTCCCTTGGACGCAAGGAGATTAAGCTAATCAATCCTAAAGGAAATCAACCCTGATTATTCATTGAAAGGACTGATGCTGAAGCTGAAGCTGAAGCTCCAATACTTTGGCCACCTGATGTGAAGAGCAGACTCACTGGAAAAGACTCTGATGCTGGGAAAGATTGAAGGCAAGAGAAGAAGGGGACAATAAAGGATGAGATGGTTGGATGGCATCACTGATTCAATGGACATGAGTTTGAGCAAACTCCAGGAGATAGTGAAGGACAGAGAAACCTGGTATGCTACAGTTCCTGGAGTCACAAAGAGTCAAGACACAATTTAGCAACTGAACAACAACATCCAGATAGTAAAAGGCTAAGTAAGGATTTATCTTATTTTAATTTTTATCTCCTTAAGTAAGGAGATTGAGGATATTTTAAAAGATATCAATGCAAAGGTAACTATCAAAGCAAAATGTACACTTTTATAAATGTCAAAGCAATTTTTTCAAGAACAAATGAGGCATACAGAGAAAGAAAAAAAGTAAATATAACATAATCATAGATTAATTATAAAATGTTGTAAAGAATTTACACCCTATATTAGTCATATCAAGAAATGTAAAGAAGATTAACTTGTTTAGTAAAAGAAATAGATTTTCAAAATATCTTACAAAGGAAAACTTTGGAGTCTTCCATATATATAGGGGAAATATTTAAAACAAAGTGATTCAAAGGCTAAAACAATGAAAGAGGATGGGAAAACTTATGCCAGCTAAATAGAACAACTCCAAAGCAAGGACAGCAAGCCTAATATTAGGTCAAATTTAGGTCAAATTTAGGCCAAAAACATCAAACAAGACAAATAAAAACATATGGTAAAAAGTCACAATCTGAAATACAATAAAATACAGACTATGTACCTGATTACCAAAAGTGAAGTGAAAATCGTTCAGTCATGTCTGATTCTTTGAGACCCCATGGACTACATGGTCCATGGAATTCTCTAGGCCAGAAAACTGGAGTGGGTAGCCTTTCAGTTCTCCAAGGGATCTTCCCAACTCAGGGATCAAACTCAGGTCTCCTGCATTGCAGGCGGATTCTTTACCAGCTGAGCTACAAGGAAAGCACAAGATTACCAAAAAAAAAAAAAAAAAAAAAAACCCCATCTTTTTGTAAAATAGAAATTAGAGCAATATAAGGAGAAATAGAAATAATATTGATAAGAGAGCTTTACACACCACTCAGGATGAGAGGGGTATGTGAACAAAAAATAAGTGTGAATAGAGAAGACTTTAATATGAATCATAAATTAGATATCATAAAATGTATTAAACGCTGCACCCTTTAATAAAAAATGTCCTTTCTTCTCAAGCAGACAGGAAACAGTGAAATTGATCATATATTATATCACAAAAGAAACATAAGTAGGTTCCATAGTAGAAATATTACAAACAGAAATTTCTGATCACAATGCAGTAAAAGTAGAAATGAAAAGAAAAAATAAAAAATTAAATGCCCTTCCAAAGATGGAGAAAAGAGGACTGCCTTTACTCTCCCACCTAAAGCAACAGCAAAAATATCTAAACAAAATACTGCATGAAACAATGGTTTTCAAGACACCAGACATCAAACCCTGAAGAATAATGATCCCAAAGAACTGGGGAACAAATGAGATGCATTCTACAATCCCACCGGTTTGGTGCCTGGAGAGGGTTTCCAGGCACAGGAACGCTGAAGCTAGGCAGAGCCAAGTGAACTCCCTGATTTGAGAAATTTAGAGTTCGAGGAGATCAAGGTCACCAGAGTTCAGACTACCAGAGAGAGAACAATCAATGAGAGTTCCCCTCGAATATTCAGCAGAATGCTGATCGGCCCACACATGTGAGGAAACCACCTTAGTCTAGTCAGACCATTGTAGCAAAATACCAAAGACTGGGAAGCTTGCACGTAACAGGAGCTTATTTCCTATAATTCTGGAGGCTGGAAGTCTGAGACCTGAGTACCAGGATGGTCTGGTGGGAGCCCTCTTCAGGTCTCAGACTTCTTACTGTATCCTCACATGGTTGGAAGTGCTAGGAAGCTCTCTAGAACCTCTCTTTTAAGACAGTAATTTCCTTCAGGAGAGTTCAATCCTCAGGACTTAGGCACCTTCCAAATGCCCCACCCACTAATGCCATCACCTCTGGGGGCTAGAATTTCAACATAAGAATTTTCCAGGGAGAGGCTGGAGGTTGACACAAACGATCAAACCAAAAGCACTACCCAAAGCCTCCTAAAATGATAAAAAAGAAACACTGCCAGATATTCTCAAAGAACGAAGAGTAGTGTCTGGTCTAGCCAGCTGAACTGGAAAACCCCATAATATAATTTCATGTAAATTATATAGTGTACTCAGAAGGATCTTGCCTCAAAGGTGGGGAATAATTAGCCCTAGACTAAACACTGCAATGGCTCTATCTGACAAATCTTTAAACTAAGACCTGAAAGGACTGAACTTTTTCCAAGTAACTTAACTGAAACCCAGAACAAAGCTCAGGAATATTTATAGGAATACAGAAATATCCAAAACACAATAAATTAAAATTCCTAATGTCTAGTGTCTAATAAAAATTACCTGATGTACAAAGAAGCAGGAAAATATAACCCATAATGAGGAGAAAAAATCAATAAAACCAACCAGAATTGGCAGCAAATGTTAGAATTAACAAATACAATGGATGGGATTAATACAGAATAGACATTAGAGAAGATTAGTAAATTTTTTAAGACACAGCAATAGAAACAACCTAAAACAAAACACTCAGCAAAATCATAATTAAAAAAAAATGAAAAGACCATCAGTGAGCTGTAGGACAACTTCATGCTGCCTATTATACCTATGATTGGAGTCCCCAGAGGACAGGATAGAGAGAGACCAAAAAAATCTGAAAAAAATACTGGCTTAAAATATTAAAAATATGATTAAAAATACTAATCCACAGACTCAAGAAGGTCAACAAACCCCAAGCACAAGAAACACAAAGAAACAAGACTAAGTCAAATCATAATAAATTTACTCAAAACCAAAGGTAAAGAGAAAAGTTTAAAAACAACCAGATAAAAGTCAAAAACAATACAAGCAAGACTTGAAGCAGCATCTTCAAAATACTGAAAGAAGTTAAATGTCAACCTAGAATTCAATACCCAGTGAAAGTATCTTTTGAAAACTAATGCAAATGAAGAATTCACGCCCTGCAGGACCACACTGCAAGATTTGCTAAAAGTCCTTCAGGCAGAAGAAAAGAATACCAGATGGAAATACAAATTACACAAAAAATTGAAGAACACTGAAAATGGCTGCTATATGGATAAATAATAAGATATATTTCTTATTACTTAAATCCCTTTGAAAGATAATCAGTTTTAAGAAAACACTGTAGAGTTTATAATATGTGTAAAAGTGAACTCTGTGACAGAGATATCATAAAGGCTTCAAGTAGATAAATGGAAATATGCTATTGAGAGATTTATAATATATATGATGTAATATAAAATCATTTGAAGATAGGTTGTGATGAGTTAATGATGCATACTATAAATCCTAAAACAACCACTAAAATAGCAAAACAAAGAATTATAAACCACATGCCACTGAAGGATAGAAAAATGGGAGTAAAAATTCAAATAATTAGAAAGCAAGAAAAGAACAAAGTAAAAATAAAGGATATGGGGAAAAACAGAACAGATTGCAAGATGATGTACTTAAACCTAACTATATCAAGAACCACATTACCTGTAAACAATAAAGAGGCAGAGATCGTTAAAATGGATAAAAAAGCAATCCCCAGTATTGCTGCCTACACAAACCTCACTTTAAATACAAAGACACAAAGAAGTTAAGGTAAAGGAATGAGAAATGATAAGACCAACTTCCTTATCTTCTTTCCTTCTTTTCATGGGAAAGTATTTAGTTTTTCACTTTTAAGTGTGATTATGCTTGTAAGTTTTCCAATGATATTCTTTATCAGGTTATGGAAGTCTTCTTCTCTTCTTACTTTGCTTAAGAGTTTTTATCAGGAATGGATGTTTGCCTTTTTTCAAGTGACTTTCTGAATCCACAAAAATGATCATATAACTTTTACCTTTTAGTTTCTTAATATGGTAAATTATATTGTTTTTTTAAATGTTAAACCAGACTTGAATTCTTGGGATAAATCCCACTTGGTCATAACACATTATCTTTTTAATATTTTGGTGACTTTGATTTAAAATATTTTTAATAATTTTTGCATCTGTTTTTATGACAGATATTAGTCTTTTATTTTCCCTTGCTTTTTGGCTGCACCATGCAACATGCGTGATCTTTCCTAACCAGAGTTTGAACCCATGCCCTCTGCATTGGAAGAACAGAATCTTAACCACTGGATGACCAGGGAAACCCAACAGTTATTAGTCTTTAGTTTTGCTTTCTTATAATGTCCTTGCTTATTTTTATCAAGGTTATACTGGCCTCATAAAATAAGTTAAGTAATACTCTCTTCTTTCTAATGTTCTGGACAAGTTGCTGTTGAATTGTTATTATTTCCTCCCTGAGTGTCAATAGGATTCACCGGTGAAGCTACTTGGGATGAAAGGATTTTTATTTGAAGGTTTCTAATTAGAAGTTAAAATTTTAAAATAACACAGGTTATTTTTCTTCTTAAAGGTTCTGCTGCTGCTGCTGCTAAATCACTTCGGTCGTGTCCAACTCTGTGTGACCCCATAGATGGCAGCCCACTAGGCTCCCCCACCCCTAGGATTCTCCAGGCAAGAACACTAGAGTGGGCTGCCATTTCCCTCTCCAATGCATGAAAGTGAAAAGTGAAAGTGAAAAGTGAAAGTGAAGCCGCTCAGTCGTATCTGACTCTTAGTGACCCCATGGACTGCAGCCAACCAGGCTCCTCTGTCCATGGGATTTTCCAGGCAAGAGTACTGGAGTGGGTTGCCATTGCCTTCTCCGTACTTGAAGGTTCTAGCCAGAGCAATAAGGCAAAGAAAAAAAAAAGCATCCAGATTACAAAGGAAGAAATAAAACTGTCTGTATTTGTAGAAGATTTCTACATTATTTTCTATGTAGAAATTCTATGGAATCCACAAAAATAGTTACTAGAATAAGTGAGTTTAGCAAGTTTGTATGACACAAGGAAGTAGAAAAAATCAATTTTATCTCTATATATTAGTAACGAACAATAGAAAATTGAAATTAAATCAATACCATTTACAATGGTATTCAAAATGTGAAATACTTAGAAATAAGTTTGACAAAAGATGACCAAGACCTGTATACTGAAGCCTATAAATCACTGCTGAGGCAAATTAAAACAGACATGAGTAAATAAAGAGATATGTTATGTTCATAATTTAGAAGACTCAATATTGTTAAAATGTGAATTCTCAAATTTACATTAGACTCAAAGCAATTCTAATCCAAATGTCAACAGTGTTTTGGGTTTTTTTTTTGGTCAGAATTCACAGGCTGACTTCCTATATCACATGGGAACTAAAGAACCCAGAATAGCCAAACCAACTTTTGAACAGAAGGATAAAGTTGGTGGATTAATGCTACCTGATTTCAAGACTTATTATAAAGTTGAAGACAATGTAGCATTGTTATGCGTGCTTGTATGCTCGGTTGCTTTAGTTGTGTCCCACTCTTTGTGAGGTTATGGACTGTAGCCCACCAGGCTCCTCTGTTCATGGGATTCTCCAGGAAAGAATACTGGAGCAGGTTGCCATGCCCTCCTCCAGGGTATCTTCCCAAACCAGGGATCAAACCTGGGTCTCCTGTGTTGCAGGCGGATTCTTCACCCACTGAGCTACCTGGGAAGCCCAGCACTGGTATAAAAATAGGCAAATAAGTCAGTGGAACAGAACAGAAAGTCTAGAGATAAGCCCACATATATGTGAACAAATTACTTTTGACAAAGATGCATATAACAATTAAGTGGAGAAGGAATAGCCTTTTCAACAAATGGTCTTGGAACAATAGGATATCCATATGCAAAAAATAATAATTTTCTGTCCATACCTTGCATCATAGACGAGAGTTAACTTAAAAATAGGTTGTATAACTAAATGTGAAATCTAAAAGCAAAATGCTTCTAAAGAAAACATAGGAGAAAGCATTTGCAACCTTTGGTGAGGCAAAGATTTTTCACATATGATGTCAAAACCATGACCCATAAGAGAACAAATTTATAAATTGTACTTCATCAGAATTAAAAACATCTGTTCTTATATTCCTAAGAGAATGAAAAGACAAGCTACACATCAGAATAAATACTTGTGAATTCTATTCCTGACAAAGAATTTATATACAGAATATATAAAATCTCTCAAAACATAAACCGTACAAATCTATAAGAAAATGGGCAAATAACTTGGACACTCCACCAAAGAAGATACACGGATGGCAAAAAAGCACCTTAAAAGATACTTACCATCAGCAGTCATTAAAGAAATGCAAATTAAAACCAAAACAAGATACTACTACACACATTATATAATGGCTAAAATTAAAAACAAAACAAACTGTGCTAAGTGTTGGCGAGAACGTGGAGGAACTGAAACTCTCATATACTCTCCAGGGAACATAAAAACCACAGACTATTCGGAAAATAACTTCGCAATTTTTACAACATAGATACATCATATGATCCAGTCATTCTATTCCTAGATATTTAATCAAGAGAATGAAAGCATATGTCCTTACAAATTTTACACTAATGTTCAGAGCAGCTTTATTTGTTTTAACTAAACTGGAAACAACACAAGCGCTCATCATCAGCTGATAAATATTGATAGATAAACAAATTGTTGTACATATTTCCAATTTGATTCTGTTCTGCAATAGGAAGAAATGAACACTAAAACATGGATGCGTATCAAAATAATTATGCTGAATCAAAAAAGCCAGATAATAAAAGACTGCATCCTTTATGATTCCATTTATATAAAATTCTATGAATGCCAAGTAATCTACAGTAACAAAGCAGGTCAGTGGTTGCTTGAAGGAATGAGGGGTGAGAGAAATTACAAAGGGATACAAACAAACTTGAGTTTAATTGCTCACTAACTTGATTGTAATGGTGATGATTTCACTGGTGTTTATAATTGTCAGAACTTATCAAATTGTACTTAAATATATGCAATTTCCTCTGTTAATTATACCTCAATAAAACTGCTAAGAAAAGACTTTCAGATCGAAAAATATTTGTAATATGTCCTTCTGACTGGAATTGAAAAACAATCTTTTATTAAACAATTCTTAGGTGATTACAAAAATGCCAACAGGAAATAGAGAATTCTGGAAAAATAAAAGAATAATTAAAACACTAAATAACCTATCAAGACATATTTAACACATAGATAAGAGGAAAATTCAGTCATAAACACATATATCACTCAAAAGAGCAGAATAAAAATAATACAATTAAAATTTCACCTCAAAAACCAAAACAATGAATTATCCCTAAAAAGCCCAGAAAAAGAAAATAGTAAAGCTAAATACATAAATAGCTCAGACAGACAACAGGGCAGTAGTAAAGCTAAACAATAAATATAATCCCAGGGTGTTTTTGGAAATTAACAATGGAGACAAAATAGTAATTCATCTAATTTAGAACAAAATAGAAAAGCATGAATTTATATAATAAGAATTGACAAGGAAGAAATAACCATTGATATATAGACTTCCCTGGTAGTTCAGTGGCTAAGACCCTGAGCTCTTGACACAGGGTGCCCAGGTTCGAACGAACCCTGACCAGGGAACTAGATCCCACACGTCTGCCACAATTAAGACCTTGTTTTTGTTGCTGAGTCACTAAGTCGTGTCTGAGTCTTTTTCAACCCCATGGACTGTAGCTTGCCAGGCTCCTCTGTCCATGGGATTCCCCAGGCAAGAATACTGGAGCAGATTGCCATTTCCTACCTGGTGCAGCCAAATAAAGAAAATGAACACTAAAAAAAAAAAGTGCCCCTTTTTGCACACATATGCAAATGAACTGGGTGGAAAGAGTAGGGGATTGAGTAAAAATTCACTGATTATGCATTGTATATGGTGTGAAATTTAGAATCATGTTAACATTTTACATATTCAAAGAATAAAATTGAAACAACATGAGGGAAAAGATATTTACATCATCTCTAGGTATCTTCCAACAAATTACTTATTAGTTACAAAAGAAAAAAGTAACAACTTTACAATGGTTAAATCTGGCTTAAAAACATTTTGAAGTGATGAACATTAGCACTATCAATAATGGGACAAGCCAACATCATGGCCCTCTTCTGTATTTCACTGACAAAATTCACTTAAGCAGAGTTTCTGCCAAGAATATATTAACTGAATCCAATCCACATGTAATAAAATACAAAAGAAGAGGGAACTGTTTCAAATTGAAGACGCTTGGAACAACTAAATGCAAATAGTTATGCTGAATTGAATCCTGGGCTGGAAAACATAATTGGTGTAAAGGACACTGCTTGAATAATAGAGGAAATTAGAATATAAATTGTTGATTAAATACTAGTATTGTATAGATGGTAACTTTCCTGATTGTTAACAATTCTGAGCTTATACAACAGAATTTCCTTATTGTTAGGAAAAAAATAATTATAAAGGAGTAAACAGGCACGATGAAATTACTCAATGAGAGAGAGAGAGACAGAATGATAAAGCAAATACAGCAAAATGTTAACCATGAATAGATCTAAGTATGCATAGACAGCAATTCATGTACTATCCTTGGGACTTTTCTATAAATTGGCAACTAAAACAAGATACTTGTTAAATAATTGTATTCACACCACTCCTATAGCAAAGATTCCCTTCTGTACCTTAAGTATCCCAATTTTTTAATTTCATAACACTTAAGTTCTAATATCAAATACATAGTTTGTGTATTATGAATCTCTCTCCATAAAAATACAAGTTCTCAGGGATAGGAATCTTTGCTATTGTGTACAATGAAGAAATCCTATTTCTACAACAATGTACCTAGCATTTCATAGAGGGAAGATAGATACTCTTGAATTAGAGAATAAATGTATAATTGGATAAAATTGGCTCTAAAGTCTGACAAGTCAAATCCTGGCTCTTAGTGTTCCTTCATGCAACACGAACAGGTTACTGAACTTCCTCAGAACTTAGCTCCTAATAAGCACTTACTTCAAAGGAATATGGGGAAGATGACACCCACAAAAAATGAGCAGTAGGAACTCCAAAAGTTTGTTTTCCACAAAGGCAATGAATGAACTGGCAAAAACTGCTGAGAATCAACTTTTTTCAGAACTCTGGAATCAAATCAAAATTTACCACAAGCAGGGAAATAATTAAATAATTAAGGGGAAAAAACCAGATGAGTCTAGATAAGACAGCTTTGAGACATTTTAACTTACCATGGTACAATACCATCTCCTGCTTCCCAGCTTGCAGTGGCCTGAAGACAATGGCTGGCATTCCCAGTGTGTACCTGGTACCAGAGGGAGCAGAACAGGCCTTATTCGCAAATGTGGTTTTTGTTTTAACCTACTTGGTGGTTCCTTGAAAAACTGTCTTAAATGGCTTGCTTATTTTTCTCAGGGTTGAAGCAGCTACCTAGAAAAACTTTCCTCAAAACATTTAAAGGCAAATGCATGTATGCATGTATGTATATACATGCATACTTACACAGTTGCTTCTGGAAACTGGGAATAATAGTTGGGGAAAACAATAACCTGAAAGCTTGGAAGGAAAGGCTAGGGAAGGAGATGCTTTGGGGAATAAGGATTTTGAAAAGCTGTCACCTGTTTCTGGGAATCTAGAAGTCCATGCCCACATTCACGGCTGGACACATGCTCAGAAAAGACCTGAGAAGGTCCTAGGCTCTTACCTCTGGCTGACTTCAGGCTCTGCAGGAGCAAGGAGTGAAGGCTTATGGCGAGTTGTAATCTGCTTGGCCGAGTGCTGAATGCATGTACACACACACGCACATGCACAGTCCATCTGCAAAGACTGGGATGTTTTTTTTTTTTCTTTTAGTTCTAAGGGCATAAGGAAATTTCTCTTGAATCACTGTGTGTGTGCTTAGTCGCTCAGTCATGTTTGACTCTTTGCAACCCCATGGACTGTAGCCTGCCAAGCTCTTCTGTCCACGGTGATTCTCCAGGCAAGAATACTGGAGTGGGTTGCCAGGCCCTCCTTCAGGGGATCGTCCCAACCCAGGGATTGAACCCAGGTCTCCTGCATTGCAGGTGGATTCTTTACCGTCTGAGCCACCAGGGCAGCTGGTGGCTGACCATTAATCGAACAGAACAGACTTTAATGACCACATATGACAAAGGATACAAACTTTACAAGTGCAGAAAAGTCACAAAACAAAAAGAAAGGGAAACGCAAATCAAAACCACAATGAGATGCCCACTCCATGCTTACTCAGATGGCTATAACTTTTTAAAATAAAAAGTGATGAGGATGTGGAGAAACTGGAAGCCTTGTACCTTGCTGGTAAGGCTATAAAATGGTACATCAACTGCATGATGGCAGCTCGTCAAAAGTTAAACAATTAGGACCCAGTAGTTCCACTCCTTGGTATACATCTGAGGGAACTGAAAACATAGGTTCAAACAAAAAACATGTACACGAATGTTACAGCAAAACTATTCATCACCAAAAGGTGGAAGCAATCCAAAATGTCCATCAACATGAAACAGATAAATGTAATATGGTATATCTGTGCAGGGGAATATTATTTAGCCTTAAACAGAAGGAAGTAGTGATACATGCTACAACATGGATAAATCTTGAAAATACTATGCTAAGTATTAATAATAATTTAAAAAGCCAGACACAAAGTTATATACCTTGTGTTTTCACTTACATAGAAAGTCTAGAATAGCCAAATCCATCAAAGTAGAAAGCTGATGCGAGGTTGCCAGAGGCTAACAGGAGGTGAGAATGGGGATGAACTGCTTAATGTGTGTGGAATTCCTGGAGGTGGAGATGTATAAAAAATGTCCTGGAATTATTAATAAGTAGTGGGAATGATTGGACAGTACTGTGAATGTACTATATGCCACTGAATCATACACTTAAAAAATGGTTAAAATTATAAACCTTATGTTATGTGAATTCTATTTCCATTTTTTTAATGGGATCTCAGTTCCCCCACCAGGGCTGAACCCTGACCTCTGCAGTTAAAGCATGGAATCCTAACCACTAGACTACTAGAGAACTCCTTATTTCAATTTTTAAATAATTAATATGAGATGCTCAAATACAATGATGTATTTTGAACTTTTCAGGACTGAGTCTTTCAAAATAAGTGCCCAATAAAAACGGTCTCCTGCATTGCAGGAAGATTCTTCACCGTCTGAGCCACCAGGGAAGCCCCAAATAGTAACACATGGGCCTCTTCTCTAGGAAGTCAGAGGAATCCTCATCTGCTCAGCAACTCGCTCCCATTGGCTTGAAACCACGACTCTGATTAAGGACCCGGGTTCCCCAGGTCCTGCTGCAGGGATACAAGGAGGCAGGGGATAATGGCAACTAGTCCTAGAAGACTCTGGGTCCCCAAAGCTGGCTGAGACTGGTGAAAGCTTCGTTTATTGTGACAGGGCCTTGGTTGGTGGGAGGAGGTCGAAAGTTGTCATTAGCAGGATCTGAAGCCACCTCTGCCCCTAACCCTCACGAGGCCTCAACCTCAGGGCCTTCTGGATGGTGCTTTTCTCTGAGGTAAAATAGAAGTGAGGACTCTGGGATCAGAGGCATCACATCATCATCAGTGTGGTTTGCTGGTCTGCTAACAATAAAGCGGGCCACTGCTCTCAGAGGCCAGACTGTAGCTTATCTATATCCTGGAAGGTTCTGGGGGCTCACAGTCCCTCTCCTACTTACCCTTCTGCCGCCCTCACCCCACACCTCCACCTCCTTCCCACAGTGCTCGGCTCATCCGAGACACAGACGTTTCCCAGAAGCCCCCAAACTACACGGAGTCCAGCAGGTTTCTTTCCTTACACTCTTGCCCTGGGACAGCTGGTCTGAAGTGAAGTTGCCCAGTCGGGTCCAACTCTTTTTGCGACCCCGTAGACTGTAGCCTGGCAGGCTCCTCCGTCCATGGAATTTTCCAGGCAAGGATACTGGAGTGGGTTGCCATTTCCTCCTTCAGGGGCTCTTCCCTACCCAGGGATCGAACCCGGGTCTCCTGCACTGCAGGCAGACTCTACCGCAGGAGCCACTAGGGAAATTCCCCAGAAGCTGTGGAACGTTCTGGCAGGGGCAGAGCCCCTCCCCCGCACTACCTCCTACCCAACAGCGGGGCGAAAGGAGCAGAGAGGGAGGGAGGCCTCTGATTGGAGGAGGCTTGGTGAGAGGGCGGGGCGGTGGGCGTGTCCAACGGCCCCTGAAGAAGTCGTTGGGATCCGTTAAGTTCCAGCGGCACTTGGCTCATTTTTCTCTAAGATGGCATGAAGCTGACTTAGTTGGAGAACGGGCTTATGGGGATCTTCCCTTTCAGGAAGATGAGAACTGCTATAAGGATTCAGGAAAACCCCTGAGGCCCAGGATGTGGAGAACCGGGCGCCCCGTCCCTCACCGCCGGTTGGTTGTAGACGTTGTGGAGGGAGGGGTGCAAGGGGTTTGGTGCTCCGGGTCCCGCCAGGAGATGGGCGGTGGTTGGAGACGGGCCCCAAGTCCTTCACAAGCCCCTTCCCCCTCACCTCGGGGCTCATCCTAGCATTTCTCCGCTCTTTTCTCCCTTTACCTCTGTGTCTCTCTTGTGGAAAGATTCCATTCTTCCATCCCAAGGAGGAGAGCCACTCGAATGTCCTGAAAGACACAGGGACTCCGAGGACAGGTATGTGCCGGCCCATCTCTGTGCTCCCCGGGCTTTTCCCCGGCCTCCCTTTCCCGGTTTGCGGGTATCTTTCCTAACTTCTTAGTCTCATCTATCACCTTCCTCTCTGCTGTGATTGGTGAAGGGTTGGGGTGGATGAACTGGAGATCTGGGGGGTGAGGGGTGGGGGGTCCGGGATCAGTTTCAAGTCCAAAGATGCCCCTACGAGCTCTGTGTGATCGTGGGAAATTTACTGACCCTTTCATGAGTGTGTGTTCTCACCTGGAAAGTGACAAAAATCATAATGCTCATTGAATCACCGTGAGAGCGGGAGTGATTATGTCAGTGTCTTTGGAAAACAGATGTGCTGCAAATTCCTTATTGGGGTTTTAACTCTGTTCTTCCCGATGCCCTCCCCGCAGCTGCTGTCTTTTCTGCGTACGAGGTTTCTGCCTTTTTCCTCCCACAGGATGGGTCAGTCAAGCCATAACAGAGCATGGAGCCAGTCCCTTTGTTCACCCTGTCATCTTCTAGGAACTAGGAAGCACCCTTCCCGGGTCCCTGCTCCAGTGGACTTCCCCAGTTCTTCCTTCCCAGCCTTTGCTGTGGCATTAGCCATCTGGAAAAAGAGCTGCTGGTAGGACCTGGGACTTTTGTTCACACCCATAAGCCTTCCCTCCAGATATCCAGTACTTTGCCTTCAGGAAGGAGACTTGAACTTCAGGCAACAGGAGAAAACCAAACCTTCAAGGGCTTTGGTTCCCTCTAAGGCCAAGGTTCCCAAGATCCTTGGTTAAGAGATCTGGGCCACTGCCTTCCCTTCCTCACTCTTCTTTTCCCTGTTTGTCCCAGAGTTCTGCTATAACCCCAAAGCTTTTCTGTTTACCATCAACATGGAAACTTGACTCTTCATATAGGTATATTTTCCCTCTTTTGTGCATCATCCTGTTCCCAAAAACTGCCTTTTCATGAAGGAGGCTTGTGGGACTCAAGGGGCCTGGCCAGTCACCCAGGCTCCCCCAAAGCCTCAGACCACTGGTAATGTGGAGAAGTTTAATAAAGATGTCATTACTTCTTGACTGTTGTAGCTTGTGTTCAGTGTGCTGATTCAGAAATGAAGACTCATAGGGATCATTTTTATCCTTCCCACTCAAACCAGGTGGAAGGGGTTTGCATCCCCAGGGAAATAAGCAATTCGAGGTGGGTAGAGGGGATGTTATAATGGGCACCCCAGCCTGCCCACCCCTGCCTTTGAATAAAACTCATCACTGTCTCCTCTAGGGACCTGGAATTACCTGGTTTACTAGACACCTGGCAGAGTTTTCTGAGTATTTGCATTGTAATAGGGCAGGAACTAAAAGGGAACAAATTTATCCACCAGAAAGTCAGGTCAGAGGAAGCAGGTAAACAGTGATTCATATTAAGGCCCTAGAATTTTATTAGTTGCTATTTTTATAACTTTGTTCTTTTAGTCCTTGATGGAGGATAAATGGAGAATTGTAAAGGAACAAATTGGTGGTGGGAAAAGGGTGGAGGAGGGGGGTCTTTGTCCTCATTCGAGCAGGGATGGAAGAGCGCAGGTATCACATCACTGGCCTGTGAGGTGCACCTGGGAGGTGTGGGCAACATCCCTGGATCCTGCAGGTGGGAGTGGCAGTCCTGGAACACAAACATCTGCTTCCTGGGGCCTCAGAGGTTGCCCAGTGCCTCTGCCTCTCTCCCATGCCTATCTTCCCTGTGTACCATGGATACCAGAACTGATGTGGCAAGAGAACAGACCTCCCTAAGACTTTCCTTCTGGGGCCCTGGTTCTGTGTTTTTCTATGTCAGTGATGATCACAGAATATTCTTGGAGTTGTCTTCTGTAATGGCTCTGGCCACCTTTTAAAGAGGAGGAATGGTGGAGTCTGGATAAACCTGGAGCTCCTTGAAGCACAGAGTATGCTTCATCTGTCTGTTCCTTGGTGCACTTAGGAATGTAAGGTATGGACCTGTGTATAATCACGCCACCCAGCAGGAATACTGGTGAGTGGAGGAGGGCTTCTTTGGAAACCTCTGATCTTTCCAGCCTTGAGACTCTGGGCCTAATATGCATATAATAATAGTCCAGTCACTCAGTCATGTCCAACTCTTTTCGACCCCATGGACTGCAGCGCACCAGGCCTCCCTGTCCATCACCAACTCCCAGAGTCTACTCATTTATGTTCATTGAGTCAGTGATGCCACCCAACCATCTCATCCTCTGTTGTCCCCTTCTCCTCCATCAAGGCTACGGTTTTTTCCAGTAGTCAGGTATGGATGTGAGAGTTGGACTGTGAAGAAAGCTGAGTGCTGAAGAATTGATGCTTTTGAACTGTGATGTTGGAGAAGACTTGAGAGTCCCTTGGACTGCAAAGAGATCCAACCAGTCCATCCTAAAGGAGATCAGTCCTGGGTGTTCATTAGAAGGACTGATGTTGAAGCTGAGACTCCAATACTTTGGCCACCTGATGCAAAGAACTGACTCATTGGAAAAGAACCTGATGCTGGGAAAGATAATAATCACTAGTGGCCTGAAATAGAGCAATTAGGCAAGCGCACTGCACACCCCTCCCTTCAAAGGAGTTGGGTCTTTTTCCCATTTCAGAAATGCTCATCTGTAAAATGGCCATAGTATCTCTCTACCTCCAAATCACAGAGCTCTCTACAGCACAAATAAACCCATAGGATTTGAGAAGTTACAGATTCATGATGCTGGAGAAGGCAATGGCAACCCACTCCACTACTCTTGCCTGGTAACAGTGTTACCATTGATCCATATCATTAATCATCATGAATCTGCTGCTGCTGCTGCTGCTAAGTCGCTTCAGTCATGTTCAACTCTGTGCGACCCCATAGACGGCAGCCCACCAGGCTCCCCGTCCCTGGGATTCTCCAGGCAAGAGCACTGGAGTGGGTTGCCATTTCCTTCTCCAATGCATGAAAGTGAAAAGTGAAAGAAGTCGCTCAGTCGTGTCCGACTTGTAGCGACCCCATGGGCTGCAGCCTACCAGGCTCCTCTGTCCATGGGATTTTCCAGGCAAGAGTAGTGGAGTGGGTTGCCATTGCCTTCTCCAGCATCATGAATCTGTAACTTCTCAAATCCTATGGGTTTATTTGTGCTGTAGAGAGCTCTGTGATTTGGAGGTAGATACTATGGCCATTTTACAGAGGAGCATTTCTGAAATGGGAAAAAGACCCAACTCCTTTGAAGGGAGGGGTGTGCAGTGCGCGTGCCTAATTGCTCTATATTACTTCTCTCCTCTTTCCAACCCTTACACGATGGGGAACACATGTATACCTGTGGCGGATTCATTTTGATATTTGGCAAAACTAATACAGTTATGTAAAGTTTAAAAATAAAATAAAATTAAAAAAAAAAAAAGAAAGTGAAAACAAAAAACACAAACAGTGACATGGGGTTTATTTAGTGCTTAGTTTGTCAGGGCAAAGTTTGACTCAAGAAGCAAGGGAGAGGCACGGAGAAGTCACTAGATACTTGCTCAGTGCATCTCTCCATGTCTTCTACTTTTTAATGTCAGAGTCCGTCTTCATTGCTCACCTTCCAGAAAATTCACTGAAATTCTAATGTCATTAGCTGTTGCATAGGTTACTTTGGGGGCAACTGCAGTTATTGAGTGATTAAATCTCCAGCCCTCTCCCTAACTAGTTGTATGACCTACAGCCAGTCATTAACATCTCTGTATCTGTTTTCTCAGAAAATGGATAATCTAACCCCTAGGTCACCAGGGTGGGTGAAGACTATGAGGAACAATACATGAAGTATATGAGATGCTTACCACACTGTTTGATAAATAACGCTAGTTCCCTCGCTCCTGCTTGGACAATCCTTTGTATTCTGAAAAGAACTAGCCTATTTAGGGTGTATCACAACCAAAAGGAAGGCAGTCCCAAGTCCTCCCTCCCCAAGCTGGTTCAAGGCCAACCCAGATTCTGTAAAACTTTATGAAAGATTTCCATCTTTCTGTGCAGCAGCCCTCTTCCCAGATACTGGCTGTGGCAGGTCAGTGCATTCTGGAACAATCTGAAAGGCCTGGGGCTCATGACCTTCCATCATTCTCCACTCATCTAGTCTCCAGCCATCCCCTCGTGGAGACCTGGAAGAGGCAAGTGGGTTTGATGGTGCAGCTGTGCCCCAAAGTCTCCAGTATCATGGAGAAGCCAGCCCTTTCTTCCTTCAGTAGACCTTGAAATACAGGTGCAGACATAGCCACGATTTAATGACAACCCACTCCAGTATTCTTACCTGGAAAATCCCATGGACTGAGGAGCCTGCAGGCTCCTCAGTCCATGGGGTCGCAAAGAGTCAGACACGACTGAGCAACTTCACTTTCACTCTCTTACTACATGGGTCAAGAATCTTTGCAAGACTGGTTCCTTTGAGAAATCAGAGCCTCAAAGCTTACCGCACAATCACTCAAATCCTAAAAACAACCAACTCCTTGGCGGGCCCTGCTCGCCTCCTGGCTTCACTGGGTAGAGGGCCCTCAAGGGCACTCCTTGTGGAGTGCACCCCAGCCTTCTGCTCCTTCCCCCTGTTCTAGATGAGGATGGTCGATGGACTGGATCCACACCTTGGACCTGCACAGCTGTCCTCCCAACTACTCTTCCTATCCTGCCCTGCATTCCTGTCCTGCTCATCCTTGCTTGGACCCCTCTCACATCCGTTCTTTTTTGCTTATCCCAAGATGGATTAGAGTCTATGACCCCTCTCCCATCTGGGCTGTCCCCAGTGGGCCAAGCCTCATATCCACATAGAATTCCTGCAGAGCTGCCCTTCTCAGCCCCATCTCTCAACTTCCTAGGGTCCTGTAGCCTTTGCCTGCCTCTCCAAGACCTGCCTGTGTGGTTGTCTTTCCTACCTCTGGCTGCCTGCCTTCCTGTTGTGGCAGCCAGCACTGTGATGGCTGAGTGTTGGGGGTGTCATGTGAAGGCAACTCCAATTGTGGGGTCAGAAAATTTAGTTTGAGACCCACTCTGCTTCATAAGCTCTATAAGAACTTGGGGGGAAATGGGCAACTTTCATCCTCAGTTTGGAAAATCTCTAAAGTGGGGAAAGAAGTAATGTATAAGTTGGAGTTTTTAGGTAAGGAATGGAGGCAATGGTAATCCATGTGAAAGAATTCGTTTTTTGATAGTGAGATGCCACACAGGCTCTCTACCTCTGCTGCTGACTTTATGTATCATAAGTGTCTCCAGTTACATTTCATCCTCCACCATTCTGCAGACAAAGTTGGATGTGGGGAAGGAACACTGGTTGACCACCCCTGGAATTGGATACTCTTTAATTATAATTTTATTTATTTTTCCCCTAATTATAATTTTATTGATCTTTTCTTAATATTGTATTATCAGTGTTATATAGGTTACTTCAACATGTTATGAACCCCATGATACATTGAAAGTATTATTATTTTAAACAGCAAACAGTCTTTTAAAGAGTATGAAATGAAAATTTTGGAATTTTGAAATTTTACCATTTATACCATATCAAAACATCAAATTCCTTGGAATAAACCTAACAGAAGATATACAAGCCCTTTATGCAGAAAGTGGGGGAAACATTGGAGGAAATTACAGAGACCTAAATTAGTGGAGTGAGACACCATGTTTGAGTTATGAGTCAATATTGCAACGATGGCAGGTCACTGGATCTGGTCTTCAGATTCACTGCAATGCCAATCAAAATCTCAAATGTGTAGAAGTGTGTGTGTGTGTGATTTTAAAATCTTAGCCAAGGCACCTGAAAAAGAACACGGCTCACCAAAGAAGCCATGGTGTGAGTGAGCGCTCAGTCGTGTGCAACTCTTTACAACTCCACGGACAATAGCCCACGAGGCTCCTCTGTCCATGGGGTTTTTTCCAGGCAAGAATACTGGAGTGGGTTGCCATTTACTCCTCCAGGGTAGACTTGGATACTCTTGCCTAGGCCCGCTCCGTCTTGTATTTTACTCCAAACCAAAGATGGAGGCAGCTCAGGCAAGGGGATTTTATCATGCCTGGCACAGACCCCCATTTTCCCATAAATCTCAAGGAGGACGGAGGGCCCTAGAGCTCAACAGAAAAGTCCCAGGAAAAGTCCCAGCCTCCGCTTCCCTAGCAGGGCAGGGCTGAATTAACCTACAGCCGTTTGAAGGATTCCTCAGAAGGTAGAATCTCAACAGAAGGCTTAAAAGTGTGAAGATACAGGAAGAATGAGGCCCCTTGATCGCTGTCGCAGCACTCCCCACCTCCTCCCAGACCTCAAGGTGACCCACAGTTGTCTCCATTTATTTTTCGACATGGAAGCCAAGCTCTTAGGGTGTGGGGGTCACTGATCCCCAGCATCGTGTCCTGCTGCCCTTCCTGAAGCACCTGTGTGCTGGCAGCGCTCACAAGGGGAGAGCTCTGCACGCTCCAGCCAGCCCCTCCACCTCCAGAGTGGGTGAGATGTTTCTCTAACACTCTTTCTTCATTCAAGCTGGGACTAGTGTGATGTTTCAGAAGTAAAAACCAAACTGGGAGCCAATTATGATCTTTCCACCCCAAGCAGATGGATGTTTTTGCTACAGGAGACCTGGATGTTAAGGAGAGGCAGAGGGGGCTGGGGAGAGGGCTGCCTGGGGTCATCCCATCACCCCTTGGGAGTACTCATCACCTGACTCCAAAGGGGACCCTCTGGCCCCTCTACTTTCTTGTACAGAGCCAGCCTCTCCCTGTTTACCTGGCACCTGACAGAGTCTTCCTATAAGTACTTACATTGTAGAAGGGTCTTCTCACCCAAAGGAATAAGGAAAAGCCAGTGGGAGGTTTTCAGTGGCAGCACTTGTCATTCCAGAGCCCTGATGGTTTGATTTTCATCATTATGTCAGACCTGGGACAAGGGTGAAGGGGGAGCAGGGATTGGGGAATCGATGCGTGAGGGAACCTAGGGAAGAGGTCTGGAATCTTCCAGGTCCTTCTAACTGCTGGGACAGTGGATCTCAGAAATTAAAGGAGCATCAGGGACTGCAGAGGCTACCATGTACTTTCTGCTCCTTTCCTGCCTCCTTCCTTCTCTCAATGGCATGACCAGGGTTGATTCAGCAAAGAAACAACAGCTCCTCCCCTCCCCTGACTGCACCCAGGGGCGATTTTCCCTGCAGGACTGTGGCTCTATAGCTGGTTTTCTACCATTGTTGGGCCACAGCAGTGTCTGCGAGCTACTTTCTCTCTGGGCTCTGGATTTCTTGTGAAGGAAGGAATGACAGCTCTGCAAGGGCCCACCAGGAAGCATAACCATCAGGCACTGGTCTGACTGGAGTACAGGGAGCCGCTCCTTGTCTGGGGTGGATTCTGAAATTCATCATGCGTGAGCTTACCGGTAATAAGATTACGAATAGTTTTCATGGATATTGAACAGGTGATTCTAATGCCCATTGAGGGAGGCTAGCGTGGATGACCTCTAATAGCTCTGTGAGCCCTGAGATTCTGTGAGCCTAAGATCCCTAATATTATTGCTAATATGCTGTAACTTATAATAATGTTTTCAATGATGCATATCATTAATAATAATGACCGTTATCACTCTGCCTTTCCCAACCCGATGTGTGATCTATATAACTAAATGGTAACTCCTCAGGCGTACTTACCAGAGATGATACTTACCACTGTTACTTTATAAGAAAGAAAACTCAGGCCAAAAAACAGACTCTGAAGCCAGCTCCTCACGCTGGATGCCCCTCCTCCTCCAGGAGCAGGTGCTCCTGCCTCAGGCTATTCAGGACCCTCCAGTTCTTCGCAGCTGTCCATCTGCCCTCTTCCAGGCCTCCTCCCAGCCACCTCAGAAGTTCCTGGGATTGCCACAGTTGTTATCCCTCTGCCCCTGCTTGTCCAGTACAGGATTCTGGTCCTGCCTGGGTCCCTTTGACCCAAAGCTAGTCACGTCACCATGCTGGTACCTTTGAAACTTAAAATCTAGTGAATTCTTCTAGTCAGAGGTGCCGTGTGGGCTTGAGGCCAATCCATCCACCCATACGTCTCCTCCTGGGTAGTAGATCTATAAGTTTTAAGAAATGAAAATAGGCCACCTCTGTAAAACCAGAGACCTGGAAACCAGCTTAACCCTGCCCCTTGAGGAAGTGTGTAAGGCCCTCCAGTGCGTGCCCGGTGTCTTTCACTTTTATTTTGATTTCTCTCCACACTAGAGCGTGCTCGGCATGCAGTAGGTCAGCAGATGCTTGCTGAAAACACCCAGTGCTGATTGCTCCAACTCTCTCACTTTTTATTCTGGTTCATTTTCTCAAGTTCAAGGTTCACATACCAAGATTCAAGCTCTGACCTAAAACCCAGCAAGCTCTGCATCTCTAATGGTCTCTGCAGTTCTGTAGGTAACTTCAGTGTAAATCAATTTATTGAATGTTTACCCAGCTCTGCCACTCACTAGCTGTGTGACCTTGGGCAAGTTATTTAACCCCTCTCTACCTTAGCTTCCCCAGTGGGGATGATAATAGTAACCCATTTGATTGGATTGTTTTGATGATAAATTGAGACAATCTATAGGAAGCTCTTAGAACAGTGCCTGGCACACAGGAAATTCAATGAATGTCAGCTATTATCAATGTAATCTTGCAGTTCAACGTCAGCTTGGAAAATACCAAGCTTGTGTCAACCTATGAATGGATGAGAACTTTCCCATAATTAGGGTAGTTAAGGCAACCAGCCAATCCCTGGTAGGCAGAATATTATCCTCGAGAGATCCCCCAAGGAATGTGTGGAAAGGGTATGATAGGAAACCCAGGAGGGTAACATTCAAGATTACTGGATGTAACTGAAGGCTTAATTCTCTTCTTCTTGGCAATATTCCTTCTCAAATGGTGAACAAGATACTTGCTTGTTACCAGGACATGCCAAGTCAGAGATGGAGGGGACAGGTGTGGGGCTCTGAGGTTTTGTCTCATGGGAAAGTGGGATTGGTCACAGAAAGGTCAGCTGATAGATGTAACCATGGTTTGGGGAACCAAGGACACCTCAGATACAGCACTGGGGATTCAAAGGAAAGACATTCACCCAGGAAAGACATATAAACTCTGGATTTATATCGCTGCTGGATGTGCCAGAAAGGACCAATGAACACATGTTAGAGAGGAGGTGACAGAAGAAGAGGGGGTATGCTCATCATCACCCCCCAGATGGGCAGCCTGGACGGAGGGGCCCAGGGCCATGGGAGGTTGGTCAGTAGGCTGACTGGCTGTGGACCAGACGGGCTTGGGGATCCCATGGAGATGGGTGAAATTCCAGATTCACCCTCTCATCAACAGGAAGCCAGGTAAGTAACTGCAGGCTGCACTGACATCCCAGGAAGGGCCTGGATAGTGAGATCTTCCTCAGCGCAGCCCCAGAGAGACTCCAGCACTCAGTGGTGGGGAGAATGCTGGCTGTGTTCACCAGGAGTACACTCAACTGTTGGCTAAAAGGATCAGAAGATCCTTATCCCAACAAAGCAGGACCATAACCAGACTAGAGCCTGCAATCTGGGTCCGTTTCCCCGGAGTCAGTGAGCAGAAGAAAGATGCCAAACATTGTTCCAAATAAGATCATGGGACAAGACCGCTGCACTTGTCCAAAGACGCTGGATGGCCCTTCTGGGGATCACAGGATAGCTGGAGAGGGAAAGGTCAGCTTCCCTCTTTGGTCTGTTGGGAAACATATTAATTTCCCTCTGCTAGAGGCTGCAGGGAAGGGAAACCTATGAGCCTTGTAAACATTCACTGCTGTGAGCTTGGGAACTTGAAATAAGAAAATGAAAGCTGAGAATCTAAGATCTTTGGTTTAAAGGCTGAAAACACAAATAGATATTTTTAGACTGAGAAGGGGGTAGTGTTCCTTTGAGATGTTTGCGGAGCAATCCATGTAGGGGTCTGATTTTATTATTCAAAGGTAGAAACCTCAGTTGTTTACCTGTGAGAAGCCTTCTTTTCACAGCAAATTTTTCCTGCCGCCAACTGCATCACACAGGTCTGGGGATCTAAGCGTGATGTGCAAAACTATGTGTTTAGATTTTGCCTGCTCCTTGCCAACAGTCGTTTTTTTCGGATGCATGCATGCTTAGTCGCTCAGTCATGTCCGACTCTTGGCAACCCCATGGACTATAGCCCACCAGGCTCCTCTGTCCATGGAATTCTTCAGACAAGAATACTTGACTGGGTAGCCATTCCCTTCCCAAGGGATTTTCCCTACCCGGGAATCAAACCTGGGTTTCCTGCATTGCAGGCAAATTCTTTACCGTCTGAGCCACCAGGGAAGCCCTTTCTTTTGGATAACTGTGTCTATTTCACCAGCAGCAGTTTGCAGAAATCCCCATGGCTGCAAAAACAAAGGAAGCCCCACCCAGTTTACTGAAGCCCTGAGACCTTTACTGCAAACACTGAGAACAGACAACAGAAAAGTACTCAGCCTGTACTTACAAAAAATCGATACCCACAGACTCCGGGAGAAAAGTTACTACCCATGTGGGAAGGGAGACATCTGAGACAGTGACCTTCCTCTTACCTGGTTAGAAATGATATCACTTAAAATAAAAAAAAAAAGCAAGTCTAAGTTCTTTTGGAATTTTAGTGCTGCAATCATGGCAAAATGAAAAAAATCTCCTTTGAGGAGAATCTGTGGACTGTATCAATTTGTGGACTGAACTTGGGGAGAGAGGGTTGAAGTCTTGCCGGAAAGATTAATAATTCAGCCAGGCTCAGAGTGTATCAGCTACCTCTCTTCTGCAAGAGATCAGAGAGCTAAAGCCTTCTGTCTATCAGGAAAGAGGATCTGGTAGGCAAACACCTCTTCAGTTAGAGGTTTTTGAATTAGGAAGAGACAGGAAGATGGGTTTGGTCTTTGGAGTGAGCTATTGTGGGGTTTTCTGTCTTTAGGAGACAAAGTTACAGGCTTTCAGGGCAGAGAGGACCAGATGAGGCTGGAGGTGGAAAACTATTAAACAAGGGACCTCTAGAGGTCACCAGGCCAGGAGGAGGAATGGTAAGGTCTGGGCAGGACCATTTGAAGCCTGGGTGGATTTTCCTGGCCAGAGTAGGAATGTACTACTTTTTGGCCAAAAAAGGCCAAAAAGACTAATGTGGGGTCAGAAGAAGCCACTTAACCAAGAGGACCTTGAGTCAACATTCTGAGAATTTTAGTCCTTGAGACCAAACCAAGGGCTTTCAGATCAGACTATAAAGTTGACTACTTCAGCCAGGACAAAATACTGTCTGAAGCTAATGAGTTGAAGGGAGGAAGAAAGAGTGAGGGAGGTAGTGTGATGTCATGGGAGGAGCTAAGGGTTTGCAGCCAGACTTACTGTGTGACCTTGTGCAAGTTACTTAACCTCGCTGAGCCTCAGCCCTTCATCTGAAAGACTGGCATAATAGTATTTACCTTGAGAGGCTGCCGTGAGGGTTTAGTGATATATGCAGCTGAAGCAGCAGTGCAGGACCTAGAACTGTAGGAGCTCAGTATCTGTTAGCTTCCTTCCCCTTCCAGAAGCTGAGCTTGCAAGTCAGTGGCTGTATATGTAGAGCTGGCTGTACAAGCTCCGTGCGGTTCTCAAGCACTTTAAAGCCAGTTAGTCTGAACTGAGATGTGCCGTGTGAAACACACATCAGATTCCCAACACTATGTACAGAAAAAGGGTACAATATCTTATTAATAATTCTGTAGTGATTATATGTTGAAATAAAAATATTTTAATATATTGGGTTAAATAAACTATATATTAACTTCACCTGGTTCTCTATACTTGATTTAATGGCCTTCTAGAAAATTTAAAATTACAGTGCAGCACAGACTTTACACCTCTTAGACAGTGCTGACCTAGACACTAGAGGAAGATAGGGTTGGGAAGCTGTGTTCCAGAAGCTCATTTGTTTCTCTCCCGTGGGTCTGTGCTTTGGTTTGTTGTCTCGCATGCGTGAGTGCTCAGTCACTTCAGTTGTGTCAGATTCTTTGTGGCTCTGTGGACTGTAGCCCGCCAGGCTCCTCTGTCCATGGGGATTCTCCTGGCAAGAATACTAGAGTGGGTTGCCATGCCCTCTTCCAAGGGATCTTCCCAACCCAGGGATCGAACCTGAGTCTCTTATGTCTCCTGCATTGGCCGGCAGGTTCTTTACCCCTAGCCCCACCTTGTTGTCCTGCTTCCCCAGTAAAAGACCCTTTAGAAAAAAACAAATGCCATCTTGGGCTCACCCAGAGTGGGTGGAAGGCACTCTGGCGCCCCTAGTGGCCATGTGTGGTGGTGGCCACTGTCCAGGAAAAAGGAAGCAGGGCTGAAGGTGAGAGGACAGAGCCGTCAGGTGGTAGGTAGCCTGGACAGACTGAACTATTCCTTCTTCGCCTGGAGCTTCATTCCAGACCCTCTACTGACCTTTACTCCAGGAGGGTGCATCCATTCTCTCTTAGTTCGGAAGGCTCCCGTGTTTTATGTGAACTTGGCAGGAAGCAGGCTCTCACCAGGCAGAACCAGAAATAGGTGTGAGAGAAAAATGCCATCTCAAGGCCACCTTCAGAAAACCACAGTTTCCAGAGAAATAAACAGCAGACTTCACAGACACAGGAATGTTCTTTTTTTTTTTTGTCTCTCCGAAGAAGTGTGGTTAGTTGTTTTTAAAACTGTACATTTTACTGTACACTATTTTTTTTTTTTTTTAGCAAAGGAGAAGGTTGGCATTTGTATTCTGCCCACAGGGATGTCGCTTTCCAAACCTGACAAACACAAGTGCTAGTAACATATCATGTCACGACAGAGCTTGGAGCCGCCGACGAGAACAGACAGTTGGTTCCCCTCGCTTCCCAAGTCTACCCCTTTTCCTCTAGGCGTCTGAACCCAAAGGCAAAAAGAGAGTGGCACTTGGGGTCACCTCCTCAATGGCTACATTTAGAAAAGGCTGAGTGAGAAAGTGCAGAGGGAAAAAGGAGAGCAGGAAAGTGGGGCAGAGAAAGGGAGGGTGGGGGAGATTTTCTTTCACGCCACCGAGGCTGGAGGTCTCCCATGACTGCAGAAAGCTTGTGCTCCAGAGCTGGGAGTGGAAGTGAGCTTGTGGTCTCAGGAAGAGCCCGGCCCGGTCTGTTGATGACCTGGTCAGGACCAGAAAGGGACTGGGGGGAGGCAGAGAGGCACCAGCAGAAAAGAAATGAAGACAGGAGAGAGGAGGGAAGGTGAGGAGAGAGAGGAGGGGGCAGGGAAGGAGGAAGGCATGGGGTCTGGAGGCTCCTGGGCGGGAGCCAGAAGGCAGTCCTGCATAGACGGTTCCCTGCCCTCTGCCTGTGTGTTCTGGGCGGGGCTGGGAGATCACCAGCTCAGCTCCAGGCCTGAGCCCATCAGAACGTTTCAGCCCCAAATGGGCTCACCTGTATGCTTTGTAGGCTGTGTGGTCGGCAAGTGGCAGAAGGAGGGAGAGGGAGAGACGGAGGCTAGGACTCTGTGGTGGAGGTTTGGGAGAGAAAGGAATGAGGTGGGGAGAGGTAGTGTGTTGGCAGTGAGGCGAGACCTGGGATAGACAGGGGCCAAGAGAGACAGAGATGCTGGGGAAGACCCTCCAGATGCTTCCAGATGCCTTCCTCCGCACTGGCCACAAGTCCTCTGTCTCCTCTCGCGAGTGTCTGTGAGTGTGGGGTTCAGTCTCCAGATGGACAGAAACCCGTGTGCCCCTCCTCATCTTGTCATTTCCATGACAGATCCGCCTCCTGACTGGCATCATGGAAGGCAGCCCTTGTGTCCCCGTGTCCCACTCTGAGCCACCTTCTTCAAGAACAACGAAGGACAGGCTCTAGACACAGAAACGCCCTAGCCACGGTGAAAACTTGGTAACAGATTTCAGACACCACCCCCAAGAGGTACGTGGTCTTGGGCCCTGCCCTGACTTGGTCACTAACTCACTATGTGACCTTGGGCAGGCCCCCTTGGACTCTGGCGGGAAGGAGAGAGAAGGTTAAGGGTGAAATGATCGCAAACACCTCTTCGATCTTCAAAATCCTACAACTCATTTAGTTATGAAGAGTCCTTAGTCCTTCGAGCTGGGATTGGAGATTTGGTACACTCTTGGTATTTTATGAATTAGGAGCCTGAGGTCCCAGAGAGAAAGGGTCTTGCCTGCTGTATTCAACTGGGTATTGGGTGGTGGCTCTGAAACCCAGACTCGCAGCTTTGGACTCTGTGTCCAGTGCTCCTTCTGCTCCTTCGAGTCTGCTCCCCTTAAGAGAAAACCTCTTGGCAAGCCCCTCACAACCATGCCCCACCCCGTCCCAGCTTCCCTTAAAAGAAGCAAAAATCCCAAAGCACCTCCATAAGTTAACATACCTTATACCCATGGGTCTCATAAAACCCTTCTCCCTCTCCCGCATGTAGAGTCCTGGAAGTTACCCTTCTGGTTTAAGCTGATGTGCTGGGTGTGGGGCGTTGTGTTTGAGAAGCAAAGGAAGCTGGGCCAGTGATGGGGGGTTCACTCACTCCTCCTGAGTGTGGGGACTTGGGAGTAATGAGAGAGTCTAGGTGGAGGACTTCAATCTTCCCCCAAACAAATGTGCCACCCAAATCATTCCCTGCTTTGCTCAGTTGGCAGCAACTGCCCACTACCAGGGCTGCTGGGACCTGCTTTTGTGTAGCATAAATTCTCCATTATCTGTGTCACTGAAGAGGAGGAGTCTGGGACGTGGAAGAAATAAATTAAGAAACAAAAACAACACTGGAACCATCCGCAATCCAAAGCCGCTTGCTTATAGGCTACATTTGTGATTAGAAGGGCAGGAGCCCTGCCTTTCCAAACACTCAGGGCTCAGTCTGACATGTGAGCGATCGAGTCCGCTTTCCCTGAGCACACCCCGACGGGTGGTGGGGGACGGGCCTGGGAAGGTGTGTGTGGGTGGCGTAGTGGGGAGGGGGGAGGCCGTTGACAGGGAGACAAAATGGTCCCTGGATGTAAACATCACCATGGAAACTCCACAAAGACTTGTGGGTAAAGATGCTTCCCCTTCCCCCACCCTGGTAGGGTGGGAGGGAGGAGGCCCACCCCCAGGCCTACACCGTGCTCTCCATCACCCACTCGGAGCTGCCAAAAGTTCCTCGGGCCCCCACCAGCCCACTCTCCTCGAAGGGCAAGAGCATGCCATTTACAGAGAGGCTGCGCTTTGTCCAGATGTTCGAGACCCTCCGTGGGGGGCTGTAGCCACCGGGGGCGACCCCTCCGGTAGCCGCGGCCGCAAAGTCCCCCATGTCGAAGGAGTGGCTGCGTTTGGCCTTGCCCTCCAGGGGCAAGGGGAGCAGGCTCCTGGCCCTGGCCGCGGGCGGCCCCAGCAGTGGCTCTCGGTCCGAGGGGTGGCCCTTGGCCGACGTCCCAGACCCCCTCCCGCCTGGAGTCCTGGAGTCCAGCAGCTCCTCCTTTCTCTGACTTTTGAGGTCCAAGGAGGCGAAGGCCCCCATGAGGCGGTCAAGGTTGGGCTTGGGGCGGGGGGCAGGGGGTGGGAGCCTCCAGGGGCCCCGTCCCAGCCCCTCCCCGATGCCCAGGGAACTGGAGGAAGAGGAGTCGCTGCCTCGGGCCAGGCTGGCACTGAAGTCCATGAGCTCGTTGCGCACCACCACCTTGGGCGGTCCGGGCACGGGGGCCCCGCTGGGCACGCTGCCCAGAGCGGGCGGCTGGGCCCCGTTGGTCTGGGAGTGCACGTTGGTGACGGCCGCCGCGGGCTTCCCCGCGCCCTCCTGGTTGCAGACCTTGTAGCGCACCATGAGGATGACGATGAAGACCAGCAGCGTGGCCACGATGATGCCGCCGATGACCAGGATCATGGTGCCGCCCAGGATCTGGCTGTGCATGGACTGGCACTGCGGGTAGTCGGCCTTGGTGAAGAACTGGGCGCAGCCCACGATGTTGGTAGCCGTGAGCGTGGTGGCCGTGTCGTCCCACATGGCCAGCACGCACAGGTCGTAGCCAGTCCCGGACACAAGGTTGTTGACCACAAAGGCCTTGTTGGAGGCTGGGATCATCCTGGGAGGTGGAGGGGATAGGTCCAAAGGGGGAGGGATGGTGAGGAGCAGTCAGGTGATGGGGGGACAGGGGCAGAAGTGGAAGAAAGAGAGAGGGTGACAGAGAGGAGACGTGGAGAAGGAGAGAGCCACAGGCACAGAAAGAATGAGGCAGAGAGGGGAGGTGACGGGTGGAGAGACAGGAAAAGGGAGAGAGGGCGTGACAGAGAGGAGGGGGACCCAGGCAGGAGAACAGAGATGGGGGGAAAGGGGGCAGATGTGTCAGAGCCAAATACACAGAGAAAGAGACATCGGCAACCAGGTGCGGAAAACAACCCAGAAGATGTGGAAATAAATCGATGTTGAGTGTGACCAAGAAGGGAATGGAACAGGAGGTAGTTGACGGTGGAAAGCAGTTAAGAGTTGGAGGTTCGGAGACCAAAGGGGAGAGATTCAAGGGAGAGAAGAGAGAGGAGGCATGGGGGAGGGGCGGAGGGGGAGGCAGAGAGATTAAAGATGTGAAGAAGCAGCAATTAAACAAAAGGGACTCCCCACCCCATTCTGCCTTGTCCGCTTCAAACAGCCCCTCAGTCTCTGGGCCATGGGGGTGAGACTCAGGTCAGCCATGCACCCCGCTGTCTGTCCTGGGAGATTCCCCAGCACTGACTGAGCGCCGTTCCGAGCCTGAGCTGTGCTGTCACCGACAAGGTCCTGTCCTCGGGGGCCAAGGCCATCCTCCTCTCCAGACGGCTTTCTCACGTCTCAGGAGGGACAACTTCACTGCTGCACACGGGTTGGGGTGGGTGGGGGGGTCTAGGCAGAAGGAAACTGGAGGCGTGAAGAGGGGTGTTGCTTGGAGGGGAAGGGCAGGGTGCAACGTTGACGACTGGGGGGAACTCTGCTTCCCAGAGGGAGGGGAGGGGTCCTCCATCACTGCCATAGCAGGCCAAGGGCATCCAAAGACCCCCGGGGCAGTATCACTGGTTGGGGAGGCCTCTACGGCTCCCTCCACCTTAAGGGAGGGTCAGAGAGGGCAGCAATCTCCCCACACTGGGGCCGGTCCACCCTAGCCTTAGCCCTTCCAGCATGCCTTCTGGTGGGAGTTCGTAGAAACGACGCCTGTCTCATCCCACATACACTCTTGCAGAAATACTCACCTCGGCCGAAAGGAGCCACATCTCCCTGCAGCCTCCCCCACTGCCCCCCAGACGAACACTCCCAAAGAGCCCGGTGTGCTCCTGTCCCCTGCTACTCCAGCGCCATCTGTGCCCGTCAATGGCTCACACCCAGGCAGCTTAATTGAGACCTCAAACATGAAATCCTGGAGCCTGAAGACTTCCACCTGGGAACTGCGCACGGAGGCTGGGACTGACAGGCAGGTATTGACGTCTTGTCAGTGGGCAGCCCTGGAGGCTCCTGCCTCGCGCCTCACTCTCGGCCCCTCTAGGCTGCTGGGGAAGCCACACGAAGAAATTGAGTCCTCTGCCCCATGCCCACCCCCATCCTATAGCTACAGTGCGTGGGGCAGAAGAGGTGAGTGGAGGAGTTGGGGGCCTGGATCCAGCAAAGGCCCTGCACCCAGCCCCTTAGGTCTATCTGTCCCACCTGTGCGTCATGGCAAGCCTGGGCCCTCAGATCACAGAGGACTGGCCAAGGCTCAGAGAGGTTAAGTGATTTGCCTGAGGTCACCCAGCTGGGACTGCCAGGATGAGGCAGTTGGGGCTTTGACACTAGCTTCTAGATCCACAGTCTGGGCTTATTCCTTTCCACAAATGAGGATGATTTTCCTCATCTCAGTGAAAACCCTGCCCCGGCCTGTTGCAGATCAGCCAGCCCCTTCCATGGAGCAACTCAGCTCACTGAGGCTCACGCTCCTCCACAAACAGAAGCTCGGTTCTGCTGGGCCCGCTGCTGTGCAGAGTCCACTTCCTTCCACCTCAGGGTAGCGATGTGAGCGTCGTGAGTTGGAGCGGCAGGAGCTATGCACACCCAGAATGGTGACAAATAGTAGGGTGTGTGCTTAGTCGCTTCAGTTGTGTCCGACTCTTTGCGACCCTATGGACTATAGCTTGCCAGGCTCCTCTGACCATAGGGTTTCTCCAGGCAAGAATACTGGAGTGGGTTGCCATGCCCTCCTCCAGGGGATCTTTGTAACCCAGGGTTGAACCCGTGTCTCTCAGTCTCACGCACTGGCAGGCAGGTGCTTTACCACTAGCGCCCCTGGGAAGCCGGACGACAGTAGAGCAAATGCTTCAAGGCAAGTGTGTTCAGGCTGTGCTTTAGGCACCCTATGTCTATCAACTCGCTTAGCCCTACAGTGACTCTCTGAAGCAGCTACTGTCGTGGTCTTTTTTCTGCAGAGGTGTTAGGCAAACGTAACATGGCCAAGTCAGTATTCAAACCCAGGCAGTCCAGCTCCTGTCCACTCTGACCCACCTCACTCAGCCACCTCTCTGGGTCATGAGCAATAAATGAACATATCCCTTTAGGGCGGGGATGGGTTGGCTGGTTTATTGAACCCCTGGTATGTGACAAGGGTTTTCACACTCAATATTGTGTTTAAACCTCACCACAATCCCAGGACACAGGAGAGGGACTCTGAGCCTAGAAATCATCTCAGTATTTAGCTGTCTTATCCTGGAAGCAGACCCAGCTATTACTACTACTACTACGAAGAGTAGCCAACACTGAGGGCTTCCTCTGTGCCAAGATCGTTAAGAGGATTAACTCATTTAACCCAACAATTGTTGGGAGGTCATTATTATTACTGTTTTACATGTAAGAACCTGAGGCACAGAAAGGTTAAGTTGCCTGCCTGAGAGTGCCGAGCTAGTACGTGGCAGAGCTGGGATCCGAACCAGACAGTCTGGCCCCAGAGCCTCCGCTCCTGATCGCTGTGCCTTGCTGCCTCACAGCCATTGCCCTGTCTTCCTGCCCTCCCTGGGGCGACATTGTGTGGACCCTGCCCGGCCTCTCCCCATCCCCCTTGCTTCCCGAGTCAGGGAAGATCATGATGTGATGAAGCTGCAACTGGGCTGCTGTTAAGGGAGGTGTTTCAGGGTGAGGCTGATCCTTAGCAAGCAGCTGGCACCAGGGATGAAGGGTCAGGCTGGGGAAATCCTTGCATTGTAAATGGTCCATCAGAAGCAAGGCCACATAGAAAAGCCTGCTTCCCAGGATTAAGAGCAGAAAAGCAGCTGTTGTTTTCTCTGGGGGGTTGGGGGGTGGGGGTGGTGTGTGTGTGTGTGTGTGTGTGTGTGTGTGTGTGGACTTAACAGGAGAACTAGAACCAGCTGGCTCAAACCTCCTTGGAAGTCAAGCTTTCCTTTGCTGACAATAATAACCAACATTCACCAAGTGCTAACCTTGTGCTGGGCAGTTTACATGTAGTATCTCATTTAGCCTCCTGACAATGATAAGCTATCATTCCCACTTAGGAAAGGAGGAAGCTAAACAGTTTTCACTTTCCCTTGGGGGAATGGAGCTGAGACCAGATTTGTATCTAGGATTCAGAGCCCGGTTCTTAATCACAAGCAAGACTGCTCCCCACTCCAGGCAGCGAAAGGACGGCCTGCATGAGAAAGTCATGTGAATCAGGCACTATTCAAACCCTAGTGACAGAACCAACCTCATCTGCCCATGTGGCCATGTCCACCCCATTTTGTTCCTGACTACTGACTGCCCCCAGGCTAGACCTGGGGAGCCTGGATCCCTCTTTGAGACAGACTGGGACCTGGTGCCCTTCACTGCAGTGCTTGCCCCTGGACAAACGTCTCCTCGAGCAACGGCATACAAAGAAGATTCCCTTCTCCAGGGGATCTTCCTGACCCAGGGATTGAACTGGGGTCTCCCACATTGCAGGCAGATTCTTTATCATCTGAGCCACCAGGGAAGCCCAACAAAGAAGCTGTTGCTGCTGCTCCTAAGTCGGTTCAGTCATGTCCGACTCTGTGCGACCCCATAGACGGCAGCCCACCAGGCTCCCCCGTCCCTGGGATTCTCCAGGCAAGAACACTGGAGTGGGTTACCATTTCCTTCTCCAATGCATGAAAGTGAAAAGTGAAAGTGAAGTCGCTCAGTCGTGTCCAACTCTTAGCGACCCCATGGACTGCAGCGCACCAGGCTCCTCCCTCCATGGGATTTTCCAGGCAAGAGTGCTGGAGTGGGTTGCCATTGCCTTCTCTGACAAAGAAGCTACAAGGGACTGAAAGTAACTCGTGCATGCACAGTTGGGGCAAATAACAAGCTACAAAAAGGCCAAAACCCAACTGCCACTTCTGAGATGCTAGAAGCAAAAGCAGGGTCCTGTGCATGATCTCTGCACGCAGCACCAACACAGGGGTGGGCAGACCACCCAAGCCACCCTTTGAGCCTGATCCACCAATCTGTCCCACGCTCGTCCCATTTAAGGGACCAGCTCAACCCCCTCCCCGCCGGGGGGTGAATAAGGGCAACTGTACTTGTTTCTGCTTCCTCGTGCTGCAGCAGGAGCCCCAATAAAGCCCTGCCTGAATTTCTTATCTGACCCTTAGCAATTTCCATTGATTAAAGAGTCCAAGAACCCAGGTTATTAACAACTTCACTCCTACCCACACCCTACTAGCACTCTGGCTGGGAGGCTGTGCCTTCTGAACCTCTCCCACTTTCCATCACCACACTCATGCTTTTGCCTGGGCCTCGCCATGTCTGGTCTGGATGGATGCAATGTTCTCCAAACTGGCCTCCCCGCCTCTGGCTGTGCTTCCTTGAAGTCTGTGCTCAGCACCATCATTTCCAGAGTGCTCCAGCTAAAGCACAACTCTGGACGTGTCCCCTGGCCGCTGAAACAGTCTTCAAGGGCTAACCATGACCTACAAGGGATGTCCAGGGTCCTGAGCTGGGCTCCCAATCCAGACTTCCCATCCCATTCTTGCCCTTCCACTCACACACCCCCATCCTAGCCCATGTTCTTAAAACAACTCAGAATCAGTCAGGCCTTGTGGTGCAGAGGGCACACTCACAGAGCAATGGGATGAGAAAGGACCACTTGTAAAGGGACTCGTTACAAAGACGTGGACAGGGGATGGGGACCACTGAGCACAGGCAGTGACCCAGGGCTAGCCGCAGCCAAGCTGTTTCCAGATTCAGGAAGGAGACTCACGCAGGTCGGCACTACTCGGAGTGTGGCCCATAGGAGGGTGGTCGTTCATGAGCTGTTTGTTCCTGGTCCCTGATCAGACAGCACAGACATTGAGAGTAAGCTTTAAGAATGTTTTACAGCCATTTAGCACTGGTTGTGACACCTGAATGAGTGATCATTTTTTTCTGATCAAGTGTTTCTATGATATTCTTACAAAAGCATTGGTCTGCAAAAAAGAAAGCTGGTCGTTCACCACACATACCTTGAGAAGCACTGGCCTAGGCAGAGCAGGGTGCCTCAGGCTTGGCACTGCTGGCATTTGGGTGATGAGTTTTGGTGGTGGGGCGGTCCTGTGTACTGTATGTGTTTATTAGCAGCATCCCTGGCCTCTGCCCACTGGGTGCCAGTAGCCCCCCTCCCCAGTTATGACAACCAAAGACGTCTCCAGACATTACCATCTGGGGACAGAATCACCGTCTGTTGAGACACATCAGTCTAGAAAACTTGGTTGAGGGACAGAGACAACCAGTGGCAACGGTACAGGGTGAGGACCAGACAGGTACCCCAGCCTCAAGTCTCTTCCCCCTTCCCAGGCTTCTGCTACTGCTCCCCATGACCGAACCCAGCTGAAAGCCAGAGTTCATGGGCGCGCATTGGTCAGCCTTTCAGGGCACACAGCAGTGGGCAGAAGGGGCAAATCGATCTGGAGAGGCAAGAAAAAAAAAAAAAAAAGATGTCTGGCACAACTATTGGGTCATAGCCCTCTTTGTGAAAGACTCATCCTGAAATCCTGATAGATTTCTTTCCATCACATAAACTGGCAACATCTCTTTTAGTAGAAAACATGAATTGCTATTTTAAGTTGCTCCAAAGTGTTAAATTTAATTAAGCTCATACGCTCTAAAGCGCAATTTAAAACTGCCACCCCAAGCGCTTACCCAGGAAAAACAAAACAAGCGTTAAGTGGCTGCTTCTGAGCTGTTTTTCCTCCTTTTTTTTTCCCCCCCTATTAATATTCTTTTGGTATTTGTTCATTCAGTTTAACACTAGCAAATAAATATACAGCTGATTTCTACAGTTGATAGCAGAGGTTTTAGAAGAAATCACACAGGGGCATATTGGTTACTCTCTCATAGTGGTCATCATTCTCATACTGGTTATTCTCTGCCATCTGTCTTCCCTTCATCTGCCCACTCCTGAACGACGAGGAACTACATTTCCCAGACTCCCTTGCCTGCCCCCAAGCTCCTTTGCTTCCCAGGTAGAGTTGGCCAATGGAGGCCCTAGCAGGTAGGAGGAGGGGAGAGCCAGGTATTTCTTCCTCTTTTTCTGCTTCAAGTGGTATCTGCTTGTCAGCTCCTGAGCCTCCTCTGTGATCCCACCTTCAGGGGTTCTAGCTCCTGCCAGATCGACCTGGATCTTAGGCTCTGATCAAACCATCTCCTCCATGTACCTGAAGTCCTGGGGTGGGCTGGGTGGTGGCGGTGGCTTCTGGCTATAGCTAATCTCTGCGATGCTCACCCCTCAGCAATTCCATCACCTGTAACCCCACCCCAGTACCAGATTCCTTCTTAGATCTAGAGTGCTCATTTTTTCCCTTGACTGAATCCTAGGTGACATAAGAACATATACTTTACACGACAAGAAGGAAAAAATTGTTTTTTCCTTGCCTTTCCGGAGAAAACTGTCATTACTTCATGTCAGTAGCATCACATCTTATCTAGTAGAACTCCAACTGAAGGCAGCACTTTGCCGCCTTCTCGGAATCACTCATCACTCCCCAAATCTACCACCTGGCACTTTTGCACAGAGCAGACCCTCATCCTGGAAATCACTTGTGTTTTTCCACCTGGTGACCTCGTCTTTTGAGGCCTGACTCAGCGTCACCTCCGACCCCATCTCTACTCTCTGCTCCCACAGCCCCTCCTGCCTTCCTCCAATAGAGCCCTTCTCCACAGATGCCCGTGTCTCCCTGGAGGACATGGGCTGTGTCTTCATCTTTGCATCTCCTCTGCCAATTCATAGTATCTGGCCTTGAGTCACGGCTGAGTAAATATTTACCCTATGGTTGAGCAGTGAATGAAAGAGCGCTTTGCTAAATGTTAAGGCCTGTACAAATTTGAGGGATTCTTAGTTAAATATAATACGATGGCTGGTGACTCTCAGACACTGGCTGGTCCAAAGGAAATCTTCCTGGAAAGGCATTTTTCTACATCTTTGAAGGGCACCCCTGACAATCTTTATGAACTTGCATGTAGATACGTGTTGGACTGTGTGAGTGCAAGTGAATGTGTGTGTGTCTGTGTGTGTGTGTGAAAAGATGTGTGGAAGACATGTCTGTGTGTCTATCATTTGAGAGTTGACTGCCTGAGTATTTGTGTGTGTGTGTGTGTGTGTGTAAGTGTTCACATACAAATGGTACACAAAGGTTCTGGTTCCATCCAGCGTTGGTTACTGCTATGTCCCTCTTCTACCCAGCTTCCTCAGTGCCCCAGAGACTCCACATGTCCCCCAGTACTTCTGAGGGGACTCCCCACATGACCTCTCCCAGAGACACTTGCAGGCCAAGCCTACTTTTCCCTAACTGCTACCTTTAAAGCTACTGCTAGCTTTACTACCGGAAAATGCCATGGCACCCCACTCCAGTACTCTTGCCTGGAAAATCCCCTGGATGGAGGAGCCTGGTAGGCTGCAGTCCATGGGGTCGCTAAGAGTCGGACACGACTGAGCGACTTCACTTTCACTTTTACTTTTCACTTTCATGCATTGGAGAAGGAAATGGCAACCCGCTCCAGTGTTCTTGCCTGGAGAATCCCAGGGACAGGGGAGCCTGGTGGGCTGCCGTCTATAGGGTCGCACAGAGTCAGACACGACTGAAGCGACTTAGCAGCAGCAGCAGCAGGTTTACTACCACTACTACCATTAAAGCTATACTATTCCTGGAACATCTGGGAATGGGGATGAGAGAGGTTCTTAGAGGCCACCTGAGCCTGGGGGCAAAGCCTGTGAGCGGACCACCGTTGACGACTGGCCCCCTTTCGTGGGCTCACTCCAGACCACACTCCCCAGCCACCTGTGCCCTGGGCGGTGTCCAGGTGGTGAGTTCTGGCAAAGGGGACACAGCAGCAGCAGTGTGTACACCTCTGGGCCAGGCCCGGAAACAGGGGGAGTCCCTGCTCCATTCTCCCTGGACCCTGGGTGCGGTGACCAGCCTCGGCCCACCCGAGGGGTGCTGGAAACCTGCATGTGAGGTCTGCCTCCTGCCAAGTCTGTATGTGAGGAAGGCCTCCTGACAAACCCGGGAGACCACCCTGGACCCCCGGGAGAGAAAAACATCAAACTCCCCCATGCTTGAGCCTTTTGCGTTTGCCTCCATTTGCCCCAGGAGCTGGACTCTCCTAACTAATCCAGCCCCCTGCAGATATGATGAGGTGACCCTGAGGAGTTCATTATGTGTAGGTGTGTGACAGAGAAAAAGAGAGGGGGTGAGTGTGTGTGGGGGGGCAGGTGACTGAAGGGGAATGTGTGTGTTTGTGTAAGAGGAAGCAGTTGGTGCTGGTGTCTACACAAGAAATGCAATTCTTGCCTTCCTGGAGTTGGGAGCAGACACCACATCTTTCACCCCAGCCTCCATCCCCTCAGCTCCCAGCACTTTGAGGTGCTCTCCCTTCCTCCCCCTCCCCCGCCACTCCCCCATCAGCGATGCACCAGCCTCCTGCTGAGCCCCGGCACTAATTTGGAGACCACGTCAAGCTGCCCCCACTCCACTTCGCTGGCTCTGCACCCTCATTACTGGCTCTTCACAGAATCCCCAGCCTGCCAAGCTCCCTGGCCAGCCATGACATCTCAGGGCACATGAAAGGGCCTCATTAAACCAAGGCAAGCAGCCTGGATCCCCAGCCCCTCCCTCTATCTGCCAGTCCCAAAGGGGCCGGTTGGCTTCCCTGCACAGCTGCCAGGAAGGAGAACCATGGGGCTGGGTCTATATGGCATATGATTTATTGAGTACATACTATGCACCCAGAACTTGATAGGCAGGGTCTCTCTGATTCTGCACACTGACTCTGTGAGTAGGAATAATTATCCGCACACTACAGATGAAGAAACTGAGGCTCAGGCAGATCAGTCACCTGCTCAAGTTCACACAGCTGGAAGGCAGCTGAGCCAGCTTTGTAAGCCAGGGCTGCCAGACCACCCAGCATGATCTTCCCTGTACCGTATTATTACCTTGAACTCAACTGGGCAGAATCAGATCAAGGCAGAAGCAAATCTCAGTGTCTAGCTGTTTGACAGCAAGTAAAACACAAAAAACACAAATGTATATTACTACAATGGCAGGTAACATTTATTGAACACTTACTATATGCCAATCAGTGTTCTAAGCACTCTACCTGTATTAACTGATTTAATCCCCACAGCAGCTCTATGAGGGAGGTACTATTACCCCCAGTTTACACAAAAGAAGAACTCAAGGCTCAGAGGAGTTAAGTGATCTGCTCAACAGAGAAAACATTTGTGCTTGGCCGAGACTTGAACCCAGCACTCTCAATCAATGCTCTTGATAACCCTGAAGTACCTCTCGTAATAATGCTCCCCATTTTAGAGATAAGAATTAGCTGAATTGACCTGAAGCCACAGAGCTAATCAGAGACGAGAGTTCCACGAGTGGTAAGCATTGTCCTACTGCTCTGAAAGCTTCGGGAAGGCCTGAAGGAAATGAGGGGGCTGCCTGGTTCTCTGTGGGCAGTTTTCCCATAGAGGGAGCTGCTGCCAATGCAAAGGCCCTGAGGCAGGGACCTTGAGAAGACCGGTTTGGCGAAAACAGAGTGATGGAAAGGGAGAGTGGTGGGAAATGAAATCACCAAATTAGGAGCCAGGAGCTGGGTTCTAGAGGCCTTGTCTGGTGTGCCAGCTCCGAGGATTAGACGAGTGCTGGTATTGAGAAGAATTCTGAGGCTGTGTTCAAACTCAGCAGGACAGACTGCCGTGGGTCTGGAAGGACCTGTCTTTTGTATTTGTCGTTTCTGATCTCGGGATCAGAGAGCAATTAGAGAGAAGGACTGTAATTACCAATATGTATCGCAGAATCCCCTCTTCTGGTCTTGCGCCAGGTGCTGGCCTTCCCTGAATGCAGGGCCCTGAGTGATAACAGGGGCAGGCCCGTGGCTCCTTCTCAGAACAGGATTCCTGTAGAGCCGGCTCGACTCAGTGAGGGCTCCGAGAATCAAGAGCCTCTCATTAGCTTCTGAGAAGGGCCAGGGGCCAGGCTCAGTCACTGCCCCACAGCCCCTGCCCCTCCTGAGAACACGGGGGCTCACTTGGGTGCCTGAGGCACTCTGTCTTATTGGCAATGATTTTGCCCATCAGAAAGTAAAGGAGCCACATTCAACAGGAGTGAGATTCCGAGGCAGAGAACCCCAATATCCATTCCCACAGCCCTGAGGACAGCAGGCGGGGCTGGGGATCAAAACTCCCGGTTACACCGGCCTCAGATGACCTCCCTGGCTACCCACCCCCACCTCTCCTCTACAAATGGCCAGTGCGTCCTGTTAAGGCCCAGGTCAGGTCAAGTCCTTCCTCTGCCCCATGCCCCCAGTGAGGCCTGTCTCACCTGGTCAGGGTCTCTTGTGCCCCACAGGCCCTTTGTGATCTCCTCTCAGCCCTCCCAGTTCCCCTCATCCTACTCAACCCACCCACTCTGCACCAGTCTCCTGGCCTCCCTGCTACCCCTCAGACTTGCCAAGGGTGCTCCTGCCACAGGGCCTTTGCACTGCCTGTTGCCCTTACCTGGATGCTCCTCCTCCAGATGTCCTACACTCCCTGCCTCATCTCCTTCAACTCTACTCCAACGTCACCTCCTCTAACTGCCCTATTTAACACTGCCAGCTTCCCCATCTGTTGCCCCCTGCAAGCCCCTTACTCTGCTCTGTCTTTTCCCACTGCATTTTTATTGCCTGACAGTCACTATCATTTGCTTATTTACTAGGCTTCCTGTTAATTATCTCTCTCTCTCTCTTTCCACTAGAATCTCAGTTCAGGGTTAAGATCAGGGTTTTTTGTCTCCTTTGTTCGCTGATATTTCCTCAGCCTCTCAAACAATACTTGGCACATAGTGGGCCCTCAAAAACATTTTGAATGAAATGAATGTTCTGTATTGGCACTTCCCAATACAGTAGCTGGGCTTCCCAGGCGGCTCCGTTGGTAAAGAATCCACCTGTAATGTAGGAGGGTGGGGAAGATCCCCTGGAGAAGGAAATGGCAACCCACTCTAGTATTCTTGCCTGGAAAATCCTGCGGACAGAGGAGCCTGGAGGGCTACAGTCCACGGAGTCACAAAGAGTCAGACACGACTGAAAGTGAAGTCGCTCAGTCGTGTCCGACCCTGCGACCTGTGGACTGTAGCCCACCAAGCTCCTCCATCCATGGGATTCTCCAGGCAAGAGTACTAGAGTGGGTTACTGAGTGACTAACAAATAAAATAAATAAAACGCAGTAGCTATACGTGGCCGTTCAGTTCCTCCGTCACACTAGGCATATTTCAAGGGCTCAACGGTCACAAGTGGCCAGTGGCCGCTACACTGGACAGTGCAGCTGGGAAGCAGCCCACCGTCACAGAGTTCTACTCACCAAGGCTCTATGCCCCTCTCCAGCAGGTGGTAGGAGTCCTGCCATCTCCCACGTGAGCCCCGGCACCCCCAAAGAGGTGGGCCAGGCCGGGGAGTGTTGTCAGGCTCACAGACACCCTCCAAACAAGGACAATTGATCTTGTAGGCTTCAATCCAGGCCTCCGAGTGCTCTGTCTTCCTAGGCCTTCTCTCCGTGACTCTGGAGAGTTTCAGCCTTTCTTTTCAGCCCTTCCAGCTTCCCTTGGCTCCTGGGCCTTCTAGGTTCACTGGGGTCTCTCTGGGGCTCCCCCAGGCCTGACTCAAGCTTGTCACCCCTCCCCCACAGTGCTCTGCCTCTCACTCAGCCTGTGGTCCAGCCCCTTTCCAAGCAGCCTCCCTTTACCCACGGTCCACAGGCTGGGCCAGCCCCAGGCCAAACCAGAAAGGCTTTGGCCCCTCTGGTCCCCTATTGCTATAGCACATTCCTGCATTCCCACTTTTCATTTACTAGCTATCCTTAGACTTCTGCTGTATCTCTATTAAGAAAAGTCCCTGATGAATCCAGTCACCATTATGACTGTCTCCCTTCTCAGGAATAGACACCTTTAGAAAGAGAGGTGGTAGAGGGCAGTGGTGATCCTGGAGATAGATGGATGCTGGGTTCAAACACTGCTTCTGCCCCTTCGTAGCTGAAATCACTTACTGGTGGTGGGAGGCCGGGCAAATTCTTTACCTTTTGGGGCCTATTTTCCTAGAAATATCCTATTTCTGTAAAATGAGGCATTTATAATCTCCCCTCTATGGGGATGTTATAAAGTTTAAATGAGTCATGATTCATGGGGAACCTGGATCAGTGTCTGGCGCACAGTAAGAGCCACTGGAGAGTTTGTTATATAAAGGACTGGGTGATGCTGAGCTAAAAGTAACATTTATCTCTGACAGTGGAAATCCAAGCCTCAAGGGTTCGTGGCTGGCAAATCTCTTGCAAGCATCTCATGGGAGATGTGGGAGGTGCCTGGATCCTGGCTGGGCCAACAGGAGCCCTCGTGGCTTCAACAGCATGTCCCCCCGCCCCCATCCCATCCCCCATGCTCCTGCTGCATGTGACTCCAAAAGTCTTTTTCAGATGATACCTGGTGACAGTGTTCGTTCAGCCCTGGCTGAGTGATTGCGGAGATTACTGGAAAATAAACCAAAGGGAGCCAAGTCCCAGCAAGCTGCCTCTTCACCCACCTCCCCAGGGTCAGGACTTACCTGATGACAGGTGAGGATCTGACCTGGGGAGGCCCTGCCTTTGCTCCATGACCCGGCACTTGCAACAGACCCAGCTACCTGGCAAGGGTTTGGGAAACCACCAGCCTCTGTGTTCGGCTGAGACCACAGTGTCAGGGCAGGAATTCCTCCCTGTTCCACGGCATCCCTTCATCAAGAGGGTAAAGCCGAGAGGTCAGCGTGTGAGTCTGGGGCTGGACCCCCAGAGTTCCAAGCCCAGTGCCATTGCTCACTGGCTCTGTGACCTTGGGCAAACCACTTAACCTCTTTGTAGAGGGGGACAGACAACAGAGCCTCCCTCACTGGCTTGCTATGAGGATGAAGTGAGCCAATGCCTGCAATTGAAACTGTCCCTGGTCCATCACGAGCTTAGAGGATGCTACCGATTCTGACCGAGGGGGGTCATCTGGTCCCAATGAGGCCAGAGAAGAATCCGCAGCATGAGGTTAGATTAAATACTAGCTGGGGAGGCAGGCGCACAGCCCTACTTCAGGCATGCTGGCCGAGCTCTGGTGGTGGGACTCTGCACTGGCCCAGCCAGCCCTCCAGCCCGGCCTATCTCTGCTTGACCCGCCACGATGCTGCAGCTCCTTCTAGGCCTCCCTCTGCCACCTCCACTCTCAGATCACAGGAAGGGTGGGCCGAGGGGGCCATCGGCACCTCTGGCTGTTGGCCCTCCACTCACACACTTCCACGGACACACCAGACAGCCCCACCTCCAGCTTCACGCAACTCTGAGCAGCTCAGAATTCCTGCTCTCACTGCTGAGGTCTGACAGTTGCCGCTTGGTCCCACCAGTCGCAACTCAACCCCATGGGGACACCCACAGGACAAGGCGTTTCTTTCTTGAACATATGTTGGCGCTTCCCAAACTGTGCAGCAGCTCTCTCACCCCACCTTGCGTTTCCACTTCTCCGGAATGAACATTTCCATCCCTCCCCACCATCTCCTTGGGACTTGCTCTCCAGCTTGCACCCCAGCTGCTTCCCTCTGATCACATGCCCATCTGTCTTTGGCCCTCCTCTCTGCATGTATGAGTGTCGGGGGTGGGTTTTAACTCTTAGAAAAGCATCAATTTCCCTCAAGTAGACCCTACTTTTCCTGAGGCCCCCCACCCTAAGACACCACTCCGTTCGGGAAGCCACATCGCAACCACAGCTCACCCTGAGCAGGCGGTTAATGGAAATGCCCTGAGATTACCCACGTTTAAGCCATACTGCTCCCATCCTGCTCCCTGAAGTCACGTCTCCACCACTGTCGGCTGAGCCCACCCAGGCAAGGCCCCCTACCCACACCAGGCCTCTCTCTCTCTGTATATCCTTCTCTCTCTGTCTCTCCTCATCCACGTTTCTATGGATATGGGACTTTTCTCTGCATTTAACTGTCCTTGGCTTCCAGCCCCTGAGGATTGGGTCAGCACAATACAAAATGCAAAGCGCTAGTCACTCTGTCGTGTCTGACTCTTTGCGACCTCATGGACTGCAGCCCACAGGCTCCTCTGTCCACAGAATTCTCCAGGCAAGAATACTGGAGCAGGTAGCCATTCCCTTCTCCAGGGGATTTTCCCTGACCCAGGAATTGAACCTGGGTCTCCTGCATCACAGGTAGATTCCTTATCGTCTGAGTCACCAGGTCGGCACATCGCAGGGAAAAAAACTGTGGTCTTTGGAACCTGGCAGAAACCTCTCTTTGAAGGCTGGTTCTGCCCCCGACTGACGGTGTAACTCGGGATCTTTTTCCCTCTCTCTGAACCTCAGTTTGCTCACATGAGAAATGGGGAGAGCAGTACCAACCTCCTGCAGTGAGTGTGAGACATGATGTATGCTGGGGAAAACATGACTGCCCCTCCTCTCCTTTCCAGGGCCACTCGGTACCCCAACGACAATGACGACGGCAATGATCATTGCCATTTATCTCCTCAAGGAGCTGAGAAAAACTTGCTCAATAACAATTCATCACTTACAGAAGAAACACAGAAGGTGTCAGACCAATTATATCTTGTTGTAAACACAGGAGTGAACAAAATGAAGATTCCCCACCAGCCACCTCCAAACGCACTAGAACAGCCAGCAGATGCCAAGTCAGTGCCACCCAGGGATATACCCGATCAGACAACCCTGCCCAGCCAGCAGATCTGTGATTTCCCAGGGGCACCGCCCAGAGGCAAAGTCACCTGTGGCGCCAACTCCTTAAAAATGTCACGCCGGCGCTTACTTAAGCTACAAATATACTTGAATCAGAATGATGCAGAAGAGATTAGGATGATCCTTGCACAAGGATGACATGCAAATTCATGAAGCATTCCGCATTTCTATGAAATGTTGACACATGTTACAGCTTGGGTGAATCTTGAGGACATAATGCTGAGTGAAACAAGCCAGACACAAAACACAAATGTCGCGTGTCTCCCCTTACAGGAGGTACCTAGAGTGGTCAAATTCATAGACTGACAGTAGAAAAATGTTTGCTAGGGGCTGCGGGAGGAGGGAATGGGGAGTTAGCATCAGATGGGCACAGAGTTTCAGTTTAGGATGATGGAAAAGTGAAGATGGATGATGGTGATGGTTCTACAGCAGCGCAAATATACTTAAGGTTCTTGCACTACAGACTTAAAAATGGTTACAATGGTACATTTTATGCTATGTATATTTTAGCACAGTAACAAAGTGGCCAAAAAAGACGCTTGTTGCCTTTTACCCCCATTGTAATCCCCTCCCTCTATCAGATCAGAAGCTTCTTGAAGAAGGGAACTGTATCACTCTCTAGGTAAGTCTGTGCTAGGGTGAAAAAAGCTTATTGACCATGCAATGTAGGTAAGTCGCTTCACATCTCTAAGTCTCCCTCAGTTTTCTTGCCTACAACATGGGTTAATAGCATGGATCCTATAGTCTCTTTGTGAAACTTAAACACAATAGTATTTGTTAAGTACTGAGTACAGTGCTCAAGATATGTTTGTGCAATAAAAAGCAGCCATCAGTAGAAATTAACACATTTTAAATTAATGTTTCAACAAATTTTTTTTAAAAAATAGCAGTAATCAGTATTACCTTTAGCAACTTAGCAATAAATGTTTCTCTGTGCTGTTTCTTAGAGGTCTCAAGAGTTTACTGGGGAAAAAAAGCAGTCATGATGATACTTGGATTTGGTGCCTGAAGATCGAGTTCAAACCCTGGCCCTGGCAGCTACTAGCTGAGTGAGACTAGGAGATTGTTGGGAAAACCTACCAAGCTCCTGTCTGCACGCGGTAAAGTGCTTGCAAAGGTGAGGTGTCATTTTTTTTTTTTTATGAGGACCCTCAACAGCTCTGCATGAATGAGGAACTGAGAAACTGACAGGTGCTCCAAGTTACGTGCCTGAGGCTGTACCCCACGACCGAGGGGGCTGCTCGACTTCCGGCTCACTGAGCTGCAGGGCCATCGTACTTGCCGCCTTACCCCACGGAGAGATGTCCTTTCAGCTGGTGGTCTCGTGGAGCCCGCTCGGCACTTCTCCAGCCTGCACTTCTGCTGATCCTGCCCCGGACATCTCTGCCTCTAACAAGCAGGCTGACCAGGAAGGGATGACTCAGTGTAGGGAGAAAACCTCTGTGGGCAATGGGGAGGCCACTCTGTCCAGTGGATGGAGAAGCGGAACTGTCCACACCCACCAAATATTCTCCAGTCCAGCTGGAGGGACAAGGCTCTAACCCTGGCTCTCTCATGAACTTGCTGTGTGACCTTGGGCAAGTCACCTTCCTTCTCTGTGCTCCAGTGTCCAATTCTGACATCTAGAACTCCACAAGAATATTACCGGGAGAGGGGTGATGGGAGTGAGGGAGAGGCAGGAGGAGGGAAGGCCAGGCACAGTCATCAAAGGGCTGTGGGAGTTCGGGCACCGGGTCCCCAATTCTGAATGGGATTTGACACCAGAGTGACCTGGGCTCTGGGCTTCAGTCCTGACTCACATCTTACTGGCTGCATAATCTTTACCCCAGTGCTTAACTTCCCAGAGCTTAGTCGTCTTGATTGTAAAAGCAGTCTGCAAAGCTAATCTGCAGAGTCGTATGAGAATTAAATTAAGGAAGGCGCTGACATGCAATATATAGTCAATAGATCATGTACGTATCTAGTGAATGCTTACTTTATCACCTATCCGTCTATCATCTGTTTATCTATCATATCTATCTGTCTTCTACCTATCACCTATCTGACTATCATCATAGTGTTGTCATAGAGAACATGAACACCATCCAAGCCACCCACCTCCCAGTAGGACCTCTTGCAGTGGCAAAGGTGAACTGCCTGGGGACATTGGTGGGGTGTCTGGGGGTTGTTGCCCCTGTACTAAGTGGGAAGATCAACTTCACTGTGGGACTTCCTCATGAGTTGGGAGTTTTCAGGTGAGGCTGGCCTGGGCCTAGCCATGCATCCTCATGGTTTTAACTGGGAACAACTTAAAGCGGTATTTGTATCCTCCCCTCCCTCACCCCCTCCCCCAGCCTGGGGGCAGCAGCTCCTGTGGGGACAATGAGCCTCCAAATGTGCTTCAGGGTCCCAGGAGGACAGCCCGCCCTCGGTCTCTGATCTCAGCAGGGAAGTAATCCTGTGAGCACAGCACACAGTTCTGGAGCTTCCTGGGAGTCTCTCCAGCGCTGTTTATTGGGGGTGCACAGGTCCGAGGCCCCAGGCTCACTTTCTCCCTCTCCTGGTTGGGCCAGGGAGGGGCCCTGCTGCGGCTGCAGCGGGGGCTAGGCTGGTGAGCTGCCTGCTACTCTCCCAGCCACACAGGTGGGATGGAGGGTGAAGCCCGGCAGGGGAGCTGCGTGTGTGTCCACTGACTGGTGTGCAGGTGTGTGGGTGTGTTGTGTGTGCATGTCTACTGGCTAGGGTTGAAGCCTCATTAGTGCGTGAGGAGATGAGAGTGCTGGCTTGAGGCTGTCAGTGAACATGAGCATTTCGATGAGGCGAGCATTTGAACAAGCCAGAACGTGGAGAAAACATGCTCCAAGCACCTGCAAGGCTCCACGTGGTCTGGCTCCACGACCTCCCTGCCCAGTCTCCCGAACCCTGCCCCTCCCTGTCTCCCTCTACGGCAGCCACCCTGGCTCCCGCTACTCCCCAGACATGCTCCACCCTGAGGCCTCACCCGGGCTGTTCCCTCTGCCTGAAATGCCCTTCCTGCAGACCCCTGCTTGACTCACCTCCTTCAAGTCGTTGCCACACTTCACCTTCTCAGGGAGGCCCGCCCAGCCCCACTATTTAATATTGCCATCTGCCCACACCCCTCCCCAGCCCCGTGCCCCTTACCCTGCTCTGCGGATGGATTCTTCTGGGCCGAGCACTGACTGCTCCCCGCACGTCTATAATCTGCCCATTTATCCTGCTTGTTGCCGGTTCCCCATGAGGCTGAGGATCTCCGGGTGTTCTGTTCGCTGACTGCATCCAGAGCACCCAGAACAGTAACATTTATTTTATGGCGTATTTGCCTCCAGTTCCTCATCTGTACCATGAGGACCATAACAGAAGCTATCCACTTTGAAGAGCTGTTGGGCAAGGGAAATGAATGAATTACCTAAAAGCACCGATAACTGTGCTTGGCACAGAGCTCAGGCTGGCTATTATCACTACACTCCGTCACAGCCTGGGAGATGGAACCGAGTGAGTGATCCACGCGAGGCTGAAGGTGCTTAATGCACACTTATCGCCTCACTCCCCCTCTACCCCTTGAAAATTCCCAGGAAGGAAAATTCCCTGACATCCTCCAGTCATGGAACCCATAGTTTTGGACCCCTTTTGGGTTAGGAACCTAATTATCAGTAAATTTACTATCTGTTTGGGGTTTTTCTGGTTGTCATTGTTTGTTTGTTTGTTTTAATCAAGGGAAGAAGCGAGCCAGACTCCAGCCCACCCCACCCCAGGCTGCACGGCTCTGGGGCCCTACCGGTATTTAATAGCATGTGACCGGCAAGCGCGTCCTCTGATGGGCGTGAGAGCAGCCTGGACCACACAGCACCTGAGCCCCGGAGGCAGGTGCCCAGATTCATCTCCCAGCTCTGCAGCCCCCACTAGGCTGGATGGCCTGGGGCAAGCCCCATCCCCAATCTGAGTCGCCACTCTTCCCTGGTGAGAGGCTGTGATTAGACTTTTGCTAAAGTCTTCCCAGACTCATCTGTTCATCTGACTTTCACGGGGCATCTATCTGTCGTGTGCCACTGCTGCTGGGGGTACAGCCATGAGCAGGAGACACAAGTCTCCACCCCGTGGAGCTGACACTCCGGGCAGGGAGAAGGCAGACAGTAAGTGAGGAACACAACTGGTAAATCACATAATATGTTAGAAAGTGGAGTGTGCTATGGGAAAAAGAAAAAGCATAGCAGGTTAAAAGAAGGTGAAAGGGCTGGGGGCTGGTAAGGAGGGCAGACTCAGCTCCATGTGGGCTGGTCAGGGGTATTTAGAGGTGACATTTGAGGCAAGGGATATCTTACACTCCAGAAGCCTATGAATCGCAGGGGTCTTGGCACCGCTCTATTCCGTTAGGGGTCCCCTGGAGTCCCCATCTCTTCTTTTCCGTCCTTCTCTGAGTATACTGAGCCCCAGCTCACCCAGTGGGTGATGATGGGGCCAGAAGACAGATCAGCCAAGTCCCCAGCGGTGGTGAGTGATTTAGCACCGTCTTTATTCACACTCCGATATTTCACGGCTCCCGTGGCTCTGACGGAATAAATATGACCTTTTATTCTTCACTTTGCTTAAGACTCAAGGTCAACAGCCCAGCTGTGATCTATCGGCTGCTCCCTCCACTGCCTTCTGTGAGCCAGGGAGCCCCAGGGCTGTCAGAGACTCATGGTGCCCCCTCCCCGCCCCACAACCCCCTGCCCCTTGGCGCTGGGCCTGGGCCTTGCTTGGCCGAGGAGGCAGCAGCCATGGTTGCTCCGGGGGATGACGGCTCACGGAGGGCAGAGACTGAGCCATAAATCTCCCTCCTCTCCCCGGAGCACCCCCATCACCAGGGCTGAACTCATGACCCAGGTTTCATTTCAGCCCTGGGAGGAGGCAGCCGTGTTCAAAGGGCAAGTCACACATTAGAACGCCCAGGGTACGGCCATCGTTTTTTTTTTTTTTTTCAGCATAAAGGAGTAAAAAGCCTGTCTGCCTCAGATGGAACCCTCCAGGCCCTTCAGGCAGCCGAGGCCTCTTGCTCTCAAAGAAGCCTGGCTTTGCTCGCCAGACACCACCAGGACTGCCTGGAAGTTCTTCCCTGTGTCTTAACTGAGACCCCTCCCTGAAGCACTCCCCTATCCTGCCTCTCCTCTATGTGTGCATGGTTTGGGGGGGGATGGTCTGGTCTGGTTCAGATTCCTCCTGTTTCCTCCTGGTGCTTCTGAGTGACCTGGGTTTGCTAATAGACCAGGTGGCTGGGAAGGAGCGGCTACACTGTCTGGAAAGGAAATGTGGTCACCGACCTCTATTTTGAACACACCACCTGTGACCCCGAGACACTTGCCTTGCTCCTCTCCATCCTAACTCATGTCCTGGGAAGGAAAGGAAGGGTCAGGAGCTCTCTGGAGCACAGCCAACCTAGACTTGAATTCTGGTTCTGCCACTTTCAAGCTGGGAGACCTTAGGCAGCTTACTTACCCTCTCTGATCCCAGAGATTCCTACCCCGTTAAGCGGTCTTAGGCGTAACAGCTGCCTCCCAGGGGTGGTGCACATGCTTGGTGCCCCGAGAAGCACACAGCAAGCACTCAGATGCTAAGTACGTATTATCAAGGCCTCGAGGTGTAGGCTCCGGAGTCAAATCCCAGGTGAGACACCTTGACCTCTTCGGATCTCAGTTTTCTCATCAGGATCATAACAGCACCTTCTTCATTGGGATGTTGCAAGAATTAAATGAGTTAATGAATGAACTTAGATGAGTACCTGGCATGTAACCATTTCTCAGAAAGGTAGGTTCTCACTCTCATTGTCATGGCTGGAGAAGAGACCGCCCACAACCACTCAGTACTTTTGACCTAACCCCCATCAACTGCCTTTGTGACTTATAATTCCACTGACCACTGACCTGAGCAACCAGGGCTCTCTTGGTGGCTCAGATGGTAGAGAATCCGCCTACAGTACAGGAGACACGGGTTCAATCCGTGGGTCAGGAAGATCCCCTGGAGAAGGGAATGGCAATCCACTCCAGTATTCTTGCCTGGAGAATTCCATGGACAGAGGAGCCTGGCTGGCTACAGTCCACGGGGTTGCAGAGTTGGACATGACTGAGTGACCAAGCACACACGTATGACCTTCAACCAAGTGCATACAAGGACTTGCAACATAAAAACATGTAAAACAAGATGAGTAAATTTTTAAAATGTTTTATGGCAGATCAAAAGTCATTAAGAAGGCTTGAACTGGAGGACGCCAGGATGTTTGTTGTGATGTCCAAACACTGACCTCACTTATAATGCCCACATACCAACCAGGTGGCCACACATCCCTGGGGCCACTTCAGACTGGGAAGAACCCAGGGAGGAGGGGGTGTGGGGGCTTCAGAACATGTGAGGGGAGTGGCTTTGTAGGGCTACCTTGTCTGTGTGGGAGTTGGATCAGAGGAGACCAGGGGGCCTGAGGCTGCCTTCAGATGTGGGGGACTTCAGATGCAGTCCACTCTGTTCTGGTCAGGCTGCATCCAGTTGCTGGATCCCACACATGCAGGAGGGCATGACCTGACACGCATCTGAAGCAAGGGACACAGCCCAGGTCCCTCCTTGCTCCAGGGACAAACACGGCAGTCCTTTACCGGCAGTGCCGCCCACATTTCTTCCCTGATTGAGCTCCTACTTGACCTTCTGGGTCACCTCGTCCAGGAAGCCTTCTCTGACCTCCCCAGCATCTGCTCTTGTCAAGCCTCACACAGCTTATCATAGCTATGGTATCTGAATCAGACTATACAAGTACACAGTCCTTTAATGCCTCCCTCCCTGGGAAATATGAGCTGCAGAAGGGTGAGGGTGTCCTGTTCCCAGTTGTCTTCCCCACGAGTGGCCCAGACCTGGCATCATAAGCAGCAGATGAAAACCTCTAGGATGACTAAAAGTGAAAGGCAGAAGTGGAAGGCAGCAGGGAGGGAGGATCTTGAATTTGAAAAAACAAATAGTACTAGGTGAGCCAGGAGAATTATCTGCAAAAATTAAATATTGTGGAAGAAGAATGAGTTTTATGCCTGATGAGGATGAAGACAGAATCTAAGGCTAGGTGGTAGAGAGAGGTAAAGTTTGGGGCCTGTAAGGGAAAAAAAAAAAAAAAAACCTCTCAACTTAAAGGCACCCAGCGGTGGTCTGGGCTCTTCAATAAAAAGGAGGGCAGGTTCTTGTGTCTGGAAGTTATCCCTCATGTGGGGCCAATCAGCATTCCAAGAAGGTGGTAGGGGTGGGGATGATGGGTAGGAAGGGTGGTGGGCATTGTAAGGACTGGTGAAGAAATGAGAAGGTGGGCCTGGATGACCTTGAACTGTCCCCTTTTCACTCTGGACTTTTCTCAGTCTATGGGAGTAGCAAGAACTATGCCCATTTTAAAGAGTCACAAAAGAGTTTTAAAGAATGAACAACCGAATTAGTCCCAAGACCTTGACTTCCCCCCCCTCCCTGAATGCTCTCAAGCCCTTAGCAATAAGTCCACACAAGGCAACTGGGCTTTGAGGTTTCCTAACGATGCCTTCCTGACTCTCCCTGCCACCTCCTGCTAGAGCCTCCACTGCGGCCTCTGTCATGTCTGTATCCACTGTCTGTCAGGCCCAGAGGAAACCGCCTGAGTGAGTATCTCCCATGACAGATGGAAAGAAACACATCTCTAATGGTGGAATGTCAACCTCCTGATCTTACATGAAGGCAGTATTTCTGGGTGGGATTCTATTCCTAGGCCCCCTCTAGGAAAGATGAGGGACAATGGGGGGACTCCTTTCCTGACCTCAGGAGGGCAGGCTCCACCCACTCACTTTTGCTGCAGGACTGAAGCTTCTTTCCAGCATCCCTGCCAGAAGGAAAGGACTGCGGAGCACCAGCCTAGCCGACCTGGGAATTTTCAAAGCCTCCCTGTTCCACACAGACTTTTCTTTGATCGACAATCAAAGCTTGAGGGGAAAGCAGCCTTTGGAAGCAGCCCTTGGCAATGGCTCACACGCAGTGGCATTCTGACGGGTGGTAAAAATATCTCTCTGGTGTTCAGTGCCGGCTGTTACCACCATCGCAGTTTCCAAGATCCTGTCTCCATGCCCAGGGCCTCAGCAGCCTCCCCACCTGTCCACACACACACACATACACACACACACACACACACCCCAGAACCCGAACACAGGTCATCCAGCCCCTGACCACCGGCCACCCTCAAACCCACAAGGGCCGCCCCAATCATTGCAGCCAGGCACCAGCAAAAATGCTTTTAAGAGCCACTAGAGAGGGAGATTTAGTCTCAGAAATACTGCAGCACATGCCTAATGAGCTAATTAAACAGGAACATAAATAATTACTCCCCTATCAGAGTGAGAGGACTTGGGGGGAGAGGGCGGGGTGCTGACTGGAGGAGCTGGGAGAGTGATGGGTGAGCTGTGATGCTCTGGAGGGGGAGATGGGAAACTCCTCTCTCCGCAGTGGCTGTGGGCTGGGCCTCGGGGAGGTTCCCGGGCCAGGCAGACGCAGCTCCAAGGATTCTGCCAGAAAAATCATCACAAGATGCCATTTTGTTCCCTTCCTGAGTATTTCCTGCTCATTCATATGCCCACACCCTGACCTCCCTCCCACTATTATAACAAGCCCAGGAGGGGAAACTTCAGTGGAAGGGATCCTCCTCCCATTTTATGGATATGGGCATTCTGGAGCAGGAGGGTCTCAGGACATAGCTAAGACTCCAACAACCAGGGTGTACCTGGTCTCCCTGCTTCCGCCCCTGCCCCCTGTGGTCTCCAGATTCTGTAGTCAGCCAGAATTGTCTTTCTTAATCACATCATGCCACTCGCCTGTGCTCATCCCCGCCATGACTCCCATCTCATCCCACATAAAGTCCAAGGCCTCACCATGGCCTGCGAGGCCCTACCTGATCCAGCCACATCCAATTCTATGACCTCACTCACTGTCACTCTCCCTCCAGATGCAGTGGAGTCTGGCTGCGTCTCCCAGCAGGACAAGGACATCCTACCCCAGGGCCTTTGTTGTTGCTGTTTCCTCACTGCCTGCTCTTTCTCTCACTCCATTCCGGTCTCTGCTCCAATATCACTCTTTAGGAAGGCCATCTCTGGCCACCCATATAAAACAGCGCTCCCCAGTGCATCCTTACACTACTTATTTCTTTTCCTAGCACACATTTAACATTTTTCATCCCTCTCCTCCATAAGAACGTAAGCTCCTTGTAGACCAAGGCTTTGCGTTTTTTGTTCTAACCCTATGGTCTTGAGTAGATTCTACCCCAAAGCCAGCACTCAACAAGTATTTACTGGTTGAATAAATAAAAAACCTAGATACCAAGAGTCAAAGTGCAGTTTGTGCCTAGACCATCCAGTTCCAAATCCGGAGTTCTTCCGTCACAGGTCGTTTCTCCCCTCAGAGCTTGACCCTGGCTCCCCACGGCCAAAAGGAGAAAGCCTGAAGTCAGGACAGCTACAAAGTCTAGCTCTACCACCTCCAAGCTGGGAGATCTTGTAAGTCACGATGCCTTCCTATCCTTCAGAGTCTTCATCTGTCAAATGGCTTAAAGTACCACGTAAGAGAATGAAGTACACGGCACATCTTTAGAATGGTACCTGGAACGTAGTTCAGTTCAGTCGCTCAGTCGTGTCTGACTCTTTGCAACCCCATGAATCACAGCACGGAATGTAGTTAAGGCTCAGTAAATACAGCTACTGTGTGTGACACTCCAGGCCACCCACAGTCTACTCTCTTCCATTCTCTCCGAACAAACCTCCTATTGTTTCCATAGACCAGAGGGTATCCAAAAGTGGCCCCGGATGAACAGCATCAGCATCACTGGGAGAATATGTTAGAATTGTAGATTCTCAGACCCCACTCCAGATCGAATGGGTCAGAAACCCAGGAGGGTAGGGCCCTGCAGCGCTGTGCTAACAGTGCTGTTTGTTAGGTGCTTCTGACGTGTGCTCAAGTTTGAGACCCACTGCACTAGAGACAGCGTTTCCACCAAATAAGCCAGGTGTGGTAGACTGAGCTGTTGGACCTATTCCTTCACTTCTCTTTAATTGGGCTTTCTCGGTTGTTCAGTGGTAAAGAATCCTCCTGCAATGCAGGAGATGCAGGTCTGATCCCTGGGTCAGGAAGATCCCCTGGATAAAGGAAATGGCAACCCACTCCAGTATTCTTGCCTGGAGAATCCCATGGACAGAGGAGCCTGGTGGGTTATAGTCCATGGGGTCGCAAAACAGTCAGATATGAATGAACAACTAAATACCAATAAAATGAAATCTCCACAGTCTTGCCATGGCCTGACGGTGGGTGATGTGCATGCCCTGCCCCTTGACTGGGCTTGGCCTTGTAACTTGCTTTGCCCCATGGGATTTAGCCGATGTAATGCCAGCGGAGGCTTGATGTTTGCTTCTTCACCTGCCCTCTTCATTTCTGCTATCACCATGAGAAAAACATACTCTGGATGACCACTGCCCCTGTACCTGGGCTCCAGAATAAAATACATGGAGAAGATTTAAACCAGACTTGGAGCCTGGAGCCCAGCCCAGCTGAGACCCAGTGAATTCCAACCAACTTGCACACCCACAAGGAAGAAGATTCAAGAAGCTGTAAGCTACTGAGATGTTGGGCTTGTTTGTCACGCAGCATTACCACTACGGCAGCACTGACTAATACACCAGGGTTTTCAGGGCTCCTTGACCGGGCCTGATCATTCCTGCTTTGGCCTCTTTCTTATTGCTTCCACCTAAAACAGCTAACTCCTCCGCTCTTCCTTCCAAATCCCACCTACTCCCCAGGACACAGCTTATAGCCCACTCCACCTACTTCCAGAAGCTCTGCCCACCCAGCCACAGAATACACCCCTCCCCACCCAGGCTTGTGGATGCACTTCCATTAGCTCATGAAAAAGCTCGAGTAGATCAACTTCACCAAGCAATTCATTTACATTTTCACCTTTTAGGTGGTCAATTACTAAATTGCACAGCCCCCTAACTTAGTATCATCACTAATGAATTACCTGGTTAGAAAGTTAAGTGTTTAATAGTTCTGTGTGACGTTTAATCTCTGAACAGGTACCTTCTTGACAAGGCAGTGGAAGTTGAGCTCCCACATCTGGACCCTTACTCCTCCCCCCACAGCATCAGCACTGCAGCCGCAGCACAAGTGGGAGGCCATCTCTGGAGCCCACCCCCGCTAGAAACAGCTCTCCTTTGTAAATAGTTAATGAGCTTATTCATCCGCGTTGCACGTCTCCATGGCCCCGCTCTCACCCTGGGCTGGCACATCACAGTCTGTGGTTCTGTGTGATCCTGCTCGCTCACCACCCCCACCACCTCTGAGGCTCTGAAGATGATGGGCGTTAATTTGACTTCACGTCTGGAGCCCTTCTGTCACCCACAGGGTGCCCACTCTCATCACACACGCACTTGCCAGACCATAGGTCTAATTGGCAAAGACTCAGACATCCCCCTCGGCTTCTTTCTCTGTCTCAGTGTCTCTAGAGATGAGAAAAGAGTGCTCATACAGAGCAGAAAAGCAGCCCAAATCATCTCCCTTCCGCAGGCTGGATTCAGCTACACGTGCAGGCTGCTGGCTCCTGGGATGATGTGGGCAGGTGGGTGCCAAGAAATGTGAACGACACTGATGCTTTCACCCATAGAGCTCTCTGGGGCTGCACACCGGCCGGACATCCATCCTCCTCCCCTGACTCCTCAGCAGATCCCTGACTTTATTTGGGAAAGCAACATGCCTGAACAAACAGCCAACTTTCTCAGCCTCTGATACAGACTGAGGAAATACAACGGATAGAAGTGGGAGTCATGGGGTGGGATTCCTGGGGGATTCTTTCAGTGGGCTGACTCAGGGACTTCTCTGGCAGTTAGATGGTTAAGACTTCACCTTCTAATGCAGGGCTTGTGGGTTCAATCCCTGGTTGCAGAGCTAAGATCCTACATACCTCCCAGCCCCACCCCAACCCCCCAAAAAACTAACATAAAACAGAAGCAGTATTGTAACAAATTCAATAAAGACTTTCAAAAACTAAGTAAATAAAGGGGCTGACTCATCTGAATGGTTGGTGCCTGTCTTCCTTCATCTGGCTTTCCCGGGAGCAGACTCTAAGACAAAGATTTGAGTGCCAATAGTTTATTTGGGCCCAGGACTCTCTTCTTTTGGGGAAGAAGGTCCATACAGGGTGTGTTGCTAAGCAAGTTACCATCGTGAGCAATCTGGGTTCAGTCATATCGGGACCCTCTGGGGACTGCATAGAATACGCCTCAGCTGTCCTTCTTCTCCCACTAGGGGAGGAAGCTGGGGTGTTAATCCTCCCCAGCATAGACCAGGGCTGCTTCTGGGGACATCAGCTCTCCTCCACTTCAGCTGCCCTCTCTGTGGGCTGGGCACGCAGGAGGAAGTCCTGGGGGGAAGGGTCAGCAAGCCCAGAGGCAGAGAGCCACATGTGAAAGGTTGTGCAACTTGAGAAGGAGCCTCAGTCCCTGAGGTCCATGGAACTCCCATGCCAGTCCTGAGCACCAGCCCTCTGGAATTCCATTACATGACAGAAACAAATCCCCAGTTTGGTCAAACCGCTATAGTCAGATCTTGGCGATAAGAAGCACTTCGCACTATCTGAAGCTGCTCTTTTTCACGCCTTACATCTCTTCCCATTTCACAACACCTTTGGGAGTCACTAGCATCCCCATTTTACAGATGAGAAGCCTGAGGCTCAGAGAAGGACAGGGAGGGGAGATGAGAGCCCACGTCTGGAGTCCCTGATTCTAGCCTCCTGGTATTCATCACTCAGCCTCAGCCGAAGGGCAAGAAAAATGACTCCAGCAACTAAAATGCACAAGGTGCTGTTGTTTCCTGAATGTTTCACATACTTTATCTCCTTGGAGATGATCCCGTTTGAAAGAGTTTGTATTTCAGTGTTATAGATGAAACAAAGTCTAAGAGAGGTGAGATGACAAGGGCATGGGAGAGCCGGGGTGGGAACCCCGGTCTGCTGACTTCTCTCACCAGAAGTTCAGATACCAAAGCCCCACCTGTGGGACTTATAGCAGCTTGCCTCCCAGCAATGCCCATTCCCCAGGCACAAGGGCCTGATGCGGAACACACATCAGAGTCACTGGGGGAGTTTTAAAAACACGGATGCTTGGGCCCCACCTGAAGCTGGCTTGGGATCTCCTGGAGACAGGATGCAGCTCCCCATAGATTCCAATGCACAGCCAGGCTTGGGGAACACTAGGATGGTGGGAAACCCCAGGTTTGGCGTCAGAATGCCTGGGTTTCCCACCTGCCTGACTTCCGGCTCTCCTGGAGCTGTTATCAGGCTGAACGGAGTTGGCTCTCTGGTTCTCCCTTCACTACAAGGGGGAAAAGCCACATTCCAAAAGAAAAGCAGGCTGGATACACACTGTAATAATTTTACTCTTGCTAATTTTTCTCTCTTCAGAGATGTCTTCAGACAGAACTTTTGGAGAATAGAGGGAATGACATGTAGAGAATTTAGTCACCTCTGAACTGATGCCCTGAAGGTTTTGCGTCTGAGTGGTGTTCATCTTGTGTGGAGCAAGAGGGGCAGGATGAGAAAGTAGTGATGTGATTTGAGATGCTCCTGGAAGGCACCCCTGAAAAATGTCTCTCCTATGCTGAAAGCTGCTCTGGGCTTTGAAATTACACCCTTAGAGATTCACTCTTTTGGGTCTTTCAGAGTTTCCGATTGAACTACAAAGATTTCTGAAAGGGATTATGTCTTACACCTTGATCTCTTAAAACGTTATCAGATTGTTTTCCCAGTTTACAGCTCTCTTGGAGTAAGTTTTGAAGAATGGAGCCACAAGAAGAAGCCTGGAGAACAAGGACAAGAAGAGGGGGCCAAGCAGGGAAAGTTGTCAGGCTCCTAATAACAGTAAGTACTGACATGTTTCTGATACTTCATAGTTGACCATGTAAATGTGCTTCCACATATGTGATCTCATTCAGTTCATGCCACTATTGGTATAAAAATGAGAGTGGCTTAGTGATTTGCCCATGGTCCCAGGACTAGTAAATGGTAGAGCTGGGGTGCAAACTCAGGTCCTGGAAGTGCTATATTACTGGCAGTGCATTTGGCCTAGCTTTAAAAAACTACATTTCTCAGCCTCCCTTGCAGACAGATATGGCCAAAAGAGATAGAAGCAGAAGTTACTGGAGGGAGAACCCCCTCTCCTTTGCCCTCTTATCCTTCTGCTTTTCATCTTTCCCACTGTATAGAAAGGAGATGTGATAGCTAGCATGCCAGCAGCCATTTCTCACCATGAGGAAACCTCAAGGACAGAATCTGTGTGCTGAGGATAGCTGAGCAGAAAGGTAGGAGCTGGGTCCTTGGTGGCCAGGCTGCCCAGAAACCCAGACTAAACTCCCTTCCACTGACTTCTTTCACACAAGAGACATAAACCCATATGAATTTAAATCTCCTTTGGTTGAGTTTTCTGTTCATCCTAATTGCTATGGCTAGGCCTTAGAAATGTGAGGAAAGCCACTAAAACTGGAAGAGAAAATCTCAGCAGCCTCCGAGTGAATTACCCCATCCTTCCGAGAAAAAGAAGTCACAGTTGGTGTCCCTCAGCCCAAGTCTCCAGCCTTAAGGAAAACTCCTTGGGATATTAGTGAGAAGTTTCACACAGCATGTACTTGGCATTGGATGTGGGTACGATATTTCTAGTCTTTGCTTTGTGGAACCTTGGGAAATCTCCTCAATTCATTAAAGACTCAGTTTCATGAGCTTTAAAATGGGTATAATATTTGTTTTGGCCATCCCTGCTTGTTGATGTCAGATTTCAATAGTCAGACAGTGTAAAAAAAATATAAAATCCAAGGCAGGCTGATTTTGGCTCTAACCAGGGAGTTCCCGGGAATCTTTCTACCCCAGTCACCCCAACTTTCTCCTTTACACATTTTTTCCCTGACAGTCGGGTCCAATTCAACCTTTCAGTAGAAGCTGAGATGTCAGTGGAAGCAGCTGAATCAAAGAACCCTCCCCCTGCGTAGATGGGAGCTCTTATATCTGGTATAGCCCTCCCTGGCTTCCTTGGTGGCTCAGATGGTAAAGAATCTGCCTGCAATGCAGGAGACCGGGTTCAGTCCCTGGGTTGGGAAGATTCCCTAGAGAAGGGAATGACTATCCACTCCAGTATCCTTACCTAGAGAATTCCACGGACAGAGACACCTGGTGGGCTATAGACCATGGGGTCACAAAAAGTTGGACACAACTGAGTGACTAACACTTTAGGGAGCATCCTCCCCAGAAGTTTCTCCCCATATCCACAGGATCATAGGTTCATTAGTAAATTTCCCTCTACCCTATTGTGGAGTTCCAATTAGCTGCATTTTCATAGGGCAGGGGGCAGGGGCAATATCCACTGGGGTATTGATTCAAAATGATGGAATAGGCAGATTGAATCTGCCTCCTTATTTTTTCCCTAGATGAGAGACAGACCAACAGGAATAATAATAATTAAAAAATACCCCACTCTAGCCTTGCAAAACTCAATAAGGTGGTCCAGCCTCCTTCAAGGTGGGGATTATGTCATAGAGGAATATGGTACGGGAAGGGGGTTCAAGATAAAGTTGCAGCGGGTCATAGAATGGCTACTATCTTCCACCACCTCAGGGTCTCTTGCCTCATAAGCCCTCACTTTTGCTACGTGGAGATGATGACAGCAGAATAAGCTTCACGAAGACAAGGCTGCATCCTGGGTAATTCCATGCTGTGCTTTAGAAGTAAGCTGGCTGTTCCCCTGGCCCTCCCGGGGACTGTTCCAACATCACGCCTGGTGACAGATGTTCTTGATGACTCTTAGAGACAAGTGTTTGTGAGTGTCACTTGGGCTGATAATGACATGCGGGACACTTAACTTACCATGTCATACCAGGGATGAGGCACAGCTGGGATGCCCTGTTGCTCTCTCCTTGGGGAGGGGAGGCCCCTTCTTTCTGACTCACCTCTCCCACCTTTCTTCCCCTCATTGACTCCCCTGCTTCTGACACTGCTCCCATGAATGCTAGTCACTTCCTGAAAGGGCAGGCCCTGGGGCTGACAGATACAGGAGTCAGTCTTCCCCAGTCACATGGTCCCACTTGTGGACTGTCTGTGTCCAGTATGACCCAGAGCTGCCTGCAGGGCTCAGTCATGGGTACTCAGGGAAGGTGAATGCCTTGGGAGGTCAGCAAAAACCCTTAGATAATTAGAGAGCTAATCATCTGATAATAAAAAAAAAGCAAGACACTATTTCATAGCCAAATTCAAATCCTGAGTTATCCATGGTTTGGGATTAACCAGGCCTCTGCTTCCCCTACCTAGTATGTAGATTGTTGTTTGTCGTTGTTCAGTCACTAATCGTATCTGACTCTTTTTCAACCCCATGGACGATAGCCCACCAGGATTCTCTGTCCATTGGATTTCCCAGGCAAATCAACTGGAGTAGGTTGCCATTTCCTTTTCCAGGGGATCTTCCTGACCCAGGGATCAAACCCACCTCTCCTGAATTGCAAGCAGATTCTTTACTGCTGAGCTACCAGGGAAGCCTACATATATAGACTGGAACCTGATGGTTCACACACAGCTCACAGCTCCCAGGGTTTCTGCAGGACCATGGTGTCAGTCAGTGGTGACCTGTCAATAACATGTCCAATCTGGTTGGACAATTAAGCCTCTGCCAAGGTCCCTGTCTGTGACCTCAGGCCCTGGGCTCAAACCCCTATGAGACAGGGCACCCTAACCCTGGGAGGCAAGACGCCATGTGGCCCCAACTGGCAACTGGTCAGCATATTGTCTTGATCATGGATAATAAGCCTTAAACAGAGTCACAGACCATCAGGGTGGGATCGTTTAAGTCAAATGTTACAGTAGGGCTTCCCACTGGGCATCCCTGGTGTGGAATCAGCTTGAATCATCCTGGTACAGGCAGCTCACTACCTTGTGGCAGCCCTTGTTTTGTCTGCTGTCGGGCAGCCCTGACGTTCACTTCCATTCTGTTCAGTTCACCAGATATTGACCCACTAGCCGTCATGGGCCAGGTCTCGCTAGGAGCGGGGGATACGGAGATGAGTATGCATGAGTGGCACATGTTAGACAGGAAGAAAGATACAAGCCAAGTCCTTCTGCAGCCAGATGGAGAGCAACAAGAGAGGTATGTACAGGTGCTGCTATTGGAATTTTTTTGTTGTAATGGGCCGATGCCTGCTTTAGAGTGTGTGTGTGTGTTCTCTTCTACTCGTACGTTCTGTGAATAAATTAAAGGATATATGACTTCTTTCCCAAATCCTGTCATCACCAACCTCTGTCCATCTCACAAGATTCTAGAATCCCATTCTCATCAGTGGATCTCTGGATATATTGCCACTGGCGAAGATAATCTCTGAAGACTGTGTCTTCCTATAGTAAATGTGTTACAGCTCTGCTCTGACCAGCTCAAAATGACTCAGTGGTTAAAACCGCAACCTCCCATGATCTCAGCACTTGACTTCTGTTAACACAGCCCCCAATTACAGGAGTCTTTTGGCAGCTCCATCACTTTTCAGCCACAACATCCTTGAGATCAGCTAAAACTCTGAGCTGATGCCACACAAAACTCCCATCAAGCCAGATTTTCTTCATCTTGAACTATGGCAGCTGAGTTTTTGAACCAAAGAGAATACATGTTTTCTGTGTCATTATCCATGTCAATAAGAAAATATACTGAGCAGTGCAGAATGGGGCAGGTGCGGAGGTACAAGCCAGAGGCTTTCTCCCATGTGCACAGCAATTAGTTAAGCAATCTGGCCCCAGGGCACCAGCCTGAGCTCTCTGGAGCTTCCCACTAGCTGTCTATTTACACATGGTAGTGTGTATTGTGTCAATAGGGGTGGGGTGGAAGGGAGGCTCACGAGGGAGGGAACATATGTATACTTACAGGCGACTCACACTGTCGCGTGGCAGAAACTGACACAACATTGTACAGCGATTATTCTCCAATTAAAACTAAATTTTTGGAAAAAAAGGAACTAAAAAATAATCTGATTGACCAGTTACAAGTTCATTTCACAGTTTACGCATCTCCGTTTTGGCCCAAACTCAGGGTGGGGTTTTTGTCCGCTGTCCGCGACACTTGTGATGCACTCTGTTTATGGTGCTGAGTCACAGCCACGGGAAACCCGCTAGGATGCTTTCCGACAGCATCTACCACCCCAGAGGTTCTGGTCCACCTCCCCCATGGAGACGCATGGGGATGAACGCGTCTCATGGAGAGAATCTCGTGTCAGGAGGGATGTCACTGCGAAGGGCTGTCCTTGTGAATGATGAGGGAGGTAGATGAAAAGAACTAGTGGGTCACAAAATAGTGAATATAACAAAAGAAAGACTCACGGATATAGAGAACAAACTAGTGGTTATACCAGTCCGGCGGAGGGGCAAGATTGGGATAGGGGATTAAGAAGACTAAAGATTTAAAGATTAAGAATAATTTAAACTATTAACGTTTAAAATAAATAAGCGACAACAATGCATTGTACAACACAGGGAATATAGCCAGTATTTTGCAGGAGCTATAAATGGAATATAACCTTTAAAAACTGTGAATCACTATGTTGTACATCTGTAAATTATGTACATCAACTATACTTCAATTAAAACATGAAAAAGAAAAGAACTGGGTCACAGTGTCCCCTGAAGACAACTCAATACCTGGGCATGATTTGGCCCCTTGGGAGTCCTTATGGGGTTCTGGCAATCGGCATTCTTTGCCAAGGGCTTACAGACATCTGTTGAGCAATCCTTTCTGGAATTTGGACTGTCCACGCCCAGCCTAGCATCCTATGCTTTATAGAGTTTAGTCTTCAAAAGCAGAGTATCTGCACTTTTCCCATCTTGGGCACTCCTCTTTCTGTCCGTGCTGTCTCAAGCTCACTCCCATGGGCTTGGAACCTTGGCTTGTATCCTCTAGTCCTGGGACGTGACCCTTGGGGCTTGGGGACCAGAACAAACGCAGGGCAGTATGATGTGTCTCTGTTGTCCTCGGGTCCCTCCCTGAGTATTGGTCTTGCCCTTTCCACATGGCCTGGATTCAAGTTCTGTCTCTGAAACCTTGAGCCAGTTTCTTATATGGGAAGTGGAATAATGGTAGTTCTCAAACCCCAGGGTTTTGGGAAAACTGTTGAGTTCATATGTATCAAGTCCTCAGAATAGTGCCTGGTTCAAACAAGCTCTCAATGCAAATTTGTAACATTATTGCTGTGGCTGTTCTTGCCAGGGAAAGGGAGGCAATTTGGAAACTGTGGCTTTGCCTGCTGCTCTTGTCTAGTCTTCCCGCAGCCTCCTTCTCAGCCAGGAGGTTTGTCCTTCCTGTGACAAACATGGATTAAAAGCCCTGCCGTGAGCATCTCTGTATCGTATATTGTTGTTGTTTAGTCGCTCAGTCCTGTCCAACTCTTTGCAACCCCATGGACTGCAGAACGCCAGGCTTTCCTGTCCTTCACCATCTCCCAAAGTTTGCTCAAACTCATGTCCATTGAGTCAGTGATTCCATCGAACCATCTCATCCTCTGTCGTCCCCTTCTCCTCCTGCTTTCAACCTTACCCAGCATCAGGGTCTTTTTCAATGAGTCAGCTCTTCCCATTAGGTGGCCAAAGTATTGGAATTTCAGCTTCAGCATCAGTCCTTCCAATGAACATTCAGGGTTGATTTCCTTTAGAATTACTAGTTTGATCTCCTTGTGGTCCAAGGGACTCTGAGGAGTCTTCTTTAGCACCACAGTTTGAAAGCTTCAATTCTTTGGTGCTCAGCCTTCTTTATGGTCCAGTTCTCACATCCATACATGATTACTGGAAAAACCATAGCTTTGACTACACGGACCTTTGTCAGCGAAGTGATGTCTCTGCTTTTTAACATGCTGTCTAGGTTTGTCATAGCTTTTCTTCCAAGGAGCAAGTGTCTTTTAAATTCATGGCTGCAGTCACCATCCACAGTGATTCTGGAGTCTAAGAAAATAAAATCTGTCACTGCTTCCACTTCTTCCCATCTATTTGCCGTGAAGTGATGGCCTGGACGCCGTGATCATAGTTTTCTGAGGGCTGTCATATTCATCTTCGGGTAGAAACCTTTCTGCCCCTCGTGTGAGCATGTCGCTGTTGAAGGCTGAGCATATCACAGAGCCACTGTGCAGCCCGGTTGGTGTCTCTTCTTTCCCGTGGGGACAGTTCGCTTTCTAAAAACCTACTGCTCTTCCTTGGAGTCTCTTATTTGTCTTAACAGCCAGTTGCACTGTAAGGACGAAGGTAGAATGGCCACGGTGGCTGAATTTTGGAACTGAAGCCAGGGGCGCGACCTTGGGAGAGTTTAATTCTCTTGGTCTTTTATACTTCCTGGTATGTCCAGGAGAATGAAATGAGATGCTTACTTCTTGGAAAGCTACGTGTAAAACCCACAGTAAGCTGGCAAAAATGTTGTCTAGTAGATTGCCGTTACTATTAACTAGCTACAGACTCACACTGTCCTTTTCCTTTAAATTTTGGAAATCTGGCTTCTTAAAGATTGAGCTGCGTATCTAACCTTCCTCTTCCCTTTGCCCCCCAAGATGGCAGACAAGATAATGGTCTCACTCTCACCATTACTGTTACTCCTACCCCAATTGCTAATAACAACAACAATAATCACTTATATTGCCTGAACACTTACTACGTGCCTGCACGATTCAGAAAGCTTTCCATGATGTTTCTCTTCTAATCTTCAAGACCTCAATAAGGGGAAGTCAGCACTGTTATCTGCATTTTTTCCCTAAGCTTCCTGATGCTTCCATTTACTTTTCTTTATTGCACTTTGCTTATTACACTTGGCAAATGCTGTATTTTTTACAAATTGAAGATTTGAGGCAATGCTGCATTGAAGAAGTCTATAGGTGATGTTTTTCTAACAGCATTTTCTCACTTCATGTCTCTGTGCCACACTTTGGTAATTCTCTCACAATTTCAAATTTTTTTCATCATTATTATATTTGTTATGGTGTCCGTGACCAGTGATCTTTGGTGTTACTACTATGATTCTCTGAAGGCTCAGATGATGGCTGGTATTTTTTAGCATTAAGGTATTTTTTAATTAAAATATGTACATTGTTTTTTTAGACATAATGTTATTGCACATTTAACAGACTACAGTATAGTATCAGCATAACTTTTATATGCACTGGGAAAGCAAAAAATTGATGTGGCTTGCTTTATTGCAATATTCGCTTTATTGCCATGGTCTGGAACCCAATCCAAAATATCTCCAAAGTCTGCCTGTATTTCTGTTTATAAACCTAGTGTCTCCAAGATCTCAATCACCAAATAAAAGTGGTTTGAATTCAGCTTTGAGTGGCTTCAGAAGCATAACTCCGACCCCTCTTGGGGGTCCTCCCAGGATTTCTGAGATGCCCCAGGGAGGGGCTCTATCTTGGCTGTCTTGGCTTTTTGCCACCTTGATGCCAGCATCTCTTCCCTTGCAAACTGCATTTCCTTTCATCCTATGCTTGTGTAGGCCTCAGAGCTGGTAGCTTTTCGCCTTTACTAAAGTTTATATCAAAGTCAAAACCATATAATAAATTCACAAGTGAAGAAATATACTTATTTTCAAAAGGTCAACCTTACACACTATCAAAGAAATGCAAAGTAAAACAAGTTCCATTTTTCACCTATGAGATTGACAAAAATGAAAGTAATTATATATCTATAATTGGCAAGGGTATGGTCAAAATGGGTACCTCTCACTGGTGAGAGGATAACTAAGTGTTTATATGCAATGTATAAAGATCATTATTTACCTATGAAACCAGTGACTCAACCCCTAGGAAAATAGGCTAAGGAAATCACTGAAGTTTTGCATAACTATATTTATGTAAAAAGATATATCCATTGCTGCTTTACTGCTTTTTTGCTTTTAATACTGAAAAATGGAAACAGCCTAAATGTTGAAAAATAAAAGATTGATTAAATAAATTATGTTATAGCCAAATGAAAAATATTTTAATATCGTGAGATATAAGCAAGGTACAATGCTGAGTGGAAAGAATTAAGAAACAAAAGGACACATTAGATTGATCATGAGTATTGTTTTAAACTGAAATAAAACTTAGAGACCAAATGCTCTGGTTAACTATGAGTGGTGGGATTACAGGCAATTTTTCTCTATCTCTTTATCATTTTGTCAATGTTCCAAATTTTCTACAAAGACTGTTACTTTTGTAAGCAGAAAAATACATATGCATATTGTTTAATTTTACATGTATGTCACATATATAACAATATGTATTATTTAATTTCATATATATATAATATGAATGCATATACTTCAGTTAAGTTCTACTGCTATTTTCTTTACATGCTGAGAAGGAAACTGCCCCCCAGACAAGCCACATATGTGACGCAAGGTAAGGGAAGTTCCTTGGCTCCACCAAAGTCCACGGGGCTCCTACCCTCCATCTCATTTGGTGAATAAATGCCTTTCTTTGCCCATACCTTCCCATCCAGAGACCTATTCATCAAGTGAGAAAATCAGAGCTGGAAGAAACCTCATCAATGGATCAAGGTTCTTGAGCTCTCTTGCACCATGGACCCTTCAGCTGTCTGGTAAAGTCTATGGGATCCCTTCTCAGAATAATCATTTTGAATGCATAAGATAAAACACACAGGATTTCAAAGGAAACCATACATTCCTTGAGCTGTAAGACTCTAAGCCACATCTGTCATGTTTAACACAAGCAGGAATCTGGCTGCAAAGGAAACACACCTGTGGTCAGACCCTGACCCTTTAGCTTGGATCCATTATCTGATGGAGCCTTCCTTCTGAACAACTTAAGCAGTTCTGTTGCAGCTTTTGAGTCTTCACCTCCCTTCTACCAGCCTAAGAAATGACCCTTTGATCCTCATAGCAGATCGACAAAGTCAACACTATTGTCTCCATTTTACAGATGAAAAGACTGACACCCGGAGAGGTCAGGACAGCTGGGCAGGATGACCTAATATCCACTGGCTCACATGATCTGCTCTGGTTAATCAGAGCTCATCCAGGACTTTGACGGAACAACTGGGACAGGGAGGCTTTTCTTCTAGGGCTGCCCAGAGGAAAGAGGTGTGTGACGGTGAAGCCAAACACAGAAGAAAAGAAAACTTAGGGAAGCAAAGAAACTGAGTGCAAAATGCTTGTGGGCCCTTTGATCTAGCTGGGTCTGAGGCAGGATGCTGAGTTTCAGTTACCTCTGCCTGTTTCTTCTTTCAGCCAGTGTGGGCTTCCCTGGTGGGTCACACTGTAAACAATCTGCCTGCAGTGCAGAAGACTCAGGTTTGATCCCTTGGTTGGAAAGATCCCCTGGAGAAGGGAATGGCTATCCACTCCAGTATTCTTGGAGAATTCCAAGGAGAGAGGAGTCTGGTGGCTACAGTTCATGGGGTTGTGAAGACTTGGACACAACTGAGCAACTAACAGTTTCACTTTCACCTGCAGACTAAGTCAGGTGTGGATTATCCCCATTTTACAGATGAGGAAAACTGAGGCAGGACAAGACAATTAAATGATTAGCAAATGGCAGAGTGATGATCTGAATTCTACACTTCCTGACCTTAGCCATGACTGCCTATGAATCTAGGTGAAGGCCAGATTCATCCTTTGTTGGAGGAGTCAGATCTTCTGGCCAAGAGATCTGCTTATTATTATTGTGTGTCCTCCATCTAAGGCTCAAATGTGGCTGATTCATGTTGGTTGATGTATGACAAAAACCATCACAATATTGTAAAATAATTATCCTCCAATTAAAATTAATTAATTAAAAAAAAAGAAGAAGAAAACTCGGAGCTCATAGTCGTTGAGACCACCTATCACCGCCAGACCTCTGGGAGGCACTGTCCTCCCACATACACATCTCTTCAGGCTGCACATGTAGGGCACCCTCTCCTTAAACTTGTGCATAACGTTCATTCTATTTCCCCTCACCTGCACAAATGGCACAGTTTGTCCCTGGAATCGCACAAACACCGCTGGGGGGGTGGGGGGGATGGGGGGGCGGCATCGGTAGGAACAGCTCTAAACCCTCCCCATTACTTCCTCCAGGCCCATCTGGACACCTCCCTGCATTGCGGCAGCCCCGGCTCACCTGTAAATCAGTACCTCATCGTCGGAGCAGTTGTACTGCAGCTGGTACATTTTCACGCGCGGGGCAGACTTGCTGACCGACCACTTGACCAGGGCCGAGGTGGTGGTCACGTCGGACACCAGCACAGCCCGTTCCGGGGGGCTTTTGGGAGGCTCCCCGCCCCCACTTCCTCCACCTCCGCGGCTGGTCTTGCTGGAGCCGGTGATGTCCGAGAGGCGGGACTTGGGGGGCGCCGCCCGGCTGGTGCTGTTGCTGAGGTGCGGCAGCTGGACGATGGAGACCTCCACCGTGGCCGTGGCCTCCCCGGCGGCATTGGCGGCGATGCAGGTGAAGGCGCCGCTGTCCTGAGACGTGGTGATGAGAATGTCCAGGGTGCCATTGTCATACACGGCGGTCCTGGAGGAATTTCCCACCAGGCGGTCATCGGGGGCCACCCAGTGGATGAGGGGGCTGGGGTCCCCGATGGCCTTGCACTTGAGCGTGGCCGCCTGGCCCTCCAGGACAAGCAGCTTGTGCGTGTGCTGGGTGATGAGTGGCGGTTCGCACACAAACTCCTCCTCGCGCACGTGCCAGAAGTAGCGGCCCTTAAGGCCCCCCGGGGAGCCGCACGTCTCCAGGTCGTCGTCCCGCTCCAGCCTGCGGAGCCAGAGAAGCTCACAGTTACAGTGCAGGGGGTTGCCCCCGAAACTAAAGGACAGGGGTGGGGCGAAGGGCGTGGCGGTCAGAGCTGAGGCCTGGGAGCGGGCGAAGATGGGGTCCGGAGGCAGCTTTTGCAGCCGGTTGGAGGTGAGGTCCAGGCGGGCCAGTTTCTGCAGGTCGGTGAAGGTGCCCTCGGCGATGTGGTCCAGCAGGTTGTGGTCGAGGCTCAGCTGATGCAGGTTGATCATGCGCCGCACAGAGCCCCAGGGCAGCCCGTGGAGGTTGTTGTAAGAGAGGTCCAAGTCCTCCAGGGTCAACAGGAAGTCCTCAAAGGCCTCCTCCGCGATGCCGCCCAGCTGGTTGTTGTTCACGATGAGATGCTGCAGGTTGACCAGGCCCCGCAGCGTGTCCTCCCCGAGGCTGGGCAGCCGGTTGCTGTCGAGGTGCAGGGAGCGCAGGCTCTCCAGGTCCAGGAAGGAGAAGGGCTGGATGTGACTGATAGTGTTCCTGGACAGGGTCAGGTCCACCAGCCCCGTCATGTTGGCGAAGTCCTGGCGGCCAATGTGGATGATGAAATTGCCACCCAGACGCAGCTCCACTGTCCGCCGATCAATGTCTGGCGGCACGAAGAGCAGCCCCTTGGAGGGGCACAGGGTCCCCAGTGACTCAGACAGGTTCTGACAGACGCAGTACTTGGGACAGGCGTCGACCACAGCAAACGCCATGCCAAACGCCAGCAGGCCACCAAGCAGGATCTCCATGGTCTGGTCACTCAGGCCGTGGTGCCTGGAAGGGAGGGACTCAAGGTCAGGGTTGGGAAGCGACTTCTTAACACCCTCACCCACAGCGCCCACTCTCATACCTACCGGCTGCCCTAGGGAGCAGTGGAGAATGGCATCAGCTCATGCAGGAGTGATCTCTTCTAGCAATCTTGCTGATAAGAGTTCTAATGTTTCCTTTCTCTTTAGCTCTTATCGCCTTGGAACAGCCTACTTGATTTTCTTATTAATTATGTTTATGGAATATTTTCTATCTCCCCAACTAGAATGTCAGTCCCAGGAGGGCAGGCCCTTTTGTCTGTTCTGTTCATCGCTCTAATCGCTTCCCAGGTGGCTCAGTGGTAAGGAATTTGCCTGCCAATGCAGGAGACACAGGTTCAATTCCTGGGTTGGGAAGATCCCCTTGAGAAGGAAATGACAGCCCACTCCAGTATTCTTGCCCAGGGAAATCCCATGGACAGGGGAGCCTGGCGGGCTACAGTCCTTGGGAGTCACAAAGAGTCGGGCATGACTTGGTGACTAAACCACAACAGTTCATCTAGCACAGTGCTTGGAACACAGTAGGTGCTCAATACTTGTTGGATGCATGGATGGATGGATAATTCCATACCAGTGGTTTGTTTAGTAATCTTTGGATTTGAAACGTACATTATAGCAGCCTTTTGAAGTGGTTTTGCCTTCTTAACTGGATTAGACTCACTGTGAAATCAGATTGGACCAGCATTCCCTAAGAACAAGAAGGTGAACAAGGAGAGAGCTATCCCTGGGAGTCGCCAGGGTAAATGGGGAACTGGCTTTGGATAAATTCTTTATCATGGAGAATCCACAGAGTGGGTAAGTCTCTGGGAGCTTAGGGGAGTGAAGAAGAGGGTGGGATGGGAAACCAAGGCATAAACTTCTTCTGAGCACTCAGTATGTACTGGTCCCCTGCCCAGATCTTCGTATAGATCACCTCATCTGGGCTTTGGGAGCACCCTTCACAGGGAAGGACTTATCAGTGTATATAGATGAGGACTTGTCTGTCTAAGGAGCCTAAGAACCTCCTTCAGGTCCTTATGAAAAAGTCACTTTCTCACTGAGGCCTTACCCTCTGTGCACATCCCTCTTCCTTGCTCTGCTTTCTCCTTGGAATCAATCACTATCTACCTTACTGTATATTTAGTCTATGTGTCTTGTTACCGTTTGTCTTCTTAAATGACAACAAAGCTCCAAACAGTTGGGACTTGTTTTTAATTCACCACTGAATAAAAGGCCTAAAGCGCCGCCTGGCACATAGAATGTGCTTTTGCAAGAATGGCTAACCAGGGAAGGAAGGGATGGGGCTTTGGTTCAGGTCTTTGAACCTTCGAATAGTATAGGTTTCTCACTATTCCATGTTGCACGCAGTGTGGCTGTATTTACGTGGTGCTAAAAACATCCACTGAGCTGGACTTTTGGAAAATCGTGCACACTGGTTTTGTTGCATCACACAGACCAGCACGTCTCAATTTGCCTTCTAGGAGTGTGAATTGGGTTCTACAAGGAAGACGCCTAAGGCCAGTGAATTGGGAAGTACACCCTCTCTTGCGAAAGCTCTCTACACACTAGCAAGTTCAGAAGGGTTGAGAAATTCTGTGGCAGTAAAGAAATTTGGATTAATGTTTAATGCTGTGTGGCTTCTTTTTTTAGTTAAATATACTCCTTTTTTGCATAACAACTATTAATATCTTGAGAAAACAGAGCTCCATTGCTCTGTTTGAGGAGCACAGATGCAGACAACTAGCTGATACAAAAAAACCAAGATATATAGTAAATTTAAAAACCCATTCTAAATTAATTTAGAATAATTAACATATTTGTCAGTCTATCTTCTATGAAATATGAGACATCTCTTTATATAGCAAGACTTTTTTTTTACATCTCAGCAAATATTTATGGTTTTCTTTAAAAAATGCTTTGTAAATAAAAAAACCTATTCAAATTGAATATTACTTTACTGTGAAGATTTGAATTCCATCATTGTATCTCCTTAAAGGTAAATCTCCCACCTGAGATCCTTTAGGGCTAGAAACTTACTCTACATTTCATTTGTAGGATTATTCCTGAATAATACTGTCTAATAGAAATGTACTGTGAGCCATAAATGTAATTTTAAATTACATACATATTAAATTACATTTAAATTATACACCCATATTAAAAATGTGAAAAGAAACAAGTGAAATCAATTTTGATCAGGTATTTAATTTAGCCTACTGTATCTAAAATATTATTTCAATGTGTAATCAATACAAACAATTATGAATGAGGTGTGTAGCAATCTTTTTCATTTGTACTAAGTCTTCAAAATCTAAGAGTATTTAACACTTAGAGAACATTTCAAGCGCTCAATAGCCTTATGTGGCTATGGGCTTCCACACTGGACAGGACCATTAGAGCAGGGGTTAGCTAAGTGTATTCCAAGGGCCAAATATAGCCTGCCACCTGTTGTTGTCAATAAAGTTTTATTAGAACACAGCCTTGCACACATCTGCATATTGTCTATGGCTTTTTTTTTCATGCTACAATGGTGGGAGTAAGTAGTTGCAACAGATAGAATGGGGCCAGCAAAGCCTAAAATATTTATTGTCTTGCCATTTATAGAAAAAGTTTGCTTACCTCTGTTCCACAGGATATCTCTCCTTTTCGTCTTCATTATGGTCACCCTCATTAAAAGTCTTTGTCAACATGCCTAATTCCATGCAACTCTGCTCTGAAGTCCCGTGAGCAACTGCCCACCTTTCCAGTCCCTGCTCTCGTTGACCTCTTCCATGAAGGGTACCAGCCTGCCCTGACCCTGGTACCACCCAGCCACATCCACGCTAGAGGTGTCTGCCTGCCACTTCCTCAACATGCAAATATGTCTGACCTTCTAGGTTCACACTTAACTTAGTCCTAATAACACAAACAGGAATCTTCTCCATCTACATTGGCCTTCTTATCTTTTTGGCGTAAGAACAAGTCTTTGCAAGAGCTGGTTCTGCCCATTTTTTCACTTTATTTCTCCCAACTCTCTCTCCCTTTGTTCTTCTTGCTCCAACTACATTCAGCCTCTTTCACTTATAAATGCCAAGCTGCTCTTCCTCTGGGACTTACTCCTTGCTCTGGTCTCTTCCTGGCTTCTCTCCCACCTCCACTCCTGGCTAACCAAACTCCTAGTCCACCTTTAGGCTCAGCTTAAACATCACCTGCTCCAGGAAGCCTCTCCAAAATCTAGACCAAAACGGACCCTTCTGCTATTTGCCCCTTAGTACCCTATAGTCAAAAAACCTAGACAGCATATTAAAAAGCAGAGACATTACTTTGCCAACAAAGTTTCATCTAGTCAAAGCTATGGTTTTTCCACTACTCATGTATGGATGTGAGAGTTGGACCATAAGGAAGGCTGAGTGCCAAAAATTGATGCTTTTGAACTGTGGTGTTGGAGAAGACCCTTGAGAGTCCCTTGGACTGCAAAGAGAGCCACCAGTCCATCCTAAAGGAGATCAATCCTGAGTATTCACTGGAAGGACTGATGCTGAAGCTGAAGCACCAACACTTTGGCCACCTGATGCGAAGAGCCGACTCATTAGAACAGACCCTGATGCTGGGAAAGATTGAAGGCAGAAGGAGAAGGGGACAACAGAGGATGAGATGGTTGGATGGCATCACCAACTCGATGGACTTGAGTTTGAGCAAGCTCTGGGAGATGGTGAAGGACAGGGAAGCCTGGCATGCTGCAGTCCAAGGGGTCACAAAGGGTCACAAAGAGACACGACTGAGTGACTGAACGACAACAACAACCCTATACATGTCCTATGTATCACTCACCACACTTACATAGTTCCTTAATCACTTACATGTCTGCCTTCCTAGACCGGAAACTCCATGAGGCAGGGAACGTATCTATCATGTCCACCTGTCACTGTATCTTAGCACCAATACCACACCCACCCAATAGTAAGTTGCCCAATCAGTATGGAATGAATGAGTGAGTGAATGAACTATGGTGCTGAGCCTAGTGAATTTCTGGCATTGTCACTGAGTTCTGAGTTCTGTATCAACACTGGCCAGAGCCAACACTCACTTGGCTAATCAGCTGAGAAAACCATCTTTGTGGGGTGGCCTGGTCACACAGAAGCTTCAGAAGCATCTTCTGCCGGTCATCTGCTATGCTCTCCAGGTTGGCTCACTGCGGTCATAGAATATGCCTCTGGCCACTGCATCTGCTCAAGGAGAGGTGAGAGGTATCCCCTATACTCACAGGGGACACAGGGACAGCCACAGTCACACCAAGGAGGTCCCTCGATAGTTAAACTGGAGGTGGCTGCATGCCTGCATGCATGTATGTATGTGCATGTGTATGTTTATGGAGGAAGGGGACAGGGTTTGAGAAAGGCATCCTCCTTATGAGCTCTTGTCACACTGCATTTTCTTTTTCTTTAAAATTTTTTATTTTGTATTGGGAGTGTAGCTGATTAACAGTGTTGTGATAGTTTCAGGTGGATGGCAAAGGGACTCAGTCATACATATACATGTATCCGTTCTCCCCCAAACTCCCCTCCCCTCCAGGCTACCACATAACATTGAGCAGAATTCCCTGTGCTATACAGTGGGACCCTGTTGGTTATCCATTTGCAATATAGCAGTGTGTACATGTCCATCCCAAACTCCCTAACTATCCCTTCCTCCCATCCTTCCCCTCTGGCAACCATCAACTCTGCATTTTTGGAGGCTCAGCAGCACTTCCCAACATCTCCCCGTCATAGCACACATAGCAAACAGTAATAATCATTGTCAGGTACATGTGAGTTCAGGGCCGAGGCTGTTGGTGGCCTGTGGGGGTATCTTCCACTGCCCCTCCAGATCCTCTCTCCACCCTCTCCAACCCTGCCCTGTGTCCTGGAAGGCTGACCAGTATGGCAACATCAGAGTCACATGGACTGACCGCCCTGTCCCACGGCGTCCTTGTGCCTTTCAGTCCTGCCTCCATTGGCTGCCCTCTGGGAGAGAGTGACAAGGCATCAGCAAGCAGGAAAGATCTGGACACTTTGGGATGCACAGAGCCCATGGTTTCAAACAGTTTCGTCCTTGTAAATTATGCTAAACAAAACACAGTTGTTTTAAAAAAAAGTTTGTTGAGGATTAACAAACGTCTAATGAATTCAAATCAATGACATAATAGAGCTGGGTAAATATATTTTAAGTAATCAGCATGGAAGATTACTGACAGAGAAGTGACTATTGAATCTTAATTAAAATTGTATTCTGAGAACTGTCACTTAATATATTACTCTCATAGCCAACAAAAAGCAGCTTAAACCCCAAGTTGGGAGGGAGGTGAGAGGAACAGGGTGAATAACAGGCAATTAGTGCACACCCTAGGGGGCAGAGGGCTCTCTCTTTTGAGAAGGGATTTTAGCAAATGCTAGAAGGAGCAACCCAGGTCCCTCTTAGCATCTCGGAATGGTGTAGGTGGTGGAGGGGACCACGGAGGGGTGGAGATTAGGAGTAGAAGGCTGGGATCAGGAACAAAGAAGCCAATGAAAGCAGGCAGGAGGGGCCATAGGATTATTTGCGGGCAAAACTGAGAGAGGTGCATGGGGATCTGAAGGAGGCTGTGAAATGGATGCTGGTATCAAATGTCAGAATCAGCCTTCATGGGAAGAATCCATCTGCAAGGGAGCCAGACCTTGTCTGCTCAGAATGTCTATGAGCCAGGACTGGGGGAAGGGAGGGGCGAGTCGGGAAAGTTGCCAGAGAAACAGAGGCGATGAACTGAAGAGGAAGAGAAACAGTCTCCTCTGGACCTACAGTGCCTGAGAAAATCAGCACATCTCGAGGAGTTTACCCAGGGTAGGAACGGTGTCTCCTGTCTCCTTCCCTAGGTTCTGCACTTGTTTTTCACAACTCTGCAAGGTGAGTACTAAGGCTGGTCCAACGGTGCTGTTGTGTAATTAGAAAGAGGTGTCCCCACTGGCGGAGAAGGCAATGGCACCCCACTCCAGTACTCTTGCCTGGAAAATTCCATGGGCGGAGGAGCCTGGTGGGCTGCAGTCCATGGGGTCACTAAGAGTCGGACACAACTGAGCGGCTTCACTTTCACTTTTCACTTTCATGCATTGGAGAAGGAAATGGCAACCCACTCCAGTGTTCTTGCTTGGAGAATCCCAGGGATGGGGGAGCCTGGTGGGCTGCCATCTATGGGGTCGCACAGAGTTGGACACGACTGAAGCGACTTAGCAGCAGCAGCAGCAGTCCCCACTGGGCATTTGGAGAGCTCCTTAGCTGAACAGATTTGTTCAGTGAGTAACCTGCCCTACCATACCTGACGACCTGAGTATTGCTACCCCTATTTTAACCACCAGGAAGGTTCAAAGAGATTTGGACCTGCCCAAACTCTCCCAGCTCCCCCGAGAAGAATCAGAATTTGAACTCAGGAGAGTCTAGCTTCGGGCCGTCCTAATAGTAGAAGAGGAGAGAGAAGAACCTGATAGAGAAGAGACACTCCAGAGGCTTCCACGTGCCTGGTGTACATAGAAACTGGCTGCCTCTACTACGAGATTGCTTAGTAACCTGGGACGGCCCAGCTGTTCAGCTAAATTTGGGCACTTGTGTTTCCTGCTTGGGGAGGAGCCTAGAAGGAATGCTGGTGTTCTCAGAAGCTGAGGCTTCACTGGCTCAGGAAGACCCACCTGTCAGGCCCAACGGTAGTAAGTCACTCATACACACACACACACAATGCATGCACACAATTAAATATACTGGCAATGAATTTAGAGTTGTGGAACAAGGCTGGTGGTTTGTACAGAATCTCCAGATGGGATTTTACATTTAAAACAAAAGGGAAAAAAGAAAGATGAGGACAGAAAGGGAAAAGCTAAGGGACATGGCAGACAAGGTGGCATAAAATGAAAGTTCCCCTTCCTTCACTTGATGTGGAGACCACAGACTTCCCTCCCCCACTTCCCCCAGCCCCTGGGCCTTGCTTCCCCGTCAGAACCACTTCAAGCTGTTCCAGACAGAAGAGGCAACATTTAGCAGATGGCTGGAACGATATATGTGATATCTCTCCACCCTGATTTCCATTTAAAAGATACCTTAGCAACCAGCCGAGGAGCCACCCGCCCCTGGAGCTTGTAAATCAAGTAAGATGCCTGTCTCTGCTTCAGGTGAAAAGAAATGGCCCCTCCAGGGTGCTCCAGGCTGATGGGAAAGTGTGAATTAATAAGAGTGGGAGGGGTTTGAATCCGCTAGGAGAGGCAGCCGCCTGCGTTTTGCCCTCGAAGAGAGCTGGCTGCTCCCCATAAATCACACCACTCAAGACGAGCTCTGAAGGGACCAACTCTGGAGCCAGGGGACTAGAAAAGGAAACTTGATTCCCAGACATGGGCTTCCAGAAGACGCTGCTTCTCTGGTCTAGGAGTTGCCAGGTGGGACCCTGCCCCCAGCCTGGGGTGTGGTTCCAGTTGGACACTTCCAGCCCTGCCCTTGCTCCAGGCCCACCACCTTCCAGGCCCTCCAGAAGTAACAGTTTGGGGCTTCTTCTAAGGGTAAGAAAAATGAGTTAGTATTAGAGAACGGTATTCCCCATTCCCCTCTCTGATGCTGACTTGTATAGGAATCCTTCTAGAACCTTGAGAAAGAAGGGAGGGTGCAAGTTCAATGAATGTGTTGGAGAGGAGATAGCTCCTGACTTCAATGATCTCAGTCTGATGGGGGAGGCATAGTCTTTGACCTCATGCTAAGTTGCTTCAGTCATGTCTGACTGTGCGACCCCATGGACTATAGCCTACCAGGCTCCTCTGTCCTTGGGATTCTCCAGGCAAGAATACTGAAGTGGGTTGCCATGCCCTCCTCCAGAGGATCTTCCCGACCCAGGGATTGAACCTGCGTCTCTCATGTCTTTTGCAATGGCAGGCAGGTTCTTTACCACTGGCGCTACCTGGGAAGCCTAGTCTTTGACATCAGGCAGCTTCAATTTTGATTACAGCTTCTAGTTTGAAGAGAGAGAAGGAGAGAGAGAGAGAACGAGAGAGGCAGAAAAAGCCAAATTCCCAAGGGATCCCTCTGCCCTTGGAAGGTCCAAGTTCCATGGCTGCAGAAAGACACCCACACAGAATGGGCAAAAACATTCCCTGTGCTGTCCCCGGGCAAAGCCACAGAGACAGAAACCACATCCTGAATCCCGGGACTGCTTCATAAACTGGAAAGAGTGGTCTTAGATAGCAGAGGTAAAAGGAAAGAAAAGGGGAAATGGAATCTAAAACATCCGAGGGCAGATTGAGCCCATTTAGAGTCTGTGTAAACTTCTATTGTGCAAGGTAAGCAGTTGTTACGGTAAGTAAGTTATTAAGCTCAGAACTGCTTCCTCTCTGTTCTGGCTCTCTGTTTAGCACTCTGCCTCCGTGTTAAAGCATCCCCGGTAGCTTTCATTGTATTGCAGTGTAATTATGTGTTTCCCTGTCTTCTACCCCATTCACCTGGGAACCTCTTCTTGGCAGGGACTGTATTTTGTTTAGTTCTGAATCCCCAGTAGCAAGGCCAGTACCTAGCACTGAGCAGGCACTGGGGACGTTTGAAGGGACAAGGAATGAATGAATGACCAAATGAATGGATGGATGAGTGCTCCAACATACACCTTGGCACCTTTGACACTCTGTTCATGCCCTCTTACTGCAGAAGTGTGCTCACTCCCATCTGGGGCAGGCCAGGCAGGCTAGGGCAAATTCATGCCCTGGAGAGCAGCCCCCCAACCAAGGCCAGCAGCGGGGATGAAGGATAAACCCCTCAACTTCCTCACTGGTTGGGTGGGATGACTCCGAAGCACATTCTGCGCAGTCTCCTTCAGGTCCCCAGTGAGAATGAGCCCTGGCGGCCCTTCGCAGTAACCTGCTTCTTATACAACCTGTCCCGGCTCCTCATCTCACCTCCTACCCATCTTCCTTTTTTCCAAGTGCCCTGCCATCACGGGCTGAATACGCCACTTACGCTCAAATCCTTGTTTCAAGTCCATTTCTGGGGAATCCAGCCCAGGGGACACTTCTTAATTATAACTCTCAGGATTTAAGGTACCCACTGAGCCTGGACCATTGGGAATTAAAAAAAAAAAAAGAAGGATCAAAAAGCCATGTACATTCTTGTCAAAGACTAACACAAACAGGCCACTCACTGAAGGAAAGGGACTTTTAGTTGCCATGCAAATGGTTGGTATTGAGAGTTGAATGGGAAAATGTCTCTACCCAATGTAGTCACACTGGGGTTGTAGAACACGAGTCCTCTTTTGTCTTGAGACCTGTGTGAGCCAATATGCGGATGAGTGTTTGTGCGTGGTGAGTGTTTAGTGTGAATGAAGAAGACCTGTGATCGGAGGGGTGTGGAGTGTGAGTGGAGAGGAGTGTGTGTGTGTGTGTGTGTGTGTGAAGAAGCGGGCGTGTCTGACTGAATGTGCCTTTGTGTATGAGAGAGGGGGCGTTGCATGAATGGAAGTGATGACTGAGAGAACTTGTGTGCTTGGTGAATGGAGGGCTGTGTGGGTGAAGGAGGGCCTGCTTTTACGAATGAGGGCCTGGATGTGAATGAGGGTGTGTGAGGGACAGGAGGCGAGCTTATTCGTTCGGCTTTGATAGGGACAAATACTGTTTTGTGGGCGTGTTGTCAACTACGAATGCATTAATCTCCATGGTTGCCTGTGATCTGGCCCTGCTTAGGGGACACAGACAGCCCACAGGGCTGGCAGCTCGCAGCAGCAGTTTAGGCCTCGGCCTTCCTCTCCATGTCCTCCTGTCAGCGTCCACTCAGGCCCTCAGGTGTGAGTGTGTGGGGGCTCTGGTTTCACACAGAGATTTTGTGCTTTTATTCAGTCATGACTTTCAAGACTCTCTTTCTGTCTCTGCAATTCCCCTGGCCCCATTTCAAGCATCTTTTCGATTCTGTCAACTGAAGCCTCAAGCAAGGCTTCAGCTCTCGGAACCTGGGTGGCCTGCTTCCTTCTTACCTCACAGGTGGAGTGTGGAGAATGTGGATACACAGGGTTGCACTTCTAGTCAATCCAGGCTTTCAGTCTTAGCTCTCTCTCCCAAGGACTTCTCCAGCAGATTCACATCCAATGACCCAGTCTGTCACTTTAGCCCTTTCATTCTTCTCTGCTCTAAATTACAGAGCATACCCAGGTTCACTGACTCACCAGCGCCGCCCTCAAGTACCCCTAGCCTCTCCCTAGTCCCCACACTCAGGGGAGCAAACTGAGTGTGTGGCCCCCTCTAGGACCTTGGTGATGAAGGGAGCAGTGGGGTGGATAATTCAAAGCGGCAGATAATCCAAAACTCATTTCCATTTGGCTGGGGAATGTTCACTCTATGATTTACTCTCCTCATTATGTTTGGCTCTGGCTAAAATTAAAATTGGCTTTTCTTCTTCAAGCCACCCAGGCTACACTGTAGGCAATGGTGGAATAGCACTGAAGTTTAGTCCAGCTAGGGAACTTAATTATAGGCTAACATCTGACGAGGATATCAGCCTTGAAGGTCAATAGAAGTAGGGGTTGGATTTCACCCAGCAGACTGGGCTCCCTGAGGCAGGGCTGTGTCCCCTCAGACTGGGGCTCCCTGAGGGCAGGGCTGTGTCTCCCCTCAGACTGGGGCTCCCTGAGGATTGGGCTGTGTCTCCCCTCAGACTGGGGCTCCCTGAGGCGGGGCTGTGTCTCCCCTCAGACTGGGGCTCCCTGAGGCAGGGCTGTGTCTCCCCTCACACTGGGGCTCCCTGAGGTGGGGCTGTGTCTCCCCTCACACTGGGGCTCCCTGAGGTAGGGCTGTGTCTAGCATCTGCCCACAGTTCTTCCTTCGGGATGAGGATTATTAGCAGTGTCCTGCTCCTCACAGCCCCCTCTCCTCGCCCCACCCTGGGAAGCTGAGGCGAGGGCCCGGCCTCCCTGAAGCAGCCCTTCCCCACAAGTCCACAGCTGGGCCTCATCAGGGGCTGCTCGCCGGCATTATATCACGAAAGCTCCCAGGCTGCTCTGAGAAGGACGCTGTCTCACGCCCCAGGCCTGCGGTTATTTACCCTCCCTTGTTATGTGCCTTTGGTACAACATTTAGCATAGCGTGTTTAATCTTGGACTCCTAATAACACCTCTGATTATTCAAATAAAAAGAATTTAGGCAATCAAATTGGCTTGATGGGAGTTTATTTGGTTATTTGTGGGTAGTAGGGAGGGGGCTGCTGCAATGGAGGACACAGTTACAGACGAGGATTCCCACATTGCCACCTCCAATGTCAGGTCTTTAACTGGCCTTGGGACAGAATCCTCATCACCTGTTGGCCAACCTAGACTCACAAGGTGACACACGAAAGCAAGAAGACTTTTCAGGACTTTCCAGTCAGCGCTGCCTTTGCTAACCCTAACCCCACAAATTCCCTTGGCAGACATAAGTCTTGAGAAAAAGTCTCACTAGAGAAAAGGCCTGCGAGACTGTCCTGTGTCACATGCTCCAGGCGAGCAGCACTAAAGGGGTAGGAGGGGTGGTGAGGTGGGGCTGTCCAGCCCTTCTGGGGGGTGGTGGTCTGGGGTGCCAGGCCTGTGTGCCCTCTCCACCTCTGCGCAAACTGCTCCTCACAGTCCAGGTCTGGCTCCAGCCCCTGAGGCTCCTCCCACTTTGTGAAAAGTGTCCTCTGTGCCCGCCCCTTTCTGAACAGAAGGGACAGAGAGACATCAGTCAGGGAGGAACAGATGACAGACTCGCAGGTGTACCTGAGGGAGGTTTAATGAAGGCACTGTTTACAGAGGTGTGGGCAGGGTTAGATGCGGGTTGGATCCCTGGGTTGGGAAGATCCCCTGGAGAAGAGAATGGCAACCCTCTCCAGCACTCTTGCCTGGAAAATCCCGTGGACAGAGGAGCCTGGCAGGCTATAGTCCATGAGGTTGCAAAGAGTTGGACACAACTGAAACATGCACGTATGGGCAAGGTTAAGGAAACCCAAGATGGGTGACAAGGCCCCCAGGGGCTGGCAACAGAGGGGGGCTTTTCAAATCCTTTCACTCCAGGCCCGAAGGGGTGAAGGCAGAGGGCAGTTCCCAGAACCCATGCAGAGTTACAGCCACAGGAGAGAGATAGGGATGGATACAACCCACTGACCTACTAGGGCCTGGGAGGGAGCCAGCCAAGGAAACAGGCCCCCCTCTCATCCTCTTTCTCACCTCCTGCTGCGCCTCCCAACAACCAAATGGAGGAAGCCAGAGGACAAAGGATACTGTAGGAGGCAGTTCATATAGGCCAGCTTCCCAGGGCACAGGGCAGGGCAGATAAAGGAGGAAAGTTCACTTGGAGCAACAGATGGAAAAAAAAACTGCACACACAGAACAGCCTTCTCTCTTGTCAACTTTCCCAGTGAGTTGTCGGATAATAAAAGTACTTGTAAGTGTAAGGAGAACAGGGAGGAAAAGGAAGAAGGGGAGAGAGGAGAGAGACATGAATCCATTGGAAACAATAAACCCCACAGACTCAAGGGCAGTAAATATGAATTCAATTTGCTTTTGCCATTTACACAGCCCAGCCTTCTTAAGCGCTGACAGGCTGATCAGATAAAAGTCGCTATTGCCACCAGGACGGCACATTTAAATTTTTATTGCAAACACCAGGCTCCATTACCCTGGGATTTGCTCTCTGCATTCCTAATATTGTCTTTCTTCATGTAGGAATAGAAGCACTCTGGCTCCCAGGGGCAGACTAATTCGACAGGAAGAGTTTAGTGCTGGAGTTCTGAGACCTGGGTCCCATCCTGGCCCTGCCCAGGACTTCAGCAAGCCGCCTCTCCTCTGCAGGCCTCGGTTTCCTTATCTGGGGAATTTGGCTGGATGGTGTGGGGGGGCAGGGGGTGTGAGGGGTCCTCTATTCAAATCCATTTCCAGCCCCGGCCTGGTGAGATCTGGATGGGGAGCAAAGGAGACTCAAACCAGCTGAGCACCCTGCTGCTAAGTCACTGCAGTCGTGCTCGACTCTGTGCGACCCCATAGACGGCAGCCCACCAGGCTCCCCCAGCATCCTAGCACACTCCTAACCTGGTCCCTTCCTCACGTGTGGGAAATGAGAGACCTTGGCTGCCTCTCTCTCCATCCTAATGTCTGAAAATCTCAAAGAGCTTCTCTTTTTCCTTTATTTTTTCTGTTTGCAGACTCATCTCTCCCTCCCCTTTACCTCCTTCCTTTTCTTCCTGCCCCTCTTTCTCTCATAATCGTCCATCTTTCCCAAGTTCCCTCTGCCTATATGCTTCATCCTCTCCTTCCTTTCTCCCTCGGCTTCCTCTCTGGAGATATCAGAATCGAGATCTGGAATGGTACAGTCAATCCCTCCCCAATATGACCTTCCACCCACCTCTACAGACTTGGGGATGAGCCTGATCCCACAGCAAGGGCTCAGTCATTCCATCAGGCTTCCGTGGAGCAGCTGCTCTATGTGGCAAGCAGGGCGTGGGCATGAAGGTGGACAGAGTCAGATGGGACATCTCCCCTCTCCTCAAGAGGAGCTTACACACATACATAATTAACCGGGAGCCACCAGAGGAGGGGAGTGTATCGAGCGCATCTGGCCCTTTACACATGGCATCTCAGTTAAACCATTTGCTGCCACAATACTATTTACCCATTTTACAGGTGGAGAAACTGAGGCTTGGGAAGCTTCTATAACTTGCACAATGACTGAAGAAAAAAGGCAGAGCTGTAACTCCAAAAGGCAGTCCAGATATGCCCAACCCTACCACAAATGGCACTGTCCTCACAGAATTCTTCAGAAGACATCCCTCCTAACTAGAGTGATGGAATCCCCCTTGGAGGAAGGGATGTGAACTGTGGTCTTGAAGGATGGGTGATAGGCTATCAACAACGAAGGTTGATTCTCTTATGGAAATTATTCTAGAAGAACAAAGATTCACAGTACTTGGTAGACTGAGGAAGATCTAACGAAGCTGGGTAATTACAGAAACATTTTAAAGGAAAGTGCTTCTGAAGGCCCCAGTTTGAGAAGCACTGTGGTTAGAAGCTTGACTTGGAGGCACGTGGATTCCAGAGTCCAGCCCCCTTCATGGGCAAAGGGTTACCACTCACAAGCCTTGTGACCTTGGGCAAGTTGCTTCCCTTCCCACTACCTCGGTGTGCTCATCTGTAACACTGGATGATCTCACAGGGTTGTGGACGCTGACTGGGTCCCTCCATGTCAAACACCTCAGCAGGGCCACACAGAGTGAAATCTCAAACCTGTGTCACCCACTATAATTCTTCTTCTGGGGATGGTCTTTAAGTTGCAACTGGATGTTTTCTTAGATTTGCTACTAAAATCAAAAGCTAAAAGGTAAAACATATTCATAGAACTCAGCACCCACAGGGGACCTCAGCCACTAGTTTAAGAAATCTTGTCATTGTAGGCTCCATGGGAGGAGTTAAGGCCAGGAAAGCTGGGGTCTAGGACAATAACTGAATCTTCCTCCAACCCAGCTGCTCGGATTCTAGGATTAGGCTTGAGGGTTGCTTTGGATGTAGGATGCCTCCAGCCCAGGGAAAATGTAGCCAGAAATGAAGAGAGAGTAATTTTTTTTTTTTTTAAGTGAAGGAAAGAGTCTTCAAAGGTAAAAGTGCTTAGAACCTATGAAAGTCATAATGAAGCTCTGATCAGGGTATTTTATGGCCACTCACTACGGGGCCATAAAGAAAGTGTCCCCGCTTCTCCTCTCTTCTCACTCCAGGCTCCTTAGTAATTCTATCCCCAGCCTGTTTCTTCACCAGTGACCCCACCAGAACAGCAGCTCCATGTTCTGTTCATTAGGCTTCTGTCTTTAGGTGTTGAGTACATATCTATTGTGCTAAATCATTAAGCAGCTATAAATATTTATTGAGCACCTGCTGTGCTGGGCACCATACAGATTTCTCAATAAACAGTTCCTTCCTGTCCTCTGGGAGACTGCAATCTATTAAAGGCAAGACAGGAAGAGCCAGCCCTGAAGGAGAGGGGAGAGGTGGAGCTGGCAGCAGACACATGAAGGAAGTAAGATCTGCCCTGCCTCCTCCTCACCCTGCAACTCACCAAGAAACAGGGGCTGTGTCTCCCCTCAGACTGGGGCTCCCTGAGGTGGGGCTGTGTCTCCCCTCAGACTGGGGATCCCTGAGGTGGAACTGTGTCTCCCCCAGACTGGGGTTCCCTGAGGGCAGGGCTGTGTTTCCTGAGAGTGGGACTCCCTGAGGTGGAGCTGTGTCTCCCCCAGACTGGGGCTCCTTGAGGCAGGGCTGTGTCTCCTCTCAGACTGGGGTTCCCTGAGGATGGGCTGTCTCCTCTCGGCAACTGGGGCTCCCTTGTACCAAAATCCTGTATTTCACGATCATAATAATAGTTCTTCATAAACGCTCTGTGTATGCTTCTTTAGTGCAATAAATGAACACCTGGGGCTTCCCTGGTGGTCCAGTGGTTAAGAGTCTGCCTTGCAATGCAGGGGATGCAGGTTTTATCCCTGGTCAGAGAACTAAGATCCCTCTTGCTGTGAAGTAACCAAGTCCACAAGCCACAACTACTGAGCCCTGATGCCACAGAGGCTTTGTAAGACACAGCGAAAGGTTCCACAAGACGCATCAAAGATCCCAAGTGCCAGCACTAAGACCGGACACAGCCAAACAAATAAAAGAAAAGAAAAAGAACTGAATACCCCATTGACCTTTTCGTTAACCTCAAGCTCAGCATCCTCCCAGTTCATGCATCAGTTTCCCCCATGTAAATGTGGGCATTCAGTTCAGTTCAGTTCAGTTCAGTAGCTCAGTCGTGTCCAACTCTCCGCGACCCCATGAATCGCAGCACGCAAGACCTCCCTGTCCATCACCAATTCCCGGAGTTCACTCAGACTCACGTCCATCGAGTCAGTGATGCCATCCAGCCATCTCATCCTCTGTCATCCCCTTCTCCTCCTGCCCCCAATCCCTCCCAGCATCAGAGTCTTTTCGAATGAATCAACTTTTCGCATGAGGTGGCCAAAGTACTGGAGTTTCAGCTTTAGCATCATTCCTTCCAAAGAAATCCCAGGGCTGATCTCCTTCAGAATGGACTGGTTGGATCTCCTTGCAGTCCAAGGGACTCTCAAGAGTCTTCTCCAACACCACAGGTCAAAAGCATCAGTTCTTCGGCGCTCAGCCTTCACAGTCCAACTCTCACATCTGTACATGACCACAGGAAAAACCAAAGCCTTGACTAGACGAAACTTTGTTGGCAAAGTAATGTCTCTGCTTTTGAATATGTTATCTAGGTTGGTCATAACTTTCCTTCCAAGGAGTAAGCGTCTTTTAATTTCATGGCTGCAGTCACCATCTGCAGTGATCTTGGAGCCCAAAAAAATAAAGTCTGACACTGTTTCCACTGTTTCCCCATCTATTTGCCATGAAGTGATGGGACCGGATGCCATGATCTTCATTTTCTGAATGTTGAGCTTTAAGCCAACTTTTTCACTCTCCACTTTCACTTTCATCAAGAGGCTTTTGAGTTCCTCTTCACTTTCTGCCATAAGGGTGGTGTCATCTGCATAGCTGAGGTTATTGATATTTCTCCCTGCAATCTTGATTCCAGCTTGTGCTTCTTCCAGCCCAGCGTTTCTCATGATGTACTCTGCATATAAGTTAAATAAGCAGGGTGACAATATACAGCCTTGACGTACTCCTTTTCCTATTTGGAACCAGTCTGTTGTTCCATGTCCAGTTCTAACTGTTGCTTCCTGACCTGCATACAGATTTCTCAAGAGGCAAGTCAGGTGGTCTGGTATTCCCATCTCTTTCAGAATTTTCCACAGTTTCTTGTGATCCACACAGTCAAAGGCTTTGGCATAGTCAATAAAGCAGAAATAGATGTTTTTTTGGAACTCTCTTGCTTTTTCCATGATCCACCAGATGTTGGCAATTTGATCTCTGGTTCCTCTGCCTTTTCTAAAACCAGCTTGAACATCAGGAAGTTCACTGTTCACATATTGCTGAAGCCTGGCTTGGAGAATTTTGAGCATTACTTTACTAGCGTGTGAGATGAGTGCAATTGTGAGGTAGTTTGAGCATTCTTTGGCATTGCCTTTCTTTGGGATTGGAATGAAAACTGACCTTTTCCAGTCCTGTGGCCACTGCTGAGTCTTCCAAATTTGCTGGCACATTGAGTGCAGCACTTTCACAGCATCATCTTTCAGGATTTGAAATAGCTCAACTGGAATTCCATCACCTCCACTAGCTTTGTTCGTAGTGATGCTTTCTAAGGCTCACTTGACTTCACATTCCAGGATGTCCGGCTTCAGGTCAGTGATCACACCATCGTGATTATCTGTGCTGTAGCTTTAAAGTTGTTGTGATGTTATGATGTTAACCACAGATTCAGAAGTGAGCCTCACCTTCAGTGTCTCTTCTTCCCCCAGACTTGGCTCCCTTTAGCATCCCCACAGGCACAGCCGTCACTGTCTGGTGATGCCTTCTCCCACCTGAACTAACTGGGGACCTGTGCTTAGAGAATCTTGAAAAAGTTTGTCCTTAAATTGATATATTTCTCAGAAGGCCAAAGACTTGAATGTGGCTTCAGTGATTCCTACTCTTCATCACTTGAAATGTACATGACACCATCAACATCATCCATCCTGATCTAATGGTGAACACTTTAGAGTAATCATTACTCTTATACAGATGAAGCAAGTGAGGCTCAGGGAGGTGTATAGGTGACTTGCCAAATCCTCTTCTTAGTCAGTGGCCGCTGGTGCCTCTGGGTTTGCCAATATTGTCAGCCCCGGGACCCTAGGACTCACTCATTCTCCTGGAGAGGCAACCAACAGAATACACCCAGGCTCTAGCCCAACAGTCAGCACAATCACTTTATTGTCAAACACTTAACTGAAGGAGAATGGGGAGCTTATCTTAGAATTTCAGGGTGGGGGTTCCCTGCCCTGACATGTCAAAGGTCAGAGTGCTCCCAGAATTTGAGCACAAGTACATGAGAGGTCAGGGGGCTGGTTGTTCCGGAGTGGTCTCCTTCTTACTGGCCTTAGTGGGGGAGTTTGAATCACACCATCGCTTGGCCTCAGGCTTCAGGGCGGCTGCCAACACAAGGAAAGGACTCATCCCTTCCTGCTATGAATGGGAGAAGTGGATCAGTGCTCGGTTGAGGCAATCAGTTTTATGTTTCTCCTGTAAACCTTGGGGGGTTAGTGCTCAGCAAGCCAGTGCTTCTTTTGAGATCCCAATTCAGGTAAGGTAAAAAAAAAAATCCTTATTCTGATAAATTAGGGGATCAGAGTGAACTTGACGCCAAGGGGGAGCCATCCTTGGTGCCGTGTGACCACAGCCAACCTCAGCTAGCCTACCAACCTCACTTGTCTCCAACATACATGGGAGGGGAGTTTGGGAGCAAGGCGATCTCTGAGTCCTCTTCCAGACCTAACCTTTCCTAATCCTATTCTTGCTGCAATACTTTAAAAGAGCAGATAAATCAATGGTTAAACTATTAATGGCTGATTAGGTTAACTGAGAATTCTGCACTGCCTTAACCAAGGGACTGAGTCCCTAATGAAATTTTAGGCATTATCCCCTGACTTGTGGGAGTGGTATTTGGTGAGACTGCAAGGCTGGGGAGAGTCTAATCATTTCCCCTAATTCAAGTCACATAAGTGCCTCCCATCTTTTGACAGTAAGCAGGACCAGAAAGAACAAATGCCTGTGGCTTAAGGTCTCACGGAGAAGGAAATGGCAACCCACTCCAGTATTCTTGCCTGGAGAATCCCATGGATGGAGGAGCCTGGTGGGCTACAGTCCACAGGGTCGCAAAGAGTCGGACACAACTGAGCAACTTCACTTTCACTTTCACTAAGGTCTCTTGAAGAGCTAAGGAGATTGGATGGAGGCTGCTTGATAAGTAAAGGAAGACTCAGCCTGCTTTGCTGAAGGAAGGAAACAGGGTGACTTCCTTCTGTAGTTGAGTGGAGGAGTACTGGGGAAATCAGGCTGGAGAGTTGAGAGGGTGATCAAATCAGTCAGCTCTTCCTCGACACCCAGCATTGTGCACTTCCCCCATGCAGTGACAGCATGGAGCCTCCAGGCTCTGTAGTTATTATTTGTTGTCCTCTAATATCCATTCTCCCCTCCTCCCTAGTAAGAATTTCCAAGTGTTATTTGGCCACAAGGCCATGCAGAATAAAGACCACATTTCCCAGCCTCCCTTGTACCTAGGTGTGGTCACATGATCAAGTTTTATCCAATGATCTATAGGCAAAACACTAGTATGTGATATCCTGAAAGTGAAACTTGTGTCCGACTCTTTTGACCCCACAGACTGTACAGTCCACGGAATTCTCCAGGCCAGGATACTGGAATGGATAGCCTTTCCCTTCTCCCGGGGAATCTTCCCGACCCAGGGATGGAACCCAGGTCTCCCACATTGCAGGCGGATTCTTTACCAGCTGAGCCAAAAGGGAAGTCCAAGAATACTGGAGTGGGTAGCCTATCCCTTCTCCAGGGGATCTTCCTGACCCAGGAATCAAACTGGGGTCTGCTGCATTGCAGGTGGATTCTTTACCAACTGAGCTATCAGGGAAACCCTATGTGATACCCTAGTGGTGTACTTTAAAAAAGGATACACCCTTCTTTGCCCCTCCCTCTTTCCTAAGACTGGAATTTTGATGCATGTACAGAACTTGAGCAGCTATCTTGGCCCATGAACTGGCAGCCAAGTGTTGAGGATACAAAATTATGAAACAGAAGGAACCTGGACACCTGGTGATCATGGCACCACTATTCAGTCCTGGAATCTCTGAAGGCTTTGTCTTTTGTTTTAATTATAACTTTAAAAAATGTTTAAGACATAAGTTTCAAAAATAGTAAGAGTTCCCATAGACACTTCACCCCACTTCCTGCCATGATAATATCTCACATACCCATAGTTATCAATACATTTTTAAAGGAGGAACTTGACCTTATTACAGTGCCATTCACTTGAATATGGACCTTATTCCTTGCACTTTCTACAAGAGAGAGAAATAAACATCTTTTTCATTTAGGCTACTTAGTTTTTTTTTTTATCACTCACAATGAAATAAAAAAATTTCTAACTGATATAATTTCCAAAAGCTATAAGATGGCATCCAAATCCCACTCCAGAGAAAGGCACATGGTAGGCAGAAGGAGCTGGTCCAGATACAGGGAACAAGCAGACAACCTTCAGGGCAGTGTGGAGAAGCCCTTTCAAAGCGTGGGAGGCATAGGACTATCGTGCCATCTTCCCTTTGATGGTACTGGTGAACGGACTGTCCTCTCCCACCTCCTTGCTCCTCCACTGCCCTTGGCAGGCCTCCCTGTCCCCACGCTTAAATCTTCGCTCATCTTTCTCTTGCTGGATCCACCTCTACCCCCACCTCTTACCTATGCAGAGCTCTGCATCCCCTGCTACTTCAGGGAGACCTGAGATGCTCATTAGTGTTGCTGGTTCCTGGCCTGTCAGAGTCACATGTCAGGACAGGGAAGCGAAGGCGGGTGACATTTGTTGGTATTTTCAACTCGGGTGAAAACAAACAAATTGCACTGGAGTTAAATGTCAAAGGCTCCTGAGCGTGCTGCCTGGGAGGGAGGGGGGGATCATCTCCACGGGGGACAGCCTTCTCTGTGTCCCTGAGGGGGTGTGTGTGGGCGATGCAGCTGTGTTTGAAGTCTACCAGGAAGGCCGAGTGGGCTGTGTTTGTCAAAGTCCACCTTCATCCCACCATGGGCAGTCCAGTTAGACATGCGCAGTCCCCAAGGGAGGACATGCATTCCTCATCCATTGCTTCATCCAGAGAACATTTAGTGAGCGCTCGCTACATGCAAAAGACTCGACAAGAGGGGCTGAGGGGCAACTGATGATGAGACAAATATGGCTGGTCCCTACCTCCTGGGAACAGGCCTCCCTTAGAGAGGACAGAAGGCATCTAAACATACAATGTAAGAAGAAAATGGTCATCCTGGCCAGGGGTACAATGCTTTTTGGGTCCTTGGACAAAGAGGGAAGGAGAAATCAGGGATGTATTTCAAATGCTTTGCCACGAGGCTTGAAGGATCTACCTTTAGATGTGCACGGAGGAGGGTTTAAGGGGACAATCAGCTCAAAGATAGCACAGGCCTCGTCTACCCACATTGCCATCAGCTTTAGTATCATTGTTACTCCCAAACAGGATGGAAATACACTCATGAAGCTGAACGCACATGATGTAACCCAGTAAGGAAGGGTTTCTGGGGTCCATGAAATTACTGGAATTGTGTGCTGAATTTTGTGTATTCAAGCACTTCTGTGGAAGGAATATGCATAGCCTCCACCAAATTCTGCAAAGTAGAGGTGATCTCCCCCTAAGTTGAACCCCTATTCTAGAAGCTAGCAAGAGGTAAGACCTTGCTGGATCTCAAACTATGACTTGTCTAAATGGATCCACTCCATGAAGAGCAGGTTGGAGATTTTCTAAATGCAGCCGTTCCTTTACAGACTCTATTCCTGAGATCTGATTTGGAGAGACTAAACCAGTTCCAGTCCCAGCCCCAGCTCGGGGAGGGGGGCAGGAGGCAGAGGACAGGGTGAGGAGGGGCATCCAGGCAGGGTCAGCTCTTCTCCAAGGAAGCAGCATCCTCTGCTTAGGTCCAGCCCTGCAGTGATTGAATTATCCGCCCTTTCACTTAATGAGCATCTCTCTGGACTGGCCATGAGACCTGTGTTCAGGAGAGCAGACATTTCATTAGCAGAATTCAGTGGTGCTCTGTTGATCCTGGTTTCCTGACAATTAAGAGAAGGAGCCAGAGTCCTAAGCACAATCCTTTTGTGAGCCTTGCCTCTTTCAAAACGTGCAAGCTCTCATCCACCCCCCAGTCTCACGTGTAGCTCTGTGTGACTAGGGGAGGGAAGAAGGCCCTTGTAGGGGACTCCAGAGTACGTGAAGGCCTAGTGGGGCTATGCCCTTGGGCCCGGACCACTCTGGCTGCTGAGAGATGATGAGGAGACACATCACTTCTCCCTTCCACATTAGGAATGAGAAAGAATTCCACAGGTGGCTGGTGGACAGTCTTCCAGGAACCATCCCTCCTTCATCTTGTCAGTTCCAAGGGTACCTCTCCCCATGAAAATGACATTATGGACATTCCAGGTCACTGTCAGGATCACCATTATCTTCCTTGCTACACAAGGAGAAGCAGAGGCCCAGGAAAGAGGCAGGGGGCATTGATGGAAAACCCTGGAAGGACGTTTAAAGGGATCAATGTTACCTCCTCCGTGAAGGTTTTCTGGAAACAAAGGGTGAGACACACCAGATTTGTTGTGTAATGCGACAGTGCATGGGTTTCCAAGGTGGCGCCAGTGGTAAAGAACCCACCTGCCGATGCAGGAGACACAGGAGATGCAGGTTCTGTCCCTGGGTCAGGAAGATCCCCTGGAGGAGGGCATGGCAACCCACTCCAGTATTCTTGCCTGGAGAATCCCATCAATGGAGGAGCCTGGTGGGCTACAGTCCAGAGGTTTACAAAGAGTCAGAAATGACTGAACTGACTTAGCACACACGCACATACCTGGCGGTGCAGTTGGGAGTTCTTCTAGGTCAGCCCGCTTACCATCCATGGTATCAGCTGGCCTCAAGGCCAGAGTCATGGCTGTTCAACATCGTAAGTCCAAGGCCAACTAACCCCGAGTCCGCCACGCCATCAGTCTGCTCCCGCAAGACCAGTAGCATGATCCATAAGGAACCACATGAGCTGTCAAAGCCACAGGAGCCAGCAGTGACGCCAGCCAGGATTATAACATCCCTGTCCACGCTGGTGAGCTCTGGGCCCAGCTGAACTCTCACCTCAGGGCATCCTGGGTATGGTAGAGAGAGGTGCTCTTCGGTCTTTGGGTCTGTAGTGTGTGAAGGGAGCCTGCCCCAAATCCTCTACATCAGAAGCGAGAACTGAGGGATTAGACACACCTGATCATTCCATCAGGTCTAGAAGAACTTACAGATGGGTCACAGGGGCTCTGAATGGAGCCACACAGGCACCAACAGAAGAGAAATGACTGACGACCTTAGCAAGGTTCCCTGCAGTCAACCATGAACAAACAGAATAATCCTTCCTCCCTGGCTGCTGCTGCTGCTGCTTTGGTCACTCAGTCATGCCCGACTCTTTGCTACCCCATGGACTGTAGCCCATCAGGCTCCTCTGTCCCTGAGATTCTCCAGGCAAGAATACTGGAGTGGGCTGCCATTTCCTACTCCAGGGAATCTTCCTGACCCAGAGATTGAATCCACATCTCTTGCATTGGCAGGCAGATTCTTTACCACTGAGCCGCCAGGGAATCTCCCTTCTTCCCCACACCTCCCTATAGCACAGGAAGAGGAACTGATATAGAGACAGGGAGGGAGGGAGTTAGAAGGATAGAGTGAGAAAGAGAAAAAAGGGAGGAAGGAAGTTGGGGGGGGAAGGAAGGAGAGAGAGGAAGAGAGAGGGAGAGAATTATAAATGAATACATGGAGCTTTGGAAACAGACACACTGGCTCCCAAGGGCAGGAGGCTGGTTGTAGCTTAAGCTACCAATGCAGAAACAGAGTGTCCTGTTGCCAAGTACAGGCGATGGCGCCGTAGGTGATTTCTTCCCCATGGGGGATGTCCCGTGGCCCTGCTTCCCTGTGATTCACCACTGCAGGTGGATCCAGTGAACAATCAGCCGTGCTTCCCTATGTGTGTCCTGTAAGCTGCTGTCACCCTGGAAAGTTGCTGGTTGTGTCTGGAGCTTGGAAGGAGAAGGAAGAGGGGAAAAGGAGAGGTGGAGAGTGAGGCTGTGGCAGCGGGGTTGTGGAGAAAGAGCGATGTGACTGGCCAGCCCCGATAGTCTCAGTGATATCCCACTATGGAGGATGGATGAAGTCTCAGCTCCCTCTAGCTTTAGGGATCTAAGAGGAAAGCATCCTTATAAACAGCACTGCCCCACCGCACCCACAGCCACCACCCTTAGCAAAGCCACTCGCCCACCGTAACTCCCCAGTAGTGGAAGTCCCCACTCATTCCCCTACCCAGACACACACACACACACACAACTCTGAGCCTGGCTTTGCTGCCCAGATGCTTCTTTCCTTTAGGTTCAAAAATCCCTCTTTTTTTCCCCCCAAAGGCATTTCCCCAAGGGAAGTGTGGTCAGGACTGGGTGTTTTGCAGGAGGGCTTGAAGTTATACTCACTGATCCTTTGCAGGGTCTCTGATTTTCTGGGGGGCAAGTTTCATGTCCAGGATCAGAAAGCCACTCATACTGACTATCATCTACAGCAAACTCATGTCAAGGTTGTCACAGACATGCCGGAGCTCAAAGTCAATAGGCATGTAAGCCCCATCCATCATTCCTCGGGTTCAAACATCTACCAGCCTCTCCCTGATTCGGGTTAACCCTCAGTCCCCACGAGCTTTTGTGCTTGACTAACTCTCTGCTCCATCTCATCCTGTTAGGAGTGAGCCTGTTCAGCTGGGATGCTCCAGACCAAGAGGACGGACTGCCAGATCCAGTGGGCAGGTAAAAACTCAGAACTTCATTACTTTAAAACTCCCTCAACATTCTCAACCTTATCCATAATTAAGAAAATGCAAATGAAAACATCTGAATATCATCTTCCATTGAGAGGGTGGATAAAGACTGTTAATATCCAGTGCTGTGAGGCTATAGGCAAATAAGCACAACCAAACACTGTTGGGGTGGTAGGGAGAGGGGGTGCAAATTAGGATAGATTTCCTGGAAGACACTTTGGCAATACCTACAGAAATTCAAACGACGTCCACTAGTCCACATCTAAGAAGTGAATTTTGCATAGATACCTGTACATCTGCACAAAGAAGTAGATACAAGGATTTCATTACAGCATTGTTTGCAACAAAGTCTTCATATGATTTAAATGTTCACCTATAGTACATCTATATTTGAAGTGCTGAGTTGCCAAAACCTAATGTATCATGAGATCTTATATGTACCCAGAAAAGGACACATACTTTATCTATTTGTCTGTCTATCTGTCTATCTACCTATCTTTGATTTACAAGCCAGACAGTTTTTGGAAGGTCACAAAAAAATTGTGGTTTCTCTGGGAACTATACTTGGAAATCTAGGGCATAAAAAAGACTTTCATTTTATCATTCATACTTTTTTTTTTACTGTGTCCATTCTTTATTTAAAGGTACTACCTCTATAATAAAAAAGTAGTTATAAATATCTTGATTCCCCTCATACACCATATTGTCATTGCTCCTGCCTTTGAGCCATTTCCTCCACGTGGACCACAGCAGGTGCTCTCCGTTGCCCTTGCTCTCCCTCCTCTGTGAGTGGCTGCTTTTGCATCACCACGGGATTAGTGTGTATCACTCTACCAAACACACGATGATCTCCTGGCCTCACCTGCCTCCCAGATCATTAGCTGCATCTCAGTCGTCACCCTGGCAGAACACTTTCATGCAGACAAGCGTGGCCTGGAACCATACCCCACACCCCAGGGCATGGGATCTGGCTTCTAGAGCAGCTCTCTATGAAGGGACCAATGGAAAGCAGGAGGTAGGAGAAAGTCAGACAGCCAGCTTTTTCTATCGCCTCTTCCCTTCAAAGGACGGATTTCCCACACAACCTGTCCAGAGAAGTTTTGCCTGGCTGAGCAGGTTTATCTGATGCCTCCTTGGGGGCTGTTGTGAGGCCATGGCCATCGCAATGATAGCGACCCATCACCATGCATGCTCCCATCCTTCCCTGCCTGTCTCCCCTTTGCCCTCACTCTCATTGCCCCGGGACTGTACCTCCTAAATAAGCATCAGCACTTCATCCCTGCCCCAGGCTCTCATTTCTAGGAACCTCAGGCAAAGATAACCACTCCAACAATTACTTGTTTCTAGGCCTCTTTGCATCTTTCATATTTAGGGTACCAGAGAAGACCCAATCTTTGTTGAATAGAGTTCAGCTTGAACTGAAACCTCTTGGATACTGTGGTAGGAAGAATGCTCAGATGGCCTCCAAGAGGCCCAGCTCTTGAACAATTCCCTCCCCCCTCAGGGTGAGGAAGTGGAATGTGGGGACTTGAGAATATGCTGGCATATTACTCCCATGATTATGTTACATTATATGACAGGAGAGTTTTGTGGATGTTACTGAAGAAGGTCCCTAATCAACTGACTTTGAGTTAATCAAAGGGGAGATTATACTGCATGGGCCTGATTTAATCAGGTGAGCCCTTAAAAGGGACTCGGCCCTTTCTAAGATCAGAGAGATTTCTCCTGCTGGCCTTGAAGGTGCACACTGCCATGCTGTGGAAGGGCCATGTGGCAGGGGACAGCAGGCAGGCTTTAGGAGCTACGGGATTCAGCCAACAAGAGAGTAGGGGCCTCAGTCCTACAGCCACAGGTAACAGAATTCTGCCAGCAATCTGAGAGAGCTTGGGAGTGGTTATCTCCCTACCTGAGCCTCCAGGTAAGAATTCCTTGATCTCAGCCACGTGAGATTCTGAGCAGAGGATCTACAAGACACAGTGAGGCAGTACGTCTGTGTTATTTAAGCCACAGCATTTGTTATGTGAGTGTGTGTGTGTGTGTGTGGTCAGTCACTCAGTCATGTCCTACTCTTTGTGGCCTCATCGAGTGTATGAGGCTCCTCTGTCCATGGCTCCTCTGTCCATGGGATTTTCAAGGCAAGAATACTGGAGTGGGTTGCCATTTTCTCCTCCAGAGGATCTTCCTGACCCAGGAATTGAACCCGCATCTCCTGCATTGGCAGGCGGGTTCTGTACCGCTAGCGCCACCTGGGAAGCCCCAGTTATCTGTTGTACAGTGATTAAATCTAACCCAGATATCCAGAAGTGTGGATTCTTTTCAGACTAAAAAGAGGAGGCACAGAGAGTCAGAGGAAAATGAAATCATACCGGGGGAACTGGATTGAGGAAAGAGAGGCTGAGGGAAACCAGACCCAGGCATGCTGACAAATTTGTTTCCTAAGCCAGAAATAGCCAGACTCGATAACTACTCTGGATACTAGTAATTGCTGCTATCTTTGTGTCTTCTGCTCTCATATACAGGAGTAAAATAATGGTGAGGATGACGACGACGACGATGATGATAGTACAATGCTAACCCCTTACTGTGCACAGCTCTTTATAGTTAAAAAAAAAAAAAAAAAAACTGGTTTTTTTTTTTTTGCACGTTTGATTCTCCAAGAACTCCAGAGAGAATATTTCCATCTTCATTTTACAAGGGAAGAAAATGAAAACAGAGAGTTAAAGCCTCTCTGTGGTTACATCGTTATTAAATGGTTGTCCAGAGCTCAAGGCTCATGGGTGCCTCCAAGGAGGAACAGAAAAGAGAAGAATGAAGGAGGAGCAGCTCTGTTCCTTGGGTCAAGGCCATGGGAACAAGTCTGAAAGGCAGCCCTACTTAATGCTTACTTAGAGGAATTTTGGCACCTGGGGAAAACGGCATTCCAGAGTTCCCCTCACCCCATACATGTTTTCTCTAGCCAGTAGCAGATCAACCACACAGCCCTTCAGTTTTTTACTCAATGAAGGATTAGACTGGTCAGTGTCTCTCCACTCTGGGCATCTCACACTCTCCCTTCTGCACCTCCCCTCCCTTTCCTCTTTTTCCTCCTCCTCTTCCCCTATTGAAACACACCTGTTCTGATTCCCAGTCTCTGCCCACTAAGAATACCATCGCCATATGGAGGTGTGAATGAATAATGATGATTGTACATGCCTGTCTCCAAGCCAAGAGAAAGTGTGCATTTTAAGAGGGCTTTCCCACGGCTCTAATCCAAAAAAAGGGATTGTAATTATGTGGATTTGGGGCCTTGAAATATAAGTAAGCTGCCTACTCTGCAAGAAAGCCTAGCATCTCACAAGAAGGTTCTGGTTATGGGATTAGCCTTTTTCTCCCCCAAATGACTATCTTATCAGTCACAAAGGTAATTATTTGTTGTGATTTCTAGGGGAAAAAAATAGATGAAGCTTGCCTTATTATCAGACTAGGGTTACATCAGAAATGAGAAAACTCTTTAAAAAGCTTGCTGTTGCTGTTCAGTCTTAAAGTTGTGTCTGACTCTTTGCAACCCCATGGGCTGCAGCACTCTTCCCTGTCCTTGATTATCTCCTGGAGTTTGCTCAAACTTATGTCCACTGAGCTGGTGATGCCATCCAACCATCTCATCCTCTGCTGCCCCTTTCTCCTGCTGCCTTCAATCTTTCCCAGCATCAGGGTTTTTCCCAGTGAATCAGCTCTGCTCCTCACATGGCCAATGTATTGGAGCTTTAGCATCAGTCCTTCCAATGAGTATTCAGGGTTGATTTCCTTTAGGCTTGACTGATTTGTACTCCTTGCAGTCCAAGGAATTCTCAAGAGTCTTCTCCAGCACCACAATTTTAAATCATTAAAAAAAAAAGGCTTTGTGCCATTATTTTCCATGAGATCTTGAGCAAAAAATTCATGTCTAACATTCACCCATACCCAACTTCCAGACAACACTTCTCAGCTCCCTTGCAGGTCTGTGAGCTCTGTGACTACGTCACAATGGAACATGAGCAGACTGTGTATCTTCATCAGACATGATTACCTGGTCTTTCTCTTGCCCCGCTTTGAGGACCAAAGGGCTGGCTTCATGTTCCAGATGATGAATGTACAAGAAGATGGAGCCATCATCATCCTGGATCTTTGAGGACCACATGGAAGACAGTTGCCCTGAAGAGTCTCTCAGGCCCCTTTTACTTTGTGTGGGTAAGAAGTAAACTTCTGTTGTGTTTGGGTACCAAGATTGGGGGCTGCTTGTTATTAAAGCATAACTAGCTTATCCTAATTAATACATCTAACTTCACTGAGCCTGTCTTCTCTTTGATGATGTGGAGAAAATCTGCCAGCCTTCATCCTAGGGTAGCCACAAGGAACAGAAACCATAGATACTGCTTTGCAAACATGAACCAGTGTCAGATTAAATCAGAGAATGGGCAGTTCACCAGAAGGGAGGTTTTGTTGACCCTTGGTTCTGTTCCTCCATGTGAGCAGGGATGGCCTTGGTGTAGGAGGCAGGAAGACCTCATGAAATGAGGTCCTGCTTAAGAGCAGCAGAAGCCCAGCAGTCTCAGAAAATCGCAACACATGTTCCTTTTAGTGCTCAGCTCCACAGCTGTCCTGAGTTTTCCAAGTGGTGCAGTGGTAAAGAATCTACCTGCCAATGCAGGAGATGCAAGAGATGCAGTTTCGATCCCTGGGTTGGGAAGATCCTTTAGGAAATGGCAACCCACTCCGGTATTCTTGCCTGGAAAATTCCATGGTCAGAAGAGTCTGGCAGGCTATAGTCCACGAGGGCACAAAAAGTCAGACACAACTGAGTACACACCACAGCTGTCCACAGTTATTTTCCATAATTGGGCTCTAAGCTCCAGTTTCATTGGGAGGTGATGGTCCAGAGCAATGGGAAATAAACCTCAGCTGCTTCTATTTCCTCAACAGTCAGAGCAGAAACACTCACACTCAGATTCCTTATGCTAACAGAACCCATCCCTTCCCCAGGGCTCCACCGGGCACAAAGTACTATCCAGAGACTATTTCCCAGCCCCTTGTAGGGTTAGGTGTGACAATGTGATCTTGTATTTTCAAAAGAAAGTGTGCAGAAGTGATGAGTGCAGCTTCTGCATCACTTGCTCTAAGGAAGAGCCTTTAAGCTCAGCTTCTCTTTCCAGTCCCCACGTGTTAGAAAGCAAATGTGCCAGCCTCACAGCTCCAACCACGCAAATGAACACAATGCCCAGGGGAGAGTTGAGCCACAAGATGGAAGGAACCTGGGTCTGAACATTCTTTCAATCACAGTGGTCCCACCAGCCTGAACCAACTAGACTGTTCTATGAGAGTAAAACACACTTTCCTCTTATTTAAGCCACTCTCTCAGGACTCTGTAACAGCAGCTTCACCTTTATCCTAACTGAAATGCTGGGTGAAAAGAGGCTTCAGTGAATGCTTTAGTTTATTTCACACATGCTTTCCAAGAACCCATAGGGCCAATTGCAACAGAAGCAATCTTTCCTGTTTATGGAAACTGGCTAAACATTGCTTCTTCCCTAAGAAGGAAAGCCAGGTTCTTCTCCTAGGCAGGCAGGCTGGGGGCTCTGAAGAGTCTAGTGATCTGTTGCCCGTATCATCTAACACTTTTCTTTTCCTATTAATCCAAGGAAACTGTATCTCCAGCTTGGCTGCCACATTCTCAACAAAGTGGACAGAGTCTATGATGGGACTGTCAAAGGAGTAAAGTCTTAGACCAGAGGAGCTGCCACGGAAAAGGCCCAGCTGACACAGGCTGACACAGGCCCCCTGGTATCCCTGCCCAGGGGTGATAGATGGGACCGGGTAAGAGACTTGGGGAGGATGTGAGTAATGTATAACTTGTTTGTAAATTGCAGTGAAATTGAAAACATTTTTCATGTAAATAGAGATATTTTAGGTACAGATACAAACATGTGCCCTTTGTCTTGATGCACAGCCCACCATTTCTTGCTTCCTAATGGCCTCCATCTCCTCTCTGTCAGTCTTATCTATCAGTCTCGTCGGGCCCAGAACAAATGCTACCTCTTTCCCCTGAAAAACCTGCATGTTGTCCACACCCAGATCAATTTCTCCCTTCTCCAAACTGGTAAAGCATTTTCATCTGTGCTTCCTTGGGGACCCTTGGAACTGTGTGCCTTGTAGATGAGTTGGTGAAAATACATAATGAAGGCTTGCAGAGTGGCTGGAGAGAGGACCTTTTAATGAGAGCATCTAACATCTGTCTCTGGCTTTCTGCTAAAGGACTCAAATATATGCTCACTTGATTTTTTAAAATTAACTTTTTTATTTTTTTGGCTGCACTGCGCAGCATGTAGGATCATAATCTCCCAACCAGGGATCAAACCCATGCCCCCTGCATTAGAGGCGTGGCATCTTAACCACTGGACCACCAGGGAAGCCCTTCTCACTTGATTTTTATGTCAGTCCTAGAAAGTGAAAGTGAAGTCGCTCAGTCGTGTCCAACTCTTTGCGACCCCATGGACTGTAGCCTACCAGGCTCCTCCGTCCGTGGGATTGTCCAGGCAAGAGTACTGGAGTGGGTTGCCGTTTCCTTCTCCAGGAGATCTTGCCAACCCAGGGATCGAACCCAGGTCTCCCACATTGCAGGCAGATGCTTTACCATCTGAGCCACCAGGGAAGTCAATCCTAGAGTCAGGTACTATTGTTACCTCCACTTGAAGGATAAGGAAACTAGCACCAAGAGGTTAAGGAACCCATGGTCACCAAGCTAACAACTGGTGGAGAAGAGATTCCAGCCCAGGAAGCTGCAGTAGAGAGCTGACAGTTATGGTCATTGCATACCGCTGCCCTCATTCATGAGAGGGACAAGCGGATACCCAAGAAGCTGGGCACAAGGAAAGTGTTCGTGACAGAGGAGGTGCTGCAGACAGGAACAGGCACCCCTGTGTTCAGAAGCCCCTTGGGCTTGTGTGTGGGGCCATCACATAACAGCAGGCTTGAGTTTTGAGCTACTCAGCTGAGACAGCAAAACAATTCTGCCAATTAAGCCAAACATCTGGTCAATGTAGTGAAAAATCAATCACGAGGGGTCTGGCCACAGACCCAGGGCTCCTCCCATGTCCCAGGTGATGGAAGTGAGGCTTCCCTAGTTCTGAGACCCTAATTCGCATGCTCCCCTTTGATTGATTGGGGAGATTCACACCTAAAGCAGACCTAAGGACATCAGGAGAGCAAAGGAGGGACAAATCCTGTGGGCTCTAAAAAGTGCTTCAGAATGGAGAGCCGCATTCACCGCAGATCCAAAAAGCACATTCCCAAGCCGGGTGGTAAATTCTGTACTGCCTGCTGTAGAAATGCAAATTGCCATAATAAATGCCGATTATCCCAATTACCTCTAATTGTCTGGCTTGTGTAGCAAGAGCATTACCATAGGAGAGACCAATAAGGGAGCCGGTGTATTTAGCAGAATACCCTATCCTGGGAGTTGGGTTACAAATGAAGTAGGTGAGCTGGGCCAGGAAGCCCCCTCTGCGGTCCCTGGGAGGGATGTCGCAGAAAGACAGGGGCTTCCCAGTCTCCCAGCTGCTTGGGGACGGCACTGATGCAGTGACATCTTTATGCAATGGTCATTAAATGCTATTTTAAAAATTGGCCGTGTGCTGGAGAGATAAGGGCAGAGAATATATGCTTGTTCTCCATGCTTCCTTCCTTCTGGCCAGCTGGGTCTGCGGAACAGCTAGTGGGGAAGGGCGGCTATCGGATGGAACATGACATTATTTTCCATCATTGTAATGTAACATTTGATTCATCCATTTATTTAATCAACCAGCTGGGGCAAGCATACACTATATACCCAGCATCTGGAAACACAGAATTTTAGAGCCAAAAGTGACATTAGAAACTGTTGCCCACTCTGTACACAACCATCATACCAGGTGATTTCATCCCTTGCAGTAGCAAATAATTTCTTGAGTTTCTGTCATGTGCCAGGCATTGTTCTAGGCACCAAGGACAGACACAGCAGTGAATAAATGAGACAAAACAGAGGACAGACAGGGAATAAACGAGTTAAACAAAATAGAGAGAATACTAGAAGGCAGTAAGTGTTGAGAAAAAACAAGCAATGGAGATGATGGAGATTACTGATGACCAGACTTGAGGTTGAAATGCAATGTAATCAGGTTGACATGAAAGAAGATGACATAAAACCTGAAACTGTAGCAGAAATGATAGACTGGCCCTGCCACTAAAAACATACATGCTTTTAGTCAATAACTGAATAAACCAGAGAAAATGTGGTACAAGACAGAAAAATGTGGTCCCCAGTTATTGACAAGTACATCAGCTAGGGTCTTGTCTGTAGTTATGTAGGCTCATTTTTTATTAGCTTAGGTAACATCACAAGGCTTGCTGGGACCTCTTAATTCTCTTACTGTATTGATTAAAGGCATAATAAATGCAAAATGCACGATTTGCCCGCACCCTTGTGAAATTAAAACCTTTCCATTCACTGATAGAGCAATAATTACTACAAGGAACTAAGGGCACCTCAGCTAAACCAAGCAATGATTTCATTTGCCCACGAAGAGGAAAACAGGACCTCAGCAAGTAATCTTCACCTTGGTTGGGTCCAAGGACAGAAGCTTTGTGGGGTCAGATGATGGAGGAGGCTCCAAAGATGACTGGATTATGAGGGAAGCTATTTAACTGCTTTCATACTCTCTTGCCCAATTCAGGTACAACCATGGGGCTTTGCTTGAAGATGCCTTCTCCAAAGATATGTGGACACCCCTCCAGGTGCCCTCAGTACCTGATTCACAGCCTCCCTGCCCTAAGCCCTCTCAGTCTGGAAAAAGCCCCAATACCACATTCCTCACTTCCCTCTTCCATCCCAAACTTTTTTGCTGACATCCTGGTAAAGCAGTTCCAACTCATCAATGGGGCCACAGTGCATACAAGCTCAGGGATATCTCACAAGTGACGGCACTTGACAGCTTATAAAGTTCTTTGTGTCCGTTATTTCATCGAGTCCTCACAAAAATCCTACATCGCTGTTTAAGGAGAAGGGCACCCAGGTTCAGAGGAAGAGTCTAACTAAGGTAACAAAGAATGGAAGCCAGGCCTGTCTGGTCACAACGCACATGGCCACTATTACCTCATCATGACCAGTTGCTTCCAGAGTCCACGGTGCCCTTCTTTGTGGCTGGGCATATGGCTCTAGAAAGAAGACATTTCCCAGCCCTTCCTGCAACTAGGTGTGGCCATGTGACTGAGTTCTGGCCACGGAGGTGGTAGAGGTAAATGCAACTTATCAGAAGTGTCCTAATGATACAAATGAACTTATTTACAAAATAGGTACAGACTCACAGACTTAGACAATGAATTTATGGTTGCCAGTGGGGAAGGATGCAGAAAAGGGACAATTAGGGAGCTTGGGACTGACACTTCTATATTTAAAATGGGTAACCAATGAGGTCTACTGTATAGCACAGGGAACTCTGCTCAATCTTATGTGGCAGCCTGAATGGGAGGGGAGTTTGGGGAGAATAGATACATACACATGTATGGCTGAGTCCCTTGCTGTCCACCTGGAACTCTCCCAACATGGTTAATCAGCTATACTCCAATACAAAATAAAAAGCTAAAAAAAAGAAGTGTCCTTACAGGAAGGTGTGATATACTCTTATTAGAATATAATTTGGTCTTCATTCTGGTCTGGGCCCAGAGCTCCTAAAATCCTTTATAATTTCCTGTGATGAGAGTCATAAAGGCATCTTCTGCTATGTTAATGGTACTTTTGGAAAACACCTAAGGATGGGGTCTGGTTGCTGGGGAGTCAACCATTTGGTTAGAGTTTGAACCTTCAGTCATACCCTCCTGACCTCTTGGGAGGGGAGTGATGCTGAATCAGTCACTGGTAGCCAAAGATGAATCAACCATGCATGTATGACGAGTCCTCAGTGAGAAGGCTCTGGAGAATGTCCAGGTTGGTGAACACCTCGTACAGGACATGGAAGTGTTCTCTGCCCCTTCCCACACATCTTGCCCTGTGCATCTCTTACAATGGCTGTTCCTGAGTAATGTATATATTTCTATAAGAAACTGGTGAGCTAGTAAGTAAAATGTCTCTCTGAGTTCTGTGAGCTGCTCTAGCAAATTAATGAAACCCAAGGAGAGGACTGTGGGGAACTTCTAATCAATAGTCAGTTGCTCAGAAGCATAGGAGACAAAACTGGACTTAAAACTGGTGTCTGAAGTGGAGAACAGTCTTGCAGGACTGAGCCCTTAAGCTGTGGGATTCTGATACTATTAATATCTCCAAGTAGATTGTGTCAGAATTGAGTTGTAGGACACACAGCTGACTCTGGAGAATTTTGGGGTGGAAAAAGAACACAGGTTGGAATTAGTGTCAGAATCATAGAAAGTTGGGTGGGTCCTTCTCCTTCCTGGTACCTGGAATGTAGATGTGATGGCTGGAGCTGCACTGGCCATTTTGGGCCAAGAGGTGAGTTTGGAAATGGAGACCATAGTTAACAGGGAAACAAGGTAGAAGGAGGCCCAGCTGCCTAGCTGGGCTTTTAGGTAAAATGGAATAAACCTCTATTGTCCAGTTTGGATTTTCTGTAAGTCAAAGTCACACTTTATCCTAAATATTTCATCTATAAACACAGCTGGCTTTATAACACAGACATAGTCTTTCTACCTCTGCAACCAGAATCCTAATCTGAAGGCTCTTCTTCTCTCCCCTGGACCACTGCAATAGCTCCCTGCTTCTAGGCTTGCTATTACATACACCAGGGAGGGACAGAGGCACCTACCAAGTATGCCCATCTGGCTATATCTCTTACTGTCTCAAAACCTTAAATGGTTTCCCCTTTGCTACAAGATGGTGCTCAAACCTCTTCTGGTGGGAGAGAATGCTCCATGACCACACCCCTGCCTAGGTCTACAGAGGAGTTCCCACAGTCCCCTGCCCAGTGTTGTAAGCCAGGCTGCTTACTCCACTCCATCTTCTCTGCACGCATCATACCATTGCTTTCCCAGGTCTGTTTGTTCATGCCATCTCCTCCGTCAGGAACAGTGACCTGCCCCTGTGATCTGGCCAACTCCTAAATGTCCTTCAGTGTGAACTCAGGCTTTAGCACTGCAGGATACCGTCTCTGATCTACCCCTTATCCCCCATCCAGACCACGTAACTCTGGCTCAGGCCTATACCAAACAGACCACACTACATTATAACCATCTTCTTTGTGTCTCCGCTTCACAGAGTAGGGACTGGCATCAATTTCATCATTCCCTCACTGGGACTTGGTAACGACCTGGCCAAATCAGACATTCATATTTTTGGTGAATAAATAGGTGAATTAACTGTAGCAGACTCTGTTGATGAGTGGACCATATCACCTCAGGACCATTCCCATGCTTGTTGATGGCTTCATACTCCAAGCATCTGGGACTCTAAAAGCTTTCTCTGGCCACAGGAGTTCCCTGAGCTAGGACAGACAGGCCAGAAATGCTGAGAAATTACTTTCCCCTGCAACCAGGCTTGGATGGGGGTGGATAAATACTCTCTCACTCCTTGTGTGGAACAACTCTGAGGTGTGATCTATAAAAATTCCTTTGGTGGGCTCCTCAAAGATGTCCATATCCTAACCCTGTGTATATGTTAGGCTATGTGGCAAATGGGGAATTGAGATTGCAGATGTAATTAAGGCTGCTAATCAGCTGACCTTAAAATAGAGGTAATCATGGAATATCTTGGTAGGTCCAATGCAATCAAAAAGATCCTTAAATGCGGAAGAGGGAAGCAGAAGAGGAGGTCACAGTGGTGCAGTGTGAAAAACTCTGTGGCCACCTCTGAAGGATGAAGCCATGAGCCAATGAATGTGGGCAGCCTCTAGAATCTGGAAAGGGCCAAGAAGAGGATTCTGCCCATGAGCCTTCAAAAAGGCAGCATTGCCAAGACCTTGGTTTCAGCCCCGTGTGAACAAGTGTGGAGTTCTGCACTATAGAACTATAAGGTAATACATTTGTCCTTTTAAGCCACTAAGTTTATGGTGTTTGTTACAGCAGCTACAGGAAACTAATACACTCCTAGAGCTCCCCAGTGGGACTGAGTTCCGGTTGTTCAAACCAGTAATCTGCTCATTAACACACATTAACATTGGCTTCCTGCCTTTCCTGATCTCATGTCCCCATTTCTCTGCTAATGCTTCCTGAGTTCATCCCCAATAGATTGAGGGTAATCTATTTACCCTCAAATCCTTGCCTTGGTTTGCATCTGGGGGACATGACATAAGGCATTAGTTAATTGGAATAACTAAAGTATTACTTGAACAATAAGGCCTGGGCTCTCCTGACGCAGAATTTGAACCAGGTCTGATACCCAATAGCTTCAGGAACTTTGGGGGGATTAAGTTCCCAGGATGATCACATTTATGGGAACTTGGAGACCTAAGAGATATACCGCAGTGACCAGGGGTGAGGGGAAGCCCAGTAGGAGCTCAAAAGGAGAGGTGGGCTGGAGCGGGTGGAACAAAGAGGAGAAAGGGCAGGTGGAGCAGCAGGGGGCTCAGAAGGGCCACCCAGAGAAGGAAGGCAGTGACTTCCCACTCACCCTCTGCTTCCTTCAGAAAGGTGCCTGTAGGAAATAAGAGGCTTTAGCCTGGAGAAGAAGAGGTTGGGGAGGGACAGTAGCTGGAGAATAGGGTGGTGGTGGTGACGTGCAGTGCCCTAAAAAACCCAGTTTATGGAAAGGAGAGAGTGGTGCCACAGAAGAAGTCAGGTTCCAGCTGTGAGCTGGGCACTGTCTCTCGAGCCACAAAGCACATCCTTTGAGTGTGGAATTTCTCTGCAAAGGATCCAGGAACTAGAATAAATGGGATGACCTTTGCAGACCCATTCAAATCTGAGTTTGGAGCTTTTATGACCTTAAAACCGCCCCAGGGAACAGACAGCATGGCCAAAGAGAGGAAAAATCAGGAGAACCTATAAATGCACTAAGCAAAGGTCTTCCTGGCACAACCACCACCTGCTCTGAGGCAGCAGTCCCCAGCATTCTTGACACCAGGGACTGGTTTCATGGACGACAATTTTTCCATGGACAGTGGTGGTGAGGTGGGGAATGGTTTCCAGATGATTCAAGAACAGTACTTCTATTGTTCACTTAATTTTTATTATTATTATTACATCAGCTCCACTTCAGATCATCAGGGATTAGATCCCAGAAGTTGGGGACCCCTGCTCTAGGGGAAGGGCCAGAAGGCAGAAGCAGAGCTCTGGCCTGGAGAGCTCCCAGTCTGAGGACAGAGACCCAGCCCCATCTTTAAGGAGACCCTGATATAATCAGGGGGTGGGGGATCAGGACACCCACCTGGAAGACATCCATTGGCCACACACCCAACAAAGCCTTGGAAGAGTGGGTGTCTTCACTACGACGTGATGTGAACAGAAAGGAGAGGACCCCACTCAAGCTCCTATCAGGATCACTCCCCCTAGAGGGTAAGCCACAGGGTCTTGGGCTGGGCACAGCATGAGATTTACAGAGAGAACGTGCTCTGACCTACTTCTGCTTCTCTGTGTGCTGTGCTGCCATATTCAGCACCATGAACTGTAGCCCGCCGGGTTCCTCTGTCCGTGGCATTCTCCAGGCAAGAATACTGAAGTGAGTTGCCATTCCCTCCTCCAGCGGGTATTCTCAACCCAGGGATCTCCTGCGTTGGCAGGTGTGTTCTTTACCTCTAGCGCCACCTGGGAAGCCCTCTGCCACTCAGATCACCCCAGACAAGCTACTCCTCTCTCCACCTTAACTTTCTCATTGGCAAAATGAAGACAACATATGTTTTACTTATCTCAGTAGCTGGAAATTTGAATGAGATGCCAATGGTGATGATGATGGCAATGATGATAGTGTGTATGGTCCAAACATGAGGCCCTCTCCCCTTCCCCTCTGCCTGCCTCCCAGGTCCCTGATGTCCTTTCTTTGACATCAGTTGGTGGCCAGAGGGGAAGAGCTTCCTTCAGATCCCATCTCGGGGCAGGCCCAGCTGCCCATGTTCAAAGAGACTGCACTCAGCCTGCAGACACTGTAGCAAGCTCTGGGCTGGAGCCAAGGCCTGGATTACAGGACATGGCATCCCCTCCTATGCCTGCGTCCCCCTGCAGTCCAGCCATGCTCATGTCTCAGAAGCTCAGAGCTGGAGACACGGTGTCTGAGGAACATGGTAAGTGACTCTTGGCAAAGTCCAGTGAGATGCAACAGGGACTTTTTTTTTTCAAGTGAGTTATCTCCAGGCTGGGAGGTAAGAAAAGAAAACAAGGATGCCTCAGAGAGGTCTGTACTGCTCAAGGACATCTCAGGGACAGGAGGCAGGGGGCCAGCTCTGCTTTCTGGAAGCACAAAGGAACACTGCACCTTCTCTCTTGCACAATGGCAAGAAGACAGCTCTCACTGCAGGAGCTTCTGATAGAAAAAAGAAAGCTAGCCCAGCCTTACAGATGGTCCAGTCTGATGGAGAGATACAGCCCCTGTCTTCAGGTGACTCCCAGTCAACTTCCCACCTCCAATTTCAGGAAAATCTCTCAGGTGAAAGACACCTTAGGATGCCCCAAGCGGATAGGGGAGACACACCTGATTTATGGTATCTCCCCTCATGGCAGAAGAGACCCCATGGCTGTGGCAGGTGGCCCCAATCTAAAGGGGATGGACGGCCTCTGCTTCAGAAATCTCCAAATCTGATTCAGGACCTGACCTCAGATGCCCAAACCCTGGCCTGAAGGATCTCGTAGTGAGAGGATTAGAACATACACAGAGAGCATCTGTCGCAGGCTAGTGCAAACATCACCATGTGGAAAGGGATATAATGGGTTCATCTGGGAATGATTCCCCTGAATCAGATATGGAATGGGCTGCCTTGCGAACACCTCCACCCAATCAACCCCAGACCTTGCTCATGACTTTCCTGAGTGGGCCGCAGGCTCTGCTGACCTACAACAGGTGGTTTAGCATCTACTCCAGAAACACTTCTGTTATTAATTCTATCAATTCTGCTTACTGAGCCCCTGCTCTCAGCCAGGCAGTGGGGCTTCAGAGAGGAACCTCTTTGAATCTGGCCTCTACCTTCCAGAAATTCCCACCCAGTGTCAGAAAAAGGGAAATGAACAAGCCCTCCTCCCATCGCTCTTCTTTCCTACCCCAAGCACTTGGAGTTTGGGTCAAGGATGACCTCATCACCTTAACTGAATCACATCTTCAAAGACCCCCTTTCCCAAGTCAGGCAGCATTCACAGGTTCCGAAAGTTAGGTGGTGGACTTATCTTTTGGGGGAGTGGACCATTCAACCCACTTTAACGGTCATCTCGGGTGAGCTCTTGTCCCTTCTCGATGTCCCCTACATGTGTCACCTCAGTGCTGTATTGAGAGGTCCCATAATGCCCTGTTGACATGTTCTAACCTCGCTGGCTGTCAGGATTGCCACCTCCCTGACCTGTGCCCAGCATGGGGTTCAGTCCCAAAGTTGGTGCTCAAAAATAACCAGCTGCATTTAACACACAGCGAGGCAGCTATCAATACACTACTTTCTACACTTTTCTGGATGCTTGAAATTTTCATAATTTAAGAGAAAAAGAAACATGATGAGAAAGACATGCAATAGAACCACACAGAAAGGAAAGCTAAGGGAAATGTCCAGGACTCAGAGCAATGGGGGGATTCACATGTGGGGGAATCAGGTGTGGGATGGGGGAAGTGAGTGCAGATGTAGATTGTATTCAAGCTGTTTCCTGGGAGTTAGTGCATGCCCTCCATTACTAAAGACAGTAATGAAACAGCCACATAAAAGTGGCTCATAGGAAATCAGTGAGGTGTGCAACTCAACCACGTCTAGGTACCTGAAATACAAAGAAGAAAAAATCACAGAGTAGAAACGATACGAAGAGATGAGTGGACAGAGCACTGAGGAGCTGAGAGTGGGCTGATCTATGTCTGCTGGATTGGGGTGGGGGTGAGGGGTACATGACACAGAAAATCAACACCCCCAGGCTCCCCTCCTGCCTCTATTTCTTACTCCCATCCTCTCAGGCACATCTCTTCTCCTCTTTGGCTTCATTTGTAAATTGGAAATAGCGTCAGCCCTTCCTTCCTTTCTGGCCAGTTCTGAAATGCACTGAGGTGACACACGTAGGGGACATCGAGAAGGGATAGGCGCTCACCCGAGATGACCATTAAAGCGGGTTGAATGGTCCACTCCCCTAAAAGATAGGTCCACCTCCTAACTTCCGGAACCTGTGAATGCTGCCTGATTTGGGAAAGGGGGTCTTTGAAGATGTAATTCAGTTAAGGTGATGAGATCATCCTCGACCCAAACTCCAATGACAAGTGTCCTTCCAAAGGACAGAAGAGGAGATACAAAGACATAATGGAGAAGGTCACTGAGGACAGAGGCAGAAATCAGAATGTTCCTGCCACCGCCAAGGGACACCTGGAGCCACCAGAAGTCAAAGGGGGAAGAAGGATTACCCCCCAGAGCACTGGAGGGGGCACCGCACCAGAGACTTCATTTCAGACACGTGGCCTCCAGAACTCAGAGAGGACACCTTCCTGTTAAGCCATCCAATTTGTGGAGGAAGAGAAAACAATTCTCATCACTGGCTCACGCTGTCTATTCTCCGTGGATCCACCCCCTCTCCAATCCATTCGCTTTCCTGCTCAGACCCCTGCAGGCTAGTCCCCACCAGCTGCATTTCACAGACTCCCCTTTGCTCTGGCTTTCTTGGGTTGGTCTCCGGGGGCACCGACAGGAACCTGGAGAGTGAGGCAGGGCATTTTCCCCACCGCCTTGCCATGGCGTGGGTTTCGTGGCCATCTGGCCATGGCTGTGTCCAGCGGCCACAGCTCCTGTGGGACAGCCCCTCTCCCTGGCCGCAGGTCTCGGGGGCACCTTTGCCCCCTCCCCTTGCTCCGCAGTCCCCAGGGATGGTAACTGTCCCAGCCTTGTGCTGGGAGTGCACCTGCCCTAGTGGGTCCTGCTGCCCTGCCCACACCTCTGCAAACCATGTGCTCACTCATCCCTCTGGTAACGCTGGGAGTTAGTCATCCTTGTAGCCGTGTTCCTGCTAGTCAGTGCCCACTGGCTTGGGGCAGAGGGACAGACTTCTCACCTCAGAGCCAGCCCCTTCCGTTTGAATTCTCACTGACAGAGTTTTCTCTCGAAACTATCACGTGCGGTGACAATGGGCCTTGTCACCTGAAGCAGGCGCCCAGGCCTCCATGTCTTCACCTGCCACACATCCCCAGCTTCCCTGTGGAACCCCACCCAGGACTTCCCTGCCCCGGCCAGCTCAGTCCCCTGGGGCATGCCGGCTTGGGGCCCACAGGCAGGGTGGGCCCGCCTCTAAGAAACATAGCGCCCCTCCTCATGCAATAGAAACATATAGTGGAATTATGCCAACTGTTTATGCCAACTTAGCCAATGATTGAAGAGGCTGCTTTCTGCCTGCTCTCATCGGAATTCCCTGAGAGAGGAGAGAGAGAGATATTTGGAAGGTCGAGCAGCTTGTGATGACCCCCAGCCCCATCCCCCCTGACCTCAGCACCTGCACCCTCCTCCTGCTCTGGCCCCCACATCACCTCCCATTGCTCTGACTGTTGAGCTCTGACATATGCAACCGCCAGGCCCAGGCCCACTTCAGGGAGCACCTGGATGGGGTGGAATGTGACAGGCAGGAGACAGGATGGGGTAGAGGATGCACACGGGTACGGGCTCCAGTGTCAGAGCTGGACACGACATCAGAGCCACCTGAGCCAACTCTGTCCCTACAGATGAGGCCAAGGGCCAGGAGTGGCAGCTCACACCCAGAGAGTCCCTAAGCCAGTGGACAGCAGACGAGAAGAATGCTGGCAAAACTGAGCATGTCCAGCAGGCCCAGGCCTGACAAGTGAGGGGCATGGAAGCCGATGGTCAAGAAGGAGGAAGGGTTGAAGGGCCAGGGGACCCTACTTGTCCTATCCGAGTCTGCAGGTGCAGGTAGGAAGCTGGCCTGCAAATATCCGAGGGATCTCAGGCTGAAGGGGCAGACTTCTCAGTGGTTCTAGAATTTCAGCCAGGGCAGGAGGGGAAAGGGAGGCAAGTTTGGGGCTCAGCATCCAAATATTTTTTTTTCCAAAACTCCAAACTCCAGGAAGACGGATTCAGCCTCCTGGAAAAGTAACAAGCAGCCCATCATTGGATGTGTTCCAACTGGGCTGTGGGATCCAGGGATGCTGCCATGTGGGTCTCTGTAAAGGATGTTACTCTGACGGATAAAATCTCTTCCTGATACCCTGAAGCTGTTCTGTAGAGGTGGCATGCCGTGGAGTCCAGAGCATAGACTGGAGGCAGCTGGCCTGGATTCAAATCCCCCCATGTTATTAACAGCAGCGTGGCCCGGGGCAGCTGGCTGAAGCTCCCTGCTGTACAGTGGGGGTAAAAATGACAGCACCCCCTTCGAAAGACCGCTGTTTCATTCTGTATCATGTCAAGAGATGCCCTCTGTGAGGTGACTTGTCTACACCCATAGCCAGAGCAGATTTGCCCATAGGAAGAAGGTGAACAGGGGACCCCATGTCTGCAGGCAAGGTTCGTGAGAGGGTGCAAGTGCCCAGAATCAGTGAGGCGCCCACCACTCACACTTATTTAGTAAACTTTGTCCCCAAGCATCCCACGTGCTGGTGGCAGTTTTAGGGACCCAATAACCTGTCTGAACGCATGCTCCACCCCACACAGGGGCCTTGATGGTAAGCCTCCCTTATGTGTACACAGAGGTTAGAGACAAGGTGGTTATAAAAAAAAAGCTGGACTCTCCCCCACCTCCCCCTTACCCTCCCCTCCCCATCGATGCTTCCCATCTTCCTCCCTGTTCCCTCCTTCCCCTTCAGTTTCTCTTGTTTCCTCTTCTTCCAGAGCCGGAATAGGTATTTCCAGGTCAAAACAACTGGTCAATTCCACCAGTTCAGGGACCTAGTGGGCAGGGCTTTGTGAAAGCCTGAAATCCAAGGACTTATTCTCACAATAACCGCCACTGCCTGCCTGAACTCACTTGTTCACCAGCTGAGCTGGCATCTGAAGACCTGACCTGTTAGGGGGAGAATCTGAGGGCGTGGGGAGCAGGGGGGCCACTGTGGTCATTTTTAGTCCAATAAGGACTCCCAGGGGTCCAGCCCAACGACCTTGGGGAACAGTCTGCTGAGTGTCCCCTCGGGCCCCACAGAGCTCCATCGCCCTGCCATGAACCCGTAGCCTTGGTCCTTGGGAAGTCCAGCGGCCCAGTGCACATCCCTCCTCCTGATGCTGATGTTGGCACGAATCAGTCAAGAAACTGCATCCTGTGGTTCCAAGGAGGCCCTATGGGGAGCCCTAGACATCTCATGACTCCGAGCATCAGTGGAGACAATGATGTCATATTCTTCCCCTCGGCCTCTGCTCTGCCCAGGGCTGTCATCCCCACCTTCAGCTCCCCTGGCGGTCGGACAGGCAGGAACCACATCATTCATTCCCTATATCCCATTTTCATTGGCTCTCAGCTTTCCACGACTGTGATTCTCCTTGGCCTGGAATCTCCTGTGTCTTTCCATCCTGGTGTTCACACCCTTCGTTCACTATGGGCTGCATCCTCCAGTAGCTCCTTAAACACCTGTTTCTCAGGTTGCTATGGGAACGGGTCTCACTGGCTGAGATGCTGGGCCACCTTGTGCCATCAGAGGAACACAGCCCACACCAGGCCCATTCCTGCTCCTCTGCGTCTGGCTCCCCCCATCCTCCATGACCACTCACACCTCATCCTCCCATTTCCCTGCCTCCAGGCCCCGCCTCTACCTTCTTTTTCCTCATAATTTGAGACCTCCTGGGCGCCAGCCCAGCTCCGAGGCTCTGCTCTCTGCCAGGTGGTGGCCAGGAATGATGGTTCTAAACCGACAAGCAGAACAGCCCCCAGCTGCCACCCCTTGACAAGACGCCCTGTTAGGCAGCTCAGGTAATGTCACACCTCCCCTCAGCTTAAATGTCAAGTCTCCAGGAAGCTCCTGAAAAGGAGACAGTGTGTGAGACTAGAGAGCGCCTCTGCTTCAAAGTCAGAAAAACCTAGAGTAAACTCCAGCCAGGCCATCTGCTAGCTGGGGTTAGGAAAGTGACATAACCCGCCTGGGCCTCCACTTCCTCCCCTGAGCTGTGAGGAGGTGATAGATAATGACTGAGACTCGCTGAGTCCCAGCACGATGCCCCACGTGTCATTTGCAGCTGATTCAGGTAATCCTCCCTACAGCCCCGAGGGTGGGCATTGCCGTTCCCACCGCCATTTCATTGATGAGGAAACTGAGGCATCAAGTGGTTAAATCACCTGCCCATGGACACATGACTAGAAAGTGGCCTCAGCTCTACTGTGGCCTTAATCACGATCACACACAACTTTTCACACATGTCTTTCTCACCCGTTAGGATGCAAACATCCAGATGTTCCCCGGCTCACAGCAGGCACTCGGTAAAGGCAAGATGGTCTTATGGTTGTTGGTAATCTAGACACTCAATATACCAGCAAATTTGGAAAACTCAGCAGTTGCTACAGGACTGGAAAAGGTCTGTTTTCATTCCAATCCCAAAGAAAGGCAACGCCAAAGAATGTTCAAACTACTGCACATCTGCACTCATCTCACACTCTAGCAAAGTAATACTAGGCTTCTAATTCTCCAGGCTAGGCTTCAATAGTACATGAACGGAGAACCTCCCAATGTTGAAGCTGGATTTAGGTAAGGCAGAGGAACCAGAGATCAAATTGCCAACATCCATTGGATCATAGAAAAAGCAAGAGAATTCCAGAAAAACATCTACCTCTGCTTCATTGACTATGCTAAAGCCTTTGACTATATGGATCACAACAAACTGGAAAATTCTTCAAGAGGTGGAAATACCAGACCACCTTACCTGCCTCCTGAGAAATCTGTATGCAGGTCAAGAAGCAACAGTTAGAACTGGACATGGAACAACGGACTGGTTCCAAATTGGGAAAAGAGTACGTCAAGGCTGTATATTGTTATTCTGCTTATTTAACTTATATGCAGAGTACATTATGCAAAATGCTGGACTGGATGAAGCATAAGCTGGAATCAAGATTGCCGGGAGAAATATCAATAACCTCAGAAACGCAGATGACACCACCCTTATGGCAGAAAGTGAATAGGAACTAAAGAGCCTCTTGATTAAAGTGAAAGAGGAGAGTGAAAAAGCTGGCTTAAAACTCAGTATTCAAAAAAACTAAGATCATGGTATCTGGTCCCATCACTTCATGGCAGATAGATGGGGAAACAATGGAAACAGTGATGGACTTTATTTTGGGGGGCTCCAAAATCACTGCAGATGGTGACTACAGCCATGAAATTAAAAGACACTTACTCCTTGGAAGAAAAATTATGACCAACCTAGACAGCATATTAAAAAGCAGAGATATTACTTTGCTGACAAAGGTCTGTCTAGTCAAAGCTATGGTTTTTCCAGTAGTCATGTATGGATGTGAGTGTTGGACCATAAAGAAAGCTGAGCATTGAAGAATTGATGCTTTTGAGCTGTGGTGTTGGAGAAGACTCTTGAGAGTCCCTTGGACTACAATGAGATCCAACCAGTCAATCCTAAAGGAAATCAGTCCTGAATATTCATTGGAAGGACTGACGCTGAAGCTGAAACTCCAATAATTTGGCCACCAGATGCAAAGAACTGACTCACTGGAAAAGATCCTGATGCTGGAAAAGATTGAAGGCAGGAGAAGGGGATGACAGAGGATGAGATGGTTGGATGGTATCACTGACTTGATGGGCATGAGTTTGAGCAAGCTCCAGGAGTTGGTGATGGACAGGGAAGTCTGGCCTGCTGCAGTCCATGGGGTTGCAAAGAGTCAGACATGACTGAGTGACTGAACTGAACTGACTGAATGAAGACATGGCATCTTCAGGCAGGCCAGTGGGACGGGATTGGTGTAGTAAGGGAGACTGGAAAAGAAAGAGCAGGGACTTCCCTGGTCGTCCAGTGGTTAAGACTCTTGCTTCCACTGAAGGAAGCATGGGTTCCATCCCTGGTTGAGGAACTAAGATCCCATGTGCCAGGTGGAGCGGCCAAAAGATTTTTTAAAAAATAAGGAGAGAAAAAAGAAACAGGGAGAGCAGGACACAGGCAGTTATCTCATGACTCTTCTGCAGTAGTTTCCTGGGGTGACCTTAACAAATTGCCATAAACTCTGTAGCTTTAAACAGAAATTGATTCTCTCACAGCTCTGGAAGCCAGAAGTCTGAAATCAAGGTGTCAGCAATGCCGGGCAACCTCTGAAGGCTCTTGGGAGGAATTCCACCTTGGCTCTGCCACCTTCTGGGTGCTCCTTGAAATCCCCAGCCTTCCTTAGCTCATGGCTGCATTGCTCCAATCTCTGCCTCTGTTTTCTTGTGGAGGTCTTCCCTGTGCCCCTCTGCATCTTAGGAGGTGTGGGGAGATGATGCCTTTTCTTTGTTGCTTATAAGGACACACACCTGGGGATTAGGGCCCAGCTTAATCCAAGATGATCTCATCTCAAGGTCCTTATTATCGCTGAAGTCCTGAGTGCACTTATCTTTTGGAGCCATGATTCAACCCATGACACATTCTTCATGCTCCTTACATAGAGAAGATGGTGCTAGAAGACCATGTGCTCTTCTGGGTCTTGAAGGAAGAGGATTGCACCACATCAACCAATGAGGCTGGGCGGCCACTAGTGGGGATGGCCCTGGCTGCACCCACTCTCATGATTGCTGAAAACTGGGGTTGCCATGTGTACCCAGCACATGGAGGAAGGGCAGAGCCTGCAGAGTGCCAGTGGACAGGGGCTGGGCTGGGCTGGGAATCCCAGCACCCGCTGAGACTGTGAGATTGCATTTGACTGTAGCCGTACTGCTCTGAGAAGGCAGCTGGGACAAAGGAGCATCACAGGGAAGAGACCAGGATAAGCCCAGAAGCGGCTCTAGAGGGAAAGTAGGGAAGGATTTGGGATTTCGCTCAGTATCACACACAAGCACCGGCTGGCCTCCCACCAGTTCTGGCCGCAGCATTAGACAGAGCTGAGTGCAGGGCATGCAGGGTGGGAATAGACAGAGTCAGATCCTGGGCCTTGGGGCTAGGGGGTGTCAAGGAGCATGCAAACAGAGCTCTGTAGGTTGTGCAGAGAAAAGGTATTATCAGCACTTCAAACTGAGTGGGTCTCTTTGTTTCAGTGAGAAGACTTGATGGGATGTGTAGGGAATGGGGATACTGAAGCTGAGAGAAAGGCTCTCAATCCCTTAACCAAGTGCTAAGACTAAGGTTCTCATCAGAGCTGCCTTTTTTTTTTTTTCAAGTGGTTTCACACCTCCTATTTTGCAGAGTCCTCACTCCTGTGGCCCCTTCCATCCTGTTGCACATTCCAGAACACTTTTCTCTACGGACCCCAGGTTGGTGGCACCCCTCACAGGGCACTGCTTATGAGCTGGGTCAACTGCCCCTGGTTTCATAAGGGAAGGGCTTCCCAGGCGGCACTAGTTGTCAAGAACCCACCTGTCAATGCAGGAGACCCAAGAGACGTTCGATCCCTGGGTTGGGAAGATCCCCTAGAGGAGGGCATAGCAATCCACTCCAGTATTCTTGCCTGGAGAATCCCGTGGACAGAGGAGCTTGGTGGGCTACAGTCCATGGGGTTGCAAACAGCTGGACACAACTGAAGCAACTGGGCATGCACAGAAGGGAAAACTGAGGTTCAATGAAGATTGGTGATTTGCCCCAAGACACACAGTTAATCAAAGGTAGGGCTCGGAAGAGGATCTAGGGATGTAGAATCTCCCGCTGAGCTGTCTGCCCCAGGGTGGCATCGTGACTTTCCTGGGATCTAGACGTGTTTGCCTTGCTGGGCTCCTTCTGCCACAAAAAGATATTAAAAATTGTATTTTATGATTGCATTGGTATAAAGAGGAATACAATCCAGGCCTGATTAAACATTAAAATATTTTATTCAACTTTAAAGACTTGAGAATGGGTCTACTCAGCCCAGTGTGTCTTCTAGGGACACTTTATCGTCCTGCCCCAGCCTGGTCTGGTGCAGCCCTGCCAAGGAACCTCTCTGGACCTCAGTCACGGGGCCTCCCTGCCCCACCCATACCCTCAGACCATGTCAGGGGCTGGATCATCAAATATGCAGACTTCCTGCTCTCCCCTGCCCATGGCTACTGCAGTCCCCTGAAATGTCACCTGCTTCCTGTGTGCTATACATTTCTGCAGACTCACCACCTCCAAGTAGCCTTCCCGGATAACTAACAAGCCTATTAGGAGACCCTACTTGGAATTCCCTTTGTATGGAACCATCTTGAAATGGTTTGAACTGTGTGTCTCCCAGCCTCACTGTAAGTATAAGGGTGAACCTTGGCTCTCCTGTGGGCACCACTTCCCAGGTACACCAGCAAAGCCTGGTACAGCACTGGGCACACAGGGAGCCCTCTGGGCAGGAACAACCCCTGGGCCAGACACACAGAAGTACTCGCTGTTTCCTGTTTCCTGCTTAGGAATGCTGCTACCTCTCCTGCTTTTCCACCAGGCAAACTTATATACATCCTTCAAAGCCCCAGCTCAAGTCTCCTGCTTCCAGAAGCCCTCCTTTACCTTCCCAGAGAGAAGCCATCTCTCCTCTTTCCCACTCTCCACAGTTCCCAGCACACACCCCACTGGAGGACAGATCATACAACCCCCTCATCATGCTTTACAGGGCTGTTTTCCCAGCGCCCTGGGGCTCCCTTAATAACAGGGCTCAGCCGAAGCCTCAGGAGTCAGTAGTGACCTGACGGATGTTTTCTGCCCCAGCCTCAGCCCACGCGCAGTGGGAAGCAGAGTCAGGAGCAGTATCCTATTTCCAGCCTCCTGGGCTGGACCCCAAGGAATGTCTTAGGTCTAGATGCCAAAAGACCTAGACGTCTGGTTCCCCCAAATCTCTTCCCATCTTCTTCATTAATTAAAATCACCTTCAACTCTTGATCGCTAGGGAGTGGATTATCTAGGTCATATCTATGGCTCTCAGCCCTGGCTGCATGTCAGACATGTGTGAAGCTTTTATAAAATTCCCACACCTAGGCTTCGGGCAGATCAATTACATCAGAAACTCTGGGAAGGGGGACCCCACCCACCCCCGCATTAGTATTTTTGGTGTTTTTAAAAGACTCTTCAGGTGATTCTAATTATCAGGGGGTGAGGGGCATTCAGCCTGGGGTTGAATGAATTTTCTTATCAAAAGGGTCCCCTTCTGTTCTCACGATGTTCTATTTCTAGGCTCATTTCCTAAGCCAAGGGGAAGGCTGGCTGGGAAGAGTTTCCCCTGGATGGTGTGATTCGGCTGCCTGCCTTTAACATGGTTTTCTCCGTTGTCTCTGGGCCCAGAGACGTTGAGTCTGTCTTTCACAAGGTCACCCAGCTAGACAGATGGCAGAACTGAGTTGATAAGTAGGTTCTTTCAACCAATGATTCAGTGGCGGGCAGGGCAGAGGGACTCTCACTAGGGCACAAGTGAGATGGAAAAGTCTTGGGGATGGTGAGCAGCGTGCCTTTCCCCAGCACCCGGGGCTGGAAAGGTGTTCCCGCTCTGTCTCCCTGGGTAACACCTCCTCAGCCTCTCTGCGGCTAGCTCTGGTCCCATCCTGCCGTGTCCTCCCATGTGTCCTCTGTCAGTAAACAGACCCCCAGGCTGTAGCTGCACACTGTCCACCTCCTATCCCCCCCGAGCACTCACTCTCAGGGCTCCACGCGAAGCTCTGCAGTGGCCCAGGCGATGAGTTACCCGCACTCTCTTTGGGGACCCGACACTCCTCTCCAAGCCCAGAGATATTTCATTTCTCAGACAATGCCACAAGAAGCTGTTTACACGCACACAGGATGTACTACAGACGCAGCAAACCGTGAATATCGTAAACCTGTTTGCAGCTTCTCCTCCCTCGCGTGATAATTAGACAGCCTGGGTCACACATGCAAAGTGGCAGCGCCAGGGCGGGAAGCCACAGGCGCATGCTGGCGCAAGGGGACCAAGCGCCCTGTCTGCTGCCAGGCCAGGCTCCAGGTCAGGGCCTACCCTGCCGCCCTCTTCTACCTCCTGGGCAGGGGAACAAGGTGGTACCCTGCACACCCTTCTTCTGTCCCTGATCCGAGACATGAGTCGGGGGCTGAACCCACACTCTGGGTCCTCACACTTTTGCTTGGTCCTCAGAATAACCCTAAGAGGTAAATGCTATTACTAGCTCATTTTATAGGCAAAAAGCAATAAATCATATTATCACCATTATCCCCACAATCATGGTTAATATCTGTGCGTATTCACTATCTGCTAAGCTCTGAGTCTTTTCCACATATCAATTTATTTAATTCTTGCAACAGTCCTGTGAGTAGTATGATTATTATTCTTGTTTTACTGATGGGAGAAATGGGCAACAGAGGGGTTGAGTAACTTAGCAATGGTCACACAGCTAGAAAGCAAAAGTGAGGAAATAATCTAGTCATTTGTTGAATAAGAACAACTGGAAATTCAGGGGCAAATGAATAGACACAGCCACATCTCTCAAGGGCAGGCAAATTAAGTTGCCAAGCTTCCCTCCGCTGGACAGCAGCGGGGTTAGGACTTGATTAGGAGCTCTGGGTCTCTGGATTCAGTATACTTTCTGCTTGACCAAGCTCTCAGCCTTTTCTAATGAGTGGGTATGTGTAGGTGTGATAAGTGTGTGTGTTTGTGTGTGTGCATATCCACCTGCATAGTATATGAAAGGTTAGATCTGAAATTCATCTTATAGTGATACACTTAAGAACCAGCCACTGTTTTGGGCTATCCTGCTGATCATATCAGAGAAGGCAATGGCACCCCACTCCAGTACTCTTGCCTGAAAAATCCCATGGACGGAGAAGCCTGGTGGGCTGCAGTCCATGGGGTTGCTAAGAGTAGGACACGACTGAGCAACTTCACTTTCACTTTTCACTTTCATGCATTGGAGAAGGAAATGGCAACCCACTCCAGTGTTCTTGCCTGGAGAATCCCAAGGACGGGGGAGCCTGGTGGGCTGCCATCTATGGGGTCGCGCAGAGTCGGACACTACTGAAGCGACTTAGCAGCAGCAGCAGCAGCTGATCATATACTATGTGTGTATGTGTGTGTGTGTGCATGTGTGTGTGTGTGTGTGTGTGTGTATTTAGTCACTCAGTTGTGTTTGACATTTTGTGACCCTGTGGACTGTAGCTTGTGAGGTTCCTCTGTCCATGGAATCTTCCAAGCATGAATACTGGAGTGGATTGCCATTTCCTACTCCAGGGGATCTTCTCAACCCAGGGTTCGAATCCATGTCTCTTGCATCTCCTGCATTGGCAGGTGGCTTCTTTACCACTGAACCACCTGGGAAGCCCCAATTATATAGTAGGTCACAACAAATATACTGATGAAGTTAAACTGCATCAAATCCAGCACCATTATGTTCCCTGCACATCTATAGACTGGAAATGCAGAACCATTACCTTCCAAGGAGTCAGTATAGACAAATAGTTGAAAGGCAGGTTTTAGAATTTTGTTTAGCTCAAGACCAAGTTCCTGGGGCTTCCCTGGTAGTTCAGTGGTAAAGAATCCACCTGTCAATACAGGAGACACGAATGGGTTCAATCCCTGATCCGGGAAGATCCCACATGCTGCAAAGCAGCTAAGCCCATGCACCACAGCTATTGAGCCTGTGCTCTAGAGTCTGGGAACCACAACTGCTGAAGCCCAAATGCCCTAGAGCTCTGCTCTGCAACAAGAGAAACCACCGCAATGAGAAGCTCACACACTGCAGCTAGAGTAGCCCCACTCGGCACAACAGAGACAAGCCCAAGCAGCAACAAAGACCCAGCACAGCCAAAAATAAAAAATAAATAGAATTATTTTTTAAAAGAGACCAAATTCCTACAAGTACCAAACGGGAAACCTCAGGCAAACTGCTTATCTTCTCTGTGCCTCAGCTTCTACTTATAAAGGAAGATGAAGATGGTTCCCGCCTCACAAGATTAGGAGAATATTATGCACTTAGAACAATGCCTGGCGCTGCTGCTACTGCTGCTAAGTCGCTTCAGTCGTGTCCGACTCTGCGACCCCATAGACGGCGGCCCACCAGGCTCCCCCGTCCCTGGGATTCTCCAGGCAAGAACACTGGAGTGGGTTGCCATTTCCTTCTCCAATGCATGAAAGGGAAAAGTGAAAGTGAAGTCGCTCAGTCGTGTCCGACTCTTAGTGACCCCATGGACTGCAGCCCACCAGGCTCCTCCATCCATGGGATTTTCCATGCGAGAGGACTGGAGTGGGGTGCCACTGCCTTCTCTGACGCCTGGCACTAGCACTCAGTAAATTACTTATCATCACCATCATTACAATGAATAGCACATGTGTCTCTCTCCATCTTTTGTGTTGCCTCAGCACTTGAGAAGACTCACTTTCCTCAAGCTGACAAGGAGTAAAAATGCAGAGTTTGGGGGACGGGGAGGGGTCCAGTTTCACACTCCTGAGCTAACAGCTGCTACAGTGTCAAGGTCCCTGGGCCTGCGAGACAGAGCATGCATGTTTCCCCGTCCCAGCCCTGACATCACACAAGGCACTTCCCCTGCAGTGGGGCCTCACTTTCCTCATCTGTAAAATGGGAAGTGTACTAAGTAACTTTTAAAGATCCCTTCCAGCTCTCACTTTCTGGAATTTCTAGGATCTCTCTCCTCTCTTCTTCCTGCTATGAACATCTGGTACTGTCGCCCGGGATTCTGAGGGGCACTCTGAGTTGGGAGGACATCAATCTGAGCCTGTGTTGCTAAAACACAGGAGCAAGGTCCTCGATTCACAGGTGAGGAAGCTGAGACCCAGAGCAGGAACCCAGCCAAGTGGAAGGACTGTCCTCACCATAGGCTCTCCCTAGAAAGTCCTAGGGCACCAGGGAGGGTGAAGAATGTGCCTGGGTCTCCCTTTTATGAAGGGCAGAACTTGAATTCTAAATCAAGTCCATCTGGCTCCATATTCCTTTCTTCCTCCTCTAGGTGAGGCCCTGCCAGCCTGAGGAATCTATGCTGCTATGAAACTCTGTGTGTGTGTGCACGCGCGTGCATGTGTGTGTGCGTGCATGTGTGTGTGTGCTCAGTCATGTCTATTAGTTTGGCAAAATAGTTTGAGCATAAAACCTGAGATTTTTTTTAAGGCCTGCTTCTAGGAAAATCTCAAGGACTCTTGAATATCAGTGTTTGGGTAGAGGCTCACACTTACTCCTCTTTTCCAGGTCCGTATATGGAAGCCTCGAGGGCTAGTAGAAATGATAAACACAAATTTAGCACTTACTGTGTTCCAAGCTTTGTTCTAAGAGCTTTGCATATATTAACTTACTTTTTTTTTTTTTTTTTAACAGCACCAGATTAGCAGTATGATCTCTGTTTTTCAGATGAGGAAATGGAGGCCTGAAAGCTGGTTTCACATAGCTGGATACTGGGGAAACTGGAATTCAGTCCCTCTTGTCTGGTGGGCAGTTCAGACTCTAATCACCAGCAGGGGTCATGTCTTAGGGCCTGAACATCTTAGAGCTGAGTGTTCTTAGGTCTGAAGCCTGACTCATTGACCAGGTCACTGTGTGGCCTTGAATGAGTCTATGACCTCCGAAATGAGGATACGAGTGCAGAGTTATGATTGGGAATTATCAATAATGTATTAATCTATCATCAAGTCTCAGAAGTGACTTGGTGGGACATAAACACTTAGCAGGTGCTATTATTTGTGGTTTGTAAAAATATCAGATGGCTGAGGGTGCTTAATGCAAAACCTAATTATGCTGAACTTCATAGTAACTGAGATGGAGCCTAAAATATTATCAGCTATACATGTGGAGAGCAGGTTTAAATAAATGCTCACGGGAAAACATCCACAAGAACCTTTCTAGAGCACTTACATGTCATTTGCAAACGCCATGCTAATTTGAGTGAGTCACCAATGGCTGACAGGCCCCTGACAAGCGTCTGGGTCTGTTTGGGCTTGGGCCTGGAAGGAAAGAAACTACTTATTGAAAAGCAGTGTCTGGTTCAGACTGTCATCAATGCCGACAGGTCCTCCCTGAGGATCGAAATCAGCTTGTCTGAGGTTTGTTTATTTTTCTTGCTCAGAATTCTAGAAACAGCAGAAATGGAAAGCAGCTTGGAGAAACTGAGGTCCAGGGAATCTGGGTGCACAGCCTGGCCCAAGGGTGCCTGGAGAGGCTGGCCTGAGGGGAGGGGGCTTCCCCTCCTCTGCTTCCACATGGCTGGAGGCTCCCTGGGCCCATGTCTGAGAGGTCCCTATGCCCGGGGACAGGAGATGGGGTCTCCGGGAGCTCAGTCCCACAGCCCAGCCATCAGAGCCTCAGTTCCCGAGGCTGAAGATTACAGAAACCCTGCAGCAGCAGTCCAGACCCATGACACTGCTTTAAGTGTTTTACTTACGCTAACACATGAAGCCCTTCCAACAACCCAGTGAGACAGATATGATTATCGTCTCTGCTTTGCAAGGGGGAAACTGAGGCACCGTAGCTAACCAGCCCTAGCAGCTAGAAGGGACACTGGGGCTGTGGGGCCAGGCAATGTGACTCTGGGGTCTGAATTTTTGTCCCCTGGGCCTCTTGGATGTATGTCAAGCACTGTGCAGATGGAGGAGGTACTTTTAGGCAGGAGTGGGGAGAGTAGGAGTAGAGAAAGTGTTAGTTTCTGAAATCCCCTCTTCCTAGTGAGCCCAAGTCTGAAAAGGCTTTCTCTGTGGGTCCCTTGGCCAGACCCGGGTGACAAGCCCCACAGAGTCCCCAGTTCTTGAAACAGAATCTGGGAGGCAGAGTACAGCTGGACCAGCATGCCAAGAGGAAAGGATGCCAAGGTCCGGGGTCCTGAGGCCCACATGGAGAAGGCTTCTATAGGGCGCGACTCACATTCTCTCTTCAGAAGGAATCTTACCTCTGACACCCACCCACCCACCTGCTCAGCATTCCCCAAGCTCCCCACTCCTCCTCCTGCAAAGGATATAAGGACAGCCAATAAAATCTCCAAACTTGTGGTCTTTTTTCTTTTTCAAAGATGTCGCCCGTCTGTGGTTGCCATGGAGACACCTGCCAGCTCCTCTGAAGTCAGGCCTCAGCTCCCTCCCGTGGCCTTGGCAGCTTCCCCCCCAGCCCTGCACCCTCTTTCTGCACCCACCGTCCCACCCCCGGCCATCTTTGCCCTCACAGGTCCCCAGCCCCAGCCTCCTGTTCCTCCTGGCCAGGCTGTTTCAGATGCCATGGGCAGAGGCGGAGACGGCTCAGGCTGGGGTGGAGAGGACTTCAGAAGAACCAGGCACCCAAGTGGGTAAGTGACAGTAATGAGCTCCCGGGTGGCAGGGACCTCTGCCAGGGACGCCCGGACATGACTGAGCTGTCCAAGGGGCCAGGCCCGCTGCACTGCCAGCTCACTCGGCCTGCGGCAGCCTCCGCCCCTCTGTTCCCCTGGCCTCTCCTCTGTCCTGCGGGCTCTCTATTCTTCCACCATAGCCCAGAAGGCTCCCATGTAGTCGAGAAGAAAGATTCTGTGAAAATGGATTGGCTTGATCCTGGCTGAGGAATTTTACCGTTCAGAGCCTCACCTTTTACACCCACAAGGGGAGACTGAGTGTTGCTGTGGGGCATAAATGGGAAGTGTGTGCAAATATCAGAGACACAACAGATGCCAGAGCAACACTCTTCCCCCTCTGCTCCTCACTGTTCCCATCCCTCCTCCCCGCTCCCCCTGCTTCTCGACTTCTGTCTCCGTGAATCCACTTTGCTTTCCCCTCTTTGCCAGCGTCATCCTTGCTCTGTCTGCTCTCCACCCCTTCCTCCCCAGGCTTTATTGCTTCCAGCCTGGAGTCACCGGTTCTTCCCTTAGGTCATAGGACTTCTTGGGGAAGGTGGGGGTAGGGGATGCTTGGTGTCCAGAAGGGACAGCCTTGACCTCTGATGGGAAGCCAGCGAGAGCATGAGGACGACAGCGGTGGACACCCTCTATGAAGCACTTACAACGTGCCAGATTCTATTTGAGGAGTTTTCCACGAAGCAGCTCATGGAATCATCCCACCGCCCCTCTGTGGCACTTAACTACCGCCATCCCCACTTCATGCCTGGAGAAGATAAGCAGTGGCAGGAAACGGGGAAGGAGCTGCAATTCTACAGCATGGGACACAAGAGGGGAGGAGGAAGAGGGGACCTGGCACCTCAGGGGACAAGCAGCGTCTTCTTGCCCTTCCTTTTGCCAGGTCGCATTTGGCTTTGACACAGGTCCTGCCATCACATCCGAACTACTCTGAATCCCTGAAAGCATCCTTGGTTCAAGTTCAAGTTCACCCACCAACCTCCAGAGTCTGTCCACGTGCCCAACGCAGAGTACATGGCCATCTCTGTAGACTTTCCTGCTAGGAACGGGCCCATCCCTGCAGGCAGCAGAATTCTCAGTCTCCTCTGGCAAAACCTTCACCATCCTGCCGGCCCATGCCAGCTCTGTAGGGCTGGGTCCCATTACTCACCTCTCACCACCTTTCTTTAGCAGTGATTCTGCGCCAGCTGCCACCCCACTGTCAAGGAAACCATCTCATTCCAGGAGCAAGGGTTTAGCAGCAGACAGACAGGGACAACGGGCCCTGCCAGGGACACAGTGTGGTGACAGGTCGAGGGACAGGGCTGGCTGAGAGCTCTCATTTCCAGAGGCTTCTGCCCACTTACTGCTCAGCAGCTTTTTATTTTCTCAGCCTCCTGGAGCCTCCTGGCTATTTGCCACTTCTAAATCTCACCTGCTCCACTGCGGGTCCAAACTGGGGAGGGAGGGCTCCCCTCTCTGGATCCTGCCCCAACTTTCTGAGTCCCAGAGCAGTTTCTCCCAGCTGCCTCTCTAGTGTGAGGCAGAGCTGCACACACTCAAATGCACACACCAACCACCTGGGACTCCAGGAAAGAGCAGATCCTGATTTGGAAGATCCAGGTGGGACCAGAGATACTACATTTCTAGCTCTCTGGACATTATTTGGGAGTCAGGGTTAGTGAGAGCCTAGATGACTGAAGGAGATCCAACCAGTCCATCCTAAAGGAAATCAGTCCTGAATATTCATTGGAAGGACTGATGCTGTAGCTGAAACTCCAATACTTTGGCCACCTGATGCAAAGAACTGACTCATCTGAAAAGACCCTGATGCTAGGAAAGATTGAAGGTGGGAGGAGAAGGGGACGACAGAGGATGAGATTATCACCGACTCAATGGACATGAGTTTGAGTAAACTCTGGGACTTGACAATGGAAAGGGAAGCCTGGCGTGCTGCAGTCCATGGGGTCACAAAGAGTCAGACACGACTGAACTGGAACTGAGATGACTCAGGATGGCATCCTAAGAGCAAAACCTTTGAGAGCCAAGGGTCTAAGGGTCCCCAAAGCCTCATATGGCCCCCCAAGGCCTTCTTCTGGGATGATGCCTCCTTTGGAACTAGACATCACACAATTGCTCTCAGCTGCTGCCTACCAGTCATACAGGCCTGCTCATGAGCATCTTCAGACTAAGACCGTGAGTTCTGAGCCACGGAGCACAATACCTCTAAGCCACAAAACGTAGCACCTAGTCCCTTCCATGGAGGAATGTGGTCCTTAGATCCCTCCAGACCTCACACACTAACAAGAATGGCCGGGTGAGAGCTGCACAGAAGGGCTCTGTCATCCTCACTCACCCACCGTCTGATCCCACAGAGGCTGGCAGAGTTCAGGAGAGATGAGAAAGCTCAGGGAAGACACAGCGAGAGTCCAGATGTCAGCTTGTATGTCAGTAGCTCAGCCGTGTCTAACTCTGCGACCCCATGGACTGCAGCCAGGTTCTTCTGTCCATGGAATTCTCCAGGCAAGAATACTGAAGTGGGTTGCCATTTCCTTCTTCAGGGTTTCTTCCCGGGGATTGAACGCAGGTCTCCCACATTGCAGGCAGATTCTTTACTATCTGAGCCACCAGGGATGTAGTCTTGGCTAGTAGAAAATCCCCCAAATGAGGATCTGAGGGGCACAGTGAACCACTCCCCAAAGAGCCTAAGAATGGTAAGAACCCCATATCCGCTTTATGAATTGTATTCCGACCTTGTGCAGAAAAGGTCACCATTAACCTACTTCCCCTTGGGTTTACACTTCTATCTGTAAAAGGTGTATTTCTCAGCCAGGTCATTTCTAGAAAAGATCTCATCCATCAGTCCAAGGGGGTCTGTGTGCATTCAGACACAAGAGGATGGGCCAGGCGACATATCAAGGTCACTCACAAGTCAGAGAAAATCTATGAATTCCCTACCATCAACCGGGCATCGTGGAGAGAAAAAGTCCCTTCCCTACAGCAGTGTGTGGTTTTGGCTTTGATTAAATCTCAAGATTAATTTTTCCCAGTGACAGAGTGGCCAGCCTGGAAGCCATAATCCTTTCAGTAGTTCAACATGTTTATGAGGGTGAGAGGGTGCTTAATGCTGCAGTTAAAATGCTAAGCTGAGTAATCAGTTCATTAGGAATTTACTCAATATGTTTGCTGTCTGCAGCTGGGCCCCACTCCGCTGGACAGAGATAAATCAGCAGACAATGCAGATAGTGACAAGATAAACTCTTCCAGCATTGATGTCTGTGCTCAGATATACCCTGACCCAGAGGAGCAGTCTCTGGCCCAGTACCCCATGAGGTCTTGGACCAGGTCAGGCTGCTTGCTGGCCAGAGCTGGGGAGAACTCAGTGAGGAGTACACACAGAGACTGGACTCTAGCACCCCCCAAAATTAGGTCAGTTCCAGCCCATAGACTCTGGGTTATCACGGCCCAATGAACTTGAGAGATTTTACATTTCCCTAGGAGATCCTGAGACACAGATTCGAGGACACGTGGTTTACTTGGGGAGTCACCCCTGAAAACACTGGGTGTAGGGGAAATGAGAAGGAAAACAGAAGGCAACCCAAAAAGTGTGTGTTATCGAGCAAGTTACAATGATGAGCAATGGAGCTCAGTCCCACTGGGGCCTCTGGGCAACTTGTAGGTCCCACATCAGAGTTCTCTCTGCTGCAGGGTGAGGGTGTTAGGACAGAAGTGCCCAAAGGTCACTGTTTTGAGGGCAGTTCCAGCAGTGAAGTCCCCCAGCACTTCTGGCCTAGAGACTTGCCTGTGTAGAGTGCTCCAGCGGCCAGGGAAGGCCCATAAGCTGAAGATGCAGGTGGAAGTGGTGAGAACTGATGTGAACATCATGGGGTTGAGGGTGAGGGTCATTGCTGCTCCATAGAGAGTAAGCAGAGCCCAGTAGGACTACAACCCCCAGAGGAGTCATCTTAGAAGAGACTTGGGATGCATGGACTAAGTAGTTTCACTTTCTGACCCAGTAAGAACTGCACTCATCTCTAAAAAGGGCAGGACCCCGGACCCCCAAAGCACAAGGACCCCTCAGGGAATCAGCAGGTAGCAAGCCCTTGCTGTGGATTGATTCAGACTTCCAGAGGGGCCCTTGGAATGGTGGGAGGGCCTCTCAGCAGCACCCTTTCTGGGTTAGAAACGGACAGGAATTTGGAAGATGCTCTGGACCACTTCTCTGGATGGAGAACGGCTAACAGAGGCATCCTGTGTTAGGGCAGGGAGTCTTATTTGAAATTTTAATGTATCATCTGGAAGAGAGAGTGTGCAGCAGCGAGAGCTGGAGATGTGCAAATGGCACCAAGTTTTTTGGGGGAAGCGAAATGTCAAGCCAATGGGGATACACGACAGAATCCCACAAGGGTGTGTGTGAGTGGGCAGAAAAGCAACAGATGAGACACGGTGTGGGCAAGTGTAAGATAGTGTATTTAAAGACCAATATCTCAACTTCTACAGGACTTCCTTCTGAGATGATGCACGCTGTGGTGGTTTTATTTTGGGAAGAGTAAGGAGGGGCAGGAGAACTGACATTTACGGAGTGGCTACTAGGTGCCAGGTAAATAAGACACGTCGGCTTTATTGAGTTCTCTGCTTGCAGAGTGGAGAAGTGTGCTTCAGAAGGGCAAAGTAAGTTGTCCAAGGTCACACAGCTGGGGGTGGGGGCTGAGACTGGGCTTCCGATTCAATCTGTGTTCTTTCTGGTCTGTTCCCTGAAGACGTGAGCTCACTATGTGAAATGGTCCGAAGATCACCAGGGAGCAGCCATAATAGGAAGATACTGGAATCAGATGTCACTCCTGGTCTCTTCTGCTCACCTCTTTTCCTGGTTCTTTCAACAAAACACCGAAGTGCCCCAGGCCCTTCCTGGCCCTTTCTTTTCTTTCTTCCTTTCCCTTGGGGTAATATCATTGTATGCTGATGAGTCCTCTCTAGTCCCCAGCCCTGACTTCACCCTGAGCTCTTAGACCCACGATTCTACCATCAGGACCTCTCCCCTGGGGTGACTGACAGACATCTCAGACCTAACAGGGCCTCATCAAGCTCTACATCTCAGACCTAACAGGGCCACATCAAGCTCTCACTGCTTCCCCTGGAGCCTGCTGTTCCTGCAGCCTTCCTCATCTCAGGAAATGGCAACCCTGTGGAGCCCATCCTTCCACCTTTGTACCTTGAACACGTCCCAGGAAAGTCAACAGAAAGGCAGGGAGGTAGGCAGATGGCTGCGGAAGGGGAAGGACCTCTTACTTTTGGAAAGATGGAGGTAAAACAATGGCTGGGCACCCGAAGAACCAAGACATAGATGGTGAGAAGTCCGTGTGTTTTACCAGCAGCTCCAAGGGTGGTAGGTAAGGGAATGGCTAGGATTACAGACCTGCCCCCGAGAAGTGTGGACAATACATGGCAGGAGCAAACCAAAGGAAGCCCCCAGGCCCACCACGCACTGCTACCTGCGAGCCCTGCCCCACACCCCCAACCTGTTCTCTGGACCCAGTCTGCTCCTCTGCACTTTCGTCTGACCTGCGCTAATCCCCTCCACCCACCAGGCTTCAAGGCAGTGGGAACCGGCCACTCTCTGCACGGCCTGGCCCCACAGCAGCAGCTCTGATGTGAGCACCAATCCCAGCCAGAAATGGCCTGGAGTGGAGAGTGGGGACTCCAGACCCATCTGGCAGGTGTCCAGGTAAGGGCTCCGCATAGCAGGGCCCCAGGGCCCCCAGTCACAGCCGCGGCCCTCAGTTCCTCCCCGTCTGGGGGTTGGTCGAGCAGGAGAGGGAATGGCTCCTCTTGTTGTTGGGAGGATGGAGCCGAACAATAAAAAGCCGTTAAGTCACTGGATTGGAAAATGAGAAAGCAGAATAAATAGGCTCCTGGGAGGGAAATAGGTCTTCCCCGCTCTTTGAACAGGAATAAACAGGGAGAGCGCCTGTCAGGAGGGGACTTACACCAGGAAATAGGTGGCTTGGGCCTGTAAGGAGTCCCTGAGGGGAGGACTGAATGTTCTCTCCAGCCCAGACTTTCCTTCTGGACCACCAGGCAGCAGGGATCCACTGTGTTGGTCACCTGCCTGTCCCTTCCCCATCCACACCTGTCCTCCATTCCCTCCACCCCGGGCCTCCCTGACCCCAGCACCCCTCCGCCAGGGTGTCCTGTCCTTCACTGAAGCAAACCCACCTCCCGTCGAAGCCTCATTTCCTGTGGAAGCCTTCCTCACCTTTCTCTTCTCAGACCCACTGAGTCACAGCCACACATTCTGGGCACCACCCCCACCATTCGATCCCTTGTCTGACCATTTGTCCAACCTCCCATGGCCCTTAGAGTATAATGACTCTGTTTACGTCTCCTCCTCCAGGAAGTCCTCCCTGATCTCTACAGCAGATTTAATGCCTCTTCCCTGTACCCACTGCAAATTGGAGTAATTCTAGTTATAGCCTAAGCCTCCTGGTCTGGTCTAAAGGTGAATCACTCCTGTATGAAGGAGCCTCACCTTCTGTGCCTCCTTGAGAACAGGTCCACTCTGTATTCCACAAGGCTTCAGGGTGTTGGGTTAGGGAATGACTAGGATTAGGGATCACCTACAAAGTGTGAAATGTTCGGAGCAAACCCAAGGAGGAGAACTGACTCAGCCACACAAAAAGCACCTGCTGGAGGAGCATTGGATTGATTATGGTCAATTTTATTTTGTTTTCAAGGTGTTGGAGTAAACATTTCACGCAGCATGAAGCACGCAGCCTGGTATAAACTTCGTCCTTTGTACAGAGACAAGTACAACCCTAACCTCTTCCCCTACATACATGTAGGCACGTGCCTCACAGCATGGACAGGGACAGACACCCTCACACAGATTGCCTCCACCCCGCTGCCCTCTCTGATCCCTGCTGGTCCACTTTGTTGCACTTAAAAACCACTGACGATCTCTTACCAACATGAAGCCTTACTGCAACAAAACAGCAGAGCAAACCCCTTTCCCCTGAACTCCACTCAAACCATCTCCACCCTGCAGAGCTGGAAGGGGGTTTGAAGTAAGCTTGCCTGACCTCTTAACTCCATGGATTGGGTATCTGAGGCCCAGAGTGAGGCAGTGCCTGTCTGAGAGAGCACAACTGGGGTGGCATCAGCAGGGCTGCACTGTGTCCCCAACTCTGCCACTCTTTAGTTGTGCCACCTCAGACTGGCACTGCCTGGGACCCCGTGGGCCCCTCATCACTCATTCAACAGTGTTCACTGGCTGCCCATCTCAGGGTGTGCCTGGTGGGCAGGCAAGGGGCAGGATGTACCCCTGCCCTTGTCAAGGCCACCACCTCGTGGAAGAGAGAAGATTCCCTCCCCCAGCAGTGCCTACAAAGAACACCAGGTGGGACCCTGGTGTCCCAGGCCCTAACTCTACTCTGCCACTATTATGCTGTGTGACTTTGGGTAAGCAGCTTACCCTCTCTGAGTCTCTAATTTCCTCTCTGGAAAAATCAAGGGTTCAGACCCTGGGGTCTAAGGTGCCTTCCAGCCAAGCCACTAATTCTCCTGGATCCAAGGAGGGGGCCAGTTAGAGCAGGGTTTCCCACAGGAGCCCTCACCTGAGTCCCAGAGGTGGGGGAAGCCGGGAGGCGAGGTTCTGCCCCTGGTCTGTTCTAATTCCTCCTCTCCTTACTGCTGGGGAGACAGTGGGGTGATGGGTGAGGGCTGCCTTGTGGAGGTGATGAGCAGATGTGGTGGGAAGGACTCAGGTGAGGCTTAGAACTCTGAGGAAAGAAATACTCCTTCCCCTTCTCCTTGCCTCCTGAGGAGGTAAGCACCTTCCCTCAGGGGTCTGTCCTCTGCCTGATTCAGGGAAAAATGTAAAGGTGCAGAGGAAAGACCAGAGAGAGGGCCTGCCCACCGGCTCCTCCCTCTGCTGTCTGTCATCTGTGCCCATTCACTGCCCCTCTCTGACTCATGGCATCCCGCCCACTCCACACATATGCCTGGGGGCCCGCTGCTCCAGTCCCCCACTTGGCCCACCTCACCCCCATCTGCTTCTCCTGCACTCCAAGCCCACTTGGCCACGGCCTCTCCGGGTCCCCTCTAAGTCCCACCTGCCAGTTCAGTCTGCCAGGATTTCCCCCTCCCCCGGGCAAGTTGCGGATCTGCCTGCAAGGCTTCCACGCCGGGCCCTTCGCTCCCGCCGGGCCCCTCGCTCCCGGATGGCGTGGGCAGCGGAGGCTGGCCGCCTCTTACCCGGAGCCGGGACCGGGAGGTCGGCCGGCGCCAGAAGGAACGAGGGCCCAGCGTCTGCAGCTTCAGGCCAGCCGGTGGAAGAAGGCAGACCCCGGCGGAAGCGAACATCTTGTCAGGGTTCCACGGCGGCCTGGGAGGAAATGGGACCAATTAATCCACATTTGCCTCTCCAGATTGGAGTACAAGCGGAGAGATGGAAGAATTAACCTTTTCAAAAATGTAATTTCACAAAATCATCTCGCTTGGAACAGACTCTCGTTATTACTGTTATTGATGGCCATGTCCGCTTCAGGCCACCACCGGCCTGGAGAGACGAGGAGGGACCCCAGCTACCCCGTGGACAGAGTGGGGCTGCCTGGACTGCAAACCCAGGCTCGGGGTTCAGTCACAGACACCCCCGGAGCCCCCACAGCCCTCAGGGGTCACTGGCAGCCACTCTGTAGGAGCGCCCTCCCTGGGACTGAGTCCCACGTCACTCTCGACCGTCAGGTGAAAACATGGCTCCTGTGACCCTTCTCCGCCTGCCGACCTCTCTCACGCTGCCTGGTCCCTGCCCTTCTTCTGGAGCTCTCGTGGCTGGTGCTGGGGGTCCTTCAGCAGCCACCCCGCATGTGAGGCCCACCAGGACAGGGACCGTGAGGAACCCTCTACTGGAGACCTTCTCCCCAGCTCCGAGAAATGGGTGTTAGGCCCCGTCTGCTGCCCACCTGCCTGTCCACCCTCCCAGGCTGCCACCTTCACTTATGCCTCTCGGCCCCAACTCCTTCAAAGTCTATGGCTCTTCTCTGTAAAAGGGGGACCAGGAAGGAAACCAGTGTGGCCATAGGGTGGTGAGAAGACAGAGGAGTAGCCACGAGGTCAGGGCGGGATCACGTGAGGTCTCGTGTGCCTACGTGACCCTGGAAGGTCTTGGGCTTTTACTCTGAGTGAACTGGGGAGCCACAGCAGGATTTGGAGCAAGGGAAGGGGCATGATATGCCTTGTGTGGTCAAAGATTGTTGCTTACCCATTCTCCAGAGCCTCATCTATTCAAGCTGGCCCATTGCCTCCCCACAAAGTCTCCTGTCCCTCCGTGGGACCCCATGGACCCCTCTTCACTCATTTAACAATGTTCAGTGGGTGCCTATCTCATGTCCATCTCAGGGTGTTCCTGGAGGGCAGGCAAGGGGCAAGATGTGCCCTGGCCTTGTCAAGGCCATCACCACATGGAAGAGAGAAGATTCCCACCCCAGCAGTGCCTACAAGGCCCTGACTCTACTCTGCCACTATTATGCTAGGTGACTTTGGATAAGCAGCTTACCCTCTCTGAACCTCTACTTTCCTCTCTGGAAAATCAAGGGTTCGGACTCTGTGATCTGAGGTGCCTTCCAGCCAAGCCACTAATTCTCCTGGATCCGAGGAGGTGGAGGACAGTGAGGGCAAGTTTTCCCACGGGAGCCCCCACCTGAGTCCCAAAGGTGGGGGAAGCTGGGAGGTGAGGTTCCGCCCCTTGTCTGCCTAGACTCTCTTCTTCTTCCTGCTCAGCTGTCCCCACTAACTCTGCAGCTCCCCTCGGCTCCATCTGTCCGGCCCCAGCTCCCCTGCCAGCCCCATCTCTGGCTCTGAGCAGGAAGCACATTGAAGTTGCCAGGTCAAATCAGATCCTCATGTGCAACAATTTAACAAGAGATGGATCTGACGTATGTATGCAGCTTTTAAACAGAGGTTCCTAGGAGCCGGTTATTTCACTCAGAATGAAAACAATTGATTTTCTTTAGAGCCACTTTCTAAGGTTTATCAGCCTTGATACAACCGGCCAGGTGTTTCCAGGGGTCCAGTGCTGCTCACTTGCCCTCAGGTGAGGCCCTGCTCCCAGGAAGTGGGTGAACATCACAGCATGGCAGCCGGGGACCCCACCTCTGCTGGGAGGAACAGGACTCCCAGGCAGAAGGGGGCGGATGGGGCTGGACAGGGAGGTCGGCCTCCCTGCAGACCTAAGCTCAGACCCAGCTCTACAGAGCATGAGGCATTGAGAGTGGAGGTGGCTGCAACTCAACCACGCCCTGGGAGCTGGGAAAGCAGGAGAGGCCACAGGGCACCCCTCCCAACTCACTGCTGAGTCGGCCCCTCCTCCTGGGATCTGACTGACAAGGAAACCCAGTTCTGACCTTGGGGGCTTCCCAGTGTGCAAGCGTGCAAGGTGGACAATAGCAGTATTCACATGCATTCTGAGATGTCCGGTGTAGTATGGTCTTCTGAGAACAGAGAGTAGGTTCAGGGCTGGGAGAGGAAGGGGCTATGAGGCCTGGGGGTGGTCAGGAAAGACCTCTCCTAGAAGGGGACGTGTGAGGCAGCTGGGTCTTGCTGGGGAAGAGCTTCAGGGCAGAGGGGACACCCTCGAGTCCTCTGTGCGTGGGGTCTGAACGAAGGCTGGGCTCAGGGGTGGAAGAGGCACCCCTGCTCCCGTCCACCTGCTGGGGCTTCTGCACGTTTCTCTGGAGGGTATTCTGGTGCACTTGGTGTCTTGACTTGTACCTTGACACTGGTTCCTACATCCCAGGCTAGGTGGGTCCTCTGTGCATGGGCAGACAGCTCAAAATCAAGACTGGATGCCCAGCTGGCCTTGGGTACTACCTTCTGCCTTCATGTCCCTCTTGACATCTTTGGGCTAGACATGCCCCCTGTATATAGTCCTGTCCAACACCTCGCTTACCGGTGAGCCCCATGGAAACTATGAAAAGCCCCTGTGCTCTCCAGCATCTCTGAAAGCCCTCCACTTCTGTCTCCTCCCCTCCTCCCAACCCTCCTCCATCTCTTGAAGTCTGGTTTCTGTCCCATTGCCTTGCAGCTGGCTTCTACCTCTCAACCAGGCTGATGTCTGACTTGGGCAGTCCACTTAGCTGGGTGCCGGCCTTACCTCTGGGCACTGATTCCTAGCCTGTGAGTCAATCCTGCTTCATCCACATCCAGCCAATGGTCTAAGAACCCAGAAATGGGAGAGTCCCAGGTTGAAGTTAACCCTGGACCCTGAGTTCTGACCAAGGGCAGACCCTGCAGCTGAGTGAGTGTCTCAGCCATTCCAGCCTGGTTTTCACCTAAGCCTAGCCTCCTACTATGGTAGGATGGTGTTGTTCTGGAAAAGAGTAGGCAGGGTGAAATGGACCTCGCTAAGGACACGCTGGAGAGGAGCTTCCCGCTAGTGCAGTGGTCAGTCTTGTGTTTACAACACAGACTGTTAGGAGACTCAGGGAAAGCAGCACAGAATAGGAAAACAGGTTCTGAGTAGTTATGGAAGCCAGATCCCATGGGAGACAGGAAGCCTGGCCCCCATCCTTCCTCTGTTCCTAACTACCAGGGTGACCTTGGAGAAGGAGCACTCTTGTTCCTCAGATGAAAAATAAGGTGCAATGGATTAAATCAGGGGTTTTCTAACCGTGTGCCGGGGAAGTTTCCGTGGAGCCCTTCCAAAAGCCCCTCAGAGCAGAGGTGAGGATTCGGGCCTCAGACCTCCACCCTATTTCCATCAGTAGATGGCTTTCACTTTCACTGTTTGTTTCAAGCTGCCTCAAAATGCTTCCTGTAAACAAGAGTTGAGAGTTTGACAAATCGTTTTAAAACCACTTCACTAGATGACTTGGAAATTCCAAGAATTAAAGATTAGCCACCCATTGATAACCTCAGCACTTGGCTCGCTGCCTCTGTCTTTTCCTCTCCACCATGTTCCTGCCATCATCTGCAACATCTTTAGGATCCCTCTGATGGTCTGTTCCACACCCTGACCCCTCAGCTCATGGACCGCCACCCCCGCCTTAGCACCAAACATCTCCTGTCCTTCTTCTCCACCTTCCACACACATGGCTACACTGTAGGCCACATCATCTCCAGTAACAACCTCACTCAGAATGCTTAACTTCAAGGACCCCCAGTCTAACTTCATCCCCTTTAGTACTCCAGTTATGCTGTGTTAACAAAATACCGACTGAGACGTCCCAATCCGGTCATCACTCAGCCCAGATTTCACAGATTTCAGCCCCCCAACCATCCCCTTCCCAGTTCTCTTGATGTCCTTGGCCCTTCCCCCTCCTTCATATTCATCAGAAAAAATACCCACCCTGGTTAAACTCCACCATCCACTGCCTCAGCAGCTCCAGCCCACCAGCCAGTTGCTCTCTAGGAATTCTCTCTAGAGAATATCACACCACCTTGTGAACTAGTTCACACTCATGACTGGACATACCTTTGAACTCTGCCAGGTAATGTTTCTGGACTTTCCTCGTAAACCTACTTTCCAGCTCTCTGAAAACATTATTTCGAAAATGCCCCTCATCTCTTAAATGATCATCTTCTCTGCTTGGCCCTTCTCACCAGATGATGGCTTTGATGTGTACTTCATAGAGAAATTGATGACATCAAAAACCCGTCTCTTCTTCCTACCCATACCTCACCCATCTACCTACATCTGTCCTCACCTTCCCAGCCTCCCTTTTTCTTGAAAAGAAAATATATACACATATACACACACACCATTGATTTCAAGCTCTTCCCCTGTGAACAGGAATCCTATCTGGGCTCATCTTCTCCAAGGTTCTCCTGCAATGATTCCCGCCATCCCTGCATCACCACTGTCTCTCTCGCTCTCTTTGGATCAACCTTATTGACAAACATGTCTTACTAGTTCACATCTTAGAAGAAATAAATCTTTCCCTTGACTCCACATTGCTTTTTAGCCCCTCTATTTTCTTGTCCTGTCCCACTTCACCTCCAGCCAAAGGTTTACTAGTTAATACTGTCTCTACTGGGGCTTCCCTCATAGCTCAGCTGGTAAAGAATCCACCTGCAATGCAGGAGACCTAGGTTCAATCCCTGGGTTGGGAAGAAGGGAACAGCTACCCACTGCAATATTCTGGCCTGGAGAATTCCATGGACTGTATAGTCCATGGGGTCGCAAAGAGTCAGACACGACTGAGCGACTTTCACTTTCACTGTTTCTATTGGGCTTCCCTGTGGCTCAGTGGTAAAGAATCCACCTGCAATGCAGGAGACGCAGGAGAAGAGGGTTCAATCCCTAGGTTGGGAGGATCCCCAGAAGGAGGAAATGGCAACCCACTCCAGTATTCTTGCCTGGGCAATCCCATGTACAGAGGGCCTGGTGGGCTACAGTCCACGGGGTTGCAACCGAAGGGACTTAGCATATGACACTCAAAATTTTACCTCCAGCCTGGACCTTTCCTCTTGACTCTACCAGAACTGCTACCAACATGCCATCTCCACTTGATGTCTATTTGGCTTCTCAAGCCAAAACAGAACAATAAACCCCGTCTCCATACCTGCTCCCCTTGGAGCCTTCTCCATCTCCAATGCCCCACCAATCACTCATTCAATTGCTCTTGATTCCTCTTTCCCTCACATCTAATACCCCATCCATCACTGAACCTTGTTGGTTGAACCTCCAAAATGTGTTCTGAATCTGACCCTTCTCACTGCCTCCACTGATACTGCCTGGTCCAAGTACCATCATCTCTCAGCTGGACCAGTCTATTTATCCTCTAGCTTTCTCTATCCTGTAGTTCTGGCCTGCCTTCAATCTGCCCTCCACAAAGTAGCTGGAGGAAACTACGTAAACCAGAATCAGGTCAGGTCAGCCCACTGTTTTAAAGCCTTTCAGAGACTCCTGTTACACAGGAGATAAAAGCCACAGTCCTCACTGCAGCCTACAAGGCCCTGTGTGGTCCAGCCCCTGCCCACCCCTCCAGTCTCATCTTTCTCCAGCCCTGCTCTCACACTGGAAGCTCCAGACCCCCGGCTGCAACTCTTCCCAGTCTTGGAATCTTTGCACTTATCCCTTCTGCGTGGATCCCTCTTCTCCCCACCCCTCAGTCTTCACACACCCACTCGTCATCATTCAGATCTCATTTCGTGTGTCACCTCCTCTGAGAAGCCACCCCTGCCCACCCTGGTCACAGGGCTGCAACCCCAAGCCCACTGTACTGCCACCGCCCCTTACATTAACCTATTTTATCTTGTTCAGAGATACTGAAAAGCATCTTTACTGGGCTTCCCTGGTGGCTCAGTGGTAAAGAATCCACCCACCAGTGTAGGAGACACGAGTTTGATCCCTGGTCCGGGAGGATCCCACATGCCTCGGAGCAACTGGGCCCGTTCGTCACAACTATTGAGCCTGAGCTCTAGAGCCTGGGAACCGAAACCGCTGAAGCCCACACCCCCTAGAGTCTGTGCTCTGTAACAAGAGAAGCCCAAAACCACAACTAGAGAGTAGCCCCTGCTCACTGCAAATACAGAAAAGCCCATACAATAACGAAGACCCAGTACAGCCAAAAATAAATACATAAATAAAATTACTTTTAAGTGTTTTTTGTTTTTAAAAGCATCTTCCAGATGGGCTTGTGTGTGATTCTCAGCTTCCTCCCTCTGAAATACTAGACCCTGAGGGCAGGGCTTCCATCTATGTGGTTCCTGACTCTAATCCTAGTATCTAAAAATCATCTGGCACACAGTAGGTGCTTATTAAGTTGACCTACTAGTCCTAGATCTTCGGTTCCTTGCTGACTGTCCCTAAAATGCCTTCTTGGTTTTTAAGGTAAGTGTTCCAACCCTGATGTGCCTCTAGGGGCTGGTATAAGGTTATTGGATGTGACAGAGCTTTACAATCTGTAAAGCGCCCTGCAAAGGCTTCGGGCCCCATCCTGACTCAGCATTAAGGGGCTTGCCTCGGAAAGGAGTTTATAGCATCCCAAAGCGAGACTCCTCTGAGCCCGCTGTAACCTGCCTATCTAGCTCAGAAGTTGGTTCTTTTGTTTTCACCTTGGCTTCTGCTCCTTGTCCCAGCCTGAGATTCCCCCTCGGGGATTCCTCTGGATTCTCTGTCCCTATGGAGTAGACGGCTCCCCAGATCTCACAGGCTGAGGACCCCAGCACCCCTCTCTTCTAGCATCTTCTCCAAGCCCCCCGAACTCTGCCTGCTATCCGTGTCAATCCCTGATAGCCAGGACTCCCCTGGTCTTTCCTGCCTACCCAGATACCTGCTTCTAAACCTGTCTTGTGGCTTTATCTTCTCCTTTTCTAGGAGTCATCCACTGCCACATTAGCATCTAAGAAGTCCCTTGTGCTTCACAGAATGTGGGGTGAAACAGAAAAGAATGCACTTAGAATAGTACAAGGATGGGAGAGAAGAAGCTGAGTGTCTGACAATGCCTCAGTTTCCATGTATGCACAGAGGAGGCTGTGCAGCATAGATGCCCTAGATTTTCCAAAACACACCCCACCCCCACCCTGCCTTCCTGTCTTCCTCAGAATTGATGCATGGCCTTTGCAGAGAAGGCCTTGGGCTCCCCAGGATGCTGGGATGATAAAAAAAAAAAAAACACACCAAATTCTGGGCAGCAATCAGCTGCACACAGGGAATTCTTGGAAGGCTAGAGAAATGTCACCTCCCCAGTCTGGGACCACAAGAGCCATTTATCATCCTTACTGTTGGGTGGGGGGCAGTCCTGAGATGGAGCTGACCTTGAGGAAGGTGAGAATAACTTATGGGGTGCCCGCTGGGGTGCCCAGAGACCAGGGGCCTAGGAGGGCCAGGTAGAGATGGGGGAGCAAGGAGAGGGGGATGAAGTTCAGACTGTCCAGAGGGAACACGGGCCAAATGACAGTGGGTGTCCAGACCTGTGTCCACACTAATGGCTCTTCCAGAAGGTCAGGGAAGCCTGGAGAGACTGAATGGGGAAATTGAAAGACGGCTGGAAGGGCTGTCACAGCCAGAGAGGTAAGTAATGAGTGTCTGAGCCCAGCAGTCCAGGTTCCTACCTCCAGGTCCTTCCTAGTAATTGAATCTAAGCTGTGTTTGTGATTGAAGGGTCTACAATTAAGACCTGAATCCAGACATGCCAAGGGCTATAGGCAGAGAGGCCAGAGCCTGTGGGAGAGGAGCCTGGCATATTTGTAAAGATATTTCTAGATATTTCGGGCTTCCCTGGTGGCTCTCAGATGGTTAAGAAAGAATCTGCCTGCAATGAGGGAGATCTGGGTTTGATCCCTGGGTCAGAAAGATCCCCTAGAGAAGGGGATGGCAACCTACTCCAGTATTCTTGCCTGGAAAATCCCATGGACAGAAAAGCCTGGCGGTCTATAGTCCATGGGGTCACAAAGAGTCAGACATACCTGAGCACGCATGTACACATCTCAACAAACAAGCACAGACACTTGCTCCCAGATGCAGATACATCCAACCTGGATACCCCTGGGCACCTCGGTATACAAAGACATCTATTCTCATCCATCTCTTTCACTCCCTATGCCCATGCTCAGGCCAGCCAAGACCCCACACAGACATGCAGATACACACAGCCCTGCGGTAGGAGCTTGGATATGTTGGTGAATGAAGCTGACCAAGATCCCTGTCCTCAGGGAGGTGACATTCTAGGCCACCATCCACGGAGATGCACAGACACATCCCCTCAGACCCCTGCACATAGATTATTTACATACATGTAGGGCCTCAAACTGACTCCCAACAAACATGTATTGAGCACCTGCTTCGTTCCAGGAAGCAAGCTTGGTGTAGAAGAGATACAGGTGGGCAAAACCAATATGGTTCCTGCCCTCATGTGTGTTAGCTGCTCAGTTGTGTCTACTCTTTGGGACCCCATGGTCTGTGCATGAGATTTCCCAGGCAAGAATACTGGAGTGGATTGCTATTCCCTTCTCCAGGGGATCTTCGTGACCCAGGGATTGAACTGGGATCTCCTGCATTGCAAGAAGATTCTTTACCATCTGAGCTACTAGGGAAGCCCCCATAAAGGCACTCTCAGAAACATAAGCCTAACAATGCTACACGCAACCTGCATGCACACACTTGTGTGCACACACATGCACGGCTCTTGGTGACTTTAAATACAAACCCAGATTCAAGGCATTTTTATTATACAAGGCCCCAGGAAGCAGTTCATTTAGAATGAGGAGCAAGTCCAAAGTCAGATCTGTAAGCGGCCCATTCCTCTCCCCAGCTGTGTGCACCTCTCCTCCAACCTCAAGTCATCTTCTCCGCTCCATCCTCTCGTGTCCTTCAAATAATGACAGCGCCAGGGGCTGCCTGCAGCCTTGAGCTCCCCTCTTGCTGTTCAAGATGCCTCCCAGCCTCACCATCAGGACAGGAACCAAACGCAGGTCCACCAGCCAGCGGATTTTGCTGAGCCATTGCATTACAAATAGAGTCTGCTCCTTCCAAACTTTTTTTTTTTTTTGGTTTCTTCCTTGGCTTTTAAAGAATCAGAAATACCTTGGCAGTAAAAATGCACTTTGGGCTGAAAGCTGACTCCCAGGGTCAGAGCCCAGGAGAAGATTTCTGCTACAAAGTTTCAGAGAAAATAGCAGGTGCTAAGCAGTTCTTATTTTCCAAGGGATAGAGAGAAAACACAACTGGAGTGGATTTAGGGCTTTGCAGGGCTCCTCTTCAGGTTGTGGTGTGTGTGTGTGCGTGGTTTCTCTTTATTCCCCTGCTGGACAGAGTGGAAACAGAAAGAGCGGGCAGAGAGGAGGAGGTCAGAAAGCTGGGTCTGCAGCTGGTCCCTGCCTGAGACCAGGGACCCACTGGCCCCATAGTGGGTCCAGGGCAGTGGATTTGGAGCCACTGAGCCAGGTTTAGGCCCCCAGCTCTGCCTTCTCTGAGCTGCAGGAGAAGGGCTTTTTTTTTTTTTAATCTCTCTATGCTTCAGTTTCCTCATCTATAATATAGGAAAAACAACAGCAACTACTTCATAGGGCTACTGTGAGGGTTAAACAAGTCTATATATTATAAAGAATTGTATACACATCATTCAGAGGAGGTCCTGTAAGCCCGCAGAGGATGTCGGCTCCTGTCAGCCTCCCACCCTTCTCCCTTCTCCCCAAACTGTGGCGACCAGCTCCCAGACTGCGGGATGGATGGAGGGTGAAGCCATGGCTCCATGGATGGATGGTCACCGCTGAGAGGGCTATTCTGCTTGTCCCTGCATCTTCTCTGCAGCCTTCCTCGGCCAGCTCTGTGCTCCGGGAGCCTGGCCTCTATGGACTGCATCCCCCAGACCCTATTCCTTCTCTTTCCACTTGGGTTGGCCAATGAGAGGTCAGACGACAGGAGCAGATGAGGCTGGATACCTCTGCTCACACTTCCTCTGGCTTCAGCACCTCGCTTTCATTTCATCTCCTGATCCCTTCTGGCCGGGGTAGGTACCTAATGGCTCCTACACTGCTAGTCTTTGGGTGCCTGGCATTCTTGTGGATCTGTCAACTCTGCCCACAGTTTTGTGAAAAATCCCTTTCTTAAATACTTTGAAGGACAGTGAAACCAGCAACATACAAGGAGACAGTCATGGCAGCACATGAGGTTTTCACATAAGGATGTTCATTACAGTGTTGTTTATAATGACCGAAAAAAAATGGAAGGAACCTAGAAGTCCAACCACCAGGCATTGAGTGAGTAATCCAGACAGTGTTCACTGGACTGCAGCTACTGAGAACAATGAGTGCACACATATTCACCAATACTGGGGAACAGTCACTACACCTCTCAGAAAAACAGTAGGCTGCCAAGTCTATGGGCAGTCTGATACCATTGAAAATAATATCCACAGGTTTGGAAAGAGAATGTATGTGAAGCACATATACAAAAATGTCAACTGCATCACCCTTGAATATGTAAATTATGGGCAGTGGCTGTTTTATTCCTTAGTACATTTCTGGGTGGGGAGATGCCTTCTCTTCATTGAGCAGAAATTATTCTACTGACTAGAAGTTATTAACAATATAGGTGCAACTATTAAAAATTGTATTTTAAAACATATTTAGGGGACTTCCCTAGTGGTCCAGTGCTTAAGACTTTGCCTTCCAATGTAGAGGGTACAGATTCAATCCCTGGTCGGGTAGCTAAGATCCCACCTGCCTCAAGGCCAAAAAAACTAAAACATAATATAGAAGCAATATTGTAACAAATTCAATAAAGACTTTAGAAATAGTCCACATCAAAAAATCTTTTTAAAAAATGCTTAGAGTCACAGGAAAATAAACATCATAAAATGTTAAGTGAAAAAGGCAAAATTATTTCGTGTACACACACACACAGATTAGACATTAAACCAGGGTCTCAAACCTTGCTCAGAACTAAAGCTCCTGTCCCCACAAACTGCCTGCCCCCCCTGGGTTGGGAAGCCCTCTTACTTACTGCTAAAGTGGTTTCATGCTGGACTGTTTTCGGAATATGTGAAGTGATGGAGCCCAGAGTGGAGGGGGAGGATGTGTGTGCAGAAAATTCACCTGGATCATGTACAAGACAGTCCCAGACTTCTGCTGCCGCCGAGCGGGCAGCAGGCTCCTTCTGCAAGGGGGGCGTCTCTCCTCCTTCAGGTTTGTGTCTGTGATTGTTTATAACCTGTCAGCAGAGCCCAGCGAGGCCTCGCTGGGCTCTGCGGGGGCAGCGGGCAAGGCGGAAATGTTGGTCACTGAGCTCCCTAACATGAGAAAATGGCCTCACAGTGCGTCTAATCACCACTTCCCACAAGGAATTTCACCGTGCGTGCTCATTTGCTTTTTAATCATCCTCTAAATATGCATTTTCACGTTATACCCTAATGGCACCCAGAGAATCATTAGGATCTGTTGGGACCTTAATCCATGGCTTCAGAAGTCTCTAAGTATGTAATTTCGCTCCATGACGCAGGTTCCTAAAAGTCCACAAATAACCATTTGCATGATAAAGTCACAACTCCAGAATCAATTACAGCTTTGGCTGGAGAGAATTTATTTCCTTTTTGAACATTAAAATGTGAAATCGGGAAGTTGCCGCACAAAAGCCTCCCCTTGCCCAGGTGGGAAGAGGGAAGAGATCACAGCGCCCCCTGGCGCCCTGACGGACTGGGCGCCATCGTGGAATCACCAGGCAGGCGGCCCCGGAAGGGCCTCTAGGGTGGCACTCGGTGGGGCTGGCTGTGGGATTTCACTTCTCACAGGGATCATTCGTCTTCTCAACCCCCACCTCCATCTTAACTTCATGCCTCCTAACGGGCATTGGGGGTCCCAGCTGTGACTCTCCAGAGAGCCCCAAGACGTCCAGATATGTGAGGGGGCCCAAGTGACCCAGAAGCCTGATGGGCCGCTGTCTATGGGGTCGCACAGAGTCGGACATGACTGAATCGACTCAGCAGCAGCAGCAGCAGCATTAGTCGCTCAGTCGTGTCTGACTCTTTGCCACCCCGTGGACTGTAGCCCACCAGGCTCCTCTGTCCATGGAATTCTCCAGGCAAGAATCCTGGAGTGGGTTGCCATTTCCTCCTCCAACGGACCTTCCCAACCCAGGGATTGAACCAGGGTCTCCCACCCTGCAGGTAAATTCTTTACCATCTGAGCCATCAGGGAAGCCCACAACAGAGAAGGTACCACTATTAGTCTAAATAGTGGGGCTTCCCTGGTGGTCCAGTCATTAACACTCCACATTTCCACTGCCTGGCACGTGGGTTCAGTTCCTGGTTGGGAAGCTAAGATCCCACATGCTGTGTGGTACAGCTGAAAGGGAAAACAAAAAATGATACTGATAAGCCAACTGATGGTGTCTAATGGTAGTGATTCAGGTCGACTCCCCATGTTGTGGGGATACCATGGGCCCTGGATTTGGAGTTGGGAGCCAGCACTTGATGCCTGCAAGGCTCCGCTCAGCATCTCTGCTAGACCCAAAGAGCCTGGACTCGTCTCACACTTGGCTGGCTCTTAATAACTGCTCCCCGATGCCTCCAGCTACTCCCTGTGTCAGACTCACGTAGCTTGGTTTAGTTCATGATCTAAAGAGGGATATCTCCTCCCTGTCTTCTGTACTCTAATGAAACACAGATGGAATTTTGAACACTACAGTTTACTGAGTGCTTGCTCTGTGTCAGACACGCACTACACCCTGAACACACAGCATCTCCTTTCATGTTCACGATGGCTTGCTGAGACAGGCTCCATCTCAGGGAAGGTAAGAGACGCAGAGCCAACTGGAAGAAGGGTCCCCCAACACCATAGGGCCTCTCTTAGGGGTGAGCAGATTCTTCAGACCCTCTGAACCTTGGTTTTCTTATCTGAAAATTGGGCACAATGATGCTTCTCACTGGTTGCCCTGATGAGGAAATGAGAAAGTGCTGCTGCACCAACCAAGAAGGTGCTGGGCCGTCTTGTTTTGACTTGTCCTTTTGGTCTTGCCTCTAGTGGATTCTTAATGATCTACTCATGAAACATGAAGGCCCTGAAAAGTTTCAGATTCTATCTGAATCTGATTAAACCTCGAGCCACAACTCCGAGTCAGCCATTCTGATTCTGATGCCATGATGACAGTAAAATGAATAAGAGTCTTTTAGAAGCCAGACGCCTGATGGCGATCGTAACTGTCCTCAAGGTGGGAGACTCCTCCCCACTGGAAAGGTGGGGAAGCCGGGGTGTAGAGCTGGTCACTAGCCTGCAGTTCAGCACCAGTGTGGGGAGAGCAGAGGCTCAGGAGCTGGGTCAAGTTGGTGCCCACACCTGGCTCTGTCCTGACCCAGCTGTCACCTGGGACTAGTTTCGCGTCCTCTGAGTACCCACCACTACCTCCTAGTCTTGGATCTGATGATCCAAACACGGTGCCGGCGCCTAGTACCACTGGCTATGTTACTAGCCGTAGTACTACACAGTACAGCTATGGTGTTTCCTGCCCAAGGACACTCCATGGGGAAGGGGTGGAGCCGGGCTCGGGTTTCCTGCCCTGCCCCACTCCAGGGCCCCCTCTGCGACCCCACAGCCTCCTGCCTTGAGCCGCCCCCTCTGCCTGCTCCCTCTCCCTCTGCAGCCATCATAGGCAGGAGGGATGGAGGTCTCTGGAGGGGTCTGACCTGCAGAGGGGGAGGGGGATCCACCCAAGGGGACCTGGGTATTTTGCCTGTGCTCAGAGAGCCTCTGCGTCCCCTACCATGCCTCCAACAGGAGCTTAAACCCTTGCCCCACCATGAACTAGTGGGCCACTGAGAGCAAGCCGCCTTACTCCTCTGTGCCTCAGTTTCCTCCCTGGAAAGCCCTGCAATGGAAGGAGACCTGGATTGATAAGGGCACCTATTTCTAGGGTTGGCACGTGGAGCAAAGGGCTTAATGCATGTAAGACATTGAAAGCTGTGCTCAGCAGGCAGTTAGCACCCCATAAATGCTCAAAGATACCATCATCACTAATAGGAAGAGTCATATCAGAAGCACTGTGTTCTAGTCCCCAAAGTCTAGACTCTCCCCATTCACCATACGGTCTCAGCACCAGCCTGGGAGCCAGCGCACGGCTGCTCCCAGCTGCAGCTCTGCCAGTGACCCGGCACGATCTCGGACAGGCCACGGCTCCTCTCCCGACCTCAGTTCCTGCTGCCATGCAGTGATGAGTGGACAAGATGATTTCCAGGTCTTCTTCCATTTCCGGACTTTGAAATCCCCTCCTTCTAAGGACCACGGCAACCAGCATGCCAGATTCTCTCTCCACCAGCAGGATCTGTGCTGGAGGCATATGGAGATGTAGGGGGGGGATTCACTCACTCATTCAGTCAGCACACTTTTCAGAGAGCCTCCCACCGACAAAGCGGGCTCTCTCTTCTGGAATGACCCAGCCCATAAGGGCGCACCGGCACCTCTTCCTTCCCCAGCTCTGATTGAACCACCCAGCTCCTTTCTAAGAATAATCTTTCTCTCTTCATAATCATGAGTTTCTGTCCCTGGTCTCCCAGGCAGGACTGCCCACTGGACAGTGCACAGGCTTTGTGTCCAGCAAGTCTGAGTGGACGGTCACCCTCCACACCAGGTAGCTCGGGGACACTGGGCCACGTTTCCCAGAGTGAGGGTCATGATTCATTTGTGGGTCATAAACTTAGTGTAGTCGGTTGTGTCTGGCATTAAGATGTAATGAAGGCTCCCCTGGTGGTCCAGTGGTTGTCTCTGCCTTGCAATGTGGGAGACAACGGTTTGATCCCTGGTGGGATCCCTGGGCTTCCCAGGTTGCGCTAGTGGTAAAGAACCTGTCTGCCAACGTAGGAGACGTAAAAGATGCAAATTTTATCCCTGGGTCGGAAAGATCCCCTGGAGGAAGGCATGGCAATCCACTCCAGTATTCTTGCCATGGAGAATTCCATGGTCAGAGGAGGCTGGTGGGCTATAGTCCATAGCATTGCAAAGAGTCAGACACGGCTGAAGCAACCTAACAGATGCGCCGGGAAGATCCCACGTGCCCAGGGCAACAAAGCCAGTGCACCACAACCGTCCAAGAGCCTACAGAAGCCACTGCAATGAGAAGCCCGTACACTGCAGCTAGAGAGTAGCCCCCATTGTCCACAACTAGAGAAAGCCTGCATGCAGCAATGAGGACCCAGTGCAGCCATAAATAAACATTAAAAAAAAAAAAACCATAATGAAAGAGCAGAAAGTGGAATAAAATGGCACAGAAAATAGTGTTGTACAGAGTAGGAGGCGAGTATAGCCGTGAGATGTGAGTTGCATGTATTACCATAGGATGTGTCAGAGAAGTTTGGAAGCCACATACCTAGAGCACATAATTTGACTTCCCAGGCCTCGGTCTCCTCCTCTACCAGGAAGGTATTTTGAGATGAGACTAGCATCAAGCCAGGCAAGGCTGGAGACCCCAGTGAGTTCTTCCCCGGTTGTCTGGAGGCCCCGCCTCTGTCCTGACATGTGAGCTTCAATCTGCGGGGAGCTGAGTCACCAGTCCCACCCCTGCCCCCAAACTCTCTGCCCTCAGGTGATCAACGAATCAGTCACAGGAGAAGAAAATGCATATCCATTCTGCAAACATTTGCAATCCCTGGTTGGTAAGCAAGAAAAATGCATATAATTCCCATGAACATTTATCAAGCACCTGCATCACTCCAGGCCTCGGGCTGGGTGCCGGGGTGCAGTGATGAGTAGACAGGCCACCACCCCAGGGAATTCACAGTCCAGCATGAGAAGCCAATTAAAAAAAAAAACCCACAGACATATGCCCAGGATGCCAGGCTGGGCAACGTGCTGGAGGAAGTGAAAGCAGGGTCAAGGGCAGACAGAGATGCTCTTTCAGATTGGGCGGCCACATTGATGGTCATTCATGCCTGGGCCATAAGCAGGCAGGGTTCAGGGGTAAGTGTGTAATGATGACAGGCTCTTGGCTCTGAAGCGCAGCAGGAAGATGAGATTTACAGCAGAAATAGAGGAGAGTTGTCCAGACACCTGGGTTAAAACTGGGTGGGGTGGGGCGAACTACAGATTAGCAAGGACAAACCTAGGTGTAGCCAGGATTCCCTTTTTGCAACAAGGAACAGCAGAGCTGATTAATGTAAGTGAACAGGAGACGAGTGGGCATCCCAGGGGATGGGGAGAAAATGGGCAAATGGGGCCTAGAGCAGGAAGGCACAAACAGCAGAGCCATCGTGCCCACTGATGGGACGATGAGGGGAGACCTTGAGGAAAGCCAGAAGGCCAGATGGAGTCTACTCTTGCGGCAACATTTATAGCAACATTTGGGGGGCACCTATCACATGCCAGGCCTGTGATGAGAATTTTTCACGTGTTATGTAATTGAATCTTCACAACCCTTGAAGTAGATGTTACAACATTTCATCACATCTAAGGCTCTTTAGATTAGCAAATGGACTGTTAATTTTGGTAGCCCTGAGGAAGAAATGTCGCAGCTATTTAAACTTTGACATGTCATAGATTGTCACAAGCATTCCAATCTCAGAGATGTTAAATAGAGATCTTAGCATTGGGAATGTGGCCTTGTGATCCACAGGAAGTAGGGGCAGTGGGAGGGTTGATACATTGATCCACAGTCATACAACTCATAAGGCCCAAGGGGACTTGAATGCCGGCCAGTCTGGCTCTGGAGCTTGTTTTCTGCCCTGAGAACATCTCCTTCCTGTGAGAGGCCAGGGTCACAGGGGGGTGCTGTGGGGTTTCAAGAGGAGGCATGAAGTGTGGTCCAGGAAGCCCACGGGGCAGATGGGAGAGGAAGAGACCACTGAGAAGGTGGCTGTGAGAACCAGGCGTGCGGTGGTGGAGATACGGCCAGCTCCCAGCAGAGGAGAAGGGAGATGAGGGGAAGAAAGGAGGTGTACTATCGTGATCCAAGGTTTTAATATGATGACCCTTCTCAGCCTGAGGCAGGGTTTTCTATAAAGCAGAAATAATACAAGGGTATAGGTTTCAAAGAATTACATCCAACACTGACAAGAAGGAAGGACAAGAAACAGAGAAAGGAGGAAGAATGAAGGGGAAAAACAGGCGAGGGAGGGACCCAGAGGGTGGCTATATAATAAATGGCAGAGTAGGTGGTTGAGGGGCCTTTAAGAGTCACTTTGGAAGCCCTGAGTCAACAGAACCCTAGAGAGAAGCAGCCTGGGGCTGATGTCAGACTTCTGGACCCTTAGGAGCCATATCATCAAGGCAGGGACGCCCACCCCTGCCAGCTTCCCAGGCACTAACCAGAGTCCCCAGACCCCATGAAGAGACTCTCCTGCACACTCTCCTAAGGGGAGGCTGGAGCAATTAGAACCAACCTCTGTGCCTCTTGCAAACCCAAGACCTCGAGTCATCCTCCGGTTCTGCCCAGGTGTCTACTTAACCTTCTACCGCCCCCATTTCCTGTGGGTAAGGATGCCACATTTCAACAACCCTCAGATGTTTCTTAACATTTCTGAAACTGGAATGCGTCTTAGTCAATGCCATGTCAAAGTTTAATCGGCAGTGGCGTGACTTTCTTAGTCATACAAAAAATAACAGTCCATCTTCTAATTGAAGAAGTCTTAGGTTCCATGCCATATTGTATCCCCTTCTATATCCTGGACACACCCTAGTGGCAGAGACGATCTACACCCCCGGGGCCAGGTCCCCAACCCTGGTTCTGGCCCTACTTCAGCCCTGTTGGAGTCTCCCCCTCAGTGCATTGAAAATGCACAGAACAGACCCTGGATCCCTCCTGAGACCTCACCAGGCCCCAAAGCTTCCTGGACCCACTATCTGAGCCACTCTGGGATAAGAAAGGTCCCCCTGGAGGACACCAGGACCCCACCCTTTACACCAAGCCTCTAAGGAGAGACAATCCCTGCAGGTTTCTGCCCAGGAAAAAAATTAACTACAGTCAGTATCCCCGAGTTGTGGAACAACAGTAAGCCAGGGAGAGGAGAGAGCAATGAAGACAGAGTGCCCTGGGCTAAATGGGGTCAGGGATCACAAGATCCAGTCTGCTGTCTCCCAGCTTAGCCAGGAGGAGAGCTGGCTTCTCTGTTTATAAAAATGCAGATAATGCTCATAACAGCGGTTCGTTCAGCAAGTCTGTAGTGACAGAGACTTACCAGCTGCTGGATCGAGAGGTGAGGCCCAGAACAGTTACCCCTGAGAAGCCAGGGAGCTGGGGCAATTATTTGTTTGCAAGCCTGAGTCTTGTATGAATATAACAATTGTGCATTGAGGTGATCAAGGCAGAACAGCTGAGGAAGTGCTTACTATATCCTGTCTCTTAACAAATATTTTTGAGCATCTACTCCGCACTAGGCCTTGTGAATGGAGAACAACATGGATGGTGGTCCCTGCCCTCCTGGAGCCAACATTCAGGAGATGAGAGATGGATCACAAACAATACACAAAACAAATAAGGTAACAATACAGATAAGAGTCAAGGAGGGGGAGGGGAAGAGTTCACTCTGGGGTCATGGGTTGTGATTTTAAGAACGGTCAGGAAGGCCTCCTTAGATGGTGACATGATCAAGGAAAATGCCCCCAAAGTGATGGCTGGACTGAGTCTTGAGACATGAACAGGATCTCACTAAGCCAAAGGGGGTTAGAGGGAAGACCCTCCTGACACATGGAGCAGTATGTGCAAAGGTCCAGGGGTCAGCAAGCTCTGGGTCACCCCAAGGAGCTACAAAGAATAGGGGGCCCAGCAAGAAAAGATATGAGAGAAGTAGCTAGCTCATGAGGGTCCAGTTAAACCAGGCTAAAATTATCTGAGCATTGCCCAACATGCTTGGGGAAACGTGAGGATCTGAAGCGGAGAAGTGATGAAGTCCTGTGTTCTGTTTTTAATAGGATTTGATGCAAACGGGGTATGAAAAGCTCTGGAAAAATGCCAAATGGCATTCCCAGAGAGTGTTCCACACGGTACTTACCCAAGCCCTAAGAACTCTGCATGAAACAAAGGTTTTCATGATCTATAGAGTTTGGGCAAACAAACAAAATATATGTGTTTACATTTGTGTATGCGTGCATGCATGTCAAGTCACTCCAGTTATGTCCAACCCACAGACTGTAGCCCGCCAGGCTATTCTGTCCTTGGGATTCTCCAGGTAAGAATATTGGTATGGGTTGCCATTTCCTACTCCAGGGGATCTTCCTGACCCACGGATCAAACCTGGGTCTCTCCTGTCTCCTGCATTGGCAGGTGGGTTCTTTACCACTAGCACCACCTGGGAAGCCCATATTTATGTATACCACATTCCTTTTTTTGGAAAAACACAACGCTGATTTGCATTGTAAAGGATCTGAGGATGTCTGCAATAAAGACACTTTCAACCTTTTCAGTTCTAGTGTGGTCAGACTAACCTGACCACACAGCTCTTTTTCATTTCTCTCTCCCCACACCCTCACACTTCTGAACCCTCCTGGAGAAAGAGCAGATCGAAGGACATGATACCAAGCAGTTCCCATTTCCTGTAGTGTGTGTGCTCTTCATGCAATCCACCTCCATCCCTCCCCGGCTCAAGACCCCGTTTCTAGAACTCCTCAATGGCAGCCCCACCCGGACGGCCATCTGGGCAGCCTCCAACCCAGTCAGCCTGCAGCAGGTGAGCCCAGCAGTCACTGGTCACTCTCCACAGAGATAGCATAATCCAAAACAGCAGATAATCCAAAAGCCATTTATTTTTGGCATGCTTAAGTGAGTTTATTTTTACTTCATCCTTACCTTCCTGATTTGGCCTCACTCAGACACATGCTAAAAAGAGCCTGCTTTTTTGGAACACATGCTGAGAGAAGGGAGGAAGAGGGCCCAGGGAGATGCTTGGGGAAGCCGCTGGGGAATTTCATCCACACTGTGGCTCGTGTCTGCTTCCTCACTCTCCTGTTGAAAAACCCTCCTGACTGGAAACTGTGTGCTGATCTGGTGCTGAAACTGTGCTCCAATCAGCAGTGACAGGAAAGAAAAAAAAAAGAGTGGAACATGTGGTTCAGAGAGATCTGTTGCAAAAAGCACAAACGAGCTAGGGGTAGGGTTGAGGGAGTTTCACTCATTGAGATCCGAAGCTCTCTGAAGCGTGCCCTTTCCATGACAGTGCCCAACTCCCAGCTGCCAGCACCTGCATCTTTCTCCCTGAGGGCTTCTCTTGTCTTAAAGCCACTCTGTCTGCCCACATGGTAGGTCAAAAGTGCCAGGAAATTAGCACCTGCCCCATCCCCAATGCAAGAGGTCCTCAATCAATGTTTGCTGGAGAAGAGTATAAATACCCCAGCTCACTGGCCACACAGGAGGTGCAATTCTGAGGCTAGTGTGTTTGCTGGATTGCTACATTCCCCAGTAGGATTAAGCTGGAGCTGGCACTGGGGTAACTGACTTGAAAACCCACCCCTTCTGGGCTGCATACCCTGCTCTGTCTTGCCATCCTCCATTCACACCACCCATCAGTGTTTCTTGAGCCAAGCTACAAAATAAACTGCTTACACTCAGATCTTGTCTCAGGGTTGACGTCTAGGGAACACACACTAAAAAATCCAGCTCTTCCTGGCTGGGGGAGCTGGACACAGCCTGGTGTGAGTCTGGTTTTCCCTGGCATTGGAGAAGGCGCATGACCTGGCTCCATGCACTTCTTCAGAAGGTTCTGCGGTTGCCTATGGATGCTGCATATTCCTGAGCCCTTGTTAGTATCTCCGACCTGGGGAGTTCATCTTTCAGTATCATATCTTTTGGCCTTTTCATACTGTTCATGGAGTGCTCAAGGCAAGAATACTGAAGTGGTTTGCCATTGCCTTCTCCGGTGGGCTACATTTTGGCAGAACTCTCTACCATGACCCGTCCATCTTGGGTGGTCCTACATGGCATGGCTCATAGTTTTATTGAGTTAGAAAGGCTGTGACCCATGTGATCAGTTTGATTAGTTTTCTGTGTTTGTGGTTTTCCAAGTCGGTAGGTGCCCAATATGCTACTGAAGACGAGTGGAGAAATAACACCAGAAAGAATGAAGAAACAGAGCCAAAGAGAAAACACTGCCCAATTGTGGATGTGACTGGTGATGGAAGTAAAGTCCAATGCTGTAAACAGCAATATTGCATAGGAAACTGGAATGTTAGGTCTGTGAATTAAGGTAAACTAGAAGTGGTGGCTTCTAGTTTTCACTTTTCACTTTCATGCATTGGAGAAGGAAATGGCAACCCACTCCAGTGTTCTTGCCTGGAGAGTCCCAGGGACGGGGGAGCCTGGTGGACTGCCGTCTATGGAATCACACAGAGTCAGACATGACTGAAGTGACTTAGCAGCAGCAGCAGAAGTGGTCAAACAGGAGATGGCAAGAGTGAACATCGACATTTTAGGAATCAGTGAACTAAAATGAACTGGAATGGGCAAATTTAACTCAGATGACCATTATATCTACTATTGTAGGCAAGAATCCTTTAGAAGAAATGGAGTAGCCCTCATAGTCAACAAGAGTCTGAAATGCAGTTCTTGGGTGCAATCTAAAAAACGACAGAATCATCTCTGTTCATTTCCAAGGCAAACCATTCAATATCACAGTAATCCAAGTCTATGCCCCAACCACTAATGCCGAAGAATCTGAAGTTGAATGTTTCTATGAAGACCTATAAGACCTTCTAGAACTAACACCCAAAAGAGATGTCCTTTTCATCATAGGGGACTGGAATGCAAAAGTAGGAAGTCAAGAAAACCTGGAGTAATGGGCAAATTTGGCCTTGGAGTACAAAATGAAGCAGGGCAAAGGCTAACAGAGTTTTGCCAAGAGAACACACCAGTCATAGCAAACATCCTCTTCCAACAACACAAGAGAAGACTCTACACATGGACATCACCAGATGGTCAATACCAAAGTCAGATTGATTATATTCTTTGCAGCCAAAGAGGGAGAAGCTCTATAGAGTCAGCAAAAAACAAGACCAGGAGCTGACTGTGGCTCAGATCATGAACTCCTTATTGCCAAATTCAGATTTAAATCGAAGAAAGTAGGGAGAAACACCAGACCATTCAGGTATGACCTAAATCAAATCCCTTATGATTATACAGTGGAAGTGACAAATAGATTCAAGGAATTAGATCCGATAGGCAGAATGCCTGAAGACCTATGGACAGAGGTTTGTGACATTGTACAGGAGGCAGGGATCAAGACCATCCCCAAGAAACAGAAATGCAAAAGGGCAAAATGGTTGTCTGAGGAGGCCTTACAAATAGCTGAGAAAAGAAGAGAAGTGAAAAGCAAAGGATAAAAGGAAAGATATACCCATATGAATGCAGAGTTCCAAAGAATAGCAAGGAGAGAAAAGAAAGCCTTCCTCAGTGATCAATGCAAAGAGATAGTGGAAAACAATAGAATGGGAAAGACTAGAGGTCTCAAGAAAATTAGTGATAACAAGGGAACATTTCATGCAAAGATGGGCACAAAAAAGGACAGAAAAGGTATGGACCTAACAGAAGCAGAAGATATTAAGAAGAGGTGGCAAGAATACACAGAAGAACTATACAAAAAAGATCATCATGGCCCAGATAATCATGACGGTGTGATCACTCACACTCACCTAGAGCCATCCTGGAATATGAAGTCAAGTGGGCCTTAGGAAGCATCACTACCAATAAAGATAGTAGAGGTGATGGAATTCCAGTTGAGCTATTTCAAATCCTAAAAGATGATGCTGTAAAAGTGCTGCACTCAATAGGCCAGCAAGTTTGGAAAACTTCAGCAGTGGCCACAGGACAGGAAAAGGTCAGTTTTCATTCCCATCCCAAAGAAAGGCAATGCCAAAGAATGCTCAAACTACAGCACAATTGCACTGATCTCACATGCTAGCAAAGTAATGCTCAAAATTCTCCAAGCCAGGCTTTAACAATACATGAACCGTGAACTTCCAGATGCTCAAGCTGGATTTAGAAGAGGCAGAGGAATCAGAGATCAAATTGCCAACATCTGTTGGATGATCGAAAAAGTAAGAGAGTTTCAGAAAAAACATCTACTTCTGCTTTATTGACTATGCCAAAGACTTTGACTGTGTGGATCACAACAAACTGTGGAAAATTATTAAAGAGCTGGGAATACCAGACCATGTGACCCACCTCCTGACAAATCTGTATGCAGGTCAAGAAGCAACAGTTAGAACTGGACATGGAACAAAAAAATGGTTCCAAATAGAGAAAGTAGTACATCAAGGTTGTATATTGTCACCCTACTTATTTAACTTATAAAAAGTACATCATGCAAAATGCTGGGCAGGATGAAACACAAGCTGCAATCAAAATTGCTGAGAGAAATATCAATAACCTCAAACATGCAGATGACACCACTCTAATGGCAGAAAGTGAAGAACTGAAGAGCCTCTTGATGAAAGTGAAAGAGGAGAGTGAAAAAGTTGGCTTAAAGCTCAACATTCAGAAAACTACGATCATGGCATCTGATCCAATCACTTCACAGCAAATAGATAGGGAAACAATGGAAACAGTGACAGACTTTATTTTCTTGGGCTCCAAAGTCACTGCTGATGATGACTGCAACCATGAAATTAAAAGACACCTGCTCCTTGGAAGAAAAGCTATGACCAACCTAGATAGCACATTAAAAAGAAGAGACATTACTTTGCCAACAAAGGTCCATCTAGTCAAGCTATGGTTTTTTCCAGTAGTCATGTATGGATGTGAAAGTTGGACTATAAAAAAAGCAGAGCACTGAAGAATTGATGTTTTTGAACTGTGGTGTTGGAGAAGACTCTTAGACTGCAAGGAGATCAAACCAGTCCATCCTAAAGGAAATCAGTCCTGAATATTCATTGGAAGGACTGATGTTGAAGTTAAACTCCAATACTTTGGCCACCTGATGTGAAGAACTGACTCACTGGAAAAGACCCTGATGCAGGGAAAGATTGAAGGCAGGAAGAGAAGGGGATGACAGAGGATGAGATGGTTGGATGGCATCACTGACTCAATAGACATGAGTTTGAGCAGGCTCCAGGAGTCGGTGATGGACAGGGCAGCCAGGAGTGGTGCGGTCCATGAGGCTGCAACGAGTCAGACATGAGTGAGCAATTGAACTGAACTGTTAGTATTTCCAAAAGCATTTCTACCGAGTTAGGCCTGGGAAGGTCATCAAGAAGGCTTCCCAGGGACCAAAATATTCACAAAGAAACAGGAACAAGGACGCTTGTTCAAAGAAGGATGCAGCCTTGTCTCATCTGGGGGCAGCAGAGGAAGCTGTCACACACTGTGGGATGGCAGGAAGAGGTCACCTGATGTGATTTGTAGGAATCACTGGGCGGTCACCTGTTTTCCTAATTAGAAAGTTACCACCCACGGGCTTCTCCCCTAGCGTCAGTGCACCATCTTGCAGACACGTGGTGGTGCAGGCCTCCCCACCTTTCACCACAGTTGTCTCTCACACACACCCCACGCTGGTCGTGGACTGCTCCCACTCAAGTCTCCAGGCTCCTGAAAGATTAAGGGGCGGCCAGGAGAGAAACAGTCACCCGCAAGGGGCCTGGATGGATAAGTCCCCAGTCTGAGCCTAGGGAAGATACCTCCGTCTGTCTGGATCTCCTCTCTGAGGAAAGGGCAGGGAAGGAGCCCTTCCACCCTCATCTGTGATGGGTTCCTTCCACCACTTTTTTTTGTAATTGAGCAGCCACTATGCACCAAGCCCTCTTCTGGGCGCCCAGGATGTATACTACGAATAAGCCTGCTTATAAAAAAAAACAGTGCCTTTTTGCACAGGGTTTATATTCTAGCTCTTGCTGGGATGCAACTGCCCTGCCAGTGACAAAAAGATCTGGTCTCCCAGGTGTTCTGATAAGAGAACTGGCCCCCTTCCTCTTGGCCGCCTTCCTCCACACCCCCAGGATCAGGCGCAAGGTCCCAATCTAAACTTACTGGGTTGAATTGACAGGTTGTCTCCACCACCTCGTAGCAGGTCAGTGCTACCTGTGACACAGGGGGATTGAAGGCTTGGTTCTCAGGAGGAGGACCTGAGCCCTTCAAGACACAGAAAGCTCACAATGAGGAGGCCAGTGCCCCCTACAGGATACACCTTCCCACTGACCCCAATCTCAGATTCTTAAGACAAAATGCACGCTGCACCACATGAGTTTCAATCAGGGCAGAGCGTCAGGCCCTGGTCTCTGCTACAGACCCTGGACAAGGGCAGAGAAAGGTCTTAAACTCCCTTCACCCGCAGAGCCAGCTCTCGCGTGGATCTCCTTGCTTGTCTTGGGCTCCGTCATCCCAGCTAGGATCTCCCACCAAGGATGCTCCCCACCACCTGTGCAGAGGCACTTGAAAGAAGGAGGCTCATTTCAGTATCACTCTGTGCAAAGCCTGATTAGGGGTGTCAGTGAGTGACCTCCCCTCACACACACACACACACCCAGCAGCAGTACTCACACGATGGCACAGCATCATGGGGCTGGGGAGAATGGTTTATGCGATTAGCTGCACTTGGGGATTATCTCTGCTCCATTAGTGCAGATAATTGGGCGTTGACAACAGAAATTGCATCACTCAAGTGCTAAGAGGAGAGCGAGGGTGGATCAGGCTGGTCTTCCCCCACCTCCCACCCTCTCTGTGCCAACCCCTTATCTCCCAGCTGACCTCTCTCCAAGTACAAGTGGGTGGTGAAGTACATGGAGCCCAGCTTGGGCATCAGGCAACCTGGTTTCTAGTCCCAACCCTGTTCCTAATCCACTGTGTGATCTTGGGTGAATTCCCACCCTCTCTGAGCCTGTTATTTCACTGGTCAAGCAACAGGATCTGGACTCGAGGGCAATAGGCACAGCTGTGAACATTTAGTGTGTGCTGTGAACTCAGTCTTGTGCTAAGCAGTTTCATGCAGCATCTTATTTGATCCTGTGCTGATTTTATTCTGTCCCCTGCTCTCTCTTCAATGCTTGGCACATGGCTGATGACCAATAAATACTGGTTTGTTTGATAAGTGCTTCCAACTCCTCTATGAAGCCAGAATTATTTTAATCCCACTTTTCAGTGGGAGAAACTGATGCACAGCAAATTAAATGCAAATCGCTAAGGTCATTTCCTGTCCTGCTGCACTCAGATGATCTACCGACTACAGATGTCAAACAGGGGCAGGGACTTGGTCCAATACACCCCGAGTCCTGGGTAGGGCAAGTGCTCAGTAGACGAGAGGCTCGATGACAGGCAGTGGGCATCATTTTCTGTCATCTTTCCCTGATAACTCCACAGTACTAACAGCATCTGACACACAGTAGGTGCTCAGTAAACATGCACTGAGTACATGACGAATGAATTTTTTAAATTCTCATAACAACCCCGTGAAAAATAAGGAAACTGAGGTTCAGACAGGTGAAATGAATTGTCTATATTGATAAGCAGGGAGTCAGAGATTCAAACAGTGTTGGGGGGGCCCAACCCCCCATATTCATATTCTTTGCTTCGAAATGCTTACCACAAAGGGACACATGTACTGCCCCACTCTTGACTTTAATCTATTTGACTTGCTTTGGCCAGTAGAGCAGGGTGACATGATACTGCGCCAGTTCCAAGCTGAGGCTTCACGACACCTTCCAGTTCCTCTGGCTCTCTTGTGCGTCTGCCACTGCCACGCTGATATGCCTGGGCTAGCCTGCGGTCCCAGGAAATGAATGAGAGATGCGAGACCAGAGCTGCTCTTGCCCAGCTTAACATTGCTGCTTTCAGCCCCTGGCTTTGAGTGTGGCTTGTTACTCAGCAGCAGCTGACAGATACAACAGGTCTGCTTTCATTTCAGGTAGGAAAAGTGACACAGAAAAGCTGTCCTAATAACACACAGGAGGTGCAGGTAAGTCTAGGGCAGGCAGAAAGGGTAGAGGAGGAGACATTTGAACTGAGGCTAGACAATGAGTAAGGTCCGCCACTCATTCGACAAACACCAAATGAGCACATACTATGTGCCAAGCACCGGTCTAGGCACTGGAGTTTTTCAGATAAGAAGGGACAGGGAAGGGCATTCCAGGCAGAGGGAATGGCATACATGAAGGTATGGTGGTCCGGGGAACAACATGGTGTGTCTGGGCATGTGGGAGACAAGGCTGCAAAGGCAGGCGGGCCAGGTGGATGAGGTGGGTCTCATGCTGAGGTGACAGAGACCTCTTGAAGGATGTTAAGTAGTGTGACGATGAGACCTGGCTCTAATTTTAGACAGAACCCTCTGGCAGCCATGAGAACTGCTGAGCAGAAGGCAGGAGGGCCAGCCAAGAGAGAAGCTGCAGCATTTCTGACTCACAGCAGTGATGGAGGGGGTGGACGATGGGCAGCTTTTGGATATGGACTGAAAGGGAGGGGCAGGATGGAGGAGCCAAGGATGAGGCCCTGGTCTCCAGCTTGGGCAACTGGGCTGGGGGGCTGGGGGAAAATGGGAGGAGGGTCAGTTCTGGGGATGGGGGTGAGGGGGAAGGAGACTCGGCTGGGGTGAGCTGCCATTGCAGGAGGCGGGAGAGGGGGTGCCCTTCCTTGCAGCCTTGGGTCCTACCCCACCACTAGGTCATCTGTCCGACCCAATCAGAGGCGGCTTGGACTTTCTGTCTTCCCCTGGCCCCCAATCAAAAAGGTCCCTCGAATGGCCATGCAGTCCACACATCCTGAGGACAGGCAGCTGGCTCCGTGCTGACATGGAGTGTCCAGACAGTGCCTGTCTGGAGAGGGGCCTTTGGAGGCAGGGGTGGGGATAGAGGGGCAGGCAACCACTGCACCCGAGCCCCGGTCCCTTCTGCCGGACCCCAGCTTGGAAACAATAGCAACCTGGACAGGGAGAAGCAATGAGAAAGCCAGAGAGGAGTGGAGGGAGGCAGGAGCAGACAGACCCGCTGAGGCCTTCAAAGATGCGGGGCTGCTGTCTCCCCAGCTGTCCAGCTGGAGAGAGACAGAACTTGGGGCACAGAGAACCCTGGAGCCAGAGGGAAAGGAGAGAAGGGGAGGCAGGCAAGTGCAAGGAGCGAGTGTGTGGAGGGGAGGGAGACGAGAGGAGGACGGGAGGGAGCACTCTGATGAGAAGGGCTGTGATTCTCACTTCTGTTCTGCCAGCAGCTGAGATCTTGGTGCACCCTGAGAGGATGGAGGGTGGGGTGGGAGAGGCTTAGAATGGTCTGGATGGAAGACACCACTAAGAAACCCTCTTTCTGGGGCGCCGGGACCCCCAACCAGGATCTCAGAGCCCAAAGCACCTGGGAGCAGAGGCAGGGGCACCAGAGCAAGGGGGCTTCTCTGACAATTTGAAACAAAATGGGCACAGTGTTCTAATACTAACAGCCTGTTATTAAAATCAAGTGCTATTTTACAAAATGCATTTGCCAGGGAATGGCTAATTACAGGCAAGGCGCGTTTCTGTGTGTTGGTGCCGATTAATCCTGAGCAGTTTAAGCAGTCAAATTTTATACATATAATTATCACTCAAGATTCGCAAAACAGCAACAAGATGCTCTAGGGCTCTGCCCTTGAGGGACTGTGGCTGAGGGCTGTCTTGGGGGTGTGGAGGGAGGTGGGCAGGGAGCTTCTTTGTGCTGAATCACACCTTGAGCCACCTCTTTCTATCCATCTCTTACTTCCCCCATGGGAAGGAACAAAGCCAGCGATAAGGAGGGGAGGGACCGCTTGGGCTGGGGAACAGCTCCCAGAAGGGCTGCTAGCAAAGTTCCACCACCGTGAGATGGTGCTCGATGTGGGGTTTGAGACAAGGTGAGTTTCACAGCCCAGGTTTTCATGTGTGAGATGGGCGGCCTGGGGAGTGAGTCAGGGAGGGAAGCCACACCTCCAAGGCCGGAAGTAAGGGAGAGAGTCTTTATATGGGGTCCTAGGTGCTGCTCAGCCAATGGAGGGGCAGGAAAATCACACAGCCTCTGGGGTGGATGGGTCCTCATGGCAAAGCAAGAGGTAGGAGGTGGTGGCTGCCGCCAGCTGCAAGTCATGCTGGGAGATCCTGGGGGAGAGTGGCAGGGAGCTAGGGCAGGCCTGCCCAGTGCAGGGAGAAATGAGGAAAACCTAACCCGCAACCAAGGTCTGACTGCCCACTCTGGGAGGAGGGGTGCACCCAGGTACAAGTCAGGCTGAGTCTAGGGGCGCCCACAAGCGTGGAGTCATGGGGCATGTGGGCCACAGCCAAGGGAACGCGGAGCTCAGAGATGATGTGATGGAGCCGGAAAGCTGACAGTCCAGCCTGTTTTGCTGGGAGAGAAGACCCAGGGCAGAGCCCACCACCCAAAGCACCTGTAACCTTGCCCCAAAACTCACAAGAAGCTGGAGAAGCGACGTGTGGGGAGAAGGGAGGGTGAAACAGAGAGTTTTCTGGCTAAAGCTACTGGTAACCCACTTCACTGCTGGTACTGGAGTGGAACCCAAGCAAGCAAGGTCAGCAAGGGGACCATGCAAAGGTCATTGTCTACCTGCATGGGAATTCCTGGGCCCCTGGCCTTCACTGCTTCAGAGCTCCTGGGGGCGGGGCCCTGGAATCCTGCGAGCACTACAGTTTGCAAACCATTGGCTTGGAAAGGCAGCAGCATCTCCATGTGTACCCAGAGTGTTTAAAGGAAAACAAGAGTAGAGGACCAACGCCTCTGATGCTTTAGCTGCTTCCTGTTGGTTGGCTTCTCTGCTCTGTGTGATGGGCTAGGAGCTGGGCTGAGTGTCAGGGTAGGGGTGCCACGGGATGTGTGCAAGGTGGGTGAGGGCCCAGGACTGGATTAATGAAGCTACTGTCCCAGCGACGTTAGAGAGACCAAGAGCATCAAAGTCTCCACAGGTGTGAGCTTTTACACGCCTGTTACCATTTTTGTTACAGTGGCTCAGAGGCTCAAGGGACTGTTTGAAGGCCAGAGTGACAAACGGGATAATACCTAAGTGCCTGGCACGCAGTAGGCGCTCAATATATGCTCAGTATTGGTGAATTTGAACCCCTCCTTTTCCTCCCTCTAAACGTCCACTGAGGACTCCAGTTCCACCCCTTTGGACAGCTGCTTGATGGCATCACCACTGAACTCACCAGGAGTGGGTTTTACAAGCTCAGCCCCACTGCTCAGCGGAGAAAGTTAATTACACTGAGTCATTAAACCAAAGCACTCCCATTGCTTTTAGTGCTGAAGCAGCTTCAGGTGCTTTATCACCAAAAGCTCTTGTAAGTTGGCATAACTGGACCTTATTTTACCAGAGACCCTGTGAATAATAGTTCAGCCCACTGGGCACCTACTGTGTGCTGTTCAGGACCAGGTGCTGGCATGCATGGCCGTGAGAGCTAAGCTTGGTGTCAGCCCTGTTCCCCCATGCACACAGGATACTGGCTGGAGAGGCCACGTGAGACACCTGGGATCTCAGGCAGTCAGTGACAAGAGGGTCAGCCACCTCCCTCTGCCCTGAACCGCATTCTGGACCCTACATCATGCACACACACCTGCAGACCTCCTCTCCCTTCTGTTGTGAAGTAGGTGGAACTTGGCCTCTGGTATTTCCCCTTCTTGTACCTTCTCCATCCTTCTTGGGGCCTGGCTCACCCAGGCAGGAGACCAAGGTTCTCCTGCTTCATTGCCTATTCCCATCCCAGCCAGCCTTTAGACAGTGTCTTTTTCTTGCGTCAAATGAAAAGCGCTTTCTGTCGTTAAAGAAATTTGAGGAATCAGAGGGATGGTGGAGGAGATATTCCCAGGGCCGAGGAGCCATCCGGTACCCTGAACTCAGGCTGTGACAGAGACTTGTGGACAAATACATCCTAAGAGTAGCAGATCCAATTTGTCTTCATCCTGAACCTTCACGCCTAAGCCCTGCTCCAGGAAGTGGGACTCGGGGTTCAGTGGTTCCAGAAGCTCTAGACTCTGGAGAAATAGGTTCTTTCCTATTAGAAAGAACCAGTGTGGCATCACAGATAAAGCACTGCTCTTGGGGTGGGGAGAACTGGGGTCTAGTCCTGGTATTACATTCACCTGGCTGTGTGACCTTAGGAAAAGTCACTTCCCTTCTCTAGACTTCAGTTCATTATCTATAAAATACAGGGCTGGTAGAGATGGACTTCAAGGTATCCTCCAGTTCTGTAAATGTATGGACACTAAGGAGGGGAAAGCGGGTGGGATGAATTGGGAAATTGGGATTGACGTGCATACACTACAATGTATAACACAGATAACTAATGAGAACCCACTGCATAGCACAGGGAACTCTGTTCAGTGCTCTGTGGTCACCTAAATGGGAAGGAAATCCAAAAGGAGCAGATATATGTATACCTGGACTTTCCAGTGGTAAAGAAACTGCCTGTCAATGCAGGAAATATAAGAGACACAAGTTCGATCCCTGGGTTGGGAGATCTCCTGGAGAAGGAAATGACAACCCACCCCAGTATTCTTGCCTGGAAAAGTCCATGAACAGAGGAGCCTGGTGGGCTACAGTCCACAGGGTCGCAAAGAGTCAGACATGACTGAAACAATTTAACACAGCACATATGTATACATAGAGCTGATTCACTTCATCATACAGCAAAACTAACACGACGTTGTAAAGCAACTATGCTATGCTATGCTAAGTCACTTCAGTCGTGTCTGACTCTGTGTGACCCCATAGATGGCAGCCCCTCAGGCTCCGCCGTCCCTGGGATTCTCCAGGCAAGAACACTGGAGTGGGTTGCCATTTCCTTCTCCAATGCATGAAAGTGAAAAGTGAAAGTGAAATCGCTCAGTCGTGTCCGACTCTTCACGACCCCATGGACTGCAGCCTACCGGGCTCCTCCATCCATGGGATTTTCCAGGCAAGAGTACTGGAGTGGGGTGCCATTGCTTTCTCCAAAAATACTGCAATTGAAAAAAAAAAAAAAAAAAGGATGTCCTGCCGTTCTGGTCACTGGACTCTGACTCTGTGACAAGACAGTGGCCTCCACTCAACTCCACTGACCCCAGTGGGGCAGGCGGGTGACCGAGGACAGGGAGCTGAAGACAGGAGCAGTCCCCAAGCCACTGGTGCCCACCTGCCTGGAGCCGAGCTGCCTTGCCAGTCTCAGAAATCACGCAGCGCCTGAACGGCCCTGCTGCAGGCTGGTGCCACAAGGCAAATTACAGCCTCTCGAGGGTGCCTGTGACAAATGACGACTAAATGGTTTGCTTTCCGTATGCAAATGAAGCCGCCAATTTACATTCATTTGCACCTGATGGGTGTCTGAAATGGATGAATTTGATTTGTGCTTGATCTGTAAGTGTCTAATTTATTAATCAATAAAACGTCATGTACAGGCACAAGGATTCCCCAGTTCCAGCCGGCCTCCATATATATGTAAATAATGCAATCTCTCAATCTACTTGTTATGTAAATGTTAATATAAAACTGACAGAAATATGCATCTGCAGAACTTTATGAGCTGAGGGAATTGAGATTTACACCAGCTCCTACCCACCCTCTGCCCCATGGCTCTTCCTCTTGCCACACCTTCCTCTCACTTTTCCCTTATGCCAGCTCACCCCTCTCACCTCCTCCAGGAAGCCCACCCATTCCTCTGGCCTTCCAGCACTGCCAGGCCTCCACCAGGGGCTGCCACTGTTACCTCCTACACAATCTTGTCCTGGAACTCTGCCCCCAAGACCCCACCTTACATGATCTACCCACCCACATCTCTCTACTCTCTCCATCTCTGTGTATTAAAATCTACCCTCTCAGGAACCAGCTAAAAGTCACCACCTTTTGCCAAAGTGGACACTGAGCATGCGGGCAGGAACCTATTCTGGGAAGAGGAAGGGATCAAAAGTCCCAGTCTCCAAGATGCTCCTGGTTTCATTCCATCCTCTGTTTGCTGGGCGCTGCTCTGGGCACGGCTTGCGGAGCATCCTCTGCAAGGGGGGGGGGGGGGGCTGCTGTTGTCTCCTGTCTAGTTGATGAAAACGATGCTTCTTCAGAGAGCTTACCTACTAGACAGGCGCAAATGGGCAGGATTGATTCCAGGCAGCACCATCAAGAGTCAGTCTCAAAACCAAATTATGGCCTTTTCCCAGTGAGCAGAAAAGGTCATTCCAAGCCGTGGAAGCCAAATTAAACTTCTTTTATAGTTTTCTTTGAAGGGGCCGCAAAACAAACCTTAGCAAGGCCGGAAAATGATACCTTTCTCCAGCCTGTCCCACCAGGAAGGCGTCATGCCTGGATCGCACGACCATCCGTCTTTAGCACATCAGTTCTTCACATTGCCTGGAAGGTCTCTCTCCATTTATTTCCCCCCCTCCCCCGCCTGTTACTGTGAGGGCAAGGCCAGCTGTTCCTGTCCCATTGGTGCCCCCAGGGCACCTGGCACTCCAAAGACAAATGTGTGGAGCCATTGGAGGGGCCAACAGAACCCCCCACCATTCACCTGCTTCCTGCCCCTCTCCTCTCTGCACATTCACCACCTCCTTAACCCCAAGGATCTTCCTGGTGGCTCAGATGGTAAAGTTTCTGCCTGCAATGTGGGAGACGCGGGTTCGATTCCTGGGTCAGGAAGATCCCCTGGAGAAGGAAATGGCAATCCACTCCAGCACTCTTGCCTGGAAAATACCATGGATGGAGGAGTGTGATAGGCTACAGTCCATGGGGTCGCAAAGAGTCGGACACGACTGAGCGACGTCACTAACCCCAAGCTTTAGGAAATCACGCTCAGCCCACACTTTATAGATAGAGTCTACAAAATTTGATAGAGAGGGACAAGAAAGAGTGAACGTCCACTGACATTTAATCTGCACGGGGGACTTGGCAGATTGAGACCCAGGAGGTGAAGCAGCGCTCACAGCATCACACACCCAGGTGAGGGCACAGCCAGGCTCAAAGCCAGGTCTGTACACAGTCAGGTCCATCCTTAGGCAGGGTTCGTCAAGGTCTAAGCTGGATGACCTGAAAAGAGCTGAGAAGGACACCCCTATATATCTTCCCAGTCCATTATCCTCACTGACTCTTATCCTACTATTACAGATTCAGGGGCTCTTCTCTCATAGGAGGGCTCCCCAGGTGGCTCAATGGTAAAGAATCCACCTGCCAATGCAGGAGATGCAGGAGATATGGGTTTGATCCCTGGGTCGGGAAGATCCCCTGGAGTAGGAAATGACAAGCGGCTCCAGTATTCTTGCCTGGAGACTCCCATGGACAGAGGAGCCTGGCGGACTACAGTTCACGGGGTCACAAATAGTTGGACATGACTGAACACATACTTCCTATAGGAATCACCTTTGAGAGCCTGCGGATCCTCACTACAGGAACCAAAGGCAAGAATCCAGACCAAGTGGTCTGTGGCTCTGCCAGATCCCTTCCTCCTCAAGGTCAGCATTAAGTGATATGTTCCTGGTGAGAAGGGGCTGCAGAAAGGGAGGGCAGGGTTTTGATGAAGCCCATTATATCTCCATCAAGAGGAAAAGACAAACGCTTTGTATTAAAAGGGGCCACTGAGGGCAGAAACTGGGGTTTGCAAGCGGAAGTTCATTCCTAGCTGCACCAGCCATGGTGGTGGAGGGAAGTGGCCCTGAACGTGGGACCAGTTACGGCTCACATGCGGCACTTCTAGAAATTCCTCTGGGAGACAGGTGTTTCACTCGCCCTTAGAAGTGAAATGGAAATGGACCTTCTCTGCACTGGAGAGCAGTTCTCCAGAAACTTTTAAAAAGGAAAAGCCTAGAGCTGCAGTCAGATTAAGCCTCAACTTCTGGTCTCCTATCCAACAGTGCAATATACCAGGACAGCCCACTGCACGAAGATGAAAGGATGGAAAGGAACAAGAAGGAAACTAACATCCACTGGTGTTTATCCTAAACCAGAGGTTGCAGATTTTATTTTATTTAATTGGTCCCCATCCTGTATGAGGTAATGTACTATTTATTATACCCAAGGAGCTAGTGAGGCTCAGAGAGATTCATCTAAAGCCACACAGCTAGCAAGTGGCAGAGCCAGAATTGGAAAACAGGTCTGTCTAACCACAAAGCCTGGACTCTTTCCAGGGCCCAGAGGCTCCAGTTATGAGCCACTACAGATGATGTGCCAATCAGAAAGAAAATTAGGAAACTGGACTCCAGATTGTTTAGAAAGAATGAATATGTGCCTGGCCAGAGATATGCTGAGTGTATAAATGATTAAGTAGAAAGCTACCATACTGAACTTCAGAAGAGTTTGAAAATGATCTAGTATAAATTATTCTATCCATTCATGATTGCCTAATGATGCTGTTTTTACATTAATTAAAACAAAACATGATAAGGCATTTGAAACTCCATGGTCAGAGCCTAGATTTGGAGCCAAGTTCAGCTTGTAGTTCAGGTCATGGAAAGGAGATGGAGGGACATCTTGTCACCAGATGATAATAATAATTGTAACTTCTAATAGCTATAATATGCAGTTACTAACTGCATGTGCTTTAAACACACAAAATCATACAATCCTATCAAGTGGCTGTGGTTATTCCCAATAATAGAACAGAATACGGAGTCTCAGAGAGGTTGAGAAACTTGCCCAAAGTCACACAGCTGGTTAGCGCCAGAGCCGGAATTCAAATCCATTTTTCTGTGGTGCCAGAGCTCAAATAGCCCCTATAGCATATCCTAGTTTTTGTTTTGTTTTAAGTATATTAAAGGAAGCAGTTGGGTTTTTGTTGCCAACTCTCAAACCTATCTTCCCCCTGGCAGCTTGCTAACGGGGACCAGGTTGAAAGCAGTAACTCCTGGATGTCCAGGCACTCCAGGTACCCTTGTGGGCACGTGGGCCCAACAGAGGAACCCAATGGGAGGCCACAGCTTTTCAGCTCTTAAATACAGATCTGTTCTTCAACACGAGGAGGAAGCTGACCTAGCTGACCCTAGAGAATTCCAGCGCTCAGAAGTTGGGAGCCCTTGTTTCTGTCTTCCATTGTTTTCTCTGGGGTTCCCTCTTTGGGGTACTAAGTGCCTCCTGTCTGCCCTGCTGCTGCTATGCTAAGCCAAGAGGCATGGCTCATTCCAGAGGCTGGGGGCTCTGGGCTAGACTAATACTCCTTCCTTCACTCTTCCAAGAGGCAGAGTCTTCTGGGCGCTCTGATCTTTACCCTGGGTCCCCTCAGATTCTCTAGGAGGCCTCCTAGAATGGTCACTCCAATGAGGCATGCCAGTTCCCCTATTCTCACTGCCCACGACATCACCTGGGCTCAGTTCATTTGCAAGTCTGGGGAAAGCACTGCCTTGGCGGCTCCCACTCCTCTAGTAGACAGAGACCTCCCCACGGACACACGTGTCTTGACTCTCTCTCTTTCTTTTTTTTCCCCATAGGCTTCAGGAATGTTCTCAGGATGGAAAGTAAAAGATGCTTGAGGTCATGGCCCCTTTTGTCTTTTTTTAGAAAAAAAAAAAGTATAAATTTGGTGAGGAAATTACTTGTGGTGTTCTAAAGAGGAGCTCTGAAGGCACTGATAAGATGTGGGAGGTCAGCCAGCACTTCAGAGGACCCCAGGACCTTTGCACAACCCTCAACTGAGTAGGAAAGAAAAGTCCCAATCATGACAGAAACTGAAATTCCGTATCAATCAAAGGTGAGAGGTGAGGATTCAGGGTGAGTATTACGGTAGTCGAAATAAAATCAAGAACGTGTGAAATTTAGTCCCCACCTAAATTTGTGACCAAGCTGTGTACCTAACTATCCACATTGTTTCCTGCAGCTGGTCAATGTGGCCTTAGGGAAATATAACTCAGCTTAATATTTGCTTAGGACTTCCCTGGCGGTCCAGTGGATAAGAATTTGCCTGCCAATGCAGGAGAGAAGATTCCACATGCCGAGGGGCAGCTAAGCCTGTGTCCCACAGCTACTGAAGCCTGGGTGCCCGTGCTCCTCAACAGGAGAAGCCGCTGCAGTGAGAAGTCCTCTCACGTCCTCTCTCAATGACAGGAAGCTCTCTCACAGCAACAACATGAATAATCAACTAATTTAAAAAATTTAAAAAAAAACGTAAGTCAGTAAAAAAAAAATATTTGCTTAAACCAAATAGAATACAGAAAGGAAATAAATTTGCTGTTAAGTCATCAAGCAGCACATTTTAAGCCCAAAATGGAAGGTCCAAGAATTGTCTTACGAGTAGATTATGCATATTTTGTCACAGCTTCCTGAGTTCACATCACTCGTAATATTTCATGAAAGGCAGTAGAGAGTCTGAGCTGTCTGGGTTTAAACCATAGCTTTGTCACTTACTAGCTGAGTGACTTTGGGCAAGGTTGTGAACCTCTCTGTGCCTCAATTTCCCCAGCTGTAAAATGGGAGCGATCATTGCATACACCGGACACGGTCCATGTGACAGTTCAATCAGGTTACATATGCGCATGCTGGCACATAGTAAGTAAGGTTCAATCAACAGTAGGTAGTATTATCATTGTTGTTGTTATTTGAATGTGAGGGATCCTTGTGGTTTTGTAGGGGTTTTCTCAACTTTCTAATTTCATATCACAGACACTCAAACAGAAGCATAGATTTTCACTTCTGGTGGTTAGAAATAACTGTGGTCCCTACAGGGAAATGAATTAGGCAACATGCGTGCTGTGACCTGGGGAAATGGCAGGCCTGGGGCAGGTGATCCAGAAGGGATTGAAGCAGAGACAGATGCCAGCTGCCTGCTCCACCCAGACTCTGGACTCTGGGTCACCCAACATCCAAGCCTCACCCTCCTCCACTCTCCTCTGCGGCTGAGACAGAAAGGTGAAGTCTAACAGACATAAATGGAAAGTTCCACATTTGGGTTGGAACAGTCGATTGCACAGGCAGAGGATAGGGGAGCTCTGGCTCGGAAGCAGTTCTAGGAATCCAAAAGGGACTGAGTTAAGTTAGTAGGGGTGGGCAGTGATGTTCAGAACAGGGGAGGGTAACTGGACTAAGTAGATCGTTATGAGAGAAAAGATTTGGAGGCAGGTAGTGGGAGTGGAGGATACAGGAGGCAGTGGTAGTGGTGGTGATGGTCAAAATGATCAGGCTTGAATATCCACTGGATCATCGAAAAAGCAAGACAGTTCCAGAAAAACATCTATTTCTGTTTTATTGACTATGCCAAAGCCTTTGACTGTGTGGATCACAAGAAACTGTGGAAAATTCTGAAAGAGATGGGAATACCAGACCACCTGACCTGCCTCTTGAGAAACCTGTACGCAAGTCAGGAAGCAACATTTAGAGCTGGACATGGAACAACAGACTGGTTCCAAATAGGAAAAGGAGTACGTCAAGGCTGTATATTGTCACCCTGCTTATTTAACTTATATGCTGAGTACATCATGAGAAATGCTGGGCTGGAAGAAGCACAAGCTGGAATCAAGATTGCTGGGAGAAATATCAATAACCTCAGATATGCAGATGACACCACCCTTATGGCAGAAAGTGAAGAGGAACTAAAGAGCCTCTTGATGAAATTGAAAGAAGAGAGTGAAAAAGTTGGCTTAAAGCTCAACATTCAGAAAACTAGGATCATGGCATCCAGTCCCATTACTTCATGGCAAATAGATAGGGAAACAGTGGAAACACTAGCTGACTTTACTTTTCTGGGCTCCAAAATCACTGCAGATGGTGACTGCAACCATGAAATTAAAAGATGCTTACTCCTTGGAAGGAAAGTTATGACCAACCTATACAGCATATTGAAAAGCAGAGACATTACTTTGTCAACAAAGGTCCGTCTAGTCAAGGCTATGGTTTTTCCAGTGGTCATGTATGGATGGGAGAAGGCAATGGCAAGCCACTCCAGTACTCTTGCCTGGAGAATCCCAGGGATGGAGGATCCTGGTGGGCTGCCATCTATGGGGTTGCACAGAGTTGGACACGACTTAAGTGACTTAGCAGCAGCAGCAGCAGCATGTATGGATGTGAGAGTTGGACCATAAAGAAAGCTGAGCACAGAAGAATTGATGCTTTTGAACTGTGGTGTTGGAGAAGACTCCTGAGAGTCCCTTGGACTGAAAGGAGATCCAACCAGTCCATCCTAAAGGAAATCAGTCCTGAATATTCATTGGAAGGACTGATACTGAAGCTGAAACTGCAAAACGTTGGCCACCTGATGCAAAGAGCTGACTCACCGGCTCAATGGACATGGGTTTGGGTGGACTCTGGGAGTTGGTGATGGACAGGGAGGCTTGGCATGCCGCGGTTCATGGGGTCACAAAGAGTCGGACACAACTGAGCAACTGAACTGAACTGAACTGACCTCTCCACTAACATGTGACCCTAGTGACCATTTTCTCCCTGAATCCCACCCCTTCCTGGGTTTGAACCTCTGACCACCCCCTCCCAGCTGCCTGTGAGAATCTCCCTCTCTGTCTGCCCTTGAACCCTGGTATTCCCAGCACCCAACTCTGTGCAGGTTTCTCTCCTCACTGTCTACACTCCTCGCGGGTGACCTGCCCCTGTTTCCAGGAGCCACAGGTGGCAAGCCATCTACCTCCTATCCCAGCCCCAGGGCCCAGTTCAGTTTCTCTTGACTGACCCCTCAGGCACCCTAAATCAACCTCAGTTCAGTTCAGTCGCTCAGTCCTGTCCAACTCTTTCTGACCCCATGCACCGCAGCATGCCAGGCCTCCCTGTCCATCACCAACTCCCGGAGTTTACTCAAACTCATGTCCATTGAGTCGGTGATGCCATCCAACCATCTCATTCTCTGTCGTCCCCTTCTCCTCCTGCCTTCAATCTTTCCCAGCTTCACGATCTTTTCAAATGAGTCAGTTCTTCGCTTCAGGTGTCCAAAGTATTGGAGTTTCAGTTTCAACATCAGTCCTTCCAATGAATATCCAGGACTGATCTCCTTTAGGATGGACTGGTTGGATTTCCTTGCAGTCCAAGGGACTCTCAAGAGTCTTCTCCAACACCACAGTTCAAAAGCATCAATTCTTCTGCACTCAGCTTTCTTTAGAGTCTAACACTCACATCCATAAATGACTACTGGAAAAACCACAGCCTTGACTAGACGGACCTTTGTTGGCAAAATAATGTCTCTGCTTTTTAATGTGCTGTCTATGTTGGTCATAACTTTCCTGCCAAGGAGTCCAAACTAAATTCTCTCCTGCTTCAGCCATTGTGTTCCTGACCTTGGTTACTCTCATCACTCTTTGGCTGGTTGCTCCAAACCCGATCCTTTCTGGGGGAATGGGGAAACGGAATATTTTTTAAAAGCTGTTTGTGGAAAGAATTCCCTGGTGGTTCAGTGATTAGGGCTTGGAGCTTTCACTGTGGGACCCCAGTCTGATCCCTATTGGGAACTGAGATCTCACAAGCCTTGCAGTGCAACCAAAAAAAAAAAAAAAGCTGATTGTGGGACTATAAGATGCATACAGAAAAGTTTCATGTTATAAGTTCAGTGAATCTGCACAAAATAAACACACGCATAGAAGTGTGAAAACACCATTCAGATCAAGAAACAGAACAGACCCAGCCCGCCTAGAAGCCCATCCCCTACATGGGTGACTATTGTCTGGATTTGTTTCACCACAGATACATCTGTTTCTGTAATTTATATCAACAGGCTCCTGCTGTCTGTATTCTTTTATGTCTGGCTTTTTTCAGATGTTCAGGAGACTTTGTTCATGAGACTGTCGCAGAGTGTGCTGTGATTTTCACCTTTCTTGCTTTACTGGACAGTGTTCTTTAAGTCACATCTCCTCTCCTCTGCTGGGGAGCATCTGGGCTGCATCCCATTGGAGCTATTGTAGATATCCAGCGCTGCTGTCAACACCGGAGAACACATCTTTGGGGGGCATATGTGTGCATTTCTGCCACCTCTATAACTAGGAGAGAGTTCCCGGGTCCCAGACTCTGCACAGAGACAGCTGTAATCAGTCCTGCCCAATGGTTTTCTAAGTGTCTGCCCTGACATCGCCTCCCTCCAGCAGCACAGGAGAATTTCAGTTGCCCTTGGAGCTGTGTTGACTCCTCCCTCCTTCTCCCTTGTCTCCAAGGAGCATTTACAGCTGTCTTATCTGTGTGCTAGTTTTTTGTTTTTGAGGGTGCTTCCCCTGGGCCCTGAGCCCTGCTGGTTCTATTTACATGATAGGTTTTTAATCCCTGCCATCCTCTCTGGTCCCACTGCCATCCCCTTTTCTGCCCTCATTCTGTCCTGGCTGGGCTGTCACCAATTCCAGTTCTTCCTTAGGAGTCTGAACTGCCCCTTCCCCCACTCCATCCTCCACCTCTCAGCAGGATGTCCTCCAGCATCGCCACTTTCTGCTCAAGAATCTAATGGTCCCCAGAATCTACACTTGATCTTTGCCAAAAGGCCAAGAAGCAACAGTGCCCAGCACCTAAAGCAAAGTGGCCATGAAGGAACCTGGGAATGCCTTGTGGGCAGATGCTGGGTCTCCTCACAGCTCCTGGAGCATCCCCGTGCTCAAGACACAGGAGATGCTCCACTTCTCATTCTGCCCCCACTGACCCTTCCAATCTCACCCCCTGAAGTTCCCCTATTGACCCCGCACCAGAGATGGCTGCCCCCTGCACAGCCATGGAGTCACCCAAGGATTATTATTGCACACCCACCATGTGCCAGGTAGGTGCTCTTCCCTTGACCTGAAATTCTTTCCCCCTTTTGGGGCTTGTTTCAGGCAGACAGCACAGGCTGCAATCTAGTCCTACTTGGGGGTCATCAGTCCCAGAGGTGGTGGGAATGGACCTCCAGTTCACGGCAGCTCACCTCGCCCACTCAAGAGTGAACGAAAGCTGCCTTGTTCATGCCCAAGTGGGCTGGGAGAGGTGGGTGGGGCCACTGCCAGGGCAAGACACATTCATCCTAACATGACTAAACTTTCGTTTGTGCCCAGCTGCAGAAGGACAGGAGCTGACACACTTCCCAACCATCTAAGCCGCCACAGGGGCATGAAGCTACCCGTATCCCATAAAAGGGCCATTTTTGGCTTTCCAAAGGCCAAAGAGAATCCCTATTCTGCTCAGATGGTCTCCTAGCCAGCTGCACTCCTTATTGTACCCAGTGGTCAGGAAATACAGACAGCTATGGGCAAATGCTGGCCAGCCCCCACCTCCAGGTAGCCACCAATTATGTAGTCTCACGTGAGGGTAACATGCCCAGTGGTCACAGTCATCCTATGACAACCAGGTCCCCTAGTGTTCTTTTTCACTTTTGTCCCACAGTGGATATTTCATAAGACAGCGTCACATATTTTATCTCTTCATGTAATAGTACTATGAATTCATGTAATAGCCTGAAGAATTGATGCTTTCAAATTATGGTGCTGGAGAAGACTCTTGAGAGTCCCTTGGACTGCAAGGAGATCAAAGCAGTCAATCCTAAAGGAAATCAACCCTGAATATTCATTGGAAGGCCTGATGATGAAATAGGAACTCCGATACTTTGGCCATCTGATGCGTAGAGTTGACTCATTGGAAAAGACCTTGGATGATGGGAAAGACTGAAGGCAAAAAGAGAAGGGGGCAGCAGAGGAAGAACTGGTTAGCTAGCATCACCCGCTCAATGGACATGAACTTGAGCAAACTCCAGGAGATAGTAGAGGAAAGAGGAGCCTGGTGTGCTACAGTTCATGAGGTCGCAAAGAGTTGGACACGACTTAGTGACTGAACAACAACAAAACAAACCAACAGCCTTAGGAGACTGTTACTCTCACTTCCTGGATGAAGAAACAGGCACAGAGAGGTGCAAAGCACACAGCTAGGAAGTGGCACCGAGATTAAACCCAAGTTGTTGAACACAAAATCCAGCCCACCCCCAGCACCTCTGCCCTGCCTACAGAAACCCTGATCCTTGTCCCAGAGGCCTTATCACTTACTCCCTACAAAGTGGTTCCAGATTTCCCAGTCAGAATTAACTCATCTCTCCTCCGTGCTCTTTATCTGAACTTTTATTATAGTAATTATAGCAGCCTGACTTTTATGATCGTCGTTATTTACGTGTCTGCCTCCCCGACTGGGGCTGGGAGCTCATTAAGGGCGGAACCCTGTCAATTTTGTGCCTTGAGCCCAGCAGGTGGGTATTGAGCACAACACAAGAATGATATCAGCAAGGCGGTTATGAAGGCCTCCAGCCTTCAGGCTTAATCAGGTCCTCAGCTTAATTCACCTGGACTGCAGGTCAAGCACAGAAAGGTGACAGGTTGCCTATGGTTGTAAAAATGCAACAGAACTCTTAAAAGTCTTAGTGCCAGAGTCTTAGGCTCCGACAGGAGGAGGATGTTTCTCAGGGCTTTTTAGAATGTCTTAGTGACCATTCTCTTGCTTCATTCATGGGTCTCTATTTTGCTTTGCTCTCTCTCTCCTCCTTCCTCTTTCTCCCTTTCTCTGTCTCCTTGTCTTTTCTTTCTCTTTCCCTTAACTGGACGAAAAACAGAATCAAAATATATTTTCTGTTGCTTGTTGTACCAACTGAATTTTTTTCTGTTCCCTGCTCTAAAAAAGTATCTGAGTGGGCTGTTTTCTACTTTACTGCTCTCTTGCTCAACACACACACACACACACACACACACACAAGATTTCCTTTAAGGGATGCTCAAGTCATCTCCTCTGTCAATTACTGACAACTGACAGGGGGAAAAAAGCACCCTGTCCATCACCCCAACCAAACTAAGGTACAGCTTCCTCGATGGCATCAGGTCATCCAGCCAGCACCAAATGCCCCAGGAGCAGAGGACAGGACATCCCTTCTTTGAACAAAAAATAAAAGATCGATGCATGCCCTGGGTGTACAGACCCGATGTCCTGCTGAAGGAGATGAGCAGTGCACCTGTGGCAAGTGAAAGTGAAAGAAAGTGAAAGTCACTCAGTCGTGTCCAGCTCTTTGTGACCCCATGGACTATACAGTCCATGGAATTCTCTAGGCCAGAATACTTGGGTGGGTTGCCTTTCCCGTCTCCAGGGGATCTTCCCAGCCCAGGGATTGAACCCAGATCTCCTGCATTGCAGGCGGATTCTTTACCAGCTGAGCCACAAGGGAAGCCCCTATGGAAAGAGGGGTTGCTAAATCATAAGAAGCATGTTATGGAGGAGAGGGGATTTGGAAGCCAAGTGTGTAGACCTCAGCATAGCCTGAACTGAGGAAAAAGTGAGAAGGCAAGGTAGATGCAGAATCGAACAGCACCAATGTGCTAATGTTATTACGCTAATATGATGAATAGCCAAGTTCACTGAATACTTAGACTCCATCAGGCACTGTTTTAACTTCTTTCCAAGCACTGGCTCATTTAATTCTTACATCATAAGTAGTCCTATAACTATTATCCCCATTTTCCAGATGAGAAAACTGAGGCACACAGGGACGAAGGAGCTTGCCTGTGGTCACACCGCTGGTAAATGGCACAGGCCAGGCCGTCTGAGCTGCAGAGTCTGAACCACTTTCTAAACATTCGAGGGGATTGGGAGCCCCGAGGCCCAGTATTAGCTCTGTCACCTTGTGTGGACCCTGGATAAGGCACTGCGAGATGGGCAGGCTTTGAAACCAACTGTGTAGCTTCCCTGTGCCTCAGTTTCCCCTCCTGGGAGTGAGCTTCATAATAATAGATACTTCATAAGGACTTTCTGAGAATTTACTGAGAAGCTGCATGTAAAGAGCTTAGGGTGTTGCCTGGCACAGAAGAAGCTGATTTGCACTGGGAATTGCTGTTAATGTCATCTGAAGTCATTCTCTGCCTCCCCTCTCTGGTCACCCTCCTTGGGACCCTGGACACAGGCTATGGGCCACCTTGCTGGGAGGAAGAGGAAGGGGCAGTGGGGTGTCAGACAAGACCAGACCAAGAAGGATGCCACTTACTGAGCACTACCAAGTGCCAGGCGCCCTGCCTGCCGCTTCTAAAATCCCTGGGCAAGAGGCCACTACTCCATTTCACAGATGAGGTGCCAGAGGCCCAGCATGATGAAGCAACTTGCCCAAGGCCCACGATGGAGAACAGCAGGGCTGGGATTTGGACTGAGGTCTGTCTGGCTCCAGTATTCCCAGATGGAGCTGGTGATAAAGAACCTGCCTGGCAATGCAGAAGGCATAAGAGATGAGAGTTCAATTCCTGGGTTGGGAAGATTCCTGGAGAAGGAAATGGCAACCCACTCCAGTATTCTTGCCTGGACAGAGGAACCTGATAGGCTATACAGGGTCGCAAAGATTAGGACACGACTGAAGAGACTTAGCACACATGTCTGACTCCAAAGCCCAGGCTTCAAATCACCTCCCTGGGGCAGCCAAGGGTCAGGCCTCGGGTCTCTGTCACTCCAGAAAGCAGAAAGGGGCCAAAGGGAGAGGGGCCTTGGTGCCGCCATGCTGTGTGATCATAAAAAAACCCTCTCGATATCACTGCGTCTCAGCCACCCTGCCTGTCAGATGCAATAATGGCAGGGAGTGCCCTTTGGCGGGCATCGGAGCATTTACAACAAGGCTGCATGATTAGTGTCATTATCAGGATGATTACGATGGCTCACCCCGAGTAAGCAGATGGACAGCTGGGTCCTGGATGCTCGGGAGAGCTTGGGGCAGCCAGAAAGCCAGGCTGTGACCTGAACCAAAGCTCCAAAGAGGAGGGAGGAGCAGGGCTTGGACCATCCCTGCTACTGCCTTGGTGTCCCGGGGATGGACAGGAACCACTTGGGGTTGGGAGACATCCCCGCTCCGGCCACTGAGACACCAGCTGTGATGAGAATCCACTAACCACCTGGATCTGTCCTCCCCGATTTGGTCACCCCACTAGCAAACGGCAGGACTGGGAACCAGCACCCCACCCCAGCTTGCCTGCAGCCCCACTCCCAGTCCTGCAACCAAGCCATGATGGTGGTGGTGCAGGGGGGAGGGGGGACAGGAAGGTGCGAAGGGCCTGTGCTTTGCTGATTATACATCAAGGCTCTCATTATACCCATCTCATCACTGTGCTCAGGATTTCCAGTGAGTGCAGAGAACCTGCGTCTGTTGAAGCTTCGTCTGACGTGCACAATGCAGAGGAAAAATAATTCTATTAGGGAAAGGGGACAAGAAAGACAAGGAGAGGGAGGGTGACCTGGTTTTGCAGCTGGCTCAGCGATGTACAGGCAGATGGTCTGACCCATGTTGGGATGTTAGAAAGATTCTGTCCAGGCCCAGAATCGGGGAGTCAGGTGAGAGATGAAAATAAAAGAGGCTGAGGTCAGGTGCCAGCTGCATGTGACCAGTCACCAGACAACTCTTCAGGCAGAAGCAGCACAGAAAAAAAGATGTAGAAGGATTATGGGGGGGGTGGGAGAAGGATGAAAAATAGTCTAGAAGGCAGTCAGAACCTAGGAGAACTCTCATACTGAGGGGAGACACAGCTCTGCTCTCAGGGAGATGTAGTTTGTAGGAGAAGAAATAACCTCTACTTGCATAAAGCTTCTGGTGTGAAAAAAGTTAAAAGTCTTGCCTTTCCCAAAGTGATGCGCAGGGAATTTACATAGGTATTAACAACACCCTGAGGTCAGGATATGACTCTCGGTGTATTCAGAACTAAATAGAATGATGAGATTGGTACCTGGATTTTTTCCTCACTTCACTGAATTATGCAAATGAAAAGAACCAGAGTGATGAAACCGAAGGGTCTGTGTCTGTGTTTAGATAAACAGAGGTATGGGGAACATGAAGAGGAGCCTGTTCTCAGCTGGGAGCCACTAGGAGGTAGGTAATAGCCGGGGAAACCCAGCCCTGCCCAGCAGAGCAGGAGGAGGGCTGGCCTGGAGGGGCTCTGTGCAGGATGGAGCCTCCACAGCAGAACCGCAAGCCCATCTTCTCAGAGGGCAGGTTCCTGAATGGAGGACAGATAGAGGGCAGCTAAGAAGCCAGAAACTCAGATCTGGTGGAGCTGCTGAGGCCTTGAATCTCATCTCCTGTCCCCAGGCAGAGAGAAAACCCCAGAGGATAATCACACCAATAATTACCACTATTAACATAAAGCACCATTTATTGAGTACTTAACCTATATCCAGCACCGTTTTCATGACCTTCTGTGTATAGGCTTTCTTAAACAACATTACGAGGTAGGTTATTATCCCTGTTCTTCAGGTGAGGAAACTGGGGAACAGAGAATGTAAGTTAGCACCAAAAGTTTAGCAGCTAGAACATGGCACAGATGGAATTTGGACCCAGGGGATCTACAATGTGGCTATCCATTTTTCGCTTGATTGCAGGGACTAGGAGCTAAGTACTTGGAAGGCTGCTTTTGTTAGGGTACCTTCTAGAATAATCTGAAGCAGAGAGCAGAGGCTTATCACCCTAGACATAGAAGGTCCAATAGGAAGTGACCTAAGCACCTAGAAGAGTACACGTCCTCAGGAGTAATCGTGAAGTGAATCTCCTCCAGCAGAGACATCATCTAGGGCTACATCCCATCACTCCTGGGCCACAACCAGGGCACAGCCACAGGTTCCAGCAGAGCCCCACACTCAGTGTGGCCAGAAAGAGCCCCAGGAACAGACACCCAAACAAGGAAATTCCCAAGGAGCAAGCACCATGGGAACTGAAAGACTGAGCTGAAAGCAAGACCCATCTCAAGTGCCCCCTCCTCCAGGAAGCATCCCCGACGGCTCCTGCTGCCCCCTCCTTTAGACTCCCCCGTCTTCACCTCTCCCCAGAGGTGGTTCTGAGCCACGCCTGATGGGGTTGGTTCCTGTCTGTGTGGGGGACCCCACTTTCCCATTGACCCACAAGCTTCAAAGCAAGGGGCAGAGACTTGGCATCATGTGCCACCCAAGCCCTCAGTGCCTTGGCATAGAGTTAGGAACAGGGGGCCCCCCTTGGTGTTAAAGATGGATGGCTGGGACTTTCCTGGTGGTCTAGTGGCTGACTCGGAGCTCCCAATGCAGGGGGCTCGCATTCTATCTTTAGTCAGGGAACTAGATTCCATATGCCGCAACTAAAGTTCCCAGGTGCCTCAGTGAGGACTGACGATCCTGTATGCCACGACTAAGACCCAGCACAGCCAAATAAATAAATAAAAATTTAAAAAAAAAAAAAAAAGATGGACGGCCATCAAGGTCACAGGGAGCAGCTGGGGCACATTACCCACCCCAACTCCTTCAGTGCTCAAGCTGCAAATACGAGACCCTAGGACCTCCCAGAACCTGATGGGGCCCTGGGTGGCCCAGGGAGCCCCCTCTCTTGTGCCTCGTCATCTCCCCTGTGGCTTCAACTTCACCATGCTCAGGCTTGAGGATCAGAGAGGGAAGCCCTGGAGCCTCCTCCCACCACCTGTCTCTTTGGGTGCTAAGGGGAGAAGCTGCCTCTTCACTTCCCTCTTTGCTGTTATGAGAAAGTGTTGCAGGAGAAACAATTACTTGAGTCCTGGGCATTCGGGGCTCTCGGGAGGGGCCAGAAGTGAGGGGCTGCCCCATGGAAAGAAGGGAAGGGGCTGGGGCTGAGAGGGGTGATGGGAAGCCACAGGTCCAACGACACCCCAGCATCCAGGTCTCTGCTCGGCACTGCACTCTCCCCTCTGCAGGGGCCCCAGCCGCCCACCGCCCACACCTTCCCTGCTGACAGCTCATTCCAGAAAAGGTGGCCCCAACCACTGCTCCAGATTCCTGCGCCCCAACCCCAGTGTGAATTACCATAAACACAATGGGCCCAATTAGAGATTGGCTGGTTTAAGGGAAACATTCATACCCACGCCCTCTCTTCCTCCCTTCCAGCGCCAGGCAAATTGGCCACTGTACTCTCTTCCCCACTCACAGCCTCTCCTGAGCACACCCAGTCACCACAAACCCCAATCACCTCTTCCCCAAATCACAGCTCTCTACTGACACCTCCCAAGACATATCCCACCCCATCCCCAGTCACCACCGTCCCCATTCATCCTCTCGGACCCAGACCCAGGGCGTCTCCTCACGACAGCCCCACCTCCATCCTGGCCCCCCATTCTGTGACATCATTCTTCACCAGGCCCAGGACAGGGCTTCGTAGGGCAGGGAGTGGAGTCCATCGTATAAGCACACTATCAGATCCTGTCTTTTTGAGTTTGTCATAATTGTGTGCGTATTTTTTTTAAAGAAACATTGCATTGAAAGATTCTTCAACTCAACTGCCTGTAGCATCCACTTCAATTTTGCAGCCAAGCTGGGCGCCTCGCCCTGTTCCTGCCTGACACATATTCCCTGCGGCTGGGGGGAGTCTGGGACCCTCTCCAGTCTCCTCCGTCTCTAATGACACAGCAGCGGACACTACTATCAGTAGCCGGATACTCACCCTACCCTCTCCCCCTCCCCAGCCTCAAGTCCATCACCCTTCCTGTAGAGTGAGACACCTTCCCCTCCATCTTGCCCTCCATCTTCCCCTTCCCAAGGCCACACCTGAGGAACAGAGGGCAGAGGCTAGAAGCACTTGCTAACACAGGTATCTCAAACCTTCCGCAACAGAGCTGAGGCTGTCTTTCCTTTCTGGGGTCACTGACCACCCCCATCCTGTCCACACTGCCCCAGAGGTGCGACATCCCCAACTTCAGTCATTTCGATGTTTCTCCCCCGACCGCTGCTGACAAGGGTTCGGTAGAAACCAACACTAACAGTTTGGTGCCCAGAGGAATAAATAAAGCTGAGGAGTTCTCACCGATGGAGGCGGCAGCCACTCTGGGCAGCCCTGAGTGGTTTCCAGTTCCATTCGTTCATTTATTCAATCAGCACATCATGGGCACACCCTTTATGTAGCAGGTGCAGTTTGAGGAGCCGCGGATACAGCAGGGAAGGAAACAGACTCGCTGCCCTCAGAGCTTCCGTTCTGAGTCCCAGGGGGAGGCACAGCCCCACCCGCACAGACGCCCCACTCACAGACCACACCTGTCTGCACCGGCACTGGATTCAGGGGCCCCGTGATGCTGAGCGGCCTAGGAGGATCCACTGGACTGTCTCTGTGTCTTGAGCAAAGAGTGAAGACAGCTCTAAGACCCTACGTAGGGTAGAAAAGCTTACATGGGTAGGCAGCTGGGATCTCAGTTTTCGATCGTGGCACCTGCCTTATTCACTGTGGGTACGGCAATTCCCAACTCCGTGTCACCACCTGTGACCAGGACAGGCTAATCCTCACTCCTCCTCTCCCTTCCCCATCACCTTTCTGGGATGCTGTGAGATACCAGGAGAGGACAGGCGCTGTGATATTTGAAATCTTGCAAATCTCGCCCAGTGCAGAAAGAGTGCTAGACCCAGAGTTAGGGTCATGTTGCTGGCGTGGCCACAGACAATGCATGCATGCTAAGTCACTTTGTGACCCCATGGACTGCAGCCCACCAGGCTCCTCTGTCCATGGGGATTCTCCAGGCAAGAACACTGGAATAGGTTGCCATGCCCTCCTCCAGGAGATCTTCCCCACCCAGGGATCGAACCCGCATCTCTTATGTCTACCTGCACTGGCAAGCGGGTTCTTTACCACTATCACACCACCTGAGAGGCCTGGGCACAGACCATGGAGCACTGGCAAATGAGTGAATGGATGTTGAATTTGACTTGGTTCAATACCAGCTCCAGCCCACCAAGTCCCAGGAACTTGAGAAAGGCTCTGTGCCTCAGTTTCCTCATAGAGTGCATGGGGAAAGCACTACCCCCACACCTGATAGTGTTACTGCAAATAAAATATTCAGAATAGTCCCTGGCACTTAGCAAGTGCTGCGGACATGTGGACGATCAGGAGCTTGCTGGATGACCTTGGGCCAGCCTGTGCCTCCTCTGGGTTGCAGGTGTTCCATCTGGTGAATGAACAGGTTGGACCTAAGCTCCCCTCTGGACTCCGAACTTTGGTAAAGCATCTTCCCTCTGGATCGGCAGCCCTAGACCCTTAGTTAGGGTCTACCCACTCCCCATCTCTGATGGCACAGAGGCCTGGAGCATCTCTAGGTGCCGTGGCTGGGGAGGAGGAGACAGCCAGAGCGGTCGTGGATGCTGCGGTTGTCTTTGTAGATCTGCTGTGACTGGCATCATGGGGAAGGAAAATGTCACCCAAGGGGCGGCCAGCTGCCTCTGCTGAGATATTGCTGAGAGCAGAAAATGTAATGGTATCTTCATTATGAAAGGGAAGCTTGGAGTGGGGCTAGCCTTCTGCAGAGACATGTGTTTATTTCCTCCTTCACTGGAGGGCAGCTCGGTCTGGTGGTGGAGACGGCCCACGGGCCTGGGGACCAAGAGACAACTGGACCCGCAGAGGCCCAAGGGGCATAGTAGGGGCCTGCGGAGCCCAGAGAGGTAAAGCTCTCCTCGATGGAAGAGGGGAGCTGGCAAATGAAGTCCTTCTCCAGCTTCTTCTTGGGGCTGGAAAGAGCCTGCCTGGAGGGTGCAGGAGGCCCCTGGGAAAGAGGGAAAGAGATTTCTCCCCAGCAAAGGAGGGTGGGTACCTTAGAGCTTTGAACCCAAGATATGTCCTGGAGGCTCACTTCACCCCCTCATCTTGCAGCAGCAGGACTTTGAGTACCCAGAGCCAGTAGACACAGAGTACATGTGCCCTAACTCTGCCATGGGCACCCCACTGGAAGAGGCATCATCAGGTCCTGACCCTTGCCTGGGTGACTAGCAGCAAATTTCAAGCTTCCTGCAATGAGTGGCCATTTCAACCTGGGGTGTTTCTGCCTGGCCTGGACTCTCCCCATTAATGCTGCTGCACCCCCAGTAACCTCCCTGCTCAAACTGTGCCAGATGGCACCTCTCTGCACATATGTATGTTTCTGGCATGCATGTGTGCTAAGTCACTTCTGTCGTGTCGGACTCTTTGCGACCTTATGGATTGTAACCTGCCAGACTATGCAGCCCATGGAGTAGCAAAGAGTTGGACACAACTGAGCAACTGAACTGAACTGAACTGAGGCTATTCTATGGGAATGAGGCTCTTCCATGGGACTCTCCAGATAAGAATACCAAAGTGGGTTACTGTGCCCTCCTCCAGGGGATCTTCCCAACCTAGGCATCGAAGCTGCATCTCCTGAAACTCTTGCATTGCAGGCGGATTCTTAACAACTGAGCCACAGGGGAAGCGCAAGTGTCTGGCACACCTGTCCATTCATTCATTTAACCTCATGTTCCCCCAAAGGACCTGTCTGTGCCAGGCCCAGCCCCCAAGGAACACGCAACTGAGCCCAGAGGCAGAACATGTCCCCTGGAGACCCCCGAGGTCTTTGTTCACCATAGCCCCCACTTTCACTGAGGTGTCCAGAAGGGATAGGGTCCCTGAGATCCAGGATGGAATGTGGTGGGGGTGAGGCAGTGACAGAGGCAGATACCACAGTGCTGAGGGCATAGGGGTGCCCTCGGGAGCCTTCTCTGCCCAATCAGGGAGCGAAGATGACAGAGAGGAAGCTCAGGGTTGCGGTGGGCGGGCAGCAGAGCCCAGGGAGACACTGAGCTCACTGACAAATCCCCGACACACTGACCACAGGTGTTGGTGACAGGTCTCACACGCAGAGGATTCTGGAAAACATGGCTTGGCTGGACAGGGGCCACGGCCAGGGCAGCCACAGCCCTCCAGCCCTCCAGCACCACCTCCCCCGTAGACACACACTGGACAGTGGACTTCCGGCCCATTGAGAGACGCTCATTATGTTACTCAAACATGCGCACCCATCAGACACCATAGCAGTATGCGTTGTCACACGGGCACCCAGAAGATCACCCCCGCCTATGCATGGAACACATGCACGTATATCTACAGAGACACAGACGGACAGCTGAGGATGCCCGCGTGCCCAGACGCATGCACACACAAAGAAGTGACCCATGCAGGCACACACCACCGTGCCTCTGTCCTCCCAGCCAGCTGCAGGGACTTCGCCACACCCAAACTCGGTCATTCACGAGAGACTTGGTCATTCAAACACACGCATGCACACATGTAAACACACACACACACTCCATTTCTATGTGGGCTGCTGCTTTGGTCTGAATGCTTGCTGCAAGTCCTGCTCCCATCATTTCTGACAGGAGGAGCGAGAATACCGTGGCCGGAGGAAGCCCACATACTCCACCTTGAGCCTCCTAGGCCCCTGGGTGATTGCCTTTTCCAGGGTTGCAGGCTGTGAGTTTTCCAATTAGGAAACCTGAGCCCTGAGAGGCTCAGGGGCAGTAGGGGGTCATTAAGGATGCAGCTCAGGCAGTGCTTGTGGGAGGAGGAAGGAACTGGGGCAGGCAGGCCGATGGATGGGCGGGAGGCACTGCAGCACAGCCCAGCAGCCCCAGAGAGACAATCAGAGGCTCTGCCCACAGGTACAGAGAGCTGAGCCCCTGTCCCCGTGCACCCCAGCCTCAGTCAGCAGCTTCCTCATCTCTGCCCAGGACACCTACACCACCTGGCCTCTGAGCCTGGCTGAGTGCAGAGAAGTAAGATGCTAAAATAACCCTCTTCCTCGTTGGCTCTGTATCCAGCCCTGCCCCCAGCTCTGACCACACCTTGCCTCTTCCCAGAGGCAATATTCACCTTGGTCCCCCTGGCCCTCCTAACTCCAGCCAGAACGAGAGTCCCTCAGGCACCTGCCTTGAGCCTGCACCCAGAGGGCTGGGCACCCCTAGCTGCCCTCTCCTCCTGGGAGGAGTCCTCCAGGCCTCTGGATGCAGCAGGAGCTCTGAGTCCCCAAAGCCACCCATCCACGTTTTCCCCAAGATACCTAACACCAAAGCACTCCATAGACAAAGGCAGGGTTCCAAGGTGAACAGGGGCTACGGATCAGAGTGCTAATTCCCGCTCCCCCATCCTGCCACCCAGATGACTTCTCTGCAAAATGGGCCACACACCATTTCCAGAGTAAAGAATTGGGCCTGATGACTTCGGGAGCCCCTGCCAGCCCCCAAAGCTGGGGTACTCTCAATTGACCTTGAACGGTAGAACTTCGACATCGTCAGGCACACTGATGGACGTCTCCCTGACTTAATCAGTCCCTCCATGGCAGGAAGTCCAGAGGAGGTTCATCCCTCTCCTTCTGGCTTCTGTTTCTCTATCAAGCCTTTAGACGGGCGCCTGGGGCACCTGCATATGACACCTATGTGTGTATGTATGTACCTTTCTCATTGCCACCAGAGCCTAGGTGAGCTAGGCTTTTGGCAGCTGAGTCATGTTCTTGGCTTCCTTCAGCTCTGGTCCGCACACACCCAGGTGTCTTGCACATCTGTACCCTGACTACTCCCACTTGTGACTCCCCTCCTCCCTCCACACACCTAGGGAAACCAGCTGTGGGGAAACAAGACTGATTTTTCACCGTGTTTATAAATCTCTTAAGCTCTGCACAGTGCTGTTTTTTCTTTTCTTTTCTTTTCTTTTTTACAGCTCAAAGCCTAGCTGGAATGTTGCTGTTTTCACAGAGAAAAATCAAAGGAAAGGGATTATAATTATGGGTCAAGTCCTGAGTGGGAAGCAGCTGCTGGTGCTGGGGGCTCCCCTTGCTCAGGCATCTTTTGTATCAGCAAAGAGCCAGGCATCCTAGAGGCGGGCTAAAAGGGACGTGACCAGGGTTTTTGTCTCTTCCCATTTTCTCCCATTTCTTGCCCTCATCAAATGCCGGGCTCCTGTCGTCTCCTGAATTGTTCTCGGTGAAGCAAATGCCTACAGCCAGGTATGAAATGCCCAGCTCATCAGCCGCAGAGGACCCTGGGCCTGGCCGGCTCACCGTGTCCTAGCCCCAGTGGCCCCCAACTTCCTTACGGGACTGGCATGGACCATCCCCACCCACCACCACCATCCCCACCCCGAGATTCTGGGCTACCCAGAGACTCACAGTGGAGCACCATTCATCAGTCCTACCCAAGTCTCAGAAGTCCTTTTCCAACCTGGCCAGCTGGGAGAAGGAAAGAGAAAAGGAAGAGAGAGAGAGAAGGAATAGTAGCCCTCGCTCTGAGCTCAAACTCTCCTTCCTTCCTTGCAAGCACAGTGACCTGCCCAACCCACAAAGTCTTCAGAGTCTCATCCGCCTCCATGAACGCCAGACTTGAAAGTCCCACCTGAGGCTCATGTTTTCAAATCTCTTGGTTTTTTTTTTTTAAACACAAACTTTCAGCATCAACTTGAAGCTGCCATTAAAAACCCCAGGCCTGGTGGTCTTGCAGTTGAGCATTTCCATCTGGATTTGAGTAAACAGCCATGAACAATCCAGTGTTTCCTGCAGGGCCACATGCCCTGTCCACCCCCCGCCCTCCCTCTCCCCAAGGGTCTGGGAGCCCAGACCTCCCTGTCTCAAACCTCTGACTCAGAACATGTGAGCTGGAGAGTGCCATGGAGTCACTGCCTCCGATGCCCTCCTGTGATGGAGGAGAAGAAGAAAACCACCCAAGCTCAAAGAAGGGTGAGCAACAACCACCTGCCTTCTCTACTCTTCACAAAACAGCCCGGCAGCTCCAGGGATGGCCCAGAGCCCCAGTTCCTACAGAACCAAGGGTAACTTGCATGTTTACGGTCCTGGCCAGAAACAGCAAGTCCCTGCTCAGTATTGGCCCCATGGGTGACCTCAAGCAAAGTGTTTTCCCTCCTTTGACCCTAAACCCACATCTTTCTAAGGAGGAGGATAGAGCAAGTGGGTGGCAGTGCCCTTTGCAGCTGGGATGAGTTAGGACACATTAACAGAACAAGTGCTACCCCACAGGAGGGTGGTTGGAAGCACGTTGTCCCAAATTCAAATCCAGCTCTCCCACTTAGGGAGCGGATGAGCTGGGATCAGTCACTCCTCTTCACTGAGCCAGGGTTTCTGCACTGAAATCAGGGGTAACAAGAGCCCACCTGATGGAACTGCAGGATCCAGTGAGCTGGTTCATGCAAAATGCTCAGCACAGAGCAAGGTACACAGTGGGTGCTTAACACTTGGTATTATTATTTTCTTCTCTTGGAAAACTAATCAGATAACAAGGTACCCAGCCCTCTAATTCGGGAGAACAGTGCATGATGGAGCCCTGGAGGTGTGGGAACATGGATGAAAGCGAGGTCACTGGGCAGCGCGGGGTACCAGAGGGCTGTGGCCCCTGCAAGACCACTCACTCATTCCTGCTGCAGAGCCAGACACACCAGCTGCTACAGCATGCTGTTGGTCAACAAGGGGGGGAGCAGGAGCCACCCGCATGGAAAACAAATTGACTGAATGATTTGCATTCCCCCAGCTCCCACACTCAGGCACTGGGGCCACCCCTGGAGCATGTTAAGAGGGTGACTGCAGAGGTGGAGGCAGGATGTGGGGGGAGGAGAGAGGCAGACACAGGAGGCCCCAAGGTGAGGAGAGGAGGAAAGCGTGGGAGAGAAGGGAGGGGGAGGAAAGGGAGGAGGTGGAAAAGAGGAAGGGGGAGGGGAGGAGAAGGGGAAAGCGAAGGATGCAGGGAGGAGCAGAGGGCAAGGGGGCTGCAGTGGGCCTCAGGATCTGGACGTGGTGAGCTGAAATGGTAACTACAGCAGAATCCCAAAGGCTGCAGACATCCTTTGGCCTGTGAGTAGAAAGGAATTTGAAAAGAAAGCTCCATGAGGGTAGGGACTATTTTTAACTGTTTCTTTTTTTAACTCTTTGTTGAGTGTGGTATCTTCAGGCCCTAGACTCATGCCTGTCCAGGGAAACATACAATCACCATTTATGGAATGAGAATATATCCATGCAGGCTATCAACCAACAGGTTGTAGCCCAGCAGCTTCTGCCCTGAGCTCAGGGAGAGACAGGGTCGGGGACTCAGAGAATCCCAAGGGCTAATTTTGAAGATCTAAGCTGGGCTGATCAGGGGGCTGTGGTAAAGAGAGCTCAGTACAGCAGCCCCCAGATGGTGGGCGACAAGTGGTTTTGCTGGTGGGCAGCACAGGACAGACAGCACAGAGCCAACATGGAACACAGATGAAAATGCGGATCAGGTATTGAAGTTAGGACATGTTCCAAAGGATTTCATGCCAAATCCTGTGCATTGCAACTCTTCCTTTCTGGAAAGAAGGTGGTGCCATTGACTCCAATGACCTCGAGTCTCCTTGCAGCCTCTGTAAAGCCCCCAACTGTTAGACCCCAATTCAGTTGGAACAGAAGTGAGTATCCAGGTCCAAGTACATTAACCACCTCCTGGCCATGCTGGTGGGAAGCCCAGGGGAGCCCCTGATGACAGGCCCTTCCTCACTGGCTTGGCCAACTCTGTGATATGGGACCACTCACTGGCTTTGGAATCTGAATTCAAACCGCAGCTCTGCAGCTTCCAAACCACACAGCTAGAGGCACTTGGCAAATAGGATAAACTCGTGTTGATCGAGAATTTACTGTGCTCCAGACACTGTTCCAGGTGTTTGCATGTACATTCACTACCTCGTGTGGCAGATACTACTGTTATCCCATTTTTCAGATGAGGAAACTGAGGCACAAAGTCACAAGAGTGAGTGGTAAAGTTAGGATCTGAACTCAAGCAGTCAGCCTCCCCAGCCCTGGCTTTCACCTTCCATGACACCTGTGTAACCTCTCCGAGACTTTGTTTCCTTATTTGTCAAACAAGGTTCATCACAGTACCTTCTTTTTAGAGTTACTGAGAAGATTTGAAATAACATTATATAAAATACTTGGGAAAGGATAATATGTGTTCAAGAAACAGCACCTGTTATATTTTACTGATTTAAGAGTGTATTTCTGTTGTAAAAATGGCAATAAAGTATATCTTGATTCATGTCAGGAAATGGCCCCAAACCGTGGTTGCTCTCCTGCCCCATAAAACCTCTTCTATCTAGTACATTATTCAGCTTATTATGAATTAGTGCCGCCCTTTGCTGAGAATCTTTTGTTTCCCCTCCAGATCCACCGTCCAGCCTCTCTACCCTCATCACTGCCGGGAGGCTAGTCCGTGTGTCCAAAATGAATGGCCCTCATGCTCTCTGCTCTGCATGCGACAGGACAAACAGGAAAGAGCAGAAGGAGAAGGAAGAGGGAGAGGAGAGTGGATGGGGGTTATTTATCCCCACCCCTAATGCCTCCATGTGAGTCTCGCTGTGACCTTCAAGCAAAGGTCACACTCTCTGGGTTTTAGGAACTACCCCCTCCCTTTATCCTTTCAAGTTTAGGAGTACTAACAACCCTCACTCTACCTAGCCTTATGGTATTTCACCATCCCTGTGGCTTCTTCCCAATGCCATACCTGCACCTTTGGAAACAGTTCCTTTAACCCTTTCAAATAACTCATTTGAGGGTGTCATCTGTTTCCCAGTAGGGCCTGACCCATGGACAGTGTCAACTAGATGAAGCCTGAAACCATCTTTTTCACTGAAGTTTGCAGACTTTGGGTCAGATCTTGTTCTAATACTTAACCAGTCATGTGACTTAGGTAAGAACTTCAGTTTTCTCATCTCTTTTCCCATGGGAATAAAATTGAGGGTAAAAAAAATTGTACCTACTTTTTAGGTTATTTTGAGCCAATGCACATAGAAGGATAATAAATAACAGCCATCAGCATTATTAGTGTTTGATATATCAGGAGTATAATATGGCTATCTTCCCCCAAGTCCTTGCTTCTGCTTGGGGAGTTATGTGGTTCTGTGAAGTAGATTCCACCCACTCCCAGCAGCAATTGGTACATTTAATTCCAGAGGCCATGGTGATTGGTTATGAGAGGAACATATGGCTCCAGCAGATCCAATCAGAGTGGGACTCAGAACTCCTCCCAAGACTGTTGGGAAAATGTATTTTCTCTCCTTTTAGATGGCCTGATCTGTGGACATGCAGCTCACACCTGCTACAGCCATCTCACTACCCCCAAGGAAAGCATCCTGAGGATAAAACCAACTCACAGAGGTTGGGGAAATGGAGCCAGACTCTGGTGAATCCAGCCTAAAGTTCCAACTGCTTTCTTGATACACAAACCAATAACGTTCATTTTTAGAAGTCAGGTTGAATTGAGTTTTTGTCTATTTGTCTTAAATTGCATCTAGTGGATTGACACTTTGTTACCAGAAGTGGAATGTTGACATAATTGACCCTAACCATCAGGCAAAGTGTTTACAACACGCCAAAGACATGTGCTGGCAAACAACAAAGATGCTGCGTCTAGGGCCACCATGGACAGCGCCCTACACAGCCCCAGGGCGCATTCACTGAACCTTCATAGCCATCAGAGACCTGTGGCTTCATAAGACAGCTTTCTTGCAAATGGCAGTAGAATGACTTGAAGAAGGGGAGGTTTTTTAAAAATTGGCACAGTGATGTCAACTGGGGAAGCAGCGGGCCATCATTACCCAATCTGGCAAACCGTCAGCACTTGTATGTAACAGCAAGGAGGGTGGTTAAAGTGTTGCCCCAGTCTCCTGGGGTCACAGATCTGTGTGCCCAATAAGGCTGTGGCAGGTAAGATAAATTTAGGATTCTGGAATATACTGACTGCTTCTTGGGGCCTTCAATAAGAATGGGGTCTCACAGTACAGAGACAACCTATGGTTCAAGGTGGCCTTTTGAGAGCAGAAGAAAAAAAAGAAAATATGGCTCTGCTATGAGACGCTGTCATTGCCACCTGTGGTTTATAATCCAAATTTTCTTTAGATTATGGTAATCTGGATCCTGGCAGGGATGGAAAAGTGATGCTGTGGTGTGTGAGCAAAGGTAAGTGTAGGTACCATAGTGGCACATAAGATTGAGATGCATAGGCGGTCTGAATCCCTGGACCACACACAAGTATCTCTTGAAATAAATTCCATTCCTGTAAAGGAGGACAATCTCTTCTGTTGTAAGGAGGCAGCCAAGGTGTAGGCAGTGAGCAAAGGGCAGATCGGTGGGGCCTCCCTTGCCCAAAGAACAGGCCCCAGGAGGTAGAGTGTGGAGGCAGAAGCTATGAAATTAAGGACTAGGGAATAAGCAGAGCAAGGAGGTCTGTTGCTAGGAGACAATTCTCAGACTTAAGACTTACTCAGCAATACCTCTCGGCTGCTGTTATTGGCACATGGTATTGACTGGGAGGTAAACAGACTGGAAATCTAAGGTCTTTAGAGAGAGTTACATTGTCAAGTCTGGCTGACAACGACCTTTGATTACTCCAACCTAAGGCGATGCCCAAGTTCTAACTGCTAACATAGTAGAAAAGAGAAGCCCTCTGCCATGTCCACCTTAGAGGGGTCTTGAGAGGACAATGGCCCAGGGAAAGCCTCCCACCATGACTGGCTAACCAAGGAATGTGCACACTGCCGCAAGAAGATGCTAGGGACCACACACCTGTGATAGCAGTGTGGCTTTCCAGTTTTATTGTTTTCCCAATGGAAGGAGTATGTTTTTGTTTGCTTGATTTATTTTTTGCAATTCTCATATTCTTTCTCCATATGTGCATTGAGACATAGATAGCTTATCACTTAACAAATCAAGGCCTGAAACATCAGCAGATTCATCTGCTTTGGATGAAGAGAATTTGGAGCCCTGAAAGATGCTGGACTAGGAGCTGTAAGAAGCACCTGGGTGAAATCTCATACCCTGCTCTAGACATGAGGTGAGTCCACTGTATGCAAGTGGGTATTCTGTAACATGTACATGTAGTACAAGAGTATGTGTGGCAACCAAAGAGGTGGAGTGCAATGGACATCTGTGGTTGCCTTCCAAAGATGCATCACTGAAGCACACAGATTCTATAGGACCTCCCATGGGTCAGCCTAGGGAAACTGATTCAAACTCAGCTCCATGTACATGGAGCACATACATGACACAAGGACAGATAGTGACTGCTCGTGACCTGAACCAAAAAGACTATTTCCTGAGGAAACTGTGGGCCAAATGTGTCCATTTAGAGAGACTCTCAGGAACACAGTACTCAGCAATAAGTGATTACAGAGGCCATCTGCATCCCAGCACTGTTCTAGGCAATGGCGGATCCTACAGTGAACAGAGCCATGGTCTTTGCCCTCCAGAAACTCATATTCTTCAAGAAACCACAGGATACAGATGCGAGACCAGGAGGGAAGTCAGAGGAGGAAGACAAGGCCAGCACACAGAGGACAAGACACAAAGAGCCAATGAGAAGTGGAGCCCGCCGCCTGCTCAGGCTGCTCCTGAAGTCCATATTATGGCCCAACTTTTCAAGCACGTGAACCAAAATTACTCTTGATGGCTTTAGCTTTGAGTTGGGTTTTCCATTACTTACATTCAAAGATATGCTGTGTATGAATCTCTCAAGCTTAATCCACTTCTCTGGATTTCATCAGAGCACCCAAACCCACTGGTAGGAGCCTAGATCATGATTGATAAATATGTGTTGAATGAGTCAATAAATATGACCACCATGAAACGTGGGAGGAGAAGTGGCTGTTGAGGGCTTATCCCAAGGCAGAACTACAGAGGCCTATAGATGCTATGATGCTGTCTTAGTGAGCAGTCAACCTAGCAATTCAGGAGGGTGGCTGAAGAATGAACAGAGCATTCTCCAAACAGACAGCGTGCGTGCATGCTTACTCATTCAGTCGTGTCTGACTCTTTGCAACCCCATGGACTGTAGCCTGCCAGGCTCCTCTGTCCACAGGATTCTCCAGGCAAAAATACTGGAGTGGGTTGCCATTTCCTTCTCCAGGGCATCTTCCCAACCTAGGGATTGGACCTGGGTCTCCTGAGAGACATGTGTATTAATTACTCTGATCAGCTTTGACATGCAAATGTGACAGAATCGAATATTAAGAAAGATCAGAGGCAGATGGAAGATTTTAGTCCATCACATCCAATTCGCCCACTTAACTGATGAGGAAGTTGAAGCCAAAACAGAAGACAAGACCCACAGGTATGACAATCCATTTACACAGGTGAAGGGCACATCAGTTGCCACACAGTTCCCTCCTTGGGGGCCAGGGCATTTCACTCCATCCAGAGAAGAGTGGTTTTCAAAGTCTGATCTCCAAGTGCAGCAGCAGCCTCACCAGGGAACCCAGAAGAAATGCAAATTCTCTTGGGTTCCACCCCAGACCTACTGAATCCGAAGCTCTGAAGTGGGCCCCACAATCCTAGTCTTGCCAAGCTCTCCAGGTGTATGCTCAAGCCTGAGAACCACTCTTCTAGAACAGTGGTTCTCAAACCTGAAGGTGCATGCAAATTACCTGAGGATCTTGTTAAAATGCCAGTTCAAATTTAGCAGGTCTGGGGTAGGACCCAAGAACTGTCATTTCTAACTAGTTCCCAGGTGATACCGATGCTCTGTGAACCAACCACAGTTTGAATAGCAAAACTCTCTGTATTAAAGCATTATTTTGCATCTGCTCCCTATCACTTGTACAAATTAGAACTTCTTACCAAGGTAGCTGAGCAGACACAATCACGGAGGACTTGAAAAAAGTAAAATCCCAGAGAACTACACCATGTAAAAGAAGATCTATTTATAGCTAAAGACATTAGATAAGTCAAATATAAAACATAGGCCACTAAAGTCCTCAAACCTATTTTTCTTGTCTTTCTCACTTAAAAAAAAAACAAAAAAACTTTCATTATAAAAGCAATATCAGTAAAAGGCTTTTAGAAAGGAAAGGAAGAAAAACACTTATACTCTAAACACCCTAGCAACTATTTTTTTATATTTGCATAATCCTTCCAATCTTTGTTCATACATATCCATAAAAAAAAAAAAAAAAAAAAAAAACTAAAAACCCAGCTCCTATCATGTACTATGGAGTCTTCTGAACTAGAATAATTGTGTTCTGGAGTGCTCTTATCCAATTCTCATTTATCTTAATCAGTAAAAACCCTTAATCAGTCCATTAATATACTCAGCTATTCAACAAGTTAGTTAATTCTCTGGGCCGTAGAGGTCCATCTGCCCTGGAGAGTTTTGTTCAAGGACACAGGGGTCCTTTGTGTCTCCCATGGCTTCAAGCATGAGAGACCTCTCCTCCCTCAGCTGACCTTTCAAAGGCTGCAGAGAAGGAATCGCCCTCAACTTCCCGCTTCTTCCCTCCTACCTACTCACTTGGGTCTCTGCACTGACGGATCCCTTCATCCCCACCATCTGAGAATAAGGGCTTCCTTATTGCGTACAGATTCCTTCCCCTTATCCCCATCCTCTCCTAAGAGGGAGAAGAATGGTCTGTGTGATACATGAAAGCAAAGCAGAGAGTTTGTGGAAGAGCAAGCTGCCCAGAGGCTGCCCACAGGTCTGGGTTGTAGGAACGTGTGAGTGAATCTGGGATTCAGTTTATGAGATCACCTCACTTCTGGAGGCTTCTGCCTAAATGCACTAACCTCAGACTCTCCTCAGGGTCTTTCTTCTTGGGCCTTCCAAAATGCTGTCTTCCCTACCTTGGTTCCACCAGAGAGTAAGCTAGAATTCAAGACTGATAGAGAGATGAATGGACTAACAGATGGATGAATGAGATAGATGGACAGGTGGGTGGATGAATGGGATAGAGGAAGGGTGTGAGTGGATGGAGCGATACAGGGATGGATGGGTGGAGAGACAAGATGATAGGAGATAGCTTGGATGGACAAACTGACAGAAAGCAGGAAGGTCCCAAAGAAATAGGTAGTTATCTGTACTCTTTTCATTGTCTGTTTTCCAAGAGCAATGATTAATTCAAGGTAAAGAGGACCCAAAAATTGGATGTCAAATCATAATCACACCTCCATAAAACCACAGACTAAGCTAAAATGGGGCCCCCTTTTACAGATGAGCAAACTGAGGCCCAAGGAAGTCCAGTGATTGGCCTGAAGTCTCAAACACTATTTATTTTTCATGCTTTCGTTTTCCAATCTCTCAATCTGTCTCTCTCTCCCTACTCACCCTCTCTTCCTTCTTCTCCCTCCCTCCCTCCTTGTCTCTGAAAAACATCACTCTTATCCTTTCACCTGCGTATCTTCCACCTATCTTTTATCTCTGCCCCCAGCCAGTTTCCTGGTTCAAAGTCACTCCACAGCAAATCAACCTACAAGCACAGTGGTTTCCACAGCAGAAGCAGGTGAGACGACATTCTAACAAAGCCGTTTTCAATGATGTATAATTAATTATAACGTGTAAGAAAGGCCTTTTCCTTGCAGGCTGGTGGAAAGTTCTTCCTGACATCTAACACAGCTCCGTCCTTCTCTTTATGGTTGATTAAATAATCTCCCCCACTTCTCTTTTCCCTGAGAACATAAGGCATTGTCTTTGCCAACCTTGGAAAGACCAGGACAATGGAATGCACTCTGCTGGGGGCCCCTCCTGCTGGCTCCTCCACAGGGGCGAGGGCGGGGCGAAGGGAGGCGGGCGGAGATGAGCTCAGCGCCGGTTAGGAGAGGAGACCCTCCTGGCTCTTTCTCTCCCCTCCGCGTGCACGTGAAGCTGAGCCGGCAGGATGCAGGAAACATTTCTCAGAGTATTGATCACAGAGGCATGGGTGGCTACCAAGGGGATGCTGCGCTGTTTGTCGGGGCCCCATCCGGGAGGTGAGAACTGCGTGCAGAAACCCCTCCTCACAGGCCCTGCTCCAGGGGGCAGGGGTGGAGTCTGCAGCTCCTGGCCTTGTGAGACACATCCCTTATTGTCAGCCCCATACCCCTGTACTCCCTCTTTGTTCCCAGCCAGTTTCTCTCTCATCCTCCAAAAGAGCTAAAGAACCAGGCTTCCCAATCAGGAAATCTCGCCTGCAACAGATGAGAGGCGGTGGAGATTCTGGTCCAGCCCCCTCTACCCTGACCTGGAACCCCACCACGGAGCACCCACCCCACCTACACGTGTCTCTGACATGCATCCTGCCCAGAGAGTTTCCTACCTAGAAACTACGGATGGTTTTATTGCGCCGTGTCTTTCTTTTTATGCCTACATCTGTGTCATCTCAGACTGGAAGCTCCCTAACAACAAGATATGTATTAAAAATAGATAACCTTAACAATAATAATAATACATTGAGAATGTACTCTGTTCCCGGCTCTGTGCCAAGCATGTTCTGGGCACCGTGACCCCAGGTCTGCTGTCGGCCGATCTGGCCTCCTCAAGCTCCACCCACCCCACCCACCTGAGCCACCTGGGATGGGGTCTGGCTTGGGGTCTGAAGAGCCTGGGAGGAGCCATGGCCATCAGAGGGTCCTCTGAGGCCCCCCTCCCAGGCGTTGGCCCAGGCTTTTGTGCCAGCTCTCCAGTCCCCTGATTCTACAGTCTGCAGGAAACCAGCCCTTCTGGTCCTAGTCTGAACCCTGACACCTTGTCGTGTGTGGGTGCTAAGTCACTTCAGTTGTATCTGGCTCTTTGTGACCCCATGGACTGCAGCCTACCAGGTTCCACTGTTCATGGGATTCACCAGGCAAGAATACTGGAGTGGGTTGCTGTGCAGGTCCCTCTGACCCCAGGCAAGAGCCCTTCTGCCCAAAAGGACAAATGTAATCTGAAGCTGCTCTGAAAGGACAGAGCAGTAGGGAGGAGAGACGCCATGCACTGTGCTCTCCTGAAAGGGCAAGGGGAGGGGAGGAGAGAGACACCTGGAGTATGATCATTCTCCTAGGACGCCCTGGCCCTGACTCTGCAGGACATCCCACCACTACAGCTTCAGAAAGCTACTTATCCTCAGGACGGCATGCAGGTGGTGGGCACAAGGTCACCCAGCTGGTTAGTGATAGGCAGCTAAGACTCAGCGGCTCTCTTATACACACACACACACACACACACACACACTCCCCTACTAATGTCCTAGGCCCACTTCTGAAGGGATGATTTCTTGGACTCCTGTCTCCCTGTCTAAGTCATCCCAAATCTGGCCCACTCCAAAATTCCTGAGGCCATGGCCACCAACAATGAGAGCACCAAAGATACAAATCCAGCTCAAGGAACTCTTCAGTTTTGTGTGATTTATGTCACTATTGATGGAGAGCTCCTAAGACAAGGGGCGTAATAATACCCAGGATCATAATCCACACCCAACTGCCCCGTGTCCCCCCAGGCACTCCTTCCCGATTGGCACGCCTCCAGCCTCTCTCCATCAGGGGCTCGCTTCATGCTCTGCAGGTCCCCCAGCCTAACACCCTGGAGGGTGTGTGGTGGGGTGGCTATGAGCTCACAACAGAGGGTGCCCCATGATCCATCAGTCCCTCCTTCAGTCAGGGGCAAGGCCCCCACTGGTCCAGCACATATCTGACCTTCGGAAGACATAAGCCTGCCCTCAAAGCACTGACAGGTGGCCAGCAAAAGTGATGTCCTGACTGTCTCACAGAAATGATACAGAAAGGGAGGAAAAGGTCAGGAAGCAGAGGTGCAGGGGTTCAGAGAAGGAACAAGAATGGTGGAGATGATGGTGGGGCCAAGGCTGCCACTCCTGGCCTCCACCCCGGAGAGCCAAAAAGAGACAAGATCCCCAGGCAAGGGTCTGTGGAGGCCTTGGGGTCAAGGGCCAGGCTTGGCCTTGAGGGCCCAGCAGGACATCAACAAGTAAAGATGAGAGTGAGGTGTACTCACAGGGGAAAGAAACTGGGGCGGCAGAGGTGCTACAAACCATTGCATCACAGATGCTCCTACACACCTGTGGTTAAGTATGCAGATCCTGGCTCTGCTGTGTGACCTCGGGCAAGTTCCTCACCCTTTCTGTGCTTCATCTATGAAACTGGAATGAGAGCAGCACCTACTTCGTAAGATCCCTGAGAGAGTTAAATGAGCATGTACAGTGTTATGACAGTACCTGGCATGTACAAAGTGCCCTATGAGTGATAATTATTATTGATGTGGATGATAATGATGTTATTTCATTGCATGGAAGCCTTTTCTAACTGAATCCCCAGCGATTTGCTGTTACCTGGTTTCTAGACTTTGGGTAAGAGTTTATTTGCCCATTTACGTGGAAAGTAACAAATTTCAGGACTGAGCAGTGGAGCTCCGTGAAGGGGTGCCCCATGCCTGCTGACTCTCCTCAAGAAGGGGAGAGGGGAGAAGAGGTGTCTGCTGGTTGATGGTGCTTTCTGGGGCTCCGGGGCCTCAGTAAGCAGAAGTCTGCAGGGAAGCTGTCTTGATCACCCGAGGGATCCTCCGACACCATGGCTCCTTTGGCCCAGCTCGCCCATGGATCTAGGCAGGAGCAGCCCACCTGGGGCCCGGGAACGGGAGGAAACTCCCATCCTACGCCCTTGGTGCTCCCAAGTGAACAACGCGTGGCTTCTCTCCTGGCCACTGGCTCATGGCCACGAGAGAAGAAGCCAGGACTTCCTTCCTCTGGATGGCTGAAGGCCTGGGCCAGCGCTCTCTGTGAAGGACCTGCCGTTCTGCTCTCCAGCCCCACGGCCAGGATCAGCACAGACGGCTTTGCGCCGGGGGTGGGAAAAGGCTGCGGCCACATGGCTCCTATGGGACTTAGACGGTCAGTGAGCTGAGCATGAGAGATCAGTGGGTCACAAGAAGGCGAGGGTTGGGGGCACAGCGGGAGAAGATGCCCTCCATCTGATAGGGAAGATGGTTCCTGACTTCTGGAGTTTGGGATCTAGTGGGGAAAGGTGACGGCTATACTTACATTAGAATCATTCCGTAATAATAAGCATTATTATTTGTACTATCAGCTCCTACTCATATTACTCAGAGCTCCTCTGCTCCTCCAAGCACTTTCCTTGCATCCTGTCATTTAATCCCTACAAAGCGCACTGGGGGGTGAGTGATGTCATTATACAGGTGAGGAGAAGGAGGCAGGGGGAAGCTATGGAACCCACCCAAGGTCCACAGCGGCCAGAGGCAGCTCAGGGTCCACAGGCCTGGCTTCACCGTGACCCTGAACTGTGCGGGAGACAGAGGCTGCCAGCTGCACGCACCCAGGGGAGGGCCAGCATCGGGGGAGGTGGCCGCCGGGCTGCTTTCTGAGGACAATGAGGATGAATGGGGGGCGCTCGGTGAGGAGCTGTGTTGGGGTGTGGGTCCCAGCAGCGAAGCGTGTCAGGATGGTGAGATGAAGCTGCAGACTGTGATGGGCGTGGGGGTGGGTGAGGCAGGGCTGCCCTGTTCTCCAGAGGGTGTCCTGTGCAGAATGGGTTGAGGGGGTGAGTGGTGGGGAGGGGTCAACCTCTGAATGCTCCCCTAGCAAAGGGCAGGGGCTGCCCAATGATGCTGCAAGTCAGCGCTCCTCAGCAAAGTGCTCAGTCTATTGCCTGATGCCACTGTTTGAGTTGGGACTGGAGTTTAGTTACTCCGGCCTCTGTAAACCCTGCCTAGAGCACAAAAGGGCAGAGAATGCGATGCCCCCCCACCCTGGGAATCCCTGGTCCAGCTGGGACTGTCCCAGGCCCGAGTAGGGGAGGCTGTCTGGGACTGTCAGGGGGAGCCTAGCACTGTCTGGGGGAGAGAGTGGAGAGGGAGAGAAGAGAACCCGAGGGGTTACTTAGTCCCTTCTGTTAATTACCCATTTTTTTGATTACCCTGAGAAGTGAGGCTTGAGATTAGTGAGGGATCAGAGATCCAACACGCTTCCCTGCTGGGATCTGCACCCCAACAAAGCTTCTTGCCAAGTCCCCGCATTCATCTTCATTGTCCTCAGAAATCACTCCTTCAGGCTCCTTCTCTGATGCTGGCACTCCCCTGGGCACATGCAGCTGGCACCCTCTGTGCCCCGCACAGTTCAGGGTCAAGGTGAAGCCCGGCCTGTGGAGGGATGTGACTCAAGCCTTGCCCATCCTCCCCAGCCTAGCATCCTCCCAAACTGGGCTGCGCTGACTCCCCCTCTCCCACCCTGCAGACCCCCGCCTCCCCACCCTGGTCAGTCTCCCCCAGGCTGTTCACAAGTCCTCACTCCTCTGCTGCTCTCCCCAACCCCACTCATGTGAGAGCAGCCAATGCACAAGGGCTGGTCTTTCTCCCTCTTCCATTTCCCAGACTCTGTCCTGACTCGGCCATCCCAAAGCCAAGGACAGCTTTAAGCAGCTGTCCACACACACACCCCACCCTCCCCAGACACCAGCTCCTGGAGAGCAGGACCGCATCTCCTTCATCTCTGCCTTGTCTTGATTAGCCCTGGGCTGAGTGCTTAGAGGAAGCTCAATGAACATTCAGTGAGAGATCTCTTTGTTCCTGTGGCCTTAATGTATCACAGCGTGGGAAAAGGGAGAGTCGCTCTGTTGTGTCCAGCTCTTTGCGACCGCATGGTCTACACAGTCCAGAGAATTCTCCAGGCCAGAATCCTGGAGTGGGTTGCCTTTCCCTTCTCCAGGGGATCTTCCCAACGCAGAGATCGAACCCAGATCTCCCACATTGTGGGCAGATTCTTTACCAGCTGAGCCACAAGGGAATCACAGTGTGGGGGACACAGAAAATGTGAGATGAGTGTTTGTGGGCTGAATCCAGGCCAGGAGGCACCTCCCACTGGGACAAGCCTCCAGTCACCGCCACCTCCCACCTTTCAGAAATCACGTACTCCAGGCTCTTTGGGCTCTTCCCGTGACCAGGCCAGGAGGCTGTGATGTATCCTCGGGCAGGGGAGCCCTTGTGAGGCCAGGGATCCTCACATGTTCAGAAATGCCTGGGCAGCACCGCAGAAATACAGGGGCAGGGATGGCGGGTGGAGGGCATGCCTTCCTCCCGCAGGGAAAGGGTCTGCGGTTGCTGGCACACTGCTGAGTGAAAGTTCTCTGTCGGGATGGGTCAGCCAGAAGATGGTCCAGGAGGAAGGCTGTCCTCACTAACACACATTGGAACAGACAGATGCTCCCAGCATCCATCCCAGCAGGTCTGCCCAATCTCTCCAGGTCAGTGTTCATCCAATTGCGGTTCAAGACCCACTGATCGGTGATGGAATCAATGCAATAGATCATGACCAGTGTGCTTAACAGAACAAAACAAAACAGGGTAAGGTGGGATTAGATGGAATAAAACAGAATAGAATAGCATAGGGCATAGCACTTTGTAAGAATATTAGTTCACAAAACTTTTGTTTCTGTTATAATTTCCACTATACACCCGGGTATCTGTATGTGTCAAATGTACCAACTAGGTTGTTGTGTAAAATATATTTCTTACTCTGGGGTTCCAGTCAAAAAAAAAGTTTGAAAGCCACTAATGTAGGTGACCTAGATTGCTCACAAATCTACCAAATCTACCCGACTTGTGCCCTCTCCTTATCATTTGATTCAGCCATGAAGTAGCATGTCCATCTGCGGTAGTGATATTTTTAACAGAGTCTTTTTTTCTTTCTTTAAAAATATTGTAATAGTCTTCTATCTTGTTTCCATCTATAGCACACTGTTCCCCCTATTCTTGGGCATTTCCATTCTAATTTTTACAGATAACATTTAAAAAAAATTTTTATTGGGGTATACCTGATTTGACTCGTGGAGCTCCAACTAGTCCATCCTAAAGGAAATCAGTCCTGAATATTCATCAGAAGGACTGATGCTGAAGCTGAAGCTCCAATACTTAGGCCACCTGATGTGAATAAGCAACTCATTGGAAAAGACCCTGATGCTGGCAAAGATTGAAGGCCAGAGGAGAAGGGGACGACAGAGGACGAGATGGCTGGATGATATCACTGACTCAATAGACATGAGTTTGAGTAAACGCCAGGAGTTGGTGATGGACAGGGAGGCCTGGTGTGCTGCAGTCCATGGGGTCGCAAAGAATTGGACACGACTGAGCGACTGAACTGAACTGAACTGACTGACTGACTGGAGCTGTCCTCTCCCTGGGGTCTTAGCTGGGCATGTTCAGCATGGATGCGTGTTCTACACACAGTTGCCAGGCCATGAGGCAGCGCCGTGAGCTGGGGCCCCAGGGGAAGGGCAACGGGGACAACCCCCTTGAAGCTCTTTGCAGCTCCCCTGCCTCCAGAGAAACAGAAAGTAAAGGACAGGCTTTGTGTGGCTGCAGGAGAGATGGCCTGCTGGAAGGGACCCCAGGCGGTTTTTGCGGCGACCCTCATTTTGTAGTTGGGGACCCTGAGGCCCCTGCAGAGGGAGGCCAGTGGCTGGGGGCTGCCTGGAGCAGAACCCATGTCTCCTAAAACTTCCCGTGAGCACAGCTCCCACTGCTGCCCAGGCCTGCCCCAGAGGCTGGCACACTGTGCCACAGGGAGGCCACAGTGATGGTGCCGTCTCCCGTGCTGGGAGCGGGGAGCTGGCTGCCATAGACCCTGCCGGCTCAGGGGGCTTCCGGGAGCAGCTGGATCCACTGTCCACAGGAAGGCACCTTTGCTCAAGGATTTGACAGGAAATTGCTCAGAGATGAAGCAAAGGGAGGCACAGCCATTTCAGATACTAAAAAAACAAGAGCCCTAGCTTTACCGCACTTAGCCTTGATGGGAGAGTTGGGATGAGGAGGGAATGCCAATGAGGATAAGTTCCAGAAGGGCTGGAGACAGGGGATGCGCGGCAGCAGGCCTGGGAGGTCCACCAGGGCTGCTCTCTTTCCTGGGCTCTAGGTGAAGGCTCCCCCCAGTTAGGCCTCCCAACCCTGCTCTCCAACCTCAGGCTTCAGGGAACCCCGGGGCATCCCCCTCCATCTGCTGACCTGGAGTCAAGGAGCTCCAAAGCCCCACAGTTAGTCTCCCTCACCTCCATAGCCCCAGGGCCCAGTCCAGGGTCTGGCTCATAGCAGACAGGAAATTCATTGAGTGTTTGAGGAATAAATGAATGAAGATGAAGTCCAGCTAGGGCATGAGGACAGTGACAAAGAGAAAGAGCATTTAAAAATGAACATATGATGAGAGGCAGAGGAGGGTGAAGAGGAGGAATGAGGTGGGTGTTATGGGCAAGGCTGGGCTGGAGCAACTACAGGAGGCTTCCTGGAGGCGGGGGTTACAGGCCAGCAGCAGGAGGCATGTGGGCAGTGGAGTGCTGGGATTGGAGAGCACAGGGCGCCCAAGGGGACAGAGGAGGGGTGTCAGTCTCATGTTCAGACCTGGCAGGTGCTGGGGGGCCTCCTGAGCTTGGATGAATAGAAACAACTAGGAACTGGCCCAGAGGGTGCCAAGGGAAAGGTACAAAGCGAGGAGGAGGAAAGGGCCTGGAAAGAGACAAGATTTCCAATCTCACATCCCCAAGGGGAAGCAGGGTCCACCTGGGGAATGGGCCACTTTGCCAGAACCCTGTGGCTCCAGCCAGAGGCAGAGCTTGTTGGAGTCTCCCCCTGCCGCCCCCAAGCTGAAGGGCCTTAGTCACTGGACAGCAGCAGGAAAGTGGCCCCCCGGTTCTGCCATCACATGCGTGTCAACCAGGCAGAGAAAGCACTCCAAAGAAACTCAGTCTATTTCTGTCATCACTTGGAAATGAAGACTTCCCTAGAAACTGACTGTTGAGGTTCCATTGTACGTGTAAAGGCACTTGCGTGCGTAGGTGTACATACACACACACACACACACACGCGCACTGCATTATTCCCGAGAGGTCTGAAGTGGGGCTTGCCGATGGCTGTGCCCCTCAAGGGATCACGGGTGAGCCTGAGGGAGGGGCTGGCCACAGAGGACACGAGGGTCAGGACCTGCGCCTCTGTCTGTGCAGGGGTGTGTGTCCTGTGCGGGTCTCCCCAAGGCCCAAGTCCAGATTTTGACCCAGGTTGGCTTCTGGTCCCATCCATGTCTTCCCGAGCATTGACTTGAAGCTGACAGAGGGCTCAAGGGGCACCACGTGCAGACTCCTCCCTGCACCCCTATGTGGTACCCACAGATGACTCAGGTGTGGATGGGCACCTCTCTCTGCCCTGCTCTCATTGCCTCTCTGCATCCAGTCAGTAGCTCAACGTCTGGGACTTTCATCTCTGCTTCTGTCCAGTGTGGACGTGTGAGGACAGCCACAGGGGCAGTGGCTGGGCCATGAGCTCCCTTGCCTCCTGCTCTGGGAGGCCCTCGGGGGTCCTCAGGCTCGCAGAGTCCTCACTTTCCCATCAAAGGGAGGAAAGGCACGGAAAGCAGCCGCTGCCAGGGCTCCCTGTCAATCCACACTGCTCATCATGGAGCAAAGGCCATTAGGGAGCAGTGGGTTTGAGAGGCTTCTGTCTGGATGAACATCACCTGTTGTTATTTTTAAAACAGTCTTCTTTGTGACTCGGCTAGAATTCAACAGAAGCAAAGGTAGAGACGGGAACAGTGGAGTCCCCAGACGTTCCACCTTCCCCGTCGGCGCTCAGGGCCTATCAGGAGCCTTGAGGGTGGTGTCACAGTCTCATCTCCTGGACTGCTGAGCAGCAAGAATAGAGAGCAAAGAGGAAGCGACGCGATGGATGTGGAAGGCGCGCCAGTCTCCCATTATGTCCAGCCCTAGCTCCAAAGTCTTCAACAGCTTCGCCGCCTCCACTCACTTCCTCACCGTCACCCCACAGACACACCCTCTGCATGCTGACACAGTGTTGGATGCGAGACACGGATGCTTAATTTTTGTTAAATGACTACCGCTAACAACCGCGGTCCAGGAACTGGGCTTAGTGCTATACAACGTTATCCCATTATATCACCTTCCGTCATCGGTGCAACAACCCTGTCAAATGAACACTCTTTTTTATCCCCATCTTAGGGGTGAATGTTGTGGCTTCCCTGGTGGCTCAGATGGTAAAGAATCTGCCTGCAATACTGGAGACCCAGGTTCAATCCCTGAGTTGGGATGACCTTCTGGAGAAGGGAATGGCAACCCACAACCCACTCCAGTAATCTTGCCTGGAGAATCTCATGGACAGAGGAGCCTGGTGGGCTACACTCCATGGGGTCGCAAAGAGTCGGACATGACTGCGTGACTAACACACTAGAGGTGAACATACTGAGGCTCAGGGAAGTCAAGTAACTTTCCCCAAATCACTCAGCCAGTAAAGGAAGGCTTTGGGATTTAAATTCAGGTTCATCGGAGTCTGAGGTTCAACTCTTAACCATTCAAATACTAACCATCTGTGGGCCAGCTCCCAGAGTGTTTGGTGTCCTGTGGAGGACGCAGGCATTGGAACAAAAAATAGACACTGTAATATACAGGCCTGTTATGATCAGGACCAAGGGTCAATAGCAATAGTCATCCAACCAACATACACTGAGGGTCTATCATATGCCAGCTGCTGCTTGAGGGCCTGGGAGGACAGGTGGACACAACAAAGTCCCTGCCCTTGTGCAGCTTACAATCTAATGATCCGTCCAGTTTCCCAAGCCAGAAACATAAGGTTCATTCATCTTTAATAAGGTGAACTCGTCTCACTCTTCTCTGATCAAAGTATTATTCAATCATCATCAAGTCCCATTGATTTAACCACCTAACTAGCTCCAGCACCTGCCCACTTCTCTCCATCCCACCTCTACCACCCCAGTCCAAGCCACCATCGTCTCTCTCCTGGACCACTCCGGTGGCCTCTTAACTGGTCTAGATTCATTCACTCTTGTCATCTTCCAAGGAGTTTCCCACCATGCAATTAAAGTAAGCTTTTCAAAAAGTAAATCTGGTTCCCCTTCCTTTAAATTATAAGCCTTCAATATATATCCTTCCTATTATATATAGAACTGGTAAACAGCAAGGTCCTACTGTACAGCAAAGAGAACTAAATTCAATATGCTATGATAAGCCATAATGGGAAAGAATATTTTAAAAGAATGTGTGTATGTATATGTACATATATACATATATATATATAATTGAATCACTTTGCTGTATAGCAGAAATTAACACAACATTGTAAATCAACTATGCGTCAATAAAAATAATAGTAATCGTTCAATGCCTTTCCATTATCCCTAGCAAAAACACTTCTTAACTACTTGTGATGCCCTGTCTCTCCAGCCTTTCCCTACACCATGACCTCAACAACCATCTCCAACATCACAGTAGTCATGCCCTTCATCTGCACAATCACCCCAACCTCCTCCACCACAAGCCCTCCACCACTGCAGTCCTCAACATCGCAGGAGCCTGACTCTTCACAAACATCCTTTCCCCCTGTGTGCCTGAGCTACGTGCAATGATGGAGGCAAACAGCTCTGCCATCAGAGCGCTGACGACTTGAGACAAAGACTCAGAAATACATCATCATGGCACCTGTCTGTTCAAATAAAAGCCTTAAGACTGCTGTGGAATTCCTAGCCTTCCCACATCTCTAAGAAAAGGTCTCAGCTCATAGTAGAGGGCACTCTGCTCTTCCTGCCCTGAGGCAGGGTGTATAATAGCCAGGATCATCTGTAAGAGGACTGGGACTGGAAGATCAATCACTGTAGGACCCCTAACATTTCTATTCCAGCCAAGCCTCGGGACGATGACCTTTGAGAGCAGCCTTAAAGAGAAGCGCCAAGAGTAGACTTAAAACAGAAAGAGGCAGGCTTGTTTCCTTAGAGTCCTTAGGATATTATGTCTGTAACTCTTCTCTCTCTCAGTGTTAAAGATGAGGAAACAGATTTCCCATTACTTCATGGCAAATAGAGGGAGAAAAGGGGCAACAGTGATAGATTTTATTTTCTTGGGCTCCAAAATCACTGCAGACAGTGACTGCAGCTAAGTTAAAAGATGCTTGCTCCTTGGAAGAAAAGTTATGACAAGCCTAGACAACATATTAAAAAGCAAAGACATCACTTTGATGACAAAGGTCCATATAATCAAAGCTATGGTTTTTTCCTGCAGTCATAAACAGATGTGAGAGTTGGACCATAAAGAAGGCTGAGTGCCAAAGAATTGATGATTTCCAACTGTGGTGTTAGAGAAGACTATTGAGAGCCCCTTGATCAAACCAGTCAATCCTAAAGGAAATCAACCCTGAATATTCATTGGAAGGACTGATGCTGAAGCTCCAATACTTTGACCACCTGATGCAAAGAGCCAACTCATGGAAAAGACTCTGATGCTGGGAAAGATTGAGGGCAGGAGGAGAAGGGATAGGCAGAGGATGAGACTGTTAGATAGCATCACTGACTCTATGGATATGAGTTTGAGCAAACTCAGGGAGATGGTGAAGGACAGGGAAGCCTGGCGTGCTGCAGTCCATGGGGTCGCAAAGTATCAAACACGACTTAGCAACTAAACAAAAGTAACAACAGAAGAGGGTTGGAGAGGAGATCCTCTTAGTCCAACTGCAAGTCCCTGGGACAGCCAGCATCCTAGTCAGACTGAGACTCTGTCCCTTTAGCCCATCTGGCTTCCTTGAGAAAAGGAAGTACAGAGGGGAGCCGCTTACGGCGGGATCAGCCTCCTGCTGCCAGGATGCTCATCCTTGGCCCCCGACAAGGACAGAACAAGACGTGCTTTCTCTGGGCTCTACTGACCCCTCACAGCTGAGAAAAGAAAACAACACGGTGGCCACAATTGGCTCTCCTCCAGCAGAATGGAATTACAGTGGGCGGGAAAGGAGCTTTGGTGGATTCCATCTTAGTTAAAAGAAGAAAAAAGAAATCCCTTGACCCCAGACTTTAAAGAATCCAAGGCAGGCAACTTGACCATTTTATTGATATGACTTGAAAGACTGAGCAACAAGCTTGACAGACGTTTCTAATGTAGCTGTCGGGCAGCGTGGAAGGAAGGATGCTGCTCTGTCCAAGTTTCGCTGATCAGACATGCCAAGGAGGATTAAGTAATTAAACAGAGAGCAAACAATTCTCCTGCTCTGTATGAACCAGGCCCTGAACTGCTCTTGTGGCGGCAGAAGGGCTTCTGTCCTCTGACCTCCAAACCTTCGATTTCATTCACAGTAAACCACCCTCCATGCATCTACCCAGGCCAATTTCCTTAGAGGCAAATCAGACCGTATCATTTCTGCCTTAAAAGGCTTGCAGGCTCCCCACCAGCTTCCCCACCAAGCCTAAGCTCCTTAGCGCGGCACATAACGACCCTGCCTGGCTTGGCCCTGCCTTCCTGTGCCACCCTTCAGCTCCCCTGCCTTGGCCTCTTTCTCTCTGCTCGCTCCTCCAGCAAGGCCTTCCAGCTGCAAGATGTTCTTGGTGTTGTGAGCACCTGCCTTTCCCCATCTCTATGGTTCTCAACCCTAGAATCAGAATCCCAGGAAAGGTTTAAAAAAAAAAAAACTCCAGTGCCCCAGCCACACCCAGAACAATTAAATCTCTGACTCTCTTGGAATAGGGGTCCAAGCATCACTGGTTTTTAAAACCCCTCAGGTGACTTCAATGTACATCTAGGCCCGAGAACCACTGTTTTCTTTAACCAACCCCAACCTAGTCCCTTCAAGATTCAGCCCATGTGTCTTATTTAATCATCAACTATTTCTTCGTTGGGCACTATTCTAAGCATGAGCTATAAAAATAGTAATGATCACTAATATTTATTAAGCATCTGCCATATGCCAGACTGTGTTCCAAGTGCTTTACATATGTTAACTCATTCAACGGGAACACCACCTTGATGGGGTAGGTACTATTATTTCCCCCGTTTTATACATGGGAAATCTGGGGTACAGAGAGGGGAAGTGACCTGCCCAGGGTCACACAAGGTGAGCATTGTTGCAGGACTTGCATGTAGCCAGTCTGAGCATCTGTCTGGGCTTTGAATTCCTGCCCCCCAGCCATTCACAGGTTGCAAGAGTGAAGCCACAAACAAACGAATGAATAGAGTAGAAAGAGGGATATGGACGGGGGGAAGCTGCCTGTGTGAGCAGCAAGGGGCTGACTTTGGGTGGCCAGGCCATCCCCAGGAGCGGTATTTAATCTGGGTCCTGAAGGATGAGAAGGACCCAGCCAAGCAATGTGTGGGAAATGGGGTTCCAGGCGAGGGGCCAGTGAACACGACATGTGCTAGGAACTGTGGAGGTCCAGTGGGGGCTGGCGAGAGGGCACAGACAAGTAAAGACGACGACAGGGCAGTGCCTCTGCAGGCCACCTAATGAGAGCAATCAGCAGGGCACACGGTGCCCACCTCAGGGTAGGCCGGAGGTGCCCACTGCAGCCATTTAGCCAGAGGCATTTCCAGGACCTAGAGAGACGTGCCTCCTCCAGGAAGCTCTCTTGGTTCCTCACCTCCAATCATTGCACCATCACAGTGTGTGCTGGGCTTCCCAGGTGGTGCGAGTGATAAACCACCTGCCTGTCAAAGTAAGAAACATAAGAGACTCCGGTTTGACCCCTGGGTCAAGAAGATCCCTGGAGAAGGGAATGGCAACCCACTCCAGTATTCTTGCCTGGAGGATCCCATGGACAGAGGAGCCTGGTGGGCTACAGTCCACGGGGTCGCAGAGTCGGACACAACTGAAGTGACTTAGCAAGCAGTGTGTGGCAATTGCCTATTTACCCCCCGGCCTCCCCTCCTGGCCTGGGAGCGCCTTGAGGGCAGACACCAATCTAACTGGCCTCTGTAGCCCAGCTGCTGATCAATATTAGGCGCTTGGTGAATATCTACAGCAGCTCTGGATTCCTCACAGTGAAGGCAGGGCCAGGCCTGATGCTGGAGCTTCTGTGGTCCTTCTGCTGCTGCTGCCGTCACCAGCTGGTCCCCCAAACCAAGGGATGCCCCACCTCTGTCAAATTAGAGGAGAGCAGAGGCAAAGGGGCAGCAACTCAGAGGGATCACCCAGGTCGCATGACCCGTTGTTGGCAAAGCTGGCCAGGACTTAGGTTTCCAGACCCCCAGCCCAGAGGTTTCTCCACTGGCCACTTCTCCACCGGCCTTCTTGCCCCTGCCTCTGCTCACCATTCCTTTAGGAATGTCTCGATCTGTGTGCTGAAACCGCGCAGAGCTGAGAACACCCAGAACAGAGGAGCCCGCCTGTCTCCTGGGAAGAAGCAGCCAGCCGGGTGCCCCAGGGATGCCAGGGGCCCCTGCTCACTATCACGGGCCATTCTGCTTTGAGGTCGTGCTAACAGCATGATGCTTAAGCATGTAGGTTCAAAGCACAGTCCCGCAACTTCCCAGCTCTGTGGTCCTGGGCAAGTGACTTCAACTCTCTCTGCCAAGTCTCTTCACTATAGAATGCAGATGACAGTGGCAACACAATCCTATGTCCTAGGGCTGTGCTGGGATTAAATGAGTGAACAGGCGTAAAATGCTTAGAATGGTTCCTGGCAGGTAGTAAGTGCTTAATCAGTAAAATGTGTCCAATAAATGTGAGTGAGAATTTCCCAGGACAGACTCAAGAGACTCAGGTCCCTAGGTGAGCCTGAGCTATTTACCAACCCACTGTATGCCTCAGGTTCCCCACCTTTTAAATGGGGAGTCATTCATCTCTATGAGTGACTGGAGGACAACCATGAAATGCCAAGAATCCTGAAAAGAGTTTAGAGGTTAAAAAGAAAAGAACCTGAGAAGTGGGAGGCCTGATGGGCAGGTGACCCTGTGGCAGGGGCAGGGCCCCATAATTCACCCTCAACCCAGCAGGCTGCCTGGGTTTTATGGGCCCTGGGGGCCAGGGTACTTTCCTGAACATCATTCAGAATTTATAGACTCTTGTCATTGTCCTTCCCAACTCTTTTTATGTCGTTGCCTTAGAAGGAAGCCTGGCGTTAACAGAGCCTCTGCTGCCCTCCCAGGAAAATGCAGCCCACCCTGCCTTCAGTTCCCAGCTGGTGGGAGGAGAGGGGCTGAGAGGCCAGCAGGCATCTCCACTGCAGCCAGGTGCCCCCTCTACCTGCTGAGGCGGGAGCACAGGAGGACAACCTGGAGCCCGAGTCTAGGAACCAGCCTTCTGCATAAGGGACCCCGTGATGATCAAGACCACAGGCCTCAGACCTCTAGGAATTTGAATAGGACTGGGCTGGGCTGGGCTGGGGGCCTCTTCCGAGTTACAGAACAAGGAAAGCACAAGGGGAAAGCACCAGCTGGGAACGCCTGACACAAGTGCTCCTGTTGTATCACTTACAGGCCGTGTCATCGGCTAAGTACCTTGGCCTCTCTGTGCTCCCATTTTCTGACCTGTACACTGGCTAAAAGTGCCTGGCCCTGTCTACTCCACAAGCTACCAGGATGAGGAAAGAAGACCATGAGGGTGGAGAAGACTGGGAAGAGATACAACGGGAGCTGCAGCAGAGTGGCCAGGAGTGCAGGTCCCAAACCCCCACCTCCTGACCGGGGTATCTGAGCGAGTTACCTTCCCCTCTTTGCTTCCTCTCCAGGAAACGCTGAACGTCTAGTTCCCAAGGTTGCACAAGGATGAAATAGCTTAGCATCCCTAAAGCCAGCCAGGGCTCAGGAAACGCGGGCAGCTATAGAAGAGGCACCACCCCCGAGGGAATCGAGAGCAGTGGGTAAGGGCACCTAGCAGGAATCAGACACGGCGGGGGTCAGGTCCTGGCTCAGCCATTCAGTGTCCGTGTGACCTGGGACGCCTCCCAGTTGGCCGGGACTGCTCTGGTTTCAAGTCTTGCATCCCAGAATCCCCTGGGTCCCAAATAGGGTCAGTTGGTCACCTTAGACCCAAAGAAAATCCCATTGCTGTTCTGAGCTCCAGCTTCCGCGTCAGCACAAAGGGAGGTAACACGGACTTTGTGAAGGTTGTAGGGGAACGAAATGAGAGAACACACGTCAATTACGCCAGACATGGCGGCTCTTTCACAGATGTTCACTCACCTCATCCTCACCACGACCCGGGGGCAGGGAGGCAGTGCTCAGCAGGGGTTCCCCAGGGAGGGAAGGGACTGCACCCAGCACAACCTGCGGGCCCCCAGGCACTTTCAGCTCCTCCTTTGATGCCCACTGGCCTTCCGGGGCCCCTGGGAGCCAGTCCAGCCCTAAGCCTGTGATCATACTCTGCCTGTGATCAGAGCTGAAATCCCCCTCTGGGGGCACATCTAGCAGCCATGAGGTTCCCCAGGCCTTCTCCTTGGGTGCAGGAGAACTATTGCAGACGTTGAAGGTGTGCAAGAATAAGAAAGTCTCTCTGAGGAAGAGGAGATATATGTATGTATATATATACACACACACACATATATAGTTATGACTGATTCGTGATGTTATACGTCAGAAACCAACACAACATTGTAAAGCAATTGCCTTCCAGTTAAAAAAAAAAAAGAAAAAAGAAAGCCTCTCATACACCGGGAAGCTCTACCTCTATTCCCATCTCTCACCCTTACACATATCACAACATGTGACAGCTTGAATCGCAGATAAGAGTGTGGGCTCAGGAGCTAGGCTGCCCGGGGTTCATGTCCAAGCTCTGCCCTCTGACTAGCTGTGTGACCTCAGGCAAGTGACTTAACTTCTCTGGGCCTGTTTCCTCACCTGTAAAAATGAACTAATCAGCACCCACCCCACAGAACTAATGTGGGGATAAAATCAGTATATAAATCTTACATTAGAATAGCGCCGGGCCCACTATAAGCAGGCAATACCCAGGAGCCATTATTCTGATGATTTACTATAATGTAATTCAATCCAAGCATGACCTGGTCATTCCATTAGCCTCTTTGAGGCCATTTCCTTACCTTTAAATGGAGACGACTCCGCTCGCCCCTACTTCCTCACTGTCACGGGATCCCAAGTAGATAAACGTGGTTGTGAGTTACGCTTTAAAAACCATCAAGAGCCGTATATGTGAAAGGGCTGAAAATAACGCATCCTCTAATAAACATAAGGTAATAGGAACATAGCACTACAGGGTAACATGAGCCAACATAAGACAACACTCCGCGTTAAAAACTGAACTGTGAGAGAGAGAAGACAGATGGAGAAAGAGGAGGAGAGGCGGAGAAAGGCCAAGCGAGACAGGGGCAGCAAGTGAGGGCTGAACTTGGAGAGCAGGGAATCAATGCCGTACTGTAATTTAAAAACCAATATACAGTAAATATCAGCCCGGTGCCGAGAGCAGCAGCATGGCAGGGTGGCCCTGCCAGAGATAACTCACAGCCCCAGCTGGGCCAGCCCCCGGCTCCCCACCAGCCTCCCCTGTAACTCATGGGCCACCGCTCTCTCCCTGCAGCTGGGTGCTACCCTAGGGCCGCAGGTACCTGCAGGGCCTCCTAGTTATGTACCATATTCACATGGCCCAAGATCTATGGAACCAGCTGATCATGAAGTCCTGGAAATGTGCTTGGGGCCTGGACTTCTCCCCTCGAGAGAGGAGGCCTGGGATGGGGCTTGGGTTCCCAGCAGCCTGGCTTTGTCCTGGGGGTAATCTGGAGGCTCAAGCCCCAGGGAGCGCCCATGGCAGCTCTTCTCTTGTGGCTTCACTGCCGGAATTCTGTCCCCTCCCCACAGTTACACACCCATCCCCCCATCATCACCCCACATCCCTACACCTGACCCTCCCAGTTCCTGAAACCCCGCCCCCACCAGCATGCCTATAAATCTGGTTTCTCCTGCTGGGGAGCTCATGCCCTCTTCAGCGTCCTGCTCCAAGGCCTATTTTCTTGACCCCCAGAGGCTTTTCCAGCTTCTTCTGACCAAAATACCCAGGAAGTCCCACTTCCCACCACCTGGCTCAGCCCTGGGGAACGGGTTCTGGGGGCTGGGGCGGGGGCAGGAATCACGGCCCAGGGAGATGTTGCTCTCTGGCCTTCTCTCCACGTAAGAGACCAGGCTGAATCAGATGCCTCCTTCCTTGATAGAAAGTTCCTCAATCCAGGTGCCACATCCCCATTAGAACTCCCAGTACTGTCCCACCTCCATCCAGCGCATGCACAGTGGTTTCAAAAGGACCCAAAGCAGCATGTTCTGTGGCCCCACCACTAACTCCCATCCCCTGAGAGTCTGTGTTGTGCTTTCTCATAAGGCATGTCCTATAGACACTGCCTGAAGCCTGTAGACTGTAACATCCTCCCACAATGTGGCTTGATTGCCCTGTAATCTGACCCCAAAACAAAGAAGGCCTACGTGTGAGGTCCAATTCTGAATCCACTAGCCATCTTCAGACAAACCCCTCCTCCACAAAATTCCCCAGCTGCTAAGCTGAACACAGTATGGTTACAGGTATAATAAGAACCCAACTGCATCAGGAACTACTCAGCGACCTCTGTGCCTCAGTGTCCTCTCGTGTATAATGGGTGTAATCATAGCATCTGTCCTTCCTGCTTGCCTGGTAGGAACTTTGGTAGAATCAAATGAGATCACGTGGAGAGTATTATGAAATTCCCCCAAGGTGCTGGATGATTTAGTGGGTGGTTGTTGGAGAGGAGCCTCCATTAAGATGATCCACAGTTGCTCCCCTCCACGTTTAGGAAAAATGCCGCTAGTCTATCTACCATGAATAACAGTAATGTATACTACACAGAGGGCTTCCCTGGTGGCTCAGACAATAAAGAATCCACCTGCAGGATCTGGATCAGGAAGAGCCCCTGGAGAAGGGATGGCAACCCACTCCAATATTCTTACCTGGAGAAGCCCATGGACAGAGGAACCTGGTGAGCTATATAGTCCATGGGGTCGCAGAGAGCTGGACATGACTGAGTGACTTAGGATGTGCACACACACACACACACACACACACACACACACACACTACACAGCATGCAGCACGTGCCAGGCACTGCTCCAGCCCCTCACATACAGCAATTCATCAAGTTCTCCTAACAGCCCTATGCTGTGGGTAATATTATTGTCTCCATTTTGCAGATGAGGAAACTGAGGCCCAGAGCGAGTAACCTGCCCAAGTCCACACGATCAGGAAAAGAGAACACGGTATAAACCCTAGGAATGGGGGTCCCAGTGCACCCAGGCTCCCTGCATAAGAAGGAACTGTGTCCACATATTTTAGTACCTAAGCATTCTGGGATAATGTGTATGTTTCTCTGCTCCACCCTCCTCTTAGACCTAAACTTCCCAAGGACAGAAGTGGGCCTTTCCCCACCCAAGGACGGCTTCTCAAGAGTAAGGAACCCACCTTGCCCACTTGCAACCTTTCTCGGCTCACCCTCCTGCTGCCAGCAGCTCTCTGCCCAGATTCTTGTCCGTTTAAGGACTGGGAAATCGTCCCGCCCCCAGTGCGATGGCTCTCATTTCTCATGTGCTTAGAAGCTGTGACCAGACAGAGGGGCCGGGATTTATGTCTATTCTAGGGTCTCCCCTCAGTTCCCCTTCTCCCAGCTCAGCCTCTGTGACGTATATGCCCGGGCTGGGAGGAAGATTAAGTGGTTCCTTTAGGGTCAGCTGCCCCTAAACAGGGACCACGGCCCCCAAATCTCTTCATCCAGTCAGTTCACATTTGGGTGAGAGGGTGAGAAGCCAGTTAAGCAGCGGGGCAGGGAGGGATCTGGGAAAGCAGCTTGAGAGCGCATTTCTCAAGTGGTCCATGTCCCCCCTGCACCTCCAGCATTGCCACCGCTTTTGGCAGCTTTACATCATGTGGTTAATCGTGCATGAACTTCAGCTGAGTCCTGAGTCCTGAGCACATGTACACACACACACACACACGCACGCACACGCGTGCACGGGAACACAGGTGAGGGAAGGCGGTAGAAACAAGCCAGAGCTGGGCACCCCCACCGCCATCCCAACCCCAACCCCCACCAAGTCCTGGAGTCCACATGCAGGGCTGGAAAAAACACAGAAGGGGAAATCAAATAATGGGGGTGGTGGAGGGTGGCGTGCCGGATCTGGTCTGGGGGTGGTGCACAGTAGGTGCTCAATAACTGCATGTTGAATTAAACTGAATCAGTGAGGACTGCTGACCAGTCAGTCATGAAAGGGGAGGTCTAGGGAGCATGGGCTTGATCTCCAAATCCTGAATACTCAGGCTCTCCTGACTTGAAAGCTCAATGGGCTTGAGGGCTTTCCACGTGGCACTAGTGGTAAAGAACCCATCTGTAATGCGGGAGATGTAAGAGACATGAGTTCGACCCCTGAGTTGGGAAGATGCCCTGGAGGAGGGCATGGCAACCCACTGCAGTATTCTTGCCTGGAGAATCCCATAGACAGAGGAACCCGGTGGGCTACAGTCCATAGGGTCACAAAGAGTCAGACACTACTGAGGTGACTTAGCATGCACGGGGTGGAGGGGACACTTTAGAACCAATCAAAGGAGACCTCACTCTCATACTGGCAGCAAAGTACAGAACTTTGCTCAAGAGGTGGGGTGGATTGAGACCATGAAAGTGTTTCTAGCAAATCACGACACCCATACCTTGACCCTTAATAAGCATAATGAGAAATGGCCATGAGAAGGCTTCCTCCACGGTGTGAGGACAGAAATCGCCCAGCCCTCTCCCACACTCCATCTCAATGGAAATGAGGCAGAACTGGGGCTAGAACTCGCAGGGGACTGACCTAGCATGGGATTTCTCAACTGTGGGAGGTGTGATATGAATCAAAGCTCCTGAGAGCAGACTGACAGTCAGGAATAATCGCCAAACAGCCACACAGGGGCAGATGTAGAGTACACAGGTGTCCTGGCAGAGACAGGGCTCCAGTGTGGCTCCACCACCCAGGGTGAATCGTTGGTAAGTTCCTGACCAAGTTCCCCAGCACCCCAGAGAGTCCTCTACTACTTGGTGCCTTGTGCTGTACAAGGACCTCTAACCTCTAACCTTTGATTTCCATGTCTCCAGGTCATCCACGTCCCTCCCTTCTGCCCTAAGAGGACTTATCTGGGTATTACAGAGGCTCCATTGGGGGCAGGGGAAGGGAAATCGAATCAAAGGATCAACTTGCCCACCCAGGAGTCCTTAATACCTTTTTAGAATGACTAGACCTCATCTTATGGCCCTTGTTGGGCATTTCCAGGGCTTTCCAGGAGCTCAGGTCAAGCATGCCTACACCTCCATTCTTGTCCTCCAGGGGGCCCCAACATCTCTTTCTCATCAGCTACTGAGATGCAAGCTGGAGCCTAAACCTGGCTTCCCACCCAGTCTCCTCCAACTCCTGCTGGCTGAGTGACCATATGTCATTCATTTGGGGGACCAGAGGGAGTCGTGTAACAGCAAGACCTAGTTTACAACTAGTCTGAAGTAGGAGTCTGCACAGACTCCCAATATTAGTTGGGGATCATAGTAAATCCCCATCCCCAGCTATTTTGACTTAAAGCTGCCTTAATAGTAGAACAGATCAGGAAGGGTAACTAGGAAAGATGGTGCTAGCTTTGGGGAAAAGGAGTAGAAAGTGAGTCTTAGGGAGGGAAGGTAGAAGGACCAAACAGATTTTTGCATTTCTGTGAAGCTTATTAGAGACCTGAGTTAAGCCAAAAGGGAAGACTTTTTTTTGTTGGCCTTAGACCGAAGAAGAGGGTGTTAAGGGGAGATGGCCCAGGAGGGAAATACAGAGGAAAAGGGGTTAAGACAGACACAGCATCTCACTTTCCTTGCTGCGTCTGCTGTGAATGAGTTAACGCAGGGTATGCCCATAATACGGTTGTTCTAGTATCCAGGACTCCCACAGATGCTAAAACCCAGAGGCTCTAATCTCTTTATAAATGGCACAGTATTTGCACATAACCTGTACACATCTTCCCATATACTTTACTTTTTTAACTTCTTTATTTTGTAGTGGGGTATGGCCGATTAACTATGCTGTGATAGTTTCAGCTGAGTAGGGAAGGGACTCAGCCACACATATACACTTATCCACTCTCCTCCAAACTCCCCTCCCATCCAGGCTGCCACATAACACTGAGCAGAATTCCATATGCTATGCAGTAGGTCCTTGTTGGTTATCCATTTTAAATATAGTTGTGTGTACATGTCCATCCCAAACTCCGTAACTACCCTTTCCCCTCATCCTTCCCCCCGCCCCCCCACAACCATAAATTTATTCTCTAAATCTGTGCCTCCCACATACTTTAAAATCTTCCCTAGATTACTTATAATACTGACTACAATGTAAATGCTATGTAAATCAATGTAAATGCTACGTAAATAGTTGCCAGTACATGGCAAACTCAAGTGTTGCTTTTTAGAACTTTCTGGGATTTGTCTTTTTCTGAAAATTTTTGATTGCATCCACAGATAAAGAACCCACAGATAAGGAGGGCCGATTGTAAATGCATTGAGTTCTAAAGAGTCCAACTTTGGGATTTTGCAGTCTCTCATGTTTCGGGATTACCCTGTATATATAGGACTATGACAAGGAGTCCCAGGCTCTATGCCGAGAACTCCAAGCAGACTGATAAATTACAAGAGCTCAGTTTTGCTCTTTAATCCAGTTTGACCCTGTTTAACACCTAAGTCTTGTGCCTACAGTTCCAGTCTGTCTCTTGGGTTGGTCTGGTGCCCATTAACCTTGACCCTTGGGTGTATTCAAGAAAGCAGACTTAGATCTGTCCAAATCAGACGCCTGGCCTTCTGTTGCTCAGGAGCGAAGCCACACACTGCCTTGCGTCTCCTCCATGAGACCCCCACACCTTCTACACAACATGCAACCACAATGTAAGGAATCGTGGGGAAAAAAAACAAGAGTGATGGATCACAACACAGGCAGACAGTGTCATTGCTTAAATGTGCTCGGTCCATCAGGACTCAGCTTAACAACCCGTTTGACCCGGCATACACTTGTCTCTGGCTTCTCACCCCTTTTCCTTTGATCTTCTGTTCACAGACTAGCCTAGTTTTCCAGGATCATGCCTCCAACCCTGCCCTTACCCCCCATTTCAATGAAATGGAGATGCTTATTCAGGAGGTTTGGGATTTTGCATCCATCCAGAAGGCAATGGCACCCCACTCCAGTACTCTTGCCTGGGAAATCCCATGGACGGAGGAGCCTGGTAGGCTACAGTCCATGGGGCCGCTAAGAGTCGGACACGACTGAGCGACTTCACTTTCACTTTTCACTTTCATGCATTGGAGAAGGAAATGGCAACCCACTCCAGTGTTCTTGCCTGGAGAATCCCAGGGACAGAGGAGCCTGGTGGGCTTCCATCTATGGGGTCGCACAGAGTCGGACATGACTGACGCGACTTAGCAGCAGCAGCAGCAGCAGCAGCAGCAGCAGCCTGCTTCTGGGTGATGCTGATGCTCCTGGTCCATGGACCACACTCCAGGCAGTGACATGCCAGTGTGGCTCTGTCCTTACCATCTCCTGGATTCTCCTTGCCTTAAATCTACCTCATTTTCTAATCCTAGTTGAAAAGTGAAGTCACTCAGTCGTGTCCAACTCTTTGCGACCCCATGGACTGTAGCCTACCAGGCTCCTCAGTCCATGGGATTTTCCAGGCAAGAGTACTGGAGTGGGTTGCCATTTCTTTCTCCAGAGGATCTTCCCAACCCAGGGATGGAACCCGGGTCTCCTGCACTTCAGGCAGACGCTTTACCGTCTGAGCCACCAGTTGCTGCTGCTGCTGCTAAGTCGCTGGTTAGTCCTAAAACATGAATTCTCATTGGTGGCAACAGCATCCCCAAGGGGGCAAAAATTTGTTATTGGGAGCAGTTTACTCTTTGTATACAAAGCACAGCGATACCTAATACAGTACATAAACAGATATATAGTATATATTAAAATTTTATGGGAGTGAAATTATAAGAAATAGTGTCTTAAAAGTTTTCATCAAGAGGGCAATAATTAAAGAAAGGTTGAGATACAGGGGCTGAAGGCTAACTCCCTTCACCCTCTCTGGTGCCAAAGCTTCAATAATGGCACCTAGTTGCAAAAGTAAATGATATGACATGAAATGAAATAACAGCAGTGTGTTCCTTCCCTGCTGCCTGCCACTGATCGCACCCAACTGTCTGGACCAAAGGCCCTTCTTCTGCAGGTTCTGCATCCCTTTTCCCAGAAGGCGCAGTGTCCACCTGCCCCACCTAGTATATTATTGGGGAACTCCAGTCCCACATGAAACAGATACATTAAAGCCTACCTGTAAGGCCTTCGTGCGTGCACGTGTGCTAAGTCTCTTCAGTTGTGTCTGACTCTTTGAGACCCTATGGACTGTAGCCCACCAGGCTCCTCTGTCCATGAGGATTCTCCAGGCAAGAATACTGGGGTGCATTGCCATGCCCTCCTCCAGGGGATCTTCCCAACCCAGGGATCGAACCCGCATCTCTTAAGTCTCCTGCATTGGCAGGTGGGCTCTTTACTACTAGCACCACTTGGGAAGCCCCAGTGCCCTCATACCTGGGCAGCACTGCCTTTGACAGTTTAATTACTTGATCTAAAATTAGGAAGGGGTCACTAATATAATCCTGCGCGCTAAAGGGCTTGCTCAAGGCTGAAGCACATTCACACGAGCCTGACCTTACCTCCGCCTTAGGAAGTCAACATCAGCACCCTGACGGATCAGTGACGGAACCAGGCCTCGGGGGTGTCCCACCCAAGTCACACACATGGTAGAGTCGGGACCCCTAACTCACAGCCCAGCGTTCAGCCTACCATCTTCCATCCTGTCCAGAAGGACAATGCTGACTATCTGATGGGAATTTTTAAACAGATGCGTATAAGCCAGAATGGCAGGCAGGGAAGCCCACGGGAAGACTGAGCCCCCCAGGGCTCTGTGATGAAGGCTCTGAAGTCACCTCACCAGCCAGACCAGGAGGCCAGCAGAGCACACACAGGGACCAATCCATGCTGATCCTACTGATCCTCCCCTGGGGACAGAGGCAGTACAGAGGGGTTAAGAGTGTGGGTGCTGATCCAGACAGATGTGAGGAGTCAGTGACAGCTCTCCCACTTACCAACTAATTGGCAGGCACCCAGCTTCTCTGAGCCTCTGTTTCCCCATCTGTAAAGTGGAGGTACCAGCAGTGACCATTTCACAGGATTGGGAGAATTCAATGAGAAAAATATATGAAGCTCTTAGCACTGTGCCTGGTACATAATAAACAAACAAGAAATTGTTCAAAGGAGCTGGTCTTGACAGCCTAAGAAATTCTCAGAATATCCATTCTACTTTCCACACCTGAAACTCCCACATTCCCAGTGACCTCTGAGAATTTATAAGACAAAATCTAACTTCTATGGAGTTTTATGGGCTTTTGCTGTTCCTAAAATCTTCATCTCCTCCAAGAAGCCCTCTTGATTGCCCTCACCCTGAGCATACTGAACATGGCTTTTTCCCTTGGTCCCCATCTCCAGACCTGACTTACTGCTCCCTGAATATACCTTTTCTTAGGCCCACCCATGATGGTTAGACTAGTCCTCCAACCCTGTTCTAGTAACTCATTAGTCAGATCCCACTAAATACATGTCTGGGCCCAAGCCCCTCTTCCCAACTGGGTGGGTCACCCAATTCCACAAATGGGACCCAGGTCCAATCACAGGCCCTGTAGAGGCCCCAGCAGAGCTATGTCCATTCACTTAGCCTGGCCCTGACACCAGCCCTGTGAGGCCACTCTTGGGGCAGCAAGAGGTGGAGCCAGGGAAGGAAGGGGAGGGGCTGAATTCTGGGAGAGATTTCACACTCAAGCTTGAGATAGGAAAGCGTGACAGATGATACTTGTAAAACACAGAGTCAGAGCATCCTGAGCAAATGTGCATGGCTGTAAAAACCCACAGCAAACAAGAGGCAGGGAGAGAAGCAGGTGCCACAGCCCCAGAGGTGAAATCTGCTCCTCGAATATCAATTCTCCAAGTTTTCTTGGAGGGTTTCCTGGAGTCTTTTAATGACCCGCTTACGTAGGATGGCATCAAACCCTCCTGGCAGCTGTGTGCAGGGGAGGCTGGGGACACTCTCCTCCAGGTCTCTGAGGGCCCCTCCCCCTCTCTGAAACTTCCCCCTCCAACCAAACACTCCCCCTGATCTGTAAGGGGTTTGGGGGGCACTGGGGCAAATATGGGGCCATACACATCTGCAAAGCATGTGCTATTATTGAGAGCACAGAGGCTCCAGCGGTTAACACAGATGTGGCAGAGCTAGAATTCCACCCCAGGCCTTCCAAGCACAGGTTCCATTCCACTCCAGGCACACCTTGCTTTACTGCGCTTCATTTGATTGCCCTTCATAGATATTGTGTTTCTTTACAAATTGAAGGTTTGCAGCAACAACCTTGCTTCGAGCAAGTATACTGGGGCCATTTTACCAACAGCATTTGCCCACTTCATGTCTCCGTGTCACACTTTGGTAATTCTTGCAGTAGTTCAAACATTTTCATTTTTATTGTGTTTGCTATGGTGACTGGTGATCTGTGATCAGTGACCTGTAATCGGTGATCTTTGATGTTATTACTATGACTTTCTGAAGGCTTACAAGTGGTTAGAGTTTTTAGCAATAAAGTCTTTTTTAATTAAGGTATTACATTGGTTTGCCTTTTTTTTTAAGATATAATGTTCTTATGCACTTCATAGACTACAGTATCATGTAAATATAACTTTGATATGCACTGGGAAGCCAAAAATTCATGACTCACTTTATTACAATATTTGCTTTATTATAGCGGAACAGAACTGCAATATCTCCAAGGTATGCCTGTATATGACAACTCTATCCCTTCAAATAAACTGTGCCCAAAAACTACAACTAAACTTCAAATAAACTGTGCTAAGACTCCAACTATGCTCAAAATAAAATCGCAAAACACTCCAATAGTTCTTGCTTCTGTCCAGGGTCCTGTTATAATCGGCTGTTTCTGGTTGGTTTCTGCTCCATGTCTCTGCTCTCAGTCTAGAAGCCTCCCCCATCAGAATGGGAAGCCAGGCCCCAGATGCCAATACTGTGCTCACCTCCAGCCTGGGACAGGGGACTTTCTGAAGGAGAACTGCTCCATCTCACAGGCTGGACAGGCTTGACGTACGTACCTGACACTGGAGGCCAGAATCCCCTGGATCCTTGATTTTATTTCAGAACTGCAGGCAAGACACAAAGGCGATTTTCACTGTAGCCAACCCGGGGCCTGGGTGCCCAAAAGGCTGCCTGCTTTTCCCAGTGGCCCCACCCACCTCATCTGCATTTCCCACCCCTTCCACCCTCCCTCTCCTCCTCTGTCTGGCCTCCTGAAAGCTCCCTGCTCAACCTCTCTCAGGCCTGGACTCCCCAGCGTCTCAGATTTCAGGGCCTGGGAAAGGAACTGGCACATCAGAGAAGGTGGGCGGGCACCCAGTCCAACCCAACAGGGGATGGAGCTGGGAGCCGACCTCCCAGAGACGCATCGCCAGAGGCTGAAACCGAAATGCCAAGTTAGCTGTTTGTATCCCCCAGGGCCAGGGTAGGAAGATACGTAATTACATTCCTGAACAGGAATTAGACCAGAAACTCTAAATTGAGGACTGGGCAGAGAGGGCTTGAGCAGAAGCAGGGGAGGAGCTGGAAGACAGAGATGGAACTCGGCACCCCAAGCCCGAGTCAGAAGGGAGAGAAGACATCCCAGAGTCAGAAGGGAGAGACGACATCCCAGCGTCAGCAGATGGGCCCGGGCAGCTGGCGTGGTCTGCGGAGGCTACCGGCAGGCCCTCTGGAGCTTCCCCGTCCTCCCCTGCAGGACCCCGACCCCCTTCAGCCTCCAAAGTACTGCACAAGCGAGGTCACAGCTGGTGGGGCTCTGCTGTACGTGGCTGTGTACAGCTCTTCGCAGAGGACAGCGATCAGCCCAGGACACAACCCCAAGACTCGGGATCTGAGCTCCCAGTCTCCCCACAATCCCCCATCTGTGCTCCCAGTCTCCCCACAAGCCGTGAGTTCCAAGACGGCCCCCACCCTCGTACAACAGCCCAACAAGAACCTCTCAGCCTGGTCCCAGGGAACTTCACAGCTCAGAGACAGGCAGTTTCCTGCCTAGCTCTGCTCCTCCCCAGACATGGGGGGTCAATTTCCTGAAGCCTCCCGGCTCCCATGGCCCCTCAAGGCCAATCAGCCCTTTGCAGCCACAGAGGACCCCCTCCCTGACACACGCATGCACACACACACACACACACATACACACTTCACTGTCGTGAGTGCAGAGGGTCATCACCTACAGCCATGCCTGTAACACCAGCTCGGGGTTCGGGCTCCACCAAGCTCCCGCTCCCCGCAGGTATCTGCCCGTCTGTCTGTGGCATCTCAGCAGGCACTTGGTGCTGGCCTGGATCAGTCCCCCTGCAGTCCCCGCTCAGGCTCCCTCCGGTTTCTCTTTCAGTTTCTGGCTCTCGGGAGCTCTGTCTCCCTGGAACTCACTGCCTATGTCCTTTGTACTGGGGTGATGCAAAGATCGGTAGGACACCTCCCTGTCGTCCCCTTGGGTCTGTGCAGAGCGAGGCACGGCTGGCACTGACTGCCCACTGCTCTCCCTCCTCCTTGCCCAGGCCAACCTTAGAACCCTAGAACCAGGGCAGGGCTGGTGGGAGACAGACCTACCAACCAGGCGCAGCTAATACCAGTTTCCATATTGCTTCATCATGCCATTCTGATGCCCCAAGCTGCACACACACCATCTCCCCAATCTCCCTGCCTTCTACCTGAAGACAGGAGAGGGTCCCTGAGGTTGCCCTACATGCCTGCCTCCCTGAACTGCAATGAAGCCTTCCTTCCCTCCATCAGCACTGAGTCAACTCCTCCACACCCGGCTCTACCCACCCCACCCAACCCACAGAGCGCAGGGAGCTCTGGCGTCCCACCCAGCCCCCAGCAACCGCTCCAGCCAGGCTTCCGCCTGTGGGGAGATGCAACAGAGTGGTCTGGCGGCAAAGTTCTCCTGCTGTTTCAACGTTTCGGTCTACCTGCAGCTCCCATCTCTCCCTCCTGCTCTCTGGCCTCAAACGGAACTCGCTCTCCCCGCTCCTGGCCAGAGTTTCACCCCCACGATCAAAAAAGAAAGAAAGAAATGAAAAGGAAACCTCCCGCGATAACGATGGGCGAAAAGAGAAGAGAGTATCCGCAGGGATGCTCGGGTGAGAGAGCCCTCAAGTGAAAAAAGAAAGGGATGCAAAGTTCCCAGCTCCCTCGGGCGCGTTCAGCCCCGCGCCGAGCTCGCGAAGACACCCGATCGCTGAGACGCGGCGGCGGCGGCGACCACTCACCTGGGCGAGGCAGCATCTACCCCCGGCTGGGAGGCACCGAGGCCGGTTCCGCAGGGCGCCCGGGCTCCCCGGCTCGGCCACGCATCCTTCCCCGCCCGAGACCGGCTCGAGCTAAGCCCTCCGGCTCCGGCGAACACAGGCAGATGGTGGCCTCGGATGTCCACGCGGGGAGAGCCCTGAGCCGCTTATTCAGTTATATCCACGGCATTTAGCACGAAGAAAGAAAGAAAAAGCACAACTTGTTCTCTTCCAGATTAAAAAACAAAACAAAACATAATCTCTCCCTAGGAAGACGGCGGTAGGATTTTCCAAATCGAAGAAACCCGGGCATCCCCAGGAACCTCGAGCATCTTGGAATGTGGGGCGTCTTCAAGTTCAGACGAGTCAGCCGGTTGTGCGTGTGAGTGTGTGTGTGTGTGTGTGTGTGTGTGTGTGTCTCAGAGAGAACGAGCCAGGCACTCACACCCACACGCACACAAACACACTCCCCCGCACGCCCCGCATGCACACTGCCCCCCCATGCGCGCGCACACACACGCGCGCCCCCGTCACACATACACACACACACGCACGGCGATCGCACGCATGGAGCTAGGAGGGAGCCGGGCGGGCTGCGGCGGCCGCCGAGGGCTGGCGGCGGAGAGAGCCCGGCGGCCGGAGGCACCCGGAGCCCGGGGCCGTGCGCGCCGTCCCCGCCAAGCCCCTCGGCGAGGCCGCCCCCAGCGGCGGCCGGCGGAGCTGCAGGAGCCGGTGAGCCGGCCTCGGGCCCGCCGCGCGGCGCACCCCCTTCCTTCCCGCACGGCCGCCGGAACTGGAGGGCTCGCGGTCCCCGCCGGGGTGGCGCGAGGGCAGCCGCTGGCTAGCGGGGCTCTCATGGAGCGGTGGCTGGGGTCTGGGGAGGGCGGGGGGCGGGCCTGGCGCCCAGGAGCCGGCAGGGCGGGCTGGGCGGCCCGGCGGCACGGGCAGCCCCTGCGCCAAGCGAGCCGGGCGGCCTGGGCTGCGCGCTGCGGCCGGAGCCGGTGCTGCCGCCTCACGTGCGGAGCGCGCCGTGCAGCCTTCAGCCCGCCGCCTGCCGGAGGAGAACCCTGCCGCGCCGGCCCTGGGCTGAGGGTGGGGGCTGGGACGATCGCGCCCACCCAGCCCTGGCTGGGTTCTGATTCCCACAGCCTAGCGGGGCGACCCAGGACAAATGAGAGCCCAGTGCAGGCTGGCCTGGAGAATTCCATGGACGGTATAGTCCATGGGGTCGCAAAGAGTCGGGCACGCACCTTTAGACTTCGGAATATCGGAATATCGTCAGAATCTGTAAAGTGTGCAGTGGCGCCAACTGTTTGCACAGCGCCTTCCCTTGTTTGATCCTCCCACCAACCCTCATTTGACATTGGAGGAAAATGAGGCCCGGAACAATAAAGCGACTTGTCCGAGGCCCTTGGCGTGTCATTAAATCCCCATGGGCTTAACATCAGAAGGTCTGGGTCTGGCTGGGGTCTCATCTAACTTTGGTTGTGTATCCTCTCTGTCCACTGGGATCAGCAACCAGTTTCCAGAAAGGTAGGACCAGGCTCTGCCTTACTGGTCTTTCCAAGAGGTTTGGGTACCTTTCCCACAGAAAGAGCTGAAAATTTGAGATTCCTGCTTGTACTCCAGCTGCTAAACCCAGGGAGAAGGTCTCAATCCCTCTCTGCTCTCCTAGCTAACACCTCCCGTGCACCTGTCCCAGATACCCACAGGGAGGCACATGTGGCATGTGGATGTGTCTCTGCAGCCCAGGATTGGCTCAGCTGCTTAAATCTGTAATCTGAAACCCTGCCTCCTCTCTGTGCACTGTGAAGTGGATGAAAGTCTGCCCAAGTCCAGGCACCTAGACTCCCCATGTGCGGCACTCCCGTGGGCACTCAGGGAAACTGCCAGATCAGAGTTCTGCGGACCCTGGAAGACAGGCACTTCATTAGGGGAATTCTAGAAAACCTAAGGGGGAAAGGGCATGGTCAGGATGAAACTCAAGGTACATCAGAGTGGGCAAGAAAAGAGAGGTAGAAACGGGGTGGGAAGAGATGTGTGCTGTGCTTAGTTGCTAAGTGTCTGACTCTGTGACCCCATGGACTGTGGCCTGCCAGGGTCCTCTGTCCATGGGGATTCTCCAGTCAAGAATTACTGGAATGGGTTGCTATGCTCTCCTCCAGAGGGTCTTCCCAACTCAGGAATCAACCCAGGTCTCCTGCCTTGTAGGCGGATTCTTTACCTCTGGGCCATCAGGGAAGGGAAGATAAATGACGAAAGCAAGGAGGAAGGAGAGGTTGAGTAGAAGAAGTGGGGGCAGAAACAGGAGGACTCCCCAAGGGAAGAGGTGGGGGAAGGAATGAATGGGGGGAATCAGCAGGGAGGTTTTCTTCCTTGTTTACCTTTGGTTTTGCATTCCATAGGTGGGAATTCCAAGAGGAGGAGTTAGGAGTGGAAGGACATTTAGCTTAGATTCCCGTCTCTAAATTCCCCTCCAAGGATCAAGGGCATCAGACTAGATTATCTCCCTACACCAGTCACCCAGGAGAGGACTGGAATCTAGCGGCAGGGATAAGATGAGACTGGGACCAGAGCAGAAATGAAGCTGCACTCAGAAACCAATTAGACATTAGGATGGAATGAAGGCCAGGAATGCTGGGGGTAGCCCAATGCCTGCTCCAAAGGGAACCCAATATGCCATCAGGAAGTTGTCCCAGGACTTCCCTGATCGTTCAGTGGATAAGAAGGACTTCCTTGGTTGCTCAGACGGTAAAGAATCCACCTGCAATAAGGAAGACCTGGGTTTGATCCCTGGGTCAGGAAGATCCCCTGGAGAAGGGAATGGCTACCCACTCCAGTATTCTTGCCTGGAGAATTCCATGGACAGAAGAGCCTGGCGGGCTACAATCCATGGGATCGCAAAGGGTCAGACATGACTGAGCAACAAACACACACACAGTGGATAAGAATCTGCCTGCCAATGCAGGGGACACGAGTTCGACCCCTGGTCCAAGAAAATCCCACATGCCTCGGAGCAACTAAGCCTGCAGCTACTGAAGCCCAAGCTCCTTGAGCCTATGCTCTGCGACAAGAGAAGCCACCGCAATGAAGAGGAGTCCCTGCTCACAGCAGCTAGAGAAAGCCTGTGCACAGCTACGAAGACCAGTGCAACCAAAAAGAAAGAAAGAAAAAAGTTGTCCCAGCTCAGAGAAGGGAATGGCTATCCCATAAAGAGCCAGGACCTGGATCATTTCTTATAATTTGGATAATTCTGAGGACAACTGGCTTATTTTTTGAATAATATTCGCCTCACCTGAGCACTCAGCACTGGGCTAGGAGTCAGGCGGCCCTGATATTCAACATGCTTCTGTACTAACAAGCGATGTTGACAATCCCCATCCCCTCAAAGGGGCTAGCCTGTGTGCTTTCTAATGGCCTGCCCAGCTCTAGGAACCCATGAGCAACCTTGGCAGATGGAGCAGGGTGGGGACCCAGATGCTCCTCAGGAGGCCAAGAAAAAACCAGTCTGCCATCACCATTCATGGTTGAAAGTCCCCAGAAGACAATTTACACTTCAGTAATGGAAAGATAGGGATGGTGGGTTTCTTGTTTCCTTGAGCAAGCCCAGAAGGGTTGGGTAGGGGCACTGCTGTGCTAGCTACCTGGCTGCTTTTCCTGATTGCTGACCACAGAGCTGGACCAAGACTTCCCAAAGGGGTGCTACCATCATCCTGCGAAAGAGAGGTGGGAGTGGGGGGGAGAGAGAGGTCCAGGGAGGAGATTAAAGCTCATACACCATCCAATCCAAGGATGGGCATCGGGATTCTTCTACACTTTTCACTTTTCTAAATAACCCTATGGTGGGCATCCTTGTACCTAAGTCTTTGCCCACCTTCTCGCTTCTCTGCTTGAGTTAGATTCCCTGAAGTAGGATCACTGGGCAGAAGGGTACGAACATTTACAGGGCTCTTTGTATAGTACTTACCTCTTTGTTTCAGTTTTAGAGCCAAGGCACTGAAGTGCAGGGCAGATAAGTGATTTCCCAGAGAGCTCCCAGCAGGTGTTTAAGAATGTTTTCATACACCTTTTCATGTCTCTATACGGCAGAGAGTGATGGTGCCCTGTGCTTCCCACTGCACATCAGGGCAGCGCCACCTCCCCAGAGGTAACTCTATGTCCCAACACGGAGAAAGCTCAAGCTCCGCTGGCCCCCCATCATGAACCATCCTCCCCTGCTCTCCTGGGCACTCCTGACCAGCTTCACCTTGTTGTCTGCATCCCCTGCCTTTCTGGTTGAGCTATAGGTACTGATCCCCACTACGCACTTCTGGACAGGTGGTGACTCCCAATCCTGCTTGCTCAGTGGGATCTCAGTGCATAAGGAGAGGAGTTCTTGGGAGGGGCTGGAGGTTGAGAGGCATTCAGTCTGAGGAGGAGAAGGTCAAGCTGGCCTGGGCCCTCATAACCAGCAGAAGGACTCCTGTGCAAAAGACAAGGAGGAGCCTGTCTATATCCACCCAGTATGGAGAAAAGTGGGAATTGGCCTAAAAAGCAGTGAGGGGGACTTCCCTGGTGGTCCGCTGGTGAAGAATCTGCCTGCCAATGCAGGGGACATCGGTTTGATTCCTGCTCTGAAAAGATCCCACATGAAACTAAGCCTGTACGCCACCACTGCTGAAGCCTGCAAGCCTGAGAGCCCATGCTCGGTAGCAATGAGAAGCCAGCACACGGCAACTAGAGAGTAGTAGCCCCTGATTGCTGCAACGAGAGAAAGCCCTTACCCAGCAACCAAGACCCAGCGCAGCCAAAAATAAAAAAATAATCAATCAATAAAAATTATTAAAAAAAAACAAAACAGTGAGGGATTCGGTTAGATGACAGGACACAGCCAGGTGCCTGAACATATGGGATCACAGAGTGAGGACTGTTGAGTCTGCTCCATAAAGAAGAGCATCTGTAATCCCAGGAATTCACTGGATGCTTCTTAGTGTCCCCCTTGGCACATCGTGGACTGATGACAAATTTTGTGAGCCAGAGGAATCAGAGAGATCCTGGGACACAGTCTCATGAGGCCTTGGGACCTCCCTCCACTGAGTTGATTGCATGGCTAGAAGCTAGGAGTCATTGCTAAATCCCTAGGCCCATTCTCTGCTTCTACCAGGACCAACAGCCAGCCTGATCCCAGTTTATCCCACAGGCCTTGTAGATCTTGCCATGTTTCCTCTGGAGCCAAGGCCTAGCCCTGGAGCGAACTTGACAGAGATTCAAGTCCCATGTCTTTTAATCCTGCAGTGCCCTCTACCCCTCCTCCCTTCCCAAATGCTGGAGTAAGAAGCAGCCAAAATAAATTCCTATTAGTATGCATATGTATTCCCAAATTCCTTAACAGAATGACTAACACCACCTACAGCCATTAGCTGGAGTTTGTTTTCTAAATCCAGTTTACTTTTCATCATCAAGCCCTCTGTTTATCTCTCCCCCTCCCCCAGGCCTCAGGGGGCTCCCTTCATAGCCTCACTGTCTTGCCCTAATACCAGGTCTGGGATTGGGTTCCTGATTCATCAAAGGGTCAGACAATCCTGAAAGATGACATTCAATCAACACGGAAGTCTTGACTGTGTGCTGTTTATACACTGCCTAGCACTCTGCTCCATACCACAGGGGAGAAGACGGGGAGGAAGAAGGCAGAGTCTCTTTCTGGAGAGAAAGGACACAAACTGACACCGGCACAGCGTCCTGCAGTCTGTAAAGAGCATTCGAAAATGCTGTCTCACTCGTTCGCCATACCAGTCACAGGCAATCGATCATTACCCCATTTTATAAACAAAAAGACTAAGTCCTATACAGGTAACATGGTAGCTCCAACAGTTTGGAGCTCTTGGATGGCACTGGATTTCAGTCTTCTGACTCCACATCCCAAGACTCCTTCCTACGTACAAGGCAACCTCTCTAATACTAGCCAGGGTGCCTGCTACTGCTGCTACTGCTAAGTCACTTCAGTCGTGTTCGACTCTGTGCGGCCCCATAGACGGCAGCCCACCAGGCTCCCCCGTCCCTGGGATTCTCCAGGCAAGAACACTGGAGTGGGTTGCCATTTTCTTCTCCAATGCATGAAAGTGAAAAGTCAAAGTGAAGTCGCTCAGTTGTGTCCAACTATTAGCGACCTCATGGACTGCAGCCTTCCAGGCTCCTCCATCCATGGGATTTTCCAGGCAATAGTGCTGGAATGGGCTGCCATTGCCTTCTAGTAAGTGGTAAATTACCAAGTGCACCTGAAGTACAGTAGACATCCAGCAAAGAGAAGGCCAAGGCAACTAGGGCCAACTTGGTGGATGTTTTGCAGCCCAAAAGAAGCACCCTGACAAATGCACAGTGTTAGGAGGCCCTGGGATTTGAGGTAGTGTGGTTGGAAGAACACCAGAGGGGAAGACAGAAGATCTGGATTCTGGTTCTTTAATGTGACCTTGGGCAACTCTTCCTCTCTCTGGACCTTTGCTTCTCCATCTCTAAAACAGAAGTGTTGGAGCAAAATGGTCTCTAGGATCCAGAGAAGAGCAATAAAGAAAACAGTCATCTGGAGCAGGACTTGAGGCAACAGATGTCATTGACTTCCCTGGCTTTTGCTTCCCGCCAGAGTGGCTCAGTCAGTAAAGAATCTGCCTGCAACGCAGGAGACCTGGGTTCAATTCCTGGGTCAGGAAGATCCCCTGGAGAAGGGAATGGCAACTCATTCCAGTATTCTTGCCTGGGGAATCCCATGGACAGAGGAGCCTGGAGGGCTACAGTCCATGGGGTGGCAAGACGTAGGCATGACATAGCAACGAAACCACCACCACCACCAGGGAATCTCCAAACCTTCAGGATGGTATTGAAACAGAAAACGCTGTGGGCTGGGGCCCATGCCCAGGAAGATCTGGGAAGGACTACAGCTCTTAGCTCCGCCCCAGCACTGCCAGTGCTTCACCAGATCTCCCTGCCAGTCCCAGGCTCTTCTCTTGCCATCAGATATATACCAGCAAGGGTGCTAGGCTACATTTAGGGCACACAGGCACCAGCCACTCCTTTGCACACTGGTCAAAGGTCATTTTACTTAATTCCCACAAAAGCCTCTGAGGCAGGTACTATTACTGCCCTCACTTTACAGATGTGGAAACTGATGTAGAGAGAGGCCGAGTGGCTTCCTAGGTCAGAGAGTTGGTGACTAGCAGAGCCAGAATTCTCACCCTGGCACTCTAGGTCCAGAGCTGGAGTGCTCAAAGTGACTGGTTGTGGAGTCAACTTGTTTAAGGACAATCAAGGTAAGGATTCATTTTGCCACTCATTCATTTTGTCACTCTCAGAATGGACAGGCTGATTCCCTCTCTCTCACACCAGCTCTCAGTGCCTCCCTTCACCTCTCCCTGCCTTCTGTTATGTATTGTTTGGAACATACAGTCATAAGTATGCGGTTTGTTTTATAATCCAACAGACTCGGGGAGCACGGCTATCGTCATTTATGTCCCTGCCTTACCATCCTTCACCCCAGAGATTTATCGCAGCAGGAATTGACTGACTACACAATTCTTTCCATTCCTTAATCAAGCCCGTGGCTTTTCTTTCAGAGGGACTTGGAGAGCACAGCAGAACCCATTCTAGATCCCAAGCAGGACAATAATTCAGCTTCCGCTCATAAAACTGCTTTTGTAAGCTTCATGTGAAACATACAGAGAAGGATTAAGGGGGAAATCAGCTGTAGCCCCATCTCACATGCTGGTCGAGCAAATGATTGTCATATAAGGAAACAAGGTAAAAATAAAAAGTTTGGGGAAATGTTGTATTTACAGAATAGAATCACTTCCAAGAAAGGAAATCAGACAAGACTTCAAGGAGGCATTAAAATGTGAATGACACTTGAATAGCATCTGGAAGAGGGCAAAGAGATGAGAGAACATGGCAGGCCAGGTGGGGGTAGGAGTGTGGGCGAGGGCGCAGAGGCAGGGCAGCAGAGGAAGTGTGCAAGGGAGAGTGGGGGAGAGGGCGCGGGGGCAGGACAGCATAGGAAGTGTGCAAGGGAGGGGGGAGGGTGCGGAGGCAGGACAGTACAGGAAGTGTGCAAGGGAGAGTGGGGGGGGAGGGCGCAGAGGCAGGACAGTACAGGAAGTGTGCAAGGAAGAGTGGGGGGGGGGGCACAGAGGCCGGACAGCCCAGGAAGTGTGCAAAGGAGAGTGGGGGGGAGGGCGCGGAGGCAGGACAGTACAGAAAGTGTGCAAAGGAGGGTGGGGGGGAGGGCGTGGAGGCAGGACAGCACAGGAAGTGTGCAAGGGAGGGCGGGAGGTGCAGATGGGTGCCCCAAGCAAGTGCAGAAGAAGGCATGGAGGCTAGAAATGGGCTTTGAATACAGACTGTTTACGTTCAAGGCCCCACCTCCAAGGGAAGTTACCTTAAGCTAGTTGCTGAGCCTCACTGCGGTTCCTTCTCTTCATCAATAAAGTGAGAATAATAATAATGACATAGCCTGCGTGAGAGGATTAAGTGACATAAATAACTTGAGAATATTAGATAAAGTGGCATATAGTAAATTTTTGAGAAATGTTCGTTGTTATTACTGTCATTGTTATTCAAGAGCAGAGTGGGAAATGAGAGAGCAGAATAGGTTGGCACTCGCCAGAAGGTGACACGGCTGAGCATGCACACACCGTGACGGTAAGGTCCGGATCCCTTTATACAGGTCAGTGGGCAACCCTGAAGCGCTTTGAGCAGACCTATGTAGGGATTTGGTGGTCAACCTGCTGGGAGAAGTTTCTGAATAAAAGAAAAGCACGCACAAATATATTAAAATCATCCAGGTTGCGGGGGTGGGGGACAGGGACTATCGCATCGAAGGGTATGGTAGTGACCATAAAAGAGGGTGGACGTGAGAAGCAGAATGGACCAGACCTCAGAGATGCCTAGCTGTGAGGTCTGAGGGCGAAGATGATTGTGGTCAAAGCCCACTTTATGGTATGAAGTCTACTTGGCTGGAAGGATGGTTGGTGTCCTTGAGAGATGCTGGAAAGATGGCAGAAAGTGGGAGGGGAAATGGGGAATGATGAGTTCCAAGTTGAATGTCTGGAGTTTGAGAATTTGGGGACACCCAGATCTTCTTGTTCAGGAAATAATTTAATAAGTAAGTCAGGAAGAAATAGTCAGGGGTATAGGGAAGGTAGAAACTCAAGGGAATGGAGGAAAATCCCCAAGGGAGAAAACCCAGAGTGAGAGAGCAGGAGGTGGAGGTTAGAAACCTCGGCTCAATGGACTTGACTCCACCAGTGGTCCTGCACTGGCCATTTTCCACTTTATGCATGAGCCTCCCTGCAAAGCAGAAATTGGTTGGAGAAGGAGGCTGAGACTCAACAAGACTAAGTAGCTTGTCCAAGATCACTTTGTTAGAGAAGCCAGACAAGGAGGCAGAGAAACATCCCATAGAAGAGTAGAATAACAGCCCCTTATCAAGGGATTCAAAGAAGGGAAGAGGACTTGGAGGCTTGCTACCCAATGTCTCCATACCAGGACTCATATAGAAAATATTTGCATGGCACATGGCAGGTCAGTAGAGAGGCTGATCTTCACAGGGGTGATTTGCCCTCCAAACTCTCCTGACTCTACGTGGCTAGTCCCAGTCCTGAAGTAATCAATATCTCACCACAGCATTAAGCTTCCCTGGTGGCTCAGATGGTAAAGAATCTGCCTACAATGTAGGAGACCTGGGTTCGATCCCTGAGTCGGGAAGATCCCCTGGAGAAGGGAATAGCTACCCACGCTAGTATTCTTGCCTGGAGAATTCCATGGACAGAGGAGCCTGGCAGGCTACAGTCCACAGGATAGCAGAGTTGGACACAACTGAGTGACTAACACAAACACACACACACTCTGCCACTGTAAAGATCCAACAACTGGTATATCCCACTAATAAGAGCAGAAACCCCCTACAACACCAAACATCATTTTGTTACATAACGAAGAGGTCCATCTTGGGGTCCTAGAGCAGGGGCTTAGGGAACCAGGTGGTAAAAAGGGACACATGGGGGACTCTGGCAGTGGATTGAAAATATTTCTCTATTTTCATCACCCATATGGCTGAATGCTGCATCCCAGGCCTGCCTGTGACCAACCTCCAGCACACCCATGTGCCATGGCACACCAGCTGGGACTGATGGCTCAGAATTTGGTTACATAGTGTGTTTGACCTGGCAGAGGAGTAGGCTGGGGGGATGGTGGTTGTAAAGCAGAACTATCAGGCTTGGTGATTCGGGGGTCATTGATGGCCTTCAAGAGAGCAATTTCTGCAGTGATATGGATGTGGAAACCAGATTGCTAGTGGTTGGAACTGAGTGGGAGGTGAGGAAGTAGAGGCGGTGAACGTATAATACTTTTTCGAGAAGTTTAGCTGTGAAAGGAGGGTGGAAGGTGGGATGGAAGCTCAGGAGAAATCAGACTGGAGGAAAGGCTTTCTTGGGAGTGGGAAGCACTTGGGTGTGAGCCAGAGTGAAGCATCCAGCATAGAAAGAAAACAAGAAGAGATCTTCCAAGGGAGGGTAAGGGAGGGGCAGGAAGTGTTCAGGCAGGGACCCTGGAAAGCGGGGTCCTTCCACAGAGATCAGAGGAAATGAACAAAGAAAAAGGAGATGACAGGCATTTCGAGGTGGAGGGAAGTGCTCTGTGGTCTGGATCTTGCAAGTTGAGTGGTAGAGAAAGAGGAAATGGGATTTGAGGGGAGAGGAAGGTTGGAACTGCCCCCTGAGGATGAGACGGGCATATATTCAGGGAATATATATGGGTGTTTCAGGCAGAAATGAGGCCCACTGTCTTCAGTATATGGTGGTGGAACCTCAGAGAGGTCATGGGACTTTGTCCTGACATTTGTCACCCTGAGAATGACAGAAAGAACCAGTATGTATGTGCTCTAGGACATCAGGTAGTCAGGAGCAAGTGGGAACATACTGAGTGTGCGGTGGACTTGGAGTCCTTGTGAAAGATGGACTGTGGGATCTGAGGTAAGCAGGCTAGTGAGGATGGGCAAGGGTTATTGATGGGGAGTGGACTTGCTCTGAAGTGGGGCTGGAGTTCAACAGATGTATAGTGGGAGATGGATAAGAACATGTGGCCAAGAGCAAATGAGAAGATAAAGTTCCAGGTTTGGAGGCTGGTGCTGAGTGTTTCCTGTTAGTAGGAGACCCATACTTGCTCTTTCATAGTCTCCCCTGTACCACAGAGCTTCCCAGGTGGTGCAGTGGTAAAGAATCTGCCTGCCAATACAGGAGATGCAAGAGATGCAGGTTTGATCCCTGGGTTAGGAAGATCCCCTGAAGTAGGAAATGGCCACTCACTCCAGTATTCTTGCCTGAAAAATTCCATCAACAGAGGAGCCTGGTGGGCTACAGTCCATGGGGTCACAAAGAGTCAGGCCTGACTGAGCACTGCACCACCGCCTGCACCATAGAGATATCAAAACTTCATTCCCAAGACTCCCTTGACAGCTAGATTCTGCATAAGACCCACTGAGGGGAGGCGCTCCGGTGAGACTAGAAGGCATGCAGAAGGTTGAAGCTGTTTTCTGCGTGAGGCAGCAGCGTTAGCAGGGATGCGGGCTCCTGGGTCTCTGGCCGGTGTCCGCAGCAGTTCCACTCATGTCTCGGAGTGCAGGATCCTGGGATCTGGACCCTTGCCCCTTTTCACTCCTTCAGCTCTATGAGCAGTAATGACTATGTGAAGTATCAATCTCCGGGGAGCTGCATCTTCTCTTCTTCACTTTTAAAATCCAACCAACCCCTTTGCTGCGTATTCCCTATATTAAATCCTTCCTGTTTGAAATACCTGGGATGGTTTCTGTTTTCCAGATGAGACAGTTTTACCTGTTAGAAAGCCCAGGTTGTGACTGGGCATATGATATGGATGGCTAAAGTAAAGAGGAGAGGAAGGGCTTGGGATGGGGAGTTCTGAGGTCAAATAATTGAGAGATCAGGGAGTGCACAGCTCTGCACAAGAATTCATAGTTGAAGCTAGAGACTCCCACCCTCTCCTTGGGGCTCTGAATTCTATTGGGATCAAGGGCTCTTCTCTCAAACGTCCCTTCCCAGCTTTCACCCAGCCAGAGCACTGTCCTTACCCCACCTGCCCAAGTTTACGTTATCTTCTGCACCTCATGGGTCCCACTGACGGCTCAAACAGTGATATGTGTATTATCCCCATTATCCCTGCTACTCCCTCCTAAACTATGTCCACTTCATAGTTTTCCCACCTCCCCACATCTCTAGGGATGTATTTTGCCTCCTGTTTTTGACAAATATTATTCCTCAAAATAATTTCTTAGTCTGGAGCCCATGGAGATTCTAAGGGTTAGGATTTGCACAGTTAATTTCACGTGTATGTGTATATGCTTTTTTTTTCTTTAACTGAGAGAGGGGATATCATATTTATCACAGTTTCAAAGGGATCATTGTTCCCTTCACAATGGGTGTGGTTCCAGGAAGAAAAAGAACAATCACTCATGAGTCTCCAGAACTTAATTTGATCAAGATCTCTAACTTTTTCCTGTGATCTTGAGAAATCCATTTTCACTTTCTAAGACTCAGTTTTTTCATCTGTAAAATGGAAGCAATAATTCCTACCCTTCAGGATTATTATAAGGATTAGAAATAGTATAAAAGTCAGCACAGTGCTGGGCATGGTGACTTTTAATAAAAGCCAGCTATTGGAACTGAGGCTTCCCTGGTGGCTCAGATGGTAAAGAATCTGCCTGCAATGCAGGAGACCTGAGTTTGCTCCTTAAGGTTGGGAAGATTCCCTGGAGAAGGGGTTGACACCCACTCCAGTATTCTTGCTTGGAGAATTCCATGCACAGAGGAGGCTGGCAGGCTACAGTCCAGGAAATGGAACTGAGCTAGTTTGGATTCCTCCAGAAACAGACCATTAGAAGGAATTTCAGAACAAGTCTGGGAGGTGACCTGAAAATGTCAGTGGGGAGTGGGATAAGGTAGGTGAGAAGTGAAGATGTTCATTGAAGCACTGTTTATAATAGCCAGGACATGGAAGCAACCTAGATGTCCATCAGCAGATGAATGGATAAGAAAACTGTGGTACATATACACAATGGAGTATTACTCAGACATTATAAAGAATACATTTGAATCAGTTCTAATGAGGTGGATGAAACTGGAGCCTATTATACAGAGTGAAGTAAGCCAGAAAGAAAAACACCAATACAGTATGCTGCTGATGCTGCTAAGTCACTTCAGTTGTATCCGACTCTGTGCGACCCCATAGATGGCAGCCCATCAGGCTCCCCCATCCCTGAGATTCTCCAGGCAAGAACACTGGAGTGGGTTGCCATTTCCTTCTCTAATGCATGAAAGTAAAAAGTGAAAGTGAATTCGCTCAGTCGTGTCTGACTCTTAGCGACCCCATGGATTGCAGCCTACCAGGCTCCTCCATCCATGGGATTTTCCAGGCAAGAATACTGGAGTGGGGTGCCATTGCCTTCTCTGAATACAGTATACTAACACATATATATGGAATTTAGAAAGATGGTAATGATAACCCTGTATACGAGACAGCAAAAGAGACACAGAGGTATAGAACACTCTTTTGGACTCTGTGGGAGAAGAAGAGGGTGGGATGATTTGGGAGAATGACATTGAAACATGTATAATATCATATATGAAATGAATCGCCAGTCCAGGTTCGATGCAGAATACAGGATGCTTGGGGCTGGTGCACTGGGATGACCCAGAGGGATGGTATGGGGAGGGAGGTGGGAGGGGGGTTCAGGATGGGGAACACGTGTATACCTGTGGCGGATTCATGTTGATGTATGGCAAAACCAATACAATATTGTAAAGTAATTAGCCTCCGATTAAAATAAATAAATTTATATTAAAAAAAAAAGAAAGGGGGATAATCCAATCAAGCAAGTATTTTCAGTTGGAGCTCATTCTACTAGGGATCTCTGAGATACAGTGTGAGGCACTCTGAATTGTCCCCTCTAGGGGTGAGGGAGTGGAGGATTTACCTACCTAGTTCCCATCTATCATTGACTGAGGGCTTCCAGGGACATTAACTCCCCAGCACAACTGGCTCCCTTGACCAGGAAAAGCCCTCCAGCATGAAGTCTTAGGTGTTTATAGTAGCAACTTAGTTGTATAAAGATGAATGCTCGAGAGATAACAGCAGGGCGATAACAGCAACCGCTGCAGTGACTAATAGGAAGCCTTTCCCCTGGGCCCACAGTCATCATCGAGACAGTCCCCAGTCCTTGCCCCACTGGCCCTCAGCTTGTCCTCCGGGCTCTGTGCTGGACTAGCACTAAGGTATCTTGTGCACGCATTTCTGTCTCTTTGGGAGAACTTGAAGCTCTTTGAAGGCAGGGGTTGTATCTCACCCTAATTCTCTGATACTGGAACTTGACATACTAGCTGATAAAAAGTGGAAATACCTGGTACCTGTTTATAATGAATGAACTGCCCTCAGAGTGGCTGTTTGGAGGTTTCTGGGAACCTCACTCTGCCAGAGGGGTGACACCATTAGACATTCCACTCATGCAGTAGGAGATTTATGGCCCCTCCTGTTTCTGTGGCAGGCGCCTTTATCACAGCGTGTATGGCTCCTGAATCATTTGCCGAGGGATTCAGGTCTCAATATTTTAATCTCCAAAGCGATGATATTAGAAATTCAGTTTTTAAAAGGAACTGTTTAGGGTGTCAGCACGTTATGATAATTATCTGGGAGGATCGTCCTCCAAGCCCTCCCCCCCCCAAGCCCTCCCCACCCCTTCTTGAACTGCACTTGTAAGCTGTTTTTCACCTTAATACAAAGAGTGGGAAGAATACAAACTATTTATGTGTGTGTCTGCCACCCTCAACCTCATCCTCATCTCCCGTTCCCACATTGCCAACACATGGGGAGTGTACTCTGTTCCCCAGAGCACACGCCTGAATAAGCCTGATTGCTTTCCTGTACTTCTTTATAAAACTTTAAATATTCATTGCGCCATCAAATTAAACGGGATTCTTTGGCTGTCATTCTTTTCAACACTCTGAGTACTTTTCTCCAGGACCTGTCCTACCATCATCTGAAGCCTCTAGAGACTCGGCATTTATCTAACATCATCCCCTATAAGCGTGGCTCGCAATCGAGTGAGAGGGATGCTGATAGAAACAGGAGAGTGGGCCTTGTTTCTGAGATCAGGTGCTCAGTTGGAGATCTGAGGGACGGCGGTGAAAGACCGTTTCTCGTAGCTCAGAGAAGATTTGAGGATGAGAGGCCACACAGAAGAAGACACAATGGAGTGGGCCAAAGGTGAAGTGGAAACCACCCAACAGGTCTCTATCAGCCATCATTCATCCCTCTTTACCAAGTTTAAGGTCAGAATCCAGGATTTCAATATTCCTGCGCCAGAAACAAGGAACTGAGTTAGATGACATTTGGAAGTCCCTTCTAGCCCCTCAAGTCATTAAATTTCTTTGTCCGGCAGTGACGGAAGCTTAACAAGGAAGGCCTGGTGGGACCCTACAAGAGAAATTGAGGGAGGGAAACGTGAATATGCAAATCCGGCTGAATATTAAGTATAGCATTGTGTTAGATTTCAATGCAATACATTATATTTTAATCTACTTCCTCTGCTTGTTTGGTCCTTTAACATGGGAATAGATCAGCGAGCTGCGGACTAACGTGCCAGGGACTGGGTCACCATCTTCTCGCAATACCAATTTATAACTAGCCTGAATTGGATGAAGCGCCGCGCGGGAGAAAGCCCCGCGTTGCGGCTGCAGCAGAAGCGGCACGCCGCCGGGTGCAGAGCGCGGGGCGGGGGGCACGGCAGGCGGCCAGCGCTGCAGACTGCACTGCGGGCCGCCCACCGTCGCTGAATTCACCGCAGTGCGGGACGCGGGAGTTTGCCCAGCTGCGGGCCGGCGTGCTTCAGGAGCACGCGGTGCTGGACAGCGCACTGCGCCCAGGGCCTAAGGAAGTCTCTGAGGAATGGAAGGAATAGCATCGCCTGGACCACGAAGAGGGTGCGTGCAATGGGGAAAGCCCAGGTGATAGACGTCTCCCCAACACAAGTACCAGGTGGCAGCGTGGAATTGAGTAAGGCCCGCCTCCTTACTGGGCCTCAACTTTTTTTCATCCGCAAAACGAGAATTTGTTCCAGATGCTGTGACAGGATCTTGAGTGTTCTGGTCGGCTATGAATCAGTTGCTTGTAAGTGCGATAGATGCCCGTAGAACAGTGGCTCTCAGATCTGGCTGGCCATCAGTACTTCCTGTGGTGGGAGATAAAATCCCTATCTTCAGGCCTAAGTGTGGAGTTCCTGTTCTGTAGGCTTGGGATAGGACTAGCAATGTGCATTTTTAACATGCATCTTGATTGCCTCTTCCCAGGCACCAGTTCAGAGAAGTCTGAGAAATATTGCATTTGGAATATCTCTCTGATTTTATTTTCTCATCTCTCCACCATGACTTCTCTGCCCTCATATCCCCTACCCTCTGTGCAGCACACACACACACACACACACACACTCAGGAATCCCCATGCACAAATAACGTATTTAGTTCCCAAACTTTTAAGGTACTCATTATGTTCCAATGAAACCTTAGTTTTCTCAAAGAAAGATAAACCATCTATAAGACAAAGCATATTCTCTCAAGAGGTCTTAGTCTCACAGGGAAGACAGACAGGCAGACAGCTAACTATGATGCAAAGCGATAAGGCACCCTCAACAGGGTGTGTGGCTGACTGCAGCGTAGCACAGATGTGCAGGCTTCTGCTGTGTGCTCAGTGGGGCGGATGGCTGTCACCCTTGGGCAGGGTGTCACTTTCCCAGGCCTGCTGCATGAGTTTTTCATGCACAGTTTCCTCCGTGTCATGGACAGCTCTCCATCTGTGTGGTGCATAGCACCCCGCCAAGTAGAGTGATAATTGCTTTGCTCATTCATCATGGCATCTCAGGGGACACCTGATTTGCTGAAAGAGCTTCCTCCATCTAGTCTTCTGCATCACTGTCTTCCCATGTATCCTTTTGTCTTCCTCTTTTTCCAAGGTTCTCTTTCTCTCCCTTATTTATGTGTCTCCACCTTGACACCCTCAACCCCCAACAAAGAGTGTCTTTTTTCCCCTAACTCCATTCCTTGTCCCAAGCTGCCAGATACCATCTGTGCTGAGGGTGGTTTTGTAGTTGCTGCTAATGAGAGAGGTCCTTGAAAAGAGGAAGTTGGATTGTTCATCACAACATATTATGGTGAAAATGGAATGAGGTTTAGCTTCAGCACAGTGGCACTTTGGCTAGCTTGGTGCTAAGGAGATAGAATTAGCAAAGCAGGACCCAGGTAGCAGTCAAAGACCTTAGCAGTAACTGCAACCAAATTGGCCTCAGCATTGATCATATCTCCCTCTTGCCTAGAGGTCTATGCACAAGACTCCTTTCTCCTTCAGTTCAGCTCAGTTCAGTTGCTCAGTCGTGTCCGACTCTTTGTGACCCCATGGACTGCAGCATGCCAGGCCTCCTTGTCTATCTCCAACTCCTGGAGCTTACTCAAACTCATGTCCATTGAGTCAGTGATGCCATCCAACCATCTCATCCTCTGTCATACCTTTCTCCTCCCACCTTCAATCTTTCCCAGCATCAGGGTCTTTTCACATGAGTCAGTTGTTCACATCAGGTGGCCAAAGTATTGGAGTTTCAGCTTCAACATCAGTCCTTCCTGAATATTCAGGACTGATTTCCTTTAGGATGGACTGATTGGATCTCTTTGCAATCCAAGGAACTCTCAAGAGTCTTCTCTAACACCACAGTTCGAAAGCATCAATTCTTCAGCACTCAGCAGCACCTTTCTCCTTGGCAGATACCAAGTCCTTCCATCCTTCACCCCTATTGCTTGTCTTGTGTGCTCTCTTTTGCTAACCTACTACTTGGTATCCCATTACTGCTCATCTCATCTCTCCTCTCATGGGCCTGATGCTTTGGAGATCATTATCATTACTGTGTACTCTACAGACATATCCATTTCTGAATATCCAAACCTTTCCCTTTCATCCAGGACCTCATTCTGATGGAGACTCTCTTCTAGGTCCTTCCATGTAAACCACAGGTTTCTCAAGCTTCATACAAGTCCATGCATGTGATTAGAAAGTGCCAGAACCCCTTATCCCTATTCTGACAGTTTTTTTTTTCCCCAAAGTCATGGTAATACTCCCTTGAATTAACCTGATTTTTCAGCCATGCCAATTTTCACCAATGATGGCCATATTTTTAATGCCACATTCCTGTTTGCAACAGGTAAGGTTTGGAATGATATTTCTGTGTCTGCTTCAGCTCTAAGCAAAGTTTCTGATGTGTGCCATACACACATAGCATCGGGATTCCCCAACTTTTCCCCTAGATCATGTCTTATGTTTGGCTTTCTTGCTGAGACTGTCCTGGAACATACATCCCAACTTGAGTGGTTCTTTCTGCCTGAATCTAAGCCCTGTTTCTTGCATCAGCTTATCTGGGTTGATGGCTGATGCCCCAGAGCAGAAATCTCATCTAAAGCCAAGAGTATGTGCCCCCCCACCCAGAACTCAGTGTACTCCCATGACCACAAACACCCACTGTGGTGTCCCACCATCACATTGGCCTCCTTGGATGTGGAGCCAGTTCAGATCCAGCTGCAGTTTCCTAGCTCCTCCCTCTGCTGTAACATGGACTAATGAATGGACACTCAACAGGGGGAATTGGACATGTTCCTATCAGTTCCCTCAGCTCCAGCCCAACCCAGCCCTTCTCTCACCCCCTGACCCCCTATATTTAATTATCATGACAACTCATCAAGGTATTAGTGTTCTTTATGGATAGAAGCTGAAGTTCACAGGGGTTGAATAATTTGCCCATGCTGCTGCTGCTGCTATGTCACTTCAGTCATATTGGATTCTTTGTAACCTCATAGACTGTAGCCTTCTAGACTCTTCTGTCCATGGGTTTCTCCAGGCAAGAATACTGGAGTGGGTTAGCCATGCCCTCCTCCAGGGTGTCTTCCCTACTATTTGCCCATAGTAAACAGTAAGCCTGTGACTGTAACCCAGGCTATCAGCCTTCTTCATCCAGGAAAGATTCTCAGACTGTGTGAGCTTTTAGCTTTAGGGTGAAAAGAAGAACTCTTTTCCTATGAGTGCTTCCAAGATGGATGGTTCTTCTCACTCTTAGTTTGGTCATAGGAAGTCATAGAATTTTAAGGGCATTAAATATGCATGGCAAATGCCATCAGCATCCTGCCCACATCCCCTTAGCAGTCACTGGTTCTGTGCCTGCCGAGAGTTTCTTATTGCAAGCACCTGCATCTCCCTGCCTGAGGGCTTTCTCTAGCAGTAAGAACATGTGCCCCCACCCTCAGCCTACAGAGAACACTGTAAATGCTAGGGAGTTAACACCCTGAGAGAAGCATCCAATCAATGACATATTGGAATTTTGTGATCAATTACCTTGTCACCCCCTCATGAGGATGCCTCTGGAACACGTGTCCTACACCATCTATAAGTTCCCAGTGGGATTGAATCCCAGTCATTCACAGTGGTAAATTGTTCATACAGACCTTCTATTGGCTTCTTTCCCCATTAGACTTCCTGATTCTGCTACTGGTACTTCCTGGACTCATGTCTTAAATAAACTACTTGTGCTTGAATCCTAGGTTCAGTGTCTGCTTCTCAGAGAAGCCAGGATAAGACAGTCAACTTGAAATCTTAGAGGTCCTCTGGTTCAGCCATCTCATAACTAAATTAAGTCCCAGAGAGAGAGAAGACCTGCATACCTGGCAGACACATACCAGGCAGAGATGGACTGGAGCCACGGATGTCTCCAACTCTTAGTCCAGCTCCCACTCCATTTGGGGGCTCCTTCCTGTAACCTCTGGCAGCCACATCCCCAGAAGTCATATATCATTGGGAATGCACCACTAGGAACTGGTGGAACTGGTTGGAAAGTGGAATGAGGATGGTAGAGAAAGAGGGAATGAGAGTAGAAAAACCTGCAGTCCATAAATCTCATTATGATTCACCCCTGTACTTTGTCTGTCAACAAGTCATATCATTCTGCCTCTGTGGCCAGCTATGGGCTGCAAGAATCTTCAGCCTCAACCCAGGTTAATTGCACAGTTCTTCTGAGACTTTAGAACCAGAGACGTTAAAACAAACTTTGTGTTTGTGTCCTGGCAAGCTGCTGTATGCCCTTCTCAAGCAGCCACTGGTACTGCTGCATGCTGGCCTTGGTGCTGGAAGCTGGGTTGGCCTGGGTTGAGCTGGACTGGGCTGCCGGAAGGTAGAGATTGAGAACACCCTCATAGCTGAACAGGAGCTTTATAATCACTTATATTACCTCCTTGTGGTACAGGGGGAGATGTGAGACCCAGAGGACAGATGGGAGTTCTCCAACGGCATGATTATACCTGCTATTTAAGAAGATCAAATATAACTTGGCTTTGATTACCTCTGTCAATGAAAGGGAAGAGGAAGCTCATAGAATTCTAAATAGCATGTAATACAAAATAATTTCTATTTTGAGTATAGACTGAATTCAAAGTCGTTGGGGGAGCAGGGGTTGCAGGTGTACTTTTGTAATCATGTTGAGCCTTACTGAATGAGGCAAGAGACAGAAAGATGGAGAAGGTAGGGAGAAGAGTCAGGAGTAGCCAGCCTAGGGTTAAGGGTGCCCTGTGGACAGGCTACATGAGGGTAAACTACAAGCCATTCCACAAGTACAAACATATTTCCTTCACCAGGCCTTACAACATTGCCCCACATACGCATGCACACGCACGTGCACGCGCGCACACACACACACACACACAAACATGGTTTTAAGAGCATCTTATCTGCCACCTTTTTCCAGAATCTCCAGCATTCTCCTCGCCTTGTCAGTCTACCACATGCATTCTGAAGCCCTTCATCTTTGGTCCATCCAACCATATTCCCCTATACCTCTGCTGCTGAGCCCTGGGAAGAAAAGGATATGATCCCTCGGTGGGGAAGATCCCCTGGAGGAGAGCATGGCAATCCACTCCAGTACTCTTGCCTGAAGAATCCCATGGACGGAGGAACTTGGTGGGCTACAGTCCATAGGATAACAAAGAGTCGGACATAACTGAAGCAACTTAGCACTTATGAACTGTGACCAGAGGTTGGATCTCGTGCCTCAATCTAGCCCCTTTCCACCTTAGGACTTGGGCTTAGATGATCTACCTTTTTCTGGAGAAGGAAATGGCAACTCACTTCAGTATTCTTGCCTTGAAAGTTCCATGGACAGAGAAGCCTGGTGGGCTACAGTTCATGGGGTCGCAGAGTCGGACATAAGTGAAGCAACTAAGCACGCGTGATCTACCTTTCTTGCTGTCTGCTGTGGCAGTCCTAACCTTCCTCAACTTTGATATTCCTTTTTTGAAATATTTATTTTTTGCTGCCTTAGGTGTGGTTGCTGCATGCAGGCTTTCTCTAGTTGCAGAGAGTAGCGGCTTCTCTCTATTTGAAGTGCACAGGCTTCTCACTGCGTCAGCTTCTCTTGTTGAGCGGCACAGGCTGAGGATGCTCAGGTTTCAGCAGTTGTTGCTGTGGTCTCAGTAGTTATGGCTCGTGGCTCCACAGCATAAGCCTAGTAGTCGTGATGCATGGGCTTAGCTGCCTTGCGGCCTGTGGGATCCTCCTGGACCAGGGATCGAACTGGTGTCCCCTACATCGCAAAGTGGATTCTTAACCAATGGACCACCAGGAAAACTCCTTCTTCAACTTTTCTGAAGATTCTTAACGTCCCACTTACTCTCTGTAGATAACAACACTTCCCTGTTAGCAATGAACAATTGGGCTATTAGGCATGGATTCCCTCAACTCCATTAAAAGTCCATCTGCTCTCACAATTATGTATTCCTTCTTTCTTTCTCTCATAAAGAAGGAAGTGTTCTTCTGCCCAAAGAAAACCCCTCTATCTGTGACGTAGAGCCTTTATCCTATCTCTCCAAGGACATTTTCCCATCAATAAGGCACTCTCTTCCCATGTACCTCTCCCTTCCACTGACTCTTACCTCTCAGCACAGAAGCAGTTTCAAGTTTTTGTCATTTTATAAAGTCTTCTTCTAACTAATCATCTCCTTTTTCACCTTCCTTGAAAAGCCAGATTTTCTTTAAAAAGCAGCATACATTTCTCTCACCCCTACTCATCCCTCAGTCCACTGCACAATGATATTAGTTAAATCACTTCACTGATACGCATTTGGTTAGGACACCAGTGACCTCATAATTGCGACATCCACTTAGACTCCTCCCCTGCAATCCACTTCTTAGTTCATTTTCCCTACCACTTCACAGTTTTGAGCACCTTAAAAATCATTCTTCTTCCTTGGTATTTGTGACCATGGGTGGTTTTTCCCCTCTTAGATCACTCCTCAGTTTCTTGAGCACTCCTTAAAGATTTTGGTATTCGCCAGGATCCTGCACTTGATCCTCTCCTCTTCTCACTTTATTCATTCTCCCTGAGTAAGCCCAACCATGCTCCTGGGCTTCTCTCCCGTGAGTTCATTGCTCCCAAACACATGGTCTAGAGTATCCCTGTCCTCTAAACCAGGCACGAATATCCACCTTCACTGGATGTTCACAAGCACCTCAAACTCATCCTATGCTCCGCAGAAATTATCACCCTTTCCCCACAAGTAGTTTTTTCTCTTATTTTCTATAGCAAAGAACTTGAGTCACCCTTAACTCCATTCCCCACCTTCCTCATACCTTCCTATACCAGTATTCCATACATTACACATCTGTAGTTACCCAATACCTAGTCTTAAGGCCACTCAACACACACTTGTTTATTTGCCAATTAAACATTTTCATTTGATTTTTAGGTGCTTGTCTATGTATGTGTCTGTCCTTGTTTTATTTTTAGTAAAAGCAATTCTAGACAGGAAAAATGCAAATTATCACTCGTCATCTATACTTTAGTGTCGTTAAGTTTTCTGATAGGAGAATATGAAAGGAACACAGGAAGAAAGCCTGCCTTAGAAGGTACCAAATGGAAACAACCCAAGGTGGCTGGAGCACTTGCGTCAACTCTGCCAACTTCTCAATTTTCTCTGAGCCTTAGCATGCAGTGTTCACTAGCTTCAATTTACAAGAAGCTTGTTATTGCTTCACATCTATCTCAAGCCTGACCCATCTGTGTCTGGATCCCATTGACTCTTGCATCTAGGGAGATTTAAAGATTTAGGACAGAGTTGTCTGGTCTATAAACATAGCTATATTTTTCCTCCTCTCTCTCTTTCTCTCTTGCTTGCTTTCTTGCTTTTACTTAGCTAGAATGTAATTAAATTTGAATTGCAGCCAAAGCCGATTTGTGAGACAAGCATTTGGTTAGTAATATCAAGCCAACCAGGTTAAAAAAACATCAGCAAAACTTCAAAAAGGCCAGTAATCACATTGTGATTGAAATTCAGGCCTTCTCTTCTCATCCCCTCTCCTATTAACTCGGACAAGAGCTGGAATTCCTCTTGGGACTCTTGGCTCATTGCATTTTGCAGAAAGGTCTGGGTGTTTATGCGCACATTGCACCGAGAAGAGATGGGACTCGGTGTTTAGACACACATGGCACAGAGGGAAGGGCCACAGCAGCCCCCATAACCGTAAACTGAGGATTTCTAGTTTGACTAACAGATCCCATGATATTAGAAGAGGACTGGATTTAGCAGAATTGGGGGCTTAGGAAATTGGGATATGATGGAGGGACAGTGAAAGAGCAGGGAAGAATCAGATGGCTGGAACATCAAATTTTGGAACATGAGGATGGAATATAAGAAGAACACTGAGATTAAGAGTCAGAGGGAAGGTCTTTGAGGATCATTCTTTCATAAAACAACAGATTCTTAAGATTGAAAATGAACTCAAGTGGCATCTATTCTCACACCCCTTCACTATCCTACTGATGTGGAAACTGAGGCTCAGGAAGGAAATGGACTTACTCGAGGAAACCCAGTTGCATCCAATTAATTACTAACACATAGTAACAGGCCCTAGGCTGTGCCTGCTGGTCTGGGAACTTCCAAGGTGTCCTTAGATACAGTGTCTGCCTTCCTGAATATTATACCTGAGTAACAATGGATGCATCTCTCCCGACAGCCTGCACCCTCAGCTTTCTGTGACCTGCCGCACACCTGCTCCTGGTTAGCTGTGACCTTGGCCCTTTCTTCCCCAGATTTTCTCAGGATCATTTTTGGAGAGCTCCTTGAGGAGAACTGAGTACAGTCAGGAGTGTGTGTGTTTTCACATGAGTGTCTCGGCCAAGCAGGAGCCCACTGGCCAACTCTCACTCCCTCTTAATACCAGAGAGAAAGAGTCATAGAATGTTTATTACGTTGGGTTCTCCATGCCTCTGTCCCCTTCCTAAATGTGGCCAGTTCCTCATAACTCTCCTCTGTGGACATGCCAGGTAGATCTCTACTACCTCTCAGAGGTTGTATGTAAACCCTAAAGGGCAGGGATGATAGTACTTCCCCACTGGAAGTGGATTTTCTATCTACACTTGTTGGATGGATGGGTGGATGAATAAATGGACAGATGGGTAAATAATGGGCATTGAATGAAGAAACAGAACCCCAGAAAGTGAAACAACCAACCCAAGCTCATGTAGTTAGTGTCAGGCAGAGTTGAGACTAAAAGGCAGGGCTTCTAACTCCTGATCTCATGTTCCACGTGGCCCCCTGAGCGAAGACCTTGAAAGACAGAGACAGACATAGGAATAAGCCAGAGAATGACCAGCTTCTTGGTCAAAGCCAGCTCAACACCCTTGTGTGAAGCCCCTTAGAACTTAATAAACAGCATCAAATCTAGAATCCAAAGAACTGGGTTCTCATCCAGGCTTTGATGTTGGGTATACAAGTCACAGCTCCTCTTTCAGTGTCAGTTTCCTTGTTTGTAGGATGGGTTATATTTGACTGCGTAGCATTCAAAGGGCTCTGATGGGGTATTCTGAGACCCCAGCGTTCTAGGTGCCAATGGATACTCAAGTTCCATTAATTCATTTAGCCAACAAATAATAATAGCAATAATAAAAATAATCATTATGACTGCTATATTTTCCAGCTGGATGGGAGATATTTGGCTGGGAGGCTCTTCCTCCCTGTTGCTATTTGGGGAATTCAGAGCTAAATATAGCCCAGTGGCAGGCATTCCAAACACCATCGTCTCAAATTAGGAAATACATTTGCACCTCCTATCAACAGTCCTGTGGCAGACATGCTGACAACTCTGGCAAAGATGCAAGAAGACTGTTTCTGCCCATGAAAAAATCCATGTCTGCCTCCTAGAAAAAATGGTCTGGAGATTCTGTGGATAAAACTGATGGCAGAGTAAAGGGGAGGCATAGGTAAGGACTGACCCTATCACTCCAGAGGCCTGGTGTATAATCACTACTATCTACTAAACACTTACTACATGCCAGGGTGTGTGATAAGCAGTGTGTATATGCTACTTCAATCCTTATGGCAACCTTGAAACGTAATCTCTCAAGGCCACATAGCTTGGAAATAACAGAGGAGAGATGTAACTTTGGCTGTCTCAACCCAAGGTCCATGCGTCTTCCGCTGCATTGGACACCTCTCTGCGGTTCCTTCCTCTCCTCCTTCCTTGAGCACCAGTGGATATTTAACCACATTTCTTTCTTTCTTTTGTTGTTGGTTAGTGGCTAAATCATACCTGACTCTTTTGCAACCCCATAGACTGCAGCCCTCCAGGCTCCTCTGTCCATGGGATTCTCCAGGCAAGAATACTGGAGTGGGTTTCCAGGGGCATACCAGAGACTCCTCCTCCAGGGGATGTTCCCAACCCAGGAATCGAACCCGCATCTGGTGCATTGGCAGGAAGATTCTTTACCACTGAGCCAGCAGGGAAGCCCTCCTTTCTTTTAATATATATTTATCTGGCTGTACCAGTTCTTAGTTGCGGCATGCAGGATTTTTAGTCGCAGCATGTGAACTCTTAGTTGCAGCATGTGGGATCTAGTTCCCTGACCAGGGATCAAACCTGGGCCCCCTGCATTAGAAGTGCAAAGTCTTAGCCACTGGATCACCAGGGAAATTCCACTTAACCATGTTTCCGACCTTATACTTAACATACAAAGGTAAATAAGACTCCATTCTTGCCCCCTAAGGACCCCCCTCACCCAGTTAATGCTGCATGGATAACATTGACCATCAAAATTCAGCATGACACAAACAATAATAAAGATAAATACAGGGTGATGTGGGAACATAGACTGGGAGTGTCAGGATATACTCCAGAAAGGAAATAAATTTGAGTCAACACATAAAGGGCGACCCATAGTTAACAGACCATCAAGCAGTAGATGGCCCTCAGCAGGAGGAGTGCAGAGACAAAGGAAAGGCACGCTGAGGTTGGGGGGCGGCACCTGGGGTTCGATGGAGTCCTGCCCCCTCTGTCTCACTCCATCTCCACTCCCAACATGAAACGGCACAATGAATGCACAGAAGGAGAAGAACCAGATCAAGGCACCCTGAATTAAGACTTCTCCTTGCTCCTTCACCAAATGAGAGAAGCATCAAGTCCTTTCCCTCTAAAACCTCAAACTCCAGATTCAGGGATTAAAAAAAAATAGCATGTAGGAACCTGGATGATGGGGGCCTGGGGCCAGAAAAACTTGAGAAAACCCCAGCCCCTTGCTTGGCCTTCAAGCCACGCTCTGCACCCCTGGCATCTGAGACCAGACAGCGTCTCCAGGGAGTCGACGCTTTTCTAATTGGAATTGACTGCTGCCTTTGGCTCTCAGCGCCTTCCCATGGGCAGGGAGCTCTTGGGAGATGAATGCAATGTCTCACCAAGCAGCATCCACTCCTGCCTCCCTCCTCGGACACTGTCTTCCTCTACCCCACTCCTCAGATCTTTACTCACCCCCTTGCCCCACTGTTCCCTCCTCCTTCCGGCTGAACCCTCCCCACTCACACCCCCAGCCTGCCTCCCACTTCTCACCTCCGTGCCTCCTCATTCTCCTCCAGCACTTCCCTATCCGGCCTTAGCTTCACCATGTCAGAACGAAAAAACTAGCCACTGTTTATGCTTTGTTCCTAAACCCAAGCCCATAAAACGCTCCTTTCATATGAGGAGAAGGGAAAGCAATAACTCAGGCATTAGCAAGGAGCACAGCACACTTATTGGTAGTCTTCGTGGAGCTCTTTGGAGCTTCTCCCACATCAACGTCTGCTCCCAGAGCAGCAAGAGCGTGGGGTGCAAGATGCAGGAAACGGCCCGAGGGGCGTGCAAACAGCAGGCGTGACAGGGTGTGACCTGTGTGACCTGACACCTGTCCCCTGCCTGTCACTCTTGGTCCCGCCTCTTGGGATGTGGCTGGGTCCCACTGCTTCGCCAGGACCCTAGGACAGTCTCCACCATCTTCATACAAAGAGGCTTCAAAGAGGCTGAGTCCAGCTCAGGGGCGACTTTCATGGCAGGGCCAGCCCAGCCCTGCTTTTCACCCAAAATGTAAAAAGCTGCCATGAGCTGAGAATTCCCAATCTGAGGGATGGATAGACCCCATCCCTGGCCTCAGGGATTGCCAGTTTGATGAAGCCACTTAAGTCCATAATCTCAGAATTTCCAATCACAACCCCTCTCCTCGAGGAATTCAGCTGACTCCCCCCAATACTTGAAAAATACTAGAGGGGTGATGCAGTAGAAAGAGAAAGAAAGCACATGGTCTTTGAGGCATGGGGTGATGCTGACAGTAAAATATTATAAATCCCGGCTCCAAGCATAGCTGACGTCTTCATCTGTAAACCGGGGCCTCGCTTCTTTTCCTAGCAACCTGCATCCCAGAGAAAGTCCATGAAAACATTTAACTGCCACACCCTTGAACACGCCTGTGGGCAGGACGATGACTCCTCATGATCTCTGCCTTTGTGGCCGTTCCTGCCAGCCTCTCTTTGTCCCTCATCCCTGTGACTCTCAGTTCAATCCCTGGCTCTCAGACTCTCTCTAGAGTAACAGTAGTAGCATCCTTCTGTAGTAGGCCCACTCCATGCTAGGCACTGGACTGGTTGCTTAATAAAATCTCTATCCCATCCCCTTGCTTTTAGATCCATCCCCCTTCCTGGGAATTTCTGTGTTGATTGCCAAAGGTAAATTCCACTTCCTGCTATTCTCACGCCTAACCCAGACTGGCTGCATGTTCTAGGGACTCCATTACTGGGATATCAGTTGAGCAGACACCTGTAATCTGTAACCAAAACATTACTATTTGTAAACCTTCCCAGAACAATCAGCCAACACAGTCTTCCTGGGCTTCTTAAACAGCTTAACACCCCAACTCCCACAGCCCAAAGTTCCCCTCAATGAGTTCATTTCTCGAACTCTTTATTATGAGGTTACAAATCCATTTTCCAGATGGTGTCACTGGCACAAGGAAAGCCTAGGACCCTGGCTCAGATCCATCCACTGGTCTACACTGAGAAACATAGCTAGGGAATTCCCTGGTGATTAGGACTCTGAGCTTCCATGGGTTTGATCCCTGGTTGGGGAACTAAGATCCACAAGCATCATGGCATGGTCAAAAAGAAAAAAGGAAGTAGAAAACAGAAGCATGGTAAGTATCTGGAGGTGATGGAAGCTGTGATGGAAAGGGCTGGGGTCCCCTCCCTCCTGCCGGGCTGCCCCCATGAGTGTGCAGCCGCCCACTCCCCTGCAGGCCCACCACCAGGTGGGCTGTGCCTTGCTGCTCTGATGCAGGCTGCTGCAGTGGTCAGGGTGGAAGTCAGAGAGGGAGGCCCGACACGGAGCTAACAGGAGAGTCACCCTCCTGCCAGGGACCCTGAGGAGCTCTGAGGCTGGCTGCCACACAGGTAGGGCAGGTCTTTGAGGATCACGGGGTTGGCAGCCTCCTTTCTCTAAACAGTTGCCCAGAAAAATGAGCAACCAGGCCTGGGATAACAATGTGGCTTTTCAGATTTCTCTGCTGAAAGGCTAGCAGAGACAGGCCCGTGCCCATCACCATCTCTTCGTTAGTCTCCAGAACAGCCCATGGGGTAAGGAGGGAGTAGGGAGAGAAGCCATTCTTAGCTAGAGATTTCTGAGTCCTTCAGACAAGCTCCTACCCACTCTGAGTTTGAGAACATCAGCTTTACCATCTCTGCTTCCTCTGGGATCCCCCAGTTTGGGGGCCCGTTTGCCTTTCCCAAAAGTAGGGGATCAGTAATGTCCTAGGCTCCTGAAGGACCAGGAAAGCTGTAAGGTAACCAATTATCCCAACTTGCCTGGAGAATCCCAGGGACGGGGGACCCTGGTGGGCTGCTGTCTATGGGGTTGCTCAGAGTCAGACACGACTAAAGTGACTTAGCAGCAGCAGCAGAGGTGTGGGTTAGGTTCCTGGGGTGTGGCACTTTCAGGGCTAACACTGGCAAGACCTAGGCAAACCAGGATGAGTGGGTCACCCTAAACGACTGTCTTTTCCTGCCCACTATGGGCCCCAGGCTCCTGGTCCCCTTCTTCCTTCTTGTTCTGGATTGAGTCTCTCTGGATTAAAAGTTCCTTGTTCAGCATTTATCCCAGCGTAAAGGACAAAGTGAGCATATTAGAAAAATGGGCAAGCAGATACTATCCCCAAAGCCGCAGCCCATGAACACTGAAACTGAGAAATGCTGGCTTGCAGAGCACCCATGAGAGAGATACAATGCAAAAGAGAGGAAGCTGGCTGTCTTCCGGCGAAGCAGGTGCTCTGAGCATGGGGCTGGCCCCTGTGGCTTTGACCACACAGCTTTGTTAAGGTTGCGCACTGCTCATCTCAGAGGACCTCAACATGAAGACCTGGCTCGGAAGGGGGGTGGTATCACAGAATTGAGAGCTTTCAATGGCTGGTATGGCCAGGTGAGCCATCTCCCCCATGGGCATGGTACCCAGCAAGATGTGCCCTCTCCCTCCACTCTTGTTCACCAAACCCCTGGAACATTTGCCGTCTCCCTTTGTTGGTTCTCCTGTCGTTCTCGGCTAATCTCAGAGCTCACCTCTTCCAGGAAGTCTGCCGAGTGAAGAGATTGCCCTGAGTTTCCACTAGTCTTGATTCCGCTTCTGGTAAGATTCCGCTTCTTGCCAGATTCCGATCTGGCAAGATCTTTGATTAAGGGGCCGCATTCTAGTTCCAAAGTTGGTGAAAGGTTTGTGTTTTCTAATCTGAACTTGGAAGGACGGAGTTCCTCAGGACAGGGCCTAGGCACAGCTGAATGGATGCATCAAATCCTCAAGTGCAGCTGGGCATCCCTTTCGCCACTTGGCATGGCCATAGCCTGCATATTATGGTTTTTAATGTACATTTAAAGGTCTTGCACTGTAATTTAAACACTAATATTTGCACTAAAGTAAAATGCCTCCTTGCTTCCCATTACCATGTGTGCATATGTGTGTGGATTTTGTGTGTGAAATGCCCATTACATATTTCTTATAATTGGGCATTTACAAGCCAGAAGAGTAGAAGAAAGTTCCCAGACCAATCTTCCAGGGAAGGGACAACGTAGCTCTAAGGTTCTACATGTTTGGGGAGAAAAACAGAATAACTGGCTAATGTTCATAGGAAGGAGTAATTTGCCAATTAGGACTCAAGGTATTTCTTCCCCAAAGAGTAATCATTTGTTTGTCTTAAATGAATAAATGGGTTGATTACGATTATCAGCACGTGGAAGTGCTGACTGAGCCTGACTAGCAGCTGTGAAATGCAAACAGACGTGTCAGGACATAATCATATTCTCAATCCCGCTAATGACTTTGATGAAGGCAGAACATCATACTAAACACCAAAAGGCTTAGCCTTGGGGTTATATGTTCATATGAAAATTCTTTAATTAATGCATGGCACCTCTGTTCTTTGGGGTAGCCTTTTGCTGCAAATCTGTCACTTAAAAGCTAAGCATACTGGTATTTATCATTATAAAGGAAACTCTTATTTCCCATAAATTTGGGGGTGTATACAAATACTTTACAATAATATTTCCCTCATATTTTCCAAACATTCTTAATGAAAAATTTCAAGCAGACTGAAACGAGAAAGTAATTTGTCAGTGACTATGATGTACTTGGGGTTTCCCAGATGGGTGTCTCTGGTGGCTCAGACGGTAAAGAATCTGCCCGCAATGTGAGAGACCTGGGGTTGTTCCCTGAGTCAGGAAGCTCCCCTGGAGGAGGGAATGGTGACCCTCTCCAGTATTCTTATCTGGAAAGTCTCCTGGACAGAAGAGCTTAGTTGGGTACAGTTCATAGTGTCTCAAAGAGTCAGACATGACTGAGAGGCTGAGCATGGATGGACTATATACTTATCACCTATATTCTACAATCGGTATTTTAGAATATTTGCTTTATCATATATCTATCATGTATCCATCCATTAATAAGTCTTGCTTTTGATACATTTCAAAATGTATTATAGACGTCAGTGAAATTCACTTTTAAATACTTTGGTATTCACAACATTAACTAGAATTTAATATTAGTTTACAGTTCTTTTCCTGTGAAATTTGCATATAGTGAATGCATCTATCTTAAATATACCATTTGATGAGTTTTTGGCAGATGCACATGTCTGTAAACCCAAATCATCAGTCCAGAAACTCCCCTCATATCTCTTCCAGTCACCTCTGCATCACCCTCATTCTCTGCAAAGATAAACACTCTTGTGATTTTTTTTTTTTTTACCATAGAATAGGGAATTCCCTGGTGGTCCAGTGGTTAGGATTCAGAACTTTCACTGCCAAGGGTCCGATTTTAGATCCTTGGCCCGGGAACTAAGACTCTGCATGGCAAAAAAAAAAAAAAAAAAAACAACCCACAGAAAACCCATTGAATAGCTTGCCAGTTCTAGAATTTTATATAAATGGACACATATGCAAACAGTACATACTCTTTGGCCTAAGACTTCTTTCACATAGCATGTTTTAAAGCTTCATCCATGCCGTGTGAGTCAGTAAATCATTCCTTTTTGCGGCTAAGTTCGTTGACTGGAGAACTCAGGGTTTTATATTCCATTGTCCTGCGAACGGACACCCAGATTGTTTTCAGTTTGGGAAAATTGTTAACAAAGACGATATGAACATGCTATACAATACTTCTTGTGAACATATGCTTTCACTTCATTTGGGTAAATATCTAGGGGTGAAATTACTGAGTCGAGGGTTAGATGTATGTTTGTGCGTGCATGCTCAGTCGCTTCAGTCGTGTCCAACTGTTTGCAACCCTATGGACTGTAGCGCACCAGGCTCCTCAGTCCGTGGGGATTCTCCAGGCAAGAATACTGGAGTGAGTTGCCATGCCCTTCTCCAGGGAATCTATCCGACCCAGGGATCGAGCCCGTGTCTCCTGCATTGCAGGCAGATTCTTTACCGCTGAGCCACCAGGAAAGTCCAGGTGTATATGTAGTTTTATAAAAAAGCTCCCAGAACTTTCCAAACCAATTATACCTTTTTACAGTCCTATCAACCCCCGTTCCACATCCTCATCCAAAGTGGTGTCAGTCATTCTAATTTTAGCCATCCAAATGGGTGTGCATAGTGTATCATGCAGCTTTGATTTACGTTTCCCTGATGACTAATGACGTTGAGCATCTTTTCTCATATTATTATTGGCCATTCATTAATCTTTCTTTGTGAAATGTCTGTGCAAATCTTGGCCCATATTTATTGAACTGTTTGTCTTTTCGTTATTGAGTGGCAGGAGTGCTATATATACTCTGGACACTCGTCCTTTGTCAGATGCATGTCTTGTAAATGTTTCCCTTAATCTGTGACTTTTTGCCTGTTTGTTCTCTCAGTAGTGCCTTTTGATGAGCTGCTGCTGCTGCTAAGTCGCTTCAGCCGTGTCGGACTCTGTGCGACCCCATAGACGGCAGTCCACTAGGCTCCTCCTTCCCTGGGATTCTCCAGGCAAGAATACTGGAGTGGGTTGCCATTTCCTTCTCCAACTTTTGATGAGCAGAAGTTTTTAAATTTTATGAAATCTGATTTAACCATGTTTTCTTTTATGGTTATTATTTTCCTCAATTCTGTCTAGGACACCCCGGCTACCCTTGAGTCACATAGATATTTTCCCAGTTTCTTCTAGAGGCTTCTAGAATGTATGATCCATATCAAATTAATTTTTGTATTTGTGTTAGGCAAGGGCCTCAATTCAGTTTTCCATATCAGCATCTGGTTCTTCCAGTGCCATTTGCTGGGAAGACTTTTCTGCATTACAATAACTTGATGCCTTTGGTTAAAATCAAATGTTTGTTGACATGAGTCTATAACAGACTCTATTCTGCCCCACTGATTTACTGGGGAATCCTTACATCAGTCCACACAGTTTGGATTAATGTAACTTTTATAATAAATGTTGAAGACAAGTAGTATAAGCCCTCAACCTTATTCTTTTTAATAAAGTTTCTTTGGCTATTCTAAGTCTTTTTTTATTTTCATATAAAACTCAAAATTAGCATGACAGTTTCTTTTAAAAAATCTGTTGGGATTACGATTGGATTCAATGAATCGAAGAGGAGAGCCTAATTTAGGGCAACTTGTCACCATACCAGTTTGGAGTCTTCTAATTTATGAGCATGGCTATCATTCCAGTTCTTTAGATCTTTACTTTGTCTTTCTAGTCTTGCATTTATTTTCTTAAATTTATTCATAAGTATTTTATGATGTGTTTCTATTGTAAGTAGAATTTTAAGGATGGTTTGTTACTGGTATGTAGACATCCAATTGTTTTTACTATTTGACCTTGTATCTTATGATCTTTCCAAATTCACATATTAATTCTTAGAGTTGTTTCATTATAAAAGCCCTAATTCCTTAGCGTGTCCTATGTAAACAATCAGCTCAACGTTTTGCTTCTTCTTTACCAATCTTTGCATTCATTGCACTACTGAATTGGCTGTCATGTCTAGCACATTGTTGAATTAAAGTGGTCAGAGTGGACATCTGTGCCTTGTTCTCCATCTTAGAAGTGTTAGGGAGTAATTCTGCAGGAATCTGTCAAATCCGTGCAAGAGACTTCTCTTCTGTAAGAGAGACGCCTATGGCAGCGGCACTAGCCTCTGAACTATCTTTTCAAGAATGTTGGCACAAAAACAGCCTAGAAGTCAGAGATGGTGTATCCCTCTGGAGAAGAAGGGTAATTTATTTACTGTCCAATTTGCTTGTTAGTCATTCCAGGGCAAAGGCTGAGCATGATTTCTTACAGCCCCTTATGATGAAAGATCAAGGTACCCTAGGCTTGGGGTTCCTCCTCTGTGACACAAACCCACTTGGTGTGAGTATCCGTTTAAGCCCAATAGGACCTGGGGAGGAATGATGAGAACATGAAGCTTGTGCTACCTGCTGGGCTTTGAGTAAGTAAGTCTTTTGTCTCTGACTCAGGAGCCTCATGTCCCCTTTCAACATCTACTATGTACTGAATAGTGTTCCCCCCACCCCCGTCAAATTCATCTGCTGAAGCACTAACCCACTGATATGACTATATTTAGAAAGAGAGCCCATAAGGAGATAATCAAGAGTAAATGTGATCGTAAGGATAGAAATCAATCCAATAGAATTGGTGTCTTTATAAGAAGAGACACCAGAGAGCCTGCTCTCTTCCTCTGTCTCTCCCTTTCTCTCTCTCTCTCTCTCTCTCTCTCTCTGAGTGCCTCTCTCCTTTTCTCCCTGTCTATCTCTATTTCTCTGCCATGCTCAGAAGAAAGGCCATGTAAGGACAAAGCATTGTCTATAAGCCAGGAAGACAGCTTTCCCCAGAAACTGAATCCTGCTAGAAACTTCAGCTTGAACTTTCCATCCTTCAGCAGTATGAGAAAATAACTTTCTGTTTATTTATGAATAAAATACCAACCTGTATTTTTCTATGGCAGCCTGAGTCTACTAATACAATATCCATGAAGCTGTGGTAGGCCAACTCGTTAGCTTGCAAGTAGGGTAAAATTCAGAGTCTTCATATTTCTTGATAAGAAAGAACATTAAATCTTTAATCATTAAGTTTAATGTTTGCTATAGGATTTTTGTAGACAATCTTAGTCAAGTTGACCAAGTTTCCCTCTATAGTTAATTCACTAAGAGCTTTTAATGTAATTGGGCATTGCATTTTGTCAAATGCTTTATCTGCATCTGCCAATATGATCATTTTTTCTCCTTTACTCTATTAATATAGTGAATTACATAGACTGATTTTTGAGTGTTAAGCCAATTTGGCATTACTAGAATAAAGCTTCCTTAGTCATGATGTCAGGTAAATATATATGCATTGCTGTATTCATTTTGCTAGCATTTCGTTATGAATCTTGTTCTTTTTTGTTAAAGAATCTATGTTCATGAGGGATGTTGGTTTGCAGCTTTTTATTTTTTGTACTGTCTTTGTCTGGTTTGGGTATTAGGGTAATGCTGACCTCATAAAATGGGTTAGAGAGTTTTTTCACCTCCTTTATATTATGGAAAAGTTTGTGTTCATCAGTTTAGGCTGCTGTAACCAAATACCATGAACTGGGTGGGTCAAAGAACAGAAATTTATTTTCTTACACTTTCGGAGGCTGGAAGTCCCAGATCAAGGTGCCAGCAAAGTCAGCTTCTGGTAGGAGCTATATCTTCCTGGCTTACAGATAGCTGCCTTCTCCCTGTGTCCTTACATCACCGAGAGAGGGGGACAGAGAGATAGAGACAGAAAGGGTACTAGAGCTCTGTAATATTTCTTCTTATAAGGATACTAATCCCATCACGATGACCTGATTCCCATGACTTTATCCAACCAATCTCCTAAAGACCCCAACACCAAATAGCATCCCATTGGGGGTCAGGGCTTCAGCATATGAATTCGGTGGGAGGAGGACCAAAGTCAGTCCAAAGCGGAGCTTGAGTAGAATTAGTATTATTTCGTTCTTAAATCTTTGATAGTATTCATTCGTGAAGCCACCTGAGCTTGGAGTTTTCTCTGTGGAAATGTTTAATTATGAATTCAATTTATTTAATATCTCTAGAGCTATTAATACTTTTCTATTCTTCTTGAGTCAGTTGTGGTAATTTGCTTCTTTCAAGGAATTTTTCCATTTAATCTAAGTTGTCAAGTTTATTGGAATAAAGTTATTTATATTTCCTTATCATCTTTTTGAGGGTCTTTAAGTTCTATAGTGATGTCCTCTCTTCATTCCTGACATTAGTCATTTATGTCTCTTCTTGTTTTTCTTAAAGAGATCCAGAGACCTCGTTGTAGCTTTTGATGGGTAATTTTTTTTTAATTGTTTATCTGTTTTCAACCCCATTGCTTTCTGCACTTAGCTTTATTCTTTCCTTCCTTTTTCTTACTTTGAGTTTGTGTCACTGTGTTTCTTAAACTTAATAAGGTGAAAACTTAAAAAATTGATTTCAGACATTTCTCCTTTCAAATATGAACATTTAAAGCTATAAATTCCCCTCTCAGCACTGCTTTAGCTACCTCCCACAGATTTTTATGTGGTGTATTTTTCATTATCTTTCATTTAGGAGTATGTTTGAATTCCTTTTTTGATTTCTTCTTTAATTCATGGTTCTTTAGAAAAGTGTTCCATTTCCAAATTTTTGTAGTTCTGCAGATATTTTATTGTTATTGGTTTTTAATTAGATTTCATAGTTATTGGAAAGCAAATATATGTATTTTCCACACTTTTAAATGTACGAGATTTGTTTCATTGCCCAGCGCATGGTCTATCTTGTAGAACATACATGCGTATTCCACAGCTGTTGGATATAGCATTCTGTAAATACCAACTGGGTCAAGGTAACTGATACTGTTGTTCAAATCTTGATTCCAATTTTTGCTTCTGGTTTACTTGCCTTAGACTAGGGAATTGAAAACCAAAACAAGAATTTGAGCCTCTGCAAGCATTAAATAAGTATGCAAAAATATGCAAAATACTTGGTATAGGCAATGCTGAAAATGCCAGTTACTTCTCTCTTCCTCTATGTCAGCCTCTCCCTGGGGTCTGATGATTGCCCAGGATGCATTTAATGAGCCAACAGAGATTCCAGACAGGTGCGCTCTTCCTGGTCCCTGCTCCTTCACCCCAGTTGTCAGAATCTGACCCCACTGTTCTTTGATAAGGGATTCTATCTTATCTCTTAGTTGCCTTAGAAAGTACTTTGGTAGAGGATCTGTTAGAAATGTGGGCCAGACAGCCTCAGCAGGTGAGTTACAGGTGCCACAGTTTCCTTCGTTTTCATATCTTCTTTCCATGACAGACCTCACAAATGGTCACAGCTCTTCATTCCTCTCAGAATCTATGGGTAAGGCTGCTGGTGGTCCCCCATAGCCATTCTCCCCTCCTTCTTATATGAATCCATTATTGAACCCATTGTTAAAATGAATGCCTCACATTTTAACTGGACATGAGGCCACTCAGACAACGGCATCACTTCCCAACCCCTTTTGCAAGGTTTGGCCATGGAACTCAGGTCTGCCCAATGGGAAGTGAAGAAAAGTGGTGTGTGTGCAACTTTCTTGTTAAGCCCTTACAGTGAGTGGGCATGTCCTCCCCTTACACTTTCACCAGCTGGAGTGCAGATAGGGTACTGCTGATCTGTCATCTTGAAGCATCAAGACAGAAGTTTGAATCCCTGGGAACCTTGGGAGCATGGAACACCAGAGAGTTCTGCCTACACTGGATGGCCTACAATAAGATTTTTAAGCAAGAATAAAGTCCAATCTTATTTAAGCCACTGCATTTTGCGGTCTCTTTATTACAACAGTCTAACCTAAATTCTGACTAATACTGAAGCTTTCCAACTCAGATGTCCAGGGAATCTTGGCCAATGGATTGGTGTTTCATTTGAAACCTGTTTGCCATACTGATTTTGCCTTTAGATCCCAGTTGGGTAGACTCACCTTTATATGGCCAGGAGTAATATTTGTCTTGTTTACTATCAAATGTCCTAAGTATTTATTTTATGGGCTTCCCTGGTGGCTCAATGGTAAAGAATTTACTTGCCAATGCAGGAGACTTGGGTTCAATCCCTGCTCTGGGAAGATTCCTTGGAGAAGGAAATGGCAACCCACTCTAATATTCTTGCCTGGAGAATCCCATGGACAGAGGAGCCTGGCAGGCTACAGTGTATGGGATCACAAAGGGGTGGACACAACTTAGCCACCGAGTATCCACGCATGCATGCACTATCAAATGTCTGGCATCTAACTCAATGCCCAGCTCTCAGCAGGTGCTTAATAAATACACTAACAAATTTATGGATGAATAAAGCTTATTCTTCACAAGATGTATCATTGGCCATACCACCTCTCCCTGGAATAGGAAAAATTGCCCTCCTCTGGCCCTCTACTGTCCAGACTGGCTGTACTGCTCAGACACAAAGCCAAGTCACTTAACTTCTCCAAGTCTTGCCTTCCTCATTGGGAAAAGAGAACACCCACCTGGGTGCCCAGGAAGATGCTGAAGCCTTTGACCTCAGTACCTGTGAATGTGACCATTATTTTTCTCTTTATTCCTTTTTTTAAGTTGAAGGATAATTACTTAACAATATTGTGATGGTTTCCACCCTATATCAACGTGAATCAGCCATAGGTATATATATATGTCCCATTGCTCCTGAACCCCCTCTTACCTCCCTCGCCATCCCACCTCTCTAGGTTGGAATGTGACCATTATTTTGATGAGGTCTTTGTAGATGTGATCAAATTAAGGTGAGGTCATTAAGGTGAGCGCTAATCCAGGATCATGGGCATCCTTGTAAAAAGGGGAAATCTGGACACAGACAACTGCACACAGGGAGGACATCATGTGAAGACTGAAGTTCTGCTACCATCAGCTAAGGAAGCACCAGATGCTAGGAGAGAGGCCTGGACCAGTTCCTTCTAGTGCCTTCAGAGGGAGCATGGCCCTGCCAACATCTTGATCTCAGACTTCTGGCCTCCAGAGCTGTGAGACCAGCTGTTTGTTTTTTTCTCCAAGCCATCCAGTTTGTGGTGCTCTGATATGGCAGTCCTAGCAGAGTAATACACCACTTGACGGGGATCATGTTCCAAGACTTTGGCCACCTGATGTGAAGAGTCAACTCATTGGAAAAGACCCTGTGCTAGGAAAGATTGAAAGCAAAAGCCAGAGGGGTGGGGGGGCAGCAGCGGATGAGGTGCTTAGACAGCATCACTAACTCAGTGGACATGAATTTGAGCAAACTCCGGGAGATAGTGAAGGACAGGGAAGCCTGGCGTGCTGCAGTCCATGGGTTCCCAAAGGGCTGGACACAACTTAGTGACTGAACAACAAAGAGTAAAATATGTAAAGTTGCTGACACAACATGTACACTGAATAAATTCAGTTCAGTTCAGTTCAGTCGCTCAGTTGTGTCTGACTCTTCATGACCCCACAGACCACAGCACGCCAGGCTTCCATGTCTATCACCAACTCCCAGAGCTTGCTCAAACTCACGTCCACAGAGTCAGTGATGCCATCGAACCATCTCATCCTCTGTTGGCCCCTTCTCCTCTTGCCCTCAATCTTCCCCAGCAACAGGGTTTTTCAAATGAGTCAGCTGTTCACATCAGGTAGCCAAAGTATTGCAGTTTCAGCTTCAACATCAGTCCTTCCAATGAACACCCAGGACTGATCTCCTTTAGAATGGACTGGTTGGATCTCCTTGCAGTCCAAGGGACTCTCAAGAGTCTTATCCAACACCACAGTTCAAAAACATCAATTCTTCGGCATTCAGCTTTCTTTATAGTCCAACTCTCACATCCATACATGACTACTGAATCAATTATGGCGGGAATATTACTTTACTTTTCTGAGTCTTAATTTTTTTAATAATAAATAAAGAAATGCAATATAGTGGGGCTGTGTGACCATGAAAAAATTTCATAATCTCTCTCTCTCTGCCTTAGTTTCCTTACCTACACAAGGGTAGTGATGAGAGCACCTATTTCATTGGTTGTTGTGAGAATAAAATCAGCTCAAATGTGGAGCACACTCACAACAGCGCCTGGCACATAGTAAGTTCTCAATTAATGGGATGATGATGATGACGATGATATAAAATGAGAAGGAAGAACAAGATGGTCATTTCTCCCAGGTGGTGCTAGTGGTAAAAACTTGCTTGCCAGTGCAGGTGGTGCAAGAGACACAGGTTCGATCCCTGGGTCAGGAAGATCCCCTGGAGAAGGAAATAGCAAGTTGCCCCAGTATTTTAGCTTGGGAAATTCCATGCATAGAGGAGCCTGGTGGGCTACAGTCCAAGAGGTCACAAAGAGTCGGACACAACTGAGCAACGAAGCAGCAGCAGCTAGAAAACCAGATACTATAACTGCTTTTAAAATGGCCAAGGTAAAGAACTCCTCTTCTTTTCCTGTAATTTGGCTACAGTAAGAGACTAGAGAGAAAAAGTAGACTTTTTCATGATGTCCGGAAAGAGAAAGCTGTCTAGGGAGCCCTTAGGTGCCTTTGACAATGGGTTCAGGATTCATCTCTCAACTGGAAACTGCCACCAGGCCTGGAGTTTGTCCCTTAATGGTTGCTTACACAAGAGTGTCTTAGCATGAAGGCCCCTGGGTGCCCGAGTAGAGACAGATGGCCTTGAGAAGCCATCACCCTGGTGGTGATGTTTCCCACCTCAAGCGCCCGGGTGAGCCAAGGAGAGCAGGGGTCTGGGGAGGTGCCACTCAGCCCACTGTGATGAACAACCCCAGGGGGCACTGGGGATGGGGAAGGTGACGGTGACCATCTCTGGGTCTTGCTGTGATTGGAAGACCAGCCCCGCCCACACTAAGCTCAGGAGGCGGGGAGGATAAATCTGCCCTTTTTTATTGATGCCTCCGCCTTGTCCTCCCAGAGAAATCTGATTATCTCAGCTCTGCTGGCAGGTGTCAAAATGAAATGTTTGCTCCCAGCTCTCCACTGGGGGTTGGGGGGTGGCTGGGGCCAGCTTCTCCTTTCTGTCAACCAACTATCATTAATACCCCTCTCTTACAGTCAATATCTGATGTCACTTTTTCTGGTTTATGTGGCTTTGTGACCTTCCCCTATTTCGTTCCTAATAAAGACAGTTCCGGAGGGGGCGGGGGGGGGGGCTGGGCCTGTGACGAGCCCTGTGTAATTCAAGGAGCATTAAATCAGAGGGAGCCCTTTCAGACAGCAGGCAGCTCCTGGGGTCAGCGCCTCGGGTCTCTGGCCACCGCTGCAGCATATTCCTGTGGCTGTGATGTGGTGCTTCCTTCACAGGAGCTTCTCACTTTCTCTTAGTAAGTGTGCCTTTCAGAAGGTTCTAGTTTGGCTGCTCCCAGGGGGCACCCTGGACTGCAGGGTTATGGCTCCTATTGGTGCCCTTGTTGTACCTGGGCACACACACACATGCAAGCTCACACACACAGTCCATCCTGGCTTCCCCATCTGTCTCCCAAGGCCAGATGCTTCCTGCTTCAGGGCTAAGCCACAGACGTTCTCAACCCGTCTCATGTACTAGTATCACCAAGGGAGCTTTAAAAAATACAGATGCCTGGAGAAAAGCGTACCAGGCACTTCACCAAAGAGACTACCTGAGTGGCCAATAAACACATCCAGATGCTCAGCTTCACTGGTCATCCGGGAGATGCAGAACCAGGCACAGTGAGACCCTGCTGCACACCCCGCAGGTTGGCTAAAATGAAACACAGGTGATACCAAGTTCTTCCTGGGCTGTGGAGCAACCAGAATGCCCTTACACTGCTGGCATGAGTTTAACTCGCACAGTTACACAGCACAAGAGTGCTTGGAAGTATCTAAACTAAAAACCACATGCCCCACCCTGCCTCGGTCCAACATTTTCTTAGGTGTGTATACACAGAAAGGCATGCACAGAGCTAGCTAAACCCACCCCTAGCAGCATTCCTCATAGTAAACCAAACCATAAGGGTTTCATATGCTCATCAACCAGAGAACTGAGAAATAAAGGGTGGCATATTTATACAATGAGATTCCAGAGCACATTGAGAATGAACAGATAGCATTACAAGCAACAACTGGAAAGGCTCCCACGAACAGAATGTGCATAAATGAAGCCAGAATCACAAAAAGTACATAATTTCAAAATTCCATTTGTATGAAGTTCACAGACAGGCAAAACTAACCCAAAATGTCAGAGGTGGGGATGTTGCTTTACTTTAGGTAGAGACTAGGAGGGGTGCGAGGGGGATTGCTGGTGGGTAGCAATGCTGTTTCTTGACTTGAACATGTGTGTATTCAGTTTGGAAACATCCATCAAATATGTACATTTAGGATTTGCCCACTCTTCTAGAACAGTGTTATATTTCAATTAATAGACTTAAAAATTTACCAGTATCCAGACTCTGCCTTCAGAGATTCTGACTTCATTAGTCTTGGATTCAGCCCTGGCATGGGTATTTTTAAGTTCTACTGAAATGTAGCCGTGGTCTTCCCTGGTGGCTCAAATGGTAAAGAATCTGCCTGCAATGCAGGAGACTGGGTTCAATCCCTGGGTCAGGAAGCTCCCCTGGAGATGGGAATGGCAACCCACTCCAGTATTCTTGCCTGGAGAATTCCATGGAAAGAGGAGCCTGGTGGGCTGCAGTCCATGGCGTTGCAAAGAGTGGGGCACGACTGAGCGACTAGCACGTTCTAAAATGTAGCCAGAGCTGAGAACCTGGGTTTAGAGAGTGGGTGTTAGGAGTCAGAGGCAACAAGCCTGGAAGACTAGTTCTCCCATGCACTTGCTTGTATAAGTTACTGAGTCTCTCGGGATCTATTTCTTCTTTTCTCTTCAGGTCTGTTTCCTCTGAGGTCACATGAGAGGGTTGGACAAAGAACCCAGTGACACTGAGAAGATGCCACCGGGGAAAAACAATGACAGCTATGGGGACTCGCCTCCTTTGGCTTGTCCCCTTGCCCCCTCCCTATGGCTGGGAGTCCTGTATATCATGTACATCAAGGCAGAACCATTTTGACTGATGGAAGCACAGTGGGTCCCTTGGCCATGGAGGACTCTGCTACATGAAGACCAAACAGAGCCCCCACTTACACCACTGGGAGAAGTGAGCTTCCACTGGTTTTATAAGCACAGCTTCCCCACTTGTCCCTTTCCAACCTGCTATCATGAGAAAAGAGGGTGGGGGGGGTGGGAGTAAAGAAAAACAAGGGAGGAATTGCCAGCTTTCCCCTTTGTCCAGGGAGCTTTCTCAACCTTCAATATTCCTAACTCTTTAACATCTCCAGCCGAATCCCAAAGACCTTCAATTCTGGATGTGCTCTGCCAGCCAGGGAGAAGTGTGCTTTCTTCACTTCCCACCCATATCTGGGGGTTGAGGACTGTCCCCAGGTACAGAGCCTGGAACCCCACTGGTTCATCTGAAATACTCCAGTTCGATAAAGCAAGCAGCAGCAGAGCCGAGGCAAGCCAGGATGCAGATGTTGGCCAGCTCTGCCACCTTGAGAAAATGTCATCCCCCGAGCAGGGTGCAGGGAGGAGGCCAAGCTCAAAAGCTTCCTGCTCCTCCTCTGAGTTCACTGAGAATTCTGTTCCCACATTAGTCATCTGAATGTTTAAGAAGATGACAGCTGGGCTCCCAGATGGGGAAGTGGAGGCAAAAAGGATGTGGGGGATGACTGCCAATCAGGCAATGGGGTGGCTGTCTGAGGAGGTGAGCCCTTCCTCATTTGCCTCTGCTCAGGAAGCGTAGGCGGGGGCCTTCACCTCAGCACTTGCCCCAAGCTTAGCCGCCCCAGGGCTGGGGAGGGTCGTGGAGAGGAAGTCGAGTATGCCCTTTAGTGACCAAGAAATGCATAGTTAACCAAAAGTCCTCACACAGCCCACACAAGCAAATATATATTTAGTGGAAGTTAAGGAAGATGACATCGCACAAGTCAGCCTCTGCCACAACTGAGAAAGCGTTCCTCAGAGAGAGAAGGGGATGTGTGTTTTGCCACGGCCAGTGGAGCTGAAGTACTTATCAGCTGTGAGGAGAAAATTCCATCTGCTTCAAATGCCATTTGTAGTTGTTTATCACCCCCAGACCTAAAATGTTTGCTGTTAAAAACGGAAGGAGGACTTTAGGAAGACCTGGTGAAGACCAGCATGTACTTCTTGAACATCAGCAAATACTAGCTCATATTTGCTGAGCATTCTACGCACATGGGCAAAAAGAAAGACTAAGAAGGACGAGGTGAAGAGAGAGAGACACACAGTGACAAGCACTGAAAGAAAGATAGACAGACAGACACACACAGAGGTGAACACAGAGAGAGACAGGCACCTAGGAGCAGAGAGAGAGAGTGATGGTCTTCCATGAGCCCACAGCTCAGCTCAGTTCAGTCCCTCAGTCGTGTCCGACTCTTTGCGACCCCACAGACTGCAGCACACCAGGCCCCCCTGTCCATCACCGACTCCTGGAGCTTGCTCAAACTCATGTCCATTGAGTCAGTGATGCCATCCAACCATCTCATCCTCTGTCATCCCCTTCTCCTCCCACCTTCAATCTTTCCCAGCACTGGGGTCTTTTCAAATGAGTCAGTTTTTCACATCAGGTAGCCAAAGTATTGGAGTGTCAGCTTCAGCATCAGTCCTTCCAGTGAATATTCAGGACCACAGAGCAAGATGTAAATCCACGGAGAAGGACCGAGGATCCATTGACACCACAGGTAAGCAGACGACTCCTGTTTTTGTCACCTCTTCCCCTCCAGCACTAGAGGTCCCCTGGCTGCCTCCCTTGCAGATTCCAATGGTCCAGAAACTTTAACTTCTCTTTCTCCTTGCTCCAGACCCCTGTCTCCATAATTACACTATGATGAGTAATCCCCCAAATCCCTGTGTATTCTTCACGTAAACCTGTTTGGCTGAAATTGAGGCTTCTTACTATAGGACCCGACGTATATGGCTCTAAGCTCACCTGTGGAAGGAAAGCAGATCATCAGAGCCAATTGGTTGATGGGTTTCCTGAGAGCTAGTGAGCAGAACCATGGTCCTCTCCGAGTGCCTGAATCAGATAGCCCTGTAGGATTTGGGAGAGGGGACACTGGTGGAACTACAGGTCCCAAGGGTGGGGATAGGCATGCAAGCCAAAGTGAGAGAGGACCTGAGGCTATTCAGGTTGGCTGGAGATGGAAATGGAGTCAGGGAGAGGGGAGTCACTTCAGAACTGACAGTGACAGAAGAGAACTATTTCTACGAGATCACAGTTTAGCCTGTGGAGACGTGGGGCCCTGAGAGAAAGAGACCACCAGCCACTAAAAATCTCTCCCTGGTGTTGGGAGTGACTTGAAGGACCTTTGCATCTGTTGAGATTCTTTGAGCTGTCAGTAACAGAGTATCTAATGAAAACAATATTTATTATCTATCTAACAAAAATCTAGAGATAGACCATTTCAGAGTCTATCCACATCTTGATGGGAGAGGTCAAAAAATAAATTTGAAAATAATGTTGTTTCAAACAACTAAGTTTTGGGGTGGCTTGTTACACAGTATTCTTGTAACAGTGACTGACTGATACACTTCTAAAATTATATCTTGCTAGGAGTTTGCCACTCTTCTGAGGTTGGCCTAGTCTGGAGGAAATGGAGCTAGAGAAAGGGCTTCCAAGGGGGCCTCCCTGCCCCTGTGGTTGCTCTCCTTCCATCTTCTTTGCCCCCTCCTCAATCACCTGTGAGGCTGAAGGAGGCTGCAGAAGCCCCTCTGCCCTTCACCTCTTACTCCTCTCATGCCATGCAGTCCCTCTGCAGCGTCTGCTGTTTACAGACTCCTTATTACAGCCAAGGCTGCACAATCCCTGGTGGGTCCTTCTCATCTGTTGCTCACAAAGCCTTCTCTCTGGACCTATTTTCCTTAAGAATTCATCTCTTTGTATCACATGGTTCCAAAGAAGCTTTCTCAAGCTTGAGGCCAGCTCCTTGGAAATCCCGCCGGCCAGTCAATTTGCTGAGGCAATGAGACATTATCTCCTGCCTTTTCCCCGAGTGCCTTCTACACTTTTAATCTTTATCCATCAGCTGTCTCTGGACAGCCTTCCATAGCTTGCCTGCTCCCCACTCCAGCCTCTGTGCTCATGGAGTGGTCTGGCTTCTGGTTTCTCCTCCTTACTGAGTGTCGAGCTCTATTATGCCCTGGATTCCGAGAACACCCTGGCATGGTGCTAGAAACGAGGGCTGCACCATTCTGGGCCTGCTCTAGAGGGTGTGCACGTGCATAGAGAGGCCTAGATGAGAAGTACAGATGTGCCATTAAAAGTTATTACAGGGCCTTCATGTTTCAAAAAATGTTTCTTGAGCACCTCCTGTGTGCAGAGCAAGGTGCTGGGCATTGGAGAGGCAGCAGTGGCCCAAACAGTTGGAATCCCCTCTTTGAGAGCTTCAGGCCCAAATCCTTACAGGATTCTGTCCAGAGTATGGAGGTATCCTGTAAGCAGGAGTACATCTCCCTGAGGGCAGGTGTGGTCAGTGCTCCCCCACGCACGGTCCCAGCTCATGCCTGTGGGCCCCACTCAAGCACCTGTGACCTGGCTCAGGGCCTTCTCCTCCCCATGCACAGGAGGACCCCAGCTTCCAGAGGGGCTAATGGGCACAGCAGTGTCCAGGGATGTGCTGAAGCTGGAGGATGAATGTCCTGGCGTCCTCACCCTCGGGTGGGACAACTGTGAGGCTCCTCTACGCAGCAACCAAGAGGCCCCCAGTGGGACGGAGACCACTTTTCCACAGTGGGAGCGGCTCAATAACACACCCAATGGTGGCTCCCATTCCCTCCCCACCTTACTTCCCCACATCCCTGTGGGTGCTTCCAGGGCTCACATCCCAAACAAACTACTTGCCTGCCAATGCAGGAGACTCAGGTTCGATCCCTGGATCGGGAAGATCCCTTGGAGAAGGACATGGCAGCCCACTTCAGTATTTTTGTCTGGACAATCCCACGGACAGAGGAGCCTGGTGGGCTACAGTCCATGGGAATGCAAACGAGTCAGACACAACTTAAAGACCAAATAAACTACTTGCATACAAATCCACATCTCAGGGTCTGCTTTGGAGGTAACCCCCAATAAGCATAATAATGATGATAATTATTATCATTAGTAGTAGAGCAGCAGAAGATTGGGGCCTCATGGTGTGCCTGGCCCCTCTTAAACTGCAGAACCTCATGTGTGTGTGCATGCATGCTAAGTCGATTCGTTTGGGTCTGACTCTCTGCAACCCCATGGACTGTAGTCTGCCAAGCTCCTCTGTCCATGGGATTCTCCAGGCAAGAATACTGGAGTGGGTTGTGATGTCCTTCTCCAGGGATCTTCCTGACCCAGGGACTGAACCCTCATCTCCCCTGTCTCTTGCATTGATAGGCGGGTTCTTTACCTCTGGCACCACCTGGGAAGCCCACCTCGGTGTGCGTGGTGCGGCAATTTGCTTCACTGTGAATTGGAAGGACAACGCTGAAGCTGAAACTCCGATACTTTGGCTACCTGATGGGAAGAACTGACTCATTTGAAAAGACCCTGATGCTGGGAAAGATTGAAGGCAGGAGGAGAAGAGGATGACAGAGGATGAGATGGTTGGATGGCATCACCGACTCAATGGGCATGAGTTTGAGTGAACTCCGGGAGTTGGTGATGGACAGGGAGGCCTGGTATGCTGCAGTCCATTGGGTGGCAAAGAGTCAGACATGACTGAGAGACTGAACAGAACTAAAAAGGAGAAAACAGGCACGAGAGGGGAACTCTGGCGCAAGGGGAGGACTTTGATAAAAATCTAGGGTCCCAGTTCCAGGTCTGGGAAAGCAGCTCAAGATATTGGGAAAGCTGTGTGACTCCTGAGCCTGTTTCCCCTCCTTTCATGGTGAGGATGACACTCCCTGCCTGCCCTCCACACAGGGCTTGGAAAGCTACTGTAAAGGGAGGGGTTTTGTGCTCCAACAACATAAAAAGCACAGAATGCTTTTAGAGAGTATGAAGCTCAGGGTCAAAGTGAAGGTTGAAGGACCTGTGGACAGACTTCTCCCAGGCCGCTGTTCTCAGCACTGATGAGTCCATCCAGGAAGGGCAAGATCCTTCAAGGAGCAACTTCCGCATCCCAGCCACAGGAAGTTCTTATCCAGGAATCGTTATCCTCTTCTCCAAGGTCTTAGTCCTATGTTTGCTGATATGCTTGTCTAAATTCTCTCCCTCAGACTGGGGCTCCTTGAGGCAGGACTGTGCATGTCTCTTATTCCCACCAGTTTCAACAGTGGTCCTAAATATGGAAAAAATGTTGCCAAGACCCTTAAGCTGGGAATCCCCAAATCAGGTCCAGGGCTCTTTGAGCAGGTGTGGGAACTGGCAGTAGGGATCCTGACCTAGACTGCCATGGAGCAGAGAGCTCGTGTTAACGGAGGTTGTCCTAATTTTGTTTGGGTAACTTTCCACTTGACTTATTTATAGGTGTCCCCACTGAGTGAGTTTACTGGCAGTAGGTCTGCCAACTTTAGGGATCTCTGTGCTGGAGGAGGTGGGGGTACAGGGTGGGGAAGCAAGAGGAGTGGGGGGGTGACAGGAAGAAAGAAGAGGGCATTTCAGGGCAGAGCCAGTAAGGGGCACAGGCCCTGGACCTGAGCTCCCAGACTCCCACAAGAAGTTATACGGGCCAATCTGTGCTATTTCACATACTATTTTTTTTTTCAGAGATTTTGGTACAGGATATATTCCTGGAAGATGAAATTTATTTCTGCCTGGAGGCCTGGCCTGGCCCAAATCAGAAATGGGTAAGACAAGTTTTTGGCTGCAGACCTTACCTTGCTAGGCCTTCCACCTTGCAGGTTTCCACCTGGCTGAGCTCTTTCATGTCCTGCTCAACCTATTTGCCTTGTGTCCCCAACCTCAGGACCCTATTCTCTTCACCTCTGCCACTTTATGCTAATGCTGGGTCCTCCAGATGACAACTCCCTTGTGAGGACAGCCCTGGATCAATCCCAGAGGCACTGAACACTTCCCTTCCAGCAGGCTCTGCTCTGAGAGGCTCACAGTCATTAACTTCCCCTCATAAGCTCCTTATGAGGAGCAGCCAGTTTTATAACCCATTTTACAGATTAGGAAACTGAGGGACAGGGAAATCAAATGACTTGCCCAAGGTCACACCATCAGCGGCAAAGGTGGTTTAATCCCAAGCTGTCTGCTCCCGGTGGCAAGCACCTCCCAGAACTTGGGGGCTCAGAGTAATTCCTGCAACCTGCCCTAACCGCAACTGTGTTCCCTTTTCCTTCTTCCAAACAAGTGGCATCTTTGTTCATGATATACTTTTCCTTTGTTTATTGTTTACCCCTGATCCTTTGTGTTCCCTGCCAAACCAAAAATCTCCCTGAGGGCAGGCACTTCCCGGCTCCTGGAACTGGATTTGTCACATAGGAGCCATTCTGTAGAAGCCTGTGGAATGAATGAAGAAATGATTGGCATTGGAGGCAGAGTTGGTCACCCAAGGAGGGTCTCCAGTCACCCAGGGAGGCCCCAGACCCAGACTCAGAAAACTGAGTGCATGAATGTGTGTGTGCACATCGTGTGCATGTCTGCAAATGTGTGTGCATGTGTACAAGTGCATCTGTGTGCACACATGTGCACGTGTGCATGAGTGTCCGTCTGTGCTTGAGTGCCTGTGTGCTGTGCATCTGTCCTGGCAGCGCTGGAAGCTGTCAGACTGTCGGGCTGGCTGGCTGGCCTGGGAGCAGCCTAATCATGCCTGACAGATTGATTAGAGGAGAAAGTTGCTGTGTCTCTATCGCAACAGACAGGGGGAGCGTGTCTCCACTTAACCTTTCCCTTCACACAGGGATGGAGGGGGTGCAGGCTGGGGCGGGGCGGAGGGGCCGGGCGGGTGTCCATGAGCAGGACTGAGGAGAGTCAGCAGCAGGAGGGGGAGCAAGCCCAGGGCAGGGAGGGAGTGTGGAAGGAACAGGAGGAGAGGAGTGGTTGACTGAGGCTGGAAGACAAGGGAGGCGGACATCCGGCTGGCGTGGCAAGGCCAGGGCTTGTCTCCACGACTTGATTCAAGGAGCCTCAGGGCCATGGATGTCCCCCTTGGAGCTAAGCTTTTCCCTCTCTTGTCCTGAGGGATAGATGAGAGGGGTAATCCTGCAGGGGGTCTGGAGACTCTAAAGCCTGGCTCTGCGCATGCTCAGGAGGGTTGTGAAGGCGTGTGGTCAGGGGCCTTCAGAGCAGAGCCGGGCCCACAGCAAGGGCAATGCTGAGGGTCCTTTACCTTCAGCTGGGGGCAGAGAAGAGTGCTCAGTTGACAAGGCTGCAGAGGACCTTGGAAAAGAAAGCAGCTGTCTGCCCCTCCTCCCTCTATGGAGAGGGAAGCAGTCCAGTGCAGAGAAGGAACCCTCCCAGGTCAGTTTCTCTCCCACCATGGGTGGGATCTATTACCTGCTGGGGGCTGAGCCAGGTGAGCCCTGCAAGGAGGTGGATGATGGATGAGATGGGCTCTGAGGACCATTGGTGAGGATCTTCCTGGATCTGTTCCTTCTGTCCTGGAGGCCTCACAGGAGGGGACTGGAAGGGTCCATGATAACAGAGCAGACCCTGGAGAAGGAAGCACCTTACTCCACCTAGGCCCAAGGTCATCCCCACAATCCCATCAGGGTCACAGGGAGCAAAAGAGATGCCTGCATTTTCATTCAGTCCACTCTGCCTGGGTAAAGTGGCCCCACTGCTTCTAGCAACCAGAGGACTAATGTTCTGAATCATTATACTTTTTAAATTAGGAATATCTAGTGGCAGATATTATGTGTCACCGAGTCACTCTTTATAGTATCTTTGTGTAGAACTTGTAAATGTTACTGGTGACTCAAAGTTAAAACAAAAACTGTACATATAGTAGTTTAACCTAAAATATTTTATTTTAGAATAGTTAGGGAGGAAAATGAAACTGGACAGATCCAACAGAGGGATAACAGTGGTTGTTGCTGGGGAATCAGATCTGGGTAACATTTATATACAATTTTCTGCATCCCTTTGGTTTTATCATTACAACAATAGGCATTGCTCTCCAAACAGCAGTATGCCTGGTTTTGAATACACAAAGGATCCCAGTTTGGTAAATAAAACACACATAGCAAAACGTCTGAAAAATAAAATTAAAAAAAAGAGAAAGTAACAATATCTGTGTTTTTGAGGCTGGGAGTGATTTCTTTTATTTTTCTCCTCTTTTCATCTTCCTAAAGCATCTGCATCACTAAAACTGAGGGTGTAGGGTGGGCATTAGCCTAGAGGGAAAGAGAAGAACAGTATTTCAAACAAATAAGGAAACCATTCCAGTCATTCCTTTCACTGGCATCGAGAGGAAGAGAGGAAGATAATTGCTGCTCTGGGTATGGATCGGAGGCCCTTGGAATAACACACACAATGCCGTCAGAGCAACAGCGAGCAGATTTGCTAATGGCCTTCTCAAATCTGTTCCCCTCTTTGTGTCTCTGCCAGAACTCTGGTTTGGTTCTGTTCGCCCTCCTCTCAGAGGCCACATGTGCAGAGCAGGTGTCTCATACCCGGGATCAGTCGCCAGTGTTTCTCAATGGGGCATTATTGGCATTCAATTATACAATGTATATAGCATTTCTCCACCACCCCCAGGAACAGTGTGCTCAGATGGACCCCCATATGTTAGGACTTCTAAAAACTCTTCCCCGCATGTCCAAATGCCCCCCAGTGAAGCTGTTACACTCTGGTTGAGGACCACTGGCAGCCAACAGCAATGACTTCATTTCTCTTGCCAGTGACTCAAGAAAAGCAGGTGCAACAAGTTGAACTGTGTCCCCCTCTTTACCCCCTTAAAGGGCTTCCCTGGTGGCTCAGAGGGTAAAGAATCTGACTGCAATGCAGGAGACCCAGGTCCGATTCCTGGATTGGGAAGATATCCTGGAGAAGGGAATGGCTGCCCACTCCAGTAATTTTTGCCTGGAGAATTCCAAGGACAGAGGAGCATGGCGGGCCACAGTCCATGGAGTCACAAAGAGTCAGACACAACTGAGTGACTAACACTTTCTACACCCCCCAAAAGATATGTTAAAGTCTTAACTCCCAGTACCTGTGAATGTGACACCCAGAAATAGAGTCTTGGCAGATGATCAAGTTCAGATGAGGTCTTAGGGTGGGCCCTAGTCCACTGTGACTAGTACCCTTATAAAAAGGCACCTCTAATGCCAATCATTTCTTCATTCATTCCACAAGAGTGTACAGAATGGCTCCTATGTGACGAGTCTTGTCCCAAGAGTCAGGAAGTGTCTGCCCTCAGGGAGCCTGCAGGCTCAGGGAACACAGCCATTCATGGGTAAATAACAGTTCAGTTCAGTTCGGTCGCTCAGTCGTCTCCAACTCTTTGTGACCCTGTGAACCACAGCATGCCAGGCTTCCCTGTCCATCACCAACTCCCAGAGTCCACCCAAACCCATGTCCATTGAGTCGGTGATGCCATCCAACCACCTCATCCTCTGTCATCCCCTTCTCCTCCTGCCCTCAATCTTTCCCAGCATCAGGGTCTTTTCAGATGAGTCAGCTCTTTGCATCAGGTGGCCAAAGTATTGGAGTTTCAGCTTCAACATCAGTCCTTCCAATGAACACCCAGGACTGATCTCCTTTAGGATGGACTGGTTGGATCTCCTTGCAGTCCAAGGGACTCTCAAGAGTCTTCTCCAACACCACAGTTCAAAAGCATCATTCTTTGGTGCTCAGCTTTCTTTATAGTCCAACTCTCACATCCATACATGACTACTGGAAAAATCATAGCCTTGACTAGACGGACCTTTGTGGACAAAGTAATGTCTCTGCTTTTGAATATGCTATCAAGGTTGGTCATAACTTTCCTTCCAAGGAGCAAGCATCTTTTAATTTCATGGCTGCAATCACCATCTGCAGTGATTTTGGAGCCCAAAAAAATAAAGTCTGACACTGTTTCCACTGTTTCCCCATCTATTTCCCATGAAATGATGGGACTAGATGCCATGATCTTCGTTTTCTGAATGTTGAGCTTTAAGCCAACTTTTTCACTCGCCTCTTTCACTTTCATCAAGAGGCTTTTTAGTTCCTCTTCACTTTCTGCCATAAGGGTGATGTCATCTGCATAACTGAGGTTATTGATATTTCTCCCGGCAATCTTGATTCCAGCTTGTGCTTCACCCAGCCCAGCATTTCTCATGATGTACTCTGCATATAAGTTGAATAAGCAGGGTGACAATATGTACTCCTTTTCCTATTTGGAACCAGTCTGTTGTTCCATGTCCAGTTCTAACTGTTGCTTCCCGACCTGCATACAAATTTCTCAAGAGGCAGATCAGGTGGTCTGGTACTCCCATCTCTTTCAGAATTTCCCACAGTTTATTACAAACAAGGGAAGATTATATTGTGAGCAAAGATGCTAACTGCTTGGAACAAGGGAAAGGGAACACAGTCAGGGTGCTGGGCAGGTGGTAGGAATCACTTCTGAGTCTCCAAGTTCTAGAAGCTGCTCACTATTGGGAGAAGACAGCCTGGGTTCAAGCCACCTCTGCCACTGATGATATGATCTTAGGCAAGTCACTTAATTTCCCTGTTCCCCAGCTTCCTCATCTGTAAAATGGGTGGTAACACTAGATGCTCCTCACAAGGAGGTTATGAGGGGAATCAAGTGAATGTATGTGAAGCACTCAGAGCAGGCACAAACATGCACAGGGGAAGACAGTGTAGAGATATGTGGGGCGAACGCCATGTGAAACTGGATGATGCTCCACAAGCCAAGAAGGCTCCTACTGGGGCAACCAGAAGCTGGAAGAGCAAGGAAGAATCCTTCCCCAGTAGGTTTCAGGGGGAGCTTAGCTCTGCCGAAACCTTGATTCCTGACTTTCAGCCTCTGGAACCAGGAGAGAGTAGATTTCTATTGTTCTGAATCACCCTGTTTGTGGTACTTTGTTATAGCAGCCTTAGGAGCTAATGGGCTTCCCTGGCAGCTCAGATGGTAGAGCTTCCGCCTGCAATGTGGGAGACCTGGGTTCAATCCCTAGGTTGGGAAGATCCCCTGGAGAAGGAAATGACAACCCGCTCCAGTATTCTTGCCTGGAGAATCCCATGGACAGAGGACCCTGATAGGCTACAGTCCATGGGGTCGCAAAGAGTCGGACACGACTGAGCGACTTCACTTTCACTTTAGGAGCTAATACAGCATGTGACCTCCTTCTGGCCAATAACATTCAAAGGAAAGTTGTCTGGGAGAAATGTTTCCCACTAATACAAAGAGACCCAAAATAAATAATGATTTATCTGATAATGATAGTTTTTTTTCTGCATGTGATGGTGGGAACTGCTGCAGCCATCTTGTGAACAAGAGAAATAAGGCTGTATATATATATATAATCAGCCTGTAGAGTAAAGAAATTGAAAGAATGTGGGCCGTTGATGATTACTGTCGAGTCTCTGAAACAACCCATGCTGTATCTTCTCACTCTTGGGACTTCGTGTTATGTTAAATAATAAATTCACTGATGGTCGAAATCATTTTTGATCTTGGTTTTCTGTTTCTTACATTAAAGTGCATTCTCAGTGATGCAACATGTGGTGTCAATCAATCAACAGCCTCTCAGCCTAAGACCAATGGTGGATGTCATTGAAGAGGCCGCTAACTATTGATGGCTCAGTTTAGAAGTAGCCAAACCTTATTTTATCAATATTAAGTCTATGAGCATATGTCCCTAGAGAGAAATCTGAGGAAGTAATTGGTTGCTTTGTCTTAGTTAATCTTAATTTTTCAGACATAGTCACAGAGATGAAGAGAATCACATCCTGCCCACGCAGGGAGGGAGCTTAATGTTCCTTTCATACAGGGGCTCTCAAAGCATGGTCTGGGGCCAAGAGGCCAGAATTATTTTTATAATAATACTAGAATGTTAACTTCCATTTTCCCTTTTCCTTTCTCATGAATGTGCAGTGGAGTTTTCCAGAGGCTGCCTGACATGTGATATCACAGCAGATTGACTGCAGAAACAGGTAAGAGAATCCAGCTGTCTTCAAATAAAGCAGACTTTTAGATTTCAAAATATGTGGAAGAAGGCCACTCATTCAAAATTTGTTTGGTCAAATAGTTATTTTACCTTAAAGTATTATTTATGTTAATTTGTCATGGGTTTGTTATTATTTTGTAACAGTATTTTTAAAAAAAATTCTCAGTAGATAAAAAAGATATAACTCCCATACAAGAAAGTCCTTTGGAGTCCTCAGTAATACTTAACAGTATAAAGGGGTCCTGTGAGCAAAATGTTGCAGCGATTGAGATTGAGAGACACCACGGTTGACCCAAGAAGAGAGGGACTCTCTTATTGTTGGATCAGCAAACAAGGTGATGGAAACGGGATCAGCCGGTGATAACAAAAGCAAACATCCACAGGTGCCCGCAATGGGCCAGGCATGGCGTGGAGCACTCGAACTTGTTACCTGTATCATTCTCACATCAACCATTTATCCTTTACCACCTCTGTATGAGATAGGCAGGGAGACAATCCCTAGGGCGAAAACCATGAATTCAGCAAGATAATTCTCTACCGAAAACCTCGCAGCCAGTAAGTGCAGAAGCCGGATTCAAATCTGCCACCACCATTCATGTTTCTGAATCTGGTGTCTTTAGCCTCTATGCTTTATAGAGTTAGGAACTCAAGCCAGACATTTAGCAGTATTTGAACTTCAGTTCAAGCTCTGGGCTCTCTGGGACCCGCTCGTTTGGAAAATGGGCATGAAAATAGCTCGGTACTAAGGATCAGCAGAGGTAATGATATGAGAGCAATTTGTAAACGGTAAACCTGATGGGATCATTATAACCCGTCATTCCAGCTGGGCTCTCCTTTGTGTGGACCATTTTGGGGACTATTAAAACCATGGACCCACTCTCATGATTGAACACATGTATGTTTATGCACACACATGCTCACTGGCAAGGCATCAGATGACACATACATTTTTATAGTAATCCTCAAAGGCTTGCTTTAATCTGTAAATATTTAATTTCCTCTCTCTCACACATGTACACACATACATTATCTCAGTAGCTTATGTGAAGGACAGGCTCACTGAACCAGGTTTAAAAAAAACACCAGTATCCCCACAGCGAGAATAAGGATTGGTCCCCAGTGCTGATCAGTGGGCCGCCCTCCTCTCTGGACCACCGTCACCAGCACTTGAAAGGTGACAGTCATTTGTAGACCTCTTCTGAGTCTTTCTCAGCGCAAAGCTAAATAAGCACCATTCCCAGGCACGACTTTGTGAGGCAAGTAATAGAGTCTGAAACGATGATTAGATATTTACTGTAGCGAAAGCACTGAACTGACATGTGCTTTAACAACACTAAACGGTAAACCAGGGAGGGAAGGCGAGCCCCTGGAGACTGAGTGCCGGGGACTGACTCTGGAAGAGGAAAGCCGTGTCTCAGGCTGCAGGCCTGCTGGATGCGTCTTGGCAGTAGCAGTGGCCTCCTGGCCCTGCATTTGCAGAGGGGGAGAGTCTGGCCTGGGTCAAGAGACCAGTACGCCACCACCTCTCCCCAACCCTTTGGGCAAACCACATCCCCTCGCTGGGTCTCAGTTTCCTCTACTGAGTCCTAAGGGTTGACCAGATGACCCATAGAATTCTGCACTCCTTCCCAATGAGGTCTTCAGTGGTCACATCACAGTGCGGCTGGTGTCCAGAGGAGTAGGGGTGAGCGATGGGAACAAGAGTGAACTCTGGGGCCAGAGCCTTTGACCAGGTGTTTTCAGGTTCCTTGGCAGCTTCCTAGCTCCCTGGAAAACCTCCTAAAGTGTGTGTATTGGGAGTGGGAGGTCATCAGAAAAAGCTCTGGGTGGCATAAATGCCAAGAAATGGAGGCAGAGACAGAGGGAGAGAGAGGCCCAAGGAGGGCGTAGGAAAGCATCTCTCTGGCCCTTGTCCATCCATGATGCTCCTGCCCAGCAGCCCCCTTGGGCCGGCAAACCTTTGCTCCTGAAGCCCCTGCACTCCTCACGCCTACCTCCCCATGGCTAACTCCTGCTCCCCGACCCTCTTTATCTGTCCCCATCCCTCCCCATCTTCTCAAGCTATTGGTCTGGTCTCTTGGGAACCCCAGAGCTACATTCCTGCCTCACTTGCAGTAACTTTCTGGTCCCAAATGTTCAGACAAACCTCATTCTCTGCTCTTGCCCACTGTATGTGTAGCAAAAACAGATTATGCTTTGCAGTCAGAAAAGAAACGTCTATCACCAGTGCTGGACCTTCAGGCAAGTGACTTATCTTACCTGATCCTCAGTTTTCTTATGTGTAGTTCAAGGCTAACAAGGATACTTGACAGAATGTTTTGGTGATTATACACGAAGGTATTTTGTCAGCCAATATGGCATTAGTTCAGTTCAGTTCAGTCGCTCAGTCGCGTCCGACTCTTTGCGACCCCATGAATCGCAGCACGCCAGGCCTCCCTGTCCATCACCAACTCCCGGAGTTCACTCAGACTCACGTCCATCGAGTCAGTGATGCCATCCAGCCATCTCATCCTCTGTCGTCCCCTTCTCCTCCTGCCCCCAATCCCTCCCAGCATCAGATTCTTTTCCAATGAGTCAACTCTTCGCATGAGGTGGCCAAAGTACCGGAGTTTCAGCTTTAGCATCATTCCTTCCAAAGAAATCCCAGGGCTGATCTCCTTCAGAATGGACTGGTTGGATCTCCTTGCAGTCCAAGGGATTTTCAAGAGTCCTCTCCAACACCACAGTTCAAAAGCATCAATTCTTCGGCACTCAGCTTTCTTCACAGTCCAACTCTCACATCCATACATGACAACTGGAAAAACCATAGCCTTGACTAGACGGACCTTTGTTGGCAAAGTAATGTCTCTGCTTTTGAATATGCTATCTAGGTTGATCATAACTTTCCTTCCAAGGAGTAAGCGTCTTTTAATTTCATGGCTGCAATTATCTACATGCTATAATTTAGCAACACTGTACTCCATTTAATTTAACGTCATTATCTCCCTCACAGCCCTCATGGATATGGTGAACTTTGCACTCACAGGCATGTTTTGGGGAGAAATCCAGTTTCTCTTCCAGGGGATGCTTTGCTTTCACACACACACAATTGAAGCTCCAAAAGTGGAACTTGGGAGAAGACAGGTGAAGAAGAAAGAGTGGTACACGTCATAGGGAGGAAGGAAGGATGGAGTAGGGGAGACAGGAGAGGAAGGGACAAGGGGGATTCTTCTGTTCCTGCTCCTGGGTTCTCTCACTTGAATATCCATTACTGGATTAGAAGAGACTCATTACTGCCTGGATTGTGTAAAAGGACTCCTGGAAGTATCCCCTTCCCATTTCCTTTCCTGGATATTCTTTACTTCCTCCATGGAATCATTGCCCAGATCAGAATGAACCATGAGCAAGACTGAGTGTCTAGGCTGGCAGCTATGTGAACCCCAATTCTTCCAGCTTCTCCACCCAAGCTTACTTTGGGGGGAAGAGGGCTTGGTAATACACAAAGATGGAAGGAAAATGTCCCCTCCAGCTGGCCCTTTGGCACCCCATGAGACAAATGCTCGTGTTCTCAGTGCCTGAGTCACACAAACGCCAGTAAATAGCACAAACGTTGATCCACACATCTCACATTTGTAGCTGCCGTTCTACCAGAGTCCTTAAGCAGTTCCTTGGGTCCGTTTCTTTGTCAACAGGTGGAGTGGCCAGGAGAAGGGTCAGCACCGTGTAGCCACCCTGGGCCTATGCTCAGAACCCAGGGCCATTAGCCAATGTCAGTAGGATCTTAGCACCTTGACACAATACACCAAAGTGCTGGGAGTCAGGCTGGTGGTAACTGTCTATGTGGTGTCTAGGTTCCAAGGAGAAAGGATGACATCTTTGCTTTGGTCTGTACAATATTCAGCCTGGGGCAGGAGAGAGGCATCAAAAAACCAGAGGACACTTGGCAAGGGCCTAGGCCAGAAGGTGTTGGAACAGAAGATGGATAAAGGGGAGGAAAAAGGGTGAGACTGAAAGGTAAGGGTGGAAAGGAAGGAGGTAAGAGGACAGCAGGTCTAGGTTGCTTTCTCGCCTCCTTCCCCAGCTCCAGTAGAAAGGGAGAGTCCTTACTGAGAGCCACCAATATTGTGGACATGTTTCCTACAAATCACCTTGGAGAGCAAGTGTGAGGTTCTGGCAGGCACGTCAGCACCTTCCGTGCCCTTGAAAGATTAGTCCTCTCTTTGGAAATGTCATCCGGTCAGATGAGCAGAGAGGGAGGGAGAGGACATCCAACCAGACATGATCTCTCTCCACAATCAGCTGCATGATCCAGCCGGTCCAGATGCCTCTCACCTCACCCCTAGGGACTCCACCCTCTGACTCGGTGAGAGCACAACCTATGTCTACGCAGGCAAAACAATGAACATTTCCACACTTAAGTTGTGTAGATGGAAGGTGAACAAGGTCACTCTCTCTATGGGAAGGTTTCTCAACCTCAATGCTACTGACATTTTGGGCAGGATGATCTTCTTACTGGGGGGCTGACCCTGTATTATAGGATGTTTAGTCTCATCCTTTGCCCCTTCCCACTAGATGCCAGTAGAACCCCCGCAGGGAACAACCAAAAAGGTCTCCAGATATTACCAAATTGCTCCCCCTTCATGGAGAACTGCTGCTGTCGGAGCCATCTGCTTCCTGGAATGAGTTTTCAGCAATGGTCACTCTACCTTCTTGGGTCTCTGGGGGACACGCCTCACAAGTTGGCCTCCATGGGTAGCCCATATCTGATGATGCATTTTCCAGAAGTACCAAGGAGGAGACAGTTGGTGGAAACATCAAAGATGGATATTTTTGTTTTACTGCTGGGTCCACTCTCCTGACGGTCCTACAAAAGCTGGTAGAGACCAGAGATTAAGAAGCTGTAGTGTTGGTCAATGAGAGGCAGAATCAGAGAGAAAGATGCTGACTGGGCAAAGCAGACAATCCATCTCTGCATCTGGGCATGGGGACCGTCCACCCCTGGAGACATGGGTACTTCCATCAGGTCCCCAGTGCAGGCAGAAGCAGAAGGCACCTGGGGGGCTGTGTCTACCTGGGTACCCTTGGTCTATCACTCCTCTCCCTGCCTCTGTTGTTCCATCTACACAATGGAAAGAGCAGAACTTGGAGAACCATCCAGTGTTTCTGCCCAACTCTGATGAACCGAGTGCTAAGATTCCCTAAGATCATGATTAGAAAAAGTCTGATCTTGTGGTGCATTGAAGATGTGCAGAGCACGCTATGAATTCCCCCAGGTTACCTCTTAATTACCTGAACGGATATAGGCAAGCATTGCTAACTCTAAAGGAAAAGATAAATCCAAACTTAATCTGCCTAGCCATCAAATGCTACACGATTCTCTTCTTCTCTCCCCACTCCACCTGTCTCCCTCCTCGCCTCCCTCTACGCCCCCCCCCCAACCCCGCCCTCCCACCAATCACAACAAATTGACTTGGAGCGGAGGGCCTGTCAGGAACATTATCTGCCTGTTAAGACCGAAGGGGTTTTCTTTGTGCATCTTGCCATGATTCATCTTCAGAAAGGATCGATTCCTGGGCGGCCATCTCTTCGTCTGCAGAAAAACCCTCTAAAGCGGCTGCTTCCCCACTCCGCCTGGACCTCGGCTCTCATTGGGCAGCAACAGCTCTGCGGTTTGTTTGCTTCCGCCCCTCCAGGAGAAAAAATTACCCAGGGGTGGGAGGAGATGCTGACACCACTGAGGCCCAGCTAAAAGCAGCTCCTCGGAGGAAAGGAAGCCAGGACAATGGGCCCTCGGAGGAGAAGCCCAGCCAGCACCCAGCCCCCTCCAACCACTCGAAAGGCGAGACTCCCACCTTGTGTGTTCCACACTGTGATTATTTATGGACAGGTAAAGTGTCCTTCAAGCAGCCCATTCTTAACAAGCTGTAAGGCTGGAGAGGGCAGGCGTCAGCCCAAACCAGGCTGCTCAGGGAGAAGATGGAGGGCCTTGGGGGCTGGGAGAGACCCCCTTCATCCTCCCCCGCTCACTCAGCTGGCCTTTCAGGCTGACCTTGAAGAGTGGAGGCTGGCTCGGATTTCCTGCGTTGTGTTCATCCCCTGAGCTGAGGGCTGTGTGCTCCAGAACAAGGGAAGGCACACAGGGCTTGCTGGGAGGGCTGACTGAGACCGGGTCCAGGGTCTGGGCAAAGGCAGAAGGGAGGTGTCACCTGGTGTCCCGCCACCTTCCCTCCCTGGACCTTCTCTGCAGGGTCCCTACATCTCCTATCTCAGGGAATAGGATTGGACCTCAGAGAGTCATCTGAACAGAGTAGCAAAAATGTGTCAGTGACATCAGACCCTGCTATGATCAGACACCCCTCAGTGTCTCTGTCACCCCCTGGACTCCCGGGGGAGAAGCAGACCCCTGCCCTGCAGACAGACTGCGCACAGTGTCAACACACTCCATTCCCAGGGCTTAGTGAGCAGAGATCAGTAGTCAAGCCACTGGGATGAGGCCAAAGCACTCTGGACGCCCTTCTGGCTGAGGTCAAGGGTGGGGCTGTGGGGTTCCCCTGGGGCCAAACCAAAGGTGATGGGGATTTCCTAAACATTTCTAACAATGATGATGGTGGGCCTGAGGCCCCTCAGTCTGAGCTGAGGCAAGACTGGGGCTTCAGGAAAGGATTTCTTAGTAGCATGGCACACTGACCTGGGTCAGATTGACCATATCTCTGGTCACGTCTTTCATAGAATACATCACTCATCAAAGATCGGAATGGGAGTGGACTGACTTGTGAATAACTAACCACACACAGTAGCCTAGGGACAAGGGCACCTTTGTTCCTGGAGTTAGTGATTAAGAGGCTGGTAATAAAGAAGTGGACCCCCTGTGAGTTGGAGAAACAGGGATTCCAGGCTTGGAGGGGATCATGGCAGTTAAGCACTCAATCTCTGACATTAGATGGCCTACGTTTGAGTCCTGGCTACAGAACCAACAAGCTCTGCAACCCTGGGCAGTCTACTTAATCTCTCTGTGCTTCAGTTTCCTCGACTGTAAACTGGGGCTAATAATAGCAACCTACCTCCTAAGTTTGCTGAGGGAATATAATGAGATAATAGAACAGTGTCTGGCATATAGTGAATAGTATGTAAGTATGACTTGCTATTATTTTTATAGTTATTATTGGACTCAGAGAACTTGAATTTGATTTCTACCTGACTCCAAGTCCAGGCCTTGAGCCAGAGACTTAAATTCTTTAGGCTTTGGCTTCTTGTATAGCCTGGTTCCTGCCTCCTGCAGTGGCTGTACGTGTTAAAGACATCAGCCCCTGCTGTGACCAGCTCTCTTCCACCCCCACCTGTGCTCCCCAGCCCCACGCCCAGCACTCATTTAAGACCAGCTCTTTATTGGTTACTGTAAAAGTTCAGTTCAGTTCTGTAGCTCAGTCATGTGGGACTCTTTGAGACTCCATGGACTGCAGCACGCCAGGTTTCCCTGTCCATCACCAACTCCCAGAGCTTGCTCAGACTCATGTCCATCGAGTCAATGATGCCATCCAACCATCTCATCCTGTCATCCCCTTCTCCTGCCCTCAATCTTTCCCAGCATCTGGGTCTTTTCCAATGAGTCAGGTCTTCTCATCAGGTGGCCAAAGTATTGGAGCTTCAGCTTCAGCATCAGTCCTTCCAATGAATAGCCAGGACTGATTTCCTTTAGGACTGACTGGTTTGATCTCCTTGCTGCAGAAGTGGACACTGACATCTCGAGCCTCACCCTGGTGCTGCTGGTGGTGACCTTCCTTCTCCCTTCTGACACACCTATTTTGGATGCTGCTGCTGCTACTGCTAAGTCGCTTCAGTCGTGTCCGACTCTGTGCGACCCCATAGACGGCAGCCCATCAGGCTCCCCCGTCCCTGGGATTCTCCAGGCAAGAACACCGGAGTGGGTTGCCATTTCCTTCTCCATTGCATGAAAGTGAAAAGTGAAAGTGAAGTCGCTCAGTCGCGTCCGACTCCTAGCGACCCCATGGACTGCAGCCCACCAGGCTCCTCCATCGTGGGGTGCCATTGCCTTCTCCGTATTTTGGATGGGGGTATGGCAACTCACCCCAGTATTCTTGCCTGGGAAACCCCATGGACAAAGGAGCCTGGTTGGTTGCAGTCCAGGGAGTCACAAAAGACTCAGACAGGACTTAGCGACTAAACAACAAGTCCCAAGCCCCAGGAGATGAAACCTGTTTAGTCTAACTCAGTCCTGAGAATCCCATTCCCTCTCGCCAGTGATTAGGACTGGTCATGTAATCCTGCTCTGGCCAATGAGATGACAAAGAAGCCTGGAGGGGGCGTGGCCTGGGAAATATTCCCCTCCCCACAACCCACAGGGAGGGATGCCCGTCCCCTCAGCTGCTTGGGAGCTGGGCAGCCATCTTACAACTTTAAGGGACAGCGTGGCCCCAGGCAGAGTGGACAGGCCAAAAAAAAAAAAAAAATGCTGGGCTCTGGTGACGTCTCTGCACTGCCCCAAACCTGGAATTATCTCCTGTGGGCCTCTGGTTATATGACCTGAATAGACCCCTACAGCTGAAACCCTTGGCCAGATATTTGATTACTTGCTGCCTGAGAGATTTACCCAAAACAACTCTCACTGCTTTATTTCTTCCTAAACCTCCCTCTGATGCTGGGAGGGATTGGGGGCAGGAGGAGAAAGGGACGACAGAGGATGAGATGGCTGGATGGCATCACCGACTCGATGGACGTGGGTTTGGGTGAACTCCAGGAGTTGGTGATGGACAGGGAGGCCTGGCGCGCTGTGATTCATGGGGTTGCAAAGAGTAGGACATGACTGAGCGACTGAACTGAAACCCCATGAGGCAGGGAATTCAACCAACACCAAGGCAACTATATTCCCACGCTCAGAACGGCCACCCTGGGGACACCTGAGGAACGAAAGCGTTCTTCAGGTCAGGTCTCAATGACCAACACACAATTAACTGTGACTCACCGCATATGTCAAGTCAAAATATATTCACTATCTAACCTGAAATACCATCATATGACTTTTTCCAGGGAGATGAAATTCCAATAATATCCTATAGAAAACTCCCCCATACGCAGATTGACACTTGCTTTCTTTTCTTTCCTTCCAAATGGAGATAATAACAGATGGGACTTTAAGAAACCTCCCCTGCAGGGCCCTCGAGTGTGTGATGTTGGGGTATGTGGAAGGAATGGCATTTTATACCTGGGAGGCTGCCTTATAAAGGATGCACAGACAATGAGCTGACTCCCTGGGAAGTGGGCAGCTCCCCCAAAGCCTATTCCCACCACCGTAGGAATAGAAGGCAGGAGACTCATCATGGGTCCCGGGACTGATAGAGGTGGGTTTTCAACTCCTGATCTACGTTGTCTGTGAGACCCTGGACATTTCACTTCACTTCTCTGAGCTTCATATACTCAAGAGGTAGGTGATGTCACCTAGATTTGTTGCGAGAATGAAAGGTGCTTAGAAGCGGTTAGGGAAATTGCAGCTACTTTTAGTACTCTGATGCCACTGAGGCTTTGGATAAGGTGATCTCCAGCAGAACTACAAATCCCCATGGAGGAGCAGGCAGCAGTCACCAAAAGGGAGGGGACTGGCTATATCCACCCACTGAGGCATCCAGGCTGAGCGCTAGGGGCTCTGGGCGGCACTAGCCATCCAGGGAAACCCCTCTGTGCTTTTGGGGGCAGACCTTGCCATGGATCTGAGTCTGCAGCTGCCTTGCTTGGATCCTTGGACAGTGGGAGGAAGCTTAGGGCTCCATGGGGTGAGATCCTAGAGGATCAGGTTGGACATTCCTCAAGGGAGCATGGAGTAGTAGGTTGTGTTTGGTAGCCAGAGGCACTGGAGGCTTTATTTCAGCTCTGCCCTTGGCTGGCTGTGCTACCTGGGGAAGTGTGCTTAACTGGTACACGCCTCAGGTGTCCCATTTGGAAGATGGAACTCAAAACCCCTCCATCATAGGAGTAGGTGGGATTTGACGGAGATGCCAGCTCTTAGTGACTCGTGCCAGGGCCCCTCTCCCTGACATCTGTGGGCATCCCAGGTCTGGGCTACCCTCTGGAAGGGCCCAGTGTGTGAGGGAAGGGAGAAAATGTTCTGAGTTGAGGAATGAGCAAAGTGGCTCATTTTCAAGTCCAATTCCCCACGTTAATGAGTTTTGCTGAAAAGCCCCATGCAAGCACTTTTCCTGCCATTTTGCCAGATTTGATTCTCGCTGATAACACAAACACGGGCGGCTGCTCGAGATAGATTACTGCTGTTGGCGGTGGGATGAAATGGTGCCGGCGAACCACTGGGCCCGGGGCAGAGCAGAATGGACTTTGTTCTGATGGGGGTCCCCATTTTGATGTGTTTCTCCTTCACCAGCCCTGGCTTTCACCCATCCTGTCCGGGTTCGCCCAGCAGACAGGTAAATATAATCTTCAACCTAAGGGATCACCTTGGAAGAGGAAGGGAGGTGACACCTTTGGGTCTGGCTGCTGCACTTCCTTTGAGGCCACATTGGGACTTTGGAAGGAATCATCGTGAGACCTAGGGTCAGTTACCAGGTTACCTGGCAACAAGCAGGACACTGATGGAGCAGGATGCTGAACTGGTTAGCTTTGATGAAGGAGGGGCATGGGGAAGAGGGGCTCACACAGTGGTGCCTGTTGGGACCCAGATCACGTTGCAGGCTTTTGTAACTCTATATGATGGAGAAGGGCTCTCGGACTTGGAAAAGATCTTCGTAGCTTTGGTTTCCAAGAGGGCTGACTCCACCCTCCTCACCAGCCAAGAAACCACAAGGCAAGTTTTCTCCCACATCACTCAGCCTCATACTCCACCCATCCCACACACTTCAACAGGACGAGAAAACGGGGGCCGCGGTTGCCGTCAGTGCCGGGTGAGCAACATAAAGCAAACGAAAAACCAAATGGGAGTAAAAATCATCCAGCCGCCTTGCAGACAATCATTGCCATCTTTCACAAGAAACTCCAGTCATTTTCTTTAAATGGAAGATTCTTATCTGAAAAAAGCTTTACATGTAACTTGAAGGCAAATCAAATGAAGAAATAAAGGCTCTAATATAATTCTAACTCTGGCCCCAGAGGAATTCTAGATAAACACACATTTTAGGTTTCTCTTTTGATATTATATCTTCTAAAATAAGATATTTTAGACATAAAATATATAATGAATAACACAATGAACATCATGTATCCAGCAACCACTTTATGAAATAAACATGACAGTTTCAATTGAAGCTCTTTTTAAACTCTGCCCAGTATTGATCCGTGTTCCTGTGCCCAGGGCTCCCACACCCCCGATCTGGCGTGTGTCTGTCATGCCCATCCTGTATGGGCTTGTGTGCTCTTACCACAATATATGTATCCATAAACAACACATAGCACTGGTTTATATGTTTTTCAGCTTTGTACAAATAATATTATAGAGCAACCCACTCCAGTATTCTTGCCTGGAAAATCCCATGGACAGAGGAGCCTGGTGGGCTACAGTCCATAGGGTTGCACAGAGTCAGACACGACTGAAGTGACTTAGCACGCACGCATGCTCATTATTAATTGTATGTGCTTTTTCTTTACAAAATGTTACGTGTTTGAGGTTTATCTGTGCTGAATCAGCAGCTCTGATCCAATCATTTCTCTATCATGTAGATGGCCATTTTGGTTTTCTCCAATTGTTGCTATTGCAAACAAAGCTTAATGAGCATCTGAGTTCATATCTTCTTGTGACACATGAGAGAGATTCCAGGTACATGCCCAGGAGAGGAATGGTTGGGTCAGGTGTGCACCCAGACACTTCTGCAAGCAGGTTAAATGGAACAAGTGAGGTGATGCCACAGAGACCCACTAGTTGAGAACCTCGATGGTTTACATCACAGGAGACACTTTGCCCAGGGGCAGGGGCATCCACACTAACAATATCAGACCATGATCAAAGTATCCAGAAACTTTATCCCAAGAGAAGGATATACGGTGAAGGGGGGTGGCTATATGTGTGAGTGGCTTTGTGTGTGTGTGTCTCTGTCTGTGTGGTATGTATATGCATATGTACATGTAGGTGTCCCCACACTCCTGTATGTGTGTGTGTACGTATGTATAATACCCATGGGAGCAGTGTCCAAAAAGTGCTGCCTTTTTGACAAGCACATCCTGGCACCTAGAAAACTGCCTAGATCATTCAATAAGCATTCATTGGCTGAAAATCCAGCATGCGTGGATATGTGTATGTACACCCTGTATGTGTGCTGGGCACAGGTGTGCATCCCAGGTCAGGGGGGTCTGAGAGCTGGGATGCTGTGGCTGGGAGCAGAGACATGGCCTGCACCCCAACCCCTCAGTGCACATGGAAAAGCACACCATCAAGCCATGAAGAAAAGCCAAAAGTTCTGAAGCTTGAAACAGACGGTGCACCCTGTCTGCATTTCTGGGCAAGGATCTAAGAGGATGGTCCTTGGTACTTAAACAAAGGACAAAGCCAAAAGAAAACCTGGAGGACGGTGTTTGGTCATCTTCCCCACAATAATAAAACTCCTTCTCAGCAAGTTTGAAGAACCCGCACAATGGAAGCCAAAGAATAACAAATAGAAGCAAAAGGAATGAAACAATTGAACAGACAAGACAGAAGAACCAGTGCTGGCAAGTGATAAGCTAAGGTCAGGTCTTGAGTAACCGCTGAATTGGAGGGAGGCTCAGTTCTCTGGACTTTGGTTGTCACCCTTGCCTTCCCAGGCCACAGCAGTTTGGGGGACAACGAAGAAGACATAGCCATCTCAGCAGCTTCTGACTTGGTGTCCCCGTGATAGGAATATGCCAGGCAGCAGGGATTCCTCTAGGAGAGATGATGAGGTCAATAGACAGGACGAGAACCATGTGGGGGACCAGGATATGTAAGCGGCTGGGGAATATAGGTGAGCAGGCACGCTCATGGTTCAGTATCAGGGGTCTGACTGCCAGCTCAGCAGGGAGAAGGCGCAACCCACTGGTCGGTGTAAAACAGTAGAGTTCTGGCCTTTGGGTCAGTTACTGGCAAGAACAAGGCAAGGCAAGTTGGAGGGAGGCTGCAGGCTCTGGAGCTGGAGAAAGTGAAAGTGTTAGTCACTCAGTCGTGCCCAACTCTTTGCGACCCCATGGACTATAGCATGCCAGGCTCCTCTGTCCATGGGATTCTCCAGGCAAGAATACTGGAGTGGGTTGCCATTCCCTTCTCCAGGGGATCTTCCTGACCCAGGGATCGAACCCAGTCTTCCGCGTTGCAGGCAGATTCTTTACCATCTGAGCCACCAGGAAAGTTCCTGGAGCCAGAGGGCCAGGGTCAAATCCTGGGGCTGCCACCTACTACATGTGCACCCATGGCAAGTTACTCGCTCTCTCCATGCCTAAATTTTGTTACCAGTGAAATGGGAATGACATTAATAGGTGACATTGATTTGGTGCCTACCACGAGCCAGGTGTTGCCCTCAGAGTTATTTACACATCACATAGGCAGGTTTCCTAGCGCAACCTACTTCGTAGAAGAGGAAAGCAGGGCTCAGAGAGATGCCTCCTGGAACTGTTGTGAGAACCTCAAATGCACGACATGTGCAATGCCTCACACAGCTGTCTGTGCTGGGATTGTGGCTCCGAAGTGGGGCCGGGGCTCAGGCCAGATGCCTGGACGGAGTCGCAGCACAGGAAATGGTCAGGCCACCCGTCTTACCTGGGGATCGAGAAGGGCAGGTGCCAGGTCTCAGAACCAAGGCAGGACCTGCTTTTGAGACCCTAGCCTGTCCGTTTACTCTCCAGCGCCCTCCCACCAAAGGCCTGCTGTGGACTAGCCGCTGTCCCCCACTCGCTGTGTGTCTTTTCCTGTGCTTTCCCAGGCGGCTATGATTCACTCACTCTGGGAATGATGCCGCCTGCCCAGATGGCTCAGTGGCAGAGCTGGGTTTCCAACCCCAGCCATGTCCCCCGCTCAACCCTCGGCTCTCTCCCTGGCCCCACGTACCCGCTTCCATCTTCTCTGCCCGCTTTACTGATACCTCGACTTCAAGTTGTATCTGCTCCCAACTCCACCCACCCTGACCCCCGTCGTGATGGAGACAATCTGACGGCAGGGCCATCTCACAGCCCTAAATTTTAGTTTGAAGAAGTTAAGTGTGTAAGCATTTTTAAACACCTTTAAAAATGAGATAATTTGCTCCCATAAAACCTAAGTCTCACTCTTGTAAGGTAATAGGGTAGGCCTGTGCCTGGCATGCAGAGTGCCTCGCTTGGTACTTTGCCACAGTCAGACTGGCGTAGTGACCAGAGCAGGAGCTCACACAGACAGTCATGTGACACACATGAGACAATGCACGCAGAGACCAGCCCGTGCCATCTGACGCAGCACGTGCCACACGCACAGACTCACAAACACAACACAGGGAAGGCTGGCTCGTGGCACACACTCGGCCCTTACACAGCACACTAACTCCACGTGCAGAGGCCAGGAGAGGTCCCCTCCTGTCGTCTCTGCCTATTGGGGTGCAGGCTGTGGTTGAGAGTTGAGTGGCAGCCTTCTCTCCAGTCTAGGAGGACCCGTCATCTCCTGACCCACGCCAGCCACGGTGCCGAAGGTGGGGTGGAACCGTGTGAGAGGCGGAGAGTCTAAAACACAGATGTCCCACCTCCCAGCAATCTCCCAGAGCTTTGGTTAATCTCTGACCCTGGTGACTAGATCTATTTATTTCCAGCAGAATAAATAATCAATCAGTATCGATTTTCTAAATAAAACATTGCTTTGTACGCTCTGGCACAAGAAGCAAGTGCTGGGGGCTGGAGTTCTGAAGAAGGAAACCGCTTGAGTCTCTGCCTCTAGCTGGCTTTTGAGTGGCCACCTGGTCCCCCCAGAGACCAGGGTGGGATCAGGGGATTGGAGGCATGGGACCCTCACCCCACTCCAGGAGACCCCCAGGCTCCTGATGTCTTCCTCCTTTACCCAAGAACTAATGGCCTTTAAACCTTATGGGGTAAGGGATCCAGATCAGTGTTTTGCAAACTTTTCTTTGTTATCACCCTGGGGATCTACCATAGATAACAGTAATTAATTCTACAGATTTACCCTATATCCCTGGAGGCCACGAGCCATTGTAATAACTGAGATGATTCCTCTTCCTTCCCGGACAGAACCAGCCTGTTATCCTGGGGACCAATCTTTCCCTGATTGAAATGTTCCTGCTCTGTTTCAGTGGGCCCCAGGAGAGAAAGCTGCCAGCCCTTTTAAGGGGAGGTCAGAGGGGGCCTGTTCTCCTATCAGAGAAGTTGGGACCCAGAGGACCAAAGGCAAAGGGAGCAGCATGGAGTCCAGCCAGAATGATTAGGTCTCTGGAGATTTCTTACAGGAAAGAAAATGAGCTGACCTTCCCGGTCTTCAAAAAAAATAAGGAAACTGCAGCAGTAGAGACGGATGCAGGTGTCAGGAAGCACTTCCTGGCACCCCAGAGCTGATAATTACCATGGGGGCTTGAGGTAATTACTTGTTTATTGATTGGCCGAGAGCAAGAGGGAAGCATCACAGGATGGATGAACAATGAGGTGTGGCAGAGGGAGGGCACAGGCCCACGGCTCACCGCTCAGCACCCTCCCTGATTGGCTCTGAGACTGTGGGCGAGACACCAAAGCACCTCTCTGAGCCTCAGTTTTCTCACCTGCAAAATGGGGTGAAACCTATCTTCGAGCTTGGTGGTGAGGGTGACATTGTAGGATGCCTAGCACCACCCTTGCAGATTCTCCGCCAAAGTGAGCTTTTGTTTGATTTTCTTTTCTTTGATATCCTTCCCAGGTTTACTCTCCAGGCTTCTCGAGCCTACAAATACCTTGGAACTGTGACATAAAATAATACCAGTTACTTATTTTTCTCATGAATCTAGGGGTTGACCAGGCTCAGCTGAGTCATTCTCACTCAGGGTTTGTCCCCGATGACTGCTGGTCAGATGGGGTAAAGGCATCTCGCTCAGCAGACAGTGGATGCTGGCTGTCACCTGACCTCAGCTGGGAGAGGAGAAAATGCCCACACGTGGCTTCCTTACAGCAGACAGACACACAGAGAGAGTTTGGTGGAAGTCCTGTTGCTTTTTATGACCCAGCCTTGGGAGTCAAGCAGCTTCACTTCTACAACATTCTTTCCACTAGAAGCAGGTCACTGAGATCAGTCCTCAGTCAAGAGGGGGATGTGAAAGTCTTGAAGGGAGAAGTGCCAAGGGTTTCAGATGTGCTTTAAAATCACAGTCATTCATAAAAATCCGGCAACTTATCCATTATTGTCTCAATATATAGAAGAGGAAGTTGAAGTTCAGAGCAGTTTTGTAATTTGCAGAAGAAACAGTTTCACTCTCAAGTGGAGAAAGAGTTCTGCCTTTAGGCAACTTATATAAACGAGGAGACCTACCCAAGAGGGTATCTCAAGCAGAAGGAAGCCACCAGGGAGCCCCTCTATCAGGGGAGCCCCAGTCTAGGGGAGCCCCAACCCTGCCTTCAGGGAGCCCCAGTCTGAGGTGAGACACAGCCTTGCCTTCAGGGATCTCTCAGGTTGATGAAGGGCTCAGAGTCACTTAACTTCAGGGATTTTTCTGGTTCTTTCTGCACTCATTGATCATAGCTTCTTGATTTCTTCATTACATTGGATGATACTTGGCTTCATAGCTTGCTTTGGAATATGGAGGGTATCTCTACCAATGTCTTTTAATTAATTTAATTAATTAATTAGGCTGCACCAGGTCTTAGTTGAGGCATGTGAGATCTAGTTCCTTGGCCAGGGATGGAACTCAGGCCCCTTGCATTGGACCACTGGGCTATGAGAAAATCCCAGAAATAAAATGAATTAAAACTTTTCTATGTCTACAGGTCAGGATTTCAATCCTCATGTACTGGAAAGAAACTTGGACTGGGAGTGGGGTTTTACTCCTAGCCCTGGAAATAACCCAGGAGACCACTTTCCTCCTCCAGACCTCCATCCACACCACGGCAACCCCCTGGCATCATTAGAATCAGTGACATGTCAAAGACAAATCCTGTGCATGGAATGCATAGCTGAGCCAGGGTTAGAACCCAGACCCTACAAGGTGCACAGCCCAAGGCTGTTTGAGGAACATTCCACTGGAGGGCAAATCAAGTGGGTGGAAGTCCTAGTGGGTTTCTGGAGAATGGTGAGAGTCAGAGTGGAGCTGGTGAGGAAGAGCAGAATTCCCACTCATCCCTGGGGAGGTGCCGGGTTCCACTCTTTCCTCCACATGCCTCCTCTTCTGACTTGGTCTCCAGAGCTCCCAGGGCCTCTGTCCTCCTGCAGCAGGTGTAGGGAGGGGTCATATGTACATTTGGACAGGACTCTGAGGCTGGAATTTGTAAGGAGCTGGAAAGAGCCCGGAATCCTTGGTAAGGCACATCTCCTCTCGGAGTCCCATCTCCTCATCTGAATGCTGGAGACAAATCCACACCCCATGTCCACCCCACAGTGTGGCTGCAGGGGTGAATTACCCTGCGCTGGTGTGCACCTACCTGGTGGGAGGAATTCTGCTGAGGTTATGTTTGTTTTAATTTTCACAGCAGCGTTTGGAATCTTGTTCCCATTTTGCAGAGGGGAAACTGAGGAGGTTCACCTGGAAGAGCTAAGACTCCCAGGTCTTAGCTAGGTAGTAGTATCAGAGTCAGCACAGACTTTCAGCATCTATTCACTCACTCGGCAAATGCACTTTGCCACTCCAGGTACTGTGCCAGACCCCAGGCAGAAAGCACTGACCCAAGGGCCTGGGTCTTGCCCTCCCGAGGTGACAGTTTGGAGTGGAAGACAGGTTTATAGACAGGTAACCACGAGGGCACTGAGTGCTCCACACATGAAGAACTTCAGGGCACTGCAGGGCAGCCACGAGGGAAGCCTGCTGGGATGGAGACGGGGGAGGGTGTCCTGAGGAAGTGATGTGCATGCTGGCATTTCCAGGAGGAACTAGAAGAAACTGACTCACCAACTGGAGGAAGCATTAGTTGTTCCCCTGTGTCACCAAGACCAGGGACAAGGGCCAGTTTCTCTCTGTGGGCACTGAGAAGGATGCTGGGCTAGGAGGCCTGGGGAGCTGCAATCTCCATCATGGGGAAGAGGGGGCTTAGGTCCTCTGTGCAGAGTCTGGGCCCTGAAGGTGGGTCAAGACAGCAAAGTCTCTAAGTCACTCTGGACCAGTCACTGGAGACATGCTGTTAGCCCCCTTGCTCCTATTTTGGGTGAAAGAGGATGCCCCTCACATGTTCCCCAACCTGCCCCACCACAAAGAAGACGTGTTCCCACCAAAAACCTGGACCTGATCTCCAAATTTACTTCTGTCTTTCCCCTGGGTTCATTCATTCCATGTCATTCTTTCTGAGTCTCCTGATCTGTGCCTCCATTTCCTTATCTGTAAAATAGATCTAATAAAAGCACCCATATCATGGATTGCTCAAAGATTAAAAAAGCTAATATAAGTAAAGTGATTAGAACAGTCCTCAGCACATGGTAAACGCTCAACAAATGTTATTTACATGTTACAATAGTCATCCCATAGATAGCAGGTGGGTCACTCTTTCTGTTTAACCCCTTTCAAAAGCATGTGTGTGATTTTGGGTGGTAATGGTGATAACAGGCTTGCCCAGTGGTAACGAATCTACTTGCAATGCAGGAGACCTGAGTTTGATCCCTGGGTCGGGAAGATCCCCTGGAGAAGGAAATAGCAACTCACTCCAGTATTCTTGCCTGGGGAATTCCATGGACAGAGCAGCCTGTGGGGCTACGTCCATGGGGTTGCCAAGAGTCAGACAGGACTGAGTGACTAAATAAGAACAACAATGGTGAGGACTGTGATTATGATGTGAGGAGTGGCTTTGGTGACGATGATGGTCAGTTTTCACAGTGCTGATGGTGGTGATGGTGGTGAGGATGACATAGCAATGATGAAGACCCTTGGTGGTGATCAGTGACACCCTGCAGTGGCAGCTTTGGGGGGCATCTGTTTTCATCCCAGGTCCCACTTGTTTTGGAGAGACTCCCGAGAACCCGCTCTTGGTTCCTCCCAGCCCCAACCTCAGCTGAACCTGGTAACCAGCACACCGTGGGTACACAAAGCATGTTTGCTGGATGGATGTCAGACCTCGTCCCAGACAGATCTCTCTCAGAACCACTTCATCACAAGAAAAGAAATCCCACCCTTTCTTATCGTAACTTTTCTCTCTCGTGACTTAGTTAAGAGATCCTGGTTTCTTTACCCACACCACTCTCACTGCAACGGAAGGTTCTTCACCCCTCCTGCTCTGCGGCGGGAACCAACTGGTGACACCTCACCGTTTTCTGGAGCCCCGGGCTGATACAGGGACTGACGAGAGGCATCAGCCCTGCCCTGCAAGGTGTGGCTGGGGGTGCTTGTGGCATTGCCCAGTATTGATTGTCAGTGACCAAGAGATGTTTGTGGGGAAAGGAGAACTCCTGCTTCTGCAAGACATCAAGGACCAAATAACCCCAAAAGGTACTGGAGCCACACTTCTTGAGAGGTCAAATCATTCAGGTAGAGCCTGACCTGCCCAGGTCCCCCACCTGAAAGCAGATCCTTCTCCAAGCAGCCCCGCCCTTTTGGTGAGCACTCTCCAAGTGGCCAGATGCCATGCCCACTTCTCCATCCACCACCATAAAGAACAGAATGGGCCAGCCAGGTCTCAGACCAAAGGCAAACGCGCCAAGACTGCTGGCTGTTATTTAAAATCCATTCTGTCCCCTCTTCCCTTTCTATTAGGATGTCTGCTGTTTAGTTGGGGGCTGCTGCTGCTGCTAAGTCGCTTCAGTCGTGTCTGACTCTGTGCGACCCCGTAGACGGCAGCCCACTAGGCTCCTCTGTCCCTGGCATTCTCCAGGAAAGAATACTGGAGTGGGTTGCCGTTTCCTTCTCCAATGCATGGAAGTGAAAAGTGAAAGTGAAGTCGCTCAGTTGTGCCCGACTCTTAGCGACCCCATGGACTGCAGCCCACCAGGCTCCTCCGTCCATGGGATTTTCCAGGCAAGAGTACTGGAGTGGGTTGCCATGATTATCATAAATAAGATTATCATAAAGACAATCTTTCTTGGCCTTAATTGCAACTTGGTATTGGGCTCTGGTGGCTCAGATGGTAAAGAATCTGCCTGCAATGCAGGACACCAGGGTTCCATCCCTGGGTCAGGAAGATCCCATGGAGAAGGGAATGGCTACCCACTCCAGTATTCTTGCCTGGAGAATTCCATGGACAGAGGAGCCTGGCAGGCTACAGTCCATAGAGTCACAAAGAGTCAGACACAACTGAGCAACTTACACTTTCACTTTCATGGACTATACGACCAACTTTTGGCCAATGGGATATGAGAAAAAAAAATAAAGAGTGCAACTTCTGGAGAATGTCATTAAAAGGAAGGGAGTAAGCACTTCTTCCCTTCTTTTGCCTTGCTGGCTGGAATGTAGACGTAAAGGATGTGGCTCCAGCAGCCATCCTAGACCGTGAGGTAACGTGGGTCTAGAGGCCATGAATGGTGGGGAAATAGGATAGAAGGAGTCTGGACACCATGTCACACTTTGGCAGTCTAGGAGTGACTACTTCTGGATTTCTTAGCAGTGAGAGGGAAATAAATCTCTCTTATTTAAGCCACTGATATTGTGTTCATTTGTTCATTTTCTGTTACTGCAGACTAAACCTAATTCTAATTGACACATCCGTGGACTGAAACTAGTCCCCAGGCATATTTCATTTGCCTACACACCAATGTTCATATGTTTTAAATTCGAGTCCCACATGTTAAAACCAAGATTTTTTTTTCACATAAAAATTTGAATTGTGATTTCTCCTGAAACTGCAGTTCAGCCTGGTGATATTGGAAGAAGCTGAGTAACAGCTGCCCTTTTCTGCTAGAACCCAGGTCCTTCTGTTCATCACAGTCTCTGCTGAGCCGCTTTCACTCTGTATTCCTCCCTGGTACCAATGGCTCTGGGCTTGAATCCCTGGGGCAGGTTCTCACGGTCCACACTCAATTCCCAAGGAACCCTTCTCGCCCTGCCTTCTCCATATGAGCCCCTTACACACCATCTAGAACCAATCAGAGTCCTACTTTCTGGCCCAGCCATGGGGTGGGAGCTTTCTCAGGCAGGGAATTATATCTAGAAGCAAAAGCGAGGTGGGGAACAGGTCTGGGACTGGAGTAGGGGCTTACCCTGGGCCACCAGCAAGTCTGTGGCACAACAGACCTGAAGTCTAGAGTCCTGAGCCCCAGCCTGGTGACCCAAGCTCCTGAGTCTTTGGAAGAGAAGGTTTTGGTAGAAGAACTTTCCTCAGAAGAGAGAGTTTTTCTATTCTCCTAAAACAAAAATGAAAACAGAAACAAAACCAGCCCCACCCACTCTGTCCAAATCCAGGCAGTGGTGGGAGAATGTGGACAGGAAGTTGCATGGGTGGCATCCTGGTAAAAGACTGGCCACTTGCCTCCCTCTCTGAACCCTAAGCTGTGACAAGGACAGAGGCCAACTCGCAGTGAGAGCTGCTCTATTTCAGTCCCAGGCAAGGAGTCCCTTCTCGAAGAGCTACAAAGTTGTAATTCTTTCATTCTGTCATCCCCAGCTCGTGCAGAGCCTAGTATGCCGAAGAGGCCAAATGAACATTGATGAATGGATGAGCTAACAAGTAAATGAATGAAAGAAACCAGAGTTCAGGGCCTGTGCAATAAGCCTCAGATGGATGCTGGCATTGCCTGCAAGTGAGCTCAGTCGTATTTGACTCTTTGCGACCCCCTGGATGGTAGCCCACCAGGCTCCTCTGTCCATGGAATTTTCCAGACAATAATACTAGAGTAGGTTGCCATTTCGTACTCCAGGGGAATGTTCCTGATCCAGGGATCAAGCTCACGTCTCCTGCATCTCCTGCATTGGCACGTGGGTTCTTTACCACTGCGCCACCTGGGAAGCCCTCAGAAGGATGGCATGATCACAAAAGCTCCCCTTCCCCTCACAGGTTCCTGTTTTTAGGAATTACCAGAGATTCCCGAACGGAGGTTCTGGGCCTGCTGGTTCCAATCCCCTCCCCCTTCCCTTGACTCTGTAGACCCCTCCTGAGTGGAGGAGAGAGCCTAGAAGTAAAGTTCCCAGGTGGCCATGGTAGCCTCAATGGCACCCTGCTGTTTGTGGTTCCTGCTGGCCCCGGGAAGGGACTAAGATGCGGTGCTGCACCCTTTCAGCACCACCGTGACTGATGGGAAATTGCTCCACTATTAAGACCCATGCTTTGTCTCTACAAGCAGAAAAATTAACTAGAGCGGCTAATTAATCAGAGAAATGTGCAACATCTCTGTTATTTTTAATTCCTCGCCCACATTAATGCATTATTGGTTTGCTTTAAAACTAATTCACAGCCCGGTCTTGATTCCCTTATCTCAGGGTTGCCAGCTCCGGGCTGGACGTGAAGCAAGCTCTGCTGCTGATTCCCCAGTCCTTCAAATCTTCTCAAAGCACATTAGAGTCACATAAACAGGACATGTAATGAGACAGCCCTACTTTGCTTTGATACTTTTAATTACCAGCCTGAGAAAGACAAGGAAGAGGCAAGGAGGTCCAGGAGAGATGCCTGGGGCCTGGCAATGCACGCTCGTTGCCTGCTGCAAGGATAAAGTCAAAACCAGCTGGCTCTTCTCTGAACACCTTCCCTGTCTCAGGGGTGCTGGTGGTTTCCAGCAACAGAGAGGCACCGGGAACATGCTTAGTAGACATGCGACCTATGCCGATTCAAGGTACACAGAAAAAGATCCCTTTTTTTAGAATGTGAGTTTCCTTCTCCCCACAGAAGCCTGGCAATTTGACAAGGAAACTTCCTGAATAGGAGATGCCAAGCAAGGACTTTCATCTTCCTCAGGCAATTATGTATTCAATTGACCAACACTTTATGAGCACCTGTTGTGTGCCAGGCACTGTCTCGGTTATTGATGATACATCAGTGAACAAAAGAATCACTGATTCTGGTCCTCACAGAGTGGCCACTCCAGCAGGAAGAAGATATAACTGTAGGCACGATAAAGAGGTACATTACACAGTGTGTTCCTGAGTCTTGCATTTCTACACATCTTGCAAGTAAGAAACTAATTGCTTCTTGTTCTGGATTTTTCTTTCAAGGATGTTTGTGGAGCAAACAGCCTTGGAAGCTAGAGGTTGTGTCCCTGCTGCCACGGAGGGAGGCATGCTTTCTGTCCAGTTTAGTAAAATTATTATCTCTTCTGGAGCAAAGGACAGGCGTCCTGTCCATTATAAACGATTTGACTTCCTGAGCACCCGTTCCCCTCCTGTAACATTACCCATCACGTGGGCAGATCTCATCCAGTCCTCTTTACATCACCCTGTGAGAACTGGGGCTCAGGAAACCAGTGTGAGAATTACACTAGATAAGATGGGATGAGATGTGTTCCCCCCACCATGCTAGTGAAAAGGATCAGTAACACCACCTCTGCCCTCAGAGACACATAAGTCAGCTTCAAGGCACAGCCCAGGACCGTTGTTGTTGATAGAGTTGTCCTGACTTCCTCCCGCAGGTCCAGGTGGAGTCACCTGTAGTTAGCACATCAGGAGGGCTTCTAAAAGAAGGAAGCAGCAGACACGAGTTCCATCCCTGGGTCAGGAAGATCCCTTGGAGAAAGAAATGGCAACCCACTTCAGTATTCTTGCCTGGGAAATCCCATGGACAGAGGAGCCTGGTGGGCTACAGTCCAAGGGGTAGCAAAAGAGCCAGACACGGCTTAGTAACTAAACAGCAAGCATTGTGGTCAAAGGCAGGTGACCAGACCACTGTCTGAGCACCCTGAAGCCCTCCCTGACTGCTCTGCCCTGAGGACCACTGACTCCTCTCACCCCCAATCACAGTTAGTCCCTTGCTCCCACTGTGGGGCCAAGGTCTCTCTCATTCTCCCCTGGGTGTGGTTTTTGTCTCCCTAACCAGGTTGTGAGCCCGGGGCAGATACCACGTGTCTGAGTGTCTCCGATCTGTCACACAGCTGGCTCTGCTCATCATAAACCATCAATAAATTCTCAGTGACAAGAGCAACAAGCCTCCCGCTCAGTGCCAAGCGCAGTCCTTCCGCCACATAACCTGTGCAAGGGTCTGGAGGGAAAGTGGTGGGGCCACTGGGGTCACCTGGTCCTCCTGTCTCCCCTCCAAGCTGTCTTCCCACTCAGCCTGCTCTGGCCTGGCCTTTCGCCCACCTGCCAGGGGCTCCAGCCCCTCCTCCCCCACCCCCACGCATCCCAGGAGAGAAGGAGGTGGGGATGCCTGGTTAAGTACTTTCCTGTCTGCATCCTGCTCCCCCAGCCTCCACGACTATTATTGGTAAGTGAACCAATTTTCTCTCCTGACATCTGTAGCTCTTAGCAGTGAATATATTTGAAAAACCCTTTATGATTACTTGAAATCTTCCCTGCAATTTGATTCCTGATATTTCTCTGTGCTCACTGAATGATTCTTTTAACTCACTATTTCTTACATCGCAGGCCTGCCCATCTCCCCACCCCCCACACACCACCTTGGATATTTAGCCCCTTCCTCCCACAACCTGCAGAGAGGCAGGCAGGCCAGGCCAGGGCCCACCTCCTCACCCGCACCCTCCCCATCTGCCCCTAACACTGCTACCCCAGATGGACAGCCCCCATCTCCAAGCCTCATGCTCAGCCTAGGACTTTGTAACAAGGAGAATTTCTCAGGGAGCCAGAGTCTCCTTCTCCCCCATCTGCCATGAGCCACATACACCACCCGCTGCCTGGTCTCAGGATTATTTCCAGTTCCTTCCAGAACACTTAGCGTTTCAGCCTCAGCACGTGAAGCTGACTTCCTCCTGGGGGAGAGTACAGTTGGGAATGATACTAGTAATCAGTACAAACTAGAATGGGTTTCAGAATACTGGCTGCTGCTGGGGTGGGGATGTGGTGGGGCCTGAGCAGTGCATTGAGCCCTGTGCGTGTGTGCTTAGTCGCTCAGTCATGTCTGACTCTTTGCGACCCCGTGGACTGTAGCCCACTAGGCTCCTCTGCCCATGGGGATTCTCCAGGCAAGAATACTGGAGTGGGTTGCCATGCCCTCCTCCAGGGGATCTTCCTGACCCAGGAACTGAACATTGCAGGAGGATTCTTCACCATCTGAGCTACCAGGAAAGCCCGCATTGAGCCCTACTTGGCTCTAAAGACATTGCTGCGATGTACTTCCACAAGGGCTTTCCTTGTGGCTCAGCTGGTAAAAAACAAATCTACAATGCGGAAGATCTGGCTTTGATCCCTGGGTTGGGAAGATCCCTTGGAGAAGGGAAAGGCTAGCCTCTCCAATATTCTGGCCTAGAGAATGCCATGGACCATACAGCCCATGGGGTCACAAATAGTTGGACATTGCAGCAACTTTCACACACTTCACTTTGCACAGTGGTGGTATTTGGGGGTGGTGTTCGGGAGTGGGGGGGGGGTGAAAGTTCTAAAGGCACAAAAACGTCATCAGATCCAGGTTAACTCTGCAGACCTCTCCCAGCCACAAGGAGCCTGTGTCCACACACGGTGTTAGGAGAGTGAGTCCTCGTGGGGCTTTCCTGCTGCCCTGTTGCTGCCAGACCCTCAGGCATTTGCTCAAGACTCCAAACACCGTGCAACGGCATCCGACACCATGCCTCTCACTCACTCAGTTACCCATTCATTTAGCTGACAAACAGTTCCCGAGCACTTGCTATGTGTTAGGGAGCCTGGCTGGAGCTGGGGGGACAAAGAGGGAGCAAGCCCGGTTCTGGCCTCCTGAGCTCACAGCCAGGCATGGGAGCAGGACGCAGAAGTGGTGGTGCAAGAAATGGGCTGGTTGGAGGCTCAGAGCCCACATCCTGGAGTCAGACTGTCTGGGCTTGAACACCAGCTACTACTCTGTTCATAGTGGGACTTTGGGCAAGACTCAACTTTTCTGGGCCACAATTTCCCCATCTATAACAATATTTACCTCATAGGATTGATATGAGTTGATATATGAAAAGCTGGGGCTTCCCTGGTGGCTTAGTGTAAAGAATCTACCTGCTAATGCAGGAGACACGGGATTGATTGCTGGTCCAGGAAGATCCCACATGCCCCGGAGCAACTAAGCCTGTGTTGAGGCTGTGCTCAAGGGCCCCGTCCTCCGCATCAAGAGAAGCCACTTCAATGAGAAGCCCATGCACCACCGCTAGGGAGTAGCCCCTGCTCTCCACAACCAGAGCAAGCCCACGCAGCAACGAAAACCCAGAACAGTCATAATAAACACATAAAATTATGAAAAGCTGTTAGGACAGAGCCTGGCAGATATCAACGCTATATAAATGTTAGTTATCTCTGCTAAAAGATGGGATTGACTCTGTTTCCTGGTACCATTGTAGAAAGAGATCTTATTATATTGATCACCATTGCAGATATTCAAGCTTTCTCTTCTCGGGATCCATTTCTCAGTAAGAAGAGCTGAGAACTGGAGAGATTGAAAAGACCATTTCAGGGAAAACGGAGTGTCCCAAAGAGGTGAGTTGAAGAGGTCGGTAGAGAGTGAGCAGGGTAATGGATGTCCCTTGACCCACATCCACTCACATGCAGGGAGCATGCCCTGCTTATGTCCACACAGGAAGTGGGTGTGGGAGTAGGCTCCCTCCAGAGGGACTCATGGGGTGAGATCACAGGTCTTCCCATGTTCCCTTCTCCTAAGGGTCATTGCCCTCAACCCCGGGCTTCCCTGATAACTCAGTTGGTAAAGAATCTGCCTGGAATGCAGGAGACCCTGGTTTGATTCCTGGATTGGGAAGATCCCCTGGAGAAGGGATAGGCTACCTGCTCCAGTATTCTTGGGCTTCCCTTGTGGCTCAGCTGGTAAAGAATCCTCCTGCAATGCGGGAGACCTGGGTTTGATCCCTGGGTTGGGAAGATTCCCCTGGAGAAGGGAAAGGCTACCCACTCCAGTATTCTGGCCTGGAGAATTCCATGGACTGTATAGTCCTTGGGGTGGTAAGGAACCAGACATGACTGAGCAATTGACTTTCACTTTCCAGGTGGTAGGTGCCTCTAGTCCTGCTTTTTCACTGGACTTTCTGTGAGCCTGTCCACCTGGACTGGCAGGTTCAGAGGGTGGGCCACACCCCCCAGCCAAACTGGAAGGGCCCAAAGCCCAGCACAAGGTCTTCTGGATCATGTCGTCTCCTCTCTGTCCTCAAAATGAGCTCGGCCCCCAGGGCTCAGGTCAGCTTTGGGGAGGGGTGGGGAAGTCAGATGCTGAGTCATGAGAACAGCTCTGAGACTCAGAGCATCCTGTCCTTCCTGACAAGCTGCTAACACAGATTGGGTTCTCATGGTGGAACCAGGCGTACCTGTCCTCCAGGCCCCATCTCTGCATCTACAGCGTCCCCCTACCCCAGACCTTAGCCCCAAGATAACCTGGGCACAGCTGGGGTGCTGTGCTGCTCAGCGAGGTCCACAGGGAGGAGCCAGAGGGCGCCCGATCTCTCTGCACTGTACAGGGAGGGGCCTCCTGTGAGGTGAGTTGATACCTCCAGGCAAATATTGTAGCTGCAGCACCTAACACGATTTACATTCACTCAGCAAAATTCTTCAGTCCTATGCACTAGTCAGGATGGGCTCTATTGTCCCCATTTCACAGATAAGCAAACTGAGGCTTCCAACAGTGAAGAGGCTTACCCTGGGTATACAGCTCATAGGGGCAGCTAAGACCCTACCGCCATGGTCTCCTAGCTCTTCCCTGGGGCTTGCTGTCCTCTGTGAGATTCCTGCTTACATCGGGTTCTCAGCTGAAGAAGAGTTCAGAAACACAGGCGCCCCAGGAGGAAGACCCAGGGAAGAGGTCCCTCAGGGATTGCCTGTGTCCTGTCTCTGGAAGTCAGAAGAATTTGGTTTCTGGGTCTTCCCAGGTCTGCTTTTGCCCTTGTCAGGCAGGCAGCCCCGGTGCAGGTGGCAGGGTAAGTGTGCAGGGGCTTGTTGGGCTGTCCTGAGAGTGAGCAGCTGCAGGGTGACACACACAGAGCTGGCACGGCGGGGCTGCTCCTGTCGGGACCATTACCGCCTTGATTAATTAGGCGCCTTCCACGCAGAGCCTCTGGGCTCCTGGGGCTGCCTGTCAAAACTGCAGGGCTCAGCAAACTGTGGGGCGCCAACCCGGAACCACCATCCAAACCTGCTGTGCTTGGGAGGGAGGCAGCGGGGTGGGGTGGGCGGCAGTCTCTGCCACTCTGCTTGGGTGAAATAGCCATGGGTCTTTCCTTGTTGGTCCTGAAATGTCGCAGGACCTCACCAGCTCCAAATACCATTTATTGAAGACCTGCTTTGTGTATCCACTTCCTCAGGGGCTTTATCAAACCTAGGAAAGAGGAGGAGAGGGGGTCCCATAGCTTCCAACTTGTGACTCCTAAGACCAAGGCCCCCTGCCCTTAGCACCCCTCTCTCTCATTTAGGGAAATCACTCATGAGTCACATACAGTAGTCATACTCCTCCTTACATTCTCTCACCCAAGATCCTCGTCTGGACTAGGGTGGGGGGTGGGCTGGAACAGGTGGAGGAGGACGAACTGGGACCTTCACCCAAGCCCAGGCCAGTGGAAATGCTTACCTGCAAGTGCCCACATGCCTCTTCTCCAGGTACAGGCTGGAAATACCTGAATAACAGATTATGGTCATTTAGCTTCTAGACTGCTCCATCTCTGCATTTCCTAGTTTAGTAAACCGAGATGCTTGGTGGTGTTAGGGTCATGAGTTAGGCTGAAAATAACAGCCAAGCATGTCCACACCAAGGGAAGCATCACCACCAGTGGGATGCTTCTAGCCCTTCTCCCTGGGGCCTGGGCATACTTCTACTCCATCCAGAGCATGTGGGTCAAGTGCCAGTTGCAAAGGGCTAGGTACTCAGTGGTATTAATACAAATGAGACAAGTGGCTGCGCCTGTCCTCACAGAGCTCCCCCTGGTGGAGGAGACAGGAAGCGCATGTCTGTGATGGCAGGAGAAGGGTGTAGACTTAGTGGGTGGCCCCCAGGTGTTACATCCAACATTCCAGCAGCTAATGCTGGGGATAGGGAGGGAGGCAGAGGAACTTTTAGAGGCAATTAGAACAAGTGCTGGCTTGAGGGGTCCACAGTGAAGACAATAAGAATGAGAAGAGAAAGGCAGTCTAGAAGGAGTGAAGGACCCGGAGGTCTCAAACTCAGTACTGTCCTGGGAGTTGTCAGGTGAGCCTGGCGTGGGATGGGTGTAGACTCTGCATCAAAGAGAACTTAACTTATGCCAGTGTCTGGGCTCAGTGCTTTGTCAGCATCTTTTCATTTAAATCCTCAGAGCAACCCTCAGGGATAAGGATGGTAGTATTCTCTTCTGCAAATGTGGAAACTGAGGCTCCAGAGTCTGCTGAATTTGCCCAAGCTTGCAGAATTAGAAGAGACAGATGGCCAGCCATCTGCTCTGTGGGCCAGATTCACCTGCTGGCTTGGCTGGAGGAGGGAAGGCTGGGGAGCCCAGTGACTCCAAGTCATCTGTGATTGGTCGGATGCAGCTGGACTGCAGGACCGTACCAGCCTCTCGGAAAAAGCTAAACTGTATGAAGTGTAGTAGCTTCCCACACCAGAGAATGAGCTACAGGGATGTGATTGCTGAGGATGGAAAAAGGCGGAGAGGAGTCTAAAAGGGGAAATGGGGTGTATTAGTCTGCTTGGGCTGCCACTAAATACCACAGACTGTGTGGCTTAACTATAGAAATGTACTTTCTCACAGTTCTGGAGGCTGAAGTTCAAAATCAAGGTGCCAGAAGGGTTGGCTCCCTCCGGTCTCACCCCTCGTCTTGCAGAGGGCCGCCCTCTTGCAGCCTGCCCACATGGTTGTCCTTCGGTGTGTGTGCTCTGCTGCTGTCTTTGTGTCCTAATCGCCTCTTCTCATAAGGACACCAGTCAGATCGGATTAGGGCCCACCCAAGGGCTTCATCTTAACTCAGTTACTCATCTAAAGGCCCCGTTTCCAAATACAGTCACCTTCTAAGGTACTGCAGCTTAAGGCTTTGATATATGAATTTGGAGGGGGTGCTTAATTCAGCCCATAACACTCCACCCTCTGGATCCCCCCCAAGCTATGTCCTTCTCACATGCAAAATACATTTACCACCAGCCCAATGGCCCCAAAGTCTTATTCCATCCCAACATCAACTCTAAGCCTCAGAGATATGAAATAGGTCCCAAATTGCTAAATAGGGATAAAGGTAGAAGGGAGTTCAAAGAAAGAAAGAAGGTATTGCTGAGGCTATAGCTCCATAAAGCACAGAACAATCTTTGAGTGGGGCTGGGAAGGATCCACTGAAAGCAAAGGGCCTGACATTAAGATCTCACCAGGCCAGGACCATCCTCATGGAAGAGGACTGGGTTAGTGAGGACAGGGTGGGGTGAGAGGTTAGGAGGATGGGGGGTTGTGCAAAGCTCTGAGTATGAGATTCGTCTGCCTGCTCAGCCTCTGCATGGAGATAACTCTGTGTGTGTATGTGTATATGTGTGTGTGTTTTAACACCATTATTGTTTTGCAGTCTCTGCTTCGGCACCTCAGAGACACAGGAGCCAGGATGATGGATCTATTGATTAACATTTTTGTTCACTTCAAGATATGGAATGTGAGTCCCTTTTGAGACACATTTTGCTGGAGGCAGTTGCCTTTACCTTGAATGTTATTGGGCCTCTTTGTGCCCTGATGTCTAGAAGATGTGGGCCCCCTTAGAGAGGCAGAGAGGAACCTGATCCCAGGGTGGGAAACACCACAGGGGCCTGAGCTTCCGGAGTGGGGTCTGTTCTTGGGTCTCTGGGGAAGCCTGCAGAGCCCAGCCTGCCAGCCCTGATCTTGAGTCTTCAGTGACTTGAAGGCCCTCAGAATGACAGGAACTTCAATCTGTGGTTCCCAAATGTCATTGCACATGATCACCACGTGAGGGGCTTGCTAAAATAACAGACTTCTGGTCTTTTGTTTTGAGATGTCTAGGAGTAAGTTGAACGATCCAGTACTTCGACCAGCAGCTCAAAGGAGTTTTATGGCACATGGATCAATACTTTGAAAGAAACCTGGGTCTCATTCAGTCCGCTTATCAGCGTGATCAACTGGAGAAGGTGAACCCAGAAAGTGATGCAGAGGCGACCTAACTGTACTACACTCTGGTCACCCCACAGTCCTTCAAGAAGCAGGAAGACCTCTGTGGGGGGATTATCAACCCTGTCAGACTCACTAGAGGTAATACCCTTCCACAGCTCTGTCAGTGCCCGCCAGTCAAAGACCCTGGGAACACGCCAGCCATGGACAAAGTTGGGTTTATTACTTGATGCAGGGAGGAAGAACATACATGGAGGGGATGGAGGGGAGGGACCTGATTGAGTCGTAAGAGGACAGAGCTAGAGAGAAGCCATGGGAGGAGATCTGGGCTTTGGTCAGGCGATTTGCAGAAGAGTCCAAGAAGACAGCAGTCTGCTCAGGATTGAGAGCTGTCAGAAAGCGGGGCAATCCCGCGAGTGGGTATCTCAATCAACTTGATCCATGGGGAGGCGGACACTATAATTAGTGAAAGAGCAGCAGTCAGTCACCTTAGCTGGGAGGAGGGCTGTTTGATATGTCATGGTTTGCACAACATTCATGTCTTGTCTGTGTTCAGGCGTGGTTATGGAATAGACTTGTTTTGAAGCCCATCATGGTTGCAGGTGGCCTTGTCTGATATTAACGTTCTGGGAAATTGTTTACATTCAACAGGAGGGCACCAAGGCCAACTCCCAGACAAGAGGGCTGCTCTCCTCCTTCTCATCACCCTATCACAGGCCCCATCCAGGAAACTGGGTGTTTTGTGTACTGTTCGAAGGAAGGACAACAGCCTCTATGCTGACCTCATCACCAACCCTTCCGCTACTCTGAGTCCCAGTGAGGCTCCAGGTGTTCCTTCCCCGACTCTACACATGGAGTCGGCTACCTCCTCTGGCTCCTCCCTCTCAGCAATGGTTTTCCTTCTGTCCCTTTAGCCGCTGCTCGTCCTATTAAAAGGCATACCCTGTGCAAAGGAGACACTCCCGCTCTGTTCCTTTGTGTCTTGATTTCACGTTGCTGCTCTGCTGCTGAGTTGCTGTGTAGCTATGACTGTCACCAATGAGACCCCACGTTGATTTCTCCCTACAGTACTCGGCCCAGCCAGGCGCTCAGACAGTAGTAGTGAGGGTGATGTGTAAGGTGTTGAAGCTGATGGTGTTTCTAGTATTGACTTGGATAACAGTGATGATTTGGCTAGCATGGTGGGGATCACTATCAGAGCAACAGTGAGCGTGAAGGGGTGTTAAGGATAGTGATGGGGGTGGTGAAGGAGGGGATAGTGGTGACCATGGTGACAAGGTGATGGTGATGGTATTGTTGGTAGTCGAGATGGTGAAGAGGGCAGTGTTGGAGTGGTGATGACAGAGTCCGTGGCCATCACAGTGATGGGGAGGGCAAATGCTGTAATTATGGAAAAGATTAATTTGTAGGTTGAGACCCTTAAGGTTTTTCAGTGGTGTTCATGGAATAATCTCAGAGAGTTTATTAAGTCTTCTACTTCTTTCTTCAGGCAAGGAAACTCTAAATCAACTTTCTAAGGTTGCTTATGGGCAGACGGTGATGCAGAAAGAAGATGGGACGACAGATCTCCCGTCTCCCATGTCAGCAGCCCCAGGCTTGCCCTACTTCCAGGCCCCTGGAAAGGAGGTGCAGATGGCTGCTTCACCTCTGGCAGTGTCCTCAGACAGAAGGGGGCTCCCTGATGGGCTCCAACAGCTGTCAGGCACCTGGGGAGACTCAAGAGACCTGTCTCTGATTAAGACCTGTCATATGCAGGCATGGGCAAGTGTGGATACAGGATAAGGGGCTGTCCCACAAGGCAAGGGTGCACAGAGCAGATGGTCTAGACCAGGACACTCAGGCCAAGATACAGGAAGGTTGGGTGAGCTGACTCAAAGTGAACAGCTGGGAATACAGAAGGCAGGGCTGACAGCCTGGGATGGGACTGGCTAAACCTTCCAGGGAAATCACTTGTTTGGAAAATGCTTGAGGCAAAAGGGCTCTGAACTCAGGTCAAATATTGCATCTAACAATGGACTGTTTTACCCACCCTGCTATAGGAGCGCCCAGTGACTGACCTTGGGGGCAGGGAAAGGGAGATCCTATAAAAGGGGCTGTTACACCCTACCCTAGGCTTCCCAGGTGGCTCAGTGGTAAAAGACTCCACTTGTCAATGCAGGAGCCACAGAAGACATGGGTTTGCTCCCTGGGTCAGAAGATTCCCTAGAGGAGGAAATGGCAACCCACTCCCGTATTCTTGCCTGGAGAATCCCATGGACAGAGGAGCCTGGTGGGCTACAGTCCATAGGGTCACAAAGAGCTGGACAGGACTGAGCAGGTGAGCATGCACGTGCGCGCGCACACACACACACACACACACACATCCTACCCTGGGAGGGTCTGACCTACTCCACATGGCCTCCACAACTTCATCCCTCCTTAAGACACTCAGAACTCAGAGGCATAGAGATCAGGGGGCCTCAGGTTTAAAGAGATCCCTCAGTCAGTTCAGTCATTCAGTTGTGTCCAACTCTTTGCAATCCATGGACTGCAGCATGCCAGGCTTCCCTGTCCTTCACCACCTCCCAAAGTTTGCTCAAACTCATGTCCATTGAGTCGGTGATGCCATCCAACCATCTCATCCTCTGTCATCCCCTTCTCCTCCTGCCTTCAGTCTTTCCCCACATCAGGGCCTTTTCCAAGGAGTCAGTTCTTTGCATCAGGTGGCCAAAGTATTGGTGCTTAAGCTTCTGCATCAGTCCTTCCAATGAACACCCAGGACTGATTTCCCTTAGGACTGACTGGATCTCCTTGCTGTCCAAAGGACTCTCAAGAATTTTCTCTCACACCACAGTTCAAAAGCATCAATTCTTCAGCCCTCAGCTTTCCTTATAGTCCAACTCTCACATCCATACGTGACCACTGGAAAAACCGTAGCTTTGACTAGATAGACCTTTGTTAACAAAGTAATGTCTCTGCTTTTTAATATGCTGTCTAGGTTGGTCAGAGCTTTTCTTCCAAGGAGCAAGCGTCTTTTAATTTCATGGCTGCAGTTACCATCTGCAGTGATTTTGGAGCCCAATAAAATAAAGTCTGTCACTGTTTCCATTGTTTCCACATTTTTTGCCATGAAGTGATGGGACCGGATGCCCTGATCTTCATTTTTTTGAATGCTGAGTTTTAAGCCAGCTTTTTCACTCTTCTCTTTCAGCCTCATCAAGAGGTTCTTTAGATCTTCTTTGCTTTCTGCCATGAGGGTGGTGTCATCTGCCTAGCTGAGGTTATTGATATTTCTCCCCATCATCTTGATTCCAGCTTGTGCTCATCCAGCCTGGCATTTCCCATGATGTACTCTGCATATAAGTTAAATAAGCAGGGTGATAATACACAGTCTTGATGTACTCCTTTCCCAATTTAGAACCAATCTGTTGTTCCATGCCTGATTCTGACTGTTGCTAGGTGAGCACTAGGGAACCTATGAATCACATGGTGACCTTCACAGTGCTGGTCATCTGGGGAATCAGCTGCATAATATCCCCCAGTGAACACTCTATTCTGTATCATTCACGGTCCAATCAGGAGAACGTAACCCATACTAGGTATTTCCATCAGAGAGATTAATACAGGAAACTGGTTACACAAGTATTGGAAGAGCTGAGGAACCAAAAAGGGGAGCAAAAGCAACCAGAGGTCAGCAAAAACAGGAAGCCACTATGACCCTCAGGGCAGGGGGGACAACAGGAGGTGCTGTTACCAGAAACCAGGTGCCAAGGCTGTGGGGTAGGAGTTGGAACCGTGTTGGAGAATCAGCCATTCTGAAGAGATGCCTTAAAGCAGGACAAGAGAGGGAGAAATACCCTGGTTCCTCACTTTTTATTTTCTGCTATCTCCCACTATTCCTCCTATTAGCTGACCCAACAAGAGACTAACTGGCAAAGGAGACTGGGAAGCATCATATGCAGGAGGGCTGGAAAGAGATCTGAAAGCAACGAGGCCGTGACCACTCTAGGTTACGACCTCAGGAAACTGAACTACCTTAAGGTCTCAAGGGCTCAATGACTAACATCCCTTCCCCTACACCTCATTCAGAGTTTTCTGAGAAATAGATAATAGGACTCACGCAAAATGGAAGCCAAATATTACCTTCACTACCTCTGAAGAACAGTGGAGACTGTGGCATTAAGGTCTCTTAGCAAGGTGGGCTTGTAATACCTCATGCCTAAATTTACCAGGCTTACTGAGTCTCAGGAAGAGCTGGGCATCTGCAGTCCCACCCTCCTCTCGTGGTGGGAATAAACAGAATATCTGTGCTTTCTGTCAACAGGAAGATCCCCAAAGCGGAGAGCACTCAGATTCTCCCCCAAAGCTGCCCACAGAGAAATCGCCTCTTCCCCAGGGGGGCAGTGAGGGAAGTGATGGAAAGAGGAGAGGGCTGTTGCTCTAATGAAGGGCCCTCTGTGTGGAATCAGAGACCAGATGACCTGAAAGCTTAGTCTCCAGTTGGGAATGATGAGTCACCTCTATGAATCCCTGCAGAGTGGTCAGCCAGCCACTCCTGAAAAAGGTGAGTAATCGGGACTCAGAACCATGTGAAATAGCACATTCCATCTTTATACAGTTCAGATGGTTAAAACGTCCTTTATAGTAATCTGAGTTTTTCCTGTGGTTTCTATTTCCCCCTGGGGTGAGAGCTTAGGGGCTTCACATAACATCTCTGATCCATTTTTGGCAAGACAATGTTGAAGATGTACTTAAAGAGGGCAAGCAAGTATATCATCCTGAGACACAAGTTCTCTAGGCTAAACACTCCCAGTCCTTTCAATTTGCTCTTATGTGTCCTTAGTTTCCCGACCATTCAGCACCCTAGTGTCCTCTTTCTGGACAAACTGAGTTGGTCAATATCCTTTTTAAGGTATGGCACCTACAACCAACCATACCAAGAAATCACCTTGTCACCTCTGCCACCAAAGTGACCATCCTGAAGGCCCCCTCAGTATAGGGGCTTTAGCGTTACCATCGCTAGTTCTACCCCATGAGACGGGTACAACTGTCTTCCCATTTAGAGTTGGGGAAAACAGATTCAGTGAAGATATGACTTTCCTGGGGTCCCCCAGTTAACAAGTGACTCAGGACTGTCAGGTCAGAAAGCCTATGTTTGTTCCCCAAGGATCCACAGTTCCCAATGCTGAGAGTAACCCACTTGCAGACCCTATGGTTGAGAGAGCTCCCGTGACTCTGGATCCACAAGGAGTGAGAGGAAGATGAGGGAAGGGGAACAACAGGGGTCCTGGGTCCCAGCCCCTTCTCTGTCCCGACATGGATGCTGTGTTTGCAGCCCGTTGGTGACCCTGCCCTCTTCACTGGCGAACATGACCTTTCTTCTTCCAAAAACCCAACTGCTCAGAGCAGCAGTGTCTCCTGGGTCCTCACAACAGGAAACCTCAGGACACAGAGCCACACTGTTCTCCTATTTATTTCAATGTGTTTTATGCAAATAGCTCCAGTAGAAATGCTCATCTCTGTCTATAGCGGAAGAGCTCTCAGCTGTTGCCAGTACCTGAGACAGGAAATCACGTGTTAATAATTCATCAGAGGGTGTGTGTGTGTGTGTGTGGCTACCTGAGAACAAGTCTCATATTTCTCATTTATAGGCTTCTGATACCATCCGACAGAAATCCATTCTTAAGTGAAATATTGATAGGTTTACTCTGCAATCTTAAGCAGGCCTCCTAAATTGCTGTAATTAAGGCTAGTAAAGAGGGGTGGCAGCAGAGAGGGGAGACCAGAGATGCTGGGCCTGAGAACATGCACACATACATATAGCTGGTGATTAAACCCAGCTGATGGTTGAATTTTTAAAAAAAAAAAGAGTCATAAAAAGACATCTCAGGAGCTGGGGCTCCTGCTCCCAGCTCAGAGTCCCTGCCCCATCGAGAGAGTCCCTGAGAGCCATAGGCCCTTGCTCAGGTGTCCTGCCTATGGGACCCCTGCTGCCTGGGGGCTGGGGGTGTCCATGATGGGGTGATAGGAGGTGGTCAGATGAGGCTGCGAGAGAGTGGGCTCTGGAGACTCAAGGAGACATGGATGGGATAGAAAGACAAGAATTAGAAACACAGGAGCAGGGACTTCCCTGGCAGTCCAGTGGCTAAGACTCCACACTTCCAGTGCAGGGGGCCCAGGTTCGATCCCTGGTCAGGGAACTAGATCCCACGTGTTGCACCAGGCGCAGCCAAATAAATAAAATAAACACAGGAGCATGCCACAGGGGGTGAAGGATTTGTATTCTCTTCAAAATCGAGTTTAGGGCTCCTTGGATCATAGTCAGGAATGCCCCGGGAGACTGTGAGGTTGCTCATGGGGGGATTTCAGAGGGGCTTCCTTCCTGCTCCTCTTCTAGGACCTTTTTCTCCCTGTGTACACTTTCCTTCCTCTTTCTCTTCCTCCCTCTCTCCCACTTCCTTCCTTTCCTTCTTCCTCTCATCTTACCTTCTTCCTCTTTCCTGTCTTTCTTTCCTGACAGTATCAGAGGCCATGGTAAATATTTTTCAGAAAAGCTTTAATTAAAATATTAAACCCTCAGCTGCAGCCCCAGCGACTTTCCCAGAACTATACGTCTTCTCAGCAGCTAATTATTTAAAGTAAAATAGTGGCATTCAGTCTGTTTATGAGAGATTAACATATTAATGCGGCGGTAATTACGCTTTAGCCCAGACATTCTGTCCTGGAGTCGCAGCTTCAATGGGCTGTGTCCCCAGGGCCTCGCTTGCCACACCTGCACAGGTGTCTCATCTCCTGGATCCCTGAGCTAAAGTGGGAGGCCGGGCTCCCTCCTCCAGACACCGTTTCTGTCTGTCTGTGAATGCTGCATCATAATTAAGAAATGCGTGAATCAGAGAAGGAAGGAGATGGTGGGAGCAAAATGTGAGGATGAGGGCAAGTGGGAGCAGTGGAAACAGCCACGGGCATGGGAACGGGGACAGGGCGTAAGTGTCGGCAAAAGGTCCAGCAGCTGACACAGATGGACAGTTCAGAGAGGGAGGCTGTTTCCTTCCAGATTGTGGGGGGCGGTGGAGCGGGAGGGTGGGATGGGGCAGGGCAGGAAGAGGATTCTGACCTGGACTGGGGTCCTCTGGAGGGGCTATGAGTCTTGGGCACTTGCATTTACTCATTCATCTGTTTATTTATTCATTTATCAACAGTCTACATACATGAGCAATGCCGCAGACGTATCACGCATCAGGGGCGGAACTGCCAGTCTGCAATCCCCAGCCTCAGGGAACAGCCTAAGAGCGTATCACCTGCACGCATACTTGGCCCCTGGTTCATCTCCTGGAGACACAGAACCACGTGCTCTGCATTTTCTGGATGCAAAGATCATCAGAATAAAAGGCATGGGGGCCACAGAGAGGTGAACAGGAAAAGATGTCTCTTCTTCACCATACCACCACTCACCCTGACACAGAGAGGTGCCTGTGTGCCAGCAGGTCACACCTGGAAGGCCGTCCACTGGATTAGTCTAAATGTCTCCTTGTATAGCTGAGAGATGGAGCCCAGAGAGGGTGTGACACCACTCAAAAGTCACACAGCTAGTCTAACTGAAGTGGGACCAAAGCCAGGGCAAACCCCACAGATACCCCTCAAGAGGTGATGTCAGACTAGGGGGACTGTCCACAAGAATGCACCTACCAGGCCAGGTTCCACGTCTGCCCAGAAGCTGGCACCATGTGAGTGCTGGGATGGGGGCAGGTTGACTCTCTTAATGGTGTATGGAGCTTGGAAGCTTAGTGTGAGAGAGAAGAGATCAGCAGTACTAGATCCAAACCCCATCTCACATGCCTAGTTGCCAGGCAGGCTTGTGGAAGTTATTAGAGTTTTTGGAATCTTGTTTACCTCCTTTATCAAATGGGCACAATAAATCCTGTCATCCCCAGAAGGTATAGGGACCAAAATGGATGTAGAGCTCTGGTACAGTGCTGGGCAGGAGATCAATAAAAGGAATCACTATAGCATGAGCTTGGCCACCAGGGTAAGTCCAATTGTCTTCTGAACAGGTGCCACTTAAGCCAGGGCAGTGACACAGGAGTTTCAGGGGCAACAGGGCAATAGATTTTGATTTTGTTCTTGTTGTTTCATGAGTTTTTTTTTTTTTTTTAACATTTCACAGATAATCTGCTAATATAATTACCCCTGGGTAACTGGGAATTAACTCACATTTCCAAACACTATGAGGCACTGCGGGTGAAAAAGCAAAAGGAAAACATCATGTGTACTGCATTGTACAATATGCAAGAAACTACCTCCTACATCATGTCTCTGTGTGTGTGTGTACGCGTGCACGCTCAGTTGTGTCCAACTCTTCAAGACCCCATGGACAATAGCCTACTGGGCTCCTCTCTCCTTGTAATTTTCCAGGCAAGAATACTGGAGCAGATTGTCATTTCCTTCTCCAAGGAGATTTTCCCGACCCAGGGATTAAATCTGCATCTCTTACAAAGAATCTGGCAGGCGGATTTTTTACCAATGTGTCACCTGGAAAGCCCCAGAAGTGAAGGATCTGCCCTCTCTGAGGCTTGAACTCAGGACCTTCAGATTATAAGACTAATGTGCTGCCTACCGCACTAAGAGGGCAGATAGTCTGACTTTCACTTCATGTCTTTTTACCCTAGTCTTTTTGTCTCCATCTGGCTGAAAAACTGCAGATGCTGGATGGGGTCTATGAATTCCTAGTAGCTTCTTGTGTATCTGTTCATTTTCCAGAGAAAAGAGTTTGTAGTTTTCCTCAAGACTTTCTTCCTTCAGAGAACCCTCAGCCTGTGGTGGGAGATTCATTTTCCACCTTTAATCTGAGGTAGAGAAAGCTCCTCAAGGAGCCCCAGTCTGAGGGGAGACACAGGCCCTCCTCAGGGAGCCCCAGCCTGAGGGGAGACACAGCCCTGCCTCAGGGAGCCCCAGTCTGAGGGGAGACACAGCCCTGCCTCAGGGAGCCCCAGTCTGAGGGGAGACACAGCCCCACCTCAGGGAGCCCCAGTCTGAGGGGAGACACAGCCCCACCTCAGGGAGCCCCAATCTGAGGGGACACAGCCCTGCCCTCAGGGAGCCCCAGTCTGAGGGGAGACACAGCGTGGCCTCAAGGAGCCCACATCTGATATAGGAGATACAACTGATATTTCCAGGCACATCCCAGTCTGAGGAAAACAAAAAATATCAGAAATAATTCACACATGCCAAGCAATGTTGTACCAACTGAGCCCCGGGCATTGAAGAAAGACCCAGCCAAGGTAGGGTCCAAGCAGAAGACCCCAGCCCCGGCTGCCCCAGCCCCTCCTCTGCAGCCCTCTCTAACTAAGGCTCAGGCTACATACAGGCAGAGTGTGGTTTCAGACCCTTCAGCCAGCAATTAGTATTCTAAACATGAAATTAATTTCTCCTACAAATATGAGCACCTAGTAATTTGTTTCACTTTTATTTTATTGTCAGATAGGATTCATTTTCTACATGATTTTATGGTTGGATAGGATTCATTAGAAATTTTCCCCCAACTCCTTCTCTTAAAAAAAAATAATCCTCCTTCAGCTGTTCAGTCAGCGGTTGAGCTGGCCTTAGCTTTCCTTTGAGTCACCGGCTCCCACAGGACTGCATCGCCATAGCCCCAGGTTCTGCTCCGTGGTTTCACTTTAATTTCCAACTCTGAAGAGCCAGGTACTGAAATGGAGATAAATCTCTCTGGAAGCTCCAGCAATGGGACCTTTGATAGTGGAGCAGTGGGGAGAGTTAATGGCTCCGGGGCTCCTCTGTGTTATTTACTGATGCGGGGACCCTCACTAGCTCAGACTAACACTTCTGATCTATTTAGTACCCACGCTGGGTCACTTAACTTTGTTACCTGCTCTTATTTCTACCTCTGCCTGTGTCCTCCTTACCCACAAGGTCACTGAAAGCTGACCCTCCTGGGGTATGCTCGGCCTGTGCTGGGCAGGACCCCTAAATGCCAGCCTGTGAGCCCTTCCAACAAGACATCTTCAGCCTTGACCACAGACTCTGCTTTCCCTTGTGTCCTGCTCGCTGACCTCAGAAGTAGTCAGAGTTAGGCACCTTAGTAGTTCCTCTTTTGTTATACAAGCAGGGAGGACTCCTCTCTCCTTCAGACTAGGGCTCCCTGAGGCAGGACTGTGTCTCTCCTCAGACTGGGGCTCCCTGAGGCTGGGCTGCATCTCCCCTCTGACTGGGGCTCCTTGAGGGCAGGACTGTATCTCCCCTCAGACTGGGGCTCCCTGAGGCTGGGCTGTGTCTCCCCTCAGACTGGGGCTCCCTGAGGCGGGGCTGTGTCTCCCCTCAGACTGGGGATCCCTGAGGGCAGGGCTGTATCTCCCCTCAGACTGGGGCTCCCTGAGGCGGGGCTGTGTCTCCCCTCAGATTAGGGCTCCCTGAGGCTGGGCTGTGTCTCCCCTCAGACTGGGGTCCCTGAAGCAGGGCTCTGTCTCTTCCATTAGACAGGATCACATGGAGGCTGGCAGGGGCTAAGTATTAGGGTCAATTACTCCCACTCAGTCCAAGTCACCTTGTTACATTTTCTCACTAATCCCTGCTTCTCTTTACAGCACAGACCCTGACTGTAATTAATCATCTGCATAATTATCTGTTTAATGTCTCTCTTCTCCTCTAGACTGTAAGTTTCAGGGGGTCAAGGACAAATGTGGCTTGGTCTCTGCTCTATCTAGCACCCATGACACTGCTTGGTACATAAGAGGCCCCCAGTAAGTATGTTCCTCCTGAATGGCAGATGAAAGGACAAAGTGTTCTGTGTATTTATACACACCGTCATAGAGAGCATAGGAATCAGAACCCAGGCGTGTGTCGGGACTGTGGACATTTCCTAAGGGACACAGGACGTTCTCAGATGGCTCTCCTGACAGCTGTAAGATGAGCACTCAGGGCAGGATAACACAGGATCTGGGAAGAAAGACCACGTGGGTCGGCAGCCCACCTTTGCTCCTCACCATCTGGTGATCTCCAGCTAGGTTCTTAACCACTTCATCTATAGGTTAATTACAGCAGCCATCCCACAGACACGGATCTTACAATAAATGTAATGCACTGAGAATAGTGCCTGGCACATAGTAGACATTTGACTGTGTTAGCTGCTATGACTACTATTATTACCATTACTTTTGTGCAGATGGGAACTGAGGCTTCAAGAGATTAACTTGTCCAAGGTTCCAAGGCTGTGACTGAGCAGGGCCAGGATTTCCTTAAACCCTTAATAACCACCAGAATTCCACGCCCCTCTCTGATATTAATAGAACAATTGGGCACTGCTGATTAAGAAGCACAGGAAGGGGAGGAATCAAGCTACTTCTGATGCTGCAGCCTTGGAGAAACTGACCAATGAGGAACAGATCCAGCTTCTGATGGACAAGAGAAAGAGAGACAAGAGGAAACCATGAATCGGCCAAGTCCTGGCCTCCCAATCAGGCTGGGATGATGTCCCAAGATGACCCCAGGTCCCACCTGACCTGGCCCTTTCACCTCTCTGAATTCATCTCCTACCACAGTTTACCTTAATTATGCCAAACACACTCCAGCCTCAGGGTCTTTGCAGTTCCTGGGGCAGGAACGCATTTCCATCAAGGTGAGGTCCATGATGGATTATAAACACGGTGCATTTGTCAACAGTCTCTTCGATCTCAGTGCCTGGACAGTGAGCATTTCTGCCTGGTCCAGGGGTTGAAGAAGAGCCTGCATTAGTCTAGCTCCTCTAAGAAGCAGATGCCACAATTACGAGAGGGAAGACATGCCTGTGAAGGAAAATGGAAGGAAAGCTGGAGAAGGCTGGGAGAAGCATCAAGTTGCAGCACAGGTCTGATGCTGTAAAGGAGAGTGGGAAGGGAGGAAGTTTGGGTCGAAAACGCTTAGACTGTAGTGTGGGTGAAGAAAGTTTAGCAAATGGGATAAGGCCAGTAGGGGAGGGGAGGGCCTGAGCTGCTGTTTCCCCTCCCCTGTCTCACATGAAGGCCTCTGCCTTCACATCCCAGCCATGCTCGGTCACCAGCTGGGAAACGTGGCCTTAGTGCCAACACGGTGGGATTCAGAGCATGATGGCCAAATCCAATACACTCTCTGAAGAAGGAGTTCTGAGGGATACATTTTCATGGTGGCCATGAGCCAGACTCCTGCCTCTGAAATGCAAAACTTGGAAGCCTTTACAACCAACTCTTGGCCTGCCTCTAGTACCTTGTCAAGAAAGATGACCTGAAATTCGCCTCCATGAGGCACTACTGCGCTATCAAGGCTGGAGACGGTGTGGGCTCACTGAGTGATTAGCTTCCAGCTGTACGTCACCTTCCAAGGGTCTTGGTGGAGAAATCCAGGCTCACACAGCCAGGGGAATGGCCAGAGACTTCCTCCTCTGGAGATGACAACTCCTAGGTCTGGTTTTCCTGTCTCATGGGGGACACCTTTTCCAGCAGGTCTTCTGAGGCACAGTCCCAACCAGCTCACCAAGATGGGAAAGCTTCAGGGTGGCAACCAGCTGGGTACAGGCTGGGCACCAGGAATTCAGCAGGACTTGGTGCTAGGCAGCTTGGCTTCAACCAGTCCCTTCTCTCTCCACAGAGAGATTCTGACGCCTCTTCACTGGTCACTGTGAAGCTTCACAGAGAGAAGAGAAGACAGCTGCAAATAGCCAGCCTGGAGCCTGGCTCCCCACAGACCCTCCTGTGAAGTGGCCTTGCTCCCCGCTTCTCGCACTCCTCTAATCTCACACTCTTCGGCAGACACGCTGCCTCTGATGCCACCATAATTTGCTGGTTACATAACATGCGTCCTCACTGGGTGGCAAGTCTCACTCACTGGAGGGGCTCCAAATTAATCATCTATTATTCATGCCATCCGCAGTGTCTCTCCACTGACAGTGGCAGTAAGAAAGAAAAGCTATATGCGAAGGAAAAGAGAGGGAAGGGAAAGGTATCCTTGGGAGCAAGTGGGTACAGGAGAACTGGTCTCTGAAAGTTTAGAATAGAAAACAGCCTCAGTGGAGCTGTCTCTATGGGGGTTGTTTTCTTTGCTTCCTGGAAGTCAAGGTCATCAGTAGGAAGGACAGGCAGGGAAGCAGCTCCAGGGTTTCATAGTAACATTCAGGGCCTCCATTCCCCCAAATAGAGCCACTTCTAAAACACTGAGGTGGAGCTGGAGGGAAGGAGATGTAAAGAATGGGAGAGACACATTTCCACCTCAGGGAACCCCAGTCTGAGGGAGACACAGCCCTGCCCCCAGCGAGCCCCTTAAAATGAGACATGGCCCTCAGACATGGCCTCAGGGAGCTCAGACTTATGAGAAGATAGAACCTCTGTGCTCAGGGAGCTTCTAAATAAAGAAAAAACAAAGCAAAACCAGACCCTTCTCCCCCAGACTGAAAACAGACATTTTTTTCGTGTGTGCAACAGGAGATTTCTAGTTATCTTAGTCAGAAACTAGAAGACAAGGGTGAAAAGGCATAACAGACACCCGGACTGCTCTTCCTAACGTTTCAGTGGAGGGAATGATCTAAGGGCTCATGTGTAAATTTTACACTTTCACAGTGTGTAAAATCTGCTATAGTTTCCAGCTGAATGTGCTCTGGAAGAGACACATTCACTTAGCTCTGACCCCTCCCCAGAGTAAAAAATGTGAATAATGTAGTAAAGAAAATAGAGACAATGATTAGCTCTAAGAAAATTAAGAATAGTTTGGGAAGGAAACTGTTATCATGCATGGCTCTTTCTAAGCAGTATTTATTTAATCACAAATATTAATACAAACATTGAATACTTATTTTTAGCCACAAGTTGTCATAAAAACACTATTGAAAGACTGGTGGGGAGAGTAATTATGCTGGGGGTGTGATAGGAGGAGTAATATCAGAGTGTAAAGTGCTCAAAGTCTTTATCAGGAAGTCAATGGATAATGTCTTGAAGGAAAATATCAAGAAAGAGCCAATAATAAAGAAGTAAAGACCAGAGGAAATAACTAAAGAGTTGAAATGTTCTGCCTGAGGAGAGGGGTTCTGGATGGGTAGCTTATAACTGGTCACTGTGCCCTTACATTATAACCTATTTGACATACATAAAACTTGGATAAAAATAAACATTCATATTTTGTAATGGCAGCAGAATGCTGTCAGACCTTTGCTATCTGCAGGACAACGGGCAGTACGTGGTTAAGCTGATTGGTGGATAAAGTCATCAAATAGCATCAGAGGAAGGAGACCAGCGGGGCTGTCTCTACAGATGCCACCGTCTGGCTTAGGGACACTCAGAACCCTAATGCCCATCCTGTTGGAGCTCACACTGGGCTGGAGGGGACAGGGAAACCACCAGAGAAACTGACTCTAGACTAAAAATACCAGTCACAGCCATTCGCACAGTGAACAATCCAGAAGCTGGAATCTGAACGCCTGCCTTTTCAGGACTTTAATATCATCAAGAATAAAATTACTTTTCTTTTGTCTAGCCCTTTACAGTCCCAGGTAGACCTAGTGGTAAAGAACTTACCTGCCAATGCAGGAGACATAACAGACTTGGATTCAGTCCCTGGATTGGGAAGACCCTCTGGAGGAGGAAATGGAAACCTGCTCCAGTATTCTTGTCTGGAGAATCCCAGGGACAGAGGAGCCAGTCAGGCTACATTCCTTAGAGTTGCAAAGAGTCGGACAAAGTGAAGCGACTTAGGATGCACTTACAGTTTACAAAGCCCTTTCACATGGATTATGTGAAATGTCAGCACTGGGCCCTATCTGTCCAGTAATACTCTTCTCCTTTTATGACCAAAACCCAGGGCTTGGAGAGGAAAGCAGTTTACTTAACATTACATGCAAGTAAGGCATGAAGATGGGCACATCCGTGATCCTCCTCCTGGGTGGTACTTTGGGATCAATCTGGGCAACTTAATACTCACACCCAGCTGAATGGGAGGTTTTGTCAAAGTTAAAGTCTCCCTTGTTGATTCTGATGCCCCACTCCAGGCCACCTCTGGTCCCCTTTAACTAACCTCCTGTCCCACTCCTCAATACACAGCCTTCTGTGGACTTCAGGGAAGGCTAGGTCTTCACAAAAACAGCACCACTAAAATTTCAGTGGCTTAATATGCATATGTGTGTGGTCAGTGGTCTCCAACTCTTTGCGACCCCATGGACTGTAGCCCACCAGGCTCTTCTATCCTTGGGATTCTCCCAGCAAGAATACTGGATTGAGTTGCCCTTTCCTCCTCTAGGGGATCTTCCTGACCCAGGGATCAAACCAGAGTTTCCTCCAGCTCCTGCATTGTCAGGTGAATTCTTTACCACTGAGCCACCTGGGAAGTGGCTTAATATGACAAAGATTTATTCATCACTCACTAAGTCCACTCTGGGTCCAGGTAACCTTCCAAGTAGCTCTTCCCCATCTCAGTGTTCTCAGCTCCTTTGACCTGGTGGCTCCTCAATCTTGACATAGGCTTCCATAGTTGCCATGGCAGGAAAAGAAAAAGTGCTGAAGACACTTGTACCATCCATTAATGCTTTAGCATATTAGAAATATGCATCAGTTCTACCTGCAATTGATTGGCCAGATCCCATCTTGTGACCTTCACATAACAGCAAGTATAGGGGTGAGGGGTAAAATCTTCACCTATATTCTACAGGGAAGAAAACTCAATGTGGATAAGCACCAGTGATATCTACCGCAGCCTTCATGACACCCTGGAAGTGCTCCCCACTCTGCATGGCCCCACAAACCCCCATTCTCCCTTCCCTTACCCCTCTTTAAGGTCTGGCTGGAGTCCCATCTCCTCCTTGAGCACTCCTTGGCCACTGCTTTCTACACTGTTCTCCTCAGTTTGACCAATATAAATTCTCATTATCTGTGGGATGCATTTGGCACTTATAGCTCATTAAGCATTTTCAGAGTCTTTACATATCCTCTGTTTCAAATGATTTTATCTTCTGGACTTTGGGCAAAGTATTGAGAGGAATTGCTGGTCTGGCCAACAGAGAAGAGTTTACCAGAAAAGTGGGAGGCATGGGAGCCTGTGGAGTGGCCCCCATGACTTCTGAGCCTTTGAGCCTTGCAGGGAAGACAGTCAAAGGTACTAGGGAACCCTGGGCTTGGAAAGACTGTCTTCAAAAGCCCATCAACTTGAGAAGCTTAGACTGAAAAGTGAACACCAATTAAGAGTTGGGCGTCTTGGCAGGGGAAAGCCTTCCTTAGAACTGATGATTATCTTAATGAGGGGATAAGAAGCATTGAAAAGGCCACAGGCTTCATGGGAAGCCCACTACTGAGCCCAGGACTTAAATGAGCATGCACAAAAGATGGGGGGAAAAGGCCAGCTCCCCGCCCCTGCACTCCCACTGCACCCCAAGCAGACAGGCCCCTGGGATTCCCACATGCTGGGGTCACTGCCTGCTGACATAGCTAGTTATTTATTTATCTTTAACAAACGTAACACTTACTATGTACCAGGCACTATTATGTGCATTTTATGAATACTAACTCATTTCATCAACACTGTATGGGTTATTTTTCCCCTCATCCCCTGAAGATGCCAAGGTTAAATAACTTGCCCAAGGTCATCACTAATGTGGGCCAGAACCTCTGGCTCCTTCGCAACAAGAACATATATTTATCTGCTCAGCAACAGACAATAGCAAGCACACAAGAGATATTTAAGTGCTTTCTAAATGAATGAATGCGATCTTGTTTCCCTCTGAGGCCGGACAGCCAGGGTCCAATTCCCAGTTCCATTGTTTACTGTGTGAACCTGGGCAAGATATTCACCTCTCTCTACCTCTGTTTACCCACCTATAAAGTAGGGCTAATAATAGGCTTTATAGGGTTGTTGTGAGGATTAAATAATTTTTAAAATTAATAAATGTAAAGAATAACAATCCCTGGCACAAGGAAACACTCAATAAAATGTAATTGTTATTTTACATGCTATATCTTATCTCATCAAACCACTAGCTTCTGTAAATATTAACCATTTCTTTTCATTCTTGTCACTATCTAGAGTGTGTTAGGTGGACATTTCTAAATATCCTAGAATAGAGAATTGTCTTAGTTGTCTATTACTACATAGCAAAGTTCAGCAACTTAAAATGATGCGCATTCATTTTTCCAACCATTTCTGTGGCTTAGAATTCTAGGCATTACTTAACTGGGTCTTCTATTGTATGATCTCTCACAAGTCTACAACCTAGATGTCAGCCAAGGCTGTGGTCTCATCTGAAGGTTCAAATGAGGAAGGATCTGCTTGCCAAATTCAGTCTATGTTTATTGGCAAGATTCAGTTCTTCCATGGCTGTTAGATGGAGGGCCTCAGTCCCTTGCTGGCCATTGGTGGGTGGTGGCCCTCAGCTGCTTGCCTTGAGGGCCTCTCCAACTCACTTTATCACAGCAAGTTTATGAGAAGAGGAGCCAGGAAGAGAGAGAGTTGGTAAAATGGAAATCAGTCTTTTGCAACTTAACCACAGAAGCAACATGGATCTTTCTTGCCATATCCTGTTGGTTATAAGCAATGACTAGGTCCAGCCCACACTCAAAGGGAGGTTTGGGGGTCCATGTCAGAGGCTTCTAACTCCAGGCTCAAAAGTACTTACTGACTGAACCCGAGTCAGCTCTGCTTCAGATGAAGGTAGGGAACATGGAGAGGCTGATGTGGGTCGTGTAGATTCTAACTAGCTCTGCCTCTAGGGAAAGCTTCCTTGAACCCTTTTGGGACCTTGGTGTCCACCCCTATAGAATGAGCAGGAGATGCCTCAAGTGCCCTCCATCTAAATTCTAGATCTTTGAATTTAACAGATCTTGATTCAACCAAACTGAGAAAGTTAAGAGTTCTCTGCATTCTTGGAAAGTTGCCAAGATCATGTGCATCCCTCCCAGCCCCCCAGGTGAGGGTGGATCACTGCCCCCCTTCCACCACCCATGCTGCGCCATCCCACACACAGCCTTGGTAGATGGAAGGAAGTGGGCGAGCAGAGTCCTCAGCAAAGAAAAAGTCCCAAGTGTTGCATTTGCTTCACCCACCTCCTTGCCCTGAATTGCTCTGGAGGCTAAATCATTGCCTGGCCCAATTGGCCAGGCAGGCCAGCATCAAACCCTCAGTGAGATTAAAGGCCCTATTGAGGTGTATAAATCAGAGCAGCACACCCTACTGAGAGCATGTGATTAGAATAAATGTGTGTCCCTGGGGCTGAACACAACTCTGCTGCATGCTGGGCATCTGCGTCCTCCTTGGGATCCTTCCTATATATTGTCCCACTGCTCCTGTCCTTCCTCAACAGCTCAGCAGCAGCCCACCCAGCAGACAGTCCTTTTTGAACAACACCCTCCTTTCCCTGTAGAGAGAGTGCCACATGAGTACAAGGAGCCCGAGAAATACTGTGGGGGATGGGGAGTCTGGAGAACCTAGTGTGGGTCCTGGCTGTGCCCCTCACCTGCAGTGTGGCCCTGAGGGGGTCCCTTTCTTTGCTGAGCATCAGTTTCTTCATTCCATCAATCAATAGATTGGACTAGATGACTCCCCAGATCTCTTCGAGCTCTCAAATCCTACAGTTCTGATATTTGTCTAAAGTGATCAGGGAAAACAGGATGTCCCTAGATGAGAGAGGATGAGTTTGGCTCTAATTAGCTGAATTGCGACCCCCCCCCCCATAAAAAGTGGCTTCTGCATGTTATCTCAATTAGAAGGAGAGAGAGAGGAGATTTCAGGGTTGGCGCAGTGGTTCAGCAATGTCACTTTCTCATCTTCCTCTGTTGTCAACACCAATGAGAGATGCCCACACCCCCCTGGGGGGTGGTGCTGAGATGGCCACATCTTTCAGCATCACATTTTTCTGTGATGGTGTCAGACTCAGGAGGGAGACAGAGTGGTGGGCCCTTCTGGGTGCAATATGTTACTAGGAGAAGGCCTTTCCCAAAGACTAGTGTCTGATCATTACTTCTCATGTCTCACCCCACCCCCAAAATATACACTAAAGAACCTCAGAATGTGACCTGATTTGGAAATAAGGTCAGTGTTAATGACCTTATTGAGTTAATATGAGGTCATACCAAAGCAGGATGTGCTTCTAATCCAATATGACTAGTATCCTAATAAGAAGAGGAGAAAGAGAAGACATGGCCATGTGAAAACAGATACAGAAAGAATACCATGTGATGAGGGAGGCAAAGACTGGGGTGATGCAGGGATGAGCTAAGAAGTGCCCGGGGCTGCCAGTGATATCGGAAGTTGAGAGAAGGGCGAGGAACGGATTCTCCCCAGCAGCCTTCAAGATAGCATGGCCTTGCCAACACCTTGGTTTTAACCTTCTGGCCCCCAAAACTGTGACAGAATATATGTCCATCATTGTAAATTACCCAGCTTGTGGCTGTCTGTTGTGGGAGCCCTAGGAAACGAACACATGCCTCATTGGCTGGAACCTGAGTCACATCCCCTCAGCTGCGGGCAAATCAGCGATGGTGAAGTGAGCTTGACTGTGCCATGGTCAACCATGGCTCATCAAGGGGACTGAGTGCCTTGCCTCCAGGACAAACCCAAGTTCTTAGAGACTAAAGAAGAGGGGATGGTATGATATCATCAAGTCTAACACACGCATTTGGAATATGAGAAGAGTGAGGCCCCCAGCTTCCTCCACCTCCCGATGGCAGCCTGCCCCCTGTAGGTGTGTGATGGCTCTCACCACTCTTCGTCTTTGCCATGTGACTGTTTCATACCGATTCCAGAAGATCACTAAGCAAAAGTTGACAGGAGGCACAGTCAGAGGCGGATATGGTCAGAGCCTTCCGGTATCCCAGCTCACACAGGAGATTATAAGAAGGGACGTCCAAGGGCTGAGGGACGTCCTTGGTGGTCCAGAGGCTAAGACTCCACACTCTCAAAGCAGAGGGCCCAGATTCTGTCCCTGGGTCAGGGCAGTAGATCCCACATGCAGCAACTAAGAGTTCACATGTGCATGCGTGCTAAGTCACCTCAGTCGTGTCCAACTGTTCGTGACCCTATGGACTGTAGCACACCAGGCTCCTCTGTCCATGGGATTCTCCAAGCAAGAACACCAGGGTGAGTTGCCATGCCCTCCTCCAGGGGATCTTCCCGACCCAGGGATCAAACCTGTGTCTCCAATGTCTCCTGAGTGGCCAGGGGGGTTCTTTATCACTAGTGCCACCTGAAAAGCCCAAGAGTTCACATGCTACGACTAAAATAAATCCCCATACCGCAACAGAGACCGAAGATCCTGCAGGCCACAGCTAAGACCCTGCAAAGCCAAATTAATAAAGGTTTTTTTTTTTTTAATAAAATAAAAGATAAAAGAAGAACTGAGAGGCCTGGGTGTGACTCAACCTGGATGAGAGATGGATTTGGAAGACACAGCTTGACCTGCAGCTTCCTAGAAGCTGGATTCTCAATAAATGCTGAGGTTACACAAAGGACTGAAAATGGGGAGGAACAGAAAAAGAACATGAGACTTTAGGACGAAAACATGCTTGGTCTGCCCGCCTAGGGGCCTGGCCTCAGTGGAAGGCCTCCTCATAAAGAGCCGGATAAACAGAAACATATCAAGGAAAAACAATTCTACTGCAGCCACGACAATTACAGCATCTCACGAGCATCTCATGCCCACATTAACTGATCTTTCCCCTACAGGCTCCTCATTTTGCTCTTCAATTCTGTCTCAACAGGAAGTATTTCCACTTGCCCAGCTGTCCAACCCACAGTCATGGGTGTCACCCTTAACCCCTGCCCTCCCCTCCTTCACTAGTCATGCACCAACTCCTGTCAACTTCTGTGCTAAATACTCCTGAAACCCTGCATGTCTCCTGGCACTTGCCTCCCCCATCCTTGCTTGCTGAGATTACTATGACGGTCTCCTTACTAATCTGCCTGCCTCCAGTCTTCCCTCTCCATTCCTTCCGTCCACATTCCCTCCAGTCGGAACAGTCTTCCAGAAACCCAGATCCAATCACATCACAGCTCAAAACAATTGCGATCCCTTGCACACCATGGCTTTTGTATTGATGTCCAATCTTCCTGACTTTCTTTCAAGGCCCTTCATGACCTTATTCCTATTTCTTCCGAAAGCTTCTCTCATGTTTCCCCTGACCCCCAGCCCCTCATCTCCATGTTTCACAAAGCCACTCTCCTTACTTCCTGCAGCTAACACGCTATCTTAAGCCCCCCAGACCTTTGAGCCTGCAACTGAGTCTCCCATGTCACCTGATCTTTCTCTTCTTCTCTGATTAACATCTGTACATATTTCAGGCTTAGACACCACTTCTTGTGGGAAAATCTCCTAGAACCCCCCACCCCAGTCTGGTTTGAGCTGAGCCCCCTTGCCCTTCCCTGTTCTGCTCTGTGTTGCATGGTGACTGACTCCCATAGGCCTCCCCTGTCACCTGGTTCCTCAGACAGGGAAGTGAAGGGCAAGAGAAAGGCACAGGACAGACATTTCATTCCTCCATCTCTGCCTAAGGGACCGGCGCAGCAGTGCCCCCTGCAGGACTCTGGCTCTCACTGTGACACACTCAATATGGATCCACGTTCAACTTGGGACCCTAATGGGGTCTCATCACATTGCCCCCACCCTTTACCCCTGTAGTGGAATAGTAGCTGCTTCCTGCCGTTGCTACTTTGCAGGTCAGTTGATCCCTTCTATCACCTTTTAGCCAATTTTCTCTATTAAATTACTTCAGTTATAAATATCTAAGTGACTTTGGTTTTCCTGGTTCCACCCAACTCGCGTAGACCTTCCCCATAGAACAGCTCACTGCACTTCCCTAACTGTCCCCATTCATCCTGAACTCTAAGGGCCAGTTTGCATGTATATTCTCCCCTAATGCGAGTGTTTCATGAACACAGGGACCACCTCTGCTTACTGGCCATTGTATCCCTAAAACAATGCTCGGATACAGTGACTATCTAATTAACACGTGAGTGAGCGAATGAATGAACCAGTAAATTTCATGCTGAGTTTCTTGTCCATCCGTCCAACTGCCTGTCAAGCTCATTTTCTCTTTCTCCGTCTTGCAAACCTCCTTTCTTCAAGAAAATAATCCCTCCTGCTTGGTCCTTACCCTGCAGGCTTCCTCTCTGCTTTACTTTAGTAAGTCAGTAGAAGTAATACCGAGTAAATAGTCCAAAGATCCAGGCTCATCCAGACTGCCCACTTCCCCGGCATATCTCCCGGAGGGGGCTCAGCCAAGGCTGTTGGCCAGAGGGAACAAAAAGTTACGAGGTATGGAGAACTGCACAAAGCCAGGTGATGGAATCCTAGCTGGGGCTAGAATCATGGCTCCTGTGGGAAGCTGCCTTGTGGTACCATGGAGGGTGGATCTGGAGGGAGCCTGGTGAACAGAAAGGTCCTTGAGTGGTCTTTCCTTCCCAGGGATCTGAGCCCCGGGAGGCTGCCCTGCAGCCCAGCTTCGCTGGAGTCAGGTGGGGATGCAGAGACAGGAAGATTCCTGTCTGCCTGGCTGCCTGGCTTTGTTCCCAGATGTGGGCTGAGTGGAAAGGCCATGCATGGTTTGGCAGCCTAGCGCGGGAGGGGGTGGAGTGCCAGGTAGAGGGAGGGAAGCACAGCCACTGACCCAGGACAACAGCTGTGGTCTGAGCTGCTGTTTTCCCTCCCTCATTCCTAAGCCCACGCATCACGTTTCAATCAGCTCTGAGGATCTTTGCGGCAGCAGGAGCCAGACAGGCTGCAGAGACACAGAGCATCCAGCCACGCCTTCCTGGCCTGGACACTGATTGGAGGGTGACAAGCAGCAGCAGCTTTCTCATCATAAGCAGTAGAATGTGTTTCCAGAGCCCAGCCAAGAGTCTGCAGGCAGGAGGGACGGCAGTGAGACACTTAGTCAAAGGCTCAGGATCAGGGGTCTTGGGGGGCTGATTTGTCCATCTCTCTGCCTCCAAGATGAAGTGACTGAGCACACACGCATTGCCTCTAAGAAGACCTTCAAAGATTCCAGCCTAGACAGGCTCTGTTGATCCTACCAAGGTAATGAGATGCCCCAAACGGTAAAGCACAGGTCACATGTGTCTCAGGCAGAAGGAGAGGATTCAGTGGAAGGGGAATCTAGACAGATCCTTCTCCCCATGCCAGCTAGAAGTCATCTTGGAAACTGGGTCCCCCATGGGGTGGGGAGGAATGGGTAAGGCAGAGGGAGTCCTGAACAGTGGGGTCAGGGGTGGGGTGGAGTGAGGGGACCCTAAGGTCAGTGCTGCTGGGGAGGTGAGAATCATAAGCACCTGCCACTTACTGAGTGGGTCCCGGGCTCCAGGAGCGGCGCTAGGCACTTTTAGTCATCACGCATTTTATCTTTAAAATAGCTCTCTGAGATTGTTACTATTGTCGTCATTTTGTGAAGGAGGGAAACCAAAGATCAGAGAAGTGAAGAGACTCTAAAGGGTCACACAGCTAGGTGTGAGCAGCCCAGCCAGGCTCGGAAACGGGGTCTGTTTCCCTCCTTTGCAGTGACATCTGTGCCCTGATCCACCAGGGTGCTGCCCAGGGCCAGACACGGGCCACAGCTCCCTGAGAGCTAGCAGAGGGGCGGCTCTAGAGTCAATGAAACAGGACTTTCCCGGTGGTCTAGTGGTTAAGACTTGGCCTTCCAACACTAGGAGGAAGGGGATTCATATCCCTAGTTGGGAAGCTAAGATCCTTCATGCCTCTGGGCCAAAACAATACAAAATATAAAGCAGAAGTAATATTGTAAAAAATTCAATAAAGACTTTTTAAATGGTTTACATTAAAAAAAATTTTTTTTAATAAAAAAAGAAGTCAATGATGCTGGGTGGAGGAATCCCAAGGATGTGGTTCCACCTGTTGGAGGCCTTCACTTAGGGTACCTGGTGGCCCAATAGTCTCACCTGAGGTTTCTAACGTCTTTCTTGGTTATTAAGGCGGACTGAGGTCCAGCTTCACCTTCATCCCTGCATCCTCACAGTAACTCAGTGCTTGGCCAGCTCCCCAAACATCTTCTCCATCAAGCCCTGCTCTCCCTGGGCTCAAGCACTCGTTGCCCCTCACCAGGCCCAGCCGGGCAGCCTCCTGCCTCTGACCCATCTTCCATGGCAGCTGTCACCACAAATTTTCTCAAAAACAAGTACAAACTCTTACTCGTAGCACGTGAGATCTAGCTCCCTGACCAGGGATTGAACCCTGGCTCCCCTACATTGGGAATGCAGAGTCTTAGCCACTGGACCATCAGGGAAGTCCCCTGGTCATAGCGCTTCCTGAAGTAACTCTGCCAGCACCCTTTTGCCTTTGGGATAAAACCTGAGTTCCATCGTCCTCCATTCCAGCCTTGATCTCCTCTCCCCAAGCCACCATCTCCAAATCCTCCACGCTTCCTGGAGCTGGGGGCCTGGCTGTTCTCCTGAACGTGCCTTGCATTTCCACATTTCCTGCCTTTGCTCCTGTTCCCTCTGCTTGGGTTGGCTTCCCTGGCCTTGGTTTTTTCCCCTCGGCAAAATGTCACCTTTCCGGACCAACTGAAATGTCAGATGCTCTGTGAAGCTTCCCCCAGCATCTTCTCCTCTGTGCTAACTGCTCCCCTGCAGACTCTTGAGTCTGAGATGAAGAAGATGATGATAAGCACATTACTAACAGCTAACACTGTGAAACATTCACTGTGTGCCGGGCGCTGTTCAATGCTCTTCTCATGTATTAACGCCTTTAATCCTCAGAAGGACTCAAGGTGGCGGGTCCTATATCATCCCCATTTTGTAGATGGAGAAGGAAGGCCCAGAGAGGTTAAATCATCTGCCCAAGGTCGCACAGCTGGGGAGTGGAGAGGAGCATCCAAGCTCCTCTCCAAGCATCCAAGCATCCAGCAGCCAAGCACAGCAGTGTGATCCAGAGCCTGTACTCTTTAGCACTCCACAAATTCCCCTCCAGAACACTCATGAAGGGAGTATCTGACAGCACTTCTCGAGGAGCAATGCTCATAGAGATCATCACTCACTTGTCTCCCCCGAAGGCCTGAGAGCTCCCTGAGGGCAGTGCTTGTCTCCCAGGTCTCTGTATGTTTTGTGTCTAGCCCCACACAAAGGACAAGAATAAATGAGGCATTCGTTGGCAAAACAAATGAATGATGTGTCAATCATTATACCACTCTACCTGAGTCACCACAGGAGGGAGAAAAAGCCCCCCAGAGGATGCCCCATTTGTGAGATGACCCGCTTCCCTGCTGTCTCCCAGGCATGTGAGAAATAAGGCCAGGGACAGTGTCCTCTGTCAGGGCCCTTCATGAGGCCCTGTCCACGGGGTAAGGGCGGGGCTCACACATCCCTTCACTGCCCCTTCCACTAGGGCTCTGGTTAGGGGCAAGAACCACCTTCCCCTACCTCAAATACCTAGATTCCTGGTAACACCCCATGGCTCTACTCTACATGGGCTCTCCAGGTCCCAGAGGCATACCCATCTGCCTGTTCTCTGACTCACCAGCCTGGCTGTAGAGCAGGAAGCAGAGCTGGACTTACAGAAGTTGGGGAATGGGTGATAGGTTCTAGAAGCCACTCAAATTCATCATGTCCCACCCTGAGTCTCCATCTGGTCTCCTGTGAGCTCCCTTCTGCTTACCCGGATGACGAGCCTAGACAACCCACCAATACCTCCCTGCCCCTCATCCCCACACCCTATCTGTCCCCTCTGTCCTGTGATCCCATTTCCTAAACATCCCTGAACCTGCCCTCTTTCCCTCCCCAGGATCCCAGGGCACATCATGGCTGGTCTGGAATAGGAAGGCCCCCAGGGTGCCCCCACTGCCCCTCCCTTCTAGTTCTTCCTCTGCCACCACAGAGCACCTTGCGATTTATGGATGGGATCATGCCTCTTTCCTGTTCAACAGCCTTCCACGGCTCCGCACTCTCCAGAGGATGACACTCAAGCCTGTGACCATCCTCCCCGCCTCTCCTGTCTCCTCCTACTTCCCCTGCCTCTGCGCATGCACGGCTGCCACACCACATAGGCCTGGCCACTCCAGTCCTTCTGCCAGAGCCCCCGTCTCCACCCTCCCCCTTCTCCTCCTGGCCCTCAGCTCCTGCCTGTGGAAGACATGCCTTAGTGAGCAGCTCCACCAGGAAGCCCTCCATGAATTTCTCCCTCTCCCTTCCCCTTCCTTTGAAATCTGGCCTCCCGCTCCCGTGGGCTCTCACATACCCCTTATGTATCCATTTCTCCTGGGACTCGCCAGAGTTTACTGACATCATCCCGTCGCGCATGTGGTCCCAGTGAACTGTTGGACAAGATCCATCTTATCAGTGTTCCAGTTCCTGTCCCTAGTTGGGCACCCAGGATGGAACTTGGCAGGCACTTGGTGAATGTGTCTTAAACAGAACTGAAAACAGCCCTGAATCATCCATCTGTAAATAGGTGAGCCCTCAGGGCTGCAGGGGGAACAAAAGGAGATATTGCGTGTGAAGTTCTAAGTATGCGTTCTGCCATCACTCACCATCATCATGATCCGTGCTATTATGACTCATGGAGCGCACTTGAAAAAGCACTAGACTAGGCATTAGGAGATGCAGAGTCTAGTCCCAGACCCCACATTAACTATCAGGGTGACCCTGGGCAAGTCAATTATCCTTTCTGAATTAGTCCTCAGTAACTGTTATTTTCCTTCCTTGCTTCGCTTCCATTATTGAATGGCTCCCTATATTATCCCCACCTCTCCCTTTCTTCAGCACAGATAATTAAGAATTTGTAGCATATCTTGACGTATGAACACTGCATTGATGAATACCCATAATACATAAGCAATCGCTATGATGCCCATCACAGATGTGCTCTGACACCCATCACAGAGGAAGCCTCTTCCCGTCTCCTCACCCATACCCCTACATGTTTTTACATCAAAAAATAGAAAAAAAATTAAGCAAGAAGACAATCCTTTAAATACATTACACATTAAAACAACCAAGTTATGTATTTCTTCTTTTCTCATTTCTTTGTGGGCTGGGCAAACGTGATTGTGAATGCATAGGTGCCAGCCTGGACCACTATGTGGGAATCAAGCCCAGTGACGTGCCTCTATAGAGTTCAATCACCAGCAGCATCTCGCCCACCCAGCCCCAGCCCCACCCAAGGGGGAAATGACAACTTCTGCCAGCAGAGAGAGGACAGAGTCTTATCAAAAGCAGCCCTGCAGATCTGTATCAAAGCAACATGCTCGTTCAGAAAATCACTAATATTGTGCCAGGCTATGGAGAAAAATGGTTTCTAATTATTTCCATTAGTTCTGGAGAAAGGAGAAGGGCTCCTCCTCACAGGAGCCTCTTTGAGATTTGAAGCCATTTCCTCCTAGTGGGGGCAGGGAAGAGGCAGGGAGCTACATTACCCAGAATTCCTGTGGCTGAACCAGGGCTGGCCCCTGGCTTCCACTGGCTGGCAGAAGCCCAAGCTAATAGGCCAATCAGAGCACGAGACGAAGGATGGCATTCCCATCTGTCCCACCACGAAACTCAGGGCGGGAGTGAGGAAGGGAAGATGAAAGTGTCGATTTTTCTAAGACTATTATTAGAAAAGAAGATTTGGACAAAAACAGTCTGCTGGCAACTAAGCCCTTAAACCATGTCAAGATCAAGACAGTGCAGAGCCCAGACTGACAAAGCTACACTTCCCACCACTCTGTGCTCAGAGAATCCTGTTCTGATGAGGAAGACACAGCTCCTGCTCCCAGACAGCTCCCAGTCTGATGGGGGAGACACAGCCCCTGCCCCAGGGAGCTCCAAGTCTGATGGGGGAGACACAGCCCCAACCCCAGGGAGTTCCCAGTCTGATGGGGGAGACACAGCCCCAAACCCAGGGGGCTCCCAGTCTGATGGGGGAGACACAGCCCCTGCCCCCAGGGTGCTCCCAGTCTGATGGGGGAGACACAGGCTCAACCCCAGGGAGCTCCCAGTCTGACAGGGGAGACAGGGCTCCAAAGTTATGACAGGGTTCAGAGTCCAGTCATACTCTCAGCTTCTGCCCAGCCTTATTCACTCCCTGCCAAGGTGTTCTCTGCAGCCTGCCAGAGCCGGCCATGCCGCTATGATGGACCCAAGTGGCTTGGCACTTGTCCTTGTCTTCGCTCCACTGGGCCTAAGGTTGGGCTGGCTCTGGAGATGAATGGATATCTCTCACACCACTGGGAGAAGAGCTGTGGGGAAGCAGAACCAAAGATAACAGAACTTTGCAGCCAGAGCAGGTGGTCCACCAGGGGCAAACATCAGCAGAACTCTTCTTGGGCAGAATTCTGTATTCCTTCCACCACCCCTCCTGGATACTGTTCTCAATTTATCCCCTTCTTTCAAAAGCCAGCCTAGCCCACCTCATTCAAGAAGCAGTCAGGGTGACCATCGCACCTCTGTCTCTAGCATTCTGTTTAGGGTAGTCAGCTGCACAGGGCTGCCACTGACATGGCCTTTACTGATGTGACATTTCTGGGGAACTTTCTGGTCTCTTTGGCCCTTTCAGATGTCCCTGGACTCCCCCAGATTAAAGCTTGATTTTCAGGTTCTCTTCCATCTGGCCCAGTGCTTTCCAAATCCAAGATCTCTCTACGACCATCATTGCCTGGGGGCTCCACAAGGGGGAGCCATCACCTCCAGGGGACTTGGAACAGAAGACCTATAATTGAATCCCATCTTTGCCACTTGAAAGCTGTGTTACTTTGGCTAAGATGCCTCACCTCTCTGAGCCTTGGGTTTCTCAAAAAATGGGGAGAAAATGAGTATTGCCCCAGACTCACATGGCGGTGGAATTGCCAATAACAAATGGTTAGGTGCCGTGCAGCGCTAGTTACCGTTATTATTTCGCTAATGTCCCTGGGTGCAGCCAACGTCCAGAAAACTCATTCTTAACATATGAAAGGGCTTCCCTGGTAGCTCAAAATGTTGCACTTTACCTGGTAGCTCAGCTGGTAAAGAATCTGCCTGCAATTCAGGAGACCCTGAGTTCGATTCCTGGGTTGGGAAGATCCCCTGGAGAAGGGATAGCATACCCACTCCAGTATTCATGGGTTTCCCTGGTGGCTCAGAGATTAAAGAATCTGCCTGCCTGGGTTCAATCCCTAGATTGGGACCCTGAAGGAGGGCATGGCAACCCACTCCAGTATTCTTGCCTGTAGAATTCCTATGGACAGAAGAGCCTGGCAGGCTACAGTCCTTGGGTCACAAAGAGTTGGACACAACTGAGCATCTAAGCACAGCACAGCACAATATATGAAAACAGATAAAAGGAGTTCCTCAGTTTACAGCCAGGATGGGGTTCCTGGAAGCCCCTCCTTTATAGCCTCCCCCACTTCCTGCTTCCTTCCCCCCTTAAGACTCTAAGGTCATTGAAGAGCATAGTTAGAACAACACTTAACAACTAAGTCTCTGAAGCTTTGCTCAGCACCCATGATCTGCCAACTGAGTCCAGGTAAAGTCATCACCTGCAAACGAATTAAAATCTCTCCTTCAGAAACTGACTGGTAAGACAGAAGTGTATTACTAGAAAATGTGAAAAATTGTTACTATGGGTCATGTCCCAATATTCCTCTCTCCTGAGATGCTTGTGAATTTTGTTTTTGAGTCTTTCCTTGCACACAATGTGGTGGGCTGGTTGTCTGCTTAATATTTCTAGGAATGATCTGGAAAGAAGGGATGCTGAGGAAAGAAGGAAGACAATTCAGAGATGCCAATGATTGAGTTCAGCGGGTTTGATCTTTCCCACACCTTTCCATCTAGGGAAAAGGTCAACCCTGGAGTCTAGGGCAGTTTGGCCAAGATGGGGTAAAAATGGCAAGAATCTAAGAATACTCAGCTTTCTGAAGGCCAGGGCCACCTCTCACTTGACCGACAAGAAACAGGGAGAGAAGTCCTGTGCTGATGGGGACCTGCTCAAATACCACATCTTTAAAGCCACTTCAGTCCACTCCACTTAACAACCAGTGAGAAATCCCTGAAGTTTTGGTGGGTCTTATAGGCTGATCTTTTAGAATCTGCCTGCTTTTGGCTCACCAAATGTATCATTAGAAATGCATGCAGCTGCAATTAACAGGCAACCCAACCACATAGCTTAAATTAAAAGGAGATTTTTCTTAAATATCAAGGAATCCAAGGATAGGTGTTGCTGGTGTTGATTGAGCTGTTCAATCATGTCATCAGAGACACAGGTCTTTTCCACCATCCCCGCAAGCCAGCTTTCATCCTCATTGCTTAGAGTCGCAGGGACCCAAGATGGCTGCTACAGCTCCAGGTGTTACAGTCTCATTCAAGGAAGGAGGAAATGGGGCCAAAGGAGGGTAGAATCCTCTGGTGTCAGGGAAAATGCTGTAGGGACCTGACACAACCAGCAGGTTAGCCCCACCTACACAGGAGGAGCAGGTAGGCCTGTGGAAGTACATTCAACCTTTTGGACTGGTGACCTCACCCTCTTGAAATCTGCTGCTCACCCAGCTCAGGTTTCCAAAGGATCACCTGTGCAGGTGTGCGCTCACCTGGAGTGGAATTGTTATCCCTCACCAGGTGGAATTGTTCAGTTCAGTTCAGTCGGTCAGTCGTGTCCAACTCTTTGTGATCCCATGAATCACAGCACGCCAGGCCTCCCTATCCATCACCATCTCCCGGAGTTCACTCAAACTCAGGTCTATTGAGTCGGTGATGCCATCTAGCCATCTCATCGTCGGTCATCCCCTTCTCCTCCTGCCCCCAATCCCTCCCAGCATCAGAGTCTTTTCCAATGAGTCAACTCTTCGCATGAGGTGGCCAAAGTACTGGAGTTTCAGCTTTAGCATCAGTCCTTCCAAAGAACACCCAGGACTGATCTCCTTTAGGATGGACTGGTTGGATCTCCTTGCAGTCCAAGGGACTCTCAAGAGTCTTCTCCAACACCACAGTTCAAAAGCATCAATTCTTTGGCACTCAGCTTTCTTCACAGTCCAACTCTCACATCCATACATGACTACTGGAAAAACCATAGCCTTGACTAGATGGTGGAATTGTTATCCCTGACCAAATGTAGTGGGCGGGTCAGAGGGTCCCATTCCTGAAGTGTCTTCTTCCTCCTGGTGCCATTCTGTCTGGCTTCCCTCAAACACTGAAGATGGAATCTCTGGGAATGAAACTGTGCCCATGGGAGGCTGCCTGCTTAGTGATTCTGCTGATTATTCAGCCCACCTTCCTCTCAAAGCTATCCTCTGTACGGAGTCGACTAGAGGCACACACTGTGTGTGTGTGGAGGTATTAGCTGGAGATGGAGGTATTAGCTAATACCAGATGGAGGTATTAGCTACATTAGAGATGCAAGAGCATGAAAGACCCCTTCTCTGCCAGCTCTCTCCTCCACAAGTGTTCCAGTGCGCAAGCCGGAAAAGGGTAGTGCTATGTCCATACATTAATTCCTATTGACTTGCTGCCTTTTATCACCAGAACAGAAGGTCACTGGATGCTGAAAGGAGTGCTGTGCTGGGGGTCCAGTCCTGACCCCGTCACTAACTCATGGTGTAGCCTTGGGTAAGGCCCCTACCCTTTCCTCCTCCTCTTCTGTAAAATGGGAATGATTATTGTATGCATCATGAGAAGCTATTAAACCCATGTGAGCAACTTATTTTGAAATGGATTATTCAAGAAATTTCTGTAAAAATTTATAGGGAAATAAGTAAATGCTATAGTCCGAATTGAGTCTCCCCCAAAAACAATATTCATTTTTTGAAACCTTAACCCCCAGTGCTTCAGACTATGAGTGTATGTGGAAATAGGTTCTTATAAGAGGTAATTAAGTTAAAGTGAGGTCATTGGTTTGGACCGTAATTCCATCTGACTGGTGACATGATAAGAAGAGGTAATTAGGACACGGACATGCAGAGAAGGAAGACCATGAGAAGACACAGAGAGAAGCTGGCCAGCTACAAGCCAAGGAGAGAGGCTTAGAAGAAATCAGCCCTGCCAACACTTGATATCAGACTTCCAGCCTCTAGAACTGTCTGTTTTTTAAGTCACCTAGTCTGAGGTAGGTCATTATGGATGCCCTAACAAGCAAATACAGTAAGTAGGATAGATTTTTAAAATTTGAGGTATCTTTGGAAAGCAAAAAATATAATCAATCTGATTTTGGTGTTGACCATCTGGTGATGTCCATGTATAGAGTCTTCTCTTGTGTTGTTGGAAGAGGGTGTTTGTTATGACCAGTGCATTTTCTTGGCAAAACTCTATTAGTCTTTGCCCTGCTTCATTCCGTATTCCAAGGCCAAATTTGCCTGTTACTCCAGGTGTTTCTTGACTTCCTCCTTTTGCGTTCCAGTCCCCTATAATGAAAAGGACATCTTTTTTGGGTGTTAGTTCTGAAAGGTCTTGTAGGTCTTCATAGAACCATTCAACTTCAGCTTCTTCAGCGTTACTGGTTGGGGCATAGACTTGGATTACTGTGATATTGAATGGTTTGCCTTGGAAATGAACAGAGGTCATTCTGTCGTTTTGGAGATTGCATCCAAGCACTGCATTTTGAACTCTTTTGTTGACCATGATGGCCACTCCATTTCTTCTGAGGGATTCCTGCCTGCAGTAGTAGATATAATGGTCAGCAAAAACCTATACAGGTCAGCAAAAACCTCTATACAGTCAGCAAAAACAAGACCAGGAGCTGACTGTGGCTCAGACCATGAACTCCTTATTGCCAAATTCAGACTTAAATTGAAGAAAGTAGGGAAAACCACTAGACCATTCAGGTATGACCTAAATCAAATCTCTTATGATTATACAGTGGAAGTGAGAAATAGATTTAAGGGCCTAGATCTGATAGATAGAGTGCCTGATGAACTATGGATTGAGGTTCGTGACATTGTACAGGAGACAGGGATCAAGACCATTCCCATAGAAAAGAAATGCAAAAAAGCAAAATGGCTGTCTGGGGAGGCCTTACAAATAGCTGTGAAAAGAAGAGAAGTGAAAAGCAAAGGAGAAAAGGAAAGATATAAACATCTGTATGCAGAGTTCCAAAGAATAGCAAGAAGAGATAAGAAAGCCTTCTTCAGCGATCAATGCAAAGAAATAGAGGAAAACAACAGAATGGGAAAGACTAGGGATCTCTTCAAGAAAATCAGAGATACCAAAGGAACATTTCATGCAAAGATGAGCTCGATAAAGGACAGAAATGGTATGGACCTAACAGAAGCAGAAGATATTAAGAAGAGATGGCAAGAATACACAGAAGAACTGTACAAAAAAGATCTTCACGACCCAGATAATCACGATGGTGGGATCACTGACCTAGAGCCAGACATCCTGGAATGTGAAGTCAAGTGGGCCTTAGAAAGCATCACTACGAACAAAGCTAGTGGAAGTGATGGAATTCCAGTTGAGCTATTCCAAATCCTGAAAGATGATGCTGTGAAAGTGCTGCACTCAATATGCCAGCAAATTTGGAAAACTCAGCAGTGGCCACAGGACTGGAAAAGGTCAGTTTTCATTCCAATCCCAAAGAAAGGCAATGCCAAAGAATGCTCAAACTACTGCACAATTGCACTCATCTCACACGCTAGTAAAGTAATGCTCAAAATTCTCCAAGCCAGGCTTCAGCAGTATGTGAACCATGAACTTCCTGATGTTCATGCTGGTTTTAGAAAAGGCAGAGGAACCAGAGATCAAATTGCCAACCTCTGCTGGATCATAGAAAAAGCAAGAGAGTTCCAGAAAAACATCTATTTCTGCTTTATTGATTATGCCAAAGCCTTTGACTGTGTGGATCACAATAAACTGTGGAAAATTCTGAAAGAGATGGGAATACCAGACCACCTGATCTGCCTCTTGAGAAATCTGTATGCAGGTCAGGAAGCAACAGTTAGAACTGGACATGGAACAACAGACTGGTTCCAAATAGGAAAAGGAGTACGTCAAGGCTGTATATTGTCACCCTGCTTATTTAACGTATATGCAGAGTACATCATGAGAAACGCTGGGCTGGAAGAAGCACAAGCTGGAATCAAGATTGCCGGGAGAAATATCAATAACCTCAGATATGCAGATGACACCACCCTTATGGCAGAAAGTGAAGAGGAACTCAAAAGCCTCTTGATGAAAGTGAAAGTGGAGAGTGAAAAAGTTGGCTTAAAGCTCAACATTCAGAAAACAAAGATCATGGCATCCGGTCCCACCACTTCATGGAAAATAGATGGGGAAACAGTGGAAACAGTGTCAGACTTTATTTTGGGGGTCTCCAAAATCACTGCAGATGGTGACTGCAGCCATGAAATTCAAAGACGCTTACTCCTTGGAAGAAAAGTTATGACTAACCTAAATAACATATTCAAAAGCAGAGACATTACTTTGCCAACAAAGATTCGTCTAGTCAAGGCTATGGTTTTTCCTGCGGTCATGTATGGATGTGAGAGTTGGACTGCGAAGAGGGCTGAGCACTGAAGAACTGATGCTTTTGAACTGTGGTGTTGGAGAAGACTCTTGAGAGTTCCTTGGACTGCAAGGAGATCCAACCAGGCCATTCTGAAGGAGATCAGCCCTGGGATTTCTTTGGAAGGAATGATGCTAAAGCTGAAACTCCAGTACTTTGGCCACCTCATGCAAAGAGTTGACTCATTGGAAAAGACTCTGATGCTGGGAGGGATTGGGGGCAGGAGGAGAAGGGGACGCCAGAGGATGAGATGGCTGGATGGCATCACTGACTCGATGGACGTGAGTCTGAGTGAACTCCGGGAGTTGGTGATGGACAGGGAGGCCTGGCGTGCTGCGATTCATGGGGTCGCAAAGAGTCGGACACAACTGAGCGACTGATCTGATCTGGAAAGCAAAGTTTCACTTCCCCACCAGCACAACATGAGGTATTTCAGTGGAGAATCCTACATGACCAGGCCCTGATCAGGGCTGGGGATTCATGCCTGCTCTGTGGGGAGAATGAATCCACCCTGAACAGGAAGGTGCTATTTCAGGCACTCCCTTCAAATCAGGGCATTTGCATGATTCCAGCTACCCACGTTGATGTCACACGAGCATCCAAAAGTAACTAGCTCCTGCCAATCACTGAGGCAGGAGTGAGTCTATTGCTCATAACTTGTTAATAATACATTGGAAATTACAAAGCTCATGACTAATTTGCTTGTTTAAAAAATCAGACAAGGTTGAGGGTTATGCCTGAGGCACTATCACTTCACTCAGCCATCCACTCACTCATGTTACTTACTCATCTTGAGTATTTCAAGAGCTCACTGCTTGCCAGGTGTTCTTTTAGGCTTTGGGGAGAGAGAAGAAAACAATCACCCTCCCTACCGTCAAGGAACTTACATTTTCCTGGATGGTCAATGCTTTAAGCAAATAAACCAGTGAATACACACACACATAGTAAAGCTGCATAAGGAAATAAAACATGCAGGGAATATTATTTTTTACAAAAATTCATTGAAGAAGAACAGAAGAGCTCTGATTGCCATCTGAGATAGACCTGAATGCAACAAGGGGGCAAACCATGCAGCTACGTGGAAATAGAGCATTCCATGCAGCGGGAACAGCACTGCAGAGGCCCTGAGGAGGGAGCGGGTTTGGTGTGATCAAGGAACATCGAGGAGACCAAAGAGGCCATGTGACTAGAGCAAGAGGGTGTGAAGAGAAAAGAGGGAGGAGACGAGGTAGTGGGGGCCAGCTCCTGTAGGCACAATGGAGACTCGGGATCTTATCTGGGGTGTGGTATGAAGCCCCTGGGAGATTTATCACAGATGAGTGACTTGCTTTAATAGGACCTCTCTAGCTGCTGTGTGACCAGAAAGGGCAGGCGACAAAGCAGGAGACTGGTTAGGAGGCTGATGTGCAAAAAAGAGACAAAAAAACCTGGGGAGCCACAGGCAGTGGGATCAGTCACATTGAGGCGGATTCCGAAGGTGGAGCTGGCAGGATTTGCTGACGGACTGGATGCGGGATGTGAGAAAAGAGGAGTTTCCATTGTGCCAACACTTGCCTGAGCTCCTGTGGCGGGGGCGGGGTGAGGTCAGCCATCCACACTGACATATTCTACACACACACACACACACAATTCTACAGGAAGGGGCAGATTCATAGCTGTTTAATCTCCCCATGGCACCCGACTCCAGTACTCTTGCCTGGAAAATCCCATGGATGGAGGAGCCTGATAGGCTACAGTCCATGGGGTTGCAAAGAGTCGGACACAACTGAGCTACTTCACTTTTTCTTTCTTTAATCTCCCCAAAACTGCACAGAGCCCACAGTGCCCCCTGGCTGTGCCGCTGTCTGGGAATGGATGGCTCACATGACGTTATCCGCATTCAGCAGCACAGTAAAAACGTAAAAACCACTGCCCCGCCACACGCCCCACAGTGAGAGATGGACTTTGTGTTCCAATGGACCAAGGGCTGGAAGGCCATCAAATGTAAGAGCTGGAAGGGACCTTAGTTAAGACCTATGGAACACATACATGGAGTCCCCTGAGACATTTGCTAAAGACAAGAGCCTGACCCAGCCCACAATATCAGAGTCTGGGGCTATTCTGTAACATGTTCTCTGGGTGAACGTCTTACTCTCCAAAGTCTCAGAACCACTGCTCTAATTGAAGCCCTTTGATTTGCAGGTGAAGAAACAAGGCCTCTCTCCCAGCTCCCACCATGGCCTGGTTCCTTCTACTGTACCAAGCTGCCAGAGTCACAGTGCAGCTGACATCACCCTTCGTGGCTTCCCCAGCTCTCTGCCTCCTCTCCAATATAAGACATCAGTTGCAAGGAGTCCAGAAAGAAAGTGGGATGCTCCACCCCCATTGCTGGGAGGATAGGTCTCACAGGTAGAGGAGGGGCAGTGTGTCTTTCCCCGGTGTAGAGGACAGACGGCTTAGACAGGTGGGAGAAGCCATGGCTGAGTCCTTCTGAGGGGTGTGAGGCCAGATGGGGACATGGGAGCACTCCTAACACTGTTCCTACTGGGTGAGTATCACTGGAACTGTACCTTCCATAAAGCCACCCCTTAGCACACTCAACTTTAACCCCAAAGGCTAAAAGGTCATCCCACTGATCTATTATTATTGTTGCTAAGTTGCTAAGTCATGCCCAACTCTTTGCGACCCCACGTACAGTAGGCTGTCAGGTTCCTCTGTCCATGGCATTTCCCAGGCAAGAATACTGGAGTGGGTTGCCGTTTCCTCCTCCAAGGGATCTTCCTGACCTACGGATCGAACCCACATCTCCTGCATTGGCAGGCGAATTCTTTACCACTGAGCCACCTGGGAAGCCACTCATCCAGGACTCAGTTTTCTGATCTACAAAAGGGTAGCCTGAATCTTTTCATGGGGCCGAATTGCCATCTTGCTCATAGCACCATAAATCAGACACAGCAGCCAGGGTGGGCGGCATGTGGCAGCCCTGGCAGTGTTTCACTTGGCTGAGCCCTGTCCCTGAAGCCCCCAGGCCCCAGGGAGAAGCCCTGCCGGGAGCCTTGCAGTGCAGTGAACTAGCAGACCCTGCCAATTTGCTAATGTACAAAAATTAGAGTAAAATCTGCTAGAGTTAACCCTGGCTCCTTGGAGCTCCATTAAACTATATGAGCTTAATTACGCTAATAGGTAAAACTTTGATTCCCTGCCTCCGCCTTTCAGGTCATCCAGTTCCCCGGCTGTCTTCCCCTCCCCAGCCCCTGGCAAAGAAGGCCTCTGTAGCAATGGGAGAATTTTCTTTAGCCCCCCAGGGCCAGGTGGGCTCCTCAACTAGAAGGCGTGGGTCCCACATTCTGCCTGGGAAGGGGGGAGTTCATTGCCCTTAATTCCAGAGGTTCCACTCACACCTCCACAGGGATGCCCTTATGTATGCACATACACACACACACACACACTGAACACAGATGCAAATAAATGATCGCATTGCAAGTGGGAGTCCACACCGTCACACATCCAAAGCACAGGAAATAAAGGTAGGCATCATTGTAAGTGCTTACAATATATCAGGCAATGTTCAAATGGCTCTACAGGTGTTACCCCACTTAACCCTCACACGAAACTTGCAGGTAAGTCCACTTGTTATTATCAGCTTGATTTCACAGATGAGGAAGCCCACTGGGGGTTCCCAGCTGTATATGTAGAACCAATACTCTAGCACCTCTTCAGGGCCTGTATCTCTCAACCGTGACCTTCCCAGCTTCCCACCATGACACAGGCTACCTGCGGCACATGTCCCCCAAAGTGTGGTACCCCACAGCGCACTCTTGGTAACTACAGATACACGCAGGGCTCATCACACCGGCCCTCAGGACGTGCACTGCGCCAGAACAGCCGCTGCTTCTCCTGGTCCCCCCCCACCTGGGAATGGCCACAGCTTTGGGTGCTTCTCCAGGTATTCTTGCCTGGAGAATTCCACGGACAGAGGAGCCTATCGAGCTACAGTCAATGGGTCACAAAGAGTTGGATGTGACTGAGCAACTAATACACACACACACACACACCAGGTTCATGGGTCCTTTTCCTGGGGCCTAAGAAATTACACATTTGTCTCATTCAAATGTAGGCAAATTGCTGAGATGGGTTAAGTCTTTGTTCAGCCTTCTTGGCAATAGGCAGATGAGGAATAGAAGCATGGACTTTAAATCATCTTATCTAAGCCCACAATATTTAATAAATCTGTGGTCAGGAGCTTTTTCACTTGCCGCTGGCAGTTAAAGAAAAGGGCAGTTTTACAGCTAAGTCCTAATATGCCGGCTCACAACAAAATCACTCCTTGTTCTGACTTAGACTCCATTATCACTCCCTCTAGCAGGGACTCACTGTTTTGTTCTGGCACTAAAACCATTAGCTCAATATGCATGAGAAATAGTAAAAGGACAGAGGGACTTCCAGTTTCCAGCAAGTTCCTGGGGTGCAAGTCCTTCCAGATGGGGTGGAAGCCCTGCAGGAAGAAGAGGGCACTGTCGGGAGAAGGGGAGAGCAGCTGCCTGGACACTGCCAAGAGCTTCCCCAGAAGGGGCACATTAGCACCCTACTTCCAGGCTGCAGAGAAAACACTAGGGCTCAAGGCTGGGGAGATGGGGAGGTGGGGAGGAGAGGCAGGGGCATTACCCTCACCTCTGCAGCTCAGCCTAGCTCTAGCAGGTACTGATAACACAGGCTCTGTGTGTGAAATCTGGCTCAGCATGTGCCAACCATGACCTTAGGCAAGTTCAACCTCTCTGGGCCTCAGTGTCCCAATCTGTGAAATGGGTATGATAAATACAGCATCTGTTTCAGAGTTCTTGAAAGAATTAAGTAGAAAATGAATTTACTCTGAGGGTTCTTTTTCTAGAAAATATCTCATCCCAGAGAACCAGGTTGGGCTTCCCTTGTGGCTCAGCTGGTTATATCTGCCTGCAATGCGGGAGACCTGGGTTTGATCCCTGGGTTGGGAAAGTCCCCCAGAGAAGGGAAAGGCTACCCACTCTAGTATTCTGGCCTGGAGAATTCCATGGACTCTATAGTCCATGGGGTCACAAAGAGTTGGACATGACTGAGCAACTTTCACTTTCACTTCCACTTCCAGAGGACCAAGAGCATTTTAGGAAATCTTAGGAGAATCTGTACTTTCCTCGGAGGGAGGGGTATTGCTGCATCACACACTAAAGATGTCAGAATTTAGAGATGGGGTTTGGGAAGCCAGTCTTCCTGCTGGTCCTCCATAATTTCACCTCCCAGTGTCCAACCCTAGTGAGGTCCCCTCTGATGCTGAGACAGGTGGGCCTGTGCGACACACAGAATGCAGTAGAGTGTTGATGTATGACTTCTGAAGCCAGATGTTTGAAGGCACGAAGCTTCCATCTTGGTAGATGGGATGGTTTGGACTGGGGAGGGAGCCAGTCCCAGGCCATGGGGATGCCCCAGCAGGCCCGTGGAGAGGCCCGGGTGGACAGGGACTGAGACCTTTGGCCAGCCGCCAGCACCAAGAAGCCAGCCATGTGAGCCACTGTGGAAGTGGAGCTGCAACCCTATCAAACCTCTCAACGACTGAGATAAGACAGCCTGAGGCAGAACCACCCAGCCAGCCACTCCTGCATTCCTGACCCAGGAAAACCATGAGCGAGAGTTTCTTGTTTTAGGATAATATTACCCAGCCATGGGGCTTCCCAAGTGGTGCTAGTGGTAAAGAACCCAGCTGCCAATGCAGGAGACATGAGACCTGGGTTCAATCCCTGGGTTGGGAAGATCCCCTGGAGGAGGATATGGCAACCCACTTCAGTATTCTTTCCTGAAGAATCCCCATGGACAGAGAAGCCTGGTGGGCTGCAGTCCATGGGGTTGCAAAAAGTCGGACATGACTCAAGTGACTTGGCACACGGCCATAGTGACTAGAACAGGCTCAAAAGCTTGATTTTTCAGATTAGGCTATCCCATAGAAAGTGGCTTGCCCAAGGCACATAGGAACACAAAGACTACAACCAGACTTCTGGGTCCTAGGCTGCCTCTTTCCTTGTGCTACCTTGAACCCAGTGCCTGGCCTGGCCTCTGGAAGCTGGATTCAGTGGATTCAGGGAAGTTTTGCTCTCCACTTCTCCCCGCTCTCAGCTTCCATCCAATATATTTCAGGCTCTCAGTCAGAGACAACTTTATTAAACAAGCCATTAATAATTATGCCAAGGACAATTAACACTTTCCAAATACCAGATGCATCCCTATGTCTCCCAGCTTCTCTTGAAGTTACTTTGGGATATGTGAGTGGTTCTGGACAATGTACTGTAATTGAAGAGAAGTGATGTCACTTCCAGGGCAAAATATTTAAGGGTTGGTTCATGACCCTCAGTACTCTCCTTTCTGTCTTCCGCAGCCAGGAAATCACCTCTCCTGGAGTCTGTATCTATAAGACACAGCCTGGACCCCTGCGTTGCCACTTGGAAGAGAACTTTTCTGGAGAGTCAGTGGCCCAAGAGAAGACTTAAATTGAGCTGAAAATAAACCTTTATGTACTAAGCCACTGAAATTTCAGGTATTATCATTGTAACTTAGCTTAACCTGCTGCTACTGCTGCTGCTGCTAAGTCGCTTCAGTCGTGTCCAACTCTGTGTGACCCCATAGACGGCAGCCCACCAGGCTCCCCCGTTCCTGGGATTCTCCAGGCAAGAACAGTGGAGTGGGTTAGCTTAACCTGACTAGTATACAATATGTTTCAGAAAACATAGCTACTAGTTGGGGTGGGGTTACCTACCTCATATTGGACTATGATAGAATGAGGAATAGATACTACTGGGTGAAGTCACTGAGATTTCAGGATTTTATCTGTTATTATACCAGAGCCTCCTATCTCATCTTTACTACTAAATTAATCATGATTGCACTTCCCTGGTGGCTCAGAGGTTAAAGCATCTGCCTCCAATGCAGGAGACCCGGGTTCGATCCCTGGGTCGGGAAGATCCCCTAGAGAAGGAAATGGCAACTCACTCCAGTATTCTTGCCTGGAGAATCCCATGGACGGAGGAGCCTGGTAGGCTACAGTTCACGGGGTCGCACAGCTCGCAACTGAGGATCCCTTACAAATGAGAAAATAGAATAATAAAAGATAAAAACAAATATTATCAGTAAGTTTATGTCTGAGTACAAGCACAGGCAAGTCGAACTAGTAGTAACTAAAACTATGAAGGCACTTATTGTTTTTTTGACAAGAAATTAGAAGTGAAAGTGAAGTCACTCAGTTGTGTCCGACTCTTTGAGACCCCATGAACTGTAGCCTGCCAGGCTCCTCCATCCATGGGATTTTCCAGGCAAGAGTACTGGAGTGGGTTAGCCATGTCTTTCTCCAAGGGATCTTCTGGACCCAGAGATCGAACCTGGGTCTCCCACTCTGCAACCAGGCTCTTTACTGTCTGAGCCACCAGGGAAGGCCCTGAAATTAGAGGTAAGTAGTTTAAACATTAGCTCAGCAGTTTAATGAAGACATAAAAGATACAGGTTCCTTCCCTCCTACCTCTGCCTCCTCAGCTTTTTGGTTTTCATCCTTGTTGTCTTATGCTCAAAAGATGGCTGCCACAGCTCCAACCATCACACCTTCATATGACAACTTTTAAATAGAAAAGAATGCGATTCAACCTATTATGGGGCTCAATGCCACTTGGGAAAAATCAGGATTCTTTTAGCAAGAAATGAGAGTAATAGCTATTGGGTTAGCTATCAGTAGCATTTACTCCATACATAAACAATCAAGTTGCATTGCTTAATGCCACAGTATTAAATGCAAAAAAGGCAAAATGTGGTAAGATAATGGTTAGAACACCACTCCTCTCTCTAGCCAATCCATATCCTTGGTTTTTGAAGCCTTTCCTTCAAATTAACTGAGGCTCCAAGAAAAAGGGGATTTTCTCAAGGTGTCCTGCTGATTGATAGCTAAGCTGGATCTGCAAGCTAGGTCCCCTGATTAGACGAAGGTTGTGTCTCTGTGTCAGTGTTTTTCATTATGAGCACCAGGGAACACTTCTCACAAAGTGCCCTTCTCATCAGAAAAGAGCTGAGAAATCTGATAAGTTAGAGAAAGGCTACCTACTTGATCCTCATGTTGGTGATTCAATATGCCCACTAGCATAGTAAAGGCTCTGAGAAGTCCTGCAGCAAGAACATGCACCTTATAACATTACATCTAGCAGTTCCCTAAATACATTTGAGCATGAAATTGTCACACCACTGCCCCAGTTAACATCTCAAGGGACTAGCATTCTGAAGAACACCTTTGGAAATGCTGCCCTCAACAAGGCAGCTCCCCTTGACCCGACTGGGCTGAACGTGTCCATCTGCAGAGACAGGGATAATTAGTCCAGCTCCTACTGCATTCTGGTGCAAGTTCCATTCAGGTGGTACATTTTTTTTCTCTGGTTAGTGAAGAGGTTTATTTTTGTGTGTTCATTAGGAATTGTAATCATTTTCTAGAAAGAATGAGAGCATGTGATTGGAAAGAATGAGCATGATGTTGGGAGGTAATACAGAAATGCAGGGATGTCTCTCAGGCTCGGAGAATGCTAGCAATAGAAGTCCATGCAGTCCTGGAGTTGTACTGTGCATGGGCCCCTCTGCACACACCTGCACGTCCAATGGCCCAGACCTGGGTTACCTTCACACAGGGAGCCAAAGAGAGGTCACTGGCTGTGCCAGCCACCACAGACAAACTTTTGGCAATTTCCTTGAGTCTGGATTCCCTTGTCATCTACTGATGAGGATACTAATGCCTAAGCTCAGGGTCCAGGCGTTGGACTCTGGACTACCTTACCCCTCCACAGGGCTGTCCCTTCAGGAACAATAAAAGACACAAATCACCTGACATCCCATGATTGTTTATGTTGTTAAACTTTTGGTTGAAATCATCATGCAGAGAAGTGTACTCATCAAAAGTGTACATTGCTACATGTATATGTATAACTGGATCGCTTTGCTGTACACCTGAAACTATCATAACATTGTTAATCAACCAATATAAAATAAAAAGTTAAAAAAAGAAACCCAAAGATCAACCCTAGTAAAATGTGCGAGAGAGAGAACTGGATTTTAATGTAAGAGACTATGAAATTTCATTCATACAGTTTCAGATTTCACATTATAAAGAATCTTTAAGAGACATCACTTGTTGAATATTGGTGATGGTCCTTCTAATGGGTGTGTCGTGACATCACTTTGTTGCATTCATCTGGAGAAGGAAATGGCAACCCACTCCAGTATCCTTACCTGGAAAATCCTATGGACAGAGAAGCCTGATAAGCTACAGTCTATGGGGTTGCAAAGAGTCGGACACGACTGAGCGACTTCGCTTCACTCATAGACCAGACTAACAGATGAGACAGAGTGAGAAGAGGGGCGCCACGTTCATGCAGTAAATAATTGTGACATTCAGGCTCTGTCTGAGCACTGTTCTGGGGGTTGGAATTTTTCCGTTGGACAAAACAAAACAGACCAGTCCACAGGGACCAGGACGCTTACTGAGGGTGAAGGGTGTGCTCAGCCTTTTCTCCTCCAGAGCTGGGCCAAACTTCTCCCAAAGCCCTGGGGGGAAGGGTAATGAATGCCCTGGCTAATAACGATGATAATATAAGAGTAAGCTGTTAACATTAATTTTACCACTTCCTATGTCCCAGCTGTTACTCTAAGTGCTTCACAGACTTGAAGGCACATTCCTGTTGCTTAGAGGGCGTGTTCAACAGACAACTTTTGAGCCTGCCTATGCCTGACTCGGTTGGTCTGGGAGGGACCTGAGAATCTCCATTTCTAACAAACATCCGAGCAATGCTAATGCAGAAAGCTTTTAAACCTCAGAGCAACCCTACGGGGTAGGCACTTTTATTATCCCTATTCCTCAGTGAGGGCACTGAGGCACAGACAGTACCTATGCCCAAGAAGCCTTGTGTTTGGATTGTTCACTCTTGACTGTTAAACTGCACCACGCTGTGCCCCAAGTAGCTTGCAAAAAGGCTCTTCCCAAAGTCCTACTTAACAGCTGAAATAAGAGCTTCCAATTCCCTTTAGATAAATCTGTCTTTCTCTCAGGGTTCCTGGATGGGCTATACATCTGCCTCGTCCTGCAGTGAGGTGCCAGCTCCTGTGATGGGTGGATAAGCGCGGAGGTCAGGGACACACCTTTGAGTTTTGCAGCTTAAAAAATCTATATTTGAAACACAACTTCGGGCCTCATTACCTTTGAAATCTTAGGCAAGTTTGGCAGGTATCTGAGCTTCAGTTTTTAAATAATTGTCAAAACATAGAAATACAAAGTTATTTAAAACCCCAGCTGACTACAGCCACTTTATCCAAGTAGCTGGAAAAGAGTAATTCCCCTGCAGGCAAAGGCTCTTTGTTGGAGAGATTCTCCTGATGGGTGTGAAGGGAGAGGCCCTAGTGGGGAAGATGGACTTCAAGAAGGTCTTCTTCAATGAATGGTGTATAAAACTAGAAGAAAACAACAGAAGAGGAAAGACTAGAGACTTCTTCAGGAAAATTGGAGATATCAAGGGAACATTTTGCCCAAAGATGAACACAATAAAAGACATAAATGGTAGAGACCTAGTAAATACAGAAGAGATCAAGAAAAGATGGAAAGAATACACAGAAGAACTGTACAAAAAAGATCCAAATGAACCGGATTGCTATGATGGTACGGTCAGCCACCCAGAGCCAGACATTCTGGAGAGCAAAGTCAAGAGGGCCTAAGGAAACATTGCTGTTAGTAAAGCTAGTGGATGTGACGGAATTCCAGAGCAACTATTCAAAACCCTAAAGGATGATGCCATCAAGGTATCACATTCAACATGTCAACAAATATGAAAGACCCAGGAGTGGCCTCAGGACTGGAAAAGGTCAATCCTCATCCCGATTCCCAAGAAGACTAGTACTACAGAATGTGCTAACCATTGGATAGTTGCACTCATCTCCCACACTAGTAAGGTCATGCTTAAAATCTTGCATGCTAGGCTTCAGCATTATGTGAACCAAGAAATTCCAGATGTCCAAGCTGGGTTCAGAAAAGGAAGAGGAACCAGAGATCAAATTGCCAACATTTGCTGGATCATAGAGACAGCTAGGGAACTCCAGAAAAACATCTACCTCTGTTTCATCGACTATACCAAAGCCTTTGACTGTGTGGACCACAATAAACTGTGGAAAGCTCTTAAAGAGATGAGAATACCAGACCATCTTACCTGTCTCCCGAGAAACCTGCATGTGTGTCAAGAGGCAACAATTAGAACCCTCTATGGAACAACTGATTGGTTCAAGATTGAGAAAGGAGTATGACAGGGCTGTCTGCTGTCATCCTGTTTGTTTAATCTATATGTTGAGCCCATCATGACAAACGCTGGGCTGGATGAGTTACAGGCTGGACTCAAAATAGCCGGGAGAAACATCAACAACCTTAGATATGCGGATGATACCACTCTAATGGCAGAAAGTGAAGAGGAACTAAGAACCTCTTGATGAGGGTGAAGGAGGAGACTGAAAGAGCCAGCTTAAAACTAAATATTAAAAAGACTAAGATCGTGGCTTCTGGCCCCATTACTTCATGGCAAATAGAAGGGGGAAAGGTGGAAGATTTCCTCTTCTTGGGCTCTAAAATCACTGCAGATGGTGACTGCAGACATGAAATCAGAAGGTGTTTGCTTCTTGGAAGGAAAGTTATGATGAACCTAGACAGTATGTTGAAAGCAAAGATGTTACTCTGCCGATAAAGTTCCATATAGTCAAGGCTTGGTCTTCCCAGTGGTCACGTACGGTCATGAGAGCTGGACCATAAAGAAGGCAGAGTGCAGAAGAATTGATGCCTTCGATCTGTGGTACTGGAGAAGACTCCTGAAAGTCCCTTGGACAGTAAGGTGATCAAACCAGTCAATCTTAAGGTAAATCAACCCTGAATACTCGTTGGAAGGACTGATGCTGAAGCTGAAATGCCAGCTGACTCATTGGAAAAGTCCCTAATGCTGGGCAAGATTGAGGGCAGAAGGAGAAGAGGGGTCAGAGGATGAGATGGCTGGGTGGCATCATTGATGTAATGGACATGAACTTGGGCAAACTTCAGGAGATGGTGAGGGACAGACAGGCCTCCAGTCCATGGAGTTGCAAAGAGTTGGACACGACTGGACAACTGAACATCAACAGGGGAGGGGCAAAGGACAAGGGTGGGGGGGATGGAGAGACGCAGGACAAGGCATTCCAAAATGACCTGGGGCTTCCAAAGGGATGTTTTTAAAGTAATTTGCTTTTCCAACCTTTTATTGTATTGAGGTATAGTTGACAAACAATATTATATATGTTTAAAGTATACAACCTTGTGATTCACAACATGCTAGTCACTCAGTCATGTCCAGCTCTTTGCAACCCCGTGGACTGTACCCTGCTAGGCTACTTTGCCCATGGGATTCTCCAGGCAAGAATACTAGAGTGGGTTGCCATTTCTTTCTCCACGGGATCTTTCCAACCCAGGGATCCAAACTGGGTCTCCTGGATTACAAGGAGGTATAGTAGATGAACAATATGTTTAAGGTATACAACCTCAGGATTCACAATACTGAAAGGTTGTACTCTATAGGTATCAAATATTGGCTATATTCCATGTGCCGTATTCTTGTAGCTTACTTATTTATGCATAGTAGTTTATATTTTTTAAACTTCGACCCTTATCTTGCCCCTTCCCCTTCCCAGGTGAATGGATTAAAAAGGTGAGGTGTACACAAACGTGGGCTTCCAGGTGGCAGTAGTGGTAAAGAACCCACCTGCCAATGCAGGAGACAGAAAAGATGCAGGTTCCATCCCTGGGTCAGGAAGATCCCCTGGAGTAGGCAATGGCGACCACCCCCTCTAGTATTCTTGCCTGAAGAATCCCCATGGACAGAGGAGCCTGTTGGGCCACAGTCCATAGGGTAGCAAAGAGTGGGACATGACAAGCGATTTTGCATGCACGCACGTGTGTGCGTATGCGCGCGCACACACACACACACACACACACACACACACAGTGGAACATTACTCAGCCATAAAAAGAACGAAGTTTTGCCATTTGTAGCAACATGAATGAACTTGGAGAGTATGATGCTTAGTGAAATAAGTCAGACAGCAAAGACAAATATTGTATATTATCACTTATATGCAGAAAACAAACTAGTGAATATAACAAAAAAAGAAACAGACTCACAGATAAAGAGAACAAACCAGTAATTTGCTTTTGGATGGCATGATGTCAGCATCATTTCCTTTTGTGTGTGTACTTGGCTACTCAGTGGTATTACATTCTTTGTGACTCCATGGACTGTAGCCCACCAGGCTCCTCTGTCCATGGGATTCTCTAGGCAAGAATACTGGACTGGGTTGCCATTTCTTTCTCCAGGGGATCTTCCCAACCCAGGGATTGAACCAGGTCTCCTGCATTGCAGGCAGATTCTTCACCATCTGAGCTACCAAGGAAGCCCTCCCTTCTTTTTGATTACCTTCAAATGCAGCTACTTACATGATTTCATATTCCTGGTATTTAGTGAAATGAGTAAAGGAGGGTTGGAGGTAAAGACAATTTCCCCACCCTAAGGATAGAGACACACTCCTCTAAGGATGATTTACCATGGAGATAAGAGGGTGCGCTACTGTTTTTAAAATTGGTATTTGTGCTTTAGACTGGAGGATCCCTCAGAGCAAGATCTAAGCCAAAGATTCCTTCCTGTTCGGACCCAATCAGACAGATTGGCATGAGGATGGCCGCTCACGCTGAGTGGACACTCTGGATGACCTTGAGCCTTTTTCCGGTCCTGGGTTCTTTCTTAAGCCAGCACCTGTGTTGGAAGGCTGAGTGTGCCAGGTTGGATGGTGGAGCTGATGGAGGTTTCCTGTACACATTGTTCCACTGAGGCCAGAAAGTAGATCTGGGGAAGTTTCTTGTTAAAGATGTAGTCCTGCTAGGAAATAAAGAATCCAGCTAATAAATGAAGAAAGAATAGTAAAATAGCACCATTTTGCAATCCCTGTGAATGAATGGGTCCAGGCATTGCTCACTGAGCCACTAACAGAACAAAAGAAAGACTTTTGACCCTTCTGATGGTTGAATACAGCACCACCCATCAGGTTGCCTGGTCAAGATAATCCATAAAAGCCAGAAAGTGGAAAACTGCACAGAACAGGCAACCCAATTTCATCAGTAAGTTGCAAAAAGGAAAAAACAGAGATGGGAGAACCTATGATTTAATAGACTTAAAAGACATATCACCCATTCAATATGTATGGACCATATCAAATCCTGACTCAAACAAATTAACTGTTAAAAAATATGTCATGGAGTTTCTTTTGGTGCCTTTAAGTAGAACATCACCTAATCCATGTTGGATTTGGTTTAGGTCTAAGGACAAGGTGAAAAATATTCACTTATCGGGAAGGCTAAGTACATACCCAGTCCCCATGCTTGTGATTAATAAACAGCTTGGTCGCCACATCCTATCCCCCATTCCCCTTGAGTTTTCAACAGAGGAGCCCTGAAGAGCCTCGGCTCCTGTCTCCTTAGCTCTACCCTCTCACCTGCTTGGAGAGCCCTGCCTGGCTGCCCCACGAAGGTCTTCTGCACTTTCCCTCCCATCCCCTCCCAGTGCCCTCCAGGGTTGGGAGTGGAGGGGGCAGATGGGAGAAGGATGTGTCTTTAAGGGAAGGAGCCCACTTGAGGGATGAGAGGAGAAAGACAATCTTCTCTAGAATGGTGAGCCCAAACTGAAATCCCAACAGGGAGGTGTGGAAATCATCAGGACCTGAAATTGTGGCAGCTGCCTTGCCGGGAGCTATGAGACCCACCTGGAGCCACAGGTAAGCTGTGTGATGTCTGTCAGGTCAGTGAAGTTTACAGATGCCCCTCAACACCAGAACTGGGGTCCCTGGGTGACATGGAGCTGAGCCCAAGTCACGTAGCCAAGCTCATGGCCAAGTTATGCATTCTTGGAGGATATGAAGCTGGACTGTGCCTTCTTAAGAGCAAAAGGTTGATGCTCTCTTGCTGAGATAAGTTTATATCTTTTTGGCAGCCAGTTAGGAAATCATCCATAGTCCTCACTGTGAGGCTGACCTGGAGAGAGAGAAGGACAAAGAGACAGAGAGAGAGGAAAGCCTGAATCTACTCAGGTCTGAGTCCAGCTTCCTAATTTGCAAGAATAATGGAGGACAGAGGGCCATTTTAAAGGGTATCATTGGGATGCAAGCAACAAAAGCTAGACAGTCTTTCAAATCTGTTAGTCTTCACAGCCTTCTCCTTTCTCGCAACTTACTGATGAATTGAGTTTCTGTTGTGTGGAGTTGTCCACTGCCCACTCTCACGGTCCTGCAGAGTGCATTGGGGAGGGGCCTGGGGTGAGAATACTCAGGACATGACCCTTGGCTTCGAACAATCCCTGAGGAGGAAAGAAAAGGTACTCCTTCCTCCAACTGGACCCAGCTGGGATCCAGAGAAGCCCCACTTATACCTTCAGCTGCCTCTGTGCAGTCCCCAAACCAAAAGACTTTAAGTGGCCTCCCAGTGGCAGTGATGTGTATCTCACTGGGGAGACGGAGATTTGGAGAAAGGTCCACACACCCAAGGAGAGAGGGAGCAGAGATGAGGGCAGTCTGACCCTGCAGACTCTGTGAGATGGTTTTCAGTGAGTTTCTCTGCCTTCATGGACCTCCTCCTGCTCCTGCATTTTTCCTGAAGGCCAGTGATCTGGGATTTGTTTGAATGAGATTGAGATGACAGTTGCAAGCGATAGATATAGACTTGTTTACCTGGAGAGTAAAGGGAATCACTGGCGCTTGGGCTCCTGCAGGAACCTGTGTCTCCCATGTAGGGTCACTTAAGGGGAGCATCATCCCATGCCTCTCCTGCTGCTCCACCCACTCCCCCGCCCCTTGGCATGCGAGCTATACCAATAAACCTGACCCTGCCTGGGCTGGAAGCTGGGCAAGTGACAACACCCTCAGCCCCCCACCTGGGTGCCTGCCCCTTTCCGTTTCATGCATGTTATCCCCACATGCTCATGTTTACTGAGCACTTGCTATGTGTTCTGGGCACCGAGCCAAGCACTTTACACTCTGTCGGGCTGGGCTCTGAGATGCAAGCAACAGAAACGAACTCTGGCTGATTTAAATAGGAAAAGAGTTTACTCAAAAACATCGTGATTACTCATCGCTGCTCTAAAGGGCCTAAAAACCAGATCCGGGATTACACACTCAAGAATAACTCCCACAGTGATGCCAAGGTGGTCCAAATTTGGACACTACTGCTGTGGGCTGGCGCTACACTTGGAGCTGGTGCCACTGATGCCAGCTGGACTCTGGCCACCCAAGGAGCATCACAGCTGCTAATTTCTCATAACTCTGTTTCAGCAACCAGAGATTACACTTCAGGGTTCCCCGGAGTCTGGGGCAGGTGCATCTGATGGCACAGCCTAGCCTTCTGTGGTGGGAGACGGGCTCAGCCACCACAGAGACTCCCCACTAAGGACAAGAGGAAGGGAGGTGCTGGCCCCAGAGAAAGATCTCTGTCTATTTTATAGGCATGATCTCATTTGCATGCGTGCTCAGTTACTGCAGTCATGTCCAACTCTTTGCAACCCATGGACTATAGCCTGCCAGGCTCCTCTGTCTGTGGGATTTCCTAAGCAAGAATATTGGAGTGGGTTGCCATGCCCATCTCAAGGGGAATTTCCCTGACCCAGGAATCGAACCTGCATCTCTTTTGTCTCCTGCATTGCAAGCAGGTTCTTTACCACTGAGCCACTGGAAAAGCCCAAGATCTCCTTCATCTCCTTTAAATCTTGTGAGAACGCTGTGAAGTAAGTCGATGGGTCATTCTCATGTATCAGAGCAAGTACTGAGGGTCAGGAATACTAGCCAAGGACACAGAGCTGGAGGCCCAGGTGCAGGATTTAGGGATGTCTGACTCCAGGCAGTTCATCTCCTAACCATGTCGTCATCCCTGTGGCTCCTGTTGGTAGCACAGCCATTCAGAAAAGGGGCCTGTTTCAAGAGAGCGTCTGCAGGAGAGGAGAGCCAGAACCAGAGAGCAAGGAGGGGAGAGAATGTGTGTGTCTGTGTGTGTGTGTTACTGAATCACTGTGTTGTATACCTGAAATTAACACAACATTGTTAATCAATCATACTCCAATATAGAACAAAAATTTTAAAAATGTTTATGAAACAAAAAAATAAATGTATATGAGCTTGTGTGTGTGAATGTGTGTGTATGTGTGGTGTTTGGGGTGGAACAGGTTAAGGATGTCTCCTGGACTTTGTCCACTTTGGCTTCCAGAGCCCTGATGGTAACTGTATGATGGCCAGGCCCTGTCTAGTCTTTCCAGGGGTGTGTAGGCAACAATAGCTACAGGACCCTCCACCTCATGACTTTGCAAAGCTGACCCAAGGCTCTGTGAGGCGAGCTGCATGCAGGCTTTGTTACTGGCACTGGTCACTTACACATCGCCCTGTATGCTTACTGATGTCCATGCCCTAGACAGCAGCTCTGACCGCGTGCAGTCTGAGATGGATATTTAGAATCAGACTCGGAAGGAAACATGGATTTTGTGAAATCAGTTCCCCTGGAGAGCTTCATGCCTTGCTCTCACACCTCAGTGCTGCTGACACTTGGCATAGGAGCATGTACCTAAGACCTGTTTGTTGAATGAATGGATGAATGTATGAGTGGGGAGTGAGAGAACAAATGAACCGGCTTCCTCGTGGATGACATCATAATGCCCTTAACCAGAGTGCTCAGTGGCCAGGCGGGCTACTCCTGAGGCTGGTGTGTCCCTTCTCCTCATCCCCACGTGGTCTTCCTGAAGCTTTGATGTTCATCTCTTTGCTTCTCCTTGCTTGTTCCCACATCTTGGTCTTTGCTTATTCATTTGCCTAAAAGATTCTTTCCGAGTCTGAAATCTGTCCCCGTTAGTTTCTACAGGAAAGCTTTGATTCCCTCCAACAAGCTCTGAAAACCCTGAGCAAGTGGAGGACCTTCTCTCCCTGCCTGGAAGGGGCAGGCAGGGCGCATGGGTTGGGCTGCAGCCACCAAAGCCAGGAGGAGGCTGGGTCTGCTGATGGGATGGTGCAGGCCCCCACCGACCCTGACCAAGGGGTCAGGAAGTGTAGAAGGCAGAAAGGCTGGGGACTGTGCTGCAATTCTCCTGACTGCCCAGGACTCGATGAACAGATTACTCCTTAGAGACCCAGGATCTCAACTCCTGGCCAGGAGGAAAACTCAGTCTTTCAATGATGTAAATGTCCAAAAGTGGTTACCTGCTCACGACATCCCGAAGGGTCAGCCGCATCCTTTCTCTCTGTTGCCCAGAACATCGCACCCAGGGCTTTGAGGCTTTGTTCATTCATGTCTGGCATGTTGGGATTTGGAGAGCAGCCGCAGAGGTTGTTGGCCAACCCAGCCTGCAGCCCCATGTGCTGGAGGAGGCCTCCAGAAAGGGAAGCAGCGAGTTTCCAGTCTCAGAGCTGGTGTCCGTGCTTAGCATTGCCCTGAAGGCGCCATGCATGCTGGTTTATCTGTCCTCTGCTTGTGCCTGCCCTCTTTTCTCCTCTAGCCCAAGCCTTCTCTGGCAGCGACAGGCAGGGAGAACCGTGTCACAGGCAGGCGAGCTGGAAGGGGACCGGCTGGGCTGGGAGAGAGTGACCACTGTCCACTGGTGCTCCCGGTGGGGTATGGCTTTCTCCTGGGCGGCTTTATGTCTGCATATTTCAGCTCACATCCATTCCCCTCCAGGGAGTCCCGAGGCATGTACCATGATCCCTAAGAGAGGGGGATGAGCTGGCATGTTTGAGGAAGATCCAGGAGGTGGTGTGGATGGCACAAGGGGCCAAGGGGAAGGATGGGGAGATGGGACCAGGGCAGGGCTGAGGGGCCAAGTGTGGTTTCCAGAAAAACTCTGCAAGGCACTTTAGCACACTACCTCATGTAATCCTCTCGAACCAAAACACTCAGACGTGAGGGCGATTATTATCCCCATTTTCCAGATGAGGAAACCGAGGAACAGGGAGGTTAAATACGTTTCCCACAGGGCACAGAGCCAGGATTCCCACAGATCTTACCCGGATTCTGCACTTCTGACCACTTTGCTAAGTGGCCTGTATGAGTGACTCATCAGCTTTAGAGTCGGACAGATGCAAATTCCAATGCTGTGGGACTTCCCAGTGGTCCAGTGGATAACACTCCAGGCTCCCAGTGCAGGGGGCCCAGGTTTGATCCCTGGTTGGGGAACTAAGATCCCACATGCCACAATTAAGCCAGTGGGCCACAACTAGAGAAGCCAGCACACTGCCATGAAGACCCAGCGCAGTCAAAATAAATAATAATAATTTTAAAATTCCAGTGCTAAATTTCAACATGGGAGCTGCCTGACCCCGGCAAGTGAATTCCCTCTGTGTGCTTCCATGTCCTCGTATCCCACTCCTCACAGGGTTATGGTAAAGTGTGAAGCAGAAGTGCATGCGGGGCTTAGCAGGCTCTGTGGGTCATTGTCTCCTCCTTACCGTCTTCCAGGCAGGTGGAGATGTGTTCCACAAGCCAGGTGTAGGGACTGAAATATGAGGAGCAGTGAGCAGCTCAGTCATAGAAACATGGCCGGGGGGAGGGTGAGGGCATCAGAAAGCGGGGGAGCCACTTTCTGTGAAGAAGTCACCACTGAGAGGATGGGTTCTAGAAAGCATGGGGCTGTGGTTCTTCATTCAAGAGGGTGAGCAAAAAAATAAAGTCTAACACTGTTTCCACTCTTTCCCCATCTCTTTCCCATGAAGTGATCAGGGAAATAGATGGGGAAACAGTAGATAAATCATATTAGGTTGGTGCAAAAGTAATTGCAGCTTTGCATTGTTGAACTTTTTGTTGACATTTGATATTAGAATACATTCTTAAACAAATGTGGTTATGTTATACATCATGTTAATGTGTATTTCTCACTTTATGTTTTTTTGGCTAATGACATTACTTGCTGTTTATTTTAGACTATAGAAATGATGTTGGACAAAAAGCAAATTTGAGAGATTTTTTAATTGAGTTTAAAATGGGTTGTAAAGCAGCAGAGACAACTTGCAACATCAATGACACATTTGGCCCAGGTAATGCTAACGACTGTACCGTGCACTGCTAATTCAAAAAGTTTTTCAAAGGAGACGAGAGCCTTGAAGATGAAGAACGTGGTGGCTGACCATCAGAAGTTGACAATGACCAATTAAGAGCCATCATCAAAGTTGATCCTCTTACGACTACATGAGAAGCTGCCGAAGAACTCAACATTGACCGTTCTGTGGTCATTTGGCATTTGAAGCAAATTGGAAAGGTGAAAAAATTTGACAAGTGTGTGCCTTCTGAGCTGACTGAAAATAAAAAAATTGTTTTGAAAAAAAAAAAAAAAAAAAAAAAAGAGGGTGAGCACAGAAAGAAAAGGGACGGACAGAGAAGAGGGAGTGAGAGCCACAGGGACGATGTTCAGATTAAAGGAGTGAGCTCAAATTAAAGTGGAGAGCGCGAGAGCAGGGGCACAGAATGCCAGGGAAGGGGGCAGGAGGAGGGTGCGCCCAGGGCCTGGGTCCGACACGACCGGCCGTGACCTCCTCTCTGCTGGCCGCGCTCTGGGTGAAGCTGCACTGGCTGCTTGTGGAGCTTGGCACCATGCACCATGCATCATTATTTGCAGAGCTCGGAGCTGTTTGCAGAGCTTGTCACCCCGGGTGTCACCGTTTGGAGAGCGTGGCACTGTTTGTCATTTGGGAAGTCTGGTTTTATTTGCGGAGCTCGGTGGCGTCAGGAGAGGCAGGTCCTGTTGCTGTTTGTGGTGTCAACCGAGGGCATTCCTCTGGGGTTCTTCTGTTTGCTGAGCCCCTCAGTGTTGACGCCATTGTCTCTGGACGTCCAGAGTCGGTCACTGTCGCACGCATTGTCCGCAGCGCCCCGCCCCCACCCAGTTTGCAGAGCCCGTCACAGCTGGAGTTATGGTGTCTGCACGGTGGCTGCCATAGTGTGGAGCCAATCACTGTGCTACTGCCACTGAGCCTCATCACGGCAGTGTTGCTGTCTTTGTAGTGGTGTGCAGAGCCTACTGATTTCTGTGCCTCTGTGTGTAGAGCCTCTCTCGGTCTATGACGCAATAGCAGACCCTGATGCCATGAGCACAAATTTCCCATAGATCACCAGAACCCTATCGAAAGCCCATCTCTGATCTCTGGCAACCACGCTCCCCCTAACCCAGACACCTGCTCCCACCTCCCCCCAAAATATCCTCCAACCATTTTTGAGCACCAGCCTCTGGGGCCTCCTAAGACCAACCCCCCACCACTGCCTCCGCTCCCTGTCTCATCTGAGGGGTCCTACAACCTGCTTCTTGGAGCTTGATTTCATTGCAGAGTCCGGGCACCATAGGATGGCTTTGGGCCAAGAGCACAGGCCAACCTGCTGAGGATGGCAGGAAGGAAAAAAAATGATGCAAAAAGAGAGGAGCCATCAGGAAAGATGAAAGGGTTTTGCTTCCGCATCTGATGGGGCTTGAAGGCTGTCACTGGGAGTGAGATGGCTCCTTGCACACAGGGTATAATTAATTAAGGGCAAGGTATACAAAGTGCAGGCAGCTAGAGCAAGTGATAAAGTGGCATATCAAAGCCAGTCCCTACCGGTGGTGGACATTAGGCGCACCTATCACATGCGTGCACGGGCTTGCATGTGGCGGGAAGCTTGTTCAGTGGTGGGAAGCCGGCAGGGTTCTTCTGGAGAGAAGGTAGGGACTGGGAACAAAGCATTTGTGGGTGAAGCTCTGGCTCCTTCAGACCTCAATACTTTGAAGTTCAGCCCCCTATGGGAAAGCCCGAAATACCCATCATGCCACCAACCATTTCTCATAGAACAACAAGAAATGAGACCAGGTGTTAAAGGGGGAAAATTGAAAGAAATGGTTAGAAAGAAAGTTTAAAAAAAATTTTTTTAAGCCTAAGAAACCTGTACACTATTGAAAAAAATACAGAAAAGCCTCCCTGAAAGCCTGGAAAAATGTGTGCTGAGGATCAAAAAGACTAGTTTCTAGAAAGAAGGAAAAAAAATACCCTCTGCATGGCTAACTAGCAAGAAAAAGAGGTCATGCATGCCAAGGGGAAGGCACCAGTGATGTGTATATAATCTATTCGTATATTTACATTTTATTATTAATAATTAGCCACAGGAAAAGGTCAGATATAAACTGGAAGTCAAATGTCCAGGAAAACAGTGTGAGAAGCCCCTCGTGAGGAATTCCAGAGCCAGTAGCAAGAAGGCCTTTAAACACTTCAAAGTCAGGGAGGCAGGGGGAAGATATGAGGGTTCACAGTGCAGGAGGTACCCCCGGGGTGAAAAGGGGCTGGACCTGACTCTGTGGATGGCTCAGAGACCCCGCCCCCAAACAGCCTTTGATGCTGAGATTAAATGGATAAGAAGAAATCTTAATAACAAGGGTAACTCTTTACATCATTGTATAGCTTACCTTTCCTTTTTTTTTACTTTGCATCCTCTTATTTGATCGACATATGTGTAGGAAAGAAATCTTCAGTAGCCCCATTTCATGGTGGGAAAACTAAGATCAAATTGGCAAAGATAATGAGAACGTATTGTACAGCACAGGGAACTCTACTCAGTGCTCTGGTGACCTAGATGGGAAGGAAATCCAAAAACAGGAGACATACGTAAATATCTAGCTGACTCACTTTGTTGTCTGGTAGAAATTAACACAACGTGGTAAAGCAACTATACTCCAGTCAAATTAAAAAAAAAACAAAACAAAAAACTGGCAAAGAGGCAAGAATTCTCAGCTAAGTTAAATCAACATTGAACTGAGAGCCAGAGGCTCTGACCCTAAGACCCAAAGGCTTAGCGTGATACCATGCCATCTTGGTTTGGTTTGGTTTCCTGCAGAAGTAGACACCCAAGGCAAGGATGTGGGCACGTGTAGCTTCCTTGGGAGATGAAGAAAGTGCTGGTAGGGAATGCAGAGAAGGCAAGGAATCAACATGAGATGTGTTGTCAAGTTGGTTAACACCAAGGAAGTTGGAGCTCAGTTGCATGGGGACCTCGGGTCACAGGGTAGCACCGAGCCTGAGTTTCCACCCAGAGGGTGAGGGAGCTGAGGGATTTATCTGCCAGTTTCACGCAGCCATGGAGGGCTGCTCCCAGGGCTTTAATTCCCAGCACCTCTATCCTGTCCCAGAAGACTCCTGACAGGCCCTCGGGCACAGGGATCGGTGCTGACACTTGGCATTTGGGCAGGATAGTGGTAAGGGCTGATGGAACCTGGAGGCACTGCCAACACCTGCTATGCACGCTGCCCAAATTCTGCCTTTCATTCAGAAATGGATATAACTAGGCCGTCAGGCGGAGAAGGCAATGGCACCCCACTCCAGTACTCTTGCCTGGAAAGTCCCATGGACGGAGGAGCCTGGTGGGCTGCAGTCCACGGGGTCGCAAAGAGTCCGACATGACTGAGCGACTTCACTTTCACTTTTTACTTTTCATGCATTGGAGAAGGAAATGGCAGCCCACTCCAGTGTTCTTGCCTGGAGAATCCCAGGGATGGCAGAGCCTGGTGGGCTGCTGTCTATGGGGTCACAAAGAGTCGGACACGACTGAAGTGACTTAGCAGCAGGCCATTAGGATGGGTTGAAATCCACCTGGTCCTCCTGGATGAACTCAAGAGTGATACTGTGAAACTGGCATGCAAGTTATTTTACTTGTTGTTCTGAACATCCACCAGCTGAGCTTGTGTCCTGGCAGATCGCCAACCGCCCTTGTTCCTAATAAGTGGGTCCTCAAAATACATGTTACCCGCAAGATAGATATTGTTGTTGATGTTGTTGTTATCTGCAAGATAGATATGATTAAGCCCACATCTCACAGGTGAAGAAACTGAGAGATGAAATCTGAGAGATGAAATAATTTGCCCAGAATTACAAGGTGGGGGAGCGGGGACTGGATTTGGACCCCGGACTTGTAAAATCCATACAGCTTTCCCAGTACCTCACAGAGGTGGTCCCTGTAAACACAAAAGGTGACATTTTACTTTCAGAAACACTCTTCCCATCCTCTCCCCACTGGAGAAGAAAAAGCAGGAAGGAATAGAAATGGGTCGAGTACAGTTTAGGCTAGTTCAGGGCACCAGGTTTTCACTGAGATGAGAAGGGAAATTGGAAACAGAAATAGACTCACAGATTTAGAAAAGAAACTTATGGCTACTAGGAGGGGATGGTAGTGGGGAGGAATATTTCAGGTGTTTGGGATTGACATGTATACATTGTTGCATTTAAAATGCAACAAGCACTTACTGTTTAGCACAGGGAACTCTGCTTAGTGTTCCATAATAACCTAAATGGGAAAAGAGCTTGAAAAAATAGTTACATGTATATGTATAATTGAATCACTTTGCTGTATACCTGGTATTAACACATTGTTAATGAATTATGTGTGCATGTGTCCTCAGTTGCTTCAGTCATGTCTGACTCTTTTCAACCCTCTGGACTGTAGCCCGCCAGGATCCTCTGTCCATGGGATTCTCCAGGCAAGAGCTGGAGTGGGTTGCCATGCCCTCCTCCAGGGGATCTTCCCAACCCAGGGATCAAAACTACGTCTCGTGTGTTTCTTGCATTGTAAGTGGGTTCTCTATCGCTAGGCCACCAGGGTAGCCCATAATATTAAAAAAAATAAAATAAAAAAGAAGGGAATTTGAAACCTGTGAGATAGTCTCTCTGACACCTATCCACAACAAAGATGTGGTGGATTGGGAATTGTGATGGTCCTGTGAGAATCCTGATGGAACCTGTGGGAATTGTGATGGTCCAGGGGTGTGTGTGTGTGTGTGTGTGTGTGTGTGTATGGTGGGGGAGCCCACTGGGCATAAGCATAAACATGCATGGCAGGGGTGGGGAGGGGATGGACTTCCCTGATGGTCCAGTGGTTAAGGCTTCGCCTTCCAGTGCTAGGGGTGAGGGTTTGATCCCTGGTCTGGGAGCTAAGATCCGGCATGCCTCTGGGCCAAAAACCAAAATATAAAAACAGAAACAATATTGTAACAAATTCAATAAAGACTTTAAAAATGATCCACATTAAAAAAAGTCTAAAAAAATACGCACAGGGGACCTAGATGGAGAGAAGCTTTTGGATGTGGATTTAGACGACCAAAGAGGTGAAATAACCTGTGGAGTGTCTTGGGGCTGAGAAAACAGTCAGAGCCCTTTCATAGTCACGGCTGCCTGCCTGTCCTTCGGCCCTACCGCCTCAGGAAGGCCCCTCTTCCTCCCTGCCTGGAATTCCTCTTTTTTTTTTTTTTTTAAGAGCAGTAAGCCCAGCTCTGAAAGGCAGTAATTGTGAATCTTTTGTTGCACACAATCTCTGCCACACTCCTGGGGTTGCAAAGTTACTTTCTACTGCCAGGCACATGGGGCTTGGCCTTTTTCATTTATTGGAACATTTACAGTCAGAAAGAGAGGGGGGCGAGGTGTGTGCAGAGGGAGAGCCATAGAGACAGGCCTGCAGAGGGAGAGACCTAAAGAGAGAAGAACTGAAAGCAAGATCAGAGCTCTCAGAGAGAGAGAGAGAGAGAGGCAGGCAGATGACAGGAGGAGAAACAGGAAGTGGAAAGAAAAAAAAACACTAAACAGTGAAAGCCTGAGAGGCAGCTGGGGTCCAGAGGAGCAGGAAGGAGACACAGAGCCCGGGGCCAAGAGATGGGAGAAGAGGAGGGAGATAAACAACAAGGGGATCAGACAGAGACAGAAAAGATACACACGTATGAACCCATGCAAAATGGGGACAGAGGGAAGGAATGTGAGCCGGGTGACCCCCAGTTCTCCAAGTCCTGTGGTACCTGCACACAGACCAGCCTGGAATGTTAATTACAAGCTGCTCCTCAACAATGCTGAACGCTGGCTGGTTCCCTGAAAGGGGGAGCTGGGAGGGAACGTGCATGGAGAGCCTCCCTGCCCTTCCCAGGGAAGGGAAACAGAGGAACTTTTGGTGGATCAGAGAGAGAGGAGCAAGACACAGTGTCCCTCAGGGTGGTTAGCATCCCTGGGGACCACAGAAGAGAGGCTGGCCAGCTGAGCAGAGGAAGCCTGGGTGGAGAAACGGAAGAGGATGCTCAGGAGGGAGGGAGGAGAGAGGCAGAAGAGAGGGGAGAACCCTCGAGTTCCCCCTGCTCTACCCCCTGCCCCGCTCCCCGCCCCGCCTCCCCGTCCCATCCCCGGCCCTTTACAGGGATTAATCTCCTTCTGCCTCTGCTGTCCTGAGGTGAAGTAGCCCCTCCCTCAACTCCACCCAGTACATTCTTTCAAATGTATTAGTACCTTCCTTCAAACCAGTGCTGGTCACCAGCCAGGTTCAAGTAGAAAAACCTGACTCTTCTCTTCAAGGGCCCCATGGAAAGTGAGAATGCAACTCCCTTCTGGATGATGATACTCATCCCTCTACCCCTGGCCTTTCAGCCCACCTCCTCTCTGCACTCCACAGCCCCAGACCCTCCAGTTAAGATCTATCTTTGGATCAGGTCTCCAGATCAGGTGGGGAGATACTGCAGGGGCTCCAACTGCTGCTGTCTGCCCCCTCTTGGCGGATGGCCCCCATTTGCCTCAGCCTCTCCCCTGCCCAGGTGCCCAGGAAGCCCCCACACCCACCCCCCTCCTAGCCCTCCCCAACCAGCTACAAGTCACTGCTCAAATGGGGAAAGGAGGCTGGAAGTACTGGCGTAGTTTATGGCCGGGGCATGAGGGACTGCAATGGGAAATCCTTTGGCGGATGGAGGGCAGAGAGACACCCTGGTCTCCTGAAGTTTCCCAAGACTGGGGAAGCTGGATTGCAACAGACCTGGGCCTTTCCTGCCCTCTGTGCCCTGAGGCCCCAGGCTTCAGCAGCTTCTCTGAGATCCTGGTGTGGTTTGGGCGCTCTGCAGGACACCCTCCCACACACAGGTTTGCAATGGCTCTCATCCCACCCTTGCATCCCCTTTGCATCCTGACACAGGTGCACACTGCCCAGAACCAGCCAGCCAGGTGTGCATACAAGGCGGGTGAACACAGGCTGGAGTCCATCAGTATGTGGATATATGCCAGACACACACACACACACACACACACGCCTGCCTGCCTGCAGACAGAAATGTCCGAAAAGAAAGCAGTCAAGCACACAGGCCTGCATAGGCAGCCCACCCAGGGCTCCATAAATACAAATTAAATTAAATATGCACAAGCACACTCATGGCAAGTCATCAAGCCCCTGCTCTGCCCAAGGCAAGGGTGCTGGGCTTAGCAGCCTCTGCACAGCTAAGGAGCCTTTGATTTGACAAATAAATTACACTTCTTTCCCTTTAAAGGAAAGGCTTTGAAGAGTTAAAGCCTTGGACCCAGAAGCAGTGACCACCCTAGGGGACGGGGCCACAGGTCAAGTGCTCCTCTCCCTGCTCCTGTCAGAGCAGGAATGTCCCTGTCCCTGAGGCCTTGAAGGGCATGGAAAGTCATAGTCGTGGGAAGCTGAGGCAGGGTCAGTGGGTTCCATGAGGCCAGCTGCCTGGTGGTGAGAGGGCTGCCCAGAGGTCTCAGGGCAAGTGGTCTGAACACAGCATCGGTCCATCTTGGGGGTCTCTCATCTCTCTTTAAGGTCCCTCACTGTCATTCCTTTATAGTAGCCTCCCAAGAGTCTATCAGGCTAACCCCCTCGAGTGTTAATGATATGACATTTCTCATCTTTCTGGGACACTCCTGTAGTCAAGAGAAGGAACTCATTGTTGGGCAGAAGAGGCATCCAGGCAGGACCCTGCTCTGTTGATACATAAGCTGGGCTGATTTAGGAAAGACTGGGCTTCCCAGGTGGCCCTAGAGGTAAAGAACCCACCTGCCAATGCAGGAGACATAAGAGATGCATGTTCAATCACTAGTCGGGAAGATCCCCCTGGAGGAGGGCATGGCAACCCACTCCAGTGTTCCTGCCTGGAGAATCCCATGACAGAAGAGTCTCGGGGGCTATGGCTCATAGAGTCACAAAGAGTCGGACACGACCAAAGAGACTTAGTACACATGCGCCCAGGCCGTGGAGATTCAGGACAAGCCCTTCCTCCACCCAGCTCATCGCCTTCCTCTCCTGAGTGTTAATAATGCTTCTTACAGCCAGTTCTTGAGAGAAAGAAAGCGTAACTGCCCTGTCTTACGTCTGCTCTCTCAGCTCAGCATGGTCCTCAGGCAGAGGGGGTCTCCAAGACACTTCTCAGCCAGTCTTTCTACTCCAGGACACCTGCCAGTCCCCTCTCAAAAGCCTCCCACGTTGATTTTAAATACAATTAAATCTTCTGAAATGAGAAATTTTCTGCAAAGCTCATTGCAACTCTCAGAGTGTCTGCACTGCCTGGTGACCCAGGGAAGTAGTGTAGTCAGTCCCAGAGGGGTGGAGAGGGAAGAAGGAAGACATGAGGAGGAAGGCCTCCTAGCCTGCATGTCCAGCTCTCTGCCAGCCCCGGCACACACCCACCTGAGCCTCCTTCTCTCCCTCTGATCAGAGGAATACTACACACACACTAAACCATAGGTCATCAGAGTTAGAAAGAACCTCAGAGGTCACTCAAACCCCTTCCTTTACAGATGAGAAAACCAAAGTCCCAGATCTTTCCTGGTGGCCAGTGGCTAAGACTCCACGCCCCCAATACAAGGGGTCCAAGTTCAATCTCTGGTCAGGGAACTAGATCCTACATGCCTCAACTAAGACCTGGTGTGGGCAAATAAGTAAATACACTTAGAAAAAGAAAACCGAAGTGATACAACTTGTGACGTAACTGGTCTAAGGGTGCACAGCCAATCAGGAAGCAGAGCTGAGGCCCGGCCCTCCTCCTTGTCATCAGTGTTTTTTCTTTAAATGTTAATTTCTAAGACATAGCAAGGCTCTTCCTTTGACTCTAAAAAATTACTATTTACAAATACTCAGCCCCTTTGTCCAGGCTGTTACCTCTGCTTGGAGTGCCCTCTCGCTCATACTCTCCCAAACATTTCTCTCTGGCAAGCTTCTGATCGTATTTCAAAGCCCAGTTGAAATGTCAGCTGCTCCTCCATTCACTCAGTTCAGTTCAGTTGCTCAGTCACGTCCGACTCTTTGCGACCCCATGAATCACAGCTCGCCAGGCCTCCCTGTCCATCACCAACTCCCGAAGTTCACTCAAACTCATGTCCATCGAGTCAGTGATGCCATCCAGCCATCTCATCCTCTGTCGTCCCCTTCTCCTCCTGCCCCCAATCCCTTCCAGCATCAGGGTCTTTTCCAATGAGTCAACTCTTCGCATGAGGTGGCCAATGTATTGGAGTTTCAGCTTCAGCATCAGTCCTTCCAAAGAACACCCAGGACTGATCTCCTTTAGGATGGACTGATTGGATCTCCTTGCAGTCCAAGGGGCTCTCAAGAGTCTTCTCCAACACCACAGTTCAAAAGCATCAATTCTTCGGTGCTCAGCTTTCTTCACAGTCCAACTGTTACATCCATACATGACCACTGGAAAAACCATAGCTTTGACTAGACAGACCTTTGTTGGCAAAGTAATGTTTCTGCTTTTCAATATGCTATCTAGGTTGATCATAACTCTCCTTCCAAGGAGTAAGCGTCTTTTAATTTCATGGCTGCAATCACCATCTGCAGTGATTTTGGAGACCCCAAAAATAAAGTCTGACACTGTTTCCACTGTTTACCATCTATTTCCCATGAAGTGATGGGACCAGATGCCATGATCTTTGTTGTTATTGATATTTCTCCCGGCAATCTTGATTCCAGCTTGTGCTTCTTCCAGCCCAGCGTTTCTCATGATGTACTCTGCATATACGTTAAATAAGCAGGGTAACAATATACAGCCTTGATGTACTCCTTTTCCTATTTGGAACCAGTCTGTTGTTTCATGTCCAGTTCTAACTGTTGCTTCCTGACCTGCATATAGGTTTCTCAAGAGGCAGGTCAGGTGGTCTGGTATTCCCATCTCTTTCAGAATTTTCCACAGTTTATTGTGATCCACACAGTCAAAGGCTTTGGCAAAATCAATAAAGCAGAAATAGATGTTTTTCTGGAACTCTCTTGCTTTTTCGATGATCCAGCAGATGTTGGCAATTTGATCTCTGGTTCCTCTGCCTTTCTTAAAATCAGCTTGAACATCTGGAAGTTCACGGTTCACATATTGCTGAAGCCTGGCTTGGAGAATTTTGAGCATTACTTTACTAGCGTGTGAGATGAGTGCAATTGTGTCGTAGTTTGAGCACTCTTTGGCATTGCCTTTCTTTGTGATTGGAATGAAAACTGACCTTTTCCAGTCCTGTGGCCACTGCTGAGTTTTCCAAATTTGCTGGCATATTGAGGGCAGCACTTTCACAGCATCATCTTCCAGGATTTGAAATAGCTCAACTGGAATTCCATCACCTCCACTAGCTTTGTTCGTAGTGATGCTTTCTAAGGCCTACTTGACTTCACATTCCAGGATGTCTGGCTCTAGGTGAGTGATCACACCATTGTAATTATCTGGATCGTGAAGATCTTTTTGTACATTCTTCTGTGTATTCTTGCCACCTCTTTAATATCTTCTGCTTCTGTTAAGTCCATACCATTTCTGTCCTTTGTCGAGCCCATCTTTGCATGAAATGTTCCCTTGGTATCTCTAATTTTCTTGAAGAGATCTCTAGTCTTTCCCATTCTGTTGTTTCCCTCTATTTCTTTGCATTGATCGCTGAGGAAGGCTTTCCTATCTCTTCTTGCTATTCTTTGGAACTCTGCATTCAGATGCTTATATCTTTCCTTTTCTCCTTTGCTTTTCACTTCTCTTCTTTTCACAGCTATTTGTAAGGCCTCCCCAGACAGCCATTTTGCTTGTTTGCATTTCTTCTCCATGAGGATGGTCTTGATCCCTGTCTCCTGTACAATGTCATGAACCTCCGTCCATAGTTCATCAGGTACTCTGTCTATCAGTTCTAGGCCCTTAAATCTCTTTCTCACTTTCACTGTATAATCACAAGGGATTTGATTTAGGTCATACCTGAATGGTCTAGTGGTTTTCCCCACTTTCTTCAATTTAAGTCTGAATTTGGCAATAAGGAGTTCATGATCTGAGCCACAGTCAGCTCCTGGTCTTGTTTTTGCTGACTGTATAGAGCATCTCCATCTTTGGCTGCAAAAAATATAATCAATCTAATTTCGGTGTTGACCATCTGGTGATGTCCATTCACTCACCTGCTCCATTCTTCTTTACACCCACCCAACAACTACAGATGGAACCACTCCTTTCTTGGGTCTCAGTAGCACTTCATACGACTCTACTGGGCACATAACTGGGGTCGACTAGTTACATGCCCACTGCTTTCCCAGAGCCATGAACTCCTTCTGGCATTGGGAGTTGGGGAATCACAGTAGAGTCTATCAGAGTGTTTGGTTCAACTGCCATTACTAATTGAATATCAGTTGTCTGTGTCACTGGACTGTAGAGGGGAGGGACAGTTTGAGAACCATCCTCAGGATTCAAGGCCAGCTTTCTCGAAATATCACTCAGACTGGGGATGATGACCTTGTATATAGGGCTTTCCCTCTATGTATCTTTACATCTGTGAGGACTCCAAGCATCACCCAGTAAATTCAACCAGGGAAGGATGGATCCATGGAAAGGCAGCTTTCAGAGGAGAGAGCTACTAGGTGACCTAAGAGGATAGCTTCACCCTTTTCTACTGGGATAGGGTTGAGACAGAAGCAGTCCTTGGCCTGAGGCCCCACACTGGTCTGCACTTGCTGTCACCTGGGCCTGTGATGAGCAGGCCTGTTCTTGCCTCCTCTCCTTCCCCAGGCTGGTCATTGAAGCCTCACACACCCAGAGAGGTGTTGAGATGATCCCTCTCCTCTGACAACAGATGCACCCCAACTCAGTACTGCAGCCAGAAAACTGGACTAAAAATCAAGCTTGAGGTTGGGGTTCAGGACAGAGTTTGAGGAAGGTTAGAGAGATCAGGTTAGGCTTGGATTTGAGAGGCTGGCTAGCACCACTCAAAGGAAGTTTCCAGACTCGTGAAACTCAGTCTGACCAGGAGACAGAAGGCACATATACAAAAACAGACATCAGGGCCCAGCAAATAAACACGCATGCATGCTCAGTCATTTCAGTCATGTCCAACTCTTTGCAACCCTATGGACTGTAGCCTGCCAGGCTCCTCCGTCCATGGGATTCTCCAGGCAAGAATACTGGAATGGGTTGCCATTTCCTTCTCCAGGGGATCTTCCCAAACCAGGGATTGAACCCGTGTCTCTTGCATCTCCTGCACTGGCAAGTGGGTTCTTTACCACTAGCAGATAAACAGGACTAATCTATGAATGCAGAGGATGGGCAGAGGGAGGAAGCCTCTGGAAGAGGGTAGTGAACAGGAGTGGCTGAGGGTTCTCTGACCTTTCTGCTTAAGCTGGTGGTGAGCCCAGCAATGTGAGTCCTCTCTCTAGAAGTTCCTGGTGGCACTCAGTGATATCGCTCTGTGTGTGTGTGTCCATATATCTGTATATGTGCCTATGTGTGTGTGTGTTTCTGTCTGGCAGAACAGGGAGAGATGGGATGGAAATGGGACAGGACGTTCAGAGATGAAAGACTAATTTCCTGTTAATGGCTGGTTGCTAGGCAACCAGCTTCTTTCTGCCTGCTGCCCTCAAAATTGGACTGCAGAATTTTTAGTGTTAAAGCACCTCCCACTGAAACTCAATGCTGTGAGAGGCCAACCAGTCCCTACCCAGCCATGCCCTGCTCCACCCTGCAGAGTGACAGAGCAGGGCATGTATGCCAGGAATCAAAGTCACAGACACAGTCAGCCCCACAGCCCACCAGGGTCTCTCATTCTGGCCTTCCTGCCATCTCCTCCACAGGCAGCTGTGTGCACACGCACACGCACACTCTCATGTTTATGGAGCACTGGAGAACATGCATAGACATGGACTAGACCCTGTGTGCGTGCTAAGTCGCTCAGTCGTGTCTGACTCTTTGCGACCCTATGAACTGTAGCCCACCAGGCTCCTCTATCCACGGGACTTCCCAGGCAACAATACTGGAGTGGGTTGCCACGTCCTTCTCCAGGGGATCTTACCGACTCAGGGATAGAATCCGTACCTCCCACGTTGCAGGCAGATTCTTTACTGTCTGAGCCACCAGGGAAGCCTGAACTAGACCCTGGCTCACCCAAAATAATAACAATAGCAATAATAATAAGCTGCTACTGTATTAAGGTACTTACCATGTGCTGAGTATTTTGTTAGGAGCTTTGTATTAATTTCCTTTGTTATTTTTCTCTGTGGCCTTATGAACCATGTTATCCTCAAAACTTCATAAAAGAAGGAAGCAGGAAAACTTTAGGGATCAGAGCACTAATTTGGAGATGTTACGGAAATCTGAGACTGAGGGAAGGCCACCCTGAAATGACTCCAAGAAGAACTCCCATCTACATCTACCCTCTGTAGGTCTTTCTGATGCTAGTTCTATCTGGAAAGTAAGAGACCTAAGAGCAGGTGTTCCTTTCTTCTATCCAAATAGCCCAGACCTCAAGAGACCCCCTGTTCTCTGCCATCCTCCACCTGAGTCACTGGACCTACGACTGAAGCTCAGGCTGGTTTGTGCCTTTGCATAAGGGACAGCGGTTTATACCAAATATTCTGTGCCCCCTCTATCAGAATCATAATTTATTTAGAATGGAAATATGCCACTTAAGCAAAGAAACAAACAAACTTACAGTTCTCAGACTTCCTTACAGATGGAGATGGCTAATAAAACAGAAGGGGAAGTCATTGGTTGGGGTTTTTGGAAAGGGTTTTTAAAGGAGATTCTATGTGTAGAGAAAGGGAGCCCTGTGCACTCTTGGTGGGAAGGTACACTGGCACAGCCTTTATGGAAAATAGTGGGAGGCTCCCCCAAAATTACAAATAGAACATGTGATTGATCCATCAGTCCCACTTCTGGGTGTATATCCAAGGGAAACGAAATCACTATGTAAGGAGATATCTGCATCCCTATGTTTCTTGCAGCCTTATTCACAACAGCCGAGCTATGGAATCAAACTAAGCGTCTGTTAACAGATGAATGGATAAAGAAAATGTAGTGTATGTATACAATGGAATATTATTCAGCCATAAAAAGAAGGAAATTTTGCCATTTGCAACAACATGGATGAAACCAAAGGACATTAGGTTAAGTGAAATAAGCCAAACAGTGAAAGACCAGTACTGCATGGTATCACTTACATGTAGAATCTCAAAAAAGAAAAAGTCTAACTCACAGATACAGGGAGTAGACTGGTGTTGCTAGGAGCTGGGGTTGTGGGGCGGGGGAGGCCAGTAGGGAAATGGAGAGAGGTTGGTAAAAGGGTACAAACTTCCAGTTATAAGATGATGAATAAGTTCTGAGGATCTAGTAGACAGCATGGTAATTATAGTTAGTAACAATGTATCCCACACTTAAAATTTGCTAGGAGAGTAGATCATTAGCATTCTCACAAAAACAAAAGAAAAACACCAAAACAAAACAAGTGATTATGAAAGGTGATGGATATGCCAATTAACTTGATTGCGGGAATCATTTCATATATGTACGTATGTCAAATCATCACATTGTACACTTTAAATAATATATTACCATTTTGTCAATTATACCTCAATAAAGCTAGAAAAAATGAAATAGAATAAATTTTAAAAGGGGGATTCCTCAGCTGATAGATGCTCCTTTGCCTTCCCCAAATCCTCCCGCTTCCTGCCCGGAACTCCTACATGATGGCTGGAATTCTAGCAGCCCCCTTAAGTTATGAGGTGACCTCGAGGAACAGAAAGATGAATGGAAACCGGGACATTGATGGCACCTTTGAGTGGTGCCCTCAATCAAGGAGCCCTCTTGACTGGTCTGGATTGCTGACCCCCATGGCTTCTTTTAGGTGGTGCTAGTGGTAAAGAATCAGCCTGCCAATGCAGGAGATGCAAGAGATGAGGGTTCAGTCCCTGGGTTGGGAAGATCCCCTGGAGTAGGAATTGGCACCCCACTCCATTATTCTTGCCTGGAACATTCCACGGACAGAGGAGCTACAATCCATGGGGTCGCAAATAGTCAGACACAACTGAGCAAATGAGCATCACAAAAGCACCACGGTTTCTTTCACATGAGAGAAAAGCAAGCCCTAATTTATTTAGACCAGCATTTGGGTTTTCTGTTGTGCAACTAAACCTCATACTAACAGATACATCAGGTCTCCAAAAACAGAAGGTGTCAAGCTTCCTTGACCCCCTGGGAGCAGGGCTGAGTTGAGGTGAGCTGGGACCCCCACCTTGGCATGTGAGATCCTTTATCACAAGTCAGAGTCTGCCCATCACTGCCTTTTAGGAAAACGCCCAGTTGCTCCTGAGCCCCAGACTTTCCCGCTATAAATCCTGTCCTCCCTGAGGCTGGTCCGGTGGCCTCTCCAGCTCCCTCCCTGGTAAGACCTTCATGAAATCTCCTGAAGCAGTTATAGATATAACAAGTGTGAGGTATAGATGCTGAACCGTACCACAGCTCCATCCTCAGTCTGTGGGACACAGGGATTGGTCAGCCATTTTCTGGAAGGTCAGAGATGGAGAGAGAAGGTTTGGGAAATACCAGAGGGACCCCTGACCTGAGTTGGGCTGAGTCAGGGAGTGAGAGCTCAATCAGTCGACACTTAAACAGGGAGTAGCCCTGTTTTGTTTTCCACTCAGGCCTCTACTGGGAAAATCGAGTGAACCAGAAGAACAGGGGTTGGGGGCTAGGAGCGGAAGATTGGTGGTTGGGTACCTAAGTGAAAAATCCTAGTTCTTCTTAACTTGACCAGAAAATGGGGGCCTGGGCCAGGTAAGCTATGGAGTCCTCCTCTATGGACAGTGGTTCCACGCCCCCTGCTTTAAGGAGCTTATTATCCAGTACTCAGGATTTCCTCTCCCTCACTTTCTCCACACCGGCCTCTTTGGTGTCCCGCACACAGTCCAGGTATGTCCTCACCTTTGCCTGGGCCAGGCCCTCCCCCTGGACCACTAGCCCTCCGGAACCCCACACATCTCGGCGCTTCCCCTCACTCTGGTCTCTGCTTAGATATTACTCCCTCAGAGAGGCCCTTCCTGGCCACCCGTATCCCAGGGAGCACCCTGACCACTCTCATCTCTCACCTTGCTTTGGATTTCTTTACTGGTGAACATTTCTTTGTTCGCATGTGATCTTTCTCTCCCACGGGAAGCTAAGCTTCACCAAGACAGAGACTTTGTCTGTTCTGGTGCATTGTCGAATACTCAGCACCTTCAGCAGCTCTTAGAAGGCATTTTAACAAGTAGTTAAAAGACAGAGTGAGTGCATACACATGCACAGATATCTGTATGTACTACATGTGTATATATAACACACACTTCACACACACACACGTCACACACATTGTACGGACACACATCTATTAGCCTTTTGGTGTGAGGAGATACTCCAAAATGCTATTCCAGAACCTCTCAGAATTACACCAGCTGGAAAGGCAATTCCAGAATCTTATTCCTAGCAGATGCCAGCCTGCATAACAAAACACACGGAGTGTGGCAATGAAATTTAATGTTCAAATTGCAGAATAAAATATTTGTATTTACATGCCTTTTATATTCTCTGTGTAATAAAAGTCACAGCATTTTCAAGGATGCTTTTTTTATTCAGCTTGTAGCTGCTCACCCCACCCCTCACCCCACACTTCTTCTGGTTCTGCAAGAGGCTCCACTAGCAATACCTGTGAAGAAACATCTGGAAAAAGAGGGATGGACACCTTCTTTGATCAGTTCATGGAGCCATGGAGATGATGGCAACTTTCTTGGACTATTCTCATCTCCCCTGGTTGTGGGGAACAGAAGGGAGCCCAGAGGAGACAAAATATGTTTGCAGGACTTAAGTAACTCCATTTCCTCCTCCCTTTTCTTATTTATGCCACATAATTAATTAGTTCATATTTGCTAGCAGTAAAGGGAACCAGGTCAAAAGAATAGAGCTTCTCATTGGGACAATCTTTCCATTTCATGGATAAATATTGGTATTGTGTTACAGAATAAAATAATTTGCCTATTTTGAATGCTCATTAAGAGCTGTTAAGCTTTATCTTTTATTAATAGACTAATAATCATTTGATTTAAAAAATTAAATATAGTACCACTAATGAACTCAATTTAAGTAATTAAGTCTACTATAAGCGGAGAGGGCCTATAGTTGAGAACTGTGTCTTGCCGAGTGTTTTGTGTGTGTGAAAGAAAGAATACTCTGCATGGTCAGATCTAAGGTTACACATGATGAAGTTGTGTGTACTGAGCCCAACTCTCCTGGGAAAGTGACTTCAGACTCTATGGATTACCGCTGGCATGACTGGTTACCCAGGGAGGCCAGAGTTAACCAGACCCAGGTAAGAACAGGAGGAGAATGAGGCAAACAATCTTTGTCATTGGACCACATTCAATTATTTGTGTGGGTTCCAACTTTCCCACCCCTGGACACTTGATTTGGTGGTTTAATCACTAAGTCATGTCCAACTCTTGCAATCCCATGGACTACAGCCTGCCAGGCTTCTCTGTCCATGGGATTTCCCAGGAAAGAATACTGGAGTGGGTTGCCATACTAATCCCTGGGCTTTAGCATATAAAATTCTCAGAGAGGACCTTCCTGAACTTGACTCTTGCATACCACACCTGTGGAGCTAGCCAACTCCATGAAGTTTCAGAGCAGCCTCAATCATCTTGTTTATCAGAAACTCTGATATCAGTGCTGCTCACACTTTCATGTTTACACAAATAATTAATTGGAGATGTTGTTAAAAACTCAGATTTGAATTAGCAAGGCTGAGGTGAGCGTGGGGGTCTTCATTTCTGACAAGTCACAGCTATTACACATGCTCCAGGGACTCATTTATTTTCCCTGGAGGCTCCACTCTCTCAGCCGCACATGGTCAACCCCAAGTCTTCTTACAACCCTGGCCTTTAGGCTCAGAGCTCATTCTGCTGGCTGAGGGTGGGATAGGTTGGAGCATGGCAATCTCTTAATTAGTGCTGAGTGACCAACCCTCTACTGGGAGCTGGATATGGAGCAGGGCAATCCCCCTGCCCCAGGTAGTTCATAAACCCTTAGGTAAGAAGCCAGGACTGCAAGGAGATCAAACCAGTCCATCCTAAAGGAAATCAGTCCTGAATATTCGTTGGAAGGACTGGTGCTGAAGCTCCAATACTTTGGCCACCTGATGGGAAGAACTGACTCATTGGAAAAGACCCTGATGCTGGGAAAGATTGAAGTCAAGAGGAAAAGAAGATAACAGACGGTGGGATGGTTGGATGGCATCACCGACTCGAAGGACATGAGTTTGAGCAAGCTCCAGGGGTTGGAGATGTACAGGGAAGCCTGGTGTGCTGCAGTCCATGGGGTTGCAAAGAGTCAGACATGACGGAGTGACTGAACTGAACTGAAGAAGCCAGGACAATCCCCATGTGGTGTCTGGTGTGGAGGAGATCTTCAGGGCCCAGGGTCTTATGGAAAGAGTAGTTATCATGACCCAGGGCTTCAATCAAGGACCCAAGGAAGAAACCCTTAAGAGGAGACAGGAGGAGATGAGTTGGTGTTGGCCAGGGGGAGTGGAGTGGGAATGGAGGGGGAGAGAGTTTTAATGGCAAGAACATGTTCAAAGGCCTGGAGTGAGTAAAAGTCCATTTTCTTTCCAGTTTCTCCTGCTCCCAAGCCCTGCTCTGCGAAGCATCCCCACCTCCAATCCTTTGAACCCCTAGTGCTTTGCTTCTTCCTTTCCCATGTCACGCAGCTTTCTCCCCTCTGATGTGATATCTATGAGTGAACTTGTTTAATTATCACTGTTGGCCAACGTTCCTGAAGGCAGGAGTAAGAGCTGACTGGCGGTGTGACTTTCTGCAAGTGCAGGCAAGTCCCACGTCAAAGGGGTGTGAGCATCAGCTGAGTCCCCGCTTGCAGGGCACCTTGGACCATGCCAGGCACCCATCAGGGGCTCAGGAAACAGCTACATAACACAGAGCATGACTAAAATGCATATTCTGGAGCTAGGCTGCCTGGGCTCAAGTCCTGCAATTTCTGTTTGTGTGACCTTGGGCTACTTAAATTATTTGGTTGGCCATCTCCTCGTCCATAAAACTAGGAAAATACCCAGCTCGTAGGCTTATAAGCTTTAAAAAAGATACTATATGAACGGTACATGTGTATCTAAAAACTTCCTAAAACATAAATCCAGTGGTAGCTGTTGTTACTTGCCATTATGTGCCTTTCTGGCAGCTGGGATCAAACTGTCTTCACATCCCAAAAGTCCTCTACAATTGACTTCCTTTGTGGTTCAATGGTTAAGACTCCAAGTTTCCAATGCAGAGGTCGTGGGTTGAGTCACTGGTGGGATCCCACTTGCCACGTGGCATGGCCAACAGTGTAAGAAAGAAAAAAAAAGTCTTCTACAAGTTTTGCTGAGCTCTGATTCTGAAATCCACTACCATTTTCATAAGCAGTTAACCTGGGGCAGTGCTGGGAACCTTTCCCTTACCCAGTTCTCCTTCCCAGAAGTCTCAACTGATCACTAGTCCTGCGTGTTATCTGAGCAATCAACACATCAGCGATGCTCCTGCCTTCCTGAATGAACCCAACATGCTTCCTTGAATCTCTAAGGTACATTAAATTGCATCCAGAAGAATGATGATGTTCTCTAGGTTTTGCTGCATGTTATTTATGTTTGAAAACTCAAAGAGTGTGATACTAAGGGTGAATCTGTCCTCAGAAGAAGCAGGGTTTAGAAGTCGCACAGGTTGAAAGTCAAATCCCAGTTTGGTCACTCCCGTGAGGGTCATCCCCACAGCAGAGGGTGGCAGGCTGCCCTGAGGAGTCAGAATGCCTGGCTTCCGCTCCAGCTCCCTGCTAACAAAGGGCATGCCTCAGGCAAATCAGTTTTCTTTTCTGAGCTTTAGCTCCCTGATCTGGGGAGTTGGACTAATAATGACACCTTCTCTAAAGGTTCTTGAGAATTAAGTGAGATAGTCAGTGGCCAGACATCCAACCTGAAGTTAGACCGTATTATTAGCAGGCTTTCCTCTTCCACCCACCCTTCCAGCTGGTCTTGGAGCCTGCAGAACCTGCAGGAGGAAGAGAGGCACCGTGTTATGGGCTGGAATGAGCACCCAGGCAAGCCTGTACCCTGCCTGCCTCTCTTATTTGGAAGCATTGGCTGCAGGTGTAAAACAGCTTAAAGAGGTGGAAAGTGCTGGCCCTTGAAAGGACTTGATGAAAGATGACAAGGGCCCCTGTGACAGGAGCCCCCTGGGGAACAGTCTTGGAGAGACACTTTGGAACAGAAAATTCACTACCCCTGGTCCAAGCACCTTCTAATGGGAGGTTGTCGGGGGCTGGGAAGGGGAAAATTTACTCTGGGTAGAAAATTGCATCCCTCTCCATGGTGGTATTTCTTTTGCCTCCCTTGAAATGTTAAAGCCAGATCCAACAAACTCTGTGGCCTCTGAACTCAGACATCCAATTTACATATAAATGGAGACCAGGAGCTTCAGAGGGAAGAGGATGTTGGGGACATTGTCCCCTGGAGGATAGAGCCTCTGGGAAAATCCAGAAGAAGAGCATCCCAAGAGAAAAGGGTAGAGGAGGCTCCTGAGGCTGCATTGTATGTCTAGGCAGGGGGCCCCTTGCCAAGGTCCAAATGGCTGGAATCTGGGACCTTCTTGTGTCTGTGGCTTCCCAGACAGTTCCCTGCCCTGTGGTGAACGATAGTCCTAAAGTTAACCGGAACGCAGAATCTGCGACATGCAGCGCCCAACACTGACTGCTTCATACTCACCAACTGCTTCGCTCTCGAACTGACACCGCCACCATTTACAGATGAGGAAACTGAGGCTCAGAGAGGTGAAGCAATGTGCCCCAGGCAGCTCTGGCAGCCCTGAAGCACGAGGAATGCGGCCTCCTAAGTGGCTGGTGACTGAAGCGGCTCCCAGCCCAGCCCCTCCCAGCCCTGCCGGCCCATTTCCTGTTGCTCCCATGAGTCTGCATCCAGCTCCACCACAGCGGGCACAAAGCCTTCCCATGAAGCTTTGGATTTACCAAATTAGTAAATTAGAGAAGAAATGTGGCTTTCATCTCGCCCATATAGAACTCTCAGGAAGAAAGAAAAAAAAAAATCTTTCAGAAACCCTCAACGGGGAAGGGGTGTCCGTCAACAGAGGGATGTCTTCTAATTAGGCAGAAATGAAAGGGGAAGGTGAACCAGCCCCAACCTTCTAATCAATTGGATGAATCAAAAGAATCATCAGTTTCTCGTGGTTAAGAAGTTGGTTGAAGGAGAAGGAACAGAGAGACATCCAAGTAACTGGATGCACGGCTGTTTTTGCTTTCGTTTTTCTAAGGACTAATATCTTTCCTTTTGACACTTTTCTTTTATTTAATCTAGGTGTGATTGAGGCTCTGCGTGGTGATGTCATATCTCAGAGCTCCCTTGTGCCTCCCCCCAAATATAAGAACACACAAAAATGCTTAGCTCATGCTTGCTGACCGGATGGCTGATTCTGTTTTTAAATGTCTTCCGGCTGTGGTACAGCCTCTGCCAGGGGCAAAAGAAGTTCACAAGCACAGAATTATTGGGGCTGGAAGAGACCTTAGAAATCCCTTTGTCCCACCTTCTCATGTTACAAGGAAGGACGTGCAGGAGGTGGGTGAGAGAACTTGCCGGGGTTGGCGGGGGTTGGGGGGGGGGGCCACACGCCTGGTTAGAGACCCAGCCAGGCCAGTGTCCCTCACTCTCATGCCAGTGCGCTTCTCCTCCAGCTGTTTGGTGATGGAGGGAAATCAGGAAGCTCATTAAAAACACACTCCATTAGCAAACTCAGAAAACCTCATCAATTCTGAAAAGCAGGGGCCTATGCATGCAGCTGGGAGAGAGTAAGTACCCATCACTTTGTTTGCACCGTCATAACATCTCTCTTTCTCTTTCTCTCTCCTCTTGGTTGTGCCCCCACAGCTTGCAGGACCTCAGTTCTCCAACCAGGGATTGAACCTGGGCCATGGCAGTGAGAGCCCGGAATCCTAACCACTATGCCCCCAGGGAAGTCCCCATAGCATCTCCATTAGAGTCCTGCAAGGACAGAACACACCTTGCTGTCACGTAGAGCTAGGACAGTGTCTTGTCACCAAGGAAAGGAGAGAAAGGAGGCCAAGATGGCTGCAGGCTTACTTAATACCTGGTATTTTCGCCTCCTTAAACTTCACAGTAAATCCAAGGGGTAGGGTTTTCTGAAATTCCGTTTTTATAGATGAGTATAAACTGAGACTAAGAGAAATTAGGTGACTTGCCCCCAGTCATACAACAAGTAAATGGCCAAGCTGGGTTTCAAAACCAGGTCATCCTGCTTAGCTCAAGACCCTGGGGACATATGGAATTCAGAGTTGTCGCCTGAAGGATAAGCTGAGCTTAGTAGGAAGAGCACTGGGCTTAGTGGTCAGGAGACCCAGACGGTGGCTTTCCACGAGGCAGATCCCATGCTGTCTAGCTGAGCACGTTGCCCGGCATGTACTGGTAGCACTGAAATATTTTTTTTTTTTTTTTTAATACAGACGTTGAAAAGTTTAATACTTTACTCAAAAATTTTCAGACATCTTACAAATATCCAGAAGCTCTTCTGGATGTGTGCCCTGAAACTGGTGTAAGTTAAAAGTGATATTCTTTTATTTAAAGGAACTTTTTTCTCTTCTCCCCTTGACCTGGTCTGCTCAAAGCAAGCAAGTTTCAGTAAAAATCAAAACCTCCAACTAATGCTTAAATAGGTATAATTACCAGTAAAATTGAAGAAAGCCATTTTTTATAAATTTTTCTCAGTATGTGGATCTTATGCTGAGACATTCACCCATACTAGACTGCTTGTATTTACTGAGGGTCATTTAGAATCACAAAATGTTCTTTTGTTATAAAACTAAGCTGCATTTTAACAAGAGAAACTCAGAAGGAAATGCAGAGGTATATTTCTTGAATAAATAATTATCGTTAGATCTGACAAAGGATGTAGATGCAGGATGTATATAAAGAACTCCTAAGACTCAATAATTAAGAGATAAGCAATCTACTTTAAGAAAAAAAAGGCAAAGGAGTTTAATAGTTCACCAAAAGTCACAAGGAAAAAGTACTCAGCATCATTAACCATGAGAGAAGTATGAATTAAAGCCATAATGAACCATCATTATGCACCCACCAATTAAAACATGAAAGAGGCTAACAACATGAAGTGCTGATGAGCATGTGGAGCAACTGGAACTCACTGGCGCTCATGGTGGGAATGCGCAATAGTACAGCTACTTTGGGAAAGGTCCACAAGTTTCTTGTAAAATGAAACTTACATCAAACCCTATGACCCAACAATTCCCCTCTTGAGAATTTACCCAAGAGAAATGAAAACACATTGAAATGAAATGAAAAAGACTTGTACAAAAACATTCATAGCACCACCATTCATAATCACTCAAAACTGAAAACAACCCACATTTTATTAACAACAGAGTAGATAACCAAATTGTGAGGTTTACATCCTCTGGATGGTATTCAACAAAAAGGAATTAACTATTGATTCATGCAACAATATGGATGAATCTCAAAAACATGTGTAGTGAAAGAAGCACTGCTGAAAAGGGGATATATTGAATGACTCCATTTATGTGAAGTTCTAGAACAGGCAAAATTAATGTATGGTGTAAAATATCAGAACAGTGGTTGCCTGGGAGTTTGAGGCAGGGATCGACTGAAGGAGAACAAAGGAACTTTCTGGAGTGATGGAATGTTTTGTATCTTGGTAAGAATTTGGGTTATTCAGCTGTTTATGATATGCAGGCTGAAGTGTTTAGGGCTGGTGTCTGCCACTTTGAAGGGCAGAAAATATAAGATGGATCAAGAGACGAATAAGGCAATACCATCCTTTCTCTCCTCCCACTCTCTAATATCATACTGGGGTTCCCCACTGGCTAAACTAGAAGGAGACTGTGACCTGGGTTAGGGCTCAGATAGAATTTTATCTGAGAGGTTTTATTTTTTCAGTTAGAAAAAACAAAGGTATATATAATAAAATATTAACAGTTATCCAAAAAATGGATGAGATGAACAGATATATGAAAAATATAAATAGAGCAAAATGCGAGTGTAGAATCAAGGTGGTGGTTATATGGTGTCCACTATGCATCTTATCTGCATGTTTAAGTTTTTTCATAATACAATGTGGGGTATTATGAAGCAAAAATGAGTAAAACTTGGATTCCCCTCTCGATTGTAATGCCTATAGCCTTTAAGGACCCAGTGGCCTCTCCCTGCCCACCTTTGCAGCCCCATTTCTCTTCACTCCACCTCTCACTCTCCACACTGTGGCCTCAAGGAGCTCCTTTCACTTCATCAAACCCACTATTACCACCTCGGGCCACAGGACCTTTGCATATGCTCTCTCCTCTAGGAAACTCTCCTTGATTTTTTTTCTCAAATAATGTCTCAGACTTCAGCTAAGGTAGCACTTTCTTCTGGGTACTTTCTCCATCATCCACTTGCACCAGCTCCACTGCTTTAATTCTTAGAGAAACACACTTTTGCTATCATAGGACTTATTGTTAAACCTTAGTGTGACTATTCCTTTCATCCCATGCCCCATGAGACTGACAGTTCCATGACAACTGGGCCACGGCACACCCACACCCAGCACAGGGCGTGGCTGGAGCCCATGCCCACGAAGGCTCTGCGGAATTCATGAATTTGTCTAAGCAGCCTGTGGCCCTGCGAAAGATATAGCCTTTCTTCGCCCATTTTCTCAGCTATTGAATGAAGATTGGTGAAGAACAGCCTTTCTTTTTGCACAGAGCCATTTCAGACTAAATATTCAGACACTGCATGTTTTTAAGTCAAAATGAAAACAACTTTAATGAATCCTACAGAAAACATAATGCATATTCCTTTCACTAAGATTATTCACTTTGTGGAATAAAAGAATTTCAATGAGAAAATTGATGCTGTTTTTTAGCCACTAAAATATTCCTAGTTGGGTGCTTTGAAAAAGAGCCCCAAGGCTAAGAGGCAGCTCTCTAATCTCCCACCTCTTACAATTTAGAGGGCGTTAGAATCACAAGGCTTACTCACAGCTATTGTCTCATTCCTTCTTCTAAAACAGGCAATGTTATCATCCATTCATTGAAGACCATGACAGTGACTCAGAGGGGTAAAGTGACTTGCCCAAGGTCACACACCAAGTTGATGACAGAATGCACTTGAGTTAGTTCAATCAATAGAATACTTTCTGAGCATCTGCCCACCCCTCCTGTGTGTGGTACCATGTCAGGTGCTGAAAAAATGGTGACAATAAGATGCATCTTCTTGTCTTTCCCAGGTCAGTACCCTCATCTCTTGGTTGTATGATCTTTTCTCTAGCTGATCAGAGGAGGAGAGACATTCACTTCAAGGGTCTTGGACGGAGCTCTCCAGAAACAGACTGTGAGACAATGATGTTGGGACAAGTAGTCCATTGGGGAAATAACCTCAGAAAGTACCCACAAAGAAAAGAGGAAATAAAAAAGTGAAGAAAGCTCATATAGGGAGTGAGTTATTACTGTGGGCAAGTACTGTGGGGGGCTGATCCCACTGGGGAGCTTTGGGAGACTGTACAGGACACGTCTCAGGGTTGTTACTGAACAAGCCACAAACGTGTAAAAAACGTCATTACAGAGGTTAACATATTCTACACTCAACACCAGGGTTCTTTCTATTCCTATCTTTTTTCAAGACCCCACAGCAAAATGGAGATGCGGGGTGCATGAGCCAAAAGGAGAGGCAGGCCAGCTCCTGCAGAGAATGTTCCAGCGCTCTCCCCAGAACTGTGGATTCATCTTCGCTCCAGCATTTATCATAGCGAATCGAAAAACTTTCATGTATCTGTCTCCTAAATAAGATAGGTGTTCTTCAAGGACAAGGACCATGTCCTTTTCTTTAGGTGAATTCCCCAGTGTTTATCAGGGCTTGGTTGGGCTGTGTCTCCCCTCAGACTGGGGCCCCCTAAGAGCTCCGTCACCTCAAACCCACACCCACCACCACTCCTGTGTGCATTCTTCACTACGGTCCATCTCAAGTCCTTCCTCCCACCAGTAGGCTCCTTCTGTTGATGAGCTCAGCATAACCCTGTCCATGTCCTGTTGATGAGCATTTTTAATGTTTCAATCTGAATATTTTAAGGAACTGCAAACGCAGGGAGGAAAAAAGAGAGAGCAAAATGAAAATGGGGAAAGAAAGGCCAAGTAGTGGCTAAGTTCGTTCCAGCAGGCGGCCCTCAGCCTCGAGGGGAAACTCTAATGCATGCACAAAAGCCTCATGAATAATTATTTCTGAGCAGCTCAATATTTTAAATGCTGGAAATTTTTCTTCCCCCTCCTCAGGAGCATTCCACAACTATTTATCACAGTGCAGACGCTGGATAGAAGGTGATAAAGTTTGATTTCTGGGTTGAGGGATGAGCAGAGTAGAAACTGGGGTGGAGCTGGTGAGCAGAGGTGGATGGGCATGTGGGGGGAGGGGTGGATAGCAGATGGGACCCCCTGGCCAGCATCTCATGGGCCAGGGAAAGGTCACCATCCAACAAACAAGCTTGGTTGGATTCTAGAATCTTTTTCCCCTAAGAAGCTTGGAGCTTGGTGTTCCTGTTGTCACCCACCCTGACACTGGGCAGATGGGGTGGGGGTGGGGAGCAGGCGGCTGAGGTAGAGAAAAAATACAAATGCCAGCTATTTGACTCATGGTTAATGTCAAGGGTATGGAAAAATTAAAACTCAAATGCATAGGAGACCTCTCAGCCTGTGTGATAATATGACTGTCCCCTCCCCAGTTTCTCCTTTAGAGTGTCTACACTGAGTTCTCCCAATAGTTCTCAGGATTGGCTCTTAATACAGTACATTGGCTAAACCATACCGAGTATAGCAACCCCTTGAGTTCATCCTTATTGGTTTATTTTAGCTTGGCTCCAATCCTGTGAAGTTGAAAGGATAGGTACCATTATTCTCTCTCTTTTTTTGACCTTGCTGAGTGGCATGCAGGATTTTATTTTCCCTACCAGGGACTGAACCCATGCCCACTGCCGTTGAAACACAGAGTCTTAGCCACTGGACCTCCGGTTCAGTTCAGTTGCTCAGTCGTGTTCGACTCTTTGTGACCCCATGGACTGCAGTACGCCAGGCTTCCCTGTCCATCACCAACTCCCAGAGCTTGCTCAAACTCATATTCATAGAGTCGATGATGCCATCCAACCATCTCACCCTCTGTTGTCCCCTTCTCCTCCTGCCCTCAATCTTTCCCAGCATCAGGGTCTTTTTCAATGAGTCAGTTCTTCCCATCAGGTGGCCAAAGTATTGGAATTTCAGCTTCAGCATCAATCCTTCCAATGAATATTCAGGACTGATTTCCTTTAGGATGGACTTGTTGGATCTCCTTGCAGTCCAAGGGACTCTCAAGAGTCTTCTCCAACACCACAGTTCAAAAGCATCAATTCTTCGGTGCTCAACTTTCTTTATTGTCCCACTCTGATATCCATACATGACTACTGGAAAAACCATAGCCTTGACTACATGGACCTTTGTTGACAAAGTGATGTCTCTGCTTTTTAATATGCTGTCTAGGTTGCTCCTCCAGTTGTTGTTTGCTGAGTTATGTCTGACTTTTGCAATCCCATGGACTATAACCCATCTGTGCATGGGATTCTCGAGGCAAGAATACTGGAGTGGGTTGCCATTTCCTTCTCCATGGTCCTCCAGGGAAAGCCTTATTACTGTTTTATGTTTAAGGAAACTGAGCCTCAGAGAGGCAAGTGATTGCCCCAAGTCTTCTGTTCTTCAAACGATGAAGCCAAGGAAAAGGCCCCCAGTGTCTGGACTCCCAGGCAGCCCTTGCCTGTTACACGGTCACTGTCTTAACAGTTGCCCTCATGGTAGTAGTGATGAGACACCAGGCCTGCTCAGACTGACTAACACGCCCTGTGCATCCTCCAAGTAGGCGTCCTTTCCCCTGAAGCCTCCCTCCACTGGCTCCTCTGCTCCCTATGGCATCCGCTGTCTGATTCCCCTGGGCCCTTGTTTGCATTCCCATCACTCTTGCCCATCATCTTCGCATCATCCAGCCTCCTCAACAAGCTCCTTGAGGCCAGCTGTCATGTCTTATGCTTCTCATATATCCTCCCCAAGGCCCGCGGCAGTGCTGGGCACAGAGATGGGGTGGAATGGCATCCCTTAGCACATTGTCATTATCATAATGGCAAGCTTGTATGCAGCACTTAACTCATGCCATGTACTGCTGCTGTCCGAAGCTTGTTTACATGAACTCATTTCATCCACAGTAGAGCCATTTAACGGATATCCTTCTCCTCCTTCTCACTGTACCCATGAAAGATCCGAGATCTAGGGAGGTTAAATAAAATTTCCATTGTTATATAGCAAGGGAGTGACCAAGTCAGGAACGCAAGGCCATTTGGCTTCAGCCTTAAGTCTTAAATGCCATGCGGTGGAGTGGTAATGAATGAGCCAGTGCAGGAGACACAAGAGATGCGGGTTCAATCTCTGGGTCAGAAAGACCCCCTGGAGGAGGAAATGGCAACCTGCTCCATTATTCTTGCCTGAAAACTCCGATGGACAAAGGAGCCTGGTGGGAGTTGCAAAGAGTCGGACATGGCAGGGCGAATGAGCACACAAACACACACGCTGCCTTTCAGTGTGGAGTCCACGCGTGTGTGCTTGTCTCAGCAAGTTTGCTGTTGCTGTTCAGTCACTAAGTCGTGTCTGACTCTTTGCGACCTGATAGACTGCAGCACACCAGACTTCCCTGCCCTTCACCATCTCCAGCAGTTTGCTCAAATTCATGTTCATTGAGTCAGTGATGCTATCTAACAATCTCATCCTCTGCCTCCCTCTTCTCCTTCTGCTTTCAATCTTTCCCAGCATCAGGGTCTTAACCAATGAAATGGCTCTTTGCATCAGGTGAAGTATCGAAGCTTCAGCTTCAGCATCAGTCCTTTTGAGTGTTGATTTCCTTTACGAGTGTCTGGTTTGATCTCTTTGCAGTCCAAGGGACTCTCAAGAGTCTTATCCAGCACAATTCAAAACCATCAAGTTAGCCCATTCGTTCACCCACAAATTTGCTACAATTTATTGAGCACCTATTATGTCCAGGGCACAGTTAGTGCTCTACCTACACCTCTAATTCTCACATCCAGACTGCAAACTCAGTGCTATTATTATCTCCACTTTAGAGTTGAGAGGGGCCAAGTTGCTTCCCCAGGGTTGCAACAGCTGGTAAACAGTGGGGCTGGGATTTCAGCCCAGGTCTGGACTGAGTGGTTCCAAAGCCTGAGCTGTTTCTCCCAGTTGTGCTGTGTCTACCTTCAGTTATTCTCCACACTCAGCCCAGCTAAGAACACAGCACTGAGGGACCTGCTAGCAGGAGGAGCCTCTGGCAGTGGAAATGGTGGTAATAAAGATGATTCTGGGCACGCTACAATGGCCTCTGCCATTCCAGACCATATGGCCTTGCTAAACTGACCCCTGCTGGTGGCCATTCTCCAGCAATTAGGAGAAATCAGACAAGAAAGTATGAGTGTGGCAAGGTCACAGATGTACTCACCGTGTGCTCAGATGTGTAAGAAAGCCCTTTTCTTTATTTCCTATCAGCCGATTGGAGAGCGAGCTCCTATCCTGTGGGTCATGGAAAAGGGAGAAACTAAGTTTAGCCCAATACAGCAATCTAGGTTTGAGTCAGTAATTTATTTATTTTAAATATTTATTAATCCAATTTAATTCATTTATTTGGCTGTGCCGGGTCTTCGTTGCAACATGCAAACTCTTAGCTGCAGCATGTGGGATCTAGTTCCCTGACCAGGGATTGAATCCACGCCCTCTGCATTGGGAGCGCAGAGTCTTAGCTATGACACCACCAGGGAAGTCCCCTGACTCAGTAATTTCAACAGCCTTTTAAAGGAACCACACAGTTTCTGGTGGACAAAGTGCTGACCTCTCTGTTTTCTATGTGCCCTCCAGGATGGCAACTATGTAGATGGGCAGTGGCCTGCATGACGCTGGGAGAAAAGGGCACCTTTGGCCTCAAGCCAGTCTGTGCATGCGCTGTTTGGTACCCAGCAAGATGGGGTGGTGCGGTCTACCTTAAGAGTTCAGCAGGATTGCTCTGCCGATGTTCGAGGCTGCTAAATTTCCCACTTTTTCTCCCCTCCAGCAGGGCTGGGCCATCCTAGAACTCCATATAGAACTGGTCCTATCTTGTCTCTTGTTGGTGCTGAGGATCTTCCGAGGTCCCACCCTGCAGTCTTCCCTGAACCTTCTAAGAAACTCCTCCATCAGCCTCACATAACTTCAGGATAAGCAGAAGCATCTGGGCTCCCTTTCCGGCACCCAGGAGCTCAGGGGTGCTCAGAGACATAAACTCCTGCCCTCTGTCACCTGGCTGACCTCAGTACAGCCACTGGCCATCAGGGCAGGAGCAGCCTGGGAGGTGATGACCTTCTCAAGCCCCAGAGGAGAAGAGGATCAGCCTCCCCTCTATTCTCAGTGTCTCCTTCCCTCACCCAGCATGCCATTCTCCTTGGGGAGCTCAGCCTGGAGAAAGATCAGCTGAGAGTCTCATTGCCCACCCACTTATCTTCAGCTCCTTTGCCCCCTTAAGACCCCCAGGACAGGAATGAACGGGATCCCCATGCTGTCTGATGGATATCCCTTGGGTGAAGCTCTGTGACTGTGTCCTCCAGGCTTGCCAACAGGTGTGAGGCATGTACTCAGCACCAGACACTGTTGACCTCACAGCTGCCCTAAGAAGGAGGCCTTGGACCAGCCCCTGGTGCAGATGAAAAGGGCCCAGCATAGAGAAGTTCCCTGCCAGGGTCACAGTGCATGAACCACAAATCCCGCTGGGTTCTCCAGAGTCTGGAGACCATGGAGTCTTTGTTCAGAGTAAACTCACCCTCTCCTTCATGGGGCTGACAGACTCACGGCTCAGCCTTGACGGAGGAAGGCTGTGTGAGAATGCAATTTAGTGAGGAAATTAAAATGCATTGATTTCATATCTGTGAAAGAACATCCCCATTACAGATTAGGTAGGTGTTATAAACTGTAAAGCCCTAAACAAAGGTTAGGGTCATTGTCCTTACCGAGGCATCCATTTTTTATTGGAAAGTTAGAAGAGGTTGTTCTTGCCCAAATGGAATTGGGAGATCTGTGTTGAACTCGAGCTCTGAGATTTTGGGGAAATAACTCCCCCTCTCTGAGCCTCAGTTTTCTCCTACGATGGAAATGGCTCTCTAATGCCTATGAGTTCTATATTCTACATGCTTCTGCAGGTCTCTGAGCAGCTGGAGGCCCCCTTGCCAACATCTCCAGACTCAGTCCCCCTAGTGGTTCATAGTAGGCCTGGCCCAGGGATGCTGATGCCAAGAGGCCAGGAGGTTTGGTCCCTCAGGGTCACTTATGCTGAGCCTGGCACAGGGTACCGCTGGGCCCACAATCCTCTCCCCATCCCTTCAGGCAGCAGAGGGCCTCATCCTTCCGGCTCCACAAGCTGCATCCCTGACGTGCCAACTCCAGTGAGCTGAGGCTGGCATCTGCCATCTGCCCACAAAGCCCTTCTTGTCCTCTGATTTGACAAGATTGCAAAGGTCAAGGTGGTCGTCCAGGCGGATGGTGAGGTGACAAGAGGCATTTTCAATGAGAGCCCTCCACATGGGTTCTGAGGTCTGGTATGGTCACCTGCAGATGCATCATTTCGTGCAGGGGCACACGTGGAATGAACATCCTCTCCCCACTACACACACACACACACACACACACACACACAGATTAAACAGGACAAGGCACAGTTCACTAACAATAATAATACCTGTGCATTTATTATTGAACGCCTATCATGTACCAGTGGTTCTCTGCTCTTCACACATATGACTCATATAAACCCCAGCCCATTCTTTGAGATGGGTTTTGATATCTACCCTCATTTTACAGATGGAATTCTCTTTCCCCCTCGTGCCCTGCAGCCCAGGCCCTCCCCTCACAGCTGGGCTGCTTGTGTCCCAAGGGTGGACTCTACATCCACGTTGTGGGGAGAGGGTCAGAGTTCGAGCGCAGTGAGAGAGGACGGTTGTGGGGTGAAGAGCGCAGGTGGCCCCATCTCCCCCATTTCTGCACAGGAAAGTGGTTCATCCTGGCGTGGGACCAGGTTCCCTCACCTGCTCCTCCATGCTCCTCTCCCCACCCCCAGTTTGTTGCTTCAGAGACCTGGATGCCCTGCCTTTTATCTCTACCTGGAGTATTCCGAGTTCTAATTAAGTTCATTTCAGCCCTCTGATTTGAGAAGCCTTATCAGGAATACTTAACCTGCGCAAATAATATGAGGAGCCAGCCAGCACGGGCCCCGCATGCTAATGGGACTGCACACAGGAGCGGTGGGAGGGCAGAGGGACCCGAGCAGAGAGGCCACCACGAAGCTCCCGGGAGGAGGGAGCGAGGAAAGGGCCCATCAGAGGACAGGAGAGGAACTGGCCTGGGCCCTCTGTGACCCTCAAAGCCCCGGGCCAGCTGGCAACTGGATGGCTCGGCAATTGGCGTTTAGTGGGCTGGGGTAAGTGAAGAGATGCTGGGTGTCCAGCACTGCCCACTGGCCTGGCCCAGCTTCACAGGCTGTGTTCTGCACCCCCACACCTGGCTTCCTGGAGCACATCTAATGGGCAAGGGAGAGGACCAGCCAAAGATGACCAAGGGAGACGATCTTGACCCCGGGGTGGTGCCTTGTGGGGACATTCAGAGGAAGCAAGGGTTGGGGGAGGAATGTTGCCAGCCTGGGAACGCCCGTCACTCCTTTGCCAGTAACCTGCTCAGGTGAGGCACCCCCTCTGTTGCCTCTGTGTTCACACCAGGGTTGGACAATCTGGGGGCTTTGGCCTGTGTCACATGGAGCTCTTGGTTCTCCAGGGCCTCGGGACCATCCGAGGCTGTGTGATTGGAGCTCCAACTGCTACATCTCTTCAATGAAAGCAGCTGCTCTTTATCTGTGATCTATTTGAATGTTTGTAGGAAATAAAAGATTATGCTTGTGCAAAATAAAGGAGGAGCCTGGTGGGCTGCCGTCTATGGGGTCGCACAGAGTCGGACACGATTGAAGCGACTTAGCAGCAGCAGCAGCAGCAGCTAAAAATTAATGCAACTCATGGGGCTAGGTGATTTCTTTGCTTCTTTCCAAGTCTAACAGTCTCAGCTTCTAAAATCTGAACGGGACCCTGGTTCAGTGGTCTCTTTCTGTTCCCAGAACCATGGGACCCTGAATATACTACATGTCGTTGTTGTTTAGTTGCTAAGTCGTGTCCTACTCTTTTGAGACACTATGGACTATAGCCCACCAGGCTCCTCTGTCCACGGAGTTTCCCAGGCAAGAACACTGGAGTGGGTTGCCATTTCCTTCTCCAGGGGATCTTCCCAACCCAGGGATCGAACTCACATCTCTTGCAGTGCAGGTGGATTCTTTACCACTGAGCCACGTGGAGAGCCCATATTACAAGCTACTTCTCAGCAACATTTCTCTGAAGTCTGTGTAGATGATTCTAAGAGCATCCTGCCTTCCCCTTCACCACACACGTGTCCCGGAGACATTGGCTGAGGTGGTACAGATACTGGAGGGAGAACTAGGGGAGATTCCAAAGAGCCTCTCCTTGGGAATGATCACAGTCTGGGAAATCTGTAACACATGCTGCCAGAGCCACATCCAGGAATAACCTGAACCGGTGAATGATGAGGGCTTGCAGAGCAGAGGCAAACGATGCAGGTGGTAATCAAGGAAGGCTTCCTGGAAGAAAGGGGCAGGGAAGGACCAGAATCCACCAAACTGAATGAGTTAAGAGTGTGACAGGAGCATGTGCAAAGGCCGCCCTGCTCCATCAGCTCCTCAGAGCCTGGACAAGATGAGAGCCAAGGCAAGGCAGGCCTGATATACCTGAAATAGGTTGATTTTTCCCATCCTCAGAGGAGATGCATCCAAACTCCTCTGAGGTCTGAGGCAGGTCCCAATCTGTGTGTTGCTTCTTCTCTGTATGAACATGAAGGGAAAACATGTTCAAACGAGGTTCAGTCTGTCAGACTAGTTTCCCTTACTTAATGAGCCCCTAGAGACAAGCAAGCTTTGATGAAGGTAAGGAGAGAAGGAAAGGGCATGGAGACACGGCCAGGAAAGGTCAAGAAAGAGAGAGGCCAGGCTCAGACAGCGAAGGCTGAGGCTAAAGCTTGGCCCCCACCCCTCCCACCCATCGCTCATTCTCCGCTGCCCACAGCCAAGTGTTCAGCAAGAGAGGACAAGAACGTGACCGCAGAGAGCCATGCTGGGCATCTCCTGTTGCCCCTTTCTGTCTCACCCCTGCCTCCCCTGTCTGCACCCCAAGAGACTGCTCTACAGGGAACTCCTCAAGGGGCCCCCTGCTTCCGGGCGTCCAGTGGGCTTTGGTCAATGAATAACACCAGCGAGAGTTCAGGGTTGGGAGACTGGGGTGCTCATCTCTCAGGGCCCACCAGATGGGGTCACAGCACCTGTCAGGCAGTGGTCCTCCACACAACTCACTCTGCCTCTGGGTCCTGGTGATTCTGACCTCTTGCTGCCCCTTCAGATCTAGGAGTGGGGATAACCCCGGATACTAGCCCGCTCTGGTGTCTCTGCATCCTGTCCTTACCTCTAAATGGACCCTTTGTTAAACTCTCTTGAAAGTACCCAATTTGAATGTGACCTCTTTTTCCTGCCTGGACCCTGGATATGATGTGAGTCTCTGCTTCAACCCGAGGCTCCCCGGTCTCGGGGCGCTTAATCCACTCACTCTCATCCTGGCTCCATTCCCAAGCCCCAGCCCCGCTCCGTCTCTTCGAGGCATTATTTCCAACATTCAGACTCTGCTCTTTGGGTTTGTACCTGGTAGCTCACTTCTTTGTCAGCCTGTCCTTCTCATTACAGACTCAGGCACAATCTGGTCACATTGAAGAATGAGTACAATGCCAGCGCTTAACTCCTGAAAATGCAGCTTTTCTCCTGAATTTCCTGGGTGTAGGCTTTGTTGAGCTGAACCAGGTTGATCTAGAAATTAAATAAGGATTAAGAAGTTGGAAGGTGCCTGCTAATCCAGCAATCAGACAAACCTATGCAAAATCATCTTGCTTCCTTTGCTAAAATATGAATTTGGAAAAAAAAATCAAACAATTGGCTCTTCTGTTAATTAGAAGACCAGCAAAAGGTGGACCAGTCAGGTAAGCATGTCCAGGGGAAGGAAAGAGAAGTGAAGGAAAAGGCCCCCAGAGATCCATGTTAATGGGAGACCCATGCGCCTGGGGGTCTGCAAGAGTGCCTTCTCACCTTCATATCTGCCCTGGACCCCTCATCCTCTCTAGCAGTCTGGATTTCAACCTGTCTCCAAAGCTGATCTCTTTAGTTGGTGTCCCCATGATTAGAGGGGCTTCCCTAGTGGCTCAGATGGTAAAGAATCTGCGTGCAATGCAGGGGACGCGGGTTTGATCCCTGGGTTGGGAAGATCCCCTGGAGAAAGGAATGGCTACCCACTCCAGTATGCTTGCCTGGAGAATTCCATGGACAGAGGAGCTGGCAGGCTAGTCCATGGGGTCACAAAGAGTCAGACACAACTGAATGACTAATGCTTTGCACATTTCATGATGAGAAATTCAGAGTCAACGCCCAATTTTATTTTCTTCTCCCAAATTCACTTCCCAGGAAGACTACACATGAGATACAAGATAGCATGGGAGGATCTACCCTAAAGCCCTGGGATCAATTTGGCTCTGCCACCCGATGCCTGTGTGATCTCAGGTAAGCTGCCCTACCTGTCCCAAACCTCAGCTTTCTCATCTGTGAAATGAGTCTTAGATCATGGGGCTCTTGTGAAGATAAGGAAAATGACCTAACTATCTGGCATGTGGTAGCTTAAAAATTCTAAGTCCCCTTTCTTTACTTCCCATCCTCCTTCAAAGATAAAACCATTCTTGGGGCTTTTCACCATTTAGATTATTGCAACAGTGTCTGCATTAAGCATCCATTTCCCTTGAGCCCTACCGCCTCCCTTCTGCCATTTTCTGGCAGCAAATCCCTCTGTCCTTCAACACTGCCTTTAGAGATTTGCTCTTTCCAGACTCCATCTGCTTTTTGTGGGGTTGTTAACCCCAGGAGTCCCTCCAGTGTGTCTCCAAGTCACAAAAATTAGACCCCCCCCCCATGCATACAAGTCACCCAATCAGAACCTTCCTTGAATTTTCTCTTTTTCCTGGTAGTAAATGTAAAGATAAGACCAAAGCAGCTGTCAATCATGTCCCCTGTGGGTGAGAGCCCTGAGGACAGAATGAGAAGGGGAAAGAGTCTTGGGGGCTTAAGACCAAACTAGTCACCAAGGTTCCCAGAGCCTTCTCAGTTCTGAGTCCCTTTATCATCTGATTACACGTGCATGCACATGTGCACTCAGTCGTGTCCAACTCTTTGCAACCCCACGGACTGTAGCCCTCCAGGATCTTCTGTCCATGGGCTTCTCCAGGCAAGAATACTGGAGTCGGTTGCCATTTCCTTCTCCAGGGGATCTTCCTGACCCAGAGATCAAACCCAAGTCTCTTGAGCCTCCTTCATTGGCAGGTGGGTTCTTTACCAGGGAAGCCCATGAGCCCCCTAGTTAGTTCCAATCAGCCTGTTTGTGCCTGAGATAATCAGGGTTGGTTTCCAGTGCTTGCAGCCAAAGCCTCTTAACTGGCTTCCTAGAGTTCTCTTCTGACCCACTCCTAGCTGTTTCCCACATTTCATGGAGAGAAAACTTCAAAAATCACAAATCCAATCACATTCCTCCCTACTCCCGTGCTCCTGTGGCTTCCTACTGTTTTAGGATCAAGACCAAAATCTTTCTTTCATACAAGCCTGAAGGCGCCACCGCCTTCCCAGACCCTTCCCTCACGAAGGCAGCCCCCAGTCCTAGCTCTCTCTGTGTTCCAACCACTTCCAGGCCTCTGTTCTCACAACTTGGAGAGTGTCTCAACTTACTCTTCACTTAGAAAACTACTCAAACTGCCTCTTAGGGAAAGACTCACTTCCTCTGGGACGCCTTGCCTAATGCACCTCCATCCTTTCCCCGATTTGGTCAAGCCCTGCAGCAGGTTCTTCTCACCATTTGTAATCACTTAATGATTAGTATCATTGCTGCATTAATGTCCATCTGCCTAACCAGGCTGCAGGAGGGCAGGAACCACACCTGTTTCACTTCCTCTGAATCATGTCTGCTTGGAACATGTTCGGCATAGTAGGTGCTCATCAGACCTTGTTGAACGAATGAATGAGTGCCCTGTGTCCAGCCTGTGGCCTAATTTTGGTTCTCTCCATTCATGAAATCTCTCTTTCGGAATGCTTTTCCAGACTCCCTGGAATGACAGTGCATGTGTGCTAAGTCATGTTCGACTCTCGTGCGACCCCATGGACTGTAGCCCTCCAGGCTCCTCTGTCCCTGGAATTTTCCAGGCAAGAATAATGGAGTGGGCTGCCATTTCCTTCTCCAGGGGATCTTCCCAACCCAGGAAGCCACCTGGGAAGCCCTCCCTGAAACGACACTGACTTCTTAATTAATATTTCCCATCCTGCCTCCAACCAATCCATCAGATTCCTTTTGCTTTAACCTCCAAAGGCTTCCTGTGTGCTGCGCTTAGTTGCTCAGTTGTGTCCAGCCCTTTGTAACCCCATAGACTGCAGGCTGCCCGGTTCCTCTGTCCATGGGGATTCTCCAGGCAAGAACACTGGAGTAGGTTGCCATGCCCTCCTCCAGGGGATCTTCCCAACCCAGGGATCGAACCCAGGTCTCCCGCTTCCTAGTGCCCAGTATATACAGAAAGCAGCCACTCACTGGAATTCCCCAATCTACCCCTGCTAGCAGGCAGCCCCAGCAGCCCGCTTGCCATCCTCTGACCCTACAGTTCTTCACACGGTTGCTTATGCTGTTTCCCCTGCCTGCAGGTTTTCCTTCTCTCTCTTGCCATCTGTATCACACACCTTCCACAGATCTCTGTGCACAACCACTGCCTCTGTAGAGCTCCCTTAATTAAACTCTCCCCACAGTAAGTCCTCCTGCCTCTGAGTTCTCCTTGCAGCAATCCATTGATTACATTTAAGCTTAGAACTGTTTTCCAGATATTTCCTAATTGCTACAGTTCCTTCCAGGTCACTGAGCACTTTCAAATACATGATCTGATTTGATCCTAAAAACTTGACAGGGAAGTAGGGGCAAGTATTTTAAAGAAAAACTCACTGTAAGGATCAGAAACCCACCGAGTTAGCTTAAGTAGAGGGCTTTTATCACAAAGACACAGGTGAAGAGCTTGGAACCTCTCTTCAGGTAGCACCAGCTGGTCTCAGGGGCCTGGAAAGGCAACCAGAAATCTTTCTCATCTCTTGATCTCTCTTCAGCCACAACCCCTTCACTCCTGACCTTCAATGTCTGGGGCAAGGCACTGACTTCCTAGGACACTGGGCTCTTCCCACTCGCAAACACTCAGGACTGATGAGGCTTCTCTATGCCTCTTCCTGCCACTCTAATTGCTCCATGCCATGTTTTATGTATTTTAATTAGTGCTTTAAATTTTACACCTAAATCTCAAGGCACGCTAGCAAAAGGCCCCTCTTTAGAAACTGGAATAAATAAATAAAATCTTCCCAGGCAGATGACAGCTGGGAACCTTGACATCATTCATATTAATCTATTGTTCCGCCACTGCCATTCTGTCATCTGAGTCAGCCTTCAGGACTTGTGTCTGGGGTCTCCCTGCCAGTCCTTTCTGCCCTATACTCCTCCTCCCCAAGGGGCACTGCTCCTCCAAAGGTGGACTCTTGATGGCCACCACACCCCACCCCCGAATTCTTTCCTTTAAGACACAACTGGCTTTGTTCAAGTGCCGTCATGGTTGCTCTCCAGTAGAGGTCCTCAACCTGCGGTCAGAGATGATCACGCGGAGAGTTTGTGGAACACAAAGACGCCCAGACTTCTCCCCAGAGGCCAGGTTCCATTGGTCTGGAGTGAGGTCTTAGCGTTGCTGATTCTAGTAATGCCTCAGGCCGGGCTGTCTTGCAGCCGAGTGCAGAACCAGACAGCGCTGTGGGAAGCTGGAGCTAGACAAAACACATGTGGCACACTCACCCGCCTCATTAACTGTGGGCTCCGTGAGGCTGCGATCCCGTCTGTCTTGCTCACCGCTGTGTCCCTGGTGCATCAGTGGGCTGCCCAGCACACGGTGGTGGTGTGTGTGCTCAGTCATGTCCAGCTGTTCATGACACCTAGGACTATAGCCCGCCAGGCTCCTCTGTCTGTGGAATTTTCCAGGCAAGAATACTGGAGTGGGTTGCCATTTCCTACTCCAGGGGATCTTCCCAACCCAGGGATCGAACCCACGTCTCCTGCATTAGCAGGCAGCTTCTTTTCCACTGAGCTATGTGGGAAGCTCCTGGCAGACTGTAGCTGCTCCAGAAATATTTTCTGATGAAGCTGGAGCCACCCCTTCCCACAGGTGCCCTCTACTCTTCACACTCCCAGTTGTAGGTCCTGCCACTTACGCTGGGTGCTTTTAAGCAAGTCAACCCATCCTTTGAAGCCTCACTTTCCACATCTTTAAAATGGAGATGATGTCAGTCATCTACCCATGAAACGGTCCTGTGGATTAAAAGAGAGCATTCACTTCCCCTAGCACCCGGCACCTAACAAGCGGGTGGCAAACCTCAGTGGCCAGTATGGGACACATTCACCACCTCAGAGTAGTCCCTCTGCTCCCCCATCCTGCTCAGGGCTCTTTGGGCTGCAGTCACACCCAGGGAGGCCGAGGTGGAGGTGAGCAGGAATTCTGTGGAGCAAGGCCTGCCCTGGGAGCCCAGAAATGCAGATTTGGGGCTTTGCTTCTGCTGACTTACTCTGTGACCTTGAGTTTGTCTCTGAACATCTCTGGGCCCCTGACCCCCACCAGCTGCCCTCCTCACACACCTCCCTGTGCAGTCTGTGGCTCTCTAGTTTGAAAGGTCCCTTTGGTGATGGGGGCAGCTGCCCTCAAAACCTCCATGCAATGTCTGAGCAGCAGTCGCCACCCCTGGATGCTCTTTGGATGAAAGTGGAGCACACAACTGCAGCTTCGGGGAGAAAAGTCCCTTGATTTGATGGCTCCTGCAGAATTCCTGTTGTAACAGACAGAGAAGCTCGGTACCTCAGACACAACCTGCAGAGCCAGTCAGATTCGTGGGCCTTCTCTCTGTTCTATCTGCTCTGGGAGGGGGCCAGAGGGCATGGAGCTCATTTCTACTCAATCATGGCATGACAGGCTTGCCACCTGTGATGGGGCTCCCCACCTGGATGGGGAAGAGCCTATTGGTTGCAGACTCCTTCTGCAGGTCCTGGGAACTGGCTGGGCCACCTTCTTCTGTCACAGAAGAAATGTGGATTCCTAGGATGGGTTCATGGTGGAGAAGGTGAGAAGGAAACCTTGCCCATCCTGGAGGTGGGGAAAGAAGGAAGCCAGCTTCAAGATTTTTAATAAACTACCTCAAAGCAGGACGTGCTTGCTGCCCACCCCAGCCTGCTGCAATCTTCCTGCTTAGAACTTGCAAGCATCACATGCCGTCTGCAGAATGACACACTCCTGCCTAAGATGTGAGGCTGGCTATTTCCATCTCTAGGTTGGTGCCTTTCTAAAGGCAGCTAATAGACTGGGCAGCATAACAGCTCAGAATCAGAAGGAAGACAATCAAAGCCCATTTTGCTGATATCTAGCTGTACAGCCATGGACAATTTACTTTTAGTTCTTTAGGCCTCTAATTCCCCATCTGTAAAATGGGGATGGGGACAAGAGCACCTCCTCCCTAGGATTACTAACAAGATGAAATTAAAGAATCCATCGTGTGCTTAGTACAGTGCCTTGCCGTAGGATATGCTCAGTAAATGAATGGTAATGATGATGAAGATATTGTGTTCTTGTTTACATTCATCCGTGTCTGACTGTTGAGCAACCCCATGGACTGTAGCCTGCCCGGCTCCTCTGTTCATGGGATTTCCCAGGCAAGAATACTGGAGTGGGTGGCCATTTCCTTCTCCAGGGGATCTTCCTGACCCAGGGATCCAACCCACATCTCCTGCATTGGCAGATGGATTCTTGACCACTGAGCCATCATAGAAGCCAATGGTGATATTAACAAGTCCCAAAGGTCCTTCAGCATCTTGAGGATAGGAGCATGTTTTAGAGCTCTTTAAATCCCCTGAGCACACAGGTGAGGTCAAAGAAAGCCAAAGAAGACTGGAAGGTTTGCAGAGCTAGGGGGAGGGGCCTGATAATCTGACTGCAAGAGTACAGTGCATGCCCACTTCCGTGTACACCTACCCTGCAGGTTCCTTCTCCCAAACACCATAATTAATACCCACTTATTCTGCCCCAGTCCTCAGTCATTGTCACCACTTAAGCATGGAGGACACATGCTGGCCTTTTCCCAAGGAAGGCACGGGAGAGTAGCTAGGGCCAAGGGGCAACGGTGGCTGGCTGCAGGGGAGCGTGCGGTTGCCTTGGCAAAAAAAAAAAAAAAGAGGCATAATTAATCTGCAGAGCTCTCTTCTCATTAAGCCTTCACGTTTATACCTGAATTAACTTTTCACATCCAGTTAAGGTGCGTGGGAGGCTCTGTCCGCCGCCGGCGTGACAAACGCAGCGGTGACTATCAGGGAAAGTGGGGGCTGTGCTGACCTAGAGCAGGAGGAATCCTAGGCTATGGGCGGGTGTGGGGGAGGCTGTTTCCAAGCTCCGCCCTGTCCCCCTGGCTCCACACCAGAAAGGGGCCTCTGGAAGAACAGGAGGGCGCTGTCTCTGGCCCAGGGACAGTGGGAGAACAAGTCCACGTGGCCACACGGGCAAGTGTTGACCTCCCCTCCCACCTCTCCTGTTGGAACAGACAGGGGCCTTCCTTCGTGCTCAGATTTTACCAGCCCAGGCAGAGGCGGGAGAACACCTGTTCCAATGAGGGAGGCTTATTCCGTGTCCCCATCTAGCTCAAGTTGGGACCTAGTATAGCAGAAACACACACAGGCAGATGTTGGTGGAGGCCACCCTGGTCCTGTTTTTCTCCATGGGGACTTAGCTCTCTTTAGCTCCCTGGATCCTGACTCATTAAACCGCCAATGTTCTCTCAGCAGCATTCTGGGATAAACAGTTAACTGCTGGCGCCTCCTTTCTGGGAGCTGGGCTCTTTGAGGGCATTACTTTTCAGATACCAGGAGTAGGAGGCCACCCTGTGTACCCAGTGTTAACAAAAGAGGATGAATTAACATTCCCACAAATGGACTCTCTAGGGTGTCCCTCCTCCTCCCCTCTACACTTTCCTCCCCCACCCAGTTCAAGACACTCAGATCTCCTCAATAAGCAGCCCTCCCCACTGCAGCCTTGAGTGGGTGCTTAAAGATGTTTGATTAAAGGCGAGAAAGGGACATGCAATGTCTTTGTACACGCACTGTCTCAATAAAGTACCTTGTTTTATTGTGCTTCAACTTATTAAGCTTTAGCGGATGTTCTGTTTTGTACAAATTGAATATCTGTGGCAACCCTGCATTGTCAGATGAAGGTTAACATTTTTTAGCAATGAAGTGTTGTTAAATTAAGGTCTGTACATTGTTTTTTTAGACATGATGTTATTGTACACTCAATAGACTACAGTATAGTATAATCATAACTTTGATATACATTGGGAAACCAAAAAATTGGTGTGACTTGTTTTATTGCAATATACGCTTTATTGTGGTGGTTGGGAACTGAACCCAAAGTTTCTCTAGGGGTGTCTGTATTTCCTTCATGATCCTTGTCCTCCAGTGGCTTAAAACCTAGTGGGGGAGACAAGACAGACAACATAGATAGACACGGTTTGCACGTCGGAGGGTGATGAATACTCAGAAGTGGTGAATGGTTAAATGCCAGGATGAGTGTTTGGGACTCATCACACGCTTCAGAGGAGGAAAACTATTGTGGGCTGGTTCTGAGTCACCAGCGGTTTCTCAGAGGAGGCAAGATTTGGATGGAGCCTACGTGAGAGCCTCTGCCAGGCAATGAGCTAGTGCATGACGTCCTTCTCACTTGGTCTCGTTTAATCCTAACAACCACCCCATGATCTGGGTGTTATAATTATCTCCCCCATCTGAGAGATGAGGAAACAGTCCAGGGACTCAGTGAACCACCAAGGTCACAACGCTGGTAAGGAGATTTCAAGCTGGGCCTGTCTGACTCCTAAACCCTCTGGATCCCAATGCTTGATGGCCTCCTCCAACCTGGAAAACATGTAAAATTTCAAAGGAGAATAACTAAGATCCAGGGCATTCCTGGAAAGGCAGAGTACAAGAAGATGGGCAGTACCAGTGGTTCTAACTCTGGGTGGGGAGAATTTCCAGGCCAGTGGTAAGAACTCGATTCTTTTTTAAGAGGTGTGTGCTGCCGTCCACAGCCCTAAGAGTTCTTCATCAGAAGGGAGGAGCTCTGGGCTTGTATATTTCCCAGGAAGTCCTCCAGGAAATCCACCTTTAAGTATAAACAGAAAGGTCTCCTTGTAGATCCTATCCCCCCAAACTTCAGGATATCAGGGCTTTCAGAGACTCTGCCACCCAGCTGATCCAATACTTTCTACTCAGTTCAGATCAATACACATTTATGTGCCAGACACAAAGTGCTAGAAATGATTAAGGGACAATCCTTGCCATTAGGAAGATTATAGTCTAGTGGGAGTGATAAGACACAAAGGAAAAAAAATCAATATGAATGATAAATGCAAAGATGGAATGCATGGTCCCCACACTTAAAACGTCAGCCCGGGAGGAAAGGACACAGGCTTGAAGGCTGAGGAAATGATTAAAAGGGGGAACAGCACTCTGGGTTAGAGGCGATCACATAAGCAAGGTCATGGACACATGGAACAGGACATTTTGTGTTTGAAAGTGTAAGCCAATCAATTTATTAAGAACATGGCCATGGAGACAGGGAGGGAGGCATGAGTTGAGGTTGAAGAGGTAGGCAGGGATGAAGCCATAAAAGGTTTTGTGGGCCTGGCAAAGGAGCTTGGGTTCAATCCTACAGAAGACTGAAGGGCTTCCAGCAGAATCTAACATAGTTCGTACACATTTTAAAAACATAACCTTGGCTAAAAGGGGGGCAGTGGCTTTCACTGGGCAAGACTGAAACCTAAGAGGCTGGAAAGAAAGCTACTATCTATCACCAGAGATATGATGAGGTCTCAGATCATGGCACAGATAGTAGGGTTGGGGAAGAGAGGACTGGCTCAAGAAACACTTAAGACGGGAAAGAGATGGAAAATCCCGGGGAGCGAGAAGGAAGAGCCTGCTGGCTGCTGACTTGGGTGACTGAACAGGTGGTGTTGCCTTCAACTAAGACTTGGAACACAGGGAGAAAAGTGGATACTAGTGAGAGGGGGCGATGAATCACTTCTGATTTAGTTGAGTTGATGTTACTTAAAGTGACATCCAGATGGGTGCTTCCAGTAGGTACCTGGAATCAAACTCAGGCAAAAGACTGGAGGTATGACATCGGGAGATGTAAAGAGATGAGGTTAAAAAAAAGGGGCGGGGGGGGGGGCGGGGTGGATGATCTCAGCCATGGAGATCAAGTCAAGAGAAAAGAGGGAAAATCCATAAACACAATCCCTGGGGAACAGCCATGCTCAGGAGGTAGACGGAAGAGGAGACACCCAGAGGGAAACTAAACAGACACAGCCAGAAAGTTGGAATCCAAGGGGTCAGAGGCTATCGAGGAAGATGTTGCCCCAATGTCAAAGGCAGCCAAGAGGTCAAAGAAGATCAAGAGAGAAAGGGGTCCACTGGCCCTGGCCAAATGGAGGTTACTGTGGCACCCTTTCAGGGTCTTGGCAGGAGCAAGATGGCACTCTTAAGTTTGGAAACTTCAGGAGGATTTAATAAAGGGTTTTTAGGACAGTGGCCATGATGTAGGGAGAGCCTCAAGGAGGATGTAGTGCCCTGGGAGGGATAACAGCAAATAGCATGAGTGGTCACCGCCCTGAGCAGAGGAACCAAGAAGAGGGAGAGGTTAACAAGCCTGGAGACAGGGAGAAGTGAGTGGAAAGAGCTGTCTGACAGGCTTGTAAAGTGGGCAGAAGGACAAAGCAAACCTGCTGAGACCCCACAGGTAGGGAGCGGGGGAGATAATCCCTGACCTCACTTCCCCTTCTCATCTCCAACCGAGGCTCCCTATTGGGAGAACCCAACTGTAGGCGAGTGAGGCAGCAGTTTGATGGAGGTCCTCCAGGTCCACCTCTGGAGGAGGGTGGACAGTGGACATGGATGGACAGAGAGGAGATGCCCAGCTTGGAGCCTCCCCAGAGCTCTTCAGTGGAGCAATGGAAGAGACCTGAGGGCTTCCGGGGGGAACATGTGCAGAATGCTTGTCTTGATGGGCAGCATCCTCTGAGCGCTCTTCCTATGCATGGTCAATTTCTCAGCTGCAAGTCAGAAGCCTCTCTTTCCCAGCCTCCCTTGCAGCTGGGGTACCGTCCTGTGATGCAGGCTCTAGCTCTCAGCCAGAACAGAGAGCCACTGGATGGAGGAGGGAATGAGGGGTGGAAATGAAGGCCACGTGGAATCCATTTTCAGCTGAGGATGTCTTTGGGGGTCAATCTTCGGGGTATAGCACCTGGGGCTAGCAGAGCCTCCAGCATAGACAATGCTGGGCTGTGGGCACTGCTCCCCATGTTCAGGATCCAGGTCTTCTCTGACCTTCCTCAAGCTTCTGGAAGATCCACAGGACTCCTTCATTTATTTCTTTTCAGCTTAAACTAGAGTGTGTTTTGTTGCCTGTTACTAGAACACTGGCTGATGAGGAGGGAGTGGGAAGTGAGGACATGGGGCACAGGAAGGCAGATTAAGCTTTTAGGGAAAAGAGGGAAAGGAAAGAAAGAGGATAGAGTGTTGGGTCAAGGAAGAATAGTTTTAGGAAAGGAGAGTGCGGGGCAGATTTGTGAGCTGAGAGACTCAGAGAAATGGAGAGTTATTATCATCCCTACTTTAGAGCTAAGGAAACTGGGGTCCAGGGAGGTTAACTACCTTCTCAAGGTCACAGGCAGTAAGTAGGGGCACAGGAATTCCAGACCTGCTGGCTTGAAAACTTCCTACTATAAGCATCTTCTGTAACAGCCACCCAGGCAACCCCTCCCAAGGTAGATTTGCTTAGAAGTTTACAAGTCATATTTGAAGCCCAATTTGAAAGGGCAGAAAGGCCCCTAGGGACAGAGTGCAGAGTGAGCTGGTTGGCTAGTCAGACTGGAAGAGACACCAGTTCATAGTAAGTGAGTCAAGCTGGCTTCAGAGAGGAGACCCTGTTGAGTATGGTGCCTAATTCATCCCCCAAGATGCCTCATCTTGGAGTCAAATCTTTGTTTCTAAATAGCTGTTGGGCTGTATGAGTTGCCACTTTGAAAGGGGCTCCCAGAGAGAAGCAGGAAGGAAAAGGTTCTGGAGCAAACTCTCACCAATCCCTTGGGAAGTGAGCATTCCTGAACACGGAGGAAACTCCTGTAAGGCCTGGATGGCCTCATCCAAGCCAGCTCTTGCATATGTGGCATGTCAACGTGTGTTCAAGGAGATGAAAGGCAGGAAGGTTAGGATGCATAAGTGCATAGAGAGATTCTGAATTTTCACTTAGAGAATCTAGAAGTCGGGACAGTTTACAGAGCAAAGGTGTTGGGGTTGCATTTGTGCCCTTATGCATGGAGGGTTTTTGGAGATGTTGGCAGGGTTCATTCACCCTGGAGGTTTGGGCCTCTGGGCAGGGCCTGCCCATGTATGCATGTGATTTGGTCCACATATGTGAAGCCTCTGTCTTACAAGTTTGGCATCTACTCCCCACAAGCCTCAGAGAGACCAGCTTTATATAGAGAGCCTGTTTCTCTATCACAACTAAGGAGCTAATTTCTCAGCTGTTTTTCAACTGACCATTATCGATTAAGTCTGGAAATCTGGTTATTTTATAGCAACATATAAAGCTTTTTCCTAGGTGAACACACTTGAGTTTAATCTCAGTAATATTTTCATGAACAACCTATAATTAAAGCATCTAATAAAGATCAGTAATTCATTTAGCTGGATTTGTGTTTAAAAGAAAAACAGAAAAAAGAAAAAAAAATGCAGTCGTGGAAGTCAAATTCCATTCTTCTGTTAAATGAACATTATGGTTTTCCTGGGTATCTTAATTGAACCTCATTTTTTAACAGGAATATTAAACAAATTAAATTAAGCAAGCAATTTCCCTTTTTAGGATTAAAAAAAGAAGAAGCCATTGAGTGGAAAAGCTCCTCTAAAATACTCATTAGTGGGAGGCGCCGGGGCAATAGTATGGGCACACGCTGTGGGATGGGATCATTGCTTCAATTTATCAGTGCAGAAGCTCCACCCCTGAGCAGTCACTATTTGAGGCCAGGTCTGCCCGGCTCCAGGCTTCCCTGGTGACTCAGAGGTTAAAGCGTCTGCCTCCAATGCGGGAGACCCAGGTTCGATCCCTGGGTCGGGAAGATCCCCTGGGGAAGGAAATAGTAACCCACTCCAGTATTCTTGCCTGGAGAATCCCATGGATGGAGAAGCCTAATGGACATAGGCTACAGTCCACGGGGTCGCAAAGAGTCCGACACGACTGAGCGACTTCACTTTTACTTTCTTTCTGCCAGGCTCCAAGGCAGGGGTATTAGACTGGGTCCCCCAAGAAGCAGACTCCAAGATGGGACTAGATGTGCACATGATTAATAAAGGGCAACACCTGGGAGGGGAAGCATGCAGAGGGTTCTGGGGAAGGCTGGGAGAGCTGCCAGACCCAACCCAGGTGCAGGTCTGATCTGGGAGGGAAACAGAGTGGCCAGGAAAGAAGGTTGTGTGGGAGTATCTCAGGCTAGGAAAGGATCCAGCGAAGCTGCCAGAGTCCTTGAGCCAAAGTGGCCCATCAGAGGGGTCCCCCCTCTCTGGAGTGGGTCTTCCATGCTCAGACACTGACTGGGAACCAGTGGTTTCAGGCAGGAGCTGTGGGTCAAGTATGAGTATCATAGCCTGAGATCTGGAAGGTGCATTTCCACAGTCACCCCTTCAGTGTTCTTCTTCCACCATGCCACGTGGCCTCCTGGGTTCCGATGGGTTTGACACCAGGGACTGGCAAGGACAAGGCAGCTGAGGAATATCAATTCCCAAATCAAGTAATTTTCAGGCAATATTTGGGAGTTGGCTCCGGGATCCAATGACCTTTTGGTGAACAGAGGGGAAGAAAGGACCCAGGCAGGGCTGGGGAGGAAGTAGGGCAGGGTGGACAGTGTAGACAGGAACTGGAATCCCCAGTCACTGGCTGGGGTGGAAGACTTCCCTGAGAACATGCTGGATGCTCCATAGGACTACATAAAACCAGGGGAAAGAAACTAAGCAGGCTCCAGGCTTTGGAACTGGCCCACCTTGAGGTTAAGAGAGGTCCCTCAAGAGGTGAGGGACTCAGGAACCACACCCCTAGCACATTAGGCTCACAGGCTGGTGGGGAGCATTGTCTCAACAGGAGAAGGGCTCGGGGACCCAGTGTTCATGGCTGGACCTCCACACCCCAGGCCTGCAGGGAATCTTGCCTCCCTTCACCCCAGTCTCTGGCTGTGGTTTACAAAGTCTTAGATCCAGGGCAGAGTCAAGGAAAGTAAGTATAATGGAGCGAGAGGCTCCTTCGTGGTGAAGGAAGCTTCTGTCTCTGCCTTAGGGGGGTCTCCAGCCTAAAGGAGAAAATATAATTCCAGCCCTTGAAGAGTCCCTGATCTGACAGGAAAATGCAGCCCCTGTTTATTCACTCCACAAACATTAATCGAGCACCTACTGTATACTTGATATATATCAGTGGTCAAGCAAGAATGATCCCTGCTTTCTTGGAGGGAGATAGACAATAATTAATACATTATATTAAATACATTTTCTAGTGGGTTAGAGGCTGAAAACTACCATGGAAAAAGAGTAAAATTCAACAGTCTAAGGGAAATGGGGTGGAACAGATAGGGGACCTCAATTTTAAATGAAGTAGATAGGGTCAGCCCCATGGAGTACAGTGGTGTGGGACAAGCCATGTGGAAACCTGGGGAAAGAGCTCTCAAGCAAGGGGAACAGACTGTGCAAAGCCCTGGGGATGGGAGTGGGCTTGATATGTTTGAGGATGGCAAGGAGACTGCTGATTTCAGGGCAGAGCAAGTGGAAGGGACGGGCGCTGGGAGGGGAGGGCTAGGAGGTGATGGGCACCTTCTCACGCAGGTCCCCAAAGGCCACTGTGATGACTCTGGCTTTCCCACTGAGGGAAATGGGGGGCCATGGCAGGATTTTGAGCAGAAAAGAGATTTAAATTTTAATAGGATCCCTCCCCCTATTGTGTCTGAATAGACTGTGGGGGTGAGGAGTAAGTGGAAAGGCCTGAGAGGTGATAAAGCAAAGAGCGATGAAGCGCCCCTGACCAGCGATGGCAGAGTGGCTGGTAAGAAGGGACCCACTGAGTATGGGAGCAGCTTGAAGGATTTGCCAACAGGTTGGATGTGGCCTGGGAGAGGAAGGCAGCATCTCTGCGAATTGAGGAGTACGGCTACTCAACCCTCTGCCCCCGAGGCCCCCTCTCTGCACAATCACACACAACAACCACACACAGGGCTCCTGAAGCCACGAGCGCAGAGCCAGAGGGTCAGAGGGAGGAGCCGGTCAGCCCTGGCCCACCCGCACCCCAACCTGGGAAAGGCGTCTTGGCGAGAGTCCACCCCGAGCCCTACAGCCACAGACACACCTCTTAGATCAACACCACCGTCGCATGAACAGCCCCCGGGAAAGCGCAGTAACTCAATTCAACTGCACCACTCCATAATCTCATGTCAACCTCACAGCTGATGATTACTGTTTTATCACAGGCTCGTAAAGTCCCCACATTGCCATGAATCACGGACACTCTGCCAGCGAGAGCCAGAAAATGCGGCCAACTCCAGAGAGTGCCGGCTTGACAAGCAGCTGCTGCAGTTCGCCTGAGGTCACCTTTCACCACCACAAGGGTCTTCCACCTGCTCGCTCTGGAAATCAGGGAACGAGTCCGAATGACTCCACTCCCAGGGGTGGAGTCTCCAGTTCCCTTCTGCTGGAAAAATATTAAATGCCTAGTGTTCTCTGGTGTAACAGACTAAATGGCTGGCAGCATGGTATAGAGGGAAGTACCTGGGGTTTTGAGTGCAAAGACTTTTAACTCCTGTGTCTGCTCTTTACTCATTGTATGACCTTGGGCAAGCCATTGAAGTCATCCTAACCTCAGCATTGTCATCTGTAAAAAGGTATTGTGAAGCTTAAATGAGATAATGTCTGCATCACACTTTGAAAACAGTAAATCGCTGGACATTTAAATTGCAGTAGCTATTAGGTCACAATCCAGACTACCAAGCCCCAAACCAGGCAGACACCTGGAACCAGGGAGAAGGCCAGAACTGAGGCAGGGCAGTGGGTTACAGCCAGGCAAGGACAGCTGGCATCACCAAGTAGAGGAAGAAAGAGAGAGAAAGAGAGATTTGTTTTAAGGAATTGGCTCACATGATTATGGAGGTTGGCATTTTCAACATTTGCAGGGTAGGCCCTCAGGATGGAGATCAAGTTTCAGTCTGAAGGCCTTCCACTGGCTGAATTCCTTCCTGCTCTGGTGTTCAGGGAAGAGCAGTCTTTGCCTTCAACTGACTGGATGAGGCTCACCCACACTGCAGAGGACAATTTGCCTTACTCAAAGTCTACTAATTTACTTGTTAATCTCATCCAAAAAAATACTCTCACAGAAACAGGCAGAACATCTGACTAAGTATCAGGTGTTTGGTCCAGCCAAGCTAACACATAATGGTCCAGCCAAGCTAACACATAATCTTAACCATCATAGACCTTACATAAAACTCTAGTATATAAAGTAGAAAAAGAGAACCCATCAGAGGTGAAGAGGGAGAGGAGGACCACAGCCCACTAACTCTGTAGCCCCTTGTCTTCTGCAATGACTACAGAGACTCCAAAGAACGCAGTTTGAAAAACCACTCGTCTAGTTTCCATTAGGGGTGGCTTCCACTCAAGACGTAAGGTAACCAAACTGCACACAGTTAACGTTTGTGCTAGTTTCCCCCTGTCATAGCTCTGGCTCAACTGCAAACTCCTTGAGTATCCAACCCACTCAACTGCCAACTCCTTGAGTATTCAACCCACTCGCCTCTGCAGGCCCACCTCATAGCACTGGGCAGGTACACAGGAGGTAGACATTCCGTGTATATGCTGAATGAATGAGTGAATGGATGATTGCAGAGACAAAGACCATTCAGAACCTGGAAATCCAAACCGAGAAAGAAGTTTCTCGGATTTCTTGGATTCTGCCCCAAGAGAGCAGAATCAGTGGCAGTGCCTTGGAACTAAAGCCTCCCTCCTCCCTGCCACAGGCGGGACCAGTGACTGAACTCTAGAGGAGGCCCCAGGTGCTACCATTTGCACCCCGACAACAAATGCAGACAAAACTCCTCCTTGGCTTTCAAATTCACTCCACAATGGTTCCTGCAGCACATTCACTGTAGGCTGCTAGTAAAATGAGTCTGCATCCTGGGAACACGTTCAGAGTGATGAGAGAAGGCAAATCGCCCAGAGAAGCTACTGCAGAAGGAGAAAAGAGACATTACCCCAGGGTGGCAGAGTCTAACAAGTGGGAGAACCAGGACTTATCTGTTGAATAAAAACCAAATGCAGGATATTGGTCAGTCTTACAGGCATGCTCTCTGCCAGCCACTGGTCTGAGGGTCTTGGGCACAAGGCAGGACATGCGGCCTGAAGGAAAAAGTTGTTTGTACACTGAGTGAGGCCTAGGAGCCACCTCTGGGTGGAGAGGGGCCTCCTGATACCTGGTAATTAATCAGGGACAGAGGTTCCATCAGCCTTGTCTCCTCTGTAGTCTCCGGAGGCTGAGAAATTTCCTGCCAGCTGTCAGCACAGCTGCTCCGGGGCCCCAGGGTGCCGCAGGTAAAGGGAGAAGGGCGACTGCCAGGGCAGAGAAGGAACAATGAGCAAAGGAAAAAATAATGACAAAGGAACATTTTGGCAACTCTCTTCTCTCTCTGCCTGATGTTAGGAGACTTTCTTTTAAGGAGTCTAAGATCAGTGAGGGAGGGGCACCTTCCTACAGGGTTGCGGTTCTATTTCTGAGCAAGACAAGCAAACCTACCCCCGTCCTACCTCTGGACAGTGACGCTCAGTCCTGGTGGCCCGTTACAATCACCTGGGGCCCTTTAAAAAGCCCTGATGCCTGGGCCCTGACCCGGGTACCGTCTTACTCAGTTGATTGGGAGAGGAGCCCAAGCATTGGCATTTTTTAAAGTCAGCCATACAATTTTAATGTGCAGCCAGGTTAGAGAGCCTCTGATTTAGAGCTCTAGGCCCCCACCACTAAAACCTGCCCCTCCATACCCTCTCCCTGACCTCCAGATGCACAAAGGCACCCTTGGCCACATCCCTACCAGCCAGGACTTTTTACGATGACCTGCATTTATTCATGCTTCTTCGGAGTTCCAGACCTCCCACTTCCCCATCTTTGTTTTGCAAATTTTTCTCCATCCTTCAGACCCTCGCCTCATGCCATCTCCTCTCTAAAGCCTTCCCTGATTTCTGCAGGCTAAACTAACTGGTATGCCTCTGAACCCCACTCCCACCTCTGTGCTGCTGCCTCTCTGAGTGTGTCTGCCACCTGGTACTGCGTCATCTCTATTCATCTGACTCTCAGTTAAACACTAAGCTTTTTGAGGACAGGAATGATCATGAATTAGCATACATTAACATATGTAGATTGTTGCTATTCAGTCATTCAGTCGACCCCATGGACTACAGCACACCAGGCTTCCCGGGAGATTGCTCAAATTCATGTCACTGAGTCAGTGGTGCCATCTAGCCATCTCATCCTCTGTCACCCCCTTCTCTTCTTGCCCTTAATCTTTCCCAGCATCAGGGTCTATTCCAGTGAGTCAGATCTTTGCATCAGGTGGTCCAAGTATTGGAGCTTCAAGCTTCAGCATTAGTCCTTCCAATGAATATTTAGGGCTGATTTCCTTTAGGATTGACTAGCTTGATCTCCTTGCAGTCCAAGGGACTCTCAAGAGTCTTCTCCTACATCATCATTTGAAAGCATCAGTTCTTTGCTGCTCAGATTTCTTTATGGTCCAACTCTCACATCCATACATGACTACTGGAAAAACCATAACTTTAACTATTCGGACCTTTGTTGGCAAACTAATGTCTCTGCATTTCAATATGCTGTCTAAGTTTGTTGTAGGTTATCTTCAAAGGAGCAAGCATCTTTTGATTTCATGACTGCAGTCACCATCTGCAGTGATTTTGAAGCCCAGGAAAATAAAATCTCTCACTGTTTCTATTGTTTTCCCATCTATTTGCCATGAAGTGATGGGACCAGATGCCATGATCCTAGTTTTTTGACTGTTTAAGCCAACTAAGTTGATGTTCTAATGTAATTTATATAATTTAATATTAAAATGTGTGTATATTTTAATATATTCTATTTACTTACTGCTTTATTTCGTGTCTCCTCCATGATGGATGATCTGAAGCCCAGGAATGTGATGTTATATAAGGCTACTGTCTTTCTTTTATATTCCGTATAGCGCATCTGCCACAAGGAAGTTCAATAAATTTCTGTCGAAAGAGTGAATGACTTTCTGACTAGAGAAAAACAGACAAGATAGCGTGTGACTTGGGAAGTGTGGTGCAGACAACACCGTGTGTGCCCATTTCTCAGCGGCCCCATGTAGTTAGATTGGGTGGGTCCATGGGATGTGGCAGAAATGATGGAAGCCACTTCCAGCCCTGGCCTGTAACACAGCCCGTGTGATTCTACACTTCTCTCTGCCTCTGCTCAGTGACCCTGGGGGCTGCCCCGACATAGCCATGGGACACAGAAGGGCTGTTCCAACTCTCAGTGGTCTTAAAAGAGAAGGAGAAATAAACCTTTTGTGCTTAACCTTCAAGATTTGTGAGTCAGTGTGTTACAGGAACAAAGTCTAGTTTATCTTGACTGATGTAGGATGATTTTGGCTACCAGTAACAGTTCATGACTAAAAGCTGGATAAAAATAGGAGTTTACGCCTTTTGTAATAAAACTTTCAGAGGTACGTGGTTCCTGGGGTTGAGTGGGAGCATGTCCACATTAAGAGGGACTCAGACCATTCCCACCCATCAATCCTGCCACCTTCAGTGCGTCCACCACCCCTCTACTCACACTGGCGAGGTGGCGTCCACGGTTCCTATTATCACATCCTTACATCACAGCACAGTGTCCTAAGCGGTAAACAAGGAAGAGGCAAAAGCACTCTCTCCTCATCTTTCCCTTTTTAGGAGAGAGCAAGGATTTTCCCAGAAGCCCCAGCAGACCCTTCTTGATACCTCATTGGCCAGAACTAGGTCACCTGACCAACTCTGGCTGCAAGAAGAACTGAGAGGAAAAAATGAAGTATTTCCCTATTTTCTCTCAGGAAGTGGGCTGTGCCAGGCGGGAACGGCTGGGTGTCTCTGCCTCCACACCAAGCCTGGGGGCACAGAAACTGCCTGAAGGAGCCAAGCCAAAGGTGGGAGGTTTGCCTGCTTAACATTAACTATGGCACATCCCGTGCAAGAACCTAATTAGTAATTGTAATTTATACCTGAGCTTGTGATTTGGGGAGAGCACCAGGGGACTCATTGCTGCCTCTGAGAGGCAAGATACAAAGGCAGGATCATTTGTTTTATTTCTTCCTTCAAAAGATTCTTATGAGGCATGTCTTTTATGGCTACATACTCATTATATTTCAAATATATTCAAGTATCCTTGATGTATTGCTAAGAGTCTGGATGAATTTTTTTTCTCCCTCCAAAGCACTTGTATACTTGTAGGTAAAAGTGGGCAAGCTCATGGAAGAGTGGGCTTTGCTCTCTCGCGGAAGTCTGGGTTGGGGGAACTCCTCTGACTATAGTAGCGCGGATAAACCATGTGGGCCAGGCCACCGGCACGTGGCTAAGGACATGGCCACACAGACACTGTGATTTAGGGGGCCCCCAGGGCCACGCTGCACCCAGGAAACCCCTCTTCCAGATCCTTACATCCAGCATGGAATCACCCCTTAGGTCAAACCATTACTCCCCCTGAGTTTCCTGCAATGTTTACTTAATGGAAGATGAAAGCCACTGCGCTCCCTGCGGCTGCTAGGAGGAGAGCCAGGACAGATGTTCAGCCAGTTGTTGAAATACTGACGCACTCCCCTACCAGGCAGGGAGCGGCTGCCCTGAGTGCCCTTTCCGCACTGCCGCCCCAGCCTCTCCCCTTAGGACTCCCATCCTCCCCGTAACCCAGCAATTAGAGGGTTCCCTTCTGATGTTACTGGGGTCCTTCAAGATCCTTTAGTTCTGATTGGTCACCGTTCTTACTGGTTACTGAATTTTTTTTTTTTTTTTTTTTTACTTTACAATATTGTACTGGTTTTGCCATACATTGACATGAATCCGCCTCGGGTGTACATGTGTTCCCCATCCTGAACACCCCTCCCACCTCCCTCTCCATCCCATCCCTCTGGGTCAGTTTGACTGTCACTTCTAAACACACTCCCAAGTGGTCTATCTGAAAGCTCCTTTTTAGCTGAAAAAAAAAGATAGCAAATATTGCATTCTATGCCATAATTTTTACCAGTAATTATTTTCATGCGAAAGCAACGTTTCGAAATACTATCCACCAAATGAAAATGTTGGTCCAAGAAGATGCACAATGGTCCCCCTGTGGCTTTGGTCCTTCCAGCACAATTGCTGGGTGTCCCTGGGTAGTCGGGGAACCCAGCTGGAGAATCAGGGGGTTAAAGTGTTGTAGCCAGAACATCACTGCACAATTGCACATAACGGCTCCTAGGAGGTGAAAACCAACTCCCTCAGTCGCCAGTCCATACCCAAACTTTGTTTAAGACAAAACTCCACGGGTACTCCCAGCCAGTCGGTGCCAGGTCACCAGCCTAACAGGGTCATTTCGCGCTCCTCCAATCTGCTCACGCCTTTCTGTCTCTTGCTGTTTCTGCCAGCGGGGCTGCTCTTTCCTTCAGTGCAGGCTTCAAAGTCAAGCTCAAAGCTACATCATCCCCCTCCAGAGCAGACCCCCAGGCTATCATCTCTTCTCCTTCCTTGTTTTCTTTTCTTTTAAACCTATACTGTGGCTCACAATCCTTTCTATTCAGCATTAGAGTTATTTATATTGATCTTTTGAACTTGACTGTGAGCTCCTTGAGGGAGGGACCATACAGAGTTGAACTTTTTATTCTGCACAGTATTTAGTGCTGTACTAGACGTGGTGTGAGCATGCAGAAAATGTTTGTTCAGTAACTAAAGGACAACATTCACCTTTTACATATCGACATTGGTTAATTACATTTTCATTCCTGAGAAGATGGAGAGAGCATGAAAAGGAAAAGTGAAAGTCACTCAGCCGTGTCGACTCTTCTGCGATCCCATCCATGGGATCTCCAGGAACACTCCAGAATACTGGAGTGGATAGCCAGCTGTTCCCTTCTCCCGGGGATCTTCCCAACCCAGGGATCAAACCCAGGTCTCCCACATTGCAGGTGGATATTTTACTAGCTGAGCCACCAGCGAAGCCCAAGAATACTACAGTGGGCAGCCTGTCCCTTCTCCAGTGGATCTTCCCGACCCAGGAATCGAATCAGGGTCTCCTGCATCGCAGGCAGATTCTTTACCAGCTGAGCTACCAGGGAAGCCCTAAGGGGGCAGGCCATTCTGATGGGAAGGCAAGAAAAGGTTTAGGTGAAAGTGGGCCCCGAGACCACCCTGAGCCAGCAGGAGGGTAAAGATGTGAGGGGCACTTTCCATCCATATCACAGGTCTGAAGAGACAGCTCAGTCCTGAGTGTGGCTCTGGGGCTGCAAGGCTTGGATTCAAAGCCTGGCTCTCATACGGTGTGACCTTGAGAACTTAAGAGAACTCTTAACTCTCTGTGGTTCAGTTTTCTCATCTGTAAAACGGATGCTAGTTCCTACTCTTATTCACTTGTTTGAAAGGATTACTGAGTTAATGCACTTAATTTCAACAATGACTAGCAATCATGCTCACTTAATATATATCTACTATTATCATATTCTCTGGATCTGTCCAAATCTCAGTAGAGCCTCGACAAGCTGGGTCTCCCATGTTTTGATCCCCTTTTCCTTTGTGATATACAACACAGTCACCCAATCCCATTTTCCTTCATCTCCAGACCCATATATACATCAACTTGAAGATATTTTTAACATTCTCAGGTTAAGTGCACTGGACTAACAGCTTTTAGAAGCCAAATTTCTCTGCTGACTGTGTAGGATGTTTTTGAAGTTAACAACAACAAAAAAAAAGGCACATAAAACTAAAAATTAGCTATATGTTCCTGTGCCCACCTTCTGCAAAATTTCTTTTTCCTTCCAGAAAATAATCCCTTCACTTTTGTTATGGTACTCAAACTTTTACACTTAGAAATTAATTCAGGGAATTCCTGGTGGTTCAGTGGTTAGAACTTGGCACAAGGCCTGAGTTCAACACTTATTTAGGGAACTAAGATCTTATAAGCCTCAGGGTGTGACCAAAACATAAGAAATTAATTCAATGTAATAGACTTACTTTCATGAAAAAAAAAGGGGGGGAGGGGGGAGAAAAATATTTTTTGTGTGTGGAAAGTCAGCAGTTGTTCACAATTTAGCATAAATTTGTTCAATCAGATTGCCTTTGTAACACTGAGACCAATCCACTTGGAAAACAGAAGTATGGGTGGATTGCGATTTAAAGCAGGAAAAGGCAATTTCAGAGCATATTCAGAAAGGATAGGCTGGGGGGAATATCCAGAGTAGAGTAGTAGAGGTGGGAATGGGTAAGGGGTGGTCCAAGCGTCATTAAACCAGGAAACTTGAGTCCAAGAGCTAGATAAGGGCAGGGGAACAAAAGAAAGATAAGAAGGAACTGAATAAATATTTTACAACTGAAAGTTTAGTCTAGTGGCTGCTTTGGATTTGAATGTAAGGCAGATGTTATAGCCTAAAGCGATCCATTATTTCTAGCTGCACAGAGTGGGTGCTGCTGTTCTATCTCCAAAGCCAGAGGGTTCAAAGAGCCACAGCAGCTGACTCTTGAGCGTCTGCCCTCCCCACCCCTACCCCTGCCCTGAAATGAGGGTAACAGTGTTCTCTCTGGTGTGCAGAGCCGAGTCACTGCACAAACACAGCAAGCAGTTCCCCCAAACTTCATCCTCTCCTGATCTCTGGGAGAATGGACAATTCCAAATCCTCCTGCTCCATTTCTATAGAGAAAAAATTTTTCTCAGCCAGTCTTGGTGACTCAAAGGCAGTCACTGGAATAAATTGCCCATCCGCCACCCCCAACTTTAGCTCTCACCGTCCCCCGTTTTAATTTTTTTTTTTAGTAAAGCAGCTTATTGGGTTTAGACAGATGACAACTCATCAGAGAATCAGAGAGCTGAAAGGACCCTAAAAGAACATCTAGTCCAATCCTTTCATTTCACAGATAATGAAGCTAAGACTCAGAGAGGGAGATCGCTTCCCCACCGTCACACAGCAAGCTGAGTGTGGAGCCACACAGAGAACCCAGAACTGCTGGCTCCAGGCTCCCCTCTGCCACCCTTTCAGTCTGCGCTTGTCGTAGGGTGGAGAGCCCTAACTAGGGCTGGACTGGAGTGTCTTCCTATGAGCTGTGTCTTGTAAGGATACCAAAAGTTTCTCTCTCCAGTTACCACTGCCTGGTACAAGATGCTGGGTATAAGATGCTGTATTAGAAACCCCTTCTTTTGGACTCTGTGGGAGAGGGAGAGGTTGGGATGATTTGGGAGAATGGCATTGAAACATGTATAATATCATATATGAAACGAGTTGTCAGTCCAGGTTTGATGCATGATACTGGATGCTTGGGGCTGGTGCACTGGGAGGACCCAGAGGGATGGTACGGGGAGGGAAGAAGGAGGAGGGTTCAGGATGGGGAACACGTGTATACCTGTGGCAGATTCATGTTGATATATGGCAAAACCAATACAATATTGTAAAGTTAAAAAAAAAAAAAGAAGAAGAAGAAGAAACCCCTTCATAGCCTAGTTCCAAGAGTATCACGGGATGCTTTGGGTTGAAAGTAACAGAAACCCTCACCTCAAGTACCCTCAGCCAGGAAGATTAATGATATCATTCCACCAGATGCTCCGGAGTAGAGCGACTGCCAAAGCTGATACGTCCTGTGGTTCGACTGTGCTTCTTCGAGATTCTCTGCCTCTTTCCAACCCACCCTCTTCAGCATGTCGGAATAGCTCCCCCTCCTGGTTGTAAAATGACTGCCACAGTTCAAGGGGTCATTTCTAGATAGGTTAACATCGCATCCTAGAAGATAAGTCATTTCCTCTTGGATGTGTTTTTTGTTCTGCGTATGGCAAAACTCTCTTCTCTCATTGGTCAGGGTTAGGTCGCATATCCCCTTTCTGAACCAATGACTGGCCAGGGCAATGGGATTACCATCACTGATTTACAATAGTTGAAATTTACCCTACAGTCCTTGTAGGGAGGGGTAGACACCCAAACTAACTCAGAACTCTGCCAGCAAAGAAAAAAAAAGAATAGCAGTGGGCAAGCATTTAAAATATCTGCCACATTTTCTCATCACCACCTAAGCAGTGTAGTGTACACAGCATGGACTCTGGAGCAAGAATGGCTGAATTCAAACCCCACCTCTGCTGCCTGCTAGTTGTGTGACCTCAGGCAAGTTGATCTGCCTCTCTGTGCCTCAAATTTCTTAGGGAATATGATAGCATCTACTTCACAGGGCTACTATGAAGTCTATGTAAGTAAATGCATGTAAAATAGGCAAATATATGTAATACGCAAGAGACTGGACCACCACAAATGTTATATAGAGGTATCTGTTGTTAGTTTCTTCCTAAATCTCTCCCCCACGCTCACAACCCATACGCCTACCATTGCTGTCACGAGAGTCTCATCATTATTCCAGAGCTGACCTACATTTTTCAAAATTTGGGGCTTCACATATGCCAGCTCTTCCACTTATAAAGATAAACTTCCCACCATCTTTCCTGTTGACATTTAGGAGCCAGCTCAACACCACCTCCGCCATAAACCTTTCCTGGTTGGCATTCATCTCTTTCCCTGCCCCACCTTCAGACTCTAAACTCCAGTGCTTCCACCCAGACGCCTGTAGATCTGCCTTGCTTTGTGGTCCAGATGGATGTGTCAGTCTCCACCCTCCCCTAGACATGGCCCCTTTAAGGGCAGGAACCTACGCTTGACCTAGTCTTTGGTCTCTCCTTAGAAAACAACTCAGTGCTCTGCATATAACGTATTCTCAATAAATGTTTATTGAGTCATATAGAATCGAATCAAAATATAGTCTCTGCCTTCAGGGAGTTTCCGGTCAGGTTGGGGAACAGGACAGACACATGTACAGCTGAGCATATGAGCATTAGCACATCAGGGCGTCCCATGGACCTGGTGGTCCACCATACCAAGCTCTGCCATTCTCTCAAGGAGTTGGGTTCCCTCACACCTCCTTGCCTTTGCACACACTGTTTCCCTGCCTGGAAGTTCCTTCCTTGCACCTAGAATCCTTTTGCATCTGACAAAGTCCTCTTCACCCTTCAAGTCTATGTGCTCCCGCATCGCCTCCTCTGTGAAGTGCCGCCCGCTCTGAGACTTCTCTACTGTAGCACTCAGCACGTGCATCGCACCTACCTGCCTCTCCAGCCTGGGAGCTCCTGGAGAGCCAGGACTGTACCTTCCCATCTCTGCATCCGGAGCCCAGTACAGGGCTTGACGAGTAGCAGACGCTCAATGCATCTTTGCCTAGTGGGTCCCAGGCAGCCCATGGACTCTACAGTGGGATTTACATTAGCTGTCTTTGTCCCTGTCTCAGAGCTGCAGCCCTGGGGCTTTGGTAACAACTTAACAAGAGGCTGGGTTCTCAAGAGGGGCAGACGGTCTGGGAAGCTGAGCTGAAGAAGCCGGCATCCTGGCCAAGGAGATAACATACAATTAGCACAGTCCCTGAGAGCAGTGTGACAACACCTGCCCGAGCTCGCCTTCAGGGAGAGAAGCTTCACTGTGGAGGGCTTCATGGAGCAGGGATTACATGCTTCCCTGCATCAAGCGGCTGGGCTGGGATAACAGGAAGTGATCTTCTTTTAAGGGGCAGCCACTACTGGGTGCAGCCAGGCATCCGTTGCACCTCCCTCTGGATTCTGGGTGTTTGTTTCAATGAATAATGTGTGTGTGTGTGTGTGTGTGTGTGTGTGCTAAGTCGCCTCAGTTGTGTCTGACTCTTTGCGACCCTATGGATATTATAGCCCATCAGACTCTGTCCATGAGATTCTCCCTGCAAAAATACTGGAGTGGCTTGCCATGCTCTCTTCCAGGGGATCTTCCCAACCCAAGAATCAAACCTGCGTCTCTTATATCTCCTGCATTGGCAGGCAGGTTCTTAACTACTAGCACCACCTGAGAAGCCCAGAATAATGTCTGCTTTCTTGTAATTGTTGCTGTTGGCTTTCGTGGTAATGCCTTGCTTTACAGTTTCCTGAGTCCCCTCTCATTTCTTACCTCAGCCAAGACTCATAGCAACTCTGCAGCAACTATGTTGCCCATATTCCAGATGAGAAAACTGAGTCTCGGTTGGCAGTCAAAAAGCTTTGTTCAACGGCACACGGCTGGTGAGCGCAGGGACTTTGGATCCAAGCCTAGAGCTTGCATGAGCTCCTTTGGCTGGAAGGAGATTTGACAACTGAAGTTTTCTTTGTGTTTGAGCAAGACATTGTCTTACATGGACCCCCCATGGTCTCGGGGGCCACCAGGTCCCTATTCATTTGTCCATTAGTTGAAGTGTGAGGGGGAAGAATGGGGATGTAGGATTACAGGAATGTTGTGGGGGAGGCTGTGGTGTGTGTATGTGTGTGCATTTGTACATGTGTGCGTGTGCCTACTGGGCTCAGAGGTGAACTTCCGGCATCCCTCGTGTCTTAGGCACATTCAGTGGGGACGATGGTCCCTTCTGACTGCCTTTAGCGTCGTACATGCTTCAAGGGCATGATCAGGGGCCTTGGCGTTTTGCAGCCCCTCCCATTCACACGTCAATTCATGCTAGAAGGGCGCAGGAGGAACCGAAGCCGCAGCTCTGCTGTAACCTCTCATCACGTTGTCACTCAAATCACCTTCTCCAGGAGGAGTGGAGGGCTTCCGCTCTCACCACCCCGGGACCACATCATCAGCAGACCCTCCCCCAACAACGCCTTTATCTTCCGGTCCTTTCCCTTGTTCCAAGGGGAGGCATTGACATGCAGGAGTCCTCAGGGGCCCCCATCCAGCTTCTAAGCTGACCTGGCTGACAACAATGTGATTTCTGGGTGGCCGTGTTGGATCCGTGACTCCCGCCACCTGGAACAAGTCAGTTGCTACGCTTTCGTCTGTAAAAATCAGAGTCATAATGTGTCATGAGAGGATGAAACATGGAGATGATTCCCAGACTGGAGAAGGCCCTGGGCATCAGTGTTAACCGGGCAGCCCTTAGCGGTTGCTAGCGCCTCCCAGAGGCCAGAGACCCCATTGCAGCGCCTCTGCCTCTAGCCTGCCTTCTTCCGGCTCTGACTCCCCTCAGGCCCAGCAGGGTCTCCTTCCTTCTGCCCCCATCCACCTGTCAGTGAGGCAGAAGACAAGGTAAAACAGGGGCTCCCGATTCCACCTGGCACAGGTGGAACAGTCCTGATTTCCAGGTTCCCTGGAGAGGGGTGACTTTTCAGAATTCCCTTTGAGGCAGCCATGTAAATTGAGTTCACGAGATGTTGCCAGGATGTGTGTTCTAGACTCTCCCTACTCAAAATCTTGCTCCGGGACCGGGAGATTTCACATCACACAGGGGTTGTTAGCATTGCAGGGTCTTAGCGGCTGCTCCAGAGTGACTATGTCAGTCTGCACTTGAACAAACCCCCAGGCGATTCGTGCGCTCGGCATGGAAAGGGCTGGACTGGGAGAAGGAGAGAAGCAGGAGGGGGAGGTGGGGAGAAGATGATGAAAGCAACAAGGAACATTAGCCCAGCCTGGGAAGGATGCCTGTCGGCTGAGAGGGTGCAGGAGTGGGTTGAATGACCAAGAGAGGCAGGAGAGAGTCGTAGGGGGCATTCTGCAGTAAAGACAGGGCACTGAGGAGGAGCTGAAGGTAATGGTCCCAGGGGCCTTCAGCGCAGAGTCTCCATGTGGGACAGGTCAGCTATGTTGGTCCTCTGGTGCCCCGACAGTCTGTAGCTATGGGCCTTGGTATCAGGGAACCACTGGCCTCAGTGGTTCTTCCTCTTTGATTTTTTGGTAGAGTTTGAGAAGGATCAGTGTTCATTCTTCTTTAAATGTTTGGTAGTATTTACCAAAGATGCTGGGAAAGACTGAAGGCAAGAGGAGAAGAAGGGGCCAGAGGATGAGATGGTTGAATAGCATCACTGACTCAATTGACATGAACTTGGGCAAACTCTGGGAGATAGTGAGGGACAGGGAGGCCTGGTGTTCTGCAGTCTGAGGGGTCACAAAGAGTCGGACATGACTTAGTGACTGAACAACAACAGAATTTACCAGTGAAGCCTCTAGTTCTGGACTTTTCTCTACAGGAAGGGTTTTTATTTATTTATTTTTAAGGTCTTTATTGAATTCATTACAGTATTGCTTCTGCTTTATGTTCTTTGTTTCTTTTTGGCCTCAAGGCTTGTAGGATCTTAGCTTTCTGAGCAGGGATTGAACTCAAACCTCCTGCATTGGAAGGTGAAGTCTTAACCGCTGGACCACCAGGGATGTCCCTATTAGAAGTTTTTTTTAAATGATTGATTTCATCTCTTTCCTTGTTAGAGGTCTATTCAGATTTTCTATTTCTCTTTGAGTCAGTTTTAGCAACTTGTGTGTTTCTAGGAATTAGTCTGCTGGGAGCGTTTTGACCTGGAAACCAAAGTCCACCTTCCCTAAGCAGATGGTAACAGGCCTAGGATTCCTGCTGCCAAGCTGGGCTGGTTGCCTGGTGTTCACTTTAGCCTGGCCCTGTCCTCACATCCAGAAACCTTGTTCCTTCATTTGGCCCCAGAGCAATGCAGGAACCTTGCTGACTGCCTTGTTTGGGACACAGGAGTTTCCTGCCAGAGTCCTCATGCCTATTATCTGTTGATGGAGGAGAGCCAGTTCACCGGGAAGTAGGAACCTTGGCCAAATCAGCTGCATTCCCTCAGCTCTTTCCCTGCACCTGGACTCCCAAATCCTGCCCCTGGATATGAACTCTTGAGCATCTCCTGTTGTTCTGTAAGTGAGTAATTAAGAATCTTCCCAGGCAGTCTGTAACTAAACATACTGTCAGTAAGTACCCCGGTGACCCGAGCTGTCTTAGTAAAAGCTTTTTTGAAGAATAAAAGAAACCCATGGTGTTCGAAGACTCTTCTGCAGAGACAAATAAGCTCTAAAATCCCAGTGACTTAACACAACAGTCTTGATTTCTGTCTCACACACAAAGTCCCCTGCAGGTCCAGGAACCCACCTTGGCAACTCGCCTCAAACATAATCAGGACTGGGCTGTTCTCTCTCTAGCACTAAGATCCCAGTGTTGTCCACTTGTAGCCACAGGGTGGGAAAGAGTGCATGGAGCTCACACACACACACTGTTCGCTGCCCGAGAATGGAAATGACACATCCCATCTGCTCACCTTCTCATCGGCAAGAATGCAGTCACTTGGCCCACTCTAATGACAAGGGAAGATGGAAAACATGGCCTTAACAGGAGTTCACCTTTCAGGCCAGTTAAACAGAGAGAGATTGGGAGACTATGGGGTGGTCCCTGGGATTTAGGGCAAGAAACCCAGCCAGGCTTCTCCCAGGACTGGGAGCAGTCAACTAATGCTTTTGAACTGTGGTGCTGGAGAAGACTCTTGAGAGTCCCTTGGAGTGCAAGGAGATCAAACCTGTCAATCCTAAAGGAAATCAACCCTGAATATTCACTGGAAAGACTGGTGCTGAAGCTGAAGTGCCAATACTTTGACTACCTGATGCAAGGAGCTGACTCATTGGAAAAGACCCTGATGCTGGGAAAGACTGAAGGCAGGAGGAGAAGGGCTCAACAGAGGATAAGATGGTTATATAGCATCACTGACTCAATGGACATGAATTTGAGCAAACTCCTGGAGATGGTGAAGGACAGAGGAGCCTGGTGTGCTGCAGTCCATGGGGTAGCAAAAAGTCAGATACAGCTTAGCAACTGAACAACAAATGATGTGCATCACTGTCCAGGGTGACCCTCTGTCCCTCTCTGGGGCCATAGATCTCTTTTCTCTAGGATGACCGGCTCATCCTGGCTTGCCTGAGACCCGATTCTAGCACTGACAGCCCTGTTGTCCTAGAGGACTCCTCGGTCCTGAGCAAACCACACCTCACTGGTCAGCCCACATTTTCACATGTCACCTCCAGTTTTTAGTTTTTCTCTTCTGATTGAATTCCTCTAGATCTGACCACTAACCTAATGCATATCCTAGTTCCCAATTTTCAGGAGGGAAAAATTGATTGCTCTTTCTTAGGTGTGACACTCACCCCAGTTGGGTAGAATAATCCTGGTCACCTGGGTCCATCCCTTTATGTGAAGGGACAAGGCAGAAAGGGGGAAGTATGACCCATCTGGAACTTGCCACTGTTTAACCATATAAAAGACAAAAATAGAAGAGGACTGTAATTGCTCTGCCCAAGGACAGCGCACCCGGGATTGCAGCTCTCCCAGGCCCCTCCCCCGAAGGCTGGTGCACACAGAACCCATCCCTGAGTTGGCAAAGGGGATAGGCAGAAACCCAGAACACCCTCCAAGATCCCCATGCGCTGCTGTTCGTGCCTGAATAACCCCCTCTGCTTGATGGTGGGTCAGACTCGGAAATAGGATGAGATAGTCACTCGAGTGATTAGGTTACTTTATCCAGTGGGGCACTAGGCACACCCAGGGGAATACGTTTCAAATGTTTGATTTCAAATCAAGTGTCTACATGAACAAAATGTTTAGAAAGGCCCCATTTAACTGCTTTACTCCAGAGTTCACCTTTCCAGGGTCACTACATTCCCTACCACCCAGTCTTCACAGGTCTGGTCTGGGGCCAAGGGAGCCATCTACCCCGTGGGGACATTGAAGGGAAATGGGCAGCCATCCAGTTCAGGAAAAGCAGAGCATAATGCTGGCTTCACATTAAACATTTGGATTTACGTAAAGGATTAATAACAACCAGTTGGCAAGGGGGACAGGAATCCAGCACTCCCATCCATCCTTGCTATGCTATGCTATGCTAAGTCGCTTCAGTCATGTCCGACTCTGTGCGACCCACAGAAGGCAGCCCACCAGGCTCCCCCGTCCCTGGGATCCTCCAGGCAAGAACACTGGAGTGGGTTGCCATGTCCTTCTCCAGTGCATGAAAGTGAAAAGTGAAAGTGAAGTCGCTCAGTCGTGTCCGACTCCTAGCGACCCCATGGACTGCAGCCTACCAGGCTCCTCCATCCATGGGATTTTCCAGGCATCCTTAATATAAGTATAAATTGGATCAGCTTTTCAGACTACAATTTGGCAAAATCTATGAAATTGCAAAATGTACCTATCCTTTAATCCAGCAATTCCTCTTTTAAGAATTTGCCCTACAGAAATTTTAGCACAGAGCCCAATTATATATGTACAAGGATGTTCGCTGCAGCATTGTTTGCATTAGAAAAAACTGGTAATAACCTACATGCCTATCAATAAGCGATTGGTTAAATAAATCGTGACACATTCACACTGGAATACTATTCAGTCATTGAAAAAAAACGAGGTTCATTTATATGTGGTGACATTTCCATGTCGTATCTATGATATACTGTTAAGAAGAAAAAGCAAGTTACAGACGCTAGGTATAGTATATCATTTTGGTTCAAAGTAATTACATATTTATATGTTAAAATATGCATAGAAAAAATGGAAAATATAAACCAAATTTTTAAGAACAGTTATTTCTTGAATTATGAGGAACTTTCTGTTTTATATACACTTCTGGATTATGTTATATGATGGGGAACTTTCTATATTATACATTTCTGTATTGTTAGAAAAATTTATTATGTGCATTTGTTAATTTTATAATAAAGCAAGACAACAAATATGCTTTTAAAAATTGGATTAAATACCTCTAGATCCTTTATCTACCATCTGAGAAACTGATGCAGGCCAGCTAGACCATAAAGCTCACAGTCTGAACAAGGCTTTCCATGGGCCTGGAGAGCAGTCAGGGTCCTGCACAAGGACTCATGTGCAGTGAAGAATTAAATTTACCTAAGGAGATGTCTGGGCTTCCCAGGTGGCGCTAATGGTAAAAAAAAAAAAAACCTGCCTGCCAATTCTGGTTAGATGTAAGAGACACAGGTTCGATCCCTCAGTCAGGAAGATCCCCTGAAGGAGGGCATAGCAACCCACTCCAGTATTCTTGCCTGGAGAATCTCATGGACAGTGGAGCCTGGCGGGCTACAGTCCATAGGGTGGCAAAGAGTTGGACACAACAGAAGCAACTTAGCATACACACACACACACACACACACGAGGAGAGGTCTGGCCTTTGCCCTCAGCTACTAGAAGGGGATCTCTAGGCCCCTGGAATGGAATGTGTGAGAGCAGTGCCTTTCTTTGCTGGGGCAAGGGGACTTCCCTGGTGGTCCAGTGGTTACTGCGCTTCCAAAGGAAGAGGTTCAGATTCCATCCCTGGTTGGAAAAATAAGATTTCCCTATTCCGCATGGTTGTTGTTGTTCAATCACCAAGTTGTGTCCAACTCTTTGCAACCTCATGGACTGCAGCACACCAGGCTTCCCTGTCCCTCACCATCTCTCAGAATTTGCCAAAGTTCATGTCCATTTAGGCGGTGATGCCATCCAACCATCTCATCCTCTGTCATCTCCTTCTCCTCCTGCCCTCAATCTTTCCCAGCATCAGGGTCTTTTCCAATGAGTCGTTTGTTCACATCAAGGTGCAGCCAGAAAACAAAACAAAAGATTCAGGTTTGATAATTCAATTCTTCTTTGTTGGGGTTTTGCCCACTGGGCAGCTCTTGGCCACTGGACAGATTTATGATGGGGGCCCTGGGCCATATAGTATCAGATCTATCTACAGAAAAGTCTGAATACTAAAGGTGTGCCTCACAGGCAGTGTGTAATGGAACCCCATTAGAATTCTGGACCCCATGGTCTCAGGTGAACTTCCCTGGTTGGCATTATTCCAAGTGTATCATCACGTCTATGGCAAAAAAGTAGTGCATTGTAGGGAGAGCACATTGGAAGGTCCAAATGTGGTAACTTTCCTGGACTCTGTACTTTCTCTCATGGCTGATTTAAATCTGTATCCTTTCCTTTAATAAGCTATAACCTTAAGCATCAACACTTTCAGTGCATTCTCTGAGTTTATCCAGGAAATCATCAAACCTGAGAGTGATTTGGGGACCTCTCCTAGGCTTGAAGAAGCAAGAGGAGAAAGCAGTTGCTAGAATCTGGAGAGATGTGCTTATCCTTAGGAGAAGTGGGAGCTGTGGCCTTGGGCAGAGGAATGCAGATCCTGCCAGCCTGCAGCCCAGCAGGAAGGAAACCACAAGAATGAAAGCCTCAGCCTCTGTCTCCTCTCACCTCTTGTCTCCCACCTCTGCCCATTGACCAAACCCGATCAGAAGGGAGAGGGCAGGCTGTCCAGGTGATGCAGTCTACACAGGCAAGCCTGCAGGGCACAGCGCAGGGTGGCGGAGGATGGAGAGTGGACTGGAAGCGGAAATGAAGACGTTCAGCACAGCAGGACCACGCTGTCATGCTCACTCACCCCGGGTCCTTAGTATACAGCCTAGTTCCTAGCACCAAGTTAGTACTTAAACAGTATTGCTGTTGAGTGAAGGAATGAGCCCATGAAGGAATAAATTCCTCCCTCATCTAGAGCTCAGGGATATTGGAAGATCAAATGAGACCAGGTACATGAAAATATTCTATGAACCATCAAGTGGCAAATACATAGAAAAGCCTATCATCTTACTCTGATTCTTCTTCCATTTATGAGATCAATCTCTGAAAGAGAATCAGAGCTTTTAGAAGAAGCCAACTGGCTACATTTACCCTCATGGCCAGAGCATCTGCCCCTGAGAGCCCTGTAGATCTGAGCACTGGACCAACTGAGGCATCTCTGCAGAACGAATTCACCCTCTGTCCAGGAGTAGCTTCTGGGGAGAAAACAACTTTACCACAAGGGCACTTATGTTTCCTTTGCTGAGTTGAAAATAAAATAATGACATTTTCCGGCAGCAAGATGCTCCCTGTCATACCTGGGGACTAAAGGTTTATTGCAACTTTATTAAAATATATGAGATAAATTGAAGAGCCATGCTCTCCAGCCAGCTGATGGAGCCACTGCCTGCCTGTAGATGTTTTGGTTTTTGTATTAAGAAAGTTGTCACAAGTAATTTGGACCAGAGCATGTAGTTATAGACTGCCAAATGTTGATTAATTAAGCCCATGTTTGGATTAGTTCTGCCTGATAGTTTCATTAGGAAAAAATGACTGAAAATGTGGAATAAAGGAGCAAGGGAGGAAAAGAAAGCATCATCCCACAGTGAGACTTAATATGAGGCAATTCACCCTGTATTCATGAATGTGTGCGTATGGATACACACGGGTGTGTCTTTTCAAGTGTTCCAGCAAAGGATGGATCCATGACTGCAAGAATTACAAGTAGCTAATATGAATTCTACCCTTAAACGCCTTCAGCTCCTATTCTGATACCACCATTGACCTTGACCTCTCTGTGTAACCACTTCCACAGTGAACTCAATGTTCACTGAACCTTTAGCCACTGAGCCAGAGGCTCCCAGGCTTCTGTGCTGATCATCCATGAAAGCCTGAGGGTAGTCAGGCAAAGCCTGACAGGGAAGACTAGGGGTCCATGTCACCCACCCAGAAGCTGGCAGAAATGCTGGGTAAAGGGCAAGACTCTCAGAGAGACAGGAAGATACTTTTCCCCAGTCTCAAAGGAGGCAACATTGATGAAAATGTAAGCTGACCTCAAATGTCATGGTGCTTTTAGGAAATTGTATTTGAGTTAATCCCTAGCCCATAGAATGAAGGATGAGCATTTTTAGGAGTTTATAAGGATGCCTGTGGTGTTTTGCCCTCATAAATTCATTCATGCAAGCATTAACAGCAAGCATTAATATTCAGCCCTGAGCTGTTCAACTCACAAGAGGAGCAAAAGACATAGGCCTTGCCCTCAAAAATCTTCAATATGTACATGAAGGTGAGTCTTTTGTGTATGTCTCACTAGCCCCACCTACCCCAGCCAACATGCTTGTATTTTCTGACCATATTGTACTTGTTTCAATTCCTTAAATGCATCATGCTCTTTCTCATTGCCAGGATTTCTCCCACGCTCTTCCCCTGCCTGCAACATTTTTCTCCCAATCCCACTATCGCATCTCAGTTCTCCTGGATGATTCATACTTACTCTTCAGGTTTTATTGTAGTTTAAATGTCATTTCTTCCAGGAAGCCTGCCTGGATCACAGACGCACAGAGTAGATACAAAGTCTCCATTCCACCTGTGCTTCCCTGATTGTAGGACTCACCACATCACATTGTTACTGCTTATTTCATTGTCCATCTTCCATCCATATCATAAGCATGAGGAAGAGAAGGCATTTGTCTGGATTTCAATATCCTCAGTGCTTAACATGTCATAGGAGCTAATATGTGGGGAGAATGGAATGGAAGGAACTTAAACCAAGAATCTAAATGATTTCTACCAGTACAGTTCAGTTCAGTTGCTTAGTTGTATCCAACTCTTTGAAACCCCATGGACTGCAGCACACCAGGCCTCCCTGTCCATCACCAACTCCCAGAGCTTGCTCAAACTCATGTCCAGAGAGTCGGTGATGCCATCCAACCATCTCATCCTCTGTCGTCCCCTTCTCCTCCTGCCCTCAATCTTTCCCAGCATCAGGGTCTTCCAATGAGTCAGTTTTTCACATCAGATGGCCAAAGTATTGGAGTTTCAGCTTCAGCATCAGTCCTTCCAATGAATATTCAGGACTGATCTCCCTTACGATGGACTGGTTGGATCTTTGGTGTCTTCTCTAACACCACAGTTCAAAAGCATCAATTCTTCGGCACTCAGTTTTCTTTATAGTTCAAGTCTCATATCCATGCATGACTACTGGAAAAGCCATAGCTTTGACTAGACGGACCTTTGTTGGTAAAGTAATGTCTCTGCTTTTTTATATGCTGTCTAGGTTGTTCATAGCTTTTTTTCCAAAGAGCAAGGCCTTTTAATTTCAAGGCTGCAGTCACCATCTGCAGTGATTTTGGAGCCCCAAAAGATAAAGTTTGTCATTGTTTCCCCATCTATTTCCCATGAAATGATGGGACCGGATGCCATGATCTTCGTTTTCTGAATGTTGAGCTTTAAGCCAACTTTTTCACTCTCCTCTTTCCCTTTCATCAAGAGGCTCTTTAGTTCTTCTTCACTTTCTGCCATAAGTGTGGTGTCATCTATATATCTGAGGTTATTGATATTTCTCCCAGCAATCTTGATTCCAGCTTGTACTTCTTCCAGCCCAGCATTTCTCATGATGTACTCTGCATAGAAGTTAAATAAGCAGTGTGACAATATGCAGCCTTGATGTACTCCTTTCCTGATTTGGAACCAGTCTCTTGTTCCATGTCTGGTTCTAACTGTTGCTTCTTGACCTGCATACAGGTTTCTCAGGAGGCAGGTCAGGTGGTCTGGTATTCCCATGTCTTTAAGAATTTTCCAGTTTGTTGTGATCCACACAGTCAAAGGCTTGGGAATAGTCAATGCAGCAAAAGTAGATATTTTTCTGGAACTCTCTCGTTTTTTCGATGATCCAGCAGATGTTGACAATTGGATCTCTGGTTCCTCTGCCTTTTCTAAATCCAACTTGAACATCTGGACGTTCACAGTGCAAATAGTGAAAAACTTGGCAAGCCATCTCCCTTTCTCGATCTCTATTTCCTCATATGCAAAATGAGAATAATAGAGAGGACAGTCATCTCACATCCATTAATGTCCAAGACTGAGGTCCCAGCTGATTGGTTAGCCAAGTGGGTGTTCCCTTGCTCCCTCGCTGCCACCCTTGAAGCAACATGCAGGACCAGAGAGGATGATATCCCAAGGAGAGGTCTCTGTTGAGAGCAGTTGAGTATATGTGAATATTCCAAACTCATCTCTCCCTACTTCCTACACTCTTGGGGGTATGAGTTAGAAGTCTTTGTCAGCTGCCAACACTGGAACAGAAGTATTATTGGGTAAGGCCATCCAAAAATATATGCATGTCAGTACCTTACAGCAGTCAGTGGCCAGATGAATAAAATTCTGCTCTGACCTGAAGAGGACAGTGAAAGTGAAAGTGAAGTCACTCAGTTGTGTCCAACTCTTTGGGACCCCATGGTCTGTAGCCTACCAGCCTCCTCCATCCATGGGATTTCCCAGGCAAGAATTCTGGAGTGGGTTGCCATTTCCTTCTCCAGGAGATCTTCCCAACCCGGGGATTGAACCTGGGTCTCCTGCATTGTAGGCAGAGGCTTTACTGTCTGAGCCACCAGGGAAGTCCTTTGAAGAGGATGTGCTATCATATATAAGATAGGTATAGATAGGGATATGGCTACAGACACAGATGAGCTTCACTGGTGGCCCAGTGATACAGAATCCGCCTGCAATGCAGGAGACTTGGGTTCAGTTCCTGGGTTAAGAAGATTCCCCTGGAGAAGGAAATGGCAACCTGCTCCAGTATTCCTGCCTGGAAAATCCCATGGGCAGAGGAGCCTGGTGAGGTGCAATGCATGGGGTCTCAAGAGAGTTGGTCATGACTGAGAGACTAAACAACAGCATGGTTATAGATAGATATAGACATAAGATATAGACATAACTATAGATGGATATAGATATAGACATAAGATATAGACATAACCATAGGCTAAAGATAGATATAGATGTAAATGTAGGCTGGATGAAACACAAGCGAGAATCAAGACTACTGGGAGAAATATCAATAACCTCAGATATGCAGATGATACCACCCTTATGGCAGAAAAAGAAGAACTAAAGAGCCTCTTGATGAAAGTGAAAGAGGAGAGTGAAAAAGTAGGCTTAAAACTCAACATTTAGAAAACTAAGATCATGGCATCCGGTCCCATGACTTCATGGCAAATATATGGGAAAACAATGAAACAGTGGCAAACTTTATCTTTTGGGGCTCCAAAATCACTGCAGATGGTGACTGCAGCCTTGAAATTAAAAGATGCTTGCTCCTTGGAAGAAAAGCTATGACCAACATTGACAGCTTATTAAAAAGCAGAGACATTATTTTGCCAACAAAGGTTCGTCTAGTCAAAGCTATGGCTTTTCCAGTAGTCATGCATGGATGTGAGAGTTGGACTATAAAGAAAGCTGAGCACCGAAGAATTGATGCTTTTGAACTGTGGTGTTAGAGAAGACACCAAAGATCCAACCAGTCCATCCTAAGGGAGATCAGTCCTGAATATTCACTGGAAGGACTGATGCTGAAGCTGAAACTCCAATACTTTGGCCACCTGATGTGATAAACTGACTCATTGGAAAAGATCCTGATGCTGGGAAAGATTGAGGGCAGGAGGAGAAGGGGATGACAGAGGATGAGATGGTTGGATGGCATCATCGACTCTCCGGACATGAGTTTGAGCAAGCTCTGGGAGTTGGTGATGGACAGGGAGGCCTGGTGTGCTGCAGTCCATGAGGTCGCAAAGAGTCGGACACGACTGAGTGACTAAACTGACTGATAGGCTAAGAGGATCTGCAATACTTACCAGCAGGCTGGAGGAAGTTAGTTGGCCAGTAGGCTGTTAACCTTGGACTTAAGTCTCAAAAAAGCAAATCCTCTTCCTTTCTCCCCCCCTCCAGTTCCTTTTATTTCTCCCGTCCAGAAGGACCTCAATGACACTCCATGGACACTTCATATAAGGGAGACGGACCTCGACCTTGGTGGCGGGTTCCTTCACATCTTGTCTGCCCCCTCCCTGCTCTCTGGATCCCTTGCTGCTCACTCAGTTTCTAACAACTGTCTGTTCCTTCTTTGCTCTCCCAGTAAGGTCTAGTTGGACTATTCCCGTTCCAAGGTGTAATTTGCCACAGGGTTTTGTGGGGAGGCCTTGGATGAATGAACAGTTAAGGACTGTAGTCCCTATGCAGTTTCACCAGCTTTAAAGCAGTCAGGAGTATGACACTCTTCACGTCCACACCCCCCGGAACCCCATCTCCTCTACAGTTTCTAATAAGAAAAAAACAAACATTAACGATGAAAACCCATCTTTCAAAGCCAGCTGATACAATAGCAACCTTTTATTTGAAAGAAAAATAAAGATATAACACAAGTGGCAAACATAAGCTATCCTCAAGGTCTCAAAGTTCTCCAGGCACAAATGCTAACAAAAATAGCTTAGCAACAACCCAGGCCCTGACCTGCTTTTTCCCTGGAACTCGTCTCCTCTACAAGAGAAGCAGAGAGCACTAAGTTCTTTTCTCTGTATTATTTCACTCTCATCTCCTAGAACCTAATAAAGCTGCTCAACACACCTAGAGACAGGCAGGTGTGCCCTCCCGGGCCATCTACAACTGAGCAAGGCCAGGAGAGCAGCGTTTCCTTCCTTCTCTACCCTGGAGGGCAAGTCTGGTTATGTGAGCAGATAGACTTGGTTAAGCTCCGTTAACTTGTTGTTTAGTCGCTAAGTCTCGTCTGACTCTTTGTGACCCCATGGACTATAGCCCACCAGACTCCTCTGTCCATGGGATTCTCCAGGCAAGAATACTGGAGTGGGGTTGCCATTTCCTCCTCCAGGGGATCTGCCCAACCCAGGGATCGAGCCCACATCTCCTGCATTGGCAGGCAAATTCTTTACCGCTGAGCCACCAGGGAAGGCCTCTGTCACAAGCTTGCTATTAATCAGTACCTGAGAGGAGAGTGACAGTCTCTAGCATCCTCACTAAGTGTCTTCTGAATCCTGAGAGAGAGGACATTCAGTGTAATGCAAGTTTACTGTAATAGCAGGTAAGCACATACGTGTATATGGCTTCCCTGGTCACACAGTCGTGGCATAAGGATTAGGTGTGTGGGCAACAGAGTCAGACCTGGGTTTGAATTCTGGCTCCCTTGCTCCTCTTGAGGCTTTCCTGGGCTGCGTGCTGTATGGTTAGTTGCTGAGTCATGTCTCATTCTTTGCAACCGTGTGGACTCTAGCCCACCAGACTCCTCTCTTCATGAAATTTTTCAGGTAAGAATACTGGAGTGGGTTGTCATTTCCTCCTCAGGAGGATCTTCCCAACCCAGGGAGCCAACTCACCTCTCCTGTGTCTCTTGCATTGCAGGCTGTTTTCGTTATTGGCTGAGCCATCAGGGAAGCCCCTTTCTGGACTGAGGTCCCCAGAAGTAGAACCTGATTCCAGGATTTGAGGATTGTGTACAAGTGACCCCAGGAGAACACGGAGTGGACTGGGAGAGGGAGATAAGGGGAGAGGAAGCTAGTAGGAGTCTCTGCAGGGAGCAGGCCACCACTGGGGACAGCTAGGCTCTCCCCAGTGGGAACCTCTGGGAGAGGTGGCCCATGCCTCAGTCATCTTCCAGAGAGGTGAGAAAGCTGGGGTATGTACCCACCAAGTCCCATGCTGCACGGATTGCAAGCTGCTCCCAGGTGTTAAACCTATGCCCAGATCACACAGGCTTCCTCACCAAGAGCTTGCAGAGAAAGCCGTCAGTGTGTTAGAGAAAGATACAAAAGCATGTAATATACATTTGCATGAATTCAAAATCGTGATACCTTTGTGTATATTAGAAAAAGCAGGTAAACCATCATGCATATGCTGATTACGAAGTCTGAAGCTTAACGCAAAGTCTCCTGGAGAGAGGACAAGCTTCAGGATACGGTTTTCAAACCCATAACCTTGGGTAGACAACCTAAAGTCTGAGCATCTTTGGGTCTACCCAACTCCTGGATCCAGCAAAGTCAGTGCCTAAGTCCTGAGCCATAGCATCTCCCGTGCTTTGAGTGACAAAAGAGTAAGGCAGATCTGGATTTGGGTCTGCAGATGACCCACTAGCTGTGGGACCTCAGGGTTCTAGCCTCCTGAGATCCAAAGTCCTCATTTCTAGTCCAGCAAGGATCCATTCAGATTTCTTAGAGATATGGTAGGAATTGAATTTAGGGAGGTGGTTGCAGTGGATGTGCAGACAGACAGCCAGGAGGAATGAAGACCACCTGTTTTCTGTCCCTGGCCCTTGGGCTACCCCCAGGGCTCAGAGCACTGCCAGCCTCTTAGCCAACATTCATTGTCTCCATTAATTTGTTAAATCCTCAAAAACAGGGGGCTTTCCTGATGACTCAGACAGTAAAGATTCTGCCTGCAGTATGAGAGACCCAGGTTTGATCCCTGGGTCAGGAAGATCCCCTGGAGAAGGGAATGGCAACCCACTCCAGTATTCTGGCCTGGAGAATCCAATGGACAGAGGAGCCTGATGGGCACAGTCCACAGGGTTGGAAAGAGTCAAATAAGACTGGGCAACTAATGCAGCCAGGGATGGGGAGTACCAGTCCCGTCTGCACCAAGAGGCATTGTCATTGCCCTGAACTAGTCTGCCTTTCCTCTCTGTGATGCTGTGTCCCCAGAACAATGAGAAGCCAGCCAACTTGGGGAGCAGGGGCAGCCACTGGAGAGGCCCCCACACACTTGGGCCAGGTTTCATGAACTCATTCATATATCTTGGTCCCAACCTGGCAACATTTCTGTGTCATTCTTCCCATAGGCAGTTGAAATCAGCTCTGCTGCACTGTTGCTTCTTCGGCAGGAAACAATGGTAAAATCAAGGAGAAAAACTCTAAAAGGGAATGGTCTCCTTTTGTCCCTCTATCTCTCTCTTACACACACACATACACACACACACACACACCCCCCACAGGGGTGAAGAGAGAGGCAGTGATAGACAGAACAGGCAGGGAAAGGGAGAATGGAAGGGAAAGGAAACAGGAGAAGGGGCACGTGGGCTCTGGCAGCGGGGAGGCCTGAAAAGACAGGACGGGGAGTCGGGAAGGTGAGGCGTGGAGGTGTGAGGTCTTCAGGGGGAGACGGGGCGGAGGCAGCCAGCTGTGCAGGAAAATAAGGCAGCCCCGAGGGGACCATGTACAGGCTGCAGCGTCAACACCCCAGATGGTAATAATGGCAGGGTGTGTGTGCAGGTGCTGGTTGTGTGTGTGTGTGCACACACCTCTGGATAAGTGTGCACCGATGAGTGTTACCAGCACAGAAACAGCACAGACACAAAGGGAGGAAAATGCAGGTGGCCTGGGCACCATTCAGGGTCTGTTGAGGGGCCTCGTCCCCTCCAAAGGAGGGGGGACCGCTTCTCAGAGACTCTCCCTGCCTCATCAGTACTTGCTGAGTGAATTGCTTTTGTTTTTGTTTGTTTTTCTATGCCTCCACAGCATGTGGGATCTTAGTTCCCTGACCAGGGATGGAACCTGTGCCCTCTGCGATGGAAGCGTGGATTCTTAACCACTGGACTACCAGGGAATTCCCGCTGAGCAGATGTTGAGTGCTCCAGCCCGCTCCTTTCCAAGACAGACCGCAGGTGGAACGGTAAATGCAGATGTGGCTCTCCTGCCCACTTCTTCTCACTTTACTGCCATCCCTGCAAAACCAGCCATTAGTGAAAAAGTGCCAGGTTGCTAGCCTGGAGCCGTGGGACTCAGAGCCATGCTTCTCTCTCGGGGTTGCTGCCGTCTTCCTTTTCCCTGAATTAAATTACTTACGTTCAGACCTCCACTTCCCAGCTATACTGAAGGCCCCTGGAGCGCACACCCCATCTATTATTTATCTTTGTTTCCCCTCTAGTGCCCATCTTCATACCAGGAGCTCCATGAATGTTTGTTAAATAAATGGGTGGCATAGTGGGTCCATCACATGCCCCGTGAGCAGAAGGGGCTACAGGGTCTCCACACACACAACATGCTGTGCTTTTCCTCCTTCTTTCTGTCCTTCTTTCCTTCCTTGTTCCCTCCCTCTCCCAGAATTTATCAAGCCTCTAGAAAAGTGCTGGTTTCCCAGATGGCGTTAGTGTTAAAGAGCCTGCCTGTCAATGCAGATGTAAGAGACGCCAGTTTGATCCCTGGGTCGGGAAGATTCCCTGGCAACCCACTCCAGTATTCTTGCCTGGAGCATCCCATGGACAGAGGGGCCTGGCAGGCTGCAGTCCATGGGGTCGCAAAGAGTCGGACACGACTGAGCGACTTAGCACACATGTACTAGGAATGTGCCAGATGATGCTTCTGGGGCTGAAAATGACCCATGCCCTTGGTTCCCTTGACTTTCTATACCCAGTTTGGGTATATATCCTGATACCTTTAAAGGACTGGAGAGGATGTGGATGCCTCCAGTGTGTGTCCAGGGGCGGATAAAGGAGGTCACATCCACTAACGGGCAAGATAAGCACCGGCTTGTAAGCTTCAAGCTCCTCAGGGATCTGAAGATAAAAGTTACTGACTGGCTGTTTTTGATTTCCCATAAAAAAGAAAGACTGAAGGGAGTGAGGAGGAAGGCAGAAAGAGGGAGTGAAGGAGAGGTTGGAAGAAGGAAAGACAGAGAGGGAGGGAGAAAGCATTCCAAAGCACCAAGCAGCATCAAGGGCGAGTCCTGGAGGAGCTCCCCAAGAGACAGGGATCCTTACGGAATTCCATGCATCTCATGTTCTTTTCCATTTAATTTCCCAACAGCTCCATGAATGGGGTATTGTTATGAGGAAGGCATTCACCAGTGCAGAATCCGGCTCCAGGCAGCTGTGAAAGGTGAAGTTGGGGTCATCTAGGAAGACGAGGGGAGGGTGTCCTTGACTATGGCACCCAGCAGTGCCCATGACCCAGTCCTGCACACGGTCCGAACCCGAGTCAGCCTCCTCTGATCTGCAGTGGGCTGCCTCCTGGTCACAGGACAGACAGACCCTCAGAATTTCTCTTTTGCGGTTCAAGACTGACAGCCACGCCCTGCCTGCCTCTCTCCAGTTCAGCCAGTTCCTAAGCCAAACAGCTGATTCCTCTGAGCCGTCACGGCAGGTGGTCACACAGGGAACGGAGGATGGGCCTGCCTCTGGGGCTCTGAGTACTGATCTTGCAAAGGCATGTCAAGCAGGCAGGCCTCAAGAGGGGTCTCAGGGACTCAGTGTGGGTTCATTCAGCCTTTCGTCCTTGGGGACCCCCAGCCTGTGGAGCCTGAACAGACATCTGCAGAAAACCTACGCCTGCCGCCCAGTCCCCAGCCCTGCCTGCAGCAGCCTGGGGCTCGTTCACAGTGGCCCTCAGCGGAGTCATCTCCCACAGACCAAATCACCTGCAGGAACTTCCTCATTCTGGGGGATCCATAATGTGTTGTCCTAAATGTCCCTGTGACTTGCCTGTCATCTAAGGTCTTGCCTGCTCCAGCCCTAGCACACAACATCCTTATCCTCTGCAAATCACAGCCTGACTCAGCACAAAGACAAAAATCTGTTTTGTCTCCTAATGGACTGACAGGAACACTGGACCTTTATTTGACAAGTTGGGACCATTCATACTGAGCCTCATTCTCATTCTATTTTGATGTCTAAGAGCATAGGTGGTAGTTTTGGAGGAATTGGATTCTGCCACAAATGTCTTGACACTTATCCACTCAGCTCCTCAAGTTTGAAGCAGGTTTATTGGCTTATTTCTCATGTTTATTGGTTTATTTCTCATGTGGTTTTAAGAATGAAATGTGATAGTAAGGCTCACATGCTGCCCACTTAGAGCTACAGTTTGACACCGAGTAGGCTGGTTAACAGTCCCCAAGACGTCCACTTCCTGATCCCCGGAGCTCATGAATATGTCACCTTACATGGGAAAAGGGACTTGGTAGATGTGATAAAGTTGAGGATCTTGAGATGGAGAGACCCTCCTGGACGACTATTCCGGGGAGTTCACAGTATTCATAAGGGTCCTGATAAAAGGGAGGCAGGAAAGGCAGAGTCAGAGAAGGAGATGTAACAATAGAAGCAGAGGTCTGGGTGATCTGAGGAAGGGACCAGGAGCCAGGGCTAGAAGATGAAAAGACAAGGAATCAGGCTCTCCCTAGAGCCTCTGAAAGGAGCCCAGCCCTGCTGACACCCTGATTTCAGGCTTCTGCCCTCCAGAACTGTAAGATGATAAATGTGTGTTGTTATCAGTGACCAGGTGGGTGATAATTGGTTACAGCACCAATAGGAAACTAACAAAGTGCTACTTATTAGGTTTCCTTTCCAATGAAGGCAGGCTTCCCTCATGGCTTAGATGGCAAAGAATCCACCTGCAATGAGGGATACCTGGGTTGGGAAGATCTCCTGGAGAAGGGAATGGCTACCCACTCTAGCATTCCTGCCTGGGACATGACTGAGTGACTAATATCTTCACTTTCCAATGAAGGCAGTGGCACCATGAGCTGTTTTCCAGTGCTGGCCCCTGGAACATTCCCTGAGTCTGATCAGTATCTCTTGATGTGGAAACCCTTTTACTGGGTCAGTTCTGTTCAGGACTGTTAGATTACCAGGACTGCATCTCAGAGTTCTCTGTAACTGGTACCATGCCCTTCACAGAATACCCCACCAGGGGCTTCCTGAAAGGTATGGAGGCAGCTGGTCTCAGTGTGAGTCCCAGGTCTCCTGCTTAACTCACTGTGACCTTGGGCAAATCATGTAACTTATTTGAGCCCCAATTTCTTTATCAATAAATGAGGATAATGCCACCTTGCATGTAAACTATGAATACTAAGCCAGCTCTGCAAGATGGATGGGATCATCGTCCATCTTCCTTTCAACTTCAGAAGGTACATGTGCTCAAGTGTGTTGCTGTGCGTGCCTTCACTTTCCATAATAACTCGGTGGTGAACCTGACTCAGCACAAATACAAAAACCTACTTCTCCTATTTGACTGATGGGGACAGTGGACCTTCTTTTGACAAACTGGGACCCTATTGACTTACTTGTAAAGCAAGTGGATGAGTCTAAATGGCTCCTAGGGGCTCCATCATCCTTCTGTACATTCTTTGTTTAACACTTACTGACAGCCCACCAAGCCTCAAGGCTGCAGAACAAACACAGAATAGCCCTTGCCTTCAGGACGCACCCTGTCTAATTGGGGCAAAAATCTCTACAGGTCTGTGATGGGACAGAGAATGCCAGAGTCACGATGCACACGCGCTGTGAATATTCTGCAAAGGAATAAAAACATCCTGCCCCTTAGGGATGGAAGGCCATGGGAAAGGGCCGGCTAGACCTCTCCTCGTGCGTTCCCCCGCATCCTAATAACATGAAGGTTCTTCCTGTCCTGCAGACCTCTAGGGAAAGGTCTGTGTGTGGTCGTTCCAGGAGTGGTCTCCTAACAACAGACCCTAGAACATTCTCTGGGTCTGACCAATATCGTTTGACTTGAAACCCTTTTTCTGGGTCAATTCTGTTCAAAATTCTAACTTTCCCTTTGGGGGAGGTCAGATTAAAAAGTAGATGGGAGAAGGGGTGATGAGCAGAGACAGATGGGAATGAAAAGGGGCCTCAGGGAGCAAGGGGCTTCTGGAGCTTTCTTCCAGGACACCTCTAAGCACATCAGTGTGCTGCAAACAAGGCATCATGGCTAAAACTTGGATTGCTTTGGATTGCCTCCCAGAAAGGACCTTCCTTTGACCCAGTGGCCTCTGTCCTCCCAGGCTCTGGAGTCCATGAAGGGGCCAGAAAAGGCCCCCTGGGGTAAGGCATCCTGGCAGGACCCAGCCCCCTCCCATTCAAGGTGAGGGATAGATTACCCAAGGTAGGGCCCAAGACAGCTAGGGTCAGGCTTCCCACTAAGCACCCTCCAATTTGCAGCTCCTGACAATCCTAGCTGAGAAGGAGCAGCCTCATTATGTAGGAAAGCATTCTGGTTCTTTAATAAGAGGGTGACGTACCTGGCTTTCCATCTCTGATGGAGAACAGCACCACCAGATCAAGGAAGTCTCATGAGGCAGATCGGAGGACACCAGAGTTCTTGGTCAGCTGAGGGGTAAGCCATTCAGCAGACCCTGCTGTGTACTCTGTTATAGGCCAGGCACCAGGCCAGGAACTGAGCCACATGGACTCATAAGGGGCAGTTCCTGGTGTCATGGCACTTGCAGGATAATACAACCATATACTGATCTGACATCCCCAGCAACCACCAGGGATAGAAAAAATAAGTAAGATATGATCCCTGTCTTTTGAAGAGCTTGTACGCTAGTTCATTCATTCATAAAGTATTATTCATGTACCTATTGTGGGAGGTCCTGGGTTAGGTCCTGGGAATCCTAGCTGAATTATTAATAGTAGCTTCAAGGAGCTCACATTCTCCTGGTGCCACCTGAACTGCTAGGTCTGAGTCTGGGGTGGAATTCTGGCATCCTGAGACTCTAGAGATCATCTGGTTCACCCTTCCATTGACTGTGGGACTATGGGTGGCCATGGAACACTTCTGGCCAATGAGATTAATTGGAAGTTGTTGGGTGGCTCTTCTGGGAAAGCTTGTGCTAAAAAGGCAAACTCAGTAGGCATGCCTGCTTAGCTATAGGCTTCCCTGCTTAAAATATAGATGTGACATCTGGAAACGCAGCAGCTGATTCTGAGCTTAAATGCCTCAAAGAGATAGAGAGGGGACTTCCCTGGTGGTCCAGTGGCTAAGACTCCACACTCCCAATTTAGGGAGGCCGGGTTTGATACCTGGTCAGGGAAGTAGATCCCGCGTGCCACAACTAAGACACAACTCAGTCAAATAAATAAATAAATGTTAAAAAAAAATGCAGAGAGACAGAAGGGACTTGGTTCTAATGGCAACAATGATACACCTTTGAACAACCAAACAAGCCCCAGATGGACCCTGTATTCACCATGCTTTACATGCTAAATGCTTTATATAAAAAAAAAAAAAAACTTATAGAACTGCAAGGGAGTTACTGTAATTATCCCCCTTTTACAGATGAGAAAACAGAGACACAGAGACAGGAAGTGCCAAGCCCATCTAGGACTTCGGGCTCTACAGCCCACCCCTTTAATTAACCACCATGGCTCTCATTTCAATAAATGTCCCCCACAATCCTGACCTCTTGTTTCAAAAATCACCTGTTCAGTAACACTTACACTGCCAGTCCCTTGTCCCCACCAGCAGAACGTATTGTCCTATCCTCTCTGTGATGGCATGTACAGCTCCATTAGGACCCTGCGAATGACACAGTACCTGGGTATTTGTGTGGCTGTGTCTCCCACTGAGCTAAGAGATGCTTCCTCGAGATCAGGGATAAGGTGAGTGTGTATGGACAGGAGTCTCCCCATCTATGTGTGACTGTGAGTGCTGAAAAGCAATGGCCTGTACCAGACATCCCTGCATTCTGCATGTGCAGGAAAGCATTCTACTGAATGAATGGATGAATGAATGGTCAACTGAAAGAACAAGTAAATGAAAGAGTGAATGAATACACGACAAATGACTGTATGAACAAATAAACAACAAAGAGATGGTATACCTACCTGAATGCTCTCCAGAACCCTTCCCTGAGTGGGCTGGGGACAGGAGCTGTACTGCCACAATCGCTAGTCAGTAGAACAGAGGCCCCCAGTTTTCACCAGAATCACCTGCAGAAACAGATGGTTCAAAATGCAGAACAAAATAATAACTGCTGCTGCTGCGCGTGCTAAGTCACTTCAGTCGTGTCCAACTCTGTGCGACCCCATAAACGGCAGCCCACCAGGCTCCTCCGTCCCTGGGATTCTCCAGGCAAGAACACTGGAGTGGGTTGCCATTTCCTTCTCCAATGCATGAAAGTGAAAAGCGAAAGGGAAGTAACACTTCTCAATCCCTCCCTATATGTCAGGCACCTTCCTGAGCCCTTTCATATCCTAATGCCTGTATCCTCACTCTCTTGAATAGGTATTATTGTTATCCACACTTTACAGGTGGAAAAGCTGAGGCACAGAGAGTTTAAGTCACTGGTCCAAGGCCACCCAGCTGGTAAGTGGTGGACCTCAGATTTAAACCAGGCAGTCTGGCCCCAGAGTCCATGCTCATAACCCTGCACAATACTGTGTCTGTACTGTTTTTTAACTCCCCTGTACCGCACAGGTGTTGCAAAGTGATTTCTGGGTACACTGGGTAAAGCTTGGAGGAATTTTTCAGGCAATAATACTTAGAAAAAGTGAACCTTTCAAAGGTGTTCAGGAGAAGGCTGTTAAATCCCCAATTTGCAGCTCAGCCCATGGTGACAGGCTCAGTTAGGGATGCAGGGAGGGTCTTTGTCCCCTCATCACCCTCATCATTGTCATGCAGCCCTCCCTGGAGTCCAGGATGGAGGAGGAAAAACCGGCTGGCCATGCCCTCCACATCTGTCTCCTGAGCTCCAGACAGGGGAATGCAGAGGGCAGCCCATTGCCCACCCTATGGCACTCCAGCCAGAGACCTTCTGGGGTGAGAGGAGAGATGGGGGCAGCTCACCCTTCCCCACTGTGGTGCACCAGGGTGGCCCAGGGACCTCAGGTGTCACTGCTGTGGCTCCAGGGCAGGCAGTGGAAGAGATGATGTGTGGTTCTCTCGAGGCCCCCTGAGTCCAGAATTGTTTAAAAGCCTTAAATAAATTCCCATCTAATTTCCACTAGCTCCCATCTCCAGCTCGGGCTCTCAGCCGGAGCATGAAATGAGCAGGCGGGGTTTCTCCTGCCAACACATCTTCTCCATGGGCCCCAGGGGACCCACTCCATGACCTAGCGGGGCTTTTCATCTCAAATATCTATGGCTCCAGCCTCTTCCTCCCGGGCACGCTGACCTCCCTGGGCTGAGCTCTCCATCCCGGCCCCAGCCTTGCTCAGGCTGCCTCCCCAGCCTCCGCATCCTCCCCAAAGTGGACTCTAGTTCCTAACACATCTGGCCTTCTAGGAGTTGACTGACGGCTGCCTTTCCTTCCTCGTGGTCTCAGCTCTTTCCCCCTCACCAAGAGTCTTTCTCTATCACCCATGTCCCTCAGGCCCCCGCATGAGAGAACAGCCCTCCCACCTAGCTCTTCTGCCCTTCTAACCACAGTCTGGCCCGACACTCACCAGCCTCATCAGCTCCATCCGAGTCGTACACTCCACACACATGGCTGTCTCTGGGCCTTTGCACTTAGCATCCCCTCTACCTGCATGGCTCTCCCAGATCCCCAGGCACCCCTGCTTTGCTTCACTCAATCTCTGCTCGGATATTACCTCCACAGACAGGCCTTTCCTGGCTACCACCACCACCCACCACAGCTGCCTTATATTTCTGTGGCACATATCACATTCTGACATATTATATTTTTTATTGACTACAACACATATGACCTATACATGTATCACATGTATATTTTATTATTGCCTGTCGACTTTACTAGAACATCATCCCCATGGGGGCATCCACAGGTCTGCACTCAGCACCCAGAGCAGTGCCTTACGCACAGGAGATGATTTGTTTGTTGAGTAAAGGAAAGGATGGGTGAATGTGTTAATTCATTCCTGGGGAAGTCAAGCCAGGTTGCTAAGAAAGCTACTTAGGGACTGGATAGCCTAGAGTTAGCTTTCTGAGCCAGATAGGCTCTTGGAGATCAGGGTGGTGCAGTCTAGGTTTTGGAGCCTAAACTTAGGAGCCAGGTAGCTGGGCTTCCAGTCCCAGCTCGCCACCTTCTGACTCTGTGACCTCGGGCAAGTCGCAGAACCTATCTGTGCCTCAGTTCCCACTATGCTCTTATAAGATGGCAAGCTTGCTTGACCAATGTTTTCGTGTGTTCCTGCTGCTCCACCTACCAGTCATTCCCCTGTCTCCCTCCCTCTCCTTAGGCCTCCCTCCCCATCCCCTGAGACACAACAGACCAATTATTAGACCAATTAATTAGACCAATTTATAACTCTACAGTGGCCTTTAACTGTGCAAGTGAAAAGAGAGCAGTACATTTCTTGCTTTAAATCAAAAGCTAGAAGTGATTAAATTTAGTAAGTAAGAAAGAAAGAGTTAGTTGCTCAGTTGTGTCTGACTCTTTGCAGCCCCATGGACTTATAGCCTGCCAGGCCCCTGTGTCCATGGAATTCTTTCAAAGAGAATACTGGAGTGAGCTTCCATTCCCTTCTCCAGGGGATTTTCCCAACCCAGTGATTGAACCCAGGTAACCTTAACCCTAACCCTAACTTAGTATGAAAGACATATCAAAAGCAAAGATAGGCCAAAAGCTAGGCCTCTTGCCCCAGTTAGCCAAGTTGTAAATGTAAAGGACAAGTTAAAGGAGACTAAAGGTGCTGCTCCAATGAACACACAAATGTTAAGAAGGTGAAACAGCCTTATGGCTGATCCGGGGAAAGTTGGAGTAGTCTCAATAGGAGATCAAACTAACCGCAACAACCCTCAAGCCAAAGCCTGATCCAGAGAAAAGCCCTAACTCTCTTCAATTACATGAAGACTGAGTAGGGTGAGGAAGATACAAAAGACAAGTATGAAGCTAGCAGCGGTTGGTTTAAGGAAATAAGCCGACTCTGTAACATAAAAGTGCAAGGTGAGTAGCAAGTGCTGATGTAGAAGCTGCAAGTTATCCAGAAGATCTAAGATAATTCACGAAGGCGGCTTCACTAAACAACAGATTTTCAATGTAGATCAAACACCTTCTATTGGAGGAAGATGATATCCAGGACATTCATGACTGGAGTTGCTCTTGTTGCTGTTCAGTTGCTAACTCATGTCTGAGTCTTTGCGACCCCATGGACTGGAGCACGCTAGGATTCCCAGTCCTCGACTATCTTCCGGTATGTTCAGCTTCATGTCCAATGAGTCGGTGATGCCATCCAACCATCTCATCCCCTGCCATCCTCTTCTTTTGCCTTCTGTCTTTCCCAGCATCAGGGTCTTTTCCAGTGAGTTGTCTCTTTGCATCAGATGGCCAAAGTATTGGAGTTTCAGCTTCAACATCAGTCCTTCCAAAGATTACTCAGGGTTGATTTCCTTTGGGATTGACTGGTTTGATCTCCTTGCTGTCCGAGGGACTCTCAAGAGTCTTCTCCAACATCATCATTTGAAAGCATCGATTCTTTGCTGCTCAGCCTTCTTTATGGTCCAACTCTCACATCCGTACATGACTATTGGAAAAACTCTAGCTTTAACTATACAGATCATTGTCAGCAAAGTGATGTCTCTGCTCTTTAATATGCTGTCTTGGTTTGTCATAGCTTTCCTTCCAAGAGGCAAGTGTCTTTGAGTTTCATGGCAGCAGTCAACATCCACAGTGATTTTGTAGCCCAAGAAAATAAAATCTGTCACTGCTTCCACTTTTCCCCTTTCTCTTTCCCATGAAGTGATGGGACTGGATGCCACAATCTTCGTTTTTTGAGTGTTGAGTTTCCAGCCAGCTTTTTCACTCTCCTCTTTCACCCTCAACAAAAGGCCTTTTAGTGCCTCTTTGATTTCTACCATTAGATACCAGGCAAATGATACTAGACTATCTGCATATCTGAGGTTGTTGATATTTCTCCCAGCAATCTTGAATACATGCATGTGAGTCATGCATGTATCCCAGCATTTTGCATAACATAAAAGCAGGGTAAAAATATACAGCCTTATAATCCGTTCCCAATTTGGAACCAGTCTGTTGTTCCATGTCCAGTTCTAACTGTTGCTTCATGGCCTGCATACAGGTTACTCAGGAGACGGGTCAGGCGATCTGGTATTCCCCTCTCTTTCAGAATTTTCCACAGTTTGTCATAGCTAGAGAGGAGAAGTCAGTTCTGGCTTTAAAGCTTCAAAGTTCAGGCTGGCCTTTTTGTTAGGGGGTCATGCAGCCAGTGGCCATAAATTGAAGCCAATCCTCATTTCCCATTCCAAAAATCCTAAGGCCCATAAAGAATTATGCTCAATCTACTCTGCCCGTGGTCCAAAAATGGAAAAACAATCCTGGAAGACAGCACACCTGTTTACAACATAATTTACTGAGTATTTTAAGCCCACTGTTGAGTTCGACTGCTCAGAAAAAGATTCCTTTTAAAATATTACTGCTTTTCCACAATGCACTTGGGCATCCCATCCAGGAGCTCTGATGGAGATGCACAACAAGATTCATGTTGTTTTCACACCTGCTAACACAATATCCATTCTGCAGCCCGTAAATCAAAGAGTCATTTTGACTTTCAAGTCTTATTCTTTAAGAAATACATTCCATAAGTCTATAGCTGCCATCGATGCTGACTTCTCTGACGGATCTGGGCAAAGTAAATTGAAATCCTTCTGGAAAAGATTCACTATCCTAGATATCATTAAGAACACTGGTGATTCAGAACTTTTATACTGGTCTAGTGGCAAAGACTCTGTGCTCCCAAGCAGGGTGCCTAAGTTTCATCCCTGTCAGGGGACTAAACCACAGATGCTGCAACTACAGATCCCACATGCTGCAAATTAAAGGTCCCGCATACCGCCGCAAAGATTGATGATTCTGAGTACCACAACAAAGACCTAGACTGCCGAATAAATTATTTTTGCTTGTAAAAAAAAAAAATCATGATTCATGAGAAGAAGTCAAAATATCAATATTAACAAGGAGTTGGAAGAAGCTGATTCCAACCTTCATGGATGACTTTGAGGGGTTCAAGACTTCAGTGGAGGAAGTATCTGCAGATGTGATAGCAGCAGACGAGAACTAGAATTCGGAATGGAGCCTCAAGATGTGACTGAATTGCAGCAATCTCATGATAGAACTCTCAACAGATAAGAAATTGCTTCTTATCAATGGGCACAGAAAGTTGTTTCTGGAGATGGCATCTATTCACGGTGAAGATGCTGTGAAGATTGTTGAAATGACAACAAAAGCTTTAGAATATTACATGAACTTAGTTGATAAAGCAGCGGCAGAGCTTGAGAGGACTGACTCCAATCCTGAAAGAAGTTCTATAGGTAAAACGCTTTCAAGCAGCATTGCAGGCTACAGAGAAATAATTCAGGAAAGGAAGAGTCAATCAGTGCAGCAAACTTCAGTGTTGTCTTATTTTAAGAAATTGCCACGGCCACCCCGGCTTTCAGCAACCACCACTCTGATCAGTCATCAGCCATGGACATGGAGGCAAGACTCCACCAGCAAAAAGATCACAACTTACTGAAGGCTCTGATGGTGATCAGCACTTTTTTTAGCAATAAAATATTTTTAAATTAAAGTACATACACTGTTTTCATAGATAACGATGCTATTTATTACACATTTAATAGACTACAGTATAGTGTAAACAACTTTTATATGCATTGAGAAGCCAAAAAAACTCATGCAATCACATTATCAAAGTGTTCTGGAACCAGACCCCCAGTATCTCCAAGGCGTACCTGTATTCTGAATCATTTAGGCTGTGGCTAGCGAACAGCAGAGATCCCTTTACCCTTGGAGTCAAACTAGGCAGAGGGTGCTTTCTCTCTAGGTGAAAGAGAGGGGAGGGGGTGGCAGGTGGCAAAGCAGGATTCAAATCTTTAGGTCCTGGGCTTTAGGAGGCAGAGAGGAGGAGGTTTTGGAAGCTTTGGACTTCTGGAAGACAGAATTCCTGGGACATGAGGGCATGCAGAGGGGCTCTGGCAATTTGGCCAGGGCCCAGAGGCCTATGGATGAGTCACAGGTCGATAGCTGGGCTCTGGGAACGACCAGAGAATGGCCTCTGAGACAGCGGGCTGTCCAGGTGGGATATATTTGCTCAAGAGATCAATATGTAATTCAAACCAGAGTGTTCCCTCCCTCTACTCTCCCTCCCTCTTCCCTACAGAGAATTTAAATAGGGGGAAAAACAAGCAGTCTTCACTGTGAATGAGACGAAAGGTCAGGATTGTGCTGATGTATCTCTGTGGGTGCTTCCCCCCATCCCTCCTGGGAAGGCAAGTAAGTCCAGAGAGGTTATCCCCGGGGAGCAGAAGGTAACAATGAGAGGAACACCCCGCCCCATTGGCCCTTGATGGCCTGTGTGGAGACCAGTTAGGGACAGAAACCCTTGGTCTAGGCATCAGGAACCCACAGAGGTGGTTTCCAGTGTCAATTATGATGGACAATTAGTCAGCTTGCAGGGCATTAAAAAGATGTGCAGGAACTTCCCTGGTGGTTCAGTGGCTAAGAATCCATCTTGCAATGCAGGGGCCGTGGGTTTGATTCCTGGTCGGGGAACTGGGATCCCACGTGCTACAGAGAACACCAAGCTAGAGAGTTTGTGGGCCACAACCAAAGAACTCATGTGATGCAACCAAGACTCAATGCAGCCAGATAAATAAATATTTTAAAAATAAACAGAAAGTAAAAGATGTGCAACTGTGAATGAAGACAAGCTGAACCCAGATTTACCTGGGGTTAAGTAGAGGGAGAAAAACCTGAAAGTGACTTAATTCTTTGCAAAGGTAGCAGAAGGCTTGCTGGAAAGTCTAGAAAGGCAGGAAAACTTAAAAAAGAAAAAAAGAACAGAAAGCGCCTAGATTCCCATAGTGGACACCCTACCACGTCCACAGTGGGAATGGTAGCCCAGCGGCCTAAGGTATGAAGGGAAACAGACATGCGTCCCTGACCTCAGGGAGCCGAGAGGAGCAGGCAGACCCCAGAATGGATCCTTCTAAGCCCACAAAGAGAATGGATCCAACAGGAAAAGCTCTGAGAAATGGCGGCATGAACAACTAAGTTGAGGGAGTCAGGGGGTTTCAAACCGAAGGTGACCATTGACCCAAGTCTTTAAGAATGATGGAGTAGGGTATAAGTGAACCCAGCAGAACAAGGAAGGGTGGGCACTTAGGACAAAAGGACCAGCCTGGACAAAGACACAGGGGAGATCCGAGGTAGGGGAGGAAAGAAAACCAAGACAGGGAAACACCCCGGAGAGGAACGCGGAGAGAGGTTTTCCCAGGAGAGGACTAACTCAGAAGGAATGATGACGGAGAACAAGAATTAAAGGAAATCCCCATGTCCAGTTTAGTTCCTAGTCTGTTCATGTCTGAACTCTATACAGAAACTGTGGAGCCAAAGAATAATGCACTGTTAGGATCTGAATCGGAGAAGGCGATGGCACCCCACTCCAGTACTCTTGCCTGGAAAATCCCATGGACGGAGGAGCCTGGAAGGCTACAGTCCATGGGGTCGCTAAGAGTCGGACACGACTGAGCGACTTCACTTTCACTTTTCATTTTCATGCATTAGAGAAGGAAATGGCGACCCACTCCAGTGTTCTTGCCTGGAGAATCCCAGGGACAGGGGAGCCTGATGGGCTGCCATCTATGGGGGTCACACAGAGTCAGACACGACTGAAGCGACTTAGCAGCAGGATCTGAATGTCCCTGAGAAATATGGAAACTAAGACCAGAGAAGAAAATGGGTTTGCCCAAAAATGCACAGCTAGTTAAAGGCCAAGCCATTGGAATGCAGAAATTTGATTCCTTGAAACATAAGTGGCCTGGCCTGCAAAAATCTAGAGAAATCTGCTTCAGGGTTTAGCCTTCCTGTGACTTCCCTGGTGGTCCGATGGCAAAGAATCCACCTGCCAAGGCAGGGGACACTGGTTCGAACCCTGGTCTGGGCAGATTCCACATGCCACGGGGCAATTAAGCCCATGTGCCACAGCTAATGAAGCTGGTGCGCCTAGAGCCCGTACTCTGCAACAAGAGAAGCCACCGCAATGGGAAGCCCACAATTAGAGAGTAGCCCCCGCTCGCTGCAACTAGAGAAAGGCTGCACAGCAGCAAAGACCCAGCACAGCCAAAATCAATAAATAATCCTATTTAAAAAATAATAATTTAGCCTCCCTTCAAGGGGTGCAGTGTGGCTCTGCACAGGTAAAGGAAAGAGATCCTACACACGTATTATAGATGCTCTTTAGTGAGCACTGGAAATGCTGCTTCATGGACTGATTTCCTTTGTGAATAAATGCCAGTCTGAATGCAAAGTAAATTCCTAATTCTAAGGAGGATCCAGCCATCAGCCAGCCCACCCCGTATCTAAAGGGAGGCTCTTTGAGGGAGCTGCCATGGCTTGTTACGCTAACAGGTGGCCACCTTCTTCTGTATCCAGGGTTCCCAGTGCCCCTCTTTCTGCCTCCTAATAAGTAAGCAGTTTGGCCCTGGAAAGACAGGCAGGGGCAGCTCTGGGGCTGCCAGCAGCATCGTCCTCATTCTCAGGGTGAAAGAGAGATGGTCCAGCCCCGGGTTTCTCAGACACGTGAGTGTGTGTGGGCAGATCCTATTAAATTGCAGAGTCTGGTGTGCAGGGCCTGAGACCCTGCATTTCTAAGCAGTTTCCAGGTGGTGCTGATGCCATGGCTTCTGACTGCACATTGAATAGAGAAGCTCTGAGACCTGTGTGCTCGGGCCCCAGAAGAGGGGAAGTCGAGGTCACTGCAGATAACAGGCTATAAGAGGCAAAATTTTGTATCTTTCTCCCCAAACCTAACTGACAATGGGCCTAAAATTCTACCATTGGAGTCACTTCTTTAGGGTTTACGTGGTAATGAACTTCAACTTTGTGTTTTGGAAGGGTAAATCCTACACAGTCCTTAATGCCTTGGCTCCACTCTATCTAGCGACTCACACTCATTACTGAACAGAAAGTAGACACAGAAGAGAGGGGATGGGGACTCAGGGCTGGTATGCTCTGATGAGATGGGAGGTGGGAGAGGGCAGGCTCTCAGGCCTTGCACACCAAGGCCAGACCCAGCTGTTTCTCAGACACCAGGCCCAGAACAGGACTGAAATGCCGCTTCAGTCACTCTTTTATTTTTCCTAGAGTTGTACCCACAAGCAACCTCCGCAGGCCCTACTCTCACAGGCCCCATCATCTTAAATCAGAGATCTCCTTTTTTGGATGTCTCTGAGCCTAGATCACTGTTTGTCTCTAGAATTCAGCCTTTTCTGGCTTCAAGAGAGAAGGGAGAAGGCCCAGGATTTCTTGCCTTTTCCCACTAGAATGTGAGAAGCCCGGGGAGGCCAGCGTGCACTCTGGTTTCCACTGTACTTTCAGCACTCAGAGTGGAGCCTCACACAAATAAGGGCCTAGAAGTGTCTGTCGAGTGAATCAACGCTTGCCCACCAAGGTCTCTCTCCATCAGTCTCCCTTAAGGGGAAAGCAACTACGATGGCTGACCAGCCAAACTGATTGGGGCATAGTCTTGGATTACTGTGATGTTGACTGTTCAAGGGGTTCCATGGCAAGAATACTGGAGTGGTTTGCCCCTCTCTCCTCCAGTGGACCACATTTTGTCAGAACTCTTCACTGTGACCCATCAGTCTTGGGTGGCCCTGCATGGCATGGCTCATAGCTTCACTGAGTTACCCAAGTCCCTTTACCACAACAAGGCTGTGATCCATGAAGGGGGATTGAATCCTAGGACTTGAGAATTGAGAAGGAAAGAATTCTTGTCGCTGAATCTCTAAGATGCTTGATCCTGGAACTCAAATACTTCACTTTAAGGATGAAGAAACTGAAGCCCAGAGAGGGAAAGAAATTCCGCCAAGATTACACAGCATGCTTGTGGCAGAAGCAGACAGACACATCCCACCCCCACCCCGCCCCCCCCCCCTCCGCCCGACGCCCACTGCCGCTGATCAGGTCTGTGACTTCCAGTTCAGGGTATTGTCTACTCCAATTTATATAGACAGGCATTCATTAGCTGCTATTCACTGAGCAACTACTGTATTCCAGGAACTGTTCTAGACACTAAAGATCTAGAATATATCAGAAGACAAAGCCCCTGACCTTATGGAGCTTAAATTCCAGAGGAGACAGAAATAGCCATAAATCAGTAAATAATTTCAGAAAGGGATGGAAGCCATGAAGGAAATAAAACTGGCTAATAGGGTATGAAATGTGTAGTGTGCATTGGGAGCAGGGGGATGGGGTGCCCAAAGAAAAGGTGATTTATCTGAAGCCGTTACCTGAGAGTGCTGCCCTGCCTCTAGTGTCTGATTCCTCACTCCCACATGCTGCTCTGTATCTCCTCCACATTCTCCCTCCTATCCCGTCCTCACACTGCTCTGAAGTCGCCCTCGGAACACTGTCGTCGCATCATCTCCCAACCACCTGGCCATCTCCCCACCCCCAGGTCTTGCACCCAGAGTCCAGTTCGAGGACAACCTCAGTCCTCCTGTGCCTCCTGCAAAGCCAGAGCTTGAAAAGACTGTGATGCTCTTCTTGAAGTCCAAACACCCCCCCATTTTACAGGAGACGATCTTGCCCAGAGAGGGCAAGTGACCTACCCAAGGTCACACAGGAGTTGGCAGAATTTCTACCTTCTCATTTCCCCCTGCGTTTTCTCCTCTGTTCCCTGACAACCCTCCAGGAGTCATCAGGGGTCTCAAGGAACATTCAGCAGACTTTCACCCTTGGTCCCCTGCCCCCGGCCCCCAAGGAGACCAGAGACACGGAGCTGGATGCAGTCTCTCTGCCACCTTGTGGCTGCTCTCCAGAATATCGCCTGCCCCGGCTGGCACTTTGGAAAAGCTGCCATAGAATTCTCACTCTGACCTTGACTTTCTTCCCTGCACCTGCAACTTCTAGCAAAATAGCTCTGCCCACATAGATGCTCAGCACTAAGAAAGAAGCCAGGGCTTAGGGGCCTGCCCCTTCCTGATCTGGATGGACGACAGCAAGGCCCCTTCTCCCACCTGTGCTGCTTTCTCTTCTGTAAAATTGGGGCAACAGTCTCTTCCCACCCACCTCACAGGGCAGTCGTTCCGTGGGAACGGGTCACAGATGCGTCACTGTTCTGAGAGGTTGAAGGTTGTCACCAACGCCCCTTCTCTCTCACTTAGCAGACACACTCAACCACCTGGAAGTCACCCGAAATAAGGGGCCACGAGAAGTGGACTTCCCTGACAGTCATCTGCAGGTGCAGAAGGCTCGTTTGCAGAGTACAGGTGTCTTTGTTGCTTGCAGTGGGCTTAATCCTTCCCATGGCCACCTGTCTGGCCTCTGTCAGGATGCCTGTCTGTGATATGGGGAAGGGCCAGTATCTGAGTGGGCTTCTCAGGTGGCACTTGCAGTAAAGAACCCACCTGCTAATGCAGGTAGACATTAAGATACGCAAGTTCTATCCCTGGCTTAGGAAGATCCGCTGGAGGAGGGCACAGCCACCCACCCCAGTATTCTTGCCTGGAGAATCGCATGGACAGAGGAGCCTGGTGGGCTACAGTCATAGGGTCACAAAGAGTTGGACACGACTGAAGCAGATGACACCACCTTTATGGCAGAAAGTGAAGAGGAACTAAAAAGCCTCTTGATGAAAGTGAAAGAGGAGAGCGAAAAAGTTGGCTTAAAGCTCAACATTCAGAAAACGAAGATCATGGCATCCGGTCCCATCACTTCATGGCAAATAGGTGGGGAAACAGTGGAAACTGTGTCAGACATTATTTTTCTGGGCCCCAAAATCACTGCAGATGGTGATTGCAGCCATCAAATTAAAAGATGCTTACTCCTTGGAAGGAAAGTTATGACCAACCTAGATAGCATATTCAAAAGCAGAGACATTACTTTGCCAACAAAGGTCCGTCTAGTCAAGGCTATGGTTTTTCCAGTGGTCATGTATGGATGTGAGAGTTGGACTGCAAAAAAGCTGAGCACCGAAGCATTGATGCTTTTGAACTGTGGTGTTGAAGAAGACTCTTGAGAGTCCCTTGGACTACAAGGAGATCCAACCAGTCCATTCTAAAGGAGATTGGTCCTGGGTGTTCTTTGGAAGGAATGATGCTAAAGCTGAAACTCCAGTACTTTGGCCACCTCATGTGAAGAGTTGACTCATTGGAAAAGACTCTGATGCTGGGAGGGATTGGGGGAAGGAAGAGAAGGGGACGACAGAGGATGAGATGGGTGGATGGCATCACCGACTCAATGGACATAAGTTTGAGTGAACTCCGGGAGTTGGTGATGGACAGGGAGGCCTGGCGTGCTGCGATTCATGGGGTCGCAAAGAGTTGGACACGACTGAACTAAACTGAACTGAAGCAGCTGAGCATGCACGAACAGTATCTGAGTACTTCCTGCAGCTCCCAGTGCCAGGTTCTGTGGTGAAACAGGTGTCCCCAGGTGTGCCAGGTGCTGTCTGCACTCCGCCTGTACCCCCTGCCTTTACCCCATTAATGTATCCTTTGTCTGGGTTTTTTTTTTTTTTTTTCTGTACACTAAGGTCCACTTTGCCACCTGATGGTAGGTCAGAAATTGCTGGAAATAAACGCCACCCCAGAGCAGCTGTCCCTCATTCCCATGACTAAGGGGAAGCGGTGGATTAGTACCCCAGCTCCCTCACCCCACAGGTGGGGTAACTCTGAGGCCCTGGCTCCCAGGGCCTCCCCACAGGACTGAGTCCCATTCACCCCTTGGGTTGCTTACTTGATGACAACCCTCTTATCTGTACTTCCCTACGCTCCTCCTGGAGTTTCCCTCACAAGTCAACAACGTATCTGCATTCAGTCCTCATCTCAGAGTTGGATTTGGGGGGAACTTAAGCCGAAACACCAGGATAATTGCAAACATCCTTCTTTGTCTCGCTCCCTGAGGGCGTTGTACAGCGTATTTTGGGTGCAGTAAGGAGCCAGGATAGGGCTGTTCGGAAACAGTCTGGCTGCTGCCAGCAGAAGCCTGAGCTGCAAGGGAGCCTAGGAATTGCAAGGAGACTTGTCCAGAAACCATCGTCACTGTTCAGAGGAGGAAAAATGATAATTGAGACTAAGGCAAAGGAAATGTATGGAGATAAAAAGAAATTAAAAGACAGATTTCACCAATAAATCAGTACACCCATGGACAACAGAAAAATAAGTTGTGAAAGGCAGGAGTTTGTAAGAGAAACCGAACAGTAACTTACCATCTAAGGATAACAGAACAAAAATATAAAACTCCCTTGATCCCCAAAGATGTAAAGATATGTTTAACTCTTCACCCCCTTGCAAAAGAGAGAACGACTTAAAATGAGGACACTGAAGGGCATTCTCTATCTTTCTCTACACACACACACACTTATTTATGGAAAATACAAAGGGCACAGGAACTTGTTAAGCTATACCTCAAGGAGATAATCAGCAAAATTCAGAGTGCATAAAGTTCTCCAGGACAAATGACCCAAATTATTTATAAAATTAGATAGCGATGAAAAGATGGAAGGGAGCATACAAAGTAAAAGGAATTTAAGAGATGTGTCAGCCAGTCATAGTGTGTGGCTCCTACTGAATACTGATTCAAAAAAATGAAAAAATATTTTCTCAAGTCAGTTATGAAAATATAAATATTAACTGCATATTTTATTATTTTAAGGAATTGATAAAAATACTAGGAGTGATGATGAGAAGATGATTATATTTTTTAAAAGGCGTCTTTACCTTTTACAGAAAAATGCTGAAATATTTATAGGCAAAATTATGGGATGGCTGGGGTTCCTTTCAAGATAATCTGAAAAGGGGGAGTGAGTAAAGTAAGATGAAGTAAAATTCACCACATGATGAGTCTGGTGGTGGATACATTGGTTTTCTTATATTTTTACTCTTAAAGACGTCTTAAAACAGTCCATAAAGATGCTTAATGAAACAAGAAGAAATAAGGTTTGAGAAATGTCTTAGAAGTAGCATTGATTTCATGTTATTGGATGATGTGGGGCCGCAGTGAGACCCATACACGTAGACCAACCAGCCAGGCCTGATGTAGGACCGAGAGGAAACTAGAAGCCTCTAGAACAACACCCAGGTCTCCAGCTTGTGGACTCTTCACATGGTGGCTGTATTAGCTGGGTCCAGCTGCAGTAATAAGATGGCATGCGCTGGGTGTCTTAAACCACAGGGGTTTATGGGTTGCCAGTTCTGGGGGCTGAGAAGAACCAGGTGAAGGTCCAGCAGGATGGTTTCTGGTGAGAATTTTCCTCCTGGTTTACAGACACTGCCTTCTCGATATGGTCTCACATGTGGGACAAACTGAGAGCGCAGCACTGACATATACACGCTGCCATGTGTGAAATAGACAGCTAGTGGGAAGCTGCGGTGCAGCACGGGGCGCTCAGCCTGATTCTCTGCGATGACCCAGGGGAGTGGATGGGGGCGGAGTGGAGGGAGGGAGGCTCAAGAGGGAGGGAATACTTATGACTGATTCACAGTGTGGTACAGCAGAAACTAATGCAACATTGTAGAGTAATTGTCCTTCAAACAAGAAAATAAAAAAGGTTTTTTAAAATAAATTTACCTGTTCTAATGAGGTGGATGAAACTGGAGCCTATTATACAGAGTGAAGTAAGCCAGAAAGAAAAACACCAATACAGTATACTAATGCATATATATGGAATTTAGAAAGATGGTTACAATAACCCTGTATACGAGACAGCAAAAGAGACACTGATGTATAGAACAGTCTTTTGGACTCTGTGGGAGAGGGAGAGGGTGGGATGATCTGGGAGAATGGCATTGAAACATATATAATATCATATATGAAACGAGTCTCCAGTCCAGGTTCGATGCATGATACTGGTGTCTTGGGGCTGGTGCACTGGGACCACCCAGAGGGATGGTACAGGGAGGGAGGAGGGTTCACGATGGGAAACACGTGTATACCTGAGGTGGATTCATGTTGATATATGGCAAAACCAATACAATATTGTAAAGTTAAAAATAAAATTAAATTAAAAATTAAAAAAAATAATAAAATAAATTTACCTGGATTTTTTTTTTAATGTATTCTCACGTAGCAGAGAAAGAGCTCTGGTTTCTCTTCCTCTTCTTAGAAGGACACCAATCCTATTGGATCAGGGCCCATTCTTCATTGTTATTTACTCTCTAAGCCATGTCTGACTCTTTATGACCCCATGAGCCATAGCCTGCCAGTCTCCTCTGTCCATGGGATTTCCCAGGCAAGAATACTGGAGTGGATTGCCATTTCCTGCTCCAAGAGATCGAACTCGTATCTCCTTCATTGGCAGGTAGATTCTTTACCACTGAGCCACCTGAGAAGCCCAGGACTCACTCTTAGGAACTTGGCTCAGTTCAGTTTAGTCGCTCAGTTGTGTCCTACTCTTTGTGACCCCATGACCTGCAGCACGCCAGGCCTCCCTGTCCACCACCAACTGCCAGAGTCCACCCAAACTCATGACCATTAAGTTGGTGATGCCATCCAACCATCTCATCCTCTGTCATCTCCTTCTACTCCTGCCCTCAATCTTTCCCAGAATCAGGGTCTTTTCCAATGAGTCAGCTCTTTGCATGAGGTGGCCAAAGTATTGGAGTTTCAGCTTCAGCATCATTCCTTCCAAAGAACACCCAGGACTGATCTCCTTTAGGATGGACTGGTTGGATCTCCTTGCAGTCCAAGGGACTCTCAAGAGTCTTCTCCAACACCACAGGGCAAAAGCATCAATTCTTCGGCACTCAGCTTTCTTCACAGTCTAACTCTGACATCCATACATGACCACTGGAAAAACCATAGCCTTGACTAGATGGACCTTTGTTGGCAAAGTAATGTCTCTGCTTTTGAATATGCTATCTAGGTTGGTCATAACTTTTCTTCCAAGGAGTAAGCGTCTTTTAATTTGATGGCTGCAATCACCATCTGCAGTGATTTTGGAGCCCAGAAAAATAAAGTCTTACACCGTTTCCACTGTTTCCCCATCTATTTCCCATGAAGTGATGGGACCGGATGCCATGATCTTAGTTTTCTGAATGTTGAGTTTTAAGCCAACTTTTTCGCTCTCCTCTTTCACTTTCATCAAGAGGCTCTTTAGTTCTTCTTCACTTTCTGCCATAAGGGTGGTGTCATGGGCATATCTGAGGTTATTGATATTTCTCCTGGCAATCTTGATTCCAGCTTGTGCTTCTTCCAGCCCAGCATTTCTCATGATGTACTCTGCATAGAAGTTAAATAAACAGGGTGACAATATACAGCCTTGACGTACTCCTTTTTCTATTTGGAACCAGTCTGTTGTTCCATGTCCAGTTCTAACTGTTGCTTCCTGACCTGCATACAAATTTCTCAAGAGGCAGGTCAGGTGGTCTGGTATTCCCAATTACCCCATAAAGACCATATCTCCAACTATGATCAAATTAAGGGTAGGGCTTCAATATAGGAATTTGGAGGGGATACAATTCACTCCATTTGTTGAGATGATAAAGACTGGGGAAGAACAACAGGGAAAGACAGAGCTGTCCTTGTCACATGGTGAGGACATCTAGATTTCCAAATAACACAAAGCTGACTAAAGCTACAGGTGCCCAGAATCATAATGAAGGTGTAGAAAGAAGAAAACCAGCAGCATTGATTCAGGGCCCACCTTCCTTAACCAGAAACTGTGCTTAGTGCTTCTTAAGCATCATCTCATTTAATTATCACACGTTCCTCTTTTTCCAGATGAGAAAACTGAAGCACATAAGAGTCACTTGCCCAGGTCATTTCCCCAGAGCTGGCCCACGGTGGAACCAAGGCCCGTCTGACGTAAGAACTCATGCTTTGCTTTCACTCTACCTCAGCAGAGATCTGGATTTGGGGTCCTGGGGGTCTGCACTGGAATCCTGATTTTATCATTTACTTGCTGAGCCACCTGAATACAATTTCTTGGAACTCAGTATCCTCCTCTATAAAATCAGGGTTATAACATTAACCTCACTAGACTTCAAAGACGCTCAGATAAGGTAGTACATGGGCAGGGCTTGCCACAGAGTGAGCACTTAAAGAAGGCAGCTGCTATTGTTATTAATCCTATTTTTTGCTATTTACCTTCATTTCTCCTAATTACCTTTCTCTGGAAGTTGCCAGGAGTGTTACTGCTCTTATATCACTGACACTGCTAAACCTGCTTGAATACATTTATCATCCTTCCCACAAACTCACAGTCTAGGGTGTCCTTTGTGGAGGGATGTGGACAGGATGGGCAGGGCAAGACTTTTGTGACTCATTTTTCCTTTCTCTCATGCCTGACAATCTAGGGCCGCCAACCAGGATAAGATGACCACGTGACCAGAATTTCTCAGACGCCTGGTTTCATGTGTTAACCTCACTGTCAAGCCTTGTGTCTCCATCTCAGCGCTCACGCCATGTTCTGAGTAGTGATCAGTAACGTAAATTTCTATCAAGGCTGTTGCAAAGCAGCTCAGTGGATGTCCTGCCCTGTGCAGACCTTCCAGTCCTCACTGATCATTGTTGCAGGAAGAAGTGGCTGTTTCTCAGCTCAAGGCCGCACAAACAGCCCTCAGTGGTCAACGTCTGGGGTCAGTTCAAACCAGCTCTCTGTCATTGAGCTGAACACACCCCATCTCTGGACCTTGGCCTCCACCTTGAAGGCTGCATGAATGTAGCTCTCAGGGCCTCATCAGCCCAACGGGTGGAAGATGGTTTGGGTTAACCTTAGGCAGGCTCCCAAGTTGATTTTTACATGAGATGAGGACAAGGACTAGCTCGTCTACGTAGCTGAAGGTCTACCTCATCCACCAGCCCACCTACCCAATCCTAAAAATGTGCCAGCTTCTCCTTCAGAAAGAAAACCTAGGAAGGTGAAAAGAAGATTTATAATTCTTTGTAATTCTCTTTGAGGGCTTTGCAGCATGGATTTTCTGTGCAATTACCTACAGGGAACACAAGAGATTAGAAATGCAGGGAGTGTTCTGGGTGTCGTGCCAAAGTCCTTCCATGTGAATGATGAGGTTTAGAAAGGAAAAGAGAGAGTTTAGTTCCCATTTACCCAGGGCCTGTTGGGTGCCTAGCACTGTGCCCCAAATTGATTTTAAACATGCAACCATTGTCCATGCCTAGCTTAATCAGCTTGGGCTGCTATCACAAGATACTATAGGCTGGGTGGCTTAAACAAAAACACTCATGGCTCACAGCTCTGGAGGCTGCAAGACTGAGATCAGGGTACCAGCACAGACAGGTTTTGGTGAGGGCTCCCTTCCTGGTTTGCAGACAGCATCCCTCTTCTTGTGTCCTCAGAGGGTGGATAGACGAAGCTCTAGTTTTTTTATCTTCTTAAAAGGGCACTAATCCCATCATGTGGGCTCCATTCATGATGTCATCTAACCCTACTTCTCTCCCAAAGACCCCATTCCCAAATACCATTACATTGGGGTTTAGGGCTTCCCTGGTGGCTCAGTGGTAAAGAATCCACCTGTGATGCAGGAGAAGCAGGTTCAATCCCTGGGTAAGAAGGATCCCCTGAAAAAGGAAATGGCAACCCACTCCAGCATTCTTGCCTGGGAAATTCCATGGACAGAGGAGCCTGGCAGGCTACAGTCCACAGGATCCCAAGTGTCAGACATGACTTTGTGACTAAACCACCCACCATAGGAATTTTGGGGAGACACAAGCATTCAGCCCATAGCAATGCCCTTAAATTTGTAAATTGTAAATTGAAAAATAGCATGGTCCTCAGATTCCTGTTTTTTTTTTTTTTTTTCAAATATATGATGATTTATTCACTCACAGTCAAGAGTTTCTGTGACTCTGGGAACCGCACTCCAGAAAGAGATGGAAGGGAATGACCAGGTCATAGAACTCCAGGTATGGTCCATGGGAAGGTAGTTGTCACTCTGGTTTATGAGGTACACTGGGGAGAAGAAGGGGTGAGTAGGCAGGAATGAGACATGATTCCTTGATCAGGGTCACACAGTTAACTGGTCAGAGCAGAGCCCAGGAAAGGTCTCTGCCCAGGGCTCAAGCAAACCCTCCACCACCCACTGCCCCACCACCCACTGCCCTACCACCCACTGGCTCTAGGGCAGAGATCAGGAACTTGGAGTTGAGAGCCAGTTTTCTTAGCTGTATAGTGACTCAGAGGGGTTTTGTCCAGGTTATCTCAATCCTGCTTTGTAAACTGCAGAACACCAGGTATACATAGCCCATATATTTAGAAAAGACAAACTAAATCCTCATTACTGATATACATCACTGAGATTCTAAATTACACATATTAGCAACAATAACAGATTAAACGCATAGAATCCCAGAGCTAGAAGGGTTCTCCCACACAGGCTTCCTTATCAAGTGTTGGCATTCCCTGGTCCCTATCTGTGCCAAGTGGTATTAATTGCATTACCAACGATGAACACATTCAGTTTCAGAATCCTCCCAGAAAGGTGAGCTACCCAAGGAGGAATTTTCACATGTATACTCCAACTAGTCCAGAACTCGAAGGCTCAAGCTCCAGGCCTGTAGGACCCATGGTTGGGAGGACAGGCCATCACCCTGAAACAAAGAGCTCTAGAGACCAAGGGGAGACCTGAGCTGCTGGAGCTCGAAGTGGGGCTCCTGCTGAAGTCTCCTGGTGTTCACCTTCCTCCTCTGAAGCCGGTCCTGTTCTACTTGAATCTGAGAAGAAAAGGAAGAGGGGAGGGACAGGGGGCAGCTAACACCCTCTGTGGCCCCAGATGTATACCTCATTCTAGCCTTTACCATCAGAGGATCTCAGGAGGTTCCAGACATCCCTGCTGTAGAGCCCAGGCTGGCCACGAGACATCACCCAGCACCCAGCACCCATTATTCATCCTCATCTTGGCAATCGCATCATTTTTACCTGCCCACCCTTTCTCCCAGGGCTGGCACAACAACCCTACAACTCTGTATCTCTGACCCCAAGTTTCCACAGCACCAGGCATAATAGTGTGTGAGTTCATTCTATGTAACGATAAGATTTCTGCCATATTAAAACCAAAGTCCTGGGCTTCCCTGGTGGCTCAGTGGTAAAGAATCTACCTGCCAGTACAGGAGACTTGAGTTTGATCCCACAGGCCACGGAGCCACTAAGCCTGTGCACCATGACTAAAGAGCCTGTGCTCTAGAGCCCAGGAGCTACAGGTACTGAGCCCATGTGTTGCAACTACTGAAGTCTATGAGCCTAGAGCCTGTGCCCCACAATAAGAGAAGCCACCACAATGAGAAGCCATGCACTGCAACTAGAGAAACCCACAGCCAACAATGAAGACCCAGCACAGCCAAAAATAAACAAAATTTTTTTAAAAAACTAAAATACTCAAAGGAAGCTTCTCCCACCAGACTATAGGAACCAAAAGCAAGGCTCTCTGCTCAGGGGTGCAGACTGCTATCAGCAACTGAGGCAGAGAGTGGGGTGCTAGGGTGTAGCACCCAGGGGCCAGTTTACAGAAGCCTCCCTCCCCTACCTGCCTCTAAAACCCAGCTTTTCTCCACCGCAGACCATGATCTTTTGAGTTCACATCACTGAGTCCCAGTGGTAACATACAAAACACCATGATTAAGTGCTTTCAAGGAGTGTGCTGGAGCAACCAGACACCTCGGGCCAAAACAAAACCTCCAAGTTCTGCTAAAGGTTACAGCCAAGGTTGAGGGGCTCCTGCCACTTAAAAGTGTTGGCTTCAACACTGATGGTAAATGGAAAAACCTCTAGGTCACAGCTGAGATTCGAGACAAGGAGACTCGGGGCAGGGATGGAAGCAAAAGCATCAGGTTAGGTGGGAATCTGTGCCAGGTGTGAGAAGTTCAGGCAAAAGGCCCCACTCAGACTACTATTCCAAAAGCAATTACAAACAGAACTCTTTAAGATGTTTTAAATGTGTAGGTGGGTTTCCTCTCCCTCCTAGCACACAACTGCATCCCTGGGCAGCTGTCCTTGTTCCTATAACAAATCCAGAAGACCAAAAGTGGGTTCAAAAGAATATATAAAATCACATTCTACCAGCCCCAGAGAACTCAAATCATTCTCATTCTTGCAAAAGCACCAACAGACACCCCCTGTCACTTACAGGAAAGAAAACTGAAGCTAAATGTTTGAGAAGCTTTTCCAGATTTGCATAGGACCTCATCACCAGGCCAAAACAGGTGTTCTAACAGGAAGCTCCTACCTGGAACTTCTCTGTGCCCCCTCTTAGTTAACATCAAACATCACATATTCAAACAAGAAATTAGAAGTTAGCTGAAAAACAAAGCAGCAGAAACAATGACCAAGAGCGGGACATAAAAATAAAGAAGCAAGACTTCCCTGGTGGTACAGTAGGTAAGAATCCACCTGCCAATGCAGGGGACATGGGTTCAGTCCCTGGTCTGGAAGATCCCACATGCCAAGGAACAATTAAGCCCGTGTGCCACAACCACTGAGTCCACACTCTAGAGCCCACGAGCCCCAGCTACTGAGCCTGCAAGCTGCGACTACGGAAGCCCGAATGCCTGGAGCCCGCGCTCCACAAGAAAAGCCACCACAGTGAGAAACCTGTGCACCGCAACAAAGAGCAGCCCCCGGCTGTTCCAACTAGGGAAAGCCCATGCAGCGAGGAAGACCCAGTGCAATAAAAAATATATATAAATAAATAAGTTTTTTACAAAGAAATATCTTCTGTTTAAAAAAAAAGAAGCAGGTTATGCGAAAGCTTGCAAGATTGACCAACACTCGAGCATGGCCAGCTGGTCAGAGGACTTACTTTGCAGGCCCACAAGGTCTTCACTGACTCTGGTGTGACCTGCGGGGGAGCAGCTGGAATCCACACACTGTCTAGTGGTAGAGAAGTGAGGAGTAGGAAGGAAAAAAGGGTTCAGCCAGAAGCAAGTGAGAGCCCATGGGGGCCTGTATGCAGTCCCTTCTTGCAGGCTGGCCTTTGGCCTACCATCCTCACCCAGGGAGGAGGAGGGCACTGCAGGGGCCGTGCCCCTGGAGATCCAGGGACACTTGGGCCACCTGTCAGGGGTATAAATCACCGTAAACCTAGCAATGCAGGGGAAGAGAGGCCGGCCCGCCAGAAGGAGAACCAGGGCAAGATGGTGGCCACTTTCTGATGGCTTGTGGGGTTTACACCACTGTGAGGTGGGGGATATGAAGACTGGCCCAAAATGCACACTGAAAACTGCAAAGGCACTGCCGAGACCGGGCTCCAGTGGCTTCTGCTGCTGGTACCAGTGGTCCAGGCTCTTTACCAAGGGGCTGAGACACTCAAGTGGCCGTGGTGACACGGGGCAGATGGGCAAAGTGGAGACCATGCTATCTAAGGAGAACCAAGTCAGTATACTGGCTGTGACTACCAGGCTGTGGCTTTAGTGTTGACCCAGGAAAGTGGGGTCTGTCAAACCAGACAATACACTTGAAGTAAACCGAAACAATGCAAAAATATTTCAATAGCTTCTGGAGTGGGCCACCACGGCTCAGGCCATGTGAGGGTTCCAAGGTACGGGTGTGGTCTCAGGGGCCTGTGGGGAGTAGGGCCTGGGCAACCAGGATACTCTGAGATTTTGGGAGGCAAAGTGGTCACTACCTTTTAAGGACTTTTGTGGATGGCACCAGCGGTCCTGGCCCCTCGCTGAGGACTCAGTCCTTGGGGTGGCCTCAGAGATGGACGTCATAGAGGAATTGTGGGGCCTGACTCACAAGATTGACAGATAAAATACTAGATGTCAAATTTGAATTTGAGATAAGCAACAAAGGATGATATAGACCATACTTACAATATAAGATTATTCATTGTTCATCTAAAATTCAAATAGAACTGAGCATCCTGCGTTTTTATTTGCTAACTTTGGTGACCTGAGGTCCTAGAGCACAGAGAATGTGGAGGCAGCACCAGAGGCCCTGCCAAGCTGGAGTCCCCAGTGCGGCCATGGTGATGTGGGAAAAGTACCAGGCAAGGCACTTCCCTAGTGGTCCAGTGGTTAAGACTTTGCCTTCCAATGCAAGGGTGTGAGTTCAATCCCTGGTCAAAGGAGTTGAGATCCCACATGCCTCGCATCCAAAAAACCAAAACATAAAACACAAGCAATATTGTAACACATTCAATAAAGACTGTAAAAATGGCCCACATCGAAAAAAAAAAAAATCTTAAAAAAAAGAAGTCCTAAGGCCACCCAGGGACACTCTTCTGCAGCCCCGCTTGAATGAGGCACAGGCAGGATTTACACTGTCTAGCAGCTGAATTTTTAAAAGTATAAAGAAATATAGGACATTAATTTTAATACATTTTGTTTAGCCCAGTATATCCAAAATGTTGTTCTGTCAGCATGTAATCAATAAACCAGTATTAATGATTTACATTCTCTCTTTAGGACTAAGGCTGTGAAAGCTGGTGTGCAAATTAACAGCCCTTCTCAATCTGAACAGTGAATTTTCAATGGTTTCAGGGTCTGGCGGAAGAGACCCAGGTCCCTTGCTGAGAGTCCTAGGCATTGGTGTGGTTTTGCGATGTGAGAGAGGTAGGGTGACTAGGGGATCAGGCAGCCGGTCAATTCTAAGGACCAAGGCAGTTTGGGGATCGCCTTTGTATAACTCCTGGGCTTTCGTTGGAGGCCCAGCCTATTGCCAAGAGTCTGAGACTTTGGGGTAACTCCAAGGATGTGGGGGATGAGAAGTGCCAAGGCAGAGCTTGTGTGCATGCTAAGTCGCTTCCATCGTGTCTGACTCTTTGTGACACTATGGTCTGTAGCCTGCCAGGTTCCTCTGTCCATGGGATTCTTCAGGCAAGAATACTGGAGTGGGTTGCCATGCCCTTTTCCAGGGGACCTTCCCGACCCACGGATCAAACCTGCTTCTCTTACGCTGGCGAGTGTGTTCTTTACCACTAGCACCAACTGGGAAGCCCCCAAGGCAAGGTTTCGTTCCTCTCTAATGGTTTAGGAGCTGGCGCTACAGGTCCAGATCCCCTGCCAAGGGTCTGAGATGGTGGAGTGGGGAACAGGGCTGGGCACTCAAATAGTATCTGTGAGAAAAGCCAAATAATACAGTAATTATCCTTTAATGACTGCAGTGACTGCCCCAGAAATCAGGCCCTGGGCCACAGAGCTGAAGCCTTGAGGAGTCATGATGCTACGGGTCAGAGAGGGGAGAGGTGGTAACCAGCCAACTTATATGGTCTGGAAAGAACCAGAGCACATGTGAGTTCTGAAGGGTCTTAGATATTGACATGGTCCACGTGACATGAAGAAAAGGGAAAGGTGGGCAGCAATTCACTCTAAGAAGCAAATCCAAGGTGATGTGGCCTGGAGTGTGGGGCTGGGCAGCTGCCATGGTCAGTTTCACTCTCTGCCCAGTGACACCCCATGCTCCACCCTCCAGAGCCACCAGGCCCCTCCTGCCTGGCTCTGTGCTCCTCGTCCTGAGATGGGGGGTGGCAGCTGGGCATTGAGAGTGCTACTGGCATGATAGCCCTCCTCCCAACAGACCGGGCAGGGTGAAATGATCTCCTTTTTTTTCCCCCTTGTTATGTAGATTCCTATAAATTTTCCTCTACTTTGCCTCTGGCCCTCAAGGCCTAAAATATTTGCAAAGTCCTGCTCTATTCAATGACTTTCAAGGGTCAGGAGTTTTCCAGAGGTCAAGGTCCCTGCTAGGGACCCAGGCTCCAGGGCAGCTCCTGTGATGAGAGGACGAGGCCAGACAGCCAGCCCACCAAGAGGAACCGAGACAGCTGTGTCGACCTCTAGCACTTTCTGGGCTGGCAGTAGATGCCAGCTTTCCTGCCAAGATTTGATCTACAGGATGGGAGCCGGGAGGGGGTGGCGCAGTGCATGGTCTCAGCCCCAGGCGACAATGTAGCTCCTGATGATGGTGTCACTGAAGGGTGAGTGAAGACCCTTCCTGAGGACAGCCTCCCTCTCCTGGCTGTTTCCAGAAGGTGAGTGGAGTAAAGCAGACAGAAAGATTTCATTCTCTGGTCATTGTGAAAAATGAATGTATAAGAGGTCCCCACTGACCGTAACCACATAGGTATGGAATCACATTATGGCCCATGTTTTGTTAGTCTGCAAAGCCAGTGAGTAGAGGATAGCAGAGTGGCCCCTGCTCTTGTCACATCGTCCTGAGATAGAAGGAAGCCATGAGTATGTGTTCTAAACTAGGGGCTTGGGACACAGCCATGGCTTAGAACTAGGGCTCCTTGGAAGGAAGGCTATGACAAACCTAGACAGCATATTAAAAAGCGGAGACATCACTGTGCCAACAAAGGTATGTAGAATCAAAGCTATTGTTTTCCCAGTAGTTATGTATGGATATGAGAATTGGTCCATAAAGAAGGCTGAGCACCAAAGAAATAATGCTTTCAAATTGTGGTGCTGGAGAAGACTCTTGAGGGTCCCTTGGACTGCAAGGACATCAAATCAGTCCATCCTAAAGGAAATCAACCCTAAATATTCATTGGAAGGATTGTTGTTGAAGCTGAAACTCTAGTACTTTGTCCACCTGATGCAAAGAGCCGGCTCACTGGAAAAGACCCTGATGCTGGGAAAGATTGAAGGCAAGAGAAGGTGGCAGCAGAGGATGAGATGGTTGGATAGCATCACTGACTCAATGGACGTGAATGTGAGCAAACTCCAGAAGATAGTGCAGGAATCTGGTGCACTGTAGTCCATAAGGTTGTAAACAGTGAGAGACAACTTAGCGATTGAACAATGACAATATAGTTGATTAACAATGTGTTAGTTTCAGGTGTACAAAAAAGAGATTCAGTTTTATATATATATATATGTATATGTGTGTGTATATATATATATATATATATATATATATCAAATTGTTCTTCCAATTAGGCTGTTACAGAATATTGAGCAGGGTTTCCTATGCTATACAGTAGATCCTTGTTGGTTATCCATTTTAAATATAGCATTGTGTACATATATACAACAGAATATTACTCAGCTGTTAAAAAGAATGAAATAATGCCATTTGCAGCAACAAGGATGGACCTAAGATTGTCGTACTGAGTGAAGTTAGTCAGACAAAGAAGCAGAAACACTGTTTAGGATTGACAGGAGTCCTTTTGCTTAATGCTTGCTAGTCACACCTACTCTCTTACCCTTGACCTTGGAAATATTTATCAGAGAGTTGGCCTAGGTCCCCTGGTGGAAAATGAGGCCAAAATGTCATGGATTCTTCTATCGCTACTGAGTAGAATTGACTGAGCTGGAAGCCAAAGAAGAGGAAATAGAAATTAATTACACTAAATAGATATACTTCTTCAATTACTGCAAAATCTGGTACCTCTATGTGCATCTCCAGGTTTGGCATAAAATATCCAATGATGTCAGGCTTTTGTAGACAAATCATTTTGTGCGTTTGAATTCCTTTGGAGCACTTTTGGCACCAAGCCGAGTGCCTCAAACAACTATGAAATTCTCACAACTGATGGTCACAATTACCCTTTTTCTTTTTTAAACATGAAATCTTTGGAATGCAACATCTGCTCGTTGTATAAGACCTTCTTCACGTCTGGGTTCCCACTGCTTTTTTTTAGGACCATTCCCTCATCAATTTAGAAGTTGTGCACTCTCTAAGAATCTGTTCATGGTTGTCACATGTGCTCGAAGTTTTTTTGTGATTTATTGTCCAAGTTTATAAGGTTTACTTTTATTAAAGCTCTCAGAGATAGCATGAGTTCTTTCTGAGCATAAAAACTTTCTATCCAGACTGATCACTGAATATTTGTCATTCATGCATGTGAAGAAGTACTGCTGTGAAATCTGCATTTGACAGCCATTATAAGAGGTTCCTAAGATGTTCTTGGTCCAAAGCTTCCTATATTCTGACTGTCTGGCTTTCTTTTCTGGGTTAAATCACAGAATGGTCTTGTTATTGTTGTTCAGTCACTCAATCATGTCTGATGCTTTGCAACCCCATAGAGTGCAGCACACCAGGCTTCCTTGTCCTTCACTGTCTCCCGAAGTTTGCTCAGACCTATGTCCATTGAGTCGATGATGCCATCCAGCCATCTCATCCTCTGTTGCCCTCTTCTCCTCCTGCCCTCAATCTTTCCCAGCATCAGGGTCTTTTCCAAAGAGTCAGCTTCGCATCAGGTGGCCAAAATATTGGAGCTTCAGCTTCAGCATCAGTCCTTCCAATGAATATTCAGGGTTGATTTGCTTTAAGATTGACTGTTTTGAATGGTCTGGCTGTAGCAAAATGAACAGCAAATCTCCCACAACAACACGTTCCTCCAAGGAGTGATCTGCCCTGGTTGTTGGTTAATAAAATGCCTTTTCTTTTATTAAGACAGTTTTTCTCCAGTACAGATTAATACATCCATTTCCCTTGTGTCTCAAATATTTAACTTCAGATATCTCAAGATAATAATTCATTAAGCTTTGGAACGGATAGCCAAGTAATCGAAGACAGTCTAAGCATTTTTCAAAACCGTGATCTAAAGTTGCTATGCCATCAATGTAGGGAATGTAATAATGTAATGATTCAGCTAATGATGTAGTACCCACTGTAAGGATTTTTCAGGCCAGGTAGAATGTGAACACACTGGAGCATTAGTTAATGTGAGAGGTGGGTGTGAAGCACAGGCCAAGTAGCTCACGTGTTGGTGCCTTTAAGCTCCATACAAACACATCTTCATATATCTAAATCTTACAGCTACACTTGGAAGTAAATGACCTACAGGCACATCAAATACAATGGCTAAGGAAACAGTATATAGAGAAATTGTGTAGTGTTATTGATGCCTTTTCGTCAAGGTCTAGTCAGGAAAATAGACTCAGCAGCAGTTTGTTAAAGACTTTGGTTAGCAGTTACTAGACAGTTTCAAGAGACTGTAGTGAGGCTGGTTCTGGCAACATGGAAAGAACTGGAACCCAAGACTGCCAGCTGGGGTGAGCAACAGTGGCTGGAATGACAGTCATAGGAACCAGACTCAAAATATTGAACTAGTCCCTGGCACAGTCTCAGCCTTCTGGTCACCTTCTAGTGCCCCCTAGTGGCAGAACCTAAGAAGGCGCTAGCTGGCAAAGGAGAAATACAGTTTGCAGTCAGCAAAGCGTAGGAAGGTTGGTCAAGAAGTTAGAACAAGAGCTTAATAACCCAAACAAGATGTATGCGCATCTTATGCACGATCTAAATGCAGAGAGAAGTGAAGTTGTACGTTAGGTTTACTGTGTTTGGCTTATTACCATGACTTATCCTAGAAGCTCTCTTAAATTTAGGAATTAAATTTGTTTTGCCCACTCTATGTTCCAATGTCAGATTTTTTTTTTTTTAATCATCCCTTCAGTCACATACCAAAAATCTTACTACAAATTGAAACTTACTGAGCCTTAAACCAATACAGTAAAATAATTACTCTGGGGTTACGGGAAAAATTCTCAGACTAGGCTCATTCTAACATTCTACAGAAAGCCTAACCCTGCTCTTTTGGGGAGGTAGTTACACATTTGGAAATGACAACTACCAAGACCCAGGTGCTGACAGGAAGCCAAATTGCCTTTTAGAATTATCTTTTCTGCCACCTCCCAGTACTTTACCACTTATCTAAAAGAAGACAAAATAATAGGCTCTTTTGTTTCCTGTACCTATAATGTGCATTTCCAGGTTTGTTTTGGAGTACATCTGTGAAATCTTTCAGCGCTGACATAATTCTCTTCCCATCCAATTGTGAAATGTTTTTTGAGCAATGTAATTGTTCCCTACTGCAATTCTTAGAGCCGCGTGTCAGCATGTCAATCACTGATTCTTCTCCCTGTTCTGATTGTTCCCTGCTGTGTTAACACCCAGAACGAGTCCTTCCAGCTGCTGAAAGATGTCAGCATATTTATATGAACTACTTCATATTTACTAGGGAAAATTCCTGAAGACCAATATAGACCAGCATAGACCAGATATGTCTGGGCTTGCATTTAAATTTTCTTTGGGATCAGTAATAGCATTAAGCATTGCAAATGACATATGTGAATACAGAGTGTCATTTTATCTTTACTGGGCTTTGATCATATCCATTCCTGAGAGTAGAGCAATCATATCATTCAAAATCACTTCTCAAAATGAGAAACTATTTTATAGTAGCGCTCTCTAAGAGATCCAAAGCGATCTTTTATTGCAATGTTTCTGGCTAGAGAGTCATCGAACTTTTTTGATATTTCAAATTTCTCTGTCTTGACTTTATATGCCCGTTTCTCTAAGATTCCTAAAAGTGAAAAGTGGAAGTGTTAGTCACTCATTCATGTCCAACTCTTTGTGACCCCATGAACTGTAGCCCACCAGACTCTTCTTTCCATGGAATTCTCCATGCAAGAATATTGGAGTGAGTAGCCATTTCCTTCTCCAGGAGATCTTCCCCACCCAGGGATGAAATCCAAGTCTCCCACACTGCAGACAGATTATTTACTATCTGAGCCACCAGGGAAGCCCTAGGTACCCATAATCTGAGTATAACATATTGTTCCTTCACTGACAAGGAGTTTCTTCAAGAATCTTGACTGGAATTGTTAAACCTCCAGTCAAGGGGGCTTCAGGACGAAAGGGACATAAGTAAGCCCTGGCCGATTCATGCTGATGTATGGCCAAAACCATCACAATATTGTAAAGTAATTGTCCTCCAATTAAAATAAGTTAATTAATTAAAAAATAATTGTGGATTGAATCATGTCCCCCCAAAGTAATTAGTTCTTTTTTTAAAATATAAATTTATTTAATTGGAGGCTAATTACTTTACAATATTGTATTGATTTTGCCATACATTGACATGAATCCGCCACGGGTGTACATGTGTTCCCCATCCTGAACCCCCCTCCCACCTCCCTCCCCATCCCATCCCTCTGGGTCACCCAGTGCACCAGCCCTGAGAACCCTGTATCATGCATCAAATCTGGACTGGCGGTTCATTTCACATATGATAATATACATGTTTCAATGCCATTCTCCCCAATCATCCCACCCTCACCCTCTCCCACAGAGTCCAAAAGACTGTTCTATACATCTGTGTCTCTTTTACTGTCTTGCATATAGCGTTATCATTACCATATTTCTAAATTCCATATATATGCATTAGTATACTGTATTGGACTACAAGGAGATCCAACCAGTCCACTCTAAAGGAGATAGATCCTGGGTGTTCTTTGGAAGGAATGATGCTAAAGCTGAAACTCCAGTACTTTGGCCACCTCATGTGAAGAGTTGACTCATTGGCAAAGACTCTGATGCTGGGAGGGATTGGGGGCAGGAGGAGAAGGGGACGACAGAGGATGAGATGGCTGGATGGAATCACCGACTCGATGAACGTGAGTTTGAGTGAACTCCGGGAGTTGGTGATGGACGGGGAGGCCTGGCGTGCTGTGATTCATGGGGTCGCAAAGAGTCGGACACGACTGAGCGACTGAACTGAACTGAACTGATACTTTATTGGTGTTTTTCTTTCTGGCTTACTTCACTCTGTTTAATAGGCTCCAGTTTCATCCACCTCATTAGAACTGATTCAAATGTATTCTTTTTAATGGCTGAGAAATATTCCATTGTGTATATGTACCACAGCTTTCTTATCCATTCATCTGCTGATGGACATCTAGGTTGCTTCCATGTCCTGGCTGTTGTAAACAGTGCCGCGATGAACATTGGGGTACACGTGTCTCTTTCAATTCTGGTTTCCATGGTGCGTATGCCCAGCAGTGGGATTGCTGGGTCATATGGCATTTCTATTTCCATTTTTTTAAGGAATCTCCACACTGTTCTCCATAGTGGCTGTACTAGTTTGCATTCCCACCAACAGTGTAAGAGGGTTCCCTTTTCTCCACACCCTCTCCAGCATTGATTGCTTGTAGACTTTTGGATAGAAGCCATTCTGACTGGTGTGAAATGGTACCTCATTGTGGTTTTGATTTGCATTTCTCTGATAATGAGTGATGCTGAGAAAATAATTAGTTCTAACTGAAGTTAGATAAGAAGTTCTAATTTGCTGAAGCTCTAAACCTTGATACCTGTAAATATGAACTTATTTGGAAATAGGATCTTTGTAGATATAACTAAGATGTAAGTTAAGAAGAGATAATACTGGTACAGGGTGGGCCCTTAATCCAGTATGACTGGTGTCTTTACAAGAAGAAAAGAGACACAGAGGGAAGAAACCATGTAAAGTCAGAGGCAGATTGGTCACAAGTTAAGGAATGCTGTGGGCTTCCAGAAGCTGGAAGAAGCAAGGAAGAAAACCCCTACCCTCACCCCGCACCCTCCAGAGGCTTCAGGGAGTGCATGGCCCTAATGAACACCTTGACTTTGGACTTGTGGCCTCCAGAAGCATGAGAGGATACATTTCTCGTGTTTTAAGCCACTTAGTTTATGGTGCTTTGTATAGCAGCCTCAGAAATCTAATTCATCTCCCCAGTCTATCAGCTCGAATTCTAGCATGACAGGTTTCTTTCCTGTGTCTCAGTGGCCCTGTCTCTGTCTTCAGCGTGAGTGTGGGAGCTCTCCTGTCCTTGCTTGGGCTGGAAGCAGGGACAGAAGACTCTTAGACTAACTCCTCCAAGAACACCACTAGTTGATGCTTGTGGTCCGTATCTTTGCAAGTACCAGCTGATAATCGTGGAGCGTCCTAGGAGCTGGCGCAGTATCAGATTTTTCTTCAGCGGTGTTGCACTGGGGGTGTTGTACACACCCACTGCTGCTACTGAGAGAGAAACCCAGAAGCAAATGATGGGACCGCCAGCATCTTCACCCATTCCAATAAACTCGTTTCCCAGTCTCTTTGGGTCTACAATTATGTGTTTCAATTTTCCACCAGTGCGCTCTTCCACGGCAGGCAGAGTTGGAGTGTTCCCATGGCACTCCTCTCTCTGGTGTAGGTGCAGAGGTGTTTCGAGCTTTCAAAGAGCACAGTCCCTAGTCCTGTCCTCTCTTAGATGTGCTCCCTGCTGCTGCTGCTGCTGCTAAGTCGCTTCAGTTGTGTCCGACTCTGGGATTCTCCAGGCAAGAACACTGGAGTGGGTTGCCATTTCCTTCTCCAATGCATGAAAGTGAAAAGTGAAAGTGAAGTCACTCAGTCGTGTCCGACTCTTCGCGACCCCATGGACTGCAGCCCACCAGGCTCCTCCGTCCGTGGGATTTTCTGGGCAAGAGTACTGGAGTGGGGTGCCTTTGCCCTCCCTAACTCCTCCTAATTATGATTATGGTTATCCATCCTGCTTTTAGCGTCCTGGGGCTTGTTACGAGACAATTCCTTATCCTTGTACCTATACCAGAAGTTCTATCTTAGAATATCATAATGCTGACTATATCTGTGAGTTCAGTTAAGTTATACCAAAGGTAACCATTGCAATTTAATGTTTAAACAGGACACTTTTTTAGAGCAAAGGGAGATATTAAAAATAACTAAAGTCTATACTTTTTTGAAACATGTACTGACCAATGTTGACTTTTATTAAATTGGTAGCCTTAATCTGTTTCTATTTAAACTTTTTAAATGATATTTTTCTTAAAAAAAAATCCACTTACATGAAAGCAGAATAAAAGTTTTATACTGACAGTAAAAATTTTTAAATAACAAGGAGAATAATTGTCATCAGTATATGACAACTTTTTTGTCATTTTCTATTTTTCTGAAGATTTTATTTATCTCAATATGATATTCTTTTCAATATTTAGCTTTCAACACGATTTGTATATTATGAAAATAAGCTTGAGTTGATAGGTCAGTTGACTCTTCTGCTGATAGTAATAGCTTTAATTGTGAAAATAAACTTTTTATAGGTGCTGAAGTACCAGGTCAGGTCAGAGCACATCTGCTAAATGTAGACTATTCTAAATTCAATTTTTTGAAATTAAAATGCATAAATGTCAACCCAAATTTCTTCAAATGTACTCTATTATTTTTATCTCTATCCAGTACTTGTCTTCAACAAATATTTTCCCAAGACAATTTTGGTTAAATAAATGGTCTCTGATGCTCTTGAATTGTTCACTAAATTTAAATGCTTTGTAACTGGAAGTCTTATCAACTTCAGTACTCTCTGATATAGGATATAAATGTGTCCATTTAAAAAGAGGAGTTCCAGGCAATGATTCTTCAAACAAGTCCACATTCCCAGTCACAGTTACAGAACTTAACTTCTTAAATTAATAAGTGGTATTTTTACAGCAGTTTTAAGCTCACAGCAAAACTGAGCAGAAAGTACCAAGAGTTCTCATGTAAGCCCTGTCATATTGAGATTTTTAGAGGTTAGTAAATGAAAGTCATTCAGTCATGTTGGACTCTTTGCAACCCCATGGACTATACAGTCCCTGGAATTCTCCAGGCTAGAATACTGGAGTGGGTAACCTTTCCCTTCTCCAGGGGATCTTCCCAACCCAGGGATTGAACCCAAGTCTCCCACATTACAGGCGGATTCTTTACCCACTAAGTCACATGGGAAACCCAAGAATACTGGAGTGGGTAGTCTATCCCTTCTCCAGCGGATCTTCCTGACCCAGGAATCGAATGAGGGTCTCTTGCATTGCAGGAGGATTCTTTACCAACTGAACCATCAGGGAAGCCCTTTTTAGAGGTTAACATCATTTAGGATTTTTCAATCTTCACTAATGGCAGTTTGGATTGGATTGTTCCCGCTTTGGGGGGCAGGAGGGGATCTGCTTTATGAATTGTAGAAAGTTTAGCATTCTCTGGCTCTTTCATTTTTTTTTCTTCCAGGTTTATTGAGACATGATTGACATACAGCACATAGAGCACTGTATACATTTAAGGGGTACAGTATAATGACTTGAGTTATATACATTATGAAGTGATTATCACAATAAGTTTAGTGAACACCTATCATTTTGTTTAGAAAAAAAAACTAAAGAAAGACAAAAAAATTTTCTTGTGATGAGAACTCATAGGATTTTCTCTCACCACATACAACAGTGTTAATTATACATATCATGCTGTGCCTTATATCCTTAGTACTTATTAACTGGAGACAATTGTAGAATTTTAAAATTAAATCTTGAAAAAGAAATTAAATACATATAAATCAGAATGGAAAAAATAAAACCATTTCTATTTGCAGGTGACATGATTATCTCTGCAAACAATCCGAAGGAATTTTTTCAAATTTCTAGAATAACTGAGTTTGACAAGGTTTCAGGTTACAAGGAAGACACACAAAAATCAATTGCATTTTTATTTACAAACAGCAAGCATGTGGAAATAAAAATTAAAAAACACAATGCTATGTATAATGCTCCAAAGAAAATAGGATATTTAGGTATAAAGCCAACAAAACGAGTATAAGATGTGTATGTTGAAAAATTACAAAACACAGATGATAGAAATCAAGGAAGACCTAAGTAAATGGAGAGAGATACTCTATTTGTGGACTGGAAGATTTAACACAGTAAAGATGTCAATTTCCTCCAAAGTGATCTATATATTTAATACAGTTCCTATCAAATTCCCAGCAAGATGTTTTATAAACATACACAGGCTTATTCTAAAATTTACTTGGAAAGGAGAGGACCTAGAATAGCTTACACAATTTTGCAAAAGCAAAATAGCATGGGAGAGAGAAATCATTCTACCTGATGTTAAGACTTACTACATAGCTGCAGAAATCAAGATAGTGTGGTTTTGATGGTTTCTAGACACATGGACCAATGAAACAGAACAGAGAACTTAGAAATAGGTCCACACAAATATGTCTGACTGATTTTTGATAAGGTGTGAAAGGAATTCAATAAAAAAAAAACCATACCTCCTTCAATAAATAGTGTTGGAGCAACTGACATCCACAGGCAAAAATACAATGAACATTGACCTAAACTTCACACCTCACACAGAAATTAACTCAAAACATATCATGGTCTTGAGTGTAACACATAAAACTTGAAGAAAAAAAGTGAGAAATCTTCAGGATCTAGGGGTAAATGAAAAGTTCTCAGATTTGACACTAAAAGCGTGAACCATAAAAGGAAAAAAAATTATCAACTGGACCTCAGCAAAATTAAAATCTTTTGCTCTGCCAAAGATTCTCTTTAGAGAGTGAAAAGATGAGCTACAGACCAGGAGAAAATATTTGCAAACCACATACTCAACAAGGTTGTTGTATACAAAATATATAAGTAACTCTCAATACTCAGCAGTAGAAGAAAAATGTCAGTCCAATTAGAAAAGAGGTAACATACATGGACAGACATTTCACTGAAAAGGATACACAGATAGTAAACATGACATTTCACTTAAGAGGGTATACAGATAGCACGTGAAGAGACATAAAACATCATCAGCCATTCAGTTCAGTTCAGTCACTCAGTCGTGTCCAACTCTTTGCAGCCCCATGAATTGCAGCATGCCAGGCCTCCCTGCCCATCACCAACTCCCGGAGTTCACTCAAACTCACGTCCATCAAGTCAGTGATGCCATCCAGCCATCTCATCCTCTGTTGTCCCCTTCTCCTCCTGCCCCCAATCCCTCCCAGCATCAGAGTCTTTTCCAATGAGTCAACTCTTCGCATCAGCCATTAGATGCTTGCAAATTAGACCCACAATGAGATATCACTACATACCTAAATATGGTATAATTACCAAATGCTGGTAAGGATGAACAGAAACTGGATTTTCATATATTTCTGGCAGGACTGTGAAATGGTACAGGCTCTGTGAAAGTTGGTTTGACAACGTCTTTTAAAACTTAACATGAAGTTACTGTATCATACATTTGTTGTGCTCTTGGGAATTTACTGCAAAGAAATGAAAACTAGGTTCACACAAAGGCCTGTTCGCAAATGTTCATGGCCGTTTTTTTCAAATTTGCCAACACTGGAAACAGCCCAGATGTCCTTCAATGGGTAAAGAGTTAACCTGCAGTACAGTCAATACTATTACACTTGTCCCTTGGTATCCACGAGGCATTGGTTCCAGAACCAACCCCCAACGTGGAATACCAAGCTCAGAGGATGCTCCAGTCTCTTCTATAAAATGGCATGCTTCGTATTTGCCTATTACCCACGCACATCCTCCTGTATATTTTACATCACCTGTGCGTGTTCATGTTCAGTCGTGTCTGACTCTTGGCCACTGCAGAGACTGTAGCCCGCCAGATTCCTCTGTTCACAGGATTTTCCTGGCAGGAATACTGGAGTGGGTTACTATTTCCTGCTTCAGGAGATCTACCCAACCCAGGGGTCAAACCATCATCTCCTGCAAGTCTCCTGCATTCACAGGCAGATTCTTTACCACTGAGCCACCTGGGAGGCCCCTAAATCTGTAGATAACTGTAGATAACTTATAATGCCTGCTGCTGCTGCTGCTAAGTCGCTTCAGTCATGTCCGACTCTGTGTGACCCCACAGATGGCAGCCCACCAGGCTCCCCCGTCCCTGGGATTCTCCAGGCAAGAACACTGGAGTGGGTTGCCATTTCCTTCTCCAATGCATGAAAGTGAAAAGTGAAAGTGAAGTCACTCAGTCGTGTCCAACTCTTTGCGGCCCCATGGACTGCAGCCTACCAGGCTCCTCCGTCCATGGGATTTTCCAGGCAAGAAGTACTGGAGTGGGTGTCCATTGCCTTCTCCTAATACAACATAAATGCTAAGTAAATAGTTGTTGGTGTGTGGCAAATTCAAGTTTTGCTTTTTGGAACCCTTTGTGGAATTTTTTTCTTTTCTAATATTTTTGACTTGAGAATGAAGAACTTTGGAATACAGAGCGCCAACTGTACTTGGTAATAAAAAGGAGCAAGTTATCATACATTGAGAAATTAAATAGATCTCAAGGGAATTAATAATGAGTGAAAAAAAGCCAATTTCAAAAGATTTCATACTGTAAAATAGTTAATAATTTTCTAGAATATTCTTGAAATAACAAAATTATAGTGCCTGCTAGAGGTTAGGAAAGGGGGTGAGAGAGCCGGTGCCGTTATAAAGAAGTGACACAGAGCAGTCTTGTGCTGATGGAGTAGTTCTGTATCTGGACTGTGGTGGTGGTTCCATGAGGCTGTACATGTAATAAAGTTGCATGAAACTATACATGTGCATAAATGAACACATGTAAAACTATACAAATGTGAATACCCTCTGTGGACTGTACCAATGTCAATTTCTGGGTTTTGATGGTGTGGAATGGTTATGTAAGATGTTGCCACTGAGGGAGGTTACCACTGAAGATAAATTAGGAGTTTGGGATTAATTTATACACACTCCTATATATAAAATAGGTAATCAACAAGGACCTACTGTGTAGCACAGGGGACTATACTCAGTATTCTGTAATAACCTATATTGGAAAAGAATGTGAAAAGGAAGATACATGTATGCATGCATGCTCCATCGCTTCAGTTGTGTTCAACTTTTTGCAATCCTATGGACTGTAGCCTGCCAGGCTCCACTGTCCATGGGATTTTGCAGGCAAGAATACTAGAGTGGCTAGCCATGACCTCCTCCAGGGAATCTTCCGGAGCCAGGGATTGAACCTCTGTCCCCTGCATTGCAGGTGGATTCTTTACCACTAAGCCGCTGGGGAAGCCCAGATGCCTGTATATGTATAACTAAATCACTTTGCTGTATGCCTGAAACTAACGCAAGATTGTAAATCAACTATACAAATATAAAATAAAAATTTTTTCTAATGTAAAACAAAAAAATATTTCCCATTGAGGGAGAATGGGAGCGTGAAACATCTCTGCATGTTTGTTGCAACTTCCTGTGAATCAATAATCATTTCAAAATAAAGGGTTGGAGAATTAAGTCTCCCACCAGCCATGCATGTGTGATTCCGTTTCTCCACATCCTTTCCAGCATTTGGTGCTGTCATGACTTTTTATTGTAGCCATTCCAATAGGGTCAGTTCTTTTCTTGCTTTTGTAGGAATAAATTTCAATATTTTTCTGTTTTCAAGCCTTATTTTAAATCATTGCTTTTTTCCATAAAATCTGAAATATTTGGGGACCATATTGAATACTTTGATTAATGTTTCTCAACTGATTTTTAAAATAAGCAAAATGTAGCCAGCTTGATTACAAAAAATTCACTGCCACATAGGACACTTAGATTGATCTATAGAGATCAATCTACAAGATTGATCTCTTCAAAGGTTAACACTTTAAAAAAAAAAGTCAGTTGACCGGGCAACAAGGAGAAAGGTATATTGCCATGCTGAAATATTTTACTACGTGCAACCAAAGCTTCATGACAAATTTTAATTCAGTTAACTCTGGCCAAGTGACCCTAAATTAAAAATTGTGAAAATCACAATGTCTGTATCCAATGTCATATCTTGTTTGGAAGCTGAGTGTACCCAGATCCTGACGCCTAATAGAGGAAGATTAAGATTTATTTCTGGTCCCCCAAATCAGTGGTTGTTTCTGAATCCACATCATATACCAAAGACCACTGAGATGACCTCAAAAGGTATCATTAAAGAAATAGACTAGGATTATCAGACAAAAATTTCTCAAGATGCCAGCCTTCAGAAAATGTCAGTGCTCGCAACTGAAGAGCCATGTTGACCTAATGAAAGATCCTGCATTTGTGTGTTTACAATGTAAACGGGTTCTGCCTACAATGATTAAAGAGAAGGAAGATGACCTAGCATCTTCATCGCCTCTGTATATCGTTGATAAAACTGGAACATTTGAAAATTTGGAACATTGTCTACCTGGTAAACTGACTATGGCAGCTGGGCTCACTTTCCAAATCTCATTAGGGAGGTTGATGAGGGAACATGATGTATTCATGAGGCTGATGCAAAGTGCATCTTTTCAACTAAGAAGGTTAAATTTGCCACAGAGCACCAGCGTCACCAGCTTCCACATAGATGATTGAAGCAGTTAAGGACTGTTCTCGGGAAAGTTTTAGAGAAACTGTAAGGTATCTGTCAACAGAGAACAGCTTGAGGAAGATGATGTTCTTTAGGAACTTAAGATGTCACAAACCTAGAAACCACTGCAGTGGAGGTGGGAGAACCATGCTTATCACTTTGAAGATACTACTAGTCCCCGTGGTTGCTCAGTCGCTCAGTCATGTCTGACTCTCTGCAGCTGGCAGGCTCCTCCAGCCATGGGATTTTTCAGGCAAGAATACTGGAGTGGGTTACCATTTCCTACTGCAGGGAATCTTCCCAAACCAGGGATTGGATCTGTGTCTCTTGTGTCTCCTGCACTGACAGGTGGATCCTTTACCGCTGCACCACCTGGGTCCTGGAACCTCCCATAAAACCACCTTCTAAAAACATCAAGTGGCCTGAGGTTGGAAGCGTATGTGAGCCTGTTGAAGGATGTCTTTTCTTAGAGAACAAGGCAGGTAAAAACTCCAGATGGATTCAAGTGTGGTGCCAGGGAAGTCCCTGCTATCAAAATTCAAAACTACAAAGAGCAACAGATTTAAACAAACAAGATGAAGACCAGGCAATTTACATAAACATTCACACTTAGTTCTCAAATACTTCAAGGATGGAGAATTATCTCAAGTAATATTGAAACCAAGGTCATAGGATACCTTTAGCTGGAATAGTTTGTGCTGTGCCAACAAGATCATAATTCATTTTCATAGTTAGTATTTCTTCTGTGAATAAATATTTGTCTGGTCTTCCCAACTTAGGCAGCGCTTAGTACAACCAGTCCCTTATCTAGTCCTGTTGGAGACACATTGCTTTCTGAATCACCAAAAAGCTCTAATTTCTGCCTTAAACCTACCCTTGAGCCATCTCCCCCTCCCCCAATTTAAGTTGTTCAATAGTCTCCAATGACCACTAATGCAGAATCTGACATTTTCCTGGAAATGGAACCCTGCATTTCCATACCTGGAAGCAACCTCCTTTGGTTTAAGATCTACAAAGTTATTGTAATCTTTACAGTTAGTCCAGAGTTTTTAGTGAACACATTGTTTTTAAGAAAGGGAGAACATGTTTTTTTCAGACTACCTTTCTCTGATCCTCTGTGAGTCAGATAGATACTCCCATTTACTTCCACCTGGACATCTGTCTTGCTAGATCCAGAGCCCTTGGCTGGTCCCTTTTCTGAATCCCAGACTGTTTCTGGCTTTCAGGTTTCTTTTCAGAAATGTTTTCTTCATAGCAAAACCACAATGAGATATCACCTCACATAGATATCAATGAGATATCTATCACAATGACCACCATTAAAAAGTCTACAAATAACAAATGTTGACAAGGACGTGGAGAAAAGGGAACCCTCGTACATTGCTGGTGGGAATGTAAATTGGTGCAACCACAGTGGAAAACAGTATGGAGATGCCTCAGAAAGCTAAAAAATTAAAATTGCCATATGCTCCAGCAATTCCACCTCTAGGTATACATCTAAAAAAAAACCAAATCACTGACTCACAACAACACATGCACTCCAACATCCATAGCAGCATTATTTACAATTGCCAAGATGTGGAAACGATCCAAGTGTCCAGCAATAAATGACTAGACAAAGAAACTGTGGTATCAACACATATAAACAATGGAAGACTACCCACCCCTAAACAAAAGAATGATATTTTGCTATTTGCAGCAACATGCATGCACTTGGAGGGCATTATACTAAGTGAAATAAGTCACAGAAGATAAGTACTATATGATAGTGCTTATATGTGGGAATCTAAAAAAATACACCAAAAAATAAAAAATACAACAAACCAGTGAACATAGCATGAAAGAAGCAGACTCACAGATATAGAGAACAAACCGTGCCTGCGTGCTAAGTCGATTCAGTTGCATCCAGCTCTTTGAGAACCTGTGTACTATAACCTGCCAGACTTCTCTGTCCATGGGATTCTCCTGGCAAGAATACTAGAGTGGGTTGTCATGCCCTCCTCCAGGGGATCTTCCTGAGCCAGGGATCAAATCTGCGCCTTCTGTGGCTCCTGCGTTGCGGGCAGATTCTTTACCACTGAGCCATCAGGGAAGCCCTAGAGAACAAACTAGTGGTTACCAATTTGGGTAGGGGAGGCAATGTCAGACGGGGAGTGGGAGGTGCGAACGACAGGGTGTAAGAGAGGCTCAGTGATGCACTGTATAACACAGAGAGTACAGCCAACAGTGAATAATAATTGTAACTGGAAAATAAAATCTTCAAAATTCATATACAAATTTAAAATTTCTAAAGCAAGAAATATTTTCTTCTGTAGAAACCAGTGTCTTGAAGGCAGTTTCTTTATGGTAAGTAGTTCTTTATTTCCTTTTTTTTTTAATTATGCCCTGGAGTCTAGAATACTCCCTTCTTTTCCCTCAGATAAGTCCTTGGACTCTGATTGGATCTATATGAGTTAGCCTATCTGATTTATTTCTTGAAAAATTTGGGCTCCAGATAGAAGCAATTTTCTGTTCTGGAGTATACCTTCCCAGAAATAATAAAACACGAGGGACTCAATTTACAAGTATTTTATTTGTCAAGTCTCACTCAACCAGCACAAACCTCTCCTGTTAAAATATCCGTGTGAGTGCTTAAGCGCTATATGAGCGTGTGCTGGCGTCTAGCGCTATTGTTGCCACATTTCTGGTTCAGGCTGCGGGGTCTGCCCCTGACCCCTTCTGCCCATGCTCACATATAGCCAAACACACATCTCTGTACTCCAGCCACAGATTACAGCATCACCTCTCCCAGCCTGTCTCTAGTCTGCCTATAAGGGTCTCGGCAACTCAAGCCTCTGTGTGTGTGTGTGTGTGTGCACACGCGTGTGTTTAAATCTCTAATCTCCATCTTGTCTCTATTCACTCTTCTCTGTCTTTCTTATCCAGTATCTTCAGTGGATAGATTCCCAGGGACTCTTATGAACCAGCTTCTGTTTTTAGTCATCCTTTAAAAAAAAAATCTAAAATACCAAAGGTCTCCTGCACGGCTACATGAGTTGGAAAGAGGCAGAAGCATGATTAGTCAGGAGGACTGATATGGCCAACCTGTTTAGGTTGGGCAAGCGGGGAAGAAAGAGACCCTCTTAAAAGTCTGTATGGGGAAAAGGAGTCTCCCGCGAACCCTGTGTGTGGGGGCTGGTTCTCGGCCCTCTGCACCACCTTCATCTTTTCTATCCCTTTTGTTGAGTCCCTTCTGGCTGTATTCTAATTATTGAGAAAAAAATCTTAACAGTGAGAGCTGCTGAACAGCACAGGGTTATGGTAACAACTGTTTGGAGAAGGGGAGATAGCTGTTGTGGGACTGGCCAAGGTAAGAGTCTAGCTTTTGGAAAGATATTAGCCAATTGTACCCCGTGAGATAGATATTCTTACTTCTGAAAAGGTCATCCCAAGATGAATTATGATCTGGAATTTGCTTTTAAATAATCCAGTAAGGGATAATAGAAACAAGACTAGATACAGGTTAATAATAAAACTTCCTACTTTTGTATGATTAAGAGTTTTCATAATATATTTTAAGTATACTCAAGGGATTCCACTTCAATTCACTTCAGTTCAGTTCAGTCGCTCAGTCGTGTCCGACTCTTTGCGATTCCACTTAGGAGATGTTTTATAAGTGGATTCCTGATAGTGTGTGTGTGTGTGTGTGTGTGTGCTCAGTCGTGTCCAACTCTGCAACTGTAGCACACCGGGCTCCTCTGTCCATGGAGTTTTTCAGGCAAGAACACTGGAGTGGGGTGCCATTTCCCCCAGGTGACCTTCCTGACCCAAGCATCGAACCCACATCTCCTGCACTGGCAAGGAGATTCTTTACCACTAAGCCACCTGGGAAGCCCCCTGATAATATATTGCTACTGCTAAGTCACTTCAGTCGTGTCCAACTCTGTGCGACCCCATAGACGGCAGCCCACCAGGCTCCCATGTCCCTGGGATTCTCCAGGCAAGAACACTGGAGTGGGTTGCCATTTCCTTCTCCAATGCATGAAAGTGAAAAGTGAAAGTGAAGTCGCTCAGTCGTGTCCGACCCTCAGAGACCCCATGGACTGCAGCCTTCCAGGCTCCTCCATCCATGGGATTTTCCAGGCAAGAGTGCTGGAGTGGGGTGCCATGATAATATAAGGACTGCCAAAATCCCAGGAAGGAGCCCGAGTCTCCTTCTTAGAGTAAAACTGTTGATGTAACATATGGCTTCTAAAAAAATGTTATAGTCATGTTGGCTATTGCTCCTGTGCTTCAAAGGAGTGTGCAGACATTTGAGGGAATTGGTAGACGATTCCTAAAGTACTATCAAATGTGCTTTGGGTTGAGGGTGTACTTGCTTGTATATGCAGAGGATGTTTCTTGAAGGATTCACTAAGAATTGATGATGTTTGCTTCTAGACAGAGGAGCCAGGTGCCTTATGGAAAGGGATGCAGCCACTACGTTAAAAAATAAACTGACTAAAAAATAGACAAAACTCTATCGTCCCTGGAGGATTAGGTTTGTGACCACATCTGATACTGTCTCAGGTGAAAGTGAGCTGGCCGGTCAACCTCAAGCCAGATTAATTCAAAATTGTGTGCCTAACCCCAGTGGTCAGCAGTTGCGAGACAGATCATTTGACACTCGACTAAATGAATCAGTCCATTAGGTCAGAGCTCAAGCAACACCATTTAAACTATTTATTCTCAGCCTTGGGTGCATCATGGAGACAATAGCTGTGCTCACATCCCTAAAATGCTACAGGAATATGTCCATAGCACGAGGAAAAGTGCAAGATTTGCAAAGCATGTCTATAACCCACAATCAGACTTTGTAGGAAAAAATGACTTATTGGTGAGGTAGAAGATACATAAGCTGTATCAACTGAGTTTGGTACCCAGCTGTCCCTTCAGTGAAGGCAGATACAAGAAATACAACTTGGATGATGTCGCTTCTGAAATGAAAATGTTATTGCACTTCTCTGTGGTTTCATCCTTAAGTTATTCCTATACCCGAAAATGAGGATTCCTCTGAATAGTTGAGCGTGGCCTGTTCAGCATCTGTTACAGAGATTTTTTGTATCCCAATCTTTACAATATAAGGAGAACAATGTTCCTCTGAAAGAACAAGCTGACAGTTTTTTGCTAGTTGTTGCCACAATATCCTTGTTTCAAAAGAAAACAGATGAACTGAAAGACAGAAAAGTCTGCTTAAGATTTTTGACTTTAAAAATGCATGTTGAAATTTATCATCCATCCTAAATTTAGGAGCATTTAAATATTGCTGTGTGGATGGAAGCTTTAGAATTGCTCCTGATGCTGGAGCAACTGTATACCGCTTGAGTATTTGGATTAAACAAGTCTGTTATCTTCTGCAGACAAAATAATGATGCGGTACATTTACCTACCGAGAGGAAGGGACTGAAACCCGGTACCATTTATGAATGGTCTTTGAAAGCAGCCAGAATCAAAGCAAATGCTATACCAATTTCCAGACAATGCTTAAGAGTCATACTTCTGTCTCCGCTGAAGCATTACTAGAAGTATTCAGACCATAGGTCTGAATCAGAGACATAGCTACAATTTCTAGTTAGAATACCACTTGCCATCCTTCAGGGTCTCTGTTCCAAAGATGGGCACCATATCTTACATTAACTGTTTCGGTTTGGTCCTTTTGCTCAGGTTTCTATGGACTGCTCCTGAAGATGTGAGAATTCCTAAATGTCTGATGAGATGTACCACCATGTGTTAAACTGTATGATAAAGTTGATCATGGACTTTCTCCAAACCAGAGCATTCTGGGATTCTGGCAATCAGCAAAGACTGACAGATTGATATCAACACACTTTGTAAGGAAGACAACTTGGCAATGCACCTCAAAATGACAAATATGCAAATGCATTTCTACTTCTGAAAATTTATCTTAGATACATATGTTCCTAAATGATGCAAGCAAGAGGCAATTTATCACAATTTTTTTATAATAGCAAAAAAATTAAAACAATGCCACATATCGGGGGGCTGGTTAAAATGTGGTACATCTATACAGTGAAATACTATATAGTCATTAAAAAGGGGATTCCTTTAGTCATTTTGAAATCATGAAGACATGTTAAGTAGAGGATAAAAGGTGAGAGCAGTAATTAACTGTTTATTTGTAAATTACCTGTCATTTTATAAAAAGGGGATGAGTAGATGAGAACGGGTTTTATATTTGCTCCCAGCCTTCCATATATGTATAAAAGATCATGTTAATACTAGTGTCCTCTGGGGTGGGAAACTCAAAGTCAGCAAGATTTTCTTCTGTACACTTTCAATTTTTCAATCTGAATTATCTATTCAAAATTTTGAAATTTTAATCATGAATTATTCATTCCAAAGGAAATATTTTAAGTCAGGCTTTGAAATGACCAGAACAGCACCAAATACATAGTTAGCACACTTTTTATTGAATGATAATTCCCTGGATGTGCAGTTGAACCTGGAATTTCTGCCTATAACATTATGATTATTAAAGACTTTTATCCTACTCAAAAGTTAACAAAAGAGTTACAGAACATTTTTTAACCAGTCCCCCCTTCTTTCTACCCTGTCTTTTATGACTGTTCTAAAAACTGCTGAGAAAGTAAGTGTAGAGTGCGGGAGAAGCTCTGTGTCCTTGTACTTCCTGGGATAAAGTAGAAGTGCCAGGAGTGTTGAGCAATTGCCTGGAGCAATTTTACTTATGTTTATTTCTACCCACTGGGCTCTGGATTTTGTATATAAGCATCTCTCCTCTGGACTTCTCTTTCTACTTTCTATTGACAAACTACAAAAAAGAAGCCAGATATTTTTGAGACCCAAATTACTGTGCACAATTTGATCACTTAGAAAGTCTTAGTGGTGAATTAAGTTATTTGGTGACATTTATTGAAAACAAGTAATCAGAAACAAACCCTCTTATAAGTGATTTTCATGATTCTCTGATTAAATGAGAACAACATATAAATGAAACTCTTTGAATTTGGGATCAATATGGATAGCTCCTGGTTTAGCATAGTGGCGTACCTCCTTAAGAAATAAGTAGAGGGGTTTACTCTTGTAGTAAGGCTTCCCTGGTGGCTCAGATGGTAAAGAATCTGCCTGCAGTGCAGGAGACCCAGGTTCAATCCCTGGATTGGGAAGATCCCCCGGAGAAAGGACTATCAACCCACTCCAGTATTCTTGCCTGAAGAATTCTATGGACAAAAGAGTCTGGCAGCTACAGTCCATGGGGTCACAAAGAGTTAGACACGACTGAGGATTGGGTGACTAACGCACTCCTGGGATGGGGAAGGGGATGAAAAGAACTGTGATGCTATAAGACAATGATGTCTTGCATTCCTATAACGGGCATCGTTCTTATCCCTACAGTTCTTTTTCCTCTGCCTCACAGGACTGGTTGAGGATTAAATGAGTGTGGTATGTGTGAGCATTTTTCATAAATTCTGCAGTGTGTTTCATATACAAGTGTTGAAGTTGCCCAGTCTCACAAAATGTTGAGGTCAGAAAGGGTAGACATGCTGAAAATGCTGTAAAAGCATTGGTGCTTCAGAGTTGTGAAGCTTCCAAGTAACACACTGGATATTTCTGGGGGATATCTGGGGGATATGTCTGGGGGATATTTCTGCTGGTGTGTTAACCCTATTCTTGGGATTTGGAGTTTCATTATTGAGCCTCAAAAAAATGCCTTGCTTCAAACTGACATAGGCTGCTTTGTGGCTTCACTGCCCTGGTGCTCTGCTGGCAGACTTTTAAGTTTGATCCTCAGTGCAAGCTCATTTCCTGTGCTTAGAGAGAAGAGGGACTCAGCATCACAAGCTGAGTCTTCAGCTTTTATTGGGGTGAGGAGATGAAGATCCTGAATACCAGTCACTAAGCTGAGTCTAACTCCTAATGGGATTGAGTGTGGAGCCCTGTACTGAGGTCATAGGACAATATCTCTAGAATTAGCCAAGCTTCATGGCAACTGTTGTCATGAGCCATCTTATTTGTCATGAGCTATCCGGTGCCTAACCAGCCAGCTCCCGTCTTCATATTAAGTCACCATATAGGATCGCAACCTAATGCCACATCTCTCCATAGGAATTTTCTTTGTCCTGAGGCTATAGACATTGGCTGCAAACCCACAAAAGGGGTTGGCTCTCCCTTGAGCTGACCCACAGTTCTAAATGTATCTCCAGTCCTAATAAACTCTATTCTCCTCTCATTCTGCCTCATGTCTAGAAATTCTTTTCCAGCTGACACGCAGACCACAACATTGTGGACAAGAGTCCACAAGAGGACCAAGCTGCCCAGGCATGGCTTGGATGAGCCGCTTCACTGCCCGGTCTTGGCAACAAATAGAGCCGACTATACAGGCATTCCTCCTTGCCCTGCGCAAGAGTGGGGTGCTAGGCTCTGAGGGTTGGAGAGTGATTGATAGCAGGATTGCAGGGCAAAGACAAGCTTTGAGGTTTAATGTTAAAAAAAAAAATGCCCTAGACTGAATTAGGACATCAGAGATGTATCTTGGCACATGAAGAGCTTGACTTCTAAGATGCTGTTTCAGTGGAAAAATGCCATGAATGGTTCTAATGTAGCACCGACTGTGTATCAGCTTTCAGCGGAATAAAGATTCCAAAGGCTGGTCTTTGTGGACGCACTACGAATTTGTTTCTCCCTTCTCGCCAAGAACACTCTGGCAAGGTCAGACTGACTGTAGTGGTCGACGTGGAAAGGGATCATCGTCTACACTGCTCCAAATATTCAGTCTCCTTGTGTGATCAGCTCTGACCTGGGTCACTTAATCAAGCTATTAATCTACCCTGGTTACTTGTTGCACATGGGCTGGAAGACGCACGCTCACTCGGTCTAGGCAAGCATTCTGTTACCCTGTATAACATGGCATGGCATGTAAATGGTTCCGGGATATTTGTTATGAAGAAAGGAGATTACCTTATAGGAGGCTGCTGCTTTCACTGTTCCATTTTTGGAACAAGCAGGGCCCTGATAAGAAGATTGATTCCAGAGGCTTCCCTGGCTGTCCAGTGGTTAGGTGTCCACCTTGCGGACATGCGGAAGACATGGGTTTGATTTCTGGTCGGGGAGGATCCCACATGCTATGGAACAACTGGGCCCATGAGCCACAACTACTGAGCCACCACTCTAAAGCCCAAAAGCCACAACCACTGAAGCCCAAGAGCCTAGAGCTGTTGCTTCGCGACAAGAGAAGCCACAGCAATGAAAAGCCCACGCACTGCAAGGAACAGTAGCCCCTGCTGGCCGCAACTAGAGAAACACCCGCACAGTCAAAAAATAAAATTGATTAATTAATATTTTTTAAAAAGAAGATCGATTCCAGAAATAATTGGGTTCTGATCTATGCCTGGTGTTCCTGGGTCCCTGTCAGCCTCAGCCCCATCCCCAGTCCAGCTTTGGCACATTGGGCTCCCAGTATCATCTTTCCAGCCAGCAAAGTTATCTTTTCTTCTCCTTCAAGCTCACAGCTGAGATTCCAAACCCAACCATCTGAACTTTGGCTTGAGATCAGGGATGTGTCTGGGAGCAGGACGGAAGATGCCCAGAAAACAAGAGCTGGTGCTACCAAGACAACCTTCTCCACCACCTTTCTGCTACTGACTTCCTAAATGGTCAAGCAGATAACAAAGAGAGACAAAAAAGCCATTGAGTTTAGAAGCTAACAACCAAATGATGGTTTCATTGGTACCTTAGTGCAGGGTTATAGTTTGTTAACTAGAAGGAACAGCTGCAAATATTATGACTTAAAGAGATGGGCTGTGGGAACCGATGCGCCCTAGGACACTGACATGATGACAGTGTGGGCGTGGGGACCTGGTTAGAGAGGGAGAGCAAAGCCTGGCATCTTGAGTCTGTTGGCTGTGATACAGACAAAGTGGTTTTTAAACCCTTTGTTTTCAGGTAATTGCAGATCCATCAGTTCAGTTCAGTTCAGTTCAGTTGCTCAGTTGTGTCCGACTCTTTGTGACCCCATGAATCGCAGCACGCCAGGCCTCCCTGTCCATCACCAACTCCCGGAGTTCACTCAGACTCATGTCCATCTAGTCAGTGATGCCATCCAGCCATCTCATCCTCTGTCGTCCCCTTCTCCTCCTGCCCCAATCCCTCCCAGCATCAGAGTCTTTTCCAACGAGTCAACTCTTCGCATGAGGTGGCCAAAGTACTGGAGTTTCAGCTTTAGCATCATTCCTTCCAAAGAAATCCCAGGGCTGATCTTTAAAATGGACTGGTTGGATCTCCTTGCAGAGCAAGGGACTGTTGTAAAGACAGTACAGAGTACCATGTACCTTTCTCCCAGGTTCTCCTAAAGGTTAGATCTTAACTATAATATATATTATATATATATACTAAATTTATGCTACATATACTATGATGCAGTATCTAATATATAGTATAATACAGTATCAAAGCCAGGAAACATACTGGTACAGTGTGGGTATAGTTGCATGCCATTTTATCACATGTGTGGATATGTGTAACCGTCACCTCGGCTAAAATACAGAATTATTCCACTGCTGCAGAAGTCTCCCCCACACTCTCCACCCCATAACCACACCCCCTCTCACACCACAATTACCATATCCCTGAATCCTTGGAAACCACTGATTTGTTCTCCAGCTCTATAATTTTGTCATTCTGAAAATGGTATGTAAGTAGAATCATATAGTATGTGACCTTTTGAGGTTGGTTTTTTAATATATTGCTGAATTCTATTTGCTGATTGTTTAAAATGTTTGCATTTACATTCATGAGGGATTCTGGTCTTTAGTCTTTTTTTTTTGTTTACTATCCTTGTCTGGTGTTAGCATCAAGATATTGTAGGTTCGGTTTCAGACCACTACAACAAAGCAATTATCACAATTAACTTTTCTTGGCTTCCTGGTACATAAAAATGTTACATTTACACTATTAAGTGTGCAATAGCATTGTGCTTTAAAAGAACAATGTGCATACATTAATTTTAAAATACTTTATTGCTAAAAACGGCTAACCATTACCTGAGCCTTCAGCGATTCATCATCTTTTTGCTATCAGAGGGTTTGAGATATTGAGAGAATTACCACAATGTGGCACAGAGACACAACGGGAGCAAATGCTGTTGGAAAAATGATGCCAATAGGCGTGATCGATGCAGGGATGCCACAAACTCTTCAATTTGTGAAAAATGCAGTATCTGCAAAGAGCAATAAAATGAACTGCAATAAAACAATATCTGCCTGAATTGCCTTCTAAAGTGAACTGAAAAGTGTTCCCTCCTCTTCAATTTTTTGGAAAACACTATTGTAGAAGCAGTATTAATTCTTCTTTACATGTTTGGTAAAATTCGCTAATAAAACCCTCTGGACCTGGAGAGTCCTTTTTCAGGGGTTTTTAACTTACAAATTTAATTTCCTTTATAGTGATAGGGCTACTCAAATAATCTCTTTTTTATTGAGTAAATTATGGTAATTTGTGCTTTGCAAGGAGTTGGTCCATTTCACCTAAATTGTCAAATTTACACGTGTAGAGTTGTTTGTAGTGTCCTCATATTATCTTTTTGATGTCTCTGAGATCAGAGGTGATATCTACTGTTTCATTCCTGATATTAGAAATCTGTATTTTCTCTTTTTTTTCTTTGTTAGTTTTACTAGAAATTTGTCAATTTTATTTAATGTTTAGAAAACAAATTTGTGTTATTGGCTCAATTTCATTGTTTTATCCTCTTATCTTTAATATTTCTAACTTCATTGTGTTTATTTTGTTCTTGTTTTACTAGATTCTTAAAGTCAGAGCTTTGATTATTGATTTGAGACTTTTCCTCTTCTCTAATATAAACTTGAAGTTCTATAAATTTTCTTCAGTACAGCTTAAGTGTATATAAATATATTATATATTTTATAGCATATCATTTTAATATATGTATTAATATTATACTTACATGTATAGACTTTGCCCTGAGACTTCCTCTTTGAACCATGGGTTACTTAGCTGTTCCAAGTGTTTAGAGATTTTCATTTCATCTCTCTGTTTTGACTTTTGGTTTCAAGAACACTCTCTGCATGATTTCAACTTTTGGAAAAAAATTTGAGATCATTTCTGTGGCCCAGAATGTGGTTTCTCTCAGTCTCTGTTCTGTGGGTGCTAAAGAATTGGTATTTTGCTCTTGTTGGGTCGAGTGCTCTGCAAATGTCTGTTAGAGTCTGCTAGTTGATAGCGCTGTTGAGCTCTTCCATACCCTCACTGGTATAGTTGATAGAGTTTTCTGTCTGATTGTTCTGCCACTTGTTAAGACATGAGAGTGCTGAAATCTCGAACTATAATTACGGATTTGTCTAACTCTCTTCTTTTTCTTCACATCTTAGTTTTTGCCTCACATATTTTCCAGCTCTGCCCCTTGGTCCATTCACATTTAGAGCTGCAATGTCTTCTTGGTGGATTGACCCTTTTATTATCATGTAGTGACCCCCTCTGTCCTTGCTAAGTTTCCTTGTTCTAATGTCTACCTTTTCTGACATTGCTTTCATTTGATTAACACTTGTATGGTATATCTTTTTCAATTCTTTTATTTTCAACTTACCTATATTATTGCATTTGAAGTGACTTTCTTGTAGACAGCATATAGTTGGATCATGTATTTTTATCCATTTGGCCAATCTGTCTTTTAAGTTCTTTTTCAGCACTTGCAAAATGTTGTACCACTTCCTTACAGCCTCTTATGAGAAATCTGTTATCATTCAAATTGGTACAAGTTTTCTCTTGATGTTTTCAAAATTTCTTCTTCACAAAATTTCAGAAATTTGACTACAATGTGTTTTGGTAAGGATTCTTTAGGATTATCCTATTTGGGGCTACTCAGTTTTCTGAATCTGTATGCCTATAACTTCTGCAAAATTGGCTAAATTTTTGATCTTTATTTCTTTAGATTTTGTTTAGCCCTACTCTTAGGAGACTTAAGTTAAAGTTGACACTGTCACCTTGAACAAATGACTTAACCCTCCTTAGCTCAGTTTTAATCATCTTTAAAATGTGCTTATTGGTGGACTAATCCTTAAGGTTTCTTCTAACTGTTTTGGTTTATAATTACTCTTAAAGGTAGCTTCCCCACCATCTCAGCATGTGGACATGCACGCTTCCGCAGACAAATGCTCACCAACTACTTTGTCCTACAGAAGTCTTTAAAGGAGGATTTGGCAACTTGCTTCTATGAGACATTTAAAACCTCACTCATCAGTTTTTGGAAATCTTACTCATTTAAATTGTCACAGCTCAAGGGCCCTGGGATTTAAACCTTGGAAAGGGTAAGGCTTGTCAGCAGAATTTCTGTGTTAATTTGTAAAGAGATGAAGGATATTAAAACTTTCCCCTCTGCAGAAGAGAGACTGCAGATGAGGACTCCCTGAGTGGTCATAGAGGGAAAGCCACAGACAAATGTCAAAAACTCTCAAGGCCCTGGCTTTTCCTCTGTCCTGCCAGGCTCTCCTGTCCTAGAGGGATAAGAGGAGGGAAGATCATAATTGGCAGATGCAGCACTGGAAGGACCAGACACAACAGGATCTGAATGTAAATAAGTCAGAAACTTTATAAAGATTTATAAATATCAAAGTGATATATACCCTCAAGATACAAATGCATTCCAGAAAAGCTTTTCCTGTATTTTTATCTTTGCTGTTTATCACCTAAGCTACTGAAGGTGTTAACATTGGCTACAGTATTTCCAGGAAATGCTTATACAAACATAAATTCCTCTGTGTTCAGTGACTGGACAAATTGTTCAAATCTGTTAGAAGGAAGTACCTTTTTAAAACTATTTATGCTTCCTACCCACCAACTTTATTTATTTATTGACCGTAGTGAGTCTTTGTTGCTGCACGTAGGCTTTCTCTGGTTTCAGCAAGTGGAGGCTCCTGTCTGGCTGCGGTGCTCCGGCTTCTCATTGTGGTGGCTTTTCTTGTTGGGGAGCACGGGCTCTAGCTGGGTGGACTTCATCACTTGCAGCGCACGGGCTCAGTCGTTGCCGTGCACAGGCTTAGTTGCTCCTGCAGCACGTGGGATCTTCCCTGACCAGGGATTGAAGCAGCATCCCTTGCATTGCAAGGTGGATTCTCAACCCCTGGACCACCAGGGAAGTCCCCATCCACCAGCTTAAAAAAAAAAAAAAAAAAAGAGGAAACAGCTAAAAGAGGTTTTATTCTCCTCCAGGCAGTCATTGAGAACCCCTGAATGTGATGAGAGTTATTTCTGATGGGCTTTATGCTTATGCAATCTAGATGGAGATGGAAGAGATGGAGCCATTAGGAGACAGACCATGGGAAACACAAGATCCACAAGAGACGGTTGGGTAACTGAGATAATGGAATTCTGCCTCTGGAGAGCTCTTCTGGCTGGTTAAGGAGGACTGAAAGGTGTCTGTAGAGAGCATGTGGGGACAGGTTGTCTAGTTCCAGATCTTTGGTTTTCAATCCCCTCTCTTAAAATACTTTCCAGGGAATGTTCTGATGCTACCCTGGGTCACAAAGGAGACTTTGTGACTCAAGAGATGAGAACATCTATAAAACAGACAGTATTTTAAGTATTTTACTAACATTTTTTTTTCAAATGCAAATAAACATGTTCTGTTCTCCTGGAGGATCAGGACTGATGTCTGACCAACAGGGTCATTTACATGGATCGTTCTCTTGTCCCTACTCATTTCCTTTCAACTTTCCTTCATTTCACAACTGAAAGTCCACACCACCAGGCTCAGTGGGGAACGCAGGAAAAGAGTAAGCCCACGAGCCACATGGGAACAGTGAGCAGCAGGAGGAAATAGCACTGGCAATATTTATAGCACTGCTACAGCAGGTGCTTCAAGTCCTTTGAGTCCCAAAGGCCTGAGATCATGAAAGAAGAAACAAAGAAATATTCAGTGTGTGCTATGTATATGCTTTTTCATACTGTTCATACTGTTCATGGGGTTCTCAAGGCAAGAATACTGAAGGGGTTTGCCATTCCTTTCTCCAGGAGAAGACTCTTGAGTGTCCCTTGGACTGCAAGGAGATCCAACCAGTCCATTCTAAAGGAGATCAGCCCTGGGTGTTCTTTGGGAGGAATGATGCTGAAGCTGAAACTCCAGTACTTTGGCCACCTCATGCGAAGACTTGACTCATTGGAAAAGACTCTGATGCTGGGAGGGACTGGGGGCAGGAGGAGAAGGGGACGACAGAAGATGAGATGGCTGGATGGCATCACTGACTCGATGGATGTGAGTTTGAGTAGACTCTGGGAGATGGTGATGGACAGGGAGGCCTGGCGTGGTGTGATTCATGGGGTCGCAAAGAGTCAGACGCGACTGAGTGACTGAACTGAACTGAACTGATGCATATGCTTCTACAGGGAAAAGATTGGCCAAAGATCTAAGCAGAGTAGACAATAAGGATTAGCAAGAGAATGTATTAAGCTTTAACATTAGGAGAATTTTGGTGACCTTAGCAAGAGTAATTTCAGTGAAGTTATAAGGTACTAGGAACTTGATTATACCAAGATACAAGGCTTAAGTAGAAGCTAAGAAGTGAAGACCAAGTTTGAGAATGAAAAACCCTATTGCAGTAGGGAGAGGATCAAGGAGGGTTATGGTGGGAGTCATAAGAAAAAGAAGCTGTCAGGGAAGCATGGCTAATGGAGTGAGATTCCAGAGGAGGAGAAGAAAGGGTTCAGGTGAAGGATTGGTTTCAAGTCCTAAAGAAAGGAGGATGAAATGCTCTGAGAGTTGCAGCAGAGCCAGGAGAGAGCTGACCACTGCGGTTCCCTTGGCCTCTCTATCAGAGCACAGCCCACACTGGGTTTGGAGGAAACTAAGGTATCTGGGCAGAGCTTTCTATGTGAGTCTGGAATGCAGGATGGGACTTCCCTGTGGTCCAGTGGTTAAGAATCTGCCTTCCAGTGCAGAGGACATGGGTTCGATCCCTGGTAGGGGAATGAAGGCCCCATATGCTGCAGGGCACCTAAGCATGCTACAACTACTGAGCCCACATGCCCTAGAGCCCATGGGCCACAAGTGAAGCCCCTGCACTGCTGTGAAGACCCAGCACTTTTTTAACTTTCAAAAATAAAAAGGAGGTGTAGAATGGAGACTTTGACAATGGGGTGTGGGTTTGGGAAAACAGGTGCTAGGAGCCAAGGCAGCAAGTAGATGGCAGGGGGGAAAAGAGCATATAATAAGGGGATGAACTACTACGTTGGAAACTGATGATTATTAAAATAAAATCAGACCTGCAAATAAAATAAAGTCACAGACCTGCAAAAGTCAATTTTGGTCTTAGTCCCTCAGGTGGCAGAACTTCTTAAGTAGCAACTCTCGTGGATCTATTGAGGTGGTGGTGTGGGCCTTTGTCTGGCTGAGTTAAAAAACAAATACCCTGGGTGTGCAAGTCAACAGAGAGGGCTCTGATCTCTAGGTGGAGAGGCATCTCGAGGTGTGGAAAGGTGAAGTGGAAAGGCCATGTCTGGTCCCAACAGGGACTGTCTTCCAGTGAACAGACACACAGGAGGTTAAAACAGGTAGGAGAAAGGTGAGGTGAAGGTCAGGGAAGTTGAGGGGTAGGGGGAGTCAAGATTAGATGTAGGTTGAAAGGATAAGGTGGCTTTGGAGATAAATATGGTGACTGGGGCAGGTCAGTAGGAGACCCCTCCCTCCTTAGAGGGTACCTGTAAGAGAAAAGGTGCTGCCGTCCAGAAGGCCCCATCATTTGTGAATCTCATGTCTTCTGTGCCTCTTCATGGTCTGCTGGGGTCCAACCCCAGCTGATCCAGGGTATTCGAAGGAGAAACGGCATCGGCGACCTATTTATTTAAATATTCATCAAAGATATAAAGAGTAATAGAATGAGGATAGCTCAGTGGAGAAATTCAGTGGCGAAAAAAGGCTGAAATAAGGATAGCTCAGTGAGGAAATTCAGTGGAGAAAAGAGGCTGAAATAAGGATAGCTCAGTGAGGAAATTCAGTGGAGAAAAGAGGCTGAATAATTCAGCCAGAAGGTGAGAGAAAGAACGACATGGGGAGACCAAGTTTCGGTGAACAAGGCCCGCACTTTATTTTCCAAAATAGTTTTTATGCCTTAAGTTATGCATAGAGGATAATGGGGGATGGGGTAGAGTCATGCAGTAAGCCAGGCTTTCTTCCTGCAGACTTATCAAATGCAAAAGTTTAGGTGATTTGCATCATCTTCTGGCCCGGAGGCCTGTTAACATTTTAAGACCCTTTCTTCAGAAAACTTATTTTTCTCTAAAGGTGATTAGTCAGGCGCCACCCTCCAAAAGCATTAAAGTTGCATTCCTATAGGGCAAAGGTGAGGTGGGCTATAACAAGAAAAAGAATTAACTCAAGGGTCCAAGATTACAAACATTAAAGCTGCTACTTACACCAATTATATTAATCAATACACTGCCAGGGACACAGTAGGTAAGGGATATAGAGACTTAGCAGCAAGCATTGGCCCAACAAGTGAAAAACCCTTCACCAATACAATTTCTAATCAATCTTTTAACTGCTCAAAGGACTCTGTATTTAGACAGTTTAGAACATCTCATGCCTCTCACAGATGGGAGGCTCTGAGCAATCACATGTGGCCAGAAAAACCTATGCAGGCAGGCTAGAGGACTTCCAAAGGAGTTTGTAGGTTGAAACACTATCACACCCAGGAACTTTATTAACTGGAGCTATAAGTTAACTCTTTTTTCAGAGAGAGGTAGTGGGGGACAGCCCCCCCCCCCATAAAGTCAGAGGTGTAGGTGAGAGCACAAAGCAGAAAGTAGGCAGACTCTGGTTTTGGGGGTAGATGCTCGAGAATTTCCAGGGGGACTCCTGAGGCTCGATCCCGCCTTTGCGTATGCCGAGCCTCCTTCCTCATGACCTTTGCCACGGGCGGAGTTCCTCACGCTGGCTCCTGGCAGTGATAGACTTCCAGCTGAGCTATTCCAGATCCTGAAAGATTATGCTGTGAAAGTGCTGCACTCAATATGCAATATGCCTGGAGATGGCTCCCAGCAATGGTCAGCCATTTCCACGTCCTGCTCAGCTGCCAACTTCTCATCTTGCTGGCTTCTATCTGGATGCCTCACTGTAGTCACTGAGGTCTCTCAAACTGTCCCTTTCCAAGTGACTGTGCTTCCCAACAGCTTCCTTCTTAAAGCAATCACACCAGGAAGACCTGGAGTCGGTAGATAATCCTCCCATATCCTGAGCTGGTTTGGTTCATTGGTCACTTGGTGCTCCTTCTCTTTTGTTCTCTGCCTTCCCAGAAAAACCCTGCTCCATCTCACTGAGTCAGGGTATACGTGTTGAAAGTTTGCATTGCGATAGCAGCAAAATATAGATTCTAGATGATTTAGCTACTTAGCAGCTAAGCAGGGTGAGTTATTTAAATTACCAATCTTTGGTTAACTATGTAGTCAAGTATGCAGGGTAGCCTCTGACCCTCCTGGTAAGTGTCCGGCCAACGTTAGCTGTTTTTATTGTTAACGTGTCTTTTGTCAGAGTCCAGCTCCAGAAAGTCAGGAAGTACCAAAAGTGAACCAGGGTTCCAATGATCATAGCAAGATGCCAAGTTAGCTAGCTTTATGCTAAGAGATAGATCTCTTCTCAATATCCATTGCTTGCACTCTAGACCTTTGCCAGGATCTTAGGACTCAAATGTTCTCCCCAGAGCCATAGAAAACCCAATGAACATCATTATGGGAAAAGAACAGGGCACGCATTTTATACTTGAGGGATAAAAGACACTCTCAACATGCATTCCTCCAGAATCCCTGAGTCTAGCTGCTGCTGCTGCTGCTAAGTCGCTTCAGTCGTGTCCGACTCTGTGCAACCCCATAGACGGCAGCCCACCAAGGCTTCTCCGTCCCTGGGATTCTCCAGGCAAGAACACTGGAGTGGGCTGCCATTTCCTTCTCCAATGCATGAAAGTGAAAAGTGAAAGTGAAGTCGCTCAGTCGTGTCTGACTCTAGCGGCTCCATGGACTGCAGCCTACCAGGCTCCTCCGTCCACGGGATTTTCCAGGCAAAAGTACTGGAGTGGGGTGCCGTCGCCTTCTCCGAGTCTAGCTAGAATGCCAGAAAACTGCAGACTGTAATGGCATTATTTTAGCTTCACATGAAGATGCCTTTTCAGAACTAATTTGTCATTACATCCTAATCCCTTTAAAATTGAGGTTAAGTATAAAAATCATATTTACAAATGTCTTGACATTAGTCATTTTTTCCCATATAAAGAGAGTTAAATGTATTTTTAAAGTTATTGCTACCTTTTCTGATATACTAATGTGCTTCTAGTTGTTCAATAATCAGAAGGAAGGAGGAAGAAAGTAACATTTATTGAGCCACTTAAGTCACTTCAGGAACCACTTTATGATGCTTGAGTAGGCATCCCTTAATAATAAACTTCTTGCTCTCTCCTCTCTCTTACCTTTCTCCACCCCTACTTTCTCCCAGTATATAAATCTTAGAGGGACCAAGGTCATTGTTTAAGATTATATCTGTAGTAGGTGAAGATTTGGTCAGAAAAGGATTGAGAAGAAAAAGAATTGAGGGGATTTGGAATAAATCAGGTGCTAAGGTCCTGTGGCCACACCAGCTTTCTCATTTATGATTGAGCCCAGGGGAACTTGGGCTGTGGGACTGAAATTGTCCCTCTGTGCTCAGTCATGTCCAACTCTTTCCAACGCTATGGACTGTAGCCCACCAGGCTCCTCTATCCATGGAATTTTCCAGGCAAGAATATTGGAATGGGGTGCCATTTCTTCCTCCAGGGCATCTTCCCAGCCCAAGGATTGAACCTGCGTCTCTTGCATCTCCTGCATTGGCAGGAGCCAATGGGAAGTCAAAATGGTTCTTCTCTCATCTGATATTTCTTCTTTCCATCTGCATGTCATGGAGACCCCTTCAGAAAGCTGTGGGCTGAATTCCCATGGCAACAGCTTTTGCTGACTCCCTATCCTGTATGACACAAGTTTATAGACTCCTGTTGTTAATCATCAAAACCTTTATGTAGAACAGTGGATCTCAGGCTTGAGTATGTCTCAGAATCACCTGGAGGTCTTGAATAAACTTAGACCCCATCCCCAGAGTTAGTGATTCAGTGGGTTTGGGGCAAATCCTGAAAATTTGCATTTCTAACAAGTTCCCAGGTGACACTCATGCTGTTGGTCTGGGAACCATACTGAGAACCACCTAAGTAAGGATCTCCATTTTTTAGTTTCAACAAGCTATGAATATAACAGCTTCAGTTCAGTTCAGTTCAGTCACTCAGTCGTGTCAGACTCTTTGCGATCCCATGAATCGCAGCACGCCAGGCCTCCCTGTCCATCACCAACTCCCGGAGTTCACCCAGACTTATGTCCATCAAGACAGTGATGCCATCCAGCCATCTCATCCTCTGTCGTCCCCTTCTCCTCCTGCCCCCAATCCCTCCCAGCATCAGAGTCTTTTCCAATGAGTCAACTCTTCGCATGAGATGGCCAAAGCACTGGAGTTTCAGCTTTAGCATCATTCCTTCCAAAGAAATCCCAAGGCTGATCTCCTTCAGAATGGACTGGTTGGATCTCCTTGCAGTCCAGGGGACTCTCAAGAGCCTTCTCCAACACCACAGTTCAAAAGCATCAATTCTTCGGCGCTCAGCCTTCTTCACAGTCCAACTCTCACATCCATACATGACCACAGGAAAAACCATAGCCCTGACTAGACAAACCTTTGTTGGCAAAGTAATGTCTCTGCTTTTCAATATGCTATCTAGGTTGGTCATAACTTTCCTTCCAAGGAGTAAGCGTCTTTCAATTTCATGGCTGCAGTCACCATCTGCAGTGATTTTGGAGCCCAAAAAATAAAGTCTGACACTGTTTCCACTGTTTCCCCATCTATTTCCCATGAAGTGATGGGACCAGATGCCATGATCTTTGTTTTCTGAATGTTGAGCTTTAAGCCAACTTTTTCACTCTCCACTTTCACTTTCCTCAAGAGGCTTTTTAGTTCCTCTTCACTTTCTGCCATAAGGGTGGTGTCATCTGCATATCTGAGGTTATTGATATTTCTCCCAGCAATCTTGATTCCAGCTTAACAGCGTAAGACTACACAATTGCCAATCACAGGCTCTTAACAATAGTTCATCTTCTCTCCTAAGCCTGAAGCTGGGCTGCTCCAGGCACCTGGGCTCTCCAGGCACCCTGGGATAGTGAAGTTTATATAGCAAAATAAATGACAGAAATGTATTTTCTCCCAGTTCTGGAGGCTAAAGGTCCAAGATCAAGATGTTGGCAGGGTGGGTTTCTTCTCCTTGGCTTGGAGATGGTGCTTTCTCCCTGAGTCTTCACATGACCCTTTCTCTGCATATTGTTCAGCTGTTCAGTTGCTTAGTTGTGTTGGACTCTTCACAACACTATGTATTGCCACATGCCAGGCTTCCCTGTCCTTAACTATCTCCCAGAGTTTGCTCAAACTCATGTCCATTGAGTTGGTCTTGCTTTCTAACCATCTCATCCTCTGCTACCCTCTTCTCCTTTTGCCTTCAGTCTTTGCAAGCATCAAGGTCTTTTCCAGTGAGTCAGTTCTTCGCATCAGGTGACCAAAGTATTGGAGTTTCAGCTTCAATATCAGTCCTTCCAATGAATATTCAAGGTTGAATTCCTTTATGATTAGACTGGTTTGACCTCCTTGCAGTCCAAGGGACTCTCAAGAGGCTTCTCCAACACCACAGTTCAAAAGCATCAGTTCTTCAGTGCTCAGCCTTCTTGATGGTCCAGCTGTCACATAACTACCAGAAAAACCATAGCTTTGACTATACAGACCTTCATTGGCAAAGTGATGTCTCTGCTTTTCAATATGCAGTCTAGGTTTGTCATAGTTTTCCTTCCAAAAAACAAGCATCTCTTAATTTCATGGCTGCAGTCACAGTCCACAGAGATTTTGGAGCCCAAGAAAATAAAATCTGTCACTCCTTTATTTTCCCCATCTATTTGTCATGAAGTAATGGGAATGAATGTCATGATCTTTGGTTTCAGAATGTTGAGTTTTAAGTCAGCTTTTTCACTCTCCTCTTTCACCCTCATCAAGAGGCTCTTTAGTTCCTCTTCACTTTCTACTATTAGAGTAGTATCATCCCCATATCTGAGGTTGTTGATATTTCTCCCAGCAATCTTGATTCCAGCTTGTGAGTTATCATCCAGCTTCCTCTGTGTACATCTGTGTCCTGATCTCCTCTTCTTATAAGGACACCAGTCATATTGGATTAGGACCCACTTAATGACTTCATTTTAACTTCATTGAAGATAGTGTTTCCAAATACAGTCCTATTCTGAGGTGCTGGGATTAGGACTTCAACATACGAATTTGGGAGAACTCAACTCAGCCCACAGCACCATCTTATCCTCTTTCTCAGGGCAAGGGGGTGGGGAGCAGGCTGTGTTCCACGCCTCTCACTATCCACTCCTTCCGTTCTTGCTGCCTTCTTCTCCCGCTGCCTGGCTTCCTGAAGGGACCAACAGCCTCACAGATGATAACCTGGAGGCTAATTTTGCAGCAGGGCCCAGCCTGACCTCAGCTTGGTGAGGTACACATCAGCTCCAGTCTCTGCGATGGCTCTGTGCCTAACAGGAGAGACTAGCAGGGCCCAGTCACTCTGGAAGAAGACAGCGAATTGCTTGTGGAGGAACAGTCTGCTCGGGGCTGGGTCATCATCCCCAAAATCTGCATCCCAGGCAGCAGGCTGCCCTGCACTCTGAGGACACCTGCCAGCACCACCACCCCCCACGGCCCCTGCCCTGAAGTATTAATGGAAGAAACTAGAGCAAGAAATGCTGAAGGCCCTGTGTGCCTGGAGCCCATCCTCTTACTGTAATGCAAACGGCTCCTAAAATTTACTAGCATTCTCTGTTTTAGGGAGGAGAAAATCACTCTCCCTATTGGCAGCAGTCATTCCTGAGACTTTTTATATATGCCAGAGCTTACCTCTCATTATCCCATTTGATCAGGAAACCGGTCCCATGAGGTCAGCCAGCCTGAAGTAATCACCTTCCTTTTATTAATTTTTTTGTTCGATGGGGGCACGGTTAGACAAGGAAACTAAAGGCAATTCTTTATTAGGAAGTTTTCCCAAGTTCAGTAGGTAATACATTTTTTTGTTTTTGCTCTATTTTTTAATTGGAGGATAATGGCTTTCAGCATTGTATTAGTTTCTGTTGTACAACAGTGTGAATCAATTATAAATATACATAAATCCCCTCCCTCTTAAGCCTCTCTCCCACCCTCACCCGCCCACATCCTCATTTTAGAGTTTAAGAATCAAGTCTCCATAAATGACGCAAGGACCTCGGTTGTGATCCACCCCACTGTGAAGCCTGCCCTCATGGGGATAGTCTATGTTAATTCTTTTCTTCTCCCTTCTCATTCCCAGAGACTGTTTCAGTTTTTACTCTAGTCATCCAAGCACCCCTTACTGATTGATGAGGTCCCTGCAAGGTGAGGTCCTGATTTGATCCTAGTGCTGAATAATAGATGGCACTCTTGTGGCTTGGTATGCTCGTTTTTTCCCCTTATATTCACTAAAATCACTATTAAGTCCTTGAATTAAATTATTACTTTAGGATACACTCTCTTCCCGTTGCTGTGATTTCTCTGCGGGGTTGCACCGGCATCTTGACAGCACTGTTTTTTATTTTTTATTTTTTATTTTTTTTTTTTTTTTTTTTAGCACTGTTTTTTAAACTCTTGGCTGTGATCCATAGTAAGAAATAAATCACATCGCAACCCAGTACTCACGCACATACACGTATATAAAACAAAAACTAGGTTTACAAGGTAATACTTAACCTGGATGTGACATACACTATTTTCTGTTCTACTTTTTAATGCTTGTTGTGATCCACTAAATTGATTTTATGACCCAGTAATAAGTTGCTACCTGCAATCGGGATAATAATCCTTTACCGAATATTCTGGCTGAACATCTGGCTTTCTGTTTTGCTTGCAACTCCAGCTCCTGGCACCCTCTTGTGACACATGTCCCCAGGAGGCTCAGGTCCCTGCAGCGAGCATCCTCCTGAGGAGGAGGCGGGGGCTTCCTGGACACTGAGATGGTTGTAGCCCTAAGGCTGCTGGAATCAAGGTGAAGTTCAGTATCTCCACCACTCACCCCCAAAAAGAGCAGGATCCACCCAATGGAGACCTTCTCAGATGCTCTTCCATACTCCACACTGGGGTACTTTGGCAAGCCCACCCTCCTGATTTCCTTTTGACACCATTCTGACCCCATCTGAACCAAAAGCAAGCTTTGGTGCCTGCAGAGGGGACGTTTGCCTGTGCGGTATTTACAGGAGTAAGTGTTAGTCACTCAATTGTGTCTGACTTTCTGTGACTCCATGGACTGCAACCCAGCAGGCTCCTCTGTCCTTGGAATTCTCCACACAAAAATACTGGCGTAGGTAGCCATTCCCTTCTCCAGGGGATGTTCCCCATCCAGGGATTGAACCTGGATCTACTGCATTCCAAGCAGATTCTTTACTGTCTGAGCCACCAGGGGAAGCCCTCTAAAAAGATCTCTCCACAAATGCCAAGATGCCACTGTTTGAGTTTTACTCCTTTGGTTTAAGCCTTAACCTTCGTAATATTCTTCCTTATAAATGCAAGTGTGGCTAAATTGGGCTTCTGGGGCTCTTCCCTTCCAGTCTGGCCTTACCTGTAGGTTCCAGAAGTTGCTTCTCCTTTTAAAGGGAAGCCTTGACAGATATACACCACTATGGCACCCTACTCCAGTACTCTTGCCTGGAAAATCCCATGGACGGAGGAGCCTGGTAGGCTGCAGTCCATGGGGTCAGGAAGAGTCGGACATGACTGAGCGACTTCACTTTCACTTTTCACTTTTACGCATTGGAGAAGGAAATGGCAACCCACTCCAGTGTTCTTGCCTGGAGAATCCCAGGGACAGGGGAGCCTGGTGGGCTGCCGTCTATGGGGTCGCACAGAGTCAGACATAACTGAAGCAACTTAGAAGCAGCAGCAGCAGCAGCAGTAAGAACCTATGTATAACACAGAGAACTCTACTCAGTGCTCTGTGGTGACCTAAAAGAAAAGAAAAATCCAAAAAAAGAGGGGATATATATATACACATGGGCTTTCCTGGTGGCTCAGTTGGTAAATAATCTGCCTGCAATGCGGGAGACCTGGGTTTGATTCCTGGGTTGAGAAGATCCCCTGGAGAAGGGAGTGGCTATCCACTCCAGTATTCTGGCCTGGAGAATTCCATGGACAGAGGGGCCTGATGGGCAACAGTCCATAGGGTTGCGAAGAGTCGGACGTGACCGAGCGACTTATACTTTCATATGTATACATATAACTGATTCTCTTTGCTATACAGCAGAAACTAACACAATTTTGTAAAGCCACTATACGTCAATAAAAATTAATTAAGATTAAAAAAATAAACAAAAAAGATTCCCCCCAAAATAAATAAAGGGATGCCTAGAGCAGCTATTGTGACTCTTCCCTGTGATATGGACCCCTTTAGCATGGTGATTTTGATTTAGGAGCTGCTTGGAGTTAAAATTAGGCTGCTGTCTGATACAGTGTCCTCAGGAACTTGGTGAGAATTGTCACCGAGGTCATCCCCACATGCTGGGCCCTTCCAATAGGACTGGCCACAGGTGGGCCAGGTTGCAGAACGTACACATGAGGCCCACGGACCCTCCTCCAAATGGTGTTTTAAATGCATGAAGTAAAATGTATAGGATTACAAAAGAAGCTAGTTATTTATATGTATGTCTTCAAATTTATAACGTAGTATTAATAATACTTTTGATTAACCTGTTAAAATCTAAAGGCATTTAGAAGAGTGATAAGTAGAAACACTATTTCGAGGCATCTGCAAAAAGTGTCAAATGATGAAAAAGCTCGTAGGAGAGTCAAGACACCACTAATACTGCCGGGGTTTGTCTATGTTCATAATTGAAGCAGATGCTAGAATGCAGTTAGAAGTTATTGAAATTAAACTATGACTTTTTCCCACACAAGTTCAGGGGTCCCTGGAATGCTGTTCATGGACCCCACTTCAAGAACCTGTGGTCTAGAGAGCTGTCTACTACCTTTAGCATTTCCTTTCCTGTTTCACCCTTCCAGATTCCAAGCTGGATTTCCTGAGCCCAGTTCCACAAATTTTGCATATCCTGCATCCTGTCCCACTATGGCCAGCCTAGCTTTAGTGATAATGCTCACCAAGTTCCCAGGGACATTGTATCAAAGGGCAACCTGACCTTGACTCCAAGCATTTCCTAAATCAATTATCCTTTCCCTGGAATTTTGTCCAGAGACTATAATTATCTCCGTGTATTAATAATGCGAAGGAGAGCTTGATCCTATTTAAAGCAGAGCCTTTTTCATTATCTGACCCTGTCTATGAATAATATCTTGAGTCTCAAACCTTGACTCCGAAAGATAGATTCCTACTCGGCAAGTGGGAGTCTACCAAGCTCAGTGCAGGAGACGGTTAACAGCACAGTCCCGATCTGCCACCACTGACCAAGGAGGAAGCAGCTCTTTTCCCAGATGGTGCAAACGAGAACGCTTTTCGCATCAAGCCAGTCGCTTAGTGACATATCAGAGTGTAAAAGACAACCACGTCTTAGAGATTCTATGGCAAATACGAGTGTGCATGCTTTGCTTCAAAACAATCAATTTAAAATATTTTTAAAATAGGTATTCATGATATAACATAAAAAGAATTCACAAATATATTCACAGATTTGCAAATATATAGAACAAACTACTGGTCACCAATGGGGAGAGGGAAGTGGGGAAGGGTAGTATAGGGGTAGGGGGTTAAGAGTTACAAACTGCAATGTATAAAATAAGAGACAAGGACATATTGTACAACATAGGGAGTGTAGTCAATATTTTATAAGAAATATAATATAATTGTCATTGTAATATAATAATTATTATACTATAATATTATTATATAACCATACAAATCATAACTATTATAACTGTAATATAATAACTATAAATGAATACTAACTATAATAACTATAATTTTCCTGGTGGCTCAACACAAGCTCCCCTTGTGGTTCAGCTGGTAAAGAATCCACCTGCAATGCAGGAGACCTGGGTTGGGAAGATCCCCTGGAGAAGGGAAAGGTTACCCACTCCAGTATTCTGGCCTGGAGAATTCCAAGGACTGTATAGTCCATGGGGTCGCAAAGAGTCAGACAAGACTGAGCGACTTTCTCTCACTCACTCACTACCTGATGGCTTAGATGGTAAAGAATCTACCCACAATGCAGGAGACACGAGTTTAGTCCCTGGGTTGGAAAGATCCCCTGGAGAAGAGAATGGCTACCCACTCCAGTATTCTTACCCGGAGAATTCCATGGACAGAGGAGTTTGGCAGGCTACAGTTCATGGGATCGCAAAGAGTCAGACTTGACTGAGTGACTAACATTTTCACTTTTCACTATAGATGGAGTATAACCATTAAATATTTGGAATCACTATATCGTTCCCCTCTAACATATAACATTGTACAACTATACTTCAATTTAAAACAATCTTTGCTAAAAATACATATATGTATAAACTAAAAATTTTACAACCAAATGAATAAATCAAGTATGTGTTTATGGGCTGCTGGATTGCAACTTTTTGACCTTCTAACACCAGCTCTGAGGCCACCACGTGGAGCCCTTTTGAAAGACACCAGCATCATCTTCACAGGCTCCTGAGATGCCCAGTCCCTAATCTTGAGATGCCCCTAATCCCTGAGGGGCTACCCGAAAGGGTCACTTCGGGGACAAGAGGAGAGATGGGTTGGCCTTGGTTCTGAGGAGTGGTTAGGAATTGAGCACAGACTATAAGAAGGATCACAACAATTTAAGGGTCTCTGGTAGATCAGCTGGTAAAGACTCTGCCTGCAAAGCAGGAGACCCTGGTTCAATCCCTGGGTTGGGCAGATCCCGTGGAGAAGGTAATGGCTCCCCACTCCAGTATTCTGGCCTGGAGAATTCCATGGACAGAGGAGCCTGGAGGGCTACTGTCCATGGGGTCACAAAGAGTCAGACACAACTGAGTGACTTTCACTTTCAACAACTGAAGATCCCAGTGAAGGAGTTTTTAAAAATCCAATTTTCAGCAAGGTAACTATGGCAAAATACTTATCTTAAGAGGGGGAAATGCAAGGTTAGTATAAATCACCCAGAGAAATCCTGGACATGACTTAAGGAAAATTAGCAATCTATCCTGAAGATTTTAGGATAAATAAGGACGATGACTCCCATATCCTCTTATACCCCATTTTTTTTGCCCCTGTGAAGAGAAAACCTTGGGCTGAGACGTTTGGAATGTTGCCCAAAGAACAGGTTTTCTGTCTTAGGTTCCTTCTCCAGCTCTCTGACACAAGTCCCACACCCCGCCTCTGGGTCTGATCCAGGAGAGGGGCCTGAGGCCTCTGGGAAGATTGGTTGGGTTAAGGATGACAGTTGACATGTGGGAGGGGCCTGAGGAACATTCAGGAAGAGAAAGAACAAGTTGGGAAGATAAGCAAGGAATTCTCCATGGTGTAGATGGCATATAAAGGGCTGAGAGGCTTAGGAAACCATGCTGAGCTCATCTGCTTTTCCAACCAAGCCCAAGTGACTGAGGGACATTGCAGTTGTCCAGTCTGACTGAACACCCACCACCCCCTCTCCTAGTCAAGTTGGCCCAGACATGTGGACAAGACAACAGAAAGCAATCTGCACTCAGAAATATGAAACAAGCAGGCTGGGTCAAGTTGCTATGGCAACAGCAAGGCTACTTGAAACCCATGGGGGCTACATGGTTGTGGAGGATTGAAGTCCTCCCCACCTGAGGGAGAGAGGGTGCTCTTCGTACTGAAAACTGGCTGACTGGGGTTGCAGAGAAGAAAGACCTGGAGCAGCCACAAGGCACATCTATACAAGGAGTGAGCCATGGTCCTCATGAGTCATGCCCATGAGCAGACATGCCTTTTCCATGGAGGGAGGGTTTGATGCCTCATCCCATTTAACCACAAAATGATTCCTCTAACCATGTGCACAGTCAGACACATCACACATCACACCAGCATGTGAGTAAAAGGAGGACTAAGGGGACTTTCCTGGTGGTCCAGTGGCTAAAACTCTGTGCTCCCAACGCACAAGGGGGTTCAAGTTCAATTCCTAGTCAGGGAACTAGATCCCACACGCCACAACTAAAGATCCAGCATGCCACAAGGAAGATCAAAGATCCTGCCTGCCTCAACTAAGTCTTTGAGCAGCCAAAGAAACAAATAATTTTTTTTTTTTTAAAAAAAGGAGAAGCTAGAACCAGGGCTCTGACAGGACCACCATGTCTGTTCCACTGCTTCTGGTACAGAATGTGCCAAGCCCAACCAGAGGCCAGTCTTAGAGATCTAATGACCCAAGGAATGTCCTCTCAGCCTCCTTGATACCTCATACATGAGGGTTTGGGGAAGGAGTGGTCATCAGATAATTCCTCTACCTCCTTCTTCTTATGCAGTCAACGCAGAATCTTTCAAAATGGTTTACGATCTTATTCTACAAAAATGTGGAGCAAGTGCCTCTTCCTTAGGTGTGAAGACCAGTGGTGTGTGGTGAACATGGTGATTGATGAACATGGTAAGTGGCTCCCTGGCCAACTCGGGAGGGCCTCCCAGAACGTCTGCCTCAGTGGGTCACCGTGCTCCAGGTCTTGGTTGTCAGCTTCACAGGCTTAGGAACTCAGTGCAGTCACCCTCTACAGATGCATGACAGTCGTAGGCAGAGAAGCTGACCAGAGACCATGGGACAATGTATTAAAACAATTGCCCAAGTGGTAACATGGAATGACAGAAAGGTATATTTTGAACCCAGACATTTTGCACAGTGGGGTACAAGGATTAAATGAGCTGACAAATACGTAAGTGCTTAGAATAGTGCAGAACACTGTAGAGGTCTTGTCATATTATGATTAAACTTGTGCAGTCGTACAGGTTGGACACTGCACAATTTCCAAAGCTACCATTCACAAAGACTCCAGTGTGAATGGTGCTCCCACCGTTGTGTAATGTGTCATCTGCATAACTACACACGGTAGCCTTGAAATATTAATCCCCATGCAGGGTTATTATAAAACTATAGTTAGACGCATATGAAGTACATTTTACACAGAAGGCACTGTAAGTCATAGCTGCTGTCATTATTTGCACCAGGAGATTTATTCAGCAGTTTGGCAATGATATTTGCACAGGTGCTTCTTCCTGCTGGTTAGATTTGCATAGGGACTAAACTTCATTACAAAGCTATTGAGGAATTTGAGATAAGTGAAAGGAAGTTGAATGTTATCTCAAAGTTCTTTTCATTCCATAACTATAGAGGGGTCCAGCTTCCAGGAGCATCACTCTTTGGATACTGAGACTCATCATTTGGAAAGGGAACCTTCCTCCCTGGGCCGAAGAAACACTGATTTTTTTTTTTCTTTTGCCTCTCTACCTACATTATCTCTTGGGCCTGCTTTTTTCTTTGACACTTTATTTCTTTGAGGGATAATTTCTTTACAGAATTTTGTGGTTTTCTGTCAAACATCGACAAGAATCAGCCATAGGTACACCCATGTCCCCTCCCTCCCAAACATGGATTATTCTTTACTCTTCAGCTCTCCTCTTTTTTGGGGTCTCCATCATTTGCTAGGAACCTCTCTCTCTACATTACCTCTTGGGCCTGCTACAATTAATTAGATGACTGCATCTCTTCCATTAGTTAATCTTTAAATTGGTCTCTTCCTAATGAAATTTTAGGGAAGCCCTATAGGCTCCTTGATGAAATTTGGAAGGCCCCTTAGTCTCATCAGCCACATTTTTTAGAAATTATTAGCTTCCAGCAACATTACAGCCAAAAGCATCCACCGGATATGAAATTGAAACATCCCCTCTCTCTGAGTTCCTTCTCCAGTGCTGTTAGACATTTTCCCTACGTTCTAAGAAATGCGTGCATACTCTTTCCTGTTCTGCCTTTGGCATGCAGTGTCATTTCATAAACAAAACCTCAATATTAGCCATGTTTTAATAGCAAGTTAGTCCAACAAAATAGCACTTAGCCCAGTGTGTTATGCCCCTCCAGTGACATGCTAGAAGCAGCTTAAAAGCCCAACCAGCAGATATGATGTAGTTAAGACATGGGGACTGTGAGGGCCTGGGAGGAACATGAAACAAAAACACAGAAATGAAATAAACTATACAATATTAGAGGTGGAAGTATCTTAGGGGACTGTCTGGTCTGATCTTTTCATGGTACAATTGTGAAAACTGAGACCCAGGTGGGACCATGATGTGCCTGAGGCTACATAATTAATTCGCCTCCTCCATCAGTTAGGGACCAGCTCTGGCAAAGCAGGCATTGCCTCTGGCCTTTGGGGACCAGGAAAGATGGGCTTACACAGCAGGGGTGATCGATTGCTGCTGGGAGGACATCCCCTAGCAGCTCACAGAAGGTCAGATCAGAGACATCCATCCCCAGATCCTGGGCTGAAGGCATCCTGCCGAAGGGAAGGAAGGTGCCTCCTCAGAGCAAACATTTAGCATTCATCCGTTCCCACCCAGCACCAGGAGGTGTGAAGTGACATCCCCAGAGGGAGAATTCAAAAGGGACAGGCGGCTAGGCACTCCTATATGACTGGCTTCACTGCAAAACACAGGCAACATGGGGGCCATGCCCAGGCAGGAAGAGCCCTGGAAAAGTCATAAACAGCAGCTGCGACATGATCCCCCACCCTCCATGGAGGCAGTAGACTGATGTCAATGGGATGATGGGGCTGAAATGTGCTGCTGGAGCCAACTAGTCCCACTTCTTCCTCTGACAGATGTACACCCCCCATCCCAGGGTCAGGGAGGGTCTTGCCTGGGGTCACACACAGAGGGACAGGCTGAGCTGGCTGCAGAATGGAGCCGTCCTAACGCCAGCGCAGCACTCCATCCTGGAGTTCCTCTTTTGCTGGGTTTAGGGAAAGTGAGTGGTAGCAACTAACGAAGAAACAGCGGTATAAAAGATGACATCCAGACTTTCCTGGTGGTTCAATGATTGGGACTTCCTTCCAGTTCAGGGGGTGTGGGCTGGATTCCTGGTCGGGAAGCTAGGATCCCACATGTCTTATAGCTAGAAAGGCAAAGCATGAATTGGGGGCAATGTTGGGGCAAATTCATTCTGAAGATGGTCCACATCAAAAAAATTTTTGAAAGAAAATAAATAAAAAGATGGCATCAATATACACAATTAACTCCAGCAAGTGAATCACATTCTCTCCTAGACATCAGCATTTATTACCCAAGTGGCTCCATCTGGCTTCATTTGTTGTCATTGCTGCTGCCGTTGTTGTTCAGTCACTAAGTCATGTCTTTGCGGCCCCATGGACTGCAGCACGCCAGGCTTCCCTGTCCTTCACTGTCTCCTGAAGTTTACTCAGATTCATGTCCATTGAGTCAGTGGTGCCATCCACCCATCTCATCCTCTGTTGCCCCCTTCTCCTCCTGCCTTCAATCTTTCCCAGCATCAGGGTCTTTTCCAATGAGCTGGCTCTTTCCTTCAGGTGGACAAAGTATTGGAGCTTCAGCTTCAGCCTCAGTCCCTCCAATGCATATTCAGGGTTGATTTCCTTTAGGATTAGACTGGTTTGGTCTCCTTGAAGTCCAAGGGACCCTCAAGAGTCTTCACCACAATCTGAAAGTGTCAATTCTTTGGTGCTTAGCCTTCTTTATGGTCCAACTCTATCTTTCTCTCAAAGTTGCTCAGTCGAGTCTGAATCTTTTTGACCCCCATGGACTGTAGCCCGCCAGGGTCCTCTGTCCATGGAGTTCCTCTGGCAGGAATACTGAAGTGGGTAGCCTTTCCCTCCTTCCAGGGAACCTACCTAACCCAGGGATCAAACCCATGTCCCACATTGCAGGCAGATTCTTTTACTGTCTGAGCCACCAGGGAAGCCCATGGTCCAACTCTATGGTCTTAGGCACATTGCCTTCCGTGCCTCCATTTCTTCACCTGTAAAATGGGCCTAATAATAGGACCTACATTGTGAGTGGTGGTGTGGGTGACACGTGAAACACTTAGCACAACACCTATGGTTACACTAAATGGTAGTTACGTCATCACTCTACCCCATGAAAGGACCGCTTTTTCCACCCCTGCAGGCTTCCTGGCATAGGAAGTTTTCCTTTTCTCCACTGGGTCTGCATTATCTGCTACCTTCTCAGTATGATAGCTATGCATCTCTGCTTTTACCAAAAAAGAGCCAGCTCACCCCAAGTCCCAGAGGAGTATTTCCCATCTGGAATGTCTTATGAGAGTTATAAATTCTTGAAATGGTTTTGTTCATCTTATAATAATAGATTTAGGAAAATCAGCCTCATCCCTAGAGGAAACAGAGATATCCTCAAAGCACCTGACTCTCACCTTTGCAGAAAGTTTCTCTTTCTGATTTTCATCTGGTTCTGTCATTCAGGATGAGAGAGACACCAGGGACTAAATTAGAACTGGAAGGAAGGTAATGAGAAAAAGATCCAAAATGAATGACAGATGGTGAAAAGGGGAAGATCTCCCTCTGTCCTTTGGGAACCAACTCCGTTGTGAAGGATTTAGGAAAATCCAGAGGCCCCTGGGAAGACGAGGGGTTGGGGAGGGTGGGATAAGGTTCCTATAGATGAGAATTGAAGTTTTCCCATCAGCCTTCCAGAAAAACAGAAAATTGTTTTCTTTGCCCAAAATCCTTCTGTCTAAAAAGAAACCCTGTGTTTCCTTTGCCCCAAATCCTTCTGACAGGCCAGCACTGCCCCCCTGCAGGTCAGCCTGACAGCTTCCCCTTCCAGTTGTATGGGGTCCCTGTATTACCACGGCCCATGACCAACATGGTGCTAGTGGTAAAGAATCTGCTTGTAAATGCAGGAGACAAAAGAGATGCAGGTTCAGTCCCTGGGTCGAAAAGATCCCCTGTAGGAGGGCATGGCAACCCACTCCAGTATTCTTGCCTGGAGAATCCCCGTGGACAAAGGAGCCTAGCAGGCTACAGTCCATAGGGTCACAAAGAGTCAGACATGACTGAAGGGACTTAGCACGCATGCACATGACCAATACCACCCTGGGAAATCTTTCCCAATCAATCAGCAGAGGTGGCTGGCAACCTGAGTGTGCTTCTGGTGGCTTCCGAGGACAGTAGAGGAAAGGTGACGATGACTCTGATAGGGTTGGCACATGCCTTGGTGCACTATTGAGAGAGCTTCCAGATTGCCTGGAGGGTCAGTGGGAATGGCCTTCCTTTGCCCAGAAATAGGTCACACAGCCCATGGTTGGGGGAACTTGAAACACTTGGCCCTAACCCTAGTGTGCAAGAAAGAAATATAATTAATCCCAGAGGGAACATCGAGAAAGTGTTTCTTCTGAGAAGGTCCAAGCATCCCCCTTCTACAGATAAGATACCTGAGGCCCAGGGAGATTAAGGACTTGTCCCAGGTGGTGGGCTCGTCCACAGTGGGAGGAAGACCAGAGCCAGGGCCTCCTTCAGGCCCTTTCCTCCACAGTCACTCCCAACCTCCATCCTGGGGAGCCCAGAGTCTTTCCTAGGATATCTGTGACCCCAGGCCCTGCTTCCCCCTGGAGTCTGTGCTCTCTGCCTTTTCAGACGCCCTCCTGCCCCTCCTGTCTTTTCTATCTCCTGAGTCATCATCTTTCCGGACCTATGCATGCTCACTCAGTCTCGTCCAACTCTGTGTCCCCACGGACTGTAGCCTGCCAGGCTCCTCTGTCCATGGGATTCTCCAAGCAAGAACACTGAAGTGGGTTGCCATTTCCTCCTCCAGGGGATTTTCCTGACCCAGCAATCTAACCTGAGTCTCTTATTTCTCCTGCATTAGCAGGCAGGTCTCCTGCATCAGCCAGCAGGTCTCCTGCATTGTAGGTGGATTCTTTACCTCTGAGCCACTGGAGAAGCCCTCCTCTTTCAGAAAGTCTCCTCTAAATCACCAGCCCTGCTCTTATAATTTTTCTTCCACTAATCAGCACTTTATCATTTATAGTAAAGAAATGGGATGATTGGAAATGCTTATTTGTAAAGTTCTATTTAAGTTTCTATTAAGAAATTAATGTATAAAAATATTTGAGAGGGTACAACGAATACTATTGAAACTTTGATACCAAGTTAAGAAATAAAATACTGTAAATACAGTCAAAGTCTCCTGTATTCACCTCCCTAGTCACATTCCCCCTCTCCATCCTCCAGACCTAACCAGAAGCACTGAATCAGGTTTTTATCATCCCCACACACCTCTATATCCCTGATACATTATTCTTTACTTAGGTGGTTCTCACTCTGCACAGTAGTTCAGGGCCATAAAAAGGACCACACAAGCTCAAACTACGCAAAGTCATCTTAAAAATCAATGGGAAAATTTGTGACTTCATTGTGACTTTAAAAATGTTTTTGTTGACATAGATAGCTAGTGGGGAGCTGCTGTATAACACAGGGAGCTCAGCAAAGTGCTCTGTGATGACCTAGAGGGGAAGGATGGTAAGGCGAGGGAGGCTCAAGAGGGAGGGACTATATGTATAATTACAGCTGATTCACATTGTTGTACAGCAGAAACTAACACATTATAAAGTAATTATCCCCAATTAAAGATTTAAAAATTGGGGATAAAACATTAAAAATTTCTCACTATAGGTCATAGGAAATATATAGGGAAACATACAGGAAAGTTCTTTAAAACTAGTAAAAACAATGTTCAAAATATTAATTTTATGTAATTCATTTAATTTAAAACATTAGAAATATTGATTAAAATGTTTTGTTTCTTTGTTAAAAAAATTCTCAAGGGTAGTTTGAATAGTGCCTGCCTTCTTCTCATCATATAGATAAAGGGCAAACATCTTTCAACTGTTTTTTTTTTTCCATTTTACAATAAAGAGCAAATATCTTTTCCATCCTTCCTAAGTTTGAATTTTATCCTTTGCACTTCCAATGTCATAAGTATCTCCAAGACTTCCTTTACTGTGAAGTTTGTGCCCACGTCACTTCCTCTGAGATATCCTCGCCCTTTTTATCACAACCTCATTAACGTCCACGAACTGTCCTTCACTAAGTTCCTCTGGGCCGCACATCTGTGGTCTCCCGCGTGGCAGCTGAGTCCACACACCCACGGTCAGCTATTTCTTCTGTAACTCCACCGACATTTGATTTTTTATTCTAGTCCCAAGGCTGTCAACTTTTTGTGTCTTTGCTATGCTTTCATCCCCGTTGGCCGTTTTCCTCTTTAAATGATCCATTTTTGCAAAATGCCACCAGCAGGAGACACGGAAACAGCACAGCTGCACACGTTGCTGTCTGTACACGAGCTGATGAACAGACGTGCGATGACCAATCACTGCAGGCGTGAAAGAAGTGACGTGACCAGTTGCTGGCCATGAAGCACAGGTTTGTTTTGTTTTTATTGAGTGTTACATGGGATGAAGAACTAGCGTCAGAGTTTGTGCCTTGTGCGATTACTCATTGCCAACATACCAGGTGACTTAAATGTAAACTGTGTTGTTGGGGGACAGGTTTAACTAATAAACCATGATAATGGAAATCCATGTGTATTCCCATGTATACATACATATAAGAATGTATATATGTATGGAATACATTAATCTATGGGAATTGGATATATATGTGAAATAGGAGGGCAGGGGGCAGGGCACCACCTTTAAAAGAATAGCCTGAGGATATGACATAAACTAATTGGAAACAAACAGGTCCAAGATCCAGAGGATTCGACTTCCGGTAGACCTTGATCCTTGTTATATGCTCATTGTAACACATTAGCATCTAAATGACACACCTACCAGTGCTGGGACAGTTCTGAGACCAACCATAAAAAGCCAAAAAGTGGGGGAAATCCCTGCCCCTTCCCTAAAATAATTGGAATAATCATCTCACTCATTAGCCTGTAAAATTACCCCGCCTGTACAAACTAACCACACCAAATTTCAAGGCCCTCTTTCTGGCCTTCTGAGATGGCCCACACTCTGTCTGTGGAGTATTTCTCTCTAAATAAATCCACCGTCTCCAAATTCTTTCCCAACGAAGTAAGAACCTTAAATTTGCTGGCAACGTATGTGTATACATGTATATATCGGGGAATTGTTCAAAGCAAGGGCTGCCTGCACTTTATTCTTCATGTGTATGTCTGTCAAAACAACATATGGAATTGTTTTTCATGCTTTAAAATTTCATATAAATGCTAATTATACTGCACGAATATTTCTTTCTCTTCCAACTCTATTTTCCCTCTCTTGTGAGCATATTTATGTCCATCTTCCCTCAATGAAGCCAAGAGCCACCTGAAACCAGGAGCTCTGTTTCTCCCATCAGCTGAGGAGCTCCCCAGCAACAGAGTCTAAGCTTCCCTTTACCTGAGCTCACCTGAGAACCCAAGAGGTGCCGCCCATGGGAGTACTCAGAGAAGAATGGCTGCAACTCACAGCAAATGGTTTGGATTGGCGTCACGCTCCAGTTGCTGGAAAAATCATGCCAGGACAGCCTGCCAGATCCCTATGTGCAGGGATCCTCTCCCCAAGGGCATCCTGCAGCATCCAGCAAGCCCTCCGGGCTGCAACTGAGGGCTTTTCCCGTCTCCACCTTTCATGCCCTTTAGAGTTAAAGCAATTTTAATAACATCCAATTTTCTCAAACGCTGGAAAGGGGTTATGAAGGGAGTGTTAGTACCACCTCCTTTTCCTTCTTGATTCCCAGATGGGTGTTAAAAAATCATTTCATCTGATACTTGGCCCCTGGCCCCAGGAAAGGCAGCTAGGGAAACAGTGTTGGACCTGGAGCTGGTGATTCAGACTACAAGCTTCCCAGTTTGCTGTTCTTGTGAGGAAAAGAATAGAAGTTCACTGGCCACTTTTGGGCGTCTGTGGATGGATGAGTGCATGTGTGTGTGAATGCGTTTGTGATGAAAGTAAGCATCATTTAAACATGCCTCTGTATAGGGCTTTGCCCCTGAAGAGATACAATTAAGGGTGTGTGTGTGAGTGTGCATGTGAAGGTAGGTACATGCATGTCTGGTATGTTCACAGTTTGGCACACTGTGGGTCTCAGTAAATAAGCAGATATTTGTCGAGTCAGTGTACCCACCACTCACCACTCAACACGGCTGCACACTGTGTACATGCCCCTTCTGTTCTGTGGGCACATCCACTCTCTGTTCCTACTTCCTGTCCTGAGAAACCAGCAAGCGCTAGTCCAGTATCAATGTGTGAGCAGGGTGTGTTGGAGAGCTATGTACCTACTGCCTCAGGGTGTGGTGTGTGTGTGTGTGTGTGTGTGTGTGTGTGTGTGTGTGTGTGTGTTGCAAGAATGGATCTCCATGTGTGTGAGTGGATATTTTCACCTGAAATCCAAACCTACTGTCAGATGTCAGCCCCCCTACCTCAGGACAAAGCCCCAGGTTGGGACCCCCATGCACCTGTCTCATCTCCACGCCTCCCGGGCTTGGCAGTGTTCCCCCTGCCGAGCTGGGCCACACAGCTTTAGCCCTCGCCTCCTCCCGGTGCCCCTTCAGCAGTGAGCAGCAGCCACGTCACATTTGACCAGTCCATCAGACAAGAACCTTCCTCACCTCGTGCAGGTCATCTCCATGCTCAGACCTGGGCCCTCAGAACTGGGGCACAACTCAGTGGAGCTTTACAGGGAAGAAAAGACTATCCCTTCCCCAGTATGCCTTGGCACACTCAAGAGTGTGTGTGTGTGTGTGTGTGCAGGCCTGCGTGCACTGCCAATGCCTGGCCTGGTCCCACGCCCAAAACGGTGGACAGATGTGATTCTGCTCTGATGTGTTATCTGGGATTCCTTTCTGGCGACTGCATCAGTGACTGCATCTGGTGACTGGCCAGCCCGCCTATCTTTGGGTATGTCTACCAAGCAAAGAAAGATTATAAACAGCATCTTGTAGGGCTTAGAACCTGGCTGGGAGCTGCAGAGTTAGCACAAGTCCCAGACTCAGAGGAACTAAAAGGAAGACGTCAGCCAGGGGAGGGACATCATCCAGGCTTGGGGCAGCCAGGGAGAGCTGCATGAGGAAGGCAAAAGTCTGCCGGGACCGGAGAGTGAGGCAGACCAGTCCTCTCTTTACATACATATTTATATATATATACATATATATATATATATATATACACACACACACACATATATATATACACACATATATATATACACACACACACATATATATATATTTGGCTGCACCAGGTCTTCTGCATTCGGAATCTTTGATCTTCATTGCAGCATGAAAGATCTAGTTCTCTGACTAGGAATCGAACTTGGGCGGCCCCATGCATTGTGAGCACAGAGTCTTAGCCACTGGACCACCAGGGGAGTTCCCAGATTGCTCTTGAAACCGGGCAAAGTCTTTTCCAATGGAGAGCCACGCAGGACACCAGGAGGAGGCTGGTATGATATAACCAACATCTACAAGCCAACCTAAACATCACTGAGCACTTTCATAGGGCAAGCAAGGCGGGTTGGTGCACATCCATGTAGCACTCCCGGGAAGTAGGCAGCCAAGCACCCACTTGGCATCTGTGGAGCATCAGATGTGTGCCAGGCACTGTGCCAGGCCCAGCAGGGTACAGACAAGGAGAGAACCTTTCACAGATGGGAAAGCTGAGGCCTGAGAGGCTGGCTGTGCAGGGTCAGGACCTAAGCAGGCAGGACTGGAACCCAGGTCGGCCTAACTCTGAATGTTACAACCTCAGAGAAAGCCGATTATGGCGGAGGGAGTTGGGAGTAAGCGAGGAAGTCAGGATGCTGGGCTGCCCTGGGGCGTCCTGTAGGTGAAACAGAGAAAATGATGGCCTGGTTAGGACCTGTGGTTTTCCTGAAAGGTGTCTCAGAGTTTGAGAGAGATACTGAGATGCTGGGGTCCGTGCCGCAGCAGGGGGGTGAGCGTGAAGTGGGCGTGCAGGTGGGGAGGTGTGGGCAGCCTCGTGGCTGGTGAGCATGGCCAGCTGTTTCCTTCCTGTGAACGTCATCTCCAAGGCACCTGCAATCAGTCGGTGAAACCTGCCTCAGTTCTGAATCCATGAATACATTTATAGGTCATCACTGTCCTCCAAGTGCCTGTTAATGGCTCCATAAAACATGTCTCATTATGGCAGCAAGGCTTCCAGCTCTAAAACCCCTTTTGACTTTAAAAACAAAGTCTTAAAATCATGTTTTGATGAGAAAAGGATTCACGCTGACATTTCCCAAGTGGTGATAGAGGAGGAGGGGATTCCTGGTGTTCCCCCCCACCCCTGCCCCCGGCCCTGCAGGGGTGTCTGAGGCACGTGAGACTCCAGCAGGAAATGGACCTGTCCATTCCTATTCCTGGAGATTGCTATGAGGATCATTGGTTATCTTAGTCCATCATGTACTCCCTACCGGCCAACCCCGGCATCTGATATTGTCTCTGAAATCACTATCATGACAAATCTCACGGAGCCTACAGGTTGATTAAAGATCTGGGCCATCTCTGGGCTTTAAGCATGGGTGAGGCTGTCAATTTCACTTTGCTGCCATTGGTCCCTAAGATTCTATCTCCACCCCACTCCTCTATCCAAGGCTGTGTTTCCAGCAGCCCTCTGGAGACAGCATGATTGCCACTGGGTCTCTTAACCTTAATTAGCACCCCTCCAAACTTGCGATTTCTCTGTGCTTCCCTCCCTGACATGGCATCAAATTCTTCATTGACTGAGTGCCCATCTCCACCTCCTGCAGGCCTCTAGGGTGCTGGGGCAGGGACTGGAGAGGGCCTTACTTACGGACTCTAACTAATACCCTCCCTTACTGTCCTTCCAGATAATTCTGGCAAGAAACAAAGGAATCACGTTCAGTGTTCCTTTCCAGAACCCCCTCTCCGCCAGGTATCAAGTACTCTTAATGTTAGCTCCATTATTGTCAAATCTGCCCCTTCCTTTCCTCTACCCCATCCTGGTTCAGACTCTTGTCATCACTGGAGTAGATTACTGAACCCTTGATGAACTTCCTGGTTCCACTGTGTCTTCCTCCAGCTTTTGGAGGCCTCTGGTGTTATTCTAACTTCCACAGGGGCCACTGCCTTCAGAATCAAGACCCGACTCCTCCTTCCCGGTGACATCGGGGCCCCTGCTGTCTAGACCTCACTCACTGTGGGTCCCACATCTCACCGCACACCACACGTACAGAATGCTGGATGTACAAACAGGGGCTGCTGTTTGCCGACCCTGTTGACCCCTTGCCTCCACCAGTGCTAGTCCTCCAGGAGAGAGTCCTTTATTCCTCCCCTCCAACACATCCCACCAACACATACACACTCACCATCGCCCTCTCTCGCCCTCTCTCTCTCTCTTTAGTCGCTGAGTCATGTCTGACTCTTGCGACACCATGGACTGTAGCCCTCCAGGCTCCTCTGTCCATGGAATTCTCCAGGCAAGAATACTGAAATGGGTTGCCATTCCCTTCTTCACACCATCCCCCTGCCTCTAAGATAAAACCTACTCATCCTTCCAGGCTCTTATGGAATACTGCCACTCTGCAAAAGTGCAGAGTATTTCCCTGGCCCCTGGGTAGAAATAGTCTCCCGCTGTCTTCTCAAAACAATTTAGTTTTACCTTTGAGCCAGCATTGATCACACTTTATCCTGTATTACATCAAGTCCCCAACACTAATAATAATTAGCATTGATTGATTGTTTGGGCTAATCGCTTACCGTATATTATCTCAAAATTCCCAAAAGGACCCTGTGAAGCAAGTGAGTTTTTCCCTATTTTACAGAAGAGGAAGTTATCTCAGGTAGTTTAATTATATGCCTGAAGTCACACGGCCAATAACTGGCGGCCTTGTGCCAGAGGGTGCTGACCCTAGAGCCCACACCTTTTACCACCTCCACAGGCGCCCAGGAGGTCGTGGATGGGAGTTCAGCTGCGGTGTTTCTGTGTCCATTTCCACCTTCAGCACAAAGCAAGGTGCATGGGGCGGGTCGCTGACCCTGTTGAGTATTGATCGACGGATCCGTTGGTGACAGAGGAGCAGGGAAGTAGAGGAAAGAAAAGAGAGGAGAACCTGCTGGGTAGACAAAGAGAAGAGATTCCAGGGACCTCTTAAATCCTATACCTTCCTTCTTGCCATGCCTCAGCTGTCTCCACTGAAATATTGCACTTTTTCCACCCATATTCATTTTCTAGGGCTGTTGTAACAAAGTACTGCAACTGTCGTTTAGTAGCTAAGTCACGTCCGGCTCTTTGCAGCCCCATGTCCATGGTATTTCTCAGGCAAGAACACTGGAGTGGGTTGCCATTCCATCCGCCAGGGGATCTTTCTGACTGAGGGATTGAACCAGCATCTCCTGTGTCTCCTGCATCATAGGGGGATTCTTTACCCACTGGGCCACGGGGGAAGCCCATAAAGTAATCTATTTATCAGACGATAACACTTAAGAATATAGGTCTTTAATAGCACCAAGGACCCTGTAATCATCCACTACTGAGATAAAAACCCCTGGGTTTGTGACAGGCTTGAAGAAGCACTGCTTTCTGGGTCAACATTGCCATATGATGAATCCCTAGTTCTTCAAGATATTTAACTCATGTCATTTTGAGACATGCGAATTGACAGCTGGGGATGAAGACAGAGCACGAACAAGAAGAGAGGAGTGTGTGAGGGAGCCTCAGGGCTGGGGTGCTGCCAGGGGGAGTCATGGCTGTGACAGCTGCTTAAGATCCCACCCAGATGTCCTGTGCCTCCTTTTCCCCAATCATGTCTAGTACGGGATTATCTGATGGCGACCCTCTCCAAGCAGGGAAACCATGTTTCCCAAAGTGAGCCTTACCCACCCTGCGTTATCTGTCACTTCCCCCGCGGACTGCCTGTTCACCTGTCCATTAAATCAGGAAACTAAGAACGCATGATTTAAAGCTAGATAGCTATGTGCCTCCCCTGTCTTGACACTGGGTATTTCCAGGTGCACCTGGTGGAGTCCTGACTGCCCTCTGAACACTCAGGTAGCTCTAGGCGCTGCAGAGACCTTAAAGGGCTTGCTTCTCTGTCTGAGGGTCCTGGCTGCTGTGTCTGGACTTCTCCACAGAATCTAGAAACCTCAGGGCCTTCTCATTTGAAATGAGGGAAGGACTCTGGATGGAATAGGACTGACCATTGAATAGGAACATTGCTGGAAAATGCTGTTAAATAACAAACCTGTGTCATGGTTATGACTGTTGAACCCATTTTACAGATGAGGAAACTGAGGCCAGGGACATCAAGGTACCTCACTTACCCTGAACAGCTGGTAAGTGGTGGAGTTGGGTCTGTCATACAAGCATCCAGCCCTTGTTCATAGGGTACTGTGTCTGGACCCTCATACCAGCCTCCACCACCAGCCGGAGCAGGCTTGCTACATCTGGTCCTTGTTCTTGGTGTGTTGGCAGTTCCCATTTTCTCTGCTTCTGCCATTTCAGGTAAGAGGGCGTAAACACTACTCAGCAAGCTGGCAGGAAATAGCTCTTGGCCTTTCTCCCAGGCCAGTCATGATTTATGTATCACACAGGGTGCTGAAGTCACGAGGTCACATTTCCCCAGCTCTCACTTAATGTCTCCTTTGCTGACCCCACCAGCATTCTGGGGCCAGCGCAAACTCCGGCTTGCTCATTCTCAGGCGTAGGAAGACAGTGAAGGTGGGAGTTACCCCCGGCCCCTGGCTCCCTCTGCCTCTCCCCTCCCTTCTCCAAACCTTCCTGAGACCAGACAGAGCTTGGAGTGGAACAGGGAAGGCCCAGCATGGCCTGGAGGCGGGCACTGGCACTGGGCTTGGCTGACACCCACTCAGGGTCTGGGGCTCACGGGCCGGCTGGCAGGTGCTGGGTGGGAGGCGGGAGGGCAGTTCCTTCTGCCCTGAAAGACGGACTGGGGGCCCCGCCTGGCCTGCTGCTCTCCCTTCACCCCTCCCCTCCTTACTCTTTGTCATCTCTTTCTCCTTTATTGTCCCCATCCCTGTGTCCACTCTTCTTTTCTCATCTTGCCATAATTTCTACCTCTGCCAAGAAAATTTTGCCCCTGTCATTTTGTCTCTTTATCTCTCTCCCTAACTTGCTTTCTTCCTAAAAAACAAACAAACAAACAAAACCTGGATCCCCGGGCACTAGAACTGGGTTGAGAAGTAGAACATCCCCCCGCCCTGCCCCAAGCAGGATCAGTCCAGGGTCAAGCCAAAGCAGGAACCCATGGTGCATGCACACCCCAGGACACCTGGCTCTGCTCTGCTTCTGCCGCCGAAGCTGGGGACCTGCCTTGGGGACGTGTCTTCCTTTCTCACTTCCCATGTGCATGGAGAGAGTGTTGTCTGGACTAGATGCTCTGACATCATCTCCTAGCACAGACACTCAGTCATCCTAGGGAGATGGGCGTAAGGGAGGGGACGAGAGGCTCCAGGTTTCAAATCCACAAGCCCCTCTTCTCTTCTTCTGCCTCTTGGGGTTCCAGGCAGGGGTTCCAAAAACTCCAAACCCTGCAGCTCACAGGAGGCTCTCTTACTGTTTCACATCTGAGGTCCCACTTTTATGGCTCTGAAGCACACTTCCTGGTTAGATGGTTAGACAGCAACACCGACTCAATGGACATAAACTGGAGCAAACTCCAGGAGGCAGTGGAGCACAGGGAAGCCTGATGTGCTCCAGTCCATGGGGTCATCGCGAAGAGTTGTAGACGACTTAGTGATGGGAAAACAACAAAGCCCACTTCCTTTGGGCAGAGCTTCTCTCATAGACATGACCAACAACCAGCTGTGCACGTGGTCTTGTAAGAATCTGCCTGCGGCCCCACTCAAACATTTGTACTGGTCCTCATCCTCGAACCTGGCACCCCTGGATAGCAGGGGGCCTGAGTGTGGGACCTGGCTGAAGGTCAGTGAGGTGGATACAGGGGGCAGGACTGTGGGAGGGGGTGTCTGGAAGCAGGGACGTGAGATGGAAGCTCTTTCCCAACTAGACATTCTTGCCAGGAGCCTGGCTGGGATACAGGACTCTCAGCTTTGTAATTTCTCTGGGGAACAGAGCCCAACCTACCTATTTAAAGAAAATCAGCTCCAAAAAAGAAAATGAAGCCCAAAGAGATTTTTTTCACCCGGGACATAGTATAAATCTCATCTGACTCCAAAAGAAGGAGGAGAAATCTCATCCATAATCTTGATGAATTGGAAACTTAATAAAATCCAACCCAGCCCAGTAAGGACTTAATTAGTGGCAGGAGGAGAGCTTCATTCCCTCCTTTGTCTTTGGGCCGTGGGAACTGGGGAGATCGGCCCTCCCCACTCCTAAAGAGACTCTTGGCTCAAGTTTAACCATTAAACTGGCTGCTCTAATTCAGGGACTGTCTTTGAACAAGTTAGAGAAAGAAAGTGTCTTCTCTCTCTCTCCCTCTCTCTCCCGCTTTCTTTTCTCCCTCCTTTGCTTTCTGTGCATGCTTGTCTGTGCGTGTGTCTGTGTGTGTGTGTGTCTGCATGTGTGTATAACCAGTCACCACAAACTCAGCATCAGCCCTTGCAGGGCCCTCTACTGTCCAGCTTTCCCACTCCCACCACCTCCACAGCCCTCACAGGCCACCACTCCATCCTTTGGGATGTACCCTGGAGTTGTGTGGCATCTGTGTGTGTGTGTCCTTTTAATGGCACATAGATGGTTGCATGATAGACTCTGTTCTTTGTCTTATTGGGATCCCAGGTGTGTCTCCACTGCTGAGTTTCTGTGACCAACCAGATCTGGGGCCCAAAATGCTGACCAGTGCTGGAGAGAACAGCTGTATGGACAGACTCTGCAAAGTGCTGAAACTTTATTTTTTTAATTTATTTTTTATTGAAGTGTAATTGAATTACAGTGTTATGTTAATGACTGCTGTACAGCAAAGTGACTCAGTTATACATATATATATAAATATTCTTTTTCATGTTCTTTTTTATTGCAATTTTTCACAAGATATTGAATATCGTTCCCTGTGCAATACAGTGGGACCTTGCTGTTCATCGGTTCTGTACATACGAGTTTGCATCTGCTAACCCCAGACTCCATGCCATCCTTCTTCCACTCTCCCTCCCCGCTTGGAAACCACCAGTCTACTCTCTATGTCCTTGATTCTGTGTCTTTGAAACGTTATTTTTAATATCCAACAACTAGAAACATCTGCAGCAGTAGAATGAGAACACTTATTGTAGTAGATTCTTATTCTTATTCAATCTACTTATTGTAGTAGATTCAGGCTGTGGAATACTGCATAGTAATGAACAACAACGACAACAAGAGCATCATGAGTGAATTTCATATGCATTGTGTTGAGTGCAAGAAACCAGAAATTAAAGAGTTCATTCCAACTCTGTGAAGTTTAAAATCCTGAATAGGGAAATCCATAGAGACAGAAAGTGGCTTAACAGTTGCTAGGGGCAAAGGGCAGGGAAGAAAAAACAGGGAATGACTGTTAATGGGCCCAGGGTTTCTTTTTGGAGTGATGAAAAAGTTCTGGATTAGATAGTGGTAATGGCTGCCCAATTGGCAAAAATGCTTAAAACTACTCAGACTTTAACACTGAATTTGTGGGATGTGAATTATCTCAATAAAGCTGTTATAAAAAATTCATTGAGCTGTACACTAAAGATTCTGCATGTTACTGTGTATAAGTTATACTTCAGTAAATAGAGAAATTTACTCGAAAGCAAAAGTTTTAAAAAAATCAGTGTTAAGAGTTTAAAAACTGAAACACAAGTCCATAACACTGTATTCTGGGTATAAACTCAGAATCATATGCATACAAAGCAACACTGCAGTTCTACAAGGATTCGTGCTAATCCAGTTAGATTGCTCCTTAGGGAATCCTAATGTCTTCTGACTTGAGTTTCCCTCTAAGCTCTGGACTTGAGGTGCTGGCCCCAATTCCCACCCGGCCCCCATCTGAACCCGCTTCTCTTGGCTGAACCCAGGGCTGTGGACAAGCCTCCCAAGGTGACTGATATCCTACTTGCCTTCTGAATCGAATCTTTTCTTGGAATTTTCTTTACTAACCCCAAATACCTTGGTGCCTGTGCTTATCCAAACTTTCCATGAGTTCTACATGCCCTTGGGGGCATGTTAACCAGGACCAGCTGGTCTCCAGGGCAACCCTCTGTGCTAGGTCTGTTTCCCAAGCCCATTCCCAGCTGGAGGAGTGTGTCTCCACCCTTCTGGCTAGCTCAGAGATACTCAGGATCCAGCATCAGTGATTCCTAGTCTGCTGGTGCCCAGGCATAGATGCCCAGGAATCAGGAGGGCTGTGTTCACAGCTTCACTGAACTGATGGAATGCACATCTTGCAACACAGGGCCGTAGACACTGTCTGGGGCGTTTGAAATGGCAGACACTGGCGTTTGTCTCATCAAGTGGATGAACTGGTAATAGAGCAATCCTCTCGATGGTCCAGATATTGATTTACCTCAAGCACCCCTTAAGAGGCTCTTTACTACAGGGTAGGCCTCAGGGTAGAAGAGACTTGTACAATTACTGCATGTGTCGGTTGAGTTTCTTAGTTGCAGACAACAGAATCCTTTCTAGGGAGTTTAAAGAAAGAGCTGTTTAGTAAGGATGAGAAGCGCTCACAAAATCATCAGAAGTGCAGAAACAGTCTTTCGTTCCGCAGCAAGTAACAAATACTGGGATAAACCTTAGAAACAGCCTGCTAAAAAATCTGTCTCTGTAACAGTTGGCAAGCTGTCATCACCTTTGGGCTTCCTTTGTGGCTCAGATGGTAAAGAATCCTCCTGCAATTCAGGAGACCCGGGTTCAATCCCTGGGTCAGGAAGATCCCCTGGAGAAGAGCATGGCACCCCACTCCAGTATTCTTGCCTGGAGAATTTCATGGGCAGAGAAGCCTGGCAGGCTACAGTCCATGGGGTCACAAAGAGTCAAACACGACCAAGTGACTAACACACATACACAAACATCACCTTCACCACAAAACCACACCAGCAAAATGTGTGTTCCCCCAATCATCTCTCATTTAGCTCAGTTAATGAGATAAAAGCTTCCATTTCATTTAATAGCATTCATAATGAAGCTAGAAATAAGGTAACCAACCATCCCAGTTTGCCACAAAAGGAGGTTTTCCAAAATGCAGGACTTCCGGTACTAAAATCAGAAAAGTTCCAGGAAAACCAGGATGAGTTGGTCTCCATAAGTAGAAAATGTGGTGTTTTTGGATTCTACCTTGGGAATCTCCCCAAACATGAAGAGGAGGTCAGATGATTTGGGGCAACCACCATGACAGATCATCTCTAAACTGCATGATAAAAATAATAAGTTAAAATCAGCAGATACTGATTTAGGCATGTGCTTGCAAGTGCTTTATCATGACTGTTGTTATTATTTTTCTATCATTATCTCACGGGCTTCCCTTGTGTCTGATTGTAAAGTATCAGCCTGCAATGTGGGAGACCTGGGTTCCATCCCTGGGTTGGGAAGATCCCCTGGAGAACAGCGTGGCTACCCACTCCAGTATTCTTGCCTGGAGAACTCCATGGACAGAGCAGCCTGGCAAGTTAGAGTCCATGGGGTCTCAAAGGGTCGGACACGATTGAGTGACTGACAGACTCACACCATTATCTCGTTTAATCTTCCCTACAAATCCATGAAATCATATTATTTGTCCAATGATGTTATAGGTCCTGTCCTCATGGATCTTATATTGTTGTGGGGATACAGACAAGAAACAAGGAAAAGTATACACCTGGAGGTGTGCTAAAGGGTAATAAAAGAGACCAGGGGTGGGGGGCTACATAGAGAGAGTGAAGGGGCAGGGACAGCTACCTTAGTAACTAAGGTAGTTACTTAGGTAGTAACAGTGATCAGAGGTCAGGGAAGGCATTTCTGAGAAGGTGACGTTTAAGCTGAGACTTGACAGATGATGGAGCCAGATACACAGTGATCTGGGGAAAGAATGTTCTAGCCAGAGGGTAGCAAGTGCAAAAGGCTCATGGTGGGAGCAGAGCTTTGTACAACTGGGGAACAAAAACAGAGCTCAGTGTGGCTGCAACAGAATGAGGGAGAGGGGAGAGGGATATTAAAGGAGATTCGGATCTGGGAGACGATGGTAAAAAGTATGGATTTCATTTTAAGATCAGTGGGAAACTAGGAGAGGGTTTTAAGCAGAGGAGTGGAATGATCTGATTTTCATTTTACATCCAAGGTCACAAAGCTGGTGAATGAGAAATGAAACCTGAAATCAGATATATATTACCTTAGAGCCCTGTTCTCAAAAACCATGCCTGCTGAGTCCAACCAGGACTAAGAAAAAAGAGGTGCTTCTGTCTATTTCTGTTCACACGTGTTTATTCTGTGTGTCTACACACGTGTGTTGCTTCTACAGCTCTGGTTCTCAACTGGGGGTGATTTTTGCTCCCCAGGGACATTAGGCAATGCTTGGAGATATTTTTAGTTGTTACCACATGGGGTGGGGTTGCCACTGGGATCCAGTGGGTAGAGACCAGAGATGCTGGTAAACCTCCTGCAACAACGCACAGGACAGCCCCTCAACAAAGAATTATCCAGAATATCGATACTGCTACATAGGGACTAGCATAGTCATTTCTTTTTCTCTCATGCAGAGACAGGTCAACTCAAACAAAATCTGAGGCTCCTGCCAATTCTCTTAATATGTCCCCTTCTTTGGAGACAATTCTTCAAAGCAGGCTGCATCCCTGTTGCTGTTTCCCGTTCCGAACAGCCAGGCAGGGATAATACATCAAGCAGCTCCCAGCAGCAGGCAGGCAATGGAAAGGAGCCAATGAGTTCTCCTCCCAGTGCTCACGTCTGGGTGCTGGCGCTGGAAAGGTGTTTGGGTGCTGGCTGTTCCCCCATGCTCTGCACAGCTGTATTCACACAAGCTGTGTCTGCTCCTGTGCTCTGCTCCCCCAGTGCCATCTGAACACGTCACCCAAGCTACACACCGAAGGACCCCTTGCAATGCGTGCCTAGTTACTGTTCCCATGTGCTGAAGAGGACAAAGGCGTAGACCACCAACTACTCAATGCATGTGGCTATGGAGCCCGCCCGCTCACACTATTCTGATGAACAGGCCTTGGACACCCTTCGTATATGCGATACACCCTCACTTAGCAACACAGTGGACGGCGCATCAGCTGTGCTGAACAAACAGCTCATCTACCCGCATGAGTGGACTGAGCACTTCCCTCAAGACACTCGCTGTACCAAGCACTTTAATACATCATCTCTTTGTCTGATTTCTTTCCAAAGCAAATCTCAAAGCCAAAATTTAGGAACAAGTAATTTGGTTGGGAAGTGATCCGGCCATGACCATGCAGGAATGGGCATGTATGACAGGAGAGGGAGAGAAGCCTGTGGAGGGTGCTCATGATGACGGGGCTACTGCTCCAGGCAGCGGGGGCTGGTGCCCTCTGGGAGACCATGGGCAACTAACCTCGGGGTCGTCCCCCACCCAGAGGAGAGGGAGCTGGGCTGTTTAATCACCCACTTCTGTCCCTCATGAGAGGTGTTTGCAGGACATCAACCCCTTGACATCTCCTGCCTCCTGCAGCCTAGACACTTCCAGCCCCCAGAGAGCGCTGTCAAGCAGAGACACGGAAAGCAGGGGGCAGTAGGGCCACCATGCACGGGTCACCCCCAGGTAGGCTGACGGGGAGTAGTCAGGATGCCAAGAGCATCTGCTACGTCTCCCAGTCACTAAGGAAGGTATTCGGATGGCTCCATTTTAAGTGAAGCAATAGGGACTGCAAGAGGTGACGTGAGCTTGTCCAAGGCCACTGGTTAATGAAATGTGGAACCAGGATTCAAACCCAGGCCTGTCTGATGGCAAAGCCCACATTCTTACCCACTGTATTAGCTTCCTGGGGCCGCCAGCACTAAGTACCACCGGCTGGGTGGTTCAAACAACAGAAAGGTACTTTCTCACACTTCTGGAAGCTGGAAGTCTGAGATCAAGGTGTTGGCAGGGTTGATTCCTTCTGGAAGGCTCTGAAAGAGAGTCTTCCATGCTTCTCTCCTAGCTTCTAATGACTTGCTGGCAATCTTTGATGTTTCTTGGCTCTTACATGCCTCACCCCCATCTCTGCCTTCATCTTCACATGGCATTCTCCCCGTGTGCCTGTCTCTATGTTCAAATGTCCCCTTTTTTATAAGGACATCAGTCATATTGAATTGAGGCCCACTGCCATGACCTCATCTTAACTAATGGTACAGAATATCCCTATTTCCAAATAAGACCACATTCACAGGTTCTGGGGATTACAGGCTTAAAATATGAATTCTAATATGAATTTTGAGGGGACACAATTCATCTCATACCACCCACCACGCTGTCCCTCCATTCTCCATGGGCTTTGGTTCTGCACAGTCATTTTTATCCTTTGAGCTCGCCCACCGCATCTGGACAAGAGCACCCATTAGCTTATGTCCCCAGCTGCTCTTGGTGGCCCTACCCACCAGTAATAAGTGTGACTGGTCACAGCCAGAGGGCAGAGGAGTGCGAAGGGTGGAAGAAATCTGGGAGAAGGCCTCAGTGACAGGGCTGGGCCCAAGGTCCACCTCATTGTCACTTTAATCACCAAGATTCAATCATCAGACACAATAAAGAAAAGTATTATGGAAATAAAACACTGCCAAAAATCTTTCTCAAATTGCAAGTGCATGCAATGAGCAGTCTTGGTTTATGAAGAACAAATTATGCCAGACACACTTGATTGTGCCTTTGAGGGAACTAAGAAATTAAGGGACAGGGAGGATGGGAGAGATGTAATACATCTTGATTTTAATATAGCAATTGATACATCATTGTCTTGAGGAATTGTCCCAGCAAAATTAATTCAAATTGGCTTGGGGAGGAGAACTGTCCCTGAGGTTGAAAACCAGTGGAAAGATAAACAAACAAATAATAATTAAAGGAGAAAACCAAAGCCTACAGCCCGGAGGTGGGGAAAGGGGGGAGGATGATGGGAAAGGAGGTGTGTGTGTGTGTGTGTGTGTGTGTGTGGTATCTGACGCTCTGCTGCCCCACAGACTGTAGCCCACCAGGCATCTCAGTCCATGAAATTTCCCAGGCAAGAATACTGGAGTGAGTTGCCCTTTCCTACTCCAGGGGCTCTTCCCCATCCAGGGATCTAACTCAGGTCTCTTAAATCTCTCGCATTGGCAGGTAGGTTCTTTACCAGTGGTGCCACCTGAGAAGCCTTGGGAGAGGGGGTGTCCCTGGCTTTTTGGTAAGACTCAGAAGTGCACAGGATTACAGGAAAAAAAATCTGGGGGTTGGGGAGGTGGAGGAAGGGCGGGTAGAAGAAGGGGCAATCCAGAGAAGGGGCTCACCAGGAGCCTGCCAGGCAGTGGGGTTTGCCTTGGTTCTCTGCCTGGTGGGTCACATCACCTACCCAAAGAGGCTGGGAACCTGGAGGCTGTCCCCTAAAGAACCCACAACCTGGACAGGGAAAACTCATTAAAAAATAAACACGGCGATGCAGTTGACTTCAGCAGCAGTATCAGGTGCTAGTCTTGATCAAGTATTTGCTTTTACAAATGCAGAACACTCTAAGGGAAGTCACCCATCCTTCAGAACCATAGATGCCTGACTTGGGCTCAGAGGATTGGAGCTGGGAAGGGCCTTGGTGAAGGAGGGCCTCCCTGCACAGAGGCAGAGGCTCAGACCCACAAAGAGAGGAGTGCAGTGTGTTAGAAATGCAGATTCCTGGGCCCAGGGCTCAGAGGTTCTGGCTTTTCATGGAGCTGGGATAAGGCCCAGGCAACATCATTTTTAACAGGTGGACCAGAGGTGACTCTGGTCTGTGCATTACGCTGAGAAACCCTGGCCCACAGTCACACCTGATCCTTCTGTAACTTTTTATTTCTTCCCTTCCCTTCCCTATTCTCTCTCCTTTCTTCCTTCCCATCAAAACGTTTCGTGGTGTGCCTAGCTAAAAGAAGGCATCATCTGAGCTTCCAAGGATACGGAGTTGAAGGTGACCATCATCTTTGAGATGTGGACAGTTAGGATACCCAGTGGAAAATCTTACAGGAAGCATGCAAGACAGAGGTCATGTTCAAAGACACTATGTAAACACCACCCACAAAATCCAGACAGATGCAATCTGTGAGACAAAGACCTGGTTTCCTCAGTAAATATACTGCTAGGGGCAAAAGTAAGAGGGAGGGAAGAGCTCCAGATTAAAGGGGACTGAAGAAGTACATCCATCACTTGCAAAGTGAGACCTCGTCTGGATTCTGATCTGGGCAAACTGCCTGTGAAAAGGAGCATCTATGAGACAATCGGAAAAATGGGGACATCTGTGACTATTTGATGATTTTTAAGCAATGTTAAGGTACTTATATTGTGCTTATTTTTAGACAGGCCTTATCTTTCAGACATGGATTCTAAAATGTTCATGGATAAGACTATATGTCTGCAGCTGACTTCAGACTGATCGTGCGTGTGTGTGTGTGTGTGTGTGTGTGTGTGGTGTGTGTAAGACAGAGAGACAAGGTTGTCCTTGAGTTGATAATTGTTGAAGCTGATGATTGGTATGTATGAGTTAATTATGCTATTCTTTACCCCACTCCAGTACTTTTGCCTGGAAAATCCCATGGACGGAGGAGCCTGGTAGGCTGCAGACCATGGGGTCGCTAGAGTCAGACACAACTGAGCGACTTCACTTTCACTTTTCACTTTCATGCATTGGAGAAGGAATGGCAACCCACTCCAGTGTTCTTGCCTGAAAAATCCCAGGGACGGGGGAGCCTGGTGGGCTGCCGTCTATGGGAGTCGCACAGAGTCGGACACGACTGAAGTGACTTAGCAGCAGTAGCAGCAGCATGCTATTCTTTCTACTTTGTGTATATTTGAAATATTCATAAATTAAAGAAAGAAAAGAAAGAAGGAAGGAAGGAAGAAAAAGGGAGAAAGAAAAAGAAAGAAGGAAGGAGGCAGGGAGGAAGGAAATGCAGGTGACAAATGAGTAGTGGATGAAATCATAGACTAATGACCAGACAGGATGCTTCGGGGGAGGTGTCTGGCCCTGGTGGCTGGGCTCAGCTCAGGGAAGGATCAAGCACTGGCTGGGCCAGGATGAGAGGAAAGGGAAGGTGGGATGCCTCCTCATAGAGGAGGCCACAGAGAGAAACCGAGACCTGGTCATCCAGAGCTGTCAGAGCTATTCTCAGGAGCCTGGGATGCTGGGGGGTTGCAAGGAGAGACCAAACAATCTCAGACAGGGAGGCATGGAGAGATGGAGAGACACAAGCTTGGTTCTGCCCCCATGGGCTTCTCCGTGGGTATTGGACAGGGGTGGGGAGACAAAATGAAAGAAAACACATTACAGCCATAGCAAGGGTCCAGGTGAGAGTGAGAAGTGTCTGAACTAAAGCCCGGCAGTGGGAAGGCGCCTCTGGAGAGCTGTAGGACGTAGAAGCCAGAGGGCTTGGTGCCGGGCTGAAGGGATGTGTTTGGGGTGGCTCCCAGGTTTCCTGTTGGTGATATCATCTTTCAGCCATGATGGGGCGCCCAGGAGAGGTGAGAGGTCCACCTGGACACCTCGCACCGTGGGACAGCCACGGGGGGATGTATCACAAGTAGCTGGCTGTGCAAGACTACAGCTCTGAGGAGAGGTTTAAACCAGAGGATGGACAAGATCACCCTGAGGAAAAGGAGAAGAGAAGAGGGTAGGAGAGGACAAGGGGTGGGGAGGGAAGAGAAGGAAGCCGGGGTCAGGGTCTTAGAAAACCACTGCGAACTAAGGGAGGAACCAGTACAAAGAGCCAGCACAGAGCCCCCGACCCCCATCGGTGCTGTGCCAGATGCCCTCCCGCAGCTTCTGCCTAGTGACCCCCCACCCAGGCTTCCAGGTCTGCTGGTGTCTCCAGGGTCTGGGTCAGCGCTGACTGTAGCCGTTGCATCCTCTCCGGCCCCTCCCTCATCATTCCTGCCAGGTGCTCCCCACCCCTGTCTGTGGACCCGCTGTTGCTCAGGAAGCTGATAGATGCGTCCATCACTGAAACCCTTTTCTTTGCTGTCAGCTGAGCTGGCTCTCCCATATACGGTTTCCTTGCTCCGTCCTTCCACACTCTGTAGAGTCCTCCAGATCTGGGGTGAAGTCCTGGCTCAGCCGCCAGGCATGTATGTAAATTTGGATATTTTTCCACTCCTCTGAGTCCATTTCCTCCCCTGTAAGATGGGAGTGATAATCATACTGATCTCTTGAGTATCACACTGCACGGAGAGCGCTAAGCCGTGTGCGTTACAAATGTCATTGTCCTTGTTACCATTTTCCGTGTTCGCACAGACCTGTCTCCTGGACACCTGAGCAGCCCCTGTTATGCCCGGGAGCTCCTCCTGTGGACCACCTGTTCTCTGTTTTCCTGAGTGCCAAGCCCTCGGCCAGCCCTCCCCTCCAATGATGCTGCTGCTACTGCTAAGTCGCTTCAGTCGTGTCCAACTCTGTGCAACCCCATAGACGGCAGCCAACCAGGCTTCCCGTCCCTGGGATTCTCCAGGCAAGAACACTGGAGTGGGTTGCCATTTCCTTCTCCAATGCATGAAAGTGAAAAGTGAAAGTGAAGTCGCTCAGTCATGTCCGACTCCTCGCGATCCCATGGACTGCAGCCTACCAGGCTCCTCTGTCCATGGGATTTTCCAGGCAAGAGTACTGGAGTGGGGTGCCATTGCCTTCTACCCTCCAATGATGACATTCCCCCATCTCTTGGGCATCTCCTGGCTCCTCTCAAGTCTGGGTCTCCTGCCTAACTCTGAATGTTGACCTCTTCCTTGCCCCAAGCCAACACCTTCTCAGAACCATGGTCCAGCAGGACCTAACGAGTGTCTATTGATCTCAAGGCACTTTACTCTCTTGTCAAAAAATTGGCAACATACAGCTATGTTCGTGATACTGATTTTTCCAACTTTTAACTACTGAAGTGATGGAGAGATAAAAGAAGATTTTGCACAGGTACTATCCCCCCACCCCACATAAGCGTTAAAGATCTCGACAAGGCAGCAGTGAGTAGTGCCTTGAAGTGAAACCCTAATTCTGTGACTAGGAATTGAACCTGGGTAGCTTGGAGGAGAATCAGAAATCCCAGCCACCAGGCCAGTAGGGCTAGAGGCTAGAAGCTGCTTCTCCCTGGATCTTTGCCCACCAGTGAGAAATGGATTTCTCACAAAGACAAGAACTGTAAAGGCAAGCACAGAGTTTATTTAGAGACATGGCACATCAAGTGGGAGAGCACACAGAGAAGCTGTTTAGTTAAGATAGAAGCAAGGCAAGAGATGCACCCCCGGAGAGACAGGGTGGAGATGTTCCCCCTTAGTGAGGAAGAGTGCAATAAAAAGATGGTTAAATCGTTTATACAGGTCAGTTCTTCTGGGTCTTGTTTACATTTAGCAAATTATCTGGTTTCTTTTTCCACACCTGACCTGCCCTGGGACCCTCCCAGACATGCGTGCACGCCTCTTTACTAGAATCCAGATGGATTCTAGTAAAGAGGCCCATGGGATGGCTTTAGCATCATGCATTGCTATCACAAAAGGTTCCCCTCCTTTTGGACGCCCATGGGGCCTTTCTGTGGAGAAGGCAATGGCACCCCACTCCAGTATTCTTGCCTGGAAAATCCCATGGACGGAGGAGCCTGGTAGGCTGCAGACCATGGGGTCGCGAAGAGTCGGACACGACTGAGCAACTTCACTTTCACTTTTCCCTTTCATGCATTGGAGAAGGAAATGGCAACCCACTCCAGTGTTCTTGCCTGGAGAATCCCAGGGACGGGGGAGCCTGGTGGGCCGCCGTCTATGGGGTCGAACAGAGTCGGACATGACTGAAGCGACTTAGCAGCAGCAGCAGCAGCAGGGGCCTTTCTGAGACTGTCAAATGTCTCCCTGGTCCCAAGGATGGGACATATATGACTTCCTGATCTCTTAACAGAGTTTAGTCCAACTCTGTCCCTGCCATAAAAATGCCCAGTGTCCGGCTATTTACCCTATTCCCATGGCTGGTTTTTATATCGAGACGTAGATCTCAAAATATAGACAGGAATCCGGTCATAAATACATTGTCCGGAGCCCGTGTGTCTCCAGCTTCAGGAAATGTAAACAGGAGCTGATGATAAATGTCCAGCCTGGAACTCATCTTCTCACCCCAGGAGGTGGGAATAGGGGGCCAGTTATAAACACCTAGCCTAGCACCCATCTATCTCTTGTTTCAATAGCAGTGATTCCCACTGGGGCTTGGGGGTGGGGCTGCCTGACCAGAGCAAGCAAAACCATACTTCCCATTCTCTCGGCAAAAAGAAAGAAGATAAGAAAAGCCATTCAGATTCATGAAAAACAGCCTCCCTCCTCCCATCTATCCCTAGACATTACAGAGATGGCCACTTTCTAAAGTGTTTATTCAACAGCCATTTACAGGGCATCCACCATGAGGCAGGCACCAAGTGCTGAAATTGAATTTATTTCCTGTATTAAATCTCAGGAAAGATTGGGAAGCCTTGTCAGCAAGGCCTCCAGGTAGAATTTCTATGCCTTTACAGAATAACACGTGCGTTCTTTGGTGTGCTATTTATTGTTCCTGTTGCTTCCTTGGAGGGGAGAAATAAGATCTCCGTCTCTCAGGTCACTGAAAAACAGGGGAGCTGCCTACTTTAGTGACTGGCTTGACAGGACATGATTTGCCTCTTTTTTACCTGAAGCCATCTCAATTTGCTGCCATGGTTCATGTAAAGTGGTATTTTAGGGGAGAGGGTTGTGGCTGTTTTTAAAGATCAGCTTGAAGTGTGAGATTCACTGGATCATGCATGCTAATTCGGTTCAGTCGTGTCCAACTCTTTGTGACCCCATGGATTGTACCCCGCTAGACTCCTCTGTCCTTGGGATTCTCCAGGCAAGAATACTGGAGTGGGCTCCCATGCCCTCCTCCAGGGGATCTTCATGATCCAGGGATTGAACCCACATCTCCTGCAGCTCTTGCATTGCAGGCGGATGTTTTAACGCTGAGCCACCAGGGAAGCCCTTAACTGGATCATTTGTATGACTTTTTTGGTGGTGGTGGTGGTCCAATCTGCTACTTAGTCCCTGGTTTCCATTCTCTTCTCCTGCTTTTAGCAATAAGATCCCAGTGTTTTAACTCTGGCCTCCCATTGATTTACATTTCCCAGTTTCCCTTGCAGCTCGTTGTGTGGAGCTATGGAGACAAGTTCTTGCCAAGGGGATTTAAAGAGAAAGGATGCCACAACTTCTGGGTCTTGCTCTTAAAACATTGACATGTTCATACACCTTTCTCAGCTGGACAGAGCGCCCACGAATCAGCAGTGACCGTGTGGATGAGGGCAATATTCTACAAAAGGAGTCTGAGACTCTTGGGGACCTTACAGAGCTGTGCCACCTATCCACTATGAACCATCTACCTTTGTCTCTGGATGATCACATAAGAGAAAAATAAACCCGCTGAATTCATAGGGTGGCTTGGTTACAGCAGCCTAGCATATACCCTAACTAATACATTCTTTGCACATATGTGCTCAGTCCCTTCAGTCGTGTCTGGCTCTTTGCGACCCTATGGACTGTAACTCACCAGGTTCCTCTATCCATAGGATTCTCCAGGCAAGGATACTGGAGTGTGAGTAGCCATGCCCTCCTCCAGGGGATCCTCCCCACTCAGGAATCGAACCCATGTCTCCTGTGACTTCCACATCCCAGGTGGATTCTTTACCACTGAGTCACCAGGGAAGCCCAATACATTCTTTACCACTGTAAAATCATTAAAATCCTAAGTTCTTTGGGCACCTTTGGTACAAATAACCACAGACTCCCCTTCTCCCTCACTAAACACTCACAGCTGTTTAGGCTCCCTCTGCTCTGGGCCGCATCCGAAACAGTCCTATGACAGCAACTTGCTGGGGATTTGTTCTTTTACAGTCTGACTGCAGAAGCATCATGTCCTTGCAAAACCTTAGAATGCATTCAGTAAACGGTTTTCTTCTGAAAGCATCATTTACCCTTGAGAAATTGGGTTTTTCCACACATTTTCTCTGTATTGGAGAGCATGTTTGTGCTGTAGGTATTCCTGTTAGAGCAGCGAGGTGGCTTCTGTTTATATTAAGATATTTTCTAACGTCTCATGTCAAACCGGAGGGCTCTTGGGATCCACTCTTCCCCTTCCCAGGGACTCGACCTCCCGCTGTTCCAGTTAAGCCTGTGGGGGCGTGAGACAGTTGTAACTTGACAAGCAGCAGCTCACGAGGTGAGAGAGGTGGGGGGAATACACAAATAAAGACATTATAGTTCCTTTTAGGCAGGAAAAAAAGAGCAGGAGAAATCACAGTAATGTAATTTTAAAACATCCTTGTCAGGCAAGTCTTTAGGCAGGAGAAAGGTGTTGAGAAATCAAGCAAGCAAAGACAGCATGCCACAACTCCCAGAAGACCGGGCGTCACGTGCGTAAGCAGCCTGAGAAAGGGGAAGGATGCATTCAGATGAAAATTCAACAGAAAGTGGATCACGGTGGGTGAGGAGAAATGAAAATGCGCCTTGGATCCAGGACTCTGTTACGCTGAGGAGCTCACAAAATGCATAGACCCCTTTATTGAAACAAAGATAGTGGTTCTCGTAGCTCCTGCCACCCGCTCCAGCGCTGTCCAGCATGGGGAGGCAGGCGGCTGGCACAGCACAGGCCCCCACCTGGCCAGCAGTGCAGTTAATCGTGCAGCCAAGGTGCCTCATGCATCTGGAGTGAGTTTCAAAGAGGCCCACATTCACCGAGCAGCCTCCTCCCTTGAGCCCCTCACCCACCAGACAAGTGGAAAACTGAATGTTGCTGCCGTACCGACCAGGGTTCAAATCCCAGGCCTGCTACTTGGCAGTTGAATAATCTTGGACAAATTACTTTATGATTCTTTCTCTCTGCTTCCTCCTCTGTTCATTCCAAGAGTTGTTTATGGATTAAAGGACGTGATGGATATTAATTGATTGCCCTTCTGTGAAGTTTAACTTCCCAATTCCAGACAGGGCTTCCCTTCAGGACTGGGTCTCTGCACCCACCCCAGACCTCTGTAAAGGCTGCTCCCCCGTCTGAACACCCCTCAAGACACCCTTGTTCTGGGCCAGCCTTGCAGCCTAGTGGCCAGGCCACCAGGGACCACCCCCCCTCCCACAACCTGGGGCTAGCCTGACCTCTGCAGAGGCTAAAATGCTGCACTGGGCCCACCAGGCCCAGAGGGAGGAGCTTTCTGGGAGGGGTTAAAGCAAGTTCAGTCCATAGGCCCAATGTACAGAGACGCCAAACAGAAATATCAGAGTTTGGAGCAGAGAAAGGCTTACTGCAGAACGAGACAAGGAGATGGGGGGACTCTTGCACTCAAAACCCTGAACTTCCCAAGGGTTTCAGCAAAGCACTTTTTTGGGTTTGTGTTTGTTTCTATTTAGTTTTATTTATTCGTTAATTTTTGTTTTGTTTTGGCTGTGCTGGGTCTTCGTTGCTGCATGGACTTTTTCTAGTTGGGGCAAGCAGAGCCACTTCTTTCTTGAAGTGGCTTCTCGTTGCTAGGGCATCTCTCCTTGAACACTCTACATGGGCTCAGTAGTCGTGGTACACAGGCTTAGCTGCTCCAAGGCATGTGGGATCTTTCTGGACCAGGGATCAAACCCATGTCCCCTGCATTGGCAGGTGGACTCTTTACCAGTGAGCCGTCAGGGAACCCTTCCGCAAAGAACTTTTAAAAACCAGGTGAGCGAGGCGGGTTGCAGGGTCTGTGATCAGCTTGTACACAATTCTCTGATTGGCTGCCGGTGAGGTAACAGGGTGGTGTCACAGGGGTGAACAATATCTGTCCTTAGGCTCCAGGAGGCCTGGAGCCATGTGCTCATGGTCATCAAGTACCTAACATCATCTATTTGGTGGGGGTTTTTCATATCTGCAAAACAACTCAGGAAATGTGCATCAGATACTGGGTACTTCAGAGAGGAGCTGAAGCAGAGGATATGGAGGAAGTCCTGTCCTGGGAAGGCCCTTACCGTCCTGCTCAGTTCAAGCTAAGGAGAGCTCCTGGGCTTTTCCCTCAGACCTGTTACAAGCCGTGGTTCGAATCTTGCCTTTGCTCCTTCACAGTGAGGTGGCTCTAAAGTCCACTTTTCTCTGCACTTTATGGGAGACAAATCCATGTCCTCGTTGTCTAAGCCTGTTTGACTCAGTTTCTGTAACTTGCAGCCAAATAGGCACACCACCTACGATCCAGCACTCACAGGAGGGCAGGCCTTGAGGCTCTGAGGTTCTCACCACCTCAGCGAGGCCTCGTTTTCCTCATTATTCTGTCTGTGGAGCTTGATTTTCTTCCCCGTGGGGTTTACCCTGGCCCCTCCGTCCCCGTCTCTCCCTCTCGGTTTCTGGCAGCACCTGCTCCCCTGCCAGCCTCTGCTATGGTGCTGGCCTTTGCACTCCAGCCCCTCTCCCATCAAGGCCAAGGCCAGGGCAGACTCATCAGAGACTGGAAAAGGCTTTAAGGAGATCAAACCAGTCAATACTAAAGGAAATCAACCCTGAATATTCATCGGAAGGACTGATGCTGAAGCTTCAGCACTTTGGCCACCTGACGCAGAGCTGGTTCATTGGAAAAGACCCTGATGCTGGGAAAGATTGAAGGCAGGAGGAGAAGGGGATGACAGAGGATGAGATGGTTGGATGGCACCATCGACTTGATGGACATGAGTTTGAGCAAGCTCTGGGAGATAGTGAAGGATGGGTAAGCCAGGCGTGCTGCAGTTCATGGGGTCACAAAGAGTCAGACACAACTGGGCGACTGAACAGCAACACCAAGAGTGGGACCAGGAGATAATGAACACTTCCTGGGGCTCTAGATGAGATGAAGGACTCATTCCCATTTGGATGAGTTGTCACTCAGACACAGGAGTTGTCTCTCCCTGAGCTGGGGAAGCGGTGTGGTGGGGTGGGGGTGCTCAAGGATTTCTTGCTAATTGCTTCTGTCACCCTCTCCCAGAGGACACAAGAGGAGCCTTCTTCAGGGGTTGGAGAGTCAAGCCAACACTTGCCCCTCTGCAGAACGGCCCCCAAGCTCCCAGCAGCCTTGTCACCTTCCTCCCACTGATTCAGGTTTCAGCCTCTCTGCTGCTCCACCCTCCAGGCAGCTCAGTGGGCAATGAGCAGGCACCTGCTCTGGGCAGGCCTTGGGCCCGGCCTTGTCCCCTGGGGTCGCCTGACAGCCCTGCACCCACCTGCAGCACCCACTGATCGCCGCTCATTGGGAGAAGCAAGACAGGCTCACGGACCTGAGCCTTCCTGCTCTTAAGGAAATGAAGACCATAAGTGTCCAAACTGGAAGAGATTCTGGGGGCCATTTGCTTTGGGGTTTCTCAAAGGTTGGTGGAGAAGCCTTTCTTCAAGTGAAATCTTAATCAGTATCCAATACAGAGCATGAAACAGACAAAGTGGGGGCTGCCGTGGTTGAAGCAGGGGAGGTGCTAGGCCCTTTATCTCTGCCCTTCATCCCACTCAGGACCCCCATAAGTGTCCACAGACCCCAGTGAAGAGAGCTCTCAGCCAGGTGATGGTCATGGTTTCATTCCTCTCTGGTTCCACGTAGAATCCAAATGTCATTTGCATTCCCCACTGTGTTCCAAATGTAGTGTGAAAAGCTACTGATCTTTCCAGCTCTTTGAGGGCTGATGGAGGAGAAAATTGGAACCTGGAAGGTGAAGTGACAACCCCAGGACCCCAGTGCCAGCTCCCCTTTCAGTCTTTCTCCATAACAGGCTGCCACACTATGCTTCCCCGGGGTCGTCCCCAGCACATCCCAGCTGGTTCCTTTCTGACTCTTCAGGATCCTAGAAAACAAGTCACTTTACTAAACGAGGCCATGAGCAGGGGTGTGGAGTGAGAGGCCACTGAACCAGATCTTTATTCAGGGTGCTGACTGGGACAATGAAGGTGCTGATGTTGGCTAATTACAGGCCTGTCATTGTTCATTAGTTCTGCAGAGGGACTGGAGGGGCAGAAGGGAAAGAAGCACGAAGGGAAAGTGGGGACGCAAGAAGGAACTCAGCTAGGAGGGTCTTGGGGAGAACAGGAGAGTGGGCACGGCTGCCCTGGGCACCGCACTTCCTGCCTCTCCCACCTCCCCTCCATGACCCAAACTGCCCCCTCAGTTCCAGGAAGACGGTCAGAAAGATGTTCGCTGCCCCTGTCCTCAGTCGTGCCACAATCTGTTCTCCTATCACTGCCCTATCTCCTATCGCTGCTTCTGCACTCCCCTCTGACCACTGTATTTCACTCATTCCCATATCCACTCTTTTAACAAATGCTCATTAAATACATACTATGTGCCCAGGATTTTTCTCGACACTGAGGACACAATGGTGACAGGTCTGATTCTCAGTGGAGTGCTCAGAGAAAGTCTGAGGAGGTGACACATGAGCAGGAGCCTGAACGAAGTGGAGAAGAACTGAAGGGGCCAAGGGCCTGGGGCAGGGCTGCGACGGGCCCGATGGGTGGAGCAGAAGGGAGGTGGGGCAGAAAGGCGAAGGGAAGGATGCCAGGGACTGAGGTCAGTTATACAAGTTGTGAGGCGCAAGGGTGGGATCTGGGAGATGGGCCTGGGGGCTGGTTCAATGATCCGTGTGTGAGGGTGGTTGCTGAGGTTAGAGCAGTACAGCAGGGTGCTGAGGAGTGTTCAGAGTCTTTCATTGGAAGAGCTTATATTTTATACATTCTTTTTAAATTTTTATATTTATTTATTTGGCAGGCTCAGTAGTTGCAGCATATAGGCTTAGTTGCTCTGAGGCATGTGGGATCTTGCTTCCCCAACCAGGGACTGAACCCACATCCCCTGCATTGGAAGGCAGATTCTTGACCACTGGACCAGGGAAGTCCTTGTATTTTGCATATTCTGACTTCAGCTCTCATCATCTCCCTTCGTGATTGCTCCCCATCTAGACTCTGCCTGTCCCAGATCACAGAGTGATGAGAATTTCTTTAATGCCATCTTCACATGAGGTTTCTCACCATCACACAAACTGTTGCTTCTCCCAGGTTTTCACCAGGTAGGTGGGAGACCCAGCAATCTGACACAGGGGGGTTCCAGGAGCTAGAAGCAGAATGGGTGTGGGCAAAGGAGGGATCAGGTCAAAGTTCACAGCAATGAATGGGGAAGAGTAGTCATATAGATGAAACGGGACACTCAGCAGACAAAGGGACCAGAGCCAGGGCCGCAAGAAGTGGGTGTGTGGGTGGGTAAGGGAGGAGAGCAGACCATCCCATACCCTCCTCTCCCACCTCAGTTCCAATCGGCCACTGAAGCTGGCATGGTCCCCTCATGTGGCAAAGGCTTGGAGATTTTATGGAGTCCCCCGTGGGCAGTGCTGGACCGACCATGTCACTCTTTCAGGTCAAACACTGCAGAGCATCCTCTGGACGAGAGTGAGCGAGGCTGTCCATGTGCTCCTCTCCTCCCTGTCTTTGCATATTTAGCCAACATGACACTTCTAGAGAGTAACCAGAGGCCTTGTCAACATATGGGCTGCCATTATGGAAGAAAGACGGTATACCCTTGACAGTGATAAGCGGGAGATAACTACATGGCATTGAACTAGATAGCTGTATTAGACAGATCACATTAGTTTTTTTTTTACAAGTATATGTTGTCTTAAAGGCGTGAGCAGCATATGGATCATGGCAAGGTTGCTGAAATGCCAGACAGCACTGCTCATGGGTGAGGAGGAGTTTCTAAGCTTGACTTGGAGGTTCAGATGCTTGGGGTGTGTGTGTCGCCTCAACCGGATGTAAAGCTCCTAAGTGCCCACCATATCACCATTTCCCTGTGCACACTTCTGACATAGCTGATGCTATTTCTGTGCCTGCTAAATGGTCGGAGGGATACATGAAGAGACGAGAGGATGGCTGCCCTGTCCCTCGCCCAGCGTGGTGCCCGGGTCACAGGAGAACTAACTAAAGATCGTCACAACGACATTGTGTCTATCCTAGGTCCCACTCCCACCAAAGGTCTACTCTCTCCTTCCTCAAGTGACAGCGTACTGGCCAATGGCCAGGAGAAGGAAGCCTGGGTGTTGGGGGCTGTTACCCCTTCAAGGCAACCTACTAACATGCTTTGACAGTTGTCTTCCGGAGACGAGCTTAGCTGCGGAGGTCAGCTGTGGACAGTCTAAGCACTTCTCAAATCCTAGGCTAACAGCTCACTTGGCTTACTGAGGTCCTGCCCAGCTTTAGCCCTTGGGTGATAAGGGACCAGTGAGAAGCAGGCTGTGGGCTCCTCTGTCCTGGTAACAGGGCCGTCACCTCCCAGGCCTTCCAGGTCACGAGGCACCGTCCCCCACATCCTCTCTGACCTCACCGCACCCTGGAGGGAGACACTCGGTGAGGATTGCCCCTTAACCCTCAGAGATTCAGAGAGAGCTGACTGACAGGCCCAGCCTCAGTTTTTGCAGGAACTAAGAGCCAAGACTGAATTGAACCCCAACCTTCCAATTCCAAATTCTTGGTCCCCTCCATAACACCACTGAGCTCCCAAGAGCGTGAAGTTCAGAGCAGGAGGCAGCCTGAACACCATTTATTCTGAGCCCATCACTTGACAGCTGGGGCTCAGGAAGGAAGAAAGGAATGGGGTCCCCTGCCCCTGGGGCCCAGCCCCACGCCCACACCATGCCACCTCATCCCATTCCCCCGGGAAGTTCTGTCTTCTTGACATCGTGCCCCTCCATCACCATTTCACTCCCCAGACTGTATTTCCTCTCCGCCGCCAGACAGCTGTGGCAGCTTACAGCTGTTTACCAGCAGTCAGGTAGAGTACGACCTAAGTGGAATATAAACTATCGAATTAAATTCTCCTCTTCAAATGCCACCCAGACTCGCTCTACCTGAGAATTTCAATCGGTGCTAGTGACTTCTGCCTGCTCTGTAATGGATGCAACAGACACACTCTCAGGCTGCCAATGGAGCTGGGCTGGGGCCGGGGCAGATGCAGTTAGAGGGGAGAAGGCTGTCTGTGTGCAAGGGTACAACAATAAGTCCCCGGAAAGTGCAGCGCCCTTGGGCTCCAGGCAATGCCATTAAATGGGCTGGGAAACAGCTTCATTTCCTGGAGCTTGAGTATCAGACAGAGGCGTGCAGGGGAGTAAGGGGGTGAGCATGGGGTTTGGACCTTCAGACACTTTTTGGGGACTCAAGGAAGCAGTGAATGTGGGGGAGGAAGGATAGGGGAGAAGGGACAGACTCCCCCCGCAACGCCAAAACCTGAGTAAGGCTCCTGTGTACGTGCATGAGCTCAGCCGTGTCCGATTCTTTGCGACCCCATGGACTAGCCCCCTGGCTTCTCTGTCCATGGGACTTTCCAGGCAAGAATACTGAGAGTGGGTTGCCATTCCCTTCTCCAGGAGATCTTCCTGACTCAGGGATCAAAACTCGTGTCTCCTGTGCTGGCAGGTGGGTTCTTTCCCAGCTCAGCCACCGAGGACTATGAGGAAGTTCATATCCACACGTACTGCCAGCAAACCACCCTATAATATCAGGCCAGAGGGATGAGACAGGGGCCTTCATCACTTCAGAGCACAGAATGGCTCTGGACTGGGAGTTCCCAGGTCCTGGTCTTGGTCCCACCACTCGTTAGCCCTGCCATCTTGCGCAGGTCACTTCTCTGTGAGTGCAAGTCCCTCCTCCCTGCCTGCATTATGGTAGGGGCAAGTTTTCTGAAAACTGCTGAGTGTGCTACACTGTGAGCTACAGGTATATTTGGAGGGGAGGAGAAGGGAGGAGCCCCCTGAGAGACTTCCCTCCAGACCCCCAGGCTCTAGGATTGACCTCAAGTCCAGGGGGCGCAAGAGGAGCCAAGGCCATTTGTGTCTTGGGAGGAGGGCTTGGCCGGGGGGCCATCCTGGAAGCGCCCTCTAGGAGGCAGCAGAGGAGGTGTTATGGAGCCCTGATACCCCGGAGACTCAGGGCTCCTCCCCTCCCCAGTCCCTGGGGTACGTGCATGGAGGAAGGCTGGGGGCGGAGGATGAGTTACGACTTTGCTTTAGAGAGGGAGAGGTAAGGTGCCAGTTTCACAGGCTCCCTGGGGCCACTAGTCGCCCATGGTCACCACTACCTTGGGGTGGAGGGTGGCGGCGGCGGGCAGGGGGCGGGGGGGTTCCTCATGCCTTTCCCTTCCCCAGAGCCTGGACCTCCTTCTCCCAGCCCTGGGACAGAAGACAAGCGCCTTCCACATCCTCCTTTCCTTGCAGTGGGCTCCCTTGACTGGTCAAGACACACCTTCAAGCCCCTCTGTGTGTGCATGCTCAAGTCATGCCCGACTCTTTGCGACCCGGTGGATTGTAGCCCACCAGGCTCCTCTATCTATGGGATTCTCCAGGCAAGAATATTGGTGTGGGTTGCCATGCCCTGGATCTCTGAATCTTCCCAACCCAGAGATCAAACCCGTGTCTCCTGCCCTGCAGACAAATTCTTTACCACTGAGCCACCTGGGAAGTTTATACCCCTTTACTTGAGAGCAGAAGAACCCACTGTACTTAAGATAAGGGAAAACAAGTCAAAAATAATAATTGTTCACCTATTAAGTGCTGGCTGTTATGAGTGACATACTCTGATCTCAGTTACTCCACAGTCACCAGTTGAAGTGGGTTAGCCTCGCTTTACAGATGAGGAAACTGAGGCCCAGAGACATTAAGTAACTTTTATGAGATCACGCAGGTGGGAAAGTGATAGAACTGAGACTGGAACCTGAAATTCCCTAACTCCAGTAGCCGTGTTCTTTCCACCATGGCAACCATCTAAAGCAGTAGGATGCTCAAGGAAGCAGGCTCCAGAAAAACTGGAAATTGCAAAGATATAGAAGAACCTAGACTTGGAGCATGTTCTTACTGATTTCTGGATCTCTCCATAATAACATGCCTTTTGCAGCCAGCCTGCTCTTTGACTGAAAGTCCATTTGCTGGCTTCTTGCTAAAACTGCTCTCCTGTGGCTGTGATCTGTTTATCTTTTATATCCTAGTCCTAACTCACTCCCTTAGCTCTTGGCAACCCTATGCTGCTCTAAGTTTGTTTGCTTTTTTTTTTTTTTCCCCACCAGCAAAATTATGCCCTCATTTTTATTCAAAACATGCCATTTGAGCTCCAGTCATGTATTGGGTACTGAATGAGAGCCTGGGGGTCCATACTGGGTACCACTTACTGAGCACTTGCTTCCTGTGAGCACACAGTAAGCCATTGACCCCACCACACATCTTTGGATTAGGTATTAGAGCCTCTGTCTCACAGACAAAATAACTGAGGCCCAGAGTCACTGAGTAAGCTGCCCATTGTCACACAGCTAGCCAGACCCAAACCCCAGCTCTGTGGTTACAGACGCTGTGATGTTAACCCCACCTGCAGGGCCCGACAGGAAGATAACGTGCTTCCCTATCCTCTCCACTCTGAATGCCTGACCCTTACTTTTAATTTAATGTGGAGAAGTAGGTCTATACCATATACATGGCAGTGGCACTCTGCTGGGACAGAAGAGTAATATGTAACATGCCTTCAACACAGATTGAGCTCCATGACCTCTCCTGGGTCCTGGGATGTTCTTGCGTGTTCCCTCCTCCCTCTCCCATGTTCTTTTCAATCTCCCCCTCAAGCTTCTCTCTGTCTCCACTGGTCCCTAAATGTTGGGGCTCCACGGGGCTCCATCTTCAGCCCACTTCTCTTGTCACTCTACATCAGGTCTTGCAAATTGAGTAACCTAGGGGGCATGCAGAAATCCACACATCAGGGTATGTGTTAAACTGTCTCTGCAAGTGTGATCATCAAGGAAAATCCCTGCCTGGTGACAATCCTTGAACCCTCACCCAGCCCAACAAAGCGCCCAAACGAAGCAGCAAAGGGCAGTCCACGGATGCTCAGGGCTGCAGCTCTGTCCCTGGCTCCCATGTCTGTTTTCCTGAGATGAGTTTGTCTCCCTCAAGTATTTTTCTGCTTCCTCTGTGTTGATCACTCCTGAATCTGCTGTCTTCAGCCCAGGTCTCTTTCCTGAGCTTCAAATTTTGTGCATTTGCGATGTTAGCAGAGGTTTTCATCCACTAACTGCTCCCACTGCTCGCAGGCCCAATATGGCCAAAACTGAGAGCACCACCCCTTTTTACTCTGCATCTTCCTGCTTATATTCACTGAGTTATATTCTGTTGTCTAAAGGTACTACAGCTTGCTTATCCTTTCATTTACTGAAGATCAATTTTTGCTTTCAAGTTTTTAGCAATTATGAATAAACCTGCTCTTAACACCCAAAAAAGAGAGAGTGAGAAGTGAGGGCCCTTGACCTGCCTTACTTCTGTCTCTGGACATCAGAATGTTGTCAGGGGGCCGGAAGACCATCGCCATCTGAAGGGTGATATCACTGATACATCACGAATGCAGAGCAGGAGGAAGGCAAGAGCCTGGGTCCTCAGTGACACTGCTGTGCTGATAAGCCAGCAGCTTCTGGAGACCCCAGTTTCTGGAGACCCCGGGAGACCCCGGGAGACCCCTGGACTTTTTCTTATTTCATGAGATAATGAATGTCTGTGTAGTTAAAGTCACTATCAAGGGAGCATAGCCCAACCCATACTCTCTAATGGCCAGAGCACTGCCCATGCCTGATAAGCCCTCCATGAGGGCTGACTAATCAGTGAAATGCACACACGCACGAAGAGTGCAAGTTTATGTGGGGAAACAGGTAAACACAAGGTGCTGCACAAATATGGAGAAAGATGACTTTTTCTGAGGCTGTTTTTTCTCTGAGGGGTTTGGGCTTAGTGGGTTCAGTTAGGGTGCTACTTACTCTATTTCAAGTACAAGAATAGATGATGGTCTATGGGACTTTCCTGGTGGTCCAGTGGCTAAGACTCTGTGCTCCTAATGCAGGGGGTCTAGGTTCAATCCCTGATCAGAGCACCAGATCCTGAATGTCGAAACTAAGACTCAGAACAGCCAAATAAACAAACAAATATTTTTAAAAAAAATAAAAGATGAAGGTCCACATACATGGGATGAACAGTAAACATGGGAGAAAGACCCTAGGAATCTCCCACAACTGTCCCTTGCTTATCCTTGGCAACTTGGCAGAGCCTGTCCAAGTGCAACACATTTGGTGAGAAGTTTCAGAGAAACACATCCAAAAAGAAGAGGGATGGTACTAGCCTCACCCCAAGGGCAGGCTCCAAAACAGAGAACTGCGAAGATCTCTTTCTTCTTGGCCTTTGATTTAAGTCTGTAAAACTAGGAAGCATCGGGGTAACTCTCTTGGTTCACTGTGGAGTCCTGAAGTCCACCCAGGGGACTTCTCATTTATTCACTACCAGCAGCTGGCAAGCCTGGCAAGCTGCAGTCCATGGGGTCACAAAGAGTCAAACACTGAACAACTGAACTAAACTGAGCAGCTGGCAGTAACTCAGCAGACACAGGGTACAGTCCTGGTCTTTCTGTTGGCTCCACCAATCCAATTAGACCAATGGGGATCACTGATCCACCTCCCAGTGTTGCTCATGGGCCTCAAGGGAATCTGGATGGTATCATCTAACGCACCCCAATGTTGGAAGCCAGCTCTCAGCCAACTCTCAAGGTCACCTGAGATTTATCTCTGCCTGAGATTTGTGCCTGTGCACCTCCTGCCTTTCCTAGCACCATCCCTGGCCATCCTTTGTGGAGCCCAATATGAAACTGTACTCTAGTTCAATGTTCACGCTAATGTTCTTCGAAAAGTCTGCACTCAAGAAGTCTAGCACCAATCAGCAACATGCTAGTGTGAATTAAAGCCTTTCTCGGGGCTACTTGCTAACTAAATCTCCTTGCCCTTACGGCATCTTTGTTGTATTCATCTTGCAAGCTTTGGGTCATGTCTTAACCATTGTTTTGCCCTATTTCTTAGTATTATTTCATTTCATTGATTAGTTCCCCAACTAGACCATAAGTACCTTGAAAACAAAGCCGATATCTTCTACCCATGCATGCTCAGTCACTTCAGTCGTGTTCGACTGGGCAACCCCATGGGCTGTAACCCTCCGGGCTCCTCTGTCCACGGGATTCTCCAGGCAAGAATACTAGAGTGGGTTGCCATGCCCTCCTCCAGAGGATCTTCCTAACCCAGGGGTCAAACCAGTGTCTCCTGCATTGCAGGCAGATTCTTTACCCACCGAGCCACCTGGGAAGCCCATACTTAGGATTCGTTTATTTGTTCATTCATTTATTCAAAAACAACTACTGGAGGACTTCACTCGTGATCTAGTGGCTAAGATATCACTTTTCCAATGCAGGGGCTGTGGGTTCCATCCCTGGTTGGAGAGCTAAGATCCCACATGCCTTGCAGGCAAAAAAATAAATAAATAAAAAATAAAAAAATAAAACAAATTCAACAAAGACTTAAAAAATGGTCCACATCAAGAAAAAAATAAAAGCTACCCTCCCCATCCAAAAAAAAAAAAACTATTGGATACATCCTAGGTACTGGGCTCTGGGCTAGGTCTGAGGTTCCCAACAAGGATAAAGTATAGTCCCTACACTCAAGCACTTACACCCAGGCTTGTGGAGCAGACAAACTGTAGGAGTTAGGTCTCCTCCTCCTGGAGGTCCAGGAGTCCAGTCCTCCTTATCACTTCTGCTTTTATCCTTGCCACACCACCAGCCTGTGTTTGAACAAGTCTGAGTATGCCTGTTTCTTGTCATCTAGAGAAACCAATTACAACATCCCCTAGGGCAAGAAACATTTGAACTGGCTCTTGAAGGACCAGGGCAAGGGAAATGAGGGCGCAGGAGGATATTCCTGGCAGCGGGAACAACACGAGCAGGAGCGCGTGGCCAAGAACAGCTTGTTGTGGGCAATGCCAAACACAAGTGCATTCACTTCTATTTCGGGGGCCTTCATTGTGGAATGGAAGGCTTTGTCCACAGGAAAGTGATCCCAGACATCAAAAGCCTGATAGAGGAGGTATTTTGGGACGTGCGTAGGGGAGAAAATCCCTCCCCTGGAGCCTGCAAAGACACACTAGGTAAGCAGCTGTCTCCAAAGACCCGTGCTGAAGGCCAATCCTGCAGATTCTCAGCTGCTCCTTTGATGGCCAAGGATGCCTAGTTACAGGGGGCAACCTATCTGCGGCGGCCAAAGTCCTGGGAGGGAGAAATGTTCTCAAAGGGGCAGTAGCCACACTGAAAGGAACCCTATGAGCTTCTTGCACTCAGCTGATTCCAAGAGCCTCACACTAAGATGGGAGGCATGTAACATGAGAGTCCATCTTTCCATCCCCTGAGAAATACAATTTCCCCAGAAATTTGGTGTTTACACAACAGAGGACTTTAAACTCCCAAAGCTCAGGAGGGTAGGAGTTAGGGAATGTTAATATGATGAGCTACGTTTGATCCCCTCTAGCTTCCCAGAAAAGACTGGCTCCAGCACACAGAGCCAAGTGACACATGGCTCTAAAATAATCCCAAGCATCTACACAAGGCAATGCTATCCCCCTTCCCCTGCCATGGCTCCCTCAGGCTGCCGGCTAGCCCTTCCTCGCCCAAGCCTGGCTTTTGCAAAGCCTACATCTTAGTAAAAGGCTGGTAAGAGTCTACTTAATTCCACGGAAATTAATTGAAGACCTTCCATGTAAAGCCCTGCTATGGGAGAAGTGTGAAGAGCTCAGATCTTCTTACTTGGAATCCATCCCAACCATCCAACACCAGAGGATCAGATATACTTAACAAGGACACCCCTGCCCTGTAAGGACATTCTCCCCAAGCTCTGGCTTTCCTCCAGCCCCAGGGATTGTCTTTCCATGGCCTAAAATGGCATCCTGCTTGTCTTTCATCTATCTGAAGCCATGGACCTCATTAACTTTTCAAAAAGAAGTGTCCATTTGCTTCCCTCCAGATTTAATGATGGCTACTTAAGGACAGCACATGTCGACTCTTTGGAACCCCCTGGACTATACAGTCCATGGAATTTTCTAGGCCAGAATACTAGAGTTTGTAGCCTTTCCCTTATTTCAGGGGATCTTTCCAACCCAGGGATTGAACCCAGGTCTTCCACATTGCAGGCAGATTCTTTATCAGCTGAGCCACAAGGGAACCTCAAGAATACTGGAGTGGGTTGCCTATCCCTTCTCCAGCAGATCTTCCTGACCCAGGAATTGAACTGGAGTCCCCTGAATTGCAGGCAGATTCTTTTACCAACTGAGCTATCAGGGAAGCCTAAGGAGAGCACATGCCCATTCAAACAGAAGTTCACTGTGGACAGAGACCTGTCTTGTTCATGGCTTAACAGTGCCTAGCACATAGTTGGTCAATCAAAGTTTGTTGAATGAGTGAAAGAATTTGTTGACTTCCTTCCCCTCTAGACTGTAGCCTTGTTGTCTTTGTTTACAGCAGTACTTGACATATATTAGTCACTCAATAAACATTTGTTGAATGAATAAGCATGCAGATTACTGATTTTTTGACAAATAATTTTTCTTACAGTGTCACCAGCATGTATTCAATGAATAATTGAGCCTCTTCTACATGTCAAACCCTGGGCCAGGCTTGGAAATCCAAAGATACCCAGAACAGGATCCCTGCCTCGAGGTATTCACCATCTAGCATAGGCGATAAATATGTAAACAATTGAAATAGAAGCCTTCCAATCTGGCAAGACTGGGAGTCATCCTGTGCCAACAAATTGAAAATGTCAAAGGGGAGAAATGCATTTTAAAAAATGATACTATGCTGGATGTCTTCCATTTGACCCTCAATCCACTGTTCTCCATTCTCCATCTGCTGCCCACCCTAGAAGTCTTACCTGCATAAACTCTATCACTGGGTTCCTTTGCCTTTTTTCTCTCTACTGGGTTTGGCCAATAGGAGACACTGGCAGGCAACTGGAGGGAGAGAGGAATGAGAAACCAGGTATTATTAACAACAAATTGGCACTTGCCATCTACCTCTACAAGGATTAGATCATGTGTTGCTGTTGTTCAGTCGCTCAGTCGTGTCCGACTTTTTGTGACCCCAAGGACTACCACACACCAGGCTTCCCTGTCCTTCACCAACTCCCAGAGCTTGTTCAAACTCATGTCCATTGAGTCAGTGATGCCATCCAACCATCTCGTCCTCTGTTGTCCCCTTCTTCTCCTGCCTTCAATCTTTCCCAGCATCGGGGTCTTTTCTGATGACTCAGTTCTTTGCATCATGTGGCCAAAGTATTGAAGTTTCAGCTTCAGCATCAGTCCTTCCAATGAATATTCAACATTGATTTCCTTCATAAATGACTGGTTTAATCTCCTTGCAGTCCAAGGGACTCTCAAGAATCTTCTCCAACACCACAGTTCAAAAGCATCAATTCTTCATGCTCAGCTTTCTTTATGGTCCAACTCTCACATCCATACATGACTACTGGAAAAACCAAAGCTTTAACTATATAGACCTTTGTCGACAAAGTAATGTCTTTGGTTTTTAATATGCTGTCTAGGTTGGTCATAGCTTTTCTGACAAGGAGCAAGTGACTTTTAATTTCATGGCTGCAGTCACCATCTTCAGTAATTTTGGAGCCCAAGAAAATAAGTCTCTCACTGTTTCCCCATCTATTTGCCATGAACTGATGGGACCAGATACCATGATCTTAGTTTTTTGAATGTTGAGTTTTAAGCCAGCTTTTTCACTCTCCTCTTTCACTTTCCTCAAGAGACTCTTTAGTTCCTCTTCACTTTCTACCATAAGGGTGGTGTCATCTGCATAGCTGAAGTTACTGATATTTCTCCCAGCGATCTTGATTCCAGTTTGTGCTTCATCCAGACCAGCATTTTGCATGATGTACATATAAGTTAAATAAGCAGAGTGATAATATACAGCCTTGACGTACTCCTTTCCCAATTTGGAACCAGTTTGTTGCTCCATGTCTGGTTCTAAATGTTGCTTCTTGACCTGCATACAGGTTTCGCAGAAGGCAGATTAGGTGGTCTGGTATTCCCATCTCTTTAGGAATTTTCCAGTTTGTTGTGATCCATACAGTCAAAGGCTTAGGCGTAGTCAATAAAGCAGAAGTAGATGTTTTTCTGGAATTCTCTTGCTTTTTCTATGATGCAGCGGATGTTGGCAGTTTGATCTCTGGTTCCTCTGCCTTTTCTAAAACCAGCTTGAACATCTGGAAGTTCTCGGTTCATGTACTGTTGAAGCCTAGCTTGGAGAATTTTGAGTATTACTTTGCTAGTGTGTAAGATGAGTGCAATTGTGCGGTAGTTTGAACATTCTTTGGCATTGCCCTTCTTTGGGATTGGAATGAAAACTGACCTTTTCCAGTCCTGTGGCCACTGCTGAGTTTTCCAAATTTCCTGGCATATTGAGTGCAGCACTTTAGCAGCAGGAATTTTAGGATATGAAATATCTCAGCTGGAATTCCATCAACTCCACTAGCTTTATTCATAGTGATGCTTCCTAAGGCCCACTTGACTTTGCATTCCAGGATGTCTGGCTCTAGGTCAGTGATCACACCATCGTGGTTATCTAGTTCACAAAGATCTTTTTTGTATAGTTCTTCTGTGTATTCTTGCCACCTCTTCTTAATATCTTCTGCTTCTGTTAGGTCCATACCATTTCTGTCCTTTATTGTGCCCATCTTTGCATGAAATATTCCCTTGGTATCTCTAATTTTCTTGAAGAGATCTCTAGTCTTTCCCATTCTGTTGTTTTCCTCTATTTCTTTGCACTGACCACTGAGGAAGGCTTTCTTATCTCTCCTTGCTATTCTTTGAAACTCTGCATTCAGATGGGTATATCTTTCCTTTTCTCCTTTGCTTTTGCGTCTTTTCTTTTCTCAGCTGTTTATAAGTCTTCCTCAGACATCCTTTTTGCATTTTTTTTTCTTGGGGATGGTTTTGATCACTGCCTCCTGTACTGTGTTATGATCTTCTGTCCATAGAACTTCAGGCACTCTATCAGATCTAATCCCTTGAATCTGTCACTTCCACTGTGTAATCATAAGGGATTTGATTTAGGTCACATCTGAATGGCCTAGGGGTTTTCCCTACTTTCTTCAATTTCAGTCTGAATTTTGCATTAAGGAGTTCATGACAACCCCCTGAAAGGAGCTCAGAGTAGAGAGCAGAAATGAGGCAGTGTGTTTGGGGTGGTGGGAGAACTGGCAGAACAAGCCTTCAGATTGTTAGATATTAGGAGCTGATTTTATGAGCCCAATTCTTGTATCTCCTCAGATCTAGAAAACACTAAAATCCTTCATGGTGACAACCGCTCCTTATGACTAGCAGAAACTTCCTGCAAAAAATAATGTGGTTAATTGCATGTCCTCCCCCTTCTCCAAAATCACATATACAGCAATCTTCCCCCTGCCTCTCTGGAGCAGCTTCTCAGAGCTATCTGAGGTTCTGCCCTCCAGGCTGCAGTCCTCACTTTGCCCCAAATAAAACTTAACTGGGAACTCACGCTGTGCATTTTTTTCTGTCGACAGTATTATTCCCCAGCTCCCTTTTCCTAACGCCAAACTCAGCTGCTATCCAGAGGAACCCTGGGTTCCCCTAACCTCTGGCTCTCTCCTTTGTGGTTTCCCTAATTTCTGCTCACAGTTTTATAAACAGTCATTTTATTAAACTCTCTTCAAAGCATCTCATTTAAGCATGCCATTTTTTTCCTGCTAAAACCAACCAACACACTTCCTTTTTAATCTTAAAACATATGAATGTATTAACTCTCCTCTTATTCAGTAGGGAAGCCAAGCCCTTTTCTCAGAGTGTGGGACTGTTGGCTGAAGTTCCACCTCATCTTTTGTGCGTAAACAACATCCATCATGTGGAGACTATGATTTTGCCAGTTTCTTTCTCTTTCAGTTGGAGCAAAAATTTAAGGACCCTTGTTAAAGCAATCCAAGTGCAGAATCCTTCCAGACTTTTATCCGTCTTTTTCTAATCTATAGTTGTTTCACCCGCATCTAATTTCCCAGCAGTTTGTTTTCATGACTCACGTGTAAGGAGTCTTGTTTTCCCTTTTAAAATTTCAACATTTATTTCTTCATTTATTTTTTGATCAACTTACATTTATCTACTCCTACTCTGTCATGGGCCTTGGGCTGGAACTCAAGGCGGAAAGATGAGTCTCTGCCTTCAAGTTCACTCTTGTGGTGGGGGAACACAGATGTGACTAGATAACAGCATTTCATGAAAGTCAGCTCATTCAAACTCCATGCATCAGCTTCTTGGTATGTCTTTCTGAAGCTTTCAACAAACAGCACTCCCTCCCCTCACATGTGCATTTCATAGGTTCGTGTCACACTTGATTAATTCCTGTAACTACTTAACAAGTAGAATTAGCCTAAGTGGGCTTGGGAGCATACACAACCAACTCCTGGTAAGTGTATAGCTCAGCAGGCAGAACCAGAAGGTAGCCTCCCAGGCAGATGGGCTCAGGCGGTCTCAGGTGCTGATCAGCGTGTATCACAGAGGGGAGCAGGGTTTACCGTAGTCTGGCAGAGGTGCTTAAGAGAGGCATCACTATCATTAATGTTCCGAGTGAGAGGTATTTGCAGTGTAAACCCTAACAGTACTTTTTTTTTTCTTTTTTTGTAAAGCAAGTGCCTGACTCAAGCTTTGATTGTTGAAACATCCTCTTCAAAGAGGCATCCACTTCAAAGATGGTGATCTCAAATAAACAGCCAGCCTCACAACTACATACACAGCCTGGCCTCCTCCCTGCTCTGAGACTCTTGTGTGTTTTTGAGATCTCAGTTGATTTTGACCATTTGGGCCGCTTGTTTTTCCTCTTCCTGTGCTTTAGATTCCTGCTCTTAAGCTTTAAATTCACCAATAGTGTGCCTGTGCAACCCTAGGCCCCACCCTCAACCCCAAAAGAAGCCAAACCTCAGGCCCTACGTGTGTTCTCCACCCCTGCCCCTCCCATGACCTCACTGTGTGGCCCCAAGTGTGCGATGCAATTTCCAGGTCCTGTAAGTAACAAATCCTTATTTTTTCAAAGCTTCCTGATGGTTATCGCTGAAGGGCACCCTGCAAGCATAGTAAGACCCAGAAGGACCCGTCCAACCACAATACTGATTCCTGATGGGCTGAGACCAGCACAGAGCAGTATTTCTGTGGCAGTGCAGACAAAGTTCTAGTGTAGAGACTTGGGGAGGAAGGTTCTCCAAGAAGATGTGGTATGAGTTGGTCTCAAGTTTGGCAGAGAAGAGAAGGACAGTGCGGAAGAGGGTCCAGGCTTATATAGAAAGGCACCGAATGTGAAAAGGCATGTGGAGGATGTGCATGCCTATGATCCTCCTGCAGGTAACATGTGCCCCAGGACACCTGGACAAAATGTTCATGGTGGCCCCGTTTGGACAGGAAATAAAAACCCACCAATAAAAGCAACAGCAGGAGAATATCTTTAAAAATACGTTGTAATTATACATTGAAATACAAGAGTGAAAATAAATGAACGAATCTGAGGATTATAAAGCTGATCAAGAGAATAGCAGAAGGATTTGCACAAAATCTTTACTTATAAGACATTCATAAAAGTGTGCAAAACACAATTCCCTGGCTGCCCAGTGGTTAGGACTCCATGCTTCCACTGCAAGGGACCTGGGTTCCATCCCTGCTTGGGGAACTAAAATCCTATAAGCCATGCAGCCCAAAGGAAAAAAAAAAAAGCAAAACAGTGTATTTTATATATTGTTGTGGATGCAAGAAAAATGGTAAATAGTGAGGCCAGTGTGGCTGGAATAGAGAGAATAACAGTGAGAGAGGAGGAGGTGGCTTCAGGGGCTCATGGGGCAGGTATGATGGGGCCCACAGTCCTCTAAAGACCCCGGGGTTTTCCTCTGAGTGGAGTGGGGAATCATTGCAGGGTTTTGAGCAGAGGTGTGGAAGGTGTAACACGTGCATGAGTTCATTCATTCATTTATTCAACAAAGATGATCTACCTGCCACCCCACTCCAGTTCTATGGAAGGGCCATGGTGCCATCCCTGAGGCTGTGGAGTCCCAGAACTGCAGTGTGATGGGCACAATATGGAGGTGGGCATCCAGTGCCCTGGGGCACAGAGGAGGGGTAACAGTTCTGTCTGAGGGGCCCCAGGAAAGTTTAACTGATCTGAGATTTGAAGGAGGCATAGGACTGTGCTTGATGAACATTTTAGGCAAAGAATACCCTGCACAGTAAGGGACTTGAGAAAAGGCATGGTACACAATATGCTTAGATAATCCAACACAGAACCATCTGATCCGATGCAAGATGAGCAAACAAGACCTGTGTGTGTGTGTGTGTGTGTGTGTGTGTGTGTGTAAGTGAGATCACCATGAGGCTCTCCATACTCCTGGGCATTAGGATACACAGAGAAAATTTTCATGGACTGGGCCCTGAGGACTGCGAACATCTGGTGTGAGGTTCCCAACTACCAGGCAGTTCTATCCTTCTGATCAAATCCAGCTGGAAAATGCCAAACAGAACTACTGGGTTCAGAGGTAGACCCAGCTGTGCTTGGTTACTGGTTCACTCCAAAACACCTTGAATTAAGGGGAAGAAGAGGACAGACATCCTCTGCTCTTAAAGCACGGTTGTGGTGCTATAGGGCCTGGATCTGAAGAAACAGCTTCTTGCTTTGAAGGAATGATGGCCCCGACCCCCTCCCAAGCAGAACTCTGACATCAGAACATTCTTTTCCTGCATTCTTTTACCTTCCCCTGCTTGGGCTCCCCATCTGCTGCTGCTGCTGCTGCTAAGTCACTTCAGTCATGTCCAACCCTGTGCGACCCCATGAATCGCAGCATGCCAGGCCTCCCTGTCCATCACAAACTCCCGGAGTTCACTCAGACTCACATCCATTGAGTCAGTGATGCCATCCAGCCATCTCATCCTCTGTCGTCCCCTTCTCCTCCTGCCCCCAATCCCTCCCAGCATCAGAGTCTTTTCCAATGAGTCAACTCTTCGCATGAGGTGGCCAAAGTACTGGAGTTTCAGCTTTAGCATCATTCCTTCCAAAGAAATCCCAGGGCTGATCTCCTTCAGAATGGACTGGTTGGATCTCCTTGCAGTCCAAGGGACTCTCAAGAGTCTTCTCCAACACCACAGTTCAAAAGCATCAATTCTTCAGCACTCAGCTTTCTTCACAGTCCAACTCTCACATCCATACGTGACCACTGGAAAAACCACAGCCTTGACTAGGCGGACCTTTGTTGGCAAAGTAATGTCTCTGCTTTTCAATATGCTATCTAGGTTGGTCATAACTTTCCTTCCAAGGACTAAGCGTCTTTTAATTTCATGGCTGCAGTCACCATCTGCAGTGATTTTGGAGCCCCAAAAAATAAAGTCTGACACTGTTTCCCCATCTATTTCCCATGAAGTAATGGGACCAGATGCCATGATCTTTGTTTTCTGAATGTTGAGCTTTAAGCCAACTTTTTCACTCTCTACTTTCACTTTCATCAAGAGGCTTTTTTGTTCCTCTTCACTTTCTGCCATAAGAGTGGTGTCATCTGCATATCTGAGGTTATTGATATTTCTCCCAGCAAGCTTGATTCCAGCTTGTGCTTCTTCCAGCCCAGCATTTCTCATGATGTACTCTGCATAGAAGTTAAATAAGCAGGGTGACAATATACAGCCTTGATGTACTCCTTTTCCTATTTGGAACCAGTCTGTTGTTCCATGTCCAATTCTAACTGTTGCTCCTTGACCTGCATACAGATTTCTCAGGAGGCAGATCAGGTGGTCTGGTATTCCTATCTCTTTCAGAATTTTCTACAGTTTATTGTGATCCACACAGTCAAAGGCTTTGGCATAGTCAATAGAGCAGAAATAGATGTTTTTCTTGTACTCTCTTGCTTTTTCGATGATCCAGAGGATGTTGGCAATTTGATCTCTGGTTCCTCTGCCTTTTCTAAAACCAGCTTGAACATCTGGAAGTTCACGGTTCACATATTGCTGAAGCCTGGCTTGGAGAATTTTGAGCATTAATTTACTAGCGTGTGAGATGAGTGCAATTGTGTGGTAGTTTGAGCATTCGTTGGCATTGCCTCTCTTTGGGATTGGAATGAAAACTGACCTTTTCCAGTCCTGTGGCCACTGCTGAGTTTTCCAAATTTGCTGGCATATTGAGTGCAGCACTTTCACAGCATCATCTTTCAGGATTTGAAATAGCTCAACTGGAATTCCATCACCTCCACTAGCTTTGTTCATAGTGATGCTTTCTAAGGCCCACTTGACTTCATATTCCAGGATGTCTGGCTCTAGGTGAGTGATCACACCATCATGATTATCTGGGTCATGAAGATCTTTTTTGTACAGTTCTTCTGTGTATTCCTGCCACCTCTTCTTAATATCTTCTGCTTCTATTAGGTCCATACCATTTCTGTCCTTTATCGAGCCCATCTTTGCATGAAGTGTTCCCTTGGTATCTCTAATTTTCTTGAAGAGATCTCTAGTCTTTCCCATTCTGTTGTTTTCCTCTATTTCTTTGCACTAGTCACTGAGGAAGGCTTTCTTATCTCTCGTTGCTATTCTTTGGAACTCTCATTCAGAAGCTTAAATCTTTCCTTTTCTCCTTTGCTTTTCACTTCTCTTCTTTTCACAGCTATTTGTAAGGCCTCCCCAGACAGCCATTTTGCTTTTTTGCTTTTCTTTTCCATGGGGATGATCTTGATCCCTGTCTCCTGTACAATGTCATGAACCTCCGTCCATAGTTCATCAGGCACTCTATCTATCAGATCTAGGCCCTTAAATCTATTTCTCAATTCCACTGTGTAATCATAAGGGATTTGATTTAGGTCATACCTGAATGATCTAGTGGTTTTCCCTACTTTCTTCAATTTAAGTCTGAATTTGGCAATAAGGAGCTCATGATCTGAGCCACAGTCAGCTCCTGGTCCTGTTTCTGTTGACTGTATAGAGCTTCTCCATCTTTGGCTGCAAAGAATATAATCAATCTGATTTCAGTGTTGACCATCTGGTGATGTCCATGTGTAGAGTCTTCTCTTGTGTTGTTGGAAGAAGGTGTTTGCTATGACCAGTGCATTTTCTTGGCAAAACTCTATTAGTCTTTGCCCTGCTTCATTCCGTATTCCAAGACCAAATTTGCCTGTTACTCCAGGTGTTTCTTGACTTCCTACTTTTGCATTCCAGGCCCCTATAATGAAAAGGACATCTTTTTTGAGTGTTAGTTCTAAAAGGTCTTGTAGGTCTTCCTAGAACCATTCAACTTCAGCTTCTTCAGCGATACTGGTTGGGGCATAGACTTGGATTACTGTGATACTGAATGGTTTGCCTTGGAAACAAACAGAGATCGTTCTGTCATTTTTGAGATTGCATCCAAGTACTGCATTTCGGACTCTTTTGTTGACCATGATGGCTACTCCATTTCTTCTAAGGGATTCCTGCACGCAGTAGTACCTCATCTTAATTTAATGAATTTAGCAAAGATCCTATCTCCAAATGAAGCCACATTCACAGATACTGGAGGTCAGGACTTCAATATATCTTTTGAGGGGACACAATTCAACTCTCAAGCATTGGTAACTAAAAAACTTTAAAAGATGGAGATTGTAAAGATTTCCTTTCAGAGGAATTCTGGGGCTGTCTCCAAGCTCAGAGGGAGACAAGTATCTACAAGGCCCTCCACTGTCAAGACAAGGGAGTTATGCTAAGTGTCTGCCATGACTGGTTTAGTCTTGGGTCATAAGTAACAGGAAGTGATGGGATAAAATGCGAATTTCATCAAAGGGTAAATCCTGTTCCTTTAGGGACTATTCTTCCGCTGTTCCCAGTTCCAAAAAATCTTCATCTACCCTCCAACTCAGCCCGCCTTTCCCAGGGCACCTTACTCTATGCATTTTTCTCTCCACCATCTCTTGTCCCCTGTGATGTCCCTTCAGGCTTAACTCCCTGTCTAATAAACTAATTGTTGCCAATGGCACAACTGGTTTCATGCCTTGCCTCTGATACTGGCAATTTGCCTCTTAATAGATGTTTCCTGGAGATATAATTCTTTGACACAGAGGTGAGGTGGAGCCCCCTGGGACTGTACCATGCTCCTTCCTTCAATCACTGAGCATCTGTGAGAAGTGGGACCTGGTCCTCAGAGGAAGCCAGTCCTTGGGGGATTGGCTTCCAAACTCAGTGTTGACCAGCTGACCTGGAAAATTTGCATAACCTACTCTTTCTTTTTACATTTTTAAAAATATTTATTTATGTATTTATTTGATTTTGCCAGGTCTTCACTGTGGAACATGGGCTCTTCGCTCTTCACTGAGGCATGTGGGATCTTTAGTTATGGCATGTGAGATCTAGTTCCCTGACCCGGGATCAAACCCAGGGCCTCCTGCTTTGACTATGGACCACTTAGCCACTGGACCACCAGCGAAGTCCCTCATAACCTACTCTAGAAAAAGAAAGGAATGAAGTAGATCAGGAATTACCAGGCCTGAGCTCCAGCCCCCAACTCTGCTCAGTTACTTTGGGATCTTGGCTCTCTCATGGGCTCTCATGTCTGAAAAACTCACTATAATAACTATTACATGGCCAACCACAGGCCCCTCCTCTGCTCTTGAACTCAGTCTCTCCCTCCTTTGAATGGGGAAATACACGGAATATCACAAAGGTCTCTTTTGACTGTGACATTTATTAGTGGTTTTTACAAGTTGGTTTGACTCAAATTATATTTTTCAAAATCTAGTCTGTGCTTGAACACTTGAAATATTTTATTACTAGGTCTACAGTACATAACACAGTAATTGTGTAATTAAGAGATAATGTTGATGCTATGGAACAATGTTGACAAGATAATAGCATTCTGAAACCACATGAATGCCAAAGCAAGGGAACACATTTATAGGTGGAAAAACAGAAAAACAAGTGACAAATGGCCCAAAGACTCTTTTTAGTCCAAATTGGTTCATTTGCTTCACAGCTCAGTTTCCACTGAGATACTCAAGTGCGGCCCATATGATGCTCCTGGGTTCCTGTTGTGTGACCTCCTGCCCCACCGCCAGGCATATGGGTCAACACTGAAGAAAGCAGGATCATCTAAAGAAGCCAGTCCTCCTACTCCACATGCAGACTCTCAGAAACTTAGTCACATGATTACCAGGCTTGGTGAGACTGGAGATCCTCAGGTTCAAACACTAGGAAGTGCCCACCATTGACAGATGAAGAGGCTGAGATGCCAACTGAGAAAGGATTTTCTCTTGGCAAACTCTGAGCTGGTTCTTGGAAGGAGGATGGAGTCCTGGAGGCTTTTCCCAGTTTGCCACTTTTCCTCATTCTAACCAGAATGCCTGCCTTAGATCAGGCATCTCAAGAGAGCAGGAAGGAGCTGGAGATGGAGGAGGGACAGGACACGTGACCTTGAGACCCAGGTCATGGTGGCTTCCAGGAGCAGACAAAGAGTCAGGCATCAGACTGCCTAGAAAGATGAAAGTTGGAAAGGATGGAAGCATGAAGGTCATGAGTGGGGAAGAAGGCTTGTCCTCCATACCTTACAGCATTGGGAAAGAGCTGCATACCCTTGACATTGAGGAAAAGAAAAAATAGAGCAACCAGAGAGGCGATGGTCATGGGGGGAAAATGCTCAGGCTATTCTCCACAGGAAGAGTGACATGAGTGTAACAAAGAGCACTGGCTTTGGAGCCAGAATAACTGAGTTCAGGCCAGTAATTTGCAAGGTGAATCACCAGTTTCCCCTCCCTAGGCTATAATTTCCTTGCTCCTGAAATGCAGCTGATGAACCTGATTGGTAATGCCAAAATACCCTGAACAGAGGCAAATGTCTATTTCCAACTAGCTTTCTGGGTGATGGGGATAACCAGAGGGGCTAGGAGCTCCATGTGGCTTCTCCCCACACTCACATCCACAGAGCCTATGAAGCTATTAGGAAGATTCACATGATTTTGATAAATTTCTGAATGCAGGGGCTATAATGGAATCCTAAATACAGTTATGGGGTTGAGGCACCCCTGACCCATGGGAGTAACGTCAGAGGTACAGTCCCTTCACCTCCCTGTTGGACACAGAACTCAAGGGCAGGTGGACCAGAAGTCCAAAGAGGTGGCGCCCTGTTCTCCCCCATCCGTGCCTTTGTACACGCTGGTCCCTCCACTTGGAACCCTCTTCCCCTCCAACTGAGCACCTTCTGACTCAACCAGTGGTTTACCAATTAGGGAAGCATTGTTGATTCCTCTCAGCAGAGTTAATTGCTTTCCTTGTCACACTGAATTATTTAAATTCTGACCTGTCAAGATTATTTGTTTTCAGATTCATCTCTCTGGTTAGACTTCTTGAGGGCAGAAGCTGTCTTTTCACCTTTCTAAATCAGGTAATGAGCATAGTGTCTACACAGTGCAGGAGCTCAGTAAACTACTGTTGAATGAAAGGAAGGGAAGATTGGAAGTGGCGGGGCAGGAGGGAGGGAAGGAGAGAAAGGGAGAAGAGCAATAAAAGAAGGACAAGAGACACTACTATTTTCCTGTGTTGGTTCACAGGGATGTGGTTTTGATTAGTTGCAATCACTATGTGATCCAATTTTTTATGCTGTTTTTCCATTTCATATTAATCTGTAAGCATTTTCCATTTTGCTACACAATCCTCATAATTATCCCTTTAATGGCTGCTTAATATCCCATCAGGTTGATGTGCCATAATTTTCTTAACCATGTCCCTCTTTAGAACATAGCCTTTTAAAACATTAAACAGAAAGCCTGACAAGGTTTTAAAATAGATGGAGAAGGTGGTTTCTTGGCAACGTGTGTGGCATTTCTGAGGTGCACGTGCTTAGGGAAGGAGGCAAACTGGCCTGACCAGGGTCTGGAGAAGCAGGGGTGGGTGCTGGGGCCTGGCTCTAAGTGGGTGAGAGCCAGGAAGGAGAAGGTGAGGTCGGGGGGAGCAGTCTGCTCCCAGCCCCAACTCTTCCCTCGGCTGCCAGTCTGCACCTTAGTCATTGATGATGCTTGGGTAACTATAGTAATAATAATAACAATAATAATAATGGCTTACATAGATTGAGCTCTGCAGCAAAAACTATAGTATTTATCTCACTTAAATCTCACAACCAGCCAACAGAGTAAGTCCCATTATTTGATTCTCCATTTTACAGCTAAACACACTGAGACCCAGAGGTCACACAGCCAGTGGGTGGTGGTCCTGACCCCAGGCATTCTGGTTTCAGAGTCTCTCCCAGTCCTATCTTCCTCTCCTTCCCTCACCTGTGGCTTCTGTCACTTAATGATTCCCCAAGCCCTCTCTACACAACCTATTTAGGCCTGTCCTTACCAGTTGGCATCTGGAGCCCTGTGGGACTTCACAACTTTAGGCAACAACCTAAAGGATGTTAGGACAAGGATGAAGGAGACCACTTTGCCCACCAATAGGGAATTGGACTTCCTTGGTGGCTCAGACAGTAAAGCGTCTACCTACAATGCAGAAGACCTGGATTCAACCTCTGGGTCGGGAAGATCTCCTGGAGAAGGAAATGGCAACCCACTCCAGCATTCTTGCCTGGAAAATCCCATGGGCGGAGGAGCCTGGTAGGCTACCATTCATGAGGTCACAAAGAGTTGGACACGACTGAGCGACTTCACTTTTCACTTTGAGAATATGTGTTGGTGACAGGCACTGACTCTGTCACCCAGCAGATAACAAATACAGCAGAAACATCTAGATCTGGGCTTTCATCCTGGGCTCTGGTATTCGCCAGCTCTGTAGCACTGGGCCACTTATATCTCTCAAAGACCCAATTGCCTAGTGTGTACACTGGAGATAATAACATCTACCTCCCAGGGCTGATGTATGGTCACAAGAGGGTGATAAGTGACACATGTGCAATGTTCAGTATAGGGTGGCTATTTCTGTTATCTCAACAGACCAGATGGGAGCCAGGGAAGACAAATGCAGACACCAAGGGAAAAGAGAAAAGTATCAGTTTCCATTGGCTCCAAAGGCGTGGCTAGTAGGATGATGGTGGGGATGGTGCTGTTGATAATGACGATGGTGATGATGATAACAATGATGATGGCATTGATGGAGCTTTTACCGTGTGCCAGGCACTGTGCAATGCATGTTACGTGTGTTAACTCATTTCATCTTCCAGCATTTGTATAAGGTAGGAACTGTTATCATCCCCATTTTATAAAGGAGGAAACTTCAGGCACAGCATGGATTTCACGGCTGCCTGTGATGTCCCTACAGTCTTGGCCAGGTGGACACCAGGAGAGCAGCTAGCATGAACCCACTCTGCTGCATGCTGGGCAGAGGCCCTTGGAGGATCACTTTCAGTCTAGGAGCCCTGAGCATTGAGAGAGCAAAGCAAGGCTTCTGACTGAGCAGGTATAGAAAAGAACCACCATGATGAGTTCCTCTTTGAAGGGACTCCCAACAGTGTCAGTGAAGACTCGGAGAGGCGCAGGGTTGTCCCGTCAGAGAAGAGGGATTTGGAGAGGGGCTGAATGCCCTCCTCAAGCATCGAGCTTCCATCTTTGCTGCCACTGCTGTACTTGAGTCTTATGACTCTCTCAAAACCCCTCTCTTTGCCCATCCCAAATCAGGCAATCAGTAAAAGGGTGTTGTGTTGAGTGAATGAATGTGAAGGACAAGGGTTTATGAGGCCCCAAGAGGTAGTGATGTACCCAGTATAGAAGCTGTAGGGAAAGGCATCAACCAGGAGGATATGTCTATTTGAGTCTCAAAAGATATGTTGCTTTTGCTGATCAGCAGTGAATCTGCTGCCACTGGAATCATTCCAGGAGAGCTTGGAACCATCACCCCACCCAGAGGCTGCCACAAACGGAAGGTTGACATTCAGGCTCCTCCAGTCCTGGGGTTCTGGGCTCATGTCTCCACAATTTCCTCTTAAAACTTTCTTCTTCATTTCCCATTCTGGAGCTGGAAAGAAACTGAGAAGCTGATAAGCTACTTCCTTTGGAGGAGATAATAATAGAAAACTAGCTCCGTGTATTTAATAGTGAACTCTTGAAGATGGATAATGCCTGAGCTTAATGCAGAGTAAAAGTTGCATCATAAAATGCATCATAAGATGCATCATAATGCATCCTAAAAGTTGGCATGATCCCCAGAGTGCACCTCATGTTGGGGTGGAGATAACGTGGAGCCACAGATGGCCTTGGATATCTTGTTAAGACCTGAAGACTTCCATATAGGGACCACATTTCTTGTGGACATCCAATCACAGTTCAGTTCAGGAGGATAACTGGCCAGGGGGAGATCACTGACCCCTTACAGACCCACTTGGGGGCCTCAGCCTTCCCTCTGTTTGGAAATTCACAGTCACAAACCACTCCGAAAATAGAACAGTCCTGCCCCCATGCCAGCCCCCTGCCCCATGCTGGGGGAGCTCACAGCCATGATCTCAGAACAGGTGAGGCTGAGTCATTCCGTGTTGGCTTCTGGTTTGGCTGCAGCCTCCGACCTCACCATGGAAGTAAGGGACAAATCCAAGGGGTGTGTCATCCTGTTTTAGAAGTGTGTCCTGCCAGACAGCTGTCCTGCTTCCATGCTGTTGTGGCCCCAAGGTTCATTTTCTCTGCTTACAACTGACCACAAACGTAGAGGCTTAAAACAGTACCTGCTGATTATCTCCCAGTCAGAAGTCTGAGGACTCAACTTCCCTGGTGGCCCAGTGGTTATGAATCTGCCTGACCAACAATGGAGATGTAGACATAGAGAACAGACTTATGGACGTGGACTGGGGAGGAAGGAGAGGGTGAGATGAATGGAGAGAGTGGCATGGAAGTATATACACTACCATATGTAAAATAGATAACCAATAGGAACCTGCTGTATCACTCAGGGAACCCAAACTGGGGCTCTGTAACAACCTAGAGGGCTGGGAAAGGGTAGGAGGTGGGAGGGAGATTCAGGAGGGAGGGACCATATGTATATCTAGGGCTCATTCATGTTGATATATGGCAGAGATCAAACCAGTATTGTCAAGCAATTATCCTTCAATTAAAAATAAATAAATTTTAGAAAGATCATTGCAAATCATCTTTAAAAAAAAAAAAAAAAAAGAATCCACCTGACAATGCAGGGAACACAGGTTCTGTTCCTGGTCTTGGAAGAATCCACGTGCCAAGGGGCAGCTAAGCCCATGCACCGCAGCTACTGAAACCCACATGCCTAAGATCCCATGCTCTACAAGAAGAGAAGCCACAGCAATGAGAAGCCTGAACATCACAAGAAACAGTAGCCCCCCACTTGCCACAACTAGAGAAAGCCCATGTGCAGCAACAAAGACCTAGCACAGCCAAAAATAAATAAGTAAATAATCTTAAGTAATTATTTTTAAAGTCTGAGAGCTTGGCTAGGTTCTCTGCTTAGGTCTCACAGAGCCAAAATCAAGGAGCTGGCGAGGCCGGGTTCTGAAGCTCAGCAGAAGCTGTGTCACCTAGATCACCAGACACTAAGCTTCCACCGGAAGGCAGCCTCCAGAATCCACCCAGCCTCCTGCAAATCCCTCACCTGGATACCCAACACCGTTTCCCAGCGGTGTTGGAAATATTTCCTGCCAATATTTCCATCGCTGACTGGGGGGCCTGACCACACAGACCCTGAAGCCGTTTGGCCTGCATCTGGTTATCTCCCACCCTGGCTGCTTCCGACCCACAGGAGGGTGCCCCTTGGGGCTTGTGCTCACGTAGCCAGAGCATGTGACCAACTCACGCGTCCTCCTTGGTGTCCTGCGCTCACCCAGTGCTGTGATACACCCTCAGTCTTCACCTGCAGCAACTCTGGAAAGCTTCCACTAGAATTTCCTCTGCAGTGGAGGAAGGCTCCCCTTGTCCCTCCTTCCCCATCCCAGCCTCCATGCTTCAGCATCCACAGAGAGCCTCCAAAACACATCCTATGTAGTCTTTGCTACACTGTGAGCAGCCTGAGGGCAGAGACAGGGCCCTTTTCATCTCTGCGTCTTGGGCACTGGGGACAGTGCACAGTGTGGGGCAGGAATTCCGAGACTCTCATCAGGTATGTGAACCATTCACCTGTAGAATACAGGAGGGAATACGGAGTTTCCTAGAAGCTGCCTCTGGACCAGGCTGCCAGAATCTGGAGGACGACTTAAATTTACTGGCACACAGGGTTACTCCTTCCATTCCTCCATCTCTACAAAAGAGCAATGGCAGCTGACAAGGATAAGGGAGCAGTCATCATTCTAATATTTCATGTCCCCGTTCAAAGTGGTAGTGAATCCAGGGCTTGCTCTCCTCTTTCCTATTGAGACTCTATTTGGAGCTCATATCATGGAAACCAATGAGACTTATGGTAGAAGAGTTGGAAATTATCAAACGTTGAAGTGGCAAGAGTCTAGCTAACCCTGCCCTGGAGTTCTCTTGGATTGGCTCAGAACTTGGGAGGGGAAGGCAGTGATGGAGCCGTGACCTGGGACTCAGATGGGCAAGGAGAGAAATGACATACACTACCTCATATATCATCCTTGCAGTATCGGGGGGAAGAAAATCTTTATCCCTCCCTAATTCATCCAATTTATCTGGAAGCTGCCGGCAGACAAGCCCCCCCCCACCCTTCACTGAGTTCACCGCAGCTGGCACCCCCCAGAAAGAGGTGGCGTCAGCTGCTGGTGGTCTCGTTTCAGCCGCTCACAGCTGCTTCGGCAGCAGGGTGAGAAAAAAGGGTTCTCTAGCTTGGTCTCTCTGGGTTCATCACAAAACATCTCTTGAAATGCTCCAGGAATCAGGCTGGAATTTATCATACTTTCGGGGCAAATAAGTCAACCCAACGAAAAGATTTGCCGCAACCACTGAGCATTATAATCACACTAGAAATGGCCTTTCAGAAACAATGGTATAAAACCTGAAGTTTTATAGAGAAAAAATTTCAGGTGAATATGTTTACCCAGATATGCATGCAAGCTGGAAGGTTGGATGCTTTAAACCCATCACCTCCTCGTAGATTTTCTCGAGACTTTTATTTGTTGCCTATGTGATTGTCTACTTCACCCCTCACTCCCCTCTGACTACAAGCTCCATGAGGTGAGGGTGGTTTCTGCCTTTTCAATCAACCCCACCAGCAAGCTTAGTCTCTTACTCAGGAGGCATTTATTAAATAATTGTTGGATAAATAAATAAGTGGATAAAGTTTCTCTTTAAAGCAGAAAGGAAAACCTGAGGACATCCGAGCAGTGATTGATAGTGTTTGGAAAATTACCAATTGCACTTAGATATGTATTGGTATTCTGCTAACTCTCACTCACAGCTGTAGCACACATGTTAGGGAATAGGTACTGTTTTTTAACTGAAGAGTTGATATCTACAGAAACAAGTACTAGCTTACAATCAAGTGCTATTAGATCTGAGATGTTGCTAAACCTTCTGGGAACCCTGGTCATTGGACCAGGTGAGCGCGACCCAGTCCCACAGGCACAGTGCCCAAGGAAAGCAGCAACAGAATCCAAGCCAGCGCTGTCCAGGCCTCCAGGCATGGGAAGACCCCTCAGGCTTTTACCAACACAGTCTACACTCCAGAAGACAAGCAGGGGGCAACAGAGGATGAGATGGTTAGATAGCATCACCAACTCAATGGACGTGAAATGGAGCTAACTCCTGGAGACGGTGGAGGACAGAGGAGCCTGGCTTGCTGCAGTCCATGGGGTCACAAAGAGTTGGACAAAACTTAGCAACTGAATAACAACTAGCCCATCCAGGTTTTACCAACATGGTCTACCCTCCATGCACAGGAAGACCCATCCAAGTTTTGAAAGCCCCAGCGGAGCTGGTGTTTGCTGAAACAGGAATACAGTCCTACCAGAGGAGCCTGGCAGTGAGTCTTTTCTTTCCTGACTCGTCTGCAAACTGACCTTCAACCTCCTCAGCCTGGCTGGGGAACATTACTTTGCAGCCATAAAAAGGAAGTCTTTTCCATCCAATTCAAAAGACATCAAGGTCATGATCCCCTTTCCTTTCTCTAACTACTCTCCAAAGAGTTTTGAGGGAACCAGATTTTTCAGTGGAAGTGAGTGACAACAGATGCCCAGCCCCTTAAGAGACTGTAATGATGTACATTCATCTCACTTCCTGACCATCTTGACAGAGCCAACCAAGTTACTTAATATTCTAGTATCCTGAATCCCTTGCTTAGAGAATCTCATTTGTTTATATAAAGGGAAACTGAAGCCATACAGTAGGCTCCATGAGAAATTGCTGCTGCTGCTGCTGCTGCTAAATCACTTCAGTCATGTCCGACTCTGTGCGACCCCATAGATGGCAGCCCACCAGGCTCCCCCATCCCTGGGATTCTCCAGGCAAGAACACTGGAGTGGGTTGCCATTTCCTTCTCCAATGCATGAAAGTGAAAAGTGAAAATGAAGTTGCTCAGTCGTATCCAACTCTTAGTGACCCCATGGACTGCAGCCTACCAGGCTCCTCCATCCATGGGATTTTCCAGGCAAGAGTACTGGAGTGGGGTGCCATTGCCTTCTCCGATGAGAAATTGCTAGAGTTCCTGAATTAGATTTGTTGTAGGACACCCACAACAAAGACTCCCTCCTCCAACAAATGAAACACCAACACAGCCCCATGAAAATAAGCTTCCCTGATTCTTCCCACCCAGCACAGAGTGTCAAAAGCATGGCCCTTCACCCTTCCATATTCTTTACCCCGTGTCCCTGATAAATTAAGTCCTCTCAGCCTAGTTGAAATTTCCCTTTCAGGCATGTCACCCACCCCACAAGAAGATGTTATACTATAAGGACTGAGAGTGTGCCTTCTGGAGTTGGATTGCCAGAAAGAGTTTCTTACCAGCTGATTGACCTACAGCTAATTATTTAACCTCTCTCAGCCTCAGTCTCCTCATCTGTAAGATGGGAATAAAAAATAGCTGCAATGTCAAAAGGTTGCCATGCTGATCAAAATACACAATCCTTAGTGAACCCCTCAGTAATTGTTCACTTCAGTCATTCAGTCAAATCCGACTATTTGCAATCCCATAGACTGCAGTACGCCAGGCTTCCCTGTCCATCACCAACTCCCGGAGCTTGCTCAAGCTCATGTTCATCGAGTCGGTAATGCCATCCAACCATTTCATCCTCTGTGGTCCCCTTTTCCTCCTGCCTTCAATCTTTCCCAGCATCAGAGTCTTTTCTGCTGAGTCAGTTCTTTGCATTAGGTGGCCAACGTATTGGAGCTTCAACTTCAGCATTAGTCCTTCCAATGAATATTCAGGACTGATTTACTTTAGGATTGACTGGTTTGATCTCCTTGCAGTCCAAGGGACTCTCAAGAGTCTTCTCCAACACCACAGTTCAAAAGCATCACTTCTTCAGCACTCAGCTTTCTTTATGGTCCAACTCTCACATCCATACCATGACCACTGGAAAAATGATACCTTTGACTAGACAGACCTTTGTTGGCAAAGTAAGGTCTCTGCTTTTTAATATGCTGTCTAGGTTTGTCATAGCTTTTCTTCCAAGGAGCAAGCGTCTTTTAATTTCATGGCTGCAGTCACCATCTGCAGTAATTTTGGAGCCCAAGAAAATAAAGTCTCTCACTGTTTCCATTACTTCCCCATCTGTTTGCCATGAAGTGATGGGACCAGATGACATGAATGTTGAGTTTTAAGCCAGCTTTTTCACTCTCCTCTTTCACTTTCATCAAGAGGCTCTTTAATTACTCTTTGCTTTCTGCCGTAAGGGTGGTGTCATCTGCATATATGAGGTTATTGATATTTCTCCCAGCAATCTTGATTTCAGCTGTGCTTCATCTAGCCCAACATTTCCCATGATGTACCCTGCATATAAGTTAAATAAGCAGAGTGACAATATACAGCCTTGATGTACTCCTTTCCCAATTTGGAGCCAGTCCATTGTTCCATGTCCAGTTCTAAATTTTGCTTCTTGACCTGCATGCAGATTTCTCAGGAGGCAGGTAAGGTGGTCTGGTATTACCATCTCTTTCAGAATTTTCCAGTTTGTTGTGATACACACAGTCAAAGGCTTTGGTTTAGTCAATAAGGCAAAAGTAGATGTTTTTCTGGAGCTCTCTTGCTTTTTCACTTATCCAACGGATCTTGGCAATTTGATCTGTGGTTCCTCTGCCTTTTCTAAATCTAGTTTGAACATCTGCAAGTTCTTGGTTCACGTACAGTTGAAGGCTGGCTTAGAGAATTTTGAGCATTACTTTGCTAGCATGTGAGATGAGTACAATTATGAGGTAGTTTGAACATTCTTTAGCATTACCTTTCTTTGGGATTGGAATGAAAACTGACCTTTTCCAGTCCTGTGGCCACTGCTGAGTTTTCCAAATTTGCTGGCATATTGAGGGCAGCACTTTCACAGCATTATCTTTCAGCATTTGAAATAGCTCAGCTGAAATTCCATCACCTCCACCTGCTTTATTTGTAGCAGTGCTTCCTAAAGCCCGCTTGACTTCGGACTCCAGGATGTCTGGCTCTAGGTGAGTGATCACACCGTCATGGTTATCTGGGTCATGAAGATCTTTTTTGTGTAGTTCCTCTGTGTGTTCTTGCCACCTTTTCTTAATATCTTCTGCTTCTGTTAGGTCCATGCCATTTCTCTCCTTTATTGTGCCCATCTTTGCATGAAATGTTCCTTTGGTACCTCTAATTTTCTTCAAAATAATCTTCAAGGGCTTCCCTGATAGCTCAGTTGGTAAATAATCCGCCTGCAATGCGGGAGACCTGGGTTTGATCCCTGGGTTGGGAATATTCCCTGGAGAAGGGAAAGGCTACCCACTCCAGTATTCTGGCCTGGAGAATTCCATGGACTGTATAGTCCATGGGGTCACAAAGAGTCAAACACAACTGAGAATCTTTCACTTTAAATAATTGTTAATTTTTCTTTATTCCAAGTGCCCTGGCCAGAAGCTAATTCTTTCTGTTTCCAAATATGCCCATGTTTGCTTGCTTGTTTGTTTGTTCTGCTTCTATGCCTCTATTTCCACCATTTTTCCACTTTCCCTTCTCCTCCCAGCTCCTTCACAGAACAGACTAAATGTTTCCTTTGCCAGGAAACCCAACTTGTTTTCCCCAAATGAAAGTTTGCCTCCCTCCTTGGAACCCCCTCTGTGCTGTGTCTCTTCTTCTCTTGGTGAAGAAGAGCCTGACTCAGGAGCCAACCCCCCATCCTTGGACTTCTGGCTCCATCTCTGCTCAGCCTTGGGATGTTGGCAAGTTTCCACATCTGTGTAATGGGTATAACGTAAGTAACCACAGGAAGGATTAGATGAGTTACTTATCACAGTGCCTGGTAAATTAAAAAAAAAAAAAAGCTCTGTATTTTTCTTATCACCATGTCATATTTTCCATCTCATTTACAGGTTTCTTGGTGCAGCAGGTAATTCTGTCTGTCCTGCATCAAGTCTTGCAGGTGTCACAAAAGTGACTGTATATCTAGGTTTGCCTGTTATCCCAGCATAGATGTTAATAGTGACTGCTTTCACCCTAAAAAATGCCACAGTTTAGCTGTAAAATGATCCATCCCATTACCCGCTTGGTGAATGTGTATTGAGTAACTAAAGGAAGGTAGGAATGAGGCTTATTGATCCAGGTTCCATGACTCAGTTACACCCTTCACTCCAAACTCAAGGCTGAAGACTGCTTCCTCACATTCTTCCCACCAGCAACCTCCAGGCATCCTGATCCTTTGGACCACTCTATCAGCATATTCTGATTAATCAGTCTCTCCCACTTCCTGTCATCTGCACACTTGAAAGCCCACACAAACTCATTCACATTAAGAGAATAATATATGATCATAATTTAATGAGATGGGTGGAAAGAGTCTTTAGTTTAACATGAAACAGTACTTTAACCCCAAAAGATGAAAATTCTGGTATCAGAGATAGGCTATTGTAGGCATGGTCATTTGCCGGGGGAACCACCATAAAACATCCTTTTGATGGATTTGTATTTATTTTCTGAAGTAAGATGTAGGTGTCTATCCCTGCTAACCCTGTGATCCTCCTTAGCTCATTGCTAGTGGCGATGTGGCCTTTTAGCCTAACGACATATGACATATGAGCAAGAGAGCCTTGCTAGTCATTGACAAATTCCACTCTGAAGATCGAGATGATGACCAGGGAAAAAGGACTTGCTGGAGAACATTCCAGGAGCAGTAACAAACAAATCCCAAGCCTGGGGGTCAGTGAGTGAAGAGGGAACTCTCAGGGGAGTGGGGTTCCCAGGGACCCACCCAGAGATGGAAATGTAACCCCACAGGAGGAGAGTAAAGACCTGTTCCACTATGATCCAGATTCCTGGAGTAATTCTCATCAGCCAGGAGTAAGATGAATTTCCAAACACTGATGGCAGGATTAAATGTATACATCCACTTCTTTAGCAAGCTCCTGTGTTGTTGGTTTTTTTTTTTTTTTTTTCTTTTTGGCCCTGCCATGTGGCTTGTGGGATCTCAGTTCCCCAACCAGGAATTGTACCCAGGCCACCTGGGTTTTCACTTTTCACACAGCGAAAGTCCAGAATCCTAACCACCAAGCCACCAGGGAATTCCCAGCAAACTCATATTGAGTGCCTATTATGTACAAAGGACTGGGTGAGGCTTTAGGGTGGGAGATGGTGATAGGCATCAGTGTGGCAAAAAAAAAAAAAAAAAGACTATTTCACCAAGATCCTCAAGAATTAGCTGTATAGGTAGAGAAGAAGCAAGTAAAACAAGAATCTGCTGGTGTTATACAAGAAATGGTATGGAGCTAGCTGGCACCAAGATTTCAAATCACCTGATGAAGAGCTGGAAAGGACTTTTTAGGTACTGTCCGGGGGTTCTCAGTGATGGTAGGAAGTGGGATCCTCCCAGTTTAAGAGGCTAGAAAGCAAGCCCAGCATATGGGACCCTTCTACGTCACTCTAAAATCAGGAACAAGCACAGAGCAGGTCCAGAGTTGACTCTATCTCAACTTTCCTGGGAAAGTAAAAGAGTCTATGAAGACTAAATCTACCATCAGTTTTAGAGGAGGCAAGCCTTGTTCCAGAAGTAACAGAGCAATTAACCTGAAAAGCTGCAGAAACACACAGAACCTGGAAACTTTCAAAACATGTAATTTATCCAATTAAACATTTTAAGCCACTGCCAGCCACAAAGGGTTAGTATATTAGTAACCAAAAAGGTCTCTAATTCCTTGACTCTTAGGTTATTTCATCTAGCATCCAGGATACATCTGCTTGTATCATCCAAAGCATTCTATGAGATATAATTATATGGAATTTTATTTAATTCTGTTTCTATTCTATATGGCCCATATATTCCTCATAGTTTACATAAGGTGTTTGGAGATGGTGTTCCAGCTTTTAATAAAGCCTCTTTCCTTTCTTTCTCACTCTTGTCCATGAAGTTTCCCTTGACCCAACCCCGTCTACAGAGAACCATCCCCCCAAAAAATCCTACCCCTACATCACTCCTCTGACACTTGCCTCATGTTTGTCTTGCAGCAGCTGCTGCTGCTGCTGCTAAGTTGCTTCAGTCGTGTCGGACTCTGTGCGAGCCCATAGACGGCAGCCCACCAGGCTCCCCTGTCCCTGGGATTCTCCAGGCATGAACACTGGAGTGGGTTGCCATTGCCTTCTGCAATGCATGAAAGTGAAAAGTGAAAGTGAAGTCACTCAGTCGTGTCCGACTCTTTGCGACCCCATGGACTGCAGCCCACCAGGCTCCTCTGTCCATGGGATTTCCCAGGCAAGAGTACTGGAGTGGGGTGCCATTATAAACTCTTTGAGGGGACGAATCAAGTCTTCTGTTGATCACTTGTGGCCCCTAGTAGAATGCTCGGCACCTAATGGATCCTAAATCCATAACAGACACTAACCTACTGAAGCCAGCACGGAAACCTGCAGCTTTGCAAGGACCCAAGGCCGACAATTAAACACACTTTTCAATCAGATCTGCCCACAAAGAATAGTGTTTGAGTCTGTATCACTTAAGAACTTTCAGGTGGCAGAAAACCCAATTCAAATGCCTTAAACAAAAGACGGAATTAATTCACTCAGCTCGCCACAAAACCAGGATAGTCTGGCTTCAGCGATATTCGGACTCAGAACTCAAATTATGTCATGAGAACGAGGTTCTCTATAATCTCAACTGCATCTTCCCACATCCTGGCTTTGCTTCTTCTCTCCTCTTGGGGACAAAATGGCTATGGTGGCAGCCTCGGACCTAATGATGTCTAAGCCAACGGAAGAGTGTCACCATCTATCCTAAAGTGTCTCATGAGAGCTCATCAACTCTGATTTTCTCACTTGCAGGTCCCTAGACCCATCACAAGGGCCATGGGAGTGCAGTTTGCTGGGTGGCTTAAGCCTAGATCCTGTGCTCCACTCCTACACCCCAGGAATTTGTGCTTTTGTCAAGCTTTCCAGACTGTTCTAGTTTACATTAAAGTCAGAGAACCACTGGGTGTGGCCACATGAGTAGCCAATCAAGACAGTAAAGGCAGGAAGCACAGACAGTATTGTCTGAGACATATATGGAGTTATGGAGTTGTTTAAGAGGGTGTCAGGACTTGAGTGGGGTGGCGGTCAGTGAAAGACTGTCAGCCAGAGGTCCTGCCTGTCAGAGAGTAACTTTCATTTAATAAGACTCAAAGATGCTTTGAGACTTTGGTCTCCCATGTAGATCTATCTGATTCAAACTCATGGACTTGGGAAATTTCAGCTTAGAAAAGGCCTTAAAGTGAAAGTTAAAGTGTTAGTTATGTCCAACTCTTAGTGAGCGCATGGACTATAGCCTGCCAGGCCCCTCTGCCTATGAAATCCTCCAGGCAAGAATACTGGTGTGGGTAGCTATTCTCTTCTCCAAGGGATCTTCTGGACCCAGGGATAGAGCCTGGGTCTCCTGTATTCCAGGCAGATTTCTTACCATCTGAGCCACACTGGCTCAAGCATAAGAAAAGACCTTAAAGGTCCTTTAATTCAAACCAAATCACCATTTGATCCACAAGCCCCCTGAACATTACGCCTTACCACCCAGCCCCTGCATAAATAATTCTCCCAACAGAGCAGTCCTCACTCCTCAAAGTAGCCAAACCATCTTCTAATCCTCCAGATGCTTAAAATTTCTTACTCTAGCTGGCAGAAATCTTTTTGTAAATTTCTTTCATCAGTCTTGCTTGTATCTTGTGCAATGATATAGGACATTTCTAGTCCCTGTACCAAAAGGCAACCCCCTCGCACACTGTATTGGAAGAGAAGTTAACACTCAGTGTCCTCGAGCCTCCAGGATAAATAGCCCTGGCTCTGTCCATCCTGCCTCAGACGATGTGGGCTCTTACCCCTTTACTCCTCTCTCGAGAAAGTATTATAGATGGTCTGTGTGCATCCCCACCCCCCACCCTCAAAAATGTAGTGCTTAGAACACAGGCCCAACAGTGGTTTGATGAGAGAAGACTAGAACTATTGTCTCCTTCTAGATGCTACATTTTCATTAACCTGTCTCAACATTGCTGTAGTTTTCCTAGAACCACCCCTCAGAGTTCACTCATAATGGGCTTCCTCCTAATTTCCCCTATTCTGGCCTCATGCTGCTGCTAAGCTTCACCTCTCCCATTCTATACCCTGTGGAGCTTGTTTTGTGAACCTAAGTTTATGACTTTGGGGACAACTGAGTGAATTTCAGGCAGGAAGAATGAACTAAGCAATTCTATTTACTGCTGTCTACTCATGAACAACTGTATTCTCTCAAATAACATCTCAGAATTTAAAAAAATAAAACTGAGCCAATATCGAGCTCTTAGAGTATACCAGTATGGAGAACACGAAAATGAATAAGGGGGGATTTGCTTGCTTTTGGTAGGGCTCAGGTTCTGGCTGAGGAAATGGAACTCATCCACAAGCCCCTGGTGCAGGTGGCAGGTACCTTGGTAATGCTAAGCAGAAGCTGTCCTCTGTCTCTGCCCAAGGACTTTGGGGTCTTCCCTACGTGAGCTGACATCAGAGCCGGATATGAAAGGATGTGATTTCTGCAATAATCAAAGGAGAAACCAGGCATCCAGGCAGCAGGAGTAATATGTAAAGATCCTCAGCAGTGGGAATCTAGGGAGAGTGGGGAGGGAGTGAGGCTGGGAAGTAAGGTTCCAGCTAGATTGTGAGGACCTGGAAGGCTCTACTGAGTCTGAATTTTATCCTGTGGTCTCTCAAAAGAGGGTTCAGTTCAGTTCAGTCGCTCAGTCATGTCCGACTCTTTGCGACCCCATGAATCGCAGCACGCCCGGCCTCCCTGTCTGTCACCAACTCCCGCAGTTCACTCAAACCCACATCCGTCGAGTCGGTGATGCCATCCAGCCATCTCATCCTCTGTTGTCCCCTTCTCCTCCTGCCCCCAATCCCTCCCAGCATCAGAGTCTTTTCCAATGAGTCAAATCTTCGCATGAGGTGGCCAAAGTACTGGAGTTTCAGCTTTAGCATCATTCCTTCCAAAGAACACCCAGGACTGATCTCCTTTAGAATGGACTGGTTGGATCTCCTTGCAGTCCAAGAGACTCTCAAGAGTCTTCTCCAACACCACAGTTCAAAAGCATCAATTTTTCGGCACTCAGCTTTCTTCACAGTCCAACTCTCACATCCATACATGACCCCTGGAAAAACCATAGCCTTGACTAGACAGACCTTTGTTGGCAAAGTAATGTCTCTGCTTTTCAATATGCTATCTAGGTTGGTCATAACTTTTCTTCCAAGGAGTAAGTATGTTTTAATCTCATGGCTGCAGTCACCATCTGACATTGTTTCCACTGTTTCCCCATCTATTTCCCATGAAGTGATGGGACCAGATGTCATGATCTTCATTTTCTGAATGTTGAGCTCTAAGCCAACTTTTTCACTCTCCTCTTTCACTTTCATCAAGAAGCTTTTTAGTTCCTCTTCACTTTCTGCCATAAGGGTGGTGTCATCTGCATATCTGAGGTTATTGATATTTCTCCCGGCAATCTTGACTCCAGCTTGTGCTTCTTCCAGCCTGGCATTTCTCATGATGTACTCTGCAAATAAGTTAAATAAGCAGGGTGACAATATACAACCTTGACGTACTCCTTTTCCTATTTGGAACCAGTCTGTTGTTCCATGTCCAGTTCTAACTGTTGCTTCCTGTCCTGTATACAGGTTTCTCAAGAGGCAGGTCAGGTGGTCTGGTATTCCCATCTCTTTCAGAATTTTCCACAGTTTATTGTGATCCACACAGTCAAAGGCTTTGGCATAGTCAATAAAGCAGAAATAGATGTTTTTCTTGTACTCTTTTGCTTTTTCGATGATCCAGTGGATGTTGGCAATTTGATCTCTGGTTCCTCTGCCTTTTCGAAAACCAGCTTGAACAAAAGAAGGTAAAGATCCTCAAAGAGGAATTGAAAAATGGAGATAGTGGAAGCCAGGAGATCTAATAAGAGATGACTATAGTTAACTGAGGACTGGTATTTAGAATAGGTATCAATTTCCTGCACATCAATAAGGTAAAAGCAGAATAAGAAAATAGGTAAGGATGTGAACAAGCAATTTGTAGATCAGAAAACATGAGTGACCACTAAATGTTTGTAAACCTCACTAGCAATCAAGGAAATTAAAATTAAGACCACAGAGTGCTGTCTTTTCACAATGATCAGATTGCCAAGAGTCTGACGATACCACGCATACATGAAATACTCACATGCTGAGAGTGAGAGGATAAATTATAGGCCAGCTTTGGAAAGCAATTTGTCAACATCTAATAAACTTTCAGTGTGTACACCTTTGCATCCAGGACTCCACTTTCCAGTATTAGCCCCACAGAAATTCTACCATAGGTTCACAGAGACATATATGAAGATGCTCATTACAGTGCTGTTTGTAAAAAGAATAGTTTTTTGTACTGAAATGTGTCCCCCAAGGGACATATATTGAAGCTTGCATATGTGAACTCCAATGTTCATTTATTGAAGCCTTAACCCTTTGCTACCTCAGAATGTAACTATATTTGGAGATGAGGTCTTTAAAAAGGACTGGAAAGACCTTCTGGAGAAGGAAATGGCAACCTACTCCAATATTCTTGCCTGGAAAATTCCATGGATGGAAGAGCCTGGCGGGCTATGGTCCACAGGATCGCCAAGAGTCAGACGCAACTGAGCATGTATGCACACACTCTTTAAAAAGGTAACTAAGTCACAGTGAGGTCAGGAGGGTGGGTCCTTATCCACTGTGATTGGTGTCCTTATAAGAGGAGATAAGGACACAGACAGGCACAGAGGGAAGACCACGTGTAGACACGGGGAAGTGATGCCAACTTCAAGCCAAGGGGAGAGGCCTCAGAAACACCCAATGCTGCCAATGCCTTGCTCTTAGACTTCTAGCCTCTGGAACTGCCAGGATACCAATGTCTACTATTTAAGCCATCCAGTCTGTGATACTTTACTATGGCAGCCCTAGAAAACTAAAATAATAGACTTTACAATGGGGTCATGTAATTAAAATTAATTCAATGAAAAGAATAAACTAGATCAATATGTATCAACATGGATATAGCTTAATAACATAGTGTTGAATGAAAAAAGTTGCAGAAAGTATATCCAGTATGAGATCAATCATATGACACAGCTGGGAAGGAGAAATTTCAGGCTAGTAGTAAAGGGAGAGGAGGGAAGGATGGGAATAGGATGACAGGGAGGTGGAAAGGGGGCTTCATCAGTAAGATTATATACCTAATGTATTAGTATTGGGTTGGCCAAAAAGTTCATTTAGAATTTTCTGTAAGATCTTACAGAATATACATTTACAGAATATACATATTCTGTAATAATACACATAGAATGTATAAAATATTACTATGTATAGAGTATATGATGTGATTATATATAATGTATATATTATATGTATATAATGTATACATCTATATGTGTCATATACAATGTGCATCGTGCATGCTAAGTTGCTTCAGTCATGTCCCTCTCTGTACGACCCTATGGACTGCAGCCCACCAGGCTCCCTTGTATATGGGATTCTCTAGGCAAGAAAACTGGAGTGGGTTGCCATGCCCCTCTTCCAAGGGATCAAACCCACATCTCTTACATATACCTGCATTGGCAAATGGGTTCTTTACCAGCAGCACCACCTGGAAAGCCCACCATATACAATATGTATGTATATAATGAGAGAATATAAACGTTTGTTAAATTATGGTGGTAAGCATGTTTTGCTTTTCTCTGCACCTTCTTGTAGCTTAAACTATTTTCATCATTGGTAAACATTGTTTGACAAGGCAATTCTGAGAGTCTGGGAGAGAAGTGTTGAAGACCTGAACTCAGACAGCAGCTTGGGGAGAAACTCAGCAATCCCACACTTTCAGGGACTGTTTCTTCGTCGGCTCTTGTTATATATTCCTTTTCTTCCAGGCGGTAGTGTAGTAGGCTTGTTCCAAATGGCCGTACGAGCAGCTGTCTTTCAGTACAAGTCCCATGAGCTGCAGTGTCCTGAGACTTGCTTCCTGTTCTCTTTTTAAGTTCTTCCAGCTCAGGAAAATGGAAACCTTTCCTACGTGTACTTCTAACGAAAGCCTTTGCCCAGGTGGTCTTGCCTTTAATAATATCATAGCATGTGTGGATAGTGGACCTGATGTTGAGTTTTTAGGTATCTAGGCACGCACATGTCCATTTTGCCCCAGAATGTCATGGCATAAGGCCCACGAAACCCGGGGACAGACGTGAAAGGGCCCCCGGGGTGTATTTCTGGTTCGCCTATGACCTCTAACCAGATCGCTTTCACTGGCTGAGTTGCCTGCCCATGAGCTGTTTCCCCTTGAGTGAAGCCAGAGCTTTGGACCAGATCTCATCCATCCTCTGCTCTGACCATCCCCTGGGTGGTGAGAGCTCAGGTCTCACACAAGCCTGGCAGGCAGCCTCAGCCCTCCCTCCACACAGTTGCCTGTAAAATTGTTCAGTACTTTTTATCTTGTCCTGAAGAGGCAGGTGTGATGCTCACTTTTGAATCTTAACATATCAATCAACACCTCCAAAGGAGGCATTGTGAGATTTTACAGCCAGGAAATCAACCCAGCCTTTGCTTCTCAAAGCATGTTGTGGCTACAGAGGTTGTACAATTTACTTGCAAAGCAAAGTGTTCAGCTCAATGTGGATCTACATTTGCTTCCAGCTTGAAAATTGTTATCGCTAAAATTCCAAATCCAGAGAGTCCGACACCTTGGGCTCTGTTTCTGAGGCTAAGGTGGGATGTGTCAATGGGAATCAAGCAGCCAATCAATCAGTATTTGTTGGCTCCTTGTCCTGTGCTATCAGCTAAACTGTGAACTTGCCTACGGCGGCCTTGCTTTCCCATCCCCGCATCCCTGCACCTTCTGGGCCCCCTGCCTTATTCCAACATCTAGCATCTTCCTTTTCCCTCCTTTGCCTGATCCAAACTGGTCTCAGGAAAGAATCCACCTCAGTCACTGAGCCCTTGAGCTCACCCTGTTCAGAGGACAGCTTTGTCTCTTCCTGGGGGACATACGAGCGTCAGAGAAAAGCACACAGCAAGTGCAAGTTTTCTCTTCTTTAAAAATTGTATTTATTCATTTATTTTGGCTCTGCTGAGTCTTCATTGCTGCGCGGGCTTTTCTCTAGTTGCAGTAAGCAGGGGCTTCTCACTGCCAGCGCTTCTCTAGTTGTGGGGTGTGGGCTGCTCATTGCAGGGGCTTCTCTTGTGTGGAGCACAGGCTCTAGGCACTAAGGCTTTGATAGTTCCAGTTCCCGGGCTCTAGAGCAATAGTTACAGTGCATGGGGCTTAGTTGCTCCGTGGCATATGGAATCTTCCCAGACCAGGGATCGAACTCGTGTCTCCTGCATTGGCAGGCAGATTCTTTACCACTGAGCCACTAGGGAAGCCCAAGTGTAAGTTTTCTAATCTGCCATCTTTCTTCTACCCTTCCCGCCCCATGGCTCTCTATCCATAATGTGGTGAGAATGAATCCTGGCACCTTTTCTTACTAGCTTGCAGCAGTGTGCTCAACTCTGAGCCTCAGTATCCTCATCCATTAAATGGGCAAACAGTGCCTACCTTTCCAGGCACTATGCAAGGTTGATGCACTCAGGTACTGTAGGGGCACTTGGAGGATGCCCAGCAGCAACCACTTTTGTTACAATCGTAGGCTTAGAAGTGGGCAGGAGGCCTCCCCTGGGTCTGCTGCTCACATGCCTTAAAGTGCTGGGTTATGCACTGGGAATTTCAGAGGAAGAAACCCCAGTTCATGCTCCTGAAGGTCTTTGGGGGAGCTAACAGCACAGCAGGAAAAGAGTGACCAAAGTCCAGAGGCACCAAGAGTAAACTAACCCCCAAGGATCACAGAATGAGAGACTGGAATGCCAGGTCTGTGACAATGAGCTGTGAAATTAACTGTGAAATTAACCCCAACTGAGGTGCTGAGACTGAGAGCTTCCCATCCCCACTCTTCATCTAACTGCCAGAGAGCCTCTGGGCCTACATCTCCTCACCCCTAAAACAAGAGATTTGGACCAGATTAATGTCTACGGTCTGTTTCTGGTCTTACACTCTAAACTGTTTTTAATTCTCTCACTTCAAACAACTGCCACCCTTTCCACCTTTCTTTTTCCATGTACAGTTTTTAATGCAATAAACAAACTAAAGATTCCTGCTCACACAGAGTACACACTTAAAACAGGGTGGTGAGGGGCGGCAATAAAAAGAAGCATGATGTGCAGGAAGCCAGGTGGATAGAAGGGCTCTAGAGAAACAGCAGGCAGAGGCTAGGGGGTGCGGAGTAAGAGGGGGTGCTATTTTAACCGAGAAATGTCTTCTCCAGAGGCAGCAGATGAGTGAAGACCAGGAGGAGAAGAGAGAGAGAAGTGTGGACAGCTGACTGGCCATAACAGGAAGCCAGATGGAGAGGCAGAGCGTGACATGCTAGGAATCCATGAAAGCTCCTCTTCCCGTGGTTTCTCTGTTCCCAGTAAAACAAGAAGTGAGGTTATCAGCTGAGTGTAAAGATGAGGATGGAGATGTTAGTGGCTGGAGGAGAGGAGAGAAGCTATGAAGTATTTATATACAAGGGAGAAACAAGTATAGACAAGCGAAACATATAATCCTTTCTGTGCTATGAGAAGCTGGTTCAAATGCCACTGCAGAGGTACAATGGAGCATTTTTTAAATCCATTCATATATTCAATTGGCAAAAGGTGAGTAAGTTCTCTTGGTTAGCAACAGGTTGCTGCTGCTGCTGCATCGTTTTAGTCGTGTCCGACTCTGTAGGACCCCATAGACAGCAGCCCACCAGGCTTCCCTGTCCCTGGGATTCTCAGGCAAGAACACTGGAGTGGGTTGCCATTTCCTTTTCCAATGCATGAAAGTGAAAGTGAAAGTGAAGTCGCTCAGTCGTGTCCAACTCTGGTGACCCCATGGACTGCAGCCCACCAGGCTCCTCCGTCCATGGGATTTTCCAAGCAAGAGTACTGGAGTGGGGTGCCATCGCCTTCACCAAGCAACAGGTTAGGCAGGGTCAAAACAGGAAGTCTTTAAGAAGGACCACCACACCTTGCTAATGGCCAGGGTTGTCCCTGAGACAAAGCCTTGAATGCAAATAGTGTGTTTGGGAGGTGGAGGTAGGAGCATGGGGAAATGACCCAAGAAGGGAAGAAGTCAATCCAGGGTTTATTAAGGAGCAGATTACTTCTGTGGACAATCTCACCAGGGGCCTCTGAGAGACTACGTAAAACAGACTCATCCCAACAGAGGAAGCTGGGTATCCACATGCCATCACTGGCTGTGGGCTGCTCCTGGGTTGTGCACAAACCCTGGCCTTTCCAGCGTGCTCCAGTGAACAAAGGCCTCAAGTTTGCAGTCAGAAAATGTGAGCATGTATAAGAACAGTGGGGCTTCCCAGGGGGCGCTAGTGGGAAAGAACCTGCCTGCCAACACAGGAGACATAAGAGATGTGGGTTCGATCCCTGGGTCGGGAAGATCCCCTGGCGGAGTGCATGGCAACTGACTCCAGTATTCTTGCCTGGAGAATCCCATGGACAGAGGAGCTCCATAGTATCGCATAGAGTCAAACACAACTGAAGCAACTTAGCATGCACCCACACATGAGAACTGTGAGTGTCAAGAAAATACGAACAGGCATCAGCAATATCTATGCCACTGCTGGAAGCCTCTGGATTTAGATGAAAGAGTATATGTCTCCTTACGTATAAGACACAGTCTTCCTTTCAAAGAATTAATTTATTGGAGGAGGCTAAGAATAGGCTCGAGCCTGAAAGAAAGAAAAAAGAAAATAAATCTAAGAGAAGAAACAGGAAGCACAAGCTAAAAAACACCAAGCGAGTGTAGTCTACATGGGGTCAGAGGAGGAAGAGGTCTTCCGGGATGGAATGGAAGGCTTCACAGAGGAGGGTACCCAACTGAGTGGCAACTGGATGAACAGAAAAAGCAACAGAAGGCTTCGGGCGGGGGAACCTGCTTTCCTGGGGTAGGCCTATTCTGCCTTTGTGGCCAAAACGGACCCAAAGACAGGCGGCGGCTGCTGCTGACTCGGGGGCTCCAAGATGTGGCAGAGAAAGACTGATGATCATCCAGAGCCACCTCTGGCCACCTGCGCCCTGCAGGTGCGAGACTGCCTTGATTTGCAGCTGAAGCTTCTGTTTGGGAAGCAGTAGCTCCGCTTCAGGGAAGCGTAAAACAAAGGAGATTCTCATGGGTTGTTATAAAGCAGTCTCAAAAATATATCTGTGATATCCAACCTTCCTGCACAGGGCAGCTGCGGAAGACACAGCCGTGATTCACCACAACAAATGATCCTGCCGCATCCTCCTTCCTGCAATGCCACCGAAGTTGGAAAAGTTTTGACTGTGCTTTACCCACCCCTGGTCCCCACACTCAGAGGAGGGGGATGGGCTGAGCATTTGAATAGCGTCTTCTGAGGAGGATAAATTAATTAGGACAACACAATCACAGATATCCACGTGGGTTTAGGTGTTCTAATGAGGCTGATGATTGGATGATGCTGAGTAAGGTCAGCATGGCCCGGGGGCCTGATTGCTATTCACTCTGCCTGGAGATCCATGGTGCCCCTGCGGTTAACCCCCTCCATCCCTGAGCATATCTTTCTCCCATCCCCACACTCCGAGCTACAAACTCTTGCCTAGTTTTCACCATCAGCCTCATGTCCCTGCTTCCAAACTCATCCTTTTGGGGCCAGATAGCTGATAAACTGATCATCCTCAAACAGAACTGGGTTCAGTTTGCCCCTGGGGCTCAGGAACATTAATAGCTCCTTGTGACCCAAAGAATAAAATCCACATTTGAACACAGGTCCCCCATCAACCATCTCTGGCCCCTTGCCTTCCACCATGTCAGCCCCCTACTTCCCATCAAGGTTTGTCTGCATTGGCCAAATTCCTCAACCTGTTCTCCCCGTGCGAGCCTTGTTAGTTCTAGTCCAGATTGTCACTTTTCCACTCTCCCCACCTTGAAGAAGACTGTCCTCTCATCAGCAAATCCCTTTCTGTGGCTGAAGCAAAAGAGGTGCCAACTCTGAACCTTCCCAAAGACAAAATAGCACTGGGTGATGAGTGATCAGGTACGTCTGTCAGGTCAAGACCCACACGCTCGATGATTGAATGAACAAAGGAAGGAGCCCTTTCTGGGCACCCACCTCTGAGTCTGATAATCCTCCCTGTTATGGTGAAGTTTGGGCAAGAGCAGGTCTACCTTCTGGTTTAATTGCTGGCGATTGGTGACTCTGCGGAGTAGATTTCAGTGTTTTGTCGTGATGCCTGTGTTTTGGAACTGAACGACGTTCCTAGGGAGAGAACCTGGCAGATTATCCAGCACTCAGATTTAAACTCGGCTTTTGTTTCACTCTGCTCATGCACCACACAAGCAGTGGTTGTCAGGAAATGGTGATAAGAAAATGTTATTTCCTACTGAAAATGACCACTTCTCCCCCCCGGGGAACAGTACACTTCAGCGATCGTGCGGATGGCGGTCCGCTTGCAGGGCTGTTGGTGTCAGTCTCTCCCCAGGATTTGGCTGTAAGCTCTCTGCCTGCTTGCTTCACTCTTGGCTTCTCAGTCCCTCTAACCCTAACCCTAACCCTCAACACTCAGTGAAATCAGGGACAAGAGCAAGTATGTCAAGTAAGAAATGAAATCGTGACAAATGATAAATTCTAAAAAGCTGGCAGACACTACCAATGTCACATAATCCAGAAAAATACATTCGTCCGCATTAAATAATTTCATTATTATTATTGATTAAAATAATTATTTAATAAAATGATTACTTTTATTAACCAAAGACATCGCCACACCCCTCGAATACTAAACTTTTAAGAACTAATAATTTTATGCATTTGATGCTTGGAAGAATTTCCACAGACTAGCTTCTGGCTTCATGTTTCAAACCTGATTTTTCTCCACTACCCACACACATCTGGTGCCGGGTGCCATGGGCTCTCTTCAGATAGTAACCTGACTTTGGCCTACCACCTTTGTGTCCCATTACAAGGTGAATGGACAAAGGCGCCAATAGAAGCCTCCATGGAAGCTGTTCCTCCACTGGGGTGACTGTGTGTGTGTGTGTGTGTGTCTATACTCAGTCAAGTCTGACTCTTTGTGACCCCGTGAACTGTAGCCCACCTGGTTCCTCTGTCCATGGAACTTTCCAGGAAAGAATACTGGAGTGGGTTGTCATTTCCTGCTCCAGGGGATCTTCCTGACCCAGGGATCAGAGTCTCACAAATCTCCTGCATTGGCAGATGGATTCTTTACCACTGAGCCACCTGGGAAGCCCCTTAGTTATAGGTAGGAGTGACCAAAAACCATACATGTAACCAGCTAAACTCCAGCTGTCTACATTCTCAACTCAAACTCCCTTTATCCAGGTCTAAGAAAACCAGAGGGCCACCAGAAGGTCACCTGATGTGATAGAAAGTGTGCTGGCAAGGAAGCTGCCCTGAAGAGTCAACAGTTGTAAGCAACGGCTGTTTAAACATCATTGGCACATTTTATAAAAACATACGACCACGTGAAGACATCACAGGAGGTCCTGCTAGGGCTTCGGAAGTACTGGTATAATCAAGAACCCTGAACCATAAGCCTCACAACTTCACAGGAAATCTTCACCCTCTTTGCCCTCCCCTACTTCAGGAAGGAGAATGACCAACTGAAATAACAAAGAAGAAAACCTTTTTTTTTTTTAATTTTGAATTTTGAATTGGGGTGCAGCCAATTAACAATGCTGTGATAGTTTCAGGTGAACAGTGAAGGTACTCAGCCATAAATACACTTGTATCCATTTTCCCCCAAACTCCCCTTCCATCCAGGCTGCCACATAACACTGAGCAGAGTTCCTGTGCTATACAGCAGGACCTTGTTGGTGACCCATTTTAAATATAGCAGTGTGTACATGTCCATCCCAAACTCCCTAACTTTGCTCTCCCCATATCCTTCCCCCTGACAACCATAAGTTCACTCTCTAAGTCTGTGAGTCTCCTTCTGAAGAAAACCATTTTAAATGTGTGTGTGTTCATTTGCTGCAGCTGCCTTAACAAAGTACCATAGACCGGGTAACTTAAACAATAGCAGTGTGTTGTTTCATTGTTCTGGAGGCTGGAAGTCCAAGATCAAGGTGTCAGCAGAGTTGGTTCCTTTGGAGGGCTGTGAGGAAGGGATCTGATCCAGGCCCCCCTCCTGGCTTGTAGAATGATGACTTCTCTGTGTCACTTTTATCATCTTCCCCTGATGCATGTTTTTCTCTGTGTCCAAACTGTCCCCTTTTCCTAAAGGCACCAATTACATTGGATTAGCACTCACCCTAATGACCTCATTTTAACTGGATCACCTTTGCAAAGACCCCATCTCTAAACAAGGCCACATTCTGGGTATTAGGACTCCCAACATATTATTTTGAGGGAATACAATTCAACTCACAACAGTGTAAAAATGCAAATTGGTATGTGCATCTCTGCAGAAAATTGAGGGAGAGGGAGAGAAACCCAGAGAGACTGAGGGAGAGAGGGAGGGAGCTGTTATCTTGTTTACACTTTGCATTTAGAAAAATTACCTCATTAGCTGTCTGTCTACATCCAGGCCCAGCTGCAACCACTAAATCAATCATTTAGGGATCCATTTGCCTTTCTTGGACACCATAAATGGCACATTTTTGAATCTGTTTTGATTTTGGTGGCTGGTCTCAAATGTCAAAAATGATGGAGAGGATAAAGAGGCTGAAATCTGAGGACAGAAAATGGGGCCTTGTCTGGCTGAAGGATGAAACAGAAGAAGGTCAAGGGCCCAGAGAGGATGGGACAGGAAATAAGGAGTGGTCCGCAATTCTGAAGTAGCCTGTGATGGCTGCTCACTTTGCATTTGAAAGATAGGTTAGGGATGAGCAAGCCCTATTGACATAGAAGGCAGTGAATCTAGGGAACTTCGCCCAAGAAGTGACAGAAGATGAAAATATAAATTCAAGAAAAGAGGACCTCCTTAGTGGCCCGGTGTTTAAGAATCCACCTGCCATTGCAGGGGGACATGGATTCAACCCCTGATCCAGGAAGATCCCTTGTGCTGTGGGACATCTCAGCCCGTGTGCCACAACTACTGAGCCTTCAAGCTCTATAGCCAGTGCTCTGCAACAAGAGAAGTGACCACAATGAGAAGCTCACTTGCTGGAACGAGAGAAAGCCCATGAGAAAGCCAGCTTGCAGCAATGAAGACCCGGCACAGCCAGAACTAAATAAATAAATGTTTTAAAAAATAAAATAGACTTAAGACAAGGTTGCTTAAATTATTGGCTATCACGGCCTTCTCCAGTTCATTTCTGGGAGTCCCAAGAGGTGCCTTGAAGGTGCTTAGAGCAGCTGGATGTTGGAGAAGCGCTGCCCTTGCAGGAGGCGCACACAGCCCTTCATGGACCCCACTCGTGGACTTGGAACTCTGGCCCCTGCTTCCTGAGGACTTGGGAACAATCACCATGGGGGGAAAGCAGAGGTGAACTATCACAGCCCTGCAGTGTCCTTTCCTGCCCTATGCCCTTCTCCCAGCAACCACAAGTTCTTAGAGCTACTGGTTCTTGCAAACTGAGTCCTGGAGGGAGCCCCAGACTCCCAACTCAGCTCAGCCTGAGCTCCAGCCTGACAAAGAGGAAGGAGGCTAAGTACGTGCTTTGTGAATTTCTCGTTGTTTAGTCCCTCGGTCCTGTCCAACTCTTTGTGATCCTATGGACTGTAGCCCAGCAGGCTCTTCTGTCCATGGAATTTTCCAGGCAAGGAGTGGGTTGCCATTTCCTTCTCTGGGGGATTGTTTCTACCCAGAGACTGAACCTGCATCTCCTGTACCCTCTGCATTGGCAGGCAGATTCTTTACAACTGAGCACACAACACACAAGTGAATATGAGCCCTGTTAGCAGTATAATCAAAAGGCACACTGGAAAAAGATGGAGAGCAGGCTTGCAATTCCCAAACGATCACTATTATAGCAAAACTGGAGAATCTGCCATGTCTCCTGGCTACACATATAGCCTGGGTCTCCTTAGACCAGGTTTGTTACTAACCACACACTGTGACCCACTGGAGAATCATAAAAGCAGTTTAATGAGTTATAATCAGCCTTTGAAAAAAAAATAAAAAACAGGATAGAAAATTCAAAGTGCAGCATACATCAACAGTAGAGTTTGATGAAATTTCTGTTTCCTTGACAGATACATACATGTGTGTAGGAACAGAATGTGAGCATATTTCTTCTATGACTTGAGGCAGGAAACACTGAAATGCACTGATCTAGACCAAGGCCCTTAGAATACTTAAACCTATATAACCATGTGCAGGAGAACTGTCTGGGAAGCTCATTAAAATGCAGATTTTCAGGTACTGCTCTCCAGGAGGGTTTTTTGAACCCTTGATGGGGCCTGTGGATCTGCATTTAACAAGCTCCCCAAATGGTTCTGACATATTTGTTCTACAAAATATAATGCTGAACAGGGATTGCTGTATTCAGCAGGGGAGGGGGGAAAGTGTATTTGATAGGTGTCCAATATGCTACTGGAGATCAGTGGAGAAATAACTCCAGAAAGAATGAAGGGATGGAGCCAAAGCAAAAACAATACCCAGTTGTGGATGTGACTGGTGATAGAAGCAAGGGCCAATGCTATAAAGAGCAATATTGCATAGGAACCTGGAACGTCAGGTCCATGAATCAAGGCAAATTGGAAGTGGTCAAACAAGAGATGGCAAGAGTGAATGTCGACATTCTAGGAATCAGCAAACTCAAATGGACTGGAATGGGTGAATGTAACTCAGATGACCATTATATCTACTACTGTGGGCAGGAATCCCTCAGAAGAAATGGAGTAGCCATCATGGTCAACAAGAGTCCGAAATGCAGTACTTGGATGCAATCTCAAAAATGACAGAATGATCTCTGTCTGTTTCCAAGGCAAACCATTCAATATCACAGTAATCCAAGTCTATGCCCCAACCAGTAACGCTGAAGAAGCTGAAGTTGAACGGTTCTATGAAGACCTACAAGACCTTTTAGAGCTAACACCCTAAAAAGATGTCCTTTTCATTATAGGGGACTGGAATGCAAAAGTAGGAAGTCAAGAAACACCTGGAGTAACAGGCAAATTTGGTCTTGGAATACGGAATGAAGCAGGGCAAAGACTAATAGAGTTTTGCCAAGAAAATGCATTGGTCATAGCAAATACCCTCTTCCAACAACACAAGAGAAGACTCTACACATGGACATCACCAGATGGTCAACACCAAAATCAGGTTGATTATATTCTTTGCAGCCAAAGATGGAGAAGTTCTATACAGTCAACAAAAACAGGACCAGGAGCTGACTGTGGCTCAGATCATGAACTCCTTATTGCCAAATTCAGACTTAAATTGAAGAAAGTAGGGAAAACCACTAGACCATTCAAGTATGACCTAAATCAAATTCCTTATGATTATACAGTGGAAGTGAGAAATAGACTTAAGGGCCTAGATTTGATAGATAGAGTGCCTGATGAACTATGGACTGAGGTTCGTGACATTGTACAGGAGACAGGGAGCAAGACCACCCCCATGGAAAAGAAATGCAAAAAAGCAAAATGGCTGTCTGGGGAGGCCTTACAAATAGCTGAGAAAAGAAGAGAAGTGAAAAGCAAAGGAGAAAAGGAAAGATATAAGCATCTGAATGCAGAGTTCCAAAGAATAGCAAGGAGAGATAAGAAAGCCTTGCTCAGCGATCAGTGCAAAGAAATAGAGGAAAACAACAGAATCGGAAAGATTAGAGATCTCTTCAAGAAAATTAGAGATACCAAGGGAACATTTCATGCAAAGATGGGCTCGATAAAGGACAGAAATGGTATGGACCTAATAGAAGCAGAAGATATTAAGAAGAGGTGGAAAGAATACACAGAAGAACTGTACAAAAAAGATCTTCACAACCAAGATAATCATGATGGTGTGATCACTCATCTAGAGCCAGACACCCTGGAATGTGAAGTCAAGTGGGCCTTAGAAAGCATCACTACGAACAAAGCTAGTGGAGGTGATGGCATTCCAATTGAGCTATTTCAAATCCTGAAAGATGATGATGTGAAAGTGCTGCACTCAATATGCCAGCAAATTGGGAAAACTCAGCAGTGGCCACAGGACTGGAAAAGGTCAGTTTTCATTCCAATCCCAAAGAAAGGCAATGCCAAAGAATGCTCAAACTACCACACAATTGCACTCATCTCACACGCTAGTAAAGTAATGCTCAAAATTCTCCAAGCCAGGCTTCAGCAATACGTGAACCATGAACTTCCTGATGTTCAAGCTGGTTTTAGAAAAGGCAGAGGAACCAGAAATCAAATTGCCAACATCCACTGGATCATCAAAAAGGCAAGAGAGTACAAGAAAAACATCTATTTCTGCTTTATTACTATGCCAAAGCCTTTGACTGTGTGGATCACAATAAACTGTGGAAAATTCTGAAGAGATGGGAATACCAGACCACCTGATTTGTCTCTTGAGAAATCTCTATGCAGGTCAGGAAGCAACAGTTAGAACTGGACATGGAACAGCAGACTGGTTCCAAATAGGAAAAGGAGGATGTCAAGGTTGTATATTGTCACCCTGCTTATTTAACTTCTATGCAGAGTACATCATGAGAAACGTTGGACTGGAAGAAGCACAAGCTGGAATCAAGATTGCCAGGAGAAATATCAATAACCTCAGATATGCAGATGACACCACCCTTATGGCAGAAAGTGAAGAGGAACTAAAAAGCCTCTTGATGAAAGTGAAAGTGGAGAGTGAAAAAGTTGGCTTAAAGCTCAACATTCAGAAAATGAAGATCATGGCACCCGGTCCCATCACTTAATGGGAAATAGATGGGGAAACAGTGTAAACAGTGTCAGACTTTATTTTTCTGGGCTCCAAAATCACTGAAGATGGTGACTGCAGCCATGAAATTAAACGACACTTACTCCTTGGAAGGAAAGTTATGACCAACCTAGATAGCATATTCAAAAGCAGAGACATTACTTTGCCAACAAAGGTCCGTCTAGTCAAGGCTATGGTTTTTCCTGTGGTCATGTATGGATGTGAGAGTTGGACTGTGAAGAAGGCTGAGTGCCAAAGAATTGATGCTTTTGAACTGTGGTGTTAGAGAAGACTCTTGAGAGTCCCTTGGACTGCAAGGAGATCCAACCAGTCCATTCTGAAGGAGATCAGCCCTGGGATTTCTTTGGAAGGAATGATGCTAAAGCTGAAACTGCAGTACTTTGGCCACCTCATGCGAAGTGTTGACTCATTGGAAAAGACTCTGATGCTAGGAGGGATTGGGGGCAGGAGGAGAAGGGGACGACAGAGGATGAGATGGCTGGATGGCATCACTGACTCGATGGACGTGAGTCTGAGTGAACTCCGGGAGTTGGTGATGGACAGGGAGGCCTGGCGTGCTGCAATTCATGGGGTCGCAAAGAGTCGGACATGACTGAGTGACTGAACTGACTGAACTGTGCTATAAGAGTCTTTAATGACAGGGAGATGCTTGCTTCATCTTAACCCAGTGTCTTGAGAAACAGAGGGCATAAGATGGGTATATGGGGCATAAAATGGATGGGGGAAGTGATATTCATCCTCTCTTTGGAGGGATAAATTCAGTATCTTGGGTACCAGTAGACCAATCTTGCTCACAAGATTCAGAGCCAGGCATGCAAAAGGGCTAAATAGTTGCCCTGAGTAAAATCATGTACTGAGTAGAATTGTCTACCTGGACACCCATATGGCTTTAGCGAAAGCCTAAACAAAAGAGAGAGAAACAGAGAAGAAAGAAAAAAGGAGGAAAGTATTATAAAAATGGACAGATAAAGGCAAAGAGATACAGAGAAATAGAAACCAATTTGCATAAAGTAAGTCTGGGCTGGGTGACATCTGGAGATCACCTCTCATCTCTTTTGTCACAGATCCTAAGAGCAGCGAGATAGAGAGAGAGGTTACAAGACAGATTCTCTCAAACATATCCATCATTGATTAGGTCAGCACTTTTAAACTGTGGATCAAAACTCATTAGTAGGTCAAGAAATCAATTTAACACCTTGAAAAATAAAATAGAGTTGAATACCATAGAAACTACCATGGTGCCCTGAGTGCAGTTAGAATGGCTGGTTATCTATGGCTGCAGAACAAACCCAACCCAAAACTTGGTGAGCTTGGGGCAATGACATCTATTTTTTTATGATTCTGGAATTTGGGCGGGGCTCAGTGAAGACAGCTCATCTCTGCCCCCATGGGCACCAGTTGGGTGGCTCAATTGGGACTGGAGAACTCACTTTCAAGATGCCCTATGCACATGGCTGGCAAGTTAAGGCTGTCCAGGAGCTCAGCTCAGGCGGGCAGTCAGGGCCTCAGTGCACCAACAAGTGACCTCTCCATATGGCTAGTTTGGGCACCCAAGGTATGACTTCTGAATTCCAAGTGGGGGTATCCCAAAAGCAAAATTCCATGAGTACAAGCCCTAGTGTATAAGAACTTAGCAAGCCTTCTCTTGCATCATTCTGCTAATGGCTTGCTTGAAGCCAGTTACCTGGTCAACCCCAGGGTCCGTGTAGGAGGGAGACTACACAGGACGTAAAGAGTGGTAAATGTGGCTCAAGGAAGACCATAAGCGTAAGCATTATCCCTGAAAAAAGTGTTTTTCCCAGTTATGCATGTGTCTAATTAGTGAGTAGCCATGGAAAATATATTCCTAATAATTAATGACAGTTTGAGAACACAGTAGCAGAGAGCTTGGGAAACGAGTAGAAGACACTTACTTTATGCCAGTTGGTTTCTATTTCTCAGTTGTTTCTCTGTATTTCTTTACTCAGAGTTGGTGATGGACAAGGAGGCCTGGCATGCTGCGATTCATGGGTCTCAAAGAGTAGTACACAACTGAGCGACTGATCTGATCTGATCCATTTTTCTCATACCTTCCCCGCTTTTTCTCTTTCTTTGTTTCTCTCTCTTTTGCTTCTCTTCCTTCCCTTATCTCTTTCCTTCCCACTCTGCCACTGAATCATTTTTCACACCTTATCTTTCACATTCAAACATCTTCACTTTCAAATACATGCATACATAACCTTAATATAAACTGGGGTCCTATGTGACCTATTTTCTGCACAGCATCACATATAAATGAGCACAGTTCAGTGGCCAAAAGTAATTTTACATTTATGTCAATTTTCCTGAATCTCTTCAAGAATAGTAATCAGATCAGATCAGATTAGTCACTCAGTCATGTCCGACTCTTTGCAACCCCATGAATCACACCACGCCAGGCCTCCCTGTCCATCACCAACTCCCGGAGTTCACTCAGACTCACATCCATCGAGTCAGTGATGCCATCCAGCCATCTCATCCTCTGTCATCCCCTTCTCCTCCTGCCCCCAATCCCTCCCAGCATCAGAGTCTTTTCCAATGAGTCAACTCTTCACATGAGGTGGCCAAAGTACTGGAGTTTCAGCTTTAGCATCATTCCTTCCAAAGAAATCCCAGGGCTGATCTCCTTCAGAATGGACTGGTTGGATCTCCTTGCAGTCCAAGGGACTCTCAAGAGTCTTCTCCAACACCACAGTTCAAAAGCATCAATTCTTTGGCACTCAGCCTTCTTCACAGTCCAACTCTCACATCCATACATGACCACAGGAAAAACCATAGCCTTGAATAGTAATAGGGATCGAATTTAAATTCCAGAGACAGACTCTATGAAATCCCTCTCTCTCTCTTCTCCCATTTCCCACCTGGCAGCTGCTCTGGGGTCTCCCAATGGCTAAACCCACAAAACTTTCAACGCTCTGCCCAGAAGACATTCCCCAACCACCTCCCCTCCACTTACTCCCTCTCCTAATACAACTCAGCTTAGCCTCTGGTTCCAACACTCTCTCCCCAGTATCTTGATTCTGTCACAGAGGATTAAAAATCTAGATTGAAAAAACTGAACACGGAGAGGAGTCAAGAGAGAATCTAAAAAAACAAAAGAAAACTCTCTTTAGTTACAACTTCTTGAATAGTTATAAATTTCACCCCAGTTACACACACAAAATACAGTGTCTTAGAAAGAGTCTTCAATGGTGAGTCAGGAGAAATTGATTCTAGTTCTGGCTCTGCTGCTAATGAAATGCACAACCTTTGACAAATCATTCAGCTTCTCAGCCCCAAGCTTCCTGATCTCTGTGGTAAGTAATGATATCTATTTCTGAGGGTCATTGTGAGGCCTAGATGAGCTTCCTTATGGCATGTGCCTGGAACACAACAGTCAAGCAAAAAGGTTAATTCCCCTAGTGATACCTCATCTGTAAAATGGGGTAATGATATATGCCTAGCTCACCTCCCATGGTCTCTCTAAGGATCAAATTATAAAAAGTATGTGGAAGCCCTTTATATACTATGAAGCACTGTGCTAATAATACATGACATTTTTGGAACTTTATTGAACCTAGCAATCTCATCCCAGTCATATTTGTGTACAATGCCTTGTTCATTACAAGACTCATAAATAGCTAACATTTTTGTGTGCAGCTATAATCATAAGAAAGTGAGGAAGCTCCCCTTCTCTATTGCCTACCTCTCCCCCACCCTACAGTCAAGGGAATCCTGCCTCCAAGATTATGGAAGAGGATTTTGTGACTGAACCCAAGGCGAGGTGAGGGGTTCATTGGTTCTCAAAATGTGGTGCCTGGACCAGCAGCATCAACATCACCTAGAAAATCAAAGATGCTCATGTTAGGCCCCACCTCAGATCTACTGAGTCAGAAATTCAGAGCCCAGCAACTTATTCTTCAACAAGCCCTCCAGATGATTCTGATCCACATTCACTTTTAAGCATAATAAAGTCAGAGTAATGGCAGCAGGGGCAATGTGACTCTCCCGTGTAGATCTGATCATGGGTTTTGGCAAAGAAACCAGCCTTTGTGGTGCAAGATGGTCTACCTGTATTCAGACACTTGAGGACAAGAAAAGAAAATTCCAACTATAGCACAGTGTGAAGGATAGTCAAAAGCGGTTCCTTCCTCTCTGCCAAGGGCCAAGTGTTTATGTCTCCCCATAATTCATGTGTTGACATCTTAACCCCTGATGTGATGGTTTTAGGAGGTGGAGCCTTGAGTAGAGACCTGCAGGAGATAAGGGAGACTCTTCTAGGGGCAGAATATTCTAGGCAAAGGAGACCATAATCCAAAAACCCCTAAGGCGGGGTGCAGGTGGGTCTTTGAAGAGAAGCAAGGAGGACAGTCTAGCTGGAATAGGGTTAATCAGTGGGTGAACAGAAGCAATTGAAGTCTGAGGTATAGAGAGGTTTGGGGACAGTTCTGACAGGGCCTGGAGGCCATTGAAAGGATTCGGCCTTTACTCAAGCAGGGATGGGAGCTGCTGGGGGGCTCTGGGCAGGGAAGGACCTGCTCTGACTTGGGTTTTCATTGGCCACTGTGCTGTGAATGGACAGAATGGTAGCCAGGGTGAGACTGGGGAACCAGTGTAAGAGATTTTGCCACTGTGAGAATCTAGGCAAGAAAGAAAGATGGCTCAGACCAGACAGGCAGCAGGGGAGGCGGGAGATATCAGACAGAGATTGGAAGGTTAAGGCAATAGTTTCTATTGAAGGATAGGAAGAGGGGAATTAAAATGAGTCTAAGGGGTTTTGTCTCAAGCTACTAGAAGAAGAAGCTGCCACTAACCATGATGGAGGAGACTGCGGGAGAGCCAGGCTTTGGCTTGAATGTGTTACACGAGGTGCCCTTGGACCCGGGCGATGGTGGACAGAAGGCCGCTGATACAGGAGTCAGTGCAGAGATGAGCTCATGGGACAGAGCCAGGCCTTGGACCCCAGGATTCACAAACTACACTACTCTGAGAGAAGGGCCAGTCCCCCAAGCTCCAAAATGAAAACTCCATCATTTATAAATCATAACTGAACACAGTATCAAGCTTCCAAATAGAGTCCAAAAACTCTAATAAGTGCTAGTTTATCTGGCATCTTTCAAGCTAGGAATTCTCTTAGCTAAGATTTTCCAATGTATTCCTTTAAGAATGAATTTTTTTTTTAAAGTCCACCACTTGAGAAAGGCTGGGCTGGTGATAAAGAAGCTCCATACAGTCCTTGGGACAAGACTACACAGAGGGACAGCAGCCACAGAAGAGCTCATGCACTAGAGCACTGACATTCAACTTGAGCCCATGCTGGGTCCAGAAACAAGTGAAGGTAAACTTCTCCCCAAGGTGCATCCATCCTTGAAGACCCCCAGGAGCTACAGGAGAGCTTGCATTGCAATGAGCCATATGGGTTTGCTTAAGCTTGCTCAGGCGGTAGAACGAGCACGTTTGACTAATGCTCTCTAAATCCACAAATCCCAAAGACCTGAGCTAGAGGGAAGACAGACTAGCTAAGGAGGGAAGCTGCCTGCTGGTGTTTGCAAAGCATCCCCAATCGATCAGCAGGTACACGTGGGCTGAGTTGAAAGGGAAGAATATTTTAAGGGAGGCTCTAGTGGGATTCCCCAGAAGCAGACGCCGAGGCAAGGATGTGGCTGGAAGTTGTTTGGGGGGAATTGAGCTTAAGAAGCAGCAGTAGAAGAGTGGGGAAGTGAGATGGGGAATGAGGGTGTTAATGTCAGTTCCAGTGGGTACCCTCTGGGACACTGCCTAGAACACGTCATAGGGCTGTCCCACCCAAGAGACAAGGAACTGGGCTATTTATCCTGTAATGCTCTTTTATTATTGGTTGAGGGCTCTTCCTGTTGGCTTTACCTTCCCACCACTTCTGCTCTGTCCCCTACCCAAACGCCCACTCTCCAGCAGCCAGAGAATTCTCCGGAGCAGAGAGCAGCAGTGCTTGCAGTAGAAAGTTGTTGGCGTGAGCTGAAACCAAAGCCAGAGTTCCAAGGCAGGGCTGGGGGAGCACCACAGTGGATTCCACAAAAGGTGCCAGGGCTCTTGATCCTTAGCTCAGACTCCAAGAACTGTCTTCATCACAGAAAACAGGACTGAGATGAATGACTCATCTCATTCCTGCAAGGAGAGCTAGACAACAGGGCAGGGCAGAGTCTCCCTGGTCCTGATGGAGAGAAGGCACCCTGGGGGCCTCTCAATTTGGAGACCAGGGCTGTGGTAATGCCCAACTAGAGTCAGAAGTCTGCAGTGTGTTGGAGAGACAGACTAGAAACAGATTGATCCCAGTTTTGGGGCTCTTGGTATTTAAGAAAGTGCATAAGCAGTGGCTAAGGCTCATGATGGAGGATTCTGGACCACAGAGCTGCAGGCCAGACCATGGAGTTAGCATTCTAGCCTTCTAGTTAAGGATTTGCCTCATTGCTTAGTGTAGGGATCTGGAGACTGACATCACCCCCTCTACACCCTTGTTAGTTTATTATATGTGCCTGTGTTCTATACATCTGGCTGCATCCTCAAGAAAATACAGACATTCACATCAACAAATCATTCTGTCCACTTCATCGAGTCCCGAGTTTAAGGTCCCACCCTAAATATTGTCATTCACAGGCCTCTGGATGAATAGACCCTACTGACTATTCGAGCCCACTTTCTCATGCCCACACTGGACAAAACTAGCTAAGAAACATCCACTCCTCCCTCCCCAAAATTCAGTCTGAATGAGCAGTCCCCTGTGAAGCAAGCTCAAACCTGCACAGCTGACCATTTGTCAGGAAACTGTTACTTGTAACTCATAAGGTGGTTACAAGATAAATGGCAGAGGACCCCTGCTTTTCAAAAGCTTCCAAGTCCTGCAAATAAATACCTACTTCTTTTGTCAGGTACTTGCTGAAACCATTCCATAAAAAGAATGTCAGAATGGCCGTGACTCCCCGCACAGGCCAGAGCATTAGGGACTGAGTTTTTAGACCCCAGGAGCTCTCTCCATCAGAGCCCTGCTCCTCCCCTCCTGTGCAGATCAGCCTCCTAGGTACTCATACACTGACAATTTTTCAGCCATCGGTATCCACCACCTCCTTCAAGCCGTGTTTGCAGCCTATGTTTGCATGGTTTTGTGAGGCTTGTTTTGTTTTGTTTTGTTGACCATGCTGGTACGTCTACCAGCTGGCTGTGTGACCTTCAGATAGTTGCTTAACCTCTCTGAGTTTGTCATCAGAAAATGGACATAATAATATTAGGATGAACCTGTGAAAGTATCCTTTTTAGGTTAAAATGGTTGAATATTGGCACTTTCATAGGTTCCACCTGATACCCACTTTGTGGGGTTATAGCAAAGATATAGTGAGAGAGTATATGTGACACTGCAGAGCCCCCATATCTTACTAGTTTGGGAGTCCCAAGGAAAGTCACATTTCCCTTAGTACAAATCACCCCTGGAGTAGGAAATGACTACCCACACCAGTGCTCTTGTCTGGACTATTCCATGGACAACGGAGCCTGCTGGGCTACAGTCCATGGAGTCACAAAGAATCAGCCACAACTAAGAGACTGAGCGTGGGCGCGCACACACACACGCACACCTAAATCACTACTCCTCTCAAGTATCTGCAGGATGGGGTCCAAAGTCTGTTCTTCCACAGGCCTTCCAGTGATTTCTGGACATTCTCATGAGCTCTTGTTCCCTCCACCATGTCCCCTCCGTAGCGAAGGCTGATGTCAGTTGCACATTTGCTCTCTCCAGGTGTCATGCTCAGCACTTTTCACATATACACCCACTAGTCCTCCTCTCCACCCATGGGAGCTGGGTACTGCTACCGTCATCCCCCTCCCCAGAGAGGGAAACAGAAGTGCCAAGAAGCCAAGTGTTTGGCCAAGGTCACACAGCCAGGAAGTGAGAGAGCCAGGACTCAAAACCCAATCTTTAGCACCAGCTGCTTCCCACACCTGCTGGGGTCCTGCCTCTGCCACCATCATGAGCTGTTCCATGCCAGCCTCCCGCAGGTACCTCTCTCAATGAACCCATAGGTTCCGGGCGTGGGCACTCTATTTCTCCAAGGTGCTGAGATCAAGCAAATTCATCAGAGGACTGATTAAAGGGAAATAAAGAACAAAATCAAGCAGGATTAGGACCAAGAAAGAAGATATAGACCTAGATGCACTAGAGATTGGAAGATTACTAGGCAATTCTAGAGCAACTCTGCAGAAACAAGATAGGAAATCCAGAGGTGTATATTTACTTAGAAAAATATAAATTACCTAAATTGACCCAAGGAGAAGTAGAAAATGAGATGGCCAATTACTGCAGAAGAGACTAGAAAGGTGATTAAAGATCTACCATTATAAAAGGCACCAGGAACAGATGGTTTCACAGCTGAGTTCTGTGTAACCTTTAAAGAACAACTAATTCCAATGTTAATTAAACTCCTCCTGATCATAGAAAAAGACAAAGCACTGTAATTCACTTTATGAAGCCTACATTGCCTTAGTACCAAAACCTAATGCAGAGAGTGCTTAGAAAAAGGAAACTGTAGACTAATTATTCTTCTACATAGAAATGTAAAAATTCAAAATAAAACACTAGTAAATGAAATCTGGCAAAATGTCATTATGATCAAGTGAGATTTCTCCTAGTAACACAGATTTATAACAGGAAATCAATTAACATAATTCATTACACCAACAAATCCAAGGGAAACATATGATCATATCTATAAATGATGAAAGTGTTTGATGAAATATAAACTCTAAGTAAAATCAAAATACAAGAAATTCATTTATTCTTTCAATACATATGTATTGAATGCTTACTGTGCATATAGGAATTGTAGCTGTGACCATATCAAGCAAAATTCCCTGCCCTCAGAGAGCTCATATTCTAGTAATTGAGACACATAACATATAAGATGCATAAGGAAAGTATACACAATGTTAGAAATACATGCTAAGTAGAAAATTATTGCAGGGGGTAGGAAGTTAAAAGGGAGTGGTGGAGGATGAGATGGTTAGATAGTATCACTGACTCATTAGACATGAATCTGCACAAACTCCAGGAGATAGTGAAGGACAGGGAAGCCTGGCGTGCTGCAGTCCAAGAGGTCATAAAGAGTCGGACACGATATACTTACTGAACAACAACAAGGAAGTTAGAAGGTTAGGGTGGTCGGGGAAAAGGTTACTAAGATGTGGTAGCTGGAAACAGAGCCAGGAAAGCCATTCTAGACACAGGGAACAGCAGTGTGACACCCGTGGCAGGCACGTGTGTCCTGGAGAAACCGCTCAAGGCCAGGGTTCCATGGAGTGCTGGAGGGTAAGAGGTTTATTATCCAGTTGTTGCAACCAGATTAGAGGTGCCCTGGAAAGTTCACCGAACACATGACATAGCAAGGATGAAACAGGAAGTGAGACATGCTGCTGCCCGAGACTGCTGCTCTCGGGCTCACAGGCGCCACCCTCAGGGCTTCTGCCCACCCTTGGCAGGCACCATATGGTGAGCCAGCTGAGCACCCCCCGACTCCCCTGAGTCCCCAGCAGAACCTGCAGACCTAATGGAGCTGAGACGAAGCTGTGATCGTGTCATTTTTCAACAGAAACCCCACATCTGAACCCACAGGGCTGGGCTGACTCCCAAGGCCAGACAAAGCCATCACATTAGCTGATAGATCCATCTTTCACAGTCCGGATTATTCAGCCTGAAACCACACTATGTTGGGAACACCAAAACACGTTTTCCATTTTTCGAATTCCCCAAGGACACAGACTGGTGAAATACACCAAATTTCCATGACTAGACAGAACACACCCTCTGCCCCCTGAAAGAATGGGTGGCCAGATTTGGATGACATCACCATTTTCTCCAAGAACAATGGCTGGGTGCTTGGTCTACATTTCTCTACCCAGAGCCCCAGTCTGCTGGTTCTCCTAAAACAAGAGAAGCAGGCACCAAAGATAAACTCACCTCTCGTTCCAAATCCTCACACTACCAGCTGCCTCCAAGTGACAGTTCTCCGGCTAAAATAAAATTCAACCCTCATGGACTCCTACACTTGGGACAAGCACCAAGCACAATATCTGGCATGGAGTGGGCACTTGTCAGGCTCCCCGTCCTCCCCCTCCCTCTGCCTTTTCAGTTTTCCCCAATGCACCCTACAGGTGTCCCACATGGGTGTCAGCCCATAGAGCTGAAAGGGAAAGGTGCCTCTTCAAACAGCAGGGCAAGGAGCTTTGTGAAGACAGATCTCCACACTCTGCTGTGGACATCTTAGGATGAGGTTAAATAGTCCCCTTCTGCATATTTTCTCTACAGAAATTACGGCTTAAGAAAGTAAATACAGGGGCTTCTCTGGTAGCTCAGTGGTAAAGAAGCCACCGGTCCTTGCAGGAGACAAAGATTCGATCCCTGGTCTCAGAAGATCCCACATGCCATGGAGTAACTAAGCCCGTGCACCACAACTTTTGAGCCTATGCTCTAGAGCCCAGGAGCTGCAACTATTGAAGCCTGTGGATGCTAAAACCCATGCTCCATAAGAGAAGCCACTGCAATGAGAAGCCCACAACAGCAACTAGAGAATAGCCCCTGCTCACTGCAACTAGAGAAAAAGCTCTTGCAGCTATGAAGCCCCAGCACAACCAAAAATAAATGAAATTATTAAAATAAAAAATTGCATACATATATACACATATATAAAGAAAATAGGGCTTCTCTGGTAGCTCAGCTGGTAAAGAATCCTCCTGCAATGCAGGAGACCCCAGTTCAATTCCTGGGTTGAGAAGATCCTCTGGAGAAGGGAATGGCTACCCATTTCAGTATTCTGGCCTGGAGAATTCCATGGACTGTACAGTCCATGGGGTCACAAAGTGTCAGACACAACTGAGTGACTTTCACTTTCATAAAGGAAATAAATATGGAATGCTAGATACAAACAGTAGACTCAAGGAGAAGCCATCAATGGGATCCCTCCTTGCTCAGCAACTCCCAGTACAGGGCTTGCAGCAACAATTGCATACTTCAGACCAGATGGGTTGGAAGCCTGGCTTTGGGAGCTGATGTCTGCTCTGAAGATGGAGAGACTGTGGCCACCAAAACCCCTTCATTGACTCTGACCATGTGGTTGAAGTGGTCTAGAGGAGACCACCCATCTTAAGGTCATTATTCCTGTTGACAATAAAAACTAAATGATCCATAGGGTCTTCTTGCTTTGTACACTGCACTTCAACCTTGTATCAAATCATCAACACTGGGCTTGATATCAGAGGACTCCTGGCTCCTTGACCCACCACTTACCAGCTGAAGAACTGCAGGCAAGTTCCTAGAGCTTGTTGAGCCTCAGGGGTTTTGCCTATAAATGGAATGTTCATATCCCACCAAGGTTATTAAGAGGAGAAAATTAAGTAGTGCTCACCCCAGGGTCCACCTTAAAGAGCGATGTTGCTCATTTAAAGCATCTGAGGCTCCGTAGGATGTAGGGACTGGCTTTCTCATGCTTCTCCCACTTCACATCTCATGATTTGACACTTCTTTCTCCAATTCGCTCATCCATGTTTCAAAAGCAATAAGTATGTTAGTAAAGCCTGATGTCCAGAGATCACCAGGTACACCCACAGAGTCAAACAAAGTTTGATTATGAAATTGCTATCATCAAGGAGAGCATGGGCCATGGGCAACCATGGAGCAGCCTCAGTAAGAGGCTGGTATAGGGTTTGGACTTGTTTTGCATGATTTTGGAGAAGGCTTAGGAACCAAGGGTTGTTCTCAATTGAATGCTATGATGAAGCAGGAGCATTTTGCTGGTTGAGTGTCTTGATCATTTTTATCTAAGAGACAACAGGAATGAAGCAAGGCCAGAGCTGTTTGTGGTAAAGAAAGAAGAGTCACTTCTGTCCTGAAAGAAAAGGATGTCCATACATCCTTTTTGTAACCATGCTTATGTTTATCATCGACACAGAGAGGCCTTGTCTAATGCTGATATTTTGTAAAGTTGTTTATTTCAACAGGAATCACTAGGGCCAAGGGACAAGCTAGTAGTGGCCAGTACTGATGTCTAAACTATTTTTAATTCTCAATATACACAAACATAGGTACTAACCACTAGAGAACTCAAGTGCTCCCTGGCTCAAGGGTGATGTGTTTATATGTTCTATATTGTATCTACTCTCAGCTTTTTCCAGGAAATGTTAGCCCTAGTCATTCCCCCAAGGAGGGATCAAAAGACCAGGAGATAGAGCAGCTAGCAAGGAGACAGGGGCCTGGGCTGGGGATGAGCTGGGCTCGGGCCCTGGATGGACAGAAGGGTCTCCAAAATGTGTGCCTGGACAGAAAGAGGCTGGCCTCAGTCTCTGCTCTTCACACCTGTGTTTGCCAGACCCAAGCAATAGAGAGCCATCCCCTCCTGGATAATCTGGCCTGCAGGAAAACGTCTTGCATTTCACCAAGCCAGGAGAACAGGTCTCTATTCTCTGTTCTCTTTCTCTGAAGAGAAAGTTAAAGACTTTGGAAACATGCATTGATGGTAAGATAGGAGAAGGGAATCTAACACCAAGGGCTGTGTGACCTTGAGCAATTTGCTTCCCCTCTCTGGACCATGGTGTCCTTATAACAGTAAGAAGCAGGCTAGTCCCTAAGCTCCTTTTGTCTGGCATCCTGGGAGCTAAAAGCTGAAGAAATGAAGAGCAGGCTCTTCTCTCACTGAGGATTTGGGTTGGTGGAGGGAAGAAAGAAGAGAGCTGGAACCAGAACTGAGCCAGGAGCTCTCACACAACTCACCGTGGGAATGGGCCTCAAACTCTGACTGTGAAGATGATATTCCCTGGCTTGTGATGATAAGTAATGATTACTCAGTGCTTATGATGTACCCAGTATTGCTCTAAGAGCTCTACATGGTTAATAAGTGAATTCTCATAACAACCCTATGGGGTGGACAATATCATTATTCCCATTTTATAGATGGAGAAACTGAGGCACGGAGCTAGTAAGTCACTCACCCAGGATCCCACAACCACTGAGTGACTCAGCTGGGGTTGGAACACAGGCTGTCTCGGTCTCAAGTCCACGTTCTCAGCTATATCTGGTACTGCCTCTCTGAAGTATAAACAGCCCTTCCACATGAGGCCAGCAAAATGTGGACTTTTGAGCCACCAAAACAAATCCAGCTGACTCATTCCTATCATGAATAAAGTTGTATTGGCACACAGCCACATCATTTATTTATTGTCTGACTTTCAAACAACAATGGCGGAGATCAGTAAACGCAGTGGCGACCACATGGCATGCAAGGCATAAGCTGTTAACTCTGGCCCTTCATGGATCAAGGGGGCCGGCTCCCAGCCTGGAGCTGGCACTGCCACTTCCTATGTGGGCCCAGATTAAGTTGCTTTTCTGAATCTCCCTTTCCTCATCTGTGAAATACGCTTGTTTGGGGAATTGGGTGAGCTGATAATTGTTGTTTAGTCGCTAGGCCGTGTCCAGCTCTTTACGACTCTATGGACTGTCGCCCACCAGGCTCCTCTGTCCATAGGATTGACCAGGCAAGAATACTGGAGTGGGTATTCCCTTCTCCAAGGGATCTTCCCAATCCAGGAATCAAACCCACATCTCCTGTATTTCTGGTGGATTCTTTACCGCTGAGCCACCAGAGAAGCCCGAGCTAGTATATGCATGCACAAACGCCAACCCAGAGCAGGCGCTTGATAAGGGTTAGTTGCTATCATCACTAACAGTGTGATGAAAAGTATGACTGAGTCTTACAACACCACTGGGGGCAGGACAGGGCCCTTTATCCCCGCTCCATGGGAGGGTGATGGAACCCAGGCACAGGGAGAAGTCATTTGCTCAGAGTTTCGTGAGAGGTGAGGCAGAGCCCAGGCCTCCCAATGGGACTCCTCTTTCCCCTCCCCTGCAATCCCAGCCCTGGTCCTCATTTGTGTTCTCTGGCGTGTGGAGCTGCCTGTGTGTGTTTGTGAGTTTTCAGCATCTGTAAGTACCCACAGCCGCTCAGAGCTTGCTGGCACAGACATTTGTCAAAGATGACACGCCAGTGATCCATGCCACCAGAGACAGTGACGGATGTGTTCTCTGGCACCGCGGTGCAGGCGGCGGAGGATGGATGTGGTCCTGGCGCCCGCTCAGCCGGCCTGTGCAGGGAGCCGTGGACCAGGCAGGAGACAAACTGCAGCCTGGTCAGCGGGCGAGGAGGTTCAGAGCCTGCCTCCCCTCCCTGCTCCCTGCCAGAAACCCTTCCTCTCTCCCTGCTCCTCCCCCTCCAAGCCAGGCCTGCCGAACCCGCTGCACACTTAGCACTTGTGTGAGGTCACAGATAAGGAGATGAATGCTCACGAGATTTGGGTCTTTTTCATTATAATCATAATAATGGCCAACACTCATGTATGTTTTGTGTATGTGTGTGTGAAAGTCACTCAGTTGTGTCCAACACTTTGCGACCCCACAGACTGTAGCCCACCAGGCTCCTCTGTCCATGGGATTCTCCAGGCAAGAATACTGGAGTGGGTTGCCACTCCCTTCTCCAGGGGATCTTCCCTACCCAGGGATTGATCCTGCAACTCCTGCACTGCAGGCAGATTCTTTCCTGTCTGAGCCATCAGGGAAGCCCCTCATATATATTGCACTGTCCTAAATCTGAGCATTTGTACTTAGCCATCTCAGTGATGGACAGGGAGGCCTAGTGTGCTGCAGAGTAGGACACGACTGAGCGACTGAACTGAACTGAACTGATCTCAGTGCAGGGAAAGGACTCTAGGGTCAGATAGATTAGGGGACTCCTCCAAGGTCACACAGCAAATGGCAGAGACAGGCAATCCAGACAGTCTGGCTCCAGAGTCCCCTGATACTCAGGGCTTCTATTTGAAGGTCTGGGGTGGAGGGGGACCCACTGCAAGCCCAAGACAGACAACAGGAAGTAGAAACAAAGGACCCGGCTTCCCTGCCAGACTCACCACTAACCCACTGAGGGGTCAGGAACTGCCATCCTGTCTTATGTTCCCACTTGCAAAATCAGTAGCTGCTGCTGCTGCAGGGTCTTGTGGGGCCCCGAACAGCTTCTAGCCTGGCGCCTGTCTTCTTCCGGGAACCCCACCCCTGGTTCCTCTGCCTCCACACATTCACTGTCTCAACCCTGTGACTCCAAGTGAGATTCCTCCTGGAATATCATCTCCAGGCTCATTAAACTGTCACCTCTGCGTCCCTGAGGCAAACTCACAGTCCTCTGAGATTTTGTAGGGATATTTATGGCTAGTGACGGCAAAAGGGAACAGACTACATAAAACAAAAAGAAGAGAGACGAAGAGAGCTCTAAAAAAGTTTCCAAAGTCTTGCTCTAAAAGCTCCTCGTGGGCATTTCATATACACGGACGACCAATTTCCCTCTCCTTCTGGGTGAGATTTAGAGAGACCACAGTCTGAGGTCTAGTCCAGCCTCTCACTTGCTGGCGGTGCCTTCCTTTCTCTGGGTTTTAGTTTTCTCATCTGTAAAATGGGGACAATGATAGCACCTATCCCATTAAAATAATTGCTAGGATTAAAATGCTTAGAACAAATCCTGATACATAGCGAGGGCTCAGTAAATGCCAAATATTGTTATTCCCTGATTTTCAGTTGCCTCAATGGGAAAATGAGGGGGTGGGTCTCATGCTGGGTGTGGACTTCCGGCTGGAACATTCTGTGATTTAGTGACACACCTGTGATGCTTGCTTATCTCCTCCCACACAAGATTCTACTTGGAATCTGCTGAGCCCCAGACGACTGCTTTACACAAATGGGAGGTGTCACACTCTTATTCGCAGTGGGGAATTGTTCCCATTGCAACGTTGCCATCCAATGAGCCACCTCTGTTGGTCGACACAGCTGGGCAACATGAGTTTTATGACCAGGTCCCTGCCAAACACACCCTGCACTAACAGACCTCAGGACCTGTCCCTAAGCTTCCGTGGAAAACAGTCCCCACCATCCTGTCTGTGTAGACCTGGCCCCATCAGCATAATGTTTGCAGAAGCCAGTAGTTACAGCTTCCCTGGGATTCATGCAGAGGACACCCACGCTGGGCAAGAATTTCTCTTGCTGTTCAAGCTGTGTAAAAACTTGAAAAGTCATTTTATTTTTCAATCTGTGGGCAGGACGCCACCAAACCGAGAAGCATCATTGCAGGATTTTTTTTTTTTTTTTAATCTTTTTTGGGGGCGTGGGGTGGGGTTTGGTGATGACTTTTTTATTTTTCCCGCTGATGCTTTTTGGATAAACACATAAATCAGCATCATCTATATTCATTAGATAACATGCCTTGTTCAATACAAAATTACCCCTGTTTTGCATGATTTTTCCCCCTTGTGATTAATATAAATGACTTAAGTTAATTATGTTTCTCTTCATGGAAAAATGTATTTGTCAAAATGCTGAAACATCAATAAAAAGAAGCAGTGTCATTTGAAGAAGGGCAGGACTGCAAATGAGTAGGCAGGGAGTGGGGAAGGGAGCGAAAGCGCCCGTCTGGGTGTGTCATTCTGATTGAGTGGGCACCCTTTATATTTACCAACAGTGACAAAAGCATTTTTCTCAGTTAAGCACTCACGGGTCTGATGAGGTAGATTCATGTCATCGTTATTAGCAGTAATGACACCTCAGACATAGAGAAAGTGGTTTTCTCCAGGTTCCCAAAGAATGCTGCATGGATTAAGCATCACCTGTCATTTCCAAGGACAGCTAAAGCTGGGTATCTTACCAGCCAGCCCCTTAAAACTGGCCCAGCATTGTGGACTTAGAGAGAGAGAGAGAGGCAAATACAGATGATTAAATGAGCGAGGGGAAGAGAAATGAAGGGAAAGCAGGGGAAAGAGAAGGTGGGACGAATTGAGAGAGTAGCATTGCCATGGATCACTACCATGTGTAAAATAGTGAGTGGGAAGCTGAGGTTTAGCCAGGGACCTCAACCTGGTGCTCTGTGGTAACCTAGAGGAGTGGGAGGCAGGCTGCAGAGGGGACATGTGTGTGCTTATGACTGATTCACATTGTTGCGTGGCAGAAATCCACCCAACATTGTAAACCAATTATCCTCCAATTAAAACTTTTCTTAAAAATTTTTAAAGGAAAAGCAAACCATGAGGCTGTTATGGAGTCCCAGAGCAAGAAGGAAGCTTCAGCTCAACCAGAACTTTGGACCAGTGACTAGACTAAGGTCCAAGGAGGGAAAGGGACTTTGCCAAGGACACGCAGCCTATTAGTAGCAGATCTGAGACAGAACCCAGCCCCCTTGATGCCCGGATCATGGTCTTTTCCCTGCATGCTGCTGCTCCCTGCCCCCACTCAGCCTGGGTACCAGGAATCAAGGGCAATGGTGCCCACAGATGGCCAGTGGGCCAGGACCACCGGAAAATCTCTGGGTTATTGCCTTTTTCTATGGTACCAGAAATGCCTCTATGACACCCTCTTGCCTTGGTTCCCTAAAAGCAGACCCAGAGACAAGATCATGGGTGCTGGAGGTTTCTTTGAGAGGGGACCCCAAGACACCCAAGTGAGGTGGAGGGGAAAGAAGAGGGGAGGGGAGGAAAACCAAGAGTGTCAGGGAGTAGGGGGGAGGGGTGCTAATGAGGGGATTACTGCTTCCTTCGGGTACCTATGCTCATACCCGCCAGGAGACACTGTGGAGAATTAGGTCTCCCAGTGCTGAACAAAAGGCAGAAACATTCATTCCATCACTCCCAGGGGCTTTTATCTCCAGCCCCTCTGCCCCAGACTGAGCAAGCTCCCAGGGTGTCAGAACAACCCAGAGAACTGGACCTGGATGTGTGAGTGGGGAGAGCCAGCATACACGGCCACCGTCTACCCCAAATGCAGATGAAATGTATTTAACCAAAATAGCTCCTGCAGGAGACCTGGCCTGGTGTCAAAAGACCTGAGTTGAGTCTCAGCTCTGCATTGCCTACATACCTTTGGACCTTAAGCCACCTCCCAATTCCTCCCCCTCATCTCCCTCATCCATGCCATTCTACCTCCATAGCCAAGTGTGAGATGCTACAGGTAAAAGCTCCTGGAACTCCTTAAAGAAGAGCAACTCTATAAATGGGGGCTGACTGCTGCTTCCCTGTCTCATCTGAACTTGAACTATTTCCCTAACTTGGAGCAGAATCAAAAGCTCGAGCCTGTGGGCTATGGGGACACAGAAGTATGTCCTTTGACTCACAGGGCACTTTGTTTTCCGCTTATTGTGTGAACATTACAAGGTTCCTTTTAAGAGTCCAGATGTTTGCTTTCTCTGGAGAAACCAGAGGCTCCTGCCATGTTAGTCCCGTGGTTTTGTGTAGCATCCTGTCATCAGTTGGTTGGAGCAGCAAGGTGGCCGCTCTCTCCACTGTCCCGACCCTAGGCTGGGAGTCAGCCAACACTTATCACGGTGCCTGTTACCTTGTTCTTCCAACAGTGAGAAGACATGTTTCTGCATCGGGGTTTGTATCAGAATCGACCTGGTCCACCAAGACTGCCCAGTATGAGATCATACGAGCAAGTAAAATTCTTGGTAGAAGAGAATAATCATCGTAGGAGCTTAATATGCCATGTGTGTTTCAAAGCAAGCCAGCCTGAAGGGACTTCCCTGGTGGTCCAATGACTAAGACTCCATACCCCCCATTCTGGGACCCATGTTCATTCCCTGGTCAGGGAACTAGATCCCACACACTGCAACTAAGAAGTTCACATGCCACAGCTAAAGATCCTGTGTGCTGCAACTAAGACCCAGTGCAGTCAAATAATTGCCTTTAATGCAGCCTAAATAAGGATCAGCAAAAATGCAACCCCTCCCCCAGTCCTATCTGGTAGGTTACCTCTCTGGCCCTTATGAGACTTTGTGTTTCTGAAGCCTGATTTTGATAAACAAGGAATTTTCTGGCCAAAAGCATGTGGTGAGTCTACTTCGTGGAAATCTGCCACTGCCTCTTCATTCTCAGTTGATCTATGCCTTCAAGACCTTACCCAGTGACAAGACCCTAAACATCTTCTTTTTTAATATTTATTTATTTGGCTGTGCTGGGTCTTAGTTGCAGCATGTGAAATCTTTAGTTGCAGCATGTGGAATCTAGTTCCCTGGTCAGGGATCACACCTGGGCCTCCTGCATTGGGAGCTCGAAGTTTTAGCCATGGACAACCAGGGAAGTCCTGACCCTAAACATCTTGACAGAAAGCATCAGATCAATGAGCCAGACCCCAGGTATTCTGTACTCTCCAATCTCCAAGCTACAGGAAACTTCCAAAAGAGACAGGGTGATGACAACTAATTCAGTTCAGTCACTCAGTTGTCCGACTCTTTACAGCCCCATCGAGTGCAGGCTTCCCTGTCCATCACCAACTCCCGGAGCTTGCTCAAACTCATGTCCATCGAGTCAGTGATGCCATCCCACCATCTCATCCCCTGTCATCCCCTTCTCCCCTTGCCCTCAATCTTTCCCAGCATCAGGGTCTTTTCCAATGAGCCAATTCATCACATCAGGTGGCCAAAGTATTGGAGCTTCAGCTTCAGCATCAGTCCTTTCAATGAATATTCAGGGTTGATTTCCTTTAGGATTGATTGGTTTGATCTCCTTGCAGTCCAAGGGACTCTCAAGAGTCTTCTCTAACACCACAGTTCAAAAGCATCAATTTCTCAGTGCTCAGCTTTCTTTATGGTCCAGCTCTCACATCCATGCATGACTACTGGAAAAACCATAGCTTTGACTAGATAGACCTTTGTTAGCAAAGTAACATCTCTGCTTTTTAATATGCTGTCTAGGTTTGTCATAACTTTTCTTCCAAAGAGCAAGTGTCTTTTAGTTTCATGCCTGCAGTCACCATCTGCAGTGATTTTGGAGCCCAAGAAAATAAAGTCTGTAACTGATAATCCTGCCAGACTCCTGAGTTGCACTTATCAGTTTGTAAAAGCACTCTCAGTCGCTCAACATTTACTTGATTAACATATATGAAGGCTCTATTACAGACCAGGCACACTGTTACAGGTATGATGTTATACCAGGTAATCAAGTCCCCTGCCCTTCAAAAGCTTCCAGTCTGGCAAGCAAACATTTTTAGAGTCAACATTCCCATAGCACTTAGCGTGAAACAGTCGCCGTTCTAAGTGCCTTACCTAGAGTAACTGATTTACAGTAATTAACTCTTCGCAGTAATTCTAGGAGGTAAGTACTACTTTTATCCCCATTTCACAGATAAGGAAACTGAGGTTCCAGAGCTTAAGTATCTCATTCAAGGTTAGTGGTAGAGCCCCGCATCTGATTCACAGCAGCCTGTTGGTAAAGGTAGCCTTTTGCGACCATAGATTGGGAAGCTGAGACCTCACCAGTGAAGATTCCCAAGTCCAAGACCACAGGGCTGGATCATCCCATTCCACAGCCCTGAACGCTTCTCTCACGCCACTTCGAAATTCAGAGATAGCTACTCACAGGAGAAGAAAGCACCACACTGGTTGGTCTGGTCTAAGAATGCCAGGGCTATGCTAGCAGGATTTATAGGTTCTGAGGCAATTTGCATCTCCTGTTGGAAGTTTTCCTCATCAAAGCAATGGAAATCAATGCTGTAAATATAGTTATAATGAAATGGCCTGCTCACACTCCCCATGTCTTCCTAAGGAAAAGAATCATGAGAGACACATATTGGCTCCAACGCCATCACGTGCTTCTGCTTCACCCAGTCATCCCACTGGGAATCTTCCCTGCTCCTGTCAACTGCATTTGAGATGTTTTGGGGGAGGGAGGCTTATTGGATGTTCTTTGTCGCTACATCCATGAGGATTCAGCACAGCTAAGATTTAAGAACCGGAAGGAGTTTAACTTCTTCCAAGCATCAAAGTCCTGTCTCATAAGCAATCACAGAAATGTAAAACAAAGCCATGAGATTTTGGTTTTCATCCATAATATTAACAAGGAATTTAAAATATAATATTCAGTGCTAGCAAGGGTGTAGTAAGAGAGACACACACGCATCCTTCTTGTTCGAATAAAAGCTGGTACATCTGTGGGATATAATTGAACAGTATGCTCTTGAACCCAGCCATTCCACCCTTCTGCTTACAACACAGCCTCAGACAGGTGTTTATGGCAGAAAGTTGTCCATCTAACATGTTTTTGTATGCACCGAAAAGGGAAACAGCTTTAAGGTCCCGGAAGAGGGGAATTGTTGCATAAATTATAGTACAGCCATAGGCCAGAATAGATTTTGAAATAGTTGATTGGCATGGGAAAATGCTCACAAGCTGTCGAACTTAAAAAATCAGAGTCCAACATCAAGATGTAGTTTCTAATTATGTAATCTTTACCAATTCACAGAACTATGACTGGAAAGACATACTGCAAGTGCAGCCCGTTGTAGTTCCTAGACCGGGCGGGCCAGTGACACGTGTTTTCTTCTTTGTTCTTTCCTAGACTTTCCAAATTTCCTCAAATGGTCATGTATTGGGTTTTTTTCCCTCTGCTTTGCGGTATTATTATATAAAAAAGCAGCTAAAGATCTTAAGTCACCCTGACTCCTTCTATTTATTACCAGCTGAGGTTTGCTTTGTAAAATAAGGACATTTGTACCTACACTGCTTCACAGAATTGTTGTAAGGATAAAATAAGAAAATGGATGTGATATGCTTGTAGATTATAAGACGCTGTACAAATGTTAGCTGCGGTTATCATTATAACACAAAATTAACTCCAACAATCTAACAGAAAAGAAATCTGTAATAAGATAGGGCTTTGGGAAAGGAACAAGGAAAATACAAGAATGAGCTAAGAATAGAAAGAAGCAAAAAGGCCACAGGTATGCTGAAAAATGTTCACCAGCATCTCTCAGGGAAAATGTTTAACAAGAAGCCCAAAAAAAGAAAAATCTTACAAGGCAACCAAATGTTAACAGCACTGCTTGACTAGCAAGCCACATAAGATGTTCTGACTTTGTTTAAAAAAAAAAATCTGAAAACTGAGGAATATTTAAATCAGGAGAATTGGGGAGCTCACTCATTGTGACAGGCACATGAAAATCAGAATTAACTCAGGTCAAAAATGTATGGGCAATGTATCCTGCAGAATTGGACTTAACTCCAAAAGTAAAAATAAGCACCCCAGGGGAGAAAACTGGAGGGAGAGAGAGGGCACTTAATTATCACAGGGCCAGAGCTGGACTCAGAAATGACAAAGACCCAGGAAAAGAACTCGGATTCTTTACCTTGCCAAGGAAGACTCGGGATCTGCCACTTCAGGCCATTCCCTCCTATTTGAATCTCTGCTGTTCTAGTTTCTCAGACCCTCACATCCTTCTTGCCCGCAGCTCCTTCTCTGACTTTCCTTCCTCTTCTTGACCTCCACACAGTGCCTGCTCCAGGGTCTTTTGTTTCTCTCTGCTCCTTCCTACCTGCACTTTCTCCCTGTTCCCCACTAGCACTACAGATGTCCACCTCCACAGGAGCCCTTTCCTCAACTCTCACGCTGTCTGTCTCTCCCACTGCCTTGCGGACACACCCCTGAGTAGAAGCTCTCTGCCACTTCGCACAATACTGCCTAAAGCCAAATGGAGCTTCTTTAAAAAATGAGCAAACACACATTGGTTCATTGGATACTCATCGGCTGTTCCTGCTAATAGATCTGCTAGAAACACAGGCTTCCTCATGTGTTTCTTCCTCTCTTCCCAAACCAAATCATCATGTCTCAGATCCTACTGACAAATTCTTTCATGTTTTTCTTATATCCTACCCTTCACCTGATCCCACCTAGTTCAGATCTTCCTGGGCTACTCCAGCAGCCTCCCAACTGCTTGTTCTTGCATCTCCTCCCCCCAGTCCCTTCTAAAGTGAAAGTGAAGCCGCTTAGTTGTGTCTGACTCTTTGCGACCATATGGACTGTAGCCTACCAGGCTCCTCCATCCATGGGATTTTCCACGCAAGAGTACTGGAGTGGGTTGCCATTTCCTTCACCAGGGGATCTTCCCAACCCAGGGATCGAACCTGGTTCTCCCACATTGCAGGCAGACACTCTACCGTCTGAGCCACCAGGGAAGCCTTATTCCTTCTAAAGGCCACTGTCAAAGACAGCTTCTCAAGACCACACCCTCTCCTGACTTGAATTCTCCCAACCGAAGCTTTCAATGACTATCTTGTGTCTATTAGACAAAGAGAAAATGCCTTGCCTGACATTCAAAGTTCTCCAGCTCTCCCTAATGGCTGGATGAATGACTTGGCCAAGCCCAGCTGAATGATTGGGCCAAGAGTAGATTTCAGGCATGAAGTTGGGGTTACCAGTTGCCAAGAGACAACTGAGTGTGGGCAGAGTGGTCAGTGGTCAAAAGGTCAAGACCAAGGAAGGAAACATAATTGCCAACATCTGAGCACAAAAGACGACATCCCAAAGTGGGTCAAGGCAACAGCGCCATTCCAGAGATGGAAAGGAGGAAAGAGAGGAGAAGCAAGAGAGTGGGTTCCAGAGACAAGGACCAAATGGGCAGAAGTTGCTGGAGCTGGAGGCAAAGAGGCCCTTCAGCCTGAGCAGTCAGGGCATGCTTGCTCAGAGCCCATGAGGCTGAAGCCGGGCGACATGACACATCTGAAGACAGCTTTCCTGGGCACTTGCTCCCCACACAGTGCTTACTCTTCTCCATGCATGTAGGGCAAGTTGTAACCTCTCAAAAATCAACCAAAATTAATTCTTTTGGTACATTTCCTGTCTGCATGAGCCCACCATGCCATGCTCCCTGCCCTTCAAACCAACTATGCATCCCTATCTCTAGTCATCTCCATCATTTCCCCAGCCTAGAATGTCCTTGACCCAACCACGTTTAATTCTCATCCAGCCTTCCTGTCACAATTCAAGTCACATGTCTACATCCAGTTCACGAGAAATCTCCTTCTTTCTGAATTCCACAGTAAAAAAAAAAAAAAACAAAAAACAGGGGATACAGGGTTTACTGGATCTGGATCTGTTACACTTTTATTGTAACTGCCTAGGTTGTCAGTGACTTTTGCGTGTTTTTGGCTTCCCTTCTGAGGCAGATACTGTTGGCTGGTTAACCAACACCCATTCCTAACCTTGTCTGTCTTCACCACAGAGTCTGGAAAGCCTAAACGTTCATGTTCCCAGCCTCTTTTAATGCTAGGGTACCCATGTGACACTGTTGTAGCCAAAGATAGATAAGCTCAAGTCTTATTCTATGGAGTTTATGGGAATGGGAGAGGTAGGGGTAAGGGAGTACTTCTGAAAAGCATTCATCTTTCCCAATAAAAGAGACAGGAAAAGCTGGCATCTTATCCTTCCTTTCAGTTTGTGTCTCAAACATTGGCATGATGCCTGGGGCTGCAGCAGTCATTTTGTGACCAAGAGACAAAAAGCACAAGGATGAAAAGCTGATTGCTAAAAATGGATCTGTAGGGCCTGGTCCCTAAGGACGTTGTTGAGCAGCTAAAGCAGCATCAGTGTTTACCCACCTCCAGACTACTTATTACAAAATTTTTTAATCTTACTTGTTTAATCTACTCTTAGTTAATTTTCCTATTACTTGCATCTGAAAGCATTCCTAACTCAATCATCTTTCTACCAGGCTGAGAGCTCTTTGATTGCAGGGAGCATACCTTCCACATCTTTGCTTCCTCCAGCATCTAATATAGGGTCCTGCCTATAAACAACCTTAATAACCTCAGCTAGGGATAGAAAGGAGTTTTCTATCCCTCAAAGTGTCTATTGAAGCAGACAAGACATGGGCGTTACATGAAATAGTGGTAAACTAATGAGATGTTCTAGACCTAATTGAAAATTTTGATGTAAATAAATCCTGCCAACCAGATGGCATCCACCCAAGAGCTCTGAGGTGTGTAATTGCACAAATGTTGGCCAAAATGTGCAACCTATTAACATGAAAGTCCTCAGGTTCCAGAAGCCTGGATGATGGTCAATATCCCTCCCACCTACAAAGCTACCTGTAGAGGAGTCTGAGGACCAGAGAGTAATCTTTGAATTGGAAAAGAAGGCAGACCTTCTTTTCCAAACACGTTGATAGAATCTGTAAGAGAGATGCCAGGACACCTAAACAATATGATGCGGTGGAAAGCTGGCACAGTTCTTCCTAATGGAGACTCAGAAAGGGCTAATCTGCAAATTCTCTTTTAAAGGGGAGCAATTAAAGAGGACTGATGGGGGGAGAAGGAAGGGCTTTGTGGACAGGATACATGTAGAATTCCCCAAAAAAAAGCTCATAGTGTGGTTTAAGAACACAGGCTTATAAATATTCATCTGCTCTGGGATTGGCAAAACTGTGACCTCAAAACTAGAAATAGGATTAAATAAGCATGTGTCTCAATAGAGACTTACTAATGGTAGGTTCCCTCAGGAATCCCACTCAGACCAACAGGAGTTATTTGGCAGAGGGAATATTCATAGCATCCACTCTTCATCTACATAAGAGCCCAGTCCAAAGCTCAGAAAATGGGTATAGGCTTGCCAGATGAAACACAGGACTGTGAGTTCTATTTGAATTTCAGAAAGACAACAGATAATTGCGTGGTATAAGTAGATCTCAAGTATAAGTGTGCCTCACGCAATAGTTGGGACATAATTACACTGCAAAAAAATTCCCTGGCTCTCTGAAATGGAACTGTTACTAGGTGTCCTGGTTTGGAGTTATTTTGTTAAGTTTGGGGTTTGGTTTTGTTTTTTTTATTTTTTGTGTATCTTTAATTTTGTTTTCTGCTAAGTCTTGTAACCTTAGGCAGGGCGATAAGGAGGGAAGCTGGAAGATTCACCTGAGGAGGCCAAGGGGCAGCAGAGAGGGACTGGACAGGACACTGAAGGAGGCAGACTCTCACTGGCGTCTATGAGACCATGCACCCTGGGTCCTTAGGATCTTGCGGGGTGGGGCGTGGGGGTGGAGAGCAAGGCATCACTGATTAAGAGACAACAGTACAGCCTAGCACTGAAGGCTACGGACTCTGGAACCAGTTAGGGGAGCTGGGATGCTGGGTACCAATTAGGTCTAGAACATCTCATTAGTTTACCACTACTTCATGTAACGCCCCTGTCTCGTCTGCTTCAACAGACACTTTGAGAGATAGAAAACTCCCTTCTGTCCTTTCCCATCTGCTAGCTGTCTAGCTTCAACCCCCACTCCAGCATTTACCAGCCAGGTGTTTGGGGCCGTTGCTTAACCACCATGTGCCTCAGTTCCCTCATCTGCAAACTGGCATTAGAAGAGAATCTGCCTTGTAGGTTGCTGGGGATTAAGTGAATGGACACATCTAAGGTGCCTAGAACAGTGCCTGGCACATACAAATGTCAGTTACCCTCTTGTGCAGAGATGAGCCAGATTGAGCCTGCACATTTGTGTTAACCTCTGTCTAGCAGCTTTCCAAAGGCCTGGCTGGCTGGAGTCACTGGGTTTACACACTTCTCTGTCAGTTAGTGTCTTGTTGGAAAGCCCACACAGCATGCCTGGGGACTAACTGCCTGGTGAGGGGGAGTGCAGGAATGTGGCGCGGGCTGTCCTGGGGACAACTGTTCCCCATCAGTCACACGTCTCCATACCCAGCACCCCAGGTCCCCTCTGTTTGCAATAGGAGCAACAAAAGCCTTCCTTCCCAACATCTGCAACCACCTCTGCATCCCCAGACCCAGCAGCCCAGAGCTGGGTGTTCAGTCAAGTCGGGCTCTGGAGCCAGCAGACTCTGTGATGCGCTCTGCTGGGGCAGCACTGACCTGTCCCGCCTCCCACAGCGTGGACCATGGCCTGACCTTGCTCTTTCCTGGCTCCTGGCTCCTGGCTCCTGGCTTGCTGCTGACCACAGGGCAACACATTCTTTGGCCCCTCCAGACACTGCCTGGCCTCCATGTCTGTCCTGGCTCGACCTTGAAGGATTACAAGATCCTCAACCTCCTGCTTGCCTGTCCCTGTCCTTGGCTCTCCAGTTCACCCTCTCCTGCTCACGAAACTCACCCAGAGTGACCTGTGTCTACCATTGGCAAAGAAGCAACCAGTCAGTCCTCTGCAGTCAAATGGGAGGCTCAATACAGCTTCTGAACAGACCCCGCCTCCCTTTCTCTGCTGCCTGAAGTCTTTCCTTCCACTCTCAAGAAGTGAGTTCTGATGTCGTGGCCTGTGGGTAACACATTTCAAGTTTGAAGATAACCACAATTTAGGAATTTTCCCCAGGCCTGCTATCAGACAGTATGGATGACTTCAGAAGGATCAGGGGCAGCAGAGTGAGGAGCTAAGTGGGTGATTCCAGAAGGAACATTTTGGTTGTTGTTGTTGTTCAGTCACTCAGTCGTGTCCAACTCTTTTCGACCCCATGGACTGCAGCATGCCAGGCTTTCCTGTCCTTCACCATGTCCCGGAGTTTACTCAAATTCATGTCCACTGAGTCGAAGATGCCATCCAACCATCGCCCCCATCTCCTCCTGCCAGCAGTCTTTCCCAGTATCAGAGCATTGGGTTTTAAAATTAAAATCCAATTTAAAAAGTAGGAAGATGAGAAATGAGCCCTCGTACACTGCTGGTGGGATTGTAAAATGGTGCAGCCAATGTGGAAAACAACTGTGTGCTTCCTTAATAAGTTAAATACAGAATTACTAACAGCCTATGACTCAGCAAGTCCACTCCCAGGCATATATACAAAAGAATTAAAGACAAGTTTTCAAACAGAAACTTGTACATGAATGTTTATAGCAGCTCTATTCACAATAGTCGAAACGTGGAAACCACCCAAATGTTATCAACTGATGAATGGATAAACAAAATGTGGTTTACCCACACAATGGAGTATTATTTGGCCACAGAAAGAAACGAAGTACTGATCCATGTTGCAACATGGATGAACCTTATACACATTATGTGAAATGAAAGGAACCAGACACACAAAAGGCTACGTATTGCATGATTCCATTTAAAGGAAACGTTTGGAACAGACCAGTCCATAGAGACTGAAAGTAGATTGGTCACTGCCAGGGGCTGAATGGATGGGGAGATCCGTGAGTGGCAACTAAGAGGTGTGAGATTTCCCCTGGGGATAATGAAAATGTTCTGAAATTGATTGTGGTGTTAAGGCACAATTCTAAGAATATACAAAGAGATAATGAACTGTACACTTTAAATGGTAAATTGTGTGGTGTCTGAATTGTATCTCAATAAAGCCGTGGGTTTTTGTTTTTAAGTTGGCAGATGGCCCAAAGTAGGCTTTCAATATTTGAAACTAGGCTAAAAGAAAGAATCAAAACAGGGAGACTGGATTCTATTATAAAGTGTTAGTCACTCAGTCATGTCCATCTCTTTGGGACCCCATGGACTGTAGCCCATCAGGCTCCTCTGTCCATGGAATTCTCCAGGCAAGAATACTGGAGTGGATAGCCATGCCCTCCTCCAGGGGATCTTTCTGATCCGGGAATCAAACCCAGTCTCCCACATTGCAAGCAGATTCTTTACCGTCTGAACCACCAGGGACTCGTCGTGTCTGAGCGTCTCCGCTGCTGGATTATTTCCTCTCTCACCGCGTGGTGCCACCACTGCGCCCCACACGTCTCGGTTTCTTCTTTAATGAAACCAGATTGTAATTGCTGGCCAACCTGCTGCCCCTCTGCTAGACCTTGGGATCTCAGGGTGCTGAGCCCATTCCCATTGCTCTTCCTATCCCCAGGCCTTGGCATCTGATGGGTGCTCAATAAAGAACTATTGCATTAATACACATTTTATAACTCCTGGCCCCTTTTATGTAAAGATTTTACTATAACCCAAGAAACTGGTAACACATTGCCTTGGGGAAAACCAGGTGGTTGGGGAAAGGGATGGGAGAGACATTTTCCCCATGCCCTTTAGGACCTTCTGAAAATTATGCATGCCAATACTTCACCTCTTCCTAATATCCATAATTTGAAAAGAAATTAATTTGCTTTTTTAATTATTTTAAAATGCAACACCTACTAGCAAAGACAGAGAATTCAAGCATTTGACAAAGTAGGGAAGAGGAGAATATGACAGAGGTCTCAGGAGAGCAGTCAGGCAGCAGACCTGGGAGGTTTGCTATGGGAGGTTTGGGGGAGAGGGCTCAAAGTCCCTGGGAGAGATAGTGTAAGATTAATGGCTCCCTTCCCCTAACTCTAAGGAGGCAATCAGATCTCTTCCTTTACTCTTGGAAATGACATCAGGTCGCCCTGGGCAAGGCCAGCCTCGGCTAGCAGACCATTGTCAGTCCCAGTGTCTCCACTGGTTCGTCAGGATCTTGTGGCCTCCCCATCCTCACCAGCACACATTACTGCCCACCCTCCTGGCCACTGCATAGAGCTGCAATGGCCATAAATCAGGAGAGACCTCATCACTGAGCATATTATTAACTGACCGATGCAGGATGCGAGTTCCAGCCCTCATCTCCCCAGGGGAGGTGGAACAGAGGCAAAATTCATTCCCCACACACTTGTCCCCTTCTATTATAGGCGGTGCCTCTCTCTCAGGCTCCTTCCCATGCAAGGCTCCTGGGTCCTCAGACTATATCCCCTTGGACCTGGGCAGTGACCTCTGTGGCAGTGACAAATTAGGAAGCAATGAGACTCTAATATCCCAAAGGACACTAGCCCAGGTCAAGGGATGTTTTGAAGTGGCCTGGCAAAGTCCCAGCCTCCCTGCCTTCTTGGCAAGTGTCTTGGAGGCAGGTCGGTATCTCTGGAATCATGCATCACCAGCTCCCAACACAATCCTGTGTTAAAAGATAAACTGAGGCATACTACAACCTGATAGCATGGAAATTACTTGAGCAAAAATCAATTCAAATCAGGCATCACCGAACTAAATGTGGTTAGAAGTACCCTGTTGAGGGGAGCTAGAGGAAAGCTCAGTACAGAGAAAAGGCAGAAGCAAAGCAAGGAAATTATTGATAGCCTAGAGTTTAAATCCTAGCTGGCTATTTGTGATTGGTTCTGCCTGGGTTTTACTTTCATAACCCTGGAGTATTTATAAGCTTAGATACTGGTTTGCTTAGGTAGGTGCCAGGGCATCAGAGCCACCTCAGTCTAAGGGCCTCCTTATTTAACAATTCCCCTTTTTTGGTCATCCTGTCATATATGAGAGATTGACCAGAAATTTGGTCTTCCCACCATTCTCAGTCACCACGTGAGTTAAATGCTCTTGTCTCTTTGTGAAACTAGTAGGTTATGATGTCAGATCCATGGAAGAATTGCTTTCACTGTTTATCCCATTGTACATCTTGCTTCTCCACGTGCAGTAAGACCATCGGATGCACTGCTGATGACTGCAAACACACATTTAGGATCTTTGAGAGAACACAACACACCAGGGAGACTATAATGATGACTATTAGGTAGATAAGACTGAGAGACTGAAGTATACTCCTTAGCCAGACCCCCACTAACCAAACCAGTTGCTATCAAATAAATCAAAGAGTGCACCTGACGAGGTATCAACCTGTTTTAGCCAGGTAGCTTTTTGTTAGTTTCTTGTAACAATACCAAGGAACTGATCCAGGTACAGCAGGAAGTATTTGCTATGGCACAGACTCTTCCTTGTTCAGCCAACAAGAAATCTAAAGCAATTGCATGATCTACAACCATCTTAGCAAGAGAGCCTAGGGACTTCTGTATGCAGCCATGGCCTCAGCAGTAGACTCAGCAATGGTTGCTAGAGTTAAGGATAAGTTTCCAGTCACATGTTCATCTGTTCTAATGAAAGCCAAGGAAGAAGGAATAGTTCAAAAGATGCCCGTCCAGAGGGGTTATCATCTGCTGGTAAACTTCTCTTCAACTGATAGTATTCATTCAAAAGCCTTCCCTGGTGGCTCAGCAGTAAAGGGTCCACTGCAATGCAGGACATGCAGGAGATGTGGGTTTGATCCCAGGGTCAGGATCCCTTGGAGGATGGCATGGTAACACACTCCAGTATTATTGCCTGGAGAATCCCATGAACTGAGGAGCATGGTGGGCTACAATCCTCAGGGTCACAAAGAGTCAAACATAACTAAAGTGACTAAGCATACATGGACGCATACATTCAAAGGAATGGACCAATGTTGAGTTTCTGAGATAGCATGAAGAGACAATGGAACCATAAATACAGCAAGAGCACACTGTCCTTTCATCCCCCAGCTGTCAAGACAATGAGTTGTCCAAGCACAGGAACCATTGTCAAACCCTCCACATATAAAGGAGTAGCCAGGAGATGTACATAAGGCTCCTTTGTATGTATTACATTCATGGACCCATTCATTGATATAGAAGTCTTAGCGTCATTTGATCCAAACTTAAATGCTGAAAAACCACATACTGAAAAACCACCTACATCTTTGGGTCAGACAACAAGCCTACAAATAATCTGATTTTCACTGCCTGCTCTGCAGTGCCTTTTGTATTTATATTCAGTGAATCTTGTTTTCCTACCCCCAGGGATGGGTTAAGTTGAGGCAAGGAATGGGGGTGTCAGGATTAATAGTATTTCAACTTTATAAAAAGAAACTGTGGAATAATTTAGGCATACTGTGGTACTTGGTATTGCAGTGAAATCACTTACAAGGTGAACTAAGGGTTCTCTCCCTTCCTGTACCGATTTTGGTTTAGCATGACATATTCAGCCATTAGTTAAGTTTCCTGCAGTGGCTATTGTTTGGGAAATCCTAATTATTGACAAATCCTCATAATATACAATTATTGTTGTCTGCCTGTGCATTAACAGAGAGAAAGTTTTCAAATAGGCAAAGGAGGCAAAGATTTCATATGAGAGATGATCTTGATCCATCAGCTTGGGAAAACTGTTCACCTCAAGAGATTGCCTGCTTCTGGGGCAGAATCACCCTGGCCAATCTTAACTTTAGATCTCCAGCATGTGTGCAATTCCAAGAGTTTAGGGGAGCCCTATCAACTGGGAGACATGGACCCAAAGGTCAAGTCCTTAAAGTTTTGCTGCCTCCAGGGTAGTGAGGAGAATCTGGAACCAGGGTCACAGGTAGTTTTTCTTTCTTTTAGTATTTATTTATGTTTGGCTGCACTGAGTCTTTGTTACTGCACGTGTACTTACTCTAGTTGCAGAGTGCAATACTCTCTAGTTGCAGCACATGAGCTCCTCACTGCAGTGACTTCAGTTGCAGAGCACCGGCTCTGGGTGTGCCGGCTTTGGTAGTCGTGGCACGTGGGCTCAGTAGCAGTAATGCATGGGCTTAGTTGCCCTCTGGCATGTAGAATCTTCCTGGACCAGGGATCAAACTGGCATCTTCTGCTTTACAAGGCAGACTCCCAACCACTGGACCACCAGAGAAGTCCAGGTGAGGCCTTTCTTAGGTGTTGTTTCCAAAAGACTCACTCTCCAGGCTCTAAGTTGCGGAAGGTTTGACCATCTGCAGAAGGGTCACAGAAAGCTTCCTCTATGTGGTGGAAATACACTTTGGCATAATTCAAGAAAGCTTTACATTATTGAGTCATATCAGATTTTATGAGTACAGGAGACACATGTAGCTCTATCATCAAAGGCATGGGTCTTCCTGTTCCTAATTCATAAGGTGTTAATTTATGTTTTCCTCTAAGTGTTGATCTAATTGTCATCAAAATCGGTGGCAGAAATTTTGACTTTGGCAATCCAGTTGACTCTGCTAATTTAGGTAGCTTTAGTTTAGGTTACCATTTGTCCATGTGACTTTAGCAAATGACTGAGGATGGTAAAGACTACGGTAATGCCATCTTGTCAGCGGCACCTTATTCAATGGCTTAATTATTTGTCCAGCGAAATGAGTTCCCTGATCACTTAAAGATTTCTCTGGGGATGTCCCATGAAGGAAATAGATTTTCTTAAAGTTTCCTAGCCATGGCTGTGGCGTCAGCCTTTCTGCATGGGAAGGCTTCGATCCATCTTGAGAACACACAAACAAGAAAAAATTGGTTACCCATTGCAGAGGAAATTGAATGAAATCTGTTTGTAAGTGTTCAAATCACCCAGTAGGTGGTGAGAATGCTCCATCTAATACCTTAATAGTCTTTCCAGGGTTATGGGTTTGACAAATAAGATGTTGGTCATAAACCAATTTTGCAACCTTGAAGCAGTCATCCCACCAATACTTCTTCATAATTTGAGTCATTTTATCCATGCCATGACACACTGCATAATATAGAACTTTTTAGTTATCACATTTTAAGGACTCAGGAAGAACCAGACGGTTGCCTGGGCCCTCAGTGTCTTCATTTAATATTAAATTTGCAACCTCATTGGTCTCAATATTATTGTTCCAGCAAGGGTGCCTGATTCTGTCTTTTAGATAAATGATCATAAATAATTTGATTAGAGTCAATCTTATGGAGTTCATTCAGGTTGCATATTGGAACAATTTAAGCACTGGCTGATTTAGCATGGAAGTCTCCTGGAGCTTTTCCCTGATATTCGGGTTTTGTTTTTCTAGTATGAGTTTCAATTTTAATCATTGAAATTCAGTTGGGCAACAGAATGGCAGAGGGCTGTTCATTTCCTTGGAGCCCATTTTTGATTCGGGTTCTGTTAGAAGTGTGGAGCCTTCTCTCTTTCCACAGCATCCCAAAGTCATGGACCACCCTGATGGCAGATCTGCTATCAGTATTCTAAATGTTTCCTGATTTTCCTTTGGACAGCTAACAAGCCCAAGTGAGGGCACGTATTGAATAGTTGTGCTGGTTGTGCAGACTTAAATTGGAGAAGGAGTGCCCTTTCTAATAGTTCATATTGAGCTGTTCCAACATATCCTGTTGATATTTCCCTTCTGCATTCTTAGCATCGACTATTAAATCTAGGTTTTCTAGTAGCGTCTCCAATAAGTCAATGCTGGGGGTCAATAACCATGACACCACATCTATACAGATACCATGATCTGTATCATCGTCAGGCAAGGGCAGCAGGGCTGAGCAAGTTACAGAGCTTAAGATGATGGTTAGTTGGTGAAAGATGGATCTCCTATGTTAGTCTGTTTGCTGAAAAATGCTGGGTCTGATCAGAATTTATAGACTCAACAGTGTTAGGTGCTTGTAAGTATGAGTCATATCCTAATAACCAATTCAGCTGAGGCTTCCACCAATTTAGCTGCTGCAGCTACTGCTTCAGTTTGGATGTGCTCTGGCTACTGGTCTAACTGTAAGTTATTCTAAGCAATAGGTCTATATTTCCCTCCACGCTCTTGCGTTGGAATTCCCGGAGCCTGGTTATCATGCTTGTGGACAGATAACGCGCAAGACTGAGTGTCTTTAGGGAACCCACTATGCTCTGCTCTGTGCTCACTCAGTCGTGTCTGACTCTTTGCCACCCTATGGACTGTAGCTTGCCAGATTCCTCTGTCCATGAGATTTTCCAGGCAAGAATACAGGAGTGGATTGTCATTTCCTTCTCTGGGGGAATCTTCCCGACCCAGGGATCGAACCCATGTCTCATGCAGCTCCTGTATCAGCAGGCAGGTTCTTTTACCAACTGAGCCACCTGGGAAGCCCCAGAGAGCCCTAAGGCTAGAGTTTGCTGCAAGGCTCATTTTATTTGGCTGAAGGCTTGCTCAGGATTATCTTCCCATGGTAAGGGCTCTGAAATTGAGTTCCTTGTAAGTTTATTCTGGGGACTAACAATCAGAGAAAATTTTAGAACTCAAGATCTATAACATCCTGCAAGTCCAAGGTAACTCCTTAATTGTTATCTAGATTGGGGTAATTTTTGGATTGTCTTCCTACATTCAGGTGAGACAGAAATGCCTCCTTCAGTCAAATCATGTCCTAGGAGATGGACCTTCTTTTTTGAAAATCAGAGTGTTTCCTTGGATGCCTTATGGCCTTTACAAGTCTAATAGCTATAATAGATAAATCACATCTACTTCTGAGTCCTGCCCTGGAGGGGAACATAGAAATCAGTCACCTACATATTGAATGAATATAGAGTCCTTAGGGAACTATAAGTTTCCCAAGTCTTGATGTAAAAAATCTGTGGAAACAGGATAGGGCTTCAGTGAACCCTTGTGGCATTGGAGTCCAGGTATATTGTTGGTTTTTCCAAGTGAAAGCAAATAAATACTGATTCTCCTTGTCAACTGGAATGCTATAGAAAGCAAAGATCCACTGCTGTGAGTCGTTTTGAGTGTGTAGATGCATCAGATAGCCAAGTATTGGGATTTGGACCTACATAAACTTAGTATCACAATTTTCTTTTTCTTTTTACTTTTATTTTCTTTGGCCCCACCGCACGGCTTGTAGGATCTTTGTTCCCCAATCAAGGATCGAACTTCTGCCCCCCTGCAGTGGAAAAGCAGTCTTAACAGCAGTGCTGGGAAAGGCCCAGTATCACAATTTCCTTTTTTTTTTTTTTTTTTTGTTAGGTCTGTTATGATTTTTATTTCCCAACAATTACCAGGCTAATATAACATAATTTGCAAATATATTAGTTACAATTATAATTTCTAATATTCTGGGTATAACCTTTTTACATTTTATTTAACATTGCTCCACTTATTAGCTTTTTTCCTTGTTGTTTTTTTTTTAATTATCAAAGATTATAACTGTACAATATTGAGAAGAATTCTTAATTGCCCTTAGATCATGAACAAATCGACAACCTTATCCATTTGGTTTGATCATGGGTAAGATCAGAGTGTTACCGGGACTAGTGCATGGAATTTTAAGTCTTTGTTTGTTAAGTCTTCTGCGCTTGGTAGCCTCTGGATAGCTGAATTGGTAACTTCTGGTGCAGCTTCTCGGAGAAGGCAATGGCACCCCACTCTGGTACTCTTGCCTGGAAACTCCCATGGATGGAGGAGCCTGGTAGGCTGCAGTCCATAGGGTCAGGAAGAGTCGGACATGACTGAGTGACTTCACTTTCACACATTGGAGAAGGAAATGGCAACCCACTCCAGTGTTCTTGCCTGGAGAATCCCAGGGACAGGGGAGCCTGGTGGGCTGCTGTCTATGGGGTCGCACAGAGTCAGACACAACTGAAGCGACTTAGCAGCAGCAGCAGCAGCAGTGCAGCTTCTGGTTTTAGCGGATGCTGAGGCCATTAGGCTAGGGTTTGAAATGATCTATTTGAATTCTTATGCATTCAGCACTCTTAATTCTGCCCATATCTGTTGAGGAAGAAATCCATAGGCATTCAGAAACCTTGGAAAGATTGAGCTTTCATGCATTAGAGCCTCAATTTCATCCATTCCTGCTTGCAGAGAGCAGAGCAGCTCAGGTTCAGGAAGGTCAGGAAATTCTATGACCATTTTCCCTCTGAGCTAAATTTTATATGACTTCTCAATTTAGAAAGCAAATCTCATCCTCACAGGTTTACTGGTGCAGGACCACACAGAGGGAAAGTATGGTTTTCCCCAAAATGGCCCTTGTGTTGTCCTGACTGGTTTAGACATGAGTACACTAAATTTCATTAGAAACTCCCACTACAGAAAACCCCCATTCTACGAACTCTGAGAGATCTGCCATTTTATGAAAATGGGGTTTAACATAGATAAAGTGGCTCCAATATTCATAATATTGTATAGGATGCCCCCTTTTTTTTTTAAATCTTAGTTTCCCTTTGCTATTTTAGAGATATCATGAGGAGGATCCCTCAGAGTCCAATCAATGTTACTTTTATTTCAGTAATCAAAATTTTTAAGACTTCCCCCCAGGGAAAACCAGTCTGGATTAGTAGGTGGAGGTCTATTAAAGGGTGAGTTCAGTGGGGGAAATTCTCTTTCCCAGGACTCTGGTTGTTTACAGTGAAGGCAGACACTTCAGGCTACACGTTTTCTGAATGGAAGACCTCTGGGTCCTGGCTTGAAGTGTACGTGAAGGTCTCTCAGCTCTTGCAGCTGGTATAACTGCAGGATCATTTATGTTTATCAGCTTTTTGAATTTTACCTTGCTCCAGAGTTTTTTCAACATTCAGCTAGGATTATTCGTTCAGAAAGAGGGAGGGCTTCCCAGTCCAGCTCGTGTCTCTTTATAAGGCTCCCTAGTGTATTTTGGACAGAAGCCCACTCATGAATAAGGACATCAGGGCATTTGCTGTGCCTGCATTTAATAAAGAAAGCTTAGAATATTTCACACAAAAAAAGGTTTCCTGTCTGGTCTCACAGTCTAAGACTGGTTCATTCTTTTTTTTTGTTTGCAAGATTGAATGATAGACCAGTCAGTCTTCCAAGGAAATACTTTATCCACACTCTCAAGTAAGTGTTGGGTTATCTTTCTAGTGAATTTCGGGTCGTCCTTGGTGGAGTGGTTATTATGTGGGTCTTTAATGTCACTCCTGGGAACTTCCCATTTGGCTTCAGCCCTCCATTTTCAGGCATCACCAGATTCTAATGCCACATGAATACATTGGGAGAGATCCAGGAGTCCCGGATCATAAATTCCAATTAGAATTCTAAACTCCTCATAAAATCTTTGAGGATTCTCTTTAGGGTTTGAAAAATCTTTGATGATGGACCTAAGTTCAGCCTTTGACCATGGAGAAAAGATGCTTACATCTGATTTTCCACGCTTATTGAAAGACTTCACTTTTAAAAGCATTTGTTTAACCTCTGGCTCATCTTCAGTACGAAAGACAATTGAGTTAAGGGGATAATATAGTTCTGAATATTTAGGGGAAGGTAAAGAAAGAGCAGTCAGAGTGGAGTTAGTCAATGCACATGTCTTTTTAGATTCACCATTAAGCTGTTGCAAAGAATCTTTCAAGATCCATTTTTTTGTTTTGTTTTGATTCATTTGGTTTCTTAGAAGTTTTTGCATACCACCAAAAAATGCATCCCATTGTTTTGGGGAAAATCAGAGCCCTGTTTTTTTCTAGCAGTGAAGTGAAGTGAAAGTCGCTTGGTCATGTCCAGCTGTTTTTGACCCCATGGACTATACAGTCCATGGAATTCTCCAGGCCGGAATACTAGAGTGAGTAGCCTTTCCCTTCTCCAGGGGATCTTCCCAACCCAGGGATTGAATCCAGGTCTCCTGCATTACAGGCACATTCTTTACCAGCTGAGCCACAAAGGAAGCCCAAGAAAAGTGGAGTGGGTAGCCTGTCCCTTCTCCAGTGGATCTTCCTGATCCAGGAATCAAACTGAGGTCACCTGCATTGCAAGAGGATTCTTTACCAACTGAGCTATCAACATCTCATAAATGGATAAGCTTATCTAGGTTAAAAGTGCCCCACTATGGCCACTGTAATTCTTGTATTAAAAATATTTATTTATTTGGCTGCAATGGGTCTTAGTTGTGGCATGCAGTATCTTTGAGCTTCGTTTTGGCATGCAAGCTCTTAGTTGTGGCATGTGGGATCTAGTTCCCTGACCAGGGATTGAATTTGGGTCCCCTGCATTGGGAGCACAGAGTCCTAGCCACTGGACCACCAGAGACATTCCAAGCCACTGTAATTCAAGGTTATCTTTGGTGAAGGTGGGTAGGGGCAGGAGAAAACAGGAGAATAAAAAGAAAGGAGAGATGGAAGATGGAGGAAAGACAGGAGATCCCTGGGTCCCAGGTATTTGCTAAGCTCCAGAAGTTGGTGATGGACAGGGAAGCTTGGCATGCAGCTGACCATGGGGTCGCAAAGAGTTGAACACGACTGAGCGACTGAACTGAACTGAACTTGAAAGGCAGCAGCTCTATTTGGTCAGTGACCTAGAGCCTTTGATTGTGTGGATCACAACAAACTGGAAAATTCTTCAAGAGATGAGAATACCAGACCACCTTACCTGCCTCCTGCGAAACCTGTACACAGGTCAAGATGCAACAGTTAAAACCGGACATGGAACAACAGACTGATTCTAAATTGGGAAAGGAGTATATCAAGGCTGTATATTGTCACCCTGTTTATTTAACTTATATGCAGAGTACATTATGTGAAATGCCAAGATGGATGAAGCACAAGCTGGAATCAAGATTGCCAGAAGACATATCAATAACCTCAGATATGCAGATGACACCACCCTTATGGCAGAAAACGAAGAGGAACTGAAGAGCCTCTTGATGAAAGTGAAAAGGAGAGTGTAAAAGCTGGCTTAAAACTCAATATTCAAAAAAACAAAGATCATGGCATCTGGTCCCATCACTTCATGGCAAATAGATGGGGAAACAATGGAAACAGTGACAGAGTTTATTTTCTTGGGCTCCAAAATCACTGCAGATGGTGACTACAGCCACGAAATAAAAAGATGCTTGTTCCTTGAAAGAAAAGCTATGACTAACCTAGAAAGCATATTAAAAAGCAGAGATATTACTTTGCCGACAAAGGTCCATCTAGTCAAAGCTATGGTTTTTCCAGGAGTCATGTATGGATGTGAGAGTTGGACCATAAAGAAGGCTGAGTGCTGAAGAATTGGTGCTTTTGAACTGCAGTGTTGGAGAAGACTCTTGAGAGTCCCATGAACTGCAAGGAGATCAAACCAGTCAATCCTAAAGAAATCAATCCTGAATCTTCATTGGAAGGACTGATGCTGAAGCTGAAGCTCCAACACTTTGGCCACCTGGTGCGAAGAGCCAACTCATTAGAAAAGACCCTGATGCTGGGAAAGATTGAAAGCAGGAAGAGAAAGGGACGACAGGGGATGTCTCATCTTGGTTGGATGGCATCACTGACTCAATGGACATGAGTTTGAGCAAGCTCCAGGAGATGGTGAAGGACAGGGAGGCCTGGCATGCTGCAGTCCATGGGGTTGCAAAGAGTCGGACATGACTGAGCTCAGTTCAGTTCAGTCGCTGAGTCATGTCCAACTCTTTGTGAACCCATGAACCGCAGCACGCCAGGCCTCCCTGTCCATCACCAACTCCCAGAGTCCATGAAAACCCATGTCCATCGAGTCAATGATGCCATCCAACCATCTCATCTTCTGTCATCCCCTTCTCCTCCTGCCCTCATTCTTTCCCATTCTTTTGGGGTCTTTTCCAATGAGTCAGTTCTTCCCATCAGGTGGCCAAAGTATTGGAGCTTCAGCCTCAACATCAGCTGAACAAAAATAACTAGAGATCAGACATCAGAGATTGACCCAGGCTGTGCAAACCCTCAATAGACTGATGAATACGTCAGAATATCATAAGTTCATTAGTTCCAGAGAAAAGCATGACTTCTGAGAAAACCAGAATCTCACGTTCATGGGTGGGAGGCCAAGGTACAAGAGAAATGAATTATTTTCATCAGCAGCCTGCCTAGTAAGCATGGACTTCATGCCAGAGAGGAGCAGGATGATCTTAATGGCTCGTGTCGGTGAGTTATGATTGCCTGATGCTCCCAGTGTCTCTCGGGCCTGCCTGTCAAGCGGAGCGGATGTTTCTGTGAGCCAGAAGGGCCCCCTTGCTCTGAACAGTGCTGGAAAAACACTGACAAATCGCTGTTCCTTGGGGTCCCCTTCCTCGAAACGATGCACAGACCACCCCCCTTTAGCTAACACGTTTGTTTCCCAGACCAGGCATGTTGTGATCGATAGTATTTCACAATTGATTAGGTTTCCCCATCAGAGATGCTAAACTCCATTATGCATGGATTCATCTTACTAGTTTTTCTCTCAGAGGACAACCAAGTTCTGAAAAAAGGAAGAAAAAACAGAAACACTACTCTGACCTTTAGATTGATTATATCTTATTCTTAGGCATGTCACTGCTTTTGGTTCCCAAGTTGGTCATGACGCCCCATCCCAGGAAAAGATCCCATTTGTGTCCTCACAGTGTGAATATACCAGGACTGGTTGGAAGAGGAGTGTCATGGGATGGGATTGAAACCATGCCTGGAGTGAGCAGGCAAATGTTGATTCCAGTGCAAAGGAATAAATTGTAATTAAAATTAAAAACAAACCAAGTTGAGTTATTAGTAGAGATATGGATGGACCTAGAGTCTGCCATACAGAGTGAAGTAAGTCAGAAAGAGAAAAACAAATATTGTGTATTAATGTATATATGTGGAATCTAGAAAAACGATACAGATGAACCTATTTGCAAAGCAGAACTAGAGACCCAGATGTAGAGAACGGATATGTGATCATGGGGCAGGAGGACAGGGGTGTGGGATGAATTGGGAGATTGAGATTGACATACATACACTCCCATGTGGAACATGGGCTTCCCTGGAGGCTCAGCTGGTAAAGAATCTGCCTGCAGTGCAGGAGATCTGAGTTCAGTCCCTGGATCAGGAAGATCCCCTGGAGCAGGAAATGGCAACCCACCCCAGTATGCTTGCCTGAGAAATCCCATAAACAGAGGAGCCTCCAGTCCATGGAGTCACAAGAGTCAGACACGACTTAGTAACTAAACTACCGTGTGTAAAACAGATAGCTAGTGGGAAGCTGCTTTAAAGCTCAGGAAGTTCAGCCCAGTGCTCTGTGATGACCTAGACAGGTAGGACAGAGGACGGTGGGAGGCAGGGCCAAGGGGGAGGGGATGTATGTAAACATATGGCTGATTCACTTCATTGTACTGCAGAAACTAACACAGCGTCGTAAAGCAACTATATCCCAATTAAAATACACATAAACATATGACTTCACTTAAGCAAGTCTGCTTTAATCCTGGCTGCTCATGAAGGCCTTTGATAGGCTGCCTAGCTTTCTATGTATAGGATAAGACCCCCTTATCCACGGCAGAATTTTCCAATACCACTGCTAAGAGCATTATTTAAATTTACTGAACATCTAAATTCTAGAGGCTGTGTCAAGCTGTTGCATGCATGTATTAGTTACTCATTTCTGAGAGACAAATCACCCCAAGACTTAGCAACACACATATTGTCTCACAGCTTCTGTCGGTCCAAGCGCAATTTAGCTGGGTCCACTACCTCTCATAAACCCACAGTCTCATCTCAAGGCTTGACTGGGTGAATTCACTTCCAATCTCACTCACGTGGCGGTTGTCAAGACTTAGTTCTTCTTTAGCTGTTGGACCCTACTACTCCTGGAGTCTCAAGTGGGAGGCCTCCACAGTTCCTTACCATGTGGACCTCTCCATAGAGTATCTCATAACACGGCAGCTTGCTTCATCAGAGCAAGCAAGAGAAAGGGCAGGAGAGAGTACCAGCAAGGTAGACATCATAGCCTTTTATATCTAATCATGGAAGTGGCGCCCATATTCTACTGATTAGAATCACATCACTAGGTCCACACACACTCAAAGGGAGGAGATACACAGGAGGAAACACCAAGAGGTGGGGATAATTGGGAGCCATGCCAGAGGCACGTGATCTCTGACACACATGGTCTCAGTGCCTGGTCTCCTCAAGGTAACCTTATGAGATAGATGCTATTGTTATCCTCTGTATTTCACAGATGGCGGAAGCTGAAACTCAGAGAGGTTCAGTAAGTTGTCCAGAGTCACACAGCTCATGGATGGTGGAAGCAGAACTCAAACACAAATACATTTCCACAACCATTCATTGGAATTCAGTGTGATCAGGGAGGTTTCTGGAATGACAGTGGTCCCAAGATCCTGCCCCTCTAAAAGACCAGCTATTCTACCATTGGGTAAAGCTGGCTACCTCTAATTTGAAGGGAACACAAATAGTGGCTTTAGTATCAAGACCAAAACCTGAATTTTCCCATTCTAGGCTTTTAATCCCAGACTTGCTGCAGAGATGCAGACTTACTCATGGTCCTTCACCCCAGCTTTGCCCACACAAGGCGGCACACTCTTGGTCACTGCCTGCTTTCCCCAACCTGTCATTACTGCTTGTGATTGTTCATCAACTTATTGTCCTTGGCAACCTGCCCAATGACCTGACTTAGCTCAATAATATTCCATAAACATTTATTAACCGCTATTCTGTCCCAAGAACTGAGTGATGCAGAGAGAAATCAGACACTGTGCATATTCTCCAGAAGTCCTCAGAATCTCTTGAATCTAGAGCTGTCTGTCCAGGACAGTAGCTACTGGCCACATATGGCTAGTGAGCCCTTGAAATGTGGTTGGTCTGAAATAAGATGTGCTATTACTGTAAAATAAGAGTGAAAAAAGTTTAAATAGCTCATTCAGTTCAGTTCAGTTCAGTCGCTCAGTCGTGTCCGACTCTTTGCGACCCCATGAATCGCAGCACTCCAGGCCTCCCTGTCCATCACCAACTCCTGGAGTTCACTCAGACTCATGTCCATCGAGTCAGTGATGCCATCCAGCCATCTCATCTTCTGTCATCCCCTTCTCCTCCTGCCCCCAATCCCTCCCAGAATCAGAGTCTTTTCCAATGAGTCAACTCTTCACATGAGGTGGACAAAGTACTGGAGTTTCAGCTTTAGCATCAGTCCTTCCAAAGAAATCCCAGGGCTGATCTCCTTCAGAATGGACTGGTTGGATCTCCTTGCAGTCCAAGGGACTATCAAGAGTCTTCTCCAACACCACAAATTCAAAAGCATCAATTCTTCGGTGCTCAGCTTTCTTCACAGTCCAACTCTCACATCCATACATGACCACTGGAGAAACCATAGCCTTGACTAGATGGACCTTTGTTGGCAAAGTAATGTCTCTGCTTTTCAATATGCTATCTAGGTTGGTCATAACTTTCCTTCCAAGGAGTAAGCGTCTTTTAATTTCATGGCTGCAGTCACCATCTGCAGTGATTTTGGAGTCCAAAAAAATAAAGTCTGACACTGTTTCCATTGTTTCCCCATCTATTTCCCATGAAGTAATGGGACCAGATGCCATGATCTTGGTTTTCTGAATGTTGAGCTTTAAGCCAACTTTTTCACTCTCCTCTTTCACTTTCATCAGGAGGCTTTTGAGTTCCTCTTCACTTTCTGCCATAAGGGTGGTGTCATCTGCATATCTGAGATTATTGATATTTCTCCCAGCAATCTTTATTCCAGCTTGTGCTTCTTCCAGCCCAGCGTTTCTCATGATGTACTCTGCATAGAAGGTAAATAAGCAGGGTGACAATATACAGCCTTGACATACTCCTTTTCCTATTTGGAACCAGTCTGTTGTTCCATGTCCAGTTCTAACTGTTGCTTCCTGACCTGCATATAGGTTTCTCAAGAGGCAGGTCAAGTGCTCTGGTATTCCCATCTCTTTCAGAACTTTCTACAGTTGTGATCCACACAGTCAAAGGCTTCGGCATAGTCAATAAAGTTGAAATAGATGTTTTTCTTGTACTCTCTTGCCTTTTTGATGATCCAGCAGATGTTGGCAATTTGATCTCTGGTTCCTCTGCCTTTTCTAAAACCAGCTTGAACATCTGGAAGTTCATGGTTCATGTATTGCTGAAGCCTGGCTTGGAGAATTTTGAGCATTACTTTACTAGTGTGTGAGATGAGTGCAATTGTGCGGTAGTTTGAGCATTCTTTGGCATTGCCTTTCTTGCGGATTGGAATGAAAACTGACCTTTTCCAGTCCTGTGGCCACTGCTGAGTTTTCCAAATTTGCTGGCATATTGAGTGCGGCACTTTCACAGCATCATATTTAAGGGTTTGAAATGGCTCAACTGGAATTCCATCACCTCCACTAGCTTAGTTCGTAGTGATGCTTTCTAAGGCCCACTTGACTTCACATTCCAGGATGTCTGGCTCTAGGTTAGTGATCACACCATCGTGATTATATTGGTCGTGAAGATCTTTTTTGTACAGTTCTTCTGTGTATTCTTGCCACCTCTTCTTAATATCTACTGCTTCTGTTAGGTCCATATCATTTCTGTCCTTTATCGAGCCCATCTTTGTATGAAATGTTCCCTTGGTATCTCTAATTTTCTTGAAGAGATCTCTAGTCTTCCCCATTCTGTTGTTTTCCTCTATTTCTTTGTATTGGTCGCTGAGGAAGGCTTTCTTATCTCTTCTTGCTATTCTTTGGAACTCTGTATTCAGATGCGTATATCTTTCCTTTTCTCCTTTGCTTTTCGCTTCTCTTCGTTTCACAGCTATTTGTAAGGCCTCCTCAGACAGCCATTTTGCTTTTTTGCACTTCTTTTCCATGGGGATGGCCTTGATCCCTGTCTCCTGTACAATGTCACGAACTGCCGTCCATAGTTCATCAGGCACTCTATCTATCAGATCTAGTCCCTTAAATCTATATATCACTTCCACTGTATAGCTCATTAATCATGCTTATATTGATTAAATATAGATGACATTCTGAGTATATTGAATTAAATAGAACATACTACTGGAATCAGAGAAGGCAATGGCAACCCACTGCAGTTCTCTTGCCTGGAAAATCCCATGGACGGAGGAGCCTGGTGGGCTGCAGTCCATGGGGTCACTAAGAGTCAGACACGACTGAGCGACTTCACTTTCACTTTTCACTTTCATGCATTGCAGAAGGAAATGGCAACCCACTCCAGTGTTCTTACCTGGAGAATCCCAGGGACGGGGGAGCCTGGTGGGCTGCCATCTATGGGGTCACACAGAGTCGGACATGACTGAAGCAACTTAGCACTACTGAAATTAACTTCACTTTTTATCTATTTAATGTGGCTACAATGAAATTAAAAATTGCCTATGTGGCTCATATCTGTGGCTTCTGTTTTATTTTCAGTGGGTGGTGCTGGTCTAAGAGGTAAGGAGCCAGATAATAACAATCACGTGTGTAGCATGCTCTACCCATGCTCTACACCGGACCCAAGTCATTTTATTCAACCCTCATAGTAAACTCATGCAGTGGGGGTCATTATCCCTATTACAGATAAGGCAGTGACCCACAGGAGTGAAACCACCTGCCCAGAGTCTCAAAGTGAACAAAGTCCCCATTGGTGGTGAGGGCTGTAATGGCGGAACATGGCCAGGTGGGGGCGCCCAAGAGAAAGCGATCACGCCGCCCCGTAAGGCGAAGCAAACCGTCCAGATGGAGATGACTGATGCTTACTTAGGCTGAGTGAGCCTGGAATAAAGACATCCACGTAGCCAACAAGCAGAAGGGGTTCCCTGAGCAGAGGAAGAGCAGGTGTGAAGTCTCAGAAGCATGAAACTGCATGAAGTGTCCAGGGAATGGCCGAGGAGGAGACAGCTTGAGCTCCTGGAGCAAGTGGAGACAGATGAGTCGGCAGAGATAAGCAGGAGCTTTGCAGGGAGAGGCCTGCACACCACACACAGGAGTTTGAACTTTATCATTTGGGTCAGCAGTCTCAAGAGCATTGTAAAGATACCAATGCTTTCCTGGGTCCAGAAGGAGAGTTCAAACAAATGGTTCTCGCTCTCATTTTTTTTTTTCCCCCTTCTTTTTCCTTTTTTGTCTGTACCACAGGGCATGCGGAACTTCCTCAACCAGAGATCAAACCTGGGACCCCTGCAGACCACCCGGGGAAGTTCCCCCATTGCTTCTTAATCTCACCCCTCTGTTCACCCTACACAAGCTGCCTCTGACTTCCTTCCCTGTACTTTCCCTGGGCAGTCTACACAGTCTTCATGTTCCCTGGCCTCTGTGGTTTTCTCCACCCTGTTTTTTGTTTTTGCCCCTCTGTCCTTTTCCTCACACTCCTCGCTGGGCCTGGAATGTACTCTTCCAGCCCACTCTTCTCCTGGGGAAATCCTGTCCCTCCCGCGGGCAGGGGCTCTGTAGGAGTCTCTCCCAGATGGACACACCCTTCATCTCTGCCCAACCCCCAAGGGCTATGAACCTCTCTTCCAGTTCTCATCTTTCCAGCCTTCTGTTACCCTTCTCCCAGGCTTGTCTGATCCCTGCTACTAGAAGCGAGGACCACGTGGGATTCCCTTTGGTCTCCCTTTCAGACCCGAGCCCTGTTACTTGCTCTGTAACTAGCATGACGGTTTTCCCCCCAAATGTATTTGAACACCATGGCTGCTTTTTCCGGACTAAGGCAAATGAGCTGGCCCTGCTGTGAACTGCACCATCACCTAGCTATTCTATTCTGCTGCTCCCTTAAACGCCAGAAGACGAATGAGGTTTTCCTGTCACTGGAGTGAATGTCGTTCGTTGAGTCAGCCAAAGGGCAAACTAGCACCACACAACTCTATCGGGAAAACGTGTTTAATTGGGAGAGTGCAAAATCCTGTAGTCATTTATGGAGCCTTCAAAACCGAGTTCTGAGAATGGATTTCAACTCTGCCTGGATACCTCGGACCTGGGGTGTTGAGGCGGGGCCTGGATCAGGCTGGAGTTCTCGACCCTAATGGGCAGTACAAATATCATTTTCTGTGTATTCATGAAAAGAAGAGGCTGAAATGCCCCCTTTAGGGATGTCAAATTCCTAGACCCCTAGGGCCAAATGTCGTCAGAGTTTGATCCTATAAAGGCTTAGACTGTCATAGGGATAAGCACCAAATAAAATGATTTGTAAGCAAAATGAGAGAGGATAATAAGAAGGAGTCCAGATATGAATGCGCTGGTTGAAAATTGTGATGAAAGGTTGTTCTGGGTTCAGACTTGGTGACATAGATGAGAGGGGCTGAGCATGGAGACAGGTCAGATCCACATGAACTGTGGCAAGAACAGGGGCGATGGGATAGAGAGGAGGTGGATGGGCTTCTTACGTGCTGAGAATGGGATGGATACGGTAGGGAAGCCAGGCTCTTTCCAAAAGCCCAAGTGGGGCTTCCTCAGTGTTTCCTCTCCTCCATCCTCCCAGAATCCTGACAGGTAGCCAAGCACAGATGAGCCTTATTCCAGGTCAATGTCCAAATGATGTGACAAAATCAGTCCTGCCCGGTTGACTCTATGTAAGGCCATGTTTGTGATGGATCCAGCTGTGGAAAAGCCCATTTATCATGAAGATTCAATGCTTAATGGTCCACCCTCTCTATTTTTTTTTTTTTGCTTTATTCCCCAACACTAAATATGACTCCAGCCTCCCTCTACTTTTAAATGCCCAGTGTCCTGTCATATTTCCATGCTGAGTTTTGTCCCTGCTCTCTCAGCCTTCCTGGGCTGCAAACAGCCACATGGATCTTTTTGCCAGTTCTTTTTTTGTTCCTGTTACCATGGGCCCTTCTGCCCTCCCATCTCCTCTCTCAGCAGCTCAATGTCCTTTCCAATTTAAGCTGAAATCAGACTCCCTCTCCCTTGCTTTTGCTTCCCCACCTCCCGTGGCCTCTCTTGTCATTTATTATTTAACTCAATCACCTTATTATATATGCACAGGAACCATTTCTGAATATGGCTGCAGTGAAAAAAAAAAATTAGGATCCAAACCAGAAGCAAACTCACCTCTTCTCAACCTGCCTCCAAAACTCACTGTCATTCTGCTCCAGGCCTGAGCCAAGGCCCCCAGAAGGGTCAACCAGTGAGCGCAGATCCGCTAGACAAACCCTCAAGCCCAATTAACAACTACGTAGGTTGGACATGATGGAAAATTTCCAGATGGCTACTTGCAGTTATCCTTCAGTTTATGTAAGTGATGTCTTCCAGAAGGTGGATGTTTGAATGAAATTTCGTACTTAATTCCAAATATTATAATAAGGGAGGTGGACAACACACAAGATGATTGGTTCAGGGGCCCAGGTTCTATTCCTTAATGTCCACCATTACATTGCTCCTGGACCTTTAGCCTTTCTAAACCTCAGTTTCCCCATCTGTAAAACAAGAGAGTTAGACCAAGTTTCCGCAAGTTTCCAGCAGGGTGAAAATTCTCACAATCATTTCTACCCAATGATCCACATGATTCGATTGGAAATCCATCCCTATAGTTGAAATGCAGTTCACTCGGAGTCAGTAGGTAATAAGGACACTGGCTATGCTGCTGCTCTTCAGGAAGAGGGACTTTAGATTAACCCGTGAACCTCTTCCTGTGTACAGATGAAGAAGCCGGAGCCCTGAGAGGAGAAGCAGCTAACCCAAGGTCATACAGCATGAGAAGAGTCAGACAAGAAGTCAGGACTCCTGGCTGCTTGGATGGTGATTTCAGCATGACTGCAAAGATTTTGCCCTCTTTCCAGTGAGTGGGGTCTATGTTCCCACTCTTCATCCTGACGCATAGGGTGTATGGAAGTGATGCTACGTGATTTCCAAAGTGAGGATTAAAATGGCCATGCAGCTTCTGCCTTGCCTTCAGAGATCTCTCACTTGCTCTTTGATCCCTGAGCCTCCAGTTCAGCAATCCTGACAACTCCACGCCCAAGAGGCCACGTGGAGACATTAGCCAGCCCATCCCGAATGCCAGATGTATGCGTGAAGAAACTAGATTTGAAGTGGTCCAGCCACTCCAGTTGAAGATGCCGTCACCATTTAAGTCCTCTTCCAAGACTCCAGACCCCACAGAGCAAAGAAGAGCCTCCCCCTGCCCTCTTCTGACTCCTGACCCATGGAATCCAAGAGCACGATAAAACGGTGCTGTTTGCTACCCCTAAGCTTTGGAGTGGGTTTTTTACATAGCCATAGAGAATGCCAAGAATTGCTCAACTCTCACACTGGCTAACGACCGAGCTTGGGGCTCCCTGCCCCAAGTGACCAATCCTGCCTCTAACACAATCACTCGCACAGGCTTTCACCCCACTCGCCAGGCCAGGTTCTCGTCTGTCGTCCAGGAGTCCTTGTTCATGTGCATGTCAGACCGAACACACTGGACAGTAAGTGATTTATTAATGTCTCTTCTCTAGACTGTGAGCTCTACAGGGCACTGCTGTGTTCCGCACATTTCCTCAGCCGGTGCCTCACACATACTGGGCAGGAAATCAAAGGCGTGTGGAGTGAAACTGGCAAGGACCACGTGACCAGTCATGCTCCGGACCTCCGCCTCGTCCTCCTCCAGGGAGGGCGCAGTCCTTTCCTCTCCAGGGGGGCTCCATCTGCTTCACATCAACCCTGCAGCCGAGAAGGGGGAAAGCCTTGTGCTGGAGCAGAGGACAAAGAGAACTCGGTCAGCTGGGACTGGGACCAGGGGAGAGCCAGCCATTCCAGAGAGCCAGACGTGTTTTGTCAGTTGTTGCCTTTGTGAACACACATGCCCTGAAACTCCGGTTAATTTTCTTGTTCAAACATTGGTTTAAAATTGTTGGCTCTGGGAGAGATACTGTCCTTCAGCAGGTTCTCTTATAAAGTTTGCCACTCCAAGGTCTGATTCAGCGGCAAACTGGAAAAGTTCCTGGTTGCTAAGAGACCAGAGAGCAAATTACCAGCTTACAAAAGACGTAGCTAAGGCCGGTAAGACAAAACAAAACAGAATAGGAAATAGGCCACCTCAAAATCAAAAATAAGGTAAATATACCGGCTGGGAAAATGTCTGATTGGAAAAGACAATTATAAATACTCTTCACACTGAAAGGTAATGATGCGCTGTTGGTAGCTATGCGCTTTGTGGTTTGTCACTTCAAGGAAACAGCAGGGGAGCCCCTTTCTGGCCCTGAAATTCTGAATCCTTGAGTCAGAGGGAAAAACAAACTGTCCCAGTTGATAAGGAGGCAGGGAAAAAAAAAATCAAATAAGGCTGCCTTTTTCATGAGCTCTGCCTGCCAGGTGGGTGAACCGGATGCCTGTGGCTATGGCCCAGAAACATCCCTGCAAGAAAATAAAAACCTCCCTCCGGGAAAGCTTTCTGATCACTGCTGGTAAGGAGTCCCAGAACCCCAACACAGGGTGCTGGCCCCCCAGGAGTAGGACAGACACTTGGGGATCCAACCTGGGCATATGACCAGGGCGAGCATTAGCTGGGACTGGCTCAAAGAAAAAAATACCCAATGGGTCCCAGGTATTTCTTTCCTTAAAGTGCTGTTCTAGCTATGGTTTTTTTAGTCATTGCTTTTCTAGCCAAATGATTTAATAAAATATTAAAATGTCTTGGTAATGGTGAAGAGAAAATAGTATGCTAATCTCTCTCAGTGAACCTAGCTATGGCAGAAATTCAGCTCCTCAGGCAGAAAGACTTCCTAAGACCCCACTGTTTGGCTGGACAAATAGTAGAAAAAAAGGAAATTACCAGCCTTTTGAGAGAGGAGCTTGAAAATCTTAGATGACCATAGACGAGTCACAGTCACCTGGGTTTTGGAGCTCAGAGAAGAAATGAAGTGAGCAAAAAAGGTAGAGGATCAGAGAAACATGAATTAAGAGAAAACTAAGCCAGCCAGTAGGTGTATGTCAGGGAGTTCTGGAGTGATGTGGCTAATAGCTATGCGACCATACAGTTTCTACTCATCAATACTTGTTGAGCAGCAAAAGGATTTCAAACTATGATGGATCCAACAAGCATGAAATAATCTTTAGGGGAGAAAATACAATTCTCCACATGGCAGCCTCCTTCAGATCTTTTCTGACAATCTTTTTTGCCAGATTTCAAACGGCAGGCAACTGCTGTTTCAGGCAGAATTGGTAGCCACCCATGAAAGACTGTATTATTATCCCAAATATTGTGTCCCTCCCTGTGGGAGAAACATACACCTCCACTAGTTGCTAAGTCATGTCCGACTCTTTGTGACCCATGAACTACAGCCACCAGGCTCCCCTGTCCATGGGATTCTCCAGGCAAGAATACTGGAGTGGGTTACCATTTCCTTCTCCAAGGGATCATCTCAGCTGGGAGATCAAACCCACGTCTTCCACATGGGCAGGCGGATTCTTTACCGCTGAGCCACCGGGGAAACCTGCGTGTTCACAGACGTGACCATGTGACTTGTAGCCCATGAAATGTAAGCATAAGTCCCACATGTCACTTCTGGGTAAATTTTAAGAGCTAGCACGGGCTTTCTGGCTTTCCTTTCCCCTGCTGTCATGATGACCATTAATGTTCTAGAAAGTGCCTTATCCAACAGCAGCGGTCCCCAAGAGGAGAATGCATGGCACACAGCTGCAACTGGATTCCAATGGACATGTAACCCAGGTGAAAAATAAGTCTCTGTCATAAGCCACAGAGATTTGTGGTTATCTGTGCTGTGATTCCAGCAAAACCTAGCCTATCTGACTAATGGGCCACCCCTGGGACTAAAATGTGCCAGAATCATCCTCACCCAGACTTTCTCACCTACCTGGCCACAGTCCACCAGGAGGGGAAAGTCATTGAGAATTCCCAGAGGTCCAGTGATTAAGACTCCACGTCTTCAGCAGGTTTAATCCCTGGTCAGGGAACTAAGATCAGTGTGGCCAAAAAAATAGTCATTATGTTCCCAATAGCCCACTTAGAATTCACATGTGGTGCCCAGCTGATTCTATGTTCTGGGAAATCAGGGCTGAAGGCTCTGAGGCCCTGCTGCTTAGCATAGCTCAGAAACCACACAGAGCCCAAACACAGTGTGTGGAGCCGAGTGGGAAGAACATAACTTCATGTATCCGAAATGCAGATGGGAGCAGGCTCGCCAGTTCTGGTTTAACCCAAAACTAAACAAAACAACAAAATTACACCTTCTTGTTTGTCAACCTTTAGAACTCTAAAGGTTTTTGATTTAAAAAAAAAAAAGTCTGGCTCCCAAAGTCACAGGAAATAACATAACATTTTTACTATATAGCACAGGGAACTCTGCTCAGTGTTATGTGGCAGCCTGGATGGGAGGGGAGTTTGGGCAGAATGGATACATGTATATGTATAACTGAGTCCCTTTGCCGTCCACCTGAAAGCATCACAACATTATTAATTGTCTATACTCCTATACAAAATGAAAATTTTTTTTACAAGGAAATAACATAAGGTTTTATTGAAGAAACTTGGATTTTCCCCTCAAAGCTTCTTCACCCCTCCAAAGCCCACAACACCCCACCCATCAGGACTGCTCTTTGCCCCAAGCTCTCTCTTCTCCCTCTTTCCCCCAAACTCCAGCCTGTGTCTCAAACCCCCAGCATCTATTTTCCCAACTCCTTTCTGCCATTCTCTTCCACATGTTACTAGATAAACATTCTTCCCATCTTCCTCACTCATTATCCCAATCTGCAGGTGAGGTCACAGAAACTGGGCTGGTCCAACATACATGCCCCTCAGAGAGCACCAAAGAGGAAAAGCTCTGAATTCTTCTCCTATTTTGTTTATAACAAACTTTTGCTTCCCACGGGGAAACCCAGGTAAGAAATTAACCTTAATAGCAGCAGAGAGGGAGTGACAAGAGATACTTCCTGGGAAACCGTGGAAAGGCAGGGAGCAAGCATGGCCGCAGCTCTTCATATGGTTCCTGTGGCCACTTTAGGGAGCTGTACTGAGCCACCGGTTGGATGTGTCTTGGCAGACAGGTCCTGGGAAGGGGTCCTGGCCAAAGAGAAAGCTTGAACACTTCATGGAGTTTTGTATGGGACTTTTTGAGCAACTCAGAACTTCTGTTAACACCCCCAAAGTGGCAGACAGGAGGCCAAAGTGCTCCCACATTCTAAAGAGGAAGTGATCTGGGCGTACCTGCAGGATTTATTCAAAGCTGCATCACACAGTCTTGCCACCCCCACTTCCAGCACCCCAAGAGAAAGATGAGGAGTGTAGTCCCCTGAACTAGAGGCATTTCTAAGAGTAGGGAGTCATAGCCGAGTAGTGAGAAAGGCTGGGATGGTTCCCCATCCCACCCCTCCCCAGGGAGGGGCTTCTGCCAGCCTTCAGGGGAGGCAAGGGGGTCCGAGATCAGTTCAGAAGGTAGGAGGCCTTCAAAGCAGAGAGTGAGTCCAACACCCAGCTGGCTGAGCCACAGAAACCAGTATACTGACACAGTGTTCCCACAGGACAGGACTTGGGAGCCTGCTCGTCCTTGCCCTCCAAGCCCTAGAACAGGGAGGCTGGCAGCTGCTGCTTTCCCAGAGAACTATTAATATAAAGTGATGGCCTGCGATGGCAGAGATGCAGAAAGGACATGGGGGCAGCTCTCCCCTGATCAGCTGTAGTGACACCTGGGCCACGTGGACTCTGCAGGAGAGTGATAAATCCTCCACCCAAAGGGGAAGCCCAGAAGGTGGGGGGCGGTAAAAAGTAGGTTATTCCTCCTCCCCAAGGCAGGTCTCCAGCTCAGGAACAAGCTGAGGGTTGGGGAGAGGAGAAGCCTTGAGTTGGGTGTGGGATCAAAATTTTAATGTAGCCTGGGCTGGACCCTTCAATGCCTGAAAGAGATGAAACAGCCAAAATAAGGATAGTTATTAGAACTGATAAAGAATCCGCCTGCCGGTGAAGGAGACTCAAGAGATGCAGGTTCAATCTCTGGATTGGGATGATCCCCTGGAGAAGGAAATGGCAACCCACTCCAGTATTTATGCCTGGGAAACCCCATGGACAGAGGAGCCTGGCAGGCTGTATAGTCCATGGGATCGCAAAGGGTTGAACATGATTATGGCACATTAAAGCTGAAGGTGCCCCCAAACTGTAACTTCTGCCTGAGACATCAAGGAAAGAGGAAGGAAACTGCAACAGAAAGCTTGAAAATGGGAGATGGAGAAAAAAATAAAGAATAAAGCCATTTCCTGATTGTGAATCCACAGTGAGTCAAATTGGTAAAAACAACAATAACATCAGGAGGGGAAGTTCACCAAACAGAGAAATGTTCTCCTTGAGCAATTATTGTTGAGAAGAACTGCCATAGAACATGCCATCCTCCATCCCATTAAAGCCTGCATTCTCAGGAACAGTAGGGCCCCCCAAGGGGGTGAAAATTGGCTCTTAGAGGGGAAGACCAAAAAACCAGATATTTCAAAGTTTTATGATTCTCCAAAGGACAACTCTAACCAGTAAATACTATTAGTTTGTCTTGTTGTCATTCAGTTGTGTTCTCTTTGCGACACCGTGTACCACAGCACAGCAGGCTTCCCTGTCCTTCACTATCTCCTGGAGTTTGCTCAAACTCATGTCCGTTGAGTCAGTGAAGCCATCCAACCATCTCATCCTCTGTCGCTCCCTCCTCCTCCTGCCCTCAATCTTTTCCAGCATCAGGGTCTTTCCCAATGAGTCGGCTCTTCAAACCAGGTGGTCAAAGTATTGGAGCTTCAGCTTTAGTATCAGTCCTTCCAATGAATATTCAGGACTGATTTCCTTTAGGATTGACTGGTTCGATCTCTTTGCTGTCCAAGGGAGTCTAATGAACTGAAATAGGGTGGAATTGTGTACTTATGAGAGCAATCATGAGGAAAAGTTTTAGAAACATTGCGTTCTAGAGAACAGCCACGTTCTACCCCAATTTAGAGTTGGTGCTTAGATGTTTTTTGGGCCCCAAGTAGAATTGTTTTCACTGACTTTGCTTTGATATTTCATTTTGAGGACTTCATCTCCTGCCTCATAAGGTGTTCCTTTCATAAGCCTCCAAAGGAGAACTTTCTTTCAGGTCTCACTCTAAAGAAAAGCAGTGCTTCTACTGGATAAGTGGTTTGTCTTTTATGTATACTAAAAAAGCAAACTCAAATTAGGTCAAGTTTCCCTCTTTGCTTCAGCCACAAGGGAGCTCAGGGTAGCTCTTGCAAGATTTACAGAACTGGGTGATCTGCGTGTCTGGGACTTCATCTTAACTGTGCTGTTAGTATTTTTCTGCTTATAATTCTGCCACAATTCTACCAGCTGTGTTTTAACTCTTTTCCACTTCCCGTTTTTTTATAAGCCCCTTAAAATCCTTTGTGGAGGAAGTGAAGTACAAATACAGAAAGAGGAATACTTCTTTGCTCTTCTTCCAAAGCGTTTTCTCCACCCATTGACATTATTTTCTTAACTCAGGGTAGAACTGATACGTATTCCAGTAAGTTTGATTTTCATCCTAGTTTTCCAGATATCAAGATCCTCTTGGAATCTGATTCTGTGACCTGATGCATTCTCCACTCTTTCAGCTTTGTGTTTTCCACAGCATCAAGCACACCTTCTTTGTTTTCATCCAAGTCATTGATAACAATGTTGAGTGGACAGAGCCAATGCAGACCCCTGTGGAATGCCACTAGAGACCTCTTTCCAGTCACTATCCATATATTAGTCACTTTTTTCCTTTGATGTGGTTGAATCAACCGTTAGTCCATCACATTCCTGTGATACCTGTGCATTGGAACAGCCAAGAGACTTAATCAAATGCCTCTCTGGACTCCAAAGAACCTCTGCCCACACGGTCACTTGTAATGCCTTCCAACAAAAGGAAGTAGATGAGGGGATTCCAGGGTGGTCCAGTGGCTAACATTCAGTGCTCCCAATGTGGCGGGCTTGGGTTTGATCTCTGGTCAGGAAACTAGATGCCACATACCTCAACTGAAAATCCCGTGTGCAGCAACTAAGACCCCACACAGCCAAATAAATTAATCAAATAAAATTTTTTTAAAAAAATAAGGAAGTAGATGGGCACTGGATGCTAGGAACTCAACTCTCTTGCAACTGTGCTTGTTTCTACCTCTGCCTTAAGTATTTGATATCATATCCCCAGAGCCAGAAGACTAGGCTGCCAGCAGCACCAGTGAAACAATATCCGGTCCAGGGCTTTGCATTTGCTACTGAGTGGATGCCTCATGTAGGTTCTCCTGACTGGTGCAGCCTGAGTCACATGCCTGGCCCCAGCTACAAGGGGAACTAAAAACCCCCATTCTCTGGGTTCTGCCATGGGAACTCCGACAAGCCTTAGAACAGTATTCAACAGGCGCCAAGCTATCAGACAACCTGACAACCGTACCTGAAGCTCCAATCCTGGAGTATGGCTGCTGTCCAGAGCCCGGGCTCCACCCTGCACTTCTGCTCCACGTTCCCAGGAGGGGAACCTGATTGGCTGACCTTGGATGGGATGCTTTGCCCAGGCTCGACCTCCCCGGCCTGGGCTGCGGGGTCAGGCAGTGCTCCTGGGGTGCAGCCCCCTGAGTCCGCCAGTGTCAGAGCCTCTGCCAGGGGCTGATCTCAGACTCCCTCAAGCCTGGGAATTCACACCCTCCTGGGGCATCTCTTAATCACTGAGTGACCATACGAGGCGTAGACATCCTGCTGCTCCTCCCCAATAAAGACAGTTCCAAAGTGAGACCTACACGGTGCACAGTGACCTTGGGACTTGCGCTAAACTCCCTTCTCTTCCCCATCCACTTCCTCGTGCCCTTACTGATTTTTTTTCCTGGGGACACTTCCTAACCCTTTCCTAACACTTTTACACAAACCCTTATCTCAGGGTCTGCTTCTGGGGAGCCCAGACTGAGACAGACAGACATGGCTGCCGGAGGTCAACAGTGGTAAAGAAGAAGGAATGAGAAAACCCTGAAGTGTCCACCTTCACCCTGGTTTGACCTTTTCCAGACAGTCCTGGTTCTGCTCTCTCTCTCTCTCTTCCCAGTTTTGTGCATAGTTTGCCAGATCTTAGTTCCCCAACCAGGGATTGTACCTGCACCCTCAGCAGTGAAAGCACAGAGTTCTAACCACTGGACCACCAGGGAATTCCCCCATCCTGGTTCTGAAAGTGAGAACATCTGCCAAACATCTGCCCCAGCCCTGCCCTAGTCAAGGACCAGAGCTGGGACTCAAAACCAACTCTCTTGAAGACACACACATCTTCTCGTAATCCTGGGGTGAGAACATCCCAGCCCATGCACTGTGACTTCCAGAATTCCCTTTTCCACTTTTTGAATGTCAAGAGCACATATGCCCATCTCTTGTCTTTGAGTACAAATCTCCTCCTCTATAATTTATCAAAGATGAATGACAGTGGCTCTGAAATCGCTTGTCAGGTCCCTCCAGGACGACAGGACATAACTCACCAGGCTCAGAGTCCCGAGTTCATTACAGCTGCTGTGCCTGGCTCTCCTGCCTCCTCACCTGCCCTTGACTTCAATCACCTCTTTGCAATGCTTTTCCCACCCTCTCCAGTGGAAGACCACTTCCCCCTCTGGAGAAGAAGGAGGTAAAACAGTAATTGAGCAGCAATGCTCTCTCTTTGTCTTCAGCCCCGAACATTAAATCATTTTCTCTAAGCAATGCCTGCCCTTAATCTTTGCATGCTCCACAAAGATGAATAGGGTTCTTCCCTAGAGTTCATAACTCTTAGCTCCTTCAAGGCATCAGACTTCCTACCTTGGTTCTTACAGCTGGGGCCACACTGGTGAACTCCGCTTAGCTTGTGTCATTCATTCAGGGCCCTTTTGCACAAACCTAACCTCCATGGCCACGTCTGAATCCCAGGCCAACTGTTTGGGGACCCAGCCTGCTGCTTGTTTTGCTGACAGCTGTTGCTCCTTCTTTATTCTTTCTCATCTCCCTCCTTAAGAGCCTGACTAAAAGGTTCTCAGTCATCTTCCTTGGCCCATACTTTCAATCTTCCTTGCTTTTTTTCCTCAGGGCAGAGTTCATGAAATCACCCTCTTCTTCCACTTTGAGAGGGGGCCCACGTGACCTGTCCCCAGGAAACACTCTTTCCTGCAAGTTTGGCCTGCAGACAATTGCCTTTAGGGTCCTCTGAATGCTTGAGATGCTCTAGCCCTAGTGACCCCCTGGTTCCCAGCTTCTGCCTTATGTGTCCCCCTGTTTCCTTTCCGTTATTTGTTTGTTTGTTTGTTTGTTTTTTCTTTTTTTGGCCATACCACATCTTAGTTGCAGCACGTGGAAACTTAGCTCCCCAACCAAGGATCGAACCTGTGCTCCCTCCGATGGAAGTGCAGAACCTTAACCACTGGACCACCATTTTTGTACTATTCTCTTTTAAACCTTCACCCTAAGAGATTGGGGGCTTCCCAGCTGGCTCAGTGGTAAAGAATTCACCTGCAAATGTAAGAGATGCAGGAGACTAGAGTTCAATCCCTGCGTTGGTGAGTTTGATCCCTGGGTCAGGTAGGTCCCCTGGACTAGAGTAAGGGATGGCCAGTATTCTTGCCTGGAAGAGTCAGTGGACAGAGGAGCCTGGCAGGCTGCAGTCCGTGGGGTTGCAAACAGCCATGACTCAGCAACTGAGCACACACACACACACACACAGACTAAGAGATTCACCTCCTTTGGCTAAAGTCCCTTTTTCCTCTTCAGCTGGATCAATGCTATTTTAAAACAACAATGATGCCAGGAAGAGTAAATGAGAATCTAATGAAAATAGTTTCAGGAAGTGGGTAGAAATGCAGTGGAAGCGGTAAGGATGAGACAGCCACATTTATACCTTTTTATGTATTTTTTATTTTACAATCATTTAGACGTTTTACTTGTTTCAAAAATTAAAATTAAATCAACAGCTAGCTCTGCGTTAAGACATATAGGAAAAACAAATTATTTTGGACACTATTTCCTGACTATACATATTTAGTGGATATAATCTAAAGAAAAAGAACTACACCGAAGCCTCAGACCTGATTTGATAGGTCTGCTGTTAGTAGTATTTCAGCTGTAGTAATTCTAAAATGACTTGCTTGTATTTTAGGATCGAGAAAATTAGTAAATATATTGACATTGCTTAGAAGGGGCTCTCACTGTGAGAGAAAGGAAGCATCAATATGGAATGTGGGGAGGGGAGGAAGAGCCTGTGGTGTTGGATTTGATTGGAAATATCAAAGTGATTTCAAGACTTGTTTTATTTGAAAAGAGCATTTCTTAGCTCTGCCCACTGAAAACGTCTAGAAACAACAATACTCCAACAATAATGAGCATACCAAGTCACCAGATTTTGGTTGTCAAATACCATTCTCCATTAAAAGGAACCAGGCAGGGCCCCTTGGAGAAATGACTAATTCAATTCTGCAGCAGAGAAAGTGCAAGGTGAGCCCAGGGTATCAGGTTACACTAAAAATCAAGAAAGTGCTTAAATTCTAATTTAAGACATGTCACAGGAACACAAGAACCAATCTGAAGGGGCTCCCACTGGCCAAATTTGGGACAATTTGAGCTTTAATATTTGTAATGAATTATGACACATTGAATCTTTTTTTTAAGTCTTTGAGTTCATGGTGATATTCAAAAGAGTAGAGAAACTCTACAGAAGAAAGTCTGTTAATGAAGTAGAAGGAATGATAGAATTAGGAATATTACCATGTACCATATTATAACGTATTAATCCCCTCCGCTAAGGATCATCAGTGCACTCTTACAATTAGGTAAGAATTGGTAGGATATTCAGACAATCCAAGTTTAATCCCACCAGATTACTTATTAATTAGACAGGTACAGTGGAGAAATATGGTGGCCACCACTTGACCAAAGGATCATCTAAGCATGATGAAGAGCAGGTTCAACTGACATGAAACAGCCCCCAGTGTGCGACAGTGGGGAGCACACCTCACCAGTGCAGTGTTCTTACCCAAGTTTTTGCCTGAATTCAATCAGAGGCAACAACTGCAGAGACCCAGACTGTGGGAAACTCCACAATAGAAATTACGTGGATTCTTCAAAAGTGTCCACGTCAAGAAGGACCAGAAAGTTGAAGGAAACTATTTCTCTATTAGAAAAAGTGCATGATCTTAAAGAAAGGATTTCCCTTTGCACAGAAAAGCCCAGAGCCAAAAGATCAAAGAAGAGAGAGAAAGGGGGAAGGAAGACAGTCTTTTACAGAGAGCTGGGTCACTCTCACTCACACGGGGCCTTTTTAGGTACAGATGGTACAGCTGTGCTGTACCCACCATATCTCATGAAATCCACCCAACAGCCCCCACCACACATAAGGCAGGCACTACTCTCCTCCTCATTTTATGCCATGAAATATGAGGCTCAGAAAACTTGATTAACTTGTCCAACATCACACAGCTTCACCCCTAGTAGTCTGGGACCAAAGTCCACAGCCTTAACCACTGTGCTGTCCCTTACTGCCTACATGGGGGCTTGAAGGGAAGGGACACAAGAACAGATATTTATCAAGCAGCTGCAAACTCATTATCTTGTCGAGTTCTCTCTGCAGCCCCATGAAGTAGGTCTCATCTCCTTCTATTGAGGAAGCTCAGCAAATGGACTCTGAGATAAAGCTGATTGTGTTCCCTCATGTTGTTCAAGACTAAAAGGTGCCAGTGTCTGCATTGGGTTCTCTGAGTGAATAACACCCAGAATCTGCTGAGGCTCAGACACCTCCTCCCTGGGAGCTGTGCAATTCAGGACTGGAAGTGATGTGTCGAGGGTTACACGGCCAGGATTTAAAACCAAGGACTCTCATATCCGAGCCCCCTTCCACTGCACTGCCTCCCTGGGAAAGGCCTGCTGCCCCTCAGCCTCCAAGGTAGCCAGACATCTCCTGCCAAGGATCAGAGCCCCTCTTTGTGCTGGGAGAGCGGTGTCAGAGGTGAGAGCTCTTCCATGCAGGTCTCTGCTGCAGAGGCAGAGGCTTCCGGAACTAACACCTGGCCGTGTCAGGGGCCCCTCAGCCAAGCTTCTCATGGTGGCGGCTGTTCAGTGTGATTTCAGAGGATGGGGAAACACACACACAATCTCAAAATGACCTCTTCCCCCACTGGCTCACCTCAGCCCCGGAAATTCCCCTGGCTTTGGTCCAGTGGAGATTTATGTAGTTGCTATTGTTTATTAGTATACACATGGCCCCTCTGGAAAGCTGGGAGTTAACCACTGGGGGTCTGGGACAAAGAGATCAGTTGCACTGGGGGAGGGAGAGGGAGGCGGGAAGCTGAGTCTTGTCAGAGAAGAGGCAGCCTTGGTGGAGGATTGAGGGGGGGCAGGGGAGTTGTCTCTTGAAAAGGCGAAAGAAACTAATCACAAACAGGGAAGGACTCAGAAAGGCCACCCTCTGCTCTCCCACACTGTGGTCTGGCGCAGTGATTGAGTGTGAAAGCAAGCAGCCAGGGCTCAAACCACAGCGGTGTCATTGCTGACTATGTGGTCTCTGGAAACTTACTCAATGCCACTATCTTCATCTGCTGTGTGCTCTGCTGTGCTCAATCACGTCTGACTCTTCTGAAACCTCACAAGGCTCTTCTGTCCATGGAATTTTCTAGTCAAGAACACTGAAATGGGTTGCTATTTCCTACTCCAGGGGATCTTCCTGACCCAGGGATCGAACTTGTGTCTCTTGAGTCTCCTGCATTGGCAGGTGAATCCTGTACCAGTGCACCACCTGGGAAGCCCACAACAACTTTGGAGATGTTTGGAAATCCAGGGAACAAACCCAGAACCTCACACGCCCCAGTCATTATCTCCATTTATTTATCCTTAAACAAGGATAATGACAGTTCCATCTTACAGGGTTTTCTGGAGGCTTCAATGAGGCAATCCATATGAAGTATTTAACCAGAGTTCCCAGCCCTGAATAAAGGCACAGTAAATGTTTAATATTATTATTAATGTTTAAGCCTGTAGCCTATCTCCACCACCAGTATCTCCAGCCATGAGCTTCCTTTGGAGTCTCCTAAAGGTCCTAGGGTTCACTGATGCTCTGGGAGTGAATTGCTTGTAAACTGCAACTGTAGAAAAATAATAAATGTCTATAAATTGATTGTGAAAAGATCTCAAGATCCATTGTCAAGTGAAAAAAAAAATAGCAGAGCACAAAAGAATACGGGGAAAGTGAAAAAAGTAATATACTCCCCTATGTAGTTAATATACTTAGAATTAACTCTGAAAGAAAACTCAAGAAATGGCAATATTTTCTCTAAGGAAGCAAAACCAAGGGGCCAAAAGACAAGACAGTCACCGAGTTGCCTTTTATACATTTTGAATTTTAAACTATTTAAAATATATAGACTTTTGTTTAAGAGCATTGGACTTGGAATCGAACAGACCTGTGTTCAAAACCCAAAGCCAATGGTTGTGATGTTGGGCAGGTCACTTCAATCTCTGAGCCTTGGTTTCCCCATATGTAAAACAAGGATAGGAATCACACCTGTATGGCAGAGTTATTGTGAAAACTCACTGAGACTGTGCCAAAAAAAACCAAACAAAAACATGTGGAAGTAGCTATAACTAAGATGGCTTTCGATCACGTAAGCTGAATCTGAATGTATTTCCTCCTATGTGCCTAGGAGAGCATTGTAGGCTAGGTTAAGGACAGTAGATGGAATAAAAGATGTAAAAGTGTAGGAAGTGTCTTTCCTACAAGTTCTGGAGGACAGCAGGTCCCTTCACGCATGCGTACTGTTCACAGCAGTGGACCATCTCCAACACCGGTCACTGGATCCTAAGGGTCCTGTGACATAAACAAGACAGAGATGCATAGCACCATTTTACAAGCTGCACTATCCCATGGACCTGCATAGGGAGTTTCATGTTATTAATCAAGCAGACACGGAGAGAGGCAGCCTGTCAAAATTGAGAGTGTGTTCGTTCTAGGGAACAAAACAGAAAAAGTTCTGGCTGGTCATCTAATCATGCTGAGCCTCAGTTTCTGCACCCACAGAATGGAAATTATCCCAATACTTACTTTGCAGAATGTTAAATGAATTAGATACAAAATGCCGGGCTGGATGAAGCACAAGCTGGAATCAAGATTGCTGAAATCAACTGTTGAGAAATATCAACAACTTCAGATATACAGATGATACCACTCTAATGGCAAAGAAGTGAAGAGGAATGTAAGAGACCCTTGATAAAGGTGAAAGAGGAGAGTTGAAAAGCTAACTTAAAACTCAACATTCAAAAAACTAAGATCATGGCATCCAGTCCCATCATTTCATGGCAAATCAATGGGGAAAAAGTGGAAACAGTGACAGATTTTATTTTCTTGGGGTCCAAAATCACTGCAGATGGTGACTGTAGCCATAAAATTAAAAGACAGTTACTCCTTGAAAGGAAAGCTTCGACAAACCTAGACAGCATATTAAAAATCAGAGACATCACTTTGCCAACAAAGGTTTGTATAGTCAAAGCTATGGTTTTCCAGTAGTCATGTGTGGATGTGAGCATTGGACCATGAAGAAGGCTGAGCACCAAAGAATTGATGCTTTTGAACTGTGGTGCTGGAGAAGACTCTTGAGAGTCCCTTGGACTGCAAGGAGATCAAGCCAGTCAATCCTAAAGGAAATCAACGCTGAGTATTCATTGGAAGGACTGATGCTGAAGCTCCAATACTTTGGCTCCCTGCTGCAAAGGGCTGACTCACTGGCTCACTAGAAAAAAGCCTGATGCTGGGAAAGATTGAAGGCAAAAGGAGAAAGGGGTGGCAGAGGATGAGATGATTGGATAGTATCACCGACTCAATATACATGAACTTGAGCAAACTCCCGGAGATGGTAAAGGACAGGAGAGCCTCACGTGCTACAGTCCATGGGGTCAAAAAGATTTGGACACAACCTAGTGACTGAAAAACAAAGTGAATTAGAGATTTAAGCACCATGACAAAAACATGGTTGCAGTTCAATCAATAAAGTGAAAGTGAAAGTTGCATCCGACTCTGCGACCCCATGGACTGTACATGGACTATACTCCAAGCCAGGATACTAGAGTGGGTAGCCTTCCCCTTTGCCAAGGGACCTTCCCAACCAGGGATTGAACCCAGGTCTCCTGCATTGCAGGTGGATTCTTTACCTGCTGAGCCACAAGGGAAGCCCAAGAATACTGAAGTGAGTAGCCTATCCCTTCTCCAGCCAACCCAGGGATCTTCCCAACCCAGGGATCAAACCAGTCTCCTGCATTGCAGGCAGATTCTTTACCAACTGAACTATCAGGGAAGCCCTGAAATCCCACCATTATTTGTGTGGGATTTTTTAACTTTTCATTTTATATTGGAGTATAGCCAATTAACAATGTTGTGACAGTTTCTGGTGGACAGCAAAGGGACTCAGCCATACATATGCATGTTTCCATTCTCCCTCAAACTCTTCTGCCATCCTGGCTGCCACATAACATTGAACAAAGTTCCCTGTGCTATACACTAGGTCCTTGTTGGTTATTCATTTTAAATATAGCGGTGTTACCTGTCAATTCCAAACTCCCTAACTACCCTTCTCCCCATCCTTCCCCCGCCCTCCGGCAACCATAAGTTCATTCTCTAAGTGTGAGTCTGTTTCATAAATAAGTTCATTTGTACCATTTCTTTTTAGAGTGTGCAAATGAGGGATTTGTGTGGGATTATTATTAGGAAGGTTTGTGTTCATAGGCACCAGAAATGGGCCTGAGCAACTCAAAGAATCTTTGCCTTCCAAGAGTTCACAGTCTAATGAGAATAAGAGAGAGAGAAAAGAAGAAATAGGTGTCGATATGGGTATAGTCATCCCTCTCCATCCAAGTTCCCCTTAAATAAAGTCCTAGTTTGCACGTGTGTATTCCTATATATGATGGTCTCATAAGTGCCATGTAAGTTGCTCCCACTGGCCATGATTTTGAAATAAGAAGGTGAGGGTAAGAAGCAGGAGAAGGTGGAAAGGCAAGTGCAAAACAGACAAGAGGTTTTGCAAAGATACTTGGAAAGATAAAGGAAGGTCAGGATGAGTCAAACAGGGCTTCTGAGGAGCTACCCTTATAGGGCATCTGTGAGGAGGAGGTACAACAGGGTGGGTGATCAGGGACCCTGGCATAGGCTTGTCACAGGGCATCGTCTTGGGGCGGGGAGCTGACAAGTGTAGCCCCAGCGGGCTGAGTATGTCACATGCAGGTTCTTTATTTTTTTCTTTCTTATGAACCTTGATTATTCTGGAAGCTGAGTCATAAAGTCAAAAGGCAGTAGCAGTAGGGTACTGATAATACAGAACACCATGCACGTGCTCTGGTGGGAATGATCTCATTTCATCTTTGAGACAATCCAGAGAGCACGTACTATTTCTATCATCCCCATTCTACAGATGGGGAAACAGGCTCGGGAAAACTGAGTTACCTTCCCTATCCAAGGTCCCACAGCTGCCCAGCGGAGAAGCCAGGATTCGGAGCCACGTCCGTCTATTGACAACACTCCTGCTCTTCCTCCCTGCACTGTAGGTTTTTAACATATTTATTCCTGCTGTGAAGAAAAAGGTATTCAGATGTGGCAGTGGTGGTCTAGAAATCTATACATGTGATGAATGAGCCTAGAATTATGCCGAAAGACAAACTCCATAAAATGAGCACCTGCAAAAGCTGGTGAAATCCGAGTAAGGTCTGTTATCTAATCCACCTGTTGACTGTATTGTGCCAATGGTACTTTTCCAATTTTCATGATTCCTGATAATTAGTAACATGCCACCACTGTGAGGAGTGGGTGATGAGTTTATTATAGTTTCTGGATTCTTTATGCAATTTCAGATAAGTCTATGATTTGTTAACAGTGAAAATCTGAAAAAAAAAATGTGTATATGAACATCCTGGGACTTCCCTGGTGGTCCAGGGGTTAAGACTTCTCCTTCGAATGGAGGGGGTGTGGGTTCAACCCCTGGTCAAGAAGCTAAGATCCCACATGCCTGGAGGCCACAAAACCCAAACACAAGATGGAAGCAATATTGTAACAAAGTCAGTAAAGACCTTTTAAAAATGGTCCACATCAGAAGAAGAAAAAAATCGTTAAAAAAAAGAAAGGAAAGAAATATCCTGTTGAAAATATAGGGCCGGGGTAGGGGTAGGGAGATTCTAAATAGTTACTAGCAAGGAAAGAACAGCCCAATAATTTTAAGAGTGCAGTAGTGACCCTGAGATCATGGCATCTGGTCCCATCACTTCATGGGAAATAGATGGGGAAACAGTGGAAACAGCGTCAGACTTTATTTTTGGGGGCTCCAAAATCACTGCAGATGGTGATTGCAGCCATGAAATTAAAAGACGCTTACTCCTTGGAAGGAAAGTTATGGCCAACCTAGATAGCATATTCAAAAGCAGAGACATTACCTTGCCAACAAAGGTTCGTCTAGTCAAGGCTATGGTTTTTCCTGTGGTCGTGTATGGATGTGAGAGTTGGACTGTGAAGAAAGCTGAGCACCAAAGAGTTAATGCTTTTGAACTGTGGTGTTGGAGAAGACTCTTGAGAGTCCCTTGGACTGCAAGGAGATCCAACCAGTCCATTCTAAAGGAGATCAGCCCTGGGATTTCTTTGGAAGGACTGACGCTAAAGCTGAAACTCCAATACTTTGGCCACCTCATGCGAAGAGTTGACTCATTGGAAAAGACTCTGATGCTGGGAGGGATTGGGGGCAGGAGGAGAAGGGGATGACAGAGGATGAGATGGCTGGATGGCATCACCGACTCGATGCACAAGAGTTTAGGTGAACTCCAGGAGTTGGTGATAGACAGGGAGGCCTGGCGTGCTGTGATTCATGGGGTCGAAAAGAGTCAGACACGACTGAGCGACTGAACTGAACTGAAGTGGCCCTGATTCTAAACACAAGTATAAAACACGACAGCTCTCCCTTGACTGAGCAGACTCTTTTATTTTAGGGTAACTTTATTTTAGGGTAATCTAAGTTTGCCCATCTTACCTGTCTACACAGGGGCTCACATTTACGTATGTCACCCATGTTTCACCAGCTTTTGCCCCTACCTGCTCTTTCAGAACTTCTGCTCCAGCCCACATGTCACCCGGTTATCACTGGGGACTTCTGAAGGTTCTGCCACAAGCCCGCAGGTCTTGCACTGTCTTCTGCCGCTCTCATCCCATCTGCAGGTGCCTTCTGCCCTCAGACATTCCAGAGAAGAGCCTCATCAGGGCCCCTCTCGCAGGTGGAGGTCACCAGGGCCAGGTTTCAAAAAGCTGCCTCCTGGGATTCTCTGGTGTGGAAAGAATCCGCCTGCCAGTGCAGGAGACACACGTTCGAATCCTGATCTGGGAAGATCCCACATGCCGTGGTGCGACTAAGCCCGTGCACCACCGCTGATGAGCCTGTGCTCACGTGCCACAACTGCTGAAGCCCACACACCCTAGCGTCCGTGCTCCACAAGAAGAGGAGCCAAGGCAATGAGAAGCCTGGGAACCACAGCTAGAGAGTAGCCCCCGCTCACCACAACTAGAGAAAAGCCCATGCAGCAGTGAAGACCCAGCACAGCTGAAAATAAAAATAAACAAAATTATTAAAAAAAAAAAAAAAAAGAAGAAGAAGAAGAAGAAAAAGAAGTTACCTCCTGATACTGGCAAACCCAACTAAGTCCACTGGTCTCCCTGGCCTAAAGCCTCTCAGTGGTCCATGTGGCAGGCGGGCAGATGCCGGCTCCAGGCCAGGCTTGGTCACCAGCACAGGCCAGCCCAGGTCCAACAGCGCCCTTGTGAAAAACTGCTCCTGAATCCGCCACTGAGAGCTGCTGCTGCTGCTGCTGAGTCACTTCAATCGTGTCCGACTCTGTGCAACCCCATAGATGGCAGCGCACCAGGCTCCCCCGTCCCTGGGATTCTCCAGGCAAGAACACTGGAGTGGGTTGCCATTTCCTTCTCCAATGCATGAAAGTGAAAAGTGAAAGTGAAGTCGTTCAGTCATGTCCGACTCTAGCGACCCCATGGACTGCAGCCTACCAGGCTCCTCCGTCCATGGGATTTTCCAGGCAAAAGTACTGGAGTGGGGTGCCATCACCTTCTCCACTTCACTGAGAGACTTGGCGATAAATGCAAAGATCTTACCCCCAAATAGTGTCAAAGAGCTAACATTTACTGCGTTCCAAGCCCCGTGCCAACCAGTTCATGTGGCTAAACTCATTTAATTCTGACAGATAGGTAGGCTGCCGTGACAAAGACATTCAACAATAACTCAGTGGCTTAAAAACGTTAGAAGTTTATTTCTCTTTCACATAACATCTGAGGGAGTCTTCCTTGTCAGCGGGATGCTCTATTTCAGGCAGAGAGTCAGTGACCCTGGCTCTTTCCATCTTGTTTCTCTGTCGTCCCCCAAGATAGGGTCCTTGTCCTCCCAGGGAAAGCTGGGTTACCGTCAGGTCTGTCTGCAGCCAGCAGGGAAGAGAAAGGGGGTGTGGGGGATCCATGCTGATTGCCCGAAGGCCCCAGGCCTGGGAGTCTCCTGCCGCACCCCCTATCACAGTCTGCTGGTGAGAACTTTGTCACCTGGCCTCACCTAACTGCAGGGAGGCTGAGAAGTGTATGCCCAGTGCAATTCTTTTACCTCGAAGAAGTGAGAAATGTGTTCTAAGAGACAACTGTCAACCACCTCATCTCAGTTACGCTCAGAGATGCTCATGTGGAGAAATGTTTGCCCCAGGTAACAGCCATCCCCCTGACAAACTAATTTTAGCCATTGAGGTAGAGCTGGATCCCCTTCAGAGAATATGTGTGTTTTGTATGTTTTATTAACAAAGATCTAATGGCAACACAAGACTTAACCCAGAAGTACAGTCCTAACAGGAGGTGGGGATTTGGGCAGACCTTTTTGAGCAGTATTATAATCCAGGTTATAGAATGAAGAGGCTTGGGTTTGAGTCCAGGACCTTCACTGAGGAAAATCACTGGGAACTTCCCTGGCGGTCATGTGGTTAAGACGCTGCACTTCCACTGCCGGGGGCATGGGTTCGATCCCTGGTCAGGGAACTAAGATCTCACATGCCACTTGGCATGGTCAAATAAATAGTAAACACATTTTTAAAAAAAGAAAAGAAAATCACTGAACCTCTCAGCCATCAGTTCTCTGTAGAAGACAATCCAGGAATACAACAGATGTCATACGGCTATTACGCTGAGAGGCGCTGTCACACGTCTGGGATTATTTTTGGTTGGAGGGGACCTGTGCATTCTACCACCAAAGCTGCCCTTGGGAAACCCTGTCCAAGCTCTGGGCTTCAGATGAGTAGATTTCCAAAGGTGAGCCTGGAGAAATGTGGCAGGAACGCCTCTGCTTCGTGTGTGTGTGTGTGTGTGTGTGTGTGTGTGTGTGAATGCATGTGTGTGTGTGTGTGTGCACATGCATGCACACTGCTTCAGCCACCTGGGCAGCTAGTCATTTATCAGCATGGATGACTTCATTTTTGATTGAGTTAACAAGTACTTATTGAACACAGTTTCCTGAAAGCCTGCTGTAAATTGGATGCTATACAGGAACCCCATAAATGTTTACAACCCCGCATTCTTCAAGAATTGGAATAGTACAAGCGATAACTGAGGAAGAAGGGGAGGACAGAGCAAACACTAGAGAAGCAAGAGGCTTCTTGCTTCCAAGTGCCAGTGAGTGTGTTCACAATGAGACAAACCAATCCACTGTACAAATTTCTAAAATATATAATCTGTTTAGTCGGAGCTAATGCTCATTACAACAGCTCACATTTGGTGAGCGCTTACTGAGTGCCAGATAGGAAGCTAAGTGTTTTCAAGACACTATCTCATTTAACCTTGACCACCTTGCAGACTGGTGTTCTTACTGTGGCACTGCCCTTAGTCCCATTTCCCAGATGCAGAAATAGAGGCAGACAGACGTTAATCACCTCACTCAAGATCACACAACTTGTAAACAGCAGGCTCAGGTCATAGTGCCAGTCTTCCAAGATTGGGCTTCAAGGGAATGGAACCACATTCTGCTTTGAGAAAATTTAATAAATGTAAAGGCTCATCAAGGGAGCGAAACAAAGGCTGCAGTAAAGAGGTCACCCGATCTGCTCCCAAGGATGGAATGTACCTTAGTCATCTCTACCTAGCTTGGCCCAGAAAGAAGAGGGCACATGGGAAGAAAGGACAATATAGGCACACAAAGAAGGAGAGCTTCCAGAAACTGAAACTTCCCAAGGGCTCTGGCTGTGGCACCGAAAGTGGTCTGCTTCTGCCATCTAGCCACACATGGCCTCTTCGGCCAGAACTCAAGAAGACCCAAGCAAGACATGAAGGTTTTCCTGGCAGATCTTCAGGATGCCCAATGCCACTGGGTGCCCTTCTCTGTCACACACTCTCCTTACATTTTTCTTGAATTCCCAGGGGCAGGATGGCCAGCTACCCCACCCCCCGGATCAAGTGTTAGACTCTTTGCGATTTCCATCTCCCTGTCTACCTAACTAAGGAATTTTCTTACAATCCCATGGATACTCACTAGCACTTCCTACAGATTATTGTAATTTTCAGATGGCATTTTTTCGAGTAAATAAAGGAGATGTTTTCCAAATAAGGAAAGCAAATCTATTCCCACTTGAGGGTTGAAGCTTGTATAAAGTACATTCCTGTCCTCAGGCTAATGTCTTTATGACTTTACAACACTAACCAGTTAGTATTGATGACAGACTTTTTCTGGTCAACAGCCATAACAGTCTACCTATAAGAAACTGGCATAGATTAGAACAAAGCCAGTGTGAGAATGATTACCTGAAGATAAGAAAATAAATGAAGGATTCTAAGCAAATAATAAGTAGCCAAATATGTGCTGAGTAGATGAATAAACATACCTGTGCAAGGCTTTAAAAAGGATGAACGAGGATGACAGTTCTCATAAAAGAATGTTCCCCAGCTTTTGAATATCAAAGATCAATAAATTTATTTGTTTTGTTTTTTTAAATTGGGAAGGGGAAGATCAACATAGGATCACTACCTTTTTATTTTGCCAGGTAAGGACATTTTAATAAAACTATCATCTCCACTATTATCCTTTCATGAGATAATAGGCCCTTTGACACCAGCAAAGTAAAAAGGGTGTGAACACAGAATAAAAGGCAGTCTTTACAGAGAAAAAATCATGGGCATTTTGGATAGGGGTCCTAGTTGTACATGATAGAGTCTCCCTCGAGCTAGTTTAAGTGGAAAGCAATAGATTATGGAGTCTAGAGAGTCCATGGAATCATTGGAAGGGCTGAAGGAATAGATAAGTAGGACTCTTAGTCCTGAGTCCCCGAACCCCATCGCAGCATCAGGCCACTGAGAGAGCTGCCAAGTCAGGAATGTGCAGCCACAGCTGCTGGTTCCTGGACCACTTCCACTCCTCAAAATAATCACCACCCTCTTGCCCCATTCAACACCCTACATTACATTATACAACACTAAGTCAAAGCTCCACCTGAGTTCAGCTGATCGGCAGAACTTAAGCACATCTAAAGGACTTCCCTTTTGCTTAAACAGTAATGAATCTGCCTACAATGCAGGAGACCTGGGTTCAATTCCTGGGTCAGGAAGATCCCCTGGAGAAGGGAATGGCAACCCACTCCAGCATTCTTGCCTGGAGAATTCCATGGACAGAGGAGCCTAGCTGGTTACAGTCCATGGAGTTGCAAAGAGTGGAACACGGCTGAGCAACTAACATACACATACAAGCACATCTAGATCCCTATTTGCAGTGAGTCTGGGAAGCGTAAGTTTAGTTTTCAGCCTCTGCACTACAGGAAGGCAAGTGGGGCTGGAGAAGGCGTTGAGTAGATCAGTTCTCTATTGCTGGCAAGCTTTTGCTGCATGCTCATGAACCGTGTCCAGTCTGATCCTGGATTGTGCAGGGATCAGAGAGATGCCCCGAGGGATATGTGCAGTCGTGCATTATTGAGAAGATTCTGCAAGTCAGGGAGTAAGGCTAACACCTGCTGAGGGCATGACTCTTTTCAGGAGGAGAGTTTGCTCCCTGGAGCCACCGCATTAACCACACCCTGGCTATTGTGGACACCTGTCAGATTCACAGTTTCCATCAACTTTGAGTGGCTTTTTCCATATTTGGGGATATCTGCATACAAAGAGTCCCTTCTTCCCAAGAATAAAGTCAGAATTCAAATTTCCAAATCCTTTGTAGCTAGGATTCACCATGTGATCTGGGCTCTGACTCCCTGATGGCCCCCCCTACACACACACATACACACACACACACACACACACACCTGAGATCTGATTCAGAAATGGGTAGCAAGAAAAGGTGGGAAATGCATGGAGCTTCTGTTTTTGCTGACATGGATGGCAGCAGAGGCCTCAGCTTTCAGAGCTGATGGTAAGATCTGGTTCCTGACTCAGAAATAGCAGAAGAGGTTGCATAAAGTTGAAATTCTGCTTTCTAGTGCTCAGTAGCATCAGCCACAGTAACATCAGCTTCCTCCCCTTTGGCTGATGCTTCCACACCGTTTAGGGCAACAGTCTGGAAGCTTAACTTCAATTATATTTCTCAGCCCTTCAAATGATCGTTTATTCTTCAGGTTAATGCCCCATCTGTAATCCCCAGTAAGAGTGGATTTTCTTGTCGGCAACTGAGAACCAATCTGATGTGTTGGAGCTGGTGAGCCAGGAATACCTGACTCTGAATCCATCCCTCAGTACCACACTGCCATCTGAGCCATTCTTACAACACATAGTGTCTGCCTGGACCTAACTTCTACTTCCCTCTTGAGTCAGGTGCAGAGAGAGATAGAAGGCAAGTGCTCATCTCTGACTCCCACCATCCCAGGAGCTTCTAACAAACAAAGAGTGCTCTTCTTCATTGATTTTTTTATAACCAACACTTTGTACAGGGCAGGTGTTCAACTAATGTTTGATGAATTAATGAATAGGCAAGTATACTATAAAGTTATTCCCAGCTGGATCCATAATCCAGATCTTCACTGTCCATCATGGTACCCACTAGCCAGACATGTCTACCAAGCCCTTAAAATCTGGATAGTGCCCCTGAGGAACTGAATTTTCATTTTATTTTAATTGTTTAAAAATTTTTAGTTCATACTTCATTTTTGGAAAACTTTCAGCTCACTTAACTTGCATATGTAAATGTACTTTTTCAGCTGCAATTTTATGAAAGCTAAATACAGACCTGCCTCTTGAGAAACCTATATGCAGGTCAGGAAGCAACAGTTAGAACTGGACATGGAACAACAGACTGGTTCTGAATAGGAAAAGGAGTACGTCAAGGCTGTATATTGTCACCCTGCTTATTTAACTTATATGCAGAGTACATCATGAGAAACGCTGGGCTGGAAGAAGCACAAGCTGGAATCAAGATTGCCGGGAGAAATATCAATAACCTCAGATATGCAGATGACACCACCCTTATGGCAGAAAGTGAAGAGGAACTCAAAAGCCTCCTGATGAAAGTGAAAGAGGAGAGTGAAAAAGTTGGCTTAAAGCTCAACATTCAGAAAATGAAGATCATGGCATCTGGTCCCATCATTTCGTGGGAAATAGATGGGGAAACAGTGTCAGACTTTATTTTGGGGGGCTCCAAAATCAGTGCAGATGGTGATTGCAGCCATGAAATTAAAAGACGCTTACTCCTTGGAAGGAAAGTTATGACCAACATAGATAGCATATTGAAAAGCAGAGACATTACTTTGGCAACAAAGGTCCATCTAGTCAAGGCTATGGTTTTTCCAGTGGTCATGTATGGATGTGAGAGTTGGACTGTGAAGAAAGCTGAGTGCTGAAGAATTGATGCTTTTGAACTGTGGTGTTGGAGAAGACTCTTGAGAGTCCCTTAGACTGCAAGGAGATCCAACCAGTCCATTCTAAAGGAGATCAGTCCTGGGTGTTCATTGGAAGGACTGATGCTAAAGCTGAAACTCCAGTACTTTGGCCACCTCATGTGAAGAGTTGACTCATTGGAAAAGACTCTGATTCTGGGAGGGATTGAGGGCAGGAGGAGAAGGGGACAACAGAAGATGAGATGGTTGGATGGCATCACCGACTTGATGGACATGAGTTTGGGTGAACTCTGGGAGTTGGTGATGGACAGGGAAGCCTGGCGTGCTGTGATTCATGGGGTCGCAAAGAGTTGGACACGACTGAGCAACTGAACTGAACTGAAATACAGATCATATATTTCCAATGAAAATTTAGCACATTTTATATAAAATACATACCAGTTTCCAAATACTTTATGAAACAAGAATGTAAAATATTCTATTAATAATTTTTATATTGATTACACGTGGAAATTATACTATCCTAGATATATTAGATTAAATGAAGTGACGTGAAAGTCACTCAGTTGTGTCTGACTCTTTGTGACCCCATGGACTATAGCCCACCAGGTTCCTCTGCCCATAGTATTCTCCAGGCAAGAATACTGAAGTAGTTGCCATTCCCTTTTCCCGGTGATCTTCCCAACCCAGGGATTGAACCCAGGTGTCCTGCATTGCAGTCACCTTCTTTATCTGAGCTACCAGGGAAGCCCAGGTTTAACGAAATATATTATTCAAACCTGACTTCATCGGTTTCTTTTTACATTTTTTGATATGACTACTAGAAAATGTAGGCTTCACAGTATGTGGCTTTCACAGTATTCTGAGGGGCATCTTGAATCTGACCTTCGCATGAATGTCATTCCGCAGGCAGACAGGGAGCCAACGATGTGTGTTACCTCTGGGCACTGCAGCTTCTAACCCTGCAGATGTGGACGTGACCTTTAGTTCATTCCCCTCCTGACTCTTAACCCAACAGGTGAAAGTTCAGGCATGGGCTTCTACAACATGCATAAGAGAAGTCACAAATTTGGTATTTTTAGAGACCAGAGAGGTAACCTACCAGGAAAGGGCCGGAGGTAAGGCCACAAGTAGTGAGCAACTGCTCTACTTAAAGGCAATACACAAAGAAAAATCCCCAAGTGGATACTCCCTAGGTCTCCCGTGTGCCATCTCTGCACGGGACCATAAAACCCAAAGAGGCCCTTGGAGAGCCTTGAACATGGTCGCTTCATCCCAGTGCAGAGACTGAAGCCAGAGAGGGAAGAGCCAAGCTAATTAGCACTAGACTTGCTAAGTGTCCCAATGCCATCGGAACATGCCTTCTCTTGGCTTTAGGTATTGGTAAATATGTGCCAACTGGGTTTGATTTGAGAAAGGAAAGATCCACCCTACAGGCATCAGGCAGCTTGCCACCTACCTCAAGATTTCCAAGACTCCGTTTCCCAGCACTGTGAGCCTATCCTGATGGATTAAGGCTGTGGCCAGAAGGCAGTCTCCCCCATCCTAGAACCACCCTCCCCCACATCCCCCATGGCCTTTATTCACAATTCCACAAGACCTACAACCCCTAAAGTGATTTGTTCCAGGGTAGGGAGTAACACAAGACAAAGACGCCTTCGGCTGGTGCAGAAAACTAGGAAGAAATGATAGGAGATGAGGGGGAAAGGGCACCAGACTCCATGTGAGAAAGACGCTCTTAGTCAATCCTGAGCCAAATGAAGACAGAGAAGGCCAAGGCACCAGCCTGGAGTAGCTGGCATCCCCCAATGGGGTAGGAGGACTAACCGGATGGATGGGGTTAGGGGAGGAGGGAGGCGGTGGGGTGGTAGGCAGTGGGAGGGTCCCAACCTGAAGGCGTCTTCTAACAGAATGGAAAGCGAACCTCCCTAATCTACCATTCTGGACACAGACGACATTCATACTAGCAGTACAATCTACAAAACACTTCTCTCCAGTCTTCTCCCATTGGTACAGCTTTACCATGTAAAATCATTTCTATCCACATCTGAATTTACCAATCTAAGCAAAATACAGTTAGTAACAAAGAAAGGCAATTTTCATATTTTATTATACAATATTGTTCATCATAGAAAAAGCTGTAATATTTTTTAATTAAATACAGAAGCAAATTGTTAATGTTGCCAGAGAGATCATTTGCCTGCTTTTGAAAAATTTAACAGCACCTATTTGCCAACCAAAGAATTGCTTGAATAGAGTCAAATCCTTTGTTCTCCTTTCAGGACCCAGCCTACTGATTTATTTTCTATACAGTGTCTTACACACAGTAGGTGCTGAATAAATAGTTTACTAAATGGGATGTTCTTTAATCCCTATCCTCTCTCTCCTGACCCTAAACTGGATCCTGACTCACACAATAAAGGACTTCCCTGGTGGCTCAGACAGTGACGAATCCAACTGCAATGTGGAAGACCTGGGTTTGATCCCTGCGTCCAGAAGATCCCCTGGAGAAGAGACTGGCAACCCACTCCAGTATTCTGGCGTGGAGCGTTCCATGGACAGAGGAGCCTGGTGGGCTACAGTCCATAGGGTTTCAGAGAGCCAGACACAAACGAGTGACTAACACTTTCTTCTTTCACAAGATAAAACCCCCACCCATCCATTCCTAGGGCAGTCTGGTGTCTTTCAGTAGCCTTGATACTTAGCCATGGTCTCGAGACACTTGCCTGAGAGGAATGACTGAGGGTTTCAGAGAGAAAAAGAAACACACAAGGGCAAGCGCAGTAACTAGGCAGAAACAAAAAGATGCTCCACAGGCAGCGACCAAGAGATTCAGGGATGGCGCCACTGCAGGGGGCAGCAACAGCAAAATGAGGCCAGAGAGACTCAAAATGCACACCGTTCGAGATCAAGAGATTAAAAGGTTGGGCAACAATAATAATCTTGAAAGTTTCTTTCCAGCTTTAATGTTTCATGGCAGAGATAATGGCAGAGAGAGAGGAAGACAAGGCAAGAATGAGAGGGTAGAGACAAAGGAAGTCAGGGGAGACAGGTGGATCAGCTGCTGTGACTGCCCATCTCTAGATGTGGCCTTGAACTCTGGTCCTGCCCTTGCCTCACACTCGCCGGGCTGGGCTCCTTGATGCCTCAGCACCCCACGTGCATTAGGCTAGGCTCCTACTGTAAGTCCAGTCACATCCCTGCCTTTCTCCACCTGAAGGTCTCTGAGCCACTCTGCAAACCATCTCTGCAACATCCTCCACAAGGCTTTCTCACTGCTCCAGCCCATACTGGCCCCCTCCCTCCCCAACTCCTTATGCTGGTACAGTTCATATGACATTCATATCCCTAACCAAAGGGCAAGTGCTGGGAGTTTGCCCTCAGCTCCTACAAGGGCATCTTGGTTCCCCCAAGAGGGGTTTCAATTCAGTTCAGTTCAGCTGCTCAGTCGTGTCCGACTCTTTGCGACCTCATGGACTGTAATATGCCAGGCTTCCCTGTCCATCACCAGCTCCCGGAGTTTACCCAAACTCATGTCCATTGAGTGGGTGATGCCATCCAACTATCTCATCCTCTGTCGTCCCCTTCTCCTGGTCTTCAATCTTTCCCAGAAGGGTTTTGCAAGGGTCCAAACCCGACCTCATTTATTCCAGGAGTTCCCATGATACCCAGTCCAATGCTGAGTATCACGTAAGTGCTCGGCGAATACTCTGCGGACTAACCAGTCCCCAAGGAGTGCCAACAGGGCAGTCTTAACAGCACACTGGTCTATTAAACAGCTTCCCTGAGGCCGGCCAAGCTGGGGCCATCTCCTGGGCTCCTGCGCCCCCTGCCGGCCAGGAAGGGCTCTGCACACAGGACGAAGCGGGCCGGAAGGGCGGTCCCAAAAGGCGCGGGCTCACGGTGGCGTCCGGGCTCGCTGTGACCCCGGGGGAACCACCGGGGGTCCTGATGAGGTCGGTGGGTCCAGCCAGGAAGAGCAGCTGTTTTTCTTCCTGGGTGTCGGGGCACATCATCCACGGCCTCCCGGGGGACAGAGCCGCACCCTGCGCCGTAGCGGGGCGCTCAGAGCTTCTCGTCCAGCTCCAGGCCCTGGTTCTCCTGGGCGCCAGCGCGCAGCCGGGGTGGGCTGCAGCTTTGCGTCCCATTCAGGTAGTTCTGGATAACGGAGGCGCAGTCCAGCCGCTCCATGAGGGTCATGAGGTAGTGCAGCTCCTGGAGGCTGCCATTCTGCTCCTCAAATAGCTCCAGGATGGCTGCCGCGGGGCTCCGCTGACAGGACATGAACCTGGCCGGGAAGGGGGCGTGAGTGGAGGGCGGGGGCCCTGCGTCGAGATCCACCACCCACCTCCCCCCAGCTCTGGCCCTCATCATGCCTTCTTTCAGGGCACTCTAGATGGTGGGAGGACCCAGGACTTTGAAATCAGAGATTGCCCGGGTCACATCTGAGATCGCACTGGCTCAAAGTCTGCTCCTCTCTAGGCTTCAGTCTCCTCTTTTCTCACCCCAGGGCTTGGCTGAGAAGACCTCTGAGAATATCCAGCTGCAATGTTCTGTGTTTGCCTTCTCTGCGCCCTATCCACACCACGAACACTCCCCACCCTCCCTGTCTCCCAGGCCACATCCTGCCCACCACCAGGCAAATAGTTCTTCCTACCCATGGCCCTCCCCTGCTCAAAACCCCTCCAGAGTCTCTTTCACCGGCTAACCAAGCCCACTCTCCTGACTTCCCTGCCCACCCACCATTTGGCCTTGCCCTGTTTTTCTGACCCTTTCTCCCAGCTCCCATCCTGAACCTTCCTTCCCACCTTAAGCATACCAGACCTGCAGTTGACTCTCTGCCCCCCTCCCCAAGTTGGTCCCCTACTTCCCTACCACCTGAAGCCCTTGTTCCCACCTCAGATGGAGGAGACCATTCTGCACCCCTTAGTCCAGACTCCCATTAGGCTTTATTATTCTTTTTTATGTAATTGAGATATTTAGTTGACTCTCGAACATCACCGCTTTGAGCTGTGTGAGTCCACTTACATGCAGATTTTTTCCAACAGTAAATATTACAGTACTACATGGTCCCTGGTTGAATCTGTGGAGGCTGATCTGTGGACGTGGAGGGCAGCTGTAAGTTATACTAGGATTTCAGCTGCATGGAGGGTCACCCCTCTAACCTCTACATTGTGCAGGTCAACTGTAATTGACCTAAGTCTTCATTATTCTCGCTTTAGCCATTTCATACCTGTTTTCAACTTGCCTCACAATATTGGGTACATAAAAATAATGTCAGAGGAACACATACCTTTATTTTTTTTAAGCTCTCTGTATCCCTTAGTACAGAGTGACCTCCCTGGTGTTGGGACCATATTTTATTCATTCTGTATCCCAATGCTTAGTATAGTTTTTCCAGGACTTAGTAGGTACTTGATAAATGTTTAGTAAAAGAGTGGTTTTATTTTTTTGCTTTTGAGGGAGAATTTTTATTTATTTATTTATGCCACACCCTATGGCATGCAGAATCTTAATTCCCTAGCTAGGGGTTGAACCCACACCCCCTGAAGTGGAAGCAGAGTCTTAACCACTGAACCACCAGGGAAGTCTTTTAAGTGGGTGATTTTTAATTCTACCTTGTTTTAAGGACCCAGCTCTCATCCCATCTCCTGGGTGCGGTCTTTGATCACTGTTTTCATCGTCTGAGTGCTGGAGCTCAGCTCAGAATTGGTCTACTCATCTCTCTTCACAGAGACCATAGCTGCACTGCCTGTTTTGCCAATGTTTATTGAATTAACGTGTGCCATGCACTCAGCTACAGGCTTTACACACATCATCCTGTAGTCTTCCATTCTGCCCCGCAGGGCACAGCATGTCAAGCACTCAGTATGTACCAGTGACTTACATGTGAACTGATTCATTGTTAAATATTTACTGAGCCAATATTTATGTACTGGACACTGGCCATGAACCAGGCATCGCTCAGGGTACCAAGAATACAGTGATAAACAGAAAGATGTCCAGAACCTTCCTATGGAGTCCCTTTGACTTCCCCTGGTCCTCTCCCCTGGCTTTTTCCTCTCTCACCTGTCATGTCCCCTTCTCTTTGAAGCCATGACAACAAGGACTGCTGGACCCAAACCAATGAGATCATTGCCAATGAAATCAATTCTCTTCTGGGAAGTAGGGTGGGGAGTAGCCATTCTCTGACTTTTAAGTCACTCTCATGTGAGTGGTCCAGTCTCCAAGGGGTCCTGAGAACCCCCACCAGTCCACCCTCCGCTCCCACGTGCAGACCTTGTCCCTCTTACCGGATTTTCATACCGCAGAGCCCCAGGTGGGAGGCCAGTCGCCGCCAGTCATTGCCAGTGATACTGTTTGGCTCCAATAACATCTGCAGCTGCTCAAAGAGCTCTGGGGGCAGCCTGAGGTAGAGGAAAGGGTGTCCTTGAAGGGGAGAATCAAAAGGCCCAGCCTGGCTCCACAGACACCTCAATGCCATGCTCACCCTGCAAGCCCAGGGACAGCAATCCCAAACATCCCCCACCCCCTACAGCAGCCCAAGCAATCCCCACCTCACCTATTGCAGGGGGGTGGCTGGGTGACTGGGGGTGGGGCTGTCCAGGATTCCTCCTCCGATGCCTGGAACCTGAGGATTTCCATGTACTTGGTCTCCAAGCCCTGAGCCAACAGAGGGGCAGGGAACACACTTAGGGATCATGAGACGTCCCTTGAGCAAAAAGCCAGGGCACCCACCTCCATTCCTCCTATCTCTGCTTCAGCCAGGAGACACAACCCCACCCTAACCAATACCCTCTACCCTCTGCTTCCCCAACCCCAGAGCCTTCGGCCTTGAGTTTGCTGACTGAGCTCTTTGGGACCTGGGACATGAACACCAAACAAGGTACATCCTAGGGCACCAGGAGAAGTGCTGAGTGGGGTCAAGGGCAGGGGAGGTCATCTAATAATAGAAATGCTGAACTCAGGCATATGTGCCCCCTTCCTCCATTGCTCTTCTCCTTGGTTCCTCCTTCCCGAAGGATACCTTGAGGGGTATCTGCCTAGTCTCCAATAAGATGCCACATGGTTCCCCAAACAGTCCCCTGATTTCTTCGTGTCTTCCCGCAGGAGGGCAGGATCTCTAATTTTCATCCCACCTACTCAAGCCCCTCTTTCTCCTGGGTCAGTCTCCACCTGAAGATACACAGCACTGTCTCCCAGATGCAGACAATCTGTCCAGAAAGAAAGCACTTCTCTTTGATGCCCAAGTTCCTCCAGGTTGGAAGAAACCCCTACAGGGTTCATGTAGGGTCTGGTTCTTTTACCCTCTGGCTGGATTCACCCATGGATGGACAGGAGAGTCAAAGATGGAGCGTCACTTGGAGGCCAGACAGTCTCTGCCCCTGGAAGAATGCCCTCTTTACCTCTTGACTGTGTGATCACAGCCATACTTGCTGCACACCAGACCCTGGCCTACCTCGTCCGCCACTCCCCCAGCCCTGCCCTTCCTCAGTCCCTCCGCTCCAACTCACATCCTGGAAGGTGTGCATCGTGACGATGATCTCATTGGTCAGCGCAGAGCAGTCCTCGTTGTCTTTGGCTACAAAAAAGGAGACGTAGCAGGTGAGGGAGGGACAGGCCCAGAAGAGGAGAGCAGGAGAGCAAAATAGACTTCCACAGCAAGACTTTGGAGCTCGGAAGCAGCTGTGCCAGCCACCCCATCTTTCTCTCTGCAAAGATCTGCTGTGGCCCTATCTCTGCACGCGTGGCCGAATGAGGCGCTGCAGGGCTCCAGGGTGACCAGGAGGGGAGAGGGGAGGGGAGGACGGGGACACGGGGCTCCCGGGCTACCTGCTTTTCTGCGGAAGCAGAAGGAGCGGAAGGGGCACTTCCCGTGCCAGATGTGCAGATGCGGCACGAGCTGACAGCTGCTGTCGTCCACGTTCTCCCAACCTGCAGAGAGGAAAGGGTCTCAGAAGGGTGACCTTCGTTTAAGGGGAGGTAAGGGCAGGAGCCGAGGGGAGGGGCAGGGCAGGAGCAAAGGCTGGAGGGTGGCTCAGTCAGTGGCAGGTCCCAGGGCCTGGGCGGGGACCTGTGAGTGGTCTTCCTTCTACCAGCACACAGACCCACCCCTCCACCGTTCCACCTTCCCATCCAACCCACACCCTCCCATCCTTTAGAAGCAGCACCATTGCGCACCCTGTCCACACCCACACTACCACACCCTTGGCCCCATGGACAATTCCTGCAGCCAACACACAAAGGAACGAGGGCGGAAAAGACTGGGCCTCCTCCTCTGACCTGGGCTTCAACCAGGCACGACCATAGAAGCCTCCTCCTCCCTCCCTGCCCCTGTGGAGGCAACACATCTCTTCCCGCTGCCCACCAGCATCATCTGCCCTCCTGCGGAGGGACCAGGGCTGAGTGCCACAGAGGGAGGTATTGAGCAAAGCCTGGGGCTCCAGGAGGCAGCAGGAGGAGCCAGAAGCAAACCCCACTCCGGCCCCCCAAGGCTGCTGCATGCCCAGAAGTCTCAAAAAGAAACTTGAGGCACCCAGATTTCCACCTCAGAGAAGGCCCAGACCCCTCCCTCCATGGGGCTCCCGGATGCCCTGTCCCCCGGCCCGGCGTCCCTCACCCTCTGAGATGTATTTGAGTTTCAGGCACTGGTCCCCTCGGGCCCCGGTGAAGTCAAAGAGCTGGCAGGGCCCGCGCAGGCGTCCACCGTGCGGCTGCTCGTTGGTCACGGCCCACTGCAGGGCACAGGGCGTGTTGTTGAGGAAGTAGACACGCAGCTGCAGGTGGGACTGCCCCGGGGCCAGCGGCGAGCAGAACAGGGCCAGCTGCAGCCACTTTCGGGCTTCCCGGCCTACCGGCGCCTCCAGCACACAGGTGTAGAGGCTGCAGAGAGAGACGGTGGCAGGGACCATGTGCAATGGGACTGGGGAGGCCAGGACACCAGCCCATCTGCCACCCGGCTCCCACCACACCAGGGGCCTCTGTGGGGGCCTCCGGAGAGGAAAGGAGAACATTCCAGGCCATGTAGGGAAGAACTAGGGTGGAGGGGTTGGCTAGAGGGACGGAATGTGAGTCATGTCAGTGACTGTCACTGTGTCAGTGTAGGAAAGGTGAAAGCTGAGCTTCGGGCCACCATGCATGGCCCTGCTCTGGTCATGGGTGGCAAGGAGACTGGGAGGCAGAGGATCTAAGATCCTAGAAGGACAGAGCTAAGGACAGACATGACATGGGGTGGAGTCTTAGAGAACTGGAGGGGGCAACGTGCCCTAGACAGCGGGGAGACAGTCCTGAGCCAGGGCACAGGGAAGGGACAGACAATATTAGAGACAGAGGTGGATACGGGACAGGCCCCTCTAGACAGACGACCAGGGCTGAGCCAGACCTTTCTAGACAGACAGAGGGACCATGGGGGATGCACAGTCCTGGATGGGGTGGGAGCAAGATAAGCAGCCATAGGCACTGGGACAGAGGGAGTGGGGAAGGATGGGGGATACGGGCTTTGCAGGCCAGCTTGGACAGAATAAGAGGCAGTCCCCGCAGAGAGGTGAGGACGAGGCAGGTAGAGACAGGGGGCGGAAAGTCCAGGCCCACGGGCGGGCGCCCACCTGAAGTGGGAGAGGTGGATGCGACATTCATCCCGGGAGGTGTGGTCCCCCGGCCGCCCCAGCGGCTTCCAGGCCTTGGCATCCAGCAGGGCGGTGTTGCTGCTGTAGACACGGGCCTGGCTGGGCTGCTGGGCACAGTGCTTGAAGGTGAGGGTGCAGGGCTTCAGGAAGGAGGCCCCGTGGGGGCCGCACGCCACCACGGGGCTCACCAGCCCCTGAGCCCGGGACAGCGAGGGGGCATCTGTCAGGTCCCACACCAAGGTCAGCGACACCCGCTCCTGGCGGCCCACGGACACAGCACCTGGGGAGGACAGAGAGCTGAGGGGGGCCTGGCGGGCAGGCACACCCCTGCCGCAGAGGAGCCCCAGCCAGAGCAGGAGAGGAGGCGGGCTGGGAGCCCCAGAGAAGGGACGCCACAAGGCACATGGGGCGGGGGACAGTGTGGAGAACAAGAGGGTGGTGACTGACTTGGGATGGAACCACGAGCAAGTCGTCCCCCTCCTCCGAGGGATGCTGCGAGCTCACTCAGGCCCTTGTGTGAATTTGCAAGTGTCTGGAGGCTCTTCCTCCAGACACTTTACTTCCCTTTTGGGGAGAACTGTCGTAACAGACTGTTAATTAGAACAAGGCCCTTTGCCTCCACCTGCCACGAAACTGTCATAAAAATGTGTAGTATATCCATCTTTGGAATCAAGAAAGACGTACACGAAACATACAATTTTCAAAATTATGAAGGTGTCCCTGAATGGTGCTCTCTCGGGGTTGGCGCCCCTGTCTAATACGTAATGTGAACAGCTGTAGGCTGAGAAGGGAGCTGGGTGCTGTTACCTGGCGGGATGAGCAGGGAAATGCCCATATCCTGGAGCATCAGGCAGCCACCGTGGTGGTCCACCTCTCGAGCGGAAAACACCAACAGTTTGTGCATCAGCTGCCGGATGATGGTCTGGCCTTGGGTGGGTGTGTGCAGTTCCTGATAGAAGGTGGCCACCTCCTGCAGCGTGGCTGGCAGGCCTGCCCTGGAGGACTCATCTTCCGGTAGGGGAATGGGAGGGGGCGCTGGCTCCTCTTGGCTCTCCAGCTTCCAGCAGGAACCCAGCAGCCGGCGAGGACAGCGCCATCGAAGGCACTGGACCAGGAGCACGGCGCTCGCCACCGGAACCCCCACCAGCAGTAGGAACTGGGCGAGCTGGAAGGAACTCTCATAGGAGCACATCCGCCTGGTCGCTTGATGCTGCCGGTTGCCCTGCACCCGTGTGCCAGCCGAGGCCACGGGCCTGGGGGAGAGAGTCAATGTCAGGTGAGCCGTTGGAGGCTAAGACCTGGCTTCTAAGTGTCTGCAGTGAGGAGGGAGGAAACTGTCTTCATCCCAGCATACCCCATGCACCCCGGTCAGATCAGTTTCCTTAACAGAACTTCACCTATCTCTCCCTCCCTCCCTCTGTCTCTCTCTTTCCCTCTCTCTCTCCCTCAAGAACCTGCCGTGACTCCCCATGACCTAATTAATTTCACCTCTCACTAGACAGAAAGACCTTGGGTTTGGAGTTAGGAGTTGTGAGTTCACATGCCACCTTGGTCACTGCCTAAGTGAGCTTGTCCTATTGTTTAATGTACCTCAGTTTCTACCTCTGTCTAAATAGAGCCCCTGATCTCCATGGGCCGACAGAAAGTGAAAGAAAGAAAGGGAAGTCGCTCAGTCGTGTCCGACTCTTTGCGATCGCATGGACTGTAGTCTACCAGGCTCCTCCATCCATGGGATTTTCCAGGCAAGAGTACTGGAGTGGGTTGCAATTTCCTTCTCCAGGGGATCTTCCTGACTCAGGGATCAAACCCAGGTATCCTGCATTGCAGGCAGACGCTTTACCCTCTGAGCCACCAGGGAAGCCCATGGGACAACAGAGGAAAGTCTTAGAATAGAAAAACAAGGACTTTGCTGGTGGCACAGTGGGTAAGAATCTGCCTGCCAATGCAGGGGACATGGGTTCGATCCCTGATCCAAGAAGATCCTGAGCTCAAGCTCTAGAGCCCTCAGCTGCAACGAATGAGCCCTTGTACCAAAACTACTGAAGCCCGTGCACCTAGAGCCTGTGCTCAGAAACCAGAGAAGCCACTGCAGTGAGAAGCCTGTGCACAGCAGCTGGAGTATCTCCCGGGATCCACAACTAGCGAAAGCCCAAGCACAGCAACGAAGAAGCAGCACATCCAAAAATAAATAAATGAATAAATAAAAAATAAATAGAGCAGTGTGTCAAAAAAGACATATATAAGCAAAAAGGATTTTTTTAATAGAAAATGAAGTCACAAAGGGCTAGACATCCTCTGATCTCATTAATGTAGATAGCAAAACTAGATGAAGTGTAGGTATATATTTATGAGTGTGTATATGTAAGTGAGGAGAAGGCAATGGCACCCCACTCCGGTACTCTTGCCTGGAAAATCCCATGGACGGAGAAGCCTGGTGGGCTGCAGTCCATGGGGTCGCTAAGAGTCGAACACGACTGAGCGACGTCACTTTCACTTTTCACTTTCATGCATTGGAGAAGGAAATGGCAACCCACTCCAGTGTTCTTGCCTGGAGAATCCCAGGGACGGGGGAGCCTGGTGGGCTGCCGTCTATGGGGTCGCACAGAGTCGGACATGACTGAAGCGACTTAGCAGCAGCAGCAGCGTATGTAAGTGATGGGCTTCCCAGGTGGTAAAGAACCTGCCTGCCAATGCAAGAGACGTAAGAGACACAAGTTCGATCCCTGGGTTGGGAAGATCCCCTGGAAGAGGGCATGGAAACCCACTCCAGTGTTCTTGCCTGAAGAATCCCATGGACAGAAGAGTGTAGCAGGCTACAGGCCATAGGGTTGCACAGAGTCCGACACAACTGAAGTGACTTAACAGCATGTACGCATGCATATAAGTGATAGAGAAAGGTCTGGAGCAGAACTGTGTAATAAAAAATATAATGTGAGCCACAGATGTGCTTTTACATTTTCTAGAGTCTACATTAAGAAAAGTAAAAAGAGCCAGGAGAAATTAATTTTTAATATATTTTATGTAACTCAATATATTCAAAATAATATCATGTTGACAGGTAATCAGTGTAAATTTATTGCAATATTTTACATTCTTTTTTCATTACAAGTCTTTGAAGTCCGTGTGTATTTTACACTCACAGCACATTGCAACTGATATTCTGTCACTTCAAGGACTCAGCAGCAACATGTTCTAGTGATTCCTGCCTGGGACATGCAAGTCTGGGAGGACACATTCCTAACTATTCCTATTGGTTATTACTGAAAGAGATGAGAAATTGGGGGAGCTGGAAGGTGTGAAAGAGGACTTTCTATTTTCTTAAACCCTTTTTTCTGTAGGCTTTGAATTTTTCACATTCAAGCATGTCTTTCTATTAATCTTGTAATTCTTTTTAAAAACTATTAAAAGTGAAAAAAAAAATAGCCTCTCAGACTGATGATGAGGATGGCATGAGATCATGTGAAAATCACTTGTAGATGATAAACCCTGTCCAAATATGTGTGTTTTATTTATGCCCCTCCTTCTGCTAGAAAGGTCAGAGGGTAACTCACAGGGATATATTTTATATATATATATATATATATATATATATATATATATATATATATTCTACAAGAGTAACAGAAGTGAAAAGTGGAAGCAGAAAGAGAAAGAAAACCCAAAGTGAGGGTCTCCAGGTGAGGTCCACCAGGTTCCCAGGGTCAGATGGGGGCCTGCTCTGTCTAGCAGCGTCCCCCTAAAGATGCCAGCTCTTGGGACTTCCCTGGTGGTCCAGTGGTTAAGAATCTGCCTTGCACTGCAGGGGCTTGGGTTCGATCCCTGGTTGGGAAAACTAAAATCCCACATGCCACTGAGCCCACTAGGCCTGCGTGCCCCAACTGGAGAGCATGAGCGCCCCAACTACAGAGGCCACATGCTGTAGCTAAGACCTGATGCAGCCAAATAAATAAACAAATAATTTTTTAAAAAGATGCCAGCTCTTCCCCAGGTCTTCTCCTCCGACTTATCCTCTTCCTCCCTTAATTTCCACCCTCAGCAAGACTGGGCTCTGCACACCTGGTGAAGTCTAAGCTTCGGCCTTTGTTCCTGCTATCCTCTGCTTCACGCTGTCCCCCTCTGTTCCTTCTCTCACCTGGACCACTCTTGCTTAATAGTGCTCCCTGCCAGCCCCCACTAACCAGCCCTTGACTGTTTCACCCTCCCTGACCACCATCCTCCCACCATACTAAGTAACTGTTTATTTTTAATTTTTTCTTGGCCATTCCGCATAGCATGTGGTATCTTAGTTCCCTGTCCCAGGGATCGAATACGCGTCCCCTGCATTGAAAGCTCGGAGACTTAACCGCTGGACCACCAGGGAAGTCCATACTGAGTAATTCTTGATCACATGCTCTCCGTGTGGATTTCCACTCAAATGAGCAATTTCTGAGCACCCACTGTGGCCCAGGCATTGTCCTGACACAATAACATCTTACTTGGCTCTCAAGGAGCTTCTGAGATCATGGGATTCATTTACTCCAAGGTTGAGTTCTGTGAGACACCACATCCTCCTTTTGAGTCCCCAGGGTCCCTGTGGTTGATCCACTAGGATCTGCACTGGTGAATTATTCCCTCACTCACACCTCATGGCTCAACTGGTAAAGAACCACCTGCAGTGTGGGAGACCTGGGTTCAATCTCTGGATTAGGAAGATCCCCTGGAAAAGGGAAAGGCTACCCACTCCAGTATTCTGGCCTGGAGAATTCCATGGACTGTATAGTCCATGGGGTCGCAAAGAGTTGGACATGACTAAGCAACTTTCACTTTCACTTCACACCCCTAACCCCGACCTGAGGCTGTGCTCCCAAGCACCTGCTCCACCCTTGCCCACCTTCTTTCTTCCTTCTCAAGACCCGTGAAACCTAAGCCCCCTTCCCAGCTCCCCCTGGCCAGGGGCTAAAGCTCCTCTGTATCCTTGGATGGAGCCCTGAGGAAGGATCTATTTCCCCCATGTCTTCATTGAAATTACAGACAAGAAGGGAAGGCATGACATTGCTCCCTCGGCCTTAACATCTAACCTGCAGATGGTGGCCCTGGCAGGGCCCTGGCAGAGTGGAGTAAGTGAGCTGGCGATGTCTGAATCTGGCAGAGATGGGGATCAGAGCCACAGGCTTCCCTTTACGTCCCGTTCAATCCTTGCAGTCCTTCTGCAGTAAAGATAATTGGAGTTATAACTGTAATAATAATAGCTAACATCCACAGAGCCAGGGTATTACAGCGCTCTACGTGGCCCAGCTCATTTGATCCTCACAGCAGCTTTATGAGCTAGCTGTTATTTTTATCTCATTTCCCAGATAAGGAAGCCAAGTTTCCTCCCCCAGTGAGGGCAGAGGATGGATTATTAAGCTACAACTGAAGGCAGAAGGGAAGGATGAGCAAGGATGACAAGAGCTTCCAGAAACACTCCCTTTCTCTCCCTGCCCCTTCTTTTTCCCTGAGGTCTCTTCCTTTTCACTTCTAGATGAGTTGAAGTTGAAAGAGAAAGAAATGAAAATAAATAGAAGGAAAAACAAACATAAGGAACTAAAGGCACATCCTTGGTGCCGCAGCGAGTGATGCTCTCGCCTACCCCCTGCCCACCGAGGCACCAGCAGCAGGAGATGGGCCAGCTGTAGGGAAAGAAAGGAGGGTCTCACTCTGTTTCTATAGCAACAGCTTTTCCAGGGCCTCCAAACACCAGAGTCCAAATCGCCTCCACTCCATTGGGTGGTGCAGCAGAGTCCCCTTGTCCTACCTGCCAACCTGGAGGGCCTCTCACAGGAGCCAGTTCATTACCTGGCCTGGAGCAGGTAACTCCTCCCTCCTCTCAGCCCCCTTTATGCCAGGCAGACAGCTCTCCAGGCTGCATTGGTCCTCACCCCATCCTTCTCTTTGCCCCCAGGAAGGGAAAGGGTCCCGAATATATAGCATAACAGCCTGGTACCCGCAGACTGGACCTTCCCAACCCCATGGCTGACCCTTTGGTACCCAGCTCTCCAGTATGTCCTGCCCCAGACTCTGGATCATCCTGGGTAGCACTTTCCCAAGATGAGAGTCTTTTAGGATGCACCATCACCTGTCCCTAGGGAGTTGCTTCCTCCAGCACAAGGATCCAGGCTCCTGCTGCAAAGCTCTGCTCATATTCTTTAAGGAAACTCTCAACCCTTCTCCCACATCACTGCTTCTTATTGGGTCTACTGCTGAAAGATCTCCAATTATAAGTAAAACGTGTACCAGGATAGTGAGTCCCAGACTAAGTCATGGGCTGCATTCACCAAGTGCCTCCCCTGGTCCTCACACCCACTGGGCTGTGGCCCTCTGCCAAGCCCCTTCCTTCTCCCTCCTCCAGCACCAGATGTCCACACCTGCCAGCCTCACCTGAGCTGGCCTGGCTCCTCCCCAGGGCCCCAGGTAGCCCCATCTTAACGCTCAGCCCACCCCCAGCTGCCCCAGGGAGTGCTCACCTTACCGTGTAGGTGACCCCAGAGGCTGCCGGCTTGTCCAGGAACAGCAGTTCCTTCTCTGAGAAACAGAAGTCAGCCAGACTCAGTCACCAAGCCAGCACACAAGTGCAGGTGGGCGGGGAATTCAGGCAGGAGTGGCCTGGCGCTTCCCACTTCCTGGCAGAGTCCTGCCTCCCAGCCGCCCCAAAGAGGAATGGGGAGTCTGTCCTGTATGCTGGCAAAGTCCAGAAGAGGTGAGGGAGGATCCTAGAAGTCCATGAACTTACCGTCTAGATCTGGAAGGGAGGGACAGAGGGAGACAACCTGGGTACAGGTGAGGCTTCTCTAGACTGCCCTCTGCTGGTCAGTGGCTGCTGCAAGGAGTGCAAGGTAGGAGGAACCCTAACCAGGGCTTCTCAAACTGTAATGTGTACATGAACTGTCTGAGGGACCTTGTTAGAATGCAGGTTCTGATCCCATTGGTCTAAGGTGGGGCCTGGGGTTCTCTATCTTAGAAGCCCCCAGGTGATGGCACTGTGGGCCTGCCCAGGGAGCTTCGTAGTGTCTTAGTTGCTGAGTCGTGCCCAACTCTTGTGACCCCATGGCCTGTAGCCCACCAGGCTCCTCTGTCCATGGGATTTCCCAGGCAAGAATATTGGAGTGGGTTGCCATTTCCTTCTCCAGGGGGTCTTACCAACCCGGGGATCAAACCCACATCTGCTTTGCTGGTGGATTCTTTACTGCTGAGCTTAGACAATACCTACTTCTAACCACTTCCTGCACAGATATGACAGTTGCTGGTGGCATTGGGGCACAACCGTATCGGCTCCCTACCGAGGGCTCTTTCCACTGCCTACAGGGTTGCTGCCACTCTGGATGTTTGCCAGCCTGGTCCTTCCTTTGTCACTCTGCCACTGGGATGAAAGCTCCCTTCACAGAGGGAGGTTTTTCCAGCCATCTGCTCCATATCTTCAGCTCTAGGTAGAGCCCGATCGATCCAAAGTAGGTGTTTAATAAAGACTTGGGTGAAAGAGTGGGCCAGCTGAGAGGAAAGAGGAAGCATTTTTGGATCCAGACTGCCAACACTGAACCCAGTGACCCACTTGCTGACTGTGTAATCACAGGTCAGTTGTTCAAACTTTCTGAGCCTCACTTCCTGGCCCGTCAAAAGCACATGATAATATTTACCTTGAGAAGGATAAAGATGGTCATTATTAAGCTAATAAATATAAAGCGCACACCACGGCATGGTTATTCAGAAGTGGTAACTTGTCGCCATGGTCTGGCCTCCTGCAGCGGAGGTCTCTCCCAGCCCCACATTGATCATCGCCCATAGAAAATGAGTAACTGCTGCCACTTTCATCTTAGCTAATGATTCTCTAGCTTCTTGTCCCAAACTGCAACCCCCACCCCTGCGCCGCCTTCCCTGGGAGGAGGGGATAGATACCTCCCAGGGGTGCCCAGGTCCCCAGGGTGGAGAGATGGGGCAAAGGAAGGGTGGAGAGTAGCCAACCTGGGGAGAGGACCGCCTGTCTAAAGTACAAGCAAGAAAGAGGTGCTCGGGACTTTGGGGGATGAAGAGGGGAGTGGTTGGTCTTTGCTGGACAAAGCTCTGAGACACACAGGTGGCTGCCTTTTTCTCTGAGTCATGAGATTCCAGGGGCTTGTGAAACATCTGTCAAGTTCGATTCCAAGTCAGAATGGGCCATGTGAGCTAGCAGTCAATAACAAGGGGTTACGTCTTATGAGGTCATTTCCAAAGCTGGGGCTTGTTTCACTGGGGACAGCCCCAGTTACATCTGAGGGTCCCTGCTACCCCTACGGACACAAAGCTGGTTCGTGCAAGGCAGAGACCACGATGCCAGGCATCAGAAGCCTGGCAGCCTGGGGCTTAGCTGTCTCAGGAGGTTCGGGTTGCACAGCACCAACGCCTCAATAGTTCCATCAAGGGGGCGGGCCCCCAGAGACTGGGTCTAGTAGACCAGGGGACCCTCTGCTGAGAGGAGTGTCCATGCAGGCAGCAACCTGGACTCCCCAGCTAACGCCATCACCCTTGTCACTGGAGAAAGGCAGTCCAGCTGGGAGCCCCACTCCACCCTTCTCCCTGTCCCCACCCTCCTCTGCCTTCCTCACATCACACATCACTGGCACTCAGTCTGGGAGGTGTGCTGCCTGAGGTAAGGGGAAACACAGGCCTGGGAATAAATAAGGAGGCACCAGCAGTTGGAGGAGAACTGGAAAAAAGCACTGGGGGTGGTGGGAGCGGGGAGACCTCCAACACTGTATAGAAAACTGGAAATGATAGAGAGACAGGAGGCAGAAGGTGAAGAAACAGACAGTGAGAAGCAGAGAATAAATAGAAAGACGCACAGGCCAGCAGGCTGGTCAGCCCTGTCCCCAGAACCTCCAGGACATGTTCATGGGCCCTTGACAGGAGAGGATGGTGTAGACTGTCACTCCACACACTGAGAAAAATCACCTTTTTTCCCCTTCAAATTCTGTCAATCATGGGGACGAGGCTGAAATATCACAGGCAAATAAGAAGCATGATATTGGGTGGGGGATCTTGGTTGGAGGGACTACCCAGGTGGCTCAGAGGTAAAGAATCCACCTGCAATGCAGGAGACTCGGATTCCAACCCTGGGTTGGGAAGATCCCCTGGAGAAGAGCGTGGCTACCCACTCTGGCACTCTTGCCTAGGAAATCCCATGGACAGAGGAGCCTGGTGGGCTACAGTCTGTGGGTTTACAAGAGTAAGGCACGACTTAGCAACTAAACAATAACTTCCGTTGGAGGACGGTCTGTGCCTCACCCTGCTTGCAAAGGAAGATGCGGAACAAAATACAAGTGAGCACGGCAGCGTTTTAATCAGAGACCAAGCAGTTGTTCCCTTGAGAGGTCAGGGTGCCCCTTGTGTGGCCCCGACCCTCTGGAAGTGGCGAGATGGAGGGGGAACCTCCCCCAGCCCCTCGGGGTAGATGAGAACTTCAGAGAAAGGAATCCATAGTGTCATTCAGCTGAATCTGAATTTGGGTGGGAGCTCCGGCAGAGTGGACCCCTGGGGTTTTCCCAGTCTGGTATAGTGAGATAAGCCTGGGGCAGATGCGCTGGTTGGTTCTGGACTGGAAAGGAAGCCCAGGGTTCTCTGTCTCCTGTCTTCCAAACGTGGTTCTTCCAAGTTGGCTTGGTTGAGTTTGGTCTCAGACACTGCCCTCCATCGAGGGCCTGCTATGTACCTAGCCAAGTGCCATCCATTGTGGGAGACAGAAAAGATGGGCGATCCTGGACCTGAGATCCAGGAGTCAGACACACACTGGGGGAGAGGAGTCCTTCACTAAGAAGCAGTTGTCAGTCCTAGACGGGACACTCTTGAGTGCCACATGAGTGGTGTGGAGAAAGTAAGTCCATGGAACGTGGAAAAGGGGGAAGGCAGCGTTGGCTCAGAGGAGGGGGCTGGGAGAAGACCCCAGGGGGTGTCCAGGACTAGACCTCCTATGGGAGGCTCAGGCCGGGGAAGAGTGTCAGGTAGGAGGAGACAGATAGGCAGATGTGGGGAACGCTACCATCAGCGTATTCTCTGCCTCCCCAGATCGCACCTCCTCCAGGAGAATGTGGCCTCAAGGGGCCATCTTTGTGGCCCTGCCCCTCCTGGGGCCCACCCTTGTCTGGCTGCTCATCCATCATTCAATGTCTGACTGGTGTGACAGCCTGAGAAAGCTGCCCTGGTGCCCACCTCACAGAGCCTTGCTGCTGGTGTGGACAACCATCTACTCCATCATGGGGTGAGCACCCGCTTCTCATGCCTGGGCTGGGAGCAAGTCTCCCATCCCTGAATTGCTGCCGCACGCTGGTCTCTAAAGGGATGGGACCTCATCTTGCCTCTTTCAGGGTGTCTCCTCTGTACCCGCCTAGGATTCCAGCCCACCCTCCCTTACCTCCTCCCTGCCCTCAAAGGATATCTAGACCCACTTACCCCCTGTTTCAGCCCACAAAGGATTTTTTTTGGCAACCACAAGGCCCCATTTACCATGAATCAGCCTCCTCTGAGCATTTCTGCCACCGTCTATCCACAGGTATGCCGCCTCCGAAGCAGGGAGCAAGGCACGGCCGTCAGGTGCAGGCAGGTAGTGGTGGGGAGGGCTGCCCTGAGCTTCCGTGGTGCGCGCAGAGCGCCCAGAACTTGGCTCGCTGCCTCCAGGGTGCTGCAGAAAGGTCAAGGGCAATTCCCAGGGCAGCCTGCCTGGCCGCCCTGCCCCCGCCCAGGCCCTGCTGCACCTGCTGCTGCTCTTTGGGCTGGTGATGAGCACGGCTCTCATCTGGCACCCATCAACAAGCTGGCCACCCTGCTGCTGCTGCCCTACCTGGCCTGGCTCACCATGGGCGTTTCCATCACCCATCATTTGTGGAGGGGCAGCCTTTGTCCCGAGGACAGGCCCCCAAGGGGAGAGTAGTGACTGAGGCCAGGATCAGGGGAGAGGAGGGAGGTGGGGTTAGGGGCAGAGGAGACCACAGGCAGGGCTGTGGAGGGGATGGTGGTGGCCAGAGGTTGCCGAGTCCCTTAAGGTGACTTGATCCAATGTGGCCACTGTCCTGGGTGCCCTGGTGCCACTTTCCATTGGGATTCAGAGACATGGGAGAGGGGGAAACAGTTCATATTTAATGTAAAGTAATAAATCCTGTACTAATAAGAATTCATTTAGTAGTGATAGCATCAGTGAATAAAATCCTAACTAACTTTCTGGGTATGATGTGAAGTGTGTGAGGTTCAGGACAGCTGGGTGGGAATGGACATGTATGTGTGTGTGTGTGTGTGTGTGTGTGTGTGTGCACGCGCGCACGCGGGCACATGAATGAAGGTGTGAATGCCCTGCCAAGCCTCACTAAAAATTTGGGACTTAGATTTTTAATTACTTGAAAAACAAAGTTTTTGAAAAGCCACAGAAAAATAAAGAAAGGATACCAATTATCTTGTCAAACAATATATTTATTGCTTATTTTATATTATGTATCATAATATATAAATATATATTATGTACCACCTATAAAATAATATATTCTATATTATATTAATCTTATTTAATTTATTTTAATTTTTTATATTGGCATATAGTTGATTAACAATATTGTATTAGTTTTAAGTGTGCAGCAAAGTGACTCATTTATACATATACATGTAGCCACACTTTTTCAATTTCTATAATTAATTTATTTTAATTAATCATATTAATTACACTGATAATATGATATATAATAGCTGTATGATACATTATGCATTATATATGTCATACTATTCTTTCCATTTCTATAATTAATCTTAATTAATTATATTAATTACACTAATAACAATATAATATATAATACAGTTATACGATACATTATGCATTATATATGTCATACTAAGACCTTAAGTCATTATATCTGATAAGATTATAGATTTTTTTATTTTTGCCTTCTTATACTATTAGGTTTTTACATCAATTAATCATTATTAATAAGAAAACATGTTGAAAAAAGATGTAAGCCTCAGTGCTGACCAGTGAATTGAGGAGGAGTTTTTTTGTCCAGCCTTGTCTCTTACTTCTCTTTCTAAACCTTCCTAATGGCTTTTTAAAATTTTCCTCTCTTCCATCCTCTTGCTTTCTTCCCCTGTTGTCTCAAAGCCCTGATGGTGGCAAGAAGTGATGGCCCCAGGGCTGCCTCCCTAAATCTTAAACAAGGCCAGCTGGAAGGCCCAGGTGCCTTGTGTAAGGAGCTTTTAAAAATATCAACCAGACTCTCTAGGGATGCGCCTGGGCACTGGTGTTTTTAAAACTGCCAGGACTTCCTCATGTGTAGCCCACCTGAGAACCACCACTGAGGGTATTCCAGAGCCACCTGGAAGCTTATTAAAAATGCCTAGGGACTTCCCTGGTGGTCCAGTGGTTAAGACTCCATGCTCCCAATGCAGAGGGCATGGGTTCAATCCCTGGTCAGGGAACTAAGATCACACATGCAGCCAAAAAATAAAAAAATAAAAATGCTCAGCACTTCTATCAGCTGCTCACTGAAATTAGAGAGCTCCAAGCACGGATGGTCTTTCAGGGCTGTCTTTCCTGTGACAACCTTAGATCCTGAGAGTTGAGTTCTGGGTCTGGGACAAAATGTATCCCCTTGGTGGGGGCCAAGGACCACACAGGGGGAACGTTGCGTCCTCCGGACCACAATGGCGGAGGACATTATCATTTGAGAAGGAGACAGGCTGTTCCTGGAGCTCACCAAGGAAGGACAAGCGAGAAGGAATCTCCTCCTCCCCGCCTCCTCTGGGCATGCTCTGCCCAGTGAGGCCCGTGGGTCACCTGTGTTCCACCCGCCCTTGTGTCCCCAGCCCCAGTGTGGCACAGGACACAGAGAAGGTGTTCATTTATCTTTGATTGATTAATTGATTAAGTAAAGGAACACATTGTCCCATTAAAAGATAATGCTGACCAGCCCCCCACCAACACCTGCCCCTGACCCTGGACCAACTGAAAAAGCCTCTCTGCGGGGAGGGAATGGCATTCATTGGAGAAGGGCATGGCAATCCACTCCAGTATTCTTGCCTGGAGAACCCCATGGATAGAGGAGCCTGGCGGGCTATGGTCTATACGGTCACAAAGAGTTGGACACGACTCAAGCAACTTAGCACGCACAAAGGCATTCATAGCTGTTGAAATTTCTCAGGTGGTTCTAATGTGCGAGCAGATTGAGAACAGCTCCTGTGGGGGCGTTGCCTCTCAAAGTGCAGCCTAGTGACCTCCCGGAGCCCTGGTTGATGGCCTGGACTCCAGCCTTGCTCCAGACTCACGGACTCAGATCAACTTGAGGAATGAGGGCCCACAGATAGGGTGCAGTGGTTTGCAGGTCCGACCTTGGAGACAGATCAACCTGGGCTTGAACACTGGCTCTGTCATTCATTAACTGATAATCCGGTACAACTTACTGCATTGTCTATGCTTCATTTTCTTCATCTGTAAAATGGGGACCTCAGAGAATCTGAGGAAAGAGTGAATGCATCTGGCACAGAGGAAGTGTTGTCCTAAGAGGAGACCCCGGGAGGCCACCTGTTTAGTGAGCACCTGTGGTTCTGACTCACACGCCAATGGGGACCCATTCTGTCCTGAGACTCCAGAAGTGTTTCCCAGACTTCCTAAGTGCTGGGAGGCTGAGTGACCTTCCCCACGGGTCTGTGGACCAGCCTGACCGGTGCTACACGCACAAAATGGTGAACTCTTTATTGCACACATTCACACGGATTTTGACTTCACCTCAAACAGATTTTTTTAAAAGCTGCTTTTAGTTGAATTGAAAACTCCATTGATCCAGGTAACTATTTAAATTTATAAATGATCAAGGACATGCTCAGGGGCCACACTGCATGGGCTCTTATCCATTTCAATATATGGACCTTCCAGAGATATTTGTCATTGTCTTTACCATCACCATCTCATGTAGGCATTATAGATACTTGCTACCAATTGTATTGACGTTGCCAACTAATTCTAGAAGTTAAACTGGTTTTCTAAGAAGATGCACCATGCTGCTCATGTGACTCCAACCACCCCAGAACAAGTGGACACTGCAAGCCCAGAGGTCTAGATGCCTCTAGTTTTGGATTTTGGTCCTAGAAGGAAGCTCGATTTGGGCACTGTCCCAAGTCCTGGAATAGCCTGACTGCCTGGCAAGGCATGAGCCAAATACAGGGCTTCCTGGCTTTGTGCAAAAACAGCCAGAAGGGGCAGGATCTCCAACCTCAAACTTATCCTCTGACCCAAAGTTGTCTTAATATCCTCCTCAGCACTAGCTCCTTGATTTCTGAATGGGAGTTCTGATCCCCGCCCCACCCCCCACCTCCCCACCTGCCTGGCCTCTCGCCCTTCCTCTACCCTGCCTTCCAGTTCTGAGCCCAGCCTGGAATACACACTGCCCTTGGCCCCTTCTCTCTCGTTACCTAGAGTTGTGCCTAAATAGAGTCGGAGTTGTTTCCTCCCTTTGCCAGATGTGTCCCGGGATTCCACGGTCCGACCCACGTGTGTGTGCTTCTGTGTCCTTGGACAACGTTTTCCCATTTGCCTCTGAGCGGAACATGGTGTCTGAAAATGATTCACTCGGTGGGTGGGGGAGAGACAAGCCTTTCACCAATGTCTGGAGAGGTAGGGAGCAGCTCCTGGTGAAATGGCAACCCCAGGAGGCAGGGCGATCTTTCACTCTGCTGTATCTTCATCCTTTCTTTGCTCCCCAGTCCCTTTCTCCTTCCTCCCTTTGCCAATGTCTGCAGAATGGGGATACACAGTGGCAGCTGAGGTGGGCAGGCTGGTAGGTGTATGTTCAGTGGACAAATGTTGATCCTGCCCTACGGGCAGGTAGAGGTGATGTTCTAGTGGAGGCCTAAGGCCCTCAAGTACAGTCAAGATCAGGCCAGGGCTCCAAAGTCTTGCTTCCTTTGTGCTCCACCCATTCTATCTCCCGGGGTTCCCCTGTTTCAGAGTCTTTCCAGAGTTCCCTTTTCTTGTAGTTTCAGAAAACAAGCACGAGATATTTTTGTTTTAAAGCTTTCTTGCTGATCTTCATCAGTGACGAAGTTACCCATCCAAACAAAGCCTGACTTTGGTAGGCATCAACTCAAATCTGGACCACCCACCTCCACCCTCATGCAGAGTCCACTGAGACCCCTTCCCCCAACCTAGCTTTCAAGGACCCTTCATAACAAAGGCCCCCTCTTCTAGCCTGCAAGTTAGGAGAAGCCCTCTTTGTCAAACCAGGAGCCTCGGGGGTGTCTATCAGCCTCTTTTGTCCCTCTGGTGTCTGTATCCCTGATGTCCCCCAGCATGCCCAGAAATGACCTGGGTGGAGAAGCACCTAGTAAGCTCCTTCCTGCTCCACCTGCACCTACTCCAGCACATTTCCAAGGGCTGAAAGTCTCCTCTGAGAAGTTGATTGCTAAGTTTATCGCTTTCTCCCAGTAGGTTTTGTGGCCCTGCAAACACCCCTTCAAAGGGGAATACTATTAGTCATCTAATGGGTACGATTCTAATCAGATCGCTCTTCTCAAAGACTCAAAGAGCCAGCCAGCCCTGGGGGCCGGATGGTGCCGGGAGTGGCCACTGGAGTGGAAGACCAAGGTGACCAGGACTAAAGTCCCAGTTGTCACCATTTTTCCCCAGGGCCATGCATCCTGCATGGCCAGCCAAGCATGGTGTCCTGCCCAGGAGAAGACTGGAAACTCCATCCTGCCCTGTGTGATTTGAGTTCCTCCTCCCTTCCCAGGGAGCCTCAGACTCTGGGAGACCGGGGCCCCCTCACTGCACCCTGCCAAGGCTCCGGACACCCCCTGTTGTTTATGTCAACAGAGCGGTTTCCAGCGGGGGCAGGCTCCTGCCCACCAGGGGGTGCCTCGTGCCCGTGGCCTGTTGTTTGTATACCTCGTCTCGGTAGTGACCGAGGGGCGGGCACATCCAGGCTGCGTCTCTGGGGCAACGCGCTGTTGGGGTGCCAGCTGTCCCTGCACATAAAGCATCCATTCCATCAGCGGGCTCCCGAGGTATCTGCTTTCACAGAGTGAGAATTTAAACCTTCGCCTGGTGAGGCAGCTATTTTCCATTAGCCCCCTCGCGGCCTCTCTACTCCCTTCCCAGTGAGGGCAGCTCGGCTTCTGGCCGAGACCTGAGGAAGAGCAGTGCCTGACCCTGCTACCTCCTCCTCAGCGCCTCCTAGAACCTCGGAAGCTTTTCTGAAACGACCACGGGAAACAGGGCCAAAGAGGCAGGCCCGGGGCCTAACCCAGCTCCTCCCAGACACAGGGGGGCTGGGTCTCAAGACAGCGTGGGAGAATTCCCTCAGGGGTTTCCATTCCCACTCACCTGCTGTCTGCTGTCTCTATACCTATACCCCCTACACACACACACACACACACACACACACACCCCTCATACACAAGTTGCTCCCAGAGCTCAGTCTCCCTCCAAGAACACCTTCTCCCCCTGGTCCCCTTCTTGCCCCTCCTCCCTCAGACCCTGGCTTCAGGGGTCCTGGTAGCAGTCGGGACTGAAAGGTGAAGGACTTAAGACTCTAGAAGCCCAAAGCTCTGTTCTCACTAGCTGTGTGACTTTGGGCAAGTCACTTAAGCTCTCTGATCTCACTCCCCCCCCAATAAAATGAAGGAAATACTAGTACCTACCCCAACATCCTTACGAGGTGTAAATGAGTTCATTTATGTGACCTGCTTAGAACCCCATCAAGCCCCAGGGAGGGTTGGGCTGGTGTCAGCTCTCACATGACTGAATTCCAGGCTGCATAACATGGTGGGAAAAGCATGGAACTTGGAGGCTGACAGACTTGAGTTCAAGTCCCAACACCCTGCTGACACCACTGAAATAAATACTTGTTTCTCATTTTCCTCCTACAGAAGCGGTTTATTGATAGAAACATACCCAAGAGTGCTAACACGGGGGAGTGGGGGGAGTGCCCACACTAAAACGAGGACAGTGGCAGCTGCAGGAGGAGGGGTCTGGCCCCTGGCACCCAACCCCTCAGATTAACTGCTGTACTCTGGGGCCAGCCAGGGAAACTGGACTAGCTTGGAAAGGAAAGCCAGGGACAAGGCAGGAATGTGGGCCCCTAGGAGGTGCCATAAATAGCCAGAGGGAGTCAGAGGGCCTCCAGGGAAGGGGGTGCGGGGGAAAGAGCAGTGGGAAGGGAAACTGTCAGTCATCAGTCCAGGGAGGTCCAGGGCACTCTCCTCAGTGTATAGATATGGCAGGGGTGAGGGATCGCGTCTTCTGGGAGGAACACGGACCACCTCTGTAACATCTCCCAACACTCAGAAAATTTCCACCACACTGTTTATCCCCACACTACAGGTCTTTGGGAGCTGCCCTGATTCCACATTTTCATCCCTTTGGCCATCCTGGAATACGAGCAATAACTCAGCCTTTGTCACAGGCGGGGACACTGAGGACCATCCAGAGATGCTAAGTGATTTGGCCAACATCATCACACAGTGAATCGAGGTCTGAGATGGGGATATAAACATGGATCTTCCCCCCCGCCAATCTAGGACATACATGCGTGCATGCGTGTGTGCTAAGTCGCTTCAGACGAGTCCGACTCTTTGCAACCCTATGGACTATAGCCCGCCAGGTTCCTCTGTCCATGGGATTCTCCAGGCAAGAATGCTGGAGTGGCTTGCCATTTCCTCCTCCAGGGGATCTTCCCCACCCAGGGATTGAACCCATGTCTCTTAGGCCTCCTGTATTGACAGGCAGGTTCTTTACCACTAGTGCCAGCTGGGAAGCCCCTAGGGCATACACTACAGCCAAAATATAAGATGATAGCTCATCAGTTGGTAAAGAATCCACCCGCAATGCATGAGACCCCAGTTCGATTCTTGGGTCAGGAAGATCCACTAGAAAAAGGATAGGCTACCTCTCCAGTATTCTTGGGCTTTCCTTTTGGCTCAGCTAGTAAAGAATCCGCCTGCAATGCGGGAGACCTGGGTTCAATCTCTGTGTTGGGAAGATCCCCTGGAGAAGGGAAAGGCCACCCACTCCAGTATTCTGGCCTAGAGAATTCATGGACTATACAGTCCTGGGGTCTCAAAGAGTCAGACACGACTGAGTGACTTTTACTTTCACTTTCACCCTCAGGAAGGAAGTCTTTCCCACAAGGGAATAGCGAGCTGAAAGGATCCCTCTCCCCACCTTCCCTGCTGCAAGACATTTTACTCTTCCTTAGTCCAGTAGCTGCAGCCAGAAGTGGGAGATGATGCTTTAGAGACGTATCCATCAGAGCTAGCTGGGCGCGGCCCTGAAAATAAGAACATAAGCTCAGAAGACCTGGACTTAACTCCTCGTGTGATCTTATACAAATCACCTTTCTGAGCTACAGGGCTCTAACCTGCAAAATGAAGACAATAATACATACCCCTGTGAGACAGGCGTGAGGACCAAAGGTGATAATGAGAGCCTGAGTGCCCGAATGCCCCCGCAAAGCTATTAAGACTGGGAGCTGTTCCTCGTGGGGCAGCACCTCATTCATGTCCGTATTCTTGGTGTTTACTCCAGGAGTGTCTGGCTCTTAGAAGCCCTCAATAATTGCTGATCAAATAAAAGGATGAAGTGATCTCTTTGCATTTAAATGTTGGTTGTTGGTGAGATGCTAATTATAATAATAACGTGTGTTTGTTATTTATCAGCTATCACCGCCTTTTCTCTGAGGACACTCACACTACTATCACTATCCTGTGCCTTACATCCCCTGGAAAAATGCCTGAAAAAAAAATAAATAACTTCTGGATAAGAATGCCAGAATTAGCAACAAGCCTAATAAGGAAGATGACCATATAGTCTCTGTACTGGGGCACTTTGGGAGTGACTGGGGAGCCAGTAACAATTATACTTGGACAACAGACATAAGCTATGACAGATCAAAATGCTTGGGCCTCTTACTCATAGGGTGCCATGCTGCCCAGAACTCTCCGGAGGAGAGAGCCCCTGATCCTCCCAACCATGCTGACTCCTATCCTCTAAGTAGACCATGGAAAGGGTCCCCTACCTTCTCATCACCACCCCTGACTAGCTCCGGGAGCTATGTTCAGACTAGTTCCCCAACATTCTTAGGTTCCTCATTTTCAGCCTCTTGGTGACTCTGACCCCCACCTTCTATTGCCCTGAGAATGTTTGCACTCCCCTAGACACAAAAAGCCATGGCCCCAGCTCAGCACCCACCATGTGAGGACCAAAATTCATCCAGTCCCTCCTGACACTGCTCCAGCTCAGGGGCTGCTCCAGGCGCCCCAGTCAGCTTTCATTAGTTTCAACAGGCTTCTAACCAGTCCTTCTGCTTCTGCTCTTTCTCACCTTTGCTCTGTTCTCAACAAAGCTGCCTGGGTGAGCCTACAAATATCTGTCAGACCATGTGACTCATCTGTTCAAAGACAATGTCTTCCTATCTCACTCAGAAAAAGCCAAGGTCCTTAGAACAGCCCCTAAGGCCCCAGCGTACTCGTTCAGTCGCTAAGTCGGAGCTGACTCTCTGTGACCCCATGGACTGCAGTACACCAGGCTTCCCTGTCCTACACTATCTCCTGGAGCTTGCTCAAATTCGTGCCCATTGAGTCGGTGATGCCAGCCTACTTAGCCTTTGTTTATCTCTCTGGCCTCACCTCCTAAGACTCCCAAGCCACACAAATGTCCCTACTTGGTCCTGAAACACACCAGGAATGCTCCCACCTGAGGACCTGTGCTCCTTGGAACACTTCCCCCTTAGATATCCCTAGAATTATATCCCTCAGCTTTTTCAGATCTTTTCTCAATTATTTCCTTTTCAAAGTTCTTCTCTGGCCATCCTATAAAAAAAACGTGTCACTCTGTCCCCCTTCTCTGCCTTTTCTTCCTAGCAGTACCAAACAGACCATGTATATTACTTACCCTGTATATTGTCCAACCCCCTCACTCCATGAGGGCAAGGATTTTCCTTTGTTCTGTTCTTTGCCATGCCCCAGTAACTGAATCAGCCCTTGGCATATAATAGATGCTCAATAAATATTTATTAAACAAATAAAGGACCAAATGAGAGGGAACACACACAGCAGTTGAATGTTTGGCCTCAGGAACAAAAAGTCCTCATTTTAATCCTGGCCCTGCTGCTTTGGGGCTGATGACCCCAAACAGGGCCCTTAACCTTTCTGTGTAAAATGGGGATAATCCACATGACCTCCCAGGATGGTTGAGCGCATTAAGTCCGATGTCACACAGAAAACACTAAAGTCACTGCCTGGCCTATTTCCAGAACTCTAAGCTTAGTCAATGGCAATATAGTTACTTCTGGAGGCTCCCAGTGGCTGTGATGTTGCATTAGGCATCATTATAGGCAAATCAGCATGCACTCCCTTTGGTTAACAGTTCACAGTGTCTTCCCCATCGGCAGTACTTATCCCCCTCACCCCATCTCAGGACCCTCCTTCCCTGAACCCAAGTTCCCCTAGTCAGGCTGGCCTGGGTCCCTTTCGACACAAGCCTTGTCCCGCTTAAACCTGAGAGAGCTCCCCTCTGAAAACTCACCCACCCTAGGTCCCTTCCGCAATCTCCCCAGGCGAGCTGGGTTGGGGAGAAAGAAGAAAAAACGGTTAGGGAGGAAGAGAAAGAGAATGTGAAGACCTGTGTAACCCGGTGCGGGGGGCAGGGGTGCAGGCCAAGCCATCCCCACCTGCCAGCTTCCTGTCTCTGCTTCTGATAAATAGGGGACACCGATGGCCAGATTTTCCATTCCCCCCATCCCCGCACCCGCCGTCACTCAATTAAAAAAAGATAGAGCCAGAGAAGCTGGGGGAGGGGCCTCTGGCTATAAAGCCTGCGGGCCAGGGGCTGAGCACACTCGCCTGGCCTGCCCCCATCCTTTTCCCATCACCCCAGGCAGATTTAGCTGCTGACAGCTGCTTGGGACTCTGCCGCCAGGCCTTGGCCCAGACCCGCCGCCTCTCCCCTCTTTCTCATTGACTCCAGAGCCTCAGCCCCTCCATGGCTCAGAAAGAAGAGGCCGCGGCGGCCGCGGAGCCCGCCTCCCAGAATGGCGAGGACGTGGAGAACCTAGAGGACCCCGAGAAGCTGAAGGAGCTGATTGAGCTGCCGCCCTTTGAGATCGTCACCGGGTGAGAGCTGGGCGTGGGCTGGGCTCCTGCTCCCCGGCAGGAAGCAGGCGGGACAGGCTGGGGGACCTAGGATGGTAATAGTAGGGGTCAGGGTCACCGCAGCCTTGAGAGCACACCGGTGTGCACCACGTGGGAAGCAGCAGCAACACGCTCTGGGCTTCTCAGAGTGACACCTCCGATCAGCAGAGGTAGAACTCAGGAATAGAGGACCCTGAGAAGGAAACCAGCCCTGGGGCTTCCTGGTGTTGAGGCGTCACCTTCCTCTCTGGGTAAAAGCAGTTTAGTCCCGGCGAATTTGGTGAGATCATGGGATACCGCCAGCACATTTCAATACGGTCCCAGAGAACCTCCTCCTTCAACTTCTGTCCCTGCTTCTGAGTGGGCCTCTCCTCTGCCCATATGTCTCCCTCTCTTTCTTTACAGCTTCTCCCTGAGGTAGAAGAGCCTAAGGCAGGAAAGACAGATCCATCCTTTTCCAAGCTAGAGTGAGAAGCAGTCTGTTTTTCTTGCTGCATCATCTCTGAATCTCCCCAGGGGCTGAGATTCGCATCTGCCCCCAGGGTAAAAGAGAGGTTACAGGCCAGGTAACACAGGCCAGGGCTGGAACTTCTGGGCAGGGGAGGTGTTCCTTCACCCTCCACCACAGCCTGGAGGGAGCAGGACCTAGAGCAGAGAATGCTGAGGCTCCAAAGAGGGTCCCCCTGCCTTGTCTAGATGATGCCACCTCCAGGAATGAAACAGGGCAGTCAGCCTCCTCTTCTCTTCCTGTCCTTTTGGCAGAAGATTCTGCTAAATTCCTGAACAAAGACTAAGAAGGGAATTTGTTGTTGTTGTTGTTTAGTCATTAAGTCATGTCCGAGTCTTTGCGACCCCATGGACTGTAGCCCACCAGGCTCCTCTCTTCATGGGATTCTCCCGGCAAGAATACTGGAGTGGGTTGCCATTTCCTCCTCCAGGGGATCGTCCTGACCCAGAGACTGAGTATGTAGGGGCATAGGATTCTTTCACGGGAGTCTCCAGCAATGCCCACAGGCAGAGGAGGGGTCACAGGAAGAGAAATTCCGGGAAGAATGGAGGCATGATGCCTTCAAGGGCAGAAGGAACCCTAGAGGTGATTGGGACTTGCTGTTTGAAGCTGGGTTAGTGTTTTTCCAGTCCTGGCCTGGCTGCAGTTTTTTCATTTGGAACCTTAGGAAGTTGTGCTACTTGATTCCCAAGTCCCCTTCCCGCTGAGACATTTTCCGGTTTCTAAGAGAACCTGAGGGAAATGTATCCTAGTTCCTGAGGCAAGGCTTCAGGGAAGAGCCCCTGAACTTGTACTTGTCCGTGGCCAACCGAGTAATGTCACCCTCGTCCCAGGATTAAAGGAGCCACAGGGCACAGATTAATATAGACATAGGGAGAGCTTAGGGGCCGCCAGGCGGGGAGAGTCCTCCATTCCAGTGGCTTTTTATGGAAAGAGATCCTTTTTCTAACAGCTAAGTATGCTGGCCCATGCTGGCCTTGGTCTGTGTCTCTCACACACACAGAGGCACACCCACTCTGTGCTGTGCTGTAATCTCCCCGGCACAGGGGCAGGGGCAGCTCAGAAGAGAGAGTATGTTTGCCGAGTTGAACATGCTTTGGGAGCTCAGGGTGGTGGGTTTTGAGAGATTAAATCCTCTGATGTCACGGACAAGTGTCCGAGGGTTTATGATGCCAGCACACCCGAGCTCATTCCAGCCTCACCGTGAGGCTGAGAGAGGAGCTGTATCACCATCACACTACAGCTGGGGAAACAGAGTCAGGGAGGCCCAGGCACGTTCCGAGACCACAGAACTGTAAGAGGCACGCTTTCTGACTCCAGCCTAGCGTCCTTCTCACTGGTCTCCCAAACAGAGCTCCCACCTGTCTCCATCCTCCAGGTGGTGAGGTGCAAAGGCTTCCTGAGCCAAGGCTCCCCAGTGAGGCACAGGAGGGCCACTTTCTGGACACTCTGAGAGCAGTTCAGGAGGAAGGTGGAGCCCTTCGTATTTCCCGGACACAAGGAACAGCTGTGATGATCTGTCTCCTGGGCCCCTGAGGGTAAACAGACAACTTAAAATAGCCCTGAGGTGCGGCTGTGTCTGTGAGGGGACAGGCCGAGGGAAAGCTCTCCTCTCCTCCGCTCTCCAGGTGTCCTGGCATCAAAGGGCCAGCAAAGCCCAGCCTCCCTGGGGGAGGGTCTCATCACACTGCTCTTTAGAACAGGGCCCCAGACTAGAACAGCAGATGGCTTTTGAGCAAACAGTCTGAGAGCAGGGGCACTACCAGGTACGAATAAGGAGAAATGTGCCCACTTGTCGTGATTCTGGTGTGAATAGGGCACTCGGGATAGAAAGCAGGGAATTCCCAGGTGGTCCAGGGGTTAGGGCTGGGCACTTTCCCTCCCGAGGGCCCAGGTTTAATCCATGGTCAGGGAACTAAGATCCTACAGGCTGCGTGACTCGGTCAGAAAAAAAAAAGAAAGCAGACTTAAGAACATTAAAAATGATGTGATAGAAAATGCTAGCAAAAGGCCTATAGCAGCAGCGGTGTGCCCAGGCCTGTTCATGCCTCAGCTGAGAGCCCGTTGGACTCATCTCTTACCACGTCTGTGTCCACTGACTTCCTGTTGGTTTCTTGAAATCTCCACAGTGGGTGTGTATACAGGAAAGCAGCAAATGTTAGAAATCAGGGCTTTACCAAAAAAAAAAAAAAAAAAAGCACTGAGAGAGAGAACCCTCTGAACAGGAATGGAAGGGCAGAGGAGGGATGTGCTTAAAAGGGGAAGACCTGAGGCCCAGAGAAGGCACCATCCTTCAGTACCAGGTTTAATTTTCAAAAGTCAACCGTTGTCCAAAGAGAGGTGAGATTACTCAGTCTGTCTTTTGGATGAGGAAACCGAACTTCAGAGGGAGAGATAATTTGCCCAAAGCTAGTAGGTGAAGTCAGGCTTCCCAGGTGGCGCTAATGGTAAAGAACCTGCCTGCCAATGCAGGAGATGCAAGAGACTTGAGTTCGATCCCTGGGTTGGGAAGATCCCCTGGAGGAGGGCATGGCAACCCACTCTAGTATTCTTGCCTGGAGAATTCATGGACAGAGGAGCCTGGTGGGCTACAGTCCATGGGATTGTAAAGAGTCGGACACAACTGAATGACTGTCACCTCATAGCTGATTAACAATGTTGTGAGTTTCAGGTGGACAACAAAGGGACTCACCATACATACACATGTATCCATGGTCCCTCAACCGCCCTCCCATCCAGGCTGCCACATAACACTGAGCAGAGTTCCCTGTGCTATACTGTAGGTCCTTGCTGATTATCCATTTTAAATATAGCAGTGTGTACACATCGACCCCAAACTCCCTAACCATCAGGGAGAGCTTCTTGAGGGGAGAAGTTCCAGATATATTATTAATATATATACAAAGATCCGACAGCACTAGGCTCACAAGAGAATTCCTCTGGTTCTCTTTTGCTTCTGAACTCAGCTTGCTTGAGGGAAGCTCTGGGGCACCTGAATGGGTTGGTTCCCCATCCCTCCATCTCAGCTGCAGCTCTGCCTGGCAGCACCCCTTGCTGTGTGTTTGTCTTTATCTCTAGTTATGTTCTGTATGATTTTACATGAAGCTGAACCTGCTATCAAAGGGGTTATTCTGGAACAGAGATAAATGGCACAGGCAGTGAGTCTCCTTTCAACCACTTCTTTAGCCACCAGTCGTTTACTCCACCCACGTGAGGAGAGAGAGGAGAAGCAGGGTTCAGAGAAGGGCTGGGCCAGGAGTCGGGGGCCTTCAATGCCACTGTTAATGCTGTGACTGCTCGCCCCTCACCTGGACTCCTGAGCAGACTGCAAAGGCTTGTTTCATAAAGGACAGAAGATGGTCACGGACTCTGGTCTCCTCTGAGGGTCAGGGGAAGGTGGAAGCATATGTGCAGGATGGCATTCCTCTGAGAAACAGGGCGGGCCCAAGAAAAAGGGCGGGCCCAGGGCTTGCGGAATCCCATCCAGAACTGCCAGTCAGGAGCTAGCAGCCCATCAAACACCTTCTTAGCTCCAGGAAGTCTGGCTGTTAGAACTCTGTTTCCCCACAGTCCTCCTTCTGACGATGCCTGCTCTGTAGCATCCACTTTGAAAAGTGGTCTGAGAAAGGGGAAAGGAAACTCAGATTGGCAATTCTGCCTCTTTCAATTGAGTAGGTCATGAAAAGGTCTAGTGAGCAAAGTGGAAATGAGTCACCACTCAATTACCTGTGAGTAGGTTTACTGCTTCATGGATTATTTGGGGGGCAAATGTCTATAATCTCGGAGGAGCTTCCACTGCCCTCCAAGTTGCTTGCCTTCACTGTCTAGATTTAGGAAATGCAAATGTTTTTTAATGTAAAAGTGAGGGGGGGGGAATATATATATATATATATATATATATATATATATATATATTACATTGAGTCACATATCTTCTCCATCCATCAAGCAGTTGTCCCTCTTTTTCTAGATATAAGGATTCTTGGTTTCCAGCCTAGAGAACTGCCATGTCCAGAAACTCAAGTCTAAGGAGATGAAGTGTGAATAGCCTTGTTTGCAGAAAGTATGAGGAAATGGTTCCTAAGGAGGTGCTGAAGTTGGCAGGAGGGAGTAGGAGTTATGCTGTTAGTTTCTGTGCTTGAAGAAGGGACTGGGCCCACGTGAAGAAATCTATCATCAGCATCTCTCTCCTGGCCACCACTCCAACATACACTCACACACTCACACACACACACACACACACACACACACACTCACACACACACTCACACTCACACTTCACCAGGAAAAGATCTGCTGGGGTTGACAGCAAAGAGCTATATGTAAGTATGGTACTGGAGCATGTCATGCTACTAGGAAATAAAAGATGTGTGTGATTATCTACAAAGTCACTGTCACTATTTCTGTCTTTCCACTAGTGGGCATAAGGTTATTTAGTCGCTCTGTCATGTCCGACTCTTTTGCGACCTCATGGACTGTAGCCCGCCAAGCTCCTCTGTCCATCGGATTTCACAAGCAAGAACACTGGAATGGGTTGCCATTTCCTTCTCCAGGGGATCTTCCTGACCCAGGGATCGAACCCATGTCTCCTGCATTGGCAGATGGATTCTTTATTATTGAGCCACCAGGGAAGCCGAGTGGGCATAATAGTGTTGACTTACTTTGTGATTCTATAACATAACCCAAGATGACCACGTTGGCTAGCTCTCTGGAGAAATTTCAGACCACCTCTGCTCTCCTGGTGGCCCTCCAGGACCTGGCTGTTTCAGTCTGAAAAGCCCAAAGAACCTCATTCAACCTGTATGCTCCTTCTAGAAAAACCAAGAATTCCACTGAGAAGCCAAGCAGGCTCAGTCTCTGAACAAATTCCAACAAAGACTGGGAGCCGAGACCTTCCGTGACCTTCCTTTGCCCCTTGAATGCACTTCCCTTTCTGTGGTACTGGGTCCAGAAAGCCCTGCTGAGTGACAGTGCAGACCATGAGGCTGCTGGCCCCAGGAGTTGGAAACCGATATTTATGGAGAAGTGAATGTTCTTCCTCTCCATTGGCCTTCCCATTTCTCTGGGTCCTTTCCTCTTGCCTAAAGAAGAGGAGGACAGACTGAGAGAAGCATCAGTTGTAGACCATCCAGCCAACATGCAACCTCACACTGGGCCACACATGTCTTCTTGACTGGGCTGTACTTGGCAAAGTTGGAGCAATACTTTCAGTTTCTGAAAGGAAACCTGAGGGACCACATAGGAAGCTACTGCTGAAGCCCCCAAGCCAACCAAGCAGCTATGAATCCTTCCAAAACCTTTACCTGTGAATCCATCCTACAGGTGGCTCTGGATTGGACTTGGGGATGGTTGGGGGGGTGGGGGTGGGATTGGGGGTGGTCTGGCACTGATTAGAGAGGGGGAAAAAAAAGGTTTCAGCAAGAAAGGTAGGCTCTGTGCTTCTCAGGAGAAAAAAAAGCCACTCTAGGAAGTGAAAGGATCATTTAGCAACTGGCTGAGTTGAGGAGTGGTCTTCTGGGGTGAGTTTACCGGGGAAGAGCTCAGTGTAAGTGACTTCCCAGCAGGGACTGAAAGAGGAGAGGGGAATCATCAAGCCATCCTTTCTCCCCAAATGTTAAGTAAATAATAAACACATTCAACCAGGGACAGAGGGACTTAAGAGAGCTAAAGATAGTACCCAAAGGAATCCCGGGGCTGGGGCCCCAAACACATCCATCTCCACAGTGGAAACTTAACCTGACAGCAAGGGACATGGAAACCTAGGTGGGGAAAATTTGGTGATGGGGGAGGGGACAGCTGCAGGGAAACAGCTCACATTTACTCAGCTCTTTGGCACCTGCTACTTATCACTAAGAAGCCAAGGCCCTGGGATACCAGGGATCCCCCTGCAGCCCAGGGAGTTGGGTGACCTCTCTGGGGGGAGGGAAGGAGTGTAGGGAAGAAAGAGCAGAGCTACTAGTTGGGGATCCTCTGGGGCAACCACAGAGATCACATTTTTTAAAGGTTTTTATTTTTGTCTGCACTGGGTCTTCATCAATGCATGTGGGCTTTCTCTAGTTGCAGCAAGCAGGGTTTCTCATTTCGGAGGCTTCTCTTGTTGTGGAGCACAGGCTCTAGGGAGCAGGGCACAATAGTCGCATCATGAGGGCTTAGCTGCTCCTCGGCATGTGGAATCTTCCCGGAGCAGGGATCGAACCCCTGTCCTCTGCACTGGCAGGCTGATTCTTAACTGGTAGACCACCAGGAAATCTGAGATTACATTTTTTAAAAGAAAACATTCAGCCTCTCCAGCTGGTACTCATCCCCTCCTCTCCTTCTGACCTTTTCAGTCTCTCTTCTTACAGCCTCTTCATTCTCCTTGGCCTTCAGTTCAGTTCAGTTCAGTTCAGTTCAGTCGCTCAGTCGTGTCCAACTCTTTGCGACCCCATGAATCGCAGCATGCCAGGCCTCCCTGTCCATCACCAACTCCCGGAGTTTACCCAAACTCATGTCCATCAAGTTGGTGATGCCATCCAGCCATCTCATCCTCTGTCATCCCCTTCTTCTCCTGCCCCCAATCCCTCCCAGGATCAGTGTCTTTTCAATGAGTCAACTCTTTGCATGAGGTGGCCAAAGTATAGGAGTTTCAGCTTTAGTATCAGTCCTTCCAAAGAACACCCAGGACTGATCTCCTTTAGGATAGACTGGTTGGATCTCCTTGCAGTCCAAGGGACTCTCAAGAGTCTTCTCCAACACCACAGTTGAAAGGCATCAATTCTTTGGTGCTCAGCTTTCTTCACAGTCCAACTCTCACATCCATACATGACCACTGGAAAAACCATAGCCTTGACTAGACAGACCTTTATTGGCAAAGTAATGTCTCTGCTTTTCAATATGCTATCTAGGTTGGTCATAACTTTCCTTCCAAGGAGTAAGCATCTTTTAATTTCATGGCTGAAATCACCATCTGGCTTTCAAACCTGCACAAATCTTCCCTATTTTAGAAAAACATGCACATACAAACAAGACAATCTTCAATTCTGATGCTTGCTTCTTTAGCTTCTCTTTTTTTCTTACCTTATTATTACCAAACTTTTTGAAACACCTGGCCTTTTTCTGCTGCTTTCATTTGCTAATCATCCACCTCCCCTGGAAGCCACTGGACATATTCCTCACCAAGTCTGGTGCCCTAAGTCACCAAGTGGGCTTCCCAAATTTCAGAGTTTTCCCCAGCTTCACTCTCTCTCCCTAAAGTCACCCCTGTAACTCTTCCATGGACCTGTTTCATTATACTTTTCTTTCCTCAGGAACCTGTAACAATGCTCTATTGACTTCCAAGTCAAGGCTAAACTTTCAAGAAACTTCACCATGGGTCCTTACTCCACTTCGTCATTTTCAGCAGTCTTCTACTGTTCTCAGCTGTCTTATTTACATCTTTTCTTTCCAGCTAGAATCTAGCTGGTAGATTATAAGCATCTAAAGAACAGAGGCTAAGTCTTTTATGGTTTTGAAATGTGTCAATACTACACAAGTTAATTCATATCAAAGTACCCTGAGATAGCCTAGCCTCAAAAATAAACCTTCTTGGACACTTACATGACAACCATTCTTTCGCCTGAGGGAAAAGATGACATGAGAAAGTCCTTGGGAGAGCCTGGGACCGCACATTTTAGGCCACCCCTTACCTGAGATGCAATATCCGTGAGTGACAAGGAGAGATTATGAAAGCATGAAATACTCTGCACAATCTTTGCCTTGCTTTGTCATGAGAATTTTTACATGCTTGCTACTTTGTAATACTATTTGGACACTGCTTTTCAAACCTGGCTACTTATTTGAATCATCTGGAGCATTTTTTTTTTTTTTTTAATACTGATGCCCGGGCCTCCTCCAAATGTTCTGATTTATTGGTGTGGGGCACCAGCACAGACATTTGTAGCTCCTCCAGTGGATTCTAATGTACAGTCGGGTTAAAGAGTCACTGAATTAGAACTCTGAACATGTGCCATGTGTTGGGAGTGAAGGTGTGTTTGAAGATCTGTGCTAGTGTGGTGTCCAGGATGCACACCGCACTCCACGTTCTCTCTTCTCCTTTAGATACACCATTTGCATTCCTTCATGCCTTTGTCACCACCGTTAGCATATAGGCAAGGCCTGTTTCAGTGGAGAGAATGAATCTGTCCCCGGGGGAATTGATCTTGGAAAGCCACCTACTCCAGGCGAGTCCTAGAACAAGAACTCATTACCCACTCTCTTTCCCTGTACCTTTGTCTCCTTGACCCATAGGGAGCGACTGCCTGCCCACTACTTTAAGTTTCAGTTCCGGAATGTGGAGTACAGCTCCGGCAGGAACAAGACCTTCCTCTGCTATGTGGTGGAAGCGCAGAGCAAGGGAGGCCAAGTGCAGGCCTCTCGGGGGTATCTGGAGGACGAGCACGCCACTGCCCATGCAGAGGAAGCCTTCTTCAACAGCATCATGCCGACCTTCGACCCCGCCCTGCGCTACGTGGTCACCTGGTATGTGTCCTCCAGTCCCTGCGCGGCCTGCGCGGACCGCATCGTCAAGACCCTCAACAAGACCAAGAACCTGCGCCTGCTCATCCTGGTGGGGCGGCTGTTCATGTGGGAAGAGCCTGAGATACAGGCCGCTCTCAGGAAGCTGAAGGAAGCCGGCTGCAGACTTCGCATCATGAAGCCCCAGGACTTCGAGTACATCTGGCAGAATTTCGTGGAGCAAGAAGAGGGTGAATCCAAGGCCTTTGAGCCCTGGGAGGACATTCAGGAGAACTTCCTGTACTATGAGGAGAAGTTGGCAGACATCCTGAAGTAGGCAGCTAGGTTCAGCCTCACGTGAGTCTGTTCACTGTCAACTTGGGTAGAAGGTCAGGTGGAATGAGTGGTCTCTTTGATTTTCCTTTGAAAGGATTTCATCTGTTTTTTGTTTTTTCTGGTTGGTGGTAACAACATTCTTAGATCCTTCCTTTTCTCTTTCCTCTAAATTCCTCTTCCTAAATCCTTTCTCTCCTATCCTTTTATATCAAACTGACTTTCTCCCTAACTTAGAGTGCTCAAGGGTGATAGAAATCCAAAAGCTTTGATGAGACTCAATAACTTTCTAAGATGAGGATGGTATAAGGACCTGTTGCACATGCGCACGTGTGTGTGTGTGTGTGTATGTGCGTGCACACATGCTCAATCGCTTGGTCATGTCCACATCTTTGCGGCCCCATGAGCTGTAGCCTGTCAGGCTCCTCTGTGCATGGAATTTTCAGGTAAGAATACTGGAGCCGATTGCCATTTCCTACTCCAGGGGATCTTTCCAACACAAGGATTGAACCCTCAATGACTCTTGTATCTCCTGCATTTAGCAGGTGGATTCTTCACTACTTCACCAGCTGGGATGCCCACAAGGACCTGTTACTGAAAAGCAAAGATATTTCAGTCCTCTAACAAGTCCCCATGTCCACCTGTCCAAACTTATAAACTCTAGACACCTTCTAGACACTCTGCCCCCACCCCATTTGCAATCTTACCATTCTATTTTTCCTTTAATGCTCGTTTTTCATTCCTACAGGGGCATTTTTTCCCCTCATTTTTGGTACTTTTGAATGTCCTTGAATGAATTTGTATTCAACTCTTTGTGAGGAGAAGGGAGGCAGAGAAACTCATGTTTTCAAAAAAATGGTTCTGCTTCGAGGGAGACCAGGAATTGCTGTGTGAACATACAATGCAAGAACACTTCTCTTATGTTGAGAAGACCTCAGCAGAACTTGCAGAAAAACGATGAATTCAGGAATGGAGATAATAAAGCAGCAAGTTCTGCTATAAAGAAATGTTTAAAGGGTTAAAAAGGTGTGTGCAAATTAGGCAACAGCTCAGAAGTAGCCTCCTAACAGGTATCAAGATGGGATAGGAGAACTGGAAGATTAGCTACTTAAGCAAATAATTAGGACACAATTAAGGTCAATTCGACCTCTTGCTGAGGGTAAATTAGACTCTTTCAGAGAAACAGGCCAATTGCCCTCAGGAAAAGAGCGTACAGGATCTCCTACTGTCTCCTTTTGAATTTGGTCTGATCTAGTTTGCTCCCACAGAAGTGCTATGTATGACTAAGTCCCTTTACAGGACCTGAGTTACTGATCAAAAATTTCCCTTACCAGAGAATAAAGGGTCTTCACACCCTCTTATGCAGCTTTAATTCTGGACACCTCACAGATTATTAAACCACGAGAGCAGCATGCTTCCATGAAGCTAGTGCCTCTCAGTCTCAATAGAGAGATGTTGCTTCATGGGCATGTTCTGGAAACATCAACGTCCAGAGCCTGATGCTGGCAGGTCTGTGCACACGGGGTGTTGATCGTTCTCCAGCTGAGCATTCGCCAATCCACGAAGTCACAGTTCTCAGCCATTTCTTACAAAAAAAGCAGGACCCATTCACTGAATTCAGTGAGACCAGGGTCAGACAGTGCCATGTGATAACGTGCTCACCTTAAAGTAAGACACCACTCAAGAGTGGTGGTGAGTAATAATACAAAGATTTCTAAAGGTGACCTCTGAAAATACAAAAAATTTCTTGAAGATTTTATTAGTGTAGGGACTAGCACTCATAAACCCTACATAAATTCTGTAGAATGATGACAGCCTTATTTTAACTCTAGTATACTTTCTTCTTAAAGATCTTGTAGTCACAGGCCACTTCTTCCAGCTGCCTAACTAGCAAGACCTCAGAGATGAGTGTGTCTTACCTATTAAGTCAAATAATTAAATAGCTAAATCTGCTATAAAAATTAAGCATTTCAAGGATTAAAAAGCTTTTAATTTTGGATAATTGAGAGTTGCCTCTTATGCTGATCTAAATCAACATGAACAGATAAATCAGTTTGAGAGAAAAATCCACTTCTAAGTCAAATTATTTTTTAATAAAATATTACTGGACATGTTCCACATTCTAAGCCTCCATTAGTGTACATAATTGTATTATCTGGACCCATTAACATGCTTCCCTGTACTCTGTTTGAGTTGCTCATATTCCTGAAGGGAGAGGTTAAAATGTACGAAGTTTAAAAAAAAAAAAAAAACTGGCATGAAATCAAGTTGTAATCTAAAAGCCCCAAAGAACTTTGCTTAATTAAAATACTCTCAAGAAATGAGCATTTGTTAAAGAAAATGTGTCTCATATGTCTTCTTCCATCTTTTGAAAAAATGACAGAATAGGATTTAACCATATAGTTAAAGCAAGATAACATAGTTAAGCTTCCCAGGTGGCTCAGTGGTAAAGAAACCACCCACCAAGCAGGAGACATGGGTTCTATCCCTGGGTTGGGAAGATCCCCTGGAGAAGGAAATGGCAATCCACTCCAGGATTCTTGCCTGGGAAATCCCATGGACAGAGCAGCCTGGCTGGCTAGTCCATGGAGTTGCAAAGAGTCATACACGACTTAGTGACTAAACAGCAGCAGCTGTAACATAGTTGAAGCAGATCTCTTCTGGGGCTTTCTCTGTGTGAACCACACCAAAATATAATGAAACAAATCCAATCCTGAGTAAAACAGAAATCACAGGTGACTATGAAGAAAGTCAGGCATTCATTGAGGAAGGAACAAAGAAACCCTAATTCAAAAAGAACACTCTTCGTCGTTTGGGGCCAGCAGGGCTCTCAGTAACATTGCTTTGTTTCCTCACAAAGGTCTGCCTGCTGCCACCGAGAGACAGCAATGACACACGTGGTCATCCGGGACATGCCCGACTTCCTAATACCGCTTGGAGCTGGACAACATTCAACACCAGCCAATCATACTGCCGAAGGCCCTCTGAGGACTCAAAATACACTTACGCTGTAAATCCCTTAAGCTGTACCTCTCTCTCTAAGGCTGCTCTTAGGAAACAGGAAAGTGAGTTGTGAAGAGAGAAATGGCACCAGGCTCCGTGGGACTGAAGGTCCGTATTATTCCCCCAGTTGGGCTTAGGGCCAAGAGCCTCAGACCCAAAGTCTGAACAGATCTTTGAAACATGTCTAGAAATGCATCTCATGTTAAGTTGGGATTTTTTTTTTTTTTAAACAGCAACATTAATAAAAGAGGTGGCATGGTCTTTCTGTGACCAGGTTTTTTAAGGAACTAGAACATTCAGAAATTATAGACGGTGAGCAAATCCCAGAAACAGGGATGTCCCAGGTTACGAACCAAGCCACGTTATATAAAGTGGAAGAAAGGCTTAAACCAGAACTTGCCGGGGCTACACAGAATGTACCAACTCCCATGCAGACTTCACACCTTTGTCTTGACCTTCAGAAAATACTGTCTCAAGATGACTTCTAAATGAGTGGCTTTTCTCTCCTCTGAAAACAAGGAGTATGGCAGAGGATGAAACAAAAGGCACAGGAAACCTGTTCCTAAGGAATATAAATATCCCAATTGCCAATCCATAAGCAATTAGCTCCGTGATTAAAGAGGAAAGGGCGAGAAGTAGGATTTAAATGTTTGGATACACATAATGTAGGGATAGTCTGTGCGTCATACTTGATGGCGAGGGCAGGATGGTGTCTAAAGTCTCGTTTCTTGTCTGAATCCTATGTAGAAGCAAAATTTCACATGTGAATTTCTGGGTGTTTGCCAAACTCTAACTAGGTTTCCAGGAATAATGTGTCCATTCTGATTATCAGGTCATGCCTCCTTTCCCCAGGCTTCAAGTGTGATAAGTCATCGGAATTTGACCCCAAGACTATCTGCAAATGACAGGGCACTTTATCACACCCCTGCGGAATTCCACTTACGGCCAGACCTTCACAAGACTAGGTTTTGTTAACAGAAATGTGAACAAGGCTCATACTCCATGAAACAAATTAACCCTAATCCTAGAAAACCAATGTTTCGACCCAGTGATAACATTTATTTGCAGAGTTAAACAAAATACTTTAATTCTAAGTTTCCTCTTACCACCCCACTCTCCTTTTTTGTACATTCTTTCTTCCCTTTCAACCTCACTGTGTCTGTAGACAGAAACAAAGCTTCAAGAAAAGCCTTAGTCTAAAAGTTTGACAGTGAACTTGCTCCCAGCACTGCCCCTACCCCTACAACATAGAGAACTTGTCTGTTACACAGAGAGATACAGAAGTCAAATACTTTTTGAAACTGCTGCCTCATATCAGGCTGCCACGCAATAAGAACACAAGTCTAAAGTACAAAGATTACATTTAACCAGTGCTCTCCTGATGTTTCAACAAGCCCCTTCTAAAATCCAGTTCTTTTACAATTGGGAAAGCAGCAAGTCCTCTGACAGACCAAGAATTCATTCTATGAAGAAAATCAATAGGCCTGTCTAATCTCAATACCACAGTAAGAGAACAGAGGGTGGAAATAGTCTCCTTGTTTCCCCACACCTCTGATACTGCAAGTGAAGTCGCTCAGTCATGTCCAACTCTTTGCGACCCCATGGACTGTAGCCCATCAGGCTCCTCCGTCCATGGGATTCTCCAGGCAAGAATACTGGAGTGGGTTGCCATTTCCTTCTCCAGGGGATCTTCCCGACCCAGAGATCGAACCCAGGTCTCCCACACTGCAGGCAGACGCTTTAACCTCTGAGCCACCAGGGAAGCCTGATACTGAACCACTGGCTAAAATCCATGAGCCTTATTCTTCCACCATGGAAATCAAGAGTGGACAAAGTGCTGCTCTGAACTTAGAAGGGGACAAATTTACTGTTTTCCATTTTAGCTGGACACACATCAGAATCCTCTGGAACTCAAAAACACAAAACCGACCATTCTCTCTCACCCCTACCTACCAAATTAGAATTCCTGTTTAAGAGGGAGTGGACCTTTATTTTAAAGTGATGTGTATGGATTTTGTTGAGAACTGCAGATTGAGTCATTCATTAGTTCACACTAAGAACTTTGCCAGGTATTTCACATATGTTAGTCTATGTTTTATGACTGAATTCAGACAGGTTTAGTCACAGAAACTGTATGGTGGACAGGAGAGAAAGAGTTCAGCACAAGGAGATTCTAAAAGCCTGCCTTTCCAGTGTTCTTGCACATTCTGATGTCTTCTCACCTTGCCACTCTTCCTACTGGGCCCTCTTTCAGATTAAGTTACACGTGAATCCTCCATCAGCCAAACACAGAACAACAAAGACATGTGCAAAGAACCTCACTGGAGCTCCCCCCCCCAAAAAGATATTTATTTTTCCATTTTTGTCACCACAGATTCCTTGTAAACATAAAACTTTTGTAATTTAAACAAAAACCAAAACCATGATTCTCTCCTAGGATCAATTTGATGCCATAAGGATAATACCAAGTAAGTGCACAAATGACACAAGATGCAAAATTAACTGAAAACGGTCATCCTTCTGGAAATTTCTCTTAAAACAGCAGAGAAGTAAAAGCAATGCTGCCACCTAGTGGCAACCCAAACCAATCACATGGCATCCCCAGCAAAATGGGTCCTAGGCCCAGCATTTAGTCCCTCCCCTTACCTTCCTGAAAAATTCCCAGCAACAAGAAACCCCTCCTCCAGAGTCCCATTCAATCCTGAGAATACAGCAACCCAGGTCTGGCCTGTAACACAGACTACTTCACAAGAAACAGTCCTCTGACCATTTTAAGGTCAGTTTGCTCAGTCCTGTGGCCCAGGTGATGCAGAAGGTAGACACATCCAAAACGCTCTTCTGTTCAGAGTGTGTACACAGTAATTCTGATGTCTGTTGCCTCAAAGACCTCCTCAATTATTGCGGATACATTCTCCCATTGCAGACGATCAAGACCACATCCAATCCTGAAAAAGACAAAATATCTCCACTGGTTGTGATTGAGGAAAAGGCTCCTTCCCTCTTTCCCTAGGCTGCATCCACCCAAAGCCAAAGATAACATCTGGTCTCACACCTATAGGCAACTATGGTGGGAGTTTAGAAGTTAACGCCTATTGTGAGTCACCTAAGGCTGTTTCCTAGACAGCCCTAACATCCAATAGCTGTCACTTCTCTTTTGCAAAATAAAGTACCAATTCCCAGTTACTTCAGGGTACATTTAGAAATATGTGTACCTCTGCCGTGAGACAGAACAACTCACTGTTTCTACTAGTGAAAACTAGCCATGGGTGGATGGGAAAAGGTTGGTATTTTTAAACCGTGTTAGTCACTCAGTCATGTTTGACTCTTTGTGACCCCATGGACTATAACCTGCCAGGCTCCTCTGTCCATGGGTATTCTCCAGGTAACAATATTGGACTGGGTTGCCATGCCCTTCTCCAGAGGATCTTCCTGACCTCGAGATCGAACCTGGGTCTCCCACACTGCAGGTAGACTCTTTGCCAACTGAGCCACCAGGAAAGCCCATTTTAAAAATACACTTATGATAACGGAATGTTAAGGAAGATAACTGGGAAATGCCAAGCTGATTGTAATTCCAATCTTCCTGACACCCTGGTGAGAAACCTCAATCTGCCCACAAAACTACTACCTGGCAGCTTTCTTCCAAGATGTTACTTTACTGATCCTCAGTATCCACAGGGAAAAAAGAAAGGCTTAAAGTTGATAATTTTATATTAATGCATTAAGTTCCTGAAAACACTGTGATTAAAAAAAAAAAGTTTCCGGTACATAAGTCGTGAATATATTACAGACCAGTGTAAGATGAGGGATCAAGTAGCCACATTTCTAACTCAGAGCCTGGAATAAACCTGCATGCGTGGTCAGTACTGACTCAGAACTAGTCAGTCAGGAAGAGAAGGGACCCCAAGCCTATTCCTGAAAAGGAAACAAAGAAGATACTGAACCCCAACATCAGTCCCTTAAGTTCCCAATATCTAGGGTATAGGACGTTACATCAGCAACAGACCCTCTGGCTACTATCCATGCTGAACATAAGTAAGCATTCAGTTTACAAAGCAGTGATAACCTACAACTTTGTTCACACAGAATGAGCAGGTTTGGGACACCTGAAGTGGCCCAGAGAGAAATCACAATTGCTCAGTCTTGATTCTTGAGCTGTACTAGAGGATGCCCAGAATTCAACAAATAGTGGTGAACAACGCTCCCTCCCTACTAGGCGGGCTGAGGAAGACCTGTGTTTTAATCATCCTGATTCATTCAGCCCAAGCTAAAAGATGGGCATGCCTTGAGCGAAGATCTGACAACTGGTTTACTGATGATTTTTAAATGTTTTGAAATTTGTCCGCCTTTAAGTCTACATTTTGGGTTAAGTAAGCTTTTAAGTCATTTCTCTTTGGCTAAGACAGTAAACCCCACCAATCAAGTCTTCACTGAGGGCCCTGGATTTCCTTGCCTTGGCATGGAAAGGTCGGTGACTCCATTCTTCAGACAATGGGACTTCATAGCCTCTAAACTCTTCCGTAAGTTTTCATAAGTTGGCTTGTGTGAAGCCCTTTTCTTTGTAATCTGAGTACAAAGAACAAATTCAAATTTCCATTAGACCAAAATGAGAGGCAAAAAACGTCATCATGTTCTCCCAACATCGTGATAATTAAAATAAGTATACTTTTATAGACTAGTCTAGATAACAAATGTCATACGGTCTCTTCCAGATATGGGAGCCCCTCAGGAATCCACTGAAGAGAGCCAGAGACCCAGACACTGCCACATCTTTTCTTTTCCTAAGAAACCCAGATTAGCAGGTGTGCCTGTTGTCTATTGTTTTTAAGCAAGGTAGGTCAAAGTTCTTGTGCCACTTCCAAGAGATAAGCTATGTATCTGTAACAAGGAAGAACCCATAGCACCTAAAAATTTCCTGTTAGGCTTATTTATTTAGAAACAGTGCTTGCCTTTTATTTCCCTATAAAAGCACAGAAAGAAACTGGTAGCATTCCAAACAAGACTGCAAGTCACAGTAGCCTTAAGGACAGCATCCCCACTTTGTGTGCTACCTAAATCAAGCTTGTAGTGAGTTGGCTCTAAGTCATCCAGCAGCATCACCAAGAAGCTGCACTCCTTCACAGGTCAAAGACCACTGGGACAATGGAAGAAATCCACATGGAGGAAGGAAGCAGGAGAGGAGCAGAGTTATTACCTGGCACTGCATTTGGTAAGGAAGGATGAGAGAAAAACTCTTTTGAGCAATCCGTCTCTTGGGACTTTATTGTCTCTATTTCACTACGACAATGAAGGAATTAAAGCAAGGGAAGCATCCCTAACTTTCGCACATCATGTAACAGGTCTTTGGTAAATATCCAGCTTTTTCCCACGGAGTTGGGATGCAGCCTGATGTTTCTAACCCAGTGCACCAAATAGCCACCACCTCTGGATCTGAGTCGGCATGAGGTCAGCTTTTCGACATTTTTGGTTGTCTATAAAGAAACACTGTGATCAACATAAATGCAGCAAAGCCCATCTGTTTGCTAATACTTAAAACTTACTGAGAATTGGCCCCGTCTTACCAGGTAATATATGTATCGCCCATCTCTCTTCAGAACAGCCACTTCTCCAGACTTTTTCTCTAAGAAAAACAGTTATTTAATAGTAAAAAAAGAAATACCGAAACAGTGATCTTCATTCTTAGATTTTTAAAAGATCTTTATAGATCTGAGTCTACTTCAGAACTAGAATTAATTTTCAACTCTGAAGAACCCTTTGATCCTTATCAGCCTTCCTAAATACCATATTCCTTAACTTCCAGTTTTCCTGCTGTTTTAGGAAATCATGTTTTCAATCATGTTTTCCTCACAATCCACCTTCAATCCTGCTACATTTTCAAATTTCCTTTCTTGTTCTCTTAAAAAATGTTAATGTCTATTGCCTTGAAATATTTTAGAATGTGCAGCATTTTTCACTTGCCAAATGTGTATTTAATAATTATATTTTTACATACAAACAGCTAATGTGTTAAGCATTATGGGGGAACATAGATGTATTAACATTAAAAACTAAATTATTTAACAGTGTCCAGTCAGAAGAACTGTGTAGTGTTTTGAAACAAATACAATACAAAGCAGTAAGAAGTTGCTTTCTTTAGGCTGGGAGCAGAATCACCAGTGGCGACTGATTCAGTAAGCCTGGACTGTGGTCTAAGCAACTGTTTTCAGAAGCTCCACCTCTGATTCTGGTACACATTTCTGCTTTACAATCACTGGGAGCAAGGAACGGGAAGTGTTTGTAAGGAAAAGTTCTAAACTCTTTGAAGCATAAGCACAGTATGGGCAAACAGGGAATCCTGAATGCCAGGCTAAAAGCTGTGGACTTTGTTAAGCATGCCAGAGTTATTAAAGGCTTCAGACAAATTGAGTAATATTATTAAAAAACATTTATGAAAAAGGGAGAAGAAATTTAAAACTTTTACAAGAACTCAGGTTTCGTGGGCCAACCCAAACTAGAGATCATCTCTGTAGAGGAAAAACTTAAATCTGAAGAGTTAAAAGGGCTCGGTAGTTAGGAACCCCATCTGTGCATATATATCTTGTTTAAATTATTAAGCTTAAAAGGAGCATCAAAAGATGGTCTAATCGGGGCACATGAGTTCAGCTGCTTTCAAAACTCACGTTGATTCAATAGTTCCTGCACTCCTCCAAATTTCTTCTTGAAGAGGACAGCTATCCCAGCGCCCATTCGACAGTCCTCACTGATACAATGCACTAAAGAGTCTGTTTGGGGACATGCAAATAGGTCTCCTTTCACATAAGTAATCTAAAATGTGCAAAGAGAAAGAAACTTTTGTTACATATAGAAAAATACTAAGCTACTTCTTTTCCTTTCCTGTGCCCACCACCACCACCACCACCACCACCTCTCCCCCCCTCATCCCTCCTTCATTTAGAAGACATATTTTCAGAACTTAATGAGTTATCTAAAGCGAATTAAAGCATGTGCAAAGTAATGAGTGGGCTCTGCCTAAGATTGTATCAGCCTTTCTAAAATAAATCAACAGGAGAGGAAAAAAGACAATTCAATTACTAGTTTAATTAAAAAGTGTTTGTGCTTTGACCTCAATCATTCTTAATTTCAGTTCACCAATAAGTTAATAGTTGTTACGCACTCGGCTTCCTTCTGAATCTTCATTAGGGCTGCCAGCCATGATACTGGGTCGCTATTTCCAGAACTGAAGTGTTTCTTCAGCTATAAAAAGAGTAAAAATGCTTAGGCAGCCCAAATATATTACATTCAGACTGCCCTGACCACCCACGTACTAACTTTTCCCCCCACCGTTTATTACTGAGTGTGACTTCTCTAGAAAGGAACGCAAAAATCCTCGGGGTAAGAAGGAGAGGAGTAATGCCTGGGTTCGGAGGCGGCCATGACCCGATTGCATTTCGCGCTTCCCAGGAGCGGAAGAAAGGCAGTCCTAGGACCCGCCTCCTCCTTTCCCCGAGCCCGCGCCGAGCAAGGCTGATTTAGGACAGTCTTTTCTCTGAAAGATGCAAGAGTACTTCCCCATTGGGTCTGGCCCAGAGACAAAAAGGTCGCCAACTAGAGAGTGTACCGGTCAGGCGGAGTGTACTGCCAAGACGCGGGCAGGGGTGAGAGGGAAGGCGGCCCCTTAAGGAAGGCTCACCCCCATCTTTTTTTGGGGGGGGGGAACTGGGGGAAGAAGTAGAGAGAGGCCTCCCATTCTCTGTCTCCTACCCTAGGGGTGATCAGCCAGGGCGTAGGGCCTGTCCCGGGATCCCGTGGGAGGAAGCGAGGAGGCTCGCTCAAAGACCCAACGTACCCCCGTTACCCTTCACCTGGAAAGGAGTTAGCCGTTACGAGGTCCCGCCCCGCAGGGAAGGGCTCTGGTAGGTGGGTAGCAGCGGACGAGCCCACGATACGAAGCCAATCCCACCACAGCCTTTAATTGCGCGTACCTAAGATGGCCGCCCACCATCCGGGAGCCGGGCGGAAACGAGCCCCTCTAGCTAGCTAGCCGAACCAGCACTCTTTGGTGATGGCCGCCGAACTTCCGGCGGTGAAGCCCGACCGCCGCCGCCGCCCGGGCATGCGTAACGAGACAGCCGAATGCAAGTTGGGTAGAGCGGCGCCTGCGCATTAAGTCCCAAGGGGTGTGTCTCCAGGGGCCGCAAAGAAGAGGGAGGGCAGTTGGCAAAGGAGTTACTTAGCGCCTGCGTGGTGCTAATGTTCAGGGCGGCGTTTGAGTGGAAGGGTCTGGAGCGCCTGGAAGGCGCCTGCGTATTCCTTTGGCCGGGTGGGAGCCAATCAGGAAACTGGGCGTGGCTAAGGCATACGCCTGCGCAGTGCTGCTTCTGCGGGGGTGGGGCGTGCCCAGAGCTCGGGGTAGGGGGCGTGGCCTAAGAGGCGCCTGCGCGGAGGCAGTTGGAGGGAGGCCCGATTCCCCTTTGTTCGACTTCGCCATTTTGCGAGGCAGCGGCAGTGGCGGCGGCAGCGGCGGCTGGAGCCTCTGATTGGGTTTCGGGGTCCGGTACTGGAGCCAATCAGCGCGGGCAGCGAACCGGGGGAGCGAGGCACGGTGAGTGTGAGGAGCCAATATCCAGCGGCCCAGAGCCGGCCCCAGCGCCCCGATTGGCGGGTCTCGCTGACCACTCAGGAGAGGCCCAGGCGCCTGTCGAGCCCCGGGAGTCGAGCTGAGTCTAGCCGAGCGGGGTGACCTGCTGCCCCGGACCAGAGCCTGCGAAGCTCTCCGGGGCACTCCCCACCGAGGCCTGCAGGGGGCCGCCCCGCGAAGGGATGGCGCCCTCGGGAGCAGGCATCTCGGGGCCCAGACCCGCGCAGGGTGCCAGGGCCAGTTGGGGATGCGTCGCTGTTCTCCCCGACCCTTTGGCCCAGTTTCTCGGGCCCCAGACCAGGGGGTGTGGGGTTTACCTGCCACAAGACCCCTATGTTCAGGTATACACCCACTCGGGCCTAGGCAGTTTCCTCCTGGTCTTTCTGGCCTCACAACTTAAACCTGCCCTTGCACTCAACACGCGGCGGCCCCCGGGACGGGCAGTCTTCCTCCCGCCGGGCCCGCGCACCCCTCCCCTCCGTGAGCGGGTCTGTCCTGTCTGCAGCCCTCTTAGGAGGGGAAGGAGGACCGGGGAAGATGTGCGCCGTGGCCACCGGGCCCCGCGTGCAGCGCGGAGAGGGAGCCGGCCCGCCCCCGCCTCGGCACTCTGCGGGCCCGCCCCCGCCGTCCCTCTGCCGGAGGGGTGGGGGGCGGGGAAGGGGTTCGTTAGTGCGCCCCCTCCTCGGACCCCGCTGCGCCCCTCCTCCTAGCGCGCTCCCGGGTCTCCGGTCCCGGCGCCGTTACCACCCCCTTCTGGCTCGTCATTTCCTCTCTTCCCCGCCCCGATCGCCGGGCAGAACCGCACACCTCCGTCCTGGAGCCCATCCAGGCGGTGTCCCTTCCTTGCCCGGGCTGTAAGCCCCTGTCCATTCGGTGCCTGGAACCTCGCTCTTAGAAGATTGCGAGCTCTGTGCATTCCTTTCCCCCGAGGCTGCACAATTTGCTTTCATTAGTCTTATCTGTTGCTCATCTCGTGGATTCTCGCTCCCTTAGGAATGTACAGTTTCTTTTCCTTTCACCTTTCTGTGTCATTTCGAACATGTCAGACTTCACTCGTTAGCTTGGTTCACAGCCATCTCTTGGTTTGTTTTGTTCCCCAGTATGTTGACGTTTTCTTGGGTATTTATAGAAACTTAACAGTCTTCTGGGGTTTTCGTTAGGGTGAGAGGAAATCTCCTTTGACAGCCAAGTATCGAACAGTTAGTATAAACCAGGCGTCCATCTGCTGGGGGGAGAGTGATTGTCGATGAGAACCTTCCCAGCCTGGTGGAGATTGACAGGTGAACAGGTGATTCATCTCTCAGGGTTAGTGCTGTAACGGGGCCACGTTCAATTCTGTGATGTGTGAGCTAACGACAACCTCGGTGGAAGGCCAGCATTGCTACACTTTTAATTGGCCTTGAAGGATAATGGGATTTCTTTGGGGAGGAAAGAACGGAAGAGCATTGCTCACAAAGAGAAGAGCATGTGCTGAGGCACCAAACTTTGCTGTGTGTTCGGGGGAAGAAGAACGTATAGGGCAGTGGGCATTTGTGACAGTTCAGTAGGTTGGGAAACGCAGTTTGACAAAACCACTTGTATATTTTGCTAAGGGGTTTTTCGGAAGCAGTTATTTTGTGGAGATTTCAGAAGTCTAGAAGCACTTTTTTTTTCCCCCCAAGTTTGGAAAAATAAGTTACTGGCCTATGAGATTCTGCTCCACAATAACAACTGACTTTGGAGGGGAGGAAGGGAGATTTTTCTCCTAGGACTTTAAAATTTTTTACTCAGGTGAAGCACAGTACAGCAGTCCTTGTTACATACAGTCAGCCTTTAGTATATGATGCCTATTTTTATAATCACATTTACTGAAGTCATATAACTGGTAAGTTTCAGAAAGCTACTTCAGTGCTCTTTCCACTACTAAAAAATTGGGGACACTTTTGTTTTCATTTTTTGCCATGAATTTTTTATTGTTGAACTCATTTAAAAAATTGATTTGTAAAATATCTGATAGATGGGGCACTGTGATTTAGATTTTTTTTTAGCACGTTTACATTTGCCTTTGGAGAGGATAAATACCTTGGGACTTAAAAATGGTAGTTATGTGTCACTCTAAAACCAGCAAACATTTTTGCTAGACTTCTTTCTAATAGACAGTTATTGTCTGGTCATATTATTGCTAAACCCCTCTAGAAACCCTACTTATTTGCAAAAGAACTTCCTTGCCTGGAATTTTGAGTACAGTAATCTGACCTTTAACTTCTCTTGACATGTGGCCGTTTAGCCTGCTGTTTTATATGTGGAAATTTTTCTCTTTGTTTTTATGCTATGTCTTCATTTGGAGCACTCCATTTCCTTCCACTTGGTCAACGTGTAGATCCTACGTGTGCTTAAGACCAGGTCAGATGCCACATTTTTTTTTAAAGACTTCATGCCTGTCCCCAATTTCTGTCCTTCAAACTCTTTTTGTTTGTTTTTTTCCTTTAGGGATTGCGTACAGATTTTTACCCCTTTATTAAATTTAAAAACATATAGTTTTCCTTTTATTTCTAAAACCTTCAAGACAGTGTTTGACATGTGGTCCATCATTAGTGGAGATTATGCAAATTAGGAACTGCAATCCAGAAACCTTTTGGATGATGGGGATACCAGAGATTTTTGTTCTCTAGTCTTCTATCAAACAGATCAGGACCTGTTTGTTAAGTTGTGAAGTCAATTTAGTGGACCAATGCTGGTAATTTTTTACAGTAGAATAGAGAATACCACCATTCATCTTAAGTTATACTTACAAAGATCAGTCATGAAACGTTTAGTTACCTTTTTAAAATATGGTCTAAGTGCATTTGTGATAGGAAGTGTGTTTCTTACTGTGAGCTGTCAAAAAGTTTAAAAACTGCTCTTCTAGTCTTTGCCTGGTAGTGATGATCAAATATGATAATTCTGCAGGATTTTTCACTTGTTTGTTAAGGTTGAGTTTCTGGTTGAGTTAAAATGTGTGTTGGTCCAAAACAAATGGATTTCTAAGTAGTTTGCTGCGTTTCAGGTTCTGTGCCTTGAAGTGAGGAGGAAGAGATTTTCTTGCTAACCAGAATAAACATATGTTCTTTCTGTCTTTGAGGAAAAGACATTCAAACTTTGAATTAGGAGCAAGAACTAGACAGACTAAATCCGGCCGACTTAATTCTGTCAGAATGTGGGCAGAAAAGCACTTCAGGAAAGACGATGTCAGTTATATTGCAGTTCTGCTAACTGAAGCCCACAATAATGGGAACATACGGCTTTACAGAAGCTGGTGGCAACTGCTGTTCCCCATTGGCAGTCTAAATATCATGCTCCACGCTGAGTCACTCCCCCAGTAATACATGATGAGAAATGGCTGTTAAGCTTGAAACCCCTTCTGTTTTGACCCATCAAAGTATAGTGGATTTAAATGTTTCTAAGTTGTAGCATTTGTATTACGAGGATAAACTAGTTAAAAAGAAAACCTGCATGACATTTTATCAATCATTTCTTTGCACTTCCAGTATGATGTAAATTTATGGAAATTAGGGGTCAAGGGAAAAAATCTCAAACAGGAAGGGGACTGAAGGTGGAGTGGGTTGTTAAAATACAGAGGATGTTGCTTCCGATCCTTATTTTATTAATCAACTCTTTTGAGATATAGTTTAGACATAAAGGATAATCACTTTAAGTGTACGTTTTGATGGATTTTGATAAATTTATACACAAATGCAACCACCACCATAATGAAAATATAAAACATTTTATCACCCAGAAAGTTCCAGATGCTCTATCCCAGTCAACTTCCCTCTTCCCCATTTTCCATTTCCAGGAAACTACTGATCTGCCTTCCATCTCTGGATTACTGTTACCATCTCAGGGTTTCATATAAGTGAAATCACACTACTCATGACCTTTAATTTTTAATTTTATTAGTTTAGAAACATAAGTGCAGTGTGTATATTGCAGTTAGAGACAAGATAGAATTTAGGAAAGACCATTCACTTCCCTGGAAAAGCCACTTAATCTGGCTGAAATTCTGGTTTTCTGTACTGTTTCCAGAATCTCTGAGGAGCCAACTCAGTCAACCAGTTTAGAAGAGACATATAAAAACCAGAAGGCCGATTTGTCCTTATGCAGTGAGAATTAACTGTTAGGTTTATTTGTGTTACTGATCATATCTGCTCCCTGTTGGCTACTGTATATGAATCCAGATTATAACTAGATGCGTGTTTGGTGAGCATTCCATTAGAGCAGGGGTGGTGAGATGAAGAACCACATGGCCATATGTACTGTCGGGGTCAGTGGCATGGTCATCCTGCCACTCACTCACGGCTCTTACACTCTTATACTCTGTACCAGTTTGTTATAAGTAATAGACTTGATTGAGTTTTATTAGATTTTCCTCCCAACATTTAGTATAAAATGTTTTAGATATACAGTAAAGTTGAGTTTTATAATAAACACCTGTGTGCCTGTCGTCTAGAATCTGCTCTTAATGTACTGTACTTGCCTTTTTAGAGAGGTATCTGTATATATCTATGTTTAAACTTAACTTCACCCATCAGTGCACTTCTTCCTGAATATTTGGGCATTCACAAATACTGAGCCACTTAACAATCAATGGTGGGTAGTTCATCTCATCCACCATGTGTGGATTTGTGGGGAGAGGTACGTTGCTTTGCTGCTATGATGTGCAGCTCATGTAATTCAGTGTAACTCAAGTGTAACTGTCACTCAAATTTTAGAATTTATGGAGGCCTGGAGAAAAGTTTGGGAGAAGATTTAAGGTTTTTAAATCAAGCCTTTATTCAGGGTTCTCATTATAACTTCAGTTTATCTAATCGTGTCCTTATTTCAAAAGGAGCTTTCAGCTGTTAAAGTGTATGAGAAGAGTAAATGTGGGCCTTGACTGCATATTTAATGATATTTGTTGCTGTTATTCAGTCACTAAGTCATTTCCAACTCTGTGACTCCATGAACTGCAGCATGCCAGGCTTTCCTGACCTTCACTATTTTCCTGAGTTTGCTCAGCTCCTGTCCATTGAGTCAGTGATGCCATCCAACCATCTCATTGTCTGTTGCTGCCTCTTGCCCTCAATCTTTCCCAGCATCAGTCTTTTCCAGTGAGTCATTTCTTAACATCAGGTGGCCAAAGTATTGGAGCTTCAGCTTTAGCACCAGTCCTTCCAATGAATATTCAGGGTTGATTTCCTTAAGGATTGACTGTTTGGATCTCCTTGCAGTCCAAGGGACTCTCAAGAGTTTCCTCCAACACCACAGTTCAAAAGCGTCAATTCTTCAGTGCTCAGCCTTCCTTATGGTCCAACTCTCACATCCATACATGACTGCTGGAAAACCCATAACTGACTTATATGGACCTTTGTCGGCAAAGTGATGTCTCTGCTTTTTAATTCGCTGTCTCGGTTTGTCATAGCTGTTACTCCCAGGAGCCAGTGTCTCAATTTTGTGGCTGCAGTCACCGTCCACAATGATTGTGGAGCCCAAGAAAATGAAACATGACACTGTCTCCACATTTTCCTGGTCTGTTTGCCATGAAGTGATAGGACCAGATGCCATGATCTTCGTGTTTTGAATGTTGAGCTTTAAGCCAGCTTTTACACTCTCCTCTTTCACCTTCATCAAGAGGCTCTTTAGATCCTATTCACTTTCTGCCATTAAAGTGGTATCATGGGCATATTGGAGATTGTCGATATTTCTCCCGGCAATCTTGATTCCAGCTTGTTCTTCAGCCAGTCAGGCATTTCACATGATATGTACTCTGTATATAAGTTAAAGAAGCAGGGTGACAATACACAGCCTTGACATACTCCTTTCCCAGTTTTGAACCAGTCCGTTTTTCCATGTCCAGTTCTAACTGTTGCTTCTTATCCTACATACAGGTTTCTCAGAAGGCAGGTAATGTGGTCTGGTATTCCTGTCTCATTAAGAATATTCCACAGTTGTGATCCAAACAAAGACTCTAGCGTGGTCAGTGAAGCAGAAATAGATTTTTTTGGGGGGGGAGGGGGGGAGGAATTCTCTTGCTTTTTTTCCCTTAATATTAAAAACTTACAAAATTTTTAATGTTTGAAGTAATTGTAGAGACACAGTATCATTGTGATAAAATGATAAAGACAAAAGAATCCTTACTCTTTGGAGGCAGATGCTGAAGTATTTATGGAGCTACGAAGTAATAAGGTGTCTGGGATTTGCTTCAAAATATTGCAGTCCATGGGGTCACGAAGAGTCAGACTCTCAACTTGGCGACTGAACAACAGCAATGCAGAGGGAGGGTGGGTGGAAAAATGGATGAGATATATGTGAAATAAGATTGACCATGGGTTGAAAATTGTTGAAGCTGGGTGATTGCTATGGGGAGTAGGTGGAACATTATAGTGTTCTCACTATTTGGGGTATATATTTGAAAATTTTCATTAAAAAAAGTTAAAATTAACAAAGGGTGGGGTATTATCAGGCATTCAGATTCATGGCTGAAGAAAATGTCGAGTCTTTTCAGAGAAAATAATACCCTTGATATGTAAATTTTTTTTCTTTAATCTGCAAATAGCATTTATGCCATTTCTATAATTCCTTTTTATTTATTGCTCTGTATTAAAGCCCAAACTCCTAAACCTTCTCTGTGTCTTTCTTAACACTGATAAGCAATCTGTTGGACTTCAGATCTGGGTAATTACGTACTAACTAATAAATTCTAAAATTTTAGATTGCAGATCACATGTAGTACAAATGTGTTACAAATTAAAAGCACAGTTCTCTAAAGTACATGTGCAGGCCTGAAATCTGTGTTAAATGGGCCTTGTAAGAAAGTGATTCTGTAGCTTAATGAGAATTTCTAAGGTGCAAGTGTTGCTCTAGCAGTACTGAAAGGGAAAGTTGCTGATGAGTAATGACTGAGCATTTTTAAATATGTTAAATAGCGTTATCAAGATGCTATTTAACATATTAAATGTTAATATGTTAATGCATATTAACAATGGAATATCTCGGAGGCCTTAACTAACACTCTCACTCTACTTTCTTTTCTTCCCTCTCTAATAGGAGTGCATCTGGCAGTCCTCTAGGGTCTCCAGAGTGACGCTGACTGTGGACAGGACTCTGATTTGGAGGGGCCATGGAACAGTATGCAGCAAACAGCAACAGTTCAGCAGAGCAGATTGTTGTACAGGCTGGACAGATTCAGCAGCAGGTATGGAAGTAAAACTGCTTTAAACAAAATGACAGCAATGGAGGTGATGATAACACATCTCAGTTCTAGATTTGAGAGGCATCGGATCTTCTAGTGGGTCTATTTGTGCTGAAGTACTTTTTGAAGATTGGATTTATTGTGATTTCTCTGATTTTTTCTGTTCAGAAGTCTATCTAGTCCATAACTACTTAGAATTTGATGTCATGGGTTCCCGGTTTAATAAACTGCCCCCTTTTATCTTAGTAGAAATCGAAAATACTTAGTCTGTTTTCAGATGGAGCTTTGAAGGGTGGTTTTGTTTTCCTGGATTAAATTTGGTTGTTTCTCTTACTGATTAAGCCATCTTGTGGTCTGGTAAGGCTTTGGCCTTACCAGATAGACAAACCAAGATAGCTTCTAAGAAATGCACTATTTAATTTGATCCATCACAGTGTTTATTTTGAAAACCTGTAGTTCAATATGAGGATAATAGGTATCCACACTTATGGATAAGCACGTATTAGAAAGGATTTCTGCTGCTGGTCTATTCCTAATTCAGATAGGTTGCCTTCTTGAATTTATACACAGATTACATTTTCTGATTATATATACCTGGGTTTGTTTTAGGAAAACTTCTCTTGTTTTTTCTCCCTAGAAGAAAATAAATTTATTGTGCATTGATTTGGCCTGTAGGCCAAAATTGGAAATGTTTTGTTTCCAAAATGGGACCTGGATAATATAGAAAAGTCATTAGTCGGGGGGGTGGGGGGGGCGGCGGAGTAGGTGGGCAATGGTTGTTTTGATGGTGAGTTGTTCTGTCTAATGACCAAAGGAAGGAGCTACTTTTTATTAAAAGAGATTAATTGTCAAAATTCCTTTGCTGGCTTTTCCTTCCACAAAACTGCAGCTTCTTTCAGCTGCCTTGATAGAAAGGGAGATTCCACAGAGAACCCTCCGTTCATTCATACCAGTGCCCTAGTGAGTGAATTCTTGCTCTGTCTGAAGTTACTACTAGGGGTAATAAAAATTAAGTTGAGTCTGTGAATACATTGCTTCTAAGGTAGTCCAACTGAGTAGGAGTAATCCTAGTTTGGGGACATGAGAGCAGTGACCTCATGAAGATGTTTTTGTCTCATGGTGATTGCTTTATTCTTCCTTTCTGGTGATTGCATTCAAGTTCCAGAAGTTCTTCATTGTAGCTTCTAGGCTGCTAAAACCTGATGAACTATTTTGTTCTTGTGAACTCATTTGAGGAAATAAAAAGAACGTTAAAATAACTGCATGCAGAAGGATCAAATGCTTAATTTTGGAGGGAAGGACTGCATTAAAAAATTTTTGTTAATAATGTCAGCTATATCGATGTTTTTGAGTCATGGAAGTGTATTTGAGTTCTGCTCTGGAGACAGAAGACTGTAATCTGTAATTTGTAAGACAGAAGTCTGTAATCTGTTGCCTTCAACAAAAAGCTTCAGTATAGGGAGTCTCCAGTTTGCAAGTCCTGTGTAGGGTGGGGCTATTGAAAGAAGACCCTTCCTCTCCCATAAGAGGTGAGGTGATCTCATGTCTTGAACTATACATTTCCTTCCTGACACATTTCAAGCTCTTCCTGTTCCTGTTCTCAGCAGCAGGGTGGTGTCACTGCTGTCCAGTTGCAGACTGAGGCCCAGGTGGCATCCGCCTCAGGCCAGCAAGTCCAGACCCTGCAGGTAGTGGTGCTCTCTCTGACTCTCTGTAAGCACTGCATGGACTTCTCTCCTCGTGTCTGGTGCTGTTTGTCGTAGGATCTCACGGAGGGACGGCAAAGCCAGTTGCATGACTTTGATGCTGCTAACTTGTCCTTGAGGCTTATAAGATGCCAGTTTCCTAATGTGTTGTGCTAAATCATGTAGTGATGCTGTATCAGTTTTCTGAAAAGCCATTTGGCTAGTATGTTTTGGGGGGAATACCTGAGAACAAATAGTGAAGAAATTCTTACAAGTGGCATTAGAACCTATTTAGAGCTCAGATTCTCTAATAAGATTGCATTGTAAATTTTCTTTGTATTACGATAATAGAGAAGAAAATGTATACATTTTACTAGGCTAGATTGTGCTTTATTAAAAGGATAGCTCAGATATAAAATAATGATTGCGTTTGACAAGATTGATCTAATCACTGAATCTTGTTAATCTCTGCTATCCTCTCACTACTTTTCTTGGGGAAGTTGTGACCTTATTATTGGATCTGCAGAGATTGCCCCATAGCTCTTGGTTGGACAGAAGAGAGATATGCTGTCTGTAAATCTTAGGTATTATACACCGTAAGAATTCCTACTTAAACAATGCAGTTTCTTAACATTATGTATGACCAAGTTAAACACCTAAATTGGGGTTAAATTTGGGCCAGTTCCTATGTAAACAGAAGAAGCAAAAGTCTTTTCTGTATTTATTAGGTTACTTTAAAATGACCACATTTTTGAGAACATGGCAAAGTTCAAGTAGCCTGCCTTTTTTCCTCCTCTGAATGGAAATGAGTAGGACCTAGAAAGTAGAGCTGGCATCTCACTTTACTGTTGGTGCTGCTTAGCAAGCATCCTGCAGTGAACTCCCTTTTGTAGTCATTTCACTTTACCCTTTCAGCCCTACTCCCACACCTGCCACTCTTAATGTTTGATGATATACATCCGATTCTAAGCATAAATTAAGCTGAAATAAGCTGAGTTTGTAGGTACTCCCAAACTGTTCAAATCTCAGAGTTCAGCAGCTTGATACTCACGTTTCTCATGCTTGCTTCATCTTGTTGATACATAAAGTAGTATTGTCGTTAACCACTTGTGGAATGGGAACTTAACCTGCTCTTAACTGTATGGCTTCCTGTCTGATGCATGCATCCTTGTATCATCATATGTTGCAAAAACAGCAGGTTCCTTGGAGTCTCAAATGGTTCATCCTGTGCATATGTAGCCTGTCAGTGAAGGGAGAAGTTAAGATGATGGATAGCCAGAAAAGTACAAAATAATTGCCTTAAAACTTGTTTCCTTCTTATGCAGATTTTAAAGAAATGGAAGCACTTTATGGAGATAATGGAAACCTTTCCTCTAGGGCTCTGATTATTTGTGGAGAATTTTAAATACTTCTTTCAGTTAGTTATGCAATAAATATTTTTAAAAATCTTTCCTAATAGAGCATGTAGAAGCATTAGTATAGCAAAGGGAATTTGATTTGGGATGGGGAAGTGAAGGGAGAAAAGCAGAGGAGAATCAGATTGTAAAGTCTTTAAAAAGTGAAGTGGAATTTGTCAAGGAGCAGTTTAACAAAACACAGAATTTGAATGTTCCTAAAGATTCCAATACACTCATAGGGATGGGGAGGGCTTAATATCTAATCTACTAATCTAGGACAGATTGATCTTTTAACTAATTACTGTTATTTGAACATACTTTCACTGGCATTGAGAATGATTATTTCAGATGTACAAATTTTCTTTTGATCTGTTACAAATACTTCCTCAAAACAAAGATAGAATCTGAAAGTTTTGGATTTTCAGCGATTTTGTTGAATACTTCAATTCACATCTAAAGTGGTTTGGGTTTTGACTTTCAGAATGCATTCAGATAGCTAGACATTTTTATATTGGGACTCAAGATGTTATAGCACTTCAGTGCCCTGGGTTTTAGAGGGATCCATTTACTCATTAGAGATTGAAAGTTAAGAGTTTTTTGGTACTGTTGAAAATTTATATAATTTTCATGCTTTTTAAAGCTAAAAGAACTATGCAGATATTGCAGGGTCCAGTGTGAGCAGTCCCACCGCAAAAATTGTAAATTGACCAATATATTTCTAGGCATTTATACTAGTAGGCTCCTTAAACAACCACAGGACAAGAATTCTCAGTGGTGAGGTAGAGGGTAAAAGGTATGTGTTTCATTTATGCTTGAGAAACTGTAAGGAGGAAGGATATTCTATATAAGCTTTTGGAGCTGCTTGATACCTCACCTGAAGTCATTGCCAGGTACAGTTTGATTTACTCCTTCCAAATTACTAAGAATTTGCACGCCAACCACCATCAGCCCTCCCTCTCATTGCCTACTCTCCAGTCTTCACCTGAGACTATTCCTGGATATTGGACTAAAAAGGCAAATAGTCTTGATGATTTGATTAAATACTTCTCATGAGTTTAGCCTATAGTTGATGATAAACACTTTGTATCTATTGAGACTTCCCAAAGACTCTGCTTATACCCCATTTTATCTGACTTTTAAGTATTCAGCTTGGCACTTAGTTACAGATACTGTATTTTTGAAGAAGACTGCTTGAGGATGAGGACCTGAAATTATTTTCTTAGTGTCTCTCCTACTTTTTCCTCCTCTAGAAAGACAGCAGAGTAGTTGCAGTGATTGTCTTTAGGTAAAAATCATTTTGTGTCTTATGTTATTTCATTGTTCTTATTTTACTTTATTCTAGGTCCAGGGGCAGCCATTAATGGTACAGGTCAGTGGAGGTCAGTTAATCACATCAACTGGCCAACCCATCATGGTCCAGGCTGTTCCTGGTGGACAAGGTCAAACCATCATGCAAGTACCTGTATCTGGGACACAGGGTTTGCAGCAGGTGAGTGGTATTAAAAAAAAAAAAAAAAAATTTTAGAATATCAGGATAGAAGTTTTAAGAAATAAGTTGTTACAAATTGAAAATTGATACTGTGTTTATTGCTTCTTACCTTCCTTTTGCATTTAGTTGCATTTAGTCAGTTTCCCACCTTTGTAGTGTCAGTGATAGAAAGCAGAGCCATAGAGAAATAGGACATTTCTGGTAAGGACGAAGTATTAGACATGATCTTGAATCAATGTAAGTAATATAAAAAGAGAGCTTGCTAAGTCATTTCAGTCGTGTCCAGCTCTGCAACCCTAAGGACTGTAGCCCCCCAGACTCCTCTGTCCATGGGTTTCTCCAGGCATCAGTACTGGGGTGGGTTTGTTACCAAAAGAGTATGGAGGGTCTGGCTGCTCACTGCTCAAAAGCCAGTAAGCAGGCCAGGTTGGTGGAAGGGACACAGGGAAGTTTGCTTTGTTTCAGATGCTGGCAACCAGGGAGGGGAAGGGTGGTGGACATCTGTCCAAAGTCCGACTTTCTCCCCACCTCCACACCAGTGGCAACCAGTGAGGCAAGAGCTTTTATAAACAGGAGGGGTCTACATACAGGAACAGCAGAGTCAGCTCTGACAGTCATCTTCAGATTGCTCTTCAGTGGCCCAACCACCATCATCTTCGTTGTTTTAGGTGTAGTTAATCTTCAGCTCCAGGGTCTGTTTGTTCCCATTTCTTTTTGCCAATTCTTGGAATTGTGGCAGCTCATATTCTGGTTACAGTCTGGTCATCATGTAGTTAACTTCTCCACCTGGTGTTTTATTATCTATAAGACAGCTCACAGGATATAGCTCAGAATATTATCTATAGACCTTGAGAAAGAACAAAAGGTCCTTGACTGTGCTTAATGACTACATTATTATTATTAGTCTCTTTTGACTGTTTTCCTTTGTTCCCACATTTCTCACTTCTCTGTTTAAACTTACTGTTTGACTCAAGTTTTCCACAGACAACAGGCAGGCAGAGGACATGGTTAGGGGCAAGGACTATAGAGTCCTGTTCCATTTCAGGTTGCCATGCCCTCCTCTAGGGGATCTTCCCAACCCAGGGATCAAATCACATCTCTTATATCTTCTGCATTGGCAGTCAGGACCTTTACTAGTGCCATCTGGGAAACGCTTATAAAAAGAGTATCTAGTTTAATAAAAGTCATCATCAATGTGTCCTTTGTTGGCTCTTTTGGGCACTGAGGGGGGAAATGTATAGTCTGCTTTGGAGATTGTTGTTTTGGGTCAGAAATATTATCCTTTTCATTTCCTTCCATGTTATTTATAACTTATCTAGCCAAGTGATGAAAATATTTCAGTCCAAGCCTATCACACACACCTCAGGCTATACTTAGAGCAAAATTTATAACCTTGAATATTTTAAAAGAACTGAAAATAAATAATAATTTTTTTTTAGGAAGTTAGGACAAGAAGAAAATGTGCAAAAGATAGGTTAAAATTAATGAAGTAGAAAACTAACAAAAATGTAAAAAACTAAGTAAAAGCTGATTCTTTAAACAGACATGTAAAGTAGTTAGGTAAATTCACTGGAAAGACTGATTCAGAAACAGAAAACAAAAGTAAAATTACAGGCATTTTTATCTCGTTGGCAGAAATTTAAAACACTGATTATATCCAGTGCTAGAATGGGTGTAAAGAAAATGAAGCACATTATTTTTGTTGATTTTCGAATTGTAAAGTCCTTTTGGAAGGTATCTTGCGCTAGAATATTTAAGCCTTTTGATGTACCTGTCCCACTTCTGAGAATCTATTCTATAGGAAGAAAAGATAAATATGTAGGAAGAAATAAACAAAGACATTTATTGCAGCATTATACTAGCAAAAAAAAAATTGTAGCCTGAGTGTCTGTTGGTAAAGAATCGATGGAGCACATCATACTATGTTCATATGGTGTATTATGTCCTTGAACTTCCTCAGTGGCTCAGTGGTAAAGAATCTGCCTGTGATGTAGGAGACGCAGTAGACTCAGGTTCGGTCCCTGGGTTGGGAAGATCCCCTGGAGAAGGGAATAGCTATCCACCCCAGTATTTTTGCCTGGAGAATCTCATGGACAGAGGAGCCTGGTGGGCTACAGTCCATAGGGTCACAAAGAGTCGGATACAACTGAAGTGACTCAGCACACGTTATGTCCTTGTTAAAAAGGATGAACTGTTAACTTTGGGGGAAGGGTTAATAACGAAGTATTTTTAGTGAGAAATAATTTACAGAGAAGTATATGCTTAAGTCATATCACCTTTGTATTAATAACTAATAGCCAGATCCCAGTGAGTGTGTGTTTGTATATATATATATATGTTTATGAACTTTTTACTAAAATTTTCTAAAGCTGCTTATATCTTCTGTGATTTCATTAATATCTTCATTTTTCTGGAGTAATGTAATATGAAGTGAAGTGAAGCTGCTCAGGCATATCTGACTCTTTGCGACCCCATGGACTGTAGCCTACCAGGTTCCTCCATCCATGGAATTTTCCAGCAAGAGTACTGGAGTGGGGTGCCACTTCCTTCTCCAGAGGATCTTCCCCACTCAGGGATCGAACCCAGGTCTCCCACATTATAGGCAGACTGTCTGAGCCACTAGTTGAAAAAAAATTGAGCCATGCTTGATAACTAAACTTTTAAGTTTTGCATATTCCCTTGTAGTTTTGTGCACACCTCTTGGGCATAGTTGTATACAAGCATATAGTTTTATTGTTGTATTTTTGTTTTACTTCCTTTTATTTTTAAATTCCTTCATAATAGTCATTTTGATGAATCAGAATTTGTAATTTTCACTGTGTACTTAGAGATTTTTTGTTTTTTTTTTTCTTTTTGCTTTTATAGGTAAGGTTACTATAAATGTATTTGAATTTTATAGCTTTATTTTTTTCACTTGAGTTTAATCTTAGGGGAATATTTTTGGGAGTGGAGGAATTGGTTGGGCAAAGGGTAAGGTCATTTTTAAGGCTATCAGCATATTTTTGCCAAGATAGAGTTGTAGTCAGGATTAAAAATAGTTGCTACATTTCTCCATGCATAAATGTATGAGTCTTTAAATACACTTCAGCGTGTGTGCTTGCCTCAATTTCACACTGCTATTTCATTTCTGTCCTTCCTCTCAGTGCCTCCTCTCCAGTCCCCCCACTTGGCATGCCCTCTTCTCTGTTGAATAGAAACAGTGGGATACAGAGCTAGGAAGACTGTATCAGGAATACAATGACCTGAATTCATTTGCAGGTCTGCCATTAGACAGACTTTTTGCTCTCGGCCAAGTTCTTTGATTGTTGGTTTTCTCATTTGAAAAATGCAGTTTATATCAGGTGATGGATAGTGTTCGTTTCAGCTGTAAATTCTGTGGATTTTGTAGGATTTTTGGCCTTTAAGAGAAGACATTGAAAAGGTTATCTTATTCTCCTCACTCCAGGCAGCACTGTTAACTAATCAAACCATCTTGGAAAAATTATTTTCTGTTAATGTTGCATGACATGGCTCTAGGTATGATTCCATAGCCTTCCATAAAACACTTAAAATTTCAATCCATTTTTATTAGAGGTTACTTTAGTGTGTTTTTTTTTTTTTAATAACCATGTCTTTTAGAAGTGTACTTCACCTTTTTTTGAATTGTACCTTCTGTTTTAGAATTCCAGTTAAACCTAGGCTCTCTCCTTAGATTAAGATCCATGGCGTGATATAGATAATGGAGTAGAGAGCCAAGAAATAGATGTAGGAATATTGGAAATTGGTATATAACAAAAATAGTATAAAGTTTCAGTGAAGAAATGGTTCAAGAATGGTATCAAAAAGGAAAGTTGATCTCTACCTCATACTATATCAAAAATACTTGCTAGATAGATTACAGATCTAACTATAAAAAAAGCATACTTGGAAACTTATATTCTGTTCATAGGAATATTTTCTTTATGATGTGGGGTAGAGAAGGATTTCTTAAAAACCAAAAAAAAAAAAAAACCCATAAAATTTTATAACTTAAAAATTTGGTGTATGTCAAAATATATCGTAAAATAAAGGTAGAAGACATAATTTGGAGAAGATATTTTTAACATTTAATGGGGTTTGTGTCCAGAATACATTTTTTAAAATTCTTTATATGTGTTGATATGAAAGTAACAGTGGAATAGAAAAACGGGCAAAGAATATGAGTAGATAGAAGAGGAAACCCTATTGACCAATAATAGGTATTCCTTGCTATCCAAAACAGGTAGAAATAGATCCAGATAACCAGATAAATTTCTTGTTTGTTTATTTACCAACATTTTCTAATTTAATTTGTTAAGTGTTGACTGCAGGGGTATGTAATATGATAATACCCCTTTCTGTACAAAATCTTTTAAGGATTTTATGTGTGTGTGTGTGTGTGTGTGTGTGTATTTATAGAATTCCAGCTGGAAAGTTTAAAAGTTACTTAATAATTTTTTTCAATATTTTGTTATTAAAAACGTCAGACATAGACACAAGCAAAGAGAATGATATGGTGGATCCTCATCACCCATTTTAACACAAAAACTAGTATTTTACTGTTTAAATCTATTTTCATCTATTTTCCCTGACTCAAGGATTATTTTGAATATATACATTACCATTTCATCTATCAAAAATACTTCAGGGTGTATTTTTAAGTGAATAAGCTTTTAGAAATATATTCCCAATGCCAGCAATATCATCTTTAATATCATCCAGTATCCAGACAGTGATCAAAATTCCCCAGTTTCATAAATGGAAAACAAGCTCTCTCTAATTCATAAGAGAGCAGAACAGGACTTGTGTTTTTTTCCCTCTCCAGAGCAATTCCTGCCTTCTAGATGAATTTGAGTAACTAACACTCCTGGACCAATGGAGACCAGTGTCAGCAGGGCACTAATCTTGGTGTTCTCTTCTGCAGATACAGTTGGTCCCACCGGGACAGATCCAGATCCAGGGTGGGCAGGCCGTGCAGGTGCAGGGCCAGCAGGGCCAGACCCAGCAGATCATCATCCAGCAGCCCCAGACGGCCGTCACTGCTGGCCAGACGCAGGTAACTCCACTGTCTCTCCACGGCGTCAACAGAGGAGCACAGCTGCTTTGGGAGGGTCAGACAACTGGGTAGAGTATATCACATGTAGTAGAAATGGGGAAGAAAACTATCACAAAAATGCCTTTTTCTTAAAAAGCACTGCGTGGTCCTTTTTTCTTGTGGTGTCTTTGGAATTATTAAATTGTGTCATGATTTTTTTCCTCCAGACACAGCAGCAGATTGCTGTCCAGGGGCAGCAAGTGGCACAGACTGCTGAAGGGCAAACCATCGTCTATCAGCCAGTTAATGCAGATGGCACCATTCTCCAGCAGGGTACGAATGCCGGGCATTTCTGTTGGACTTTTGGGGGCATCCTGTTCATCTTGAGCAAATGAGTGCTTTAGAAATTTTGTGGTGACCTCTATACAACGTACTTTTAAAACAACAACAAAAATGATTTCCTCTAAGTGTCCGTTGATTGTTAGTTCCTTGTCACCAACACGTGACCAGTGTTGACTCCATCTGCAGGAGAAAACTGCAGTAGCTGTTAAAGGCAGCCACTGTGACCCTGGGGATTATATAAGGTTTTTATTCTTTCTAATAACTGTTCTCTAAATGGAAGACTAGAAATACGGAGTTTCTTTAGTGGTAGAGAAATACATCACTGCTGCTTTTTTTCTTTTTCCCCCTGGCCACTTCATTATTAATTTATTCCAAAAGACTTATATGACCACTGTGTATATAGCACATTACTGAAAACAGTTTTCTTCTCAAAGACACTCTAGTCTAGTAAGCGAGACATGAATGTGACCAAATAAATACCGTGTAGAACCCTTGTTAGTGGTATGTCTTCTGTGACTGAAGGTTTGACTTGGGATTAAAATTTGGCAGTAGACAAAATCCAGCGAGTGCAGGCAGTGTGCTCTGCTATGACCGGAGAGAGCCAGAACAGGGATCGCTCAGAGAATGATGGACACATCCTCAAGTGCTGCTGTTGAGGTCTGGGGGCTTGGCATGCCTGGTTTAATTTTAAGATTTAGTCCTGTAGCTGTCTGACTCATTGTCGGTTTAGAGTAAACAGTTTTTTAAAAATATGCATCCTGAAGCAGGTCATTTATAAAAGAACAGTGGCTATAGCTGAAGTCAGACTGACTCATAGAAAGGGAAGCCTCCAAAATATTTGGTCACCCATTGAAAACTTTTTCAACTCAGTATGAGTAGTTTTATTCAGAACTAGAACCCATATAGTTATTAACATCTCTAAACTTGTGATTACTTGAATTATATACAGCAAGCAAGGCACAGAATGGAAGAGTGCCTTTTCTCCCCTTGTGCTAAAAGCCCATGTTTTTCCAGGATTAATACGTGTGTGCCAGATAGAAGAGGGACTAACTGTGTTCCCTTCTTTCTGTATACCTGTTTTTTTGTTTGTTTGTTTTATGTTTTATTTTCTTAAAGTTACAGTCCCTGTTTCAGGCATGATCACCATCCCCGCAGCCAGTCTGGCAGGAGCACAGATTGTTCAGACGGGAGCCAACACCAACACAACCAGCAGCGGGCAGGGGACGGTCACTGTGACACTGCCAGTGGCAGGCAATGTGGTCAATTCAGGCGGCATGGTCATGGTAAGAAAACCACTCCTTCATTTCACTGTCTGTAGTTTATTTTTCCATGTATCTTTGTCTTTGAAAATTTCTTCAGCTTGTATTTTAAAATCTCTCATGAAGCTCGTGTATAATCCTGACCTCTTGAGACTGAGATTCTTAAGACACAGTGGTCTACTTTTACAATAAACATTACAGTAAACCATGACTCATTCTGTGCACCTACTGTGTGCCAGCGACTATTCTAGGTGCTAGAGATACAGCAGAAGAAAAGCAGATGTAAACATTCACTTTTCTGGAATCTTATTCATAAGTGAAATGAAGAGAGTTGTAGACTACTAATCTTTGGGAAGTAGAAAGTATACGGCCCAAAGTGGGTGAAACAAAAACGTTCAAAATTAGAAAGGTGTAGTCAATGGAGAAGGCAGTGGCCCCCCACTCCAGTACTCTTGCCTGGAAAATCCCATGGACGGAGGAGCCTGGTAGGCTGCAGTCCATGGGGTCGCTAAGAGTTGGACACGACTGAGCAACTTCACTTTGACTTTTCACTTTCATGCATTGGAGAACGAAATGGCAACCCCCTCCAGTGTTCTTGCCTGGGGAATCCCAGGGATGGGGGAACCTGGTGGGCTGCTGTCTATGGGGTCACACAGAGTCGAACACGACTGAAGCAACTTAGCAGCAGTCAATAGAGAAACCAAAAAAAAGGTATGATGTAAATATATTGGGAAGAGGGGAAGGAGAGTGGACTGTAAACTCATATGTCAAAATAGGGTGTCAGTGTACAGTACCTAAAATGGGTAAGCTAAAAAAGAACAAATATTAGAAACCTACACAGAAGTGGAGGAGTCCACTAGAAGAAACAATGTAACCACTTAAAGTTATTGTTATTGGGAAGGTAGTGGAACCGGATTTGTTCCGGAAAATGTGGGTTGAATTGTATAGTAAGTTAACAATTATGTAACTAAACGATGTTAGCATCACTCGGTGGATTTGAACCTACCTTCTTCCTTTGTGTTTCCCTTGTGCTCTTTTACTGCCTGTGATTACTGTTCATGACCATTAGATGGCAGCAGACATTCTTAGAAAATGGAGCTGTGTGTGGACAAAAACCTGGACAGGGTTATGTTGTTTCTCAGTGTGGGTCCTTGGCCCCCTATTACAGAATCATCTGGAACATTTGTTTAAAATGCGGGCCTTAAGTGTAAATGTTCTCCAGGAATCTGCTTTCAACAAGTACCCTATAAAGCTACTTGTCATAGCATTCAGAAGAACAGGGACCAAGAAATTGTTTCCCATGTCCATACTTCATGTTACTACTTAATAAGCTCTGATTTTGCTCTTCACACAGATGGTACCTGGTGCTGGCTCTGTGCCTGCAATCCAGAGAATCCCTCTCCCTGGGGCGGAGATGCTTGAAGAAGAGCCTCTCTATGTCAATGCCAAACAGTACCACCGTATACTTAAGAGGAGACAAGCTCGGGCTAAATTAGAAGCAGAAGGGAAAATTCCAAAGGAAAGAAGGGTATGTATAACATTGGGACGGATACAGGATGAGAACAGCAGGGTCTACTTCTGAAATAACCTTTTATGTGGTTAGTTTCCTGGAGTACCTTCCAGGCTTTGACATAAGATAGCTGTTACCTTTTGTAATGGTACTTATTATTGCTATATGGAGCTGCAACTATAACATTTAAAAAATAACTACAACATAAATAGCGTTTTATTGTTGTTGTTGTTGTTGTTTTTAATCTTCCATAAAGTCCAGAGGTGGACTTACTGTCTGTCCTGGTGACTCAGACAGTAAAGAATCCGCCTCCAGTACAGGAGACCCAGGTTTGATCTCTGGGTTGGGAAGATCCCCCCGGAAAAGGAAAAAGTGGTTACCCACTCCAGTATTCTTGCCTGGACAATTCCATAGACAGAGGAGCCTGGTGGGCTACAGTCTGTGAGGTTGCAAAGAGTTAGACATGACTGAGCGACTAACACAAAGTGCAGAGACCTATTGTCCTGTGGCAACCCTCAGGAGCATTCCCCTCCTATCTTACTGTCCTGATTGCTTAGTGTGCTGTCCATAGTCCAAGATGACCACCTGGGCTCTAGCCAAGGAGCAAAGGGAATAAGGAGACTTTCTTTCAGGGAAACATTCAAAAAGTTCCATAATCACATTAGCCAAAATTTAATTACATGGCCACACACACACTGCAAATAAGGCTAGGAAATGCCATCTCTTTAATGAGACTGTACCAGCTAAAATTTGGTTTGTTACTGAAGCAAAAGGGAGGATATATATTGGGGGGTAGGTGGTTATCACTGCTATATCTTTGGGGAATCTGTATTTAGTTATTACTCATTTGGCATTTACATTCTTGTGATAGTTAGATACGGTTAGCTGCTCTTTGTGTTTTCTCCAAGATTTCTCCATAATACAAGGTCATAATTGCCCCTGGTGGCTTTGATCACAGCCGTTCTAAACTTTTGAGCATTGGAGAGCTCTGCTGCTTTCAGCTAGTAACTTGGTTTTTCTTGTTTTAGAAATACTTGCATGAGTCTCGGCACCGTCATGCCATGGCACGGAAGCGTGGTGAAGGCGGACGATTTTTCTCTCCAAAGGAAAAAGATAGTCCTCATATGCAGGTAAGAGGATTTATACCTTTAATTCTTAGCTTTGTTGCCTTGACTCTTCTTGGGTAGAAGCCTTCACAGTGTCCTCTTGGTATTTTCACACTAGGGACTAACAAGTCTGTAAACTGGATGCAACATTGTGTATCTTAGAGTCCCTTTGTTCTTAAAAGAACTAAGGTCTTTGATCCAGTGGCCTTTTTTCCTCTGTCTTTTCCAGTTACTACTATTAATTCCTTCTTGAAATTCTCACTTTTTTTGATTTTCAGAGAACAAGTTTATTCCCTAGTGTAGTAGTAGCAGCAGCTAACTCTTAACTGCTGTGTGCCAGCCATTACGTTAAGCACTTTCATAAGCATTTTATCATTGAATCTTTACAACAGCCTTGACCCCCATGAGGTAAAAATTATAGTTTCTGTTTTACATTTGAATCTGAGGTTTAGAGGGGTTAAGTCATTTGCCTACAGTAAAATATCTAATAAAATGGCACAACTGAAATTCATACCTAGGCTGTGTAATTCCAGAACTTAGTCTATAGCCATACTGGTTCTTACATCTAATTTCACTGATTGTATCTTATTGGCATTTCTAGTCAATGTGTCCAAAGTAGAACTCTTGGTTTTTATTTTATTTTTAAACCTAAACCAGACACTCTGAGCTCTCAATAAGTCACATGTCCCTTCACCCAATTATTAAAGCTAGAGTTGTCCAGTTTTGAAGTCCTCTTGGTTTTAACTCTAAACTATTCTCTGAATCAGCTTACTTTTTCCCTCCCAACTGCTGTCAGGCTAGTCTAACCCTCTCTTTGCTTCAGTCAAGGCAACAGCTGTCTAGTCTCCCTTCTTCCCCTCTTGTGCCCCCTCTAGCTCACTCTCCACGTCTTAGTGTGTGTATCATATCACATCACCAGCCTGCTCCCTTCCACTCCTGCCCTTTTCCATTTGCACGAAGACTAAAATCCAGAGTGCTTACCATGGCCAGCAGGGCCCTGTAGGATCTAGCTCCTGCCCACCTTTGGCTTTATTTCCTCCTGCTTCTTGGTCTTCATGCTCTTGCTCTACTGTTCAAGAACCTCTGTCTTTAAAATAGCTTGTCTGTAAAGCTTTTCACGCCATCCTTTTGCATGACTGTCTCCATATCTTTTACGTCTTGGTTTCAATCTGAGGCTGTATCCAGAGGTCTCTTCTACGCCATTATTTTCTCACATCTTCCTTTTGAGTGTAGTAATAATGATTTTATTTGTGTAACTGTGCAGTGGTTGTCTACTCTAGACTATAAGCTGTGTAGAGAGTCAAGAATTGTTGTTCCCCATTGTATTTAGCATAATACCCATTCAAGAATGAGCACCAGTAAATTTTTGTTGACTAGGTTCCTCCCACTATTCTGTTCCTCCCATACAGAAGCTTTATTCTGAAGACCCATCACATTCCAGCTTTACTGTTGTCCAGTCCGTCTTTATAAGATAGTGCTTTTTTAATCTTGGTGCTTAGTCCATGGTGAGAACTCAGTAAATGTTGGTTATTGGTCTTCCTCTTTGATCAAGACTCAGCCTTTTGTCCTACCACCCCTAGAAATGTTTCAGCTTTTTCTTGGATCATGCCAGTTGAGACTTCAGAGCCTTGGTGTGGAGGAACTGAAGGTGGTTGTTATGTGGTGGGTTTTTGTGTATATGGTAGCACTGCATGGCTTGCAGAACCTTAGTTCCCCGACCAGGGAGTGAATGTAAGCCACAGCAGAGGAAGCACCAGACCCACCACTGGACTGCCAGTGAGCTCCAAGGACTGATCTTCGTCTTGACAGTGCAGGTTTTTTGTAAAGGGAAGGCGGCAGGCAGAGTTTAGTGGAAAGAAGATTAAGTCAGAGCCAAGAGATTTGAGAATTAATTCTTGCTGGGCTTGTCACTAACTTTTTGATTCTAGTCCAAGCTTCAGATTTATCTGCAAAATGAGTGGATTTAAAGTAAATAAAATCCAGTGTCCTTTCCAGCCCTGCCAAGTGCTCGGTATTTAAATAATGAAAATATACAACATCACTTGGTTTCTCTAGGTCTTTTAGCCACCTAGGGATCCTTAATCCTTAAGTGTGTAGAGCACAGCACAGGTGTTAAAAAAAGTGAGATACTCTCTCAACTCTGGAGTGTTCTGTCATGGAGTGCCAGGCCAGGCTTGAAATCTTTTTCTCAGAATAAGTATGCAGACATAGTGTTTGTGTACTTCCCCTTGGTGATAAGTAGTGAGAGCCATGAATTCCCAGTTGCTTTTGCAAAGGACATTTTTACTGTGCTTTCTTTTGTAGGATCCAAATCAAGCCGATGAAGAGGCTATGACACAGATCATCCGCGTGTCCTAACCCCAGGCCATGTGATGGAGCTGATCAAGGCCATATTCCTCACAGTTTCCCACTGTTCCAGGGAAATTGATCAACTCGCCGATGGGACACTGACGATCACATTCTGCCCTTTTCTACAGGACAGAAACCACTTAGTTTTTAATAAGTGGCTCAGTATTATAATTGCAAGGATGTCTGGCAAACTGAAGTTGCAAGCCTTTGTCTCACCCTTTCAGTCAGGACTTATCTCAGACTGTTGCTGACATTGACATTTCATGGATTGGGATGATGCAAGGGACTCATGCCAGCCCAGCAGCACACACATAGCACTTGTGTTGACTGGTGATGCCAGCCAGCCATCTGAGCAGAGGAGAACAACCTTCTCAACCTAAACTGCAACTGGGGAAGCTGCAGCCCATTACTTCCCACAGATTCTGAACAGTACCCATCCCTCTAATGGGAGATCTCAGGCTGACTGATGGACCTTTTGTATTCAGAGATGGTTTCCAGGCAAGGAAGCTCCATCTCATGATATGGAAACAATAAATTCTGAGATAATTCATCTAATCTGTGGTAATAATAAGAATCTCTTCTACCCAGATGATAGATTGGGATTTTTGGACTCCCGCCAAGAAGAAGCTAACTCTGGGGATAGATTGATAAAAGATTCAAGCACTAAAAACATAAATTGCTGGATCTCTTGAGGCTTTCACAAGGTGTGGTCTACTTGTCTGTCTGGTGACAGGTCATATCGACCATAGTTCTTGTTGAGGCTACTTGTAAGATGATTTTGGGGTATTGGACCTTGAAACTGCCTTTCCTTAGTAGAAAACAAAATTATACAACTTCTGTGCTGAAGTACTGAGGACATGTACAGTAACTCCAAAACAGCAAAACTAGAGATTTTCAATCATAGGCTTTGTGACAGCATTTGGGGAATAGAAAGGTTCGTGTGTGTTTCAGTCCAGAAGGACAAAGAGTGGTATATATACCCTTGTGATGTCATATAGCATGATTCACCAGTGGATGGATGCCTGGGATGGATCATTATAATGAAGAGAAGAATTTACATTTATACTATAACCTTTTAACAAGCATGGAAAGGGAAGTCTGAGATTTGACCCTTGACAACTTCTGGAAAGCACTGTTCAGTCAAGCTAGCTGGGACATAATCCAGGTTGCCTGCTAGAGTGTGAGGTGGATGTTGGCTTCACTCCTGCTGTGCTTTGTGCTGGCCCAAGAGAGTGAACATTCTCATTCTTCCCATGGCAGCTGATTCTTTGGTACCAGTTTCCGTTCGTTTCCCCTTTTCTCCATAGGTCTTGTGCAGAAAGGCTTTCACTTTGCATCCATGTTCTGGGGGTAAAGTGCAGATTGGAGATAGAGATTCCTGCAGGGTCAGGAGCAGGGCTGAAGCCCCCCAAGTAGGCTGTGCCTCAGAAAAAAAAAATGTTTCTTTTCTAGGTGTGGAACCCTGGGAGGACTAAGGTGATTTCAGAAGAGTTTTTGGTTTTTGTTTTTTTTTTAAAAAACAAGGAAAACTTTGTAATTCTTTCAAAGAACATTTGGTTTCAATTTCAGTACAAGACTAGGGATTGGCTCTTCCTTTGATACTACTCTAGCTGTATTAAGAGGGAAAAGAAATTAAACCTACCAAAGAAAACATCACAAAAGGATATCAATGTAATGGTACAAAACAGAGGTACAGAGCTGTGCAGAGAAAGCAGGAAGTGAAGTATCTCCCTACTCCCTTGAGTCGACTCATCTGACCCTTTGGTGTTGACTTCATTTGGTAAGCCCCAGGTTCTTCAGATGACAGATTACTAAAAACAATGAGGAGTTTTTATCCTTTGGTTTTGTTTAGGAGTCTTCAAGATGCAGAGTTCAGAAGAAATTCCTCAGACCTAATTTCTAGTACTTAAGCCAACAACAGTTCTAAAATGCTATTTATTTGTGTCTGTAAGATTGTACATATACTACCAACCTCATACTGTTGTGGATTATTTTCTCACAAGTTTGGGTTTTGTTTTTTTTTTTAATGAAATGCTTCAGTTGTCATTTTGTCATTGCATTTCAGACAGCTCATGACCCTTTTATTGTGGTCATTTTAGCACATAATAACCCACAAAGTGGGGGTGAGGTTTGGATTTTCTTCTTTGTTACTAGAAGTTCTTTTATTCATTTGTCCTTGTGACTGTAGTGATGCAAAAAGAGTGAATGGATGAGTGAATAATTGGTTTAATACATAGTTATTTTAAGTGCTTTTTTTGGCAGGATAATTGTAAATGTATATATTTTAATTGCACTGGTACATTGAACATGTCAGTGTCTATACCACTGGACCAAAAGAGCATTTTTAGAGCAGTTTTCTGGCTAATGGATGTCTGGTAATAATGTCTTGATTTTCCTTCGGGACTCAACTACATAGGAGGGTTTGGGTTTTTTTCCCCCTCAGCAGTGGAAGAAGCACAGGTGATGGATCATTGATGTCATTTCAGTTGTTACTTTTTAAAATAAATATAAAAATGCTAAAAAGTGTCTTGAATTTTGAGGAGTCTACATCCCATGGGTTCTGGATTGTGTTTATTATGTATTGCAATCTTTGTAAACACGTGTGCTCTATGGACAGTGTCAAACTTGGAGCTGTGTGGTGCCCCTTCACCTCTTTTTTGCCCTTTGGGCCCTCCCACTCTACTGAGGAGATACTACTGTCACCTGTGGGTTGATCATTTATTTGATATTCTCACTGGACGTGTTCATTAAGAGGCAATAATTCCATGAGTAAAACTAGCCCTTTAGTTGTCACCAAAACAGCATTGACACATGTAGAACTAAACACAGTGAAGATGTGATTTTTAATTTCTTTATGCAGAAAAACAGACGCATTTCTGTGATTGTTAAAAATCCATAATATACTCATCCTTGTATTGCTTAGTATTTTAACAAATACGAACCACAGACCGGCAACCTCAAATAGTACCTTTTCACACAAAAGTGCGAGAGAAACGGCTCGGGAAATACTCCCATGATACCGAATGACCTGGCAGACAACAAAAACGGAAGAAAAGGACTGCCTGTGTTAAACAGCCTTAGTCTAACGGTATTAAAAACCATTCTGAGTTTGCTTTCGTCAGATGCCAAATGGAATTCGTCCTTAGAAACTAAGATGACCCAACTTTCAATGCCGGTGAAATGAAAAGGACCGCCCTTTAGATACTTAGCCCAGTTGATCAGTTTCATTGTAGAAGCATTTTCATGTTTCAAACATTTTAAAACGTCAAGTTTTGCTTCTTCGAAGACACCGCCCAGCCCGCCTTCTGCTCCGCCTCCCCGCCCACCGGAAGCCGGAGCTAGCGCTGAAAAACATGGGACTGGCCCCAAGTGAGTCCGCACTGATTGGTTGGTGGGAGGGACCAGTCGGGGCCGTCGTTGAGGATTGGCTACTACGCGGAGGGACCCCGTTTCCGGTAACTCGACGGGCAAGCCCGGCGCCGCCATGGCAACCGCCAGGCGGCTGGCGGCGCCGCCTCTATGGCCAGTAGAGGCCAGGTTGGCGGCGCTGCTTCCCGACCTACTGGTCTTCAGGAAGCCCAGGGGATCCGAACCCGAGCTCGCCACGGCCCAGGGCGTCCTCCTTGGCGTCCACGTGACGGGTGAGGGCGAAGGGAGACGCGTCGCTCTCTCGACCTGCTAGAGGAGTGGCCGTTGGGCTTCAGCTCGTCTGGGCCGCGGCGGTTACGGGCGTGGCCCCGGGGTGAGCTAAGGCGGAGTGTGTCTGCACTTCTCGCCTCCTCCGCCGAAAACTAGAGGGCCATTTGCAGAGCAGGAGGACGCCTTTTTGGACGACCTTGCGTAGCCCTGGAATTCACTTCAGCGACGATGTAATTGAGACACAGAAAGGGGAAAGGATTTTTTAGGGTCATATGGCAGGCTTTGAACCCAAGTTATTCCCAACCTTGAGCATTTTCCATTAAACATTCTGCTTCATCCAGTGATTCTATTTGCTCAGTTAATTCCTATTTTGAGTCTGTAAGTAAGTGCCCGCCATTGTTCTAGGAGTTAAGACCTAGCAGAGGGGCTTCGCAGGTGACGTTAGTGGTACAGCTTGCCAATGCAGGTAGTTTGATCCCTGGGTGGGAAAGATACGTATGAGGAGGGCATGGCAACCCACTCCAGTATTGTTGCCTGGAGAAGCCCATGGACAGAGGAGCCTGGCGGGCTGTAGCCCATAGAGTTACAAAGAGCTGGACAGGACTGAAGTGACTTCATATGCGTGCACAACTGCTATGAGAGTCATTTATTTATATCATATTTATGGAGCTAAGTGTGTCACTGATATGAAAATGAGTGATTCGGGTGTCTGTCCTCGAAAAGCTCTCCATGAGTTTTCCGTAAGGCTTTAATCCATTTTCCTTGTCAGTGGTTTCTCTGTCCCTCACGTGGGGCAGGGGGGAATCCCACAGTTTCCCTGGGCCAGGGAGCCTTAAGAAGGTGTAATGGGAAAGCACTAGCTGGATTTGGATGAGTCTTCACCATGGGCAGCTCCTGGAAACATGGGGGAGGGTGGCCCTCTGGACTCCCAGAGGGAGCAGCAACCAGTCTGGCCCTGAGTACTTGCTAAGCAACATCATGTTAAAAGATAATGAAATGATTCATCTTGAAGAGGAGAAGGAAATGGCAACCCACTCCAGTACTCTTGCCTGGAAAATCCCATGGACCGAGGAGCCTAGTAGGCTGCAGTCCATGGGGTCGCAAAGAGTTGGAAGAGATCTTCGGTTTTACTGGCCTGATGTGTGGAGAGAATAGAGCCTAAAAGTTTAGGATTTGCAGCTAACATAGTGATTTTTGCTTTGGTGGTCAGGGTTTACAGCATTAATGGACAGGTTCAGCCTGAGCTGCAAGTTGGAACATGACATGGACAGACTGGCCCACATCTTCAGTTATTACATTAGTGACATCGTGGAGCGTGAGTGACTATTGTGGGGGAGGAAAGAGGTGTGGTGCTGGGCCCCTGAGGGTTAGTAACAGAAGGGGACCTGGGGTACTTTAAAATGCACACTAAAAGTGACATCCTTTTAGTGTCATTCATCCTTAATATCTTTTGGTTAATATCTTAATATCTTTTTGCCACTGATGAGCTAGATCTCTGCCTGTATCTGCCATTATACCCAGTTTCATATCATGTTGACTCATCCTGTTCAGAAAGGGGAGGAAAGTGCTGCTTTTTACTTTATATATGTGTATTTTATTTCAAAATAAAGTATTCCTCAGGTTGTCTCTTCAAACTGTAATATGTATCTCATGTGTATATCAGATAAAACATACAGAACACCTTCCCATTCTGTTATTGCATTTTGATCTGTTGAAGTAGGAATGAGTGTTTACTTTCCGCCATGTATTAAGTTTGTGGATATTTGCCTAATCTGGAGGGGAGAGGGACTTTTCATTTGTACAATAAACATGTTCTGAGTACCATCTCTGTGACATACGTTGTAATAAGTGAAGGGCATGCAAAAATCTACTCTTCAAAGAGCTTTGAGTCTAGTTAGGTCTACCTAACATAAATTACTCTGGCCCTACACCCTTTAGTACTAATATAACATTGCCTTCCTTTACTGACAGTATCCTGTTGAGTTATATCATTATTCTGAGATTCACCAGAATAATTACTTTATGGCATTTCCTTTAGCCATGTAAAGTGGCTATTTGACTGCCCCTGTACCTCTGAGGAACAAGTATAAAAGATTTTTAGAGAATTCCCTGGTAATCCAGTGGTTAGGACTCCATGCTTCCAATACTGGAGTCCAGGTTCAATCCCTGGTCCAGGAACTAAGATCCTGCAAGCTGTGGGGTGTGGCCAAAATTTTTTTAATTTAAAAATAAAGTCTTTCAATTGATTTCTTCAAGTTTGGATGAAAGGAGGAGATGGAAATCATGTATCATGTTTGTATTATAAGCAAGAACTGCTGGGTATTGGAAACAGATGGGAAAATAAAAAAGATGCAGTACCTGCCTACCCCCGTGGAGATTGTATTATTGGGAACTAATGGAGGATAGGTGTTAAGAATGGAAGCTGGAAGAGGCATTTGGAACAGTTTCAGCAAGATAATGGAGATTTTATCTAGATTAGTGTTTCTCAACCTTGGCAGCACATTGGATAACCACTTAGGAAGCTTTTAAAAATCCTGTCTAGACTTCACCCCAGACCAGTTAAATTAGAATGTCTTGGGTGAGGCCCAAGAATGAGGATTTTTAAAGTTTCACAGGCAATTTCAGCGTGCGGTAAAAGTTGAAACCATTGGTCTAGATACATGGCAATGAAGGGAGCTATATGGAGATGATTTGAAATACAAATATTTCGCAGTTCAACAGACAGGATTTTCTAATGTATCAGATTTCAGTGGGAAGCAGTGAGGAAACGGATTCTCAAGTTTTCTGACTTTTGTAACTGAGTTATATGGTGGAATCACTGAATCGTGATGGGAAAGATGGCTTTGAGAAGGAAAATTAAGGGTTCTATTTTAATAGATTGAGTTTAAAGATGTTAATAAGTTAATAAGTCAGTCATTCAAGGGGAGAAATGAAGTTAGTAGCTGTGATTGAGATGGAGCTCAGAGAATAGATCTGTTAGAGCTGAAAAGTGAGTTGATGGCATGAAGATATTAAAGTAAATAAATGATTAAGTCCGCATGGGGCGAGTGTAAATAAAGAACCTAAGACTAAGCCTTAAGGAATCCCAGGGGAGGATTTTGATTACCGAGAAAGAACCTACAAAAGAGACTGTAAATCAGCCTGACTGTCAGGTAGGATTTTGTGGTATTTCTGAAGACTAAGTGGAAGTAATGTCTCTAGAAGAGGGCCGTTCTAGCTGGGTTGAAGATGAAAGGGTATCAAGTGCAGTGATGTCAGAAAAGTAGTGAATGTAGCAAGATGAATGCTGCTGATGATAATTTTAGTGAATTGGTGGAAATGGCCAAACTGGAATAAACTGAGAAGAGAATGGTAAAGAAAATAAGCATGATTAGGATAGGAGGAAAAACTTGTGTATCACCAGTCTCTTGAGAATTGTTTTGCTGGGAATATAACAAAAATGAGCTAATAACTAGAGAAGAAAACAGTCAAGAATACATGGGTTAATTTTGTTGTGCTTTGGTGGTTTTTTTAAATATATATTAATGGGAATGATGGAGTTTAGAGAAGATAAGAAAGGGAGTGAAGTTTTTAAGAGGGTGAAAGGGACTAGGATCCAGAGAACAAATAGAATGGCTTTGAAGATAACTTCAAAGGGTTTTTGAGGCGGACATTCCCGTTTTTAGAGACTACGGATATAGGAACCACAGATTTGCGGGAGAATTTAGAGGAAAGAAAGAAGGAGTCTGAACTTTAGAGAGAATAAATTAACCAGAAAAAAATTGGAGGAAAAACTCAGTAGGCCATTCTTTTCATCATATATGACTCTGCCCGTGACCTGACATATCTCTGATTTTTGACTCGTTTTCCTCTCTCTCCCTTACTTGATTTCAGATGTGCTCTGTTTTGGAGGAGATATCCTAAATATCACAGGTATTTTTCAGTTTGTTTTTTAGTATTTACAGCACTGTAAGTTAGGAAGACTATATTTAGATGGAATATGGCATATAGCATTGTTTGGTTATTTAACATGTACTGGGCCCTGGGGAAAGCAAAGATGAGGAAGGCACAGTCTCTGCCTCAGAGGATCTCTCAATTTAATGGAAAAGCCGTGTCAGTAGTAAGCTCCCATGTACTTTACATTTTGTTCAGATTGAATGACAGGAAAATAAGTATCTATAAAGCATTCATGAGAAAACTAACGAAAAACTTGGTCACTAATAGCAGAAGCTAAGTATACGATAGGGAGAGAAGTCTAGCTTGTCTCTCCTTTCTGGAGAACTCTTAGGATCATTAACAGCTATCTGCCACAGAGTTGGCCTATCCTTTCACTTAAATTTAATAAAACCACTTAAAAACTTAGAATTCAACTTGAATGTAATCCTACATTTTGTAAACTTGTTAGCTAGTACCTCTCCTCTTTCTGTTAATATACTGATGGAAAAAAGAGAAAGGGTTACCAGAAATAGCCTTAGTTTTAAGAACATTTCAGCTTCTACCTAGTAATGTTTTTATATGCTGATTAGTTTTGAGGATCTAAAGCAGTATTTTAACCTGGCATGATAAATAGAGCCGAGAAACCTTGTCTGACACCTTGCATGACATCTGCATACTGTGGGTTTGCCCTGGCGAGTGAATTCAGATATTTGATCTCTGTCAGCCTATTTTTTATCTCTGCAGGGAATGTGCTCCTAGCACTCTGGACAGTGGAACAAAATCAACTGAGTGACATCATTACTCTGGTGGCAAAATGCAGTCTGGAGATACAGGAGAAATTTGGGATCTACCATACCAGAGAAGGCCAGGACCTGCAGCTAAAGATAGGTAATAGCTACTAAAAGAGTGATCAGTTAAAAATAATAAACCACTATAAAAATTCAAAAGATAAATGACAACCTAGAGAAAAAACATTTGCAACTTATGTAGACAGGTGAATTTTTCTAATATAGAAAAAACACGTAGAAATCAAGAAAAGACTAACATTCTAAGAGAAAAAATGAGCAAAGAACAAGTAGCACATAAAGAAAACATCCCTAGTAACTTGTAGAAAACTGGTCAACTTCATAATAAGAAAAATACCAATTGAAAGTACCAATTTAGATCATTTTTTATCTATAGATATGGAAAAATTCAGATGCTGAGCACACTGTTGATGAGGTTGTGAGGAGTAAACCTCACACAGTGCTGATGAGTCAGCAATGGTACAGCTTCCATGGAGGCTGATTCAGTAATCTCTACCAAGATTGCAAATGCATTTTTTTCTTCAGCCCAGCAATCCTAACATTTATCCTTCAACCATACCATTTATCCTATAGGTACATCTGAATATTTATAAAATATCATATGTGTAAAATTATTGGCTGCAATATAAATTGTGATAAAAGTGTGAAAATAATACATCTATGGAAGACGAGTTAAATAAACAATAACATGTCTACCTACTGAGATTCTCTGCAACTTTAAAAAAAGATGTTTTGCTAGAGCCATAGCTCCAAAATATAGGTGAGAAAAAGCAAGATGCAGAGCACTGTGTTTAGTATGCTACCTTTTGAGTAAGGAGGAAAAGTTAAGAATTTTTATTTGTTTATATTTGTATAAAGAAACACCAGAAAGATATATAAGAAACTAATAAAAGTTACCTATTGGGGGAAAATAGTGTAGATAGATATATAAGTTGGAATCAAGACTTTAATGTATAGTCTTTATATAGTTTGGTTTTTGAACTATGTTACTGTATTACATTATCAAAAATATAATACAATGCCATCGAATTTAAAAGCTGAACACAGGCCACAGTTGCAACAGTGGCAGAGTCAAGGTTGAAGGGGAAGCTCTGTACAAAAAACTGCTTCACAGGAGTCCACAACCTCCAAGGGTTTCTGAAGTAAGGGCAAAAGTTGGCTCCAGCTATTCAATGGTATTTTGAGGAGCAGAAGTGAATAATGATATTCCGAGTTATATGGCATCTCTCCTACCATCCTTTTTTTGTTCTTCTGGTTTTTGTTTTATTGGATAATTCATAATTGATACTGTACGTAGACATATGTATATACTTTTGAAACCATCACTACAATCAAAATAATGAACATATTCAGCACTCACTAAAGTTTTCTGTGCCCCTTTATAAGCTTTCCCTCCCTTCCCTCCCCATCCCCAAACAATCACAGATCTCCTTTCTATCTTAGAGTTTATTTTTAATTTTTAAATAATTTATGTAAGTGGTATCATACAGTATGTACTTTTTGGCTACTTTAATTCAGCATAATTTGAGATTCATCATTCATTGTTATCCATTTGGGGCTATTACAAGTAAAGCTGCCATGAACATCTGTGTACAAGTCTTTGTATGGACATTTGCATTTACTTCTCTTGGTTAAATACGTAGGAGTGAAAGGGCCAGATCATAATGGTAGATACATGTTTACCTTCTTCAGAAATTGTTGATTTTTTTTTTACCAAAGTGGTTGTACCATTTTACATTTCCACCAGCAGTGTATGAAAGTTCCAATTTCTCCATGTCCTAATCAACCTTTTTTATTGTCTGTTTGAGGTTGGAGAACTTCCTTTAACATTTCTCATAGTATGGGTTTGCTGTAGATATGTTTTTGTGTCTGCAAAAAAAAAATATTTCACCTCTGTTTTCAAAGGGTATTTCCCCTGGGTATAGAATTCTAGATCGACAGAGTTTTCCCCTCTTACATGAAAGCTGTTCTGTTGTCTTCTAGCTTGCAGTGTTTCCAACAAAAAATCTAATTTCAGCTTTGTTTTTGTTTCTTTGTATATATTGTCTCTCCTCTTCCACTTCAGCTGCTTTTAATATATTTTCTTTATACTGGTTTTAGGCAATCTGATAATGATGTACCTTGGTACAGTTTTCTTAATTTTTCTTATGCTTAGGAATCTTTGAGATTCTTGGTTCTATAGGTTTCTAGTTTTTGTTAACATTTAGAAAATGTTCTGCCATTATTTCTTCAAATAACTTTTAACTCTTCCTCTGTCCAGTTATATACCTACTAGACTACTTGAAATTGTCCCACAGCTTGCTGTTGCTATGTTCGTTGTTTTCTTTTTTCCTCCCTGTATTTCATTTTAGATGGTTTACATTGCTGTGTTTTCAAATTTACAGACATTTGTAAAAACCAAAATTGTATATCAAAAATATATACCTCTGTCATTCTTTTAAAATTGCTTTTCCCTTGTTGGATTGGGTGACTTACCTAAGGGCATACTTCTCGTGGTTATAGTCATGTCTTTCCTGGCAAGCAAGCCAGTTTTTCAGCTGTTATTAACAAGAAAAAAAAAATCCTCCGGAGCAAGAAAAACAGGAGGCAGAAAAAAAGGGTATGGCAAAGCCCATTCGTGGTAAATACTGATTGTCTACTCTCTCAGTCCTCGTCACGTATGAGGAGAGCTGGTGTGGTTACAGAGTGGCCGAGTTCCTTAGCATAACCATTTGGTCTCTGCCATCAGGACCTAGCTATCTATTAGAAGAGCAATTTAGAGAGAAGACTCTTGGACGCCTAGGAGCCAAGAGTTTCTTCCCTCATACAACACAGGCTTGTTTGAATGTCTGCCTGTAGGTGTATTTAACACAGAAGGAGATCTGGGGCAAGGTATTATTTTTGAGGGTGAGCTCACCTAATACTTCTGCAGCTGTGGGCAATGAGTTTGGTATGATGCATAAAGCAATGTGAGGATTCCAACCCCACCCCGAAAACCCTTTGCATAGTTTGCCGGCTGAGTTTGTCTGGACATCAGTTGTCTTCTTTTCTCTGGATAGGTCTGTCTGCAGGTCGGATTTCCCAGGTTATTGTTGGAGATGAGCAGCGCCAGTACCTCTTGGTGATTGGCCGGGATGTAGATGGTGTGCAGTTAGCTCAACGGTTGGCTCAAGCAAATGAGATTGTCCTGTCCTGGAACTGCTGGAAGCTCTGTGAGCAGTACATGTTTGAAGTGGAAATCATGCGGGAGGATGAAGCTGTGAAGGTAGGAGGCTGGTCGCATCCACTGAAAGTCCTGAAAAGGACTTCCTGCTGCGCAGGGCAGTACTCTGGCGGTGCTCAACACCAGGCCAACCCAGTAACCACTGGAACTTTATTTTGGAGGGAGGTGAGGGATACTCTCCCAGGATAAACAATAAACAAGGGAAATGCCATCCTCAGCCCTCTATTAAAGAACCAAAGGTAATCCAGTTGGTGGATGGACACCGAATTGAGCAGTTCCCTTTCTATAGTTAAGAGATATGCGGATCATTGACCCATTTGATTTTGATGAGCATTTTTACAAGTGCCTCGATTATCTGCCACATTACCGGACAAGTGCTGGTAAGTGACTTCGTCCTTTATTATACTACCCATGCCCATTTCAAAGATAATTTTCTGCATGGCTGGAGACGTTTTGTTTGTTTTCCTTCTCTCAGACATTCTAAGAGCCGCCCTGGAGTTGGATCCAGATTCTGCACTTGAGCAAACCCTGCGGAAGCACATAATGAAAAACCTTTTGAAGAAGGTTGTTTCCTAGTTCTTGAGTCATTGTGTGTAGGCTGTGTGTGTGTTTGTATAAATAAGTGTACATGTACATATGTGACAACCATTCATATTGATCCAGTTCATCTCCTCCCCATTGTAATACCAGCAGATTTTCCCATCTGTACCAATTACTGACAGGTCTTATGAGTTTAGATTTCTCAGTCCTGGAAAGTAGAAACCATATTTGGTTTTTGTTTGTCCCTCTGGAAACTAATATTCTGTAAATAGGGTATAGAGTGTATGCTTGGTAAATACGTGTTGATTGATTCTGTATATGTGAATCCTGTAGTAAGTGATATAAAGACTAATAGAATTAGATATATCAAACTATGTCTTAGAGAGGAAAATAGAAAAGCTTGGCAAATTTCATCAGTAAGTTAGATTTAAAGTCAAATGATTTTAACTCCAAGTGCACTTAGTTGGTACATGCTCTATGCCTCTTGAATCTGAATTTTAAGTTTTTTGTCTGATATCCGAAAGTTATTTTCTCATGTTTACCATGGAATATAGAACTTAAATGCCTAACCATGATACTGAAAGTTGGAGATACAGCAAGGTGACTCAGCGTGTCTTTGTAGATTGATGAAGGCCAGCCTATGGAGTATATATCCGAATTCCGTACTGTGACTATGGTTTTGGTCAGCCTCGAGTTCCACAGGACAGCATGGATGTTGCGTTTGTGCCATCTTATCCAGGAGGCTGCGTTATACATCTCCACAGTGATAGAGAAAGGGGGTGGCCAGCTGAGCCGGATCTTTATGTTTGAGACAGTAAGTACAAGGGAACTTGACATACCAACATTAAAGGTGAGTAAGGAATAATAGTCTTATGACCAGTTTCTCTCTCACTGATAGACACTCTCTCTCAAAGACAGACACTAGACATTGAATTTTTGAAAGTTCTTAACATATTTCTCTGGTGTTCTAAATTTCAGTTCTTTATATAGTTAAATGAAGTTTTTCTCTTCTTCTTTCTTTAAAAATTTCCATGTTGATGTGGCCTAGGATGTCGATTTCATGAAGCTTATAGAATCCTTCATGTCTAATAGAAAACCCAGCCAGGAAGGGGTCTGGCTTCACTCAGGGAAGTTGGTTCAGTTGAGGCAAGCTATATTTCTTCCCCAGGTCAATTTCCCTTTTCTTTCTTTGTCACCTGTCTCAGGGCTGCATGTTCCTCTGTGTTTTTGGCCTTCCTGGGGATAAGAAGCCAGACGAGTGTGCACATGCCCTGGAGAGCTCCTTCAGCATCTTCAGCTTCTGCTGGGAGAATCTTGCTGAGACCAAGTGAGGAGGAAGGTGGGGCAGAGAGGAGCTTCTCAGACCCAGTAGGGCTCTTCAGGCAGGGTAGGAGGTGGTAACAAGTAGCAAGGGTTGAGAGCATCCAGAGTCCGCCTAAAGGGGAGGGAGCACGCTAAGGGAAGTCAGAAGACAAGATATGTTAAGAAATCACTAGATACAGAACTGTGTGCTCGATTCCCAGGGGAAATGGGTGTGTTTTCATCCAGTGGGGTGGGAGAGGGGAAGGTGCAGAGTATGCATAGCAAGATGCTAGAACACTGCAAAGGGACAACCAATGTGTAAATTAATATACAACTAATATATCTGTATGTGAAGAGATGGCTGCCTGTCTTTGGGGAGGGGAAGGGAAGGAAGAGAAGTTGTGGAGCAATTACCTTGATAGGAAGGACCACAGCTGGTTAACACTCTTCTTCTTGGCTTTCACTCTTGGTCTTTCCCAGTCCTGTTGATTTTTCTGGAATTCACACTGAATTGATCTCCTGCCTCCATATCCACACCACTCTCCCACCTACAAAAGCCTAGTCCTAATGAAGTTGTGCAACTATGACATGATTGGTTGGAATTTTTCAAATGACCGTTTTGGTTTTTTTTTTTCCACTAGAAAGCTATAAGGAAAGTGTGTACATGAATAGATTTGAAAAACAGTCGTTCCTAATGTCAGCGTTGAGTCAAAGATTTGTTTGCTTGCCATTCTTATTCAAGATGAATAAAAATTATGTCACGTACTTTCATAATACTTTAACATTTTTAAAATACTTTAGTATATGCTAGCAGTGTGAACATTTGTATCCTTTTACACATGAGGAAACTGAGGCCCCAGAAGAGGAGTTACTAGCATGGAGAAGAACTGGTAATGACACCCAGATCTTCTGTCCTCAAACCTGTGTTATTTTCATTACCTCATAGCTGCCTCTTACAAAATACAAATATTCCCTTTTCATACTGAAACAGAACTTAGAGAGTCTCTCATCCAACTTCTTACTGGGTTGGCCAAAAGGTTCATTCAGGCTTATCAATAAGATGTAACAGAAAAACCCAAACAAACCTTTTGGCCAACCTGGTATTTTATAGATAAGATGCTACAGTTGCTTCATAGATACTCAGTGAAAAGTGAAAGTGTTAGTCACTCAGTTGTGTCCAATTCTTTGGGACCCCGTGGACTGTAGCCCACCAGGCTCCTCTGTCCATGGAATTCTCAAAGCAAGAACACTGGAGTAGGTAGCCATTCCCTTCTCCAGGGGCTCTTCCTGACCCAGGGATCGAACCTGGGTCTCCCGCATTGCAGGCAGATTCTTTACCATCTGAGCCACCAGGTATGTGATGGCAGTTCTTTCAGGCTTGTCGAGATCCGCAGATACTACAGCCTACTTCCCAGTCGTGCCTCCAGTATGAGTATGCTAAGCCATTCCTTCCAGTGCGGTCTATTCTGTTTCCAAATTTTGCACTGACTTCTGGTCTTCAAGGCTCCTGCTGTTAGCCCTTACTGTTGAATAAGATAGTCATTTCTTTGGTCATTCGAGACCATCTTACAATGCCTTTAAGCATGCCTTCTGTGACTCTTAGACCATAACTTGGTCCTTTCAGTCTTTTTTAGTTTAGAATCTTGTAGATGTTGAGATGAGCTCTCCAGATCTTGTCTAGCTCTTGGTTCGATCCTGGTTTGATCCTTGGTTTGATCCTTAGTTCGAGCTGGGTTCAATCCCTGGGTTGGGAAGATCCACTGGAGAAGGGAAAGGCTACCCACTCCAGTATTCTGGCCTGGAGAATTCCATGGGATCTCAAAGAGTCGGATGTGACTGAGTGACTTTCACTTTCATTTTCATTGTAGATGTTAAGAGCTAGACAAGATCTTAGAGTTCATCTCATTTGGCCTCCTTAACTTAAGTAAACTAAGACCCATAGGTCATGTTAGAAAGCCAAGTAATTTGACAGTGATAGATTCTAAAATCTAGTTTCCAGGTCAGTGTTTTTTTTTTCTTAAAGATAATTACTGAGTCAGTAATTTCCTAAAGTGTGTTTGGTAGAACATTAGTCCCTTTAAAAATACTGAAAGAAAATATCTTCATGGTCATGTATGTTGGGAATTGATGCAACTATATTTCCTTCTTGAAGGTTCACAATATACATTAACATCAAAGTTTCTGAGTAGTCTCACAGTGAAGAAATTTGTTGTATTTTGTTTTATTCAACATTTCCCAAATTTACTTGATCACCAAACACCAAGACATATAAAAACCCAGAAGGATGAATGTTCTAAGGAGTATATTTTGGGAAATGCTTCCATCAGTAGCCTGACATTCTGAGTATTCCTTTTCTCTCACATTCTAGCATTATTTGATCCATTAATCCTGTATAGTTCTATTGATCTACTTTTCAGTTTTGGATTTTATGTGAAGTAGTGTGGTGTAGTGGAAATAACATTGGTCTGGGAGTCAGGAGGCCTGGATTCTCATTCTGATTGTAACATTAACTCGTACAACTCTGGGAAAGTTAATTAATGGGTTCAGTGTTTGTTTGTTTGTTTGTTTTCCTTCTGTCAAATGGATTTTAAATATTTGCCCTGCATACCTCATGTTTGTTGTTAATTATCCCTCAAATGATCAGATGAGATAATGAATTTGAAAGTACTTCAAAGAGCACACATAAAGTATCTGATAGATACAAGGTATTTTTAGTGTTTTTACTACTAATAGCTCTTCAACTGCCATTCCTGAGAAGGAGAAACATTTTGTTCCTTTTGACTATTTCCCTAATATTCAGTACTTTGTACCCACCATGTGGTACTGTCTGACAGCAGCCTCTGGCCCTGTGCATTCTGAGCTCTAAAACTAGACTTCTGGATCTAGGGGAGTGGCAGTCTGGTGCCTGAAGCAGAGGCTTCTTAGTGCATAGTTACCAACTGTTACTTTTCTCATCCCCAGGCTTGTTTCCATCAGTATCACCAATGGACCAGTATTCTGTGGCATGGTTGGGGCAGTTTCAAGACACGAATATACAGGTAGGAAAGGATATTGGACTTAGGTCTGTTAGGTCTGTGATTTAGAGGGCAAAGATGGAGGAGGTGATCAAAAAGTCTCCATCTTTTTCTTTATTGTCTCCGCAATACAGTTATTGGCCCAAAAGTAAGCCTCGTGGCAAGAATGATAAGTGCTTATCCGGGTTTGGTGTCCTGTGATGAGGTAACATATCTGAGATCTATGCTACCTGCTTACAACTTCAAGAAACTCCCAGAGAAAATGATGAAAAATATCTCTAACCCAGGGAAGATGTATGAATACGTTGGCCATAGAAGATGTATGTGAGTGTCATTATGTGATAGGTCACTCCCATCTGTTTTATAGAATCAGGGCATAGAAATAATCAGTGCTTGATTGTATGAAATTAGAGAGAACAATGCTTCTAATACTGGCCTGATGGAATAAGAGACATAAGAGGAGGGTTTCTGCGATCTTTAGCTTTTATGTTTAGCTCTTAGCTCATTCCTCAGTGAACTTCTTCTGTCCAACATGAAGAGAACAGTAGTAGCAGGTCACTAGTCCAGATGTTCTTTTTCCTTTGTGTACTTTCACTATTTACTTCCCTGAGCCTGGAAAAAGTAATAGTTTTTCTCCCCTTCCAAATGTTTTTAGTTTTTTAAAGACATTTATACAGAACTCTGGACCTCTTTGATTGTTTGAAAATATTTGTTTATAAGAACAACTTGTCCTCTATTTATTTTGTTTTTCTCTATTTAAAAGTATATTATCTATCTCAATCTGTTTTTAATTAACACATTTCCCTTTGCCCTTTTCCCCAGAATGTTTGGGAAGAGACATTTGGCCACAGAGAGAAATAAAAATCACTCTTTGCTAGGTAAGTTTCCCTTTTTACCTTAAGTCATAATTTTGTAGGTGGTTAAATGTTATTTAAAAAGCAAAATGTGATTTTAAAAAGCAAAAAGAGACTAAATGCATCTAAGCTTGTAATAGAAAATAGAGAGCAACCTTCTTAGTGGATTTATGTTAATTTTGAGGCGGACTTGCCATTTCTTTTCCACGCTGGATGTTTACATTTCAAGTTCCAACATTTAGTAAGAATCTTTGTAAGGATTCTCATCTTTAGAGAAATCTTTAGAGGGAAATTCTTCATCCTGAGATAGTGACGATAGCACCAAAACTGCTCCACCCATACTGTGTATTCCCTGCCTTTATATCTGTTTTATCTGTATCCACTAGACCATTATTTTCACATAGCAGTGACAGAGTCTGAACACTCAATAGTTATAATGGAAATTATTTTTTACAAAAAGCTGAGAAGATATAGTAGCTCCCATGTCCATATGGTGCCTCGTTGTCCTCAATATTACTACTTAGGCTCTGGAGCAAGCCTGTAAGCCCAACACACATTTATATATAGTCCAGAGTTGATTTTCTGGAAAAAAAGATCTGAAGGTTTATCAAGTAATGGAATTCTGTCAAGGATTCTGGGGCAAAAAGCCATTCTGAGAATTACCTTCACAAATTAATTCAAATAAATAAGTATCTGCTAAGAAGTACAGGTATGTTATGTACTCCTTGTCTCTTTAACAGACCGGGAGAAAGAACTGGAAGCTTTCCGAATGGCACAGCAAGAATGTTTGCACCAGAAGAAGGGACAGGCAGTTCTATATGAAGGTGGAAAAGGCTGTGGAAAAAGTCAGCTCTTGGCTGAAATAAACTTCCTGGCCCAGAAGGAAGGGCACAGGTAAAGAGACTTGATTTCTGAGTTAGCGTGCATTTCTCTTGGGGCTCCTTTCCCTCGCTGGTGAGACTCTTGTATCGTTAGATTCGGCGTCCTTGGGCTGCTGGAGTGAGGCCTCTCTGTGCGTCAGGGGACTCCCAGTGACCATAGTAACGTTCACCAGGGTGCTGCCGTTGAAGCTGAAGAAAGCGGATTCCAAGCAGTGCTTCTACGCCATCCAGACCCTCATGGCCGTCTTCTTTGAGATTGATACCTGCCCAGCCCATTACCGGCAAGAGCGCCTCCACAAACAGCTCAGTGGAATAGTGGAGGAACCACTTCACTGCCTTCTTAATGACCTCTTCTTTGTGAAGGTAACGAAGGTGATAGCTGTGTGAACTGGATTACTGATATTACTGATATTTTTGGTGGATAATTGGACCCAGGATTGTCTTCTAATCTAAAACCCTTTAGCCATACGTACATATATGTACATATACCCTAAGAACACAGGGTTAGCAATGGCAGGATTGAGATTTGAAAAGCCTTTGACACCAGAACCCAGACTTTTTCCTTTTTGAGGAGAATGGATTCTAGGACCAATTCTGAAACTTGCTAGTTGTATGTCTTGGCAGAAGTCAGTTAGCCTTTCTGAGCCTCAATTTTTTTCACCTGCAAAACGACAGTTGTAGTACTTTATGTGGTTTTTGTATGAATTTTGGAGGATGTAGGGTACACTGTAAATGTGAAAGTGCTAAAAAGGTGATACTGACCAGTCGAGGATACCCAGCAGTTGTATCCATGTGTTCTTGAGTTGGTTGCAGCATCTTGTTCTTTAGCCTTCCCTTTCCATTCCTGCGTCATGGAGTGCGTCACTTGAACCAGCATCTGAATCTCAAAAGCTTCCAGTGATCTAGGATTTATATAGTACCCAATAGCAAGTAGGCTAAGAATTCCCTGGTCCACAATTCCATTTATTCATCCTCCATCACTTCTCCTAATCTACCCAGCATGAAGGGCATTGTATCTAATGAAAAATAGAGAAAACAAAAGTCTTTCCAGTCCCTCAGCATACTGCTGTCTTAAGACAGGCCTTACCTGAAGTCGTCAAGAAGCAGTCTCACTTGGGCTCTCAGGTCCATGGTAGCTCATGTGCTTCAGCCTAGCACAATGTTGGAGATGTCCATTGCGATTCTTTCTCACAAGTCTCATGCTACATTCATTTTGGTATATTTAGAATAACCGGGGTACTAGAATTGTCCAGAGTGGCATTGCTAAGTCTGACCTGTCGCTTTATTCCTCAGTCTTGATCCTTTAAGGGTTTGCCAAAGTTCAGCATGAAAAGGAGATGTCTCTCTCCAACCACCAGTGAACTTTCAGTCTCACCCTCTGAACTATATATTGATTGATGTTTGATTGGTGTTTGTAACCCTATGCCCACTCCTGTAGAAATCCATTCTCACTCAAAATAGAATCATTTTCTCTTTGCTTTTGAGAACCTGTATATTTTTATTAGATTGTCATTTTGAATGATAATATATGGTTAATCTTCCCGGTCAGTTTCCCTTATCCTTCAAAGTTTCCCGCATGGATGCCCTGGCCAGACAACAGAAGATTAAAGCATGTTTTTTTGAAGTGCTTGAGAAGGTGGGTATTTTTGCTACATACTATTAATTCTTAATAGGTGGAACTGACTTATGCTCATTTTAATCTATCCACATATTACCTGGACTTAGACATTTCTTGGCCTACATATTTATTGATATCTTCATTGGTATATTTATTTTAACCTTGAATCCATCCTACAGCACAGCATACAAGAAAAGTTGTTTGCTCTTTCCTGATCCTGTTTCTTAATGAAATTTTAGTAACTTAAAACAGTGATTTCTAGATGCAGGTGGATAGCTATTTTACCTCCTACTTATCAAAAATACAGATACTCAGTCCCCAGTTTAGGATTCCAGAGTCAAGGATCTGTATAAGAAGAAACTGATGTATCCATTCTGGAAAGCTACGTTGAAGTAACCAATCAAATTTTTAATAAAATTCATCGTCTATACCCAGCAGTTCTACTTCTGGATATAAATCCCAGGTAGCTGGTTCATTGCAGTGTTTTGTTTGTGAAGGTTAGGGAGGTGTTAGCATGAATTTATAGATGAACACTTGGGGTATATATAGTGCCGATATTAGAAGTAAGGCAGAAAGTGAAAACATAGCAACACAGAGTGATCTAAAAATAATCCTGAATATTTTATCTTTTCTTATGGCTGTGTATATATACATATACATATTTATACACCACATATTCTTTATCCATCGGCCAGCACTTCAGTTGTTTCTGCATCTTGGCTATTGTAAGTAATGCTGCAGTGAACATAGGGATGCGTGTATCTTTCCAAATTAGTGTTTTTATATTCTTCAGATGAATATCCAGAAGTGGAATGGCTGAATAAAGAAGATAAAATCTTGCCATTTCTGACAACATGGGTGGAACTTGAGGGCACCATACTAAGTGAAATAAATCAGATGGAGAAAGACAAATACCATATAACTTCATTCATGTTGAATATTAATAAATGAGCAAAAGCAAACACAGAGATACAGAGAACTGAGTACTGGTTACCAGAGGGTAGGAGGTCAACTATATGGTGATGGGATGGTAAGCACAGTGTAGCATGTACAGAAGTTAAAATATAATATTGTACACATAAAACGTATAATGTTATAAACCAATTTTTGAAATCCTGAGTAAAAAGAGAAATAATAAAACCTGTAATACAGTACCATTTACATAAAAACACTTTACTTGACAAAACAGTAATGCACATTATATAGGAATGCAATACAAGCAGAAGGTGGTATGATAATTATACTAGCGTGATTACCTGTGGCAGTGGGGAATGGAATGTGGGCGGAGAATGTGGATAAAAGAGAATACTTTTTTAAAAGTCTACATGAGTAGAACATGATAATTGGTGGTTTTAGCTAGCACTCCCAGGTAATTCTGATGTGCAGCCTGGCTTGGAAGTTACTGTATAAAAAATACTATGAAGTCCCACACAGTTTGAAGCTTTTGCCAAAATGAAATATTTGAAAGCTTCAGGTTTGATTTGGAGAACATTTTGATGTTTGTTTCATATTTCAATTAGAGTATTTTCATGTTCAAAGAAACTCAGTACATTTCTTTAGGAATTAGATATACAGGCTCTATTTTATATTTATAAAGTAAAATATTACCTGGGCTTAGTTTACATTTTACTCTGAAAATACCAGCCTGTACTGACATTTAAGGTGTTGATGGGAAATTCATGGCAGATTTGAAAATCAGATGACTTCATTTCTAATCAGAGGTTGTCATTGTTTCTCTACTGTTATTTCCAGGCAGTAAGGGAAACACCACTGATTTTCCTCATTGACGAGGCCCAGTATATGGATGCAGCATCCTGGGAATTTTTAGGAACATTGCTCTCCGGTGTGCCCATCATCACGGTGATGACGTTGACCCCTGCCTCCACCCTGTGTGGCCAGGCCCGGCACTTCCTGCAGAGCCCTCCAGCTGTCCTGGTGCCCATTTCAAAGTTGGCAGCGACCTCGCTGTTGAGAATGGCATGTTGGGAACTGGGGGTGGTGAGCATCCCCCAAGAGCTGCAGACGTGAGTGGCTAGGACTAGCTGGGCACTTGATTAAGGGCGGAGCCAGTGCCATAATATAAGAGAAGGCTCAGGTCTCACACCAGAGTTGGGAGAGAGAAGGGCATTAGAAACCATGATGAAGCCCAGAAGTGGATTTAAGAGCAGACAGTCTCCTAGTAACCCAGTAAAAGGGTTACCTCCCTGAACCATTCACCCAGGTTTTCACAGGACAGTTAGGACTTGGATGGCTTGCTTAATTTTTCCATTATGTGTGGCCAGGCCAATTTCTTCCAGACCCTTCAGCAAGGGGATATTAATTCCTTTTCAACAAAATAGCTAAGCAAGCAAAGTATTTCAAGCAAAATAGTTAAGAGAGAAAAGTTACTGCCCAAATACATTACAAAACCAGTCAGAAACGTCTTTTTACATTTCTGTGCTGCTGCTTCCCTCTGTTAGTGTATATCATCAGGGACTGACTTTAACAAAAGAAGTATTCCTCATTATGAAATACCATTATGCTTGGCTCGCTTCAAGTGGGCCTCTTTAGTCAGCAATCCCCTGCTTACCTCTCTGCAGCTACCTTCTCCGCAGGTGCTTTGGAAACCCCCTTTACTGTGAGGTCTTATGCCAGGATCTTCTCTCTAAAAACGTATTGTGCTTTCATGACCTCCAAAAGGAGGAGGTGGAGAACAGCAAGTGGGAGACCCTCTCAGGTAAGCTGAGCTTCCCAAGATTCTACCCTGGTCCTGCTGCTGGAGTTCATTTCTGAACATGGCATCACCTGGCCCTTATAGGGCATATGCCTATTCCCTGCTGACATTATAAACTGGATTAGGCCTTCCTGGCTAAGTGAACCATACAAATAATATGCAGCTATGTTTACCGTCTGGTGGCTGAGACCGTAAAGAATCTGCCTGCAATGCAGGAGACGTGGGTTCCATCCCTGAGTCAGGAAGATCCCCTGGAGAAGGGAAGGGCTACCCACTGCAGTGTTCTTGCCTGGAGAATTCCATGGACAGGGAAGCCTGGCGGGCTACAGTCCATGGGGTCGCAAAGAGTCAGATACAACTGAGCAACTAACACTTCTTTTACTTTTCATGTTGAAAACACTGAATACCTGCCTCAGATAAAGTAATTGAGTCAATCTACTTTAGTTCTTTTTTTGAGCAGAAGTGGGGATTTAAAAATAGGATTTATAAACATCAAAGAGGATTGATAAATATGAGAGTCTAGTAGAGAATTGCACATTAGTGATGAGAAGGATGACTTGAGGGTTTGAATGGAGAATGGGAGAAGGGAAAAAGAAAGAGGTATAAATCCAGAAAGGCATCCTCAAGCTGTAATGCAGTAGCAGAGAGGGATGTTGGGAGGTAAACAGGAAGCATAAGAATGTTAGGTATTGTGTATTACAGAAAATGTTGTTAGTTTCTAAGAGAAAATGAGAAAGCAGGCAGGATGGGTGGGGTAAACCACTTTAAAGGTGTGTACTTCATTCACCCAAACCTTTCAGTGTCTTGAGTACATTCTTATAATCTAGTGTCTTTAAAACTACAGCAACTGAGCGTGGCATTTTCCTCAATCATAGTCTTCTTTCCCTACAGCCAATGCCATGAAATCCACAATGTACAGTACTTCTCCTGCCAGCTCTGGAGACCAGGAACTTTATGTCTGCACAGTCAAGGATGATGTGAACTTGGAGACAGTGCTTCTTCCACCGTTATTAAAAGGCAGGTCCCTTGAAGACCTCATGTGAATCAATTATGGATGTCATTGCACTTAGTAATTTGGTGGGTGATTGAGTATAGAACCCTCATTATCACACTAGCTTCATTTCTTCAAAAAGGAAACCTGCCTTTCAGAAATAAATTCTGGCATTGCCCAAAGAGTTGTTAAAGACTTGTAATGCTACTTGAGTTATGTTTTACATAACTGAGCCCACTGTTCTCTTTGAGGCTGACTTGGAAAAGTTTTCTAGTTATTTAATAAAAATTATGACCTGAGTTTCCCTTTGTGCATATTTCTGTGCTGGAGGAGACAGTAATCAAAGGAGAAAATGTTGCTGAGGTTTAAGAAAATCCATGGTGCTAGTGAATAGACAGTGTTAGGGACCTAGCAGGAGTTTAACAAAAAGAGTGCAAAGTATAAGGTTATAATGACTGATGAGATGAAGAATAAAGCCCTCAGAATTGGGTAGGCATAATCAGGCAGGGAGTGCTCTTTTTATACATGAAGGTTTTAATGTTCTATTCAAATGTATAGTGGCCAGGGTACTTTATTAACCCCTTTTCAGGAATATTATGATTAAGCATACCTTCAAGTCAACTATGGTCTTACTGAGAATATAGACATGTATGTGAAACAGCAATACAGAATGCCTTGGTAATTAAGAGCCAGGGCTCTGGCATCAGAAAAACCTGGGTACCATTGGTTCCCCCACTTACTGGGTGTGAAATGTTAGATAAACTTATCTAAGCCTTAGTCTTCTCATCAGTCAAGTGAGGATAATAATAGTCCCAACCTCATGGGGTTGGTTGAAAATTAAATGAAATAAATCATGGTATATAATAAACAGTCAGTGAAATTAGCTGTCACACGCTGTTCACTCTGGTGGTTTTAGGTTCGTCTGGACAGTTCATGTTCCTCCAACTGTGAAGGACCACACTTAGCTTTGGCTTCACTAACTGAGAAGCACAAGGTCAGGAAACACAGCGCTCTAGGAGAGCATAGCCAGTGGTTTCCTTCAGTGGGGATCCTCACAACTGTTCCTACTGCTATCCTCTGGAACCTCAGGGAATAACTTAGATATGATGGAATGAGACTATGATAGATGGGTCCTTAGCTGCCCCATTTCCCAACAGGAAACTGGTATCTCTTAGAATAGTCCTGTAGGCATAGCTTCTAGGCACTGTGACCTATTACAGGAATCACTACACCCGAGGAACCCGCACAAAGCTTACCACCAGGTAGCTGTAGCTTATTCACAGTTTTCCTAGGCCAAATTCAGTTTCCAGTCAAGGATCACTCTTTACATAAGCAGTGTTACCTGGCAGCTCAGCTGACATTCTAATTTTATGGGGATCCTAGGCAATGGCTAGAAAGTTAACCCAAGGTCAGTATTGTCCACAGGGAAGGAAAAAGGATTTGTTAACTCATAAGCTAAAATGAATAGTTCAGTCAGCAAGTCTAAATGAAAAGTCAAAACTGCATTATAAAAAGCCATATAAGTTATAAAAATATTTAAGAAGGGGGCTGACATTATATTTGTACTTTAGGTGTACAGTTCTACCACTAGTTGATGTGTTATTGGGATAAGAAGAAGAGAAGAGAAGACTGGTGATGTTCAAAATGGTAGTATAGTGATCCAGGTGAAAATGAATACTTAGACTAGAATTGTTTGGAGGGAAATACACTCAAGAACTTTCAGAAAAAGAATGAATGGGTGGCCAGTTGGTTGTGAGAGAGAAGAAAAAGTTTAGAATTATTCCAAGATTTGGAGTTTGGTAATATAATTGGTTCAATAACAACTACTTTAATATATGGATCAGAATTTGGAGAGATTTACTAAAATGCTTGGAGTTTTGAGCTCTTTACACTAATTGGAGTTCTGGGACCAGGAAGCCCAGCTTTCATGTTTAGTTGAGAAAGTAAAAACAAAACGGGTCTACCAGCAAAAGGTTTTGGTGACCGCAAGAAATAGCTTCAGTGTCATGGTGAAAACCCGATTGTTGGATAAATAATGAATGAGGAACGGGGACAAAAGAAGACATGGAGATAAGGTTCTTTCAAGAGATTTAGCTGAGTGGAGAACAGGTGAAAGAAAAAGCAAGCCTTTTTTTTTTTTTAATGAGCAGATTATTAACATGGTGTATTCTTTGTTGGTAGAAAACTCATTCATTGCTAATTTCTTTTTCTTCAGAAATAGCAGTGAACCAAATAGATCAACTGAGCCCAGAGGAACAGTCACTGGTTAAATGTGCTGCAGTCATTGGTCACTCCTTCCACATAGATCTGCTGCAGCACCTCCTGCCTGGCTGGAGTAAGGATAAGCTACTTGAGGTACTGAAGGATCTTGTGGATATGCACGTGCTCCGCTGGTGCCATAAGGGCCAAGAGCTTCCTGCTGAGCCAGTATTCGTGCCTTCCTCTGTCGAGACTGAGCATACCCAAGAGAAGACAAAGTCAGGTGAGCTGGTGCCTTGTTCTCAGGCCCAAATAGAGAGCTTTGGGCGAAGGTGTGTTTGTTCAAAAAGAACATCAATATTATGTGTCATGGGCCCCAGTCTCTTAAAGCTTATGTCTAAAGAATTGGGGAAATTGTTGTTTTAATCATGGAAGAGCCATGTTTATAGTGAATGAATAGCTTTTATTTTTCAAAATTGTCTTAATTTCAAGAATTCTAGCTCCATGTTAAACCCCATGCATTAAGTATTTGTACCTTGATTTTTGGTTTAGAAAATATTGCTGTAGTCTTTTATTGGCTTCCTGGGATAAATAAGAAAAGTGGGTAAATTATTTCTGATTTTAGAAATTCACAAGGGAGTTAAGCATGATATTGAAACAGACATGAACAAAGCAAGATATGCATTAAATAGCTGCAGTCTCATATTCTCCACATGAAAGAATAAAATTGTGACATAGGCTACCCAAAGCACTGCTGCTGCTGCTAAGTCGCTTCAGTCGTGTCTGACTCTGTGCAACCCCATTGATGGCAGCCAACCAGGCTCCCCCGTCCCTGGGATTCTCCAGGCAAGAACACTGGAGTGGGTTGCCATTTCCTTTTCCAATGCATGAAAGTGAAAAATGAAAGTGAAGTTGCTCAGTCGTGTCCTACCCTTAGCCACCCCATGGACTGCAGCCCACCAGGCTCCTCTGTCCATGGGATTTTCCAGGCAAGAGTACTGGAGTGGGGTGCCATTGTCTTCTCTGTACCCAAAGCACATATAATCCACAAATAGTTTCTCTTTGACTTTGAGTTGAGTCATATTTGAGCAGAGCCTTTCTGGTTACTTGATGTTTATAATAATTTATATTAATAGTAAAAAAGCTCAATTTAGGAGGAATAACTAAGAAATCTGTTTCCTGATCATTTCTTCCCTGTTGTACTTTATCCTAAATATGGTCAATATCACTGGTATACAATTCTTTATACAAAGGAAGCAATAATACCAAACAAGAATTATCAATAAAATTTTCTTATGAACTAGTAGCATGTGCTTGGGAGTTTACTACCTTAAGGGAGGCTCTCATTTAGCATTTCCTATGTTTCAGATGCTGACTCTCCTCTAAAGCTACAAGAGGAACTATCCCTACCCCAGATGGAGGTGCTTGAATTTGGAGTGCCTCTTTTGCGGGAAGGGGCTTGGGAGTTGTGGCCCAAGGCACAGCAAACAGCCCTACACCTTGAATGTGCCTGCTTTCTTCGAGATCTGGCCTGCCGCTGTGGGAGCTGTCATGGGGGAGACTTTGTCCCCTTCCACCGCTTCGCCATCTGTTCCACTAAGAGCTCCAGCAGGACCTCCCGATTCTGTAGCTACAAAGACACTGGCTCGATACTAACACAAGTGATCACAGACAGATTGCAGCTGCCTTCTCCCCAAGGTAAATCAGGGAGCGAAAGAAGCTATGTGGGCATCACTTCTCTTTATTCATGTACTTGGAACTCTTCATTCAAAAGATGAATCAGATTAAGAGAGAAAAATAGGTGGAGAGTCATTTATCAGTGAAGTACCAGAAATTAAAAAAAAAAAAAAAAGTGTGATCTCAGAGTTAAAAGGAACGTTAGAGGTCATACTTGTTTTGGTTGGCAATATTGGGCAAGCTGTGGGTGTGTGCTCAGTTGCTCGATCGTGTCTGACCCTCTTGCGAACCCAGGGACTCCTGCTAAGCTTCTCTGTCCATGGGATTCTCCAGGCAAGAACACTGGAGTGGATTGCCATTTCCTCTGCCAGGGGATCTTCCTGACCCAAAGATCAAAGTCTCCTATGTCTCCTTGCATTGGCAGGAAGATTCTTTATCACTGAGCCACTTGGGGAAGCCCCTTGGGCAAGTTACTTAACCTCAATTAACTGAAGAAAATAACAGTATACATTTCATAGGGTAGTTGTGAGGATTAAGTGAGTTAAGATATATAATGTGCTTTGACTAGTACTAGGCATATGGTTAGTGCTCAATACATTTAATTATTGTTTTTATTATTATAAATTTTCAGTTCAGTACACATATACAGAGTCCTTATGTGTATCAGATGTTTCAAGTAGGTGTTAAAAATCCGAAGTGAAATTATCAGGTTTTCTGAGGGGTGGTGGTGGTTCGGTTCACTTCAGTTCAGTCGCTCAGTTGTGTCCAACTCTTCGCGACCCCATGAATCGCACCACGCCAGGCCTCCCTGTCCATCACCAACTCCCAGAGTTCACTCAGACTCACGTCCATCGAGTCAGTGATGTCATCCAGCCATCTCATCCTCCGTCGTCCCCTTCTCCTCCTGCCCCCGATCCCTCCCAGCATCAGAGTCTTTTCCAATGAGTCAACTCTTCACATGAGGTGGCCAGAGTACTGGAGTTTCAGCTTCAACATCATTCCCTCCAAAGAAATCCCAGGGCTGATCTCCTTTAGAATGGACTGGTTGGTCTCCTTGCAGTCCAAGGGACTCTCAAGAGTCTTCTCCAACACCACAGTTCAAAAGCATCAATTCTTCGGCGCTCAGCTTTCTTCACAGTCCAACTCTCACATCCATACATGACCACAGGAAAAACCATAGCCTTGACTAGATGGACCTTTGTTGGCAAAGTAATGTCTCTGCTTTTCAATATGCTATCTAGGTTGGTCATAACTTTTCTTCCAAAGAGTAAGTGTCTTTTAATTTCATGGCTGCAGTCACCATCTGCAGTGATTTTGGAGCCCAAAAAAATAAAGCCTGACACTGTTTCCACTGTTTCCCCATCTATTTCCCATGAAGTGATGGGACCAGATGCCATGATCTTCGTTTTCTGAATGTTGAACTTTAAGCCAAGTTTTTCACTCTCCACTTTCACTTTCATCAAGAGGCTTTTGAGTTCCTCTTCACTTTCTGCCATAAGGATGGTGTCATCTGCTTATCTGAGGTTATTGATATTTCTCCCGGCAATCTTGATTCCAGCTTGTGTTTCTTCCAGTCCAGCGTTTCTCATGATGTACTCTGCATAGAAGTTAAATAAGCAGGGTGACAATATACAGCCTTGACGAACTCCTTTTCCTATTTGGAACCAGTCCGTTGTTCCATGTCCAGTTCTAACTGTTGCTTCCTGACCTGCATATAGGTTTCTCAAGAGGCAGGTCAGGTGGTCTGGTATTCCCATCTCTTTCAGAATTTTCCACAGTTTCTTGTGATCCACACAGTCAAAGGCTTTGGCATAGTCACAGGCGTATAAATAGAGAATTCCAGTATGGCCTGGTAAAGGTGATAAAATGGACTACCTAGGGGTTTGGATACCTAGAGAAATGGCTATTAGCCCAGCCTGAGAAATGAATAAGGTTTTTCCTTGAAGGGGATAATTCCAGAAGTGAGATCTGAGGGTTATGTAGGAGTTAGCTACTTAAAGAAGTTTTAGTGGATAGATGTTCCCCGAAACCTATAGCCCTCTACCACAGCCCAGATAAGAGTTCACGCTTGGAGTTCTCTGGTGGTCCGGTGGTCAGGACTCTGACACTTCACTGCAGAGGGCCAGCAATTCACCTCTTTGTTTTAACGCTTTCAGTTAGCTTGCCTTGTAGGACAGCTCATTTCACTCTCAGTACTGTCAGAAAACTTCTCTCACCCAGGTGAACTGTACCTTCCTGCAAATTTTTCACTCATTTTTCAGCTTTGTGCCTTCTTTCATATTTGAAGACAGCTGTCAAGACCCAGGAGTATCTTCTTTTTCTCTACTTTAATAAAGGAGACGTTGGTGTTGGTGTTGGTGGGGGAAAGGGATATGGCGAATTGATGGTGGTAAAAGACTGAAATGAAGATTTTGATCTATGATCTTAATACCTCCTTTGGCTGTAACATTCTTATGACTCTGTGAAGGTGGACCAGTGACGGAGAAATTGGTCTCTGGCTGATGAGGTCTATGGTAATTTGCACTTTTGTACTTGCTGAGGGGAAGAGGAAAGAAAACAGGGAATGTCCTGATTGGTATTACGGAAAAATCACAGTATCATTCATAATTGCTTTTCAGCCTTTTGTTTTTGAGAGGTCAGTATTGACCTTTAGATGAGGCAGCTTGGTCAGTCTAGGCGTGAGCAAGGCTCACGACCTTTCCAGCACAGCCAAACTCCTACAGAGGCTTCCCAGACCCTGGGTCTCTGTGCACAGACATGCAGAACAAAGCATGCTGCTCTCTCAGGCTGCAGTCCAATGGTGCCTGAGAACTATGCACCACAGCAGTGCTGCCAAATCCCAGCTTCCTTAGGCCTACTTACCTTATGTGACATCATTAAATGATCAGCGAGCCAGTCCTTTTACTTGCCACAAACCCTCCCTGTAATCGTTCCCTTAGACTCCTTTTCAGTCCCACCACCTGTGCTCCTGAGCCCAAATAGGTAACATCAACACAGCATTTTCAAGTCTTTGCTTTTTGATCAGAAGACAGCTGCAGAGGAAGAGGCAAATCTGGAGGATAGAGGTTATTTAGGATCAACCAGGTCACCCCACTCCAGTACTCTTGCCTGGAAAATCCCATGGACAGAGGAGCCTGGTGGGCTGCAATCCATGGGATTGCTAAGAGTCAGACACGACTTCACTTTCACACATTGGAGAAGGAAATGGCAACCCACTCCAGTGTTCTTGCTTGGAGAATACCAGGGATGGGGGAGCCTGGTGGGCTGCCATCTATAGGGTCGCACAGAGTCGGACACAACTGAAGCGACTTAGCAGCAGCAGCAGCAGGATCAACCAGGTAAAGCTGAAAACCTCTTCTGGCTATTGTGACCCTGGTGGGATGTGACATCTTGTGCCTTCATGTTTTCCTTCACTAGGTCACTTCTTCTGTGGTTCTCTCCCATCTAGTTATAAATCTGATCCAGATATGTTCATAGATTTCTACTATCAGAATTAGTCATCAAACCAGAGGGACATTCTTTATTCATTTCTTTGGCAAACAGAATTAGGAATTGGTTTGGGAGGTTTGAGAATGAAAGGAATTACTATTTAAATCACAAGTAATTGCGTTTAAGGAAAAAAGAATTAGTACCCTAATCTTGCATGTAAGGTTACTATTAAACCTAAATTTACCATTTTTATAATGGGGAAAGCAATTTTCATGAAAGGTAGTCAGGAATTTTTAAATGTTCTCAGTTAATACAAACACAGACGATTAAGGACAGTCATCTTTTTCTCCCTACAGACACTTTTCAGTTCCAGACAGAATCATCCAGAAATCAGGAGGCCTTCACAAGGGAATACTGCAGGTAGGTGGAGATGCTGAGAGTGGACGTGGAGGGGGCCAGAAAGTAAGACACAGCTGATCATTAAACTAGGACACTCACCTTACCTACAGACAAGCAAGGCATCTGACCACCCAGGAATAGTGACTTCTGTTCTCAGCCCAAAATGCAAGTTAACAGTGAATCGGAAAGGCTTTGTTTGATTGTTTATAGGGAAATTATTTCTTAGTGATTAAGAAAAACTTTATTTAATTTCTCTCAAATGTATTATATATGTAACAGATTTTTTTCAGCTATAAATTTGCCTGCTCAATTACTTTTGAACCCAGATGATATTAAAATGATTTTATATTTCATAACCATGTACTTCCTGGCTTTCTAATGTGTGTCTTATCAATTTTGCAAGTTCCTACCTTGAATTCACCAGCAACTCTCAAGTTTCCTATCATTTATTCAGCCTGATTTCCTACAGTTTTCAAACAAAAATCTATATTCTACATTAATCACCCCCATCCTTAATGTGTCTTTGCTCACACAATTCTCCCTTTTAAAAATACTTAGTGATGTCTACCTCCTTCTACTTATCAGAATGTTCACTATCCAAAGCCATCCTCAGTTCTCACTTTTTCAGTCATTCTGTCTCAGAGAAAGCAGACCTCTTTTGAACTTGTGGTGCCTGTGAAAAATGCACTGGACTAGTAGTTCAGAAAGGTGAACTCTAGTTTTGGTTTTACTTAGAAGCTCAGAATCTGCCGGTGCTGGAGGAGACCCTAGTTCGATTCCTGGGTTGGAAAGATCCCCTGGAGAAGGGATAGGCTATCCACTCCAGTATTCTTGGGCTTCCCTGGTGGCTCAGATGGTAAAGAAGCCACCTGTAATGTGGGAGACCAGGGTTCAATCCCTGGGTTGGAAGACCCCCTGGAGGAGGGCATGGCAACCCACTCCAGTATTCCTGCCTGGAGAATCCCAGAGGATTCTGGGGGGGCTACAATCCATGGGGTCACAAAGAGTTGGACATGACTGAGCGACTAAGCACAGCACACACATCAGTAGCTGCGAGGTCATATGTAAGTCATTTAACCTCCCAGAGCTTCAATTTCTTCATCTGTAAAAGGGAGGTAATTTTGCCTACCTGAATGGCAGGGTTTTTATGGAATAAGATGGTGTTATTTCATAAAATATATTCACATGTACCATGATAGAGTTCAAATGGGCTGATAGATAAATTTATTATTACTTATTGCTTTGTATCATTTTTATGTTTTCATGGAGCACAGTGTTAGTTTACTCTTGAGATGTGGTCTTTTCCCCATTTCGTTTGTGAGGTACTTAGTTTGGCTTTAGGTTTTTAAAACTCCCTAATAGGGCTTTGCCATTAAGAACAAAGTCCCTGTCTTTCAAAACCTTGTGGATCAGTGGAGGAGAAGGATTGACATAGGATTAATGAATCATAAAGGAAAGCCTCCCAGACAAAGTGGCTTTTGGACCTGGTAATGCCTCAGCAAAAGTGGGTGCTGTATGGCCACTGTTAGCTCTTCGTCTTCTCTCCACAAAGAACAGAGGAAGAGTTCCTGGATAAAGTGAACAGGAAACTGGCTCAGACCAACCCCAAGAAAGGCATGTTGGCCACGAAGCCCTGCCACTGTAGGGAAGTCCTGAAGTTCGTGCTCTCGCCCCTCACCCAGCACTGCCTGGTCATTGGAGAAACCGCTTGTGCATTTTATTACCTGCTGGAATCTGCCGCTGCCTCCTTGGATCTGTCAGATAATTACATGGTAAGCAAGCTCTGCTCTCTACCCCTGAGCTGAGCCCTACGACTTGGGGGGATTTGATTGGGATTTCTTACCAACAAGTATGAAAAAATGGAGGAAAGTGGGAGAGAGGAAGGAGCTGTAAGGGGTCTAGGAGAGTGTGCGAAGCGGAAGCGTGGCAGTGAAGAGCACCGTGTGCTGCTGAAGCTGCCTCGACACCTCCCGCCAGTCCAGCTCCCCGTTTCCAGTTAAATCCTGCCACAGTTCAGAGTCTTCATAGCCTTGGTCCAGCCACCGTCCTTATCACACGCTTAGCGGCATCCGAATCCTAATCCAGTTTCTCCTCCCCTTCTCTTGTTTGGAGGCCTTCTTTTATTTGAGGAAGGCAAGCAGTCTTCTGGGCCAACCCTCCGCATTCTCGTTTTTTAAAAAGCACAAGGTGAAGATCTGTCAGTTTGAAGAAGCCACTTTCTGTCGTCTCCAGTCAGAGGTGAGGGCAGGGATTAACCTTGAACTTTGCGGTATTTCTCCTTAAGGATTACCCTATTATTTCCTTTAAAGTCTCTTTGCCTTTTGTGAGCAATTATAAATGTGATTTAAATTCAAAACATAGAAATGCATGTAGAAAGTGAAAGAGCACTTCCTAATCCCTTGTCACCCCCAGCACAGTTGATAAGTTGGTGAAAGTGATCAAAAGATATAAACTTCCAGTTATAAGTCCTGGAAACGTGACGTACAGCTTGTGACTGTAGTTAACAATACCGTACTGTATATTTGAAAGTTGCTAAGAGAGTAGATCTTAAAAGTTCTTATCACAAGAAAAAAAATTGTAATTATATGTGGTGATAAATGTTAAACTTGTTGTAGCGATCATTTCCCAATGTATACATATATTGAAACATTATACTGTACACCTAAAACTAACATTATATGTCACTGTCCTTCAATTAAAGAAATCATCACGTTGTACACCTTAAACTAACACAATGTTATGTGTGAAAGATATCTCAATAAAGCTAGAAGGAAAAGAGCGTACTTTTCAAACTCTCCCCGCTCAACCCTATACCACTCAGCTGCTGGGTCCTCCCTCCAGTGTTACATAGCTGTATGTATTTTGCCAGAGGGGCTCAGCATACATAAATGTATATAATCTACCCACTTCCTTTGTTAAATACAAATAGGAGCTCTCTGTACTCCATTCCACATCTTGCTTTAACAGTAAATAAAACCTCCCTGGTGGTCCAGTGGTTAAGACTCCATGCTTCCACTCCAGCGGCAAGTGGGCGGGAGGGTTCAGTCCCTGGTCAGGAAACTAAGATCTTTGGCTGCACTGCAGCCAAAAAATAAATAAATAATGTACCTTGTAGATCATTCTGTATCATCTATGACAAGTTTTCCTGAAGGAATAAGATTCGTATGACAAATAAAAACTCTGGGGAAAGCACGGCATGAGACATTCCATTGTCAAAGGACAAATAGGAGTAAACCTATTTATTCTGTATGAATAACTCAGGACAGCTCAGCAACTTCTCCCAGCCTCCTTGCTATTAAATCCAACAGAGCAAAATGTGTTGGAATGACTATCAGTTTATAAATAATGACTCCATAAAACTATGGGGGATTTTTGTTGGAGAGCCAAAGTTTAAAATTTTTAAAAAGTAAGTAAAAATTAATTTCAGTGTAAACCTTAAGATACTTTGGTTAGGAGAATAAACCTAATGTGGATAAAGCCTTTGGACACCAAAGGGAATATTACAGTAGTCCACAGTGTTGTATTATTTGTGTTTCAACCAAAAGGTCTTTGAAAGTGTTAGTCGCTCAGTCATATCTGACTCTTTCAGACCCCATGGACTGTAGCCTGCCAGGCTGCTCTGTCCATGGGATTCTCCAGGCAAGAATACTGGAGTGGGTTGCCGTGCCCTCCTCCAGGGGATCCTCCTGACCCAGGGATCAAACCCAGGCCTCCTGCACCACAGGCAGATTCTTTACCATCTGAGCCACCAGGGAAGCAAAGTTTTAAATAATTATTTCTTTCCATTGTGCAGTCTTCTTAAGATTGTTCAGAGATTACCATAGACTTGATTCCTTTCTTAGCCATAGATTTAGCCACAGAGCATGAAGGTATATGATAACCTCAGGGTAGTTCCTCAGCTCCTATCCTCGTACACTGTGGTGGTACAACTTGTTTATGAAGAGAATGAGATTTGGTGATATCGCAGATGCTTTCCATGGCATCTGAAACTAAAGACAGTCCCATGTGAGTCCCAGCATCACTTTGTAAATCACAGCCTTTCTCTACTACTCACTGACAAAAGTGTGGGAGATGAGAAAGGAGAGTGCTTTCTCCATAATTACATTTTCTTACTCCTTTGCTTGCTCATGGCTCTACGGGTACTTGTTAGCGTGGCCAGGTTCTGCTCTAACTCTGCTCCCTCTGGCACCTCGGGCCCCAGGTTTGCATTCCAAAATAAGAGCTGGTGTGTTGTATCCAGAACCTTGTCCTTAGTACTCTTCTCACGTTTACATTACTGTTTCTCACTTTACTGTCTCCAGGTCTGTTTCAACATGGGACAGATCACCCTGGCCAAAAAACTGGCTAGGCGAGCCCTTCGTCTGCTGAAAAGGAGTTTTCCCTGGACCTGGCTTGGTGTCATTTTCCAAACATTTCTAGAAAAATGCTGGTATTCCTGTTCCCTGAGTCAACCTCGAAACAACCCTAGTGAGAAGTGAGAAGCTTTGCCAACTTGTCCTGGTTCCATTTAGGGTCACAGAGAACTAAAGTTGGACCTAGGCTGGAGTTTTGCCTATTTGACTCTAAGGCTCCTCTTTTCAAGCATATGAACAGTTCTCATTCATTTACCTTACTCTGGGCCAATTCAGTGTAGCAGAATGAGTACATCTTTTGTCTTTGAAGTATGGTATTATCCTGTCTTTTTCAAATAAAGATACATATATGTGTACTGTGTGTACACATACACATATATGGAATTTAATGTCATTTCTCTGATAGATATACACATAATATTAAACACTGCCTAGTTATCGAGCTGTAATAATTTATAAGAAATCTGTTCAACCAAAAGAACAATTCAAAGAATGAACCTTTTTTTAAAAACCTCTCCGAAAACTTCTTTTTGGTCAAGAGGGATGAATTTGAAAAGCATATGAGGTTAGAAGTAGTGGGCTCCCAGGAATCTTTCTGAGTCTGGAAGTCTGTGGGTGAGTAGACTCCGATTTCTTTTGGGGAAGGCTGGTGGACACTGGTAAAGGATAAGGGTGTGCTAACCACCCTTTGCTTCACACCAGGAAGAAGAAGCTGGCAGTCCTGCAGCAGCAGATGCACTGTCTCTCCCTTCTCCAGCAGCTCTACAGCCTGGAGGCCACAGCCAGCAGCCGCAGATTTGCCTGCCTGGCCACTCTTATGCAGAAGAATTCAGTCAAGGAGTTTCCTGGTGAAGCTCAGGTAAGCAAGCCCTTGCTTTACCTCTGGACCTCACTCAGAAACCTAAAATGCTAGGGGAGAGACCCTGTCAAGTCCCTGGTTAAGCATGGTTCCACGGTAACCCAGACTTAACAGGACATTGCTGATTGTGTGTTTGAGCAGGGTTCTGTTTGCAGTTTATAGGGAGGCTTTCATGTATGATACTATCTGTGTACCCTCTGAATTGAATGTTGACCTTAGCGTGTATTTGTGTGTACAAAAGAGTGATCAGAAGTAGGGAAGGGGTCATAGCTTCCATCAGATTCTCAAGCCAGTGGTCCAAAAATAAGGATAAGATTTGCTGACTTAGGGAAAAAGAAGAAACGGAAATATGTCTTCCTAATTTTAGTGTCTATATATAGATATACCCATTTGCTCAACAAATATTTGATGAACACCTATTCTATACCAGATTTCCCTGATAGCTCAGTTGGTAAAGAACCCGCCTGCAATGTGGGTTCAATCCCTGGGTTGGGAAGATCCCCTGGAGAAGGGAAAGACTACCCACTGCAGTATTCTGGACTAGAGAATTCATGGACTGTATAGTCCATGGGGTCACAAAGAGTCGAACACAACTGAACGACTTTTCCTTACTCTGTACCAGACACTGGATCTTAGTTCCAGGGAAACATAAGTGAAATATTTAGTATGTTCAGTTCAGTTCAGTTCAGTCACTCAGTTGTGTCCGACTCTTTGCGACCCCATGAATCACAGCACGGCAGGCCTCCCTGTCCATCACCAACTCCCGGAGTTCACTCAGATTCACGTCCATCGAGTCAGTGATGCCATCCAGTCATCTCATCCTCTGTCATCCCCTTTTCCTCCTGCCCCCAATCCCTCCTAGCATCAGAGTCTTTTCCAATGAGTCAACTCTTCGCATGAGGCAGCCAAAGCACTAGAGTTTCAGCTTTAGCATCATTCCTTCCAAAGAACACCCAGGACTGATCTCCTTTAGAATGGACTGGTTGGATCTCCTTGCAGTCCAAGGGACTCTCAAGAGTCTTCTCCAACACCACAGTTCAAAAGCATCAATTCTTCGGCGCTTAGCTCTCTTCACAGTCCAACTCTTACATCCATACATGACCACTGGAAAAACCATAGCCTTGACTAGACGGACCTTTGTTGGCAAAGTAATGTCTCTGCTTTTCAATATGCTATTTAGGTTGGTCATAACTTTCCTTCCAAGGACTAAGCATCTTTTAATTTCATGGCTGCAGTCACCATCTGCAGTGATTTTGGAGCCCAAAAAGATAAAGTCTGACACTGTTTCCACTGTTTCCCCATCTATTTCCCATGAAGTGGTGGGACTGGATGCCATGATCTTTGTTTTCTTAATGTTGAGCTTTAAGTATGTTAGGTGATAATAAATGCAATGAAATAAATTAAGCAGAGGCCAGAGGACATAGAGTTCTGGGAACTAGGGGTGCAGTTTTAATAAGGTGGTAGGGAAAGCCTCACCGAGCAGGTAGTATTTGGGCAACTATCTGAAGGAGAAGAGAAAGTAGGCCACGTGGGAGAAGAGGCCACCTGGGAGAAGAGTGGGCAGGAGGAAGGCAGAGTGAATGCACAAGGCCTGCCCTCTGTGTTGAGGAGTAGTGCAGGGGCCAGTGTGACTAGAGGGGAGTGAGAAGAGAAAGAGCCAGGAGGTAAGTCAGAGAGTCCAGGGAGGGGGTGGCAGATGGTGCAGGCCTTGTGGCCACTGTTTTGGCTTTTACTCCAAAGAAGATGAGAAGCTGTTGGAAAATTCTTAGAAGAGGAGTGACAGAGTCTACTTATATTGGAAATATAACAAAGACAGAGTTTCAAGAGTGTCATCAAATGATGTTAAATATACAACTGATGACAGAGATCTAGGCAGCAGTTCTATAGAGTTCTAAGGAGCAATTAGAGGCTTCATTTAGAGAAAAACAGAAGAGGTGCAGTTTGAGCAGCATTTTGAAGGGGAAGTCTAGGATTGGGGAAAAGAAAAGGGGCAGATGGAGGAAGCTCTTTAAAGAACAAGCAGTGACAATGGTCAAATCAAAAACGTAGGGGTGAGAAGGAGCGTGTTTTCATAGCTGGAGTTGAGGTGAGCAGTGGCTCCCAGGAGTGCCACATAGAGTGAAGAGCAGGCACGCGGGGGCTCTTAACCAGAAAAGGGACGAGCTGGAGCTGCAGCCTGACTGTGCAGTCTGGATATTCACCCCTTGTTTGTTGTCCCACAGGTTGTCTCTACCTATGTGGCCCTCTCCCAGTTCTCCCAGAACGAGGGTGACAAGGAGAAGTGGCTGCACCGTGAGCAGCTGGCCATTCAGAAAAGCAGCCTGTGCTGGTCCTCCAGGGAGGGACTGTTGGCCACAGCCCAGCTCATGCAGGCCTTGGCCTACACCAAACTCTGCCTTGGGCATCTCGACTTCTCCATCAAGCTGGGTAATGGGGCCTGGGGCTGGTGGGCCTGGGGCTTTTGGAGAGGCCAGGCGCACCTCTAGACCTCACGATGCTCTTTAACCTCCTTAGGTTTTCAAGCTCATGAGATATGCAGACACCTCAAGAAACCAGCTCTGGAGAATCTGGTTCTCTCAGTTCTCTTCAGATCTGCATTTCTAAAGAAGAAGTATTAAGATCCTTTTCTGTCCTTTGTAGTTGTTGCCTCAGAGGGGAGATTATGACCTACCAGAGCAGTTTAGAGTGGAGAGGGAGAAGCTGTCTTGTCTGCACAGCCAGGACTGTCTCCGGTAGTCCTCCAGAAACATCGTCTTAAGTTTGAGGGGTCAGGAGTAGAAATGCAGAGTCTGGGCACCAGATATTCCCCCCCTTCCCTCCACCCCGCGCATGCGTTTTACTGCAGGGAGGTTGGTAATTGCAATAGTTCAAGACCCTGGAAGTGGTTTCAGAGTCATTTTCCCACTTCCTTTGCTTAGAGATAGGTCTGATCCCAGGCACAGATGCTCTCTATGTAAATAGAATTACGGGACGGAGATCTAGGGGCTGTTAGGCCACCTTGAAGGTGTAAGATCCCGTCCTCTCCTGTACAGCCCTTCCCATTCTCCAGCTGGTCCCAGTGGCTCTGTCTCTTGGCAGGTTTGATCTATGTGTCCACGTGCTGGAGAGTCAGTGGACGCTCATTTCCCAGAGTCATGATGTCCTTGGCCAGGCCTGCTTCTATTCTGCTTGCTTAGATCTGCTGCTCTACGGAAAAGGTAAATCTTGTGCAGGGCTCTGCTGTATTCCTGAGGGATTCAGACCTCAGGTGGGGCCCTAGGTTTGGCACACAGGCACTCATAGGCCTGACCTTTGGGCATGGCCTCTGCTCCTGGCCCTTGTTCCTTAAAGTCTAGGAACCACATTGTGATTCAGGGTGCCTGCTTTTCAGATGGTGTCTCCTTCCCTGGACCACGCACTTTATATACCACTTTATAGTTGACAGCTTATACTACTAGCCTGGTTACTCTCTCTGTCCACAGGATGGCTGTGTCGGCCCTTTGGGGAATGTCTGCATTTCATTCAACACTATGAGCACAGCTGCATTCTAAATTCTCAGAGCAATGTCATGCTGGGGGTCCACTCCTCTCTGGCCATGTGGTAATGTAGGGTATCAGAGTCTTACTCAGGGCTGTGGGAAAGGGTAAGTTTGAAGACACCATGAACTCATTTAAGCTATTGCCTTTGCCCTACAAGGCAGGATGGTTCCACATCTCCAACCCATTTCTAAAGACCATTCACCTCCCATTTCCCCCCACATTATTGGGAGGGTTCTTCTTGTCCCTTAAGAGGTTTGGGTTCATAGATTAAGGGTTCAGTTTAGAGTTACATTTAAGTGTGAGATAATCCATGGCAAAGCTGTATATCATTGGTTTTCTTTTGAACCTCCTTACACGTGAGTTAGTAGCCTTGGCCCCTTACCAGAATCACAAATCTGACTGAAGGAGATCTTAGAGCCTTAGAGTAGTGACGGTTCTGTGGAGGAGCCATAGTGGGCAACTAGGGGAGAGAGCTGAGAGCTGTGGTTCTTTCCCTTCAGGTTTGCCCAGGACTCACAGTGGAATCAGTTTGAGTACCACTTCTCCAAGGCTCACCAGTTGGTGAAAAGAACCAATGCCTCACTATTTGGTTCCCATGGCTTTGTCCGATTCCTAGAGTGCCATGTGCTAATTTTACAGAAAATGCCAGAGGATGTCTTCCTGCAAACTCTCGCAGAGACTCGCCACCAAATCCTCACGGTACCTGTCTCCATTATCCTCAACTAACACCTATGGCATGGTACTCTTTCTGCCACCTGCTTCTCTCCCTTACTCTTCTCCTTGCTGCCTTGGTCTCTTTTTCCTCCTTGAATCCTTTTTTCCCCCTCCACCTACAGACTCTGTCCACCTACCTCATGTATCCTCCCAGATATTCTTGCATGTAGATCAGGACTGGATTTCTTACTGGATTTGCAAAAGCTACTACCCAATGGCATTAAAATGTTGACGCTTAGCCCTTCTCAGTAGACCACTCTGGCTTTGTCTATAGTTTGACACATTTCCCTACATCCTTTCCTTCTGAGTCTAAAACATTCCAGGTCCTCTGTATCTGGGAACAGACTTTCTGGGCCTCCTTGACCATCAGTAACTCCTTCCTGTTCCCCCAGCCCTGAGTTGAGTGTGCTGAGTGGGAACTGCAGTAAGTTCTGATGGAGTGGAGTGGAGGAAAGAAAGTACTAATCCCTGAGCTAATGGACCTTCCTTTCCTTTCAGTACTTTAAGGAGTTCTTCTCCCGATGTGTGACCTGCCCTGTCTATCACCAGTGGGTCTCTGAGCTTAAAGCCTTTGTAATAAGAAATGGAAAGATGTCCTTGACCAACATCATCAGACCTTTTGACACCTGCCTGACCAGAATTTGGATAGAGGGAGAATTGCTGGAGGAAAATAACTCCTTTGAACAAAATTTGGAAATACAGAGTAAGCATTCCTTTCTGGAACTCTTGTCTGAGAGACATAAAGAACAGTCTCAGATTCTTACTCACAAGCAGTTAAAAGGCATGTCCAAATAAGAACGGACATGCAGATATGAGGATTAGTCCTTGCTTTAGAGGTAGTTGTCATTCTCTCACAGTGCCAGCTTCCGCCTCAACAGAGACCCCTTTACGTAAGGCGTGTAAAAGCCTTTGTCAGCCCTTTGTTTCAGCATCTGTAACTCTTAGGCATAGGAAATTCCCCTTTGGTCCCAGCGCAAAGAAATAGGTTGTTTCCGTGGAGTAGCTGGATGATCACGAAGGGAGAAAGAAGGCCTTAGAAATAACAATGTAATGTCTATGAAGGTGAATGATAAGAAATGAGCAAGAAAAAGAGAGGAGAGAATATAGTTTCTTGCTTTAAGACTCAGCAAATCTCCTTTTTCCAGGCCATGAGTTAAATTTGTAATAGCCAAGGAAATTCTTTGTGTTTGTATTACTCTTTATGTTCCTGTTTTCAGGATTTGTCAGAGAGGCTGATGTCAACAAGAAGGATAAAGAAGAAATTCAAGAATGTATCTGTTAATCAAACAAAAATCCTCTGAAGGGACCATGATTCTATTATAACATGTAACACAAAGATATGCCACCGAGTCTCCTTTTTAAGATGCTATATATGTACATATTAAATATGCTAGCCTTTTACATTCACCACTATCTGTATATTTTCATAAAAATAAAACGTGTTTCTAAAGCATGAAATTTAGATCTTTCTTAACTCTCTTCATTAATGCCACTGTGGCAGAAATTGTTACTAGAACCAGAGCTAGGCCAGAGGCCAGGGAGGCTTTGAGATTAAGTTGATTCCATCTTATATAAGGTGAGTCTATTAACAGGTAACTCTTGCGTGTTGCAGCATTTCCTATTGTGGCTGGATAACATTCCATTATATGGATATGCCACATTTTGCTTATCTGTTCATGCACTAATGGATATTGGCTTGGTTCTGCTTTTTGGTTATTATGAATAATGCCATTATAAACATTTGTGTGCAGGTTTTGCTTAAACATATGTTTCAGTTCTTTTCGGTATATACCCAGGAAAGGAATTGTTAGGTCATGCAGATGCTCTCTGTTTAGCTCTTCAAGGAACTGTCGTATTTTCTCCTAAGTTGCTATACCACTTATATTCCCAGCAGCAATGTGTAAGGGTTCCAGTTTTTCACATCTTCACAAACAATTGTTATTTGTTTATTTTTTTATATAGCCATTCTAGTGATTTTGAAGTGATATCTCATTGTGGTGTTGAATTGCATTTCCTTAATGACTAATGATGTTCATTTTTTATAAGCTTATTGGCCATTTTTATGTCTTCTTGGAGAAATGTCTATTCAGATCCTCTGCCCATTTGTTATTGGAATATTTGCCTTTTTATTGTTGAGCTTGAAGAATTTCTTATATATTCTGGATGCTAAACCCTTATCAGATTTGATTTATAAATATTTTCTCTTATTCTGTAAGTTGTCTTTTCACATTCATGGTGGTATTGTTTTATAGCACAAAAGTGTTTTGTTTTGATGAAGTCCAATTTATCTGTTTTTGTTTTTTGGCTGCTTGTGGGCTGCCGTCTCTGGGGTCGCACAGAGTCGGACACGACTGAAGCGACTTAGCAGCAGCAGCAGCAGCTTTGGTGTCATATCTTAGAAACCATTGCTCATCTTAAGTCACAAAGATTTTTTTCTCTGTTTTCTTCTAAGAGTTTTATAGTTTTAGCTTTTATTTAGGTCTTTGATTATTTTGAGTTCTTTTTTGCATATAGTGAAAGTTAAGTTTCCCTCATTCTTTTGCATGTAGATATACACTATCTCAGCTGCTGCAGCTGCTGCTGCTGCTGTTAGGTAGCTTCAGTCTTGTCCGACTCTGTGCGGCCCCATAGACGGCAGCCCACCAGGCTCCCCCATCCCTGGGATTCTCCAGGAAAGAACACTAGAGTGGGTTGCCATTTCCTTCTCCAATACATGAAAGTGAAAAGTGAAAGTGAAGTTGCTCAGTCGTGTCCGACTCTTCATGACCCCATGACTGCAGCCTACCAGGTTCCTCTGTCCATGGGATTTTCCAGACAAGAGTACTGGAGTGGGGTGCCATCGCCTTCTCCGACTATCTCAGCACCATTTGTTAAAAAGACTGTTCCTCCCCCATTTAAGTAAATACTGTCATTTTTATTTTTTAATAAGATTTATTTATTGGTTTTGTTTTGGCTGCACTGCATGGCATGGCAGGGATCTTTAGTTCCCTGACCAGGGATCAAACCCAGGCCCCCTGCTGTGGAAGCTTAGAGTCTTAACCACTGGATCACTAGGGAAGTCCCCAGGTACTCTTGTTGATGTATGGTTTTATTAGACGTATGGGTTTATTTCTGAACTCTCAATTCTGTTGCATTGGCCTATATAGCTATCCTTATGGCAAGCCACACAGTCCTGATTATTGCAGCTTTGTAGTAAGTTTTAAAATCAGGAAATGTGAGTCTTCCAACTTTATTATTCTTTTTCAAGATTGTTTTGACTGTTCTGGGTCCCTTGCATTTCCATATCACTATCAGCTTGCCAGTTTCTACAAAAAGGACAGCTGTAATTTTGATAGAATATGTTGACTCTGTAAATCAATTTGCAGAGAACTGCTATCAGCATTATTAAGTTTTCTTTTAAAAAATTTTATTTATTTAATTGTAAGATAATTACTTTACAATATTGTGGTTTTTGCCATACATCAGCATGAATCAGCCATGGCTGCACATGTGTCCCCCCCATCCTGAACCCACCCCCCAACTCCCTCTCACCCCATCCCTCTGGGTTGTCCCAGAGCACTGGCTTTGAGTGCCCTGCTTCATGCATCAAACTTGTACTGGTCATCTATTTCACATATGGTAATATACATGTTTCAATGCTATTCTCTCAAATCATCCCACCCTTACCTTCTCCCACAGAGTCCAAAAGTCTGTTCTTTACATCTGTGTCTCTTTTGCTGTCTTGCTTATAGGATCATTGTCACCATAAGTTCCATATATAAGCATTAATATACTGTATTGGTGTTTCTTTCTCTGGCTTACTTCACTCTGTATAATAGGCTCAAGTTTCATCCACCTCATTAGAACTGACTCAAATGTGTTCTTCTTTATAGCTGAGTAATATTCCATTGTGTATACGTACCATAGCTTCCTCTTCCATTCGTCTGCCAATGGACATCTATGTTGCTTCCATGTCCTAGCTATTGTAAACAGGGCTGCAGTGAACATTGTGGTACATGTGTGTCTTTCAGTTCTGCTTTCCTTGGTGTGTATGCTCAGCAGTGAAATTGCTGGGTCATATGGCAGTTCTATTTCCAGTTTTTTAAGGAATCTCCACACTGTTCTCCATTCCCACGAACAGTAAAAGAAGGTCCCCTTTTCTCTACACCCTCTCCAGCATTTATTGTTTATAGATTTTTTGATGACGGTCATTCTGACCAGTGTGAGATGGTACCTCATTGTGGTTTTGATTTGCATTTCTCTGATAATGAGTGATGTTGAGCATCTTTTCATGTGTTTATTAGCCATCTGTATGTCTTTGGAGAAATGTCTGTTTAGTTCTTTGGCTGACGTTTTGATTGGGTTCATTTTTCTGGTATTGTGCTGCACGAGCTACTTGCATATTTTGGAGGTTAATTCTTTGTCAGTTGCTTCATTTGCTATTATTTTTTCCCATTCTGAAGGCTGCCATTTTGCCTTGCCTATTGTTTCCTTCATTGCACAAAAGCTTTTAAGTTTAATTATGTCCCATTTGTTTATTTTTGTTTTTATTTCTGTTACTCTGGAGGGTGGATCATAGAGGATCTTGCTGTGATTTATGTCAGAGAGTGTTCTGCCTATGTTTTCCTCTAAGAGTTTTCTAGTTTCTGGTCTTACATTTAGATCTGTAATCCATTTTGAGTTTATTTTTGTGTTTGGTGTTAAAATGTGTTCTAGTTTCATTCTTTTACATGTGGTTGACCAGTTTTCCCAGCACTACTTGTTAAAGAGATTGTGTTTTCTCCATTGTATATTTTTGCCTCCTTTGTCAAAAATAAGGTGTCCATAGGTGCATGGATTTATCTCTGTGCTTTTTTGTTCCATTGATCTATATTTCTGTCTTTGTGCCAGTACCATACTGTCTGGATGACTGCAGCTTTGTAGTAGAGTCTGAAGTCAGGAAGATTGCTTCCTTTGGTTCCATTCTTTCTCAAGATTGCTTTGGCTATTTGAGGTTTTTTGTGTTTCCATACCCATTGTGAAATGATTTGTTCTAGTTCTGTGAAAAATACCATTGGTAGGTTGCTAGGGATTGCATTGAATCTATAGATTGCTTTGGGTAGTGTACTCATTTTCACTATATTGATTCTTCCAATCCACAAACATGATGTGTTTCCCCATCTATTTGTGTCATCTTTGATTTCTTTCATCAGTGTTTTATAGTTTTCTCTATAGGTCTTCTGTTTCTTTAGGTAAATTTATTCCTAAGCATTTTATTCTTTTCATTGCGATGGTGAATGGGATTGTTTCCTTAATTTCTCTTTCTGTTTTTTCATTGTTAGTGTATAGGAATGCAAGGGATTTCTGTGTATTAATTTTATATCCTGCAACTTTACTATGTTCATTAATTAGCTCTAGTAATTTTCTGGTGGTGTCTTTAGGGTTTTCTATGTAGAGGATCATGTCATCTGTAGATAGTGAGAATTTTACTTCTTCTTTTCCAATCTGGATTCCTTTTATTTCTTTTTCTTCTGATTGCTGTGGCTGGGACTTCCAAAACTATGTTGAATAGAAGTGGTGAGAGTGGGCACCAAGTTTTCTGATCCATGAGAGTGACATATCTTTTCCATATATTCCTTAATTTCTTTCAGTAACATTTTGTAGTTTTTAACGCACCAGGCTTACTCCTATTTTGTGAAATTTATGCCTAAATAATTTTATTATTCTTGATACTATTGTCTATAGAGTTGTTTTCTTAATTTCCTTTTGAGTTTTTCATTGCTAGAGTATAGAGATAAAACTGATTTTCACATATTAGTTTTGTATCCTGAAACTTTGCTGAACTAATTTGTTAACTCTAAATTTTTGGGGGGAGTGAGTGGATTTCTTAGCCTTTTTTGTATACAAGATCACATCGTCTGCAAATGGAGGTAATTTTACTTCTTCCTTTCCAATCTAGATGCCTTTTATTTTTCTTGTTTAATTGCACTTGCTAGAACCTATAGTATAATGTTGAATAAAAGTGACAAGAATGGACATCTTTGTCTTGTTCTCAACTATTGGGGAAAACTTTTTAGTTTTTCACCTTTAAGTATGATGTTAGCTGTGAATTATTTATAGATGTTCTTTATCAGGTTGATGAAGTCCTGTGCTATTCCTAGTTTGTTGAGTGTTTTTATCATGATAGAGTGTTGGGTTTTATCAAACACTTTTTCTGTCACCCATTGAAATGATCATGTGGTTTGGCGGGGAGGAGTTTCTATTAACAGAGAAGGCAATGGCAACCCACTCCAGTACTCTTGCCTGGAAAATCCCATGGATGGAGGAGCCTGGTAGGCAGTTTATGGGGTCGCTACGAGTCAGACACGACTGAGCGACTTCACTTTCACTTTTCACTTTCATGCATTGGAGAAGGAAATGGCAACCCACTCCAGTGTTCTTGCCTGGAGAATCCCAGGGACAGGGGAGCCTGGTGGGCTGCCGTCTATGGGGTTGCACAGAGTCGGACATGACTGAAGCAACTTAGCAGCAGCAGCAGTTTCTATTAATATGATGTATCATACTGATTTTCAAATGTAGAACCAACTTTGCATTCCTAGAATAAGTCTTGCTTTGTCATGATCTGTAATCCTTTCTATTTGTTTCCAGGTCCTATCTGCCACTGTTTGATTGAAGATTTTTTGCATCTACATTCATAAAGAATGTTGGCCTATAGTTTTCTTGTGATCTCTTTGTCTGGTTTTTGTATCTAAGTAAAACGGCTCTCATAGAAATGAGTTGGCAAGTATTCCTTCCTCTTCTTTTTTTTTTGAAGTTTGTGAAGGATTGGTTTTAAAATTCATTCAGTATTTGATCGAACTCACCAGAAAAGCTATCTGGTCCTAAGCGTCTCTTTGTGGGAAGTTTTTGATTACTAATTAAACCTCTTTACATGGTATAGATTTTCTATTTCTCCTTAAGTCATTTTCAGTAGTTTACATCTTTCTAGGAATTTGTCCATTTCATCTAAGTTACCTAAGGTATGCAATTGTTCATAATATTTCTTATCCTTTTTATTTCATAAGGTCAGTAGTTCTTCCCTTTTCATTTCTAATTTAGTAATTTGAGTCATCTTCTCTTTATTTCTTATCCAGTCTAACCAAGATTTGTCAATTTTGGTGATCTGGTCAAAGAACCAACTTTTGGTTTTGTTGATTTTTTTCTGTTGTTTTTCTGTTCTCTATTTCATTTATTTCTGCTCTAATTTTTATTATTTTCTTCCTTCTGCTTGCTTTGAGTTTAGTTTGCTTTTTTGTTTCTAGTTTCTTCAGATGGAAAATTAGGTTATTAATTTGAAATCTTCTCTTTTTTTTCCTAACATAGGTGTTTACAGCTATAAATTTCCCTCTAAGCACTGTCTTTGTTGAATCACCTAACTTTTGGTATGTTGCATAATTATATTCATTCATTGCAAAGTATTCGTTTCTAATTTCTGTTGTGATTTCTTCTTCTTCCTATTTGTTATTTAGGAGTGAGTTGTTTGATTTCCACATATTTGTGACTTTCCAAATTTTGCTTCTGTTATTGACTTCTAGTTTCAAACCATTATGGTCAGAAAAAATACTTTATATAATTTCAGTCCTTCTAAATTTATTTAGACTTAATTATGGTCAAGCATGTGGTCTATCCTAGAGACTGTTGCATGTATATTTGAGAAGAATGTGTATTCTGCTTTGTTGGATGGTGTGTTCTGTAGATATCTGAGGAGTCCAATTGGTTTATAGTGTTATTCATGTCTACTCTTTTGTTGTTGCTCTTCCACCTCCTTGCTGTATTGTTTTTGAAAGTAGAATATTGAAGTCTACAACCATTACCATTTATTTATCCCTTCAGTTCTGTCAGTTTTTGCCTCATGTATTTTGAAACTCTGTTGTTAGGTACACGTATATTTATAATTGTTATATCTTCTTAGTGGATTTATTCTTTTAACATTATAAAATGTCCTTTGTCACTAGTATCAGTTTTTGCCCTAAAGCCTATTTTGTCTGATGTTAGTATAGCTACTCTAGTGCTCTGTAACTAGTTTGCATGATATGTTTTTCCATTCTTTTACTTTCAGCAGACTTGTGTTTTTCAATCTAACGTTTATCTTCTAGAAGCAGCATATAGTGGAGTCATATATTTTTTAAATCAATTTTGCCAATATCTGCCTTTTAATTAGGATGTTTAATCTATTTACATTCAGTATAGTTACTGATAAGGTAAGATTTATGTCTTCCAGTTTGTTATTTGTTTTCTACTTGTTTTATGTCTTTTTTCTCCTTTATTTCGCCACTGTCTTTTGTCATATTAGATAATTTAATTCCCTTGTCATTTCTTTTACTGTATAATTTTGTACTATTTTCTTACTGTAGAGATTATAGTTAGCATTTCAATTTAAAATAATCTAGTTCAGATTGATATAACTTAATTTCAATAATATATTAATACAAAAACTTTGATTCTATATAGCCCCATTCCTTATTTCTCCCTCTTCATATTGTTACTGTCATAAAAGTTACATCCTAATAAATGGTATGCCCATCAGCACAGGTATAAATTATTGCTTTATGAAGTTGTCTCTTAAATAGGGGTAAGGGGAAGCCGTTTTTCTTGAGTAAACACTCCTTGGATTGATGCAAGCCATTGGTTAATTTCCAGAGTTCCAAAAAAGTTGACAGTATTTTTGCCAGTTTTCTTGTTTCTTTTATGAAGGCGAGAATTTTCAGAGTTCTTTAACCATTTTCTTTTAAAATTACTCTCAATGTACTTTTAACTTGTATTTTCCTTAGATGAAGTTAAACATCTTTATTATGTCTATATTTCTTTTTGTGTGAGCTGTAGGTATATATCCTGTGACCATATTCTATTAAGTATTCGTTTTCTAATTGATATGTAGGAGTCAGGGAAATGAGCCCTCTGCCTTTTTAGAGAAATGAGCCCTCTGCCTTTATATGGGTTGCAAAATTTTTTCTTATTTTGTCTTTTGACTTTCATTTATGGTGTTTTGTCATAGAGGGAAAAGTATCTTAATTTATCTTAATGTGTCAGTTGTAATGTATCTATGAATACTTTTATGGCTTCTGAGTTTTGTATGATATTTTAAAGAGCTTTTCTCTCTAAGATTGTTCTAACTATTCCCCAATGACCTTTCAAATACTTTGTAAAATAAATTTTATCAAAATATAATTTATATGCAGTAAGGTACGCCTATTGGATAGGTTTTGACAAATGTATATACCGTGTAACTACCACAATCATGATGGAGAACATTTAATTACACCCAAAAGTTCTTTCAGGCCCCTTTATAGTCATTCCCACTCCTCCACCACTAGCACAAAATATTCTTATTTTGTTATTGTCTTTTTATCGTCTTATTTTGTTATTGTCTTTTTATCTGTGGTTATTTTCCCCTTGTTGTTTATTTCATCCATCTTCTTGAGTAAGTTAGCTAACACTTTATTTCAGTTTACTTCAAAGAATAAACTCTTTTATTTATGTATTAGTTATGTCATTTTTCTCCTTTAAAATTAACTAGTTGTTTGAGTAAGATGCTTAATTCTTGTTAAGGGTGTTTATTTTCCTCTGAGAGCTTCTTTAACTGAGTTCCAAAGGTTCTAATGTGAAGCAGTCATCTCACCATGTCATTTGCATTTACTTTGTTTTTATAAATAAATGAAATTTATTTTAGTATTTTCATTTTAGAAGTTACTTTTATAACTGTGACTCTGTGACTATAATTCATAGACTTGCTGTCATAGGCATTGATGGAGTTAATATATTTCCCTTTCCTCCTTCAGTCTTCTCTACCAGTCAACTGATTATCTTAGTATTTTCATTTGCATTGTTAAATATACTTCTACTTCTGTCAGGTTCTGAAAAGTTACATTCAGACCAATTATAGACTTTATTCTGCCCTCCCCCCATCTTGCCTTCCCACCAGGAAAGTCCCCAGTCACCTTAGCCAGGGTAAATGAGGGCTTAGTGATTGGTGGGGAGCTGCTGCCTCCACAAGGGACAGAGTAAATTTAGGTTCTGTCACAGGCTGAGACTCTATCAAAGGAAGCCCAGAACATCCTGCCAGAGCTCCCTGAAAATAGCATTACTAGGCTTACACAGCCCCTGCCTGTCTCTTCGCCTCATGTACCTAGACTAAGTTTAGGGCCCTTCAGATGGTTCAGACCGTGAAAACCTCTTTTTGCCCAGTTCTTCATGATTGTAAAAGACTGGATTCCTGAGCACCTCCTCTTCTGCATCTAAGTCTCTCATCTCAATATGGACAAATATTTTCAAACAGTTTGAGAAGAAGTCATGGCAGAAACCTTAAAGGCCTTCCTATACCCAGCCTGGATTAGCTTTCGTTTACACTTAACTGTGGCCACACATTTACCATTTATTCCTTATTCCCCTACCTGCATGCCTTTTCTTCACTGGGCTCTTCCCAGGCTCAGAGTTAAGGGAACAGAGCTACCAGAAGACCACACAGTTGAGAAAGAGCCAACTCTTATAAAACTGATAAAGATCTTTTATCTCCTGGTGCTTGAAAACCCTTTGTTCTACCAAGGAATAGGCTTGGTATCTATTTCAGTTTTTGGCCTTACTCCTGTTTCCTTTTAACCCCATCTCTCCTACCCTATCTGTCCTGAGCCCCCTTTGTGCTCTGCTAAGTCACCTCAGTCTTGTCCAACTCTGTGCGACCCCACCAGCCTTCTCTGTCCGTGGGATTCTCCAGGCAAGAAGACTAGAGTGTGTTGCCATTTCCTGCTCCTGGGGATCTTCCTGACCCAGGGGTCGAACCCATGTCTCTTACATCTCCTGCATTGGCGGGCGGGTTCTTTACCACTAGCAGCACCTGGCACTGATGAATTATCCTCCTCCTCCCATCATATGTGTCACATCATAAGATGTCACTTGTTTACAAGATATAAAGCAGAAAACAGGAGATTTCTATCTCAAGCAAATGAATCTATACTCTCAAGTGTCATGATAAAGGCAGGAAATGCTTTTGAAGAAATCCCCCCTCACGCCTGTTAAATCAGACTGCATTGTAGGAGTCTGACCAGGGAGGGAAATCATTTCCCCGCTGGCAGGAGAGCATTAGAGCACAAACTCTGGACCAGTCTTTTCAGTTCACGAGCAGTCAAACCTGGGCCTTTTCATTCCCTCCCAAGCATCAAGAGCTCATATATTATCATATAGAGTTTATTTAGTTCTTTGGTGTAATGGCAGAGGAACTAACATGGCTAGTTTCCCGGGACATGGCTTGGCTTCCCAGGACACCTCAGGCATTCCAAGTATCACTTACCAGGTCAGAAAAGTCAAGACATTAGATCCTAAAGATCTGATAGCCTAAGGATCTAGAGCATGGGTTGCATGGATGGCTACACAAAACCTGGGGCTTATCTGCGGGTGTACAGGATGGTGACCAGCTCAGCTGGGTGGAGCCTGACTATTAGGCGGCTCCTGGGCTGGCTCGCAGGAGGCTCCTCCACTCTTGCCCATTCCAGGGAAGATGACTGTAGCGTATGTCACAGGCTTGGAGCTGATCTCAACCTTAGGAGGCACAGGGGGCACACAGGGCGGGTCTAGGGCTAGGAGTTTCCCTGACAGGGAATCAGGAGGAAGGTTGGTGTAAGTGGTATCATCAAAGGAAGGTGGTGAGTCAAGCTTGACATATGGTACATCTGATGGCAAATCAGCAGCCAGTCCAGAGTCACTGATGTGGTGGACCACTGAGGAGGGAGCCTATAACAAAAGCAGGCCGGTTAGGCAAAGAGAAAATGCCTCCCTCTACCCCGGTTCCTTGAGGTGGGAAGTCCAGGATCACACTGGACCGTCTCCAGAATCCTGAGTATGTCTGTGGGCAAGATGGCTTCACTGTGAAGATTTTCAGGCCCCAAGTATCTCCCTAAATCTGGGCAAGTGGATGGCAAAGTGGGAAAGTGGAAGACTATAGTTGGCAAGTTTACTGCATTTAAGAAGTGGGTTTGGACCTCATGTGGGTTCCCAGTCTTTTCTCCACCCCATCATCCCAGGACTTGTCAGTGAGTATGGTAGAGGGAGGGTCTAGGGAATTTGGCTGGGGGCTTGCAGAGGTTTCTTACCATGTTTGAGATTCCACTGCTCTGAAATTGTCCACCAACAGCAAACCTGTTTCCTGGTAGAACAGAAGCACAGACTGCTCCTTGTGCTGACTCAGTGCCTCCCACACATGCACTCTCTTCAGAACCCTTGGCAACCTCTGTTCTAGCCCATACTCAAACATCCCCACTCCCACCAGCAAAGTCTTCCCCTTCCATCTGCCCAGCCCCCACCCCCAGCCAGCCCCAGCCCCCACTTACTGCTTCCACAGCTCCCTTCATCCTGTCTCAACACTCAAGCTATCTCCTGAAATCCCCCACCTCTTCCAGCCACCTGTCCCCAGCGCCACTGTCTCACCCTCTACAATTCCTGTCTCTCCCCAGGCCACCTCCCATGGAATCTCCTCGCTGTCCTCCACCTTTCAGCCATGGGAATTGTAGGGCCTGGGGGCACTTGCCAAAGCCCATCTGTAGGGGGAGCAGACCTAGATTCCCAGCCTCAAATGCAGGAGTGGCTGATACAGGGCCGGAAGACCCCTGCTGGGATACGCAGGCGGAGAGCTGCCCACCTTTCCTTTTGGCCATCACAGCAAGCAGTACCACCGCCACCATCACCAGCAGGCCCAGCAGGAACACAGCACCCCAAATCCAGGGTCTGCTGAGACACACGAAGAAGGAAGTGAGCTTAGCCCTGAACCTGGTGGGGAGCTGCTTGGCAGGAATCCTGGAGAAGTGGCACAGAGGCACCATTCTTGGTGTGCCATGGTCGGGAGAAAGAGCTTTTTTTTTAATGGAATGAGGCAGGCAGACTCAAGCAGGGAAGAAGAGAGACACGTTATCAGGGTATCCTGACTGGAGATCTACTGGAATAAAGGGCTCAGTGCTGAACTGGGATAGAGAGGTATGCCTGTCTGTCTGCCTACCTGCCTACCTGTTGAGCAGTTCCCCAAGAGTGGAGAGAATTGTAAGGTTTCCTTTCAATTTAGTCTGGGGCTCTAAACAAGCTGTATCTGCATCATCACCCTTTCCCAGCCACCCACATACAATTCTTGTCATACCTCTTCTTATCCTGGCTGGTATCCAAAGGGCCGTCGCTGTCTACAGAGTCCAAAGAGGAGCTCTCACCCAGAGTCGCATCCTGATGGATCTCCTCCTCTTCCAGGGCAGGAGCTGAGGCAGAAGGAAGTCGTTACTGAGCACATACCCACCGAGAGCAGGGTTCAAGGGCTTGCTGAGAGCTGAGGGACTGGGGGAGGAGAACTGAGGAGGTCGGGAGTAAGAAACACAAAGGGGTGCTTGGGATATTCCTTAAGGGGCCTCTAATTCGCGAGGTCTAAGTCTTTATCTGATTGTGAATATGCTCACTGCTGCCAGCTCCCAACCTCTCCCTCTGAATTTCTTCTCCTTTTCCTGCTCCCCCTGTGCCTTGTCTCAATCAGGCTGCTTAGACTATGCAGAAAGCCCACTGTGTTATCTGTGCCCACTTCCCTACCCCACCCCAGAATAGGCCTCTCTACTCTGACCTCCTTGGAGACCTTGCTCCCAGCTCTCATCACTTGGTCTCTCAAGGGGCTTTGGCCCAGCCTACTAGACCTCTCTGCATACCTGCAGCCTGTGACCAGCCCTGCAGGTTGGCTGAGCCCCATCCCAAGCTCTGGAGGCAAGGAACATAGGGTCAGTCCTGAAATGACGGTGCCAACTGACACTTGCTGAGAGCTTTGGCTCAGACCCTGAGACTCAGTTTTGTGACAAGTTTTTTGTCATTCCAACAATGTGCTCAGCTTCTGTCTGTGGGACTCAGGGTTTGTTTCTGTCGGCCTGAGGATCTGCCTTGGGAACCCGGCAGTCCTCCTAGATCCTCTGAGAGGAGGGTCTTGCCTGGTCCTTAGAAATTCACCATTCCCACTCCCCACCCCACGCTAAACCAGGAACTGAGACACCATTGACCCCAGTCTTGCAGCATATGTCCTTATCTGGTTTTTAAAACCACTATATCCTCCCTGGATACTATGCTCTACCCATTTGCCTGAATATCCATCCTCTACAGCTCTTGGGGTCCCACACCTCAGATGTCCCACTGAGGGTACCCACCTCCCTGCCACCCTTTCCCAGTGCATTGTCTTGTGACCATTTGCCATTTAGGAAGTTCTAACCTTGAGGTGCTAGACCTTAGAGTGTCAAGGAAGCGGGAGAACAAAGGATAACCAGAGTTAACAGGAGCATGTTTATAATATGAGTAGTAATTGTGGACACAAGAGAGATTTCTAATGACAGCTTAGTCCCTCCTCATAACAGATGGAGAAAAACAGAAGGAAAAATGTCTTGATTTCATTATTTTGGGCCTTTGGCACAAATTACTTAAGAAAGGAATACTTGAAAAGGAAAAAGATGTCAACATCCGTAAGAGGAAGGCAGAACAGCCTGCTTCCTCAGGTAGCTGACCATGTTCCCAATAGAACAATTATTTTTTACAATATTGTACTTTCCTGAGGAATATTTAATACTTTTAAATGTTCTTTTAGTAAATATTTAGACATGAGAAAGTTATAGACTGTAAAAATGAATCCTGTGAAGAGTACTTTCTAAACTGAAATAGGGTGAGAATATTGACTGTATATTGATGAGACTCTTTCTGTTTTTAAAACTGAAAAAGTCAAAGGAATCCAGCCATTGAATGTACCCTGCCTGTTACATGAGACACATACTAGACACTCAGTGAAGACTTATAAAATAAGGTATAAATTCAGTAGTTTTTAAGCCATTAATCTTAAGCCTGGAACATATACCAAAAAATTAATTCCGGTTGATATGTCTGAATCAAAACTTTGTTTAAAACATTTCTAAGGGGGAAAAAACAGCATAGAGTATGTTGAAAATGCTGGATGAGGAGGCCAAGGCTCTGAATGGGGGAAGAAGGATGTGACTTCCTGTGGGGAGACCCACCCATGCAGGAGCGGAAAGGGGACTGCTCTTTGGCTGATTTATCTCAGACTTCTCACCCGGTTTGGCTTCCGTTCCCTGCAGAGCTGTCAAAAGAATATTGGGCATTTGGCCCATATTCCTCACCCACAAAGGCTCCCACCCACCAAGGACCCAAGAGCGGCAGGTTGGGACAGGAGGGCAGGCCAGGGCTGCTGGCCAGGCTGGGATAACTCACCTGCAGGAAGCACATCCAGAGTGACCCTGTGCACAGTCTGGGTTCCCGAGAGGCCCTCCACCACACAGGCATACTCGCCAGCATCCTCCTCCCGCAGGGCAAGCATCTCCACCTGGAGCAGGCCACCCCCCAGGTCTGTGAGAAATATGCGGCTGCCAGCTGGGACCCCGCGATTCACGGTTGATGTTACCAAGGGCTGGCATCCCTCTGGCAGGACCTGGCACCACACCTTTCGTGCCTTGACATCCTGGAGTCGGTAGTGGCACTGCACCAGGATGGAGCTCCCCACGGGCGCCTGCAGCAGCTCCGGGAGGCTGCCGGCCAAGCCCTGGCCTAGGGAAGGAAAGTTGAGGGAATGTCAGGCAGGGCACCTCCTGGTCCACGCACTGCCCAGGGGGTCAGGGGTCTAGAGGTCCACTTCTGGGCCTACACATGTAATTGTTTCCAGGGCAATGCCAATTATCCCTGGGCTTGGAGCAGGGTACATGGGGCCCAGAGTGCAGCTCCTTCTAAACCTTACCTACTAGTCCCAGGAGCAGCAGCAGGAGCAGTTTGGGGCCCATGGCTGGGCAGGGAGATGTCAGCTCTGAGGCTCGTCTGGGCACTGACACAGCATTCCCCTGGGGGCAGGAAATTTGGCCTCAGACACTCACGTGGGGCTCTCAGTGACCATGGGGTTGGGAAGCAGGCACTGGTGGGCCCTGCCATGGGTGGGGAGAAGGAGCTGTTCCAAGCTCTGGTTGGCTCAGTGCTCCAGATGGGAGTGGGCGAGGTAGAATGAGAAGGCCCAAGGAAACACAGAAGCCTGGGATCCTGGGGGCCCCTAAGGAGTGAAGTCAGGGAGGAGGATTATGGCAACCAGGGAGCATTAAAGAAAGGGGGAAGATGATCTTCAGGGTATTCCAAATACAGAATCTGATGATGCAGAGCTGTGAAGGAGGGAAGTAAAATGTCTTCCCCAGGGCCTGAGTCCATCTTAATTTTAAATTCTGTGTGAGTGCCCTACCCGAGCTGTCTGGAGATCATCCAGGAAGCCCCCCCTCGATGGTGCACCCTGGTCTACCTGTCTTCACTCCCTGTGCTGAGTGCTCCCTAGACACTTCCAGTGTGGGCCACGTTCTCCACTTCCAGGAAGTGCACTCTTGCTTTGATAATTAATTGGATATTGAACCCCCTGTACTCATCTCATTTTCATAGCTTTTCTGTCTAGGTTTCTTTCCTTTTTTTTTTTTTTTTTTTTAGTCCATTGTGTTCTGATTCCTGGAAGATATCCTCATATTTTTTCTTCCATCCCTTCTATCCTTGTCCTTCAAATTTTTATCCCTTAGTGCTTTTAGTTTACAGTATTTTTAATTCTCCAAGCATTTCTCATATATTATTTTTATTTCATGAATGCACTGTCCTCTCTGTTGGAAGACAGTTCTCTGTGAATATGTTCATGTTTCTGCATGATCGGGGCCTTCCCAGGAAAGGGCACTGACCGAGCTTTGTTCCAGGGAGACTGAAGAGCAAACGTGCCTGGGGAGTTAGAGACCATGTGTCAGCTCCAGAGAGACTTGCTTCCATCCTTCCCCTTCCTCCCTGGAAGTGATCAGTTTCTATTCCGAAGTAAAGATGTCTCTCTCTCCCACCAGAGAGGAAGATGGGCCAATGCTCAACGTGCCAGATGCTCTATATCAGCTCCAAGTCTCATAATTTGGGGTTCCTCTCCCATGACACAAACCAACTTCCTGCACAGGGTCCATCTGGTCCCCATTTGCATCACCCTGTGCAGAACTGGGGCTGGGGACCCCGCACAGAATGTGAGGGGTTAACCTGCTGACACCAGGGATACGCCAGTGCTCAGACTGGAGCAGGCCAGTGGGAATACCTGGGAGGACACACCAGGGATGCATCAGTGCTCAGACTGGAGCAGGCCAGTGGGAATACCTGGAAGGACACACCGCTCTGACCTAGATGCTCACGCCTGGTAAGGGCCCTGGAAAAACCACCCTCCCTCCTTCTGTCCTCCCTGCCCTCCTCCTCCCCTCTCCCTGCCTCCTCCTCCCTCCAGGAGCAAGGGAGTTGAGAATGGAAAACAGGGACCAGGAGCCTGAGAAAGCTGTGTTTAGCCGAGTCTCATGGACATGATGATAGGGAGACCAGCTGTTCCTGCTCACCTGGTGTGAGGGTTTTCTGGGGACACAGGACTCTCGGTGCTAACACTGGCAGAGTCTCCAGCCGACTGGACACCTGGGTCTCCCTTGTGAGTGATATGGAAGGATGTATGTCTGTCCTGCCAAGGCGTATCAGGCTTTCTTTGATTTCGTTGCAGAAAATTATTTTTTCTCTAATAAGCCAACCTGGGAGATTTGTGTGAGGAGGAGACCTGTCTTCAATATGTATTGAGTGCGTAAAACAGACAGTCCCCCACTGGGTGCCTGGGACAGAAGTGGCCAGGATCCAGAGAGGTGTCCTCTCACCAGGCGTTTGAGAAGAGGAAGAAAGCCAGTGCTTATGCGGGACCTACTATGTGCCAGACAGCTGGCCAGGGACTTTCATTTTATTTCTTTCAATCTCACAAAAACCCACCAAAGTAGGGTTGTTGGGGTTTGGTTTGGTGTTGGGATTTTTGTTTGTCTTTATGTGCAAGGAGCCTGAGGCTCGGAGCAGTTAAGGAACTTGCTTAAGGTTTCTTAAGGAGGCAAACTTGAAATTGGAAAACGCTTTCCGTTCAGTGTGCACTCCAGAGAGTGAAAGGCGGGGGATCCCAGGGTGGATGTCACTGACCTGGCCGAGCAGGAAGGAGCAAAGGCTGAGCTCCCAAGAGCAGGAAAGTTCCAGCAGCGCCCCTCCACCAGGCGCACCCCCGGAGCCTCCCGTTCCATCCCGTCACCCCCGGTGCCCAGGCAGCGTGGGCGGGAGGGCGCTGGCATGGGCTCAGTTTGGGCTCTGCTCCGTCTTGGCTCCTAGATCGTGCCTGTGTCTGCAGGAAGACGACGACTGCGCCGGGACCCAACCAGGAAGTTTCACTGAAGTGCAGCTGAGTCAGGGAGGCCAGGGAACCACAGACTGGACCAGGGGCCTGGACCTGGGGGCAGAGGCCAGCGGAGCAGCCTCGGGAGTGGGTGGGGCAGGGCTGTGACGAGGGGAGTAACCTGTTAACATGAGGCTGATACACAGGGCTGCACCGGGGGCTCTTTCCCAGTGATTCAAAACCCCAGGGACCCACACCCAGGTTAGGGAGCAATGCAGCCACATGTGGCTGTGGAGAGGGGCTCCTGGCCTTCAGCTCTGAGGCCAGGACAGAGAACCTGCGGATATGGCCAACCCACTTCCTCCTCAAGGACAGCCCAACTTCAGGGTAGCTTCCATCTAGTTTCCCCCTCATTCTTGGTCCAGGAGGCGTGTGTGTGTCCAAGAGAGCAATGAGGTTCCCTAAACTGCCTTGGTTGTTCCCTGCGTCTCGAACACTCTTCCTGCCTTGCTTCCTTGAGGTGTTTCTCAAGTGGTGCCTCCTGACTACCCTTTAGAACTGCATCATTCCCCAGGCCTTCTGCCCTCCCCATACTCCCAACCAGCTGACTGACCCACATTGTATTTGTCTGTCTGCCTTCTTCCCATTAGAACGAGGCTCTGTGTGGGCAGAAATCTTGGCTTGTCTTGTTCACTGTTGTGTCTCCAATGCCTAGACTGGTACCTGGCACAGAATATCAGTTTTTATTGAATAAGTACATGAATAAATAAGTAGGATTGGGACTTCCCTGATAGTCCTGTGGTTAGGACTCCACACTTCCACTGCTGGGGCCCAGGTTCAATCCCTGGTCAGGGAACTAAGATGCTGCAAGCTATGCAGCATGGCTAAAAAAAAGAGGGGGGAGTTATTTTTAATAAATAAGTAGGGTTGAGCTAGAGGGAAGGGCACCTGCAAAGTCAAGTGAAAGTAGGATTTCCAGGCTGCACAGGGGACTCTGGGTAAATCTTTTCCCTTTTGAGCCTCAGTTTCCCTTCTATATGATGAAAGGCTTGGGGCTTGGACCAGTAGTCCCTAGCTCTGGTATGCTGCGCCGACAACCCAAGCCCTTGCCATTTCTCTGGAGGGAGCATAACATGATAAAAACAAACCACTAGGGAGATAAATGGATGAGTCAGCTGGGAACTGGATGGACTTGGGAGGCGGGGAGGGTTTGAGACAGGCAGAGGGAGGAAGGGGCCCAGTAATAATCACAGGGAACCAGTGGACAGGAGGCAGGATGATGAGAGAAGATGGTAGAGAAATCCCACGGAGGGAGGCAGGGCTTGGTAATCAGATCTCTGGGACGGAGAGAGAAGACTTTAAACGTTTGGCCAGTTTGGAGCCTGTGGAAATGGAGGGACATGGTATGCTAAGACCGCGGACCCTAAGGAGCCAGACCCGTCTTCTCCTCATCGGTATTCACTCTCCTAGCCTTGTAGCAAAAGAGAAGACCTTCATGACACCCTAAACCATCAAATAAACAGGAAGTCTTGGGTTTATTTGTGAGAGTGTTTAATGGCCCATGTCCAGAAGTTGGAGGTATCCTTCCCACCTCCCATGCGTGCACATGCATGCGTGTGCACACATACGTGCATGCGCTTCCACGGGCCAAAGGAAGAAGGGTAGAGGCAGACTGGCCTTTTACCAAAGCAGAGCCAGGAGACTTGGCGGCCAAGGGGCGAGTGTGCAGCAGGCTGGGGTGATCCGTGCAGACCTCTCCTGAACCTCTCCTCCACTGAGGGTCCTCCTCTCTCATATGTCTCTCAGCTCTACAACAGACAGGGTACTCACTCAGCGCCTCTCTGCCCCACCTCTCTGCCCCCGGCCACCACTGTGCTCTCCAAGCTCACCTGTCAGAGTTTGGAGCTGGTAACCTGGGTTGTGGCCACAGTCCGGTCCACTGGCCTGGGGTGGCCGTTGTTTCTGCCCATGCCAGGCTGCAGCCCAGAGGGCGCTGGCTGCTAGAAGCTTGCTGAGAAAGATGCAGGCCAGGAGGAAGAGGATGGAAGTGGGTGGGAAGGGGCTCTCTTCCGAAAGGCTCCTTGGAGAAACAAAGAGGGCATGTGGGAGGTCATGAGGGGACACACAAGCTGGAATCTGTCCTCAGAGAAGGAATGGGGAGACCCTGGGAGCTCGGGGGGCTGGGGACACCTCCCCCACCCACCACCAGCCCTGGATGAGGCTTTATGGGGCTTGGGAGAACCTGTAGTCAGGAGTTCCAGTCACGGATCTGCCTGCTGAGTGCTTTTAAACAACCACCTCCCTCATTGAGCGGTCTTCTGCCTTCGTGATGGTATGATGTGTGGTGTGTTTGTGTGTGTGTGTGTGCACACACATATGCACTTCATGGTTATACTAACAGTGTTTAAACACCAGTACATAGTCAAGAACCAGTCAGAACTGATTCTGGTCCTGTCAGGGAAGCAGGAATCTGGGGGTACCAATTTTGTGCTGAAATATTAATCCTAAAACTTTCGTTGTTGCTGAACTCTGAGGATTCTGTCTGAGGGCTGCCAGGGGAAGGGGTGAGAGGCCAGTCATTCAAGAGTCTTGGAGCATCAGCTATTTATAAACTGTTAGGGAAGTTTTGCAATATTTTAACAACTGGTACAGTCACACCAACACACACTGGCTGGTTGGAGGGGTGTTTAGACAAGATCATATACAGATACCTTCTTGTTCCAGTTGCCTTGGAACCTGTACTTCTGGCACCCGCCACCCCCCAGCTGCCACCCCATGCCTGGGCTCTGCAGGGCGGAGGTCTACCCAGGGATCTTAGCAAAGACTTGTCACTATACCTGGAGATGCTGTGCTCCACCTGGGCATTCTCGAAGCTCTCGGGCCCCTCAGGGATCCAGAGGTCTCCAGGGTCCTGGTAATCACGGGGGTCTGTGGGAGACAGAGCCCATGAGATGCTAGTCCCCTTCTTGAAGCCACAGTGGAGAGGACCCCTCTGGGTGGGGTGAAGCTATCTTGGACCTCACCCTGTGTGGATCAAGTTGTTAACGTCTCTGAGCCTCAGTTTCCTCACCTGTAGAGTGGAGCAATTAGGAATCCCTTCCTAATAATAGTGTTGCAGGATTCAGCGAGAACATCCTGTGTAGTGCCCATCACTTCATAGGAGCTCAGTGACTGCACCCCCCACCCTCCTGTCACACAGGGTCTTTGGGAAGAGCAAATGAGATGGTGGATGTTTCTGAAAGTCTGGTGTGGACTGTCAAGCTGTCTATACCAGCTACAGATTATTCTTGTTATTCGTTTCCTGCTGTATCTGTGGGAGTCAGCTGAGCCTTAGACTCTGATAGGATCGCAGTGTTTCCTCGCCACCTACTCCCGTGGAGGCAGGGTTTGGGGTCTAAGGCAGATGGTCTCACCTACCCTCCCCATCTTAGACAAGTTTTTGACCTTCATATCCATGATAAGGGGCCATGTTAGGGGGAAGAGTTGGACAAAGAGAGAAGGGATCTGTAACCTCAGATTTGTTCTTCTTTGGGACACAGGAGACAGACAGAAGGCTTTCCTGGAGGGCACCCCCTGTGCAAGCTCAGGGGTGAGAAGGACCCCACCACTCCCTATCTCACCTAGTTAAACCAGGAATGATGATCCTAAGCAGTTAGCAGCAGGAGACTGGGGTGAGGGCTGTCACTGACCCCAGGAACTGTAAAACTGTCGCTTGTTTCTCACCGGAGCAATACGGGGTCAGTGGCACAGACTCCATCACCACCATTTAAAGATGGGGAAATGGAGGCCCAGAGAGAAGCAGTTGCCCCGGGTCACAGCAGTGTTCCTTTCTGGGCCTGTTTTTCTGTACCAAGTTGGTGCTTAATCTACATCGGTAGGTGCATTGGGTGGTTGGGTGAGGGAATGAGTGAATGTCCTCCTACTCCTTAAGGACCACCTCAGTGCTCACATCTCAACGGGATGCCAGATGGATAAAGCTGTTTGGAGGGGAGCAGGACCACAGCTAGCTCCTAAGTGTGTAAAGGACTGTACCCTTCCTGCAAGCGATGCAGTCCTCCACCAGGGGGCGCAGCCTGGAGCGGGGCACAGGGCTGGATGGTGACCCGCCTCGTGCAGTCAGCAATCTGTACAACCGGCCACAGTGGCCCTCAGTTGAGCAGGGGGACAAAATCCACACCGTGGGATCTCCCAGGACCCCCAAAAGCCCCGAGGGTGGTCGGTCCTATACTCAGAGCCCCAGCCTCAGATGCGGGGTGCAGTCAGCCGCCCACTCACCAGCCAGCACCTCCACCAGGACCTTCCTGAGGGTGTCAGCCTCGCTGCCATGGAGGCTCTGGCACTGGTAGAGGCCAGCGTCGTGGGTTTGAAGATTCCGCAGCGTGATGGTGAGTGTGCCCCCCAGGGCGTCGTCCGTGATGGCCGTGCTCCCGTTGCGCCTCTTCAGGAAGGACAGCAGCCACGAAGGGTGGGTGCTGACCACTTGCTGGCACAGGCCTTCTTCACCCAGCTGGCGGCACCAGGCTTTGCGTCTCCCCCAGTGCTTCAAGGAGTTGTAGGGGCAGGAGACCCGCAGGGACCGGCCCATCGTGCCCTGGAACACCGTGGTGTTGTGCGCTCGGGACAGCTCTGGGGACGAGACGTTCCTTCACTGTACCACGTGTTTACTGAACACCTACTATGTTCACTGAACAGAAGAGACAGAAATCCTGCCCTTAAGGAACTCAGGTCTACATAAGTTGGGAGAAGGTGGCACAGCCCAAGTATGTGTTTATAGGAAATGAGGAAACCTGGGTCCTGGGTCTGGCTTTATCACCACTGGACTTGTTGGACCTCTTTAGAGAAGTAATTGACCCTCTCTGAGCCTATTTCCAGAGACATTTGGTCTTGAAGTTCCCTCCAGTGCTAGTCCACACGTGTTCTTCCTGTTATATGGAATCATGCCCTCCTCTCTCCCCCTCCATCTCAAGAGAGCAAGGCCAGTGGCCTCTCAGGCCTGGAGCTGGTCCCACAGGGGGCTGAACGCTCCATCCCCAAGCCCGCCATGCTTGCTAACTCTGCAGCTGCCCACACCAGTCCCAGCCCCACATTCTCCTCTTTGTGACCTTTAGCTTCCAGCTTCCCTATTTCTGTGGCTTTGTTCCCCTTTCAGGAGGGATGCATCTCAGAGCTATTTTGGGGGAGACATGAGGCTGCTATTTTAGGGACCCTCCTTGGGGTGGGGGAGCGCCAGTCTGGTGCCAGGGCAGGGGCTGAAAGAGAATCATCCAGCACCCTCTGCCTCAGCCTCCCTTCTCTTCAATCACTTTGTCAACCACATGGGTGACAGAAACTTGCCAGGAATAGGGAGCTGGTGGCCTGCCTTTTGGAACCAGAGAGATCTGAGAAGCAATATCCCCCATACCACCCTGTCCATCTGCCTCCAGGCAGACCAACATGCCCCCACTTTCCCTGCTCCACCTCCAGCTAAGAAACTCCAGCTTCACTGGAACATTCTCTCCTCTCACCCACATGTGACTTTTCCTCTGGAGGGAGCAAGAGGCATCCCCCAATGAGAAAAGGCTGTCATGTGCAAAATTCTGGGGTGCTCATCCCTGCAGCTCAATCACAGAATCTTCACCCCCAGGGCGGAGGACAGGAGGGCCTTCAGAGCCCAGGAGGGGTACCCCAAAGATGCAGATTCCCAGTGCTGGGTTCTTTTCTCCCTCCCACCCTGCTACTCCTCTGGGACTAGTTTTATGCTCAAGTGGTTCAGAATTTTAGGGGCTCTTACCAATGCTCCCCAGACTTCCCCCAACCACTAGCTAGTGCTGAGATGCCACCATCAGAAGTCCTTCCCTTTCTAGGTGTCCAAATCCACCAGCCTCTGATGCCTCCACCAGCATGGAGAGCTGATACTGGAGAGGGAGGGAAAGCGTGGAGAATACTGGGCACAGTGGGAAGCAAGGGTACAGGACATGCGGAGGATTTCAGTCATCTTTAGAGTGTGGCTCAGTGCTCCCCACCTACCCACTTGCCACATACTCAAGGAAGGGGAGGGAGTGTCGACAGCGGAGGGAGGGACTCCTACCTGTGACAGTGAGCAGGATGAGCAGCACGACAGGCTCCATGTCACCCTTCCCTTGTGGACGACAGACGCAGGGTGCCTTGTGCAAGAGCTCGTCTTTTCACAAGGGTCAGGCTCCCCAGACACTGCCCACAGGAACTGGCTCCTGGAGGTTGAGCAATCGTCAGGACTGGGATCTGGCTTCATGATTCAGGGAGGGGGAGCAGAGCCCGGAGGTCAAGACGGGAGAGGAGGAGCCACCGCTGCAGCCCAGCAGGGGGCGCTGTGGATCCCAGACCTCTGAGAGGGCAGCCCAATGTCCAGCCTGTACCAGCCTTCTCATTGGTTGAGAAGATGATCCTTTCTCCACTCCATTGCCTTAGTATCTTCATTGAAAGTCATTTGACATGTAGTCTTCATCTTGACTGTCCATTCTGTTCCATTGATCTATGTGTTGATCTTTTACCAATTACACCCCATCCTGACTACTCACTGGGGCTTTACCTTTTTTTAAATTGGAGTACAATTGCTTTACGATGTTGTGTTTCTGCTGTACTAACAAAGTGAGTCAGCTGTTTGTATACATATATCCCCTCCCTCTTGAGCCTCCCTCTCACCCCTGGCCCCAATCCCAACCCTCTAGGTCATCACAGAGCACTGAGCTGAGCTCCCTGTGCTATGCGGCAGCTTCCCACTAGCTAGCTATTTTACACATGGAGTTGGTGATGGACAGTGAGGCCTGGCATGCTGCAATTCATGGGGTCGCAAAGAGTCAGACACGACTGAGAGACTGAACTGAACTGAATGTATATATGTCAGTGCCGTTTTCCCAATTCGTTCTACCCTCTCTTTCTCTCTCTTAGTCCACATCTCTACATTTATATCTCTATTCCTGCCCTGAAAATAGCTTCATCAATACCATTTTTCTAGATTCCATACATATGCGTTAATATGCAATATTTGTTTCTCTCTTTCTGACACTTCACTCCGTATGACAGACTCTAGGTCCATCCACATCACTACAAATGACTCAATTTCATTCCTTTTTATGGCTGAGTAATATTCCATATACCACTTCTTCTTTATCCATTCATCTGTCAATGGGCATTTAGGTTGCTTCCATGTCCTGGCTACTGTAAATAGCGCTGCTGTGAACATTGGAGTACTTTTTAAATTATGTGTCTTTTTGAATTATGGTTTTCTCAGGGTATATGCCCTAGTGGAATTGCTGGGTCATATTCATTGTAACTTTATAACAAGTCTTAAAATCAGATGATGTAATCCAACTACACTGTTCCTTCTCAAAATGGTTTTAACTGCTTTCGTAACTTTGCTTTGGAATGTATATTTTAGAATCTGCCTGTCAATTTCTACCCCCTCCACTCTCTCCAAAGCCAATCAGGCTTTTGATGGGGTTTCATTGGCTCTATAGATTAATTTGGGAGGAACTAGACATCTTAATGGACTTCCCTGGTGGCTCAGCAGTAAAGAATCCATCCAACTGCAATGCAGGAGATGCAGCTTCGATCCCTGGGTCGGGAAGATACCCTGGAGAAGGAAATGGCTACCCACTCCAGTATTATTGCCCCCAAAATCCCATGGACAGAGGAGCCTGACAGGCTACAATGCATGGGGTTGCAAAAGAGTCAGACATGACTTAGCAACTAAATGACAGACATTGTAACACTGCTGAGTCTTTCGATCCATGGACACATTTTAGCTCACCATTTATTTACTTCTATGGCTTCTGTCACCAATGTTTTATGGTTTTCAGCATACAAATCTTTCACGTATTTTGTTAAATTTCTCTTGGTCCATGATTTTGGTGCTATTTTAAAAGTGTTTCTAGCTTCCAATATCTTAGCCCGAAACCAAACTCTGAAATCCCATGAATCTTTACCTTACTTCCAGTTCCATTTATGCTGCATTCTGACCTCTTCTGCCCACATCCTTCCTACCTGAGAAAAGGGTATGATTTTTGTTCCTCTAAGCCTCATAGCAAAGGACAGGCACCAAGAAATCTCTGCCAATTCATGTATATGAATTCACAGCATGTGCATATCAAACTCTTTCTTCTCTAAGCTTGTGCTGATTCAACCCCCTGATTCTCATATCTGAGCACAGGAACATTCTACATGACCCCACTTCCAAGCACAGAATCCTTCCTTTCCATTTGCTAAATCTGCATTCAAAGATACCCAGGACCTCATACCTGGTCACAGATCTCTCCCTCTCTAATACATCATTCACTCTGAATGCCATCATTCTCTGATTATTGTGGTTATTCAATTGCTCAGTCATGTCTGACTCTGTGACCCCATGGACTGCAGCACTCCAGGCTTCTGTGTCCTTCACGAGCTCCCGAAGCTTGCTCAAACTCGTGTTCATTGAGTCACTGATGCCATCCACCATCTCATCCTGTCATCCCCTTCTCCTCCTGCCTTCAGTCTTTTCCAGCATCAGAATCTTTTCTAATGTTCGGCTCTTCGCATCATGTGGCCAAAGTATTGGAGTTTCAGCTTCAGCATCAGTCCTTCCAATGAACATTCAGGGTTGATTTCCTTTAGAATTGATTGGTTTGATCTCCTTGAAGTCCAAGGGACTCTCAAGAGTCTTCTCCAACATCACAGTGCAAAAGCATCAATTCTTCAATGCTCAGCCTTCTTTATGGTCCAACTCTCACATCCATACGACTACTGGAAAAACCATAGCTTTGACTAGATGGACTTTTGTTGGCAAAGTGATGTCTCTGCTTTTTAATACAGTCTAGGTTTGTCATAGCTTTACTTTCAAGGAGCAAGCGTCTTTTAATTTCATGGGTGCAGTCATCATCTGCAGTGATTTTGGAGCCCAAGAAAATAAAGTCTCTTACTGTTTCCACTGTTTACCCATCTATTTGCCATGAAGTGATGGGACCAGATGCCATGATCTTGGTTTTTTGATTGTTGAATTTTAAGCCAGCTTTTTTTACTCTCCACTTTAACTTTCATCAAGAGGCTCTTCAGTTCCTCTTTGTTTTCTGCCATAAGGGTGTTATCATCTGCATATCTGAGGTTATTAATATTTCTCCTGGCAATCTTAATTCCAGCTTGTACTTCATCCAGCCCGACATTTCACATAATGTACTGTGCATAGAAGTTAAATAAGCAGGATGACAATAGACAGCCTTGACATACTCCTTTCCCAATTTGGAACCAGTCCATTTTTCCATGTCCAGTTCTAACTGTTGCTTCTTGACCTGCATACAGGTTTCGCAGGAGGCAGGTAAGGTGGTCTGTTATTCCCAACTCTAAGAATTTTCCACAGTTTGTTGTGATCCACACAGTCAAAGGCGTTAACATAGTCAATAAAGCAGAAGTAGATGTTTTTCTGGAATTCCTTTTTTTTTTTCTATGATCCAATGGATGTTGGCAATTTGATCTCTGATTCTTCTGCTTTTTCTAAATCCAGCTTGTACATCTTCAAGTTCTCAGTTCACATACTGTTGAAGCCTGGCATCGAGAATTTTGAGCATTACTTTACTAGCATGTGAAATGAGTGCAAGTGTGCAGTAGTTTCAACATTCTTTGGCATTGCCCTTCTTTGGGATTGGAATGAAAACTGACCTTTTCCAGTCCTGTGGCCACTGCTGAGTTTTCCATATTTGCTGGCATATTGAGTGCAGCACTTTAACAGCATCATCTTTTAGGATTTGACATAGCTCAGCTGGAATTCCATCAGTTCCGCTAGCTTTGTTTGTAGTGATGCTTCCTAAGGCCCATTTAACTTCCCACTCCAAGATGTCTGGCTCTAGGTGAGTGATCACACCATCATGGTTATCTGGGTCATGAAGATCTTTTTTGTATAGTTCTTCTGTGTATTCTTGCCACCTCTTCTTAATATCTTCTGCTTCTGTTAGGTCCATACCATTTTTGTCCTTTATTGTGCCCATCTTTGCATGAAATGTTCCCTTGGTATCTAATTTTCTTGAAGAGATCTCTGGTCTTTCCCATTCTATTGTTTTCCTCTATTTCTTTGCATTGTTTACTTAGGAAGGCTTTCTTAACTCTCCATGCTATTCTTTGGAACTCTGCATTCAGATGGGTATATCTTTCCTTTTCTCCCTTGCCTCTGGCTTCTCTTCTTTTGTCAGCTATTTGTAAGCCCTCCTCAGACAACCATTTTGCCTTTTTCTTGGGGATGGTTTTGATCACCACCTCCTGTACAATGTCATGAACCTCTGAGCACAGGAACATTCTACATGACCCCACTTCCAAGCACAGAATCCTTCCTTTCCATTTGCTAAATCTGCATTCAAGGATACCCAGGACCTCATACCTGGTCACAGATCTCTCCCTCTCTAATACATCGTTCACTCTGAATGCCATCATTCTCTGATTATTGTGGTTATTACCATAGTTCTTCAGGCACTCTATCAGATCTAATCCCTTGACTTTATTTGTTACTTCCACTATGTAATCATAAGAGATTTGATTTAGGTCAATACCTGAATGGCCTAGGGGTTTTCCCTACTTTCTTCAATTTAAGTCTGAATTTTGCAATAAGTTCATGATCTGAGCCATAGTCAGCTCCTGGTCTTGTTTTTGCTGACTGTATAGAGCTTCTCCATCTTCTGCTGCAAAGAATATAATCAACATGATTTCAGTATTGACCATCTGGTGATGTCCATGTGTAGAGTCATCTCTTGGGTTGTTGGAAAAGGGTATTTGCTATGACCAATTCATTCTCTTGGCAAAACTCTGTTAGCCTTTGCCCTGCTTCGTTTTGTACTCCAATGCCAAACTTGCCTGTTACTTCAGGTATCTCTTGACTTCCTACTTTTGCATTCCAGTCCCCTATGATGAAAAGGACATCTTTTTTGGGTGTTAGTTCTAGAAGGTCTTGTAGGTCTTCATAGAACCAGTCAACCTCAGCTTCTTTGTCATTAGTGGTTGGGGGATAGACTTGAATTACTATGACATTGAATGGTTTGCCTGGGAAATGAACAGAGATCATTCTGTCCTTTTTGAGATCTCACCCAAATACTGCATTTCAGACTCTTGTGTTGACTATGAGGGCTACTCCATTTCTTCTAAGAGATTCTTGCCCATGGTAGTAGATATAATGGTCATGTGAATTAAATTCACCCATTCCCATCCATTTTAGTTCACTGATTCCTAAAATGTCAATGTTTGCTCTTGCCATCTCCTGTTTGACCACTTCCAATTTACCTAGATTCATGGACCTAACATTCCAGGATCCTAGGCAATATTGTTCTTTACAGCCTCAGACGTTACCTTCACCACTGGACACATCCACAACTGGATGTCGTTTCTGCTTTGGCTCAGCCTCTTCGTTCTTTCTGGAGCTATTTCTCCACTCTTTTCCAGTAGCCATATTGGGCACCTACCAACCTGGGGAGTTAGTCTTTCAGTGTCCTATCTTTTTGCCTTTTCATACTGTTCATGGGGCTCTCAAGGCAAGAATGATGAAATGGTTTGCCATTCCCTTCTCCAGTGGACCACGTTTTGAACGAACTCTCCACCATGACCTGTCTGTCTTGGGTGGCCCTGTACAGCACAGCTCATAGTGTCATTGAGTTAGACAAGATTGTGATCCATGTTATCAGTTTGCTTAGTTTTCTGTGATTGTGGTTTTCCTTTTGTCTGCCCTCTGAAGGATGAGAATAAGAGGTTTGTGGAAGCTTCCTGGTGGGAGGGACTGGCTGTGGGTAAAACTGGGTCTTGCTCTGGTGGTCAAGACCATACTCAATACATCTTCAATCCAATTTTCTGCTGATGGGTGGAGCTGTGTTGCCTCCCTGTAGTTTGGCCTGAGGTCAAACTATGGTAGGGGTAGTGGAGGTAATGGTGACCTCCTTCAAAAGGCCTTATTCGAGCATGCTTCGGCTCCCAGGACTGTTGTAGTCAGTGCCCCTGATTCCGTGCAGCCCACGGTTTGATCTATGCCTCTGCTGGAGACTCCTGAGCCCTCACAGGCAAGTCTAGCTCAGCCTGTTGTGGGATCACTGCTCCTTTCTCCTGGGTCCTGGTGCACACAAGGTTTTGTTTGTGCCCTCAAAGAGTCCATTTCCCTGGGGGTTCTCAGTCCTTTTGCTGGATCCCCAGGTTCGGAAATCTGTTGTGGCCCTAGAACTTTTGCAACAGTGATTGCATGCATGCATTTATTCACTTGCCATGTATGTGCTGGAGAACTCAGGTCTCTTGAAGCCTCGGGGTTCTTAGATACAATGACAATATAGCTGAGGGAAGCCCTAGAACCAGAAGCATGACTTGGAGGAACTGATGTCTAACTTTGACTGAGACTTAACAGCTGCTGAGCCATCGTTTTAAAATGCATGGAGGTGGGGGGCGGTCCTAAGATAGTGGAGGAATAGGATGGGGAGACCACTTTCTCACCCACAAATTCATCGAAAGAACATTTGAACACTGAGCAATTCCACAAAACAACTGCTGAATGCTGGCAGAGGACATCAGGCACCCAGAAAGGGAGCCCATGGTCTTCAAAAGGAGGTAGGACAAAGTATAAAAGATAAAAAGAGAGACAAAAGAGGTAGGGGCGGAGATCCATCCTGGGAAGGGAGTTTTAAAAGAGGAGAAGTTTCCAAACACCAGGAAACACTCTCACCGGAGGATCTGTGGGGAGTTTTGGAATTCCAGAGGGCAACATCAATTCAGTTCAGTCACTCAGTCATGTCCAGCCCTTTGTGACCCCATGAATCGCAGCATGCCAGGCCTCCCTGTCCATCACCAACTCCCGGAGTTCACCCAAACTCATGTCCATAGAGTCAGTGGTGCCATCCAGCCATCTCATCCTCTGTCGTCCCCTTCTCCTCTTGCCCCCAATCCCTCCCAGCATCAGAGTCTTTTCCAATGAGTCAACTCTTCGCATGAGGTGGACAAAGTACTGGAGTTTCAGCTTTAGCATCAGTCCTTCCAATGAACACCCAGGACTGATTTCCTTTAGGATGGACTGATTGGATCTCCTTGCAGTCCAGGGAACTCTCAAGAGTCTTCTCCAACACCACAGTTCAAAAGCATCAATTCTTCGGCGCTCAGCTTCCTTCACAGTCCAACTCTCACATCCATACATGACCACTGGAAAAACCATAGGCTTGACTAGATGGACCTTTGTTGGCAAAGTAATGTCCCTGCTTTTCAATATGCTATCTAGGTTGGTCATAACTTTCCTTCCAAGGAGTAAGCGTCTTTTAATGTCATGGCTGCAATCACCATCTGCAGTCATTTTGGAGCCCAGAAAAATAAAGTCTGACACTGTTTCCACTGTTTTGCCATCTATTTGCCATGAAGTGATGGGACCAGATGCCATGATCTTAGTTTTCTGAATGTCGAGCTTTAAGCCAACTTTTTCACTCTCCTCTTTCACTTTCTTCAAGAGGCTTTTTAGTTCCTCTTCACTTTCTGCCATAAGGGTGGTGTCATCTGCATATCTGAGGTTATTGATATTTCTCCCAGCAATCTTGATTCCAGCTTGTGCTTCTTCCAGCCCAGCGTTTCTCATGATGTACTCTGCATAGAAGTTAAATAAGCAGGGTGACAATATACAGCTTTGACATAGTCCTTTTCCTATTTGGAACCAGTCTGTTGTTCCATGTCCAGTTCTAACTATTGCTTCCTGACCTGCATGTAGGTTTCTCAAGAGGCAGGTCAGGTGGTCTGGTATTCCCATCTCTTTCAGAATTTTCCACAGTTTATTGTGATCCACACAGTCAAAGGCTTTGGCATAGTCAATAAAGCAGAAATAGATGTTTTTCTGGAACTCTCTTGCTTTTTTGATGATACAGCAGATGTTGGCAATTTGATCTCTGGTTCCTCTGCCTTTTCTAAAACGAGCTTAAACATCTAGAAGTTCACAGTTCTTATACTGCTGAAGCCTGGCTTGGAGAATTTTGAGCATTACCTTACTAGCATGTGAGATGAGTGCAATTGTGCGGTAGTTTGAGCATTCTTTGGCATTGCCTTTCTTGCGGATTGGAATGAAAACTGACCTTCTCCAGTCCTGTGGCCACTGCTGAGTTTTCCAAATTTGCTGGCATATTGAGTTCAGCACTTTCACAGCATCATCTTTCAGGATTTGAAATAGCTCAACTGGAATTCCATCACCTCCACTAGGTTTGCTCATAGTGATGATTTCTAAGGCCCACTTGACTTCACATTCCAGAATGTCTGGCTCGAGGTGAATGATCACACAGTTGTGATTATCTGGGTCGGGAAGATCTTTTTTGTACAGTTCTTCTGTGTATTCTTGCCACCTCTTCTTAATATCTTCTGCTTCTGTTAGGTCCATACCATTTCTGTCCTTTGTTGAGCCCATCTTTTCATGAAATGTTCCCTTGTTATCTCTAATTTTCTTGAAGAGATCTCTAGTTTTTCCTATTCTGTTGTTTTTCTCTATTTCTTTGCACTGATCACTGAGGAAAGCTTTTTTATCTCTCCTTGCTGTTCTTTGGTACTCTGCCTTCAGATGCTTATATCTTTCCTTTTCTCCTTTGCTTTTCACTTTTCTTCTTTTCACAGCTATTTGTAAGGCCTCCTCAGACAGCCATTTTTCTTTTTTGCATTTCTTTTCCATGGGGATGGTCTTGATCCCTGTCTCCTGTACAATATGACAAACTTCCATCCATAGTTCATTGGCACTCTGTCTATCAGATCTAGTCCCTTAAATCTATTTCTCACTTCCACTGTATAAGGGATTTGATTTAGGTCATACCTGAATGGTCTAGTGGTTTTCCCTACTTTCTTCAATTTAAGTCTGAATTTGTCAATAAGAAGTTCACAATAAGGAGTTCATCAATAAGGAGATGATCTGAGCCACACTCAGCTCCTGGTCTTGTTTTTGCTGACTATATAGAGCTTCTCCATCTTTGGCTGCAAAGAATATAATCAATCTGATTTCAGTATTGACCGAAATGGACATCTGATGATGTCCATGTGTAGAGGCAACATAACCAGGAGGAAAAATAAATAAATAAAACCCACAGATTATGTGCCTAACAGCAACTCCCAGCACTCACATCCGCCACCAGCAAGCCGGGGCTGAACAGGGAGGCATGGGCTGCACTGCTTGGGGTAAGGACCAGGCCTGAATGCCGTGAGAGCAATCTGAGGGAACTAACATGAGATAGAAACCCAAACTGTGGGATAGCCAGAGAGAGAGAGAACTATCCCGGGAAAAGCCCTAACCTAAGGCACTGCCAGGCCTGCTCACAGAACAAAGGACTGAGCAAATACCAGAGGAGAGCTAGCCGGCTATGGACCAGCCCATCCCGTGCCAGAGACAGGGAAACAGGTGGGGGACAGCCAGAGCCGGAAAGGGGCAACCTCGGCCCCAGAGAGGCATCCTCTACCAAACTGCAAGCAGGCTCCCAGTCGCTAACCAAGACTTCTTGGGATTCTGGACAGTAGACATCTGCTGGGAGGGTCGCAGCCAGAGATCAACTCCCCAGAAGAGACACACGTCACACCTGAGACGGGTGCGCCCGCTGCCATCCAGGAAACTGAGCGGCTGGGACCAGGGAGGTGATAAGATGCACTCCCTACCTGGGGAGACTACGCTCACCAAGCACCCGGTCGCCTGAGCTGCTTGGACCTGGGAAGGGCACAAAACGCAGGCCCAACCAAGACTGTGCCTTTGTGGAGTACCCGAGAACCTGAACCTGAGTGGCTTAGACCTGGGAAATGCACACAACCCAGGGCCCACCTCAGACAGTTCCCTGGCAGAGCAACCTGGAGCCTGAGAAGTGTAGACCAAGAAAGTACACACGCCATGAGCGGGGGCAAAACCAGTGCAGCCGAGACACTGGGAGCACTCCCCACACACGCCAGTGATACTGCTTTGCAGTGTTCCTCCCTCCTCACAGCATGACTGAACAAGCGAGCCTAAATAAGTGACCACCTTCTCCCTCTTGTGTCAAGGCGGAAATTAGATACTGAAGAGACCAGCAAACAGAAGCTAAAATAAACAGAGGGAACCGCTTTGGAAGTGACAGGTGCGACAGATTAAAACCTTGTAGTTAGCACTGCCTATATTGGAAGGGGCCTATAGATCTTGAGAAGTATAAGCCTGATCAAGGAACTATCTGAAACTGAACTGACCCCACACTGCCCGCAACACCTCCAGAAAAAATTCCTAGATATATTTTTACTATTATAATTAAATTTTTTTAATTTTTAAGTCCATTACTCCTTTAATTTTCATTTTTATAACCTACTATTACCTTGCAAAAAAAAAGACCCTTTTTTAAAGCAAACTTCATATATATATTTTATAATTTTTGTGACTTTGTTTTGGTTTTTTTAATATTGTATTTTTGAGAGTCTAACCTCTACTCTAGATTTTTAATCTTTGCTTTTTGGTATTTGTTATCAATTTTGTACCTTTAAGAAACCAATTTTCCACCATTTATTGTGATCCACCCTGTCAAAGGCTTTGGCATAGTCAATAAAGCAGAAATAGATGTTTTTCTGGAACTCTCTTGCTTTTTTATGATCCAGCGGATGTTGGCAATTTGATCTCTGGTTCCTCTGCCTTTTCTAAAATGAGCTTGAACATCTATCTGGAAGTTCACGGTTCACGTATTGCTGAAGCCTGGCTTGGAGAATTTTGAGCATTACTTTACTAGCCTGTGAGATGAGTGCAATTGTGCGGTAGTTTGAGCATTCTTTGGCATTGTCTTTCTTTGGGATTGGAATGAAAACTGACCTTCTCCAGTCCTGTGGCCACTGCTGAGTTTTCCAAATTTGCTGGCATATTGAGTTCAGCACTTTCACCGCATCATCTTTCAGGATTTGAAATAGCTCAACTGGAATTCCATCACCTCCACTAGGTTTGCTCATAGTGATGATTTCTAAGGCCCACTTGACTTCACATTCCAGGATGTCTGGCTCTAGGTGAGTGATCACACCATCGTGATTATCTAGGTTGTGAAGATCTTTTTTGTACAGTTCTTCTATGTATTCTTGCCACCTCTTCTTAATATCTTCTGCTTCTGTTAGGTCAGGAAGGAAAGTTAGAACTGGACATGGAACAACAGACTGGTTCCAAATAGGAAAAGGAGTTCGTCAAGGCTGTATATTGTCACCCTGCTTATTTAACTTATATGCAGAGTATATCATGAGAAACGCTGGACTGGAAGAAACACAAGCTGGAATCAAGATTGCCGGGAGAAATATCAATAACCTCAGATATGCAGATGACACCACCCTTATGGCAGAAAGTGAAGAGGAACTAAAAAGCCTCTTGGTGAAAGTGAAAGTGGAGACTGAAAAACTTGGCTTAAAGCTCGACGTTCAGAAAACTAAGATCATGGCATCTGGTCCCATCACTTCATGGCAAATAGATGGGGAAACAGTGGAAACAGTGTCAGACTTTATTTTTCTGGGCTCCAAAATCACTGCAGATGGTGATTGCAGCCATGAAATTAAAAGACGCTTACTCCTTGGAAGAAAAGTTATGACCAACCTAGATAGCATATTGAAAAGCAGGGACATTACTTTGCCAACAAAGGTCCATCTAGTCAAGCCTATGGTTTTTCCAGTGGTCATGTATGGATGTGAGAGTTGGACTGTGAAAAAAGCTGAGCGCCAAAGAATTGATGCTTTTGAACTGTGGTGTTGGAGAAGACTCTTGAGAGTCCCTTGGACTGCAAGGAGATCCAACCAGTCCATTCTGAAGGAAATCAGCCCTGGGATTTCTTTGGAAGGAATGATGCTAAAGGAATGATACTCTGTCCACCTCATGTGAAGAGTTGACTCATTGGAAAAGACTCTGATGCTGGGAGGGATTGGGGGCAGGAGGAGAAGGGGACGACAGAGGATGAGATGGCTGGATGGCACCACCGACTCTATGGACATGAGTTTGGGTGAACTCAGGGAGTTGGTGATGGACAGGGAGGGCTGGCATGCTGCGATTCATGGGGTCGCAAAGAGTTGGACACGACTGAGTGACTGAACTGAACTGAACTGAAGAAACCAATCTTCAGTACCCATTTTTACTTGAGAGTGTGATTACAGGCTTGATTGCTCTCTCCCTCTTTTGACTCTCATTTTCCTCCACCAGGTTGCCTCTATCTCCTCCCTTCTCTTCTCTACCCAACTCTATGAATCTCTTTGTGTGTTCCGGGCTGTGGAGAACACGTAGGGAACTGATTACTGGCTGGATCTGTCTCTCTCCTTTTGATTCCCCCTTTTCTCCTCCTGGTCACCTCTGTCTCCTTCCTCCCTCTTCTCTTCTCTGTGCAACTCCGTGAACCTCTCTGAGGAGTCCAGACTGTGGAGAGCACATAGGGAACTGATTACTGGCTAGCTTACTCTGTCCCCTTTTGATTCCCTCTCTTCTCCTCCTGGTCACCTCTATCTCCCTCCTCCCTCTTCTCTTCCCATGTAACTCTCAGATGTCCCTCACTGTGGAGAAGCTTTTCATCATTAACCTAGATGTTTTATCATCAATGCTGTATAGATGGAGAAGTCTTGAGGCTACTGTAAGAATAAGACTGAAAACCAGAGTCTTAAGTCCAAAACCTGAGAACACCAGAGAACTCCTGACTCCAGGGAACATTAATCGATAAGAACTCATCCAAAAGCCTCCATACCTACCCTGAAACCAAGCAACCCAAGAGCCAACAAGTTCCAGAGCAAGACATACCATGCAAATTCTCCAGCAATGCAGGAACATAGCCCAGAGCTTCAATATACAGGCTGCCTAGATCAGATCAGATCAGATCAGGTCAGTCGCTCAGTCGTGTCCAACTCTTTGCGACCCCATGAATCACAGCATGCCAGGCCTCCCTGTCCATCACCAACTCCCAGAGTTCACTCAGACTCATGTCCATCGAGTCAATGATGCCATCCAGCCATCTCATCTTCTGTCGTCCCCTTCTCCTCTTGCCCCCAATCCCTCCCAGCATCAGAGTCTTTTCCAATGAGTCAACTCTTCGCATGAGGTGGACAGAGTATCATTCCTTTAGCATCATTCCTTCCAAAGAAATCCCAGGGCTGATTTCCTTCAGAATGGACTGGTTGGATCTCCTTGCAGTCCAAGGGACTCTCAAGAGTCTTCTCCAACACCACAGTTCAAAAGCATCAATTCTTTGGCGCTCAGCTTTCTTCACAGTCCAACTCTCACATCCATACATGACCGCTGGAAAAACCATAGCCTTGACTATATGGACCTTTGTTGGCAAAAGTAATGTCCCTGCTTTTCAATATGCTATCTAGGTTGGTCATAACTTTTCTTCCAAGGAGTAAGCGTCTTTTAATTTCATGGCTGCAATCACCATCTGCAGTGATTTTGGAGCCCAGAAAAATAAAGCCTGACACTATTTCCACTGTTTCCCCATCTATTTGCCATGAAGTGATGGGACCAGATGCCATGATCTTCGTTTTCTGAACGTCGAGCTTTAAGCCAAGTTTTTCAGTCTCCACTTTCACTTTCACCAAGAGGCTTTTTAGTTCCTCTTCACTTTCTGCCATAAGGGTGGTGTCATCTGCATATCTGAGGTTATTGATATTTCTCCCAGCAATCTTGATTCCAGCTTGTGTTTCTTCCAGTCCAGCGTTTCTCATGATATACTCTGCATATAAGTTAAATAAACAGGGTGACAATATACAGCCTTGACGTACTCCTTTTCCTATTTGGAACCAGTCTGTTGTTCCATGTCCAGTTCTAACTGTTGCTTCCTGACCTGCATACGAATTTCTCAAGAGGCAGATCATCAGGTGGTCTGGTATTCCCATCTCTTTCAGAATTTTCCACAGTTTATTGTGATCCACACAGTCAAAGGCTTTGGCATAGTCAATAAAGCAGAAATAGATGTTTTTTCTGGAACTCTCTAAAGTCACACCAAACCCATAGACATCTCAAAACTCACTACTGGACACTTCATTGCACTCCAGAGAGTAGAAATCCAGCTCCACCCACCAGAACACCAATGCAAGCTTCCCTAACCAGGAAACCTTCCAACCCACCCGTCCAACCCCACCCACAGCAAGGAACCTCCACAATAAAGAGGAACCACAAACTGCCAGAATACAGAAAGGCCACCCCAAACACAGCAATTTAAACAAGATGAAAAGGCAGAGAAATACTCAGCAGGTAAAGGAACATGATAAATACCCACCAAACCAAACAAAAGAGGTGATAAGGAGTCTAACTGAAAAAGAATTCAAAATAATGATCATAAAAATGATCCAAAATCTTGAAAACAAAATGGGGTTACAGATAAATAGCCTGGAGACAAGGATTGAGAAAATGCAAGAAATGTTTAACAAGGACCTAGAAGAAATTTTTAAAAGTCAATCAATAATGAATAATGCAAAAAATGAGATCAACAAAAGTCTGGAGGGAACCAACAGTAGAATAATGGAGGCAGAAGATAGGATAAGTGAGTTAGAAGATAGAACGGTAGAAATAAATGAAGCAGCAAGGAAAAAAGAATAAATAATTAAAAGAAATAAAGACAACCTCAGAGACCTCTGGGACAATGTTAAATGCCCCAACATTTGAATCATAGGAGTCCCAGAAGAAGAAGACAAAAAGAAAGGCCATGAGAAAATACTTGAGATAATAGATGAAAACTTCCCTAAAATGGGGAAGGAAATAGTCACCCAAGTCCAAGAAACCCAGAGAGTTCCAAACAGGATAAACCCAAGGTGAAACACTCCAAGATACATATTAATCAAATTAACAAAGATCAAACACAAAAAACAAATATTAAAAGTAGCAAGGGAAAAACAACAAATAATACACAAGAGGATTCCCATAAGGATAACAGCTGATCTTTCAATAGAAACTCTTCAGGCCAGAAGGTAATGGAAGGACATACTTAAAGTGATGAAAGAGAAAAACCTACAACCCAGATTACTGTACCCAGCAAGGATCTCATTCAAATATGAAGGAGAAATCAAAAGCTTTACAGACAAGCAAAAGCTCAGAGAATTCAGCACCACCAAATCAGCTCTTCAACAAATATTAAAGGATCTTCTCTAGACAGGAAACACAGAAAGAGTGTATAAACTCAAACCCAAAACAACAAAGTAGATGGCAACAGGATCATACTTATCAGTAATTATCTTAAATGTAAATGGGCTGAATGCCCCAACCAAAAGACAAGGACTGGCTGAATGGATACAAAAACAAGACCCCTATATACATTGTCTACAAGAGACCCACCTCAAAACAAGGGACACATACAGACTGAAAGTGAAGGGCTGGGAGAAGATATTCCATGCAAATAGAGACCAAAAGAAAACAGGAGTAGCAATACTCATATCAGATAAAATAGACTTTAAAATAAAGGCTGTGAAAAGAGACAAAGAAGGACACTACATAATGATCAAAGGATCAATCCAAGAAGAAGATATAACAATTATAAATATATATGCACCCAACATAGGAGCACTGCAGTATATAAGGCAAATGCTAACAAGTATGAAAGGGGAAATTAACAATAACACAATAATAGTGGGAGACTTTAATACCCCACTCACACCTATGGATAGATCAACTAAACAGAAAATTAATAAGGAAACACAAACTTTAAATGATACAGTGGAGCAGTTAGACCTAATTAATATCTATAGGACAGTCACCCCAAAACAATGAATTTCACCTTTTTCTCAGGTGGAAATGGAACCTTCTCAAGGATAGATCACATCCTGGGCCACAAATCTAGCCTTGGTAAATTCAAAAAAATTGAAATCATTCCAAGCATCTTTTCTGACCACAATGCAGTAAGATTAGATATCAATTACAGGAGAAAAACTATTAAAAATTCCAACATATGGAGGCTGAACAACACGCTTCTGAATAACCAACAATTACAGAAGAAATCAAAAAAGAAATCAAAATATGCACAGAAATGAATGAAAATGAAAAGACAGCAACCCCAAACTTGTGGGACACTGTAAAAGCAGTGCTAAGGGGAAGGTTCATAACAGCACAGGCTTACCTCAAGAAACAATAAAAAAAAAAAGTCTAATAAATAACCTAACTCTACACTTCAAGCAACTAGAAAAGGAAGAGATGAATAACCCCAGGGTTAGTAGAAGGAAAGAAATCTTTAAAAGTAGGGCAGAAATAAATGCAAAAGAAACAAAAGAGACCATAGCAAAGATCAACAAAGCTAAAAGCTGGTTCTTTGAGAAGATAAATAAAATTGACAAACCATTAGCCAGACTCATCAAGAAACAAATGGAGAAGAATCAAATCAACAAAATTAGAAATGAAAATGGAGAAATCACAATAGACAACACAGAAATACAAAGGATCATAAGAGACTATTATCAGCAACTGTATGCCAATAAAATGGACAACTTGGAAGATATGGACAAATTCTTAGAAAAGTATAACTTTCCAAAACTGAACCAGGAAGAAATAGAAAATCTTAACAGACCCATCACAAGCATGGAAATTGAAACTGTAATCAGAAATCTTCCAGCAAACAAAAACGCAGGACCAGACAGCTTCACAGCTGAATCCTACCAAAAATTTAGAGAAGAGCTAACACCTATCCTACTCAAAATCTTCCAGAAAATTGCAGAGGAAGGTAAACTTCCAAACTCATTCTATGAGGCCACCATCACCCTAATACCAAAACCAGACAAAGATGCCACAAAAAAAAAAAAAAAAAAAAACCTACAGGCCAATATCACTGACGAACATAGATGCAAAAATCCTTAACAAAATTCTAGCAAACAGAATCCAACAACATATTAAAAAGATCATACATCATGACCAAGTGGGCTTTATCCCAGGGATGCAAGGATTCTTCAATATCTGCAAATCAATCAATGTAATACACCACATTAACAAATTGAAAGATAAAAACCATATGATTATCTCAATAGATGCAGAGAAAGCCTTTGACAAAATTCAACATCCATTTATGATAAAAAAAAAAAAACCTCCAGAAAGCAGGAATAGAAGGAACATACCTCAATACAATAAAAGCTATATATGACAAACCCACAGCAAACATTATCCTCAATGGTGAAAAATTGAAAGCATTTCCCCTAAAGTCAGGAACAAGACAAGGGTGCCCACTCTCACCATTACTATTCAACATAGTTTTGGAAGTTTTGGCTACAGCAATCAGAGCAGAAAAAAGAAATGAAAGGAATCCAGATTGGAAAAGAAGAAGTAAAACTCTCACTGTTTGCAGATGATATGATCCTCTGCATAGAAAACCCTAAAGATTCCACCAGAAAATTACTAGAGCTAATCAATGAATATAGTAAAGTTGCAGGATATAAAATTAACACAGAGAAATCCCTTGCATTCCTATACACTAACAATGAGAAAACAGAAAGAGAAATTAAGGAAACAATTCCATTCATCATTGCAACAAAAAGAATAAAATACTTAGGAATATATCTACCTAAAGAAACAAAAGACCTATATATAGAAAACTATAAAACACTGGTGAAAGAAATCAGAGAGGACACAAATAGATGGAGAAATATACCATGTTCATGAATTGGAAGAATTAATATAGTGAAAATGAGTATACTACCCAAAGCAATCTATAGATTCAATGCAATCCTCATCAAGCTACCAACAGTATTTTTCACAGAACTAGAACAAATAATTTCAAATTTGTATGAAAATACAAAAAACCTTGAATAGCCAAAGCAATCTTGAGAAAGAAGAATGGAACTGGAGGAATCAACCTGCCTGACTTCAGGCTCTACTACAAAGCTACAGTCATCAAGACAGCATGGTACTGGCACAAAAACAGAACTATAGATCAATGGAACAAAATAGAAAGCCCAGAGATAAATCCCCACACCTATGGACACCTTATATTTCACAAAGGAGGCAAGACTATACAATGGAGAAAAAACAATCTCTTTAACAAGTGGTTCTGGGGAAACTGGTCAACCACTTGTAAACGAATGAAACTAGAATACTTTCTAACACCATACACAAAAATAAATTCAAAATGGATTAAAGATCTAAACATAAGACCAGAAACTAAAACTCCTAGAGGAAAACTAGGCAAAACACTCTCTGACATAAATCACAGCAGGATCCTCTATGACCCGCCTCCCAGAGTAGTAGAAATAAAAGCAAAAATAAATAAATGGGACCTAATTAAACTTAAAAGCTTTTTCACAATGAAGGAAAATATAAGCAAGGTGAAAAGACAGCCTTCAGAATAGGAGAAAATAATAGCAAATGAAGCAACTGACAAAGAATTAATTTCCAAAATATACAACCAACTCCTGCAGCTCAATTCCAGAAAAATAAATGACCCAATCAAAAAATAGGCCAAAGAACTAAACAGACATTTCCTTAAAGAAGACATACAGATGTCTAACAAACACATAAAAAGATGCTCAACATCACTCATTATCAGAGAACTACAAATCAACACCACAATGAGGTACCATCTCACACCAGTCAGAATGGCTGCTATCCAAAAGTCTACAAACAATAAATGCTGGAGAGGGTGTGGAGAAAAGGGAACCCTCTTACACTGTTGGTGGGAATGCAAACTAGTACAGCCACGATGGAGAACAGTGTGGAGATTCCTTTAAAAACTGGCAATAGAAGTGCCATATGACCCAGAAATCCCACTGCTGGGCATACACACCAAAGAAACCAGAATTGAAAGAGACACATGTACCTCAATGTTCATCTTAGAACTGTTTATAATAGCCAGGACATGGAAGCAACTTAGATGTCCATCATCAGACCAATGGATAAGAAAGCTGTGGTACATATACATAATGGAATATTACTCAGCCATTAAAAAGAATATATTTGAATCAGTTCTAATGAGGTGGATGAAACTGGAGCCTATTATACAGAGTGAGATAAGCCAGATAGAAAAACACCAATACAGTATACTAACGCATATATATGGGATTTAGAAAGATGGTAACAATAACCCTATATGCGAGGCAGCAAAAGAGACACAGATGTATAGAACAGTCTTTTGTATTCTGTGGGAGAAGGCGAGGGTGGGATGATTTGAGAGAATAGCACTGAAACATGTATATTATCATATGTGAAACAGATCTCCAGTCCAGGTTCAATGCATGAGACAGGGTGCTTAGGGCTGGTGAACTGGGATGACCCAGAGGGATGGAATGGGGAGGGAGGTGAGGGAGGGGTTCAGGATGGGGAACACATGTACACCCATGGCTGATTCATGTCAATGTATGGCAAAAACACTACAATATTGTAAACTAATTAGCCTCCAATTAAATAATTTTTTAAAAATTTAAAAACAAAACAAACAAAATACATGGAGTTTTCCCAGTAAACTGCTTATAGCAGGTATCCCAAATCATCAGTGTCTTCAGACACACATTTCTACTCCCTCTTTTTCCTTAGGAATAAATCAGGACCATCATGTGTGAACATCCTCACCCTCTTTCAGATTCTCTGTTACCCTCCTGTCACCACTTTCACCAACCTGGGCAGCCGGAGAAGCACCAGAGTCTGGTCAGGACCATGGCCAGCATCCATCCTGGGCTGGGGAAGGGTGTGGTTGCCAACAGCTGGCAGGGAAACAGCCTTCTCAAACCTGGAACAACTCAAATTCTATCCAGGCATACCAGTAACCCAGCCTGGGAAATCCCCTGCCCAGCCCTGCCTGAGAAGTGAGCTTGAGAAAGCTCTTGACTGGGTCCACCAACCACAGACATTAGAGCCTATAAACATCACTGACTGATAAGCAGCCACTTAACACTTCCTTTTGTGGTCTTGTTCTGCTTTAACTTGATCTTGCCTTCCTGGGTCCACACCCCTTCCTTCCAGCCTCAAATTCTCACATCTGATCCCTCAGACTTGGTCTGCTCCCACCTGTCTCTTTGTATTAATATTTACATTGTCACTTCCTGCCACTTCTGACTGAGGCAATTCTCCCATTATTAAGATCTCATATTTCTGAGCTAAGGATCTCAACCTCTGTCCAGGGGCCATAGTGATGCAGGACATCAGGTCAAAGGGAAGATCTGGTCGAGAACACAGGAGCTTAGAGGCAAAGACCCATGCACTGAGCCTGGTGAAGGGCATCTTAGGTGCTGGGAGTCTTAATTGCTGCTTGATTGGATCAGAACTGGACCAGATCTGGTAGGGCTGGAGGAGGATGTCTAGCCTGAATGTGGGGCAGGGTGTGGGAACTGGAAGCCTGGGTGGGACAGAAACTGAAACTACAGACTAAGGGTTAAGTATACAGGGTCTGCTTCTTACAGTGAGTAGGTCTTGCTCTATTATTTACTAGCTATTGGGCAGGTTTTCTAACTCACCAACAACTTCAATATCTGGGTATGTAATGTATATGATCAATTGTGAAGTGCTCAAAAAAGTAGCTGACATTATTTTCCTCCCTCTTCAATATATTTTTCTCTAAATTCTTCCTTTCTTCTTCCTGTCTATGTCCATCCCAGATTTCCATTTCCATTTTCCTTTTCCAAGATTACTTCTCCTCCCTCTACTTTCTCACCTATGTCCTCTTTCTTCCAAGATCTTCAAGCTCTACTGGCCTCCCACCCCCAGGGCCTTTTCCTCCATGATCACATGGGCACAGTCTCAACTGTCCCAAAAGGCCCTCATTTGTCTCTGCTTCCTCTTCAATCGCTGCCCTTTGCTGTTAGGCTTTTCAACTGCTTCTTTGAATCTGACCCCTACAAGTCACAGTGGCCTTGTGCCGGTCTTCCCCTTCTTGGCTTTTCTGCTGCCTTTGACATCCTTGACCACTGGGCCTGTCATTCTTCCCACCTGCCCCCTCCACCAACCCATGTTCTTTCTGTTCAGACCTGCTCTGTTCCTAGGAGACTGACACCTCTGGACTGCATCACCCAGGATCCCAGCCCACCAGCCTACTCCTGGGTTAAGTCAAAGGAAGATATTGGCAGGAGTTTGAAGGTCAAGAGAAAAAATAAGTTAGGGTCTTTACTTTCCCCTACTCCCTCCATGTGTTCTATGGTTTGAACAGGGTCTGCTTTCCTCTGTAGCAACAGCTCCCATTGGTGGTCCCTCTTCTGTGGCTCTGGTGCTCACTCAGTTCCAATAAAACAATTTTCTCTCCCTGCTGTTTCAAGTCTGGGGGTATTAACAGCTCCCTGCCTTTCAATGTATCATGACCCCTTCCCTTATCCTTGACCACTCCTCTGTAAAGAACATTGTTAAAATGGTTGATGTTTTTGTGGTTTAGTCACTTAGCTGTGTCTGACTCTTTTGTGACCCCTTGGACTGTGGCCCACCAGGCTCCTCTGTCAATGGGATTTTCCAGGCAAGGATACTGGAGTGGGTTGCCATTTCCTTCTCCAGGGAATCTTCCTAATCCAGGAATCAAACCCACATCTCCTGCATTGTAGGTGGATTCTTTACTGCTGAGCCACTGGAGAAGCCCCAGAATGATTGATAATTCAACCGTTTTGTGTAAAAGCCATCTGTTCCTGGCAGGGAACTTCGCCTACAAATGCCCTCTCCTTCTTGACATTCCTTTCCTTCTTATAGAAGGGAACAGGAGAGCCTGGAGCATTCTTCTCAGGGGCACACTCATTTATTCCACAAATATTTTCCAAGCACCTACCATGTGCCAGGGCTTCCCTGGTAGTTCAGTCAGTAAAGAATCTGCCTGCAGTGCAGAAGACCTGGGATTGACCCCTGGGTCGGGAAGATCCCCTGAAGAAGGAAATGGTAACCCACTCCAGTATTCTTGCCTGGAGAATCCTGTGGACAGACGTGCCTGGCGAGCTACAGTTCATGGGGTCACAAGAATCAGACACAATTTAGCGACTAAACACTACCACATGTGCCAAGCACCAGGCCAGGTGCCAGCGAAGTGCAATAAACAAGAGGCAGTGCCTCTTTGTTGCTCGGTGTGGAAGTGATGTTGATGCTGTAAATCTGTAGATGCCAAATTCTAGACTGTGAACACCTGGCTTTGGGGAGTGAACGGAGGCCTTCAAATGAGTCATCTGAGAAAGTCTGAGGCATATCTGGCCATCTCACTCAGGCAACTTTGGACTTCTGGTCTAAGATCAAGATCCTGAGAAGTCAGGATGCCTGTCAAGGCAGAAATAAGAGCAGGCTTTGACCACAGATCTCTGCCAACTGAAGAGTGGCCCTTGTCTTAGATGCACAAAGCCTTAAAAATAAAAGAGAATTATTAGAGAATTGCAGCCTTCCTGAAAAGAAAGGAAAGTTCCCCCATGGAGGGGCTGATTCCCACCTCTAGCCCAACTGGACCCCACATGGTGGCACTGTTTCCCTGTAATGTTTTGGCCTGAGCTAGGTCACAAGGCCTTCCCTCCACACCCAGAGCACATTGGGCAATCAGGGATCAACAAGGAAATAAATATTGACACCAGTGTGCATGTAGATCAGCCCTTTCTAACATTATCCAGCCATGAGATGCTTTTAAATCTACTCTCAATTTTGAGACATCTGCCAGAACCCCAGAGGTAAAGTAGAAACAGGAGAGCTAGATTAGATTAGATTAGAAAGGGGCTGGATTAGCATAGAAACCAAAACTAGTCCTAAAGACAGATTAGTTGCTACAAAATTTGCTTGTTTCCAAAAAAATTTTTTTAGAATTTAAAAAATCTCAATTTAGAAAAAATAGATAATTTGTAAAGACCTAGTATTGAAATTGTAAGAATCGAGATTTAACCATGCTTACTAAGTAGATGACATACAACAAATGATATCAACATTTATTTGGAATACTTCTTGTGCAGTTGAAACATCATAACTTCAAACCGCATGCAATTTTCCCCAGTATCAGCTGCCACATTTAGGTGGGGCCCAGCTTTAAAGGGAAGTTATGCCTATTAACATGAATAGCTATATAAAATGTATTTAGCATTTGTAAAATCTTTTAAAAGCTGCGTTCAAATAATTTTTATGGGGAAAAATATATAAGAGTTTTCTCTAAAAAGGTAAAAGGGGTCCATAATCCCACCACTTAAATCACACTATTATTTATTGAGTGCTTACCATGTGTTAGGCATTGGTCTGAACAATTTATATGTTGCATCATTACCCATCAAGTTGATAATATTATTATTCCAGATAACTGAGATCCAGAGAAATTAAACAACTTGCGTAGGCTCACACAGCTCATATAAGATAGAAGTTAGATTTACATCAACATAATCTGGCTCCCCAGTAGCTCAGATGGTAAATAATCCGCCTGCAATGCAGGAGACCTAGGTTCAATCCCTGGATCGGAAAGATCCCCTGGAGAAGCGAATGGTTACCCCATCCAGTATTCTTGCCTAAAGAATACCATGGACTGGTGAGCTACAGTCCATAGGGCCACAAAGAGTTGGACCCAACTGAGAGACTAACACAACACAATCTGTGTTCACAGTCAATCCTCTTCATTTTATTGAGTGGAGTTTTCCTCCCCTCCTCTAACCCCATTCTCCAGGAATAATTGTAGTACTATTTTGGTGTATGTTCACCTCATCGTTTTTCTATGGTCATTCACAGAGACAGAAGTGCGCCTACCCACCCACCCCACCCCCGCCCCCGCAAGGAATGACTCATAACTCTGGAAAATCCAGGCCTTGAGGGCACAAGGGGGATATCCTGCCACATTTTGAGGAAGATTACTCAGAGCTGCAGATTTATCACTTTTCAAAGTCATTGAATCCCACTGCCAACCAGAGCAGAGGCCCCTGGGCAAAATCCCAGTGAATCACGCAGCGTCTTCTGTCATCTCACCTCCTCCTGCTCAGTAGCTCATTTGGGAATGTTTTTGTTATGCCCTTGCTTGCCCTCAGTCACAAGGAGATGTCCGCCTTGCCCACAGGACCTGAGAGTTAGGCTGTGACATGGCCAGAAATGGAATGGAGGGTTGGAGAGGAGAAGGGAGGGTGGTCTGAGGTCTGGTGGGCAGGTATGTGAGGATAAGGGCTTCCTTCAGGAGGAAGGCGGGGTGATTGCCTGTCACTTGCACCTCCTCCACCGTCATCAGCCACCTGAGAACCATCAGGCGGGGTAGAGGAGAAATCAGGCCACAGGTGGTAGTCACCACAGAGTGTTACTCCCCTAGACCCTTGCAGCTTGGAAGGCCCCCTGCCTGTACTTAAAGATAGAGAAGAGCTGGAGTGGGGAGAAGGAAAAAGAAGGAGCTCTGGTCATGTCCCTGGCACTGAGCCCTTTAAGTCCCTGATCTCATTTTATCCCCACAACAACCCTGTAAAACAGTTGTTCCCAACTGGGGTGGTTGTGTCCACCAAGGCAAATTTGGTGATTCCTAGAGACATTTTTGGTTGTCACGACTGCAGTCTGGAGGGTATTTGTGCTATTGTTATCTAACAGGTAGAGGCCAAGGATGCTGCTAAATATCCTACAACCTACAGTCCAGCCCCTCAAAACAAGGAAATGTTCAGAATAATATCCAAATCTCAATAGTGCAAAGGGTAAGAAACCTGGATATTAGGTGGGAATGTTATTGGTCCCATTTTGCATATGAAAAAACTGAGGTACAAAGAGGTGAAATGACCGGAAGCAAACCATCTGACTCCATTTCATCCCCTGAGAGCCAGGTATCCAGGGGAACATGGTAGTTGGCGTCAACAGTGGGTGGGAGGAAATGAAGGGCTGCGAGGACCAGGGTGAGGCGACATTAGCTGTCAGTGACAGGGTGGGAGGCACCAGTGGTCCTCCTGGTGCTCCTGATGGTGGATGGTGCTGAAACTGGAAGGGTGACTGAGAGGGGAACATCCCTATCTAGCTGCCCCACACTCTAGGACTCCCCACTTCTAGCCCCCAGTCCTGGGCAAGAGGAGCACACACATATGGTCCTGCAGACACATGGAGGTGTTATGCCTCCCTCCTCCCACTCAACCTGTGTTGTCACCCCTGGATAAATTCCTGCTCATCCAACAGACCCAGGTGGTGTCACCTCCTCTGGGGAGTCCTCCAGGAGAGTCTATACCTCTGGCTTTCTCCAACAACCTGGTCCTCCCTTCACTGGACCTCCACCCAACATGCTTCTATGATGTCTACATGTATGACACGTAACATCATACAGACATGTAAATAATCCTTTATTTACATGTTTGACTTCCTGGTTGGGCTATGGGCTTCTCCAGCTACAGATGGGGTCTCAAAGTTTTTGATTTCCCTCCCAGAGCTTAGCCCCATGCCCTCCATGGATAAAAGTGAGTCAAGCCTTAGACAGTAAATGAGCCAGCAGCTGATCTGGATCCTCAGGCTTCCAAATGGCTGGACAGGCTCACACTGGGTGGGAGTCTTGGAAAGTACCTTTCAAGCCCTGACCAACCTAAAGAACACAGGGGATGCTTTGCAACTCTGAAATTTTTAGGAGGAGTGTTTGAGGGCCTCGGGTTAGGGATGACCCCAGACTTCCCACTCTGACACATAAGGTTTCTTACTATTAGGGGCAATTTCAGGCTCTCTGAGCTCTTGGCTGCTCATCCCCACCCCTAGGGCCTCATGCCTGCCTCTCCACCTGACTGTCTCCTTTCTATCCACATTTCTTGACCCCCACCCAGTTACCTGTGACCTATCTTGAGCAGAGCCCTTTAGGAGAAGTTGGGGATTAGGGATGCCTGGTAATGGACCAATAAGTCACTCTTGTTCAAGCCTGAGGAAGCTCTGCAAACATCACACGTCGATGGAGGAGTCCTGTGGGTAGCAACATAAATGTTCGAAAAAATGTATGTGATGGGGAAAGCAGAGCCCACCAAAAGTCAGCAGGTCTGCGGTCTGGGGCTGGTTCTAGCCCTGACGAGCCAGAGACCTTAAGGAAGGGGCCCCAGTTTTCATCTGTGAAAGGGTGGCCAGAAGTGATTTTTAGACTCCTTTCTGGCCCTAACATCTTGTGATTCAGGAAGTCTGAGAGGCACACAAAAGGAGGAAAGGAACACGCCCTGGGACACACCAGATGGTTCTGCGACTGGAGCTCCTGGAAGACTCGTGGCTTCCACACCAATAGAATCCCGAGTCCTTTGCCCTGAGATCAGCAAAGTCATGATGAAGGAGCCTGAACTGAGGTCAGCCTGACTGGAAGATCGAGGCTCCCGGGAATTATCTAGAGCCTGGGCCAGTGACTAACACAGTACAACCATGTGCAGAGATCAAATTGTCCTCATCCGTTGGACCATGGAAAAAGCAAGGGAATTCCAGAAAAACATCTACTTCTGCTTCACTGACCACACTCAAGCCTTTGACTGTGCGGATCACAGTAAATTGTGGAAAATTATTAAAGAGTTGGAAATACCAGACCACCTTATCTGCCTCCTAAGAAATCTATATGCAGATCAAGAAGCAACAGTTATAATCAGACATGGAACAATGGACTGGTTCAAAATTGGGAAAGGAGTATGTCAAAGCTGTGTATTGTCACCCTGGTTTATTTAACTTTTATGCAGAGTACATCATGTGAAATGCCAGACTGGATGAAGCATAAGCTGGAATCAAGATTGCCAGGAGAAATATCAATAACACCAGATATGCAGATGACACCACCCTCATGCCAGAAACTGAAGAGGAACTAAAGAGTCTCTTGATGAAGGTCAAAGAGGAGTGAAAAGCTGACTCAAAATTCAACATTCAAAAAATGCACGTCATGGCATCTGGTCCCATCACTTCAAGGCAAATAGGTGGGGATACAATGGAAATGTGAGAGTTTATTTTCTTGGGCTCCAAAATCACTGCCAACAGTGACTGCAGTCGTGAAATTAAAAGATGCTTGCTCCTTAGAAGAAAAGCTATGACCAACCTAGACAGTGTATTAAAAAGCAAAGACATCACTTTGCCAACAAAGGTCCATCTAGTCAAAGCTATAGTTTTTCCAGTAGTCACTTATGGATGTGAGAGTTGGACCATAAACAAGGCTGAACACTGATGCTCAGTGCTCAGAACTGATGCTTTTGAAGTGTGATGCTGGAGAAGACTCTTCAGAGTCCGTTGGACTACAAGGAGATCAAACCAGTCAATCCTAAAGGAAATCAACCCTGAATATTCATTGGAACGACTGATGTTGAGGCAGAAGGACTGATGTTGAGGCAGAAGGACTGATGTTGTGGCTGAAGCTCCAATATTTTGGCCATCTGATGCGAAGAGTCGACTCTTTGGCAAAGACCCTGAAGCTGGGAAAGACTGAGGGCAAAAGGAGAAGGGGGCGATAGAGAATGAGATGGTTGGATGGCATCATCAGCTCCATGGATGTGAGTCTGAGCAAACTCTGGGAGATGGTGAAGGACAGGGAAGCCTGACGTGCTGAAGTCCATGGGATCACAGAGTCAGACACGATTGAGCAGCTGAACAACCACCACAATAATATGCGGATGCTTCCCTGCATGGGTTTTCAGCTTTAAGCCTTGCTGGGGTGGGTATCACCATCTCACAGAGACTGTCTCATCCTGCGGTTTATGCGGCAACTCTGGCTTCTGTTCCCGGCAGCCTGAGAATAAACCCTCCGGTCAGGAAGCTGCCCAGCCACCAATGCAGGGCTGTGAGATGAGGGCCTCCCCCTACAGGAGCCACCCTCTTCGTGCTTACACAGAATGAGCCCCAGAGCTGCCCCCCGCTGCAGCGCCACTGTCCCCTGCCCCTCCTCCTCACAGCCTCCTCCATGTCCGTCTCCCTCTCCTCCTGTCCTGTTCCCTCTGCCCTCCCTCCTTGCCCCTCACCTGAGCCCAGAGCACCAGCAGGACAGGCGCAGCCGGTATCTGGCTTCCCAGGCCATGGGCCCTCTTCCTGACTTCAGGCGAGGGGAAGGAAGTGAGACAGCACCAAGCCCCTGAGAGGAGAGAGCCAGAGTCCGGGGGATTCAGCTCGGCCATCAAAGCCGGCCTGGGAAGTGGCAGCCTGGAGAGGAAGGGGAGGCCTCAGCCTACAGGCAGGACCCTCAGCTGCAGGTGCTACATTTGAGCCTTGCTTGAGGCTCCAGGGAACTCGGACTCTCTCTGCCCAGCCTCTTCCCCATCAGCCTGTCTCCCTGCCTTTCCATATGGGATCAGTTCAGTTCAGTTCAGTTCATTTCAGTCGCTCAGTCATGGCCAACTCTTTGTGACCCCATGAATTGCAGCATGCCAGGCCTCCCTGTCCATCACCAACTCCCAGACTTCACCCAGACTCACGTCCATCGACTCAGTGATGCCATCCAGCCATCTCATCCTCTGTCGTCCCCTTCTCCTCCTGCTCCAAATCCCTCCCAGCATCAGAGTCTTTTCCAATGAGTCAACTCTTCGCATGAGGTGGCCAAAGTACTGGAGTTTCACCTTTAGCATCATTCCTTCCAAAGAAATCCCAGGGTTGATCTCCTTCAGAATAGACTGGCTGGATCTCATTACAGTCCAAGGGACTCTCAAGAGTCTTCTCCAACACCACAATTCAAAAGCATCAATTCTTCAGCGCTCAGCCTTCTTCACAGTCCAACTCTCACATCCATACATGACCACAGGAAAAACCATAGCCTTGACTAGACGGACCTTTGTTGGCAAAGTAATGTCTCTGCTTTTGAATATGCTATCTAGGTTGGTCATAACTTTCCTTCCAAGGACTAAGCGTCTTTTAATTTCATGGCTGCAGTCACCATCTGCAGTGATTTTGGAGCCCCAAAAAATAAAGTCTGACACTGTTTCCAGGTTTCTTTTATTTTAATCTTCTTCTTCTTTTTTTTTTTTTTTTTTTTAGCTGAACCACGCATCATGCAGGATCTGAGTTCCTTCCCCCTATGATGGAAGTGTAGATTCTTAACCACTGGACCACCAGGGATTGCTTTTGCTTCTGGTTGAGAATGTTGTTTATAGCCTGAAAGACACATAATAGCCCATTTTGGGCTCTGAACTTTAAAGGTACAATGCTTTTCCATTCATGCAGAGATAAAAAGTTGCAGAATGGAGAATAACATTTGTCTTATTGGAAGTTTACAGGAACTACCAAAACAAAGCATTTTCACCTCCCCTCCAGCGTCTGGCTGACACCAAGAAGTCTGCAGTACCCAGACTTTTAGTATCAAACAAGCCTGAATTCTGACTCGGGTAAGGCATTTCTTTGAGCCCGTTCTGCTGGCTTTCCAAATGAAGTTGCTCTTCCATGTCCCATTTATTTTCCTGTCGTGCAGCAAGCAGTACAAACTTGGACTTGTTAACAAATTAAGAACCTATTTTTCCTCCTCCTTTCTCCCTTCTCGATCTGACCTCTTCCTCCCAAGCCTCAACTTTCTCCTCTCCAGTGAAAAAAAGCAGGGGGCCGAAGGTGAGTGAGAGAGTTCAGCAACACTTCTGAGGTCCCCAGAGGTCAGAGACTTCCCATCCAGGCTTGCTTGGGGATTGGGACATTCCATGGGGACTGAAGAAGGGGGTGGGGGGAGATGGAGAGTCATTTCCAGGAATGGAGGTGCAGGGAGGGTCCCTGGCATGGGTGGAAGAGAGCAAAGTTGAGGGTGTGAACATCAGAGGGGACGGGTGGGGAGAGGGAGATGGGTGCAGAAGAAGGGGGAGGGAGAGAGAAGGGGAAAGGATCTCCGCCCCACAGGTCCTGCCTGTACCCCAGCCCCCAGCTGGCCATTGTCAGTCCATAGTGGTTGTTGAAAGGCCACACTAATCAAACACATTAAAAAAATAATGGTCAGTAGACAAGCTACAGAAAAACAATTGTCACAGGCTGTTCATGGATAATAAACAACAAAGAAGAGACAAGTCCGTAAACAAGCCGCAGAGCAGATCGGGCTTATGGGGAGCAGAAACTGGCAGGGAGGTTTATATGCTCAGGGACGAGGCTGGGAAAGCAAAAGGTGGGAAACAGAATGGGCAGACGCCAGACCTCCCTAGGCCACTTGAGGAGCAGTTCTGGAGACAGGCCACCCTTCAGGATCGCCAAGAAGGCAGGGGTTGCCGGGACTTCAGACTCCCTGCGTCAGTGGATGGAGGGGAATGGGTTGCCCTGAGAGGGGTCTGCCCCAGGCAGACTCGAGGCCACCTTCTGCCCTCGCTACTCCCAGCCTCGGGGCAGGAAGCCCCATAGCCTGAAGAAGGAGCCCGGCCACACAGCACAGCGTCCACCTGTCCAGGCTGATGCAGAGTGAGAAGCCCATTTGCAGCCACGGGGGACCATGAAGCCCAGGCTCACCTGCTGGCCCTGCAGCAAGAACACGTGTGTCTCCTGGGCTCAGATCAGGGCTACAGAGCGAACATCCCATGGGTGCTGGGCTTCCTTTATTTGCTCCTTCCCTTAGCCATGACAGGAAACCCTTCACAGGTGTGTCCTGTCGTCTCACCCACTGCTCAGAAAGTCCCTCATCTCGTCCACCAAAGACAGCAGTAGCCCTGGCCTGCCTGATACCTCCCCCGCCCTGCACTGGCCCGCCCTGGATCTGCTGAGGATCTGGGTCTTCCTGGAGCTCCAGGGAGAAGGGCCAACAGGTAGCAGGAAGTGAGAGGCCATGGTTTCAGGGAAAATGTCCTGGAGGCCTAGAGGTCCAAAAACACCACCCAGGCCCCTAAGGGCTGGGGACCTGGGGACATGGTCTGCACCTCCCCAGCGCTGTGTGTCTGTCCTTAGCTCGAGTCCATGTGGGAGCTGGCTCCAGGGGTGGGCAGCTCAGGCAGGTCCACCTGGTTCCAGGAGCCCCTCATCCTGGGCAAACAGGGATGGTCGGTCCCCCTAACAACTCCCCTATATAACATCAGGGCACAGAGGCCTCTTCCTGCGCCCAGCCCCACCTCCTGGGACCAGCCATGTGGCCCTCTTCTCTCTCTACCCCTTTGCAGTCGAGGACAAAACAGAGACTTAGGGTCCAACGTTCTTAAAGGTAGAATGGGACAAGCATCAGACCTGGAAAAGAACTGGAGGACCAAGCATTAGTCTTTCTGTCAGTTGTGTGAGGTTCGTGTGTTATTCCGTTTTATCCTGAATACATTCTTGAGAGGTAGGAATTAGTGTCCCCTTTCACAAGACAGGAAACGTGAGGCCCGATAGGGTTAGTGACTTGCCCAGGGTCCCACGTGACAGGTGCACCCCTGGGTCCCGGTCCTGAGCCCCTGCAGTACTCTCCCTGACATCCTGCTCTCAACCGGGGCAGGGCCATAGGTGTGTGCTTTTCGGGGGGAAAATTAACCCCCTCTTGGTTATACACCGGGTGTGGGCCACACCCTCCTGATAAGGAGGCTGGTTATCAGCGCCCGCATATGTGTCCCGGCACCAGGCCTGTCAGTTCCTCAGTCTGAGTCTCCCCTCTAGTGTCTTCTCCTGGACACGGGGCAGAGGGGCTGCCTCCCTGCTGCCCCCCAACCGGGATTGCCCCCTGCCCCTTCCTCTCTCCCCATCCCCACGCTAGAGTGGCGACCCTGGGCTGGCTGCCCACCAAGGCCCCTCTGTGCCACTCCCTTGACTCTGATGTTTGCTGTCCTACCAAGGAGGGCTATGACCCAGGGCTGAGAGCAGAGAGGCTACATCCACCCCAAGGCTCTCATCCAGTGGCCCCAGGCTGGTGGACACCCCTCCCTAGGGGAGGAATCCAGCCCCTATTCTTTAGCCTTTGCTGCTGAAGAGGCTGAATCTGAGCCATGAGCTGGAAGGCAGGGTGCGGGGGGTGAAGGGGGGCAGGAGAGACTCCTCTGGCCACTGTGCCCCTGACCCAGGCTCCTTGGCTCCATCCCCCATGCCCGCCCCCTCCCAGCTCAGGGAATTCCTCCAGGCTGCGGGCAGCTCTGAGTTGTCTTTGCTGTGCCGCCATTGGGTCCTCTTCCCAGGGAACAATGAGTCCCCTGGAGGGAAGTGATCCTTCCTTTCTCTGAGCTATGACTTCCCCTCCAGTGGACCCCAGGCCTCCCCTGCATCCCTTCCAGGAGTACAGACCCAGAGCTAGGGTGTGGGAACTGGGGGAAAGAGCCTTGGTCAGCCTCTGCATGCAGGTCTAGGGACAGGCTTGCCCTGCAGGCAAGGGCTCTCAGCTGCCTGGTCACAGCTGTCCCTGGAGGGCCCCGGGCAGCAGGCAGCAGTGGGGGCCTGGGCTCCACTGGCACCCGGGACCTGAGGGACAAGCAGCTGTGGTCAGGCCAGGGGGCACGCGGAGGCCCGGTAGAGGATGCTCGGCCCAGGGGGTGGGAGGCTTAGATAGCTCTGGGGTCCCCAGGGCCTCTATCGACCCCCACCTCTTAGTCACTGTTTCTCCTCTGGGGCGGGACCCTTGTGACATAAGCTGCTTCTGGGACTCTTTCTTCCCCCAGGAGCATAGGGACACTTGAGGGGAGCAGAGGGAAACTGAGGACAGGGCCCCGGGTCGGGAGAGGGTGGCCCCAGCTGTCCACCCCTCCCCCCTCAGCTCTGTAGTAAGAGGTTCCGAGGCTGATGATAGCAGAGGTTCTCTGTCTGCAAACAGCACCCTCGGGGCTTGTCTGCCACCTAGCTGGGGCCCCGGGGGTCTGTGGCTCCCAGGAGAACCATCTCAGTGGCGCCCCAAACCCTCAGAGACTTCCTGCCTAGCTCCACGTGCTCTGACTCCCACCCCCGCCAGGTTCCCAGCAGCCCAGGGGAACCGAGTAGATGCGGCACAGCCTCCGGTTCCAGGAAGGCCTGAGTCCAGGTTGCACAGTCCTCACTCCCAGCCCGGCTCCAACCCAGACACGTCCCAGTCTTCGCTCCTCCTCTGAGGAGTCTCCTGGGGGTCTCCCGGGGCCCCTCTGGAAGAAGCTCCTCCCCACCCCACAGTTGAGTGGCTTCAGACCAAGCGGACCTCCAGGGAGGTTCCGGTCTTGCAGGCGAGTCCTTGTAGGATCTGGCAGGGTCACGGCACACGCTGTAGCCTGCGAGGATGGGGAGAGATGCAGAGGGCAGTCCTGCTCAGTACCCGAAGCTCCCAGGCCAGCCGCTCTGCCTCTGCCTCCGCTTCCAAGTGGCTGGGCCCCAGAAGGTTCCACTGAGCGGTCACTGCCTGCCCACCCTCCCCCTCTCCTGGGTGTCGAATGGTCCTCCTGAGTGGACGCAGGTGAGGACCGACCGCCTGGAGACCGGGGGCAGTCAGGCTTTGGAAAGGGTGTCAGACTCCCCAGTGCTCTGTCCTTGGGGGGCTGCGAGGGTTGGGTTCTACTCACTTCCCATGTGTCTCTTCTTCCAGAAGCCGTAGACCACGATCAGCATCACAAGCATGGGGAGCAGTGCCAGCACCCCGATGAGCACCATGGGATAAAAGTCCAGGTATCTGGGGAGACAGGACAGGGCCAGGAGGAGATGAGTACTGGGCACCCCACCCGGGCCCATGTCTTCCCATATCCTACGCGAGAGGAGTGGGACCCGCCAGTCCCCACGGGGAGAGATGGCCTCTCTTCCTTGGGGACCGAGCTGCGGGAGAAGGAAGTAAGGTGCTCAAAGGTCAGGGGGATGAAGCCCTCAGCCTCCAGCAAAGGCATGCATCTCTCCAGTATTGGGGGGAGTCCTCTCTGCTGAGGGTGGGGGCTCTAAGAGACACCCATTTGTGACAGAAGAGGCCAAGAGTCTTACTCTCCCCAGGGTGACTGAGGATGGCACTTCCCACCTCTGTCCTCCAGAACACATGCTGTGGTTACCCTGCCTGTATCCCCCTTTGCTACGTCACTTCCATCTACACCAGTCATCAGCACCTCCGTTAAAAAAAACTTTTGGTCTGACGGCTTTCTCTTATCTCTGGTGCCCTCCATGCCATGCATGGCAGGCAGCCCCCCATCGACCACCAACAGTGGGACATAAAGGCCCCGGCCTCCTCGCCCTCCACACGGCTGCCTGACACTGGATCCCGGACTCTCCCCAGTGGGGCTGAGCCCTTGCTGCCCACGGTGATGACCAGCCTGTGCAAGTGCTCCGTCTGCTTCCTTCCCTTCCCTGCCTCACTTCCCCTTGCTCTGTCCCGTGTTCCAAGTACAACATGTATCCTGGTCTCCAAGTCCACTCCTGGGGGAACCCACATTAAAGTGTCCCCATTTCCTACTCTCCGAGATGCTCCCCTTGTGCGGTCCTGACCCTCTCCTCTTCATCCTCAGACTCTGCGCTGACCCAGCCCCACCCTCATTTCCCGCCGCCATCCTTTCTGTCCCTTGTCCGCCCCAGCTTCCCATCACCATTCAGCAGCAGGCCAGACTGGATTCCCAGTCGGGTGGCGAGTGCGACAGGGGCTGCTCTGCTGTGACATTTGCACCTTGCGGTCTGCTCAGGCGGTCTGTTCCCACGTCTGGGAAAACGGCATTCGATGCCAGCCCCCGCGCCAGGTACCTGCTGGGGAATAAGTGGTTGAGGAGAGTTCTGCTGGTGGGGCACATTCCCATGGTGGGGGCTCCCACGGTGCAGAGGTGCGCGGCCTTAGTGGAGGTGTAGCCTAGGGCTGCAGCGGAGGCTCGGGTGTTGCTGGGAGACGCAGTCGCAGTCTGGGACCCGGTGGCCCTCCCAGGCCCTGTGGTGGACAGGCTAGTGCTGGAGAAACTGGAGCCCATCACAGAAGTCAGTCTGGTGCTCCCTGAGGTGGGAGAAGGCAGAGGTCTGGCCAAGGTGAGGAGTCCAGCTGTGAACACTGTCGCTTGGCTGATGAAAGGGCTCCCAGGGCCTGAGGTGGGCGCTGGGCCTGTGGCGACGACTGTTTCACTCTGGAAGATGCTGGGCAGCTTCGTGAGAGGAGTGTTTCCCTTGGTTATGGAGGCTGAGGGACCAGAAAGGGAGGAAGGTGAGGCTGGGTTGGGATCTTGGTTCTGGAAGCAGCTGACGGCAGCCCACACGCTTGTCTGGGGACTGGGGTGGTGGGGAGGCTGTCCCTTGGACCTAGGACCCTGCTTTGCTGAGGGACGATGTGTGTGTGTGTCCAGAGGGTGAGGTCAAGGAGGAGGAAGTAGGCACAGCAAAGAAGGAAGAGTCTTTCCCAAGTTTCTCAGTGTCCCCCGTCTGGCCACGGGGACGAGAGGACACTTCCTTCCCTACCCCCACCTCTCTTGTCACTCTCTGGACCTTCCTCATTCCTGTAAGTCAGAGATTTCTCTGCTCTGACGTTGAATGTGACCTTTCCCAGTTGCTCCACTGTTGGCAACTGGGATCCGGAGTTGAGGACGAGGACGCATCACAGACCTAGATTCCCAAGTACACTATGAGCAGTGAGGTCAAATGCCTTCCTTGGGAGCTTATTAAGAGACACCCGAACTGGTCCCGCCACCCTCATGCATCAGGGCAGGCCTTCACCATCCTCTTTTCTAGAAGAAGGCTAGAGTTTGGTTGGTGGAAGGGGAGCAGGCAGGAGCTGTGAGGGCTCAGTCTAGGGAGCAGTGTTGAGCCGATCTTATCAGGAAACAGGCGAACAGAGAGAAAGGGGTGCTGTGGTGGGGAGAGGGCTGTGGCTGCATCCCACTGCTGTGCACGCACGGACGCTCTCCGAGGGCCTCCCCGAGGAAGGTGCCCATTTTTCCAGGTGAGGGAACCAGAACAAGCAGAATTGGTGAGGTAGGGATAGGGGAAAAGGCCAACCTGGAGCCAGATCTCCCAAATCATCCTAGTGAGCAGTGTGAAGACCCCCAAAGGACTCGTTCAAAGAACACACACAGCTGCCCTGGGAGAGCCAGCACTTGGTCACAGACGATCTAACAGTAGGGCAGAAAAGGAGTGACGTCCACAGAGAGAGAGACCTCCTGCAGGGTCAGTGAGGCCACGCAACCATTTACCTCGCCTTCATCCCTACCTCAGTACACCAAGGGGTCGGGAGGTACAGGACCAGAAGAAGATGATGGAGAGGAACCCTCCTCTCCTACCTCCTGTGATGAAGGAGGGAGGTTGGACAGCAGCTGTCTCCCTTTCCCACCTCAGATGCCTGGGGCCAGAAAGCTCAGTTTTCAAGATGCAGTGGAAGAGTAGAAGTTTTGCAGATTTTTCTTTTCCTAGTAAGGTCTGCAAAGTTGGAATCTCCCCAAATTGTGGTTCAGAGATGGAAAGTGAGACCCAATATAGTGCAACGGGAAGATACACTAAGGGAAAAGCCATTTCACGTTTACTCTCCATTCAGTCGCTCAGTCGTGTCCGACTCTTTGCGACCCCATGAACTGCAGCATGCCATGTTTCCCTGTCCATCACCAGCTCCTGGAGTCTACTCAAACTCATGTCCATTGAGTCAGTGATGCCATCCAACCATCTCATCCTCTGTCATCCCCTTCTCCTCACGCCCTCAATTTCATGTTTGTGTCCCTACAAATGAAGACTTCAGTAAACTGGTTTTGACTACTTCCCTGGGGCTAAAGCAGAACTGGAGAAGGGAGGCATGAGATTTGCTCTGCATCTTAGAGATGACAGTTGCCCAAGTTAACACCCAAAAGAAGATGGGGATACAGTTGGGTTAGAGGAACCGGGAAGGGTGAAGAGTAATTTTCACAGTCACTGGCAGCTTTCTGCAGGCTCTCTGTCTGGCTCCTCACCCTTTCCTATCTTGTAAATATAGAAAGAGTGCAGGGTTTTGTTCTTGGACCTCCTCTCTTTTTCTATACTAAAGAGAGAGCTTTGATCATCTAAAGGTCAAGGCACAATATCACCCTCTAAAACTCTCCAATAGCTTCCTCTTGTACCTAGAATAAAACTCAGACCCCCATATCATGGGCATCAGGGCTGCTGTTTGCCTCTCCAACCTCATCTTCTATTGCTCTGCCCAATACTCAATATGCACCAGCTTCTTCTCACCTCAGGGCCTTTGCATATGTAGTTCTCCCCACCTGGAAAGCCCTTTGAACCACCCACTTTCAACAGGGCTAGAAAACTCTCATCCCACACAGGTTCTGCATGATGTCATCTGCTCAGGGAAGTCTTCTTTGACTCCCCACTAACTCAGTTGCTCCCCCCACCTCAGAACTTCCTAGTTCATCCCATTGTTTTATTTGCTTAAGAACATTCACTGCTATCTGCAACTGTTTGTCGGACGATGTGTTATTGCCTATCACCTCCCATAGGACAGGAATGTGTCTGGTTTTACTCACCACTGTGTCCTCAGAGCCTAGAATTGTGCCTGGCAGAGAATCAGGGCACAGTGAATATATACTGAACAAATGATTGAATAAAACAAAATACAAAAGTCCTGAGTTCGAATCTCATCCCGTCCACTTGCTAGCTCTGTGATCCTGAACAAGGTCAGAGCCACAAAGGACTTTTTACATCTAATTTTCTTCATCTGTAAAATGCCCATGAAGGAGTCTGTGAGAGAACTGTGAAAATCCCACTGTCCATCATGCCCACTGATGGATTATTATCATCCTTGTTATCTTTGATGTCAGTGGACTACAGGGCGGGAAGACACACCCCAGCATCCCAGCGCCCCAGCAGGCCTGCTCACCTGGAGACACTTCCAGCAGGAAGCCCATCAGAGGGTAGAGGATGCCAGAGCTGTTGCGCATGCACCAGTACCGGCCCGAGTCCTGGAGCCTGAGGGCCGCCATGGTGATGTTGACCACCTTGGCCTGGGTATCGTCCTGCAGCAAGTAGCGTGGCCCCTGCACCCCCACACGGGTGAACCCGGTCTCACACTTCCTCCTCCTGATTTTGCACCAAACCTTACCCTCCACGTGGTTTTTGCGGCTCTTGTAGGAGCACTGCACAGACAGAGTCTCCCCTTCGAAGTGCTGCAATTTTGAGTACACATGCTCCATGGGGGCACCTGGGGAGACATGACTGGTTGAGGAAGGAGGAAAGAAGCATCTCGAAACTCAAAACTTGTGATGAAGAGGCAGGTGGCTATTGCTCTGCTCTCATGGAACTCAAAGGAGAAATACAGCCCAACTCTGATGGACGGGGACATAGGCCCCCTCCCCCAGGGAGCTCTTGGTCTGTTGGAGGAGACACTAGCCCTGCCCTCTAGGAGTTCCCAGACTGATGGGGAAGACAGTAGTCCTGTGCCCTTGGAGAAATCCTAAAATGATGAGGAAGATACAGGGCTAGCTAGATACACACAGGGGAACTCCCAGTATAATGGTGGAGACACAGGCATAGCCCACAGGGAGCCCCTAGTTTAACAGAGGAAGCTTAGCCCTTACATTTAGGGAACTTTAGTAGACACAGCCCTTTTCTTTGTGGCATTTTCTAGTCCGATGGGAGAGTGATAAGCCCCGTCTTCAGGGTCTTATCCCGCCCTCAATGAGATACAGACACAAACGCAAGCCATCATTCTGAAATTCCAGAGCCCAGTGAACTTAGGTAGGTGAGAAAATTCAGGTTTGGAAAATATTAACAGTAGTTATTTGTTTCACAAACAGTTTCATTCTAGTCATCTTTTAAATAACAAGTTGTCTGAGTTCACTCTAGCTGATGTTTAATTTTAAAATATTCTAGTTTCCTAAAACCCATAGATTCAGTATGTCCAAACATGTGTATCAACTCCCGGTTATGTTTAAACCAAAGAACTCTACAGTTCTTCACTGCTCATAAGTTGCCCTCTACCCCTAGGAAGCAGATGTGGTCCATGAGCTTCATAATCCACAGTCTGATGAGGTAGAACTAGGGAGAGGATGGCGAGCCAGGGGACAGGAAGAAGGAGAAGGCTGCGGTGGGGGCCCTCTGCCCCTCTACCCACCTTCCGCTCAGCAGTTACTCCTCTAACACCCTCAGAGTCTTCTGCAAACACACACACAGAGTAGAGAACAGACGTTTTGGAGTCTAAATAAACATAGGGTAAAACTCGATTCCATCACTGACTGTGTGAGCAGACCGTGTAAGGTCTTCATTTCTTATCTGTCTCTGGTTGGCTATGAGAACTGTGCCCCTGGACAGCGCCTTAGACGTGGTGTGTGCGCAGTGCACGCCTCCTTTTCCCCAATGCAGGTTGCTCCAGGCTTTCCCAATGGAGCCCAGAGCTGTGATGGCCAAGAAAGAGCCCAGGATCCAAGACGTCCACCTTAGTTTCCAACCCAGCTGCCGCTAGAGTTGAGGCTTGGAGTAAGGTAACGCCTTCTCTCGTATCACTTTGTACCATGTAAATTAAACAGAATAATCCCACTCAATTATTTGGCAGGGGACAGGTTTGGAGGACCCCAGGAGACACTCTTCTACCCTGGCAGGGGGCGCCTTTCTGGGAGAGGTGTACAGATGGGACAACCTTGCAAAGGGTCTCCAGGGCACTGTGATCGTGTGTGCCCACCTTTCAGCCCTTTCACAGGCGGTGCCCAGAACTGAACGGGAAGTGGTAACTTGGTTGCCATGGCAGCAAGGGAGGCAGAATTGGGTGAGGTCCCCTCAAAGAGCATTTAGTAGCTGTTGAGTGGGAGAGAAGTCTTCAAGGATTGCTTCCCTCCCCGCCAAGGACAGGGGGTAGGGATGGGCATTGTGGCCCCAATGTTCCAAGAAAAAGCAAGTTCAGCACCCACACCCATAAGGTAATGCTTCTTATAAAAAACCAACAGGGCCTTCCTGACAGAGGCCCAAGGGAGGAGGGCTTGTTGTGTGAGGAAAGGGAGTGGCCCTGGCCAGAGGTCCTGAGGAAGCCAGGCAGATAAAGGGGCCCGTGCAGAGAGGGTCCAGGGCTTTATCTTAGTTGGTGAGGCCTGGGTTAGCTTTCCCCAAGGCCAGCTATTCAGCTGGAAACTTCTCACTGGTGTCTGGTAAGGGGCGACTAGATCTGTCAAACCTTCTCCTCCTCCTCCAACCCCACAAGATCACTGGGCAAGAAAAGCAGGAAGGGGGTCCAGGGACAGACCGTCCCCTCCCCGCTAGCCGCCCAGCCACCCTCTCACCTGAGACAGGGCCCTGGAGCCAGAGCAGCAGCGGCAACAGCAGCAGGAAGGCGGGAGGCATGGCTCCATGCAGTGGGGACGGGCACAGCCCAGTGCGGGGCAGGGATCCAAGGTGAGGGGCCCAGGCCTATCCTGGCCGGGCCATTTGGGTCTGCCAGGGAAGACCTGGGGTTCTAAATGTGAAGTTGCCCATTTAGGGAAGTGAGGAAGTTGTGAGACCCGCTGTGACCAGCAGCCCGCGGGAGCCCGCAGAGCCTTCAAGAGGGCGGTGCCGGGGCAGTTTCCGCCCCCTCTTCCTCGAAACCTCAGGCAGGTGCGGCTGCTCCACCCAGTCTGGGGCCTCCCCGCCCAGGGAGGGCTCTCAGGGTCAGAAGACTCCTCACCCTCTTCAGGTTCCCTCCCAGAATCTGGTGCAATAAGAACACTGTCCTCTGAAGCCCGTTATTCACCTAGAGGGGTAGTGTGATGTTGCTAGAACCTCAGGTACAGACTTCTCTGGAATCCTCTGGCTCAGAGACCATGGGTATAGGCTACGGGGCTTCAGCAGGGCATCTCAGACCCGTTTTTCACACACCCACATTCACATGGAGCTTCCTGTAAACTCCCATTCATTTTTTCATTCATTCATTCCTAAATGCACGCGTTCATTCTGGCACTGCCTTTCTCTCTCCCAGGCTCCTGGCTAGTCCGAGCAGTCACTCATGCCCACACTTGCAGGTAACCCTTTACATGTCCAGATGCAGCCTTATTTTTGTCACTGTTAGAGCGTGGCAACCCACTCCAGTATTCTTGCCTGGAAAATCTCCGTGGACCGAGGGGCCTGGTGGGCTACAGTCCGTGGGGTTGCAAAGAGTCGGACATGACTGAGTGACTAAGCACAGCACAGTGACAAGAAAAAAGAAGATGCAAATTGTAAGACTTGGAGAATAAAGTTTGGGTTCAGGAAGGAGCACCTGTGCTCTCACATGTGGGCACACATACACACACACTCACACACTCTCATACACACACACTCACATACACTAGCACATTCTCATACATACACACACTCATACATACTCACAGACTCACATATATTAACACACTCTCGTACACACTCACACACACATACCCACATCACGGTGCCTATTGGGTATGTGATATAACTGCAGTATCTCTTTGGGGAAGGGGAAAATTCACATACACTAACATACTCTCATACATACCTACACACACACTCTCATACACACACTCAAACACTCATACACACACACATACACCAACACACTCTCATACACACACACACTCACACACTCACATGCTGTTACACTATGTACACACTAACACTCTCACACTCACATACACACTCACATAGACACACACACAGAAGCTGCCTCTCCTTTTCCATACTCACATGTCTCCTTATCTTTATCCCTCTCTCTGCCTCTCCTACCATCATCTCTAATCACCCACCAGCTCCGTCCAGACTCCTGCTCCCCGCTGCAGCCTTCCTAAAGCAGCCCCAGTGTTTCCCTTCCCCCATCTCCACTCCAGAAACCACACCCCCCAGGCCCCCTTCCCCTGCTCTGGCCCCCAGCCAGCACACAGGCATGCTTCCTCAACTTCCTCTCAGCCCACCCTATCACTGCTATACAGCTGTCTGGCTCCAGCTAAAATGACCCAGCATCTGGCCCAAGACTCCACCCTTCACTTAGTTCTCAGGGCTGAGAATGAGAAGGGACTTCTGACACCCAGGAGCTGCGTCATAGGCTCCTGGGCATGTAGGGACCTAGGTGGACCCCTATGACTATGCGTCCTCCCCCTCCTCACCTATGCCAACTTTCTCCTTAGATAGGACTCACAGTAAAACATCCTCAAGTCTGCATGACCACAGCCTTAAAATGAGCTTGAACCCCCAAATCCCAAAGCAAGGAAGTTTTATTTTTGTTGATCGCAAATTTCAGTCTCAACATCCATTCATTCATTTATTGGTTATTTCAGTCTTATGTGCTACACGTGGCACTAGGCACTTGGGTAGAAATGAGGTACGGTTGTCACTTTAGACCTCTCAATATGCTTTCCTCATTCACCCTTTTTCATTTTCTCCCCCAGTTTAACGCTGCTCCCCAGACCCCTGAGTTCAGAGACTGTCTCTCCTCCCAACACAAAGGGTATCTTCCTTTCTTTCCTGCATCCAAACGGTAAATGGCTTCGGGACTCAGGGCATCTCATTTCTCTCTTGTGGCGACCACATGTGCTTAGAATCTATGCTTCTATTAACCCCTACTGTGCCCCTAGCCCTGAGTGAGGCCTTGTGAAACATGCGTTCACTGTGACAGCTGCGTTGACAAGAAAATAAAAACCCACACGCTCTCATTCCACTCAGCAGAGGAAGTATAAACTGCATTCAATGTTTCTGAGGAAAATTTGGAAAGATTTATTTGTATTTATGTGTAAAAAATTGTACACATTAATTAGACTCTTATGTACAAAATAATTTAACACAGCAAGATATTTTTGTGTCTTTCTATTTTGGATTAAAAAATTAAGGTCTAATTTACATAGGTAAAATTCACCCTTTTCAGTAGAAAGTTCTGGGAGTCTGCTAAACCCGTGGGGACTTGTAACCACCACCCCAATCAAGATACAGAAGTACTTCATTACCCCCCAAAGGTTCCTAGTGTCTTTCTGTAGACTTCCCCTCACCCCACCCTCAGTTCCTAGCAAACTGATCTAGTGTTTTTCCCTCTATAGTTTTGCCCTTTCCGGAATGTTATAAAATGGAATGGTTCAGCGTCTAGCATATTTTTTTATTGAAGTTAATTTCTGCTATAGAGCAAAGTGATTCGGTTATACATACATACATTCTTTTTTATATTCTTTCCCATTATGGTTTATCACAGGATACTGAATATAGTTTCCTGTGCTATACACGAAGGCCTTGTGGTTCATCCACTCAATATATATTAGTTTGCATCGTGCTCCGTTGTGTCCAACTCTCTGTGACCCCACGGACCGTAGCCCACTGGGCTCCTCTGTCCATGGAATTTTCCAGGCAAGAATACTGGAGTGGGTTGCCATTTCCTACTCTAAGGGATCTTCCCAACTCAGAGATCAAATCTGTGTCCTCTGCGTCTCCTGCATTGGCAGGTGGCTTCTTTATCACTGCACCACCCAGGAAGCCAACAGTTAGCATCAGCTAATCCCAAACTCCAAATTCCTTCCCTCCCCCAGCCTCTCTCCCTTGGCAACCATAAGTCTGTTCTCCATGTCTGTGTTTCTATTTTGTTGATAAGTTAATTTCTGTCATATTGTAGATTCCACATACAAATGATATCACATGGTATTCATCTTTCTCTTTCTGATTGATTTCACTTAGCATAATAATCTCTGGTTCCATCCGTGCTCCTGAAAATGGATTATTTCATTCTTTTTAAATTGAGTAGCATTCTATTTATATATGTACTTCATCTTCTTTATCCATTCATCTGGTAATTGACATTTAGGTTGCTTCCATGTCTTGGCTATTGTGAATAGGGATGCTCGTGAACATAGGGATGCGTGTATCTTTTTGAATTACAGTGTTGTCCACATATATGCCTAGGAGTGGCATTGATGGATCATATAACAACTCTATATTTAGTTTTCTGAGGAACTTCCATACCATTTTCCATTGTGGCTGCACCAACTTACATTCCCACCAACAGAGTTGGAGGGTTTCTTTTCCTCCAATGTGTAGTACATTAGTTGGCTTCTTTCACTTAGTATAAGGCACTTGAGATGTTGTGTGTTGTTGAACATATCAATACTTTCTTTTTATTGCAAAGCAGGATCCTACTGTATGGGTGTATCATAATTGTTTATGCATATCCCTCCCAGTTCAGGGATAATAAGATTTGGTTTCCAGTTTGGGATTATTCCAAACAAAACTACTACAAATATTTACACACAGGGTTTTGTGAAATAGGGCTTATGTTTCAATTGGGTAAATACCTAGAGCAGGATTTCTGGGTTCTATTGTAAGATTGTATTTAATTTTTAAAAAAACTAATTGTTTCCCAGTGTGGCTGCACCATTCTGTACTTCTACCAGTGATCTTCCAGTTGCTCCCTTATCCTTCATAGCATTATGATATAATCAAGTGTTGTTCTCCCCGTGCCCCATTCTAATAACATGTAGTAGTATTTGTTGTGGTTTTATTTTGCATTTCTCTAATAACTAATGATATTGAGTATCTTTTGTTGTACCTATTTGCCATCAATATATCTGCTTTGAGATAGAGTCTGTTCAAATCTTCATTTTTTATTTGTTTGTTTTCTTCTTATTGAGTTTGAGGACTCTTCATATAGCCTCATAGGTCTTGTATCAAACATGTGTTTTGCAGATATTTTTCCCAATCTGTGGTTTTTATTTTCTTAATAGTGTCTTTCAAGAGCAAGGGTTGTAAATTTTTATGGAGTCTCCAATATATCACTTTTTATGTATCATACTTTGGTGTTATATCTAAGAAATCTTTGCTTAACCCAAGGTCACAAAGATTTTTTAACAGTCTTATTGAGATATAATTCACACAGTATAAAATTGACACACTTAGAGTGTGCACTCCAGTGGTTTTAGGGATATTCACTGAGTTGTGCAACCATCTCCACAATCCAGTTTCAGAACATTTCATCACCCATGGCCATGAGCAGTCACACCCTGAGTAAGTTTCCTATTACTCCTATCACTGCAAATGTGGTGACTTGACACAGTAGACTTGTGTTCTCTCGCAGTCCTGGAGGCCAGGAGTCTGAAGTCAGTATCACTGAACCAAGATCAAGGTATTAGCAGGGCTACAGCATCTTCAGAGACTATAGGAAAGAAGCTGGTCCATGCCTCCTTCAGCTTCTGGTGGTGCCAACATCCTGCAGCTAGTTAGTGACTGTATCACTCAAGTCTTCCGTGTCAGCATCTTTAATAAAAAGGAATGAAATTGCCATTTGTAGAGGTGTGGATGGACCTAGAGGCTGTCATACAGAGGCAAAGTAAATCAGAAAGAGAAAAACAAATATATATTAACGCATATATGTGAAATCTGAGAAAATTGGTATAGACGATTTTATTTACAAAGCAGAAATAAAGGCATAGACACAGAGAACAAATGTATGGATACCAAAGGGGAAAAGGTAAGATGAATTGGGAGATTAGGATTGACATGCCTGCTAAGTCGCTTCAGTCGTGTCTCTTTGCAACCCTTATGAACTATAGCCGGTCAGGCTCCTCTGTTCATGAGATTCTCCAGGCAAGAATGCTTTGAGTGGGTTACCATGCCCTCCTCCAGGGGATCTTCCCGACCCAGAGATCTAACCCATGTCTCTTATGTCTCCTGCATTGGCAGGCAGGTTCTTTTCCACTAGCACCACCTGGGAAGCCCTTGGAATTGACATATATACCCTATTGACACTATGTATAAAATAGATAACTAATGAGAATGACTGCATAGCACAGGGAACTCTTACTTAGTGCTCTGTGGTGACCTAAATGGAAAGGAAATCCAAAAGAGAGAGGATATATGCATACCTATAGCAAAGAACGAAATGGCACTCCACTCCAGTGTTCTTGCCTGGAGAATCCCAGGGACAGGGGAGCCTGATGGGCTGCCGTCTATGGGGTCGCACAGAGTCAGACACGACTAAAGCGACTTAGCAGCAGCAGCAACATAGCTGATTCACTTTGCTGTATGGTAGAAACCAACACAGCATTGGAAAGCAACTATACTCCATAAAAATTAAAAAACAAAAGGATCTTCAGATTTCCCTTTTTTAAAAAGTACAAAAACAAAGTCAGCATCTTCAAATCTCTGCTTCATCTTCTCACCACCTTCTCGGAACATTTTCTGTGTGCGTGCAAATCTCCTTCACCTCCCTGTTAGAAGGATATACATGATTGCATTTAGTACTAACCACCTGCTGCTGCTGCTAAGTCGCTTCAGTTGTGTCCGACTCTGTGCGACCCCATAGACCGGCAGCCCAACAGGCTCCACTGTCCCTGGGATTCTCCAGGCAAGAACACTGGAGTGGGGTGCCATTTCCTTCTCCAATGCATGAAAGTGAAAAGTGAAAGTGAAGTCGCTCAGTCGTGTCTGACTCTTAGCGACCCCATGGACTACAGCCTACCAGGCTCCTCCGTCCATGGGATTTTCCAGGCAAGAGAACTGGAGTGGTGCCATTGACTAACCACCTACTCCATAATAATCTCCCCATCTCAAAATCCGTAACTACATCTGAAAGAACTCCTCCTTTTTTTAATCATATAAGTATCATTCACAGGTTCCAGGGATTAGCACATGGAGATCTTTTGGGAGACCATTTTCCTACTTATTATTCTCCCTGTTCCTGCCTGTCTCAGCACTGCAGCCCCAGGCCACCGCTAATCTACTTTCTTCCTTTATAGATTTCTCTATTCTGGAAATTTCAGGAAAACAAAATTATACAATACGTGCTGCTTTGTGACTGGCTCCTTTAGCATAGTGTTTTTGAGATTCATTCATGTTGTAGCAGTACTTTCTGCAACAAGTTATATCGGTACTTCATTCCTTTAAATAGCTGAATAGCATTCCACTGTAGGGATATACATTTTGTTTATTCACTCACCAGTCAATGGACATTTTATCTGTTGAAACTGACTAGATGGTCCTAAAATTTATATGGAGATTCAAAGGTCATAGAATAGCCAAAACAATCTTGAAAACCAAAGTTGAAGTACTTACATTATCTGATAGATATATTTGCTGTGAAGGTACAGTAAATAAGACAGTGTGAAATTAGTGTAAAGACAAATAGATCAATAGAATAAACTAGAGGATCCAGAAATAGGCCCACATACACAGTACATCAATTTTTGCTAACGGGGACAAAGTGGGGAGGGTCTGTGTCGACTTTGTCCATGACTCTGTGTCCTCACCACTGATATCACACGAGCTCTCAGCTGTGCCATGTTAACTGGTCTCCTCGGCTCAGTTAGAGGCCTGGGCCTGCATTAAGACCCCCAGATCTCTAGCCCCCTTGTGGGCCCACTCCATGCTGGTCCTGCCTCAGGCTGTCCTGGAGCTTGCCCACTTCTCCAGCCCCTGCAATGCCTCCAAGGGCTGCTCCCCAACTCACCTCATTTACAAGAGGGCCACAAGGGGCCCCTCTCGCAAGACGCCGGTGCAGAGAACTCCAGGCTGCTGCCGCCACCCCACCCTGCCCTGAGCACATAGCATCTGGCCACACATCCTGGCTGATTCTGTGCTGTGTTCTGTCACCAGCCTGCAGTGGACATGCTTCCTTCCTCTCTAGACAGCCTGCGAGTCCACCAAGGGCCAAGCAGCCTCTCACTTACTTCTGTGAGCCCGGCTTTGCTCAACCCTGCATCGCTATTCTCGCAAGTGCCTTGTTCACATGAGGAGGGGACTGCAGAGCGGGTCTCAACCTCCTGCCTTTTTCCTTGTAGAGGCTGCACAGCAGAGCAGGCCATTGACTTGCCCACATTTCACAGACTTCACAGAGAGATGCCCGGGTTGGGCATTTGAACCCTGCCCTCCAACCCTGCACCCCCTCACCACAACTCTTAGCTCACCACTGAGCAGCCCCCATGCACCCCAGCCTCCAGTGTAGCCTCATTATCTACCCAGATGGGCCGCACTTGCACTCGCGTTGAGCTAGCACAAGATGGCTTTGGAGTAGACTTGAGGGGAATAGGGCAAAAGGATTGAGGCACCAGAATAGCACACAAACCCTTTCTTTGAGGAAGGAAAATTAAAATTCAGAAGTTTGATTCTCTAAGGGGAAAAAAAATCGGCTTTAGTGAAATGGAAACTCTTAATCAAACTGCCCAGTTATGAAAATACAGTGTACCGGCTGCTATAAAAAGTTGTAATGTGTATTAATAAGATGCTAAATTTATAACAAGAAACCGAAAGCTTTCTCGGCCAGTCAGTTTTGTTGAAACAGAAATAGAGAAAACAGTGCTGTCCAAGAAAGTTCCCCACAGCGATGTGTTCCATGCCTTCCCAGCCAACACAGTAGCCACTCCCACGTGTGGCTGTTCGGCTCTGACATGTGACACGTGTGACTGAGGAACTGACTCTTATTTTTCATTTAATTTTAATTCATTTAAATGCACACAGGCACATGTGGTTAATGGCTAGAGTATTAGCACAGCTCTAGATGGTGGAGATGGACATTCACGAGATCCTGCCCCCCTCCTCCTAAGGGACAGATTGCTTTGTTGTGTCTTGTTTGTGTCAAAACTGTGAAGCTAACAAAGTCAACGTATGAGAATATCTTCAAGCATGGTGTAAAAGACAATATTCAGGATATTACAGTGCTTCAGGTTGAGAAGGACATCTTGGATAAGATCCCAGAACCTATGTCATAAGGGACAAATGGGTGGGTTTAATTACATCATCGAAATGCTGGCTTCTTGAATATCACCGACACAACCTCTTGAAAAGAGAAAGATGAGTTTATTGCTCACAGAAGTCAAGGAGAACTCAGCCTCAGCAGGGCTGTGCGAGCATCTTACATAAGGCAAGGTCAGAATGCAGTGGGAAGTTCGGTTCAAGGCAAGTCTTTCAAAGAAGGGGTGGGATTGAGCCTGGGGAAGGATCACAGTACAGGAAATGGCAACCCACTCCCATGTTCTTGCCTGGAGAATCCCAGGGATGGGGGAACCTGGTGGGCTGCCATCTATGGGGTCGCACAGAATCGGACACGACTGAAGTGACTTAGCCGCAGCAGCAGCCCAGGATTGGTAGAAAGAGCAGCCCCGATCCCAGAAGACTTGCCCTTGGTTCCTAAAGTAATCATTTCTGATTTTATGATGTTTTGAAAACTCTCAACTTACAAGGAACAGCTTTTACTTATGTGGCTGCCAAGGAAGCTGAATTTTCCAGATGTCACTGTGCAATGAATGATCATGTCGGTATCCCAGGAACAGAAGAGACTGATGAGAAACAGTCATTTTTAAAACACACTGAAGTTTCCAAGAAAAGTACCACAAATTTTGGAATTTATTTTCTGGGTCTATATCTTGTTATGGCTTCAGGGTGATATATAGCATATAATAATATCCAAAATATTGTTTGGGGGAAATAGGAAGTTGCTATTATAACATGACTTTATGATAGATAAGAGAATGTATTTGCCATAACATAACAAAGAGGGGATGTTTGTTTTCTACTCAGTTTATCTTTCATTGACAACAAGGGGGAAAAAGTCTTTAAAATTTGAACTATTTGCATCCCAGTTTTGGCTGAGATTGTTTGGGCAGATGCTGCGGAATTAGCTTCCATTCCCACCTCCCTCTCTTGGGCCTCATGTAATGAAAGGTCTGCAAAATCACTTCTCAGGCTTTCTGGCAGCCATGGCGCCAGAGATCATTTGGGCTCCACCAATCAAAAGCATCTGTATGAAACTTAAATTTGGAACTGAGTTGAGTAGGAAGAAAGGCATCCATTTTGCTGGTATAGAGTGTGGCTGACATGGGGTAAGTATGGGACCAGAAACAATGCTGTAGCTTCCTGATTTGGAAAGTTTACTGATTCCTCAGAGTCCTGACTGTGGGACAAGCAGCGGCCCCTTAATCACCCCACCATGTATGTGGCTTTGACAGTCATTCCAAGAAACTCAGGACTATAAATTAAAAGATGCTTGCTCCTTGGAAGAAAAGCTAGCTTTGAAAAACCTAGATGATGCATTAAAAGGCAGAGACATCACTTTGCTGACAAAGGTCTGTATAGTCAAAGCTCTGGTTTTTCCAGTAGTCATGTATGGATGTGAGAGTTGGACCATATAGAAGGCTGAGTGCTAAAGAATTGATGCTTTCAAACTGGTGCTAGACAAGACTCTTGAGAGTCCCTTGGACAGCAAGGAGATCAAACCAGTCAATTCTAAAGGAAATCAACCCTGAATATTCATTGGAAGGACTGATGTTGACGCTGAAGCTCCAATACTTTAGCCACCTGATGTGAAAAGCCAACTCACTGGAAAAGGCCCTGATGCTGGGAAAGATTGAGGGTAAGAGGAGAAGCGGGTGACAGAGGATAAGATGGTTGGATGGCCTCACTGACTCAATGAACATGAGTTTGACCAAACTCTGGGAGATAGTGAAGAACAAGGAAGCCTGGCATGCTGCAGTTCACGGGGTAACAAAGAATCAGACAAGACTTAGAAACAACAACTTAATATTCTATTTTTAAAGGGTGCATTTCTATTGTACTTAAAATAGATACAGTGGATTTTGTTGTCTGCAACCTCGACTAATATAAGTTCAAAGGAAAGATCCCACATTGTGAGTAAGCTGGGAGACCAGTATAACACATGCAGAAAGGTATCTAAACCTTACCCACATCAAGGATATAAAGTTGTGGGGATTTTGAAGATTAGGAGAGGATGTGGCAAGACAGTTTTGGTGTCCTATGACCCTAAGGGCAGAAGGGAGTGGATTCCTGCCCCTTGCCTCAAGTCTAAGGAGAGGGGCTTCAAGGTCACAACTTGGAGAGCTTGTTAAGTGTCCCCTGGAGTTTGGAGGACACAGCAGACTGGTGTTTGACTCAAACCTGAGGACTACAACAGGCAGAGACTGCTGATGGCTCCCTGTCTCCATGGCAGAGTGAAGGAAAGATGACTGTAAAGGGATCCACCAGAGCTCCAGTTTGCTGGAAGCTCCAGTTTGCTGGAATGAGTAAAGTGGGTATGTCCCATTGACCAGATGTGAGCTTCACACATATGAAACTTTCAGCAAAAGTTTAATAGGTCTGGTCCCAAATAGCTGCCTGGAGCTGGGGAGACCTCAGTGGAGGAAGGAAGTTAGAGGTCGATAGGTATAAGGGAGGAAAAATCATTTTCCTTCTACCCTTCTGAGTTCTTGGCTGCTGCTGCTGCTGCTAAGTCGCTTCAGTCGTGTCTGACTCTATGTGACCCCAGAGACGGCAGCCCACCAGGCTCCCCCATCCCTGGGATTCTCCAGGCAAGAACACTGGATTGGGTTGCCATTTCCTTCTCCAGTGCATGAAAGTGAAAAAGTAAAAGTGAAGTCACTCAGTCATGTCCAGCTCCTAGCAACCCCATGGACTGCAGCCTACCAGGCTCCTCCGCCCATGCGCTTTTCCAGGCAAGAGTACTGCAGTGGGTTGCCATTGCCTTCTCTGGAGTTCTTGGCTGAGACCCCTATAATAAAATAAGATTAAGTACTTTTCTGGTGATCCAGGGGTTAAGAATCTGCCTTCCTATGCCCGGGACATGGGTTTCATCTCTGGTCCAGGAAGAACCCACATGCCATGGGTCAACTAAGCCCACGTGCCACAACAAAGACCTAGCAGAGCCAAAATAAAATAATAGTAAAAATAGATAAATAAAAATAACTAGCTTAGGTTTTTGTTGTTTTTTTTTTTTAAAGAAGATTAATAAGAGAAAAACAAACAAGCTTTTAAACATGCATACCTCATGTAAAGGTGGGAGATGCCCAGGGTAAAATGAGGAACTCTACAAGGTGGTTTAGAACTCTGGCTTAAATACCATCTTCAGTTGCAAACAAAAGAAAGACATGGGGAGTCTACGTGAACAGATCCAGCTGGTACTAACCTTTCTCTTCTCAACCCTCAATACCAGTGATGACCCTACACCTGGTTACATCACCACCATCCACCATAACTTTTACCTAGCACCTACCACACCGTAAACCCTGAGCCAAGAATTTACATCAGTCTGCTTTTATTTGTGTATTACTATTTATAGCTGTGCTGGGTCTTCATTGCTGTGCTCGGGCTTCTCTTTATTTCAGGCAAGTGAGGGCTACTCCCTAGTTGCAGCGAGTGGACTTCTTATTGCAGTGGCTTCTCTTATTGAAGAGCAATGGAGTCTGGGGCACACAGGCCTCAGTAGTTGGGCTACACAGGCTTAGTTGCCCTGACGTAGGTGGAGTCCCCAGACCAGGGATCGTATCCATGTCTCCTGCACAGATAGGCAGATTCTTAACCACTGGACCACCAGGGAAGTCCATCTGTCTGCTTTTAAACTCTTGGAACAACCTTCTGAAGTAGGTACCATTTACAAATGAATACTTCTGAGTAGGGATTCAAATGAGGAAAAAGAGGCTCAGGGAGGATAGAGGACTTCCTAAGGTCACATATTTAGAAAGTGGCAGAGATAGGATTTGAACCCAGCTCTGTCTGATTCTAGAGCCCTTACCTTCTTTCCACCCCCTCTCTGTGCTTTGCTAGAGGGACTTCCACCGTAATTTTGCCTCCATGTTGCTTCTTGGCCCTTTTGTTGTTATTTGCCCTTTCCTCTATTAATGTTCCTCTATCTTAGTACCTGATTCCTTTAGAGGGGGACTGCCCTCTACATATCAGTAGATCAAGGAGAGATCATTTGGTTGACTTCACATAGTTTTCTCAACCTCAAGGTGCAGGAGAAGAACCTCCAGCTTCTATTTCATCATCTAGTCCCTGCTGGGACAAGGTCAAGCAGGACAGTATGGATTCATGATCTTCCTTTCCTGCTTCTCCATCTCTAATACACAGGTGCCCTGATCCCACTTCAATCCCTCCTTAAGAAATGAGAGGAAACCCCTCTTCTTAGTAGGTACCTCCCCTTAGCCACCTACATCCCTCTCCCTGCCTCTCCTTACCTGAGACCCAGAGCAGCAGCAGCAGTTGCCATGGCCACCCCCAGAGCCCTTCCCCTCCACTTCATCCCACTCCCTGGATCCACTGTACATTGGTTGCTTCAACATCTTTATCGGTCACTTCAGCATCTTTTCCATTTACTGGAGGATGTTGCCTCACTTGGGTGTTTTCCATCTTCCCCGAGGAGGCTTGGTTGTCAGTTTGCAGTTGAGAAACCCTGAGGAAAATGTGACAAGACAGGGCAGCTCAGGAAAATGCAGAAGAAAGAGAAAAGAGAGGTCACTGCCCTTGTGACATCTTCCTTCCTGCTTTCATCATGTCACAACCCAATGGGGCAACACTCAGCAGCTCCCCATTCTCCACCAGAGCAAGTCTAGACCCATCCATCTGATGTCCCACCTCTCTGCCACCAAGACTGCCTCCAGCCACCAAGACCTTCTTATCACTGGCCACTGACCACTACATCCCACAACCCCTCCTACCAATCTCCCCGCCTGCCTGACACTGTGTATCCAGCTTTGACATGCCTTTTGAGGCCTGAGTCAAGCCTTCCCGATGACCCACCTTCTTCCATCTTACTCCACACCGTGATTCCCAAGGATGGGCATGTATGTGGCTGAGTCACTCGGGAAGCTTGGTGAACATACACCTGTCTGGGCTTTACCCCAGACACTGATTTGATAAGTCTGGGGAGAGCCTAGGAACCTGCATTTTAACAAGCATACCAGGTAATTCTGAAGCCAGTGGTCCAAAGAGAGGATGAATCAGAGTTCATCCACATCCAAAAGTCCTGTATGAGTCAGGTAGCCCCCGAAGCATTCCTCAGGTGCTCTGCCTGAATCTAAGGTATGTGCTTCCCTGAGCTCCAGTTCAGATGGGAGCATAGAAACCACAGTTTTAATGGTATTAGGAGTGACTCCAAGGATTGAAGTCCTGCTGTGTGCCAGATGTTTTACTCAGGTTGTCTCATTTAATTCTACCAGCTTTGGAATTGTGTAATAGATATTCATCGTCTTTTGGCTCTCCAGCACCCAATACCCTTTCCATTTGGGGATATGCCGCAAGGTGTGGGTCTCACGGGGCACAGAACTCCACTTCCCCTTCTATTGAGCATGGAGAAAGATATTTCTCCTGCCCCTTCTCCCTGGCATCTATGGTACAGACATGTGACTTGACCTAAGTGGCCAAATGCATGATTCTCAGAGGGGTCAGTCCCCAGGTTGGTGAGGAAGTCCTCACAGGATGGCAGGGGGCTCAGGGAGGGGAGGACTGTATCTTAGCTCTCAGGGTACCTGTTTCAGAAAGGGAGGGGAAGGGCATCCTGATGGTAAGAATATGGATCGTGGGTGGTAGAGTATGTTTGCTCTTGGGGAATTTAAGACAACTTTGGCCTTGGCCATTCCTGAATGGGAATGGAAGGACTCATCATCTCTTCACCACTAGTGGGGTCCCTTCCCCTTTAGAGTCAGAAGAGTAGAAAATCCAAAAGTACTGATTTAAATCTGTTGGTGGGCCTGGATACCTATTTCATGGATGAGCTTGAGAGTGAAGGGGGAGCTGTAGGGGCAGAGAGAGAGGCAGAGGAAGGCAGGGGGTGGTGCCAGCAGGGCACGTGGGAGACAACCTCTAGGAGCCTAACTGGTGAGAGCTGGTCACCACCATCCCTGCCCCTCGTGTGATACATGGAAGAGGCACTTAGATAGAGCAGGCTCCCTGTTGTTTTGGTCTATATGGCTTTGAGGCGCTTGGTCTTCAGTAAAGGAGCTCCAGTTTTTGTCCCTTCCAGTAAGTGGTGATGCACTTCTCATGTGGTCTCATTCCAGGCATGGATCTCTGCCTTTGTGGGGTTGTTCTGGGGATCCAGATGCACCCCAGCTGATGCCCACAATAAATGCACACCATAGACAAATGATATTGCTTTACCAGTCCTAAGCCATGGATCCTATCTCATCCTCCCAGTATTGTCCCAGGATACACCCTTCTGGTTAGCTCAGTTCCCCTCTCCCAAATATGGAGTTCTTACCATGACATCTCATCTTCTCTTTGCTCCATGGTTTTCAATAATCTTCTGGGAGTGTTGGAAAAGGCCATAAATGAAGGGGAGAAACCAAAACATCTGATTCTAGAGGAGAGGACAGCCCTGGCAGCTGAGATAACAAGATGCTTCTGTCCTGGGAACTCTGTCCAGTTTAAGCCAAAATATTGTAGTCCAGGGTGAGGACCAGGGCAGAATTAGCAACCGTAGCCTCTGTGCCTCACGAATTCCACAGACCTTGACAGTGAAAAGCATCAGGCAGTGTCTTCATTTTTTAATATTTATTTATTTACTTATTTATTTTTTTGGCTGTGCCGGGTCTTAGTTGCAGCACATGGGATCTTTGACCTTCTTTGCAGCAAGCAGGATCTAGTTCCCTGACAGGGATGGAACCCGGGGACCCCCTGCATTGGGAACTCGGACTTAGCCATTGGGCCACCAGGGAAGTCCCAGGCACTGTCTGTATTTAATGCAAACCCTGAGTCGCCAGTGGAATGAACAGGTGTGGGGCCGTATCTTCTCTTGTGAGGGGACAAAGCACTCCCAAGGTTATCAGTTAAATAAGGGGAGTTAGCGGGGCCAAGAAGGTGGGATCCTGAGCCTTAGAAGTCACCTGGGTTACAGATCAGCTCATATCACTGGCCCCCGCCTCTTCCCCTTACACCCCTCTTCAGGCACAACTGCAGGGTGGACACGGGTAGAGGTTGGAGGTCATTCTTGTGGATTCCTGTGGCTAAGATGCAAATGACCTATATGTGACAGCAAACAGAGCGATGAAGACCAGGGTCTTACTCAGGAGTCCACATGCTGCGGGAATGATGATGCTGATCCAAGGGGCCCTGGGGGAGACAGAAGAGTGAGCACTGCTATGGACATGGATGCTCCCACACACGTGCATGTTTGTCATGGGCTTTCACACCCCTTGGCTCATCTGCTCCCAATCCCTCCTTTCCCCATACTGACTGGCTCTGTCGTGTGCATCTAGTTTGTCCCATCACCTAAAACTACTGATTAGAAGTATACTTAGTAGACAGCACAGAGTCCACGTTCAGAAGAGGCATCAGGGAGAAAGGACAGGCGGACAAGGCTCCTTCCTACCTTGATGCGGTAGAGAAAGCGAGGGCTCCCAGAGCAAGGAATCCTGGCTTCCATTCTCAGCATCAGGACCTATCCTGGGAGAGTCACCTCACCTCTCTGGCCTCATTTATAAACTGAGATTCCAGTCCTCATCAAAATCCCATCATGAATTTTCATAGACCTCAGCAACGTGATTCTAAAAGTCCTGGGTAAACATCAGTAGATACTGTAAGAAAAGGACACGAATGAATGGAGGAACTTGGCTTGTATAGACTCAGCAGATGTGGAAATAGGTTGTGTGTGTGTTCAGTTGCTTCAGTTGTGTCTGACTCTTTGCAGCACTATAGACTGTAGCCCTCAGGCTCCTCTGTGCATGGGATTCTCCAGGCAAGAATACTGGAGTGGGTTGCTATGCCCTCCTCCAGGGGATCTTCCTGACCCAGGAATCAAACCCATGTCTCTTATGTCTCCTGCATTGGTAGGTTCTTTACCACTACTGCCACCTGGGAAGCCCGTGGAAATAAGTTATAGCACAGCTAATCCATAGAGATGAGACACCGGGTTGAAAAGAGAAACAGCAGGGAAACAAATAGAAGTCCAGATATAGATCTAAGGATAGCTAAGAATTCGTATCTAAGGAAATCGGCAGCCCAATAGGTAGGCAAGAATTGTCTAGTAAATAAACAATTTTGTGATACCTGGGTGGCAAAATGTAAGAAAAAGTCTTTGCTTCTATCATTCACACCATATAGTAAAATAACACCCCCCCCCACCAATGGATTAAGATTAAAATAAAGTGAAAAAAATAGAGAAGGCACCAGGAAATAGGATAAACACAATTAAGAAATAAAACAAAGCAATAATTTAAAAATCAACACGTTTGCCTATGCAAAACTTAAACCTGAATGTACAAGCCTGCAAAGGGAGAAATGATACAACAGCCACAGAAAGCAGCACAGGTCCTTTTGTGCTAAAATCTACTCCCAGCCTGTGGCACTGTCTTGCATCTGCAGGAACTAGATGTCTGAGGCAGCCAAGTTCAGCCCTGGCTGCCCTGGCTGGGGACTGGGGCAGGGGCTGGAAGTGCCTCTCTAGACCCTCAAGCTTGCAGCTATGCCCCCTGCACTGCAAGCCTGTGCCCAGTTCCAGCCCTACTGCCCAAGGAGGTTCCAGCTCTGGGCCCAGTTCCAGCCCTACTGCCCAGGGAGGTTCCAGCTCTGGGCTCCACAAACTGTAACCTCTCCAAGGGTCTCCTTCCAGTGCCCTGCCTTATCCCCTCCAAGCCCTGGAATGTTTTCTTGCACAGAGCTCCTAGAACATGTCCACTCTCAAGGGCAAGCATTACAGCCCTTTCTGAGGCTGTATGCAGGTGGCCAGACACCCGCATCCCACCCCACTGCAAGCCACTCCAGCCATAGTGCTGGGGAATTCCTGTGCCCCTCACCGAGTGCTGGGAGTACAAACGCTCTAGCTCCCCAACCCCCTCTCCGTACAGACAACTCCTGTGATGCCCAGAAGCCCCTTTAGTCCCTGTGGGACTCGCCTTGGTTATGGCACCCTTTGCTAGGTTTCCTTCCCTCCCAGTCCCACTCCCCAGGAATGGTTTTTCCTGGGATCCCTTCCTAAAACATTTGCACAAGATTTTCTCCACAGCCTGCCTCTGTGGAACCCTCCGAAGACAGGGTGACAGCGGCTTCCTCTGAGGTGCCACACCCTCCAGCCCCAGATAGGCGCCTCCGCTCCTCCATCTCCTGCACAAACTGCTCCCTCCACTAAATTCCCTCTTTTTCAAACAGCTCAGTGGCTTCTGCCTTCCCGACTGGACTCTGACACATAGACTGGTTCATGTTAATTAAAACACATAAAGTCAATACATGAAGGAGGTATAGCCTTTAGTAGGAATATGGGCGAATGTTTGCACTCTCTGTTTATACTCTGGAAAATTAGTGAAAAAAAAGAATAGCATTTATTGTAAAGATGTGTTTTATTTTAAATATTTTAATGATCTCCTACTATGTACCGGACACTTAGGCACAACAGAAGGGGAAGAGGGCACTCTGCCTCTACCCTATGGAGCTCAAAGTCCACAGTAATCGACGAAAGCAAGTCCCAGCTCATGTCTGATACCATGCAGGGTCCTGTGGGGCTCCTGGGCACAAGGTTCTTGTATCCCCCATTTCTTTGATTTTAGGAAACAACCTTCATTCAGCCTCCGTGGGTTTCCCTGAGCCCCAGGGGGCAGATTCAAGCAGTTGTTAATTAGGGAAGGGAGGAGAAGCTAAAAGCAAAGGAGGAAAGGAAAGATATATCCATCTGAATGCACAGTTTCAAAGAATAGAGATAAGAAAGCCTTCCTCAGTGATCAATGCAAAGAAATAGAGGAAAACAATAGAATGGGAAAGACTAGAGATCTCTTCAAGAAAACTAGAGATACCAAGGGAATATTTCATGCAAAGATGGGCTCAATAAAGGACAGAAATGGAATGGACCTAACAGAAGCAGAAGATATTAAGAAGAGGTGGCAAGAATACACAGAAGAAGTATACAAAAAAGACCTTCCTAATATGACCAACCTAGATAGCATATTGAAAAGCAGAGACATTACTTTGCCAACAAAGGTCCATCTAGTCAAGGCTATGGTTTTTCCAGTGGTCATGTATGGATGTGAGAGTTGGACTGTGAAGAAAGCTGAGCACCGAAGAATTGATGCTTTTGAACTGTGGTGTTGGCGGAAACTCTTGAGAGTCCCTTGGACTGTAAGGAGATCCAACCAGTCCATTCTAAAGGAGATCAGCCCTGGGATTTCTTTGGAGGGAATGACGCTGAGGCTGAAACTCCAGTACTTTGGCCACCTCATGTGATGAGTTGACTCACTGGAAAAGACTCTGATGCTGGGAGGGATTGGGGGCAGGAGGAGAAGGGGACGACAGAGGATGAGATGGCTGGATGGCATCACTGACTTGATGGACATGAGTCTGGGTGAATTGGGAGTTGGTGATGGACAGGGAGGCCTGGCGTGCTGCGATTCATGGGGTCGCAAAGAGTCAGACACGACAGTGACTGAACTGAACTGAACTGAACTGAACCCAGATAACCACGATGGTGTGATGACTCACCTAGAGCCAGACATCTTGGAGTGTTGAATTCAAGTGTGCATGAGGAAGCATCACTATGAACAAAGCTAGTGTAACTGATGGAATTCCAGTTGAGCTATTGCAAATCCTAAAAGATCATCATCTGTGAAAGTGCTGAACTCCATATGCCAACAAATTTGGAAAACTCAGCAGTGACCACAGGACTGGAAAAGGTCAATTTTCATTCCAATCCCAAAGAAAGACAATGCCAAAGAATGTTCAAACTATCACACAATTGCACTCATCTCACACGCTAGCAAAATAATGCTCAAAGTTTTCCAAGTGAGGCTTCAACAGTACATGAACTGAGAACTTCCAGATATTCAAGCTGGATTTAGAAAAGGCAGAGGAATAGAGATCAAATTGCCAACATCTGTTGGATCATAGAAAAGGCAAGAGAGTTCCAGGAAAACATCTACTTCTGCTTTATTGACTATGCTAAAGCCTTTGACTGTGTGGATCACAACAAACTGTGGAAAATTCTTCAAGAGATGAGAATACACTTTACCTGCCTCCTGAGAAATCTGTATGTAGGTCAAGAAGGAACAGTTAGAACCGGACATGAAACAACAGACTGGTTCCAAATTGAGAAAGAACTACATCAAGGCTGTCTGTCGTCACTCTGCTTATTTAACTTCTATGCAGAGAACATCATGGGAAATGCCAGGCTGGATGAAGCGCAAACTGAAATCAAGATTGCCCAGAGAAGTATCAATAACCTCAGATATGGAGATAACATCACCTGTCACTTTATGGCAAATAGATGGGGAAACAATGGAAACAGTGACAGACTTAATTTTCTTGGGCTCCAAAATCACTGGCAGATGGTGACTGCAGCCATGAAATTAAAAGACACTTGCTCCTTGGAAGAAAAGCTGTGACCAGCCTAGACAGCATATTAAAAAGCAGAGACATTACATTGCTAACAAAGATCTGTCTAGTCAAAGCTATGATTTTTCCAGCAGTCATGTATGGATGTGAGAGTTGGGCCATAAAGAAAGCTGAGCACCAAATAATTGATGCTTTTGAACTGTGATGTTGGAGAAGACTCTTGAGAGTCCCTTGGACTGCAAGGAGATCAAACTAGTTCATCCTAAAGGAAATCAGTCCTGAATATTCATTGGAAGGACTGATGTTGAAGCTGAAACTCCAATACCAATGCCACCTGATGGGACGAACTGACTCATTGGAAAAGACCCTGATGCTGGGAAAGCTTGAAGGCGGGAGGAGAAGGGAACATCAGAGGATGAGATGGTTGAATGGCATCACCAACTTGATGAACATGAGTTTGAGCAAGCTCTAGGAATGGGTGATGGACAGGAAAGCCTGGCATGCTTCAGTCATAGTGCTACAAGGACTCAGACACGACTGAGCAACTGAACTGAGCTGGGGATGCAAGACCAGGAAGAAAAAGTCAAGAGCAGCCTCCGGGCAAGGTCCTATTTTCCCATCAATTGTTGTTGTCGTTCAGTCACTCAGTTGTGTCTGACTTTTTGCAACCCCATGGACTGCAGCATGCCAGGCTTCTCTGTCTTTCACTATCTCCCAGAGTTTGCTCAGACTGATGTCCATTGAGTCAATGATGCCACCCAAACATCTCATTCTCTGTCACCGCCTTCCTCCTGTCCTCAGTCTTTCCCAGAATCATGGTTTTTTTCCAATGAGTCAGCTCTTTGTATCAGGTGGCCAAAGTATTGGAGCTTCAGCTTCAGCATCAGTCCTTCCAATGAATACTCAGGGTTGATTTCTTATAGGATGAACTGGTTTGATCTCCTCGCAGTCCAAGGGACTCTAAAGAGTCTTCTCCAACATCACAGTTCAAAAGCATCAATTCTTTGGTGCTCAGCTTTCTTTATGGTTCAACTCTCACATCTATACATGACTGCTGGAAAAACCATAGCTGTGACTATACAGACCTTTGTCAGCAAAGTGATGTCTCTGCTTTTTAATGTGCTGTCTAGGTTGGTCATAGCTTTTCTTCCAAGGAGCAAGTGTCTTTAAATTTTGTGACTGCAGTCACTATCTGCAGTGATTTTGGATCCCAAGAAAATAAAATCTGCCATTGTTTTCACTTTTTCCCCATCTATTTGTCATTTCAAGTGATGGGACTGGAAGCCATGATCTTAGTTTTTTGAGTGTTGAGTTTTAAGCCAGCTTTTTCACGCTCCTCTTTACCCCTATCAAGAGGCTCTTTACTTTCTCTTTCTGCCATTAGAGTGATATCATCTGCATATCTGATGTTGTTGATATTTCTCCTGGCAGTCTTGATTCCAGCTTGTGATTCCTCATCAGTGGATATAGACAATATCTTTGAGCTGTTTTGCAGATACTGAAACCCCCTCCAGGTGGTAGAAGTTAATGAAGATTAATGATGGTCTGCCACCCACAAGCATGTAGACCCTAGACCAGTTGGACCTGAAGGATGAGGATGCTGTCTCCTACTTATGTCATCACCAGCCCATCAGAAGAATGTTCACAGGCTGATCACACCCTCTCTGAACAATTACTGTTAAACTTGTCACTATCTTCCCCAAGTTGCAACACACAGTTTTGAGAACATAAGCCCACAGTGGCCCCCTTTGCTTAGCAAAACAACAAAGCTACTCCTTTCTACTTCACCCAAAACTGCCTTTGAGATTTGATTTGGCACCAGCATACATAGAATACGAGCTTTCAGCATCACATCTATTTTGACAGATATATTTTTTAGATACCAGAGCCCTGCAGTGACGCTGCTTCTCTTCCGCATTGTGGATCTCACTGCAGATTGTTTCCAACCTTTGGAAAACAAACCGGCAATATGTGTACAGGAAAATGGCTTTCCAGGTAGCTCTGTGATAAAGAATCCACCTGCCAATGCAGGAGATGCGGGTTCAATCTCTGGGTCAGGAAGACTCCCTGGAGGAGGAAATGGTAACCCACTATAGTATTCTTGCCTGGAGAATTCCGTGGACAAAGGAGCCTGGCAGGCTACAGTCCATGTGGTCACAAAGAGCTGGACACGACTGAGCATTCAAGGACACATACAGGACAGTATAAATGTTTGGCTTCTTTTAAGGGAATTTCTTTTGAGTGAACAATTTAAAAGAAGAAAAGGACATCTACAAATATATGTTCATCTCAGAGTTATCAGTACTACAAAAAGTGAAAATAATCTCAACGTCTAAAAACAGGCAAAGGATTATGTGAGCAGTGGCTTTCTATTGATAGAAAAGTATGCTGAAATTCTGACTACAAAGACTAAGGAGCAACACTGAAGAATAGTTGTAGCCAAAAAAAAATAATGAAAATGTATATAATTAGAATTAATGCCACATTAAAATATATCCAAGCATGAATAAAAACTAGAAGAGAAGATGGACAAAAAAAGACACATTAGATTGGTAGGAATATGGAAGAATATTTCTTTCTCTGCTAAGTCAACATTTAGTGATAAACACACTCTAAGATAAATCAACATTTAATAATAAACTGTATAAAAGGGTGTGCATGAAAAGGTCATGGTTCTTAGCTTTGCCTGCACATTTTAAGAGGCCTGAAGATCTTATAAAAATTACTGAGACCAGCCCCACCTCCAGAAATTCTAATTCTTTTGGTCTACAGAGGTCACGCGCATCAGCATTGAAAACCAGCCAGGGACTTCCCCAGTCCAGTGATCAAGACTCTGCCTTGCAGTAGAGGGGACGCCGGTTCCATCCCTGTTTGGGAAACTGAAATCCCACATGCTGCAGGGTGCATTCAAAAAAATTTTTTTAATAAATAAATAAAACAAGCCAAATAAAAGCTAATGCTCCAGGATATCCTAACACGCCTCACTTGCTCAGAGCTGTTGGGCTAGATTATGGCTTCCAGCTCTGATTTTTTTCCTACCCTCCCCTACCCCCTCCAACCCCAACCATAGAAACAAGGAAACTGAAGCCAGAGAAGGCTCCTGAGTGGCCTGAAGTTACACTTTCAGTAGATCTGGCTGGCATTCGAATTCAGGGTCTCTTTTCCCACTACACTTAGGGGTTTGCTGAGCCCTTGGAATTCAGCACAGACGCCATTTTCCTCTCCTTACCCCTCTGACATGCAAGAAGCAAACACAGGGAAATGGTGGGGAGAACGGCAGCCGTTCATTGCCTCCAAGAGCCCCCTCCTCAAGCCCCCTCCTCTCTCTAGCACCAGCACTCTCCTTCCTCCCCTGGGAAGGTCCACCCGACGGAGACGACTCAAACCCACCCTGCCCTCTACCCTCCCCCATCCCTCACTCCCCACACCCTCTAAGCACATGGACTGGGAATCAAAGGACTTGGTGTCCGATCCAAGGTCCCAGAGACCTGGAAACCATACCTGGTGACGTGTGTCACATTTGTGGGAGTGACTGTGAAGCCAGGAGAGGAGAGCCTATCAGCTGATGTGGGGATGGGTTGGGTCACGGGCTTGGGCCTGGGCCTGGGCCTGGGACGGAGCTTGGTGGTGATGGGAGGTGAGGTGGGATTCTGAACGGAGATCTGGCAAGGATCCTCATCTGAGGCAGGGGTTCCCAAAGAATCTGCAAGAAAGCACATTGGATGGTTGGACAGATGATGGATAGATGGAAGGATAAGTGGTACAGTAAATGGAACTGTGGAGGGAAATGAATGGCCACTCATGAACCAAGGTTTCCTTTTGCTTTTTATTTTAATAAAGAAATAGTGTGGCATTGCTTGGGTCAGAGATGGGGAAAAGGAAAGAAGGAAGGAAAGAAGGAGGGAGATAAGGAAGCAGAAAGGTATTTCCAGGCTATTTATGTTATTGGAAACGCACTTGCCTGCTATTCTTCACCAATCCATATGTGCCCTTCTTGAAGAATAATTCCCTGATTATCTTATACCATTCTCTCTGCCTTGCACTCACCTGTACCTGTGGCATATTGCTTTGCAAGTTATCTTTCATTAATACATTGCAGATATGTCTTGTCTTCCTTAGATATGGGCTCCACAGGGGCTAGGAACTTGAATCTGCCCCCATTCTAATCTGCTTTCCTTAATTCACCCAGTCAACATCTGTGGAGGCCCTACTATATGCCAGGCACTTCATCAGTTGCTAGAGATATAGAGTCGATTAAGGCACAGATGATTTGCTCAAGGTTCTCAAAGATGAATAGGGGAGACAGTTAAGGAAACTGGCCACTACTTCATCCAGTGAGACAGCTGTCTATGAAGAGGGCACCAAGCAAGCCCTGGTGCTTTGCTACTCAAAACGGAAGCCATGGACCAGCAGCATCAGCATTGTCTGTGAAGAGGCTGGAAATGCAGAGTCTAGGTCCCATCCTAGACGTATTACATTTAAAATAAGACCCCCAGGTAGTTTGTGCCCACTTAAGGTCTGAGGAGCACTGCTTTGGAAGCACACAGGAGGGACCTCAGATGCATCCTTAGGAAGGGAGGGTGACTCACAGAGGCTTCCAAGGAAATGACTTCTACATGAAGACCTGAAGCATGAGACCAAATTGTCCCAAGTCCATCACTCACCTTTCCCCATATCCCACTTCCTACAATAGCACCGCATGTTAGGTTCTGCTCCCAAAGAGGAATCCCATACAAAGAATGAGATGCAATCCCTTCTTACCGTTGGACCAAATGTCTCACAAGGACCTCAAATGAGAAACAAGGAGCTTCTAGAAACAAGGAGCAAGATCATAAGCTTCTAGAAATCCTGAGCCACAGCCCTACTGGTGCTCCCACCACTGTCCCACCCAACCTGATCTGGCTCTCCCACCCTCTCCCACCCACCCCCAGGTCACTCACTCTTGGTCACCACCAGGCGGACAGGGTGGAACAGGATGATGGGATCGCTGGGTCCCAAGATCACACATCGGTACAGTCCTGAGTCCTCCACTTGAAGGTTGGCCATTCGGATTTGCAGCATGCCTTCACTGGGGATGTCTTCTAGGAAGTACTTCCCCACCCGGACTTGACTGGACCCCTCTGTGATTGCCAGTGTCTGGACCTCCCCGTTATCTTTCAGCCTCTGCCAAGCCTTCTGGCTGTTGGAATATATGTTGGTATTGGTAGGACAGCTCACGTTCAAGGTCTGCCCCTCTGCTAGAGTACACTTCTCCTCGAATACTTGAGCGGCAGCTTGGATTTCTGTAAGCAGAGAATTTGAGTTAGGCTTTGTGAGGAATAGCTTCCTTCTCTTTGGGAAAAAAAAGAGAGAGGAGCCACCTTTCTTTCTTGTTAAATCACCTAATTTTCAGACAAGATCCTCAAGGTCTCCAGAGAAGATGCAGCTTTCCCTGCAAGTTAGCATTAGACCCCAGATCTTATCACTGCAAGTAGCTTGGGGGATGGGGGCAGATCTTATCACTGCAAGTAGCTTGGGGGATGGGGGTTCGTTTGGTATGTTTGTTTGATTTTGATCACAAAAGTTAGACTGTGTATGATTTGTGCACATCAACTTTCATAAATGACTGTTTTTGAGAGGAAGAAATTGTCTGAATAGAGACAGAGCATGGGACACATGCTAAGACCATGAGTGACAAAGGCATGACAGGAGGGATAGATTATAGAGAACAGGGTGCAGAATGAGCCTGCTGAATCCTAACCACTAGACCACCAGGGACATGGTGGAAAGTGGATGTGAAGAGATATTACTATCAGAAAGTGACTCCACTGAACAGCTAGAGGAACTTCATCTAAGTCAGAAGGAGAGAGATCAATTCAAGAGACTATTGGAAAAATGGCGAGGAAGCTGTCTCGAGGATGTGGTGGACATTGATGTCTGGTGGTGTGGTCTTCATCTTTCCCTTCCTTGGGTAGCAGATCACCTCTTTCTCAGCGTGCTCATCTTTCTCATCCTATGTACCTTTACTGATGGGGCTGCCCGTATTCTTCAGGATGGACACAGAGACACAGGCTTAGCCAAAGAATCTCACCACCCTGGCCATGCTGATTGGCCTAGAAATGGGCACATGACTAAGGCTGGGCCAATCAGAATCCTCTCTGAGACGGCTGCTCTTTCTTACTGTGTTGATTGGTCTATAGGATGTTGCTTGCATCCAAAAGAGTTCTAAATATTACAGAATATTAAGGAGTCACAGTAGTGGTCCTCCACTGGGGACAATTTTCCCTCTGGGGACATTGGGCAATGACTGCAGATATTTTTGGTTGTTTTGATTGGGAGTTATGCTGTGCTGTGCTTAGTCACTCAGTCATGTCCAACTCTTTGAGACCCCATGTACTGTAGCCCACCAGGCTCCTCTGTCCATGGCATTCTCCAGGCAAGAATACTAGAGTGGGTTGCCATTCCCTTCTCCAGGGGATCTTCCCAACCCAAGGATCAAACCCAAGTCTCCCATATTGCAGGTGGATTCTTTACTGTTTGAGCTACCAGAGAAGCCCAAGAATACAGGAGTAGGTAGCCTATCCCTTCTCCAGGGGATCTTCCCAACCCAGGAATAGAACTGGGGTCTCCTGCATTGCAGGCGGATTCTTTACCAGCTGAGCTACCAGGGAAGCCCATTGGGAGCAAGGAGGTGCTAATAGCATCTAATGGGTAGAAGCCAGAGATGTTGTTAAACATCCTTCAGTGCACAGGCTGGCCCCCATGAGAAAAAATTAACCCACCCATAATGTCAATAGTGCCAAGGCTGAGAACCCTTGGATTACAGGGACAACAGTTTCAATCACACTCTTGAATGTTGAACTTAGAATTGGCATGAATTTCTGGTCTGGTCCAAGGGATCCTTGCTGATGGGAGGGCCAAGTAGAGTTGAAGTAAGAAGATCCAGGTCTGGGTTTTCCACTGGACACAGCAGGGCTCCCTTTACTGAGGGACTACAGTTTATCCATCCAGGCCCGAGATACCTTCCTTCATGGAAAACCAAATAATGGGCAGGATAGTGGTGGGTCAATCCACCTACCATTACTAAGGTCAGGCTACCACTACCTACAATTATCACTGCTTTTATTAATCTAAATGTTAGTGTCCCCCTAAAATTCATATTTTGAAATCTTAAACTGCAAGGTGGAGATAGTTAGGTCATAAGGGCTCTGCCCTCAGGAATAGGATTAGTGCCTTTAGTAATGAGGATCCGGGGAGCTCCCTTGCCCCTTCCCCCACGTGAGGATACAGTGGGAAATTGGTAGTCAGTCTGCATCTCAGAAGAGGACCTTCCCCAGAACCCAACCATACTGGTACCATGACCTTGAATTTCCAGCCTCCAGAACTGGGAGAAGTAAATTTCTGTTGTTTATAAGCCACCCAGTCTGTGGTATTTTGTTATAACTGCCCGGATGGGTCAAGACAGTGGGAGTCACAGGAGACAGATTGCTCACAAACCTGCCAGGTGCTTGTGAAAGGAGACAGTAAGAAACTAACGCAGAAGTGAAGTCTGTACATCACTTTTTGCACCATTTCAAGAAAGGACTTCTTTATATTATTAATGTAAAAAAGAATAACAAATACCTTTTACTGCTAAGTGTTTAAGACACTGTCTCATTTAATCTTTATAACATGTCAGTTGACACTGCTATTTTTCCTAGTTTGAAGACAAGGGAAGTGGAAGACAGAAAGTTTATTTAATAACCCAGAACTTATTATGTGATTTGGGCTTCCCAGGTGGCCTAGTGGTAAAGAATCTGCTTGTCAATGCAAGAGACATGAGTTTGATCCCTGGATTGGAAAGATCCCCTGGAGTGGGAATGGCAGCCCACTCCAGTATTCTTACCTGGAGAATCCCATGGACAGAGGAGCCTGGCGGGCTACAGTGCATGGGGTTGCAAAGAGTCAGACACAGCTGAGCGCACACACACATTGTGTGATTTGCCCAAGGTCCCATAGGAGAAATGTGTGAAGTCAGGATTCAGACCCTCATAGTCAGACTCTAGAAAGTGTCCGACTCTTGGTGACCCTAGTCTCGAAACTAGGAATAATAGTAGTATCAACTTATAAGTTATGAAGATTAAATGAGAGAGTGTCTTAAACACTTAGTAGTAACTGTGACCCCATGGACTGTAGCCTGCCAGGCTCCTCCATCTATGGGACTTTTCCAGGCAAGAATACTGGTATGGGTTGCTGTTCCCTTCTCCAGGGCATCTTCCCGACCCATGGATTGAACCTGGGTCCCCGGCACTGCAGGCAGACTCTTTACTGTCTGAGCCACCAGGGAAGACTCTCTCTAAACCTCTGAGCTAGATTGCCCAAGGCAGCTGTCTGGTTGGGATTAGAGCCAACCCCAACCCAAATGAGAATAGCTGACTAACAATTCTATTCCCCAGGATACAAGGTCTAGAAGGAGCTTTTATGTTACACCCTAATCTACCCTGATGGGACTCAGTGGGAAAAAACCACTGGTTTCCTCTCAGTCTTCAACCTTCCATCTTCTCCCATTCTCCTTTGGAAAAACATGAATAAGACACAAGGAGGGATTTCCCTGGTGGTCCAGTGGGGTTGGGAATCGGTCTGCCAATGCAGGGACACAGGTTCCATCCCTGCTTCAGGGAGATACCACATGCCAAGGGGCAACTAATCTATGCACCGCAACTACTGAACCTGTGCTCCAGAACCCGTGAGCCTCAACGAGAGAGGCCACCGCAATGAGAAGCCCATGCCCCACAACTAGAGAGTAGCCGCCTCTCACCCCAACTAGAGAAAGCCCATGCCCCGCAATGAGGACCCAGTGCAGGCAAACAAATGAATAAAGCTAAAAATAAATCAATAAATAAGCACAGTCTCCACTGCAAAATGAAAACAGGTTTTAAAAAAAAAAGAAAGAAGGAAAAGACACAAGGAAATGCACTGGTCCATGGGAACCACACTCCCATGTACCCCATCCATATCATCACCCCAGCTCTAAGGAATCCCGGAGTAACCCTGGTGTGCAGGCTGTACGAGGTGATTATCCAGGACTTTGCTCAAGGCAGTGGGTCCCCGGAAAACATCCTCTCCCTGGAATCCTTTCTGCTTTCCAAAGCAAACCTTTCTTTTAACTCCTTGTTGATATGCTCCCCTTCTCTGCTTATTTTCTCAATGTATTCATGAGGACTGGGAGCAGGAACAACAAAAGCTCCAAGTGCTTCCACTTTTAGTGAAGGTGTGAGCTGGGCAGGAAGAGGAGTGAAGGGTCCCGGCAACCCTGCGGAGCCCGAGCAGCAGAGCCTCAGAGCCCTGGGATCACGGCCTCTGTGAAAACGGGTAGTTTTCTCCTGTGCACTTCTGTGTCCTCAGCAATAGCAGGTTTCCTGGCCCATGCTTGGCCACTGGGAGATATATATTGAATGGACTATGTCTTTGGGGTTTAGGCTTCCCTGGTGGCTCAGTTGGTAAAAAAGTCTGCCTTCAATGTGAGAGACCCAGGTTTGATCCCTGGGTGGGGAAGATCCCCTGGAGAAGGAAATGGCAACCCATTCCAGTATTCTTGCCTGGAGAATTCCATGGATAGACATGGGGTCACAAAGAGTTGGACACAACTGAGTGACCAACACTTCTTTCAACATCCAAAGCACCATGATAGAATATAAAGGGAAAAAATGTCAAACTCAAAAACAATATTCCCTTAGATCATGTCAAGGTGAGGTTTTTCTCTACCATTAGTTTCCCACTCGGGGTTTTGCATCTCCCTGACAACATCAAAAGGCACAGGCATCTTGCTTCCCTAACCCACCCCCTTTAGTTCTGTTCTCAGGCCCTGTGTGTTCTCCTGATTCTTTTAAGTTTGGGTGGAGAAACCCATTGTGGTATATCTACTGGATGGTTCTGTCTTGGGTGGCCACATCCCCCGGAGCTTCAGAGGAAAAGGGAGACCTTTCTTGTGGAGGGCTTGGCCCCAACCCCAGGTCCTGGGCAAAGAGCTCACCTGCTCACACCTCCTCCGCATCTTACCTGCGATGAAGAACATCCAGAGCAGCCCCCAGAGCCTGGCCTTCCTCATCCTTCATGTGCACTGACTCCGACTGTTCTGTGGCTCCTGGCACAGCTACAGAGGGACACTCTACCCCAGAGGCTCCAGAAAGTTGCACAACAGGATGTTATGCCATTACTGGGAGGTGCTGAGTCTGATGCTGCATTTCATCACTGGTTATCTTGGCTCCAGACGTCAAGGACAACATAAGGATCCAAGACTGGGCTCATTCATAGACCAGAAAAGATGCAGGATGATATAGTACAAGACAATGAAAAAAGAAGAAAGAAATCCAAAAGGTTCCTTACTAGATAGAAGCAATGAAAGGCAGATTTGACAATGTGAAAAGTCAATAACAGAAAACATTCACTTCAGAAATAATCCCAAATGTAAAATGAATAGGACACATTAAAGAGCTCAGAAATATACTAGAGGACAAAGCATAGAAATCCAATCTAAAAATCATCTACAAATAAGAAATGGCACTGAAGATTAACATGGGACAGTGGATCACAAACAAGATTAAAAGTGTATTTTAAATAAAAACACTTTCCAAGATACAAGTACCCTAATGTTCAGAGCAGCGCAATTACAATGCCCAAAATATGGAAATAACCTAAATGTTCACGAACAGATGAATGGATAAAGAAGATGTGGTATATATGCAAATATATAGGAATACTACTCAGCCATAATAAAGAATGAAATAATGCTATTTGCAGCAACTGGAATGGACCTAGAGATTATCATACTAACTGAAGTAGTCAGACAAAGACAAATACCATATGATCTCACTTACATGTGGAATCTAAAATATGATACAAATGAACTTATTTACAAAACAAAAAATAGACTTGCAGACATAGAAAACAAACTTACAGTTACCAAAGGGGAAAAGAGGGGAGGGGGAGGGATAAATTAGGAGTTTGGGATTAGTAGATACAAACTACTATATATAAAATAGATTTTTTAAGAGAAGGTCTTACTGTATAGTATAGGGAACTACATTCAATATTTTGCAATAAACTTTAACAGAAAAGAATCTGAAAATATATATACACATATCTGAAAAATTATATGTACACTGGATCATGGATCACTTCACTGTATACAAAAAACTAACACAGCATTGTGTTACACTTCCATAAAAATTAGAAACAAAAAGACCTACTCTCGAGATCTGAAAAGATATCTGAAATTGGAAGTTGAGAGAATTTTTAACATTGGCAAGGAAAAATGCATGAAGAAAAAATCAAGACGGGACAGTTTCCAGGTGAGAAATTTTAAATTTAAATAAAAGCTCCTGCTGCGAAACAAACAGGAAAAGAAAACTTGATTCCTTCAAAAGGATTGAACTGAGTGGGACTCCACCGAGTAACAGATACTGAGACACAGTGGGATGATGTGTAAAGAAAATCTGCCTCTAGAATTGTATACAAAAGCTGATTGCTATTCAAGTATGAAAGCAGCAAAAAAGTACTATCATGTCTGCAAATTAAAAAAGCAAAAACAAAAACAAAAAAAAACCCCTCTAAGGTTAACTTTAACATTTTAAATTAAAACTGTTGAATGCAGCAACTTCTAAGACATCAACAATTATGAAGAAATTTAAATCCTACTATTACACTCTGCAAAGATCATTGTAGGTAAGATTTTACTAAAATTTTTTTCTCTTCTTGGTTCTATAAATGATATCAGAAACCAGGCTTGCAACTGCACTCGGCTTGAAATCTGCCAGAAGCACTATTGTTTTATTTGTCTGGCCCACAGGGAGGGAAAGGAGAAAGAGAGGTTTTGAAATTTTCTGACTCAGCGAGGCGTCTATTTGATTTTTACAAGGATGAGTCAGATTTGCACAGTTAATTTAACAGATCCCTCTTCTTACAAGATGTGTCTTCCAGACCTAAATGAATACTACTACACATGCCAATTTTTTGTGTCTTTGCCTACTTTCAGGGTTCAGGGTCAGTGTTCAGGGTCAAATCCCTGGAAGATTAAGAGAAACCCTTTTTTTCCCACTAGGTTTTGCTTCATGTCCTTTGAAGTTCTGTTATTAGCTGTATATTCTTACAAGATCATTAAGTCTTCCAGGTTGACTGATGCTTTTATCATATAGAAAGGCTCTCTTTGTCTCTAGCTCTTTTTTTGCTCTGCAGTCTAATCAGATATTGATATAGCCAGGCTCCTCTGTCCATGGAATTCTCTGGGCAAGAATACTGGAGTAGGTAGCCGTTCCCTTCTCCAGGGGATCTTCCCAACCCAGGGATCAAACCCAGGTCTCCTCCAGTGCAGGCAGATTCTTTACTGCCTGAGCCACCAGGGAAGCCCTGTTAATGTAGCCACTTCTGCTTTTTAAAAAATCCATGTTTCTATATCTTGTTCCATCCTTTTCCCTTCAACTTACCTAGTCGTTGTCTTTGAAGTGAGATTCTTACAAGCAGTATCTACCTGGATTGTGGTGTTTTATCCACTTTGTGTCTTTTGTATGTGACAATGATTTACATCTAAGATAAATATTGATGGGTTAGCACTTTATTATCTTATTGCTGGTTTTGTTTCTGTCCTCTGGTTCTCATTTCTCTGTTTCTCTCTTGGGAACTTTTCATTAAATAGCCCGAGAAGGATTTCTAACTAAACTTGAGTATCACAGGGAAGTGATGGCTCCTTCATGATGTCCTAACTAGAGGCAGCACCTGAGTGCATTTAAATGAGAGAAGTCTTTCTCTACCTGTCTGATCGCTTTGTGTACTTGAAGTAAACAGAACGTAAAGTATCCTCTCATTTTTCAACCCACTGTTTTTCTGAAGAGTTCAGTGACCCATCCATTATTTTTTCTTTCTTTCTTTCTTTTGGGAGGCCATGGGTGAAGCTTCATCGTATGGCTTGTAAGATCTTAGTTCCCTGACCAGGGATGAAACCTGGGCCCCTGCAGTGTGGAGGCCTAACTTTCCTGCAGCCAGGATTTTAAATTCTCAAACTACTTCTCCCAACAAGCTACTGTCTCTTATGGCTTCTCATTAAATAGTCTTGGGACTTGTGACCTAGGATCTCTTTTCATTTTATTAAGGTTCAGTTCAAAGTTCCTCCTTCAGAGGCCCCAGCACCAGGAGGGTTTATTTTTAAGGTACCATGAGTCTTTTTGGTTTTATTCTTCAAATATTATTTTTAGTACTATTATGAAAGCCTGTGTAAATATGATTCTGGTTGGGTTCTTTTCCTACTTTAGTAAGTAAGTCACTGGCCCATGTCAATAGGTTCCAATCTTCACAATGGGATAAGATAACAGTTTCTTTCTTAACATGGATTGGTTAATCACATATCTGTTCTAACCTAGCTAGAATATATGTGTGACATCTTTTAACAATGAGAATGTGCATGTCTTCTTTTTGGCTCAAAAGAGGGCCTTATGGGTCCAGGACCCAGATCTCTGAATTCTGGTGCTGGTGTTTCTGAAGAAGCCCAATGAGACTTGTTGAGTCCTGCCCCCAAGACCTTCCCTGGTGGCTCAGATGGTAAAAAATCTGCCTGCAATGCAGGAGTTGCTGGAGACTTGGGTTCAATCCCTGGGTCGGGAAGACCCCCTGAAGGAGGGCACGACAACCTACTCCAATATTCTTGCTTGCAGAAGCCCTTGGACAGAGGAGCCTGGCAGGCTATAGTCCATATGGTCACAAAGAGCCGGACATGACTGAAGCGACTTAGCATGCATGCACACCCCAAGGCCACAGGCGTGAGACCTTGTACCAAGGCCACAGAAGTAGAGCCCAGAAGCGAGGTCTCCTCCGAAGCTGACTTAGCCCCTTTGTAACCATTGCCAAAAGCCCCCTTGATCATCACCAACAGGCTTCCTGACCCCAAATTAGGCAAAAATGCTCACCCAGGTAGTTACCCTAAAGCACCCTATGTGCATGCGTGTTCAGTCGCTCAAGTCGTGTCCGACTTTGCTCTAAAGAGTCACCTAACGCCATCCTTCCAGCAGGAATTTTCTTTGTCTTGAGGCTATAAAAATCATCTACTAACCAACGGAAATGGTCAGCTCTCCCCTGTCTGTCAAGAGGTCAGCCTTCTGTGCTCATAGTGCCCACCTTACCTCTGCTCTTTGTTCTTAATAAACTCACTCCCCTCTGAAATGCTCTGTATTTGGAAATTCTTTTCCAACCTCAGAATGCCTCAACAAGACTGTTACCAGGAGCAGGAAAAACTGCACACTGGAACCACTGCCCTTGCACCAGTTGAAATGCATTGTTTGGGCAACACTCACAGGAACAGACGCAAACAGGAAGACGCAACCCTGTCCCTTCCTCCAGCGCCTGGTCCCCTCTCGTCCCCCTGTTGACAGAGCACAAAGGAGAAATCTGGCTGCAGCATCTCAACTCAGACCAGGGTAGAGAAGTGCTCAACAGAGCGCCAGCAGCCTGAATAGCCCGACAAAGCCATCCTGATAATGGGGGGTGGGGGTAGTTTTATCAGCCTTGCTGACAGTGACGATACTGGCCTTCGGGCATGAGAACACTTCTACCCACGCTTCAAACATCCATGCAGTTAAATATGAACCTTTTTTTTAATCAGGGTAAAAAACCCAACCTATATATAGCACTTACTATCCATAAAGAAAAAGATATTCTGTTCTTCCATTTTGAATATAATTATATTTGTCTATCAATTTGTCTTGATAGACAGGCTGCTATTTTGAGGGGGGAGCGGTGGGGAGACCCAGGTTCGATCTCTGGGTCTGAAAGATCCCCTGGAGAAGGGAATGGCGACCCACTCCGGTATTCTTTCCTGGAGAATCCCATGGACAGAGGAGCCTGGAGGGCTACGGTCTATGAGGTCACAAAAAGTCGGACACTACGCAGCGACTAACACTATTAACACCACATGTTGCAGCATGTGGGATCTGAGTTCTCCGACCAAGGATCGAACTCACACCCCCAGCAATGGAGCCTGCACCCCCTTCAGTAGCCCAGAGTTGCAACCACTGGACCACCAGGGAATCCCCTGCTGTTTCATTTCTGATGCTCACTAATCCCAATTTGGCTGAGAGTCTTTTCAGCTGGGCCCCATGTTTTTTCACTATCCCACAAGATTATTAAATGCTTCCTCACTCAATGGCAACAAAATGCCTTTTTTGGGGATTGGAATGAAAACTGACCTTTTCCAGTCCTGTGGCCACTGCTGAGTTTTCCAAATTTGCTGGCATATTGAGTGCAGCACTTTCACAGCTTCATCTTTTAGGATTTGAAATAGCTCACACTCTTTTTGCATTGACTATCCAAGGCAACTGGAATCCTAGCAGTAAGACTGAAATATAAATTTATAAATGAACCTTCAAAATCACTGGTATTAACTTTGACACAAACGCAAATTGGCATCCTGGTTAAGGGCAAAACAAAACAAAAAATTGAATACACTCTTCAAATAGACTTTTAAAGGTACCCAATTCAATTTTAACATCACTGTCTATCATTTCCTATTGAATCTTAACATGAAAGCATATTATTTAGATTTCCTTCTTTTATTAACTTCTCCTTTCTTGTCAAAATCAGTTTCTTAGCCTTCAGTTCAGTTCAGTCACTCATGAAATGAATATTTCATGCATACCATGTAGACTGAGGCTTTAAGAGTCAGCACAGAATTCACATTTCTCCTTTCTCTAACGTGGCTGTAGAAGCTTCTATCAGCCACGTCTCTAAAGCTTCAGTGAGCAGAGCTTTGATGGTTCATTTGCATCAGACACGGGAGTACAAACTATCACAACATTGTTAATTGTCTGTACTCCAATATGGAATAAAAAGTTAAAAAAGAAAAGAAATGGGAGTACAGGGAAAACAGGGAGTACAAGGCCCCAGGGCACTCCTGGGCACACGGGCTTTCTGTGACATTCATTTCTTTAATTACAGGAAACAGTCTGCACTCAGCCTCCACAACCTTCCCTGAGCCCTAACAGGGAGATTTGAGCACTTGCTGTTTAGGAAAGGGAGGCACTGTCAGACCAGGGAGAGACAGCCTAGAGAAATAATAGAGTAGCCTTGGGGCAATGTCCTGGTTCCCCATCAACGGATACACACAATAGTTTTGAGTTGTTTTACAAATACTGAAACCCCCTCCAGGTGGGAGAAATGAATGATTATTGAATCAGTTGAAGCATCACTAGGAACAAAGCTAGTGGAGGTGATGGAATTGCAGTTGAGCTATTTCAAATCCTAAAAGATGAAGCTGTGAAAGTGCTGCACTCAATATGCCAGCAAATTTGGAAAACTCAGCAGTGGCCACAGGACTGGAAAAGGTCAGTTTTCATTCCAATCCCAAAGAAAGACAATGTCAAATAATGTTCAAACTACCACACAATTGCACTTATTTCACACGCTAGCAAAGTAATGCTCAAAATTCTCCAAGTCAGACTTCAACAGTATGTGAACCAAGAACTTCCAGATGTTCAAGCTGGATTTTAAAAAGGCAGAGGAAGCAGAGATCAAATTGCCAACATCCGCTGGATCATGGAAAAAGCAAGAGAGTTCCAGAAAAACATTTACTTCTGCTTTATTGACTATGCCAAAACCTTTGACTGTGTGGATCACAATAAACTGTAGAAAATTCTGGAAGAGATGGGAATACCAGACCACCTGACCTGCCTCCTGAGAAATCTGTATGCAGGTCAAGGAGCAACAGTTAGAACTGGACATGGAACAACAGACTGGTTACAAATTGGGAAAGGAGTATGTCAAGGCTGTATATTATCACCCTGCTTATTTAACTTATATGCAGTGTACATCATCCAAAATGCCAAGCTGGATAAAGCACAAGCTGGAGTCAAGATTGCCGGGAGAAATATCAATAACCTCACATATGCAGATGACACCACCCTTATGGCAGAAAGTGAAGAAGAACCAAAGAGCCTCTTGATGAAAGTGAAAGAGGAGAGTGAAAAAGTTGGCTTAAAGCTCAACATTCAGAAAACAAATATCATGGCATCTGGTCCCATCACTTCATGGCAAATAGATGGGGAAACAATGGAAACAGTGTCAGACTTTATTTTTGGGGGCTCCAAAATCACTGCAGATGGTGACTGCATCCATGAAATTAAAATAAGCTTGCTCCTTGGAAGAAGAGCTATGACCAACCTAGACAGCATATTAAAAAGCAGAGACATTACTTTGCCAACAAATGTCCATCTAGTCAAGGCTATGGTTTTTCCAGCTGTCATGTATAGATGTGAGAGTTGGACTGTAAAGAAAGCTGAATGCCAAAGAATTGATGCTTTTGCATATGGTGTTGGAGAAGACTCTTGAGAGTCCCTTGGACTGCAAGGAGATCCAACCAGTCTATCCTAAAGGAGATCAGTCCTGGGTGTTCTTTGGAAGGACTGATGCTGAAGCTGAAGCTCCAATACTTTGGCCACCTGATGGAAGAACTGACTCATTGGAAAAGACCCTGATGCTGGGAAAGATTGAAGGCAGGAGGAGAAGAGCACAACAGAGGATGAGAAGGTTGGATGGCATCACTGACTCGATGGACATGAGTTTGAGCAGGCTCTGGGAGTTGGTGATGAACAGGGAGGACTGCTGTGTTGCAGACCATGGGGTTGCAAAGAGTCGGACACGACTGAGCGACTGAACTGAACTGACTGTCCAGAGTGGATGAGTGCTAAGCTGCTTCAGTCCTGTCCGACTCTTTGTGATCCTATGGATTTTAGCTCATCAGGCTCTTCTGTCCATGGGATTCTCCTGGCAAGAATACTGGAGTGGGTTCCCATGCGGTCCTCCAAGAGATCTTCCCAACTCAGGGATCGAACCAGCATCTCTTTGTCTCCTGCTCTGGCAGGAGGAGTCTTTGCCACTGGCAGCACCTGGAAGCCTTGTCCAGAGTATCCTCCTGATATTAATTGTATGACCTTGGCAGATGTCAGTGAACTGCAGAGAATCACTTCCATTCTAACCTCAGGAAGAGATTAGGGAGAGTATCTAATAATTTTAGGGAGAATTTCATATGATAAATGAAAAAGATAATACAGACAAGTACAAGTTTTTGAAGCCTTACCTAAAGTCCACTAAGTTCTTTATTTCATTGCTCAAAATCATATAGGTATGAGTCTGTGTACATGTGCATTACTTATATTCATATATGAATGATATATATTAGATCTTTAATTTAGATTCAGTCCATGATATATATACTAGCATTTGACTGTAGTTTGCTTACATTTTGAACTCTAGTTTCTCAAAAATATTTAGATAGAAACATTCATTGTCCCAGTGATTTTGGCTTGGCAGCAGTAAATAGTGGCATGAAGCAAGATCTTCATTCCCTGCCCAGAAATTAAACCTGGGTAGCCTGGATGAGAACCAAGAATCCCAGCAAGCACTAGAGGCTAGAAGCTATTTTGCCGTGGATCTTTGCCCCCAGTGAAAAATGCATTTATCATAGAGACAAAAACTGTAAATGCAGGAATACAAAGTTTATTATTGAAGACATAGCACAACAACAAGTGGGAGAGCACACAGGGTGACAGTTTTAGTTAAGACAGCAGCAAAACGGGGATTCACACCCGCAGAGAAAGGGTGTGGGCAGCCTTCTTAGGAGGAGCTCAGTAAAGAGGCAGTTGAGTCATGTATATAGGTCAGTTCTTCTGGGTCTTTGTTTACCTTAAGCCAATTATCTGGTCTCTTTGTCCACACATGACCTCCCCTGAGGCCCTCCCCTGGGCACACACACGCAGACCTCAGCCAAGATCCATCTCAAAGTGAAGGCTTCTGGGAGGTGCAAGACTCATTCATTATGGCCTGGCATTACCCCCTGACTTCTGACCCACAAGGGGCCTTTTTGTGCACGTGTAGTGTCTCCTTTGTCCCAAAAAGGTGAGAGCGGAGATCCCTTAATCCTTTACTCAAACAGAATTTTGCCCCTCTTTGTCCTTGCCATGACTTCTACCTTGACTATTGCCATGACTCTTTGTGTCTACAAGAGACAAAGACTGGTTACTTACCCTGTTTCTGTTGTTACTTCCATTTTGGAGGGCAAACAGGAGGCTGATTGTAAATTCTTCAACTGGAGCCCATCTATCTCTTGTCTCAGGAAATGTGAACAGTTGTAAGTATCCAGCCTGAAGCCCACTGCTTCCTGCCCCATGAAATGCAAACAGGAGGCCAACTGTAAAAGTCTGACCTGGAGCTCATTTATCTCCTGCCTCATCGGTATTGTATTAGTCCAGAGTTTATTAATAAGCTCATAAAATGATTATAGGACTATTAATGATTCAGTTATGTGAAGAATTACTATCAAATGTTATGCTTTTAATACTTTTTCAAAATGTGCTAGTGGAATGATAGCACAGGTTCTCACGATTTTAAATTTTATATGGATTGCAAAAGCCAGTGTACATAGACACCAGCTACTTGTACAATAACCAGTCTGTTAATGGTAGATCTTTCATAAAATAATTATGTTAGAAACCCTTAATCATGTAAGTTTTAATGGGGAAAAATGCCATTCATTCCACAGTAACTGCACTATTTTCAAATAGAAAAAACACAAACTCATTTTTTCAAGAAAAAAAAAGTTTAAAAAAATCAATTTAAAAATTTCCAAACTCAGACTTTTTTTTTTTTTTTTTGGATCACAAAACAATAAATCCAGTCGTCTCAGTTCAGTTCAGTCAGTTCAGTCGCTCAGTCTCTTTGTGAACCCATGAATTGCAGCACATCAGGCCTCCCTGTCCATCACCAACTCCCAGAGTTCACTCAAAACTCACGTCCATTGAGTCGGTGATGCCATCCAGCCATCTCATCCTCTGTCGTCCCCTTCTCCTCCTGCCCCCAATCCCTCCCAGCATCAGTCTTTTCCAGTGAGTCAACTCTTCGCATGAGGTGGCCAAAGTACTGGAGTTTCAGCTTTAGCATCATTCCTTCCAAAAAACACCCAGGACTGATCTCCTTTAGAATGGACTGGTTGGATCTCCTTGCAGTCCAAGGGACTCTCAAGAGTCTTCTCCAACACCACAGTTCAAAAGCATCAATTCTTCGGCGCTCAGCTCTCTTCACAGTCCAATTCTCACATCCATATATGACAACTGGAAAAACCATAGCCTTGACTAGACAGACCTTTGTTGGCAAAGTAATGTCTCTGCTTTTTAATATGCTATCTAGGTTGGTCATAACTTTTCTTCCAAGGAGTACTGCTAAGTCACTTCAGTCGTGTCTGACTCTGTGCAACCCCATAGACGGCAGCCCACCAGGCTTCCCGTCCCTGGGATTCTCCAGGCAAGAACACTGGAGTGGGTTGCCATTTCCTTCTCCGATGCATAAAAGTGAAAAGTGAAAGTCAAGTCGCTCAGTCGTGTCCGACTCTTCGCGACCCCCTGGACCTCAGCCTACCAGGCTCCTCCGTCCATGGGATTTTCAAGGCAAGAGTACTGGAGTGGGTTACCATTGCCTTCTCCATCTCCAAGGAGTAAGCGGCTTTTAATTTCATGGCTGCAGTCATCTCAGTCGTGTATAAATGCAAAGGCACCACTAGAGGGAGCAATTTACTCAGTTTATCTTTGGATGTGCTTCTGTAACTTCTCACCAATTAAGTGGAGGCAGCATTCTAAGCAGCAGTCCTTTTTAGACTCTGTGTCCTCAGCCCTCAATACTCAAAAAGTGTTATCCTAGTAATGTGTTCCACACTAAAATAATTTTAACCTAGAATTTTTTTTAATAGTTGCTGAAGTTTTCAAGGAGGTCAACCCATGAAAAGAAGGTTACCTTGTAGCCTGGCTGAATCCTTGTTTACGCGTAGGGTTTATGATCCAGGGAAGTCCCAGAAAGATGCAGGTCCTCACTAAATGAGTTGTACTTATTCATGTACATGAATAAATTCATTCTGTACTTGTTCATTCAAAATTAGCATGCTGAATACCATAGAAAATTCCAATAAGAGTTTATTATCTTTTGCTAAAAAGTTCAGAGATAGACACCTAGAGCTGGGCTGATCATCATCAGGGAATTTGGTTCCTTCTCTCTGCCCCACCATCCTATTCACGGCCTCCAAAGTCTATCATCTTGTGGCCAAAATGACTGCTGGAGCTCCAGCCCTCACATTTGTGCTTTTGGCAGCCAGACAGTATTTTCTGTACACTTCCTTAGCTTCAGTGGGTCTCCACCTCTTCCCTGGGGATGACAAGACTTGTTGCCCCTACCCCAGCTGCTTGATACTTTTGTTCCATAGAGAATAGGGATCTATTTTCCCACTCCCTTGCTCCAGGTCCTCCCCACTGAGGGAGACCTTCCGTCTTCCATCCTTCCCATGAGCACCTAGACGAGAAGTCACAAGTTGGTGTGAACAGTCCTCTTGTGTCTTGGGATCCCAGGAGTTCTATACTGTCATGCTAGCCTGCACTTAATCTTTGATAATTTGGTAAAACAGCTGAATTGTTCTGACCCACTTGTTTGGTATTCTGCATCTTTTCCTCCCCTCCTGAGGACAGGTGAGCCAGTGATAACATCTTAAGTCTATGTGGAGTGGCCTCTCTTCCTTTGGGTTTTAGTTTATTCAGTTGTCTTACAACCTCAACTCCTTGGAGATTCAGGAAAATTTGTGACTCTGTAGTTTACCTGGCTCTTTCTTCTTGTCCGGATGGGAGCAGGTCTTTGCATCCTGGGCATAACTGAAGAGGCAATATGTGAAGAGACTGAGAATTTTTCAGAGTTACAAAAAGTCATTAAGCCACAGACACAAGCTATCACAAACCAAGCAACATAAACAAAAAGAAACCCTCAGCTTGGCATATTGTCGAGAAATTGCAGAACATAAAACTGAGAGGAAGCAGTCTTCACTGATGAAGGATTTTAAATAGTAGACTTCTCACCTGCAACACCACCAGCCAGGAGGCAGTGGAATCAACATCATCAAAATGCTTAGGAGGAAAAACTGCTGAACTGAAACCATTCACCTAACAAAACTCTCCACAGACAGCTGTATTCGTTGGCACTGGGTTCAGTTCTAAAGAACAGAAAAGCTCCAAATGACGGTGCTTAACACAGCTTAGGAGTTTATTTCCACCTCGTGTCAAACCAAGCTCTGCGGTCTAAGGGCTGGGCGGGGGCTGGGCTGCATGATGCTCTCAGGCCCCCGGTTTCTTCCCTCTGCGTCCTGCCGTTGCCAGATGTGGTGCTTACACTCCTGATCCAAGGCAATAAAAAAGTGCCTTCTCGCTAAAGAAAATGACAGTCGTGGAACATGGAAGCAATCTTTTTATAAAATAAAAACTGGGGCTTATGTCAGCATGTAACAGATTTTATCAAATGCTGTTGGTCTGACACACTGCTGGGAGTTGTGGTTTAAAGTCTAAAGGAATGATCTAACCTTGAACTTACATTCTGGTGGTGGTGGGAGTAGAACCAGGGACCTTCACCCTCCTTCCCTTTAGACTGTAGCGCATCTGAGAGGTTCACAGAGCAGTCGTTGCCTGTTGATCTCCCAGGCTTGGAGACACTATTCCAGCTGCCGTCAGTGCCTTCCATCCTTCTAAACTCACACAAAGCCTTCCTCCCTGGATGCTCCTCATTTGTCTGCTCCAGAGTTCACCCAAAGACAAGTCCTCATCACAGACCAAAAGGAGCTCCCACTGCTCTCAAGGGCTGACTGCTGGGGGCTTCCCCAGCCTCCCACCACCAGACCCATTCTGAAACAAGGGTCAGGGATGCTCTTACATGTCGTTATGACTGGTGTTCTCAGGAGGGCCTCTGGACTGTGGGCAGGGGCCCTGAAAACACAAGAGAGAGTGACCAGGGTACTGGGAGGGCGATGCAGAGGCTGGTCACAGGAAAATAGACATCTTCTCATTGTCTCTGCTCCTGGACCCCAGTAAGCAGGCAAGAACAGGAGGGAGAAGGGACAGAGGAAAGGTGCAGGCTTGGTGGAGCGGGGGAGGCAGGCGAGGGCCTCAGAGAGAGTCAGGGAGTGGATTCACTCCAGTTCAGAACTTCCTCCCCCTCCTTTCTCCCCAGGTCATACAGAAATAAAAGAGAACATAAATGGAACTGCTTCCCGTTCAGTCTGGACCTCAGGGTGCATGAGCATCTTCAGCCAGCCTGGACACCCAGGAGGCACACTCACTCCCTTTCCTGCACGTCCACTGGTGAAACAGAGCAGGACCCTATAGTCCTTGCCCCTTGGGTCCTCTGTCTGCCGGAAAGACTTTAGCCAAAGGATAAGTTAAAGAAGTGAGAAAATGCAGAATAAAAAGGAAAACAGTCAAAGGAAACCAAATAATAATGAAGTAGTCCTTAAGCATAATCAAGGACCTTTAGTTCCTCTACAAGGGCTACAGATAATACTCTGAGCCATATCCTGTGAGCTGTCTGACACATACTGAAACACCCATTGTGCGGAGAAGTTAACTACGTGATGGACAAACTGAAGCCATGACTTAAGCTGCCCCAATTCCAAGAGCTAGACTCAAGAAATGAAAACAAAATCTAAGATTAATTGCACTTAAAACAATCAAGATGACACTGGTCAGACCACAGATGACCAATGTCAAGGTGACTATCAGAGCTGACTGCTGTTTCTTTCTGTAGCCCCCTCCTTCTGTCTATAAAAGCTCTTGCCCCCTGATTGTCAGGTCGGGGGAGTCAGCCTTTGGACAGGTGTCCACCCTCGCTCCCCACAGTTGCCAGCATCCAAGATAAAACAAACTTTCCTTTTCCATCAACCTTGCCTCTTAGCTTTTTGAGCAGTGAGCAGCCAGACCCCACTTTTGGTTATGCTGGCAAGCCCCCCAACCAGTGAACCATACACTTCCTGAAAGAAAGCCTTTGACCTTATATTTGTGAAGAATGACGCCTAGCACCTGGGGTGCATTCCTCACCCCACGGGGGCGGGGGTGGTTCTCAGACCTCCTCCTCAGGCCAACCCCTCCCTCCCCAGGCTCTCCCTCTGTCACTGGCCCCACGCATCTGCCAGGCATCCCAGCTGCTCTCTCCCTCACCTACTACATCCTCTCTCTGCCATCAACAACAGTCAGTTCCATCTCAACCTAATGCTCTTCCACCTTGCACCACCCCCAGGTCCCACCTCCCTCTCCCCGCACTGCCAGTTCTCACCAGGACACCATTGGCACCTCCGGGAGCTGATCCTTCTTCATGTTCTTTCTGCTCACAGTTCTCAGGCCATTCTTCCTGAAGCACATCTGTTTGCATTGCTTAGTTTTAGGAAACCATTTGTGGTTCAAAGAGATCAGTAAGAAAAGGGCCAGTAACCTAAAGAAAAATGCACAGGAACAGGAACAGGCAGGTCACAGAAAACCAGCAATGCAAACAGTGCATCAGTGCTCAAAAAGCCGATCACCCTTCCTTTTCACTGACAAGGTACAAAAAAAACAACAAGATGTAACCCGGACCCCGCAGATTGACAGAAAGCAAACAGTCGCCGACACTGATTTAGCATTAGCTACGGGCACCCTCACTCATTGTTGATCATTGGGACTTCAGGCTTACCCTCGGAGGCCCAAGGGTAACCTCTGATGAAGGCAATTTTGACAACTTCAGTAGAAATGCATGTTCCCATCAACCCAGCAGCTCCACTGCTAGAAATGTACCTATTATAGACCTGAGGGCTTCCCAGGTGGCGCTAGTGGTAAAGAATCTGCCTGCCAATGCAGGAGACGCAGGTTCGATTCCTGGGTCGGGAAGATCCCCTGGAGTAGGAAATGGTAACCCGCTCCACTGTTCTTGCCTGGAGAATCCCATGGACAGAAGAGCCTGGTGGGCTACAGTCCCTGGGGTCGTAACCAGTCAGACGAGACTGAGTGACTGAGCATGCACGTGTCACAAAATTACCAGTGTTCGGAGCAATGTAGCGTATGATGGGAATCCTGACTTTGGAAAAGGGAATGCTTTCCCTTCAAATCCAGGAGCAAGACAGGCATGCGCACATTCATCTCTTCTAGCCATCATCCTACTGAAAAGCCAAGGCAATGCCTTAAGACTAGGGAAAAAAAGGAAGCCATAAGTATCCAAAGCAGGTGATGAAACTAACATTGTTTGCAGTGATATGATTATCTGTTTTAGAAATTCCAAACGTATATGACTAGAGTTAATAGGAGAAATTATCAAGTCACTAAATAGAAAATCAAAATGTAAAACTCAATTACATTTCTATGCCCTAGCTAGCAACAGTTACAAACGTTAAGTTTTGTTTACCTTTAAGACAGAATTACAGCAGTTAGCTTATCTTCAGCCTGACTGGTTTCTGATTAAACGTATTTGTAAACCACAGCTTCCTCATTTGTCATCTTGTTTTTTACTTTTTACCTCAGTGAACTCAGTAAATTTTCGATCTATATTTTCAAAGAAAGGTACCTAGTTTCTTTCACATGAAAACTCTGGGTTGTCTTTACACAATGAGGACAATTTAATGAGGCATGAAATTACTGGATCATAATATTTCCTTCTATTCTCAAGAAAGAATAATTTGTTGTCTTCTGGCATTTAGGCTGCAGCAGAAAACTCTGAAGCTAAGATTTTTTTTATTAAGTGCTTTAGAAGTAACCCTTTCTTCCCTCCAACATTTATTTTCTCTTAGTTATTGTAAGAATTTTCTTTTAGTTATTGTAGATAAACTTTTTTTTTTTTTTTTGCGTACGGGTGTATGGTTGACATTACAACTGCTTGGTGGTATTCAGTTTATTTTTATTTCTAGACATTGGGAGAATCATCATTTTCAGCTCTCTTGAAATTGGGCAAGGCAATATTATATTGGTTTTGTTGAAAGAACTGTACTGTGTCAGTTCCGGATGAGAACATTTAATTTCTTCTCTTTCTGGCACTTTCTTCTGCTAGAGAGGCACTTGTTGATTTGGACAGGCCATCAGACTGAAGCAGCCTGGAACTCGGAGGCAGTCTCCAAGGACAATGCCTTGAAAGTTCACCAGGGACACTCAGCGTACTGGAGAGAAGTCAAAATTTGTCCTGCAAAGCCGCTGAAGGGTAGAGGATGTTTATGACTCCAGCATAAATGAGCTGATCCTGACAGACAGAACATAGCTCTCTTTTCATTAATTATGTTTGGAATACAGGAAGCCCTTTTAATCAGCACTCTCCATTTCCCTTCACTTCAACAAAATTTTCTTCTCCATTTTCAGTCCAGTTCAGTTTAGTCACTCAGTCGTGTCCGACTCTATGCAACCCCATGAACCTGCAGCACGCCAGGCCTCCCTGTCCATCATCAACTCCCGGAGTCCACCCAAACTCATGTCCATTGAGTCGGTGATGCCATCCAACCATCTCATCCTCTGTCGTCCCCTTCTCCTGCCCTCAATCTTTCCTAGCATCAGGGTGTTTTCAAATGAGTCAGCTCTTTGCATCAGGTGGCCAAAGTATTGGAGTTTCAACTTTAGCATCAGTCCTTCCAATGAACACCCAGGACTGATCTCCTTTAGGATAGACTGGTTGGATCTCCTTGCCATCCAAGGGACTCACAAGAGTCTTCTCCAACACCACAGTTCAAAAGCATCAATTCTTTGGCACTCAGCTTTCTTTATAGTTCAACTCTCACATCCATACATGACTACCAGAAAAACCATAGCCTTGACTAGGCAGACCTTTGTTGGCAAAGCAATGTCTCTGCTTTTGAATATGCTATCTAGGTTGATCATAACTTTCCTTCCAAGGAGTAAGCGTCTTTTAATTTCATGGCTGCAATCACCATCTGCAGTGATTTTGGAGCCGCAAAAATAGTCTCTCACTGTTTCCACTGTTTCCCCATTTATTTGCCATGAAGTGATGGGACCAGATGCCATGATCTTTGTTTTCTGAATGTTGAACTTTAAGCCAACTTTTTCACTCTCCTCTTTCACTTTCATCAAGAGGCTCTTTAGTTCTTCTTTGCTTTCTGCCATAAGGGTGGTGTCATCTGCATATCTGAGGTTATTGATATTTCTCCCAGCAATCTTGATTCCAGCTTGTGCTTCATCCAGCCCAGCATTTCTCATGATGTACTCTGCACAGAAGTTAAATAAGCAGGGTGACAATATACAGCCTTGACGTCCTCCTTTTCCTATTTGGAACCAGTCTGTTGTTCCATGTCCAGTTCTAACTGTTGCTTCCTGACCTGCATATAGGTTTCTCATGAGGCAGGTCAGGTGGTCTGGTATTCCCATCTCTTTCAAAATTTCCCACAGTTTGCTGTGATCCACACAGTCAAAGGCTTTGGCATAGTCAATAAAGCAGAAATAGATGTTTTTCTGGAACGCTCTTACTTTTCTGATGATCCAGCATATGCTGGCAATTTGATCTCTGGTTCCTCTGCCTTTTCTAAAACCAGCTTAAGAAAGTTCTTTTCTTATTCTTCTGTCCTTCGGGAAAAACACCAAGTTGTTTCCCTCTTCCTGATGGTTTTGTAAATCATTTATTTTTTTGACACGTGCACACTGCTTCGTTTGTTTGTGGCTGTGCTGAGCCTTTGTTGCTCCAGCGGGCTCTCTCTAGTTGTGGAGCGCGGGGCTGCTCTCTAGGGGTGGTGCACCGGCTTCTCACTGCAGCGGCTTCTGCTGTGGAGCTCGGGCTTTGAAGTGAGAGCTGCAGTAGCTGCAGCAGCTGGGCTCAGTAGATTGGCCCACGGGCTTGAGTGGGAATCTTCCCAGACCAGGGGTTGAGACTGTGTCCCCTGCCTTGGCAGTGGATTCTTGACCATCTAAGCCACCAGGGAAGCCCTGGCAGGCGGATTCTTATCCACTGCACCACCAGGGAAGTCCTGTAAATCAGCATTTTAAAATTAAATTCCTTTTTCTCTCTACATTCTGGAAGATAGTTATTATCCCATTTCAATAATGACTTACCACAGCAGCAACTAGGATTCAAGAGGATTAGAAGACAGGCACATACCCTACCCCCACGCCAGCTAGGAGTGTTAGAAGGTTCATTGGTGAAGGAGGAAGAGGGGAATGACTTATACTGAAAAGAAAACATGATCATAGTACGTTCTTTCCATGGCTAGGCTATAAAAAATATTTACAGGATCAGAAAATGTAAAATCTGAATATCCATCTTTTATGGGCAGTTGTGATTGACTGTGGGTTTATAGGTAGAGGAAGTGGGATTGGGAGGGATAATGATGCATTAAATGATTCAATTATCATCTTCATTAATAGATTAACAGATAATATGTAAAACTGGAAAATCAACAAATAACACTATAAACTTTTTCTCTCTCTTCTATTTTTTCTCTCCCCAGAATATAGAATTAAACATCTGAATAAATAGATGAGAGATTTTAAGTGATTCCTTCAGGGGAATGGAAACTGAGGCTTAGAATGATGGAGAAGAGGAGTGTTTTTGGCCTTCTGAATCTTGTACAATTTTGTGTCTTTTTGAGATGTGAGCTGTGAAAGTCGCTCAGTCATGTTCAACTCTTTGCGACCCCATGGACTATACAATCCATGGAATTCTCCAGGCCAGAATACTGGAGTGGGTAGCCATTCCCTTCTCCAGGGGATCTTCCCAACCCAGGGATCGAACCCAGGACTCCCACATTGCAGGTAGCTTGTTTACCAGCTGCACTAAAGGGAAGCCCAAGAATACTGGAGTGGGTAGCCTATCCCTTCTCCAGGGGATCTTCCGACATAGGAATCGAACCGGAGTCTCCTACATTGCACGCAGATTCTTTTACCAATTGAGCTATCAGGAAAGCCCTGTGTCTTTTTAAACAGCAATCATCACACATGTCAAGTTATTTAGAAAAAAATCTCACAAACTGCTTCACTAAGTAGCTGCTTCTTTTGTTTTCCTTTTGCTGCCTCTGAACAAAACTGTTCACAACAGGTTTATTCACAGCAGCCAAATCTTAGAAACAACCCAAATGATGGAATGAATGAATGAATGATTTTCTCTGCCTTTTAATTCACTCCAGGAAGAGGCTATCAATTTTGTCCTCCCAACAATTCACCAGAATTCCCTTTGCCCTACACCTCTCTAGCACAGAAGGTGATTACCATTTATTTTCATCGTCTTTGAGTGGATGGACCAAGCGTGAGAGCATTCATTTCGTGTTTCTTTATCAGCCGTTTTGAACACATGTTCATACATGTGTTCATATTGTTTCTTCTTTATTCTCTAATGAATCACTTGTTCATATCCTAAGCCTTTTTAAAAATGGAAGAGTTTGATTCTTACTTTTAAAAAAATTATTTATTTAAAAAAAGATGTTTATGTACAAAAGCTATTAACCCTTCATCTGGCATAGAGGATGGGAATAACTTTCTTTCATTGCCATAGGCTTTTAAAATGCATGTGCTTTTTGGAAATACCAAATATTACATTTTTATATGGTATATAAAATACCATTTTTATGTGGTATGAAATAAGATATGTCCTTTAACTAGAAAAAGGGGAGTCAAAGCTGACTGCAGTGGGCAATGGGGACCGACCGGATCTGCTGGGTGATGGAGAAACGAATCCCCAGAGAGGGGGAGAGGGGGAGGGCTGGGAAGAGGGAGAGAGGGGGAGAGGGGGAGGGGAGGGGAGAATGCCTGTCAGTTGTGTTTGGTCCCACTGAGGTGAGCTGGGTGGGAGGGGGCGGCCTAGATGCTCAGGGAGAGTCCCACAGGAGGGAGACCCACGCTTTGGAGACTTGGAATTGTATTAAGAGAAGGCAATGTGGGGGTCCTCAGCTCTGGGGGGGGGAGAAGCATCCCCATAGCATTGCGCTCAGGTGCTGAGAAGCCTCTTCCAGAGACACAGGAGTGCCGTTTCCTGTGAGGCCCCAGATCTCAGGCTCATAAAGGAGCAGGAAGAAGTGGGGGACCCCGGGTTCAGGGAGGAGTTCCCACAGGCCCCGCTGGGAGCCGGGCGGCAATACTCCTCTCCCCCAGTATTGGCACAGCCCTGAGAAGTGAGGAGTCCGGGGGAGGCAGTGGGAGGGAATTCAGGAATGGGAAGTTCTGTTACATGCCCTCCCCTCCATCAGACCCGCTTCCTGGCCCAGGTCCCTTTTCATTTCTTGAAATCTCTCCTTCCCACTGAAGTCTGTCATCCTCATCAGATTTATGGTCATCCCAGATAAAATGTGGAGGCTTCTGAGCCATTTCCTTGGGCCTGGAGCTGGTGACTAACCTGGAGCCACTTCTTTACCCCAGGTTTTGTTCTTATACTTGTCTTCCTAGGAGAAGCACGGATATTTCACAACTCTCTGCCCCTGCACAGCCCACACCACCCAGAAGCCTAGGAAAGATGCCCTCAGCTCAGGCTTACTCAGATTGCATGGGTTTTTGCATCACAGGTTTATTTACATCATAGGTGAGAGAAGTGAATATTTGGGTCTTTTTAGTTCAGATTGTGAGGGAAATCTACATTTTCCACTTATACAGGTTATACAGGAGCTAGGAAGACACAGAAAGGAGATGCCATTTCAATTTTAAGAAAACAAGACAGTAAAAAGGGGACCTTAGGCGGCTGCTGCTGCTGCTAAGTCGCTTCAGTCGTGTCTGACTCTGTGCGACCCCATAGACAGCAGTCCACCAGGCTCCCCCGTCCCTGGGATTCTCCAGGCAAGAACACTGGAGTGGGTTGCCATTTCCTTCTCCAATGCATGAAAGTGAAAAGTGAAAAGTGAAAGTCAAGTCGCTCAGTCGTGTCCGACTCTTAGCGACCTCATGGACTGCAGCCTACCAGGCTCCTCCGTCCATGGGATTTTCCAGGCAAGAGTACTGGAGTGGGGTGCCATTGCCTTAGGAGAAAGAGGTAAAAACACACTTGCGACTTGGTTTCCGAGGCCTTGTCACCAGAGTACCTATCTCTGGAATTCTCAAACTTGTCGGCACCTTAGAATCATCTGGAAGGTATGAGAAGATGCCAAGGCCCACGCCAGACACAGACCAATGAAAAGATCCCCCTGGGGTGGGACCAGGCATCAGTGTGTTTGAAGATCCCCTGGCGATCCCCGGATGCAGGTAAGCCTGGAAATCACTGGCCTAAAAAGTGAAGCAGTCGTCCCTCTCCTCTTTCACATTGAGGAAACCGAGGCACGGGGAGTCTCGTGATTCTCTTAAGGTGATTCTCTTAAGGTTCCCCCGTGAATTAGTGACATCACGGGGGCCCAGAGGACTCCAGGCTCAGAGCTCCTTCTTCTGCCGGAGTCGCGCCGGGGCTAATCAGGGAGCGCAGCCACGCTGGTCCGCGGAGGAGCAGGGCAGGGCCGGGAGCCGGGAGCGTGCTCGGGTGATGGACCGGCTGCCCCGCCCCCTGCTGGCCAAAGTGTGCTATAGGCCCTCCAGGCTGCCTTGTGTATGAACCGCGCCGCAGCTCCCCTCCGATTCCTTCCAAGATCGCGTTCTGCCCACACTTAATCTCCGCAGCCCTCCGTCCTCCGGACTTGCGCTTTGCTGTTTGAAAAGGGGCCCTCCCTTCGCCGCCGACAGTGGAGTCACCGTTTCCCTTCACTGCCGTTTCTCCACGTCGTTGGGTGAGCATCTTCCGTGCAGAGCTGGGGGTCCCGGAGCCCCCATGGTGCAGTCTTTGCTGAGAATCTGGACCTTTGTGGAGAGCTCAGTGGGACCTCAGGGAACAGAACCTGCAGAGAGAGCGCTCACGCCCCAGGTCAGTCTCTGTCCCCAGTCCTGAGTCTCATCTCGTCTTCACACGAGCTCTCCCAGGAGGAGCTGGGGGCAGATGGCTCTGGGAACTGCGCTCAGGCAATGGCATAGTCTGTGGCCCTGTTACAGAAAACAGCGCGGGATGGCCCCCATTACTCTGTTGACCTTCTAGGGGATACCTGTCTTCTTCCCCACCCCTCAACCCTAAGATTCAGGACATGAGAAGTATCTGGGAGAAGCTGGGACCACAGTAGTCCCAGGAGGGGTGAGGAAAGGCAGCTCCATCTGCCTGCTCCTCCTCTCTGCGTGACTGCAGGGACAGAGGGGACTCAGTCTCCCTGTCTGTCAAATGGGAATATTACACCTTCTCTCCCATCAAGTCTATGAGGTCGACAGCTCTGGCTAGACTTCCAGTGGCCTTCCCTGAGATTTTTTTTCTAAAGTCTTCCTGCCTAGGGCGCTCTGCTCTGGTCTCCTGCAGAAAAGTATGCTTAGGGCCAGATCTTCTGAACTTCTTTCCGAATACCTCCTACCACTCCCTCCAACCCCCAAACACATACACAGGATCAGACTGAATCAGGACTCTTTCCACTCCTCCACACTCCTTCTAAAGCTCAACATGAATTCGGTGACCTCCAGAGAGCAAGTAGAGGAGGCCCAGCTGGAACTGCAGGTGGAAACCCCAAAGGAAGGAATTCCAGTGGAGTGACTCTGCCCATCAGCCAGGTGGAAGGAGTAAGATTTGGGCAGAGACAGCAAGTATTCCAGAAATTCTGAGGCAGGAAAAAGGGTTCTAGAAACTGAAAAAGATTTCCCTAAGGAAATCACATATCTGAAAGCCATTTATAATGCTGAGTTGCCTGTTGTATTAATCGCTCAGTCATGTCCGACTCTTTGCAACCCCATGGACTGTAGCCCACCAGGCTCCTCTGTCCCTGAAATTCTCCAGGCAAGAATACTGGAGTGTGTTGCCCTTCTCTTCTCCAGGGTATCTTCCTGACCCAGTGATCAAATCTGGGTCTCCTCATCGCAGGCAGATTCTTTACCATCCGAGCCACCAGAGAAGCCCTTATAATGTTGAAGTTCAACACAGACTGGGACAGACCTGAAGTTCTAACACAGTTGACTCGTTACATATTTATCAAAGTTTTACAATATTCTACAATAGAGAAAAACACAAGTACTTGGAGGGGTTCTTCCTTATTTATAGAACTTTATTATTTTTGTTCCATCTTGACCATTGCAAGGGTTTAAAACTTATGTGGTAGGGTAGGGGGGAATTTCTCAGCAGCCCAGGGGTTAAGACTTGGCCTGTGTCACTTCTATGGCCCAGGTTCAATCCTTAGCCTGGGAACTAAGATTCTGCAAGTCATGCCGTGGGGCCAAAAATTAATTAATTAAACATTTGCATGGGGAACCTCAAGCAATCATTTAAGAACTGAACTTGCCTCTAACTTTGACTCCAACAAGCACATGAATTCCTTGTTTGTGAAACGACCAAGACAAGTCAGACACAGGCAGGATAAGGGATGGTCACTCTGGCATAACACCAGCCCAGGCTTCCACTCCTCTCTTCCCTCTTTCTCTCTATCAGGCTGCCATCTGCGGAGAGCCCTGTCCCCTCTAGTCCCAGATCTCGGAGCTTGTGCCCACCCCCCATCTGGCCCCTGTTCTCACTTCCTCTCACTCAGAATGTCTGAACAACACAGGACGCACCTGAGGAGTCTGGAAAAGCCCAGGCTCAAGTTAGAGGCTCTCCAACATGCTTGGAAAGAGTCCCTGAGGCCTGGGGCAGGGCCTGCTAATGCTTCGGCTCCTCTGTGGGCATCCTTTCTGCAGATTTCTCTGCCTCTGCCAGGTAGAATCCAGCAGGCCACCGTAGGGGAAGGATTTTCTTCTACCCTTCTAGGTTCTTTTTGGCTGGTCCAATAACTGAATTGACAGAAGCCAGATCAACAGGGGAAAATAAATTTAATTTCATACATATGGGAACTCCAAAGATACGAGACTCAAAGAAGTGACCAAAGTAGGCAGCTTTGATACCTTTCAGACAAAAAACAATAACAACAACAACAATTACCTGTGAAGATTTGACAAAACAAAGGGGTTTGGGCTTGGGATCGCAAATCAAAGAAGAAGTAACAAAAGTTGTTTCCACAGCTTTCTCGGCCTTGAACTCCCTGTCTCCATTGATAAGCATGCTTCCTACCCTACTCGTGCATGGAGAGTACCATCACATGGGAGATTAATTTCCTGCTTTCAGGGGGACAAAGGTGGGTCAGAGTGTTCCCGTGCCAGCTGTTTTCCAAGCAACTTTCATTCAAAATAACCAATAAGCCAAAGTGTCATATTTGGGGGCAGCCAGTGCTAAACCCCATCACCACTGACCACACCCTTCACCAGCCCTCCTGCCTGTCACCAAGAATTCCTGTCCCCGTGGCATTTCCTGGCCCCAAGTTCATCTGAAGCCGCTCTCCCCAGGCCATCTCCTGAGTACTGTGTTCTCTCTGGGTCTCCTGTGCTTTCGTTCAGTATATACCTTCCTCTTGACTTTCAGACGAGCCCCTCACCTCGGCAGGGTGTGCAGACCCAGGGCTGTCACCACCCGCCCCTCCTGCACTGGCCTTGGGAACATAGATGCTGGTTTCTCTGGATGCCCATTTTCCCCACCCCACCTCCTTGACCATTTAAAATATAGCACAATATAGTATTTAAAATATTATCTTCATTACACAGCCACACATGAAATTGTGTTCATAAAGATTCTTTCTTAAAAACCAGCACCACGCTGGTAAACAGATAAAGTTCCCTTCTCCACTCCTTCCCCCAGCACTAACCAGGCTCCTCCCCTCAATAGGTAGCCCTGTTGTTTGATGGATGTGTAGATTTTTAGGCAGTTCCTGGGTTTCAATAACTGTAGGCTTACGTGAGCAAACAAATGTACCGTCTGAGTTGATCCTTCTTTGCAGAGATGAGATTATACACTCCATGCCACTCTGCATGCATGCGTGCTCAGTCGCTTCAGCTGTGTCCAACTCTTGGCAACCCTATGGACTGTATGTAGCCCACCAGGCTCCTCTGTCCAAGGGATTCTCCAGGCGAGAATACTGGAATGGGTTGTCGTACCCTCCTCCAGGAGATTTTACTGACCCGGGGATCCAACCAGCATCTCCTGCATTGCAGGCAGATTCTTTACCACTGAGCCACCAGGGAAGCCCATGCCATTCTGCACTAACAATTAAACCCAACATGAAGTTTGGACCTGAAACTATGTTCACATCTAAGATGAGCCCCATTCTTTTTCTTTCCTTATTTTTTTTAAAAAACTTTTTTATTTTGTATTGGGGTAAAGCTGATTAACAAACAATGTTGTGATAGCTTCAGGTGAATAGCAAAGGGACTCAGCCACACATATACATGTATCCATTCTCCCCCAAACGCCACTCCCATCCAAGCTGCCACATAGCATTGAGCAGAGTTCCTTGTGCTATACAGTAGGTCCTTGTTGGTTATCCATTTTAAATATAGCAGTGTGTACATGTCCATCCCACACTCCCTAACTGTCCCTCCCCCCATCCTTTCCACTGGCAACCGTAAGGATGAGCCCCATTCTTTTTGAACTGCTCCGTGGTACCGAACAGAAGAGATGCACCATTACCTTATTACTGCCCCACAGGGCTGCTGTGACTTTGTTAGATTAACACTTGTTACGAGTGCTGGGTAGGGTTCAACAAGAAGATGACAAGGGAAATAGAAATAGTGAAGTTATCACTCACAGGTGCTCGAGAGGCCACGTGGGGAGGTCAAGGCAGAGCACAGAGTCAGGACCTGGGGCCCAAACTTTTGTTAGGGTCCATGGATGGAGTGCTTTGGGGTACCTGGGCTGAGACCAAATTGGTCACTTCAAACCAAAATGAGCAGGGTTTTGGTGAAGGGAAGGCTCTGGGCCACAGAGAAGGCTCTTGACCGCAGGGCTACTGGGGAAGTCAATCAGGAACTTATCTTTGTGACTCCAAGGGCTGCTCTCTAGGAGGGGGTTAGTGTCAGTTTAAGACCCCAGCAAGCCTCCTGGCCAAACAGCAAGAATGTCTAGGCATCAGGATCCCAGAAGAGCTTAGCTAAACCCTTGACAAGGGCTCACAATTACAAACAATGTGTGATGAGCGTCTTTGTCTTTCTGAGCACGCTCCTCTGTGTGTGTGTGTGTGTGTGTCTCAGAGCTGAGGACCTACAAGTAGAATTGAAAAGTCAAAAAGTATACATGTTAAACTTCATAGATCCTCCCTATTCACCTTAAAAAATGCTGATCAACTTATATTCTGCCATGAACGCAGATAACACCTACTTCGCAAGACCCTCGCCAGCACTGATATGAAAATCTTTTTAACAATTTTTCAAATTAATAAATTAAAGTAATATTGCCATTTGCTTTATTTTGTCAATGCCTGACTAGTAAAAAGGTATGATGTCTGTGAGGATATTTATTCCAGTTATTTAAAGTTTCTCTTCTGTCCCATGAATTATTGCCATTAATTCTAAATTCAAACATTCTGTGTGCTTGTGTTAAATCTTTACCTCTGTATGTAGTAGGAAAGTATATATGGGATTAGTTTCTTTTACTTTAACCTGTGTATTCTATTGCTTTTGTTTCAAGTTAAGAATGTTGCCTACAGCCTGAAATATACAGGATAGCCATTCTCAAGGCTCCAACCTTTTTTTTTTTAATTGAAGGATAATTGCTTTACAGAATTTTGTGGTTTTTTGTTATACATCACCAAGAATCAGCCATAGGTATACCCATGTCCCCTCCCTCCCAAACCTCCCTCCCCATCCCATCCTTCTAGATTGTCACAGAACAAGGCTCCGACCTTTAAAGGTGTAACACTTTCCCATTCATATAAACATTTGCAGAACAGAGAATAACATTTGTCTTATTGGAGGTTTGCAGGAATATGGTGACCTGACCCCTGGGGACAGCTGCAAGAACAAAGGAGTCCAACACCTAAGAGTTCACAGTAACCAGCCACCCACCACCTTTTTTTAGTGTAAAAGAAGCTTGAATTCTACTTGGGTAAGATGGTTCTATGGGCTTCCCAGATGCAGCTAATGGTAAAGAACCCACCTGTCAATGCAGGAGACATAAGAGACATGGGTTGGATCCCTGCATCAGGAAGGTCCCCTGAGGAGGGCGTGGCAGCCCACTCCAGTATTCTTGCCTGGAGAACCCCATTGACAGAGCAGCCTGGGGAGCTACAGTCCATAGAGTCACAAAGAGTCGGACAAAACTGAAGCAGCTTAGCCTGCAAGGTGGTTCTCTAGGACATTAGTCGGCCATCTTCCCAGACTCCCAGCTTTCCAAATAAAATAATTATTTCTTACCCCAATACCTTTTCTATGAGGCGAGCAGACTGTGCTTGGACTTGTTAACAATGCTACAGGTTTTCCTCAAGTGGAATGAAGGGTATATTCTCCCACTTGTATCTCAGGCTGTTGAGCTTTCTGCTCTGAACATTCTAATTTTTCTGATCTCAATTTTTAACCCTCAGAAATCGAATCTGTTGATGGTCAGTTTTCTTAATTTGGATTTACCCTCTTTTTCTATTTGTTTTCTGCCATTCTCAAAGATTGGGGGTGAGAAGAGAGAAACACCAGTGAGCCTAGTCCTTTCTTCCCCACATGCGTGGATGCATGGGAAACACACACCACCTGTCTTTTTGAGACTGAGGTTTTCTCTGTGTTTGCAGAGGCTCATTTGGGCTGGAGGTGGCAGGCCTCGAGGAAGCTGGAATGAATTTCCTGTAGAATAGAAACCCTAACAGGTGCAAGCAATGTCAGGCTCTGCCCAGGAATGATTCACCATCTATTGAGCCCCTGGGGAGGTAGAGGCTGAGCATGAAGGACCAGTAAGGGAGAGACACCCGGATAGGCTGTGAGGTAGAACAGCCTGAATTGGGTGGAGATACAGGAGGCAGGAGGGGGAGGGAGGAGGGAGCCAGTGCTGATGGAGGTGATGGTCTGGGTGGTTTCTGAACCCCAAAGCAGGAGGAGGAGCCCTGGAGGAGAAAGATTCTAGGGTTGGGGAGAAAGAGGCTGGGACATGGGAGCAGATGCCCACCTGGAGTGGTCCAGCGAGGGTGGGTGTGCGCTGCAACACAGTGGATTCAGGGCTGGGAGCTGTCTTCTCCGAGCACAGAACAGTCTTTGCTCAGGAAGGATCACAGTGAACTGGGGGTGTCAAGAGTAGATGTGGGTGAGTGGGTGTCACTCCAGGGGCCTGGACTGCATTAGTGGGGCCATCAGAAACCTTCACTGCTGCTGTCCCCAAAGTGTTCTTCCAGCCCTGGGGAGTGAGAAGGAATTTCTCCGAGTGAAGTACAGACACTGCCTGGTCCTACTCCTTTCCCAAGCCTGCCCCGCCTCCCCAGGTGCCAGTCATTCTCTTAAGAGACTGACTCCAGCTCAACAGATGTCATATTGAATGAGTGAATACGAGATGAGTGTGCATCTGTGTGAGTGTGGCAATGTTTAGACAAGAGACCTGAGAGTTTGGAGGTAGAGGATCTTGGTGGCTTATGAGAAGCCAAGAAGCAGCCAGAGATGGGCAGAGCCTCATGGTGTTCAAATCAGGATCAAATAGATGATTGGAAACCTCACCTCTGTGCCTGCCGCCTCGCCCCCTTATCTTTCCCAGCAGGGCCGTCACCATCTCCTTCTGCCCCTGCCCTCTGTGCCCAAGCCAAACCCACCCACCTACCCAACGGCCGGAGCAGGGAACACAAGCACAGCTGGTAGCAGCAGGTCCTTGGCCACGACGTGGCCACACAGCAAGTTGACCAGGTGTCCAGGGGCAGCCAAGCCAGAGGAGACAGAGCTTTGGATCCATGGAGAGAGGTGGGAGAAGAAGCTGGCAGGGCCCAGGCTGAGGTGATCGCTGCCTTGGGTACTCCCCAAGTCCAGGCCCTGGGACTCATGGAACTGGAGCCTGATTCTGTACCTGATCCACCCGAACCACTGCCAAGGAGCCATGGGCTCATGCCGCCAGGACGTGGAGCAATACCTACAGTTCCTCTGACTCGTGGGGAATGACCTGCTCTGAGCCCAAGTCTGGGGGAAGCTGACACCCCAAGAGAGTCAGAGGCTTCCAAGGGACCAGGAAGGGACCAGAGCCCATTGGTCATGGAGACAGGAATGACCCTGCCAAGAGGGGTGGTGGCAGAGAGACTGGGCTGGAGTGAGAGCAGAGAGCCACTGGGGCCAGAGGTACAAACAGACCAGTTGGGGTACCAGATCTGCCTATTGCAGAAGACCCTAGATCTGCAATAGACAGATGGAGAGGGGCACTACCCAGAGGTGCCCGCCGAGAATCTCCCAGAAGTAGCCACATGACTGAAGACAGACCTCACATCCCTCACATGTGAAACCAGCACTCATGGAAGTCCTGTCACTCCTGACACGTATTAACAGGCATCTCCCAGCCCCATCATATGTGAAGTTTAACCCCTCCTTCTCCCCTGCCAACCCAGCTCTGAGATGAGACCTGGGACCCCATTCAGACCTCTACGCCCACCTCAGACTCCCCCTTCCTGAATCAGAGGCCACACAGTCACCTGTCCAGCCCTTCCCAGACCCTTCCCTTCCAATGAGACCCCCAGACCTACCTGTGCTCAGAGACACTGACGGGGATTGGCCTGGATATCACCAGAACGGCAAATGCAACTGATGACAACACAGAGAAGGCGATGACCACCCAGGGTCCCCAGGAGAGTGGCCAGCCCCCAAAGTCCTAAGAGGAACAAGGGGAGGGGCAAGAGCCAGCCCATCAGGGTCCTTCAGGCTAGAGCTGCCTGGGGCCCCAGGGGAAGGAGCCTCCCCAGAGCTGGTGGGAAGAGAGAGACAGGCTGGGGAGAGAGCCTGACGCTGAGCTCGTCGCAATGGAGGGGAGAGCCAAGGGCTCCTGTGGAGGCAGACAGCACAGGCACTCGTCCCCAAGGCCCCGCTCCTTCTGATCCTCAGACCCGGGGCCAAAACAGCCTGCAGGAGACCCTAGACCCCAGGACTCACCCAGGCCTCCTTGCTCACACGGGGTGGCCAGCTCCAGGCAGGGTGAGCTTGTGTCTGAGTCACTGTGCGGATCCCCAGTGGGCCTCCGGTGCAGCTTCTAGCTGTTGAGTCGGGACACCCAAAGATGCAAGTGTCAGCCTGCGTCTGGGGACTGGGGACCCAACTGCCCACGGTCAGTGTGGGAGGCAGCAGGGAGCTGCTGGGATCTGGGGTGACGGAGGCTGACGAAGGGCCTGAGTGGCCTTATGTCCCTGGACACCCCAGAAAGGTCCCATCCCTCAGCAAAGAGCTCACCTGGGCAAACCTGCAGGAGGATTTTCTTGTACAGAATGGTGCCACCTTTGGAGTCCTTGGCTTCACCCTGGTAAGTTCCTGAATCCTCCTCTTTCAGCCCAGCCATGGTGACGTTAGTGAAGCCAGAGCCAGGGTCATCCCAGATTGTATAGTGAGAGTATTTGACCCGTTTCCTGGGCTTGGAAGTGTAGACTAACTGAAGGCATTTCGATCCTTTTTCTTACACCAGATGGGTGGCCCTTCCCAGTGGTCACATTGGCCAGACAAGGGGAATATTGCGTGGGAAGGAACGGCTACACACCCTGACACACGATGACCCTCCTTTATACCAGCCAGGTCCCCCTTCCTCCCCTCAGGAGGGTGCCTCCCCATGTATCGTGTCATTAGGTTCCTGGAGGGGGCGCTATGCCGGTGCCATGGAATTCTGTCTCCTGTCCCGTCAGTGGGCCCGACTTAGCTGAGAGTCAGGTGCGGTCGGAAGTTAGGGGGCCTGGTCTGGTTCTATCCGTCCCTCACTGTCCGACTTTCAGCAGGTCACTGGTGTTTCTGGGCAGACGTGTGTGAGAGAGAAAAGCAACACTTCCATCGCAAACCTATTGCGGGAACTGAGAGACAGGGCCCAGGAAAACGCTTCGGAAAGAAGCACTGTGTGAGAGGCTTGGCGCTGCTCCTTGGTTTCTCCTCACTCTGAAGCTCCATCCTGCTTTCCCACCTGTGGATCTGCGGGCCCTCACAGGCCAAGTTCCTAACGTGTGCATCTTTTTTCTGTCCCTTTGCTCTTATCCTCGGTCTCAGCTCACTCCTATTGCAAGGAGGAGGCCACTGCACCGAGGAGGAGTGGGAGTCGGGGGGAGACGGGGGAGGCAAAGCATTGGACTTAGAGCCAAGTCCCCTTGCTGCTGCTGCTGCTGCTGCTAAGTCATTTCAGTCGTGTCCGAGTCTGTGCGACCCCATAGACGACAGCCCACCAGGCTCCACCGTCCCTGGAATTCTCCAGGCAAGAACACTGGAGTGGGTTGCCATTTCCTTCTCCAATGCATGAAAGGGAAAAGTGAAAGTGAAGTCGCTCAGCCGTGTCCGACTCTTTGCGACCCCATGGACTGCTGCTCACCAGGCTCCTCCGTCCATGGGATTCTCCAGGCAAGAACACTGGAGTGGATCACCACTGCCTTCTCCACAAGCCCCCTTGATAGGTTCCAATTCCCAGGTCAGTCACTGACTCTGTACAGGGTTCCCGGCACAAGTGTTAGGCTGCAGAGCCCCCAGTGGCCACAACTGGAATTCAGATCAGATCAGATCAGTCGCTCAGTCGTGTCCCACTCTTTGCGACCCCATGAATCACAGCACGCCAGGCCTCCCTGTCCATCACCAACTCCCAGAGTTCACTGGGACTCACGTCCATGGAGTCGTGATGCCATCCAGCCATCTCATCCTCTGTCGTCCCCTTCTCCTCTTGCCCCCAATCCCTCCCAGCATCAGAGTCTTTTCCAATGAGTCAACTCTTTGCATGAGGTGGCCAAAGTACTGGAGTTTCTTGCTTTTTCGATGATCCAGCGGATGTTGGCAATTTGATTTCTGGTTCCTCTGCCTCTTCTAAAACCAGCTTGAACATCAGGAAGTTCACGGTTCACGTATTGCTGAAGCCCGGCTTGGAGAATTTTGAGCATTACTTTACTAGCGTGTGAGATGAGTGCAATTGTGCGGTAGTTTGAGCATTGTTTGGCATTGTCTTTCTTTGGGATTGGAATGAAAACTGGCCTTTTCCAGTCCTGTGGAAACTGGAATGACACGTGATTAAAGCACAAGCTGGTGGGTGGGCGCGTACTCAGTCTGGCCAGTGCTATCTCGACCCTTTATGAGCCCATGGACTGCAGCCTGCTGGCTCCTCTGGACATGAGATTTCCAGCCAAGAATACTGGAGTGGGCTGCCATTTCCTTCTCTGGAGGATCTTCCCCACCCAGGGATCGAACCCGAGGCTCCTGCATCTCCCGCATCAGCAGATGGATTCTTTATCTCTAAACCACCTGGGAGGCACAGGCCAGGGTCCTAATCAATCTCAAACTCTCCGTCTCTCTTCTCTCGTTCTCTTTCTTTATAAATTTTATTTCTAAAGACATTTTATTTATTTGGCTGCACTGGGCTTTAGTTGCAGCGTGTGGGATCTAGTTCCCGGACCAGGCCCCCTGCCTTGGGAGCACAGAGTCTTAACCACTGGACCACCAAGGAAGTTCCTAAATTGCATCTTTTTGAAATTAAATCCTAGGGAATTCCCTCGTGGTCCAGTAGTTAGGACTCTGCACTTTCATGGCCAAGGGTCCAGTTTCAATCCCTGGTCTGGGAACTAAGATTCCACAAGCTCTGCAGCATGGTCAAAATAATTAATTAATTAGGATAAATAAATCTTAAAAGTGCTAACACTTGCTAAAGATATTAGGGTCTTTATGTATCAGTTACACCAGTGTCTCTCTGGTGTCCACAGGTAGAAGGTGAGGGTGCAGAGATGACGCCAGGTACCCCAGCTCCTGTGTTCCCTTCCCTCCTTATCTGTGACCACTGATCCCCATCCCCCACAGCCCCTCTGAGGACTCCTGATCTCTTTGCTCTCAGCTTCCCTCTCCTGCTCCTTTGCCAGAGGCCCTCCCTGTACTTCCTTACTGGAATTCAATCTCTGCCTCCTCTCTCCTGTCCCCTCCAGCACCCATAAAACCTTCCTGACCCACAAGACAGGCCCTCCCTGGCCAGGCATGAAGATTCTGACCACCCTGGAGGTCTGTGGAGCTAACAGCTCCTGCTCAGTCCCCTGAGGGCCCGTGGAGGCTGTTACCTGCCTTCAGCATGACTCACCCCAGAGAGGAGGGTAGAACCAGGAGCCTGCAGGGTACAGAGAGAGGAAGAAGAGAAAGAGGGCACAGCCCATCACCTGACCAGTTTCCTCCTGGCCTCCTCAGCTCCTCCCCCAGGGGCAGGTCATGGTGGGGAAGGGGCAGGTGGGTACAGAGGAGAGGAGCAGCCTCTACAGAGACTGGGGGCTGTGTGCTAAGTGGGCTTCAGCCTCTAGGTTCAGAGCCACAGTTGTGGCCAAGGGGCCCCCCTTCCCTCTGCACTCGGGATCTGACCCCCCAGGTTTCCCTCTTCCCAGGCCAGCCCTTATGTCTTTCATTCTGTCCATCTCAGAGGCGCTGAAAGAGCCAAGTAGAATCCGGCCCAGCTTCCAGTTCCCTGGAGACCCCTTGTGTTGCCTCCCGCCAGCACACTGGAGAAGGGCCATGTGGCCTGGAGACCACCACCCCCCACCCCCGGCCCCCGCAACTGCTGCTGCCCTTCCCAGGAGAGGAGGGAGCAGGGAGCTAGGGGAGGAGAGGAGAGAACGCAGAGCAGGGGGCTGGGTGGCCAGGGGGCTGTGGGTAGGCCATGTGGCCCTGACCAGTGGCCTTTTCTGCACCAGTGGGAGCTCTCAAAGGGTCAGCACCCTCAAAAAGTATCAGGGCAGGCCCTCTTGGTGAGGTGCCAATACCCGCACAAGGCCAGGCCCTACAAGATGAAGGGCTAGTGTAAGGTGTCCATGCTCGTGTGCACCAGGCTGGTCACTAGCTCTGTGCCCAGGGCTCTTGGTTCTCCATCTGGGACAACCTGAGCTCCGGCTTCTTGTCAATGTGGAGCCCTATACCAAGGTCACAAGTACCAAGGCCACAGATGCCGAGCCCTGCATCATCTCCAGAACTGACTGAGCCCCATGGCAACTGTTGCTATGAGCCCTCCTGATCTAAACTGGCCAGTGTATTAGGTAAAAATGCCTACCCTGGTACTCACCCTACAGCACCCTAATCAACCACCTAATGCTTACCCTACGGCAGGAATTTCCTTTTTCTATAAAAATTGGCTACTAACCCACAAAAAGCGTCTGCGCTCCCTTGAGCCGACCCACTGCTCTAACAGCATCCAGTCTGCTCTCCCTGGTCTGTCAGGAGGTCAGCCCACTGTTCTTGCAGCGCCCTCATTATCTCTGCTCTTTGTTCTTGGTAAACTCACTCCTTGCTGAAATACTCTGTGTCTGGAAATTCTTTCCCAATCTGCACACAGAGCACCGGTCACCATGACTGGTCTGAGGGAGGAAGACTCGGGCCACCACTGGTATCGCATCTACCACGCTTCCGGCCGCTCTGTCTCCAAGTCCGTGCAGTTCTGTCTGGGGGTATCACTAAGTGAGCCCCTTCCCTGGGGTCCCCTCGCTCCCTTTTGGTGCCTCCTGATTACCGAGGCATGGAAGCCAGGCTGCCCTCCCCTAGCCGGGTCAACTGGGGAGGTTGTAGGGAACACGTGCCCTGGGGACTCTCATGTGCGCGTGCGCACACACACACACGTGCACACACACACACACGCACCCACTTCACACACTGTCCCCATGGTTTACAAGCCTTCTCAAAGATGCTCAAACAGAGCCAAACACTCATCATTATGCAATTCACAGTTTTTACCACTTTGGCAAAGACCCTGTTCAGTTGTGCTGATGGCTTTTTTCATAGCAAGACTTTCTCGATGAAGGAAACAGTGCATTGCATTACACTGTGTCCCAAACCTCCTTAATCTGAATGTTGATTCCGGGATGTTTTCCTGTTAACAGCAGCCACAGCCATCAGATCATACTCCCACATAAAACTTAAACCCCAAACCACTTGTCAGCAATGTAATTCTTCATAGTTTTCTACAGGTCAGGGTTAGTTGTGTTTTAGGCAATGAAGCTTAAAGTAAATATAAAAGAATTCCTTCATATCATTGTGTTCAAGTTGCACGTGTAGAAGAGATATGTTGGGAATATGTATGCCTTTTCCAAGTTACTCCAAAAACACTTTGCTAGGTTTATTTATTTTCAGAGTTGGTCTTCTATAACATTAGCCAATTCCTGAATACATGGAACTAAAGGGTCAATGGAGAGTGATGCTTAAGCTCCCTTCTTTGCCATGGATTAACCCAGTATTGTGGACCAAACTTGTCTGTTTCAGTATTTCAGTCATGTTTAGAAACTGCAGACAGATTTTTAGTCTTAGTAACAGAAAGTGTTACTTCACAAGAAGCTCACAAAACACTAGAATTTATGTGTTTAAGAGCTTTTTAATTCAATATGCTTTTTTAAAAATAAGTATATTTTGAACTTGTGTTTTTATTCTTTGCATGTCTTACATGCCACTTGTTTTATGATGTATGTGCTTTATTCAGTTCCGTTCAGTGCTCAGTCGTGTCCGACTCTTTGCGACCCCATGAACCACAGCACGCCAGGCCTCCCTGTCCATCACCAACTCCCAGAATCTGCCCAAACCCATGTCCATTGAGTCAGTGATGCCATCCAACCATCTCATCCTCTGTCGTCCCCTTCTCCTCCTGCCCTCAATCTTTCCCAGCATCAGGGTCTTTTCCAATGAGTCAGCTCTTCGCATCAGGTGGCCAAAGTATTGGAGTTTCAGCTTCAACATCAGTCCTTCCAATGAACACCCAGGACTGATCTCCTTTAGGATGGACTGGTTGGATCTCCTTGCAGTCCAAGGGACTCTCAAGAGTCTTCTCCAACACCACAGTTCAAAAGCATCAATTCTTTGGCTCTCAGCTTTCTTTAGAGTCCAACTCTCACATCCATACATGACCACCAGAAAAACCATAGCCTTGACTAGACAGACCTTTGTTGCCAAAGTAATGTCTCTGCTTTTTAATATGCTATCTAAGTTGGTCATAACTTTCCTTCCAAGGAATAAGCATCTTTTAATTTCATGGCTGCAATCACCATCTGCAGTGATTTTGGAGCCCAGAAAAATAAAGTCAGCCACTGTTTCCCCATCTATTTGCCATGAGGTGATGGGACCAGATGCCATGATCTTAGTTTTCTGAATGTTGAGCTTTAAGCCAACTTTTTCACTCTGCTCTTTCACTTTCATCAAGAGGCTCTTTAGTTTTTCACTTTCTTCTCTAAGGGTGGTGTCATCTGCATATCTGAGGTTATTGGTATTTCTCCTGGCAATCTTGATTCCAGCTTGTGCTTCTTCCAGCCCAGCGTTTCTCATAATGTACTCTGCATATAAGTTAAGTGAGCAGGGTGACAATATACAGCCTTGACGTCCTCCTTTTCCTATTTGGAACCAGTCTGTTGTTCCATGTCCAGTTCTAACTGTTGCTTCCTGACCTCCATATAGGTTTCTCAAGAGGCAGGTCAGGTGGTCTGGTATTCCCACCTCTTTCAGAATTTTCCACAGTTTATTGTGATCCACACAGTCAAAGGCTTTGGTATAGTCAATAAAGCAGAAGTAGATGTTTTTCTGGAACTCTCTTGCTTTTTCGATGATCCAGTGGATGTTGGCAATTTGATTTCTGGTTCCTCTGCCTTTTCTAAAACCAGCTTGAACATCAGGAAGATCACGGTTCACGTTTGCTTCACTACAACTTAACAAATAACTCACTGGGCTTTAGTCCTGCACCATCAAGTATAATTACAAAACTCACTCACTCTGAGTGCCATCGTTACCTACTGTTGCGACAACAAACTGCCACAAACACAGTGGCTTAAAATGACACATTTATGACCTGAGTTATGTTAGATCAGAGGTTCAGTATGGGTCTCATTGGACTAAAATCAAAGAGCCAGTCAGCAGTGTTCCTTTCTGGAGGCTCTTAGAGAAAATTATTTTATCGCTCATTCACGTCTTGGGCAGAATTCAGTTCCCTGTAGCTGTGCAATTGCAGTGTTGTTTTCTTGCTGACTTCTGGAGTCTGCCACACTCCTTGGCTCATGGCTCCCTTCCTCCATCTTCAAAGCCAAGCTCCCTTCTCACGCATTTCACTCTCTGACTAGAGCTGAGGAACACTGTGTGTGTGTGTCTGTGTGTGTGCCTAGTCGCTCAGTCGTGTCTGACTCTTTGCAACCTGGTGGACTATAGCCTGTGAGGCTCCTCTGTCCATGGGATTCTCCAGGCAAGAATACTGGAGTGGGTTAACATGCCCTCCTCCATTGGATCTTCCTGACCCAGGGAGCGAACCCGAGTCTCTTATCTCTCCTGCATTGGCAGACGGGTTCTTTACCACCAGCACCACTTACACAGCACGCCTGTTTTATTTGAGATGCCCTCTCTCCTCTCGCAATAGGAAACTTTTCACTTTGACAGTTTGGGGTTTTTTCCCCCCCCAAGCTTGTGTGCTTTCTGTTTCTTCCAAGTGCCCTTTGGTGTCTTGTGTTCACTGGCCTCTGTCTTTCCTCAGAACTTTCTGGAAACCTCTGCTACTTCTCAGCAGCCTGTCCATATTGAGAAACTCTGACAGTGTGTTACAGAGGTTTGTGGATTAGACTGCATGTCTCCACCAAAAATGTGTATACTGAAATCCTAACCCCCAGGTTGATGGTATTAGGAGGCGGGGCCTCGGGAGTGACTGGGTCCTGAGAGTGGAGCCCTCCCTGACATGGAATTAGTGCTCTTATAAAAGAGGCCCTACAAAGCGCCCTTGCCCCTTCTCCCACGTGGGGACATAGCGTGTGGACCACCCTCTACGAACCAGGAAGCCCTCCCTGACATGGAATTTCCCTCTGCTTTGATCTTGGACTTCCTGGCCTCCAGAACTGCAAACAATAGATGTTGGTTGTTTAAGCCTCAATAGGAAATCAATACAGTGAGTTCCCTACATACAAATCTTCACGTTGCAAATTTTCAAAGATGGGAACATGCGTCTAGCTCCAGAAAGGAACCATCAACATGAGGTGTAAATGGAATTGAAGCTTGCCCTCCACTCACTGCAACTCAAGAAAAGCCCACGCACAGCAACGAAGACCCAGCCCAGCCCAGCCCCCAAACAAATAATTAATAAATACATAAATAAAAATTAAAGCAAACAAAAAATATTTATGGAGCTCTCTCTTTATCCTTCAGGATGGATTCAGGCAATTTTTACCCATTTACTGCCACCTACCTCACACAGCTTCCACACCTTCTTAGAAGGAGCAGAGAGGGACCCCAGGTTTTCCATCAAACCACCCCTCCCACCACCCACCACCAAGGGCAGGAGTGAGCAAGACCTCAGATCTCCAGTTGTTCCTGTGAAAACTCTGGGACCCCCAGACCAGCCTCTTCACACCTACATTCCATCCGTCTCCTCCAGTCAGGACAAGATGCCCAGGGTTCCCTGGTTCTTCCTCATCACCCAGAATCACGTCTCCATAAGGCCTTACAGATTCATTAAACTAACCCCGTCCCCAAATCCCTAGGTCTTCTCACTCTGCCCTCTGAAGCCCAGAGTCATCAACACAAGCTCTTCTTCCCGTTACTCTCCTGCTCGCATCTCAGGTGATGTAGCCACATCAGCCCTAAATCTCCTCTTTCCGGAAAAAAATAACTCCAGAAGTTCTTCCCTCTCTTCTGCAACATTTTTTCTCCCTCTCTCACATGTTGTAACAATTACGATACAATGGGCTACAGACATAGTAAAATCCAGCAACTCCCTGGTAAAGACTGAATACACCCTCAGCCTATGGTATTTGTCTTTCTGTTCTCTCTTTAACCCACTCCAATTTGTTTCAGTTCAGTTCAGCTCAGTCACTCAGTCATGTCAGACTCTTTGCCACCCCATGGACCGCAGCACGCTAGGCCTCCCTATCCATCAGCAACTCCTGGAGTTTACTCAGACTCATGTCCATTGAGTCAGTGATGCCATCCAACCATCTCATCGTCTGTCATCCCCTTCTTTTCTCGCCTTCAATCTTTCCCAGCATCAGGGTCTTTTCAACTGAGTCAGTTCTTTGCATCAGGTGGCCAAAGTATTGGAGTTTCGGCTTCAGCATCAGTCCTTCCAATGAATATTCAGGACTGATTTCCTTAAGGATGAACTAGTTGGATTTACTTGCAGTCCAAGGGACTCTTAAGAGTCTTCTCCAACATCACAGTTCAAAAGCATCAATCCTTTGGCGCTCAGCTTTCTTTATGGTCCAACTCTCACTTCCATACATGACCACTGGGAAAACCATAGTTTTGACTAGACGTACCTTTGTTGGCAAAGTAATGTCTCTGCTTTTTAATATGCTGTCTAGGTTGGTCAGAGCTTTTCCTCAAGGAGCAAGTGTCATTTAATTTCATGGTTCACTCCCTTAAACATCTCATCAGTCTCCAGCAGCTTCCACATTGCTAAATCCACTGGCCAATGCTCAAACATCATCATATCGGCCAGATAAGCAGCAGTGGGTATGGCTCACCTCTCCTTCCTTCTTGAAATGCAATCGTCCATTGGCTTCTAATGAAAAGAAAAAAGACTCGTGGTTTCCTTCCTAACTCATTTGAGGCTGCATGATAAGTTGCCCCCAAATTTAGAAAGTTAAAACAACAAATGACACATGTATTAACTCACAGAGCACCCTGGGGACGTCCATCCTAACTGGGTGTTCCCGGTTCAGACTCTCTCCTGTGGTGGCAGTCGGGGTGTCAGCACGAGCTGCAGTCACCTGAGAGCCTGGCCATGCCTGGAGGACCACTTGGCAGGTGGCTCCCCACGTGGATGTAGGACCAAGGACCTTATCCAGAATGATCGATGCCGGAGAGGGTGGAGATGAATTTCCAGTGCCTTTTACAACCTAATCTCTGAAGTCACACACCACTACTTCTGCTGTATTCTGTTCATTAGAAGCTGGTCACTGGGTCCAGCCCTCACTCAAACGGAGAGGGATTCGGCTCCATCTCTTGAAGAAAGGTATATTAAAGATTCTGTGGACTGCTCAGAAACTGCCACAATGCATATTCTGGCCACAAGATATTTATGCTTCTCCCACATGCAAAATATGCTCATGCCCTCAAAAGGCCATCAAAAATTTCATCAGAATGAGATCCAGGAAATTGCCATTTGAATCAGGCCCAGGTGTGGATGAAACTCCTCAGGTACAGTTCTCAATATGCAGACCTGTGAGCTAGAGAGATAAGTTATCAGACATACAGCCAACAGACAAAGGTGCTTCAGGCATGGGATAATCCTGATAGAAGTGCTTATTCAATAGAGTGAGATCCTAGAAAAAAGGACTTTCTTGGTAGTCCAGTGGTTAAGAATCTGCCTTCCAATGCAGGGGATGTGGGTTTGATCCCTGGTCAGGGAACTAAGATTCCACATGCTGTGGGGCAGCTAAACCTGCTCACTGCAACTAGAGAGCCCTCAGGCTTTAGAGCCCATGCCCTGCAACTAGAGAAGCCCCTCATGCTTCAGCAAAGAGACTACGAGCCACAAAGAAGATGCAGTGCCATCAAAAAAGAAAAAAAAAATGTGTGTATATATATATATGTGTGTGTGTGTGTATGTGTGTGTGTATATATATATATATATATATATATATATATGGGAAATAGGAGGCAAAAGGAACCACAGATCCATCAGATCAGATCAGATCAGTCACTCGGTCATGTCCGACTCTTTGCGACCCCATGAACCGCAGCACGCCAGGCCTCCCTGTTCATCACCAACTCCCGGAGTTCACTGAGACTCACGTCCATCGAGTCAGTGATGCCATCCAGCCATCTCATCCTCTGTCGTCCCCTTCTCCTCTTGCCCCCAATCCCTCCCAGCATCAGTCTTTTCCAATGAGTCAACCCTTCACATGAGGTGGCCAAAGTACTGGAGTTTCACCTTTAGCATCATTCCTTCCAAAGAAATCCCAGGGCTGATCTCCTTCAGAATGGACTGGTTGGATCTCCTTGCAGTCCAAGGGACTCTCAAGAGTCTTCTCCAACACCACAGTTCAAAAGCATCAATTCTTCGCTGCTCAGCCTTCTTCACAGTCCAACTCTCACATCCATACATGACCACAGGAAAAACCATAGCCTTGACTAGACGGACCTTTGTTGGCAGAGTAATGTCTCTGCTTTTGAATATGCTATCTAGGTTGGTCATAACTTTCCTTCCAAGGAGTAAGCGTCTTTTAATTTCATGGCTGCAATCACCATCTGCAGTGATTTTGGAGCCAGAAAAATAAAGTCTGACACTGTTTCCACATCTATTTCCCATGAAGTGATGGGACTGGATGCCATGATCTTCGTTTTCTGAATGTTGAGCTTTAAGCCAACTTTTTCACTCTGCTCTTTCACTTTCATCAAGAGGCTTTTGAGTTCCTCTTCACTTTCTGCCATAAGGGTGGTGTCATCTGCATATCTGAGGTTATTGATATTTCTCCCAGCAATCTTGATTCCAGCTTGTGTTTCTTCCAGTCCAGAAAAGCTAAAAATCAGCTGGACAAGTGTTGCAAATTCCTCAATGAGGGCTCTGCCTTGCTCCTACCTGAAAATAATTCCCCATGGCTCTGGCTTCTCTTTTCAGGCTCTCAATCCTGCCCTCTGAGTCACCCTTCGCTTTCCATGAAAGGCAGCCCATGCTCACACCTTTGTAGTATAACAAAGGTGTACTATAGGTATAGTATAACCTTTTCTCAGCCTGCTTCCTGCCCCTCCTTGGGAGCTACAAACGCCTTTTAAAATTCTGTGCCCCCTTGTTCCTTTCAGTCAAGCTGGCAGTGTTTGTGAATGTCATTTCTCTTAAAAAAAAAAAACAAAAAACAAAAAACAGTGTGGGTCTCCTGTGTATCTTATTGGGATTCACTCAATTAGGCAAAAGCCACTCCCACAAATCTCTTCAAGACAGGATCTCTTCTATACCTTGGGATTCTGCTGCTGAGTCATAATGCTTTTTCCCCTCTATTTTAAATTGAAGTATAGTTGATATATAATTTATATAAGTTACAGGCATACAACACAGTGATTCACAATTTTTTAAGGTTATACTCCATTAATAGTTACTTTGAAATATTGGCTCTATTCCCAATTTTATACAGTATCCTTGTAGCTTATTTTGTACAGAATAATTTGTAGCTCTTACTCTCCTACCCCTGTGGTGCCCCTCCACCCTTCCCTCTCCCCAGCAGTAGCCACTAATTTGTTCTCTATATATTATGCTTCTTTTTTGTTACACTTACTAGGTTGTTGTATTTTTCAGCTTCCACATATAAGTGATGTTACAAAGTATTTTTCTTTCTCTGTCTGACTTATTTTACTAACCATACCTCCAAACCCTCCATACTGTTGTAAATAGCAAAATTCCTTCTTTTTAAGGCTAAGTAGTATTCCATTGTATGTTTGTATGTATGTATCAATCACATCTTCTTTCTCAGTTTATCTGTTGATAGAAGCTTAGGCCATTTCCTTACCTTGGCAACTCTAAAAACTGCTGCTATGAACATTGGGGTGATGTATCTTGTCAAATTCGTGGTTTGGTTCTGTTTTTTCAGATGTTTACCCAGAAGTGGAATTGATGAGTCATATGGTAATTCTATTTTTAGCTTCTTAGAAACGTCCAGATTGTGTTTAAGCTTCTTAGGAGACCTCATGTTTGATTGAATGAATCTGTGAGGCAAGAGCCCTTAAACTCATTAAAGTCCTTTGGACCGAGGCACTATCGTTCATCTTTCTGAGGTCTTCACAAGGGATTTATAGTCACACCCTTGGTTTCATCTTTAGACCAGATTTTTCTGAGAGTGCTCTGGATTTGATTTTAGCATCATTTAAGAAGCCTCTTGATGAAAGTGAAAGAGTGAAAAAGCTGGCTTTAAAACTCAACATTCAAAAAATGAACATCATAGCATCCGGTCCCATCACTTCATGGCAATTAGAGAGGGAAACAATGGAAACAGTGACAGACCTTATTTTCTTGGGCTCCAAAATCACTGCAGATGGTGAATGCACCCATGAAATTAAAAGATGCTTGCTTCTTGAAAGAAAAGCTATACAAACCTAGCCAGCATATGAAAAAGCAGAGGTGTTACTTTGCCAACAAAGGTCTGTCTAGTCAAAGCTATGGTTTTTCCAGTAGTCATGTATGGATGTGAGAGTTGGACTATAAAGAAAGCAGAGCGCTGAAGAATTGATGCTTTTGAACTGTGGTGTTGGAGAAGACTCTTGAGAGTCCCTTGGACTGCAAGTAAAGCCAACCAGTCCATTCTAAAGGAGATCAGTCCTGAATATTCATTGGAAGGACTGATGAAGTTGAAACTCCAATACTTTGGCCACCTGATGCAAAGAGCTCACTCATTGGAAAAGACCCTGATACTGGGAAAGATTGAGGGCAGGAGGAAAAGGGGACGACAGAGGATGAGATGGTTGGATGGACCAATTCACCAACTTGATAGACATGGATTTGAGCAAGCTCTGGGAGTTGGTGATGGACAGGGAGGCCTGGTGTGCTGCAGTCCATGGGGTCACAAAGAGTCAGACATGACTGAGCGACTGAACTGACTGACTGACTGACTGTCTGGAGAGGCTGGGAATTTTCAAAGCCATCAAGTCCCAGCTCCCTTCACATTCAATAGCGCTCACATCGCGTAAGTCACAGGGAGAAACAAGGCAGCGCCCTTAACGATTTGCCCGGAGGTCTCGGCCACACCACCCGGTTCATCAGGCACATTTCCCACTTTTCACATTACTGGAGGTGGCGATGCTGCCAACATTTTTGCCACCACATGACAAGGACCCCTTTCCTCCTCACCTCCTGGCTAAGTGAACCTTGTGCCCGTTCTTACGGTGTCCACCTCCAATCTCCTCACTGCTAAAAACAGGACTGATACTACCCACATTACCAAGCTATCTGGATTACTGTTAATAAGTAGGATCCTCAATAAGCATCAGACACTTGGAGGACACAGAATGAATGCAGAGCTTCCGAGGGAGTGAGATGTAGGAGAGGACTGGCCTGTGACACAGCAGACAACTCGGGACGGATCTCAGCCGGAGGGACAGACGATCACGTGTGAGCAGATGGTGAACTCCAGAACTACGGGAAGTTGGCTCCTCTTCTCCGTGGACAGCAGACGGGACACAGGAAAGGATGAGGGTGAGAAAGAGGACCAACCTGAGCCCACAGCACATACATCCTTGTTGACACCTCTTTCTGACCCGCAGCAGCCAGGGGCAGCCTTCCTTCTTGCCAGGAGGCTGTGGCTGCCAACCTGCTACACGATGGGAAGGGGATGGGGTTGCCTCTGCATTTGTGTTCCAATCTGCCCCAACCTCGACCTCCTCCTGGCTTCCTGTTCTGACTGCAGGGGTTTGTGTGTTTGTGTGTCTGTGTGTGTGTGTCTGTGTGTGTGCTCAGTCATGTTCAGCTCTTTTTGACCCCATAGACTATAGCCCGCCAGGCTCCTCTGACCATGGAATTTTCCAGGCAAGAATACTGGAGTGGGTTGTGTTGCCATTTCCTCCTCCAAGGCATCTTCCTGACCCTCCTCTCCTTGTCTCCTGCATTGGCAGGCGGGTTTTTACCACTAGCACCGCTCTGACTGCAGGGGGACACACAGTGGAAAATCCTGATGGAACTCAGGAGCCCCGGACACCAGTCCAAAGCCACCTGCCACTTTCAGCAGGCCTGCTCTGGACCTCTTTCCTCACCCACGTGTGTGGTATGTGTGTGCTCAGTCATGTCCGACTCTTTGCAGCTCCATGGACTGTAGCCTGCCAGGCTCCTCTGTCCAGGGAATTTTCCAGGCAACAATACTGGAGTGGGTTGCCATTCCCTTCTCCAGGGGATCTTTCCCACCCAGGGATCCTACATCTCCTGCATTGGCAGGCAGATTCTTTACCACTGTGCCACCTGGGAAGCCCTCCTCACCCGTAGGGAAAGGAATATTACCTCCATACTGTCGTTGTGAGGGTTATAATAAGTAATGCAAATGAATGAGCCTTGTAAATTATAAAATTATATGAATATATTGATATATCTCTGCCTACATTTCCTGGTGTGCTACAGTCTGTGGAGTTGCAAAGTGCTGGACATGACTTGGAGACTGAACAACACGTTTCCTCCAGGCTCTAAAACTCTGCCCTGCATTCCCACCTTTGAGCTCTTTGAAGGGGCCACCTTCTCCACTTTGCCCTCTGTTTTCCCATCATCCCCCTTTCAGATTCTCAGTTCTCTTGTTGGCCAACCAACCAGAAGACTTCCAGCCCCTTGGGTGCTGTTGGGAGCCAGGAAGGACTCTGTACATAAGCCAGTGAGTAGAAGGGCCCAGGGTGAACAAGGCCTGGACCCAACACCCAGGCTAGTTTCTTAGCTCAGCCATGTGTGGGCTTGGGCAGGTCACTGCCCCTCTCTGAACCTCTGTTTCTTTCTCTGGAAAATGGGTGGGATGAAGATAAGTCAGAGCAGCCATGACTTCACATGAGGTCAGTTAAAAATAAGACACAGGCCCCAAATGGAGTCACTTCTGCTAAGCCCCATGTCACCAAAGTGAGACTTAATCTGTATTTTCAGCTCTCCCAGAAATGAAATCTTAACCTAGTCAATCAGGAGTCATCCAATGAGCCCTATTTAAGCAATCTGCCTGATAGACCCCTGCCAGAGGAAAGCAGCTTTGCAATAACCAACCTGCTTTTCTGCCAGTATAACTTCCTTGTTTCCACTCCTCCATGAAAGTCTTTCATCGTCTGCTAGATTGGATGCTACCCAATTCAAATTGATTTTTGTGCAAATAAACTCTTAAACATTTTAATATGCCTCTTTTTTCTTTTAACAGTTTGCAAGAGAGGGTACACAGTCCCAGGAAGGTGCCGAACCCACCACTCCACTGACACTCACCTCTAAGAGTCTGGCAGCAGGCCAGGTGTCCAGGGGGCAATTTGGGCTCACGGGTTTGAGGTCTTTTCCTCAGAAACCCCAGTCTTCCACTTCTTCTTTCCAGTTCTCTGCCTTCTTTCTGAGCTCCTCTGGGGACCAGGCTCCCCTCCGGATCCAAGGTAGGGGGTTCTGGAGAAGCCAGAGGTCTCAGTCAGATGGGTTCCTGCTCAAGGTTAGAGTGCTGAATTTACTGGGAAAATCTGAAAACCAACTGGGGAATGCAGGCTATTGAGAAATGGTTTTTAATTGCATTGGCTGTGATAATATTAATTTCCTATGTAGCAAGAGGCTCTTTTTTTAGAGTTGCCTACTGAATTATTTAAAGGTGGAGTGTCAGGATATCTGCAATTTATTTTTAAATATGTCCTCATAAAAAATACAGTGAGTTAAAAATAAAGAAATAGAGTGGAATATCTGGACCCCGAGGTCCAATGACAGTGCCTGCGGCAGGCAGATCCTGCTCCTCTCTGCAAATTAGATGAGTGCCCACTTCCTGTGGGGAGGGGCCTGTTGATTAGAAAACTTCACCCCCTTCTTAGGGGGGTACTCAGGCAGCACCTGGTTGGATTTCAGCCTCATCTGTGCCCCCTGGGCAGCCCTGAGGACTGGCACACCTGGGGCGTCCCACCTGGTGTCATCAGATGATAGCAGATGCAATCAGTAGCGCAGCTCCCGTCCCAGCTGTGTCCCCGACTCAGCGAAGCCCTGAACTGGGCACTGGCCAGCGGACCTCAATAACCACACCTCGAATTACACCTACCACACCAGGTTTGCGGGGGTTTTTTTTCTCTTTTCTATGTGAACGATGAATAAATGTCAATGATTTCCTGATTCTAAAAATGTTAAATTCTTTCGTCCACTTATTTTTTTAAGCAGCATCTCACCGGCCTCAAGTCAGGCGGCGGGAGAGCTGAGGGACAGCCATGCCACAGCACCCAGGCTGCCTCTCCCTCCTCCCAGCCCTCCTCCTGAGCCGCCCCTGCCCCTCTGGGGACCCCTGCCCCCCTGGGGAGCGCTGCTCAGCACATTCCCCTCCTTTGCTCCCAGCTTTCCGTCCCCCTCCAGCACCCATAAAACCTCCCAGGGGTGGAAACACATTACTGACTCACCAGTCAGACCTGGGCATGATGGGGTCCAGTGGGGTCCAGTATGGGGTCCAGTGGGGCTTAGGACTATGGCCAGGATCCAAATGATGTTCAGACCCTGTCAACTGTCTTTAGGTGGGCAAGACCTAAAATCAGGGACCCAGGACGTGAGAGACACTGTGATGGGGGTCGAGGGTGGCAGGGAGTGGAGAGAGTGGGCAGCCTCGAGATGCCCCATGGTTTTGTCCGGGAACTTTTCAATGTCTCCCCTGCCTGCCCACCCCACCTTTGCTTCACCCAAACTGGGGGCCAGGAAGGGGGAAGGGGGAGCCAAGAGCACCTCCGTTTCCTGTGGCTGCCCCGGGGGGCAGAGTTGAGGCCGGTCAGGCCCCATCGATGCTCTGTGCACCCAGCAGGGGACGGGGCTTCTCCTGGCTCCTCTTCCTTCCTACCCTGTTCCCTTAGAACCCATCACCCCCAGGCCCCCCACTTTCTCAAGGAGGCCTTAATCCTTTCCAGTTCTTCTCAGAGGTGCTGGGGGAGCCCTCATGAATCAGGCCCATTTCCCAGGGACCCTATCGTTCCGCAGCCCCTCCACCCCCTCCCACCAAGGGGCAGCTTGGCTGGGAGGACCCCTTCCTCTAACACCACTTCCACCCGGGTTGCAGGTGGCCTCAACTTCAGAGGAGGGGGGTTGAGGAGGAGGATGCAAGAGAAGGTGGGAGATGGAAGGGGGTGGGGGCAGAGAGAAGTGGCCCTGCAGCCAGAGGGCCATCCAGGAGGTTTGCTTCTGGTGTGGCACTCCCCTCCCCCAACCTGAGGGCCCCCTGGACCTGAGACCTGCATCCCAGGCTCCTGGGGAGAGACACCCAAGCTGGAGGGAATGGGAAGGGCTTCTCTGGGTAGGACCCTGCCCACCCCAGGAAGAAGAGCCGTCACCTCAAGGAAAAATGTGCAATTTATGAGTTATGAGTTTAAGTTTTATTCTGGAACCCTTACTGAGGACTATAGCCTGGAGACAGCTGCTTAGTAACCCTGAGGAATCTGCTCCAAAGAGGGAGGGGAGAAGCCAGTGTATGTGTGATATTTTGGGCCAGTCAAAGCCATGTGCAAAGTGAAGCTTTGCTGTTGTTTGGTCACAAAGTGATGTCTGACTCTTTGTGACCCCATGGACTCTAGCCCGCCAGGCTCCTCTGTCCATGGGACTCCCCAGGCAAGATTCCTGGAGTGGGTTGCCATTTCCTTCTCCAGGGGATCTTCCTGACCCAAAGATTGAACCTGCATCTCCTGCAGTGGTCTAGCTTACATCTTGGTAAAACATTCCTGCTCATCACAGAGAGCAGACACCTCGAGTTAATGACTTTAGTGCTTTCCTGTGACTGGGAAGATGCAAGAATCTGGGGCCATTGGAATTCTTCCTGGGAAATGCATCTAACTCTCTGGGGGGTGGGGGGTGGGGTCCCGTTTATCCAAAGCTCACTGTGCCTTGGGCTGTTTCTCATCCTGAATTCCTCTCAGGGTGCAGTGAGAACCGGGTGGTGAGCAAAGTTCTTGGTTCTGTGTTCCCAGAGCAAAGGAGGGAGGCTCAGCAAGCCACGGTGACCTGCCAGTCACCAGGCCCAGGTGAAAAGCAAGGCTATGTGCCCCCACGCTCGGCCCGGGTCTGGCTTCACTGTCCCCCTGACTGGTTCCAGAGGTGAGCCCAAGCACACGGGTAGGAAACACAGGGCTCCCTGCAGCCACCAGAGCTTCATAATTACCCTCCCCCCCATGTCTCTGGTGAACGCCTTCCCTTAGGAAATGGGTCTCCATGGGCAGCAGGCTTCTGGGAGAAACATCCCTAACCCTTTCCCCAGAGGACTGGCTCTCCACACAAGCAGCTCCCCGCAGAGAAGCCAGAAAGGAAAAGCCTTACAGATTTTCTATTTAGAAAACACTACTTTTCTCACATATAGTAAAACATACTATATATAAACGATGTTTTTAAAAAGTGACGGGATACTGGCAGTCCAGGGGTTAAGTCTCCATACTTCCAATGCAGGGGGAGCAAGTTTCATCCCTAGTCAGGGAACCAAGATCCCACATGCTGTTCAGCAGGGCCAAAACATTTAATAATAAGAAGACAAGTGACAGGATAGAAAAAAATGTTATACTCAAAAAAAAAAAACTATTCGGAATGTATAGGGAACTAACTCATAAAATCAATCAGTAAAGGGTGTTAAGGAGAAAAACTACAGGCCCAAAATGATGCCACTTTTGCTAAAGCCCATGACAACAGGCCTAGACTGAACACTTGACCTAACTGCAGTCTCCACTCCCCAGGGACAGTCTTAATCAACCAGCTTGGAACTCTGTGGTCAGCACCATGAGCTAATCTGCAACGTGGACCTTCTCCCTCCCTCAGAGGAGGAAGAGGCCATGTGCATGATAAAACCCTTCCCCCACCCCTCCAAAAAGATGTCCAGGCCTTAAAATAATCCTTTTATTTTCTTTTGCTAAAAGCTTCCTTGCCCCCCACCCTTCTTGCTATAGAAAGCTTCTATTCTGTGCAACTCTTCAGAGCACCCTTCTAGATGTGTGCGGCCAATTCATGAATCCTAATTAGAGCTTCAGATTTACTGGGCTGAATTTGGTTTTATAACGAGGGCAAAAACTCCATAGAAGAAATGGAAAAGGACAGAAATTGCAATCCAAAGAAACATCCATGGAAAATTCATATACAGAAGACAGGATCAATTTTATTAGTAAATGGGAAAATGCAAATTCAAGCATCTGGGAGAGGGGATCATTTTTCCACCCATTAAACTAATAAGAATTTAAAAGATTGGTCATTTCCAGTGGTGATAAGGTTGAGAAAATTGATAGTCAAAAGCTGTTGGCGGGAATATAAATGAGCACGTCCTTTTAGGAAATCAATTTGTCCAGATTTATCAAACTATTAAACAGGCACCCCCTCCTGCAAGCAATTCAATCATTTCTGGGGTCCACATGAGAGAGTACAGTCATGTGTGCACAGCTACGTAAATAAAAGGCTATTTGTCACAACATTTTACATAATAGTGAAACTGACAAGTCAACTGGCCATGAATAGAAAAGGAACTAGGTAAGTGGTGCTTCATCACTAGTACAGAGCACCATGCTGTGGGTGGGAAAGATCTGCGCGTAGGTCAGATCACCAAAATATTTAGGTACAAAAAAAGTCAAGCTGCTGAGTGACACGTATTATAGTACTTCGTCTACATAAATTTAAACGAAGATAAAGAAATATCCATAGATACTCAGGTGTGTGTGTGTGTGTGTGTGTGTGTGTGTGTGTAGGGGTGTGTGTGTGTGTGTGTGTAGAAACAGGAGAGAATGTGCAAGGATTGCCTCCTGATGCTAACAGGAGTGAAGTCTGGGTACCAGTGAAGGGGAACGTTTACATCTTACCCTATGTTCTGCATTGTTTGAATATTCTTAAAATAAAATGCACTTGGGTAAAAGAAGATGGCAACATTTTCATGGCTGTTGAAGTGAATAGATTGTGAGGATGTCAGAGGTTGCAGCACCCTTGCAGCCCCCTCTCCCTCACCACTCCCCTCACCGTCTCCACCCCCTTCCCTGGGACGATAGTGGGAGGCTGTACGTGTCTGGTCCTGATCGAGTCTGCTGGTGACAGGAAGTCTCAAGTGTCCTCTCCGGACACTCATCTTTCATGTGGTGCGTTCTCACTGGCTCCCTAACACTTTAATTACACATATGAGCTGTTCCCTTCATCATCCAGCGAGCTTAGCACAACCAACTGAAAAAGCCCTGTTCCGTGCCTACCTATTCCATGACTTCTCACTCACTACACAAGCCAGCAAGTAGGCTGACTTGACATTCATTTAAAACAGAAACAAAACAGGCGTGATGCTCATAGCACCCTTTTGGCATGAGTGCCAAAAACTGGAAGTAACCCAACTGGCAAATGGCTAAATATACTGTGATTCCTACATACAAAGGGAACACTACTCAGCAATACAAAGGGACAAACTACCAATACACACAAATACATTGTATTTCTGTATACTAGCAATAAATGGAGAAGGCGATGGCACCCCACTCCAGTACTCTTGCCTGGAAAATCCCATGGGCAGAGGAGCCTGGTGGGCTGAAATCCATGGGGTTATGAAGAGTCTGACACGACTGAGTGACTTCACTTTCACTTTTCACTTTCATGCATTGGAGAAGGAAATGGCAACCCACTCCAGTGTCCTTGCCTGGAGAATCCCAGGGACGGGGGAGCCTGGTGGGCTGCCGTCTATGGGGTCGCACAGAGTCGGACACGACTGAAGTGACTTAGCAGCAATAAATACATGGAAATAATTTTTTAAAATATAACACCATTTATAATCACTCATTAAAGATAAAGTACTTATATATAAATCTAACAAAACACATACAGGGATTGCTATGCTGAAAGCTACAAAACACTAAAGAAAGCAAACATCTAAATAAATGGAGTGTTCGTGGACTGGAAGACTTACACTGTAAAAATATCAGTTTTCCCCAAAGCTGATATACCAGTTTAATACAATTCCTGTCAAAATCTCAGCAAGATTATTTTTTCATAGATAGAGATAAGATTGTTTCAAAATTTATATGGAAAGGCAAAGGAACTAGAAGAATGAAAACAACTGTGAAAGGAAGAACAGAGTGGGAGGAATCATAAATATAGCTATCTACGTAAATTATCTATCTGCGGTAATCAAAGCTGAGCAGTATTCGTGGAGAGAACCCATGGGACAGAAAAACACTGAAAAAATGCCAGCTGATTTTTGACAAACATGCAAAAGTAGTCCTATGGAGGAAGTATAGTCTTTTCAACAAATGATCCTGGAGCAACAGGATATCCATAAGTCAAAAAGAAGACTTTGATCTAAACCTCAAGCCTTATACAAAAATTAACTCCAAATGGAGCATAGAGTTGAATGCATGGCATAAAACTATAGAAGTTCAGAAGGTAACCCAGAGGAAAACCTTTGGGACATAGAGCTTAGTGAGTTCTTGCACATGATACCAAAAGCATAATCCAATACATAAAAGAAAAAGTTGATTAAAAAAAGACTTCACCAAAACTAAAAACTTCTGCTCTGCAAAAGCCTCCATTAAGAGGATGCCAAAATAAACTAGAATTGACAGTTTCTTTTAAAAGCTGAATGTACACTTGCCCTAAGAAACAATTATGATAAGGAACCATAAGCAGTTGCGCTCTTGAGCATTTATCTCAGAGACATAAAAATTTATGTCTACAAGAAAACCTATACGTTACCGTCCAGAGCAGTTTTATTTATAAAAACCCGAAACTGAAAACAACCAGATATTCCTCAATGGATGAACGATTAAACAAACTGTTTATGTGTATCTCCATGGAGTACTACACTTGATCTTGGCCAAAAGGTGGAGAAGATTCTGGAGAGTCCCTTGGACTGCAAGGAGATCAAACCAGTCAATCCTAAAGGAAATCAACCCTGAATATTCATCGGAAGGACTGATGCTGAAGGTGAAGCTCCAATACTTTGGCCACCTGATGCGAAGAGGTGACTCATTGGAAAAGACTCATTTTCCCTGATGCTGGGAAAAACTCAGGGCAAGAGGAGAAGGGGGTGACAGAGGATGAGATGGTTGGATGGCATCACTGACTCGGTGGACATGAGTTTGAAGAAACTCAGGGAGATAGTGGTGGACAGAGAAGCCTGGTGTGCTGCCGTTCATGGGGTCACAAAGAGTCAGATACAACTTAGCCACGACAACAACAACCGTGGAATATTTCTCAGCAATAAAAAGGAATGAACCGTTGATACGTGGCACAGATAAGATGGATCTCAATATTTTTTCTGAGTTAGAACTCTCAAAATTTCAAATAATGTTTGATTCTATTTATATATAACATTCTCCAAATGAGAACATTACAGAAATGGAAAACACATTAACAGTTGTCAGTGCTTAAGAATGTCGAGACAGGGAGGAGTGGGTGTGGCTATAAAGGGGTACATGGAGGGGAGGGGCTTCTGGCTGTGCTGGAATAGTTACGAATTTTGATTGCAGGGATGGTTGTAAGAATCCACTAATGTCCTAGAAGGGTACTCAGGACCTCTCTGCACTATCTTTGAACTTCCTTTGAATCTACAATTGTTTAAAAGTTAAGAGCTAAAAATATTGATAATAATAAAGATGGCAGGAGTCATTTGGGGCACTGTCTTCTCTGTTAAGCTGTGAGCCCTTCCAGAGGCTGAAGGAGGTTGGGGGAGACTGCACCATAGGCTCTTGTTAAACGTTTGTTGGGAGGTAATAATCCTGATGTTATGTGGACACAGGTCGAGGTGGCCAAACCTTCCCAGAAGTTTCACATCTCCTTCCTAGGAAACCTGTTTGGCTTCTGGTCCTGGGAAGAAAAGTGAGAAGATGGGAAGGCTGAGCCTCCGAGTGGGAAGGAGGCTGTAGGCGGCAGCCATATCCTAGCCCACTAGGGGGCAGCAGAGGATGGCGAACGGCGCCCACGTTTGCTCTGGAGTGGCAGACTCTGCCCAGGTGTCCTCTCCCCACTGGCTGCAGGTGTAAAACCAGCTTGAGCAGTCCCAGAGCCCTGAGAAGAGGGGGCCTCGATGTCAATCAGGGGTCTCCTGACCCTGGGACTCAAGATAGAGAAGGAGCATTGCGTGGGCTCAGTACGGTCACCCCCTGCCTTCCCTTCCTCTGTGCTGCCAATGGTTTAAGAGCTACCCACTCAGAGCACTTTGCTTTTCCCCGTCAGGGACAAGGGTGCTCAACCAGCCCGAGTCTCAGAGAGGGGACAGAGACCCCTGACCATGCAGCAGGCAGGACAGAGTTGTGCAGCTGTGCCTGATCTGGCCTCAACCTGCCGACCATGGACCCCTCTGAAATGGGCTCAGACCTGAGAAGAGGGGAAAACCTCTGAACATTCCCAGACACCGACTTGGAAGCTCAGGGCACCTGCTAAAGGCATTTTCTAGCTGATTCTTTAGGGCTAAAGGGAGGGCGAGCTCCCTAGGATGGAGGCCAGTATTTGTCTCTTAGCATACCCTGTCACCCAGAGATAGCACAAAACTAAGTCACTCTGCAATTTACTATCTCTACGGTCTCAGACAGGGCTTCCCTGATAGCTCAACTGGTAAAGAATCTGCCTGCAATGCAGGAGACCCCAATTCGATTCCTGGGTCGGGAAGATCGGCTGGAGAAGAGATAGGCTACCCACTCCAATATTCTTGGGCTTCCCTTGGGGCTCAGCTGGTAAAGAATCTGCCCGCAATGCGGGAGTCCTGGGTTCGATCACTGAGTTGGGAAGATCGCCTGGAGAAGGGAAAGGCTACCCACTCCAGTATTCTGGCCTGGAGAATTCCATGGACTGTAAGAGTCGGACACGACTTTCACTTTCATGTTCAGACGAAGCACACTACCTCTCTTGTCCTCAGTTTCCTCGTCTGTATAGTTAGGGATATGGTAACTCTGTCTCCCGAAGTTACTTTGATGGTTAAACAGAGTAAGTGAAGCGCCTTGCGTGGCACCTGGCCCCTCGTAAACCCGCAGTAAGCCTGCTCCGGCGCCCTCTGCGGTCTCTGGGACTGTTCTGCACCCAACACCGACTCCTGCTGCAGTATCTTTGTTGGCCACCGGGAGGCGGTGTGGGACCACGGTGCAGGCTGTGAGCACAGGGGGACTCACTCACCCGGGAGAAAGAATTCTGCAGCCCGAGCAGCGGAATTGGAGCGTCGCGGCGAGACTGGGTCTTCCCTTCTCGCTCCAGAGTGGCCCTCACAGTCTCCACAGCCCGGAAAAGACCCAGGGTAGGTAAAGCAGAGGCAACAGCTGGGATGGGGAGTCAGGAATCCTCCGAGGCTGAGAAATCTGACCCAGCCGGCAGATTTAGAGCCCCTAGCCACTGCCCCATTCTGGACATCTTCCTAGAAGTTATGGGTGGGAGGAAGGGGGTACCGTCCAAGATGTCTTTTGGCTCCTTCTGGGGCAGTCTCGCTTGGGCATGTATCTTTGACATGTTGGATTGAGACAAGCTGGAGGTCTGAGTTAAGGAACTCACAAACCTGGAGAACTTGGATAAGGTAATTAAATGCCATCTTTATTTTATAAAACGCAAGTTGTGTCGGTCCTTTTAAATAAAATTCTCAAACGGCTTCCCAATCACACCTAGTATATATAATCCCAACACCCCCCCCTCCCCCCGACCTACAAAGCTAGGCCTAACCTTCCATCTCACCTCCTCCCTCTCCCCTCCCTGTCAGGCTGCAAAGCAGGCACTTTCCACATCTCCATCTCTGCACTGGCCGGTCCCTCTGCCTGGACCTTCTCCCTCCAGAGGCTGGCATGGCTCATTCCCTGATTTCACTCAGGTCCCTGCCTTCTCCCCAGAGAGGACCTTTCTAACCCTTAACCTTAATCTTTCCTTCACAGCACACAGGGCTACCCAGCCTAACAGCGGATTATATGTCTGAGTTTATGTTTACTATCTTTCTGTCCCAGGAGAATGTAAGTGCACGGAGGGCCAGGTTCTTGGCATTCTGTTCCTCTGTCACTTAGTAGGAGCTCACTAAATATTTGATGAATGACTGCATGACCTAATTAATTAATCTACAAAACGTGGAGGCTCAAGGAAGACTCTTGATGGTGACAGCTCTCTGTAAATTTAATTCAATGTATATTACTGTGTTCTGATTTTTTGCCTACCATACAGCCTTTAAGCATCGTTGTTGTTACTTTCATATGGAGAATGTGATGCGGGAAAAAATCTGATCGGAGTGTGGGAGCCATCCAGTCCATCCTCTTTCTTCTGGTTCTTGGAGCTGGGGGTACCCATCATACCAGCGAAGAGCAAATTCCCCGGGCTCCACAGAGGCGCTGGGAACTGTGGTCCTTCTTCACTGTGCCCTGTGCCCCTTTCAGCCCTCTGGGCCTGGAGTTCAAAGAAAGAAGGAAGAGATACCCCTTTCTACCCCTCTCCCCATACCGGGCTGGTCCCCCTTTCCCTGAGAGGCAGGTCGCCTGGAACCTGTGCCTCCGTTCCGGCCGAGGACAGCCTGAGCCCCCGGAGATTCCGGGTTGGGGTCACAGGATAGCGCGCAGGAAAATACCTTCCTGGAGCACCACGCTCCCCTGGCGGCTGGTGGAAAGCGGAGCGCCAGAGAGGCCGAAGGATCGCGGTAGTGAGTGTCAGCGAGACCGGGGAAGCGGACTGCGTGGAGAAAGAACGCGGGGCCGGAATCCTTCGGCGCGGACAGAGGAGATCCCCGAAGGGCGCCCCACCACCCGCCTCCCCGCGCCGGGGAGCCCCGACGCTTGTGCGCGAGTAACAAGTGTGCGATTACGAGTGCAACTGGCGTGTGCTCGGGGGCACTGACATGCTCCTGAAGAGGCTGGGTGCAAGGAGCTTCACCATCCACACAAAGAGCTCTTCGATGAGAACATTTAAATGAGGGGGTTGGGGGGGTACCGAGGGAAAAGTGTTGGGAGCCTGGGGAGGAGGTAGGATACGGGTATTAAAGGCGCGATCTCGCCTGAGTCCCGGCGCCGCAGCTCCAGAGAAGGGACCCTCCAGAGAAGGGGCGGGAAGCGCGGGGAGGGCGAGCTCCTGGGCCCGCTTCTCGCCCAATCTCCCCAGAACTTTTCCCCCTCCCGCTTCCCTCGCTCAGCCTCTCTCGGGGCGGTCTCCGGGGACTGTCTCTCACATCCATTCTCCTTTCCTCCTTGATTTATGCTGCAGAGTGGAACGACCTTCCCTGACCTCATTTTCATGACGGCGCGAGCACACCCGGAGCCGGCTACGCACATTCCGGAGCAGGCGCGCGCCGACACACACACACACACACACACACACACACACACACACACACACACACACACGTCCCCGGCTGCAGGACCCTGCCCATCTCTGAGTTCAGACCAGCTCCGCCACTGTTCTGGGCACTGCCGGGGCTGTGGACGCTCAAAGGATAGATCCTCATTAGCATCTGGCTTTGAATATCATTTGCATTTTATTCATTTCATGTCAAAACGCTCAGAACTCTTCCCCAGCCCGCACCTCTCCCCGGAGCTCGAGAGTCGTGGGCCTCCAGCCCGAGCCTTTTCCCGGTGGGCCGCACGTCTGCTGGCTGCACCACCCCCCTCCCCTTCACTCACCCTCGCCTGGACAGGGCACCGACCACCGTCCACCGCCCCGACGAAGGAGACTAACGTCTCCTGAGCTCTTGACAAGTTCCAGGCCCAGCGCTAAGGGTGTATGTGAAGGAGTTCATTTAGTCCTTACAACATCCCAAACCGCTAAGCACTACGTTATACCCATTTGAGAACTGGGGAAACTGAGTCACAAAGACGGCTAACTCAAGGTCAAAGAGCCAAAAAAAAAAAAAAAGTGAAGGAAGCGGAACTGAAACCCAAGGCGGCGGGACCCCAAAGCCAGAAAGCTTAACCACTTCGCCCGCCCCGCCTGGTGCAAGGTCAAAGCGAAGGTAATTGCGACAGGAGAAAGCAGGTTTTCCTACACAGAAGAAAGTCTTTCTCGGCTCCTCCGCGACCCTTCCCCCCAGTCGGCCGGGAGGGGACCCGGGCGCATTCCCCCGGCTAAGGCTTGCGCCTCCCCTCTCGTCGGGCCGCCCCCGCGGTCCTGACCCCCTTCCCAGCGAGGGCTCGGCCGGGTCCGGCCGCCGTGCTTTCGGGGTCGTCTGTCGGCGCTGGCTAGTTAAGAAAAATAAACAACGTTCCAAATGGAGGCGATTCCTTTCAACCCAAGCCCCGCCGCCTGCCAGAGAAATGCAAACAGCGGGGGACGGCCCGAGTCCGCCCGGGGCCCCGCGCCCGAGCTGCGGGTGGGAGGGCTGGGCCGCGTAACCCGAGACGCCGCGCCGGCTCCCCGCGCGCTGCCCTCCGCCTGCCCCTTCGCCCCTGACCCCGCCGGCGGCGCGCCCGGCCCGCGCCCGCCTTCCCCGGCAGCCCCCCACCGGGCCGGGACCCTGGCCCGCCGTCCTCGGCGCCCCGAACTGCCTCCGCCCCCAGAGCCATCAGCTCCGGCCCCCAGCCCGACCCGCCACCCGGGGAATCCCAGCCGAGTCCCGCGCGGCCGCGTGGGCTCCCGGCAGCCACGGTCCCCTGTGACGGCAGCGCGCCAGGCCTCAGTCCTATTGGATCATTAAACACCGAGAGGAAAATGGGCAGGGGTGTCAGAAAGCCGCCTAGCAAAGTATTGCCTAGTGAGTGGAGCAGCGTGGGGAGTGCTGCTTCCAGAAACGCCCCCCTCTCCATCCTGCGGTGCGCGACGGGAGAAGCTAAGGGTGCTACAGCAGGGTATGACCACCCCGGGCCCGACGAAACCGGAGGGACGGCAAATGCTGGGGCGGGCGCCCAGCCCAGGCCGACCAGGTGAGCATCGCTTCTTTCTTTCTCGGAGGCCTGGTTCTCCCCCAAGTCCTCTGCCTCTGGGGAAACCTGCGACCCGGACCACCAGGGGGAGCCGTCGGGCGAGCGAGGACGACTCCTCTCGCTTACAAACCGCCCTTCAAGGATACGCCGCCAGGTGTGCGGTCCACGCAGGACGCGACAGTGCCAACCTCATTTTTACTGCTGCGCGAGTGACTCTAGGGACTCGCCGTGCCTGGTGTGCGACAAGGCGTCTCGAACAGTCCTCAGGGCCGGGCGCGAAGACTAGAGGGAGTCCTGGGACCCCGGTTCCACGGCCTCACCAGTTGGAGAAGAGGGGTCGCGGCGCCTCTAGGCCTGCCGGCCCCGCCCGTCAAAGTGGCCCCAGGGTTCGCCGGAGCCTCACCCCCTTGCGGCCACGTGGCCGGCGTCCTCCAGGCCACCGTTCGAGGGGCTCGGAGTGCCGAGGAGGGGCGGTGACGCACCCGCTTCCTTCGAATTCTTTCTGCTCAAAGCTGGGCGGAGCCGAGATCGGCGGGAAATACCCAGAATCAGTCTCCGGTCTGCTTCGAGAGCGCCGGGGACAAGCGAAGACCGGGAACTCCACCGGCTTCCGGTCCCCTTTAGCCCCGACTCCTTTTCTCGGGACAAGAGTGTCTGTCTGTCGGTCTGTGTTGAGTGCGTTCTTTCCCTGCGTTCGCTTTCCGGCTCCAACTATTGGCCGGGTTGGGAGCGCAGGGCTCTCCCCGGAGCAGTGCTCACGAACGTGCGCACTCGAGCGCACAGACGCTCGCCCACCTTTCCAAGTAAGGGCCCAGGGTCCCTTGGCACCGCTGCGCCGCTAAGCTCATCGGCTGCCGCGGTTCAAACACCTCTCCAACTCCTGACATCGACTGTCCCCTAGTCTCTTGACCCGAACTGCAATCAAAACTCTCTAACGGTGCTGAGCCGGTCGTTTTGCCTCCTCGCAATACCCACCCCGCACACACGTAGACTCCGCATTAGAGATTTTCTCTCTCAATTTTTCTTGAAGGGGGCGACATGTGACACCGAGAAAATCTTTCTTCAAGGATTTCCTATCCGGGCTTCCAATGAGTTGGTTTTTTTTTTAATTTTTTTCCCCCTCCCAATATAGTAAAGGGGAGGGGGAAAAGTTTAGAGTGTAGGGGAAATGTAGCTATGAACAGCACCAACGCCATTTCTCCCCATCTCCCTAATGCGGTTCCTTTCCGCCAGCTGAAACCGAGCGATTCTACCAGGAAGGAATCCGTTCCTTTGGGGTCCTTCAAGAAGGGCTACTTTGGAGACGGGCGATAGATAAATCTGAGCGGCCTGAATTACCACCGCCGCCACCAGCACCACCACTCCGCCCAACCATTTCTCCATCCCGACCCTACAGTATAGACGCGACCTTAAAGAGCCCACTAAGGGAGCGGGTTTGCAAGCCCAGCTCCGAGTTCCTGGGGGCAGCGTTTGACACTCGGCCCTTCGCTCTCCTTCCCCGCCTTCCCCCAGTCCGGTCTTCCACCCCACCCCCGATCCTCGCATGGGACTCAGAGCTGATCCTGGGGCGAGGACGCGGCTGACAGTTAAATTGCAATGTAGGCCGAGGCAGGGGGTGGGGTGGGGAGAAAAAGGACTATGTCTCTTTAACGGGCCCTGCAGACAAAGCGTCTACCCTCCGAGCTAGCGGAGTCGGGCGCAGCCGCGCGCAGACCTGTCAGCGCGTCTCCCGCGCTTGGGAGAGAGTTTGCAAAGTCATAATTATATCTCTTAACCTGTCTTGCTCTCTGCAGAAGAAGGTCCCATTATATTGAAATGAGATTATTAGCCATCAAATACTTTCTTTCTCGGGAGTTTTTTTTTTTTTTTTTAATTCAAATACCTTAACGACTTGGCAATTGCATTTTGATCAGATTTAGTTGGCGCCCCAGCCCGGCGCGGGAGCCAGGGAGGGAAGGCAAATGGTTGCGGAGGGAAGAGGGGGTGGCAGAAGAGTTTGCGAAGAGAAGCAAGCTCCTCTCTTTTATCCTTCTCTTAGGTCTCATCTACCTGGTGGACCTCTGGACCTGGGAAGGAGGTGTGAGATAAGAGAAGTTGGGGCAAGGTAGGGGAACACCTTCAATTCCCTCGGGATGGTCGAGCTTAAACCGCTTCGTGAAAATAGAAAGTGAATTTCAGGCGGGGCGGATGTGGACCGTGGAGCGGGGACCAGGATCAGGATGCGGAAGTCTGAGGGCTGCAGATAGGGGTGGCTTTGGGACACCAGGTAAGGACCGAGGCTGCAGCTGGTGGTCTCGTGGGCTTAGCTGCTTCCGTTCGAGGTGGGCTCAAGCCTCCCACTAGGATCCTAGTGGATGGAATTTCAGTATTACCTCCGTAATACTGAATAAGTGGGGTTTTGCTCTATGCCCAAAGGCTGTCTGGTTTTGCCGAATATTGTGAGCCCCTAGAGGGAGAAGCCCGTCTTGTTTCCAGACCCTGGAATTCCTGTCCCTACTGCCAGCAGGGCCCTCCCTCACCCCTCACCCCATCCTCTCCCTGGTCGGGGAGCTGGGGGCAGCGAAGTGGAAGATTTTCCAGACTCTAATTGTAAAGCCTCTCACTTTGACTTCCCCTTGCGAGAGGAGCAGCCAGGCTTGTGTTTTCTTTGGCTTTAGCCCAGACTCAAGGAAAATGTAGGGAGCAAGACAGCTCCCCAGTTCCCCTCCTCCCGACTCTCATGCTTCATATAGAATCCTAGTGGGTCCAATGGAGCATCTGGTTCCACCCCACAACCTCCCAGGTGAGCAGCTCTCCTCAAGTACTCAAATAGCAAAATGGGGATCTAGAATCCAAACACTTGGTCTAGACCAGGCTAGAACCACACCACCTTAGACCAGTCAACCCTTGTCTCTGAGCCTGTTTCTCCTTGTGCACAGTGAAGGCCTTGGACTTGAGATCTAAATGGTCCCTTTCGTCTCTGACCGTTTTATTTTCCTAAAAAGAAGGTTCTTATACAGGTGTGATCTTCTGGAGGATTCCAGGGAGACCATACCACTCTTCTCCTCACATTTCTTCAAAACAGCACCCAGGGGCTGAGGCACATCAATTGTGCTTTCAAAGCCTCCAAATTCAAAAACTTTGAGATCCTTTCAGTATCCACTAAAGTCGAAGCATGACCCATACCTATGCCCCCGCACTTCCATAGGTAGGCATTGCTGCAACAGAAAAGCATACTGGGTTTGCCAAAGGATATATATCCACTAATGTTCATATAGTGCTCCTCACAATAGCTCCAAACTGGAAACTACCAAATGTTCATTAACAGTAAATAAACTGGTATACTCACACAATGGAACTCTCTCGAGAAAAGAGAAAGAACAAACTATTGCTATATAAACACCATGGATGGTTCTCACAATGCTGGGCAGAAGAAGCCAAACCCAAAGGACACATACTCCTTGGTTCCCTTTATTAAAAGGACAAAAAAAGGCGAAATGAATCTCTCTTACTATAAGGCAAGATGGTAGTTCAAGAGAGGATGAAGTAATGGATGAAGTGGAAAGGAGTATGAGGGAGGCGTCTGGGTTGATGATGATCTGATTCTGGAGCTGGTTACACACAGTGTGTTCAGTTTGTGAAAATTCATTGAGATGTGCAACTATGTTCAGTGCATTTATGAATATTCTGAATATTTTATGAATATTATGAATATTTAAGCCTTATATTGAACATTTCTTCTCCCCAATCCATGATCTCATCCACATACTCATGCCTTCTAATGCCTCAAACTCCATACTGGCAGGAAATCAATCCCTTAAGTTTATTTGGTTCTCCTGCCCTGTGCTTGGCCCTGTGAAAAATACACAGGTGTATTTTAGTCCCTACCCTCAAAAGGTTTGCAGTTGAGTTTAGAGGCAGATGAATACGTAGGAAACAAATGAGGAAATGACGTGTGGCCTAGAGTAAATGGTTTATGAGCGGGTGAGTTAGACAGCCTAATTTGAATCCCACATCCACCACTTACTGCCTATGTGACCTTGGACAAGTGACTTCATCTCTCTGGGCTCCCGTATCTGAACTATGAAGAGGACCACACATTAATCTACATCTGGGTCTGGTGTGAGGATTCTACCAGATAGTCTGTTCAACAGCATGGGATAAGTGCTCCATAGATGTTAGATACCGTTCTCCCCTGTGATGGAGAAAGCTCTGACTCATGCTGTTCAGAGTTCTGAGAAGAGGGGGATGAATGTAAGTTGGGGGAGACAGGAAAGGCCTACTGTGGGAGAGACAGTTTGAACTGGGAGAGGTTGGTAAAAGAGGGGCTTTAGAAAGATCTTTTGGCATTGGCTGTCTATGTCAGTCAGACACGACTGAAGCGACTTAGCAGCAGCAGCAACAGAGATATTTTTAGTAGTCACAACTCAGAATGTGTGTGTGGTAGGTGGGCAGTGCTCCTAGTACCTAGAGGGTAGAGGTCAGAGATGCTCCTAAACATCCTCCCATACACAGGGCAACCCTCATGACAAAGAATTATCTGGTCCAAAATGTTAATGGTGCCAAGGTTGAAAATCCTAATCTGGAGGGTAGAGAGGATTTACTGGCAATGGGAAGGCATTCCAGCAGGAATAAGGAAGTCCTGATACAAACTGGGGCTGGACAGTATTGGGGGGTGTCCAGAAGTGCCCTCCAGTCTTCATCCCTCAGGCTGCAAGTTCTTCATCCACCTCCCAGATTTCAGAACTTCCTGACTGTTTAGAAGGCTCGTCCAGTTTCTTCGCTGCTCTTACAAGAAACTTGGATAAAGCAGAGCAGGTTCTCAGGAGATTTGCAAACCCATGAGTGTCACATCTCATTGGAACCACAATTGGAGGAAACCCCTGAGGTCTCAGGGGTCAGAAGGGGGAGGGACTTGTTCACCATCACGCAGCGCAGGTTGGTATGCTGGGAATTGACCCCAGAGCTCTATTTTTTTCATCAAAGGTTTTATTGATTGATTGATCTGACTGCACAGCATGGCATATGGAATCTTAGTTCCCTGACCAGGTATCGAACCCATGCCCCCTTCACTGGAAGCATAATGTCTCAACCACTGGACCACCAGGGAAGCCCATAGAGCTGTATTGTTGATGTACAACAAGTTAGTGGAGAAGGGACTGCAGAAATTTGATTAATCTAGAAGTGGAAAATATGACACTTTTTAAAAGTCAGAAGGAGAGTTGGGACTGAACTTTGGAAGTGCCCAAGAGAATTATGTGATTCTCTAAGGGACAAGTATAATTCTGGGCTCTCAAACTATGCTTTATAGCCATAGGGTTTCAGAAAAGAGAAAATAGACATTGATTAATCAAAACTTTTCTTTCTTGGACTTGCCTGGTGGTACAGTAGATAAGAATCTACCTGCCAATGCAGGGGAAGGGGGTTCAATCCCTGGTCTGGGAAGATTCCACATGCGGAGAAGCAGCTAAGCCCGTGGGCCACAACTACTGAAGCCTGTGTGCCCTAAAAGCAGCAAGCCACACTACTGAACCCACATGCCACAGCTACTGAAGCCCATGCGTCTGGAGCCTGTGCTCCACAACAAGAGAAGCCACCACGGTGAGAAGTCCCAAGCTCTGCAACTAGAGAAAGCTGGCAGCAACAAAGACCCAGCACAGCCAAACATGTTCAAAAATTCCTTCTTCAAGCAAGTCCTATATGCCAGGTACTGTTCTTAACACTAGGGATACAGCACTGGACAAGAGAGGCAAAGCAAAACTTCATGGGGAGGGGGGTGGAGTGGGGAGGAGGAGGATAAATAAAACTGTATATAATGCAATGCCATGCATTCAGTTGAGCACCTACTTGGGTTAGCTGTTCTTCATAAATATTTCCAATTTCACAAGAAGCTTTAAAGTAGAAATTCTTTTCTCCATTTAAGATGGAGAAACTGAGTCCCAGAGAAGGTCAGTGGTTTCCTCAGAATAGAGGGACTAATAAGTGGAAGATTCAGGATTTGAAATCAGATGACCAATTTATGATTGGCATTTACAGAGGACATCCTTAATCTGATACAGACTCTCTGCAAATAAAACCTTAGAGCAATCATCTTATTTAATGATGAAATAGTGAAAGTTTCCTCCTTCAGATCAGTATAAGATACAGATATCCATTCACAACAATGTTCTATTCAACATTATATTAGACGTATAAGACTTGGAAAGGGGAAAGATTGGAAAGAGGAAGGTCAAAATATTATTCTTCATAGATGACATGTCATACATAAGAAAATCCCGAAGAATCTACAAACTATAAGAATATGTGTACTTCATGAAGTCACTGAATACAAGTGATATACCTAGATACATCTATACCAGCAGCAAAAAAAAAAAAAAAAGAAAATGATATTATAAAAATAATACAATAGGCAAGTAATAGCTTAAAAAATAAGGCTTCTTTTTGAAGTGATAAAAAGTTTTAAAATTGATTGTGATGGTTACACATATTTATGAATATACTAAAAGCCATTGTACATTTTTAAATGGGTGAGTGTAGTATGTGAACTGGACTTCCCAAGTAGCGCAGTGGTAAAGAATCCGCTTGTCAATGCTGGAGATGCAGCAGACATGGGTTTGATCCCTGGGTCAGGGAGATCCCCTGGAGGAGGAAATGGTAACCTATTCCAGTATTCTTGCCTGGTAAATCTCATGGAAAGAGGAGCCTGGTGGACTGCAGTCCATGGGGTTGCAAAGAGTCAGACATGACTGAGCACCCATGTTGATCATCAGTATGTGAATTATATCTCAATAAAGCTGTTATTTAAAAAATTAAGGGTATTAAAGAGGCCTCCCATTCCTATAATACCCATCACCAATACTTAAAAAAATCCTGTATAAAAAAATAAAATTTTCAGCAGCAACAAAAACCATCCAGTGCCTAGGAATAAATCTAATGAAAACTGTATAAGGCCGCTACACTGAAACTGTAAAATATTGTTGAAAGAATTTAAAGACCTAAATAAATGAAGTGATATAACCTGTTCATGAAGATTCATAATTTAATGATATCAGTTCTCACCAAACAGATCTGTAGATTCAATACAATTCCAATAAAAATCCCATCATCGTGTTTATGGAAATTGAACCCCGGTGGATCTGACTCCATGGCCCACCAAAACTGGACACAATAGAAAAAAATACAAGGGTCACAGTGTCCCCCATACACAGGGTTACAGGCAGACATAACTGAAAGACCATCAAGACCTTCAGTCATGGACCCACCAATCAGGACCCTAGAAAGCCCAATTTGGAATAGAATGATAAAATATATTCTCAGTTAAAACAGATCCTTACTCTGCTTTCAATAGTTACAAGAGAAAGACCGTAACTGGCTAAATATATTTTTATTTAAAACAGAATGGTGGAGAGGACTGGGGTTTGTCACCCTCCACAAGTGACATCATTGGCGACAGGGCTTCCAGGCTGAGGAAGTGGCTCCCTTCCAGTGGGATATAGGTGTGCAGGGGCTCCTCTGGCCAGGACTTGGAGAGCGGGTTAAGAAATCCCTGAGGCCACATGCCCATGGGTACCAGCCTGCGTGGTGGTGTGGCACTGCAGGAAGCTCTTGACCTGTCCCCAGAGGCCAGCTGGGACTTGGCGTTCACCTTGGGCTTCAGAGAATTCTGGGAGGACTGAGACTTGAATGCAGTCCCCGGAGAAGACAGCTGCTTCCTTCCAGATGACAAGTTGGGGAGCGCCTGAGAGGCTGGGCGGGAGACGGGAGAGGGCCGAGGGTGCAACACGGCCTTGGTCCTCAGGCTGCACCCGCAGAGGCAGGGCTCAGAGACGTGGGCCGCAGAGGGGCAGGGCCGACCCCCCAGGCTGCACTCTGCCTCCCATCCGAACTCCCTGGGGTGCCAGCCTTTCCTAAAAGGGGGAAATGTCAGATCAGTTGAGAAGAGACTCAGAGATAGATTTTTTTTTTTAATGCAAGGACAGTGTTTCCCTGCCTCAGTACAATACTTACTCAGCCTCTTTCTGGGGCAAGTTCTCTTCCTGCAGGATCGAGGACTTAGAGACAGACTCTACCACAAGGGATCTCTTCATTTTCTCTGAAAAGAGGAGGAATTGAGAGCTGGCGGGGAGTGGTCTGAGGGCTCGGAATAGAAGTGAGTCAGAGGAGCTTTCGATGAGGTGTGATGAGGAAGGACCGGGAGAAGCAGCGTGGGGCCTTCCAGGCTGGAGGATTAGAATACCCCCAAACCCTCTCTCCCCACACACACCTCTGGGAGGTGGAGCAGTCAGACTCACTATTGTACAGTCTGGAACTGGAAAATAGAAAGGTCTAACTGGGGAGAGAGGGGGCTTCTCTTTCCCCACCTTCTGAAGTGTCTTTCCGAGTCCACAGAAGTCTGCTTGGTATGCATCACTCAGGGACCCTGGCCCTACTGTGATGTCACAGAAGGGTTCCAGCCAGTAAGGGCTGTGGACCCAGGTTCCCCCAGGATCCAGGAAGTCTGCCTCTTTCCCTGGTGGTACAGCAGGAGCATCCTTTCCAGAAACACTTCAGGCTCGTTCTGCACACACATTATCACGTGTCCTGCATGGGCACCTCACAGGAAGGCGTGCGGCTCTAGTGGCGGAGAAGCACACAGGACACCCTGTGGACCCCACTGGTGTGGACCCCACTGGTGTGGACCCTGAAGAACGAATGATGTCACCAAGAGCTAATAAGGTCCATTTCTGCGGGCTGGGGAGTCCTGAAAGCTCCCTGCTGGAGGACAAAGGCTGGAGCCGGCCTTAAGGATGTATGAGATGTGGGTGGAGGAACCCAGAAAAGGTGACGGGGAGGAATGCAAAGCAGGGTCAGGAGCCAAGAGACCAGCTGGGCTTGGGCCGTGGATTCACATTGTTTTTTGTTTGTTTGTTTTTGGCTGTGCCACTCAGCATATGGGATCTTAGTTCTTCAACCAGGGATCAAACCCACACCCCCTGCAGTGGAAGCGCAGCCTTTTTTTTTTATTATTTTATTTATTTATTTTTGGGTGTGCTGGGTCTTTGTTGCTGCATGGGCTTTTCTCTGGCTGTGGCGAGCAGGGGCTACTCTCTAGTCACGGTGTGAGGGCTTCTCATTGCAGTGGCTCCCCTTGTTGCGGAGCACAGACTCCAGGGCGCTCACTTTCAGTAATCGCAGCCTGTGGGCTTCAGTAGTTGTGGCTCCTGGTCTCTAGAGCACAAGCTCAATAGTTGGGGCACATGGACTTAGTTGCTCTGAGGCATGTGGGATCTTCCTAGATCAGGGATCGAACCTGTGTCTCCTGCAGGTGGATTCTTTACCACTGAGGAAGGGAAGCCCCGAAGCACAGTCTTAACCACTGGACCAACAGGGAAATCCCTGGATTCACATTTGTGGGAACCAGGCAATAAAAGGAGTGAAGAAGCAGCAGGGAACTCTAGTGGGGAAGCTCTTAGGTACCTAGGTGAGGACTGGGGACTCACTGAGGGTAATGGAACATGCGTGCTCAATCGTGTCCAATTCTTTTGAAACCCCATGGACCGTAGCCCACCAGGCTTCTCTGTCCATGGCATTCTCCAGGCAAGAATACTGGAGTGGGTTGCCATTTCCTTCTCTAGGGGATCTTCCCGACCCAGGGATCAAACCCATGTCTCTTACATCTCCTGCCCTGGCAGGCAGGTTCTTTACCACTAGCACTACCTGGGAAGCCCAAGAATACTGGAGTGTGTTGCCATTGCCCTCTCCAGGGGATCTTCCCGACCCAGGGGTTGAACCTGCATCTCCTGCATTGCAGATGGATTCTTTATGCTGAGCCACCTGGGAAGCCCCAGGGTAAGGGGAACCCTCTGGGAAATGAGGTGAACTAGAGGCAGGGTGCTCACAGCAAACAGATGGTGCACTCAAGTTCGGAGAATTGAAAGAAAGCTTGATAAAGGATGTATTTGTTTACTAGGGCTTCTGTAATAAATTACCACAAACTGGAAGCTAGAACTACAGAATTTTCCTGTTTTGGAAGCCAGAAGTCTGAAATCAAGGTGTTGGCAAGGTTAGTTCCTTCTGGAGACTCACATAAAACTGTCACATGCCTCTCGCATCTTCTGGTGGCTGCAGACAGTCCCTGGCATTCCTTGGCTTGCAGCTGCATCACTCCACTTGCTGCCTCCATCATCACATGGCCTCTTTCCCTAGGTGTCTTTACATGGCCTTTTTACAAGGAAGGACACCAGCTTTTGGAGCTAGAATCTACCCCAAGTTGGTATGATCTTAACTAATTGCATCTGCAAAGACCCTCTTTCCAAAGGAAGTCACCTTCTGAGATTCTAGGTAGACAGGAATCTAGGGGAGTGGGGCAAGATTCAACTCAGCACAAAAGGACTATCATTTACAAAGGTATGGACAGATGTGGGGAAACCCCAAGGAATAGTGCAGCATCCAAGGCTATAAAAGGAGAGAACTGTAGGCACTTTTTAAAGGCAAGGGGAAGGAATGTCAGACAGAGAAGGCCACCTTGGACTTCCCACCAGGGAAGTCCAGTGGCTAGTACTCTGTGCTCCTAACGCAGGGAGCCCAGGTTCAATCCCTGGTCAGGGAACTAGATCCCACATGCCGCAACTTAGACCTGGCACAGCCAAATAAAAATAAAAACAGAAGACCACCTTGAGAAGAGCTGTGAGTGTTGTTGGAGCCCAAACCAACCCTGTGGGGAGCACAGCAGGGCAGCACCTGCCGTGACCTCTCCCCACTCCCTCACACCTCAGTCATGCTTCCCACCCAACAGGAAGCCAGAGGCAAGGGGGCCATTGAGGCAGCCCATACATATTACCCTCCCAAGATGGCCAAGGGGTTCTGGAGAGGCAGACAGAAGCCAGCCAAGAGGTCACATAACACCAGCAAGGCCTTGACAGTCAGCAAGACACACTGACAGGAGGCAGACGAAGGCCCCACGAGCGGCAAAGGTCTGGACAGAGACTGTGGGGTGACGGTCCCTCCCCAACCCTCAAGCCTGGTGCTCTTTAGGCCCCAGTCATGCGGGTGAACCCTGGGTACCCATTTACATCAGGGATGGAAGGCTTCGGGTAGAAGGATGGACCCCAAATCCTGGGAAAGGAAGTTTGATGGGGGCACTTAAGGCGCCTGAGTCCGCACACTGGCCCAGGATCAAATTTAGACCTGGTCACACTAGTTGGCAGACTCCCCTTTTTTTACTTTTGGCTGTGCTCGGTCTTTGTTGTGGCACACGGGTTTCTCTAGTTGGGGCGCACAGGCTTAGCTGACCTGCAGCACGTGGGATCTTAGTTCCCTGAATTCACATCCCCTGTATTGGAAGGTAGATTTTTTACCACTGGACCACCAAGGACGTCTCAGTGTTTGAAACTTGAATTTGAACATTTTCAGGTGGGGCCTTCATGCTCATTTACCTTTAGCCTCAACCATGCCTTCCTGTGCTGCCCAGGGCCCACCTTACTGCTGTATATTGTATGCCCAGCCCCAGGAGGCATTTAAGTGTTCAGCCTCTACTTCAGGACACAGAGTGAAGAGGAGAAAATAGACTAGCCACTCAGGTTGAGGTTCCCCAGCCCTGTGCACCTCCCCTGCCCCAGACAGAGATACCCCAAGGAGGAGGGGATAGGTCCCTGCACATGGGGAAAGGCCAAGAGAGAGTATGGCCCAGGTGAGGGGCTGGGGAAAGGGCGTCTTTACAAAGAAATGTCTCCCAGGACGGCCCTGGAGCCATTAGGGTACAGGCAAGAGCTAGTTTGTTGGGGTTTTTTTCTCCATCCCTTTCCAGGGTTATTTATCAGGTCAACTGCCACTTGGAAACATGGAAAGAGCTTGGATTTTTTGTTTCTGAAAACCTGGGTTTCTATACTCTCAGTCTGGCAAGGGCTGGGACAAATTCTGCAATACCGCTGGGCCTTGTTTTCCCTTTCTATAAACAACGATGCTCATCTCATAGGGTTGCTATAAGGATGAGGTGAGCAAATTCTCTTTGCTGGCTATAAAATCAAGGGCAATGGTAGTCACTGTCTACTTGCTACGTGCACTTCCTTCTCTCCATCCTCTAGTTCACATCAATCATTCCACCCAAACTGGACAAGTCAAGGTCTCCAGTGACCTCCTCTTGGCCAGATTCAATGATCAGTTCTGAGTCCTCATTGTTATCAGTGTATCTGGAGCATCTGGGGTTTCCTGTCTTCTTGGAATACTTTCTTCACATTTGCTCTAGAACATCAATTGCTCCCGGTCATCCTCCTCCCTCCCTGGCTGCGCCCTTTCAGTCTCTCTTGCACTACCTTTTTCTCCTTCCTGACCTCGGTGAGAGTCAGTGCCCAGAGCTCCATCCTCCGAGGCCCCTGCCCACAATCTACACACACATTCTTGGTGATTGAAGTGTTACCCTGGGCTGCAGTAACAAAGTACCTTGTGGCTTTAAAAGCAGAGATGGGGTGGGGAGGGAGGTAAGAGAGGGGTTCAGAAAGGAGGGGACACATGTATGCCTATGGCCGATTCATGTTGATATATGGCAAAAAAAAAAAAACACCACAATACTGTAAAGTAATTATCTTCCAATTAAATTTTTTTTAAAAAAGGTGTATTTTCTCATAGCTCTGGTAGCTAGAAGTCTATCAAGGCACCATGCTCCCTCCAAAGGCTCTAAGCAAGACCCTCTCCTTGTCTCTCCTGGCTTCGAGGGGTTGTCTGCAATACTTGGCTTAAACAGCAAAGCTCCAATCTCTGCCCCCATCTTCACATGGACATCTTCCTTCTTGTAAGTCTGTGTCCAAATTTTCCTCCTCTTAAAAGGACACCAGTCATTGGATTTGGGCCTCTCCTAATTCAGAATGACCTCACCTTAACTTCATGAAATGTTCAAAAACTTATTTGTAAATAAGATAAGATCACATCCACAGTTCATGGTGCACATAAATGGGGCCAGGCAAGGGGGAGATGCTATTCAACTCAGTATAGTGATCTCATGGTTTTGAATACCGTCCATACATTTTCACTTGAACTTGTGCTGTGCTCAGTTGTGTCTCACTCTTTGTAACCCCAGGACTGCAGCCCGCCAGGCTTCTTTGTCTATGGAATTTTCCAGGCAAGAATACTGGAGTGGGTTGCCATTTCCTACTCCGGGGGATCTTTCCAACCCAGAGATCAAACCCACATTCATCTCTTACATCTCGTGCATTGGCAGGTGGGTTCTTTACCACTAGCACCACCTTTATTAACTTCCAAATATACATCTCCAGCCCACACCTGGTGCCTGCTTTTCCCGCTTCATATCTCCTGCTCTCTCCACACCTCTGCTCACATGCCAAGCCATCACTTTGGACCTACAGTGTCCTGAGTGAAGTGTTCTGTAGCCATAGTCCTCCACTTCCTCTGTAAATGGCAGACCCAAGAAAATCAAACCAGAGTCCACCTGGTGAAGAGCTCCCTAGACTGACCCTCCCACTCAACTCTGGACACCAGTGGCTGGGCTCCTGCACAGAAGATGAGAGAAGCCTTCTCTAGCCAAATCAAATGACTCCACAGAAAAGACCAACAAACAGTGGATCTGGAACTTCCAATAAAAACAGCCACTGGCCACCTGATCAAGACATGCGAGCCCATAAGCCCACCAAGGCTTCCAATGAGAAACATCCAAAATTAAACAAGTATCTGAGAAAAGATTCAAACATTAAAGGAAAAATTAATAAGGGAGGAGGGAAGAAAGGAAATCATTTTAAAAAAGAGGGAATTATAGAAAGCAGAATGATTCAAAGAAATTATAATTTATAGCCTCAGAAAGATAATGGAAGACCCATGACATGAAAACAGGTTGCAGAATTTATTTAAAAAAAAGACAGACTTCCCTGGTGGTCCAGTGGCTAAGACTCCACACTTTCAATGCAGGAGGCTGAGGTTCAGTCTCTGGCCAGGGAACTAGATTGCGCATGTTGCAGCTAAGACCTTGAGCAGCCAAATAAATTTTTTGAAAAAGAAAGAAACATAAAGATGGTAGTCCAAATGTAAAAGTCAGGTTGATGATAAAGCCAATGAAATCTCCTCGAAAGTAGAACAAAAAGATAAAACAAGGGATAATAATGGAGGATAGATAAGAAAATTAAAGGATTAGTCCAGAGGATCAAAACTGACTGTTAGGAGAAATATAATGGAAAGGACTAAAAGGAAGAGGCAATGGCAGCAGGTTGTATTCATATTTTCTGAAGATGGCTGCAGTAGATCCTGTCTTACACACTTTTCTAGGATTTTGCCATACCCCATCAAGAGGTGGTGTCTAGCTCTCTTAACCTTGGCTCTTGAAAGGGTTTCCTGACTGTATTTACCAGTAGAGTATGGGGGAGGGCAGCCTGTGTGAATTCTAAAGCAAGGTTGTCAAAGGTAATTCTCCTCCCACTTTGCTGCTGGAAGTATTGTCCTGGAGCCCTGGGCTACCATGGAAGCCATCTGATTGCCCCAGGGCCACCATGCTGCAAGGAAGCCCAAGCTAGGCCATGTGGAGAGAGCACACAGCCTACCCTGAGAAGAGAAAGAGATGCCCAGTAAGGCCCCAGCTGCTCCAGTCCTCACTATTCCAGCTCCAACCACCATCAGACTGCAACCCCCTGAGAGAGAACCATGTAGCTGAACTTTCCCCAGATCCATCAAAGGTTATAAAATGATTGTAATGACTTTAGGTTACTAAGTTTTGGGGGTGATGAGTTACATGGCAATAGCTAACCAGTACATTGCCTAAAAGAACAAAATTTCCCGGATTAAAAGATATGATGAGTTGCCAGGTTTAAAAAGGCCCACTGAGGGTCCGGCAAAAGTAATGAAGCCATTCTAGGGCACACACGTGAAATTTCAGAGCAAAACTATTAAGTTAAAACATTTTTTTAATTTGTGGGAGTGAGGATTACACACAGCAGAGAACACAGAACAAGTATTGGTATGGCACTGAATTGCTTAGAAGAAACAATACAAGTGACAAATCAATGGATGAGTCTTTGCTTGAGGTCGGATATGCCCTGTTAACAAATCCTAAAATTAACACAACACAAGTTTATTTTTTGCTCCCATAATAGTCCTGGATGGATGTTCAGGCAATAGGCAGGCTCTCTCCCATGGGACCCAACTGTACCACAGGCTCCCTTCCCAAACTCTTTTGTGCCCTGGTCCCCTTTGGCTGTCTGGTGAAGCCTGGGGCCTCCTTTTCAGGATATTTTTTAATCTGTAAAACACAGCTCATAGCAGTAAAAACCAAACCAATTATATGGACATACAGTTACCAAAATACAAAAAGACAATCTGTGATGTAATAATTAATAGGTGTTTCCATATTAATACATTAGCTAATAAGACAATACAGTTAAAAGCACAGGTGATTTAATGCTGCATTTATGGACTTCCCTGGTGGCCCAGTGGTTAAGACTCCTCATTTCCAATGCAGAGTGCACAGGTTCGATCTCTGGTTGGGGGACTAAGATCCCACATGCTGCGTGGCACGGCCAAAAATTTTTTTAAAACTTGAAAATGAAGTTGCATTTATTTTTAAAAGACTTATTGATGGGAAGGCTGACAACATTTGTGGTCTGCATACCTCCCAATAGGAAGGAAAGTGAAGAATTCTTATTTGAATCATCTGGTTTTGCAAGCTTTAAAAAAAAAAAAAAACACAATGAAAACCACTCACCTCCCTTCACATATTAATTGACCAACATTGGCAGTCAGGGACCCCTGGAAAGCAGCACAAATCTCTCTTTACCAATAAGAACGTGTGACTTCACTATTTGGTGGTTGAACTCCTCCTCCGCTCAGCGCTGGCCAGTTGTGTTACACGACTATCAACAGGAAGGCTGCAATTACGTGCAATCCCGTGGCAGGTCTAATCAGTGCCGTAATTTCCAAGTGATGACTATAATGATATTTTGAGATATCTGCAAGAACTGTAATGTGATATGAAATTATCTGTGATTTCTACTGGTGTTAAAATCACAAGCACTGATAATACTATTGGAGTTTGTCATCTACAGCCGTAATAAAAACGAAATGCTAAATATCAGTTCAAGGATAGGGAAAATAAAGACATACTTCCCTTATCCAAGTTCATAGACACCCCACCCCGACTTTTGGGTCCATGGACCCCAGCTTAGGACACTTGCTCTGGAGCACTCTTTCTCTTTTCTTTTTTTTGGCTACACTGGGTCTTTGTTGCTGCATGCAGGCTTTCCCTAGCTACAGTGAACAGAGGCTACTCGCTAGTTTTGGATATGGGCTTCTCACTGCGGTGGCTTCTCTTGTTGCAGAGCACGGGCTCTGGGCACGCAGGCTTCAGTAGTTGTGGTGCACAGGCTTAGTGGCCCGGAGGCATGTGGAATCTTCCTGGAGCAGGGATTGAACTTGTGTCCCCTGCACTGGCTGGTGAATTCTTAACCACTGAACCACCGAGGAAGTCCAGCCCTCATGTTCTGTCTATAGCCAACCAGTAGAAAGGAAGAGCATGCGAGGCTGCACACACGGGATAAGTCTGCACAGACCAAGCCTGAAATCGACACACATCATTTTCACTCATGTTCCACTGGAGACAGTTTAGCCACGTGGCTCTGCCTTGCAACAAGGGGTCCTGGGAAATGTAACCCCACCTGTGTGCCCAGAAAGAAAAGAACGAATCTGAGAGCCCAGCCAGGAGTCTCTTCCACAGTCAGCGGCATGCATGGTTTTCTTGTCACTCATAGAATGCACTCAGCCCCCTTCCAAGGGTATCAAAGCAAAGCCCCACCCAGCCTCTGCATTCTACTTCATGTCCACGTCCTCTAGGCGACGTGCAGTCTTTCCTAACAAGTCTGATGGAATCTCTCTTGGTCCAAAGAATTAGGAACTGTGCTCCACCATCCAACCCTGCACACACCCGTTATATAGGATAATTGTGGCTAAGATTGTGAAACACACACTCCCTGGTCCATCACAATGGTGGAACACTGCTGGGATCCACAGCCTTGGCAATGGAGATGATTACCTCTGGGGAGCCTGCACCTTCTCTCTTTTGGACACTAACCATTGTCTTCCATTACCCCAGATCTGCACTCTGGGAAATTTTCCGTTATTTCCTGTGTTCACACCTGAAGTGGGCATTGGGAGGATTCCCTTTTTCGGGGTCTCACTGCTTTCACCACCCATGTGTTGTTCATGGAAACTTGGGAATCCAGTGTTGTTTTAAAGATTTGGGGGTCCAGTTAAGACTCCACCTTCGAATGCAGGGAGCATGGGTTTGGTCCCTGGTCGGGGAGCATGTGGCCAAAATTTTTAAATAATAATAAAAAATTAGGCTATGTTTGTGGTTTCCTTGGGAATTAAATTTCTTCTTTCAGATAGATTTCTGATCTGTTTGCTTCCCATTGGTTACATGTGCCGGTAACCACATCCAAGGTTTCCTAGACATGGTTCTTGCATCTATTTGTTTGTTTTTTGTCTCTTTGTCCTTATGCCAATTTCTAGCTGTCAAATTAATATCAGCTACTGTAAAGCCATCTGTAGCAAGAGGCTTATTAGAGAGACAATGTCCTTAACTTCATCCCACTACAGGGCTGAGCTCCTTTGTTTAACTGAGATGACTTCATGGTCTTTGTGACTTGAAGACTTATTCAGTCTTATTAACTAGCTCCTTCATTAGATCCAGAAACTGTTTCTTCAAATGTGAATCTCTACATGCTTTCCTGAGCTCATCTTTGCCTGGTGACAACCTAAGTGAAGTAAAAAAACTGACAACAAAGCCGGTCTGTAGTTTTTAACCTCTCCCACCGGAAGTACAGTCTCAGTAGAACGTTAAATTATCTCTTGTATCAGTTTTATCAAGTGCTTTTGTCCCAGCATAAGCAATATCGCCTTCTCTCCATCCTGCTATATTTGTTTCCTCACACCTACCCCTAGACAATGGCACTAGTTTTGTTTTTAGGAGGCATCACCCTACTCGTAGAATCAATTTCTGTACTAATTAGATAAGACTGCATAACAAATAGACCTTAAAATTTCACTGGTGTAATAGATTTTTAACACAATAGATGTTTATTTTTAGCTCATATCACATACCTGTGTGGTTGTTCAGGGCAGGACAGTTCTCCAGGTGGTCATTCAGAAACTGATACTCTTTTCATCTCTTGGTTTTTGCAAACCCATAGAATTTCATTTTCACCACCTCCATCCACCTTGCCAGAAAGGAGAAGACTATGGAAGAGCATACACAGGTCTTCCTGTGGTCTGGAATTTTAATTTCCATGAGAGGGAATTTCACATCATGGCCGAACTTTCTTGCAAAGGAGGCTAGTGAATGCACTCAAACTGTGTGCCCAAGATTTTGGTGAATATGCCATGGTTACTTTCAACCTAAGGCTTTCATCTCCAGACAATTTACCAAACATGTATTGAATATGTGGATGGCAAAAAGACATTTACAGACACACACAGTCTAAAAAATACATCTTCCAATAACCCTTTACCAGAAAGCTACCGGAGGATGTGCTCCACCAAGAAGAGAAAGTAAACCCAAAACGAAGGCAACGTAGAATCCAGAAAACAGGGAATGACAATTGTCTTGATCTAGAGAGCCTTTAGTCCATATTGGAGCAGAAGTTTGGAGGGCTCCAGGAGATCTCTCTCCAATAAAACAGAAGAGTGGATCTGATAAATTACAGTGTAATAGAGTAGAAAAATGGAGAAGGCGATGGCACCCCACTCCAGTACTCTTGCCTGGAAAATCCCATGGACAGAGGAGCCTGGTGGGCTGCAGTCCATGGGGTCGCGAAGAGTCTGACATGACTGAGCGACTTCACTTTCACTTTTCACTTTCATGCATTGAAGAAGGCAATGGCAACCCATTCTAGTGTTCTTGCCTGGAGAATCCCAGGGACGGGGGAGCCTGTTGGGCTGCCGTCTATGGGGTCGCACAGAGTCGGACATGACTGAAGCGACTTAGCAGCAGCAGCAGAGTAGAAAAATGTAATAAGGTATATCTTATAAAAAATTTGTTAGTGCTTTTTGTTGGACTTACAAAAAGTCCCTGGTGCTCCAGAGGTTAAGAATCTGCCTTCCAATGCAGGGGATGTGGATTCAGTTCAATCCCTGGTTAGGGAACTATGAGCACACAGGCCGTGGGGCAACTAACCCAGCACTCAGCAACAACAGATCCTGTGCACCACAACTAGAAAGAAGCCTGTTCGCCACAACAAAAGATCCTTTGTGCTGCAGCTAAGACCTGACACAGCCAAAAATAAATTCAAAAAATTTTTTTAAGTTGTTGAAAATTGAGATGTAATTAGTAGGATTTGGCAAAATGGGCTAAAAAGTAAGTGGGCTAAACTCATAAGACATATATTAGTCAGGATGGACAGAGTTATTCTATAGTAACAACCCCAAAATCTAAATGGCATAACGTAACAGAAGTTTATGTCTTCCTCATATGGGTTGTCAGGGGGCTCTGCTCCATAAGGTCATTCAGGGACTCAGTTAGTGGTTCTACCAAAGCGTAGCTACCCCCATCTGAACACATGGCACCCTAAAGAATGTATGAGCTTGCCCTGCCTCAGGAGTGATAGGCATCACTTCCTCTTACAGTCTCATTGGCCAGAAATAGTCACATGTCCCTCTTAATCGGAAGGAGACTCAGCAGTAGTCTTCCGCAGGCTCTGAAGGGGGGGAGGACTAGTAATGTTCATGAGGAGAAGTTCACAAAACAACCTAAGATCAGTGAAGCAAGGGACAGCGTTTGAGGCATACTACTTTAAATTAGGAAAGTAAATACCAGAACATGTTGAAAAGCTAAGAGGAAAAAGAAAAAAAGTTTGAGAACAGCACCTCTAGTGAGCCTGGCAAGTAACCGGCATGGGGAGTGAAGCGCAGGAGACTGCTGGGTTGTGTCTGCGCCTCTGAGCATTTTCTGACTTTTTAAACTATCCACATGTATTGTTTTTACGAAACTATATGTACCTTTTAAACAAAACTTGCTTGAACAATAAAGATGGAATCCAGGGAGACTGTCACAAGCATACCCTCAGGAAACCCATCAGGAATCAGAGCTGAGGTCAGTGTTGGATAACTGCTCAGTGCTATACAGAATCCCAGTCTTCCCTGGTGGCCCCAGGGACACTGATGTGCCTTGGTCAAGCTCCTTCCCTGGGTCTGTCCCAGAGGACTTGAATTTGCTTAAAGAACCCAAGAGCTGTCTCACAGTCTCTTAGTCCTTCTTAGGCTGCAGCTCTTAACTCCCATTTACCTTCCACTCATCGATCCAGAGTCTTCTCCTTATGAAGATAAATGCAAAATACCAGTTGAAGGCTCTCACTCTCTCTCTTATCTATTAGCAAAACCCCATTGGCCCAAGGCTTCTCAGCTCATCCTGACACTTGCTTCTTTTTAACTTTATGAAAACCTTAAGTTAGGGCTCTAACCTATAGGCAGTTTGTATTTCCCCCCTTTTTGTCCTTGTTACATGCTCTTCTTAACCACCTTAGCAGTGTCCTGTCCACACCAGAGCATCCCCGGGGACACCCTGCCCTCCACCAAGTCAGTCCTTTGTATGTCTTCTCATTTCCTTCCACACGATGGCCAGAGAGAACGTCAATGAAGAGCATTTGATCATGGCATCCTTCATAACTCCTCTTTGTCTTAGCAAAATATGCTGACCCTTTCCAACCCGTTCCCACCCTGCCCCCTTTCCAGCCTCATCCTTCCCTGCCCCCATGTTCAGCTGCTCCAGCCGCACCCCCTCCACTTGCTGTTTCCAGAACCTGCCAGGAATCTTGGGCTTCCATCTTGGCTCCTGCCAGGCTTCCTGCCCGGAATGCCTTTCCCCCACTGCGTGCATCTCTCCCAGATTCCAGGCAGTGATGGAGGAAGGGAAAGAGACTCATTAGAATGGGTGATGTGAGTTCAACAGCCACGTAGTAATCCTAACGTTGGGAAAGTCACTCAACTTCTCAGAACCTCAGTTTCTCAGCTGATATGAGGGTTTGTCTGGATTATCTTTAACATCTCATTCTTGTCCAGTACTAACCACCTCCCCTGAATTGTAATTACACTGAATTGTAATTTAGTTTTTAAGAGCATAAATTCTGGAGCTAGAGACAAACAGCTTGGGTTCAAATCCCAGTTCTGCCAATTACTAGCTGTGTGACCTTGAATAAGTTCCTAATCCACTCCGTACCTCATTTTGTCACTACTTAATGGGGGATAGTAATAGAATGGGTTTACCAGGTGGCTCAGTGGTCAAGTATCCACCTGCCAATGCAGGAGCCGCAGGAGATGTGGGTTTGATCCCTGGGTCAGAAATATCCCCTGGAGGAGGAAATGGCAACCTACTCCAGTATTCTTGCCTGGAGAATCCCAGGGACAGAGGATCCTGGCAGGACGGGGGTCACAAAGAGTCAGACACGAATGAGGGACTGAGTACACACGTATGCACCTCAAAGCTAACAAGTTCAAGTAATAGTGGTGTCATAGTGTTGTGAGAATTAAATGGTACATATATTACACATACTCATATGTTGTGATACATATGAAGTGGTTTGTAACAGCTCTAATAAACTCGTAATTATTATCATTAGTCTCCTCCACCAAACTGAGCCATCTGAGAAAGCAAAGCCACATCCCCTTTCTCTCCTAAATCCCCATTGCCTAGGATTTCACCCAGCATGTATAAAAATCTCAGTTATTTTTTTCCCAATGAAAGATGGAGAGAATTGGAATAAACTGTCATTGCATCATTTGAGTTAGGTTTCAAGAGCTTTGCCTAAACTCCCACTAAATTTTTTAGTGGGGAAAATCATCCCACTAAATCATGTCTGGCCTTTCCCTCAACGTTTGGAAGACTTGAGGATAGAGGTTTGGGGGGAATTTGTTGTAGTTGGGAGGAATGGAGCTCTTTTTAAGCTTGCAGGGGACAGTTTTTACCTCTGAGACTTTTAGAGGTATAAAAGTCTAGGGAAAAAGAGATTTAAAAAATACATCCCCAGAGGGCTGGGAGTAGTTGTACCCAGGGGCTCCCAGGAGGCGGAAGTCACCCCTCTTTGGGAAAACCCAAGCAGCACTGGGCCTTCCTGAAATGTACAAAAGGCAAGTGATTTCTTCACTCCAGGCCACTATCCAGAGATGAGAACACTGGAAAGGGAGCAGGGGAGGAGAGTCCCTGAGTTCCCCCTGGGAGCCTCGAAAGCATCATCCATGCAGAGGCGGTAAAAGCTGTAGCTGCTAAAGGTCATTCAAGTCCAGGTCTGAACCAAAGGGAATGAGTGACAAGGGACAGAGCAGAGCTGGGGAATTGATTAGAGAGGACCCAGAAAGGCAGAGGGAAGGGACAGGTCCCCAGAAAGCCCGGGGTAGGGAGGTGAGTAATTCAAACTGAGCCGGTACCTCTGCCCATCATCGCTATTGCAAGTTATGTAATAAAGAGCTGCCAAAGTGACTGCAATTTCATTGCTAATGTCCCCGTGCCTCACAGTTCTGCATCTTAACCTCATTGCTGGGGCTCCCAAGGCCCCCTACCCACCCCTGCCTCCCCAGCCCAGTGTCCCCCTGCAGCCACTGGGGCGGAGCATCTCATTTTGCTAGGATGTCATCCATTTATCAAAGGACAGGATTAGCCCCCCTCCTCCACATTCAGGAGGCAGAACCTTCCTCTTTCTAATTTCAACTTGGCAACAGCTTAGGTTATTAACCTACTGAAACATCCTCCAGGGTCTCCCTCTCACACCACGCTCCTCCCCCCATGTTTTCCCAGCATTCACTCTCTGAGTCTCTTTTTCTCCAGGGCTGTGAAACTTAAACTTTTTTCCATTTTCAGATCTTTATGTGCGGATAAAAGACGACATCCCTCTGCCCATTCCTATCTGATGCTAGATGGAGATGCAGGGCATCAGTGGTGAGTGGAAGGGCTGAGAGGATGCCCCTAGGACAAAGGGGAAGATGGGGGTGAGATGTGGGGAGGCCAAGAGGGAAGGAAGCTTTGAACCTGGAGTCGGGACACCTAATTAGGCTCAGGACCTAATTCTGTCACTCACTCAACTCTTGTCACTTTTCTCACATTCTATTGGTTATGCAAATCACTAAGGCCAACCCTGGTTCAAGGAAAGAGGTTAGACTCCACCTTTGAATGAGAGGGTTGCAAAGAGCATGCGGCCATCTTTAATCTATCGCAGCAAAAAGAGAAACTGTGGTATAGCGGACATCAGAAGGTTCAAGTCCAACCCCAACCTCTACTTCTTACCACATGTGTGGTTTCAGCAATTCATTTAATGCACTTGAACCTCTTTTTCTTTATGTATTAAACAACAACAAAGAAATAAGGAAAGAAAGACAGAAAAAGAAAGAAGGAACAGAGGGAGGGAGATAGGAACGAAAGGAAGGAAGAAAAAAAAGGCAGGAAGGAGTTATCACTGAAACAAGTAAGATTGTTTTAATGACCTTACACACAATTTAATACCATCTAGATTCAAGGCTTTGTTCCAATCGTTTTTTTGTGTGTATGTGCTCTAACTAAGGTGACCACATGATTTATAGTTCAAAGAACACAGTGCAGAGTGAAAGGGATTGCTATTAATGATTGTGTAACAGGTGGAATCAGGACTGAACTCAGCCACCCGCCCGCATGGTCACCTCACTGTAATCAACAGGCCAGTTTTCAGAGAAGAAACTGAGTAATGTGAACTGGGTCAGGTTACCTAGTGGTGAGCAATTAATGGGTGGAAAATAAGGAAACATTCTGAGAAGAATTTAGATTTAAAATTTAGAATTTAAAGAATTTAGGAAGTCAGAGGTCTAGTTGAGAATCTCTAATGGAATAAGGTGGGCTTTCCAGGTGGCGCAGTGGTAAAGAATTCACCTGTCAATGAAGAAGACGCACGAGATGCAGGTTCAATCCTTGAATCCAGAAGATCCTCTCGAGTAGGAAACGGCAACCCACTCCAGTATTCTTGCCTGGAAATTTTCATGGACAGAGGACACTGGCAAGCTACAGTCCATGGGGTCACAAAGAGTCAGACATGACTGAGCAACTGAGCACACACACACACAATGGAATAAGGCAGACTACAATAGAAATGATAGGAAAAATCATTCTGGTTCAAGCCATTTCTCCATCCCCAGTGTCAAGCCATTCCCAGATGGTGTTCACGCCTCCAGTCTCACCTGTATCCAGTCCTTTGTATGCTAGGTTCCCTTCCCCCAGGGAATTCTATCAAGAATGCACATTTCTTGCATGTTCCCTGCCATAAACCCTTGGATGGCTGTTCACCTGCTACAGAAAATACCCTTAACTGCAAGCATGGAACAGGCTTGCTGTGGTCTGGCTCTCCTCCTACCTGTCTCTCCAGCCTCACCCTGTGTGCTCTGACTTCATGCTTTGTTTACATTCTTAGGAATTCCAAAAATCATTTATCTCTTGGCCTTCAGTACTGGAGTTTATACTGGGATGCCTCTTTCTGCCATCCTTTCAGCCTAGCATGTTCTTTCCCATTTCCTTTGCCTCTGTAGCCACCCCAGGGTCATCTCCCCAAAGAGCCCTTTTGAGATGCCCAAGGACAGGGAGCGTGCTCTCTTCAGTGCTCATTAAGCTTCCAGGGAGCCCTCCTGGCCTGGGGATACAGGGATGGGTAAGGGCTCAGACGACCTGGATTCAAATCCCAGTTGATCTTGAGAAAATTACTTAATCTGTGCCTCGGTTTCCCCATTTGTAAAATGGATGTAATGAGACTCAACTCTTGGGTTTAACTGTGTGTATCACTTAATATAGTGCCTGGCACATAGAAAGTACTCAATAAACAGCTGGTATCCTCTTCTGATGTGGCCTGCATCTGGCACCCAAGGGCAAAGACTGGGTCTAACTCACACTACTATCTCTAAAGGATCCTAATAAGTGTTGGTTGGAATGAACTGAGTTTGGGAGCTTTTTGAAAACTTCAAGGAGACTCTCTGCTCCAGGGAAGAAAGATTAGAAGTCAGAGGGTGTCAGGAAGACAAGGAAAAAAGGAGACTAGGGACTTCTCTGGAGGTCCAGTGGTTAAGACTTGGCACTTCCACTGCCCACGGGTCACGGGTACTGGGAACTAAGATCCCATAGGCCAGGGGGTGAGGCCAAAAAGAGATGGGGGCCCTCAACCTTTAGAACCACACAAGTACCTAACCCCACGAGGAGACAAGCAAATTTTATAAAGAAGTTTCTATTTGTTTTCTCACTCCAAGTTAAGGGATTGTAGGTTTTTCCTCGAATTTCAACTTTCCTTTTCTGGCCTCACATTTCTAAATACACCCAAATGAAGATATTTTATGAGCAAACCAAGTTATACATAAAGCATTTTTACCTTCCTAAACTGACAAAGTGATTTAACTTTGTAAAGGGCACTTCAAGTCAAAGTATTACATATGCTTCAAAATTTCCTCAAATTTCCACTTAAAAAAAAAAAGATTCTGAGCAGCTCCAGAATTCCCAGACATTTTCCTGCTCTGGGCTGACCCTTGAGTCGTAAGTGCTGTCCACAAAGCAGCCTTTCCCATGAAGAGCTCTCGAGCTGAGAAAACCAAAGCATCACCACGTCCTTTGTGTCTGGACACCAGCAGGTCCACCACTCTCCCCTCTCCCCACCCTGCACTGACCTTCACAAGAAGGAGAAGGCAGCAGCAACAGCTGGAGCTGCCTCTGCAGTCAAGCTCCCAGAGGCCACACATCTGGGCAGCTGCCCAGGACTCCAGCTTCTTCAGCCTTTCTCCATTCTGGTGACATGAATGCCCCTCTCTCTCCCCAGGCCTCTTGGAAAATGCCTAACTACCTCGTGAAAAATGACACCCTGTAAAGGCCTTCATCAGGTCCAGGAAGAGAAGGAGAGAAGCCTAGTCAGTTTCCTATCCTAACAGTTCTTGAATCCAGGAGGTAGATCCAGGATAAGTGGGGGATCGTTGTCTTTGTCTCACGCTAGATAACAGGGAGCTTACTGTTATCAGTGGTGAAGAATTTGCTTGCCAAGCAAGAGACTCAGGTTCATCCCCTGATCCCCTTTTAAGGATGAAATGGCAACCCACTCCAGTATTCTTGCCCGGAGAATCCCATGGACAGAAGAGCCTGGTGGGCTATACAGTCCATGGGGTCGGTCTCAAAAGAGTTAGACATGACTTCTCAATTAAACACCAATAACAGATAACAGAAGATGGTCAGATCTATCTATACCAACAGGAATTCAGGCTTAAAGTTCCTAAAACTCAGTGAGTGAAATGAAAACCAGGAGCTTGGAAATAGATGTTTACATAGTCGGCACCCACTGTGATCTTGGCATTAGAGACAGTTTGACCTAAAGGCTCAGACTCTAGATTTAGTCCTAGGTTTGAATTCTGCCTCTGCTACTTACTGGCTGGGTCCTCAGGTAAATTTCCTACCCTCTCTAAGCCTTAGCATCTTCATCTGTAAAATGGGCGTAAATAACAATAGTACCCACATTGTGGATTAATTTGAAGATGAAATACAAAGGGACGCTATAGAGGGCTTGACATATAGTACTGCCACTGCTGCTGCTGCTAAGTTGTTTCAGTCGTGTCCGACTCTGTGTGGCTCCATAGACGGCAGCCCACCAGGCTCCGCCGTCCCTGGGATTCTCCAGGCAAGAACACTGGAGTGGGTTGCCATTTCCTTCTCCAATGCATGAAAGTGAAAAGTAAGTTCTCAGTAAATCTTACAATCACTATTGTTGCTCCCAAGGTTTGTGATCCCTTGGAATAATGAGAAGATCAGTCTCTAAGCCAGCACCTGCATTACCACCACATAACGCATCTCCATCACAAGGCAGGTGTCTAGTCCACTTCACCTGACAAATTCCTCATGCAGACCCTCCAGCTGGCCACCAAGTCTCACCGGTTACCTGTGCCTTCCTGTCCCCTCACCCCATCCCACCCCAGCTCAGAGAGTGAGAAATCTGATCAGGGCCCCAAAGACCTATCTGCAACTCCCCAGCTTCAAGAAAGGGGGCTCCAACAACGCAGAGCAATAATGAGATGGAAGATGTGGGCTAATCCTGAGCCAAATGAGGGTCTAATTCACGCTGTAAAAATCTGTCAGCTGCTAGTTAACAGTTCCTCTGGCCCTGAACTGGGGGGGAGGGGTGGCCTCTGCTCGAAGGAGCATTTGGGCCTGTACCTAGGGTGTTGTTTTTCTCCCCTTTCCTTGTTTTTTTCGTTTTTGGAATGTGAATATAAAGTTTATGGAGGGGCCTGGTCTCTGTTCACACCGGGTGCTAATAGCCCACAGCTGAAAGCAGAGATGCAGAGGAAAACTGGGCCGAGGAGCCCCCAGAAGGCAGGGGAACCAGGAGGAGGGGGCGGAGAGGCTGGTGGAGGGGCCCAGGAGGAGGTGGAAGGATATTTAATATTGAATTTGCTTTTCTTTTTTTTTTTTAATGTGGAAACTTTTAGACACAAACCGGCCCTGTGTTTAAGTCATTAAAACATCTTTAAGCATTTTCTGGTTTGAGTTTGCTCCGCAGCCGTCCTGGTTCCTGGAATGTATTTTATTTTTCTTTTAAGTCGGTGAAAGCAGAAGGAGAAGGAGGAGGGGGCGGTGGGGAGCAGGGGGAAAAAGTGCATTTCCAACAGATTTTTCTTTTTCTTGTTCCTGGGGTGGGAAAGAGGGCGGGGACAGAGAGAACAGGGCTCCCAGTGTCTGATCGTTAATCCCCAGGAACCCCGCTTGGCCTTTTAAAGCCGATGCACTTGCTGACACGGTATCCAGATAAACACTCCCCGGTCCTTGTCAGGAGCGTCGCCCGCCCTCGCGGAGGCCCCTGGAATCGCCGCCACGCGCTGGGTTTAAAGTCGCCGGGTTTGGCGGGGCGGGCGCGGAGGGGCGCGCGGTGGTGGCCCGCCCTGCACAGGGGCGCGGGCTCCTCTCTGCCCGGCGCACGGGCGGGATCTCACCCTCTTCCGCTTGGCACCCGGGCCCGGCGTCTGCCTCGGCCTCCCGGGCCCGGCGCCACACGAGGCGGGGACGGTGACTCACGCGGCCGCCCGACGGAACGCGCACGTGGCGGCGAGGGCCCGAGGGGACGCCGCCACGCCCGGCTGCCCTGACCTCAGGGCGTAGCCTTGATGCTCTCGCGCCGACGACTCTGCTCTCGCTTCTCCAAGTTGAAGGCCTAGAATCCGAATCCCTGGGCCTCTGAGCTGGATTCAGGAGGGAGCCCTCCGCAGGCCGGAGATCGCCTCAGGATACCCGAGCGGAAACTGCGCTTTCAGTCCAGACGTCCAGCCAGGAGCGCTGCTGAGACTCAAGTGGGGTCCCCAGGCCACGTCTCGAAAATAGGGCAGTTACCTTGGCGCCCCTCCATCCTCGTGACGGGGCAGAAGATGGGCGGCCCAAGGGCGGAACCCTCCGGGAGCGCGCAGGAGGCGCCCTGTCAGGGCCCAGTGGGAGCTCGCCCATCGGTGGCGCTCAGAGCTCCATGGCCCCCGTCTCCCAGCCCTACTCCCAGCTCTTCTGGGACCCTCTCCCCTGCCTAATCCTGTTTTTCCCTTTGAACAGTGGGGAGGTGTGAACACCTTTGCGGGAGGGAAGAATCCTCAGTTTTCTGAAGAGTTCCTCTTCACAAGATCAGAAAATAGGATGGAAGTGCGTCTAAGAGATTGCGCTAGCAGTCCCCAGAGGGCGATGGGAAGCCCAAGGGGTGTGTTAGGAAATCTGGAGGGAGGCTGGGGGCACCCCCTCGGTGCACATTAGGAAAACAGCTTGCCTGGGAAAGTGCTCTTGTAAGGTGATCTGCCTCCTACCCCCGGGGCAAGTCTTCCTCCTCAGGAAGGCGCCCCTCCCACCACAGCCCTTGACTTTCTGGGAGGCCTGATGGCTAGGGGGAATGGGGCCCAGGGAGGGCCTGGGGGCAAAGAGGAGACATGCAAGATGGCCAGGAGCCTCCTCTCTTAGAGCCTCATGGCACTGCACGCCTCAGGTACATAGGGCACAACCAGCCTTGCGGAGGCTGAGAGGCGCTAGTGGACAGAAGGCTTGTGCTTTATACTTGAAATACCAGCCCTGAACTGGATTCGTTTCTCCTTTGCCACCTAGTAATCTTCTGGGGTTCCTGGGATGGAGCCAGGGTCAGGAGACAAACAGGAATTTGCACCGTATAAGAGGGAGGAGGATGAAGTCAGAAGTACATTCAGGTAAAGTGTGCTGCCCTGGTGAAATCAACGCTTCAGGTTCCAATCCTGACCCTGACTTCCCTTATGATGAAACTCCTGCTTTGGGGGATCCTAAAACTGGAAGGCCTTTACAGGTCAGGAAAAGCTGAAGCTCCATGAGTCCCTAACTGCCCTACACCATGTCATGAACACAGGCCTATCCATCCTCCCACCCCCACAGTGCAGGCTGAGTTTGGGGCTTCTGCTGCGGGCAGCCCAGCCCCTTGTGTATGGCTGGTACCCTTAGCTCCCAGCAGAAAGTGAAAGCGAAAGTGAAAGTCGCTCAGTCCTAACTCTTTGTGACCCCATGGACTGTATAGTCCATGGAATTCTTCAGGCCAGAATACTGGAGTGGGTAGCCTTTGCCTTCTCCAGGGGATCTTCCCAACCCAGGGATTGAACCCAGGTCTCCCGCATTGCAGGCGGATTCTTTACCAGTGGCAGAACAGCATGGAAAATACTGCATAACACCTGTCCTCCCTGCCACCCCCAAAGAAAAGAAACTGTCCAGGACCAGCTTGCGCTGAGGGGAGCTCTTCTTCCTAAAAGACTCACCTCCTCTCTTCTCCCTGGGAATGGGGGACAAAGAGTGAGACCTCGCAGTGTGAAGCTGAGCGACCCCGTGGCGGTGCCTGGTGGGTTCCCTGAGTGGGGCAGCAGCGACCTGGTGGGCGCTTCCTGAGGCGCTTCCCATCTGCCTGGACCCTGCACTCCAGGCCTCTGGGCACCTTCAGCCCTCCTGGGAAGGTTGGGTTCAATCCCAACCCCGTGCTCCCTGCACTGCAGATTCCAGGGACCTTGGGGGCATGAATTTTTCCACCTTCCAGATGCAGTCAGTTCTATGCTGCAAAGGAGCGGGGCCCTGGCAGTCATCTGGCTCTCAAGATGGGTGCCACAGAAACAGCTGAGAGCTGGCAAGCCTGGTGGCCCTGAGGGTCAGCGTCTGTCAGTCCGCATTAAGATATGCAAAGCCGAGGTGCCCGTGCAGCCGCTGTCGCCTCTCCGGCCTGGTGCGTAATTGGTGTCAACTGTTTGATTGCGATAATTGCTACTGTCTGAGGAAGTGGCTTCCAGGCCCCAATGGGACAGAGCCCAGTTTGCAGGCGGCTGGGAGTACTGCCGGGGCTTCCTGGGTAACTCAGTTGGTAAAGCTTCTGCCTGCAGTGTGGGAGACCTGGGTTCAATTCCTGGATCGGTAAGTTCCCGGCAAAGCATCTGCCTGCAGTCTGGGAGACCTGGGTTCAATTCCTGGGTCGGTAAGTTCCCCTGGAGAAGGAAATGGCAACCCACTCCAGTATTCTTGCCTGGAGAAGCCTATGGACAGAGGAGCCTGGCGGGCTACAGTTTATGGGATCACCAAGAGTCAGACACGACTAAGTGCTGTCTTTGTGTGTGTGTGGGTCCACTGCTGACCCTTGAGTGCCTCCCCTCCCCTTGGTTCTTCTGCCTACTGTTCCTGGAGACCTGCAGGCCTGGGACTCCTGTGGGACTCCCCACCCATCTCTCCCTCTTTCTGAGAAGGAGGAATGGGAGGAGCAAGGTCTGTCCCCCTCCCCTCAACAATACAAACAGCAGCTCCTTCTGGAGGAGCAGGACCGGGCAGGCTCAAGCCTGCAGGATTTACCCCAAGCCCCACACTCCCCAGCCCATAATGGTCACAATAGCAGTTACCTTCCTGGCCATTATCTTGGCTGCCCCTGACCAGAGTCTGCTATAGAGAGGAGAAAACTGAGCCTCAGGGGCTGGTCTGTGCATTACCGGATGTTAACAGTGTTAAAGCCTCTACCCACTACGTGCTGACATCACATACGCACACTTCTTCCCACTTGTGATCACTACAGATCCTTCCAGAAATTGTCAAATATCCCCAAGAAGGAGGGAGACAAACCATCCCCAGTTGAGAACCACTGGATCCAGTTGGACCCCCATAGTGTCAGGAACCAAGTGTCAGACTCACCTGGTTCAGTTCATTCAAAGAAAATTTTCCGCTTCGTCTGACACTGTAGGAAAAAGACCTGAGGGCCAGGTTTGTCAGGCATGCAGAGAAGACTAAAGAACCCGTCCTGCTCTCAAAACCTAGCTTGGTGGTTAAATACATGACATTTGTTGCCAGATGACCTAGGTTTGAATCTCAGCTGTCACTTACTGGGTGAATATCTGTGCCTCAGTTTCCCCATCTGCAAAAGGGAGGCAATTATGGTAACTACCTGATCAGCTTATGATGAGAACTGAACAGCTCATGTTTGAAAGACTTGATATTTAGAAGAGGCCTGGAACATAGTAAGCCCTCAGTAAGTGTTTGGTAAATAAAATAGAAATAAAGCATTTCTTTGTGGGTAGGGGGGTGTGATGGTGGTGGTTTAGTCGCTAAGTCATGTCTGACTCTTGCGATCCCGTGGACTGTAGCCTGTCAGGCTCCTCTTTCCATGGGATTCTCCAGGCAAGAATACTGGAATGGGTTACCATTTCCTTCTCCAGGGGATCTTCCCAACCCAGGAATCGAACCCAGGTCTTCTGCATTGCAGGCAGATGATTTACCAGCTGAGCTATGAGAGAAGCTATGAAGGGGTGGTGGGGAAGCATTTTTCTTCAGTGTCTGCAAATGAGTACAATGCAGAACAGAATCAGGTAAGGGTTAGCCAGAGGCAGGAGTGGCAGAGGAAGCAAGACTGCCTGGGAGAGAGAGGTGGCCTTGGGATGGGAAAAGGAAAAGATTTGGGCCTGGGATGGTAGGAGCTCTGTCCTGACCGGTCACCAAGACAAAGCATGTTTTACCTGGATGAAGTGGTATGGGCAAGGCAAGTGATGCTCCTGAGGGCAGTCTGCTTTAAAGCTTAAATGAAGGGGATTCTCTGATGCTCCTGTGGTTAGGACTCTGAGCTTTCACTGCCGAGGGTGAGGGCTTGATCCCTAACTGGGAAACTAAGATCCCACAAGCTGTATGGCGAGACCAAAAAAAATTTTTAATTAAAATTTTAAAAGCCAAAATGAAGAGCACGCTCCTCCAGGAAATCTTCTCTGACCCCTTGGCCTTTCAAAATAACCCCCTATTCTCTGAGTCTCTGAAACATTACTGGCTGTACTCATTGGATATGTAATCAAATAAAGCCTTGTAAGGACTTCCCTGGCGGTCTAGTGGTTAAGTGCCAATGCAGGGGACATGGGTTCGACCCCTGGTTGGGGAAGATGCCATATTCTGTGAAGCAACTAAGCCCATGGGCCACAACTACTGGAGCCCAAGTGCCCTGGAGCCCGTGCAACAAGAGAAGCCACCGCAACAAGAAGCCCGCACACCACAACTAGAGACAGCAACGAAGACCAAGCACAGCCATAAATAAATAAAAGCCATTGTATCGTCCATTGCACAGTAGGTAAGAGCATGAGCTTTGGAGTTTGAATTCATCTCTGATGCTTGCCAGCTATGTAAACTGAAAGTATGCGAGCCTCACAAGTCTCAGTTTTCTCATCAATAAAAATGGGCTTAATAAAACCTACCTCCTAAGACAACTGTGGACATCAAGTGAACTAACGGATGTGACATACTTAACAGTTAGGCCATGGTACAGATCCTAATAGAAACTTACTAGGTTCTTTACTTTTTAAAAATAACAACAATGACGACGATTAACATATATTGCTATTTGCTTCTGTTTTCTTAACTTGCGCAGATTGGGAAGGGTTTGGAGCCAAGGTTTCAGGAGAATGAGGGGTGGTGAATATGCAAAGCCCATTGGAGAACTGGGGTTGGGGGGGTGGCGGGGCAGAGGGAACAGTCTGCCTCAGGTGAAGGAAAAGAAAAGGTTCATTGTGTGATGAGAACTTTAAAACAATAAAATTGACTAAAAGTCGGTCTGCTTTTTTCTTATCACCATGTGCCAGCAATTCTGTGTCAGAGATAAAATATTCCTCCCTTGGAGGAAAAAAAGAATCTTCTGTTGTGCTATGTTCTAAGCAATTACTGCAGTTACTGTTAAGTTTCAATAATATAGACATGCACTTCAAATGAGCGCATCTCTGTTACTTATTCTTTCATAGAGGTTGTACAGGGAGTTCATTTGAAGAACTCTCCTGGCTACAGTCAGCTTAGAACGGGCAGACCTGGCTACAGTCTTCACTCCCAGAGTCAGTTTGTAACAATTCAGGGACATTAGTGCTGGATTCAGTCACAGTACCTCAGCTCCTGGAGTTCTACACATCCCTGCGACTAAACGGCAGATTCAAAAATAAACCGTGATGTGCAGCGATTCCAAAGACAAAGTCACAGACTCACTCCTGTCATTCTCTGTGCAAATCATTCTCAGCAGCTTGCTGACTTCACTCTTTGGGGAGCTTTCCTCCACGTATTTCCTTCTCCCCAGCCCAAAAAAAGCCATTGCGTGCATGCTAAGTCAATTCAGTTTTATCCGACTCTTTGCAACTCCATGGACTGTAGCCCGCCAGGCTCCTCTGTCCGTGGGATTCTCCCAGCAAGAATACTGGAGAGGGTTGCCACGCCCTCTTCCAGGGGATCTTCCCCAGCGAGGGATGGAATACGCGTCTCTTATGTCTCCTGCATTGGCAGGCGTGTTCTTCACTAGTGCCACCTGGGAAGTCCCCAAAAGAGCCATTAATGTAATTTTAAAGTATTAGTCAATTACTTTTATCTTTTCTGCAGTATAATATTCATGTTATTTATTACTTATTGGCTGATATGATTATACAAGATCCTTTTGACGTGTACCATTTTTAAAATCTTTGTTACAATATTGCTTCTGTTGTTTATGTTCTGGCTTTTTAGCCAAGAGACACATGTGACCCTATCTCCTCAACCAGGGATTGAATCCACATCTCTTGCACTGGAAGGCGAAGTCCTAACCACTGAACCACCTGAGAAGTTCCCTGTATAAAGTTTAATGAAAGAACATTTTCACTGATTTTTTTTCCAGCCATTATTATTATTTATTTATTATGACAATAATTTTGTTACATGTGGGGTTGTTTGAAAGGATTCACCTGGGGTGTCTAATAATTAGGTCCCCCGCTGGTCTGGAAAGGTCTCCTCACCAGGCCGCCACCACCCAAACCCTCAAAGCTACCCTGGGACCCCTCCTCCCCCAAGGGGACTGTGCCTCTCTCCCACCTGTCTTCCCAAGGCCCTGCCTGTGCTAGGTCCCTCCCCCAGAAGCCCCTCCTCACCCCTGCCCCTTCCGCTCTGTCTGGCCCCCTAAGCCCAGCAGTCTCAGTGCTTACTGAGTAAGGAGAGCTCCCAGAGGAGACCATGTGTGACCTGGGAGGCAGGCACAGTTCAGCACCGGCCACCACCTCTGCAGGACCTGAGAGAACATAATGCTCAGATCTGGGGAAATTGAAGCCCAAGGAGAGGTGGTACCCAGGCTGAGGCCACCCATCTTCTCGGTGGGTCAAGGGAGAACTGGAGCTCAGCATTCCTGGCCTCCATGCTGGGCCCCTTCCAGGACACCACCCAGCCTTAGCCCAACCGGAATGGGCTAATGGGGAACTTCAGGCATCACACACAGGCCTCCATGGATGCTCTTTCTGGCCAACAGGGCCATCCTGGGCCCCCTTCTGAGTGCAGTATAGCCTGGCTTGGGCCCACCTCTAGCTTGGGCTTCCCAGGTGGCTTAGTGGTAAAGAATCCACCTGCCAATGCTGGAGACACAGGAGATATGAGTTGGACCTCTGGGTTGGGAAGATCCTCTGGAGGAGGGCATGGCAACCTGCTCCAATATTTTTGCGTGAGGAATCCCCATGGACAGAGGAGCCTGGCAGGTTACAGTCCATGGGGTTGCAAAGAGTCAGACACAACTGAGCACACGCACACACACACATACAGCCTCCCTTTCCCTCCCCCAGTGTGAGCTGAGAGCAGAGCCAGGTGTGAGATGGAATTCTCTAGATCCATGTCCGCATGACGTGCAGCCTGGAGGCATTGGTCTTTCCCTGAGGAACTGAGATTGGCCTCAACCCAGACCTCTAGACCCTTGGCCTAGACTGAGGAGGGGTGGATGGGGTGGGGGTGGGGGGGTGGATCATGTGACCCGCACAGGCAGGATGCCCTTTTTTTTTTTCCAGAAAAGGCAAATCCTGGGTCTCTTCAAGCCAAAGATGCTCAGCATCTGTGAGTTCTACTTCCAAGAAGCCCCTTCCCTCCTCCCACTGGCTCTGCCACTGCTGTGACGGCTGCTGCTCCCATTTCAACCAGCACCAGATCCATTAATAGCATCAATTTTATTTGCACCAGCCTTGGCTCCCTCCCCGATCCCCAGGGGCACTTGATCCAGAATGCCAGGCCCTGCTTCCTTTTCTCCTGGAACATGCTGACTCCCTCCCTTGGGCGCCCGGGGAGTTGGCAGGATAATAACCTGCGAGAGGAAAACTCTCTTCTCCCTGCCTCCTAATCTTCAGTGCTCACCAAATTAGAAAAGGCGTCAGAAGCCCATCGGGCGACTGCCATAGGGGTGTCATGCCATTAACCCCGGGCTGCCTCCTGCTGGTATTGGCAAGGTGGGGGAAGGATGTTTCAGGCCCCCTAACCCTTTCCAGCTCCCCTCTCTAGCAGGAGCAGAACTCACCTTCACCTCTACTTTCCCATCCCCCATCCCCGCCTCCACCACTTGGAGTGAAACCCCTACCCCCTCCTCCTTATGTTTCCCAACCCCCTCTTCCACCTCCACCCTTGTTTTCCTTCTCCGTATCCCACCTCTATCAGAACAGCCAGCAAGGCCTCTGGACTCCGGTCCAAGCCCTTTCTTCATGTGTGAGAAGACTGAGACCCAGGGAGGGGAGGGCAGTTGTCCTGCTCCTCCTTCAGGACGGAGCCCAGCTGGCTCTTCACCTGTTCATCCAGCAAAGACTGGCTCTGTGCCGGGCCCCAGTTCTCAGGGCTGGAGATAGAGCAGTGGGAAAAACAGGGTCCCACCTCCGTGGGACCATCTATTGGGTTGGCCAAGAAGTTCATTACGGTTTTTCCGTAGCATCATATGGAAACCCCCTGAACGCACTTTTTGGCCAACCCAATACTTCTGCCAGAAGGCAGCCCCTCATCCCTGAGTTTGGGCCAAGTGTCCTCCGTGTGGGACCACAACTGTGGGTTGACTTGTCAGCCTCCCCACGAGGCCAAGCTCATCGGGACAGCAGGACCATGTCCAGTTCCACCCCGCCTCCTCAGCGCTCCCAAGCATCTTTAGTGAATAGTCATGATGAAACTTATATTGCACTGACTACGTGTCAGGCTCTAAGGGCTAAGTGCTGTCATTATTCCCGTTTTAGAAAAGGAAACTGAGTCCTGGATTTGTCCAAGGTACCCAGCTAGCAGGCAATTCAAACCCAGGCATTCTGGAGCGCCAACTCCTCACATGTGGCTGTGAAGGAAGAACCGCATGATGCCAGTGATGGGCACGCCAGCCTTTCTCTGGGCCCTCGTTTCCATGCCTCTGGGGCAGAAAGTTCTTCCTTGCTCCTGACACCAGTCTCTTCAACTGCAAACACCACTAGAGCTTTGTTTTGTAACCTCCAAGGAGGAGGCGCGTGCAGACAGCTCCTGATCTGTCAGATCATTTCACTAAGCGCAGAAGCCAGGCTGGAACCAGGCTCCTGGGGACCCCAGGAGCCCTCAGGTGTTCATTCTCCTCTACCTGCCTCCAAGTCCTGCCATCCCAAATCCTACCCATGGCACCTCCTACAGAAAGCCTTCCTGTGTCTGCAGCACCTGTCAGAGTAGGAAGGGGTCGAAGCCAGCCTGTGTGCCTCCCGGCGTGTGGTTCAGCCTGGTTGTTCTCTCCAGTGGCCTAGGGTGGGGACCCATGGTACGTGCTAAGTAAATCTCGGTGTCGCGCAAGGCCAGGGCTGAATCCTAGCCTAGGGCAAGCCACCCCCTCTTGGAGCCTCAACCTCTTCCTGTGCTCAGAGGGGTTGGGTGACTTAGACCATCTCCGAGTTACTTTCCTCCGTAAAATTCTAGGTTCGACTGTAAACATTCCCTTTATGGGTCAGCGTCAAGGAAAGTTTCCTTCCCAGATCCTGGGTGAGATCTGTCAGCTGAGACAGGTGATCACGTGAGGAGCATCTGCAAAAGGGCCTAGAGAGGAGGCGTCCTCTTCTGGGAGGGACTGGGCAACCTCTGGGAGGGTCTTTCCATAGACTCTGGGAGGCAGGAACAATGAAGGAGAATAGCAGTGTTCCTGCCCTGTGCCTGGCCCTGCTGGGTACCATGGGTACCCTATGTGTTTCCTTGCAGTCAGTGCTCGCAGCCTCCCTAAAGGGAGTGTTCTCATGCCCATTGTACAGATGAGGAAACTGAGGCTCCTCTCCAAGTTCACATTTACAGCAAGTGAATACCTAAGGGAGGCATGGGGCATATCTGTCTGACTCCAAAGATCGGGCTCTGCCCATGGCCCATGGCACATAGCTGCATCTTTCAGCTGCCCTGATCTGCGTGTGCCTGGACCATGTCCTATCCCTGCGTGGTGTACACAACTTGCACAAGTGCGCGTGATGTCAAGGAGGGCATGCACAGGCTACCGTGCTCACACTTTGTCTGGAGAGGCACAGCGAGTGTGCCTGTGTGTGTGTGAGAGAGAGAGGGAGAACACAAGTGAGCTAATAGGGACCCCAAAGCAGGGAAAGGAAAGAAAGGAGCAGCTGAAAGAAGAGAGGGAGGGAGTTAACACGCAGACTGACAATAATAACAATAATAATAACAAGGATAGCACAAACCTTGCCTTTTTTTTTTCCTCCAAGGCGAATGTGAGCTGAAGCTGGGCTGAGGGGATTAATCTCTTAAAAAATAAGTGCCGTGTGAGGAGACAGGCAGTGATTAAGGTTTTAACTGATCAGTCTGCATCTGACAGTGAACCAGCTATTATCTTAACGGAATCAAACGAACATTCAAAGCCGCGCTCAGCCCCAAACATGAAAGGAGATGTCATCTGCTGGCAGCTGGCAAGCCGCAGGGGGAGCCGAAGGGGAGAGAGGAATGGAGGGAGAGGAGAAGAGAGAGGGAGGGAGAGAGAGAAAGAGTGTCACGGGGCAGGAGAAGGGAAGATGGAGGAAAAGAGGAGTGACGGGAGCAGGACCGTTACCCCACTTCCTCCTCCCATCCCTGCCCTAGAGCACGGGTGTCATGCGCTCCTTGTGTGCCCCACTGGCGAAGATGAGGTGGGAGGAAGCAGAGGCCAAGGGCATGGGCTGCCAGCTCTGGCGGAAATCTTGTTTCCTAGAGAGGGGACATCAGGACCCCCTCGCTCAGTTCCCGCATACTGAAGGCTCAGGAAATTTATCTTAAATAAATAAAAGGGCAAGAGAAAAGAAACAAGGCCAAAAAAAAAGAGAGAGAAAATGGCTTTGTTAGACACTTCAGCTCATTTTTCTAATTTCATTCTCCCAACAACCCCACAGGAAACGTTACAGTCTGGATGAGGAAATACAGAGGCCAGTGAGGTGAAGCCTCTTCTTGTGCAGATGCCACGGCTTGGAAGAGGCGGGGCTGGGATGTGAACCCAGGCCTCTCTGGCTCCCATGTCTCTGCGTTTCTCCCCAGGAGGGAGATAGGAAAGCAGAGAACACACTGGGAAGCACCAGAGCAAAACCAGAGAGGTGCGCTGATGGGGGTTTCTGTTCTGATGCATCATGCCTGGAGAGAAGCAAAAGATGTTCCCTTCCCATTCCACGCTCCCAAAGCAAGGATGCTGGGGCAAGGGGGACTCCAGAATCCGCTGGACCCTGGGCCTGGACCAGTGCCCGATGCATCATTGGTGCCCATCATGTGTTTGTTGGGGGAGAGATGGAGGGAAGAATATGGACACAAGGCAAGCTGGGCAGAGGTGAGATAGGAAGAGTGACCTGGTCTGTTACCCTAGCCCACTGCTGGCCAGGCTCTGACCCCACCCCACCCCCAGGAGAAGCCTGAGCAAAGGAGGGGGCACCGCTCCTTGCCATCCGAGCTGCCAGACGGAGGGAACACTGCCTGGGGCTGGCACAGGTGCGTGAGCCTGGGGGAGAGAGAAAGGGAAAAAAAGAAAACACCGGAAAAGGAAAGATTGAGAGAGAAAGGAAAATATCTGAAAAATCAGAAAAACTGACACACGCAGGGCCCCGCGTGTGGGACAATTTATTTGCTAATGTGGAGCTGATCCCCTAACCCCACTTCTCTTCTTCCTTTGCTGACTCTCTCACCCACTTGAGGAGACATCTGTTTTCCAGAGAAAATAGACATATGGTCCTTCCTCTTCCCTCTTTGTCACACACTCACAGTCTCTCTCACACACACAGGCACACACGACAAATACACAGACAACAAATACACTCTCTCTCTCTTAACACATACACAATCTGTCTCATACACACACACACACACACACACACACACACAGAGACAGGGCTGGGTTCCCCCTCCCAGAACTGCTTCGCTTGGCGGAGGTCCACATTGGGGACCAGATGGGGTCCAGTCATTTCTCTGGGGGTGGGGCTGACCCTGTGCTTCCCCCTTCCTGGATGCAGCTTTCAAAAAGCCTGACCCGGAAGGGAGGAAGCCAGAGTAGAAGCCAGAAGCCAGGCGTGGTAGGTGGATGGGCAGGAGGCTCCCCTAGAGCTGCAGTGACTTCCCTCTCCAGGTAGCCAGTCCCTCCCTTTCCCTCCGCCACCACCTAAGTCTGGGACCTGCCCATTTCATGCCTGAATTGTGGCCGTGGTCTCCTAAGCCATCTTTCTTGTCTTTAATCCACCTGCACGCCACTGCCAGGGGCTCTTTCACACACAGCCCAGATGGCATCCCTCTCTTGTTAGAAAGCTGTGAGGATCAAGCCCAAGCTACTCTAGCTGGGCTTGAAGACTCCCACGGTCTGCCCTTCGCACTCCTCTCTGCCTTGGCGCCTGCTGCCCACGCCTCCACCCTCACTCCCGTACACACTCCCCATCCCCAAGCAGAGACACAGGCACAGTCCCACTTAACACCAGCAGTCCCTGTGTTCATCCACCTGGAGACCCCTGTCCCTCCTCTCCACCTAGCCAAAGTCTCCTCCTAGGAGGGTTGATGAGGTCAACTCAGCTTGCTGAGCAGCTCTTCCATGTCAGACACTGCTGCCCTTCCTAGGAAGTAAGTCAGCTACTCCTCAGTGGAGCCCTGGGAGATACACACACGTAACAGAAAGGAAACTGACATATAGAGAGGCTGCTCATCTTGCAAGATCACAGAGGCACATCAAGAAAGTGGCAGAGTTAAGATCTGAAGGCAGGGAGCTTGGCTGAGTCTGTGCTGAAGCACTGGACTGCCCTCCGCTGCATGCACACCCCTCCCTCCTTGCAAGCCCTCACTGGCCACCCTGCCCCCACGTCCAGTCTCTTTGTCCTCCAGCTTCCTCAAATATGTTATCTGTGCCTCTCATGGGCTCTTTAATTACACAATGCCTTGAATTAGTACTTTGATCTCAGTGTGTGTTAATTTTATCTCATGAACTAGATTATTTATTATCAGGAGTATAAACTGTTTTTGCCATTACTCTTATAGCCCTCCCTCCCCCCTACCAGTTGCCTAGCACAGTGCTAGGCATATGGGTTAGAAATAAAACTAGCACCAGCTAACATGTAGTGAATACTTACTATGTGCCTGACACTGTTCTAAGTACTTTCCATGGATTTCCATGGATTCCATGTATTTATTCTTCACAGATGAGAACACAGATGGAAAATGAGGAAGGTTAAGTAATTTTCTCGCTCAAGGTCACACAGATGGTGGTGGGTTAAAGATGACTACAGATCCTTTGTCATTCCTCCGCTGAGACGTGGAGCTTATTTCTTCTCCCCGTGAATTTAGCCAAGAGAATATGGCAGAAGTGAAGTCATTCTCCTTTTGGGCCTTCGTCTTAAGAAGGCCTGGAATCTTCCACTTGCGTGCTTCAGGGAGTTCTGAGCTGCTGTGTAAGAAGCCTGGTTGTCTGCCTGCAGAACTCATGAGGAGAGGAGAGGTCCTGCGGGCCCACAGAGAGCAAGAAGCCTGGCCATCCCTTAGTTAGTGGCTGAAAGCAACAGGTTCTCATGGGCTGGGTGTCTGGACACAGCCCGGGGCTAACTGTACTCTGAGAGTACAGAGCAGGAGGAAGGGTGGAGCCAGAAGACAGGACCTTGGATACTACTCCCAACCTCCCAACACCCCGCAAACCCTCATTCGTCTGATTTCTCTAGAACTTTCAAAAATGCATCCTGGGTTCTTTTGGTTTGTTTTGTTTTTCACTTACTGGGTCTTTATTTTGGTGTTTCCCAGGTGGTGCTAGTGGTAAAGAACCCACCTGCCAATGCAGGAGACGTAAGAGATACAGGTTCTATCCGTGGGTCGGGAAGATCCCCTGAAGTAGGAAATGGCAACCCACTCCAGTATTCTTGCTGGGAAAATCCCAGGGACAGAGGAGTCTGGTGGGCTACATATAGTCCATACGGTCATAAAGAGTCGGACAGGACTGAACACCGGCTCTAGAGTGCATGGGTTCGGTGGTTGTGGCTTCTCTAGTTGTGGTGCAGGGGCTTAGTTGCCCTGTGGGATCTTAAAGGTCCTCTGACCAGGGATCGAACCCTTGTCCTCTGCATTGGAAAGTGAATCTTAACCACTGGACCACCAGAGAAGTCCCCTGCATTCTGCTTTAAAAGCCAGTGGACCAGATAATCATCAAAGCCCCTTCTAGCCCTAACATTCCAGGATTCCATGAGAATGATAGGAATAAATGGATGAGTGGATGGTCAAACTGTCATGTTCCATCTCTGGATGAAAGGTGGAAGGCTACTCAAGAGAGGAGAGGAATCCTTGATGCACCTGAGTGACTTGGAATCCAGAGGAGTTCTGGAAGTTGGCAAGAGAAAAGGTAGAGACTGAGATACTAGAGATGCCTGCAGGGGCGAGAAGGGATGGAGAAGGGTGGCTTGCGCAGAGCGGGGGGCCGGGAAGGCAAGCCGGGGAGACAAGCTGGGGAGTCTGGCACTCGCCATCAGGAGGCAGGGTGGCATCAGGGGTGAGGCGCACGAACTCTGGGACCAGCAGGTGTGGGTTTGAATCCCAGCTCTGCCCTTTACTAGGTGTTGCCCTGTGACACTGTGTTTAACTGCTCTAAGCCTCAATTTTCTCATCTGTAGAAATCACCTGTTTCATAGGGCCGGCCTGAGGTAAATGAGATGATGTGGGTAAAGAGCATAACCCAGTGCTTGACGCTCGGGGAGCACATCTTATTCATTGATTGCGCTGCTGGGGCTTAGTCATGGCACATGGGAACTTCCATCCTTGCTGCAGCCTGTGGGATCTTTAGTTGCAGCGTTCAGGATCTCTCAGTTGCAGCATGTGGGATCTCGTTCCTCCATCAGAGATCGAACCCTGGCACCCTGCTTTGGGAGCACAGAGTCTTAGCCACTGGATCACCAGAGAAGTCTCTGTGGCTTCTTTTTAGGAGACCTGGAGTGACTGGCTTTTGCTGAAGCCCTCATAACTTAGCTCACCCCAGGAAATCTAAAAAGGTACCCTTTCCATTCCCTCAGGGAGAGGTACACATGGAATGTGGGTCTGGGGAAGGGAGGTAAAGTAGAATCTGAGGCTGATGGGGTTTGGGGTGTCATGCAGAGAGAGTGGGGACCAGTACCAGGTTCCCAGACACTTCTGGGCCTGCTGGGAGCTAGGGGCCAAGAAATGACCTGCAGGAAAGACAGTGTTAGGACTGGGACGGGGCCCCACGCAATTGGGGATGTTAGTGAGGTCATGCAAAGGAGCGGGCCACTTGAAAAGGCTAGGGGTGAAGCTAGGAGGCTCGGGTGCTGTCACACCCTAAGACCCACCATGAGGGTCATCCCTCACTCATGAGGATGCTCAATATAAGGCAAATAGAATCTAGGAAGGATACGGCAGCAGGTCCACAGGGGACACAGGACAGAGTTTTCAGGTCAGAGACAGTGTTCCCTGGCGGCCAAAAGCTCAGACTCTGCAGCCAGGCAAGTGGGGTTTGAACCCTGATTCTGCCACTAACTAGTTGCATGACCCTGGACAAGCATCTCTGGGCTAAGTGCTGTGGCTGTAGTCACGACTCCTGATTTCGTGGTACTTGTGCTCTAGCTGGGGAGGTGGAGGCTTAGAAACACGCAGGCGGTAGGTGACACACCCATTCACCAGGGCTGTCAGTGCCGTGAACTGGAGGGAAGGGAATGTCAGTGTGTTTTCTACAAAGTCTCCAGGGACCATGAAATGCCAGCTGGGTTTGGAGAGATTAAGGGGAAAGCTTTCAGGGAGAGGAGAACCTGGGGACAGGGACGCCAAGAATCTGTCCCCCCAGAGCAGGAGGTGGGGTCGTGGGATGGGGGTTATGGCTGGAGGGGCGCTAGGATGCCAATCGCCTTGAATGGAGATGGAGAAGTTTGAAGCTCCAGGCTCCATCCGCTCCCTCTGAGCTGAGGCAGGTGTGGGGGCACGAAGATGAGTCAGAAGGCCTCACAGGTGCCCCTGCCGAGGCTGTGTCCACACCGCTAGCCCCTGCCAGCTGCCCCAGCCTCCCTGGGTCCCCAGGGTCAGGCCGTGATGGGGTGAGATTTATCATGGGCAGGTGTGCTCCGAGACGGTATATTATCCAGGATTATGAACTGTAACAGGATAATCTCTCTAATGTAATTCAAGCTCTCGACATGGCTTATGGCTCCTTAATGTACCTCAGACTGAAGAATTACAAGAACATTCTCCCCCAAGCTCCCCCATGTCCCCTCCCTCCCTCCTCTGTCAACCCCTAAATGATTTAGTCAATAGCCTGAAGCCAGATCTTGGCATTTAGTCATAATTCAGTGCAGTTCAGTAAACATGATGGGCAAGGAGCTTTCTCTGCCTGCCTTCTTCCACAAAGGCCTCTCTTTCCTCCTCCCCCCAAAATCTACCCCCCAGGGACAGGCTGGGATGCAGGACAATGCAGGGAACTCAGCTCCCCAGCACTCACCTCAGCACCCACTCTGGGCACCAAGGCTTAAGCTGCCAGGCTTAGGGTCAGGGGCCCCAGTCATTCAGCAGGGTGGTCCCTGGACTTGACACCCTCCAGACTGAGAAGATATCTCCAGAGCTACAGACTAACCAGTCCAGGAATCTTAGGATGCTCTGGTCCTGGGACTCCACCCTGTAAAACTCATGCTCTCGGGGAAACATTCAAATCTTCTGTAAGCTATACCACAAAATGTTGTGCCAAGCTTTATTTTCTATAGTTTTGCCCCTCCTAGGGGAAAAAAAAATAAAAAAAACCTTCCTCAGAGAGTGGTCACCAAACCAGAAATCAATTGACAGAGCCCCTTTCACTGCACAGGTGATGATCTTGTCACTCAGATGGGTCTTTTCTAATAATAGATTGCATTTATTGAGCACTTACTATATTGCTGGGCATTTTCCTAAGTACATCACATGATTCATTCGTATAAGGCTTCCAAAAATCTCTGGGTGGGAACTACTGTTCCCCCATTTTACTGATAAGAAAACAGGCTCAGAGAGGTGAAGCCGAGGCTACAGATCTATTTATTTTATCTTATTCATTTGTGCTTGGCTGTGCTGAGTCTTCATTGCTGCATACCGGCTTTTCCCTAGTTGTGGTGAGCTGCAGCTACTCTCTAGTTGCGGTGTGAAGGCTTCTCATTGCTGCAGCTTCTCTTGTTAAGACATTCAGGCTCCAAGGCATAGTTGCTCTGCGGTCTGTGGAATCTTCCCATACCAGGGATAGAATCCAAGTCCCCTGCGTCGGTGGGCAGATTCTTTACCGCTGAACTACGAGGGAAGTCCCACAGATCTATTGAGTGGGGAAGCTGGGATGTGAACCAAGGCAGTCTGGCTCCAGAGCCTGCATTCACGACCACTGCTCTGCAATGTACAGGGTCATACAGCACTTGAACCCAGGACCCAGTGTGCTCCACGCCCAATCCCAGGCTTTTCTCTATCCACTTAGCATCCTGCTGATGAAGCAATGGGACACAGCAACCACGTCTTTCCTGGCTCTTGGTCCATTTTCACAGTGGCCCTCAAGCCCAGCTTTGCTTTCCAGTCCCTGCAGTGATCAGAAATCCAGGCCTCCCCTCAACCAGCCAGTGAGCCAAATGAAGCTATTTGAAAGCCCCCAGCTCAATGCAGGCAGGCAACCCCTCTTCCTCTGCTGTATTCTTTGTGTCCATCACCCAACTCACCCTTTACTTTAAGCATAAAGCTAGAGGCCCCTCCAGGCTGCCAGGATCCAAGGAAGCCAGCAGAAATCTCCTCTGTGGTAGGAAAGGGCTCCAGGTTGCAAGGACTTCCTCCCAAAAGCAGCTCAACAAAAACGAGACAGTCTCACGGGCAAGTGCTCTGTCTATCCGTGCCTTCTGTATGCACCATGATGCTGTTTCCTCAATGTTCTTCTTGACCTTGGCAAATCCCTTGGTCCTTTGGTGACTCACTGTTATCTCTAAAGTGGGCTAATAATAGCAAGAACTAAATTAAAAGATGTAGGTTAGAAAATTTTTGGATAAAGCAGTCCATACATGCAACTACAACACACACACCATAGTGCACACACCGCTCTGGCTGAGCTGGTCGTTTAGATGTGGATTTAGTTGTGCCCCCAGCCTCATCCCTGTAACCATACCCCAATAAAAAGAAAAAAATCCAGGTGAGTGGTATATCTCTGATCTCTGGATCCAGGATACACTAACTCAAGTTATACCAGCCTCTCCAGCTACAGAGTCTTTGGCATTTGTTAATCTTTGCCCTGGGAGAGACTACTGCTTAGTCTGAGGTCCTTAAGAGGGATGCTGCCAGATATAGAGGGAATTTGCAATATACACTGTTCATTGAGTTGGATTGCATATGGTACCTGGTGTGACAGAATGAACCCAGCATAGGAGTGTATGGACACCTGAGTCATGGTCCTGCCCCTAACTTCCTTTTCCCTGAACCTCAGTTTCCTCATCTGTAAAATGGGGTCTGGGAGGAGGTCCCAGGTCCCTTCTAGTCTAACATTCTGTTTCAGGATGTAATTCCTTTGCAGGTTTGCCCCGATCCTTTCCCAGGTCCTCAGGTCCTTCCAGCTCCCTCTTTGTGGTCAGTCTGGCCCTATTTCTTATCAGAGACCTGTTTTGTTATTCCAGGAAATGCCACAAGGGGGAGCCTTCTTAGGATGTCTGGGGTCAGGAAGGAAGCCTAGGCCAGTAAGTGCAAGGCTATGGTGGGAGTCAGCCAGTCCCAAGGGGCTGCAAGACCCAGATGGAAAAAGAAAGTTGGGAGAACAAGGGAGGGGGCTGTAAGCTACAAAGACCATATTCCAAGCTCCTGAAGGACTGAGACCTTGCTTTGTGTTAATTCCTGTCTCTCTGTCATACACTTGTAAGTGCATATCTCATTTGATCCTCAATGTACTCCATGAGTCATACAGTGTGGGTGAAATTATCTGTTGCCTCTACAGTTGGGAGAACTAAAGCTCAGACAGGCTCCAGGCTCACCCAGGGTCACACAGCCAACCTGGACCAGAGCTGTTGATGGCCCCAGTGTCCTGTCCACTGCCCAGGTCTCCTCCGGGGTCTTGCCCCAGGCTGGACACATGGGAGACCTTCAGGGATGCTTCCTGAATGAATGCGTAGGTGCTCTGGGTGAGGCTGCAACCTCCGTGCATAAGCGTCCTCTGGTAACACCTTGGTTCCGCTTTCTACCCCTTGCTCTTACCTTCCCAAATCACAGCGTTCATCTCTTACCAAATCACTTCCATGATCCAGAAGTGCTAGCACTACGGTCATGCCGTCACCAAAAGCCCTACTCACCTCTATTTATCTTTCAAGTCTTGCTCGGGTGTGTCACCTCCTCCAGGAAGCCTCCTTTGACATCTGCTCCCACCATGGACAGAGTTGCGATCATTCTCCTGTCGGCCCCCCAAATAAGCTTCCTGATTACAACACACCAATCATTGTTTAAAAGTTATTAGATACTAGTCTGAGCTCCCCCAGAAAGGGGACTGAGTCTAATTCATCTCTGACTCCCAGTGTCTATAAAAGCTCAGCTCAGCCATCAAAGACTCATTTTGGGTACTGCCCCCCTCTCCCTCTACAGTAGTGCCTCTGCCCTGGGGACCCTCTGGTAAAGGTATTTGAAGTGCATTTGGCCTGAACGAATGAATGACTGGTGAGCGCACTCCTACCCCCTTTTCTCTCCTGACCCCTCAAGTATCAGGAAAGCTGACAATTCCAGATTTCTGAAGATACTTCAGAACCCTTCTCAGCCCACCTTCAACCCCTCTAAACCACTCCCCTTGGGGCTATTTTATATATAAGGCATTCCCCCTGGCTTGGCTGGAATCCCCCATGGGACTCTCAAAGCTGAGGGGACTTTCATTGGATCCAACTCACTTGTACAGGTGAGAAAAGTAAGGTCCAGAAAGAGAAGGTGACTGGGTCGTTCCTTCATTTACTCATTCATTCAACAAATATTCACCAAGTGCTCACTATGTGTGAAACTCTGGTCTCCGTCTGAGACTTTTTTTTTTTAACTAAGTGGACTTTAAAAATATTTATGTGTGCATGTATGTGTGTATTCAGCTGCATGGAATCCTAGTTCGGCATATGGGATCTTCTGGTACATGGGCCATAGCATGTAGAATCTTAGCTCCATGACCAGGAATCAAACGCACCAACCAGGAATTGAACCCACGTACCTTGCATTGGAAGGCAGATTCTTAAACACTGGACCACCAGAGAAGTCCTGAGCTGAGACTTAAAAAAAAAAGTCTCTAACTTCATAGCATCTACAATGGAAGAGATAGACAAACAAATTAGCAGGTAAGCATGTAGCCTATATTAGATGGTGATAAAAGCCACTGAGATATGCAAAGCGAGGGAAGGGAGATGGGGAGCCTGGGGGTATTGGTTGGTGGAGGGTAGAAAAGAACCTTAGCAAAATGAGTGAGAAAGCACTGTAGGGATCTGGGAAAAGATTGTTCCAGGCAAAGGCAATAGTAAGTGCAAAGGTCCTGAGGCAGAAACATGCTGTCCTGCCTGTAGAACAGTGACTGGAGTAGATAGAGTGAGGGGGGGGGAGAAGTGGGAGGGAAGGGCAGAGCACTGATCAGATGCTCTAGGGTCTTTGAAGGATCCTTTTCTCTGAGTGAGATGTGTACCCACTCGATTTTTAAGCAGAAGAGGGACAGGCTCTGACTTTGATTTTAAAAAGATAACCCTGGATGCTCTGCTAAGAACAGACTGAGGGGACAAGGGATGCAGAGTGACAAGAGGGGCTGCGATATTCCCCGGCAGGAGAAGCTGGTGGGTTGGACCGGGGTGGGGGTGGGGGTAAGTGGGGGAAGTGGTGAAGGGTAGCAAGCAGATTCTGGACATATTTTGAAGGTAATGTAAACAAGATTCGCTAAAGCATTTGGATACATGACAGAAAAAGAGAGGGGTTGAAAATAACTCTAAGATTTTCTTCCCGAGCAACTGGAAGGATGAAGTTGCCCTTTTCGGAGATGGAGAAGACAAAAAGGAGCAGGTCTGGGGGAAAGATCAGAATTTCAAAGTTGAACACGTTGAGTTTGAGATGCCCACTAAACCTTCAGGTGGAGATAGGAAACAGGATTGACAAACCGGCAGGTCAGGAGAGAGATTACGGGAGAGCTAAGAGAACCAAAACAAAATCTCAAGCCTCCCGACTTGCCACAGTACAGAAAGGACTCTTCCCGTGGGTTGGAGAAGTTAAATACCTGCGCTCAAAACCTAGGGCGCAGGGAAGAAAATACGGTAACCCTGCGCGCACGCCCCCACCCTCAGTAGTGCCAACTATCAAGCAAGAGCAGGTCCGGGAGAGGGGGTGGCTATCCTGGGGCTCTTAGGCGAGACCAGAGGGGGCCAGGGCACCGCACACACACACATCAGGGGCGGAGCGGGGGCCGCTCGGACTCGGGGGCGGATCTTCACTGAGGTCTGGGTTTCTTCTCCCGGCAACGGTCTTGACTCGCTTCCTTGAGTCACCGTCAGATATTTATTTAACCTCGTGGTTCAGCCTCCCTGGGGCCAGCAGGAGGGATGGAGGCAGGGCGGGGGAGGCTGGCGGAGATGGGGAGCGAAAGGGGAAACATTTTTTTCCCCTCCAACAGGCCGCGGCTGCCTCGCTCCTTCGTGGGGTCCCACCCCGGGCCCTCAGGCCTCCGGGGGTCAGCCAGCTTCTAAGAGTTAAGGGAAATAAGGAATCACGCTGGTCCACCCCCACCCCCACCCCCATCGGTTTAAGACCAGAGGAAACCTGGGGAGGAGTAACTAGTCTAACGGCCTACACTGAATCCGAGGCGGTGCCAGGCTGCCAGTCTCTGGGGTCCCCCATTCCTTGTCCATCCAATGAGCGCCCGAGGCCCAGCGGTGCCAGGGGAGCCCACAGACCTCTGAGTTCTGACCAGCCTCCTGTCTGGGCTAGACACTTCACCGCGCGCCTCCGCTCCTCGGTCTGTAAAAGGGAGTCCTTACTCTTACCCCGCCTTCCTTGACTTGCTGAGGGACAAATAATGTTTTAAAAATACCAGCTGCCAGTTGCCGAGCGAGGCTGGCACCGTCCTGGGCGCCTCGACAGGGCCTACTGTTCAGCCTCGCACACCCCGCCGCGGTCTAGCCAGTGAGGATGGGGGGCTGGAGAGAGGGGCGCGGGGAGGTCAGGACCCAGCTTTTGGGTCAGTAAGGAACCCCCCCCCTTACCTCCCCCGCAAAACCACGTCCCCCGCCCCTCCCTCCCCCCACCCCGGCCTTAACCCAGGGGTCGGTGCTGGGAGCGCTGGGGGCGGGGAAGCTGGAGGCCCAGGGGGAGCGGAAGTCACCGCTCGGAGGCCCTACTTCCCCTCCCCCCGGCCGGCCCCGGGGCAGGTGAAGAGGGGACCGGGCTCCGCTCCAGGTGGCGGGGTAGCGACGGGGGTGGGGAAAGGCAACAATAGCACTTTTATTTGGGACTGTTTGGTTCTGAGCGGGTGGGCGGAGGAGGAGGCCGACGGGGCTGCGGGGGAGAGGGGTGGTGAGCGGCATCTGGCGACACACCTGCTCCTGCTTAACCCTGTGCGTGCCGGGACCGGGCGCTCGGCCGGGGAAGGCGGGCGGACGGCGGGGCGACGAGCCCCCGGCAGGGAGTGCGCGGCTGCCGGGAGGGCCAGCCCCCGGGCTCGGGGCACGCAGGAATGGGGACCCCTGGAAGGACCTGGGGGAGGTCTCTGTCCCTGGGACTGTGCCCTAGACCGGGGCTGGCCTCGCGCGCAGCCCGGGGCTCGGGCGTCGGCTTCCCCAGCGCGCCAGCTCGCCTCGGGCGGGATCGAGAAGGCGAGGGGTGGCTCCAGGGCCTCTGCGCGGATTCCCCGCCGCCCTCGGGCCGTTCCGGGAAACCGGCCTTCCGGAGGCGGCGCGGCGGCCACGGCTATGCCAAGGGCGCGGGGCGCGGGCCAGGCCCAGCGGGCGGCCGCCGGGCGGGGGAGCCTCGAGCTGGGCGCGCCCTCTCGCGCTAAACGCTTCCAGGCGCGGCGCTGCAGGTGAGCTGGGCGCCCGACGCTCCCCACCCCCGTCGGGGCCTCGCCAACGCTCTCTGCCCGCCGGAGCCCGCGCCGTCGAGCCCGGCGCTGCACCTGCCCGCGCCGGGACCCCGGCCCGCCCGCGGACCCCCACCCCACCTCCCAGCCCCGGGCTGGCGCGCTCTCCCGCCGTACAATCGGAGCTTGTTTGTGGGCGGAGGAGCCGCGCCGGGTGCGGCGGCCCCGCGCCAGCCCACTGATCCCATAAAATATTATTTGTGTTTAAAAATTCCAGTAATTGGCTATGCAGCCGCTTTTTCCGAGCCCTGTGCCAAGCTCAGTAAAATCGCAGTCCGGCTAGAGTTATTTTCATCATGCAAATTCCCATTTCTGTAAACAGGGTTAAAGCCCCTGGAAGAGGCTGGGTTGGAACCAGGGAAGAAAAGCAGACGGTTGTGTTCCCGAGTCAGGGAGTTAGTCAAACTCGGTCTCCATTCCTGCGGTGACCTGGGTAATTGGGGAGAGCTATTAAGATAATCCTCCCCAATCGCTTCTCTTTGAGTCCCAGTGACTGGACTCTATTGGTTAAACTCCCTGGTTTCTTTAACTTCCCAGGTCCCATCTGAATAACTTACATCAGATCACGGAATCATAATTCCTTTCTCCTTTGTTGAATCACAAAGCAAACTGAGGCTCAGAGAGGGGAAGAGACTTGCCCAACAGTCACACAGGAAGTCTGTGCAAGAGCCCAGGCCAGAACATAGTTTGCCCGACTCGCCAGCCATCAGGACCCCTTTAGAAAGAAAGAAAGAAAGTGAAGTCGCTCAGTCATGCCCAACTCTTTGGGACCCCGTGGACAGTAGCCTGCACCAAGCTCCTCCATCCACGAGATTTTCAAGGCAAGAGTATTAGAGTGTGTTGCCATTTCCTTTTTCAGGGAATCTTCCCAACCCAGGGATCGAACCTAGGTCTCTCGCATTGTAGACAGACGCTTTACCTTCTGAGCCACCAGGGAAGTCCCTTTAGGTTCTAGTAGTAATAGCAGTAGTGGTAGGCTGTCTAGGGCAGCCAGCACCCAGAGCCCCAGGGCCTGGCTCTGGGATGCTGACTCTGGGTACAACAACTAAGAGAGAACTCCCCCCTATTCAAACACACACACTTCCTGTCCCTCAGGAGCTGGGAGCTGCCCAGAGAGGAGGAGAAGGGCAAGGGAGTCCCTGCCAGGGTCTTGGAAACCCTGAGTAATGGACAGGGGAGCCTCTGCCCTGCCCTACCCAGGGATGGCTGCTGTCTGCTGCAAGGAGAACCACACACGTGGGAAGAACGAATTTCTTAAACAGATATTGAAAGGGAGCCCAGATTCTGCAGCTGGAAGGAGAATTGGGGCTCAGAAAAGAGTAAATAATAGTATATTATTTGTAATATAATATTGTATTATACATAGTATGTTATTGCTATTTGGTATTGACACGTAGTATGTGCCAGACGCTACTGCACAATTTGTCTCATTTAATTCCCACAACAAGTCTAGGAGAAGGGTATTAACATTGTGCCCACTTTCCAGATGAAGATACTGAGGCTCTGATAGGTTAAGTCACTTACCCAAGTTTGCCTGTAAGGAAAGCCCTTTTTCTGGGGATGTTTGTGAATCTGGGTTTCCTTCACCAACCCCAAGGCTTTCATACCAGCCCAGCCTCCTCCTGCCTCCCTCCATTTCCCTCTACAAGCCTTTGTGCAGGCTACCTCTTTACCCTGAGTATTCCTCTTCCCTCCTATTCTCCATCTTTCCCATTGCCTCCCCTCTTCAAACTCTAGGCTCTTCAGTCCCAGAGGCCAAGGAATATCTGCATCAGTTCAGTTCAGTCGCTCAGTCATGTCCGACTCTTTGCGACCCCATGAATCGCAGCATGCCAGGCCTCCCTGTCCATCACCAACTCCCGGAGTTCACTCAGACTCAAGTCCATTGAGTCGGTAATGCCATCCAGCCATCTCATCCTCTGTCGTCCCCTTCTCCTCTTGCCCCCAATCCCTCCCAGCATCAGAGTCTTTTCCAATGAGTCAACTCTTCGCATGAGGTGGCCAAAGTACTGGAGTTTCAGCTTTAGCATCATTCCTTCCAAAGAAATCCCGGGGCTGAGCTCCTTCAGAATGGACTGGTTGGATCTCCTTGCAGTCCAAGGGACTCTTAAGAGTCTTCTCCAACACCACAGTTCAAAAGCATCAATTCTTCGGCGCTCAGCCTTCTTCACAGTCCAACTCTCACATCCATACATGACCACAGGAAAAACCATAGCCTTGACTAGACAGACCTTTTTGGCAAAGTAATATCTCTGCTTTTGAATATGCTATCTAGGTTGGTCATAACTTTCCTTCCAAGGAGTAAGCGTCTTTTAATTTCATGGCTGCAGTCACCATCTGCAGTGATTTTGGAGCCCAAAAAAATAAAGTCTGACAGTGTTTCCACTGTTTCCCCATCTATTTCCCATTAAGTGATGGGACCAGATGCCATGATCTTAGTTTTCTGAATGTTGAGCTTTAAGCCAACTTTTTCACTCTCCTCTTTCACTTTCATCAAGAGGCTTTTTAGTTCCTCTTCACTTTCTGCCATAAGGGTGGTATCATCTGCATATCTGAGGTTATTGATATTTCTCCCAGCAATCTTGATTCCAACCTGTGCTTCTTCCAGCCCAGCGTTTCTCATGATGTACTCTGCATAGAAGTTAAATAAACAGGGTGACAACATACAGCCTTGACGTACTCCTTTTCCTATTTGGAACCAGTCTGTTGTTCCATGTCCAGTTCTAACTGTTGCTTCCTGACCTGCATATAGGTTTCTCAAGAGGCAGGTCAGGTGGTCTGGTATTCCCATCTCTTGAAGAATTTTCCACAGTTTATTGTGATCCACACAGTCAAAGGCTTTGGCATAGTCAATAAAGCAGAAATAGATGTTTTTCTGGAACTCTCTTGCTTTTTCGATGACCCAGCAGATGTTGGCAATTTGATCTCTGGTTCCTCTGCCTTTTCTAAAACCAGCTTGAACATCTGGAAGTTCACAGTTCACGTATTGCTGAAGCCTGGCTTGGAAAATTTTGAGCATTTCTTTACTAGCGTGTGAGACGAGTGCAATTGTGCAGTAGTTTGAACATTCTTTGGCATTGCCTTTCTTTGGGATTGGAATGAACTGCATAGATAAACTCCATATGGGCTTCCCTTGTGGCTCAGCTGGTAAAGAATCTGCCACAATGTGGAAGACCTGGGTTCAGTCCCTGGGTTGGGAAGATCCCCTGGAGAAGGGAAAGGCTACCCACTCCACTATTCTGGCCTGGAGAATTCCATGGACTGTATAGCTCATGGGGTCGCAGAGCCGGACACAACTGAGTGACTTTCACTTCACTTCACTTCAAACTCTATGTGATGTTTAGACCAGCCACCAAACTCTTAGACCAGCAATTCAGGCAAGTAAAGGCAATCAGGTTATGAAGCTCTTTGCATAACGACAACAGAACTTTTTTCCAAGAAAACTGGTTAGTGTTTTAGAAGTGCCTCCTACATGCAACCCCTGGAAGAGGACACAGCAACCCACTCCAGTATTCTTGCCTGGAGACCCCCATGGACAGAGGAGCCTACAGTCCACTGGGTCACAAAAAGTAGGACAAAACTGAAGCAACTTAGCATGCATGCACCTACATGCACATCCAAACACACACACACACAAACCCCCAAAGCAGGAGTCTTGGTTGTGGTTCCCAAGAAGGAAAGTATTTCTAGTGGTGCAGGATTATTCTGCCACAGAATGGGCAGCCTTGTGAGGCACTGAGCCTCCCGTCACTTAAAACGTGTCAGCAGGGGCTAGAGGCCCCCAGCGCAAGGGTGGTGCCAGAGAAAGTCCTGAGTCCTCCTTGGCTTGTTTGCTCAGAAATCAATCTAACCCCAGGATTCCACCTACATTACTGTACAAATGTAGGTCCTACTTGTAATTAAATTGAATTCGGAGTTAGTATGTAGGTTTCTCTTCGATCTCTGAATTGAAACACCATCCAGGCAGCCAATGTCCATGGGAGAAAGGAGAAGGACCCTCAGGTGGGAGGACAGCTTTTGGGGGTGAGAACAGATACATTATGGTGGCGGTCCTTGAGAAGTCCATGGTGTGGGGTAGGGGGTCCTTGAGAAGACGGAGCATCCCTGAAAGAGTAAATGGGAAACAGTGTCCAGTAGATTCTAGTCAGGGGAAGAGGTTAGCAGCAGAAGACTCTAGCAGGAGGAAGGATAAGAGAAAGCCAGGGACCTCCCTGGTGGTCCAGTGGCTGAGACTCTGAGCTCCCAATGCAGGGGGCCCTGGGCTCAGTCCCTGGTCAGGGAACTAGAGCCCACATGCTGCAACTAAAGATCCTGCATGCCACAACTAAGATCTGATGCAGCCAAATAAATAAATATTTTTTAAAAAGAGAAAGAGAGAAAACCAGTGCCTTGAATCCCCAGGGCCTAGTGGGGTCCCCGGAGGGCTCCCCTCCCACTGGGAGCTCATCCCAGCCCCTGGATTTCCTGCCTTCAGTCTTGCTCCCTGCTCAGGTGGGTTATGTGCAGTGTGTTATGTTCGGGTGGGGGTCCTTCTTCCTCCCAGCTCTTGAGGCCTGGATACGGGTTCAGGGCCCAGGGGTGTTTGAAGGATGCCTCTTCCTGCCCTTGCCTCCAGGTCCTATCACCCTCCTTCCCAGAGCTCATCACAAGAATTGAGATGTGGGGTGACTGCCTCATCCCTCAGGGAAGGAAAGAGCCTCCCCAATGAGCTGAGGGCCATCTGAGGGGCACAGGGAGAAATGGGGGTACGGTGGGCTTCCAGAGTCTCTGCCCAGGCCAGACTTGGTAAAGACACCATATCTGTGGGGTGTATGCCCCACAGATATGGTGTCACAATGGGATTTGGAGGTGTGGTTGGCACCTTTGAGCTCTCTTCTTTTTGGACCTTGAAGGACTAAGAAGGGGCACCTCTTTCCTCCCAGGCCCCTGTCCCTTCACCCACCCCAGAGAGAGTAGGATGGAGTGGGGTGGGTTCCATAACCTAGAGGTGGGTGCTAGGTATACTTATTGCTACTGGAGTTAAAGATGTCATTTTAATGTTTTACTTGATATTGGTATTAAAGTTATTTTTTAGAGTCCGTATGTTTTTTTTTTGATACATAAATATTTATGGCTGAAGTAATATGCCTATGATTTGCCTCAAAACCATATAGGGAGAGATGGGACAAAATTAACCAAGAATTGCTTCTTGTTGAAGCAGGTGATGGGATACAGGGCGGCTCTCATACTATTCCATCTACTTTCATATATGTTTGAAATGTCTGGAGTAAAAGCTTCAAATACTAGGACAAAAGTCAGTCCCAGTTGCCCCATCTAGAAGCCATTCCCGATTGCTCTCACATAGCCTGCTATCTGCTCCTGCTCTGTAGGTGTCTTGGGTCTCTGTTCACGGCCAGCCTGTGGGTGGGGTGTCCCCTCGAAGTGGTCACCACTGAAGCATCCCCGCTGTGGGGGTGCTCAGCCTCAGAGAGGGAGGAGCTGCCCCCACCCGCCATGCCCACGTGCTGAAGTGTGGCAGGCAGCGCGCCAGGCATGTTCACAGATACAAATTATTTCTCGTCCTACAGTCCTAGGAAGTGAACTTTATTCTTACCCTGGATTTACAGATGAGAAAACATAGATTAAGAGAAAAAGGTTAAGAGAACTTTCCCTCTTGATCCATTTCCCCCACTGTTCACCTCCCAACTGTAAAGTCATCTAAGATGTAGTAGAACCACAAGAGTTCTGGTGTGCCTCCCTCAAGTTTTCAGGACATGGTGTTCACATCCGCCAGTCTGCCCAAAGCTCAGCCATCCTCCTTTAAAAATATATATGTATTATATATATAAACATTATATTATTTGGCTGTGCTGGGTCTTAGTTGCGGCACGCAGGATCTTCAGTCTTCCTTACGACATGCAGGATCTTTAGTTGAGGCATGCGGGATCTAATTCCCTGACCAGGGATCCAACCCGGGGCGCCCTGCATCAAGACCGTGGAATCTTAGCTACTGGGGCATCAGGGGAGTTCCATCGGTCGTCCTTCTCTCCAACCCATCAGCCAGTCCTTCAGGGTCAAATTCATGCTCAGTCACACTTCCACTGCTACCACCAAGGTCAGTCCCTTTCCCTTCCAGCCTGAGCTCGGCTCAGCCTCACCAACCTCCTGCTCCCACCCTTATCCTCACCCATCCCTTCTCAGAGCAGCAAAGACGACCTTGGAGCATTCATCCAATGGCGTCTCTTTCCTCTTTCCTGTGACCTCCAACTGCATGCAACAAGGAACTCTCAACACCCTAGGATGGCCAACAGCAACCTACACACACAGCGGGGCCTTCCAGTGGCCTCTCCCCTGCATCTTATTGGCTGCTCTCTTCCCTCCCGCCTCCACCCCGGCTTCCTCTGCACCATCTGTCCCTCTGCCATTGCACTTTCCTCAGCTCCTTCTCATCCTGCAGGTTCACTTTCCATACTATGCTTTTGGATGACCAGCCATTTTAGCCTCTGCTTAATTTTCTTGCAATTCTTTTGCAGTTGTCTTATCAGCCCTGGGATTTCTTTGGAAGGAATGATGCTAAAGCTGAAACTCCAGTACTTTGGCCACCTCATGCGAAGAGTTGACTCATTGGAAAAGACTCTGATGCTGGGAGGGATTGGGGGCAGGAGGAGAAGGGGACGACAGAGGATGAGATGGCTGGATGGCAACACTGACTCGATGGACGTGAGTCTGGGTGAACTCCGGGAGTTGGTGATGGACAGGGAGGCCTGGCATGCTGTCATTCATGGGGTCGCAAAGAGTCGGACACAACTGAACGACTGATCTGATCTGATCTGATCTATGCATCCATTGATTTTTTTTCTTTTTTTTCTTTTTGGTCTGTGTCACTCCACTAAAATGAAAGAAACATGAGGGCAAGAAACATGACCATCTCCTCAGCACAACTGGTCTAGTGTTGGCCTTGCACATAAAACATGTTAAAAAATTCTACATTTGATCAACAAAGGAATTCTCCATCATTCCTAAAAGGCCAAGGCCTTTAGGAACTCGGTAAAGATGCTGAAGACCATTTAGTTACCATCTTGGTCCATCCCTGAACCCTTCCAGACTTTTCGAAAGGTCTCAGCACCAGGAATTCTTTGAGCCTGCTCTAGTCTGCCTGCCTCTGGCCACCTTGGCCTTTTCTCCTGCTTCTGCTCTCCCCAAGCATACCTTTAACAACATGCCTGGAATAAAGCTTCATTTCTAAAACACCTACTATGTGCCAGGTATAGCTAGTCCTCCCAACCAACTCCAGAAGATAGATTTTAAAAAAAGAAATGAAAAGACATGGCCAGAAAGAGGCTAAATCATTTGCCCAAGACCACACTAGTGAGTGGGAAGTAAGTAAGTAAGTGTTAGTTGCTCAGTCATGCCTGACTCTTTGAGACCGTACGGACTGAAGCCCACCAGGCTCTTCTGTCCATGAGATTTTCCAGGCAAGGATACTGGAATAGGTTGCCGTTTCCTTCTCCAGGGGATCTTCCCAATGCAGGGATCAAACCCAGGTCTCCTGCACTGCAGGCGGATTCTTTACTGACTGAGCTACAAGGAAAAGAGTGGGAAATACAGGACAATCTGATTTACTTTAACTGTCCCAAATTAGCGCATGGGGCTGTGAGAAGGTTTTCGTTTTTTAATATTTATTTTTTATTTGGCTGCACGGGGTCTTAGTTGTGGCATGTGGGATCTAGTTCCCTGACCAAGGATCGAACTCAGACCCCCTGCATAGAGCATGGAGTAAGCCACTGGACCACCAGGCAACGTCCCTGTGAGAAGGTTTTTAAGGCCTCTTTCCTTGTAGCATGCTTACCCCTCCCTTGATGCCCCCGTCTTGCCCTTCAGCCCTGGGGGTTCCACCAGAAGCAAGAGGTAAGAAATCAGGACCGCCAAAGTTAGAAATCCAGGGAGGGTAAAGTCAGGGTGATAGTGTCGGGGGATGTGGGGTTTGGTCTTAGGCAGGAACAGAGCTCGGGCTCCAGGTGGGCATGTGAAAGGAGGGGATGGTAAAAGGGAAAGATGGCCTGGGTGGGGGGTGATGGGGAAATCTAAGCACCCCAGTTCTGAACACCTGTGTCTCCTTGCCTCGCCTGCCACACAGCTCCGCTTAGGAGGCTGCAGGTTTGCCATTCCCACTCGGGCAGGCAGGGCGGGGCAGGAAGGGGACGGCTCCTCACTCCTTGACCTACCTGCCTGTAGTCCCCACAGCCCACCTGATAGGCAAAGCATTCGCAGGAGCTGAGGCGAGAAGAGGCGGGGCAGGTGGGAGGGAAGTGGCTCTGCTCATCTTTGGGAGAGAAGACTGCAGCCAGGAAGGAGCGGGGCAGGACAGTGCAGCCAAGTAGGGGTGAGAAGCCAGGGCTGGTGGAGAAGGAGGGACTCTGGTGGGGTGGGGAGAGCAGGAGCCAAGGTGGACCACTGTCAGAACAGCCTCCCCCACCCAGTTCAGCCCAGCCTGGGAAGGGAAGTGGGGAGGGGTCCTGTCACCAGGAGACCCTTTGTACTGCCAGCTTTTTGCAGCAGAAATAGCCCCTTTCTAACCGGCAGCCTCCTACTCACCGGGCTGATAGGAATTCCCTCCCACCCCCAGGGCCCCAGGCCTGGAGGGTTAGGGACAGGAGGACGTGTAGGCCAACCCCACACACCCCACCCTGAGTGTCGGCAGACTCTTGCCTCAACTTCAGACCCTGGTCCCATCCCAGCCTGGGAGAGGACTGCCAGGGATCAAAAGAGTGAGATCAGGTGGTCTCTGGCATTCTTGAGAGCTTTCCCTGCTGCTAGGCCACTCCCCTAGCCCAGGGGTGGGTGGGTTTACCATCCCATCCCAACCCCCTCTCCTTCCTGTTCGGACACCTTCTTCCCACATGCAGGAGGGGGAAGACTATAGACACTCAAAAACTCAGTTCAAATCCTGACCTTGCTTCTAAGTAGCTGTGTGGCCTTGGGCAAGTCGCTTAACCTCTCAAAGCCTGTTTCCCTGTCTCTAAAATGTCATCTCTAAAAATCATGAACATAGGAGCTAGACTGACCTTATGATGTCTTAGGGAAGACGGAGCGACAGGACATCTGGTAAGCCAAAAGCATCTCACAGCATTGTCTACCGGTCTCTTTCCCAGGGAGGGGAAGCCCTGGCGAACTTCCTGGAGGAGGTGGCTGGGGAGTGTTGAGGGGCCGACAGGGGTCGCTGTGAGTGCGCAGGCCCATCGGGACCTCCCTGGGGCTTTGGGGACGGGGGTGTCGGGGGTGGAAAGGGCAGTGGAGCTTCTCTGAGCTGACACCAACCCTCCCCAAACAGGCACCACCCGCCCAGTCTCTTGTTCCTCTCAGCCCAAGGCGAAACTCGGGCCGCACCTCCCGGCTCTCTCCGCCGCCCCCCTACCCAGGGCCCCCCTGACCCACACCCTAGGGCGGGCTGGTCTCCCCTTGGGGGGCCGGGGCCAAGAATGGGCGCGTGAACTGGGGCAAATTAACACGTAGGAAAACACCCCGGCACCTGGAGAAACAGGAGCTGGGGCCGGGGGAGGGCGGCCAGAGCCTTGGAAGTCAGAACCCGAACGGAGCGATAATTCACCCGAGTGTCCGCGGCCTCCCGCCCGCTCCCCGCCCCCGCCGCTCGGCCTCCGGTTTCAAAGGCGGACAAACAGCACTCTGTGCTGGTCCCGGCTCCCTCGCTAAATCTTCCTGTCTTCAGCTTCTGGTAACCTGAGCCGGCAGAGCTGACCCTCCCTCGGAGGCCTAATGGGTACCGGGAGAGGGGAGAAGGCGGTGGGAGGAAGACGGAGGGGAGGGGATGGAGAATGCCGACCCGCGCCGCTGGGACCTCAGCCCTCACCCCCTCCTTCTCAGGGGCGCCCGGCCGGCCGCCCCATCCCTGCACTTTGGGGGTGGTGGGGCGGGGGGTACAGTGGGCGAATGTTGCTTTAGAGCAAGCCTTTGCTTTCACATACACTGCCGCTTTGGCCTGTGTTTGCGCTTCTAGATGCTTCTGCGCGTGGACAGAGTGTGAGTCTGTGTGTGAGAAGGGAGGGGGGTGGCTGTTGTGAACTCACACCTCAGCATGTGGAAAAGTCATTTTTGTGCTTAAGTCGGGCACCCTCGTCGTGGGAAGACCGAGGAGCCCCGCTCCTTCCCCCTTCCTCCTCCCCGCTCCTCCCCTTCTCCCCTTTCTCTGCTCCCTCCTCCTTCCCCTCCCCCTCCCCTCACCCCTCGGGAGAGTGAAGTAACCCCAGAAGGGCCTCCCACAGCCACTCCTGACCAGAGGCAGGGCTGAAGGGGTTGCCGTCTGCCCAGAGTCCTTCTCCAAGCTCTTTAACAAGTGAGCCTGTCTGCCTGGGAACTTGGCCCTTAGAAAGTAATCTGGGCCAGAACATCCTGACTCCTTGTCCTCTCTTTGGGGCAGGGTTGGGAGGGGGAACGTGTTCACCTGGAGAGGTGTGCGCCCCCCCCCTCCCCGCTTTGGGATTTCCAGTGGGAGGTCCTACTTCAAGGCCCAGGGTGGAGTGCGTCCTCAAAACACAGGGAAGCTGGAGACTTCTGGGAAGGGCTGAGGACCATTTAATTAAGAAGGCGCTGACTGGATGGCGGAAGGGTCAAGATTTGATTGGTGAGGGCAGGGGTAAGAGCAGAGGTGAAGGGCAGGGCTAGAGCTGCAGTTGAATTGGGGGTCAGAGAGGAGTGAAAAATGAGGGTCAAGAAATACTTAGGGGGAAGGGTTCATGTAGTGGCAGGCCTAACTGGAGGGGTGGACATGGAGTTGGAGCTCAGGTTCAGAGTAGGGAACTGTGGTGGGACAAGGCGCGGTGGTAAGTGCAGAGTTCATTCATGCTGTCTTTAACCCGCAATCTTTTTTAACATTTTATTTGGCTGTGTTGGATCGTAGTTGTGGCCCGCAAACTCTTAGTTGCAGCATATGGGATCTAGTTTCCCTGACCAGGGATGGAACCCTGGGCCTCCTGCGTTGGGAGCCCAGAGTCTGAGCCACTGGACCACCAGGGAGGTCCCCAACCAGCAAATATTAATTGTCTCCTGTGTGCCAAGTACTGTTTTACTTACTGGAAATAGATAGCAGAACACAAAACTCTGCCCCCCTCCAAGGTTCCATGCCAATGGTGGACAGACAATAAAATTAGGAACTGGATAAATGATATTTTAGATGGTGGTAAAGGCTGCAGAGACAAAGCTGGAAAGGGGGAGAGGGAGTGATGGGGCACGTCTTGCAATGTGTGATATGGCCTCACTGAGAAGGTGACACGTGTCAAAACCTCCAGGAGGTGGGGAAGGCCGCCAAGCAGATACCTTGGTGAAGAGCTCTGTAAGCAGAGGAACAGCAAATGCAGTTTCTGCCTTGTGTGTGTGTGTGTGTGTGTGTACACGCCCGAGCAGCATGTTCAGTTCAAGGAACACCAGAGATGCTAGAAGGGTGGGCGAGCAGGAGGGAGGAGGCCAGAATGGTCAGAGGCTGGGGTCAGGGGTAGGATCAGAGTCAGGGGTCTGTATCAGCTCTATCTTCTCCCTCTTGAGTCATGGGGAGGCAGACGGTCTGTAAGCAGGGGCCAGCAAGGAGGAAATGGGTGAAGCTGGGAGACTGGTGGGGGACCGTGAAGCCAGCCCACCCCTGCGGACTGCAGGTCAGGAGAGCCTCTGCTTGGAATGGGGCATTTGACTTCGGGGACCTCCTGGTCTTATCCAGGATCTCCCCTCCAAAGCATGAGACGCCACTTCACTTAGAGCTTCAAGAACTTTGTCGCCTACCCCCCATTTGTTTGCTAATAAAAAGATGAAGGGGGGCCTGTCTGCCTTCTCCGGATCACTAGCCTTCTCCTTCCCTTCTCCCCTGCCTGCCTCCTCTCCCTCTCCTTTCTCTCCCGGAGAGCTGATGCAGTTAATTGGAGCGTCTTGGAAGTGCACATTAACACACAGAGCGCCAAGGAGACGTCTTGGCAGCGAAATATCATTATCACTTCTTGAGCTCCAGCCAAAATCCCCTCGCGGTCAAAACACAATTCTTTAAACTAAACAATTAAAGATTTGTGCAAGTGTGGCTGCCATGAGGTATCAGCCTGGGAACGGTTGCCCCTGCCAGTATGTCAGCAGAAGTTAGCAACCTGCTCCGCTCTCCGAGCCAGGTGATGGGCCGAGTGTCTCCCGGGAAGGAGGATAAACAGCAGGCTCACGGTGGTGGCCTGGCCACCAGTAACAACCTGTCCCCATCCTTAGAGGCACAAGGATTTTGAAATGCCAGGCCCCAACCCTCTTTTATTCCCTGCTTTGTCTGCAGGAGCTCCTGGCCCTAGAGGGAGAATCACTGGGCACCACACTGCCCCTTGTGGCTGGGGCTGGGAGTGCTGGAAGTCACAGGCTAAGTTTCCTGGATTCCTAGAGCCCAGTCTCACGCCCACCCCCTCCTGCTCAGCCCTCTGAGACCTGGGCACACACAGGGCCATGCACACCACACAGCTGAGGTTAGAGCAGAGAGATTCTGGGCCACCATCCAGGCCTACCCCTTAATGTGTAGTTTCTACCCTGCACAGCCCTCAGTGAGGACCCCAACTACTGTCATGGGGCAAAATCTGGGCTACGAATCTCTCTGGATAGGTTGCAGGGTAACCGCCTCTCTCTGAGCCTCAGTTCCCATGTCTGTACCACACAATTTAGGCTTGATATTGAAGATTCTTCCAGTTTAAATATGCTGTGGGTCTTTGACTTTAGGTACCTATTGCAAGGGCCATATTCAGTGAAATGTGTTAGTCGCTCAGTCGTGTCTGACTCTTTGCAACCTCATGGACTGTAGTCCACCAGGCTCCTCTGTCTGTGAAATTCTCCAGACAAGAATACTGGGGTAGGTAGCCATTCCCTTCTCCAGGGGATCTTCCGAACCAGGGATGGAACCCAGGTCTCCTGCATTGCAGGCAGATTCTTGACCGTCTGAGCCTCCAGGGAAGGGCCATGGAGGCGTTCAGACAGCAGGCTCAGAGAACCCTCTCCTTCCACACATAGAAAGTCCCCCTTGTGCTGTACATTTCAGGGATCCAGTTCAATCAGATACTTGCTCTGGGCATGGGAAGTCAAGGAGATTAGAAATGATGGTCCCTCTGTCTCCAGCTATTTTAAAATGTCTCTCTCTAGACTGTCAAGGAAGCCTGAATCTGATGAAGCAAAGACTCTGGAGCCAGACAGCCTGGGTTCAATCCCAGCTCCCTGCTCACTAGTTATGTGACCTTGGGCAAGATGCTTAACCTCTCTGTGCCTCAGTTTCCCCATCTGCAAAGTGGGGTTAGCCATAGAACCCACCTCTTAGGGTGGATATAAAAATTAAATGAGAAAAAAAAATATCGAAACCAGAACAGTGCCTGGTTCATAGAAAGCACTCAATGAATAGAAGCTATTGTTATTTCTGTGGCTTTTCTAGTGGGAAGCCTGTGGCAGCTTGTCTCTAAAGCTGGCATCTCGGGAATTTCCTGGTGGTCCAATGGTTAGGACTCAGCATTTTTCACTCTCTAGTTGTGTCCCATGGGTTCCAGAGCATGTGGCCTCAGTAGTTGTGGCGCACGGGCTTAGTTACTCTGCTGCATGTGGGGTCTTAGTTCCCCAACCAGGGATGGAACCCTTGCCCCCTGCATTGCAAAGCAGATTTTTAACCCCTGGACCACCAGGGAAGTCACTGCATCACACTTGAATAAAATCCAAAGCCCCCCAAAGAGACGGCTCTACGGCCCACCAAACATAACATGTGCCCTGCTCTCCCTCCGACCTTGTTCTCATCATCTCTTTCATCCTTTCCTCTGTTCCAAGGACTCTGGCCTCCTCGTAATCCCTTGAACACACCAAATAGGCTCCTGCCCCAGGGCCTTTGCTAATGCCCGTCCCTCAGCTGGGTGTCCTCTTCCCCCTATTTTCTCAACAACTCAATCTTCCACTTTATTGGGGTCCCTGGCCAAAGCTCACCTCTTTTGGGGGAGTCTTTCTTGAAATAATATCCCCTCCCCAGTCCTTCTAATATTCCTTTCTCTGTCCTTCCCTGCTTTATCTTTCCTCAGGTTACTCATTGCTTGGGCTTCCCTTGCGGCTCAGCTGGTAAAGAATCTGTCTGCAATGCGGGAGACCTGGGTTCAATCCCTGGTGTTGGGAAGATCTCCTGGAGAAGGGAAAGGCTACCCACTCCAGTATTCTGGCTTGGAGAATTCCATGGACTGTATAGTCCACGGGATCGCAAAGAGTCAGACACGACTGAGCTATTTTCACCTCTTCACTCATTGCTACCTGCTATTTTTTAAAATATACATTTTATTTAATTATTATTTGCTTATTTGGTTGTGTTGGGTATAGTTGTGACCCACAGGCTGTGTGTTGTGGCGTGTGCGCTTCTAGTTGTGGAATGTGAGCTTAGTTGCCCTGAGGCATGTGGGATCCTAGTTCCCCCAGCAGGGATCGAACCCATGTCCCCTGAATTGGAAGGAGGATTCTTAACCACTGGAACCACAAGGGCGGTCCCACTACCTCCTATTAGACTGCGCGTTTATTTATGCATTCATGTTCTGTCTCTCTTCTTTCCACTAGAATGTAAGCTCCCTGAGGGTAGGAATTTTGTTTGCTTGGTTGACCACGCAGCTCCAGGGATTAGAACAGTGCCTAACACATGGCACGTCTCAAGCAACAGCCATAAGATAAATGAAACTCCCCTATTCCGGAGACGGGAACCGAGGCCTAGAGATGGGGCGGGGACTTGCCCAAGGTCCCACGGCTCCTTAGCCTGAGCCCAGCCCAGGGCTCTCCCTTCCTGGTTGCTGCCCCAAAGGCCTCCCCGCCCCTTTGCGGACCGGCGGCCACAGCCACGCCCCCTGTCACTCAGGCGAGCCAATAGCCCTCAGTTCCTTCAGTTGTTTCTGTCAAACAGTATTTACAATAAACTTTGTTTGAACTTTTGTCTAAGTGATAATAATAATAACACGATAATTATATGGAGTATAACGTACAGCCAGCTGTATTTAATTAAAGCTGTAATTTCACTAAGGGTTTCTGGAAACAGTAAACCGCAAGAGTTGTACCACCCGTACCCCTCGGTGGGGGATTACAGCTGCTTAGGAGCGGGGTGGCTGGCGCGGAGGCCCCAGAAGCCAGAGGCCACCAGCAGGGTCCAGCTTCCTGAGTCTGAGCGCTCCCATCCTGGGGCCACATGCAGAGGTGGGTCTGCGGTGGCCTCGGGCCAAAGACCAAGTCTGGAACCGCTCAGAAGGCGCGCACGGGTTTCTTCCGGCCTTCGCTGGCTCATGAGAAAGTAGTTTCTCTCAGCACTCTAGGATAGAGGGCTGGGGAACCAGAAAGACACCAAATAGGAGCAGGGAAGATGGCTGGGAAGGCCAGAGGCCCAGGGTGTGGGTCAAAAGGAAGGAATTCGCGCTAACGGAGGGAGGGCAGGCCAGGCATGGATTCAGTCAGCACAGTTTCGCTAGGTTGCCTATCATGTGCCCAGCACCACGCAGGGTTAAGGAGACTTCAGTTTTGTTCTGCTGAGAGTTTGGTTGAGCAAGGAGACAGTCTCTTTAAAAAAAAATAAAAGAATAAGTTCTTTATTCATTTGACTGTGTTAGGCTTAGCTGTTGGGTCTTCATTGCAGCACACAGGATCTTCATTGTGGGATCTTTTGTTGTGGCGTGTGGGCTTATTTGCTCTGAAACATCTAGGATCTTAGTTCCCCAGCCAGGGATCAAACTCACATCCCCAGCATTGCAAGGCAGATCCTTAACCGCTGGACCACCAGAGAAGCCCCAAGGTGACAGCCTTGTATACCAACCACAAGAGGAACCCTCAAGAGAGGGCCTGATAGCCCAGTGGCTAAGAGCCCTGCCTCTGGAGCTAGAGTCTGAATGGTTCAATCCTGGCTCTGCCCCTCTCAGCTGGGCTTGCCTTTTCACCTCTCTCTGCCTTCCTCTTTTCATCCGCCAAATGGGGATAATTGTATTTAGTTTAGTGTTATTATGAGGGTAAAACCAGGGAATCCCTGCTGAGTGCTTAGGACAATGGGAGAGTGGGTCAATAAATATTAACTGTTATCCTTGGATATTCTGGGAGCACAGAAAGAGGCAGAATCATCTTGACCTGGAAATAGGGTGACCAACCATCCTGGCTTGGTTGTGGAACATTCTGTGCTGAAACCAGGACAGTCACAGGAAAACTGGCCCATCAGTCACCCTACCTGGAAAGCCAGAGCCGGATCTCAGAGAGGAAGTGACGTCTGGGCCAGCCATGCACTAAGGATGACAGGGACTTAGCGCAACAGAAGACAAAGGATGCATAGAAAGGTGTAGAACACAGGTTCAGGCCCAGGTCCAGGCCCAGGTCATCTGTGAGCTCCCTAGGTGACCCTGGGCATTCTCACAGATTCAGCTGTCCCATCGGTAGCCTAAGAGGGGACTGATTGCTCCCAGAGGCGGGCCCCTTGGAGGTCTACAATGTGGGGAGACGGGGGCTGCAGGAACACCTGGTGAGAGAGCATCAGGGTCACCCACTCCTGCCCCAGGCCTGTGCACACACATGCACATGCACACACACACACACACACACACATCCACACACAACAGTAGGGCAAGGCTGAGAGGTCAGCCTCACAGGATAAGGGAGACACTTACCCATATGGCACTTAGCCTTGTGGGGCCCGGAGCGGCCCCATCAGGAGGTCTAACTGGAGAGTCAGCTTTCATTGTCTAAAGAGGCTTGCTGCTGAGTGTGGGGGTTGAGCGAGAAGATCTCTGAAGAGATGCAGAAATATTCCTGGGTAATAAAATATCCCCTTTTCAGTGTCAAAGTTAATGTTCCAGGCCTCAGGTAAAAACGGATTTTCATCAGCCAGCACTCTCCCTGGAGAAGGCTGGGCGGCTGTGGGGAAAGGAGGGGACAGGTGGGTTCTCCTCATCCTCAGAGTCGGGGGCTCAGTGGTCAGAGGGGGCCGAGCTCCCATTGTGAGCCTGCCCCTCGGTCCCTTGGACATGCCGCCTGGATGTCAAGCTGATGCCCCTCCCTCAGTCATTCTGCCCCCACCCCCATCCTTCCCTCATGGGCTCCTTTCTCCTTTTTTCCTCCCATAGAATTCTGCCCACCGGCCTGTCTCCATCCCTTCTGCATGTGCCGGCATCTGGGACTATTTCTGTCTGTCTGTCCTGCTGCAGTCTGTCCCCTGAGGCCAGGACAAGAGGCTGGAGGCCTGGCACACTGCTTGGGAGGAACACACGTGCACCACACGCTCATGCGCCCCCTGCAACTCTGCACCAGCAGGTGGGGGCGGTTGGTGGCCTTGCCCCTGGACGCCTCGGCCATGCCCAGGGCTGCCGCCTGCACCCCTGCTTCTGTGCTGGGCCCCAAGCCCGCTGGCGTGTGCCAGCGGCGCAGCAGCTCTGACAGGCCACGGGTTTAAATATAGAGTTGCGTATGCAAGACAAAGCTAATTTTAGCAGGAATGTGCTGGAAACTTTCTGAGGGCTCTGTTCTCTAGCTGTCTCCCCTGTGCTCATCACTTGGGGCTGGGAGTCAACCTGCTGGTCCCCTGTCCCTCACCTTCCCACTTCTCTCTCCCAGGCGCCCCTCTCCCCAGACCAGGATCCCAACACTGGCCCTGTCCCTTGCCTCCCCAGGGCTCTGCTCCCAGGGGCCCAAGCCCACCCAGCTGCCTGAGATTCTGAGTCCCTCGGGTCCCCTCTCTTGCCCCAGTCTCTTGGGCAATACCAAGACTGGCCAGCCCTGGAGAAAATGATCCATCCAGCAAAATTCTCCTTCCTCCCCCCAACCCCAGTGATGCGTCCTGTCAGAGCAATACCCCAGATTCACATGCTCACCCAGTCACCGAGCAGTCACTGTGTCTCAGGCATGTTGATGAGTGCTTTCGAGAGTTACTTGTTTAATCAGTACAACCACCTTGCAAAAGCATGAGAAATAGCCCCATTTTACAGAACAGCACACTGAAGCCCGGGGAAGTTCAAGGACCTGCCCAAGGTCATTCAACATCATAGTCTGGTCATGAAATACATTAATTTTCCCAGGGAGGATGCTTGTGTTGTAAATGAGAACTCGGGAAGGAGGGGGTCACATTTAGCACGAAGGAATCACTGACACAGAAGTTCAAGGACTATGATTCTGGTGGAGTGCAGCTCCTTGGAGGCTGGAAGGGGGAAGGCCCTTGCCTCTCATCCTTTCTGTGTCCTGTTGCCTCACCGGGGGCCTAAGGCAGCAAGCTATGCTTCTCCTCCAATCAAATCCCACATTTATTTTGGTTCGTCTCCTGTCTCGCATCTATGGGGCACCGTGTGCCCAGCACTGCCACGTGTGCCCAGCTACAAAGATAAAGGGAGCGAAGGGCCGGCCGGGCTCTGAGGTCCTCCTGGCTCAGCTGGTGACAGGCAGCAGCCTGCAGTAAACAATTAGCTGCGCGCTCAACGGTAAGGATGATAATAGGAGCTGGGAGGACAGAGGAGAGAAAGAGTTGACATCCAGAAGGGACTGCACCCCCCGCGAGAAACTCCAGAAGGCATCAACTCTTCCTCCCTGGGCTGCTCTGACTGTTCTCCCCAGCAGCTCCAGAAAAATGCCCTGTCTCCTCGCAGAGCTGTGTAACAGGCTGCGTGGTTGTTGTGCTTGAGCGTGAGGACAGGTCCCTGTAATGAGGATCAGAATAGTAACAGGAGGATGACATGCTGCAGTTAGAGAGCAGCGGAGCTCGGGGAATGCGGCCCAGCCCCGAGGGAGGGGATGCCATAGCCCCGCCACGCGTCTGACGGTCCCTGGGCCTCTCCACTGGGGCCTGTGGGGCTCTCCTTATGCCCTGGCACTGGGGGGCAAGGGCGCCCCGGGAAGGCAGAGGACCTGCTTAAGGTTGTGCCCCTCTCTCCCTCCTGTTCCACCTTCAGGTCTGTCCATGGCACTAAATTCCTTCTTACACACGAAGTAAGTTCCTTATTCATTTTTCTTACTGTCTAGAGTGGACTCCGGAGAAGGCAATGGCATCCCACTCCAATACTCTTGCTTGGAAAATCCCATGGATGGAGGAGCCTGGAAGGCTGCAGTCCATGGGGTCGCTAAGAGTCGGACACAACTGAGCGACTTCACTTTCACCTTTCACTTTCATGCATTGGAGAAGGAAATGGCAACCCACTCCGGTGTTCTTGCCTGGAGAATCCCAGGGATGGCGGAGCCTGGCGGGCTGCCGTCTGGGGTCACACAGAGTCAGACACGACTGAAACGACTTAGCAGCAGCAGCAGAGTGAACTCTCCAGGTTTTGTGTCCTGCCACCTCTCTAGTGACTAGGACAGTGCCTGGAGCATGGTAGTTGTTCAAGAAATATGTGTGTGTGAACAAATAGTTGTGGATTTCCATGGGCTGTGTGGACTTGCCAAACCTATGGGACTGGAGATGGGCTTCCTGTGGCTGAGCCTGTCCGTGGGAGGAAGGCTGTGAGGGGTGTGTGTGTGTGTGTGTGTGTGTGTGTAGGCTTTCAGCCTGGTCACTGACTCCCTGCACACCATGGAGCAGGTGGTTATATGGGCTCAGGTACTGGTCTGGGTCTTCTTTGCACAGATGCTTAGGGAGCAGAGGGGTGCAGGTGTGTGTCTGCGTGCTCCAGCGATGTGCGTGGTGTCTCCCTGGAAGATCCCTGCTGATACCCTCTCCCCCATGCCCACCGCACACCAGGTCTCTGGGACTGAGTCCATCAGGTGTGCCCACATTCAATCACATCCCCCCGGGTGCTGGGGTCACTGTGCCAGCTTTGGGGCAGAGGCCACTGTCTGCAGGAGGAGATACCATCCAGGGGAGGTGATGGTCCCAAGCCGGTTTCCATGTGCTCCTCATGAAAAAGTCAAGGCCTCTTGGGAAAATAAGAAAGATGGCCCGGCTTCGAGTCGTGCCTGCTGCGTGCCAGGCATTGTGCCAACAGCCTTCTGATTCCCCCAGCCCTGTGGGGGGGGGGGTGCTGTTGGACAGATGAGGAAACGGAGGCACTGGGGGAAGAAGCAACTTGTCCAAAGTCACACAACTGGGATGGGGATTGGACCCAGCACCACACTGATGCCTCACGCCTCCTGCTCTCGCCACCATCTGAGGGCTTCACCCAGGTGAGAAAGCTCCCTTCCCCCCTCCCCAGACACCCCACCACCTTGTGCAGGGGAGGGATGGGGAGTGCATGAGGGAGCTGCCTGCTTTCAAAGAGTCGCATGTGGGTTTATCACCCAAGCTTTACTGACCACCACCCCATCCTACAGTTGTGTGCCCCAAAAGATGTGTTCAAGTCCAAACCTCTCGTACCTGTGAATATTATTTTATTTGAAAATAGGGTCTTTGCAGATTGGTCAAGGTAAGGTCACACTGGATCGGGGGGTGCCCTTAATCGAATGTTTGGTGTCCTTATAAGAACATGGGAACACAGCCTCAGATGCAGAGACACATGGGGAGAACACCCCGCGACAGTGGGAGCAGAGCCTGGAGTGATGCCCCTGCAGTCAAGGAACATGAAGGGCGGCTGGCCATTCTGAGAAGCGGGGAGCACAGCGTGCAACAGATGCTCCCTCTGAACTTCCACACAGAACCAAGCTCACCTCAGCCTTGATCTCAGGCCTCTGGTCTCCTGAACTCTGAGAGAATCAGTTCCCCTTGTTCTAAGCCACCAACTCCGTGGTAACATGGCAGCCTTAAGAAACGAGTCTGCCCTCCCCTCCCAGTATGAAAGGACATGTGTACACACGCACACACACACACACACGGTAACTTAAATACACAATTACTGAGGCTCACACTTTGACCAGGTCACACAAGCCCGTGTTGGGTGTCTCCTGGGTCCGGTGCTCGAAGCTACCCCACACCCGCCGGGCACATGCTTCCCTGCACGTCACTGGATGGAATTCCCTTCTCCGGGCCCACCAGGAACTCACAGCGGAAGCCTTGCTGAGGACAGAAACCGCACTCCTCCTGGGGCTTCCTCTCGGGTGTCCCCTTGGTTCACTTCCCAGCCTCAGTCTCCTGGTTTCCCTTCCTTCCTGCCTTCCTGCCTGCCTGCCTCCCACCCTCCCTTCCTCCCTCCTCCCCTTGCTCTTCCCCTTTGAGTAAACACAGCCCCATTGCAAGGCCCTGTTCTGAGAGCTGCACATTGCCACCTGTTGCTATGGAGAAGCCTCTTTATCACAAACACTGGGTAAACAGCTGCTGCTGGGAGCCCCTTTCTGCTGGCCAGGGGTTTATTTGGAGAAAGTCAATAAGGAAAAATAAACATTCCCGGCCCTGTGTATATACAGCCTTGGGACGAGTGCTCCACAGAGGCTCGGGGCCTGCCAGCTCCCCAGAGGGTCCGGCAGGCTGAGCCCCACCCCTGCCTCTGATCCCAGAATCCTCCGTTCTGAGGCAGGGTGGGGGCCAGACAGCCCAGGACCTCCCTCCAGACTCACCCACCCTGCCCTAGGCCAGGCCCAGCTGAGGGGTCACGGCTTGGACCCCTCAGCAAGGGTGTGATGAAAGAAATCCTTTCAGGGATGCTCCCCCAGGACACCAGAATTCCTGGGAAGAACCAGGCTCAATTTGGCTAGATTAGGTTTCTCTCTTAAAAAATCAATTTCTTTAGCTGCATCAGATCTTAGTTGTGGCATGTGGGATCCAGATCCCCAATCAAGGATCGAACCGGGGCCCCCCCACACTGGGAGCACGGAGTCTTAGCCACTGGACCACAAGAGACGTCCCTAGGCGTCTCTCTTGTTTGGCATTTTAGTTTCAGTCGAATTCAATGTTACATGTTTAATACTATAACCATCCATTCATTCAGCATGTACTTATCTGACAGTAATGATGTGTCAAGAGATTGTGCTGGGCTCTGCTCGCTCCCACCCTCAAGGTGCTTACAGTCCAGTGGGGAGGACAGAGCATCAGTCACCATCGTGATGTACTCCGCTAAATATTTGTAGGGGTGTGACGTGCAACACAGGAGACGTATAGGTGTTGTGGGAGTGTGTAAAGGTGCTCATCCCTCTTACATGTTTTAACTCAGTTCATCCTCAGAACAATCCTGTGAGGGGATAATATTTTTATTCTCATTTTACAAATGGGGAAGTTACTTTACCTAAAGTCAATTAGCTTCTAAGTGGGAAACTCAGGATTTAAGCCCAAGACAGCCAGAGACAAAAGTCCCAGGCTCTAAATCACTGTGTAATTCTGTCAGGCTTGCAGTAGAAAAGCCACAATCCCTACCCTCAAGAAATTTGCAAGGAAAGTTTTCTTGAAATATGTCCATGTCATTGTGGACAGGCAATGATCCGCATGGTCAATGAGGAGCACCAGACATTCATTCAGAGAACATCGGTGTGACACAGAGGGCTTGGGGCCAGAGGAAGCCATCGGGTTGAGCTTTGCAAGCTGATCAGAATTTAGATCGAAGCCAGATGGCAAGGGAGGGATCTCCCAGGGGTGGAGCTGGGGACAGTCTGGCTAGGGTTGGGGACCAGGAAGACCTGCTTTGGAGAGGCGGGAGGAAGCCTGCCACCTTGCTTTTCACTCCAGACCCTATGCATCTCTTAGAAACTCACCCCCATCCACACCACCCTGCTTTGGGCCAGGACCTCATCCTCTCCCTCCTGCAAATCTAAGCAGCTTCCTTCCTGGTCTTCTTGCCTCCAGTCTTGCTCAGCTGTAATCCACTCTCCACCAGCCCCCAAAATCTTCCAGAAACACAAATCTTTTTTTTTTTTTGGTTGCGCTGGGTCTTTGTTGCAGCACATGGTCTCTAGTTGTGGCACTTGGGCTGCAGAGCGTGTGGGCTCAGTAGTTATGGCCCCAAGGCTTCGTTGCCCCGCAGCATCTGGGATCTTAGTTCTCCAAACAGGGATGGAACCCGAGTTCTCTGCACCGGAAGGCAGATTCTTAACTGCCGGACCCCCAGGGAAGTCCCCAGAAACCCAGATCTACCCATGTTGCCACTCTCCTATTTGCCAGCTCCAGACAGACAGAGGCCACACCAGCTTTGCTGTCATCTCTTCCTCTTTTCCATAAGCATTCGTGCTTGTGCACCAAACGTGGAGAAACACTCATGCTTGCCAAATGCACGGGTCCCTCCTGTGCCTTTGTGCATTGCCCTCATGCTTCCTCCTGCTTGGAAATCCTTTCTGAAGAGTCACCTTCATCCGCAAACTCTCAATGAGCACCTATGAGTGCCTGGTGCTGTCCTGAGCCTTGGGAACAAAACAGTGAAGAAAACAGCAATTCTTGTCCTTATGGAATGTATATCTCAGTGAAGGATCTGCACTACAACAAAACAAAGAAGGACAATACGTACAGGAGTGGGTGCTGAGGAGTGCTGGGGGGGGGGGGTGGGAAATACAGTGGGGAAGGGGAGGGTTGGAGCTAGAGGCCACTGTGATGATTCTGAGTGAGACAAGGGACTAGTTCTCAGGTTTTATGGCAATCCCTCTGGCTGTTGTGTTGAGAAAGGGCTGAAGAGAGGGTGGGGTGGAGGGGGATGGAGCAGGATTCCCTCTTCCTCACAAGGCTGGCAGGGGCTCTGTCCAGGGTGTCCTCCCCTACCTGCCCCAGCTCCCCCGGGGGTTCCTGAGGATAACCTGGGATGAGAAGACACCTTCTGCAATCCTCATCCATCATCCTAGGTCCCGCCAAGGTGCTCTGGTTTACGGCCACATCCCTGCAGTTCTCCAGGCCTGGCATTACCTGATTCTCTCCAGGCCACCTGCCCATCTTCCCCCCCCCCCCCACCCAAGGCTCTGGGGAGGGCAGGAGCCCTGCAGAGCAGTGATCCACATATCAGAAGCAGAGGAATTAACGTTCCCAAGCTGTAATTATATCTTCCACCGGGTGACACCTAAGGAAGCATCTTTTTATAAAAGCAGGTAAATTGAAGGCTTATGGGATTGTGGGGAATAGATATATTTTTAGCATGCTCCCCTCACCGCCCCTGATTGCCAGAACCCTGATAATTGCTCTGGTGCCAATGCTCAGTGTGGGGTTGAGGGATCCTTGCGAAGGGGATCTGGGAGGCACTGAGAACCTAGTTAAGCCAAGTGAGAGTCTAGGAAAGAAGCTGGAGAAACTCCTCTTGATGAGGGAATCATGGGATGAGTCATTCATGAATGGGTTGGGTGTAACCCTTATATGGTACGTATTAAGTGCCAGATGGTGTTCTAAGTGCTTTCTGTTAATCTTCACAACAATCATACGAAGTAGGTATTGCTATTACCCCCATTCTGCAGATGAGAAAACCAAGGTATTGAAGGTTCAAGTGTGATTTTGAGTCAGACATTGGAGATACATACACACGTTTTATACACATATCAAAGAATGCTGACTTCAGTGATGAATGAATGAATTCCTTCACTCTGTATTTCTCAGATGTTTACAAAGAAACCTAAAGCTCAGCCAATCAGAAAGCTCTGAAGTTAGGAAGTCCCTACCCTTTGGGGTGGGGCCTCTGAACAGGCTTCCTATTCCTGAGAGCTGGAGGTCCCCACTCAGGGAAAAGTCAGCCATTTTGGTTGGTGGATGGCCCCTCTATGTCCTGAAGCACAGAACCCTGGAGCTTGAGGCTGTGATAAGATGTTTAAGACGCTAAGAGCAGGGTCTCTCGGGCTTACAGGATCTTCTGCCCATTTGGGGAACTGGTTGGATTAGTAGATCTGCTGACATTGGAGGAAATGGAGATGAAGAGAAGAAGAGAAGGAGGAACTGGGGTCTCCCTATGTGTTGTCCAGTGGCTGCTGTTGTCTAGGGACACCCCTTCTCCAGCAAGGACATCAGCCTAGAGAAGGCACAGGAGACAGAGAGGGGCAGGAGAAAATGTGATTTTTAATGCAAGCCTCGGTAATCAGCTATTTGTGATGGAATTTTATCTGTCCTGGTCTCTGAGGGACGTGAAGCGGGAGTGAGGGAAGAGGGGTCAGAAATTAGTATGCAGAAATATCTGATCAGCCAAAGTAATTTTCTTTAATAATCGTATTCATACTGCCTGCTCTCTGCTCACTAGAAGAATTAAGTATTTAATAGTAATATATTTCATCTGGCAGTGGTTCCGTTTCGTTAGGAACCGTGATGCCTCGTTGGTGTATGTGGGTGGGTGGAGGTCTGGTGGGGGGACAGGTAGGAGGTGTGAAAGCAGAAAGAAATAGATAAGCGAGGAAGGGAGTGGATATGTGTGGGAAGGAATAGAAGAGGGGAAGCTGTGTGCCAGGGTTAGCCCAACAACCCTCCGGGATGCCATTCAGGTGCTTTCATCACCTGAGCTGGGCTGTCCAGCTCTGTCCTCTGGCCACAGTTAACATGTCCCAGAGGTGCCCAGTTCTGACCCAGTTCCTTAAGCTTCATCCCTAACCATCAAAGATGGGTCCTCCTTTCTGACCTCTGATCTGTCCCTAGTCCCCAGCATGGAGACTTTCCCGAAGACTGATAGATGAGCTGCATGGCAAGTCTTGCTGGGGGTAGCATGACACAGTGAATCCCAGATTACGCACTGACACCCATGTCTAAGCTTCTGGACAGACTCCTGGGGCTGCCTCCATGTATTTCCTGGGTTTATGCCGTTCCTGACTCATGCCTGAGTAGTGCGGGTACAGAGGAGAGAAGCAGCTTATATGCTGGCTAGCACAGCTGACAGCTGCCTCTCTGCCCCGCGGCTGCAGGAGCAGTGTGCTTTAGCTATTACATGATTTTAATAGTTAAAAAGCAGGCCCAGCGCGTGCCAGAGATGTAATTGATGACACCTAGGGCTTGGGAACTCATTCTCCACTGGAGGCACTTGGAAAAGCTTTTGGCCTCTTTTGCCAGGCTCTCTGAGCCCATCTGCCCCAGAGGAAAATGCCAGTAAGCAAGGTGCAACTACATTTGCCCGATGAGATGGAGACAAAGACACAGAGGGCCGAGCTACAGAGAGCAGAGTTCAACTTCTCACTGTTCTTGTAAGAGCAAGCTCCACAAACTGATGTGCAGTGATGCTGGCATTTGCAGGCACCTGACAGGCTGGAATTAAACACCTGTCCATTAAACTGACAGCCCCGGGAAGGAAAGAGAAGGGGAGAAAAGGGAGGTACGGGGGGAGGGCTAGCTGGTTATCCAAGCACAGACTGGCTCCTTCCCCGCAGGAGGTAACGTACCTGCTGGAGAGAGCAAGCCACATCTTGGTCCCCACTCTCCAGTTTCTGAGGCAGAGTGAGGGCAGACTCACAGCAAACCAGTATCCAGACGTGGACGTTGGGGGTGGAGAACAGAGCATGAGATATCCCCAAGAGGCTGAGCCAAGAAGAAGCTGGGAGAGTTATCCGCATTTACCGAAAGCTCCAGCTCATGCTGTAACAGCGTCCCTAGCCTCTTCTACACAGATGTTCTTCGTCTGCTCTGAGCCATTTTGGCATGTACCAGGCGCTGGGCAACTCATCCTGGGCTGCCCCAAGACACCTCTTGGGCTGTTGCTGAGCATCTGAGTGGGTCTAGCCTGCCTCCCCAGGCTTCCCAGATGGCTCAGATGGTAAAGAATCCACCTGCAGTGCAGGAGACCCAAGTTTGATCCCTGAGTCGGGAAGATCCCCTGGAGAAGGGCATGGCAACCCACTCCAGCATTCTTGCCTGGGAAATCCCATGGACAGAGAGGAGCCTGGTGGGCTACAGTCTTTGGGGTTGCAAAGAGTCAGACACGACTAGTTGACTAACACATACCCACACATCCTGGCTCCCCAACTCAGGTGTCAGCTCCTAGAGAGAAGGAAGTTCTTCTACTTCATAGATGCTCCCATACAAGTGCTCGAGTCTGTACACAGTGGGTGGGACTGAGATGGAATGGGTTTATGAGGTGGAATGAGAATGGGATAATTGATGGGTGCACAGCTGGATGGACGTAATGCTGAGAGTTGGGTGGTATATACTGGTGTCCCTGTACTGGTGGTTAACATTTCCATACCAGTTAGTAAATCATCACTGCCCCAGCCCAATTCCCTACCAGCCTAGCCATTGCCCTGAAATTTATTGGACTTCCCCAAGATTCAACAGCTAAACATTAGCACCCAGCCCAGCAGGGGGCCTCAGGACCCTGCTCCATTGCTATGACCAGTGTCCATCCCAATGGGCCAGTGTATGGGCTTATTATTTTAACCCACACCCTTGGGTGGGTAGATGAACAGAGGCCAAGACTGAAGAGATTAGATGGTCTTAGGAAAGGCGGAATGGGAAGGAAATAGGGTGGGACAGAAATGGCAAATAGCTTGTCAGGTGGCCAGGTTTTGGTTCTCACACCAGCCACCACTTTGGGCTCTTCACTTGAGTTCTCTGAGCCTCATCTTGCTCACCTCTTGAGTGGGGATGACGTCTGCCTTCCCTTCCTTGGAGTATGTGCATGCCCAGTTGGAAGCTGCCCCTCGGGCCTCTGCTCATTATTCTTTGCCATATGCCTCCCCATTTCTCTAATAGCTGATGAGCTCCTTGAAAACAGGGATACTGGGGCCAACATCTCTATATCCTAGCACATGCTTGGTAAATGTTTTTTGAATGGATGGATAGATGAGTAATGGAGAAATGAGTGCAAGAAGTGGCAGAGTCTGAAGAGTATAATGGGAAAGGGAAAGTGAAGTTGCTCAGTCGTGTCCGACTATTTGCAACCCCATGGACAAGACCCCAGGAGCCTACCAGGTTCCTCTGTCCATGGGACTTTCCAGGCAAGAATACTGGAGTGGGTTGCCATTTTCTTCTCCAGGAGATCTTCCCAACCCAGGGATTGAACCTAGGTCTCCCACATTGTAGGCAGACGCTTTACCGTCTGAGCTACCAGGGGAGTATAATGGTAAGGGGGTTACAAATGGGGGAAGCTATTAGGAAATGGATAAGGAAGCGGGGGAAGGAGGCCTTGGGATGGTGCTGCCAGGTATCAGAAGAGATTCTCTCACACCTTTGGCCCACCCTGCCATATGCCATCCCCCAGTTCAGGATCACACAATGCAGCACTTCACTAACAATGTCTACCAATTATTAAGTCCTTACTATTTCTTTCTTTTTTTTTTTTTTTTGGCTGTACCACATGGTGTGTGGGATCTTAGTTCCCTGATTAGGGATTGAACCCGCATCCCTGCATTGGAAGCTCAAGGTCTTAACCACTGGACCACCAGAAAAGTTCAGCATTTACTTCTTTCCCATCTGGAGTAATTCCCGATTTGCCGGTGTGAGTCTGGACTGCCCATGAGGGCAGTCTCCCAGGACATCCATCACCCTTGACTGTCTGGGCTGACACAGCTAATCTGTCTGGGCAGGCCACTATCCTCTCCATCAGGAATTCCAGCAAGATCGAAGCTGCCACAAGTTGGGAAGGGGGGCGTGGTGAGCAGCAGCTGGCTGGACCGAAGTGTGTTCCTGGTTGCCCCCCTGCCAGAAATCACATGTATGTGAGCATGGATGTTAGAGTCCTGGGTTCAACTTCCAGATCCATCATTTATCACCTGGGTGACTATGGACAAGTTACTTAACCCCTCTGAATCTCACTCACCCACCCTGCCCCACTTTAAAGGGCTGTCTTGAGGATTTAAGGCGAGAAGGGATGTGAAAGCTCCCTATAACTAAAACGATACGCAAATGCCCAGGAGCCATGCCGTCATGATTGGTATCATTGTGACGGTCATCATCGGTTTGGGTGCAGCTGAGAAAGCAGGAACGAGCGACGGCCGGATCTTATTAAGGCTCTGCCGTGGAGCAGAGTGATAATGTGCAGACTTCTAGGGGAGAAGAATTTTTTGCCATCTGTTTGTGTTAGAGCAGAGCCTTTAGCTGCTGCTCCAGCCCACACCGGCCTCTCTGAACCGACCCTGAACCCCTTCAGGACTCGGCATCGGCACTGCTCATCCTAACAGCAAGCTGTCCCCTGTCCAGCTGCTTTCAGCCTCCTCTGACTGGTCTCATCTCCTCGCCCAGACGGACTGTAAATCTTCCCTGGCCAGGATGGCTGTTAGTATATCTTTATAGCATTTATCACTTGGGGGGGTGGGGGAAGAAGATAGGTGGAAAGGAAGGAGGGGAATGCCGGTAGGAGGGCGGGTAGGAAGAAGAGGGAGACCAGCCCTGGTTTTGGATCAAATCCTGGCTCCCCCCAACCCTCACTAATTTGAGTGGCCATCACCAGGCAGCTCAGCCTCTCAGTGCCTCAGTCTCCCTATCTGCTCATGGACCTTCCAGCACCTTCTGCAAAGAGTCAGAGAACCAGAGACTCTCAGACCTCCTTTCTTGCCCCCCACGTCCTCTGCTAGCCCCATCTCTGCAGGGAACCAGCCCCCTCATGTTCACTTTCTGGACCCCTGGTCCCCCACAGTCTTTCTTCCCTCCCCCCCACCCATCTCCTCACAGGGGCACCCCGGCTCCAAGCCTGTGTTTGTGAGCTCACCAGGAACCGCGGGACACGGGCCTTTCTCTCTGCCGTAATGAAACCCTTTAATCATATTCAAATAGGTTACTGTTCAGGGGGAAAATAGAAATATGGATTTGATAGCAATAAATTTCCCTGGCTGGCTAAGCCCAGTTCTTAATTGTCCTGTCCCAGGGCTCGCACATTTCATTGTTCGTTAGGTGCTTAAGTCCCCACTCTCATTTTGTGGCGGTGACATTACCGTTGATGGCTCTAATACTCTCATAATTTGAAAGGGGATTTGCATGATAGAACGCAGAGTATTAAAGAAAAAGAAAAAAGGGAGAGAGAAAAATGGGAGGGGGCAAGATGGGAGGAGGAGCTCAGAAGGGAAGAGGGATGGCAAGGGGGAGGGGGCGGGTGAGGAACTCAATCCAGTTTTCACTTTAAAAAAGTCACTTTCTTCAAAGTCAAATCATTGTTTTCATTAAAGTAAAAAGGGGAAAAAAAAAAGGAAGAAGGAAAAAAGCCGAGGCTGCACATTGGGCTGACTGGGCACTGGTATTCCTTATTGTTCCTAATGGTTATTAATTATTATTCTCCGGCTGTGCAGGGTTCTGTGGACGTGATGTCCCCAATGTCCTTGGAGTGGGTTGGGGGGGTGTCAGGGGAGGGACTGACTGAATGGGGGGATGTGCTCCTGGGCCACTGGAAGGTGCCTGCGCCCACCTTGTGGCGGATGACAGGAGGAGCCAGGTTTGGGGAGGTGGAGGGGAGAGGGGACACTTTCCTGGAAAGAAGGCCTCTGTCTGAGGAATCTAAGTTTCCTGGGTCACGGCCAACTCTTCTTGAGTTTCCTAGAAGTTTCTTCTTTCTAAAAGCCAAGGACTTGGACACCACCAGCTTTGTTGGACATGAAACAATTTTGGTCACTGTTGGGGTCTTCCAAGTCCCTTTTACAAACTGGATTCTGCACCCCCCCAACACCTCGCCCCCACCTTTCCTGTTTGCCCCAGTCCAGAACTGAGGCCTTGCACATCTTTGACTGGATTCCCAAAAACGAGCTCTCCTAACTGCACCATTAGGGTCAAGGAATGCTAGGGCCAAGCTACCCTTTCCTCTCACTAGGGAGTCTCAGGTTCCCATGATACCATCACCCCACCCCACCCCCCCTGCAACAGACACACACACTTAGCATCTTTCTACCTAGGGGAACATAAGTTCTAGAAATCACTGCAGCCCTGGGTTTCTGAGGTTTGAGGGATGGCTAACTCAGCTTTTATTGAGGCAGTGGATCTATGTCTCAAGGGCTGAGGAGTATGGCCAGTCTAGGCTCATGAGTTTAGGTAGTGAGTCCCCTACCCTCTCTGCAAACCCCACCTCTTCAGTTTTGTCACTTTCTAATTATCACCCTCACTGGTCTGAGCCCCTAGTATGCTCCCTCTGGGGACAGAGCTGGGCCCCCCAGAGAGCTCAGCTCCCCCAGACACCGCCAGCCTGGGAGCTGCTCATACCTGCATTTTCCTGGTTCCTGCCTGGCCCATCCTCACCCCCTCCATTTCCCGGGGACTCTCTTCTGGATTAGAACTTTAAATCAAATAAATTCTAGGATTGGAATAAAAGTTGTCTGCAGAGAACTTATTCAGCCTCCTGCTTCTTCCTCTTTTGGGCCTGCTGTTGGAATTCAGGGTTCCGGGAAGGCACACCCCAGGGCCACCTCTGTCCCCTTGCCCCAACACGGCCCCCCAGCCCTGCCCTATCTGCTAGTCCACCAGGCCGCCCCACCCCCACTCACCCCATCCCCTCACTGGGAGTCCAGGACCATCATCGGGGCTGGCAGACACCCAGTTTCTGAAGGATGGGCTTCCTCAGATGGGTGGCCATTGCCCAGCCCTCTGCAACTACAGAAATTAGATTATCCCCCATTTAATGGGGCTGAAGTTGCAGGGAGAGGGAGGAAGGGGTAAAGGAACAAGGGGAGGTGATGGGGAAGAAATCTAGATCACCACAGAACGAACTTCCAGTCTATGCCAGACTGGAAAACCATGTCAATACATTCTTTATTGGCTTTTGTCAATTTTTTTTTCAATATTTATTTATTTGCCTGAGCTGGATCTACATTGCAGCACATAGGATCATAGATCCGATCTTCCTTGCAGCATGGGAGATCTTTAGTTGCCGCATGTGGGATCTAGTTCCTTGACCAGGGATAGAACTCTGACCCCCTGTGTTGGGAGTGCAGAGTCTTAGCCACTGGACCACCAGGGAAGTCCTCCCATTATTGTTTTCTATTGTGAGGATCCAAGTGGAGGATGAACCAGGGACACGAGGGTCCTCGTCTCTCCCTCCACACAACCATGGCAGGGCCTGGCCTTTCCCACCCCCTCCCCCTGCCTCCCTACTCCACCCTGGAGTGATGGAACACCACAGACCCAGCCTGCTCCCCAGCCCACTCCCCTCTCTGCTCCCCAGCCTGACTCCTGGACTTGTAACATTCCAGACATGACGGGCCTGCAGTCTGAAGCTGCAGGGTAACAAACTTGGTGCCCCCCTCCCTGTATCTCACCATGAGCCCCCCAAGGAGAAGCTGTCTCCAGGAAAAGGGGGGGAAAAAAAGCCAGAGAGACAAAGTGATTCTTAAATATTTTCCTTCTCTGCAGTCACTCAGGGAGGAGGGCGTGAGGGGCCAGGGAGGCTGGAAGGGGGGACAAAGGGGGTTTAATAGGCTCCGGTGACAGCACAGTGTCCACATTGGGAAAAGATTAATGACGAAAATTAATCGCCTGACCTTTCTTTCCAGGAGCTGGAGGTGAGGCGGGCCATTAAAGCCTCTTATGTTGTAATTAACGTTGGAGGGAAGAAGAGAGCTGCCTTCAGAATGGATGTGATCATTTAATTAGGCTCAGGCGTAGGTGCCACAACAGGTCCGGAGAAGTCATAATTTAACTATGGCTTTAAATTACACAGGCCGAGTGGGGATGGCGGACTTTGAGGGTAGGAGAGCCTGGCGCGGAGAACTCAGGAAAACAATGGCATAAACACCCCGAGTGAGGGAGAGAGACGGTGATAGACAGACAAAAAGACAAAGCAGTAGGTGCTGACAGCCGGGGCTGGTGGAGGTGCGGGTAAGGACTGGGGAGAGCGCTGCTAACGGGGCAAAACTGGGAGTCAGGTGAGGCAGAGAAACGTGGGATCGCCAAGAGTTGGAGTGACCTGGGGAGGGTGTGTGTGTGTGTGTGTGTGTGTGTGTTCACATGCGGGTTCTGGGGCGAGTGCCTCTGAGCACCTTCACCTCCGACCGCATTCCACGAATACATCCCGACCTTGGAGAATTTTGCAAAGACGCCGAGCTTTCAAAATACAAAGTGGGCCAAATATCTCACTTCGCCCAGGCCCTCGCGGGGCGCCCCTCTCCCCGCAGTCTCGCCACCAGCGCTCGTGCGAGATCAGATACCCCCTTCCTAACCTGGAAAGTCTGGGGGATCCGAGCGCTACGCACCGCCCGCGCGTCCTGGAAGACGAGCAGGGCCGGGCCCCGCGTGCTTGGGTTGATATCTAGGCGAAGGGCGCGCGGCCGCGGGATCTAGAGCCGGGTAGGACGGCGTGAGCGAGCGGGGTCGGCCCTGGGCCGGCGAAGTTCAAGGCCGGGGCACTGCGCCGCGCGGTGGCAGACGCAGCCGCGGTCGCCAGGGCGCCGGGGACTGCTAGTTGCTCAACCAGCCGGATTAGTCACCGTCGGAAAACCGCGAACGGGCGCTTCCGCGCAGGGGGAGGGGACAGAAGGGCCTGGAGGGCGGAGGAGGAGGGACTGGCGATGCGGCCCAGGCCAGCGTGGACCCAAGAGTGAGGGCCCGCGGGGCTTTTGCCGAGCGCCTCGATACGGTTGCCGCCGGCTTTGTTCTGGACTGTGGGAAGGGTGGGAGCTGCTTCCTTTCGGGTCCAAGAAACGCCCCGGGCGCGGCCCTGGGACACCCGGCCACTGCTCTGCCTTCAGATGCCGGTCACTGTTGGGGCTTCCTGGGCCCTGGGGGACCGTGGTGATCTCACTGTCCCCTCTTGCTCTAGAAGGGATGGAGTCGCAGACGTGAGGCAGGGTGGGACTTCCCTTAGGCTTCAAAGGGCTCCCGGGTCCTCCAGGCATTGGGCTGAAGCCAAGCCACCAACTTTTTTTCTTTCTTTCTCTCTCTCTCTTTTTTTTTTTTTTTAGTTTTTATTGAAGTTATTGTGTCAGTTTCTGCTGTGCAGCAACTCTTCGTATACACATATCCCCTCTTTTGTATATTTCCTTCACATTTAGGTTGCCGCAGCACTGAACAGAGCTCCCTGTGCTTTACAGTAGGACCTCATCAGTTATCTGTTTTACACATAATAGTGTATATAGAAGCCACCAACTTTTAAAACCTGGCCTAAATTGCACTGCTCCCTCTCACTACCATCTAGGGTGGAAGAAGAGACAGGAAGGATCAGAAGGAAGACAGAGACACCTCACAACTTCCCACTCATTCACTAGCCCCCACCCCAGATTGTCAAGCCATGGGACCCTGCCTCCTGCCCCACCCCCAGGGCAAATACAAAAGGCATCAAATGGTCAACTGTAGGACACGGATTCAATCCCTGGGTTGGGAAGGTCCCCCTGGAGGAGGGCATGGCAACCCACTCCAGTACTCATGTGTGGAGAATCTCATGGACAGAGAAGCTTGGTGGGCTACAGTCCATGGGATGGCAAAGAGTCAGACTCAACTGAAGTGACTTAACACATCACAGGACACTTTGGGGCTTCACAGGTGATGCTAGTGGTAAAGAACCAGCCTCCAATGAGGGAGACATAAGAGATGTGGGTTTGATCCCTCGGTTGGGAAGCTCCCCTGGAGGACCGCATGGCAACCCACTCCAGTATTCTTGCCTGGAGAATCCCACGGACAGAGGAGCCTGGCAGGCTGCAATCTATAGGGTCGCAAAAAGTCAGATGAGACTAAATCAACTTAGCACTCATGCAGGACACTTTTACCCCACAGAGCAAGGCAGAGTTTCCATTTTGATTAGACATCCACAAATTCTCCAAATTAGTGAACCTCTCAATTGGAGTTTTGCCTACCTGCTTAATTGATGGATGGAATGATTGATAGTCTAATGGGTATCTTTGAGCTCTCCTGCAGCTCTGACCTCTGTCCTGAGAATCTCCATCCTGCCCTAGGGGTGAAGGGGGAGCTGTGGCCTGAGCTGGGATTGGGACCAGGCAGAGGGGCAGGGGTTCCAGATGGAGAATGGGGCTCCTCTCCTCAGACCAGGGCTCCAGCTGGCCCAGGAGGCTTGGGGTCATGTCTTGATGGTGCCCTGGGCTGCTGCTGCTGTGTGGCTGACCTAAGGGCTCCACAGCCCAAATCCAGTCGCCACGTCGTGTCTGACTCTTTTGCGACCCCATGGACTGTAGCCCACCAGGCTCCTCTGTCCATGGGATTTCCCAGGCAAAAATACTGAAATGGGTTGCCATTTCCTTTGACCCTAATCAGAGTCAGATGGGGAGGGAGGTGGAGGTTGCCGGGCACCCAGAAGGCCAGATGGGGAGTGCAGAAAGAAGGTGGGGAATGAGGCAAGCAGAGGGGAGTAGGGGTTCGTGAACAGAGAGGAGGGGAGGAGGAAAACCCGACTAGGCCCACAGGCTTCCTTTAGCCCCTTCATTGAGACAGACAGGGAGAGTGCCTGCCCCCACCTCCTACATGGGCAACATCCCTCACAAACCCCAGCTCATAGGAGACCTCTTGTGGTACCTCCATGTCAGATGATCCCCTCCTCCCTCTACAAGACTGTGGGCCTCTGGGCACCTCTCTCCTGCCCCTCTTGTTCTGATTAGAATAAAATCCGAAGGGGTGAGGACTTATAAGACCTCTTATAAGGCTTATAAGGCTGTGCCTCGGCCCTCTTTCTCCACTTAAGTCTCATCTTCCTGGTCCCCCCTCACTCTCCTCCAGCCATACCTCCCAGCTTTTTGTCTCAGCTAGAATTTAAGCTCCTTGAAGCCCAGACCAGGCTGTCAGGATCACTCATCTTCTGCAGAGCCTTAGAATGGTGCCTGGCCTGTGGTAACCACTGGGTAATCAACGTTGGTTGATTAAATCAATCTCACAGTTCTGTTTCTGCAAGCCTCCCCTACCCCCAGCACACACAGAAGGCCTCTCCCTTTATGGACCCTAATGTCTGGCTTTAGCTCTTCCTACGTTTTTTTATAATGTTTCCTTCTTTGCGAAGCCTGGAATTGAGTGTTTCTGGGAGGTTGTTGTACAAGGGCCCCAAATTACCCCCTGCCAAAAGAAAACCCTCCACTTAGGGCATCTGACCCAAACAGCCGGGAAGCACCAGGGCTCCCCTGGCCAGCAAAGTGCCCCCAACCCACCCCATCCAAGGCCCCAGCAGGGCATCCCTGGAAAATGGGGCAGGAGAAGCAACTGGGATATTCCAATAAAATTAAAATAAATTGAAAAGCAGCTGGGGGAAACAGCTTTTGGGCATGGACAGCAGGCTTCTCCCCTTTGATGAGCTGATGCGCTGAACGGAAGCGCAGGGGCCCTGCCTGGAGGAATTTAGTTGGGGAGAGTCTGGGGCTGGGGGAAGGGTGGATGGGTCTGCTTCTCTGTGAGAACAGCCCAGGCCTTGGCCTGTTTGTTTTTCTGTCTGACTGTTTGTTGGATGGGGGGGTGGGGAGATAAGGACATGGAAACAACCTTAAAATAACCTCCACAATTCCCTAAGCGCCCATGGGGACCCGGCACAGGGGTCTAGCTTGGGGCCTGCAGCGTGGCTGAGGAGGGTAGGGTTCTGGGCTGTTCTGGCCTGTGTGTCTGTCTGTCTGCACGGGTGCACTGCACTCTTGCCCTGTCCCCGGCCCCCGGCTTGCTCCCTGAGGGCTCTGGGTGAGCCAGAGTTGACTTCAGCCCTCTCAGCTGACACTAGCAGGAATAAATAATCCCATGACTTGAATTAGGAGTCAGGGCTCCAAGGAGGCCTAGCAGCTGCGTAAATCCTGAAGATGTGGGGCTCAGGTGGGCCCCACAGAGCACTCAGGTCAGTCCCTGGGAGTTATGGTGCCTTAATTCAACTCTTGCCTCCTCCTCCTCCTTTATTTCTGCCCAGTGGTGTCCCACAGAGAACCTCTGCTTGGTGCCCTAGGAGGCTTGCAGAATGGGCTTGAAGTCCAGTGATTTCAAGACTCCCTCTTGGGCCCCGGCTCCCCGACGCACCTCTCCTGGACAGGACTCCCTTCTCCCCTTTTCCCACCCTACAGAGCATTCACAGCCAAGCCCTGGAAGCCAGACTCTTCCACCTAAGATTACACCTGCATCTAGGAATCCACAGGGAGGCTCAAGATAATCTACCCTTCCACCTGGGCCTCTCTTTGCCCCAGGGTCTTAGATAACAGTGCAGAATGTGGAATGTTTGTCTTGAAATCTACGCCCTTTGATTACCCTTCTCTAGTCCTGGACTGGGGCTCCCACTCTGCCACACTGGGAGCTTGACCTTGAGCAAACAGATTGGTCTCAAAGGGTTAGGTCTGAGTTTTAAACGAGGGGCTTTTTCACCTAGAGATTTTGTCATTAGGTGGGTGTTTGAGGATGGGGGATATTTCTGGAGAGGGACTTTCTAATGGATGGTCCCTGGTCTTAGAAGACCCCTTCAAATAGCAGACATTTGCCAGTTGGCTCCTTAACTTTGCAAAGGATGGGCTCTCTGTCATCTTCACCCCAAACCCAAAATAGCTGGCATTGGAGAGTTTTTAAATGTTTCTAAACTCAGGGAGACTGGGTCCTAAACTGCCAAATATAAAATCATTTTCCAATCAGACTTGAAAAGAGCATGTCATTCATACATTCAGACATTAAACATTTATTGAGCAACACATTCAAAGCACTGGGCACCCACACCAAGATCAAAACCAAGATAAGTAAGACAATCTAGGTTCCATCTGTGTGTAGATGGCTTACCGTCCAGGAACAGGAAGTCAGTACAGCCCTTCAGTGAGACAGAGACAAGAAAAAGAACAGGACAGGGACAGGGAAGGGACAAGAGTAGAGTTAGGCCAGGCCCCTCTCTTCCTCTTGACCCTAAGGGGTACTTCTCTCTCTTGCTGGGTGGCTGACGTTCATTGCCTTTTTCTCCACCTCAACTGTAACTGCTAGATTGAGCCTGAAGCTAGACTTGCAAATCACAGTTTCTGGGAAGCGGGGTGTTCTGCAGCAGGTTACACAGGCTATTGTTGATTCATTCAACAGGTATTTCCCAAGCACAGCTTAACAAAAGACTCCTAAACCACAGATGAAGGAAAGATTTAGCCAATGGCGATGCTGGTCAGAGTGTGCTCAGCATCCCAAGAAGCAGAGGGCTGCAGGAGCTCAAAAGAGGGCAGTCGTGCCAAGGTGGGCTGGGGATGGGCAGTAAAGGAAAGCTTCCGGAAGGAAGTGGTACTGCTGTTGTCTTTTGGGGATTGGTATGGCTGGCACAAACTGGTATAGACTAGTATAATGAAGGGAGAAAAACTTCGGCCCTCGGGAAAGAGGAAAGATTGAGATGGAAAAGAAAACATTGAGTTAGGCAACTGGGAGCGAGAGGGAGTGCTAAGTTTCATGGGATGTTGGATGGACTGGTTTGGCTGGACCTGAGTTGCTGGAAATGGGACTGGAAAGGTACGTGAAGGGAAACCCGCTTGGAGATGACCTTGAGGCTATGTTAGTCAGCCAGCACCACAGTAATGCCGGCCCGCAAATCACAGGAACATGAACACTCATGGTTTACAACAACAAGGCTTTGTTTCGCTCACAGACTGTGGGTGGGGCTCCAGACGGCTCTATGTTCTCCTTGGACCAGCAGGAGCTCAGGAGACCAAGCCGAACCTCACATCCCTGTGCCCTGGCTGCATCCACGGCCAGGTCATTGGCCAAAGCAAGTCACGTGACCAAGCCACCCAGACTGCAGTGGGAAAGTAGAGTCATGTGACAAGGGATGTGGCCACAGGATCCCTTTGCTGGGAATGAAGGATTGAGACAATGATCCAACCTCAGCTGCTATGCAACAGCCATCGAAAGTGCCTAAGCAGTGAACTGGTGTGACACCCTATGGCTGCCAGATTCCTCAGTCTCTTAAGCTCTTTCCCAGACGCTACCCCATTTTTTCATCTTCCCAACAATCCTTTGAAGGAGGAGTCGTCCCATTTTACAGATGACAAAGAAAGATTTAGAGAAGCAATGTGGCTCAACTAGATGACACAGCTGGCAAAACATGGAACTGAGATTGAAACTGGGATCTTTGGGCTCTAAGCCTGTTCCTCCCCGACCTCTTCCCCACCGTTTCCCCAACAGCTGATTTAGAAGGATGCATCTGCTGCTGTGTGCAGTCTGGGGAGAGGCTGCAGATGGCTGACAGCTGAGAGATGAAACGGCCGTCCCCACCCTGTGAGGAGCCCGAGCTAGGCTGGGGGCAGAGGAGGGGAGATGGTGATCTATGTGTTCTTTTGGTTTATTTTTGCATTTCCTTCCTTTATTGAGGTATAATTTTCATAGAGTGATAAACACACAGATCTTAAGTGTACAGTTGATGAGTTTTGTCAAATGTAAATGTGTTATCAGTACCCCGGATCAAGGTGGAAAACATTTCCATAATCCCAGAAAGTTTCCCTTGTGCCCCTTTCCAGCCAATCCTCCTTCCCCCAGGCAACCTTTTTTTTGTGGATCCCTTATCACCCTAGCTTAGTTTTGTCCGTCTGTGTACTTTATAAATGGAGTCCTGGGTTACATGTTCTTTGTGTCTGGCTTTCTTCACTCAGTGTAGCGTCTTGAGGATTCATCCATGTTATTGCATGTAGGAGCAGTTAGTTTATATTCTTATTATAATGCCTATTCCATGGGATGAATTTACCATAATTTAATCCATTTTCTTGTTGGTGGACATTTGGGGTTCTTTCTTTTTTTCCGGTTTTTCTGTTTGTTTTGGGGGGCCTCTTTCTTGTTGGTGGATGTTTGGGTGGTTGCTATCAGTTTCGTCAGCTGGGATGAAATTCTGGTGCAAGTCCTTGTGAAGAAAGATTCTCACTTCTCTGGGTATATCCCTAGAGTAGAATTGCTGGGCCAGAGGGTAGGTGTATAAATAACTTCTGTAGAGATTGACAATTTTCTGAAGTGGCTTTTACCATCTCGCACACCATCTGCAAGGTGGGAGAGTTTCAGATGCTCCCTCTCCTTGTCAACATTTGGCAGAATCCATCTTTTTCATTTTAGCCATCTAGTGAGTGTGAGGAGGTGTCTCATTGTGGGACGGTCCATTCCTCTCCCTTGCTCTCTTCTCGATCTCAGGCATCTGCTTCCCTAGGCCGCCCTGTGCTGTCGTTTAGCCGCTAACTCTTTGTGACCCGTGAACTGCAACACGCCAGGCTCCCCTGTCCTTCACTGTCTCCTGGAATTTGCTCTAACTCATTGAGCACTGAGTCGATGATGCCATCCAACCATTTCATCCTCTGTCTCCCGCGTCTCCTTTTCCCTTCAATCTGTGTCTCCAGCTACATCTGCACAGATCCAGCTCCCAGCTTACACCTCACCATGGTTGCTGCTTCTGCGGAATGACTCCCATCTGCAGGGTCTAAAAACACCACTTCTTCCTTTTGTCTCTGTTGACTAGTGGCATCCATCCATTTGTTTCACCGATGCCTCTTTGTCTTCTCAGCTCTTCCTTCACCTGTGTAACCATTTCTTTTCTTTTTATTGGAGTATAGTTGAGTTGCAATTTTATATTAATTTCAGGTGTACAACGTAGGCTGTGTAACCATTTCTTGCCTCTGGGATCTTGTATTTGCTGTTCCTTCCATTTAGAATGCTCTCCGTCTCCTCCCCACAGATATCAACTCGGCTCTGCTGGTGTTTGCTCAGATGTCTCCATCTCAATAATGCCTCCCTCCCATCACCATCTAACTTAAAATTAACCTCGCAGCATCCTACCCCTCTGTCTTGCTTTTTTATATGTATTTCTCTATATTGTCATCTTCCTTCATACTCTTCTTTATGTGTTTTACTTATTTCTATTCTAATTGCCTTTCTCCCTCCATCAAAATACAAGGTCCACGAGGGCATGATTTGCTGTCTGTTTTGACTCTGGCTGTAGGTCAACTGACCAGTGACCTGAGTAGGCAACCAAGCCTTTGTTGAGTGAATAGATATGGGTAGAGAAAGCAGAAAGTCCCCAAATCCTGCAAGAGAATCCCAGAGTCAGAACTCCACAAGGCATCTTTTCTTTTTTCTTTTTTAATCATATTTATTTGTTTGTTTGTTTGTTTTTGGCTGCACTGGGTCTTTGTTGCTGCCTGAAGGCTTTTCTCTAGTTGTGGCCAGCGGGGGCTACTCTCAAGTTGCAGGGCTTGGGCTTCTCAATGCAGTGGCTTCTCTTGTTGCAGAGCACAGGCTCGTGGGCTCCTGGGCTTCAGTAGTTGCGGCACACAGGCTCAGTAGTTGTGGTACACAGGCTTAGTTGCTTCTCAGCACGTGAAATCTTCCCGGATCAGGGATGGAACCTGTGTCTCCTGCATCGGCAGGCAGATTCTTTACCACTGAGCCACCAGAGAAGCTCCACGGGGCATCTTTAAACCTTGTCATGGGAGTCCAATGGGTGGTAGAGTCCCAGCTGAAAGGTGGGAGTGTGCTTCATCTCTCTCCCTGGTTTTCCTCCTGTGCCAGGGCACTTCCCAGAAAGAGGTGAGCAAGGCACAATTCAGAACCACATGTGTTGAGAGCTCTGCCTTGGACCCTACATGGAGACCCAGAGGGCTGCTTCTGAATTTGACTGTGAAAGGGCACGTTTGGACACAAAAGCCTTTCTTGATTAAAATAGGTCTTTCGTTTGGGAGTGGATGAGGTAGGTCCGAGGTCAAGATGATGCTAGCCCATGTTTTAAAAATGAATCTTAAAAAAACAAAAATGAATCTTGACCCATTACCTCAGAGTATACCCAAAAATCAACTCCAGATGGGCTAGAGATACAAATATGAAAGACAAGACAATAAAGCTTCTAGAAGAAAATATAGAATATCTTCATGACCTTAGGGTAGGCAAAAAGTTCTTTCTTAAAAATATTTGTTTGGCTGCATCAGGTCCTAGTTGTGGCACCAGGCTTAGCTGCTCCACAACATGTGGGATTCTAGTTCCTTGAGCAGGGATTGAACCCGTGTCCCCTGCATTGCAAGGTGGATTCTCAAACACTGGACCACCAGGGAAGTCCCCATAGAGTTCTTAAAGAAAGGACACAAACCTATTTGTAAAATATATGTCCACCGAATGACTTATATCCAGAAGATAAATGTCTCCTATAGATCAATAAGAAAAAAAAAAAAACAAAAACAAGAAAAATGGGCCAAAGACTTGATATTCATTCCACAGAAAGTTGATATCCAAATAGCCAATAAACATAAGAAACAGGATTCAATTTCCTGAATCAGAGAAATACAAAACTAAAACCACAAGGCAACACCTCCATACATTCAGCAAAGTGGTTAAAATAAAAAGACAGAGAATATCAAGTGTTGATGAGGATGTGGCAGCATCAGAATTCAGTTGCATTGCTGTTGGGCATATAAATTGGTTCATCGGTCATTGAGATCCGTTGGCGTTATCTAATAAAACTAAAGGCATGCATGGTCTGTGACCCAGAAATTCTATTTGTCGACAGATGTTCATGGCAACCTTATATGCAGTAGGAAAAAAAATCTGGAAAAACTCAACAGTAGAATGCAGCAATAAATGGAGATAATATTGAAGCAATGGAACACTACAAAAAATGAGGAAGAACATGCTATTGATATACAACAGTACAACAAAGCATATGCAGCAGCAGAATGCAACACTGATAACGAATCTTGTCAACAGAACACCCAGCGAAAGGAAGAAGATGCAAAGTGCCTCCGTACTGAATGATTCCATGTATATAAGATTCTAAAGCAGGCAAAACAAATCAATGGTATTAGAAGCTAATACAGAAGAGTGGTGACTTTGGGGGGCAGTGAGTGGTCAGTAACTGGCAAGGGGCACCAGGCAGTATTCCAAGGCACTAGTAAATGTTCTCTTCTTCCTCTGAGTGCCGGTTACATGGTTGTATTGGTTTTGCAAAATTTCTTCAAGCTGTACATTTATGACTTATGCACTGCTCTATGTATTTTGTACATCAATAAGAGGATTATTTTACAGAAGAAGGGTTAGACTGGGGGAAACTAGAGCAATGAAGGCAAGTAACCCAGAGGGGGAGGGTGGCACAGTGTAGAATGATAGGGAGGGCTTCTGGACTTGCCTCTCTTATAAAATCTGGTTCTTTCTCCTTGGGTATTGCAGCTATTCTTGGGTTCTGGGGCTGAGATGTACGTAATGGAAATACAAAGAGGAACACGGTCATGGAGCAGCTTTGCTGTTCCCAGAAAGCGTGTCACATCTCTGAGCCTCAGGAAAACATAAAGAGGTCACTACCTGGTGTGTGGCAAGGAGCGCTACATCAGCCCACTGGTGCCGACTGGTGAGGGCTGCACCAGTGGGAGCGACAGGGGACTCCCTTTTGCTCCACAGGGCAGAAAAAGAGAGACACACAATTATAACCTGGAGGTGGGATGTGCCCCAGTGAGCTGGGATACAGGGCGTCTTCCGACAGCCATCCATTCTTCCCCATCAGCCCAGCACACCTCCCAGGGCCCGAACATCTCCCTGTCCATGAAGAGGCTCATGTATGTATGTATGTATGTATTTTTGGCTGATCTGGATCTTTGCTGCTGCACACAGGTGTTCTCTGGTTACAGTGAGAGGGGGCTTCTCTTGTGGAGCACAGGCTTCAGGCGCGCGGGCTTCATAGCTGTGGTGCATGGGAATAGTCCCACAGCATGTGCCGTCTTCTGGGACCAGGGATTGAATCCGTGTCCTCTGCATTGGCAGGCATATTCTTAACCACTGGACCACCAGGAAAGTCTGAGACTGATTTTTCAATAAGCGAGGGCCCTGAAAGGAAACCAGCTGCTGCTTGGTTGCCTCGTCCAGCAGCGGGGGCACTGGCAGTGGAGGAGCCACAAATGCAGGGCAGCAGGGAGGCCTCTGGAGAACATCGCCGTAGATGCAATCTGCTCCCACCACAGTCGAGCCCTCGGCGCTGTGTCCAGCCCTTTTGTGCCCCTCACCACCAGCATGGCCCTGTCTGCAAAACCCCACTGCCCTTCAGCCTGTCCACCATCACCTGCTCCAGGGAGACCTAACGCTCATTTCCTCCCAGACTCAATCCCTCCACCTTCTGGAATCCCCCCACCCCATTCTCAACTCCTGCATTGACAGCCATCAGAGCTCTTCTCACTGGTCTCCACGGTGGGGTCCACCTCCAGTCAGAGAGCTTCTTGGGAGCAAGTTCTGTGTCTGATTCACTTTTGTGTCTCTGACGCTCAGCAAATAGGAAGTGAACAGTAGATGTTTTCTGAAGAAGGGGAAGGGGACCATCCCATAACTAGGGTCAAATTATAAAGGATCTGCTAAACTCATTCCCATGATGATGATAAGCCAGTGAATTTCAGGCATAGTTTAAAAAAAAAAAAAAAAAGGATAAATACCTTAACCCAAAATACTGATGGTAGCATTGATCACAAACTGATAAAGGAAAATATATTTTAGCTGGGATCCCTCACAGTGATGTCATTGTGGGAGGAGTTATCTGCAGGAGAGCAGTCGGCACATCCGTCATCATACCATCACCACTATCGTGGGTCGTACTCTGGCCAGGTGTGCTGTCCTGTTAATCCTCCCTGAGCCTACGAGCTGGCTGGTACTGTCATCCCTATCTTACAGATAAGGAAGCTGAAGCACAGAAAGATGTAGCAACTTGTCCAGAGACACGAAACTGCTAAACAGCAGAACAGGAATCTGAACTGGGGCTGGCTGACTCCCAGGTCCAGGTGCGAATCACCCAGCTAGCTCCGAGCCTTCCTATGACCCTGCCCAAACACCCTCTGCAGGGTGATTTAGGAGGCCAGGGTCCCAGCCTTCTAAGCGTCTTAGAGTTTAAGGTGAATGTCCTAAATTAAGGCTAAAACATAAAAGAAGTCTGAGAGGTGAGAGAGGGCCAACAACAGCCCCGGGTGTCTGTGCTCACGTGTCAGCATGTGTGCCTGTGTGCCTGTGCACACATCTGCGTGCTTGTGCGTGTGTGCACGTGCGTGCACACACATACATGGGTTTGTGTGTGGATGCCAGAGCCAAGGGGAGGGGTTGGCCAATTAGAAGAAGGTAATCAATATGAAGGCGCCTCACATGGCCAGCACACAGTAAATATTTGCAGAATTGAATTGAAATGCTAAAGAGAGAGCTCTCCCAATGTGCGGTGTTATTATTACTATTATCTCCAAATTGCAGGCTTTAGGAGAAGAGAGGCAGGTGGGGAGTTGGTTCGTTGGCCTCCAGACCACACTGGGCTGACTGCCCCACCACCACCACCACCACGTGGACTCTCTGTGGCTGGCTGGCCTCCAGAGCTGGCTGGAGAGGGGGTTCTTGCAACCTGTGAGGATGGCGGCAACAAGGACGAGGGTAACTAGCAAGGACGGAACCCTCCGTGTGGTCTGGCCCCGGGCTCAGGGCCTGTTCCTCTTTCCCAGCAGTCCATGAGGTGGGCACTGTTCATCTCGCTAGCATCCTCAAGGTGCAGAGGGGGAAAGTGAGGCTCAGATGGGTTGGCCCAGAGAACGTGTTCATGGGTGGGTATTGAGAACAGATAGAGGCCTGGGGCCGTCCTTTCTCCACATCCAGAGACCAGTCCTTCTACACAACACTAGCACCTAACGGGTTTACAGGTGGTCAAGGCCCTGCGGCGGGCTGGCTAGTATGGAGCCATGGGCCCTCGATCCAGTCAACCCAGAGCCGGGCACTTCATCCCCCAGGACCTTGGTGTTCTCACTGGCAAAGAGGGACTGCAGAGTTGCCACTCAGAGGGTCGTTGTCATGAGAGGCTACATGCAAAGCACCTAGGGCATTGTGAGCACTCAAGTACATCAGCTATTATTCTAAACGTGCTCGAGTTTTCACTTGAACCTAATATTCACTCCTCACAAAGCCATAACGTTAGAGAGCTGGTGCTCTAAGTGCAGGAATGACACGGTTGAACCCCTCTGGTGACGGGCAAGGAAAGTGAGGTCCCAAGAACAGCACCAAGGTCCCAGGGCTCCTAAGTGGCAGGGCCTGGATTCAAACACAGATTTGCTGCTCCCAAGTGGGCCTCTCCACCTGCTAGGACTGCCTCAGGGCTGGCCTGAGGGCACAGAGGGCCCAGCACAAGTGTGGGTGGAGGGGGCACTGGGGTGTTGGGGCCCCTGCCCCAGCCTCCAGAGGAGGGAGGCGGGAGATTCTGAAGCACGGCTGCCACATACCTGGGAAGGAGGCCAGAGCGGGGCGAGGACGAGGGGCTAAGAGCTGGCCCAGTGGAGGGTGGGAGACCAAGTGTCTCTCGCCAAGGCCCCGAGCCCCTCAGCCCTCGTCTTCTCATGAGGGAAAGCCCTGTCTTCTCCCTGCTCACCCCCCTCAAGAATGTGGGAGCCATGACCAGGCCCGGGGCGAGCGGGAGAGTGCCACTGCAAGCCCTGTGTGCCCCTCACCCTCTGCCCTGCCTCTGGGCCTGCCCCCGCCCACCGCTTCCTAAGGCCTGTGCCCGCATCCTCAGCCCCTGTCAGCCTCCCGGCTGCCACGGAAACCCAGAGCCCACAAAACGCCCCTGTCAACCTGCCTCCTGCACGGAGGTCCAAGGCCTTAAAACTTAATAGTCTCTCAAATGCTGTAACGCTAGAGGGGGCTTTTATGGACTCAACAGGGATAATAATATGAAGGGGCGTTAGCCGCCTCAAGTGGGCTGCTCACAGTGGGCCACCCCCTCCAGCCCCTCACATAACACTTGGAGGGCCTCTGGAGGGGCCCCCTCCACCGCCTTCTGATGAGGTTATTAGAGCACAGATCTCTGTGATAGGGGCCTAGTGCGGGGTGGGGACCCCTGTGGCCCTGGCTCTCGGAAAACAGACCGGTGTGTCCAGGGGAAGGATCATGATGACTAATGAGCAGGCAATTGAAAGTGCCTTCGTGTCAGTGGGGAGCAGATGGAGAAAGAGGGGAATTCCTGTGGCCTGAACTCAGAGGTGTGGGTGGCTGGGAGGGAGGGATGAGTGAGCTGTGTGGGGTCAGCAGGTGGGGGAGGGGAGGGAAGCCCCCCAGCTTCCACCCACACACAGAGGCGTACAGGTTCCCGGGCCCAACCCAGGGGACCAAGTGCTGAGCTAGAGGCCAGGCTCTGGCGTCTTTTGGGCCACTTGGCTTTACCCTCTTCTCCTCTTCCAAGGGCCTTATTTTTCTGTTGTTCCCTTTCTTGCCCTCTCAGTAAGCCCCTCCTGGTCTGTCCTCACCGGGCCCCCTTCCCTGCTTTTCTTTCCTGTTCCCGCTTCTCACCCACCTCACCTCTTATTACTGGGAGACCTCAAATAGAAATTCTACCCAGTCTTCAACAGAAGTAGGCAGCCCCTCCCCCAAACAAACAAAATACTAAATAACACTAAATAGAATACCCTGGCTGACGTGCCAACACCACACACACACACACACACACACACACACGCAGGCCGCGCTCACACATATTTTCTTCATTACCTCCCCTAACACTGTCTTTCTTCCATCTTGAGTTCAATGTTGTTTTTTGTCTCTTTGCAGCCCTCCCCCTCCACTTCCCCTCAATTTATTCCAGCTGTGAAAACCTTTTTCCCATCTCCTCTGTCACCCCGGCAGATAGGTGAGTGGCAGGCAGAGGAGTCCACTCCACAGCCACCGTTGGTAATTGATGCCAGATGTCGAGCTGGCCCCTGGCCCAGCCCCAGGCAGGGCTCCCGCACCGCCTCCTGCATCTGGGTGTGAAAGGCGAGCTGCAGCCCAGCCTGAGTTCTCGGGGGGCTATGGAGCCAGCTCAGGGGACGCCCGGTGGGACAGGCTGGGACCGTGGGCTGCCACAGGGAGGAGGCTGGGAGCAGAGGGTAGGGGGTGGAGAAAGATACAGGCCACTGACTACACCTTGGTTGGCATGAGCGAAGCCAGGACCGTCCAGAGGCAAGACGTGAGAGCAGCTTCTCTCGGCCCCTTGTCAGCCTTTCTATTTCCTGGGGATGAAAAGTTTGGTTGTTCCTGCTTTTTATAAATATACGTAATTTGGTAAAGAACCAATTAGGAAACTCTAGAATTCTTCAGGATTCTTCTACTACCCTTGGTATTGAAACTAGTAAACATTTTCTGGAGTATTTTAGGTGCTTTCTCAGTCATTGACCATGAACGCTCTCATCCTCTCATTTCATTTTCACAACAATCCTGTGAGGTGGGGCCCATGATTGTCCCCATTTTACAGATGCAACCAAAGATGCCTGGAACATCTAATAGGCCCAGCTAGGAAGTGGTAAAGAATCCCCCTGCAATACGGGAGACCCAAATCCAATCCCAGGAGTGGGAAGATCCCCTGGAGAAGGGAATGGCTACCCGCTCCAGTATCTTTGCCTGAGAACCCCATGGACAAAGGAGCCTGGAGGGCTACAGTCCATAGGGTCACAAAGAGTCGGACACAACTAAGCAACTAACACTTTCATTTTTCAGGAAGTGGTGGTACCAGGATTTGAGTCCAGACAGTCTGACTCCAGAAACCACATTAGGCTCTCTGGAAAGACTTTAAAATCTTCAAAGGTCAGAGATAGAAAGAACCTGGTCTAAACCCTTTTTAAAGGAGGAATGGAGGTCCAGAGAGGAGAGGTGACTTGCTCAAGGAGGCACAGGGAGCTGGACCCAGAGCAGGGCTGAATCTCAATGCTCCTCTTCCTGTTCAGAGCCCTTAGTTCTGACTCGGGTCTGCACACCCTTGGCCAAGAGCCAGGCTTCCTGGAGGAGGTGCCTTTTGTAGGACTTGGAACAAGACAAGGATCAAAGACTGGCAGATAGGCAGAAGGAAGCACTTTCAGCGCACAGCCTTCTGTTCAAAGGTGGGGCTGGCAGACAGCATTAACTGTGTCCGACTGCCGGGCACTGTGGTCACAAGGCAGACTTAGAGACAAACTCTGCCCTCCAAAAAGAGAGAGAGAGGAAAAAAAAAAAAGCAAGGCACGTGGGATAGGGAGGACAATGGTGGGCAGCAGTATGCAGCAGTAGATTCGTGGTAAGGTGATGTTTGAACAGACCTCAGATGAGGGAAGGAGCCATGTGGATATCCGGGTAAGAGTGTTTCAGGCAGAGGAATAGCATGTGCAAAGGACCTGAGGCAAGAGTGTGCTCAATGTGTCCAGAGTGCAGGGAGCGAGGGAGAGAATAATTAATAGGAGGCATGTCAGAGAAGGGAAGGGGCCAGATCATGTAGGGCCCCATGGTTACTGTAAGGGCTTTTACTCCCAGTGCAATGGGAGCCATGGGGGATGCTGAGCAGAGGGGTGACATGGGCCCAGAAACGCAGCAGTGGAGGTGCTGAGAAATCATCAGATTCTGGATGTATTTTGAAATCACAGCCTAAAAGTTGGGTGCAAGAAATGAGAGAAAGAAAGCAGTCAAGGATAACTCCAATTTTTTTTGGCCTGAGCAATTGGCCGGACCGAGTTGCTTTTTCTGAGACAGGAAGACGCTCAAAGGAGTAGATCTAGGGGCAGTTCAGGAATTTGCTTCTGAACCCTCTGCATTTGAGGTGTCTGCTATCAGACCACAGTGATTCATACCGGAGACCAAAGCAACAGGGCAATCAGTAAAATGGACCAACTTTATTAAAAATTATGCTATTTTATTCATCATGGATGTTTTAGCATTGCTTTTGATTTTTAAAAAATTACATCAAAATATTATTTATCTTGATTACTGAGGTGTAGGGCCCCCGCTTAAATTTGTATCCTAGTCTGGACCCTGCTTGTTACAGATATTCACGTGGAATGCAGGGTTGGGCTGCTGCCTCACTTGATTCCCACACTCTCTCTGTCCAGAGTGAGCCATGGTCCTCCCAACAGGATCCATGGCAGGCATGTGACCTTAAGAGTAGCCACATGCAGCCAGGAGGTGGTCCTGATGGGGACCACAGCCAGGGTAGGCAAGGAGAGGGTCTGTTCGGATGTGTAGCTGGCTGACCTAGAAGCAGCCAGAAGGGTGTGCGTCCATCAGCTCACCGCACCCCACCCGGGGCCCCCGTGATGGATGGCATCTGTCTTCTGCTTTATTAAACTCACGCCGCTCAGTTCAGCCCTGGATTTGCAAACGGCTTAATAAGCATTTGGAAGGGATCGGGGGAGGGAGGCTGGGATTTCAGGGGGTTACCAAGACCCAGACAGGAAATGGCTTGCACCCTGAGTGGGCCCCAGGAGGGAGTCAGGTGTCCTGGTGGGCCACTGGGGAATGTTTGGTTTCACAGAAGGCACTGGTGGGCCCAGAGGAGGGGGACCACAGGTCTCTGGTGCCACCCCACCCTTGGCACTGTTGTTACCCCACACCAGTTCACAGCACCTAGAGGGGTGTTCTGGGCACTCGGGAGGGAAAGGGATGCCAAAGTGACCAAGGGCCGGAGGGGAGGGGAAGAGGCGGTCCTGCCCTTTAGGAGTTCCAGCCACGAAGGACAGAGGGCTATACGAGACAGCACCACCACCCCCTGCGCCATGCTCCCTTCCCACTTCTAAACATCTACAAATTCGATAGCATGTGCCCTTGGTTTAGAATCTTCGGTTCAGCCCCTGGCATGGGCACTGAGTGTGGGTGCCAGGTGCCTCTACTCTCCTGAATGAGGCAGGAAGCTCCCCGGGGTGAGAGCAGGTACACGAAAGTCACCTTCTCTCTGCACGGGCAACCTGGGCCCCACTTACCCAGCCTACCCAGGTTTCAGAGCAGATTGCAGGCATCTCTTCCTGACTCCTGTCCAGTCAAGGCCACCCTGGTAGTGGGGAGCTGGCCATGGTGGGAGTATTTACACCATGGAAATTGGCAAGAACTCTTTTTTCCCTCCTGGAGAACCTCTGCCTCGCCTGCCCTTCCACCAGCAAGAACCGCAAGTCCTTTGGTTGTATAAAAATCAGCTTCTCCTGCGGAAAAGGCAGTGGAGCTCCTTCTGTACAGTGGGGATGGGGACCGTGTGTCTCTTCTTAATAAGGATGGGGATGTAGGAAGCAGTAGTGGACAGTCCTCAGCTGACCAGGACCAAATCACAGCTCCACCATGGCACGGATTGATTGTGATTTCACAGTGCTCTCCAGTCAGGTCTTGGAGGGGCTCTTCTCAGATTTAAATGAGATAATACTGGAAAGATTGTTTAGAACAGAGGCTGCAAATACCAAGTAGCAAAGAGACAGCAGTCTTTACTCTGGGTCTCAATGATGCCAAGACCTTGTCCTAATTTGAACCTTACAACCACTGTTGAGGGAGACTGTTGTTATTACCATTCTATAGATGGGGCGTGCTAAACCACTTCATTTGTATCTGACTCTGTGACCCCGTGGACTATAACCCGCCAGGCTTCTCTGTCCATGGGATTCTCCAGGCAAGAATACTTGAGTGGGTTGCCATTTCCTCCTCCAGGGGATCTTCCCCACCCAGGGATCCAATCCGCATCTCTTAAGTCTCCTGCATTGGCAGGCTGGTTCTTTACCACTAACACCACCTGGGAAGTCCTCTGTAAATGCGGAAAGGGAGGCTAAGATGTTTTTGTCCCTTGCCTAAAGTCAGGTAGAGGCAGAGCACAGATTAGGACCCAGGACTCTTGTGGTCCAACAGCCCAGCTTTCTCACTGCTCAGCCATCAGAACTCTCCAACATGGAATGCAGTGGGGCCAGGAGTCTTAATTGTGGTGGAAGTGGCCCCTGGTTTTCCTTCTGTCTCCATCTTGCCACCAGCAGGAAGGATGGATCCTCTTCCTACATGACCCCCAAAGAAGCCTCCTCAGAGCTGTGTCCCCCAGCCCATCATCCCCACACCTGATGGCACCCATCAGGGACTGGGAGCTACCTTATCAAGGAAATTCACATTTCCCTCGGGCCTTGTCTGTCCACGGCTTTTCCAATTCACTACCTTTATCCAGTCCATGCTCCATCTCCACCCCATTCCTCCCAAGCTATAAAAATACCCGCTCCAGACTGGCCCTGATCCAAGACCAGGGTCAACAGAGCCAGCACCAGGGAAGGCCAAAGGCCCAGCAGGCCCCTGTGCAATGCTCTTCTAGGTCTCCATTCCCCCGGCTTCTTGCCAACTTCACCTCACCTTCCTCCATTTGTGGTCTTCTCCTCATCCTCGTTTGCGTCTTTGGTGTCCCTGGCTTCATGTCTTCAGTCCCCCATCTTTCTACCTTTGTCTCTCTCTGGGTCGGGCTGTCTGGTGACAAGTGTGTACGTGCGTGTTTCTCTGTCTCCTCATTTTTTGTGGATGTCTGTGTGTCTGTCTTTCTCTCTCTGTCTCTCCCCCGACCCACATCTCTGCTCTTTTTCTCCAACACCCTGGAACGTGTGTGTGTCTGTGAGTGTGTAAGCATGTGCTGTGTTCTTGTGTCTCGGTATCTAACTCTACCTCAATGCTTTTCCTGCTCTGTGTCTGTCTGTCTGTCTTCAGGGCTGTCTCTTGGGGTCTCTCTCCAGCAGCATCCGTTAGGGCTGCACTTTGGAGGCTCCCGGAGGAGACTCCCCACTCACCCCTCCCAAAGTTCACTGCCTTGTCAAATGGAGCTAATCTCTTACGGGAGGAAAAAGCTTCATTCAGACTGGGGGGGCGGGTATGCAGGGGGAGCGGAGGGGGAAGGGGAGGTCTCCTTGGCTGCAGCCTGAAAACACCCGGCCCATAATACCCCTTTTGTTCTAAGCTGGTGGGAGGGGGTGGGCGGTGGAATGAAAGAGGGGGGATATTAAAGGAGCAGGTGAAAGACATGTGTCTTCAGCAGCCAGAGATAAGCGCTTACCCCCTTCTAATCTGACTGAGGCCTATTATCTTCCCGCCACAGTCATTACCATTAATATTAAACACCCCCCAATTCAGCTAGAAAACAACCTGAAAGGGCTGACTCTCAGCCCCAGCCAGTTCCGAGAGGGAGACCCTGCTCTGACACGGCCTGCCAGGACTTGACCACCTCCTCCCTCTCCCCAGAACCAAGTCCCCTTGAACTTCACCATGACCTCCAGCCCCCAAGAGCCCCCCTCCTCCATCCCCTCCCCCCAACCAAAGCCAGTGGCCTCTCTGATCACCAACCCTTGCTCTTTCTAAAAGAGCTCCTATTTCAGCTTCATTTCTAGGGGGCTCTCTCTACCTTAGCCCTCTTCTCTGGACACCTCAGTACAACCTGAGATGAAGACAGAAGCATGTAGAGGTCTGCTCCCTGACTTTGACATCTGACTGAACTGGGTTTGCATTTCAATGCCACCACGAATAGACTGGGTGACCCTGGTTAAGTCATTTAACCTTCTGAGCCTCAGTTTCTCATCTCTTAAATGGGGGCAAGGGGACTTCCCTGGCATTCCAGTGGTGAAGACTCTGTGCTCCCAAAGCAAGGGGCACAGGTTTGATCCCTGGTCGAGGAACTAAGATCCCCCATGCCTCATGATGTGGAAAAAAATAATAAATTAATTTAATTTAATGGGGGCAAGTTACAATCTCTGTGACCCAGGGTTGTCTTGGGGATTATGTGACAGAACAATGGAAGAGCTCTAATATATGCCCAATACATTTTAGTGGCTCAGTAAGCAGTGATAGTAACTCAGTCCTTGGACAAAAAGCAACCCAAGGCAGGAGGTCCATCCATTTATTCCTTCATTAAGCCATCAAACAGTCACTGGGCCCTTATTCCACGCCAACTTCTGTGTTGAGCACTGAAGGGAGGTACAGGGATAGAGAAAACAATTCCTCTCTCTTAGAATTCAGAAGCTGGTGGCAGCAAGTCATATAAACAGGTAAACGCATCATTGCAGTGCTCAGCTATATGAACCACAAGAGAAGTTAGTACAAGGAGCTTTGGGAACGTGGGTCAGTGAATTCCCCCTTGGAGGGTGATGTTTTGTCTACACTAGTAAAGGATTAATTGCCTATTCAGTATCTACCAGGTGGCAAAGCCAGTTATCACTGCGCTCATGTCTATGGTTATAGCTCCCTAGAGGAGACAGCCATAAGGCTTCTGCCAGGAGCAGCACAGAGTTTAGTTCGGGGCCTTGAGTGGGACTCCCTTCTCTGCTCCCATGGCCCTAAATTGCCAGATCTGGCTTCAGGAGCCTGCAGACACAGGAAGGACAGAAGTAAGAACTGACATTCACAAAGTGTCTTCCCTTCAAGCCAGACACCGGGCTAGGTGTTTCATTATTAGGTCATTTACTTCTAATCGTAACCCTTCCCCCAAGCAGGCAGCGATGTACCCATTTTACAGGGAAGCAAACAGACTGACTAAGAAAATGACAGAGCAAGATTTTAAATCACATCTCTCTGTCTCCAAGATCCATGTGAAACTCAACTTTCCTACCCCATTTCCATCCTATCTCCATCCTTAACATCAGAGAAGCTTGAAAAAATGAGTAGGAGGGGGTTAGGTAAGGAAAACAGCCTGCTACAAGCCCCCCATTTTTTGATATCTTCTGTTTTATCTTAGGAGTCTATATCAACTTTAAATTTTATTCCAGATCATAGCTATGTGTGTTATAAATAAAAATCATGCTTAAAATGTCAGTAAAAGCTTTTCCCCCAAAATCTTGAAGCTCCAAGAACACATGCTAAGTCTATGCTATTCCCTCTCTATCCCTTGTACTGGGGGCATCTGTATGTGTGTCTGCCTGGTAGCCTCAACCACGTTGGTGACTGCACCTCTTTCCTTCACAAAAGGCCTGCTTCCCCATTCCATGGGGCTGCGAATCATAATTCCCCACCCCTCCTGACTTGGGGAGGGCATGTGCCAGGTCTAGCCAATCACTGCACACCATTTTCCCAGAAGTGGGCACATGACCCAAGCTAGGCCAATAGAAGTCCTCCCCTAGGATTTTATGGACAGAGGGTGTTGAGAATGACAGATGCTCTCTTTTCTCTCAGATATGAGTATGAAATTGTTGCCGTGCTCTTTTACTGACCTCTCCCTGTCCTCTAACAGAGGAGAAGCCCTGACCTCCCTTTTCTTCCCCATCCCCAGTGGGGGTGGGGGACGGGGAAAAAGAGACTCTCACACAACAAACAACACAGCCAAGATATGGATGAGCTCAAGAAAGAAAGAGAGAAAGTTGATGGTATCTTTATGTGGCTTTGGACTGTCTAAATTGGGGCCCCCATTGCCACCCCACATGTTTGTGCGTGTACATACACCACTCCAGTCCTTCCTGCTTATGCTTATTTAAGTCGATGAATCCTTTCCTTCTGCTTAAACTCGTCAAAGGTGGGTTTCCATCATTTGTTCCCAAAGCAATACCTCCTGTAACACTCAGTCCTCCTTAATTCCTCACAGCTCACCAGCATCTGCAGGCACGAGAAAGAGCAAGGGGCCCAGCAGGCTTTGGGGGGCACCCTCCATTAATACTGGAGAAGGCAATGGCACCCCACTCCAGTACTTTTGCATGGAAAATCCCATAGATGGAGGAGCCTGGTAGGCTGCAGTCCATGGGGTCGCTAAGAGTCGGACACGACTGAGCGACTTCCCTTTCACTTTTCACTTTCATGCATTGGAGAAGGAAATGGCAACCCACTCCAGTGTTCTTGCCTGGAGAATCCCAGGGCCGGGGGAGCCTGGTGGGCTGCCGTCTCTGGGGTCACACAGAGTCGGATATGACTAAAGCGACTTAGCAGCAGCAGCTCCATTTATACACAGAAGTTACTTTCTTGAGAACCTCTTGAGAACTCTCCCTCTCAGTTTTGTGCTGGGAAGGACCATAAACAGAGGGTTGACGGAGCATCTATCCCAACCAGAAAGCTCTCAGGATGTCCCTGGTGATCCAGTGGCTAAGCTTCTACCCTCCTAGTGCAGGGAGCCCGGGTTCAATCCCTGGTCGAGGAACTAGATCCCACATGCCCCAGCTGAAAGAACCCACATTCCACATGTTGCAACAAAGATCAAAGACCCCACGTGCCACAACTAACACCCAGTGCAGCCAAATAAATAAATAATTTTTTTAAAAAAAGCTTTCTGCTATCTTCAAGAAAGACCGACTCAGCCTCTTGCCCAAAAAACACATCCCAAGAGCCCCTACTCCAAGTCTTTTCAGCTATAGGTCAAGGCTGGTTCACCTTGCCCTGCCCTAGTGAAAGTGAACAATGGTCAATTTTTCCTCCCCTTTTCTCTTCCTTCAGAGGCTCAACCCAATCTTCTCTTAACTCTTCTTTCACCCTTGTTTGTATAGGTTCATGTATGTTGTGTGTACTATATACTGGCTAAGAGTCCAGACTCTAAACAGAGTGCCTGGAATCAAATCTCGGCTCTGTTACTTACTAGCTATGTGACTTTGGGCAAGTTGCTTACCTTCTCTGGGCCTCAACTGCTTCATCTTCAGGATGATTATGATTGTATGAATTAGTATACATAAAGTGCTCAACCCATTCCTGGCACATAGTAAGTGCTCAATCAATATTAGCTGTTATTATTATACATTAAAGTCTCATGTGTGGGTATGTATGCTTTCAGCCTCTCCCATCTGACTAGGAGTTAGTTCCCCAACAGCAGAACAGCAGAAGGCATGACTTGTTCATCTTTGAAGTCCCAGAATTTCAAAGTACTTGGCTTAGAGAGGAAACTAAAAAAAAAAGTTGAATGAATGGTGAATGGATGAAGATTGGCTGGCTGAATACCTTGAGAATCTGAATTCTCATTCCTGTTCTTAGGTCTTTCTATAATTCCACATGGGCAGTCATCAATTCTCCCTACTCCTGCCCCCAGAAGGGAAGCTTTGGCAGGTAGAAGGGGTCTTGCAGCAGAGTAATAACAGAGGCAAAAGCAGTCAGCTCTTCCCTGTGTCTGGCCCTTGCCAGTGTCCAGTGTCTATCACAACATCACACCATGCTCTGAGGTACACAGAGTGAAGGTCATCCTTAGCCCATTTTACTGATTTGTAAACTGACGTTTAGGGCAGTTGTGTGACTTTCCCAAGGACAGACATTGGGACCCAGCTGAGGCCAGAACCCGGTCACCAGACTTGGCTAGATCTCACTTCTGTCAACCACCTGACCAGATGTTCCCTCCTTGTTCCCTCCTTCGCTGGGAGAAAAAGAGGAAAAACGAAACAAGGCTGGGGCCATGCAGCATCTACCACGCCATCGTGGTCCCCTGCGATCTAGGTAAGAACAGGGCAGGGGGGAACCCAAAAGCAGAAGACTCTGAATTCATCTTCCACATATCTTGATATTTGTAAAGCCCAGTGGGAGGGTGACAGAGAGGAAGGGGAAGCCCAGAGTCCAGGAGTGACAGTGAGTCCAGAGCACACAATGGCCCATTGTGCCCTTCCTTGTCCCCCTCCTCCTCCCCCACATGTAGCACACAGCATCCTGTTTACCTGCCTCCAGGACCTGGCTCCATCTCAGGTGCCACTCCAACTCAGCCCACGCACAGGCACTGCCAAACCCTCTGCCCACGAGCCTGGTTTGGCAGCAGCAAACCCCCCAGTCTTTGTCCCACCCGCTCCCTTCTATTCCAACAGAGACGCCTCCTCGGAGCTCAGGGCACAGTACATGGCCCACAGTAGGCTCTCTGGAAATGGTTCCTGACAATAACGAGTCAGTTCCTTGGGGACAATACTAACCTCCAAGCACATGGGCCTCCATGACAGGCTCCTCCTAGCCTTAGAGGTGGGAGATGGCCTTGTGGAGGAGCTAGGTAGGGGGCTGAGCGTCAGCAAGCTTAGAAAAGGCTTCCTTTCCTGCCCACCTTCCCCAAGCCTGGGATTCTGCGGGGGAGGCAGCGTGGGAAGACAGAGCCTGCCAGTCTCTGGGGACAGAAGACCCATATTAGGCACTCTCTTGGTCCAGCTGGGACGCTAATGCCCCACTATCTCAGAGGTCAAAGGTCAAAGGTCAGGGTACCACCCAAGCCATGAGGGACAGACCCCCAGCCAGGAGGACAGGTGGAGAGGCCTGGCTTCTTGGGCCCAGATTCTATTTGGGGATCAAAAAGCTGGGTGGAGTTGGGAGGAGGAAACCTAGAGAAGAAATCAGTTCATCCACACACTCTCTAGGTCTCAGGACTATGGCAGAGGAAGAGAAAGAGAGAGAGAAAGAAAAGAGCCAGACTTCCTTGGTGGTCCAGTGGTTAAGAATCCAACTGCCAATGCAGAGGACATGGGTTCAAACTCTGGTCCAGGAAGATTCCACATGCTGCGGGGTAACTAAGCCCATATGCCACAGCTACTGAGCCTACACTCTAGAGCCACAACAAGAGAAGTCATCGCAACGAGAAGCCCACACACCACAACTAGAGAAAGTCCGTGCAGCAATGAAGAGCCAACACAGCCAAAAATTAATTAAAGCAATTTTTTAAAAAAGAGAAGCAGAGGAGGCCCAAGGGGAAGAAGAAGGGTGAAAGAAGGGGGATATCACAGAGAAAAGCCAAGAGGCAGGCGAGAAATGGAGGAGTAGAAACCACACCCTCAGATGAAAGGGGCAGCTTCCAGAAAAGAAGAGAAGGCACCCCCAGCTCAAAGGAGAAGCAGAGTTGCAAAGCAGCTTGAGAACATTCACCCATTTAACCCACGAGGAGTCTGAATCCCAGAGAGGGCACATGTCTTGCCCCAGGACATGTAGCAAGTGAGGTCTCAGCTCAAATCAGAGTCACAAAATAGTGGCTCTAGGCCAAAAAGACATTTCTTGACTTTCTGCTGAGCGGGGAAAGAGGGCTTCAGAGAGTCCTCCTCTGAGTGGCTTCCAGAGACATGAGAGCAAGAAAAACAGCCGTTATGGCTCACCCAGTCTGTGGCCAGGTATCAGAGGGAGGAGATGGCACATCCAAGTCTACCATCCAACTGCGCACACCATTGTCTACCTGCTGTCACTTGAGCCAAGAGTTGACAGGTTTTCTATTTACTCTGTGTACCCAGCACACTATGCCGGTTCCTTAGGCAGGAGGGAGAGGCTGCAGGGAGGATGGTAGGGAGGCTACGAAGTGTCCATCCATATCCTCTGGAAGAAAGAAAACTAAAGTGGACATTCACTCAGAGCTCACCATATGCCAGCTGCTTGCTCTGCATTATCCCTCTGGATCCTCACAAAACAATTGCTATTGTTAGTCCCACTTTACAGATGATGAAACCAAGGCTCAAAGAGACTAAGAAGTCCTAGATCCCACAGGTGATGTGGTGGAGCAGGAAGCTGAACCACCTGGCTTCTGACTCCTTGCTCATAACCACTAGGTGTACTACCCCTAGGATGAGCTGCAAAAGCAAACGCAATGAGGCCTCCCACCACCACCCAGGGTCCATCACACCCTCCTTCCAGCCCACCATGGGTGAGTCAGTCTCTCCACTGGGCACACCCTGAAGCTTTTATAAATGTCTTACTTGGGCTCTTAGTTTTTTCTGCCTTGTCTTAGAATTAACTGTTGGCATGTCCGTTTTTCTGGCAAGTTTAAGGACACAAATGGTCTTCCATCATTTCCAGATAACTGGCTTTACCCCTGGTGTCTCAGGCAGTAAATTATCCACCAGGAATGCAGGAGACCTGGGTTCGATCCCTGGGTTGGAAAGATCCCCTGGAGAAGGGCTTGGCAACCCACTCCTGTATTCTGGCCTGGAGAATCCCATGGACAGAGGAGCCTAGCAGGCTACAACCCACAGGGTCGCAGAGTCAGACACGACTGAGCAACTAAGTACACACGCATCTCCAGATCCCCAGGGCTTAGCATGTGCTCAATGACTGCTTTTTGAATGAAGACAGTTGGGTAATATCCTCTTCGGAACAGAAAACAGGGCCCAGTAGAGGCTTAAGCCCCCAGGGACAAGGATCATCCTGCATCTCCATACCCTGACGCTAGCACACTGCCTGGCCTAGAGTAGGTGTTCATAGATGCCTACTGGAACGGTAGAGTCCATACACAGGATGCTTTTGTGGGCCCTGGAAGGCAGGGTCAGGAGGTGGGATTACATCCAGATAAGGGCCAGAACTAAGGGTGTCTCCCCAGGAAGTCCAAGGCCCTGCCAGGCCACCACAAGAGTCTGCAGCAGACTGGAATTCAGGGTTCTGGGGGCCTCTTTTGGAGTGCAGGCTGTTCCTGGGGGCTCTGCTGGGACACAGGAGCTGGGGGCCAGGGTGGGCTGAGTGAAGAACAGTGGGCAGGCTGCACTGGGGCACATGCTCCAGCCTCTGCTGTTTGATCCCTGAGGACAGTCCCTAAGCCTATAACCTTCACTGCTCCCTTGCACAGCTGTCCCCAGCAACAGGGGAAGGGAAAAGCAAATGACTGTGCCCTGGGCTCCGAAGTCTAGGAGAGGAGGCTTAGAGACTAAGAGACGGACAGAGAGGAATGAGGAGAGACCCACTGAGGCCTTTGGGGGTGGGTGGTAAAGAAGGTTCCTGAGGAGGGAAGTCTGCACTCCCGGCCAGCCAGGCTCCCTGGCACCAGCCCCACTGGGCCAGGGTCCCAGGGATTTATTGACTAATCCTCAAATGATACACTCTCCCTGATTCATTCTCCCTCCTGCTTCTCTCCTAAAATCCTAAAGTCTCCAAATGCTGCTGGCCCTGGGCCTCCACCTCGGAGCCTCCAGCCTCCCCTAGAGGCCCCTACCACCCAAGCACCAGGGGCCTCCTTCTGCTGTGCTGTCCCGGCCTGAGGGTTGAGATGCCAGACAGGAGGCTGGCAGCACCTAGCCAACTCAAGGAGCAACCGGTGAGCGAGCGGGGGTGACGGCCTGCTGGCGTTGGTGCCAGCTGCTGGCGTTCATACGCCAGTCTGAAGGGGGAGGCAGCTAGCTGGTTGGTAGGGGTGTGTCACCAAGGAAGTGGATGTCAGGGTGCTGGGCCCAGGGGGCAGAAGAAGGTCAGAGTGGAGGTTTTCACTGACCCAAGTGGGCGGTCATAAAGGGAATTCATAAAAAGTTTCTTTCTTCTTTAATGGTCTTTCTTCCCTATCCCAGGGCCGGCGGGCGCAGGAGGGAGCAAAGACCGGCGGGGGTGGGGCAGGCCCTCCACAAGCGACACTTGATTCCCGGTCTGGACAGGGCCGGCGCTTGAAAGCAGCTAAATTAGCAAAACAGAAGTCAACTGTCGATTGCTTCATTGGAGGATTAAGTGTGATAAATGGGGGGTTTGTTCGCTCCCAGCTCCAGATGTTGTGTCTAAGAGAGGGTTTTTTTCTAATTTTTTTCTTTTTTCTTTTTTTTTTTTTACATTCTTGGCCCAGGGCCCATATATATTTTGGATACTACTGGGAGTATATAATATCATTGGAAAATGATGCGGTCTGCTAACCTTTTAAATAACATTTCCTCCCTCCTCTATTTTCTAATAGTTTGTTTTTCTTTCCATGTTTGCCTTTTATTGGGGGAAATTTTTTTTGGAAATTAATGAGGCTCAAGTTTGGAGACCAAAATAAAAAAAAGCGGGGGGTGGGGAGTGTGAGAGATGGAGGGGTGTGGAATGGGGCTGGGGTGCAGTGGGGAGAGCTGCTCTTTGTATCTTTTTAAACTCTCCTGGTTTGATTTTTTTTTTTTTTTTTTTAATGTTCTCGGCGGAGGCCCGGTGGCCCTGCGGCGGGGCTGCGTGGTGGCGCGCGCGGGCAGGGCGCCCGGGACTCTCCGCCGCGCCCGGCGCCCGCTCGCTGTGCCCGGGGCCGCGGGGCTGTGCGCCGCGGGCCTCCGGGAAGAACCTGCCTTTCCCCCAGCAGCCGGGCCCGACGTGAGAGGAGGTGGGGGTGGGGGCGCCTCCTTCCTGAGAGAAACCTACGGAATCCGGCAGGAATTCGGGCCTCCCAGATTTAAGAAAACAAACAAAGGAAAGATTGTCAGAGAGGGGCCGCCAAGAGCCGCCGGGCCGCCGCACTGCCCTCCGCGCTCACCCCCGGGGCGCCCGGGCCTCCCGGCGGGGGCGGAACAAGAGGCTGGGGGGGCTCCCCCGGGTGGTCCCCAGTGGGCTTCCCTGCCCTGGGCCTCGGCTTAACCTGCCATCCCCCGTCTCTGCCCCCTCAACCCCGCCCCGGAGGCCCCAGGGCGCCAGGGGAAGGAGGGTGCCGCCGCCGCCGCCGCCGCCGAAGTGCCTGCCTGGTTACAGGAGGGACACTGCTGGAGTCATTCCGGGCATCCCCCAGCCTCCAGGCAAACTCCCGCTGAGCCCCCTCCTGCTCCCGCCCGCAACTTCTAAATCTCCCAGCCAGGATTGGGGGTGACCCCTCGACGGCTCAGGTTCCTTTGGGGCGAGGGCTCTTCCTCCGCGCAGTCCCCCAGGCTCCTCACCGCCAGGGCTAGGTGGCCAGGCGGCGGGCCCAGTCCCCAGCTTCGCCGGGGTCTAGGAAGAATTATCAAAAGTGAGAATGTGAGAAGGAGGTTCTTTAAAACAGGAGGGTGGACACCCTTGCGTAGACTCTAGGCAAACGCGTAGGTCTCTCTCGGCCTTCCACGTGTTCCTGCCTCTCTTGATTTCGCTGTGGAGTTAGTCTGCCCTGCCTCTGTTCTCTCTCCCGCTCTCTGTGTGTGTCTCTGCCTTGATTCTGTATCTTAAATCTGAACCTAGCTCTCTCATTGTCTAGCTCTGTCTCTTTTTGAGAATGTCTCTGTCCCTTGCTGTCTGCCTCTCTTCGTGTGTCTGTCTGTCTGTCTCTGAGTCCCTGTCTTTCTCCCTCCTTCCTCCCGCCTCTACCCCTCACCCCGCCGCCGCCCTAAGTTGTTAAGCGGACCGGCCCGGGGCCAAGGCCGCCCCCGGCAGGGCCTGGCCGGCGCTGACAGAGCCTCGCGCCCGCGGCCCAATTAGCGCGCGGCGCGAGGGACGCGGCATCTGGAATTGCGCTGCGCTCACGGCCAAGGCTGATTGTTTAGTCTGCGCGGCGGGGCGGGCGGCCTGCGCGGTGGCCCCACATCTGGAGCCGCGGCCAGACGGCCCTGCTGGCGGCTGGCCGGCGTGCGTGTGCATTTTTAACTCTGGGATTTGCTGACAAGTTAAGAAGTCAGAAAGTCAGTGGCGGCGGGAACTGGCGAGGCGCACAAGAAAGGGAGGGGCAGGCCGAGCCCCTGGGGCACACGCCGTGGAGGAGACACGCTCCCGGGGCGCACAACCCCTGGCGCTTTGGACCAGCGTGGTTGTCCCCAAACCTACCCCCACCCGCAGCTGCTCAGGCTCTTATTGATTTTTCTTCCAAGATTGCTACTCCGCTCCCCCACCCCACCCTCCTCCCCTGCCCTAACATCCTCTCCCACTTCTCCTTCATTGTCATTAATGAAGTGGCTGAATTATCCCCAGATCCCACATTCCCACACTCCTCAGCTGGTCGGAGGCCAGCCTCGAAGGGAGAAGCCGGGGAATCTCAGGGCTCCCACGCTTTGGAGGAAGTACAAAGGCCCAGAGAGGTCTGGCAACTTGGCTGAGGTGGCTCAGCAGTTAAGTGGCAGAACTGGGACCGGAAGCCAACTCTCTTGATCTTTAATACTGCTCTTGGCACAGCTCTGGGGTTGATCTTGGGGCTGATCCAGACTGATGAGTGTTCTCACGTTGTCAGAGCTCCTTCTCATCCTTAAGAATGTGCTTTGGTACTTCCATTCATTCATTTAACAAATACCTGTTGCATGCTGTGTACCAGGCTTGGGGAGATACAACTCGAAACAAGACAGTTGATTAAGCTGCAGAATTTACAACTGAGTGGAGAAGATGCAAGGGGCACAGAGTCAGAGACTTTGTAGTGAACAAAGAAACTGCAAAGTTGCCAACTATCAAACAACAGGAACAAAATTGCTGTTTATTGAGCACTTACTAAGTGCCGCTCGTTGTTACTCGTATTTTCACTGACACTGACTCATCACATCCTCATAATATCCTCATCAGGTAAGTGTGTGTCCCCACTTTGCAGATGGACAGTCTGACCCCAAAGAGGTTAAGTGATTTGTCCAAGGTCACACTCATTTATAGGAGGTGTAACTGGAAGCTGAGGCCCGCCGGTGTGCCCAGGCTTCTTGGTAATAGAGAGTTCCTTTTCTTTCCATTTTTGGTTTCCATGGAAACAGATCTCGGCACCCACCCTCCTGCCCAGGGAACAGTGATGACATCCTGCCTTTGGGATGTTTCCCCAGGAGCAAGGAGAGACTGTGCTGCACTGTGGGCTGTTGCAGAGCCTCCTGGGGGGCCGCACCGCATTTCCCGTTGTGCAGACCTAACCCATCCACACAGCCCCAGAGGATTAGGGACCTCAGGCTTCATCTGGCTCCGTATGTGTCACTCAGCAGTTCATATCGCCTCTCTTGGCCTCAGCTTCCTCCACCTTTGACATGAGGGATCAGGGAGACAGCGAGTCTACTTTTGTTGAGTCATGGACTCCTTTGAGAATTTACTGGAAGTTCCAGATCACCAACATAGAGCAGTTCATAAGCACACATATATTCACATACTTAATTTTACAAGTATTTTCAAGTGATTTAGCAACTCCTGAAGCCTCTCCACGGAGAAGGCAATGGCACCCCACTCCAGTACTCTTGCCTGGAAAATACCATGGATAGAGGAGCCTGGTGGGCTGCAGTCCATGGGGTCGCTAAGAGTCAGACACGACTGAGCGACTTCATTTTCACTTTTCACTTTCATGCATTGGAGAAGGCAATGGCAACCCACTCCAGTGTTCTTGCCTGGAGAATCCCAGGGATGGGGGAGCCTGTTGGGCTGCCGTCTATGGGGTCTCACAGAGTCGGACACGACTGAAGTGACTTAGCAGCAGCAGCAGCAGCAGCAGCAGCAAAGCCTATCCATGGGTGTCTTAGGGATTCCAAGACTCTCAAGTGAAGTATTTTTATCCTAAATGGTTTCTGTATTCACCAGCCATTGGTAAACCCACCTGGTGACCTAGAAATAAGGAACCACAGAGCATCCCTTTGGACCCCCTTGCGTCCCTTTGGGGGTTTTCCCACAGGGGATCAGGAATTCAAAGCCTTCTGGCATTTTCTTTCTTGGTCCTTTACATCTGGAGTTGTCACGGGATAGGAAGAGACAGGAGGCACCCCATTAGGGATAGGGGAACACACCTGTGTGTTTTGACCATACAGCGTGTATGAATTATGTGCCACTGGGTGCCTCTGACTTGACTTGGGGAACCTCCCCCCAACTCCATCCCTGACATCAGCATCATCATAAGCATCATAAGTCACACCTTCCCTGTTCTGAGCAGCCTCCAAAGACCATTCCATGTCATCCCAGCAGGACTATAGGATAGACAGAGAAGGTGGCAGTGTCCTGATATTACAGAAGGAGCAGATGGGGCCCAGAGAAGTCATGTGTCTTGCTCAGCATTGCACACTGACTTAAAAACTGAACAGTGCAATTTAAAAATAAATTTAAAAAAGAATTATGGGGAATGAGACCACAAAATAAATACATAAATAATAATAATAAACTGAACAGTAGGGAGAGTCCAGGTTTTCCCATCCCTTAGCCCAAACATCCTTTTTGGTCCTTAAATAATTATGGTGGACCTGCATACTAAGCCGTTTCAGTCGTATCTGACTCTGCAACTCCATGGATCGTGGCCCTCATGCTCCTCTGTCCTTGGGATTCTCCTTGCCATGCCCTACTCCAGGGGATCTTCCCAAGCCAGGGATTGACCCCACGTCTTCCGCGTCTACTGCATTGCAGGCGGATTAGTTCCCACCAAGCCTCCTGGGAAGCCCAACTGTGCCGTGATTATACCTATTTTACAGAGTAAGAAACTGAGGCTGACATATTAACCTGCTCCAGGTCCCTCTGCTCAGCGGTAAAGCCCAGCCGTGCACCTAGGCCTTTCCACCTCCGGTAATGACTGAGTTGGGCTCCCAGTGGGCCAGGCTGTAGGAATGAGCCAGGACAGGTCCAGGAGGACTGGGGGCAGGGAGACTTCCTGGAGGAGGTGGGGCTTGGCTTGAGCTTGAAAGATAGAGTAGGCTTCAAACTGACCAGATGGAAAGGAAGGAAAGTTTTGGGCAAGGGATGAAGAACTTTGGAAACAACAGAGAGGAGCTGGGTCTGGCTGCCCCAGGATGTGTCTGGGGATTGGAACAGATTGAGTCCAGGCTGTGGAGGCAGCCTCTTCCTTTCCCCTCCTCCCCCAGTTGGCACATGTCAGACAGGGCTCACCCCGGGTTCTCTCCAGGAGCAGGACAGGGGAGTTAAGGACTGGCCAGAGGAAGCCTGCTTAGGGGTGGGGCATAAAGGGCTCCCACCTGGCCCGATCCTATTTTGTGGCCCAGCCCCCTGGATACTGTTATTTCCCCACCCCCATTGCCAAGTAGTGAATAGATGTGTAAAGCAACCGTTTCCATTTAAAGCTCTACAGACCATGGGGAGGAGGGCCCGCAGGCCATCTGGGCCCTTGTTTGGCAATGTTTGTGCTCACAACAAACCTGATGGACGGAGATTTATCGCCGTTTTCATTAGCTGGGGTTGGTTTGGTTTGCTGCCTTTCCACCACAGCACCCTCTCTACCACCCCAACACACACACGCTCCAGAGTTACAGATTTATGGTGAGTGGGAGGGCCATGGGCTCTGGGAGAGGCGAGGGAGGAGGCTGGGGTGAGTTGTGGGCTTGGAGCAGGGGTAGGAAGGAAGTCAGGGGCTCTGGAGGGTGGGACGGCTGGAAGCAAACCAGCAACAGAGAAATGAGGGAGGGAATGTGTGTGCGTGTGTCAGGGAGTGGCCCGGAAAGACACCTGCATTTACATCCCCTTCCCACGCATGCACATGCATGCCTGCACACACACATGCATACACACACATCACAGAATCACCAGCATGGGCGAGCAGGGAAGCTGGAGAAATCCAAAACCATCACTAATCCTAAAGGAAATCAGTCCTGAATATTCATTGGAAGGACTGATACTGAAGCTGAAGCTCCAATACTTTGGCGACCTGATGTGAAGAACTGACTCATTGGAAAAGACCCTGATGCTGGGAAAGATTGAAGGTGGAAGGAGAAGGGGACAACAGAGGATGAGCTGGTTGGATGACATCACTGACTCAATGGACGTCAGTTTGAGTAAGCTCCAGGAGATGGTGATGGACAGGGAAGCCTGGTGTGCTGCAGTCCATGGGGTGGCAAAGAGTTGGACGTGACTGAGTGACTGAACTGACTGACCAATGCAAGTCCAGCGGCTAGAAAGGATGCACAGCTTTGGCAACCTCAGGGTCCTCTCTGGTCTGACTTTACTGAAAGCTTATGCAACTTTTGCCATGTGCCAGCTGCATTTCCGGGGCTTTCCATATGCTAACTCATTCCACCCTCCAGACAACACTCTGAGGTAGACACTGTTATTATTACTATTTCCTAGATTCTGGTTCTTGCTCCACCCCTCGCCCCCGCCGACCTCGCAGCAGGGCATACCCTGCCCCTTTGTAGGAAGGAGCCTGGAAACATTCCCAGTTGTGCTGGAGATCATCTTTACCCCTTGGTGCCCCTATGACAGTCACATGGATGCCACTGGGAACCTCCTTCTTGCTGTTTTTCACCACCTCTCGTGTAGAACACCGCCATCCGGGCCAGGCTGGCGTGCACAGATGTCAACCATGCCCTTCCCTGTCTCAACATCTCTTCTCACATCCTGTCTCCGGCCTGGAATGCCCTTCCCACACCTCCTCCCATCACAATCCTTCTAGCTTTCAAGACCATCCAGCTTCCTCCATGTCGTTCCTGCACTTTCTGCATGTGGTTCTGTGCCGGGAGCCGGCATATTGAGTGCATATTGCATATTGCATATTGAGTGCAGCACTTTCCACAGCATCATCTTTCAGGATCTGGAATAGCTCAACTGGAATTCTATCGCTGCCGGGAGCCAGCGTGAGGAGCTCCACCCATGACAAAGGTCATGAGGAAGGAGGCTCGGCATCCGCAAAGGCGGGATCGAGCCTCAGGAGTCCCCCTGGAAATTCTCAAGCATCTACCCCCAAAACCAGAGTCTGCCTACTTTCTGCTTTGTGCTTTCACCTACACCTTTGACTTTACGGGGGGCTGTCCCCCACTACCTCTCTCTGAAAAAGGAGTTAGCTTACAGCTCCAGTTAATAATTCCTGGGTGTGACAGTTTTTCAACCTACAAACTCCTTTGGAAATCCTCTAGCCTGCCTGAATAGGTTTTTCCGGCCACAAGTGATTGTCCAGAGCCTCCCAACTGTGAGAGGCAGGAGATGTTCTAAACTGTCTAAACACAGATTCCTTTGAGTAGTTAAAAGATTGATTAGAAATTGTATTGGTGAAGGGTTTTTCACTTGTTGGGCCAATGTTTGCTGCTCAGTCTCCATATCCTTTACCTACTGTGTCCTTGGCAGTGTATTGATTGATATAACGGGTGTATAGAAATGTAAGAAGTAGCCTCAATGTTTGTAACCTTGGACCCTTGAGTTAATTCTTTTTCTTGTTACAGCCCACCACACCTTTGCCCTATAGGAATGCAACTTTAATGCTTTTGGAGGGTAGCGCCTGACTAATCACCTTTAGAGAAAAATAAGTTTTCTGAAGAAAGGGTCTTAAAATGTTAACAGGCCTCCGGGCCAGAAGATGATGCAAATCACCTAAACTTTTGCATATAATAAGTCTGCAGGAAGAAAGCCTGGCTTACTGCATGACTCCACCCCTTCCCCCATTATCCTCTATGCATAATTTAAGGTATAAAAACTACTTTGGAAAATAAAGTGTGGGCCTTGTTCACTGAAACTTGGTCTCCCCATGTCGTTCTTTCTTTCACCTTCTGGCTGAATTTTTCCTCTGAGGCGGGGAAGCTCGTCAAGCCTACTAATTTTGCCTGGGCTTCTAAGATCTGACCGAGGAGGCCTTAGTGTCTCCTCTCCTTTGGGAGAACGGGAGGACGCCTGCGGCCTTCGTAGGTGACGTAAATTCCTTGCTTTGGAATTTTATTCAGCTTCTTTTCTTCACTGAATTTCCTCACTGAGCTATCCTCATTCTATTACTCTTTATATCCTTAATTAACGTTTAATTAAGCAGTTGTTTCCTGATCCTCGCCTACGCCGTCTCTCCTTCGAATACCCTGGATCAGCCGGGGCTGGACCCCGGCAGTTCTGGCCTTACCATAGAGACATTTAGAGCTTCCCTGGAAAATTATCTAAAAAGAAGAGGAAGAAGATAGAGTGTGGGTTCCCTACTTCTCAGAAGCAGAGCAGCTCAGCTGTTTGCAGAAGAGTCCTGTGTTGAATGGCATTAGAATTCCAGGTCTGTTTGTTAAAAGGAAAAACAAGGCTTCATCCAGTGATCAATACTAACTTCCTCACTTTATAGATGAGAAACAAGATCAGAGAAGGCAAGTGACTTCCCCAAGGTCACACAGTGGGCTCACATCGAGGCCAGAAGGCAGGCCTCAGCAGGTGCTCTTTCCATGAGAAGCTCCTCCAGGGTGTGTATCCTTCATCCTTTGAGACTGTAAGCTCTTGAGGGCAGGGCCAGAATCAAATGTCGGTCTCCACTCAACAAGCAAATGATGGCTACGTATCCCATGGGCCTTTGCTCCCCATGTTGGGCAGCGTTCCAAGGAGCCCATGTCACCAGGGTTGTGGTGGGGAAGGAGCAGCGCCTTGTCCTTATAGGATCGCCTCCAACGGGAACCTGTACTGTCCCCCAAAAGCCTCTTCCTCAGAATTTCAAAAACACAAAGTATCTTCCTTTCCAGACCCGCTCACAGCCCTCCTCCCTCGAAAAGAGAGCGTTGTTTTGTTTGCTTGCTTTTTGCCTGGAAGGTCCTCAGCTATAATCTGAAGGAAAACAAAAGAACTTCCTCTCCCAGACAAACCAGATCTTCAGCCCTCCATCAGCCAGCTAAAGTGCCTGCTATCCTCCCATCAAAGTGTCTCCATCAGAATCGGGCCTTGTCTCCAGCAGGTCTAAACTCTATTCCACAGGAGCGTCACAGGAGCTCCGAATATGGCTGTAGTCCTCCTGGGAAAGAGAGTGGACTCCAGCCACTCATTCTTGGGTGCTGGTTCTGGCTTTATAACTTATCTGCCGAGAAATCCTGGCTTAGTTTTTTTAACCTCTCTCTGCCCCAGTCTCCTCCTGTATAAAACAGGGACCCCAGCATCTGGAACCAAGTTCATAGGATGATTTAAAAGGATTGAATGAGATGGTGTGTTTAAGGCAGTGAGCACAGTGCTGGGCTCATTCTCACCCATTGACATCTTCCTGTGAACAAGGCCCTCAAGAATTTGGGAGTGGGGAGTTTCCTGGTGGTCTAGTGGTTAGAATCCTGGGCTAAGATCCCACAAGTCCTGTGCAAGTGAATTGCTTGGCCAGGCTTCCAGGGAATGGAAGGATGGAGAAGGTGAAGGGTGAAGAAATAACAGATAGCTTTGGTGGTGGATGGGGGTGGGGGGTTAGAGGGGTTCAGGGGGAGGGACAGCTTGATCACTGAGTGACTCCTCATGGGGAACTTGGAAAGTGGGAAGAGGGACTGCCCTGGTAGTCCAGTGGCTAAGACTCCACATTCCCAAAGGAGGTGACCCAGGTTCAATCCCTGGTTAGGGAACTGGATCCCACGTGCTGCAACTAAAGATCCCACATGCTGCAAAAAGATTGAAGGTCTCACATGCGACAACTAGGGCCCAGCACAGTCAAATGAATACTAAAAACTAAGATAAAATGAAATGCATTTACTTAAGTTTATATATGTATTATAATGAAAGTCACTCAGCTGTGTCCGACTCTTTGCCCATGGAATTCTCCAGGCCAGAATACCAGAGTAGGTAGCCTTTCCCATCTTCAGATGATCTTCCCAACCCAGGGATCGAACCCAGGTCTCCTACATTGCAGGTGGATTCTTTACCAGCTGAGCCACAAGCGAAGCCCAAGAATACTGGAGTGGGTAGCCCATCCCTTCTCCAGGGGATCTACCTGACCCAGGAATCGAACAGGGGTCTCCTGCATTGCAGGCAGGTATATATATTATATATACAATGTATATTCATAGTTTTAAAAAAATAAAGTGGAAGAGAAAGATCTGTCACCAAAACCAACTTCAGCTGCTTTCATTTGCCAGGAGCTGCCCTTTAACTTGGCTTAAAAGTTCCCTCAAAGGGACCATTTAAAGTGATAATAGCAGCAATAACTACATGCCAACACTCACTGCCTCTTCCCCCTCAGTGCTCTGCTAGGTAGGAATAATTAGGGATTATTTTCATTATCCTGTCCTACAAGAACCACACAGTCTTAAAGGGCAGACAGAGGTGGGCTGTGAATGGGGCCATCTGTGCCTGGGGTCCCAGCTCCTCACCGTCTAGGCCCCAGTCCATGTCCTCCCCACCCCCTGCCCAGGCCGCACAATCCAAAGGCCTCTGCAGTCAGTTGCCTGATGAACCTTCCCCCTGGGGCCAGAGCAAGTCCACATTTCTTACTATCAGGCTGGGATCTGACTCTCTGTCCAGTTGGATGGAAATTACCAAGGCCCAGGGGCCCTGAGATGGGGGGTGGAGGAGAGAGGGTGAGCAAGGCAAATAAGATACAATCCCGGCTCTGGGGAGTTTTCCACTCACCCCTCCTGGACCGGGCAAAAGTACAAATGGAGGCCCACATTCCATATGTCTAAATATTTAAAAGTTATAAATCAAGTTAACAAACTGTTAAATAAAATATGTTCTATTCTCCCAGGCTGACACATACACCTTCTAAAGATCTGGAAAGCCAGGTTCAAATTGAGAGTTCTCAGGCTTCCTGGAGTTCTGCAGAGGGCAGTGCAGGGAAGTTGGGCCTCTGAGTTCCCCTACCCGCAACCCCCCCACCCCTGCCAGCCTCCCCCCTTCCCATCCCCAGCTTCACCTGGGCTGAGAGGGGCTTTAAGAGTACCACATGGCCATTCCAGCTCCATGTAATCCCCCACACTCAGCCTGCAACCCAGACAGGCTTCACCCTGGGGGGTGGACCTGGGGAGGCAGCCCACATAGACGCTGCACATGAGAGTTTCAGGGCCCTGGGTATCTGAAGAATGATCTAGAAGGGAAGGAGGGTGGTCCTGGTGGGCTCTGCAGACTCCTTGCCCTATGAGAAGGGTCCTAAGCTGGGGGCCTCATTCCAGTCTAAGGGCCCTGGAGCTGAACAGGGCTCACTCTTCCTTCTTTGTTTTCTAAGCCCTTTTCTCCAATCAGCCATCAACTGAGCATCCTGACAACTTTCCAACAGGGTTCCTGTGGTCTAGGCCACTCCCGTCTGTAACCAAGTCAGCCTCCTAACTGGCCTCCCAAATCCCAGTCCTGCCCTTCCCGCTTCTCCCCATCTGGAGTGGCCTTTGTCCAACATAGATTGGATGAGAAGCGGTCGGGCTTGATGCCCTTTGTGGCTTTCTGCTGCCTACTAAAGGAACCCCAAACTCTTCAACATGGTCCCACCTTGGTGTCTGTCCCCCTCACCCGTCCTCTCCAGCCCCGTATTACACCACTCCCTGCTGCTAAATGATGCTCTGACCTGCTACCTGCTCCCAGCTCTCCACAGTACGTGAGGCTCACATCTCAACACTTGCTGGCCCCTCTGGCCAATCTCCCATCTCCTGTCTGGACCGATTCCTCCTCATTTAAGATTCAGCTCAGTGATCAAACCTCTAGCAATCCTCTCTTGTCAACAGTCCAGCCCACCGCCTCCTGGTCCCTCGGGGGTCCTGGACTTGTGTTCTCATAATTGAGTGTCTACTTGGTTATGTATCGTAATGTATCATATTGATCTCTATTGAGATCTAGCGTATCTAATGTATCGTAATGATCTCTAACCTGACTGCTTCCCAGTACCCCAACCATCACCCTTGCTGGACTATTACAGTAGCCTCCTAATTAGTTTCTCTCCTTCTCCTATTGCCTCCACTCCAAGCTGTTCTCCATCAGCAGCCAAAGTGAGCCTTTCAAAACATGTATTTGTTCATATTTCTCAATATCCCCACTCAATATCCCCAATGGCCCCATCTCATTCTAGAACCCAAAGCCCTTGCTGAGTCTACAGCCCCTGTCATGATCTGGCCCCTGTTTCCTCTGACTCATCTCCTCCTCTCTTTCCCTTAGTTAGTTGTTCTTCTCCAGTTATGCTGGCCTCTTGCTGTTGTTCAGTCACTCAGTCATGTCTAACTCTTTGCAACCCCAGAGATTGCAGCACGCCAGGCTCCCCTGTCCTTCACTCTCTCCCAGAGATTGCTCAAACTCATGTTCATTGAGTCGGTGATGGCATCGAACCATCTCATTCTCTGTCGCCCACTTCTCCTCCTTGATCTTTCCCAGCATCAGGGTTTCTGGCCTCTTGCTCCTCCTTGAACACACAGACAGCTCTGCCTCAGGACCTTTGCACAAGATGTTCCCTCCCTCCACTCCCTCAGATAGTCCCACCTCCAAGACCCTTCTCCTCCCCCTGCTTTGTCTCCCTTCACTGGTTCTATCTGGCAGAGTACGTATCTCTCTGCTTAGGTGTTGCTGCCCGTTTCTTCTTCCACCTTATAAGCTCCACAAAGGTGGGAACTTTATCCGTTTTGTTTACCTCAATGTCCCTAGAGCCTAGGGCAGCATCTGACACATAGTAGGTGCTCAACAAATTTGCAGCAGAGATTCATTTGTTTATATTTCTACGTTCCACCTAAAACGTGTCATTCTGAAAGCAGGATGAATTAGTCATCTCAGTGTCCCCACTGCTGAGCCTGATGCTGGGCACTTAAATAGATGTCTGATGATGGGGAGTGGAGGGCAAGAGCACAGCATGTGAAAAGGCGCAGGGGTGGGATAGAGCTAAGGGGAGGCGGGGCCAAACAATGGGGGGGCTCAAAGGCTGTAGAGCACTTTTGATCCTATGTAATATGGTGTCTTGTATGGTCCTGGGCCAGAGAAAATAATTCTGTATAGAAATCCAGTGGTCCAGGGGCTAAGAAGGCTCCACATTCTCCATGCAGGGTACCCAGGTTTGATCCCTGGTCAGGGAACTAGATCCCATGTGCCGCAACTAAGAGTTAGCACGCTGCAACTAAGCATCCTGCATGCCACAACTAAGACCCAGAACAGCCAAATAAATAAATATTAAAAAGAAAAAGGAACCAGAACTTGGAGGACGAGTAATCTGAAAGGCATGGAGAGGTGAAACGGACTTAGAGATTCCTAAACCCCCTGTGCATCTAAAGCAGAAGATCCTAGGGGAACAGACCTGCATCATCTTTGAGTCAAATACCTCCAGATTTGCCATCTGACCCTTCTGGACCTCCTTACCTTAGGTTATTCTGAACTCTGAAAACTGTTTGTGAACACACCTGCCCTGACCACTCCTGGAGATGCTGGGCTTTGCATGAGAAGGTGTGTGAGAGCAGGTTTAGGTGTGAGGGGTTCCCTGGAGGCAAAGGTTGGGGAAAAGACAGGGAAGTTTCAGTGACTCTGCTAACTGGAGACAATGGAATATTCATTCCTTTTGGTATCACCCCTGGTGCAGATCTTGGTCACCAAGAAAGGCCTGGGGAGCAGGGTGACAGAGTGTCTTGGGTCTCCCCTCCCCCCTGCCCACTCCCCAGGCTTTATCCTGGGTCAGTTGGAGCCTGAAGTGGCTTTTAAGCAATTAGACTGAGCGCAGGGCACTTGCAAATCTCATTGTTTCAAAAGCCCTTGAAAGATTTGAGTCTGAGCTCTTAAAATGCCAGAGGAGAGGGAAACCAGTGGTGGTGGGAGGTGTAGGGGCCCTGACTTCTCTTCTCTTACCCCCTTTTCTGCTCCGCATTTTCAGGGGTGGTGGTGGAGAAGGATCCGGTTCAGGGCAGTAAGGACCCTCCCCTAAGCCCTAAAGACTATGTCCCTCCCCCATCCTCATTCAGTTCTCCAAGTACCCAGCTGATCAAACTCAAGCCCCTCCCCCCAGCTGAGTTGATGAGCACTAGGACTGTCCAGTCGGAGAAGGCACTGGCACCCCACTTCAGTGTTCTTGCCTGGAGAATCCCATGGACGGAGGAGCCTGGTGGGCTGCAGTCCATGGGGTCGCTGAGGGTTGGACACGACTAAGCAACTTCACTTTCACTTTTCACTTTCATGCATTGGAGAAGGAAATGGCAACCCAGTCCAGTGTTCTTGCCTGGAGAATCCCAGGGACGGGGGAGCCTGGTGGGCTGCCGTCTATGGGGTCGCACAGAGTCGGACACGACTAAAGTGACTTAGCAGCAGCAGCAAGACTGTCCAGTAGGCAGACCATCCCACAACCACAGGCAAAGCATCTCACCTTCACCACAGAAAAAGGTGTCAACAGCTTCACTGTGACTACACACCTCTCATGGGCTGGATGCTTGAGATGAAAAAAGTGCTCCTGACTTCAGAGAACCCAACAGTCTGATGAGGGAGAAAAGACCTGCTTCGTGAGCAGAAATGCAAGGGAAGTTGATCTCAAGAGAGGTGCAAAATCAGCCAGCTCTGGGAACACTGACAGGAGCTGGCGTGGGGCCAGAATCGCATGAGAGAACTGGGGACCATGAAGAGGTGGCATTTGGGCGGAGCCTAAGGTGGGTAGGATTTCAGAGGTCAAGTTGGAAAGGAAAACACATCATGCGTTTAGGGAAGGAACATGAACCCAAAGCAGACCATGGAGGGTGGAGGACCCTAATTAGGAGCCCCCATCCTCCCCATCATGCTCTTCACTTGTCTGTAAGGTAAATCACTGAACAAGCTTTGTGGATTCTATATGTGCACTTCAAGCTTTGGAGTTCCAGGGGGAGCTCCAGACCACTCAAGGGGTAATTGGGAAAGCAGAGTATGGAGGGTCCAGCCTCTCCAACTTAGAAGAGAGGTACAACTCTTAGTTGCTTTATATTCAGGGTTACAGTGTAAATTAAGTTTGTTAAAAGGTTGTACTACTTTTAAGCGCCTCTAGTCCCATCACTTCATGGGAAATAGATGGGGAAACAGTGGAAACAGTGTCAGACTTTATTTTGGGGGGCTCCTAAATCACTGCAGATGGTGATTGCAGCCATGAAATTAAAAGACGCTTACTCCTTAGAAGAAAAGTTATGACCAACCTAGATAGCATATTGAAAAGCAGAGACATTACTTTGCCAACAAAGGTCCATCTAGTTAAGGCTATGGTTTTTCCAGTGGTCATGTATGGATGCGAGAGTTGGACTGTAAAGAAAGCTGAGTGCCGAAGAATTGATGCTTTTGAACTGTGGTATTGGAGAAGACTCTTGAGAGTCCCTTGGACTGCAAGGAGATCCAACCAGTCCATTCTGAAGGAGATCAGCCCTGGGATTTCTTTGGAAGGAATGATGCTAAAGCTGAAACTCCAGTACTTTGGCCACCTCATGCAAAGAGTTGACTCATTGGAAAAGACTCTGATGCTGGGAGGGATTGGGGGCAGGAGAAGAAGGGGATGCCAGAGGATGAGATGGCTGGATGGCATCACCGACTCGATGGACGTGAGTTTGAGTGAACTCCGAGAGATGGTGATGGACAGGGAGGCCTGGCGTGCTGCGATTCATGGGGTCACAAAGAGTCAGACATAACTGAGCAACTGAACTGAACTGAGCCTCTGTAAACCAAACTAGAGGATTCTTTGAGTCCCTTCCAGCTCTGAGCTCAGAGTCTTCTCCTAAGAGCTCACAAGTCAGCTCTTTCTCTATGGAAGAGAACAGAGGGAAATGAATCCAGAACTTTGATTCACAGTGGCCCCCTTAGGAAATTCCTTCCAAGCTCTGATATTCTGAATGGGCTCCTGCTCAAGTGCCCTAAGGAACTCAGCCTGACGGCCAGACAAGAATAAATTGACTGGGGACTTCACTGGCGATCCAGTGGTTAAGAATCCACCTTCCAATGCAGGGAAGGTGGGGTCCATCCCTGGTTGGGGAACTAAGATCTACATGCCGTGGGGCAACTAAGCCCTGGGGAAAGAATATATATACTTTTTCAGATTCTTTTCCCTTAGAGGTTATTATAAAGTATTGAGTACAATTTCCTGTGCTACACAGGTAACTTTGTTGGTTATCTATTTTATATATAGTAGTGTGTCTATGCTGATCCCAAACTCCTAATTTATCCCTCTCTTCCCTTTCCCTTTTGGTGATTATAAGTTTGGTGTTTTCTATGTCTGTGGGTCTATTTCTATTTTGTAAAACAGTTCATTTGTGTCTTTTTTTTTTTTTTAGTTTCCACATATAAGTGATATTGTACGATATTTGTCTTTCTAAGGCGATGGCACCCCACTCCAGTACTCTTGCCTGGAAAACCCCATGGACGGAGGAGCCTGGTGGGCTGCAGTCCATGGGGTCGCTAGAGTCGGACACGACTGAGCGACTTCACTTTCACTTTTCACTTTCATGCATTGGAGAAGGAAATGGCAACCCACTCCAGTGTTCTTGCCTGGAGAATCCCAGGGACTGGGGAGCCTGGTGGGCTGCTGTCTATGGGGTCGCACAGAGTCGGACACGACTGAAGCGACTTAGCAGCAGCCGCAGCAGCAGCTTACTTCGCTTAGTATGATAATCTCTAGGTCTATCCATGTTGCTGCAAGTGGCATTATTTCATTTCTTCTTATGGCTGAGTAATATTCCATTATGTGTATCTTTCACATCTTCTTTATCCATTCATCTGTCAGTGGACATTTGGGTTGCTTCCATGTCTTGGCTATTGTAACTAATGCTGCAGGGAGCACTGGGATAAAATCACCAACCTTTTTTACTTAAAGCAAAGTCTCCCAAACTTTTTTCCAAGAGAATGAATTACCTTTTCTTTCACTGAATTGTGAAAAAGAGAGTTTGTGTTGCTGCCAGTATACCTAGATGTTGTATAATAGGGTAAGGGTGTCATTTTGGCAAAGCCAAAGCTTGGACAGCAGCCCATCAAACAATTCAGAGCTGGCCAGATAAGGCTTTCAGATGGGATGGAGGGTCCCCAGGAATGCCCAAGGAAATTGTTGAATAAATCAAAGAATGAATGGACAAACAAAGAGGCCATTGCCAAAATGCACTTCTCTCTTGAAAGGGTGGCTTTAGAAGCTGCTATCTGTGGCGGCTCAGACAGTAAAGAACCTGCCTGTAATGCAGGAGATCCAGGTTCCTGGGTGTGGAAGATCCCCTGGAGAAGGGAATGGCTACCCACTCCAGTATTCTTGCCTGGAGAATTCCATGGACAGAGGAGCCTGGCGGCATGCAGTCCTTGGGGTCACAAAGAGTTGGACACAACTGAGTGACTTTCACTTTTCATCAGTCATGTTTACCTTTGTGTGAATGAAATGTTTTAGAGCAAGAGTTGCTAGGAGGGGATGAAAGGTTTTAGAAACTTGGTGTCATGATATAAAAAAATAATACAAAGAGAAAGGTGACAAGTGCGAGGCAATCACGTAATTTTGTCCTAGCCTGGGCTATCCCCTACCTCCCCAACTTTCCTATACCCATGCCCAGCCTCCTCATCATATCGCCCCCTTTCTTCCCTGGAAGCTGGGCCCACCCAGGTCCCATGTGCTGAAAATTGCTTTCTGGGCGCTGGGAAAGGTGTTTGGCTCAGAGCAGAGGGGCTGAGGGAAGGGGTGTCGGTCTGTGCCATCCTGAAGGGTGTGCCCTGTCAAGTGTAAACACAGAGGAGGGGCAGTGGCTTCCGGGCCAGGAAGGAGTGGAAATTCCTACCTGCCTTCCCTTCCCTTCTCCACCTGCCACGACAGCCCCTTCACTTCACAAACAAAGCACAGACGGAAGTCAGCAGAGTCTTTGCAATGACATCCGCCCTTGCCCAGGGCCTCTGCCCTGGCCCACTTCCCTGGCCCTGTTCTCCTCTTAGGAGCAGCTTCTATCTACAAAAGCCCAAGTAGGTTTCAAAACAAAAACAACATAACCTCCCATGGGTCTTTCACAGGCTGAGAAATCAGGGGTGTAACTTACAACAGGCCACTCAGTCTTTCCTGCTCAGTGGACAAAATAAACCTGAAGACAGCTTTAAAAGTATAAAGCACTCTTCAAGGGTCAGGAATAACTGCTAGGCCATTTAATCGTGGATTTAAATCCACAATTTGAAGTTGGCCTTAGGCAACTTACTAAGATCCCAGTACCTCTGTTTTCTCATCAGAGGTGGTCACAAGATGTATCTCAAAGCTTTAGGGGGCAGAGTAATGAGAACATGTATGCAACCCCTCGGCCCATGCCCACAAGCGGCAAAGATTCATTCCTCTTTCTTTTTTTTTTTTTTAATTTTATTTATTTACTTAGTTGGCTGCATCATGTCTTCATTGCAACACCCGGGATCTTTCCTTGTGGCACACAGGCTCTCTAGCTGTGGCTCATGGGCTCCGGAGCCCTCGGGCTTAGTTGCTTTGTAGCTGTGGGTGGGATGTTAGTTCCCCGATTAGGGGTCGAACTGTACTCCCTGCATTGGAAGTCTGGAGTCTTAACCATTGGACCACCAAGGCAATCCCCTCAGGATACACTTTAGAATATAATGCCCAGATTGCCTCCCAATTAAACCAAAACCTCTGGGGTAGGTCTCAATCTCTCTGTGCCTTGGTTTCCCTGTCTGCAAAACTAGGGTAATTATAGAATCTACCTCTCCAGTGAAGTTGCTTAGTTATGTCCGACTCTTTGCAATCCCATGGACTGTAGTCTACGAGGCTCCTCCATCCATGGAATTTTCCAGGCAAGAATACTGGAATGGGTTGCCATTTCCTTCTCCAGGGGATCTTCCCAACCCAGGGATTGAACCCGGCTGTCCCACATTGTAGGCAGATGCTTTACCCGTCTGAGCCACCAGGGAAGCCAGAATCTACCTCTAGGGCTGCTATAATACATGAGCTAATTCATGTGAGCGCCAGGCTGCCAGAAATGCTGAAGTCAGAGTTAACAACTATTCAACTCTGTAGTCCAGGTTCTTGTACACAGCTAGGTGCTTACAAAACGTTGGCTGAATACAAGAGTAAATATTGTCACATGACTGCTGCCCCATGTCCCTGCCCTGGCCCCCCGCCAAGTAGGAGAGGCCTACTCTGGCCTCTGTCCAGGGGTGGGGGCCCTAGAGGAGGTTCACCTGCCCTAAGACCTTCCATCCAAAGTTCAAGGGAGCCCTACCCTGCCAGGCATGGCACCCCACTCCCTCAGTTAGCAGCTTGGTGGCCACAGCCGTACCAGACCTGCCACTAGCCTCCTGGAGTCAAAGACAAGAGCCAAACTTCTCCCCCAGTCTGCACCCCTCCCCTTTCCTGCTTTTCCTATTTTCTTTTCCATAAAGATTAGTCTGTGTTGCTCCTCTATCAAGACCTGGAGGATAAACATGTGGTCCGGAGGCAGAGAAACCCCAGGCTCCAAGCCCCGCTGCCCCCACCCCGGCAACATAAACCCAGAGCTTTTAAGCAAGGAATGGTTTTCAGTAAATCTCTCCTATCAGCAGAAACCTTTGAAAGAGTTTGTTTAAAGGCCAGGGAGATAAACAGCAAGGAGAAGTGTTTGTTTAAGATGTATGTTCTGTGTGGCCACTCTGGGGCCCGGATTCACATCCAGGGAGAGGAACCACTCAGAGATCAGGGTGGGGGCCTCCCGGGGGTGCCCAGGGCCCCTGGGTGTGGACTCCAGGCCAGGCAGGGACCAGTCCTGGGGGGGAGGGAAGCCAGTCAGACTGCACCTGCAGGCCCCTCCCCGACTGGGAGGAGGGCAGGGCTGCTGAAAGGAGCTGCAGGAAGAGGAAGGAGGGGAGGGGGACCCAGAAAGACCTGTTGGGGGTTGTGCAGGCAGAAATCCCCCAGCAAGCCAGCTGGCTACCCTGCCCCTCCAAACCTCAGAGCAGGCCCCACTTAGAGTCCCTATACTCAGTAGCTCCAAATGAATGAGGACTTGCGTCTGGGTATCGCCAGCTCTGTGACCTTGGCCAAGCCACCTAACCCATAACTAGGGCCCTAGTTCCTCTCTGTTGTGAAATTAACACTCCTTGGTTTTAAGTATTCCTCCATTTGACAAATATGCATTAGGCACCTGCTTTATACTAGGCATGGTTCTAAGTAGGGATGCAATAGTAAACAAAATGAACAAGTCCCTGCCCTTCTGGAGGCTAAAGTGGAGGAAAAGAGATGGTGAGCCTAATAATGATGTTATATGTATATGATGTTAGAAAGTGATAGGAACTGTGGGGAGAAACAGGGGTTCCAGGAAGTGGGAAAAGATGGTTAGGACTGGGATTACTGAGAAGGTGGCCTTGAAGGAGAAACAGATCTCAGAGGGGACAGGGGTCCAAGCAGAACCCTCAGCCAGGGAAAATGCCCAGGGAATTGAGTGAAATGCCCTACTTTAAGCACATGACAAGCTCTGGAGCTAGACATATGGTCGTAAATAATTGCTGATGTTGTGATTAAAGCAGTTACTGAGGACAGGGGACCTTTCAGGGAGGAAGCAGGACCCGAGCTGGGTTTCCCCTGGAAATCCTTCTCCCTGCTGAGGAGAGAGGAGAGAAGGCATTGGGTCCCTGGAGCAAAGCGTCCTGGAGGGGAGGAGACAGGCAGAGCAATGACAGAGCACAGGGTGCTTGCTGGGCCTGGGGGCAAAGGCAGTTGGGTGCTCAAAGCAAGTCTCACAGGGATCGGAGTCTGGGTTCCAATCTCATTCTGCCCCTCGGCCACTGGGTCATCTAGGGCAAGTGACTTACAGCTTCCTGGGTCTTTTTTTCTTCTACAGTGACATTGCAATAGTGTATCCTCGCCTCACTGGATGGGATGGGTGGTGGGTATTTGTGTGGGGAGCAGAGTAGGTGCCCAGTAAATACTGGATTAGTGTTGACACGCCTTCCTCGTCCTTTCAGGTCCTTTTCGGCTCTTCCACGGGAGGGTGAGCTAGGTGGTGATGGGCCCACTGGGCCCCAGAACTGAAGGAGAGGATGTTAGACAGCGGAGCATGGTCTCCGTGAAGCTAAAAGGCTGTCCCATGGGAGAAAGTTTAGATTAGTCCCTGGGCTCCAAAGGGAAGGTAAGAAACAGTTTCCACTCAAGACGAATTTTCCAGGAATCAGTGCTGTTTAGTGGGAAACGCACCTCTTTCAAGCTGGTAAGCTCCTACTGGTAGGAGTCCTAGAAGAGGACGCAGTTGAGTTTTGGGGAGAGGGATCCCCTGCATTGGGAGGTGTTTGGACATACTGGTTTGGGGGCCCCTCCCTGCTGGGAGATTTGGGGATCTACTTCCATTCCTTCCCTGGCTTTACAGTCCACAGCGATCTGTCCACACCGCGGACTTTCTCCATCCCATTGTGAAAACTTGCCTGGTCTGCGTGTCCTTAGGCTTCTGCCACGTGGCAGGCCAGCACGTGTGACTGATAAGTTCATGCTAAATTTGAAATGGTCACAGATTAGCAAGTTAGTCCTGCCAGGTAAATAAACCAGGGGAGGTTTAACAGGGCATGTGTGTGTGTGTGTGTGCTCAGTCACTCAGTTGTGTCCAACTCTTTGTGACCCCATGGACTGTAGCCCTTGAGCCTTCTCTGCCCACAGAATTTCCCAGGCAAGAATCCTGGAGCGGGTTGCCATTTCCTCCTCCAGGAGATCTTCCCGACCTGGGGATTGAACCTGCATCTCCTACACTGGCAGGCAGATTCTTTACTACTGAGCCACCTTGAAAGCCCTTAACAGGATATATGATGTATTAACTCAAACACAGGAGGAATAGTGGAAATTCAAGCCCTGGAAGAGAGACCAAGGGACAGATAGATGTGTTTGGGGAAACACGTGTGGGTGGTTTATCAAATAATTTCGAATATCCTTCAAACCCTAACCTATAATAAGATTGACTTTAGCAAAGATCACAGACCATGGTTCAAGGTTGAAGAGGCTGGACTACCCACTTCGACCCCTCCTTAGAACCAGCGGAAGTTCATGGGGACCTCTGGGCAAGTCTCCTTGCCCCACGGATGCCTCGGAGAACCCTCGCCTGGCAGCACTTTTCTTTTCAAAGCATCTCCTTCCCCTCCTCCTCCTTCCTTCCCGCCTACCCACTCCCCCCCCCAAAAAAAGAAGGATGCCCCTTCTGTTGAATACACAGCCTGTAATTTTGCTGTCAGATCTCAGCCAGGAGGTCAGTGTTGTGACTGACTGTGTAAGGATCGCTCCCTTAAGGGTAATTACACTAAATTCCCCTCTGAAGGACAGCTCTCTCTGGATAGAATACAAGAAAACCCTGCATCCCCCATTCATGGAAATTCATGATTTCTGTGATTGTCACTGGCACCATGGCAGCGAGACACTTCCAGGCGCTGTGACTACTCGGAGGTGAGGCTGTAGGGTGGCAGGACCCAGGGGAGGGGAGGAGGTGGTGATGCACAGAAGAGTAGCAAGCAGAGGGACATCCAGAGAGGCCACCTTGGGGACCTGGGACCCTGAGTGGCCAGCGGGAACTGGGCCAGAGCCAGGATCATCTCCACACCAAGATGGGAAATTCACACTCTAAACTGGGGAAGCAAGAAGGGCCCCCGCCGACATCCACCCCAGGAGAGGAAACCGCTTGGCATGCATTGTTTTCCAGGCTGGCTTTGAGCACTCATTGGGCTTCCCAGGTGGCACAGAGGTAAAGAACCCGCCTGCCAGTTCAGGAGACGTAAGAGATACGGGTTTGATCCCTGGGTGGGGAGGATCCCCTGGAGAAGGGAATGGCAACCCACTCCAGTGTTCTTGCCTGGGAAATGCCATGGACGGAGGAGCCTGGCGGGCTACAGTCCAAGGGGTTGCAAAGAATCAGACGGGACTGAAGCGGCTTAGCATGCACACCTGCCCTGTGCTGTACTAGGCTCTGAAAAGGTCCCCTAAATGGGCAGCAGCGCCCCTCCAGAGAGAGCTGGAGGGGCCTCAGGCACAACAAAGCACTGACACGTGGAAGGCGAATTAATATCCAAGTTCCGCATCACGAGCATCCCCAGACCTCTTCAGAGGGGCCACGCCCTGACCCTGGTCTCCATCCGCCCCAAGGGAGGACGGCAGAAACAGCCAAGACCTTCCGGATCCGGCATCCGTGCCTCGGCATCACCCCGGGCTGGAACTTCTTGCCACCCCAGGGAGACCCCGAGAGAGTTGGGGAGTCACTCACCCACGACAAACAGTTAAAAGGAAGAAAGCAGGTCTGGCGATATCAATGCACTTTGATAACAATAAACTCTGCTTTTAATTTATGCTAATGTGTAGGGCTGTGGTGACAGTAAGAACTAAATTACAGAGTGGCTTTCGAGCTGGTAATTATCCCTCCATTTTTCGCTGCTCTGGAAGATGGACACACAATTATGCTCTCTTGCTGTATATTAATACAGATTCTTGACATCTTCAGCAGACCTGGAGCTGTCATCGAGCTTTTTGTCTCCTTTAATTGAAAATTAATGGTTACTGGGTTGCCACGGAAACAGAGGCCACGGACGCCAATGGCGCTCACGTCTCACCAAGGGACTGGCGGCGTCAGGAGTCCGGAATGACCTTGAAAGTTAAAAGAAAAGAAAAAAACTTAAAAAAGAAGGGGAGAGGAGGGGAAATGAGGACAGGAGGGTGGGAGAGTGTGTCGGAGCTGAATGAGAGAAGAGAAAAAGGGGGAAGAGAAAGGAAAAGAAGAGGAGGGGAAAAGAAGACAGAAGAGAGCCCTGCGGGAGGGCATGGATGCTTGAGGGGGAGATTAAATTAGTAAGTTTTACCTCTCATTTTTGTCCCTTACCTCTCAACCGTGTTAAAGACCCATTGAAAAATAAGGAGCTGGGTCTCAGCTCCAAAAATCCCTGATTCTACAAATCTGTCTAAGGAAGAATGACAGCATCCACCCAGAGCCCCCGGGGGAGGAAGAGACCAAGCTCCTTGGTACTATGGGAGGCAGGCGGCGGGCAGAGCAGGGGGCAGGGCTGAGGGTGCCCTGTGGGCACTTCCCAGGGCCTAGGGGCTGTGCTGTCGGAAAGGGTTGGGGGGACAGAGAAGGGGCTGCTTCAGGGGGAGCCCAGCAAGCTGCCACAACAGGAATGAGCAGGTGAAAGGGCTCTGTCGGCTAGGCCTTCAGCCCGAAGACATAACAAAAGGACTCAAATGAGTCAGAGGTGGGGATGGTGGTGCAGCGGGGAAGGTCCTGGTAGGGGGAGGCCACGGAAGCTTTGCCCAGGAAAAAATAAGAGATAAAGGGAAGCAGTTCAGCAAGCCTCTGGGATGGTGGTAGCTCTGGGCTTGGAAATGGGTTTTTTTCCCCCTAGAAGTTGGCAGACCCAACAGAGGGCACTGGGGACCCCTGAGTGTCCTAGCAGGGAAGGCGGGTTTCTTCTTGATCAGCCCATCATCCTAGTTCTTCAGTCTGGAGCACAAGCCCCAGAAAATGCAATTCAACAATTACTAGAGGTCTGCAGAGAACCAGGAGCCAAGCTCTTGCTTCGGATGCAGGGCCGGCCCTGGAAAATCTCACACTCGGGGCTGGGGTAGACAGACAAATAAACAACCATAAAGTTAGCCGCCCCTTCAAAGATTTCTCTACAGCGATGTTTGTCACAGCACTGCTTATAACAGCAAAAATCTAGCAACATTCTGGATGCCCAGCAATTGAGGACTGATAAAAGCCTTACAACACACTCAGAAGATGGGGCACTGTGCAGTCATTTTATTTTTTATTTTATTTATTTATTTATTTATTTTTGACGTGGACTGTTTTAAAAAGTCTTTATTGAATTTGTTACAACATTGCTTCTGTTTTATGTTTTGGATTTTTGGCCACAAGGCATGGGTGGCTCAGACGGTAAAGAATCTGACTGCATTGTGGGAGTCCTGGGTTCGATCCCTGAGTCCATAAGATCCCCTGGAGAAGAGAATAGCAATCCACTCCAGTTTTCTTGCTTGGAGATTTCCATGGGCAGAGGGGCCTGGAGGCCTACAGTCAATGGGGTTGCAAAGAGTCGGACATGACTGAGCGACTGAGTCGGACATGACTAACACAACACATGTGGGATCTTGGCTCCCTGACTGAGGATTAAACCCACATCCTTGCACTGGAAGGAGAAGTCTTAACCAGTGGGCCATCAGGAAGTCCTCCTGTGCAGCCATTTTAAATGATGCTGGAGGAGAATATTTAATGATCTGGAGGAAAAGTTCTTGATGTTTTATTTAATGAAGAAACTAGTTTTATGAAACTGTATTCATTATTCCATGACGCTGTTTCTACATTTTTTGAGCTATAGGTACATCCAGTGTGGTGGTGTTGTTATTTAGTCCCTAAGTCATGTCGACTCTTTGAGACTTCATGGACTGCAGCACACCAGGCTCCCCTGTCCTTCACCATCTCCTGGAGTCTGCTCACATTCAAGTCCACTGAGTCAGTGATACCCTCTCGTCCTCTGCCATCCCCTTCTCCTTTTCCCTTCAGTCTTTCCCAGCATCAAGATCTTTTCCAATGAGTCAACTCTTTGCATCAAGTAGCCAAAGTATTAGAGCTTCAGCTTTAGCTCTTTTTCTACACTTTTCTGCATTTTCCAAATTTCCTACAATAAATCTACACATAAATTGTATTGACAGGTTTCTTTAAAAGAAGCTTTTGAAATTAGCTTCTCCAGAAACCAGTCCCCTAGAGATACAGTCCCCAGCTCAGGGTGCCCCACCCGCCCCCCACCCCCACAGAGACCAGGCCCCCTGGCCCAGTGCTTCCCCCGCAGCACTCACAGGCAGCGGATCCTTTCCTCAATTACTGGAACCCACCCCGGGCTCTCACTCCCACCCAGACCCTTCTCTACTTCCAGCCTGCAGTCAGGGTGCCCAGAGATGGGGTGAGGGGCTGAGGAACCCCAAGAGGAGCTTCAGTGTGGGCCAGGGTGAGCAGGCCCTGTAGTGGCTGTCTCCGAGGAAGCCAAGAACGAGCTCGCCTCTGTTTCTGTGTGAATCTTCCCGCTATGTCACAGACCAGGCAACAAAGGCCCAGAGAAGCTGACTGACCTGCTCCAAACAGCTGGTCAGTGGCAAAGCTGGAATCCAACCCCAGGGACCATCTGCCTCCACTTTTGTAGTCTTAGAGTGTTTATCTGCTTGTCTTTTGCCTCATCAGGTCCAGAGAATGCAGGTGCCACTGGAAGCTTCTCTGAATGGCTTGGATTTCTGGATCAAGCCCCAATCTTGGAAGGTCACAATGATCAACAGCATCTTTTCATGGCCTTTGCACCCCAGGCTCATCCTTGGCAAGACTAGGAGACAGAAGTCATGTTAGCCCGAGTTAGAGCTAGAACCTTGGAGAAAGGATGGCCCCAGAAAGACTGAAGTTCCAAGAAAATGAATACTTGTTCCTCTCCCCAGACACATCCTTAAATCTCCGCCCCTCTCAGGCCCTCCACTCTCCAGGCAAACAAGGGGCTTTGTCTCTCACCCCCCAATTCACTCTTTCGTTCCGACCCTGTCAAGCCTCCGCTTCCAAAGTCAGACTCCAAACTCCCTTTCTCTCAGAAGCTTTCGCGTGATTCACTGTGGATTCCCACTCTCATTCCTTCCCTCTGCTTCACGATAAATGCAACCGCCCTCAGCGCACCCATCACCTGTGTCCTGCCCTATCTTAGGCACTGCTGTTGTGCTCACTCCCTTCATCTTAACAGCCTCAGGAGGGGGTGCTACCATTTTCCCCCCACGGAGGCGTAGAGAGTTCAGTTGATAGTCACACAGCAAGTCAGCAGCAGAGCCAGAATTCAAACCCATGCAGCGTGAGACCAGAGGCCATGCTTTTAGCCACCCGCCAGGGACAACGCATCCGGGGCTCCATCAGCTGCTACTGACGCTCCGCTGCCCACCTGGCTGGGCTCTTGTGACATTTCAGTGTGGAGGCAGGTCGGAGTGAAGGCCCTTCTGCCGCGAGCTTGCATTTGTGGGCAGGTGGAAACGGGCTTGTCCCCTTTCTGCGCCTGCCTCGTTGGCTGGGAGCCTCTCTCAGAGCAAGAACAGCTCTATCGTCACGAGTCCTGCCACCGGGACAGGCTCTGAACATGGGGGACAGTTAACAGGGGAGGTGATCATTGCCCCATGGCCAACTGGGGACAGTCGGGGGGGAAGGGTCCCAAACGAGGACCACCATGCCACTGCCTGTCCTTCACCGAGTCCTGAGGACCAGAGGAGAACCCATCGCTTTCCATCCCCGGCCTGCCCGTCTCCACCTCTCCCCTGTCCTTCCCCCTACTTCCCTGCCTCACCCTTACCCACATCCCTCTCCGCCCACTTTCCCAGAGAACAAACAAGAAGACAAACCCAGCAGTCTGGGAGAAGGCTGCGGTGGCAGCAACAAGGGGAGCAGGGAACTTGCGTTCGTCTCCCTGGCTTCCCTGATCCCGACCTTAATCCCCGCTCAGCATCCTGTCAGCCAGGTTGTTCTCAAGCTGACATTGCTGCAGGCGCCTTCTCGGCAGCCTTTCCTCAGATCTGCCTCCTCCAGGGACTTCTAAAGAGGAGCCCGAGGTTTCTCTGTTACAGCCGGCTTCACTCGCTGCCCTCAAGCAAAGCCCAGGCTCCCAGGGGGCCACCAGGAGAGGGGGAATGAGGCGGGCGGTTGGGGGGGGCAGTGCCAGGCCTGATGTTTCATAGGAAGAGGGGGGATGGAGGCGGGCAGCGGCTTCCAGAGTGAGGGTCAGACCTGGGGCAAGAGCCCAACTAGGGGCTGTCCATCTCCTCAAAGCCTTGCTCAGGCGTGTGGACCTGAGAGACAGAGGGAAACCGAGGCTTGGGCCCTCAGGGAGTTCAGGATGGTGCTCGTTCTGGCTGCAGAGAAAGCAGAGGGGTCTACAATTCTCTGAGTCTGCCTCGCGATCACGGCTCAGGGTGGGTTTGGAGAAAGGGGCGACTGGAGACTGTGCTGATTGTATATGAAAGAAGACCCACATACACACGTGGATCGGTGGACTTCCTGAACACATCCTGGGTGCTGCACTGGGCGCTGGACGCAGGGAGAGAAACGGGAATGGCAGCCTGGCGACAGGGATGAAGCGTTTGGATCCCAATCCAGCCCTGTCACATATAGGCTGTGCGGCCTCAGGACAATTACTTGGCTTTTCTGAGCCCCGTTATTCTCATCTCTAAGGATAGCGGGTGATTATGTTAAAAACTTTCTTACAAGACCGACGTGAAGCTTAGAGACAAGGTGTGCAGAGCGTGTAATGTTTAGGGTGATTTTTACTATACATGTCACCACCCACAGGGGACGTTAGAAACCAGAGGTTTCTTCATGAAAGGGGGCCCTGAATGCAGGGCAGGTGCCTGAGAGTGTGTGTGTGTACAGGTGAATGTTTGTGGGCAGGACCCACCATACCTGGAGAAACTAAGCTAAGCTTGCAGCAGGAGGAGAAGCAGACGACAGAGGGTGAGATGGCTGGATGGCATCACCGACTCGATGGACATGAGTTTGAGTAAACTCCAGGAGTCGGTGATGGACAGGGAGGCCTGTCGTGCTGCAGTGCATGGGGTCACAAAGATTCGGACACGACTGAGAGACTGAACAGAACTGAACTGCAGCCTAAACAAACACCCAGGGTGGGGCCTCTGGTTAGCCCTGCCCCTCCCCTACACTGTTGATCTCCAGGTTGTGACACATCCATCCTGCCAAGGGGAAAAGGATGCAGGGGTCTCCTGGAAACCTAGGTAGGGGATGCTCCTGGAGCCCCCTTCACGTGGCACCTCTCTCCTGGGACCCTCTCAGAGCCGTGAGTGCTCCCAGGGCGAAAAACCAGAGACCCCGGGTGCTCAGCCTCTTGTCCTGGGTGTTTGCCTGCAGTCAGAGAGCTCTGAGGCCAGGAGCTGTTAAACCACTGGACCACCAGGGAATCCTATAAAGTACTTAGAACAGTGCCTGGCATGTAGTATGAGCTCAAAGATGTGCTAATTGCTCAGCTGATACAAAAAGTTTGGACTCAGGGTGAGGTGGGTGTGCCTGTACAAGAATTAGCTGGTAATAAGAATAAAATGTTGACAGCGTTTCAGGCTCCAGAAGTGGGGATGGATGTCCCAAAGTCAGAGCAGACAGATCCAAATGCCATATAACTCAGCCTGGTGCCTGAGTGTACCAAGCTCATTTCCCTTCCTTCCATTCCTCTACCCTCCCTCCCTTCCCCTCTCCCTTCTTTCCAACCAAATCAATTTCATTATTCTTCTGACCGATTCATTGCCATTCTTTGGGGAAAGTCAGATTTTCTCCTGACTGTAAAGCTTCCTTCTCACTGGGGGAGAGGGCTGGGGGGTGCCTCCTGAGCCCACCGAGGACGCTACTGTCTCCAAGCCTCTGGGAAACCACCCATCTCAGAATTCCCAGGACCTTGTCAGCCATGTCGATTCCTGGACACTCTCCACCTTCTGAACTAACACCCAGGGGTGAGGCTGGGCATCAGCGTTGAATTAACTCTCTTGGGATCCTGACACCCAGTAAATTTGAAAACCACCTCTATCACGCTTTTTCTCTTTTTCACTGAATCCTCACTGTGTGTTCTTATGCTTGTCAGACACCCGTTCAAAAATCCTTGTCTTGGGAATGTGGCCTCTTCTCCCCATAGCCAGGAGATTCCCTGTGGAGCAATCCCCCAAAAGATCCCTGAGGCCACTTAGGCAGGACTGATCCCGTGTCATCTGTGCATGTACACACACACACACACACACACACACACACACACACTCGCATGTACACACCAAGTCTGCTGGAGTTGGGGCTTCTCAGCCCATCTTCCAAGGAGACCCTGCATTCCTCAGAGGTCAGTACCTTCTGGGGTTCCCCCAACAAGTGGTCTGGGACCACCCTCCCACAATGAGGCTCCATGTCAAATAAGGCATGGGCTCCCTGCCCTGGCAAAAGAGACAGGATGCAAGGGGGCAGGTTGTCTTTAAACTTCCCAAAGCCCTCTCTGCACTGGAGGGTCAGGAAGGAGGACCACTTCCTGCTGCTGCTTCTCTCCCCGGAGCATCTCTCAAAGGATGCCCGCCTTGGTCCTGGGGGAAGAATGGGGAGGCGGCCCACTCTCAGGCCTCTGACAGCTCACGTCCACTACCTTCCAAGCCCCCACACGTTGGTAAACACTCCCACATGCCTTGGTGTGTCTTAAGTGGACAAGAACTCTTCCCAGGGAGGTGCCCTGGGAGAGGGGAGGTGGTGGGTGGGGTGAGTTTGAAGTCCTGGCTCTTCACAACCAAGTGAGCCAGTCAGTCCCTCTGGGTTCCCATTCCTCAATCTCTCTCACCCGGGAAGGAGCCGCTGAAAGTGACGAAGCCTCAGATAGACCGTGGACACGAAAGGGCTAAGTGGACACAGGGCATGGATCTATGATCCGTGTTTTAAAATGTTACTTACTTGGCTGCACCGAGTGTCAGTTGCGGCACGTGGGATCCTCGGTTGCGGCGCTTGGACTCTCTGGTTGTGGTGCTTGGGCTCAGTAGTTGCTGCACTCAGGCTTAGCTGCTCCAAGGCAGGTGGGATCTTAGTTCCCAAATCAGGGATCGAACCCATGTCCCCTGCACTGCAAGGCAGATTCTCAACCACTGGACCACCAAGGAAGTCCCTATTATTGATATCTAACAGAAAGGATTCTTGTGTACCCTCCTCCCTAACAGGTGCAGGCTACCTGGGAAACCCCCTGTCACACCTACTCCTTTCAGGGAGTCCTAGCCTCAAGCTCTGTGGCTCTTAAACCCATCTGTTTGAGGGGTTTCACAGGCAGCTGGGAGGGGCCCCCAACCACCCTACCTCCTTGCGAATCAGTGGAATCAGAAAACCCAGTTCTGAGGCAGCCTTGAGCCATGACGTTGGCCTCGGAGCTGTCGTGGGGGAGGGGGGCGGGGGGGAGGGGAGGCACCAGGGGAGGACAACTCTGGGAACCAGATCCCGAAACTCCCATGGGCGTGAGACCAGAAACCCAAACCCCGAGTCCCCCCCCACCCCGCCCCCCAAGCCACCGTCCGGAAAAAATAAACTATTTCCTGCAACCAGCTCTGAAACAAAGTCTGTGAGTGAGCTGTGACACATGTTACATAAATAGAAGCCGCAGAGGGGAAAAGCCTGTTTTCTCTTTCATTATTTATCACTCTCTAACCATCTCCAGCTGGGTGAGTAAACAGGCGCATTGGCCCATAATGAGGAACAGACTGCTGCCGTGGGGCTGCCGGAGGGGCATGGGGCTGAGCATGAGAGCGTGCGTGCGTGTGTCCGTGTGTCTGTCTGCCCCAGAGAGGGAAGAGTGGGAGTCCAAGATGGAGAAGACTTGTTGGGGGGCTCCGGGTCCCAGCCGGCAGGGGGCTCTCCACCTGGTGCCCGGCTGCAGTGGGGCAGGGGGACCCCCCCCCCAACACCGCCCCGGCTGGCTGCTGCCTCCTGGACCCTGAGGGTTGCTTGGGGATCGAGTGTGCTGGATGGAGGAGGAGTCAGAACCGGAGAGACTGTGTGGGTGGGAGAGGATGTGAGAGGTACAAGCCAAGTGTGGGTCTCAGAGCATGACCCCCGCGGGGTGGCCTCCGAGTGTGGCCCCGGGGTGGGGTGAGGAATGTGTCAGAGGGAGGCCGGGCATGCAGGCGTGTGAAGGAGCAACTGTGAGGGGTGTGTAACACCAGGAGACTGAAGCAGAGTGTGTGTGTATGTGTGAATGTATGTAGGGGTGTGTGTGTGTGATCCTGGTGGTGGATGTGGGTATGTGTCATCCTGTGACTATGAGAATGTGTGAACATGTGTCTGTGTGACTTTGAGCGTATACATCTGTGTGCCACTGTGGGGATATAATATGTACATGTGACATTTTTATGGCCGTAAGGTGTTGTTATGGGTCAAATGTGTCCCCCCCCCAAAAAGATATATTGAAGTCCTAACCCCCAGCACCTCAGAATATGACCTTACACTCGGAAACAGGGTCACTGCAGATATAATCCGTTCAGACGAGGTTACACTGGAGTCGAGTGGTCCCTCATGCAATGACGAGTGTCCTGAAACAGAGGTGTCTGTGTGGAAACACAGAAACCCACGTCTGCGTGACGACGGAGGCAGGCATTGGAGCGAGGCAGCTACAAGCCAAGGGATGCCTGAGGCTGACAGAAACTAGCAAGAATTAGAGAAGGAGCCACCCCTACAGATCTCAGCCAGAACCGTGGTTTTGGATGTCTAGCCTCCAAAACCGTGAGACAATAACCAAATTCTGCTGCTTGCAGTCATCCAGTGTGTGGTACTCTGTGACGGCAGAGCTAGGAAACGAATACAGGTGTGTGTGAATATGGGGTGTAAGCAGGGGGGTGTGTATACAAGTGTGGGAAACCATAGGAGTATGTGAGGGTGTGAGTGTGAGATCCTGGTAGTGAAGATGGGCAGGGTATGGCCATCTGCCCATGGGAGTGTGTAAATACATGCGTGAGACCAGTGAGCGCCCACACAATCGGTATCCATATATCCTCATGCATATATCCTGGAAAGGACCCCAGCAACCATCCTTCACTTCTGGCTGCCTCTGCGCTCCCGAAGGCCCTTCCCTGGCCATGGACAGCCCTGCCTGAGGCCAGGTCAGCCCTGGAGGAGGGCTGCCCACAGCCTGCCCCCACCTTGGGGTCATCTCCAAATCAAGGTTTAAACCACACCCTGGCCCGCAGTCACCAGAGTGCTCTTCAGGGACCGATGAGGCCAGGCCCAGAGGCTGGAGGCAACAAGGTGAGCGGTCAAATTCGTTGGCTGTGTCCCGGGCATTCTTGCCTGCAGCCTAATTTCTCTCTAGCTCAGGACTACCAGGCTGATATCACCTGTCCTCCTTGGGAGACAGACCTAAGCCCAGAGACTCTTGAAACAGAGCTGGGTTCCTGAGAAAACGTGTTGACCATGCCCATCCCAGGAGACTGACCCTTGGATGTCACAGAGTCCACCAAAGACCTAGCCTCCCAGGACATGTCTAGGCTAGCCTGTACTGCTGCTGGCCTAGCCTCTGCCCTCTAACTAGGGCATACCATAACTGTTCAGTTACTCACTCAGCAAAGCACCCGTCCCAAGGCTCACGTCTTAGAATGCTCAAAGGTATCTCAGAGAGGCCTTGCTGGGAAACCTCAGATGAGTCACTTTTCTCTGAGCATCATTTCCCTTCTGTTGAAGGGGTACAACCACCTTTGCCCTGCCTATGTTTTAGGGATGGCATCAGGTTCCTGGGCCCTAGTGGACTTAAACTAGTCTTAAAAGAAATGTCTGATAAAATGTCCTACAGCCTGACCGTGAATGGCGAGTCACAAAGGTAGCCCCACACCTGAGGCCCCGTGGCACTGACGTTATCTCCACCATCCATATGGTTCGCTGTCTCCTTCTCCAGCTTCCCAGGGTCTCTTCCTTTAGCTTGATAATAGTTTGATTTAATTCAGGGGAGGGGTCTGCAAACTTTGGGCCCCGGACCAAATCCTGCCTGTTGTTTTTGTTGTTGTTTGTTTTTTTGAATTTTTTGGCCGCACCACGAGGCATGCAGGATCTTAGTCACCTGACCAGGGATCAAACCCACGCCCCTTGCAGTGGAATCGCAGGGTCTTAACCACTGGACCACCAGGGAAGACCCCTGCCTGAGTTTGTGGGGGGTTTGTTCACAGACCCTGGTCTGTGAACTAATTTTCATAGATGAACTTTTGCCATCGATCTGATGGTAAGGAGCATTAACTTTGAACTCCAACTAAGCAAAGTGTTGTCCTACCCCCCAATCAAAAAAATCCCTTTTTCCTCACTGGCAGACCATTTATTACCAAAATTGTACTCAATTATTATTGTAATTCCATCCATAAAGATTTTGTGGAAATTTGTTTTCTGTCTTATTACATTGGTCACTACATAATATCCTTGATTTTTGCTTCAGCCCACCAAACCTAAAATATTTACTATCTATCTTTTTATAGAAAAAGTTTTCTCATTTCTTCCTCCATTACCGAACTCTGCCATTACAGAAACAAGCTGGCCATACTTTGCCAACTGCTGAAGTAGAATGCGCTAAGCCCTTGGACATTTTGATTGATTTGGAGAGGAACAAGTAACTTCTGAGACAGGTCTCAACAAGTCACCATTTGCTTGAACAGTTCACTGCACTGAACTGGGCAGGATGTGAGTCTGAAGTTATGGGAGTCCCTCCAAGGACTCTGAGAATGAAGCCCACCCAGGGTAAGGCAGAGTTAGCAATACGGAGACTACCACAGCATCGTTTCTTAAGTCCCTGGATCACACATCATCTGCAGCAAGCCCTACCCCTTGATGCAATTACACAAGTCAATCTATTCCCGTTGTTATTTAAGCCCATTTGCAGTGAATTTTCTGATGTTTGCACCAATGTAAGAACACAAAAGAAGAGTGTCTAATCCAGCTTGGAGCATTCAAGGAAAACTTCTGAGAGAAGGTGTCATCTAAGCTGGGTCTTAGAATCAGCTATGAAAGCAAGTTAAAAAAAAAAAAGTATTCCAAGCAGAGGGCACAGCCTGAGAGGAAGGAGCACAGCACACACACCACAAGGCCAAAGCAGCAGAGCTGGAAGTGGCCAGGGAAGGAATTGAAGGTTCAAGCGAGATACCCGTGCTCTGTACACCAGACCAACATGCTTGAAATTGGTTGGCCCTTCAGGAATGGGTCTTGAACAAGACATCGAAAGTTCAGGTTGGCATTGTAGATTGAACTCTTTGACCAGTGTGGAAGAGGAGCTAGAAGGAGGTACAGGGTGGGGATGAGGTTGGAAACGGGAGTCATTTAGGAGGCTACTGGAACACCCCAAGTAGAAGATGATGAGGGCCCAGCTGGTGGCAATAGGAGTGGGGATGGAGCAGAGGGAATGACTCTCAGAAACACTTTGGAAGCCACATCCACAAGACTTGATGACTGGATGTGAAAAGGAGGGCTAGGGAGAATCAAGGGGTGATTTCTAATAATAGTTTCTAAAGTGACTGAGTGGGTTCTAATGCCACCACGGAGGAGAAGATGCAGAGTTAGGGTATGTCTTTGGATGATAATTTGGGTCTGGGACACGTTGGGAATGCCAGCACTGGAGGCTCCCAGACATCGGGTAAGGGTGGAGAGAAGTCCAAGGCTACTTGGACCAACTCAGATGATAGTTAAACCCATGAGAGTACACAGGATTGTCCAAGGGGACATGTAGCTTGACAGAAGCCTTGAGAACCCCGAGCATTCAAGGAGATGATGCAAACCCACAAAGGCACATGAAGAGGAGACGTCAAGGAGGAGGGCAGAGTGTGGCCAGACATTCTGCCCATGTCTCTCGGCCCTTACCTCCAAATGAAGAAGGTTGCTTACTGCCAACTCCTGCCCTTTGCCTGAGGGTTATTATTTTTTTTTTCCTCTTTCTGGCCATGGAAACACCCTTGGCTCAAGCTCAGGACAATCCCGAAATGCTGGAGAATTATTGTATCTGGAAGCAGTCTTCCAACAATGGCAAAGAGGGAGTTGGTGGATAAATACCCCAACTTTCTTGCCTTATCATATGGACAACTAGGAGCATGTCTCAAATGTCTTTTGGGGTTCCCCAGTGGGACCATGCCCCTCTCACAGTACATGCTAACACTCCCGATGTGGGCCTATCTCCCCAGTCCCCCACTTTTCCATTCCCAACTTGAGCTCGGACTCTTGCATCAGAGTCTGCTTCTAGAACGTAAACTAAGACAAAGGTGTCATGAAACCCAACCAGGTAAAAAATTGCATGATGTTCTGTCCATGAAATTTTGTCTTTACGGGGCTCAGGTCACCCCCACAAAGTGCCCACCTTCATACTCATGGAAGACACTGGCCAATTTCTCCCTGTGCCTGAGGTTCCCAGAAAGGGACTTTCCAGAGTCTGAGGCTGAGCAAACTCCACTATCAAGACATCTCTTCCCACCTCTCACCCCGGTTCCTCCTCTTTACAGGGGCTGTTGCATGTAGGGAAGTCTGATCACAGGCAAAGACTTGGAAAGATTCCTCAGTCCCGAGTCCAGTAAGCTTCATACCTCTGGCTCTCTCTTCTTTTCTAGCACTCCAAGTGGCATTCACTTTTTTCCATTCATCCTGTAGGCAGTCTTGTGGGTGTTTGCTTCTCTTTCTGTCCATGATCCAGGAACTGGCTCTGATTCCTGGCCAGGGGCCCACGGGGAAGCAGGGAGGGCTGGGTGACCTGGAAACACTCTCTGTTTCCAGCCAGTGCACAGCCAACCCACCCTGCTCCCCAGGCTTTAGGGGCAGAGCGGCAGGGCCCTCAAGAAGGCATACAGTTGAGCAATAAAGGGGAGGCTGGAATGAATTGAGAGAGTAGCTCTGACATATATAGGCTGCTGCTGCTGCTGCTAAGTCGCTTCAGTTGTGTCCGACTCTGTGCGACCCCATAGACGGCAGCCCACCAGGCTCTCCCATCCCTGGGATTCTCCAGGCAAGAGTACTGGAGTGGGTTGCCATTTCCTTCTCCAATGTGTGAAAGTGAAAAGTGAAAGTGAAGTCGCTTAGTCGTGTCTGGCTCTTCGTGACCCCATGGACTGCAGCCTTCCAGGCTCCTCCATCCATGGTATTTTCCAGGCAAGAGTACTGGAGTGGGGTGCCATTGCCTTCTCCTGACATATATAGGCTACCATGTGTAAAACAGAGAGCTAGTGGGAAGCTGCTATATATCACAGGGAGCTCTGTGATGACCTAGAGGGTGGGATGGGGTGGGTTAGGAGGGAGGCTCAAGAGGGAGGAGATATATATATACAGATAGCTGATTCACGTTGTTGTACAGCAGAAACTAACACAACATGATAAAGCAATTATACTCCAAAATTTTTTTAATTAAAAAATTTTTTAAAAAGAAGGCATACGGTAGAGCAATGAAGTGGATATTCTGGCGTCTAACAAGCCAGGGTATGAATGCAGGCACTTCACTTACATAATTGTGGAACTGGTTGTGAGTTTCAACCTCTCAAAGCTTTGAGTCTTCTCATTTGTAAAATGAGGATGATGGTACCCACCTGACTTAGGCTGGGTTCCCCCAGAAGCAGGTATCCTGAGACCACTCTTCCAGTATACATGAGTGATTTAGGTGGTAAAGGAAACACCAGCAGAGAAGTAGGGGAGTAAGATAAGGAGAGGAAGAAAAGCAATCAGGTTGGTCACCAAGCCAGCTCCTCAGGTGGGTTCCGTCCTGCTGGGAAACCCTGGGAGTGCATGTAGATTTCACACCTCAGTGACCCCAGCACAGGGGTGATGGAGGAGGGTTATTTACACACCACTGCCCTTCCGTCATGGGCTCTCCTGCTGCTGCTAAGTCACTTCAGTCGTGTCCGACTCTGTGCGATGCCATAGACGGCAGCCACCAGGCTCCTCCGTCCCTGGGAATCTCCAGGCAAGAACACTGGAGTGGGTTGCCATTTCCTTCTCCAATGCATGAAAGTGAAAAGTGAAAGTGAAGTCGCTCAGACGTGTCCGACTCTTCGCGACCCCATGGACTGCAGCCTACCAGGCTCCTCCGTCTCCGTCCATGCGATTTTCCAGGCAAGAGTACTGGAGTGGGGTGCCATTGCCTTCTCCAAGGGCTCTCCTGGATGGTGTTAAATCCCCAGCACTTCTGGTCTCCCACATACTGGCAAAGAACGGTCCAAAGCCCAGAGGAAGCCCTCAGGCAGAGATAGGCAGGTAGGTAACTGGAAGCCTTGGGGGTATAAGTGGTGAGAGCAGGGTGAGGGCACGCAGACAGGGCACCCACAGCATCCGCTATATCATCTCAGAGGGCGGCCGGGAGGTGAAATGACGTCACCCATAACGAACGCGTTACACAGTGACTGGTGCACAGTTGGTTCTTCTCTAATGAAGATTCAGCCCCACTCCAGCCTTTGGATGCCTGGCTCCGGGGAATTCCTGCTGCCCAGCAACCATGAGAGAGGTCTTGAGGGCTGGAGGGCCAGGGGTCAAGAGCAAAAGAATCTGGAAGAGAGAAAACCAGAAAGAAGAGGGGATGCAGGAGAACTGGGAAGGAGGTGGGCCCTGGACTCCTGGCCTGGCATGGAGTGGACTCAAACCAGAGTGAGGAAGCCCAGGAAAGTGTGTGAGCCCCACTCCACGGGCCCTGCCAGATGCCACACACAATCAGTGACTTAACGAAGATGCTCTTGGGACTTCCCCAACAGTCCAGGAGCTAAGGTTCCACTCTCCCAATGCAGGGGGCTCCAGTGGCTAAGACTCTGAACTCCCAATGCAGGGGGGCCGGGTTCGATCCCTGGTCAGGGAATTAGATCCCACATGATGCAATTAAGAGTTTGCACGCCACAACTAAAGATCCGGCACGCCGCAATGAAGATGGAAGATCCTGAGTGCCGCAACTAGGACCCAGGGCAACCAAGTACATACATAAATAAAATAAGACTGTCACTTCTTTCCCCTTTACCCACCCTACATCGATTGCCTCTGCCATTTGGGGAACTGCTTTCTCTTTACAAACAAACAAAATAAAATTCAACACTAGGGCTACTGTGAGGATCAGCGATACTTATGAAAAGTGCCTGGTAAACAGATACTCAGTAGGTCATGGCTATTTCCAGTGTGAGGTCACCTTGGTTTTGACTTTCCTCCTTCACATCCCACCTCACCCTCCAGTGCCAGTGACCGAGACCCCAAACCCCAGGCCCTCCAGTTTCCTCAGGGAAAGAATGTTTCCCTTTCCGAGTACAGAGTTCTGAAGGCATCTCCAACAGTGGACATGCAGAAAGGGCGCAGCAAGCGGTGATGGAAAGAGCGGGAGGCGCACGGAGGCAGGGACAGCCCCGAGGGAGTGAGGATGCCGTCTTGTCCCATTTTCAAAATTTTACTTGTTTTATTTTTGGCTGTGCTGGGTCTTCGTTGCTGTGTGTGGGCTTTCTCCAGTGGCAGAGAGTAGGGGCTACGCTCTAGTTGCAGTGTGTGGGCTTCTCACCACAGTGGCTCCTCTCGTTTCGGAGCACAGACTCCAGAGCGTGGGCTCAGCAGTTGCGGTGCACGGGCTTAGTTACCCCTCGGCACGTGGGATCCTCCCGGACCAGGGATCGAACCCCTGTCCCCTGCATTGGCAGGCAGACTCTTAACCACTGGACCACCAGGGAAGTCCTATCATGTCCCATTTTCAATCCAAGTCCTCACCTCGACCCCCAGCTCTTTCCCTCCAATCACTGAAGACACAGGAACTGCATGGGTTCTACAGCTCCTTCGCTATTACCTGCAGCGGACCGACTTGCCCTGAGGTGTCAGACTATTAAAAAAAAAAAAAAACTATCAAATAATAATCAAACCAAATCAACAAGCGTTTACTGTGCAAAACACACTAGGCTGGGCGTAAGAGGAAATCCCAAAATGACTAAAATTGTGGGCTCTGACCTCAGTTTATTATCTAGTTAGAGAGATGAGGCATACTTGGTTAAACAGTGAAGGAAGAAAACAATGTATTAGAAGTTGCTTGGTGCTTATGAAATAATAATTATCCAACAACACATTGTAACATCAACATAAGCAGCTAAGGAGGAGTGGGAAAGAGATGGAAGTGGGCTGGGGTGATCAAGAGAGACTGAGCATGGCTTTGATCTACAGGATGCCTCCGCAGGGAACCCTACAGGTGTTACAGTCTTTCACTATCTCTGCCAGACCATCTTGCTCCCTTTTCTGGAGTTGAAAAAACTGAGATTAAGCCCTGCTGCTTCAGGATTTCAGGCTAGAAAGTGACAGAATTGGGATTTAAGTCTGTGGGGTTTTCTTTCTTCTTTTTTGATATTTTAATTATTTGGTTGTGTTGGGTCTTCGCTGCAGCATGCAGGATCTGCGCTCTTTAGTTCTGGCATGTGAACTCTTAGTTGTGGCATGTGGGATCTAGTTCCCTGACCAAGGATTGAACCCCGGGGCCCCCTGCATTGGAAGCCTGGAGTCTTAGCCACTGGACCATCAGAGAAGTCCCAATCAGAAGCATCTTTCTGAGGAAGGAAGAAGTGGGGTAGCTCTTGAAGGATGAACTGCAGGAAAAGAGAAGGGATTCTCATCTATGCACTCCTCCCTCACCTTTCTTTGTCTCTGGGGCATTCCCCACCACCCCTGCCTTGGGGAATGGCTGGGTGTGGTGCGTGAACAGAGGAAGTGTGCTGGGTCTGCTTTCTAGGCCCATCCCTGCCTATGTCCTGCTCTCTCTCTCTCTGAAAATCCCTCCATGGGATTGGGGCGGGGTGGGGGTCGTCTCATTTCACCCAAAGACACTGTGTTCTAATTGATGGAAAAATCGTCCACTGCTTGTCAGGTTATTGTTCATTTCTTGTTCCTTAATGAATGATTTTCCACCAAGGAGTGCAGAGTCCCCTTCCCACCACCCCATGGACAAGGCCTGCATCTCTAAGAGCCTAAAAGTGAGCCCTGCAAACATTTTCCAGGGCCCAGCACTGGGCCAGTCTGCTACCAAGAGGGGCAACCTGGCCCACCCCCCGGGCCTGGGTGCCTTCCCCTCCTCCACAGTCCCCTGGGACAGCTTCCCACACTGCATGGTCCTCTACTCAGGGCAATATGGTAAACTGATAAGCCTCCCCCACCCCAGGGTAGGAGCCCCCCTTAATAAGGGGGAGAGTCTGGAGAGTGCCTTGGAGGTTCCTGGCACAGTTCATTAAGATATCAACCCTTAATGAAATATTTCTTTGTTTAAATCGTCATTTATCTTGGGGAACAGGGGCCTTTGTGGCAAAGAAAGAGGCTACCCTCTTCCATCCCTCCCCCACCTCCACCCAGCACAGACCCTGGGTCTTTCTGAGTCAGAAAGATTGGGAAGCAGGGTGGGGAGGGACAGCTGGGAGATGGGGAGGGGAGAAGATTCCAGAGTGAGTGGAGGAAGCACAGAGAGAAAGAAGGTCAACTTGACTGAGCAGGAGGCAAACAGGAGAGAGGCAGAAGGCCCTGGTTGGGGGGAGGGGGTGGCGTTGGGGTGGGGTGGGACACTGCTCAAAGCCCACTGCAGTGTGGCCACAACAGCCAAACAACCCAACTGTCACTGGGAGGCTGGGTAAAGAAATGGGAGCCCACAGATGTGACAGAACGATCTTCATCAGTCTTTCCAATTAATGACCCAGAGATGCACGTAGCAAACCTGAATTAACCTCAGCAACATGAAATTTAGTAAAGAATACCACCACCAACAAATAGGAAAAGCAAGGAGCAGAAGGATACATTTTATTTAACATTTTAAGACACCAAAGCCACACTAAATGACTAAGGGTATATATAAAACTTACTTGGGAAGACTACCTCCTAGCTTCTGGAAACTGGCTACCTCTGGCAAAGGAAGGATGGAGAAAGGGAAGAAGGGATATGGAAGAATCTCAATTTTATCAGTAACAATTAGTAGGCTTTTTTTTTTTTTTAAGCATAAAGATGCACAAATCGTAAGTGCACACCAGCTCAGTTGTCATAAAGTGAGCACACCCCTGTAACCAAATCCCAAATTCAAAAAACACAAAGTATTCCCAATCCCCCAGGAACCCCAAGTTATTCCCCCACCTAGAGCTGCCACTCTCCTGAGTTCTATCTTGTCAATTTCGTTCGATTGATTTTTGAATTTCAGATAATTCTGTGACTGGCCTTTTTTTTTTTTTTTCACTCCAGGTCTTTTAGATTCTTTACACGCATCATGTCATGAACTCACAGGGGATGGGCTCCAACAGTTCAGGCTTCTTTCCATTGGTTTTCATGAAGTGTGCTTCTCTGGGTGGAGCAGGCTGGTGATTCAGTTGAACCTAAGTACCTTTCTCTTTAGCTTCCTTCTTTTTTTTCGGGGGGGGGGTGTTTATTGATTTATTTTTCGCTGCACTGGGTCTTTGTTGCTGTACCAGAGCTTGCTCTAGCTGCAATGAGTGGGAGCTACCCTCTCTTGTCGTGGTGTGCAGGCCCTAGGCTCAAGGGTTTCATAGTCCTGGCACCCAGGCTTACTTGCTCTGTGGCATGTGGCATCTTCCCGGGCCACAGATTGAACCCATCCCCCTGCACTGGTAGATGTATTCTTAACCACTGGACCACCAGGGAAGTCCTTCCTTCTTTTTCCTGATCATTTTCCTTCACAAGTTTCAGGAAGCTATCTCGGCTCTTAGAGTGCTTAATATGTTCTAGGCGTGCCGTGTGTGCTAAGTCACTTTCGTGGAGTCTGACTCTTTGTGACTCCATGGACTATAGCCCGCCAGGTTCCTCTGTCGTTGGGATTCTCCAGGCAAGAGTGGGTTGCTATGCCTGCCTCCAGGGGATCTTTCCACCCCAGGAATCGAACCCGCATCTCTTAGGACTCCTGTACTGGCAGGTGGGTTCTTTACCACAAACATCACCTGGGAAGCCTCAATATACTCTATACGTACATTAATTCTCTTGACAAGAATCTTGCCCTTAAGTTGTTTATAAGGATGCCAAAAGCATACTGGGTAACATGGTAGACTCTTCCAGTTTTGTTATGGTACCATTTGGGGGGCATTCCTTTTTGAACAGTGTCCATTCCCTTGATATCTACAATATCACCTTTTTTGTAGATTCCCATGAATGTGGGCAAAGGACTGACTCCATGTTTTCTGAAAGGCCTAGAGAGAAAGGGGTGGGTGCCCCTCCTCCTTCCCTTTGTGTTGGACATTTTGGTGAATTACTGGAAGATCGGAGTTCCAGCCAAAGGCGTGACTGATTTTTATGCTCAACATTGTTTGTGAGACTTCTCCTCATTGCTGGGTGTGCCTATGGCTTGTTCATTCTCATTACCAAGTGCTAGCCCATGCATGAGAATATCAGCATTTATTCACCCATTCTACAGCTAATGGCTATCGTGAATGGCACTATTCTACCATTCAACCATTTTAGTATCTGTCTTTTGCTGAACGCATTATGCATTTCTATCGGTATATACTCAGGTGTTGAGCCACTACCTTTTGTTGGTAATGTTTTGTTCCTTAATTAACTAAAAACCAGTTTGGGTTGTTGTTGTTCTTATGCTGTGTGGATCTTTGTTCCCCAACCAGGGATTAAATCCCAGGCCCACAGCAGTGAAAGTGTCCAGTCTTAACCACTGGACTACCAGGGAATTCCCTTAAAAAAAAAAAAAAGGTTTTGAAGGGGGAAAAGAAGTAAGATTCAAGCAATCAGATGAATGGAAACATAAAATATCTGAGTCTAGATGTGTGGGGACTGTGGGAATAGAGGGCACCCCCACCCCCAATGTCGGGTCTGGTACTAAGAACATACCCATTGACCCACTTCATCTTGTTCCATCACTTCATGGCAAATAGATGGGGAAACAGCGGAAACAGTGACAGACTTTATTTTTGGGGGCTCCAAAATCACTGCAGATGGTGACTGCAGCCATGAAATTAAAAGACACTTGTTCCTTGGAAGAAAAGTTATGACCAACCTAGACGGCATACTAAAAAGCAGAGACATTACTTTGCCAACAAAGGTCCATCTAGTCAAAGCTATGGTTTTTCCAGTGGTCATGTATGGATGTGAGAGTTGGACTATAAAGAAAGCTGAGCACCAAAGAATTGATGCTTTTGAACTGTAGTATTGGAGAAGGCTCTTGCGAGTCCCTTGGACCGCAAGGAGATCCAACCAGTCCATCCTAAAGGAAATCAGTCCTGAATATTCATTGGAAGGACTGATGCTGAAGCTGAAACTCCAACACTTTGGCCACCTGATGCAAAGAACTGACTCATTGGAAAAGACCCTGATGCTTGGAAAGATTGAAGGCAGGAAGAGAAGGGGATGACAGAGGATGAGATGGTTGGATGGCATCACCAACTCAACGGACATGAGTTTGAGTAAACTCTGGGAGTTGGCGATGGACAGGGAGGCCTAGCATGCTGCAGTCAATGGGGTCACAAAGAGTTGGACATGACTGAACCCACTTCATCCCCAGAACAGCGAGGTAGCTGACCCTGGGAAAGGGCATCTCTTCAGGGCATGAAGACCTGAGGGTGAATCCTCGCTGCACCACCTTCTAGGTCTGTGACCTGGGGGAAGTTGCCTGACTTCTCTGAGCTTGAGTAGTAGTGGTGTGACGTGTGTGTTCAGTTGTGTCCGACTCTCTGCGACCCTGTGGACTGTAGCCCACCAGGCTCTTCTGTCCATGGGATTTTCCTAGCAGGAATACTGGAGTGATTGCCATTTCCTCCTCCAAGGGATCTTCTCAACCCAGGGATCGAACCTGTGTCTCTTGCATCTCCTGCACTGGCAGGGTGTTTTGTTTTTTTTTTTACCACTTTGCCACCTGGGAGCCCCTGAACTTGAGTGCCTCACCGTAAAATGAGAAGAGCCACTTTGCCTGGGGTGAAGCAGCGGAACAGCATGTGAACCAAGTGCCTGGCACACAGCAGGCACTTACAAGTATCAACTGCAGACGTACGTATGATCTACGATTTTGTGAAGTCAGTATTCTCGTTTTTAGGTGAGGAAACTGGGGCTCACAAAACAGAAAGTGAGTGTTTATGGAAAATATGTGATGAATAGGCACAGAGCTAGATGCTTTGCCCAGGCTTTTTCATGCTACCCTCCAAACCCCAGGAGGCATTCTCCCAAGGTCATGGATGAGGAAACTGCGGCTCTATCCTATAACTTGCCCGGATCACACAGCTGGTAAGTGACAGATGCTGAAGTTCAACCCTAGGCTGCCTCACTCCAGCCTCTGTGCTCTTAATCATGGCCTCCCTAGTAGGGCCAGGCCATGGGCCCTTGTTCTTGTCACATCATAGGCCCTGACCCTGGGACCCTTTGAAGAAACAAAGACAGACGGAAAGAGGACCCTCCTACCTAATCACAGTTGCTTCTGCTTAGGAGCCAAGGGCTACTCTTTAGAACCTTTTTCTGGAGCCCCTGCATCCAGAAAGAAAGGCTTTGGACCGGCTGTTTTAATTTGGGCGTGTGTGTTCTGTATATGTCATTAGTAAGACCTTGTTTCCTAATTAAATTGCCCTTTAGGTGAGGACCAGACAGGATCTTTTGCCTCCCTTGGGCCCCCCACTGTGACTCATGGGGTGCTGGGAACTGAACTGACCTGAAGATAATGGTAAAATGAAAATCATTTCTTAGGGAAATCCCTTTGGCCAAGTGAATCCATGTATGAGGTGCGGAGGGCTGCTGCAAGAGGGTGATGGGAAAGGATGCAGTGGGCCAGAGAGCCAGACAGAAAACAACTGGAGAAACCCACTGGATGTCACCTCATTCCTTCTTCTGTATTGAAAGTCCTTAGTTTCACCCCACCTGAAATCTCTGCAGGAGAAGGAGGGAGGAGTGAAGGAGGCCCGAGGGGCATGGTCATCATGCAGCTGGGGTTACATAGGACCTGTCAACTCCAGGTCAGGCTCAGGCCCGTCCTCATGCCCTGACTCCCACCAGAGCTGACCCTCCACAGAAAATACATAGAATCACACCACCAAAGACTTCCTTCCTCCTAAACTGTACTCCTCAGGTAACCCACAAGCGGGCAGTGCTGCTTCAAAGGCCTCACTGAAGTAGCTCTGGTTGGAATCCTGCTTCATCCCTTACCAGTCAGGTAAGCGTGGACAGGTGAACTTAACTTTTTTGTAAAATGGAGGTCACAGGACTATCTACTTATAGGGTTATGGCAAAGATGAAATGAGTCCTATGCCTGGCATGTGGTACAACTCAAATGTTAGCTGTGGTTATTTTATTCTTAATGCTTCCGTTATTGCTACACTGGAAAGGACCTGTGGTATCCACATACAAGGCGCTCAGGGTCCTCCTCCCAGCGATTTCCCAGCTAGCTATCTGAAAAGCTCCAGCAGAACCTGAATATGCCTGTCACACCTGCCCCATGCAGAGCAGATACATAGGAGCTGGACCTGCACAGGCAGCACACACAGGACAGCTCCAACTGGTCATCTGCACCCGCAGAAAAGGGACGGAGTAAAGCGTGGAGAACCCAAGAGGAAATCTCTCTTTTTCTTCCAAGTCCCCTTGGAAAGGCTCCTCTTCCAAGAAATCCTCTCTCCACAGGCCACAGCCCCGGCATCCCCAAGGCACCAGAAGCTCCCAATCCACCGGAGCATCCCGTGTCTGCCCGTCTCCACCTGCCTCGGGGGATTTGGGCCAGAAGAGCCTTCTAGGGCCACGGCCTTCCTAGCCTCCTCTCACAGCTGGGCCCTCCCTTGGTCACGGCCAGTCCGTGACAAGCTCTGAGGTGTCCCTCACCTCTCGTCACTGCAACACACAGAGCCAGATCGGAGATGTTTTGGGGTTAGAAGGCGGAGAGAGAATTTATTCAGATTTCCACGAGTGTCTGCGCGTGGGGCGCCTGCTACCAGCAGAGCCCTCCCCCTTGGATCTGGGCCTTTCCTCATCCGGACTTCCCCCTCCCAACCCAAAGACACACCTTGGCTCCAGCCACAATCCCTCGGGTTCCTCCTCGCGCATTTCCCCGCCCTCAGGCAAAAGACGTTGAGTTTTGTTTACAATCTAATTTGTCCGGATAATTGCTTCTACTTTGCACTCCGCTCTGCCCGCGCAGATCCGGCTTTGGGCCCCTTTTTCACTGGTTCGTAGAGCACTTTATGGGAAATTCCCCTTCCGGATAGGGAGGCGGCGCGCGCCCGGGGTGACCGTTTCACAAAGCCCAGAGGAGTCTCCCCGCCACCACCACTCTACCCAGCTTCAAAAGCACACGCCCCCCAGCCCTACGCAGCGGGGCGCAGAAGGGAGGGGAGGAAGGACACCCGCTCCGGACCCTGGGCACCCCCCGGCCCCCGGCCACTCCCTGCGCCGGGCACAGCCCGCCGGGAACCAATGAACCTTGTGGGAGCAAGGGCTTGGCCGTCCCTCCAGACTCCAGAGAAAGGCTGGGGTTTGCGAAGCGCGCCTTGGGATTCGCAAAGCCAGAGTGAATCCCTGGGATCCCTCCACTTTCCCCCACCCCCACCGCCTTTTTACAGATTCGCAGCCCTATGTCTTCCCCACTTTTTCTTCCTCTAAAGTTTGGTCCACGTGGTCTCCTTTCGCTCGCCGCCGGCTGCGGGGCCGGGTGAAAGTTGCTGCACCTGCTTTAGGCGAATTATGGTAGCGCTAGAAGTTGGTCTGCCCTCCCTCCGCCGCGCGCCGGCTCCCTCCTCCCTGGCTCTCGGCGCGCTCCCTCCTTCCCCGCCTCCCCCGCCCCCTCCCGCCCCGCCCGCGTGCCGCCCGCTCGCAGCCACTCGCTGCCCGGGCTCAGTCGCAGCCCCTCGGAGTCGGGAGCCGGCCGCCCCTACGGACCGGAGCGTGCGGCCGGCGGCCGGGACGGAGCGCCCCCCACCCCCCCAGCCCGCGAAGAGGGCGCGGCGCAGGCGGCGGCGGCGGCGCGGCGGGGAGGAGCCCGGGCCGGAACCAGGGCTGGGCCGGGGGCGGGGACGCCGGGGTCCCGGAGCCCCGGCGGCGAAGCGAGCGGACAAGCGTCGCGGGAGGATCGAGAAGGAGGAGCAAAGCCGAAGCAAGCCGAGCCGCCCCCAAAGTGCGATGCCCCGGCGAGGCTAGGGCGCGCGGCGGGCGGGCGGCCGGCGCGGCGCGGAGGGAGGGCGCCCGGGAGCTGCGCGGCGCCGGGCGGCGCGGAGGGGCAGCCCCAGCAGGCGGCGGTGGCGGCGGGCCCGGGCGGCGACCCGAGCGAGCCCCATGCCCCGCGCGGGCTGACGGGCCGGAGCCCGCACGGAGCGGCCGGGCCGGACAGGTAAGGTGGCTGGCCGAGCCCGGGGACGCGGGTGGGGGCTGGGCCGGCGACCAGCCCAACTCCCTGGCTCGCGCACTCTCTCGTCCGCTCACTGGCTCACTTTGTGTTTGCAAACTGCCCGCCGGAGACTCGCCGGGCGCCGGGAGGAGCCGGGCCCAGGCCGGCGCACTTTGTTCCAGCCGGGGCCGGCTGCGGCGCCCTGACCCCGCGGGGCCGCGACACCCAGCCCCAGGCTCAGGCCCCCGCGGCTGCGAGCTGCCTGGGGAACAGGTGGGGTCTACGGCGCGGCGGCGGGGAGTGGGCAGCGGAGGTCGGCCAGGGTGGGGGTGGGGGGCTGGAGAGGCTATTAAGGCCCGCCATCCCCCCAAGAATCTAGGACCGGCCCCCTCCCGGCCTACCCGCGGGGAATGGGGTGTCTGGGGGAGCGACCACCGCACACACCCCCCCCCCACCCCACTCCCCGAGTAAGACAAAGAGTACCTCCCGGCCTAGACTTTGCTGAGCCGGGGAGGGAAGTAGTGAAGTGGGCTCCCCCAACCCCAGTCTGTCTAGGACTCCCCAAGACGCGCCGGAGGCAGACAAATGGGGACGGGGGAGACCGCAGTCCAACTCGCCGCGCTTTGGATGAGGAGGGGACTCGGTTTGCTGGGGTCGCATCTCGGAGGTTCCGGGGCCAGGCGTCTCCTTTCCTCCATCCCTGGGTCGGCTGGGACATACGAGAGGAAAACTTCTTGGGGACTTGAGAGCGTCTAGAAGCGGCCTCTTGTGATTTTGTGCGCCGGTGCTGGAGGGTGGGGGGCTGACCCTGTGGGTATCTTTATTCGCCCCATTTGGAGAGAGCCCCGCCTCGCCATACAGGGGAAGAGAGAAGGCGGCAGCAGGGTTCGGAGGTCGCCTGGGAAGAGTGCCCCGGGATAACCAAGTAGGAACCCCTCCTCAGACCCAGAACTGTGGCATCTTCCCAGAAGACAGGCCCCCCGCAAACACTTCTCCCCGAGCGGCGGTCACCCCGGCAGCGCTCCAGCCTTGCGCTCCCTATCAACGAACGCCTAACTAACTTGAGCTGAGCCTGGCTAGAGCCCGAGGCGCTAGAAAGCGGGGCGCCTTGAGCTGCCTGGGGTCCTGGCCTCCCCGGCAAAGGAGCGTGTGCTTTCGCGGGAGGCGGATTCTGAGTCAGAGGCCCTAACGGCTGCGGATTCCTTCTCTCCAATTGGGGCGACCTCGTGAACACTTGGGCGTCCCACCCGGACTCTCTTGGTTGGGAGAAGAGTATATGGGAATGCCGAGACCCTGAGCCCATATAGAACCCCCGGCTCGGCCGTGTGCATCGCCGGCTTCTCTTGCCAACTCCCGCCCCGCTGATTTCCTCGCTCCCTCGGTGCCTGGGTTTAAGCCGTCTGGAGATCTCCCGCATGTCTTGCATCCTTTGGCCGGGTCTCCCTGCTGTTTGACCTCAGAGACCGGAGCAGGAGTTGGAGGTGAGGTGCCCCAGGAGAAAACCCGAGTCTGAAGCTGTCATCCCAGTGGTTGCTGAGAAAAGCCCAGGAGCATTTTGGCCAATGCGGGTTTTCACTTGAACTTGAGCATCTTCATCCTCCGTTAAAGCACGTGCCTGGACTGTCCCAAAGCCAACTGTGTTGGGTCTGGGATTGAGGGGTTGAGGAGCACAGTTTGAGAGGCAGCTAGGGTTGGAGCTGTAGGCTCACCTGGGTGCCCCCTTCTCCCACCCAGAAGGAAGGAGCTGTGGGATCATGTATACAGCCTGTAGCCGAGGGAGAGTCTGACCAGTGCCATTGTAGAACACAGCGGGTAATGGAGACCTCGACACCAAGAATTTGAACCCAGAAATTCACTTTTTGTGGGAACCCAGGACTGAACGCTACTGGCACTGGGCATTTCAAGCTGATGACCTTCCTAGTAAGCCAGTGGGTGGGGCAGGGGTGGGAGGAAGGGGTAAAGGCCCAATAAGCTTGCCAGGCCCCAGCTGCTTTAAGGAGAGCCACCCACCTCAGACAGCCCCTGCCTCAGCCAACCCTGCCCAACCTGGCAGAAAACTGCTGCAGGGGAGGGGAAATCTGCAGGCTTGTTTTGTTTTTGTTTTAACTTGAGAAACTTTGTTTTGCCTGGGTTCTGGGCTCTTTGTCACCTGGCAGGCAGGAGGGAGGCCCCTGGGACTGTGCTGTGGGCACCTGGACGTCTGCCCGCTCCGGCACCCTTAGATCTGAGCCTCTCAGAAGCATGACTGTCTCCTGAACTCCCCAGCTGGTGTCACTCCCACTGTCATCAGTGGGGCAAAGTGGCATCAGGTGGAAGTGGCTGTGCTCCCCGCCCCCCCAATTTGGGACTCCTGTAAGATCTGAATCTCTCCTGGGTCCCCCCTCACTACCTTGCCCCTCCCCCATCCTAACCTTGGCTCTACGCTGGGCGAGACCATGGGAACCTTTTCTTCTGGCACTAAGGGCTAGATTGCTGGGTGGGGTTTTCTCTCCCTCTCCTGGTCCTGGGCAGGTTTTGCAGGACTTATGGAGCTGGTGAACCCCTGAGCCCTGGGGAGAGAAAGACCTGACACCAGTGTGGGGGAGTGCGGGGGTGGGGTGGGGGGCTAGTGTGGCTCAACTTGCAAAAGGACCTATCTCTGTCCCTTCTCACACCTGGACACCCCTACCCCACCCCCTTTCCTCTGCCTTTGACCAGAAACTTCCTTTCTGGCTGCTGGCAGGTAGGTCCTTTCTTGCCAGGAATGTGCATATCCTGCTGGGCCCCTACTCCAAACACACCTCTTCCTTAGGGGCTGGAAAGTTGGGGGAGTGGTGGGAGGGTCCTTTAATCCATTAATCCCCCAAGAGTTTGCTGAGCCCCTACACTGTCTGGGCAGCTCCCAGACTGGGCATTGGAGTGCCCATGCTGTGAGGGCTGGGGTCTGCACATTGTCAGGGTAGGAAAGGCAGATGAGACATTAGAGAGAGGAGGGTGGTGCAAGGGTGTCTTTGTCAGAGGAGAAGTATGAGGTGCAAGGAGGGGAAGGGTCATCTCCCTGAGAAGGCTTCCCTGATCTGCCACGCCTGGCGTGGCTGCACCCTTCTTCTCTACCTCCTAATCCTTTGCTGCCCCACTGCCCTGGTGGCTTTCCTGTCTCTCCAGCTGAAATGCAAACCCCTCCAGCCCAGCCCAAGCAGGCACAGTGCCTTTGCTTTTCTAATACCCCAAACTGTGTATTCTTGCCTGGAGAATCCCAGAGACAGGAGCATGGTGGGCTGCCATCTATGGGGTCGAACAATGTTGCACACGACTGAAGTGACTTAGCAACAGCAGCAGTGCAAAGTAATACTTTCTTCCATCCAAGGAGCTCTGGCACAGTTTCCCTTCAAAAGCTCCCAGCTTCCCAGACCAGGGCAGGACGGGCACTGTTTTTGACTGGATGCTGAGGCTCCAGTGGCTGAAGTGGCTTCCTATGACTTGGTGCCAGGACTCTGGAACTCAGGGCAAGGAACTCGGGCCTCCCCAGGGCAGAACATGGGTCACAGGGGAAAAGGCTTTGGAACCTGCCAGTGGTGATGGGACTCTGGAGAACTTAATTAAGCTCTTCGAACTGCAGTTTTCTTACACATAAAGTAGGTCAGTGATAGCAGTTGAGAGCCTGTTTGCCAGTGGGATGGAAGAGCAGGTGTAAAGTACCTAGAACAGTGCCTGGCACACCGTAGTACTGACCAAGGGGTAGCTTTTATTAGATTCTCAGCACTGGCAGGCCATGTGCTGGACTGGAAATTAATCTCCATTTTAAGGGTTAGGAAAATAAAGCCTAGAGAGAAGAAACAGCTTGTCTGAGGTCACATAGTTAGTTAGTGGTGGGGCTCCTAGAACTCCCACCAGTGAGCCTCTGCTATGGGGAAGGGAGAAAGGAGAGGATGGGAGGGCCTGCCACTTCCCCTCCCTCTTTCATGGGCTCAGGCCTGGGTGCCCCTCAGTCCTCCAGCGAGAAGGCTGGATTTCCCCTTCCTGTCTTCCTTTTAAGGGAGGATCTGGGCTCAGGACTTGGGATCTCTCAGCTGCACAAGACCCTGGAAGGTCCACCTCCCCCCAGCATCCTAAGGTGCTCATGGACACAAAAGCGGGAGGGATAATACCCTAGAACACAGAGAAGGAAAAATGGTACCATCTTTCTTCAAAAAAGGGAGACTCCTATGGTTTGGAACCCTGGCTCACACAGTCTTATGGAAGATAGATTTGGCTGGCAGTCTCAAATCAATCTGGGACCCACCTCTGGGTGGATCACCTTGGAGAAGCAAAAAGCTCCTTCCCTTGAGGGTGAAGTCACTGTCTTTTTCAGTGTTGCCTTCCTGGATTCTCCATGGAAATGCATACCTTCACCCACGACCAGTGCTGCCCTGTTGCAGGGCACAGGAACCCTCTATTCCAACACCGCCCATACCTAGGCTTGCAGATACAGTTGGCTTGTGAAGTAGCATTCAGGTGGGTCCTGGGAGGAGCCTGGACTCAGAGCATGCCTGCCTGACCTAGAAACCAAGAGCTCCCAGCACAAAAGATACCCATTTGGACAAGGCCACAGTGTGCTGGGCTATAGAGTCAAAGCTGTTAGTGCCTCAAGGAGTGAGCCATTCTGGCCTCAGCCAGGCTGGTGGTCTTCCTTCCTTTGATCCTGGTCCCCTGCAGCCTGTTCGCCTGGGCCCAGCAGCCCTGCCTACCTCCCCAGGCCCCATCCTCTGCCCAACTGGAGCCTCCCAAGCTGGGATCAGAAGCTGGGTGGGGTCATTGGTGGTTCAGGGTGTGGGGAAAGGGTTTTTTCTCTCCCACTGGGAGTTTCTGACCATACTTACCTGGGCCACAAATGCAGATGGGAAGGAGTGGGGATGAGATGGTGAGTTTTTCTCAGATGGTTACAGAGTAGGGTGTCTAGACTAGTGACCCCCTCCCCACGTTTGTTCAAGATAGGCAGGGTCAGTGGGTGGAAGTTACCCAGAATTTCCTTGGGCAGCAAAGGAGAGACAGATGACGGTGACTGGAGGGAAGGGTGGGTCGGGGATTGGAGACCGGGATTCCACAAACCTTGTGGAACCGTCGCTGTGTGTGGTGGCCTTCCACCGCTGAGCTGCCAGAGTCTCTCCGCAAAGTGGTTTTAGAAGAGGTGGCTCTCTTGCAACTTGGAAAATCAGAAATGGAGCAAGTCCCCCAGTGAGGATCTTTCCCACAGGTGCTGGTGGTGGGGGGCAGGCTCTGGTTCCCATACTCCCCAGCCTGGACAAGATGCCACGTCCTAGCGGCTGAGCCTGCAGGAGGGCTGAGCTGTGTGGAGGGAAACCGGCCCAGTGGGCTGGTGAAGGGGCTTCTGTTGTTTCTTCATTCCAGCGGCCAGCGGGCAGACGCCGTCAGATTCGGTTTCCCTGATCTGGAGCCCAGGCTTCCAGGAGACCCAGGCCGAAGGAAGTTGGTCCAAAAGAGGGTAGCATATACTTCCTCCCCTCTCTCCTTCAGGGGGTTCTTTGGGCAGAGTGTATGCACCTTGAAGAAAAGGGCACGCTGCTGGGGAGCGCTTGGGGGAGGGATGGGGACTCGGGATTTACAGGAGACTGAGGGAGGGGCGGCTGCCGCTTGTGCTTGGGCGCAGTGCTGCTCCAGGCTTCCGCATCTCTAGTTCGGGTCGTCTCCGGGCCGGGTCAGAGTCGCAGGCGCTTGTGAAGGTCGGATGTTGAGGGAGCGTAGTCGGTCCACTTGGGGGAATCTTTCCCTTCGGAAGCCTCCGGGGTTCCCAGGAGAGGCCGAGCTCCGGGTTCTCGCGCCCCGGCTGAGCGCACTCGTTCAGGATTGCTCGCCCGGCCAGTGTTTCCCGAAGCCTCCGCGAGCGCATCAGTGCGAGGTGCCGGCAGCTCCTTGATCTCTGAGACCTGAGCGCTGGGACGTGCGCGCCGAGTGTCTTCGGCCCTCTCCGAAAAGATGCTGGGGGCTTTTGAGAGGTCCAGGGAACTCTGGAAGAGGGGCCGGGTGGCCTCAGGTCTTTCAGCTACAGGGAGGGTCTCCCACGCCTTGTGCTGACCTCCTTGAGCTTGGGGCCGGTCTGGGTTGCGTCGGTCTGAGACTCCCTGGTGAGCGGCTCGGGTAAGCGCCACTACTCGCTTGTTCATTCCCTCTGCAACCTTGACCATGGACCATGATGCTCCCTCTCTGAGCCCCGATTTTCCTGACTGTACTGCTGGGGAGGGAGCACCCACACTCCCCTCTCCATGCTCTCCACTTTCCTGCAGCTGTGGAATGAAGGGATTGGGAGTTGGGTGAGAGAGGAGACCGGTCCCCTTTGTTCCACCGCCTCCGCGGGTCCTGCCCGACAGGGGCGCTGTGGAGCGCGGGGCAGCGACCCTGCGGCCCAGAAAAGTACCCCCCCCCCCAATTAGGCAGCGGAGCCTGATTAGAGGGGCCACTGCGTGCCCCCTCCCTCCCGATCCCCATCTACGAAGATTTCCCTTCATCAGAATCTCACATCCTCCAGAAATTAATTTGATGCCTCTTGTTATCAATTAATTGAATCTCCTTGGGAGAGAGAGCTCAGCGAGGAGGGCTGCAGCTTGGCCCTTGTGTGCTGCTGCTCTGCCCTCCCCCTCACACCAGGACAGCCTCACCCCTTCCCTGTTTCTATTTTCCTGCTTTGAAATTTATTTTCTAAAATAAAACCACTGATATGGGCCTTTAGCCCAGTTTGGCTTGGATGGTTACCCATGGACTGGACACTACCTGAGATTCACCCTTCTGAGCTGGTGGGGGAGGGGGCAGTCTTCCTCTCCACTGGGCCCGGTTTGATCCCTGCATTCATCAGCAAAACCAAACCCTTTAGAAATTTGGCCATGACCTTGATTCTGTGTGCTTCGAGGTCTGCTGGTGAGAAACTCGAAGAGGAGGATCGGGCTAGGAAGATCTAGGGACAGAATCGTATACACACAGATAAACATCCTAGTTGGCAGAGGAGACATTGATCGACCAGGCTAGGGACCGTCAGTCACCAAGAGTTTATTCTTGTGAAAGTTCTGTCCTTTTTAGATGAGGCATTTAAGATTTGTTGCCCCCACCAGGGCTGATCTGTTAAATGTACAGCATAGGGCACAGGTGTGTACCTCCTGCCAAAGAGACCTAGAAGGTCAGACTCTGCCTTCTGCACGGAAGATGGAGGAGGAAGGTTCTAGAAGACATCCCAAGTCTGGGAAGGGATTATGGCAGGTACAGAGTGGAACGAGGTGGTCACCGGACCCTGACTGAGGGACTATGATTTGCCATTTCACATACCTCCTCTCCTTGTTCTTGCTTAACAAGTGAGGTCCCCTGGCCCAGAGAGGTGATTGTCCAGGGTCACACAGCTGACCGGAACTTGCCCCTCTAGAATGCTGGCCGTAGGACTGTGATCACAGCTGGGCTAACTTCACCCCTTTATTGGCTCTCACAAGGTTTATTACAGTGGTAAATTTCACATAAATATCCCTGCTTGGCTTCTTTTGAAAAACCCAAACACGGTCAAACATGAAGCCTGCATTTCTGTGGGGTAAAGATGGGCTGGGGTTGAGTACCCTCCGAGTCCCACTTGGCCCCCTTGGGGAGCAACTTTGTCATGGAGATTTTGCTGAAATGGCAACCCACTCCAGTATTCTTGCCTGGAAAATCCCTTGGACGGAGGAACCTGGTAGGCTACAGTCCATGGGGTCGCAAAGAGTCGGATACGACTGAGCGACTTCACTTTCACTTCAGTATTCTAGGAAGAGCTAGGCAGGACAGGTGTCCGAGAGGCTTTGCAAGGTCTGTACAAGCTCAGAGAAGACCTTTAAGGACACCCTGACCCACATCTAATTCTTGCACAGCTGCTTAAGAACTGATGGTGGTAGATGAATTTCCTCCCCTTCTTTCTACTACGGAGGGAATTTTAGGGTCTTACGTCTTGAGGGGTCTGTTCTAAGCTGAAGTTAGCCCATCCGTTCCCAGGTGAACCCCTCTATGAAAGTCATCACCCTCTTACCTGCCATCCCCAACAGAAACTTAATGTACTTTTTGGTGGGGGAGAGGAGACTTTCTTCCAAGAATGGAACCACAGGTGGGGACTAGAGAAGCACTGGGCTGCAGTAACCTTTCCGGAAGTCATCCTGGAACAGGGAGAAAGATGTGGAAGGATGCTGTATCTTGCACATTTGAATATGGATGTGTTTTTTGGATGCCTCTGAGTTGGTACCCAAGATTTCTATAAATGCCACTGCTAGATATCATCAGGGGAGACAAAGAGAGGGACCAGGGCCCAGAGAAGGCCAGACCACTGGTCTGTCCCAGGCTGGCAGGAGCCCTTCCTGTGCCCACAGGAGCCCCCTGGTGCCAAGGGCACTACCAGAACCAGGCTCCAGATGGCCTCTCAGGTCCTGGGTGAGTACCCCACCCCTTAACCAGCAGGCCCCCCACGAAAGACGGCACTATTTAATTAGCCATCTCTGATTAACCAAACTTGGCATTCGGCTCCTCTTGCCCTCATCTTTCCCAGCTCCGAATCAATGGCTTTGATATGCTAATTAGGGAGTAATTTAATTTCAAAAGGCCGCAATTAACAAGGGTGTTGTGGACATGCTGTAGTTAAGCGGAGTAATCTAATTTGCATTAGTAACAAGCAGGGACTAATTAGAAGCTTAATTAGACACTTAGATGGCTCTTATGTTTACTTTCTTAATGAGATGGAGTGGGCTCTTTGGTTCTCTTTTTTTCTTTTTCTCATTGTTAATTCTTTCTTTTGGTCACGGTACTCGAAAGAAGTGTTGAGGGAGGCCACCTTGCTAGGGCCTGGTGGAAGCATTTTGGGGTGGGAGCCAGTGAAAAGTGTGCTGGGGCAGGGGCATGGTGATGGTGGTGAGGAAAGGTTCAGATTCCTGGGAAATTCCAGTGACCGCCCTCCAGGCTTTGCCACCTTGAGATGGAATTCCAGGGAAGAGCTCTGGTTTGGGAGCTGTAGGGTTTCAGTTTGGCTTAAACTGCTAGCAGCTGAGAAACCTTGAAACATCACTAAACTTCCTCAAAGTGTGGTTCCTTCATCTGTCACAGTGAGTGCCTGTGTGTGACAGGACATGGGAAAGAACTTTCAAGGACTCTGTGAGTGGAATAGTTGTTACTAAAATATATTCACAAATTGTGTGCCCAGGCTTCATTTACTGAAGACTCAGCTCAGAAGTCACCTCCTACAGGAAACCTTCCCGGAGCATCCTACTCCCTCGAGGCATCCATGCCTCCCTCGAGGCATCCATAGCCAGCCCCCTTCTCCAGTATCTGCTGAACATAACACTGGTAAAATTGTGTGTTGTGTAGTCAATTTTCAACCCTGGCTGTACCAGAAATTTAGAATGCTGTTAAAATTATCCATGCCTAGATCTGACTTCCCAGAGAATCCAATTAAATTGATCCGGGGTAGAGCCCAGGTGGGGGCTTCCCAGGAGGCACTAGTGGTAAAGAACCCGCCTGCCAGTGCAGGAGACGTAAGAGACAGGAGTTCAATCCCCGGGTCAGGAAGATTCCTTGGAGGAAGGCATGGCAATCCACTGCAGTATTCTTTGCCTGGAGAATCCCATGGAAAAGTAGAGCCTGGTGGGCTACAGTCCATAGGGTTGCAAAGAGTTGGACATGACTGAAGCTACTTAGCACACAGAGCATAGATATGGATATTTTTTAATGCTTGTGTTTGCCTGTGTCTGTCTCTCTCCACCAAACTAGAACCGCCCTCCCGCCCAGCAAGGGCTGTGTTTTATTCACTTCTGTGTGCCCAAATGCCACTACCCTCTGTGGCCAGCGTCATTCAAACAACTCTGTGACAACTAAAAACTGCTGATTAAAATATTCGATGTCATGTGGAGATGGTTATGATAGTAAGTGGTGAGTGGGAAAACAAAAATTCAAACCATGTACAGATTATGAACCCAAGCTCACGTTTTAGAAGTTTTATATGCCCAAAGAGAAAGAAAATGGACAAGACTGAAAGGGGTGAGGCCCCAAAGTCTAGCTCTCCAGCTGGTAGACTTACAGGTACTGTTCATTTATTTCCTCTTCACATGCTTCTGCCAAGATGTCCGACTTTTATGATTAGAAGATAAAGTTATTTGAAACTTGGAGGAGAACCAAGAACAGAGAACCCCGGGATGGCGGCTCACCTTCCAAATCAGAGGCGGCTACAGGCTTCTAAGAGGCACGTCCTTAGCCTGGCATGGGCACTGGCTCCTTGGGCTTGGAGGTTTTGTGCTAAGAAGAGGTCTCGAATGATCCCTGAACTTGGACACCAGATAGTTCCCAGTGTGCCGTTCAGGGAGATTCTTAGGCTGAAGCGAGAATTTTAGCAGGGAGCCCAGGGCGCCAGACTCTGATCCACACAAGAGCGTCCCACAGTCCAGGGAGGGCCCTGGAGAGGGACTGAGCTTTTTTTCTGGAGATCCGATGGCCCCCTCAGCCTGAGGAGAGACACTGCCCAGGCTGATCAGAGCGCCAAGCAGTCATGGGGCTCGCATCACCCTACCTTGCTTTGGGGACCCGATTGGGAGCTACAGAGACATTCTAACCCTTGGGTTCTATCTCACTTTCCTCAAGTGCTGAAGAGAGTGAAAATGGACGAGCCTGGAATGGGTGGGGCCCCAGCGTCAGGGCCGGGATGAGGGGATGGCATCTGGTCTTGCTGGGCCCCCACAACAGGAGTAAGTAGCCTTCTCTGCATACTTTCAGGCAGCGATACCGCGGCAGCCCTGTAAGGAAGGGTTACTGTATTAGCTTCACATGACAAATAAAGAAACCAAGGCTCAGATGGTGACCTCACTGCTCATGTTTTAACTACAGAGCTAATAAGAGACCAGAGCAGGGTCAGCAGGTAGGAGGTCCAATGAGGGGCTGGGAGGAAAGGCCTAGGCCCCCAGGGCTCCTGCAGGAGCCCTCCTCTCACCTGGTGGCCCGAAGCCAGTGGGCCTTCGGGGTCTGAGCTGGATGGGCAAGGGGATCCCCAGGCCTTGGGATGACAGATTGGGAAGTATCCTTCAGGTGCTTGAAATGCCAGCGCTCATTGTTGTGAAGAGCCCTCTGCTTTACATCCCTTGACACAAGTGGGATCTGATAGCAGAACAGCTAGAGGAGGAGGAGGAGGAAAAAGAGAAGGGAGGAAATAAAAGGCAGTCCCATGCTCTGTTCCATATGGTACCTGCTTATGTGTGGCTTTTTTTTTCTCTAAATGCACCTTATGAGAACCTATCTTTGAAAGTCCCCCCCCCCCCACATGTAGACTATTTATAAAGTCTTTTATTGAATTTATTATAACATTGCTTCTGTTTTATGTTCTGATTTTTTGGCCATGAGGCATATGGGATCTTAGTTCCCCAACCAAGGATTGAACCTGCTCTCCCTGTTTTGGAAGGTGAAATCTGAACCACTGGACTGCCAGGGATGTCCCATGTCTTTTTATATTATCCAGAAATGCATCCATTTCAAAGACTCTCTGCTCTGAAGGAAGTCTTCAGAAACCAGTGACTGCTCTTGTGAAGTCAGGCCTTTTGCAGATGCTGTTCCCCTTGCATTCAATGAACACTTTGCCTGACCGATACCTGCTTATTCTTCATTTCTAAGTATAGATGCCAGTTCTTAAAAAGAAGCCTTCTTTGCCCCTCCATATAAATTGAGTCTTTTATTTGTTCCTTGTACTCATATTTATAGAATTTGTTTTATTGAGCTTATCTACATGTGTCCTTATTTATCGTCTGCCTCACCTTGTGGGGACATAGCTCCCGGACTGCAAGGCCTACTCAGGTCTGCACACACACAGGCTGACACGTGGGTAGGTGCTTAAATATTTGTTGAACCAATGAATGGATGAAGGGTCGTTGCTGGTGAAATATTCTCCTGGGCAGCATCAGAAAGAGAAGAATGACTTTGTGGCCAAAACTTCACACTACTGGCTAAACTTTCAAAAAGACAAATGCCAAATTACCCAGGAAAAAAGGGAGGTGAAATTGTACCTCCATTGTTACCAGTTGCCCTCGAAACACCCATGAAACCTACGCTGGCTTGTTTGAATTTTGTAAGCCAGTTGGGGGCCAGGACCGAGTTTTAGTATCCTGTAGATAGGGCCTCACTCAGTGCTTGGCTTTGGCCACGTTGAATGAACGAACGATCTTGGAGGTAAATCACCTCATTTTGGCCACCAGGAAGCTCATAACTGAAGCCAGTGCTTGTCGCTGGAGCCCTGCTGTTGCCTTGGACAGGCCGAATCAGCATCACCTAGGAACTTTTAAGAAATGAATTCTCAGGGCATTCCAGGCCTAAAATCAGAAGCTCCAGGCTGGGGGCCCAGTAATCTGTATTTTAACAAGCCCCCCAAGGCGATTCTGATGCACCAAAGTTTGAGATCCTCTGGCTTAAGGTCTTGGCCCATTTATTCTCCCTTGTACTACCCCATGGTATTATATTTTAAGTAGCTTTGTCTGTCTTTTATTGCAGTCGGCTTCCCAGTCTTTCTTGGAAGTTGATAGCGTTATATACATTGTAAACAGATAGCTACATCTAGTCCAATTTCCCCCATCATCCTACAGAGAAGAAAAGGGAAGAACTTGCCCTAAGTTAAACTGCAAATTGGTGACAGAGGTGGGGCTAGAAGCCAGCTTCGCAACTTCTAGTCTCAGGCTTTCAACTGCCCCCCTGACAAGATTCTAGGTTTCCCAAGGGCTGGACCCCGGTGTCTGCTATTTCAACTCAAATCACCACCACTGCTCTGGGTACAGGTTACCTGTGGTCACGCCCCCACCAGCCGGACTCCCCCTGAGAGCTGGGGGTGCGCCCCTTCTCCGGCTTCGCGCATGCACGTGTTCGCCCTGCCTGACGCGCGCGGCCCCTAGCAAGAGCCGCTGGGGGCTGCCCCGCCCCTTCCCTCGCTCCCTCCCTCCCTTGCGGGTAAACTCCGGGCATCCATCAGTCTGTTAATTGCACTAATTAGAGATCGCGGAGGTGTTAATTGGAAAACCCTGGTATTGTGCCTGTTTGGGGAAGAAAACGTCAATAAAAATTAATTGATGAGTTCGCAGGGCGGGCGGCGCGGGTTCGCGGCGAGGCATAGGGTGTCATGGCAATCGCTCAGATTAAGCGATTGTTAATTAAAAAGCTACGGTAATTAATACTCCGTACACCATATGGGCCCGCGGAAAAGGCACAAAAGGTTTCTCTGCGTGTGGGGCTCCCTGTTCCTTTTCCTCTCCCCCCCCAGAAAGCATCCTAACCTTTGGGTCCTCCCTTTGGCCCCAAGGTGGGTAGAACTCGTCACTTCCGGCCAGGGAGGGGACAGAGGCGGGCCCGGCGCGTTCCAAGCCGGTCCGTGCTGCGAGCCCGCGTCCTTCGAAGGGCCAGGAGCCTCAGGGGAGGTGGGAGAGCCCCCAGCGGCCCCGCAGACGCCCCCAGAGCGGAAGAGGCGGTTGCGGCTTTGACCCTGCTTCCTTCCTTCCTTCCTTAACTGGCCAGAAGCTCTCAGGTGCCCTGGCGCCCCAGGGGAGCCCTGAGAGACCAGAAACCAGGACCTGCCCAAGGGTAGGACCAGCACCCCACGGAGAAATCCTGGAGCACAGGGGATGACTCCGCGCTGCCTCCAGCTTGCGGCAGGGGAGGGTTCAGGGAAGGCTGGGTTGGCCATGACCGAATCAATTTTAGGGAATCCTAGAAAGATCTTGTTCCCTCTCCTTACATGTCCATTTGAAGGGAAAAAAAGCAACCAGTGACTGGCCCAAGGTCACCCAGCTGGCCCTTGAAACCAGATGGTCTCCTTCCCAGAGCGCCTCTTGGCTCCTGCAGGTGGTCAGTCAGGAGCTCTTTGCTGAGGACAGGGGTGCCCAGGGCTGGAGCTGGCTTGGCAGAGGGGGGAGTGTGTGGAAAGAGGCAGAGGAGTGGGAGTGAACGGAGGAGGGGGCTCTTGGAGGGGGCCCCCTCAGTAACACAGCAGGCAGCCCAAGTTTCCACTGGGAATTTTGAGGCCTGCATTTCCCTTTGGGAAAGGGACAGCTTTGATTCAAATGGACCCTCCGTGTCTCTCAGCTGCCACTAGAACTTGGTGGTTTCTTATCCACACACTGGGGAGTTTTATTCCTGGAGCTTCCAAGTCCGAAGAGACCTTCAGGACCACCTCGCCACACAGAGACAGGGAAACGGAGGTGTAGAGGAGGAAGGGAAAGGATTCATAGCTGCTTGTGACTGAGCTCAGGCGCCCTGACACTCAGGCCCCTGTCTCCTCCAGCCAGAGTCCAGGTTCCCATGGACACTGGCTTTCTCCCCTATCCTTATGGGAACCAGGCACTGATATCAAGGCCTGCCTCCAGCACCCCACCCCAGCCACCCCACCCCTACCTGGCTGGGCCCCAGGCACTCAGAACCTGCTCACCCACAGTGCAGGGAACACCCCAGTGCTGTTACATCATCCAGCAGAGAGACAGGCATGAGGCTGCCCTCTGCCCATGTGCTTCCCCTCGGGAGGGCAGGTGTCTTAGGGCAGAGGTGAGGGTGTGGAGATTCCTGGGAGCACCCACCTGCAGGTTTGGGTTCCTGATGGTGGGCGGGCAGGAGCCTGGAAGGAGTTGAAGGCCCGGGGGAGGGGGCAGAGCAGAGTGCCACGTGGGAATTAATGCCATTCATACACCCTGCGGAAATGACTTTTCAAATGCATATAATCTCAAGCATGCAAATGAGAGGCTTGCTTCACCCTGTTTAATATGAATGATCGGCGCTTGAATAGCTATTATTACACGCCACATTGCAGCAATTATGTTGTTCGCTGGGTGTCGCTCTATATACCCCCCCCCAATAAAAAAGAAAAGAAGAGGACACTTCTGTTTGCATCCTCCTTCCTTTTTTCTCCTTTTCTCCAAACTTGCTGTCTGATCAACTTTATGGTGTGTGTGAGTGTGGGAAGAGGGGCACTCTGTCTTACCCCAAGGAAGAAACTGCTGGATTCTCTCTCCTTTCTCCTGTGCACACACACACATACCCCTAGGGCTCTGGTCTTTGTCCCCAGGGGCCCAGGAGTTCTCAGATCTCAGGGCAGCTAGACTTGGAATGAGGGCCAGGGTCAGGCCGAGGGAGAGCAGAGCGGCCCTGCTGTCTCCCCCTCCCCCTTGGGTAGCAGCAGGGGTGCCCAGGCCTGAGTGCAGGAAGGTGCTCTGTAGGCTGCTGGGGGGAATTGAAGTGGGTGGTTGTGGGGAGGGGGCTGGAGCCCTGTGCTCTGGTGGGTGGAGGATGGTGTCCATGCCATCCATCATTTGGCAGCCACTGGCCCCCGGGCTGACACGGCCATTAAGGCCTGAGACCGAGTGCTCAATCTCTTCCAAACCATCACCCCCAACCTTGCCCTTGCCCCCGGCCCAACTCCTCTCAGAACCCAGGATTGGGAGCCGCAGCTGGGTTGGGGGGTGGGTTGTAAAAAGCCCTTGGGAACACGCAGAGAAAAAGGGACACTCCAGCAGCGCAGGGTCACCCAGGAGGCCGCACAGGTAGTCACAAGGGCAAGTGTGATGTGGCACACGTGGACTAGTGGCCGTCCCATGGGCCCTCAGCAGTGCTCTATCCCCCCAGATCCCCCCATACCCTCACTGTCCTTCCCATTCTTCTGACAGTGGGGACAAAAACAGCAAGGGGCTCAGTAGGGTGACGGGAAAGAATTCTTCCAGAGTGAAAGAGAATTTGGGAGCTGCCTCTTTGGAGAAGAAAATAAGGCAGTAAGTCTCTTCCAGCCATTGGTCTATTAAGGCACACCCGCACCCGGTTATTGGGTCAGGGACTCCATGTGTCTGTGGGGTCTGCAAAGGCCAAAAAGGAATCAAGAAGGGGAGGAAAGATCACCGACTGGCTTCCATCCCTTGATCGCTGTGTGATCTGGGCCAAGTCTTCGACCTCTCCGAGCCCAGGGCCTTCACCCTTACAAATAGAGGGCAGGTGAAAAAGGGACCAATCATTTGTTGGACCTTAACTCTGCAGGTGATTTGTGTGTGCTGGTTTATTTACTCCTCACAGGACTCTAAGGCTGGGAGAAATTCCTTCTACAGACAAAGAAACTGAGATTTAGGGAGGTTAAGACTCCTGTCAGAGATCAGTAGTGGGTACCAACTGTGTCTTGTTGGCTGAAATCAGTGTTCCTCTCAAGGGACTGTGGCTTTGGCAATAGCTGGAGACCCCAGCCTTTGAGAACAGCTCTGCCCACTGAAGCCCCCCATCTGCTTCGGTCTGTGTAACGGGTATCTGAGCTAGTGCACCCTCCATGAGATACAGAAGGAACCGCAGGCCCCCTCCTCGCTGGCCTTGACCATCCCAGTCATACCCTCTTGTCCTTCTGAGCATGTTTTTGCCACTGCTTGAGAGGCAATTTGGGGACATGGGGGAGAAGACACAGGATTCAGGCCTTGGCTCGGCCTTGGGTAAATCTCCTGACGCTCTGGACCCTTGGTTTCCCATCTGTAAAATCAGAACGAAAGGAACGGTCTCCCACAATTCTTGTGAGAAGGGGTCCGGGTGCCTGTAGAGACAGTAAACACTGAGAATCAGCTTTGGGCCAGGCGCTGGGCTGAGGGCCTTAGAATGGAAGGTCAGGGATGCTGGACCACCGGCTGCCCCCCGTCCCAGGGCACAGCTCCAGGCCCAGCTGAGGGACTGGCATCCAGTAGTGGAAGCTGGGCAGACGGCAGCTGCCTGTGCTGCAGCCGGGAAAGGAGGCCCTGCCCTTGGGGAGCTCCAGGTCTGGGGGGAAATAAACACAACGGCCATCACAGGTGTTGAGGGGAGGCAATATGGTGGCTCCCAGTGAATACCTCACCTGCTTTTAAGTCCTTGCAGACCCTGGCTCTGCCTTACATGCTAGCCTGGAGGGAGAGGCCTGAACTGGTTTGGGGGTGGGGCGTCGCCCCCTCGAGGAAATATGGGGCAATGGGGGCGCCTCAGCTACAGGCTGGAGCTGCCCTCGCCTGGGCCTGGGGGGAGGGTGACATTAGGAGGGTCTGCGCCCCAGCAGGGTTCCCAGGGTCGACCTCCAGGAAGTTGAGAGGGAGAACCCGCCCCAGGACTCGGTGGGGCTGTGTTGTTTGGGGACGGGGGTGTTGGGGGCATCCCTTGCGGGCCCGCAGTCAGGCCTTCGCGCCTCAGCCCCTCCCCCACGTCTCTCCTCCTTCTCCAGGTCCCGCTAGAGCGACATGATGGTGGAATCCGCCTCGGAGACAATCAGGTCAGCTCCGTCTGGTCAGAACGGCGTGGGCAGCCTCTCCGGGCAGGCCGATGGCGGCGGCGGCGGCAGTAACGGCGGCGGGGCTGCGGGCCCTGCCGCAGGCGGTGCGGGCAGGGACTCGGCAGTGGGCGCAGACAGCAACGGCGAGATGAGTCCCGCAGAGCTCCTGCACTTCCAGCAGCAACAGGTAGGAGCCGGCACGCCTCCCCAGCCACCTGGGAGGGATGCCGGACCCCTGCTCCTACATCCTGGCTCCCCGGGGGCCTCCGCTCCGAGTCTAGCTGCCTTACCTTAACATTCTTGAGAAGGTCCAACCAGCAGGGATCACCCTCAGCTCCCCCCCTCCTCTAGTGATCACTAAGGCCAGGGGAGAGCAGCCCTTCCAGAAAGGGTGGTGTGGCTGGGGGCCCTGAGATCTCCGGCCTTAGGCTCAGAAATGCCCACAAGGGCAGACAGATGGCTGGGCAGCAGGCTCGAGGGGGGTGCATCTTGGGCAGGCGGGCACCTGGGCTCTCCTCCTGCACTCTGGCTAAGTTAACAGGGTTGGGGGAGGGAGACCCTGCTCTGGGTGTCTCCTCTGTGGCCTAGGGGTCTCTGCACACATTGGTAGCTTTACTTTGTTTGTATTGTAATGCATTCCCCACCTGCACCTCTGCCTCGGGCCCCTGATCCAAGCTGTGAGTCAACTCACAGGCACCAGGGGTCAGCGCACCTGGGAGGAGTTCACGAGCAGCAGGCAGAGGCAGGCCTCCAGGTCTAGTGCCTGGACTGGAAACTTCTGTCTGCATCCTCCTCCCTCTTCCCCCTTCATCATTCCCACCCTAAACTGCAGAGTTCAGGAGTCCAAGACCAGCCTCTGAGGATCAGGAGGCCTTAGGGTGGGGAGCCTGGTTGGGTTATGACAGAGCAGGGGCCCCAGTTCCCAGCCCCACCCGGGAAAAAGGGAAAATCACGCTTGACAAGTTCAGGAGAACCAGCCCAGCCAGCCCTGGCCTTGGGATGCTCCTTTTCTTATTTGACTTAGCTTCTCAAATCACTGCTGGTGGCATTACCCCGGGGGGGCGGTCCTGCACGTGCCTCCCTGCCTGTGTCCCTCCCTGCCCTGTGTGCACAGGTGTGTGCTCCATCATCTCTTGCTCTCCCCCAGGTTTGCCCTGAGGCTCCTTCTCCCACTTCATAGCCCCTAAGGGGCCCTTTCCCACCACACTTGAAGCCAGAGGTCAGATTGGAAGCAGCACTGTCTGAAGGCCGACTCTCGAGCTGGTTAGCCAGGACTGAAGCTGGAAATGAACAAACCCAGGTTCTGTCTCCACCTCTCCTTCCCGGCAGTCCATCTGGGCCAGTCCTGGGCTTCCCTGAGCCTTGGCCTCTTGGCACCTGAAGCACAGGGACTGTTAGGATCAGATGCAGTTTGGGTGTGAAATCCTTCCCCCCAGTGACTGATCCATACGGGTGTGAACAGAATTGAGGACTTTAAAAATCCCTTCCTCTTGCACACAGTGGAAACTTGAGCAGAAAAGGCCTGTCTCCTTTCTCCAGGGAGATGGTCCTTGGGAGTTCGCTGGCATCTCCCAAGCTTGCCTAAGTAGGTTCCCTGGGGAAGAGACCCACAGAGTCTGTACCATCTATGGGGGACAGAAGGTCAAAGGGCAGAACCCTACCCTTTATCAAAACAATAACAGGTTTACACCAGGACGGAGATCTCCAAGGCCATCCATTCTGTATGGGTGAAAACTTCTCCTCTCGCACCTCTAGGCAGACAGAGCTATGAAAATTTGTGAAAGTGGAGGGAAGGCTGGGGGAAAGTTTCTTTTAAAAAATTATTTAAAGAGAAGACTGAGCACCAGTGAGCAGGATAAGCGGGTAGAGGTGTGGGGTGGGGAGAGACGGGACTGTCTGTACTGATCAGGTTTCTGTGTTCTGCGTTGCAGTCAGGCCGTGTTTTACCATCTATATTCCACGTTCCAGTTATCCCTGTTTGTTTTGGTGAATATCCCAAAGTCCTGGAAAATCCTATATCTGTTTCACAAATAAACTGGGGTGGAGATTTGGAGGCAGGCGGAGGGAGGGCTGGTTTATCCATTTGCGCTCACTACGGGCGTAGTGCCTAGGGCCAAGGAAAATATTTGAGACTTAAAAAAGGTTTTCTTGGCTCCAAACTATGAAAAGAACCCTGCAAAATTAAAATTATAAAATTGTCAATTAAAAGGAAACACTCTGTGGGCCATCCTTCTGCCTCCAATATATGAGTGAAGCTTTGGGGAGGGGAGCTTCAGGGTAACGATTTTTGGTTACCCCCTCCCCCCCAACACATGTCTCTGACTCTTTGTTGGGAGAGTGAATGGAGGAAGAGGGCTGGGCCCAGCAAGTGCCTGCTCCCTCTCAACCCCAATCAGGAAGTCCTTGGAGGACAAACAAAAACTCTGTGCCTCTGTTTGATGCTTTGGGACTTTAATCCCCTTACCTTTGTGTTGTTGTTTGTGGGAAGTTTGTGTTGTTGTTATTCCCACATCACGGATAAGGGGGCAGCCAGAGGCCCCACTGACCTGTCCAGGTGCCAGGGATGTAGATCTCGGTTCTCCCGGCTCCTAGTGTTTCCTCGTGCAGGGCTCAGCTCCTACCACACTTCTCAGTCCCCAAGGCAGCAAGGCCTGGCGCCTACTAGGTGCTAAATAAACCACTGTTGGTGACTGAATGAGAGCTCTCCACTCTCAGGCTAAAAGCGCTCTTAAAACAAACCAACAAAAAGCAGTGCTGGCCGCCGGCTCTAAGTGGCCACTCCAGAGGCTGTGAGTGGGTCTGCGGGTGGCGCCCTGGTCCCTCCTCCTTGTGCCCCCGTGGCTCCTCTTCCTCTGTCCGTCTGTCCATCTGTCGGTTGGTCCCTGCCCCTCTGCTGTGGATAAACAAGCCCTGGAAATGCAGTCTTGGCCTTTGCGAGTAATGAGTTGACAAAGGAGAGAGAGAGAGAAACAGGGCGAGTCAGAAGTCAGGCTGGTGACAGGACTTCAGGCCGAAACAAACAGTGCTGAAGAGGGCAGCCACGTCACTCTGGAACAAGAGCCGGCGCCGGTTTCCATGCAACAGCAGGCCGAGAGCTTGTTTAAACAGAGGCGGCCAGGGGGTGGGGTGGGGGGCAGGGCTGGGCTGCCCGGCCCTGTCTGACTGGAGAGAGGGTCCCCGTCTGGTCTGGCTGCCCTGCCTCGGTCCAGCAGCCAAGGCCCCAGCTTCCTGCTCCCTCCTCCCAGCCCCATTTCGGTGAGTGACAGAGCCACACTGCCTCCACTCTGTCCTTGGGGCTTTCACCTGGTCTCCAGTCTCCTGGTGAATCTCCCCTGAGAAGAAGGCAGGGGGAGGACGGTGAGCCTTGGAGCACACATTCACTCAGCAAACATGCATGGAAGCTCGTTTTGCACCCAGCACCCTGCTGGCCTGCTGGGGTTAGTGATCCTGTTAGAGATGCCTTGAACCCAACAGGCGTGCCAGCTGCCCATCAACCCCTGCCTTCCTTCACCAAGCCAAAGTCTCCTTTGGCCCATATTTCCTCTCTAGGATGGCATTTTTTCTTTGAAGGTTGCCCTTGCATTTTCTCCTAATCTGACTTCACCTGTATGAACACGTTCCTGGTGTGTAGGGCTTTCCCGGGGGTCTCCACAAATATCCTTTGGGCTCTCCAATGGGGGCACAACCAGAGCTGAGAGAAGTATGTGGCAGCTCTAGGGAAGTGAGGTGGAGGGCCTGGGGAGGTTTCGGGGGCCAGGCTGGATGCTCGCTGGACTTGGGGCCAGGAGGACTGGGCCAGGCGGGCGGCGGGCGGGGGGGCGGGCAGCGGGCAGAGCGGCTGGGCTGAAAGGCGTCCGGGGCCTCCAGATCCGCCACTCCTATTGTCCTCTGGTTGCGGGGGTGACAGGTCAGCAAGGGTCACAGGAGGGTTGCCTAGCGTCTGGGAACTCCCACTGCAGTTGCTGTGGCAACCGGGGCCAAATCCCACCCTGTTCACATCCTGTGAGGAGATTCAGAATGGTTGGGGGGCTCTGCACATTAATGGGCTTTTACCTCAGCCCCCTCCATAGAGACGGGGGGTGGGCAGTGTCAGGGAGTTGGGGGAAGGAAGAATGGAAGAGATTTTCCTTTCCCTCCCCCATCTGGCTCTCGTGGCCCCAGCTCCTGGGGATGGGGTGGAAAAGGGGGAGTCTTCGGAGGTGCGTTAGCACAGACACCTCACACGCGCTGACAGCAGTTGCCTTTCGTCTGCAGGTCTGGGGCCCATTTCTTCAAGTCTTCGCTCCCGCCCCAGATCCCGTTCTTTCATCTCCGGTCCCACACCCTCCAGACTCCCCTTCTCTTTCTGTAGAATGAGTCCTTTCCCAGGAGGTGCTGGGGGCCCCGAAGGGAGAGTCAGGGCCCACACTCCTCAGAGGGGAGACTTAGAAAGTTCACGCGGGGGAGGTCCCAGACTTGCCGACAGCTGCAGGGAGTGTTAGAAGCTCCCTGCGTCCCTCCTGCCTGGGAACAGGGGGCAAGTGGGAGGTGGGGCAGGTAGTAAGGTGACAGGCAGGGTCCTGAGAGGGCCAAATTCCCCTTCTCATACCCCTCCTGGGTGACTAAGCCAAAGGCCCCCCTGTTTTGCATGTCTGCGTCCTAGTCCAACAGGAAAGGAAGTTTCCCTAAGAGGGGAGAGAAAGGTAGAGGAGGGGTGTCCCCAGGCCCCTGCTTCCTTGGGACTAGGAAGGAGCCTGCCCACTGTACCCCCAGGCTTCCCTTCTGCTGTGGAATTCTGAGACCCCCCTCTTCCCATCCCCCGGCCTCTTTCATCTCCCTTTTACACCAGAGTTCTTGTCCTTACTGATAACAAGTTTGGGGACAGTGGGGAGAATTGAGGGGGAAGAAGGTGAGTGTTTCCTCTTCTAAGGGTGAAGGACTGAAGCCAGGTGGGCACATCCCAGGACCCCCTCTCAGTGGGTCAGCTAGGTGTTCTCCTGCGGGAGCCCCAGTGGGAGTCGGTGGGGAGGGAACCATATGCCCCGCACAGCCCCCACTCCAAACCCCACTCTTAGAGCCCCTGCGAGGTGGCTAGTGTGAGGGCAGTGGCTGGGTTCACGGCAGCCCTGAACCCAGACCTGGGAGCAGACCCGCTTCCAGAGAACTCCAGTTACTGGGACATGTCTGGGAGGGGAAGCGCCACCACCCCGCCACCCTCAGCCCTCAGTGCTTCAGTTTCTTCCAGATGCCACTGTTGGACCTTCCTGGGGAGCTGGTTTTGGCCCCGAGAGGCTGCACCCATGCCGCTGGGGCAAGAATGGAGGGGAGGGCCGGCTTCTAGGGAGGGCCTTGCCCTTCTGGGCCCTGGTGGGTTCTTTTGTTAATCATCTTCCTTGGAGGGGTCATATTCTCAACACACTTGTTGGGGAAGGGGTCCTAAAACTGGGCTGAGTGTCTCCCACCCACGTGGGCCTGCCTGTATCTGTGCGTTGCTGGTTTTCATTTTAATGGTTCTAATTTGAGAATGTGCCGATGTCATTTTTACGAGGTTGGTGTAAAAAAAATTTACAGCCTTCCCCAAAAAGCTTTTTTTTTTCTTTCCAAGGGAAAAAGGTGTAGAATCACTTCGGGGGTTTTATGGTCTCCTCTTCCCCCATCCTCCATGCCCCTCCTTCTCTGCGTAATTTCATTTTTATGTCTCTTTGCTGGAGGACAAAGCCTGGCTGGTAGAGAGCCTGGATCCCCCCAGGTCAGCACCCTTGGTGGTTGGGACCCCTGACCTCTGAACCTTCTCCCTGTCCTCTTTCCCTCCACACTCTGGTCCCAGAGGACTTGTATTTCAAGGAGTAGACAGAGGTTTCCTGTACCAGTCAACAAGTACTTATTAGGTACCTACTGTTTACTAGCAGTGGGTTAGATATCTGCTCTCAGAGATTATATCCGTTCTTGCTTAAAATTCTCCAGCAATTTTTCCTCAAATATAGAATGCAATAAAAAAACCAGCATCCCTGTGATCTGGCTGCTGCTCATTCCTGAGACTTCCTCAGAAGCTTGGCCATACTGGCCTTTTTGGTTCATAGCGCTCCAGCCTTACGCCTGCTTCTGGACTCTTGCACCAGCTCCTTCCAGTCATATATCCCTCCCCTGAAAGAGTAGCCCCCTCATCCTCAGTGTGTCCTAGGAGGGATCCTCCCTGGCGTACAACCTAAGTAACCATCCCGCCGTCCTGCACGACATGGCCACCATCTCACAGCTCGCTTCACTGTGTTGTAGCGTCTGTCTCATTCGATTAGGATGTGAGCCCGGGTAAAGCAAACACACCGTGTCCCCAGTGTCTAGGACAGTGTGAGTGCCCTGCGGGACTTCATAAACACTCCCTGAATCATGGATAAAGGAATCAAAAGTCGTATTCCAGGGGGACGGGTGATCAGGTGATAGGCCTTCCTGGGAGGGCTTTTCAGGTTTGGGGTGGGCTGGCCCCCTAAACACCCTTCTAGGGCCCCTTCCTCTAAATCTAGCCAGCTTTCAGTTGAAACTATCCAGACAGTTGAGATCCCAATTTTGCCAAAATTAGCTAGATGCAAACAAAAGTTTCAGTTTTGTTTATTTTGGCTGCCCTTCGCCACCATTGGAATTAAACCAGAGTTTTAATTCCTGGGGGTCCTCCATCCTGCCTGCCCACCTCCTGGCCGCTCTTCCCTGTTCACAGCCCATGTCAGGCCCAGGGGATTCAGGTTCTGCTTCAGCTGCTGTATGACTCTGGGCACTTCACTGCCCATCTCTGAATTTCCATTTCCTTATCGATAAAGTGAACTACATCAGTGTTTTGCAGATATTTTTGCTGGAATCTGTCGTAAGAAATACCTTTTGTTTGGAGCAGCAGCACAGCTTCATGAAACAATGCTTATGCTTATGTATTAACTCTGATATTTTCATGTGTGTGTGTATTTTTTCCTTTTTTTTGACCTTCTCAATTGATATTCTATGACCCACCATTAGATCATGGCCAGGTCAGCAATTTGGAAAACACCAGACTAGATAACCCTTTAACCCTCCAGCTCACCAGGTCTGTGATCTGTCTGATTCTGCTCCTCTGTTCTCAAAGTTCAGTCCTTCAAGCTTGTCTTCCTGAGCACCACATCCTCACACACACATGCACACGCACACAGCAAGGCTGCGATCCCAACACAGACCTGGAATCCTTTAGCTTGGAGAAAGAACTGGTAAACATCCCTGCACCTGACCTCCGCACAGAGGTCACTGGTCCTTCCCTGAATTCTCCCAGACAGAAATGAGGGTGTGGTCTCATCCCATAGAGGAGAGACCCTTCTGCCCCAGGACTTGTTTTTATTTTCCTAGCAGCTCCCTGTTGCCTTCCAAGCACTAGCTTCATTCCTCTCCATCCGCGCAGCCCTCCCTGGATGCCATCCGTTATAAACCATTTGTTCCTAATTGTGGAGATCCTGCTAATGACTTCTGAATGGGCAGTGGGGGGAGGAGAGTTCGGCTTCATTAGCGAGACTGAGTTCTTAGGCTTGAGGGGGAGTGGGGGTGGGTGTAGATGGAAGAGGGGTTGGTTCACAAGTCCTTCTGGTGGCAGTGGGCAAATGATCAGGAGCTGCCTGGGAAGGTGAAAGATTAGTCACCATCCCAGGAGTTAACGTCCATCCAGGACCTGCTGGGTGCCACGCTGCTGAGTACTCCATGTACACTGTCTCATGTATTCACAACAAACCTCTGAGCAGACTACAGGTTTATTCCCATTTTACAGAGGAAGAAACTGAGGCTCAGAGCAGGATTTAGCCAAGGTCATTCAGTAGATGGGGGAGCCAGGATTTAGATCCAGATGCCTTTGACCAGGGTTCAGGCACTGAAAGGACCAGTGCTGCCTTCTTGAGAGGAAAACTACACCTCACTTCCCAAACCACAGAGCTGGGCATTTGGTTTTCAGTCTGAGGGGTGGAGGGAGAGGGAAAATAAGCTTGAAAAGGCCAACTGGTTCCCAATTTCCTGTTGCTCCCCGAGCCCTCCATGCCTTCTCCCTGGTAGGATTTCCCCCCACCCCCCTCCGGCTGTACCACGTGGCTTGTGAGATCTTAGTTCCCAGTCCCAGAATCAAACCCTTGCCCCCCTGCAGTGGAAACACAGAGTCTTAATCATTGGACCTCCGGGGAATTTCCAACCCTGATGGGATCCTAAATGCCTCTTTCCACCAAAAGCTGTATCTGGGTATCTCCGGCCTGCAGGGAGGGGGAACTGAGCCCACTTTCCTCCCGGGGAGATTCTTTTTTTGGTCTTTCCCCCATTTCATCCAGCTGTACCTCCCCTTCACGTCTAGACAGCTGCAAGCTCCCAAGACTTCAGGGAAGGCACATTTGTAGGCCTCACCAGACTGTGCATGAGATCACGATGATCCCTCCATGGGGTAGAGGGGGGCTGGGCAGTCAGCGGTGTCTGAACTCCACTTCCTAGCTATGGGACCTTGGGCCTCAATTTCCTTGTCTGTCAAATGAAGCCAGTGACACCTGCCCTGTCTAGCTCGAGGTTGGGAAGCTTCACCTAAATGTAGAAGTGCTTTGAAAACCGCCAGGCCCTGTTCACATGCTGGCTCCTGAGCTCTGTGTCAGCCTGGGCCTGCCTTCCCTGTTCAGCCTAGACTCAAGTGCATTTCACAAGGGTGTCTGCCAGGTGCTGGTGGCCGGGGCAGGAACCCACTGATCCATTTAACAATGTCTCTGTTTTCAAGGAGGCCAGGACCTGGTTGTCATCAGTGGAGAAAGTGGGGCTGCATCTGTCAAGGTTGGGGGGGAGGTGTCATTTCCCACGTATCTCAGAGGTGGGCAGTCTGCAGTGATGTATCAGGCCCTAGCTGAGGCAGGCAGGGTAGACTTAGGCCTGTAGTGCCAGGGTGGTGACTGTGAGTCGGATGGAGCTTTAGAAAGTCTCAGACCTACCTGATCCCATGGGTGACCACCCTGGGGGAGGACTTCCTGGGCCAACGGGCCTCACCTGGCCCGCCCTTCCTCCTGGAGCACCACCTCTGGATGGGGGTCTGGATGGGGGTGAGGATGAAGCAGCATCACAGTGCGCTAAGCATAAATGACCAGGACATCTGCGGAGGGGAGCTTGGGCCCCAAACCCCTGTCCACCCATCACCCACCCCTGGGCAGCTGTAGGTGGAACCAGGTCCCTTGTTGGGTCGAGTGTTGGGGCTGGGCTGTAAACAAAGTCCATGAAATGAGCATGTGCTGCCCACTGTGGCCTCCCCCATCTTCTCTGTCACCCCTCAATCTTCTCCAAGCCAGTAACGAGGCAAGTGGCCATGAAAGTGAATGAATGAGTAAAGGATGAATGTATGAAGTGCCTGGAGGAACAGCCCGTAGGCTCTCCAGCCTCTCTGCCTACTTACCCCCAACACAACTTGATTTTCTGTCCCTGGAAGTGGTTTCAAGGTCTCCAGACTCGCTGTCCATTTCTGTTGTCTGTGGGGTGGGAGTCGCTATGCTTTCTCCCTTCTCCCTTCACCGTCCTGGTGCAGTCCTGGTGAGCCTGCCCTTCCAGACTCCAGTCAGCCCATCGCCGCTTCAGCCTCCGACGTCTCATCACAGCCCTGGGACAGGGCCATGTTCTGTTTCTCGTTTCCCCAGCACCTAGCACGGTCCCGGGCACACCGGAAACTGGAAGGAGTGTGTGGGGAAGGCTGGGAGGTCAGAGGAGGTGACACGCTGGCCAGGCCTAGAACCTCACCTGGTCCCCTGTCACCTGGCCTAACAGGAGAAAAGCTCAGAGTGGTAGGAGTTGGGGAAGTGGAGGTGGGGGGGCGGTGCGGTGATGAGGGCCTGCCTCAGGGAGTTCTCACAGGAATGAGATTGTGAGGCCCTGTCATTTTTTCCCTGTAAGTCTTGTAATTTCATGCTCCGGGGGCCCACAAAGCAGGAGAGTGGGGAGTGAATTCAGCCCCCCAGGCCACTCCCCCCCACCAGGAGACTGCTCAGCGTGCCCCCCCCTCCCAACTTCCCCTGGAAATCCTTCCCATGTGGCTCCTCTGTTCCTACTAGAGATCTGGGGTGCATCTGACCACTCTGACCAGCATCCCCTCTGGGTCGCCTGGGCTGTCAGCTCCTGACCCCTGACCTTTCTACCCCATCTCTACCTTTGGAGGACATAGAGCATCTGTCTAGCTTGTGTCACTAGACCTGGGGGGGTCCCTAAAAATGAGGCACATAGAAGCAGAGCCCCTTCCTGATGACAACTCGGCCACCTTCCTTCCTCTCCCCACCCCACACCTCCTCCCACAGCCTCTCGGAGCCCTTGACTCAGGTCAGATTTCTACTTTCTGATGTGTGTCTTAAAGAGAAGCACCCCTGGGCCAGTTCTCCAGGCTGAGGTCTGCAGAAAGAAGGGCATGGGGGAGGTCTAGGATCTGAAGCGCTGGTGAGGGCCACACTAATCTGGACCCCAGTTCTTCCCAGGGACACATTCCCATAGGTAACACCACGGTGTGTTTAGATGCTGTCCTAAGGTGAACTAGATTTAAGCCTCTGGGAGGCTCAGCTGTTCAATGAAAGGGCTGCGAAGCGGGTGTGCCTTTACGCTTGGTACACAGTGGGCTCCCTGAGTGTTTTCAGTGGGGGCCGGGGGAAGTATGCATGCATCCATGCCCCCTCTTCCAGAGCCGCCTTGGTGGTGCTCAGCTTGCAGTGCGCATGGGAGTGGAAGTCCACTTGAGGGTAGACAAGGGTTTGTGTGGGCAGATGTGTGAGGGGGCCACAGGTGGGTTCATTTAATAGGTGTGCTGGGGAGAGGCTGGAGGAGCTGACAAAGAAGGAGGCGGAGAGATTCAGAAGGGAAAGGAGCGGATCCTGAGAATGCCAGCTGTGTGCCAAGCACTGGTCCTTTAACACCCGCATGCCCCGCGTGTTTCGGAACTGGGTGGTGGCCGAGGTTTGCAGAGCAGGAGGTCTAGATGCAAGGAGAGGGGATAACTTGCCCGCAATCACACCACAGGGGTGGTGGGGGTGGTGGCACAGCTGGACTTGACAACTCAGGTCTGCCTGATGCCAGAGCCTGCTGTCCATGACCTGGACACAACCACTCCGGGCCCTGAGGAGGTCTTTGAGGAACCTGGGGACAGACAGATTTTTTGCTTCTGGAATGTGGATTCAAAACTAGTCCTGTACCCCCTGCCTCTGCACCCCCTACTGACCTGGAGTGGGAGGGGGTGTGGGTGAGGGGCAGGGATGGAGGGCTTGGCAGACCTTACAGAGAACTTCCTGGGCCCTCCCTTCCTGCCAGACCTCTCCTACCCAACTTCCCACTCACTGCCCATCTGCCCACCTCCCCTACCCACTGACTGGCCAGAGATGCTCCTCTTGCAAACTCCATGCACTTCCCATTCCCATGATCCCATGATCCCACCACCTCAGAGTCCATCTTGGCCTCACTGATAGTTCACACTCCCTTCAGGATTTAGTTCAATTCCCCAAGTGCCATGATGTCCTGGGCCTACACCCCCCTGGACTCGTAAAGCCATGCAATGCTCGGACCTTCATCCACCGAACTGTGTGCTCTGACTTCAAGTGGATGATATTCCCATGAGCCCTCAGACTGACCACCTATCACCTAGTAAGACAGATGGCTTGGGAGCCAGGCTTCTTGGCCTCAAATCCTAGCTCTGATGCTTCTGAGTTATGTGATCTTGGGCATATTACTTAACTTCCTGGAGACTCAGTTTTCTTATCTGCAAAATGGGTCTGATAATCCCTACCTCACACCTTCCCAGGAGAGGATCAAATGAGATTGTCCCTGTAAAGTACCTGACACGTACATAGTAGATGCTCAACAAATAATCTCTGTTGTTAATGTTAATATTTTCTCCTGGATCATTGTTTGACTGCCCGCCCTTCCGTTTGCTCCCCCATTGACACATGTGTTATGTGCTCGGTCATGTCCAACTCTTTGGGACCCCATGGACTGCCCTCCAGGCCCTTCTGTCCATAGAATTTTCCAGGCAATAGTGGAAAATACTGGAGTGGGTTACCATTTGCTACTCCAGGGGATCTTCACGATCCAGGGATTGTACCCATGTTTCCTGCATTGGCAGGTGGATTCTTTACCACTGCCCCCATTGAGTCCCAACAGTTCCAGAGTGAGTCCCTGGAGTGAGTCCAGGCTCTGATCCCCAAAGCCTGGTAGCTTCTCTCAATGACTCCTAGCTTTATCCACAAGCCCAGGTGGACCCCATGACCCACTCACTCATTCCCACAACCTTCCACATGAGCCTGACCTCCCCCCCTTCATTCTCTCCAAAAGTCCCTTAGAGCCGCTGGAGCACTGATGCGCCCCTGTCTTGCAGGCTCTCCAGGTGGCCCGGCAGTTCCTGCTGCAGCAGGCCTCGGGCCTCAGCTCCCCAGGGAACAACGACAGCAAACAGTCGGCCTCTGCTGTGCAGGTGAGGACACCAAGGGAGGGGAGGACCCGCTGGAGAAGCGCTCTGGCCCATCCCCAGTGCCAGAGAGCGGGCAGCTTCCCAGCGGGAGCCGCAGTCACTGCCGGGTGGGTGGGTGGAGAAACGCTGGCCTCCCGTCTGCACCTGACCGCCAGGCCTGCCCCCCAAGCCGAGTCGGCTCAGAGTCTGAGTCTGACTCAGCCCTCCTCGTCTGCCCCTGTCTGCCCACCGCCTCTGGTCTCTCCCCAGCACTTCTGGGTCACTCAGTCCGTCCCTCTCCCCTCCTCTCCCCAGCTCTCACTTGCTGAGGCCACCGCGCCCAGTCCTCCCCCTACCTCGTCTCTCACCCACCCTCTGTCTCCCCACGTTTCCTGTCTCTTGATGTCTCTCTGTCTCTTTTGTTTTCCTTTGCACAATCTGCCCTTTTTTCCCCCTCTCCCTTCCCCCCAGTGTGCCGGCCAGATGGGCCGGCTGGGGGAGGGGAGATGGGGTGGGGGGCGGGGGTAAGCCAGGCCTTCTGTTTACCTTTTGTGTCACAAAGAACTTGGGAGAATTGCAGTCTGAGTCGGGGTGGGTCACAGCTCCGCGGGCAGCCCACCCCCCTCCCCATTGCCTGGCCCAGCCACCAAGCTTCCTCGCTCTCCCCACCCCTCTTTGCAGGGAGAGGGGGGGGCGTTCCGAATTGGGGAAAGGATTAAGTGGGGCTTTGAAAGGAAGTTTATCTAAGGGAGGAAGGGTGAGCCTTGGGGGGTGGGGTGCTGAGGGAAGGAAGTGGGGACAAGAGGGCAGGGCAGGGATGGGGTACTGGGTGCCTGGACAAGGACCCAGGCCTGGGTTTTGTCCTGGGGCTCTGAACGCAGATCTGTGTTTTATGTAAGTGCGGTCAAGAAGTTAAAGGTGCCAGACAGTGGCCCTCTACTAAAAGCCTCCAATCCAATGAGACATCTTTCAGGGGGAGGAGCCTGGCACAGAGGGGTAGTGGCCTGGGTGGGGGAGGGACAGGACAGAATTCGGAGAGCTAATGGGAATGAGGTATAAAGTTCTCATGTCTCCTGTAGTGTCAGGACTGGGTCTGTTTAAACTAGGGAACGCACCCTCCCCACCCCCACCCCTGACATCTGCCTGCAATGCAAGAGACCTGGGTTCAACCCCTGGATCAGGAAGATCCCCTGGAGAAGGGAATGGCTACCCACGCCAGTATTCTTGCCTGGAGAATCCCCTGGACAGAGAAGCCTCATGGGCTCTAATCCATGGGATTGCAAAGAGTTGGACACAACTAAGTGACTAACACTTTCACTCTCCACCCCCACCCCACCCCCATATACTCCTTGGGTCTGAAGTGGCCCTCAGGCTACTGTGCTGAGTCTGTTCTGAGTTTTCTACCCTAGGCCCAGCCTACTGCTTTTAGAATAGCTTGCATGCTCAGTCATGTCCGACTCTTTGCTACCCCATGGACTGTAGCCTGCCAGGCTCCTCTGTCCAAGGGATTTTTCCAGCAAGAATACTGGAGTGGGTTGCCATTTCTTCCTCCAGGGGATCTTCCCAACTTAGAGATCTGAACCCAGGTCTCCTGTGGCTCCTGCATTTGCAAGTGGAGTCTTTACCGCTGTGCCACCTGGGAAGCCCCTGGCCCAGCCAGCACCACCTTCTAAAATCAGGGAGGAGTCAGCTGGGGAACGGTTGGAATGTTCCCCAGTCCAGAGAGGGTCTGTTAACCCAGTTAGAGGAAGGAGCTGGATGGTAGTTGGAAGGACCGAGGTCAGGCATCAAAAAGGATTTTGTGGCTGGGTATGAGGGGTAGGATCTGAAATACTTGAGAAAAGAAGGGACTCTGTGGAATCCTCCTTAGGAAACCACCCCCACCACCAACAATGACAGGTCACTCAACAAACAGTACCTCCTAAACTGACAACATTTGCATGGTGCTTACCATGGGGCAGACACTAGGTGGTTTACAAATATCATCCCATTTTATCTTCACCATCCTAGGAGATAGATGCTGTTATTAGCTCTGTTTTGCAGATGAAGCCACTCAGGCCCAGAGAGGTTAAGAAACATGATCAAAGACACACAGCTAACAAGAGGCCAAGCCAGGATTTGAACCCAAACAACTAGCTCCAGAACACACTCTTTCCTGCCTACATCGTGATGTTGTCACGTGCTTAGCACAGTAGTGAACCACAGTCCCCGGTACAGAGGCCTGGCCTGATGGTTCTCTGGGCTCCGGGACATGGGGGTTCTTAGGGCCATGTCTGAACTTCTCCAGGAACCTGGGGTCCCAGCCAATGACCCTCCTCCTCCAACCCTGGACACCCTCCTTGCCTCCCCTCCCCATGCTCAGTTCAGTTTTCAAGGAAGTGGGGCTTCTGACCCCAAGTGAGGTCCAGGGCATGGAAACAGCTTTTCTGTGATCTCATGGCTGGTGGGAGGACCCGGGAGAGTGCATTATGTCAATCTGGAGTTTGAATGAGGTGAGTCAGGCAGCTCAGTGGCAGCCACTTTCCCAGTAGTCCTCAACTCAAGGCAGGATCGCCTGCCCGCTCACCCCCCAGCTGTGTTCACCGCCCCCCTCTCTCAGAGCCAGTTTCACAAGAGTTTCTAATGCCAGATTAGGTCTCCAGCTCCAGCCTGGAGATTGCCTGGTTTGGGCCTGGGCCCCAGGCAGGGAGAGTCACTCACAGAAGGCAGTACAGGTAGCTAGGAGTTTCTTCAGAAGGGTGGTTGGGGCAGCCCCTTAGCTAAGCCAGCCACTGTCTCATCTTCTCAGCCCCCTTGCCATTCCTTGAAGTTCTTGGTGTCTCACCACGACCTTTCTTGCTGCAGCTCCAGCCAGGACTGAGGACTACTCTCTGGTTATTCTCAAGGGTTATTTGCAACCTTGGCCTAGTCTCCCCACTCACCCATTTAAAAGAGGTTGAGTTTGGGTCCTTGATTCTGGCACCAAATTGTATCCATTTCAGCCTCCAAATGGGCCTCTTCTGTGTCAGGTGCCATCTCTGCTCCTCCCAGCCCAGCATCCCGTATGCATGGTGGTTGGAGGGCCCCGAGCCTAAACAGGGTCGCTGAGGGCGGGGCTGGAGGCAGCTGGCGGCATTTTGCCTAGGGCTCACACTGCCAGGGCTTTTGTAAGCATTTAGCTGCCCTGGCCGCCTTCCAGATGGTGACTCATGGGCCTCGCCGAGCTGACTCGCTGACGGTGCCCATCCTGACACATCCCAGCCTGGAGAGGGGGGTCACTGGGGACACCAGGGGAGCTCCAGTTCAGTTCTCAGAACCCCCAAGGGGTGGGAAGGGAAGAGATGGGTTCAGGCGGTCTAGGAGATCGGCAGGCAGCAGCCACCTCACTGACCTTTCTTGACCCTGCTGGGCCACCTTAGAGACGAGAACACACAAGGTAATCCGTCCAGATTGCTGCAGCCACCTCTCCAGCCAGCTGCTCGGCCAGTTGGCAGGAACAGCAGAGGCTGGGGAGGCCTTCCAAGGTCATCTCTTCCATTCCCCTGCCTCCAAGTAGGAAAGCCCCAAGGAAGGAAATGCCGCATCCTTTCCTGCAGGCCACTTGCAGTGACTCACAGCCCTGGTGCCTGGAAAGACCTCCCGGGTGTCTGGGCTCAGTGTTCCTGGCCGGAGCCCTGGCCATCTGCTCTAGGTCAGTCCCCACAGCCACGAGCATGGGAGGGCCAGAACTCTGGTCTCAAGTGACCCTTACCGTGTAATGCCCCTGGGGCCCAAGTGCTGGGGTGCACTTGTGGAGGAGTGGGGGCACAGAGGGAAAATGGAATATCCAGAGGGTTTTCAAAAGTAATTGTCTTTACGTTTGTGTAGAGTTTCATGACACACAAATAACTTCCACTTACCCTTTTCCCATTGTCCCTCTAGGCCTCGGTTTTCTCATCTATAAAATGATGACCATGATGGTGCCCTCTTCCCAGGGTGGCTGTGAAAATTCAGGGAGTTGATGCACATACAGGGCTTAGCCTGGTACATTAACAGTTGCCAACAACTTCCTCTTGAGTAGTCCTGTGAAGCAGGGAAGGCAGGCCTGCCCGACCCCAGTTAGTGGATGCAGAAAGGGAAGCTTAAGGGATTTCAAAGGACAATCGGTGTCAGGGACAAGAACCTGGGTCACCTGACTCAGAAATCCATGACTCTGAGCTCATCACTACCTTGTTGGGGGCACCCAGCAAAGGATACAGGCTGGCTCTGCAAGGCGGTGTGGGCCTGTGCCGTGGTCTGCCCCCCACCACAGGCCCCTCCATGGGTGGGGACCAGAACAGCCCTGCAGCCTGACTTTTCCCCATCTTCCCCAGTGACAGCTATAAAGAGGGAGGTTGGGCTTTGGAATCTCCAACCTCTTTGACCCCTTCAGCTCTCTGGATGGTTCCATTTCCGCTCACTCTTCCAGCCCTTCTCAAGAGCTGCTCAGGTGAGGCAGGCAGTGCAGGACCTGGGCACAGTGGGAACTATGGACCCCACAGACCTGGGCATGAATTCCAACCCTGCGCTTGGGGCACCCTCATTCACCCCGTGTGACTGTGGCTAAAAAGCAAGGTGTCCCTTCCAGGGATGTTTGCATGGAGATGGCTGGGGTAGAGGAGGGGAGTCCAGGGCTGCGGCTCGGCCACTGCCTATGGGGTAGGGGCAGTGAGACTTGCTGGTGTCCCTCAGTCCCCTGCATGTCCCCCCTCTGCCTGGGGATAACCTCACTGGTGGCTTCAGGCTGAGCCCAGCCCCTGCCAGGGATCCTGAGTGGAACCTCCTCCTCTTCTGCCATACCCATGAGGCTGGGGAAAGGTGAAAGGGCCCAGGAGTCCTCTGGGGACATAACCTGTCTTGTCCTGACCAGGACAAGTCTCTGCAGGACGCTGCTCCTGGACTAGGCCACTGGCTCCTCTCCCTCCCCGCCCCAAAGTTGATCTGCAAGGGAAGGTAACTCAGCTCAGGGAAGCATAAACTTACACCGAGTGCCTGTGGTGTGCCAGCTCTGCTGGGGCTGTTCTGGGGCTGGAGAGTAAGGCAGGAGATCAGAGTCTTGACCACGTAGGCCTTGAAGACTGATGAGGGGTGGCCAATGGGCTGGTCAGGACACCTCTCCTGCTAAAGCAGGGCAACAAGACAGTGTTGCCACTTGGACTACCCTGGCTATGAATGCCCAGCTTGGGGATTTCAGGGGAGGTGGGAACTGGGGGAAAGAATAATGGTTCTGCTTTTCTCTGAACCTTCTGCCTGGAGCTGGATTCTCTGGGCCTCTTAGAGAGGCCTCACCCAGGGCGGGGGACAGAAAGCTGCCCTGTTTTGAGAACCATGCATGTTCCAGCAGGATGGAGGCATCTCTCGCAGTCCGATCCCTGTTTTATGGGAGATTCTGGGGACGGCCAGTGACTTGCCAAGAGGTCACATGGCAAGTTCAGTGCCCAGAAGGAGCAGTGGTCTGCCTCCCTGTGCTCCTGCCTGGTATTTCCACCCCGCTTGGACCTCTGGACTTCCATCCACTCACCCAGGATGGCACTACCGTGCTCCCTGGGCATCAGCTCCAGGCCGTTGCATGTGCCGTCTAGGCAGATGGGCTGGAGTACATGACGTGGATGTGAGCTGGGCCAAAGTCCAGATCCTAGCGCTATGTGGGCATTTTGATACCTTCCTGTGGCTGCAGGCTGCCCTCCTAGCCAGGCCCACCTTGTGGGTCCTGTTATCGGAACACACTGAGTAGCAGTTGGCAGTGGCTACATGCTGCCCCTCCCCATCACTTGGTGTTGGAGGGCGGAAATCCTGCAAAGCATCGATTCTACTGACCAGTGTCACTAGGTTCTAATCTTCCCACACCAAGAACTGCATATAAGAGCTTCCCTGGTGGTGGCTCAGATGGTAAAGAATTCACTTGCAATGCGGGAGACCTGGGTTCAATCCCTGGGTTGGAAAGATCCCCTGGAGGAGGGGCATGGCAACCCACTCCAGTATTCTTGCCTGGAGAATCCCCATGGACAGAGGAGCCTGGCGGGCTACAGTCCAGGAGGTTGCAGAGTTGGACACAACTGAGTGACTAAGCACAGCACATCTGCAGGCTGTGTTCTAAGTATTAGGTCCTTAACCCCCTTGATGACCTAAGAGGCAGGCACTGTCGCTACTTCCGAGACTGTCGCTATTTCAGAAACAAGAAAACCAAGAACAGGGACTTCGCTGGTGGTTCAGTGATTAAGACTCTGCAGTTCCACTGCAGCGGGCACGGGGTTCTATCCTTGGTTGGGGAACTAAGATCCCATAGGTTCTATGGCCAAAAAATGTTTGTTTTCTAAGAAAAAAACCAAGAATGAAGGAGGTAAGTCACTTGTCCGGAGACACGGCTAGCAGATGGCAGAGCCAGAATGTGAACCCAAGGCTGCTCACTCCGCACCCACTCTGCCCTGCTGGGGGCGGGGCCCTGGGTGGGGGCCTCCTTGGGGCAGGGGTGGAGGTGAGCGGTCTGACCCGGCCCATCCCACAGGTGCCCGTGTCAGTGGCCATGATGTCGCCCCAGATGCTCACCCCCCAGCAGATGCAGCAGATCCTGTCGCCCCCCCAGCTGCAGGCCTTGCTCCAGCAGCAGCAAGCGCTTATGATCCAGCAGGTGAGTCTGCCCCCGGGGCTGAGGGAAGGGCAGGGAGGGGAGGGCGGGGTGTTCCAGCCTCCCAACTCCCACCCTATTTACTAGCAACATCACCAAGGGCCACAGCAGTGGCGGAAACCAGAGAGACTGCTCAGGCCAGACTGACCTGCCTTCCTCCGGGACAGCTGGGGAGAGGTCAGAGGTCAGGCCTCTCCCACAGCAGACCCCCCCACACCCTACACGCTCACAGCCTGCTGGCCCCACCTGTATCTCCAAACCCCAAGGGAGGGACAGAGAACATCCCCCACCTTTTCCTGACCTACTAAGGGAGAGGGAGGGCGCAGAGTGTGGGGGAAGCTCCCCTTGCCCCTCTTGGTCCTGGCTCTATTCAGGGAAGAACCTCTCTCCACTCAGACTGCAGACCGGGGAGGGCAGGGCAGCCCTCCCTGCTGAGCCATCTGTCTCTCAGCAGCCCAGTCCTGAGAGGGCTGGTGCTGCCTTGGAGTCAGCAGTCTGGCCAACGCTAACCCCCTCCCGCCCTGCTATCCACCCCCAGCTGCAGGAATATTACAAGAAGCAGCAAGAGCAGCTCCACCTCCAACTCCTCACCCAACAGCAGGCCGGGAAGCAGCAACCCAAAGAGGTGAGGGGGTTGGGCAGGGCGGGACATGCCCTTCAAAGGACGCCTGCCCTTCACCTGCCACTTCAATCCCATCCTGGCTGGAGGCTGGGCATCCCAGAGTGGTCGGGAGAGAATTGCTTTGTGGGAACAGTAGAAAAATCAGGAGAGGCTGGGGAGGGGGTTGCGGGTGGGGGGCGGGGGGTGGAGGCACATTCCTCCATCTCCCCTCAACCCCGTTCAGTCCTCATCTCCTTGCCTCGTGTTGTGGGATGAGGAGAGCAGAAGCACCGAGCCCTGGGTTATCTGAGCACGCACGTGTCGATGTGTGAGTGTCCTCATTCAGGACAGGCTGCCTAGTGGTCCTGCCCTCTTCCCGCCTCCTCATGTCAGTGACCCAGCACCTCAGCCCTCCAGGCCTGGTCCTGAGAATCTTTCAGTCCCTTTAGCTCTATTCCAACTCCTGTCACATCCTGTAGCATCCTGTGCTGCCTCTCCAGGGTACCCCACAGCCCCCATCACTCTCCCTCTCTGTGCCTAAGCTTCCACACCAGGCCCTGTACCACCCCCCACCCCCTGCCCCTGCCCCATGCCCCGCTCCTGCCACCCACATCAGCCATGTTCTGAGTTGCCTCTTCCCAGAAGCTGCCTTGCTGTCACCCAGTCATTCCCTCCCAGCCTCAGCCTCCCCGTCGGAGGTGTTGTGTTTGTTACATTCTCTGCATTGTCTCTAGAGAGGGTTTACTGAGAAGCCACCCCACCTCATCCTCCCACCTCCAGGGCGGGTGGGCCCAGCCATCCCTGCCTCCTAAGCATGCAGGACTTGCTTGGTTTCTGGGGCTTTAGAAAAGACTTACTGACAGACTGACTCGCCAATGTTTGCGTGAAGTACTGAATCGGGGGGCAGGGGCGCTGGTAGGGAGATCAGGGGCAGGGAAGAGAGAGCCAGCAAGAGCAGAACGAGCAAGTGCGGGCGGGCGCCGGGCACCTGGGCAGCAGCGATGTCTGTTCCCCTGTCTGGTGACCTGTCGATGCCGATCTGTTAAAGGCCCCTCAGACTCCTGGATTCTCTGTATCTAAGAAGCAAGAGAGGAGAGGAGCTGGAGGGGAGAAGGCCCCCTCCTCAGAGCAGAAGGGGGGCACCCCGGGCATGTGGGAAGGGTGCCCGCCAAGCAGGAGTGGCCCCCCGAGTCTGACAGGCTCATCCATCATTGTGATGAGAGCCCCCTGCCCCCCTAAGGCGAGCACAGCTGTGGTGCGGGAGCTGAAGCCGCGGAAGGAGGGAGGCGGGAGCAGGGAGGGCATCGTGCTGCGTTTCTGGGTCTGGCTGTGTGTGTGTGTTTGCGCGCCTGCGTGCGTGCGTGCAGGCGTGTTTACCGCGAGGCGGCATGCAGCCCTATGGAAGCTGGGCCGGGAGCAGGGAGGCTGCAGCAGCGGACGCCACCACGACAGCTCCGGGGGCCGACAGGCCCTGGGAGGGGGTGGCTGCGGGATGGGGGCCAGATGGCACGCCCGAGGCTGAGGGGACCCCTCTCTGCCCGCCCCCGCGGGCCCCCCACCAGGCCCTGGGGAACAAGCAGCTGGCCTTCCAGCAGCAGCTCCTGCAGATGCAACAGTTGCAGCAGCAGCACCTGCTCAACCTGCAGAGACAGGGGCTGGTCAGCCTGCAGCCCAGCCAAGCCTCGGGGCCCCTGCAGACCCTCCCGCAAGGTGAGTGCCCAGCCCCCACCCAGCCCCAGCCCCACCGCCCTCGCTTGCCCCCAAGGGCTCCCAGGAGCCAGCTGCAGGAAGGGGCCGCCTGTGTTCCTGGGGCCCCACCAGCCTCCCCTCTCTGCCCTGCAGCAGCTGTGTGCCCCACGGACCTGCCTCAGCTGTGGAAGGGCGAGGGTGCCCCCGGGCAGCCCGCCGAGGACAGCGTCAAGCAGGAGGGGCTGGACCTCACCGGCACGGCCACCACCGCTACCTCGTTCGCCGCCCCCCCCAAAGTCTCACCCCCCCTCTCCCACCACACCCTGCCCAACGGACAGCCCACTGTGCTCACACCTCGGAGAGACAGGTATGGTTCTCGGGCTGGGAGGAGGCACTGCACACCTGCCTGGGGGCTGGCCTTGACCCCGAGGGCTGCCATAGTGGGGGCTGGGGGTTTACTTCTCCCGGGGCACACAAAACTGTGCTCAGCCTCTGGGGAACCTGTATTAGGGACTGAAACCTCATCCATAGGGAAGCTGGGGCTGTGCAGGACCCAGGCTGCTGGGGTGTTCAGGGTCCCTGACCCCCATCACCCTCCTGTTCTTGCAGTTCCTCCCACGAGGAGACGCCTGGCTCCCACCCCCTGTACGGACACGGAGAGTGCAAGTGGCCAGGCTGTGAGACCCTGTGTGAAGACCTGGGCCAGTTTATCAAGTAGGTGTCACCACCCCTCTCCTTTGTCCCCCTAGCCCGCCACCCAACTTGCCCAAGTGTCCTGTGTCCTCACCCCGGGGTGGGGGGGCCCTCATTCCTTCTCTGCACCATCAACTCCCTCATCGCTCCTACCCGCCACCCTGCCCCCCGCCCCGCCACAATCTGTGTTCCTGGTCCAGCAGCCTCCCCGCCCTGTCCCCTGTCCCCAGTCCCCAGTTGCCAGGCAGCTGAAGCCCAGTAGGGTGGGGGTGTGAGGAGGAAGAGAGACCTTCTCCTACCGCCCTCCCCAGCTTCCCCCAGGCCCAGCCCCAAGAGTGAGGGCCTAGAGACGGCCTCCGGGCCTGGCGGACAGGCGGCTGGCAGCAGGCGGCCAGCTGCCACAGCCGTGCCAGGCTCTGTCACTGACTGATTAACTCCGCTGTCTCCCAGACCCTTGCAGCATCAGGGTCAAACAAATTGTTTTCACGCTTCGTCAGAGGTTTACTTAATTAGTTCATTTGCAATTAGATCTCTCTGTAGCTGGGATTTTAGCAAAGACATCAAAGGAGGCTGACGAGAAGGCGGCTTCCTCCGTGGCCCTGTTTTTTTTTTTTTTTGTCTGGCTCCCTTCTTTGTATGTCATGGTCTGTCTGCTCTCCAGGCTGTGGGCGGGATTAGAGGAGGGGAGGGGAGGGTGGTGACGGCAGGGCGACCAGGGCCAACTTTCTCTTGTCCGCCCCCTCCTCCCCACCGGAAGACACCTCAACACAGAACACGCCCTGGACGACCGGAGCACGGCCCAGTGCCGTGTGCAGATGCAGGTGGTGCAGCAGCTGGAGATCCAGGTGTGGCCCCAGGCTGTGGGGGCAGGGCGCGGGGGGCTCCTGGAAGGGTCATCTTAGGCTCTCAAGGTCTGTGAACACAGCTGGATTCTGAGGGGGGAGCCAGGGTTGGGGGCCACTCTGCTGGGAGGTCCCAAAGAGACGCATACTAATAAAAACAACAAAAATAAACAGGAATGGCTAACATATTGAACACCTGTTTGTGCTATGCTAAACACCTAGGTGACTCAAGGGATCCTCTGAATGACCTTATATGGTGGGTACTATTATTATGCCCACTTTGTGTGTGCGCAGTCGTGACCGACTCTCTGCAACCCCATGGACTGTAGGCCACCAGAGTCCTGGCCCATGGAATTTTCCAGGCAAGAATACTGGAGTGGGTAGCCATTTCCTACTCCAGGGCATCTTCCCAACTCAGGGATCGAACCTGTGTTCCTTCGCGTTTGCTGCGTTGGCAGGCAGATTCTTTACCAGTGCGCCACCTGGGAAGATGCTGTGCCCACTTTACAGACATAAAGAGAGGCACACAGAGGTGCAGCCTCTGGTCACTCAGCCAGTGGGTAGCAGAGCTGGGATTAGAACCAGAGCAGTCTGGCTCCAGAGTCCACGCTCTACAGCCTGGAATACTTCGGAGGCTACTCGGGACAGTCCCTGAGGCAGCCAACCAGTGTTTACCCACTGCCTTCCAGTACCCAGCAGAGCACCTTGGCATGAGAGGGTGGTTGTGAAAGATCCGTTGAATTTATGAATAGGGGTGAATGAATCATCTGTCCATTCCTGTATCCCCATTCAGTGTGTGAGGGCACTCTCACACACAAGTGCCGCTGAACTTCAGCCACGGCCTCTGCCCTTGACGGGGAGAAAAGGCGTGTGCTGTTGGGGAGAAGTGGGCACTGACGGGCAGCGGCTGTGCTGGGCTCCAGGCCGGGGACACAGTCAGGATAAGTGGGGAGGGTTTCACGGAGCAGGAGACAGAGGGAGACACCAGGGGGCAGGGATGAGAGGTGCTGGGGATGGGGTTTGGGATGTGGAAGGGGGAAGAGGGCCCGGCTGCCCCTAGCACAGGCCCCCGCTCACCGCCCGCCTCTCCACAGCTCGCCAAGGAGAGCGAGCGGCTGCAGGCCATGATGACCCATCTGCACATGCGGCCCTCGGAACCCAAGCCCTTCAGCCAGCCAGTGAGTGACTCTCCCCTCCCTGCGGCTCTCAACCGCACGCCCCCCGCCCCTCACTGGGGGCCCCCGGCTCAGTACCCTGCCCCGTTGCTCACAGCTGAACCCAGTCCCCGGCTCCTCCTCATTCTCCAAGGTGACCGTCTCCGCAGCCGACTCGTTCCCAGACGGCCTCGCGCACCCCCCCACCTCGGCCGCCGCCCCCGTCACCCCGCTGAGGCCCCCCGGCCTGGGCTCCGCGTCCCTGCACAGCGGGGGCCCCGCCCGGCGGAGGAGCAGCGACAAGTTCTGCTCTCCCATCTCCTCAGGTAAGGGCCGCCGTGGGGAGGCGCGTCTTCCGCCACAGCCGGAGCCCCCGCTTCCGGTTACCTCCTCATGCCCTGCCTGTCTCCCCCCCAGAGCTGGCCCAGAACCATGAGTTCTACAAGAACGCCGACGTCCGGCCGCCCTTCACCTACGCCTCCCTGATCCGCCAGGTGAGCCAGCCGTGGGGAGGCACAGGGAGTGGGTGGAGGGCGGCACGCTGGCTGCGCACCTCCCTCAGGGTCCCGGCCCCCAGGGGATCCTGGGAGCAGAGAGCATCACGGGAGTCCCGCTCGCACCCGCGTTTTCCTCCTCAGCCAATGGCCTCGCCCATGGGACCTCGGCTGATCCCAGCCTGCTGGTCAGGTGGACCTGTCTCTGAGAGCACACTCGCTGTTTTTTGCTGCTTATACCCACCGTGTCATCCATTCTCTCTTTTCCACATACAGGCTACTCCTGTGAGACTACTTTTTAGTAGACTTAGGGTCACTCAGCTGTCTCCTTTTCTCTGTCTCTCTCATACACACACTCTCTCCATCTCATGCTTGGGGTGCCCTTTGCCAAAACCAGGATAAATTCCAAATGGCCTGCTCTACTTTCAAGAATGCTGCTTTCCTTCCCAGTTGAGGGCAGGGGCTGTTTGAGCCATGTTCTCTCCAGCAGAAATTCACCCGCTCCTCCAACAAGTGCATGGCCCTTGAGACTTGTGTCCCCTTTAGCCTCTGGTTGGGCTGCAACCAGCCTGCCCCTCTCAGGGGACCAGAGAGCGCCCCCAGGCTTGTCCATGCGCTTCCTCCATGGGTCTCTTCTGCCCTCAGATGAGTTAAGGGCCCTAGAGGAGAGCTAGGGAGAGCACACAGGTCTGTGACCCTTGGAGGCCCAGACTGAGGGTCCCTGTACTTCTTCCTTGTCCACAGGCCATCCTGGAAACCCCCGACAGGCAGCTGACCTTGAACGAGATCTATAACTGGTTCACCAGGATGTTCGCCTATTTCCGCAGGAATACGGCCACCTGGAAGGTAAGGCATGCCCCTTCCTCCTCACCAGGGCCCTGGGCAACCTTGGACATCGCCACATCCCTTTGAAACCAAAGCTGGCTAACAGGCCCTTTGGAGAGGCAGTTCTATACAAATGACTCAGCAGGCCCCAGGCTGGGCCCCGGGCCCCTCCCCCCACCTCCACTTCTCTAGAGGGCCCCCCCTTGGCCCCAAAGACCCCAGCCCCGTGAAGTAGGGCCTCCAGGAGTCAGTAGTGCCCGAACCTGGTAGGGAGGCCTGGGTCCCATTCACAGGAGACCTTGAAGGTCCAGATTCCTTGCCAGAGTGCACACTCTGAAGCCTAGAATGGGTATGGGGGGTGGGGGGATGGGTGACTGCAGGCCTGGACGTGTGTGTAGACTGAAATCCTGGACTGTTCTGTGGGGCACAAACACAGACACTCATACTCTCCCCAGCTCCGCCATCAGTGGCAGGGAGATAATTGTCTTCATTCAATTAGTCATTTTAACACCTTCAGCTGTAGAGTTTTCCTGGGGGACCAGAAAAAGGCAAGGGAGGGACCCTAGAAAAATGGGGTGCAGAAATGTGAGCTGGGACACTAAGCTGTTTATTTTTCTAGAGCCAGCATGGGGGGGTGTGCGTGCATCTGTCTGTCTGTCTGACAGGTGAAAGTATTACATTCTGTGCAGCAGGGTGGGAGCGGCTGAGGGGAAAGAAGGAAGTGTCCGCGCCCTGTGGGAAAGGATGGATACCAGGGCCCAGTGTCGCAGGACCTGAATCGGATCCCTGGCTCTTGAGTCCCTCTGCTGGCCAGAGCAGAAGCTACAGTTAAGCAGCCTACCTCCCCTGGCCCACCAGGCTTCCACAAGTGTCACAGGGACCCCCTCCCCACCAGTGATCAGGACAGGTAGGGTCTGTACAGAGCCCAGCCTTCTCTTCCTTGAGAGTGCTAAGTTCAGCAGGAGAGACTGCTTCGTGACCTTCTGTATCTCCATGCCCAATTCCCAACGCTTGCCAAAGATGCAGCGAGGCTGGGACAGCTGCTCTGATTGGCTGTGAGTGATGTCATTTCCTGCCAACCACAGCCCTGCCCTCTCTCTGAGCCAGCAGGGCCTTCTGGGGGCCACCTGGTTCAGTCTCCAACCTGCAAGCCGGTTTGGATACCAGGTTTCATAAAGGACAGAGTCCTATACAAATGTCGGGATCATTACAGTTGTTATTGTAACATTTGCTTTACTATATTAATCCTCTACCTTTAGGGGAATCAGTGTGGAGCCTCACTGCTAAAGACAGCCTCCTCCTTGAGGGCCAAGTGCCTCTTACCCACCTATCCTCCTTTCCTGTCCTCTCTGAACTATATTACCTCTACAGTCCCTCTTGAGGTCAGGAGGAGCTGGTTTAGGTGACTCCTTAAACCCCTCGATGACCATCAGGAAGCCACCCCTCCCATAGCTCAACCCCCTGGGCCTTCATACCAACCACCTTTGACTGGTGGCCCAGCCTTTGTCGTCTCAGCAGTGTGTCTCCCTCCGTGGAGGTCTTCACCCCTACCTCCCCTCGCCTCGTTTAGGTCCAGCAAGAAGCCCACTCAGTGAGTGAGTCCCATTGAGCTGTGCTCTGCTGGTGCTTCTGCCACGTGTAGTGCAGCACCTGTGCCCTCCTGTGGCACAGCAGAAACCATCTCAGCTTGTGGTCTACTCTGACTTTCAGGATTTTTGCTGCCAAGCTGCCACTCATGTCACTTGGGAAATGCACCCTGCGTACACACCCGACTCATCTGTTTCCTTTCCACCGGTTTGCCTGCTCCTTGAGGTCCCTCCTCTTCTCAACTATTTCAGCTTCCTCTCCTCCCTCCTCCTTTCCTTCCTTGGGCCCCCCAGCCTGGGATGCTGTCCGCCTCAGACCAGGGCAGAAGGGTCGGGAGCCGGTGTGGGCCAGGCCAGCTGCCGTTCATCCGGGGACAGAGCGGCCATCTGCCAAGCTGACGGTCCTTGCCGGCCCTCCCCCTGTGTCCGTCCCCTCCCAGGGCCCATGTTGTGGGCCGGTCCTTTTGTTTACGCAGCCCCCGCCAGACCCCTTAAATTGCCGTTAATGTTTCAGCGTAACGAATTAGTCTCTCATCACGAATCAGGCTTCGAAATGAGGGAAAAAAGCCCCGGTGAGGCCATCCTCGGAAATTGGGGTCATTCTCATTTGCAAAGCGGAGGATCGGAGCCCCGTAATGCGGGCAAATTTATTCCGAGGCAGGAGCCCCGGCGTGATTAGGCCCTTTGTAATTATCGCTCCAAGAGATTCCACTCCAGCCGCCCGCCTCCCTCGTGGATTAGCAAGCGAGTTGGAAAAATACACAGGATTTAATTAGAGGCAAATTAAAATTGGTAATGAAATCGGGCCAGTTGCAAGTGGCAAGAGTTGGAAGGGAGAGAGGGAGAGGGGATCTCCAGGGGCACGGGCTGCCCGCCCAGCCTGCTTTCTTCCCCGTTTAGAAATGTAAAGAGGAGACAAGTATGGAGATGAGGTGGGGGGAGGCTGGGGGGGACAGGTAACAGGGGCAGGGACGGCTGGGGGTATGAAGCTGAAAGAGGAGAGCGGGGGACAGGAGTGAGGGATGTGGCGGGTGGTGGGGGATGGATTAGACCCCTAGCCCAGGCTCCCAGGGGGCGATTTGGGCCAAGCACCCTGCCCCCACCCAAGTGTCCTACAAACCAAATGACCTCAATTCCTGAAGTTATCCTGCTGGGAGGAGGTGGGACCGCCAAGGTGACTTTTCTTCTTTTCCCTCCTTTTCCCTCCTTTTCCTGCTGTACAGCCACTAAACTCAGAGGCTCCTTTCTCCCAGCTTCCTTATGTTAACAAGCAGCAGTAGGCCCCTACTGTATACCTCGTGCTCTCAATAAGCTATGTGTTCTGAGCCAGAGGGCTTCTCTGGTGCCCTAGTGGTAAAGAATCCACCTGCCAATGCAGGAGAACACATGTTCGATCTCTGGGGAAGATCCTCTGGAGAAGGAAATGGCAACCCACTCCAGTATTCTTGACTGGAAAATCCCATGAACCAGAGGAGCCTGGCAGGCAACAGTCCATGGGGTCACACAACTGAGTGGCTAAACAATAACAGTCTAAGCCACAGCCCAGAGTCAAGGCTCCCATGCTCCAGGGGGATAGAGGAAGTTGCAGCAAGGCTTCCTGAGTTATTCCTAAGACTTTTGAGGCTTAATGGAGACTGTGTGTGTGCCTGAGCTACGATGTCCCAGGCTCACTGAGGGGCCAGGGCCTGAATGGGATCTTGTGTTCTTCAGAAGCCCCAACGACTGCATGCGTCTGCTTGATGATGGTGGGAAAATGGGTTATTGCTAACGAGGTGTCAGTCACCTGGTAGACAGAGTTTTCTAAAATGTGGCGGGGAGCAGACAATACAGCGGGCCGGCGGCGGCGAGGGGTACTGGGGACCCCCGGCTCCACGGGCGGAAAGGGGCCTTCCCTCCGCTCCGGCCGCGTCGTCTCCTCCTGCCCATCCGCTGCCGCTTGTCACTGGGCCGGGGAAGGTGGGACCTGAGAACCCTCCTGCCTGTGCTCCCCCGCATGGAGGAGGGGCCCCCTCTGAGCATCTGCTTCCTGTCCCTGTACCCCCAGAATGCAGTGCGACACAACCTCAGCCTGCACAAGTGCTTCGTGCGCGTGGAGAACGTCAAGGGTGCCGTGTGGACTGTGGACGAGCGGGAGTACCAGAAACGAAGACCGCCAAAGATGACGGGGTGCGTGGGCCACCCCCCATACCTCCCCAGGGCGCCTCCACGCACCAGAGCCTTCCTGCCTTGGGGGAGGGCAGGGAGAAATGAGGCCACAGGGGCCCAGGAGAGCCCGGAGTCTGGAAGTGACAGGTGATTCAGGGAGAGGACATTTCAGTCTTCTGCTTCTGACCGAGGGAGGAGCTGAGAGGAACCGGGGATCAGGGCGTGGGCAGGTGGCAACCAGCGTGGCCATTGACAAAGGGGCTGCCATCCCCAGAGCCACTCTTGTCACAAGATGAGCCAAACCTGTGAGATCCCTGGGCCCCACTTCTTCATTTTTTACAGGGAGAGGAGGCCCAGAGAGGGCAAGGGGCTGAAAGGCAGTCGCCCAGCAGATCCCTGGCAGAGCTGGGTCTCTGACCTCTCCCACGTAGCGCTCTGAGTGGAGACTGAGGAGCCTGGGAGAGAGTCAGAGCCTCCTCTTTCAGCTTCCCTTGCAGCACCGCCACCTTCCACCCCAGACATCTCACATGGGCCTGCCTGTGCTTCTTGGGCCAGAGGCCTATGGGGAGGCAGAGAGATGTGAAGCAAGTTAGATATATATCTGTGGGTGCCTGTACCCCTCAAAGATTCCTTCTCCCAGACAAGAGCCTCTTTACCTTCAGGCGGCAGTGGGGGCTGGGGCAGGGTTGGGATTCAAAAATGAACCACACCCCTTCTGAGTGCCCTCACGTGCCAGTCCCAACACTTGAAATCTTTATGTCCCTGGAATCAGAATCTTTTTCACCCTGGAATCAGAAGACCTAGGCTCTAATTATACCTCTATTTCTCCCCAGCTCTGTGACACTGGGCCAGTTTCTTAACCTCTCTGAGACACTCTCTAAACTGGGGGTAGTCACTGTGGAAGGATGGCCTTAAGCCATTGCTTTTCCTGACCCAACTCTTGGAGCACTTTTTTGTATAGAAAAGCCTGTGGTGTAGAGCATGTGGGGACAGGCTGAGCACACAGCATACTAGATGTCCCCAAATTCAGGATGGCAGGAAAGTGGATTTTACAGAAAGGGGACTGTGGAGGCTATCACTCAGACCTTGTCGGACAGCAGGAAATCTAAACGGAGGAGAAAAGCTACTGGGCTGCCTGGCATGGAGACAGATGGGGAAGAATCTCTGTCCCACTCATCAGCTCGGAGGCTCTGGGCGTGTTCCAGGGTCCCTAGGAGCCCGGGCAGCTCTCCTGTGAAGGCGGCTCTTGGTTCCTGCTGCTTCAGGTCAGCAGGAGGGCTGAACAAGATGGGCACGGCCGACTAGAACCTCCAGGATAGTGAACGGGACCTCCCCTGGCACAGAGCAGGCCCTCAGTTAGGGTCAAGGCCTGAGTGAGGAGTAAGCCAATGAAAGAAGCAGACATGCCTTCTCTCTCCTCCAGGAGCCCTACCTTGGTGAAGAACATGATCTCGGGCCTCAGTTACGGAGCACTTAACGCCAGCTACCAGGTAGTGGACTGGTCCCCACCAGTGCCCTCCAGCCCCGTCACCTTCCCTCCAGCTCGCCGGCCTCAGAAGAGAGCCTCCCCCACCCTCTCTGGCAGAGACATGGGGCACAGGGCAGGGAGGTTGGCATAGATAGGCAACGGAGTCTCCTGCCCTGGCTTGTCCGTGTGTTGGGGGGGTCCTCTGTCTCCCTGGAGGGTAATAAGTCAAGCCCGGGTTCTCCGCAAAGCTGAGAGGCAGGTCAGGGTCAGAGGTAGGAGCACCGGAGATCTGCCAGGGCGCAGACACGGCACAGGAGGCCCCCAAGGGCTGGGGAAGGGACATCACCTGACCAGGTGGAGCCCACTGACGGGCCTCCACTTCTGTACCCTCCAGGCTGCCCTGGCCGAGAGCAGCTTTCCCCTCCTCAACAGCCCCGGCATGCTGAACCCTGGCTCCACCAGCAGCCTCCTGCCCCTCGGCCACGACGACGCGGGTGCCCCCGTGGAGCCGCTGCCTAGCAACGGCAGCAGCAGCCCGCCTCGCCTCTCACCACCCCAGTACAGGTGAGGCTGCGGCGCGGACCCCAGCCCACCCCAGTGCTCCCCCAAACCTTGGGAAGGTGTGATCTTGTTCCTCTGCAGCTGGGATCCCCATCTTGTCGCCTCTGGTCCAGCTTTCCTCATGACCGGTGGCCCCACGCTCTCCTCATGACTCCCCACCCCCATCCTTTATTTTTATTTCCTTCCCTCCTCCATCCTTTCTCATCTCCCTTCCTCTCTCCTTCTCAACCAAGGACCGTCTCTGTCCATCCCGACACCTCCTTTCCTTTGAAGAGAGCCCTGGGGGAGACCAGACTGATGTCAGCCCTCAGTCGCTCAGAAATGAGGGGCTCCTGGGGAGACACCCCCCGGGCCCCCAGATTCCGGATGCGTTTGGGGTGGGAGCGGGCAGGGGAAGGCCCCCGGGTGTCCACATCACCCCTCCCATCACAGCCACCAGGTACAGGTGAAGGAGGAGCCGGCTGAGGCCGAGGAGGACAGGCGGCCCGGGCCCCCTCTGGGGCCCCCCAACCCCAGCACCGCGGGGCCTCCAGAAGACAGGGACCTGGAGGAGGAGCTGCCGGGAGAAGAACTGTCCTAAGGGCCTCCAGGGGTAGGGGTGAGACCCCGCCCTCTGGAACAGGCCCCACTTACCCCCACGCCCCACCCCGCCCAACCTCAAGGCACTTCCGGGACTCAGATGAGGGGGCTGGGCCAGCAACTCCCAAGGTGACCTGACTGACCTACGACACTCGGGGGCAGGGACGGTCCGCTCCCCACCCCGAGGGGACACAGAATCCCTGGTCTGGGACCGGCAGAGGACACGGAGGGCCCAGACCCCTCCTCAGATCCCCCCTCCAAACATCTGAATTTCACGCCCCTTGCCCCCAACCACCAGCAGCATCAGGGCCCTCCTCCCCCACCAGCTCGCCCCTACAGGGCCGCTCAGCGCCTTGGAGACCCGCAGGCGGGGCTAAGCCACCCTCAAACCCAGGGCACTGCACCCCTGGCTCTGGCTGTGTGGTCTGGCCAGAGGCCCTCACCTCCTCCATCTATGCTCCCTTCCACCATCTTGTCCGTACTGTGAAGAAATAACTAACTCCATCCCAACTCCTTCGGCTGCCCTGGCCTGGGTCAGAGCAGCTAAATCTCAGAGCAGCCCCAGGAGAAACCAGCCCCCTCAGCTCTGCCTGTTAGGAAGCCACAACTAGTAGGGGGGAGGCGGCAGGGTGGACAAGTTCCGGGGTGGGGGGGAGAGAACCCGGATTGGGGGCGGGGTCCGTGGAAGCAGGGCGCCCGGCTCCAGGCTGAAGCAGGCCTCCATCCCTGTTTGTGGCTGCTGCCCCTCACGCCAGGAAGCACAGGAAGAGGCCTGTGCCCGGTGGACTCATGGAGGTGGAGCCGAGCTACCTTTGAGGCTGGAGTCGGGCCTAGGTGTTGCCAGGGCTGCAGGAAAGCATATGCCTCCGTCCCAGGAAAAGGCCAGGCTGAAAGCGGGTGGGCAGGCGGGCGGGATGAATATGGTGGCTGCTGTGACCCAACCGGTCACTCCCACCCCAGCCTTCAGGTCCCCCATTGCAGTCTTCCCTCACCCACCCCCCACCCTGCACCCCTCAGTTACACGGATGACCAAAGACCTTTCTTATGCCGGAAGCAAAAACCAAAACTTTTTGTTGGCTTTTTCCTTTGTCGCCTCCCACATCCCCTGCTCCTCATGCCCACCCCAGCCCCAGGCTGGAAGCCCTCCCCAATTTAAGTTATTGTTTTAAACCAAAGTTTACAGTGTCTGTTGGTGGCCAAGACCCCCTCTCTCCACCCCCGCCCCGAGGACCCTGGGACTCAGTAGAAGCTGGCGGCCCTGCGCACCTCCCCTCTGCTCCAGTCCAGCAGAGGGAAGGAGATTGCCGCCCTCAGCTCCCCCTGCAGGGTTCTTGTCCCCTTGGGCCATGGGCACGGGGAGCCCTCCTCCCAACCCTGGGCTGCTTCCTGGGGGCTCTCCCAACCCCCCTCTCCAGGACCAAGTTCCGCATCACACTGGGAGTGTGGATTCCAGCGAAGGAGCTGGGAAAAAAAGTGAGACTCTCCACAGACCCCCTATGGGGGACCCCAACTTAAGGCCAAGGACTGGGTGTTTGATGCTTACACAACACCCCAGGCCAGGCCCCTTTGCTGAGAAGACTCCTTGGACTATTTCCCAAAAAACCCCCACATACACCCCTTCACAAGCCACCCTTCCCAAGAGGCAGGGGGCCCTCCGCCCCCTCCCCTATGTACTCCCCACCTGTGTTCTGTTTGACCAGCACAGAAATATTAAACGTCCTCTCTTCACCGGGCCCTGCGTGTGTCAGCAAGGGAGGGGAGGACGCTCTGGGCAGCAGGGGCTCCTGGAGGGGCACTTGCTGCAAGTGCGGAAGTGGACCGAGCCCCAGCACCAGCGTCTCCGCCTCCATGATCCTTCACAGCTTTGTTCCAGCTCCTCTCCGCTCCACCTGGCTCCCTTTTCATCTGGGGAATTTTCTCTGAAACCAGGTCTCCATCATTATGTTTTCTCCCAAAGTCACAACTACTGGGCCTGGTTCCTTCATGGGTTTGAAATCCAAGTTTTCCTGCCTGGACGTTTTCGCTGGGCAGTAGATTTCCTCCTGGGATCCAGAGGGTTCTTGCTGCAGAAGCACATGCCCAGGAAGCCCTCTGGACCCATCACCCATGGGTGGAGGCTACCTGGATAGGTGTGTGTAGGGGAGGGAGTGGCATTGAGATGCTTGTCCTCCACTGTGTGGTGTAAGCGCACAGTATAGACTTGGGTCAAAAAAGGGGTTATTGCAGCCCATGGAAAGGGACCCTGGACAGCTGGGGGAGGGAAGGAAGAGGTTCAGGCTGTTAAGGGCAGAGCAGGGTAGGGGGCACCACCACACTGGCCCACACCAAATCCTGACTCCCCACCTACTACCCATCTGCAGTAGGGGAGCCCTCCCCACCTCAGACCCCAGCTCCCTTCCAGCACCATGGGCACTTCACAGCAGAGCCCGGGAAGGAGTATGTGCACTTGGGGGAAGTGTGGAGAGAGGAGGGAAGGTGTTGAGAAAGACCCGGCATCAGTAACCCCACAAAGCATCAAAATGCTGGAACTTTCCAAAAGCCAAGCTTGAGGGAAGTAGCGGGGGAAAGAGCTGGCAGGATCTGGAGGTTGAGTCTCCACTGACTTCTTGTCTCAGGCCTTTCCTCCTTTCAACCATCATCTGTGTCCTCCCCCACTTTCTGTCCAGCCCCATCTACCCCGCCTCCTTCCCCTGCCCTAATCCTCTGCCGGGGTGAATCCCCTGTCCCTGCCTAGAGAGGGCATCTCAGGAGGGGCCAGGCCAGGGGAGCTCTGCCCACTTGCCCACCGGGCGCTATGAAGTAGCACTGCTCAAATTGTAATCTGCCCCCATCACCCTCCATGGAGGCCGCCAGGGTTCTGCACAGTAGGACTGGCTGCAAGTAATCTATGTGGAAATGGGCATTCTCGACAATGCAGCAAAGCAGTTACCCTCAATTTCACTGTGGCCGCTTCCCTTTCCCCCTGCTTTCCCGTGGAACCCGCCAGCCTTCTAGAGAATCCAGAGGTGTAAGCTGCCAGCTCCCAACTCCACCCACAGGAGAAGGTTTGTTCCCTGGTTGGCCCTAGGAGCATTCTTCCCACATGGGAGATTCTAAAGGGACAAGACACCTAGCCTCAGTGTCAGGACAGCCCTTCCAGTGGTCCAACTTCAGTTTCTCCTGCTTCAAACTAGTCTTTTTTATTCCTTCCCCCAGGGATATGGCAAATGTCTGATCAGTACATTTGGACGTGGGGTGAGACCTATCCCAGGTGTTGGCAGAGAAGAAGGTCTTAAAATGCAAGAAACAGGAGGCTGCTGTGGACCTCCGTCTTCTGAGTTAGACTCAATCATTAATGTCCTTACTGTTCTGACATATCCCACGTGGGGCAGTGCCCCCTCCATCATTTGGTGTTCAGATGCTGTTGTATCCAACTTTTTGCCACCGCATGGACCATAGCCCAAGAGGCTGGTTCCTCTGTCCACGGGATTTCATTACCTCCTAAATAAGAACCCCCTCCCCCACCTCACCCCCAGTCTTGTTTTGCTGTCAGGAAGTTCTGCATGCTGTCTAGCTTCTCTCCCTACTGTTATCGGGAGCAGGTTGTTAGCTCTGGCTGGCTGTTTGTCCAGGTCTGAATATTTCTGCATTTACTGTGTTAGAAGCTGTTCTCAGACTGGCAACCAAAAAAAAAAAAAGGCGGGGGGGGGGGGGATACTCCAAGCCAGACATTTTGAGGGTGAGAAGGTAACACAGTGGCTTCCCAGGTGGCCCAGGGGTAAAGAATCCGCCTGCCAATGCAGGAGACACCGGTTTGGTCCCTGGGTTGGGAAGATCCCTTGGAGTGGGAAATGGCAACCTGCTCCAGTATTCTTGCCTGGACAGTTCCATGCACAGAGGAGCCTGGTGGGCGGCAGTCTGTGGTCGCAGAATCGGACACGACTGAGCACACACTGGTGACTCTGTGGACTCTGCACTGGGCAGACATTCCCTTCCCCTCACACTCAGGAGGCTCCTTTCCCCCTACTCGCCACCCTCGACCAAGGCCTTTGCCAGTGGCCAGCAGAGGGCGCTTTAGACAAAGCTGAGCTGCTGCTCCTCTTTGGGCAAACTTGCCCTCCAGGGAAGGAGGGGAGGTGGAATGTGGGAGGGAGTGCTCAACCTCCTGTGAGAACTACAGCCCTGTGACCCCACGTCCCAGAGAGCGGTCTCTAGCCCAGGGCAGAAAAGTGTTCCTCCTGCTGTTTGGGGGGCTTCTAGACCCATCCATGGCAACCCACTCCAGTACTCTTGCCTGGAAAATCCCATGGAAGGAGGAGCCTGGTAGGCGGCGGTCCATGGGGTCACGAAGAGTCGGACACTTACTGAGCAACTTCACTTCACTTTTCACTTTCATGTATTGGAGAAGGAATGGCAACCCACTCCAGTGTTCTTGCCTGGAGAATCCCAGGACGGCGGAGCCTGGTGGGCCGCCGTCTATGGGGTCGCACAGAGTCGGACACGACTGAAGCGACTTAGCAGCAGCAGACCCATCCAACTTTGACCTGTGAAGCACCTTGAACAAAAACGGAAGAAGTAAGAGAGATGAGAGTGATCTGGAGAGAAGACGCCTCTGGAGCCTAGTACACGGCACCGTAAAGGGCTCAGTAAAGATTTTTAATGGTAATGGTAATTACTAACATTTAATGAGCTCTTAGCACACACCACATCCTGTTATAGAAGCCTTATATTTTGTCTACACAACTCTGCTGTTCGTTGTTCAGTCGCTAAATCGTGTCTGATTCTTTGAGACCCCATGGACTGCAGCACTCCAGGCTTCCCTATCCTCCACTATCTCCAGAGGTTGCTCAAACTCATCCATTGAGTGAGTGATGCCACCTAACTCTGAGTTAGATACTATTATTATCCCCATTTCACAGATGAGGAAACTGAGACTTAGGGAATCAGAGACTAACAGGTGAAGCATTAAAAGAAGGAGGAATCTGGTTGAATCTGGGGGAAGAGAAGAGAGCAGGTTGGTGGCTTAGTCTCAGCTTTCTTGTGACACTGTTCACTGTGGCTTCCTCCCCCCTTCTCCTTGGAGACTCCAAAAGGGGAAACTGAAGTGCAGAGTACCTTAGAGCTAGGAATCAGGCCCTGGCTTCAGAGTGCTCTAGGCAGAATCAGGTAAGTTGAGGCTTGAAATGTCACCGAAGGACTTCTGAAGGAGCCTGAGAAAGAAGGCTGAAACGCCCTATAAAAATAATCACACAGGGAGGAGGAGGTAGTGGGCGGGGGCAGCTTCTGCTGGAATAGAGTCTGAGCAGTGAGGGCAGAGAGGCCGCTGGGCAGGGGAGAGGGGTGGAGAGGATTCACAAGGACTGCACACACACACAGGCACACACCTGAGCACGTGCACAGACACATGGGCACACACATGATGCTAATCAGCTACATTTACACCAAGAGGTCCCTTCCATGTTGAAAGCCTGCAATTATCCTGTGGCCACCCCGGGCAAGGACACAAACCACACGGCGGCGACTGTGACGTCCCATCACACAGGCCCGGGTCGCCCGCACACCTGCAGTCTGCCTCCACCTCAGGTTCAGAAGTTTAGAAAAACAACCCCTCCCAAGAAAGTGGTCATGGCGGCAGCCAAGGCTGAAAGGCCCTCTGTCCTACCCAAGAGGGGCTGGGAAGGGGGCATTGGCGACCTTTGAAAGATGGGTTGAATTAACAGGAGTGGTACAGGGTGGGGTGGGCATGCTGGAGTTCCTGGTCCTGTGTAGAAGAAGCCTTTCACCCCTGCTAAGGGTCAGGGCCCCTCCTGCTCTCAGACTGGAACTCAGACTGTCTCCATCGGCCGCTGCCTGGGGTCAAGAGCAGCCAAGCGTGGTAACAGGTGGGTGGACAGCAGAGAAGCCCCGGACTCAGCTCTCAGCTGATTCTCTGGCTGGGAAACTGACGGCAATCAGTGCCAAGGACTGCAGGGGAGAAAACTCAGGCCCTGCAGGGGTCCAGATCCTGCCTCTGCTACTTGCTGGCTCTGTGGTCTTGGGAAAACTTCTTGACCTCTCTGGGCTTTGGTTTCCTCATCTGTAAATTGGGATAGGGTGATCATCACTGGCTTGTTGAAAAGATTAATGATACACATATAAAAATGTGTCATGCGTATTAGGTGCACATTAGGTCCACAGCACATACTAGCTGTTAATGAAATGTAATCTTAGCTGCCAATTACCGTGGGGCTCAGGGGCCCCCTGTGCTCCTGAAGGACTTCCTGGAAGAGAGGCCACAGCTGGGAAGGGAAAACTGACAGGGAGCAGGGAGAGAAAAAAAACATTCTCGACTTGTAGAGGGGCCTAGATGGAGCTTCAGGAAGGTTCATGTGGCAGAAAACAAAGGTCTGTGTGGAGTGGCAGGTGTGAGGAAGACAGTGGGCTGACAGAAGCCCCGCCCACCACTGTCACTGCTGAGCGATATTTATATCCTCTGGCACAGGCTGGGCCTCAGGCAAGTGACTTTCGGAGCCGTCTCCTTATCTATAAAGTGATGATAAGAATTCCTGACTCTGGGACTTCCTGGTGGTCCAGTGGTTAAAACTTCATCTTCTAATCCAGGGGTATGGGTTCAATCCCTACTCAGGGAGCTAAAATCCCACATGCCTCATGGCCAAAAAAACCAAAAACAGAAGCAATATTGTAACAAATTCAATGAAAACTTAAAAAATGATCCACATCCCTGTCTCCAAATATTTAAAGAGAAAAAAGAATCCCTGACTCCTCAGATCGAGGGGAACACTCATGAAGCCTGCACACGGGGCCCATACTGGCTGATACCCCATCAGCAGCAATGCTGCTGGTACTGCTGATGAGCTTCAGAGTTGTGACCCATGTCACTGAGTTTGCATCAGAGGGGACAGTCTGATTCTTCAGGTGAGCTTTATAGTGATCATTGTTCAGTCACCAAGTCGTGTCCAACTCTCTGTGACCCCATGGACTATAGCCTTAAGTGAGCTTAGTGAAAGTGAAGTCGCTCAGTCGTGTCAGGCTCTTTGCAACCCCATGCACTGTAGCCTACCATGCTCCTCAGTCCATGGAATTTTCCAGGCAAGAATACTGGAGTGGGCTGCCATTTCCTTCTCCAGAGGATCTTCCCAACCCAGGGGTTGAACCCGGGTCTCCCGCATTGCAGGCAGACGCTTTACCGTCTGAGCCACCAGCTGAGCTTGGCAGGGGCTAAATCTGGTTCCATCACCCTGGGCTGTGGCCTCCAGAGGTGTTCAGAGCAGGCTTCTCAGAGAAGATGTGGTAGTAGAGGAGCCTCGAAGGGAAGCTAAGACTCAGCAGGAGAGCTTGGTAAGTGGAGCAATAGCTGAGAGAAGGCAGGATTGGGGAGGGTTAGAATGTTTAGAGCTCCGGCTGCAGTGGTGGGAGCTGATACGGGAAATGAGGGAGTCAGGTTGTAGAGAGTCCAAGGGCCAGCTGGGGGTCCCAGCCGGGGGTGGGAGGCAGCAGCCAGGAGAGGGTTTAGAGCAGAGGCTGCCCAACTGATAGCTGTGGGGAAAAAGTAGCCGTGGGGTGAGTAGGCTAAGCTGGGTCTGTGGGGGCCAGTTAGGTGGCTACTGGGGCTATCTGGGTGACAGGTAATGGAGTCCTATAAAGGGAGGTTGCTTTGGGAAAGGATATCAGGAAGCTTTTTGAACAGAATAAAAGCTGAGACCAGGTAGCTGCATGAGAGAAGAAAGGTCCAAAATGACCTCAGCTGGTGTATCTGAAATGCCTATTTATGGGAGAGTGAGGAGGTCAAGTCTGGCACATTTTCACAGTGGAATATTAGACTGTGGAGAAAAAGAGTCCACAGTGCAACTTGTCATAAGCAGGGTACATCTGAGGGGGAAAATGGAAGAAAGATACACAGAGCGCTGCTGGTTACACAGAGCTTTGAAGCCATGCATGTGTAAGACACACATACATGTCATGAACATTGAAAGAATTTGTAGGAATGATAAATACAAATTCAGAATGGTGGTTGCCTCTCTGGGGAAGGGAAGATGCCATGAGAAGGGGTACTCAAGGGGCTTCAAGTATATCAATAATGTTTATTCCTGAGTTGGCTGGTAGGAACACAGGGGTTCATCCCATTATTCCTGATACCTTTGTGTGGCTGGAATATTTCATTTAAAAACAAAAGAAGAATGATTCCAAGGTTTGGGTCCTGGGCCAAAGGAAGAAATCTCACTCCTTCAGCCCCTCTGGGCTCAAGACAGGGCCAAGGAAGAGGTCTGTCGTTCAGCTGGGCCTGCAGGGAGGGCCAGGACAAGCAAGCTGGCCCTAGGCAGAGGGGCTGGAGAGATGAACCTTGCTGAAATACTGATACATCTGGGCCCACATCTGGTTGTGGGCCAAGAAACATGGCTGTGAAGGAAGGCAGAGATGGAGGAGGCAATCAGGGAAGAGAGCCAGTGAGAAGGCAGCCTGAGGCCAAGGCAGGGGTTCTGCAGGGCGGGGCTGAGGTGCTCAGGGAGGGCAAAGTCTGGAAGAACCACCCCTCCTCAACCACTACCATCCCTCCATGGACTTGGCAACAGGAACCCCTGGCGCCCTAGGATAGCATCTACTCTGAGAGAAGGGAGTTGTATTAAGGAGGTCATGTATGCAGCAGAAAGGGAGGCAGGAGTGTAAACTCTCTCAGCAAAGGGAGAGAGCAAGTGAGGACCCCAGCAGGGGAGGGGAAGGGAATACCCTTGGAATGTCAAGAAAAGGTTTTACTATCCGTATTTTTGACTGTACTGATATTGTGGGTTTTGATACATGTTTAAGTGGGGATAGGAGAGGACAGCAGAGATTCAGCGTGATACTCCCATGAGGACCCACCCTTGTCCATCAGACTAGGCACCTCTCACACCCCCGTCCTTGTTATCTCCCCCAAGGCTCAGGCTTGCCATGCCCTCAGGAAGAGGGGTGGGGTCCACTCTGGGAGGGGGAGTCTGGACACAGTCATGGAACTTGCAAATGGCCAAGGGGAGGGAGGGAGGCGGGATGCGAGGCGGGATGCCATCTGGGAGCAGAGGCCCTGGCCTGGACCTGGTGAAGCTGATCCAAGGGAGGGGAGACCCAGCCTAGTGAGGGTGAAGGTGAAGTTGGCTCTGACACCCGAAGTGGAGGTGACAGAGAAGTAGGGAAGTGGAGGTAGGGCAGGGGGCTGGTCAGCCCCTGGAGCCAAGACGTCGCCCTGAGGTCTTGACCCTGGAGGCCTGCCCACCCTCTTCGTCCCTGTCCCACTGCGCTGGCCACCCTCACCCCACCGCCATTCTGTCCACACACATTCCTCTCCTCCATCTACCCTCTTCCTCATTCTGCTCTTCTCCCTGCTTCCCAAAGAACACTTGGCTGTGATGGGCTGTTCCCAGATGCCTTCTCCCACAGTCCACGCTGGTCCTCACCATCACCCTCCCCGCAGGCCTGACCCAAGCCCAGCTTGGCTATCTGATTTTGCTTCCACACCAGAAAGTCAGTCAGCCCAGACCAGCCCTCTGATCCTCCCCACACCTTCAAGCACATGTAAGTCCATCTATAAATCTTTACGGAGCCCCTGCTCTCTACCCAGGCTGGTGCCAAGTGCCATGAGGAATGCTGGAAGGAATAGCTAAGCACAGACCCTGCCCTTGCGGGACAGACAGAACAGTTAGGGAAGAAAGACAGATACGTAAAGGAGTGAAATAATAAATCAAGTTAAGGCAGCATGCAAAAGAACATGCTCTTTTCTGTTTTGCTGTGAGCAATCTTTGGTACAAAGAAGGTCCTTCTAATGACACTTTCAAGGAGTTTAATTATTTAAACCATCTTCCTATCAAAGTATTATTAATATGGTGACAATGGAGGCAGCAGCATAGAAGAGAATAGACACAGACAAATAATGAAATATAACTATAAAGTCAATCACTCACACATTCAACATTTATTGAGAACTTAATGCATACGAGATACCGAGCTAAGCCCCTAATGTACAGGATGGATAAGACCCAGTCCCTCCCCTCAAACAACCCCAAAGAAGGACAGATATGTTAGCCAAACATGGCAACATGACTTTTGATTCAAGGTTGGGAACCTAGAAGAGGGTGTGGGCAATTTCTGGGGTAACTCGGGGAGCTTGGTGTCAGAGGCAGCATTTACAATGAGTTTTGGGAGATGTGCAGGCAGAGGGATCAGGGTCCGGAGGGGACCAGTGTGTTCAGATTGGCTGTGATCAGGCCCAATGGTCTTAGCAGGAGAAGCAGGCTGGGAGAGGCAGATATAGTAGTCATATTGTGGAAACTCACCTGCCTACTCAGAAACTGGGGCTTTTTGCTCTAGACAAAATATTTTGTGGCCATGAATGACATGACTATGGCAAGTATGTTTGTTTGAAGACATTTCGTAAGTTAGATGTGAAGGGAAAATACTCGAAGATCACTAACAGGCTGTTTGTTCAGACCTGGATATGAGAGGCTGGATCTTGCTGCGAACAGAGGAGGGGAAACGGGAGGGACTCCAGAGGAAGAGAGAAGGGGAGAGTGCCCACAAACAGGAGGCAAAGGACACAAAGGTGCAGAGAGGACCCTGTGGTGTCAAACCGTAGGTAACCGAGCAGCAGGAGCCACTGGCAGAAATCAGGACCCACAGAGAATCAGAACCTTATTTTGCAGAAGAGGATGGGGGAGTGGTCTGGATCAAGTTGAACTTGAGGTGACCACAGAGATTTCAACTGGAGCACCTCTAATTAGAGGTGGCAAGTTGAGCTCATGCATTTTCCTCCTGAAGCCCTGCTTAACTACACAGAGGGACTTGTTCTTAAGGTGTAGGTTCATAGAAACCAGTAGAACAAGGGAGGAGACAACAGCAACAAGTTTTGGAAGCTGGAGAGAGGATGGGCTGAGAAGGCTGAGTCCTGCCAGAGATGAGCGCAGCTGAGAAGCAGCCCCACTCCCCGACTCAGGGCCCGGGGCTCCGGGCTAGATTGGCATTGGTTACTTTTAGAAGCAGGGATAAGGGTGAATTTTAAAAGGTAAAACGGAAATGGTTGTCAGGGGTTGGGAGGAGGGAGGAATGAATAGATGGGGCACAGGATTTTTAGGGCAGTGAAAATAATGTGAAACTATATGGTGAGTATGTGCCTTTACACATTTGTCCAAACCCATAGAATGTTCAACACCAAGGGTGAACACTCATGTAAACTATGGACTTTGGGGACAATGGTGTGTCCATGTAGGTTCATCCACTGTAACAAATGTCCCCTGGGGAGAGAATGTTGATGGTAAGGGAGGCTGTGCATGTGTGGGCAGGAAAGCAGGGGGCGTACGGGAACTCACTGGACTTTCCACTCAACTTTTTGGTGAACCTAAAACTTCTCTGAAAGGAAAGTTATGACCAACCTAGATAGCATATTAAAAAGCAGAGACATTACTTTGCCAACAAAGGTCCATCCAGTCAAGGCTATGGTTTTTCCAGTGGTCATGTATGGATGTGAGAGTTGGACTGTGAAGAAAGCTGAGTGCCAAAGAATTGATGGGTTTGAACTGTGGTGTTGGAGAAGACTCTTGAGAGTCCCTTGGACTGTAAGGAGATCCAACCAGTGCATTCTAAGGGAGATCAGTCCTGGGTGTTCATTGGAAGGATTGATGCTAAAGCTGAAACTCCAGTACTTTGGCCACCTCATGCGAAGAGTTGACTCATTGGAAAAGATTCTGATGCTGGGAGGGATTGGGGGCAGGAGGAGAAGGGGATGACAGAGGATGAGATGGCTGGATGGCATCACCGACTAGATGGACACAAGTTTGGGTAGATTCTGGGAGTTGGTGATGGACAGGGAGGCCTGGTGTGCTGGGGTTGCAAAGAGTTGGACACGACTGAACAACTGAACTGAACTGAAAACTTCTCTGAGAAGAAATTAAGCCTATGAACTTCCCTGGCGGTCCAGTGGTTTAAGACTTCTCCTTCCAGAGCAGGGAGTGTGGGTTCAGTCTCTGGTCAGGGAACTAAGATCCCACATACTTCCTGGCCCAAAGGCCAAAAACCATAAAACAGAAGCAATAGTGTAACACATTCAATGATGACTTTAAAAATGGTCCCCATCAAAAAAATCTTTAAAAAATAAAAAAGCCTGTTTAAAAAAAAAAAAAAATTAAAAGTCAATTTAAGGAGCAGTTAGTTCTCCAAATCCCCTCCCTTACTTTGTGCAGGTCCGTTCCTTTCCCTCCCTGTACCATCGCAGGTGATGGGAGATGTATACTCTAGAGTGAGTCAGATGGAGAGTCTTTGGGCTGGGGAACACAGATGTAAGAGAGGCAGGGTCACTACAGGGGGACTGGGTGAGAGACTCTGACATCAAGAGAGATTTTTTTTTTAGTATTCTTAAAAATGTATTTATTTATCTATTTAGTTCTGGTTGCCCTGGGTCTTCGTTGCTACTCGAGGACTTTCCTCTAGTTGCAGCAGGCAGGGGCTACTCTTCGTTGCAGTGCATGGGCTTCCCATCGCGGTGGCTTCTCTCGTTGTGGAGCACAGGCTCTAGGCGCATGGGCCTTAGTAGTTGTGGCCCATGGACTTTGTTGCCCCACAGCATGTGGGATCTTCTCAGACCAGGGTTGAACCCATGTCCCTTGCATTGGCAGGCAATGCTGAACCACTCTACCACCAAGGAAGTCCTCAAGGGTTTCTAAAGGGTAGAGGCAGCAAAGGCCCGCCCATAGTCGCAAAGCTTTTAGAGTTCCATTCTTCAGCAGGAACCCAAAGATTCACAGACACATGAGGAAAGCATCTAATATGAAAAACAGAGATCAAAACAAACAGATTAAAACAATTTTGAGGATACTGTTGTGCAGACAGAAGGAAATTTTTAAAAAACTTTATTCTCAGAGAAATATGATATTGCAACCGTGAGATCAGAATAAGATGCTATAAAAATGAACATTCAGGAAACAAAATAAGGTCTCAGAGATTTAAAATATAACAGGAATGAAAATTAAACAGAAAGACCGGAAGTTAAAGATATCCTCCCAAACTCTAGCAAACAAAGAAACAAAATCAAAGAAAAAAAACAGAAAAGAGAAAAATCCCTTAAAAATTATTTCAAGAGCTCTTTCCCTTCAGCAGGCCACAGACAATCTGCCCTGCCTGGTGTTACCAGTATTGTAAGAACAAGCCATACCCAAAATCTCCCTTCTGCTTCTGCCGAGATGTCCCTGGTGGTAAGACTATTATCACTGACGTGGGGCAGAAGAAGGCAAAAGTGGATGAGTTCCTACTCTGTGGCCACATGGTATCGGATGAATATCAGCAGTTCTCCTCTAAAGCCCTGTAGGCTGCCCGTATTTGTGCCAACAAGTACATGGTGAAAAGCTGTGGCAAAGATGGTTTTCACATCCAAATGTAGCTCCACCCCTTCTATGTCACCTATATCAACAAGATGTTGTCCTGTGATAGACTCCAGACAGGTATGCAAGATGCCTTTGGAGAGCCCCAGGGCACAGTGGCCAGGGTCCACACTGGACAAGACACCATGTCCACCCTCACTAAGCTGCAGAGCAGGAAGCATGTGACTGAGGTCCTCTGCAGAGCCAAGTGAAAGTTTCCTGGACACCTGAAGATCTACATCTCCAAGAAGCAGGGATTTACTATTTAATGCAGATGAATTTGAAAACACGGTGGCAGAAAAGCAGTTCATCCCAGATGGGTGTGGGGTCAAATATATCCCCAGTCATGGCCCTCAGAACAAATGGTGGCCCTTGTGCTCATGAGAGCCATGGCACTGTCCCCTGCTTACTTACACCCACCAATAAATCCTACTTTCCTATAAAAAAAAAATTACTTCTAGAGCATTTCCCAGAATTGATGGACATGAGTTTCCAAACTGAATAGGCCAAAGAGTATATGAAAATGTGCCCTCACCAAAGCACAACATCATAGAATTTCAGAACACTGGTGACAAAAAGAAGATGCCACAAACTTCTAGAAAGAAAACTGAATCACATGAAACGATCAGAACTCAAAACAGCATTGGTTGTTTAAGAGAACTGTCATAGAATATGAGGGAGCATTGCCTTCAAAGTTCTAAGGGAAGATTTTTTTCCAACCTAAAATTCCATACCCTGCTAAACTATTAAGTGTAAAACAAAAACATGCTGAGACATGCAAATTCTCCCCAAATTACAACTTCCATTGACCATTTCTACAGTGGGAGGGTGGAGGGTGTGTTCCCTCCTGCAAACACAAGACAAAGACATCAGAAAATCAACAGGAGAGAGAGATTAGGATCAGTGCCTGAAATAGAGAGCCAGTATATCCTCCTGCAGGAGTGAAAGGGCTCTGGGAACAATTTCTTCAAGAAGATGAAATGCACAGGATGCCTAAAACTTGGACTTATTGAGATGAGATCTACACTACCAGGAAAGATTTGGGGACCGAATCTCTAACATGGATAAGGAAAACAAAGCAGATTTTAAAAAGGGCAGCTCACTCCATAGAGAACAAATGTTGAAATAATATTAATAATCTACTACATGGTTTAGCTATAAATAACAATTAGTCATAAAAATGAAGACGTTGATGGGACTTCCCTGGTAGCCCTGTGGTTAAGACTCTGCGCTTCTGCTGCAGGGGGCCCAGGTTCAATTCCCCCGATTAGGGAGTTAAGATCCCACAGGCTGTGAGGTGTGGCCAAAAAAAATTAAATTTAATTAAAAAAAGTGAAGACATTGAGTTTCTGTCTAACCAAGAGGATGATATAACCATATTGGGAGAATGGGGAGACAGGCTGGGGTTCTAGGTTCTAACGGGGAGGGTGGATAAAAGAAAATTTAATCTACATCTTATAAAGTGAGAACTGAGGGACTTCTCTGCAGTCCAGTGGTTAAGACTTCACCTTCCAATGCAGGGGGTGCGGGTTCGATCCTTGGTCAGGGAGCTAAGATCTCGCATGCCTCCCAGCCAAAAAGCTAAAACCTAAAACAGAAGCAAGATTGTAACAAATTCAATAAAAACTTAAAGATCCACATTGAAAAAAAAATCTTAAAAAAAAATTAAGTGAGAACTTAATTGGCACCTAATACTGATAAGTCCAAAAATAGTGGTGAAAGTCTCTTCCACTCAAAGGAATGATCTAAAAGAATTGACGGTGCCTGTAGCTGGGTAGTGGGGGATGGGCTGAGGGGGTGGCAGTGAGGGCCAGAGAGCCAGGTCACTGCTGCTTTCTTCACAAGGCTGATAGAGCTCAATCTTCTCAACCACGGCGCAGCACGTAGTCCTCTCTGGTCTAATTCCATGTTTATTCATCTGCCTGTCTCCTAGAAGGCGAGCTTTACAAAAACCAGCACCCAGCCCAGTACCTGTCAGACAGCAGACCACATGCTTGTGGCCTGAATCATCGTAGGTTCAAGCTGGGAGGAAACTTTCATTTCAACCTGATCTTTTTACAGGTTAGAAAACTGAAGCCCCCAGAAGAAAGGGGATGTTCCCCAGGGCACAGGTGGTGAGTGAGTGACAGTTCCCAGGCTACAATGTCAACCTCTGGATTCTCTGTCCATCCTCCTGCAAGCCCAGAGGCTGCTTTTGAATCTGCAGAATCAGTGACAGTTTGAAAACTGAGCAGCTCTCATGGGGAGAGGATTTAAAGAGGGAGGAAAGGCAACAGAAGGGGGAAGACAGCGCCCAGGCAGAGATAGAAGTGGCTCCTACCAGAATGCCGTGGCCTGGCCAAGCTGGGAGAACGGCAGCATCTCCCAGAAGGGGAGGTGACCGCCTGGAACCCACCAGGGGTCCCACTGACATTCAGAGTTCCAGATCATACCTCATGGCTTGCCATCCAGGGATCAGCATGATGCTACTGCTGCTGCCAAGTTACAGAATGGCCCCTGGGAGGCTGCAGCAGAAAAATGGCACATCTCCTCCATGTTTTCTGTGAGCAAAAGCAGCCCCAAAGGGCACTCACTGCTGCTTCCAAATACTACCCAGTGCATCCACATTGGGATTCCCAGGTGGCTGTAGTGGTAAATAACCCGCCTGCCAGTGCAGGTAGATGTAAGAGACACAGGTTCAATCCCTGGGTGGGGAAGATCCCCTGGAGGAGAGCACAGCAACCCACTCCAGCATTCTTGCCTGGAGAATCCCATGGACAGAGGAGCCTGGCGGGCTGCAGTCCACAAGGTGGCACGCACAGACTCAGACACGACAGAAGAGACTTAGCACGCACGCACAGCCACGTTAGGTGGAAATCACCACCCAGATCCCTATTGTCAGCAAGTCTGAGGCATCTGGCTTTCAGCTCCATGACTTCTGTAGAGAAGGGTGGACCGGAGGCTGACAGTGATGCTCCACGGTGCCCTCTGGTGATTTCACGTCATCCCTCTCCCCTCTCCCTCTGCCCCAGGCTACTGTAGCGCCAGAAGTGTCCCTTCTCTTCCCAGGGCTCCAGTGAATGCCTGTCTGTTGGTAAATTCACACAAACTGATGCCTGAAGGGTCCCCTGGCTACCCAGCTCTGAATCCTGGTGTGGGCTCTACAGGCCTGAGGAGATACTAATCTTGTCAATCTAAGCATCTAAGCATCGAGGATCAAGAGGGGAGGGAAACTTCAGGTTTAGCTTGTGACGCAGGAAGACTATTCAGCAGGATGCTGGTAAGCAGGCAGGAGGGAGTCCTGTGCCAGGGAAATGCCCACTGTGGGCAGCCCCGTATCCATCACAGAGCAGGCACTGGGTATCAGGAGGCTGGCCACATGGGTCCCCAGGTGAGCAAGCTGGACAAGCCAGGTGACCTTTTCCAGAGATAAGATCCAGTTGGGATCATGTGAAGTCTAGTGGCGGCCCAGGCAGGGTAAGGGGCTGGGAATCTGGGTCAAAGGCTGGCTCAGGACTTCTCTGGTGGTCCAATGGCTAAGACTCCAAACTCTCAACACAGGAGGCCCAGTTCCATCCCTGGTCAAGGAGGTAAATCCCACATGCCACAACTAGCAGTTTGCCTGCCACAACCAAGACCTGATGCAGGGCATCCCTGGTGGCCCAGTGGTAAAAGAATCCGCCTGGCCTTGCAGGGGACAGGGGTCTGATCCCTGATCCAGGAAGGTCCCACAAGCCTCAGAGCAGCAAAGCCCGAGCACCGTAACTGTTGAGCCTCTGCTCTAGAGCCCGGGAAGCACAACTACTGAGCCCATGTGCCCTAGAATCCATGTTCCACGACAAGAGAAGCCACCGTTATGAGAAGTCTGTGCACGGCAACGAAGAGCAGCCCCCACTCTCCACAACTAGAAAAAGCCTGTGCAGCAGCAAAGACCCAGCACAGCCAAAATACATACATATATACATAAATACAATTTTATATATATATATATATATATAAAAGACCTGGCTCAGCCAAATTAATAAAAAATTTTTTTAAAAAGTTGGTGGCCAAGGAACCCCTTTCTCCCAGCATTAGCTCTCAGTGCAGAACCTGGCCTCCTGTTCCAACTTGTACTGCCCTCCTCAGTCTGCTGCACTCTAGCTGGGGGACCAGGAGGGTCCTGGACTGGGGCAAGTTGGACAGCATCTCTCTCTCCCCGCTGGCATGGGAATGCGGGATCCCTACTGGTCTCCCCACCATCTCTTTGCCTCACCCATCTTGAAATCAGACACGCTAGGTCCAGTCTACACTCCAGTACTTTTCTATTAATAGCTATGAAACCACGGGCATGGTGACATCACCTTTCTGAGCCTGCGTTCTCCCATCTGTAAAATGGAGTGAAAGGTACCATTCTCCTAGGAACGTTGTGAGGATTAAACAAATAACACGTGTAAGGCTGTTGGTGGTGCTTGGCACACAATCAGGTGCCTGTTGCTGTGTAAAAACTGCTCTAAAATGTGGTGACTTAAAGCAGCAGCTATTTTCTATCTGTCACGATGCTGGGGGCTCAGCTGGGGTGACCTGTGTGCCTCATGGTGATGGCGGGCTGCATTCAGCTAGCAGTTTCACTGGGGTGGCTGGACCTCCTCCAGTTGGGTGGGTTTCTTACCTGGCAGTCCAGAGCTCCAAGGAGTCCAGGCAGAAGCGATCAGTTAACGCTTAGGCTGAAATTGGCACACCTTCACTTCTGGTGCATGCTATTGGTCAAGGTGAGTTCCCACGGCCAGCCCAGACCCACAGGGAGGGGAGATGGCCTCCGTCTCCTGGTAGGAGGAGGGACATGGCACAGGGATGGGGGAGATTGTTGGGGGATGTCTTTGGAGACAGGGTACCAGCACATAACAGTAGGTCAGTGGCAGGTGGGGGAAGTTCGGTTTGACCACACGGATTAGCACTGTCTGGAGTCTGGCCCAGGGCAATGCTTCGCAGACAATGGGGGCTGTATCACTGGTGTCCCAGAGATGACTTGATGGCAAAAAGTAATTGCATTTTGAGTCCTTTTTAATCCTTTTGATACCATCAAAGAGAAAGATGTCAGCTTAGTGCTAGCCTATGTCTAATAACGTCTCTATCAGACTAGCTATCTCTGGCCCAGCATTAGCGGTATCTGGCAGGCACAATATCTCGACAGAACGTAGTATATACATTGCTTTGTTTCCTCCTGCATTTATTTTTACAATTGTCAAGTGGGCTGGCTTTCCATTCCTGAGGGTAATAGGGCATTGGCTGAAGTAAAGAGAGTCTTCTCAATGGAGAGATCAGAGCCCAAGGGCTTCCCAGCTCAGGCTACAATTTCTCACCTGAAAACCCTACTACCTGATAACCCTACTACTCGGAGAAGGCAATGGCACTCCACTCTAGTACTCTTGCCTGGAAAATCCCATGGATGGAGGAGCCTGGTGGGCTGCAGTCCATGGGGTCGCTAAGAGTCGGATATGACTGAGCGACTTCACTTTCACTTTTCATTTTCACTTTTCATTTTCATGCTTTGGAGAAGGAAATGGCAACCCACTCCAGTGTTACTGCCTGAAGAATCCCAGGGACGGGGAAGCCTGGTGGGCTGCCGTCTATGGGGTCACAGAGTCGGACACGACTGAAGAGACTTAGCAGCAGCAGCAGCAGCAGCAGCAGCAGCCCTACTACTGGTGAGTCTGTTGTCCACCCCCCCCCCCAGAAGAAAAGCCCCCAGCACCCTCATCACTCTTACGTCCTTCACCCCTCAAGCTTTCCTCCTTAACATTAAATTCCACTCCCACAGACGTTCCTTTTCATCTTAACTGGCCTCTTCCAGAAACTCCTCTGTGCTTTATTCTTTTATCCCTATTGAAATGTGGTAGGAGTCATTTTATTTTTTTTGATACAGTATTTTGTTTATTTTTTAAAATTAATTTTTACTGGAGCTTAGTTGCTTTACAATGTTGTGTTGGTTTCTGCTGTACACTAGAGTGACCCAGACATACATATACAAATATCCACTCTTTTTTAGATTCTTTTCCCACATAGGTCATTATGGAGGATGGAGTAGAGTTCCCTGTGCTATGGAGTTAGGCTTTACTCTTCCCCAATACCCTCCCCATTCTCTGCAAGCAGGCAGTGTGGGGCAGTGGGGAGCACTTGGGTTCTGGGGCCAGACCACTTTGGTCTGGGGTCTATCCTGTACCAGACACAGCCCTACCCTTCATATTTGCAGCCAAGGCAAGAGTGCAAAGGACACCCCCTCCCACTTCCATATCCGGATAGTTAAAAGCTGCAAATAAAGCCAACAATCCATTATGTAAAATAAGTTCCAGCTTCCTAGGCTGACAAAATATATCTTCCTTAAAACCAAAAACATGTCTGTGTGTGTAGGCTGAGCTATGCTTTTTCTATGATGACAGAAAAATATAAAAGTCACTGAATTTTGTGTCATTTTATAATGTCTTTTAAAAAATATTTATTTATTGTCTGTTGTTTCTAGCTTTCATCAAACTTTGAAAAGAAAGTTATAATTATTTCTCCAACTATATATATTTTTATTTCCCTGTCCCAAGCTGAGTCTTCAATTTCTCAGTGTTAGATGACTTGACAGTATTCAAATGTCGCTGATGTTCTATTTATGTTTTTTTACCTCTTATTTTTCCTCTGAGTGGCAGTTTAGATTTTTTTTAACTGGTATATCTGAATATTCACTGATAATTTCTTCTATAGTGTCTAAACTGTTCTTAGTCACATTCAGTGTATTTTTTTTATTTAAGATATTATATTTTTCTTTTTTTTTATATTTTTCATTTAAAATGATGAAGCACAAGCTGGAATCAAGATAGCTGGGAGAAATATCAATAACCTCAGATATGCAGATGATACCACCATTATGGCAGAAAGTGAAGAAGAACTAAAGAGCCTCTTGATGAAAGTGAGAGGAGAGTGAAAAAGTTGGCTTAAAGCTCAACATTCAGAAAACTAAGATCATGGCATCTGGTCCCATCACTTCATAGGAAATAGAAGGGGAAACAGTGTCAGACTTTATTTTTTGGGGCTCCAAAATCACTGCAGACGGTGACTGCAACCATGAAATTAAAAGATGCTTCTCCTTGAAAGAAAAGCTATGACCAGCCTATACAGCATATTCAAAAGCAGAGACATTACTTTGCCAACAAAGGTCCGTCTAGTCAAAGTTATGGTTTTTCTAGTAGTCATGTATGGATGTGAGAGTTGGACTATAAAGAAAGCTGAGAGCCAAATAATTGATGCTTTTGAACTGTGGTGTCGGAGAAGACTCTCAAGAGTCTCTTGGACTGCAAGGAGATCCAACCAGTCCATCCTAAAGGAGATCAGTCCTGGGTGTTCATTAGAAGGACTGATGTTAAAGCTGAAACTCCAATACTTTGGCCACCTGATGCGAAGAACTGGCTGATTGGAAAGACCCTGAAGCTGAAGGCAGGAGGAGAAGGGACGACAGAGGATGAGATGACTGGATGACAGCACCGACTCGATGGACATGAACTTGAGCAAGCTCCAGGAGCTGGTGATGGACAGGGAAGCCTGGCGTGAACTTGAGCAAGCTCCGGGAGCTGGTGATGGACAGGGAAGCCTGGCATGCTACAGTCCACGGGGTCACAAAGAGTCAGACCCAACTGAGTGACTGAACTGAACTGATTTTTCATTTTTGGACACGACAGTTGGATTTTTTTATAACCTCTGTTTCTCTCTTTTTCATGTTTGTATGTTTCTCTACCTTCTTGAATACATGAGGCACATGAGTGAAGCACATTTATATTATCTCTTCAGTGTCTTCCTCTGCTAGTTATTTCATCTCTTCATTTCTGAGTCTTTCTACTGATTGATTTTTCTCCTGATTGTGGGTCATATTTTTCTACTTTGCATGCCCTTTTGTTGTTGTTTGTTTGCTCCTAGATTTTTTTTGGCTGTACTTCTCAAGGCTTGCAGGATCTTAATTCTCCAACAAGGGATTGAACACAGGCCCAGGGCAGTGAAAGCAATGAGTCCTAACCATTAGACCACCAGGGAATTCCCTGCTTATAGACATTCTTCATCAGACAGAGAAACTTTTCTTCTATTCCTAATTTTCTGAAAGTTCTTTTTATCAGGAATGGTTGTTGGATTTTGTCAAACAGTTTTTCTACATCTATTCAAATGATCCTATGGTTTCCTTTTTTTTTTTCGTATGTTAATATGGTGAATTCAATTGATTGGTTTGCAAACATTAAACCAACTTTGCATTCCTGAGATAAATCCCACTTGATCATAATATATTATCCTTTTTATATATTGTTGAATTTGATTTGCTAAAACTTTGCTTAAAATTTTTGCTTGTGTGTTCAGGAGGGACATCTGTCTGTACTTTGATTAGAAGCTAGGCATTGTGAATTTTCCATTGTTTGGTGTAGGAGTTTGTTGCATTCCTTTAAGTAATGTTGGACTTTGTTCTGGCACATAGCTAACATACTTGGAGTAAGATGTATACTTGTGAGGCTTGCTTTTAAGATTCTTAAGACATACAGAGTAGCTGTTAGTCCAAGGTTAATGTAGACCTCTGCTAAGGCCTTACCCTTCTGAGGACGGTACTCAATACCCCGTGTATTATGAGGTCTTTCTACTCTGCCTGACGGGAGCACAAACTAATTCCTGCCCCACGTGAGCTCCAGGCATTGCTCTGCCTTCAGCCTCTTTTTCCCCAGCCTTTTCTTTCATGTACGTGCAAATCAGTGCTCAGCCAGATGCGAGGAGACACCTCTGCGGATCTTGGATGTGTGTTCAGCTTCCCCTCGCTGGGACTCTGGCCTGTGAATTTCTAGCACCTTTCTAAATCTGTCTTCTAAATCAGCAAGACATTCAAGCTCTGTTTGGATTCCCTCCTCCCAACCCTGAAGTCTGGAAACAGCCTGGGGCGGGGAGCTGGGGTAATTACAGGGCTCACCTTCTTCCCAGGGATCAGTTCCAGGTTGCCTTTGTCCAAAGTCTGAAAATCATGGTCTCAGCTGTTTTGTCTGGAGCCCTGGTGTTTTTAAGGCAGGAGAGTAAACCTAGCCCCTGTCACTTCATTATGGCTAGAAGCTGAAGTCTCATCCTGTTAGTACATTTCTTTTCGCATGTGGCTGTGACATGCCAAGGCTTCTAAACAGTGGATACCTGGTCAGAGGCCACTTTGCCTAGTCTAATAGACAGGTCACTAACAGATGTGCCACTTTAGGCTAGTTACTATTCTTTCTGGTGCCTCCATTTTCTCTTTTCCTTTTTAATTGTGTGTGTGTGTGTGTGTGTGTGTGTGTGTGTGATACGGGCCATTTTTAAAGTCTTTATTGCATTTGTTACAATCTTGCTTCTGTTTTACATTTTTTGGCTGCGAGGCATGTGGCATCTTAGTTCCCAACCGGATATTGAACCTGCAGCTCCTGTACTGGAAGGCGAAGTCTTAACCTCTGCACCCCAGGGAAGTCCCTGGTGCCTCCATTTTCATTTCTGTCAGATGGAGGGGACAATAATAGTATCGACCCTAAGGACTGTTGTGAGATACAGGTAAGATTTTACGTGCTTATTGCCTAAAACTGTGCCTGACACACAGTGAATGGATGTTTGATAAATGTGGATTATTTCAGGGACAATCCAGACCACCCAACTAGGGCTCCTGCAATCTCTCAATCTCCTCCCACCTTCTTGGCTTGTAGAAAGAGGAATCCTTCTATTCTTTTTTTTTTTTCTTTTAAGGCCATCATATCCCCCTAGCTGATGAGTTTAAAAGATCCTTTCTGGACATGTTTTCTCATCATTCCTTTCCCCCCCTGATTTCTCAGCCTCTCTCTCTTTGCACAGACTCTTTTCCCTCAGACCAGAACATACGCCTGTCTGCTGCCTTCTAAACACAAACATTCCCTCTCGCCTCCCTCCTGCTCACACACCCTTCCTCGGGCTTTATTTCCTTTCTCTGCCAAATTTCTTGAAAGAGGGCTCTGTGTTCTCTGCCTCCCATCCCTCACCTCAGGCTCACCCCGAATCTCTGCACAGCCTGCCCTGTGCAGACTCTGCTCTCACTGAGGCCGGGGTCACTTTCTTGGTCAGTGGCCCCTGCTTAATCCTGTTTCACTCAATCTCCCTGGAGAAGGTGACATCGGATGAAACCTGCTCTTAGGGCTTCCACTGTTGTTCAGTCGCTAAGTTGTGTCTGACTCTTTGCGACCCCATGGGACTGTAGCATACCAGGCTTACCCGTCCTTCACCATCTCTCAGAGTTTGCTCAAACTCGTGCCCATTGAGTAGATGATACCATTCAACCAACTCATCCTCTGTTGCCCCCTTCTCCTCCTGCTTTCATAATTATCCCCAAAATGACCTTCAGACCCAGACAACCAGAATCCAAGACAGAACAAGGAGTTTACAAGGCCAAAGAACATGCCCCCCTACCCCAGGATGTGACCTGTTTTCTAGGCCACACTCCAGGTACCCAATATTTGAGCATCTTTGCCCAAACAGTCCTAGGCCCCCTTCCAGAGCCTACAAGCCAAAGCTTCCACCCTTGGTTTGTCCTCTTGAGGGTGAAGCATGACTGGTGTGTGTGTCCTGGGTCTGAGGGGCAATGAGGGGGCAGCTGTTTGAAGGTGGGGGCATGGATAGAGCTGGGGTGTATGGTTGGAATGTATGTGCATTCCATTAATAGAAGACCTGGTGGTCCAATGGCTAAGACTCTGCAAACCCCAATGCAGGGGCCCAGGTTCCATCCCTGGTTAAGGGACTAGATCCCACATGCGGCAACTGAGCATTCAGCATGCCCCAGCTAGGAGATCCCTTCCTCAGATGGAAGATCCTGAAAGCTGCAACTAAGACCCAGCACAGGCAAAGAGATAAATAAAAATAAGTTTGTTTTTTTTTTTAAAAAGAGACTCTCACTCTGCAGGACAAGCTGAAAATGTGAAAAGGAAAGGCAAGGAGCGGGCTAGGAGCTGGAAGCCATTGCATTTCCCAGGCCTTGCAAATGTCAGGGATGGGCTTGATCTTGCCCCCTTGGTTCTCCTGCTAACTCTCTGACCTCTTTGCCTGGTCTTCTTTGCTGACTTTGCTCTGTCTAGACTCACTCTCCTGGAGAAGGCTTCCCAGGAACCAGCCTTTGGCCTCCACACACTCACTCCTCTTCCTGCCTCTAGGGGGCGCTCACGGTGCAGTGAGGGAATTCAGCATCTACAGCTCTGCCACCTCCTCGACACAGAGTTCCTAGAGTCCCCTCGGCTTCAGGAGCACAGAGCTGGCGCCCAGTGGGCACTCCATCCGTGTTTGTTTAATGACAAAGGGAATGGAAACATGAAGTTCACTCGTTCAAGACCCAACTTAAATGTGCCACCTCCTTGCAGTCTTCCTAGATTCCCACATCCTGGTGCCTCGTCCCCAATTAAACACTCATGACATGCTTCCTGAAAGTCACAGTCCTACTCTACCGGGTTATGGTTATGCCTGTCCAAGCCCTACTCTTCCCTGATAGGGTTGGAGCTTCTTGAGAACAGGGATCAATAGTTGGTACTTAATAGATGCTTAATGAATGAATTAATGTTTGCAGGGTATTCCAAATGCTCTGGCAAGGTCTGATAAATCTGCAAAGACTATTTTTTAGGCTGCCTTGAACTAAGGCCTGTAAGATAGCAAACACCTCCTCAAACTGACCCTTTGTTTTGTTTATATATATTTATTAGGCTCTGCTGGGTGTTAGTTGCGGCATGTGGGATCTAGTTCCCTGACCAGGGATGGAAAGCAGGTCCCCAAAATTGAAAGCGTGGAGTCTTAGCCATTCGACTACCAGGGAAGTATCTGACTCTTTGGATTTAAAGGGACTTTGGCTTTCTGAAGAGCAACTTCCAACTTGCAGAGAGTTAATTATCAGCCGGGAGCTGACCCAGGAGGGAAGAAGGGCAGAAGATCCTCCCCTCTGTCTGTTCTGTAAAATTGGAGAGAGTGTGGTGTGGTGTGAAGATTAAACTACACAGTGTTCTGAAAGCCCCAGCCGAGTGCCTGGGGTGAAGCTGGCCCCCAAGAATGACAGCATCAGCACCAATCTTTTCTGATTGTTGTTATTGTTGGGAGGAATTGAGTTTGCAGGGCAAGAGGGTTGGCCAGCTGATTCATCTGCAGTTAGTACACAGCAATTTCTGCTTGAGGACTGCATTTCCACTTCCAGCTCCATGCTTGTCAGCACACGTATTAGCTTCCCATCGCTGCCTTAACCAAGGCCAGAGGCTTTTAACACTGCAGATGTATCACCTCGTCGTTCTGTAGATAAGAGATCCAACACATGGGGTCTCATGGAGCTGAACTCCAGGGTTGGCAGGGCCATGTGGCTTCCTGGGGCCCAGAGGCCTTTCCTCTGTCTGCAAAGCTGGCTTATGTGTGTCAAGTGATAATGCTGCCATCTCTCTGACCCTCTGCCGTGAGTGTCGAAAGTCGCGGACACTGTGTGCCTTCTCTCCATACCTTCAGCCAGGAAAGCATCTCCAGTTTTAAGAATTTGTGTGATTACATTAGCGTTTCTCTGGTGGCTCAAATGGTTAAGAATCTGCCTGCAATGCCGGAGACCTGGGTTTGATCCCTGGGTCAGGAAGATCCCCTGGAGAAGGGAATGGCTACCCATGCCAGTATTCTTGCCTGGTAAACAGAGGAGCCTGGCAATTGGCACCCTATATAATCTAGGGTAATCTCCCCATCTCAAGGTCCACACCCTTTATCACATCTGCAAAGTCCTTTCTGCCACATAAGGCAATGTATTCATAAATCCCTGAGACATCTTTGGTAGAGTGGGGGATGTCTTTATTCTGCCTAACACAGCATACTGTCTTAGAAGTTGTCCTGGTTATGTTTTCTGTGTAGGGAATGTCCAATCTCTTCTTCAGAGGGTTTCCCCTTCGTCATCATAATAGCAAATCATTCAGAAGAGTTACCACATGCCAGGCGCTGTTCTAAGGAGAATATACTGGCTTGGCCAAAAAGTTCGTTCGAGTTTTTCCATAGTTCAGTTCAGTCACTCAGTCATGTCCAACTCTTTGCGACCCCATGAACTGCAGCATGCCAGGCCTCCCTGTCCATCACCAACTCCCGTAGTCTACCCAAACCCATGTCCATCGAGTCGGTGATGCCATCCAGCCATCTCATCTTCTGTTGTCCCCTTCTCCTCCTGCCCTCAATCTTTCCCAGCATCAGGGTCTTTTCCAATGAGTCGTAAGATCATACCAAAAAAAAACCCCAAATGAACTTTCTGGCCAACACTACATTTCTGCATTTATTCAATCTTCACCAATTCATTATGAGGCTCCCCACTCGTGAAGCATGGGCTGTGTACAACCACTTTCTTCCCAAGAGCACATCCAAGAGAGGTGGGGGGGGATCAGTTCACAGCAGAGAAACCTGACAAATGCCATCTCAACCAGGTGATCTAGGTCAACATCCACAGTTCGAAGTCACGCTGATAGGATATACTATTGAGACAATATGGTGAGAAGTGTGCTTTACCCCTGTGACTTCTCCCCTCCCCAAATCTATAATCCCAGTTCAATTATGAGAAAAAACAAGACAAATTTCAATAAAGGGGGCCTTCCTTGGTGGTCCAGTGGTAAAGAATCCACCTGCCAATGCAGGGGACACAGGTCTGATCCCTGATCCAGGCAGACTCCACATGCCTCAGAGCAGCTAAGCCTGTGTACTGCAACTATTGAGCCTGCACTCTGGAGCCCGGGAGCCTCAACTACGAGCCCACATGCCACAACTACTGAAACCTGCACACCCTAGAGCCGGTGCTCAGCAGCAAGAGAAGCCATCACAATGAGAAACCCACAAACCACTAGAGAGAATCCGGCACACAGCAGCAAAGATCCAGCACAGCCAAAAACAAATAAATGAATAAATCTCTAAAAACTGATACAAAAATTCCAATAAAGGGACACCTCGCAGGGCTCGTACTCGACTGTGCCTGCGTGCTAAGTCGTTTCAGTGGTGTCCAACCCTTTGCGAACTTACAGGTTGTAGCCCACCAGGCTCCTCTGTCCATGGGATTCTCCAAGCAAGAATATTGGAGTGGGTTGCCATCCCCTCCTCCAGGGGATCCTCCTGACTCAGGGATCAATCCCACATCTCTTATGTCTTCTGCATTGGTAGGTGGGTTCTTTACCACTAGCAAAACCTGGGAAGACAGTACCTGATTAATACTCATCAAAACTGTCAAGGTCATCAAAGACAAGGAAAGTCTGAAAAGCTGTCACAGCCAAGAGGAGCCTAAGGAGCCATGACAAGTAAATGTGATGAGAAGTCCTGAATGGGATCCTGGAACAGAATAAAGACCTTTAGGGAAAAGCTAAGGAAGTCTGAATAAACCATGGGCTTTAGTTAATAATAACGTATCAGTATTGAATCATTACTTATAACAAATGTTAATAACAGAGAAGACTGGGAACTCTGCACTAGCTTCTCAACTTTTCCACAAATCTAAAACTTTCAAAAAATAAAATCTGTCATCATTATTAACTCATTAGAACTCTACAGGATAGTTGGTACCAACATTATCCCCATCTTACAGATAGGTAATTAAGGCACAAAGAGGTAACTTGTATAAATGGTGGAGCCAGGATTTTAATTATGTATTCTGGCTCCAAGGTTCAATGCTCCTTGTTTGTTTGTTTTTTTTTAAGATTTTTGATGTGAACCATTTTAAAAGTCTTTATTGAATTTGTTATAATACTGCTTCCTATTCATGTTTTGGTTTCTTGGCCGTGAGGCATAAAAAACTCCGTTAGCTCCCCAACTAGGGACCGAATCCACACCTTTGGAATGTGGAAGGTGAAGTCTTAACCACTGCACCACCAGAAAAGTCCCCAAAGTTCAATGCTCTTGCCACCATGTTTTTCAGTTTATCCGGGGGCTGTCCAATCTCCCCCATTAGTCCAGAAGTTCACCAAGTTCAGGATCTGTCTCTTCCCTCAGACTAGGGCTAGGATTGCTCGTCTCTCCTTGAGGGGCAGGACTATATTTCTGCCAGACTGGGCACCATCTCCTGCTCACTAGGCATGTTTAGTAGAGAGAAATATCCTGAGTTACAGGAATAGGCCAGTGCTATTGACTGGAGGCGGAGAAGGCGATGGCACCCCACTCCAGTACTCTTGCCTGGAAAATCCATGGACGGAGGAGCCTGGTGGGCTGCAGTCCATGGGGTCGCTAGAGTCGGACACGACTGAGCGACTTCACTTTCACTTTTCACTTTCATGCATTGGAGAAGGAAATGGCAACCCACTCCAGTGTTCTTGCCTGGAGAATCCCAGGGATGGGAAGCCTGGTGGGCTGCCGTCTATGGGGTCGCACAGAGTCCGACACAACTGAAGCGACGCAGCAGCAGCATTAACTGGAGGGCTTCCTCCCTACCTTGCCCCAGGGACACTTGGCAATGTCTGGAGACATTTCCAGTTGTCACAACTTGGGGATGTTACTGTCATCTAATGAGTAGAGGTCAAGGATGCTGCAAAACATCCTACAGTGCCCAGAACAGCCCCACAACAAAGGAATCACCCAGCCCCAAAATTTTTGTCACGAGTGCCAAGATCAAGAAACCCTGAGATAGACCCTATTTCGAACACTGTCTCCCTTTGTTCACATAAGGAAATTCACATGTGTCTAACCATGTGTACCACAATTTTGGTTTGGGAAATATGGTCACCATTTTTAGCATATTAGTAAAATATGTCAGTGTATCAGAGTCTCTGTGATGAAGCGCTGCACCCTGGGGAACAGAGGAGCGAGGGGCTGGTGCAGGGTCCCCCCTGCCACTTCTAGCTCCTGCCTCCGTTGACTAGACTCCCCTACCTCCAGCCTGGCCCTTTGGGCAGAGGCACCAGGATGCCCTATTTCCTGGGGCAGGAGGAGGTTCTCAGCCCTGAGGAGGTCACGGCTGAGTCAGCCCTTCTTGGCCCCAGCTGCTAGAGCACATGCAGACATAAAAGAGCTACATCCACATCTCGGCTCACAGCTTGCTCCCTGCAGCCAGACCCAGAGGCGTGGCAGGGAGTGGGGCGTGGGCAGCTGCCAAGTCAGCCCCGTCCTCTTCCAAAACCTTCCCGAGACTTGCCAGACAGGCATGTCATGGCTGCTGGGGCCCTTTGGGCAAGTCATGACTTTCTGGACCTTGGTTCCTTTGTATGTTGAAAGTAGAGAACACTCAGTGCCTCTATCGGTCCAGGAGAACAGCTTTATTGAGCACTGACTCAGTTACCTGATTCCAGGTGCTGGAGAAAGTGTGGTGGACAAACAGCACCCGTCGTCAAGGAGGGTGTCCCAGGAGAGGGGAGACAGAAAATGCAGTAGTCCACATGGATCTGCTTCCAGTGGGGTCTGCGTGACTGCTGAGACTGGCTGGTACTCTGCCTGTCAGCTCCCAGCTTCATGCCCTCCCTTCTGTGTTCTGCAGGCCCTGGAAGCCTGCAACTACATTTCCCAAGCTCCAGTTAGGTTCTGTGAATGGGAGGAAGCAGTGAGAGGTGGGGAGGAGGCGCAAGGAAGGGAGACGCAGCATTTTCCGCTTCTGCAGGTGACTTCTCAAGTGGCAGCAGCAGAGGTGGCACTTGGAGGGGGCACTTCTGCAGCCTCAGTCCATGAATCTCTTTCAGTTCATGAAACTTCTATTGGAAATGCTATGAGTATTTGAGGGAAGTTTTTTGGAGAGTGTCCATAACTTTCATCAGATTGTCAAAGAAATATGGGATCCTAAAAATAATCAGGAAGTGAAGGCAAGGCTGTCTGTCAATCACATATATTCCTTCGGGTAGAGTGGTACCTCACTGTCTCCAAGACGGGATTCAGGAAGAGACACTTACTTATTTTTACTTCTATTTGTATTGGATTTATTCATATTTATTCTTTGTCTCACCTTTTCACTTTGAAGCATATTTATTATGTACATTACATATTAACAAAATAGCATAGGCATATAATTTACAAGTAAATGACACATATGAGGCAATTTTAAAAACTTGCTTGATGGGCAGTTTTAAAAAGTTGATATTGGTGTGCTGTCCAAACACTTTAGAAGAAGCAGGGCTTGAACACCAACGTTCACTGCAGCATGGTTCATAGTAGCCAAAAGATGGAAACAACTCAAGTTCCCAACAACACGTGAATGGATAAAATATGTGACATATCCATATAATGGAATATTATCCAACCATAAAAAGAAATGAAGTTCTGATACATTCTGCAGCATAGATGAATCTTGAAAACAATATATAATTTATCATATAATAAGTTGCTATTGTCTTAAGCCATCTGGTTTTTGGTAGTTTGTCCGGGACACCCGAACAAACTGGGGAGTCACTGCTTAGTAGTTCCAAAATGCTGTTTGGAATAAAGAAAAAGATTTGGAATTAGATAGTGGTGATGGCTGCAAGGAGATCCAACCAGTCCATTCTGAAGGAGATCAGCCCTGGAATTTCTTTGGAAGGAATGATGCTAAAGCTGAAACTCCAGTACTTTGGCCACCTCATGTGAAGAGTTGACTCATTGGAAAAGACTCTGATGCTGGGAGGGATTGGGGGCAGCAGGAGAAGGGGACGACAGAGGATGAGATGGCTGGATGGCATCACTGACTCGATGGACGTGAGTCTGGGTGAACTCCGGGAGTTGGTGATGGACAGGGAGGCCTGGCGTGCTGCGATTCATGGGGTCACAAAGAGTCGGACACAACTGAGCGACTGAACTGAACTGAACTGATGGCTGCACATTTTGAATGTGTAATTCATGCCACTGAATAATACACTTAAAATTTTTAAAGTGGAAAAAAGTATATTATAAATGTCTTACCACAATTTAAAATAATTAATAATGTAATATACCCAAGCCCATTAAATTGTACAATTTAAATGGGTAAATTGTATGGTTTGTGAATTATATCTTCATAAAGTCATTCAAAAATGGTTTGTATATGGAGGGGCAAAAGACTCAGAGTAAAAAACACATTATTGAAGAAAAACAAAGTTGGAGAACTGGCATTATCCAACATTAAGACTCACTATCAGTTCAGTTCAGTTCAGTTGCTCAGTCGTGTCCGACTCTTTGCAACCTCATGAATTGCAGCACGCCAGGCCTCCCTGTCCATCACCAACTCCCGGAGTTCACACAAACTCATGTCCATCGAGTCAGTGATGCCATCCAGCCATCTCATCCTCTGTCGTTCCCTTCTCCTCCTGCCCCCAAACCCTCCCAGCATCAGGGTCTTTTCCGGTGAGTCAACTCTTCACATGAGGTGGCCAAAGTAGTGGAGTTTCAGCCTCAGCATCAGTACTTCCACTGAACACCCAGGACTGGTCTCCTTTAGGATGGACTGGTTGGATCTCCTTGCAGTCCAAGGGACTCTCAAGAGTCTTCTCCAACACCACAGTTCAAAAGCATCAATTCTTGGGTGCTCAGCTTTCTTCACAATCCAACTCTCACATCCATACATGACCACCAGAAAAACCACAGCCTTGACTAGACAGACCTTTGTTGGCAAAGTAATGTCTCTGCTTTTGAATATGCTATCTAGGTTGGTCATAACTTTCCTTCCAAGGAGTAAGCGTCTTTTAATTTCATGGCTGCAGTCACCATCTGCAGTGATTTTGGAGCCCCAAAAAATAAAGTCTGACACTGTTTCCACTGTTTCCCCATCTATTTCCCATTAAGTGATGGGATCAGATGTGGTGATCTTCGTTTTCTGAATGTTGAGTTTTAAGCCAGCTTTTTCACTCTCCTCTTTCACGTTCATCAGGAGGCTTTTTAGTTCCTCTTCACTTTCTGCCATAAGGGTGGTGTCATCTGCATATCTGAGATTATTGATATTTCTCCTGGCAATCTTGATTCCAACTTGTGCTTCTTTCAGCCCAGCGTTTCTCATGATGTACTCTGCATAGAAGTTAAATAAGCAGGGTGACAATATACAGCCTTGACGTACTCCTTTTCCTATTTGGAACCAGTCTGTTTTTCCATGTCCAGTTCTAACTGTTGCTTCCTGACCTGCATATAGGTTTCTCAAGAGGCAGGTCAGGTGGTCTGGTATTCCCATCTCTTTCAGAATTTTCCAGTTTATTGTGATCCACACAGTCAAAGGCTTTGGCATAGTCAATAAAGCAGAAATGAAATAGATGTTTTTCTGGAACTCTCTTGCTTTTTCAATGATCCAGCAGATGTTGGCAATTTGATCTCTGCTTCCTCTGCCTTTTCTGAAACCAGTTTGAACATCTGGAACTTCTCGGTTCACATATTGCTGAAGCCTGGTTTGGAGAATTTTGAGCATTAATTTACTAGCGTGTGAGATGAGTGCAATTGTGCGGGTAGTTTGAGCATTCTTTGGCATTGCCTTTCTTTGGGATTGGAATGAAAACTGACCTTTTCCAGTCCTGTGGCCACGGCTGAGTTTTCCAAATTTGCTGGCATATTGAGTGCAGCACTTTCACAGCATCATCTTCCAGGATTTGAAATAGTTCAACTGGAATTCCATCACCTCCACTAGCTTTGTTCGTAGTGATGCTTTCTAAGGCCCCACTTGACTTCTCATTCCAGGATGTCTGGCTCTAGGTCAGTGATCACACCATCATGATTATCTTAGTCGTGAAGATCCTTTTTGTACAGTTCTTCTGTGTATTCTTGCTACCTCTTCTTAATATCTTCTGCTTCTGTTAGGTCCATACCATTTCTGTCCTTTGTTGAGCCCGTCTTTGCATGAAATGTTCCCTTGGTATCTCTAATTTTCTTGAAGAAATCTCTAGTCTTTCTCAGTCTGTTGTTTTCCTCTATTTCTTTGCACTGATCACTGAGGAAGGATTTCTTATCTCTCTTTGCTATTCTTTGGAACTCTGCATTCAAATGGGAATATCTTTCCTTTTCTCCTTTGTTTTTTGCTTCTCTTCTTTCACAGCTATTTGTAAGGCCTCCCCAGACAGCCATTTTGCTTTTTTGCATTTCTTTTCCATGGGGATGGTCTTGATCCCGTTTCCTGTATAAAGTCACAAACCTCCATCCATAGTTCATCAGGTACTCTATCAGATCTATTTCTTAAATCTATTTCTTTTCTTTTCCATGGGGATGGTCTTGATCCCGTTTCCTGTATAAAGTCACGAACCTCCATCCATAGTTCATCAGGTACTCTATCAGATCTATTTCTTAAATCTATTTCTCTTAATCTTATTCTCCCTTAAATCTATTTCTCACTTCCACTGTATAATCATAAAGTGAAAGTGAAGCCGATCAGTCATGTCCGACTCTTTGCCACCCCATGGACTGTAGCCTACCAGTCTCCTCCGTCCATGGGATTTTCCAGGCAAGAATACTGGGGTGAGTTAGCCATTCCCTTCTCCAGGAGATCTTCCTGACCCAGGGATTGAACCCAGGTCTCCCGCACTGTAGGCAGACGCTTTACCATCTGAGCCACCAGGGAAGATTTAGGTCATACCTGAATGGTCTAGTGGTTTTCCCTACTTTCTTCAATCTAAGTCTGAATTTGGCAATAAGGAGTTCATGATCCGAGCCACAGTCAGCTCCTGGTCTTGCTGACAGTATAGAGCTTCTCCATCTTTGGCTGCAAAGAATATAATCAATCTGATTTCGGTGTTGACCATCTGGTGATGTCCATGTGTAGAGTCTTCTCTTGTGTTGTTGGAAGAGGGTGTTTGCTATGACCATTGCGTTCTCTTGGCAAAACTCGATTAGCTTTTGCCCTGCTTCATTCCATATTCCAAGGCCAAATTTGCCTGTTATTCTAGGTGTTGCTTGATTTCCTACTTTTGCATTCCAGTCCCCTATAATGAAAAGGACATCTTTTTTAGGGCAGCGACAGAGAGCTCCAGGCTGCGATGGTGCAGGAGTGGCCTGAGAGGAGCTATCCCACACCCGAAGTCAGGAGCGGTGGCTGAGAGGAGCAACCCCAAGTTCAAGGAGCAGCGGCTGCGCAGGCACAGGAGGGTAGAGAGGAGCTACTCCATGTTCAAGGTCAGGAGGGGCAACCTCATCCAAGGTAAGGAGCAGCAGCTGCACTTTGCTGGAGCAGCTGTGAAGAGATACCCCACGTCCAAGGTAAGAGAAACCGAAGTAAGATGGTAGGTGTTGCAAGAGGGCATCAGAGGGCAGACACACTGAAACCATAATCACAGAAAACTAGCCAATCTGATCACACGGACCAGAGCATTGTCTAACTCAATGAAACTAAGCCATGCCGTGTGGGGCCACCCAAGACGGACGGGTCATGGTGGAGAGGTCTGACAGAATGTGGTCCACTGGAGAAGGGAATCACTTCAGTATTCTTGCCTTGAGAACCCGATGAACAGTATGAAAAGGCAAAATGATAGGATACTGAAAGAGGAACTCTCCTGATTGGTAGGTGCCTAATATGCTACTGGAGATCAGTGGAGAAATAACTCCAGAAAGAATGAAGGGATGGAGCCAAAGCAAAAACAATACCCAGTAGTGAATGTGGCTGGTGATAGAAGCAAGGTCCGATGCTGTAAAGAGCAATATTGCATAGGAACCTGGAATGTCAGGTCCATGAATCAAGGCAAAGTGGAAGTGGTCAAACAGGAGATGGCAAGAGTGAATGTCGACATTCTAGGAATCAGTGAACTAAAATGGACTGGAATGGGTGAATTTAACTCAGATGACCATTATATCTACTACTGTGGGCAGGAATCCCTCAGAAGAAATGGAGTAGCCATCATGGTCAACAAAAGAGTCCGAAATGCAGTACTTGGATGCAATCTCAAAAATGACAGAATGATCTCTGTTCGTTTCCAAGGCAAACCATTTAATATCACGGTGATCCAAGCCTATGCCTCAACCAGTAACGCTGAAGAAGCTGAAGTTGAACGGTTCTATGAAGACCTACAAGACTCACTATAAAGCTACAGTGTGGTATTGGCAAAAGAATAGACAAATAGATTATTGGAACAAAATCAAGATCCCAGAAATAGACTCATATAAATACAGACAACTGATCTTTGACAAAAGAGCAGCACAAAAGAGCAAAGACACTCTTTTCAACAAATGGTGTTGGAACAATTGGACATCCACATACAAAAGATAAAATAAAAAGAATCTAGACACAGACCTTACAGTCCTCACAAAAATTAACTCAGAATGGATCACAGGCCTAAATGTAAACACAAAACTATTAACTCCCAGAAGATTACTTAAGAGAAAATCAGATGACCTCAAGATTGGCCATGACTCTTTAGATATAATACAAAAGACACAATAGATGAAATAAATAACTGATAAACTGGACTTAAAATTTAAAACTTCTGCTCTGTAAAAAACACTTTGAAGAGAAAGAATAGACAAGCCATAAACTGGGAGAAAATATTTGCAAAGCACATATCCGATAAAGGACTCACCCGAAATATACAAAGAACTCTAAAGAATTCAACAATAAAAAAAAGTACCACCTAATTTAAAAATGAACAAAAGATCTGAACAGACACTGAAGTTGACATACAGATGCAAAGAAGCTCAACCTCATATGTCATCAGATCAGATCAGGTCAGATCAGATCAGTCGCTCAGTCGTGTCCGACTCTTTGCGACCCCATGAATCGCAGCACGCCAGGCCTCCCTGCCCATCACCAACTCCCGGAGTTCACTCAGACTCACGTCCATTGAGTCAGTGACGCAATCCAGCCATCTCATCCTCTGTCATCCCCTTCTCCTCCTGCCCCCAATCCCTCCCAGCATCAGAGTCTTTTCCAATGAGTCAACTCTTCGCATGAGGTGGCCAAAGTACGGGAGTTTCAGCTTTAGCATCATTCCTTCCAAAGAACACCCAGGGCTGATCTCCTTCAGAATGGACTGGTTGGATCTCCTTGCAGTCCAAGGGACTCTCAAGAGTCTTCTCCAACACCACAGTTCAAAAGCATCAATTCTTCGGCGCTCAGCCTTCTTCACAGTCCAACTCTCACATCCATACATGACCACAGGAAAAACCATAGCCTTGACTAGATGAACCTTTGTTGGCAAAGTCATGTCTCTGTTTTGAATATGCTATCTAGGTTGGTCATACCTTTCCTTCCAAGGAGTAAGCATCTTTTAATTTCATGGCTGCAGTCACCATCTGTAGTGATTTTGGAGCCCAGGGAAACACAATTTAAAGCAACAATGAGATACCACTACACACCCATCAGAAAAACGAGACTGCAAAGCACTGACAACTCCAAATGCTGCTAAGGATGTAGAGCACAAGGAACTCTCATTGCTGACAGGAATGCAAAATGGTACAGCCACCTTGAAAGATAGTTTGAAGGTTTCTTAGAAAATTAAACATTCTCTTACCATATGATCCAGTAATCATGCTACTAGGAATTTACCCAAATGAGTTGGATACTTATGTCCACAGAGAAACCTGCACACAGATGTTTATAGCAGCTTTATTCATAATTGCCAAAACTTTTAAGAAACCAAGATGCCCTTCAGTTTAAAAAAAAATGGATAAAGAAACTGTGGTATATTCAAACAATGGAATATTATTCAGTGATAAAAAGAAATGGGCTATCGAGCCATGAAAAGACCTGGAGGAACATTAAGTATATATTATTAAATGAAAGAAGCCAATCGGAAAGGCTACATAATGTATGATTCCAACTACATGACATTCTGGAAAAGGTAAAATTATGGAGACAGTTAAAAGATCAGTGGTTGTCAGGGGTTAGGGGAGGGAAGCATGAACAAGTGGAGCTCGGAGGATTTTAAGGGAAGTGAAAATACTCTCTATGATACTACGATGGTAGATACATGTCGTTATGTTTCTCAAAACCCACAGAATGTACAATGCCAAGGATGAACCCTGATGTTAACCATGAGCTCTGAGTAATAATGAAGTGACGATGTAGATTCATCAGCTGTAAAAAATGTAGCATCTGGTGTGCGTTGTGGACAGTGGGGGAGGCTGTGCGTGTGGTAGGAATAGATATATGTTGTTGCTGTCGTTCAGTCCCTCAGTCATGTTCGACTCTGCGACCTCATGGACTGCAGCACACCAGGCTTCCCTGTCCTTGGCTATCTCCTGGAGTTTGCTCAAACTCGTGTCCATTGAGTCGGTGATGCTGTCTAACCATCTCATCCTCTGCTGCCCAACCCCTTCTCCTGTTGCCTTCAGTCTTTCCCAGCATCAGGATTTTTTCCGGTGAATTGGCTCTTTGCATCAGGTGGCCAAAGTATTGGAGCTTCAGCTTCAGCATCAGTACTTCCAGTGAACAGAGTTGATTTCCTTTAGGATTGATTGGTTTGAACGCCTTGCTGTCCAAGGGACTCTCAAGAGTCTTCTCTAGGACCACAATTTGAAAGGATCAATTCTTCGATGCTCAGCTTTTTTATGGTCCAATTCTCACATCCATACATGACTACTGGAAAAACCATAGCTTTGACTCTACAGACCTTTTGATGTCTCTGCTTTTTAACACATTGTCTAGTTTGTCACAGTTTTCCTTCCAAGGAGCAAGCATCTTTTAACGTCATGGCTGCAGTCAGTGTCCACAGTGATTTTAGAACCCAAGAAAATAAACTCTGTCACTGCTTCCACTCTTCTCCCTTCTATTTAACATGAACTGGTGGGACTGGATGCCATGATCTTAGTTTTTTGAATGTTAACTTTTAAGCCAGCTTTTTCACTCTCCTCCTTCACCCTCATCAAGAGGTTCTTTACTTCCTTTTTCACTTTCTTCCATTCGAGTGGTATCATTTGCATATCTGAGGTTGTTGACATTTCTCTCAGCAGTCTTGATTCCATCCTGTGATTCATCCAGCCAGGCATTTCACACGATGTACTCTGCATAGAAGTTAAATAAATAGGGTGCCAATATACAGCCTAATATACAGGAACTCACTATACTTCCACTCAATTTTGCTGTGAACTTAAATCTGCTCTAAAAAATAGGTTTTTAAAAATTTTAATCCAAATGCTGGCACTGTCCAGAAAATTTTAACAGGTCTACTTAAAATTGTTATAAAGTTGAATTAATAAGAAAAAAAAGTTTGGAGGCCTGTGCATGAAGACACTTACACATGATTAACAGCCGCTTACTCCGGGAGTTGGTGATGAACAGGGAGGCCTGGTGTGCTGCAGGCCATGGGGTCACAAAGAGTCGGACATGACTGAGCGACTGAACTGAACTGAACAGCAGCTCAGAGTTAATTAACTTACCAGGGGGATAAAGAAGATTTATCCAGGAGTAGAGGATCAGTGATAACCTAAGTCCCCCTGGTGCTGGAGAAGACTCTTGGACTGCAAGAAGAGTCAGTCCTAAAGGAAATCAACCCTGAATATTCATTGGAAGGACTGATGCTGAAGTTGAAGCTCCAGTGGCCACCTGATGCAAAGAGCTGACTCAATGGAAAAGACCCTGAGGCTGGGAAAGATTGAAAGCAAAAGGAGAAGGGAGTTGCAGAGGATGAGATGGTTCAACAGCATCATCAGCTCAGTGGACATAAATTTGAGCAAACTCCAGGAGAGAGTGGACAGGAAAGCCTGGCATGCTGCAGTCCATGGTGTCGCAAAGAGTCAGACACGACTTGGAGACTGAACAAGACAAGGGGATCAGTGATGACCTGAGGCCCCTCCCACTCCCCCAGGAAGGATGGAGCTGAAGGGAAGGCTGTGGTGCTCGGGCAAGTTACTTAAGCTCGCTGTGCTTCTGTCTCTTCACCTGCGAAATGAGGGAAATACTGGTATTTAATATAAATTGATATTTAATGTTGTGACTATTAAACTGGTTAATTCATGCAAAGTGCTGTGATCTGTGCCTGTCGCATAGTAAGCACCACGTAAGGGTTTGAAACAAGACTCATGCAACAAAACTCAGAACAATGGACACGTACGTGCCCTGTGAGGCTCCCCTCACTTTGGGGATGAATGTCCAGGAGCACAGTGCAGGGCCAAGGAACTACCATTTACTGAAGCCTATGATGTTGTACCAGGTGGTCATTTAATTTCTCCCCAGTTGTGGGATGGCAACAGTCCTCTTGGGTTCACACAACAGAAATGGAAGCTCAAATAATTCAAATGACTTGTCCCAAATCACAGAGCTAGGTAGAAGGGACTGAGCCGAGGTGCAAATTGGGTCTCCAGGACATTAAACCAAGCCCCACTCTTTCTAGGCTGTCAATCACCAGTGATTCAGAGGAGGGCAGCAGGGCCACGCCTCCATCTCTGGTAGCCAGCTTGGAGGTGGGGGACACCTCCAGAGAAAATCACAGTTCTCCCTCTGTGGTAAAGGCCCTGTCAGGGACCAGAATGATCCGGGCTTCAGAAATGTGGTTCAAGGAACTTCCCTGGTGGTCCAGTGGTTAAGACTCCATGCTTCCAATGCAGGGGGCAGCAGTTCAATCCCTAGTTGGGCAACTAAGATCCTGCATACCACGTGGCATGGCTAAAAAATAAAAGAAATGTGGTACAAGTCCCAGCTCCACTCCATACTAGTTGTGCGGCTGTGGGCAAGTCACTCACCTCACTGTGCCTCGGTTTCCTCATTTGTAAAATGGGGATAATAGCGATCCAGACTGTGTGGGTATTAAAGGAAGCAACAAGTCTAGAACCGTCCAGCAAGGGGCTGGCACACAGAATATACCCAACTCATGTGTACTGAACCACTGTCTTCTGATCACCAAGAATAAAGAGAGGAACAGAAGCAGGCCTGGGACCCAGAGCTCCCCTCCCACTTCCACATGCCATGTCCTCCAGAAAGGGGCGGGGGGGCCCATCCTCTACTCTGCTTATCAGGGACAGCAATCCTGGCAGGGCACTCACGTCCTACCCAGCCCCCCCCCCCCCGACGACACACAAGCACTCCCCCTTGGACGCAAGCCCCCCTTGGATGCAAGCCCTCCTTGGACGCAAGGCCTCCGCAGGGAGGTTGCGCCACAGCAGCCCGCCCCCACTCTCCAGGGCACGGAGACCACAGCTGTGGTCCAGCTGCGGAGCCCAGCCCAGCCACCGACTGGTCCCGTGCCAGCGACAGGAAGCCGGGAAGGGCTGTGCACGCCTGCGGGACACTGGGGAGGGGTGGACACCAGGGGCTGGAGCCAGGCCAGGCTCTGTAATCACAGTGTGTGGAAGGGAGCCGACAGGAGAGCTGTGCAGGTGACTGTCACCCTTCACTGGCTGGAGGGCTTTGGGGGTAAGGGGGTGAGGAAAAGCACCAGGAGGCAGGAAAGAGCACTGAGTTGGGAGTCTGGAAACCTGGCACTTGGTTAGCTTTTGCCACCAGCTCACTGCGTGACTTGCATTAGCCCCTTTCCCTCTCTGGCCCCTTGTATTCCCATCTGCGAAACTGGAAATACATATTGAGCTACCTGTGTCAGACCCAGTTCTAGGGAGTCCCCTAGGAGACAGAGCAAAGTCCCCTCACCCCTGGAGCTTACATTCTACTAGTCAACAAACAAGTACATAAATAGGAAAAGAGGTGAAAGGTTTATGAAGAAAAATAAAGTGGGACAGAGAGAAAGGGGTCTGGGATGGCCTCTCTGAGAAGATGACCTAAATAGAGAAGACAAGGAAGGGGGCCAAGTGAATAGCTAGGGGAAGCACATTCTGGGCAGATGGGAGAGCAAGTGCAAAGGCCCTGAGCAAACACACAAGACAAGCTGAAAAAACAAACTCGGGAAGCAGCAAGGCTGGAAAGAAATGAGTGAGGGGAGACGAAAGTGAAGGCGGGTAGAGCCCAACTCTGGGAGCCTGAAGGCCAATGTGAGCACTTTGCATTTGACTCTGAACTAATTATTGGTCCCCAGGAAAGCTAGGTCTGGGCTTGTCTGCAGAGCCCACCTGGTGTTGTGGGGTGGGGGCTGGAGGTGGTGGAACCATTTACTCATTTACTCATTTACTCTACTCATTTACTCTGGGGTCCTAGTCAGGTCCTTCGGGAAGAGAGGGTAATAGGCCAAGGACAAGGGTGAGGTGTGTAAGGCTTACAGTGAGTGAGGCTTGGGTGTGAAACTTTAAGGGAGCAGCAAAAAAACAAAAAACAAAAAACCTCGGTAATTAACATAAAACAATATTTTCTTGCAATATATCTAAAAATTGAAATCAATGCAAAAAATCTCTAATGAACAAAATGCCAACATTTTAAATGAAGACAGGATCTAAACCTGAATTTTCATGATCCCATCTCACTCGTTTCACTTTAATCTCAGCCCTGGTTCCAATAAAACTTTATTTATAAAAATAGGCAGCTGGCTGGCAGGGCTGTAATTTGCTGATTTGCTTTTTAATATCGAATTACAATGGTTTTTATATTGGCACCTTCCCAAATTTCGCACCCCAGCAGAGTCTCTCAGTTCCCCATCCTAGTCCTGATCCTGGATAGCACTGAAACTATTAAGGTCCACATGGAGGGTCCCAGTGTGCGTTCCTCCTGAAGCTCAGAGAGGTAAAGGGACTTCCTAGGAGAACAGGTAGATGGTGGAATTGAGGTCTGGAACTGGAGTCCCATGCCAAGGCCCACCACCTGGTCATCACCCCATACTGTGTTTTGTCCTGGAATGCTGATTTTAATTAGTGGGTGTTTTTGTTTTCCCAACTTTTTATTCAAGTATAATACTCATATTAAAAAAAAAAAAAAAGTACCTGCACTATAAATGTTCAGCTTGCTGAGTTTTCACACACTGAGCACACCTGTATAATCAGTATGTGGGATTAAATTTAAAGCCTGCTTTTACATTTCCAACAAACCAGACATATTACTTGGTGCTGGGCCAGAGTCAGGGGACTTCTGATCCCAAGCAGGTGATTTCAGACAGAGAGGCTGGGAGACTGGGCGGATCCAGAGTTAAGGGGCTGGGGATAGAGACTGAGAAGAGGGGTGTGGGGGGGGGGGGTGGTTAATGGTGCAGGGCTGGGGTCTGCGCTTAGGGAGGGGCCGCACGACAGTGGAGGCTGTCCTGGAGACAATGTCCACCCCCTGCTTACGTCCTTGCACTTCCAATCTTGGAGGCGGATGAGGCCAAGCTCCAGGGCCCAGGTAAACCGGTAAGAATGCTGCAGTCGCCAAGCCCCGCGGGTGCGTCCCGGTGACTCAGCCATTGCCAGGAAAGGGGAATCCGCCCCGCTCCCCAGAACTTCCAGACAGCAGCCTGATCCGGGCTGGCTCCCGGGGTTCCAGGCCGGGCTCCGCAGCAGGCAGCCCGGCCCCGGGAGTGGGACCCCTTCCTCCCCACCCGGGGGGCCCCCACTTCCGGCCGTAGGCACCTGGGCTCATCGCGGGGACGCTGCCTCTTGGTGGCGAGACCCCTGGGGGCCACAGTGGTCCTGGCTGCGACGGCGCCACGAGGACCTTTGAGCATCGTAAGTAGCGACTACAGGGGTGCTGGGGAACACCGAGAAGAGGCCCTGGGTCCCTAGCTCGGCCCCCGCGTCCCAGCCCCGGCTTCAAGCCCGGGCTTGGAAGGCGGAACCGGGAGAACTGGCCTGGCGCCGCCGCCGCCTCCCTAATTGCTCACCGGCCCTCGTGGTGGGGAGCCCAGACGCGGCTCCCAGGCGTCCTCGGTCTAGCGCGGCCAGACGCCGTCACCCCAGCGGGCGGCCCCACCTGATCGTCTCCGAGCCCGCCCACCCCTCACCCGGTGGGCCGCAGGCTCCACGCCTCCCCCTTCCTGGGGATCGGGTGCCAAGCTAGGGTCCCTGAACTAACCCCCACCCCCACCCCCACCACGACTGTCTGGTCGCAGCTCCTTCATACCCCCGCCCTGAGGCGGGATCCAGCTCAATTCCAGATGGGTCGCCCTGCTGCCCCTCCCCCAAACACCCCCCCCCCCGCAGGGGCTCACTCTCTCCTCTTTCCCAAGCACCCCGCAATTTGGAAGGCCTCGGATTCCAGTGTGGAGCCAAATGAAGGGCTGAACTCCAGAACCTCTCTTAGCCTCCAAAGCCGGGTTTCTGATCCAAATTCCCACGTGTGGCTGGTGGGGGTGGGGGAATCAGGGATGCTGAGGGCTGCTCTTGGGACACGGGAGGCTCGAATGTCACCAACCGGATTTCCCGAAGGGGGTAGCTTCTGGCGGGGTGGGCACCCGGTCTGTGCCACAGGTTAGGACCACGGGCGGGGACCGATGGGGTGGGCGAAGCGTGCCTGAGAAACTTGATCACTCCCCACCTTTGGGACAACGAGATTTGGGGGCCACAAATATTCAGACAATTGGCACGAGGTAGTTGTGATCACCGTGGTTTTTCTCTCTCTCTCGTTCTCTTGCTTTTTCCAAAACTTCTGCAGAGTTTAGCAGGCGAAGGGGAACTCGCGGCCCCCTTTGCAAGCTTCCCGGGGAGTTGGGCCTGGGAGGGGGGCGGAGATTTGGGGAGACTGGGGCCCAGCTCAGAGAGCGCGGAGGAAACGCGCGGAGCCGGCTTCCTGTGGGGGCTCCGGCCGCGGCGCCCCGCGGACAGACGTGTCCGGCCCAGGCAGCGCCTAGCCCGGCGCGGGGGAAGGGACGTGGTGGTGGGGGACGCCTGGGAAGGCGAGGAGGGGGCGGGGAGAGGGTGGGCCGGAGAGGAGGGGAGGGAAGAGGAGAGGCGAGCCGGGGAGGAGCGAGGGGGCTGCAGGGAGGGGAGGCAGAAGCAAGGGGGCGAGAGACGCGCGCTGGCGCCGAAATGCGAGAAAGGAGCGAGTGAGAGGGGAGGGGCGCGGAGAGGCCGAGTGGCCCCTGGGCTGGGGCGCCCACGGCCGGTGCGCATGGCAGGCCCCGCGCGGTGATCCCCGCGAGGCGAGAGAGCGGCGCGCAACTCACTAGAGTAAGTCAGTCCCGGACCGAGCCGGGAGGGGTGTGGGCGCGCGGCTGCCGCCGGATCGCCCCCTGCCCCGGCCCCCTTTTCCCCGGGGCGCGCGCGCGCGCGGGGACCTCCCGCCCCACCCGCTGAGCCTTGTTTCTCGTAGGTCCCGGGCCGATGTCCCAGGTGAGTGGCCAGCACCCCCCTCACTGCGACGCGCCCCATGGAGCCCCCAGCGCAGCCCCGGGCCCAGGTAGGAACCAGGGATGCAGAACAAGACCGGACGGGAGCGGGGGTAGGCGGCTGGGGGAGGGCGACTGGTAATTCTCCCCTCTCCTCTTTGAGAAGTGGGGAGACGGTTCGGGGGACCCTGAGTGGAGGTGGGGGCGAGAAATCTGGGTATCGGGGACCGGGTCCAAGGAGAGTGGAGGGCTGGGACGATGGGGGCAGGGCCCGAACGGAGGCAGCGGCCGCGCCAAGTTGGCTCCAACTCTCTCCACTCCCAACACCAGACACACACACACCGCAGTGTCTGTCTGTCCGTCTGGGATTTGTGTCCCAACCGTTTCTGCCCAGTGTGTAAATATTTTGGGGGGCCTCAGGCGGAGGTGGGGGTGTCTGAGTCTTTCTCTCCTTCCCTTCCCCCATCCTAGCCGGAGCCTAGCGCTTCCCGAAAACTTTTGTCCTCAGCAAGCGGCTGCAGGATCGGCCCCTCCCCTCCTTGCCATCTCCTCTCTTTCGCCTTCCTCCCCACCCGGGCCTGGCCAGCCCCCGCCACTCCTACCCTGCTTGCACACACACACACACACACACACACACACACACACACACACAGGCGCACGCACGCATACACACATACACAGAGTTTCTCTCCGCCCCATCCCTCTCCTTCTCTCTCCCCGCTTCTCTATTTCAGGCACTCACCCCAACCAAGTGCCCACCACTCAAATGAACTGTCCCTTCCCCCAAACACAGGATCTGTAACCTCCCTGGAATTATTCCTGCAGCAGCCTACCCCCTCTCAGGGTTTGTGACTCCCTAAGGGGGCCTGGTAAGAAGGCAGGGGCCCTGGGGAGTCCTGGTGATGTGGCTCTCTGTCCACCTTCTCACCATACACATGTGCGCTGAGGCTCCCAGTGGACAGCAGGGACAGGGAGAAGTCAGGAACATCTTGGGTTTGTTGGGGAAGGCGGAAGGGTGGCGGGCAGGAGCACAGGCCCAGATGTCATGCCTTTAATCTCAGTTCTAGGTTAGTCTGATCATCTGCCTCCCTCTCACCCAGCCCTATTAGCCCTTTCGCCCCTCTTTGAGTCTCCAAATAATGGAGGTCTCATCCTGGACCTCTGACATGAACTTCCTGCATGGTCTTGGACAAGTTTCTTCCCTTCTCTGGCCTCAGTCTCCACATCCACGCATAGGGACTGGTCTGCCCATTTGGAAAGACCCAAGTCTACCTGGTGTGGAGGCTGGCCCTTTGGAGACCCAGGGTTGTGGAGGTGGGGGTGGTGTCTAAAGTGGTGGGAGGGCAAGTGGCAGACAGCTGGCCAGGGGCCCGCACATACATGAAACCAACGTGTCTGCTCTGCATCCCGCCAGCCCTCAGACTGCCCCGCTGAATGTGGGGGCCCTGGAGTGGGGACTTCTGGGGTATAAACACCTTCAGGAACTGGGCTCCTGGAGCCTGGGAGGAGAGCGCGGAGCAGGGGCCTGGGAAGGCTCTTTCTCTCTCTTGCCCCTTCTCTCTTTCTCGGCCTCCTGATTCTCCGCCTCTCTCCCTGTCTCCCCTGCCTTCTTCCCTGGCTTATCCATCTTCTCTGTTCTCTCCTCCACTCCCTCCTTCCAAGACCCTCTTTCCTGTGTGACCCGTTCTGCCCCAGCAGGGGGAGGAGGGGCTGAATGTGCTGGAGCCTGGAGCCGGGACAAGGGCCAGGGTGGGCCACTGGGAGGGCTAAGTCCTGGGCTGTAACTTGAGGCCCAGCCTCAGCAAGCCCCCTCCCCAGCCTGGGCAGGGCCAGACAATGTGGCTTTCATAACACGAGAAGGCCTGGCTCTGCCACTTTGGGAGATTGAGCCTGCTGCCCAGGAAGCCCAAACCGCAGGAGACCCAGCCAAAACCCCACAGACGCCTGAATCCGAGACCAGAATCCCCCACGTCCCTTGCTGAGCACTGACAGAATAGCAAGGCCACGGCGCTACCCCGGGGGGGCCCTGCCTCCGGCAGGACCACCAGGGACCAAGTCAGCCCCTCCCTCAGCCGCCCAGGATGCAAACGGGGAGCAAGGGGGCCCAGGGCAGCTCTGGTCGGGGGCTGGTGGCCAAGCCCCCACACCCTTGGCTCCCCCAGTGGCCTCCTCCTCCTCCAGCCCTGAGAGCCCCGGGAGCCTGGCTCCCTAACCCACAGCAAATTTCTGTCCAGCACTGGGGCGTCACATTCCTGCTCTTGGTTCTGAAGTGAATTTCCTGGGGAATTGGAGCTTTTAGACCTAAAATAAAACCAGCTGGACCTAGCCTAACTGGTCAGCTCAGGCCCTTTCCAGTCCTTGTCCTGGTGGCCTGGGCCTGTGTCTCATGGGTCGCAGTGTGTATCAAGCAAGCCCACGTTCTTAATGTCGCGGTGCCAGGCGCCAACCCCAATTCTCACCTTCTGGTTCTCTCTCCTCCTCCCAACCTGGGGCATTCTAGACTCCAGAACTCAGTCCTCGCCATCAGACATTGGCTAAGTGCCACTGGGGGCGCAAAGATGACACTGACGTCGTCCCAGGCGAGAGCTGGGGAGGGCTGGTAGAGGACCCACGCTTCACTCCCAGTTACAGTTTACAGCAGGGAGCTCTGGGCGCTGAATCCTCAGGAAGTGGCCACTCCGAGGAGGGACTGTTGGCTCGAGGATCAGGGTAGTCTTTCTGGAGGAAGAGGTGAACCTCCGGCTGGGTGGTGAAGGGTGATTGGATTTGGGGAGAGGGGAGGGGTAAGACCTTCTGATCCAGAGGGACAATAGAAGCCGGGATGGATTGGGCAGAAGGCCCAGTGGTGGCCTGGGACCACGGAGAGGTCAGTCGACCTGGAACACAGGATCCTGTCCATTGATTAGGTTGAAGGCATAGACTGAGGCCTTGAATACCAGGTCAAGGAGGGACTGGGATGAAGGTCTCCAGTCACTGCTCTCTGAGCAGATCAGATCCTGGCTGCCTCTGCAGAGATGGTCGGAACTCCAGGGGAGAGGCTGGGCCCACTGTCCACAAAAACAGGGGAGCGGGCTCGGCTGGAGGAAGCAGGCATGGGAGCTCAAGGACATGGGTCCTCTGGGCCCTTTCCAGGCATGGGCTGAACCCATCCCACCTGGAAGAGGTCCCCCCAACTCCCTCTCGGTCCAGGAATGGCAAGCAAAGGGAGCGCACAGGGTCCAGCTGAAGCTTGAGGCTTTCCGCTTCCCTCTAGGGCTTATGGATTTAAATGTGACCTTTCCACCCTCTTCTGGGGCTGTCTTTCCAGAACTCAAGGCATTGTCCTGTGCCAAGGATGAGAGTATATCGAGGCATGGGGCCCTTGCCTTTCTGCATGTCTCCTTTGGAGACTCTTGAGAGAGGTGCAGGACTGGGGCTTCTGTTCAGAGATGCCCACCGCATGGCTGGCTCCCAGTATACAATTATCTTATTTTTAATTTATTATTATTATTATTATTATTTTGGCTGCATCTCAAGACATATCGGAGGTGCAGAGTCCTAACCACTGGAATGAGTGAGTGATAGTCGCTCAGTCGTGTCTGACTCTTTGCAACCCCATGGAGTACAGCCTACCAGTCTCCTCGGTCCATGGAATTCTTCAGGCAAGAATACTGGAGTGGGTTGCCATTTCCTGGGAATTACCCCTGTGCACATTAGAAAAAAGTGGCTATTTGATCAGATGGGAGCAGATGGCACCTCCAGGGAGGGCGGGACCCCAACCAGGGATTCTCACACCACCCCCACCCTGGGCAGGTGCCTTCATGCCTAGCAACTTAAGCTGCTTGTCCACCCGGTGGCCCTTGGCCTTTGCTGGCCTCCCCACCCTCCAGAAGTTTCTCCTTAGAGACGTTCTCCCCTCTGGGGCCGAGCAGAGGTCTCCTGGTCCCAAGAAGGAAAACTAGGGTCTTTCGGCCTCTTGATGGTTGACCCCGTGGACCCCACCTCTTATCTGGGTTTGCTGCCCTGTGTGCTCGCGGTGAGAGCTGTTTTTGGTCCAGCATCTTGGCGTCACGGCCCCCGGTCCATGCATCATCCACAGACAGGTTTCCCCGGCACTTCTTGCTCCTCAGCCTGCTCCCCATCTCTGTGCCGTCTGCAGTTTCCTCTTCTGCCCTCAGGGTTTCTCCTCCAGCGTCTGCTGGGTCCCCTCCGCTGCCCTCTGGCTCCAAGAGGTCTGTCTGTCTGTGTTTCCAGGTCAAGATAACTGGACTGGATTTACTTTCCTCCCTGGTTTCCTTCCAAGGTCTGATGCTCACCCCAGAATGGCAGGCTTCCTGCAGGAGGGGCCTCCTCAGAACCTCGTCTGGGCTCTCTGTAATTTCCTGTTCCCACCAGATTCAAGGTCACCAGCCCTGTAGGTGACTGTCAGGAGAGACTGCCCAGAGTGTGGCAGTCAACATGTCGGGGAGGAGGGCCGGGGTGGGGACCCGTCTCCTAATCCTGCTTTCTCAATTTCCTCCCTCTCCAACCCTGGGGGCCCAAGAGAGCTGCAGGGTCGGCTCCTTCCACTCCAAGAGCGACAGTGTCACCTCTGTGTGCCCTGGTGACCTCAGGAGAAAGCCTGGGACGTGACCACAAGGCCCGCCACGCAGTTACTCTATCTTCCCTCGTTCACACCGCAGCTGTTCACGCTGGGATCTGCTGCTGCTCTCAGAACGTCCTTTCCCCTTTCTTTGCTGACTGATTGATTACTCAAGACCCGATATGGGCATTGCCTTCTCCAAGAAGCCTCCTAGACTTGCACACACACACACACACACACACACACACACACACACACCACACCACACCCCGGGATGAGTGCCCGTCTTCTCTGCTTCCACAGTCCTTAGCTGCCCCTGCTGTAACTCCTGCCCTTCAGTTTGTGAGACTGTCACCCACCCCCGCCCCAACAGAGGGCTCCTGGGTCAGTGACCTGGTCTTTCTCACTGTGGTCCACCCAGCGCTTGACGCGTGGGGGGTGTCGTCGCTGTCACAGCAAACAGCACAGGAAGGAAGGAGGAAAGGAAGGAAGGGAGAGGAGAGAGGCCAGGCAGGGGACGGGCGGGGGAAGCCTATGGGAGTGGCCCCCTGCATGCCAGGTACCACTGAGGGTTTCATTTACTCTTTGAAACCCTGAGGGACAAGCATGCTTGTCCCCTTTTCATGCAAAGCGACCTAAGTCCTAGTAACTCGCCCAAGCTGGCATCCGGTAAAAACCAGGACTTGGGTCTTCCAGCTCCTGGCTCGGGCCTCTGTCATTACAGGCTTGGGAGGGTCAGCACTCCCACTTCCGGGCTCTGGCAGGACGCCTCTGGGGCCAGAGGCTGGAGCTGGGCAGCCCCCTCCCTTCCTGGGAACTAGAACTCAAGCTGTGAGCCTCCCTCTCAGCTTGGTCTTGGCCTCCAGCGTCCCCTCTGCTCCACTATAGATCAGCCTCCACCACTAGGCAGGCAATCTGGCTCCCCCTTGGGGGTTATCTCTGCTCCCCTGCTCCCCCTAGGCCCAGCAGAAAAAACAGTTGTCCTCCTATTAACCTATTAGCCAGGTGGTGAGAGGAGCTTAAGGAATGGATGGGGCTGGAGGAACCCACCCCCTGCCTCCCTGGGCACCAGGAGGGGTTCCCAGCACATAACTGCCACACTTCAGGGGTGGCTGCAGCCCCAGTGCTCCCTCCTCCCTGTCCCAGCTCCCAGCTCCAGGCAGGGCCAGTGGTTTCCCCGGGCAGGTTGGAGCACACCTGCTGCTCTCTGTGCAATTTCCATGGGGCCCCTGGAGCCCCCACCGCCTGGCCATGGGAGACCAGAGTCTTTGGAACAAGGATCGTCCAGGGGTCTCTGAGCCCCTGGATCGTCCCCTCCCCTCCAGATGCTCCCACCCCCTTGACCTGCGTGCCCAACCTGAATTGCTCTCTCTTATATCTCCCCGCCCCATCCTCCCCTGCCCTCATTTGAAGACAGCTCAGAGAAAGACCCGGTCCCTAAGGCCATCTGTTTTCTGCGGTCGGCTCCACTGCTGTCTCTAAGACTAGTCTTTGTCTCTGTCCCTGCGGGTGTGTGTGTCTCGTGATCTCTCCGTGGTGTGGATGGGTGGGCGCCGACCTCTTACTGTCTGGATTTCATCACCTTTTCTTGTCATCTTTCTCTGTGGCTCCCTGTGTGGCTCTCCCCTCTCTGAGCCCTTCGGTCTCTGTTTCCATCTCCCCTGCTCCCATCATGGCTTGGGGGAAGGGGCACCCTCTAGGGGTGCCCCTGTCATTCCCACTGCACAACCTGGGGGTTGATGGGAGGCCCAGGCTGCACCCCGCCATTGCCCCACCTCGGCCCCTGGCCCCGTGACCCCAGGCCTCACTTTCTCCTGTCCACCCTCAGGCTTTCCCATGCCCGGTCACCTTTCTGCCTCCCGGTGCCACCTCCCAGCCCCCAGAACTTTCCTCCCCTGGGCCCAGCCGGCCCTGGTCCTGCTGCCTCAGGAACTGTGGGTTTGAAGGTGGCTCCAAGTCTGCCTTCCGCCCACCCTGGACAGAGGGACCGAGCCACTCACTGTAATTACATGTGGCTGCCGGCCGCCTCTTCCAGCCCTCTTGGGCCGTCTCCCTGTCTCTCTTCCTGCCTGGAGCCCCCCCGCCTCACCCCAGGCTTCTCAGACTCTTTCTCGTGCTATCGTCCTCTCTCTCTGCCCTGGTTTCTCACCGTATCTCCATCTGTATATTGCTCCCTCTCCATCGCTTCTGCCTCTGACTTTCTCTTAGTTGCTTGCCTGCCCTGGGCTGTCTGTCACTGGGCGTCTACGTGCCCGGTCTCTCGAGTTCTGATGCACTGTCTCTCTTCGCTTCTACCTTTCACATCCTTTTGATTCTTTCTCTCTCCACGTCACTCTGGATGCCTGTTCCTATCTCCCCATCACTGACCATCTGTTCGCTCCTGCACTGTGTCTCTGCCTCCTTCCCCCACTTTCCTTTGTACTGTGCATCTCTGGCCCCCTCCCTGACCACACACACACACACACACACACACATCCATGTGCACACACCCTTGCTCGCTCATGGGCTGTGGTTTGAGAACTTTCTATTTTAGAGGCTGGCACCGTTACCAGATAGGGTAAGCGCTGGGTAACTGGTACAGAGACCAAGAATGAGGGCTCAGGGCATTCTGGGCTGTGGGGAGGGGACCAGGGCTGGGCCAGCTGGAGGGCACCAGAAGGATGTCCCTCAGTCGTCTGCTTTTTTCTAGCCCAGACCCCATCCCTCCTTCCTGGGCTGGAGGTAGTGACCGGATCCGCTCACCCCGCAGAGGCAGCGCTTGAGGAGGGCTCCCTGGAGGAAGCAGCGGCACCCCCCATGACCCAAGGCAATGACCCTGAGGCCCCCCAGACCCTGGACAGCACTGACCTCGATGTCCCCATAGAAGCTGTGACATGTGAGTCCTAGGGGTCCGGGTTACGTGGGGGTCACTCTAGGGAATCCAAAACAGATGGGCTTTGTGTGCCCACGGGCGCCTAGCCTGGGCCAGGACTTTGAGGTGTGGGCAATGGAAGGGCGTAAGATATTGTCACTGTCCTTGCTGTCTAGGAGGACATCCACATCATTTCTATCCACAAAATGATTTGGATAAAATTAGTTCAGAATGAGTGTGGACAGGCTGCAGGCAGCCTCATTCTGTGGTTCAGAACGAGAGCGCGTGCAGTCTGCGGAAGGGGGCTGGGGCTCGGGGGCAGGAAACCGGAGCCCGAGGCAGCCCAGCTTTCAGGGTGTCAAGAGCAAAATGGCAGGAGAGACACTTCTAGTTGCTCTGGGAGCAACTAGAAAGGAGCAAAACTCAGCTGTGTTCCTGGGTTTGGCTCCATGTCTCCGAGGAGGTCCTGGAGGGGGAGAATTTACCACCATCACCCTCAAAAACAGGGGAAGGGGCTTCCAAAATCATTTTGTAATTGCCAATAAGATCAGCAAAATCTATGAGACACATTGGTACTTTTCAACTTTCTTTTTCTGTATGAGCTCTCAGACTCTCCAAATCAGCCTGTAGTGAGGCAGCCAGATAGCTCTTGCCAAGCCCATTTTACAGATGAGGAAACTGAGGCTCCCTCACCCTGGACACAGACTGGGGAGCTCAGGTCTCCAGCCCCAGGGCTGTGTCCTGTGCCTGCCTGCCCTGCTGGCAATGCAGAGTTGTGGAGCCACTTTCAGGCAGGGCATTTGGGGTAAGCTGGACACCCTGGAAGTCGGGGTTACTAAATCCTCGAGACACACCCACCAGCAGGACCGAGAGAAAGAGGTAAATGCCGTGGCCATGGAGGAGAGGGCCTGGAAGGGACAGACGCTCCTATGTCCATGGGCCCTGGGTGTTTGCTCTGTGACTCAGCCCCCACGGCCATGGCCACAGGCAAGCTCTGTGTCTGCCCAAATCTCCCGGGGCCCTCAGCTCACCACACGCCCCCGCCCTCTGGTCACTGTGCCTGTGTTTAGGCAGCAGGGCAGAGGGCACCAAAGCTGGCCAAGGACTCAGCACAGTCATCCCCCCACCCCGCCAGCCCGGCCGTGGAGCCCAGAGGTCGGGGCAGGATGATTCAGGCCTGGCCACTTCCCATGGCCTTACCCCTGTTTACCCAGATGCAGGGACCAGCCGCTGCTCAGGGCCAAAGGTTCCCAGCATGGCTCTGTCTCCCATCCTTGCCCTGACTCCCCCCACCCCCAAGCTTGTCCTCAGCCCCTTTCTTTCAATCGCCATCTCCTTCCCACTCCACTGCCTAGCTGTGGAAGCCCTGGCAAGTTTTACTCTCTCTGGGCCTTGGTTTTTTCATCTGTGAAATGGGCTAGTAACAGTAGTTCTGTTTGACGCTTAACGAAATTATTACACATAGGACTCTCAGCAGTGTATCTGGCACCTCATCACAGCTCAAAACATGTTGGCTACTAATTACAAGAGCAGTGAGGGTTGTGGTAGTAGCAATTCATTCCTCAGCCCTTTGTCTCCCAACTTCTGCCCCGCTCCTCACCCCTCTGCCCTTGGAGCCCCACCTTTTAGCCTCCAGGCTGATCCTACCTATGACCCTTATCTGTGTGACCTTGAACAAGTTTCTATACATCTCTGGGACTCAGTTTCCTCATCTGTAAAAGGATACCGCCCCATAGCAATAGACAGAACAATTCGCACCCCGAGTGCTCCAAACAGTGCCGGCGTGCAGTGGGTGCCCGGCGAAGTGCTCCCACCATTACTAGAAGGCCCAGCACCCCCAGTCAGGCCCCCTTCTGTCCCCTCAGCCTCCAACACCCCCCACCGCCCCCCAACATCTCCTGCCACAATCCAGACCCAGAGGTTTGGCCTGGAGGGACCTGGGGATCCAGACCCCAGGGCCAGAGAGAAGGAAGCGCCCCAAATTTATACATTTACTGAGGGTCCTCAGGGCCAGAGGATCCCACCCAGGAGTCAGGGGCCCTGAGCAGAGGGGTCCTTGAACTCTTGTGACCCCTTCTCAGACTCCTGCCCTGACACACAGACACATATACACGCGCGCACACACCTGCCTTCATCTTTGGGCGACAGAGCTGTATCATCCAAGTGGGCAAACCTGAGTGAGGTGAGGGAAGGAGCCAGGTGCTGGCATGCTCTCCAGGACCATTTTCCCCGCACCCCACTGATAAGCTGGTTTGGTCCCTCAGTCTGGGATGGGGACCCAGGGTTCCTGGCTTCCGAGGTCTCCCTGCTGGCTTCCCTCTTCCCTCTCCCGCTCCCCACCTGGACCCCAAGGGCCGCTCAGCAGACTTTCTTCCAGCAGGGGCAGGGGAGCTGGGGGCAGAAGGAGCAGGAGGTGGGGGGGGCTGCTGTGAGGAGCCCCCCTGGATTCCAGGGCCAGGCGTTCATCTCCAAACAGATGTTTCCAATGAATCACCCGGCACTCGAAGGGCAGAAGCAGCTGGGGGCTTGGCAGGGGCCGAAGTGATGGTTAACTACTTCCGTGCTGCCCCTCCTCCCCTCTCCGCTACCACTGTCGCCAAAATCCCCAGACGCCAAGAGCAGGAGAGTGGATTTCACATGGGATAAGAAGGTGAGGTGCAGGCCCCTGTGCTTCTCCCCTTGCCCGCACCTCTGTCTATTCTCGAATGACCCCCGGCCTGGAAGTCAGGGGCCAGGCTCCACTTGGAGGCTATTCTGTGATGCACCTCTGGGCAAGTCAGTTCTGCTCTCTGGGCCTCGGTCTCCTCATCTGCAAAAATGCAGATCAGCTAGGTAAACTGGGGTGTATCTAGGAACGAAGCCAGCAGGAGTCAAGCAGAGCCCTGGGACACTGTCCCGGCCACCCCACCCCCCACCTTCTCCTCCATCGCCCTTTTCTCATGGTCTCTCTAGGCCAGCCCCAGGGGAACCCCTTGGACTGCACCCCACTAGTGGCGAATGGCTCTGACCACCCCTCGGAGCTGGGCGGCACCAGGCGGACGGGGAACGGTGCCCTGGGTGGCCCCAAGGCCCACCGGAAGTTGCAGACGCACCCATCTCTTGCTAGCCAGGGCAGCAAGAAGAGCAAGGGCAGCACCAAGTCCGCTGCCTCCCAGATTCCCCTCCAGGCGCAGGAAGGTAAGCACCCCACTCTGCGTCCCCCATAGAGAAGCCTCCAGAAGTCTGATGCAGGGAGCGGCAGCAGCATCTTTACTAGGTTGCTTAGAAGCGCGGCACCCTGTCCCCACGCCAGGCCCTCAAGGTCCAAACCTCTGGGTGGGGCCCAGGAGTCTAGATTTTAACAAGCTCTCCAGGGAATCTGATGCAAGACAGAGAACCTTGCAGAGGACACTTGGGTAAAGTGAGACACATCTGAGCTCTCAAGACCACCCCTTCTCATCCCTCCTCTCTCAGAGTTGCTATAACAGGGAATGGAACCATCTGGGCTGGTCCAACCAAAGCCACCCCATTTCTGGAACAAGAAATTTTCTTTGAGCTATGGACCATTTGCCTAGTGAGAGCACAATAGCAGAATAAAATGATGCACCATCAGATGCTTAACTGGGGGAAAGGTGGGGGGTGCAAAGTACAGTGGGAGGTCAGAGCACCTGGATACACCCGTGGTTGTTCCTGCCGCACAGAGGTCCTCTGGGGGGCTGCCCTGGGCAATCAGGTCCCCCGCCCCACAGGCATGAGTTCAGCAAGATGATGGCTGCCTGTAACCCAGTGATGCTTGACCTTAACCCCAGAACTTTTATGTAGTTTCTCTCCATGTTGGGAGACTCTGGCTGGTCCTCTGCAGACAGAATTCAGTGTACACCTGAATTCAGTGTACACCTTTGCACATGACATGTTCATAACTTTCACCCTTCCCCCGAGAGCAGATTATGCCCAAGAACCTTATTTATGAAGGGGATATTCGTACATTTAAAGCGAACAGGAAGGCATTCCTTCGTGGTCCAGTGGCTAAGACTCCACGCTCCCAATGCAAGGGGCCTGGGTTTGATTCCTGGTCAGGGAATACCACAAATAAGACTCAGCACAGCCAAATAAATAAATATGTTTTAAAATGAAACAAAGTTAACAGAGCATGACCTGTGAGCCCGGCACTGTGCTGTGTGCGGGGTACCCAGGAGATGGTTTCATAAAGCTTTCATGAGAGGCACAAACAGGTCATCTCACTCTGCGATACGATAAATGAGGAGTGATAAAGTGAACACGGGGATACCCACACCAGCCCCGAAAACGGGAGGGGAGTCTGGGAAGGCCCTGGAGGTGTCTGAGCAAGCCTTAAAGGACCAGTAGGAGGATCCAGCCAGGGTGCGTTAGCACGGAGGTGAGAACTGGCTCATGATAGTTGATGAAGTTCCAGGGGAGGAATGGTGAGAGGTAAGACTCCTAGTGGGGCTTCCAGGTGGTGCTAGTGGTAAAGAACCCACCTGCCAACTCAAAAGACCTAAGGGATATGGGTTCAATCCCTGGGTAGGGAGAAGCCCCTGGAGGATGGCACGGCAATCCACTCCAGTATTCTTGCCTAGAGAATGCCATGGACAGAGGAGCCTGGCAGGCTACAGTTCATAGGGTCGCAAAAGATTGCCTGTACACAGGACCTGGGTGTGGGCATCAGAGCCTCCGTGGCAGTGTGAGACTCCCACTGGACCAGCAGCCTGTACCAGGGGCCCGCCTGGTCAGGGGAACCGGACACAGCCTATGGCCCGGCCCCTGGGAGGAGTCCAGCCATGCGCCCTGGCCACACGCTGAGCAGTTCAGAGCCTGGGCTACTGAGCCAGCGCCGCCACGTCCAGCTGGATGCCCAAGGGCGGGAGCATGCGTTAATTCCCTCCCTTATATTTATTTACTCAGCACCCACAGTGTGCCAGTGTTGGGCGCCCTCCCTTTTGATGCTGGTACTCTAGTAGGTGGCAGAGCTGTGGAAGCCGTGGAAGGTGATGAGTTCTAGGCAGGGAGGCAGAGCAGGCCTGCGGGAAGGGACGGGGATGCGGGGGTCAGGTGGGCAGCTTGCAGTATTGAAGAGGATTCTGGAGGAAGGCTTCACCGAGGGGAGACATTTGAAAGAGGAGAGAGAGAGTGAGCGGAACAGGTTTCTGGGGCCAGAGCGCTGAGAGAACAAGGGGGCCGTGACTGCAGGATGGGGAGCAGCCAGTGTGGCCACGGCGGAGTGATGGGAGAGGGGCCTCAGGGGTCACTGAGCACCCTGGGCTTTTCCTCCCAGGGAAGTGGAACCCGCTAGAGGGTTCTGAGGGCGGGAAGGATGGAATCCAACAGAAGTCTTTCAAGGGTCCTCTGGCCTCTTTGTGAATGCAGGGGTGGCCAAAGGCGGGGAGTGAGTGAGGATGCTGTCACTGGGCAAGAGCTGAGCAGGGTGGTAGGATTCCGCATAGATTATTTCTTTCTTTCACTTTTGTCTGTGCTGGGTCTTCACTGCTGTGCTCGGTCTTTCTCTAGTTGTAGAGAGCGGGGTCTGCTCTCTAGTCACAATCTGCAGGCTTCTCATTGCTTCTCTTGTTGCGAAGCAGGGCTCTAAGGTACATGGGCTCGGCAGCTGCAATTCCCAGGCTCCAGGGCACAAGCTCAGTAGTTGTGGTCCATGGGCTTAGTTGCTCCACAGCATGTGGGATCTTTCTGGACCAAGGATCCAACCAGTATCCCCTGCATTGGCAGGTGAATTCTTGACCACTGGACCACCAGGGAAGTCCCTGGATCAGTTTTGAAGAGACTTCTCAGAGCCTCCGTTTCTTCATCTGTATCGAGGGGTTGACACAGCCCCACCTCAAGGAGTTGTTACAAGTTTCACTTCAGTTCAGTTCAGTTCAGTTCAGTCACTCAGTCGTGTCTGATTCTTTGCGACCCCATGAACTGCAGCACGCCAGGCCTCCCTGTCCATCACCAACTCCCGGAGTTCACTCAGACACGTGTCCATCGAGTCAATGATGCCATCCAGCCATCTCATCCTCTGTCGTCCCCTTCTCCTCCTGCCCCCAATCTCATCCTCTGTCATCCCCTTCTCCTCCTGCCCCCAATCCCTCCGAGCATCAGAGTCTTTTCCAATGAGTCAACTCTTCACATGAGGTGGCCAAAGTACTGGAGTTTCAGCTTTAGCATCATTCCTTCCAAAGAAATCCCAGGGCTGATCTCCTTCAGAATGGACTGGTTGGATCTCCTTGCAGTCCAGGGGACTCTCAAGAGTCTTCTCCAACACCACAGTTCAAAAGCATCAATTCTTCGGCGCTCAGGTTTCTTCACAGTCCAACTCTCACATCCATACATGACCACTGGAAAAACCATAGCCTTGACTAGACGGACCTTTGTTGGCAAAGTAATGTCTCTGCTTTTCAATATGCTATCTAGGTTGGTCATAACTTTCCTTGAGTTTAATTCCTGCGCAACACTTAGAACAGGGTCTGGAACATACCCATCCTGGGTATGTTCATGAAACAGATAAACGACCGAGGGAGTCGGTCCCTCGGAAGCAGGGACTCGGGATCTAGGCTGCTGGGTTTCAGACCCTCGCTCCCTGTGACTTCCTTGTGCCTTGGGGTCACCTGGAAGGTGGGTCCCCATTTCCCGGTACCCAGGGAGGGTTGCACGAGTGTCATTCCTCACCGAGTGAGCCCCCGGCCCTCTCGCCCTCAGACTGCTGCGTCCACTGCATCTTGTCCTGCCTGTTCTGCGAGTTCCTGACGCTGTGCAACCTGGTCCTGGACTGCGCCACGTGTGGCTCCTGCAGCTCCGAGGACTCATGCCTCTGCTGCTGCTGCTGCGGCTCCGGCGAGTGCGCCGACTGTGACCTGCCCTGCGACCTGGACTGCGGCATCCTGGACGCCTGCTGCGAGTCGGCCGACTGCCTGGAGATCTGCATGGAGTGCTGCGGCCTCTGCTTCTCCTCCTGACCCCTGCACGCTCCGGAGGCCGCCCCGTGTCCCTGGCTGTCACCCCAGGCCACGCCGCCCCCTCCCCCTGGGCCCTTCCCATCCGCCCTGCACCCTCCTGGAACCCCAGCCCAGTGAGAGGGGGAGCCGGTCCTCCTTCCCGGTTTCCCAGGACCTAGTGGGGGGCGACGGGAGGGGGGACGGCTCCTGGATCAGCTGCCAGGGCTGCCGAACACTGTGAAAGTTGGGGGAGGGGCAGGGGCATGGGGGAGGCTGGGGCGCGGGGCTGTGCACTCCTCTACCTCTCACTGCCCCTGTGCCTGCCTCCCCTGCCCCCATCCCAGGCTTCGAGGACAGCAAAATGTGAAAAGAAACATCCCTCCCGACCTCAGCCAAACCCCTCCCCCGTCCCCTCCTGGGCTCTTGGTGGGGGGACCTGACCCATACAGTGACCCCAGAGGGCAGGGCTGGCCTTGGGCCCAGGGTGGGGTGGGAGTGGGCAACGGTATAGAAAAGACTGGAAGGGGAGAGGGAGGGAATGGAGGGTGGGTCCGTTCTGTTTGTTGCTGTAAATAAAGATGTATGTCCATCTCAGATTTCCTCAGGACTCATGAGTAACAGCCTCGGACCAGGACTCTCAAAAGCAAACACTCCCACAGCCCTCCCCCGACCCTCCCAAATGAATAGGGCTTTCCTGGCTTCTGGCCCCCCGCCCTTGTTTCATGCCTACCTCTGAGGGAAGGAAGGAAGAGGGGTACCCACTCCCCACCTTTATTTCTCTCTTCTGGCCCAAGGGATGGAGAAGCCCAGACAGGGAAGAGTTAACCCTTGGCATAGAATTAATTAACAGCAGATGTGTTCAGGTTTTGATTAATTAATCTCCTGCTGACTCCAGTTTCTCGAAGCCATGATGGCTTGAAGGCATAGGGTGACGGCTGTGTCAGTGGCTGAGCCGTGCCTGGGGAGGGGGCAACCAGCGCGGCTCTGGAACGCGTTTGTGGCCTGAGTGGGTTTCACGTGGCCCAGCTGCAGTTGACCCCCTGATTGCCAGGGGGTTGAGATCGAAGAAAGCTGTCAGGACTAGTGGGAGCCTCAGAGGCCACGTGTCCAGGGCCCTTGGTGCGGGGTAGGGGTTGGGGGTTGGAGGGGGAAGACCTGAGCACTGAGGCTGAGTGTGGGGAGGGCTGCCTGGACCAAGCCCCCCTCCACCCGGTCCTGGACCTGGGGGAAACCAGGACGGGTTCAGGGTGAGTGAGAGGACGTCTCGTGGTTGGCCTTGGATTGTCCTGAGGAGAAGACGTGGCTGAAGAAGCCCTTGAAAGATGGAGACCTCCTGGGAAACTGGCGGGCGCCGCTTCCAGGAACGAAGGGTGGAGAGGCCCCGATGGATTCTGGAGGAAAGGAAGGAGCTCAGGAAAAGGGCCAGATGAAATCTGAACTCTCTGAAGGAATGCCACGCTAGGAGCAGCCCACGGCCTTGGGCGTGGGCTGCAAAGTCAGCAAAAGGAGGTGACAGGAGGTGGTGAGGAGGACAGCCCCCAGCACCACACCTCCCCCGCACCCCTGCACTGCTCCCCCCACCCCGCCCTGCAAACTCATACACATGTACTCAGAATACACTGTACTCAGACCTCACTGTACCAGCACCAGCGTTTTCTGACTTCTGGGAGCACGTAGGAAACTCAGAACACAGAGAGGAACTGACCTCCCCAGGATCCCATCAGCAAGGTCAAAGTCGAGAGAGAAGCCCCATCTTATTGGCCCCCCCTCAACGTTCATTTATCTGCTCACTTGTCTCAGGTTTTGGGTTTTGTGTTTTTTGGTTTTTTTTTTTGCTTAGTTATTGTATGCTTGAAGTACAAGCGTTTTGAGTCTAATCTGTGCATACACGAGCTTTTACCTGGATCCTTTTCCTTTTTATTTACAAAAATGTCCGCATCCCCCTCACACTGCACTGTTTTTATCACTTGACCATTTTGCCTTGGGGGCTCTTCCTTATCAGCACATTGAAGAGGAGCCTGGAGCTTCCCCAGGGATAAGCCACCATGATCCAAGTGCCCAGCTCCGCTGAATCCCATCCATTCATTTCTCTGTTATAAACAAGTTACATGAGCATGTCCTTTTGAACAAATGAGCTGTTTCTGTAGAATAGTCTTGAAGGTGGGATCGATGGGCCTCAGGGCATGTGTTTGTGACTTAGCCCACCTCAATGTAGGGAGTGCCCGTCCACTTCTCTCACTGCTGCCTCCCTGTCCCCAGGAGGATGGACGATGGTGGGAGGGCTCCTCTTTGGTCCCCACTCAACCCAGTTTCTTACCAGGGCTGGGGTTCAAGGAACTTGAGGGTGGCTGGGAGAACCGGGGTTGGGGGTGCTCCCGACCAACTCAAGGTCTGGTCCAGGTGGGCAGGAAGGCCCCCTCCCTGGCCCTCTCCCCTCCACGGGGGCTGAGGCAGGAAGAGGCACCTCTGTAGTCCAAATAGCGATTTCCTGCTGCAGGATAGTGGCTGAAATCCGAGAGGCTGAGCTGGGTGGGAGCAAGACAGGGGCGGAATTTAGCCAGCCTCCCCCAGCGTGCATACACACACACACACACACACACACACTCTCTCTCTCTCTCCCCCTCCCTCTCCTTACAGCCACATACTCACGTGCCTTCCACAAAGTCACACACATACCACTCACACACACATACACACACTCTCCTTCTAGCCACATATTTACACACATTCCACAAAGTCACACACATACCACACACACAGACACACAGACACACACCAGATATATACACACATGCGGTCACACACCGCACGTTGCAGAGCCTGCAACACCACCAGCCCTGTTCATCCTGACCTCTGTGTCTGCTGCCCTCTGCCCATGCCCCCATCCCAGGCCCGCCCTGCCTTCCCCACCATCGCATCCTTGCCCAAGTGGTCTCAACTTTGCTGGGAGGTAGATGGCGACTTAGCAGCAGCAGCAGTAGCAGATGGCATTTAATGGCATTGGAGGTGATGGAATTCCAGTTGAGCTATTTCAAATCCTAAAAGATGATGCTGTGAAAGTGCCGCACTCAATATGCCAGCAAGTTTGGAAAACTCAGCAGTGGCCACAGGACTGGAAAATGTCGGTTTTCACTCCAATCCCAAAGAAAGGCAATGCCAAAGAATGTTCAAACTACCGCACAATTTGACTCATCTCACACGCTAGTAAATTAATGCTCAAAATTCTCCAAACCAGGCTTCAACAGTGGTTCACGTGAACTGTGAACTTCCAGATGTTCAAGCTGGATTTAGAAAAAGCAGAGGAACCAGAGATCAAATTGCCAGCATCTGTTGGATCATCAAAAAATCAGCAGAGTTCCAGAAAAACATCTACTTCTGCTTTATTGACTTAGCCAAAGCCTTTGACTGTGTGGATCACAACAAACTGGAAAATCCTTAAAAAGATGGAAAGAACAGACCACCTGACGTGCCTCCTGAGAAATCTGTACACAGGTCAAGAAGAAACACTTAGAACTGGATATGGAACAACAGACTGGTTCTAACTTGGGAAAGGAGTATGTTAAGGCTGTATATTGTCACCCTGCTTATTTAACTTATATGCAGAGTACATCATGAGAAGCATTTCATGTACATTGGAGTACATCATGAGGAGCATTGTGCTAGATGAAACATGAGCTAGAATCAAGATTGCCAGGAGAAATATCAATAACCTCAGATATGCAGATGACACCACCCTTATGGCAGAAAGTGAAGAACTAAAGAGCCTCTTGATGAAAGTGAAAGAGGAGAGTGAAAAAGCTGGCTTAAAACTCAACATTCAGAAAACTAAGATCATGGCATCTGGTCCCATCACTTCATAGGAAATAGATGGGAAAACAATGGAAACAGTGAGAGACTTCATTTTTGGGGGCTCCAAAATCACTGCAGATGGTGACTGCAGCCATGAAATTAAAAGAGGCTTGCTCCTTGGAAGAAAAGCTATGACCAACTTAGACAGCATATTAAAAACCAGAGACATTACTTTGCCAACAAAGGTCTGTCTAGTCAAGGCTATGGTTTTTCCAGTGGTCATGTATGGATGTGAAAGGTGGACTATAAAGAAAGCTGAGCGCCGAAGAATTGATGCTTTTGAACTGTGGTGTTGGAGAAGACTCTTGAGAGTCTCTTGGACTGCAAGGAGATCCAACCAGTCCATCCTAAAGGAAATCAGCCCTGAGTATTCATTGAAAGGACTGATGCTGAAGCTGAAGCTCCAATATTTTGGCCACCTGATGTGAAGAACTGACTCATTGCAAAAGATCCTGATGCAGGGAAAGATTGAGGGCAGGAGGAGAAGGGGGTGACAGAGGATGAGATGGTAGGATGGCATCACCGACTCGATGGACATGAGTTTGAATAAGCTCCGGGAGTTGCTGATGGACAGGGAAGCCTGGCATACTGCAGTCCACGGGGTCACAAAGAGTCAGACACGAATGAGTGACTGAACTGAAATGACATTTATCTTAGAGGCCACCCACCCACCCAGCTCTGTCCACACATCCTTCCAGGGCAAGCCCTGGTTCTAGACCCTTCCCATCCACACTGTGGCCCTTCTCTGTTGGCTCCCAGTCACTGCTCTCTGACCAAATGATCTCAGCCAGGTTCTGCTGTGGGCCCCGGGAAGAGGCCCTGCCACTCTTTGGACCTCAGTTTCCTTGTGTGCATGATGGAACAGTGGTGAGGCTCTGGAAATCTAATGACAGTCCCAGTGTCCGGGGAAGTGGCCTGCCTCTCTGGTTTTCTTTCACCCGTGGAGCAGGACATCAGCCCCCCATTTGCCCAGGAGACTTCCTGAGGGGCACCCTCCTGCCCTGGATTGTCTAATCCAAGACAAGCATGATCACATTTGTGTGAGGACAAGGTCGTCAGGCCAGGTTGAGTTGTCCCTGGCCAGTACTTCCCATGACCTCCGGGTGATCCCGTGTGTTTGCCCTGTAACCAAGCAAGAAGCTGAGCCAGGGGCTGGCTTGTGCGGGGAGAGGTGCTCAGCCAGACCCCGTCTGCTTCCAGAGCATCCACCAGCTTCTCCCACTTCTTTGGCACATTTAATTGGCATTTCCTGTACTTGAACTCAGAGCTGGGCCAACTTGACTTCAGGCCTTGAACCCCTCATGGCTCCAGAGCAAGGAGGGGACACCTTTAAGCAGCATCAGTGATGCTAAATTGCCTGTAGTCATGCCCTAGGGACTTCTCCAGTTCCCTGGGAAGATGGGGTAGTCTGGGGGGCAAAGGGGTGATCCCCGAGGCTCAGGAGGATTGCTTCAGACACTCCCCATTGCTGAGCAGCAGGAAAGAGGAGAGGATTTTCAGGTGGCGTAGTGGCAAAGAACCCACCTGCCAATCCAGGAGACACAAGTGACGGGGCTTTGATCCCTGGATCGGAAGATCCACTGGAGTAGGAAATGGCAATCAACTCCAGTATTCTTGCCTGGGAAACTCCATGGACAGAGGAGCCTGGCGGGCTACTGTCTATAGGGTCTATAGGGTCACAGAGAGCTGGACATAACTGAGTACACACATACTCTCAGGACTGGCCGGCATATGCAGGGAGGGGTGGGAGCCTCAGGGCATATGCAGGGGCAGCAGAGGAAACAGAGGTCACAGATCTGGCTGTCGCATCCATGTTTATGCTCCTTCCTACAGTCCAGCTTTCCTAGGACGCTAGGGAGACAGTCATGGAATGGAACCTGTGGCCAGAGGCCCCCCGCTGCCCGGCCATCCCCTTCCCTCCCACCTCCTCTGGAGAAAAGCCCTCTCCCAGCCTTCCTTGCCCTGCACCTGGTTTTCCTACCTTTCCAGACCCTGCAGTGGCCTCTGCCCCATGGTTCCTGCCATCTCTGGGTCTCTGGGTGACAGTCTGGCTCCCTCAGGAGGCAGACAGGTAGCAGGGCTCAGAGGTGGGAAAGAGAGGTGTGTTCATGTTCTGTGTCTGTCAGGCCTTTCTCGGGGGGCCCAGGGAAGGCGATAAGCCCACCACATCAGGGGACAGAGGGCCCCAAAGAGCCAGGCCTCTGATGGGTTACATGGCTGCCCCTCCAGGACCAGGTGAGCACATTTCCCATAGAAATGGGAGTGCTATGGCTGAAAAAGGGGGAGACAGGCTGGCAGATTAAAACAACGGAAGTCACCATAGGTGAGTCTAGAGGAAGCACCTGGGTGGGGGATGCCAGGCTGGAAACCTTGAGCTGCACAGGGCATCTGGCTGGAGAAGGAAAGCCAAGGACAAAGGCCTTCAGGGAATTCCGTGGCGGTCCAGTGGTTAGGACTCCAAGCTTTCACTGTTGGGAGAGTCCAAGTTCGATCCCGGGTCTGAGGACTAAGATACAAGGCTTGACCAAAAAAAACAAGAAAAAGGACAAAAGCCTTCAAATATCTGAAGCCTGGGAAGAGAGAGAGGCTGTCTCAGGCTCCAGCAGCAGAGGTAAGACCCAGAGGCAGATGCCTGCCCTGGGCAGGAGAGAGAGCCGCCCCGCAGGGAGCTTTGCAGTGGCGGTATGGGGGAGAGGGGTCCTCCCTGTTCCCAGGACTGCCCTGGGGGAGGGGTTGTTGAGGGGTCCCCATAGAAGGAAGGACAGATGGAGGAGGGTGGTTACAGGTGGCCCCCACAATTCCTGCTAAATCACACTGGCTCAGCAGCCAGTGACTATCTGATAGGAGCGAAGCAGAGAGTGAAGCTAGACAAACCAGAGATGGAGTAAGATGCTGAAAAGGAGGGGAAGAGACAGCAAGGCAGAGGGGAAAGTGCAGACAAAGCGTCCCCAAGGCTCTGGAGACAGAGGCAGGCAGGCTGCAGGCACGTCCCTCGGCTGTGCCCAAGGTCGCCCGCCAGGGCTGTGGGTGCAACGGTGCCCCTCCCAGGTCCCGGGTCCCTCCCACGCCCGGAGCCGCCACACCGTCAGGCAGCGGCATTAATTAGGGGCCTAGCTAATGGCTCGGAAGATTGGCCCGTTCCAGGGACGCTGCTGGATAGAGACCTCGGTGAGATTTATTCCTAATTATCTCATTTGTCTCCCCCCATTACTCTTTATGGCTGGGATTTATGGGGCCATTAATGGGGCCTGGCCAGGCCAGGACGAGTGTGAGCCTTGAGATGCTTCATAATAATAACAATAACAACACTCACCCTGGGCAGATTAATAGGTCCTTGCCCTCCCCGCCCCCTGTCCTTGGGACCCCAGCTACCTGCTGCCCCGTGTGTCCCTCTTGCTTCTGGGACCCCTGGCGCTTAGCTCCAGGTCCTCGGCCACCTGTGGAGTTCAAGCCCTCCTCCGCCCCACTCCACCCCAAGCCTGTCTTTTAGCTCTTCTCTGGTGCCACTGACCAGGAGCTTCAAGGCAGTAGCTGGAGTGTCCAGTCCAACGGCAATGCCTCCAGCTCAAGACCTGTATCAGTAATCAATGAGCTCGGCTGCAAGCAGCTCATTGTAACCTGTAAGGACATGCCCTGTCTCCTTAATGGAGGTGCAGAGGTCGGTCATCCCGAGTTGATCTGGAGACTCGGAGGTGCTCTCAAGGAGCCTGGCTCCCATCCTTTGGCTCTGTTATCCTCAGCATGCGGTCCAGGGCTCCCCTCCTCATCACAAAGTAGCTACTGCAGCCCGAGGCAGCAAGCTCACACAGCATCCACACAGAACAAAAAGAAGCAGAGACGGGGAGAGAGACCTTCTCCCCCGAAACCTTTCAGGAGAGGGGCAAAAGCATTTCCAGAAGCTTGCGACAGGCCCACTTACATCTTTGTCCAGATTGGGTTACAAGTGGTCTAAGGTTGACTTCTCCAGAAAGAAGCCCTAGACAAAGCTTCGAGTGCAAGTAGGTTTGTTCAGGAGGGGATTCCAGGAACCATCAGGAGAAGAGGAGTGAGACTGGGAGGGGAAGCGTCCAATAAAGGGTGTGTTATCAAATCGGTTACCACCGCATGTCGCTGGTGCTCAATCCTGCCTCTGAGGGAGCTGAAGTATTTATACACCAAACCCACCAACACTGGTTGACGGCTGTTCCCAAAAAAGCATCAGTTTTCTGGAGCTTGCTGCCTGCTTGGGCTGCTGGAGGAAACCCTCGAGCAAAGGGGTGGGGATGCTAAGAGGCAGGGGTTGGTCAGAGAGCGCTTCACTGGTAAAGCCTGAGGGGACAGGCAGTCCCATCACCATCAGTGGGTGTGCAGGGACTGGCGGACGGGCCCACCTGGTCCACTGCTGGGCAGGGAGAAGGGACCCGCTGCTGGGGAGGCTACCACAGGTCTGCCTCAGCCTTCCCCCTACTCTCCAGGGGTGCGACTCTGTCACCAGGGGCTGATCACAGGCGCAGAGCAATTTCTACATTAGCCCAAAGGAACGTGAGGACAATTCACAGAGAGAGAAGGCGAGTTTCAGGCCGAGCGCTCTTGGAGTCACCCCAGCCTCCTCTACCTGCTTAGCTCGAGAGGAGAGCAAGAGATGGCCTTCCAGCTCTTCCTGCGGCTACAGGCTATTACTCCTCCTCCATCCCCACTCCTGGGTGTCACTGCCCCTGCCTTCCCACCACCACCCACTCTTGAGATGGAGAAGTCCAGCTTTTTCCATCCAGGTGCCAGCTCCCTACACCCCCCATTTTGCTGTAGGTAGAGACTGTCTACTTCACGTTTCAGAACCTAGAACCCTTCTGCACCACCACTAGGAGAATAAATCAGTGCCTCTGCTTTGGCAAAATGGCCATCTGTCAACCATTGTTGTTTTGTTGCTAAGTCATGTCTGACTCTTTTGTGATCTCATGGACTGTAGCCTGCCAGGCTCCTCTGTCCATGGGATTTCCCAGACAAGAATACTGGAGTAGACTGCCAATTTCTTCTCCAGGGGATCTTCCTGACCCAGGGATCAAACCCGAGTCTCCTGCATTGGCAGGCAGATTCTTTACCACTGAGCCAGCAGCGGAGCCCTATATCAACCATACAACCCAGCAATTCCCTTCTGGTTGTATATGAAACATACCTAGGTACACACGTCCTCCCAAAGCCAAGGACCAGAATGTGGGCTTTTTGTGTTTTGTTCATTTGTTTTAGATTTAAGTCATTTTAAAAAGATTTATTTGATTATTTGACTGCATTGGGTCTTAGCTGTGGCATGCAGGATCTTTAGTTGAGGAATGTGACCTCTCAGTTGCAGTATATGGGGTCTAGTTCAACGACCAGGTATCAAACCCAGGCCCCCTTTATTGGAAACACAGAGTCTTAGCCACTGAAACACCAGAGAAGTCCCAAGAACTAGAGTGTCTGCTGAAACACTATATTCATAATGGCCGCCAAGTGGGAACTCCCTTGTGCATTCATGGTGGATTGGAGAAATAGATTGCGGTGTAGTCACTCAGTGTAATTCTACACAACCGTGAGAATGAACCAACCCAACAGTGAGAAGCAAGCCAGACACAAAAGAAGAGACTATGGATTCTTTTCGCATAAAGTACAAAGACGTCAGAATCAATCTACAGTATTGGAAGTCAATTACCCTTTCCCATTGTTTCTTCCTTCTCTGTTTACTGTATCTGTATGAGATTCAGTAAATAAGATACGCCGATGGACGCTAACTGAACCTATTACGATAATCATTTCACAATATATATAAATCAAACCATCATGCCGTACATGTTAAACTTATACAGTGATGTATGTCAATGATTTCTTGATAAAACTGGAAATGAATAAGAAAACATATTGGCTGATTTATTTCGCTTTTCATGACATTAGTTGCTCTGCAAGAGGAATGAAGAGTTTGCCCCCAAAGTCTCACTTTCCGGGAGAGGAATCCAGAGAGCTCTGTGTCTACCATGCTGGTGACAGAAATCCTATGCAAACCAACTTAAACAAAAAAAGGAATTAATTGGCTCTCATAGCTGGAAGGAACACTTTGGTATTTGAAAAATTAAAGAAAGATCTTCAGCCATCCGTGGGAGCTGGAGACCCAGTGTCTCCAGGATTCTCTCTCCTTTCTGTCTCAGCTCTGCAACTCCCTGTGTGTTGGCCTTAGAGTCTCCCGTTGCAGATACATCTCCATTCTGGTGGAAGGGGAGCGAACAGGGCAGATTGAAGCCAGAGACGCCAACAACCCCAGTGGGGAAAGGACTCTCACCCTCGGAGAGGACTCAGGATGGCTCTCTAGGATCCCGTGGCCATGCTCTGGATGGATCGCGGCTGCCAGGAGCATTTGAATCTTTGAGCCAATCAAGCTAACATGACTATGAAAAGTGCAAGTGCTAGTTGCTCCGTCGTGTCCGACTCTTTGCAGCCGCTTGGACTGTGATCGCACTAATTGGTGGTCTGGATCATCTGTTTACTCCTGTTGGGGAGGGGGCTTTGGTAATTAAGAGCCTCATCAGAACCACATGGAGGGGAAGAGGAGCAGTTCCCCAAAGCAGAGACATTGTTTTAGAAGGAGGAAAAAGGTTGCTGGGGAGACAAAAGAAAAACAAATGCTTAAGACACACCCCCACTTCCCCAAGGAGAGAGCCCTCCACCTTAAGTGGTTCTTTCTATTAAAATCTGGCATGCATCTTGCTGGTATATTGAGTGAAGCCCACTGGTCAGAGAAGTGCTTCCCATTGAAAGACTCCAGAGGCCACTGTTCACACTGACTTCTGTGAATGGTGCCCCTTGAAGCCCAACAGTGTGTGGCAGCCCTGAACTTGATCATGCCTGGCTGGACCAGGGCTGGGTGGCTGGGCCATGAAGGAAGCATTGAAAACTATGAAACACTTAGTGATAAATCTGACCAAAAATGTATAAGACTTTACACTGAAGAATTAAAATACATTGTTGAGAGAAATGGAATGGAAAGATAGATTATGTACATGGATCAGAAAACTCAATATTGTTAGAATATCATTTTCCCCACCAACTGATCTATAGATTCAGTGCAATCTCAATCAAAATTACAGTAGATTTTAAAAAACATTTATTTATTTAGCTGCATCAGGTCTTGCTGGCATCACATAGGAGCCTTCACTGTGGTACATGGACTCTCTAGTTGGGGTGTGTCAGGCTTAGTTGCTGTACAGCCTGTGCGATCGTAGTTCCCCAACCAGGGATGGAACACACATCTCCTGTGTGGCAAGGCAGATTCTTAACCACTGGACCACCAGGGAAGTCCCTCCAGTAAGCTTTTAAGTGGAAATTGACAAGTTGGTTCTCAAATCCATAAAAGAGACAAATGGCATAGGATGATCAAAACAACTTTTTTAAAAGAGCAAGAATTTAAAGAACTTATGCTCTTGATTTTACAAATCTACAGGACAAATTGATGGAATTGACAGATGGACAAATAAATCGATGGAATAGAACAGAAAGTCCAGAAATAGACACATGCATATATGATCAATTTATTTTCAACAAAGATGTCAAGGCAATTCAAATTTCAAAAGTGTCCCCTTCCTAGTTCCTGACATACAGTAATTCATTGTCACCAAAAGCTGGTTTGAGGCAAAGGCAACAATACACATGACCCCATATTTTGTGGTGTTGGCTGATGCTTTTCAACTCAGTTGCCAGCTCCTGGAGCTCAGGCAGCAGGAAGGGGACACAGACCAGTGGGAGGCATGCGGAGGACCAGGCCTCCAGGGGATAAGGGGGGTGCGGGGTTAGAGGCAGAAGAGAGAGCATGGATCAACCAGCTTGTTTTCTGGCAAAACCGCCAGGACAAAGAAAACCAAAATGTTGTGATAACATATTTCTTCTCCAAATTTCATCCTGGTAGAATTACTGGCCAGTAATTACCTAGCAAATTAGAGAATCTACCAGGACCCCAGTTAGGTACCTGAGGACATAAGTGGTCCCTAATTAGAAAAAGTTGTCAATTGGGAACAATTATCTCTGTTCTGTTTCATTTCCTCCCCTCCCCGAGCCAGATCTCTCGTCCTCACCTCCCCCATTGGGACTTCTGTCTGCTCTTGCTGTTGGGGGTTGGGAGACGGGTGGGGGAGGCAGAAGCTCCCATCTATCACGGCCGCTAGTGCCAGCTCAGGAGGTTGTACCAGAGCCCTGCCCTGTGTTCCCAGCCGTGCCCTCACCACCTTGTCCTGTTCACATGTTTCTTTTCCCACTAAACTATAGGCTCCCTGCAGGCACGGGTTTGTTTTAATTATCTCCCCATCTCCAGATCTAGCCCAGGGCCTGGCTTTCCAGAGAAGACACAGAAGAGGTGGTTGAAATGAAATGAGGACTCTGGGCCCCAGAGTGATAGTGCTGAGCATCACCATCTGAGCACAGCGGAGAGGGCTCATTGCACCACCTCACTTGCCTGGCCGTAGCCTAGAAACACCACCCCACCCATATTCTGCAGAGGAAGCCTGGCTGGAGGTGAGTGATGTCAGCCAGGCTCTCGAGTCCTTCGTGGCTCTGCAGTTGGAGACATCACTTTGGGTTGAGGGATCAGAGAAAGCTTCATGGGGCATCTCGTGTTTAGTTTGGGGGGATTTGGAGTTAAGAGGAAAAGCCAACAGAAGCAGCACACAGGTGCGGAGTTTGGTCTGGCTGAATTATTGGAAGTTTGCAAGAAGGAAGGAAGGGAGAGAGGGAGAGAGGAAGGCAGCTGGGGTTGCAAGAAACCTTGAAAGACTACGAGGGAGTGTGGGCTTCATCCCACAAGCCTTGGGAAACGATCCAGCAATGACGTTCCCCGAAGTTGAGTCCAGAGTTGATGCTCACGAGGGAACCAAAAGGAGAAAGATGAGGGGGAGGCCTGAGTGGGGCAGGGGGGATAGTACAGACACGAGAGGAAGGCGCCTATCCCGGGCAGGGATGACCCCAACAACTGCGATCAGACAGTGGAGGCAAGAGGGAGTCAGCGGTCAGTCAGACTAAGTGCCTCAAATTGTGTCCTAGCAATTTTCCTTTTAGGAATTTACCCTAAAGAGATTATTCAGCATAAACATGAAGATCTTGTGCTTCACGATGTCTATCACAGTATTATTTAAAATAGTATTAACAAGAGAAGGGGAAATATTATGCTATATAAGAGAAGCCAGTCGAAGACCACGTCTTGTCTGGCCTCATTTATATGAAATGTCCAAGTTGGCATATCTGGAGAGACAGAAAGCAGATTAGTTGTTGCCTAGGGCTAGGCTTGGGGGTGGAGGGTGGATTAGGGGGTGACCACTAATGGGTACAGGGGCTCTGTTTTGCTGGTGCTGCTGCTACTAAGTCGCTTCAGTCGTGTCCGACTTTGTGTGACCCCATAGACGATGGCAGCCCACCAGGCTCCCCCGTCCCTGGGATTCTCCGGGCAAGAACACTGGAGTGGGTTGCCATTGCCTTCTCCAATGCATGAAAGTGAAAAGTGAAAGTGAAGTCACTCAGTCGTGTCCGACTCTTCCCAACCCCATGGGCTGCAGCCTACCAGGCTCCTCCGCCCATGGGATTTTCCAGGCAAGAGTACTGGAGTGGGGTGCCATTGCCTTCTCCGGGCTCTGTTTTGGGGAGATATAAATATTCTAAAATTACATTACAGTGATGATCAGACAACTCCGATCATCTGCACTAAAAGCCATTGCGTTGTACATTTAAAATGAATGAACTTTATAGTTTGTAAATTTACCTCAATAAAGCTGATCAAACTCTTAAACAGGGCAGGGGTGTGCTGTGTGCTATAAGGAAAGCAGTTTCTGCCTGAAGCTGTGGTCAGCTCTGGACCCCAACAGAAAATAAGGCTGCCCTACCCCAACTTGATGGATGTGAGTTTGAGTGAACTCCAGGAGTTGGTGATGGACAGGGAGGACTGGCATGCTGCAATTCATGGGGTCGCAAAGAGTCGGACACGACTGAGGGACTGAACTGAACCTTAGGAGTGGTACCCCTTTGGAAGAGAGTGGGATGAGGTGGCAGGGGATGAGGAAGACCCAGGGAAACAGCTGGCTGGGAGCTGAGGGTAAGAGGACTCGCTGAATGTGATGCTCCAAAGACAACTGTGGTCTCAAGTCCATCCCTTGTGGACAGCCAAGCAGCTGGGGCCCCGCCACCAGGCTCTACCTACAGCCTCTGCCTGCCTGCAGGAGGGCACCCAGGGTTGCTCTGCACCCAGCCACCAGGCCAGGTCCTGGCTGAGAAACAGAGGAAGGTGGGATGTTCAGGAAGAGGGCAGAGGAGAAAAAAGCAAGAAGAAAAGAGCCTGACAGTCCTGGGGTTCAATCCCAGATCCTCCACTTAATTGACTGTGTGACCTTGAGCAAGTTTCTTCACCTCTCTGGGTCCCAGTTTCTTCACCTTTCTCAAGGGAGAGCAGTTAACGTTACTGGCTTTAGCAGGTGTGAAGAATGGGGTTCCATGCCTTAAGGAGCTGTGCAGGGACATCATCACTCACCAGGGGGAACAAACGCTGGTGATGGGGGAGCCTCATGGAGCCCCCAAATCTCCATGACCACAGCCAGCGAAGGTGGGGCCAGGGGTCGATAAAATCTCTGATCCCAGAACTTGAGGAAGAACAAGAGGAAGAGGGGCTCAACCCGAGGTCTCGCCTTGCATTCATTCCCCCACCCCTACTCCCACTTTCCATTCCAGAAGCTTCCAGCATGAGGGTCTTACCAGCTTCTCTGAAGAAGGGACTAATTAAACCTTAATTGACATAGCACTAATTAGCTTCTTAATTACACGGAACCACATGATTAGCCACTCAGCAGACACTAATTGTTCATTAGGAAGCAGTCTCCCTCTCCCCCTTCCCTTTTCTAGAACCTACCAGCTAAGGCACCTGATGGGCTCATAGTAGTTGGTGCCCCTTGACCCCAGCCCAGCCCAGCCTCTGAGTCCATCCTGATGGTGGCGGGGAAGGCAAGGGGTGCAGCTGGATGAGTTCATGCTGCCCTGGCCTGAAGTCACGTGCCCTCTCATGATAATAATCTAAATATAACAACTTTTATCATTTTGAGGATCTCAGATTCAGGAGCCTGTAGCCTTCCACTTTCAAACCCCTGGCCTGAATCAGGATAGAACTGTGGGTTCCAGAGGCCTGAATTTCAGCCTTCTTGGCGTGAAGGGAGCCCAGGGCAGGCCCAGGTTGAAGGACAAGAGGGCAGGGAGCCAGTCTCTGACACCAAAGAGGACAGGTACTTTCCAGACGGAGAGACTGAGGCACCATGAGAGTGAGAAACGTACCGGGGGTTCACACAGCAAGTAAGGGACAGAACCAGAGTCAAACCCGGGTCTACCTCCAGAGCCAAGCTTCTTTCTACTAGTCCAGCTGCCTCCTGCAGAATTTTCAGATTTCACGACATGCAGAATCAGAATCTGGAAGGAAGGGGACTTGCTCCTCCCCGAGGAGCCATTTGCCTCCAGCGACACAGCTTAACTTCTCTATAAGCCAGGAGCAGGGCCTCAGAGGACAGGGAGGGGCCGCCTTGGTTCAGATCCCAGTTCTTCCTAAGCTGTGTGGCCTTGGGTGAGTTTCCCTGGACCGCTCTGTGTCTCAGCTTTCTCCTCCATAAAACAGGGATAACAGTACCACCCCAACCCCCAAGGCTTCCTAGAGGATTAGGAGAGCTAGTGCATGAAAAGTGCCCAGAAGAGTGTCTGCCTTGCAAAGCCAGTGCTTTATAAGGGTTACAGTTACTACCTTCTATAATGGAAGTTGGTGGTACCTCCAGGAAAGCATCTTGGGATTTGGGGTCCACTACCCCTCCTTCCCACCTCTCAGATTTCCTCTCCACTGTCGAGCCTCAGAAACCACTTCCAATAGCTCGGAAGTCACCTCTCCCTCCTGAGAGTCTGCCCCAACCTGGGACCCTCTCTATATGTCTCCCCTGGCAGGGGCTGGGCAGGGGAGGGCGAAGAGGTGGTCAGGCCTGCGGGCTGATGGGTGCACAGACCCCTGGCGCATCCCACCAGAGGTGTGGGCAGGAAGGGGACCAACATGGCCTGCAGATCCAGTGACCACACATCCTGCTTCTCCCAAGACAGGCCTACTTTTCTCCAATTGCACTGATGTCATTATTCACAGGACCCCTTTCCGCTCTTTTTTTTTTAATTTGTTTGTTTGGGGTTGCACTGGGTCTTCATCGCTGCACGTGGGCTTTCTCCAGTTGTGGTGCGCTGGCATGTGGGATCTTCCCAGATCAGGGATCAAACCTGTGTCCCCTGCATTGGTAGGCAAATTCTTAACCACTGGGCCACCAGGGAAGTCCCCCACCTCTCACTCTTAAATGGTGCTGACTTGGACAATAGAAGACATGGTCCCACAAGGTACGCACCCTCCTGTGCCTGCATGGGCCAGGCTCTGTCCACACCAGTAGGCGGGAGACAGTGCTCACCCACCCCAGGGAATCCCCAAACTAGGGGGTTGGACTGTGACCATCCTCTCCTCTGACACAAGGAAAAAAACGATATAGGTGGAGGGCTTCCCCAAATTCTTACCACCGGAAAGGGGAGGAGTTGAGATGCTAACCCACAGTTGAGGGGCCACTGCCATGCTCCTTCCCAGCGTTGGCAAGGGGACACAATGCAGGAAGGCTCATATGTGATGTGGAGGGCCAGGGGTACACGTAGGGAGTGTGGCTGGGCACGCTGGGATTTAGGGAAAGGGGTGAAAGCAACACAGTGTCTGGAGTAAAGGCTGCTGGGGGCAGGCATCGGAGGGCAGGGGGCAGGTGACTGAGGGGACTGGGATCAGGGGCGAGGGAGGACCCTGCAGAGGGTCAGGGGCTTAGTTCAACTATCCAGAGAGCTGCTCTAGTGGATGAGGCATACGTATCCCCTTATTCATCTTCTGCCATTGGCTTAGGGACTTGAGACACAGAGCCAGGGTGGGCAGGCCCCAAAGTGCCTGAACTGAGATCTTTGTGGAGGACGGAGCACTTGCGTTGGCTGGGTATCAAAAAAGGTACCGCATATGGCAAGAGCTTGTGCAAACACTGAAAAATACATCTCTGGTCTCTTCAAGGATGATGAGTGGACCAGCCTGCCAGGCCCTGGGATGCTTTTATAGACGTGAGGCCAAAAGGGATGTTGTGGCCCATCTGGGGAGAAACTTGGGGGCCTTGGGGAACATTTTTCTTTTAATATATGTGCTCAGTTGTGTCTGACTCTTTGCAGCCCCATGGACTGCAGCCCTCTAGGCTCCTCTGTCCATGGAATTTTGCAGGCAAGAATACTGGAGTGGTTGCTACTTCCTACTCCAGGGGATCTTCCCGAACCAGGGCTCAAACCCATGTCTCTTGTGTCTCCTGCCTTGGCAGGCGAGTTCTTTTCCACTAGCGCCACCTGGAAAGCACCCCATCCCTTTTTTTTATACAGCATACTTTATTTCTTTTTAACTTTTTTAAATATCTTTTTTTTTTAATGTGGACCATTTTTTAAGTCCTTATTGAATTGGTTAAAATATTGTTTCTTTTTTTTTTGGAGGGGCGTTGTTTTGTTTTTGTCTGCAAGACATGCAGGATCTTAGCTCCCCTGCCAGGGATCGAACCCACATCCCCTGCATTGGAAGACAAAGTTTTAACCACTGGACAGCCAGGGAAGTCCCCCTGGTGAGCATTTATTCCTTATGGAGGAGTCCAGGGGAACCAGCCCCTGGGGTGAGGCCATGCTGGCTTCAGGACCAGGGGTAGAGATTTGCTCACTGCCGCTCACAGCCTCCTCCTGTGCCTTCTTGCCCTCCTCGGTCTCCCTCTGGTCCCTTTCCAGGGAGCCAGGCCTGGTTTCTAGGGAGGGGATACTCAGGATGACCCGCCCCTTCCCTATCTGGTCCTTGGTGGGGGGAGGAGGAAAAGGTGAAGATGCTCCAGCATCTTTGGGCAGTGCCAGTCACCCCACCCCCACCAGGTCCCTGGTGTCCCCACAAGAAACGCAGCAATTGGGTCAGAAACCCCCTCCAGATGCTTCTCCCCTCCCTCATTATCTGGAAACTGTTACAGTGTATCAAGGAAAGCCCCTAGGGTGTTTTCCCATCTGTTGCTCTATTTCTGACACATGCTGCTCCCCACCTGGAATTCCCAGGCCCTCCTCTCCTCTTGCCTCACCCCTTCCTGACTTTGGACAAGTTACTTAGTCTCTCTGGGCCCTTTTCTCCTCATTCGTAATGTGGACATGACCGTACCCACCTCCTGGGGGTCACTGAAGACTCAAGGGGTTAATTCACACCAAGGGTTTAGTGCAGGACCCAGCACAGAGCAGGTGCTCAATGAACGGTGGCTACAGTTCTTCTCAAGGGCCAGTTCAAAGCTCTATTCCTCCAGGAAGCCCTCCTTGACCACTTCAGGCTTAAGGGGGATCTCTGTCTTCTGCCTTCCACTGCCCACCCCTCAGTACCTCTCACATCCAGACATGCATCCTTTGTTGCTGCTGCTACTGCTGCTAAGTCGCTTCAGTCGTGTCCAACTCTGTGTGACCCCACAGACGGCAGCCCACCAGAGTCCGCTGTCCCTGGGATTCTCCAGGCAAGAACACTGGAGTGGGTTGCCATTTCCTTCACACCCCAATAAATGTGGGGGCTTCCATGTTCCAGGCACTAAGACCTTTACATCTGTTAACTCATTTAGCCCTCACAACACCCCTATCCCATTTTACAGAGGCGGAAAACAAGACACAGAGAGGTTAAGTAACTTACCCAATGTCACACAGCAAGGAAAGTGATGGACCCAGACCAAGAACCCCGGCAGTCAAAGTCCATAGTCCATGCATTCACCCTCTACCATAAACAGGTTGATAGCCATTCGCCCAGGGTGGGGTGTGGGGGGCTAGGATATACACGACACGAAACCACAGGCTTTGTGGGGTTCCAATTTCACTGCTGCGTACCTGTGGTCTACTTCAGGGCTGTGCCTGTGTGGTCACTGCATGTGGATCACATCTGCACAGAAATGTGTCTAAAGGTCGTGTGCCACATGCTCGAAGAACTCAGATACCATATGTTCAGAATGTGTGTGCCTGTGTACAATGTCTGTGTGTGCACCCAGTGTGTGTTTCTGCAGGGGGTTGTAGGAGCACACGTCACACACCTTTGTGTAGCTGTCATTATGCCTAGACAAGAGCCAACTATTCTGGAGGGAAGTAGGACTTATTTTCCCTTCATTAGAAAGTGAGGTGCCAGAACCTGGAGTAGCTTTATGACTGGCAGCCTACAGGTCTGTGGAGTGTGAACAGTATATGATCCAAGCACATACGCACATGTGTGTAACTGTGTGTGTGTGCATGTGCTAAGTACACCCACACGCCTGTGTGTCTGGGTGAATGCCCACACAGTGCATTGGTAGCGGTATTTGGGTGCATGGAGGTTACATGTGACCTGTGTGTGATAAACACACGTGCAAGTACAGGCGTGTACGTGTTCATGGGCAGAGAGCTGTACAGGCAGGTACACATAAGAGGACATGTGGTGGGCGCCAGGATGGCATAGTGAGACCAGACTTCCACTCCTGCCTCCGCCTCCGTCTGCTGCGTCACCCTGGCTGGGCTGCTGCATCTCCCTAGGCTCAGTGTCTGCACCACAAAATGGGGCGAGTGAGGAGGGTGAGAGAGCATAGAGCTGCAGCACCGCAGCTGCCCAGCACGTGCGCACTACTTGAGGACGCACTATTCGTGAGCACACATACGTGTGCACCACGAGGGTGTGTACATGGAGCCGTGTGTGTTCCCCCAGTGTGGCGTGTGGGGGTGGCAGTGGGTGAACACGGGTGTGTATGCAGGTGCTGTTCACACTGCGGGTGTGTCCCCAGGCTGTAGGGGACAAAGTCGTGGAAGTGTGTGTGCACGCTGTTGCACAGTGCGTGCATGGGGGTAGGGGGGTGGCTGGGCCCCAGGCCCCTGGTTTGGGGAGGGGATGGAGTTGGGGGGCCTGGCGGGGCAGAGGCGGGTATCTCCGGCTGTCAGGCCCGCGGTGGGTGGGGGCGCCCCAGGCGGCGGTGATGGAGCCCCAGCTCTCCCGCCAGGCCTGCCAAAATACAGCGAGACAGGGTGTAATTACCGGCACTTACCGCGGCCATTACCCCCCTCGCCGCCGCGCGTGACACACGACCCGTCAGCTCGGCGTTTGCACCATTAAGGGGCCTCATTAGCATCCCGGCTCAGAAGCAAAATTACCCTCACTGCTCATTTCAAGATGTCATCAATTTTAATTTAGGGCCCAAAGATAGTACAATGGGAAGGCCCTCCCGGCCAGCCGCGCACGGAAAGCTGAGAGAGGGCGGGGGAAGGGCGGGGGCAGCCAGGGCCAAGGTGGGGGGAGGGCGGAGGGGGCGCGGGGCGCAGCGAGGCGGGAAGGGAGGCGCTGGTCTCCCCTGGCCCCGAGAGGTCCCCAGGCTAGGGCCGCCAGGGGCGCCCCCTGGGGAGGAAACAGGATTGTGGACACAACCAGGGCCCACTCATCCCTCAAGGGCCGCCTGGAAGTTAAGTCAGGAGCCAGACAGATGCTGTGCCTGGCGTTTCCTTTCGGTTCTTCCTTGAAGGAACATGGGAAAACTCCGGGGTGGGCTGCAGTCCGTGTGTTCGCAGAGTCGGACACGACTGGGCGACTGAAGGACAATTCCTTTAATTCCCACACGACCTTGGGTGTTAGTGATGTCAGTCCCTTTACTGAAGGGGAAAGGAGACAGAGAAAGTACCCCCGCTCCCCAAACTGCCTTAACACAGCAAGCCGTGGCAGAGACTGCATTTCAGCATGGGCCCATTTGGTTCCGATGCGCTCTGCCCTGGACCCAGAACCCGTGCTCGTGGAACGGTCTTCCGGTCAGTGCCCGGGCCCCCCAGCCCGTCTAGTCTGCAGGTGGCCTTTGCTGTTTGTGCCGGGAATGCCCCCTCCCTCTCCTTGTCAGCCAAGTCCCTCGTGATTCAGTTTAATATCACCCCTGTCTTCCTGTCACCCCCTCACTGAATCATCTTGGCTGTTCACGTGTCTGTCTCGTCACCCCCACCTGTCTAGGGACTGGCTACCAGGGAGTAGGGACTGTCCCTTATCCCCCTGGGGCATCCCCGGTACCCAGCACAGAGCCGGCTGTGAGGAGTGCTCAGGGTTTGCCGAGGGAATGAACAATCGCTGTCTCCCAGCCTTCCTGCCCTCAGGTGGAGTCGCTGTCTCCCAGCCTTCCTGCCCTCAGGTGGAGTCTGGAGGCCAGAGCTGTCTGGTGGAAGGGGACCACGGAGATCTCCCCAGCCCACCCTCCATCGCTCAGATGAGCACCTGGGGCTCAAGATGGGGCAGGCTTGGCCTGGAGAAGGACTATTTCAGTCTGTCATTTTTGCCCCCAAAAATGAAAGGAAAAAAAAAAAAGAGTGGGTATGCCCCAAATGTTTGTTGAGTGACTGATTGAACACATGGATGAATGCACAAGCGGGTGAGGAGCAGCTCTCCCTGGGGCGCTTCTGGGTCCCTCCGGGGACAGAAATCGTAGTTATTTCCTCTGCGGACCTCACAGCCACTTGACTTATCAGCACTGCTGGGATATTTTCATTTTATAAACTGAGCCTGGGCACATGTGATGCCCTGAAAGGGCCTCTTTCTTCTAAAAGGGGAACTACACGGGCCAGGGGAGATTTTCCAGAAGGCTTGGTGTGGGAGGTGGGGGAACCTTCTTGTTATTTCCAGCTGGCTCCACCACCCCAGTCTGTCTTAACCCATGGTGAGGTTTAGGCCCAGTCTCTGAACCCACTGGGCCTTGGTTTCTCCCAAGCGTAAAGAAAGAGGCTGTAACCCATGCCTCAGCTTCTCAGGCCATGGTGTGAGGCTCAGTGACAAGCCAGCAGGAATACAGCCGGGCTGAGATCACAGGGCACCGCCAATCACCCCACATGCCCTAGTCAGACCCAGTCCTGCCTGCCTCTCCTGCTGCCTTCAGCCCTCCAGCTCCCTGTACAGAGCTGGAGCGAGAGGAGAGGGAAGGGCCCCCATCCTAAGCCCAGAGACCGGGTCCTCGCTGGCAGCAGGCGCTGCTCCCCGGCCTCACAGAAGACAGATCGCTCCCTTAATCACTCTGGAAAAGAACCCCAAGCTGATATAATATTATAATTAATTAATTCACTAAAAAGGTATTAAATTTCTCTCCCCCCTGTGGATATTATCTGAATTCATTGACCTTTAGAAAAATCACCCTCTAATTGTAACCAGGTCCAAAAGCATTTGCAGCCCGTCCCTTTTACATTAATAATATCTTCCCGGACTTGGCTCTGGCTGCTTAAATATTGTATAAATTCCACTGCCCCCCTCGGAAAAGAGAGAGCAAAGAAAAAAGATGAGAATGGAGGAGCCCAAGAGGTGGATGGGGGCTGGACCCCAAGAGGCAAAGGTCTCAGGAAGTGAGGGGCAGGGGGTGAATTGAAGGGGCTCTTTCTGTCTGCTTCAGGTGGTGTGGAGGGGGCCCAGGCTTTGAGATGGGGAGGAAGGCATGGGTTGGGAACAGGAGGGTTGATTTTAGGGTTCATTTTTTAGGAGGCTGGGGCAGGGAAGATCCATAGTGTATATCAGACTCTCATCCAAGCCAGTGGCTCCAAACAGTGAAGAATCTCTGATTTAAAGGACCAGTGGGTGATGGAAAGAGAAATTCCAAAGAACATTCTGAGCTCCATCTTCTTCCCCCTCTCAGGATCCCCCCTCCCTCCTGCCCCAGGCTTCCCTCCACTTCCAGATGGCCCTGTTTTGCAGATGGTGGGCCAGGCCTCAAAGGAGAGATGCTGTGGGATGTCCAAGACTTCCTAACGCTGAGGAGGTGGGTACTAAGGAGCCGAGAGCCAGCACCAGCCCTTGCCCATTCTCAGCAGGGCCCGGAGCTTCCCATCTGAATGAGTAGGGAGATACTCCGCGGACGGCAGGGGTGGAAAGCCACCTTCCTCTGTGTACACCGTGATGAGTGTGTCTGTCCTGCTTCTTGTCCTCAGATCCCAGCTCCCTCCCGGTACAGGAGATGAGAAGCCGGCAGCTGGCAGGGGATGGGCAGATGGAGGGAGTGGAGCGGAGGATGGCAGGACCCTCGCCCAGTGCACCTGCTTGACTTTGGGGCTCCTTGGCGGATCCATGGGAGCTGCAGCTGCTCGTCCTTCCCTGACCTGGCTTGGAGCCCTTCCCAGACCCCACTGCCTTTTTACATTTTTGCTTGCTCTCCAGTCGCTGGGGGCTTCCTCTGGGAAATGAGGGGGTTCAACAGGTCCATCTCTGCTTTTACACCAGTCCTCGCCCACTCTACCTGTTTACAGTTCCCTCCCTCATGGACTTGATGTCTGGAAAGGTGTTGTGTACCACATAAAGAGTGTGGATGAAGACAGCATTCTCTTCTTATTTAATCAGAGATGTTCATACCCTGCAGTCAGAAACTGTTGACCGACTCCATTCCAGCTACTAGCTAAGGGTTGCACAGACCAGTCTCAGACACGTGAACACTTTCTGGTGGCTTGCTGAAATTCTGGAGGTACTCTGTTTATGCTGAAATCAAACGGTAGGATTGCAGCTTGAAAAGCACAAGCAAGCGGAGACTGCTCACCTTCTGGCGACGGCCCACGCCTGGCTCTGAGCGCCCTCTTGTGGGCAGAACCCCCACCCACACCCTCAGTACTCCCTGCTGGGCCGTCCAGACCCTGCTTCCCAAGCTGCAGGTGCTGGCCAGGCGGAAGGAACCTCGGGACAGGAAGCCAGCAGGCAGGTGAAGATACCATGGTCTTGAGGGGCTGCTTGAAGAAGCGGGAGGGCAGCGCTCTGCTTCCTCAGAGTCAGTCCCCAGGGTGAAAAGAACGAACAGATTGGGGGAGGAGAGAGCCTCAGTGGCCTGAAGGAGGGCCTCGGAAGATTTCCACACCCCCACACCTCCCCCAGCCAGAGCTCAGGACCTGCCTCAGGAGAAGAAAGGCTCCCAAGCCATGGGCAGGTCCCGGCTGTGGGGTGGGGCCTGGAACGGGAAGGAGGTGCCGATGCTTGTGCGAGCTCCAACTCACAAAGTCATCCACGGCTCCATCTGACCTTGAGATTAATCCCCTGCCCGGCTGTCATCAGCACCCACACGCCCGGCCCTTTCCACCTCTCCCTCACACGTTAATTGCTCCAACGTTGATTTGATCTCCCGTTCTGCAAGGAGGAAATTGCCCTCTTAGCCATTTTCATCCTGGGATTTTTTTTTTTTTAATTAGGCCCCGTTGTCCTCACAGGGCCCCAAAAGGGGAAAGCCATTTTGATCTTTGCCTGAAGAGACTGTGGCAAGTCGAGGGAGAGGCGGGCAAAGCTGGCAAAGATACTCTCCTCCCTTCCCCCAGACACCCCGGCTCAAGAGGCACACCCCCTCACCCCTCTCTGCCCCAAGCCCATTTTCCCCACCCTGAGTGAGGTCATAAAGCCCCAGGATCTTGGAGCAGAGGCCCCCCGGGAACTACTGTGGGTTGAGGGAGCCTTTAGCCCAGAAAGGAAAGGGTTTGGTGGGGGCGGTGGCGGGGGGCGGGGGGGGTCTCAATGCCTGAGGTGCTGGAGCAGAACCTTCGCCCTGGTGCCACGTCCTTGCAACTGTAGTTTACATGGGTCTCTCCTTCCCTCAACCCGCAGGGCAGAGCCCCTCATAACCTAGGCAGCTGGTCCTGGGCCTTGCCCCCAGAGCAGGCAGCCCACCTTATGGAGAGGAAAGAACTGGGGCTGGGGACAGGAGAAACATGCCCACCGTCCCCGGCCTGGGTAGTCTGGGACCACAGTGCCCAGGAGCTGTAGACTTGGTTTCCAAGCAACAGGGTCTCCCAGTCACCTGGCCCAGCCAACTCAGGCCTCAGCAGGAGGTGTGAGACCAGCGGGGCGGCAGCGCCACCTTGTGGCCATGGGGAGGGACACAGCCCCCAGAAGCACCCAAGACCCCTAAGTAAGGCTACATCTCCAGCTTCCATGGGGCCCTGCTAGGGAGCTGGGGGAACCAGGCGATGGACTCAGTCCCTTCTGTCTGTATCCCCCATCCCTGATCCCCTTCGGGGGCATTTGAACTGTGAGTCCATTGGGTTGACTCCTCCCCGGCATCTGTTGGCCCCCAGACCCCCTCCAAAGAGACAGGACAAGCGGGTACAAAGCACAGTGTTTACTAAAGGCACAAAGTGGGGAGCCTTGAGGGGAGCTGCTCTTCCAGCAGTGACCCCACGTTCTAACTTGAACCCAGCACCCCCTCTTCTGGCCACCCCCGCCCTCACACCACCTGGAGGAGAGCTGTTAGCACCAAAGCGGGGGTGGGGGCCCCACCTGTGGGTGGGGAGAGTGCCAGAAAGGCAAGCCTGGGCACCCCTGGACCAGTCCATGCCTCCAAGAAGGAACTTCTGGACCCCTGGTTCCAATGAGTCCTCCTTCACTGATGGGGGGACCAGGCTCGAAGGTAAGATGTCTTCTTAACTCCAGCACATCCTGTCCCCCCTCTGCGGCGCCCCCTCGCCTTGCCCTCACGATGTCACCTCTGGGAGGAGCCGGGCTGAAGGCCTCTTCCTGCCCAGCCCCATGAAGAGGGCTGCCCCTGGGTGGGGGGCTTCCAACCCACGGGCTGCCAAGCGGGCACTAAGTCCACACAGGGTGCGGGGGCCGACAGGAGGAGTGAGGCCGGGCAGGGGCTACTTCACACACAAGTGCAGCCTGAAGGGTGGGGGGCGGTGGCCCTGGCCCTCCCAGCCCCCAGGCCCGCCCCTGTCGCCCAGGTCACAGCACGTCGCCCTCCTCCATGCTGAAGCTGCTCCTGCGGCTGCTGGCCTTGGAGGCCTCAGGGGACATGGTGGAGAAGAGGGGGTCGGAGGCCAGCGGGAGCAGGGAGTCGTCTAGGAGCATGAGGTCCAGATCTTTCTTGGACAGGTCAGGGAACGGGGAGGCATGCTCTGGCCCCAGAGGTTCGGGGTAGCCCGGGGGCCCTTCGTTGCCCCCGCCCCCAAAGCTCAGGTTGTGGCTGAAGTCCAGGTGGTGGAATGGGGATGGTGGCTGGGGTGGCTGGGCTGGAGGGGGCAGCGGGGCCTGGGGCGGCAGAGCCGGCAGTGGCTCAGGGTCGGGGACCTCGGCCCCCAATAGCAGGGCCTCCCCTGGGCCCTCCTCGCTGGGCAGCTCCTGCTTCACCACCTGCTGGGCCAGCTCGGCCATGTTCATGCCGGAGGGCGAGGTGGTGGGCAGGCCGTGCACCCGAGCCTGCATCTCCAGCTCCTGCAGGTGGGACAGACAGAGGTTGGAGGCGCCCACCCCTGGCAACCCCCTGCTGCCCACCCCAACCCCCGCTGCCGCCCTTGACCCTCCCTTTGTGGCACCCAAGACCACAAAATATCTCAGCTGGGAGCAAGCGCAGGGCAGCTCTAGAGTCTTCACCAACGTGTTTTCCAGCTACAAGTCACAACTCATTAGTGGGTTGGGAAACCACTACAGTTGAGCCTTGACCAGCTCTCTTTCTATTTTTTCTTTTAATTGAAATAGACTTGCCTAGACTAGACCAGACTAGAAATTATCAGAATGCATTGCATCTATTAAGGATGAGGGTTCTTTCATGAAACTTTGATTTTTTTTCACTTTGAGCTGACTATGTGGGCTGGATTGCAATGTGAATTGTATTATCTACCATAAGAAATAGAAAATCTTTGAAGCTGCAGGCCAATCGCCCTTTATATAGGCGACCAGTGTCAGGCCCAAAGAGGACAAAAGGGCTTCAACAACAGAGCCAGGACTAGGTGGCTCTAGGTGGTAGCATGGACTTTCCCAAGCCTTTGTTCTTTCTCTTGCTCACTTGGCGGGCACTCTCTGTTACCCAACGATAACATCCTGACTGATAAGTCTTCCTTCCCCATGGGGATCATCCCTCCATCTCCAACTGCAGAAGTGTAAGCACCGCCCCTTACAGGGCTCAGGACTCAGGCCAGGGGTCAGGAGTCAGAGCCACCCAAGAGGACCAGGTTCAAGACCCAGACCTGGATACGGAGCCAGAGCTGCTTGTTGGTCATCTCCAGGCGCCGAGAATGGTTCTCCAGCTCCCGGGACTTCTGCAGGTCCTTCTGCATCCTCCGGATGTAGTCAACAGAGGCCTTGAGGATGGTGCCCTTGTTCCAGCGCACGTCCCTGCAGGCCAGGCAGAATCAGAGGCTCATGCTCAGAGGAGGGGGCTAGGACCGGCCAGGAGCTTCGTGGGTGGGCGTAAAACCCTGCTGTGGCTTCAGAGTTGATGTCGCCTATCCCAACTTTGCCCCAAACCCCAGAGCTGACCAACCCCTATTTATGGAGGAGGCCAATGTCCATCTGCAAATGAGCAAGTGACTGTGGTGCCGCCACCCACCTCGTTCATCCCAAGAGAAAGGCTTAGTCGCTCGGTTGTGTCCGACTCTTCGCGAGCCCGTTGGACTATAGCCCACCAGGCATCTCTGTCCATGGGATTTCCCAGACAAGAACACTGGAGTGGGTAGTTGTTCCCTTCTCCAGGTGATCTTCCCGACCCAGGGAGGAAACTCAGGTCTCCTGCATTGCAATCCCAGGAACCAGGCAATTCGGAGCAGCCTCCTTCCCCAGGCCTCCCATTCCTGCCACCAAAACCCACACCTGTTCTCCACCCTCACGACTCCTGATCCCAGACCACCTCTGCACCAGTCTGGTGCCTCAGCAAACTTTCCTAGCATGACTCCTCCTCCAGGAAGCACCCCCTGACCCTACCCTTACTTCTGGGACCTGGACTCCTCCTTCCTGTCTTGAGCCTTTCTTAGTTGGGGGATGGAAGGTTCTTCTTTCCCCAACAGATGATAAGATCTTAAAGAAGCTAAAGGGGATTCTCTTCCCATCCCTTCCCCCTGGCAACCAGCAGATAATACCTGTGAGCTGCTGCCCTCCCCTCCCCTTCCTCCAGGAAATCCACTCACAAATCATTGGCCTTGGGGATCAGCATGCCCAGCTCCTTGATGCGGTCATTGATGTTGAACCTCCGTCGCCTTTCAACTAGAAGTAACAAATATCGGGGGAAACAATTAGGGAGATGAGGACCCTACCTGGGAAGAAGGGTCCAGCCCAAGGAGGGACGCCTTAGTCCTTCTGGGAAGGAACTGGTGACCAACTACATGGGCGAAGAGCCAACTCATTGCAAAGACCCTGGGAAAGACTGAGGGCAGAAGGAGAAGGGGATGGCAGAGGACAAGATGTTTGGATGGCATCTCTGACTCAATGGACATGAGTTTGAGCAAGCTCTGGGTGATGGTGAAGGACAGGGAAGCCTGGCACGCTGCAGCCTGTGGGGTCTCAAAGAGTCGGACACGACTGAGCAACTGAATAACCACCACCACCACCAAACGGGGTGGCTGTGGGGTTAAGGGGGTTGGGGGCAGGCCAGACATGATTAAGGAGGGGAAGACTGTAGCAGACAAAGCTGTCTGGAGAGGCCTCCCTCCACTGCTCAGAAGGCTCCACGCCCTAAAGAAAACAATCTGATAAACTCATTCCCTCTGAAGTTCTGGGAATTTTATGAATATCTCTTCCCTGGAGCACCTCTCCCCCGCCTTCTAGCAAGGACTGGTGGAAAGAGGCTGAATCCAGTCATGCCAATGCCAGGATTTTATAGCCTCCTGTAAGGAATCCTTCCTAGAAGCTGCAGGTCAGAGGGTAGCTTTGGAGCCAGCCCAGGTGAGAGGAGGAAGAGAGGCAGGGGAGACTCACTGAGGTTGTGATTGTCTTTCTTCTGCCGCTCCTTGGCCAGGGCCCGGCTCTCAGCATCTGGAAAACAAAAGAGGAGAGCTGGGAGGGGAGGCGCTGGGGAGACACAGCCGGGATGGGGGGCGCTCCGGGAGACAGCGGGGCGGTACCTGTGAGCTCACGCTTCTGCGTCAGGTCGGCTGGGCAGGAGCTGCTGGTGACGCCCACCAGGGAGGCGGTGACCTGGGGGTCTCCACTGTACACATTCAGGTGACTGCTGGACAGAGGCAGCTGCAGGAAGAGGCGGGAAGAAGACTCAGTGAGCGGCCCCGTTCCGTAGGGGCCTCTCCCCAGGGCCCATTGCCCCAGGAACAGCGATTCCCCGGGAACAGCTGGGGAGGCCGCGCTGGGGTCAGAGTCCGGGCAGAGTCCAGAGCTGAAGAGGCAGCCCCTGCCCTCAGCGAGCAGCCACCTAGTGCTGCCAGAAGCAGCGGCGGGAGGGGAGATAGGGCCTGTAGAAGCCCGGGGGAGGGGCACCTAATCTGGAGTTTCTAGAAGGTTTCCAGAGGGCATGGTGAGGAAGGGCACTAGAGGCAGGGGGTGGCTGAGCAGAGAAGCAGACCGGAAGTAGCTGCCAGAGCGCAGAGCGTGATGCAGGCGATGCTGGGGGACCTGGGAGGGCAGGTTCCACTTGCAGAGACTCTGGCGCTTGGTGAAAGGCAGCCATTGAGGGGTTAAATGGGGGCCCCACCCCACAGGAAAATATCTGAGCTCTGGAAAGATCTCCCACCACACATTCACGAAAAGCAAAATCACAGGCCCAGAACCCTGCAGGGTACAGGGGGAACCACCGACAGGGCCAGCCGCTGTGCCCTGCCCTCTCCCCTCTCCAGCCCTCCACGGCCCTGCTGGCAGCAGCAGGCTTCCCATCCTGCTGAGCCACATTGGCACCAGGGTGGCGGTCCTGGAGAACTGACTCCCTGACCTCCCACAGCGTCAAGGGCTGGGGCCCCAAGGGCAGGAGTGAGCAGCGAAGGCTCATGGAGCTCCAAGAAAAGGGGAGAAGATGCCCCAGTTTCAGCTGCTCAATGTAAATACCTGTCCCCCGTTGCACAGAACTCGCCCCCATGTCTTGCCTTATCTAATTTGCCCACCATCCTCTGGGTAGAAGGCACCATCCCTAGGGGTTCAGAACAGTTAAGGGACTTCCCAGGGTCACAGCTGAAGATAGGCATCTAGATTCTAAGCCTGGCCCCTTCCCACCCACCCAGGAACCTGTAGGGAGAGCCTGGACCATGAATGCTGCTAAGAGGCTGCTGGAGGCAGGGGACCAGCAGGCCAGATAGCGCTTCCCCCTCAGAGGGAGGGGCACAAGCCTGTGCTCAGCTGGGCCCCGGGATTAGTAGAGGCGTGTGCATGTGTGTGAGTGGCTCAGTCGTGTCCGACTCTTTGGGAACCCATGGACTGTAGCCCACCAGGTTCCTCTGTCCATGGGATTCTCCAGGCAAGAATACTGGACTGGGTCGCCATTCCCTTCTCCAGGGGATCTTCCCAACCCAGGAATCGAACCCAGGTCTCCCGCATTGCAGGCGGATTGTTTACCAGGTAGAGGAGAAGAGCCCCATATCCCAAAGGAACTCATCTGCTCCAGGCCTTCCTGGAGCCACACTGCTCCCCTCAGCACCAGTGCCCCCCACCCGCCCCATCCCAACTCGGGCAGCCCTCCCCAGACACCCCTCCCCGCTGAAGCCCCAGCACGCACACAGGCTAAGGGACATGTCTCTGGATGCACAATTCTCCCGGGCCCGGGCCCTCGTCACATGGTTGGATGGAGGCGACTCTCATCTCTGCAGCAAGACACCATCTCCGCCCAGGTGAGGACCCTGTCTCTAGTTCTCTTCTGGGTCACGGCTCTTGGGGGGCCTCTGCCCCTCCCCCTAACATACCCGCCCTGCCCTGGCCAGCAGTACCGTGTTGGGCATCTGAGTTTCAGGATTGATGAAGCCCAGGACATCGTCCAGACACATAATGTTGTCAATGACATCAAACTGAAACAGAAAAAAAAAACAAAACAGTCCCTTTGTGGGAGAAGGCACTTGGAAAAAGGCAGAGGGAAAGGGGTACTGGACAGCCACGGACCTCAGGGACCTTGGAGCCCACCTCACCCCACCCGCTCATCTGGGGATAAGGGAACAGGCCCAGAGAGACCAGAGCTGTCCGGGTTCCCCAGGCCCCAAGGCCCAGGTTAGGGCTCTTCCTAAGGAGCCAAGTTGCCTGGGGAGATTGCTTTATACCCTCTGTCAGGACATGGCTTTGCAGGTGTGCTGGGCATTCTGGTATGAATCTCTTGTTTCTTCCTAGCAGAGCTTTCCGAACTAGGGATGATGTTTCTCCTGGGAGAATGGGGTTCCCCGAGGGCAGGGCTGTGTCTCCCCTCAGACCGGGGCTCCCTGAGGGCAGTGCCTTGCCTCTGCCATTAGACTAGGAGCGGCAGGAGCACAGCACGGGGCCCCAGCTCCACTGGTGGCAGGCACGGGCCAGCTCCTCACTCACCTCCCGCTCGGGGTTGGAGCCGATGTGCAGCATGGCCATGGGGCTGTTGGGAGCACTGTTGCCGGCTGAGGACGACAACACGTGTGCGGGCCGCACGCCTGGGGAGGCGGCTGGCAGGGGCTTTGGGGAGCCCTGGGCGGGGCTGATGTGAGCAGCAAACTTGTTCCCGTAGGTCTCAGACAAGTACTCCCGCACCTTCTGGTCCCGGGACTGCTGCAGGTGGTAGGAGGTGGGGTTCTCCAGGTAGGACTGCACCTGGGAAAAGGCGGAGGAGGCAAAAGGTTTCAGGCCGGAGCTCCGAGGGACCAGGGCAGGGGGTGGAGGGGGACGGCCCGAGCCCCAGGCCTCACCTTCAGCACCTCCCCGGGCACTGGTGGCGGAGATTGGAAGTGGATGGGGGTGTTGATGGCTGGAGTGGGCGGCCCCCCCAGCTGCTGCTGCTGCTGCTGCTGCTGCATGTAATGCATGACGGCCTGCTGCTGCATGCGCTCCCGCTGCTCCTCCTGCTGCGCCTGCTCCCGCATGAGCTGCATGCGGAGCCCGATTCGCGACGCCATGGCGGCTGCCGGCTCCCTGGGGACAGGAGAGGGCAGGGCAGTGAGGCAGGGGGCCCTGCAACTTGCACGGGGTCTCAGGACTTCCCTGGCGGTCCAGTGGTGAGGACTCCAAGCTTCTACTGCAGGGGCCCGGGTTCAATCCCTGGTCTGGGAACTGTGTTCAGTCGCTTCAGTCATGTCTGACTCTGTGACGATCCCATGGTCTGTACCCCACCAGGCTCCTCTGTCCATGGGGATTCTCCAGGCAAGAATACTGGAGTGGGTTGCCATGCCCTCCTCCAGGGGATCTTTCTGACCCAGGGATTGAACCCACGTCTCTAATGTCTCCTGTGACTTCCCTGGTAGTCCAGTGCTTAGGACTCCATGCTTCCACCACAGGGGTCCCGGGTTCAATCCCTGGTCTGGGAACTAAGATCCTGCAACCCACATGGTGCAGCCAAACACAAACACAAAACAACAGCAAAAATAAGCAAAACAAAGTGCATGGACTCTTGGGGAAGAGACCAGGACAAAGGTGACCGCATTTCACGGGAGAAGGGAGGGCGCGGGAGATTTGCTCAAGGTCACTGAGTAAGTGGATGGCAAAGCCGAGACTTAAATCCAAGTCTGCTGGTTTCTTGGGCCAGAGATTCGTTCATGCTCCCTTCATTTGTTCTAGTAGGTCAGCGCCCCAAACTTGGAGTTAGTCTTGACCCCTTTCTCTCTCTCATGCCACCTGGTAAGCCTGCCAGATATGACCCCAAATACATCCTCCTCTGCTACCGCCTCGCTGCCCCCAGGGAGGGCCAAGCCTCTGCCATGCCTTACCCGGCTTCCTGATGGCGCCTCCTAACCTCCAGCTGGCCCCACAACATTCTACTTGCAACTCGATAATTAGAGGGATCCTGTTACAACCTAAGTTAGAGACTGTCTCTCTTTCGGTGCAGACCTCTCCATGGTTCCCATTTCTTTCCGTGTAAAAGCTGAAGTCCTTCCCATAAAAAGCCCTCTCTGATCTGTCCCCACCTGATGGTCTCTTGTGACCCCATCACCTCCTACTCTCCTCCCTGTTCCACCTGTTCCAGCCACACCTAATGCCTCAAACACACCAGGCATGTTTCCTGCCTCAGGGCCTTTGCACCTGCACTTCCCGCTGCCCGGGCTGCCCATCCCCCGGACACCACCATGGCCCACTCCTTCACCCCCACTGCTCAAGTGTGTCACCTCCTACCCTGTTTAAGATTGCAAAACCAGCACCCCAACCCCCAACTCTATGCCCCTTCCCTGTTTTATGTTTCTCCCTGTCACTTATCACCATCTTAAATATTATGCATTTTTGCTCAGTTATTTCAATTCATCCTCTATCTCTCTCTCAGCAGGAATGCAAACTCCCCCCAGGGCAGGCATTTTGTCTGTCTTGTTCACTGCTGTGCCTCAGGCCTCTACAAATGTATACAGGGAATGTTTACTATTTATGAACCAGAACTGGCCATCCAGCACTGAGCCAGCTGTAGGCCCTGAGCTCGTGGCATCTACAGTCCAGTAAGTAAGAAAGGCAAGTCCCTGGGTCACTAACCCCGCACAGAGAGGGTCGCTTCAGGGCACCTCATCCTCCCTGGGTGCAGTGAGGGCACTTGGTAAACTGAGTAGGTAAGTGGTGGATCAGCACAGGACTGGCAGGTCAGCCGCAGTGTAGACCAGAGGCCAGGGCTGCACACCAACATCCTAAGAATGAGACCCATACATCTGGGGGGTGACAAAGGAAAGCAGTACAGGCTGACATGTTCTGCCGAGTGCCAGACATCAGACTATGTTGGCACTAGAGGAAGGTACTGGTAAATACGAGCTTCCTGGGTGGTGCTAGTGGTAAAGAACCCACCTGCTAATGCAGGAGACATGGGTTCAATCCCTGTGTTGGGAAGATTCCCTGGAGAAGGAAATGGCAACCCACTCCGGTATTCTTGCCTGGAAAATTCCTTAGGCAGAGGAGCCTGGCGGGCTGCAGCCCATGGGGCCGCAAAGAGTCAGAGACAACTGAGTGACTGAACACACATTGGCAGATATTCAGTGCAAATCACCAGATCGTGGAACTAATAATAATCTGCGTCCTATTTGAGCATTCACTGTGTGCTGGGCAGGGTTCCAGACACTTTCACCTCAAACAGCCCCCTCTGGTAGCTTTGGTTATTATTCTCCTCCTACAGATAAGGAGAGACAGTGGCACAGGGAGGTTAAGTATGCTGCAGCGGGAATAGAGCCGGGACGCAATGCCAGTCTGGCTCCCCGGCCCGTCGTGGGCGGGGGTGGGGGTTCTGCAGACCGTCATGTCTCCGTGTAGAGCTGGGAAGGCGTTTGTCCCAGGTTGCACGTCTGGTTGATCCAGGGCCAGGAATGGAGCCCCAGCCACCTGACCCCAGGCCAGGGCTCCCTCTAACCACCCTGCAGCCTGCCCTATAAAGTGGAGCGGCTCCGTCCACCTTGAGGGCTGAGTAGTCAGTGGCCATTACCTCATCTCCCTTCCTCGCTTCCTGCCCCCTTAGGCTAGGAATTCCTGAAGAGGCTGCTTCAGCCCCAGGGGTCTCTGGCTGGCTCCCAACAGGACAGTCGCCATGGAGAAAGGGGCAGACACCCCCCTTCCCTGCCCTCCTCTGTCCTGTGGCAGGGACACAGCCGTCCTGTGCTCCCACAGAGGGGTGGCCTGTCTTTGGCCCTCCTCCCCAACTGCAGCCTTGCAAACCTCAGGGCTCTGACCCCGGCCCACTGCCCTCACAGCTGCACCCCCTGCCTCCTCACACAAGCAGTGAGCAGGAACAATCTGACTTCAGTTGGCCCAAGCGGGCGGCGAGGCGATGCAGACACTGGGCCTGGCAGTGCCAGCCGGCCCCGGGGGGACTCGGGGAGAACGAGCCCCTTGTTTCTTTGACAAAGGGCTGGGCGAGAACCTGGGCTCGGGCCCCGGCTAAGCCTCTCACTGGCTGTGCCAGCCTCAGTTTGCTCATTTGTAAAATGGATGCAGGAATCCCACGTGGGGTCTAGGAGAGCCTTGGGGAGAGGATGCTGAATTGCAAACCGCGAGGTAACTGTGTTTCAGAGGGTGTCAGACACCTTAGCCTGTCCCCTGTCCTCTAACAGAGGGTGGCTCTCCCACCTGCACCCCCATTGCCAAAGCTGTCACCCCCCACAGAGTTGCTGCCACCCACTGAGTCGCAGCCCCATCCTCTGCCCACCCCACCTCTCCACCTGGGTTGCTCCGGGTGTGGTGTGGCTCGGTGGGATGCGTGTGGAGTTTAGGGTGGGGCTTGAGGGGTGAGGGGATCCAAGGGCAGACGGGGTGGTCCCGGAGAGGGGGCAGATGGTAGTGGCTCTCCTTGCCTCGAGGCTCCCCTCCCCACCAAGCCCCAAAGCACATGTGCTCACGCAGCGCCTGAGGGCCACGCACAGCCTCCCCCGTGCCCAGTGTGGTCAGGAGGGGCTGAGAGGAGGGACATGGGAAATCCAAAACGTCCCAGACCCTCCCCAACATCTGACCTCAGACCTGCCAGGCCTGGAAAGGGTCCACCATGCATAACTCAGTAACACTGGGAGCCTGCCTCTAAGCTGAGTCTGGGTTCTAGTTTAGTTGTGACCAAGATGGGCTCCTCCGTCCATGGGATTCTCCAGGCAAGAATACCAGAGTGGGTTGCCATTGCCTTCTTCAGGCTAACAGCCCTTAGGCGTTCGATAATGGGTAGATCCTGCCTCCTCTCTGAAGCAGTGCCCTTCTCTGGTCAGGGGCCAGAGCTGGTTTCACACCAGCCTGTGTGGGGGCCTCCCTTGTCAGTCATTTACACCTTAGTATGAACAGCTGGTCAGAACCTTTCCCAAGGAAAGATGCGGACAGAGGGAGGGGAAAGATGGGGAGAAATCAGGGAGGAAAGGCAAGTAGAAAGAGGGTCCCAGGACAGGAAGGTCTCAGGTATCAGGAAGAAGATCTCAGAGACACAGCATTGAGTGGACAAATCAAACTGCAGGATAAAATGTACAGCCAGAGCCCGCTGAGGCAGGAAATAAATAAATGTGCAAAGACTGGAAGAATCAGGATGCTTCCTGAATGCTTACCAATGGTCAGGGCTGCGCTAGATGGTTTTCAAATATTAACTCATCTGTTCTTCACAACAACCCGAGCCAGTGACTGCTAGTATTGCCCTCAATTTCCAGGGAGAAACTGAGGTGCAGAAAGGTGAAGTCATTGGTCCAAAGTCACATATCTGATAAGTAGCAAGATGGCGATTTGAGCCAGGCGGCCTGATTCACAGCCGCCGCTCGTTATGCACTCATCTGGGCCCCCGACATTCAAACTGTTCACTGTGGCTACTTCTGGGAAAGAGCGGTGGGCTGGGAGGGGCAAAGAAGGGTTCTTAGAGTTTCTCATCCCACTTTCGAAGCAGTTAACTCTTAGGATTATGAAGACATGCTATTCGTACAATTCTTGTGTGTGTGTGCGTGTGTGTGTGTGTGTGGTCGCACCATGAGGCATGCAGGATCCCAATTCCCTGACCAGGGGTCAAACTCGCACTCTTAGCCACGGAAGCACAGATTCCTAACCAGTGGACCACCAAGGAAGTCTCTGTTGTTCTTTAAAAACAAGGGGAACGGAAGTAAGGCATTTTCTAGAGGTTTGTGAGGGGCCCAACTGGCTCCCAGTCATGTCCAAAGGTGGGATCCCCCAGGTCCACCTGGAATCTGGCCCAAGCCCTGCCTTGCTCAGTGCAGTGGTTATTAGGCCAGCCAAGGACGCTGGGTGGAGACACTAAGTGGCCTCTGGAAGCACAGGTCAGGGTCAGAAGCCACATGCCAGCACCCAGGGCCCAACTCAGGTTCCCCTACAGCCCCAGACGCCAGCCTTTGGAGGGGATGTGATCTTCATGGAGGGCCCCCCAAACAGCCCTGAGCTGAGGCGCGTCCCTTCAATTGCGTGCGGGGCCTGAACTGCCTTGGCGACTTTTCTTCCTTCCAGGTGATCTTTTAAAAAATACGAGCAGGAAGCAGAAAACACATAGAGCCTCAAGAGCCAGCAACTCCATTCTTAAGTGTCTGCCCAGCAGAAAAGCATCCCTGTGGGCACCAGAGGACACGGACTAGAATGTTCACAGCAGCGCTATAGATAGTGGCCAAAACTGGACACCACTCAAATGTCCATCAACAGGAAGATGGATAAAGAGGTGATATCTCCATGCCCTGGAATGCTGCTTAGCGATGGGAATGAACCAACTATTGCTAAACACAACTCAGATGACTCTCACAGACGTTAACGGTGAGCAAAAGAAGCCAAACGGGCGTACAGAGTGATTGATATACACACGGTTTAGAAACGGGTAAAACAAATCTTTTATGTTAGAATTCAGGATCCTGGTTACCCTTGGGGGCAGTGAAGGGGAGGTGACACAGGACAGCTTGGGGTGGGGGCTGGGAGGACTAGGAATGTTCTGTAATTTGATGCGGGTATTGGTGACATGGGAGTATCGAGTTTATGAAAATGCATCCAGATGCTCACTCAACAATTTGCACACTTTTCTCTAAGTGTGTCGTACTTTCATTAAAATTTTACAGAAGAATGAGGGCAGACCTTAAAGAATGTAAAAGAAGAGTTGAACAAATTACCCTTCCCCTCCCCCACCCAAGTGTGGCTATGACTTTAAAATGCCTTTGGTACCAGGCAGCTTCAACACCACCGCCCAAGGGTAGCTTGGTATCAAAGCCTTTAAAAATATCAAAGCCTTTAAAAATATCCACTAGCTCGAGGAAGAAGTCTCAAATACAAAAAAGGCTTTTATGCATAAAGATGTCCATCACATTCTATAGAGAAAAATAAAAAATAATCTCAATGTCCAGCAATAGGATGGTTAAATTATGTTGCGTTCTGGAATTCTCTGGGGGTCCCACTGGTTAGGACTCTGCACTTTCACTGCTGAGGACCCAGGTTCCCACGTTCAATCCCTGGTTGGGGAACTAACATCCCACCAGACACAGGGTCCAAAAAAAAAAAAAGGTTGCGTTCCTCCTCGTGGAATGTTGTGTTTATAATAAGTAACACACGGATATGTCAAGTGACAAAAAGTAGTATGCAAAGTTATATATAAAATCTGATCATCATTGTGTAAAATATGTGTGAAAAAACCTCTTGGGAGGAAATAAACTAAAATATCACTGACTTCTTTGGATGATGAAATCATGAACAATTTTTTCTTTCTTTTTACCTTTTGGAATGTTCTTTTTCTGTAATGAACATGTATATCTTTCTAATGAGGAAGAATAAACTAATGCTTATGGACCAGGTATGGACCTGTTTATGCACCAGGTATGCTTAAATACATCTTATTTATTAATAATTATCACAATCACTTTATGATATGAGTACCAGTACTATCCTCCCCGCCCCACCCCCCTTTATAGATGAAGAATTTTGTACAGAGAGTTTGTCACCTGCCAAAGGTCGCAGAGCTAATGAGCGGCTAGGCTGGATGCTGGCAGTCTGACTCCACCACCCTAATCCTGGGGCTTAGAGTTTGGCCCTGGTCCGGCACTTGGGGCAAGGTGGTCACATTTTATTTTAGGGATTCCCACTGAAGAAGCCCCCCTCCAATTAAAGGGTTTCAGTAGCTGATCTCTTTCATCTAGCTCAGGGGCCAGAGGGTCCTGGGACAAGGGAATGGTCTGGAATCCTCAAACACAAGCAGAAAAAAATTCTGCCCTTCCTCAAAGGGCAGAGATAATTTCCTGTATTCCTAGGAAAAAACATTATGTCTGGCGGCTGAAACAACAAAGTGTGGACCCAGCTCAGAGGCCAGGGTGCCTGGTTAAGCCATTTATTGCATTCTACGCCTCTGCGGTCGGAAGAAGTTTTCTTCTGATCCAGTCTGTTACAAACCACCAGCTGTGTGGGAGCTGCCCAGCTGAGACGGAGGGGAAATCAAACCAATCACTAAAGGAAGGCCTCCTGAACAGGTGCTGAGGCTCCCGGAGGCAGGGGGATGGACCCCACAACCTCCTGGGTAACCTTTCAGCCTTGGGAAGGGAAGAGAGGGGAAGATTCCAGGACTGGGGGTTGTTTTAACTTCTCGGAGCCCCTTCTGGCAGAGGGCCTGGCAAAGGAAGGGCTGATGAACTAGGAAATGGACAAGAGTGTCCACAGAACCCCCACGCCTTAGGACAAGGCTGTTCCTAATTATCAAGGCGGTCACAGGTCCCCAGGGGGCCTGGGGGGGCATCACCTGGGTGGCACCCAAAGAGAGCTAAGGGTAGGGAGGTGTCATAAGATCGGTCCCCAGGAGCCAGCATACCTGCCTATAAGATGATGTGGGGAAGTGGCAGCAGGATGTCTGGGGATGAATTCCAGACGTGGGCCTGACTCAGGGTCCGAGCCTAGCCTCAGTCTTTCCATCAGCCAAGTGGGACTTACCAGCTGGGGAACATCTCCCACAGAGCTGCTGTGACCTAAGCTGGGATGCTGCGTGGAGGCCTCTGCAAGTGTGAAATCATGGGCACGGGGGGGTGATGTCACCACTGGGTCACTGTTAACCATCGCTTCATCCATGCCCACCGGGGGCATCCCTGGGCCAGTCTCCTCTTTCTGTTATTTATTTTCTTTTGAGGAAAGGGTCCCCTCCATTCCTCCATCCATTTACCTATCAGGGCCCCAGGTAGGGGGAGCCCTGGCTAGTGGTCACCTAGCTTCTATCTCTCGTTACAGACTGGCCAGAAGAAGCAAGGCTTTGGCCAGCTTTTCCCAGACACCCTCTTTGTTTCCTGCCCAGAAGCCTTGGGTTTTAAAAGATTTTCTTTCCAAAGTTTGTCTATGATACGTAATTCACTGCAGTGCTATGGGAGAGGCGGGTGGGAAGCAAGGAAGCCTACCTCCCTGGGTTCTAAAGAGATCAAGAGCAGGCAGAGTAGTGCCTGTGCTGGAGACACTTGGGTGGGTGGCTTGTTATCATCTTAGCTGGCCCAAGCTCCCTTGGGAGTCATGAAAAGCAACAGTGAGCCCTCTGGCTGCCTCCAACATTGAAAGAAAGCAACTGGGAGTCACACTTGCTCTGGTAGGTGTGACCCGCAGGACACTGCAGGGCTGGGGGCAGGGAGAGCACAGTCAGGGGCTTGTTGTTTTTTTGGGGAGGGGGCCATACCATGTGACATGCAGGATCCTAGTTCCCCACCCAGAGATCGAACCCGCATGCCCTGCACTGGAAGTGTGGAGTCTTAACCACTCGACCACCGGGGAAGTCCCAGGGGCTTTAGACAACCTGAGCAACCTAGACAGCATATTAAAAAGCAGGGACATTATTTTGCCAACAAAGGTCCGTCTGGTCAAGGCTATGGTTTTTCCAGTGGTCATGTATGGATGTGAAAGTTGGACTATAAAGAAAGCTGAGCGGTGAAGAACTGATGCTTTTGAACTCTGGTGTTGGAGAAGACTTTTGAGAGTCCCTTGGACAGCAAAGAGATCCAACCAGTCCATCCTAAAGGAGATCAGTCCTGAATATTCATCAGAAAGACTGATGTTGAAGCTGAAACTCCAATACTTTGGCCACCTGATGTGAAGAACTGACTGATTTGAAAAGACCCTGATGCTAGGAAAGATTGAAGGCAGGAGGAGAAGGGGATGACAGAGGATGAGATGGTTGGATGGCATCACCGACTCAATGGACACGAGTTTGAGTAAACTCTGGGAGCTGGTGATGGACAGGGAGGCCTGGTGTGCTGCAGTCCATGGGGTCGCAAAGAGTCGGACACGACTGAGCGACTGAACTGACTGACTGACTGACTGAACACAGGCAGGAGGTGGAGAGGTTGGAGAGGAAGGAGAGGGGATGTGAAGGGCAGACACCGGAGCTCCCGGGCCGCTGAGTGGCCTCCAGGGTCCACGGCTCAGGCCATCAGCCCCACATCCCGGCTCACATCCCGCAGGAAAGGGTGGGAGCTGGCGCCTCCTGGTTGGCCCCGGGCAGGACAAGGGGGGCAGCTTCAAAGGCAATCCCAGACCAGAGAGGCGCCCGTCTTGTCCCCGAGGGACCAGCTGGTCCCTGGCAGGAGGCCGGCCCCAGGAGGACTGTCACTGCGCTTTGAAGGATGGGGGCCTCGGGTGGGCAGGGGGACACGTGGCTGAAAGAAGCAGGGAGAGGAGAAACCAGAACAGTCCTGGGAGGCGTCTGCCCTTGCATAGATTCAGGCAGGCCACACGCACAAACACTCTGCCGTCTGTCTCACACCCAGACACACACAGTGCAGAACCCCTCACCCTGCCGCTCAGCGGGGAGCTGCCCCCCTCCTGGGTTGGAGCAGGGTGAGGGGGCCGAAACCCCCATCTTCCCCTTCTCCCCTGCAGCCCATGCCGGCCACCCCATCCCCTTGAACAGCCTGCCTATGGTTCACATGGTTTTGTTCTCCGGTTGTTTCCTGGTTACCGCCAGTCTCCCCAGCTACAAGGAAGCTCCCAGAGAAATCAGCTTTCTTCCCCAGAACCTCCGCCCCATCCCAGCCGGCAGACTTCCCAGAACGAGACTCGGGGCCCTGGGAGGCTGCTCGTCCAACCACCCATCACGTGCTCATTTACCACCTGTTCACTCATTCAGCAAACAGCCCGAGTCCCCTCCGTAGACCAGGCAGAGTGCTGAGCACATGACCTAGATCAGACCTCACCCGTCCCCATGGACACTTCCCAGGACAAACAGCTTCTGCAGATGAGAAAACCAAGACTCACAGAGGGGTTCCGGGCCCTGGGCAAGGTCACACTACAAGGACGCGGTGAAGCGGGCAGACCAGCCCAGCTCTCTCCTGCAGGTGTATGGCCACCACCAGCTCCAGTATCAGAAGGAAACCAGGGGTGCAGAGGGAAGAAGCCTGGAGATGGATTATTGTCCCCGTAAACTCCCAGCCCTGCCTCACCCCTCACCCTTTGCTGTCCTCAGTGAATCCTATGGAGGGCCCCGAGGCCTGCACACCCAGGCCTCAGCCCCGAGAGGCCCCAGGACACAGGCCGGGCCCGGCCCACCTACAGGCTCTCTGCTGCTACACAGCCAAGACGGATCCAGGCCCAGGGCTCAGGAGACCGACCATACATCGGGATCTCCCTGAGGCAGTTAATGTGGGCCACGCAAGGGCCTCAGGGGGAAATCATATCAAACAGGCTGGACAGAAATGCGATTGCATGGCCTGAAGTCCTGACACTGGACGGCAGTGGTGTGTGTGTGCGTGCAGAGGGAGGGGCTGGGAGGGAAGGACAGCCCACAGGTGGCGCCCCAGACAGGAACGGGGCCTGAAGAGCAGGGGTGTCAAGGCTGGGTCTCCAAGGGCTTCAAGCCCCGCCCCCCCCAAGCCCACCCAATCCCCTCCCCGTGCTAAGTTCTGTGGGTGGTAGGTCAGCCTGTAAGGTCATCAATGCCCCCACCAGGGAAGCTGAGGCCCAAGACTCCACCTGGTTGGTCACTGCGTGCCATCATGGATTTGGGGCCCAAGAGTTTGGAGCCTCTGGAATGAGTCTGTTCCCAAAGGGCCGAGTAGGATTGAAAAGCTGTGTTTACCTGTCCCACCGCTCAGCTGTGTGAGCCCCCTTGGGGTACCTCTCCCAGTTGGACCCCTGGTTGCTCATGTGAGGGGGCAGGGGGTCTGGTGGTGGGCTCCCTTCCCGCTCTTTCCGGGCAGGTGCAGGGCTCAGGCCACACAGATGGTCCGGGGCTGGATGCCCGCCGAGCCGCCCTGCAGGCAGGGGACAGGGAGAGCCGTCTGGGGCGCTGTCTCGGGAACTCTCTAGAGCTGCAGCAGCCTCGGGGGACCCAGTCTTCACTTGTCTGTCTCCTTAGGAGACAGCAACCGCTCCCCAGCCCCAGTGCCGGCCTCTTGGGCAGGGCAGGCCCGCTGACCCCAGTGTGAGAGGACACAGCCCGCCGCTGCGAGGAGCACACAGCTGGCCTGCGGAGCGGCCTCTGGCTCCAGACCAGGGGCCTCGCTCCAAACCCAGCCTTCTCCGCCCCAGGGGCGCCCGGCTCCTTCCCCTGCCCTTGGGGGCTTCCTCTGCTTCCTCGCGGCTGCAGCCACCTCTCCGGTCTCCAGCCTCCCTGCCCACCATCCACTGCAATGAACTCCTACTGTTTGGCTTCTGCTTTCAGAATTTAATCTGCCTCTGAGGACATCGAAGACAACATCTTTAAAACTGAAGCATCCAGGCTTTGCCTAATACAAGAAGACTTTGGAAGAGAGGAGGGGCAAAGGAAGGAAGAAAGACACCTATGAGCCCTGACAACTGCGTTAAATTCACAGAAGGTGGCCCGTGGCGTCTGGGAACAAACCACCAGGCATTCATTACTATTTGCCCTGCTTCCTTTGTGCAGTTCTAAGCTGATACATGGTACTGATGTCATCCTCAAACTATACACCACTGAGGATGCAGTAATATACTCCCCATTTCACAGAGGGAGCAACTGAGGCAAAGAGGCTGACAGCTTGCCCAAGGTTGCATGACAGTAGGCAGTGGAGCTGGGGCCCCTGGTCTGCACACCCAACCTCCGCCTGCAGAGCCTCATGAGTGCCCGGAGCCTGGCCGCATGCTGGGTGCCCAGGCTGGGATTCAGCCTGGAAAGGGCCTGAGGAGGCAGGGAGGGAGTCATACGGCTCTGGGCTAGGCAGGTAGGGCTGGACGCTGCTCCCTGCGGTCCAACCCCTCTGGCATCCCCTCAGATACATCTCTGCCTTCTGAGTCTGCTCCCGGGAAGATGGCTGGGTTCAGTAAAATGCTCATATGCTGTGGACCCAACAGACCAAGAGCTCGTCTGGCTTTGTGACACTCTTCTGCTGTGTGACCCAGAACAGGTACTTAACCTCTTGGAGGCTCAGTTTCCCCATCTGTAAAATAGGATGGCAGTCATGCCACCTCCTTCAGAGGAGGTGAGGGGAATCAAAGGAGCTGGAATGTGTGAGGTGCCTGGCACCTAGGGGGTGGCCCATGAAGGTCAGTTCCCTGGCAGGGGGAGCAGTGTCCACCTGGCTGACTTCACCACTGAAAGCATGACCCACAGGCCATCACATCCCCGAGAGCTGGTTAGAAATGCAGATTTTCAGGCCCCAGCCCAGACCTATGGAGTCAGACACTCTACATTAGCACTTTAACACGGCATCCCAGGAGATTGGTGGGCACATTAAGGTCACTTCACTTGCAGCTTGCTGGGGCTTGATCACTTGCGGGTTTCAAATGCGACAGGTGGGAGAGGGAGCCGCGAGGTGGAAAGAGATGCTTAAAGGGACAGGCACAGGCCTTCAGAGCCCCACAGTGAACCTGAGCAAACAGCCCAAACTCTCAGGCCCCGGGGCCAAGGTGGAGCTGGGAATGAGGGCTCCAGGCCGGCTGGACTCCCCATTACCCAGTGCCGGGCCTCTGGTCGGGGCAGGAGGTGAACAGCCTACAGGAACCAAAGGGAAGCTGGTAAGGTTCCCTGTGGGGGGAAGCAACCCAGACAGGCCTACTCACACACATACACAGCATCTCCTACACAAACCATTGCACACGTGCGCATGTGCACACACACACACACACACCCTGCCCCAGAACTTGGCTGCCCAGAGAACAGCCCCAGCAGGGAGCGGACAACTCTGAGGACAGTCTGTGCCTGTAAGCGGTGCGTGAGGTGTGCGGGCTGCGGGGGCCCCTATAGCCGGCCTGGATGACCATTCTACACACCCCCACTGCTTGGCCCCTCCTTTTCACCTGCCCGAGTCCAAACGTAGCCGAGCACCGAGAGACCCAAGATTGGCTCCCCTGAGCTTCAAAGGGACCCCACATTCTAACTGGTTCCCTTGCAACGTGCCCGCTGATGGGCCCCCACCCCAGGTTGCTGGATGGTAGATAGCAGGATGGAGCACTGACCTCAGGGTTTCCCCAGGAGGCGGCAACACCCAGTGGACGGAGCCCACGGCCGTCTCCCATGCATACACGAGTAACAGCAAAGCCCACCCTCTCCCCCAGCCACATAGCTTCAGGAGCGGCAGGGACCTCCACCCCCGGACCCACGGGTGGGTAGCAACACTCTCACCCAAACACCCTCAACTTCAGCTCAGAAACACACACCCACTGACCTCTTTCACCTCCGCAGACTGGATGGCCAGGGGTCCCCAGGCTCATAGGGCTCCAAAAAATTCTAACATGTGGGCCCTCAAGCAGGCCTGGGATGCCCAAGAGAGAACCCTTGACTAGGGGGTGACTTGGGGCTGCTGCAAGGTGCATGATGTCATGGGTCCTGGAAAGGCCCTTGGCCCCCAAATATCCCCCCTCCGCGTCCGGAAATCCCTCCCAAACCTCTAAGAGTCACTGCCGGGAGAGGCTCCCACCTGAAGCCTGGTCAGCTCACAGCCCCGGTGAGAGGCGGCCGACAGCTGGCCTGAGTGGCAGAGGAGGGGCAGAGGGAGGGTGCAGTGCCAGACCGGCAGCACCAGCTCCCGCCGGGAGGGGGCACCCCCTGACACCCCGGAAGGCTGGTTCCAGAGAAGACAGCACCTCTCAGCCAGGGAGAAGGAGGGGTCCCTCAAATGGAGGGGCTTTAAGCAACCCCATCTCCACACACGCCAGGGGACATGGGGTCCTGCCCCGGCAGTCTCTACAGGGAAGGCAAAGAGCTGGCGATCAGGAAGCCAGGAACGGGGCGGGGGGCCGGGTGGGGTGCCCTGAGTGATGCGCGCTGGGGGACAGGAGGGGGAATTAACCAGGCTCCAAAATAGCACTGCTAGTTCTGCCCCGCTTCACCCTGCGCAATGTCTGGCAGCTTCTGCTTTCGGTCTGACTCATGCCTGGTGGGGGCGGGACAGGGCGGCTGGAGCAGGCAGGGGCCGCCGGATGACCACGGGCTCTTCTCCCCTAGCTACCGCCCCCAACCCTGTGGCTGGGCCTTCTCCCCGGCCCCGCCCCAGTGTGAGCTGCACTTCTGGGAACTGGGAACATTCAACCGGGCCACAAAATCCAGGGGTCCCCTGCCCGGGTCCTCGCCCAGCCAGCCCGCACGCGGCCTAGGGCTTCCTGAATGGCAGCTGCCCCAGACCCAGAGCATGGCGTGGCTTCTCTGCTGCCCGGCCCAGGTGCCCGGCTGGCACCTCTAACCTATCCATCTGGAAGCCAGAGGAGAACTCTCTCCCCAACACTTGAAATGACCTTGTACCACAGCGTTACCCCCTCCCAGCCAAGGGAGCAGAGGGAGGCAGCCGCCTTCACCCGTCCCACCCCCGCCTGCCATCAGTTCCCAGGTATGAGATGCACTCTGCAGAGATCTCATGCTCAACACGCACACAGCAGGCCCCCCACCCCATTTTCTGTCCTGAATTGCCACAAGGAACACTTGCCCTTTGCCAGGCAGACGGAGGAACCCAGCGCCCTGGCTTTTGAGCTCATCGGGTCGGGGCGGAGCTTTGCTCATTCTGCGCTCCCCATCCACCCCTCCCCCCACCTGTGCCCCCGACCCCCCGCCCCGTTTCCCCCACGGGGTGAGACTTGATCAAAGATGCTTAAGCTCCCACCTGAGACAAACCGAAAGCCACATCCTACGTCCCGCGTGCTAACCTCTCCCACGCCCTCCCAGCCCTCACACTGACACACGCCCGCCCGAATAGGCACAGCCACCTTTCTATCCAAGTGGGGCGGGTACAACTTCAAGGCCCGGTTCACTCTGCCAAAGCCGGCCCTGCCCTCCTCGAGGTGGGAAATAGATGCCACGGGCAAGTAGGGGGAGAATGTCAGAGGGCATGGGGCTGGCCAGCCCAGGCCAACATGCTCCTCCCCCCCTCCCCCACCCAACTCGCCACCCTGGCACACGCACGCTGACCAAACCTGGTTTGGAAGTGAAAACATCAAGGGGAAAGTCTGTGGGTGGCAGCCGGAGAGATGAGTCAAAAGGGAGCGGGACTTGGCAGGTCTGCCGGCGGCCCATACAGAGTCTGGAGTGTGCGTTGTGTGTGTGCCCGCCAGCCCGGCACCTGCCCGCCCTGCCCCTATACCAGGTGGCCTTACCTACATGCCCCTCCCTCCTTAACTCCGCTCCTTCCCTGGGCCCCCCAAGATGGGAGTGAGTCTAGTGTGAATCTGAGGGATGGGGGCAGGAGTCTAGAAGGAGAAGGCCCCTCTCCAGGAAGCGGTACCAGGCAGGGCTTTCCCCAGGGACAAAGAAGGGCACCCACGAATAAACTGACCCCCCACCCTTATTGCACCGTGAATTGCATCCTGTTCCCCATAGAGACTCAGCGAGAGGGCACTGGAAGGCTCAGTTCCCCACTGACGAAAAGGCAGCCACGTGGCAGCCGTGGGTCTGGCGGCCTCAGGAGGGGGAAGAGGCAGGGGCGCGAGAGAAAGGAAAAGGAAGTCAGAAAAACCGCTACAATCACAGCCTCCGCAGAGCTCTGCCGGAAGGGGACTCAGAGTGGCTCAGGCTCTGTGGCCACCCAGTGCGTCGCCCACACCCTCTAGGAGCGGATGTCGAGCTCAGAGAAAGAGAGAAAGGGCCAGAAGGGGCCGCCGCGTGTGGCCTCTGGTAAGGACCCCCTGCACGCCGCCGAATCCCTTCCCTCTGCTCGGAGCGTCTAGAGGGGCCCTGGCAGCTTCTCCTCTTACAGTGACACCGGGTATGGAGCAGGTTCTCCTTAAGCATCTGCTGAATGCAGCGAATGTGGTGCCCATGACTGGTCCCAGTGGGAAGGGTCTCCCCAGGGGCAGCAGGAGAGGGTGGTGGCAGCTTCGTGGGCCTGGAGAGAAGTGAGCGGCGACAAGAGGGCTTGGCAGGAGGCACACTCCTAGGGACTGGTCGGCCACCATGCCTGTGTCCAGTGAGAACGGCAGAGGCTGTCAGGGCCCTGGCCATGGCCCCTGGCCACTCCCAGTCCCAACCTGCCCACCTGAGCACCTCCATCAGCCAGCATCTGCACACAGCTGCACCAGAGCCAACAGAGGTAGCACCCGCCTTGCCCCAGCCAAAGACAGAGGGGAACTGGTAACAAACCCCCAATACCAGCCCCTTGTCCCGAATGAAGTGAAAGTCGCTTGGTCGTGTCCGACTCTGCGACCCTATGGACTATACAGTCCATGAAATTCTCCAGGCCAGAGTGGGGAGCCTTCCCCTTCCCAACCCAGGGATCGAACTCAGGTCTCCCGCATTGCAGGTGGATTCTTTACCAGCTGAGGGGTCCCGAGGCTGGGAATCTAAAGCAGTTTCTCCAGAGCCCACAGTGATCACCTGCTCTGAACACACATCTCAGTGGCTTCCTTCCCTTCCCCGCCTCACTCCACCTAATTCACTAAGGGGACTTCCTGGGGTCATCACCCAAGTAAACTGTCTGCACTCACAGCCCTGTCTCAACCAAAGAGGTCCGAGGAGGGAGCTTTGACCTGAAATTGTGCAGCTAACTCTACAGCTTAGAAAGCTATTATTAAAAGTGCCAGAGTAAAATGTGGGCTGGGTGTCCTAGGGAGAAGCAGAGGCACGCGTGCAAGAGCCCAGTTGCTGCAGAGAGACTGGTGGGGTCGGATGCAGTGGCCAAGCATCTACCTAGAACTTTCCTACCTGTGGCAGACAAGAGTGCCCTCAGAAGCAGAGTTGGCCTGATGAAGAGAAGAAACAAGGACATGCTGGGTTGCAAGTTACATGATCAGGAAGCCTCCACTGCAGGCGTGGGGCTGGTGACATTGTTACCAGTACCAAATGCCAATAGGACTGTAAGTCCAGCGTGACTTCTGGCCCCCGGGGCTGCTCCTCGGATAGAACTCCGGAACTCCAGCATTCCAGAACCTGAGCATGCCTGTCCATGCCTTCAGAAGCAAGGCTGTCATATTTTGCATTCAGAAAGAGGCACTGGGGACACCCAGGGAGGCCATTTGACCCCACACCATGAGCATGAGTTTTGAAGCAGAGAGAGCTGAAGTCCAGATCTGTTGCTTATTGGCTGCGTGACCTCCAGCAACTTCACTTCACAGGAGCCTGGTGTCCTCATGTGCAAAAGGAAGATAATGTCTATCTTGAAGAGTTTCTGTAAGGATTAAATGTAAAGCAACTGATTTGGCGCTCAGGAAATATTTGGTAGATGCATAGTTGGATGTACAGATGTAATGGATGCCCAGATGGACATAAAGGATTAAGGGACAGATGGATGGATATAATGGGTGGATAGATATGATGGACAGATGGATGCATGGATGGATACAGTGCATGAAGTGATGGATGGAGATCATGGACAGATAGATGGCTGAATGTTTACAAGGAGACAGAAGAGAGTAGTTTTCTTCAGTCTGGTCCCCACCTGGTTCAATACCCTTTTAGGCTAAATTTAATAGCAAGAAAATGAAGGCCTATCACTCTCTAATTTTTCCGTTAGAGAAATCTGTTCTCATTTATCAGCTTGACAAATGCAATCTTCCTAATGGGCCTTAGCCACATTACCGTGGGGTCATTCCCTGAAGAGGGTAGCGGGCTAGGTCAGGAGAGAGGGTGTCCTCCTGGCTTGGTCACCAGCACCCGCGTTCCCACTGTGTGATAGCACCACGCTCGTATCCCACTCCCCTCAAGTTCAAGTCCAGCCGACCCCAATCCCAGGGAACGTGGGTCTGGGCCAGGGAGAGGAAGCGGATGCTGAACAAGAGTAGGCAGGGAGAACAGGCCAAGGCAGCTAAGCAGAAGACCAAGAACAGAGTATGGATACGTGGGCTGGGAGTGAGCAGGGATCAGAGAAAAGGAACCGAAGAGCAAAGAGAGGGTTCACTGTCTTTGGAGAAGTGGAGAAAGGAATCAGTCCTAACAGAACAAGGGAGCAGAAACAAAACAGACTGAGCAACAAAGAAAGGTCATCTCCCTGTTCCATCACCCCCGCTGTCCACCAGATAAAGTCCAAACTCCCCAGGTGGATATTCAAGGAACTCAGGATCCCCCTGTCCTAACCTGGGCTCAGTGTAGGGGGTCCCATCACTTTTTCCCTGACACAATCCAGACCTCCAGATGTTCCTCCTGCCCCATCCTCCTTCCACAGATTGTCTAATAATGCCTGTGTGTCTCTGGAAGGCCTGCTCCAGAGCCACCTCTTCCAGGCAGCCTACCCTGACTCCACCCTCCTCTGATCACCATTTGGAAACAATTACTTAATTGGCTCCATGCCAGGCTCTGTGCCTGACACCAAGATCCAGATATAAGTAAGACAGTCCCTGTCCTCACTAGTACTCACAATCTATTTTGAAAAAACAACATTACTTGATAACATATATTGTATTGTACTTCTATTTAGAATGACTACCTTACTATATGTATGTATATGTGTCCGATTCTTTGCAATCCTATGGAATGCAGCCCGCCAGGCTCCTCTGTCCATGGGATTCTTCAGGCAAGAATACTGGAGTGGGTTGCCATGCCCTCCTCCAAGGGATCTTCCCAACCCAGGGATCAAACACAGGTCTCCCACATTGCAGGAGGATTCTTTACCATCTGAGCCACCAGGGAAGCCCTTACTATGCCTACTACCAATAAACCTGAACTGAGCACTTCCTGTTTGTCAGGAAATCTTCCTAAGGCTTTACTGTGTCTTAATTCATTTGCCATTCTCAACAACACTGGGAAGTAGGAAATATTAGTGTATCCATTTTATAAATGAGAAACTGAGGCACAGAGGAGTTACTCTGTTGAGTTTTCTCAGCTGTAGTAGAACCGAGGGCTGTCCCCAGGTTTTCTCTTTCTTGGCATCTCCCAGGGAGAAGGCACTCAAAGCTGGCCCTTCTGGGCTTGACGTGCCTTCCTGTGGCCTGGGATTGTAGTTCTGGCCTGGGATGGTGTTCTGGCTTTGTAGGGGGACAGTGTAATCAGAGAAAGCTGAGCCTGAGCAGGCTGGGCATGACAGGGCTCCCGGGTGGGGTGAGAGGGGAGCCAGCCTCGGTGTTCCCTTCCAGCCTCCCTTTTACCCACCTGTCCCGGCGGCCCAGCCTTGGCATTGTGCAACCTTGCGGTCCCCGCAGACTGCCCCGTCCATTTGGTGAGAGGGTTGAGGTGGCACCAAAGGGGAGCCAGGCCCCATGGCCAGGATGGATGGAAACAAGGAGGTTGGGCCGGGATAAGGGAGAAGCTTTAGCTCTGCCTGATCCTATGGGGGGGTCAGGGCTCATGAGCAGATAAGTTGAGCCCCATAGACGTTGGTTCCAGGCACCCTCCAGTCTGGCCTGAGGGCCCGGACGCTAGGCAGAGATGGGACCCCTCAAAGCTGAGAGCTGGGCTGCCCTCTTGGCAGGCTCTCCGGCCTCAGAGGCCCCTTCAGGCTGGGAAACCTGAGGAGATGGGGCAGCTCAGGACGGATTCTCAGAATAGAAGCAACAGGAGGCCCTGCTCTAGGCTGGGGATGCGGAGCCTCCGGGCCAGCCTATGGAGCACAGGAAAAGGGGGTGAGGCTCCAAGTTCAGCCCTGGCCACACCTCTCCTCCACACTCCTGTGTCCTCCCGAGAAGCACGGGGCATTCAGTGCCACCGCAGCAGGGGAACTGAGGCAAGGAGCCGCCTTCCGATCCTGCGGACTTGTTCTGCCTGCCCAGCCACCAATACCATCCTTGAAATCTAACCTCCACGCTTCTCACAAGCACATGGGGACTCCAGACCCTACTGTTCTGGGATCCCCTTCCACCGTGGGGACTTGTACTTTCTAGAAAGTAGCCTACCTGGCTCCTCTAAGTTGGGCTGGGAGAAGAAGGAACCGGGCCTTTCCCTGAGCCCCGACCTGAGGCTGGGTGTGCAGCACAGTAAGTGGTGCTGAGAGGCTATGGACCAAGGCTGCCTGAGCTTGAACCCCAGCTCCATCACTTGCTAGTTCTGTGCCCTTGGGCGAGTTACTGCAGCCTCTCGGGGTCTCGACACCTCAATTTCCTCATGTGAAAGGGAGACAGTGCTCCCCACCCTGTATCCACAGTTGATGAGAAACCAACGCATACACGTGACTCCTCAAGCATCTGCATGGTCCCCGCTCCCGGGCTCAGGGCACCCCCACTCACAGCCTCATCACCGGCCCTCCCTCCTCCTCCTCACCGGGGGCCCAGTGGCTTGAGCCCTGGCAGGGGCTGCTGAGGAGCTGACGGAGCCACTGCTGTGGACGGAGCTGGTGCCAGGCCCACGGCGGGCACAGGGCCCAGGCGTACAATGGGGCTGTGTGTGCACCCAGTGTTACCCCGGAGCAGAGCTGGGCAGGCCAGCATCTGGGGTCCAGCCAAGAATTCATTTCCCTGGAGAGGGCCTCCCCACCCCCTCCCAGGCTGCCCAGTCACCTCCCTCCCCCGGGGTGGGGACAGGCACCACCCATGCCCCCACCGAGCCCAGGCACTGGAATGGGGACATGCCTGGTGGCAGGCGCTGGGGAAGAGGGACTGAGTCCAGCTGCCAGACGGGGCTGCCTACTTGTGAGGCATCCGGGACCCATTATGGTGATCTGGGGCTGCGGCTACTAGGAAGGTGAAGTCTGCGGGGGCCGGAGGACACGAGAGCGGTCAGCTGGGACCCCTCCCCATCATATGGAAGAAGGGCCTCCCTGCTCCTCCCTGGCTGGCTGAGCCCAGGGCCCAGAGCCTCAGGACAGGAGCCGGCTAGTTCCCTGGGGGAATGAGTCACCGGCAGTGGCTGCAGCCAAGACTGCCAGAGCGGGAGCCGGTGGGCAGGTGGAGCCTCTCCTCACCCCTCCCCGTGGGTCTCCTCCAGCTAGAAAACCACTCGGCCGGTGCAGGGTGCTGACCACAGCGTCCCAGGCTGGGCCTCCGGAGGACACTTCCTCTGGCTCAGAGGATTAGCTGTACTAGGCCTGGGGGTGCACCGACTCCTAGAGCTGCAGGCACGGACCACTCACCTCCCCCCCCGCCCCACGAGATGCCATGGAGAGAAGAGTCAGAATGCAGGTCAAGGCAGACCCCCCAAAAGCCTGAGTGAGACACAGGGTCTGAGGTGAGGGAGGAGGGGGACACGGGCCTCTGGTGTGTGGGGAAGAGGGGAGGAAAGCCAGGCCACTCTCTACCTCAGGCTGTGCCTAAAGTGGGGATCTGGGGAGGGGCGCCCTTGCATGAAGTCACTTTCCATTCTCCTCAGAACTCAGGAAGCTCCCAGCAACAGGAGATAACCGCCCTAGCCTGAGGCCAGCCAGACCCACACACCCTCTCACATCCAGTCATAACGACACAAATGTGTCCCTACGGGCTGCCGCCCACACCAGCAGAGGGTCACACACAAAAGTCACGGTGGCGGCCCCAGCCCAGCGGACACACTTGGATGCCCACCCTTCCTCTCACACCCACGGGTCCCTGCCTCCCTGCCCAAGCCCCCGCCCAGGCCCATCACACCCTGAAGGCCCCATCAGAGCACTGTGGCCGCCCTACCCTCGCCTCAGACCCTGAGGACCACCTCTCCCCATGCCACTGGTTAGAGGGACTGGACCTTCTGGGCATGTGTGACCTGCCCTGCGAACAGAGGCTGAGACGCCGGAAGGGGCCTCCCAAGTTGAGCCCACCATCCTCATTTCACCCATGAACAAACTGAGGCTCAGGTTGGGGAAGTGTCTTTGTTCAAGGTTATGGGCAGGGCTGGGGGAGCTTAAGGCTGGTGGAACAAAAGCAGAGAACAGGGAAGGCAGAGTGAAGAAGAGGAAGGGTATGGACTTCCCTAGTGGCATAGTGGATAAGAGTCCACCTGCCAATGCAGGGGACACAGGTTCGATCCCTGGTCCGGGAAGATCCCACACATGCCACAGAGAAATTAAGCCCGTGGGCCAGAACTGCTGAGGCCCTGCGCCTAGAAACTCATGCTCTGCAACCAGAGAAGCCACCACAGTGAGCAGCCTACGCACGGCAACGAAGAACAGCCCCCGCTCACCACAACTAGAGAAAGTCCGTGTACAGCAACGAAGACCCAGCACAGCCAAAAATAAATAAATAAAAATTAATTTAAAAAAAAGAAGAAGAGGAAGGGGGGATCCGCCACCCTCTCAGAGGTGCAGCTGTCCGGGGACGCTGTGGTGCCTCTTCATTCATTCCTTTCAGATATTCTCAAGTGTTTACCAGGAACATGACTGCACTGTGGCCAGGGCCCTTCTGCCTAGTCTCAGCCTGAGCTCCCCCCGGGAGAGTTTGCTGGTGAGGCTGAGTATTGTCTTCAGGGCCCCACGTCCCACAGATAGCGAGGCCGGGCAGCACTCAAACCTCTCCCCCCAGGCACAGCCTGGCAGCCCCCGCCCTGCCCCCACGCCTCACAGGGAGCGCCAGCATCCTCTGGACATCAGGGCCCACAGTCCAGGTCACCTCCAGAGTCAGTGCCAAGTCACACAACAAGGAGCCTAGGAGGTCACCCCTCTCAGAGACTCCCAGGCTGATGTCAACAGCAGAACCCCCTTTTCAGACAAAATTTACCTGGAACTCTGACAGCTAAACATGAGAATGAAGCGGTTCTGTGGGGAGTGGGAAGGGCCAGACTACCTGGCCTCCAACGGGGGGCTTCCCCTTCCGCAGCGCCCCTCCGCCTAGTCCTTCCCCAAGGCACCCCCAGGGATTCTGAGAAAGAGTCTAAAACTCAGTTTTCTCCAGCCACTGTGTTACAGAAACCCAGGGGGAAGTTATGTGTGTGGATTACCCAGGCTCACAAAGAGCTGGGACCCCAGCCCCCACACTCCAAACCTCCAGGCCAAGCTCTCCTCCACGACCCTCAGGGCACCCATCCCTCACATGGGAAAAGGGACAGAAAGGAAGAAAAGTTTCATGGATTCAGATCCTCCCGTGTGCCCAGCACTGGGCAAAATGCCCCCACAAACATCAAATGCTTTATTTTTCATAATAACTCTATAGCCTACATAGTATCATCTTTGTCTTGTAGGTAAAAAAAAAAAAAAAAAGGACATTCAGAGAAGTTAAGTGACTCACACAACGTGTGAAGGGCAAAGCCCACATTCCAACTCACCTGTGTGCCCTTAATCCCTCAGGGCAGCCTGGCAGAAACCACCCCATCGTGATGCCCAGGTACGACCCCTCCCTCTGAGCCCCATCCCAAGCTTCACCTCACTCAGCTGACAGGCCTCCTTCCCCAGCTCAAGGCACAGGCAGAGCTTCTTGCTAGTAACAGTAACCTTAGCAACAATGACAAAGCCACCAGCTCCCTACACCATAGCGCTCACTAGGTAGGCTCTTCGTCCATTATTCTACTTCATCCTTACAACACTCTACTCCCACTCCCATCTCACAGAGGAGGAAACTGAGGCACAGAAAGGTTGATGACTTGCCCAAGGTCACACAGCTAAGGAAGTCGCAAAGCCAGGGCTCGAGCCCATGCAGTCTGGCCCCTGAGCCTGCACACCTCACCCCTGGGCATTGTCGTTCCCTACAATGTCTGCGGTTCCTCCGCAGTGGTCGCTGTAACAAGTGCCCCAGCTGGGGGCTAGCCCTCCTCCCCCCAGGCCCTTTTCTTCAGGGGTCAGAGGCCAACTGGCACCCCTGAGGGATGGACAGGGGAACGCCTACCTGAGGAGCACCATCAGCTCACTCGCTCTCCGGCTGGATGGTAACCCTCATCCCACCTTCCAACCCCCATCCCTGAGAGTCGTGGGCCCGCCCGCAACGTTCAAGCATGAATAGGATGCCTAGTGCGTGCCCAGCTTCAAGCAACGGGCAGGTGCAGAAAGCAGTGTCCTCGTTGTCTGGCCAGAGGCTCAGGTCCCCAGCCATGCCCAAAGGGGTCGCCCCTGCCACCCCAACCCCCTTCAGCACTGGCTGTACCAGATGTTGGCAACACTTAGAAACAGGGCTAAAAATAGTCTCTCTAATGAGTCAGTGCTAAGAATAACCTGGGCAAACAGCCCTCTGGGTGAGGACATGCTGCCAGGGAGGCACCACCTCCTCCCACCTCCCCAGCCAGCCTGGTCCACCCCCCAGCCTTTCCCTCAGCGCCCACCACAGCCAGCAGAGAGCCTGGGATGTTTACACCCCCTCTGCTGAGTGGACAGAGATGCGGGCACGCACACACACACTCCCTGACTGAAGGGGAAGGGGCGTCAAACGAGTAGGCTGACTCCAGAGACCCACCCTCTCAAGGCGGAACTGAGCCGAAGCATGGAGACACTTGAGTGTCTTTCCCAATTCTAACAACAACCCCTCACAGGACACTCCCAACTCCCCTCTGCTCCCCTCATGCCTCCTCTGTAAAACGGGTCTCTAGCACCACTCAGACCGGCTTACTTCCTAGGTCACCAGCGGAACTGGGACCAGAGAGGACCAGCATCATCCTAACGGGCAGATGTCAAACATGGGGGACGAATTGGACCTGGGGAGTCAGAACCACATCAGATCCCATGACCAGGGGCCCCCTCATTTCTTCCCTGTTCTTCCCCAAAATGATCAGAATTGCTAGACTCATGGACATCTGGACATGAATTGCAGGTGAACAGAGCACATTCGCACAATGTCAGAGCCAAAGCTCTCGCCTGTAGGTAAGAGGCAAAGTGACGAGCATCACTCTGCAGTTGAGGAGACTGAGGCTCAGAAAACAGAATTAACTTGCGAGGAGCTTCTCAGCTGGGATGACGCCTTACTGCCATCTGCCAGCCCGGAAGCATCACCCAGGAGGCCGGGTGCTGGGCACAGCCCCATCGTCCAGCAAGGCCCAGAAGGAACAGGATACCCTCTATTGCTGCTGGGAGAGAGAGGGAAGGGGCCAGAAAAAGGTGAGGCGCCTTCAGGAAGAAAGCAGAACAGAGGAAGGAGGGAAAGAAACGGGTGTCCTGGCCATGGAGTCAGGAGCCCTGGCATCTAGTCACACAGCTCAGTTATAGATAACTGGGAAATGGAAATAACATGGGAAATTTCCCATGATCTGGGAAAACCATTTCCTAGCCTTCCCTCCAGGACTCAGTTTCTCCATCTGGAAAATGGAGCTTGGAACAGCAGGCCATTGAGATATCCGGAAGTATATCATGACCTCACATAGGGGTTGCATAATGAATATTAGCATATCAAAGGCTCTAACAAGTCCTGTAGCGAAGAAATCCATCTCCCCCCTCCCCCCGCTTTTTTTTTAACTCACACTCTCCCAAACCTGCTTGATCACCAAACCCTTCCACAGAATGCATCTTGAGAAACTCTGGAGTTGGATCTGGGGTCAGCACTTCAAAGGTCTGCACAAACCAGCAGGAAACAAAAGCTTGAAGCCAGCCCAGACAAAATACATCAGGACCTGCAGGCAGCCCCAAGCCCTGAAAAATTCCTGGTAGCTCTGGGTGCTCAAGAGTCTAGGATCTCTGTTCTCTGGAGGCCTCCCTCAGGACCCATCCAGGGTTTTGGTTCCATCTGATCCTCAGCAATCCTGTTGAGAAGGGTAGAGAAGGGGTTAGTATTCCATGTCACACAGCTGAAGAGATTGGGACCCAAGAGACCAGAGAACTCGCCCAGGGCCACACAGTTGGTCCTGGGTGCAGACAGGAGAAACGGCGTCCTAGGTACTAAGCACTTGACCTCCATGATCTCACGTAATTCTCCCAACAACCCTTTGAGGAGGGCAATGGGGTTCTGCCCATTTCATCGAGCAAGAAATGAATGGGCAAAGAGGTTCAGGCTCACGTCCGAGGAAGGTTGCACAGCTGACAAGTGCTGCTGCCTGGGTTTCAACCCTGGCAGCCTGAATCCAGAACTCAAGCCCTCAGCCCAGCCCTGCCACTCACTAGTTAGCAAGAGAGATTTCACCATTCTGAGCCTCCGTTTCCTCACCCATAAAATGGGATGTATAAAAAGACGTGGGCGTTAGGTTATTGTGAGGATGAAATCTCCAAATACACAAAAGCGCTTAGCACAGTGTCTGGCATACAGTAGGTACTCAATATGCATGACCTCTCATCAAATACCACATCCTCCTATGGGAGCACATGCCTGAGCCTCAGGGCTCTGGGCTCCGCAGGCTCGAAGCCACCCATAGCTTCCTGGAAATTGACTTCTGCCAACATGTCCCAGGGTGCGCCCCTCCACGTGGCCTCACAGGCTTCAAGCTGGGGTTCCTTGGGTACCCTATGTAGGTGGGGGCTCTAGAGGCTGGGTTTCCCAGCCTGGGTCTCATCCTCTGCGGCCCCTAATGCGCCACCTCCCCCTCAGATCCGGGGATATCCCCAGTTCACCATGGGTCACAGGCCTCTCCCCACCCTCGCCCCAGGTCACGGGATAGGAAGGTAGGGGCTCTCCAGCCAGGCAGATGATACCCTCATGACCTGCCCAAGCTTTCCCAGCCTTAGAGACAAGAGTTACAACCCACCCAGAATTCGCCACACTTCCTGTAGCTGCTTATCCCCATGAGGTCACAAGATGGGCATCACCACCCAGTCAGCTGGCTGCTCAGGGATTTGTATGCCCACTTGACAGACAAAGAAACGGAGGCCCCAACTTACCCTGGGCAGAAATCTAAGTCATAGAAAGGCTTCTGGCTCCTGGACCAGGACTCAGGGCTGAGTCAGGTCTCCGGCCAGGCAGGCCCACCAGAGCCAGTAGGGGCAGCAAAAAGGAGGAGATGAAGGCTCAGAAGGCTTCCAGGGGGCCAAGGGGAAGAGGGAGAGGTCTGAGCTCTGAGACCCACCAGTCACTGCAGACCCTGCAAGTCCTGAGATCCGGGAGCATCCATAAACCTGAGTCCTCCTCTGCCCAACCCTAGCCAGGAAAAATGTGCCCAGCCTGACTTCAGACAACCCTCACCCTCACCTCTGGCGAGGTCTGGCTCTGTACCCTCCACTGACAGGGAGCCTTCATTGGGGCGGGCGGGGGGCGGTGCTCTCTATCTCCAGATCCCAAGTCAACCACTCACCCCAGGCACTGCTTCCTCTCACTGTCCCCACGAGTACATGTCATCACCCAGGATCCCCTACCTGACCACCCCCAGCCCTCTGTCTCTGCTGACCCCACAGGGCCGGCTCATCCAGCCACTTTGCTAAGAACTGGGCCCTGAACCCCCCTCCCCGCATTCTGGCTCCCACATGTGGAACTCGGTCTCACACTGAGTAGATGCTCCATAAACGTCACTACGTGGAGGGAGATCATCTCTCAGGCAGTGACTCCAAATATTTTGACCATGACTCACAGAAAAGTATATTTCATTTGACCCAGTATACACACACATGCACACAGCCCGGAGTGCGTATTCACACGCACATGAAACCCCCCGAAGTTGTACAAAACAACACTCACCAGCACTGTGCATTACACTTAGACGTTTCCTATCATTCTTTTTCATTTAATTTATTACTTCCTTTTCATTTCATTTTCATTGAGACCCAGTAAGCTGATTTCATGGCCTGACTAGGGTCCAAACAGTGGCCCTGATCCACAATTTAGAGAACAGCCCTCCAAGGAAATCCACGTAGCCCCGCTCCCAGCCTGGCACACAACCCTCCATGTAACAGGTGCCTAAGAGAGGCATCCATTTGGCGGACACTGACTCTGGCCAGGCCTGTGCTAAGCATTTTATTATGGTATCTCATTTCATTCTCCCCATCATCTTAGGAGGAAGGGACTGTAAGGAATTTTACATGTGAGGAAACTGAGGCCAAGGTCACAGGCTCAGGCAGGAGTCAAAGCCAGGGCCGCCTGAATCTGGAGCCACGTTCTTAACCATCCTGCCCCATCCTGTCCCCTGGGTGAGTGGCCTTTAAACCCAGAGAGCTCCACCTAAGGAAGTCTACTCCCTCCAACTATAAAAAAAGCCATTTCCTATATCAATGTCATTCTTTATATTTGTTGACTGTGAGATTGGAGATGGTACAGAGAGAAGACAGCGCTCCCAGCTGGAGCTGACGGGCAGCAAGCCCAGCCCCCCATCTTCCTCTCAGTACACCCTGCTCCTTGGAAGAAAAGCAATGGCAAACCTAGACAGCGTATTAAAACAGCAGAGACCTTTTGCCTACAGAGATCCATATAGTCAAAGCTATGTTGTCATGTACAGTAGTGAGAACTGGACCATAAAGAAGGTTGAGGGCCAAAGAATTGATGCTTTCTAATTGTGGTGCTGGAGAAGACTCTTGCGAGTCCCTTGGACTGCAAGGAGATCAAACCAGTCAATCTTAATGGAAATCAACCCTGACTATTCATTGGAGGGACTGACGATAAAGCTGAAGCTCCAATACTATGGCCCTGATGCCAAGGGCTGACTCACTGGAAAAGACTCTGATGCTGGGAAAGATTGAAGGCAGGAGGAGAAGGGGATGACAGAGGATGAGATGGTTGGATGGCATCACTGACTCAATGGACATGAGTTTGAGCAAATTCCGGAAGATAGTGAAGAACAGGGAAGCCTGGCATGCTGCAGTTCATAGGGTCTCAAAGAGTCAGATATGACTTAGCAACTAAACAACAACAGCTGTCATGGAGAGAGCCCTGGAAACAGGATCTCTTATTATTATCTGCAGTCCACATGCCAATCTGTGCCATCAGAAAGAATCAGCGCGAATCTGGTGTTTTGCTGTTTGCACACAAACGTGCTCACATACCCTATGATGTATACTTGCGCCACGTGCTGGTCCAAGCACTCTACGTGCATTACGTCTTTTAATCCTCAGAATGAATACACACGCTGGGCCCTGTGACTCTCATCTCCATTTGACGGAAGAGGAGACTGAGGCACCAGCATCACGCAGCTGCAAAAGCAGCAAGGGCAGGAATCGAGCCCAGATTGACCGGCGGCGTCTGCTCCCAATTCTGACGTCAGCGAGGAGGTCTGGCAGCCTGGCCGCAGCCCACTAAGCGCTTAACACCTATCCCCTTCTCACCCGAGCCTCACATGCATCTGGGAGACAGCAGAGGAGGCCAGGAGCGGCTCCTCAGAGGTGGGGCTGGCAGTCGGCTCTGGGGACTCCTGACTCCACAGGCCCCCTCCCGCCCCTCCCCTGCATCACCTGCTTCTCTGACTCTGCTCGAAAGATAGCCCCAGGCCAGCACAGCCTGCGGGACCTCATCCCCACTCACCCAGCTCCCCAGAGACACCCCCCAGCAACACACACACACGCACACATGCCCACGTACCTGGGCGAGGGCAGCCCCCTGGAAGGAGGCCCCCAGGAACGCTCAGCTCCTCCGGGGGCCAGAGCCCAGGGCCAGGCCCCTGCCCCAGCGCCAGCCCCAGTTTCCTCATTTTCCCCAGGGCTGTTTCTCACCCAGCCCCCTGCACCTTGGCCTGAGAGGAAGTTACACAATCCCCTGGGAGCTGCAAACTCTGCTGAGGACTACTCACAGCGCAGGGGGAACCACACGCCCGGAAGGCCTCGCACACCCACAACCCCGTCCGAGGCAGACGGGCTCCCAGCTCCCGTCTCACTGACCCAGGGCTCCAGGCCACTGACCCGGCCCCTCCCTGCTCCCAGACTGAGTCTCTGACAGCCTCCACCCCTCACACAGCCTGGCCTCACAGGGCCCCAGGCCAAGCTGCCCCTGCACCAAGGCAGAGGGGCAAGAATTTGCAGGACTCCTGCTGGGTCCCCAATGGGCCAAACCCTAACCTGCACAGCCTCCCCGTCCCTCCTTAGTCAGAAGCCCTGCAGTTCACCTCCTTCCTGACTGACCACATGTCTGTGACCTCAGCCCCGGGCCTTCCCAGGGTCTCCAGACACCCAGTTCACAGCCTCACTCTGGCCCACCTCAAAATGGACCCTGGGACCCAGAACGATCCTGTGAAGCTCTGAGCCACCACACGAGCTTGTGGGAAAAGGCTCTCACTACATGAGATTTTGGAGGTTCCTCAGCCCCCAGCGCACTTCTCTAATAGCCCAAGACACTTGACGTTTCGCTAGTGCTTCCTTCTCGGAGCTAAGGGATTCTCAACATTGGTAGGTAGATACCGCTTGTCAAGAAAGGCTGGAAGTCGCTGAGCTGTTATTAGTTGTCTGCACCTCAGGGTGGATGAGTTTACTAGGTCCGTTCACGAGTATATCTCAGGAAGGGACAACATAGCAGAGGGGAGACCAGGCAGGCCGAGGGACCTCAAGATGCATGGGGGGAGTGAACCCCAGGACTGGGAGGTCAGAGGAGCCCTGAGAGCACTGACCCAGAGTCTGGCCCGATCCTGGGCTTTCCCTGGGAGAGCGCACTCCAGAAGGACGCAGAGCCTGGCCTGGGTGTACAAAGCCCCTAAGGATGATCTCTGGCTCCCACCCTTCACCGCTGGACTTGCAACAGAGCCTCAGATAAGGAATATGATAAGCACCTCTTATCATCCCACACAACCTTGGACTCCCACCCAGCTGAAGACAAAGTCAGGAATGGTATTCCTGGGGCCCCAGGGCTCTCCTGAGTGCCCCTCATTTCTGCAGCCCTCATCAAAGGCAGGGGCCCTCAGGGCCGTTCTGCCACAGCCCGCTGAGGCCTGGAGTGGCAGGAACCAGGGCCAGGCTCACGCGCCTCCAGCTCTGTGGACAGACAAGGGGAAGGGCTGGTTCTAGAAACCCCTCACCCCTTGGAAACAATGGCCAAGGGCCCCTTTGCAGGGATACCTTCCAAGATGCCCACACACCCAGCCCCCCTCTCCCCAGTCCCAACGACAACCCACGGCGGGGAGGGGCAGCAACACTGGCACCCTCCTTTTTGATGAGGAGACCGAGACTCACAGCACTCAGGGACGTCCCGAAGGCCACTCAGCAAGTTCACAGCAAATCTCAGGTTCCTGGCTCCCTTCCTAGGTCACAGTTTCTCAACCTCAACACGACTGACACTTGGGGCCAGAGTAACTCTTTCTTGAGGGGCTGTTTGAGCACTTTAGAACCTTTAGCAGCATCTCTGGCCTCTACCCGCTAGATGCCAGTAGCATTCCCTGAGTTGTGACAACCAAAAATGTCATCAGACATCACCAAATGTCCCCTGGGAGACAAAGAGAACTGCTGCCCTAAAAGGACCTGAAAGCCAGGCGCCTGCCAATTCTAACTTGAAGGGTATCTGCTGTGAGAGCTGTAGATGTGCCAGGCAGGAGGGCCTGGAGGTGCTGGTGAGTACCCCGTGAGCTCAGTACCCTCTGGGCAGAGCTGCCCCCCGGCAGGTGGTACCACTTGGGACTCTCACCCCAAGACCACCTCCCCAACCCCAGCCTACAAATCAGCCTCCTCCCTGGCATTCAATATTTCAGTGGTCTTTCAATAATCACACACCCCTGTGAGTAACAAATTTTGAGCACCCCCAATATAAGCTTCTTTTCTCAGGAAGTGTTAATAAATGCCAGTGTATAAATACGTCATGCGTATGAGCAAACATACACAAAAATAGATCTATAAAAAAGACAAGGAGGGAAATATAAATTACACTCAGGATGAGATACTGTTACAGTTTCAGCAGCTCACCAGGACAGAAACAAAACAGTCTACTGATACCAAGTATCAGTGAAGACACAGAGCAATAGGAACTCTTAGGGGTCAGCAGTGAGGAGCAAATTGGTGTAACCACTTCACACAGAATTTGCTAAAATTGAAATATGTATCGTATACACTGCAGCAATACTCTAGCAATTTCGCTCTATACGGACTCTGAAGAAGTATACACACCAGCACACCAGGAAGCACATTCCAGGATGTTCTTTCAGCATTGTTCACAGCAGCCAAAAAAGGCAAGCAACCCAAATGTCCATGAGTGGTGGGATGGATGCAGATATGGTATCAAGTTCATACAGTGGATGCTGATACGTGAACGCAGCCACTCACAACAGTGTAGCCAGATCTCTCCACTGGCCAAAGAACATGTCCAGTGTTACTCCAGCTGCATAAATTTAAAATCGGGCGAAACTAAGCTCTATTGCTAAAGGCCACAGGTAGAGGTGGTAACATGATCAAGGCGAGCAAGGAACTGATTATCTTAAAAGTCAGTAGAGGGACTTCTCTGATGGTCCAATAGTTGGGACTCCAGGCTACCAAAGCAGGAGGCAGAGGTTCAATCCCTGTTTAGGGAACTAGGCTACTGCATGCCCACACTAAGGCAAAAAAAAAAAAGTCAGGATAGTGGTTCACTTTGGGAAGGGGCTTATGACCAAGGTGGAGCACACAAGTTGATTTCAAATGCAGGTTACATTTGTTTCTTCACTGAGGTGGTGGTAACCTGGGTGTTCACATTTATAATTATTTGTTATATTATCCCTATAGGTTTATGCTCTTTTTGGCACTTAGGCTATATTTCACAATAAAAGGGGGGAGAAAAGGATGAGATATAAATACATCGAAATAGAAGTTCTAATAGTCTCTTCCCCCACCTGGCTTTGCAAACCATTATGATTCGGCCAAAGCGGATGAGACCCTATATCTGGCCATGGGTCTGGAGGAGCCAGTGACACCCGGGGTGTTTGTAGAGGGCTCTTCCAGCTGCCCCTCAGCCCATAGGACCTGGGCACCACAGTCCTTTTCATCTCCGCCCGAACCCTGGAGCATCCCAGCCACCATTTGCCCCTGGTGGGCAAGGGGAGAGAGTTGCATGAAGCTAGGCTCTCTCATGCCCACCTCACCCTGCCCTGGTCTGCTCCTCCGGGTCCCTGACAGCAGAGTTCAGAGGCCCATGCTGGGAAGGCACTGGAGGAACTGGGCAGGCCTCGCTCATCCTATAAATACACCGAAAGAAGGAGGGAGGCAGGAAAATGAAATGAAGAAGATGGAGAGGAGAGGGACAGAGAGCAGGACAGGGAGACACACCCGCATCGGGGGCTGAAGTTCCAGTTGTGGGGAAATAGAGAGAGAGTCAGAGGGATGCGGGTGGGAGGGGCAAAGGAAAGAGGGAAAGGAGAAGAGTGCTTGGGGCAGGAGAGCAGACGCACCGCCCGCAGTTATAAGCCCAAGTCTCAGGGCTCAGCACAAGCAGGTCCAGAGAGGCTTGAGTGTTAGGCCCGATTAGCACCATGTGCCCCAGGGCCCAGGGCCTCAGCGAAAGGTGAGGGGCTCAGGGGCCAACAGCCTCCCCGTGGCCCCACCTGGCGCTCAGCAGACTCCAGGTCTCCTGGAGGGGAGGGCATGGTCCAGGGGGAGAGGCCCCTGGGCCTGTAGAGGCGACCCCCCAGGTGGTCCTTCCTGGGGGAGAACAGTCCTTCCTGGAGCCTTCTCAGCAGGTGAGAAGCGCTGAGCCAAGTTCTAGGCACGGGCCCAAGCCCTTTTGTAGAAACTTTCCCTTGGCCAGGGAAGAAGGCTCTTCAAGGGTGAGCAGGGGGAATAAATTGGGAGCCTGGGATTAACATATATACACTACTATATATTAACATATGTAAAATGGATAGTAATAAGAATCTACTATATAGCAGTAGGTTACTGGATAGCACCGGGAACTCCAATCAACACTCTGTAATGCCCTGTGTGGGAATGTGTGTGTGCTCACTCAGTCACGTCTGACTCTTTGCAACCCTATGGACTGTAGCCCACCAGGCTCCTCTGTCCATGGGATTTTCCAGGCAAGAATACTGGAGTGGGTTGCCGTTTCCTCCTCCAGAGGATCTTCCAGAGCTAAGGATGGAACCCGAGTCTATTGTGTCTCTAGCACTGGGAGGTGGATTCTTTACCACTGAGCCACCTGGAAAGCCCCACAGAGTCTAAAAAACAGTGGACATATAGCCTGGCGGGTTACAGTTCATAATGTCTCAAGGAGTCGAGCACGACTGAAGCGACTTAGCATGCACGCGTACCTAACTGATTCACTTTACTGTACATCTGAAACTAACACAAGATTGTAAAGCAGCCATACTCCAATAAAAATTAATTTAAAAAAAAAAAAAGGAAGAATGTTCTTCAGACCAAAGGGCCAGGTGCTGGCACGTTTGTGGTCATTTAGTCCATGGCTCTGTATGATAACACACCGCTCTGCCTTTCTCTGTCCTCTGCAGATACTGAAATTCTCCCCGTCCCCGCTCCCAGGCCATCAGCTTTGGGAAAGGAGCTATGTCTTTATTGCCACCCATCCTGCTTGGTTTGCACAGTGCTAGGCACCCAGTCAGTCCATGACTGCTGACCCTAGTGGATGCTGGAGTGGGTCCCCCAACCTCCCTGGGTCCCAGTCCTCTCCTCTTGAAAACACGGGGGCAGTGTCAGCTGGCTTCCGAGGCCCACAGCCCTGCAGCCCCAGTCAGCTGGCCCCGCGCTGGCAGGGGCAGCTGAGAGAGACAACACCTGGCCAGGGCGAGGGGGGCTGGGACAGAGGCGGCGGGGGGGCGGGGGGGACAGGATAGTGTATCACCTCCTGGCCACCCTGCACCCCTCAGGGACTGTAGGGGGCTGGGGCAGCTGTTGTCCCCAAACCAGTTATAAACAAGGCAGAGGACAGGCTGTGACTTCCCTAAGCAAACAGGGGAAAACAAACCAGAGCCCCACCCCACAGACCCACTGGTGGAACTGGGGAGTGGCAGGGGGCAGGCAATGGGCAGGGCTGCTGCAAACTCTGCAGGGAGAGACAGGCTGTGAGCCTGCAGGGAGTTCCTCTTGGTCATGTCCCTGGGTCCCATCCCTGGGTCTTAGGTGGTGATGCTCTTGCAGGGCAGAGACCATGGGTAAGTCATATGTGCATCCTTGGGTCTGGGCCCATTTCACACTCACCTACTCCCTCCAGGAAGCTGTGCTGAGCACCCAGTACATAGCTAGCTTCCCCTGGCTTCCAAGGAAGATTCTACTACTACAGGCTTTGGGGCAAGCCCACAGAGTCACCCCAGCTATCTGCTGCCCTCAAAGCCCAGGACCCCCTAAAAGATGATGGACACATCTCGACCCCCAACAATGACCCCCCCATCTGCCTGCCTGGTGTCTCCAGGGTGAGGAAAGCAGAAGGGAATGGCTGTTTCTTGCATGTGTTTTATCATTTTTATTATTCACCAAAAATGCAGTTCAAACAGTGATCAAATACCCTTTATGGGCTGGGAAAGTCAAATAACATGATGGATCTTTCGACAGCCTCACTTAGGGAGAGTGAGGGGCTGTTCTGGACACCCACCCCCTGAAGCCAGAAATGCTATTCTGGCTCCAAGGACGTGCCCCCAGTACTGAAGACTCTGGGGACTGGTGCTATCCACTTCACCTAGCCTGAAGCAATCACTATTTCCTGAGCGCCCATCCCCAAGGGTGGGGTCAAGACTGGACACTGGTCAGTTTAATGGGACGTAGGGGCAGAGAGTCAGGATGGAGGAGGGAAGGATGGCCATACCAGAAACTGCTGCTGCTGCTGCTGCTAAGTCGCTTCAGTCGTGTCTGACTCTGTGCAATCCCATAGACAGCAGCCCACCAGGCTCCCCCATCCCTGGGATTCTCCAGGCAAGAGCACTGGAGTGGGTTGCCATTTCCTTCTCCAATGCATGAAAGTGAAAAGTCAAAGTGAAGTTGCTCAGTCATGTCCGACTCTTAGTGACCCCATGGACTGCAGCCCGCCAGGCTTCTCCATCCATGGGACTTTCCAGGCAAGAGTACTGGAGTGGGGTGCCATTGCTTTCTCCGATACCAAAGACTAGCAGTCACCAAATGATCTCCCAGTGGTCCCTGCCCCTGGGGACCTGGCTTCGAAAAGCAGATGGGCCTAAGAGATCCTGGGCAATCAGAGGCCCAGGAAACAGAAAGCTCTGGCCTGGGTAATCACAAAGGAGTAGGTTATTAAAATGGGGTCCCAGGACCAAAAGCATTAGCATCACCGGAAAGTGCCAGAATTGTAAATTCTAGACCTATAGGAATTTGCAGATCCACTCAGAAACCGTGGGCAGGGCTGGGGGACAGTAGACATTCTACCAATCCTGATGCTGACGCCCATCTGACCTAAGAACCACTGTCTGAGAAACACGGCATCAAAGTCATCACACATATTAAAAAAAAATACTGATGCCCAAGCCTTTCCCCAAAGACTAGGTGCAATGGTATTTTTTAAGAGCTCCTCAGGTCATCCTAATATCCAGCCAGAAGTGCAGTCAGATGGAGCAGTTCCCTGGAAGGGTAAGCCTACAGGGACAGAGGATTTGCCTATAGGGAGGGAAGCAGAGGAGGGACTGTCAGGAGAAGGGACCAGCATGAACAAGGGCTAGGATGAGGGAATATGGTCTTTGGGTTTCCAGAGAGCCTGTTGGAATTCCTGCATTAATCTCATGTCATCCCATTTGACTGTGGGACCCCGCTGTGTGGACAGGAGCTAAGAAGGCAGTCTGGCCCCCAGGAAGATGGACAAGGGTGGGGATGGCCGGAGCTCACTTTTCTTCCTCCTTAAGAGACAGTAAAGCAAGCTGATGATGACTCTGCCTCTTGCTTCTCCCCGTCTTGGTTGCCACCTGCTCTCACCCATTGCTCCACAGGCAACAAAGCACTTCCTGTGGGCATGATGATAAGTCCCAGATCCAGCCTTATGGCTGAGATCTTATCTCTGCCTTGGTGACACTGCAGACCATGAGATCCATATGTATCTCTGGTGCAGAGTGCAGGAGGGCCAGGCAACATGAGGGCAAGGGAGGGCCTCTGGTCAGGAGTCAGTAGTAAGTGACCGGGCCCAATGCACTCCAAGCCAGTCCCAGGGGCCAGGGCAGGGCAGGGCAGGGGTGGTAGAAATGCTGCAGGCCTGACCATCTGCTCTGTTGTCAACTGTGGAGACCAGGCTGTGTGGTACAACAGGGAATGCTGGGGACTGTGGCCACGGAGTCTGCAAAGCCCCACTGAAGGCATTTTGCTTGAGGATCTTAGGCCCATGATGGAGGCCTGTTTGCAACCCAGAGGTCTTTATTTCTCCCCTAGAGCTCTCTATGCTTCTATTTCCTCACCTGGAAATGAGAAATAAAGAAGTTAAAGGAGTTAATTATGATGACATTTTTTGGAGCACAGCAGTGTTCTAAGTGCTGTAAAGGCAGCGAGCAGCAACACACTCAGCCCTCCTGACAGCACTGTTTGCAGGCACTACCATGCTCCTCGCGGCCTGGGTGTGGAAACAGAGGCGCAGTGCGGGAGGGCAGCTGGCCCAGGGCCACACAGCCAGCAAGTGGCAGAGCTGAGAACCACACCAGGCGGCCTGGCCCCAGAGCCCGTGCTCTCAACCACCCCCGACTCGGGGGCACTTAGCCCAGCGCTCAGTACCGAGTGGCAATGGCTCTGTCCCAAGAAAAACTGGCTGATGGGTCCACGGGGTCCAGCCTTTAGCAAAAGCTCTACGGGGTGGACTTGGGCTGCCCCCCACCTCCCCCGCACCCCACACTCCACCCTTTCTGAAGCGTCTCTTGTCTGGGTGCTTTGGCCAAAGATGAATAGAAGGCTCACACTGGAGGGGACCCCACCGGTGATGGAGGCTCACAGATATGGAAATGGAAGCTAAGGGAGACAGGGACTGGCCCAGCCACATGGCCTGTCAAACGGGGTCTCCTGGGTTCTTAGCACTTTTGCTGCCATCCGGCTCTCATCCAAGTACTTTCCTGGCTTTTTCTCCTCATCTGATTAAACAAGTGCCTACTGAGGGCTGCACTGTAAGGGCATGTTTGAGGGACCCAAGGAGACCCAGGAAGCCTTGTCTGAACCCATCTCCTCCCCCAGCCAGTCAGGAGAGTTCTCACCGGGGGCCCTTCAGTCACCTGGGTCAGCAGCTCAGAAGAGCAGTCAGGAGACATGTGTGCCCTGGAGAAGGGGCTTCAGCAAGTCCCATCACTGCTCAGAGCAGGAGACCCCAATGGGGAAAAGAAGGTTCGTGTCACACCATGTCCCAGCCTTGTAAGGGAGAACTCCTGGGAACCCTGAAGTGGTCTTCTGCAGGGACTGAGAACATGGATTTTGGACTCAGCTGGGCCTGGGTTAGAATCCCTACTACTTCCAGGCTGCGTGACTTCAGGCAATCTGCTTAACTTCTCTGAATCAGTATAATGAAAATACTAATTTCTACCTCATTCTGAAGAGTAAATACACAATAAATGTTGGCAACTATAAAGTTATGACCAACCTAGATAGCATATTCAAAAGCAGAGACATGACTTTGCCAACAAAGGTTCGTCTAGTCAAAGCTATGGTTTTTCCTGCGGTCATGTATGGATGTGAGAGTTGGACTGTGAAGAAGGCTGAGCGCCGAAGAATTGATGCTTTTGAACTGTGGTGTTGGAGAAGACTCTTGAGAGTCCCTTGGACTGCAAGGAGATCCAACCAGTCCATTCTGAAGGAGATCAGCCCTGGGATTTCTTTGGAAGGAATGATGCTAAAGCTGAAACTCCAGTACTTTGGCCACCTCATGTGAAGAGTTGACTCATTGGAAAAGACTCTGATGCTGGGAGGGATTGGGGGCAGGAGGAGAAGGGGACAACAGAGGATGAGATGGCTGGATGGCATCATTGACTCGATGGACGTGAGTCTGGGTGAACTCCGGGAGTTGGTGATGGACAGGGAGGCCTGGCGTGCTGCGATTCACGGGGTCGCAAAGAGTCGGACACGACTGAGCGACTGATCTGATCTGATCTGATAGTTTATGACTAAGTTTTATTACAATACTGCTCTATTATAGCATAGAGAGAGTAGATGCATATTCTATTCATGTTATTTTTACATGCTCATAGACATGCGTGTACACAATTCATCTACATACATGTATCTAGATGCCCACGATCTCATAACCACACACACAAACTCCCATCAATCACACACACCCCACACTGAGATACAGAGCAGCATCTGGACTCACCATGCGCCAGGCACCTGACTCCCCACAGCTGCCTGTGAAGTGTGTGCATTTTTACCTCTCTTTTCAGACGTGGATACATACATCATATGCAAAAACACCCACTGTGTCCTGGGATGTGGACACCGCTGGCAGCTCCGGGAGCCCTGAACCCCCCCTCCCCCTCTGTATCAGAAGAGGCCAACCCAGTTTCCACGGTCATCTCCAGGGCAGCCCCAAGCTGGGCCCCAAGTGCTGACTGCCCTCCATCCCTAGGACAAAGGCCCAACCTGGCTTGCATGCCAGCTGCGGTTGGGGAAACCCCAGTTGCCGGCAGAAACCAAGTCGACTTTGAAAAGGAAGAGACAGAAGCCAGGGGGTGGCTAGGCCACTCCCTGTGGGGGCAGGTGCTAAGTAACTCTATAAACTCTGGCTAATGATGCAATTACAGCCATAAACAGAGCCCCAGGCGGGATGGGGCCAGAAGCCAGACCCTCAAAGGGCAGCCAGGCTTGAGGGGTGGGAAGCCCCTCCCACCTGCTTTCCAGCTGAGATGCAGGAGGGAGGCCTCACTGGCTGTGGGGTGAGTGCTGGGGACCCCCATCATCCCCGAGCACTGGATGGGTTCCTGCGTGCCCCAGCCCACCCTCCTACCCACCTCCGACTGTGAGTTACCAGGCCATCAGCCCTCAGAAGCCCAGGGGCTCTCTCGGGATTGAGTGCTCACCTGAGGAGATGTCGCCAACCATTGCACCCTTTCCACAGAGCACAGAATCAGGAAACCTGGGCTCCCACTTGGCTGCACCTCAGAGCTGAGCTGAGGGCAAAACAGCACTGCAGCCGTAACAGGCCTCGTAAACTGTAAGCAACGTTGGCTGTGCTCCCAGACGAGCAGAGCACAGAGTCACCCTCAACAGCTCTTCGTTTCCATTGCCTGGTTTCCGACTCTTCTGCCTAAGCCAGGAGGCAGGCAGAATGAAGGGGTCGGTGTGAACTGCTATTTTTCCCCATGGCTGGGGAAACTGAGGCAAGATCCAGGCACACCTCAGACTACCAGGTAGGGCTCCCGAGGCAGCCAGCCCTTCCCCCGCCTGCCTCTCTGGCCCGCCTTTCTCTCCCAGACTTGTGATCTCCCTGAGGGCAGGGCCTGGGGGCCCGTCTCTCAGGCTGGGCATAGAGAAGGCAAGTCTACGAACCAAGAACTGCGTTCTGCTCTGAAGACACCCACACCGACCAGTCCCCCATCGTCCCCTCCACCCCCAGTTGCCCAAGAGTGCAAGGTCTTGGGCGGGTAGAATCTCAGCCATCAGGGTTCTGAACCCACATCCCAGAGGCGTCACTGGGGACCTACACCAGTCTTGTCCCCATTCCCAGCTCAACTAAGTACCCCCTCCCCACTCAAGGGTTAACTATCACTATCACAAGGATTAACTATCACTTCTCCGGAGAACGCTAAGCCAAAGCGCTCGAGTTTGGTCCAGGAACTGTTAGCGCATAACCACCCCCAGAACACACGCGCGTGAGGTCGACGGCAGGGGTGGGCGCGGCATCGGAGAAGGACTCAGCGGTGAGGGGTTGGCCCGACGAAGAGGGGGTGGCGGAGCCCAGGGCGGACGAGCCCCGCCCCGGGCGCCCTCCCTCCACCCCCAACCCCCGCCTCCCTCCCTCCCTCCCCCTGCGAGCCGGGCCGGGGAGCGCCGGGCGGCTGCGGCGCGAACCTGCTCGCGCAACCCTGAGCAGCTCTGGGCAGCCGTGCGTGAAGCCCGGACTCCGGGCGGGAGGGAGCCGAGGGGCGGGGAGCCGAGCTGGCATCAGCCCGCTCCCTTCGAGAAGGCGAGCGCACTCGCCGCTTCGGCCGAATAGCTGATCGGGGTACCGGGGGCGGGCGGGGACGGCGGAGAAGTGCTGACTTGGGGGTGGGACAGCCTGGGGTTGGGAGGTGCAGACTCAAGGAATCGGGGGAAGGGGGCGTGTTTTCCGGGATTCGGGACCAGGAAGGAGGGGGGATACTCTGGGGGCGGGTAGATGGCTGGGAGCTGCAGGGAAGGCAGGAGTGGTGTGCTTTGGCGTTGGGGTTCCCTAACGTCGTGGAATAATGCAAGGGGGAGAAAAAGACTGCTCTCGGGCACATCGGGGGACCGGGTTGGAGCGGCTTCTTCAAGAGACGGAGGGGGAGGAAGGGGCGGGAAGGGAGAGAAGGATGGTACTTCCACCCGCCCCCCCCTCCCGCCCCCAGCAGCCCGGCCCCCGGGGCGTGGCGCCGCTCCGGCCCGCCCACTCCCCGGGACCATCCAGGCAGGGCCTGGCCCTGCCGGACTCGGCCCCCGCACACTCCCCTACCTCCGGCGCCCTCCCCCGTGCCACCCGCCGCCCCAGCCGCGTCCGGTGGAGAAGAAGCGGGCGCAGGGCCCACACGCCCTCAAAACTTCTTGCAAGTTCACTCCCACGCCTCCCGCCCCTTCGACTTCCAGCTCCCGGGCCGGGAAGGCCCATGCCTGCCACGGCCCCTCCCGCCTGGTTACATAAGGTCGCGGAGAAGCCGCCCCCCGGCCAGGGCCCGAAGGGAGGGGCTGGAGGGGCTCCCAGGCTCCGCGGGCAGCGCCGCCCCAGCCATGCGCCGGACGAGCCGGGCCGGCTAGACGGACGGCGGGGCGGGTGGCAGTGCGGCGCACACGGTCTAGCTCCCCTTTCCAGTCGACACCCCTACCCAGCCACCCACCTGTCTCGCGGACCCACGGGATCGGAGCAGCGGAGCCTGGGTCGGGAGTTCCGGGCCCTCCGCGTACCCCTTGCCCCCCGGTCCCGCTCACCTAGCTATGAAGGTCAATCCGTCCGCCGCCCGCGCCCCGCGACTCCGGCAACTTGTCCCAAGTTCAGGTGTCGGGCCCGAGAGCTGCGCCGGCCGCCCCCTCCCGGGCTCCTCAGGCTCCGCGCCACCGGGGAGGCCCGCCCCCGTCCGCCCTGCCCTCTGCCGTCGGCGCCGCCGCCGCTCCCTACGTCCAGCCCGCGGCCGCCGCCTCCGCTGTCACCGAGCCCCGCGCCCGGCGCCGGGGCTCCTGCTGTCACTCGGCACTCACTTCCCGCCGCGCCCGGCAGAGGGCAGCACCCTACCCCGCGGCCCCGCCCCTCCCGGCTCCGCCCCTCCCCGCCCTACCGCCCGTCTGCCTGCTGCAGAGCCCGCAGGGAAACGTAGTCCTCCCTGCTGGGCGACAGCTCTGCTAGGCACGTCGGGATTTGTAGTCCCAGCCTGCGGGCTCAGGCCTGTGCTGGGACTTGGCGTTTAATTTGGAAACTTGGATCCATTTGGTTTCTACCCCTTTTGCAAGTTTTCTCTTTTCAGGAAGTAATGTCACGAACCACAGATCATCACAATATGCCCTGTGGCCTATTTGACCCCAGTGAGAGGTGTGCAGTGCTCTGGCTTTCCTGGAGTCTAGGAAAGAGGTGGGGTCCCAGATGGTGTGTTGTTGCCATAGAAACCCCTCTGTGTCAACCCTCATCCTCCTGGTTTGGAATGGGGTACCAGACCTGGGTCTTGAGCATAAGGAACAAGGTTGATCAGCGTGGTGAAGGAAATATGACTATAAAATGGAGCCCACCTCCTCTCCCATCATGAGTTCTTCATTTATCTAGGTGGGGGCCCTCCCCACCTAGACCTCATTACCTGGAGCTTGCAGGTACACCACCACCATGTTGCTGAAAAGAGAAACTTCCTGACCTTTTCATGTCACCCTCCCCTGATGGACGGACATCACAAGATCCTCTGGTGGCATCAGGTGATGTCTCCCTAAAGGACCCACATCTGTTACAATGCTCATTGTCCTCCAGCCTTCTTCTGAAAGCTCCTAGGGCAAACTTGATCACAGATAAGGAGGAAGAAGCCTAGATTTAAGACACATGGGACCCCTAGTCACACTGCTAGTGATATGTGTGGGGTAACTCTGGTGGTAGTTTGGTAAATTAGGTCAGCAGAGCATTTTGGACTGTGCCTTACAAAGGAATGCCCTGCCTGCATGCCACTACCACGGTCTTCCCTCTCCAGAGAGAAGATGTGAAGAGACTCCAAACTTTGAGGGGTACAGGGCCCACCCCCAAGCCTACCTCATGCCCTATTTCTCTTAGAAACTCAGTGACCCACGACGAACCTCCTAGAAACTCAGGGACAACATGGTCCAATAGAGACAAAGTTGCCTCTGATTCTTATTGTCCCGTTCCCTGAGCCTTACAGGCTGCGACTGCCCTCTAAAAACAACAGGATGGCCAACGTGGAGAAGAGCTGTTTATTATTAGAGAAAGTCCAGAGTCCAGAGAAGGGAGGCTAAATGCAGAGAGGAAGTGCAGAGAGAACCCCCTGTAGGGTGGAGTGTCCAGAGGGAGAAGGAAGCCCGGGAGTCCAGGCACTGAGTCTAGGCGGCCGTGGCAAAGCCCACCCTGTTGTTGCCCAGGTCATAGACGGAATAGTATGACCTGAGAAAGACGTCCCCAAGGATCCACAGGGGCTGGCCATTCTGGGAGGGTAGGTAGGTGACCTCCACGCCCAGGATGCAGTAGCTGTCGTCGTTCTGCACAACACACAAGGGCAACACTCATTCATCAGCTCACAGGTGGACCGGGCACTGCTCAGCCCAGAGCCCCAGGCCAGCAGCACAGATACAGAAACGGATGAGCCCGAGTTTCTACCCTTGAGGCCTCACAGGCCAACTGTGGCTGAGGGCAGGTTGCAAGGGCCCTCCCTCTGCAGGATCTCCTCAACTCCTGGTAGTAAAGCCTTGGAGCTAGATCAACCTAGGTTCAAACCTTAGCTTCACCCTGACTAACAATGTAGCTTTAGGCCCATGAGTTAACCTCTCGAACCTCCAAGTTTTTACTTGTAAAATAAAAATTCATATCTCCCTCACTAAATGTTATGACGAGTCATCAGGAAAATGTAGATAAAGTGCTTCACTTGGTGGCTGACTCTTGTAAGTGCTCAATAGAGAGCCAGTGCCTCTCCCCCTTAATTAATAATAATTATTATTAATAGATGATTGTTCTGCTCTTTCACAGCCTGGTTCCAGAGAAGGGGGTTTAAAATCCATGAGAGGGGAAGAGAAATCAATGCTTCAAGGAAATGGCACAGTTAAGGGGACCGAGTGTTTCTGGCTCCTCACAGCTTCCTCCCACCCCTCACCCACCTCCATCCCTGACCTTCTGCCCAGCGGTTCAGCCTGCAGGAACCAGGACTTACATTGAGGATGTAGGAGGCGGGTGGCAGAGGGAACTGCACGCCATTGATGACAAAGGTGAGGGTGGGCAGGTTCTGGATGTTGTTACAGTCCACAGGAAACTGCAGAGAGGAACAGCGCCCGGGTCGCCTCATCTCCCCGCCAAGAGGACCTGCCAGCCCCATCGCTGCAGCCCCTGGGGTCCTGGGCCCGAGCCCCAAGTCTGCTCTTGGATTGGAGGCTGCAATACCAATACTGCTGGTGTTACCCATGAGGACTCGTGTACAGAACCTCCAAGTTGTAGAAGCTGCTGTACAGAGGGTGGGTTGTGGGGGGACCTGAGTCATCTTTCTCAAAACATGCCTCTTTCTTGAATTTCCCCCATGAAAGTTTAAATCTACACCTCTTCCCTGCAAGTGTCCTTTTAAAATAGGTCTGATGCACTACTCTGTGTAAAATAGATGGCTGATGGGAAGCTGCTGTATAGCACAAGGTGTTCAGCTGGGCGCTCTGTGGTGACTAGACGGGTGGAATGGCAGTGGCCGGGTGGGAGGTCAAAGAGGGAGGGGATGGATATATGCATGCCTCTAACTGATTCTCTTCGTTGGACAGCTTTACACAGCGTTGTAAAGCAACTATACCCCAATAAAAATTAAAATAATACATAAATAAAATACACAGGTGTGTAGAAAGTATATCTCATCAGCCCACCAGTTAGTGAGAATACCTTAATTATGCAAACCCTTTGGTAGGTTCAGGAGCGGGTAAGGATGGGGCAGGGCCCTGCCCCATCCACCTCCCAAGGTGGAGGTGAGGGAGCTCTGGATTCAAGAGTTATTCCTTGTCGCTCTCGGGCTTAGTCCCACAGCTCTTACTGCAAAGCCCAGCAGGTGTTTAAACTGTTTCCTCTAAGAGGTTGAAGCTCAGAGGAAATTCTGCCTATTAGTGACCTCCCATACCAGCACAGGCATCTGGCCCCCCTGAATCAGCCTTCGGCCCCCAGCCAGCCCCCGCCCCAGTCATCCCGGGGCCCCCACCTCCAGTGCCAGGAGGCAGCGAGAAGCACGGAGGCCAAGAATCAGGCTATTCCTGTGCTCCCAGGAAAAACCATAAATGCCCCCTGGCCGCTCCCCGGGAAAGGGCACGCCTCTGCTGCATGCACCTGTCCATACTGGTCCTCCTGGGCTCCTGTGGCCTGCAGAAGGGCACTCAGGAACTGCTGGGGCACCGTGAGCAGAGATGTGCCGGTGTCCACGATGGCCTGGCAGCCTGCGGAGCACCAGCCCGTGGCCTGGTTACCAATGAGGAACCTGAATGGTGAGAAGATGGGCAGTCTCAGCACCTCCCAGCTCAGGGCAGCTAGGGGCTGGGCCACAGCCACCGAATCAAGGTACGCCTCAGGAAGATAAAGATTCTACAGAGGTCAATCCAACCACCCCCCAGCCTCATAACAGTCTGTCCAAGTCCGCCTGAATGGCCATGTATTCTGTTTCTAAAAAGTTCCACAAATAGTTCTAGAAAGACTGATGGCCAGGGCTATTGATTCGTTGTAAATACTTTGAGTAAATTAGTCCCTCCCCCCACACACCCCAGTTTCTAATCTCTAAGGCCCTAGGGTTGGATGACAGGGTCTGAAATGTCTGGGATTCCAGACCCTGCCTCTTCCTGTGTTGTCCCCATCACACCCACCTTCTCCAGGCCAACCAGGGTCTTGAAACCCCAAGACCTGGATGTGTGTGTGCAACATCCTGCCCGAATGAAATGCTCACACCCCTGGGGCCCACCGCAGACTCACTCCTCAAAGCCAATCTGCCGGTACAGCTCCTGAGTGACGGGGGCCCAGTAGATCTGCCCTGTGTACAGGCAACTGTCCACACCCCCAAAGATGACTGCTCCCCCGTCCTGAGAGCCCTGTTGGCTGCAGAATGTAAAGTGAAAGGTAAGTTAGGAAGTGGCTGTGGGAAAGGCAAGAAAATAGAAGTCCTGCCCTGGCTCCAGACTGGGGCTCCCTGCGGCAGGGCTGTGTCTCCCCTCAGACTGGGGCTCCCTGAGAGCAGGGCTGTGTCTCCCCTCAGACTGGGAACCCCTCAGGCAGGGCTGTGTCTCCCCTCAGACTGGGGCTCCCTCAGGCAGGGCTGTGTCTCCCCTCAGACTGGGGCTCCCTGAGGGCAGGGCTGTGTCCCCTCAGACTGGAGCTCCCTAAGGGCAGACATTGTGTCCCCCACCTCTGACCAAGGCTGGGAATTCCCAGTGCCTCCGGCTCTCAAATGAGGCCGCTCCACCAAGTGCTTCCTCTGGGAAAGCCTCTGGTCATCTGGCCTGCAGCCCTGTCCCACCTCTCTCCTCTGCCTTTCACTTAATGCTGCTGGTGGAGCGTGTCAGCAGGAGCCTGACCGGGGCCCAGTTTGTTGTTTACTGGAATCGGAGGGAGGAGGGGCCCAGGGGGAGTGGAGGGCACGACCTCCCTGTTAGACAGTAGACGAGCAGGAGAGTAGCACTGGGCAGCGATCCTCTGGGCTAAACTCAAGAGTACTTGTAAACAGAGGTCAGCAACCTTAGTAACAGGATAATATTGTTGAAATTCGGGTTCAAATGACTAAGCCCCAGAGAGTAGATGTTGACTATCTCTAGAAGGTGGTTGTCTAATTCTACAGAGGAAAGATGGAAAGTCCCCTCCAGGCCACCCACCCCTTCCCACCGCTTGGCTCCAGGGCCCGTCCACGTAAATGACCACTTTTGCTTGTGTTTGTGGTAAGAACAACAATTTGTTTGAGTTCATGGTGGACTGAGGCCAGAAGACCTGGCTAGAACAATAGATCAAAGGAGATGAAGCAATGGATTATTACACAAAAGAGGTGTCCAGGTAGAAAACATTTGGTCAGAAGGAAGTGAACTCACTGCAGCTCTGGGCAGGCATTTAGCCCTAGAGGTAGGAGAATAGTGAAAGTGTTAGCTGCTCAGTCGTGTCTGACTCACGGCGACCCCGTGGACTGTAGCCCACCAGGCTCCTCTGTCCATGGAATTCTCCAGGCAAGAATACTCGAGTGGGTTGCCATTCCCTTCTCCAGGGGATCTTACCCACCCAGGGATTGAACCCCGGTCTCCCTCATTGCAGGCAGATTCTTCACCATCTGAGCCACCAGGGAAGTCCCATAGTGGTAGGAGAAGCTGCAACAATGCTCCAGGCAGAGTTCTGCCGGAGGAAGGGGAGATTCTGTCTTGGCCAAGAAACGCAAAGAAGAGACTGAGTGGGCTGGGGACAGATGCAGGGATGGGGAGCACGGAAAAGGAAGAGTCAGAAGCCCAGGAGGAAAGGTCCTGCCAAATGCCTGCTGGGAATGCCTGCCTCCAAACTCCAAAGTGTTTGAACCTCAGCCGTCCAGGCCCGTGGAAGCTAGTGGGCTGGGAGCCAGGGACTGCAGGTAGTTCCTTACCTGCTGAGGTAGAAGCTGAAGATGGGGCTGGTGAGGGCACCCTCCTGCAGCATGCCCTGAAGGACGGTGGTGGCCCCATCCACGGACAGGGAGGGGTAGGCCATGCCCATGATGCCATCAAACTTCGCATAGAGGAAATTGGTACCCGGCTCAGTCTTACTCAAGCCGAACTCCTGGTTGGGGACCTTGATGCCTTGGACCTGGAGGGGACGCAGAGGATGGGAAGTGATGAATGTAACTCCACACACCTCCCTCTGGATCCCCCTCCTGAGACCCATCTGTCTGTTCTTCATCCCTCCCTCACTTCTGCCACCTCGCTTCTTGACAGGTTTGTGAAAGCCACTTTCTCTTCCAAGGAGCCACCCTCACCTGCTGCAGCACCGCCCACCCCAACCTGCTTCTCCCTGAGGCTTTAAGCTCCTTAAGGAAAAGAAGCAGGTCATCCCAGTCACTCTGTGTCCTCACTACCTGGCACGTTGTGGCCCACAGTGAGGGGTCGATGAGTGAATGGATGAGCCTTTTCTGGTTTTTTTGGCTGCACCTCACAGCATGCAGGACCTTAGTTCCCTGACCAGGGATCAGCCCCCTGCATTGGAAGCTCAGTGTCTTAACCACTGGACCACCAAGGCAGTTCCTGGATGAGTCTCTAGTGTTATGATTTTCTGGCCTGTATGGTAGAGTATGGGCTTCCCTGGTGGCTCAGTGGTAAAGAATCTGCCTGCCAATGCAGGAGGCATGGATTCAATCCCTGGGTCAGGAAGACTCCCTAGAGAAGGAAATGGCAACCCACTCCGGTATTTTTGCCTGAGAAATCCCATGAACAGAGGAGCCTGGTGAGCTATACAGTCCATGGGGTTGCAAAAGAATCAGACACAACAGAGCAACTCAACAACAAACAATGGCAGAGCACTGGGTGTTTCCCATGTTTTTCAAAGGCCTCCGTCTAAGTCTCCCCATCAGACTCAGAACTATGAGGTTAGAATCGAGTTCACAGCCCCAAATTACCTTGCCTATATCCTAGGAAGAGGTGAGGGCTCAGCCGGCAGCATCACTCACCGTCAGAGTATCATAGCCTAAGATGCCAGTGAGGCTGCCGCTGCCATACTGCAGGGAGAAGGTCTGCTCATTGGTGGAGTAGGTGGAGGATAGGCTGTGGTTGAAGCGGGTGTGGCTGGCTGCCGGGAAGGGAAAATTCGGGAAGTCATGCTGGCCCCCTCTAAGGTCTGCAAGGCTGCCCACTTGTCTCCCAGCCTGTACTCACATCCTATAGCCTCAGCACACACACACACACACACACACACACACACCCCTCCCCCTGCCAGCCAAGGAGTCAGATGGTAGCCAACTGACATTCCTGGCATTGGAAGACCCTTAAGAACTGGACAGCTTTGACCCCAAAGCACCCACCCCCCCAACCTAACATAATCACAGAATCGCCAGATGCCCTAGGATGATGACCTCCCTAGGATTGTAGTGTGGGCAGGTTGTATAGTATCTATCTCCATCTTCCTGGCCCCCAGCAGATCTCCTGATACATGGCAAGTGTCGAGAAATTACTCATCAGATGAAGGAGTGCATGGACCTCCAGGGTATTCTCTGAAACTTCCCTCACCCCAGGGAAGAAGCTGGCCACACCAGGATCCTGAGACAGCCTAGGATGGGGCCAGCGAGGGACCTTCTGGACTAGAGGTGTCAAGACCCAAACCCCAAGGCTTTGGCAGGGGCCAGGCCCGCCCTAGGAAGTGTGCATCTCCAAAGACAGTGACAGGAGGAGGACCACGTCTATGTCCTTCTCCCGGGTCCTTGGGAGAGTTCAGTAAGAACTTAGTAAATCGTGGTGGGGGAGTAGCATAGAAAGAGTGTTGTAGAGTGGAGTGGGCCGGAATGGCATTGCCCAGAGTGAACAGAACGAGGTGGAGTGAGCTGGGCTAGGCTGGAGTAGGTGAAGGAATATGTCCTGGTAATCAGAGAGGGGCCACCCACGCTCATGGCCAGTTCCTTCCCTCTGGCTGGGACATGTGCTGTGTGACACTGGACAAATCCCTGGACCTTTCCAGGACTGGAGCTCCCTGCCCACCCCACCTCCCCGCCCCCCAGCAATCTTTAGGAAAGTGCAGCCTTTCCCCAGCAGGTGTCAGTGCCCTCCCTTCCGCAGCCCAGCACTCACTGCAGGCCTGGCTCTGGCAGTAGACAGAGGGCACCCACAGGTTGGATGAGCCGGTATCAAAAAGGACCAAGAAGTTCTGTGGTGGCGTCCCAATGCTGATCTCGCCAAAGTAAGCAGCCTGGGTGGGGAGGAAGGGACATGGGGCAGGCTCTTAGCTCTGGGTGGGGGTCGGGGGTGGGTCCTGCTTGTGGTGGGGGCATTGGAGTCACTCTAGTGCTCTTCCCATCAGGCCCAGCCTTCTCCATGGCCAGAGCAGCAGAGTGGCCAGCCCCACAGCCCACACCACAAGCAGGGGCTCGAGCCTGCCCTCCACACTTGCCCAGAACCCACAGGCCCTCAGTGTGAGCCCGCCTGGGGCAGCAGCAAAAGTCTGCGTGGACTCAGCTGCCAGCTCATCAGGGGTCCCTTCGTGCTTTCTCAGGCAATGAAGTCTCCGGGTTGGCAGGCAGGTCTGAGAGACAGGGGCAGCCTCCAGGGGGCGAGTGGGAGGGTGCAGAGAGGGAGAGTGCGGCTCACAGCCCAGGCCTGGCCCTCAGCCTTTGGCAGCAGGAGAAGGGGGAGCCGCAGGGGAGGGTCAAGACTCACGTCCATGTAGTCCATGGTCTCGGTGGCCACACTGAAGTCACCAAAGCGGTACTTCTGGGCCGGGTCGTGCTTGTAGGTCCTCAGAAGTCCTCCAGGAGGCCCTTCTCCTTCATGGTCTCACGGATGGACTTAAATTTCTTCAAGGGGATTCTGCAGAAGGGCTGGGGTCAGGGCAGGGCCTCCCTCTTTCCTACTGCGCCTCTAATATCCCAATCTCTCTCTCCATCCCTAACTGCCTCAGGCTCCCCGTCGCTCTGTCCCCGGGGTCCGTTGCTTGTATGTGTCTGTCTCCCTCTTTCTCCATTTCTGTCTCGATCTCTGGCTCTCTCTGGCTCTTTCTCCCTCTGCCTCTCTTTTTCTCTTGGAAAACTCTTCTCAGGACTTGCTCCAAGATTCAGAAGACAGCTACCTTCACCCAGGCCTGCCCCGACCTCATCCCATGGGTTGTCATCCCACCCTGGTCCTCCACTCTCAAATACCCCATAAACTCTTTCCCAGGAAGGGGAGAGGAACTTTAGACATTACTCTTTGGAGGATTTGTGTGGTTGGTTTGTTTGTTTTGGCTGTGTTTGCTGGATCTTTGTTCCCTGACCAGGAATTGAACCCACGCTCTGGCAGTGAAAGCGCAGAGCCCTTAACCAGTGGACCACAAAGGAATCCCCAATTTGTGCATTTTTAAAAAAAGGTTTCAGAGGGACTTCCTTGGTGGTTCAGTGGTTAAGACTCTGCACTCAATGCATAAGGCACAGGTTCAATCTCTGTTTGAGAAACTAAGATCCCACATGCTGCACAACACAGAAAAATAATAAATTAAAAAGCAATACATAATTCAAAAAATAAAAAGGCTTCAGAGATGGCAAAGTTAACCCCAAAGGGAGTCCCCCGGATTGGTGGCCCTCAGGCAACTGGCACCGGCTGGATGTGACAGAGCACGGGCCCCAGGGAGCCGTACTAGACTGGGGACTCAGAAGACAGGGTCCTAGTTCTGCTGCTCCGGGTCTGGCCTGGGTCAGTCATGCTCCTCACAGGAGGCAGGGACCATGGGGAGGTTGGCTGGACTGGTCCAGAGCCCAGATCAGCCTCTGGAACTGGAGCTCCTGAATTATGGGTTTCTGCCCGTGCCTTCCCAGACCTGCCTGCTTCCATTGCCCAGGGGTCTCTGCCAGTGTCCCCAGGCCTTGCTCCAGGCTTCTGGATTCCTGCTTCCTTCCCCATCTCTTCCCCATTCCCTCAAGACCCTGCATTCTCCAGAAATTCTCTGCTAAACCCCTTCACCTTGAGATATGAAGGCTGATGATTGCTTCACACCAACACGACTCCAGAATTTGCAACTCAAAGAAGTTTCTGAGAGAAGCCAACTTTCCACCAAATAAAATGCCCTTTTAATGGTGCAATCGCAGGCAATGAGGCAGGCTGGGCGCCCTTTTGATGTCCTGTGAGCTTGGCTGCCTTATCCCCTTTCCCCTGGCACCTCAGCGTATAGAGATTACATGACTGGTGTTTCTGCTTAGATGATTTGGCATCTGTCAAATAAATTTGGGGCCCTTAAGAAAACTTCTAGCAAACATCTCCCTATCTAGAAATAATTGTACCAGCCTTTCAAGGTCTTTTTTTTTTTTTTTTTCAGGCAGAAGTTGCCCCTACTCTCTCTGTTTCTGGTCTATGCTTTATCATCAGTGGGGGAACAGATGGTGCTTCTCCCTCCTACTGGAAGCTCCCTGAAGGCAGAGGCCATATCTCTTCCCATCCTGAGATCTGTCCAGTGCCTACTCAGGGAGCCTTCCCTGCCTCAGAGCAGAAGGAGGTCAGCCAGAGAGCTTCCGTGTCCCTTCCAACACGTGAGGACAGCAGAACGATGGGGGGTATGTATATGAACTAGGAAGCAGATTCTCAACCAGACACCAAATCTACTGGCACCTTGATCTTGGACTTCCCAGCCTCCAAAACTTTGAGAAAAAAATTACTGTTATTTATAAGTCATCCAGTCTATAGTAGTTTTGGGTTTTTTTTTTTTTTACTTGTTATTTTCTATTGGGGTATAGCTGATTAGGGCTTCGTGGGTAGCTCAACTGGTAAAGAATCTGCCTGCAATGCAGGAGATCCTGGTTCAGTTCCTGGGTGGGGAAGTTCCCTTGGAGAAGGGATAGGCTACCGAATCCAGTATTCTTGGGCTTCCCTGGTGACTCAGACGGTAAAGAATTCACCTGCAATATGAGAAGTCAGTTCAGTCGCTCAGTCATGTCCGACTCTTTGCGACCCAATGAACTGCAGCACGCCAGGCCCCCCTGTCCATCACCAACTCCCAGAGTCCACCCAAACCCATGTCCATTGAGTTGGTGATGCCATCCAACCATCTCATGCTCTGTCGTCCCCTTCTCCTCCTGCCCTCAATCTTTCCCAGCATCAGGGTCTTTTCCAATGAGTCAGCTCTTCGCATCAGGTGGCCAAAGTATTGGAGTTTCAGTCTCAACATCAGTCCTTCCAATGAATAGCCAGGACTGATCTCCTTTAGGATGGACTGGTTGGATCTCCTTGCAATATGGGAAACCTGGGTTCAATTTCTGGGTTAGGAAGATCCCCTGGAGGAGGGCATAGCAACCCACTCCAGTATTCTTGCCTGGAGAGTCTCATGGACAGAGGAGCCTGGCAGGCTGCGGTCCATTGGATCGCAAAGAGTTGGACATGGCTGAGCAGCTAAGCACAACACAGCACATAGCTGATTAACAATTTGTGAGAGTCTCAGGTAGACAGCAAAGGGACTCAGCCAGGCATGTACATGTATCCATTCTCTCCCAAACTCCCCTCCCATCCAGGTTGACACATAATACTGAGCAGAGTTCTCTGTGCTATAAGGTAGGTCCCTGTTGGTTATCCATTTTAAATGTAGCAGAGTGTACACATAGATCCCAAACTCCTTAACTATCTCTTTCCCCAGTTCTTCCCTCCTGGCAACCATAAGTTTGTTCTCTAAGTCTGTGAATCTGTATCTGTTTTGTAAATAAGTTTATTTTTTAAAAAAGCTGCCAGGGCTCCTATCCCAGCATTCAGGCCCCAGACTCACTTGACCAATGCCGCTGCCTCCAAGGCCTGGAGGCAGACCAAGGCCAGTACCATCCACTTCATGATGCTGATTTCCAGCTGGCTGCAGCAGAGGCAACTCTGAGTTGAGCTGTTGCAGTGGAGTGAAAGCCTGAATAGTCCTTCCTGCTTTATACCTCTGGGACCCAGCCCAGTCCCTGCCTCCCTGCCCTGGACAAGCATGATCTCAACCCTGGGTGTACCCTGGGCTCCCTGTATCAGTCGTCTCTGTGTGTTTTCCTTTGTGAGGGTGGCATCAAAGGACTTTTCATCCTATTGACTTTTGAGAACAAGCAGTGGAGGCCAGGAGGTGTGAGCGATGAGATCAAACTTGCCGAAAGATGGAGTGGCAAAATGACTTCTTTGCCCAGGAACCAGAGGTGTGAGCTGGGCATTTTGGGGTGAGGGCCAGAGGAGGGCAGAATGAGGGCTGTAGGGTCTATAGGCAGGTCTACAGAGAAGTCCGTAATTCCAAAACTTCGGAACAAAAAAACTCTTTGTTGTGGGGCTGTCCTGGGCATTGTAGGATGTTGAGCAGCACCCTTGGCCTCTACTCACTAGATGCCAGTAGCAGTCCCCCAGGTGTGACAACCAACAATGTCTGCAGGCACAGCCCAGCTTCCCTTTCGGGAGCCAAATAGTTGAGTGTCACTGGTCTAGAGGTGATACACTCAAAGATTCTGGCTTGAGTCAGGGTTCAAGTACTCCCAAGCCCTTGAGGGATGCAGTTAGGGTGTCTGGGGCATGATGGGGTCAGTAGCTAGGATAAAGGTAATGATGATGGTGGGAATGATGGCGGCATTATTAGCATGGATGCAGGTGATGGAGCTGGGTCGCCAGTGACTGAAGTCAGAGCGACCGGGGGTAGCTCTAGAGGACTTCCTGGTCAAACGGGGCATTTGGGGAAATTCTCATCGTAGTTCAGCAAGCGCTCAGGACACCCACCTGTAAGCCACACTGGCTTCTGGTTGTCCAGACACTGGTCTGCAGCAGCAGGAGGCCTGGGCAGGGGCATGGGAACAGGGGGCCGTCCCAGGCCCTGCTTCTTCTGTCTCTCTTCTTCTGTCCTGTTGCAACTCTGCCCATGTCTTTAGTTCTCCTAAAACACCTGTGTCCTCCATTACCCTCTTCCCCAGCCCTCGTCTGTCCTCCTTCCTGCTCTGAGCCTGATCTCCCATGTCCTCTTCTGTCCCTCATCTCCAGGTCCTGCCGGCTTCCCGGCAACAAGCTTCTCACTGCCTGAGGTGACCTAAAGCTGGCCTGGTGCCCACCAACCTGGCACTAGAGAACTCTCCATTTTAGGGTGAGTGGAAAAAGTCCCCACCCTGTACCCCCTCTGCCACCTCATACCCCTCACTCAATGCTCCAAAGAGATTGTCAGGCCCTTGACCCCAGGAGGGAGGCCAAAACCAGGCCTGCCAAACACTGATAAAATCCAGCCCGTGGGGACTTTCCACTCTGGCCACTGCCACCCACTGCCCTGCCAGAGCCCTGGAGTCTCCCCTGGCCCTCGATGGAGGAGGGGCGGAAGGGCTCTAGAGGTCTGCCCAGGCCTGGCAGAGAGAAGGAGGTCCTTGCCTGACTGTGTCTCAAGGCCAGGTCAGCTCCCATTCCCGCCCACAGTCTCCAGGGACACGCTGGACTCTGGGGTGGAAGGCAAGGTAAGCAGGCAGTGCCTTCCCTGGGGTCCAGTTTGGGAGAGCAGACAAAGGAAAGTCATAGGAGGGACTTCCCTGGCAGTCCAGTGGTTAAAATTCTGAGCTTCCACTGAAGGGAAATGGGTTTAATCCCTGGTCAGGGAAATTCTAAATGAATGTATAGCAACCAGGACGCAAAAATGCAGGGCTGACTACAATAATGAGGCATGGAACTTACTCTCAATTATCAGAATTACATGTTTTTGAATTTTATGTATTTATTTTTATTTTTGGCTGAACTGGTCTTCGTTGCAGCCTGGACTTTTCTCTAGTTTCAGCAAATGGGGGCTACTCTCTAGTCGTGCTGCACAGGCTTCTCACTGCAGTGTCTTCTCTTGTTGCAGAGCATGGGCTCCCGGCACACAGGCTTGGTAGCTGCGACCTCTGGGCTCTAGAGCACAGACTCAATAGTTGTGGCTCACAGGCTCAGTTACTCCGAGGCATGTGGGATCTTCCTGGATCAGGGATTGAACTTGTGTCTCTTGCATTGGCAGGCGGATTCTTTACCACTGAGCCACCAGGGAAGCCCAGAATTAATTTTTTTTTTTCAGAATTAAATATTTTTTTAAAAAGGAAATTATAGAATCCTTAGAGTCTTGCCACATCCTGTGAATATAGCAGAATCCATGGGGTCCCCTAAGTCTTGTGAGGCCAACCACACTCCCCAGTATGGGCCTCCTGGGACCCTTTCCTTATCTGGTGGATCTCAAGGAGTCTGATGACTGTGGGCTAACAACTGTCCCCAAACCCTGATCACCTCACATCCCTTCTGAGTATCCCTGGCCTAGGGATGTGTATCCCTGGCCCAACTGCATGGAGCCGGGGTATCTATTTGGTTGCCGGACCCTGGGGCTCTGCTGCCTCAGCCTGCCCAACCTGACCTGACAAAGCTCAGTCAGTCCCCTTGGTGTCCCTATATGTCCTGAGTCCTTGTCTGCTCTGGCTGTCCCCCACCACCCAGCTCCCCATTCCTGGGAAGCCCATTTCTCTTCCTTCTACATGTCCAAGTTCTGCCCATTCTTCAGGACAGCTCCTCCTAGAGCCAGGGATGTGCAGAGTTGGAGGACCCCTTAGAAGTAATCCAGGCTGCCCCCCTCCAAGGACAGGAGCCCTGGGAAGCCTGATCCACTGGCTCCCCACCAAGTTTATCGTCTACTCCTAAATGCTGCCCCTCAGCTGGTGTCCTCCCTTTGGTGCCCAATGGCACACTGTCTAAGATTTGTCTCCAGTTGTTTCCTGGGGTATGTTTCCTCCCTCCATAGACCAGAAACTGCTAAAAAGTGGAGGCTGTGGCTTCCACCTCCCTGTGCTTGGCCCAGAGCTCAGGAAATCCCAAACAGTGGATGGAGCCCGTGGGGCAGTTCTCAGTGGGGTTTGGTTTTATCTCCCATACCTCACTATCCCAGTGCTCTGATTTCCACCCCACACTCCAAAGGGATCGTATCAAAATACAGGGCCTGGGGTCCTCTCATAGTGATGGTCTCCCAGGAAAGAGGCATTTTCTTCTCATTCTCTGGTCTCCTCTCTAAGTACCACCTGCCTCAAAACTCACCAAAGCCTCCCTGTGACTGACTTAAATAAAATCCAGACTTGTTACCCTAGCCTTCAGGACACACTCTGGCTGGCCCCTGCCTCCGTTTCCATCTTCACCTTCCACTGTTAACCTAAACATGCTCTGTGCTCCAGTCATAGCGATCTTCTTGCTTGCTCCCCAGGAGGCCTGTTATTTTCCAGCCTCCATGCTTTATCCATGCTGTGGCCTCCATGCAATACCCTTCGCAGGCATCTCCACCTGCAAAACCTCCTCATCCTTCAAGACCCAGTACAAAGGCCATAAAGCCTTCCCTTCTGTGTCTACCTACCCTCAAATTGGCCTCTATTGTAGAGGACTTTGCTTTCCTACCCTTATGGTATTTATTTCATACCACCTTTTTTTTCTTTTTTTTTTTTAATATTTATTTATTTATTTGGCTGTGCTGGATCTTAGCTGCAGTGTGCAGGATTTTTTTTTTTTTTTCAGTTGCGGTATGTGGGATCTTTAGTTACAGCATGCGAACTTTTAGTTGCCGCGTGTGGAATCTACTTTCTTGACTAGGGATTGAACCCAGGCCACCTACATTGGGAGTGCAGAATATTAACCACTGAACCACCAGGGAAGTCCCTATTGCATATCAACTTGTATCCATCCCAGTGACTTGCCCCAAATCCTCAACGAAAAGCAGAGGTTATTTCTCTCACCTGGCTCCTTAAATAGCTCATTCACCTTTCAGAGTGACCACAAGTGAAACTGGTTGCTGGGAGTGTCTCAAGAAGAGAGAATAGGTACTAGCCTGCATACTGCCACTGCTAATCCTCACCCATGGCAGACATCACTAATCAAACAGATCACACCCTTTCATGGAACTGAGACATGACCTCAGAATCCTTCCCAATCCAGTGTTCATACAGCCATTCCCAATTTTGAAACAACAACCCCCAAGTCCTTTAATGGAGGATTTAAGAAAAAATTCTGTGTACTAAATTTAAATTCTATACATAAACCACTTTTTAAAAAAAATCAAAGCAACGTGGAACAGCAATGATTTGTACCATTCTAAATTATTAAATTCTCTCTAACTCTTAATGTACACAGCGAGATTTTAACATAGCTGTAATCAGAGTGTGAATGCTATTTCTGTTCTGTTCTTGTTCCTGAAGATTGTTATATGCACACTTCCGTGAACTGAGATAAGCCACATTCTTATCACTCTTGGTGGCTACGCAGTGCCCTGTCATTTTGGGAGCTGGCACTACTTAGCCCTATGATTTGGGTTGATTCTAATTTCTCATTCCCATCAATAGCACTTGGGCACAAACCGAACACCAACCAAAGGAGGAGAGTTGTGAGCTTCTCATTATCAGAGTCACCCACGTGCTCATGCTCAGTCGCTTCAGTCGTGTCCGACTCTTTGCGACCCCATGGACTGTAGCCCACCAGGCTCCTCTGTCCATGGGATTTTCCAGGCAAAGATACCGGAGTGGGTTGCCATTTCCTCCTCCAGAGGGTCTTTCCCTCCCAGGGATCGAACGTGTGAGAGCAGGCAGGGCTAACATTTGTTGAGTGAATACACAAAGGGCCTAGAACCAGGCGTGGTATATCACTGACTCTCAGTACACATTCTGAGTGGATCCCATAGGTTCTACCTCCCAAAGGCATTCGTGGTCTGTTTGTGTTTTTCCATCTTCACCAACTTTGCCTCATCCAAGCCTTCATCACCTCTGGCCTGAGCAACTAACCAGTTCCTAACTGGCTTCCCAGAGTCACCCACACAGAGGCTAAAGGAGCACCTTTTGAGGAATCCTGGAAGAGAGGTCTCTTGCAGTGGGTGTGAGACTGCACCAGGGAATCTGTCTCTGTGTGGTTCTTACTCCTGAAATAAGCTCACAGAGCTAAGATACCTCACCTCAAGTCCAGGGACAGCTACTATATAAACCTGACATCTTTGGCAGCAGTCTACATGAATTTTAGTTACAGCTTTGGCTGTTGACCTTGTTTTTATAGTTTTTTCCTTAAGTTTTGTGCATTTTATATTTACACCATTATATTGATTTAATAAAACTTATTGGGGGCAAACTGGAAAAGAGGGCTTCTTTTTTCAAGTTCAAGGATTCATGTTTTTTTCCTCCTTTTCCTTTTAATATAATTTTTGAAGTAAAGAAAAGTTACATAGTACAGAGAGTACCCGTATACCTTTCATCCAGAATCTCTTAAAGTTAACATCTGACATCATAACCACAGTACAATGATTAAAGCCAGGAAATTAGCCCTGACCTAATACTATTAACTGATTTATAGGCCTTAGTTGAATTTCACCAGTTTTCCCACTGTTGCCCTTTTTCTGATTTGCATTCCAGTCTAGGTTCCCACATCACATTTAGTTTTTCATGTCTTAGTCTTCTCCAATCTATGAAAGTTCCTTGGTTTTTGTCTTTCGTGACCTTGCTACTTCTAAAAAGTGCTGAGCAGTTATTTCAAAGAGTGTCGCTCAGTTTGGGTTATTCTGATGTTTTCTCATGAAACTGAAGGCATGCATTTGGCTGCAGAAACCACAGAGGTGATATACCCTTCTCAGTGGATGATATCAGGAGGTACCTGATATGGAAAGGTCTCATTACTGGTGGTTTAACCTTAGTAACTTGGTTAAGGTGAGGTGTACCAGATGTCTCTAGTGAACAGTAACTATCTTTCCCTTGAAAATTAATAAGTATCTTCTGGGGAGACACTTTGAGGCTATGTAAGCCTTCTGTTTTTCATCATTCTTCTGCCCATCAATTTTTTTTAAATTTTAATTTAATTTTAAAAATTTTTATTGGGGTATAGTTGATTTACAATGTTGTGTTAATTTCAGGTATACAGCAAAGTGATTCAGTTATATATATATATATTCAGATTATTTTCCATTAAAGATTATAAAATATTGAATATTGCTCGATATGCTCTACAGTAATTTCTGTGTTGATTATCTATACTGTATATAGAAGTTTGTTTCTCTTAATCCCAAACTCCAAATTTATCCCTCCACTCCCTTTCCCCTTTGGTAACCATAAATTTATTTTCTCTGTCTGTTTCTATTTTGTAAATAAGTGAATTTGTATTACTTTTTTAGATTCCACATATAAGTGATATCATGTAATATTTGTCTTTCTCTATCTGACTTACTTCACTTAGTGTGATACTCTCTAGGTCCACTTGCCTTGCTTCAAATGGCATTATTTCATTCTTTTTTATAGTTGAGCTATATTCCATCGTGTGACTATATATACACACACACATATATATCACACTGCCCACCAATTTTAACATCCATTTTTGGTCCTTACCTGCAACAGTCATTATGGTGGTACTTTTTTATGTCCATCATCCCTTCTGTGTTTATTAATTAGAACTCTAACATAAGGAAGAGCTAGGTTCAAGATTTTAAAATGGATTCTTCCTCCCCTACAAAAATATCCCATCATTGAAGTTGTGCCAGGCATGATACTTTATATTTTGTTTAATCAAGCAACCTCACAACAACACCATAAGGTAGGTTACCTTATCCCCATTCAATAATGGAGTCCATTTTATCCATCTGTATCTCAAACAACTGGAAATGGGAAATAGACTGGCTGTTTTTTCTCTGGTCCATTGATTAATGTACCCTTGCTCAGAGACAACAGCTAGCTCATCTGGCTTAGGTGGAAACGGGAATGCACTGGATGGATGGTGAGGCATATATATTGCAACACAGCTGCAGGAAGAGGAAGGATGGGGCAGAGCCTTGGGGTTAACTGAAATCTGGGATTCAAATGCTATCAGGATATTTGCTTTTCATTCCTGCTTTCCCCGTTCTCTTTCCCTCCCTCTCTCACTATAGGCTGCCTTTCTCCAAATAACTGAGCACCAGCACATGAGTTTTTCATTTCCAGAGAAAGAATGAAACCAAAATTCCCAGGGAAGCTCTCTGATTAGCCTATCTTGGGTCACATATCTACTCTTGGAGCAACCAATTGTGGTCAGCAGGCAGAGCCGTAAAAGAACTTGGTGGCTCCCTCAGGAAGCCTTTTAAAGAGTGTAAAAAATAGTCCCCAGAATAAGTAAGGGATGTTTCTGGGCAGACAGATGTCCATGCAGATTATTTCTTATGATCTGTGGACCCTGCTTTGAACTCTTCACTCTCATCTCTTTGCACACTTTTAAGAATGTGCTATATTTAAAATGGATAACCAACAAGGTCCTACTATACAGCATAGGGAACTCTGCTCAATGTTATGTGGCAACCTGGATGGGAGGGAAGTTTGGGGGAGAATGGATACATGTATATGTACAGCTTAATCCCTCTGCTGAACCCCTGAGCTTATCACAGGATTGTTAATAGACTATACTACTACCACTACTACTAAGTCGCTTCAGTCGTGTCCAACTCTGTGCGACCCCATGGACTGCAGCCCACCAGGCTCCCCCGTCCCTGGGATTCTCCAGGCAAGAACACTGGAGTGGGTTGCCATTTCCTTCTCCAATGCATGAAAGTGGAAAGTGAAAGTGAAGTCACTCAGTCGTGTCTGACTCTTAGCGACCCCATGGACTGCAGCCTACCAGGCTCCTCCGTCCATGGGATTTTCCAGGCAACAGTACTGGAGTGGGGTGCCATTATACTCCAATACAAAATAAAAAGTTTAAAAAAATATGACACTGATGTGTGATATGGATTGACTTGGGAGACCAGTCCTCACCATTTGTTGACCACTTGACCCTGACAACTCATTTACTCTTTCAACCCTGAATTTCCCTGATTGTAAAACAGGGATAATCATCTGCCCCTCAGCGTTGCTGGAATTATCCAATAAAACCATAGCTATTATAGTGGCAGCACAGAGCAAGCCCTCAATAACTGCCAACTGAGTCAGAATCTTTTTCTTTACATTGGACCGGGGCTGAAGAGAAAAAGAAACATCCGGAGAGGGCTGTGGATGTTCTGCTTCTTGACATGTGTTCAGGTCACGTGGGTCTTTGAGAAGTCAATGCTGGATACTCACAGTATATGCACCTTTCTGTATGTATGTATATTAAACATCAATTACAATCTTATAAAGTCACATTTTAAAAGGAAGAAGGAAGAGAATTCCCTGGTGGTCCAGTGGTTACGACTCTGCTTTCACTGCTGAGGGCACAGGTTTGATCCCTGGTTGGGGAATTAAGACCTTGCAAGCCATGTGGTGTGGCCAAAAAAAAAAAAAAGAGGAAAAGGAGGAATAGAGACAGAACACCCTAGAGAAGGAAATGGCAACCCACTCCAGTATTCTTGCCTGGGAAATCCGCGGACAGAGGAGCCTGGCAGGCTACAGTCCGTAGTATCCCAAAGAGTCAGACACAACTGAGCGACTAAACAGCAACCACATTCAACAACATACACACACACACACCACACACACACACACAAATATATATATAAAATAAAATGTTGCCATTTGAGGCAACGTTGATGGAACTTGAGAGCATTATGCTAATAAAATAATTCAGAGAAAGACAAACACTAAATCTAAACACTAAAAAAAGAAAAAGCTCATAGGTACAGAGAACAGATTTGTTATTGCCAGAGGCAAAGCATGAGAGTTGGGCAAAATGGGTGCAGAGGATTAAAAGGTGAAAATTTCTAGTTATAAATATTAATAAGTGATGGGTTTGTAATGTATAGCATGTTGCCTATGTTAATAACATTGTATTATACATTTGAAAATCTGTAAGAGAGTAAATCTTAAGAGTTCATCATGAAAAAATGTTTAACTGTGTATGAAGATGGATGTTAATCAGAATGATTGTGATGATAATTTTGCAATATATAAAAATATTGAACCATTATATTATATACTTGAAACTAAAAAAGAGAGAGAGAGACAGAACACCTGTCATCAGAGACCCACCACCACTCCACCCCAGCCAAAGATGAAGCAGGGAGGCAGCCCCTGCTCAGGGAGTCCTGAACTGGTGGGAAAAGCATGCATTCACCTGGGCTAACACTGTCCACAAGAGCAGAGAAGCAGAAATGACTTAGGTGCAATGAGGATGAGCATGTCTTTTATATGTAGCTGTGTTTATTGTTTTATATTTTAGCACACATACATATCAGACTCATCTCACCCATGATTTCATGGACTATGGGAGTTTGGGACACACTTCTAACTGAGGAATGCCAGGAAGCAGCAGAATTGCAGTCTTAAACCCTTGTCACTGAGGAGTGACAAGACCAGCCACCTCGCAGAGGGGCAGAGCCGAGGGCCTTGGGGCCCCAGCCCTGGAATCTAGGTGTTTGATTTCTCCTCTCCCCCTACTCTGGCCCTGGGCCCCATGGGGAGGGACAGACAGCTTCCTACATGTGAAATCCAGCCAGGAACTCCCAGAGCTTGTCCCCCACCGCCAAGGCACTGCCTGGAGGTGGCCCTGTCCATTTGACAGGCAGGACAACTGTGAGCTTCTCAGGGTCAGCCGCCTTGCCAAATTGGAGACTCCGTGTCTGTGCGTCTGTCCACACCACCGGCTCAGCTTCCTCCCCAACTACTGTCCCATATCTCCAGAAACAGCATCTTACACAAGCCAGAGAACTGGCGGGGAAACTTGACCTGGCCTCCCCCCGATTCCCACATCAGCAGATTCTAACCAGCAGCCACACACAGCTAGTGCAGAGATCATGAAGGTGGTATTTGAATGACAGATTTGGGACCCACTGACCTATATCGAGTGGGCTTGAGAGTGGAATTGATCTCAACCTCCTATTTAACTCTCCAGGCACCCACCTTGTTCCCCAAAGCCAGGCTTACAGCTGCTCTATTTAGGGTCTCCCAGCTCTCAGCCCTGAGAAGGAGAATTTGGCTGGAGTGAGTGAAAATGGATGCTTCTCAGCTTCCATGAGACCCAGACGGAATGCCTCTGACCAGGAAACAGGCAGAGTCAGTCTGTACAACAGCAGCCGCACACACCCACCTTGTATTGCCTGCATGAGAGATGGAGTAGCAGATCCTTAAGAAGACATCTTCAGGGAGCCCTGGGGGCTGGCAGCTCTCCGAGAGCAAGAGTGTGGGCTAAAACTCAAGGAGGCCATTGCACTGACCTGGAGGAAAAGGAGTTGAAGCTGTCTGCAGGCAGGTCTCATGGGTTAGGGAAAAACCTGAGCTCTGAAATCAGAGAAGCCTATATTCAAATCCCAGCCCACCTCTGTCTGGCTGTGTGACAGTGGGCAAGTCACTTAACCTCTCTGAGCTTCAGCTTCTCCATCAATTGAGGGATGGGGATAATATGACCCATTGCTCTGCTCTGCATGATGAACACAAGTCAGGTAGGTGAAGGGAGTGAGGAAAGAAAATTTCTGGCAGCAAAATAGCATGTGCAAAGGGCCTGAGGTAGGAAAGAGGAAGTGATGGGGCTAGCAAGTCTGGAGTATAGCAAGGACATGGGTCCCCTGAAGGAGACAAAGGCCCAGTCACTGAACTGAGGCCTTTGGGTTTTTTTTTTAACCACAACTCACAATTAGAAATATATTTTACACCATAACCTTATGTACACATACATAAAAAATTTAATTAAAACAAAAGCTTCACCCTACCCCCCCCCAATAAAATTCTAGTCCATAATACATGGGATGCACTCTAGTTTTTCTCTTCTATTTAATTGTTTCTTAAGTGTTGGTTCCAATCAACTGAATTGACTTCTAATGTGTTGTTTGTGAGCTGCGATTTCTTTTTAATGTATGTATATCTGTGTTTATTTATTTTTGGCTGTGTTGGGTCTTCTTTGCTGTGCACGGGCTTTCTCTAGTTGTAACAAGCTGGGGCTACTCTCTAACTGAGGTGCTTGGGCTCTCATTGTGGTGGCTTCTCTTGTTGTGGAGTACAGGCTATAGGGTGCACAGGCTCAATAGTTGGGGCGCACAAGATTAGCTGCCCTGCCACATGTGGAATCTTCCTGGACCAGAGATGGAGTCCATATCCTCAGCATTGGCAGGTGGATTCTTAACCATTGGAGCACCAGGGAAGTCCATGAGCTTCAATTTGAAAAACTCTCATCTCTATGACATTGAGCCCATGTTTGCATGCATACACAAAAAATCTTGCACTCTCAGCTGTCATTTGTCATATAAACGATTAATCACAAGTGTTCAGAGAACAGGGTAGTGTCCCCTCCTTCCTTGTGTCCCTCGCAGCAGCAGCACAGAGGGTACTCAATGCATGTTTGTTAGTCAGGAGTAGGGTGGAAGGCTGGGAGAGAAGGGGGGGCCCAGCCCACTGCAATTGAATATTTGGAGAGGACCCCATGACCATCATCCCTCTTGGGCAAATGGAATGGGGACCGTCTACATGTGGTAAAGGCGTGGTGTGGGGGGTGATGGTGGTACCCACTTCTGGAATTATCAGGAGAATTTGAACAGCAAACATACACAGAACCCTTGGCTCAGCATCTGAACCAGGAAGTACCACCAGCGCTTACGGGGTGCTCAGCATGTGCCCGACCTCCTCTAATCGCTCTAAGTCTGCCAGTCTAGTTAATCTCACCAGGACCTTATGAGGTAAATGCTGTATTGTCCCTATTTTACAGATAGGGAAATAGAGGCTCAGAGAAGTTCAGTGACTTGCCCAAAGTTACAAGGCCCAGAAGTGGCAGAACAAGGATCCTAGTGCAGATGGACGCAACCTCAACCACTGCGCATACAGCATCTCAGGAAGCTCTGGATAAACGGCAGTTCCTGGTATTATGCTTGTGGAAGAAGTCAATAAGGTGACCCTTAAAGTCTTATGCAAATCAGACATCCCAGAGCTCTATGAGCTTCCCTCCCACCCAGCCTCCTGGGCTCCCCAGTGCCCAGGTATGAAAGAGAAAGGGGAGAGAGATGTGGAGAATCACGGGGAGGAGGTGCTGAGCACTCAGCAGAGGAAGTGGATGCCACTGACAGTGAAGGGAATGGTGGGTGGGCTCTGGCAACAACTGCAGTTGGTGACAAGCTGGGGAAATAAAAAGGGAGGCGGAGACAGGTAGCTGATGCTGGGAAAGACTGAAGGCAGGAGGAGAAGGGGATGACAGAGGATGAGATGGTTGGATGGCATCACTGACTGAATGAACATGGGTTTGAGTAAACTCCGGGAGTTGGCAATGGACAGGGAAGCCTAGTTGTGCTGCAGTCCATGGGGTTGCAAAGAGTCAGACATGACTGAGCGACTGAACAGAAGTGAGACAGGTAGTCAGAACCTGTTCCCATAGGGCTCCAGGGGACGGAGGTGGCTGGTCTCTCAACTTGGAAATCCATCCTGCACCCAAATCCTTCCCGCCCGGTCCCTCAACCTCCCAACCTTCCTCTCCCGGCTCCACTGCAGGTAAGTCCCCACCCCAGATTGAATGCCCCAGTGAAGACACGAAGATGGAGTCCAAGCTGGTAGGACTGAAATATGAGCAAAGGGCTGTTGCTGGGGAAGTCTTTGAGGAAGAGGGGGTCAGGGGGAAGGGCAGGGAGATCCCAGTGTACCTGGCACGAGACACCTGACAGAGAAATGGCATGCAAATCCTCAGGAGGAGCCCCTCGGGTCAGTATCCTTTGACTGCCCAGTGACAGTGGGTTGGGGTACCTCCTTTTCCTCCCTGTTCCCTGGGACCCCGATAAGCTGACCACAAATCTGTTCAGGGATAATGATCAGGGAGGCGCCTGTGTCCATGACAGCCAGGCAGCCCTGGGAGCACCAGTCAGTGGTTCAGTCCCCTATGGATAACCTGCAGGAGCCATTAGAGGTCAGAGGTCATGCCGGTCTTCCTCCAGCCTCCATGCAGGCTCTCCTTCAGAGCAATCTGCAGGTCTGCCCTGGGCTGGGAAAAGCCCTATATGTTTCCCAAAGCAAGCCCCCCAGGCCTCCTCCCTTAGCGGGGGAAGGTGATCTGCTGGTAACCTGAGCAACCACAGGGCTCCAGGAGACCTCACCTGTGTACAGCTGGCTGTTCTTGCCCCCAAAGGTGACTTCTCCCATGATGATGTCATCTATCAACCAGGGACCAGAGACATAGTCAGACTGCGGAGGAGGCAGCTGTGGGGTGACTAGACCCCTATTTCTGGAGCCTACTCTCTGAGTCAGCCCAGTGGGCCTGATCCCCAGTACCACCTTCCTGTTCCTCTTGCATGCCCCCAGCCCCTGGCTTGGGGCAAGGTTTCTAGCCAGGCCTCCAAAAGGCCCTGTCCAGTCATGGGTTGACCATTTGCAGAGCAGAGGGAGCCCCCAGGGGCGGGGGCTCTGTCTCGTGGTGAGATAGAAACTGACAACGGGGTCTGGTGTCAGGCTCCAAACGTCACCCATGTCCATGGAAAAAGCCAGCCAGCCCCACAGCAGAGATGGAAGAGGAGGCCAGGCCCATTATCCCATCAAAGTGGGTGCTTTCGAAGCTGGTGCCCAGCTCCATCTGGTTCAGGCCAAACTCCTGGCTGGTGATGGCCAAGCCCTGGATCTGCCTGGTGACAGGAGAGAAAGCCCCTGGGAGTGGTCCTCTGGAGGCCAGGGCCCTGCAGCCTCCCTCAGCAAGAGGGAGGTTCAACTCGCACTCCCAGGACTTGGTGAGACCGTGGGTCCCGTGTGGCACCGAAACAGTGGCCTCTGTGAGGAGTTAGTCCACAAAGGACTCTCAGGGCTGGAGGTGTGTGTGCATCTGGAGCAAGGAGTGGAGAGCAGGGCCCCTCGATCCTTCCCTCTCTCCTCACTGCTCCGTCACCCCCTCTGCAGTGACCTAGAACCCAACTGGTCACAGGGACCTCCTGTGACCTCCCTGTGATGTTCACAGCAGGCTGGACTTTCACAGGAAATTGGACACCCGCAGGTTGGCGGAGCCTGTGTCAGAGATCATGAAATTCTGAGGAGGGGTCCTCACATTGATATCTCCATAGTAGTACATCCAAGAGGGAAACTGTCATTGAGGATGTTGGGCCTCAGGCCCCCAGGGACCTATAGCCTCTGGCTTCCAACAGCTCCCTGAGGCCCTGACTTGGACTCTTATACATGACAGCCCAATTGACTTGACTCTATGGTGTCTCCTCAGACTGGGCTCCCTGAGGCGGGGCTGTGTCTCCCTCAGACTGGGGCTCCCTGAGGTTAGGCTGTGTCTCCCCTCAGAGTGGGCTCCCCGAGGAGGGTCTGTCTCCCCTCAGACTGGGGCTCCCTGAGGCAGGACTGTGTCTCCCCTCAGGCTGGGCTCCCTGAGGCGGGGCTGTGTCTCCCTTCAGACTGGGGCTCCCCAAGGGCAGGGCTGTGTGAATTCAATCTGGTAGATCCTAAAAAGGGCTCTTTTTCAAATTGGAACAGAATAAATCAGAGTGCCCTGTTCGGACAAATGTTCTGTGTGTGTGTCTATGTGTGTCCTGGCTCCTGATGCAAAATGCTGAAAAGGCCCCACACTCACACGGTGCAGGATGTACATGCACGAACACACAGGCACATGCAGGGACACGCTTGCCCATCTACATGCTCATGTCTAGCCCCGAGCTGTGCACGAGCTCCTGCTCCCCAAGAGGCAGCTGTGTGTGTCTCCGCGTGTGCCCAGACACACCTTTCTCTAAGCTGGGCAGCAAGGAAGGCCTCCTCCATCCTGTCCCTGTCCCCCTCTCCTTTCCCCACCCCTCCTCCCCTTACTCCATATGACCCTCCACTCTCCTCTTTCTCCCTCCTCCTTCCCACCCTTCTCTGCACCTCGCCTCCACAGTGGCCATGTCCCTCCTGACCCCTTGCTGAAAGGTAAGCCCAAGACCCCCTCTTGGTGCAGCATCTGGACTAGGGAAAGCCCGTCTGTGTGACTGCATCTCTCAAGGAGGAAATGAGGACAAGGGGTCTGGCTTTAGCACGAGGCAGTCAACCTCAGGCCAGTCCATGAGTCACCCCGTGGGTCCGTACAATTGTCTTCTATTCCTCCCCCAGAGAGAGTGGCCCACTTGGCAGTGGGGGCTGGAAACTTCCAGTGACTCCCTCCTGTTCTTGACCAGTCTCGCCTTTAAGTCCCCAGACCTGTCCAGGGGGCCAGGAACCCATGCTCCTGTGCCCCGTGTCCTCTTGAGACCCTGTGGGGGCTGGGCAGGTCAGACAGGCCACAGGGAGGGGTGATTTGGATGGAGCTGGCCTTGGCCACAGACCAGTCTCCGTGGGTGGTGAATGCTGGGGCTGGGTGGCAGGGCTGGGAGTCCTGTGTCCCAGACTGAGGCATATCGAAGGCCAGAGACTCTAATTATCAGGGCCTGGATAAGGAGCAGGAACTGAACCTGTTCGGAAAGTCCCATACCAAACACTGATAATGCATTTAGGAAGCTTCGTCACCTCTCTCACCCAGGGCCCCTAATCGGGCCTCAGAGAGATGTGGTTATGGTCCCAGGACCGAGGAGCCAGAGCTGGCCCCAACCCAGGTCCCTGCCCATCGAGTTTGGGTTCTGGGTGGGCCTGTGAGTTACAGCGTGGAGCCTGCCAGGGCTTTCCCTCTGCTCAGTGCTCCTTGTGTGGGACACCTGGGGGTAAAGTGGGGGCCGGGGTTCCAGGCAGACAGCTGGGGACAGGCAACCTCGGGAGGGACCCCTCCTGGAACGTATCGTTAGCCTCCCCAGCTCTCCCCCACATCCTGGTGTCTGGAGGGCTGGCTCCACCCACTGTACAGGGAAACCCACAACATCAGGGGGTCCTCATGCACCCAGCAGGGATGGAGGAGAAGAGGCATCCAGATGCCTGGACACTCCCCAAAGCCACCCCTATTGCTTTCCAGATTCTGAGCTTGTCTGGAAGGGGTCTGCTGACCTTGGCCCTGCTTCCTGCCAAGTCCAGGCACACCCTCCATGGTCGGCCCAGATTCTAAGAAGCTGAGACCATGATCCCAAGGCTCCAGGAGGACTTCTGAGGGTCTCACCTTTGTCCCTTTGCAGGAGAAGGTGTCACCGCAGCTCAGTGCCAGGGCCAGCCTCCCGTGGCTCATCCTCCGGGCGCTCTCAGCCTACATGGGCCACCCTCTGTGTGCCGAGCTCCTCCAGGCCTGCTCTGGACAGCAGTGCCCCCTCCCGCTGCATCGCTGCAGCCTCACCTCCCAAAGTCCCGGGGGTAGGGTGGGAGCTTAGCATCCAAGTCTCCCCTGGCCCAGGTCCTGCAGAGAACAGACGCAGAATCTCAAGGGAAGGAACAGCAAGGTGGGCCTTGGCCAGGCCTGGCCTGGCCTGGCCCAGGAGCGCATGGTGGAGCCCTCAGCTCTGAGTCGTGGTGTCTGAGGACCCAGCTCTTTAACCTCTGGTCCCAGGCATGGGTCACTGTCAGGGGGCATTCTCCCAGGCCTCCCACTGAAATCTGCCCGTCCTCCCTTCACAGTTCTTTTCCATTCAGTAGAAGGCATCCCTCCCCACAGGCCTAGGTAAGGAGCAGGCCCCAGACCTCAGAGCCATCCTTCCCCCCGCCTTTATCTTTCCCACATCTCACCACCTCTGATCATTTCCTTTGCCAATCCTCTGTTGGATCTACTTCAGAATAGATCCCAAATCTGTCCTCTTCTCTCCTTTCCTATGGCCACCAATGGGCTCCTCAGCACTGTCACGTCTCCCCAGATTCCAGCAGTAGCCTCCTCATCTGTCTCCCCACTTCTGCCCCTTCTACCCAACAGCCCCACCTCCACCCCAGGCCGCAGCCAGAGCCACTCTGTTAGAACTCAAGTCAGGTCTCTGCTCCCAACCTGCCAGTAGTTAGCCCAGTCGCCTACCCTGGCCCACAGAACTCCCTGTGTCCTGGATCCTCCCCCTGCCCCTCTCAGCTCCTTAACCCCTTTCCAGCTACACAGGCCTCCTTGGACCCTGTCACTTTTCCTGCAGGGCCCTTGCACGTGCTCTCCCCATAGTCTGGACCTTCCTTCCCTCGGCTGTTCACTCAGCCTTCTTCATGCCTCTGCCTCGCGGTCATCTCCCCAGCAAGACCTTCTTTGACATGTGGCCCCTTCCTGCCCTTCAATCACATTGCTCCTTCTGCAGTTTCTTCAAAGGAATGTTCGTCCCTGAACTTCACTTGTTCATTGTAATTAATTAGGTGGTTAATCCTCTCACCATCAGTAGAAGGTAAGCTCAGGAGGGCAGTATCCTATTTGTCCAGATGGCTGCCTTGTCCCACCCATCACCGTGCCTGGCACCTAACAGGCACTCACTAAATATTTGTTGAGTGAGTGGACAGGTGAATGCCCACACCTGATCTGGTCTGAGCCCCACAGCTGCCCCTTCCAGTCATGGGCACACAGCCTATCACGTATAGTCACCTCCCCCTCCTTCTTCCCCAACCATCATGCTCCCATGCCCCCAGCTTAACTGCTAGGCCCACACTTCCAATTCCTTCCCCTAATCTTCCCCACCATTCATGATTCCCCTTCAGCCAGCTTCCCCATGTCACCGGCAGTTGCTATGACAACCATAGCACAGGAAAGCTCGAGCTCTGTGCCAAGTGCCCACTGAGCACTTTATGTGCATTTTCTTATTTAAGACACAACAACATTGGAAGGTGTTATTAGTTTCCCTTAATAAGTGAGGAAACCGGTTCAGAGAGGTTGGGTGGTCTGTCTGAGGTCACACAGCTCTCCATGTACAGAGGCACATGGTCCATAATCCTATCTTGTGTGAGCCTCACTTCTCTAACTCGACAGTGAGTTCCAGGGAGGTGGGGTTTTGTCAGGACTTAGCCCCCATGACCCAGATTTTGAACCTTGGACCCACTGTGTCTAACCATGGCTTGAGAAATCAAGGCTTCCCTGTGGCACTAGTGGTCAAGAACCTACCTGCCGATGCAGGAGACATAAGAGATGCGGGTTTGATCCCTGGGTCTGGAAGATCCCCTGGAGGAGGGCATGGCAACCCACTCCAGTATTCTTGCATGGAGAATCCCATGGACAGAGGAGCCTGGCGGGCTACAGTCCATGGGGTCACAAAGAGATGGACACAACTGAAGCAACTTAGCACAGCACAGCAGATACTTGTATGCCTGTATACAAGTCATAGGTTCATGGGGCCCCCCACCCCCACTCTGATATAGCAATACACCGAGAGATTCCCCAAGCCCTTTCATCCCAAGAGGAAACGCGCTTAAAAGGAAAGATTTTGGCCAGCACCAGCCCATCCGGGCCAGAGAGGCAAGGTGCCTCAAAGAACACCTGGAAACTTCCTCACTCCCACGCTGATGTCCCTCACCCTTTCTTCCATGGCCACTCCTATCTCCCCTCAAGCCTTCCTCAGACTCAGCTGCCTGGCTTTCCCCAGCCCAGGCAGCATGCAGTCAAGATCAGAGGTTTCACTGCTTTTACATTCCCTTCCCCAGAGCCAGAGTCCCCAGTCCCTCATCTTTCACCCCCACATCTTGTCCCTGCCACACCCTTTCTGGGATCTTCTCACCCAGAGGGGAACCCGGTCAGGCTAAAGGAGAGGCAAGTGGAGAGAGACGATGGGGTCCCCAAGGGGCCAGGTCTCCCCAGCTAAAGGAGCTGAAAAGATGGCTGAGGAAACAATTCCATCAATCAGCATGCACCAGGCGGGGTTAAAGTGTCCCCTCCCCACCCCCACAGTGCTCATTAGCTCAGTCATTATATTAATAATCCCTCAAGAAGGAGCATAATGACAGCGCCCACCTGGAGTGCGAGTGATGCTCTTACTCTCCTGACCTCCCCAGCCCCGTCCACAAACATCCACGGGGCCCTAGGGTGGGAATATCCATCCCCAGAGAGGCTAGGAGAGGGGTCCACCTGCGAGCAAGGCAAGTGGGGGCAAGGCTTCCTACCAACCACTGGCAGGTAGAGCGAAGCTTCCAGAAGAGTTAGACTGAGAAACCCAGATGCTGCGGAGACCCCTCGTGATCCATCACCACGGAGAGCCCCTCCCACCCCCCACTTCTGTTTTCCCATCACCTCCAGGTTCATTTCCAGGGCTGGTGCCTCTAGATGCCAGGACAGACACAGGCGAACAACAAGAGACATCAGCTGAATGAGCAGGAGGGTCTGGACTTTGATTTAACAAACCAAGGTAGCTGCTGATGTTTGTGTGGAAAGACCCGGTGTCAGGCCAGCTCTGAGGTCCCAAGAACAAGAAGGACCCGTGGAGAAAGTGCAAACTCAGGCAGAGGTGTAACATCTGGAACAACAATGACATTGGGCTGAAGGAAGGTGCAGGTCAGTCCTGAGCCCTGTATTCAGTAGTTCTGGGTCAAACTAGGGCACACCAGGGAATTCCCTGATCCTCACAGTTTCAAGACGGAACAACTGTTATAATCCCCATGTCACAGATGAGAAAATCAAAGCCTGAAGAGGTCAAGTTGTTAGTAAGTGACAAGGCCAGGTTTCAAAATTCAGGTTCCCTCGGCAGAGAGACTAGCCTTAACTGTGTGTGGGTCTGTGAGCAGAATTAGGGCCCACCGATAGATGGTTTAGGGACATCGTAAGACCTCCCTGGAGAGAGCACTTGTGAAGCAGTGAGCTCCCCATCCAGGAAAGCAGAAACCTGATAAGCGTCCTGAGGAATCCTGTCGAAGAGACTGCCGGATGGGTCCCAGCCAAGCCGACCTGCAAGATTCCATCTGAACTTTGTGATTCTGTAGACATGGAGCCCTGAGGGGTACACCCAGGCCCTCTCAACCCGGCCTCAGCCGCCCATGGCCTTCCTGGAGTCTTGGGGACCCCTCACTATAAACCCTCCTCCATCTGGGAGTATGCTGCTGCTGCTAAGTCACTTCAGTCATGTCCGACTCTGTGCGACCCCATAGACGGCCTCCCACCAGGCTCCCCTGTCCCTGGGATTCTCCAGGCAAGAACTCTGGAGTGGGTTGCCATTTCCTTCTCCAATGCATGAAAGTGAAAAGTAAAGTGAAGTCGCTTAGTCGTGTCTTTAAGGTGTTGGTCAGAGAATCCCCCAGAGCCCTGGGGGGTCCTGGCCTGACCTGACAAGCCGCTTGTGGGCTTGAGATGCCTGGAGGAGAGGGTGTGGGAGAGTGGGAGAGTTCAAGCCCCTTCTGCACACCCACCTACAAAATGGGAGCCATTCTAAGGCACTGAAAGAGTTGAGGGGCATTAGGTTCTCCCTGGGGGTCCAATGGTTAAGACTCTGCATTGCCACTGGAGGGAGCTTAGGTTTGATCCCTGTTTGGGAAGTTCCACATGCCTGGACGTATAACCAGAAAAATAAATTAAAAAACATTTTTTTTTAATTTAAATATATAAAAGAATAGAGAGGCAGGATGTGTGGGTGGGCGTCAGGCCGACCCGAGGGGAAAGCAGGTCCACCTTGCTGTCAGCCAGGCAAGGCCTGGCTTGGAATTCAAAAGGATTCCTGAGTGAGAACACTGGAATGTGGCCCCCACCACCACCTGCCCACTCCTGTCTGGGGCAGCAGCCAACATGCTCGCCCCGCAGCCCACCTGAGGAAACTCAGCACCTGTAGGCCAGGCTGGGAGAAGGGCCTGGGAAAAGACACACGACTGGCAGGCAGCCCCAGCTCAAGCCAGTAATTAAGTCCACGGCCCCAGGCAAGTCACTTCACCTCTTGACCTGTTTCCTCCTCTGCACTGCGGTGATAACAATCCGGCCCAGTGAGCTGAAAGAGATAAACCGTCTATAAGCCACCCATGTTTATACCGTTGTCAAGTGCTATTATTACCCAGAGGTGGGCTTGGGGAGGGCCCCTCCTGGTCTGACCTGAAATGTCACTCCTGGACAGGATGCTGGCTCCTGTCCTTTCCTGAGGGCAGCCCGGGGGGTGGGTAGGGCCCGATTCTAAAGAAGAGAATTGAGCAGTCAGCAAACATTCACCATGTTAGTGGAGATGGTTGGATGATGATGGCAATGGAAACGGATTCGGTCTGCACACCACGCCCTGACGCTACCAGGGTAGGCTCAGACATGGGAGCTGCAGTCGCCCTCCTGGGCATCACTCCCTCTCCAATCCTCCCCTCCCCATCGGGAAAGCCATCCACTCACAGCCCACCCGCCACACCAGAGGAAAATTCCTGCTGCAGCTTCGTGGGTCACAGGCAGTGACCTGGGGAGGGAACAGGGAAGCTTGGCGGCCACCTCTGGGCTGGGAGCCAATTCCTGGGATGTGCCCTGGACCCCCACCCAATGCCCCACAAATATGCAGACTAGAGTGATTACAGCTTACTCTGGGGGAAGCTCCGGGCCTGGCCAAGACCTGGCCACCCTGAGAGTGAGTTGTTCAGCAAAGGAGCAGCAGCAAGCCTGAGGTCGGTCTCTGGGGCTGAAGAGTTATGACAGCCAGTGGTTTTGTTCCCTGGGGAGCGGTTGGGGCAAGAGCCTGCCCAGGTGGATCTGCTTTCCAAAGCAGTGCTATTTTCATCATCTCATTAGCTACTTCTCATGATTAGCTCTGTGTTTTCCAAGGGCAGATCCAAGGCCTACTTGGGGTGACCAAACGCTCAAGAGAGCGGAGATGACAGCCAAGTCAGCCCCAGGACCCAGCCTCGACTCAAGCCAGGCTCCTGACTCCCCCATGACAGAGTTCACGAGTAAGGAGGAGCCTGAGCACACTCATGAGTCACTAGCACAGCCAGGGGCCCTAGGCCTGGTCCTGGCACAGACATATCTGCCCTCCAATCTTGGTGATCCTGTTTGAAGGGTCCACTGCTCCTGACTGTGGAGGCCAAAAGGAGGAGCAGGGGTCTTGTGGGAGGACACGGAGAAAGAATTGAGCTGCCTGCCTGGGTGAGCAGCAGAGAGAGGACGGGGCTGCCCTACTGCAGTGTGAGAAAAGTGCATGAAACCCAGCCTGCCGTGGGTGAGCCCTCTGGTCCAGAGATCAAAAGGGTGTAAAGGAGAGAAGTGTTCGGAGCCAGCTGCACCCTGGGATCCTACTGGGCCCCAAGTGAAGGACCTCTCACATCTTCTGTGGCTAGTTCTCTTTGCCCATTTCCTGCACAGAGACGGACACCCAAGGTCAGGGAGTTTTGGAAGCTGGTTGGTCTAATTCCTGCTCAGGGAAGAGGGCACTTCTGGAACTGAGGCCCCCGGCAGTGGTTGAATAGCAGGAGGGGAGGTGGGCCGCGGCATGGCCTGTTTCCTTGGTGTGGAGGACAGGTCTGCTCACTCCACAGGACAGGGAGCTGGGGCATAAACAGTGACCAGAGACAAGAAGGCTTGTCCCTAAGGCTTGGACAAACCCTGCTCCCGCTCTTCCGCAGGGCCCTGAGTGCCTCATTAGAGACACTGGATTTTCTGGAGATTAACCACTCAGGGGTTTGAGACAGAAAGGGGAATTTTGAGGCACGGAGGCCGGTGGGAGGAGGAAGAGGAAAGAGGCAGCCTCCGGATACGGAAAGGGAGCTTCCGCAACCACAGCCTCAGGCAGGGGGAGCGTGCAGCCCTGGGCAGAGGGGCCCAGGCAGGAGTTGTGATGTGGCGGCTCTGTGAGGGCCCCATCCCTGCAGTCGGTCAGAAATGCCCCAAAGAGCTCATTCCTAGGGACGACTTCTCTGGGAAAGTCACACTTTGTAAGTCTGACTATCTAGTTCTATATTACCCTGTTTTTCCCCTTTTAATTTCTTTTGCTTTTCCTGGGTTTTTAGTAAAGTCCTGTTTAAAGGTTCTAGTCTTGACCCTGCCATGTGGATGACGCTGAAGGAAGATCCAGGGTCCCCCGTGGGGCCAAGGTGGGAAAGGAGGGCAGTACCCAATCGGATCCACCTGGGGGCGCAAGGGGGACTGAGTGAGGGAGTCCAGAGAAGGTGAATATGGTGCAGCACCCCACCCCTCAATTCCACTCCCACCGACTACAACCTCAGAGGGTCAGGGTAGTTTTTCTTACAGATCCCCTTTGGGCATCAAGGACTCCAGCTGCCCTGTCACTTTACTTTGACGGAGCAGCCGTCCCTGGCAACTTTCAGTTCCTGGCCAGGGCTTCTTAGAGGAGAAAAAGAAATGGTTGTTACTTGTCACAAATACCACGATCACCCTAGAGTGAAGACCCTACCTCTGTGAGGCCTCCTGGATTCCCACCCCAGTCACGCCAGTAAAAAACTCTTTAAAAATGTGACGTCATCCACGTCAGAATTTAAAAATAATTATATTAATAATAAATATGTTAAATTACATTTAAAACAATAAATAGAAAAATAAACTGATAAATAAAATCAACAGGTACAAAATGTTTCCAAATTTCAACCAAAAAAACACACAGACGACAGACGCGACAGATGACAGAACGGGAGGGTGCTAATTGCCGTCGGGGGGCCCTTCACAGTTTACACCGCGGCTCCCTCCTCGCCTGGTCACCCTCTCCTGTCCCCAACTCGGACACCAGGGGACTCTGCGGCTGATATCTTTGGGGACTCTGGCCAGTGCGGGAAAGCATCTGGTCCACCTCAGTGCCCTTCTGCGAAGCAGCCCCGAACCCCGGCGTGGGGGTTCGGGGCACGGGAGCGGGAGGCGGAGGCTGGGCCGGGCGGAGGCGGGGCGCCCCTACAGAGGCAGGTCGGTGCTGTTGTGCCGGGTTTTCCGGGCGGTCCCGTCGTCGCGGGGCAGCGCCCTCTGCAGGTTGGACATGGCCACGGTCTTTTTGAGGTCGATCACGGCGTAGGAGTCTGAGCTGCGGGTCGGCTGCGTGGTGGGAACAGGGGCTCGGGGGGCGGAGGGGTTCGGGGGCCCCTTGGGGCGGTCTCCACCCCAGCCCTTCAGCTCCACCTGGATGTAGTTGAGCTGCCTTGGGGGCTCCGGGCCCGGCCGGCGGAAATCAAAGTTGAAGACCCTCGGGGAGCCTCGGCGCCGGGTCAGCGGCACGGGGAAGCTGCCGTGGCTGCGGAGGGCAGCCCGGGTGCTGGTGGGCTTCTGCAGCGGGGTCTCGTCCTCCTCGCCTTCCGGGAAGCCGTTGGAGGAGGGTGTGAGCCCGTCCCTTGAGTCACCGTCATCCCCGGCCTCCTCCCCTGGCTGCGGGGCCTGGCTCTCCCACACGGGGGGAAGGGAGGGCAGGTTTTCATAGTGCAGTAGTGCAGCCCGGCGTTGGGCCAGGCCGTTCCAGCCCGGCTCCTCCGGGCTCAGTCTCCAGCCCGCCCCCGGCCGCAACCCCCCGCTGACGTTCTCGTAGGTGCACTTGGGCTGGGCCGGGCACTCCGAAGGGCCCTCGTTGTTATTGTTGTGGTGGGGGGCGTCCTGCAGGCTCGGGCACAGGCCTTGGCACTTGGTCATGTGCCGCCGAGCTGGGGTGGGGCCCAACACGAATTTCACCTGGCCCGGCTGCAGGAACACCTGTGGGTCCCGCTGGTCGGGGCCCCGGGCCTGCGGCGCGAAGGGCGCTCGGCCCTCAGGCAGGGGCTGGAGGCAGTGCCGGCTTCGGCGCTGCTCCTCCTCGCTGGCTGGCGTGTTGACGTAGGTGTGGGACTGGGCGTTACAGTCCAGGGCGGGAGGGTCCAAGGGCAAGGAGGAAGCAGAGAACAGGGGACAGGATGAGAGGAGAAGCACGTGGGAGGAGGGCTGCAGTCTCCTCCTCCTTGCCCTCCAAACCTTCCAGGGAAGCAGCCTCCCTTTCTTGGGACAGGAAGGGGCCCTGTCCACTTTCTTCCCTCCCATGAGCCTCACCGGGAGGAGGTGTTGTATTTTCCCACCCCCAACCCGACCAACTGGAAGACCCTGGGCAGCCACTTGCTCACCTGCTCATCTGGGGCAATGAGGGCATGGGTGGACTCTTCACCAAGCGAGGGGTGGCGGAGGCTGCTCGTTGAGGGGCGCCGGGGTGCTGAGAATCGGGGACCCTCCCCTGGGCAGCCAGGGAAGCCATTGGAGAAGCTGGAGACAGTATAGCCTAGAGCTGGGCACACAGGAGACAAGGGGTCCTTAAACCACCTGGCAGCTGCCTGCAACCGTGTGTGTGGCAGCCTGGGACTCTCCCGGGGTCCCCGTGGGTCCACCCCACTGAACTGGCAGTCCCCATTGTCTTCACCTTGTGTCTGATCTCTGCCATTCTTCTGAAAGCTCAGCTTGAACTCCACTTCCCCCATCAAAGCCTTAACTGAAACACTTAAGGCACACCTTGCTGTCACTGAACCGACCCTACACTTCATTCCAGCTCTGCCAGTGAGCTCCAGGGAAGCTCCTCAAAATCAAGGACCGTGTGTCTATTTCTTCTGTCCCTCACGGGCCAGCTGATGGAGGGCAGGACACGGAGCAGGTGTTCGATGTGATTCAGTAAATGAACAAGCAGAAACTGTGGGAACCTCTCCAGACAGCCGTGGGCAGAGATGGTGCACCAGCTGTCAGGAAAGGTATATGGGTATGACCCAGTAGACAGAAGGAAGGAAGCAAAGCGGCTCCAGACTGCCGTTTCCGTGGAAACCCAATGTCTTCCTGTCTGCTCCCCGACCATCCGTCAATACAAGGCTCTGGACTCCCCAGCCTCAGCTTGAGTCACCTGATTAGTCCAGGCCAGGACTTATCCATCCCCGGGAGTTGTCTGATGATGGATGATGGTCCTGGAAGCCTGGCTCACCCAGCCATCCTCCACCTGCCTGCCTGACTCATGCCCCCAAGACCAGTGCTCCCTGGACCTATGCTTGTGTGTGCGCTGGGGTGCTGAGGAGAGGGGTCTCCTCACCATTGGGAGGCTGGGGGGCCCGAGGGAGGTCAAGCTCAGCCGGGTGGCTGTTGCGGGTGATGATGACTGGCTCTTCCATCACATTGATGCTGTTGCACTGCATCAGATCCTGGAGGAGGTTGAAGATTTCCTCAGCCCTGGAGCACTTAAATGCAAATATCCCTGAAGAAGGAGAAGAAATGAGGTTCCTCTGACCCTGCATCCTATAGGGGAGGACCAGAGAGGCTGAAAGGATGCACAGAGTTCAGGAAATGTCCCTGAACTTCAGTCCCAGGCCTGAGGGGTTAGGGTTAGCATCCAGACTGTTCTCTGCACACTCTCCAACATCCAAGAGCCATGGGAGGAGCCGGCTCAAGGCCTTCACTCCCCTCCCCCAACACACACTATCCATTACCATCATCTTAAGGTCTAGCGTGCTGTGCTTAGTCGCTCAGTTGTGTCCAACTCTGTGGCCCCATGGACTGTAATCTGCCAGGCCTCTCTGTCCATGGGGATTCTCCAGGCAAGAATACTGGAGTGGGTTACCATGCCCTCCTCCAGGGGGTCTTCCCAACCCAGGGATCGAACCCAGGTTTCCCACATTGCAGGCAGATTCTTTACCGTCTGAACTATAAGATCTGGTACTTCAACTATATTCCTCTGAGGTTAAATCACTTTCATAAGGATGTGTGCGCACACGGGTGAAGGAAAGTGAAGTAAAAAATCCAAGTGGAAAGAATGGTGTCAGATACCCCTTGCTCCCCAGAAAAAAAGGCTCTGCCAGGGCCCCAGCCCTCAGCTCTATGCCCAACAGTCTCTAAGCCCTTTGAGGGTGGGAGGGTCTGTCCTGTTCACTGTCTGTTCACTGTATTAGCCCAGTGCCTGGCCAGAGAGTGACTATCTACTGTGTACGGGCTTCTGACCTCATGGAGCTTGAACTCTGGTATAGAAAGGAAGGATGGGCCGTCTAGCTAAAGGACAAATATGGCATGGCTACCATGTGGGTCCTCCATGCGGGTACCCTTACAGCCCCTCAAACTCCAAGGCAGCAACACACAGTCCTCAGCAGGATTGGGCTGAGGATGCATGACTCAGGGAATCCAAAGATGTCCTTGGGGTGTTGGGCCAGCCTGGGATTCTACATCCTCCTTTAACAATGGGGACCAGGACTCAGGGAAACTACTTGGGATGTGCATGTGGGTGTCCACACAAAGACAAACTAAGCTGGGGTGTCAGGTCTGCAGGAATGGAATGCAAAGGGTAGAAGGGAGGAGAAGAAACAGGACTCTTCTTTCCTCATTCTATTCTATTACATCTCATTCCAAGATATGTCAAGGGCTTAGAAAAGGCTGAGAAAGACTGGAGTTTTAGAAGAACCCCGTGTTTGGATCTATGGTGTTCCTCTGGGATCCCCAGTGTGGATTAAACCCCACCAGGAGCAAAGAGCCCCCTTCCTCCCCTCTCACCGCTCAGCCAGCGTTAACTGTCTCTGCCTCTTGAGTTCCACAGAAAGGTGCATGGAGGGGAGGGCTCCCCGGGCCACTACAGCCACAGAGACGCACTGCTGTGCTGGCGGCCTCCTCAGAGGAGCTCACTAGTTCCATCACTGCCATCACAGCCCCATGCTGCACTGAACACAATCCTGTGGGGGATTCCTTCTGGCAGCTCAGCTCAAAGTCAAGCCCAGACCATGCCCGCCCTTCAAAGAGCAATGGTTGGCCCCAGACTTAACATCATGGAACAACCCACTCCTCCCTGACCTCCAGCTGCAGGGAGAAAGGGGAGGAAGGACGAATATATCACACTTCACCATCCACAGGTGACAGGAGACAAAGATTAACCTTGTGAGGGTTACTCTGTACACTGTGGACCTCTCGGAATCTATCATTCCCACCCCGCACAGGCCCAAGGCAGTGAGCGCTCCTGCCTGACCTTTCCTTATACACAGGGACCTGGGCGTATGATGTGGGGCTGTTTGCTCTTACTGAGGGGGCAACAGGGACCCTGAAACTAGAGTAACAAATGGAGGAGGAACTGCTTGATTTCCCATGCAGGCTCTGCCTGGGATCACTGCCTGCTTCCCATGGGTTGTGCAACAAACGACCCCACAAAGCCACCCAGGCTGGACTGAAGAGAAAAAGCACCGGCATGGGAGTCCACTTACTCCTGTGCACCGTTGGCCATGACCCTTCCCTTCTTTGGGCAATACCTGCCGAGTCAATGGACTTCCCTACTGACCCTCCAGCTGCGACTTCTGGCCGCAGAACCTGTTTCCCATGGACAAGTCCCCATCCCAGCATGGGGTCGGGGCTGGTACTCACCCTGGCCAGTCTGACACCGGCGGCCACTCTCAAAAGAGAAGAGATTGGAGTCGTAGCCATAGCGCCTCAGGCAGAGGTAAGGCCAGCGGACGGCCTCGCGCCGATGCAGGTGCAGCACCAGCTCACTCTGGGTCAGCTCCATCACCCCGGAGCCCAGCTCCACCCCCTCATCATCCACGTTCGTCACCTGGCAGGCGCACAGGACAGAGGGGTCAATGACCGAGTTCCTCAAGTGCGTGTCGGTCCGTGAGCCACTAGGAACGCCACACGATTACTGGGCCACGGATGAGGCAGTGTCAGTGACCCAAGACAATTCTCTAGGCTTTAGTTCTGTCATTTGGGCAGTGCAGGGAGGGGTGGTGAGTTGACCCCTAAGGTCAGATAGTTAGACATCCAAGGTTAGATGACCCCAAACGGTCCATGGCTAGTATCCAAGGACCAGATGTTAATGCGAGAAAAGGTTTCATCGTGAATTCAAAATCGTAAGACCCTGGGAGAGTCAAATTCAAGCAGAACAAATATAAAGGCCTCCACCCCCTCTCCCGATGGAGGACCTTGCTGAGGGCTCCCTCTTCTGGTGACCGGGAGAAACCTGGGCTTCAAGATGCACGGGTGAGGAGGAGGCTCCCCCTACAGGAAGTGGAAGGAGTGGGCGGGTACACAGGTCCACTGGGCCTGGCCTTAGCCTCCCAAAGCCAGCAGCAAACTTAACAATGCAGACTTTTGTTGTTTAAAGACACACTGACGGGAGTGAACGTCAGTCGTGCTGAAAGCACAATCTTTACTACTCTCAGCATTTCTTCATTCTTAGCAAGACTAAGAGCCGCAAAAAAGGCAATGGACTGAGCCTGTTTTCCTTGGGCCTGCTCAGAGATCCTGAGCTTGAGAATTCTTAATAAGTCTTAAAAAAGCCCACAGGCTCAGCAGGTCATTTCACCTTCTCTAGGCAGGCTACTCGACAGCTTGGGCAGAACCCAGGAGGCCATTCTGGGTACGCGGGAAAGGAGGGGGCTGTGGGTACCTTGAACTTGGTGGGGTGATTGTCTGAGACGCTGTCTCGGTTCAGGCAGCTGCAGCAGCTCCCCATGGTGTCAGAGCAGCCTGCCTGCCCTAGGGAAAAACACAAAGGACAGTAAGGTCATCAAAGCCAGCTCCCCAAAGCCCCGCTCTGGGGAACTCTGGCAGAACCACCCCGCTGTGATCACCTACTCTGTCCAAGACTCACAGTACCTTCCTCAAGGAATTCACACTCTCAATCCAGGGCCAGACACACACTGGATAAACATTAACTCGAGTTAGGATGTGTTAAGGATTAATGCTGATGGGGGGATGGAGAGAGCTTCTCAGGGGTAATGCTTGACCTGGACCTTGAGAAGTATGTAGGATTCTGACTGACAGTATGATAGGGAAGGGCAGCCTGGGCAGCATAAAAAACATGGCTAAAAGGAGGGACCTAGAGGAACGGATCTGCATCAGGAGCTGAGTGCCAGCCGGGGGCCTCATCCAGATTCAGCAAAGAAACTGTAGGTGAGGAGTCCCAGACACTTTGGCATAGAACTTTCTCCTGTTCCTCCTGTCCCACCTCACTCAGATCCTCTCTTTTCCTTTCTTACCACCACCCCAACATCTCAGTTCAGTTCAGTTGCTCTGTTGTGTCTGACTCTTTGCGACCCCACGGACTGCAGCATGCCAGGCTTTCCTGTCCATCACCAACCCCCAGAGCTTGCTCAAACTCATGTCCATTGAGTCAGTGATGACATCCAACCATCTTTTCCTCTGTCGTCCCCTTCTCCTCCTGCCTTCAATCTTTCCCAGCATCAGGGTCTTTCCCAATGAGTTAGTTCTTTGCATCAGGTGGCCAAAGTACTGGAGCTTCAGCTTCAGTCCTTCCAATGAATATTCAGGGTTGATATCCTTTAGGATTAACTGGTTTGATCTCCTTGCAGTCCAAGGGACTCTCAAGAGTCTTCTCCAACACCACAGTTCAAAAGCATCAATTCTTCGGTGCTCAGCTTTCTTTATGATCCAACTCTCACATCCATACATGACTACTGGAAAAAGCATAGCTTTGACTAGATGGATCTTTGTTGGCAAAGTAATGTCTCTACTTTTCAATATGCTATCTAGGTTGGTCATGGCTTTTCTTCCAAGGAGCAAGCATCTTTTAATTTCATGGCTGCAGTCACCATCTGCAGTGATTTTGGAGCCTAAGAAAATAAAGTCTGTCACTGTTTTCACTGTTTCCCCATCTATTTGCCATGAAGTGATGGGACGGGATGCCATGATCTTAGTTTTTTGAATGTTGAGTTTTAAGCCAGCTTTTTCACTCTCCTCTTTCACTTTCATCAAGAGGCTCTTTAGTTCCTCTTCGCTTTCTGCCATAAGGGTGGCGTCATCTGCATATCTGAGGTTATAACATCTATCTCAAATTTATTTTTGACGTTCTCTTCAAATGAGATGTTATGTTATGGTTAAGAGATACATTCAGGAGATTGAAATTGAAAACGGAGCACTATTTTCATAACCTTGAGTAGACATTTCTTCATTAAAAAAACAAACACTCAGTTTGTTTCCCTTTGTCCAAACGGGAGACCAGAGGCCTTACTATCTGGCTTTTCCCTCCCAGATTATGGCACTCAAATTAGATGTCACAACATTTGGGTCTGTGGCTGGAATGGAGATGACACCACCAGGCTACAGTGACCTAAGGGACCAAGCAAACCCATGGACCAATCCCAACCAGAAATTATGGGTTTGCAACTTGCTGCAAGAAATGAATTGGTGGGACTAGATACCTTCTAGAACTCCCATTGAAAGTGTAAAGTCTTGAACAATCCTGACCTGCACCCTCAATTCCTCCCAACTTGGGAAATTCTAGAAAAGTGGCTCCTATACACAGGTCTCACCTCACCCAGGCCATCGGAGAGCTGACCATGGGAGGGGCATGGGGAAGGACCCCCACTTTATTCCCCCTGTTCTTGGTGGGGTGGCATGGCAAGCAGTCTGCAGAGAAGTCACCTGGATCTCCCTGTGACACACCTGGGGCTCACCTAGCATAGGAGACAGAGACCACAGGTTAGTGGAAAACTTCTATCCTCACCCGTCAATGGTTAATGAAAATGACTTGCTGTCAGTCCACCCCCCTGGGATATCCGTTCCAGGCTCTAATGGTATATAAATGCCAAATGGTATATAAATGGCCAAAGATCAAGGCCAAAGGGACCACAAATTCTAAGCCCCATAGGCCCTGAGAGGGAAAGACTCCTCTGGAAACAGTGACTTTAAAGTCCGAGACAGGCCAGAACATTTTAAGTCACTTCTAGACCTCCTCTGAACCCTGTTACAACCAATACCAAGATCATCACCTTACCTTTGCAGAGAACTTGAACTCTACAGAGAGATCTCTTAAGAAGACACAAAGATGTATTGGAAAGAGCAATGGCTTAAGATTCAGGAAACCAATATTCTAGTTTTTATGTTGCTGCTAAGTATCACAGAGAGTGTGCCAAGCAGATCCTCCATCGCCATCCACAACTCCCACCCCAACGCCTTTAAGGGAAACAGCTTTCCAGTTTTTACAAGAAACAGCTGTAAACTATGGAGCTTCACCTCTAGAAGTAAGTACATAGGACAAACACCACTAAAATCAACATTTTCCTCTTCTAGGACAAGCTCCTTCAATCTCACATTTGGAACCTTGATAGACTTTCTGTTCTCCAAGCTCCAAAAGGCCTATAATTTAACATAAATGCTATCAACCAAAATTTCAGTAATCTGAGCCCTAGGTGGACAAGTCAACAAGCCAGGACCCTGGAGATCCTTGAAATCCCACTCTCCTGGAAAAACAAGGTCATTTCCCAGGGCCCCAGGTGCTCTGCATCTTTGGGTACTTTCCAGGTAAAAGGACCCCTGCCCTCTGTCTGGCTTACTCTCTGGAAGGGGCAGCGGGCTGAGGAAGATGTGCACAGCTGGGTAAAGATGGGCAGCTGGGTAAATACTGGGGCTTGAGCCACCAACAGGGAGTCTGGGGGTGAAGCCAAGAACTGCAGGGTGCAAGATGGGGGAGGGCGCTGTATCTTTTCCTGTTTCCTTCACTGCTTTTAAAGATACCAGGACATATGACAGCCCAGCTAAGGGGGTGACATCGGGTGACAGGAGGAGAAGGCTCTGCTCTGAGACAGGTGTGGACTGGGAGTAGGAGTTTGAGGTTATGGGGACTCAAAAAGTGTGAGAGGGATTGGGGAAAGGTGGACAAATGCTTTGGATTTGAGCACGGTGCAAGGAGAATGGAGAAGCATGAAGACTTGGAGGAATTTCAGGACGGTGGAAGCATCTGGGTTCATCCCAGACAGAATGGTGGTTCTGGGGGCGTAGCAGGGGGATTTGCAGGAGACAGGGGTTCTCGGGACTCCAGGACACGCGAAGGTGTGTCGGGGGTGGGGATGGGGTGGTTCTGGGAGGTTAGAGGCAGATTTAGGTAACAGAATTGACGGGAATTTCTAGATGCCGGGAAGGAATAGGGGAGGTCAGGGCCGCGCGTAGTCCCTAGATGCCCGCCCCCAGCCCCGGGGCTCCACCGCCCGCCCTCCCGGGACTTCCTCGGGAGGGAGCGGAGACTGCGGCGAGGCGCGGTGCGGCCTCGGTGGAGCCGCTTCGTCCCCGCCCCGCCGCACCCCGACTCACATCGCCCCACGGCCCGGGCGGCGCCGGGCCCCGCTCCCGGGTCCCACTTCAGCAGCCGCCGCCCGCCCGGAGCTAAGGCCTCCCCGCCCCGCAGCGGCGGGGTCGGAGGTCACCGGCTGCACCAACGAGACGCTGCGGGCAGGCGGACCCGATCGGGGGCGACCGGCGCGCAGCCTAGAAGGTCCCTTTGGAGGACTTTGCAGCAGCGAGCAGGGAGCATGCGCAGACACCAGAGGGCGCTACGGGCCAGCGGCAGAGCTCGCCTAGCGGGGACGGGGCGGAGCCTGAGGGTGGGGGCGGGGCTCAGGGCGGGGCTGAGGGGACCAGAGGTGGGACCAAAGGTTTCCCCTCCGGGAATAAGAAAAAGGACCGGAGCCGGGGCGGGACCGGGGAGGAACACGAAAGATGGGGGAGGAACTTGAAGGGATGGAACGGGGAAGGGTCGTACAAGGGACCCCAGAAAGGGGCTGGGGACAAGGGGGAGGGAATTAGGTGGGGGTGGGAACACACAGACAAGGACAGGTCTAGGAGACCAGAAGGAAGGTCTGGAGGGACCTGCAGGCTTCGAAAGGCGTTCTGTTTAGCGAGTGCTTGAGGACCCGGCATAACGATGGCTCATGGGTGTCTGCTCAGCGCCTGCAGAGATGCGGTCCCAGGACTAAGCCCACGGGCGTGGGGGCAGTGGAGCCTGCACCGTTTTCATCCGATATCCCTCAAATGCTTTCCTTCACTTAGCAGCTCTAGGCCCCTCCCCGAGCCGTCGGGCCCTACCAGCCCCGGAGAGGCGGACGGGGCCCGCAGGGCGGGGAGGGGGGTGCTGGGAGAGGAAGGGCCGAGCTCCCGGGGGCGGGCAGAGGCGGGCGCCTAGATCTGGAGGTGGAGACTGGGTGAGGGGCCCGACAGCGGCGTCTGTGCAGAACCGCCCAGACACCGGCGCTCAGCAAGGTGAGACCCCAGCGTACTTCCGTCCCCTCTCCTAAACTCCAGCAGCCGGACTGGGAACCCCAACTGACTCGGGAACCAAACCGCGTTCCGCTTCGGAGGTGGGCCCCGAGAAATCCAAGAAAAAACTTGGGGATCTGTCAAGAGGGCACTTGGCAGTACCAGAAACTTCTCGAACCTTTCTTCCTCTCACTGTCCGGGAAATCTTTCATCCCTTACACCCCACCCCTCAACTTCCCAATCCCTAGCCTCTGCCTTTCAGGAAAGTAGAACTCCTGAGCCCGTTTACACCTGCGCCCGACTGGGAGGGGGTTCGGTCTTGTATTATTTGTAAGGGGGGGGAGGAGAATTCTGGAAGGAATCCAGCATGTTAGTAAGATGGAGTCCAGTGCTAAGTGAACGTGCAGTTATCCAGTCCAGGGGTGAGGCGTGAGGACTGATTTCTGAGCGTTGGTCCTGTGTGAGACGATTTCATGCAAACTAGATGGAGGAGCCTGGTAGGCTGCAGTCCCTGGGGTCGCGAAGAGTCGGACACGACTGAGCAACTTCACTTTCACTTTTCACTTTCATGCATTGGAGAAGGAAATGGCAACCCACTCCAGTGTTCTTGCCTGGATAATCCCAGGGACGGCGGAGCCTGGTGGGCTGCCGTCAAGGGGGTCGCACAGAGTCGGACACCACTGAAGCGACTTAGCAGCAGCAGCAGAAGAACCTGGAAAAGAGGGTCTCAGTCCCCTCCTGGCCCTTAGTGTGAACAGCCCATCCTGGCTGCTTTCCACAGGAAAGCTGACCTGAGGGACAGAACAGGAAGGAAGCAGATGGGTGTGGAGCCAGGAAGCTGGGAAGGGGGGCAGAGGGTGAGGGCTCAGGGCTAGAAAGCCATATAATTTTTATGGTCCAAACCCTGTACCCAGACCTAAAGCTGGGTCTCACGGAGGCTAGGGATTTGATGATCCCTTCCGGTGCCCAGCTGCCATCCCAGCTCTCAAAGGCAACTTCCTCCTCTAAAGCTTCCCTTAGCCTTCTTATGTGACCTCAGGCAAGTTAGTTAACCTCAGTTTGTTTCGACCATAAAATGGGGTAATAGAAACTACTTCACAGGATTGTTGTGAGGATGATTATGTAATATGCTAGAAAAGTCTCTGCATGCAGTGGGTGCTAAGTCGCTTCATTGGGTTGCCATGCCTTCCTCCAGGGGATCTTCCCCACCCAGGGATTGGACCTGAGTCTCCTCTGACTCCTGCATTGGCAGGGGGCTTCTTTACCACTAGCACCACCTGGGAAGTCCCAGAAAAGCCCCTGGCACAGAGTAAATATTCTAGAAAAGTTTAGTCTTTTTTTTTTCTTCCTAGGATGCTGTGTCTATCTGCCCAGAATCCTGGCTCCATGCTGTCTGGTTTCATCCATGCCTGACCCAGTAGACGATGAGCTTGTTGTGGGCAGTGTTCATCCCTTTACCACTTCAGTAGTCTCCTCCCATCCCCAAGATAATGTAGCCATAGCAGGATTCGCCCAGAGGAGGGCTAAAGAATTGCACTTAGAATTATCCAATGAAGTTGCTACTAGAGACAGAAGATAGAAGCACAGGATTTTCCTGTCCTGGAAGAGCTGATAGACCAGATGAGGAGCTGAGAGAGGCACAGGGGGCAAAGAGGAACATTAGGTGAGAAATCTGGGGACACTCACTGTACCTATTTCTGGAGCATAGGGAAAGGTGAGCTGGTATGGGCTGGAGAGGCTAAGAAGTGGTTCTTTCACCTGGCCGAAGCCTACAGTCGGAGAAGTGAGAAGAGATGAGGAAGCAGGCTTCCTGGGTGCTGAGTGCCCGGTGAGGAACAGTGGGAGTTATGACTGGGGAGGTGGGGAACAGAGGCCAGTCTACCCAAAGGCTCACGGGAAAGGTGGCTTGTCTCCCTCTTCCATTACAGGGCTCTGCTTTCCTCCATCCCAGTGCTGGGAGACCCTAGAGTTGGAGCCTCAGAAACTCTGGAGCTGAAAGCTTTGGCCTCAAGATCTGACTCTGCCATTTATTAGCTTTGTGACCTTGAGTAGACCACTTACTGAGCCTCATTTGGACCATCTGTAAAATGGTGACCAGAATACTACCTAACTCATGTAGTTGATGGGAGGACTGATGGAGATAATGCCTGTAAAGCACTTAGCCTGCCTAGCTCATTGTTATGGTCAAATAAATGGGAGGCCTCTTGCTGTTTTCTGTGCAGACTTTACCACCAGTGTCACTGCTGAATTCTGGCTGGCCCCACCGAGCAAAGAGGCTGGCCTCTCCAGAGCTGAATCCACCAGTCAACTCAGACAGCGACCCAGAACCCATGCCCAAGGAAGACCCTGAGGAGACCTCTGCTCAGGTGGGAGGAGTCCTGCCCTTCCCTCTGAGATTGCCATCCCCTTCATCCTCTGGACCTCTTCCCATTTCCACCAAATGGGAGGTAGTTAGCCTTTGTGTCCAGCTTCTTGCAGCCCTTTTCCTTTGCAGGAATCCCTGTCCATATAGCCCCCTCAGAACACAGGGGTTCAACTTCTCTACCTTATATTTTTTTTTCCAATTTGGTTGTGCTGTACAGCTTGTAGAATCTTAGTTCCCCAACCAGGGATTGAACCTGGGACCTTGGCAGTGAAAGCACAGAGTCCTAACCACTGGACCACAAGGAACTTCTTCAGCTTCCTTAAACTTATTCACACGTATACATGAATTCTCTCCTACTGGGCTTATGTTGCCAAAGCAGAACCTCGGGGGTTTGGCCCTAAGGAGTGAAGGGGGTGATTTCAAGCATAAGAAGGGAAGATGTTTTGGGGTGTGTCCCGCTAACCTGCCTCAGTGAGACCACAAACACGAGAGTGGATCAACTGTCCTTGTAATCGTGAAGGAAGAGTCTCCAAATGCAGGAGGGTGGACATTGTTGCAGATTGATGAAGAGGTGGCGATGAAGGAGGAAGGGCGGGAGGGGAAGGAAGGACAAACCGAGCTCTGCCCCTCTCCCTTTGCTGTTTCCTCAGGATCCTGAAGTTCTGAGCTGGGGGCACCCTGGCCTGGACACCACCCCAGCCCCCAGTTGGCCTGTGCTCCGGAGCCTCCTCCAGCAGCTCCCTCCACAGGACAGCGATGTGGGTCTCCCTCTCCCCAGCTTTCCTCTCTCTTGCCTCCCTCTCTTTACTTACTGTGGGAAGAAGCAAGGTACAGAAGGAAGGGAGGCACAAATTTACAGCCTAGATATGCCACTAATTGGGGGAAGTCATCCCCCCACCCCTGGCCTGAGCTTTCATGTCTACACAATGTGGGCAGTGACATCCGCTCTGTCCACCACACTTAGCTGAAGAGCAAATGAGAAAATGAACATGACCAGCTTTTGAACCTGATAATGGAATGTCCAAATGTAGAGCGTATGGTGGTTAAGTATTTATTGAGGCCCCTATGTGTGCCCAGCCTAAAGGCTTACAATTCAACTGGGGAGGTGAGGCAGGAGAATATGGAATAGGGGAAATCCAGTGGGAAGTGATAGTGAGCTACAGCTCATTGGGAGCCAGGATCTAAATACTGGGTTGGTCAAAAAGTCCATTTGGGTTCTTCCATTTGATGTTACGGAAAATCCTGAATGAACATTTTGGCCAACCCAGTACAGAAAGATGGGCTAAGTGCTACGGGGCTGTCAGGACCTGAGCGATCACCATTCCTTGGGGGAATGAGACACAGGTGGATGTACTCCACCTCTCTTCCCTCTCCTCAGTGCTCATCTGTGCTGTTATTTCCTGCAGCTCCTTGAGGTTTTACAGTCTTTCTTTGACCAAACAACTAAACCTCCTCTCGCTAGTCAAACTTCAATCTTGCCTCCTGGGGCTCTCCCAGTTACAGTGGACACCTATTTCTGCAGGAGCGCTACTGCCTGGCCCTTGGGGAGGAGGAGCTGGCCGAGCTGCGGCTCTTCTGTGCGCAACGGAGGCGGGAGGCCCTGGGACAGGGGGTGGCCCGCCTGGTACCTCTCAAGCTTGAAGAATGCACCTGTGAAAATGTATGTAACACCCAACCTGGCTACCATATTCCTCTTCCTCCTCTCTTTGCCCTCTCACTGCTGCAGAAGGGGATGGCTTTGGGGACTCCAGAGAGGAAAAGGGGTTTGGGGATTGACAGTCTGGCAACATTCAGGAAAAAGGGAAACCCAAATGTAGGGGTTCTTGGTGGAGCCTGCAGTGGAGGTGGGTTTGCCGGAGGTGTGGGAAGAACAGTTAGGTTGGGGTTGGGATGGAAGAGCCTGGAGGGTGGCATACACAGCCTGTGACCAGCCCAGCACCCACGCCCCGCAGTGCAGGGAGCAGCTGAGGCCAGGGGAGTACGGAGTGTTCGCAGCTCGGGCAGGAGAGCGGCGCTGCTGGCACCGGGCTTGCTTTGCCTGCCAGGCCTGTGGCCAGGCCCTGATCAACCTCATCTACTTCTACCACGATGGGCGTCTTTACTGTGGCCGTCATCACGCAGAGCTGTTGCGGCCGCGCTGCCCGGCTTGTGACCAGGTACAACCTTGAAGGGAGGGGCTGGAGGGGTCTGCCCAGGGTTAAGAGTGGAACGGTGCAAGGGGATGCCTCTTTCAGTACCACGGAGTAGGGTACAGAGAACTGGAAACCAGCCTGGAACTTCTGTATTCACCTTGCTCTGTCTTTTGAGCTCTGGGCACCTGGGGCCCGTTGCCTTTGTGCCCTTCCCCACCGCAAGCAGAGTCCCCCCAGGTTTTTTTAACTGAATTTCTCCAGAGCAGAGACTCTAAGACAGACGATCATCTCAGTACGCTAGTGCTGTGCCTGCTCCAGCGAGGAACTCGTTCAGTGTCTGCACAAGAGGCAGTACGGAAACCTGGGTTGGGCGTCCAGGCGACCCGGGTCGCACTTCTTCAGGATGTGCCACCTGCTAGCTGGGGGATCCTGGCTAATCCAATCAGCCCTCCCCGCGTCTGAGAGTGTTTGAGTAGATCAAATGGGAATGTCTGTAGACGTGCTTTAGCGTCAACTGGGTATAAGGCGCGGTTACTGGATGAATGAATGAGTGAATGAATGAATGAAACGTTCCCCTCTCCCTCTCTCAGCTGATTTTCTCCCGGCGCTGCACCGAGGCCGAGGGACGGCGCTGGCACGAAAACCACTTCTGCTGCCAGGACTGCGCCGGGCCCTTGGGCGGGGGACGTTATGCCCTGCCGGGGGGCGGCCCCTGCTGCCCCAGCTGCTTTGAGCGTCGCTATTCGGATGCGGGTTCGAGTCCGGCCCCGACACTGGAAAGCAGGGCGTCCCCGGGTAAGGGAGGAGAAGGTGAAGATCAAAGGGGAAGGGGGCAGCGGCTCGGGCTGGGCTGAGGGGGGTGGTTCTCCCGGGCTGGGACCCTCACCCCGGTCCCACGCCGTCCCGCCCCTCCAGCAGCGCTCCCGCCCCCCCTCCCCCACCGCACCCCCAGACCCGAGCTTCGGGGCCCGCAGCTCTCACCGCGCGTCCCTGGCCGGCGCGCTCCGAGGGCCTCCAGAACCCACCCCGCGCCGCCGTTGGGGCTGCGGCGCGGGACTCGCTCCTGGGCTGGGGCCGCGGCCGCCCTCTGCTGGGCGGAGGCGGGGAGGGGCGGGAACCTGGAGCGGACCCACGGCGGCGGCGCGCACGGCTCGGGGCGGGGCGGGAGGCTGGGCCCGGACTGGGACTGGCTTCTAGCCGCTGCCCCGCCCGAATCTGGGAGGAGACTCGCGGCTCTGAGATGGGCGTTTCTGACCCCGCCCGGAACAGGAGAGGAGGGGCTCTGCAGAGTTGGAGCCCCGGACTGCGCCCAGCGGAATGCCGCGACCATCTCCCGGGCAACCCTTCTCGCCACTGCCGCCAGCTCCAGTCTGGAAACCCGGACCGGGATGCTTGGATCCAGCGCAGAGCAGGAGTATCGAGCTGGGGACCAGACGGAGGCACGCCAAGGGCAAGCGCAGGGCCGCCTAGAGACGCCCCTTGATCCCAAGGAGAACGCTCCCTGCCCCACCTGCTCCTCTTCCTCTGAATCGGAACCCGAAGGCTTTTTCTTAGGCCAGCGCCTTCCCCGGCCCTGGGAGACCCCGGCCTCTCTCCAAACTGGGGACAGCGACACCTCCAGGAGGCACTGTACCATTTGCTAGTGGCGCAGCCTGGAGAAAGGGGGTATTGGGGGAAGTGATCTGTTAAGGCGAGAGAGCGAGGCTCTCCTACCCCTCTAAGTCCTAGACTGAATGCCATCAGGACCACGTCTGGGGAGGGGCGGCGAGATGACAGGTTTGAGTGCCTCCTCTCAGCCCGCGCACTTTATGACTCTTCATGGACACTCTTGGAGAAGCCCATTCCTCAAAGCTACGCATCACCCGCTGAGTGCCCCTGCCCCACCCCCACAGGCTGGGCGGCCCCATCCCCAGCGTCCTCCTCCCGAACCAATGAAGTGATCACTCGGAGAACACCTGGACTGTGAGCGGGTGTGCCGGCCGAAGGCCAGGACGGAGCTGGAGGTGGAACCCGACCAGGGAGACTGGAGCGCAACGGCGCTCCACCCCTGGCAGAGGTGGCGGACGCGCACATGGGAAGTTCTTTCTGCAGACGCCTGTCGGAGCGCGAGCCGCTGCGCCCTCTGTCGGCCGGTGGCCGGCGGAAGTATGAGGCCGGAAGTTGCGTAATCTGTCGGCGCCCACCCGGTGCGTGGTGAGCGTTCCTACAGAGCGCGGAGGTGCGGCTATGGCTTCCAGTGGGGCCGGCGTGACCGCTGCGGGCTCAGCAAATGAAGCTCCCGAAATTCCAGACAACGTGGGGGACTGGCTTCGGGGCGTCTACCGCTTCGCCACCGACAGGAATGACTTCCGGAGGTAACCGAGGCCCGGGGGCTCGGTCCCTTTCCGGCCCTTCGCGCGCGTTATGCGTACCCCCTGGATTTCCGTTCCTTGGAGCTGGTTCCTCCAGATTTTTTTACACCACCCACATCTTGGCCTCTTTGTGGCTCTGGGTGTGCTTTGCTGAGGTCCTTGGTCGGGAGGATTTCCGTGCTGCCGAAGCGCTCTTGACAGTCACCGGGCTCTGTCTAGAGAATCTGCTCACAGGGACCCTGGGGGAGGGGGCGCCAACAAACAGGCTTTTTGGCCCTGGACAAGTGCTTAATTGGCCTTTGCGTTTGACCCTGCTCTTACTAGACGTAGAAACGAATCTTAAATAACCATGTGGTTTTGGGCAACCTATTATGGGCCGATCAGTGCTCCTGCGATTCTGAAGTGCTCCTGCTTCAGGAGGGGACGGTTTCCTCCTGTGTGTGATGATGGGAACCCCACCCCCCCCTCCGCCCACCACCAAGTTTCTCGTTAACCAAAGACACGTGACTCGGTGACCACAGGGTTAATGGGATGCGTTTTTTCCCAGGAACTTGATTCTCAATTTGGGACTCTTTGCTGCTGGAGTTTGGCTGGCTAGAAATTTGAGTGACATTGACCTAATGGCACCTCAGCCTGGGGTCTAGCCTGTGAAGGTAAGCACTAATCACTGTTCTTTCAGAAGTCCTAGAGGCTGGGAGAAGAAATAACTTAGATCAACTGTTCACAGACTAATAGGAAAGAGACTTGATAAAAGACCCTTGGCTGTTCCTAGTTAGATAAGTTTCCAGATGTTGCAAGGGATTTGAGTCTCGTAGCAATTTTTACTCCAGTAATTTTACCTTTCTAATGCCACCTGTTGTCTGATTGCAGACACATGGAACCCCTGTGCTGTATTCGACCCCTTCAAAAACAGCCTCCAATCTATGACCATCACAAGACTTGCCCTGATGGCAGCTGAAGTTTGATTCAGATGGCACCTTCCCTTCCCTTCCCTGCCTGACTTCCTTTTCTTTGCTGAGTCCACTCAGGACACCCTTCTGTGGTCAACAGGCAGGTCAGCTAAAGTGTTGTCTTCTGTTCTGTAAAATGTTGTACATAGTTCCTAAGTTTCTGCAGGGGATGATCTTTGCTCTTGTCCTGAGGAATAATCTAATGGTATTTTAACAAATAAAGCGTGTAAACAAAGACATTTTATTCTTTTAATAAGAAAACTTCAGCTTACAAAAACAAGGTGTAAAAAGTCAAGATTTACAAAAATCATAAAAACATGATTTATATTTCACACTCAAAAGAGACAGGAACAAGTCCCAAACATGGATTTTAACAGATGGTTTGCTTCATAGTAAAAGAAAAAAAGATGGAAACTGTAGCCACCATACAGTGATGTTAGCATAGGTAATAGCTTATTCTTGAGGAATTTCCATTTTGAGCAGTACTATGGGAAGAAGCCATTTGGTGTTGCATAGCATTTTGGTGCACCAGGTGGGTTTTCCAGGCACCAGGGAGGCATTGTTGCTATAATACAGTGGGATTCGAGGGCAGTAATGTGCAGATGGAGGCAAGGTGTGAGGAAGCCTGGACAGTGGCCTCTGAAGAACACTGCTTGCGGAAGCTGCTTCCTTTACAAGTAAAGAGAGATTTTCTGACCCTGAAATTCAGGGTAGTGCCACTGTCCAGGAGTTTGGGGTTCTTTGGAAATGGAGTATGTAAGGAACTGGCATGGAAAGAATGATGTAGGATTAGAAAGGTGTGGACATACAGACAGGCTCCCCTTGGCAATTTTTTCTAGTCGATTTGCTCTACTAGGTGTTTAAAAAATATACATACTACTTTTTTGTGCCAAGTCTCCTCTGGAACTGGTATGGGATTAAAGGATAAGAATTGGGAAGGAGGGTCAGTATAAATATACCACAGTGGCCTAATTATAAGTTAGGCGTTATCTCTAGCAGTCTGTTCACTAAAGGTAAATAGAATAAAATGGTCCTTCTTGACCTTGCAGGCATAAATCTAAGAAAGCTGTTAAGAGAATTAGGTTTTTTATATGTTAAAGAAAAGCACCATTTTCTTATGAGCTCTCATCAGGGAGGTCCCAGCTGTTAGGGGGAAGGAGTTTGAGCCTGTATGAATTGAGGCCTGTGGCTGGCTTAACATGACGTCAGGATCCTTTAAGAATCTACATAGGGATCACAGATGCTCTGACAAGTTTATATCTTACTAGGCTGTTAAGATGAGGAAAAATAACATACATTAAGTAAGGCTTTGGTTTGAAGCCATCACCGCCCAAATGGTGACCAGGAAGGAAACTTTTAAGCCCCATCAGCCTGCGTGAGACCACTGCTAAGCCTAGAAAGACCAGCACTTGTTGTTCTTTATAGCAGTGAAACTTATGTCCTTGAAGTCTGCTACCTGAGCTACTCATAATTGTGAAAAGTTCTATTTGATAGCAATTTTCAAAGGTAAAATTCAAAACATGGCCAAAATTAAAGACATGGCAGCTTCCAAAAGCATAATTCAAGTTTCACTTAAAATATAATGTCTTAGCTTCAAGTAACAGTGTTGCTGTTGGTTTATAAAGCCATAAGCTGATAAGGTAAAGTTTCATTTCAACTGGCTTAATTCCTGAAAGCAGTAAGAATTTAGCAGGTTAAAGCTACCAAATCTACACCAAATTTTGATGGATAATTATGATTCTGTAAATGAAAATCCTAGCTTTCACCATTTCAACACATTTTTCCTCAAGGGAAGTCAGTTTTACATCCTGTCATGAGGTGTTTAGCCCAGGCTAGTTAACACTACTATGAAAATCTCCTACACTACCTAGTTAGATCTGAAATAGAAACATACCAGCAGAAGTTAGTATGGAAACAGTCCACAAAAATGACCATTCACTTCAGTGCTCTAGTGACTGAGGTGTGCTTAGAGCATGTTTGGGTTGAATACACAGTGGTTAAAGTCAAAGTCCTAGACCAAGAAAATGGTTAATTTAAACATGGAAGATAGAAACTAAACTCACAGTCATATTTAGAAGGCGCTTTTCAATTTTAGTGCTAACTTCAAAAAAGAATCAACCACTAGGGAGATGCATACTTACCTGGTAAGGAAACTAAGTGGCCGTGGGAGGTTTTATTCCAAAGATACAACCTCCTCACCTAATTAGGCCAGTCATTAGGCTGAGGGACCCAATTATCAAATGTGCTTTGAGTAAGCTTTTTAAACACCCTTTGGTGAAGACTCACGAGCTCAGTGGAAACCTTAAGGTGGGAGTAAAAGGAACACGCTGTTTACAGCCCTGCAGGTGAGCAGGCCAGGTCTTCTCATCCATAGCTACTCAGTATCGTTCCCATCAGTGGGACTGGGTTGCTGGGACAGGTTCTTTGAGCCTTCTTTTTTGCATATTACACAGTGCACTGGCTTACCTTACAATCTAAAGGTTCACATATAGGGGATTGTGTTTTACACTGCTTCCTGAAACTGTGCAAAAGAACTTCAGAACTAATGAAGGTACCACTTCAGGAGGAACGGTTTTTGTTTGACTTGTACTATATGTTGCCTAGCATTAGAAAAACTAAAATACCTTTTTCTGAACATTTGTGCTCTCCCAACCAGCTGGAAAAGTAACCCTTCCACTTAAAAGATAAAACCTTAGATAGGGATACATTATATGTTTAGGAAGGGGAAGCCCTCCCAGCCTGATTTTTAAAAAGGCCTGAGTTAATGTTCGGAACATAAGGGGTGGTAAAAAAGAATAGGGTATATAGTTTGCCTTGAAAAGGAGACATTGATGAATAATCAAACACAAAGATTTTGGACATTACAGTAGAATTTTCAGAACTTGCTGGTAATAATTTGCTTTCACACACACGATACGAAATGCTTTTAAAAAGTGATACCAAATGTCCTTTACACTATACAGACCCATTTGCCACTTGAAATGACAAGAAAGAATCCTTTCCCTTAATCTTTTCAATCCCATGCAAACCATAATTAGGTACAAGGCACCAAATTTTATGAATTGTATAAAATTAGTTCACAAAGCTTTATCAGTACATAAAACAAACTCCCTTTCTCCCTCCTGCCCACCCATATCCCACCCCACCCCACCCCCAAGCGTTCATTCTGTACTACTGTCAGCCTCTCACGTGTATGTGGGGCCTGCTAGGGCTGTGCCCCACCGCCCGCCAACCCACTCATCACTTCTTACACTTGGATGGAACTGTAATCATAGCCAGAGGGGAAAACTCATACAATCGTTGACTCTAGAAACCTTGACATTAAAAACAAAAATAAACTCTGCTATTGAGTCCATAGGACACATTAACACTTCTATAGTTCCCAATTTTATTCATGACATTTAAGAGACATCTGGAAATTCTTTACAGTGTGGCGCTGTCCATCAGCCTGAGAGGGACTGGATCAAAGCAGGCAAGAGGGACTGGATCAAAGCAGGCAAGAGGTTTGCCATCTTGAATAAGAGCGTCAGTTCCTAGCCATTGAGGGCATTCCTAATTTTTTTTAACACTAGCATGAATGCTTGTCTCCGAGGCAACCACAAGTATGAGGGTCAAGCTAGATTGAGGTAAAATTTTGAGGGCCAGGGTGCATTCATCTTGGCTGGCTACAGCAGGAAGTAAACACACCAGCCAACTACAAAGGGTTCCTAGAACAGGGATGTAACTACTTGTCTGGGAGAGAAGCAGGCCCGTTAAGGTTCAGTTAGGAGATCTTGGATTTGATTTGGCAGCATCTAGTCAACTTCCACCTGGTTCTTATTTTCTTCTTTACAATGTTTTGACTTAAAGTAAGATGCAACTAAGAAACTCATCTACTTCCAGTATGTAAATAAATTAAAGGCAAAGGGACATTTCCCTCACAATAGCCATTGGCTTATGCAGCAGGAAATTCTTTTCTTTAATAAAAATCTCCATAAATACTAACTTCTCAACAGCATCTATTGCTGCTGCCTCTGGGTACCTGAGGTGTCTGACTGCAGGGGCACCTTCAAGTGTGTGCAGCTCTTTGAGGACTCTGGTACTGGTTTCTGTTCCAACTCACTTTAAATGATTTTATTAATTTGAAGCACTTACCCTATTAATACAAAGTCCTTAGTCTGCTTAATTCTTAACTTTTGGCATAAAACTTTTTAAAAATTAAATTTGAAAATGTTTTAATTTTCCATGAGATGTTTATTTTTCTTATAACCCCCCCGGGACAGCCTGAGGGATTTAGTAGATACTGTATAGTACTTCTCTATTTGTCAGTTCTCTTTTTCTAGAATAATAAATATAGCATTCAGTGAAAGATGAGGCACAATTTATATTTTCCTTCCCTTTTTACTTTTTTTTTTTTAAAGTCAGTGTGCTTTTCTCTTACCACAAAAGGTCATCACCAGTCATGCCAACTTAAAAATGTGGATCTAGAGACTACAGTCTCATATCAGAGCCTCTAGCAGCATGGGCGGCTGTGGCACTTGAGAACAGTGTCCAGGTGAGGGCGAGCCCGGCCAAGCTTGTACAAAGACGCCTGCAGTAGACAGTATAAACCAAATAGCATACAAAATGCCATACGCTATCGCTTCCAAATAAAAGCTAAGTATTACAGAAACCTCACAGTGTTGGAAAAAGCAAGTTTAATTTAAAGTATAGTCACTCCCTTTCCTTATCACGGTGAGCCATCTTCTGTCTGATTTCCTCCAAATCTCAGTGCTGTCTGGTAGGTCCTATAGGAGAATTCATCTCAAAAGAGGTCAACAGCAAATGCTATACAGATCTGCTTGGGAAATGTGGCCCTTCAACATTGCTAAAGCTACACCCCTCATCCTTTAGCCTCTGGTTTCCCAACTTCCCACCCCTCCCCAGACTTCTTCACACCTGCTCCCTTCAGGTGGCAGCTGTACTTCTGCCTGAACTGAAGGTTAGTATGACACTCATCAAAAGACGAGCATCCCGAGCGACAGGCTGAGCTGCTGTGGCGCTCCCGCAGCGGGACTTGCAGTGCGCATTCACTTTTACTAGTGAGTCGGAGTGAAGGACTGAGGAGGGAAATTCAGTGGTGCCTGACAGGGCAGAGGGCTTCCATCTGGGCAATTTCATGCCACTTAGAAACTGACCCAGTTTAAAAAGGAAAGCTATATCTTACTAGCACTGAAGTGAAGGACAGGACACTTTTTTTCTCTGATGGACTGAGAGTGGGTGGGTAAACAAACAGTAGGGATTAGCAGATTTTGGAGGAAACCGGCCAGGGCTGTCAACAATAAACTGTTCAGACACACAGGAGGAACAGTCCTAAGCCTTTGAAAAGCAAAAGCTCCCACACCTTGTGAACAGGAAATAAGCTGCAGGTTAAGAAAAGCTGCATGCTGCACCAAGGTGAGAACGGGGGACAGACATTTCGATAAGCCCTGGACCACTGGCTCCCCCACCAGCCCCCTCTGAGTTCTGAGAAAGCCTCAGAAACCTGACCTAAAAAGACCAATTTAAACCAAACTACGTGCTTGCCCTAGACCCGAACCAGGAGTTTGCTACAGAACTGGGTATCCAGGAGTGCATTTAGGCTCAGCGTGCCACAAAGAGCATGTCATGTACCAGTTTCTTGCTTCCCCATACGAACTGCTCCTTCTTTAGAATGAAGGGATGTTTGTGCCATCTCAGAAGATGTGGAATGATTAAATGACAGCAGCAGCCAGGTAGAATATGACACGTGAAAAACCTCCCATTTTTCATGGAGAAATCTGCTCCATGCACCTCCTTCCATTCTTCAACTGCTATCTCCTAAAAAAGGAAGTCTCTAAATTTTCAACCCTTGAGGACTACTTCCTCTTGTAGGAAAAAGTCCTGACTTCACCTCCCGCCTTGGAACCAATCCTGTCCAGCAAGCTGCCAGCCCAGGCCCCTCCTTGCTCTCCAGTGCTCTGCTGAAGGCTGCTCACGTCAGGAGGCTCTTCCAGTGCTGCAAGGGGTCCTGATTAGCAAGGGAATCACATAATAGGAAGAAAACACAGCTGGATATGACCAACTCACTCCCTCTTTCCTCCACCCCGATCCCTCTATATTCAGAAGCAACTGTTGAAAGAGTCTTCATAGAAGTTACTCTTTTTGATTTGCTTTAACAAAGGAGGGAATTGTCTAAACCCATTTAAAAGAAAGTGACTACAGATTTTGTGATAGGACACCAGTCACCCAGCACCTTCTGCTCTAAACCCAGTGAGGCAAACCTAGTAATCTGTTCCTGTAGTAAACCTTATTTCCTGTAAGAGGAAAGATGTACCAATACCAAGAGTTTAAAAGCAAGTCAGTCCTTGATAATGCGCCTCCCACTCAGGGGAAGGTCCGTGGTCTGCCCTCATCGTTGTTGCTGGAATGCACCTGAGTTTGGAGTTGGGTTTCTGAGATTCTTGCATTGCCCTGAACTGTTCTTTGAGTGTAAAAAAGGATGTAGGCTTGAGTTTTGCACACTTCCTCGACACTGCATACATTCAGCTTTGAGTCATTGCAGTGGACCCAAAAACCTAGGAAACCAAATGAAAGAAAGAGAGAATATGACTACCCAACTTAAATTTCAATCAGCAGGCAAACGAGGAGATGAAAAAAGGGACAGAGAAGTTCTGAATAGATCCAGCCTTTGATTGGTGGTGGTGGAGGAAGAGTTAAGTAAATGAAACTATTGGTTTTAGCCCCACAAGCCCCACCACAATACTGCTTACAGTATTGACTAATTTTTGTCCTCATTTCATTCAGGCTTTTTCACTGCCCATTAGGGACGTCTACAAAGACAGACTGGGGGCTAAGAGATGTGAAAAAAAGGGGGAGAGGGAAAATGTACATAGATAAAGGTATGGAAGGAAAGGAAAACTTAGAAGGAATAAAGTTATTTTTCACAGGCTCACTCTGGTAGCCACCCCAAGGGCTGAGGGGTTCAAGATGGGTAAACTATTAGAAACACATCCATAACCCACCTGCCTTAGCACAGTAGCTGGGAGGCTCTGCTCTGGGGGACAAGGACTGAAACAAAGCTCCTTGGAAGGGCCCTTGGATCCTCACACCTCCCATGTTAAGGGAGGTAATCAGGACATAGTATTGTAAGTGCTCAGAAAGTGTCCTCAGCTTTACTATGGGCTGATGCTAGTGAGACTCTTACAGTATGAATATGACCACGACATAGCTAGGTCACACTGTTTATGTAAAACCAAGAAGGAAACAGGTCTGCAGCGGAAGTATTAACAACAGCTATAACCTCTAGCATTAATTGACCATTATGTGCTAGGCACCATGCTCAGCACTTTTACATGTTAGTTCCCGTCAATTCTTAGAAGAGTTATATGTTGTCAGTGATATAGTCAAAATTTGAATCCACCTTTTGTAATTCTTTCCACTGGATTTTAATGTATGGACTATCCCCCTACAGATTAAATAAAAGGAGAGGAATGAAATGTGGACAAACCAACCCTTTTTGGTGTCCCCACCCCACAGAGTAAAGCGCACGCACCTCCCTCTGTGTTGTAGCAATAGGCTGTGTAGTGTCCTGAGCCAAACCCTTTCCCGTGATGCATGACCACTGCGGAGAGATCATAGGCAAAGGTCTCTTTGTCAAGAGAGGAGAGCATGTCCCTGCAGCAGTAAGGTTCCATGGTTAATACCTGGTCAAAGACGACATGGACCCCAATCTTCTCTCGGTGATTACGGCCAGACCACCTGTAACATGGATATAAACTTCTCACCAGTAAGAAATGGCATGTGTGATCACAGGCAGAGGTAGGTAAAACAGAAGTGGAGAAAACTTAACCTGGATTTGGTTTTCACAGCAAGGTAGGGGTACTCAGTGTTCACATGTATGTCCTGTGAACATTCAGATGTTCTCTGAAACCAGAAATCTCTAAACAAGCAATCCAGGCAATACTCTTTATAGTTTACTTTCTACCCTTCTTTTCACAGATTATCTCATACTTTATTCTGAAGATGGCTCTATATAAGCCCAAGTGAGGCTATTAAATCTTCAAGTACAGACACCCACTGCAGCCTAGCTGATTTAATAGGGCTGTGAGAGCAGAAGCCCCGTCCTGGCCCCCAACATCCACTTGCCTCACCGGGCAGGAACCATACACTCCATGGAAAGCCTAAGGACTCCAGGGAGCAGGCTTCTCCCCCCAACACCAAAGACATTTGCCCTCACCAAAGTCTTTGAAGTAGCTATTGCCACAGCTCACCAGCCACCTGGGATGCCCCAGAGCAAGCTCACCTGAATCTTTTAAGGTGCAGCCGGAGGACCTGAGGTAGTCTGTAGATCATTAACTGCTTTCTAGCTTCACTCAGAACAAGGGGTTTTGGATTGGACTTTCGTCGTTTGCCTAGATGGTTTGGGAAGGTATAAGACATGGGTCGTGAGGAGACTCATTCTTTCCGAGCCGTGCAGAGACAGTGACTTGCCACCCAATACGCATTCTCCTAGTTTCTCAGTACTTCAACCTCAGCTTCATTTGGGCAGCAATGTGACCCTCTCTGAGACTGCACTTCCCAGCCTCACATGCCCACATGGTATGGCCATGGAAGTTCTAGCTGAGATGAAAGAAACGACTGTGTGGCTCTCTGGGGATGGCCGCTTCAAGAAGGCTGATGCAGTTGTAAGGTGCTTCCTTTGTCCTTCCCACCATTTGAAAGGAATCTCAGTTTCCTTTCCTGTGAAATGGGGGATAATGCATGTATCTCAGGTTTAGGGAAAGGGTAAAGAGGACACGGGGTTTCCCAGGTGGTTCAGTGCTAAACGATCTGCCTGCCAAGGCAGGAGATGCAGGTTCGATCCCTGGGTTGGGAAGATACCCTGCAAGAGGACATGGCAACCCACTCCAGTACTTCTGCCTGGGAAATCCTATGGACAGAGGAGCCTGGTGGGCTACAGTCCATGGGGTCGCAAAGAGTCAGATACGACTTAGTGTTTGAGCATGCATGCATGCAAGAGGCACAGGATTACCAAAGGACAGTGTATTTAGAGATTTTTTCCCCCCACATGACTTGCTTGTGGCCTATACAAATATTTAGAAAATAAACTTCACTGGTTTTATATTTTTATGCCATACTTGTTTTCTGAAACATGTTTCTTGGTAACAGCACTGCTAGACATGCAGAACAAGGCTGGCCATTGGCTAAATATACTCCATTCAAAACAAAATCAATGCTCAGGACTCCAGTTTTGTTTCTAAAGATACTGAATTGTGGGTGAAATGCATTTCTAAATTACAGAGAAATGAAGTTCTCTTAATTTCCATCAGAAGCCTTCTCTATAACCATTTACTGATGACTGCTCTGTTATATTAATTCAGTCAGTGAATGGACAGGAATATAAAATTCATGGTCCACTGTGGTGTCTGTTAATTGTCTCTGAGCTGTTGATATCATGGTCTCAGTGTTTGAGGAGCCTGGCACCTGATTCGAAGCTTGTGAAAAGGAGCAAATCACGGGCAGGTGACGTATCGTGGAGCTTCTCTGACAATAGGTTGTGGAGCTGTTGCTTCTCATGAGAGATTGCAGCAACTAGATTGCGGCTTTTACTAGGGCTGGCAGTCATGGTATGTGAGGGCATGAGCAGAAAGAGAATTCAAAGAGGGGCCTGGCCTTATTTTACATTCCTGTTCACCAGCAGATTTTTGAAAATTACTGCAGCTCTCTGCCTGGGAATCCTGGCAGTGACTGCTGCTCTCAGCAGAGGGAGTATGTGAGCTAAATGAAGACAATATAGAATCTGGCTTTGTTTCTCTCAAATTCACGAAGAAAAATCACTGATTCTGTTAAGACTGATCAGTTCTGTCTCCCATTTGATTAAGCTGGCTACACAGAGAGGTGAAAGACTGATAGTTTTGAAACTTTCACAAGCAACAGATCAGTGCATCTCATCCCTTCACTGTAGCTTTCCTTCCTTGCTATTTGAACCTGTCTACAGAAATACTGATAAATGGGCACATCTGACAACCAGAAAAACAATCCTTTTTGCAAAAATAAATAAAAGTGTTTCTTGCCTAATCTATCAGGTCCGAGAATGACAGACTTAAGGCTGTTAACATCTTTCTGTTCCCTACAAGTATAAAACTTCATGAATCACTATTTTAAAAAGAAAAAAAATACATACTGTTCTAATAAGACAATTTAAATCACTGCCTTTATATATCTCTATGTAACAGGATAGATAGGTGAGTTTATGCTTAATCAAGTACAGGATTCACATTTTGTTTTAAAATGGCAAAACGGTATCAGAAGTGTGACTTTTGATTTTTGACTTGATTCTTCAGAGAACAGGTTTCCCACAATTCACTACTTTAAAAAGCCATATGCAAAAATATTAAAGGCCTACCATAAAATTGTTATTCCCAAACCAAAACTTATAGTCTGAACTATAATATGGTTGCACATTGTTCTCAGATCTCTGCACAATCCATTCATCTTAGTATCCAAATCTCTATATGCCAAAACCCCCAAACATCAGTTTCAAAGTATTTGCTCTGCATTTCCTGTGTACATGCTGGGTTAGCAAAAGCATTGTTAGTGTGTCAAGACACAGGGTTGGGGGATGCATAAGGTGCTCTCAGAACCATATGGAAAAAATTCCACTTTACAGTTAAAGCCATGATAGAGAAATACTTCTTCCTCTGACCCTTCTGAGATGTGAACCTTTCAGGCATGTGAAAATAATGATGAAGCTGCCATGGAGCAATGTACCATATGACTTCCTCTTGGTCTCACTGTACCCTTAGCATCACTTCTGACTGACTTTAATTCAGGATAAAAGCACACTTTTCTGATACATAGCCCTCAAACAGGCTATGCCACCTGAATTTAGACTAAATAAGAACTGTCAAACTCTATTCATGAATTTAAGCAGGACCCCCACAACCCATGAAGCTAAATACGCACATTCTTGAGTCCCCATTTCAAGGTCCATACTTTCAAATGCCTCCCAAGATAACAACTAACTTCAATCACAGCAGGAGTCCAAGGAGGTCCAACTCCTAGGTTTGGTTTTATTTTTTTTAATATATAATGTCCATATGTTTTTCTCAGGAAAATAGGAGGAAAAAAAATCTTTAAAAGATGCTTTAGAACCACTCAATATTACAGTGTTATTTTTGACTAAAAGGGCAAATTAAATACCTTAAACTGATATTCTAGTTACCTCCCCCCCCCCCGCCCCCCACAGCACTCACTGTTACACTGGTCACAAGCGTAGATCCTGCCTTCCAGGGCCTCTGTCTCTGTGAACTTGGCCAGCATCTCAGTGAGCAGGCACTCTGTCTGATTCAAAGGGACAAACCCCTTTTCTATGCAGTGATAGCGTTCAGGGAACTCCAGGGACAGATCCCAAAAGGGCTCGATGGTATTGGATTTGTAATTGCATGATACACAAGTGACCTAGGATGAAAAAATTAGTGTATAGGTTATGTAACTTCCATGCTTCCCACATTCATTTTTGCTAGCACATAACAACCAAAACTAAGTGTATAGTTTTCAAAAAATATTTAGTATTTAAATGATAAGCATAACTTTTAAGAGAATTAAAGCATATTATTTCTGGTATGTATCTCTATGATGCTAGCTGGAACTGGACAACCACACAGCACAGACAGTATTACCTACTCCCCTTTCTCTCTCCTCTCCCATTCAGTGCCACTGTATTACAGATAGAAGTTATCACGGAGTCATCAAGCCATCAGTCTGAGATGGAGAATTTGTCGATTCCTGTCTGCTTCTCTCATCCTCATACTCTATCCTCCTCTAGACTCTGCTCCTTCCATCCAATCCAGCTTTCCTCTCTTTTTGCTCTTGTTTCTAGCAGCATCCCTATACTGATGCCTGTGTTCCAAGAGCCTCGAAGTACCTTGTGATTTGCCCTCCTCCCCAACTATAACCTTCCCAGATGCACCTTTCTTCCTACAGACTTCCAGGGAGGTTGAGGAAGTGCTGAGAAATACTCCCTTTTCACAAGCTGAAAAACAAAAGCCGAAATAAACTTTTGTTCCCCTTCTACTCATCATTCTTTTAAAACCCTAACTACCTCAGTAGCATAGTGTAGAGGTTTTACCTGAATCTCTCAAGTTGCCCACTTTTTTAACTCTATCAATTCTTTCTGCATGTTCTCACAAAGCCTTACCTGAGTTTTCCCTCATACCTTACATGGCTAAGGAAACGAAAGGTAGTGGGGAACCGGAGGGAGGGTTGCTTAGGCATTTGGCATCTTCCTAGCCACCTCCCTCCCTTGTATGTTGAATAAAGGCTTTAGAAGGAATGATGCTCTTTCAAACAACCATGGAACCAAGGTTATAGACAAACTCTTCAATTTCCTAAGGCTGATCAAATAGGATGGGATGCCAGCAATGGGTACTTAATTGTAACAATGAGAATATTACATTACCGTATCATCATAGGTTAAAAGACACTTCCTGAAAGTAAAGTGATCTGGCAAGTTAAACCAAAAATCTGCCCGGGAAGACAGGAGGCAAGTTCACCAATGAAGCCCTTACATAGTACTGTGAAAGGCACCGCGGCCGCCCTCCACTGTGCATAGTTATAGCAAACGTACCCTCGTTAGGCCCACAACCTGGGGAAGGCACTCACGGGAAGCCTAATACTATACCAGCCCCGCTCCAGCGTGGTGGGCTGTCAGGGCAGGTCCGAGCACACACCTACCTGGCTAAGTAGCTGCCCGTGAAATATGGTGTTCACCACCTTTAAGACCTGTTTGGTGAGCTTCCTCTGGGAGAAGGGGATGAGGATCCGGCGCGTCGTGCCTTCGGACTCGAGTTCCTGCTGCACTTTGTGCAAAAGCTCGCAGAGAAACTCCTGCGCGTCCTGCTGGTCGTAGCCGCGGAAGGCGGGGATCAGGCTCCACACCGAGTGAAGCATGGCGAAGGGCGACACCAGGGCCCACTTCCCCGACCACATGACGCGAAAGAGGGTGTGCAGTTCGTGGCAGAGGGAGATGTGCTTCGAGCTGGGCTCCTTGTTCTGGATGAGCTCTAGGCTCCTGCTGAGGGAGGTCCCACCGTTCAAGCAGAGGCCCTCGCGCTCGCAGGCCTCGGCCCCATCACTCCGGGTCGACGACAGCTCTGTGGCCGAGCTGCTGGCTGGCCTGCCTGAGAGCGGGGCCTTGCCGTTGGCGGCCCTGGGGAACAGCTGCTCCGTCTTGGACGGGTCGAGGTTCAGAAAGCACTCGCGGAACTTGCGCAAGTGGCTGAGCACCTGCAGGATGGAGTTCATATAGCAGGTGTTGCCCAGGTTGCGTAGGCCCGTGACGCCGGGCGCCATGGCGGGCGCGCGGCGCGGCCCGGAGGGCGCGCGCGTGGCAGGCACGCGCAGCGGTGCGGGGCGGGGCGCATGCAGCAGCAGGCGCGCGCTTTTGCGCGGAGGGGCGCTGGCCAGCTCCTCCAGCAGCCGTCGCTTCACCTCGCGCCGCCGCTGCCGCGCCGCCTCCTTCTTGCGCTCCAGCGCCTCTTCCCGCCGCTGCTGCTCCAGCTTGGCCTGGCCCCGCGAGGTCTTCTCGAACCAGAGCCGCAGCGTCCTGGCCAGCAGGCGCTGGCGCCGGTACCACAGAGCCGTGAGCATCTGCGGCTGTCCCTGAGGAGCGCGCTGCGGCGGGACTGCGTCCTCGCCCGCCGCCATGGACCGCAGCGTCCGCCCGCGCCTCAGCGGCGGGTCCTGCGTCTGGCCCCTGACCGCCAGGAGGGAGCTTCTCAGCAGCTTCAGGTCCCCCTCCGGGTTGTCGTTAAGCACGTAGTCCTTGCACAGGTAGCAGAACACGTAGAGATCCCGGACCTCCATGGCTAGCGGGTGTCTGGTCTCTTCGAAGTGTTTGAGGGCGTGATCTTCGATGTAGCGGCCGCAGGCCACGTGCGAGCACTTGAGACAAGCCCACACCGACTCGGTGGTGGCGCACTCCCGGCAGTACCACTTCTGCGGGTTCAGGATGGAGTGGTCCTGGGCGAGCCGCAACCGCCCTACATGTTTGCATCTATCCATGTCTTAGGGAAGGCTCCACTCTTTCAACCTGGCACGATAAGGGCCCCCAAAGAGAGAGAGAGAGAGAAAAAAACTTTAAGCAAAATATTTTTCTAGAAAAAGGCTTGCAACCGGCATTTCGCACTAAGTATTCATTAGTTTTCAATTCAAAATTGGTTCCTTTGGAAGGAATTTTTATAAAAGGAAAAAGCAATTTCGGCATACACTGGGAATTACAGAAAGACAATTAAATTCCTTAAAAAAAAGGAAGAATCACAAAATACTAAACGACAGACCTTAATGTGTAACTTTATATTTTCTAAGACTGTTTTAGTTTCTGAGTATCAGCTAATTTTTACGTAAGGCTGATTTAGAAATGTCATTACCCTCATTTCACGTTGCACTCAACTGGCCACTAAGGGAAAGAAGCCCATATTCTGAGCCATCTCTGAATTGATGATGTCCTGGAAGTGAAAGCCTCTCTGACTCATGGTGACAAGATCCTGGCTGTATGCAAAAAGGGACAGGGCAGAGGAAAGGCGAGGAGAAACAGAGCTTACAAACCAGTGACACCGGGACCTCATCACAAACCAGGAGAGATGAAGACACTCAAATACAAAGGCAATCTTAGGTCAATTTCACTGTATTTCAAAGTAGAGATAACAAAATATGGTTAAAAAAAGGGAGCGAGAGAAATGGTAAGAGAAAGTCCTTTGCAGTACAAAGTAATTTTATTTTCTTGTGTCCAAAGATCCTGGTTAAGTAGGTAGACTGAGCCTCAATCTAACATTTTGTCTTCTGTGGTCTACAAGTTTGTGCCTCATTTCATATGCTAAAATCTAAAACCCCCTCCCCCAGGTGATGGTATTAGGAGGTGAGGTCTTTGGAAGATGCTTAAGTCATGAATGGGTTGACCCTCATGGCATGAGCCTTCAAGAATGGGATTAGTGCTTCTAAAAAGAGCTCCCTCACCCCTTCCTCCATGTGAGAACACAAATGAAAAGCCAGCCACATGTCTGTGAACCAATTAGTCTTTGCCAGATATGGAATCTGGTACCATGAGCTTGGACTTCCCAGCCTCCAGAACTGTTATGTATAAGCCACCCAGTCTACGGCATTTTTGTTACAGTAACCCTGAGGGACTAAGCCAAAGTGTCTGTTTGGTAAAGAACATTTACATCTTGTAAAAAGGATGGGAAAACATTTACCTTCCTTACTGAAAGAATAAGTAACTAAAGAACTAGACGAATCTAATTTGGTGATATAGTGGCTACTGGTTATTACAGTATTTAATCAAACTATGAGACCAGAAAAAAAAGCAAACCTTTCAGATAATGTATGCAAAAATGCTTTTTATTTTTAAAACAGTGGTAACTCACTAAGCTTTTTTTTTTTTGGTCTTTCTAACATTGCTTCTTCAATATTGTTCATCAGAGAAGCCTAATAAGCAATTTCTTCAAGGGAAAGAGGCTATTTTAAAAGAAAACATTTTATTCTTTGGAAAGCTGACCTCCCAACAATATCAGCATTTAAAATTCCCTAAAGGAAGCTCCTCTTATAAAGTGGACTTCCTTCACCTCATTTCTTGTCCACTCTCATTTCTGGGAGCAAATACAGTTGTATCACGATGGGGTCACCCAAGAGAAGTTCTAAATCCAAAGCACTCTAAGTAGTTCCTTCAGTTGGTTTTCCTTTCTGGCTTGGCCCTATTGCTAAAACTCACAAATATACCACAGGACCAACCAGAGACCCTTCTCATTTTAAAATTGCCCATTCCAGCCCATTCCTATATAAGAAATCCTTAAATCGTCATACAAAGGAAACCAACCTAGATTATCTTCCATCAAATCAGATCATCCTTTGAGTACTGTCAGGATTTAGTTTCTACTATATTATTTTTCTAACTATTGACTTGTTGCTAAGTGCCCTTTAAGTTGTGTCTGTGGATGTATTTCTCCATATAACTAGATATAACCTCCTTCAGAGAGGAGATCAAGTGTTATATTTCTTTTTTGCTTTAACCTTATAATTTCAACACTTGTGGGTGTGCTCACCTCTTTAGTGGTCAAAGGTATTCTGTCAGAATTACTTCTCCACATAGCCCAGAACAGTACTGAAATAACCATTTCTGTTTACTTTTTGTAGGGCATAGTCAAATTAAAAGACATATTAGGACGATAAGATGGTCAACAAATGAATTTTCTTTTTGCTCTTTATTACCAATCAAGAGTTTAAGTTGGATACACATGATGCTTACAACCAATTACTGGGGACACAAAAGAAAGTCAGTAATAAAAGAATGAAAAGGGGAAGTCAAAAGATTGGTAATTCCCAAGTTTGTAATTAACTCGAAATTTTTCAAAACGTAGTCGCTGAACCACCTACGTAGCAACAAAACTCCTTAGGATACTTGTCATATGTACAGATTTCTGGTGATGATCCCAAACTTGATGGTTTGGGGGAGGGGTCTAAAATCTCCATTTTCCACAAGCTCTACAGGTGATTCATTTTTACATTAAAACCTTAGAATGTAATCCAGGAAATTATATAGGGATGAAGAACACCTCCTAGAAATTAAAGAAAGAATTTTATTTCCCAAGATCTTTCACTTAGACAAACGTCCAATAGAACTTTCTGCGATGATGGAAACATTCTTTATCTGCACTGCCCAATACTGCACTCCTGTCACGTGTGTCTCCTGAGCACCTGAAATGTGGCCAGCGAGACGGAGGGGCTTACTTTTATTCTAATTAATTTTAATTTAAATAGCCACATGTGACTGGTGGCTGCAGTATTAGCAAAGATTTAAATACACCAGGACATACTATCTTTAGCTCACTTGGCTTTTCTGTTTTCTCCCTCCAGAAGATTCAGTACTCACTGAATCATGTCTGAATAGCCTCTTCTTATAACTCAAAACCTGACAAATCCCCACTTTAGCCAAGAGGAACCTTGATGTGTCTTTAGAAATTTAATTGCTACTGAGATCTTATCACATGAAACACAGCACAGCTTCAAATTCTATAAAAAGAGAGTGTATCTGTGAACAGGAATATAGCAACACAACACCCAGAACACGGTACCTTATAAAATCAGCTTCTGTAAAGAAAAACAAAAAACAAAGCAAAACATGTTGGAACAACAACAACAACAACAACAAAACAAAATAGAAAAACACTAAAAAACCATTCCACACCCTCTGCATGGAATGCTGCCAAATGGAAAGGGCACTCTGGAAATTCTTTCTTCCGATTTCATTTTCTGATCCATAAATCTGCTGAGCACGCACATCCTTTCCTGCACAGCCTTTTTCCCGTTACAAATCTGTTGTGGCGATTCACTAAGCTGCCATATGGCAGAGTAAATCCATTCAAGAAGACACGAGGCTACTCTGTACCTTACCACACTGATTTAACCTAGGCAGACTAGCTTCTCTAGAGGAAAGATATATCTGAGGCATGAAATGGAAATCACTCAAAAGTGACACAAAAGCCAATACAAAATAGAGAATAAAGAGAACACAATCGTGGGTATACTCAGTTCAAGAAATTTTGGTTGTATTTTCTTTGTATATTATAAACACTTATTTAATTTGTTGCAGTTTGAAGTAAAAAAAATTTCCAAAATGTATGCTCAACAATAATCATTAAAATGTTTGCAGCATACAAAAAAACAAAAACCAAAAACACACCAAAAGGAAGACCATGTGCTTCACTCACCCCTCATACAACCTCCAACCACTTTAGGAACAAGGCCTCATCTCATGCTCATAGGCACAAAGAGGACATTTCTTTTACATTTTTCTGACATGTACCCCTTTTCCTTCATAATCACTGAAGGGCATAAAAGTCCTGATATTTCCAATGAAAAAATATATCATCCGGTGTGCAGGCACCCAGCTTCCCAGTGTAACTGGGAATTAACAAGATGTGCCTTAATAGTTCTCCATCATTAAGTAGATCAGTAACTGTAAATAAATGTCCAGGACACTTTGGATTGATCTGCATATAGGGAAAGCAAACCTGACAAAATACTGGCTTTTGCTTCTTCAAGTACTATAGCTTTATATTTAAAAATCTGAATCAGCTCAAGCTAAAAACCATAATTAATATTTAAAGGATTCTACTATAGTTAATGTCACCAAATAGTAAAAGAAGCTAATGAAATCTATTTAGTGTGAGCACTTTGTTCTGATGAGAAACTTCTAGATTATTTACAAGGTCCCCCGTTTGAGAGAGATGACTGAACGTTACAAAATGTTTCAAAAATTTATAGCTTGAAAATATGATTTGCCTTTTAATTGGAACATTCCTATTCTCAATTAGCAGATTTCTTAGCCAATCTGAAATGGGTAACAGCATCTCATCACCAGAAATAAAATTTCTGGGGAGAAAATCAACCAAAATAAAATAGGAAAAATTTAAAAGAATCCACTTTAGGGAGATTTCCATTTCTTCTCTCTCATCGTTTTGATTTCTCCTCAGTTCTTAACTATGGATAGTGGAAAAATCCTGCTTGGTCTTGGTGAGACCAAGTGGCGTAAATTCCAGCTTCAGAGCAAGCAGACACTATGGAAACATGCTGACAGCCTTCATTTACATAAAAGAATACTAATTACGTGGTGTCATCAACATCTGCGATTCTGCTCACTGCCATATGCGACAGCGCAGGGTATTTTAACCCTTCAACTTACTACACATACCCTACATGACATGTCCCACAAAACCTGCAAAGGATGCCTGAAAACACAGTGAACACGCTTTTACAAATAACTAGTGTTAAAAATGAATTTTATTTTCAGCTAACAGTTTATTTCTAAGAGATATTGGAAAATGTAGTTTAATATCAATATACAATTAAGAAAAAGAATTATTTTAAAACAAAGTAGACATCACATTAAGATACAGTTAATAGGACTTTCCTGATGGTCTAGTTAAGACTCTGTGCTTCCAGTGTAGGGGGCACGGGTTTGATTCCTGGTCAGGAAACTAAGATCCCATATACTGTGGAGCACAGCCAAAAAATAAAAATAAATAAAATAACTAAGATACAGTTAATAACCCAAAAGGGAAGAATGCTACATTTTAGAGTATTATATGGGGCTTTAAAAGGTTGTATTTTAAGTACAATGAAACTAGCATTTTGAATTTGTGAATTATGGCTAAAATAAAAATAAAACAAAGAAATAGATACAAAATAACAAAAACAAAAACTAGGGACAAAGACTGAGAAGGGTGAGGTTAGCCTCTGGCTAAGTGCAGTGCTGGCTTGAAACTCAACATTAAAAAATCTAAGATTGTGGTATCCAGTCCCATCACTTCATAGCAAATAGACGGGAAAAAAGTGGAAGCAGTGACAGATTTTTTTTTCCTTGAGCTCCAAAATCATTGTGGACGGAGACTGTAGCAGGAAATTAAAAGATGTTTGCTCCTTGAAAGGAAAACTATAACAAACCTAGTGAAGTGAAGTTGCTCAGTTGTGTCTGACTCTTTGCAACCCCATGGACTGTAGCCCACCAGGCTCCTCTGTCCATGGGATTTCCCAGGGAAGAATACTGGAATGGGTTGCCATTTCCTTCTCCAGGAGATCCTCCCAACCCAGGGATTGAACCCAGGTCTCACGCATTGTAGGCAGACGCTTTACTGTCTGAGCCATCAGGGAAGTCCTAACAGACCTAGATAGTGTATTAAAAAGCAGAGACATCACTTTGCCAACAAAGGTCCCTATAGTCAAAGCTATGGTTTATCCAGTAGTCATATTCAGATGTGAGAGTTGGCCCATAAAGAAGGCTGAGTGCTAAGAACTGATGCTTTTGAATTGTGGTGCTGGAGATTCTTACGAGTCCCTTGGACTGCAAGGAGATCAAACCAGTCAACCCTAAAGGAAATCAACCCCGAATACTCATTGGAAGGATTGTTGCTGAAGCAGAAGCTCCAATACTTTGGCCACTTGATGTGAAAAGCTGACTCACTGGAAAAGACAAAGGCAAAAGAAGAAAGGGGCAGCGGAGGATGAGATGGTTAGACAGCATCACTAACTCAGTGGACATGGATTTGAGCAAAGTCCAGAAGATACCGGAGGACAGAGGGGCCTGGCCTGCTGCAGTCCATGGGGTTGCAGAGAGTTGGATACGAGTTAGTGACTAAACAACAAAGTGCAGTGTGGAGACTGGCTGGGCGCTGGGGGATGATGGCTAAAGGGGTGGAGAGCCCTCACAGCTGCTGCACTTTCCCTTGTCCCCTCCATTACCATTCTTCCTGAATGTGGGTGCTTGTGGTGGATGGGTGAGAGATAACCTGTAGGTCAGGGCGTCCCTCAGAGACTCCCCCAGAGGCTGCATTCTCTGCGATGGGTTTGGAAACTCTAAGTCAATGTGTTCTTGAGCTCTTAGACCTGAGAGCAGACCGGCCACTTGAGCAGTGGCTCTTGGCCACAGGTGATGGTATGCTGATGTGCTGGGTGTGTCGGAGGCTTGGAAGGTGGGCCATCACTCATCAGTAACCGAGTGCTGATGTTCAAGAATGAGTCTGTCTAATCACGGGTTATAGCAGATTCAAGGTTATGTCCACGTGATGATGTCTCACTTGCATTAGGATCTGCTCTCTTCAATGATAACAGAGGAGAGTTCATCTAGAGAGCCGGCCAGCACACAAGCTTGCCACAGCGCCAGGAGATGACAGAGGACAGAACCTCCAGCACTGTACACATGCTGCACTCTGTGCCAAGTACCAACTGATCTAACTGTATGAAGAGCCAGCACTGGGCGAAGCCCTCTGTAGAGCAGTCTTTGCTCTTCTGTTCGCCTCCTTCCTCTCCAGGTTCAAATGTGCCCAAGTCTCTCCTGTCTAAAAGACACACAGGCCCAAGTCTGCCCTGCTTCTGGACTCTCCTTGACGTTATTTTTAGGCTCTTTCTCCTTCTGCCTGCTTTATTTCTGCCAAGGGGAATGTGCAGCTTCATGTTTCTCAGAACTCACTCCTTCACACCTTTATTTCATAGAAACCGTTTTCTCAAAGGCCTTTGCAGTTTCCTCAGAGCTGAGTCCATCAGCTTTTTCTCAGTCCCCATCCACATCTCTTTTGCCCGACACTGAACACACACTCACTTCTGCATTTTCCGTGACTGCTCTCTTCCGGGTTTCTTCCTGTGTCTGTAAATACACCTTGTTTGTTTTCATGTGTGTTCCTTGAAATATGAACTCTCCTCCTTAAGGTTCTATCCTCAGCTGTATTCTTGGTGATTTCATCTGTTCCCGGAACATCAAGTATCATTTCTATTAATGTATTTTAACCTCACACTTTAGAAAAAGCCATTTTATTGAGATATAGTTGACATACTGTAAAATTCACTCATTTAAAGCACACAACTCAATAATTTTTAGTACATTCACAGAGCCCCACAAATACTCTTGCATATAACATCTGTCCATTTCTTTGCAGAGGCTTGGTCTCGGGTTGCATCTTCACATTCTGATACCTGCATTATGGTTAATGTTATTTGCAGGATGAAGCTTCTGAACATTTGGTAGCAGGGATAATCATACATTGAGCTATACACATTGTTTCATCCAAGTCTCCTGATGATCAGGACATATAAGATGACAGACAGGGGGTTAAGGAGATGCCATCTGTGGAACAAAGCTAAGTAGCTGCCCTTGAAGGGATCTGTTTTTTTTAATTCATTAACCATATACTCTTGCCAAAGAGATCTGTGCCTAGAACTGAATCCAGGAGGATAGTAGACTGGGCACAAGGAAAACTGTTCATACCAAATTCAGAGAAATTCTGAATACAGTGGGAGCACACACACACACACCCCCCCCAACACACACACACGTCATCTGTGACTCTGTGCGAAGTGGCACACAAGAGAGGAGGAGAACTAAACTGGCTGTAAGGGCTGAACACGTCTGCTTCTGGGCTTAGTCGTTCATGCTGCTTCCAGATGAAACCTGATGATGCTTTCAGTTTGATCTCCCTGACAAGCTAGTGTTCAAGCAAGGTCCAAACTAAAGGCTTCCTCTTCTGCTCCATGTGCTTTGAGTCTCAGTTGTGTCCAACTCTTTACAACCTTAGGGACTGTAGCCTGCCAGGTTCCTCTGTCTATGGGATTCTCTAGACAAGAATACTAGAGTGGGTTGCCATGCCCTTATCCAGGGTATCTTTCCAACCCAGGGGTCGGACCCGAGTTTCTTGCATTGCAGGTGAATTCTTTACTGCTGAGCCACTGGGGAAGCCCTTCTACTCCATAGCCACATGAAAAAAGTCTATTGCTACTGCTGAAAGAATGAATTTACCCTTTAAATATCTGACCACCAGGAATTATGGTTTGTCCTACAGTGTGCCTCCAAAGCACTATGTCTGTAGAGCAGCTGGACAGTCATCAAAAATGTGTACATATGTCAGACTTCCTGAATTGTACCCTTTAAATACATGCAGTTTATTGTACATAGATTACATCTCAATACATTTGTTAAAAACTGCATAGACACCCACTCACAGACACATACATGCACATACCTCTAATGAAATAATAGATCTAGCCAGCAGCTCTGTGTCTAGGTGAAAGCTGACAGGAAACTTTACAATGGATGCATAAGGCTGACAGCACCTGACTCCACTGACCAATTTTACATCAAAAATAGGACAACCAGACATTATATGCTTTCCTGATTGAATGCAATAAGAGGTTCACAGGAATATCACCTATTGCCGTACTCTTCCTAAAATAACTAAACCTGAGTCCACCAAAGCCTTTGGATCTGGCGCCAGATCATAAGCAATGTGTGACAGGAACATGCTGCAAGGCTGCAGTTAGCCAAAGCACCAAGTCAGAGTGTGGCACATGTTACAGGATCAATGGTCTGGAGTCTTAACAACAAGAGGAAAAAAGCAGGTGGGTAGACCTGTTATAGGTTCTAAGAAACCTAGAAAAGTATCAACCAAATGCAATGTGTGGTTCTTCTTTACAGCCTAATCTGAACAAGCCAAATATAAAAATGTATTTTTGAGAAAACTGGGGGAAATGTTTAAAATACTGTTTGTCTCTAGCTATACCACTCTCTATTTTTTTTTAAACAATTTTGTTGATGTAGAATTGACATACAATGAACTGCACATATTTAAAAGGTACTTGATAAATTTTGACATATGGTATGTACTTGTGAAATCTCCACAACCAAAATAATGAACATGTCCATCACCCCCAGAAGTTTCATGGCCCTTTGCAGTCCTTTCCCCCAGCCACCCTCCCCTAAACCCTAAGTCCAAAATTGGAGAAATTTAAATATAGACTAAGTATTAGATAATACTAAGTAATAATTAGTTTGATGTGACAATGGCATTATGGCTGTATTTTTTCAGTCTTTATATGTTAGAGACATCTCTGAAGTATTTACAGGTGAAATATGATGATGTATAGAATTTGGTTTAAAATACTCCAGGGGGAAAATGTGGCAGGAAGATAAATGAAACACAATTGTCAAAATGTTCATAATTTTTGAAGCTGATTGATGGGGACATGGAGTTCATTATAACTAGTCCCTTTATTTTTGCGTATGCCTGAAAAGTTCCATGAAAAAAATATTTAAAAACAAAAAAGCAAACAATATACTCTCTGATAGCAAAGAAGACCTTGAGCTATGAACCATTCACAAATTAGACACGTTACGAGACACCTTTCCTCTCTGCCATTTACCATCGTATCTAGTTTACCCTGCAGCGCACCCTCCCACCCCCTACAACACCCCCAAGCAAGGCGGAGCAGTTTTTTGAGGCAGTGTTAGTCACAGACATGGCTTGCATAGTCCTCTGGCCTGGGCCTCAAGAAAACAGCCTTTAGACTCAGGTGGCAAACTCTGTAGCTTCCCCAAAAACCTTCATCAGAATTCTGCTCACAAAAATTTCCAGAGGATATTTGTCTTTAGAGGGCACAAGGCCACTTTAGTGGATCTGTTGAAGTGTTCTTGCTTAGTCTAATGTTTTCTCTTTTTATGAAACTTCTTTATTGGGAAAGAAAAATCTTTTCTTTTTTTTTTTTTTTTTTTGCAATTCTGCTTCTTCCTCACTAACTCTGATTTATCCAGGTGGCAAGGAGCCAACCCTATGCCTTTCTGAGTTTCACTGTAATCACAGGAAAAAATAGTAGCACAACAAATACTTCTGTTCCTCTGACTCCCATCAGATGAAGGTACTCCCAGTCCATGCGATGTTTGCGGAAGCAAAATTTGGCCACACAGAATCAATACAATATTCACAAACATACTGCTTTGTATTTGGCCCCTCCTCTTTGGACATTTGTCTTCTTTGCTCTTGAAATAAAATGCTCAGAAGTTGTGTTTTCATTCATGCAAAATAGGATGGACCTCTGTCCTGACAGATGTGCTCTGGCATATTGTTGAGCCCATCATGAATCCTTGGTTTCATACCAGAACACCAGTGATACCACTATAGAAGTTAACTCTCAAATGCATTATTCTGAGAAAATTTATTCAAAGTTTCAACTTGAAATGCCATGAACTGCTTTCCCAGCTGCAGCCCAGGCAGCGAAATTGGGAATCTCCCTCCTCCCACTTTCCCCACATGGCTGAGGAGGGCTTTCCACACGTGGCCATTTGTATGGGAGACACATATATACATTAGGAACTGCCTGCAGAGGAAGAAAAAGGAACAATTTCTGTGAATAGAAAATAAATCTGACTAGAATTTAGACATGGATCATCCAGATGAGATGGTGATTTCAATGGCTGCTCTAAGGAAAGGAAACCCCATCTTGCTGATGTCTTGTTTCTTAAAAAAGGATGGTAGTATATTTAATCCAGTGCTTTCCCGATGATATGCCAGGGCACATCCGTCAGGATTGAGGCCCTTCATATTTTGCATGAATGGAGAGACAGCTTTTGAGCACTTTATTTCAAGAGCAAAGAAAACAAATGTCCAAAGAAAAGGGCCAAATACAAAGTGGTATTTGTTACATACACACAAAAGGAGAAGACTAGAAGCTACAAAGAAAACACTCAGGCGCTTTAAATGAGAACAAGTTATATAAATTATAAACTGGCCATATAACTGAAACTACCAGTTGTTTTTCGTTTTGTTTTGTTTTTTTTTTTTTTTAAAGAGGCAGGCTTATGTATACAACACTTTAAAATACAGTATGTGAAGGAGAAAAGGGGTAGACGAGTGCCTATAATATGCCATCAAGACTGGAAAAAACTATGCAAGCACAATCTCCCTCCCTCTTATCACATGCCCTGTAGCGGCAAACTGGGGTGGAGGGGAGTAAAGGTGGGGAAAAAAGAGAGCCACTAACATCTGTACCTTTTGGGGAAAAAAAAAAATAATGTGTTATCTATTTTCCAAAAGGATACAGCACTGAGGAAACTGTTTCAATAATCTTAAAAAGTCAGGCATCAGCAAGATGGCAGAAGATAAGCACAGAGCATACATGATTTACTATATCTTGATTAGAAAATAGGATTCGGGGACAGGCAGTTCGATGGTACTTATGGCATATGGAGAACCTAAGGAGTTATATTCTAGTAGCACTCAACATTGCAAAAGGAACCCCCTCACACACTTCTTTTCTACAAGCTTATGACCTGCAAAGTGCAGACCTCTTTGGCTTATTGCAGAAGCCTCAGTCAGTCATGTCAATCATCTGAAATTTCATATCAGCCAAGGTACCAAGGTAATTTCTACTCTGCTTCCCCAGAGGCCACTACCGAAAATTGTCAATAGAAGGGAATTCTGTGAGCAGACTCTTCCAACTCTCAAGAGAGCTTCATTTCCTTCATGGACAGCTCCTAACATTATTCCAGTTTACTGGGCAGCAAAGTAATTCTCTCAACACCCAAGCCACTTCTCTGAAGGAGCGTGAGTGTGACAGTGCGGGTGTGTGTCGGGATGGGGAAGGCCATCGGCTGGGTGAGGGAGGCCTCCTCCCTCTGCACCACTCCAAGTATATCAGGTACACTATAAGCCTCAGTTTCTTAAGTCTGTAAAACTGAGGAGCAATAAAACCTCCTCCAAAGAGTTGTTCTGAGGGAGAGGCAAATGAGATGGCCGTGTAACTGCATTCTGAAACTGGCTGACTCTAAACAAAGTACTGGCTGACTTGGCTACCTTGTCACTCATTCCCCAAAAGTTATTTTTGCTTCCACAGGGCTTAGAGTTGGGCTGGCCAATTGAGCAGCTTACAGTAACTGACTACCTGGCCTTGACTTTATCAATAGTTTCATCCAAGAAGCCCGTCATACCAAAATATTATTAAATAAGAAAACAGAGGATACTTTCATATTAAAAATAAGAAAAATTAAAAATAAGAAAAAAATAAAAATAAGAAAAATCCAAAACAAATGAGAGTTTTATTATTCATTATCTCTTTTTCTTAGGTTTTTGAAAAATTGTGTTTAATAGTAACATGGAACAAGGATAGTGAAAGTCCAAATAAGATGTTAAAAACAAACCCAGAGCACCATAAAATGCCATTGAATTAAAGAAGCAGACTTGGTCTCAGCTCACAGTCTCCAATGGGGGTATGCCCATTGAATACTTACAGGTCCAACAGAATGTGCTGCGTGGCAAAAATATAAAGGGGGCCTTCTTTCAAATAAGGCATAGAAGGCATTTCAAAGACGTGAACTGTGCGTGAACCCTCATCTCTCGTTAAGAATAAAGCAGAAGTACTTCTGGGAACTCAACTATAGTGAGCTGGCACGAGAGAATAGAAGGCCAGTGCACACCCAGGCAACCAACTCCATGTAGTTTAAATCTCACAGGCCCCAGCCACTTCTTCTCCTGTTTTAAATATATCCTGGCCTGCCAGTGGGTCCCACCATTTAGATGAAGGCACTGACACTCCCATTAATGGCAAATAGAGAATCTTATAAGGGAAACACATAAAGCCAATCAACTGCTATTAATTAAGTGTAGATTAATTTACAACAGCAGGAAGTGGAAAACTGGTGCTAAGGGGCAGGATACTGCACAACTGAAATGCAAGGAGGAAGAAACTAAAGAGTGAAAGCAAAGTATGAATCACTGCCTGAGACCCTGGAGAAGAAAGACTCAAGCCTTAAGGAGTATTTGACAGCAAGGAGGGAGGTCCCTAAAAAACAATATGAGAACAAAAAATAAGCTTTACTGACTTCATCATTTATCTCCCCTGTATCCTTCCCATGTTGCCTGTGGTAACTGTGCTGAATGTTGTCCATACCCATCAAGTTATAACCTCAGTGAGGTATAATAAGATTCCGGCAGGCCAGAATCAGTTATTCATATGTTTTAAAAGCTACTCATTATCTGTAGCTTTTAATACATATGAATAACTAGAATGGTAATTTTTCTCAAGTTAAACCTTTCATTTCTGAATATGTGCTTTCTGAGTCTGACATCTCAGAAAACTTCAGTTTGTTATTTTTAAGTTACTGGTCACTGACAGCCTATAGTCAAAGGTAAGGTACCCATCAAACAACCCAATTCCACTACAGCCAATTTATCAAAACATATACGTTATCACTATACCTATCACTCACACAAGAACTTATCAGGATTAAGAAGAACTAAACCACTTTGAAGGAACTGTCAGTAAAAAAAAAAATCTTATCTAATATTGGCAGAAGCTAAATAACAGACATTACATATTCCAAGAGACCAATTAACAGTCTTCTGAGGGACCACTTAATGCATTATTTATTCTAAGAGGCCAGCCTGAGTCTGCCAGTAAAGAAAATATCTCAGAATTTAGTGGGAAGTGTGGCAAGACACATTAAGGTATTGATGTCATTAAACAGTTTTAAGAAATAAAAGAATCCTCACTTTGTGTTCATACGTGAAGATGATGCAGAATGTCTCTAAAACTGCAGATAAGGCTTTATCTTCTAAGGCTGAAGTTCGAAAGAAGAAAAATGTATTGGACACAATAATCCATCTGTTAACAACACCAAAATCCTGAGGTCTGGATGACTGCAGAGTTCTAGGGCCCCCCTAACCCATTTATGAAAACCCCAGGCAGGGCTAACATCATACTCAGTGATGAAAATTAAAAATATTACCTTATATGTAGAATATGATCTTATATGTAGAAAACTCTAGAGATAACACACACATACACACACAGTTAAAACTAATAAATTCAGCAAAGTTGCAGACAAGATCAATATATAAAACTCAGTGTGTTCCTATACACTAACAATGAAATATGAAAAGGAAACCAAGAAAACAATTTCATTTATAATAGAATAAAATAAAAAAGAATACATACTTGGGAGTAAACCTCACCAAGGAAGTAACAGACTTATACTGAAAACTACAAAATACTGGTGAAAGAAATCACAAATACATGAAAAGACATCTCATGCTCACAGACTGGAAAACTTAATATGTTAAGATGTCAATATTACCCAAAATAATCTACTGATTCAATAAAATCCCTATTAAAATTCCAATGGCATTTTTTTTTTTGCAGAAATAGGAAAATATATCCTAAAATTCATATAGGATCTCAAGGGACTCCAAAGAGTCAAAACCATTTTGAAAAAGAACACCATTGGAAGAACACACTCATGTTCTCATTTCCAAACCTACCACAAAGCTACAGTAATCAAAACAGTGTGGTACTGGCACAAATACACCAATGGAATAGAACAGAAAAACCCCAAATAAATTCTTGTGTATATGGTGAAATGAACTTCAGCAAGGGTGCCAAGACCACTCAGTGAAGAAAGAACTGTCTCTTCAACAAATGTTTTTAGAAAATTAATATCCACATGTAAAGGAATGATTGGACCCTTACACCATATACAAAAATTAACCCCAAATGGATTAAAGACCTAACCATAAAACCTAAAAATATACAAGTCCTAGAAGAAAACATAGGGGAAAATCTTCATGACACTGGACTTGGCAACGATTTCTTGGATATTATACCAAAAACACAGGCAACAAAACCAAAAATAGAGAAGACTGCATCAAACTTTAAAATCTTTGTGTATCAAAGGATACAATCAACAGAGTGAAAGGCAGCCTACAGAATAGGAAAAATATTTTCAAATAATTAATAACCAAAATGTATAAAGAACTTCTACAATACCAAAAAAAAAAATCAAGCAACCCAATTAAACAATTAAATATAAATCAAATAACCCAAAGGGCTTGAATAGGCATTTCTCCAAAGATGGTATACAAATGGCCAACATGCACTGAAAAGATGCTCAGCATCAGTAATCATCAGAGAAATGCCCATCAATGGATGAATAAACAAACTTATACATGTACAATGGCACAGATTCAGCCTTAAAAAGGAATTCTGACACATACTACAACATGGATGAACCTTAAGAACATTATGCTAAATGAAATATGCCAGGCACCAAACGACAAATACAGTATGATTTCACTTACATGAGGTATGGAAAATATTCAAAGAGTCAAATTCCTGGAAACAGAAAGTATAATGGTGGTTACCAGGGACTGAGGAGAGGAGGAAAAGGTTATGTATGGATGGGGTTTTAGATTTGCACAACGAGGTGAATATCCTTAGCACTACTGTTAAGGATAAATAGTAGTTTTTAAAAATATTTATTTATTTAGCTGCCCTGGCTCTGAGTTGTGGCGCACAGGATCTTTTAGTTACAGCCTGTGGGATCTAGTTCCCTGACAAGGGATCGAATCCAGGCCCTCGGCACTGAGAGTGAGGAGTCTTAGCCACTGGACCACCAGTGAAGTCTCAGTAGTTCTTTTTGCCTTTTTTTTTTTTTTTTTTTTACTTTACCACATTTTAACCAAAAGTAGTTAAGTGATACTTTTATATGTTTCTTCCTTTTTGAAGAAAAACCATTAAAACATTTGTTCAGCACAAATGAGACCTGTGAACTCAAGAGTTTCCAGTCTCACATGGAAGATGAGAAATAGAGAGAGCCTGACTAGGTAAGGGCCCCTTATGAGGCCGCCAGAGCAAACACAGTAAAAGCTTCACTAAGAAGCAGGGTAAACTACACGTCAATTGCTATTTCCTGAGTGTGCTTCCAACTGATATGACTGATGCAATCACCTGGGAGTCCACTCTATCCCAAGGTAATTTTTACCCCCACAAATGGATCTAAACCTACCAGTCTAGATGAAGACAGTCCCCAACTACTCTCCAGACCAGTAATTCCACTGGCCAAGGTAAGATGCCTATCTGTTTTGTTCTTGGGAAATACTGTTCTTTGTTAAGAAACTACATCTCTCCAATGTTCTTGGTGTTAGGTCCCCTTCTTTACAGTGATAATAGAGAGATAGTTTGGGTTGGCATACATGTGTGCATGCAAGTGTGTATTTTATAGATCCATGAGATTAAAAAAAAAAAATCTGGGAACTACTGTTTTAGATAAAGTCCTCTTAGACCAAAGCCTTGGAGAGCCTTCTAACCTTCTGAGCCTATGATCCTAAATGGCTCAGAGAAAGGCTTCTCATGGTAATTGCCAACATTGGTTTTGGGCTCTTGACTATGTTTTATTTTGCACAGAACTATTTCCTTATTAAAAGTACTTTTATTTCATCTTCAGCTTCCTACCCTATAAAATAGTTATGGCACATATTTTTAATGTGTCATTTACAAATAAACTAAGAGGCAATATGTGTGTGCGTGCTAAGTCATTTTAGTCATGTCCAACTCTTTGTGACCCTATGGACTACGGCCTGCCAGGCTCCTCTGTCCAAGGGATTCTCCAGGCAAGAATACTGGAGTGGCTTGCTACGCCTCCCTCCAGAGGATCTTCCCAACCCAGGTATCAAGCCTACGCCTCTTATGTCTCCTGCATTGGCAGGCGGGTTCTTTACAACTAGCAGCACCTGGGAAGCCCCCAGAGGCAGGACAGCATCGCGCTTAAATGTTCAAGCCAAACTGCTGGGGTTGGAGTTCAAGCTCTATCGTTATTAGTTATATATGACCTTGGGAAAATAATCTTTCTGGGGCTCAGTTTCCTTCTCTGTAATATGGAGACAATAATAGTTTATACTTCATAGGGTTGTTGTGAGAATTAAATGAGTTAACATCTGTAAAATGCTTACAGCAATGCCCAGCACACAGTCAGAGCTCAAGAAATGACTGTCAGCATATAAAGCGACCCTGTAACTTGCTCCACATCACAAACTGGCACTGCCAGTGAAGGAAGGATTATAACTGTGATTATGCTCTCTGCTGAAATCCTTCCACTACCCACACAAACTCCTCTTCCCATTGGTCCAATAATATAAGGTAATGTACAGGTATTTGGGGGCAAATTCTTACTCTGGGCTCTTCTCAGTCACCTTACATTAGGTTCCTGGACCCGGTTCAAGGGTGTGTGTGTGTCTGTGTGGTGTGTGTAGGCTTCCCCACACCAACAAGCAATTAATTCCTGGACGCCATCAGCGTGTCTGAGAATTCAACTGAATTCTGACACTATCTACCCAGAGATGGAATCAGATTCCACAGGTAAAGGGTTCAGTCCTACAAAACCATCTCTGCTTCAGACACCAATTGAAACCCCAATTTGTGACCTGTGGTTCTGACCAACTGGCTATTAATTAGAGGTTCCCATGACTCCCTCTTTGGGTTTGATGCATTTGCTAGAATGGCTCACAGAAGTTAGGAAACTGTTTACTTACTGTATTACCAATTTATCATAAAGGATATGAATCAACAACTAGATGAAGAGATACAAAGGGTGAAGTCCTAAATGGGACTTGTGTTCTCATGGAACTCAGGACTCAGCACAGCAGCACATGGAAACATTCTGGTTTCCCAGCATGGAAGCTCTTTGAGCCCCATGTCACAAAGAGTTGGACATGACTAAAATGACTTAGCATGCACACACATATTGCCTCTAGTTTATTTGTAAATAAATAAACCCATTTTAGGTTTTTATGGTGGCTTCATTACATAGGCATGATTTCTTAAATCACTGAGCACTGAGGACTGATTCAATCTCTCCCCACTGCAGAGGTCAGGTGGTGAAATGAAAAGTTCCCACCCTCTAATCACACGGGTGGTTCTGTGGGCAACCAGATCCTGTCCTTAGGTGCTTTGCAAAAGTCATTTCATTAACATAGCAAAATACGCCTCCATCACTCAACACTTAGGAAATTCCACGGGGTTTTGGAGCTGTGAGCCAGGAACTATGCAGAAAGACCAAATATACGTGAGAAACATATTTTGGTCATCTGCATGATCTATATATATATATATATATATGTGTGTATTTTATAAATCACATTACCGCACACCTCTTCAAGTAGAATCCAACTTAGTCCCTCACAATCTGATCCTGCCATTTTAATGCGGCAGGTTTGTTTACAATTTAAAACTACCTTCTTCTAGATATTTTTCAGATGAAAAATGTTTGCCCAATTCGAAATCTGACACACTTAAGGCTTTAAGAATATGTAATATTAATCAGCTTCACCACTTTCAGGAGCCTCTCTCTCAAGCATGCTCTCTGAGATGCTCTGCTTTGCATTCTCAAGTAGCTGTTGTGTGATGAGCTGCACAGAGATAACTCAAGCAGAATACGGAAAGGAAACACTTTGAAGACACACCAAAGCAAAACTTCAAATGATATAGCACCACTGGGAACTCAGAGAAATCACAGCGGCTGATAAGCCTAGGGAGCATCGACGAGCACCTGGAGTCTATCTCTTTCTGAAGAGAGGATGGCAGGTGCACACTATGCCAAACTCCACACAGCTGCAAATCCTGGACTAGCCTGGGCAGCTGGTGGGACCCGCTGGCTAGATGGTAATTATTGGTCAGGCATCTTCAGCTACAAGGGCTAAGGTGTAGCTCATTACATCTGTATTCTTCAACGGGTTATTTATCTCAGTGCTAGAGTGATGGTTAGCCTCGAGGCATGTTTACCCATCTGCTAAAAAATAAAAATAGAAAGAATCATACACAAAGGGAAAACATATAAAGGGCTTAATAAAATTTGTAATGAGTCCTATGAGAGATCATCTCTTCTCAATCCTCTCTGTACCTTATTATAGAAAAGTCCCTTAAAATCTGAGAATGAAGTTAGATAAGCTCTAATAAAGTCTAAAAGTAGGAGTTGGTCTCTCTTTGCTTGCACCTGGAGTAGCCACTCTTCCTCCGAAGGGCCATGTGCTTCAGCAGAAGCTGACTTTAGCACTAGCTCCAGGGATGGGTCCTGTGAGGTCTCAGCCAGTTTGTGCACAGGCAAGGGTCACAAGTCTAGCAGTGGGCATGTGGCCTAGCTTTGCCAGTCAAACTGAAGGGGAAGGGCATAATCCACATGCAGGTAGAATAAGTTTGTATTGAATCTTGGACATTTTGAATATTGTGAGATTCTGAGTCTTGCTTAAATCCTAAGGAAAATGTTAATATTTGCTTTAGTAAGTAATCAACCTGCTGGTTGGATTCAGATCACAAGTCCCAACCAACCCTTCTGTGAGGTATGGCTTAAATATCAGTTCTTCTACTGAGCCTGTGCTCCAGAGCATGGGAGCCGCAACTACTGAAGCCCGCGTGTTCCAGAGCCTGTGCTCTGCAACAAGAGAAGAAGCAATGAGAAGCTTCTCACAGCAATGAGAAGAAGCCTCGCAGCAACAAAGACCCAGCACAGCCATAAATAAATAAATAAAATTATTTTTTTTAAATTATAAATAAATATCACTTCCTCAGTGAAAGCCTTTGCAGAAATATTAGGACTGTCTGGCATGAGTGCTAGCCAGTGGCCTAGGCCCTGGGCAGTTATTTATCGCATAATCAATTCTAATAGTTTTTGTGTGCTCTTCAGGACCAGATTCATGCAGCGTGCTGTTGAGGAGGGGACCCAGGAGTGCACAGATAACTCTGCAGGCTTGGTTTCCTGAGCTCCTCCTCCTCCACTGTCTTCCCAGGTACCTTTCAGTTCCTTTCTGACTTCCAGCCAGAAAGCTGAGGCCTTTGTTATCCTGTTCTCTCACATATTTTGAGGGCTAGGCAGCAGGAAGACAAAGAGAAAGAAAAAAAGTGAGAGGTCCTTTTTAGGACTATCACTTCTCTAACTGGAGGGAACTCAAGGAAATCGTGAAGGACAGGGAGGCCTGGCATGCTGCAGTTCATGGGGTCTCAAAGTGTCAGGCACAACCTAGTGACTGAACACCACCAGCAGCTGCAGGGGACGGTTCCCCTCCCTTAGGACTTTTAGGCAGCTGTGGGCCCTGCGGCTGTCACTGCTAGCACCGACTCCACAAGACTGCCTGGCGGCTGGGGCCTGGGAGAAGGGAGGGAGGCTTTTTTAAGGAAGGAAGTTTCTACACCTCTTTCTCTGAGTGTTAGAAGTCTCCTTCCCCATCAAGTCAAGATTGGAGGGTTTCTCCTGGAGCTCTCTCTTTCCATGCCTGATTCCCACTTCCAGGTGTGGGCTGCACTCCACCCAGGCCAGGGAATATTCATAGCTGTACTTCAAATCCTGGTCTTTTCTAATCCACCTGCTACTATTGACTTCTCAGAGTCCTTAAATTGCTAGTCCATGAGTTCTATCCAGGATTTTAGCTGCATTCAGCAGGAGACACTAGGCAGAGTGTGCTTACTTCGTCTTATCCAGAAATGGAACTCTCCAGAGGCAAGTATTTTTAAATGCAGTAGTCAAATACGGTTATGTGTCTTATAAAATAATAGAAAATCCATAACTCCGTAGGTATCTTTTTTAGGGTGAGAAAGTAGGCTTTTAGGTTAAAAAAAAAAGTAATCTGGTTTACAGAAAAATTTTAAGTTAACTCAACAGATGTTACCCGACTGAGGTAAAAATCATGCAGTGGTATACACATGTCATAAGTTTGAGAAATGCTGATCTACAGAAGTGACTCGCTTTTTAGAGCTACTTATAAACAGTTCTATTTTACTACATATATATCTGCTTATATTATTTGTTTTATTAACTGACCTTGTGGTTGTGTCCTTCTGGCTATTATAGTCTATAGAATACTGGGGAAGAACAGCAAGGTCATTCAAAAGCAGAGATATTACTTTACCAACAAAGGTCCGTCTAGTCAAGGCTATGGTTTTTCCTGTGGTCATGTATGGATGTGAGTTGGGCTGCGAAGAAGGCTGAGTGCCAAAGAACTGATGCTTTTGAACTGTGGTGTTGGAGAAGACTCTTGAGAGTCCCTTGGACTGCAAGGAGATCCAACCAGTCCATTCTGAAGGAGATCAGGCCTGGGATTTCTTTGGAAGGAATGATGCTAAAGCTGAAACTCCCGTACTTTGGCCACCTCATGTGAAGAGTTGACTCAATGGAAAAGACTCTGATGCTGGGAGGGATTGGGGGCAGGAGAAGGGGACGATAGAGGGTGAGATGGCTGGAATGGCATCACCGACTCGATGGACGTGAGTCTGAGTGAAATCTGGGAGTTGGTGATGGACAGGGAGGCCTGGCGTGCTGCGATTCATGGGGTCGCAAAGAGTCAGACACAACTGAGTGACTGAACTGAACTGAACTGAAAAGAAGCTTTCCTCGGGAAGATGGGTCTGAGGGACTTCCAAAGGAAAGACGGTAGAAGGGAGCGTTACACACAGATCAGGCAGTAAATGAAGAAGGTATGGATTCAGAAGTTACCTTCTTCTTTTAGAAGGTTGCCAAGGGAGGTGGTGGAGGCCAGTGTCGGGTGTTGCTCCTGGCCTGGCTTTGGCCCACAGGCCTCTCAGCCTGAATCTTTGCATCTGAGCCTGCTTAGCCAATGCCACAGCAGACAGGATGTCTAGGCAATTCACAGGCATGATCAAAGGTCCCCATGACAGACGATGGCAAGGAGCCATGCAATCTACCATAATTCCTTCATAGCTTGACTATACATTAATTCAACCCCCCCCCCCAACAAAGAGTATTCCAGAATATGAATGGATTCTCCAGAGACCACAGTCACTTTCAGTAGTGCTTCACTTGACAAGGTCCTGCTAAGTGTTACCAGAAAATCTACCCAGCTTCACCATTACCGTGACATCTGAGGCTGAAGAAAGTGATGAAACTGTTCAGATCCTCAAATCCTCAAATCTACATACAGTGAGAAGTACCTGGATGAAGCACCCCTCTGGGAAATACTCTCCCAGGTAAACCTAGAAGATAATGACGTCACAGAATAATTTCACAGAAATTATGAATAATGTCGCAGACATTAAATTATCAGCATTGCAGGCAAGAAGAAAGCCCTGGTATGGTGATGCTTTTTACCCTAGTGACAGCGATGCAGGAAAAATTAAGTGAAAGGGCAGATCAAATAAAAACTATAAGAGAAGAAAAGCAACAAAAAGAAGCAGAAGCAGCTGGAAAGCAATTATTTCATAGCATTCCTGATACAATTGAGAATTTCTTAACGTGGAAGGCCAAGTTAGATGCAGAACTCCTGGAAATTAAAAAGGTTAAAATAATCTTTAGAGATGACTTTTGGCCATTCAGATTTTGCATGTCAGCTTCTTTTTCCATTAATATTCTAATGGTATTCCCAGTCGTGTGCATTCGGAAATGGCTGAAGTTGTAAGAGATACAAGAGACATCCAAATGCTGAGGAGGAGCCTCACGGCCGCATTAGTCAACCTTGCAGTCATTATTAAGTGATTCCGTCTAATGAGCCAAGTAGTCTCCTTCTGTATAAAAGTCTATTAAACAAATTATAGGGTCTTGGGAGCCACTCACTAGGGAATGAAAACCTCACACATATCTGAACATTTTTTCTTCAACAAATAAAAGACAATTAGAATAAATTTAACATCAGAATAAATTTAACATCAGGTACTGAATTTTTTTAAAAGTTACACTTCTTGACAAAAGTGGTGCTAACTTTGAAAACAAGATAAGATTAAAACAACCACAATACCGGTGACTGGATAGGCCCGCTTTTATTTTTATATTGGGGTTCTAGATAAGATTTGAAAAATCCCAAACCGTTTGGTGCCTTAAAAAAGAAAATTGCAAAACGTCAAGCAGCTCCCACTTTATTCTCGGTTCTTAGCTACTGAGAAACACCTGCTGCTGCTAAGTCGCTTCAGTCGTGTCCAACTCTGTGCAACCCCATAGACGGCAGCCCACCAGGCTCCCCCGTCCCTGGGATTCTCCAGGCAAGAACACTGGAGTGGGTTGCCATTTCCTTCTCCAATGCATGAAAGGGAAAAGTGAAAGTGAAGTCGCTCAGTCGTGTCCGACCCTCAGCGACCCCATGGACTGCATGCAGCCTTCCAGGCTCCCCGGTCCAGGGATTTTCCAGGCAAGAGTACTGGAGTGGGGTGCCATTGCCTTCTCTGTGAGAAACAGCAGTCAGTGTTTAAGACCCACCGTAGCTTCACTGCCATGAACTCAGACTGCCCTGAAGAGGGAGCTGTCACTACAGCTAAAGACGCAAAGGCTGGGATGGAAGCCCCATGAGGGTAGAGGGGTTTTTTGCTGCTGCTGTTCACTGACATTTCCAGCCCTAGAATAAGACTGGGACGTCACAGATGCTCAATTAATACTGAAAAATAAAAGGCTGTCCAGGAAGGCCTTCTGGTCCTCCCAAAGTTGGGAACAACCAATAAAAGAACATTCTGAACCTGGGATTTATCAGTGGGGTCATTGGCAAGGTTGGATGGTGTGCCTTCTTAAAATCAAACCCTCCTTTCTCCTTTAAGTGCAGGTTTCCACAGATCCTGATAATCTTTATCATATTCTCTAGCACAATTATGAAAAAGGGACAGCATTTTCACTTTTCTAATCTGGGGGACTCAGCTGCACTCAATTGGGATGTCATTAGAATCTGCATAGGGTTGCTGTGTGGCAGGCACAGTCCGCCTAGGCACTAGAGAGAGCGCCATGACTTTCTTGCCTATATTGGGGTCATTGTAATGTGCTAATGTAGAAATAAACCTCAGTAATTATCATTATATATCTAGTGAGAAAAGTGGTTGTATGTTACATTTTTACAAATCTTTTAAATGCCTGGAATAAGTAAGACAGCTGGATTTTGCTACTTTTTTTGTTTCTTTCTGAGAAGACGACATGTGTTTATTTCTGTTTAAACTTTCTGTTTTATACTGGAGTACAGCCAATTAACACTGTTGTAATGGTTTTAGGTACACAGCAAAGGGACTCAGCCATACACATACATGTATCCATTCTCCCCTAAACTCCTTTCCTGTGCAGGCTGCCACATAACATTGAGCAGAGTTCCGTGTGATGTACAGTAGGTCCCTGTTGGCTGTCCATTTTAAATATAGCAGAGTATACATGTAGATCCCACACTCCCTATCTCTTCCCTCCATTCTTTGTACATCATGCTGTCTTTGGAAAACTCCACTGCATACTCATGTGCAAGTATGTTTTAATACTGTTATGAAAATAGCTTTGACTCCCAAAAGTTTCAGGGGCTCCTGGCCACCCTTTAAGACACTGTGGTAGAGAGTACACTGAGAGCCGTAACTGTTACGAACATTCAGAAGGGATTCTCAAACAAGGAAAGAGAGTTCAAAAAGATGGAGAGGGGAAAACATCACTGCTTGTAGCCACACTTTACAGGAAAGCTGAAATATTTCATCAGTGTGCTTGTGTTACTTTAAATGTTGCTTTCTCTTTGTACTTGACCATATTTCAACAGGAAATGAAATTGCTATTTGAAGAAAAGAAAAGCCAGTATTTCTCTCTGACAAGACAAAACAGAACAAAAACCAAAAACCACGGATTCTAACTCCTTCCAGTTCCTATATAAATGTCGACTGCTCATGTACATTTACTTTTTAGATCATCACTTATAAGTGACACTCTTATAAGACCCATATCACCTTTTCTCCTGCCTTTTCTTCTCTTCAACAACTTCCTGCTCACTGTCAGTCAAATGTTATTTAAGAGGACAAAAGAACAATTTCTAATTACCAATCAGTTACAAACTGCTGCGCAGTTCAGTCTTTCTGTCTGCATGTTTCCATGATCAGCAATTAAATAGTAATCTACAAATCAACTCACTTCTTAACATGTACTGGTCCTTAGCTAGAGTCAGGTGATTTCTATCTAATACAAACAATTCATAAAGAAGTAAAACAGTTGTATTCATTTAAGTATGGTCAAGAAAAAAGTAATTATTTATGAACCTCACATCATCTCACACCATTATTTTTCCCAAACTTAAGAAGAAGCATGATTTTACATTTTCTTTCCCAAAAGCAAGCAGAAACAGATTGGTTATGGTGACTTTTTCAGGTGATATTTGACTTTATTATCTTACTTAAATCCCTGTGCACCTTAGCAAATCTTCTAAGTTGATAAAAACACTAGGCCAGCACCCCATTGGTTAACAGCACAGGCTCCAGAGCGGAGGACCTGGGTTTGAATCCTGAAGCTGCCACTTGTGATATGACTTTGAGCAAGTTCATCTATGCCTCCTTTTTCTCAGCTTTTAAAATGAAGATAATAACAGCATCTGCCTCATAAGTGGATGACAGGATTAAATTCACTAATGAATAAATGAGCAAAGCACTTAAAATGGTGGCTAACACAGAATAAATACTCAGTGAATGTCAATCTCTGTTTTTATATATTTGTCTTCTAAAATAAGTCACAGCAGAAAAAAATTGCCCATTATAATCTATTAGAGCCCTGGAACAATACAAAAGGGAAATATTAAAAAGAGATGACTGTTTTAGTGTCCTTCTCTCTTAAAATAAGTAGCTGCCTGTATCACCCAAGGAAGTGCTGACTAGCCATGGAAAAGATACCAGACATTTTCAAAACTATTGTGATTCTGTGAAACAAGAAGAAAAGAAAACTCAAGAAGACTTGTCCTTCAAAATAGATTAAAGGAATCTTAACAGAAAATGTAACACAGCTATCTAGAAACAAGAGAACTGTGCATCCTTTTTGACAGAGATACTTTTATGGGCAAGATAAAACTATCACAGCCCGAAGATGCTTGTTAATTCATACATACCTGTAAGCAATATTTACACCACATGATATGTAGTAAGAGATGAGGGTGTGTAACTCTATTCTCATACATAGTCTTGTAGCATACTCTGAGAGAAATGAAGCTTGAAGCCAAAAAAGAAAACATTCATGAAAAAATTTAAAAATCCTTGACATCAGGGTTGACTTTATCCAAGAAGGCTTACCTCTTGCAGTGTATCACAAGATTCATCTATGGAAGGCTGGTACATAAAAATGCTAACTGGGATACATAAGAAAACTATAGCTAACATTTACTGAATACTCACTATGTTTTGGACATTATTCCAAGTTTTTTTTATATAGATTAATATATAATTATATATAAGATTATATATAAAATATATAAGATTAATTATATAATTAATTTTCAACATTGCTATGAGATAGGCATTTTATTGTTCCCACTTATACCCAAGGAACTGAGGCAAAGAGAAATTAACCTGCCCAAATGTCAAGCTAATAATGGCTAGTCAAAAACAGTCTGGCTCCTAAGCCCAAGTTTTTAACCAGTAGGCAAATAAAAAGACATATTATGCACTTACATATATGGGGCAGGGTTGGGGGGGGTGGCTAAGATTCTAACAGAACGTTTTTGTTATTTGTAATGTTTGAATTATTGACAATAAGCATGTATGGACTTGCATAATTTAAATGTTTTATATCATAAACTTAGTAACACCTTTTTATCGGATTTTCCGTAGAATTCTATCTGATTACCACCTGACACACAATCTGCACTTGGCTAAAGAACAGGATCCCCAGGTGATCCCCAGGTGAGCCTACCATCACAGCAGCTGGCAGTGTTTGGAGAGCGAGAAGGGGTTGCTAACACTCTTGACAGGTCATGACAGATACGGTCTCTATCCAACCAAGAGTAAGCTTCAAGACTTACCCAAGAACTGTTTTACTATGGGGGTTGGTCTCCAGGTCCTGTGTTTATTTTCAAATATAGCCGTGTCTCCTCTTAAGTTAATTCATAGCATTTAAAAAGTCACAAAGGTAAGAAGAAAGAAGGCGATGAAAGTTCAGAATGGTGATAAGACAAAGACAGTGACTGAGCGCTCACTCTAACAGGATACCAATCTTGGCCAACTACTGAAGCCTAGTATTATTACATAATACTATTGTGAATAGTTTCCATGAACAACTTTTTATTACAATTTTATTTCTTACCCATTAAACAAGTTATTCCCATCTTCTTCCATATTACTCCACAGTCATTGGTTAGGTTTCCTCGTCTCTATTACCTACAGGGGGGGAGAATCTGTAAGGTCAGGCTGCTATATAGCAAGAGAAAAACAATTTCACGAATTTTATTTATAAATTCAAAAAACAGGATCAGTATATTACAATGCAGTTTAGTGAACTCCCCACAAGTCCTCAAAATTGAGGTAGAAGAGTGAGGATAAAAAGCTGTAATTTTTTTTTCAGCTAAGAGCAATCAAACATTAAGTCATTTATGAATAGACTGATGGAAGTATGAAAGGTTTACTTCCTGAAAAGATGCACTTCTGTGTTTATTTTAGGTTTTAAAGATTACACACTGCCTTGGCATATAGCTTGAAAAATCAAAACAAATTCATGGCAACAAAAATAATTGTGTTTCAAAAGCCCAAATTCTTTTTGTGTAAGTGAAACATGTAATGATGCAAGATGCCAAGTGATGACATCTTTGTGTTAGGTGGGTTCATGACTTTTAGGTACGCAACATACATTCTACGCACAAGAACACTGTATTAGTCTAAGCTATCTAGAATTTGGACACATTATGTGCACAATCATTTTTTAGGTTTCTGACACTGTATTCAGGAAGCAGGATTCAATAAGCTTGAGATTAATACACTGTCTGCCACCATGTAACAAGATGAAAAGTTCTCTATTTTGCCATCCTAATAGCTAACACAAGAATTCCTCTTAGAAGACACTCTCTTTGTGAAAATATGTTCCCTCAATAGGGTCTCCCACCACTCAGGTCCAGTCCCCTTGGGATGGATGGTTCCCTGCAGAATGGCTGTCAAGATTCCAGAATGATGGTCAAGAAAGGGGAACTGCTTTACATTAGATGAGAAGAACTTGTTTTATCTCTGAAAGGAACAGAGAGAAGGATGATGAGAGGAACAGGAAGAGAAGAAAGGACTAGTATAGCAGAGTGAAGCTGGGGCTGAGGGGGAGGTGAAGTTCTCCAGTCAAGGGAGGTCTGGAACATTTCCAGAACAAGAATGCCTTAAAGGGAAGTTGCATGAATGCAATATAGGGCTCACCCACCTGTTTTTCCTCCTTTCTTCAGTTAGGTGTACTAAAAACACAAATGCCCTGTATGAACAGGGCCTTTCTTAGAATCAGAGAAGAAGCCAAGTATCCCATCTGAGGACATCATGCTGCATATCAGAGGCACAAGGCAAGAAAAACAGGGGCCCAGGAGGCGGAAGCAATTGCATGATGGTAAAATCCAGGAAATGCACAAATATTTTTAGGAAGAGAAGAGCTTACAACTTGCACACATTGTAGGTTGGGGGTTTGAGGCAACCTTATTCAGGAAGCTAAGCTGACATTGTATGGATGGGTGTTTTACAACTATATACTTTCTCCTGTTACTTTAGCTGGGGGGAGGGGCACACCGTGGCACTTGTGGGATCTTAGTTTCCCAACCAGAGACTGAACCCACACCCTTGGCAGTGAAAGCACAGGATCCTAACCAATGGACCACCAGGGAATTCCTCATAAAATATCCCTCTTTCCTGTCCAAATTTTCAACCCTACTTTTAATATAAAAACAGCAAATGATGAAAAGTTAACTTAATTACTTTTAAATCCAAGTTACTTGAATTAATTCTGGATGTAACCAAAAGCTGGCCAAAACAATCAGTTCTATACTGAGCACCTAGTATACATAACTACACAGAGGCTAAGCTTAAAAGACCTATGAAATAGCTATTAATTTGTCGAGCAGTGACTTCAATACTTATGATGGTGATCTTGAAAACTGGAAAATTATAATAGGTCAGCTTAAGCCTGCAAACTATTAATAAGACTGCTGCTGCTAAGTCACTTTAGTCGTGTCCAACTCTGTGCGACCCCAGAGACGGCAGCCCACCAGGCTCCCCATCCCTGGGATTCTCTAGGCAAGAACACTGGAGTGGCTTCCCATTTCCTTCTCCAATGCATGAAAGTGAAAAGTGAAAGTGAAGTTGCTCAGGTTGTTTACTTGAAAGTTACACAGTCGTGTCTGACTCCTAGGGACCCCATGGACTGCAGTCTACCAGGCTCCTCCGTCCATGGGATTTTCCAGGCAAGAGTACTGGAGTGGGGTGCCATTGCCTTCTCCGATTAATAAGACTACCCTCATTCAAATATTTTCCATCTAGGTCCCATTTATATTGTTTATACTACTGTAATATAGTTTTGAATGGGGGGTGGTGGAAATTCAGATATTTAGAACAAATCACTGTAATAGGACCAAACTAAAAATGTAGAAGACATCCCTTTAAATAGTTATTAGTGATAAAGTCCCAAACAAGCAAATTCCAATTGTACCTATTAAAAGTGAAACTTGCTGAACTCTCGGGCTTTGTGGCATGTGCAAGGCAATAAGAGTATAGGATGTAGAGTAACAGAGACCAGTTATCATCATGGTGGCCGTGCCAGACCTCACACAAGCAATCTAATTTCTCTAAGCTTGTTTCCTCATCTATGTCAGAGCACTGGCATAAGGATTAAACGAAAATGCAGGTGCCTGGCACACTGTTGTCATTTAGTCGCTAAGTCGAGTCCGACTCTTTGCGACCCCATGGACTGTAGCCCACCAGGCTCCTCTGTCCATGGGATTCTCCAGGCAAGAATACCAGAGTGGGTTGCCATTTCCTTCTTCAGGGGATCCTCCCAACCCAGAGATCTGAACCCACATCTCCTGCTTTGACAGACAGATTCTTTACCACTGAGCCACCTGGGAAGCCCAGCCTACCACAGAGCTGATGATTAACAAAAGTTTAGTTTCCTTCCTTTATCTTGCTACATTTACAGTAATTTTCAGGGGTTGAGGAGAAAATTCTTTCTTGAGAACTTTACTCAATTTACTTTTATCCTGCCAAACAATAAAAACCCAAGTGAGCTTTTTGGCCAACCCAATATAAACTCAGTCAGTCCTCACAGTAACTGTGAGGCAGGTATTATCTTTAGTCCCATTTCACAGACATTGAAACTGAGATTCAGAACTTCCTTGGAGGTCCAGTGGTTAAGAATCTGCCTGCCAATGCAGAGGGCATGGGTTCGATCCCTGGTCTGGGAAGATTCCATATGCCATGGAGCCACTAAGCCCGTGCACCACAACTCCTGAGCCTGTGCCTGAGCCCCCAGGAACTGCAACTACTAAGCCCATGTGCCCCGACTACCAAAGCCTGCGAGCCCCAGAGCCCATGCTCTGCAACAAAAGAAGCCACGGCAAGGAGAAGCCTGTGCGCTGCAACTAGAGAAATGCATGCACAGCAATGAAGACCCAGTGTCACCAAAAATAAATACATAAATAATACAAATACAATGAAAAAAATTTTAAAGAAAGAAACCGAGATACAAATAAGTTCAACAGTTAAAAAGTGGCAGAGCTAGGATTCAAACCCAGGTTTCTACTCTTAAGAAATACTGGCTACCAGGGACTGACATCAAGGTGGCAGCAGCAAGGTGCTTTCCTTAAGAGCTCTCTAGGGACGGCGGAGCCTGGTGGGCTGCCGTCTATGGGGTCGCACAGAGTCGGACACGACTGAAGCGACTTAGCAGCAGCAGCAGCAGTGTTATTAATGTAGGGAATGTTCTGATGGTTTACCAAGTAGAACAGATCCATATTTTAGGTAATTAAAGTTATCTAAATTGTATATAATTTATACATCATTAAAATACAGTTTTACATTTATATACCTCAAAATATTTTATTACATATTTCATAGTTTTATATTTATTAACCTATGTTGTCTCTTGCCTGTAACTGTCTTCCCCTGCAAGCTCCTGGAAGACAGCAGCAGCATCTTATTTTACTAATTGTGAACATCAGTGGTGTCCTAGTGCTCACTAGGTGCTCAATAAATGCTGATGAAAGAATTAAGAGACTGGTTATTAAACTGAGAAAAAATGTTCAAGTTCATCTGCTATTTCCATGGTGGCTTATTTCCCACCACCCACTCACTCCTTATCTGCAAGACTTTGCTGGATTTAAGTGTTTTCCTGGTCTATTCCATTTTTGGTCTATTCCAACTTATGAGCTCATGTAGCAAAATGTCTTATGACAAAAAGTCTCAAGCATACAATTAATCAGAAGACTCATGCATGAATGCAAGCATGTAACATATTGTTATGGTTTTCAAATGCTTCCACACACATGTCTGAGATGCCTCAAGACAACCCTGAGAGTACAAAGAAGGTATGATAATCCAGAAAGCTACATCAATGCTGACTGCTTTGGAATGAAAACGTATTCTCATGTCTGAGCCACAGAACCAATGGCTCAGAACCTGAGTTCGATGTTTTCTCTGTAATTGGGTAAAAAGTCTATGAATGATATATATTTTTAAGTCATAATGTCATAAATACATTTTTAAATCATGAATGTTCAGTCATATCCAATTATAAAGAGAGGCCAAAAGGCTTGAAGATACAAGGCAGAGGAAACTCACATAACTAGGTAAGGAAAAGTTTTACATGCACCTACAACTAAATAAAGAGACCTCATATAAAATTTAAGAACAACACAGTACTTTTTTTTAAGATTTTTTAAAAAATGTGGACCATTTTCAAAGTCCCTATTCAATTTGTTAAAGCATTGTTTCCGTTCTTTGTTTTGGTCCACTGGCCACAAGGCATGTGGGATCCTAGAACCCTGACCATAGATGGAACCTGCACCCCTGGCATTGGAAAGCAAAGTCCCATCACTGGACCACCAGGGAAGTCTTGGCAATACCTTTTTAACATTAATAAAGTATTCATACTTTCAGTTAAAATTTCACATGGTAGTCACCACTGCAAATTTTATCATTTTTCCATGGATACATTTTTGTGTTAGAACAAAACATTTCGTGGTGTTTTACCCTTCTTAAATAAAAACAATTTGGGATCAATACAATGTACAAGAGATCCAGAGTCTCAGACTGAAAGATAAGCAAGCCCCACATTAAAATTTTTCTTCCCTAAATGCCTGTGTGGTGGTTAGAATCAAAAAAGTTTTAGAAATCCACCTGCCTTATTGATTGACATCCATATCTGATAAGATACTAAATGGGTCTGTTAATTTATAATGGGAATAAGAACATGGGAGAGTGAGAAAGCCTTAGATTTAGAATCAGAAGACTTGGGGTTAAGCCTCATGTTATCCACTTATTAGCAATGTGAGCTTGGGCAACTTGCGAATGTCTTGGGACCCCATGTCCTCACTTGTTAATGGATATAATACCAGCTCTGCTCCTTTGACTGCTGTGAAGATCAAATAGGAAACTGCGTGTGCAAGTGCACTGTAAACTGACGAGAGCTGCCCATGGTGGGCTTCTCTTCCCCTCCCACCAAGGAAAGCAGAGGCTCTAGATCACTACCCTGGTGAGAGGAGGCACAGACATTCAAATGTTCCAGGGACGTGGGGGCATGCTAGGATAAAAGAGTTTGGTCACTCATGCAGAGCTCAAGAATCTTAAAATGTATTTGGTATCTGGGTCTTCATTTTAGTTAAATGACATGCTGGTCTTAATTAACTGTTTAATAAGAAATAAAGAACATACAACCTTAGCCAGATTGGGAAATCCTTTTCACCAAAAAATAAAATGACCTAAAAGCAACAGCATAATATGCATCTTCAATCATGTAAGATATGCCAACAAAAGCAATACCAAATCCCACGTAGTTTGTAGAGCAGCAGCGCCAGCCACAAAAGACACCTTACGGAGTTGCTATTTCATCACTGTGCTTAAATATAATCCTGGTTTTTTATAATCCCCACATAGGACAGATATTATTAATTGGTAGAGTTCAGACAGCCAGCATTCACAGAAGCCATTTTTAAAGCATTAGTTTGGTCATTACCAAGCACATTTTATAAATACTATACAACAATTTTGTCAGCATTGAACAGCACTGTAAAATGGGAAGAGAACACTTATAAAAAATCATACTTTTACTAGAGACCATGCTGTGTGTGTGCGTCGGGAGGATCACATTATTTGCTTAGTTAATTCTCACAATGAGGTAGGTGTCAGTGGCATTTTACAGATGAGAAATGGATACTCAAATTGGTGATTAGATGACTAGTCCAATATCTTATAGCAAGAAAAAAGCAGCGCTTCGCAGGGAAGCTCAGTTGTTAAAGAATTTGCCTGCAAAGCAGGAGACCCCGGTTTGATTCCTGGGTTGGGAAGTTCCCCAGGAGAAAGGATAGGCTACCCACTCCAGTATTCTTGGGCTTCCCTGGTGGCTCAGACGGTAAAAAATCCGCCTATAATGCAGGAGACCTGGGTTCGATCCCTGAGTTGGGAAGACCCCCTGGAGGAGGGCATGGCAACCCACTCCAGTATTCTTGTCTGGAGAATTCCCATGGACACCCTGAGGAGCCTGGCGGGCTACAGTCCATGGGGTCGCAAAGAGTCAGACATGACTAAGCTACTAAGCACAGGCCCAATATAATTGCTTAAAGTTGCCGGTAATTCCACATGAGTGGCAAAGAACAGGAGGTTTAGGTGAAATTTTGCACCATGGTAAAACTTGGTTGGCAGATACCAATATTCTAAGGCACTTCACATGGCTTGTTAAGGAGTTACTGAGCTGTAAATCTGCACTCCTTCTGTAGAAACGGTATCTAATTTTAAAATTTAAACATAAAGACTTGTCACTACAGCTAGCTGTTTTCAGAGAAAATACTGCAAAGGAAACATTAATTCACTAAGTAGAGTCAATAACTGTTTTATAAAGAAGCTATCTCTTAGTGATCACATCTAAACAAGTGCCAAAAGTTACTTGTGTCTTACAGACATGAAATATTTTTAGAAGAATTTTGAAATATCATATTAAAAAAATACTCTGTAAAATCAAAGCTCTTCTTTTAAAAGTTTCAGTTCAGTTCAGTCACACAGTCATGTCTAACTCTGCGACCCCATGGACTGCAGTACTCCAGGCTTCCCTGTCCATCACCAACTCCCGGAGCTTACTCAAACTCATGTCCATTGAGTCGGTGATGCCATCCAACCATTTCATCCTCTGTTGTCCCCTTCTCCTCCTGCCTTCAATCTTTCCCAGCATCAGGGTCTTTTCAAATGAGTCAGTTCTTCAAATCAGGTAGTCAAAGTACTGGAGTTTCAGCTTCAACATTATTCCTTTCAATTAATATTCAGGACTGATTTCCTTTAGGATGGACTGGTTGCATCTCCTTGCAGTCCAAGGGACTCTCAAGAGTCTTCTCCAACACCACAGTTCAAAAGCATCAATTCTTCGGTGCTCAGCTTTCTTTATAGTACAACTCTCACATCCATACATGAGTACTGGAAAAACCAAAGCTTTGACTAGACAGACCTTTGTTGGCAAAGTAATCTCTCTGCTTTTTAATATGCTGTCTAGGTTGGTCATAACTTTTCTTCCAAGGAGCAAGCATCTTTTAATTTCATGGCTGCAGTCACCATCTGCAGTGATTTTGGAGCCCAGAAAATAAAGTCTGTCATTGCTTTCATCGTTTCCCCATCTATTTGCCATGATGTGATGGGACCAGATGCCATGATCTTAGTTCTCAAACTATCACTATTCACTACACTACAAACATAAGTGAGATTATGGGTTTTCCCTGAAAATTCCCATAAAAAATTATAAAACAAACATTTTAGAAGTGCTCTGAAAGGGACAATATAAAGATATAATATGGTTTAGATAAATTGACGGACTGTATATCTGCATCAAGCAATGAGAAGTTAAGATATTGGGATAAGATCTGAAGCCTACAGAGCTTTCCAACTCCTTTGTTTTAGCAGAAACAGCACAGAACTTGATGGGTACCCTGTGTTGTGGTTAGAGTATTCAAAGACACAAAAGACATAGACGCAGATGTTAAAAATATAAAATTGCATCAAATTATAAGACAATACCTTGATTAGGCGTAGTGGTTAAGAAAGCAGATTTAGGAGTCAGACTGGCCAGATTAGAATCCCAGTGGGACCCAGTTCCTAGCTCCAAGACTCAATTTTCTCATCTATCTCATACAATTATTGGGGAGTTCCAATGTGTACATAGTCCAGGAAAATCAATGGCAAGAGGCTAAGTGATCAATAAATGCTACCTGTTATTTCTCTAGTAATACCTCGTGTAAAAAATAAAATACACCTGTAAAAACACTGAAGGCCTTTCATTACTGAGCTATTTTTCAAATGTAGAAACTTTAAACATAATAAAGAGAATCAAACTCCTAACTTTCTTGGTAATAGGATACTGGTTAACCTGGGGTAGGGCATAAGGAACAATCACAAAGGGAATTTTACACTTGTAGGATGTTACCCCAGCTTTTGTTTTACTAGTCTTTAATAAAACACACCTATGTTTTAAATGTATTTCATGTTTCACAATTTTTAAAAAATTGAAAAAAAGTAAAAGTTAATATATTTCCAAAGCATAATAATGAAAGAGCATTATTTAACTTTAGAAGAGGATGAGAAGAAAAGAAGAAACAATAAGAAAACAATGCTTTATCATTCTAAGTGTTCTAGGTTACCTTAGATTATGGATGTAACAGCTTAGCTCAGTCATGGAACAGTGTTCACCCGATTCCACTCAATCCTAAGAGACATCATTTTTCTTTGTGGGTCATTTGTTTTAAAGGGTGTCATTGATTCACTGGGAGCACCTCTTTATGATCCTGATATCTGGAGGTTGTAAGGACGCTCAGAGGGCTTTTAGTTCAATGTGGTCACTTTCCAGTGGAGGAAACATTCGACTCCTTAGCTTCCAGCCACAGGCTGTCCCTGCTCTACTCCCAGCTATTACTGCTAGTCACCAATGTGACACATAACCTCTTGGATGGCACTAGTGGGTAAAGAACTCACCTGCCAATGCAGGAAACATAAGAGACGTGGGTTCAAGCCATGGGTTCGATCCCTGGGTCAGGATGATCCCCTGGAGGAGGAAATGGCAACCCACTCCAGTATTCTTGCCTGGAGAATCCCATGGACAGAGGAGCCTGGCGGGCTACAGCTCATGGGGTCGCAAACAGTCGGACAAAACTGAAGCGACACAGCACAGCACAGCACAACATGACACGAAGGAACGGGCAAGACCATTCTTTCAATCAGGTGGTAACAGTGACTGGAGAAAAGGTGAGTATTTTATACCAACCATCAGCATCTGTCAAAGACCTAACATGGACCCCAAGATGCTGGCACCTACAGAGGAACCCAACACCTCAATGAAGGCACTCCTAAATATATGTAGAAGTGAACTTATTCAAAAGTATAAAGTCGGGTTTCTGACCCCAAGAATTCTACATAGAAATGAAAACCACCAAAGAATCCTAGTCAACAAATAATGCATTTGGTGGTGTTCTGGGGCAAACTGTACAAAGTACAAAATACAGGAGGGAAAGGAAAATAAGACAGAAGAGTTCTGTTGTGGGATAAAATGCAGAAGGGGTCCTGGAAGAGAACTGAGGACTGCATTTTGAAAATTCGGTAAAGAAATGATTCTAGGATTTCTCCAAATGAACTTGACATTTTAACAACATGTTTCCTTTTCCCATTACTGAAACATGGCAACAGGTGTACTAATTTGTTCTAAATAGTTTTATCTGCTATAATTACAATCAGGAAAGCGTTTCTGCCCTCCTCCACAAAGAACTTTTGGAGGCCATTGAGAAGGGAACAGTAGGAAGAAAAAAGAAAACTTTTAAATGGTCAATATAAATTCCTCAAAACAGAAATAACTTTAGGGGTAAGATAGAAATTTTCTTGAGTTTTAAAGTTCACCCCAATAAAACTAGACCCCAAACTTTAAGAGGAAAAAAAAAAAGTCCATGACAGCAACTTAAAGCTGACACTAAATTAACAGGACATTTGGGTGACATAAACCATGGTAAAGAGCACCTATTTACAGCTACTTTAATGAAAAGACAGAACCACACTGGCAAGAAAAAGAACACCGAAAAGACTTCCCTGGTGGTCCAGTGGCTAAGACTCCATGCCCCCAATGCAGCGTGCCTTGGTTCGATCCTTGGTCAAGGAACTAGATCCCACACATCACAATGAAGTCTGAAGATCCTAAATGCCAGAACTAAGACCCGGTGCAGCCAAATAAATTAATATGTAAATAAATATATTAAAAAAGAACACTGGAGAAGAGACTCAATTCTAGCTCTAGATGGATGAATGAACATAGGTAAGCCACCTCTGTTCTCAGGGTCACAGTTTCCACATCCGTAAAAGGAATGTTTAAGTTACTTTATGACCTAAATTTCTATTATATTATCCTCAAACTTCCTGAAGTCATTTAGATGTCATTCTTCATAGCAAGGCTTCCCTGGTGGCTCAGTGGTGAAGAATCCACCTGCGATGCAGGAGATATGGGTTAGATCCCTGGGTCAGGAAGAGCCTCTGGAGGTGGGCATGGCAACTCACTCCAGTATTCCTGCCGGGAAAATCCTATAGACAGAGGGGCCTGGAGGGCTATAGCCCCTGGGGTCGCAGAGTTACACACGACTGAAGCAACCAAGCAAGCATACACGCTCTCATAGCAAGCTATAGGTTAGGCATTAATGCATTAGGGTAGCAAAAGACCAAATGAATTTATATCCTGTACAATTCTGTTACTGTAGCAAAATTTTGCAATGGTTATAAACCATAAGCCTATTAAGTTTTATGTTGAAACAGGGCATCAAAGAAAGAAATTTGGATCTTCAATGAAACACGATGCATTGAACACCTTTATTTACCTCCCAAACTCCACTAAAATGGCATTAAAAACATAAAATTGCTAAGGACAAAGACTAGGAAAGGAAATGACCATAACAAAGTTTTTGGAAGCTGAAAAGAAGATTGGTAAGTTACTTGATGTAGCACAGCAAAGAAACCAAAACTAAGAGCATCTTAAGAGGTAGCCCAGAGTAAAGTGAACTTGCTTTATATTCCAGAAAAGCTCAGAATGATCTGAAAGTGGGGACATCAGGCAGGGCTTCATAAAGGAAAACAAGGTGAAAGTTCTACCCAAAGGTTCCCACCCTGACTCCAAGCAGCCACCGGTCAGAGCAAGGGAATTTACTCTGCAAAATAAAGAGCCTCTGTACCTAGGCACAACGAGACACAGGCCTACCAGTCTAAAAAGACGGGGATCAAAAGAAGACTGAGATCCTGAAGGCAGATATCCCCAGCTCTTTTCCCACTCAGTTCCCCAAATGTTGTAGGCAGGAATGTAGGCCAATGATTGAAGCACTCTGGGGAAAAACCTGGCTAAGAGAAAAGAAAACACCTATAAACACGGATTGCTAGAGGTGACCCGCTCCCCCCTCCCACACAAACACACACACACACACACCCCCAACACACACACACACACCCCCAAACACACACACACACACCCAACACACACACACACACACCCCCAAACACACACACACACACACACACACACACACACACACAAAGGGTTCTAGGTTAGTCACCTTATAATGAAGACCACCAGTTAACTTTTAGAAGCCCCAACTCAGGCAAATTCAGTTTTCAGTTTTTCAGCATCTCATTCTGGAATATGAGTAAGACAGCCAAGACCATACATTTAAGGAAATTCCCTAAAAGAAAGACCAAAACAAATGATAAAGTAAGGTACTTTAAGGAAAACAGAAATGTACTGGAGGCTGCATAAAACTTTTAAAACTGTAATTAATATAGAGAAGAGCTATTCCATCCATGAAACAAAAATATAAAACTATTAAAAAGCAACATTCAGAAAAAAAAATCTTGAAAATTAAAAATTTGACAAAGAACATATAAAACTAATTAGAAGAATCTGAAGATGAAGTTCAAGACACCTCCCAGAAAGTAAAACAGAGACCAAAAAATAAAATGAGAAATACATAAGATGGTAAAAGTAAAGGACTCATCAGTCTGTAAGTTCCACACACAAATAATAATAAGAGTTTCAGAGAGAAAGAATAAGAAAACTAGGGGCAGCAGAGGGGAGGGGGAAGAGGGGATTTGGATAGAACTTAAGAATTAAAGAAAATCTCCCAGAACTGAAAAAAATTCTTATTTCTAAATTGAAATGGCTTTCGGCATACCCAGTACAACAGAGAAAACAAGCCCTCGGTGACAGATTATCATAATATTTCAGAATATCAGGGACAAAGATCAGATCCTGAAAGTAACCAAGGAGGGGGAAAAAAATCAAGAATCAGAATACCACAGGGTTTCTCATAGCAATAATAGAAGCTAGAAATCAACACAACCATGCTTCTTAAATTCAGAGAAAATATCCTCCAATCTAGAATTCTAGAACTAGATAAACTATAAATCAAATGTGAGAGAAAATGAAGACATTTTCATACATGCAGATTTACTTCCCATGCACCCTTTTCTTAGGAACCTTCTGGAAGAACTGCTTAATTGAGGTATAAACAATGAAGGGGGAAGATATGGGGTCCAGGAAACAGGGAGTTCCAACATAGGAAGTGAAGAAAATACCTACGCTCTTCAGAAGGTAGATCCCAGGATGAGAGCTGTTCTGATCTACAGAAAACCCATACAGATTTTTAAACATAGCAGCCTAATATTTTGGCCACCTGATGAGAGGAGCCAACTCACGGGAAAAGACTTTGATGCTGGGAAAGATTGAGGGCAGGAAAAGAAGGGAGCAGCAGAGGATAAGATGGTTAGATAGCATCATCGACTCAATGGATATGAGTCTGAGCAAACTTCAGGAGGTGGGGAGGAACAGGAAAGCCTAGTGTGCTGCAGTTCATGGGGCCACAAAGAATCGGACACGACTTAGTGACTGAACAACAAAGGCTACTGTTTAGGAAAAAATGGCATTAAATTCCAAAAGAACAGTTGGAAGAGCAGAAAATGGAGGTCTCTGGAGAGGCAGAATGCTGGGGAGAAGAAAAGCAGGTAGGATACTTTTTATGCTCTATTCATACTTAGCACTGATAAGTATGAAATTTTAAAAGATTCTTGAAAAGGTTAAAAAGAGTATTTTAAAATCACATCTAAAAATCTAATTTTCCAAATAAGATTTCTGAGTGAAAAAATAATGAAAGAAAAACAGTAATCTTTAAGGCAGAACAAAATCAAAGCCCTTGGAAAACTACATCTTAGCATACAGTGTAGCTTAGTCTGAAAAAAATTAAGAGCAGGAAATAATGTTTTGCTGATAGAAACTTAAGAGGCATAACCACAAAAATCAGCAAAAACAGGACAAGGAGAAATTTTTTTTATCATATTATGGTATTATTGGGAAAAGTTCACGGTTTATGGCTTTGTCAATCACATCACAAATTAAAATTCCTTTTCCACTCAGTCAGGCAGATGCTAAACCAAAGTCAACATAACGATTTGATTGCATCACATCTTGGTCAGAAATGAAAACACTTAAAAACTGTACTGCTTCCTCAGAAAGGAAAGCACAAATACTGGGAACCTGTTTGAACAAGGAAAGAGCATTTTGAATCAGAGTCATTCCTTCTTTTCTGAGACCTGAAACGAATAGAAATAAGATTCACGTGCAAACCTGAAATTGCTGCTTAACTTTCTCTAAGACCCTGAGAAGTGGCATCTCAATTAGGAAATATGCTTTTCTCCATCCACACCACTTTAAAAATTGAAACGTTCATACTTTCTATTGGGCTTCCCACGTGGTGCTAGTGGTTAAGAACTTGCCTTGCCAATGCAGGAGACATGAGACTCAGGTTTGATCCCTGGGTTAGGAAGATCCCCTAGAGGACAGCACAACAACCCACTCCACTATCCTTGCCTCGGTTCAGTTGAGTGTGACCCCATGCACTGCTGCATGCCAGGCTTCCATGTCCATCACCAACTCCTGAGCTTGTTCAAACGCATGTCCATCGGGTCGGTGATCCCATGGACAGAGGAGCCTGGTAGTGCATAGGGTCGAAAAGGGTCAGACACGACTTAAGTAACTAAGCACACATACATATTTTCTATACACTTTCATAGAAAAATGAGAAGTATAATATGGTATTTGTTCTTTTTTTAATATTATCTGCTTATATTCACGGAGAAGGCAATGGCACCCCACTCCAGTACTCTTGCCTGGAGAATCCCATGGACCGAGGAGCCTGGTGGGCTGCAGTCCATGGGGTCGCTAAGAGTCCAACACAACTGAGCGACTTCACTTTCACTTTTCACTTTCATGCATTGGAGAAGGAAATGGCAACCCACTCCAGTGTTCTTGCCTGGAGAATCCCAGGGACGGGAAGCCTGGTTGGCTGCCGTCTATGGGATTGCACAGAGTCGGACACGACTGAAGTGACTTAGCAGCAGCAGCAGCAGCAGCTTATATTCAATGAGCGCTAAGAAGTACTTCTCAACCAAGTGTTGAGCTCTTCAGAGACAGGCAAGTTAGAGGCGATGCGTCATGTGCTCAGTTGTGTCTGACTCAGGGCCTCCCTGGTAGTTCAGCTGGCAAAGAATCTGCCTGCAATGTGGGAGACCTGGGTTCGATCCTGGAGAAGGGCATGGCAACCCATTCCAGTACTCTTGCCTGGAGAATCCCATGGACAGAGGAGCCTGGCGGAGGCTACAGTCCATGGGGTCGCAAAGAGTCGGAGCAACTAAGCACCATGGACTACAGCCTGCCAGGCTCCTTTGTCCAGGGAATTTTCCAGGCAAAGAGATGATGCTTCCTGCTATTAACTCAGCTTTCTGACACCTAGGGAGATTGTAAACAGGGAGAAGCAGCTGGATCTAATTTTTTTTGATAATCATCCACTGATTTCTGACCAAGGGAGATTTTCTTTAACTAACACAATGAAGCACTTTTCCACCAAATCTGTTCTGGCAAAAGCACTTGCTCTCAGTGTTCAGCATACATGAAGACAATGAGAACAGATTAGTAAGATGCTTTAATTGTAGCATACTTTATGGCTTTTCAAGTTGAAAACTTAGAAAAAGGTTCATTTCATCATCTCTTGGAATCAGGAAGAAAAACAATAAGATTCTGCATAAGGATGACACTCTTCCCTTTTTGAAGTTTGAGAAAATATATTAACATCTTGCAAAATACAATGTGTAACCAAAAGTTCCTCCAGCTTAAAAACATTAATAAAATACTATGTTCAATCCTTCATGCTCATTTCACAGAAAGGAAACAGCTAATTAGAATATGAAGAAATGCACAAATTTACTAGTAATTAGAAAATACAAATTAAAATGAGACATTATTAAATGGCAAAAATTATTAATGTGGACAATACCACACGTTGGGGAGGTTGGGAACACAGTGTCTGTGGGGTGTAGAGTGATACAACCATTCAGCAGCCTGACAATATGCATGCCACAACACCACTCCTGAGTCTATATCCCGAAGTTCTCAAATGTGTCCATAATGGACATGGACAAGACTGTTTATTGGTAGCACGGTTTGCGGTAGCCCAGGCATCTATCACTATGGAAATGATGCACACCACCGAACACTATGCTGCAGGGAGGAGCAATTACTAAATGTACAGCCCAACACACACACAGATCTTAAAACGGTGCTAACCAAAAAAGTCAAGACTAGAGTAACATCTACAGCATTTTTACCAGGAGAATTCTCTAGCCAAGTTCTACAGCAGTGTAGCATGATGAACAATTTCAGAATTAAAGATACACAAACAAAAAAACCACTAAGTATTTTATAAAGATGTATATAGAATCAAGGACCTGTATCAAACACATCAGAGAGGGTGTTTGTGGGGAGAGGAACATGGGCATGGAGACGGGAGCTGAACAGAAGGCCTTTATACAGCAATGCTAGGCTGTGCCCAAATCACAGAGTATGAAGTCCAAATTCAGAATAATATTATTCATTCATGTGTCTACTAATTTATTCAATAAAAACTTACTGAACACCTCTTAAGTGTGAAGTGCTGTGCTTAAATATAAACTTTTCTTGTTATTTCTGCTGACTTTTTTAAACCTCAAAAAGATACCTGTTTTAAGATACATTTTAACTGGAAGTGGAAAATAACTTACATTAAAATATACAGTATAAAATGAGAAATCCACCATTCTTAAAAGTTTTATAAATATTTTTCACGAAATAGAAATATACCTTGAAGTTCTTTAAGTGACAAACTTCAGTGAAAAATCAAAATGCAAAAAGAATTTGCTTTACAGCCCTAAAAAACTACACTGTCACATCCTTAGCCCACAGGTAGAACATCTTTTCTCATGGCTCTCAGTGGTGAAACAATTTCTTTTTGGTAGAGAATTTTTTTCTACTTTATTTGTTCTTTGTAATTCCCACTCCCCACCACTCCTCAAAGATACTTCAATTGCTCAGGAATACTTCTCACCAGATTCCTGTTTCCTAAAAGATTTCACAAGAGGACTGCTGGCTGCCAAGGAAGGTGTTGTAGCTAATATGCTCATTACATTGCATGCTAACAAAAACTGATTAACACTTTCAGTGCAAACTGATATTCCTATTCCACATCCCATGGGCATAGAAAATGATGTTTTTCTCCCCAAATTATCTGTTCCCATCTTTTTACAGGCCCCAAATGTTAGGCAGTATACATGATAATACTGGTAAACAAACCCAAGAGCAACTTGTAGGACATCATATATCTAAAGCTCTAGAATTTCAGATTTCAGATTTTGATCTAAGTGTTAGCAGGTGGGAGGACCAAAGGTGAAGAATAGGAATGGTTAGGCCAACCATCAATACTACTGGGAAAAAATCCAAACTACATGTCTGTCAATGGGATTAGCAGAATTATCACCACACAACACATAAATTTATCCAGGCTTGCAAAAGATGAGGTATTTTCATTCAATAATAATAGCCAACATTGAGTACTTACTAGGTGTCAGTCACTGTTTTAAGTATTTTATACAGGACATCCCTGGTGGTTCAGTGGTTAAGAATCCAACTACCAACTCTGGGGACACAGGTTCGATCCCTGGTCTGGGAAGATTCCACATCCTGCGGGGCAGTTAAGCCCGTGTGCCATAGCTACTGAGTCCTCATGTTCTAGAACCCGTGCTCTGCAACAAGAGAAGCCAGTGTAATAAGAAGCATGTACACCACAACTGGAGAGTAGCCCCTGCTCGCTGCAACTAGAGAAAGCCCATGCAGGAACAAAGACCCAGCACAGCCAAAGATAACAATTGATTAATTAGTTAAAATAAATATTTTATATGCAGTATTTACTTCAATCCCGACAACAACTCAATAGGACTAGGTACTATCCTCATCTCCATAGATTGTTTTTCAAATCAAATGCAAGCTCTTTATCACTGTCTTTCAAATCTCCACCAAATGTTCTCAACTTCCACCACATCCCCTCTTCCTGCCATCCAGTCCTCATTTCTTACTTAAAAGCTTGACTGACATACCTCATCCATCTCTTATGAACAGAGCAGTTCTCTGACCAGCCTCTCACTCCTCCCTTACTACCATGGAAATTTCCTTCATGAAAACACTCTTAATTAACCCCTTCTTCACCTGCTTATAAAAAGCAACCACTACAGAAGCACATAGAGGAAAACGTCAATTTGTTGTTGTTTAGTCTCTAAGTCGTGTCTGACTCTTTTGCAACCTCTATGGACTGTCGCCCGCCAGGCTCCTCTGTCCAAGGGATCTCCTAGGCAAGAATACTAAAGTGAGTTGTCATTTCTTTCTCCAGGCAATCTTCCCTACTTGGGGATTAAACCTGCATCTCCTGCACTAGCTGGTGGATTCTTTACCACTGAGCCACCAGGGAAGCACAAAAAGTGAATACCTTCCCTCCCAAACAGCAACACCTCAACAGCACTTCTTAACATCTTACAAAAACATGAATATTCTATATTGTCCTATATCGTGACTTAAAAAAACAAACTTAAAAATGGACATCTTTCTACAACAGCAATAAGAGATTCACTGCATTCCTTAATAGCTTAATGGTATTACATTGTATGGATTCCCTATACATTATTTAGCCAGTCCCTAGCTGATGGACATCACTCTTCTTGCAGGGACAAACAATGCTATAAAGAAAAACTTTATACTCATTTTCCCATGAAAGTGTATAAATATATTTATAGGACAAATTTCTAGAAGTAAAATCTCTAGGTCACAGGATACGCACATTTAAAATTCCAACAGGGCTTCCCTGGTGACTCAATTGGTAAAGAACCCGCCTGCCAGTGCAGGAGACGTAAGAGACGTGGGCTCAGTCCCCGGGTCAGGACGATCCCCTGAAGAAGGAAATGGCAACCCACTCCGGTATTCTTGCCTGGAAAATCCCATGGACAGAGGAGCCTGGAGGTGTACAGTCCACAGGGTTGTAAAGAGTTTGACACGACTAAGAACGCACATTGCAGTGGAGGTACACGTATGGCTGACTCACTTTGCTGCACAGTGGGAACTCAACACTACGTTGTACAGCTGCTGCTGAGTCACTTCAGTCATGTCCCACTCTGTGCGACCCCATAGATGGCAGCCCACCAGGCTCCCCCGTCCCTGGGATTCTCCAGGCAAGAACACTGGAGTAGGTTGCCATTTCCTTCTCCAGTGCGTGAAAGTGAAAAGTAAAAGTGAAGTCGCTCAATCGTGTCTGACCTTCATCGACCCCATGGACTGCAGCCCACCAGGCTCCTCCGTCCATGGGATTCTCCAGGCAAGAGTACTGGAGTGGGGTGCCATTGCCTTTTCCGTGTGAAATACTCCAATTTAAAAAAGTTCAGCAGACGCTGACAAATTTATCTTCAAAGAAACTTATATTCCCATCAAAAGTGAGATTTCCAATTTCCCCACATCCTCATCTACTACTGGCCACATCAACTTGTTTAATCTCTTAATCTAACAGGTTAAAAAAGTAGTAATTGTGTTTTATGTTATATTTATTTAAAGGAATAGAATTAGAATTTATAGCTTAAATAGGTTTTGAACTTGTTAGCTGTAGGCAAAGCTGAATGGCCTATGAAGAAAAAAGAATTCAAGAAGTATATTAACAGTATAACTAGGAACAATGTTAATGTTTAACCATTTTGGGAATAGACAGTGATGCCACCACAAATGAGTTTGATCTCTTCACTGCTGCTGCTGCTGCTAAGTCGCTTCAGTCGTGTCCGACTCTGTGCCACCCCACAGACGGCAGCCCACCAGGCTCCCTCGTCCCTGGGATTCTCTAGGGAAGAACGCTGGAGTGGGTTGCCATTTCCTTCTCCAATGCATGAAAGTGAAAAGTGAAAGTGAAGTCGCTCAGTCGTGTCTGACTCTTAGTGACCCCATGGACTGCAGCCCACCAGGCTCCTCGGTCCATGGCATTTTCCAGGCAAGAGTACTGGAGTGGGGAGCCATTGCCTTCTCCGATCTTTTCACTAAGGCACACTTATTTACCTTTCACTTGAAACATACAGTTATCAGTTCTTCACACTATGCCATATATTGTAGAAATGTTTCTTTTAAAAGAATATATTCAATTCCATAGTCATACATTCATTTTCTTACTTTTAACTCACAATACCCATATGATCAAACCACTTTGGTATTTTATTTTTTCATATGTTGTTTATTAATCTGACCTTTGACCTCTTTTAGATGTGAAAGCACAAAAGTGTAATCAATATCTCGCCATGAACATCTAATATAAATAAGACAATGGATATAGGTGGTTATACTAGAACACAGAAAAAGGACAGTAAAGAAAGTAAATGTTAGCAATGGCCAACCGACCATAGAAACATTCAGAACACTAGCATAGCCCCACATACTCAGTGAATGCTAACATAAACGAGATGTCCTCTGTTCATGAATACTGATTCACTGTCAAAAGCTAGACATCTATGATTATAATGCTATTAGCAATGATGGCTGAACTGAGCTACTCACACATTTTCTTACCTGATTTTCTTTGTGGTTACCTCCAGGTAACAATTTTTGTCAGGGAGACTCTAATTAGCTCTAACAGGGATTGTGACCTTATTATCCTGATAAATGAGGATTCCTGACTGCAAAAATAAGTACCACAAATTATCAAGCATTCTAGAAAGGTTCTGGCTCAAAACCGATACATCAGTAAACCCCTCTCTACCCTTCCTTTAATTCTCAATTTAAATTTCTATTCCTCACAGAACAAATTGATCCTTAAGACTTTTATTTCAAAGTCAAAAGCTCCTGCTGCATTACCATGCTCACATCACACGGCCTATGGGAGTGAACACAGGACAGACACTACTCATTGATGTCAGAGTCCCATGTCAGAGACTGAAAGAGAGAGCATGGGGCCAGGAGAGAGCGGAACACCAATGTGACAGAGTGCTAAAGCCAAGCTCTAAATGGTCTTCTGCTCACTAGCGGCTGCACTTTGAAAATGCTGACGGAAAGGTAGGACCTGTCTGTGCTTTGCAGAGAATCGAGTGTCATGTAAAAGCATGCTGTCCTCCCACCCCTCACACAAGTTGCCCGGCAAGAGAGGCACTGCTGGCTCCTGAGACAATGACAAGGAGCTCTGTATTCTGTCCAAGGGAGGGAGCAGTGAGGGCCAGCTTCCTGGGCTCTCAACTATGCCAGACTGCCCTGCTAACCCCCCCAAATCCTACAGTGTGGGGGTGGGGTGGGGTGGGGGCGAGGCTGGGAGACAGAATAGAAAACAATCCAAAGTTGAAGCAAGGGCAGTAGCTGTGGACTCTAAGTCACAACGTTTCTATCTGAATGGGGGAGGGGCAGGGGCAGCATGGCAGGGGACGGGCAGATACAAAAAGCCTGTATGTTTATAAAAACACAACACAGAAATAAATTTTATCCGTGATCCTTCTGATGTGCTAACCAACATCTGCCCCCCATCATTTGCCAGCCCGGGCTGCATGGAAGGCGCAGAATAGCAGGCATTTTCACACGCTGAAAATGCAAGGCTGAAAGAGATGTTACTAGAGTGTAAATTACTAATTAGCTCAATAGGAGACAAAGAGAGAAAATACCTGTCACAGAATGCTGTTTACAACTTGACACATAATAAAAACAACCCTGGAAATTTCAGAAGAGTGTCTTACTTTTCAGACTTCTATTAACATGTAAATGGCAAAGGAACAGTAGTATAGTCTTTAAAACTGCCCATGACTCAGAAACAATAACACATGACTGGAAAGAAAGCTTTTCCAATAATTTGTAATTTTCTCATCCTTGTAAAAGCAAAGTGTTTTTCATTATTATCACCAGCTTTAATAAGAGCTATATTTTATAGCTTTGATGATCACTTAATGGGGGTGGGGGGTGGGGGCTGGCTACAAGTGCTATATTTCATCTTGGTTAGAATTCAGTTCATAATCCTTTCAGCTGAAATCAGACAGGCCTCATTCTGTAGGTCACGCCTTTATCAAATGGACAGGCTACCATTTTCATAAAGACGAAGGATGAGCTGGACAGTGGCAATGGGAAATCCCTTCATATCACAACAATTGAAAAGACTCCCCAGATTTAGGTTTATTTGGGGGCAGGTAGTAAAATTTTAAGATATTTATATTCATCTCCTCACCATAAGGCAAACCTACTTGTATTAATTGCAAGCAATGTTTCTCAGGCAGTCTATTTTACACTTAGATCTTTTCCAGTTTCTCGAAGCAACAGAAGGGTCTTTAGGTAAAATATGTATTTCACTTAAATACGTCTCAGTCAAGGTGTTGGACGGTGCTGTGGCTCCTGTTTTTACGCAGTAATCACCCACACATCATCCAGAGCTGGCATATGCTGAGGACCACTTTATGTGAGCATACCGTCCAATGTACTAAGGAGGCCCCTACAAAAGGGCAGACCAGGACAGCTTTTGCTGATGAGGAATGTTTTTCAAAATAGCATGAGGACAACAAACCATGAAACCGCAAAATCCACTCAAAGTCCAATCTTGAGATTCTTTTGCTTCACATGCTGAACAGAAATCAAACACATACCAACTTGCTGATATACTGAAACCATTCTTCCCTTTTCTTTTTAAGATTAAGGCCTTCATATCCATTTTTCTTTCAAACTTACTTCTTTAAAAATACACAGGTGAGGATATGTATGGCTGAGTCCCTTCGCTGTTCACCTGAAACTATCACAACATTGTTTGTTAATCGGCTATACCCCAATGTAAAATAAAAAACTGCACAAGTGAGAGAAAATGATAAAATGGGGCAAAATAAAACAATTCCTGGATTTGCAGAAAGGTATATAGAAACTCCTTGTATCATTTTTGCAACTTTTCTATAAAATCTGAAAACTGTAAAAAAATCCAAAGTCACACACAAAAATATTGAGTAAAATCCCCACAGAGAAGCTTTCTCCTAATGTTGTTTTGCGTTTCAAACAATTCACATACTTAACTCATGCTGGGTACTTAGAAAACACTAATGATGAAAAATTATTACTTATTTTTTAAAATGTCAATCGTAAGAAACCACTTTGGTGAGGGATACTGATAATAGGGGGAGGTTATGCAGGTGTAGGGGCAGGGAAATCTCTGTACTTTCCCTTCAATTTTACTGTGAACCTAAAACTGTTCTAAACAAACAAACAAACAAAAGAGTGGATCAATTATTTAAGCAAGTTAAAGCATGCACTAAAGTAGGAAATGGCAACCCACTCCAGTATGCCTGCTTAGAAAATCCCACGGACAGAGGAGCCTGGTGGGCTACAGCCCATGGGGTCGCAGAGTCGGACACAACTTAGTGACTAAACAGCAACAGAAAGCATGAGTAAATGTATTCAGCATGTTGCTTGCAGGGGCACATACAAAGAGAATACAGGGGGGAAAGTCAGCAAGAATCTGAACAGAGTTTGTTTATGGATAGATATCCACACTGAAACCTGAATTCCATTTTTTCCTCGGTGGGCAAACAATCTCTCATCTAGAAACCTGTGTGGACTTGTTATATACCACAGAGGTCTGTAGAGGAGAGACTGTTGCCCACTGAGGAAAAGCCAAGGGCCTCTTTCTCACTAAAACAGTTGACAACAATCAATCTGAAATACAATTAGGCATCTTATTGATTTGGATTTGTTTTGTTTTAAAAATACAATTTTGTGAGGAAAAATATACAACAACGTAAGAACCCTGATGCAATCTTTGCATCAAACACAGCCCTTATAGTGTCTGTCCCAAGTTCCCCATCTAGGAAGGACTGAGAAATGATTAATAACAGAATCATAGGGCTAATTTAAGGACTGGCAAATAAGACTGGTTAGGGATAAAATAATCTGAAGAGCATGGTGATGGATCACTTTACAACAGTCAAGCAGAGGTAATACTAAAGCAGACTGCCCATAAAACGCCAAGGTTCAAACCCTATCCCCACCTCACCCTACCTTACAAAACTAAAAGATTAAATCCATCCTTTAGTTATTACCTGATTTAAAAAAAAAAAACCCGTATAATCTGTACTACAAGATTATCAACTATCAAACAAGTAGCTGTAGAAATGTCTGAATATAACCTTGGGCAAGTCATTTAATCTCAAGGACCTTGTATTTCATCACATGTAAAGTGGGAACAGTAGGATGCCACCCTCATAGGACTACTGGAAGGAGTAAATGAGTTACAGTCTGCAGAGAGCTTACAACAGTGTCTGACACAAAAGCACTATACATGGGGAGCTATTGAGTTTACGAAGAAATAAGGTCATCTTGATTTTCGAGTATAAATATCTGCTTACTGTAGTATCAAGAATGGGGCAAGAGAGAACAAGCACAAATACTGTATTTTTGTTCTGCATTTCTTCTGTATTCTGGATAGAATACAGACTGTCCTGTTAGAGAAAATAATTACATGCTGGAAAATATTACCTACAAAGGTTGCCACATTACCTCTGAAGATTTACACAAAGAGGATAAATTTTTATCTACCTGGGATGATTTAAGTGGGATATTGACTGAAGTTGCAGGATAAACTAGAGGTCCTTTCAAGGTCTCTTCCCATCCAAAGAATCTACGATTAACCAGAAAAACATTTAATTATATACAACCTACTGGTTGAACAAATAAACTTAAAAGTTTTCGGCTTAGCAAATAAGATTGTAGCCAAAATAAACTGAGTAGAATTCTGCTTGATGAAAAAATGGAAATAAAACTTAAATTTATCACTGAATTCCTTACTGACAAATAGTATTATATGTACTAAAAGAGAAATATCAACTGAGAAATAACCATTTACAGTGAGAAGTAGAGATTTAACACACTACAGCAGCATACAGAAACAACAGCTAAGGCCCAAATGGACTTTCCTTAGTTTATATTTTCTTCTTCTTCACTACCAAGTCTAAAGTAATTTATATTAAGATATCAAGTACAAAACAATCATAATATAAAAACGGCAATACCACACACAGACTACAACCTACTAGCACTGCCAAGCACACCTCGAAAGGACGGGAACACACACACACGCTTCATAGAAACACACCTCGAAAGGACGGGAACACACACACACGCTTCATAGAAACACACCTCGAAAGGACGGGAACACACACACACGCTTCATAGAAACACACCTCGAAAGGACGGGAACACACACACACACGCTTCATAGAAACACATCTCGAAAGGACGGGAACACACACACACGCTTCATAGAAACACATCTCGAAAGGACGGGAACACACACACACGCTTCATAGAAACAGGTGCCTCTTGCCAAAGTTACTCTTCAGTTTGAAAGTTAACATTTCAGACTCACCCTCTTGAAACTTAGCTGGAAGAATAGTAATTTTAAAAAATCCTGTCAAACTGCTAAACCAATCTAGTTGCCTTGAACACCTGCTCCACAGAATCTGGAATCCATGAACAGAGCAGCTGAACCCAGAAACTTAATTTAATATTCTAAATTACTCACCTACATTAATGGCCAATGTTTCTGATGTCCACTAATCAAAATCTAATCTTTGCTAACTATCACAGATGCCATTAAGGTGATCTTTGCTACTTATACAAATACCCAGAAAACAGTGGCAATCCAAAATTTACACAACTTTGAAGAAAAAGCATCTTTGTGTTTCTGAACCAATGAAATAACCTGATATAAGAGTCTCAAGAATAGTTTGTGGTTTTTTCTTAAGTAAATTATATGCTATCCTTTGGTACTATCAAATGCAAAGTAATAATCGTTCATATTCTTAGCTAAATGTAAAAGCTTCAGGATTAAAAATCATCAAAACAAAATACTTGGTTAGGAATAACCTAAATTTTGTCCCAAATTTATCTTCCTTTAAATTCCCCAGAGTGTCTTAAATATCAAAAACTTATTCTAGAAAAATATTAATTTTTTTATTCACAACTACAAAACAGGAGAGGCAGTGGAGCTGTCCAAGGCTCCAGCATGCATTATCTTACAGGTTATGATAAAATTACTCATAAACCCATTATTTAACTGAAAGATAAATCCCACTGTAAAAGCCTCTACTATTCTAAATCTCCCTTTCTTTATTCCATTTTTGTCAAATGGGTGAGTTCTCTTCTACAGTATGAAAAGTCACACACAAAGCTAAAGGCAGCTAAAACCCTCAGCACCCTGATTTAAATCTCTTCTCCTGCACACCTCCCTGGTTGGCTATTTGCCTTTCTCTGAAATGATTTCAATATTCTCCAGCCATCAAAAACAAGTAGGCAGAAATCTGGTTGATTAAACAAAACAAAAAGATTTTCATCTTTATCTCAACAACAGGGTGCTCGCCACTGAAAATAAAAATGCTGTTGAGAAAGCACTGCCTAGCGCTTGTCAGGTATCACACTGCCACAGCACAACACTGTCACACCATACAGGCACAACCACACTGGAAATACAACCCAGTTTCCTATGATCACAGCACCAGTAAAAGGCAGAGCTTCTCAGCACCCAGTTGACACTTTATCCTTCATACGAGAACAAAATCAAAATGGGTCTCATCTTTTCAAAGTGGACATGAAAAGTCGATTTAAAAAACCATGAAAGGTGGAAGCAGATTCAAGATTCCTTGAAGAGAGAAAGGTTTCTGGAATTTCCTACTTTCATGGACAAAAGGACTCACACTTTGAATACACTAACAGTTCTCTTCTCAACAAAGAATTCCTTTCCTGCATCCCCCATCTCCACTGTTACTTTTTAGTTTTTGCCCCTATCTCTAGGTCTCTTTTCACTCACCATGGCTCCTCCTCTTCTGCACCAAAGGCTCCCTACTCTTGATCCTTCATTACAGCGTCTGTGCCCTGACCCATGCAGACCTTCTGGAGCATCTCCCCCAACTGCACACTTGATCCCCACCCCTGTGCAGTCTCCCCCAGCTTGAAATCCATCAGGCTTCCCCAAGCTTCCCTTAACCCTGTTCTCTTCCCTCACTCCCCATCTCATCCTTTAAATCCTGGGGTCCATCTCTTCCTTGCTCCTCTCACCCTTTGCTTTCAGCCTTGTCTCTTTACCTCAGTCTGGACCTTGGATCTGGCTGAACCTCGGCGATTAACACAATTCCCCAGTTACCCTGTCCCAGACCGCCATCACTTCTCACACCCTCACTCCCTTCTTTTAGCTCTTCTGGCCCCCGAATTGTCCTACAAACGCCCCATCTCTCATGTCCATTGCTTTTCACCCTTCCAAATCGGCCGCACTTATTCCTAACTCCACCTGGTTACTAGTCCAGTGTTTAATTCCCTTCTTCCTCACTTTCAAGAATTCACACCCACTGCCCATCCACTAACCCATATCTTTCTCAGCCCATCCACTAACCCATATCTTTCTCAGAACCTCGCAGTTTCCACCCATCGCCGGTCCTAGTCGTTCAGCTCATCTCGCTCTGCACTAGTTCACACCCTTGTCACGTCTGGCTCTTAATCACTCTCTCTCCTCTACTCCCAACTACTCCCCCAGCTCTGCCCCTCCTTGCCTTCCACTTCCAACTCTTACCCCTGGAACCCTCGCCCCACTACCATCCCCTACCAAGCTTTCCCCTCCAGAGCCCAGCTCTCACACCTAACCCGGGGAGCTCTCTTCCCGGGCTCGGTCCTCCTAACCTCATTCCCTGCCCGGATTCCTTATCACCCAGCCTGGGCTTTGCCTCCTTCTCACCTCCTTGGCTGGCTTTTCCTCACTCCTTCTCTCCCTGCCTTCTACCCCTTTCTCCCCTTAATCCTCTTCATCTCATTCTCAGATCCGTTCCCCCGAAACGCCCCCAAGCCTGCCTTCCCTTCTCCCCTCCAGGCTTTTACCCCAAACGCAGCGGTCGCCCACCCCGCCAAAATAAAGGGCCGGCGCGCCAGGACAGCCGGCTCTCGCCTCCCGCGGGCCCCCGCCCCGGGCGCCCCCAGCCCGCCGGCGCCGCGGTCCCGCCCCCTGCCGCCACTCCTCCCGCCCGCTAGCCGCGCGCCGCCTTTGTCGCCCCTCACCCGGTGTGTGAGGATTTTGCTTCTTTAAAGGGGAGGGCCAGCGTGCCGGAGACTCCTGTCCCCGCCTCCGAGTCTCCGAATGGGATCCCTGGCCGTCGCGTCCTCCCCGGTTCCCGTCCCCCCACCCCCTGGAGCTACCCCCTTTGCGGCCGCCCCACCTCCTCCGCCCCCTCCCCCGACCCCCCTCTATTTACCGCCATCATCAGCACGCGCGAGCTGTCACCAGGGCGCGAGACAACCGAACGCGGCCCCGCCCCCTTCCCGCCCATTGGCCCACCCGCCGGAGCCCCGCCCCCGGGCCCCGCATTGCGCCAACGGCGCAGCCCAGGGCCCCGACCCGGCACAGACACCCTCTCCGGGGGTTCGCGCGGCGGCCGCCAAGTTTAGGGTTAGCCACCGACGCGCGGCCAACTTGAGCCTGGCGTAAGGGGCGGTGGCGTAGAGGGGCGTCGTGAATCGCGGGTCGAAGTTTGGTTGAAGCACAGGAGGGTAAATAAGGTTTCCAGACAAAGAGACTCTTAAAGGTACAGAGTCTTACGGCCGTCCCTCCTCCTTAAAGGACTAGAGACTCACAAGAGCCCATCTCCGCCCCCTTCTCCGCAGCCCTTCAGCCTGCGGAACTGTAAAGGAATCTTGCGGTAGTTCGCCGCACTCCTTTTGAATGGATTGTCTTTAACATCTCTTCCCACTGCCAAGCGGGAAAGCCTTCCTCATTATACCGTCTAGGTTTTTGCTTTGTTCTGTTAAAAATAAGACTATCAGTTTTTTCACGGTGTCCGAAAGATCCTGAGTCAGCTTTTGAAGAAGTTACTATTGGTTCCCAGGCGATTGAGCATGTGTCTGACTTTTGCCACTGATGACCCAGTCGGGATTCCGCCTTTTTATGGAAATTCCCCTAAGGAAGTGGTTCGCTCCTGCTGTAAACTGAAGAAGTTCAGCAGAAGGTGGGGGTGGAGACCTCAGGGAAACAGAACTGCAGCTATTTACAAATCTTCTCAGCCTCAGAAAAAGTTTCCTTCCCGAGTAGCCTCTTGGGTGCATTGTCCTGACATAGTTTGGGCGGGGGGAGGGGGGGAGTGCCTCCAAATAAGACCAATACTGTTACCTCACCCAACTGCAAGGCTGAAACAGGTAAAGGCTTACGTTTACATACAAGCGCAAGGAAAAGAAACATTCCTTACTATCTACACTGGCTCAAAGCTACACACTTGTAAATATGAAATAGAGAAGCAACAGAAGCCAAAGAACAACAAACAAATTAAGGGGGAAGGGCATGTGCATGTGTAAGCATGAATCTACAATGCCTGGAGTCAACTCTGAAATTTCCAAAGGTAACTAACTTAAACACTTTAAAAACTTCTGATGAAGTGATAAAACCTAGTGATTGAGTAATTGATTTGATGAGGATTTGCCATGTGGTTCAAGAGCTCAGTGTTCCTGTTCAGTGTGTGACCCTTGGCCACCCCATGGACTAGCCCTCCATGGCATTTTTCAGGCAAGAATACTGGAATGGGTTGCCATTTCCTCCTCCAGGGGATCTTCTTCACCCAGGGATCAAACCTCCATCTCCTGCACCTAGTCACCTGGGAAGCCCGCAAGTTAAGACCTAAAATTTAGCACTCCCTTTGCTAACACCTTTAACATAATTTTAAGGAATTCGTTATCTTACATTTTAACTCCTCGATTATCTATTTTCTCCTCCTGCTCCCCAAACCCTCAAGAAAATTTCTGGAGAAAAAAGATCGTATTTTATTCAATGTTCCTGACACATTTATAGGTGCTTTTTTGAGTGAAGGATTTTGGAGTCACTTAAAACTTCTGAAGGAAGGGGTGGCTTGCAAAAAAGCAATTCTCAGTACTTTAAGTATTAGACCAGTGGTTCTCAAAGCGTGGCCTGTGGAGCCCTGGTGACCCAAAGACTTTCAGGAGGATCCCTGAAATCAAAACTGTTTTCATAGTAGTAAGATACTACTTGCCTTTGTCACTGTGATGACATTGGTGCTAATGATACAAAAGTAACAATGGGCAAAATTGCTGCTTCCATAACACAAATCGAGGAAATGGCACTAAATTGTACTAACAGTCAACACAGTCTTCACTGCCATCCAGTCACAGGAAAAAAAATTATACCTGTGTCACTTTAAGGAAGTGTTTGATGAAACACTAAAATAAAAACTTTGTTTTAGGTAAGAACATATTTTTCCAATAATATTGTTCTATGTGATTAAGTAGAGAGAGTCATAAAGCACTTTAGTGCCTTATAAAGTTTCTCTTGAGGAAAACCACTTGTTCAATTTCTCTGAATTTTGAGCTGAATTAGCAATTCATGCAATACCATTTTCACTTGGAAGAACAGCTAACAGTCATTCAGCCTTGGGTATCTGACAGATATTTCCTCAGAAATAAACAAATTGAGCCTGACAGCATTTGTTAGTAATGATCAAACTCAAGCTCTTAAGCAAAACTTAGGATTTTTGAAAATATATCCACCACTCTGAGCGTAATAGCTTCCCAAGACTTTTCTGTTGAGATTGATGGTGATATTAACAAATATGATTTTTTGATATTGTATAATGAAATGTGTCAACATTTAAAAGATCTGCAGTATTTTCCAAATGACCAATGCATGCTACAAAATGGGGTATGGTTAAAAGAGCCCTTCACAGTGCAAAATAAACTAATCAATGTTAATATAACAGAGTACAGAAAGCTCACTGATAGAATTTGAGATTCCACATTGCAACTAACCTTTAGCAGAGTTGTAGTGGAGTATCAAAGAACATCCCCAATTATTGGAAGACAGTATCACTGTGGTGGTGGTGGTTTAGTCGCTCAGTCATGTCTGACTCTTTGCGACCCCATGGACTGTAGCCCTCCAGGTCCGTCTGTCCATGGGATTTCTCAGGCAAAAATACTGGAGCAGGTTGCCATTTCCTTCTCCAGGGAATCTTCCTGACCCACGGTTTGAACCTGCAGCTCCTGCGTCTCCCGCTTGGCAGGTGGACTCTCTACCCCTAAGCCACCTGGGAAGCCCCAGAATGTGTGAGGTTGGATTTCTTCACATTCTTCAACTGAATAACAAATTTCAACAGACTGACTAAAAAAGCAGACACTAGGATCCATTGTCTTCGACTATGCCAGACATTCAAGAGATTTGCAAAAATATAAAACAATGCCATTCTTCTAAATTTTTTTGGAAAAAAGTTACTTTTCATTAAAATATTTTATGTTAACATGTGATGGGTTTATTATTACCTTTAAATGAATTAATACTTTTTCATTATAAATAAGTTTTAATTAGTCATTTAATCATTTTTTCATTATAAATAAGTTTTAATTAAATATCAATTATACAACCCACACTAAGGCTCTTTGGGGTACTCAGTTAATTTTTAAGAGCATCAAGGAATCCTGATACCAACAAGTTTGAGAATTGTGCATAAATGGAAGCAGAAAGAATAAAAAGGCTATTTAATTTTAGATAATTAAAATAGGAAAAGCTTATGTAGGATAGCTAACAAAAAGGTTTTATTATAGCTTCAGAGTTAACAGCTTAGGTGGTTCATCAATGAGGAATGGAAAACACAATCAGGAACACTGAACTCAGCCACCATTGGCTGCAAGTAAAGCCACACATACATCCGTATCAAAAACAGTTCAGCAGCAGGCACAACTAAGACTTGGGAACTGAGGAGAAAAGGGATGGATGTATTGCATAAAGAAGATACAGTAATTTGTACCCCCCGCCTTTTTTTTGTTGTTGTTAGTTCAGCTTCTTTTCCTTTAGGCTATAGGAGAACAAGTAAACATCTCAACCCTATGAGTGACTATTACAGTCCCTACAACTACGCTCACTGGTCTGGTCACAAAAATACACCTGCACGATAGACACTTTCTCTGGACCCTCTCCCCACATTGCTCGCTCTCTACTACAACTATTTCCTGTGCACTGGAGCAGAATTTTAATCTGCTACCAAATAGTAATGACCCCCTAGCTTCCCATCTTCAACATCCTAACCATACACAGTACCTTTGGTGCCATTAAAAAGATGCAAGAGCAGAGGCAGCATCACTTGCCTACAAGGCACTCTCATACCTCTTCTCCCTTGAGCCTCTCAACAAGCCTATGAAACACAAAGGGCATCATCACTCCCACTACACAGATGAGACCCAGAAAGGCCAACGTGACTGAAGCTACCTGGCAGGGTAGGGACAGTACTGTGGCAAGCACGCAGCCGTCTGTCTCCTAAAGCCGTGCTCTCTTCCCTTTAGGAGGCTGCCTCGGAACATCTGTCCTGTCACCTCCACATCCCTAGCCGTGCCTTTCCCACATGACACAAGATGTTCAATGCTGAATTCTGCCTTTGTACAATCTAGAATATACAAACACGGGCCCTAAATTCTTTTTTAAAGCCTCCAAAGAAAACTCAGTCTGTGCCATCTGACGCAGCAGGGCTGTATTGGTAAATAAAACAGAGACCACAAGAGAATTAGGGATCTTTGCCCTCAGAGTTCCAAGAATCTTTTCAACTCACTAATTTCATTTCAGAGGCGACGAACTATTTCTTGCCTCATCGATCACACCATCCTGAAAAATGAAAATACGTTCATGAAGCCAGATGCCATTACAACAGGGTAATCTTCAGACCCCATGGGCTGAGTCACATGAAGAGTAACTCCTGGGCCACAAAGTGGGCTATAAAGATGCTCCTACATAATTCCTCCTACTCATTTCTAAGAGGTTGTGTGTACATAGGGAAAAGAGGAGAAGCAGGAACCTATAAGAGAGAAAAGAGCAGGGACACAGTGCAGCTTCCCAGAACCTGAATGAAAGGCCGGAAGAACTATAAAAAATGAAGGAGGGAAAACCGTGGAGGGGATGGACCCGAGATGAAGGTACGAAAGGCAGGGGAAGGTCTCGCGTGTGGTAAGTCACCTGGATGTATCTCACATCTGCTTTATCTTCGCCTTCCTGTTCTTTCCTTTCAGGATGCTCTCCCTTCAGAGATTCTTTTTTTTTGGATCACAAATCTTTGAGATACTTTAATGAACCCTATAAATCCTATTCCCAGAGAACTGCAATTCTCCACAAAGCTGTGTCCACTTTCGAGGCATCTTAGGCTTCCTGAGGCTCCCTCAGGGGTTGAGAACCTGCAGTAGAGTTAGAACCATAGTCCGATCATACTCCAGCACCAACTAATGATCAATTCCCTCATTAAGCACCAGACGGTGTCCACAATCTGGGAGGGAAGGAACGGGTAGGTTTTGATTTTTGTCTCAGAGGTAGTGACAAAAGTGAAATAAACAGGGAAGAGACTTGACCTAGATGAGGTCAAGTCAAGCCTTCATGATCGCTGGAGGGATGGTGTAAAGTTATGGGTACTGAATGACAGTCAAACTGTGTGACCTCAAGGGTCCCTTGTAACCCAAGAGACTGATTTTGGAATGCTCCACACAATGGCAGAAACGCACCTTGGGGGGAGTTTTAAGTCTTAACTTTTGATACCTAGAGGACACACTTAAGTGGGAATTTCTAACCACTCCCCTCACCTTTGGAGGCACAGGCGACCCACTCCAGTACTCTTGCCTGGAATATCCCATGGACAGAGGAGCCTGGTAGGCTGCAGTCCATGGGGTCACTGAGAGTCGGACACGACTAAGCGACTTCACTTTCACGCGTTGGAGAAGGAAATGGCAACCCACTCCAGTACTCCTGCCTGGAAAATCCCATGGATGGAGGAGCCTGATGGGCTGCCGTCTATGGGGTCAGACACGACTGACGCAACTTAGCAGCAGTAGCTGCCCCTCACCTTCTAGGATTTGGGAAGAAAATTTCTCACTACCCCTCTCATCCTGAAGCCTCAGGAATGAACACTGGATACAGTGGGCTGGGACAGACCTGGCGGTAGGGAGGAGTGATCAATCCCTGGGTATTCCTTCAGTGACGCAGTGACACTCAAACACAGCGGGGGGGACATGGGATGACTTGGTCCTTCAAGACCAAAGAAAAGCAAGTAAGCAGGAAGCAGCACGGCAACAGGGGGGACAGAGAGTCAGAAGAGCACAGGAGAGACGGGGGCGAACACAGCACAGGAGCACAGGGCAGGAACTATCAAGGGATACAAGCAGTGGACGACACACAGGAGAACACAGCATTTCCCCAAATTCTAGCATCCACCTTCCTCCTCCTGATTCTGCCTCTTGTAGGCATCACCTGTAGTATAACTTACTAGTTCCCTTTAAGAAGACTCTTTCTAAAAAACTTATTTATCCTCATCATATAAGGCAAAAGTGCCAGTTATATTTCTAATATATATTAGAATAAGGCATAAGTATTAAAATAAAAATCCCACAGTCCACTTAAAATCACCAGGCCCCACAGAGGTCCAGGTGCCAGTCTTTGACACATGCTGGGAGCCATCAGTCCTGAGTCTGAAGTTTGGTCCTGACTCCAGCCTCACCTCTCAGCATGATCCCCCCATCTTATAGTGAAGGAGAACCAGGTAAATCTTAATGCTGCCCTGCATGGCTCCAACAGGTCAGCGGATTTCTCTGTGACTGGCAAAGGTACCCACCAAGGTGACATGTTAGCAGGATCCTAGAAACGTCCTGGTTTCTGCTCTTTTGGGGTTAGATACAGATGGTGACGGGGTAAGGCATCTGGGAAAAAAGCAGGGAGGGACAAGAAGGCAGTCTGGTGTAGGAGGAATGTCAGACTTGAACCCAAAATACTGCACGCCCACTTCCTAGCTGAATGTAAGTTTTTTTTAATTTTAAAATGAGGCTAACCATGCCCCCTTTCCCTTATTCAAAAGCTTCTCAACTTTCACTCAACCTCATCTCTCAAAAATTATATGCCAACAATACTAAACTAACTCTTGAAAGTCCCATTCAGATGTACATACAGAAGGTGGATGACATTTGGCCTTTCTCACTAGTTATCAGTTCAGTTTTGGCAACTTTGCTGGTGGAGTCAAATTAAGAAATGTATTGCATTACTTGCCTTTTTTTTTTTAGTAATAAGCTTTCTTTAAGTGACACAAAGGACAAAGATGGACAAAAGTACGTGAGGTGGCAACTCTTATAGATTGATCTGGCATTCACTGGACTTAAATCTGGTCAAATGTATGCTCAAAATAAGGGAAAAGAACAAAAGCAAAGACTTTCTGGAAATTTATGAGCCAAGACTGTATCTAAAAGACACAGTTAGGGAGTTAGTAATAGGAATCCCTCCTTATAATGCATAAATCTAGAGTCATATTTACCACGTTCGATTTCTGTTTATTTTCAGGAACACATTATGCTCAAAATGCTATCTCATCTCATAGAAGATTTAAAGCAGTCTACAGCAAAATACAAACAGGTAAGTCTGGATAAAGCCAAAATAAATCAGAAGACCAAAAACATTAAAAAAAATCTATGTATTTTATTATATATAAATTAATATCTAAAACACATCTCCATTTTAAAATGTTAAAAAAAACCCCAAAAAACGAAGAAACAAACGAAGCCAGGGGAAGGTGAGAACAAAAAACACGGATGACAGATTCTATAGTCAGGAAGTCAAACTGAGCTTCCTACAGCCAAAGTTAAAAGGGAAACGTGACCACTAGCTGATTCTTGTCACAGAGGCTTAGATCTGAGCACTGAGATCTGAAAACGGTTTCTCTTTCTGGGTTTTCTATGAGAGACAGATCCTAGGACAACCCACAGTACATACATGAACTCGCTTTCTAAGACCAACTCTGACTGTGACCTCAGGGTTAGCTGGACTGAGCATCTCTGCAGCAGGAGGGCGGTGGGCAGGCGATGGAGGTCAAATGAGCAGCTTGGAGGTGCCCATGAGACAAGGAGTAAGAGCTCAGGACACCATGAAGCGCAGCGTGAGCCTCAGGTCAACTGTTTAACCCCGAGCTCTGGGCACACGAGAACTGGAGAGCTCTTGATGCTGAGACTGACTCCAGGGGTGCAGAAGTGACGTCCCCATGTGAATAATCCAGCTAAAGTGGCTCTGACATCAGCCCCATCTCAGTCCAACTCAGAAACAAATGGCTTACTTACAGGGGTGCTCTTTGCAAAATAGCAAGAACAGTCTTGGGCACGTCCATTGAGCTCCCTGGAGCAGAGGCTACTAACTGGGCCCCCACATCCATTTTCTCCTTCACCTTTCAGTCACAGAACCCCCGGCATTTTAACTGGGCACATGACCACCCAAATAAGAGGCTCTCTGTCCCATAGCTCCTCTCAGCCAGGGGTAGCCAGAGTGACTGGAGCAACTCCAGGTCATGGCCTTTATAAAAGAAAACTGTTCTCTCTGTCTTACCCCAGGGGAACTGGACATGTAGCTGATGATGCTCTAAGTCGCCCAAGGACAACACCCCAGGGGTGGCTGGACAACAAGCTCAAAGGAAACCAAGTTCCTGATGACCTTGTGGAGTTAAGGCTGCCCTGGGCTATCTGATTACCTCTGTACTATTAGAGAAGAGAAAAATAAACTTCTAAGAGCCTCTGTACTTTAGGTTCTCCTTATAGCCACTCAGCCAGTGCTTTAATATCATTCCCTACAGAATGGAAAGATGGCCAGAGGGGAGACTTCAAAGGACTCAGGCAACACCCTAGAAAACTGAACTCACGATTTACCTCAGCAAACAGGTCAGAAAATGACAGCCATCAAATAAGCTTGGCCTCCTGCTTCTTCCCCAGGAAAGGCCCAGCCACATCCTCTGAGCGAAGCCCAAACGCAACACACAGCCTGTCCACTGTGCGCCTGGACCAAATCCTCAGGAGCTGCTAACACAGACTGCCTTCCCACTGACACTCAGCAGGGACACCCCCATCCGACCTTCTCCCCTAAAGCAGGGGAGCTCCAGACGTCTCTGCTCTGGATAATCACTGTTCCTGAGGATAGGCCAGGCCCAGCAAGGCAGGGGCTGAAACAGCTGTGGTGGGGGAGGTGCAGGAGGGACTGTGTGAGGCTCAGTGGAGGGGAGTCCAGCGCCCCAGAACAAAAGCCACAGCTGGGAACTAGACAGGGAGGGACACCTTCCCGTCTGCCCAGGATTTCCAGGATCCAGAGGCCTGAGGGTACAGCGCCTGCTCCTTCTGTGGAGTTCCGCAACCCCCCTCCCCCCGCCCCCCCGGTGACAGAGCTCAGCCCAGCAGCTGCCAGTTGCTAACGAATCCCCGCCACCGGCACCTGCTGCTGCTTGCGGATCTTGTTGAAGAGTTCCATGTACTGGACCATGGTGTCTGCTGGGCTGTAGACAGCGTCGTGTCTGTTCCCAAACACTGCGGGCGCCCCTGGAGTGTGGCTGCCTAGAAAGCTCTGCAGGAACTCCAGCAACAGGCTCCAGCAGTCGCTAGCTACCACACAGGGGCCATACTCCACCTGGGGACCAAGAGAAGGGAGATGGAGGGTGAGTGAGAGCAAGGACAGGTCGTTTGCCCTCTGCATCCATCTTCCCCAACCCGGAGACCATGACACACACCTTCCAACCCAGAGCTGCCCCGCAGGAAATATCCAGCTCAAACACCACGAATTTGAACTCAGCACTGTACCCTTTAAGCTCAAACATTCTCATCTTGGGATTATCAACTCACAGCCCTGTGTACAAGACCCAGAGGCATAGCTTGGTCCCTTCAAATTATTTCTGAACTTTATAGTCCCAGCTATGATGGGTGTAGATTCATGGACAGCTCAGGAAAATTCTATGAGAGAAAACAAAGAGCAGAAGAAAGAGTCTGCGAGTGTGTGTGAGTTGGGGGAATTGACAAGAGGGCAAAAAGACATATAGGCCCGTAAGTCACTTCAAGACCAACCGTTATTCCCAAGGTAGATACAACCTGGGCTCTGACCCTAAGAAATAATTTCCCAACTCATGTGACAGGGGCTGAAAGATACAGATCTTAGGCTTGCTCATTCTCCTCTCCCAGTTTTTCACTGGAGAGATGGCAGGGGAAATTACTGGCAACTACAAGGAGAAATAAGTAAAGAAACTGCCGGGTGTGTTTGTGTTGCAAAGTTGAAAACGTGGAGGATAAACAAACAGTGAGTTCCCCGTGGGTCTTGGCAAATTCTCTGTGTGTTATGAATGAAAAGAGTCAGGACATCTTAGCTCTAGAGATCTCTGGAGTGTCCCAGTAGTCATGACCACTAATGCCCTTTTCTCCTCCTGTGCTGCTTTTGAGGACTTACCTATCCCCAGGTCTCCACATTTTAATTCCCTCCTTAAATGCTAATCCTGCAGGAGGTATCACAGTCCCCAAAGTCAGCAGTGTTCTCTACCCTGAACTCCCAGAGCAATCTGTGCTTCCTTTATGGCATTTCTTACAGACTAACTTCAAAAACAGCTTGCATGTTTGGGCCTGGCTCTCTTATTAAGTCATAAACGTTCAAAAGGAAGGCCCTGCAGTTTACTTATTCTTTTCTTACAGTGCTGGGACTGTGTTAGATGCTGCAGACTCTCACTGGTCCCAAAGCCAGCTACTGTCACACTCCATCTTTGTCATTTTCAATATATGTCAGATGAAATCATCACACATACCATGAAAGAAAGTGGACAGCATGTCAAAGGGAAGGGCACGTCTTTGCTTCAGAACTTTGAGTGGTCCCTCCATGTAATAGTTCACCTGCCCCTCCTTGACCATCCCTCCTCTTCTCCAGCAAGCCAGCCTTCCTAAGCTTTCCTGCTGTGAATCCAGCTCCCCATTCCCATCCTGGGCTAGAGCGTCCCTAAGTGATTAAAGAAAGGGTAAAAAATGCAGGGCAAGGAAGCGTAGCTGCTCTGCAGACAGGAATCAGGGAGGCAGACACATCTGCCCGCATTCAGGGTCACGGGAATCTGCAGAGCCAGGCCCTTCACCACATCTGCTCTAGTCCACCGAGGTCTTACCTCCACGGAGATGCCTCGGGCACTGGGCCCCATTGTGACCGTGCCCACCTTCACTAGGAAGTCACAGTACTGGTAACGGGTGCCCCGGGTCTCGATCTTGCTGGCCTTGGCACTCTGGAAAAAGCCCTTGAGTTTCACCATGAGCACGTCAAAGTTGGTGTCGGCAACAAGGCAAGGGCCATTCTCAAAGAGGGCGAAGCAGCTCAAAGGGTACTCAGAATTGTGCATCACATACATCAGCTTCCCGGCCTGACCTGCAAGGGATGGAGATCCTGCTCAGCGACAAGACCTTCCTTAGCACATCCTGGAGTAGAGGCCAAAGTGCCGAACAGGGCCAGGAGGCAATCCAGCATCACCCCAGCAGTCCTGGAGGGCGGTGGAGGCAAGGCCCTCACCAACAGCCTTTTCCAGAGAAGACCAGCAGCCAGGCAGCACGTGGCAGAACCCACCCAATCTACAGAAAAAGGTGATGGGTACACTGGAACTTTTGACGGTCCAGATAATGGTTTAATTCACTTTTTCCCTAGCTTTTATATTTATTTCTGATAGTTGGGAGTAAGTTTTGCGCCCCATTATTTGTAGTCAGCCCTGCATTTTTGCATTCTGGTTGTTATGCCTTTTGGTGTTTAGTGTCTATTTTCTTCTCTCTTGCTCTTTTTTCTTTTAGCCACACCATACAGTATCGGGAATTTCCCTGGCCAGGGACCAAACCTGCACCCCCTGCAGCAGAAGCACAGAATCTTAACCACTGGACCACCAGGGAAGTCCCTGGTTTGACTTTAAGTTGAGTGATGGGCTCACAGATAGATGATTAAAGATGATGACTAATAACTCACACAAGATTTACATATGGTCTTCTGTATAGTCATATATTACGTAACAAGGAAAATAAAAGTAACAGCGTTTGAGCACACCATACAAAGCAGCTGCTCTCTTTTTTGCCCATCACTCCCTTCCTTGGAGTCCGCCCTCTTTGAAACAGGAAGTGGCCCCACAGAAACAGCACGGGGGAGAATTTGAACACGAGGCTGGACGGGAGGCCAGAGCCTTGTCTTCTGTGCCCAAGTTTAGACTTCATCCTGAAGGCAACGGGAGGGGGGCTTTGGAGTATTTTAAGACATCTAGCTAACTCAGGAAGCAAGTAGTACAACCATAGCAGAAAGCACTTGGGATCTAGATCAGAAGATCCAGTTTTAAATCCCAGCTCACCGGTTCCAGTTCCTGAGAAGTGAGTTTTCCAAGTCCTTAAACTAGCCCCAACATTGTGCTAGGGCTGAAAAGGCATGTAAGTAGAGGACTTAGCCCCTGGCCTCAAGAAGCTGACAATCTCACTGAAGACTGTCATTGTCCTTCCCTGATAGCTCAGTTGGTAAAGAATCCGCCTGCAATGCAGGAGACCCCTGTTCGATTCCTGGATTGAGAAGAGAAGGGATAGGCTACCCAACCCGGTATTCTTGGACTTCCCTTGTGGCTCAGCTGGTGAAGAATCTGCCTGCAATGCAGGAGACCTGGGTTCAATCCCTGGGCTGGGAAGATCACCTGGAGAAAGGAACAACTCCCCACTCCAGTATTCCAGCCTGGAGAATTCCATGAACTGTATAGTCCATGGGGCTGCAAAGAGTCAGACAGGACTGAGCAACTTTCACTCTCTTTGAAGATAGGTGGAAAATTTTTTAGAAGACCATGAAACCAAAGTGTTTGCCTGATGATAGACCAGAAGTCTTTGGAGTGAAGGAAAGACTTCAGGGAAGGAAGTGGTCAAAGTGGCAAGAGTCAGCTGGAAGAACCTTCATGGAAAAAATAGGACCTGAAGTAGGGTACAAAGAGAGGGTAGGATTCAGGCAGGGATGAGAGCGTGGCAATCGGATGAGTGCAGAGACAAGTGCGGGCGGTGTGGCCTCTGCAGGCCTCCCCTGCGCTGCCACTGCCTGATCACCATCGGCTCCGCACCAACCGCGCCCCACACCCTCCCAACTGCCCGCTGCACAGTCACACCTTTCACCTGGGAAGTCCAGTTCCAAACATTTTAATCCTCCAATAAAGACATCTGAAGCTGATCTGTCATTCTGTCCTCATGCAGACTCACTTGATTACATACTTAACTCACATTATGGGAGTCTGGAAGTGTTTTTACTCTCTCGAGAAAATTCTGAAAAGCTTTTGGTCCCTGACCAGCCAGCACCCACATCACTACCTGGGAATCTGTTACAAATGTATATTCTCCACCCTACCCCACACCCACTGGGTCAGAAACTCTGTGGGGGTGGGGAGGAGAGGGGAACCCATCCATCTGTGTGATAACAAGCCTTCCCTCTGCTGCTGCTGCTAAGTCACTTCAGTCGTGTCCGACTCTGTGCGACCCCATAGACGGCAGCCCACTAGGCTCCCCCGTCCCTGAGATTCTCCAAGAACACTGGAGTGGGTTGCCATTTCCTTCTCCAATGCATGAAAGTGAAAAGTGAAAGTGAAGTTCCTCAGTCGTTTCCGACTCTTAGCGACCCCATGGACTGCAGCCTACCAGGTTCCTCCGCCCAGGGGATTTTCCAGGCAAGAGGACTGGAGTGGGGTGCCACTGGGTGATGCTAAAGCTAGACAGTGTGAGAACTTCTGATTTAAAGGCACAGAGCCAGTAAGCAACAGAACTGGAACTCTAATCCAGGCGTCCTGACCTCCTTCCATCCTACCCCACTGTCCACCGAGAACTTGCTGTTTCTCCAACTAGACTGTAGCTCCTTGAAAGCAAAGGTCTGATCAGGAAAACAGAGACCAAGCCAGGGAGTGTCACAGAAGTAGTATGTCATCTTATATCTGTATACTGCTGCTGCTGCTGCTAAGTCACTTCAGTCATGTCTGACTCTGTGCGACCCCATAAATGGCAGCCCACCAGGCTCCCCCGTCCCTGGGATTCTCCAGGCAAGAACACTGGAGTGGGTTGCCATTTCCTTCTCCAATGCATGAAAGTGAAAAGTGAAAGTGAAGTCGCTCAGTCGTGTCCGACTCTTAGCGACCCCATGGACTGCAGCCCACCAGGCTCCTCCGTCCATGGGATTTTCCAGGCAAGAGTACTGGAGTGGGGAGCCATTGCCTTCTCCATATCTGTATACTAGTGTTCTGTTTTCCAAATGCTTTCATAACTGTTCTCTCTTTTGATTCTTATATTCTGCCTTTTGCAGGCAAAAAAAACATTAACATTGCAATTGCACTGATCATGACATTCAGTACAGCTCTTGAGCTACCATTTATTAGCTATTTATTCCACGACAACCTTGGTTCAAAGGGCTTTGTGTGTACCAACTTATTTAAGTAGGAGATAAATACTGGAATTATCTTCATTTTGCAGATAACTGTACTGGGAAGGGTGCAAAAACAGAGCCCACACAGGTAAGTTTCTTTAGAGGGGGTTTAATACAGGGAACGAAGTACAAGCGTTGGTAGAACTGAAAAATCAAATGGAATGGTGAGGTCACCCAAAGATTAGTAATACAGGGAGCCGCTGCCATCCCTAGGGCTGGAAGGAAAAAGGGCAGATGTGCTGTTCTGAGAGCCAGGAACAAGGGTTGCCTAACAGGAGGTAGAACCAAGGAAGAAACACAGCCACAGCCAGAGACACAGCCCAAGGCAGAAGGACAGGAAGAGAGGCTGTCTCTCTCTTTCTTCCTCTCTCCAATTTTTGCCAGTGCCTTTCACTGGCCAAAGGGAACTGAAGGGGGGCCGGGCAAATGTAGTTCACAGGAGCAGGGCAGGGAATAAATCCCTGGGGAAACAGGCAAGTGACCTGCACAGGAACAGTCAGACTGCAGAGTTACCCACGGATGCAGTTAGTTGTGGCAGGCAGGACTCCGTTATCCGGTTCCATGATTTAGGCTTATTCACTGTGCTGTGGAACCATCCAAAGCCAAGTTACTGAAGAGCCAAGACTAAAAGAACCCAGGTTCCCTAACTCCTATTCAGAGATCCTCTTTACCTCCCTACCACCACCAGCCACAATGCATCTCAATTTGAAATACATTTAAAACAAAAGTTAATTCATAAATCAAGGTTATGCTAAAGTGGTAGCCAAGGCCACTGGCTAGGTGTGGGAAACAGGAAGGTTTTCTACAGAAAGTTCCCCAAACTCTAAAGCTCCAACAGAATCATTTACAAAGGCTTCTGAGCTTAAAAGACTTTTTCCAACTTTGGAGTGCATAAAGATCACCTGTGAAACTTACTATAATGTAGATTATGACTGATTACCAGTGAGTCTGTAAGCTGGGCCAGGAACCTGCACTTCTAACAAGCAACCCAGATGATTCTGAGGAAATTAGTGACCAACACTTTGAGAAGTGAAAAGTGCTTTAAAGGCCCAGACTAAGAGATGAAGGAAAAAATTAATGAATTCAGAAACACATATACCACCTAGCCAAGAGCACCACCCTCAGCAGAAGAGCAGAAAGATTCCAATGAACATGAATGTCTATTAATTCCAAACCAGGTTCCAGCCATCCCACAGGCCCATCTCTCACTGACCTTGGCTGCCCAGGGTAGAGGCAGCTGTGTGATAGGTCTCACAGTCCACACAAAATGTTCCTTGCTTCTCTGCTCCAAGCATCTCCAATTTCCGGGTGAGGAGCTCCACAGTCTGCTGGACGCTCTTGCCCTCGGCCACGGGCATCTGAGACACACTGGAAGGAAAAGGACCAAAATCATCAATGAGTCATTCACTTGCCTGCAGAATCAGCTCATCAGGGCCAGTATGTGCACAGACACCATCAACCTGAACCTTCTCATTTTAAAAAGGAAACAGGCCCACAGTCTCTTGAGAACTCCACTAAGAACCAGAGCAGGTCTCAGGATGCATACCAGTGCTTTGGACTTCCTGTCTAGAGCACCTCCGTTTACAGAGTGTGGCAAGTATGCCAACGTTCAAGAGAAGATTTTAGGTGGCACAAAGACTGAGCGTTCAGTAACACAGAGTCATACAATGAGAAAGGGATTTCTTCTGCGTTCTTTTCAGTCTTGACTACATCAAGAAGAAAGCCTCAACTTGGAATTACTATTCCAATTATTATTACTCTCTTTAACACTTTGCATGCAAGCTGTCCAGCACAGTAGCCACAAGGCACATGCGACTATTTACACTTAAACAAATAAAAAAATTAAAACCTCAACTCCTCAGCTGCAAAACCCACATTTCAAGGCTTGACAGCCACAAGTGGCTGGGAGCGGTGCTAATACAGAACATTTCCATCAAGGCAGAAAGTTTTAAGGATCCTGGGACCAAAGAGAAAGCAAGCCTCAAGTTTCTAATCCTCGGACATGAAAGGCAACAGCATGTATATGAATTTAACCAAAACAATGAAACAAAAAGTCATTTCCAAGATTTCCTTCTATGGTTTGGGAAACTGGCTCCCCCTTTACAGAGTGGCAGGTAACCATCACCAAGGACCAGCTATGTGCCAGGTGGTGCCCAAAGACCTTTCTATGAACTAACTCTTTGAATCCTCGCATCAGCCCCATAAGATATACAATTATCTCTTTGTTACCAATGAGGAAAGAAAAGTACACAGGGGTTGAATAACTCGCATAAGGTCACAAAGCTTGGTGTGGTGTGGCCAAGAGTCAAAGCCAGGCAAGCTGGCTCCACGTCCATGCTCTCAACTCTACCAGAATGCTTCCCCAGGAATATAGTTGTCTGTTAAAATACTTTAAGGAAAAGAAAGAGAATTAAAAGAAGACATTAATAAATAATAGTTTAAGTGCTACATGGCTATTTAAAAATCTTAAGTAGAATCATATGTGGCTGAATGTTGGGGGACACTGCATTACTTTATGATCAACCAAAAATCAACTAAATGAAGCTATAGAGTCCTACTGTTGCTAAAACTGTCTCTAATCTCCATCAGAAAAAGTACTAACAAGTAATGATGATGATGTGCCTTATTTTGAAATATAAGAGAATCCCTAAGGTGATGCTACTGGGGTCAGAAGTCCTAGAAGCCTGAAAAAGTTGAGAAGCATCCCAATAGAGAGCCCTTTCCCTGCTTGCCTTCTGCCCTGAAAGAACAGGTACTTCCAGGGTTTCATGCCTCTTTGCAGCACACTTTTTTTTGGTTGCACCACAAGGCATGCAGGATCTAATTCCCCAATCAGGGATTGAACCCGTGCCCCCTGAGTAGAAGGTGCCTCCTGCAGTGGAAGCTTGGAGTGTTAACCACTGGACAGCCATGAAAGACCCTAGCAAACTTTTCATTCCCATTCTTTGCATCCTTCTTACACTACAGGACTTTGAAGGAGGCTCATGATGTCAACTTCAGGAAGCAAATGTGCAGTCACTGGCAAATCTTCAAGACCTGGGCTACCAGAAGGAGGAGTTCCCACAGGCTCTTATATGGGAAGCCTAGAGCCATTGCCTTCAGATAACCTGGCCTCTAAGCCCTCTCTGGGAGAGATGCTCGAGATATATATGTTTTAAAGCTCTGAAATCTAGCATTTTAGAACTAAATGACTCCAAGAGAATTAACCCCATACCTTTCCCTGTCACACTGACTTATAACATGTTAGAAATAAGTCCATAGAAACTAAACCAACCATGTAATTAAACAGAATAGGAAACAGGCCCTGAAGAGGTGATGTGCCTGGAATTTCTATCTCCTAATTCCCAACAGCTCCTTTTTTCCTCCAGACTCAAGATCTTACAAAGGACAAACTAGAACCAGACACATGCTGATCTAACTGCATTTAGTGGCTGTAGGCAAGGGCAGGCAAAAACCTAAAAAAGATACTATCTCCTTGTTGCCTATCCCCTACCCATCCAAGCCCTGCCTGCAGACGGGTCCGAGTTCCGACATACTACTTTCAACCCTAAAGTTCTACCCCGTTCTTCACGGTCAAGAAATTGTACCAAGAAAAAAGGAAGGAGGTACACGATCATTAACGGGTTCTTAAACCCTTTTACCTGCCGCCTTCCAGGAAGAAGGGGCGAATCTCCGAGGAAAAGGGCCTGCAGATTCTGCAGCCCTCGCGGTGGCCCCCTCACCCACACAATCCGAGGACATTCTGCTCGTCTTCCGGGGGACTGCGGACCCTGGTCGGGATCCTACTCCCGGGTATATTTGAGGCTCCAGGGGCCTTCAAGCCCCCAAACCCCGCCCCACAAAGTCCTTTGAAGTCCTACCAAGTCACTCCCATGGTGTCGGGCCAGGAGGATGGGAGGATCAAACAACTGAAATGCGGTGTGCTTCAGCAGCCCACACGAGGTGAAACCACCTCGCTAAAGAGAGCTCTGATGGAGGGAGGCGCTCCGGAACTTACGTAAAAACACAGCGCCCAGTCGACACGCCCACGAGGAAGGGCGTGTCTAAGTCCTTCGTTGACGTCACTGTCCGACTCCGCTCCGCCCCCATCCCCCGGTTCGCTGCTCAGGGAATTCCCATTCGCCTGGGCACCCTGGACCCAGACCCATGAAACTAGAAAAGTGTAGCTCGGACTACAGCCACTTAGAGAAGCCAACGTTAAATTCGGGAGGACCCAGCTCCAGGACCCGTGAGCTCTTTTTGGTGGGTGGGACGGGGCTTCTGGCACACCCGACCTCCAGACGCCAGGGGGCGCTGTGAGCTCCGGTGGGCTCTTGGGTGCTGGGTGTTTACTGCGCAAGCGCACTCGGGGCCTTTTTTTCCTCCATACCCACGTGGGAAACTTCACGGCCCGGTTTTCTACAAAAATGCCCAAGTTCAAGGCGGCCCGCGGGGCTGGGGGTCAGGAAAAGCATGCGCCGCTGGCCGAGCAGATCCTGGCTGGGGACGCGGTGCGGGCAGGAACCCGAGAAAAACGGCGGGGTCGCGGAACCGGAGACGAGGAGGAAGAGTACGTGGGGCCCCGGCTGACCCGACGGATTTTGCAGCAAGCGCGGCAGCAGCAAGAGGAGCTCGAGGCCGAGCATGGGAGCGGGGACAGGCCCGCGGTGCCGCGGGAGCGCACTACGCGGCTTGGTGAGTGGCGGGGATGGGGTACGAGGAGGAGGGTGGGTAGCTGGGGTGGACGGCTGAAAGGTGTCCGGCAGGGGAATAGCTTGGAATTTAAAAAAACACACACACAAAAAAGTGAGGGCCTTGGCAAAAGTAATGGGGTGGGAGACCCAGCTCTGGGGCAGATTGAGGTTGCCGGAGCCCTCCACGCCCACTCCTTAGAGTGGCACTCTTTTAGGCATCCCGGAGTTTAGGCCAACAGGAAGTGGCTACTCACGCCGCTAAGTTCTCCTAGCATTTATTTATGTGTTTTGTAAGTAATCATGGAATGTCTACTACGCACATCCCGCCGTGCTAGGAGTTTAGGTAAAAAAATGTAAACAGGATAAAGGTATACCTGACGTCAGGATTTTACAGGGTAGCCCAAGAGAGAGAGAATTAAGTCAGCAATTAGAATAATGCACTCGTGATAAAGTATAGTTTCTCTGATAATACAACAATAGCATTAGTCTTGGGAGTCAGGTTTCCCAGGTTGCATGATCCTTGTGCTGAGAACTGAAAAGTGGGGAGGGCTCTGAGCACAAAGAAAAATATTGTTTAAAGGCCAGAAAGGGAGTGAGATTATTTAAAAGATGGTCATTTTTTTTTTTGTTACTCCTCTGAGAGTGTTGACCTCCAAGTTGCTTAATCCATTTCTCAACATTCATCTTTCATTTGTCTGTGAGCAGCGGTCACAAACGGAGAAGGCAGTGGCACCCCACTCCAGTACTCTTGCCTGGAAAATCCCATGGATGGAGGTGCCTGGTAGGCTGCAGTCCATGGGGTCACTAAGAGTCCTACTCGACTGAGCAACTTCACTTTCACTTTTCACTTTCATGCATTGGAGAAGGAAATGGCACCCCACTCCAGTGTTCTTGCCTGGAGAATCCCAGGGACGGGGGAGCCTGGAGGGCTGCCGTCTATAGGGTTGCACAGAGTCGGACACTATTGAAGTGACTTAGCAGCAGCAGCAGTAGCATTCACAAACACTAGCCTCCTTGCTACAGTATCATTACTGCACTTCGAAGACATCACATCCCTGTTTTGCTAGTTTTTCACCTCTCAGTGGGCTTTCCAGGTGGTGCAGTAGTAAAGAACCCACCTGCCAATGCAAGAGATGCTGGTTCGATCCCTGGGTCAGGAAAGTCCCCTGGAGAAGGAAATGGCAACCCACTCCAGTATTCTTACCTGGAGAATCCATGGACAGGGGAGCCTGGCAGGCTACAGTCAGGAAAAGTCCACAGGGTCGCAAAGAGTTAGACACGACTGAGGACATGCACGCACCTCTCAGTATCCTTTGCTGGCTCCTGTTCTCCCCCTCCCGACGCCTGGCTGGTGGGATCTCAGTTCCCCCACCAGGGATTGAACCCTGAGCCCCAGCAGTGAAAGCCCAGAATCCTTACACTAGGCCACCAGGGAGCTCCCTGTGCTGACTGCTCGTCTGTCGCCAGCCTCTTACTGTAGTGCCGTAGCGCTGCATCCTTGGAGCTATTCTCTTCACCTCTGATGACTTCTGTGGTGCTGTCATCAGGTTCAAGGTTTAAATACTGTCTATTTGGTAACTGCTTCCAAGTTCATATTCCAGCCTTGATCTCTTCCAGGAAACCCAAATTCTTATATTTCAGCTCTCTCTTTAGCTTCTCCAATTTGAAGTCTAAGAAACATCTCAGATTTAGCATATCCGGAACAGAAATCCTGACCATCTTCCCCAACCTGCTCCACTCCCAATCTACTTCATCTCAATTAATGACACGATGTCCTTCCATTTGCTCCAGACAGAAAACTCAGACTTGTCTCTTTCTGGCTCCATATCCAATCAATTAGGAAGTCCTGTTGACTCTACCTTAAAAATATATCCAGAATCAGATCACTTGGCACCATCTTGGAACAGCATCCACCACGGTGATCTCTCACCTGGATGATTGCAGTAGCCTCTTACCAAGAATCCCGTATCTGCTACAGTCTACTCTCAGCTCAGCAACTCGAGGATTACCTGATCTACAGAGACCTATATGATCTGCACCTGTTGTCAGTCTGAACTCTCTTGCTCCTTTCCCTTTGCCTTCTTCTCTCCATCCGGATCAAACCAGTCAATTCTAAAGGAGATCAGTCCTGAATATTCATTGGAAGGACTGGTGCTGAAGCAGAAGCTCCAATTCTTTGGCCACCTGATGTGAAGAGCTGACTCATTGGAAAAGAGCCTGATGCTGGGAAAGACTGAAGGCAGGAGGAGAAGGGGACGACAGAGGATGAGATGGTTGGATGGTATCATCAAGTCCATCCATATAGGCTTCATCACTTCTTAAAAATGGCAAGTCAGGGCCTTCACCCTGGCGGGGCCTTCTGTCTTCATACTCCTGTTGGTTTCCTCCCTTAATTCTTCACCTGCTCAGAGAGGCCTGTCCTGACCACTCCATTAAAAACTGCAACACATCACCCCTGTCTCCACATCACAACTTCTCTACTCTGCTGTATTTCTTTGTTGTGGCATTTGTGTTTTTTTTTTAACATAACGTATATCATATTAGTTCATTGTCTGTGTCCAACCATTAGAACATAAGTTCTGTAAGGGCAAAGTGTTTTTCTCTTGTTTGCTGATATATTTCTGGCACCCAGAACAGTGCCTCACATACGGTAGGCACTCTCAGCGTTTGCTGAATGGTGGTGAGGTAGATAAGAGCAAAAGCTACAAAAGTCTCAGTGGCTGCCCTGAAGAGTGGGAAACGAATACAGACTAAGGAGACCAGTTAGGGGACTGTTGGATTAATCTAGACAAGAGGTGATACTGATCTAGGCTTTGACAGGGCTGTGAAAGCTTTGAGAGAGATTGTATGAGGTTCAGTGGGAAAGGACTTGGTAGTTGATTGGGTGTTGGGAGTGGGGGACAGTGGACAAGGCAGGCCTGCTGCCTAGCTTCTGGCTTAGCATGGACTGGATGGTGGTTCTATTTACTTAGATGTGGAACACGGTGAGTAGACCTAGGAGGGAACGGGAGTGACAGACCAAGATTGAAGTGCCTGTGGGTCGTCCATGAACAAGCTGTATAAGAGGCAGCTGGTGTTAGGGTCTGGAGCAAAGAGAGACTGTAACCCTACAGGTACAGATTTGGGAATTGTTAGCATGTGGAGACAGAATGTCTGGTACGTGTAACCCTCCCCCTTTATTTAACTTTTATCACAGTATCTCTGGGGGTTTTCTATGTGTGTGTGCTGCACCTCAGGCCATGTGGGGTCTTAGTTCCCCAACCATGGCATGGATTGTACTTCTCGCTTCCCGCAGTGAAAGCATGGAGTCCAAACCACTAGACCACCAGAGAATTCCTAGCAGACACTCTTGGGCTTCCCAGCAAGCCCTCCTGCCAGTGTTACCCAGGTCTAGAGCACACTCCTCCAGCTCCCGTACTGCCCATCCAGAGCCTAGGCATCCTTCGCATCCATCGTCTCTTCTGAGTGCCTGTGGTATACATCGTCTCTGCCACTCATTTTGACACTAATCAAGCCCTGCCATGCGTGTAAGAGAGGTGGTGAATGTATAATCTAGACCCAGACTGCCTGCGGTAGGCAAGTCAGTCGACTTTTCTGTGCTTCAGCATCCCCATCTGAAACTGGGTATAATAATAGTACCTACTCCTTACGGTCATGGTGGTTATGTATATTATATAACAGTTTAGTGTGTTCGCTCTCGTTTGAGTCTCGAATGAGACTGCTATCACTGTCTCTTTGGTTCATACATGTACATTTTGGTTCTCAAGCAGGATTGCACACCCCTGGGGACTGGAAGGCAGCATGCACTTATTAGAAGCGTGTGAGGCCTGGACCATAACCATAATGGTTAGAGTTGAGTTGACCTCTGAATTTCTCACCCACCACGTGGCCTTGCTCACCCATTTCATCTCCCTCTTCCAGGTCCAGGAGTGCCGCAGGATGGGTCAGATGACGAGGAGTGGCCCACCCTGGAGAAGGCTGCCACAATGGCAGGGCCGGGCTATCAGGCGGAGGTAGTCGTGGACCCCGAGGATGAGCGTGCCATTGAGATGTTCATGAACAAGAGCCCTCCTGCCAGGTAGGGCTGGCACGGCCCGGGATTTGGGAGAGCAGGTCCTCGTAGCAACTACATAGGAAAGAAACATGAGATGCAGAAAAGTGTATGCTCTGGCAGAGTTTTGAGTCCCCATCTCTGGGAAGGGCCTGAGCTTTGCCAGTTTGGGGAGCCACCTTGACGAAAGTGGCGCATCCTCTGAGGACTGCTCTGAATGAGAATGATGCAGACTCAAGATAGCTCCCGCCCTCTGTCCACCTGTCTTAGAACTGCCTGAATTGCCTGGTGACGTCGCTGCAAGGCCTTATTCTGTCTCAGGGCAATCCGCCCCGTTGCATTTGGTCTTGGTATGCTCAGTTTTCTTAGCAGTAGGCTCAGTTTCTTTGGCCACATCTCTTTCACACCGTAACTGTCATTTTATCCAGGGTTTTCCAGCCCTTGCACCACTGGCATTTGGGGCTGGATAGGTCTCTTCTGGGGAGGCTGTCCTGTGCGGTGTAGGCTGTTAAACAGCCTGACCTGCACCCGCTGGACAGCAGTCGTGACCCACTCCCCCACTCTGTGGTAACCAGAAATGTCGCCAGATGCTGTCAGATGTCCCCTAAAGGACAGAATCATCCCCCAGATGAGAACAAATGAGAACCGCTATGCTGGGTCAAAAACATGCAGGTTTTTAAGCTGCTAGGGTCAGGCTCCGGAGCCCAGGGTTTTGGCCCAGGAGAGAGGCGCCTCCGCCGAGGGCCCTCAGCCCTTCTGATGCTGCGGTGACACTGTTCTTGGTCCCTCGGGTTGGTTGTGGGTCCCGCACGCCAGCGTCACTAGTGTACTGGTGTCGGTGCCGTTAACGCTGTGAAAGACGGGGGCTGAATGGCGAGTTCCGCGGGTTAACGCTGTGAAAGACGGGGGCTGAACGGCGAGTTCCGCGGCCGCGTATTTGAGGGCACAGTGAAGGCACGAGTCCCTTTCCCAGCTTGCCGCCCAGGATCCAAGGTGGATATCACAGAACATGTGCTGGTCTCTCCAGAGAGCCTCTCAGGTTCTCACTCAGCGCCCGTACCTCTGCTTTGGCAGCTCATTCTGACAAGCTTAGCAGAATGGTTTTCAACAGAAGAGTAAAACGGCTAGGAACAGGGGCTCCTGACAGTCTTGAGGGGCGACAGCCAGTGTCTGCAGAGAGCCGGCTAGACCCACATGGACTCAGCAGTCAGGCCGCTTAACTGGGGGGCACGCATATACTGTAAGGTACCTGACCTTCAGACCTTGAAAGACCAGGCTTTGACTCTTTCCTCCACTCAAGTGCTCTGAGACCGAGGATGGGTTACTGACCCCTCTGCCTATTGTCTGTCGCATAGATGGTACAAGGGAATGTCTGGCTTCTGCCATACATTGCTTTAAAGTGCTGTGGTGGAAGGGGACATCTGGGAAGTCCTGCCCTCCAAAGACAGGAGTGGTTTTTAAATAGACTTCAGCAGCCCCTGAAGATGCCCTTATCGTACTGAAGCCCAATGTAATGATAATTCTGAATCATCACAGTCAGATTGTGTGTAAGGAGGCTGGGATAAACAGATCATTCATCTTGGACCTCTCCCCATCAATTTTAATAAATTGAAACAGGGGAGAGGGTATGCCATGCTCTCTCCCTAATGATCCCAGCTCCCAGAAATCTCAGTATATCACTGAGGTGTGTCTGGCACTCTGAAGAGGTCAGAACAGGGTTTTATTCCATGTGTTAACTTTATGTAGGTAGGTATGTTATCATCCCTGTTTTATAAGGGAGGGAGCTGAGGCTTAAAGAGGCAGAGTAACCTGCCCAAGGTCACACAGGGAGCGGAGGAGCCATGACCTGAACCCAGCAGTCGCCTTCACAGCCCAGGTTCCTCGCCTCCTTGCAACTCGAAGCTCCATCCTAAGCTGGATGACTGCCTGGTCCATGGTGCTCTGCAGGGATTCTTTGCTGGGTGGGTAGGCCCAGTGGGGATTGAGGTCACGCATCCCAGCAAGGTTGCAGGTTTATCAGGGCTCTCGAGAGACGGCGTGGGGCGTCCAGAACTCCCTAGACTGAGAGCGTGGCCCTGCCGCCCCCCTCCCTCCTGTTCCCCCAGGCGCACCCTGGCTGACATCATCATGGAGAAGTTAACTGAGAAGCAGACGGAAGTCGAAACGGCCATGTCCGAGGTCTCAGGCTTCCCTGTGCCCCAGCTGGACCCCCGCGTCCTAGAGGTCTACAGAGGGGTTCGGGAGGTAAGGACTGAGAGGAGAGCCATGACGGGACACCCCCACCAGGGCTCTGGGGGCCCACATCTCTTGTAGGCCGAGGGCAGGCTCAGGGGTCCCGCTCCCCACTATGACTCTAATCTCAATTCCCCACTGAAAAATGAGGAGGATACTAGAACCTCCTTACAGGATGGTTGTGAGGATTGAGTGAGTTAATGGACGCAAGGAACTCAGATGGGCGCCTGACAAGCAGCGATGACGATGGTTCTGTTCCCTCCTCCGCAGGTGTTGTCTAAGTACCGCAGTGGGAAACTGCCCAAGGCATTTAAGATCATCCCTGCACTCTCCAACTGGGAGCAGATCCTCTACGTCACAGAGCCTGAGGCCTGGACCGCTGCTGCCATGTACCAGGCCACAAGGTAGAGCTGATGGGGGTGGGGCAGCCTTGGGTCAGTAGGGCAGGCTGGGTGTGGGAAGGACAGGCTTTCCCTCTCTGTGGTTACATTCCCTCCCAGAGCTCTCTTGTGCTTCTTTATGGCATCACTTCCCCAGCTTTTCCTGTTTCCTGTTCTGGGGCCAAGGTCCTGTTAAGAACGTCCTGTGATGAGTTTCTAGGGGAGACGCGCCTAACTACAGGGACACAACCCTGCAGTGTCAGGGTGGCCTCAAAAGTCTGTGGCTCCCCAGGTGTGTGCAGGTCCCTGGTCACAGCAGGGTACAGGGGACCCCTGAAAGAGAGGGGGAGGTGAACAGCTGGTTCCTGTCTGTCTGCAGAGCTCTGGCTCACCTGAAGACAGACAGTGTTCACCCCCATTCAGGTACATCTTGCAGCCCCTCCTGTTCCCTCTCTAATCTGACCTGGGTGCTGCACACACCCAGCTCCCTCCCCGGACCCTCTGATCTCTTGCATGCAAATATCATCCGCAGTGATACTTGAAAGGCCAGTTCTGTCAACTGATCTGGGATCTTCCCCCTTCCTTCCAAAACCACTAGGATTTTTGCCTCTAACCTAAAGGAACGGATGGCCCAGCGCTTCTATAACCTGGTTCTGCTCCCCCGGGTACGAGATGACATTGCTGAGTACAAACGACTCAACTTCCACCTCTACATGGCCCTGAAGAAGGCCCTGTTCAAGCCTGGAGCCTGGTTTAAAGGTGGGGACCCAGGAGGCGATTAAGAAAGGGCAGGGCCAGAACTCTTGCAGGACCTCCTTTCTCTGACTCTGGACTGCTAGTGACCGTGCCCCTCTGCCCCTCCCCAGGCATCCTGATCCCGCTGTGCGAGTCAGGCACCTGTACCCTCCGGGAAGCCATCATCGTGGGCAGCATCATCACCAAGTGCTCCATCCCCGTGCTGCACTCCAGGTAGTGTTGCGGGTGTGCAGGACCACAGAGCGCCCCATCTCGACAGCAGAGTCCCAGGACTTGGGGCGGGGTGGGGACACGTGGGGAAGGAGTCAAGCATAAGCCTTTGGGTTTGCGGGTAAGTCGATGGGTATATGATAACTCCACAAGAGTGTCAGTCCTGTGGGAACAAGGTCCCAGGGCCTGGCACATGCTAGGTGCTCAGTAAAGAGTTGAATGAATGAATGAATGAGAAAGAGGGGAACATGGGAAGAAAGTAGGTTGGGGCAGAGACATTTGGACACACTCTGAGACAGAAGCAGTCTGAGCCAGACGTGGGGATTTGGCGTGAGTCAGCATAGCCCTGGTAACAGATCGAGGGAGTTAGGGGAGGGGAGAAGAATGCAGAGATTTCCCTTTAGGGACAGCACAGTTTAGGGGCCCGTGGCGGGGCTGGGGTAGGAGCAGCTTTCCCCAGCGTTTCCCTGCCTCCCTTCCCCATTAGTGCGGCCATGCTGAAAATTGCAGAGATGGAGTACAGCGGGGCCAACAGCATCTTCCTGCGGCTGCTGCTAGACAAGAAGTACGCGCTGCCCTACCGAGTGCTGGACGCCCTGGTCTTCCACTTCCTGGGCTTCCGGACAGAGAAGCGTGAGCTGCCCGTGCTCTGGCACCAGTGCCTGTTGACTTTGGTCCAGCGCTACAAGGCCGACCTGGCCACAGAGCAGAAGGAGGCCCTCCTGGAACTGCTCCGGCTGCAGCCCCACCCCCAGCTGTCCCCGGAGATCAGGCGTGAGTTGCAGAGTGCTGTCCCCCGAGATGTAGAAGATGTTCCCGTCACCATGGAGTGAGGATGCAGCGCTCGCCCGGGTCTGCGGAGCTCGCCCAGGTCTGCGGAGCATGGAAGGACTCCAGGATCCCTGCTGGTGACTGGAGGTGATTCCGAGCCTTGACAGCTGAAGACCCGGATCAGGGCCAAGACAGGTCTCGGGCCTCTGACTCCCCAGTTCTCAACAGTGGGCCATAGTAGGGCTGGTTCCCTCTTGCGTTCTAGGCCTGCATACCTGCTCAGTTCTGGGACCTGATTTGAGGTCCCACAGCCCAGCACTCCCAGGTCCCAGCTAGGGATGGAATGGGTACTTCCTTTCAGGCTGTTGTGTCAGGTCACTGGGAGGTGGATAAAGACAAAAGGCAGGTATTTATTGAACCTCAGTGTTTTGATGTGATGGATGGAGATTTTTGCTTTCCTTGTTTTGCTGGAAGCAAGCACTGCTTCCCTCTCATGCGCAGCAGTGGATTCTTACCTATTTACAAGGGAGCCACACACTTCCCCCACCTTATTCTACAAGACTTCTCTAGGCTGTTCCCACCCTGCCAGCCCCTAGAGGGCACAGCCTTTACCTGCCCCTGACACAAGCTACTTGGGGACAATGCCAGCAACCAGGAGGTTGTTCGAACACGAGGAGGTCTCAGATTGGTTGGAAGAGCTACAAGAAAGCACCTAGAGGAAGGTGGAAATTCAGGATGAGAAAGGTCAGACCCAGGGTCACCACCAGACCAGTTAGTTCCCTTTCTAACTTTCTTAGCCAATGAAAGCGTTCAACCAGGGCGTGGTAAATCAGGGTTGTGTATGCCTGTTTTCTTATAGTCCATGAGAGAAAAGTGATTTTTACATCTTAAATGGTTGTTGGGGGAGGTGGAGAAAAAACAGCAGTATTTTGTGATAGGTGAAGATTATATGAAATTTAAGTTTCAGTGTCCTTAAATAAAGTTTTATTGGGACACAGCCACATCCATCCATTTCCAGGTCCTCTGACTGCTTTCACTGCCCCTGCAGCAGAGACCAGTGCGGCCTGGCTAGAACCCTGTTACTTGCTTTTGCAAATATGGGTTTGTTCCAACCTAAGTACTCTATTTGGTCTTAAAGCAAATTTCATTTATATAGTTTTGTCTTGAGACACTAGATGAAAGCAAAAAGCTACCCCCACTGCGCCAAGCCAGATGATACACAAAACGCACATACCTCAGACCTGTGCCAACGCCCCCAGCTCACCTTGTGGGTTGGCACCACACCCACATCTGGTGTCACAACCTGCCTTCCACATCCTTCCAACCTCTGCTTCCACAGCCAACTTCAGGTGTTTGTTTTTCAAGATAAAGGGCCATATTTATTACCATATGTGTTTCTTAGCCATTTAATGTGTAAAAACACTGTCTTTAAAAAAAAAAGTGTCCTTCTTTAAGTATTTGAGTATTGTGTCTCAAGCCCCATTTTCCCCATAAGCCATGTGGCTTTAATTGCGCAGTTTTGCATGGCACAGTGCTTTTTAGAAATGCGCACATCAGGTTCTGCAGCAGAACTTCGGATAACACAGGCAGAGACCATAGGGCCCACAAAGCCTGAAGTGTCTACTCTGGCCCAAGACAGAAAAGGTGTGACAGCCCCTGCTCCAGACGTTGGTTTCTGCCTCTTTTACCCCATGCAGTCTAGAAATAGGCTTTCCCACAGACTGCCCTCTAATCCAAGAAACCAAAGTCAGTTTTATTCCAGAATCTTTATTATAAAGGTAGCATGATGGTCCTCGGCCACCAGCCTGGACCTTGTAGCCTCAGGAAAGACCTGTGTTAACAGGGCCTGCCTCCCTCTCCGGACAGGGGGCTTGGTCATCACCAGGTCATCCCCTGCTTCATTCCACAACACCCCCCCGCTCCTGGAGGATGGGGCAGAGGGCCAAAGGGAAAGGAGGGCATGGCCCCACTCCAGGCATAGCAGCTCCTTGGCCATGAAGATCCTCTAGCGAGTAGCAGAGGGGAGGAATACAGCAACCGCCAGGGTTACCACCCCTGTGGCGGGGGGAGAAGGGCCCCACCACACCCTCATACAGTTGTACTCAAAGTAATTAATAAATTAAAACAACTTCCTTCCGTACTAACACCCCCCTCCCCCCAATCACACAGGAGAAGCTGAGCAGAAAGCAAAGCAAGGAGGTTGGTTCCTGCCCCTGGACGGTGGCCGGGGCCCCTCCTAGGAGCAGCTAGGATTATGCAGGGCCTCCAAGTGCTTGGAGAGGGGATATCCATTCTTGCCCCTCATGTGTATCTAAAACATGTGAGGCTTCTTCAGAAAGACCCCAATCCAAATGCAGTAATTAAGGAATCCCCTGGCGGTCCAGTGGTTAGGACTCCGAGCTTTCTCTGCCAGGGGCTCGGGTTCAATTTTGGCAGTTGAGAGCCCCAGATAAGGGAGCCCCTAGAAAGGAATGCTGATACATGTACTAAACTTCAATGTCATCTCTGGCCAGCCCAGCCAACCCCCCGGGAGAGCTGAGCTGGCTGGATGCAGGCAGGAGGAGGAGCCGGACTGGCCCCCAGCCGTGGCCGGCCAGGCCCCTTAGTGCACACTGCAGGGATAGGTAGGACCTGACCCCTCTGGCTGGCAAGGGGCAAGGGGAAGGAGCCCCCTCAGGCTTCAGCTGTGGCATGATTCCGTTCCTGCAGCCAGGGAGGGGGTGGTAGGGTCCCCTCCTGCTGTCAACAGCCACTCGAGGGGGCCTCTCCAGGGCTACAGGTGGATGGCCGTGACGTCTGTAGGGGTGCTGGTCTGGCTGGGCCCCTGGCTGCTGGAGCCCCTGGGGGCTTTGGGCGCTGGGCTGGGAGAGGTCTGGGCGGCTTCCCTGAGGCTCTCCCTGAGGGCAGCTTCAATCTGCTCCTGACAGGCCCGCAGGCAGTCCTGGGGACAAGGGGGAGTGGTGAGGAAGGTCCGCTTCCCACCCCTTCTTCCCCCCCTCCACCTGCATCTGGCAGCAGGTACAGGAGGACACCTCCCAGCACACAGGGAAGTCTGGGGAGGTTAGGCCACGGCCCAACCCCAGGAATCAGCCTTCAGTTCTCAGAAACTGGCAAGAGGATGTGGCAAGAGGGTGTGAGAGCGGCCCGACATCTGACACTGAATCCTCCACCCCCACTCCTGCATACTGCTTGGCAAGAAAAGGGTACCCAGGGGCAGTGCCTTTCGGCCCACCCGCAACACTTGCTCTTCTCCAGACCAAGGCAGGAGATAAAAGACCACAGAAGCCGCAAAGGTGGGGCACTTGAAACCTGGAGTGGAGACCAGGCTGGGGGTGGTCCACAGCACCCTCTGCTGGAATCTCAGGGGAAAGTGCTACCTCATGAGCTGAGGCCATTTGCCCAGCTGCCCAGTACTCACCACTTCAGTGCCTGTGATCCCTGCCAGCAGCTCCGTGAGCTCGTCCCCAGATGTGGAGCAGGCACCCAGGCCTTGCACTGCGGCTCCGATGCTGCCTGTGGCAATCATGGATGGGGGGTACATGGCAAAGGTGTAGTCTAGGAAAGAGAGAAGGGACCAGGAAGCAATATGAATACCAGCGTGCACCGTCTATTTCCCAGAAAGTGCCAGGCTGTATGAATAAAGCACAGGTATACCGGGACACCCCGGCAGTGAGCGGTGTAAGAGCAGCCGGGGAGAGGGTCAGGGTAGTAAGTGATCCAGGCCAGGAACCAGAGAGTGAATGGGTCTCTTCCTGGTATGGACACAAAATTAAGGTTAAGAGACCTGGGTTCTTGGCCTGGCTTAGTCACTGAGACAGCCTGGGCAAGTCACTTCTCTCTAAGCCCTTGGTGTCCCCAGCTACATACTCGGGGTGAGGGTGGGGGTGGGGGGCTGCGGCATCTCTGAGATCCCAGACAGCTCTGCTGCTGATACTGGGGGCTTAGAGGATAGAATTTTCACAAATTTGGAAGTTATAAACTGGATCTCCTAGTTCCCTCTCACCCTTCCAAGTCTTCTGATTTCCCTGGCTTGGCACACGTGTGTGTGGGACTCTTACCTGTAGCACAGAGGGCCAAAAAGGTCTGGGCGTGCTTCTTGACCAAGGCTTGTCGGTCGCGGGGCAGAGAGAGCCGGTGCAGAATCAGGGCCAGGAAATCATGGGCAATCACTGCGGCCAGGTCCCACTTGAGCTTCCCCAAGACCAGCACCTCCCAATCCTGGAGGCAGAGGAAAAGAGCGGGCTCAGTGGCTGAAGAAGGGAAGGGGAGGAAGTAAAGTGGAAGTCTCACAGGGAGCGAAGCCCATCACACTTGAAGGTCAAGACTCCAGGTCTGCTTTTGAACTTCAGGACTGACGCTGTGGAATGGGGAGTCCAGGGTAGGGAACAGCTCGGGGCACTTGCTTTGGGCATCTATTGATCAACTTCCTAGATGCCAGAACTACATGCTTTACATAAATTGCCTCTTTTAATCCTGCTGGGTTATCTTTTTGGGGTCCGACAGTCCAGGCCTTCTCTTGACTTGCTGCAAGGCTCTGAGCAGGCCTCCAGTCATGGTTGAAAGAAAAGTCTGCAGACCACCATCACCAGGAACTGGAGGCTCTTCTGGCATGAAGCAGAAAGACTCTCCATAATCCCAAGGATATGGGAGATCGCTAGCCTCTCCCCCAACTCAGCATGCCCGCCAAGTCCACACCTCTTGAAGAAACTGGGGTGAGCATGAGGCCCTTCCTCCTTTGACACAGCCCCTGAGCCAACCCCGAGGTTCCTCAAAGTGGAGGTTGCCCAACCCAACCCACATCCCCTTGGGGGGACACTGGGGTGGGGGGCTGAAATAGAGCACCCCACTCCACCTCTCTGGCTGAAACCCAGTGCCTAGTGTCATTTGAGTCTCAGGGAGAGAAGTGGAGGTCAAGGCAGACAGGATGGGTCCAGGTGATGATCCCTGAGGGCCCAAACCATCTCTCCATCAGTCCCAGCCTCCATACTACTGCTGGGTCCTTGAAGGAGACTGGGAGCCCCACCCAGTCCACTCCTCTGGGGTTCCCAGCCCTGGCCCTATTTCTGAGTTGCACACAGGAGGATTTCTTCATTGTTTTATCTCAGGAAGGAACTCACGGGTTTGACCCCTTAGTGGGGTAGAAATGGCAACCCCACCCAATCTCTTTTCGGCCCTCTGTCACAGCTGCCCCCCTCCTGGCCCCCACCTTCATGATCTTCAGCCTCTCACAAAGCCTCACAGAAATCAGCCCGGCCTGGAGCCAGAACTTGAGCAGAGAAGTTAGCATTCTACTCCCTGTGCTTATTCCAGGGGTCAAACTCCTAACTCAGAAGTCAACAAAAAGCATCCAGCATCCAAGGAAACATCTGGAAAGCAGCTCGGATTGGGGATGCATAGGGTCCTGCGTTGGGGGAGGGTGGCACCTTACCCTCCATCTGGGCAGAATATCTTCTGACAATCTCAGTCCTCACTTGACAGAGAACACACCCCTAGCAGCTTCCATCACATCCCTCACCTCTGAGGCCACCTGAGCCCTAGAACGTTCACCTCATCACCCTCAGCGCAACACTGAGCCAGGACCCTTCCTTCCTCCTCTGGAAGGGCCCCCACCTTCTTTGTGGCACAAGGATTATTTGGACTGACCGGCTCTCTGATGTCCCTTCCGACTCTGACCTTCTAGGAAGTCATCGATCGGCATGCTCCACCCCCAGCTCAGGCAGGGGGAGTGGGAGGAGAGGACTTTTGGCCTGTTCTGAAAAACTGCCCTCACATAAAGGCACACATCCCATGCTAATCTTTTCACAAAAACGAAGTCCCCTTCCACCAGCCCAAACTCCTCCAGAAACATCTTGCTATCCTAGCCCTGGAAACCAGCTCCACCTTCAGACTTGCCCAAAACTACCAGATTCATCACAAAGAGCTGTGGAGCCTCCCAGATTCCCAACTCTGGCCTCCTACTCCCATCTCGGAGAGCTACTTGGCAGGAAGAGGAATCCCGTTCCCCGACAAGCAGCACTCAGGGGCCCCAGTACCCTGGCTTTCCTGGCCAGCCAATCACAGCAGCCAGCACGCTGCCCTCCTCCCCGGGAGATGGGGCCCAGAAACGCCTCTCGGGTCAAGAGAAGACTCGACCGCTGTAGAGCAAGGTGGAGGAAGGTGCCAGCTCACCCCTCTCCCCTGGGTCCCCCGGGAGATGATCTGCACGCTCCCAAATAACCTCTTCCAGATCCAAACAACTCCCCACCTCCTCTCCAGGCTCAGTGGGGAAAGAGAACCATGACTCCCCTGCCCTGCCTCGGGAAGAGCCTAGCCCAAGTTCCCAGCAAGAGGCCCAGGGAGCCACTTCCCAAACCACAGGAGTGACAGCAGCTCCCCACAGGGTTATGAAAGACCTTGGTCAGGGTGGGTGGGCCAGGGCAGAGGGCATCATATCACATCGGAAGCAGCTGCAGTTCAGCCCCAGTCTGTGCCTCAGCACTGGCCTTTGGCTAAAGGGGAAAAGATGATTCCACCAGGCCTGAGGCAGCTGCTTCTGAGAGCAGAGTTTCTCAGGGTGAGACTAGGGAATGGAGAATGAGGGAAGGAGCTGGTTCTCCTGGGATATAAAAGGAAGGAAGGAAGCAAAGTGGGATGGAACTCCTCGGCCCTTCCTTAACAGCAGCTGGGGCCTGGCTTTAATCGGCTCTGGGAGACTTTTTGATCACAAAGTCCACACGCTGGGAGACAAGACTCAACCAGGGTGGCCCCTTCCCCCACGTGAAGCACATTCCACTCCCCCACTCCAGTGGGGGTGCACAGGCATGCCCTGCTGCTGCCAATAAATAACTCCTGGTGGCTGTGTAAACCCAGAGGCAAAGTACTAGTGACTGTAGACATGCAGTTTGACTTGCTGCTATCTGGGGGAAAGACCATGAAGGAGTGGCATCCCCTGGAGGTCAAGACGAGGGGATCTGGTTCATGCTGGCAGCGCAAGCCTGAACTGGGGCCACCCTGACCATCACACCACGCTGTCCCATCTTCTGTCAAAAGAAAAAAAAAAGCTGCTACCCTGCCCAGGGGCACAAAGCCTCCCGAAGTCTTAGCTTTCCTCCTCCTGGTACGTGAGGAAGGAGGCAGGGGGTGCTGGGAGGTGGGGAGGGTATGCACGCACCCGCAGCTGGCGGGGAGAGACAGAGTGGTCGGTGTAGATGCACAGTTTTTCGATGGTCAGGGGCGTAGTCTCGCGCAGCTTGGAGGCCAGCAGCATGCAGACCGCACCCAGGAGCTGCAACTGCGCCTTTCGGGTGGGGACGCAGGACAGGTAGCGATCCAGGTAGTTCATGGCCAGGGGGAAGACTTCCTCTTCACAGCGCTGCTCCTCACACACCTGGGGGAGGGCGCACAGTCACTTCGGGGGCAGAGGCTTAGGAAACGCAGCAGCAACTAAAGGCGGGGGGTGCGGTGCGCTGAAGGGAAGTGGAATGGGGAGCAAGACACGGGAGGGGGTAGGTGAACTCACAGTGACAAGGACTAACACGCAGGATGCGCCTTCCCCAAGGTGACACCCTCCCACTTCCTCTGCGGTGCCTCCTTTCCCCCGGGGTGGGAGTTGGGGGTGGGGGGGAGCGGGATACGCCAGAGGCTCCCTTTCTTCAGGAATCCAAACTGAGGCTGATCCACACCCCCAACCCATACCGAGGGTGAGGGGCTCGGAAAAGTCACCCATAGGAGCCAGAGAACTGGGACCTTACGCCCATTACTGCCACCCAGTGCACACACCCAAAAGGAAGGGAGGAGACTCCAGCGGCTGCCTCCCGCACTTTTCATTTCCCTGACGGCCAGAACAGCGCGCCACCCCCACCGGCTTCCCCGCCAGAACCCCCGCGACACACACAAGGAACCGGCTCTGCGGCGGGGGCGGCCGAGCCCAGGGTTTTCCAGGCGCGCTCTCCCGAATAGACCGGGCGTTGGGTGGGGGAAGACTTTTGAGAGGTCAGAGGGGAGACGGTGGCCCTCGCCCCGCTTTCCCGGCCGAAGACAGGGTTATTTGGGGGTGCCAAACGCCTGGCGGTCAGGGTCACAGAAGGGCAAGAAAAAGACAGCACGGAGGCAGCAGGCTAAGGGCGCGCGACTGAAAAGTGAAGGCCCCGGGGATCTGCGCCACAGAAACATCTTGCTGATTGTTGCTGAGGACCAGGATGTCCCGACAGGGCGGCCCCGGGATGTCCGGAGCCCGGGACGCGGGGGTGACGGGGGAGGGGAGACCCGCCCGGGCGGTACCTCCAGCATCCAGTACGCCAGCATCTTCCGCATGTGCGGCTTGATCTCCCTCTGCACACACTGGAAGTAAGAGGCACGGGGCACGTAGCGCTCCTCCAGGCGGAGCAAGCTCTGCAGGACACGCTGGTCCCCTAGCAGCCGCGGGTCCGGCCCGGCCCGGGGCGCGTGCCGAGTGCCCTCGCAACACAGCAGCTCCATCCTCGGGCAGCGCGCGGGCAGAGCAGGAGTGCGGGCTCGGGAGCCAGAACGCAGGCGGCGGGCCGGAGAGCGCGGGGCGCGGGACTGTGGCGCTGGCGCTGGCACTGCGCGGCCGAGCCTCAGCCCGCCCCCGCCGCCGCGCGCGCGCCGCTTCCCTGACAGGCGCCCCGCCCCTCGCGACCGAGTAGCAACCGTGGAATGCTCAGACGTCGCGACGCTCCGGGGGCGGGGCCTCCGGCGCCGGACGGAAAGGGCTGGCGGGCGCTCCCCCTCCCCGGGGCGGCCGCATTGGTCGGCTGGGCGCGGGCCCGCCGGCTTCCGGGCGCTCCGGATCCTTCTGACCACCCGGTGCTAGAGGAGTGTGCTTTGGAGGTGGGCCTCTGCCCGCACCCCCCCCGCCCCCCACCTCCGAGCCCTTGCATTTTTGCTTCTCCCGACTCCAGGCGCCCCCAAAGTTTATTCATTCATTCGTCAAACCCTACTTCACCCGCTGCTTGCTCTAGGGAAAGTAAATAATAACAAAATAGCTAGATCTTAGGGGAGACTGGTCTGAGCACTTATTAAAATCTTAATGAAGAAGCTGTGGGCTAGGTCTTATACTGATTTTGCAGTTGAGAAAACTGAAGCAGTAACTATAATAGTTCGTCTGCGGCAGAGCTAGGATTGGGAAGCCGACGATCCGCCTCCAGAATCTCTGCTCTACCCCATGGCTACTTAAACTGATCCCCGAACCAGCAACATCTGCATCGCCTGAGAGCGGGTCAGAAAAGCAGAACCTCAGGCCCATCCCCTGACCTACTGGATCAAAATCTGCCTTTAGCAAGATCCCTGGTGATTCCTGTACCTATTAAAGTGTGAGAAGAGACAGTCCTAAATCCGCACGCTTGAGAACTACAACAGGGCGGAAGGGTCATGGATTCAAGGCCTCACCTTGTCTGTCATTAAGTTGGCTGTGTGGCCTTGGACAAACCCTGACGTTGGCCTTAGTTTCCGTTTGAGGAAATGATGGGCGGAGAAACGAGCTCCTTTCTGGAGGAGTTTCTTGCTCAGATTCTATAAAATCTTCCAGGCGCCACTTTTACCTCCCAAGCTTTGGGACTTTGCAGTGTTTCCAAATCTGGATTCCGTGTGACCAGGAGGCAAACACACCACAAGCCTCCAGTAATGCTCCAAATGGCAGGAGGCCATGGGGATCCCTGCCGCTCCTGGGGTCCTCCAAGGAGGTGAGACACTAAGGAAGTGAGTTATTAGAGAAATGACACTCTATAGAAAAGAGGTCAGTCCTGCGCTAAGCATTGTCCGAGTGAATTGTTCTCTTTTATACAATAAATTTTTTGTTGTTTGCATATCATGGAAATATTCAATGCATTGTAGAAGACAGAAAATACCGATGTCACACAAAAAAAGTAAATAGTAAACACTGGCAGTTTCACCATCCAGATTGTTGTTGTCCTTCAGTCACTAAGTCGTATCCAACTCTTTGAGACCCCATGGACTGCAGCATGCCAGGCTTCCCTGTCCTTCACTATCTCCCAGAGCTTGCTCAAACTCATGTCCATTGAGTCAGTGATGCCATCCGACCATCTCATCCCCTGTTGTCCCCTTGTCCTCCAGCCCTCAGTCTTTCCCAGCATCAGGGTCTTTTACAATGAGTCGGCTCCTTGCATCCGTTGGCCAGATAACCCTTTAAAATGACAATGTTTATTTTTCTAAAATTGTTCTTTGAATAAACATATTTTTAAGAATGACATCATTGCAAACTATTTTGTAAACTGTTTTTTTTTCCACGAAAAAGTATACTGTCAGCACTTTTCCATCTCATTAACTATTCTATAACTTTTTAAATAACTACCTAGTAAACCACTGAGTGAATATAGCATAATGTATTTCACCAAAGCTGTATTATTGGAAATTTAGGTAGTTTCTAGTTCCTTCCTATTAGAAATAATACTGTAAAATATTTTTGTGGTAATATTTTTGTGCATACTCAAGATTATTTCTAGAAGCGAATTAATTTCTAGAAGTGAAATTTCTCAATCTGAAGTTATGAAACATTCTAAGGCTTTTGATACAGTTCTTATTACCAAATTTCCCTGCTGAAAGGCTGAACCAAACTAATGAACAAACATTAGATATCTACTTAAAAAAAAATACCAACTGGCGAGATGAAAAGTGGTTTATTAGTAATGTGTATAAATTTTTAAATTCAAGAGTTCTTGTTGTAGCAGTGTGAATATGGGCTGTGTACCTTCTCTGATCTTGTAAGTCTTCTACTCCTGTCTTCAGAAATACAAGCAAGAAGTTTCTTGAGCTAACTAATCATTGCATTGCACTCTTTTGTTAAAGAGAACTGTGTATTTAAAATTATAAAAATTAGGTACGAAGTTAAGGGGAGGCAAACATGTTGAAGCCTACAGGGCTTTTAGGGTGCAGAAGGACTAAAAATGTAGCTTTTGAAGTTAGTACATAACCAAAAACCAGTTCTGTCCTGGATGCTTCTTTACTTTCAGAATTATTGAGTAGGACTGTTCTGTTAAGAAGATGGTGCATCTTTGATGAGAGAGTAAATCATCATTTTTGTTTTCCCGTAAGTATACTATTATTCCCCCCCCCCCCCCCATTTTACAGAAGAGGAAACCAGTACTTTAAAGTGGCTAAATAATTTGCCCAAGGTCACAAAGCTAAAGTGGTCGAGGCTAGATACAATCTAGTGAGTCTGGCTGGAGAATCCATGCCCTTAACTACTTTATTCTACTACCTCTTGTGCTGATCTATGAGTGCAAATTGATTGATTAGTTGTTGATTTAGTGAGGAAAGGGGACAGAAACTACCCCATCCTGGAAGCTTGGGAGTGAGCCTGCACCCTGGGGAAGGAGCCGGGCATTTTGAAGGATACCTCTGCCTCGCCCTTGACTGGGACTGACATGCCCAGAGCAGAGTCATCCGAGACCTCAGGCCAAGGTCAGATACAAGCCGGCTGGCTGTCCTCCATGGAGGCAGGTGAGCTCAGTGCCGGGTCAGGACAGAGGAGTTCCTGGAGGGTTGGCTGATCTGCCTGGGAACTTCACCAAGCACCTCCATCTCAAAGGAACAGGGGCTCCCCTCATTTTTCATAAAAGAAGGGGGAAAAAAAAAAAAAGACAAAGCACTGACCAGGGCCACTATGGGGAGGAGTTTCTGCCCAGGTGCATTCAATTAGAACAAGTTGCTCAATGAAATGGGAAATGAGAGGCGGGGTGGGAATGGAATGTCACAAGCCAGATGAAAAGCCCCAAGGAGGAAGGAAACAACGCTTTCTTTCCCTTCTTCCTTCTCCCACTCCTCCTCCTCTTCAGCATTGAAATGTCCCCCTCCTAGAACTGAGCAAGTGAACAAGGTGATGGGTGAGGCCCATCACCCCACACAAATTCTATGGCTCAGTTACCTTCCGACCCATTCAGATGACAGGTAGAGAGGCGAGGCAGCTTGGGTGGGGGCTGGGGCAAGTCTGCTTGCCTTCAAAGCCCGGCTCTACCTTTTCTTTTTTTTGTTCAGTGAGAATAAGAATAGTTTCAGCCGCAAAGGGGTTCTGAGGACTAAACAGGCAGAAAGCGTCTTGCCTGTGCCTGGCCCACTGAATGCCTGTGAGCATTCAAAGATGGTAGTTTGTTGCTATTACTATCATTCCCTCTCTTAAGGAGTACCCTTTACTCTATGAACATACACCCAGAACCCCTCAGAGAAAAAGTTTGAGCAGCAGGAGCCATCCTTCTAGAATGGCAGCTCCATCACATTTCACAGTGTAAAGTGAGCGGTCAAGCGGACGGTGAACACTGGAGGGCTTGGGGCCACCTCACTCTGTCCTTCCACCTACCCTGGCTGTGTGACTTTGGGCAAATTGTACCACCTTTCTGTGCCTCAGTTTCCTTTTCTGAAACTAAGAATGACAGTAATGAAACTGTGCTTCTGTGGCATGGTTTTGTTGCTAAGCAAGCCCGTTGGGTTTGGTAGTTAGGCAAACCTGCTCTCTTGAGTGATCATTAACTTGCAGGGATCTCCTATACTTTTCTTACTTACAGTCCCCTAGTGGGATTAACTCTTTAATTACTTGCTTTGTCCCTTTACTCTGTCTCTATGAGTAGTACCTCCCCTTCGAGTGGCTAGAAGGATGGAACGCATTCATTCGTGTGAAACACATCAAACAGTGCCTGGCATATGGTGAGCCATTTTTAAAACGTTCATTCTGATTGTGGTACTTACAGACACAAACTGCTTTATGTGTACAGACTATTTTTGATAATAAATGTAACACAATAGATGTGGAGGCACATGGAAAATAAAAATGCCAGGGATTACTGTAGTGGTGGTGAAGATTTGGGAAATTCTAATATATGAAAACTGGTCTGATGGCCTATTATCGGATATCCTAGTTTTCTGAGAACTGGAGACACTTATATGAATACTATTCATACTGTTCCCACCGCCCCCCCCCCAACTTTTTACTTGGAAATATTTCAAAACTACAGGAAAGCTGCAGGAATAGCAGTGACCACTAACACACCTTTCACCTAAACTCCTGTGTGTATTTTGCTGAACTATTTGAGACCTAATTACAGACATTATGATTTCTCATTTCTACATGTTTCAGTCTGGGTTGCCCAAGAATGCAAGTCTCCCAGTAACCATGAAACAATGATCCCAATTAGAAATGTATACTAATACAATACCACAATCTGCATACCAAGGTAATAACCAGCTGTTCCAGTAATAACCCTTCATAGCTTTTCGCTTTCTCAACCCAAGATCCATTCAAGGACCGTGTTTGCAATGTAACCTCTTTAATTTCCTTTACTCTAGAACAGTTTCTGATCCTTTAAAAAAAAGTTCCTGATGTACTTCCCCAGTGGTCCAATGGTTAGGACCGTGCTTCTACTCCAGGGGGCACAGGTTTGATACCTGGTCAGGGAACTAAGATCCCACATGCCTTGTACTGTGACCAAGGGGTGGACACGTCTTTGAGAACACTGGTATTTTGGAAAGCCAGTTGTTTTACACAGTGTGCTTCAATTTGGATGCATCTGATTGTTTTCTCCTGACTAAATGAAGATTAATAAATATTTTAATATTTTTGGTAGAAATATTACCTAATGATGTTGTGTTCTGAATGTATGTTTTTGAGTGGAAAAATCAAGCATGAAACCCAACTGGGAGCTTCCTGGGTGGCTCCATGGTAAAGAATCCACCTGCCAATGAAGGAGACACGGGTTTGATCCCTGGTCTGGGAAGATCCCACATGCTGCAGAGTAACTAAGCCCATGCACCGCAACTACTAAGCCTGCGCGCTAGGGTCTGGGAGCCGAAAATATCAAGCCCACATGTTGCACCTACAGAAGCCTGAGAGCCCTGGAGCCCATGTTCCACAGCAAGAGAAGCCACCATAATAAGAAGCCTGTGCACCGCAACTAGCGAGTAGCCCAAGCAGTGAGGAAGACCCAGCACAGCCAAAAGTTAATAAAATAAACAAATTATTTAACAAATTAAAAAAAAAACCTAAACATAATTTTTTGAGGACTCAGGAGACACTTCGGGGCTTACAGTGATCAAGGTCACTATTTTCAGCATCTGCTGTACAATATTTTAGATCTGTACTCTTCAAAAGTTCTTGTTCATCCATTCCTCAGTAAAAACGGAGCATACTCTTCCAGTAGATATGGAAGACTTAATTTAGAAACTATGTCCAAACCTGCTACTCTAACATATTATGTCCATTATACAACACACTAAAAAAATGTAAAGAATAAGACAAAAATACATAGATGAGAATTTTTCACATTTTCTTCCCACTCTACAGTGGAACATCTTACACCCAGTGTTCACCATTATTTGTTTACTCAGCTCCCGAGACAGGCTTCGCTGTTGATCGAAACGCTCCCAGTGAGCCTGGACGGACCTTAAAAATGTCAACACAGCACTCTGGGCAGTGCTACCAAATCAGAGCAGGCACATGAGCTGACCTGTTTTCTGTTTCTGTTTTACCCAGGAGGCTGCCTTCTTGACAAGTTCACACAGCACCTCTACACCCAACTTCTCCAAAATAGAAATCCTCAGCTTTCCTTAACAAACCTGCTCCTCCCACCAGCTTCCCCTGTATCAGCACGTGGCAACTCCATCCTTCCAGCTGCTCAGGCCAGAACCCTTGGTGTCATTCTTGACTACTCTCTTTCAACTCCCATATCCACCCATCAGCAGACCATGGAAGACTCTACTTTCAAAATATCTTTAAAATTCAACCCTCTTTTCTGCTACCTCCCTGGTCCAAATTCAGTTCTTCTTTGTCCTGACTGGTCTCCCACATCCAAAGCATTACTCATTTCTGGTTGGTTCTATGTCCAAAATACATCTCCAGTCCTTGCCTTTTCTCTATTTCCGCTTCTCCCACCCTGGTCTAAGCGGCATCATCTGTTGCCTGGATTGGGATGGTGGCTCCTAACAGGCATCCCTGGTCCACCCTTGCCCCCTCCAGTCTAGTCTCAACCCCCAGGGCGCTCCATTCACTCCCGTAATTGTCTCTCACTCACCCTGCTCTGGCCACACTGGTCTCCTTATTGTTCCTGGACCATACCAGGCCTACATGTTCCCTTTGTATTTGCTGGTCCATCTGCCTGGCATGTTCTGCCCCCAGTGGCCCCAAGGCCCTGCCTTTGGGCTTTGACTAAAGTCACATTTCTCCTACAGCCTTTCCTGGCCATCCTACTCCAACCCTGATTGCCCCTGGGCCCCTTCACTGCTCGATTTTTCTGCTTACCACTAATCACTGACATACACCATATCTTACCTCCGTGTTCTGTTTGTAGTTTGTCTACTCTACCCCACTGAAACAGAATGCTGCCTGGTTCATAGTAAGTGTTTAAACATTTTTTGTTTTGCCTGAATAAATGAATGCGTGAATGAGACAAATTGGACGTGAGAAAAACACCAGCACGGTCACGTGGTTGAAGGCTGCTGCGTGTGGAGGCAGGTCTGGAATTAAGCACCAGCACTTCCAGCTTTCCTGGATGGCGGTGGGCACAGTGGGTCCTGACAACGGAAAGAGCCGTCAGGCAAAGTCACAAGGCTGGTGGCTTGGACCGGGGGGACTGCTGTACCCTAAAATGTGAGGTCCACGGGCATCGAGGTGGAAAGCAGCTGCACATGCTACCTCATCAGAGTGGGGATTCGAATGCAGTTGGGCATGAGAGCATGAGTTATAATCCTGAGTAAATGTATTTTTAACAGTTTTGTGCACATTCGAAAGTTGCGTGTGCACCAGAACATCAGAGCTGGGCCTTTATCAAGCTTCCTTTTAAGATACATATATTTAATGAAAAACTATTAATTTTGAAAATATGAAGTAGGATGTGGCGGTTGTGAGGGCACCATGTGAATAACAGACAACTGGGAATTCATGGAAGAGGAAGAAAACAGCAGATTTTGGTAATTCCTCAGCGGTCCAGTGTTTAGGACTCTTCGCTTTCACTGCAGGAGGCGTGGGTTTGATCCCTGCTTGGGGGAAATAAGATCCCACATGCCCCGGGGTCTGGCAAAAAAAAAAAAAAAAAAGGCAGAATTTTGAACCCAAAGACTTCAGTTTAAGTCCCAAGACCTGGTTCTGTGCCAGCTATAAACCCAGAACCCAGCAAGTGCTTTAACTCTGGAAGCTTGTTTCCCCATCTATAAAAGGGGATAACAAGAGCCCAAACTGCTTAGGGGATGGTTCTAAGACCAGATGAAATAAAGCACTGGTTAAAAAACACTAAGCTGGGACTTCCCTGGCAGTCCAGTGGTTAAGGCTTTGAGTTCCCAATGCAGGGGACCCAGGTTTGAGCCCTCATCAGGGAACTAGATCCCACATGCCCCAACTAAAAATTCTTCATGCCACAGCTAAGACCTGGCACATCCAAATAAATAAACACTAAAAAAAAAAAAAAAAAAAAAAAAAACCCACTAAGTAAAGTATGACGTGCTAGGCAAATCTAAGGGGTGATTCGAAGGAATATCATGGAGAACCAGTCGGGATGGGGAATCCTACCCTGCCCTTCTTTGTGTGACCCCCAAAGCCCCCACTATCACCACCCCAACTTCAGCCTTGCAAACAGAACCCAGATTTTGTTGTGATATCAGATGACTGTTTCAGGAGACGCTGGACACTCCTCTGTCTCAGAGGTTAAACCTAAATTATTCTAAACCAAATCAAGACAATTCCATAGCTGGTTTAGGAATGGGTAGTTGTCATATTCTGGCCATAAGGTATGAAATAAGTCTGCTAAGGGGCTTCACTAAATGCAGCGCAAAAGAAAAAGACTCATTTCTGCCTTATGTGAGAATGGAGTAAGATATGCTAAAATTTACTGGATGCTTACTATGTTTCTACGTGCATGATTCTAAGAGTTTAAAAAACTAATTCATTTAGTCCATATAATATTAAACTGTTATAATGTTAAACTGTTACCTCAGAGGTAACAGACTATTACCATCCCATATGACAGAGAGGTTAAGCAATTTACCCAATATCAGATACCTATGGGATCTGAAACCAGGTTTGGCTACAGAACCCACACCCTTAGCCATGTTGCTGTGATGTCCGGAGCAACCGCAGCCATCTTGCAACAATGAGGGAAGGAGCGGACACCTGAGGATGACAGCTGAAAGATCAGAATGAATTTCTCCCCCTAATGTTGTTGCACTGCTGATTTAACCAAACTTGGAACCACCTACCACGGGCTTTTTGTGATGTGCGAGATAGTAAATTTTCCTCATTGTTTAAGCTACTTTCACTCCTCAAATAAAAGGTCATTTCTCTACTCTCACCCGCACGATAGGACACCCTTCAATAGCAAATAGGCAAAGAGCTCCACCAAATATTCAAGAAAACAGTAATTTCAATACAAATACTGTATTGTATTGTATTCAATACAATACAATACAGTAATTTCAGAGAATATAAAAGGAGGGTTCACATCTCAACTCATTTTTAGTATAATTTTGATTCCAACAAGTGCAATATGAGAAAAGACAATTACCCTTATGAACATGAATGTAAAATCCTAAGCAAGATATTAGCAAACTGACTCCAGCAATATATAAAAAGGGTGATATGTTATTGACTTTATACAAAAAATGCATAGTTTATTTTGAATAGAACCACTATATTTTATCACACTAAAAGATTAAAGCGGAAAAAAAACCATATGATCATATCAACAGATGCCAAAAAAGTTTTTTATAAAATTCAACATCCATTTACAATAAGAAAAAACTCTTGTCAAAGTGGGGATAGATGGAAACTTTTCTAGTCTGATATAGGGCATCTATAAAATCCTACAGTAAACATCTTATTTAGTAGTGATGCACTGAAAGTAAAGTAAGCAAAGTGCCAAGGATGCCAAGCCACTGGACGGAACTCTGCAGGCTTTAGCAGAGGCTGCAAAAGACCAAAGGTTACTGGTTCCTTCTCCGTGGCCGTCCTTTGTTCTCAAGGCCACCTGCGCCCGATGATCTCAAGGTAGACCATCATCTTCCCACCCCTCTCTTGTACATTTTTTAAAGATACCCATTATCTCTTTTAATTAATTAATTCAGGCCACACGGTGTGGCATGTGGGATCTCAGTTCCCTGACCAGGAATCAAACTTGCACCCCCACCACTGGCAATGCAGAATCTTAACCACTGGACTGCCAGGGAAGTCCCCTTAACTTGTACATTTTTTTTATGACTAGCATCATCTTTCTTCAGAGTCCTCAGATTTTAAGCTCTAGTGCCATCTTAGAGTTCTTCCTTTATTGGGTTTCCTGTACCCAATTAGTTCCCTGGGCCAATAAAACCATTCCCTGAAGCTCACTTAGATCCCATTATTCTTATTCCTCTGGTAGGCTTTGGCAAAGTTCTCAAAATTTGCCACTAGTGGTCCAGTGGTTAAGAATCTGCCTGCCAATGCAGGGGACATGGGTTCGATCCCAGAGTCAGGAAGATCCCACAGGCCTCGAGGCACCTATGCCCTGCGCCGCAACTACTGAGCCTAACAGTGTTCTAGGGCCTAACAGCCGCAACTGCGGAGCCCAGGCGCCACACCTACAGAAGCTCGAGTGCCCTAGAGTTGGCGTTCCTCCGAAACAAGAGAAGACCGCCACAGTGCGATGCCGGTGCATCACACAGAGAGCAGCTCCTGCTCTCCTCAGCTAGAGAAAGCCCTCTCCCAGCAACAAAGACCCAGCACAGCCAATAAATTAATTAATTATTAAAAAAAAAAAAAAAAGACTTCACCTTCCAATGCAGAGGGTGCTGGTTTGATTCCTGGTTGGGGAGCTAAGATGCCACATGCCTCAGGGCCTAAAGTCCAAAATCTAAAACAGAAGCAGCAGTGTAACAAATTCCATAAAGACTTTAAAAATGGTCCACATCCAAAAAAAAAAAAAATACCAAAGCAAACCCCCTTCACAGCAGAGAGAATTCGTCTCTCTGAAGAATCTTCTGCATAATCTAAAATTGCTTTCTGTAAACCTGAAAGTCTAATGCATGCATGTTCAGTTGCTCAGTCATGTCTGATTCTTTGCCTCCCCATCGACTGTAGCCTGTCAGGCTCCTTTATGCATGCGATTGTCCAGGCAAGAATATTGGAGCAGGTTGCCATTTCCTCCTCCAGAGGACCTTCCTGACCTAGGGATCGAACCCGAGTCTCAAGTCTCCTGCATTGGCAGGAGACTTTACCACTGAGCCACCAGGGAAGCCCAAAGTCTAATACTCTGTCTTTAAAATGTATGTACATTTGGCATGAGCTCCATAATACAGCCATAATTGCTAAAATATAAAAATAATGGTTTAAATTATCAATGTTAAGGAAAATGAAACTCCATGGAAGCCATATACATCATAAGACTGACCCCAAAGGAGTTTCAAACCCTATTCTGAAAGGCCGGGGCTACATTACAATTATAGAAGCCTCCCTCAGAGGCTCTAGGTCTTCACCCTGCTTCTAGATAGATTCAGGATCCATGGCCCAGAGCCATCAGATTAATCTCTCACAGACACACCTTTCATCTCCAGTCCAAGGACCTGCTTATCAGTCAAATTTAAAAGTCAACCAGCCTGCCTTTTAAAGTTCTTCAAGAGTGCCAAGGCACCCTATCCCATTTTATCTCAGCTGGAGCACTCCAGCCCACCTCAGAGCCTTATCATCCAACACTGGCATCCTGCTCCTTCCTTCAAATCTACCTCTTTCCTTTAAGGCCTAGCTCCTGGCCCACCAATTCCAGGAACTTCCAAGGTTGTAAGATTGAAAGATTCACAGGGATTTTGAGCCAAAAAGGTTGATGACACCCAGGCATACAACCAGTATGACACCCAGGCATACAACCAGTAAAAGGGTGTTACAACTGCAGCCATTAAATTAAAAGACGCTTGTTCCTCGGAAGAAAAGCTATGACAAACCTAGACAGCATATGAATAAGCAGAGACATCATTTTGCCAACAAAGTCAAAGCTATGGTTTTTCCAGTAGTCATGTATGGATGTGAGAGTTGGACTATAAAGAAAGCTGAGCGCTGAAGAATTGATGCTTTTGAACTGTGGTGCAGGAGAAGACTCCTGAGAGTCCCTTGAACAACAAGGAGATCAGACCAGTCAATCCTAAAGGAAATCAGTCCTGAATATTCATTGGAAGGACTGATGCTGAAGTTGAAGCTCCAATACTTTGCCAACCTGATGCAAGAACTGACTCATTGGAAAAGACCCTGATGCTGGGTAAGATTGAAGGCAGGAGGAGAAGGGGACGGCAGAGGATGAGATGGTTGGATGGCATCACCTACTCGATGGACATGAGTTTGAGCAAGCTCTGAGAGCTGGTGATTAACAGGGAAGCCTGGTGTGCTGCAGTCCATGGGGTTGGAAAAGAGTTGGACATGACTGAGCGACTGAACTGAACAAACTGTGCTCATTGTATTCCCCAAAGATTGGAAACTCCTGGGAGTAGGTATCACATTTATTCCTAAAGTTTGTTAACCTCCTGTAGGATAAAGACATGGCTGTGGTTCCAGACTTCCTGCTCAGGCAACTCCCCTGTGTGGAAGGCCTTTGCTCCACCTCTTGTCAGTCATTTACACTGGCAAAATCCAGTTAAAGATTCCAAAATCAATAACCTCAGATATGCAGATGACACCACCCTTTTGGCTGAAAGTGAAGAGGAACTGAGAAGACTCTTAATGAAGGTGAAAGAGGAAAGTGAAAAAGCTGGCTTAAAACTCAACATTCAAAAAACTAAGATCATGGCATCCAGTCCCATCACTTCATGACAAATAAATGAGGAAACAATGGAAACAGTGACAGATTTTATTTTCTTGGGCTCCAAAGTCACTGCAGATGGTGACCACAGCCATGAAATAAAAGACACTTGCTCCTTGGAAAAAAAGCTATGACCAACTTAGACAGCGTATTAAAAACCAGAGACATTACTTTGCTGACAAAGGTCCATCTAGTCAAAGCTATGGTTTTTCCAGTAGTCATGTATGGTTGTGAGAGTTGGACTAGAAAGAAGGCTGAGTGCCAAAGAATTGATGCTTTTAACTGTGGTGTTAGAGAAGACTTTTGAGAGTCCCTTGCACTGCAAGGAGATCAGACCAGTCAATCCTAAAGGAAATCAGTCCTGAATATTCATTGGAAGGACTGATGCTGAAGCTGAAGCTCCAATACTTTGGCCACCTGATATGAACAGGCGACTCACTGGAAAAGACTGATGCTGGGAAAGACTGAGGGCGGGAGGAGAAGGGGGCAACAGAGGATGAGATGGTTGGATGGCATCACCTACTCATTGGACATGGGTTTGAGCAAACTCGAGGAGATAATGAAGGACAGGGAAGCCTGGCGTGCCGCAGTTCATGGGGTCACAAAGAGTCAGGTACGACTGAGTGACTAAACAAGTGTTGTTAATGAGCAGAAAAGATCCATACTTCCCCCAAACACACAAATCCAAGCCAGGTGACTTTTCTTTTTTAAAAATATTATTTATTTATTTGGCTGTGTCGAATTATAGTTGTGGCATGCAGGATCTAGTTTCCTGACAAGGTATAGAATCTGGGTACCCTGAATTGGGAGCTCGTAGTCTCAGCCACTGGATCATCAGGGAAGTCCCCAGGTGACCTTTTCTTCCTTTTTTTTTAAACATTTCCTCCAAGAGTGTTTGTATCATTTATTCTCTTATTCATTCATTTACTCCACAGATCTTCACTGACACCCGATCAAATGCTAAGAACCTCCTGAGGCCATGAACTGCGGCACGCCAGGCTTCCCTGTCCTTCATTATCTCCTGGAGTTTGCTCAAACCCATGTCCAATGAGTAGGTGATGCCATCCAACCATCTCATCCTCTGTTGCCCCCTTCTCCTCCCGCCCTCAGTCTTTCCCAGAATCAGTCTTTTCCAGTGAGTCGCCTGTTCATATCAGGTGGCCAAAGTATTGGAGCTTCAGCTTCAGCATCAGTCCTTCCAATGAATATTCAGGACTGATTTCCTTTAGGATTGACTGGTCTGATCTCCATGCAGTGCAAGGGACTCTCAAAAGTCTTCTCTAACACCACAGCTCAAAATACAATACAAGAACAAATAAAAGACAGCTCTTTTCTCTTAAAGGGAACACAATCTCCTGGGGGAAACAAAATGTACTTTGCTTTCCTTCTTAATAGTTTACCTTTACTTGATTCTTTAATTGACTCAAGTATGTGGCTTTAGGGGCTTTGACTCATCCTGTGGCCTGTAAGTTCTCTGAAATCAGGAATTGAATCTTCTAAATTTTTTTGTATCTAAGTAGACTATGTTCCAGTTAGTAGCATTTGTCCTAGTATAATTATAAATGGTGCACCCTTTCACTCTCAAAAGTGTCCCAGACTGGAATAACAAGTGTTGCTGAGGATATGGAGACAGTGGAGTCCTCCTACACTGACTGCTATGGGAATATAAAATGGTGTGGCCACTTTGGAAAACAACTTGGAAGTTCCTCAAATGTTAAACAGACAGTTACCATATAACCTAGTGATTTCACTCCTAGCTAGATGCCCAAGAAAAAATAAAAACATACATCTACACAAAAACTTGAATACAAATGTCAGAGCATTATTATTATTCATGATAGCCAAAAAATGTAAGCCATCAAATGTCCATCAACATATGAACAAATATAACGAATCATATTCAAGAATGGTCTAATGAGTGGAATTCAGACAATGGAAGATCACTGAGACATTCGTAAAAAGGAATGAAGGGACCTCCTTGATGGGCCAGTGGTTAAGAAGCCAGCTTCCACTGCAGGGGGCGAGGGCTGGAGAAATAAGATCTTAGATGCCCTGCAGCATGGCCAAAAAATAAATAAATAAAAAATAACATAACATAAAAAGGAATGAAGCACTGAGGCATAGTACAACATGAATGAACTCTGAAAGCATTATGGTAAAAGAAGGAAGCCAACCAAAAGCCCCATGCATTGTATGATTCCATTTATATGAATTATTCAGAATAGGCAAATCTATGGAGGCAGAAAATAGATCAGTGGTCAGCCTAGGTCTGGGGTGGTGGTGCTGATGAGGACTGACTGCTAATGGGTACTACATTGCTTTGGGGGATGATGAAAATGTTCTAAAATTAGATTATAGTGATGATTGCACAAGTCTATAAATATCCTAAAAACCACTGAGGTGTGTACTTTATATAGGTGAATTCTATGATATGAAAATTATATCTCAATAAAATTTTTTAAACAGCATTCTAGACTGGGGACTTCCCTGGTGGTTCACTAGCTAAGACTCTGTGCTCCCAATGCAAGGGGACCGGGTTCGATTCCTGATCAGGGAATTATATTCCACATGCTGCAACTAAGAGCTTGCACTCTGCAATTAAAAGATCCCACATACTGTAATGAAGACTGAAGATCCCACGCGCTGCAACTAAACCCTGAAACAACCCCCCAAAATAAATGCATACCCAAAAAAAGGCGTTTCCGATTGGATAATAAATTATATGGTCACCTTTTACCTAGGGAGGCCTTAGCATGAATTATTGAGAGCACAAGGTCTTCTGAGTTAGACCTGGGCCTGAATCCCATCTCTGCCACTTAACTTGTTATTGTGTCCTGGGAGAAAGCCTCGGAGACTTGTTGTAATGTAAATAAGGTTATGCATGAAGAGGGCTGGGAGCCTCCCAATCCCATGTTCAAAGTCCTCAACTTCTAGTGGCTATTGACACAGGGAAATCTGATCTAGAATGGATGGAGGGACCGATGGGTGGAGCAAGCCTGAAGCAACTCAAAATTCAGGGGACTCATCCCACAAATGGTATGTTCTTCTTAAAAAGGAACTCAAGCAGAATCAGCAGACTGGGTTCCCCGCTGCCACCCATTCTGCTTGGTCATTCTGCCCACACATCTGGTGCTCTATAGGGTGCAAAGCCCTGGGCTGAGCTTCCTGGAGAATAATGGGGGAGAGGTCAGGATCTCCACTTTCAGGAGTTTCTCCCCCCACCTCCCGACTCCCCCCACCAGCCCCCCACCCCCACCCCCAGCAGTAGGAAGCTGGGTGTGTGCAGAGGAAGAGGAAACCTGAACAGAGGCCATGTAAATAACCCCCGGCTGACCGGAAGCACCGCTGGCTGGTCTGAGTGTCTCTAAGCAGATAACCCAGACTTGGTCAACCGTGTGCCCTCACTGAAATGTGTCCTCTATCACCTACCATCAGACGCTGAGGTGTGTCAAACAGTCCCAGGGATGCCTTAATCAAAACACTCTTCCACAGTCCCCCACCCCCGGTTCACCTGCCTCTGGAAGTACAAACATCTTCCAGGCCTTAAGGCCCTGGTTTTCTCTTCTCACCTAGCACACCTCTTAGACCTCACTCCATTCCTTCAGCCTCAGCTCTCACGCTTCTCCAGCTCTAACCTCCATCCCAAACTCCCAGCCCACATCCCCTACCTGATGTCACAGAGACGCCTCAAGCACAAGATGCTCAAAACCTGTCCTCAGTGAACCATGATCCACTGTTTCACTACGTGGATGAAACGTGGACAGTATTCTTTCTCAGCTCCTCTGGCTCAGGCTCCACATCCACCTACAAGCCGATCCTGTTACCTCTTCTTCTAACCATCTCTGGAATGTGGTCCCTCCACTCTACCTCCAGCACTCTTGCCAAAGCTAGGCACTCCTGCCGTGCTCTCTTCCCACGGTCCTCCACCTCCATTCACCCTCTCAGCATGAGTTCCCAGGATTGCCCAAGTACTCTTTCAAAACTTCAGGAATGCACACACACTTCCTTTGCTTCTTTAAACCTTAAAATCTCTATGTCTACAGGGCAAAATCCAGATCTCTTATCTGAAATGCACACGCAAAGTCAGCCATTTAAAAAAAAAAAAAAAAGGTTGCCATGATCTACCCTAAATTCTCTCTCCAGTCTTATCTCCCCAACAACATGTTCCACCCACCCCCACCTATACTCCTGGCCACTGTAGGGTCCAACATGGATGTTTCTGCTCAGCTCATACACTTCTTTCTATCTAAAACCCCATCTCCCTATCACTCTTAAAATGCTCCATGTCCTTCGAGGCCAGCTTATACACCACCTCTGCAGAGACACCCGCCTCAGTTTTTCTGCTGAAGTCTGAAAGGAGCTGTGGGATGAGACACAGAGGCCACTCTGACCACTGACCAGCCAGGGGGAGTTTGCCTTTGCCAAGCCACCATAATCCAGGGTCTGGTCCTCACTTTTGCAGGAAAAAGCATTATTCTTATTATTATTTACTTGGCTGTGTCAGGTCTTAGCTTCAGTTTCCTAGATTCGGTGCAGGATCTTTTAGCTGGGGCAGATGGGATTTAGTTCTCTGACCAGGGATTGAACCCGGGCCTCCTGCGTTGGGAGTTTGGTGTTTCAGCCACTGGACCACCAGGGAAGTGTCCGAGAAAGTGTGCTTTTTGAAGCTGCTGGGGGAGGAGACACAACTGCACTGTCTCCAGTAAATACCAAGGAAAGAAATGGATGGACAAAACAGAGAAACAGAGCCGCAGATGAGTAACAGCCGATCTGCCTATGCCGTATTTGACGTGGGAAGTCAGACTCCAGCCAGAGTGTGGCACGGTGAACGGAGCAGCCCACCCTCAGCCAAGGCAGCCACTGTCCCCCCAAAAGACCATGTAGAGTAATGGCCCACAGTGAGAGTCAGGAGTTACTGAACTGGGGTTGAAGACCCAGCTCGGCCACTTACTCTGTGATTCTGGATGACAACCTAGACTCTTGGCTTCCTCATCAGTCCAAAGAGGGTAGGGATCCCTTTGTCCTGGCTATTCCATCTGCCTGGACCACCCTTCCCCTAGATTCCCACACAGCTCCCTTCCCCCCTTGTCTCATGTCTCTGCTCACTGTTCACCTTCTCAGAGACGTTTCCTGACCTTTCTAGATAAACAGGAACCCCTTCTCTCACCCCGAGCATTCTTACCTCCTAACCCTGCCACATCCAGGCACCAGGGCTGGACCAGAGGAAAGTGCTCAACAAATGTAACAGAATGGATGAAAGAAGCATACAGACCTCAGAGAGGCATGAGGATGTAAGATGTACAGACCTGAGCATGGCCCGCACCAAGCAGCGTCACACTTTATGAGGAGAGCCTCCAACTGCCATGTGCCTGCTACCCAGAGATGCTGAAGGGGAATTGGGGGCTCAGAGTCTTGTTGGAAAAACAGACGGAAACCTCGGGAGAAGCGCGCCTGCTCCAGCCTATGTGTGTGCGGGGGTCTATGTGCGGTTTTCCAGCAAAGACTTAGTGATGCTTAGTGAGGTGTGAGAAACTGGAATATTTGTTATGTGGTTCAGCACAGCCAACAGGTAGGGCCCAAGACAGGATGGCAGCAGGAACAGAGGCCAGACCAAAAGTGGGGCTGAGCATGAAGGGCCCTGTGGCTGTAGCAGTATCTGAGTTGTGTTCCAAAGGCAATGGAGAGCTATTAAAGGGTTTTCATCTGGACTAGAGCCTGAGTACAGAAGCATTCGGAGTCTGGGAAGGAGCAAGTTGAGTGAGCAGTTAAGAGGTTCTTGTAATAACTTGGTGAGAAATTGCAAGGACAGCTTATGATAACAGAAGAAATGCAGGAGACAGAAACACTAAAAGTCAGTGGCCATTTGGGTGGTGGCCAGGGAAACAGTCCAAGCTGACCACCCGGAATCTGGCTTTGACGATTTGATGAAAGGTGTTTCTGTTTCTTCAGATTAGGAATCTATGTGGAAGAACAGATTTAGAGGGAAAGAGCCTTTGAAGTCTCCATATTCACAGAAAGTCCCACACTGGCTGGACATAATACATAGATCCCCTTTACAGAGTTCTTACTGTGTGTCTGGAATACCAAGTCTATTTTCATTCTCACAACAATCATTTAAGATAGCTGTTACTATCCCATTTCACAGGTAAAGAGACGGAGACTAAAAAATAAAATAACTTCTAAGGTCCACAGCCAAGATGGACCCAGCTGGACTGTGAACTCTGGTCCTAGCTGACGATGCCCTCCTCTCTCCTCCACCTTGACCTTGATGTCTTGAGTCTGGACATCAGGGATACAAAACTCTGAAGTCCTTAGCACAGGCAGCCCAACTCCGGACTGGAAGCTGCCACCGAGGAAACCTGGTGGATTGGAATGCAGAGATATGCCACACTCAAGGGGTAAGCAGAGAAAGAAGAGCTTCCGAAGGAAATTAACTGCCAGAGAGGTGGGGAGAGAAGGAAGAAAGAAGCAAAGAGCTGATGCCAGGGACTTCCCTGGTGGTCCAATGGCTAAGACTCCCAGTGGAGGGGGCTCAGGTTCGATCCTTGGTCTTGGAACTAGATCCCACATGCCGCAGCTAAAGATTCCACATGCCACAACTAAGACCCAGTGCAAATAAATAAACACGTTTCTTTTTTAAAGAAAGCTGATGCCAGATCAGGACTCCCAGAGGTCAGCAGGGGTGGGTCCTCTCCTTCAGCCCAAGCACCCCCCCACCCCCCCCCCACCAGCCCCACTGACGCATTCTTTCTGTAGATATGTTAATAGAGGCCAAGGGTTAAGGGCAAGACTTCCTTGGGTCCCTAAGCCTCTGGATCTCTTTAAATCAGTTTGCATATCTCTTCCAACCCATCATGTATGGATTTTACAGTTTACATCAGAGCAGAGGTTCTTAATGTCAATTTCTGGGAAGTTTCTCCCAGGCGGACCTTCTGCAGTGTGGAGTGGGGAGCTGCTGCATAGCACAGGGAGCTCATCTCTGTGCTCTGTGATGACCTGGAGAGGTGGGATAGGGTGGGATGGGGTGGGGGGGTGGTTCAAACAGAGGGGATATATGTATATGTATATATACATAACTGACTCATTTGTTTGTGCAGCAGAAACTAACACAATACTATAAAGCAACTATACCTCAATTTATAATACATATAAATATTTATATTAGGCCTTTCGACTCAGACCTAGATTTAAATAGAAGCTCTTCTGTATGACCTTGACCCTCAGTATTCTTACCTATAAAATGGGGATAATATAAGCTGCTCGCAGGGGTGGTTCTGAGATAGGGCAATGCATCTCTGACGTCCAGTTTATAGTATATGTTGTCATTATTACGTTGTCTCTGATTACTGCTTGGCCTCACACCTGATCACCTGGGGAGCTTGAGAAGAATTTTTTTTTTTGGCCACTCTGCACAGCTTTTTGGGATCTCAGTTCCCTGACCGGAGGCTGAACCCAGGCCACAGGAATGAAAGTGCCAAACCCCAGCCACTCACTGGACTGTCAGAGACGTCCCAAGCTTGTGAAGAACTCTGATACCCCTGCTCCACTCCAAGACCTGGAGACCAGCATCTCTAAGCCTGGGGTCCAGGTTTGTATGCCTATCCCCAGGTGGCTATAAAACACCTCCCAGGCTGAGAGCCACAAGTCCCCCTTCACCCAGGAATTACTCTCTTCTTCCACTGATGCCAATATACCTCCGCACTGAATTTCTCAGTCGATCCGGGAACTATCCCTTAGAAAGTAGGTCTGTCTCCCAAGATTGGACATTCTCAGAAGAGAGCCACCCCCTCCTAGGATGAATGTGGTTATTCCCAAACCAACAATCCACTGAGTCATGCCTCTTATCCATTTACAAGAATCTCATTTTCAGAAGTCACCTCGGAGTTTTCTAATGTATTCACATATTCCCTCATTTACTGTCGCCCCCTTTAGCTCTCTGCATTAGTCGCTCAGTCGTATCTGACTCTTTGTCACCCCATGGACTGTAGCCCACCAGGCTCCTCTGTCCATGGAATTCTCCAGGCAAGAACACTGGGGCGGGTTGCCATTCCCTTCTCCAGGGGATCTTCCTGACTCAGGGATTGAACAGAGTTCACACATATCTGGGGTGAGATTAGAACCAATGCAAAGAAAAGACGTTTAGCAGGAGTTCATCCATGTCTCCTCCAGGTATTAATATCTGCTTTGTAATTCATGACAACAACAGTTATATAGCAATAGTTATATATACTGCATGTCAAGTGTGGTTCTAAATGTTTTACATTAATTAATTATCTTAATTCTCAAATTTATTGTTATCCTCACTTTACAGAGGAGGAAACTGAGGCACTGAGAAGTGAAATGACTTGCCCAAGGTCACGCAGTTAGTAAGAGGATCCCAAATTTCAACCCAAGGAATCTGCGTCTAGGATCTGGATTTAATGATTCAAGGACAAGCTAAGGAGACTTGGACTGGACAAACCCCCTGCAGCCTCAAACCAGAGACCACAGAAGAAGAAGAACTGACCTTGTCCCCAGGCCTGGGGAGAAAGAGGGAGGAGGAGGGGTGAGTCCCAGGAAATCAGACCAGGGGGTCACAGCTGACCGCAGGCCAAAGGCTTCCTGGATTCCCTGGCAGAGGAATGAGCAACATGGAAAAGACATTCCTCCAGGAAAAGACAACATTTTTGAGGGTTTTTCGGCCTCATCTCTGATTTCAGACCCATGGTTTCTTTGCTGAGTCATGGAGGACATTGAAAGGGGTGGGGCGGTGGTGGAGTAGCATGTCCCCTCTCCCAAGGCCGGACTGGCCAGGGGCCTCCTGGGCAGCCCAACTCCCTGCCCCTGGAAGGCTGACACCACCCAGCACCTGTTCTAAAAATAGTTCACCAGGAGGAAGTAGCTTCTATGCTATTCTTCTTCGTCTTCCCCTGAGTCTCTTCAGTGAATAAATTAAAACACGTATGAATGCATGAATGAATAATCAAGTCAGTAAGTAACATTTACTGATCCCCTACTGAAAGCCTTGGAATCAGACACTCCTTGGTTTCCAGCTCTGCTACATGACCCTAGACAGGCGATGGAGCTTCAGTTTCTTCATGCATAAAATGGGGGGGTATTTGGGGGCTCCCCTGGTGGTCCACTGGTGACTCAGAGCTCCCAATGCACGGGTCCTGGGTTCGATCCCTGGCGGGCAAACTAGATTCCACAGGCTGCAAACTAAGATCCAGTGCAGCCAAATAAATAACTAAAAAAGTATTTTAAATGGGGGGGGGGGGGGGAGTGTTTGTTTCAGCCTACAAGCTTAAGAAGAAGACCACGGGAGGTAAGACACGCAAAGCTCTTGGCACCCAGTGGACATCCCATAATGGTAACTCTTGTGTGCCAGGCACTGAGAGGGGTTGGAAATCAAAGAGGAATACCCCACGGCCCTCTAGTTGGCGGTCTGTGGGAAGGGAAGTAGAAATACAATGAATCAACACAACGGATGGGTACCAGAAGACAGCCAGGTCCCGAGGTGAAGGACACAGAGAAGAAGAAGACCAGCTGCCAAGTTGGGATGGGGGTAGCTCTAGAAGATTCTGCTAAAGTCTCTGGTGCAGGGCTTCTCAGACAATCCCCTGCACAGAATCACCCAGGACTTGGTGAAGATGCAGACTAAGATTTAGCAGTTCTGGGTGGAGCCTGAGAGTCTGCATTTCTTTTATTTTAATTTTTATTGAGTTCTGGCTGTTCTGGGTCTTTTTTTGCTGCACGCAGGCTTTCTCTAGTTGTAGCAAGCAGTGGCTACTTTCTAGTTGCAGTGTGGGGACTTCTCATTGCAGTGGCTTCCTTGTTGCAGAGCACGGGCTCTAAGCGCAGGGGCTTCCGTAGCTGTGGCACACAGGCTTAACTGCCCTGCGGCGCGTGCAATCTTCCCAGACCAGGGATGGAACCCGTGTCCCCTGCACTGGCAGGTGGAATCTTATCCACTGGGCCACCAGGGCAGTCCAGATTCTGCGTTTCTATCCAGCAACCCCAGCAATTGAGGGCCAGGGGTCAAACTTTGAGTCCACGGCAAGGCAGCTGACAGCTGGCCACACATTCACAGATTCCTCTGCTACTCTCTGTATCCATTTTAGGACACCTGCTCAAGGTGCCTTCAGAATGTGTTAAACTGAGCCCCTCCCCAGATCCCAGAATCAAATTCTCAGACACACTCTGGTAACTCTTGTCCATTAAGGTTCATATCCTTGAAGATGGTTATTTATTTGCTTCCTCCAGCCTTCCCCCTTTCTAGGCCAGATCGTCCAAATGCTTCAGATGTTTTCGCATCCGGTATTTTGTAATGAATTCCCTTTAAAAGGTCATAGATTTAGGAGAAAGAAGTTTAATTATTAGCCTTTTTTTTTTTTTGAGCCTTTTATTAATGTAAACAATTTTCATTCCATCTCAAGGAGTAGGAAAGGGGAAGCTATTAAAAAAGATTAGAATTTTTTTTTGCTGATTTGTCATAAAACAGTGATTATCGACAAAGATAACATTTAGCTGACACCAAACAGCATAAGACATATGACTAATTTGAAGACTATTTTCGATAAATCACTGCATCAGAAAACACAAATTGCCCTAAAATCATATGGTTCACATACGGCAGGAATTCTGATGGAGACTTTCCCAAACGTGACAGCTACAGGGAAGCCTGGCTTGCTGCAGTCCATGGGGTGGTGGAATCAGACACGACTGAGAGAATGTACTGAATTGAACTGAATCCTAATATTTATATGACGTTACCAGTCACTTGTAATGCCAAAATAAACTTCTAAACTATGGATAATTTTTAAAAACTTCCAGTCAACTGTGCTAGGTAACACTGGGTTATCTTTTTTATTGTCTCTATGGAGATTGTCATAAGACACAAAAAAAGGAAGATGCAGCCAAAAGATGTACGGAAAAGTAACATAGAGGAGAATCAAGTAGTTAACACAAATGTTCTATTATTTTTCTGGACTTTGTGATGTTTGTGACATTTTTGCGTCTTCACATTTGTTCTAGTGTGTCGAGATTTCATTTTAAAATCTAAATAAATATTTGCTTTTGTACCGTTTATATTTGCGATATTTGTACTATTTTTCTTAAAGCGGGCCCCCCAAATTATATAAGCTTTAGGCTGAACAAAATCTGAATCTAGGGACTTCCCTGGTGGTCCAACGGCTAAGACTCCATGCTCCCAATGCAGGGGGCACAGGTTCAGTCCCTTGTCATGGAATCAGATGTCCCACGTGCCACAACTAAGATCCAGAGAAGCCAAATAAATAGTAATAAATAAAATAAACATTAAAAAAAAAAATCTGAATCTACCCTGGGCAGAAAGTACATGGGCTTTGGGGTCAGTCCTGGGCTTAAATCACAGACCTACCCCTTGCTGGTTATATGCAGTATGGCCTTAGACAAATTAGTTAACTTTCCCTGAACCACAGTTTTCTCCTTTATCTAAAATGGGATGGTAACATCTATCTCTCAGGCTGGTCTTAAGGATTAAATAAGATGCTGCATGTAAACTGGCTATTATGTGGTCATCTCAATGACCTTGTGGTAAAGAGAGAATTGAGACCATGAGAGGTTCACTTGAGGTCACACAGCTGAGGACATGTATTTTACAAAAAAAAAAATCTGATTTCAAGTTTATATTAACAATCCTCCTTCCTCTCCATCTCCCCCACCCCTTTCAAGACAGGAAGTAAAAAGCAATCCTGTGTTATCCCTGAGTCCAAGAAACTCTCACCCATCACTCTTCACCAAACAGAGGTCAGAGCTGTTTCTCACCACCAGCACCACCCACCTCCATGTGGGGAACGTGAATGAGCACCCCCCCCAACACTGCCTGTGAGAAATCATGAATCAGATGAAATTAAGAAATACTTGGCCTTTCGTTGAAATCATATAGTTGGTTACCAGTTTTATGTTCTCTTTTTTCCACCAGCTCAGACAACCCCAAGATTCTTCTCTTTTTTCCACAAACTTGTGCCAGTTTCTTTACCAGCATTACCTCATTTCTTTCTCACAGTGGCCCCATACGCTAAATACTTATTACTCCCATTTTGTAGGAAAAGAAACTGAGGCTCAGAGAGGTGAAGCACCTTGCCTGGATATGAATCCTGGTCTGTCTAACGTCAGAGCTCAGGCTTTTCATTATCAGGCCACTTTGTCTTCCTGCCAACTGTCCCCTCCTATATTTCTCAGGGGGCTGGCTTTCCTGGTGACTCAGTGGTAAAGAATCAGCCTGCAATGCAGGAGCCGCAGGAGATGCAGGCTTGATCCCTGGGTCTTCAGAAAGATCCCCTGGAGGAAGGCAAGGCAACCTACTCCAGTATTCTTGCCTGGAAAATCCCATGGACAGAGGAGCCTGGTGAGCGGGCTACAGTCCAGAGGTTCACAAAAAGTTGAACACAACTGAAGCGACTTATTAGCACGCATGGGAACATATTTCTCAGGACAATGGAACTGAAACGACAATTAGAGAATCCCGGTGCCTGCATAGGGCCCCTGAATCCCAGCCTTGCCCAGTGGTGCCAAAGTAATCCCTCCTCCCTTCAACCTGCCTACTGACTCATCCTTTTGCTCCAATCCTCCCAACAGAGTAGAGCTAAGAGCTGCCTGCCACTTGAGGAGCTATGGGATAGGCATGAGAAGACTCTAGTTCTAATCTGGTTGGGCTACCATCTCGCCCTTAGGAAAGTCAGTGGATCTCTCTGGATCTCCTTTGCCATGATTTTAAAATAAGGTAGGAAAAGAGACTCCCAAGATCCTTTGCAATTCCAACATTCTCCAAGTGAGCCCACCTGGTATATACATATGCAGGTAAGTGAATGTGTTCTTGCTGATTTACTGAAGATTCCTCCCTCCCAGAGATACAGTGTCCTCTATTTACAGTCCACCATGAAGGTTACAAAGTAGACATGGCGGGTAACACGATGTGGCTGCGGAGTTAGATTAGTCCTGGCTGCCCCTGGCCCTGGCTACATGGTCTTGGGCAAGCCCTTAACCTCTTGAAGTCTCCTTTTCCTCCTCTACAACATGGTGGTCTCAGGATTTCCCCAGTGGCCCAGTGGTTAAGACACTGCGTTCCAATGCCAGGAGCATGGGTTCCATTCCTGGTCAAGGAACTAAGGTCCCACATGTTGAGGGGTGTGGCTAACATTTTTAAAAAAACAAACAAAATGGTGGTCTTACAGTGATTCCATCCCATAAAGTTGATGTGAGTATAAAAGCGATGGAGCCTGGAAAGCTCTCAGTGCCAGAAAGAAGACTCAACCAATAAAGGCCATTACAATAATTACCGTGTGTGATGTCCTCAAGCTTCCTTGTCTGTTTTTGACCTGGGATATATGGCTCCCAGGTGGCACAGGGATAAAGAATTTGCCTGCCAATGCAAGAGATGCAAGAGACACAAGTTCAATCCCTAGGTCGGTAAGATTCCCCTGGAAATGGAAATGGCAATCCACTCCAGTATTCTTCCCTGGGGAAATCCCATGGACAGAGGAGGGCTACAGTCCAGGGGGGTCACAAGAGTTGGACACAACTTAACAATTGAGCATGCATACAGACACTGAAAGGAATACCCCAGAAGGGAGACTGAATTGTTGGAGAGGGGCAGAAGGAGCAAGGGACATGGGATGGACAGATGGTGAGACTCTGGATGGCTGCACCTGGCTGATCTGGGGGAAAAAAGGGCCTCACCCTCTGCCCGCCCCACCCACGGGTGTCTGCACAACATCAATGAGATGTTGGGCTGGAAAATGCTAGAGATCATGAAAATATCCAAAGTGGGAATGACAGATATTTCTGAAATGCATTTCAAATTTTCTATCTCGGGAGGCAATGCCAAATCCCCGGGCTCAAGCATAGAGTCTGTTCTTTCCTTCTCTCCACACTGGCACCATTCCTAATCAGAATTTCATTCTCCATTCAAGCAGTCAATTCAAAGTCTCCAATTCTTCAGCCTCAGGGAGCTCAGCCCATCTGCTCTAAATCCTTTAAAACAAACAAATAAACTGGTAAAACAAACAACATTCCTACCATTTCTCTCTCTTAAAAAAAAAAAAACAAAACTTGGCATTTATTTAAAATGCTAAAAAATGGAAACAACCTAAATGTCCAACAATAGGGGATTCATTAAATAAGTTATAACCTTATAATAAACTATTATACTACAATAGGATATTGTGCTATATATTATGGTTGAATATTATAATATCAACCGTGGATGTAGGTATTTAGCAGTGTGACCCCTGGAAGTAGACTGACCCCAGGTCTGCCACCTAAGTTGTGTGGCCTGGACAAGTCTCTCTCTGCCTTAGGTGTGTGTTGGAAAACTGACAATAATAATAAAAAAGAGCTCCAACTCCACAGTTGGACTTCTGCCCCGTTTAAATCCCAGTTCTGCCATATTCTAACAGCTGTACTATTTTGGACAGGCGAATTAAGCCTTCTGTGCCTCAGTTTCCTCAACTATAAATGAAATCTACCACCAGGATTTGGGGAGGTGCAAATTAAAGAAAAGATGTAAAACCCTTAGAATAGTACTCAGCACAGCTAATCAGATACCGTCTTTTCCCACCCCTACCCCACTTCTAAGCCCCTCCAAGTGATTTCTAAATATAAATGCACATCCAAGTTGCTTAGAAGGTGCCACCTCAAAAAGGCACACCTGAGGCTCTCCAGTTGTGCAGCATCAGCATGCATCCATGCTTGGCAGGGGCCTCCGTCATCCGTCAGCACTGGCTGAGCAGGCACTGACCCTCGCCCCTTCCCCTCTGACAGTAGCAGCTAGGGGTTGCTGGGGTTCAGTCCGGAAAATCAACAGCCTGAGCTCAGGGTCTGGTGAGCAACGTGATGGGGCGTGCTGCCCTTGAGCTTAACTGGAAGCTCGCCGGCTGGCTGCAGCGGGCTCCTGATGAAGGGTCCCAAGCGCCCTCGTTACCCTCAACAACAGCCCGACTCGGCCGGGGTCACAGGGGGGCAGCCACCTGCTGAACCACAGCACGGTTCAGTTCCCACCTTAGCTCTTCCTCTGGGTAAACCCAGGCCCTGTCATCAATGCAACCCTGAAAAGGGGGCAGGGAGGTGGGGGGTGGGGGGGGGGGCAATCTGCTATTGCTCTTGAGCTTAACTGTCAATTTCCCACTGTTTTGGCTTCCAGCAGAACCGCGGTAATTCATAGGGCACATTACATTTTTCATAATGTACACACACACGATCCCATTTTAAAGTGACAATCGTCATTTACGTGTGTACAATGCTGAACCATGGTTAGAAAGGGCTTTCTCCTCCACTCATTGGTTTCATCTTCACAAGAACACTGGGAGCTGAACTGGAGAAACTGGAGTGAGGTGAACATAGCGGGTGTTGCCTGGGGAGGCAGCTTCAAGGCCACATGGGCAGCGTGACCTCAGGGAGAGCACTTCATGCCTAGACCTGCCTCCTCAGTCTCTGAAATATGACTACCCAGCATGTCCAGAGGAGCCTCCACTCCTGGGGGCACCAGGGAACCAGCACTCCAAGAAAGCGGTGCACCCCACACAGCCAAGTATTAACCGACAGTAGGAGACAGTTTGCTGAGTGACCAAGACAGAAGCACCCAGGGGCCTTCAGTCAGCACGTTCTCTCCCAGTAGGCTCTTCCCCAGGGGCTGGCGGAGGGGAATCTGAAGGGACTTGGTGAGTGAGGGGGTGAACTAAGGGAAGGGGTCTCAGTGCTGGGGATACAGCCTAAGTGGTGACTCTTATCCACAATAGGGAATAATCACCAGGCTTGGCCAGGCCACCTGTCTACTCAGTGACCTCTTGCCGCTTTTAAAAATTATCCAGGGCTGGGAATTCCCTGGCAGCCCAGTGGCTAGGACTCTGCACTTTTCACTGCTGTCCTGGGTTCCAGCCCTGGTCGGGGAACTAAGATCCCATAAGCCATGCAGCATAGCCAAAAGGAAAAAAAAAAAAAAAAAGTCCCCAGGGCTAACAGACCTTTCTCATAAAATAGGTAGATATGTTAGCTTTCTGGTCCAATGACAATTAGGCCTTGTTTTTCTGGAAGCTATTCTGTCTCTTTAAGGTAACTCTGTACACCTCTGCTCTATCCATTATCTTTTGGCCCATGTCTACCTCTCAGAGTCTGATTCTGCTTTCCAGCTCTGGATGGAGGTGAGGGAAGTAGAGAGGGATGCATCTCTGAAGCTGTTAGATTGTATTAAAAATAATATATTATATATTTAGCCACACTGCATGTGGGATCTTAGTCCCCTGACCAGGGATCAAACCCACAACCCTTGCACTGGAAGCTTGGAGTCTTAACCACTGGACAACCAGAGAAGTTCCCTAAATTGTATTATTATTACTTTTACTCTCATATTATATATGAGGAAACTGAGGCTCTGAGAAGTAGTGAAAACAAAACTGTCTTTTGTACATAAAGGTATCATATTATCAGCTCCTTGGAGTGGAGAGCCTGTTGGACTGACCTGGACAACACCTCCTGGCCCCACAACACACACAGTCTCCCCACCAGGAACCTTCCTCTTCCACTTGCTAGTTCAGATGTGAGGCTGTCTGAGGCTATTCTTTGCTCAAGGGCCACATGGTATCTGTCCCCAAAACAGTCTCTGCCAGGGGGGTATATCTGAAGAGCTAGACCTCAGCTGTAGTGGCAGAGCTGAGTGGATCCAATCACATCTTTACCCAATCCTCCCAGCTCAAAGCTCACATTTGCAGAATGACTCATTGGATGAGGGGTCCAGCCAGGACCTAGAAATGAGAGAATCTCAGGGTCAGAAGGGGAGTCAGGGGCACCTCATTGAGCCTAACCAAATCATTCACTTTCCCCACAACTCTAGTTCCCAGAAATTTACATTTCAAAGACCAATAAAATTTCCCCCAAAATTTTGGAGACCAAAAAGTAAGACAGTTGTCAAGGTTATCAGGGGAAAAACCTAGTCTATATATACCATATTTCATAAAATAAAGAATATCTGAACACTAAACCCTTAAAGAGGGCTCAGAATAAAGGACAGTACCTTTAATGGAATGAATCTAGTTATATATAAAAAAAATTAAAACCCAGTACATCCTCTGATGAAAACTAATTTGCAGTCACAGTCCTGTACCCGCCCCCTATGATCTATGTAGTACTTATGGGAACTTCTTCAATGATAGGAACTCACAATTTCTGAGATGACCCAACCTATTTTCAAAAAAACTTTACTAAGGTTTTTAAAAGATTGTATAATGTAGGGCTTCCCTGGTGGCTCATTGGTAAAGAATTTGGCAGCCAAATGCAAGAGACGCACGTTCGATCCCTGGTCCGGGAAGATCTCACGTGCAGAGGAGCAACTAAGCCTGCGTGCCACAGCTATAGAGCCTGTTCTCTAGAGCCTGGGAATGTCTGGGAACCACAGCTTCTGAAGCCTGCCTGCCCGAGAGCCCATGCTCCACAACAAGAGAAGCCATGGCAACGAGAAGCCGGCACGCCACAACGAGGAGTAGACCCCGATCGCTGCAATTAGAGAAGAGCCTTTGCAACAACAAAGACTCAGCATGGCCAAAAATAAAAATAAACAATGTATAATGTACAAATATATTCTTATAAAAATTAAGCTGTTAGGAATAATGCTTCAATAACCCTTGTCTCCCACTCCACTCCAATACACATTCTGCACCCACCTTCAGCACCGATTCCACTAAGGTTGGGAGTAACAGCCTTAGTTATCCTGGGAGTAACAAGAATAGAGTTAATGTGTTGATTGCCTACTATAAGCCGAACACTGTTCTAAGTGGCTAATGCGTATTCACTCAGTTACTTCATAGACCAGTCTTCTGTAGTAGGTACAATTATTATTCCAATTTATAGATTGTAAACAAGCAGAGAGTGATTTGCCCAAGTAAATGACCCAAGTTCAGACTCAAACCCCAGCAGCCTGGCCCCAGGGCTCATTCTCTTAACCACTATACTTGTCTGAGGTAAGGCTTCCATATGTATCCATTCGATGGCAAAATACATTTTCTACTTTCCTCATCCTGTGGTCCCTGCCCCAGTTCATCCTCCCCTTCCCTTTCTGTTGGACTCCTGCAATGAACCTAACCCACATTCCCACCTTCAATCTCCCCATTCAAAATACTCCTTCAATCCTGGACACATTTGTTAGTTTAAACTTATTCTCACTATAAAATTAGTTATAGTGCTCAATTAAAGTTATACAGGCCAATTTAAAAAAACTGGAAAATATAGAGAAGTAGAAGAAAAAAAAACCAATCTATTTATAGTCTTACCAACCACTGAAACCATCTGTATTAAACATTTTGATAAAGTTCCTTCCAGTTTCCTTTTTTATATATGAGCCTTTTTATTCATACATTAGGTTAAAAAAAAAAAACTGGGCTCTAATCAGCCTATATCTAAAATTTTAGTGAAAATTATCTCACGGGCATTTTTCATGTATGTGGGTCGTGAAGCTCTTTTTTGTACAGTTTTGTGCACTCTTGCCACCTCTTCTCAATATCTTCTGCTTCTGTTAGGTCCACACCATTTCTGTCCTTTATCGAGCCCATCTTTGCATGAAATGTTCCCTTAGTATCTCTAATTTTCTTGAAGAGATCTCTAGTCTTTCCCATTCTGTTGTTTTCCTCTATTTCTTTGCACTGATCACTGAGGAAGGCTTTCTTATCTCTCTTTGCTATTCTTTGGACCTCTGCATTCAGATGCTCATCTCTTTCCTTTTCTGCTTTGCTTTTCGCTTCTCTTCTTTTCACAGCTATTTGTAAGGCCTCCTGAGACAGCCATTTTGCTTTTTTGCATTTCTTTTCCATGGGGATGGTCTTGATCCCTGTCTCCTGTACAATGTCACAAACCTCCGTCCCTAGTTCATCAGGCACTCTATCTATCAGATCTAGTCCCCTTAATCTATTTCTCACTTCCACTGTATAATCATAAGGGATTTGATTTAGGTCATACCTGAATGGTCTAGTGGTTTTCCCTACTTTCTTCAATTTAAGTCTGAATTTGGCAATAAAGAGTTCATGATCTGAGCCACAGTCAGCTCCTGGTCTTGTTTTTGCTGACTGTATAGAGCTTCTCCATCTTTGGCTGCAAAGAATATAATCAATCTGATTTCAGTGTTGACCATCTGGTGATGTCCATGTGTAGAGTCTTCTCTTGTGTTGTTGGAAGAGGGTGTTTGTTATGACCAGTGCGTTCTCTTGGCAAAACTCTATTAGACTTTGCCCTGCTTCGTTCCGTATTCCAAGGCCAAATTTGCATGTTACTCCAGGTGTTTCTTGACTTCCTACTTTTGCATTCCAGTCCCCTATAATGAAAAGGACATCTTTTTGGGGTGTTAGTTCTAAAAGGTCTTGTAGGTCTTCATAGAACCATTCAACTTCAGCTTCTTCAGCGTTACTGGTTGGGGCATAGACTTGGATTACTGTGATACTGAATGGATTGCCTTGGAAACGAACAGAGATCATTCTGTCATTTTTGAGATTGCATCCAAGTACTGCATTTCAGACTCTTTTGTTGACCATGATGGCTACTCCATTTCTTCTAAGAGATTCCTGCCCACAGTAGTAGATATAATGGTCATCTGAGTTAAATTCACCCATTCCAGTCCATTTTAGTTCGCTGATTCCTAGAATGTCAACGTTCACCCTTGCCATCTCCTGTTTGACCACTTCCAATTTGCCTTGATTCATGGACCTGACATTCCAGGTTCCTATGCAATATTGCTTTTTACAGCATTGGACCTTGCTTCTATCACCAGTCACATCCACAACTGGGTATTGTTTTTGCTTTGGCTCCATCCCTTCATTCTTTCTGGAGTTATTTCTCCACTGATCTCCAGTAGCATATTGGGCACCTACCGACCTGGGGAGTTCCCCTTTCAGTATCCTATCATTTTGCCTTTTCATACTGTTCATGGGGTTCTCAAGGCAAGAATACTGAAGTGGTTTGCCACTCCCTTCTCCAGTGGACCACATTCTGTCAGACCTCACGAACAAGTGGAGGTGATGGAATTCCAGTTGAGCTATTTCAAATCCTGAAAGATGATGCTGTGAAAGTGCTGCACTCAATATGCCAGCAAATTGGGAAAACTCAGCAGTGGCCACAGGACTGGAAAAGGTCAGTTTTCATTCCGATCCCAAAGAAAGGCAATGCCAAAGAATGCTCAAACTACCACACAATTGCACTCATCTCACACACTAGTAAAGTAATGCTCAAAGTTCTCCAAGCCAGGCTTCAGCAGTACGTGAACCATGAACTTCCAGATGTTCAAGCTGGTTTTAGAAACAGCAGAGGAACCAGAGATCAAATTTTCAACATCCACTGGATCATGGAAAAAGCAAGAGAGTTCCAGAAAAACATCTATTTCTGCTTTATTGACTATGCCAAAGCCTTTGACCGTGTGGATCACAATAAACTGTGGAAAATTCTGAAAGAGATGGGAATACCAGACCACCTGACCTGCCTCTTGAGAAACCTATATGCAGGTCAGGAAGCAACAGTTAGAACTGGACATGGAACAACAGACTGGATCCAAATAGGAAAAGGAGTACATCAAGGCTGTATACTGTCACTCTGCTTATTTAACTTCTATGCAGAGTACATCATGAGAAATGCTGGGCTGGAAGAAACACAAGCTGGAATCAAGATTGCTGGGAGAAATATCAATAATCTCAGATATGTAGATGATACCACCCTTATGGCAGAAGGTGAAAAGGAACTAAAAAGCCTCTTGATGAAAGTGAAAGAGGAGAGTGAAAAAGCTGGCTTAAAGCTCAACATTCAGAAAACTAAGATCATGGCATCTGGTCCCATCACTTCATGGGAAATAGATGGGGAAACAGTGGGAACAGTGTCAGACTTTATTTTTTTGGGCTCCAAAATCACTGCAGATGGTGATTGCAGCCATGAAATTAAAAGACGCTTACTCCTTGGAAGGAAAGTTATGACTAAACCAAGATAGTATATTGAAAAGCAGAGATACTACTTTGCCAACAAAGGTCCATCTAGTCAAGGCTATGGTTTTCCCAGTGGTCATGTATGGATGTGAGAGATGGACTGTGAACAAAGCTGAGTGCTGAAGAATTAATGCTTTTGAACTGTGGTGTTGGAAAAGACTCGTGAGAGTCCCTTGGACTGCAAGGAGATCCAACCAGTCCATCCTAAAGGAGACCGGTCCTGGGGGTTCATTGGAAGGACTGATGCTGAGGCTGAAACTCCAATACTTTGGCCACCTCATGCGAAGAGGTGACTCATTGGAAAAGACTCTGATGCTGGGAGGGATTGGGGGCAGGAGGAAAAGGGGACGACGGAGGGTGAGATGGCTGGATGGCATCACCAACTTGATGGACATTAGTTTGAGTGAACTCCAGGAGTTGGGGATGGACAGGGAGGCTTGGCATGCTGTGATTCATGGGGTCGCAAAGAGTCAGACACGACTGAGAGACTGAACTGAACTGTACTGAAACATAGAATTGTCATTGTAAAGTTATTTTTTTATAATTTTATTTTCATTTTAATGTTAAGTTCTGATCATATTAGTTATCGCTCAAAAATTTCCAATAGCTCCCCCTATCCCATCAGACAAATTTCAAATTCCTTAGTCTGGCATTCAAGGCCCACCATAGTCTATCGCAGTGAGTTTTATCTCCTGTTTTTTCCATATCTGCTCCAATACATAGTCTTGCTTTCAGGATCTCCATTGTTGGAACACTTCCTGCATTTTTCCATACCCCCGGGTCTTTGCTGACATCTTTGTTTTGGATTTTAGAGGACACATCCAATGTTCATTGGTCTATGCTTAAATTTAACTCTTATTTTCCTTCTAAACCCAATTCCACCCCCTACCCCAAATCTAGCTCCACATCATTTGCTCATGACAAAACTCGGAGTCATCTTTGACTATTCTCTTCCTCATGTCTGACACATCCAGTCCATCAGCAACTCCAACGGGCTATGCATTAGAATATCTACTGAGCAATTCTAAAGGAAATCAACTCCAAATATTCACTAGAAGGACTGAGACTGAAGCTTAAGCTCCAATACTCTGGCCACCTGATGTGAAGAGCCTACTCACTGGAAAAGTCCTTGGTGCTGGAAAAGTTTGAAGGTAAAAGGCGATGGAGGTGGTAGAAGATAAAATGGTTAGATAGCATCACCAACTTAAAGGTCATGCTGCTGCTGCTCCTAAGTCACTTCAGTCGTGTCCGACTCTGTGTGACCCCATGGACTGCAGCCCACCAGGCTCCTGCGTCCATGGGATTTTCCAGGCAAGAGTACTGGAGTGGGGTGCCATCGCCTTCTCCGCTTAAAGGTCATGAATTTGAGCAAATTGCGAGAGAGAGCGGAGGACAGATGAGACTGGAGTGCTGCAGTCCATGGAGTCGAAAAAAGTCAGACATGACTTAGCAACTGAACGACAACAGCAACAATAAATCTACTGGGGATCCAGACACTTTTCAGGACCTGCCCCAAGACCTCTTAAATCCCTGGTGCCTATATCTGTCACCCAAGTCAATTTAATAGCCTATATCTGGGCCTTTCTACTGCACTTTGGCCTCCACGCAGACTGTTTCAAATGCAGCAGAATCTTTTAAAGAAGTAAATTAAAGCAAACCATTTCTTGCCTTAAAAGTGACCAACGGCTTTTCATCATTTAGAAATAAAATCCAAAACGCCAGGTCCTGACTCTGTTACCACCTTCACCCTCCTTTAATCCACTTCAGCTCACTTGCCTCCTGCTGCTGCTGCTGCTGCTAAGTCGCTTCAGTTGTGTCCAACTCTGTGCGACCCCATAGACGGCTGCCCACCAGGCTCCCCCGTCCCTGGGATTCTCCAGGCAAGAACACTGGAGTGGGTTGCCATTTCCTTCTCCAATGCATGAAGGTGAAAAGAGAAAGTGAAGTCGCTCAGTCGTGTCTGACCCTTAGCGACCCCATGGACTGCAGCCCACCAGGCTCCTCCGTCCATGGGATTTTCCAGGCAGAGTGCTGGAGTGGGGTGCCATCGCCTTCTCCGCACTTGCCTCCTAGTTGTACCTAAAACTCAAGAATCTGTCTGGATCTTTTGCTCAGAAAACTCTTCCTCTGTACTGGCTGATACAGTGGCCACAAGCTTCTACTGAGCACTTGCAATGTGGTTCGTCTGAACTGAGATGCACTTTTTTGGGGTTTTTTAAAAATTATTTATTTATCTTTGGCTGTGTTGGGTCTTTGTTGTTGTGAGCAGCCTTTCTCTAGTTTTCGTGCACGGGTTCCTCTTGCTCTAGTTGTGGAGCACGGGCTCTAGGGCGTGCAGGCTTTAGCAGCTGTGCACAGGCTTAGCTGCTCCAGGGCACATGGGCTCTTTCTAGACCAGGGATTGAACCCATGTCCCGTTCACCAGCAGGCAGATTCTTAACCACTGGATCACCAGGGAAGTCCTGAGATATACTTCTGTATGTAAAATACATACAGACTCTCAAAGAGTACAAGAGATGTAAAATATCACACAATCAATTTTGATATCGGTTACATGGCGAAATAATGTTTTCAATGTATTAGGTAAATTAAAATGTTATTACAATTAATGTCCTTGTTGTTGTTTAGTCGCTAAGTCGTGTCTGACTCTTTGTGATCCCATGGACTGTAGCCTGTCAGGCTCCTCGATCCATGGGATTTCCCAGGCAAGAATACTGGAGGGGGTTGCCATTTCCTTCTCCAGGGGAATCTTCCCAACCCAGAAATCAAATCCACGTCTCCTGTATCAGCAGGTGGATTCCTTACCCATGAGCCATTAGGGAAGGCGCAATTAATGTCACCTGTTCCCTTTTCCTCCTTAAACAAGGTTGCTAGATTGTTTAATACACTTGGGACTTCCCTGGTGGTGCAGTGTATAAAAATCCACCTCCCGGGCTTGCCTGGTGATTCAGTGGTAAAGAATCTGCCTGCCAATGCAGGAGGCACAGATTCGATCCTTGGTCTGGGAAGATTCCACATGCCACAGAGCAGCCAAGCCCATGAGCCACAACTATTGAGCCTGTGCTCTCGAGTCCAGGAGCCGCAACTACTGAGCCCACGTACTGCAACTACAGGAGCCCACATGCCCTACAGCCCGTTCTCCACAACAACAGATGCCACTGCAATGAGAAGCCTACGCAACACGACTAGAGAGGTGCCCGTGCATAGCAATAAAGACCCGCACAGCCAAAAAAAAAATCCACTGCCAATGCAGGGGACATGGTTTCAATCCCTGGTCCAGGAAGATTCCACATGCCATGGAAAAACTAAGCCCGCGTGCCACAAATAGTGAGCCCAAACTCTAGAGCCTGCAAGTTGCAACTGAAGCCCTCGTGCCTAGAGCCTGTCCTCCACGGTAAGAGAAGCCACCACAATGAGAAGCCCGCACACCAAAACAAAGAGTAGCCCTCACTCACTGCAACTAGAGAAAGCCCGAACACAGCAATGAAGACTCAGTGCAGTCAAAAAAAAAAAAGGCATGAATTAAAAAAATTATACATGTGGTCTGAATTGTATTTCTATTGTCAGAGCTACCCTAAGCCACTGGTTCTCCACTCTGGCTGCACATCAGAATCACTCAGGGAACTTAAAAAAAATACAGATGCCTGGGTTCCAGAAGTTCATGTTCAGAGGGCCTGGTGCCTGGCATATTTCTCTGAGGGGAGAGGAGGGAACGCCTTGCAGCCTGCAGGATCTTAGTTCCCTGACCCTGGTCAATCCCTGACCAGGGATTGAACCCTCCTCCACAGCATACACACACTGGACAACCAGGGAACTCCCCAAAGCTCCCCCAGGTGGTTCTCATGTCCAGCCGGGACTGAGACTCAGGACAGCTCTAGATTTTCCTATGGTTCCTCACTCAGGTCTCAGCTTTAATGCTACCGCCCTCCCTACCCAGTCCAATTAGAATGGCACCAACATGCTCAGGCAGTTGCTCTCCATGCCCAGACGCAGCTTTCTTTTTCTTAACTCTTCCACTGTCAGACATATTACACATTCATTTGTTTAGATGCTTATGTTCTGACTGCTTCATCAGAAGGTCAGCTCTCCAAGGGCAAGAAGTTTGCCTTCTCTTTGCAGCATATTCTCTTAGAACAATGCACAGCAAGCAGACAGTGCTCAGTAATATTGGTTAAATGAATAAATGAATGTTTAAGCCACGGACCCATGAAGCTGAGGGCCCTGGTCTGCTGGAAGGAGCCACCAGCCATCAAGCTAGCCATGTTTCAGTGAAGCCACCATGAATAATGACCATATGTTGGCCATCCCCTACCTCCCCCCGCCATTCCTCCCCATTAAAATATTACCTCTAGAGTATAAATCTGATGTTTCTGGAAGACAAAGAACAATAAGTAAACATTTGTGGGGGGGGCATGCCACGTAATGTGAAATTTTAGTTCCCCAACCGGAGATTGAACCCAGGCCCTAGGCAGTGAGAGTAAGGTGTCCTAACCACTGGACCAGCAGGGAATTCCTAGCACCAAACATTTTAAAAGCATTCATATTCTTCCAGGAATCTGGTCAAAAGAAGCCAAAGAAGGATACAAATATTTACATATAACAGGATAATCATCCCAAGATTCTGCAGAATTTTTGAAAATAGGGAAAAATATTCACTGTATTAACTCAGGGGAGAAAATTGAGTAGAGAAAGATTAAGATGGTTAAAAACGAAAACAAACAAACTTAGCTAGAGAAGATGATTGTGACTATAATAAAGTGTCAGTGCCTGATTTGGGGTGGGGGACACTGACATGTTCTATCCCCTGATCTGGGGCGTTGTGCATGTCACACGACAACCTGTGATTTGTGCTCCTGTTTTATGCCCAGAGAGGAATATTCTAAGACATTACTATGTCATTTCAACATAGCAGAATTATGGGTGATCTGAATTTTTTCTTTAAAAATGTTCTTTCTTGTCTATAATAATATGCTATATTTCTATACTTAGGAAAAAGTAGGAAAAAGATGTAAACCTCACCCCTGTTAGAAAGGATCATGTGAAGGACTTCCCTGGTGGTCCACTGGTTAAGACTCTGTGCTCCCAGTGCAGGGTGGCCAGGTTTGATCCCTACTCGGGGAACTAAATCCCACATGGTGCAATTAAGGGTTCACAAGCCACCTCTAGAAGATTTTGTATGCCACAGCTATGATCCAGCACAGCCAAATAAATAAATGATTAAATATTTTGGAAAATGTTCACACCTTATTATAGGTCTTTTAGAAAGCAATTTATCAATAGCTATCAAGGATTTTAAAAATATTCAAACCAGGCAGAGAAAACATTTGGAAAGGGAATTCCCTGGTGGCAGACGGTTAGGATATCAGGTTTTCACTTGCATGGCCCAGGTTCAATCCCTTGTTAGGGAACTGAAGATCCCACGGGCCACTCGGTGTGGCCAAAGGGGAGAAACAAAGTTTGGAAAAATCCACAGCAAACCATTAATAGTGATCACTTCAGTGGAGCCTGTCTGCTGAAGGGGGTTGTTAGGAAACTTTTACTTCTTTACTTGGTATATTTCTATCCAGTTTGTTTATTTAACAATGAGCATGTACTACTTTCAGAGTCACACACACATTAAACTCTTGACAAGAAATCCTACCTCTAGAAATATATCCTTAAAAAAATTACTAAAGGACAATTTAATAGCCCTATATCTATTAAAGACACTGATTCAATAATTAAAAACCTTCCAAAACAGAAAGCACCAAGCCCAGATGTGTTCATTGGTAAATTCTACCAAATATTCAAAGAAGAAATTAAAATTCTCTACAATCTCTTTCAGAAGGTAGATACAGAATAAATATGTACTAACTTATTCAATTGGAGAAGGCAATGGCAACCCACTCCAGTACTCTTGCCTGGAAAATCCCATGGACGGAGGAGCCTGGTGGGCTGCAGTCCATGGGGTTGCTAAGAGTCGGCACGACTGAGCAACTTCACTTTCACTTTTCACTTTCATGCATTGGAGAAGGAAATGGCAACCCACTCCAGTGTTCTTGCCTGGAGAATCCCAGGGACGGGGGAGCCTGGAGGGCTGCCGTCTATGGGGTTGCACAGAGTCGGACATGACTGAAGCAACTTAGCAGCAGGAGCAGCAGCAACTTATTCAATTACATTAGTATTACCTTAATATCAAAACAAGACAAAAACATTATAAGAAAACAAAACCTCAGAGAATTCCCTGGCAGTCCAGTGGTTAAAACTCTGTGTTCCCACTGCACAGGGCCTTGGTTCAATCCCCGGCTGGTAAACTAAAATCTCATAAGCCAAGCAGCATAACCAAAAAAGAAAAAACCCACAGACCAAATCTTTCATGAATATAGATGCAAAAATCCTCAACAAAATATTAGCAGATTGAATACACTAATACAGAACTGTACAAAATTTAAACACCATGACCAAGTGAGATTTACTCCAGGTGTGCAAGGCTGGTTCAACATTCAAAATCAACTAATATAATTCATCAAATCAACACGCTAAAGAAGAAAACTAACCTAAGGACATCAATAGGTGTGGAAAAAGCATTCAATGAAACCTAAAACCCATTCGTGATTAAAAAAAAAAATAACTATGACTCTCAGCAAACTAGGAATAGAGGGGAACTTGATAAAGAACATCTACCAAACTCAATTCTGACACTATCTAATCTACCTGGACACAGTATTGGATCCCACAGGTTCAGGGCTCAGTCCCCCAAGACTGCCACACAGAGATGCCAATTGCAAGCAGCAAGTCTCTAGATTTCCCACAACTTCTGTCCCACTTGGCTACAAATCAGCGGTTCCCATAACATCCTTGGATTCAATTCATTCACTAGAGCAGCTCACAGAATTCAGGGAAATATTTACTTAAGTTTACCAGTTTATTAAAAGATATGATAAGGGATACAAAGGAGCAGCCAGATGAAGAGATACATATGGTGAGGTCTGGGAGGATCCAGAGCAGAGCTGGTGTTCATCACCCTCCTGGTATGAGAAGGTGTTCATCCTCCTGGAAGCTCCTCCAACCCCATGCTATTGGAATTTTTAATGGAGGCTTCCTGATGTTGACATGATCAGTTATTAACTCCATTTCCAGTCTCTCCTCTCCAGAGACTGGGACGGAAAATTCCAAGCTTCTAATCATGGCGTAGTCTTTCTGGTGGCCCACCTCTATCCTGAGGCCGCCACACAGAAGACAATTTGGTGGCTTCTTTTTTTTTAATTAATTAATTGATTTTAATTGGAGGATAATTACTTTACAATATTGTGATGGTTTTTGCCATACATCAACATGAATCACCCACAGGTACACATGCATCCCCCCATCCTGAAGCCCCCCTACCTCCCTCCCCACACTATCCCTCTGGGTGGTCCCAGAGCACCAGCTTTGGGTGCCTGCTTCACGCATCACACTTGCACTGGTCTTCTATTTTACACATGTAATATACATGTTTCAATGCTATTCTCGCAAATCATCCCACCCTCACCTTCTCCCAGAGTCAGTTTGGTGGTTTCTTACAAAACTCAATATATTCTTGCTATACGATCCAGCAGTTGTACTCCTTGGTATTTACCCAAATGAACTGAAAACTTATGTCCACATAAAAGTCTGCACACGGATGTGTACAGCAGTTTAATTCATAATTGCCCAAACTTAGAACAAACCAAGATGTCCTTCAGTAGGTGGATGGATAAATAAACTGTGGTACAGGCAGACAATGGAATATTCAGTGCAAAAAAAAAAAAAGGAATTATCAAGTCATGGAAATACAAAGGAATCTTAGATGCATATTACTAAATGGAAGAAGCCAATCTGAAAAGGCTACATACTGTGTAATCCCAACTATATGACATTTTGAAAAATGCAAAACTACAGAGACAGGAAAGAATCTGCCTGCAATGCAGGAAACCAGGGTTCAGTCCCTGGGTTGGGAAGATTCCCTGGAGAAGGGACGGGCAACCCACTCCAGTATTCACGCCTGGAGAATTCCATGGACAGAGGAGCCCTGCAGGTTACAGTCTACAGGGTGGCAAGCGACTAACACACACACACATAGAAACAGTGAAAAGATCAGTGGTTGCCAGGGTTCAGCAGGAAGAAAGGGATGAACAGGCAGAGTACAGAGAACTTTCAGGACAGTGAAACCATTCTGTATGACACTACGATGGTGGACACATGTCAAAATCTATAGAATATATGATCCCAAGAATGAACCCTGATGTACACTGTGAACTTTGAGTGATAATGATGCAACACTGTAGGTTCATCAATGATCACAAATGTACGCTCTGGTGGGGGATGTCAAGAGTCAGGTTGGAGGGCTTCCCCAGTGGCTCAGTGGTAAAGAATCCACCTGCCAATGCAGGAGACACAGTTTGATCCCTGATCCAGGAGGAGCCCTCATGCCCTGGAGCAGCTAAGCCCATGTGCCACAACTATCGAGCCAGTGCTCGAGAGCTCGGGAGCCGCAATTACTGAGTGGCTCTGGAGCCCTAGAGCCTGGCTCATCAACAAGAGAAGCCACCGCAATGAAAGAAGCCTGCGTACTGCAGCTATAGAGTAACCCGTGCAGCAACAAAGACCCAACACAGCCAAAAAATGAATAGATAAAACTATATTTTAAAAAAAGCATGGGGTTGGTAGTGGAGGAGGTTGTATATGTGTGGGGACTGAAAATATATGAGAACTCTATGTATTTTCCTTTCAGTTTTGCTGTCAACTTAAATAAGAAAGTTTATTAATTTAAAAAAAGGACTTATGTATAGGAAAGGCTATTCAGACCAGCAAAAAAAAACTGTAAACAAGCTTACAGTTCAACAGAAGGAAACGACCATAGGAATTCTATCCACAACCATGTAGTATATTTATGAAGCATTTATAACAGCAGGGCAAATGCTGAGATGTTGAAAAGGGCAGGGATGTATAATTGTATGAATGGAATGAAAAACTTGTATATTGCAAAACAACTAAGAGGATAACACACTGAAAGGTTAGCCTGAGCTGTCGTTGGATTTTAATTTTTTTTGTTTTTATAAGTGTCTAAACCTCATGATAGAAAACTTAAAAATACAGAAATGTAAACAAAAATCACCTATAACCCCATTATCTGGAGATAACAGAGCTCACCTTGAACTGTGAGACCGTGGGTGATTTTCCTTTCTTCCTGTGCTCTAGTATTCACAGATTTTCTAGTACTCAACATATAAAACTTACCAACAAAAAGTTAAATATACTTTAAAAGAGTCCTCTTTGGGACTCAGTTTTAAGGCTATCATTGGCCTTTTCATGGAATCATCAGGACCCTCCAGTTTGAATGGATCTCTCGCCTTGGTCTATACGCTGATTTGTGTATGTGTTATCATGTGACATAGTTTACTTTGCAGGCTTATTAAATGGGTACTTGCATTTCCCTCACTCCTGGAAGGCAGGGACAAGTATTAGCCATTTTCATATCCTGCCCCACCCGCTCCAGCACCAAACACTGTCTAGAAATCCACTGACTAAAGGTCCCTGTCATGTGCACCTGCTGTGTCTCTGCCAACATCCTCATCCATTCCCTCCCCAGCCAACAGGAAGGAAGCTCAGAGAGGAACTGTCTTCTTTTAGGGCATGTTGATGGCCTTCAATCTTCCCACCTCCCCAGCTGGAATGCTGTTCCATCTCTCCCTCCCACAGACCAGGACACAAAGGGTGGGGCATTTGCTCCAGAGGGCCCCAGTCATAATGCACCTTTGTATGAAGCAGCAACCTTTGCACCATTTCTAATTAGTACTTTCAGAGCAATCCTTTTATCAGACTAACTAGTTGGCACTGATGTGCAGAACATGATCCCAGGACAGAGAGCTAGCAGAACATAGGTGGGGTGGTGAAGGGGTGGCAGAGTGAAGATCTGGGTGGTGGCGAACAGTGTTCCAGGGCAGGAAAGCCAGACTGGGGGAAAACAGGCAAGGGTTGGGGCAGAGATTGGGCTGGGCAGCCTGGACTTAGGAAGCCATTAAAATAAATTTCACCTATTGTACCCAAGAGCTTAGAGCTATGGTGTGAGCTGAAAACCAGAGGCAGCACAAGAATCCAACTAGACACCAAAAACGGCCCATGGAGCTGGGGACTAGATTGAGTCCCCGCTAAAAGTCCTTCCAGTCCATCATTTTAGGATTTCTTACGACCACTTCTTTTCTGTCCCTGACAGAATGATGACGATGTCAGTAATGATGACAATACCTATCATTACAGAGCACTTAACTGGGCCAGTCACTGATCTACGCTTTTTATTATATTGACCTGCTTAATCTAAAAACCAAGGGAGGGAGGTATTATTACCTTTATAGTACAGATGAGGAAACTGGCACAAAAAAATTAAGTGACTTGTCCAAGTTTCCACAGTAGACGAGGTAGACTATAACTTATCAGAGTCTGCGCTTGGCGCTTGGCCACGCTCTGAGGGCTCCCTTCAGAGTCAAGTGCCAAGAGGGCACAGTGAGAGCTTCTCTTCCAGTTCCAGTTCCTTGGGGCCTCTGCTCTGCCATGTTGCTTTTCCTTTTAGATTCTACAGAAGGAAGTAGCCATGCTGGAAAGCCTCTAGCACTGAAGTGTTTTCATTTGCCTTCAGGGGCAGTCCAGCTGTGACAAATAAGCTTTTTTTTTCTTTTTTTTAAAAAAAGAGGTCCTCCCAGCCCTGATTGTGCAGCTTTCAAAAGCTCTCCTCCCTCCCCCTTCCCCTCCCCATCACCCCCTCTCCATCTCTCTCTCTCTCTCTCTCACCCCACCCAAATGCTCAGCTTAATTTAGTTCTAAGTAATCTCTAAGCAATTCCTAGAGCTGAGAAAATTCATTCACTTCAAAAATACTTCTTGTATACCTACTAGGTGCCAAACACCAGTCCAGGTGCCAAAATAATTTTTCCTTGGCTAGAAGGATTATGAAAGTGAGCAGGAAAAAAAAATATTGGTCTTATCCAGCTGGGATTGAACACAGGGATTACCAAGGTGATAGCCCTCTGCTCTGTGGCCTGGGCTTTCACAAGCACAGCAAAGAGTGCAAGTCAGGACTTGGTTCGGTTCAGTTCAGTGGCTCAGTCATGTCCAACTCTTTGGGACCCCATGGACTGCAGCACGCCCAGCTTCCCTGTCCATTACCAACTCCCAGAGCTTGCTCAAACTCAAGTCCATTGAGTCGGTGATGCCATCCAACCTCTCATCCTCTGTGGTCCCCTTCTCCTGCCTTCAATCTTTTCCAGCATCAGGGTCTTTTCCAAAGAGTCAGTTCTTCACATTAGGTGGCTAAAGTATTGGAGCTTCAGCTTCAGCATCAGTCCTTCCAGTAAGTCAGGAGTGGCTGCTGTCAAAGATGTCTCTGAGACAGCTATGGCTAAGATTGGTTAGAAGTCCACCAATCCCTTTTCCTCTTCCTGGGTACACAAAGAAACTACAATTCCCAGTATCCCTTGCGGTTAGGCCGCAGCCAGCCACTGGGTCTGACCAGTGAATGTGGGCAGCAATGATATTGCCTCTTCAGGCACATACACACCTGGCACAGTCCTCAGTGTCACTCAGTTGAGCAGAGTAGAATGCAGAAGAGCTAATCAAGGACTTCCAGAACATGGACACTGTGTCACCACAAAAGTAAGAAGCCTGGATCCCTGACTTGGGATAACTGCTTGGGAGTTATGAAGTGAGAAGAGCTGTTTAATTTTATGAATCCCAGTCTGTTGTGTTGGGAGAATGACAGACAGAAGATTTATACAGAGATGCTCATCAGTGCTTTATTCACAACAGCCCAAAACTGGGGACAATCCAACCATCAACCAATAGAAAATGGGTAAACAATAGTGTACAGCCTCCCATATAATGGAATGAACTCAGATGATGTTTCTGGTATGTTTGTTGGAAATGGGGAAATGGGCTTCCCCTGGTCCTGGAAGCTTTCCCAGACTTGGCCACCCTCATCCCCACAGGGCTCATCTCTTCTGTAGAGTCTCCTGAAGCACCTGGTATGAATTTCTACAACGGCACTTCTAGCAGATGTTTTAGGGTCAGTCTTCTATTATGGTGAGCTCCTTAAGGGTGGAGCTTGACATAAGCCCATCACTCTGGTGTTCAAGACGCTGAGATGATTTGGTGGGGAGAAAGGATAAAGAATTTAGCTTCAGACAGAAGGCTTTAAATTGATGGTAAGATACTCAAGTGGACCTACTCTGCTAGCATTTTAAATAAGGGCTTCAAGCTCAAGTAAGAGGTTAGAGATAATTTGAGATGTTAGAAAAGTGCCAACATTTAAAAGCACTTTAGAGACTTCCCTGTTGATCCAGTGGCTAAGACTCTGAGCTCCCAGTGGGGGGTGTGGCCTGGTCCCAGGTTCAATCCCTGGTCAGAGAACTAGATCCCACATGCCTCAAATAAGAGTTTGCAGGCTGCAACTAAAGATCCCGCATGCCTCCACTAAAGATCCCGCATGCCGAAACAAAGATTGAAGATCCCACATGCCGCAACTAAGACCTGGCACAGACAAATTAATTTAAATAAATATTAAAATAATAAAAAGAATTCTAATAGTAGAAGAGATCATCAAGATCGAGATCATGGTAACTCAGGATGGTGCCAAGTTCTTTTCATCATCATTTTACATAGAACAACACTATGAAGTAGTTATTATTCTGGCTTCAAAGATGAGGAAGCTGAGGCTTAGAGAGGTTCAACAATTTGCCTATGGTCATACACTGGTAAGTTGAGGAGCTAGAATTCAGGTAAAAGCAAAAACAACATAATAATCGTAATCATAAAAATACCAACTTACTATTTATTGAACACTTACTATGCTCCAGATACTTTAGTACTTTTAATACATTTAATCTTGGAACCACTCTATGAAATAGTATTTGCAAATGCAAAAGCATGACTTTGTTAACCAACTAAGCTCTTAACCACTATGGCTTTAAGCAAGCTTCTGAGGACTCTCATTGTTATGTGGCCAGGACAATAATTTGCAAAATACTTTAAAGTTCGCAAAGTGATTTCACATACTTTATCTCATTTGAATCTCATAACACTGGTGAAGAGGAGCATGCAAGGTAAGTAGTCTTTTTTTCTTAATTTTTTTTGGCTGCACCACATAGCATGTAGGATCTTAGTTTCCCAACCAGGGATTGAACCCATGCCCCTTGCAGTATAATTTCGAGTGTTAACCACCGGACCACCAGGGAAGTCCAAAGCAAGTATTCCTACACCCAACTGAACAATGAGACTAGAAGGGAGGTCTTCTGACTTCTAAACTAGGCCTCATTAAAAGTATTGGTAGACAAGAAATAAAAGCTCAACATTCAGAAAACTAAGATCATGGCATCTGGTCCCATCACTTCATGGGAAATAGATGGGGAAACAGTGGGAACAGTGTCAGACTTTATTTTTGGGGCTCCAAAATCACTGCAGATGGTGACTGCAGCCATGAAATTAAAAGATGCTTACTCCTTGGAAGGAAAGTTATGACCAACCTAGATAGCATATTAAAAAGCAGAGATATTACTTTTCCAACAAAAGTCCATTTAGTCAAGGCTATGGTTTTTCCAGTGGTTATGTATGGATGTGAGAGTTGGACTGTGAAGAAAGCTGAGCGCCGAAGAATTGATGCTTTTGAACTGTGGTGTTGGAGAAGACTCTTGAGAGTCCCTTGGACTGCAAGGAGATCCAACCAGTCCATCCTAAAGGAGACGGGTCCTGGGGGTTCATTGGAAGGACTGATGCTGAGGCTGAAACTCCAGTACTTTGGCCACCTCATGCGAAGAGGTGACTCATTGGAAAAGACCCTGATGCTGGGAGGGATTGGGGGCAGGAGGAGAAGGGGATGACAGAGGATGAGATGGCTGGATGGCATCACCGACTCGATGCACATGAGTTTGGGTGAACTCCAGGAGTTGGTGATGGACAGGGAGGCCTGGAGTGCTGCAATTCATGGGGTTGCAAAGAGTCAGACACGACTGAGCAGCTGAACTGAACTGAACTGAAAGTTAAATGATGGAAAAAATATACTGAATAAATACTAACTGAAAGAAAGCTGATGCCAAATACTCATGTGAGATAAAACAGGCTCTAAGGCAAAAAGTGTTGTAAGAGATAGTCACCATAGAATGACTTAGAAATTTGCTATAGTAATAACTTATTGTTTGCTAGAATGATATATGATAATTCTAAACCTATACATCCCAATAACAAAGGTTCAAAATATATAAAGCCAAGTTTGACAAAATTATATGGAAAAATTGATAAATTCACCATTTATCAGTCAGGTAGGAGATTTTAATAAATCTTTTTTTAGTAATTGATAAATCAAATAGACAAAAATCAAAAAGCATTTGGAATATGTGAATAATGCCATTAACAAGCTTATGTCTCAGTACTTTATTCACAACAGTCAAAAACTGGAAATAATCCAAATACCAATCAATAGAAAATGGGCAAACAATAGTGTATAGCTTCCCACATAATAGAATAAACCCAGCAGTAAAAAGGAACAAATCTAACTAATGCACACAACATATGTTGAGTGAAAGAAGCTGGACACAAAAGAGACTATATGGTATGATTCCACGAAGATGAACTTCTAGCCAAGTATAGTTCTAATGCTGATTAACTCTGGTGGTGAAGAGGAGATGGATCCAAAATAGGCCCCACTTGAATGGAGCTTTCTTGGATGAGGCAAATATCCTAGATCTTGATCTGAATGATTTTAACATGTAAGTTTACATGTGCCAAAACTCACAAAACTGTATAATTAAGATCTGTGCATTTTATGATAGGTATGCCTGGCAATGCAGGAGATGAAAGAGATGTGGGTTCATTCCCTGGGTGGGGAATATCCCCTGGAGGAGGGCATGGCACCCCATTCCAGTATTCTTGCCTGGAGAATCCTATGGACAGTGGAGCCTAGCAGGCTATGAACCATAAGGTTGCAAAGAGTCAGACGTGACTGAAGTGACTTAGCATGCATGCATGTATGGTTAATAAAGAAAAACCACTTACAGGATGCAACCTAAATAACACTTATTGGGAAATATATAGCCTTAAGGGCATATATTAGAAATGAGAAAAAGGATTCAAAATTGATAAATCAAGGATAGAAATTAGGAAGTTAAACAAAGAGTAGCAGAATAAACCCTAAGAGAAGAAAAATGAAAACAACAAGATGAGGGTAGGATAAAGTAGCATTACAGAATTAACAGTTATCCACTACTATATAAAAAAACATAAATAACAAGGATTTAATGTACACCTCAGGGAACTATATTCAATATATTGTAATAATCTATAATGGAAAAAAATTTGAAAACCATTACATATATATACAAGAATATGGGCTTCCCTAGTGGCTCAGATGGTAAAGAATCCTCCTGCAACATGGAAGACCTGGGTTCGATCCCTGTGTTGGGAAGATCCCCTGGAGGAGGGCATGGCAATCCACTCCAGTATTCTTGCCTGGAGAATCCCATGGACAGAGGAGCCTGGCGGGCTACAGCCCATGGCGTCACAAAGAGTCAGACACGACTGAGCGACTAAGCACAGCATATACAAGAATATAAATATATAGGAGTATATACATATATATATATATCCAAATCACTTTGCAGTACACATGAGACTAACACAACATTGTAAATCAACTACACAGAAAGAAAAAAAAATAAAGTAGAAAACCAAAAACTGAATAAAGGCAAAATGAAGTAGAAAATAAACAGAGAAAATCAATAAGGTCAAAAGTTGCACATCATAAAGACTAATAAGAGAGACAAAACTTAGGTAATATTGATCAAGGAAAAAGATGCAAATAAATAACATGTGAGATTTTTAACACTGCATCCGAGTTTTAAAAATGAAAAAACTGTGAGCAACTTTGGGCTTCCCAGGGGGCACTAGTGGTAAAGAACCAGTCTGCCAATGCAGGAGACATAAGAGAGGCAGGTTTGATCCCTGGATCGGGAAGATCCTCTGAAGTAGGGCATGGCAACCCATTCCAATATTCTTGCCTGGAGAACTCCCTGGACAGAGGAGCCTGGCGGGCTACAGTCCACAGAGTTGGACATGACGGAAGCGACTTAGCACACATGCACGAACAACTTTATGCCAATAAGTTTGAAACAAACTAGACAACATTACAGAAAAATATGATGTACCTAAACTAACTCAAGTAGAAAAAGCAAAACCTACATAGTCCTATACATAGAATACTCACATATATTTTATTATGTGAACAAAGATATCTTGGAAAGTGAAAGGGAGCATTAGTAATAAATATGCCAGGAAATAGGTATAACCTGATACTAGCCCAGAAAAACCAGGATGCAAATGGTTATTTTTTTGGCCACGCCTTGTGGCATGCAGAATCTTTGGTGATGGACAGGGAGGCCTGGCATGCTGCGATTCATGGGGTCGCAAAGAGTCGGACATGACTGAGCGACTGAACTGAACTGAACCAGGGATCAAACCCACATACCCTGAAGGGGAACTGTGGAGTCTCAACCACTGGACCGCCAGGGAAATCCCTGCACATGGTTATTTACTTTATATATAATGTTTTATATATAATGTAATGTTAGTCGCTCAGTTGTGTCTGACTCTTTGCAACCCCCAGGACTGTAGCCGGCCAGGCTGCTCTGTCCATGGAATTCTCCAGGCAAGAATACTGGACTAGGTGGCCATTTCCTTCTCCAACTTTACATATAACCATAAACAAAATTTAAATCAGTACTTTAAGATCTTCCTACAACTCAGCCATATATGAAAAAGATAGTATGTCCCAAATGAATTTATCCTAGAAATGCAAAGAAAGTTTAACATAAAAAGATTAATGCAATTTATAGCATTTGTAGATGAAAAAAGAAAACCCATAAGATCATCTCTATAGAAGTAGAAAAAGCACTTCATAAAATTTAACAATAGACTAGAGATAAAAAGAAACTTCCTTAACCGGTTAAACAGCATCTACCAAAAATGTAGAGCAATCCTTATCATTAGTTGGAAAACATTAGAAGCATTTCCTTTCAATTCAGGAACAAGTCAGGGATGTCTGCTATTCCTGCTTCTAGTTGACAGTGAATTGGAGGTCCTAGCAAAAGCAGAAACCAACAGAAAATAAAGGGGTAGAATTGGAAAGAAACAATGTCATTATGGGTAGATGATAGACTTCTCTAGCCAGAACCCCTTCAAATTTACAACTTCTTAAAATTAATTAGGAGACGGATAAAATAAAGTTTTGGAGTATATCAGTGGAATATTATCAGTTTTTAGATGAATGACCCAGAAAGGGGGACACAGGAAGCTTCCATGGAACTGGTAATGTATTTCTGCTTCACAATTTATATATATATATATACACATACATATGGGCTTCCCTGGTGGTTCAGCTGGTAAAGAATGTGCCTGCAATGTGGGAGACCTGGGTTCGATCCCTGGGTTGGGAAGAATGGGAGACAGGAACGGCTACCCCCCACTCCAGTATTCTGGCCTGGAGAATTCCATGGACTGTATGGTCCATGGGGTCGAAAAGAGTCGGACACGACTGATCAACTTTCACTTTTCATATATATATTTAAATATATAAATATAATTCATAATTCAACCAAGAAATGTAAAATAAATGTATTTTAACTTCCCACAGTATCCATTCACTAATGTTTTTTTTTTTATAGTGAAAATGTAAAAAAGAAATGTATTTAAAAGAAAACAAGATTAAAGAAAGAAAAAAAAAGCCAATGAAGGGAGACTGGAATTTCAGGAAGGGTTTGATGGATGGGCTGGTGGGCGGCAGTGAAGATGGTTAACAAGGCCAAGTCCAATTAAAATCAGGACAAGGGCTCAGTCAAGGACTAAGAAGAAGCTGGTAGATATGGAGGGAAGACCGAAAGCAGTGACCTTTAAGAGGGCAGTCTTTATAGGCTGGCAGGAGGCGGGGCCCAAAAGAAGGGGGTGAAATCATGAATGAATAAATAGCAAAAAACTGGAAACCACCCAAAGGCCTAACAATCAAGGCCTGGTGAAATAACCATAGTTCCATTCAGAGAAGAAATGATGCTGTGTCCATACACAGACAGGCTTACAAAATTAGGTGACGTAAAAACATTTCAGGACACAAAATAGTACTTGTGCAGATTACAATGAAGAAAGGGCATGAGGGTGCAGTGAGAAGCAGATAGGACTGGACCAGATCGGGTCCTGTTTGTGGATGCTGTTTGAAGGCTATGGGATTTTTCTTTTTTTCTTTTTTGGAATGCTGGTTATCGGCAAACAAAAACGTGATGTTTCTTTAAAATCAACAGAATGGCTGTTGAAGAAATGGAGGCAACAAGTGAAGGCCACTCAGTGGAGAAATCTGACGGTGACAGGAAGGAATGAGATGGCCCAGCAGCTGGAGGAGAGTGGAGGGCTTGGGGGCAGCAGCTGGTGCGAGTGAGCCAAGAGCTGCCAGGGAAAGGACGGGGGAGCCGGGGAGGCCATCTATTTCCTTTAAGGCCTATATTTCCTTTTTTTTTTTTTTTAAATTAAGGGACAGAAAACTAAATAATCCTCCTTTTAACAAATTCAAACAGTCCAGTGTGTGTTTGTGTGTGCGGTGACAGACCCCACAGTCCTACTTCCTACTCCCTACTGTTAATAGTTCAGTACAGCTTTCCAGAGCTGTACCATTTTTTATTATTTGCAGTTCATTTTTTTTTTTTCAATTGAAGGATAAGTACTTTACAGTATTGCATTGGTTTCTACCCAACACCAACATGAATCAGCCATAGGTTTACCCATGTCCCCTCCCACTTGAACATCCCTCCCACCTCCTTCCCCATCCCACCCCTCTAGGTTCAGTCCACTGGCTTTTAATTAGTGTGAGATGGACTTGTTAAAATATAGGATTAGAGAAAGTAAACGGTGAAATTTCATATCTTCCTGAGCTGTTTTTTATAATCTTTTAATTATTTTTTAATGTTTATTTATCTGCATCGGGTCTTAGTTGCCCCACAGCATGTGGGATCTTAGTTCCCCAACCAAGGATGGAACCCGAATTCCTTTGCATGGAATGTGGATTCTTAGCCACTGGGCCACCAGGGAAGAGCCTGAGCTAACTTCTGATGGAGATCTGGAAAGGGTCCTTCCAGAATTTTTTTTCTGGTCTGTGTGCATGTAAGTATGTATATGTTCATTTATAACTTTATAAATTGGCTGTTTTTCACCAAAGCAGGAATATTTTCTGCCTATACTTGAGCAGTTTCACTCTACAATATGTCATGGTAGATCACTCCAAAGTCACCACATAAGAGATTAAATTCATGATTGGAAGAGCTGCCTAATATTCCATAGCAGATAGCCGAAAGGTAAGCATCAGAGAATATAGGGGCATCTCTTTCCCTACAACTGGCAGGGAAGAAGATGTGGAAACAAAAGATTCAAGATGGCAGAAGGCATCGCTTGGAGGGGGTCTGGCCATGGGAGTGAGGGGAAAGGACACAGGGAGGGTCTTCTTTCTGTACTCTTAAGCCACAGTCCCACCCAAACTGAGCTAAATCACACAGAACTGCAAGGGGGAAGGGTTGGGATTTGAGCCTGAGTGATAAGGCCACCGCTGGGGACCCAACTTCCTTGAGTGACCCGTTCTCCCAGGGGTGTCTCTGCAGAGCCCATGTATCAGAAATCTTAAGGGGACCTCTAGAACAGTGGTTCTCTAGGTGAAATGAGGACAGCCCTGAGCCGGCAGGAGCAGCATCAACTGGGAAGCAAATCAGAAATGCAAATTGTCCGGCCCCACCTGAGTCCTGAGTCCTAATCTCAGTTGAACAAGCCCTCCAGGAAACGTGAATGTACTCTCAAATTTGAGTACCTTTGTTCTAGTGAGTATGGATGCGATTCCCCATCACTACCCACGATCATTCTTTTAGGAGACAGGGAGGAGTCTGTCCAAAGGAGACAGGTGAGCCAACTTTAAAACCAAGGCTTCTCAGTGCCTGAGAGGCCAAAGGTAAAGTCAGCGACCCAGGGCCGCAACTGCCCTCCTCTCCTTCCCCTGGTTCCGAAGACACCATTTCCCTCTCTCCACCTTCCTGAAAAACAAAACAAAGCCCACCAGAACAGAAAGGGAGGTGGTAGTGCAAACCAACGGCTTCCCACTTTCCCTTGATCATGAACCCCTCCAGCTTAAAGCAACCCCTCCCCTTCGCACACACACGGTGAGGGGGAGGGTGTGCTGCCCTTTGATGAATGAAGGGTGGTGGGGTAGCGGGAGAAATGCTTCTGAATGTTGGGGAGGAAATGGGATGTTGTGGCTTCAGAGTGGCTGGGTTGGAGGAGGGAGTTGGAGGGAGAGGAGAAAAGAAAGGAGAGGAAGGCTGTCCTCATTTCACCCAGCTGCTTCTGCCTGCACCTGTTCAGCTGAGGCGGGAGGAAAGACGCCCATAAATGGAACGCGGCCCCACCCGGTCTAGAGGGGCCCCTTCCCACAGTGCCCTGCGGCCGGGTTAACCGACAGGAAAACTGTGAATGGGTTCAGGTGGCTAAACCGAGGGGCTCGGAAACAGCTGGGCTCCTCTGGGGGGTGCAGCAACTGTCTCCTGTCACCCCCAGGCTCTTGGGACTGTCGGGCAAGGGGTGAGGAGAGGGTGGTGAGACCAGGTCAGGGACCTGCCGATTTCCCTCTGATTCTGAAGAGGGCCATGCTGCAGAGAGGTTTTAAGTAGAAATCGTCCCTGCCAGCCATACCCCATGGTTTTCAGTCCTACAACATCCCACGACATTCTTTATAGGCAACGACCTTCATTTAAAAGAAAAAGAGTAGGCTTTATTTTTGGAGCAGTTTTAGGTGCAGAGAAAAACTGACCTGTGAAAACTGGCAGGAAATTTTTAAACTTTCCTCTTGGTCTGTCCCCCATAGACGCACACTGCTGAGGTTCATCTAAGCAGTCAATGGGTCATTCAGTCAAAACATCATTTTGTAAACATCCCATGAGGGTTTTCAACAGCAATTTTCAAACTTGTGAGAATTACTGGGAACTTTATTACAAAGGCAGGCTGTGGGTCTCCCCACCAAAGATTTGGTTAGGTCTGGAGTGCGGTCCTGGCTTGTATATTTTTGACACACCCCACAAAAGATGTTGGTAATTTGGCACAGTTTGACACACTGGACCCCACTCTGAGGAGCTTGGGCTTGATTTAAGGTGCAAGGGTCCAGGGGCTCCAGTGGGAAGGGGGAATAGAGTGAACATAAAAGACCGAATCCCATGCCTCATCCCCACCCGAGAACTGAGGACACACAGTATGGGTCAAGGTAAACTGAGGCCCTGACCATCTCAGAAGGGGAGGCCACCAACCAGAAGGCTCACCAACACTGAGATCTTTTTTCTCCAGCAACCAGCAAAGACTCAAAAATAAGAGGGCAATACGCCAGGAAAATGTCAGAATCTTCTTGTTGAGAGGCCTTGAGCAAGTTAACATTTCTGTGCCTCTATTTCCTCATCTGTAAAATGGGCTCATGATCTTCACCAGGTAGGGCTAAACGTGTATGCTAAGTAAAGAGTTCAGAACACTGCCTGGCACAGGATAAGTGCTAGGCAAATGAAAGCTGTTATCACTAGGAAAAAGTGGAGGTCCGATTGGCAGAGGCGAGCAGAAAAGGCCGGGAGAAAGCCTTGAGTCTGGGAGAAAGGAAGTGTCAGAAACGTCCCCTGAGGATGAGGAGTGTGGCTGCAGCAGAGGGACCATGTATGAGGAAATGCAGGATTAGGCTAGAAAAATGAGGAGGGGGGAGTGTTACAGTTTGAACTGTGTCCCCCAAAACAGTATGTTGACATTTCTAACTCTCAGTACCTCAGAGTGTGACCTTATTTGGAAACACGGTGGTTGCAGATTTAATTAAGATGACGTCATATCACAGTAGAGTAGCCTTTAAATCTGATATGACCGGTGTCTTTATAAGAAGAGAAGGAAGGTGGCCATGTGAAGACAGAGGCAGACCGGGGTGATCCAGGGACAAGCCAAGGAACAGCTGGGGTTACCAGAGGATGGAAGAAATAAGGAATCTCTCCTACAGGCTTCGGAGGGAGCATGGCCCTGCTGACACCTTGATTTCAGACTTCTGGCTTCCAGAACTGTGAGAAAAATATATTTCTGTTGTTTCAAGACACCCAGTGTGTGGACCTTTGTTATGTCAGCCCTAGGAAATGAGTACTGGGAGCATGCGGATTCTTGGTGGTGAGCAACATGGAACCACTGTGGCATCTTGAACAGGGAAGTCATTCTTGATGAATAAACCAAAGAAGCTTGAGGATCCATATCCAAACCTCCTCCTAGTCTCAGCTCATTTTTTAAAAAGACTGCTTAAGAGTCCTTTGCCTACCCATCAAAAATGAAGTCATGAAAGACAAAGAAAAATTAAGGAACCGCTTCAGGTGAAAAGAAACTTACAGAGACACGACAACTAAATACAACCTGTGATATGGGACTTCTTTCTTTTTCGGCTACAAGCTTATCATTGAGACTATTGTGACATCTGAATAAGGTCTGTAGATTAGATACTAGCATTGTATCAGTATAACTTTCCTGGTTTTTATCATTCCATTGGGGTTATGTAAGAGAAGACCTTGTTTTAAGAATATACACTAGTGTTTAGGAGTAAAGGGACATTGTTATGTCTTCAATTTACATTCAAACAATATGTGTGTGTGTGTGTGTGTATATATATATATATATATATATATATGAGAGAATGACAAAACAAATGTGATAAAACATTAACTTTTGGGGAATCTGGGTAGACTATATGAGGATTTTCTGTACAATTCTTGCAAGTTTTCTTTATCTGAAAATATCAAACTAAAAAGGTGAAGGGGGAAAAGTCCATTGACCATGCTATTCCATGGCCTTCCTGTTGAACTTTTTAAAGAAATCCTTTGAAGATACTGGAGCCCAGGCCTGGACACCAAACTAAGGTGATGAGTGAAACAGCTCTTGAAACTTTGGATTTCTACATGTTGAGGTTCTACTTATGCCCTTGGTGGTTGTTGGCTATTGTGGAAATTACTGTGGAAATAATATGTGGCTGATGTTAGAATTATCTATGTTACAAGTTATATGCAGAAAATCCTTCCTTCTTCTCATGCACATTAAGACCTGGAACTCGAAGGAGCCATACCGATTAAGTCCAAGTTCCTACCAGACTCATTATATCCTCATTTATACCCTGAGATGGGTGAATCCAGGCTTTTTTAAAACATTTTTGGAAAATGGACTCTGATCCTCTCACACAGCCCATTCCATTACTGGTCAGTTCTGACCACTAGAAAATTCTTCAGCTTGCTGAGTTGAAACCTACCTTCTGGAACCTCTATCCACTGATCCTGATCCTGTTTTCTGGATGGTGTTACAGCATCTCCACCCCCATGATCTATCCTATTAGACAGATCTATCTATTAGATATCCTATCTATCTATTAGTTATTCTATCCTAAATTCAGGTTTGTCAGTGTCTTTCTAGAATATAAATGCAACACTCCAGGTTCAGCTTGACCATCAGAAGCAGGGCAAACACGACCTTTCTAGTTCTGAGCATTCTGTTTGCCCAGCCTCAGATAGAATTCAACTTTTTGGCAACTGCATCACACAGCTGACTCAATGAGTTTAGACTCAAACCACAGTTCTCTTGTGAACCATGGCTCACTGCTCTTGGTTTCAGCAGTTATCACCACCCAGTATCACCCTGCATTTCTCTGAGTTTGCTCAGCATTAGTTTCTACCCACTAGAACATAAGAGTCATGAAAGCAGAGGCTTTATCTTGTTCTGAATTCCCAACACCTAGGAAAGGTCCAAACCCATAGAGGATATTCAATAAATACACGCCAAAGAAATGAATATATATATTTATAACATATAAGCCATATCTCACTTTTTCTATACTTGTGTAACTTATTTATCATTCACACCCAGTCTACTAACAAGAGGGATTTGGGATGACTTGCTTTGCATGACTTTTTAACTTCAGAGCAAATTTTTTCTTTTTTTCAAAAATCAATTAATTTGGCCACACCAGGTCTTAGCTGCAGCACCCGGGATCTCCGATCTTTGTTAGAGCATGTGGAATCCTTCATTGTGGCATGTGAACTCTCAGTTGCAGCATGTGGGATCTAGTTCCCTGACCAGGAATCAAACCTGTGCCCCCTGCACTGGGAGCTCGGAGTCTTAGCCACTGGACCACCAGGGACATCCCACAAACTTTGTTCTTGTTTATATTTTATTAGATTTGTATCATTAGTTACAGCCTGTTGAGATCTAATTCCTGGCTCTCAACCAGTATATTGGCTACCTTTCTGAGTATCCAGTCATTCATTCCACTGCGGCCACACTGATCTTGCTATTCCTCAAATACTCTAAGAGGCTCAAACACACTCCCAGGATCTCTACTTTGACTCTACCCTCTGCTGGGGAACCCTTTCCCCACTCATACCCATCCCCCCACATAGTTATATTACCAGTTCCTCACCTTTATGTCACTGTTCAAATGTTTCCTTCTCATCCTTTTAAATGTTTCCTTCTCATCCTTTTAAGTAGGATGACCAGGGTCATCCTACTTAAAACTGCAAAATGTCCCCCCTCTCCAGTCCTATCCTTCTTACCCAGCTCCATAGTTTCGTGTTGTCCATAATGCTTATCACCTTTTGATGAGCTTTATGGGACTTTTGGGCCTTAGGAAGCATCACTACGAATAAAGCTAGTGGAGGTGATGGAATTCCAGTTGAGCTATTTCAAATCCTAAAAGATGATGCTGTGAAAGTGCTGCACTCAATATGCCAGCAAATCGGGACAACTCAGCAGTGGCCACAGGACTGGAAAAGGTCACTTTTCATTCCAATCCAAAGAAAGGCAATGCCAAAGAATGTTCAAACTACCGCACAATTGCACTCATCTCACATACCAGCAAAGTAACTCTCAAGATTCTCCAAGTCAGGCTTCAACTATGTGAACCGTGAACTTCCAGATGTTCAAGCTGGATTTAGAAAAGGCAGAGGAACCAGAGACCAAATTGCCAACATCCGTTGGATCATCAAAAAAGCAAGAGAATTCCAGAAAAACATCTACTTCTGCTTTATTGACTACACTGAAGCCTTTGACTGTGTGGATCACAACAAACTGTGGAAAATATTTAAAGAGATGGGAATACCAGATCACCTGACCTGCCTCCTGAAAAATCTGTATGCAGGTCAAGAAGCAACAGTTAGAACTGGACATGAAACAACAGACTGGTTCCAAATCAGGAAAGGAGCACATCAAGGCTATATATTGTCACCTTGCTTATTTAATTTATATGCAGAGTGCATCATGCGAAATGCCAGACTGGATGAAGCACAAACTGGAATCAAGATTTCTGGGAGAAATATCAATAACCTCAGATATGCAGATGACACCACCCTTATGGAAGAAAGAGAAGAGGAAGTAAAGAGCCTCTTGATGAAAGTGAAAGAGGAGAGTGAAAAAGTTGGCTTAAAACTCAATATTAAGAAATGGCATCTGGTCCCATCACTTCATGGCAATTAGATGGGGAAAAAATGGAAACAGAGAGAGACTTTATTTTTTGGGGCTCCAAAATCACTGCAGATGGTGACTGCAGCCATGAAATTAAAAGATGCTTGCTCCTTGGAAGAAAAGTTATGACCAAGCTGACAACATATTAAAAAACAGAGACATTACTTTGCTGACAAAGGTCCATCTAGTTAAAGCTATGATTTTTCCAGTAGTCATGTATGGATGTGAGAGTTGAGTGCTGAAGAATTAATGCTTTTGAACTGTGGTGCTGGAGAAGACTCTTGAGAATCCCTTGGACTGCAAGGAAATCCAACGAGTCCATCCTAAAGGAAATCAGTCCTGAATATTCATTGGAAGGACTGATGCTGAAGCTGAAATTCCAATACTTTGGCCACCTGATTCAAAGAACTGACTCATTGGAAAAGACCCTGATGCTGGAAAAGATTGAAGGCAGGCAGAGACGGGATGACAGAGGATGAGATGGTTGGATGGCATCACTGACTCGATGGACTTGAGTTTGAGTAAGCTCTGGGAGTTGGAGATGGACAGGGAAGCCTGGCGTGCTGCAGTCCATGGGTTTACAGTCGAACGCAACTGAGTGACTGAACTGACTGACTGGTGGGACTTCCCTGGCGGTCCAGTGGCTAAGACTCTGCATTCCCAATGAAGGAGGCCCAGTTTCCATCGCTGGTTGGGGAACTAGATCCTGCACGCCGCCAACTAAGACTCAGAGCAGCCAAACAAGGCCCTACCTCCAAACAGAGTCACACTGGGGATTAGGGCTCCAACAACAACAACAACAAAGAGCTCTGTAAGCTAGCTTATTTCTCGGGTGTAGTGTTTGCTCTCTGCCCTACCAGTCCTGCCCCTTGCTGTACAAGGGAAGGAATTTTTGCCTGTTTTGTTCATTGATGTATCCCAAAGTACATAGAACAATGCCTGGCACATGATGGATACGAAATAAATATTTGCAGAATGAATGAAAGAACAACTGCTCAGGACCCAGGAATGTATGTGACATCAAGACGAATAAGACACCAAGAGGCCAGCTGATCACATGCCACTCATGTTATCTCCCAAGTCACTGGTGAAAATATGCAATGGAACAGACCTCCCTTCCTCCAGAACAGTATCTATTTATTCATCAACTCCCTCAGTGTATTGTCTTTGGATCAGCAAAACAAAATAAAATGAAATACCATTAATACTATTTCAAAAAATATTTTGATGGCATTCGAAAAGGCTCGTTTGACATACAACCAGGTCAGTGGGAGACAGAATATAGCACGTGGTCAGTAAGATAACCAACTGTTCCAATTATAGGACGATAGCTACCTACATAGAAACAAGACTGAGAAGAAATATACCAAAATGTTAACAGTGATTATGTGGTCCAGTAGTTAAGACTCCACCTTCCAATGCAGGGGATGTGGGTTTGATCCCTGGTTGGGGAACTAAGATCCCACATGCCATGGGGAAACTAAGCTCACAACTAGAGAAGCCCACAGGCCACAACGAACACTCAGTGCAGCAAAAACCAAAACAAACAAACACAGTGATTATTTGTGAGAAGTGGGACCGTGGTTTATTTTTTCTTTTTATTTTTCAAAATGTGTACAATGAGCAAGTATTTCTCCTGTAGGGAGAGGAAGATCAACATATTGCTACTTGTTATTCTTGTCATATCATTATCTGAACTACTCCCCACACATATCCTCATCAAGGCAGTGAGAACTCAAGATGATACCTTACCGGCCCTCAGGAAGTTTCCAGCCTAGTTAATGTCAGCACATGCACACACCGAGTACCATTATCATTACTATATTATAGAAGAAGAAATCGGAGCTCAAAGACGTTACAGTAATTTGGCCAAGGTCACTTACAGGATGGAGTTCGGTCATGGATCTGAGCCTAGATTTTTTTAATTTAATTTATTTGGCTGCAACGGGTCTTAGTTGTGCTTCGAGGTCTCCAGAGCACGGAGGCTCAGTAGTTGTGGCACGTGGGTTTAATCACCCCATAGCACGTAGCAATCTTATTTCCCCAATCAGGGATTGAACCCAAGTCCCCTTCACTGTAAGGTGGATTCTTAACTACTGGACCACCAGGGAAGTGGAAGTACCCCTGGGCCTAGATTTTGAACTCGAACAGCCCAAATCCAGAATGGATATTCTTAAGCCCTCTACCAGGTTAAATAAGCTGAAACTAGCCCCAACCAAAGAATGATGATCCAGAATGATAGTGGTAAAGGCTATAAGGAGGGTACGAGAGACCACCTTTATTGGGTATACCAGGTGCTTGATATGTATTAACTCATTTAGTTCTTACAACTGTCCTGGGGAAAAGGTACTATTTTCCTTCCTGTGTTATAAATGAGGAAACTGAGACTCATACAGGGGTGTGACTCTGTTATATTTCACACTTACTAACCCCTTTGGCCTTCAGTTTCCTCTTCTACTCCATGGGATCATAATTCCCACCACCTGACTGTTGGAAAATATTAAATGAGAAAATAGATTCAAAACACTCTCATCACATGGGACTTCCCTGGTGGTCCAGTGGTTGAGAATCTGCCTTCCAGTACAGGGGACTTGGATTGCATCCCTGGTCAGGAACTAAGGCCCAACTGCCTCAAGGCAACTAAGCCTGTGCACAACTAGAGAACTAGAGAAGCCCATGCGTTGCAGCAAAGACCCAGCACTGTCAAAAAAAGAAAAAAAATCCCTCACCACAGTGTCCAACCTATGTGAAACGTTTCATACATGTTAGCCACTCCGGCTATGACTCTTGATTCCAAAGTTCACACTCGTTAATGGCAACAGGCTGACTTGCTCAGTGAGTGCAAGAGAGGAATCAGTTCTGATCGACGCCATCAGGACGCATGTCATGAATGAATGGAGTTGCAGAGGAGGCGCCAAAGGAAGGGGCCTTGATGGAGCAGGGTCTACCAGGTGGAGGAAGGCAGGGACCCACCCTAGCAGCACAGAGGGGCATGGTTTGCTCGTTCCTGTCCTTCGGCCCAGCTCTCCAGTGCCCTTCCTTCCGGTTCTCCCACCCCCTCTGCCCTGAGTCCTTTGCCTCAGCTGTTTCCTTAATCAGGGCCCCACAGCCTCTGCAGCAGGGAGTGGGAGCCCCTGGCCCTGGGATGGCCCCAGATAAACAGCTGGAGCCCTTGTTTGCAGAATCTGTCATGTCCAAAGGAAAAGTAGAAAGAAACCTCTGGGGCCGGGAGGATGGCTGATAATAAGTCACAGCACTACTGGGGCCCCTGCACTCTGTCCTCTAGCCTCCGCCTGTGGAACCTCCCACTTGTCGTCAAGACCCAGTGTAGCAAAGTCATCTCTCCACAAAGCCTTCCTTGATGGCACCCGACCCCCACCTCTTGCAAGCTTCCGTTGCAAGCAGCACAGAAGCCACTTCCAGCCATGTATTCAGTAAGTGGGAACTGCTCAGGTGTTGGTGTCTCAACCAGCCTGGGAGCTCCAGCGAGCAGAGTTTGTCTCATGGGCCTAGCACAGAGCCTAGGAAATGTCTGTGAGAATTCTGAATAAAATATGGGTGGACAGTTACACACGTATTCAAAAATCTGCATGTTCACATAGAAAAAGCTGTTTCTTAAAATGGTATGGGCCTCTTGCCTTCTGAGATGGCCCACACTCTCTGGAGTGTGTTTCTCTCTAAATAAATCTACTTCTTACCTAAAAAAAAAAATCAGGACTTCCCTAGTGGTACAGAGGTTAAGACTCCAAGCTTCCACTGAAGGGAGCATGGGTTTGATCCCAGTGGGGGAACTAAGATCCCACAAGCCTAGTGGCACAGTCAAAAAAAAAAAAAAAAAAAACAGAAACAAAAATAAAATCATTTTGATTAATCAATGGGCTATTTCAATCATGTTCTGAAAAGTACAAAGTAGATATTTCTGTGTTTTCAAGCAAATTATTCCATATTTTCAAACAGTGTTGTAAATTACAACCTAAAACTGTATCATATGTAAGGCATTAACAGTATGGATTAATTTTGTATAATGTCAGATACTTATTTAAATTGATGTGGCATAAAAAATGGTTTTTTATGAAAAAAGGATATGCAACATTGAGTGCAAAATGATCTTAACTTTGTAAAAAGACAAATAAGTGCATATGAACAATATCCTATAATCTTATTTTGAAAAAATAAAACTGAGTGTATATACACAGAAAAAAAGGTTCAGAAGGACACATACTAGCCCTTAACACTGGTTTTCCCCAGGGGATGAAAGTTGGAGGGTGGGGCACCTTTATTTTCTTCCTGTCTATAAAGTGTTTTTAAAATGAAGGTGCTTATAAAGTTTTACTTTCACAATTACATTTCTTACTATTCAAGTTAATGAATTTTTCCTTAAAAATTAAATACAAAATTAACAATTACTTAAATAACTGCTTAAATAATTGCAGAGCAATTATTTAAATAATAAAGAGAGAAGGCTTACAAAATGTAAACTAAGGCTGTCTTTGGGTGGTAACACGATTTTTCTAGCTTTTTCCTATTTTTGTGTATTGTCCAAATTTCCTATACTGAGCAAGTATTCATTTTATAATTTTTTAAACCTTAAAAATAAAGGCTGAATGAATGAATGCACGACTTTCCCAAGCCCTCCTCTGTGCCTAAATCTGACCCAACATGCAAGAGATCCATGGCTATCTCTCTGTCCTCCCTTGCATCACCATATGGATCAGGTCTTCAGAAGGTCTCTGTCCACAGATGTGCATGGTTTAAGCCTCCTTCCTCAGCGCCCTCCCCACATCTGGACACTGGCATGGTCGTGAGAGCTGGGAGCAAGAATCCTGGGCTGGGGTCAGGATGCTCAGGGCTCCTGCCCTGCCCTTGTCTCCATGTCCCAACCCTCCAGACTCCACCTGTCCACTCCAGAGACTGCTCAGCTCTCCCGGAAGCCCTCCCCTCAACCCTGCCTTCCCTGCTCTCCCTCACCTCGGAATGCCCACAGCATAGAGACTTGCACCCCGAGACTTCGTACTTGCAGCATCATCTGTCGGACCAGCATTGATCAAGAGGATATCATATGCAGTGATGGGTACATTAGAGAAACAAGGACAGGAGTCATCACGCACAGTCACCCTTCATACGGGCCAAATGAATGAATGAAAGAAGGAGGGACTTCCCTGGCAGTCCGGTGGTTAAGGCTCTGCCAATGCAGAGAGTGCAGGTTCAATCCTTGGTCAGGGAACTAAGATTCTGCACGCTGTGCGGTGCAGTTAAAAAAAAAAAAAAAAAAAGGTGGAAGCTAACTAAAACACAGACCCTGTTCTCAAGGAATTCACGGTCTAGTAAGGACAAGGAGCTGCACCCACACCCAACGTACAAGAGGATATGCTATCCAAAAGGTGGGATGTGTCAGGGGAGCAGCCAGGTAGATTTAAACCAGGACGTGAAGAACAGCCAAGTTTGGACAGACAGGAGTGGATGAGAGGACAAGGTGCATCCCAAGAAGGGGGGAAAGTGTGAGACAAGGGATGGAAGCAGGGACTCCCCAGGATGTCTCAGCATGCCTGTTGGGCAGAAATAAGGTGTGTTGTGCTTAGTCACTCAGTCATGTGTGACTCTTTGTGACCCCCATGGACTGTACCCTGCCAAGCTCCTCTGTCCTTGGGGATTCTCCATGCAAGAATACTGGAGTGGGTTGCCATGCCCTCTTCCTGGGGATCTTCCCATCCCAGGGATCGAAACCCAGGTCTCCTGCATTGCAGGAGGATTCTTTACCATCTGAGCCACCAGGGAAGCCCAAGAATACTGGAGTGGGTAGTCTATCCCTTCTCCAGGAGAACTTCCCAACCAAGGAATTGAACCGGGGGTCTCCTGCATTGCAGGCAGATTCTTTACCAGCTGAGCTACCTAGGAAGCCCAGGAATAAGGTGATGGAGGTTGATTGTGGGTAAAACGGCTGGATAGGTGGGTTGAGCCCAGATGCAAGGAGACCCAGAGCACCATGACAAGTTGAATTTAACTTCACAGGCCCAGAGAAGGAAGTCTCTGATGGTCTTCGAGCAGCAATGCTATGGAAACACACAGCAATCCAGGCAAGTGCTCACGGAGGCCTGGGGTGGGCAGGCAGCCACAGGAGCAGAGAAGAGGCACAGTGGGAAATACCACTTGCTTCCCAAGTGCAGTGTGTGTCCTTAAAGGAAGAAAGTCACACCCCCAGGCCAAAACGCCCTTTCCCCATCCCACCTTCTTCTATACATTCTATATATCCGTCTTTTACATTCGCCAGCATCTGGCACTATGCTGCTTCAGAGCACACCAGGACGAGTGAATGAAGCAATGGATGAATAGGGACGTCCCTGGTTGTCCAGGGCCTAAGACTCCCATGCTCCAATGCAGAGGGCCAGGTTTGATACCTGGTCGGAAAACTAGATCCCACATGTCAGAACTAAGAGTTTGCATGCCACATGCGATCTGCATTCCTGCATTCTTGCATTCCACAACGAAGACTGAAGATCCCCAGTGCCGCAACTAAGACCAGCGCAGCCAAATAAATAAATATTTTTTAAAAATAAACAAATAAAGCATAAGGTCTTAAAAAAAAAAAAAGAAATAGATGAACAAATGATTGGATCCTGGACTGGCAAAGAATGCCTCTGGGCGCACATTAAAAGGGTGGAGGTGGGGAGGGATAGGAGGGTAAATGGAAAATAAACAATTGTTCTGTTACCACTTCCTCTGGGGCCAGGCCATGGTTTTTAACGGTGTGCAGCAGGCACACGCACAGTCTGGCACGCGCACATCCACACAGACACACAAAGAGCTATTTATTTACTTCCTTTGTGAGGGGTAAATAAAGATCGGGTCAAAACAGGCTCCCCCAAACCGCCAGGGGGTCTTCCCCAGGTGTTGGTGCAACACTCGGCTTGGAGAAGTCACAGGTGGCTGCCTGCTCGTGTCACCCCACCTCCTTTTATGCACGTGTGGGTCTGGTTCACCAGGGAGGCCTCATGTGCAGTGAGAAAGTAGGGGAAGCGGGAAGGGTGGCAGAGCAGGGGCTTCTTCACCCCTCCTCCAGTGCAGGCCAGGCCAATGAAATTCACCCACCCACCCAAGAGAGGCAGCGGCGGTGCCGTATGGGTGACGGAGGGCCATGCTGGGCAAGGCAGCCATCCTTAGGTGCTGAATGCTGCAGGGAGGGCTGGGGCAGAGGGCATCAGGTATCTACCAACCCCCGTGGAGGTACAGTCATCCTCTATATTCAGGGGTTCTCCATTTGTGAATCTGCCTACTCTCTCTCAATGCTCCTGCTGCTTTTGTGGTTATTCGAAGACACTCACAGAGGTGTGAAAAATTCGAGTCACCTGATGCACGTGTTCTCAGCTGAGGTTGAACAGGGCGACATTCTGCCTCCTTGCTGCATCTCTCGTGCAGTAAACAAGTGTCCTTTTCAGTCTACTCAGTGCCACCTTCCAGCCTTTTTAGCCTTTTTGTTGATTTCACTGTTTAAAAATGGCTCCCATGCATGGCTACACGGCTAACTACAAGAAGGCTGGGGTGTGTGTGAGCTAAGCTTGGTTCAGGCATGAGTTACAGTGCCCTAGGCCCTGAGTTCAGTGTTAATGAATCAACATATTAAAACCAGTGTCTTAAAACAGAAACTCACATAAAACAAGTATATTGATTGGTTGATGAAAAATGTTGGGACCACAGGCTCAAAGGAAGTCAGCCTTGTATTTCCCTCGGAGCAATGGCTCTGGATTCACTAATCCAGAGTTCATGGTGACTTTATTTTTTAATAATTTTATTTATTTATTTGTGGCTGTGGTGGGTCTTCAGTGCTACCTGGGCTTTTCTTCAGTTGCAGAGAGCGGGGTTACTTTCCAGTTGCAGGCTTCTCATTGCAGTGGCATCTGCTGTTGCAGAGCACAGGCTCTGGGGCAAGCAGGCTTCAGGAGTTGCAGCCCCCGGGCTCTAGAGCACAGGCTCAACAGTTGTGGCGCACGGGCTAAGCTCCTGCGAGGCAGGTGGGATCTTTCAGGATCAGGGATCAAACCTGTGTCTCCTGCATTGGCAGGCGGATTCTCCACCACTGAGCCACCAGGGAAGCCCCCATAGCAACGTTATAGAAGGTAAGTATTGTGAATAATGACAATGGACCATATTTCATTGTTACAATAATGGGGCAGCCCTATCTTTGGGTTCCTGTGAATGCCAGCCTGCATCTACTCATCCATACACTACCCAGCACCTACTGAACACCTGTGAAGTGCAAATCCTACTAAAAGCCAAAAACATGTAATGCAGACAGGACCCCTGCCCTCCTATCGACCATCTTAACTGCAGAGATGGGGGCACGTTACTCAAGGTTTTCTTTCTTGCTTTGGCCTGAATCCCTGGCTTTACATTCCAGCTGGGGCCTCAGACTTTTGCCAGGTAGTAAGAACAGCACATGAAGTCACTGAGAGGCTACTCAGGGTCCAGAGCAAGGCTGTGCCTCAAGGAATAAAGTGAGACGCCAACATGAGAAGGCGGACGGCAGGTCTGGGTGTGGGTCTGGCACTCGGAGGAAGCAGGAAGCCAGTGAGCCCTCTGTGGAGGCCGGGGTGTACAGCCTCTTCCTGGACTAGCTGGGAGGACTGCAGGGCAAGAGGGGCCCAGAGAGGAGCTCAGAAACCAAAGGGCCCACAGAGGAAGTGTCCCCACACAGATTTCCACTCCCCACACTCTGCTCTTCCCTGGGGTCACAGGTAATGGGAGGAAGGATCCTACCCAGACCAGGGTGCTGGAGGAGGGGCTGGGAGGGGACGTGTCCCCCCCGCTCCGGAGCAGAAGAGAAGTCACCAACTGAGAAAAAGCAGATTCCACGCCTAGTAAGTGAGGGGGAAGTGAAACACCCACTCCAATGCCTGCTCCTCCCTCCACGCACCCCCACCCAGCCCCACCCCGCCGCCCCAGGACAGCACCCAGGTGAGACCTGCCACATGCTTTCAGGGGCTACCTGCGGGCCTTTCACGCTCTGAGCCACAAGAGCCACGCTCAGAGCTGCGATGGCTTGGTCTGTCCTCCGTGGGGAGGCAGCAAGGGGACACTGAGGGCTTGTAAGATCCATGAGGTTAGGGGCTGTGCCTGTCATGCTCTTTTCTCTTTCACGTGAAATGAACACAGCATCTGCGCAGTAGGCGCTCGATACACAGATAATGATGAACGAACGAATGAATGAACAAATGAATGGATTATCAAACGAACAATGGGTCCAGCAGACTGCATCCAGAAATTCACAACTGCAGAGGAAGAGAACCATTCCCCTCCTTTGGACAAAGCTGGACCTCCTGCCTCAACTCCACACACTTTGTCTCTGAGACTGAGACTTGGCCCTGACAGCCCTAGGAGTCTCCATCTCCTGATGCTGAGATGATTCCACCTGCTCACTAAGGTGAGAGGACATGACGCTTCCCTACTCCATCTGAGGACAGCAGAGCCTCCCAAAGGGGCAAGAGTGGTGCCCTTCACTGAGCCTCCTCCCCCTATCCTATGGTGCTCCTGAGACCAGGGCTCTGGTCAAAGCACGTGGAGTCAAATCCTCCACCTGTGATCAGAAATGAGGTATCCAGGGGAGAGGGCAATAGCTGGCCGCGCTGCCCTAGGCCTCCCCCAGAGAGAAGTCCATCTGGGAACCCTTTGCTCAGAGGTTCCACGTAGAAAAGCCAACCTCACGTACGTGACACAGGCTCTCCCAGTCCCTGCCTGTCGAGATCCTGGGACGAAGGTTCCTAACTACCCCACAGCATCCTTTCCCTTTCTTATACCTTTCATACTAGAAGCTCTGCTCAGTATGATCCCCAAGACCCTCTGTAGCTCAATATGGTGGGTGACCAACTTTTGGCTAATGGGATAAGGGATCTGGCAATTTGGAGTCATGTCCTGAAAAGGAAGAGCTGTGCCCCCTCCTACCCTCCTCTCCCTTCCCACTGGCTGGGTCATGGACCCAGGGGATGGGGTGGTGTGCTATCTTCAACATCCGAGGGCCTGGACAAACAACAGCCTGGGAGAAGTGTGGGTCCCCAACATTGTCAAGGGGTCCAATTGCCCACCCGGACTTGTATGCGACAAATTTCCATTTTGTTCAGATGCCTGATTTGGGGGTCTCTTATTCCAGCAGTCTGGGCTTGCCAGGTGGGGCTAATGGTAAAGAATTGGTTGCCAATGCAGGAGACACAAGAGACGTGGGTTCGATCCCTGGGTCAGGAAGGTCCCCTGCAGGAAGGCATGGCAACCCACTCCAGTATTCTTGCCTGGAGAATCCCATGGACAGAAAAGCCTGGAGGGCTACAGTCCACAGGGTCACAAAGAGTCAGACACGACTGCAGCGACTTAGCACACGCGCATGCATTCTAGCAATCGAACCTCTCCCAGTGCCTATTGCAGTCCATTCTCTGGTGCCAATGGGTAAAATGTGTGAGAGGGACCTTCCTCTGCATCTGCGTTCTCAGCCCTTCAGCTCCCCGTCACCTCATGCCATCAGGTCTGCTTTCCTGAGTGTCAGAGAGGGCCCTCCACGTAGACAGTGGAGTCAAATCCTCGCCACGCCACTGCAGCCAACGCAAAGGAGGTGACCATCTCCCTCACTCACAATACATAATCCACTCCTCCCTCAAACTGACCATTTCTCAAACTCTCTCCTTGCTGAGAAAAGTCTCCTCCATGCTCCGGGACCACCTCACCTTATCAGGCCAACCCGGCCCTGCGGGATAGGCAGTGAGGAAGGGCAGAACGCCTATGTAACGCTGGACAAATCTCTGAGCCCCTCTGAGCCTCGATTGCTTCCTTTATAAAATGTGGATGATAACCCTCGTTTATAGGTTGGCAGAGAGAATTCAAGTTTATCTATTTATAAAATGCCTAGAGGACTTCCTTGCTGGTCCAGCCAGTGGTTAAGACTCAGAGCTCGAAATGGAGAGGGCCCGGGTTTGACCCCTAGTCGGGGAACTAGATTCCACCTGCCCCAACTAAGAAGTCCACATGCCCCAACAGAGATCCCAAGAGCCACAACTAAGACCCAGTGCAGCCAAAATAAATAATGTTTTTGTTTAATGAAAATAAAAAAAGCAAGTGCCTAGCAGTGCAACTGGCACATAGTAGGTGCTCACTAAACTGTGGTTGTTCCTGCTATGGAGATACTGGGGCCAGAGCTGGAGCAGAGTCCTGAGTGATGCTCCCCCCACTACCCCCAGTGAAGGCTGGCTGGAAAGGGCATGAAGGACAGAGCTGGGGAGCAGAGACCACGGGGAGAAAAAGGAAGAGAGACAGGCAGAGCTGGAGGTGCCATCGGGGAGAGGTGGGGGAAAGGCTCAGCGATGCCCACACTGGGCGAGAGGGTGGAGGGTGCAGCTGTGGTGTCTATCAGCCACCTCCAGCTCACACAGTCCCCGGGCCCATGTCACACCGTCTCCACCCAGCACTTCTGTCTGGGTTGGCTGCCCTCCCCGCCACTGCCCCTGTTGGCACACCGTCAGCTGCTGTTTGTTGCCTCATCTTCCTTCCTGCCCCTGACAGGACAGAAGAAGGGGACGGGAAGCAGCTGCCTTGCCCAGCAACCACCCCAGCCCTGTGGGCTGCAGCGGCTCCTGGGTGGTTAAGAGCCCAGGCTCTGCAGACAGACAGGCTGGGTTCTTTCCCCCTGCTCTAGCCCTTAAGAGCTGATGACCTCAGCAAGTTATGTGGCTTGTCTAATCCTTCAATTTCCTCGTCTGCACAATAGGGAGAAAAGGGCCGCTGAGAGGAAGGAATGAGATCATGCGTGGTGAGCACCCAGCACTGGGTCTGGCATCACCGAGAGTGTTCGATGAAGGGTAGTGACCCCAGGGCTGGCTTCACAGGCGCGTGATCCAGGCAGGCACACAGAGCCCTGCACTCAGAAGGGTTCCACCCCTGGTTCAATGCTCTGTTGCCACCATCTTGAAATTCTCAATAATTTTTGAACAAGGGGCTCTGCAAATGCAGTATGTCGTCGGTCCTGGCTAGTATCAGCATGCATGCATTGAGTCTGCTGGCTGGGGGGACTAGACCTGGGGTTGGGGGGGGAGTTGCCCAGCAATCTGCTGGAGATGTGGGACATTAGAGGGCATTGGGGAATTCAAGGGGGTCATTTAAGTAGAGTGATGTGGGACTCTGCAAGGTTGCCTGCAGTTAGGGACTGAGAGGGTGGTGAGACCCCTATGCACACCCTCCCTAGGCTTTGGGGTGGGTGGAAGTGTTCCCCCCCCACCCCCAGTCAAGATCTTTCATTGTGGCACAAGACTCTAGCTGTGTCGTGTGGGCTCAGTAGGTACAGTGTGTGGCACAGACTCCAGAACAGGCAGGCTCAGTAGTTCCTGCGCTTGGGCTTAGCTGCGGCATGGGTGATCGTAGTTCCCCAACCAGCGCTTGAACCTGTGTCCCCTGCATCACAAGGCAGATTCTTAACCACTGGACTACCCGGGAAGTCCATGTCTCCTTGATTTTAAGTCCCAGATTAGCACGTCTAGAAAGTGGTCTGGGGTACTGACTTGAACCCTCAGGAGTCAGCGAGCCTTGGAGGGGCTTCCATAGGGCTGGGGTTGCCTCTGGGCTCTACAGGGAGTGCCACTAACCCCTCGGAGGTACACCTTGGACCTGCTGTCTCCCCTTACTGGACTGTGAGCTCCCAGAGGGCTGGACTGGGCCCACCCACAGTGAGGACCAGGTTTGCAGAGCCGGCCATCAGGACCCCTGCTCGCCCCTCCTCCCAGCCACCCCACGCCGCCCTTGGCTTCCCAAGACTAGCCACCACCACCATCACCACCACCGTCTTCTGTTCCCGGGCCTTCCTGGGGTAGCCCCCGTGTGAGTCTGAGGGTGGCCCAGTCTGGCAGGTGGAGTCCGGCCCTGAATGAGGCCCCTCTCCATCCGCCTCCGGCCACCTGTCCGGAGTACTCACTCCCTTCTCGACAGCTGGAGAGCAGCCCTGGAACCTCTGGTTAAGGGGTGGGGGGTAGTGTGGGAAGGTTCTGAGGGACCTAAGCCAAGGCTGAGGGGAGGCCCTTCTAGCTGATGCGGGTGCTGAGTGTGCATGTGTTGGGGGGGAAGGAGAGAGCGAAGTGGGAATCGGGGGTGGGGCCAGAGAATGGAATGTAGAGTTCATTCTCCTGGGGGCGCAGCTGTTTATTTTGATCTTCTCAGTCAGCTGCAGCCTATTCCTTATCTCAGAGCTCAATCCAGACTCCACCTCCTTCCCTGTTGCTGAGCTGCAGAAGGCAGATACTGTGGGACACAGCCCCGCACCCTGCTCTCACCGCCATAGTCCTCCCCGGCTCCAAGCTGCTAAAAGGGACAGGAGAGAGCAGCGCCCCCCCGCCCCCCACAACCAGAAATGCCTGCTCCATGCTTCAGAGCCACTCTGTGACCGACCATTGGTAACTGGCTCTTGAAAGTGAGTCATCTCACGTTAAGACGCACGTCCCAACTGCCAGGACAACCTGAGCTGTCCCCCTGGGTTTGCCAGGGTATTTCAGCTTTATAGGTGGTGGCCTTGGACTTGAAGGGTCTGGCGGATAGTGCTGGCTTAGTTGGGGACTTGAAGCAAAGGCAGCTGTCACCTCCCAGCCACACCAGGCTGTCCTCTCGGCTGTCACACTTACTACTCCTGCCAACTTTTTTTTTTTTTTTAAACATTTTTTCCTTTTTCGGCTGTGCCACCCAGCAAGTGGGGAATCTTCATTTCCTGACCCAGGATCGAATTCACACCTACTGCATTGGATGAGTGGAGTCCTAACCACTGGACCGCTGGGAAAGTTGCATTGTGCCAACTTTTTTAAAAAATTAATTTTTGGTTGTGCTGAGTCTTCGTTGCGGGGCAGGCTTTCTCGAGTTGTGGTGCACGTGCTTCTCACTGCGGTGGTTTTTCTCATCGCAGAGCGTGGACTCAAGGGCACACGGGCTTCAGGAGTTCCACCTCCCAGGCTCTAGAGTTGTGGCGCATGGGCTTAGTTGCCCTGTGGCCCGTGGGATCAGGGATCGAACCCGTGTCCCCTGTACTGGCAGGCAGATTCTTAACCACTGGACCGGAAGGGAAGCCCCCTTATGCCAACTTTTTACTTGGCACCTATGCCTCCAATGCGATGATGTGAAAACAATGACTGATTTTCTATATGCTTATGGAAACACAACTCATGACTTGTTTTGCATTTCTCTTGTTATTACAGAACTGGAACATTTAGAAAAAGGGAAAAAAGTAAAAAAGAAATCACCCGTAGTTCTACTGCTTCCCCCAAACAACTGCTGTTAACATTTTGGTGTAGTTTCTTCCAGTCTTTTCTCTATGTGTGTGTATATGTCTATGTGTGTACAACAGACAGTTGTCAATGTTTTTTTAATGCTATACATTTATTTAAAAGGTCAAAAGTTTAAAAAGACTAAATATATTGGCAAGGATATGGAATAACTGGAAGCCCCAAGCTCTTCTGGTAGGAATACAAAAGGAAACAACTATTTTAGATCACAGTTTGTGCTAATGTGCTCAGTCTCTCAGTCTGGCTGACTTTGAGACCCCATAGCCTGTAGCCCGCCAGTTTTCTCTGCTCATGGAATTTTCCAAGCAAGAATTCTGGAGTGGGTTGTCATTCCCTTCTCCAGTAAATGTACTGTATGAACACTTTTGCATCCTAAGTTTCTCCTTAACATTACTATATAGGTAATTTTTGTGATATCACAGATTTTTGCATTGACATTTTTAATGACTACCCAATATTCCATGTACTAGATATAGTATATCTTGCTTAACCATATTCTATTGGGAGACGTTTCAGTTGTTCCAGTTTTGCATCACTATATGCCTATCATCACGGACAAAATTTTTCCCTACATTTAGGACAGAGCCTGGAAAAGTGGGATGACCAAAGCAGAGGGTCAGAATATTCTGGAGCCATTTGATTTGACACCTTTAGCCAAGATGCTTTCTGAAGGGAGAATTTGTCACATGGCAAGGTCATCAACAGGCAATAACACACACATTTACACCCACTGCTATCATGTAGGGGCACCACTCTCTCTTATTTTTTCTTGGCCACACCACACACCACGCAGGGTCTTAGTTCCCTGACTAGGGATCAAACCCTCAGGCCCTGCAGTGGAAGTGGAATCTTAATCACTGGACCACAAGGGAAGTCCCTGTTAGGTATCTTTTTATATGTCTAAGTCATGTTACCTTTTGCAGACTGTTCTTTTTTGGCTGCTGATCCCCTTTCCAACAACATTGTCACTTCCTTTTGGGAGGTTACCTCTCCCCTAGTGCAAATCGAGGAGCCACCCCGACTGACTCGCAGCATGGAAACCAGAGCGTCTGACCTGACCATTTCAACCATGCCGTCGGTCCTTCTGCTCAGACCCTGGGCACTTTGTCAGTTTCTGCTCATTTCCAAAACTAGTTTTCCAGACTTTCTGATGAGTCTATGGGTTCCCAACCTTCTTCCAATAAATTCCTTTTGCCTTATATTGGACAATCTGTTTCTGTTGCTAACAGAACCTTGAAAATATTGATACCTCTCCAACTTACTGTTTTTCAAGTTACAAGTCAGGACACTTTACTGGGTCACGAAGTCATGAAGCTAATCTTGACCAGCGTTTTTAAAAAATGAAACAACAGAATAAAAAAGGTAAGTAAAGGGAAGTATTGTCTAGTTAATGAAACTTGTTTGTTTTATGTACACATATATGTGTGTGTATGTGTGCATAAGAAATAGGTTAAAATGAAGACATGTCTAATTTTGAAAAATATTGCCCTTATTGAACTTGAGTAACTTGAGAATAAAGAATAATCAAGAGCAATCTCTTCCAGATGTATTATCTATTTCTCCCCAAATCTTTAGTACTTAGGAAAATGTACTTCCTTTCCAAGAGAACAGTATATTTCAAGGCCCACCCACTATTTTATCTCTATTAATAGCTTGACATCTCCACCCACCCTTTACTTGATGATACTTAATGATAATGGACATCTTTTCCTCTTGGTCTTTAAATGTCTGTTAATGGCACCAATATTCTGCCACCCACATAGGCTGAAATATCCCGCAGTAGTCTAGTCCTTGAACTCTCCTCCATTCATTTACTGACTACCTACTGTATCCCAGAAGGACAGAAGACGAGAGAGCAGCAAACAGTAACACGTGGCCACATACTTCATCTGTGAAGTCCACGTGGTACCCAACAGGGAAGAGCAGGGCGATTTCACAGTGCCAGTGACTCTTCATACCTTCCTACCAAATAACTACTAAGTTCTGTTGCTTCTACCTTCAAAATATTTTGCCAAATCACCCCCCTTGTTTCCATTCCTACTGCATCACCCTAGTTTCAATCCTTTTTATTTTGTGTAGGCTCTCTCTTGCCCACTGCCCTACTGAAATCTGTTCTGATCATGTCACTTCTTTGCTCACAAGTTTTCAATGACGGACTTTCCTGGTGGTCCAGGGGTTATGAATCCACCTGCCAATGCAGGGGACACGAGTTTGGTCCCTGGTCCAGGAAGATTTCACATGCCATGGGGTAACGAAGCCCATGCACCACTAGTGAGCCCTTGTACCTAGAGCCTGTGCTCCACAACAAGAGAAGAAAGACATCACAATGAGAAGCCCAGGCACCGTAATGAAGAGAAGCTCCCACTCGCTGCAACTACAGAAAGCCCGTGAGCAGGAACAAAACCCCAGCACAGCCTAAGCCTTCAGCGGCTTCCCATTACCTCCTAAGCGAGACCAAACTCCCCAACCCAACATTGTTGATTTGGCTTCTCCACCACTGCCCCAAAGTTTCTTTCTAGCTGCATTTCCACTAATCCAAAGTCCACTGGGTCCTCTCTTCCCAATCACATAACTGTGTGAGGCCTGATTTTCTTCATACAAATCAATCAAAACAACATATTGAAACACACTGAAGCAGGAGCAGATATGAGAATCCAGCTGTCTTCTATTAAGCCAGGCATTAAAGAGATTTTTGAAAAATGTAAAACAAGGCCACACTGCACATTTTTTTGTTTTGGAAAATACAGTTATTATCTTATTAAAAATATGATGCTATGTTAACATGCAATGATTTTTATTGTTACTTTAAAGGAATTAATAAATATTTTTAAAATTTTGCACTTAACACTTTTTATTAGAAGTCAAACGTCGGTAGCTACCACTTTGAAAAGCAAAAACTCTTTGGGATTCTAAATCATTTTTAAGGGTGTAAAGTGATCCTGAGATCAGAAAGCTTGAGAACTGCTGCCTGAGATCTAACAAGTCAGTTAAAGCAGACACGGGGTCTCTGAAATTCCCCAGCCTTCCCCCCTTACTCATGTTTTTTAACTCCCTGCCCCAGTCTGTTGCTGGAGTTTTTAAACCATTAAAAAAATAAGTAGTGGTAATAGCAGAGACATTACTTTGCCAACAAAGGTCCATATAGTCAAAGCTATGGTTTTTCCAATAGTCATGTATGGAGGTGAAAGCTGAGCGCCGAAGAATTGATGGTTTTGAACTGTGGTGTTGGAGGAGACTCTTTGAGAGTTCCTTGGACTGCAAAGAGATCAAACCAGTCAATCCTAAGGAAATCAACCCTGAATATTCATTGGAAAAACTGATGCTGAAACTGAAGCTCCAATACTTTGGCCACCTGATTCGAAGATCTGACTCATTAGAAAAGACCCTGATGCTGGGAAAGATAGAAAGCCGGAGGAGAAGGGGATGACAGAGGATGAGATGGTTGGATGGAATCACTGACTCAAAAAGAAAAAAAAGAATCACTGACTCAATGGACATGAGTTTGAGCAAGCTCTGGGAGCTGGTGAAGGACAGGAAAGCCTGGCGTGCTGCAGTCCATGGGGTCACAAAGAATCAGACATGACTGAGCGACTGAACAACATATGAAGAATAATTATTATTACAGAAATAATAATGACTATAGAAACAGTCGCTCAGTCTTGTCTGACTCATTGTGACCCCATGAACAGCAGCCTACCAGGCTCCTCCGTCCATGGGATTTTCCAGGCAAGGGTATTGGAGTGGGAAGCTTCCCTGGTGGCTCAGAGGTTAAAGCGTCTGCCTGCAACGTGGGAGACCTGGGTTCGATCCCTGGGTCGGGAAGACCCCCTGGAGAAGGAAATGGCAACCCACTCTAGTATTCTTGTCTGGAGAATCCCATGTACGGAGGAGCCTGGAGGGTTACAGTCCACGGGGTTGCAAAGAGTCGGACACAACTGAGCGACTTCACTTTCACTTTCATAGAAACAGTCATTAGTTGTACTAGAAACAATAATAATATAAAGAATAAATAAGCCTGGGGACTTCCCTGGGGGTCTAGTGTTGAGGTCTCTGCACTTCCACAGCAGGGGGCATGAGTTCCATCCCTGCTTGGGGAACTAAGATCTCATAAGTCATGCAGGGGGGTCAAAAACAACAACAACAAACAGAGTAGGGACTTCCCTGGTGGTCCAGTGGCTAAGACGCAGGGGGCCACAGGTTCGATCCCTGGTCAGGGAATTAGATCCCACACACTGCTGCCAAGAGTTCGCTTGCCTCAACTAAAGATCTCGTGTGTTCAGAAAGATGGTAACAATGACCCTATATCCAAGACAGCAAAAGAGACACAGATGAAAAGAACAGACTTTTGGACTCTGTGGGAGAAGGTGAGGGTGGGATTATTTGAGAGAACATTGAAACATGTATATTACCATATGTGAAATACATCGCCAGTCCAAGTTTGATACATGACACAGGGCACTCAAAGCCAGTATGCTGGGACAACCCAGACGGATGGGATGGGGAGGGAGGTGGGAGGGGGGTTCTGGACAGGGGGACACATGTACACCCATGGCTGACTCATGTCAATGCATGGCAAAAAACACCACAATATTGTAATTAGTCTTCAATTAAAATAAATTAATTTTTTTAAAAAGATACCGTGTGCTGCAACCAAGACTTGGTGCAGCCAAGTAAATAAGTATATATATATTAAAAAAAAGAATAAATAAGCCTAATAATTGCCATAGGCTTTCAGCTTAAAAAAAAAAAAAACTCAGATATTCAGAGAAGAAAAAGATACAGAAACAACCACCATTTAAAACTGCTCCTGAATATCTTCCCATCAAGTCCACTCCTCTTTCATTTTTCTCCAATGGCACCTATGCAGAGACATTCCTGGTAAATCCATCCACAAGAAACCGTTCCTTCCTCCAGATTCCCACACACTGTCACTCCAACCTTTCCTGCCAGCCAGGAAACCAGTAAGAGTCCGTAAGTGAATGCATACTGAATTCCTAAATATGCACACTGAACTATCACAAATTCAGTACTGTCCACTGGAGGAGGTCCCCAACAGCCTCAGAAAACCACTTACATGGGTTTCATACGATGTGAGCCCTTCCCCAAACTCAGCATAATGTTCCACCAAAGACGCGGCCATCTGTCTCCATGAAAACAGCTGTGCTGGAGATCCTTCGATAATGTCCAAGCCATGCACACTGCGTTTTATGAGCAGTTTAAGGAGACCTTAATAGTAACGTCGATGTGTTTTGCTTTTACACTGACTGTGAACCCAACACAGCACAAAACATGGCTCTAGGGCTTCTCTACCCCACTCCAGTCTTCTTGCCTGGAGAATCCCACGGACGGAGGAGCCTGGAAGGCTGCAGTCCATGGGGTCGCCAAGAGTCGGACACGACTGAGCGACTTCACTTTCACTTTTCACTTTCATGCATTGGAGAAGGAAATGGCACCCCACTCCAGTGTTCTTGCCTGGAGAACCCCAGGGACGGGGGAGCCTGGTGGGCTGCCGTCTATGGGGTCGCACAGAGTCGGACGTGACTTAGCAGCAGCAGCAGCAGCAGGGCTTCTCTGGTGGCTCAGGAGTAAAAGAATCCACCTGCCAAACGCAGGAGACGGGTTCCATCCCTGGGTCAGGCAGATCCCACATGCTGCCACGGAGGAGCTAAGCCCATGCGTCACAGCTCGAGTCTGAGCTCTAGATCCTGGGGGTGTGACTACTGAGCCCTCACACCACAACTACTGAAAAACCCATGCCCTACAGCCCATGCTCCACGACAGGAGAAGCCACCACAATGAAAAGCCCCTGCACCACAACGAGAGAGCACTCTCCACCACTCTCCACAACTGGAGAAAATCCTGTGCAACAGTGAAGACCCAGGACAACCAATAATGAAATCAACAATAAAAATAAATAAAATGTGGTTCTACTGTCATTGAGGAATGGACAAGCCCTCTGAGGATTACAGATATTGTTGGAGGGCCATGCCAGGTGGCTGGGCCATGAGTCCTACATCTATGCAGTCCTGTCCTCTGGGCAGGGTGCGTGGCCGCCACCCTGGGCTGGGGCTGCTGCCCATCCTGGGCTGGAGTATCTGGAAGGTGAAGGTTGCAGGACCAGCACTAGGACCCAGCTTCACCACCAACTCCAGAGGTGTGCCGCAGCCACTGCCCTGCTGCCACACCCCGCCAAGGAGAGAAAGGAAAACGGGGGGAGGGCAGGGATCTGGAAGAAAGGCTTGTTTGCACCATGTTGCAGTTAGGGCGGCTGTGGTTGGGCTGATTCATCCAGGGCTCCCCAGAAAGGTCAGGGCCTCAGCCCCACCTAGCAGCGCTCACATCGCCACCACCCACCCCTGCTTCCTGGGTAGCTGCAACACCTGACCTGCCTGCTGGGGCAGGGCGGGGTCCTCCTGGTTCCTTCCCTGCCATCTTGCTTGGCTTAGGGGACAAGCCTGCAGCTCCAGCCAGGAGCACCGAAGGATGGGGGAGGCTTTGGGACACACAGAGGCAGCTCAGGGATCTACCTGCCTGTTCTCCCCCGTCCTAATGCTGTGTTCAGGATGTCTCGACAGGGAACCTGGGGTCCACTCACACTCCTTGGTGGGAGTGCCCTCCAAAGTGCACATTCTCACACACACACACACACACACACACACACACACACACAGGGTGCATGGAAGGTCCGACTCCAGTATGGCTGAGTTCCTTCGCCGCTCACCTGAAACCATCACAACATGTTTAATTGGCTATACCCAATATCAACTTATTAAACCTTTTTTTTTAACTAAAAAATATAAAAAGGAGTCTGACTCCAGTCAGAGTTCTTTCAGCCACTGGGCTCTCAACACTGACTGGCCGTATGACCTTGGGCAAGTTATTTAACCTCTGTGCCTCAGTTTCTCTACCTGCAAAATAAGGAAACCTCAGAGGATTCTTCGGAGAAGGCAATGGCACCCCACTCCAGTACTCTTGCCTGGAAAATCCCATGGATGGAGGAGCCTGGTGGGCTGCAGTCCATGGGGTTGCTAAGAATCAGACACAGCGACTTCACTTTCACTTTTCACTTTCCTGCATTGGAGAAGGAAATGGCAACCCACTCCAGTGTTCTTGCCTGGAGAATCCCAGGGACAGGGGAGCCTGGTGGGCTGCCATCTATGGGGTCGCACAGAGTTGGACACGACTGAAGTGACTTAGCAGCAGAGGATTCTTATAAGGAATAAATGAGAAACAAGTTAATAAGTATCCACATTTACTATCAATTTACATGAGCTTCCCAGGTGGCACAGTGGTAAAGAATCCACCTGCCAGTGCAGGAGATGCAAGAGATGTGGGTTCAATCCCTGGATTGGGAAGATCCCTTGGAGGAGGAAATGGCAGCCCACTCCTGTATTCTTGCCTGGAGGGTCCCATGGACAAAGGAGCCTGGTGGGCTACAGTCCATGAGGTTGCAAAGAGCTGGATATGAGCACACACACACCCAGAGCACATTAGAAATTTATTTACACATGGTACATATTACACATAGGCACTTCCCACAGTCCCCAGCACATGGAAGTATTGTGCAAACATGTGCTCTATTATCCCAACATCTTCGCTGCCACCTGTCTGCAAAGAAATGAAGGTTCAGAGAAAATCCACACAATAGATTCCTACAAGAAACACCCAACTCTAGGAGCTGCATGTGAGGTGAAGCAGGGGACACGCAAGACTTCTGAGGACCACCCAGGAGGCACCAAGCTCATGTCCAGTGGCTATAAAGAGAGTTTTGAGTTAGAGCCCAAGAGGTTGGGCCCTGGGCAGAAAAAACTCTTGTTTCCTTGGAGACCAAGAGACCCAACAGGAAGAACTCTGCTTGGTCCTAGAGGCAGAATTCTAAGAAAAGATGGTGGCCACCCCTAAGGCCAGCAGGTACCAGCTGACGGGAAACAAAAAGACACTGGAAACCGTTTGAATGTTCTACACTCTGGCCTACGCTCAGCCACCCAGTACATGTGAGAGTGCGTAACCCTAAGATCCCCGCTTACTGTGATGAAAATAGATTCCACCTCTGAACAGTCTCCCGGTCTGTGGTTCTGTAGTAGATCCTGCTTAGAGAAAAGGGAACAGGACTGGAAGGAAAGCAAAAAGCAGTCCTGACCCCCGGGGCCATGTGCGGGGAGGAAAAAACACTCTTCACTCCATAATCCAAAGACAGCTTGTGATATCCACTTGCCAGAGAGGAGTAAATCCTCCTTGGGGTCTTATTCCAGGCTGTTTCCTCAGCACCCAGCAGAGTCAGCTTAATAAACAGGAGCTTAGGAAGAAGAGTCTGTGAAGAGCAGAGAGATGCCTTCTGGGGGACATGCCACCTGGCTGGGAGTGCCCTCTGTACCCCATCCTCCCGTCCCCTGGCCCTTCCTCCCTCCCCCCACAGCCTCTAACACCCCCAGCTGGAGCCCAAGTTCTGCATCTGTCGGAGGCCCTGCTCCTGGCTTCCTTTCCCAGAACCCAGGGGCCCCCAGGGGAGGGGCTGGGAGGTGCAGCCTGGAGTGAAGAGGACAGAGAACAGGAGGCAGGACGAGCTGGAGCAGACAGTGCGGGGGCCAGAACTGGGAGTTTCTGGGACAGTCCCAATTTCAAGTATTCTGTCCAACGGTCTGACCACAGGCCAGAACTGTGGGCCGATTTTTATTCTAGAAAAGAGGATGAGATGAAGTCATCGGTGGGATGGCGAGCAAAGATACCAGGGCTGCCCTCTCGTTGCTGGATGGCCCCCACGCCCAGCCCCTGGAGCTCAGGCTGTGGCATGATCGTGAGGATGATATGATGGTGACAGAAGTATCGCATGTAAGGGTGTATGACCTGCTTGGTAGTTGGCAGGGCTTTGAGCGTATTATCTCCTAAGCCTGGTGCAGAGCATGGGCCCGGAAGCGTCGGCCCCTTAACTCTGTGTAACCACTTTGTGCCCCGGCTTCCTCGTCTACATAAAGGCATCACGAGGGACTTCCTTGGTGGTTAAGAATGCCCCTGCCAATGCAGGGGATACGGGGTCCATCCCTGGTCCGGGAAAACTCCATGGGCCACAGGGCAACTTAGCTTGTATGCCACAAACACTGAAGTCTGGGCACCCGAAAGCCCACACTCCACAAGAGAAGCCACCACAACAAGAGGCTCGCTCACAACTAGAGTAGCCCCCAGCTCACCACCTGCCCCCCTTACCCCCGCCGCAACTAGACCCAGGAGCAGCAGCAAATACCCAGTGCAGCCAAAAAGAACAAAAAAGGCATCATGATAGTATGTCCCTCACAAAGCTGCTGCTGCTGCTGCTGCTAAGTCACTTCAGTCGTGTCCAACTCTGTGTGACCCCATAGATGGCAGCCCACAGGGCTCCCCCGTCCCTGGGATTCTCCAGGCAAGAACAATGGAGTGGGTTGCCATTTCCTTCTCCAATGCAGGAAAGTGGAAAGTGAAAGTGAAGTCGCTCAGTCGTGAGTGACTCTTCGCGACCCCATGGACTGCAGCCTACCAGGCTCCTCCGTCCATGGGATTTTCCAGGCAAGAGTACTGGAGTGGGGCGCCATTGTCTTCTCCACACAAAGCTGCTACGAGGACACAAAAAGATCCGATCTGGATATTATAAAGTGCTCAGGAGTGTCAGGACAACTAATCCACACAATAACTCGGTGAGGAAGGGGCTACCGTTACGCCCACTTGACCGGTAAGGAAACAATTTCACACAGCCAAGAAAGGGCCAAGCTTGGACTCAAACCAGGGTGGTTTCTGTCTTGAGTCCAGGCTCTCTGAGCCACTCCACGAGAGAATGCACGGGTTAGGTGGTCACGTGCACAAATCAGACAGGCAAAGAGCCACGACAGACTTCCAGCTCCGAAACTGTCCTGCTGCTTAACCCTCGGTGCCTTGCCTTGCTCCTTCCACACAATGGACCTCCCGCCTCACAGGGTGCTGGGTGAGGGGTGCGGAGTCCTTGCAAAAGGCCCGTTAAGGAGCCTCTCTCTGGGCGTGGCCTCCATGGCGCCCCCTGGCCCCGAGGTTTGTAACTGCACTCTCTGCCCTGGCACGTGCTGAGCCCGGCCTGCCCTGAGGGGTCGGGGAACCCCAGCGGTTCTGGGCATTTCTAAAGGTCTGAGAGGCTAGAACGAAGATCTGGGCCAACAAACGAGGCACCAGGCAACCCTCTGCCGCTCCCTCCTTCCTGGGGATAACGCCTGGGCCCCGGCTGGCTCTCCTTAGGACTGGCTGTCCTAGGGTAGTTCTAAGCACGGTGGGAGAACTGGGCAGGTTGCTGAGGACAAATAGTTTATGAGAGGTGCGGTTCTGGTGGACCTTAAAACAGATGACATAATGCGGGTGTCATGGCCTTGTAGGCTATGAAAGGCCACGCTCACTCGGCTCCTAACGCGGGTCCTTCTATCTTCAGGACAAAGGAAGACCAGGGAGAGGAAAGAGCAGGAGGGGAGGGAGGGCACCCCGGACCTGGGAAGGGAGCCTGCCCTAGCCGGGAAAGGAGCCTATCCCAGGGGCCCAGGCCCGCACGTTCTGACCCGAGCCACGAGGAGACCTGCGAGCACATTTCATGGGGACGGTGCTGGGTCAAAAGTGGCTTTCTGGGCCCTGGTGTGTTCACAGCTGGGGATGGGGTCGGGGAAAGGCCCCAGGAAACCAAGCCGGTAGCTGGAGGACCAAGTGGCGCTCTTCAGCCCATCCAGCAGCCTTGGAGCCACGCGCTGGGCAACAGCGCCACCTGGTGGACACATGGGGAGGCAAGTGAAGTGCAAGTCTCAGTCGTGTCGGACTCTCTGCGACCCCATGGACTGTAGCCCGCCAGGCTCCTCTGTCCATGGGATTCTCAAGGCAAGAATACTGGAGTGGGAAGCCGTTCCCTCCTCCAGGGTATCTTCCCAACCCAGGGATCGAACCTAGGTCTCCCGCATTGCAGGCGGATTCTTCACCATCTGAGCTACCAGGAAAGTCCTGGGGAGGTAAGCCAGTCAATAATCACATGGGAGGCTTAGAGGCTTAGAGGCTTAGAGGGAGTTTGAGGGCTTCCCCTGGCAGAAGCCTCACCTGAGCATGTGCTCTAGACACCCCTCGATGAGGAACTCACTTCTGCATAAAGAAGATTAGGCAGTTATTTGTTAGAAAGTGTTTATGCTTTGTGGAAATCTGCCTCTACCAGTCCCCTACCTGGGGGCTTCCAAAGGCTGCCTTTCAAATGTCTGAACACAGCTACAATAACCCTCCTAAATCTTCTCCCCATTTGCCTCAAACTTCCAGAGTTGTTTAGCACCCACTTAATCTTCCTTTCCTTTCCCTCAGTTATATGGTTGTCTTTTTTCTTTTTGGCCTTACAGAGTCCTGTGAGATCTTAGTTGTTCCTTGGACCAGGGATTGAATCTGGGCTCTTGGCAGTGAGAGCGCCGAGTCCTAACCTCTGGACCCCCAGGGAATTCCATCCTTTTTAATATTAACTTTCAGAGAATCCCTCTTCCAACTCTATATGCAGGCCACCTCCGTCCCCACACTAGCAGAACCATTTTAAAACATTTTTGGATTGGGACTTCCCTGGTGGTCCAGCTGTTAAGACACCCAAGTTCCACAGCAGGGGGGACAGGTTCAATTCCTTGTCAGGGAACTAAGATCTCTGCATGCTGTGCAGCTCAGCAAACAACAACAACAAGAAACCTTGGGATCTCAACTTCCTACTGTGCAGGGTCTGTGTTCAGGAAGTTGATGCTCTGATCTGAGGATTAAATAGACATCTAGAGCACAGGCTCTGAAATCAGACCAGGGTTCAAATCTGGGTTCTGCCACTTACTAGATCAGGTAAGCTTCTAAGCCTTTCTGAAATTCAGTTTCTTCATCTGTAAATTGAGACTAGAAGCATTTACTAGTTGGCATTATGGTGAATGTGAAATGAGATAAGGCATGTAGAACAGCTCCTGGCAACATCATTCAGCTCCTAAGTGGCCACTATAACCGCATTTTCTAGTGTTTGGGGCTGTAGTGAGTGCTGTGGGCAAGAGTAAGGTGAAAGGGCAGAGATGAAAAGAAGACTTTGTGGAGTCAGCTAGCCAAACAACACAAATCCCAGCACAAAATCCAACAAATGAGTACCGTGTTGCAACCCCATTTCCAGGGGGGTCTCTGACCACCTCCACAGTCGCCCTACCCACCTACACACACACACACACACACACAGAGTACAGGAGCAGGCCCTGACAGCTCTTTGAAACTCAGAGGGTTTAAAATTTAAATGTCTTTGAGGGCAAGAGAAACACACCAAAACAAACACACCTCCGCACAGCAGAGAAAGGGAAACTTGGCAGGGGCCCCAGAACTTTCCTCACCCCCAGCCCTCCCTAAACTTCCTCTTGTGGTTTCAAGAGTACAACCTGTTCTCAAGCAAAAGAACGGCGCCTGGGGCAGTGGGCTGGGGCATGCCAAGGCTTCCATCACACCCCACCCTACAGGAGGAGGAGGGGGTGTGTGTGCAGAGGAGCTGCCTGGAGGTCCACACAGTTCTGATCTTCACATCCTGCTTACCTGTGATGGAGGTGTAACCACCATCTACCCTCAACTCCCAGCATCAACACCCATCCCCCCCTACTCCCCCCGCTCAGACACTGGAGCTAGTCTGACTACAGGCAGAGAGGGACAGCCTCTGGGCCTCCCCAGATTTGTTTAGAGGCCTCCTGTGAGAAATCTAGTTCCAGAAAGATAATGGAAAAACAGTGGGAATCCATGGAGCCTCTGCCCTGTGGCCTGGCTGGCATCATGGGTAAGTCCCAGTCCGCCTAGAGGGACGCATCTCAGATGTGCAGATGCAGTTTTTGGGACGCACCTCTGGGATCCAGCAGCTGTGAGGAAGAAAGGTGCGTATCTTAAGATTGCTTAAGGTCACTCCCTGACCATCTTCCTGACTCAGCTACCAAGTTGGGGTCCAGAATATGAAGGTTTCTGCTCTTCTTAAAGATTCCCAACAAAAGAAGTGTCTTGGTTTCCTATCTCCCTAGATTCTGGCACATTACCTCCATGCATCTTTCCTGCATCAAACCTTGGTTTATTCCTCTTTGTGAGTGAGGCTTACTCAGGAGAACACACACACACACACACACACACACACACACACAGTCATTACGAAGGGATACAAGCTCTGTGTAGTCCCCACAACTCTGATCCAGGCCTGCTGGGGATCCCTGTAAATAGCACCTGCACCCACTCAGCTAACAAATTGCTCTCCTCTGCATCATTTGAGATACAGGACCACAGACTCCCTTTGGGAAATTCCTAAGCCCCTGGCTTAAGGGCGCATTCCATGTGGTCAGTCAAGGAGGTGGGCTTGCCCAATGGTTAAGAACAGGGCCTCCCAAGTCAAGTAACCTGGGTTTAAATCCCAACCCTGTCCTCTGGAAAATTATCTCCCCCAGACCTGAATTTCCTCATCTGTAAGATGGGATATCCCATGGACAGAGGCGCCTGGCGGGCTACAGTCCATGGGGCCGCAAAAAAGTTGGATATGACTTAGCGAGTAAACAACAAAGATAGAGATAATACTAGTGTTCACCTCACAGGACTGTTGGGAGGATTAAAGGAGACATTACACCTAAAACATCTGGAAGAGTACCTGACAGTGCTATATAAGCCTTAGCTAGTATTCTGAACCCTGAGGGAAGGAAATGGGAAAGAGAAGGCACTTGGGACCACAGAGGTCATGGTCTCAAAGACTGGGCAGAGACTGGGATCTTGGTGGAATCCTCAGAGATGCTTTTGATCCTGAATTCCAGGGGAGTAGAAGCTCTGACTTGTTTGCCATTATGTCCCCACTATTTAGCCTGTGCAGATAGTGTGGTCTCAGCAGACAGCTGAATGAATTCATAAATTGTTGTGTCAGCCATCTCTCAAGTGAGCCTGGGAATTGAAAATGCAGAAGCAGCGGCAGGAAAACAATGGCAGATCCACTTCTTTTCACTCACGTCTAGTGCCAAGGAGAACTGAGCTGGGGGCTTAGATTTGTTACAGGAAACAGTCTTTGCATCCAGGGGTGGGGGGTGGGTACCCCAGCATTGTGTGGACTGTTATATCACCCCTGGGGTGGACTCTCCCTGCTGCACCTACTTGGGAATTTCTGGGGTCCTGGGAATGAGCCCAGACACATGCCTTTCCCAGAACCCATCCTGTTCATTCCTATCTCTTCTTCGTGTCTAGACAGCAGGGTTAAAGAGAGCAGCAGCTGTTTCTGTGTCCCCATTTCCCTATGCCCAACACCTCAGCAGGGTTCAGTCCAGCTCTGTAGAATAAGTAAGTTGCCCACGAAGACCCCACAACTTTTCTGCCTGCTGACTTTCCATCATTGAGAACCCAACTTAAATGTCTTCTTCTCTCTGAAGCCTTCCCAGCCACCCCAACTTGGCAGCTTGTCTCTGTTGTTCTATGACTCAGGCGAGATCACGGTGGATGAATAACACCATTGTACCCTCAGCATCCCAGCCAAATCCCAGACACACAGTAGGTGCTCAATGTTTGCAGATGAATACATTAAGGCTCCCTCAGTAACAGCAACCAATGTCTTCAGTTATTCCTCTTGTTGACACAGTAAAAGACACAGAAGAGGCTAGAGCCATCACTTGTGGATAGATGCCATCTACCCATCAGACACCAGAGAGACCACCACTGCGAGACCCCTCTTTCTGGTCCTGTCCTCCAGCCTGCTTCCCCGGCCCTGGCTGGCAGGAGGACCCCAAGGCTCCCTGCCCACCCTAGTTCTGCCCTCCCTCCGCCTCCCAGCCCATCTCTGAGGTATGCAGAACGACAACAGACAGCCCAGTGACCTCACTGGGCTTCCAGTTCAGCTTGGAGGGGGACTGTGCGGACACAGAGAAAGCGGAGACATTTGGGGGGCTTCTCTGCCCTTCAGCCACGTGCAACTCAGACAGAAAGTGAGTTGAGCTTTGAGAGACAACGGGAGGCGATGAGACGCGGTGACCTCTTTAACCACCGCCCCCCATCCCCGATCCCCCGCCAGTCTCAGCTTGGAGGTTCCAGGAAAGCGGGGTGTCGCTGACACCCATCTATCTCGGTTTCTCCAGCCCTCAAGCCTACCTTCTCGGCAGGTGAGCCCCCCGGAGCATCGACCGTGGCCGCACACACTCTCTCCCGCCGCCTCTGGCTTCTGTCTGGGGAGGTGTGTGTGTGGGGGGGTCGCCACCCCCAGCCTCGGGGAGGGGCGTGCACCCCTCCCCCAGGCGCCCAAACAGAACCAGCCTCCGCCGCCGCAGACGCGGCGTGTTTACAAAGTCGGCGCCTCGCCGCCAATCCCGAGTTTAAAGCTGGGCAGGAAGTGGGGAAGAGGGGGCGGGGGAGACAAAGGGGCTGGGTGCTCCGCTCTGCGAAGGTTTGGGCCCCGACTCCTCCCGGCGGCTCGCGGGGCGCCGCGACCCTGACCCTCAGACCCCGCCCCACGCGTCCCACGCTCCCCAGGTGAGGGGGTGATGGGGGTGCCCCCCAGGCACAGGTGCTCCCGGCGGGCAGGCGCGGCGCAGGTTTCCAGACATCGGCCTCTGAGCATTTTCCACTCATCCGTTCGCCACGCAGGAAATAAACAACATTAGGCGTTGTTTCTTGACCTCTTACTCTACGTCTGCACAGTCATAGACCCTTCGTCTGTATTAGCTCACCCCCAATCCCCATCCATCTCATCCCATCCTAGTTTTACAAGAGAGGAAACTGAGGCACAGTGAAGTCAGGCAATGTATCCGAAGACCCAGAGCTGGCGAGTTCTGAGGTTCAAATCCAACCTCTGCGTCCTGCCAGACACTCGCAAACGGGGCGGTGCACGGAAGACCCTCCCCCCCAATCCTGAGGAGGCTGACCCGCGAGCGAACCACAGAAAACCACAGGCACCGCGTGGACGCAACGGCCTGGGAGGGAGACGGGCCAGCGACGGCCTCCAGCCAGCAGCGCCTTCAGGCTCGCCCGCAAACACCTGCAGATTCACACAGGCGAGAGGGCAGCGTGATGCACCGGAACACCGGAACTGGGTGGCTGTGAAGCTCTAGTTCCAAGTGGGGCTCCTGGGACCCCAGCACAAAACAGGGTTTCCCTTCAGATTTCCCGCTCAGGAGAATCACCTGGATACTTAAGAATACAGATTCCCAGGCCCCTCTCCTAGAGAGCAAATCATGGGGACCCGGCGGGATCCCGCACAACCATCCAGGAAAGTTCGGAGCGTCCCAGAGATGTGCTTTTCATGAAAAAGCGATTTCATTTAAAAACAGGTGTGAAACCTTGGGCTCATTTTCCGGGGCAAACTTCCGGGTCTCACTGAACCCACCGCTCACAAAAGGTCACGTGAGCCGGGGTGGGGGTGGGGGAGGTCACCTTGCGGACCTCGCAGGGCCTCGGAAAGCTCCGCGGGGCGCGCGTCGCCCCGCCCCCTGGCTCCCGCCCCTCCCCGCCCCTTAACTACAAGTCCCGTCGTGCCCCGCACTCGCGCACATTACGCCAGGGCAAGATGGCCGACGCGGCGGCCACTGCCGGGGCTGCGGGCTCCGGAACGGTAAGGGCGGGAGGCGGGCGCGGGGCCGGAGCCGAGAGAGTCGGAGCATTCGGCAACTTTCCCCCTACCCGGGCTACGAGCCCATACCCAGAAACCCAGCCCCACCCTGAACCCTGCGTGGAGGAGGGTCTTTCAGGCCATACGTGACTCCCCATCTCCCCCCCCCCCCCCGCCATTCTCGAGACTTGGCAGCGGCCTCCGGAGTCGGTGGGCCTGTTTACTGATTGGCCCGTTCTTTGTTGGGGGGGGAGGGGTTGGGAACCCGGAACAGCTCCTGATTGGTCCAGTGAGGCCGTTTTCGCCTTCTTATTGGCTCGCTAAAGTTGGGAGGGATTCCCATTTCAAAATAATTTAGGTTTCCTACTTTTTCTGTCGTCTTCTCAGCATCATGTGTTGTTTGTTGCTTTGACTCTCCTCGTTGGTGAAATGGTGTGGAGATGGGAAGAACGAGAGCGAGAGATCACTTTTTTTCTGGGAGATGGGCACGAGTTCCAATCCCATCATGCATGTTTTTTCAGCTATATATTCTGAAAATCTGCTAAAATAGAAAAAACAGCCGCTTTGTGTTATGGAATTGTTAACTGTTAGGTAGGCAGAAAGTTTGTCTCCGAATTTAGAGCCCCTAGGATGCTCAGTTACTGTTCATTTGGCCAAGAGCTATAAATCCAAAGTACCTATAAGTATTTAGCAAAAGAACCTTTGCTTGCCAGTGACAGTATGTGAGCTCTAATTGCATCATTGTCCAGTGAATAAAAATGTTCTCTGTTTCTGGGCTGCTGATTCACAGAGATCAGGAAGTAAACAGTCCACTAACCCTGCTGATAACTACCATCTGGCCCGGAGGCGAACCCTGCAAGTGGTTGTGAGCTCCCTGCTGACAGAGGCAGGGTTTGAGAGTGCTGAGAAAGCATCTGTGGAAACATTGACAGAGATGCTGCAGAGCTGTAAGTACCGGGAAACGATAGGAAACAGTAGGCCTTCTTCCAGTCAAACATCTGTTCTGTGTCCTGCATCATCATAGTGTTGAAAAGGTTTAAGAAAAGGAAGGACATTGTTAAGTGATTAACAGGCTTTAGAATAAGATAGACCTGGGTGTAAGTTCTCACTCTGCCACTTAATAGCTTGGGTCAACCACTAAACTTCCTGAACCTCAATTTCCTTATTTGTGAAAAGGGGTAATAATTTGCACATTTTGGACTTTTGAGTATAAGTGAGATATATATGTAAAACAGTCAAAGCTGAAAATGTAAGCCCTCAATGACTTGTAGGTGGTGTTATTATTACTGTTGGTTCTCTATGCTCAAAGAATTTACACTTTTATTGGAGAGTCAGGATTAAGTCCCATGAAATAGATGCCACACATTATATAATCAAATGCTATATTATGTGATACAAAGAGTGAGGGAGGATAAGTTTTAGAAAATGGAAAAAAAACCCACCACTGCTTTTAAAAGGAAGTATCTTAAGATTTAGGAGCCTGGAATGGTCTCACACAGGGTTGTGCGTAATCAGTGTATTTCCCTCTTTGGGCCTTGGGTAGGGAAGGAAAGGATGAGATGAGGGATGGGGCATTAAGGTGTTTTGGGAGGAATCAGCCCTGTGAATGGAAGTGAGAGAAAGGTTTAGGCAGAGAGGGAAAAGTTCAAACAAAGAATTGGGCAGCTCAGCAGGGAACCCTGGAGGGATTATTGCCCATCAGAGTTTCTGACATCAGGCCCCCAAAGCCCTGCCTTTGTAGTCTTGATCAGTCATGGATGTGGGCTGCTCCAGGAAGGGTGTGATCTGGGGTGAGATGACTCTGCAGCTGATGTTTGGGACTTCAAAATACCAAATGTTTTCCTAAAGCAGCTATCTCAAACTCCTTTAGATTCTTAAATATTGAGGGTCCTAAGGAATTTTGTATACATTGGTTTTTTTTTTATATAACATTCTCTTTTTTTTTTTTTCATTAAGCTCTTTTGGAGGCGGGGGCTGCTCTAGGTCTTTGTTGCTGCGTGCAGGCTTCCTGCAGATGCAGCGAGCAGGGGCTACTCGAGTTGCCGTGCACAGGCTTCTAATTGCAGTGGCCTCTCTTGTTGCAGAGCACAGGCCCCCGGGTGCATGGGCTTCAGTCGTTGCAGAGTGTGGACTCGGTAGCTGTGGTACATGGACTTACTTGCCCTGCGGCATGTGGAGTTTTCCTAGACCAGGGATTGAACTTGTATCCCCTGCATTGGCAGGTGGATTCTTAACCACTGGACCACGAGGGAAATATCAACATGGGCTTTATATAGAGAGATTTTGCCACATTAGAAAATGAAATTGAGAACATCCTAAAACATAAGGATGCACACGGACACATTCCATTAGCCAGCAGAGCCATGATGTCATCACAGGTGACACAGCCTCTGGAAAACATGACAGAGTGAGAGTAGAAAAAGTCAAAGAATGTCTCATTTTATTATGAAAATACTTAAGTCCACAGGCTTTTTGTGTTTGTGTAAAATGGAGCACAATTTCAGAATTTTCCCGAAACTGCTCATCCACCTCTGAAGCCCATTCATGGAGCCTAGCTTCCTGTTTCCCCTTTCCCCTGAGGGACTTCAGAGTGACTGAAAAAGAGCTTTCAGCTTCAGGTAAAAGAAAAAAAACCTGACACCCAAATAATAAGACCTTTCTTTATTTATTTTTTTGATGGTCAATATACATACCATAAAATTACCATTTTAATTACTTTTAAGCATTCAATAGTGTTAAATATAGTCACAGTGGTGTCAGCCATCAGCACTGTCCGTTTTCAGAACTTTACTTTTTCATGGTTCTGAACAGTAACTCTGTATCCATGAACAACAGCCCCCCATCCCTCCTTCTTCCCAGCTCCTGGTAACCTCTAATCTAATTTTTGTCCCTATGGATTTTCTTTTTTTCTATATACCTCATGTAAGTGGAATCTTAAAATGTTTGACTGGTTGGCTTATTTCACTTAGCATGATGTTTTCGAAGTTCATTCATGGGCTTCTCTGGTGGTCCAGTGGTTAAGAATCTGCCTTGCAATGCAGGGAACACAGGTTCAATCCCTGGTTCAAGAAGATTCCACATACCGTGGAGCTCTAGAGCACGTGCTCCACAATAAGACAAGCCACCACAGTGAGAAGCCTGTGCTCCACAAGGGAGAGCAGCCCCCGCTCTCTGCAACTAAAGAAAGCCTCTGGGCAGCAACAAAGACCCAGCACAGCCAACAATTTAAAAATTAATAAGTAAATAAATATTTTATAAAAACACAGGAAACCTAGATGGGAGGGAGTTTGGAGGAGAATAGATACATGTATATTATGACTGAGTCCCTTTGCTGTCTACCTGAAACTGTCACAATATTGTTAATTGCATTGGCTATACCCCAATATAAAATATAAAGTTAAGAAAAAAACCAAAAAGTTCATTCATGTATCTTATATCAGAACGCCATTCCTTTTGAAGGCTGAGTAATACTCCATTAAAGGTATAGACCACATTTTCTGGATCCGTTCCTCTGTGGATGGGCGTTGGGTTGTCTCTCCCTTTTGGCTGCTGTGAACATGCAGATGCAAGTACCTGTTTGAGTCCCTGTTTTCCTTTCACTTGGGTATATACCTAAGAGTGGAGTTGCTGGCTCATATGATCGTTCTGTGTTTAACCATTTGGGAACTGAGAACAAGACTTTCTGCTTTTGATCCTTCCTTAGACATTTCAGAAATTGGAAGGAGTGCCAAGTCTTACTGTGAGCACACAGCCAGGACCCAGCCCACACTGTCAGATATTGTGGTCACCCTTGTTGAGATGGGTGAGTACATCTCCAGTTTCCATTTCTTCGGTGCAGCTGAGTTGGGAACATGAGAGAGAGAGAGGAGTCCCCAGGAGGCAGGCCGGTCTGCTAAATGTCCTTGAATCTCCTCGTGAGTTATCACAAGAGAGTTCCTCTGAACCCCTGTAAGAGACCTCTTAACTCCTTTGGGGGACTCTGTTGGAGCTTCCTTTGAGTGGCAGCAAAGTCGGGAGTTTAAATTATTTCACAGCAGCATTACTTCCCCTTCCATGTTTAGTGGCCTAGGCAGTGATTTTTGTTTTCCTGTTTCTTAGGTTTCAATGTGGACACTCTCCCTGCATATGCAAAACGGTCTCAGAGGATGGTCATCACCGCCCGTAAGTGACTGTGAACCAAGATATCCGGTAGTGCTCAATTAATGCTGGTGGAGTGAAGTAGTTGAATAGGGCAGGGACTGGTATGTAGCTACTGCCTCACTGCAGGCTCCTTTCCATTATTTGGGGCTACCTACAGTGTAATCTTGATTTGGGCTGATGGAATTAGGTTGTGAAATTCACTCACCACAAAGGCAAACCATCTCGATGCTACTTGAGAAATATGAGAGTTCTTGTTCCTGCTTAGATCAAGAGTCAGTAAACTATGGGTACTGTGGCCCACCACCTATTTTTGTAAATAAACCTTTGTGGGTACACAGCCACATTTACTTATTACCTATAGTTGCTTTCTTGCTGTAATGGCAGGGTTCAGTAGTTGTGACAGACTGCATGACTTGCGAAACCTAAAATACTTACTTTTTGTCCCTTTATACAAAAAGTTTGATGATCTCTGCCTTCGATACACTGAGCACCATAAACTGAGTTGGAGTAACTAGTTTGGATTTATGGAACCTGGCAAGAATACTAGTTTTTTTTTGTTTCATCACTCTTTTCAGGCTGGCATCTTTTTAGGAATATCTCTCAAGGCAGCAGTGGAAGGTGCCGTTTTTAATCCCCTCCTCACTTAACTTTCCCTGGCTCAGTGTTTGTCTTTGTCACCTGGGTTCTTGAAAAGAGCGAGCAGCCCTCCTAACTTGCTTAGCTCCTCAGGCCTCTCGTTTACCCAGTTAACTTGTCACAGCCACCAACTCACCTACCTGAGAGGCACGCGGGCAGATTATTGTACGTGGGAATGTCACCCCAGGTTAAGCAGAGGTTGGGGGCAGGAGTACCCTTTCAGGTCCTCAAGCCATTGAATGCCTTTTATTGGTAGAAGTACAAAGTGCCTGTTGCATAGAACACTGAGGTCCAGCGTTTATTTTGAGAAAAGGAGGGTTGGGTTAGAGACGCAAGACCTCTGGTGGAAGAGTAACCAGTCGTGACTCTGTTGCAGCTCCGGTGACCAATCAGCCGGTGACCCCCAAGGCCCTCACTGCAGGACAGAACCGACCCCACCCGCCACACATCCCCAGCCATTTCCCTGAGTTTCCCGACCCCCACACCTACATCAAAACTCCGGTGAGTGACCAGCCATGCTAGAGGCTGTGACTGATGCAAAAGCAGACTCAATTCTACCTGGCTGTCAGACTGGAGTCCATAAGTTGATCGGTAACAGGGTAGTTCAGGACTCAGAATGTCTCTCCTCCAAAATGTCTCCCAATTTGGCTATCTTCTGCACTTTGCTGGCAAAAATAGAGTTAACGAAGAAATTGAAGCTGGCACAATTTTGCCTCTCCCATCCAGACACAAAAGTCAGTTCGGTTGCTCAGTTGTGTCTGATTCTTTGTAACCTCATGGACTGCAGCACACCAGGCTTTCCTGTCCATCACTAATTCCCGGAGCTTGCTCAAACTTAGGTCCATCAAGTTGGTGATGCCAACCATCTCAACCTCTGTCATCCCTTTCTCCCCTCCGGCTTCAATCTTTCCCAGCATCAGGGTCTTTTCCACTGAGTCAGTTCTTCGCATCAGGTGGCCAAAGGACTGGAGTTTCAGCATCAGTCTTTCCAATGAATATTCAGGACTGATTTCCTTTACAATGGACTGGTTGGATCTCCTTGCAGGCCAAGGGACTCTCTCAAGAGTCTTCTCCAACACCATAGTTCAAAAGCATCAATTCTTTGGCACTCAGCTTTCTTAATAGTCCAACTCTCACATCCATACATGACTACTGGAAAAACCATAGGTTTGACTAGACGGACTTTTGTCAGCAAAGTAATGTCTCTGCTTTTTAGTATGCTGTCTATGGTGGTCATAGTGCTTCTTCCAAGGAGCAACTGTCTTTTAATTTCATGGCTGCAGTCACCATCTGCAGTGATTTTGGAACCCAAGGAAATAAAGTCTTGTTTTCATTGTTTCCACATCAGTTTGCCATGAAGTGATGGACTGGATGCCATGATCTTAGTTTTCTGAATGTTGAGTTCTGAGCCAACTTTTTCACTCCCCTCTTACACTTTCATCAAGAGGCTCTTTAGTTCTTGTTCACTTTCTGCCATAAGAGTGGTGTCATCTGCATATCTGAGGTTATTGATATTTCTTCCAGCAATCTTGATTCTAGCTTGTGCTTCTTCCAGCCCGGCATTTCACATGATGTACTCTTCATATAAGTTAAAGAAACAGGGTGATAATATACAGCCTTGACATGCTCCTTTCCCAATTTGGAACCAGTTTTTTGTTCCATGTCTGGTTCTAACTATTGCTTCTTGACCTGCATACAGATTTCTCAGGAAGCAGGTCAGGTGGTCTGCTATTCCCGTCTCTTGAAGCATTTTCCACAGTTTGTTGTGATCCACACAGTCAAAGGCTTTGGTGTAGTCAATAAAGCAGAAGTAGATGTTTTTCTAGAACTCTTACTTTTTCGATGACCCAACAGATGTTGACAATTTGATCTCTGATTCTTCTGCCTTTTCTAAATCCGGCTTGAATATCTGGAATTTCACAGTTCACATACTGTTGAAGCCTGGCTTGGAGAATTTTGAGCATTACTTTGCTAGCATATGAGATGAGTGCAATTGGGCAATAGTTTGAACATTCTTTGGCATTGCCTTTCTTTGGGATTGGAATGAAAACTGACCTTTTCCAGGCCTGTGTCCACTGCCAAGTTTTCCAGATTTGCTGGCATATTGAGTGTAGCACTTTCACAGCATCGTCTTTTAGGATTTGAAATAGCTCAACTGGAATTCCATCATCTCCACCAGCTTTGTTCATAGCAATGCTTGCTAAGGTCCACTTGACTTCGCATTCCAGGATGTCTGGCTCTAGGTGGGGGATCATACCACTGTGGTTATCTGGGTCATGAAGATGGTTCTGGTTCTTCTGTGTATTCTTGCCATCACTTGTTAATATCCTCTAGATACAAAAGTACCTAGCCACATAAAGAAAAGACCTATTCCACAAAACATTGATAGTAATTCTTGGTTAGAGTGTAGCCAAGTGTTGTTTTGTGTATGCTTTTCTGGGTTTTCCAAATTTTCCATAATAGGTAAGAGTTATTTTTGAAATCAGGGTAAAAGTTACTTAAAACATACTTGGTGGGACTTCCTTGGTGGTCCAGTGGTTAAGACCACTGTTCCACTGCAGGGGCATGAATTTGATCCCAGGTCGGGGAACTAAGATCCTGCATCCCATGTGGCACAGCCCCCCCCCAAAAAAAGCTTGGTAATATGAAATGTAACTTATCATAGGAGAAAGCAGTGGCAACCCACTCCAGTACTCTTGCATGGAAAATCCCATGGACGGAGGAGCCTGGTAGGCTGTAGTCCATAGGGTTGCTAAAAGTCGGACACGACTGAGCAACTTCACTTTCACTTTTCACTTTCATGCATTGGAGAAGGAAATGGCAACCCACTCCAGTGTTCTTGCCTGGAGAATCCCAAGGATGGGGGAGCCTGGTGGGCTGCTGTCTCTGGGATCGCACAGAGTCAGACATGACTGAAACAACTTAGCAGCAGCAGAAGCAGTAACTCATCATAACTGTGAGCTTTGGGTCTATATGGGACAAGTCTAGTTTTCCTGTGTGGTTTGATATGTCTTAATTTGCCTTCTAGCAATTTCTCCTTCCCTTGGAAGGCACATGGTGGCCAGGAGTCTCCAGAAGCTGTTCTACTCACTTCCTGTGTCCCCGTGTCCTGATGTAGATATGGCCACCATGCAGGGTTAGAGCAAGTCATCCAGGAGATTTTTCCACACCTCAAGATACGGGGGGAAAGGAGCAAGTGGTCACCCACCACTGCAACACAGACATTGCCCTTGACCAGTGGTTTCTCTATGAGTGTCCTAGGGCTGCTGTAACAAAGTGCCACAAAGTAGGAGGCTTGGAACAACAGAAATGCATTGTCTTACAGTTCCAGAGGCCAGAAGTTCAAAATCAGGGTGTCAGCAGGCTCCCTCTGAAATCTCTTCTCAGCCCCTGGTGGCTTCAGGCAGCTCATGCGGTCCTTTGGCTTGTAGATAGGTTACTCCAATCTTTGTCTTCACATGGCCCTCTCTCTGCATCTCCGCCTTCCTGTGACCGTTTCTGTTAAGGACGCCAGTCATGTGGCTTCGTGCCGCCCTGCTGTACATCACCTCATGTTCACTGAGGGCATCTCGCCCTGACCCTGCTTCCAGATACTGTAAGATCATATCCTGAGGCCCTCGAGGTTGGGACTTGGACACGTCTTTCTTTAGAGAGCCACAATCCACCCACAGCAATCTCTCTCTCTTTTTCTTTTTTGTTTTAAACATTTATTTATTTGGCTGCACCAGGTCCTAGAGATCTTTAGTTGTGGCATTTGAACTCTTAGCTGCAACATGAAGGATCTAGTTCCCTAACCAGGGATCAAACCCAGGCCTCCTGCATTGGGAGCACAGTCTTAGTCCCAGGACTACCAGGGAAGTCCCTGTCTCTAACTCTTCTGTGGTGCATCTCTGTCAGTAAAAGTATTAAATGCTCCAGTATTTGTTTGCTCATTTACGTGCATGTTACAATGTAATTCCATATGAAAACAATGTACGTTGGAAGATTATCTGACCCTTATTCAAGGTTCGGGAAACCTGTTGGCTCCTTTTTAGTGGCAACTACATGATAGCCTATGCTCTTGCATTTTTTGAAATCTTGGTTTAAATCTTGGTGGAATACGAAGTCACAGGTCTGATTCTAGGTTCAGTTTAATTTGAAACTTTAACAGCTCTCATAGTTGAAAAAGGTACATTACAAAGATAGGTGGCATCTTAGACTATCCTTAATAAACCATAAAAGTAATTTTTTTTCATTCTCACCTACCAATTATTTGAAGAATTTTGTTAATTAAATTTCTAACTTTTATAATAAATGTCAAGCAGTTGTCTTAAAAATAATCGTAAGATCTTGCTTTTTAATGTTTTTTAACCAGAGTGAGTGTTCAGGATCTCATCAAATTCTTCATTTGGGGAAGATTTCAAACATGTCAGAAAATCTTGTTATCACATTACACCAAGGGTCCTGGGTGGTCCCATCAGGGCTTGAAGGGGGTTAGAGGTTGAGAATTCCCCGTTCTCCCTTGAGGATACATTTCTTATGCCTGAGTCCAGCTGTCATGGGAGCTAAATGAAGGCCTAGGATCAATCACTATATAAATATTTGTACATTTCTTAATTTTTAAGATTCAAAGTAAATGTTAATGATAGTCTTATTGCTTTCTTTGTGCCCTTCCACCGCCCTTGGAGATCTCTGCTCTGGGTGACGGTAGAGGGTCATTTAAAGGGTGGGAGGACAGAGCAACAGCAAGGCAGGGACTCGAGAGCAGTGCGATCATGGGTATTTTCTCTAGCGTCTTTGCTGCTCTCCCTTTAGACGTACCGCGAGCCCGTGTCAGACTACCAGGTCCTGCGAGAGAAGGCCGCGTCCCAGAGACGCGACGTGGAGCGGGCACTCACCCGTTTCATGGCCAAGACAGGCGAGACCCAGAGTCTTTTCAAAGATGACGTCAGCACGTTTCCACGTGAGTCTCTCCCCTCTGTGGACCCTGCCTTCTCCTTGAGGCATCATCCTCTCTTCCCTCCCTCATTGTGGTTGGAAGAAACAAGGAAGCTTTGTCCTTATCTTGGGTGGAACTTGTTCATCAGATTTCTGGCTCTTTTTTCCAGATCTTCAGGGCCTGTCCCTAACTGATCACTCCAAAATAGTCATGACCTATGTTGGAAGTGGGTGCTTGAGGTTCGTTGAGTTGAGGTCACCTCAAGGGTGACTGAGCCCTGGGCGTTGGAGAGGCTCATCCAGTGAGAGGGCAGCCCTGGTGGTAGAAGGACCTGGCGTCAGGGTCCAGGCAGTTACAGAGCCAGGCTTCGCCTTCGTGGTATCCTTTCACAGGGCCCACCACTGAAGTTCTCATCTCAGCACTACCATTTCGCTCTGTGACCAAGTTCCTTCCTCCATCAGCCTCAGGGTTTCCCTAGGGGAGCGAGGGCAATGGGCTTGGATGGGTCAGCAGGCTCCTGGTGGATCCTCGCTGTGTTCCTGGCCATGGATCTACAGCAGCTAGGTTACGAAGTCCAGAAACTATGCTGATCACTTCCCTTCTGTTACCTCGTGAGCTCCTCGAGTGAACCTCTGAGTCAGGAACTATTTCCACTGCCCTTCCAAGAAGCCAGGGCTTCTAGAGAAAAGCAGTGGAGTAATTTGCCAAAGGTCACATGGTGAGCAGATGGTATTCAGACCTAATTTTTTCTGTGTGCAGGACCCACACCTGAGCCATGTTGAAAATAATCTTTGAGTGTCTCCTGTTAATTCTACCATGGAAGTATACACAGAGACTTTCTTTCAATTTTTTTTAAACAGTAATTTCTCCTCAGCCTCATTGCTTTTTGGAGGAATTGGATTGCTCCTTTACCTGAAGTGCCCTCTAGCTTCATGGATATACTCCAGGCCGAGAGTTCTCAGGTCCACTGTCAGGACTTGAGTCCTTCAGGCTGAAGGGATCCATATCTTTGCTGTAGTAATGAAGCTGAGGGGCTAACTGGCCTCGGGTATAAGATCACTAAGCTGATGCTTCGCTAGGATTCAGCCCCAGTCCTCTCTGGTGCTTGGTAAAAGAAGCTCTGAAGTCATATTGCCTGGGTTCATATCCCACTCTGCCACTTCCTGTGTGTTTGAGGGGGTCTCATAACCTCTCCATTCTTCAAGTTCCCCATCTGTAAGATGAGGCTGGTAATTGTACTTGTTTAATAAGGTGGAGATAAGGATTAAAGGTAACTTGTAACCTGGCCCATGGTGAGTGCCCGAGCGTGTTAGCCCTCCCTGCCGCTGGGTGCTGCCCACTGATGTGTCGTAAGGCCCCGGCCTCTCTTCCAATCCCCCAGTGATCGCTGCCAGGCCTTTCACCATCCCCTACCTCACGGCTCTTCTTCCGTCCGAGCTGGAGATGCAGCAGATGGAGGAGACGGATTCCTCGGAGCAGGATGAGCAGACAGACACAGAGAACCTCCCTCTTCACATCAGCCCGGTGGGTCCAGCCTTTCGTCTGCTTCAGCGCACCCCCCACCCCCACCCCCCGCAGTGCTGCTCACTGCCTGTCTCCCCAGGGGTTGGACAGGACCCCCTCAGTCTCTGGCCTCTTGTGAGGGACTTGCATGATGGGCCTGTGGTGACGTGATCTCTTGCTCCCTGGGGATTCGTTCAGTCGTCCAGCAGATTCTGAATGAGCCCCTGCCAGAGTCAGGCATGTGTCAGGTGCTGTGAAATTAGCAGAAGGCAAAATAGGCAAAACATCCTGCCCTCACGGAACTAAGGAAAAATGAGACCTTAGGGGACAGGAGTAGGTATGGGCCTGGGGTGTGTGGTATTAGACAGGGTGAGGGAGAGGTGGACAGGTAAGCAAAGGCCTGAGGGAACAAGGCCTGTACTTTTCTGGGAGGGGAGCCTTCCCCACAGAGGGAACGGCAGATGCAAAGGCCCCGAGGTGGGAACTGCTCTGTTGAAAAAGAGCAGAGGCCATGGGGGTGACCAGGGGGACGCGAGTAAGAGGGGAGCAGCAGGGGACGGGGTCAGGGAGCTCCCGGGGCTCAGGTCTTCACGGTACACCAGCACTTAGGCTTTTTGTCAGTGAGATGGGAGCCGCGGGACCCGCTAAGCAGAGGTAGGTCTCGGGATGGGTGAGGTTGTGCGGTCGAGGAGGACTACACAGGGTGAGGGCGGAGCAGAGCCCGCTTGGGAGGCTGGTGCAGAAAGCTGAGAGACGGTGGCAGAGGTAGAGACATGGTCAGGTAGATTATTTAGCCAAATTCTAGATAATTTTCAGAAAAGAACTGACTGATAGAGTGAATGTGAGAGAAAGAGAGTCAAAGACAAATGCAAGGTGTTTTGCCTGAACAGTAGGAAAGAAGGAGTTGCCTTCAGCCAAGAAAGGGGAGGTTTTGGGGTGGAACAGGGGTAGCGGGGGAACCAGGAGTTGAGGTGTACATGAGGTAAGTTTGAGATGCTTATTATATCCGGGTGGTGAGATCAGGTAGGGGCCTCCCTAGTGGCTCAGTGCTAAAGAGTCCTCCTGCCAATGTAGGAGCTGCAGGAGATGCAGGTTTGATCCCTGGGTCGGGAAGATGCCCTGGAGAAGGAAATGGCAACCTACTCCAGTACTTGCCCGGATAAGCCATAGACAGAGGAGCCCAATGGGCTGCAGTCTGTGGAGTCCCAAAGAGTCACAAAGATGTCAGGGAGGAAGGTGTTTGGCTCAAAGTGCAAGTCTGGGAATCCTCAGCATGTAGATAGTGTTGAAAACCACGAGAGACCAGATGAGTGCCTAGGGAGCAATGAGGATAAAAAAGAGAAGTACCAGGACTGAGCCCTGGGGCTCTGCACTGTTCAGCAGGTGAGGAGACAAGGAACCAGCCAAGGATGTGGAGAAGGCACAGCAGGGAAGGTGGCGCATCCTGGATGCCAAGGGAAGAAAGTTTCAGGAGGAGGAAAGTGATCCGCTTGATCTGCTTTGTCTGCAGCTGTGGCTGGTTCCAGCCATGTGAGGACCGAGACTTTGTCCCTTAGATTTGGCAACGCCATTTCAGGAAGAATGAGAGCAAGTGAATTCAAAGAGAATGGGAGGAGAGAAACTGGAGTTAGTGAGTACAGACTTGTGTTGTCCTTCGCAGTGATGAGTAGTCCACAGGCAACTAAGTCTAAATTGATGTAAATTAAATATAACAAAAAATTCAGTTTCTTAGTCACACCAGCTACATTTCTGTAGCCACCTGTGACTCCTGCTACCCTGCTGGGCAGTGCAGATATGAACAGTTAAATCATCACAGAAAGTTCCATTAAATGTAGACCGTGATTTCAAGGAATTTTGCTGTGGTGGGAAGGAGAGAAATGGAGTGGTAACTAAAGGGAAAGAATTAAGGAGGTCAGAGAGGTGTAACAAGATGCCTGTGCTGATGGGAGTGATCTGGTAAAGTTGATTCGGGAGAGGAAAACATTTTGGAATGATGATCTTTGGTAGGGCAGGGATCCAATACCCCAAAGGAGGGGTTAACCTGATTGTGGACTTTTCCCAGCCAGGATAGGAGACAAAGAGTGTGGACAGAGACAAAGGTTGAGGAGGGGAGTGTGCGCGTGGAAACTTGGGGGTGTTACTTTCTGGTTATGATGTATTGTCCTCCACAAGTAAGAGGGTAAGAACCACTCTTATTTATGCATCAGGAGAGAAAGTTCCAAGTAGAGGCACAGACCTGCCAGAAGCTCTAATGCCTTTAAGGCTTATTGGACCCTTAGAGTGAGGTTGCCATATTCATCTGTCCTTTAAGGCTGGCCCTGGCTTTTAAGCAAGAGATGGCTCAGTGGTCGTAACCAGACTGAGGCTTCTCTGAGGTGTGAGGCCCCAGGTGGCAGCCCGCAGCCCTGGGATGCCGGTGGAGAGTGCCAGTTCTGACTCTAGTATTTATTGACGGTCTCCCTTGCCTGATCACATATCTCTTTAATATTGAATTATTCCTTTCAGAATTAGGGCTGGCGGCCCATGGCTTTACGTAAAGCAGAGGAGCTTGTTATCCTACGCTTCTGGTTTGGACTCTTAAGTCGGTCTGAGATATGGTGATTGGGTCATGGACTAAGATGAGGTTCACCTTATGAGAAGGAGGAATCTTCTAAACAAGCATCACAATCCCTTTGTAAGTAAGCTGAAGAGCTTGCAGTTGAGTTACTTAACACCCTGGGGAGTGACTTAGGTGAGGTCATGGCGGTGAGTGCAGCGAGGCGGACTGGATGCCAGGAGCTGCCTGAGGACTTCAGGATCCCTGGAGGCCAACCCAGACAGCAAAGAGTAAAAAGACCTGAGCCTTGGGAGTCAGACTGGCCTGGCTGCAAATCCAGACCGGGCTGCTTTCCACTACGTGATGTTGGTTGCCTGACCCAGCATCTGAGTCTGTTTCCTTACAAATGGGAATGCCTACTTCAAGGGGAAGTGAGGAGCCTGAGATAAAATCAGCTCATCTATGTTGGGTGCTTGGCATACGGCAGCCCAAGGCACCCCTGCCCACCCCCTCCCCACCCCTGTTGTATGGCCATGTGCTCTTCTGTACAGAACAGAGAAATAAAAATCTTCAAGAGAAGGATTCCAGCAACAATTTTTGGACAATCAATTGGGCTTGTTATTTTGTTGGACTGGCAACAATCAAACGTTTAAAATCCGGAATGTACAAAAAGATGTGTGGTGACCCTCTTTCACTCTCCCTTTCCCTCCTACAGAGCAGCCAGCGTCACCACTCTCTTGTGAATCCTTCTAGAGACTTTGTTTGAATTTATTTTTTTGGCCATGCTGTGCAGCACATGGGATCTTACAGTTCTCCGACCAGGGAGCAAACCTGTACTCCCTGCGTTGGAAGCATGGAATCTTAACCACTGGACCGCCGGGCAAGTCCTTAGAGATGTTTTTTTAATTGTTGTTTTGAACATACACAGCAAATCGCAGTTTTTACCCCTTGCTTTCTTCCTTTGTGGAGCTACTTGGCGGTCATTCCACATCCTTGTATGCGGAGCTGTTTCGCCCCTCCCTATAGTTCCACCCTCTTGTGTGGACTTTACAAGCCAGTCCCCTGTGGACGTTAGGTTATTTCCTGTCTTTAGTATTTACAGACATTGTTAACAAGGAGTTCACTAACTGGTGTTTTAACGTGTTCTTTTATCTGTGGAGGACGAAGCTCTCACGGACTGTTGCTAGGTCTATCTAGGAACATGAAGGGGCTCTTCATTTTAAATTGGTGTATCAGATGATTATTTTCTCATACATTCGAACCAGCTGCCATCTGCAGGCAATCTCAGTGCCTCACCCTTTACTCTTTTCTGAACAATATACCATTCACTAATTCAACAAGTATTTACTTAATACCTGGTAGGTGCCAGACATTGTTCTGGGTGCTTGGGACACATCAGTGACCAGCACAAAGACGACCGCTGCCTCTTGGCAGTCCGTATGTTGGCAGTGGGAGCTTGACCATGAAGCGTAACACGTAAATCCGTCACTGTATCGTATGTTAAAGATGAAAAGTGCTCTGGGTGCAGGCGGGGGCACTGAGTAGGGAAAGATCCAGGGTAAAGTGGGAGGTTTCCGTTTTATGTAGGGTGCTCAGGGTACACATCATAGGGAAGGTGACATCCGAGCCGTCTTGAAGGAGGTGCAGGATTGAGCCTTGGGCTCTCTGGGGCAGTGTCCTGGAAAGGGAACAGTAGGAGGGCGAGAGGGGCTGTGACTGAGGCTGGTGGGATGGGCGTGGGGGAGAGGAAGAGGGAGAGGTCAGGTCAGGAAGGGCCTTGTGAGCAGTGTGAGGAGCTGTCTTCCCATTGGGTGAAGTGGGAGTCATGAGAGGATGTGGGGCGGAGGAGGGGCAGGTCTGAGCTGCTCCAGGGAGCACTGGCCGCGCTGGTGACCACGGGCAGGCAGAGGATGGACTGTGATGGGATGGCTGTTAGGAGGCGGCTGTCCATGCAGGTGGGAGACCGCAGGGGGTCCTACCAGGGGGTTCCACTAGAAATAATGGAAATAGATTCTGCCTGTATTCTGAAAGTAAGGCCGAGAAATTTTCCTAACAGATTGGGGGATATATCAGAGAAAGAAGAAAAGCAGGCGTGACCGGATTTGGGGGCTTGGGCCAAGGGGAGAATGGAGCTGCCATCACCTATGGCAGTGGGAGGAGCTGTGTGTGCTCGGGGTTGTTTCAGGCAACCGGAGACGGCAGGCGGTAGAGTGACAGTGGCTGTGCAGGCCTGGAGGTCACGGGCGAGGTGACGGCTGGGTGGTTCAAGTGGGGGGTGTTGCCATGGAAATGGTGTTGGAACCTGAGGCCGGAGGCAGCACCCTTGGGTGCCTGGGGTTCACACAGAGCATACGCATTGCCTGAGTCTGGCCTTTCTGAGCCCAAGTCACTCCTGACAGTCCTTTTTACTCCCACCTTTTCTTTACAAATCTCAGTTTAGTTACTTTATTTCTTTCATCTACTTCTCCTATCCCTGATGACAGCGTCCTCTGCCCTGCTGTCTTCTGACAGTGCCATCTCCTGCTTGAGGTCAGATCCTCTTTTGCCTTAAGTTACACAACAGCTGACCTGGTGGCTCAAATGGTAAAAAATCTGTCTTCAATGCAGGAGACCCCGGTTTCATCCCTGGGTCGGGAAGATCCCTTAGAGAAGGAAAAAGCAACCCACTCCAGTATTCTTGGCTGGAGAATCCCATGGACAGGGGAGCCTGGTGGGCTACAGTCCACAGGGTTGCAGAGAGTTGGACACGACTGAGCGACTAACACACGCAGACCAGGAATCTCAGTGACGGAGCCTTTGGCCTGTCACCAGGGGGTGCAGCCCAGCCAGCAGCTTCTGGTCACTTACTGCCACTTGGGCCTGAGCCCTTCGTGTGATTCCCCCCAACACCTCTCCTGCAGCTTCTGCTCATTTTAAAGAACTTGGAAAATAGAGAGTGTAAAAAAGGAAGGGAAAATCAGCCACCCGTATTTCCAGAAGCAGTTTATAAAACTTCAGCATCATCGCTGTTTTCTATGTCTGCATCCCATTGTGCTTTTTTAAAAAAAAATCTTCAAGATCATGTTGAATATACTCAAACTTATAAACTTTTCTCCAAAAATCACTTTTCTTAAAAAACGAACAGTGAGAGGCCTGATCCACGGGCCACACGTGGAGGTGGTGGATGACATTCCCATGTTGGTGCCTTTGTGGGAGCTCTCGGGGCTCCAGCAGCTTCCGGCCTCCACCGGGATATGACCATTGGCACCACGTTGCAAGTACCAGATGCTTGAGAATTTGTGGGGAAGGAGATCATGATTTGCATGAGGTTAGCTCCAGGAGGGGCTCCGTGCACACGATCTGTTCTGGTCCGGTACCTCTCAGTCCTGCAGGGGACCGAGGGCCCCTTCTCTCTCTCTTTAAGTTTTAAAAAGTATTTATTTGATTGCGCTGGGGCTTCCTTGTGGCACTCCGGATCTCTGATCTTTGTTGTGGCATGTGGATTCTAGTTCCTTGACCAGAGATTGAACCTGAGCCCCCTGCCTTGGGAGCGAGAAGTCTTAGCCACTGGGCCACCAAGGAAGTCCCATTTCTCTTTTTCTTTATGTCCCCACAGGCTGAAGCATCTGACTTGTGGTCCCTGACTCCCTGCCCCGCCCAGGTCTATGTCCCCTTCCGACTCCTGTCCCTGCCTTCTCTGGGTCTTGTGTTCTGTGCTCCACTGTGTCACCTGGCACTCCCGCCTTCCTCTGATCGCAGCCACTGCCTGGCCTCCTCTGGGGCAGAGAGAGGCCCATTAGCCCAGCTTCTGATTTCTCAATGAGAAGGGTGCTTGTAGTGGTTCCTAGCCGCAGGCATGATCCCTTTCCTTATGCTGCTGGTTGTTTTGCTTTATTTCGGCTTTTGCTCAAAGGATGATTCTGGAGCCGAGAAGGAGAACACCTCTGTTCTGCAGCAGAACCCCTCCTTGTCGGGGAGCCGAAACGGGGAGGAGAGTATCATCGATAACCCCTATCTGCGGCCTGTGAAGAAACCCAAGATCCGCAGGAAGAAGTGAGTTGGAGGCTGGGGTGCAGAGAGCCCTCCCCATCCAACCGAGGTGGTCTTCTCTGCTCCTGGGCAGAAAAGAGAGGCTCATGGTGGGTCTGAGCCTTGGGCAGAGCTACTTGGTGACAGGACGTGTCCCCCCTTCCTCTTCATCCTCGTTTCCTGCACGTACCTCTTTCTTGTGCACGGAGGTTGAGCATCCTGCGGCCCGGGGACCAACCTGCACAGCCCAGCAGTTTTTGTTCCCCTCACCAGAAGGAGAGCTGGTGGGGCCCCGCCAGGTGGGCTCCAAGGATTCCTCTTCTTTCTAGGTCCCTCTCCTGAGCCGAGAAGGAAGCCTGCCTTGTACAGAGGTGTGGATGCCACCCTCCTGGGCGAGTTAAAGCCACTCGAGGGAAGAGGAAGGTGGTCGTCTTGGGTCGAGCCAAGCCTGTGGGGTGTGAACCAGGCATGATTTTAATAGCCAACTCTCTATTACAATTACCTATTCTCGCTGGATTTTTGGGTTGATGAAGAAATGATGAGACTTTTAATCAGCTGGCCATACCATGGGGTACAGGAATGGTGAATTCATTTATAATCATGGAACTTGATTCTTTGAAACCTGGGAGACGAGAGAAGGTGGCAGAGAAAGGGCTCTCTGCCTGCTGTGCTCATTGCCAGAAAGACGGTGTGCTTAGTTTGTTTCAGGATATCTGGACCCTTTCCTTGGCCAACAATTTGTGGCACCAATTTATCATCCTAGAAACTCCTTATTTCTCTGCTTGCCTGGGCTGCAAGTGCCCTGTTGATTTGGTGGAAGGTGACTTGCCCTTTTTCAACATGTTGGAAGCAGGAGGCTCACCCATTGTAGCCTCATTGTAGGGCCAGCAGGAGTCAGGAGGCGTGACCAGACGCCTTCATGGGGAGGAGAGTGGGAGACAGTACTGACTCGCATCAGCATCGGATGCGAGCTCCCTGAGGCAGGGCAGCGCCCTCTCCTGAGAGGTCTATCATTCACTGTCCTGTCATGGAACATGTGCTTGGGAACGACCAAGTTCTGCACCATCCTGGGAAAGGAGATTTTTCTTTGGCAAGACCCTACATCAGTGGATGTACTATGCTATGATTTCATAGCAGAATCATTGATTTGATGCAATAGAAAAAGGATCGATGGGACTGGAAGGTGGTAGGGATGAGATTTTGAAGGCCGGGCTTGGCCATATGGTCCAAAGGCTGAGAAACCTGGCAGGTCTGCTGGAGGCTGGCATGGATAGAAGGCCATGTGCCCACCTTATGGCAGAAGTGGGCCAAGAAGAACCTGCATGTCTGAATCTGCCCAAGCTCTTTGCCTCTTCATCCTTGATGTGCCTACAAACCAAGAAAGGAAGATGCTGGGCAAGCTGATAGCTTTGGCCGGTCTCCCAAGGAAGAGGTTTTCAAACTTAAGTCGGAGGAAGAGAAATGCCAGTGAAACTTGGAAGTTAATACACAGAAAACACGAGACCCTGGGTAAAGTCCTTAGGTCCATCCTGAGCTCTCCTGATACTCAGCCTCCACAGTCATCTCTTAGTCTTCCATCCTTTTGGTTGAATTTGAAAACTCAAAAAGCCTGGCAGCCTGCTGACAGCAGGCAGCAGGCTCCATGTGCTGGCCTCACTATTCTCTAAACACATCATCCCACTAGCTGGAAGGAAAGTGCTGCTATCAGTAACTGAACAAGGGAAGCGGAATGAGAAAATCGGATTCCCCAGCTCTAGACCAAATAAGAGTTTCCCCCGTCTGTATTGACCTGAAACCCTTCCAGTTATAGTCGTCAGATCGGGCCTGTGCTGACCCCTTCCAAGCTTGTCATTTGGCTCTTTGTTAAGTTTAAATACAGTCCCAGGGTCGAGCCATGGTAGGTACAGGGCTAAAATTCCACTTCTTGGAGTGGTCATTCCAGCGGTTTCTCCTGACTTCCCAGACAAGCCCCTGTTGATGCTGTAATGCTGAGTGATGAGGTGAAATTTGGAAAAGAATTGCCCTTCTGCTGTTGAGACTTCAGAGGCCATGCTGCTGTAATTCTGTCCTGAACGAGACACTGGGATATGCTTGGACAACCTGAAACATTGACCCAACTCTTACTGTGTAAAAACTGCATGATCCTCACTGTATATTTATAAATGTTTATTTTTTATAACTTTGGGAGAATGCATGGAGGGAAAAAGTAGTCAATGAAATCAGATTAAGCATGTGATTTATGAGCTCTTAATAAAAGGTCATGGCACCCCACTCCAGTACTCTTGCTTGGAAAATCCCATGGACGGAGGAGCCTGGTAGGCTGCAGTCCATGGGGTTGCGAAGAGCCGGACACGACTGAACGACTTCACTTTGACTTTTCACTTGCATGCATTGGAGAAGGAAATGGCAACCCACTCCAGTGTCCTTGCCTGGAGAATCCCAGGGACGGGGGAGCCTGATGGGCTGCCGTCTATGGGGTCGCATAGAGTCGGACACGACTGAAGCGACTTAGCAGCAATAAAAGGTCATAATAAACTTTGTGAATGAAACAATTACAAGCATTGAACTCAATTTGTATGGAAAAGTTACAGCATTGAGTAAGGCTGTGTAAGTTAGGCTTAGTCCTAAGCTAAATAAAAGTCTAAAATTTTTTATTTGGGAAGTCTGCGAACACAAAACTAGTGTTTTTCCTATGTGTTCACCGAGCTTTAACATTTAGCAACATCTTTTCAATTCTGTTTCATCTATGTCTTCTACTGTTTTATTTTTTTAATTACTAGAATATATTTTAAAACAAACCTAAGAGCTGTATCATGTAATCTGTAAATATGTTGTTATGCATCTCTGATAGACTTCTTAAAGTTTTTTTTCAGGTAATTACAGATTGAGAGGATGTTACCCCCCCTCCAAAAAAAAATGTTTTACCAGGGAGGTTACTGGTAGCATCTCAAATACCTAATATCAAACCCAAGAAAATGACATAGGTACAATCCACAGAGCTTATCCAGATTTCACCTTTGTGTGTGTATGTAATTCTATATAATTATGTTGTGTAAATTCACAGTCAAGATATCGAACATTGGGGAGCAAGCAGGGATAAACTGGGAGGTTGGAGTTGACATACGGACTACTACAGATAAAAAAGATAGGACTTCCCTGGTGGTATAGTGGATAAGAATCCACCTGCCAATGCAGAGGACGCGGGTTTGGTCCCTAGTCTGGGAAGTATCCACAGGCAGAGGAGCAACTAAGCCCATGTGCCAGAACAAGAGTAGCCTGAGCTCTGGAGCGTGCAAGCCCCAACTGCTGAGCCCACGTGCTGCAGCTGCTGAACCCTGTGCACCCAGAGCCTGTGCTCGGCGACGAGAAGCCGCCACAATGAGAAGCTCGTGCACAGCAACGAAGATAGCCCCCGCTCACCGTAACTAGAGAAATCCTGCATGCAGCGACGAAGACCCAGTGAAACCAACAAAAAAAAAAATCACCATCAAAGTTATAGATAACTAGTAAGGACCTACTCTATAGCACAGGGAACTCTACTCAATACAGTGACCTATATGAGAAAAGAATCTAAAAACGTGGAGATATGTATATGTATAACTGATTCACTTTGTTGTATAGCAGAAACTAACACGACATTGTAAATCAACTTGCCCCAATAAAGTTTTTTTAAAAATTGAGAACATTCTCATAACCATGAAGTTCCTTCGTGTTGTCTCCTTATAACCATATCCACCTCTCACATCTTCCCCATCCCTACCCTCCGGCAACCACTGCTCTCCTTTCTCCGTTTCTTTAATTTTATGTTTAAAACATCACACAAATGGAATTTGGAGGTTTGTAACCTTTTGAAATTGGCTTTTTCACGCAGCATGAGGAGTGAGAGCCGTCCAGGTGGGTGTGTGTTAGCAGCTCCGTTACTGCCGAGTAGTGTCCCAGGTGTGGATGTACTGTGTTTGTTTAACCATTCGGCTGTTTCCAGCTTGGGGCTGTTACAGCTAAAGCAGCTGTGAACAGCTGTGTATAGGTTTTTATGTAAACATAAATTTTCATTTCTCTACAATAAACACCCAGTAATGCAACCACTGGGTCCTATGGTAACTGTATGTTTCACTAAAAAAAAAAAAACTAACTCTTCCACAGTGGCCTGTATCATTTTGCCTTCCTACTGGCAATGTATGAATAAGCCAGTTTCTCCACAGCCTCACCAGTATTTGATGTTATCATTTAAGCAGTTGTTTTAGCCCTTCTGATAGGCATGTGATTAACACTCACTGTGATCTTACTTTGTCTGTCCCTGATGGCTAGATGTTGAACACAGTTTCATGAGCTTTTTTGCTGTCTGTATATCTTCTTTGGTTATCCATTTAAATCTTCTGTCCATTTTCTAACTGGATTGCTTCTTTGTTTTTAGATTTCTTTATATATTCTGGATACAAGAACTTTGTCAGACATGTGGTTTGTAAATACTTTTTCACACTCTGTAGCTGGTGTTTTCATTCGCTTCACAGGGGTCTTTTGGAGAGCAAAAGTTTTTAGTTTTCATGAAATCCATTTTATTTTTTCTTGTATATACTGTTTCTGTTGACAGGCCTAAAACCTTTTTATTGAGCCCTAGGTCCTGAAGATCTTTTTCTGTATTTTTCTAATATTTTAACAAATACATGTTTTATATTTTAGGCCTTGATCTATTTTTTTTTTAATTTTTTATTGAAGGATAATTGCTTTACAGAATCAGTCATAGGTATACATATATCCCCTCCCTTTTGAACCTCCCTCCCATCTCTCGCCCCTTCCCACCCCTCTAGATTGATACAGAGCCCCTGTTTGAGTTTCCTGAGCCATACAGCAAATTCCCGTTGGCTATCTATTTTACATATGGTAATGTCAGTTTCCATGCTACTCGTTCCATACATCCCACCCTCTCCTCCCCCTCCCCATGTCCACAAGTCTAGTCTCCATGTCTGTTTCTCCATTGTTGCCCTGTAAATTCTCCAGTACCATTTTTCTAGATTATGTATGCATTAGAATACAGTATTTGTCTTTCTGACTCACTTCACTCTGTATAATAGGTTTTAGATTCATCTGCCTCATCAGAACTGATTCAGATGCATTCCTTTTTACTCAGTGGCTGAGTAATATTTACTCAGTATTACTTAGTGGCTGAGTAATATTCCATTGTGTATATGTACTGCAACTTCTTTATCCATTCATCTGTCGATGGACATGTAGGTTGCTTCCATATTCTAGCTATTGTACATAATGCTGCAATGAACAATGGGATACATGTGTCTTTTTCAATTTTGGTTTCCTCAGGGTATATGCCTAGGAGTGGGATTGCTGGGTCATATGGTGGTTTTATTCCTTGTTTTTTAAGGAATCTCCATACCGTCTTCCATAGTGGCTGTATCAATTTACATTCCCACCAACAGTGCAAGAACGTTCCCTTTGCCCCACACCCTCTCCAGCATTTATTGTTTGTAGACTTTTTGATGATTAGGCCTTGATCTATTTTGATATACTTTTTATGAAGTTGGGGTTTAGGTTGAGTTCACTATTTTGCCTGAGGATGTCCAACTGATTCAGTTACCCTTTGTGGAAAAGTTACCCTTCTTCCACTGAATGATGTTTGTGTCTTTGTCAAAAATTAGGTTTTTGTATGGGAGTGGTGGCTCAGATGGTAAAGAATCTGCTTGCAATGCAGGAGACCCTGGTCAGGAAGATCCCTGGAGGAGGGCACGGCAGCGCACTCCAGTATTCCTGCCTGGAGAATCCCATGGACAGAGGAGCCTGGCGGGCTAGTCCATGGGATCGCAAAGGGTCAGACACGACTGCGCAACTAGCACTTTGCCTTTCACCAGGGAAGTGCCCTGAACGGTGATTTTATAACATCCTCCCATATCCGGTTCATACTCAAATTTTTCCTATTATCTCAAAGATGTTTTTATTTTTTAATAGTTGTCTGGTTTGAATCAGGACCAAAATAAGATACACACGTTGCCCTAGGTTTTCGCATATCCTAAGTGTACCACAGTCCCTCCCAGCTCTGGCCCGGGGATGAGGGTGCTGGGCAGGTCCTTTTCTTCTTTTCTGATCATGAGGCAGTTAAATAAGGTGAAAAACTAATAACAAAGTGGCCTGGTTTGGGGGGGGGGTGGGACAACCCTAAATGGAACTAGCCTTCCTGAACTTTGATTTTCTGGAATCTTAAGTTGCTCAACTTAATGGTGGTGGTTCTATAAAACAAGACTCAGTGACATTTATTTGTATTTATGGCTCTCCCACAACCTACCAAGTGTGTGTGCATGCGTGCTCAGTCGCTTCAGTCATGTCCGACTGTTTGCAACCCTATAGACTTGTAGCCTGCCAGGCTCCTCTGTCCATGGGATTTCCCAGGCAAGAATACTGGAGTAGATAGCCATGCCCTCCTCCGGAGGATCCTCCCTACCCAGAGATCGAACCCAGGTCTCCTGCAATGCAGGCGGATTCTTTACCCACTGAGCCACCTGGGAATCAGCTGTGAGATGGACGGCAACTCCCTAAATGTCCAAATCAGTTTCCATAAAATGGATAATGATGATAACTCATCAAGAAGATTTAATGAGAACATCTGTACCTGTGGTTTGTAACTGACAATGTTACTCATTTGCCAAACTGTTTTCTTCTCTGTTGCTTTAAAAATGACATACAAGCTAATACTAAAAGAGAACTTAATGCTGGTCAGTCACTATTGTGTTTTCCACATATGGACTCATTTAATCCTCACAATCACCTCAAATGTATATGTCTTTACTGTCCCCACTTGCAGTGGAGACCCTGGAGGCCCCAGAGCTCTGAAATACCTCAGTCTGCCTGGCTGATAAGGAGCAGAGTTGTGGTCCTGCCCGCAGGCATCCCGTTCAAGTCCACGCTTGTTAACCTTTCATGCTCTTGCTTCACGGCCACAGGATTCTGTTCCTCAAAGGCATTGCCACTACTGTGTGCCACGTGGGTCCACCGGCACACACCCACAGTGTCCCTCGGAGCTGGAAATGAAATCAGTTGCAGAGAGTGTTGGTGAGGCTTCTAGTCACTGTTATTCTTTCCTTGATGGAGTAGATGGCAGGTTTACCAAAGTTTTTATCAAGGATTTTGAGTGGTTCCTGAGTAATGGCTCGATAACAGATCTATAAGGAGACTTATAATTCCTGGTATGTGGAGAGTGCAAGTCTTGTCAAGGGACACGCCTGTGGCCCCCTATCACTGCCCCTTGGGGCCCCTGGCAGAGATGGGCTGGAACAACTTTTGGTCTGATCCAAAGTGGTATTTCTGCTGGGTTAAACGGAATGTTCCAACCTGAGTTAGGCTGCTCTCACAAGAAGTCCCCCAAATAGTGTCACTTAAGACAGACTGTATGCCTTCTGTGAAAGTCAGGGTGGGTGTTCCAGGCGGGCTTGCTGGCCTGATGATGTCAGGTCTCCGTCAGTCTCACGGCTCCCCCATCACCTCAGGTGACGCTCACGTATGTGCGCTGGAAGACAGCTGCCACCCCTTCTGCTGGCTCCACGTTCCAGTGGGGAGGAGGGGAGGGGTGGAAGCATGTATGTGAAGGGAGCTCGGAGCCCAGAAGCTGCCCCCCTCCCAAGCCCTGCCAAGCTGCACAGCAAGTGAGGAAATCGGGCTCTGTGTCTAGGACAAATGTGGGAGGCTTGTCAGCAAGGAAAGAATGGATTTGGCGGACAACCAGCTGTCTCTGACACAATGAGGGTTAGGACACGTGCCCGGGAAGGCTTTGGTGGGACAGGCAGCAAACCCTTCTCCAACACTGGCTGCACCTGACTTGACGCCGTCAGCTCCCCCAGCTGGTCCAGAGGCGGCAGAAAGGTGCTGCTCAAGGATGCGGCCCTCAGCGAGCTCTAGGCTGGCCTCGCTTCTGACGAGTGGCCTGCTGACTGCCCCTTTCTTCAGAGTCGTTCCTTTGGCTCCAGGACATTGCCCCCGTCTCCTGACTGTGCTCCCTCTTGGCCTCCCTTTTCTTAGCTGGCTCTTATTCCCCTCCCCGACCCACCCAGCTGGGTGTGATCCCAGACCACCCTTTGCTTACACAGAACATGGCTCATCTGCTCTTCCACCCCCGGCTGTCACCACCCTGCAAGTCCTCAACGTCTGTCTGTGGCTCTCCACTGAGCTATCTGGTTATACCCTCAAAGTGACAGGTAGATTGGATTTTATTCGCTCACCCCCTCCCCCACAAACCACTTCCGCTCCCCAGCTTTCCCACTTCATGCAGAAGTTATTATAGAAAGTGAGGCCAGTAGCAGCCGGGCCCAGAGTACTTACCTTGGGCCAGGACCACCGGCTTTGCAGCATCGTCTCATCCTCCAGATGGTCTGGACTCCTCACCCTTCATCTGCATTTGATTGCTCACCGGTTTCTGCCACCTCTTCCTTCCCTGCCTGCGGGAGGCTGCAGCAGCCTCCTTGCTCATCCCCACGTCCCCCGCCAGGCTTTCTGTAAGCTCTGTAAGTCTTTCTGTAAGCTCCACCTTTGTCATCCCCGCCCCAACTCCTGCACTAGACTTGGAAGTTCATCCCTACCACTCTGCACGAAACTTCCAAACTGCCCAACCCGGCTTTCCAGGTCCTCTGCCAACTCAGTGTTTCTTTTGGATAACTCATGTATCTTTCATTTATCTGACAAGTGTGGATCTAGAGCCTTTTATGTATGTCAGGCACAGCGCCGGGCTCTAAGGACACCAGAGTGAACAAGACATGAACACTGCCCCTGGGGAATCCGTTCTAGTGAGAAGACATACAAAGAAAACAAACTATGATCACTGCAGATCGTAACGTGCTAAGAAGGACATACGCAGAGGTCTTTATGCTGGCAGGGAGGCGACATCCTCATCGCTGCTGCTCTTTTTCCCCTTCGCCTCCTAGAATCTCAGCCTGTCCTTCCCGCCTCCATAGCCCCTCTCCAGATGACACGGATCCTTCCCTTCATTGACTCATTCGACAAATATTGAGCTACTATGCGCAGGCGCTGAATCAGACATTGGGATGCAGCAGACGATAACTACGCTGCTACATTCTCTGACCTTCTGCTCTAATTGGGGGCCAGTTGGGGTTTGTGAGACAGCTCACAAACCATAGACATGTAATGGGTGGTGAATTGGGGTCCTGAAAGAAAAGCCACGGTATACTCGGGCTGGGGGATTTGAGGAAGATTTAATAAAGGGATTAACTCCTAAGGTGTGGACGAGCTAATAGGAGAGCACAACACAGGTAGCCGGACCTGGGTGAGTACAGGGAGGGGAGGGCGCAGTTACCAGACCTGGAGAGAGGCTGTTGTGAGACCCTTTTGCCAGGAACTGGGGCCAAGGCCATTGAGGGGGCCAGTGGGCAGCAGCCACCCTGCAGGGAGAGAGGTGATCCAGGGATTAACACCCTGGCCTCCTATCCCCTTCCTTCCTGTATCCTGCCCGTTCTCTGCTAAATGGAAGCCAGAGGGCATGGTGCCTATCCAGGCAGGCAGAGCGGCCAGCCTCCCAGGGCCCAGTGCAGGGTGGAGAAATGGAAAATGAGTGGATCGGACCAGGAGGGGCAAGTGAAAGGGGCTAGGTCAGGGTAGGGAAGGAGAGCTGTCAGAGCAGGGCCCTGCCTGCATTAATGGGGCCAGCCGCATGGAAAAGCATTCTGAGGAGGGGGAAGAACGAGCACAGGAGCTCTTAGGCAGGATGTGGGCCCCTAGACCCTGGAAAGCAGAGGGGGAGAGGGTGCTGGGGAGGATCAGGGGGCCAGGGGGCAGCACAGCCCACACAGCACAGAGCCTGAGTCAAGCTTTCGCTGCTATTCAGAGTGAGATGGATCACCAGGCAGTGACAGCCATTGACTTAGCTTGTCAAAGGGTCATTCTGGCTCCTGGGTGGTCTTCTGGCTGGAAGGACATGAGAGATGCCATTTCTCTTCAGTTACTTTCTGGTGGTCTGGTATTTAACAAACACGATCAAGCTGGGGGGAAGCGAGTCCTGGCCCCAGGACAGCCAACAAGGCCAAGAGGGACTGCTCCCTGCATCCTGAGCCCTGTACCTCGGGGAGAGGGGGAAACACAAACACACACAGATAATTAATTCCCTCCTCTGGGCGGTTGCAGTGTTGTCAGGGAGACAGATAAACACCAGAACCTGCTTACCACCACTCACTAAGACAGAGGAGCCAGGGTCAATAGAGGGCCGGACTTAAGGGATAAAGGGGCGCTGAGATCTGAAGGGGCAGGGAGGGTGTGAGCAAGTGAAGCTTCCGGAAGAGGTAAGGATTGAGGAGGGCAGAGAGAGCTTGACCTAGCCTTGGGTGACCCAGCCTCGGGGACTCAACTGCCCTAGCACGGCACTCCTGTAGTCTTTTCCCATGAGGTTACTTTGCTGTCAGCGGGAACCAGATTCTCCTGGTGGAGCTGGTGGAAGTCTTCCCACCCCCGCCAGGGCACTGGCCCTCAGATTGTACCCCCGCGGAGCAGGTTGGGTTTTGGAGTGTGTCTGCCGGCTCTGTACCAGCCTTTCCCCAGGAAAGGAGTCACCTGATCTGGCAGGGTCCAGGGCTGGAAGGGGCCCTGGCCCAGCCCCTTTACTCAGATGAGTTGCTGATGATCTGGGAGGCTTTTAAATAGAAGGGTCAGGATCCTCAGAGGCTCTTAGAAGTGCTTCTTATGACCAGAGGGATGACCCAAGCCTTGTCAGTTATTTGCCATCATGAAAAAGCCCTGGGGCCCCAAATTCTAATGGTGTTTCTTTTGGATTTTTAGGCATTCATTTATGCATTTTTTTAAACTACTGATCTAGTAGAAGTGGGTCTACCCTACTCCTGTTTAACTCAGGCTTGTACTGAAACGAGTCTTTAATTCTCTGATGTCACCTGACCGTGCCCAGGTACAAGAGGGGAGCAGCTGGCCTGAGGGTACAGATTTCCCATGGACACTCTCACTCCTGGAATCGAGTTCAAGGTATTTTGGGGAAAATACCTCCTGTTGGAGCAGGGGGCTCACCATCATCTCTCTTTTATTATGGTATTGTTGTTTTTTTTCCTAGTTTACTAAAAAGTTATTTAATCTTGAATAGATAATAGATATATGTCTACAATATAACATTTAAAAGACAGAAAAAGATATAAGTAATAACTACACGTCCGCCTTCTCCCCTCTCTCCCAGATGTGCAGTTCTCTTCCCTGGAGGCCTCCAGTATGTCAGTGTCAATATCACCTGATGTATTTTTCAAGAAATAGTCTATGCATCAAACACGAATGCCTGTATATACTTTCTTCCCTTTTTATATAATGGGAGATGCTGTATAAACTATGCATGTTTCACCCCCCACCCCGCCCCGCCGACTTCCCAGTGTATATTTGGCGGTGGTTCCATGCTCATAATAAAAAGCTACTTCTTTCTGTTTTATGGCTGCACCGTGTCCCATTGTATGGCTCTACCATGGCTTACTTATTTAACCCATTCCAAGTGGAGGGTCATACAGGTGGTTTCCAACCTCCTCCTGCTATTTCAAGCATGAATGTGATAAGTGGCTTTGTGCCTCTGGGATTTCATTGCCTGTGACTACTAGCTAGATAGATGTGCAGGTAGGAGGTTTGCCTTCCCAACCTTCTCTCCACCCCAATGCTCAAACATCTCTGACCACCTCCACCAAAGCCTGCTCTCTGCTGCTGCTGCTGAGTCACTTCAGTCGTGTCCGACTCTGTGCGACCCCATAGACGGCAGCCCATCAGGCTCCCCCGTCCCTGGGATTCTCCAGGCAAGAACACTGGAGTGGGTTGCCATTTCCTTCTCCAATGCATGAAAGTGAAAAGTGAAAGTGAAGTCGCTCAGTCATGTCCGACCCTCAGCGACCCCATGGACTGCAGCCTACCAGGCTCCTCCATCCATGGGATTTTCCAGGCAAGAGTATTGGAGTGGGGTGCCATTGCCTGCTCTCTAGTGGTCATCATACTAGGAGTCCTTAAGGGTAAAAGCAGCTGGGAGACTGGGCTTTAAAGCCAGATTACGGCGTTTCTCAACCTCAGTCTAGGCTTCCCTGATGGCTCAGCGGTAAAGAATCTGTCCACGATGCAGAGACGTGGATTCGATCCTTGGGTTGGGAAAATCCTCTCAAGGAGGAAATGGTAACCCACTGCAGCATTCTTTCCTGGGAAATCCCATGGATAGAGGAACACACACACACACACACACAGTTGTAGCCTACTGATATTTGGGGCTAGATTTGCTTGCATTATAGGACATTTAATAGTAACTGTGACCTCCACCTGCTAAATGCCCTTAGGATCTCACAGGTCTTTTGTTTGTTTGTTTTTAATTTATTTATTTGGTTGCACCAGGTCTTAGTTGCGGCATGTGGGAATCTATTAATAGTTCCCTGACCAGGAATTGAACCCAGGCCCCCTGCATTGGGAACACGGAGTCTTGGCCACTAGACCACCAGGGAAGTCCCTTCTCCCAGATCTGACAACAACCACCACAATAAATATCTCCAGACGTTGCCAAAGTTCCCCAGGGAGCTACACCCCTCCTCACCTTAGGAACCACTGAACTAAAATTAGGCACCAGGGCTGCATATTCAGACACGGAGAGAGCTGTCTGAAAAGAATTGGGAGCAGTCAAGACTTTTTTTCCCCTCTCATATCAGAATAAATCTCCTTTGGCTGATTCCTTTAATTTCTTTGAAGCTAGACCACAGAAATGTTCTAGAAGACAGTGTGTGTAACACTTCAGAGCTTGCATAGGAATCCTGGCTGTGCAGCTTGCTAGCTCTGTGACCTTAGGCAAGTTACTTTTCTCATCTGTAAACTGGAGATAATAGAAATACCTACATCCTGGGGTCCCTGGGAGGATTCCTTGAAATAATATGTGTAAATGCTCAGAACAGTGCGTGGTGTGTGACCAGTTGTGACAGGACAGGTTCCTGGGACACTGTGATTTGTGTACAGGACGTGTTTGGGGAGACCCTTTAGGATGCATACCTGTCAAGTAGGGAGGGGTGAGGGAGAGCAGGGAGAGAAGGCCAGCCTCCCTGGGGGAGCCCAGGAGTTGTGAGGAGTCTTCAGAATTGTCCTGGCTTGGAAGGAGGAACCATCAACAAACATGGGCTGCCTCCAGGGAGCCGACATGACCTTGGGTGAGGTGGCTCTCTAATGGAAAGGGCAGTCAGTCACATGGAAAAAGGACCATGGGGAGGGACCCAGATGAGCACAAACAGTTGCAGCATCTCTGCCAGCAGGGGGAGCCAGAGCTTCAGTCCTGAAAAGGGAGGGGCTCAGGGTGGCCACACAGGGTCTGCGGTGTGAGTGCTCATTGGCCAGTATTATGAGGCTATATATATATATTTTTTTTTTTTTCCCTCTCTCTTTCTTCTTTACAATATTTACTTATTTGACTGTACCAGGTCTTAGTTGTGGCATGTGGGAATCTAGTTTTCTGGCCAGGAATTGAACCCAGCATTGAGAGTGTGGAGTCTTAACCACTGGCGCACCAAACAAGTCCCTCAGACTATATTTCAATAGAAAGAAAGTGCTTTTAAAACACTCTGGACCCCCAGGAATGCCTCCCAGCCTAACAACCCTCATGCCTCCTTTCAGCACCCTGCTTATCCCTCCCCTGCTTATCCCTCCCTTGTTCTCTCTTCTTACTGCCCTACTGGAATCAGGAGGGGTGCTGTCAGCCACCCCAGCCACAGGGCCCTTGAGGCAGAGGGCGGGGCCCCAGGTGGTTGGATCTTGCCTGTCCGCCATGTGGCTTAGGCCACATCTCTTGGCCTGTTGGGAGTTTAGTTTCTTTGTTGATAACTGGATGCTGCCTTCCCAGAGAGGAGTGGGGTGATTAAATAAGATACTACACCACAGCACTTCTCACAGTGTGGTCCTTGGGTCATCAGGACTGGGATGACCCATCTGGGAACTTTGTGTTCAGTTAAGTTGTGTCTGAATCTTTGCGACCCCATGAACTGCAGCACACAGGCTTCCCTGTCCTTCACCATCTCCTGGAGTTTGCTCAAATTCATGTCCATTGAGTCGGTGATACCTTCCAACCACCTCATCCTCTGTCACTCCCTTCTACTCCTGCCCTCAATCCCAGCATCAGGGTTTTGCCAATGAGTTGACTCTTTGTATCAGGTGGCCAAAGTATTGGAGCTTCAGCATCAGTCCTTCTAATGAATACTCAGGGTTGATTTCCTTTAGGATTGACTAGTTTGATCTCTTTGCTGTCCAAGGGACTCTCAACAGTCTTCTCCTGCACCACAGTTCGAAAGCACCAATTCTTCGGCACTCAGCCTTGTTGATGGTCCAACTCTCACATCTGTACATGACCAGAAATGTGAATTCTCAGGACCCACAGCAAACTCACTGAATCAGGAGTGCTGGGAATGAGCCCCATGGATTTGTGTTTTCACAAATCCTCCAATATAGCTAATGCAGCTCGAGTTTGGGAAATACTGGCAGATGGGGCAGCACTTAGCTCGGTGCCTGGATCCTAAGGGGAGCCCTGTCAACCTCAGCATGAACGTCATTTTCTGGGCTTGAGGTCAGATACCTGTGAGCAGAGCGCCACCTGCTGGTTCCACGCACAGCCAACCTCACATGTACACATGAGGTTCACACGCAGCAACTCAGCCTAGACCTCTGGGCAAGGACAGCAGTGCTATGACACAGACTCCTCTCCTCGCTCCCCTCCACTCTGCCTGGAGACATCAGGTTAAAGTGAATGTCAACGGCAGCCTTAAAGGGCCAGGACAGGTCATCGAAGACAACAGCAGTGTGTGTGTTTGCATCAGCAATAACAGGTACCCTTTCCCAAGGGTTTGCGTGTCAGACACTAGAGGAAGCAGGTAAACAGATGCCTGCCCTCCTTCCTCTGCCCGCTCATGCATGAACTCCCACTGGGGCCACAGGGCTGAGGGTGGCCTTGATGACCTGGTCACAGGCCAGCAAGGGGGGCCGCCCGTAGTGCTCGGCCAGCAGTGTGTCCTGTGTGGTCACCTGCTCTATTTGGCCACCCGGCTCCCCTGGGTGGGAGAACTTTGAAATGTCTTGCTTTATATCCTAGTTATTTGTGTGCGTGTGTGTGTGTGTGTGTGTCCTGCACTCGACTGTGAGCCTCTTGCCTGACTCCTTGCCTTTGTTGTTTTCTGGCTGTACTGGGTGACTTGTGGATCTTAGTTCCCTAACCAGGGATCGTACCCAGGCCCTTGGCAGTGCAAGCATGGAGTCCTAACCACTGGATCTCCAGGGAATTCCTGGTGGCTCCTTGCCTTGTACTGTGCAGCCCTCTAGCACTGTGGGATATTAGGTTTGTGCTGCCTCGGGTATTTGGAACAAATGCTGGAAAGTTTTGAACCAAAGGGCAGGAAGATCACAGATAGGGTAAGAGAGAGAAAGAGAGGAAGCAGGCGCCCACTAAACCCTCTCTGAGTGGCTCAGAAAACAAATGGCAGTGACACGAAGTGGCAGGAGACAGACCTCTCCTGGGGGAAGTCTTAAAGGAGACTGGAGGCTCGGTCTGGGGAAGACAGATGGAAGAAATACAGTTTTCAGGGATGAGAAGGGAATGCCCCACAGATGGACCTCTAGCAACATCCCACCTCAGTGGCACCGGGAACATGATGCCACACTGCAGTGGGAGAAATGGAAGACGGCGATGTCGCTGGGTCCCCATTCTGTGTGTGGATCCCTCCTAAGGCCGAGAACCTTGAGCAGGGAGCTCGCTGTTTAACGGAGGGGTGGAAAAAAGCAAAAACAAACCCAAACCCCTCGAACTGTAAGGCTTCCTCCTGAGGGAGGGCTCTGTGGCATGGGGGTGGGGGACAGTGAACAGACTGATCCTGACTGGCTTCTGCCACCCTGGCCCCAGGGGTGCCGCTGCTTCTCACTGTCCGGCCCACGTTTCACAGAAACATTCCCGGTGATGCTGGTAGCACAGGGACAGGCTGGAGATCGATCGCGGTGCTGAGGATGGAAGGGCAGGAGGGGAGTGAACGTGGCGTGCAGGTCGTTGGGCTGCTTGGCGCTGGCAGCTCCAGGGGGCAGCAGCCCTGACCTGATACGAGGGTCATCTGAGGCTCCCACGCCTAGCCCTCTGAGGACCAGATGGACCACACCTGGTAGTACCCAGGTCCTTCTGCCTCCACTTAGAGGGCATCAAAGTCTCAGCGCACCAGGCAGGATGATGAAACCCACGAGGCCCGTCCCTAAAACCATTACTTTACATCCTGCAGGAACCTCAGCCTTAGATCAGGTCAGAGACATCTAGAAACAAGAAGGTTGGGATTTCCCTGGTGGTCCAGTGGTTAAGAATCTACCTTGCAATGCAATGGACGCAGGTTCGATCCCTGGTCCGGAAAGATCCCACATGTCGTGGAGCAACTAAGCCCAGGTGTCGCAACTATAGAGCCCACGTGCCACAACTAGAGAGTCCATGTGCCCTAACGAAAGATCCCCAAGAATACAACGGAGATCCTGCATGCTGCAGCTAAGACCCAGTGCAGCCAAAAAAAAAAAAAAAAAAAAAAACACAGAGGGTTGTGTGATCATGAGTCCATAGAAGACGTGGCCTTTGCTCTCAAGGAACTTAAATAGTGCGTGACAGCATCTGATTACATACTAACAGGTAGCCATTCAACAAACGCATATTAGTACCTGGTGCGCCCAGGAGCAGCCCGAGATGCTGGGGATACTGTGATGAATAAGACAGGCATCCTTGTGGAGCCAACAGGCTGCTGGGGGAGGGAGATGTAGAGCGTCTGAACACCATGTGAGGGGAACCGGGAGCTTTAACAGGAGCTGAGGTTGCCGAGGGCGTGAGGGATGTTTGGCGGGGCCTGAAGGATGAGCCAGCCAAGGGAAGTGGGTGCCGCGATGTGGAGGACAGAGGGGTCTCCGAGCAGCACGGGGCTGGCTGGGCCTTGAAGAGCAAGTCAGCCTTGAGGAAGCCGAGGGGCGGATAGTGAGGCCATCGGTCTGGCTGCTCTGGCCTCACGATTGTGTGAGAAGGAAGGAGGGGAGAGGAGAGGCCGAACCTGAGTGGCCCTCAGGATCCACAGAGAAATGGCTGGGGACAGAGTACTTTCAATTTAGCAATGGGGAGCTTGGGTGCAGGCCAGATGGGGGTGCCACTGAGTCTCCTGACACGGACGCTAAGAAGGAAGACTGGTTGGCCGAGAAAGGAAGGAGACAGGTCTCCTACAGGACAGGAGACCTCAGAGAACCGTCTATAGGAGTTCGGAGAGCAGTTCTCAAGGAGGGGAGTGGGAGAGGCTCCCCTGTGCCAAGTGCTGACGATGGTTCTAGAGCTCTGAGAACTGGGCAGGAGCACAGGACCGTCCCGGTAAAGACGAGCATCAGCAAGGCACTGCCTGGGTTTCCGGCCCCTCCCAGAAGCACACCTTCCTTCTCTCACCTTCTTGGCCAAAAGCGCCCCCAGGAGGCCCCAGCAGCGGGTCCACAGTGGCCGGCCGGCCCCGGGGCCTTCAGGAAGAGGAGGCCCAGCTCCTCTGCCTGGACTCAGGGGCCGCCCATTCCGGGCGGCTAACTGACTCATGGTGGGAAACCAGTACTGCCCTCGAGCTGCAGAGATGAAAGTGGCCACAGGCCGCCGAGGGGAGGCAGGTGGGGGATGAGCAGGCAGGGGCAGGCCTCCGCTCACCCCCTCACGCCTCCCAGTGGAAGGCACCTCTCTCTCCTGCAGCCTCCGGCAGGGGTGGGAGGAGGCCTCTCTGCTTCCAGGAAACCCCACCCTGGAGAAAGCTGTGCTTTCTCCTTTGGGAGAAGAGGGCCCTTCAGACATCACTGCAGGCCCCAGGACCAGACTCGCTGCTGCTTTGGGCCAGGCCTCAAAGTGGGATGGGGGGGTGGCTCTGGGTACCGGGACTTGGGCCACATCCAAGGAGCAGTGAGGAGGCTCCAGAAACCAAGGTGCGACCACCCCGATCCAGAAACCAAGGTGTGACCACCCCGATCCAGGAACACCTGTGCCACGTACAGCCATTAACTTTGCCTGTTAGCTTTTCCCTCCTCAGGCCCTCCCCCTTCCCTGCTCTGACAGGTACACAGTTTGGGGGGGCCGTGATGTGACTGGGAGAGGGATGAAACGTGGGAATGGTGGGAGGCAGGCAGCGGTGAGGAGCAGAGGTTGGAGGCAGGTGGGCTATTCTGAACAATTCACTCTTCTTCTTGGAGCCCGAATTTTCTCATCAGCATGGAAGTAGGAGTATTCCAAGGCCGGCACTCCTTCGACAACTGTCGGGAGTAAACAAGCAAAGGAATGAATTTTCCAAACTGTCAAAATTAAGTACACTGTTGGTGGTTGCCACGACCACGATTTCATCAGGAGTTCTCAGTGTGAAGTCCATGGAGCCCAGTCTGGGGGGATCTGTGGAGTTTCTGAAATAACAAGTAAAAATGCATGTGGGGGCGTCTTTCTGGGGTGAGCATCCATAGCTCTCAACAGCACTTTAAAGAAATCTGGGACTAACAAAGTTTAAGATTCAGACACAGGGTGGTCCAGTGGTTAAGACTCTGTTGCCAGTGCAGGGAGCAAAGGTTCAATCCCCGGTCAGGGAACTAATATCCCACATGCCATGCAGCAGGGTCAAAAGCTTTTTTTTTCCAAAAAAATAAAATAAAATAAACACACAGCACGCATCCATCCTGGTCATTTTCGAGATGAGTTAGAGATGCCTCAAGGTGATTCCTTGATCCGCCCCTCCCACAGAGCAGCCAGAGGCAGGGCCCCATCCTTGCTCACAGTTCAGGGTGTGGATGGTGAGAGATAAGAGAACCAGGGAGCCCCGGGATGGGAGAGGGGAGGCCCTTCCAAGTTGCCGGACAAGTGAGTCACCCTCCCAGCCTCCCTTTCCCAGAAATCCCCCCCTTAACACACACACAAAAGGCTCAGACACAGGAAACACAACAAGCACACCCTCTCCCTCACACGGTCCTGAGATGACCTCTGGTTCTCAGTTTCCTCTTCTGGGGAAGTTAAAGATGCTTTACGGAAAACCATGTAGGGCCACACAAGATGCAGTTTATTGAGCAATTACTGAGGACCAGATTCATGTTGGATGCTTGGTTGGAATCACATGAACGGCACCCTTTCAAGAGGCCTCCCCTTGACCAGCCAGTCAAAGTCAATCCGCTCCTCTCCCCCACCCTCCAGTTATTCTCCTAGTCCCTGTTTTCTCCCCTCCCTAGCATTCTGTATAATAGAGGCTGTTTCCGTGCGTTCCTTCCATTCTCTCTCCTCCACGAGACTACAGTCTTGCCATGGGTAAGAGGCGTGTCAGTGTTGATGGCTGTATATCCGCGCTAAGCACAGTGCCTGCTATCTCGTGGCCACTCAGATCCCTGTTAAATGAATGCACGACTGTCTCCAGTTGCCACAACAGCCTCATGAGGTAGGTTATCACATCCATTGTACAGAAGAAGAAACTGAGGTTCAGAGACTCAGAGATTTGCTTTGGGGCACAGTCTGTTATCACCAGACTTCAGTTCTACTCCCTCCCCTTGAAAGGACTTGGAGAATGAGAAAACCTAAGGGTCAGAAGAGAGAGTTGGGCCCAGCATAATGGCTCCAGTTCAGCCACCACCCTGTGCTCTGCCTTCCCCAGCTGAGTTCCCCCAACCTCTCGTCACAGCCCTGGACATCTCAGTCATCAATCTGCAGCCACAGGGCTGGAGGCTATCCAGACTGGCCTGTTTATTTCCAAGCCAAGAGAGAATCAGTCCTTCCCTGCCAACCCCAGAGCAAGATACAGCTGGGAGTCCACATCCCACCCCTCAAGCCTTAACATAGCAGATAAATGAGTGAAATCTTGTATAAAACATTGTACAGGGAGAAATACATACATATATATAGAGACAGTGCTGGCACTGGGGTGCGGTTGGCCTTTCAGACACAGGTGACCAGATCCTGCCCCATCAGAGCACCTGCCCACCCCAGCACTCTTTCCCTGAAGTGGTCATCTGCTACCCTCTACCCTGGTACTGTGAGTGGTTAGCACACATCACAGAGGTCCAACATCGTGCCCCCAAAGGGAACTGCTTCCTGGGTGCCCCCACCAGCCTGCTCTTCTGAGGTGGGCTCCCCCTGCCCTATCCCCTCACCCAGGCAGCCTGCCTTGGCCTGGCCCGCAAGAGTTCAACCCTGCAAGACCTGAAGACAAGATGGACCAAGGAATACTGTTCCCTGATATGTCTGATGGCCAGACACCATCTACACCAGGACTTTTTTTGAAAGTGGAAGGGGTTCTAATTCACTGGAAAACAGGCCTAAACCCAGACTTCCCACCAAACAACAAATGGTCACCCTACTGATCAGGCTTCCCTGCTCTGAATGGGCCTGGTCCTGCACTCTTGACTTTCCAAATCACGGTCCCTACTCGCAGCAAACTCTTCTCAGACCTCTATTCCCATCTCTGTCGCCTTCTACTCTCCAAGGCCTTCTGGCATCTTGGTTACACATCACAAGGCCTCAATAATATTGGGGACCTGTAGTCCTGGGGTTGGGAGGGGTGGTTGGGATGATGCCCCTCCAAATGCCATACAGGACCTGACCACCACTCAAGGCCTTTGGTGTCAAGCCCCAGGCTTTCTGGCTCCTTGGGCCCAACCCCCCAAATCATGGCTGCCTGGGTCTGAGTAGAAAAGCAAGCCTCCACCGTGCCTTCCATCCCAAACTTGCCAAGTCTCCCCTCTCTAGGCCCTTCTGTAGCTCAAGGCCAGGGAGAAATGAACCACCAATTCCCCCATCCCCACTCATGGTCAGTGCAAAGCACTTTGTTCCGGTACCTTCCCCACTTGTTGTGCCCGCATATTCCTGATCCCACCTCAGTGTGGCTTTCATACCAGCAACCCCAGGTATCACCTCTGGATTGGCAACTGGTGGACAGGTGGAAGCTGAGAGCAACCTGTAGCACCCTGCACCCCCACCCAGACAGAGCTGGTCCCCAGCCCCTCATGAGAGCCTGACCGGCAACCACAGCCATTCTGATGGGTTCCCATTGGGTTCCCATTCGGAGCCAGTGCCCCTGTCCTTGCTTTTAGAACCTGCTCAGCAGGGCTGCTTGGAAAACTGCTTTCAGTAAGCCCTACTAAAGCAAATAGTCCCAGATAGTGAAAACTCAGGCTCTGGGTCCTTAAAGGTTCTTTCTCTTCTCCCTTCTCCTCCCTCCCACCCTCCTCTGCAGACAGTCCACAGCCACACCAAGGCTATGGGAAACAGAAGTCCAATCCTGATCTTCCTGGGGCCAAGGCTTCACTCGTTGTCCATCTGTCTTTGGGAAACAAAGACTCTTCTGTGTCTGAGTGAGGCCACCTAACACCAGTTGCATCTCTCCCAACTCCACCAAAACAAGCGCCTGGATCCGACCCCTTGCAGGAGAGCTGAGAAAACCCTGAGCTCAGGACGGGGCCTTCCAATGGGCCCCTGAGTAGGCATAGGAGATGGGATGGCGGGTCCCAGGCCTCACAGTGAATGTGTTGATGGAGCTTCCGTAGTGCGTGTTGTTGTGGGGAGACCTGGCGAGAAGCAGGAGAGAGACGAGGTTAGTATCTGCAGCTGGTTAACCATCACCCTGAGAATCTTCCCAGGGCCATCAGAGGAAGGATGGAGCTGCCCCTCAAGCCCAGGGCTTATCCTCCCCAGTGGAACCCCAGTATTGACTCATCAGCCACCGGGTTCCCTCCTGTCCAGGCCCTGTTGCCAGAGTACATGCCCAATACCCTCCTTCTCAGAACCCTTCCCTCCTAGCCTGGCTCTGGATGCAACTCGGTGATGGGAAATCTCAGCACTCAAGGACCACTCAGCTCTCCCCCACCCCACACGGGGACTCTAGGAAGAGGGAGTCAGGAGAGAGAAGACAAAGGAGACAGTAGGTGTTAGGGAAGCGGGCCTTCCTGCCCCTTCTCTCTGCCCTGAGAGCCAGGAGGGAGAAAACCAAATGTCCAGGCTAATGGCTGCAGCCTGGCCAGCTCCGGGTGGTCTGGGGGTGAGCCTCCCTCTCCCCTGCTTTCCCAGCCCAGCCCCCCTCTCCCCTGCCTTCCCTGCTCAGCTCCCCTCTCCCCTGCTTTCCCAGCCTGCTGTCACCCTGACCATCTGGCCCGCCTCTCACCTGCCGGTAGCCTGGGCGCAGCCGTAGTCGCCGCCGCCGCCGCCGCCGCCGAGAGCTTTGTACTTGGCCTCTCCGCGAGGGGCGCCCTCCAGGGGCATCTTCCGCGAGTGCAGGCCGCCGGGGGGCCCGCGGCCCGCCGAGTTGACGCGCCGCATCTCCGGGCCGCTGGGCGCTGCGAAGGGGCCCCCGGGCTGCGGCCCGAAGCAGTTGGGGAAGCTCAGGCTGCGGCCGGTGCCGCCGCGGGGCGGCCCTGGGTTGCGGTGGGACTCCCCGACGTACAGGCGCTTCTTGATGAGCGAGCGGCCCCCACCCACGCCGGAGAAGCGCTCCAGGCCCCGGGCCGGACCTGGATCCGCAGAGAAATGAGAGAAGACGCGAGGTGGGCCCGCATTCGCGGGCTGCCCCAAGTCTGAGTAATTGTTCCGGGGAGGGGAACCCCGGCGCCCCAGATACTGCAAGGGGGCGGCCGGGGGCTTGGGGTCATTGCTGAATTCTGGTGGCGGCGGGATGACCTCAAAGTTGAACTCCTCCTCCTTGTCTTCCTCCGGCTTGTGGGAAGGAGAAGGAGGGGACGAGAAAGACTTGGGCAGCAGGCGACCCTGGAGGAGGCTGGAGGGCGCTGGTCTCTCCCAGGCCGCGGAGGCCTGGGGCTTCACCTTCATCGAGCTGGGCCCGCGGCACGACTCCGTGTCCTCTGGGTCCCTGCGGGGCTGGAGTTCCCACTGACAGAGTTCTTTGGGTTGTCCTGGCGAGGTTTGCTGGGGGACCTTCTCAGTCTCCTTGGACACCTTGGGGACCACAGTGAAGGAGCTGGGCTGGCCCTCATTGTACAAGATGGTATCAGACCTTGCCTTGGCCTGGCTGGGGCCTTGGAGACTCCCTGGCAGGGAGGACCGGCCCAGGGCAGGCCCCCTGGGCCTCCCTTTCTGGGCCCTCTGCTTGGCCGCAAGAAGCAGGGCCATAGGGGAGCCCCTCTCCACCACCTCCCCCGTCACCGGGTGCCTGAGGAGTTCGTCAGCAGCCTGGGATGAGACCGGGGGTTTGGGTGGCAGCTCCTGGGGCTCCTTCACCTCCACAGGCTTGCCTGACCCTGCAGCTTCTCCTCTGGACAGGGTGGGCATCACCACAGCCACCTCTCTGCTGGAGCTGTTCTGGCTGCAATGGGGCTTGTAGAAACATGGCACCTCTTCTCGCCCAGGTGATATCTTTGGGGGGAAGGCTGGAGATGAGAGGACTCCCTGTGTAGGAGGCTTACTGGTCTCTGAGGAGTGCCCCTCTACCTCTGGCTTGGAGGGCACTGCAAGTTCTTCATGTTCTGGCTTCTCCCACTGCCCAGCTGGGACCAGGTTCTTTTCTGCTATCAGTTGGGAAGATGTGATGGGTAGAGGTGTGGCCTTGGGTGGTGTGGCTGGTCCAGACGTGGCTTTGGGTGTTGTGGCTGGTCCAGGTACGGCCTTGGGTGTTGTGGCTGGTCCAGGTACAGCCTTGGGTGTTGTGGCTGGTCCAAGGATGGCCTTGGGTGGTGTGGCTGGTCCAAGCATGGCCTTGGGTGGTGTGGCTGGTCCGGGCGTGGCCTTGGGTGGTGTGGCTGGTCCGGGCGTGGCCTTGGGTGGTGTGGCTGGTTCGGGCGTGGCCTTGGGTGGTGTGGCTGGCCCGGGCGTGGCCTTGGATGGTGTGGCTGGCCTGGGCGTGGCCTTGGGTGGTGTAGCTGGTTCAGGTGTGGCCTTGCGTGAGGTGGCTGGTCCAGTTGTGACCTTGGACTGGAGTGGTGTGTTTGGCAGAGGGGTGGTGGATAGAGGTGGCAGATTCTTGGCCACAGGCTTGGGGAATTTGCTGTTATCATCTCTGTTTTCAAAGATTCTTCCCCCTTCTGGCTGAGGTTTGGGAGGCAGAGACCCTCTGCTGGGCCTGGCCTCCTTCTCAGCTAATGAGGAAAGCTGGGCCTCCAGCTTCTTCCGGATCTCCCAGACGCTAGGAGTTGGCGCGTCTTGGGGGAGGTAGTCCACAGGAGGGAGGGTCAGGCTGGTGGCAGCCTTCTTTGGCCGGCTGCAGGGACTCTCCTCAGGAACACTTGAGGGGGCCTCCTTCTCTGGAGGGCTTGGGGGAACCTCCTTCTGTAGCAGACTTGGGGGCGCCTCTTTCACAGGCAAGCTGGGATGCTTGTGGTCCTCTCTTTCCTGAGAGGCTGCTGTTGGACCTGGTCTGTGACTGGCGAGCCGGTCCTCTCTCCTGGAGCCGCAAAGATAGGCTGACAGCTGGTCCCGCAGCTTTGCCATCTGGCTGGGGTCCCGCCAGTCCATGGGCTCCGAAGAGGCTGTCTCCTCCGGGCTGGGGGGTTCAGGTTTGGGTTTGGGAGCAGGAGAGCCAGACTTGGGTCTTTTCATCAAGCCAGCAGGTGCAGGGGCTGCCTTCTCGGCAAGTGGCAGAGGAGGGGCGGCTGGGGGCAGCGGGGGTGCTGGCGGAGGGAGTGGGGGTGCAGGAGGGGGCAGGGGAGGGGCTGGAGGTGGTGTCTCGGCTTGTTCACTGCTCTGGACCTGAGGCTGGCCCAGCCTCGGACCGGCCGGTGCCACAGCACCGGGCTCCTTGGGGAGCGCTAGCTCAGCAGCCTTGTCGGGGTAGGCCTGGCACGCAGAGCGGATATGGAAGCTGGGAGGCAGTGAGGGTCGAATGGGGCCCTTCTTGGTGGACTCTTCGTCCTCAGGAGGAGTCCCCTGTGCCTCTGGAATAGAGATGGACGAAGTCCTGACTGGGGTTGGGGGAGGCACCTTGAATGACCGGGGGAAGGTGAGGTGGGACTCCGGACCTGGGAGGGCCTCCGTGGGCTCAGCAGGGCTCCTGGGGGGGCTGCTTCTGGGGGCCTCTGGCTGCCTGCCATTCAGCGCCACTTCCGATTTCCACTTGGTGACACCCCCAGCGGGGAAGAGGCGTGTCCCCATGGTATGAGGAGTCCCTGAGGCTGGGGGTGTCAGGGCTGGCAAGAGGGGTAGAGGTGGGGCTTGAACGGCCTGGGGTGGGGCGGGCGGAATGAAGTCAGGAGGCGTGGGTATGGATGGGGAGGAAACGGTGGGTGGCGGGGGAAGGGCCCCCATTCCTGGGGGCAGAGCTGGGGCCGTGCTGGGTGGGGGTGGGGGTGGTGATTCCAGCAGGGGAGGAGGTGGGGGAGCTGTGGAGGGTGGAGGTGGCGGTGAGAACTCTGGAGGCTGCAGAGCGCCTAGGGGTGGCGCCGGCGCGGGGCCCGGGGGAGGTGGGGGGATGAGTAAGTCCTGGCCATAGTGCCCAGGCCTTAGGTCCCCCACAGAGCTGTATAGTCGGAGGTTGCCATTGACGAGCGTGCTGGTGCCTGAAAGGAGGGAGAGGCAGAGGTGAGGAGGGTGAGTGGGCAGCGCGGGCTTGCTGACCTCCTGAGACAGCAGCTGGCCAGTTTCGTGAATACCAAGCGAGAAGCAGCCATGTCTCCAGTCTCCTGACCTCTCCTGGGAGGGACCCTCTGCTTTCCAGGGAGGGACCCCTGCCCCTGCCTGTCCCTGGCACAGCCTCTGGAGCCTGTGCTGAATTTTCTCCATTGGCTTCCGAGGCTCAGGTTTCACGCTTCTCTGCCCTGCTCACAGTCCTATATAATCCCTTTTCTCTTCAGTTAGCCCCTTGGAGTGCACCGGGTGTTTCTTATAGGTGCCTCAGCTGGTACAAAGCCAGAAACGCCAGGTTCAAATCCAGGCTCTCCACTTACTAAATGTGTGACCTTGGACACACTGGTTAAACTTGCTGAGCCTCAGTTTCATTATCTGTAAAATGGGACTAACGTCAGCAATTGCCTCATAAAGCTGTTGTGAGCATTAAGAGAATTTATGTAAAAGCATGGAAAGAGCTTATCAGGTGCTGCTGCTGCTACTGCTGAGTTGCTTCAGTTGTGTCCGACTCTGTGCAACCCCACAGACGGCAGCCTGCCAGGCTCCCCCGTCCCTGGGATTCTCCAGGCAAGAACACTGGAGTGGGTTGCCATTTCCTTCTCCAATGCATGAAAGTGAAAGTGAAGTCGCTCAGTCGTGTCCGATTCTTAGCGACCCCGCGGACTGCAGCCTACCAGGCCCCTCCGTCCATGGGATTTCCCAGGCAAGAGTACTGGAGTGGGGTGCCATTGCCTTCTCTGTATCAGGTGCTAGGTCCAGAGAATGGTAATCACTTTGGCTACTACCACCTGTGCTTAACTTTTCATTCTGCATAAGACGGGGAAGCTGGGAAAGATAGGAAGTCATGGATGGAAGTAGGGGCCTGGACACCTCAGTGAGGAAGTTTGGGTGAAAGTTTGGGAGGAAGAAATCTGCATGAGCAACTCCTGCTTTCTAAAGATCCTGAATCTACCAAGAACCCAGAGAACCTCACAGAGAACTGGAATGGACTCTGGACTGCCGGATGGATGGGGTGTGTAGAAATGAATTGACTTGGATGATTCAGGCACTAGAGAGATACTGAGTCCTCTACCCTGGCCCCAGAGGCTCAAATCCCTATCCCCCGGCCCCAGTCCCTGCCCCCTCCCTAGTGTCTGCAGACCACCAGGATGCCCTGGTTACTCCTCTCTGAGGGGCACATATCTTTGCCTCCCCCACCTCTCAATTTCTGGCACAGAATGAAACAAACCCAGAAATGTGCAGCTCTGAAGGGCTCCTCTCAGTTTCCTGACTTCAAAATAAAGACCAGACAACATCCATTGAGCACCCAAGTGTTAAGAGCTAGGACACAGCAGAAAAGACAAACCAAAAAATAGTCAAAATACTGGCCCTCTGGCAGCTTGTGTTTTAACGGGACAATGAAATAGACAGTGAATATATTAGTAAATTTCCAGCACATTGAGGTGAAGAGTGATACGGAGGGGAAACCCAGGAGGGGTGCCGGGGGTGCAATGTGAATAGCAAGGTCCGGGAAGACCTGGGTGAGAAGGTGACATTGGAGCAAAGACGGAATGAGAGAGAGCGAGCGAGCTGTGCACGAGTGCAAGGGAAGAACAGACTGGACAGCAGGAAGTGCAACGGCCCGAGGCTGCAAACGAGCCTGGATATTGAAGGAGCAGCAAGGAGAGTGGGATGAGACAAGAAAGCCAGCAGATTAAGCCAGGTGGGGCCAGATTCTGGCCATCCTGGCAAGAACCCTTCCATTAGGTGACAAGGGAAGTCGCTGGTGGGTTTTGAGCAGAGATATGACAAGAAGTGACTCACTTCCTATCCAGTACTTTGTTTGCGCTTCCAGAACTGGAATTGTCTTGCCCGGAGATAAGGAGGGGCAAGGGGTTAAGTGACTTGCCCCAGGGAGCGAGGCTAACATGGGGGAGCTGGGATTCAAAGCCAGGACTGCCTGACTCCAGGGTTCTTTCTATCACTGACGCTGCCCTTGTTCCTGCTCTGGCCATGTCCCTAACCATCCTTCCTCCCCTGGGTCTTAGCCCTGGCTCTCCTCATCTCCCACCCACAGCAGCTAGCAGCCAAGAGGCCTGGGGACTCCAGCTTTATCACCAGCTGGAGAGGGAGGTCCAGATGCTTGGGCTTAAGGAGGAAATTAGAAAGATGGACAAGTCTCAAGCCTGGGGTCCTCTTACCTGTCACTTGTTTGTCTGCAAAGCTGTCTGGCACACAGGGCGTGGGTACAGCCAGTCCATGGTTCTCCTGGGCATCCTGAAAGACAGCAGAACCATCAGGGGACAGGGAAAGACAGAAAGTTCTTAACTTGCTGCTCCGTGAGGCTGTTATAATTGCTGGAAAATCCACAGGGATAACCTTGTGAGTATATTGAAATATGGGCTCAGTTAAAAGGGTGAATTCTGTGATATAGTCAAGTCTTGTTATTTGTGGTAGTTAGGGTCTGTGAAATTGCTGCAGTGAATTAGTAAAAACTGGACCCATGCCTTGAGGGAAATACAGGGTAAAGATTCTGTAAATCTTGGTGAAGTCACTTTCATCAGCTGATCAATATACAACTTTGTCTTTATGCATGTTTCTTTTTAAAGATACCTTATTTAATGTCTGGTGTTAACTCCCTGATATTGAACTCATGGCCAGCAGCACCATAACTCACGCCTTCGAAGCTTACCTAACACGCGTATTTTCTCTGTAAGGCACCTCGTAGCTTCCTTGCACGTAGGGATATTAGACAGCACATCAGCCCTGTGCTTAGGGGGCATTTTATTTAATTTTTAAAATTAAAAATGTTTTTCTAGCCATTCCACACAACATGTGGGATCTTAGTTGCCCGACCAGGGATCTAACCCATGCCCCTCTGCATTGGAGACACAGAGTCTTAACCATTGGACTACCAGGGAAGTCCTTAAGGGCTATTTTTAAATAGCAAAATCACCAACAAAAAGCAAAGAAATATGAAAAGCACGGCACTAAACAGAAAAGGACGCTTATTTACAGTACCAGGACTGAAACAAGGAAGCGAAATGTCCTGTTCGACCTCAGCTGGTTCCCTGTGCAGCAGGTGGCAAACTTTTCACTGCTCCGCTCGAGCCAAAGTGTCTTGAATACTGATTTGGGGGGTTACAAATAAATTTTAGCGAGTAGGCGAATTACAGATACCGAATCTGCAAATAATGAGTCAACTGTATATAAATCTCAATTGAAACAGATAAAAACAAAACAAAACTGTTCATGACTCCCCAGGGATGTCCACAAGATCAAAAGCCAACCCCCCTTGGCCTGGCCTCCCGTTCACGCTTAGTTTTCATTAGGTAGTTACAGAAAAGTAAATAAGAAAAGACCGGTGACCTGGAGTATTGACAACACTGTGGATACCTTTCAGATCTCTAGGCTTGCAGACCATAACGCGTTTACACAGCTGTTGGTCTGTACATACTATTTTGCATTCTATTTTTTTTTTCCCTCCAAACACACATTTCCATATGTCAACAAAGTCCACACACCTGTCCTTTGGAGGAGCTGTGGGGCGTTTTGTGGTAGCCTTCAAGGTCCTCAACACCCTGGCGGTATCCTTCAAGCTAGTGTTAATTTCCATTCACCTGTTACAGCAAATCCAACAATCTAACTGAACCAGCTCCCTCTCTAGGATCCTTCCAACCCACCCCTCTGGTTCATGTTCATCCCTGATACTGGGTGTTGGTCAGGCTGTGCCCCTCTTCCCACCATCCATTTCTAACAGTAACACCCCTTGCTCTGTGCTGTAAACACATGCTCACCATCACACCACCCTGCAATGAAGACGTTGTCCCCATGAGCCAGAGAACGCAGAGGTTTAGAAGTCTGACAAGTTGTTTACACTCTCACGACCAGTGGTGCTAAGCCCAGGTCTGTGGAGCTCCCACCCCTGAGCATTTTGCTTCACTAAAGTCCAAGTCTCTAATCCTAAAAGGATTCACAGAGCCCCTCGAGAAAGACGGTAGAGGGAATGAGAAAATTCTGGAGCCAGACTGCTTGAATTTGAATTCTAGCTCTGCCTTCCACTGGCTATATGACTCAGCCAATGACTTAGGTTCTCTGTGCCTCAGTTTCCTTGACTATGAAACTGATTTAAAAATAAAATTTACTGGGACTTCCCTGGCAGTCCAGGGAAGTGGTTAAGACTCCACACTCCCAGTGGCAGCGGGCACAGGTTCGATCCCTGGTTGGGGAACTAGGTTCTCACATGCCACACAGCATGGTCACAAAAGAAAAATAGAATTTACCTATTCTAGGGAAGTTGTGAGGATTAAGTGATGCAATACACAAAAAGCACTTGCTCCTGGCATGCAGTGAAACCCAACAAACGTTGCTGCTGCTGCTGCTGCTAAGTCACTTCAGTCGTATCTGACTCTGTGCGACCCCATAGACGGCAGCCCACCAGGCTCCCCGTCCCTGGGATTCTCCAGGCAAGAACACTGGAGTGGGTTTGCATTTCCTTCTCCAATGCATGAAAGTGAAAAGTGAAAGTGAAGTCGCTCAGTCGTGTCCGACTCTGAGCGACCCCATGGACTGCAGCCTACCAGGCTCCTCCGTCCGTGGGATTTTCCAGGCAAGAGTACTGGAGCGGGTTGCCATTGCCTTCTCCAACAAACGTTAGCTCTTGTTATTCCTACAGAGCCATCCCTTGTCTGCACCAGGCCATACTGACCGACTGCTGTTCAGAGCAACCCGCAGCCAAGTCCCACAAGGGAGGACTCCTGTTCGCGCTCTAGATATTCCCCCAGTTCCTCCAATGAGATCTGGTTGTTCCTTGGAGCCCAGGGACATGTCTTACATGAATCCCCCAAACATGGACACATAGTAAGCCAAGCTATTGCTCACTGATGGGCTGATGGCACCAACCCTCTAGACTTAATGGTTTAATATATACGAAGGGGGATTCCAGGCAGATGTTTCACAAACATCCACAAGACCTCGGGGTACCAAGGGCAGTCTCAGAATTACTCTCTGGTTATATGAGGGCAGCAAACAACTCATTTTATTCTTAAAGAATTCTGAAGAACTGGAACGGCCTTGCTCCACCATCTACTTTTTTTCTGCCTCTGTTTGAGTCAAATGGCCACATACTTGTTCTCAGCCTCTCTCAACCCTGCATTCTGAGATGCGGAACATACTGCACGAGAGGCAGTACACAAGACTGTCTAGCTGTTCAGTCGCTAAGTCCTGTCCAACTCTTTGCGGTATACCCACGAGTGACTGGCTAATAACCCTCATGGAGTATGTATAATCTGATTTTGATGAGATGGAGGCCAGGCCTTTAAAAGCCAGGGTTGAGCTCTCATTACTCTTTTGCACATAATTAGAAAGTAGAAAGACCTAGGGACTTTTCTTTTTTTTTTTTGGGGGGGGGACTTTTCATCAAGAGTTTTCGGATTCCAGTCGTGCTCTGGATTTCGCCTGTGCGTGTGTGACGTTGCCAGTAGTGTGAGCTTGGATGAGCCGTAGCAACTATGATGTTCATCTATCATTTATGCACCTACTGTGTGCCAGCACTCTGTTATCTCAAATCCCTTAAGAGACAGGGTGCAAACCTAGGCCTCCTAACTTCCCTTTTCTACAAATCAGAGACTCATTTTCTTCATGTATAAAATGGATGTATTTCCTGCTTTGTGGGGCGATTATGACGACCACAGGAGATAATGCTCCTAACCCTGGAATCTGTGTTCTAAATCTTCTCCCCACAAAGGTGAAAATACTGTGAACAATCAAAGCAAGCTGCCTGGAATCCCAGAAGCACCTTCTGGGTCACCCTATAATTATGTGTGAATTAGGAACACAGACGGACTTTATGGGCTGGAGGTAATACTGTCCACCCCACCTTTGATCTTAACTCTGAAAACGAATTAGATCCCAAAGACCACAGGATGGAAGTCTGTCTCCCGAGCAGCCTTGGAACGCGCACACACATACACACACAGAGTCCAGAACACACCTATCACATCCCCAGAGTGCTTGAGGTGCTGTGGTACTCTGTTACCCTTGGGGTAGGTCCCAAAGTCCAGCCTCACTCCTTCAGTTCAGTTCAGTTGCTCAGTCGTGTCCAACTCTTTGCAACCCCATGAATTGCAGCACGCCAGGCCTCCCTGTCCATCACCAACTCCCAGAGTTCACCCAAGCCCATGTCCATTGAGTCGGTGATGCCATCCAGCCATCTCATCCTCTGTCATCCCCTTCTCCTTCTGCCCCCAATCCCTCCCAGCATCAGGGTCTTTTCCAATGAGTCAACTCTTTGCATCAGGTGGCCAAAGTATTGGAGTTTCAGCTTCAGCATCAGTCCTTCTAATGAACACCTGGGACTGATCTCCTTTAGGATGGACTGGTTGGATCTCCTTGCAGTTCAAGGGACTCTCAAGAGTCTTCTCCAACACCACAGTTCAAAAGCATCAATTCTTTGGCACTCAGCTTTCTTCACAGTCCAACTCTCACATCCATACATGACTACTGGAAAAACCATAGCCTTGACTAGACGGACCTTTGTTGGCAAAGTAATGTCTCTGTTTTTTAATATGCTATCTAGATTGGTCGTAACTTTCCTTCCAAGGAGTAAGCGTCTTTTAATTTCATGGCTGCAATCACCATCTGCAGTGATTTTGGAGCCCCAAAAAATAAAGTTTGATACTGTTTCCACTGTTTCCCCATCTATTTCCCATGAAGTGATGGGACCAGATGCCATGATCTTAGGAGCCCCCAATACTGAAATGAACGCAGCCCCAAGCCCCAGCTGGCCCTGCTTCTTCTCCTCACACCTGCCTGGGCTAGCTGTCCCTTCCACCAGTGTGGACTGAGGAAGGCAAATACAAACTTATTTTAATGCAAGTGCTAGTAAAACAGACCTGGAAGGTACGTCACTCCCCTTTCAACACGGGGACCCAGGGAGCTGGCATCCAGTGCCCTGGCTTGGGTGGTGACAGAGTTCAGTGTGCAAATGCACAGGTGTGAACAGCATCCATCTCCACGGGGAGTGAACTTCCTCACCTGCCTCCCTTAGCCTCAGAGGACTGAGGTGAAGCCTCCTTTGGAAGAGGGGCTGGAGGTACATCTCAATGCGATGTGTGATCCTGCGATAGGGGAAGGGTGTGCTGTAAAAGGGTCTTAATGGACAATCAGCGATGATTGAATGTAAAAGGTATATCAGGTAATAGTATCGTATCAATATTAAATTCCTGAATTTGCTAGTTGTGCAGAGAATGTTTGTGCTTACATAGCACACACATGGTATGTAAGATTTTTTTTTTTTTGAAGAGGAAGGTTTTGGTTTTTTACTAATTGCATTATAGTTGATTTACAATGTTATGAATAGGTAAGTAGGAATAAAGGGATCCGATGTCTCAAATTACTCTTTAACATTTGGGAAGAAACAATGTGTAAATAACAAGAGAGAGAGAGCAAATTAAGCAAATGGAGCACAATGTGGTGAATCTAGGTGGCGGTGCTAGGGAGTCCTTTGTACTATTCCTGCAATTGCTCTGCACATTAGGGTTGGTTAAAAAGAAAGAGTTACTTAATACCCTTGAATGGTCCATTTAAAAATGGTTAAAATGGTAAATTGTATGTTATGTATCTTAACAATTTAAAAAGTTAAAACATAGCAAACAAAAGACCAAGGGCTTCCCAGGTGGCGCTAGTGGTAAAGAACCTGCCTGCCAATGCAAGAGACTTAAGACACGAGAGTGCAGTCCCTGGGTCAGGAAGATCCCCTGGAGGAGGGCACAGCAAACCACTCCAGTATTCTCACCTGAAGAACCTCAGGGACAGAAGAACCTGATGGGCTACAGTCCATAGGGTCGCAAAGAGTCGGACACGACTGAAGCGACTTGGCACACACTCCCGCAAACAAAAGAACAAGAACACCAAGAGAGAAAGTCTTGAGGGAGACTTACAGCTTACCCATCCACTGGACAGACATCAGCATCTCACTTCTTTCTCTCGTTTCTAATATTCCCGACCCTAACCATAACCATAACAGCTGCTCAGTTCAGTTCAGTTCAGTTCAGTTGGACTCTTTGCGACCCCATGAATCGCAGTACACCAGGCCTCCCTGTCCATCACCAACTCCTGGAGTTCACTCAGACTCACGTCCATCGAGTCAGTGATGCCATCCAGCCATCTCATCCTCTGTCGTCCCCTTCTCCTCCTGCCCCCAATCCCTCCCAGCATCAGAGTCTTTTCCAATGAGTCAACTCTTCGCATGAGGCGGCCAAAGGACTGGAGTTTCAGCTTTAGCATCATTCCTTCCAAAGAAATCCCAGGGCTGATCTCCTTCAGAATGGACTGGTTGGATCTCCTTGCAGTCCAAGGGACTCTCAAGAGTCTTCTCCAACACCACAGTTCAAAAGCATCAATTCTTCGGCGCTCAGCCTTCTTCACAGTCCAACTCTCACATCCATCTGTACCACGTGCTCTGTCTTCCATCTCTTAATTCATTTGCTTTTCACAACATGAGATGCGATCGGTGTTATTACACCTCCCCTTTACAGATGAGCAAACTGAGGCAGAGAGGTTAGGTGACTTGCCTAAGAACTCACAGTTAATTAGGTATCACTGTCTTTCCAAGCATCTACTAGTCACCTACACCCCCAGCTTTTCACCTGGCTCTGCCAGGCACATCCTGTGTCCCTCCCTTCCTGCTACCCCGAAAGCTTGGCCCTCCTTCAGTCCTCACTGTCTGTTACCTAGACAGACAGACAGACTACTGCTATCATCTCCCTGGCTTCTGCCTCACCCCATTCTTTAAGCCTGATGCCAGGATGTTCTTTCTAAAATGCATCTCAGGGAATTCCCTGGTGGTCCAGTGGTTAAGACTCTGCCTCCCAATGCAGGGGACACAGATTCAGTCCCTGGCTGGGGAACTAAGATCCCACCTGATTCGGAGCAACTAAGCCCATGGGCCACAACTGCTGAGCTCCCATGTCTTAACTAGAGAGAAGCCCGGGAGTCACAACTAAGACCCAATGCAACGAAAAATAAATAAATATTTTTTAAAAAATAAAGAAAGAAATAAAATGCATCCCAGAGCAGGTCCCTTCCCTGTTCAGTGTCCTTCTGTCGGTCCGGAAGATGACACCCAAATGCCTTCCCATGGCGTTCTAGACTTTTCATAAGCTGTCCTGTCCACAGCTCCCACCACATTCTCCCACCCACTCACAAATTCTGGGCTCCAGTTAGTGGTTCTCGTGTTTTTCCACCAGTGTCCCTGGAGACCTGCCTCACTCAAGAGCAAATGGGCTCCCTGCAGCAGGGATCTTCAGTACGGCAGAGAGACCACTCCTTGGAGGGAGTATTTGGAGGTTCTGGGGGTGAATCTATAGCTTGAAAAGCCCCTAAATGATTTGGCTCTACTTCCCTCCCCCACCGTGCAGAATCACTGCAGCTGCTTGCGATTCACTCCCACATACTCTCAGACCTCCCAAATCTTGCTTTGCTCTTTTTTTTTTATTAGAGTATAGTAGATTTAAAATGTGTTTGTTTCTGCTGTACAATAAAATCAATCAGTTATGCATATAGCTATATCCACTTTTTAAAACTCTATTCCCATATGGGTCATTACAGAGTATTGAGAAGAGTTCCCTGTGCTGTACAGTAGATCCTTATTAATTATCTCCTTTAACTTTGGTTCTTATTCTTAGATGGCCTTCTTTGTCCAGCTAACTCCTACCTATCCTTTAAACCCTAGATTAAATACCCCTCCTCCACGAAGTCCTCCTTGGCAACCTTAGCCCGAGTTCATTTCTCTTCTCAGTGTGTTCCTCACCCTGTGTGTGCATTCTGATACCTGACATTTATTAGGTGCCTACTATGTGCTAGGCACTGTTCTGAGTACTTCACATGTAGCAACCTAGTTAATCGTCGTAGTAACCCTAAGAGGTAGGTTGTTGTTTTTATTGTATAGAAGATGAAACAGAGGCACAGAGAGGCTGAGTACATCGCCCAAGGTCATAGAGCTAATAAACAGCAGCGTCGATACTGGAACTCGGAGCCTGCCCTCTTTGCCACTATTCACACTCACACTTTTCCTCCAGCATGCTGCTGCTGCTAAGTCGCGTCAGTCGTGTCCGACTCTGTGCAACCCCATAGACAGCAGCCCACCAGGCTCCCCCGTCCCTGGGATTCTCCAGGCAAGAACACTGGAGTGGGTTTGCATTTCCTTCTCCAATGCATGAAAGTGAAAAGTGAAAGTGAAGTCGCTCAGTTGTGTCCGCCTCTTAGCGACCCCATGGACTGCACCCTACCAGGCTCCTTCGCCCATGGGATTTTCCAGGCAAGAGTACTGGAGTGGGGTGCCATTGCCTTCTCCTCCAACATAAACGAGGCCTGTTGCAGGTGGCCCTGGTCTCTGCCGGCCCAGCCCAGCCTGTCTGTGGGTAGGGGGACGGCTGATTCTTTTTGCCCCACCTGGCACAGATAGGGCAATTCAGTGAGAGTTGGATGAGTGAAGAAACTCCTGGATGAATGAATGAGAGGTGGCAGGAACACAGGACAGGGAGGTGTAAAGTCTGTGTTCTGGTGCCAGACCCACCACCAATTAACTGGGAACAAAGGGCCTCCTTCCCTTCCTCCTGTGAACGCTCTTTAGGATCATCTCCAGCCTGGCGTTCTGTGAGTCCTGGCCCATAAGTCCCACCTGTGCTCAGCTCACCTGTGCCATGTGGGCAGCGGCCTGAACACCGGAGGCCACCCTTCCATGACCAGGTGTTGAGATGGACCTCCGCCCTTGTCTCGGGAGAGTTCTTGGGGCGAGGGGGGCGGCGGAACAAGTGGGGGCAGGGAAGGAGGAAAGGGGAGGAGGGGGGAGGGAGGAGTCTGTGAAGCTGCTTTTCCAGGAGTCACAGGGCGAGGCCAAGCGGGCAGGACTGGGCCTGAGGTCACCGCTGGCTCCGATGTGGGCCTGTGACCGCCGCAGTCAGCCGAGGGCTGCCCCACCCTCAGCACGCTTGCCCTGGGAAAATCACAGACCCCACGCCCCAGGGGGCTGCCTGCAGGGGCTGGCGTACCCCTCAAGCAGACTCAGGAGGGAGACGTGTCTGGCCCTTGGGGACAACGGCCCCACATCGAGGGACGGGGTGTGGCCACCCGGTAGGCAAGGGAAATGACCAAAAACATGCAAATGAGCATCTGAGCCCCTCTGCTGGGGCAGCCCCTTGGCGCCTCAGTCCTCAGCCAGGCCACCCCCACTCCGCAACAGCAGCCTTGCTCAATGCCTGGGGCAGAGTCCAGGTGGAGCATTCCCCCTGAAGCTGGGCCTCAGCCCTTCCCGAACCCACACCCGGACAACACCCAGAAGCTAAGATCCCCATCACCTTGCCCACTCTTCAGCTCAGTCAAGCAGCCCCATCACAGCCTCGTATACTGAAAGGTCACCCAGCAATGATTAGCTGGCAGGGAGCCTAGGGACGGAAGTGCCATTCTGAGAATATTTATATATATTTCCTTCCTTATACTTGTCTCTATTTTCAGTTCTGAACAATGAACTTCTGTTTCCTTCACAATTAAAAAATACACACACACACAATCCGTAGTTTTTTGTTTTTGTTTTTTTAAGTTCTTGTAATTAAGAAGAGCATGGGACTTACTTCCCTGGTGCTCCAGTGGGTCAAAATCCACTGTGCCATTCGAGGGATGTGGGCTCGATCTCTGGTTGGGGAACTAAGATCCTACATGCTGCATAGCAACTAAGCCTGTGAACCGCAACTAGAAACTCCAGGTGTTGCCACACAGGTTCCTGCGTGATGCAGTGAAGATCCTGCGTGCTGTCCCTAAGACCCAGTGCAGCCAAATAAATGAATGCTTAAAAAAAGAAGAAAAGCATGGATTTTGTAGGTGGGTAGACCACACTGGAGAAGGCAATGGCACCCCAGTCCAGTACTATTGCCTGGAAAATCCCATGGATGGAGGAGCCTGGTAGGCTGCAGTCCATGGGGTCGCTAAGAGTCGGACATGACTGAGCGACTTCACTTTCACTTTCCACTTTCATGCACTGGAGAGGGAAATGGCAACCCATTCCAGTGTTCTTGCCTGGAGAATCCCATGGACGGAGAAGCCTGGTAGGTTGCAGTCCATGGGGTCACACAGAGTCGGACACGACTGAAGCGACTTAGCAACAGCAGCAGCAGACCACTCTGGCAATCTTAATTTAACTCCATTGTCTCAAAGATAGAATCACACACTCCGTGGTCAGGAAGTGTGCCCCCTTCTTGCCTTTTGAGGTTCAGTTTTCTCATCTGTAAGATGGGGTTGATCCCACCTCTGTGGGTTTGCTGTGACATCAGAGGCCTCCCCACACCTAAAGAGATCCCGCAGAGAAGCACTCAAGGAGGGGGCATCTCTTCGGGCCCCCACCCCTCAGGTCCTAACAAGGCTCAGTGGGTGAGCAGTGGCCCGAGTCCATGGATACTCTGTTCTGGGAGGGACTCCTGGGATGTGTCTGTCTGGTTGGGCTTGAAGAGATAGATGGGTGCTTCCCCGAAGTCAGGGCCAGGTCACCGGGAATCCCCTACTGCCCTTTTGACCACAAATATTTCAGAGTTAAAGAGAAGGAGGAAAGAAAGCAGAAAAGAGGAGGGGAGGAAAGCATTCACTATTTGAGGACTGAGGTTGTCTCCCCCTTAAAGTTATAGGGAGTCAGAGCCCACCACTAGCCCCCTGATGCACCACCAAGGATCTGGGGGACAGCCTCACCCCACCGATGGCCCCAGCCCAGTCTCCTTGCCCTCCCTGGGCCGGGACACACATCCTCATACCTGGGGTTCCTCAGATCGCAGGCCAACCCCAAGGGTGGGTCACAAGGGTTGGGCCAACGGGCTACACACAGTTGACCTTGAGTGCGAGCCAGCTCAGAGCCTTAGTGACACACTATGGAATGCAAACTTCCTCACAGATCCTCCAGGAGCCTGGCTGGGGCACCTCAGTGTGGGGTGCAGAGCTCGGGGGGTGAGGGAGGTGACCCTGAGTCAGAGTCAGAGCCGGGAATGGTTGGGAACACTGCGGAAGGCTGGGGAGCAGGGGGATGGGCCCCGGAGCGAGGGCCACAAGGAAACCCCTCCCGGCACCTAGTGTCCCCAGCTGGGTGAAGCCCTGGCGGTTGTTTCCCGGCTTTGGGGGACCCAGTGAGCATTTAAAATCAAGAGCTCCAGGACCTTCCTGGTGGTCCAGTGGTCAAGACTTCACCTTCTAGTGCAGGGGGTGTGAGTTTGATCCCCGGTTGGGGAGCTAAGACCCCACATGCCTTGTCAAAACCCCAAAATAGAACAGAAGCAATACTGTAACAATTCAATAAAGACTTTTAAAAAAATGGTCCATGTAAAAAAAAATAACCTTAGGAAAAAAATTTTTTTTTAATATAAAAAGAGCTCCAGGACTTCCTTGCCCCAGCCCCTGCCCTCTGCTGAAGCTCATGCCTCCTTTCTGGGGGACAAAGAATTCCACCAACAATGTTGTCTTACTCTGGACCGACCTGCCACCCCAGGATCTCTCTCATCTGGGGGCTGTGCTCTGTTGCCCTACAGGGCAAGGAGTCCATGGGGTCAAGGAGACAAGCCCTAAGAGCCCACCCCGCCCCCTTCCTGACCTTGCTCCAGACACCAAGGTCCCTAGAATCCTCCATTCAAATGGGCCTTAGGCCTCTTCTGGTGCCTCAGTGGTAAAGAACTGCAATGCAGGAGATCCAGTTTCAATCCCTGGGTTGGGAAGATCCCCTGCAGAAGAAAATGGCAACCCACTGCAGTATTCTTGCCTACAGAATCCCCACGGACAGAGGAGCCCAGCAGGTTGCAGTCCACGGGGTCAGAAGGAGTTGGACACAACTGAAGCAACTAACACTTTCACACTTTAGGTCACTTCTAGAGATGCTTTCCCAATCAGTCCTTCTGAAGGCAGCCTGAGTAGGGGGCACACATCCCTGAACCCACAGGGTGGCCAAGTGTGTGTGCTAAATCACTTCAGTCGTGTCCGACTCTACAACCCTATGGACTATAGCCTGCCAGGCTCTTTTGTCCATAGGATTTTCCAGGTGAGAATACTGGAGTGGGTTGCTATTTCTTCCTGCAGGGGATCTTCCCGACCCAGGGATAGAGAACCTGTGTCTCTTACGTCTCCTGCGTTGGCAGGCGAGTTCTTTACCACTAGCACCACCTGGGAAGTCCCATAGGGTGGCCAAGGGGTGGTCATATGTGGTTGGGATGAGGGTGTATGTTGGGCTTTGGGGGTTCAGGCTGAGGCCCTCCCTGTGGAAGAAGAGCCAGGTAGGCAGCAGCAGAGTGGCTTCGGCGGGGAAAGGGTGCTCCATCTGTTCACTGGCTGCAGGCTTCCGACACCCACTCCCACAGGAACACCCAGAGCTCCCCTATCCAAGAGCCCTGACAGCTAACGTCAGCCAAGAGAATCACTCAAAAGCCAATCATGACCGACCGCCCTCCCCAGCTCACCCAAAGGAGCGCCAACCCCAAAGGGAGCCTGGGCCTTGGCTTCCAAGACAGCTCCCGGGGCTGGGGATGGAGAGGAAGGGTGGAAAGGAGAAATCCAGCTGACTCGGGCTGCATCTCTGCTGAGGAATAGAGGGTGGGCCTCCAAACAGTCAGGCTTCCTGCCCGGAGCCCAGCCTGACATCTCCCCAGGCCCTGCCAGCCCTGCCTGACTCAGAGGGTGGGGTGACCCAGGGAGCTCTCACTGCCTGAGGCACCCCGGGGGACCTGTCTGGCCAGTTTCCCCATATTTGCCTCATTGGCATTTCTTTTTCAATTCCTCATATGCACTGCCCTGGAGATGGTCGGGTTCAGACTGGGGTGGGGCCAGAGGCAGCCCCAGAGACAAGTTTGCCCTTCCCACCACCAGCCGTCCTACCGTCTCAGCTCTGAGAAGCTAGGGACAGGCTGTGGCTTGAGTTCTGGGCCGAGCTTCCCCTTGGAGGGAGAAGGAAGTGGGGAGAAAGGCCCCTTCCCAGATTTAGCACAGGCCCATCCATGGTGGTGTAGATGGGAATTGGGAAAAGACCTGGGCTTGGGGTCTGTCTCTTCCTCCATGGAGCTGAGGGAGTTGCATGCATCCCCCCTCCCTGGGCTTCAGTTTTCTTATTCCAATGCTCACCAAGGACCATGCCCACCCCCACCCCCAGTTTTGAAGTTTGCCATGCTAATCCAGCTCCTTGGAGCTCTCAGAGCAGGAAATTGGGGCAGGGTGGGGTGGGGGAAGCCCTGGTGGCTAGAGGGCCTCCTTTTCAGAGGGCCTGGCATCTCTGGGGGCCTCCAGAGAGCTGACCCCACTTCCTGCCCCTCTGTTAGTGAGTTATTTGAACACAGAAAGTCACAGCTGAGGAGACCTTAGCAGACCATCCCATGTAACTCCGCTGATGGGTGAGGAGCCAGAGGCCCCGGGAGAGGAAGGGCCTCGTGGCCCAGAGGCAGAGCTGGGACTGGTCACCCAAGGATCAATCCAGAGCCCGCCCAGTCACCGAGACATCCCAGGGTCCTTCTCGTAACTGGCCTTTGGCGGCCAGCTGCCTGGGAAAGTATGGAGTAGGCCAGAATATTTCTCCATCCTTTGAACTTTCACCTCAATAGGCAAGGAAGGTTTAGGAAGGAAGCAGAAGCGCTAGCCATGCCCGTCCCCTCCTCATCTTGCCCTCCCCTCTCACACCATCCCACGGGGGGCTCATGAGGGGTCATGAGAGCAACTGTGTGCTCAGAAGACGGCCTGGCCTGGTTGGCACTCAAGGAAGAGCATGGGCCTGTCATGGGCACTGCAGCCTGGCAGCTCCCCTGCCCCAGGGTCAGGCCTGGGAGGTGCCCCCTGAGTGTGGGAAGGCAGGACAGGGAGGGGCGAGGCCCAGCTGTGAGGCCGTGTCACAGCCCAGCTCCCCAGCCAACCTGGCTCGGGGCGGCGCTGGGGGCAGAGTGTGCACGTCTGCGTGTGAACCTGCAGTTCTGTCCTCCTGCCTCTCATTCTCCCGGCCTTCTGCCCCGGCGAGGGGAAAGCAGAGGCCCCAGTCCAGAGCCTAAGGCAGAGGAGATGGGTTCCCCATAACCCAGATGCTGGAGCTGCTTTGTATCTTAGGACCTGAGTCAGGAGCAAAACAAGTCCCCGGGACACAAGCGGTCAGCCTCAGGGCTCCTAATCTCGAGGTGCATCATAGGTGGGCTTCTGGGGCCTGAGATCCCTGTGCTGGAATTGTAAGCAAGATCGTGTGGATGTGGCCCACAGCCTCAGCATGGTCTCAGAGGGGTGTGTGATCCCCAAAAGGCCAGGCAGGAGTGCAGAGAGGCGGACACAGGAGATGCAGGTGGTTCTGCAGGCTGATGTTGGGAGGGAAGAAGGAAAAGTTTCTAGGTCGTGGGTGGAAGGGCAGGTAGGATGGCCCAATAGAACTTGGACCCGGGAGCCTGGCTACAAACCCCAGCTCTGCCACTTATGAGCTGCCTGTCCTTGACCAAGTTACTTCCCCATCCTGAGCTTCAGCTTCTCTATCAGTTCAGTTAACACATGCTAAGCACTTGGGATGGTGCCTGACACACAGGAAGGGCCCCCCACAAGTCAGTCACGATCTCATGGCCCTGCTGTTGGCTAGGACCACGCCAGCTGCACAGTTGGCATTGAAGGCACGGAATGACCTTCCCTTTCTGGGTTCAGTTCCTGCCAGTGTCTAGGGAGGCTGGTGTGGACCCCACGAGGTCCCATTCAGTTGTGGATTCATGGCGTGTTCATTCCCTCGTCCTCACCAGTGAGGGGCTGTGAGTTTGCTGGGGAGAAGCCCCATCTCCTGGGACGGGGTCTGAGGCTTGCCCTGAAGGACTGTTCCCAAGCCAGTACCAGCCAGCAGCCCCTAACCCTGTGCAGCGCTCCCAGTCAGGCCCTGGTTGGCCCAGATCAGATCCAAACCAGAGGACCCCAACCAGAAGGGAGGAGGGCAGAAAGGTATGGACCTGTGCTGTTAATCAAGTTGTCCAAAGTGGGTGGGTGGGTAGAGGCAGGGATACAGGATGCTAACCAATCAGAACAAACTCAGTTATGCCTCATTAACGCTTTACTTGCTGGTGTAGACCTGAGAGAGGAGCTAAGAGACCAACAGCCACTCAAGGGGCAACAGCCATTTATTTCAATATTTTATCAACCACAATGGGCACGGGTGTGTCAGCCCTGGGTGCCCACTGCTGTAATTCTGAGTATGCGGTAGATGAAGGGAGAGAATCAAATTCACTTCTAGTGACAGACAATCTCAAAACTGTTTTCATCTGCATATATGGGTGCGGTAACCCTGGAAACAGTTTTATGCATCTCTGGAAACAGTGAGGAGTGGAGTCATTTGCTTTATACCTTTTCACTGGTGGTGTTGTACTTTCTGTATTTGTCTGCGATGTCCATGAATTGCTTTTGTAACCGGAAAATAAATTATAGCCGTATGCCCAGCAGTCTGTATGCTGAGCCCTCCACATACAGGCCTTGGGGACACAGCAAGGAGAATGTAAGATTCAGTCTCTCCCATCTAGAATTTTAGGTCTGTGGCGAGACTGAACAACCAGAAAAAAATTGACGATGGTGCGAGGGAGGTGGTTGTGCCAGGCAGTGCTGGGCAGAATTTGTGGGTGCGGGGACCAAGGTGTCGGGTGCTGTGAGGTCTAACGGGCCCCTGAAAACTCAGATCACGATTTGGTGCCTTTTGAGTTGAGGCAGAACAGAGCCTCATGGAAGTATGAGATGCTGTGACCCCGGTGTCACTGTCCCAACAGGGACCCAGGTCTGAACCTAGAATTTATGAGGCTGGCTGTTTAGGTCTAAATCTGGGCTGTTGTATATAGTAGCCACTGACCACAAGTGGCTACTGAGCCCTTGAAATGTCACTGCTCAGAAGCAGGATGTGTGCTCGAAGTGCGACGCGCTAGACTTTGATGACTTAGTGTGAAAGAATGTAAAACATCTCAGTCGTACCTTCTACGTTGGTTAAATGTTGAAATAATCATCTCTAGACTAATTTTACCTATTTCTTATTCATGTTGCTACTAGAAATAATAGTTATACCTGAGGCTTGCATTGTATTTCTATTGGACAGCACAGGCCTAGGCTGTCTTGGAAAAGCCAGAGCTCTCGTCACAGTAAATAGAACCAGTCACGGGGAGGTTGTTTTGAGTCTCTTTCCCTTGTCAGAGAACAAAAGCCCAATCACAGGCTCCAGAAGGGAGTGTTTGGTTTCTGGCGGTTTCAGACCCACACATAAAGCAGTCCACGTGCTCTTCTCCCAAGGGTCACTGCTATTTGACCTTTGAGACAGTTCAGGTGTCACCTCTTCCAAGAAGCCTTCCTTGACCAATCCCTGTGGCTCGGTAGGCTGCTCCTGCTCTGGTCTATGTATTAACAGTCTCTTACTGATTCATCCCCTATACTGGGCAGTGGGTTCCTTGAGCAATCCTGGGTCAATCATCTCTGAATCCCAGCATCCTATGCAAGGCCTGGCATGGAGCAGGCAGCCCCTGGTGAGTGTAAAATAGGAATCCCATTGAGCTGGAGATACCCACCGCTCCATTGCTTCTGCACCCAATTTCCCCATAACCCCTCCTTAGGTTTCGACTCAAAGGAGCTGACACTCCTAATCTCAGCCTTCCTGTCGTGAGCCATGCCTCCTCCCAGTAGCCGCCCTCAGTTGGCATCAGGAAGGAAGAGGATGGACAGAGGGTGAGGCTGATGACCACTTGGACCAGGGCAGGTGGGGCTGCCTTCTCTGTGGCAGTCCAGGTGGCCCGCCCAGAGCAGACCCTCCGACCTCAGGGCAGAACGTACTCACCAACGGAAGAAAGGTGAGCAGGGGCCGGACTCTTGGCCGAGCTTTCAGTGTGGCGGTTCCCGACTCACTCACAGTGTCAAACCGGTTGTCTCCATAATAGATCCCATCTAGAGGAGACAAGATGGGGGAAACCATGACTGGGGATCAAGGGCATGGGGGCCAACTGAGTTTAGTCTGCCCTGCAGTTCCCAGTAAGGACAACCAAGCCCCTTGGTGGCCCCTGCTTGGCCCTGCCAGGCGCCTCTTCATGACAAGATCCTACAGGTGGATGTGCGCTGATGGGGCCACCGGAAACAGCACTGCGAGGGACTCCAGGGGTGGTTTCTCAGGGTCTCCTGGGGCTTTCGGCCCCCAGCTACCATCTGTCTCCTGATCTACCCACTGCAGGATCTGAGCCTTCACTCCCACAAGACCCTCCTTTGGGGGCACTGAGAGCTTGGCCAAGGCCCCAGCTAATGCTTATCTCTGAGAGAGGGAAGAAAACAAGTTGTTTTCTCTTGAGTGTTTGAATTTCTAATCTGAAACTAGTAGAGCAGATGAGGCCACCCAGTGGCTTAGCACCCACCTTCTGGACTCTGCTAACCTGAGATCTCTTTTATTTGTTTGTTTATTTATTTGGCTGTGCCGGGTCTTAGTTGCAGCATACAAACTCTTAGTTACAGCATATGGAATCTAGTTCCCTGATCAGGAACTGAACCCAGGCCCCCTGCATTGGGAGTGCAGAGTCTTAGCCACTGGACCACCAGGGAAGTCCTTAACCCAAGATTTCTTTAGCCCCCAAACCATCAATGATTGGGGGTCATGGCTCCATTTGAGGTGTCCTTGAGGGCAGAGCAGAAAGAACAGGACAGTAGGGTCCACCTGATTTAATACAGATCCCAGCTCTGCCATGGACTTGCCATGTCATATAACCAGTCTGGATCTCAGTTTTCCCATCTGTACAATGGGAGCAATGACGGGGCCAGCAAATGTGGTTCTGTCCCCTGTAGAAAGATGATACAGAACATTTCTCTTCCTCTAGTTGCTGGCCCTGTGCTCTGGGTTGTTTCTACAGGAGTGGGAGGGAGTGAGACGCTAGTCACATTTTCTCAACCAATCGCCCTCATGACTCTTGGCACACATGGATGGGAATTTCCCATCCTGCCCCAGATTCACACTGTCACCTCCGAGAGGCAGGAGTCACTGCAGACCTCCTATTACATGGGCCATGAGCAAGGAGGACTTTCTCCATTTATGGGACGTGGGAGACTTCCTCTTTAGCTAGGGAGGACAGAGGAGAAAAGTCAAAATTCCACGAACTAGTATGCTACTAACTGAAACATTGGATGAACGGTGATTACTTTTCCTCTTGTATGTGACTTTAGGAGGAAATTACGAGTTTACAGATCTGACATAGAGGGCCTTGAATATGACATGGAGGCTCCAGGGGGCATCTTAGAAATGGGACCCAGAAACCTTTGTGTGTTGCCCTACCAGGCAGAGAGTTGGCTGGCACATTCCAGATTCTCCACCTTTCTGAGGGACCAACACGGCAAGCTTTCCCCTCGTCCCTGGAAATTCCAGTTTCCAGCACTGCCCTGTCCCATACACTCTGGGCAAACCCGATTTCCCAGTGTGGCTGCCAGCCTCCACGCCTGGGCCTGGAGACCAAGATGCCAGGGGGTGGGTGGGGAGGGAGAAGGAGGTTGTAAGAGTGTAGATTTGGCCCAATCAGAAACAAGAATAGTAGAGATAACCACACCTCCAACCGCTAACACTAAAGCCCACCCAGTTCTCACTGGCTCTAATGTCTCACCAGCGTGTTGACACCAGGGTTTCCGAGGACATTCTCTAGACAGGGCTTTGAAACCAAGGACCTAGATCTGACCTGGCAGCCAGGTCCATGGCTGCCTGGCCCCTTATTAGGACATGGGGTAGGGTGGGGACTAACCCAGGCATGCTCCCCTCCCTCTCACTATTTCATTTAAATCTGTACCAGTGTTGGGGTCAAGGGAGCATCCTCTCTGCAGTTGAGTTACCACAATATTAATAGTTACTATTATTGTGTACCAAGGAGTTTTAGAGGTTCCCTGGTAGCTCAGCTGGTAAAGAATCCACCTGTGATGCAGTAGACCCTGGTTCGATTCCTGGGTAGGGAAGATCCCTTGGAGAAGGGATAGGCTAGCCACTCCAGTATTTTTGGGCTTCCTTGGTGACTCAAACAGTGAAGAATCCACTTGCAATGAGGGAGACCTGGGTTCAATTCCTGGGTTGGGAAGATCCCCTGGAGGAGGGCATGTCAACCCACTCTAGTATTCTTGCCTGGAGAATCCCCACGGACAGAGGAGCTTGGTGGGCTACAGTCCATGGGGTTGCAAAGAGTCAGACACGACTGAGCTGACTAAGCACAGGAGTTTTAGAAGCAAGCAACCTGGCAAGCTGATCTCTATAATAGCAGTAATAATATAATTCCAGGTAGAATTTATTGGACACTTGTAATGGGTCAGGCACGCTTCTAAGCATCTTTCATGCATGCTCAGTCACTCAGTTGTGTCTGACTGTTTTCAACATCATGGACTCCTCTGTCCAAAAATGCTCAAGTGGGTTACCATTTCTTCCTCCAGGGGATCTTCCCAATACAGGAATCGAACCTGCATCTCTTATGTCTCCAGCATTAGCAGCAGGATTCTTTACCTCTGAGCCACCTGGGAAGCCCACAGAGTCCATGACTCAGCCCATCTTCTGAGGCACTGTTGTCTTGGTTGGTTTGTGGTTATTTTGAACTGGGAAACCCTTTCTAAGAATATGATTGTTCTCTAGAATACCTGTGGAAAGGGAGCAGCTCTGGCAGAGACAGGCGTGGAAGGCCCAGGTGGCTCCCTTCCACGGGAGCACCTCTTGGAAATTCAAGTTGCTTTCCCAGTTCTAAGAGGTGTGGCTGGGATTCAGGGAAGGAAATATGATGAGGGAAGCAGAGGCAAAGTGGTGTGATGTGTGAAAGACTCAGCTGGCCATTGCCAGCTCTGAAGATGGAAGGGGCCGTGAGCCAGGGAGTGCAGGCAGAAGGAGGAAAAGGAGAGAAAACATTCTCTCCTAGAACCTCCAGAAAAGAACAAAGTGTTGCTGACATTTTAATTTTAGCCCAGTGAGATCAGACTTCTGATCTACAGAACTATGAGATATTAAATGTATGTTATTTCAAGGGGGAAAAAAAGAAAAGAAAAAGAGGTGTGTCTAGAACCTGATACACTTTCCTGGGCCCCTCATACCCGGGCACAGTTCCCAGCTGGTCAAGTCACACCAGCAAGTGGGGTAAGTGTGACCGCTGCCATAAGCTGGGATGCCCGAGTTCAAGGTCAGGGCTGGGGCTTTCTGAGCCTCAAGGTCAAGGTCCAAAATAAAGAGAAAGACAACAGAATCAAACTTTGGGGATTTTCCTGCAGAAGTAAATGAACTCTGCTGGGATCAGTCTCAGGGACACTAGAATAACTTTCTGGGAAGCGCCCTCCTCAATAGAGGAGATAAAGAAGGGCCTCTTGAGGAAGATGAAGTCAGGAGATAAAGCTGGTGACAGAGAGGAGGCTGGACAACTCTACCCAATGGGGCAGAGCCACCAGGAGGCGGGTGGCCCTTTTCTCCCTTGTCAGGGAGAATTCTAGAGTCTGGACCCTTGGGGCTGCCCTCTGTGCCAATGGGGAGACTGAGGCCCAGAATGGCTGGTGGGGGGTGCTGGTCCAAAGTCTCAGAGCAGCTGTGGTGCCAGGGCCCAAACGGGGTGCCCCCTTGCAGTGCTGGGCTCCAGGCTCAAATAAGGGGGTGCCCTACACATGGCACGTGGCTTACTGCCTCTCCCCAAATAGGCTAACCTAGTTTTCTCGGTTTGGAGCAGGGTGTGTGTGTGTGTGTGTGTGTGTGTGTGTGTTATGTGGAGGGGGGAACCGCCAGCTCTGGGGGAGCTGAGGACAGGGTACCTATGGCTGCCTCACTCCCAGCCCTTCCTTTCTGCTTCTCCCCAACAGGAGGAACCTCTCACTGGGCCTTCTTTCCTCACAGAGCTCAGGGTTGAAAGCCTGACAAAATGCTCTTCCTGCCCCAGCCCCAAAGCTGCCCATGGGTCTCCATGGAGGCTGAAGTCCAGGACAATTATTTATCTCCTTCCTCACATCCTAGATAGGTCCAAACTAGAGAGGAAATGAATGATAAAAATGTAACTCTCTGGGACTTGCCTGGTGGCCCAGTGGCCAAGACTCCAGGCACCCAATGCAGGGGGCCTGGGTTCGATCCCTGGTCTGGAAACTCGATCCCATATGCCGCAACTAAGAGTGTGCTGCAACTAAGCCCTGGCACAGCCAAACAAAATAATTTTTTTTGTAACTGTGTGATACCTGATACACAGTATTATGAGCTAGGACCATTCTAAGCTCTCTTTACATCCCTCTTCACACACCTGTGTGGGAGGCACTTTTACTATCCTCATTTGCCAGATGAGGAAACTGAGGCTCAGAGAGGTTAAGTCTTCGGCCCAGGGTCCCACAGCTGGTGAGGAAAAGAGGCCAGGATTCAAGTCCAGGCAACCTGACTCTGGAATCCAATTCCCTCTGGCTACAGCCAGCACAGCAGGGATTCGACATCCCTTTGCTCCCTCTCCAGAGAGCTTGAAGAGTTGGTGAGGCCTGGAGGAGACAAATGCATCCGGGAATCAGGTCTGAGGTCATGCCCCAGCTCCTCCGGGTAGCACTCGAGGACTCTGAGCACTTGCTCAGGCTGGGTTTCCCCTCCGCCAAATGGGGATCCTTTAGGGAGAAGCCTCCCAAAATCAAGGGAGAGAAAAAAGCTAGCAGAGCTGAGAGGAAGGCTGGGGTGACAGTGTGGGGTCCCAAATTGCCAGGAGCCCCCACATGATCCCACGAGCACTGGCCACGGGTCTCATCAAATTCCAGGTGCTTGGGGCTTCTCTGGTGGCTCAGTGGTAAAGAATCTGCCTGCAGATGCTGGGGACAGAGGTTCGATCCCTGATCCAGGAAGATCCCACATGCCGTGGAGCAACTAAGCCTGTGCTCTAGAGCCGGGCAGCCGGAACTACTGAGCCCTCATACTGCAACTACTGAAGCCTGCGTGGCCTGGAGTCTGTGCTCCAGAACAAGAGAAGCCACCGCAATGAGAAACCCGTGCACTGCAACTAGAGAAAAGTCAGCAATGAAGACCCAGCACAGCCAAAAATAAATATTATGTTTTTTAATAAAAAATTCCAGGTGCTTAAAAAGGGTGGGGTTTCTAGCTTGGAGAGTTTGTTACCTTGACCAGAGTAACCCAGAACCCCAAAACAGGCCCCAACCTCCACCTCACCGAGGTAGGGCATGGGATCCTTGTCACTTGGCTGGAGCCCCAGCCTTTTAGGGACGAAGCTAGGGGGCCCCATGTGAATGTAACCCACAAACGGCTGATGAGGCCCTTCCTTGCTAATTAACAGGGCCACATGACAGGAACCTGAAAAGGCTGGTGTGTCCCAGCAAGTCTCAGCAGGTCTGACCCAGGGTGCCAGAGAGAAGCCTTTGTCCAAGGGCAGAGGGGACGCGGAAGGTGGAGTTGGGCTGGGCTGGGAGAGCCACAGAATAGGGGAGGGGGGACCACGGTGGGGAGGAGCCTCGGGGTTGGGGACTGGGGAAGCAGGAGCGTAGCAAACAGGCACCCCCAACAACCCCGCCCGCTTCCAGGCTAGGACACGCTCCCGAGTACGGCCTACAGCCCTGGTGAACTTCACCTGAGAACGTGTCTGAAGTGCATCAGAATCTAATCTTAACAAGGTCCCGGGTGACTGGATGCACTAATTTTTGAGCTGCCTGGAGTCAGACTGACAGCCTCTGAGTCTTTCCTCAACTGAGAAAACAGTTTTTAGCATGGTGCTTGTTTCAGTAGATAAGCGCTTGCTAATGCAGGAGACTCAAGAGACATAGGTTCAATCCGTGGGTCAGGAAGATCCCCTGGAGAAGAAAATGGCAACCTACTCCAGTATTCTTGACTGGAGAATCCCATGGACAGAAGAGCCTGGTGGGCTACAATCCATGAGGTTGAAAAAGAGCAGGACATGACTGAGCATGAGGGGGAAAAATAATAATGATGATGGTGGTATTATTATCATTAATTTATTGGCTGGGAGAGAAGGGGCACCCTGTAGCCTGCAGAGGTCAAGGAAGGGCCTGGCTTTCTAAGTTGAACTACAGGAACAAGAGGAGCTTATATAATGGGACAGCAGAGATGGTGTGTGTGTGTGTGTGTGTGTGTGTGTGTACTGAGCTGCCAGCAAACCACAGCACACCTCCAGGGGATGGGAGTAAACAGAAATCTCCTTCACACCCCTGCCACGCACAGGTCATCTTTCCTTTCAGGAGGCTGGTGCCAGCCTGTCCCGGGCCAGAAATATGTGCTCAGAGCCTGGAGTTCATGGCTTTCTTACCCGTTAGCCTGGCCTGAGACATGAGGTCCCCAGGAGCAGGACTGGTAGAATCTGCAGCCACCTTAGGGAGAACGCCCAGGGGTTCTCATGGATAAGGAACTGGGATAGGCGCTATACATTTATGTAGAACTGCAGGAAGTCCTCAGTGGGGGAGAGAACGGCCCAGCTCTATCTGGGGAAGGATTCTCAAATTTTCCCATACAAAAGAATCACCTAGGGGACTTCCCTGGCAGTCCAGTGGCTAAGACTCTGTGCTCCCAATGCAGGGGGCCTGGCTTCAATCCCTGGTCAGGGAACTAGATCCCACATGCTGCAACTAAGAGTTCATATGCTGCAACTAAAGATCCCACACAGCCAAATAAATTAATTAATTTAAAAAAAAATCACCTGGCAGTTGGTGAAAAGTCCAGAATCTGGGTCTTAGCCCAGAGATTCTGACTTCCTATACCTCAGGTGGGGCCCCCAGGAATCTGCATCTCAAATAAGCATCCTAGGTGGCTGTGAGGAAGGTGACTTACATTTCGGAGGAAGGGCCCCCAGCAAGCAGGGTGTCCTATTGGTGGGGTGGGGTGGAGTGACGGAAGATAAGGAAGCTTGGCTCAACTAATCCAAGAGCCAAGAGAGGAGTCCAAAGCCATTGGCAGCCTGGTCTCCGGCTGCAGCAAGTCCCTTATCATGAGATTTAGAAAGATCGACGTCTCTGTTTTCTCACATACTTTAAAAACAATTGTGTGGCCTTTTAAGACCCTTGCGTGAGCCCAGCGGGGAGGCCTAGGCTTCATTAGGAATGCAATTGCATTAAGGGCTTCTAATAGTTACTGGATAAATAACCAGGGAATTCCTGTATGGAAAAATCTACCCATCACCACACTCACATGACTGTTTGCATTTTACCTGCTGCACCCAGCCTACCCTTGTGCAAACAGATTTTTACATGACTGTAGCCAAACAGCAAGTGCATACTCCTTAATTCCCTTACATACTCCCCACTGATTTTCTTCCCTCTGCATCCTACCAGCTGTTCTCCAAGAGTATGGATACTGCCAGCATCGCAGAGAACATCACAGACTCAGGGACCCTATGAAACTCTAATTCCAACCCCTTTGAGACCGCTTCACAGATCAGTTTCCTCTGGTCTACAGCAATGTTAGGAGGAGGAACTGAAGCAGGAAGTGCTCAGAGCTAGACATGCCCTGATAATAATAAACCATGCAGGAGTTGACAGATTTGTTCCGTAAAGGGTAGCTAGTAAATATTTTTGGCTTCGTGAGCCACACTCTCTGCTGCAGTCACTCAATTCTGCCCTTAGTTGCAAGAAGGTAACCACAGAAGATATGCAAATGATGGGTGTGACTGGGCGTGTTCTAATAAAACTTTATTTACAAAAACAGGCCATGGGCTGTAATTTGCCAATCCTTGTTTTAGTGTCTTTCCTTTCAATGCTCTTCAAAGCACTGCCATATACAAAATTCAAGCAATCATTCTGTAAGGAGCCTGGACACCAGACTGCTGGACCCACTTAACAGAAGCAAAAAAAAAAAAAAAAACTGAGGCTCAGAGAGTGGCCAGGCCCCCAGTTATTAACAGAGGTGGACCCCAAAATAGGTCTGAGGTCTTCATCAAATCTGAGAATCCTCAACACTAGTCCTTCCTGTCCCAGCCTCCAACACATGTCCTGCTTAGCAGGAAGATTTCTGCTACACCCACTGGTGCCCGGGAAATACCCTGGAAACACTGGAGATCCATTCTGCTGGCTGCACGTTGCTTCCCACCTCTCCACGTGGTGCAAGCAGGCTAAGTCAGCTGGAGACCCAGCTGTGCCCTAGGGAACGGGAGGCTCCCTGGGCTCCAAGCCCTGCTGGTGGAGGCAGCAGCTGGCCAGAGGTGACTGGGCACCATGCCCGCATCTCTTTACTAACCCCACCAGAAGTCTGTTCGGAGTAGGAAAAATGTTGGGGAATTTACCTATGGCAAAAATATGTAATGCAAAAATGTAGAGAAGCGTGCAAGGAAGGCATTCCCTTTGGGGAAGGAGTGTGGGGGGAGGTGTTCTCAGGTAGATGCCTCTCCATCCAAATTCCCCCTTGATTACCTTCCACTTGCGAGGCTTCCCTGGTGGCTCAGATGGTAAAAAATCTGCCTGCAATGCAGGAGACCCGGGGTTCAACCCCTGGGTCAGGAAGGCCCCATGGAGAAGGAAATGGCTACCCACTCCAGTAGTCTTGCCTGGAGAGTTCCAGGAGAAGTCTGGTGGGCTACAGTCCACCGGGTCCCAAGGAGGTGGACACGACTGAGTGACTTTCATTCATTCATACCTTCCACAAAGTCACCTCTGCAAGCTGGAGTGTGGTCTCTGGAGCCCCACAACCTGGATTCAAATATTGGCTCAGCCCCATGAGGGAAATCTGGGGGCAATGAAAATGTTTTAAAACTGAATTGTGCTGACAATTACACAACTTGATAAGTCTACAAAAAAGGGAAAAGAAAAAAATCCGTGAACTGTACACTTAAGAAAATCCTGGCTCTGGCTTCCCTGGCTCAGTGGTGATCCGATCCCTAACCTGGGACATGCGCAGAACAACTAAACCTGTGCACCAAAACTACTGAGCCTGTACTCTAGAGCCTGGGAGCTGAAACTAGCAAACCCCACGCGCCTTAGAACCATGTTCAGCAACAAGAGAAGCCACCACAGTAAGAAGCCCTCGCACCGCCAGCTAGAGAGTAGTCCCCACTTGCCCCAAGCCTGTGCAGCAACGAATACCTAGCACAGCCATAAATAAATATTTAAAAACAGGAAAAAAAAAAAAAAAATCCTGGCTCGATCATTTAAAGCGGTGTGCTCTTGGGCATGTTATTTAACCTCTCTGCGCCTCCGTTTCCCCATCTGTCAAACAGGAATAACAGTCCCTACATCACAGGCTAGATGAGGATTAAACAAGTCAACAACAGGAGGACTTTAGTACCTTGCACCTAAGAAGGGGTCAATAAATGTTTGGGATTCAGGTGAGGAGAGGTGTTTAGGCCTTACAGAGCTGTACTTGGCAGGACACATGTGTTTGCTAAGTTCCTAAGCCCTGCCTCCAAACTGCCCTGGCCCTCCCACCTTTGCTCCTGCTGTTTGCTCTGGAAATGCTGGGTGCCCTTCTCTCTCAGCTCGCATGCTAGTTCCAATCAGAGGTCACCTCTCTGTCCCTTTTGCACTTACTCTTTTATAGCAAAGGCTCAGAAAGGGCTAAACGGCATTTGGTCACCTCCGTTCACCAGCCAGCCGGAGAGCCTTGGGTCAGAGAGAGGCAATGTCTCATTTGCCCTCTCCTGTCCGGGTGTCTTGTGTCCTGCTTCTGATAAACCTAGGGGCTAAACTGACTCCAAGAGCAGGGTGTGAGGCTGTGACATCCTCTGGGGTCCCCACACTGTGGCCATAAAGGTCAGTGAAGGTAAAGGGGTGACAATGAAGGCAGGTGAGCTAAAGCAGTGCTGGGTGACCCTCCTTGGGCCAGAACCTCAGATCAGACACAAGAAGTGAATTCCTGGCCTCACGCGACTAGATTCTCTCTCAGTTATAGAAGGTACAAATTGCAGAAAGACGCAGTGATCAGATGACCCACAGGCAGAGCCCAAAGGCAGGGCAGGTATGATTTCAAATACCTGCAGACACATCAACCTGATTCAGGGGCCAAGGGCAGCTGGCAGTCGTGGGGTGGGGGTGGGGGGGTTCATTCATAGGCACCCGAGGTTGACCTGACAAGGGCCTGTGATCCCAGAAAGAGACTGGGTGACTGGCACAGCCTGCTATCCTTCTGGAAGCAGTGGCTCTGGGCCTCCTCAGGGTAGAGGCGGGTGTGTGGGCACCTAGATAGCAGCTCCTTTTCTGCCTACAACACCAGGCCAGGCGAGGCCCGGTTGGGAACTGGGAGAGGGGGAACAGAGGAAGAGGAAAGAGTAGGGGTTGAAGGGACCATCCCCAAGTCCTCAGATCCAGGCAAGGCTTCAGACTCAACAGAACTGCGGGGGGAAGGGTGAGGGAGGGTACCGCAAACCCCGGGAGCCCTTTCTAGCAACAATAAAGCAAACATAACTTCCTCGGAGGAGGGAAAACAAACACCTCAAGAGAGTGACAAGGATCAGATGCGGCCTCCCCCTCAAAGATCTCTGACCTTGCGGTGGGGAGGGGCCCCTCCTTCCCTTTCCCAGAGACCTCCCTTTGCCGAAGGCTCCTGCCCCGCCAGCGCACAGGTTCAAACGCGTTGCTCCCCCTCCGCCCTGGCGCGTCTCCCGCCCTCGCCGCCGCGGATCACCCAGAGCCCGGGGAGAGGGCCGCCCTTGGGGTGGGGGACCACGCGCAGGCCCCCGCGCGCTCCAGCTCCCGGGCGCACTCACCGAAGCCCCGGGTCCCCTCCTCCGGGGCCTCCTGGGTGAAGATCCAGGGAGGGTTGGTGGCGTAGAGGGAGGTGGCGGGCGGGTTGGCATGCTTCTTGCCGAAGAGTTTGCTGAAAGTGCCCTGCACCGTCGGGTTCTTTTTCATGCTGCCGCCGGCCGCGCGGGCGCCGGGGGAGGACCGTCCCTCCCTCGCCTGCCCTGCTCGGGACTGGACTCCGCACCGTCTCCCCGGGGGCCTCTACCAGGCCATGCCCCGCGCCGTCCTCCCCGCCCGCGCACCGGGCGACAGGTGCTGGGGGCGCCGCCGTTCTCCGAGAAATGCGAACTACCTGGACAGGTAAGAGGCTGCCGCTGAGCCCCGGCCCCGCCCCCCGGCCGCCGCCGCCCCGCCGCCCGACTCCCCCGGCTGCATTCCTGCCGCCGCCTTCCAAAACTGGCCATTGTTGGCGGGTCCCGGTGGGCCGGGGAACCTCGCCCAGCCCACGCCCAGCGCGGAGACGACCCACACCCTCCCCGCGGTCGCCTCCCGGGCCTCCTCCTCTGCCCCCTCCCCCGAGGAAGGGAGGGGGCGGGCCAGGTCCCCGCTTCCAAGGCGGTTCGCGACCAGGGCAGTCCAGAACTTGGGAAACAACTCGTGCGTCCAGTACTGGGGCGGCGGCTGGCCTCAGCGCGCACGCCGATGGCTCCTAGAGGCCCTGCAAGAGTGGGCCGGGAATCACCCATGCCTGTAAGGAAATGCCCATAGGAAAAAAAAGGGAAAAGCGATACATAAAAGCAATAGTGTCCCAATCTGATGACTAGGGTGGAAAATATCCTCGTTGACAAGCTCCAAAGAGAATGCAGGATGACTAAATCTTGGCGCTTTTTTTTTTTTTTTAACATCAAATTCTTTATTTTTTCTGTGAAGTTGTGAATATATATATATTAATTGAAATACAGTTGAATCACAACATTGTATTATTTTCAGGTGTACAACATAGTGATTTAATATTTTTATAGATTATATACCATTTAAAATTATCATAAAGCATCAGCTATATTCCCTGTGCTGTACAATAGGTCCTGTAGCTTATTTATTTTATCCATAGTAGTTTGTGCCTCTTAATTCTCTACCCCTATTTTGTCCTTCCCTCCTTCCTTCTCCACTATTCCCCCCCCCAACTATTAATAGTTTTGTTCTCTATGTCTGTGGGTCTGTTTCTGTTTTGTTACATTCATTCACTTTATTTTTTAGATTCCACAAATAAATGAAAACATTTAGTATTTGCTTTCTGTCTGACTTTATAAGCATAATACTCTCTAGGTCCTTCTGTGTTGTGGCAAATGGTTAAGTTTTCATTCTTTTTATGGCTGAGTGGTGGCTCAGTGGTGAAGAATTTGCCTACGATGCAGGAGACACAGGTTCAATCCCTGGGTCAGGGAAAATCCCCTAGAGAAGGAAATGGCAACCTGCTCCAGTATTCTTGCCTGCAAAAATCCCATGGACAGAGGAGTCTGATGGGTGACAGTCCATGGGGTCACACAAGAATCAGACACAATTAAGCAACTAGACAACAACAAAAGTATTCCATTGTGTGTATAATGTATATATACTTATATGTATACTTATAAATAAAATATCTTCTTTATCCATTCATCAGTCAATAGACAGGCTGTCTCCATGTCTTGCCTATTGTAAATAATGCCTCTGTGATCGGTGGGGTGAGTATATCTTTGGAACTGGTTTTTTCATTTTTTTCAGATATATACCTAAGAGTGGAATTGCTGGGTCACATAGTAGTTCTATTTTTATTTTTTTGAGAACCTCCATACTGTTTTCCATAGTGGCTTCACCAGTTTACATTCACCAGTTTACATTCCCTTTCCCTCTCTAAGTGAATGTAATTTTTAAAAACTAATGGTGGGTCAAGCCCACTGAGGTTCAGTTCATTCTCCAGGGAGATGAGCTGTGCACCTTTAAGATGCTTCAGGTATTATTCTAGCTTGGCCAGGGGGTGGCCTTCCACCAGGGGAGGTCCCATCAGATGAGGACCTAAGACACTTTGTGGAAGATTCAGAGAGTCAGGCCATGGGGGCAGGGAGACGGGGGGAGGTTAGATTTGAATGCTTTCTGGGCACCAGGGGTGGAAGGCTAGTGTGCGGGGGCGGCGGGGTGGGGGGGTCAGTAATCAGGTCACAGAGTCGAAGTGCTTCCCCTGAGCTACCCCATTAGAACCCCCAGCTGCAATTCCCCTCCTCTTTCTCCCAGACAGTTGGAATGGCACCCCTCTTTTATCACAGACCTTTCTCCTCCAAACTTTTCATTTTGAAAACATTGTAACAATAAAATGATCACCTGCGTGCACACACACGCTTCATTTTCATTTTGCTGATGGTTCATAGGTGTGGGTATGGCACATCTCCCCACCCTGACCACTACTTCAGTATCCATTGCCTAAGATTAAGGACATTCTCCTTAATGACCACAATGCAGTTATCACACACCAGAAATTTAACATCGATCGATACACTATTAGTATCTAAAATATACTCCCCGTTAAAAATTTCCCAGTTATCCCCAAGGTGTCATTTTAGTTTTTGACTTTTTTTCCAACCCGCAATTCAATCAGGATTCACACATTGTGGGACTTCCCTGGTGGTCCAGTGGCTAAGACTTCCTGCTCCCAGTGCAGGGGGCCCAGGTTCGATTCCTGGTCAGGGAACTTAATCACACAAGCCGCAACTAAGAGTTTGCGTGCCACAACTAAAAGATCCCACATTCTGAAACGAAGTTCCCTCATGCATGCCGCAACTAAGACCTGGCACAGCCAAGTAATTTTTTTTTTTTAAAGACTCACCCATTGAATTTGCTGGTCATACTCCTTTAATCTCGTAATTTAGGGCAATCCTCTGCTTTTGTTTTTCATGACTGTGGCATTTTTGAAAAGTCCACTCCAGTGTCAAAGGACAGGATGAGAGGGACCCTCAGGGCTTGTGGCTGGGAGGTCGTTTTCCCACCAAGAGAGGAGGGATTGAGGAACAAATTGGGGGACAGAGCATCTTTAAAGACACTGTGTTCCCCAAATGTTTCTGATTGGTGATACATCTGTGGTCAACCTCGTCCTACCCCACCCACTCCCAGGGCACTGCTGGAGCCAGTTCCTGTTCAGAGCATTTGTGGAGGCTTCCCAGGTGCCTGTTGTCGTGCTGAAGGTTTGAGGTAACTGGAGCTAGAAGAGAATTATAGAAGTCTTATTTCTACCTTGCAGGGTCTTGAGGTCTCATCAGGGAACTGGGTTTACATGATTCAAGGCGGCAGACCACGATGACTAAGCACAGAACAGCGACTGCTGCCAGTGATACATACACAGCAGGAATTCAGAGGAGGGGAGAATAGCATGGGCTTCCTGGAGAGGTCCAGGAAGGCTTCTTGGAAGAACTGAGGCTTCAGCTGGCCTCTGAGGGATGACAAGGATGTTGACAGAGACGGGAAGGGCTTCCACACATACCCACAGGATCCGCCCCTCCACCCCCTACCTGTACATCATGGCTCCTCCCACTGTCCACACAGGAAGGGCACAAGGGGACTCCTGAAACCGCATGATGCCCTGGACATCATCACAACCCAGTCAAGTGCTCTAGATACTCAGGCACGAGATAGGGGCTTCCTTCTTGGAGACCTCCCACCTTGGGTAGCTCCTAGGCTCTTACACCCTGGAACATCCCCAGGAGAGTTACCATCCAGCAACTCCATTCATACACAACTTCTACCATATAAATAATATTCTTGTTTTTAAATCTTTATTTATTTGGCTGCAGCAGATCTTAGTTGTGGCATGTGAATCTTGTTCCCTGACCAGGGATTGAACCTGAGCCCTCTGCGTTGGGAGCTCAGAGTCTTAGCCACTGAGCCACCGGGGAAGTTCCTATGAATAATCTTGAGAATGTCTGTGTGCCCTGCTCTAGACTATGAAGGATCCAGAGAAATCAGAGACATGGTTCCTGAGTTCAAGTTGCCTTAGTCTATTTGGGGAGACAGTGAGAGACACGTGGAGAGGTGAAGGGTGGGGAGGTAAGTGAAGAGGAGGAAACTAACAATGGGATTAACAGAGATTCAGAGTAGGAGAAAACAGGGTGGGCTGGAGGATCTGAGGAGGGCAGGCAGGAAGGGCGAAGACCTCTGCAAGGGCTCAGGGTGGTGGAACTAGGAACTGGGAGATGGAAGAGAGGTCACAGCAAGGTCAGCCAGGGTGTGACAGGCTTAAAAAGGCAGAAACAACACAGATTGTCCAGTTAAAGATGACTGGTTAAATAAATGATGGCATAATCACACAATGGAATAATCATGCAACTCTAAAAATGAGTGAGTCAGCCGACTGTGTCCAGTTTTCTACCAGATAAACTGATAAACTGTTAACAAAACCATGTGTACACGTGTGTGTGTGTGTTTTACCATTTGGGGCAGGATAGGTGGCTCAGACAGTAAAGCGTCTGTCTGCAATACAGGAGACCCGGGTTCAATCCCTGGGTTGGGAAGATCCCCTGGAGAAGGAAATGGCAACCCACTCCAGTACTCTTGCTGGGAAAATCCCATGGACAGCAGAGCCTGGTAGGCTACCATCCATGGGGTTGCAAAGAGTTGGACACGACTGAGCGACTTCACTTTCTCTATGTATAATCTTATTTGCTTGTATTGGCACAGAGACACTAAGGAAAGATAACCTAAGAAACTAGTGAAAGTGGTTACTAGGGGGACGTGGTGGGAACTGGGCAAAGAGAGTGGGAGGGAGAATTCTCACTGAACATTGTTTTATGCTTTCTAATTTTCAAACCATGGGAAATATATTTGCTGTTAAAAAATTTAAAAATCACTCAGCAGGAGAGTTTAGTTTAGAAGCACCATGGGGCTTCCCTGGTGGCTCAGTGGTAAAGAATCTGCCCGCAAATCGGGAGACTCAGATTTGATCCCTGGGTTGGAAAGATCCCCTGGAGAAGGAAATGGCAACCCCCGAAAATCAGGAGACTCAGGTTTGATCCCTGGGTTGGAAAGATCCCCTGGAGAAGGAAATGGCAACCCACTCCAGTATTCTTGCCTGGGAAATCCCACGGACAGAGGGGCCAGGCAGTCTACAGTCCATGGGGTCGCAAAAGAGTCAAGATATGACTTAGTAACTGAACAACAAATGGACCCACCACAAAGCAGCCTCTGCATCACCTGGGATTTTACTAGAAATATAGGATCTCTGGCTCCATTCCAGATGTTGAGCAACCTCTCAAGACGTCCATTTGTTCATCTGTAAAATAAGCTGTTAATTTAAAATCATTATGGATTCAGTGAGCTGTTGCTCACTGGTACCCAGCAGAAGATCTGCAATATATTTTTTTGAGAGTGTAATTTAAGCAGTTTAAAAAAAAAAAATTCTATTGCAGTATAGTTGATTTAAAATGTTAGTTTCTGCTGTACTGCAAAATGAGTGAGTTATATAACAAGACCCCCAGGTAATTCAGGAGCATGTTATAGTTTGAGAAGTTCAGGCCTAGAGTTGGTGGTTACCAGGTGGTGGAGCAGGCAAGGGTAACTGGTGGTAACAGCTCTTTGTAAGGATCTTTAGCAGCTGGATGAAAGACCAGGAGAAGGAGAAAAAGTAGGCTGAGGGACTATGGGAGGCCGTGTAATTGATCAGTTAATTGCTTAATCATTTGGTTAATTGACATAAGCAGGCGGGGATCTGGACACGTGTGCTGGCGGTAGTAAAAGAAAAAGTTGTTTGTGGGACTTTTAGTTTGTGGGACACTTCTTAGGAAGAAGGGAAGGGCATGGTAAACAGTTTGCATATAGGGAGATAAAAACAACTCTGAGCTCGTTTCCTCATCTGTAACATGGGAGTAATAACAGTACCCTCTCTGAGGGTCATTAGGAAGATTAAATAAGTAAGATAATAGATGTGAAGTGCCAGCACAGGGCCTGGCACCCAGGGGCCACTCCTTAAGCGTTTGCTCATTTCTTCCCCTTCTGGTCCCTTTGCCTTAGGGGTTAGCCTTGGTTGGGGGTGGAGGAAAGGGGGGAACCAGGGTGACACATGAACATTCAGAAGGGCTTGAGGCTGCTGAGTAGACAGCAGGGCTCTCCCTGCCCTCTACCCCCATTTCACCCAGATTCCTTTTCCATGTTGGTGCGTGGAGAGGTAGGGGCCCGTTTCTGACAACTTTGGAGGCTGGGTTCCCTGGGGCAGGGCTCGGGGCTTCATTCTCTGTCCAGCTCAGCCCCTGTTGTAGCCCCACTCCATCTAATGATGGCATCTCACACCTGGTCCCCCAGGAAAAGGAACAGCCAAATAACAGGCTCCCCTCCAAACAGCCAAAAGCCCAATCCTGTAATTAAATCTTAGCTTGGCAGTTACTTAGTCACCTCCAAGAGCCGACTTTCCTGGCCGGTTCTGGAATGTGGGGTGGGATGGGGGCCCGGCAGGTACAGTCTCCCCAGAGACCCAGCCCGGCCTTTGTCAAAGTGGTGGTCTCCCCTCCGACAAAGCCAAATGCTCCTGGCTGGGGGAGTGCACTCCGAGTGTGGGAAGGGCAGGCTGAGAGACACCAAGAGTCACCACCCCAGGTCTCTGTGTCGAGTTCTGCAAGGGCAAAAGTCAGAACTCCCATCATGCCAATTCCCATATCCACTAAGCTGTGGATCACCTCATCCCACCGCATGCTCCAGGTTGGAGATGCCTTCTACCAGACCAGCTCCTGACACTGTTCCCTTCAGCTTGCAGGGTGGAGTGGGCTTCAGTCTCCACCCACCCCCTCTCCCAACCCCAGCCTTCCTCTGGGCTGGGCAGGTGCCAGGAAATGTGGTTAGGCTAAGAGGAAGCCTGGCTAACATGGACTCCTACATCCTGAGAAGGTGGTCAAGGTCAGTACCTGGTGCCTGAGAGTATGAAGATCCAAGATCCAGCGCTGAGTGGGGAGTGGTATGTTTGAGGGTGCTGGGAAGGGATGCATTTCCCTTGATAACTGTGGGCTCTGTGGGTGGGACCATGGCAGAATGGGAAAGATCCTTGCTGGGGAATAGGTTTGAATCCTGACTCTGTTGTTTAGCAAGGGTGTGACCTTGGCTGAGATACCACCTCTCTGAGCCTCAGTTTGTTCATCTGTAAAACAGGGGCTATTAATGTAGGTGGTTATGAGATTCAATGAGATAGAGAGTTTAAATACCAAGCAGAGAGTCTGACTCATGGTGGGTACTTAGTACCTGCATGCTCTCACCCCAGTTCCCTGCCTTGACTTTGGGCATGGACATGCTGAACAGAACAACAGACAGAACAGAGGCCCTGAGAGGCTGCACGAGAGCAGTACCCATTCAGCAAAGAACCTCAAGAAGGAAAATTCAACGTGGGCCTAGGAGATGGGGTGGGGTAAGTATTTACAAGGTTAGGTTCAAAAGCCAGGCAAAAATATTCCATTGTAAAACACATCCCACCATCTGAAATCATTAAAAAATAGAGAGATTGTTTAGTACAAAAACAAAAACCCAAATCTCACGTAGATTGTGACTATAGGTAGATAAGGTGTATTTGTGAATGAACAGCCAGGGGTTCGCAGGGACCAAGACTGTGGAGCCGACTGGGAGTGTGGGGGTAGTTGGGGCGGAGCAGGTGGGGAGTGCTAGGATAACAGGTGGGGCTTTTACTTTTCAGTAATGTCCTCTGCTGGCAGATCATTTGTCCTAACTTAAAATTCTACAAATAATAAAGAACATTATTTATGTTTTAATATTGGCCATGCAGGTTCTTTGTTATGGTGAGAGAGCTTTCTCTAGCTGTGGCTCACAGGTGCCCTAGTTGTGGTCCATGAGCTTAGTTAGATGCCCCACGGCATGTGGGATCTTAGTTCCCCATCCAGGGATAGAATCTGCATTGGAAGGCAGATTTTTTTAAACCACCAGACCACCAGAGAAGTCCCAAAGAACATAATTTAGCATGGAATGTATTTTTCCTTTTTTAAAATAAAGAACACTGGATGGGGGCCAGCATGGAGATGTGGATTTCAGTGCCACTAAGCTCCTGTTATGACCAACCTAGATAGCATATTCAAAGCCAGAGACATTACTTTGCCAACAAAGGTCCGTCTAGTCAAGGCTATGGTTTTGCCAGTGGTCGTGTATGGATGTGAGATTTGTACTGTGAAGAAAGCTGAGCACCGAAGAATTGATGCTTTTGAACTGTGGTGTTGGAGAAGACTCTTGAGAGTCCCTTAGACTGCAAGGAGGTCCAACCAGTCCATCCTAAAGGAGATCAGTCCTGGGTGTTCATTGGAAGGACTGATGCTAAAGCTGAAACTCCAATACTTTGGCCACCTGATGCAAAGAGTTGACTCATTGGAAAAGACCCTGATGCTGGGAGGGATTGGGGGCAGGAGGAGAAGGGGACGACAGAGGATGAGATGGCTAGATGGCATGACCGACTCGATGGACATGAGTTTGGGTAAACTCCAGGAGTTGGTGATGGACAGGGAGGACTGGCATGCTGCGATTCATGGTGTTGCAAAGAGTCAGACACAACTGAGTGACTGAACCGAACTGAACTGAACTGAACCTCCTGTGAGACCATGCAGGCTTCCTGAGACTCAGTCTCTCCATCTGTAAAGTGGGATGCTCATGCTCAGTCCCTTAGTCATATACGACTCTGCAACCCCGTGGACTGTAGCCCACCAGTCTCCTCTGTCCACAGGATTATCCTGACAAAAATACTGCAGTGAGTTGCCATGCCCTTCTCCAGGGGATCTTCTTGACCCAGGGATCAAAACTGCTTCTCCTGTGGCCCCTGTATTGGCAGGCGGATTCTTTACCACTGTGTCACCTGGGAAGCCCTGTGCAGTCACATGGTGCGCTCCAACACTCAGGTGTAGTTTCTCATCTGATTAATGTGTTCCTTGGCTGGCAGAGCGGAGGCAGAACAGCAGATGAGGGTTTCTGGTGCCTCCTGTGCAGGGGGCGCCCCGGGGAAAGAGAGGTGAGCACTGGATGCAGGGAATATTTCCCCAGGGTGCGGCTGGCTCCTCTGCACCAGCTCTGTGCTCTGCTTCTAGCCTTCAGGATCTGTCCCTACCCTCTAGGAATCAGCGGAGCCCCGTACACTTTTCACGTGTTCTGGAGACCAACACTTGAATGGGGACTTTGAGCCCTGGCAAATCAACTCATGGTTGTGTTTCCATGCAACCTCTCGGGTCCATCTTGTCTCTCCCTGTCTTCCTGAGACCTGAAAGTCACAGCAGCTGCATCTACCATTCACTGAGCATCTTTGCTGTGTGAGGCACAGGGCCGAGTGGACTAGGTGCATTAACCCAATACCATCTTAAGACATTTTTTTTTTCATTTATTTTTTGGCCATACCACATGGCACGTGGGAGCTTAGTTTCCTGACCAGGGATCAAACCCGCGCTCCCTGCAGTGGAAGTGTGGAGTCCTCCTAACCACTGGACCACCAGGGAAGTCCCAACCCACTACCAGCAAGTCAGCTCTACAAAAGAAGAGGACAATACATCCATTTTGTGGAGGGAGGAAAAAGGACTTCAAATGACATCTATTGTTTAGTCGCTAAGTCATGTCCAACTCTTTTATGACCCCATGAACTGTAGCTTGCCAGGCTCCTCTGTCCATGGAATTCTCCAGACAAGAATATTGGAATGAGTTGCCATTTCCTTTTCCAGAGGATCTTCCCTGACCCAAGGATAGAACCCCAGTCTCCTGCATTGGCAGGCAAATTCTTTACCAGTGAGTCTTCAGGGAAGCTGCAAATGACATCTACTCATACCCTGTGACCAGTCAATTCTCTCGTAGCTGCTGTTGCTGATGCTAAGTTGCTTCAGTCGTGTCTGACTCTGTGCGACCCCAGAGACGGCAGCCCACCAGGCTTCCCCGTCCCTGGGATTCTCCAGGCAAGAACACTGGAGTGGGCTGCCATTTCCTTCTCCAATGCATGAAAGTGAAAAGTGAAAGGGAAGTCACTCAGTCGTGTCCGACTCTAGCGACCCCATGGACTGCAGCCCACCAGGCTCCTCTGTCCACGGGATTTTCCAGGCAAGAGTATTGGAGTGGGGTGCCATTGCCTTCTCCGTCTCTCTTAGCAGTAGGCCCCAAAGAAACCTTCACCCTGGTCCCTAGAGGCTTGTGGCTGTGATGTTATTTCAGTGCTGTCTGCGCAGATGGGGAGTTGGAGGCACCTGGGAGGAAAGGCTTTGGAAGCAAGGAATGAGGCTTATGCAGCAACACGGATGGATCTTAAAAACAGAAGGTAGAGATCAAAGTAAACAACAGAATGAGATCTAGAACACACAAAACCACTTATGTAAATGAATACTACCTATACACAAAACAATATGTGTTTTGAAAACACAGTTGAACAAGAAGATACTTATTAAGAACATTAGAATAGCTGCCTCTGGTGGGCGTGGGTGGAGAGTGTGGTTGGAGACTGGAGATAAAGAGGGAAAATTAATATAACAAGAGAGGAGGCCTTCATGGACCAGTGGTGATAAGGCACCCTGGTGTGAGCTGTAGGAATAGCTCAGTTGTTTGTACTTGAAGTCCAACAAAGGAAACTCAAGTAAGGATCAGAGACGTTAAGTAATTTGTCCAAATCACACAGCAGACAAGGAGGAGTGGAAAGAGGATGTTCGAATAAGTAGGCTCCTTAAAGCAAGATGGTAGCAGGACCCTGAAAGCCACATGTCTGCACTGTAACAGCAAAGAGGGCAGGAGGGGCAGAGGGACAGAGGACAGGTGTGTGTGGCAAGGGGTGGGGATCTTCTTGGGCTCCACAAGTCAGCCTGGCATGTCACCAGCTCTCCCCATCCTTCCCAAACACCCACTGAGTGCCGTGGGGTACAGATCACCCTCCTTACCTTCCAGGAATTATGATGAGGAATAAAATGAGCTCATGCTGGGGGTGTGGCAGAGAAGTCAGAAAGAGTGGGCTTCCAGGAGGCAGGACTGATTCAGTGCTGTCTGGGGCTTAGAAACGATAATAACAATATAACTCAGCACTGACCATGCAGCAGGCTGTCCTCCCCACCCTCTCCCAAGCAAGATACCATCTGCCCAGAGCCTTGGAGATCCCAGATCAGAGGCTCCGCCAGGGCTGCCCTTCCTCCCCGCTCCTCCCTGCCTGCCTCCCCTCCTGGTCCCTCCCATCCTCTCCAGAAATTAGGGGTCATTACCGTTAGGGTGTGAGATCTGAGCACAGCTTACAAGTCATCAACACCCCAACTCCCAGTCCGCCTGGGGGCCCCCAAGTCTACGCCACACTCAACAGGCAGTGCTGAACAGGAAGGAAACAGTCCTGGGCCCAGCCCTGGCCAGCGGGCCGAGGGCAGGAAGTCACCGGCTGCCCTGCCTCCCTCACCCCGGGCCCCCTCCTTTCCTCCTCACTGACCCAGGGAGAAGCACAGGGCAGTCCGACATGGGGCATTTCTGACACATTCCTGGAAGTCTGATGTTGGGGAGATGGGACCCGAAGGAGGTGTGTCGGGGGAGACATCTGGTTTTGAAGATGGCAAGAGGGCAGCCCATTCAGCCACCTATCCCTCAATACAGTTACCCACCCACACATAATAACAGCCAGTTTTATTTATTTTTGGGTCATATCGTGCGTAATGTGGATCTTAGATCCCCAACCAGGGATCGAACTCATGCCTTCTGCATTGGAAGCACAGAGTTTTAACCACTGGACCAGGGAAGTCCAATAATAGCTAATATTTATTGAGGCTTCCTCTGTGCCAGGCACTGTCCTAAGTGCTTTGCCCTACTCTATTATTAGTAGTTAGGGACCTTTAGTCCAACCATTTTACAGATGAGTAAACAGAAGTACAGAGAGGTCAGTTATTTATGCTTGCCCAAGGTTACACAACTAGTAAAACGGTAGAGCCAGGATTCAAGCTCATGAAGTCTGGCTTTGAGCCTGCAGTCCCATCCTCTATACAGCAACCCACCATCTATCCACATGGACCATCTTCCCATCCACTCACCTGTGGCCACCCCACTTAACCACCTGTCTTCTCACTCTTGCATCCATCCCTTCATCTTCTAACCCCTTGTTTGAAGTGGTTTAGGAAGGGGAAGAGCAAATACAAAGACTTAGAAGGGAGAGAGCAGGGCATGTTAAGAAAGTAGCTGCTGCACAGAGTGAGGGAAAAGATAGCAAGAGATGAGACTAAGAAGGTGACCAGGGCTCCAATCAGGAGGGTCTGCTCATCCGTCGTCTATCCAACTACTCATATCCATCCATCCCCACTCTGCTTTCCTACTCCTCTGTCCATCCGTGTGTCCATCCATGAGTTCATGTGTCCATCTATCCATCTATCCATCCATCCATCCATCCATCCATCTATCCATCCATCCATCCATCTATCCATCTATCCATCCATCCATCCATCCATCCATCCATCTATCCATCCATCTATTCATCCATCCATCCATTCATCCATCACCCTTCATTCCTGTACTTGAGAAGGCAGATAGAGAGGAAGAAAGAGAATAGAGTTAGCTGGTTACATTTCTTCCATGCCAGTGATTTTTTGTGAACTTTTGTGGGGCTGGGGCAACATTAGGACTTCCCAAGGTATCTGAATAAACACAATGATTTCCTCCACTCTCCACTCACCCCACTACCCATAGCTCACCAGTCCTGGGTACCATGGGAAGAAGGAATTGCAGAGTGACTAGATATTAAGGTTGGAAGAACCATCCAGACCTTGAAACTTCTGCCCCCCAGCCCCACCCCTGTATCTCCTTAGGAAGACAGAGGAATTATGTTGTCAAAGAGGTGTCACAATGCCCCCAGCCCCATACAAGTTCTCCTAACTTGGTGTCCCAGTACCCTCCCAAGAGTCCCTGAATACCTCTGGAGCCCTTGGCTGCCAGAAGTTCCATCTCACCACCAAGGAAGGCACTGGTCAAGGATGTTCCAGGTGGGATGACATCATGGTGTGGGATGAGGGCAGCCCAAAGGGGCAAGAAGTTTGATTGGCAGGAAGGAGTGTGAAGGCCCCAGCCCAGCCCACCTGTGCAGCTGGGAGCTGCCCGACTCCTGTTCCCCAGCTGTGGAGCGTCCTTGTGTCCCCGGGCCGGGGGAGGGCAGGTGACCACCATTCAGCTCCTTTGTTCTCTGCCCCTTCACTTCCCTGAGAGGCTTCCTGGACCGTTAGTTTGCACGGCCCCACCTCCTAGGCACACTTGTGATAAGTAATAATGCTGGTCAACATTTACTGAGGGCTCAAGACGTCCAGGTGCCTTAAGGAGAGCATCTCATTAACTCATAGTAACCCTATGAGATAGAGTCTCTATTATCCTTCGTACATGGAAAAACAGGCAGAATGTATTATAAATTCCAGAGAGACTCCCCTGGTGGTCCGGTGGTTAGGACTCTGAGCGTCCACTGCCGGGCGCACAAGTTTGATCCCTGGTTGGAGAACTAAGATTCTGCACACTGCGTGGTGTGGCCAAAACTAACTAACTAAATAAATTACCGGAAGAGCAGGTAGCCAGTGGGTGGTAAAGGCTTCCTGAGGAAGCCGAGGCTCCCCCACTTGGCTTCCTCACTGACTCCCTTCAGAATTCCCGTCCCCTCACTGAAGGCAAATAAGTGCTCCTAAAGCTTTGAGCATGGGTGACAACTCTGTGTAACTTCTGGACGGGGCTGATGATAATTACCACTTTCTTTTACAGCTCCCACGACTCATGGTGCCCCCTCCACAAGCTGTGCAGTAGATAGCCTTATTAGCCCCATTTTGCAGATGAGGCAAGTCAAGCTCAAAGAAGTTCATTGACTTGCCCAAGGATGCCCGACCTGTAAGGGCAGAGTCAGGTCCTGAGCTTAGACCTTCAAACTCCAAAGCCTGGGCACATTTCCAGCATCAGGTGCCCTGGGAGGCTTCACCAGCTGCCTCACCCAATGCTATTTGCATTTTGACAGGGCACAAGGCCTTCCACAAAAAAGGGAGGTGCAAATGGTGGCATGTCAGGCACAGGCTAGGCCAGCAGATGGGCAGGGGGCTGAAGAGGGGCCTGAAGTATTGAACCTCATCTCACATATGAAGTCTTCTTGCCTTACTCAGAAAGTGCCGCCCTGAAGTCTCCCTCTTCCCCATTCTCGGTCCGGGTATAAGGGACAGATGTATACATGATATATCTAAAAAGCCTGGGTGGGTCTGCCTGCGGGTGTGGGGGTCATGGAAGGAGAGGGTCAGATTCCTTCTTTTGGCTCTTAATTCAAAACCCAAGTGAAAACAGGGGAGTGTGATTCAGCAGGGAGCGAAAGGGCTGGTGGGACCCTCTCCTTGCCCTTTAAACTTCATTCCCCCTGTGGAATGGGAGGACTAGGAAGCTTAAGGCAGCAGAAAGCAGACAGGGGAGATGGGGCCCTTCCTTCCACCTCTAAACTCACCACCTCAGCATTTCTCCACCTCAGCATTGTGAGCTGATGATTCTTTGCTGTGGGCGGGGCGGGGGAGGCCGGTGTCCCATGGGATGTTTGGCAGCACCCCTGGGCTCTGGACACCAGTAGCACTTCCCAGTTCTGACCACCGAAAACGTCTCCCCGCATTGCCACAAGTCCCCCGGGGGTGGGGTGGGGGCGGAAATGCCCCCAGGTGTGAACCACTTCCCTAAGTGCGCACACACTGTGTATTTGACAGGGAGGACCTGAGAGGGGAGGAGACGGTTAAATGAAACCAGCTGTTAACCTGGAAAGTACGCAGTAGGGCCCCACCCTGCCTCCAGAGCTGGCCGTGCTCCGCTGAGCATGGGATGGGGTGTTCTCAGTGCGCGGAGCTTAGTCACCTGGAACCTGGCTAGGCCCCCGGAAGGGGTGGGACAAGGCTGGGGCTGCCCGACTTCCTCCTCCTCTTCCCATCTGCCGCCTCCTTTCTCTCTTCCTCCTCCCTCGCTCCCCAGTTCCTGTGCGAGCCTCATCCCTGAATGTGCTGGGGGTCCTGGGGTTGCCCAAGCAGGGTCTCGAGTAGCAGCAGCAGCAGCTGGGGCATAGCTGACAGGAGACTCAGGGTCTAGGCTGGGGCGGAGCAGGAGAGGAGGATTCAAACCCTGGTTGCTGCACTAACTGGTCACTAGTTGTGCAACTTCTGCAAGGTTCTTACACGCCACTCACTAACCATGTGCGCTTACACCAAGCTCAGAGCCTCAGTTTCTGCATTAGAAAGATAGGAAGTTCCTCTGTCCATGGGGATTTTCCAGACAAGAATACTGGAGTGGGTTGCCATGCCCTCCTCTGGGGGATCTTTCCAACCCAGGGATTGAACCCACGTCTCCTGCATTGCAGGTGGATTCTTTATCGTCTGAGCCACCAGGGAAGCCAGAAAGATGAGAATAACATCTCACAATGGCTCTTTGGGGCTTTTGCAGAGGTCAGTGGTTAGTCCCTGGCAGTTGGTAGATTCTCGATCCTATTAGTAAAGAGTGTTGCAAGCCCTTCCCCTTGCAGGAAGAGCCCCCCACGACAATTCTGAAAACACCTGCCTCTGTCACCTCTCACACCAGCTCCGGAGCCTGAGGGGCAAGGCCCAGCTGGCCAAGAGCTGCTGCGGAGCAGGGACTGGTTGGGGGCAGGGTCTCTGCAGTTCCCTGTCTCCACAGGCACAGGCTGAGCCTCCCTGCCGTGTCAGGAGGACCAGAAGCCCACATCCTCAGATTCATGCTTAACATGAAAAACCCGAGCCACTTGTGAGCCCCAGGAAAGGAAAATTCTACAACTCCAGGCTATCAGCCTCAACACTGAGGATAAGGAAACTGTCATGAACTCTATAGCACTGATTCTCACCGCCCTTGGAAGGAGCTGGCAATACCGAGAGATGTCCTCGGCTGTCACAGTTGGTGGGGGGTGCTACTGGCAGCTAGTGGGCAGAGGCCAGGGCTGATGCTAAGCATCCTTTGATGCACAGGGCAGCCCCACAGCAGATGTATCCAGCCCAAAGTGTCAACGGGGCCGAGACTGAGAAGCACTGTTCCCCAGGGCTTCATATTTGTGTTCATATGTGTAGTGTCTCTGCTACTTGTATATCCAGAGCCTGGTACATAAGAGGAGCACAAATGGATAGAACAACTGACGTCACATCCTCAGCTGTGCTGAGAGATACTTCATAGAATAAACCTCACACTCCTTGGGGTGTCACCCTGTCTGTGCCAGGTCCAAGGACCCAGAACCAAAACCCAGCATTCAAAACCCCACAGTGTCCCCGCCACACCCGGGACATCAGGCCACCCTCTCTCACCAGCGAGCCTGGGGACTGGGGAGGGGTCGCCCTAGCTGCTCACCTGCCTCCCAGCACATCTAGCAAGGAGCCAGCAAGATGATGAAATGAGGACAGAAATGAACTGGCAGGCCCCATCCCCACAGTGCTGTGGACATGACATGTACTGTGGGGTACAGGGTGTGGCCCCTGGAGTCAGCCAGGCCTGGGTTCCCATCGCAGCCTAGCTCCTCACCAGTCACATGACCCTAAACTTGGGAATATCCTCCTGACTTCTGTTTTCTCAATTATAAATGGGGCTCATAATGATACCTTCCTTAAAGGGTTATTGTGAGGATTCTCAGAGGAAATCCACTGAAAGAGTTTGGCGCTGTGCTCATGGGTGGTGGTGAAAAACGACCGTGAATCATGACTATTCATACCTCATTTCCGGTGTGAGCCCCTCTGTTTGTCATCTGTGTCCCAAGGCTGAGCCTGGACGGGTCTGGGAAGGCTGCTGACCGCTCGCGCACCCCTCTCTCCAGGTGAATGGGATGTGGTGCTGACCTCTGAGAGCATGTACAGGCTGTTGGGACATTAGCCAGAGCCCTAAGGACCACTATTTGGGATTAAGATGAGGCAAGCACAGGACCTAGGGCGCAAAATATTTGAAAGGAAGCACTCACTGTGCCCTTGCATGAGTCTGAATATGAGCCCCTCCTGAAAATGCATAGCCTTGCCTCACCCTAGTCCCAGCCCAGTGAAGCACCACCTCCCAGGAGGAGGGCCTGATGGCACGGAGGATGGTGAGATGGGTGCAGAGGCCACAGCATCTGAGGCTTCCTGGAGGAGGTGCCATGAGAGCTGCTGGTGTGGGAGGATAAGGGAGAATTTTGAAGTGCAAGGCTGAGGGTCATATATTGCTAGGTGGGAACTTATGGGAGCAGAGACTGCCTTGGAGAAATGCCCTGGGCAAGTGTGAGTTGGGCAAATAATTTATAAATTAAACACAACAGAACGTACATTATGATTTGAGTAGTGGAGGTTTCGTCAGATGGCAGGGGTTCAACTTCCAATAGCTCTACAGCTAGGGGTTTCCTCCCAGTTCCCTGGGGCCTCTGCAGACAGGAAATGGGTCTTCTTGAAATTGCAGCCTGGGGGAGTGCAACAGAGCTGCCTGACAGGGATCTCAGCCTTTGGGTTGTTCCATCACAGCTATGAAGATTCCTAGTGAGAGGGCACCCAGGATCTGGGAGATGGTATGGGGGTTCAAAGGTGAGGAAGATGATTCAGTCACAGGATGGTCAAGGAGGGTGGCAACAGAGGACCACATAAATGTCAGTACCATGAGATAAAGGCTGCAACAGGGACCTCCTAGGAGGGTGGATCTCCATATGCAATCACCCAAGAGTGGTTATGAAGGGCAGACATTGTTGGGTGGGAGACACAGTCTGTAACAATGAGAAGTGTTCTAAATTAGAACAGGGCTGGCTGGTTGGAAGGCCAATGACCCCTTACTAGAATCCAGTTCTGTTGAACCAATAGTTATTGAGTGTTCGCTCAATGTCTTGGTCTGGAGTAAGAGAAGGAATAGGATTTTGGAGGTTATTATGTCAAGGGTAAGGGTGAGAGAGCGCTGCTCTTAAGGGGCTCAGAGCTGAACAAGAAAGAGTATTCCTGATGGGTGGGAGGGAGGGCAGGCTAGTCTGGGGGGGACAGCCTGAGCTAAGGTGAGAATGCCTGGAAGGATCAGGTGTGACCAGGAAGTGACAGGCAGATGGGATGGCTGGAACTCAGGGTTTGGGGGAGCCCTGTCCTTCCATGCTAGGGACTTGGCATTTATTTTCTGGGCAGCAAAAGATGCTTTGAGGACAAGCCATACATTCTGGCCATTAATATATTGGGTTGGTCCAAAAGTTCATTCAGGGTTTTCCGTAGGATGTTATGGACTTTGGGGCCAATCAATAGAGAGACTAATTCAGTGTGTGAAGGGCAGGCTGGGAAAGCAAGCGATAAAGAAACAGGAAGAGTTGGTAGAAAGCTGGAGTCACCTTGTAGGAGAGAGGATGGAGGCCTGGCAGGGGGCAGGGAGAGAAGGATGTGGGGGACATGGATGGACAGACCAGATGCAGGGGGAAGGGGCAGGCGTGGGGTTGGAGATGAACCCCGGGTTCCCAGCCTCTGAGCTGATCGAGGTCTCCAAGAAGCAAACCAAGTCTGTAGAAGCAGGTCCGGTGGGGGGGACCTTGAAGGCTTTCTCCTGCCTGCAAGTGTCTAGCTCTAGGGCCAGCAGGGCTGGGCTCCAGGCGTAGCTCTGTGGGCCTCTTGGCAGTGCCCCTGCCCCCTCCTTCCTGCCCTTGGCCCTCGCAAAGTCCCCAGCTCTCCCCTTCTTTCCTTCCTCCCAGGACTCACAGAAATCCTCAGTACCCAGTCATGGGCCGAAGACACCATCAGGCCAAAAGGTGCAGGCTCCACACCGTCCCCTGTCCTTGTCATGGAAGCAGGACCGTGAGCAGACTCTGGCAGCAGCCTATGTGCCGGTGGCGGTGGACCCCAGAGGGCAGAACCCGGACAAGCTCAGGTTCAATTTCTACACCTCCCAGTACTCCAACTCCCTGAGCCCCTTCTACACCTTGCAGAAGCCCACCTGCGGCTACCTGTACCGCCGGGACACCGACCACACCCGCAAGCGCTTCGACGTGCCTCCTGCCAACCTGGTCTTGTGGCGCTCGTAGGCCTGTGCCAGTCAGAAGCCCCCTACCCTGCACCCTCACCTCCACAATGCTGGGTCCCCAAGGGGAAGGGCTGCTTCCTCCCGGAGGAGCAGAAAGTGCCTGGGCTAGGACGGCTGTGCCCTGCCCACTGTCAACAATGGCAAAGGGAGGTCTTGCTTTTCAGCAGCAATTAAAGTTTCTTCTTCCTTTCCCTGGCATCTGAATGGGTGGCTGTGGATGGGTAAACTGAGGCCACAGGGGGGCTGTAAGCAGGGTTATAGCCAGAGGTGCCTGAAGACTTGGAAGGACCTGATTCTCATCAGCTCACCCCAAGAGTAACCCCAACTCCCCTGCAGAGCCTGAGTCCCAAGCAAAACTCATGCTGGCCACACCCTGCCTGTAGTCCCGGTTTGGCAACTTCTCCAATAAGAGCTACATCAATCGACTGATCTGGGGTTGGAGCAGCCACTGGGGAAGGGGGATGTCCTGCAGGGAGTGAACCTGATCTCCAGGGAGCCTCCTCTCTAGCTCCTAGTTTTACATAAAACTGCCTCTTCTGACTGGTAGTTTTTTAGGTGAGGGATGGACTTCCCATCTCAAGTCTCCCCTCTGGTCCAGCAGAGCTGATGCTGAGTTTAGTTAGGATCATGGGCCGTGGTTCACGGAGAAGGAGAGTAAAAGCAGAGTGAGCTTGACTCCTAGCCAGAGTGAGTCCTTGGTCACTGCCGCCTAAGGCTGGATCCAATGGCCTGCTGGCGCCAGCTCAAACTGGCCTGTGAGAGCTGGCAGTGGGCAGCTCCCAACTCCACAATCAGTGACTTCATGCTGGTAGCTTGAAACCAGTGAGTGGAAGTATTTACACCCAGGAAACCAGCAAACATCTATAAAACAGGATTTCTTTTTTTCCAGAGAGCCAGTAGTTAAATATTTACCAGCAGACGACTGAGTGATTCTAACTGGTTTCATTTCTAGGAATCATGTCTTATTGCAGGTAGAGTGGTGGATTCAGTGGTGCATACTTCTAGGGCACAGGAGACAAGGGGGCTGGTGTGGGATGAAGAGATAGGATGCTGGGGACCCAGACAAGCAGCCAATGCACTAGCCAGAGGGTGTCCCTGGACACCCTTCTCTGAAGAGAAGATGGCAAGCCAGAGAAAAAGGATGAGAGGGTGTCCTAAATATATCACCTAACATCAAAGGATCCAGGTTTTTCTATGTATTATATTTGAAGTAGGCTGTCTTTCAAATTAGAGGCTTTCCTCGAATGTCTAGTGATCCTTGGCTGGAAGCAGGCCATTTGGCATCGGTTTCAAGTCTCTCCTTCCTGGTTGTTCATGGAACCAGTGTGGGAAGGAGCTGGGCTGGGGTCTCACTTTTCATATGCAGACTTTGCCATAACTTTCTGGTTTCCAAAGCAGCCTTTCTCTCCTCTAGAGCTATCTCTCGAGGCTAGAGCTTGTCCAGTTCAAGTCTCAGAATAACCTTCCCCCAGGGCCCGGAGGAGAGAGATGACACCTTAAGATGTCCATTCTGCTGCCTTGAGGAGGGCCTCTGGGGAACTAGTTGCTCCTGACACATACTTTCCACCAGTACCCCTACTTCTGTCCCACCTGTCCTGTACCCCAGCCCCCACGACACCTTCTGTGCCCACCTCCTGAGCTTCCAGAGTCCTGTGGTGGGAATTTAAAATTTTATTTATTCTTAATGTATTTATCTGGCTGCACTGGGTCTCAGCTGCTGCACTGGGGATCTTTAGTGGCAGCATGCGAACTCTTAGTCATGGCACGTGGGATCCAGTTCCCTGACCAGGGATGGAACCCAGGTTGCCTGCATTGGGAGCATGGAGTCTTAGCTACTGGATCACCAAGGAAGCCCCCCTCCTGCTCTCTGAGCACACTCAGGTTTCAACTTTCCGCACTCTGGGAAGGCACCACTCGTCCATCTGTTTCTCTTGTCCAAAATTTGTATTAGAACCTGTCATCTGCTATCTTCTTCTTCTTGGTCTCTCTGGATCTGCAGCTTTTAGAAATGAATTGCCATTTCAGTGTGCTTTTCAAGAGGCAGAGATAAATGCAAGTTTTCAGCACAACCCGAAGCTGTACCTCCCAACAGTCATCCCACAGACACTGGGTGAACAACTAGCGCATGCTGGGCCCTTGGGCTACAAAGACGAACAAGAATCATCTCTGCGCCCCCAGACCCTGAGGAGTGGGGGCGGGGCCCGTATCTGCACGCGCTCAACTGACGCCTCCTCCTCGCTCCTGGAGAAGGTCGCCCCCTAGAGGTTCACCTTGGTAAGGCGGCCTCCACCGACGCTTCCAGGACACCTTGACAGAAGCCAGCCAAGGTGCCAGGTTGGTCTGGGCGGGACACTCTCTGGAGGCCCAGAACCTATGCTTAGGGCTCTGTTGTGTTTCTGTGGAGGTGGCCAGTGGGCAGACGGGCACGTTGGAGCGAGTCAGTAGGGACTGGGATTGCCACCCCTCCCATCCCTTCCCGGCGTGGCTTCTACCTCTACACCCCTGCCCGCCATGTTCCCTCTCCTTGGCATCATTCAGCCGCGTAGGTGCTCTCACTCTGGTGTGGCATCTGTCCCGGGAAGGAGTCCTGCAGACAGAGCAGCCTGGGGAGGCCACGGTCCTCTCTCAAGCGGCCACAGCATGCGCCGTCCACTGAGACCCTCTGTACTCCTCTCATGGGTCCCAGTCTTCCTCCTCCCACGGTCCGTCTCTTCCTCCTCCCACGGTCCGTCTCTTCCTCCTCCCACCGGTCCAACTCTTCCTCCTCTCATGGGTCCCTCTCTTCCTCCTCTCACTCTCACGGGTCGTCTCTTCCTCCTCTCAGGTATTCATCTCTTCCTGGATGCCTCGCTATGGAGCCCCATCTCCTTGACCTGGCATCTGTGTCTCTGGGGGAGGGATGGGGAGCAGGACTGCTAGAGCCCCTGCAGAGGGAGAGGCTGGGCTCTCGGGCTGGGGAGCTGTGGATTCCATTCGCACCTTGGGCTGGAGTGAGGGACAGGGCCCCACAGCCAGCCGGAGTGAGCTCCCTGTGGGGGGATTGCTCAGGCAGAGGGGCCACAGGGAAGGCGCTAGACTCAGGGGCTTATAGATCCTGTAGGTTCATCCAGCCTTTCGCCCAGAGACTTATTTTTTCCCCCAGCAGTGTGGCTTATGAGAATCTTGGTTTTCTGACCAGGGGAAAGGTTGGTGTGCTGCAGTCCATGGGGTCACAAAGAGTAGAATAGGACTGAACGGCTGAACTGAACCGACCAGGGATTGAACCCTGGGCCCTTGGCAGTGAAAGTGAAGTCCTAACCACTGGACTGCCAGGAAGTTCCCTTCCCAGCGATTTGACAACTTAGGCTAAAAGCAAGAATTTAACATGGGAAAACTTTGGTACATTACCACTTAAAAATTTTGTGAACCTGAGAATGTGATTTTTCTGCCCCCAATTTCTTCTGTATCACATGGAAATAATAACATCCATCCCACAGGACTGTCGGAGAAGGCAATGGCACCCCACTCCAGTACTCTTGCCTGGAAAATCCCATGGATGGAGGAGCATGGTAGGCTGCAGTTCATGGGGTCGCTAAGAGTCGGGCACAACAGAGCGACTTCACTTTCACTTTTCACTTGCATGCATTGGAGAAGGAAATGGCAACCCACTCTAGTGTTCTTGCCTGGAGAATCCCAGGGACGGGGGAGCCTGGTGGGCTGCCATCTATGGGGTCGCACAGAGTCAGACGTGACTGAAGCGACTTAGCATTAGCATAGCACAGGACTGTCTTGAGCCTGTTCATCGAGCTTAGCCTGGTGTTTTAGACAAGCTCTAGTCTATATTAGCTCTCTTGAATCTTATCTTATCATTCATTCATTCAATAATGTTTTATTGAGCCCCTCCCAGTCAAATGTTACTCTCAAAGAGATAATTGGGGGGGTGGGGTGTAATGAAGGAACTATTTGCAGGTAAGAGGGCATGGTTAAGGGACTGATGATATGCCTAGAGGGTGGCAACAGAGGGAAGCCCTTCTTACCCCTAAGCCTGAGGGGTAGAGGGATGAGGCTTTGTCACAGCAGACTGGAGAGAGTTCTAGCAGGAGCTGTAGCTGAAAGTCAAAGAAAACAACCAGGACCCAAACTGTGGCCCAGCAGGGATGGAGGGGAACAGATACCCAGCCTCGGTCTTTTTCCATCCTCCAGTCTCCTAGCAGTGCTTCTCAAAGGATGAAACTAGCTTGAAGCCAGAGGGTCAGGGAGCCCAGGTGATCCAGTCCACAGGGTTCAGCCTCCTGGGGCTCAGAGCAGACCAATAAAGGTAGAGAAGGAGTGAGGCAGGGGCCAACAGCATAACCAGCACATGACCATGTGGGATCCATGGTACTGGGTGCTGGAGTGTTGTAAAAAAATGAGGAAGACAGAGGTCTCTACTGGGGATCTTGCTGGATTCCTGAGGACAGGCTGGTAATAACCAGCTGCTTACAATTCCAGAAAGAAATGAGTGTTCTGTCTGTTATTGTAAAAGTGTGACTATCATAGACTTTAAAGTAAGCTGTAATGACTTCCACCTGTTGTTCCTGCCTTTCTACAGTCCCCTCCCTCTGAGTGTGGGTGAGACCTGTGGCTTGCTTCTACTCCACAGACTATGGCAAAGGTGATGGGTGTCACTTCCTTGATGAGGTTCCACTATATGAGATTCCATTTTAGCAGATTACAGAGAGGATCTCCTCGCTGACTTGATAAAATAAGCAGCCATGTTGAGGAGTCTATGTAAGAAGGAACCGTGGGCAGCTTCTAGAAACTTTGGGCAACTTCTCGGACCTGAGAGTGTCCTCCAGACAATGTCTAGCAGAGAGCCGTGTCTTCAGTCCTACAGTCATAGGAAACGAGTTCTACCAAAGACCTGGATAAGGTAGAAGTGGTTGCTTCCCCAGTCAAGCCTTCCGATGAAAACATAGCCCAGATGGTACCTTGTTTCCAGCCTTGTGAAATCCTGGGCAGAGGACGCCGTTGAGCCAGGCCTAGACTCCTGGTCCACAGAAGCTGTGAGATAATAAATGTGCATAATTTGAAGCTGACGACTTTGTGGGTAATTTGTTATGCAATGTCGAAAACTAATAGAACACATAAGCAAGATGTCAGAGTGCTGAGGCAGGGAAGGTGAATCCTGCAGAGATGCAGAAGGCTTCACAGAGGAGGTGGCTTTTGTGCTCATGCATGAAGAGTGAGGAGGATGTAAGCAGAGATGGAAAGATGAGCTGTCACCTCCTCCTTGACCTCTTCCTTTCAAACCCTGGGCCTGAAAGGACTCTGCAAGGACATGGATCCTAGCCTGGGTCCCAAGCGAAATAAAGGGAGGAGCCCTCTCTGCCCTCTTACCCCCAGAAAAAACCATGCTCCAGAGAACTTGATCAAAGCAGGCAGATCCCAGAGTCCCCCTCCCCTGCAATGCACCCTAAGTCGATCGTTTTAGGTGAAAGAGAAGTAAAACAGTCCCATTTGATTCTTTTTTCAAAAATGGTTATCTTCTGTTTCTGTGAGCAACATATGTGCATTATGAAGTGTTATTTTTAAATTTTTTAATTTATTTTGGCTCTGCGTCATGGCTTACAGGATCTTAGTTCCCTGACCAGGAATTGAACCTTGGCCCTAGGCAATGAAAATACCGAGTTATAACTATTGAACTGCTGGGGAATTCCCATGAACCATTTTTTGAGACGCAGATTATTTATTTTAAAGCAAAGATTAAAAAATCACTGGTGATCTCATAACTTAGAGATGACCCTGTTAACATTTTGGTGGTTTCCTTCTCATCATAGGTGTCATGTTCACAAGTCACAAGGACAACTGTATTGGCATCACTCTGGTCTCAGTCTTTCTCTCTCTCTGGTCTTCTAAAGGGGCATTCTTAACTCGGGTCCTTTGGATGAACTTTCTCAGAATAATGGGCAAAAAGAGCTGGAGAACTGGAAAGGAGACCATCTAGTGGATAATCGAAAGGAAGAAAACTGCTCCCTGGGGGAAAACCTGATCTGAGAAGGCAGAGACCTGGTCCAGAGCACATAGCCTCCCCACCCCATCCCATCCTCTGTTATATCTGGCAGATGCCTGTAGATCAGGCCAGAGAAACAGCCCCCAGAGGTTCCTCTGTCAAGGAGGGAAATCTCTCCCTGGGTGCCCAGGGTTCTGCTTCTGGTGGTTCTTCTGTGCCCTGAGCTGTTGGAAGGGGGTGTCCCCCTGAGAGAGGGCTTCTAGAGCTGAGCAATATTCAGGAGCACAGATCCCATCACTCCAGGCTCCTCCCTCCACCCAGCCAGTGCTCACAGCCTGTGGATACACAGGACTGGGCCCTGATGGCTGGAAGGCTGTGATTGCCCTTTTTTGTTGAGCTGGGCCATCTCTCTGAGCTGACCTCTCCAGACCCAGTTCCTTCTGTCCAGTTCTTAGGAAGTGATCTTAGGATGACAGCCTGACACTCTTCCCACAAAACTGTATAAGAACTACCGTCTTCCTGGTGCCTCCGTCCTCAAACTGCCTCTGAGGGTTCTAGTTTGCTTTTTTTTTAAAATATGTTTTTGATGTGGACCATTTTAAAAGTCTTCATTGCATTTGTTACAGTATTACTTCTGTTTGATGTTTTGATTTTTTGGCCATGAGGCATGTGGGATCTTAGCTCCCCAAGCAGGAATCAAACCCAGGGATCTAACCTGCACCCCCTTTATTGGAAGGCGAAGTCTTAACCACTGGCCTGTCAGGGAAGCCTCCTCTAGTTTACTTTTTTATTTAAATGAAGAGAGGGTGGCCCATGTAGCAGATGAGAGAAGCAAACAGGGAAGGGACAGGACAGAGCTAGGGCTTAAGTGCACTTGAACGCTGGCTGGGGAATTCTCTGGCGGTCCAGTGGCTAAGAGTCCACGCTTCCCACATGCCACCACCAAGAGTTCGCATGACACATCTAAAGATTCTGCGTGCTGTGACTAAGACCTGGCAGTGCAGCCAAATAAATAAATATTTTTAAAATTATATATATATATATATATAAATAGTCTATGGCCAGAGAGTATCCCACTAGAGATCAGAGAAAGATGTTGCTGCATAGATGGGCTTCTATTCTCAGCCAGGGACGCTTCCAGGACCAGCAGGTAGCAGCACACTCATGCACCTGTGTGCCTGCACTCACAAACACACATACACACACACACACACATGCCCCAGGCCACTAGGCACACACTCAATGTCCCCTCCCCCATGCCCCTGAGTGGTGATGGTGTCAGGTTTAGAGTGAGATGGAGGGCTGAATTCAAGCCTCCCATGATGGGAAAGATGCAGCTTCCAGGAACATAAGTGTGGTCAAAACAGGACCAGTGTGTGTGTGTGTGTGTGTGTGTGTGTGCGCGAGGCTATGTGTATTTGTGCAGTTTTATGTAAAAGGGGTTTCCCTCTGACTTCTCTGGTCTCATCTGGGGAGCCCATAAACTCAGCATCACCCAGGCCCTCTCATATATTAACTGTCCGTGGTGTGATTGGAACCCCTCTGTCATGATGGCCAAGTGCAGGGCACAGCCTGGGTAACTGTACGCAGCAGTCCTCTTGAGAGCCCTCAGCTGGCCCAGCTCTGGAAGACAGACCAGATCTTTCTCATAGGTACCTCAATTCCGTGTCCGAGGACAGGAACCAGAAACACTGAGCACCCATTCAAACCAGGAGAAGGGAGTGGCGGTGACAGGATTGGGACAGCTGTTGGCTGGCCACCCACTTTGTCCCCATAAGAAGGGATCAGGAGATTGCAAATTGGGTAAGAAAATCCTCTCACCTCCAGCTCAAGACTGTAATCCTGGGCCTCTGGTCCCCTAAGCTTTGTTCTATTTTCGCTCCTCTTCTCAGAGTGAGCGGGTCTCCATTGGCTGCAAGGATTTAGTGGGGACTTTTAACACGAGTTCTCCGGCAGCCCTTGGATCTGGTGTAGGCTTGCACAGCCCCCGTGACCTCCTCTCCTCTGCTTACCTCCTCTAGTCATTTCCCTGCGCTTTGGGATTCGTCAGATCTGGGGAACTCAGGCTTGTGAGCAAGGAGGGCCCAGTGTTAGGAAGCCCAGCCGCACTGGTGTGGGGACCAGCGGTGAAAAGAACCGGTCCCCCTTGGGCATCAGCCTCCCGCAGGCCTGAGCGATGGGGAACATCATGGACGGTAAGTCGGTGGAGGAGCTGAGCAGCACTGAGTGCCACCAGTGGTACAAGAAGTTCATGACAGAGTGCCCCTCCGGCCAGCTCACCCTCTACGAGTTCCGCCAGTTCTTCGGCCTCAAGAACCTGAGCCCGTGGGCCAGCCAGTATGTGGAGCAGATGTTTGAGACCTTTGACTTCAACAAAGTGAGCTGGGCTCTGGGTGGGGAGCGCTGCAGGGATGCCCCGGGGCTAGTGTGGGGGTGGGAGGGGCAAGTGTGAGGATGGCTGGAGGAATGACTGTTTATCTGGGAGACTGAATATCCACATCAGTGACTCCAGTTTTCTAATGTCCATTGAGCACCTACTGTGAGTCAGGCACTGGAGGTTTGGAAATGAATCAGCCCTCATCCCCAGGGAAGAGAGAGAGAGGGAGACCCTGGTCAGTGCACTCGGAGGCTAAACGTTGGTTTCCTCTGCCTCTTCCACATGTGCAATTTACCCCAGAACAACGTGAACACTTACAAGACGGTCAACAAGCACCTACTAAGTGCTTGGTGCTGCACCTCGTGCCTCTGCACAGGCCCTCAGATGCTCCCAGGATGCAGAAGGCAGAGGCGTGGAGGGCAGAGAGCAGGGTGATGAGTTTCAGGCTGGCTTCAGGCCCGCTGGTCTGGGGTGGGCAGGTCCACGTTGTTTGGGTCACCCATCCCATGATGATCTGTGGACCCTAGAACTGGGACAGTCAGGGTTGCCTGGTCACTGGGGAACCCAGGCTACTCCAGTTCCCAAGTCCCCAGTCACCTCAGTTCATCCTAAGAGGACCTGAAGGTCTGTGCAGTGGTCAAATTATAGATGTCTCCCCAAGGGATCACCTGAACACACCAGGTGAGGGCTTCCTGAGACGATAGAGGGGACACTGTAAGTTTCTGTCCCTAGTTTTCATCAGCTGGGTGGCCTTGGAGCCCATTTCTTCCCTGCTCTACCTTAGCTTATTCACTGTCAACTGTCATGGACATCAGGAGCATTAGTTAAGATGTTTCTTGGTATTTCAGAGCAAACCTTCCATTTATTTGGAGCAGTTCAGTCAAGATGTAGTGGTAGAAGAACGTAAATCCACACATCTATCTCCCCCCACCCGCTGGCCCCCACCTCGGCTGCTGCCTCCTCCAAGATGAGGACAGGAAGCTGCCAAGTGTCCACTGCACACTGGGGAGACATTGCCCAGAGCTTTTCTGACTCCCCTCGCTGCCCAGAGGGCCCCAACATCATTGTAGGTGGGGCTTCTAGGGAAAGCTGAGGCTCAGAGGCTATTTAAAAACTCACTAATGTTTAGGATCAAGGGGCCAAAGCAGCTTATGGGCTTTGAGTCCCAGCCTCAAGGGCAGCATTATGGTGCCTGAGGGCTTTCCTAAAAGGGGCGCAGGGTCAGAGTACTGGAGCCCAAGGTATAGAGACCAAGAAGGGATGGCATCCTCACGCTTGACCCCTGAAATACTCCAGAAGAAATGATCTTTCCTGAAAAGGTGTCAGAGTCCATAGTTGAGCCTCAACTCATTATACCCAAATGCACTGAAAGAGCTCAGCCTCTTGCCTGTTAAGGAAACGCTTTGGATCAAGATAACCCTTTGGATCTGAGGTCTAAGATGAGACGTATGACACCGGGGCGTGGCAACCCCTCAGCAGTTTGGCTAACTGAGCCCTTCAAATGCCAGCTCTTCAATTTCTGTCACACGTAGGCACCACCGGTGACTCGGACAGTAGAATTCGCCTGCAGTGCTGGAGACCCGGCCTCTATCTGTGGGTCAGAAAGATCCCTTGGAGAAGGGAATGGCAACCCACTCCGGTATTTCTGCTGGAGAATTCTATGGACAGAGGAGCCAGGCAGGCTACAGTCCATGGGTCACAAACAGCCGGACACAACTGAGCAAATAATACTTTCACTGTTTTTTAAAGCGCCGCCTGTACTGTCCCAAACCCGACCTCTTTGATTCTACTCACACCCCCACCTTAGGGCCTGGGTTCCACCAGGCACTCTTCCTCCAGAATGCCGCTCAGCTCACACCTTCCCCAGCTGCAAGGCTCTGGTCAGATGTCTCCTTTCCACTGATACTGCCCTGATGTCCTGGTTTCAGCCCTATTTAACTGGGACTAGTCCCCACCTCTCCAGTGTTCTTGCCTGGAGAATCCCAGGGACGGGGGAGCCTGGTGGGCTACCGTCTATGGGGTCGCACAGAGTCAGACGTGACTGAAGCGACTTAGCAACAGCAGCAGCAGCAGCGGTCCCCACCTGGGCATTTCCTTAACCTTCCCTTTTCCCCTAGAGCATGTCTCATCTTTGTATTAGAAGATGATGTTGAATAACATTTAGCTGCTATGATTATGGTCAATCTCCCTGATGGAATATGAGCTCCACAAAGGCAGGGATTTCTGTCTTTCTTTTTCATTGCTGTATCCTTTGCACTTAGAACAGTGCCTAGAACACAGTAGGAGATCAATCAGTGTTTTTACTTGAGTGAAAGACTATACGAGGAATTATTAGTTTGATGGACTACTTATATATAATATATATTAATTAACATTCATACTTGCTAAACTGAAGAGCATCTTTGTAACATTTGAAGTGTCTTGTACACTGAAGGCAGAAATCACAGTTTGGACACAACTTCCACCCACTGTCTCCAGCAAAAGGCAGTGGGGCAGGTTGGCTACAAGATGAGACCCAGGACTAGGAAGCTTTGATACAGAAGACTGGAAGTTTTGGGTAGTGCAAACAATAGCCCTTGGGCCTATTTTTGTCAATGAAGTTTTGTTAAAACACACCACACGCATTCTTTTACAGATCATCAAAACTGAAATATGTGCTATGTGGCCCTTTCTAGAAAAAGTTTGCCAGCCCTTAAACTAGAAGAGAGTTGTATCCTAGGGTACTGTGCCAGATGGTCAGGGTTTGGGGGTACGGCCATGAGTAGGGAATGTGACCAGGGCAACCTGCATATGCTTTGCTTACTTCAGAGTTTTGCCTGAGCTTGAGTGTACCTGGCAATCACACAGGTGCACACAAATCAATGTAAATCTCCCATCCCTGCATCTGAGCGCTGGGTGCCAATTAGGAGACTCCGTTTATTAATATTTATTTATTTGTTTATTGGCTGCGCCACGAGGCTTGTGGGATCTTAGTTCCCTGACTAGGGATTGAACCCACACTCTCCTGGCAATGAAAGTGCCGAGTCCTAGCCACGGGACAACCAGGGAATTCTCAAGGAGACTCAGTTTCTAGGCAAGGCTTTGTCATTCACTAGCGTGTGGCCTAACCTCTCTCACCTTCAGCTTTTCATCTGAAAATAGAGATAGAGATACCCAGAGGTGGTTGTGAGATTAAATGAGTAGCGTGAGTGAAACACACCTCACCTGAAGCACACAAAACAAGTTAGTATTGTTGTAGTCTTATTACCGATCTAACCCAGACCACAATCCTGAAAAGCACACACTGTCCTTCTGTCTCAGAACTGAGACCCTGAGGCTATCTGACTTGTCCAAGGCCACACCTCTCCCAAGACATGGTTTAGGTCTTTCTGGAACAAACGCACATGCCTTTCCATTGCCCCATCCTGGCCATTTTGTAATTACAAAAAATTATAAAATTAAGAAAAATTTTAATTACCAAGAAATGACAGCTTACTGTAAGTTTCCAACAATATAGAAAGATAAAAACGAAAAGCAAAGTGTCCTTACCCTCTGTCCCCTTGCTTGGGGGAAATCTCCACAGAAAGCAAACCTCTTGCTTCTCTGAGCATGGCTGCAGGGGGGCCCGGCTCCACTGTGACAAAGACCCTGAGAGGAGGGTTGGTCAAGGGCTGATTGAGGGACTTCCCTGGTGGTCCAGTGGTTAAGATTCCGCATTTCCACTGCAGCTGGCATGGGTTCGATCCCTGGTTGGGGAACTAAGATCCTGCATGCCCCATGGCACAGCCATGTGTAGGAAAGCCCTTGAACACGGTGAAACACCCTGAAAATATTCACTGATTTTGACTTCCATCGTGGAGCTCAGAGTGGTTAAGGCCTCACCTAAGGCCAGCACATGATTGGGAACTCTTGGAGGCCTTCTTGTCCCATCTCTGCCACATCCCTAATAACAGTACCCCAGCCTCTGCTTGCACACTTTCAGGGACAGGGAACTCATTACTGCACGAAGCTGTCCCTTCTACTGTGGGCAATTCTGTCTGTTAAAGAGTTCTTCATACAGATCCCAAACCTGCCACTCAGTAACTTCCCGGTTCCAGAGTGATGGTTGTGAGTAAGTGGAGCAATAGAGGCTGGACTCTGGGTTCACAGGCTCTGAGTCCAATGCCCCTTTCCTTTCAGCACTCATCCTCTCTGCAAGACACAGGCTTCCCTTTCCCAGATTCACTTGACTTGGGCAGAAGGTGGGCAGAGGCAGGCCTGTGTTTCCTGCTTCCCTGACCCTAATGGTAGGGCTGGCAGGGCCAGGTGGAAAGTCAGCTGCTGAACATATGGGGGCTCCTGGGGATATATCCTGCAGCAATGTCTTGTACCACCTTCCTCCATGGCCAATCCCTCCAAGACTCAGTGAGGGCACGACCTCCCCCAGGAAGCCTTTCTGCTGCTTTTGCCTGGTCGCTGTCCTGGTCTGTGATTCCATAATGTCCTGTCCAGATGTGCTGTCCCTGAACATATGTCATGATGGCACCATGATTTCCTTATAGTGATGGTAATAATAATGTATGTGTTAGTCGTTCAGTCGTGTCCAACTCTGTGACCCCATGGGGTATAGCCCGTCAGACTCCTCGGTTCATGTGATTTTCCAGGCAAGAATACTGGAGTGGGTTCCTTCTCCAGGGGATCTTCCTGACCCAGGGATCAAACCTGGGTCTCCTGCCTTGCAGGCAGACTCTTTACCGTCTGAGCTACCAGGGAAGCCTTGGTAATAATAATAATAATAATAGCTGACATTTACTGAGTGCTTACTATGTGCCAAGCAGTGTTGAGTGCCTTACATACCTGCATTTATTTTAGTCCACATCAATTCCATGCAGGTGGGAGCTATTATAACTACTACTGATCAGGGGTCAGAGTAATGTTGAATCCTTCCTCCCAGATCCTACATATTTGAGAAGGTGGGGCCAGGATTCCAGCCTGTGTCCTCAACGCTGCGCTCCCGTCAGGACGGGCTTTATCTTACTGAGTTCTGAATCCTCAGTCTATCACAGCGCCTAGTCGGTGCTCAGTAAGCTTCCAAGAATAAAGGGAAGAAGGAGAAAAGCGCTCGATCCCTCCAAGTCTACCTCTATCCCTTATCCAGGCCCGTTAGAACGCATCCAAATTACGCCCCTATTCCTAGGGGGTTCGTGTCTCAACTACACACATCTTGCAACCACACCCACCAAACTGGAAGGGCTGAAGTTTGAGGATCACAGCGATGGCTGGAACCAAAGTCCCCTTGAAGAGATAGCAATAAGCCATTTACACTCCAGTGGGCGGTTGGTTTATCCGAGACGCTCAGCGTCTCCTGGGCCCCTGGGGGCTCCGGGAGAGGGGCCGGGACCGGGGGCGGGGCGTCGGTCAGGGCCTGGGCTCTGCGTCTCCTGGTTCCCCCAGCGGCTCCGGGCAGGGGGCGGGGCAGGGGCGGGGTGCCTAGGCAGAGGGGCTCAGGCGGCCACGCCCCCCGCCCAGGACGGCTACATTGATTTCATGGAGTACGTGGCGGCGCTGAGCCTGGTCCTCAAGGGGAAGGTGGAACAGAAGCTGCGCTGGTACTTCAAGCTCTACGACGTGGACGGCAACGGATGCATCGACCGCGATGAGCTGCTCACCATCATCCGGGTAACTCCAGGTGCCGAGGGCCGGGCAGGGGCGGGGCCGAGCTGAGAGCCGGGGCTGGGTCTTCAGCCGGCTGGGGTCGGTCCGCGGGCTCGGAAGGGGACGGGACTGAGACTTAGGGTCCCCGCGGCGGCTCGGGCCTTCACCAGCTGCGTGACCTGGGCCAGGTTCCCCTGGGCCTCAGTTTCCTCTTCTGCACCAAGAGCTGTAGAAGCGCATCCCCTGCTCCGTCTGAGGCCGCGGGCCACCTTGACCTCTACTCGCCTGGCTCCCCGACTGTTCCGTCGGGAGGTGGACGAGCTCTCTCTGCCCCATCCATCGCTGAGACGAGTTAGGATGGGTCTTCTCACTTCTTCCCTTCCAGGCCATCCGAGCCATTAACCCCTGCAGCGACTCGACCATGACCGCCGAGGAGTTCACCGATACAGTGTTCTCCAAGATTGACGTCAATGGGGATGGTGAGGCCGCGCTGGGGCTCCCCAGGGGAGGGGTCACTGGGGCTGTCACAAGTTTCAGAAAAGGAGAGGGCAGGAGGGGAGAGGGAGGCACCAAGGGGCTGCTGCTGGCTACCTCCTCCGCCTGCCTCTGCCCTGGTCACAGAGCTGGCTTTTGAAGGCAATGGCACCCCACTCCAGTACTCTTGCCTGGAAAATCCCATGGACGGAGGAGCCTGGTAGGCTGCAGTCCATGGGGTCGCTGAGGATCGGACACGACTGAGCGACTTCACTTTCACTTTTCACTTTCATGCATTGGAGAAGGAAATGGCAACCCACTCCAGTGTTCTTGCCTGGAGAATCCCAGGGACGGGGGAGCCTGGTAGGCTTCCGTCTATGGGGTCGCACAGAGTCGGACACGACTGAAGCGACTTAGCTTCAGCAGCAGCAGCACCAAACTTTGGTCTCTGGCTCCTTGGCCGGCTCTGTTCACAGCCACTTCCTCCAGCCTTGGTTCTGTCCCCCTTAGAAGACTGCAGCTCTGGGCCCCCGATCAGCAGACGTGAACGCCTCCTACCCATGATGCCCTTTCTTTCCACCCCAGGGGAACTCTCCCTAGAGGAGTTCATGGAGGGCGTCCAGAAGGACCAGATGCTCTTGGACACGCTGACCCGAAGCCTGGACCTTACCCGCATTGTGCGCAGGCTCCAGAATGGAGAGCAGGATGAGGAGGGGGCTAGCGGCAGGGAAACGGAGGCTGAGGAGGCCGACGGCTGAGCTCTCTGCCTGATCTTTCTGTTCTGGGGATGGTGTGTACGGTGGTGCCTGCTGTTTCACTGTTGTTTTAATACTAGATAGAGTCTACTGAAATCAAAGGCTCAGCTCACTTCTTAGGAGTCCATGGTGGCCGCACAGGGGCAGTGGTCCAGAGCGGGGGAACTTTCCTGAACTCTGTGTGATTCAGCTGATGGTGACTGCTTCTTGCTCGGGGCAGCCTTCAGCATCCATCAGGCTTCTCCCTACTCCCTTCCTGCACCTCCCCCAGCTTTTACCAACTCTTCCACTGAGCTCTGGTTCCACGCTCTTTTAGACACGGAAGCTCTGAGGCAGAGGTGGGCTTTCCCAGGACTCCAGTGGGACCCTGCAGATCTGGTGGCTGCAGCCTTCAGCTGGGTACTGTCACATGCCCGTCCTGCCCCCAGCATCCCAGAGCCTACTAGAGTGGTCTGTGTTGATTCATTCCTCCCTTCAACAAGCGTTTCTCGAACAGCTACTTATATTAATGCTAGATGTTACACATGCAAAGAAGAGGACAGTTCGCATCCTCAAGAAACTCACAGCATCCTTATCAAACAATATGCCAAGAGAAGTTATGATACTATAGACACTCCACCTTAATCCATTGGGAATCTGTATTTATTCAGAAGTGATTGCATAACACCCTCATTCTTCCCCTGCTGGCCCCTCAGTGCCACGTGGTACCACATGGTACCCCATAGGATTGCGACTCATTGTTAATGGCAAGTGTGCCGACCATCCCTCATCTAACCTAAATCCCTCTTACCACAGTGTGACCTGACACCCGTTGGGAAGTGGAACAGTCTCTTACAGGGGCCCTCTCCCCATTCTTTGCACACTCCAGCTTTAGGAACACCTGACCAAGACCCCGGGGAGAGACACAGGCTGGAGTAGTTGTGATCACTTTTTTCAGAGATGCTCTTTCCTTCTGAACTTTGAGTCTTCACTTCAGCTGGGTGTGGGGGAGGTTCTGGAGGCAAATGAAAATCCAAGGGGGTGGAAGGGAGCAAACAAGGGGAAAGTAGGGGGTGGAGCCCCAGCCTGCAGAGAGCCCCCTGGGATGGAAGGGAGGGGGCATTTCGTTCACCCCGGTCCTGTCCATCTCGGGGACTGCTCTAGATTGGAAGTCAGCTGGGGCCGGAGCACAGACATGGAGGGAAAGTGGAGCTCAATGCCAGGGGCAAAAGGGAGTTGACATTTCTGCTTCTTCTCTTGGTGGCTGCCTCTGGGAAATGCTGGAGGTCAGAGCTGGGAGGGTATCTGGATAGAATTGGGACATTTCCCCAGCCTCATTCACATACCAGCTTCATGATTTGGGGCATATCTGTGTCCCAGCTGGGTTACTATTCTTTTTTAATTGACTATTTTTTTAACCTTACATGTATTTCTACAGTTAACTTTATGTGGATATCATGCCCATGAAATCACAGGATCTACAAATTAGTTTTATTCTTCATATTTCAACACAGAAACATATCTATTTACATGGGTTTCTTTTTTGAGTTCCTCAGTACCACCCCCTGCAACCAGAGTGACTGCCATTTTTTTTTTTTCCTTTATTTTTTGGCTGCACTGCATGGCTTATAGGATCTTAGTTCCTGACCAGGGATTGAATCCAAGCCCTCAGCAGTGAAAGTGCAGAGTCCTAACTCATGGATTGCCAGAGGGACCGCCTTTTAATCTAGTTTCTGTATGGAGGCTGCACATAGAGTTTGTATAACAAAAAGAATCCCATATCTAAAAAAGTAATAATCTGAAAACTGCTTGTTGAGTCCAGCCTGCTCATGGTGCAGACAAAACATCTAGGTCAGGGGAAAGAAATGCCCGCTGCGGGTCACACAGGAGTTGGAGGCAGAGCCTGTTCTAGAACCCAGGTTGGCAGGCCCCAGTTCTCCCCAGAGATAGAAGAAAGGTTCCTCCATCCTTTAAGGAGACATACTTGGCTTGTGGGCTTGTGATGGCGAATTGTGGAGGGTCCATTCTGGGGGTGGGGGTTGGAGAGCTGAGTAAGGGATGAGGGGTAGGGAGTGGGGGAGGAGGGTTGGAAGAGGAGCAGCACCAGGGCAGAGCTGAAACAGCCCCTTTAAGCACAATCTACCCCCTCCAAGGGCAGGAAGAACAGTCCTCGGGATCCTGGGGAGATGTAATTGTTATCCATCCCTTCTCCCCAGTTCCTGTTCTTCAGAGTCAACACCTGCCAGCCCCACCCTTCTACTAGTCAGTTTCACACTGTGTGGGCCTTTTCATTGCTAATTTCGTCTATGGAACCCCTACCACTAGATTTCTGTGCTTCCAACTAAGAACCATGTAGGAATCTGTGGGAACCCCACAGTCACCTAGCAAGGCATAGCTTTCCCAGAAGCAGCTGAAGGGGGACAGGAAGCCAAGTCCCTTCAGTACCCCATGAATCCTCCTAATGGACCAGCCCTGTTGGCCATGTCAGACTAATGACCCCTGCCCTCCCCCACTCAGCCCCACCCCCTGCAAGGGGATGCCAGGAAGTTCAAGCCAGGATAAGTGTGGGCATAAGCAGGTTGAACCAGGGACCCTCCCCCTGCTCTGGAAAGCTGGTGAGCCTGGAGTCTTGGAGGGCTCCCAGGGCCTCAGAGCCCTCAGAACATGGCACTTTTCCGCCTCTGCTGAGAGATCCAGCTACTGGGGTTCAGATCCATCTGCAGCATCTTCATCACCCACTTGTCACGACGGGCACCTTCAACGAACTCATTCAGGGACAGCTGGCCTGTGCAACGGGTAGGAAAGACAGTCATGCCAGGTCGGGGAATGGCAGAAGTGGGGTGGGGATGTACACAGATGAGCCTGCAGTCTCAGGGCCTAAGCTTGGGCTTTCCTCCAGGAGTGTCCTGGAACCTCCAAGGGTTTCTTCAAGGGACTTGCTTTGCAAATGAATTCAAGTTTTACTCTTGCACATGGGACCCTTAAAATGTTTTTGAGGGCTCTTCTGGGTGTGTTCCCAGACAACTGCTTCTTTGCACAGCCTGGGGCTGGGGCGCTGAGCTACAGCGATGAGAGTCCAAGTACATGACCCCATTTACTCCTTTCAGTTATTCTTATTCCCATTTTCCAGGTGAGGAAACTGAGATCAGGCTGAGAGGGTACATGAAGCATCCTGGTCTGCCTGACTCCACGGCACTTGCCTGGCAACTCCAGTAGGAGTTTTAATCCCTCTTACAAGCCTCACGGGGCTTCCCCAGTGGCTCAGCGGTAAATAATCCACCTGCAATGCAGGAGACACAGGAGATGCTGGTTCGATCCCTGGGTCGTGAAGATCCCCTGGAGGAGGGCATGGGAAGTCACTCCAATATTCTTGCCTGGAGAATCCCCATGGACAGAGGAGCCTGGCGGGCTACAGTCCATAGGGTCGCAAAGAGTCGGACACGACTGAAGTGACTTAGCCACGCATGCACAAGCCTCACGTGCTAGTGACATTTTTGTTATTTTATGATCTCTTCTCCACACCCATCTCACTGCCGGGAAGTGAAGGGCCTAGTCTAAGGTGACGTGGAGAAAGTGGGGTGACCCAGGATGGGGAGCCCCCTGCCCCTGCCCCACCATCGTCTCTGCTCCAGTTACCATCTCCATTTTTATCCACCAGAAGGAAGATCCTGTCCACGATCTCCTCGGGTGTGAGCAGCTTGCCTTGCTGCTCGGCCTCCATCTCCACACTGCAGGCTTTCTTCAGCTTGTAGATGGACTGTGGGAGGGAAGCCAGTGATATCCCAGAGACCCTGCATGCTCTGCCCCCACCCCACCCCCCACCACAACCCACGTCCCTCGGCACCTTGTCCTCAGCACTGCCCCCCAGCCTGTACATCTGAGGATCACGGAACCCAGGTCCAAACTAAAAGTGACCTGTGTTAAGGCCGTTTCCTCAGGGTTTCATGGCCTAATTTCCACCGAGGAGTTCCTGGCTTCACCCACTGCCCCATTCCCACGCCGTTGGTGTTTCCACTGTGAGCGTCAGAGCTGACACCCAAAACCTCTAACGAAGGCACAGGGATGGCCTAACCTCCACTTTTCAGCAGAAGACATGGAGATTTCAGAATATTTGTGGGTCTGTGTGACGTGTATGTGTGTGAGACAGGATGATGCGAGACACAGGTGTTGGGCTGGAGGGAAAAGCACAGGTGTCTCGTTCGCCCTGTTTCCGGCAACGAGGCAACATTTAGAAGTGAAAAGGGGCACAGACAGACAGACATGAGGAGTATCCTCAGGCCTTGGCTGGGGCTCGCCTAGGACAGAGGTGTGCACGGGGGGTCCCCACGGCCTCTCTGCCCAGCACAGGACGTGGCACGAACGAGGATCCACTACAGGCAGCCCAGCATCTCCCGGTGATGAACTTGGGCAAACCACACAACCTCCACGGGCCGATCTCCTTTTCTGTAAAATGGACCAACGTCTCCCTCCTCAGAGTGAAGTTCTGGAGAGTAAGAGGCTAATGAGGGTTTCTTGCAGAGTCTGAGCCAGAGCACTTTTTCCCCTTGCTCATTCTTGCTAGTAGTCAATCAGCTTTGTTGATCTTTCCAGAGAACCTACTTTTGCTTTCGTTGACTTTCCTTGTGCATTTGTGTTCTGTTTTGTTAATTTCCATTCTTTATTAATTCTTTTCTTTTGCTTTCTTTGGCCTTACTTTTCTTTTCTTTTTTTTAATTTGTTGAGATGACTTCTTGGATCATTGATTTTCATTTCAGTTTCTCTTATTTTCTAGTATATACATTTTAAGGCTACAGATGTTTCTGTAAGCTCAGCTTTAAGCTGCATTCCAAAGTTTTGTTATGTTAGTATCATTACTCAGTTCATGATATTTTGTGTGTGTGTGATACTATTTTTTTGATTCATGGAGTATTAGGAAGTAGCCTGATTTTCAAACAGATGGGGATTTTCTCATTCTCCTTTTGTAACTGATCTCCAGCTTAATTTCATGGTGGTTGGAAAGCACACTCTGAATGAATCCAGTGCCCCTTCCCACCCCCAGGCCCAGGGGCCCCCCTTCAGCATCCAGCGTGCCCAGGTGCCCGCCCCGCCCCCACCCCTCAGCAGACACTGACCTCCACGATGTCCAGCAGCTCCTGGCGGTCGATGCAGCCATTGCGGTCCTTGTCGTAGATCTTGAAGGTCCACTTGAGCTTGTGCTCCAGGGTGCCCCTCAGCACAAGGTTCAGGGCTGCCACGTATTCCAGGAAGTCAATGGTGTTGTCCTGCATTGGGGGTGGGAGCTGTGAGGCTCCCTTCAGCCCCCCACCCCGTCTCCTGGGAGCACTGGCGGGAACTCTATTCCAGGCGACCATCCCTGAAACTCAGGGCTTGGCCTCCCCGGTGCATGCATGTGCCTCTGCATCTGTGCTTGTGGTGTTCTCTGCCCTGGGATCCATTCTCAGTCTCCATGATCACCCAGTCCTGCCTGTCCTTCAAGGCTCAGCTCAATGGTCCCCTCCTCCAGGAAGCCTTCCTTCTCACACCACTTCAGCCACAGTGACCGCCCTCTCCCTCTTCTGACACTCCCAGCTGTTGTTGTTTTAGTAGCTAAAATAGTCAATCCTAAAGGAAATCAACCCTGAATGTTCACTGGAAGGACTGATGCTAAAGCTGACGCTCCAAGACTTTGGCCACCTGATGTGAAGAGCCGACTCACTGGAAAAGACCCTGATGCCCCAAAGATTGAAGGCAAGAGGAGAAGGGGGTGACAGAGGATAAGATGGTTGGATGGCATCGCTGACTCAATGGACATGATTTTGAGCAAACTCTGGAAGACAGTGAGGGATAGGGAATCCTGGTGGGCTACAGTCCTTGGGGTTGCAAAGAGTCGGACATGACTTAGTGACTGAACCACAACAACATGGACCGTGGCTCACCAGGCTCCTCTGTCCGTGGGGTTTCCCAGCAAGAATACTAGAGTGGGTTGCCATTTCCTTCTCCAGGGGATCTTTCCCTGGAGGGGATCCCCGGCCCAGGGATCCAACCCCCGTCTTCTGCATTGGCAGGCGGATTCTTTACCACTGACCACCAGGAAAGCCCAGCACCTACCATCTCTTCTACCCTTAACTGCTCTGTACGTGTGTCTCATTCTCTAGCAGCAGTCTATCCTCCAGGAGAAAGGAGAGGGGTTTACATTGCTTCTGTTTCTCCTCCACGCCTAGTACGATGCAACTTCTGCCCAGAGTCTCATAACTATTTACAAATTTATAAAGAAATGATTGACTTAAGTCTGAATATAAGACTAACATAGTTTTGAAAGGAGATTAGAAAGCAGGACCTCACATATTTCAAGGTTGGGATCTCAGCTCTCCAAATAAAAAATTGGGATCATCAGCTCCCCAGGAGCATCTGTCATTCCCATGACTTTGTAATCAGAATGGCATCACTAGCCCAGAGCCCCTCTGTCCCACTGGGTCCGGCCAAGTGGGAGCCTCAACCCCTGTTCAAGGGGTGCCTGGGTGGGCAAGGTGTGGACAACAGGAGAATACAGCCCCACATGAGGGAAACAGCAAACGCTTAAGGAAAAACCAAGAAAATAAAACACACCTACCTCAACACCTCCAGAGTTTAAATCAACATCCTTTATATAATTCCTCTGGTCCTCCATACTCCTCACTGTGTAAATATTAACCTATAGTTTTAGTTACTGGATTTTTATTTTAAAATTTCCCATGCCTTCAAAATGATTTAAAATAATACCTTTTTCTTTTTTTGAGGAGTACTGGGCAGTCCCTCTTGTTGAACATGGTTTTGATATTTTATATTACACAATGAACATCTTGTGCATACGTATTTTTTCTTATGTCTTTGGTAATTCCTGTAGGGCAGATTCTTAGCAATTGCTATTTGTTCTGTTTTCCCCCCCCCCACTAGTCTTTAATGCACTATTTTTGTAGGTATATAAGCTCTATGAATTTTTAAATTGATGTGTAGTTGATGCGCCATATAAGTTCTGCTGCTGCTGCTGTGAAGTCACTTCAGTCGTGTCCGACTCTGTGCGACCCCACAGATGGCAGCCCACCAGGCTCCGCCGTCCCTGGGATTCTCCAGGCAAGAACACTGGAGTGGGCTGCCATTTCCTTCTCCAATGCATGAAAGTGAAAGTGAAGTCGCTCAGTAAGTGTCCAACTCTTCGTGACCCCATGGACTACAGCCTACCAGACTCCTCCGTCCATGTTGTTTAGTCATTAAGTTGTCGTACTCTTTTTCGACTCCATGGACTCTAGCCCACCAGGCTCCTCTGTCCATGGGATTCCCCAGGGGAGAATATGGGAGAGGGTTGCCATTTCCTTCTCCCAGGGGATCTTCCCAACCCCGGAATGGAACCCAAGTCTCCTGCATTGATAGGCAGATTCTTTACCACCGAGCCATAGGGGAAGCTCCTAGATAGTGATTCATAATTTTTAAAAGATTATACTCTATTTGGTGTTCTTATATTGGCTATATTCCCTGTGTTATACAATATATCCTTGTAGCTTATTTATGTAATAGTTTGTACCTCCTAATCTCCTACACCTGAATTGCCCCTACCTCCTTGTTCTACAAGATTGTATCACATGTGTAGACACATGTAGATACGTAGATACCAGTAACTCTCAACACAAAGAACCTCTCTTGTGTTACCTCTCAAAGGTCACATCTTTCTCCCAACCGTAACACTTGGCAACCGCTGTTTTGTTCTCCATCAATAATATTTTCACTCTGAAAAGAGTATAAAAATAGAATCATAGGCGGGGAGGGTGGGAATTAAAAAAAAAATAGAATGATATAGTGTGTAACTTTCTTTCACTCAGCACAGTGCCCTGTAGACTCATCTCAGTCACTGTAAGCATCAGCAGTTCCTTTTTTTTTAATTGCTGAATGGTGCGCCATTGTATGAATCGTCCCTGGTTTGCTTTCTGTTCGCCCATTGAAGGTAATTTGGCTTATTTCCTGTTTTTTTTTTTTTTCCCCCAGCTTTATTGAAGTATAATCGCACAATAGCCTTTTAAAGAACACTGTGTAAGTTGAAGGCATACAATGTGGTAATTGGTTGTCCTTTAAAAGACTATTTTCATTAGTAATTATTATTTGTCAGGCTTTCTAAACATAGATCTTAGGTTTCTTTTCATTGGCCATTCCCTGGGGTGCATGGGATCAAACCTTCACCCTGTGCATTGGGAGCATGGATGGAGTCTTAACCACTGGATCACCAGGGAAGTCCCTTAGGTTTCTTTTAAAATAAGAATTCAGTTAGAAAATTATGCAAACTGGACCATTTGTTTGACATACACCATCTCCCTCAGGTCTGTTATCCCCATTTCATGGATGAGGACACTGAGGTTTATAATAAGTTGCCCAAGAAATTCCCACCCAGCAAGTGACAGTCTTTCAAGCTACATGCCTTCTGCAGTTCATCAGGCTGGAAGAAATTTCTTACTCCATGCAAGGTTTATTACTGTTTAAAAAATGAGCCTGGTGGCTAGCACCAAGGGGAGTAAAACACACAAACAAACCCCAAATCACCAGCAAATTTCTACTCTTCAGCTCTCTAGATTTCCCCCTCATTCTTTGTCTAGAACTTTCTGTTCTCACAACATCTTGTCTCAACATGATACGGCTTCCACAATGACCCCTCACCTTACGTGAGTCTCAGTGTGGAGCAGCCCTTTCCTGACAAGTGATCTCATGTGTAAGTTTACTTCAAACCCCAGGCCCAGTTCTGGGAAGCTCCCAGCAGGGGCGATGCTCATCCACCGCGCACGTGCTCTCGTCAGCTTCAATTACCCACAGAGGCTGAAGATGACGGAAACGCCTGTCTACTCAAGAGCTGGAGCAGAAGTGACAAGCGTGTGATCTGCTCTGTGGGATTACCTGCCTCGTTTCTCCCTGAACTGGCGGCATTTGTGAACCAGCCCTGACCTCCCCCTAGCATTCGTTACATAAGGACCCTGAAGGACATCTGACCTTCATCCTTCCTTTTCCTCCATCCAAAGTATTACAGGAAGCACCAGAGACGGTGTTACTACCTCCACCAGGAGGGAGCATAGCAGCAGACACCAGGTGCCCCTACCTCCTTGCTACCACAAAACTCTGTTTTCACCACCACAGATCTTGACCTGTGAGCTAAATCTAAGAGCTCTTTTGATTTTATCTGCCCCAGAAATCTCAGACCAATTGCCTGGAAATGACACTTGCTGATTATAAAGGTTGTTCTGAGGTGGGAAGTGGAGTCAGGCAGGAGTTTGGAGACAAAGACTAAGTGGGAAAAGAAAAGGAAGAAGGCTTAGCTCCTGACAGAGGAGCTGAAAATACCTGCTAGGAGAGCTCTTCCTTACAGCAGGAGGCCAACTAATAAATAGAGAAGGGACAGTGGAGATGGAAAATTATCAGTGGATGCCAAACCTAGGGGCTGATCATTGGATGAGCAATAGGAAGTTTACTTAGTCTCAAAAGTATTAATACCTCCTTATAAGATGCTTATTAATTACAAAGAAGAAATAGTCACTTTACAGTGGTAAAATCCGGCAGACACCACATAGCTAAATGATCAAAGGGACAAACCAACATCACGTGCCCTCTGATGTCACATGCTCAGAAGCACATAGCATCTCTTCCGGGGCATTAATTTCTGCCAGAAGTGTAACCTGCATCTCATCACAAGGCAACACAGGGTAAAACCAGATCATTGACTTGCGGTCTTCAAAAATGTCAGAGTCAAATAAGATAAAGAAAAGCTGAGACTAAAGGATCCAAAGGGCATCAGGTCCGGGGCAGGGGGTGGGGGTGGCGGGGAAGGGAAGGGATGGACAAATTGGGAGATTAGGATTGACATATATACAATACCATGTATAAAAGAAATAGCTAGTGGGAACCACTATAAAGCATAGGAAGCTCAGCTTGGTGCTCTGTGATGACCTAGAGGGGTGGGAAGGGGGTGGAGTGCAAGGGAGGCTCAAGAGGGAGGGGATACATGTATACATATGGCTGATTCACTTCATTGTACAGCAGAAACTAACATAACATTGTAAAGCAATTATACTCCAATTTTTAAAAAAAGGCTAAGGGGGAGATAGGACATTAAATGCAATGTGTGATCAAACTTAAAAAATAAAGGTTGTAATAGATGTCATCAGGACAGTCAACCAAACATGAATATAGATTGTCAATTAGATAACAGAACTTATTATTGTTGAATTTCCTGAGTTTGATCATTTATTAGGTTAAGAGAATGCCCTTGGTTTTAGAAAATACATACTAAAATACTTAGGGTAAAAGGGTGTGATGTCTATATAATTCTCTCTATAAAATACATATATTTATATGCATAATATACACATATATGAATACATTGTGTACATATATGTATACATGTATATATATATATATATAATACGTCACACAGAGAAAATAGTAAAGCAAATGAGTCAAATGTAAACAATTGGGGAATTTTGATAAATTGTAAATGGAAATTACTTGCACTATCCTTATAATTTTTCTGTAAAGTTAATGTCACCAAGATTAAAAAGTTATTTTAAAGATGACTGATGAATATTATATGCTAACTTAGAAGAAATGAGGTATAAGAGGTTGCAGCTGTTTTATTTCCAGGGGCCTCATAATCCCTTTGAAATCTTGAATTGTTATTATATTGAATTTTAAATGAATTTGAAGAAAATTGATAAATTCATGGGTGTGAACCTTGTCACATACTACCTGATATATTTGTTTACTTTTCTTCTGACATTCAACACTTCAAAAAATTCATTTTCTCTCTTAAACAGCCCAATACACTGCCTTCTGGGCAGAACGCTTGCCTGGGATGCAGGACCCCTGAGTTTAAGATCTTGGACAAATCAGTTCACTGAATTTGGAGTATCCCTTTCAGGGCTGCTGCTGACTCAGAGACGTCTGTAGAAGGAACTTTGGGAAGGCTCAGTTGAGATCTGGAGTTAAGGTTCACCTCCAAGGTTTTTGTTGCCGCGATGATGCTGACCCCGCCCTACCGCCCCCTACAGGCGCAGAGGAGATGTGCACGGACAGTACCAGGGCAGAAAGAAGAAAAGCGTTAGTCGCTCAGTCATGTCCGATTCTTTGCGACCGCGTGGACTGTAGCCCGCCAGGCTCCTCTGTCCATGGAGCTCTCCAGGCAAGAATACTGGAGTGGGTAGCCATTCCCTTCTCCAGGGGCAGAGTGGGAACTAAGAAGCGTTCCCAGTGACTCACTCTGAAAAGTGAAGCTCTCCTTCTACACAGAAGTGGGGTATCTACCGCTTTTTCCAGATTAATTATCTAGGTCAAACCCACTGGCCCCTCAATTTGAAGGAGTGAGACAGGGGTTTGAGGCAAACTTAATGGTTTAAAGGCCTGTGGAGGCACTGGACTGGATGGCCTTAAATAACGAAGGGGTTTCAATGTTTAAGGGCTTTCCTGGTGGCTCACATAGTAAAGAATCTGCCTGTAAAGCAGGAGACCTGGGCTGGATCCCTGGGTCAGAAAGATCCCCTGGAAAAGGGAATGGTAACACTCTTCAGTATTCTTGCCTCGAGAATTCCATGGACAGAAGAGCCTGGTGGGCTTACAGTCCATGGGGCCATAGTCGGACAGGACTGAGTGACTTTCACTTTACTTTTTTCTATGTTTAAATTCAATTCCCAGGTGTGCATTTATAAAATATATTATCTTCTTAGCTCCTGGTGCCAACCAAGGACTTGTAGAAACTCTGTGGATGAATGATTTCATGGAATCTCCCACGGGCTTCCCTGTGGCTCAGATGGTAAAGCGTCTGCTCGCAATGCGGGAGACCCAGGTTCGTATACCTGGGTCAGGAAGATCCCCTGGAGAAGGAAATGGCAACCCACTACAGTACTCTTGCCTGAAAAACTCCTGAGGAGCCTGGTAGGCGACAGTCCATGGAGTCGCAAAGAGTCGGACACAACTGAGCAACTTCACTTTTCTTTTTTCTTTCCATGGCTTGAAGAGCAGAAAGGGACTTCTGCAGTAATCCTCCAACCTCCAAGTCCAGGAAGGAGCCTCCTCCAGTGTTCTGGGCGGGAAGAGGTGATCTATCTCAGTTAGAAGGTGGCTCAGAGGTTAAAGCGTCTGCCTGCAATGCAGGAGACCTGGGTTCGATACTTGGGTCGGGAAGATCCCCTGGAGAAGGAAATGGCAACCCACTTCAGGTATTCTTGCCTGGAGAATCCCATGGACGGAGGAGCCCTCGGTGGGCTACAGTCCACGGGACAAAGAGTCGGACACGACTGAGCGACTTCACTTTCAGCAAAGGGGCACTCATAGGCTGTGCCAAGATAGCTCCGCCCATTAAACACCTTATCTTTAGACCAAGGGGAGCCCTGATGGATGCGGAAAAACCATGTCCTGTGACTGCAGAGTCCTGTCCATAAATACACGTAGAGAGGACCTTGGGTCTTTCTGCAGAACCTCCCTTCAGCTCTCAGGAAGAGGACAAGTCAGATGAAAGCGGAGAAATGGAAAGAAAAGATGGGAAGGAAGAATGATGGGAGAGAGAGAAGAGTTTGGAGGAAGAGTGAGACAGAAAAGGCGAGAGAGGATGGAGATGAAAGAAGAGCGGAGGCCGAGCAGGAGGGCTGGCGAACGGAGCTCCCACTGAGGGTGCTCCTTTAGCCAAGGATGAGCCCTGAGCTCTCGCTTCCCCCCCTTGGGGCACCTTACCCCATTCGTGTCAAAGGCTCGGAACATGCCCTCTACGTATTGGGTGGCCTCCTCGTTGTCCGGGACCTTGAAGAAGCGCTTGAACTCGTGCATGAAGAGCGTGCCGCTGGGGCACTCCTCCAGGAACTTCTTGTACCACTCCTGAAGCTGCGCCGCGTCCACCGCACCGACTGCGCCGTTCTCCTCCGCCTCCTCCCAGCTGAACTGCTGCCCCATCCTGGCCCCAGGACGGCAGGGAGCAGAGCCTGTGCCTCCTGCTGAGACGCTGCCGACCTATTCCTTAGGCGAGGGCCCTCTTCCCACCTTTCCTCTGCTCTGCCAGCCTCTTCATCATCTCCTGGTCAACCGAACGGGACGGGCAGCGGAGGGGGTTGGCTGCGAGGGGGCGGGACCAGGCCAGCTAAGTGCCTTAAGATTAGAAGATTCCCCTGGAAGGTCTGACCTCCAGTCGGCTAAGCTCCCCTAGCCTCACCCCTCCCTTCAGTCTGGTCAACCACTCAAGTAAGCTGTCCAGTAGATTCTGAAAAGGGAGAAGGGGCGGAAACAGAGGCAAGCAGATGGAGGGGGGAATTGGGAAGGCAGGCTGGGACCCTTCCATCTTACGCATGGGCCCTGGCACTTTCGGAAGGGCACCATGCAGCTCCAGGGAGGCCCACCTTGGAGACACAGGAGACTCTGATATCCAGAGAAGATGCAAGTACAACTTCTAGCCCATAAAACAGAACTGCTGGTGAGCAGGGGCTGGCCCTCCACTTGGTCTAGTGAGAAGCAGCAGGATCTATGATGTGAAGGACTCTGGGTGAGCAGCTCTGTCCTCACATTGTCGGTTCCCAGCACCAGGGGTCCCCGACCTCTGGGATCTAATGCCCAATGATCTGAGGTGGAGCCAATGCAACAATAATAGAAATAAAGTGCACAATAGATGTAATGCGCTTGAATCATCCCCAAACCATTCCCTGTCCCCAGTCTGTGGAAGAATTCAGTTCAGTTCAGTTCAGTCGCTCAGTCGTGTCTGACTCCTCGCGACCCCATGAATCGCAGCACGCCAGGCCTCCCTGTCCATCACCAACTCCTGGAGTTCACTCAAACTCACGTCCATCGAGTCGGTGATGCCATCCAGCCATCTCATCCTCTGTCGTCCCCTTCTCCTCCTGCCCCCAATCCCTCCCAGCATCAGAGTCTTTTCCAATGAGTCAACTCTTCACATGAGGTGGCCAAAATACTGGAGTTTCAGCTTTAGCATCATTCCTTCCAAAGAAATCCCAGGGCTGATCTCCTTCCGAATGGACTGGTTGGATCTCCTTGCAGTCCAAGGGACTCTCAAGAGTCTTCTCCAACACCACAGTTCAAAAGCATCAATTCTTCGGCGCTCAGCCTTCTTCACAGTCCAACTCTAACATCCATACATGACCGTAGGAAAAACCATAGCCTTGACTAGACAGACCTTTGTTGGCAAAGTAATGTCTCTGCTTTTCAATATGCTATCTAGGTTGGTCATAACTTTTCTTCCAAGGAGTAAGCATCTTTTAATTTCATGGCTGCAGTCACCATCTGCAGTGATTTTGGAGCCCCCAAAAATAAAGTCTGACACTATTTCCATTGTTTCCCCATCTATTTCCCATGAAGTGATGGGACCGGATGCCATGATCTTAGTTTTCTGAATGTTGAGCTTTAAGCCAACTTTTTCACTCTCCTCTTTCACTTTCATCAAGAGGCTTTTTAGTTCCTCTTCACTTTCTGTCATAAGGGTGGTGTCATCTGCATATCTGAGGTTACTGATATTTCTTCTGGAAATCTTGATTCCAGCTTGTGCTTCTTGCCTTCTATGAAAACAGTCCCTGGTGCCAAGAAGGCTGGGGACCACCGTCCAGCACAATACCTGAAGCTCCTTTACAGGCCAGACCCTTGAGTCTTAACCCATAACCCAGGGGAAGCTTGCAGTCTTAACTACTGGACTACCAGGGAAGTCCCTCCTCTATCCCAGAGATGATTATTCCACCACCCTTCCAGTCCTTCAAACTTCCTCTCACTCCCACATTCAGCTGATGACCTTGTCACATCCTTCACTTCACAGAGAAGATGCATCAGACACATCTCTTTGCACCTGCGCTCACACATCTGGCCTCTCTTCCTGGTTCGATGGGCACAGAGTCCCGTCCCCACTTCTCCACTGTCAGCTCCTCTGCTTGGTTTCTAGCTGTCACCTCCCTTTGCCCAACCAAGCACTGCAAGTCCACAGCCATCCCTTTCTCTTCTGCACCCTCCACGTATCCTGTGCTAATGGATCATTCCCATCTGTAGACGTGGCTCAACATTACCCCTCAAACAAAATAAGACAAAAATTCCTCCTTGACCCCACAATCAGAGGCCACCTGTGATTTTCTGGGGCCTACTTTTCCCTTCATGGGTTATAAGATAAATATTGATAATTAAATAGTAAATAATTAAGTATTAAAAGTGCTATTTTGGGACTTCCCTGGTGGTCCAGTGGTTGGGAGTCCACCTGCCAATGCAGAGGACGCGGGTTTGATCCCTGGTCCAGGAACTAATACCCTACATGCTCCTGAGACCATGCACCCTGGAGCCTGTGCTCTTCAATGAGAAGCCACCACAGTGAGAAGCCCATGAACCACAAATGGAGAGTAGGCCCTGCTTGCCACAACTAGAAAACGCCTGTGTGGAGCAACGAAGACCCAGCACAGCCATAAATAAATAGAAATTTAAAACATGAAAGTGCTATTTTATCATTCATTGGTAAAAAGAGGAATATAACCCAGTTCCAGTCCAGACTGCATTATATTATTTTTGAAAGAAATTAAAACATTTAAATTAAAAATATTGTGGGCCCTAGACACGGTGCCCACTAGATCCAATAGTCCTGCCAGTTACTGCTCCCCTCCAGCCACTGTCCTCACCTTGGCCCCCTCTTACAACTAAACCCCTAGTGGAAGGTGTTATTTCCTGAAAATGGCACAGCAGTGGGTCTGGTCTCACATGTTCTTCACATCATGGGGAAGAGCCTCTTTCTCCCTCTCTTCAACCTGGATGGGACTTTGCCATACTCAACGAAGAGAATGGGCAGAAGTGACACTATGTGACTCCTAAGGCTGGGTCATCAAAGGCAGTAGGGATCATGCCTGGCTCTCCCCCAGGACTTGTCCTCGGAACGCAGCCATCATGTTGCGGGGAGGCCCAGGGCTCCCGGGTGACAGCCAGCCTCAGCCACCGGACGTGTGGGGAAAGGGGGCCAGTGAACCTGCTGATGCCTCCTGCCCTGGCCTTCCAGCCGCCCACCTGATATCACCCCCCCCCCCTCCCCCAGCAGAGCACTGACCGAACTGTCATGAAGCCGTGACGTGTTGGGCATTTTTGAAGGTAGCAATACATAACCAAACCTGTTTCACATCCCCTTCTTTTATAATTTTGGCTGCACTGGTCTTAGTCGCAGCACATGGGCTCTTTAGTTGTGGCATGTGAAATCTAGTTCCCTGACCAGGGGTTGAACCCAGGCCCCCTGCATGGGGAGCTCAGCAACTTAGCCACTGGACCACCAGGAAAGTCCCTCCTCTTCATTTCTTATTCTCTCCTCAACTTACTCCAACTGGACGCTCATCCCCGTCACTCCGTGGAGAAGGCTTTACAATGACCAACTTGCAGATTCAGCACCACTTCCCAAGTTCTTTCTTCAAACACTTTAGGGTTCAAGGACTCACGTGGAGCCTGGTTCCACTCTAGCCTCATTGATTGCTCATCTCCTTTGCCAGCACCTCCTCCTTTTAAACAAATCTCTCCAAGCTTGGGTGTCCCAGGCTTGTCCTCAGGACTGTGCTCCTCTCTACTCATATGTGCTCCCCAGATGAGCTCATTCACCCTGGACATCACACACCATTTGTAGCTTCCAGATTCAGGACCCCAGCTGCCTACCGAACATGTCCACTCAGATTGTAGACTTACCAAGGCCAAAGCCAACATACTGATAGCCTTCCTAAATCCCTGCTCAACCCTTCTCCACCTCAGTCATGGCATCACCATTTATCCAGCTGCTTAGACTGAAATCAAGGAGACATCCTGGAGTCCTCTCTTTCTCTTAGATCTCCTTTCAGCCTACTAGGAGGTCTTTCTGTCAGCTCCACCTCCAAACTTATTCTTAATATAACAATTTCCCATCCCCTCCATCCCTGCAGCTCTGTCCAGGCTACGTCCTCTCACTGGCCCACTGCAGCAGGTTCTGCCCCACCCTTCCCATCACCCCTTCCTTTCAGTCCATACCAAGCAGCCAGAGGAATGTATTCTAAAGCGTAAATCAGATCCAATCACTGTCCTGCTTCAAACTCTCCCATGGCTTTCCCACTGACACTCAGGATAAAAGCCACACTCCTTCCCCCGGTCATGATCTAGTCCCACCCGCTTCTTCTTCATGTTGTTCTGCCCTTGTCCTCAGATACTTCGCACTCACTGGCCCTTAGCACTGACTGGTCCTGCTGCTTGGACTGCCCTTCTGCAGACTCTCACACAGCTGCCTCCTTCCTGATAGTTTCCTCTCCTCGGAGAGAACTTTCCCAAACTCGTCTCAAGTAACAGTGAAAGTATCAGTTGCTCAGTCATGTCTGACTCTTTGCGACCCCATGGACTGGAGTCTGCCAGGCTCCTCCCTCCATGGAATTCACCAGGCAAGGATACTGGAGTGGGGGATCTTCCCAACCCAGGGATGGAACCCAGGTCTCCTGCATCGCAGGCAGATTCTTTATCGTCTGAGCCATTATTAGTGGCTTTTGTCCCAAGTAACCACTCAAGTAATTTTGCCGTTATCTTACTTTAGTTGCTGCCTAGTGCTTAACTTGGAGAAGGCAATGGCACCCCACTCCAGTACTCCTGCCTGGAAAATCCCAGGGACGGAGAAGCCTGGTAGGCTGCAGTCCATGGGGTCGCTAAGAGTCGGACACGACTGAGCGACTTCCCTTTCACTTTTCATTTTCGTGCACTGGAGAAGGAAATGGCAACCGCCTCCAGTGTTCTTGCCTGGAGAATCCCAGGGACAGGGGAGCCTGGTGGGCTGCCGCCTCTGGGGTCACATAGAGTCAGACACGACTGAAGTGACTTAGCAGCAGCAGCAGTGCTTAACTGCATACCTATGAAATGATCTTATTATTTCTTCCCCCATATCATGTTTTCTCCACTAGAGTCTAAGATCCCAGAGAAGAGGGGCTTCACCATACACGGTGCAGAATTTCCAAAGCCTAGAACAGTGCTTGGTACAAACAAGGAATTCTTGGCACAAACAAGACTTGTTGAGTAACTGAGCAAAGCGCTTGGCACATGGTCGGAGTTGAATTCATGTGAGCTATTACTTCATAATTTTACAAGACAACTGCCCTTGATTCCTTGGAGTGTCTGGGTTAGCAGATATATGTTGATGTGAAAAGACAAGGTGATTTTAGCACTGAAGAGGGCTCCAGTGATTTTCAGCTCTGTCCCCATCTCAGAACACCTGAAAACAACACATGCCGTCACTGTGGCTGTGTGAAGATGGTGTCACCCCTATCCACCTCTTCACATTTGTCTATGTTTAGGCAATGTTGAGGAGTAATTAAAGGATGATACCTGTGCTCCAGAGACCGTATGAATGAAATAGAACTTGATTTAGCCTCTGGCTGAGGAATCTAAAATTCAATGGGCTTTTCATGTGGGTCAGATGCCCATGACCTGCCCTTAAACACTGCTGAGCTGTTGGGATATAAATATATCGTTTTAAAGAGGATTAGGACTCCACAGACAATGATAGCTCGAAGTGAGTAACAATAGTAAGGCTTTAAGGAGGGCAGGGTTAGGAATTGAGCAGGGATTTGCAAAGAGAACTCTGGGGATCCCAGGCATTCAGCCCTAAGCCTGGCTCCAGGGGTATAGAAATGCGTGTGAGCAACAAACCAGAGTGTGCAGAGCCCGAGACAGGCCTGGCCTGCAGCCCCACAGCTGTCGCTGCTCCAGGCTTCCTGTGACCCAGTAGGCTCCCCGACTGGAGCTTAAACTCTCCTGTGGCTACGGTAGACAGTCAGGACCAATGGCAGCCTTGAGACCACAGGGATCCAGCTGTGGGTTATGCTTCTGGCCTTTATTCATGCACATTTACATCTTTTATTCCTTATTACTCCCCCCCCATCTCTTTTATTTCTAATCCTTAGGGGAAATGAGTAGTATACTTTGCTAATGTACAAGGGGACATAAAGTACGTATTTCCTGACTTTCTTTTTTAAACATCTTTTTAAAAAAGGATTTCTGGCTGCACTGAGTCTTGTCGCTGCATGTAGGACTCTCACTGCCGTGGAGCGTGAACTCTGGGGAATGTGTGCCCAGTAGTTGGGGTGTGTGGGGCTTAATCGTTCTGTGGCATGTGGAGTCTTCCTGGACCAGGGAGCGAACTCATGTCTCCTGCATTGGCAGATGGATTCTCAACCACTGGACCACCAGGGAAGTCTCATCCTAGCCTTTCAAAATTAGGTTCTGAGGCGGCTGTCTCTGTCGTTAGTAACTGGAACTCATCAGTTTCACCTTTTTCGTCTGTTTTATCTGTAAACTGAAAGGGTGATTGAGTGGGCAAGTCAAACTTGATTTTCTCTTCCATAAAATGGGGATCATAAGAGTAACTACTTTATTGAGTTGTTACAAAGATTAAATAAGATAGGATCTGTGTAGTAACTGTCAGCTGAGCAAAACGCACGATCTACAAGTGAGAGTTAGGTTTTATTTGCTGAACAAAACTGAGGACTTGGGCTCAGGACACAGCATCTCAGATAACTCTGAGGCTGCTTCAAAGAGGCGAGGGGGGAAGGCCAGGGTGTATAGGTGTTTTTGCAACAAAGACTAGGTATTCAGAACATCAAAACATTACTGTAAAAGAAAAACCAGGTATTTAGAGTTAACGAATTTAGCGTTTTTCTAGGTATGGGAAGATGCAAGAGTCTGGGCTCACTGAAATCCTTTCTTTGCTGTCTGGAGCCAGTATCTCGTGCTTCTCATCCTGTGTCTCCTCAGGGTGCAGTCGGGGTGGCTGTCATGTGATGGCCTGACGGCTGTGACTCTTTGCTCACTGAGGTGGCAGGCAGGACTTCTCATTACACACCTGATACTTACTGGATGTCTTATTATCTGCCTGGTGCTGTGTGAGGGGCTTTTAAGTTATCTGATTTAATGCTCCAACCTTCCTAAGTAGACTTCCTATGTTTTACTGAGTAAATTGAGGCTCTGACAGGGTTAAACATCTTGCCTAACTTTATACCAGTTAGTGGGTTTCAACTCTTATCTGCCTCAGGCCTTTTAGGCTCCAGAGTACATATTTTCTTTACTTGGCTACTCATAAATGTTGTAGTAAAGCTCATTTAATAATACAGTTTAAGGAAGGAGGAATGGTAGCTGACAAACAGAAATGTGAAGAAAACAGACCGCATTAAAACCACTGCTTTACGTGTTCACTGTGGCATATCTAAGTGGCCAAAGGACATATGAAGTAATTCTCTTTGAAATCAAAACTACTAGGTGCTGAACAAGTTTGAGTCTACCAATAGTTTAAGATAGACCTTAACACTATTTTATATACTATAAAAAGAAACTATACTTCAGAGAAAGCAACAATGAATTCAGGCCTTCACTTCAATAAAAGACCACCTTAATTCATACCTGCCTTCTGGTCCATCCTGACAGCAGGTCTACACTTCTCACTACCTCTCATCACCACCACGAACAGAAAGTGAGACTTGGGCATTAATTCTAATTTTCAGAATGTGCATTTTACTCAGGAGACCCGATTTAAAAGAACAAACAAAACTTTCTCAGTCTGAGAATAAAGAAGTTACCTAGTTTATATCAAGTAGGCTTCAAATATGCCAATTACTTATGTCAAGGAAATACCACTAATTTTAGTTGTGTGTGTAGTTTATCTCTATCTTAAAATGAGACTTTAATATGTAATGTGAAGAGCTAAGTCATCTGGTTTACAGGCTACTTTAGTCTGAAAACAGTTGGAAATGGAAGTATACCTTTAAAGGAAAGCCACCAGATGCGAGAGTGCACAAGTCACCCTACTATAATCACGTGACTGGCACAGTCTGTAATAAAAGCACCAAAAGGGTTAGATGTGGGTCTGTATTTATTTTTAAAGAATCTTTTTATAGTGAAAATGAGCCACAATGGCTGCTTTGTTATGTATATTTACTATTATATTGGTTCTGTTTTATTGATCAGTTCTTAATCCTGAGGCTTATACCTGGGGTAATCACGCTTTATACATTTGTGAATGAGAGTCCACAACTGAGGTGAAAACAGAATGAGGTCTTGGTGGACAAGGCTGTAATTCTTTCTAAGTTAATGACAGTAATATAAGCCTGATACATAAGCAGTGTGCATTCAGAACACGCATACTCGATAGCAGGTCAGGAAAAGAGAACAGGGACTCCAGTTTAAGGGAGGAAAACTGAGAAGTCATAACTACCCCAAAGATGAGAAGGAAACCACAAGACAAGCACCCGATTCTTCTGTAAAAAGGAAATGAGCCAGTCCCTTGGGGCTGATGCACCAGCAGTCTCGGCCCACTGTCATCCTGCCTCTGTCAGAGCTCTTCACCACGATCTAATTTCATGGAAAAGCAGACATCTCCAAACAAAAAGAGTGCTATTCAGCAAAAGAAAGAGGTCTTATCAGCATGGAACTTAATAAGGAAAAGTATTTATTTGTGCCTTGCACAATTTTTGAAAGCCATTATTGCTATTCAATTTTTGGTATTTACTACAGTACTGAGCTAACAAAAGAAAAGCTTACTGAATAAACAAATTACGGGATGAATGAACCAATAATCAATGATTTCTCAAGAGCTCAAATTCCATTACAGTGACCCTTCTAGGCAGCACCAGAGGGGTTCAGCATAAGCCATAAACATGCTTGATCTGCTGCAAAGTACATCCATTTTTAAGAAAGTAATGCTCACATGAGGCAAAACTTGGCGGTCATCATTCCAAACTATCATATGCCAGCCTACGCTAAGGTAAGTATCAAAAACTCGAACTGCTCAATGTTTAATTAACCAAAGGTTCCTTTTAGGTCCCTCAAAAGAAAAAAATGTGTGTGAGGAGTATGTGGAACACTCATTTTTAGATGAATGAAAAGACAGAAATCACAATCAGTATAAACTAATAACTAAACAATAGTGGAATAACAAAATGTCAATTTGACTGTTTTGGCACAGAGTGGTCCAAATGGTTTGCTCATATTTGTTAAAATCAGAACTGAAATACATGAGGCTTACAAAGAACAGATAAAGTGGTTCCTGCACAACAGTCCAGCGTATTGTAAGGTTCTGACCCCCGCGTTCCACTGATCAGGCCATGCGGCCTCAGGAGCGCAGTCGGGCAGACCTGAAGTAGTCCTCATGGGAGGGTCCCTCCGCTTGACACGTTCACTCCATACCCCGGCACAAGTGGTCACTGTGGGACTTTATGACTTGCTGTCTCCTTTTTCCTCTGGTGTTGTTTCCCAGACTGGCTTCTTGATGTGTTCTGGCAACTGTTCTAATCTTGTCTAGAGAGAAAAACAAAATTATAGTATAATGGACTTAACTGAACTCTTCAGCCACAAACTGAATATATTCATTCTCTTCCCTCAAGGCCTCTGACCTTTTTCTTTTACCCCCTCATCTTGTTGCAGGACTTTGAAACAAAGAGAAGGAAACTCAATGGCAGATAAACTCTCACATACATAATCTGCTGCTCCTCAGTGATCTCCAGGGACCACCAATCAATGTGGAACCTGTGTTGAGACAACTGCTGAGAGGAAGGGAGGCGTCACAAGTTGCTCTGGGAGGATGTGGGCTGCAGTCTGCTGAGCTGCGCCCCCTGCTCTGGGGGCGCGGGGGACAGGCAGAGAGCCCAACCACTGGGACAAGTCTCCTTCCAGGTCCTCCCCTCCACCGGGGTGGCTGCAATCAGGAGGAAATGTATCCACACAACAATATAGATCTCCCTGTAACTGAGACAGAAATTCAAGCCATACCTTTGTAACTTCCATGGCAACTCCTTCAGGTAAGTTTCGCTGAATATATTCCAAGTAGACATCTGCTGTACTTCCAGTGAGATGTTCTAACTAAAATTTCAAACATGCTATGCTGTTAAAGTAGAAATTTTAAGACTTTTTTTTGGGGGGGGGGGTAAATCAGCAGTCATTTCTTCATCAGTGAAATCTTCAGAATTCCAATTTATAGGAAAAAAGTGTAGATCCTCTGGGTGAACTGGGGAAACATTACTCCCAAATGCCTTAATGACAGGGCTCCATGAAACCCAGATGGCAAATATGGTATCAAAACAGCACAAGAATGTCACAAAAGAACTCAAAAGCAAACAGAAAACTAAATTATAAGACAGTGTAAGATTTTCTGTATGCTCTATGGCGAGGTGAATAAAATTGTGGATTTTTCTTTTTCATTTAAGGGTAGGGCAATGTCTTAATACAATACCTAGTACAGAGCTTCTCATATAAAAGATGCACAAGCACTTGTTTTAATAACATTTACCAATCATTTATTGTGTGACAAAATAGTCTAAGTGCTTTAGATAAACATCTCATTTAATCCTCACATTAACCTTGAGAGATGAGTCCCGTTATTATTTCCAATTTAAAGATGAAGGACTTAAGTAAGGCACAGGTCGGTCGCACAGCCAGCAAATGCTAGTGCTTGGACTTGGCTGGCGGACCCCGGATCCCATGCTTTTCTCAACCACAGGGCTGTGCTGACCTGGGTGGCTGCACAAATGAATGATAATCAATGAATGAAAAACCTTAATGTTGGCTATCATGGATATGGAGAATTCAGTGAGGATGAGAAAAGAATTATTAGAGCTGTGTGAAAACTTTGCTAGAGTTTCTGAAATATAAGCAAAATTATTCCAATGCTAGCTTAGTGTATAAAAATCAGTCAACATAGGGACTTCAGTCAACATAGGGACTTCACTGGCTGTCCAGTGGTTAAGAATCTGCCTTCCAACACAGGGGATGTGGGTTCGATCCTTGGCACTAAGGTCCCATATGCCACAGGGCAACTCAGACCGCTGCAACTAGAGAGAAGCCTGTGCACCACAGTGAAAGATCCTGCATGCTGCAACTAAGACCTGTCACAGCCAGATAATTAAAAAAAAAAAAAAACTGCCTGCAGTTTCTTATTAAAAATATTAGTCAACATAATGTGCACTCCTGAGTTAAAGTCTAAACTACTTCGAAAAGGGTTTCCTTGGTGGCTCAGACAATAAAGAATCCACCTGCAATGCAGGAGACATAGGTTCAATCCCTCAGTTGGGAAGATCCTCTGGTAGAGGGCATGGCAACCCACTCCAGTATTCTTGCCTAGAGAAACCCATGGACAGAGGAGCCTGGCGGGCTACAGTCCATGGGGTCACAAAGAGTTAGATACAACTCAGCGACTAAGCAAACACACTCTGAAGGATGGCTTTACTTCAATGTTTTTCTATCACGTTTCTTCCATAAACACACAAAAACCACTCATCTTCTCTACAACTATTGGACATGGACTGACTGAAAGGAAGCCCACAGGCCAAGTTAAGGGAAAATTATAATGTGCTCATGTGAAATTTGGGGCATTAAAAAAAAAGCCTGAATATCTGAAATAAACTCACCTCTAAACATCTATAAAGTGTTCTCATTTCATACTGAACTCTGTGCTTCTTGAAAATATGCACTGATTTGAGAAGAGTAAATCGTTCTATTTTCCTTGGAGGTTCATGTCTGGAAAATTAATGGGCAAAGCAACACACTTAAGTGATGTTAAAACCTGAGTCACTGATATCAAAGCATGATTCCACAATCTTGTAGGTCAGGCTCATGCTCAATTATAGGCATTAACTATCATTTACAGACTTCCATTTGTTGAGACTGTCATCTCTAACAACTGCTGCCATAAAGCTCAGGCCAAAATAAACCCACAGACAGCAAGAGGAACATTTGCCACAGACCCAAAAAACAAGCCTTGGCATGCAAGTGCTCGCGCACACACACGCCTCTGGCTTTCACACCGTTGAGGACCTGCACAGACCAAATGTATGAGCTGGGGGAGCAGCACCATGTGTTGGACGCAGCTGTGGTATCTGCTGTGTGCATTACAGACACACTGGTAAGCACAAACTATAGTCTGTTAGGGGAAACGTGCGCGTTCCTTCAGTTTTGTTAGGAGGCAAGACTAGCAAAGCTCCAAATGGGCCTCGTTCAGCATCAGAGAGCAGATGACAAGACAAAGGAGGTAGTTACACTTGACCCTGCAGAGACTTCAAGGCCATATGAAGCTCACTCTGCTCATGCATCAAAGTACTGGGTTGAGTGATGTTTCTTAAGGCAGTTTTAAAACAATGGATATAATAACAAAGATCATCAAATCCAACAGGTCTGAAAAACTGCGTGTTCACCTAATCCACCTCCCTGCCCCATGGAGATTCCAGACACACAGGCTTCTTGGGACTCCTATGTCTATGCCATTTCTAGATAAAGGATTCCTTCATTTTCCTTGTTCACTCATTCTAGTATTTTAAAATTCTGGTAGATGGGAAGGAATGATTCTGCTTAGAATAACAAACCTCAACTCTCTCCATCATGAGTTTCTGTCCCATTTTAAGAGTTCAGACCTAGCTGGGACTGGCACCATTTTCCTGACTATGTTATAGCTGCTAACAGGTCAGATTAAGAAATATCATACTTACACTTTAACAGAGATACCAAGTTCTTTAGCAGCAAGCACTGCAAAATATTCGTAACTGTCCAATACAGCCTTATCATGGCCTTTTACTAAAACTGACAGGCGCTTATATAATGTGTCCGGTTCATCAGAAATGGTTATCTGCAATTTTAAAACCAAGAAGAAAAGCTTCAGCATGGTTCCTCTAATATTTATACTGGAAAATTTAAAATACTATCCTCAACTGAACAAGTTCACAGTTTACTAGTAAGTGGGGAGAAAAACGCATCTTTAAATATCTAGATACGACTACATTCAGACTCCAGAATGACCCTTAAGAATCAGTTATAATACAGTCTGAATCAAAAGGATTTTCAAGCAACCTACAAAATCACCAATGGAACCCTTTAGCTTAAGTTACTGAACCTCAAATACACAACAGGAAAGGACTTAGGGGTTTGTTAATAAAACTAGCCTGGTCAGAAGAACTGGACTGAGTATTAAACTCTCCCATTTCAAGCTGAATCACAACAGGCAAGTCATATACTAACCTCACTGCACTTTGGTTTTCTTATATATAAATAGGACAATACCTGTGCTATAGTTTATGGCATTTCTGCTGGGAACAAGTAAGAAAGCGCAGATTTAAGTGCTTATAAATTATAAACATCATTAAACAAAAGTGAGCTATTGCTACTCATATTCTTTTTATTAGGTCTGTCCATGTTTATTTAGCCTGCCCTAATAGAAAAATGACTCATTTCTAATTAAAATGACTGTACATTTAACTTCTACCTCTTCTACCCTAATACTTAAAGATCTTAAAATAATGGGTTTGACATTTCTGACTTTCTTCCAAGAGGTGAATTACCCTCGCTTCATGCATCCATCAAACCAATAATTTATATTACTAATCCAATGTTTCAGAGTTAAATCACTTTGCCCCTGAAAGTAGATCTACGTACTCACCAGGAAACTAGATAATCACTTGCAAGTACCCCCAAATATGGTTGTTGGAAGAACAGAAAATACTCACATACTATCCGTAAGTGAAGGGACAACAGAGGGGGAGTATGGCCCTAAGATGTGTAATGACTATTCTCTATAGGGTTTTAAAGATATTTTGAATCTGTTACAAGTACTAAAAATCAAAAGATTTCACATAAATATTAGAATTTCATTTCATGTGGAAAATGTAGACCATATGACATCCCTAGGGCTGATTTCCCACATAACACAAGTGGCTACAGCAAGTAGCAGCTGTCTTGCTTAAAAAGGGCACAGGCTGCCTCTGTGGCCACCCCGTCACCTTTCCTTACAGGTCTGGCTCACGCAGGCATCTGGAGGCTCAGCATTTATATATGCTATTAAGTGAAAACACTGAACCAGCAGTCTATTACATATATCACAATTCCATTTTGGTGTGTGTGGTGTGAAAAATGATTATATATAGAGGTCTAGAAGGATTCATACCAAACTGTTAAAGGGGATTATTTTTGAGGGGTGGGACTGCAAACATTTGGTTTGGAACTTGTAAGGATTTTATAAAAACTACAAATAACCCAAAAACTGGGTTGATGGAACCATGACTTTCAATGAAAGGAAACAAGGTTACACGGCTACTCCTGGATTTTGCTTGTGATAATGCTCACTGTGAACAATAAAGCATTGTCCAGGCCCAGACTTACTGTCTTAAAATGAAAATAAAGACTTGAAGGCCACACACACACACACACACACACACACACACAAACACACACACAAAGATGCTTCTATACTATAATACCAAGTATGCAACATCACGGATTATGACAACTCTGCACACTGTATTGAGCTAAAAGCAAAAGATTGCTCAATGCCAGTTATCTGGGGTAAATAATTTATTCAATTAGCTCTCACCTTGACAGCCTGAAAGCGACCCTGAGCACTCAGGGACATCAGAGAATACTTTCCTCAGCTCACTGTGCGCCTGCCAGTATTTTAGAACACATTTTTTTTATTCATAAAGTCTTTGGGAAACAGCCTCAAATGAAATAAGGAGGAAAATTTATCGCTAATGTAGCTTCTTATGCCAAGAAATAGGGAGTGCATACCGTAGGCTTGGTCAAATCCTTGGGAACATCAACATGTAGGTTTGAAAACTGTACCCACTTCATACTGGTGCTGCTATGTGTGGAAACAAAGAGAAATCTAAGTAAAACAGCCTAAAAGTCTATTTTCTTATCAATTTAGCAAATCCAATTATATACTTACAGAAGAAAGCCATCATTTTTGGCTATATTGCTCCTAGAACTGCTTACAGAAAAATTCTTTGAACCCTTAAAAAAAAGGGAGATGTGTATTAGAATTGAAGTCAATTTCCAAACCAGTCATTGTTTCCATTAAAACCCAAGAGGATGCTTCAAACAACAGGTTTTCTCTTTATTTTAGATGAAGATATTGGGATAACTGGGGCTTCCCAAATAGCGTAATGGCAAAGAGTCCACCTGCCAATGCAGGAGATCCTTGGGTAGGGAAAATCCCCTGGAGAAGGAAATATCAACCCACTCAAATATTCTTGCCTGGAAAATCCCATGGACAGAGGAGTCTGGCGGGCTACAATTCATGAGGTGACAAAAGAGACACGACATAGGAACTAAACAAACAAAACAAACAATTAGGGTAACTAAACTGTCAAATTAGGGTTCATCGGAAAAAAAAAAAGCAGACAATGGTAGAGGTGATAATCAAAAAGGACTCTCAAAATACCACAGACTATATCTTTTAAAGCTCAGGAGCAAGAATTTTTTAAAAACAAGCAATTCTCACATGAATGGCTATGAATTAAATATGTGGATATTAAGGAAGAAAACATGTGACTTAATTTGACCATTATTTCAATATAATACATATTTTACTTAAATATTTTTGAACATTAAGAAAAAGTGCCTTTATAATTTATTGGGCTGGAATAAGAATTCTAAAGCACTCTTGAAGCTTTCAGCCTTTTCCAGCATATTTACTTCTTGCTTTGGCTGGGACAACTAGCTTATAAGTAACTAGCTATAACAACTAGCTTATAAGAAAACTGAAACACACATTGGAATTTACACCCATCTTCTATCACTCCTGTGCCTCATACTGCAACAATCCAGCATTCCCAAATCCTGTATTATCAGCTCCCCCTGGTGGAACAAAACTTCCAGTTGTAGGAAATCTATCTCACTGTATGTAACACAAAATCGGCCACTTGCTTTTTTTTTTTCCTTAAGCTTTCCTGATATTTAAAAGTGCAACCTGAGAAACTAGAAGCTTAACAGATCCTTAAAAACACTTCAAAGTTGAGAATACCAGTTTAGTACAAACAAAATTAAAACAATGGAGGGTCACCTAAGTTGTTAAGAATGCCTACTCATAGCTTATTATCCTTTTCCCTCTCTTTACTGAACAAGGAGGCAAATCAAAACTTTCATAGTCTCCCTTGGATCAAGGGGGAAAAACAAAAAAGAAAGGAAATCAAGCACAGCACCACCAGGTGGTAAGAGGTACAGGCCTTTCTCCACGCATACTCACAGAGAAGACTAACCCCTGTGTTTGTGGGCCAATGAGCCGAGAAGGGAACGGCAAACCACTTCAGTATTCTTGCCTTGAGAACCCCATGAACAGTATGAAAAGGCAAAATGATAGGATACTGAAAGAGAAACTCCCCAGGTCAGTAGGTGCCCAATATGCTACTGGAGATCAGTGGAGAAATAACTCCAGAAAGAATGAAGGGATGGGGCCAAAGCAAAAATAATACCCAGCTGTGGATGTGACTGGTGATAGAAGCAAGGTCCGATGCTGTCAAGAGCAATATTGCATAGGAACCTAGAATGTCAGGTCCATGAATCAAGGCAAATTGGAAGCGGTCAAACAAGAGATGGCAAGAGTGAATGTAGACATTCTAGGAATCAGCGAACTGAAATGGACTGGAATGGGTGAATTTAACTCAGATGACCATTATATCTACTACTGCGGGCAGGAATCCCTTAGAAGAAATGGAGTGGCCATCATGGTCAATAAGAGAGTCCGAAATGCAGTACTTGGATGCAATCTCAAAAACGACAGAAGGATCTCTGTTCATTTCCAAGGCAAACCATTCAATTTCACAGTAATCTAAGTCTATGCCCCAACCAGTAACGATGAAGAAGCTGAAGTGGAACGGTTCTATGAAGACCTACAAGACCTTTTAGAACTAACACCCAAAAAAGATGTCCTTTTCATTATAGGGGACTGGAATGCAAAAGTAGGAAGTCAAGAAACACCTGGAGTAACAGGCAAATTTGGCCTTGGAATACGGAATGAAGCAGGGCAAAGACTAATAGAGTTTTGCCAAGAAAATGCACTGGTCATAACAAACACCCTCTTCCAACAACACAAGAGAAGACTCTACACATGGACATCACCAGATGGTCAACACCGAAATCAGATTGATTATATTCTTTGCAGCCAAAGATGGAGAAGCTCTATACAGTCAGCAGAAAACAAGACCGGGAGCTGACTGTGGCTCAGACCATGAACTCCTTATTGCCAAATTCAGACTTAAATTGAAGAAAGTAGGGAAAACCACTAGACCATTCAGGTATGACCTAAATCAAATCCCTTATGATTACACAGTGGAAGTGAGAAATAGATTTAAGGGCCTAGATCTGATAGATCGAGTGCCTGATGAACTATGGAATGAGGTTCGTGACATTGTACAGGAGACAGGGATCAAGACCATCCCCATGGAAAAGAAATGCAAAAAAGCAAAATGGCTGTCTGAGGAGGCCTTACAAATAGCTGTGAAAAGAAGAGAAGCGAAAAGCAAAGGAGAAAAGGAAAGATATAAACATCTGAATTCAGAGTTCCAAAGAATAGCAAGAAGAGATAAGAAAGCCTTCTTCAGCGATCAATGCAAAGAAATAGAGGAAAACAACAGAATGGGAAAGACGAGAGATCTCTTCAAGAAAATCCGAGATACCAAAGGAACATTTCATGCAAAGATGGGCTTGATAAAGGACAGAAATGGTATGGACCTAACAGAAGCAGAAGATATCAAGAAGAGGTGGCAAGAATACACAGAAGAACTGTACAAAAAAGATCTTCACCATCCCAGATAATCACGATGGTGTGATCACTGACCTAGAGCCAGACATCCTGGAATGTGAAGTCAAGTGGGCCTTAGAAAGCATCACTACGAACAAAGCTAGTGGAGGTGATGGAATTCCAGCTGAGCTATTTTAAATCCTGAAAGATGATGCTGTGAAAGTGCTGCACTCAATATGCCAGCAAATTGGGAAAACTCAGCAGTGGCCACAGGACTGGAAAAGGTCAGTTTTCATTCCAATCCCAAAGAAAGGCAATGCCAAAGAATGCTCAAACTACCGCACAATTGCACTCATCTCACACGCTAGTAAAGTAATGCTCAAAATTCTCCAAGCCAGGCTTCAGCAATATGTGAACCGTGAACTCCCTGATGTTCAAGCTGGTTTTAGAAAAGGCAGAGGAACCAGAGATCAAATTTCCAACATCCGCTGGATCATGGAAAAAGCAAGAGAGTTCCAGAAAAACATCTGTTTCTGCTTTATTGACTATGCCAAAGCCTTTGACTGTGTGGATCACAATAAACTGTGGAAAATTCTGAAAGAGATGGGAATACCAGACCACCTGACCTGCCTCTTGAGAAATCTGTATGCAGGTCAGGAAGCAACAGTTAGAACTGGACATGGAACAACAGACTGGTTCCAAACAGGAAAAGGAGTTCGTCAAGGCTGTATATTGTCACCCTGCTTATTTAACTTATATGCAGAGTACATCATGAGAAACGCTGGACTGGAAGAAACACAAGCTGGAATCAAGATTGCCGGGAGAAATATCAATAACCTCAGATATGCAGATGACACCACCCTTATGGCAGAAAGTGAAGAGGAACTCAAAAGCCTCTTGATGAAAGTGAAAGTGGAGAGTGAAAAAGGTGGCTTAAAGCTCAACATTCAGAAAACAAAGATCATGGCATCTGGTCCCATCACTTCATGGGAAATAGATGGGGAAACAGTGGAAACAGTGTCAGACTTTATTTTTCTGGGCTCCAAAATCACTACAGATGGTAACTGCAGCCATGAAATTAAAAGAGGCTTACTCCTTGGAAGGAAAGTTATGTCCAACCTAGATAGCATATTCAAAAGCAGAGACACTACTTTGCCAACAAAGGTCCATCTAGTCAAGGCTATGGTTTTTCCTGTGGTCATGTATGGATGTTAGAGTTGGACTGTGAAGAAGGCTGAGCACCAAAAAATTGATGCTTTTGAACTGTGGTGTTGGAGAAGACTCTTGAGAGTCCCTTGGACTGCAAGGAGATCCAACCAGTGCATTCTGAAGGAGATCAGCCCTGGGATTTCTTTGGAAGGAATGATACTAACGCTGAAACTCCAGTCCTTTGGCCACCTCATGTGAAGAGCTGACTCATTGGAAAAGACTCCGATGCTGGGAGGGATTGGGGGCAGGAGGAGAAGGGGACGACAGAGGATGAGATGGCTGGATGGCATCACTGACTTGATGGACGTGAGTTTGAGTGAACTCCTGGAGTTGGTGATGGACAGGGAGGCCTAGTGTGCTGCGATTCATGGAGTCGGAAAGAGTCGGATACGACTGAGCGACTCATCTGATCTGATCTGAGCCCACAATGCAGTTGTGCTGAAGGACCACAGGTCTAAGGAATATGGCACTTCCTAAGGATCTTCCCATGCTTTTAAAATCTCAACTCTAAAGTGCTCTTATATCCACAAATGAACCTTAAGAAGTTCTTACCTTTTCTTTCCTTTCTTTTTTTGAGGGAGTGGAGCCTCTGCTCTGGGTAAATGTGTCTTAAAAATAATTCAAAATTTCAACCTCTATCGTTACCTGACTTAACGACAGTGGTTCTCAAAGTGTGGTCTAAGGACCCCTGAGGGACTAATGAGACACTTTCAGAGGTGGCTCCCGAGGCTAAACTTATTTTTTTATAATAATAGTAAGATGCTATTTTCAGCTTTCCCACTCTAGTCTCTCATCAAAGTACAGTGAAGTTTTCCAGAGACTGTATGACCTCTGACATAGTAAGAGGCTGCAGAAGCAGCTAGAGAAGCTGTTTTCTATTAAGCCAGACATTAAAGAGGTTTGCAAAAACATAAAACATACCACTCCTCTCTCTCAATTTGTTTTGGAAAATCTAGCTGCTTCCCATAAAATCGCTAATTATGTTAACATGTAATGAGTTTATTTGTATTATTTTTAATTAAGGATTTTTAAGATTCTCGTTGTATTTTCTAATAAGCTAAAAAACCGATAGCTTAAAAAACACAAAACCCAAAGCTCTTTGGAGTCCTTAACTATTTTTTTTTAAAAAAACTTCTTCTATTGTATGGGGCGTAGCCGATTAACAATGTTATGACAGTTCAGGTAACAGCGAAGGGACGCCGCTATACATACACATGTATAGGAGAGCAGAGGAGTGCTGAAGCCAGGTAAGGACCGCTGCTTGAATTTTTTGCCTTTTCTCCAAAAAACCCAGCAGAGGATAGTTAACCCACTCCTCTGACTTCAGCGACTGTCATCTGAGTCTCAGAAACCTGGGTATCAGGAAGGTATCCCAATCTGATTCCGTGAGAAGCGTCTAAACTCTCAAGCTACCAAATTTTCGCGAGGTGTAGCTTCCTGACTTCTCTGAGCCTATTTCGCAAACGTGAAAGGCGGGGTCTGCAACATTCGCTGCCCAATATCCTTTCCATTTCTGATAGTCTACTCTTCTTTTCGTTCCTGTCTCTGCCCTGACTCATTAACTTCTGTTTTATCCTGAGAGAATTCGAGATAAAATCAGCCCTTTTCTCGCCACCTTCTTCCAAACAGCGGGTCAAGGTGCGAAATAAATATCGCGGAAGCTGGGAAGAATGACACCTGGCAATCAGACGTAATGGTAACTGTCCCTGTTAGGCCGCCTAATCCGCGTAGCGCGCTCCTTACCTGCCAGAGACGCCGGCCCAGGGCCCCAAACACCGCTCGCGCCGCCATCTTGCCGTTCCCGCTCCTCCGGATCGCTTCCGGGGTCACAGAGGCGTCCCCTCTGACCATAGAGTTCCGCAGAAGGAGAGAGTGTATCCTTGTGTTCCGGCACAGGAACAACCATAGAGACGTGATTCCACGCTCCCTTAGAGTGAACACAGCCGGCTTCCTTCAGGTCCTAACCTGGCCCATCCGCCTTCTTATTATAGCTTCAGCTTGTATCTAGGTAGTTACGGAGTTCCGTCAGCGCTTTCCTCTTGAAATCGTTTGTCCTTTGCAATTCCTGTTTTGTTGGAGGTAAAAATAACCACACGCTTGGAACAAATGTATTGACAGTGGTTATCTCTGAGTTGATGGTTGATGGATAGTTGATTTTTCTATTATAACGGAGCAAAGTGTTTGTGTGCCTGTGGCTCGCAAAAAAAAAAAAAAAACAACCAGACTGACAGTGGAGTAAGGATTACAAGGAGTAAGGATTTATTACAGAGCGCCAGGCAAGGGAGTATGAGCCAAGCCTCAGATCCAGTCCATGTTTGTCTTTGAGTTAGGGTTTTCTTGTCTGTTTGTTTTTCTAAAGGGGAATAACCAAGAGGCTGGGTTTAATCGTCTTTTGAGTCATAGTTTTGAGAGTCAGAATGTCTCTGGTTTAGGATTCCCTGGTCAGGTGGTCCACGATTTGGGGTCTGATACTCACCTTGCCCTGGAGAAACAATCAGCGTTTGTAACTTAGAGGTGACAGCCGTAACAGCAATAGCCTTGGCAGGCTGCCCAGTGTCCTTTTCAGAATCAAGCTCCCTCTTTCAGTTGTGACATTCAAAGTTGGCTGGTCCCTTTTAGCCAGTGGAGTTTTCCTAGAGCTCTCCAACTCTTGCTGCTTCTAAAGCATCAGTCTCTCTTCTGGGATGGCTCCTCAACCTGCCTCTGCTGCCTTGAACAAGCTGAGTGAAGGTTCTGCAGCAGCTGATGATGGTGACATTACAGCCTGCAAACAACATTTCCCTATGTTACCTAATTGCATCCTCACAAGATGACGTACATTTTATCCGAATTTAATAAGTGAGGAAACAGGCTCAGAGATGAAATGACTCAGAGTCATGTGGTGAATTAGTTACAGCTGAACCAATAACCAGCTTCAACATCCTAGTTCAATGCCTTTTCCACCCCTGCGGCACCCCTGGAGTTGACTCTGTGATAAGGTCCAGTTCTACTTAAGTCTCTAGGATGTGAGGCATAGAGGTCCCTGCTTCCCTATGCTCCTGCAAGAAAGGAGTTTATTTTTTAAGACTGAGATGGCCTTTCCTACTCCTGAAACTGGAAACGTGGGCTCAAAACAGCCTTGGGAACTGGATGCCCTCTCCACCCCTCTGGCCAAATATGGTCTCTTTATGGATGGCCTTTGCTTACAAATTGTGTCTGCTCCCTCAGATTTCTGCCTTGCACCTGACTGCTGCTTGCTGCTTTGGCTCACCAAGTTTCTCAATTCATACTCTAAAATATGGGAATTGGATTTGGTCCCCTTGTTTTCCAGGGCGAAACTGTGTCATCAAACAGACTGTGGCCCTAATAACTTTTGGTTAGGTGCCAGCCCTGTACCAATTAGCTGGGGGCAAGGTGGGAGTCATTGTGTGGGGCCAACTGGGGTTTCGCCAACAGTGGGGTTGTGGACAGGGTCTTTTGGTATGGTGTGTAGGCATAGACAGTGCAGGTTTTTTTGTTTTGACACATTAAAGTTCTTAGTTTATTAGCATGGACAGTGTTCTGAAGCTTGGCCAGTCCATTATAGGTCTCTTCCCTATGGTGACTCAGATGGTAAAGCGTCTGTCTACAATGCGGGAGACCTGTGTTCAATCCCTGGGTCAGGAAGATTCCCTGGAGAAGAAAATGGCAACCCATTCCAGTACTCTTGCCTAGAAAATCCCATGGACGGAGGAGCCTGGTGCAGGCAACTGTCCATGGGGTCGCAAAGAGTCTGACATGACTGAGCGACTTTACACTTTCACTTTCTCTGTGAATTAACCCTTCAAACCTCTGAACTAGTGTAATTGAACAGGAGATCAAGTGATTCTAGATGGTTGATGCAAATCTACCTTGCTTTATATCCAGGAAAAATAAGTGTGTGCATCAAATATTTCTAAATTAAATCATGCTTTGATTGCACCGGTTGTTCTGTTTTAAAAGACAGCCCTTCTCCCTTGATTGTGCTGGTTTCATGGTTATACACTTATCTCCAAACTCATCAGGTTGTACACAATAAATATCTATAGCGTTTATGTGTCAAACATGCCTTTAAATAAAGTGGTTGGGAAAAGAAGAAATATCAAGACTGTCAAAAATAAAATTACAGAAGCAGAGGAAGTAATGACCCCAAACAGCCCAAAGAGCGATCCATGTTGTATGTTAAGGGTGTGTGTTCTGCAATGTAGATCAAGCATATATGACTGCTTGGCCTTTACACTCAAACAGAAACATTAAACACATCCCTTGAGGGATGGCTGGAGGATAGATTTTTTTCAAGATTCTCTCTCATATAAAGAAATAATCAGTCCTTTGGCTCTCTTATACAGGGATATCTAAGACTCAAAAATCTATTATTTAAATAATAAGATATTAATTAATATTAGATTAATAATATTATCCAGTTTCTTAACATGACTTCCTAATTATGTTTTGCTTATGTCAACATTAAAACTCAGCCTCAGGTCCCAGCTGGCTGGCTATGACCAAGGAAGGTAGACTGGAGGTCTGTGGAACTAAGAGTTGACTTTAGGTAAACTCAGAAGAGGTTTTATGTACACATACACACACACACACAGATAAGCATACCTGGCAGATTAGAGATAATCAATTTAAACAAATAGTTGCTGAGCACCTATTGCCAATTGCTGTGACTATGCGGGTGATGGTGAGATGGTTCAGTAATAGTAATAAACCATGAGCTTGCTCTTCCCACTGGTGGACTTGGATCTGTTCCCAAGACCCTATATGTTTTTTCTAAGTATTAAATTCCTTGGCATGCAGGCAGGAATGATGTCACAGTCCTCTTTATCCACTCAAATCCCCCATGTGTAATACAGCATAGAATAGTGCCTGGTAGATGAGTAATGAATGAAAAACTTAAAATCTTCAGATTGGACACCTGAGCCTCTGGAAGCAGAATTTAAATTTCCAACACTGGCTAAATGCATAGTGTTTGTAAAGGAAGAGCTGTTTTCTTTGGTACAGGACCAGAATTGCCCAAATTAAAAGTATAAAACCCCCAAAGCATGTAGAAGATCAAGGTCTCGAACAGCTATGCCCCACTTAAATCAAGTTCTGTATAAAATCCAGAATTTCAGATTTCTCCCGAACTTTGCTGTTGAGCATTAAAAAGTAAACTCACCTTTTAGAATTTGGAAATTGAGATTAGCCATGCCTATAAATCAGGGTGGGCTGGATTTTGTTGGCGGTTCCTTGTGAGGTAACTCGAGTATTACTGAACTCCCCGAAAGAACACTGTCACTGCTGCGGGTTAGAGACCATCAACCCTTCACATGGCTCATCCACTGCTTGGAGGAGCAGAAATGTTCAGCTTGGCCTCCAGAGTGGGGGTGAGGGCACTTATATGAGCATTAGATCTGATCAACACCCCTCTAAACCGGTCTCTAGAAACCAGCTAATGGTAAATTAGCATTGAGAAGTCACTTCAGCGGCTAAAAAAGAAGGAATGTTAAGCCAAATGAAACTCAAAAAGATAACATTTTATTTTCAGAGCAGCTGATGCAATATTGAATCAGGTTTCCACAAATAAATATGACAGTGTCTATTTGGTTACATCTCTGATGAATGCCTATCTATAAGAACTGTGATAAATTTCTGAGAAGGCTAATGGCTGGAAACTTTTAAGTAAAATTCTCCTGGCTTTCTGAAAAATAGTACTGTGGCAATTAAAAAAAAATGCTCATCACTCAGGGGGAACCAACCTAGAATGCCCTGGTTGTTTTTGTATTTTAAGGAATGCAACTTTTAAGGACAAGTCTATAAAACATCTTTATTTATTTGTTACATATGATGTTTAAATATAACTTTGCTTTCAAGCTTCAAACTTTTTTGTTAAACCCCTGGGAAAATAAGACTTTTGGTTCACCTTAACAAAAACTGACCTAGGAAGAAACATTTTTAGCAAAATGTATTATAAAATTCACTAGAAAATACTGTCCTCTTTTTTTGCCAAAATGTTACATAAAATCCTTATTAAAAATACACACGTTACAAAAGAAAAAAGTATGAATATGCTATACATAGTGCTTTTGATATGGACCAAGGGACCTGCATTCCAGGGGAAAATACAGTGAAGCACATTAGATATTATGATGTCAACTGAAAATAGTGCAAACCGGAATAAATTACATCCTAACATGGCAAGGCATGCAAAACATTTCCTGCGAATAGAACACAACGAAGCCAGAACAGGAAGCAATCACAACCACCATTTAAAAATGTTCTCGTTTTTATTACATTAATTTTTTTCAAAAATACTTTTCTTTACAATAGAACTCCTAGAAAATATTTACAACCTTCCTCTAATAAAATAGAACAGCAGTTAAATATATTTGAAAATAAGATGGGTTTTTCCATAAAATATATCTTTTAACTTTTTATATACAAGCTTTCTCAAAGAGGTCTAAATTCACTAATGAAAAACTATCTGATAGTAAACAGTAACGGGTTGAAGACATAAACCATCGGGAAGAAAAGTTCTTTGGGGTAAGGAGGGATGGGGGTGGGGAACTAAAACACAACGCGTACATGCAGGCAGAATCATCTCAGGGAAAAAAATAAGTGCAATATTTTACTATGAAGTCAATCCTCTACGCTGATACTGTGAAGAAAAAAACTAATTCAGCAAAGTGAACTGTCTCATCAAGGAGGAGTTCTTTGGTTATTTCAAGTCAAAAATGCTTACCGTATACTGCATGGAAAGTCAAACCTAAATTGTGCATTATATTTTTGCCTTGGCAACTCAGTTTATTTTAATGTTTTAAACTGGAACAGCCGGGCAAATCTCCAAACAGAATGCATACATTTGCTTTATAAACATTTTTCCTGGGTGTCTGCTCCTTTGCCAGATAAACTTTCCGAGATCCACAGAACCCTTCCAGAACCCTCTCATATACCCACGTGTGGAGGGAAGTAGTCACTGGGCAGATGCGATCAGCTGGTATTACACTTAGTACAGTTCTCAAATAGTTCAGCCACAAAGCTGATGCCCTGCCCAGGCAGTTCTGAACTCAAACACAGAATAACTTGTCAGAAATGGCAGCAAATGACACGTTATTTCCCTCCCTAAAAAAAAAAAAAGGTAAAAGAAACTTTCAAGACCTCTTTTTTTCTGAGAACAGAAATGATGGCATGAAAGGAACCGTTGTATTGATCTTCTGTCCATGGCTTTCCTGAGATTCAGAGGACACTGCATGCGTGGGGCCGCTGTGGGTCCTGGCTGCCCGCTAAATGCTTTTGCAGAGACAACGTAAACGATGCTTTGTTCCTATCCTCATCCTTCCACTGACATCCTCCTTCACGTCAAGCTAGTTACTGTGTCAGCAAAGTGCCCTGGCAGGGTTGCCACACCTGCAGGAGCTGGGGCATCAGCCTACCTGGGGTGGGGAAAGGCCGGAAAGCCCCCTGCTCAGAAGTCACCAGCCAGACGCGTCAGCTCTGAGCTGGGACCGCATTCCAGTCTGAAGGCGCGTACTCGTTTGCCCTGATGGAGGCCAGAGAGCAGTCTGACTCAGCTCAAAAGCCTGAGCTGAAAGCCATTTTTGAAGGATGACAGGTTTAATACCGTCAAGTACAAACAGCAGCCCTGCTGGCAGGGACAGGAGGCAGAGCAGAGTTATGTCGCTTGGAGAATTCTAGAAGAGCTTTGGTAAATGACTTTAATGAAAAATTCACTGTTTGAATGCAAACAATGGAGCCAAAGGGGCATCTGAAACTGTTTTTGTTGGCCTTTAATGCTATTTCCCTTGTATTCACCATCAGATTTGCTAGAAAACCCAGAGTTAGGAAAACTCAGAGTTAGCGTCAAAGTAAACTTTGGTCCGGCACAGATGCGTAGCAGCAGAATCCCAGTGAATCAGGTTTCATAGTGCTTCCAAGTGGCACAGAGTAATTTTGGAACCCCACAGACCATTAACAGTGTGGCAAAAAGGAATGGGCTCTTCTGAGCTAGTTTTTGGGCAAAAGAAGACTGCTTGGCATTCTAGATACTTTGATCTGTGCTCCTTGACTATCTTCCCTAAAAACAACCCTGGCAACTTAATAGTTGGGATTATTTTCCTCTAGACGGACTTGCAGTCAGTCAGCTCAGGCCGAAGTATGCCTCTGCCAATCGGTGAATTGGAGTCAACCGGTCCTCAGGGAACCGGGAAGAGCACATGCTTGCTCTATGCACCACCTTTTCAGTAAACCACTGTCCGGGAGGGAAAGCCTGAAATGATACAGTACTCAGTTTTTATGCCAGGCTGAGTGATGGGCAGGGCAGGCAGAAAAATTATTTTTACATTTGGTCAACTCTTCAAATGATGTGTATGCTGGAAGAAAGCCGTGGAACACAAGGCTGACTTTGCTCACTGGAAAGCTACTTCCTAGCAGGGTCTCCCAGCAAAGATGCCAAGTTCACTGCAAACTGTGGAATGAGGTCAACACAAAAATGACTGTTGGTGGGGAAGGATGGTCCAAGACCCCAGCAGAAAGAAAGCAGCCTGCTTTACACACACACAAACACACACACACACACACACTCGCTCACTCACACAAGGTTTGGGATAGAAGGCAACCAGGATGGTTGGCATCTAAAAAGCAAAAGAACATGAATGTCAAGTTCATTCCCAGCCAGGAATGAGTTCTTGGGAATGTAGCCTAGCCCAGATGAAACACATCTTAAAGTAGAATTGTGCCAATTATTTATTCCCCCCAACCACCCATAAAAACAATTGTTTTTAAATAAAAGGAAAAGAAAAAACCGATTTGTTTCTAAACCTGGAAAAAAAAAAAAAAGACCACTTTTTAAACAGGTAGTTTAAAATGATTACAAAACAAGCAGGCAGTCCCAGTTTCCTGATGAAGGAGGCTGGAGGCTGGAGGCTGGAGGCTGTGGGTTTTCGCTGTCTCAAAGCGACACGTGGGGCCTTTAGAGTTCCGTGTCACCCTGAAGCAAAACTGAAGCCTGATCATCCAGGAGGAGACCGGTGTCCACGACCTCGGCCTCTGCCATGACGCCTCCTAGCTGCTGGACGACGTCGTCGTCGAGGAGGTCCACGTCCTTGATGGGTTTGATCAGACTCAGCTGGTCCAGGGGCAGCAGCCCCTGCGGCCCCACCGGCCCCGTAGTCCTCTCGATTGTGGCTGCCATCTCGGCCGCGAACGCCGCCTTCTGCGCTTTCTGCCTCTGCTGTTCCTCCTGCTGTCTGTGAGTTTTCATGTGTGCATTTCGGCTTTTGATCTTGAAGAAGACTCTATAAAAATGAGAAAAAGCAGCATGAGACATGTAGAGCATCAGAATTCTTGGAAATCCAAGGGGTCCTAAGGGAACAGTGGGTGTGTGGTCTGATGCCTGCTTTGGGGTGGTGTGACAGTGTTCTGGTCTCCTTAGCTCCCAAGACCTCCTCCCCCAGTGACCTGTCACCTCTCTTCTCTCCAAGGGAAGAAGATGGGGACAGGAACACATTTATGTGTGTTGGGCTTTCTCCCTGTGACAATGGAGGATGAATTCTCAAAGCTTTCCTGTCTACCTGTGGCCTGGGGCCCACGCCCCTTTCCCTCCTTCTCATCCCTCTTTCTATCTCCATTGCTAAGTAAGCCCTCTCAACCAACTGAGAATCCCCAAATCATGCAGCCCAGCTCCGCTGGTTCCCACCATAAAACAACCCCTCCCCTGCCTCTGGCCTCCAATCTCTGTTCTTCCTGTCAAAATTCCAGGGGGTCTCTGCAGACACGGACTGCTCGTCCATCCTCCACACTCTCCAAGTGGAGCACCATCCCCTGTGCTCAGCCCAAGTGCTTGAGATTGCTCGCTAGTAATTGTGTGGCCAAATCCAACAGCCCCACCTCAGTCTTCACTGTACTTGACTTCTGCACTGAGCAGTCCTCTTCACCCAAGATCCCTTCTTGTTTTGGCCATCATATATCACAGTTGGCTCCTGTTAGCTTTTGAATGAGACAGTGGTTCTCAGCTGAGGGTGGGTCTGCCTCCCAGGGAGTAACGTCTGGAGATATTTCTGATGGTCACAATTGGGTGGTGCTGGCACTTCTGGCTTTGAGTGGGGTAGAGGCCAGGGATGTCACTAAACATTCTACCTTATTGAGGGCAGACCCTCTACCCCAAACAAGGAATTGTCAGACCCAGGTTGAGAAATCCTGGGACGAGGGGTCTGCCAACCATGGTCAGTGGCCAAATCCCATACGCTGCCTGCTTTTGTAAATAAAGTTTTCCGGGAATACAGCCATGTCTCTCTGTTTATGTATCGTCTATGGCTGTTTCTGCACTAAAATGGCAGAGCTGAGTAGCTGTGACAGAGACAGAATGGCCTGCAAAGCCTAAAATATTTCTCTCTGGACCTTTTTCAGAGAACATTTGTCCAGAGGTGAGGCTGCCTGTTTTAGGGGAGGGTGGGTAGCATAAATATTCATTCCTGAGCTCATAAAGGAAAAAAAGACCTGATTTGTAAGACCTGCGTCTTAGAACAGAGTTGATGAATCACCACATGACACTGAAAACTGTCTAATGTGATGAACATAATTTCAGCAGCTAAAAGAAGCATTCTGCAAACATTTGCCTGATGTTATTCTTAGTGTGGAAAACCATAGAAAATATTTTTATTTTCCATAAAATCTTAACTGGAGTTATGCTTGAAAAAGATCCCAAGCAACATAAAAACAGGACAAGAAAAACAGCGAATGTCACTGAAAGAGCCGGAAATACTTAGTTCTGGTTGTTCTTAGTTCTGGTTGTTCTGTCCTTCGTTGCCACCTAGTGGAGGAAGGAGTTGTTGCCTGTCTGGGGGAAGTGAGCAGAGGGTGCTGGTTCCTTGCAGAAGACACTGGTGTGACCCTCTTTTCTGCCTCTCTCTTCCACCCCAGGGCAAGTAGATGGAAGTCAGACTAAGGAGGTTTCATTGTTTCAAGTAAATAAGGCTGATGGTCAATCCCGGGGCTCCCTTATTTCTTGGTGACATGAAGATGGCATCATGCCCTGGCTCTGGAGGACATCAGAGCCCCGAGGAGGGGGCCCACCCTAAATGTCTCCCCATCTCTGCAGGAAGAGAGCTGCTGGTTCCAACTCATCTCGCAGGTGCCACTGACCTAAGGCTAAGAGTACGTACTGGGCTGAGGAATAAATGAATACATGTAAACATCCTTTCAAACAATGCCAGGCAAGCACTGAGTAACTGATAAATGGAAGCAAAATGCCTCAAATATTCCATGAGGATGAATATTATAAACCGAGGTCCTGGGTGGCCTCACTCATACAACCAAGGATGTTCCCTTGGTAGAGTTCTGGCAGCTACCTGGTGGGCATCTCTCCAGGTAACCCTGCGTGTCTGCAGCATTGTAGGTTACAGGAAGAGCAACTTGGTAAGGCTAAAGGAAGTCACTCATGACAACCCCTCTTAGCACAGACTCACTGAGAAATAAACTGGAATTCTATACCGGATGCTGTGGGAGGGGACTGTGTGTATCTTACCAGTGATAAATAAGCAAACAAAGCAAACCCATGGGATGGAACAGTGGTCAGACACCCAGGCTCTGTATCTGAACACTGACGGCTTCAAATCTCCGTTCTGCTCTTTCTGGGGGTGTGACCCGGGGCACGTCAATTTACTTAATGTTCAGTCCTTATTTGTAAACCAAGGATAAAATAGTATCTGCATCACATGGAGTTTTTGTGTGGGGATTAAAAGAGCTCAGGCACATAAAGTATGTGACAAAATCAAGTGCTCAGTAAAGGTTAGCTGTTATTACTGCCCATTGTCAGTTTCGCCCTTTTCACTGTTTTAAATTATACTTAAAAGGGCAGAGATGACAAATAGGTTTTCTCTCATGGATCAAGTCTGATCAACTGGTTGTGCCTGCTTGAAGCATGAGGATTTAAAGGACTGAAAAGCATTGGAGTCTTAACTTAATACAGTAGCAAAGAGTGTAGCAATTAATTAGTGATCTCCGCCCTGGGTGCAGGAGTCATCAGTGGTGCTAGAAAAGCCATTTCTGCTACAGCGAGTTCCTGACTAGATGTTTTAGAGCCATTCTCAAATCACTAGGCAGGGAGGTAGTCCTGGTGAATATGGTTTGGGTGTGAAGGGAAGAGGTGGGAATCAGTCCCATCCATCATTTCTGGAAAAGAGTGAAGTTCTGTCACTAGAGATCTGCTCTCTGATGATGTCCATCCTTATTAGAGTTTCAGTTCAGTTCAGTTGCTCAGTCGTGTCCGACTCTTTGCGACCCCATGAATCGCAGCACTCCAGGCCTCCCTGTCCATCACCAACTCCAGGAGTTCACTCAGACTCACGTCCATCGAGTCGGTGATGCCATCCAGCTATCTCATCCTCTGTCGTTCCCTTCTCCTCCTGTCCCCAATCCCTCCCAGCATCAGTCTTTTCCAATGAGTCAACTCTTCACATGAGGTGGTCAAAATACTGGAGTTTCAGCTTTAACATCATTCCTTCCAAAGAAATCCCAGGGCTGATCTCCTTCCAAATGGACTGGTTGGATCTCCTTGCAGTCCAAGGGACTCTCAAGAGTCTTCTCCAACACCACAGTTCAAAAGCATCAATTCTTCGGCGCTCAGCCTTCTTCATAGTCCAACTCTAACATCCATACATGACCATAGAAAAAACCATAGCCTTGACTAGATGGACCTTTGTTGGCAAAGTAATGTCTCTGCTTTTCAATATGCTATCTAGGTTGGACATAACTTTCCTTCCAAGGAGTAAGCGTCTTTTAATTTCATGGCTGCAGTCACCATCTTCAGTGATTTTGGAGACCCAAAATATAAAGTCTGCCACTGTTTCCAATGTTTTCCCATCTATTTCCCATGAATTGATGGGACCGGATGCCATGATCTTCGTTTTCTGAATGTTGAGCTTTAAGCCACCTTTTTCACTCTCCACTTTCACTTTCATCAAGAGGCTTTTGAGTTCCTCTTCACTTTCTGCCATAAGGGTGGTGTCATCTGCATATCTGAGGTTATTGATATTTCTCCCGGCAATCTTGATTCCAGCTTGTGTTTCTTCCAGTCCAGCGTTTCTCATGATGTACTCTGCATATAAGTTAAATAAGCAGGGTGACAGTATACAGCCTTGACGTACTCCTTTTCCTATTTGGAACCAGTCTGTTGTTCCATGTCCAGTTCTAACTGTTGCTTCCTGACCTGCGTACGGATTTCTCAAGAGGCAGGTCAGGTGGTCTGGTATTCCCATCTCTTTCAGAATTTTCCACAGTTTATTGTGATCCACACAGTCAAAGGCTTTGGCATAGTCAATAAAGCAGAAACAGATGTTTTTCTGGAACTCTCTTGCTTTTTCCATGATCCAGCGGATGTTGGAAATTTGATCTCTGGTTCCTCTGCCTTTTCTAAAACCAGCTTGAACATCAGGGAGTTCACGGTTCACATATTGCTGAAGCCTGGCTTGGAGAATTTTGAGCATTACTTTACTAGCATGTGAGATGACTGCAATTGTGCGGTAGTTTGAGCATTCTGTGGCATTGCCTTTCTTTGGGATTGGGATGAAAACTGACCTTTTCCAGTCCTGTGGCCACTGCTGAGTTTTCCCAATTTGCTGGCATATTGAGTGCAGCACTTTCACAGCATCATCTTTCAGGATTTGAAATAGCTCAACTGGAATTCCATCACCTCCACTAGCTTGGTTCGTAGTGATGCTTTCTAAGGTCCACTTGACTTCACATTCCAGGATGTCTGGCTCTAGGTCAGTGATCACACCATCGTGATTATCTGGGATGGTGAAGATCTTTTTTGTACAGTTCTTCTGTGTATTCTTGCCACCTCTTCTTAATATCTTCTGCTTCTGTTAGGTCCATACCATTTCTGTCCTTTATCGAGCCCATCTTTGGATGAAATGTTCCCTTGGTATCTCTAATTTTCTTGAAGAGATCTCTAGTCTTTCCCATTCTGTTGTTTTCCTCTATTTCTTTGCATTGATCGCTGAGGAAGGCTTTCTTATCTCTTCTTGCTATTCTTTGGAACTCTGCATTCAGATGCTTATATCTTTCCTTTTCTCCTTTGCTTTTCGCTTCTCTTCTTTTCACAGCTATTTGTAAGGCCTCCCCAGACAGCCATTTTGCTTTTTTGCATTTCTTTTCCATGGGGATGGTCTTGATCCCTGTCTCCTGTACAATGTCACAAACCTCATTCCATAGTTCATCAGGCACTCTTATCTATCAGATCTAGGCCCTTAAATCTATTTCTCATTTCTACTGTATAATCATAAGGGATTTGATTTAGGTCATACCTGAATGGTCTAGTGGTTTTCCCTACTTTCTTCAATTTTATTTAGGACATCAGAAGGACCATATTCTGAGTCAGAGACAAGGTCCACCTTCCACGAGGTACCATGCCGACCCCAAGGATGATACGAGGAAAAACTGGAGAGTCTGGGTTCTTTTTCTACCTGAGACATTTTAGACCACCCTGGCCCAGACCCCACAGGGGCCTTATTCATCACACACTTAGATCCAGTCCCTGGCCCAATTCTACCTACTTGCCGCACTCTTTGCAGGGGAAGATGGTGGTGGGGTCTGTCTCGCCGCTGGTGGTGCTGTGGGAGGGTGAGCTCTTCACCGAGCAGTACCCACTCTGGGCACTGCCAGGCTTCTGCTTCCCAGAGGGAACAGTGCCCCGAGCTTTGGTCACCTGGTTGGTGCCACCATGGATGCGGGCGTGGCCGTTCAGTGCCTGCCGGGAGCTGAACACCTGGGGAAGAAAGGGAGTGACATGACATCTACAGTCCTGAAAAGGAAATTAGGGTTATTAGTTACTCATCGGTAGAACATGGGATACTTGAAACAGAGTCTAATGACAAGGCACAGGGGTTTTACATAAGCAAACTCTGGGCAAATGCTACAGAAAGCAGAGATCAAATACCACAACCACAAATGCTGTGCCAACAACGACAACAATCATTGTTACGACCAAAGACTGGGGGCTCAACCCAGAGCCTCCAACACACACGGAGGTCATTGGGTCATCTCCCCTCTGAATGCCTTATTTTTTCCATCTGTAGAATGAGGGGGTCTGAACCAGCTTTCCAATATTTTTTTCAGCCAGAAACTTCCTTCCACTTTTTCCCCTTTATTTTTCCCTCCTCTTTCCTTTTCTTTTTAAACTTAAAAAATCTTATTCAAAAGCTCAAAGTTAAAAGCAGAGGTGCTCTGGCTGAAAGAGACAGCATCCCAGAACTGGGTCTATTTGCTCAGCTCTATCTATCTCCCCTAGGAATCCCTAGAACCCTAAGAGACAAGGCTCTGAAAACACTGATTAGCTGCTCTGCTCTATTCTATGTTATATCTAAGCCCCAGTCAGTAGCCCAGTGCTAAAGCCACATTTCAGACCCCCAAATTTCACTGCAGGATGATAAAAAGGGGAATGACTCAGTCTTTTGAAGCCTGTCGTAAAGCATGGTTTCCCAGCCTCAGTATTGCTGACATTTTGGGCTGGATGACTGTTTGTTGTGGGGCTGTCCTTTGCATCATGGGGTGTTTAGCAGCATCCCTGGCCTCCACCCACTAGATGTCAGGAGCACCTCCCCAGATGTGACAAAAATGTCTCCCTCTGGACACTGCCAAATGTTCATGGGGAACAAGATCATTCCCCAGTGAGATTCACTGTTGTAAAGGGAAGTGATCCACCCCCTGAATTCCTAGAGCCCTGACTTCCAAATCGCTAAATGCACCAGCTAATGTGAGTACTCACTGAACCACCCGGCCACAGACGGTTGCTGTGTTAAGTTCATGAGTTCTGTTTATAGTCTTGCAGGGGAAAAAAATCTTTGGTTGATTTAGCAACCAAAACTTCCACGGTTAGGCAACGAATAAAACCAACACATTTTTTTTCCCCCTGTTGTTTTTTTGAAGTCATGAAAAAACATTCATCCTGCTGAGCATTTTTGATTGGGTAAAGTAAAAGATAATTCCCCTCACAGTAAAGAATTTACTGTAGACCCAAACTGTGAACTGAGAAAGCAACCAATTTCTAAACAAATTCACCAAAAATACCGTCATTTAAAGTCACTTTTTGAATGGAAGTGTTCTATACAGTACGGTAATGATGGAGTCAAGCATCTAGGTCTTTAAACATCAAAGACAGAAACAAGCTAGTAATTTATGTTCTCTTCAAAGGTAATGCAAGATGTATATATCATTTTTTTTTTACTTCTTAATTTTTTTGTTAGATGTGAATCAAGTAAATTTCAGCTTTAGAGTCTAAAATATTTGAAAGACTGCTGCTATCTTCATCTAAGTGACAAACTCAATAAACAGCATTCAATACACTCTGGAAAAGAGTGTTATCCTATGTAACACACAAGCAGAGATAAGCACTAACTTGGGGGAAACAGGGCTTCATATGAAATGAAGCATATGTTGTAATTTTTTTTGCATAATACCTCTAGAACTTGCCTGTACAGTTGTGTACAGCTTTAAGAAACCTGATTTGAGAAAAGCTCAGCAACTCAGATGAGTAGGAAACCACTGGCCTGGAGAAGGAAATGGCAACCCACTTCAGTATTCTTGCCTGGAAAATTCCATGGACAGAGCTACAGCCCATGGGGTTGCACAAGTCGGACACAATTGAGTGACTTTCATTTCACAGGAGACCAGTGGATGATTGACAGTCCGAAGTTAACAATTTAAAAAATCTATTCTTCAAAATACACAGTGAGTCTTACATCAGCCAGTACAGATTCTGTAAGGCTTTAGCACTACGAATGATCAAATGGGAATTGGTTTTATTTTAGCAAGATGATGCTTCTAACGTACTTATTAATAAAAAGTACTAGGTTAAGTAATTAAACAGACACGCTTTCAGCCTGTTTACATGATTAATTTGCTTAGTAAATCTTTTTTTTTTCCTTCCTTCAAAGAGTACAAAGATAAACTTCAGCCAAATCTTTGTAATTATGCCATAAAAGGAGACTCCTCTGGGGACTCTCCCACGGCATTCCAATGCATGTTTCCAGGGCATGCCTGGTGCGACAGCTCAGAGGAGTGGGGAGGCACCAAGAAACAGGAAGTGTGAGTTCTGGAGGCCAAGGCCGCTGCAGAGCCTGAATCACCTGCTTCCTAAGGCCAGGAAAGGACTTGCGTCCTCTGAGCATGTGGCAGTGTTTGACTCTGCTTGACTCCAGAAATATCTGTGGGCCGAACAAGTAAATCGATGAAAGAAAGAAAAGCATGGCTACGTGGATTCTCTCTGCCCAGCTTTCACTGCTGGAAGAGCACCCTCCTTTGTAAAAGGCATCATCTCTTTAAGCCGGCTGTGCGCACGGCTCTCACCAGTCCCAGAGCCTCGGAGGACGCGGAGACACTTACCGCCCCACAGTTGGGCATTTCACAGATGAAGGAGCCTGAGGGCTGGCCCAGGGCCTGCAGGGGCGGCCCCTCTGCGGGAGCCAGGACCAGGCCCTGCGGCGGCTCCGGGGACTTGGGCAATTCACTCTCCTCTTCTCTTGTGGATTTCCTGTCTTCTTCCGGATCCTCCTCCTCCTCTACCTCTTCATCTTCTTCACTCGTCTGGTGTTAAGGGAATACAAAAGAAAGGGGGAAACCCCCCAAATGACATTTTTAGTGATGAACAGAACCCAGGGGCCAGCAAAGGAAAGAGGGCCTGGACGCTGGGGCTGTGTTGGCATCTTTGTGCATGAGGGAGTGGCTGGCAGAGGCTTCTCAGAAGGGACAAGGTTGGTCACTGGACACCTGGAATTCTGAGAGCAACCAAGTCCCCGAGGCCCACTCTGGGTCCCCTCATCACTTATTTAAAAAAAAAAAAATGCTAAGACAGACAGGAGAGATTTTTCTACGTAGAGTTTCTCTCCCTTGTTGGAGACCAGTAGAACATGACATCGACCAAAACCCAGGAAGGCTGCCCCACTTGTAGCTGCTCTGCCTTCCAGGGGAGTGAGAAGGGTTTTCAAGCAGCAATGACACTGTGGAACTCCGTTGGGCAGAGACCAAAGCCCTATCATTTTTTTTAAGCTTACTACTTATTTTGGCTGCATCTGGTCTTCACTGTGGCTCGAGGGCTCTCTAGTTGCAGGCTTGATCCCTGACCATGGGTCAAACCTGGGCCCCCTGCCTTGGGAGCGTGGAGTCTCAGCCATTGGATCACCAGGCAAGTCCCCATGTTTGTTTGTTTAATTAATTTATTTTTAATTGAAGGATAAATGCTTTTCACTATTGTGTTGGTTTCCGCCATACATCAACATGAATCAGCCATAGGTATACATATGTCCCCTCCACCCATGGTTTGTTTTTAAAGGCTTTCTATCACACTTCCTTGCAAGACGCCCAAGATATTGATTTGACCTTTGGCAGGCACATGACCCATGGCATTCTGATGCGCTCCTGCTCTGTTCTTGTCAGAATATAGGATCAAAGAGTAAACCACAATGGCTCTGAAAAGGGGCAGAAATGGAAGGGGATTGGATATTTCCTTTTACTTCTCATGTTTTTTTGTTTGCTTGTTTCTGGTCATAGGCTCTTGAAGAAATGCCTTTCAGAAGCACTCTATAAAAAAGAACAAGAAAAATATTTCTATGAATAATTATCTTCTCTGCAACCGTGTCCCTTCCGTCTACTTCAGAACAGCAATGAGATGAATTACGCAGAAGATCCTGACCATCCTTGAAGTTAACAAGACAGTTAAAGGAGCAGCCTGGAGGAGGTACTGGGTGGGCTGGGAGGGAGGGCAGGAACCTGGGCGGCCCTTTTATTGAACTGAGTGCCCTATTTTACAATCTCCATCTGCACGAGGAGGCGGGCTGAGGAGGGCTTGCTCCCAGGGCCTAGAAGGACTGAGGACCAAGGATGGGAACTCTGTGTTCCAGCAACCTCATTTCAGCTTCTGTTTTACAGCACTTCATGGTGTATGAAGTGCTTTCACATTTGCTATGTCACTGGATAGACTGTAAACAGTCCGCCTGTTTAGCAAATGAGGAAACAACAGGGGGGTGGCCATTGCCTCCCACCCTGATGGGTCACTGGTTTCTGCTGGGCTCTCTGCACACCCACTGCTTGAAGCACGTGGGCTCCAGTTTGGTTTACCCTGGACAGTGATGTAATGCTGGTTGAGCCTATGAGTCTTAGAACCCGGAAGCCAGAACTCCTGGGATCCAGAAACCACCAGCTTTCTTTTTCCAGTCTGGATTGGAGATGGGAGTGAAAGACAATCCCAGTAATATGGGCATTTAGCACACTCCTCACTCTTTCAGTTTTAGCCTTATTTAATATGGTATATGGGGCTTCCCTGGTGGCTCAGACGGTAAAGCATCTGCCTACGGTGTGAGAGATCCGGGTTCAATCCCTGAGTCGGGAAGACCCCCTGAAGGGAATGGCTACCTACTCCAGTATTCTTGACTGGAGAATTCCATGGACAGAGGAGCCTGGCAGGCTACAGTCCATGGGGTTGCAAAAAGCTGGACATGACTGAGCAACTAATACTCACTCACTCACAGTATGGTATATATGCCTATTTGAGACCATGTATTAATAGGGTATACTTAAGAAATTATCCCAGTTTCCAGTGGGTTAATTAGGATTACTCAATAATGATTACATTTGCTGAAAGACTTCAATGAATTCAGATATAGGCTTAATTTATTTTACAGAGTGATTTGTGATATAAACTTATAGTCTCTTACCAGTTTAGAACAGACAGGTTGATTTCACTTAAATGGCCTTAGTCCGTATGAATCCACCACCTTCCAATCTCAAGAATTTCAGGTAAAACCATGTTATGTCAAACCCCACGGGTTCACTCCATTCCTTTACAGAACTGGAACTTTGTGGTGTCAAGTATCAGGTTATTAAGCAGACCAGGGCCTACAGCTCACCATTTAAAGTAAATTATACAGTAACTTTCAACGACAATGGCATTTATTTCATGGCAGTTGTTATAATTACAATTTTCTCACCGTGCCATTGTTTGGGCTTAAAAGCTCTTAGAAAAAAAGTTCCATAGAGCCATTAAATTACAGACTAAATTATACTGTCCTGTGATTATATACATCTCAGGAATGCAGACAGATTTTAATTCAAATGGCAATGTATGCATGTTCACAAAATGATTTATCATCAAGCCAAAGGGCTCACCAAGGTGACTAACAGATGCAAAGACAGGGGATGAAACCCTAACATGTAGGACTCTGTAGCAACAAGTTGGCCATTTCCTGATGTACTGTGAAAAGGAAACATTTGGTAATATTCCAAACCTGGTGGAAAGGCAGGCAAATACAGGGCTGGGAGATGGTTATGTATGATACAAGGTGCTCAAAACTTTGAGAGTCCAAGTAAGAATTTGTTGAGGAGGAGGAGATTTTTATTTCTCAGGCCTACAAATGGCATTTATATTATGAGAAATTTACAAGTTAAAACACAGATGCTCAATAATCCAAATTTCAATGACACAAATTTGAGTGTTACACTCACCAATGAACGATGTTGGTGATGACAACACACTGAAGGCCTGCTTTGGATCAGGGACTACACACACACACACACACACACACACACAGCTAGTTCTCACAAAATCTCTGCATTTTTTTATCTTCTTGTTTATTTTTTCTCTTTGTTTGTTTTTTTTTTGGGGGGGGGGGGTGGTGGGCAATGACATGCAGCTTGTAGGATCTTAGTTCTCTGACCAGGGACTGAACCTGGGCCCTCAGCATTTTGGCAGTGAAAACATGGAATCTTAACCACTGGACTGCCAGGGAATCCCCTACAAGTTTTTATTTTTTAAACAAATAAGAAATTTGCCAGAGAACTGATTTTCCCAAGAGCACACAGCTGGTAAAGAAGCTGAATTGAGATTTAAATCCTGCACTGTCTGATTGTAAAATCTCAGCCTCTGCTCCTTGCCTGCCTGCACACGTCCATAGATGCACATCTGTCCATCTGGGCATGGCTTAGATTTTCAGCTCAAACACAGAGCTTTTAAACCTCTCAAAACCATTAAAGCCAGCTGCTTTTCTGTGTCAAATGGGAAGAGGGATGTTTCCCAGGCCCCTTGTCAGGGGACCCCGCTGCAGGTGACTCAGGCCGGGGACCTGGGGGAGCTGTGCTCTTGGTGCCCTAACTGCTGTCTTCCGAAGTCAGTTACATTTCTCAGCTGGTTTCTTGAATTGCGCTGAATTTTGCTCCTAGTCAGACCCACGTATTCACCCTGAGTGGGGGCAGGAGCCTGGGCAGGAGACAGGATGGTGTGGTCAGCACTTCCCTCCCACCTCCTCAGCAGAGCACACCTTGGCCCCCTCTTCTGCCCAAAAGGGTGGGAGAGGAAGGCGTGTGATGGTCTCAGGCCAGAAGTCAAGTCACCTACAAGGTGAGCGATGTGCTATGCTGACCCCCTGGCCCCTCAAGAGCAGTCACTACCCATCCTCCTTCATCACCCTTCTCCCCGGGAAAGTCCCTGAGCTCCGGACTGTGCTCCATCCAGGGGGAATAGTCATCTGTCCCTTTAATAAATTACTGAGCACACATGGTCAGGAAAGCTACCCAGGTAGGCCCTGAGGACTGAGAGAAGGACGCCCTCCTAGGACGGTGCTTCCTACAGCCTCTCTGTCCTTGCCTGGTCCTAGTTTTTATCTCCACTTGGCAACCTATCCTCAGAAGGTGGACTGTGGGACTTCCCTGGTGGTCCAGTGGCTAAGAATCTGCCTGCCAATGCAGGGGACATGGGTTCGAGCCCTGATCTGGGACGATTCCACAGGCTGCAGAGCAACTAAGTCCGTGTGCCATAACTACTGAGCCCACATGCTCCAGGGCCCATGTTCTGCAACAAGAGAAGCCACTGCAATGAGAAGCCTGGGCATCACAACTAGAGAGTAGGCCTGGCTTGCCGCAACTAGAGAAAGCCTGAGTGAGGCAGCAAAGACCCAGCACAGCTAAAACAAACAGGCGCTGAGTCATCTACGCACATGGCTTTTTGTTCTCTCTAAGCTCACAGTGAGGTCACAGGTGTGGCACACCTGACCCAGCTTAATACCAGCCCCTGGCAAATAATCCCAAGAAGGTGGGGTGCCTGGAGTGCCATCTTAACCTTTCCTCCTGGGTCTGAGGCTACACGCTGGCTCAGGCCTTTCCAGACACCCGCGAAGGCCTGCTGGCCCCAGATGGCGCCTCTGCCTCCGAAAGTGACACCGTCTTCAGCAGCCCTCCTCTGCTCAGAACCCCCTGGTTCACCCCATCTCCTCCCAGGGAGCTCATAGAAGGATTGCTCCCATGACCCAGAGTGACTCCTAGCTGGGAAAAATTTTCACTCATTTACTCAACAAACATTTACTGAGTGCGGATATTATGCCAGGCACGGTCCTGGGCACTTGGTAACACCCAAGCCAAAGGTCTGCCTTAGGAAACCATAGCCTCTGATTTTGCTGTCCTCCAAAACATGACTCTGAACACTCCAGAATTGGAAGGGACCATCCAGGTTATCTAAACCATCGGCCCCATTTTACAGGGCAGTAAGCTTAGGGGCCAGGTCTTAGGTCTCCCAGGCCGGGAGTCTTGGTGCTTCCTCATTTACTGTCTACCCCCTCGGAAAGCAATGCTCGTGTGACCATGGGCAAGCCTTCCCCTCTCTGGGCCTCAACCTTCTGCCTGAGGACTGGAAGAGCTGGATAAGAGAGAATTCCTGAAGGTCATATCTAATACTTTCTGGTTCTCACCTCACAGTGTTTTTAAAGACTTGAAGTTCACGGTAGGTTTTCTCTTCGGGTATGCCACGTCTTCCAAACAGTAACATATGCCCTGGGGCAGAGGCCGAGGCTAGTCAGCAGCCCTGGCTCACCCACAGCACTATAGACACAGCAAGGACTCAATTTCTTTTAGCGGACTGAACCAGAAGAGATCATGCTGCTTTCTTAAACATTAACCACAGATGAGAAAAAGGCTATTCAGATATAAGGCATCACTACTTAAGCCAGTCCAACAACAGTCCTGATCACAAGAATACTGCCATCTCTCATCAAATGAATGGCAATACCGTTCTATTCTACAGATGTCTATTTTTTTTTGATATTTGGGTCCACATATAACTGTATATACATGTTTATATTTTGTAGCTGGGATCAAATTGTTAGTTAGGAACTCAGGGTTCGAAACCCTAATGACTCCAGGTGTTTTTAACTTTCCAGAAGGCGCAATGGTAAAGAATCTGCCTGCCAGTGCAGGAGATGCAAGAGATATTGAGCTTGATCCCTGGATTGGGAAGAACCCCTAGAGTAGGAAATGGCAACTCACTCTAGTATTCTTGCCTGGAGAATTCCATGGACAGAGGAGCCTGGCAGGCTACAGTCCAGGGGGCTGCAAATAGCTGGACACGGCTGAGGCTACACACATGCATGCATGTTTTTACCCTTCTTTAAGAGGATTAGCATTTGCTTGCTCCTGAGTGTTACACAGGGGTGTCAGTCCCAGACAACACACTCACCAGCCTTTGACCATGGCTAAGTTACCTAGGCTCTGTGCCTCAGTTTCCTACCTCATAGAATTGGTACGAGGGGTAAATGAGTCATTATGCGTCAAGTCCCTCCTAGGACAACGCCTGGAATGTATGAAGTGCTATGTGTAAGTGTCTGTGAAAGAAATTAACCTGCATATGTGCTAAGAACACTTATGCATGGATACAATTGGGAATGAAAGTATAATTGTAAAATTCATGATATTTATGAATTTGAAACCATTTCCTTAATGGCTGCAGACTGGAGTTTAGTAATCTGTTGTAAGACGTAATTTCTACATACATGTATGTGTTTTCCACAACATGCAAGATTTTCCTTGGCTATGGATGCAGAGAAGAGAGTTAACCACAAGGACGAAAGCAGTAGCCATTTCCAAAGCCACAAATAAGGGGTTTGGAGAAGATTTCGATCTCGTGACGCCTTTAGTAGGTTCTTCATCTTAATCTGCAGACAACTTTGGATTTGTCTGCTAATGAAGGAAATCAATATTAAGGGTAAATGGTGATGTGAGGACCAGAATAATCCACACACTGCTAACCAGCGCGCCAATGATGGAGGGTTCCTGGCGCCATCTAGAGGTCAAAGCTGATTCTTGCGCATGCTTCATAGAAGCTGTGTAAAATCCCAGAATCTTCGTCTTCCTGAGGCAGGGCTCCCCAACCTTTTCGGCACCAGGGATCAGTTTCATGGAAGATAGTTTTTCCACAGACGGGGGTGGGGTAAGGGGGTGGTTTGGGGATGATTTAAGCGCATTACATGTATTGTGCACTTTATTTCTATTATTATTACATCAGCTCCACCTCGGATCACCAGGCATCAAGATTCCGGAGGTTGGGGACCCCTGTTCTAAGGCATGTTAGTTCTCTGGTGAGAACTATTGTGAAAAGATTGGGAAGGGCTATCCCAGGACACCAGGGTGCCTCTTAAAAACCACACACATCAAGGCTGGGACCACCACAGTTTAACTCCCCTGGCACCTACCTGACAGAACGCAAGCCAGCCCTCACCTCCTTAACCGATCACTGGGCTGCAGGTCAAACTGGAAGCTGCCCTTCCCTTGCCTAGTTATCCCAGGAGTCAAGGCCTGAATCCCGACTGGGAACTGGCCCATCACCTACTCACCACAGCTGCCTGGCAGTAAAGCCAAGCCCAACACTAGCCACTTATGAACCTGGGCGTGGGGTCGGGGTGGGGCCCGCAGAAGCAGCACCCGGGCGCCTTCACTCACCACACAGTCGTCGATGATTTCTGAGAGCCGTGTCCGGTGTTTCCTCCCCAACCTCATGATTTTTTTCCACGTGTAATAGTACTCCACACACTGAGCCACCGTCTTGGACTTCACCTGTTGGGAAAACCATCTCAAGATCAGCTCCAACGGTGGGCAGGGTGTAAGGCAACCAGTTTTCATGCAATTTTAAGTTTGTTAATAGGTAGGAAGTTTATGCACTTAAATAAAAACATGTACATGGTGGAAAATTTCCCCAGCCCTGTTCTCCAGCCATCCATTCATCCGTTCCCTCCCCACCCCTGCAACTCAGCTAGCCTCCCTTGTTCATATCTTGGGGGATGTTCCAGAATTTCTCTACATGTATACCAACAACACAAAAATATACTCCTCCCCACCATTTTGCCTCACACAAGGTAGTAAGTACATTGTATGTACTGTTCCGCATCTTGACTTTTTCACAAGAGGGCTTGGAGATTTTTTTTTTTCACAACCATCCATAGCGAGCGAGCTCCCTTTTTTAACCCACAAAGCAGCATGCTTTTTCAAATGCTTGAATGAGTTTGGCTCTCTGAGTTGCTGACCTTCAAAATCTATTTATGAAAAATGTTCCTTAGTAATCGAACAGGAATATAAGGCAAAAGTTATGATGACAAGAGCTTAGTGTTTGCAGAAAACAAGCCTTGTCCTGTTCTCCCCCCAAAGGGCAAAGGTAAATGTGTTTTAAAGAGAAAAAAATTCCTTTGTTTAGTTCACAGTTCTGTAAGCTCAAAGTGGGGTTCAATAACGTGAGTTTTCTGGAGGCAGGCTGGCTGTCCCATTGGGTGTGGAAAGAAGGCCACCCACACAGTGAGAGTGAAAAGGGCACCTTCCAGACATCTGGTCTCCTCAAAGTTGCGCCCTTCACACACACCTGATACAGTGAATTTCTACATTAGAGTTGCCCAGGGAGGGAAGACAGTGAGAATCCCAGAGAATCCTGGTTTAAAATCCTGAACTGCCTGGTGAGCATGTCATGTGAATCCGTCATCAGTCAATAAGGTACGGGACCTTTAAGGAACAATAAGACCTAGGACAGGAGGGGGTGACTCAGGACAGACGGGAGCTGCTGGAACACAGGGCAGCAGAGTGCGGTGGCCTCCAAGACAGAGTAAGCTGGGTGCGCATTCAGATCTGCAGATGGAGGCAAGTCGGAGAAAAACTCCACCTATTTCCGTTTCTCATTCACTGAAGGCCCAGGGTTAAGGACAGGAGACGGGAACCCGGGACAACACTGAGGTCCAGCCCAGTGCCAGCGGCAGCTGTCGTCTGCGACCCTGCTCTCCGTGGGCCTGAGCGTTTTCATGACCTTAATAACTCAGTATGGTTCCCTCATTCATCGGTTTGCTGAAACACTCCAAATCATTGTAACTTTCAGCCTAAACCACCTCTCAGCCAATTAAGGCCTATTACATTTATTACATGCTGGACAAATGCTATTTCATCTTGGTGAACTCTCTTTTGCTGCGAGATGCTGTATATGTAACATTTTATTGCTATTATTACTGTCCTTATGATCAGGGGCCCCACAGTAGAAACTCTGCTACCAGCTAGGGGCAGGGCTCATATTCTCCCTTCTCTGGATCCCCCCTCCTCCCACCATGTTCTGTCAGAAACATGACAGATCTGTCAAACACACATGAAATAAATTATACAAATTGCAAACCAGCAGCCCCAAGCTTATTTTATTCTGATAGAATGTATAAATCACACATCTTTATTAACACAAAAATACCCCTCCCCACCACTGCCACATCCAAATAATCTATGCCCTCCTCCCCCTACCTCCTCAACACCAGGGCCCCGCCATCCATAACAAATACAATCCTTTACCAACCAAAAGATGGAAGACATTGTTTTGGTGACAGTCTTAAACCAGCAATAAAATAATTCTATATGTATCTTTAGGTGCGCAACTTCCCAAATTTGGTTTCAAGACAGCAGTGGGAAAAAGCATGCTTACCATCTTCTGTACAAAAATAAAGTCTTTGCTGTAAGTGGCTAGTGCTTTATTAAACAGTTTTCTTTCTAGAGAGGTCCACTTGTCCGAACCTACAACAAAACACAAACTTCATAAAAAAACAGCCCAGTTCTTCCCACTTGTAGTTGCTGGTTCACTTAGTGAAGTTACAAACTACAACTGTTCGTGTGTGACATTTAATACCCACACTACACTTCTTTCTGAACAAAAAGCCAGTGCAGTGTAATGGCTAACAACCCTGCCACCTGCATTCAAAGCTTAGCTGTGGCCTTGACTTGGCAAGTTACTAAACCTAAGACTTGATTTCTTTACCTATGAATGGGAATACTTCTGAGTGTCTCCACCTCTTAGAGGACTTTTGTGAAGGTTAAAGAAGATAACTCCCTAAAACTGTCTCTTAGTAACTGGAAAATTGTGAGCACTCAGCAGATTTTAGCTATAGTTTTAATATAATTAGGGAGGGCAAGCATTCACGTAGCCAGTGCTCCTCGTGCATGCTGGACTCAACAGTCTAGTGGGGAGAAAATCAGGAGGCAGTGCATTCAAGGGGATGACTGCAAGGATGAGGGCAGGGGTTGGGTGCCAGTGGGGCACAAAGGAGGAACACCAGACTCAGAGAAGCCAGGAAGGCTTCCAGGAAGAGGAAACACCTGAGTAGGGTTTAAAAAGACACAGAAGCAAGTCAGGCCAGAAGGAGATGGAAGGACTTCCCTGGTGGCCCAGTGGCTAAGGCTCTGTGCTCCCCATGCAGGGACCCTGGGGTCAGTCTCTGGTTGGGGAACTAGATCCTGCATACCACAGCTAAAGATCCCACATGCCATAACTAAGACTTGGCGCAGCCAAATAAAAAATAAATAAAATAAATATTTAAAAAGGAGATGGATGGGAATTCTGGGGAGCAGAAGTGGCGAGTGCACAGTCAGAGCCAAGTAGTGAGAGGATACATTTCATTCACTTATTCAGCAGATATTTATTAGATATTTAGATCGCTGGGTGGAGAGGACCCCCCGGAGTAGGAAATGTCAACCCACTCCAGTATCTTGCCTCGAACATTCCATGGTCAGAGAAGCCTGGTGGGCTACAGTCCATGGGGTCGCTAAGAATAGGACACAGCTGAGCAACTGAGCACACACACATGCAAGACACTAGGGGGGAAAAACCCAATGCTTAGAAGTGCTTGCTATATGCCAGGTTCTAAGACCCTCGAAGATACTAGTCATTTGCTTCTACAGACAACCCTGTAAGATTGATATTACTTCTTCCCATTTTACAGATGAGGAAATGGAGGTGTTCAAGGAATAAGCAGTAATCTGGTATGGCTCAGCTACAGGGTTCCAGCAGAGGGAAGGCAGATGAGGCTGGGAGGTAAGAGGGACCGGTTCCTGATAAACCTGCAAACCGATGAGGAAGAGGCCCAGATGTGTCAGGCTGGGGTACCTACCTCATGGATGAGCTTGACATTCATGTCAAAATAGGATATGCAGACAATCACAGAGGATGGTCCTGGTCTAGTTCCAAGGGAAGTCCTATTTCTGTGGGCTGCAGAGAAGGCTCAATTTCTGTGGCTGGTTAGCAGAAAACTCAGCCTCATTCTAATTTTTTGAATTCCCTATATCTCTGATTCTTTGGATGGTATATGTCTGGGCCTTTGACAGGCTTCTACTTTTCAAAGCTGTAATCTCCAAACCATAGTATTTTTCCTTCCAAGTAGGACAAGCCCAAGATTTCCATTTTGCTATGGTTCACTGAGGGGCTGAAGTATAGAAAACCTGAATTGCTTCTTCCCTCAAAAGATTCGGCCTGAAACAGTTGATTAGGTGAAACCATGCCTGGCAGGCAAGCAGGAGGTGAAGATCCTACGATCCTTGAGAAAATATGTGACTCGGTGATGTCAGCTCAGATTTCTGAAATAAACACCTTCTCCATGGGACTCCCTGAGGGGTCCTTAAGCCAAGAGCTCTGGCTCCAGTACAGAATACACTCTCCACATCGGGGCTGGTCCAGGTCTCTAAAAATCACCACCTGACTCCTTTGGTTTGCAAATTTCTCTAAAAGAAAAGCAGCTTTCTAATTAATCCTCAGCAGAAGGAAGCATCTTACACTGGTTCTAGAGACCAGGGCATGTCTGGTCGTGCAAACTGTCGTGACAGGGAGAAGTAGGGCCAGGGCTTTGGTGAAATTCTGCTAGAGTGGATGTGAGCAGAGGAGGTTAGTGGGATTTCAGGCTCTGGAGTATTTTCATCACCATTCCTCAAAATTCTTCTAACATTCAAGAACTTGGGGTCCTGGCTCTCATCTGCTCCCGTTGTCCAGAGGCAGAGACAGAAAGAGTGAAACAGAAAGGATGGACCAACAATTGAACGACCACAGAGGAGTCATGGATCCTTTTAGGTATCCGTCAAAACAGTAAAGAGAGATCAGAGAGGCAATGGTGTAAGTGGAACACGACAGGGGCATGTCACACCAGTCGAGTCCCCTGACAGACGTGTAAGGATAGTTTTGTTCTGCCCTGATGCAGGTCCAGTCTGTGCAGCTCCAGGTTGCATCTCAGTTAGGAAGTTAGGGAACACTTTTTTTTTTTGCTGTGCTGAGTCTGTTGCTGCGCATAGACTTTCTCTGGTTTCGGTGTATAGGCTTCTCATTACAGTAGCTTCTCTTGTGGAATGCGGGCTCTAGGGCTTGCAGACTCAGTTGTGCACAGGCTTAGCTGCCCCCAGGCAAGTGGAATCTTCCCAGACCAGGGATCAAACCCATGTCCCCTGTATTGGCAGGCGGATTCTTAACCACTGGGCCACCAGGGATGTCGGTTAGGGGACATTTTGCTGATGAAACCCCTCCCAATGAGATGAGTAAGAATCCTTTCCATCTTCAGCTGGACCCTACATTTCCCCAAAGTGCAGCTTTAACCCTCATGAGACACTCAAGGGCCATGCGGCCTTCTCAGGTCAGCACCCAGCCTCACACTGGGTACACTTTCTTCCACCCCACACCAAGCTCACCACTGGATTACTGCCCAAACCACAGTGTGAAGTCCCCAGGTTTGTATACCTGTGAGATGTCTCTTCATGTCCCCAGATGGCCTGCCAGTTGTAACCCCACAAAGGGAAGTCACTTCCTAAACCATCTGTTATAGGGAACCCTCAAGCCTCATAGGGGAAGGAGGCCTGCTCCCCATAAACTCTCCAGTGATAAAAAATAATTTCTCTAGTTGCAGTGAGCAGAGGCTACTCTCTAGTTGCGGTGTGTGGGCTTCTCATTGTGGAGCACGGCCTCTAGGGCTGGCAGGCTTCAGTACTTGGGGCTTGCAGGCTCTAGAGCACAGGCGCAGTAGTTGAGGTGCATGTGCTTAGTTACTTCTCACCATGTGGAATCTTCCCAGACCCGGGATCAAACTCGTGTCTCCTGCATCTTCACCACTGAGCCAGCAAGGAAGCCCTTCTCCGTTGGCTTTTGGGGCTGCTGCTCAGTGATGGGGCCTCCAGTCTTCCTGATCCCGGGGTGTTCACTCCACACCACCAGTCTCCGATTGAAGTAGAGAAGCCTCTAGCTTTCCTCTCTGTGCTGGCCAGAACCCTAATGGCCAGGGCGGGGAGCATGTGCTCAGACGCTGAGAGACGGCTCCTCTACTCAGTCCTAGGGTCCATGGTTTAGCACACAGGACTGTGCTCTGCGTGCGTGTCTGTCCGACAGGGGTGTCCATGAACTGAGAGACAGAGGCGGGGCCAGACAAGCCCATCCATTCTCACACTCACAGTAGCAGGCTCTTTACCGCACCCTGATCACGGATCCCCCATGGGGCCAAGAATCTACTCCAGGTCTCTTGGGCGGAATTCTCAGGCCAAAGCCTGGTGTATAGACATAATATCTGAATGTGCTCACCCCAAATAATGAGGTCACTGTGCTGTGATTAAAAAGGGGCAACTTTAATCAGAAGACGGTTTGCTGCGAACCTGGTTCTGCCACTTAACTCCTGCAAATTTACTTCTCTGAGCCTCAGTTTCCTCTCTTGCGATTTGGTAATCATGACAGTCATGCAGTGCCTAACAGCGTTTGGTCCTAAGGAGGGGCACAGTGAATGTCTCAGATCTGGCCACTTGGACAGAAGATTCCAAATAAGCTTGCCGCCATGGAAAACATGCTCTCCGTGCTGATGTCCATGTTAGTGGCACTCGTGAAGCCCACTGGGCCCTGCCGGTGTTCCGTGTTGCGTGTGTACACTCAGTCTTACTCCAGGCCGCTTGGCACTTGCACAGTCTTCCTCTCCCTGCCTCGAAATCCTCCTGTAATCCATCGAGGTACAGTTCGGCATCTGTCCTCCTGGAGACTGTCCAGCAGGAGTGTTTTCCCCATTCTAGGACAAGGTGTTTTTTGTTTTGTTTTGTTTTAAGCCAGCTCTTCTGGGATTCTGCTTCTTGGACAAAGTCCAGGATAAAAATGCAAAAACCGAGGCAGAGGGCTGCCCCCACTTCTCGCTTGGCCATCCTCCCTCTCTGAGATCACTGCTGTCCACTCAGCACGTCCCTAGGGTCAGTGGGCTGACACCCTCCCCCTCCCCACCCCACACTCATTCATTCTCCCTGGGGATTCCTGGCTAGTGGACTATTATCAGCAGGGGTCCCTAATAAGATGATTAAGCCTAATTACAAAGAGCCTAATTAACAGGAGGAAACCGGTGCTGGAACAGTATCCAGAGGAGAAACGTTCTGAGCTTCGGTTGCCGGGAAACAGGCTCTGGATGGTGGTGAAATTTGGGGCAATCTATAGAGAACGCAGGCAATTAAAGAGAGACCTGGAGGGGTGAGAGAAAGTTTGGGCACAGTGTCTTTTAAAGAGGGCCTTTCTATCTTCCTTTCAATCTTTTAAAAACTGTTATTGATGCTGTCACAGAGGTTACATAAGAAAGACATGTTCATTGCAGAAAAAGGAGGACTTGTTTTTATACCAGATCTTCATTTCATGAAAGATTTTCCAAGATGGGTGAAGGCTGAGTAATTTTTTTAGGGGTGCATGTGAACTGGGTGATACCAAAGTTCCCTCTGGAGGCAAAGGGCAGGGAGGCCTTGGTCTGAATCCAGAACCTGAGCTTGTCCACTAACCTTCTTCTCTCCAAGCGCCGTGTCAGGCCAAGGAGCAAAGTGCATAGTAACTTGGTTCCTGCCCTTTGCGGGGGTCAGTCTCCAGCTAGCAACATGGGCTAAGAATGCCTGCAAGGTGACTTCACAGCTGTGGTTCTTTCAAAGTATTCTCTGGAGCATGTAATTCTGTCTCCCCACCAAACTGGGGCAACTTCCAAGACATAGAACAGCCTCCCCCGACTGAATGGGTATTTCCTCCAGGTCTCTCCAGGTCAAGGTTCAGGACCCCTTGAGAGCTTGGGCTGTGGGGGCGCCCATACGAGCCTCTGCTGAACTCTTGCCAAAAGTCCCAGGGCCAGCTCTGACGCCCCTCCACTCTGCACCCATCTGCAGGAATGACCAGCTCAGCGGAAAAACCAAGGATGCTGGAAGTCCTCTAATCACAGCCAGGCATCCTCGCCCCCTTGACACCCCTATGCTTAAGCCTTCTCCACCCAATCCAGCCGCTGACTGGGAGCCACTGCAAACAACAGCTGCCCACACATGGGTGGAGGGTGCGGAGAGAAAGCTGGACCAGGCGCTTTGGTGTCAGTTTGAGAGCCCTGAAGGCCACAGCAACAGCGCCACCCTCTGAGGATTCTAACAGAGCTCCTCCAGGTTTGCCGAGCAGCCCACCCACACCGGCGTCTCTTCTGGGCTCCAGAACTGACTGTTCTTCCTTTTTCTTTCTGAACTGCTTGGGGTGGGATGGGGTGGAAGGGCAGTCAGGAGTAAAGTCAGGGAAGTGATTTTCAAGGGCCCCTGTCTCCCCCAAATTTAGTCTCCCCCCGAACCCAGTCTTTCCACCTTCCCTCCAGGGCACAAGCCAGGGAGGTCTGACCTCTCTCTAGACAACTGGGAGTCTGGAGTTCAGCCCTTCCAGTTGTGTCCGACTCTCTGCGACCCCATGGACTGTATAGCCTCCAGGCAAGAATACTGGAGTGGGTTGCCATTTCCTCCTCCAGGGGATCTTCCCAATCCAGGGATTGAACTCGCGTCTCCTGTGTCTCCTGCTTGGCAGGCAGATTCTTTACCACTGAGTCACCTGGGAATCAAAGTTTTTAGTCCTATTTCAATGTTCTTTTTTGTTTAGGGTGGGGGTAGTTTCCAGCCCACAGTTTTCCCATCTTTTTCACGTCATGACACATATTAAAAAAAAAAAAATCACAATTGTTGCTTGGCATGTGGTAAAGAACCAGAGGGGATTTAGGTTCCAGAAGAGGTTGCTCATTGCTGGAGCTGACCCGCCCCAAGGCGCTGGCCACCCCAGTCACCCCGGGGGCGGAGTGCAGCCGCGGCAGATGGTTGGGAAGTCTCACCCACCGAGCAAAGAAGCTTGACACAGGCTCCAGGAGGCTGGACGGCCTGTCAGGGTTTAATGGGTAGCAGATGACGCTGGGAATTAAGAGAGGATTGAATTGTTTCCACAGCAGATTAGGGAGAACTCCCACATCTTCTAGCCACACTCAGGGAAGACACCGAGCAGGAAATGATGGAGACAATATTAAGAAACTGGCTCCTTGAGGCAGACAGTGGAGGCGGGGACAGGGAGTCCTCTGAGAGCACCGTGGTACCTGCAGAACAGCCCTCCCCTGAGGCCACATCCGGCCACCTGGACCAAGGCCTGGAAAAGGCACCACTGGGTCCCGAAGGCCACTGAGGTACTGTGCAGGGTCCCCCCAGGCACCAGAGACACCTTCAAATGAATACCACCAAGGGGCACTGGAGGATCCAGCCCTCTCGGAAAGAGAGAACCTGGGCAGGCTTGTGGAGACGCCAGAACAGACAGGGCTACCGCTTAACAGAAATACAGACGCTGACTCTGACTTCACTTGTCACCACAGGCTCCCCAACCTGTTACCTTGTCTTTTCACCATTCTCACCACATTCAACTCTCTAAGGTGTGTGCTCCTTCCCTCTCATTGGTGATGCCATCATTAATCCACCGGCTTCTAAGACAGTGTACATGCATGTGTATGTGTGTATCTATGCGTACAAGTATACGTCTAAGTGTATATGTTCGTGTGTGTGTGCTCAGTAGTGTTCGACTCTTTGCAACCCCACGGACGGTAGTCCACCAGGCTCCTCTGTCCATGGAATTCTCCAGGAAAGAACACTGGAGGGGACTGCCATTTCCTACTCCAGGGGATCTTCCCGACCCAGGGATCGAACTCGAGTCTCTCGTGCCTGCATTGGCAGGTGGATTCTTTACCACTAGCCCCACCTGGGAAGCCCCATGTGTATACGTATAGGTACATGTATACATACGTGTCTTTCTCCTGCCATTCGTGTGACCTGTTGTTTAATAACTGCCTCCTCCTCAGACTCCAAACTGCATAAGGCAAGACTGTGTCAAAATCCGTCACTGTCACTTCCTCATTTTAAATTGTTCAATAAATGAATAATAATGGCTACTAGAATGTGCCAGGCAAGAGGCTCCATATGCTCTCTAGTCTTCACAAAATGCCGTAAGAGATGGACTATGAGCCCCACTTTACAGGTGAGGAAACCAAAGCCGCAGAGGGCCATGGGGAGCAGGCAAGATTGGATTCCAAGGCCGAGGGGCCACTGTGAGTTGTTGCCTCCGTGCTACCCTCTGGGGCTCTCTCCCGCTGCCACACGCGGGGCCCCTGTCCGCTGCTGCCCAGCTCTTAGCACACCCAGGAAGGGAGGAGACAGACAGACAAATGCCCAACAGCGACCAGTCGGTGGACACAGCTGCCCCACTGGCCACGCCCCAGAGGCCCAGGGAAAACAAGCGGCACCGAGGAGAGAACAGGTGCTCTCTGTTAGTAAAGGGGACACGAGCGACATGCAAACAGTGAGCCCTGGTAGGGCTCCGGCACCTACCGGCATAGTGGTAATTTGCTAAAGGATGACATTTTAACCTGACTGGTTTCCGCAACAGCAGCATTTCCAGAGCAGCCTGCAGACCCACGGGAGAGAAAAGGCGAGAGTCATTTATGGGGCTGCGCATCCTCGGAAGACCAACTATCCCACAAGGAAGATGAGCCAGCATGGCAGGGCCCAAGGTGGGGGTGCTGGAGGGGAAACAAGGGGAGACTCCCCTATTTGGGGTCCTCCTTCCAGTCAGCACCCAACAGGTGTCATTCTAATATCTCCCTTGCCCATGCCTGCAGCTAGCTAGTCATCTCACAGAAACACAGGTGGCAGCCCAAATGCCACTCCTTCCTTGGTGAGGGCCCTGGTGTCAGAGATACGGTGGGGCCTCCTATGAATGGAGGCTGAGTCTCTGGGGAAGGGTTCTGAGGAAATGAGTGGGTGACTTGGAACTGTTTTTGCAGAAAAAAAAAATTACATGTTTCACTATAACTGAACACAAACAGCTGTATTAGTAATAACTGTACTGCACATTGTCCTTCCAGGGAGCCTCACTAAATAACCTATTCAAATCTGCCTCCTTCAGCCTTGTTGGGGTTCTTTAAAAATGGCACAAGTGGAGTTGAGTAGTGGATGGTTTAGGGGCAGAGCAAGGTCTGGAATCTTGCTACTCCAAGTGCGGTCCATGGGCCAGCAGCCTGAGCATCCTCTGGGAGCAGGTTACAAATGTAGCACCTTGGACCCCAACCTCCTGAACTGCTATATTTTAACAAGCCTCTCCAGGGGATTCGTGTGCGTGGTAGAAGTTTGAGAAGCACAGCTCTGCAGCACTGATCTTAAAAGGTCAAGGGGAGTTTTCCAGTGTTCTAGAGAATCTCTGAAGGGTATCAATAATCTTGTGAGAAGGTAGTACTGGGACATTTGTTTGCTTATGCATTTTCATAAACTTACAAAGCAGGAGGCTAGCTCTGGTATAAGAATCATGTATTTACTGAAGGGAAAGCTGAGGCTAGTGACGTAGTGCTCCAGCCAGGGGTCCTGGTTGAGCAGGTAAATGATCAGCTCTGATTCTGGGAGAAGAGTCCCAACATCCTGGCCTGGGTCTGCCAGAGAACTGTGTCAAAAGTGGAAGAAAGACACCAGATGGTGTGCAGCAAACATCTCTCTTTGATTAGGGCAGCAAACGGTTCTATGGACATCAAACTCTGATTTCCATGGTAGGGAAGAATGAAGAGCAGAGAATGACAGGCTTTTTTAGGCCAAGTCTTGTTTTAGGAAGGCCTTCTACCTCCACCACTGCAGACCTGTTTCCTGATGTGAATTACAAGACTGCTGAAAAGAAATTCTAGTTTCCCAAGACAGATGTTCAAATCATTATCACTGAGAAACAGATGTGTACACAGAAGTCCAACTGGAGGTTTTCTTGCAGGCTTTCAAATTCTGACCTATTCATTGAGATAAGGAATATGGGAGGGCACACTGACTGGTCATCATCTTATGAGTTGGTTACACGGGACATGAGACAACACAGGAACTTGGGGAAATGCTTTTCAGAATTTCCACATGAAGAGTATGAACTGGGAAGCCTCCTTTTCATGGTTCCTTACCATCACATCACCTTTGGCCTCGAAGAGAGAGTGCAAAGCAAATTCAGAATTGGTCCCTCCACCTGGCAACGCACTTGAACAGCATAAATTCAGGAGATTCTCCACTGTTGGGAACAAAGACAGGGCACTGCATCAGAGAGAGCTCAGTGTCACCAGAAAGACACACTGATCCTAGAGCCAGAGGCCCCCGGGAGAAATCCAGCCCTTCCGCCCAGTTCTTCCCAGGCTGTCAATACCTCTTTGCTGGAGGTCGTGGTTTTCCAGCTCTGGCCAGGGCTTCCATACTAGTGTGGCCCTGTGTGTGTCCTGGGCCAGGGCAGAGACATCCTGGAGTTCTGGGATCTCCGCTTGGAATCGCAAGCCAATGTTGATGCGTCTTTAAATCACAAGAAGAAAAACAACAGTGTGGTCTTCAATTTGAGACTAAAGGTAAATGTCAGGGACTTGAAAATGAAGGAAACTAGCTCCTTCTGCAAGAAGAATGCAGGGGCATTTCCTCGCACTGTGATCTGAAGATTCCAGGCATGACTTTTTCACTGGGATAAAGAACAGCTTGAAGATTGGGGAGAGATGCCACGGGAAGCAAGGGAGAAGCCTGGCTGGGGATTCTTAGCTCTCTAGAGCTGGGGAGAGGCTTCCCTTGTGGCTCAGCAAGTAAAGAATCCACCTGCAATGCAGAAGACCTGGGTTCGATCCCTGGGTTGGGAAGATCCCCTGGAGAAGGGAAAGGCTATGCTCTTCAGTATTCTGGCCTGGAGAATTCCATGGACTACACAGTCTATGGGGTCGCAAAGAGTCAGACACCACTGAGCGACTTTCACAGCTGGAACAGGGAGGGTGCTAATGCCAACGGGACAGCTGCCCAGAGCATGGCCAAACGTACCACTTGACCCAGTGGAACAAATACGAAGTCTTTATTTTATTTTTATCCTTTCAGGCCACTTTCACATAAACGATCCCATCTGAACCTCACAAAGGCCTGTGAGGTAAGCAAAGCAATGATAAGTATTCCTACTTAATAGATGAGTTAACTAAACTCTACAAAGGTTAACTTTATCAGGATCAAATAACAAAATGGTGCTGGAACCACGTTTCCTGATTCCTGACTCAATCTACTCACCACTCTACCATCTGGCCTCTTTTGCATTTATCCAGGAACAGAAAAAAAAAAATTTTTTTTTTTCTCTTCAATTATATCCCCAACTCAAGTATTCAACAAGCCCATTTGGAGGCCCAGCCAAGAATCTTAGGGAGGGGGTAAAGAAGCAGGGTGGTGGGTGGAGCCTCCTAGGGAGCTAGGTACACTGAGAGAGATGTCACTGGGGACGTGAAGGCCTGTGGCCCCCAATCAAACTGGCTCATGGAGCTGCAGATGGGGACACTAAGGTTCTCCAAATACAAGGCTCCACATTTTTAATGCCTTTAGTCTGTAGAAAAGGCCTTGAAATACTGGAAATTATAGGGTAACCATCATACTTGAGAAATACCATGATCCTACAATTTCTACAACTTCTTGCCCAGTGGCCACTCGGCCCCCAGAAGTACTAGCTATACTTCTTAAAGCTCCTCCTCCCTTTTCTAGGTTGAGGCTTCTGTTCTAAAGAATAATTGGCTCTTCCTTACGGTTCGACATCAACGGTCTGCTCTCCAGGCCCCGGGGTGACCGTCAGGTTGCTGCCATCAATGCTGTCTGAAGCACAAAAACCAGAGGTCACTGGTCAGCAGAGAAGGTACTAAAGAAACTAAACTAAACAAGCAGTTACCTGAACAGTCATGGTAGGGCCCCTCTCCTACCCAAACCATGCAGGAGTTACCCCCGCAGTCCCTGAGGAGCTGGAGTGTGGAGCAACGTGGCTTAGGGTTTCCCAAATAATTTCTTAACACCTGGCTTCCCTGGTGGCTCATAGGGTAAAGAATCTTCCTGCAACGCAGGAGGCCTGGGTTCGATCCCTGGGTTGGAAGATCCCCTGGAGAAAGGAATGGATATCCACTCCAGTATTCTTGCCTGGAGAATCTCATGGACAGAAGAGTCTGGCAGACCACAGTCCATGGGGTCACGGTAGAGTCAGACACAACTGAAGCAACTTAGCACATACACACACGCATTTCTCAGAGTAAGGAGAGGCCAGCTATCTCTCTGGTCTACTACTCTTTTTTTCTTTTCATTAATTTTTTTTTTTTTTTTTTTGCCTGCACTGTGCAGCTTTCAGGATCCCAGTTCCCGGACCAGGAGTCACACTTGGGCCCTTGGCAAGTGAAAGCCCGGGGAGTCCCAACCAATGGACCGCTAGGGAATTCCCCTGTTAAGCTTTCTTGTTCTATGACGTTCCTCTTGCTCTAGAAAGAGATCCTGCTACAGGCCTTGATCTTTTCACCGCGTGCTAAAATGTGGAGGTGTGGTCTTGCAGCTAATCCTATTTGTACGTGTACTTAGTATATTTACTTTGGGTGTCTTAACACGATTCTCCACGGCGCACTTCGAGTGTTTTTTCTTTCCTCCCTCATCCCAGAGAAACCCTAATGAGCTTTATGCGTTGGTCTCCACGGCTAGACTGTGATTCCCTTGAGGGTAAGTATTCTAAGAATTCCTAGCACGCAGCACACGGTCCGAGCCACCTCAAAGGTCTGTGGGCCACCTCAAAGGTCTGTGAGGTGAATGAGACAAGGACAGAACGCGAGCCTTCTCAGGGCAGCACCCACAGCCAGGGTGGCGGCGGCGGGGTTGGGGGCGACTCACTGGAGCGGCAGAGCAGCACGCGCGGCGTGGGCGTCAGGGGCGTGAGGGGCAGCTGCGGGTGGGCGCCGGGGCCGTGGCCGGCGATGAGCACGTTGCTGAAGAGCCCCGAGCCCTGGCGCACCGGGCTGAGCATGGGCGGGGGCGTGTAGGGGGGCAGCTCGTGGGCGGGGTCCAGGAGCAGGTGGTCGCCCAGCACCCGTGGGGAGCGCAGCTGGCTCTGGTACAGGGTGGCGCCGGAGTGCGAGGCGGCGAGGTTGGGTGTGTAGGAGGGCGGTGGCGGGATGAAGAGCGGCTCCGGCCGGTGCCGGAACTTCTTCTTCTCCGCTGGCGCGCTCCTGAGGGCTTCCTCGGCTTTGGCCGCGCCTGGCTGGTGCTTCTTGGGAATTTCCTACGACGGAAGAACGATCCGACTCAGATACGGGGGCTTTTCCCTCAGGCCCTTGCCACAGGTTGACGGGAGGGGGAAATCTGCGTTCTAACGGGAACACGCCCCCCTCCCCCTCCCCCGCCCCCCCCCGACCCCAGCATCCCCTGCCTTGAGAAACGGTCACAGCCATCTCCGACAAGGCGAGATCTGGTGGCTTGGTTAAGGGAGCCGACTTTGGTTTGGGAGGAAATCCCTCATGTCTGGAGACGGATTGGGGCGGTGGGGCGGGTAGGAGCAGTGGGTGGGCAAGAAAGAATAAATTCACATTCTTCACTGCTTATCACCGCATTCCCATCTGCTGAGTGGACTCCAGCTGAGTGGGCCCTTTAATTCCCCACGGGCTCCCCAGAGACGGACCTCGGGGACAGATAACACATGTTCTAAGAAGGGGACAGAATCGTCTATTCAGGGAAGCTGGCAGAGGCTGTGGGGCAGGAAGACGGGGAGGAGGGGGGCGTCAGGCCTCAGCCAAAGCTCCCAGGGCCAGTGACCCACACACTGGGCTCCCCCTTGGAGGTAACTGTCAGGGTGGAGGAGGGCCAGCTGGGATCTCTGAGGCCCCCCTCTCATGTGCTCTCCTAGAAGTGGATCCCTTGACCCTTCCCCCTCACCGCCCTTCACTCCTGCTCCCAGCACTGGTGACTCTCCTCTGTGGCAAACCCTTCTCCCAGGTTGGTTTCCTGTCCGCGGGGTTAGTTTATTTTATTCCAAGCATCTTCTGGAAGGAAGATTTGCCACATGGAAACAGATATACTAATAAGTAAACATATGCATGGAAGGAGATAAAGCAGGGCATGCCAAAGCCAAACATAAACAGATTTGGTGTGTGCCAGCATCAGCTCAGAAAACCCAGAGCTGGGTGAGGCCGGAGAGACAGTGATGCTGTTGGGGGGGTGGGGCGGTGGTGGGGGTGCAGAGGGGATACCTGCAGGGAAATTCTGGGCAGTCTGTGGTCCCCTCCCAGGCCCTGCAGGCCAGCCTGTCACAGCTGTGGTCCCTGGCAATCCTGGTATCCACCTTGGTGCCTTAGTAGGAGGCAGCAGGGGGTGATGGGAAGGGTTGGCCATGGTCATGTGACCTGCCCCAGTCACCCCTCAGCTCTGGGCTTCTCTCTCTCTAACCCCGCTGAAGGCAGTTCTGCTGCCTTCAGCACTTCAGGCTGCCCCTCCTTGTCTCCCCCTCAGTTTCTGGGGTGCCATCCCAGCCCCTAGCAGGGGAGTTTAGGGAAGCAGAGAGGTGGGGAAAGAAGGGGCAGAGGGACTCACCCCCAGGGGGCTCTCCTTAGGCCACAGAGCCCCAACCTGCTTTCTTTCCCCACCAGAGGGCTCCTCGCTGCCTGATGCTGAGATGGAGAGGAATGGGGAAAGGATGCCTGTGACCCCCAACTAGGGGAGCAATCCTGATGCTCTACACCCAGTTCCTGGGTGACTGATGAGGTCAACTGAGGACTCTGCATGTCTTCAACACTGCACCGGAATCCAGACCTCTGACCACAGACAGGGCCAGAGGTCCCTTTGGGGCTCTCTCTCCTTGAGCCTCTGGTTCAGTGACAACAGCTCTGAACTGGAACTTTCCAATCCTCCAGGCAAGGCTCTGAAACTGTGGGCCAGGGAAGGCCCCCAGAAGGTCAGACCTGGATATCACCTGGGAGGAAGTATATACAGAATTCCAGCCAAGCAGGGCCAAGCGCTGAGAGGTTTTAAAAGCTCCCCAGAAAGGTGACAGCCACTGAGGAAGCCCACTCCCTTCCCCCTGAGGTCACAGGAGAAACCATGGTTCTGAGAAGCGAAGGGTCTCAGCTGTCTGCACCCCAACTGACTAGGAGCACAGTAGAGATTAAAACCCAGGGCTCCTCCCTGAACATTTTCATCTCTTAATATATTAAGTGTCATGACCTTGCTCACATGTACTCAGTCCTACTTTATGCTTCCACTTTGGCTTATCTCCTCACAGTATCTTTCTCACCCTTGCCACAAAACCAAGTTCATCTCTGCCTTCAAAACTCTGTCTGGAACTCTCCTCATGATGGTCTTCTAACACCAAACGTCCCTTGCCTTGTCTTAGTCCCTAACGACCTTAGCTCTCGGGGTATATTCCCCACCAGCCCCACGCAGGGCAATGCTGCCTTGGTGTCTCTGTCTTGAATTGAGGCAGACCTGCTGCCTGGGGCTCTGACCCCTGTGTCACTAGGAACCTGACTTTCTCCAGCTTCAAAGTTTCCAAAGGGTAGAAACAGTGTCTCTCCCACCAAATCAGGCACTTCCTGGGCAAAGAGGGGGCCTGGCGGTGTGGTTTCATCTCTCTCCCTGTTGCTGGCCCCCAGACCTGCCAGCTGATGGGAATCCTCACCTCCAGAGGTTCTCCATCTGTCTTTTTCCTCTTCTGAGCCTTGATATTATGTAGAGAACCAAAAAGGCTCTTTCTGGACTTTTCTAGTTCTCTTAATTATTCTATCCTTCTCCTGGCCCAGCCCCTTCTTTATGCCTCCTGGAATCCCAGTGGCCACTTATTCTGTGAGAATAGGTATGACCCAGCACAGCACTTTGTGGGGAGGGGACAAGTCTGATGTAATGAACCATAGGGGTTCCAGACTCCATGGCGGCTGGGGGCAAGGGTGGGGAGGGAAGGAAGGGGAGAAGGAAGGAGACAGAGAGATCTCTGTCCCAGAGCCAGGCTAAGCTGCTTGGGTGAAGCACTTGGAAGCTGAGAAAGAGAAGGACAGTAAGAAACACGAATCTCTTTGCTTTCTTGAGATTGGGGGTGGGTGTCTCAGTGGAATTACTTTGGGAACCTCAATGAATCAGGTCCTCTGAGAGTATTTATTTATGCAGAGGTGATATTAAAAATATTAAGCTTCTGCTAAGGCTGACCATCAGCATGGATGCCTGGAGGACCCACCGTGCCAGGGGGCTACATCTCTGGTGGATGGATCTGGGGAGGTCTGGAGATCCTGGGGGAGGGACCAGGGAGGGCCCTGGGCAGTAGCTCTTTGTGATCCAGAACAGTACTTCCATATTTTAATCATTGTGATCATCAGCTGAGTTATCACCTCTGTTTTTTTTTTTTTTTTCACCTCTGTTTTTAATCCAGGAACATCTTCGGGTCTCTCAGAATCTAATCTGGAACGTGAGCCTGGTAGAGTACTAGGCATTTACTGGGTAGCAGGTGGACTGGATGCAGATGGGAATTTCCAGGGTGGCCACAGGGGCTCAGCCCCAAGGAGCCATGCCACGTCTGAGCTCTGGCTGGTCCCGGGCAGATCTGTCCCCATCTCCAAAAAAGCAAAGGGATGTCCCCACCTCAGGCAGGTGGGGTGGAGCTGCAACTCACAGCAGGCGGGTTGGGGGCAGCCCCATGGGGCGAGTGTGGGGGAGAGAGGGTCATCCTCACGAGCACGGGCATCTCGTCGTCCGACATCGAGCTGGCTGGCTTGTCTCTGGCCGAGGGGGCGGCAGCGACGCTGTTGGCGAAGCCCTGAGAGCTGGGCTTGGGCGGGAGAAGCTTGACAGGGACAGACACGGGCATGACCATAGGCGTGAGGCTTTCCGCCTCGGGAGGGAGCTGAGGTGGCGGCGGCGGAGGCGGCAGTGGCGGCTGGGGCTGAGGCGGAGGCGCCGGGGCCTTCTCTCCTTCCTCCTACACAGACAATAAAGGCTTTGATCCTGGGCTCAGAGCAGCTCCCACAGTGGGGCATGCAACTTCGCTCTTCCTGCAATGTTCCTGGACATCATGCGTGGGTGACAGAGAACCACCTCAGGGCGGCTTCCTTTCTGCCACCCTGAGTCCCTCGGCTCCAGTGATGCCATGGGCAGTGGACAAAGCACTCTATTTTCTACATTTAAAAAATCCTGACCACTTGTATATTCAAACAGACAGTGAAGAAAAATTTTTGTGTGGTTGTCATTACTTTTAATGAAAAGGATCTGGACTTAGAATCAGGCAAAAAAAAAAAAAAAAGAAGGAAAAACCCCACATAAGCTCTCATGTGGGACCTTTTAATTCTTTGGGCTGCAGTTGACTCATCTGTCAAATGGAAGACAAAGATCTTTTAACTGGCATCGTCAAGAGACGGAGTGACCTGGATCACATCAAAGTTTTTGGTGAACAGCAAGTTAATCTCATAGACTTAAATTAAGATGCACAATATTCAAAGAATCAAGAAAATTCTTTTGAATTTTAACCTAACTCTAAAACTGCATGGATAGTTGACCACAAGCATATCCTGCCTGGATAATCCCGAGGGCATTTAAAGGTCTCTAGATGCTAGAGTCTAACACTGGTGCCCCAGTGAATAGAAAATGCTGGCTGGGAGCCTGGTGGTCACACTAGCTCTCCCTGGCCACTGACTACTGATCTGGAAGGCCTAAGGGACCCTGGTCTTGAGTGCTTCATGCAGCAGAAGTTAAAAACAATATTGCATCTCCATGTTTTCTTTGCTGTCTTCTCCAGGATGCAGAGAGGCTGGGATCCCCTAAAAGGATTTCTACCACCTCAGTTCTGGATTTTTGTTCATGGTGCCAGTGGAAGTGGGGACTGTGTGACCTGGCTGGCTCCCAGCGTCAAAGCTTGAGCACTTCTGTTAGGGAAAGACTACGCCTCTCCAGGTCCCCCGGGTGGGGCTCATATTACTCCATCTGACGGCAGCAAAGCAAAGCAAGCAGCACATGGCCTGGGAAGGACAGGGGGTGGATTCCTGCTCACCTGTTTGAGGCTGGGGGAGGCCCTCATCCCCCCATGGGACCGCATGTGGCCATTCAGGGCAGGCAGGCTCTTGAACTCCTTCAGGCAGATGGAGCATGTCAGCTTGTTCTTGGCATCAAACTGCTCCCCAAACACTCCTTTGGGTTGGCCGCTGCTCAAGGGTAGGGCCAAGTGGAGAGGACACGCACATCAACGAAGGGAAACAATGACTCATCACAAGGCCACATACCCCACGATGAACCCGCTTCATTCACCCAGAGCTCCCACGGCCATGGCCCCTCACCAATTCCCTTTGGAGAACTGAGCCCAATTTGCAGATGGAAAACGGAGGCTCAAAAGTAAGAAAGGGTATGCTTAAGATCATGCAAAAGATGAACCAAACATCTTTCTTCATTCCAGGCCTTCACATGCTGTCTTTTTTCCCCACCTCTGGCTTACTACCCTTCTAGAAGCAGGGTGCCTGGGTCCTCCTCTTCTAGAAGCCTTCCCTTAGAGATATGAGTCTCAGTCCTCTGATTAAGTCTTCAGATTACACGTCTTAAGTTTGTCAGGTTCTGGCTAAGTCTTTAATGATTTACCAGACCCACGAGGGGAGAAAGCAAGACTGTACTATTTCACTCAAAGCTTAGTTCTATGTCTGGCACACAGTAGGTACTCAATAAACACTCACCGAATGGATAAGAGGGCAGAACATGGGCTTTGGAGTCTATGCCAGCACCCCTACTTTCTCGATGTGCAAACTTAAGCTCTCTGAGACTCAGCTTTCTCCTTTGTAAAATCATAATGATAATAACAGTTAACAGTGGTTGAGTGCTTACTACATGCTAGGCACATGGTAATCACACCCACCCTCACTGAGTTACTTTTATTAGACATGATATGGAGTAATAGTAAGTGGCTTAACCACAACAGCTGCTATTATTGTTCTTATAAATTTCTTTGAGGAACTGACTTTGAATTTGGAAATGAATCATGAAACAATCCAGGAAAACCTTCCAGTCCCCCCACATGCCAACAAGCCTCCACGCATCCATCCTACCTTGACTCAGGAGACACTGGCTGGGCTCGGCCATCAGGTAGGTGCATCTAATTTTGAGCAATGCAGGACACCAGAAGAAAGAAGGAAAAAAAAAACATGTTTCTGACAGGAGGGGTCCTTGAGCAGTGGGAACACCAGGGCCTGCCCTTCTAGGATTTTTCCCTCTCTCTGCCTCATGGTGACCGGGCTCATAGCTACTCATACCCTTGCCCTTCTGCACCTGAAACTTCCTGTCTTCTTTCCCTCGATGCTCCTGGGCTTGGGGCCACACCCCTGAGGATGCCCCGCCAGCCACAAGCCCACTGGGACTCAGTCCCTCGCCTCCTTTCCTGTCCTCCCCGTCCACCCATCTGTGCATGGACAGACTCCATTCCCAAGAGAGACACAGAATGGAGAGCTGGATGATACAGCCTCACACAAGAATTCCCCTGCTGGAATTCTTTTTACCCTGGGCCATGTCATCTTATTCTTGTATTCACAAAGACTCTCAGTTACTATTGGCCTGAGTCCTACACAAAACAAGGTCAAAGGGAGTTCATCTCTGGTCTTCAGCCTTCATCGGAGCCCTCTCTTCATCTACCCTGGTCTTATTCAAGGTACCCTCCTCCCTTGAATCTGTTGTCACTTGAGTGTAGCACTTGGAACACGCCAAAACACGAACGGTGCCCAGCACACAGTAGGCAATTTTATGATCAAATATATTTGGGAAACAATTAAGAGTTAATACCTGTCACCCGCAGGCTGACTCTGATCTGCAGACATGGTCTGCTTGGCTGGACTGTTTTTAAAAACCTGACTATGGATATCATGAGTTGGGGCATTGGCCCTCCAGTCCACACAATCCATACCAGGCCATTCTGCTTATTGACTTTACCTGCCTGGATCCTGTGGGCAGCTAAGGTTTTTCGCCTCTGCAACTACATGAGGTATCCCCTCATATTGATTTCTCCCAAGAACCCACGCCCCTCCCCCGAGCAATGTGCACTAAACATTCTATGGAACTTCGATTCTAAGCAATAGACTTTGAGAAATGCTGTCACAATGTGGTCTCCCTCCCCAGAAGGGAACAATTTCATAGGAAGTCCCCTAAGGATACAGACCTAAGGGGGACAAGACCACCCCACTGTGTGGTCCCTGGGCACCTGATGAGGCCTTGACCATGACATGCATCATTTGGGACCTGATATATATTTTGGCCGCCTCTTTAGTGAGATTATAAGATCTACGGGCAAAAGACTGAGTCACAGTTGATTTCATATTCCACAGTGTCTGATTAACGTTTGTGGAATAAAGAAAAGAACGGAAGTATCGGAGGGGTTTGGAGGACAGGACTAGCCACTGCACTGGACTCAGCTCTGGTTGGCACACGCGCACCCTGAGATCCCGGGATTAACGTCCACTCTGAGGATACCTGGGGCCACACGGCACTGGGAGACAGCTGCTGGTGCTGAGACCCCATGTTGTTGAGGTGGATGCTGCCAGGGGACAGGAGCGGCCGGTGCGGGAGGGCACTGCTGGCCCGGTGCAGGTCGGAGCTGGCCGCGTCTCCCATTCCTGTGTCTGGAGGCCCCAGGTCCCCGTGGGAGCTCAGCATGGCCTGGGCCTGCCTGTCGCCTGGGTAAGTCTTGGGCTGACTGTCCTCAGGCTGCTGGTGCTGAGGCAGGTGGCTCTGCTGGTACACGGGGTGGCCGTAGGGCTGCTGGGGCTCCTGGTAGTAGTACTGGGGCATGGAGCCCAGCTGAATCAGCTGGACTGCATGCGCCTGCTCTGGGGTGTATTGATGGGGGTCCCTGTGATAAGAAGAGGGCTGCAGGTGCATCTGGGGCTGCTGCGGCTCTGGCAAAGGCTGTATCATGGGTGGGGACTGGTAATACTGAGGTATCTGCATTGAACCCTGCCGCGGCTGCGGCTGCGGCTGGGGCTGTGGCGGGCGAATCTGCTGTTGTGGCGGCGGCTGCATTTCTTGCATGGACACCCGCTGTTGCCCGGCGTGTGTCTGTTGCTGCGGCGGGTAATACTGATGCGGCTGCAGCTGCTGCATGTGCTGGGATAGCATCTGGGGGGCCTGCAGCGACTGTCCTCCCTGCACCGGCATTTGGGCCAGCGGCTGCTGGTAGTCGTAATACAGGTGCCCTTGGCTTGGGTGCTGCCCGACCTGGAGAGCCGGTTTGGATAGCCCACCAGTGAAACCAGGGTGAGGCTGCTGGGACGCCTGCTGGTAGCGGGACGGGAGAGCCGCTGCTGGGGCCTCCATGGGCTTCTGGGACAGCAACTGGCGGAGGGCGCTGTCAGGCGCTCCGTCCATCACCGCTGACTGGGTGTGCAGCACCTGGGCCATATTGTTGACCTGAATTCGCAGGTTTTGGTTGGCAAACACCTGGGTGAAAGAGTCTAGCTTGTGCAGGACACCGCTGGTGAGCTTCTGGGTCCGGATCTCGCTGGCCTGCGAGTAGGTGTACTGGTAGCCATCGGTGGGCTCCGCCTGGGCCGGCGCCCCCCACATCATGTTCGAATTGGTCAGGTTTCCACGTAGCTGGACATGGTTTCCAGGCCCTGCGTGGCCTCCCCACCCTCCCTGCCTCGAGGTATCCACTTGGCCAAGGTTTTTGGAGCCAACAGCCAAGCCTAGACCATCCCGAGTGTCTTGAGGGAAGTGGGGGGAGATGGGTGATGCCTGAGGGGCATCCATTCCAGCCCCGGGCACTGTATTCCCATAGCTGTGGTTCAGCCCGCCGTGGACGCCAAGTGGTGGCTGTTGGTAGAAAAGGTTCTCACCACCGTGGGCCACATGATTGGTCTTGTATAGCTGCTGGTCCCCCATGGTGCCTGCCCTGGTTGTGAACGTCCAGCCACAAAACCATACAAAAAGGTCAATGACACAAACCCTAAAGGACTGAAACCCTGAGAAGCAGAGAGAAAGCGTCCACACTACTCCACGGCTGACATGTCCGTGACCGTGGCTGCAGCCAGGTGTTCCTGTTGGCCTCTACCACGCATGTGCAGAGCGAGGGGTTTTACATCCTCACCCGGGCTAAGGGACGGACCAAATGCCACCGTGGTGAAGAGATGCTGCTCACACCTGCAAGACAAGTTGCAAAGGACAGGAAAGACTTACTTGGCTGTTTTGCAATGAGCAACTGTATCTACCACGACTCATTAGAGAAATAAACACAAAACGGGAGCCTGGATTAGAAATAGCCAGTTTCATACACGCCACACCTTTACACTGATTCCGCAGATCTTGACCCTCATGTGAGATGTGAACTCTCTTACTTTCAAGCCATTGCTCAACGGCTCATTAGTTCATCGATTCGTTAATTCATTGTTTTGCTCACTGATTAATTCATCCGTTCTTCTGGGACCCTGCTATTGAAAGCCCAGCACTACTGTAGGGCCTAAAAGGATATGAAGAAGTTTAAGACACTCATAAATCAATTCATCTGGTCAACAAATACTTATTAGACACAGACATTTATTAAGTGGAAGACGCAATGCTTAAATGAATGATTAAGACATGGGTCAGATCTCGAGGAGCTTACAGTGGAAAAAGAAGTTGGTCACATGAATAACTACAGTACAAGGAGGAAAGAGACGCATGTATAGAAAGGGAAAAATAACAGATATGGAACTCATAGGCTGGAGGGTATATTTCTAGCAGAAGAACAGTTTCAAAGAAGAGCAGTGCACGTCAGTACACAGCTACCTGATCCTTTGGTATCCCTGCTCAAAGAAACATCTGTGCACAGTGCTGATCACCTGGCCAGAGTCTATGATGTGCCTGGACTCAATAAATCAATAAATAAGTAGATAAACAAATAGGCTGAGCCAATCAAGTTCCCTCTCTTAGAAATATGAACTAGGGGATTTCCCTGGTGGTCCAGTGGTTAAGAATCTGCCTGCCAGTGCAGGGGACATGAGTTCGATCCCTGATCCAGGAAGATCCCACATGCCACAGAGCAAGTGGGCCCCTGCGCCACAACTACTGAGCCCACACTCAGAACGCTGAAAGTGAGACACTCTAATAAATACGTAGTAAATCTTATTTGCAAGCTAGGTGGTTTCCAATTCTTGTTTTTCATTAGGAAGGCCCAGGAGAATTAAAATACAATTGTCAGTGATAGATCGCTATGTGATTTTTGGTACATAACTCAGAAGCAGATCAAGAACACACCACTTTAATAAAACTCATATTTTTTATCTATTAGTTTATATGAATGAGGGTTTTCAGTGTTTACATCTATATAAATGAAAAATGGAAATATAATAGATGCTGGTCTGTGTCTCATATCTCATGCAACAAACAGTATTCTTCCATGGACAGATAAGCAAAAACAAAAAACAAGAAACAAGCCAGCACCAGCAAGAGTCTACCCTGGATCTGGGCGGCAACTGCACGGGTGGCGGGCGCTTACTCTGTGATGACCCGAGTTGCACACTCGGACTTCACCACATACGTATATGTTGTGCGTCATTTAAAAAATAACTTAGCCAAAGCATGGAAGAAAACCTAAATGTTCATCAACAGGTGAATGGATAAAGAAGACGTACACACACCCACACATACCACACACACACACAAATATAAAGGAATACTACTCATCCATAGAAAAGAACAAACTAATGCCATTTGCAGCAACATGGATGCAACTCTAGATTGTCATACTGAGTGAAGTAAGTCAGAAGGAGAAAAACAAATATAATATCACGTATAAGTGGAATCTAAAATATAGCACAAATGAACCTAACTACAAAAAAGAAACAGACTCACAGACACAGAGCTCAGACTTGTGGTTGCCAAGGGAGGAGGGTGGGAGAGGGATGAACTGGGAGTTTGGGGCTGGCAGATGTAAACTATTACATTGAGAATGGATAAACAACAAGGTCCTACTGTTTAGCACAGGGAACTATATCCAGTCTCCTGGGATAAACCATGACGGAAGAGAATATTTTTAAAAGAATGTGTAAAACTGAGCCACTGTGCTGTACAGCAGAGATTGGCACAACATTGTAAATTAATTATACTTCAAACAAAAAAAACCCCAACACCGCAAACAAAAAAGAGTATTTACTTGAAAAACAATTAAAAATTACTTTAAAAAGTCTCCAGCACCACCATCTAAGGTATATTTTCAATATAATTTTAGTTTTTATGTGTATTATTTATCCAAATTAGAATATACTTTATGCTATCTTGATTAACTGCACACTTTTAATAATCATTATAATGATAACTCAAACAGGAAGAAAATTTTAGAACTTAGAACTTTATGATTTCAGGAAATTTTAAAAGTTTTAACTTCATATAAAATTGTTACAAAAAATTAGGACAGAGGAACAACTGATAGAGTTTTAGGGACAAAAACATATTCCATTAGCATAAAATTCCACGGGGGAAGTGAAACAGAAATAAAATTTCAGGAGAAAAAGGAACACTGACTATTAATGAAGAACATGTTCATGCATTTTTAAAATGGATGATGTGGGTATCAAATTCCATGGTGTTTAGATTCCACTGGATAAATTTAAAACAGTGATGTCATAGTTTTACTTAAAAATATCAATGTTTACAATGTACTGGAAATTGCATCTTCTGCAGACATATAATAAAAAATGTAGATGTAAACTTAAAAATGTGTGAGGGGGTAAATGGTTTTACAATATCCTTTTATGGGGGATTTTAAGCAGGAAGTTTTTGAAGACCCTCCCTCCAACTGGGAGCAAATCTAAGTTGGTCTCTGTCCCTTTCTGAATAAGAGACGGAGATGGACAAATTCAGGGTGAGGCATTTGGTTTGGTGGAATGAAGGGTGGAACAAGGAAAGCAGTGGGGTGGGAAAAGGCTGGGTAAACGTGGCTGGAGCAGACCCTGAAGATGAAGCCTTGAGGACTCCCAGCGACCACCCCCTAAGAGGGTCTGACCTCCTGATCAGCCTCCTACTCCACACTCCCATTTCCAAGTTCAAAGCAAACTCAACATCTTCTCCCTACAAATGGATACTCCTCCAAAGCCCTTGGGACTTCCCTGATGGTCCAGTGGTTAAGACTCCACGCACCCAGAGAAGGGGGCTCAGGTTTGATCTCTGGTCAGGGAACTAGATCCCACATCTAAAAAAAAAAGATCCTGCAGGCCGCAACTAAGACCCCCGAGTGTTTGTGTGCTAAGTCGCTTCAGTCGTGTTTGACTCTGTGTGATCCTCTGGATTCTAGCCTGCCAGGCTCCTCTGTCCATGGGATTTTCCAAGCAAGAACACTGGAGTGGCTTGCCGTGCCCTCTTCCAGGGCATCTTCCTGACCCAGGGATTGAACTTGTGTTTCTTATGTCTCCAGCATTAGCAGGTGGGTTCTTTACCACTAGTGCCACCTGTGAAGCCTAACTAAGACCCAGCACAGCCTAAATAAATAAATATTTTAAGAAAATAAACCAAAACAAAGTCTCACCCTTGACTCTTGCTTCCCCCTTAACCAACCACCACAACCCATCAATTTACTCTGAACTCGATCCATCTTCCTCTGGTTCCACTACCAGCACCCTAGTCCAGGGCACTGTGTTTATCTTACACCCTACCCCCAGAGCATTCTGATTGGTGGTCTCCCTGCTTCCAGTCATGTCCATTCTCCACACAGCAGCAGCAGATCTGTCCGAAATGTACTGTGGTAACATCATCCCACTGTTTAAAACCTTTCCATGGCATCTTTAGTACTGTTCAGTTTAAAATAAAAATCATAACGGGGCTGACAGGGTTCCCCATGGTTTGTTCCCAGCCTCAGGATATAACCCTTTCCTCCTTGTTCTCCCCACCACCTCCCTGTCCACATTCCCAGTCACTCTGGTCTCCCAGACTGACCAGGTTCCATGAATCTGCCAAGCTGTCTCTTACAACAGGGCCTTTGTACATACTGCCCCTCCCCAGTTTGGAGAGCTTTCCCCTTCCCTTCTGAGACCTCTTCAGCCAAGTCCTGGGCATCCTTCAGTTCTCAGCCCAAACTATACTTTCTTAGAAAGTCTATCCTAACCTCAACTCCCAAGGCTACATCAGGGTCATTTCTTTTATGTTCTCATAAAACCATATCCCTTTCCTTCAGACCACTCTTCTCAGCCTGTAACTGTATTTCCACCAGTGTAATTATTTGATGCATGGATCTTTCTCTTACCAGGGCAGGGACCATGTCTTTTTTTTTTTTGCCTATTATGACCAACCTAGATAGCATATTAAAAAACAGTGCCAACAAAGGTCCATCTAGTCAAGGCTATGGTTTTTCCTGTGGTCATGTATGGATGTGAGAGTTGGACTGTGAAGAAGGCTGAGCGCTGAAGAATTGATGCTTTTGAACTGTGGTGTTGGAAAAGACTCTTGAGAGTCCCTTGGACTGCAAGGAGATCCAACCAGTCCATTCTGAAGGAGATCAGCCCTGGGATTTCTTTGGAAGGACTGATGCTGAAGCTGAAACTTCAATACTTTGGCCACCTCATGCAAAGAGTTGACTCACTGGAAAAGACCCTGATGCTGAGAGGGATTGGGGGAGGAGGAGAAGGGGATGACAGAAGATGAGATGGCTGGATGGCATCACCGAATCGATGGACATGAGTTTGGGTAAACTCTGGGAGTTGGTGATGGACAGGGAGGGCTGGCGTGCTGTGATTCATGGGGTTGCAAAGAGTCGGACACGACTGAGTGACTGAACTGAACTGAACTGATGATTCTATTCCCCAAATCTACCATAATTCACAGTATATGGTAGGCCCTCTGATAAGAATTTCTTGACAGAGGGGTAATATTATTGAATGAATGAATCAATAAATGGGAAAAAAATTAAGAGAACAATGATCAAGTGTCCTGGTGAACTGATATACAGGAAAAGATATTCAGTGTAGGCTGAGTGAATATTAAATTCTCATAAAGAACAATTATATTTTACCTGGTCCTGATGGACAAACAGGGTTTACAGAGCTGAGAGGACCAGCAGGGGTATTCCACCTGTGGGAACATGCACAAAGGCAGAGAATCAGGTGCAGTGGTCCATGCTGAGGCTCCATGTCCTTGTGAGGAACTCACTGATGATCAGGCTAAATTTATATGGTCAGGGATAAATTGTGGGGGTCTTAAAATGATGTTCAGGGACATCCCTGGTGGTCCCTGGGACTCCAAGCTCCCAGTGCAGGGGGCCCAGGTTTGATCCCTGGTTGGGGAACTGGATCCCACATGCCACATCTAAAGATTCTGCATGCACAATTAAGGATCCTGCGTGCTGCAACTGGGACCCAGCACAGCCAAATAAATGAAAAGAAAAAAAAAATTATGTCCAGCAGTGTTATCCTGTGGGCATTAGTCCTGGTGATATCAGAATGGCCTGCCTGGCTTAAACCTCACCACTTAACCTTCCTTGAAAGCCTTGCACCACGGCACCTCCCCCAGGAAGAATAACTTGCTGAAACTCACCAGACTCTGACCATGATCTGACTCCGTGTCTCTCCATTATACACCGTGGGTGGAAGGGAAGCCAGATCATTTTATGTCTGTTGACCTGTCTGCTCTGTTGTGTTCCCAGACTGCTGCGCAAGAGGGATTACTTGGTGTTCTGAGCTACTGTATCCGTTATTTGTGGATAATTTCAGAACTGGGAACGTAGTTTATTTATAAAGAATCCTAGAAAGCAGAAAACACTAGAAAGTCAGAGGCGGGGCTCCCAAAGTGTTTTTTCCCAGGCCAGCAGCATCAGCATCACTTGGGAACTTGTAAATGCTGATTCTTTTTCTTTTCCTTTAAATTTATTTTTTATTGACATATAGTTGAATTACAATGTTGCACTAATTACTACTATACATCAAAGTGACTCAGTTATACATTCTTTTTTCATATTCTTTTTCATTTTGGTTTATCACAGGGATTATAGATTATAGTTCCTACTCTGCTTTACAGTAGGACCTTGTCGTTTCTCCATTATATATACACCAGTTTGTATAAATGCTGATTCTTGAGCCTCACCCAGACTCACTGAATGTGGCAGGTGGGGTGGGGTGTGGCCCAGCAGTCTGTGCTTTTTTTAAAAAAACATTTCTTTTTGGCTGTGTCGTGCAGCATGCAGGATCCCAGTTCCCTGACCAGGGGTCAAACCTGAGCCCCACCACCCCCGACACTGGGAGCACAGATTACCAGCCACTGGGCTGCCAGGGAAGTCCTGGCAGTCCGTGTTTTAATGAGCCCTCCTGTGCAGTCTGATGCCCTCTCAAGTTGAAGGCTGTCTGTAACTTTGAGACCTAGAAGAGTACCTGACTCAACAGTAGTAAGCAATCAAGAATCATATACTCTGTATAATGGCTCTAGGTCCATCCACCTCAGTTCAACTGATTCACATTTGTTCCCTCCTATGGCTTAGTAATATTCCACCATATATATGTACCAAAACTTCTTCATCCATTCACCTGTCGATCGACATCTAGGTTGCTTCCTTGTCTTGGCTATTGGTGGGAGGTAAGCTCTAGAGGGAGGGGATATATTTATATATATGTGTATGTGTGTATATACACACATATATACAGTTATGACTGATTCACATTTTTGTACAGCAGAAACCAACACAACATTGTAAAGCAATTGTTTAGTTGCTCAGTCATGTCCTACTCTTCTGCAACCCCATGGACTGTGGAACGCCAGGCTCCTCTGTCCACGGGATCTTCCAGGCAAGAATACTGGAGTGGGTTACCATTTCCTTATCCTCCAGTTAAAAAATTAATTGAAAAAAGTGAATACAGATATCATAAAATGGAAAAAAAAATCATATACTGAATGGAAGAGAGGAAAAATGACTTCCCTAGGGAGATGTATTGAGGTAACAGCAAAACCATATGCTACTTATTTCATTAAGTTTATATATTTTTGAATAGATACTAAATTCACATGGTTCAAAATTCAAAAGGTATGAAAAACATACAAAAGGTATAAAAGAGCATACAAAAGAGTGAAAATAATCTCAAATAAATGCTTGACAATGAAATGAAGTTAGAGCAAATTTTTTATAAAGGGTACTTCAGCCAGCCAGCACCCCTCCAGACAATCACTCAGGTTTGTATATTCTAGAGACACTTTATGCTCATACAAGAATGCTTGTACATAGCCCCACCCCTACCCCATTTATACAGGCAGCAGCACACCGGGCCCACAGTTTAGCATCTGGTCAAATGTTTCTAAATAAAACATTTAAAACCTGGAAACTGTTCTTTTTTCCCACAGGACTGTTATAATACTAACTCAAGATTCAAGTCTTTATTATTTTGCTAATAAGGTCACTGCTTTTCTCATTATGTATAACACTTCCTATTGGGTAACTGACACCAGGAACTTTTTCATTTATGAATGAATTAACAGAACAACTGCTTTCACATTTCTTTGGTCAAGTCCTTCCTTAGAACAAGACTCCTGGATTTTGGATTCTGCTCAACAAAAACGCTGCCTGCTCAGAACCTGAGATGCTCACTCTGATTCCTCTGAAGCATTAGAGTCAAACGACCTGCTTTGGTGTTATGCCCCCATTGGCTGTCCAGTCCTTCTAAGGCAGGGACAGCATCCTCTCCATTTGGGTCCCCAGAGACTGGGACACAGCTGATGCTCAGTAGACACTCATTGAGCTACAATGCCAAGTCAGACAAATGAGGCCTAAAGCACTTCCCCCCCAGATTCCTATGCCTCTGACATGGATCGAGGGCCAGAATTTACTATTTTTCCAGGGTGCTAGAGTGCCAGAGTCATGGAATGCTGTACATAGTAAGAAGGCTCTGCAGAGATGTTTTAGCACAGGGCTTTTCTGTACAGGGCCAGAGAGTAAATATTTTCAGCTTTGTGGGCCATACAATGTCTGTCACAGCTCTGCGGTTGCAGTGCGAAAGCAGCCATAAACCATATATAAATGTGTGGTTGTGTTCTAACACAATTTTATTTATGGACACTGAATTTTATATAATTTTCACATGTCAAGAAATAGTGTTCTTTTTTGGATTTTTCTTCAACGTGAAAAACCCTTCTGGGCCCACAGGCCGTTCAAGAACAGGCGGGGGCTGGATTTGGTCCCAGTCACGGCATGCTGACCTCTGTTCTAGTGCATCAAAGTCCCTCTCCCCTCCCCTCAAGCCCCCCGGGGGTACAGGAGACAGGACGCAGTCTGCAAAGAAGGATGGAAGGGACCATCCTTTGAATCAGAGAGAGAGAGGAAGTTGACTTTGGCCAACGGTTCGGCAAGACTTGTTTGCTTACATTTCAGGGTAACACCATGCTCCCGCCAGACCACCACCGCTTGTTTGAGGAAGAAAAACCAAAAGGATTTTCCTTTTTCTGACACCAGGCTATCCTTCAGGGACTATACACACAATTCCCCTAGTGACTTGGCTTCGGTCTTAGGCAAGACTTCCTCTCAGGTCTGTCAAAGGAGCTTAACTTGGATGCTCCTGGAATTCTGTTCCCCGAAGGAAGCAGAAGCCAAGGGCAGTTCTCCAAGACATGGACTCGTGGCTCATGGTCTCCTTTCTAGCAACACTGTTGTTCTAAATGCTTTCTGATTAGTCTTCTAAATAAAGCCAGTGGGTGTTTTATAATCCAGTAACCCAATTACCGCGGACCAGTTCTGCCAATGCCGGCGATTAGAGCTGAGTCTTTCTCCACGCAGAGCGCCTGGCCTGTCCTCGCTCCCTCCAGCCCCCACTGCTCCCTGCCCCCAGTCTCACGCTGACTCTCAGCCCTGGGCGGGTTCACAAGCCTTCCTTTGGACACCAAGAGACATTTATTTCTACATCTTTCAGTCTCACCCCGTAACATCAACTGCTTCCTCCCAAGCCCCAGGAACCGGGAAGAAGCCTGACTCACAGCCTGGAGAGTTTGGACTTCACTTCCTGGGGCCGGCTCTCCACCAGGGCACGGAAATGGGAGCTATTTCACTTTCTGGGATGCAGTTCTCACTGTCTGTGCTCTCTCTGGGCCAACAGGAGTTCTACCAGAGAATTAATTAACATTGTCGTCCCCAGCCCTCGTGACTGCCACATGCTGCTTCCTTCCCACCCTAACTGGTATGAAGCAGCGTGGATGCTGAGGACACAGGGAGAAAAGGGGAGGGCCTCAGGAGTCTAGGGGGGCTTCCTGGAGGAGGCAGACATGGTCTGAGGGGGCCCTGTTGATACATTCCTGGATACAGTTTTTCAAATCACCTCTCCTTGACAAATGGTTGGGACTAGGTGGGGAGATTAGGAATAAGAACTAGTGGGACTTCCCTTTGTGGTTCAGTGGCTAAAATTCTGCACTCCCAATGCAAGGGGCCGGGGTTCGACTCCTGGTCAGGGAACTAGATCCCGCATGATACAACTAAGACCTGGCACGGCCAAGTAAACAAATAAATATTTTTAAAAAGGAATAAGGACTAGCCGGAAGTTGATAAGAGATGTGCAGAGAGAAGGCAGGATGGGGAGACACCAGAACCATTCACACGTGAGTCCCTGGGCGACCTGAACACCAACTACTTCCTCATCACATGTCTCTCCTAAGGAGCTGCTGCTGGGAGAATTTTAGGAGTCACATGACCATATTTTGAAGACCTACTTTGTGCTAGGAGATATGACTAGGTCATGACCACTGGCCTCCCAGCCCGGAGACTGGCATCTGGGCCTGGCCTTATCCTCCGTATTCCTTCCTGCAAACTCACACGGAGGACCTACTGTGCCAGCGCCCTGCTAGGGGAGACAAAAGCCTGCAAACCTCTGTCTTGAGGCCCACAGCCTTGGGGTGGGGGCAGGTGCCAGGCTTCCTGAAGAGCCAAAAAATTTCACAAGGAGGAGGTGGAGGGGGCAGAGGAAAGCCTGGCGGGGGCTAGGGTCACTCCAGCCACACTCAGGAGGTGCTGTGGGCCAGTCCCCTGCTGCTGGGGACTCAGGGAGGGTCTTGGCAGGGTGACCAGATGGAGGGGTCTGGGCCAGGGTTGCAGGGAGGAGCCTCCACTCCTGCCTCCGAGGACCTGGGGCTCAGGGCTGTGAATCAGCACTGGGGGGTGCAGCCAGGGAAGAGCCCTGTTCCCACAGCTGTCCCGGGCAGGGCAGGGCAGGGCTGGGAGACTGGGAGGCTTCCCTCTGACGCAGCCTGAGGGAGCACGGAGTGAAGATGGAGGGAAGGAGAGGTGGCTGGCAGGTAGATGTAGATTCACTGGCTCCACTCCCAGCGACAAGAAACCTAAGAAAACACAAGTCAAGCACCTGAGGACTCTGCTCCTCACTCAAGCCCCACATCCAGCACCCTGGGCCGAGCTGCTGGGAGGGACTCCAGCTATTCAGGCAGCACAGACTGGCTTCCTCTGCAGGGGAAGGGAGGGGGACGGCCAGCACTGGTCCCTGGGACTGCACCAGCCCCCATCCCCAATGTTGCCCAGGATTCCAGGTTGGCTGCCTGGTTAGGGGCTCAATTCACAAATGGAGCAGCTGGCTTGGCTTTGGTCTGTGATGTTGAAGGTGTTAGATTGTGCAAAAAACAAATGCCCCTGGACACCCAAGGCCTGGAGAAGGAGCTGGTGTATCAGGGAAACCACCTCCCTTCTTTTTGGTAAACAGCCCACAGTTCATTGGGTAACAAAGCCTGGGATGCTCCCTTATGTGGAAATAAGTGCATGAAGGTTCTCGTGCTCTCTTGGTCCTTCTGTCTGTGTTTCAGGCTTCTCTGGTGGCTCAGACGGTAAAGAATCCGCCTAGAATACAGGAGACCTGGGTTCGATCCCTGGGTTAGGAAAACCCTCTGGAGAAGGGAACGGCAACCCACTGCAGTATTCTTGCCTGGAGAATCCCATAGACAGAGGAGTCTGGCGGGCTATGGTCCATGGGGTTGCAAAGAGCAGGACACGACTGGGCGACTAATATGTACACTTGGCCCTTCTGTCTGTGTTTCGGACGGGAGGTACCCCGGGTTATGACGTCAGTGCCACACTGGGCCATCCTGTCAACACAGGGCCCCAGCCTGGGGCAATGCCACGGCCCTTCTGGCCCAGAGTTCTAAGACTTTGGGGGGAATTCTGGGAATCAGGAAACAAGCCAGAAGGACCTCTGGTGTCTGGGGCTGGAGGCTTTCCCAGCAGCACTTCCTGAGTCGGTCCCTCCTCCGGGCCCCTGTGAACCGGGTTCTGGCGGATCATCCTCAGTCCGCCCCCACCTTCCCAGAGGGGGTGAACTTGTCGAGGGCAGCTGGAGGCCCCTTCTTGCTCGTCTCCAGGACCCAGCCTGGGCCCCACACCTGGCACTGTGCTAAGCAGGCGTTCGCTCAGTGGAGCCAGACACATGGCCTCAGCCCCCCTCTCATTTCCCACCACCCCGGAGCCCCTGGACTGAAGTCTGACTCAGTGGCTTGGCTGCCCCTGGCGATGTCTCTTTAGTCCTTGTGCCAAGCGAGGGAGGCCAGCCTTCCTCATCAGAGGAGAGGGCACCCTGACCAGGATCCTACAGCCCACGGGAAGCTGTCAAGGGAGGGGAAGCAAAGGGTGGACAGCCCCAGTGATGGAATAGGGAAGATGCCCTGTGGGAGACAAGCCGACACGAGCTGTTGCGACCACTTTTGAGACCACTTTTGGGAGGGTCTTGTCCCAAATGATAGCACACACCAAGACTGAGGAAAAACCGCATGCTTTAAGTTACAGATGCTTCTAGGAATTCCAGTATTACAGAAAAAAGTTGGAAGTGAATATTCACCTGAGAATCCTGCTGTTCACGTTCTGTGTGCAATAGTGGGAGGATCACAGAGCCTGGCTTCCGTCTACCCAACAGGTTCTGAGAGGCCTCAGGAAATCAAGAGGCTGTCCTGCCCTTTGTGAGGTTTGCGCCCTCCTCTGGTAACCTCCATCCCTCCTGGGAAGCTCCCAAGCCTGTCTGGACTCGCTCAAGACCGATGTCCCCTTGGTCACTGGCTCTCATTACCTCACTGCCTCCATTTCTTGCCAAAATAACTTTCCTTGGGACTCCCCTGGTGGTCCAGGGGTTAAGAACCCGCCTTGCAATGAAGGGGATACAGGTTTGATCCCTGGTCAGGGAACTATGATCATGGATGCCTCAGGGCAACTAAGCCCAAGTGCCACAACGAGAGAGCTCGCATGATGCAACGAAGAACTGATGCAGCTGAATAAATAAATAAATAGTAAAAAAAATAACTTCCCTTGGCTGCTCTAAGATCAGAGGGCCGAAGTGATGCATCCACCAGGGGTCCCAGCAGCTGAAGCAAGAAGGCAGGCATGGGGTTCCCAGAGCCTGGGGGGCCTCAGGGAAAGGGAGGACCAAGCCCTGGGCAAAGATCTGTAGGCCCAGACACACGTCAGTCCTCCAGGTCAGTTCTCAGATGAGAACCAGACCAGAACCTTGGGTGTTCTACTTCTCCACCATTGCCAGACTCTAAGTTCTATAGAGGCAGAGCTGTCTTAAAACCTCTGCTTTTACATCTCTCCCTTGCTTCTCCATGATGGCATGAGCAGTGTTTGACCCAAAGCCAACCCACTCAATGTTTAGGGAAAGCGGTCAACAAGCTTGTCAAACTTCCCTTCTCTTTTGCATCCACAGGTCGTCAATTTATGTCACATTGAATTAACTGAGATCTTGTGAGATCTTAGTTTGTGAGATCTTAGTTCCCCAATCAGGAATTGAACCCGGGCCCATAGCACTGAAAAGTGCCGAGTCCAAACCACTGGACCGCCTGGGAGTTCCGTCTCTGTGCATTTCATGTTAGTTACATGTCTTCAGGTTGGGTGCAGACCCTCTGGGGGCCAACAGCTGGGTTCCCCATGGTGCTCAGAGCAGAGGTGGGTAGGGCAGGGCCTTGGTGAACATTTTCAGAGATTAGTACAACTCTTTTTCCCAAAGGCTTTCACAGTAGGATTTCTGACAAAGCTGACATCTAGACATCACGTTTCAGGAAATGAGTGAGCAAAGACAGGTCTCTTAAGATCTCCTTGAGTGCCTGTTTAACCCCCTAAGGAGCTGTTTGGGATAGAAATCCCCAGCCTGAACCCCCAGCTGCTCCTGGCTGAGTTGAACCCCTCAGCACTTTAGAGGGGACACGGCACCCTCTGCTTAAAAAAGGGAGAAGAGGCCAAAGCCTATGACCTGAACCTCAAAAGTTTTTGTCTCAGCAGATGACCCTAACTCCACTTCATAGAGAGCAGGTTCTCTATGAACACCTCCACTTCCTGACTCTCACACAAACGTCCACCCTCCACTTGCACCCCAACAACTCTCTCTCCACTCATCTTAAACACTGGAAGGGCCTGGATCAGAAACATGGGATACCAAGAGCTCACCTTCCTATTTCCAATCGGCTATCAATTCCAGTTGGCCTCTCCTCCATAACATTCCCTGACTATCTTCTTCTCTTATCCCCACTGTCCCAATCCACAGAATAGTCCTTTATAGCTGGCCTCACCTGCTCTAGCCCTACCCTCTCTAGCCCACTGTCCACAACACCTCTCTGCTTCAAACCACCAATGCGCCCTCTGTCCACAGGAGAAGCATCCATAGAGCTTAGCCTAGCAGAGGGCACCCCACGATTTGGCCTCACCTCCTCTTTCAATGATTTGCCCCACCATTCACCCATACACGTCTTGAACCCCCTACATGGAGCCACACAGAGTTTCCAGAATATTGGTCTCTCTGCCTGAAATCCCCTTTCTCCTTCTTCTCAACCTATAAGTTCCTGTTCAAACCTATCTTTTATGACGCTGTCCTTGATTCTCAGACATTCAATGAAATGAAGTTTTTACTGAGGGCCCTCTATGTCCCAGGCACAGTGGACACGGTGAGGGGGGTGCAAGACGTGGTGTCAGGGGCTTGCCATCGAGGGATGGGGGAGTGTCAGACAACGACAGATCCAAGTCTGTGACTGTGATGAGGGGTTACAGCAGGGGCTGTGACCTCAGCAGAAGGTCAGGGGAGAATCCTCTGTGTGACTCAGTGATACAGCCACCTGCAGGATGAGAAGGGTGTAACAGGAAAAACAGAGCCTCCCAGACAAAGTCAAGGACAGCACGGGCAAAGGCCCTGTGGCAGGTGGGAACACAGTGGACCCAAGAGCAGAAAGAAGGCCAGAGTGGCCAGAACAGGAGCATAGCAATGAAACTGGAGAGGGGGCAGGGGCTGGACCACCCCAGGTTCCCAAAGGTTAGGAGTTTTATCTTTACATCAGGAGCAACTGAGGAACAAGCCAAGTGTTTTGAGCAGTGTGTTTCTGTGTGTGTGTGTACAAGCATGTGTCCCTGATCAGATTTCCATTAAGCAAAGGCCACAGGATGGAGGAGAGATCAGCAAACCTTTTCTGTAAAGGTTTGGATAGCATATATTTTAGGCTTCACAGCCAGGAGGCAAAATTGAGGTTATGATGTAGACATTTATATAACAAGAGGAAAAACAAATTTCTTCAAACTTCTTGAGGAAACTCAAAATATAAGAGTAATTGAGTACAATTTTCTATAATGTAGATCTAATGAGAAGAATGGAATTATTTTTTGGAGGGATAACATTTTGTTTAATTGGGTTCAAAGTCAGTGTCCCATATCATCAAATCACCCTATGGACAAAACATTTCTAGCTCGTGGGCTGCACACACAATCAGGCAGCGGCTGGATTGGCCCCAGGGCCATAATCTGTGGACCCCTGGTCAGAACAACGGGCTGCAGGAGGGTGAGTGATGATACGGATGGATGCGGGGGGCACTCAGCTTAGTGACGGTCCAAGCTAGGTAGTTTGGATGTGGGTGGTGATGGAAGGGCATCTGGGGGTGAGCCTGACAGGACTTAGCGATGAAATGGGCACAGGGGTGTGGGAGAAGTGAGTGTCAAGATGACGCCTAGATCTGCATCTAAGACGGAGCACCGTGAAAGCGCTTTCATTCCGAGACCTATGACAGGAGCTCTCACAGAGGCAGCTGGACCGAGGGCTCCAAGGCTCGGAGAGGCTGGTGAATCCCCTGACAACAGCGGGGAAGTGAAGACAGAGACAGGAGGAAGGACGGCTGGAGGGCAAGTGAGAACGGCAAGACTCGGGCTGCGCGTCTTGATTACACCACTTAGTGCCCCGGTTCCAGCTGTTTTATCTGTCTCAGCCACCAGACTGGGCCTCCTCTAAGGAGTACCTACTGGGGTCAGCACGATACAAGGCACCCACTGGGAGCTAAGGACAGAAGACAGGGAAAGAGAGAGGAAGGGGGGACATTTCACTTCTGCAGGCTCATACAGAGAAGAGCCCCCTCCATTCACAATGGAAGCCCACTTCCCACTTCCACCCTCAGAGCCCACCACCTCCCTGGCTAACCTTCCACAGGAGCTGCTTTCTGTAAGGGTCATGGGACCTTCCCTGATCACTTAAAATCATTCAAGCATGTGTGTGCAAACACAAGCACACACAAATCTCCCACCCACCAACCCTGGCCACATGATTTGTGGTGATGTATTGACAACATGCTCATCAGCTGTCAGTTCAACATGTCTAAATATTATGTTCCATCACCCAGAACATCTTTTTTTTTTAATTAAAAAAAAAGTGTCAGTCCCAGTCACAGCAAGGAGGGGAGAAAGGGAAAAAAAGCCATAGGTTAATGAAAATCAATTCTCCTTTCTTCCTCCTTTTCTTTTCTTTCTCTTGCCTTTTTCTAAACAGAAGAGTGACAAGCTTGTGGCTCCGTCTCTCCAACAGCCCTGGGACGAGGAGGTCAGGGCTGACATGGAGACTGACCCGCCCTGGCGGCCGTGGGTGTGTCTGCCTGCGGTCAGTGGAGCTCAGAGCAGACCCATCCCCTGAGGCAACGGCCACGAACCCTTTGGCCCACATGGAGTCTCTGGTAAGGACAGTGAGAAGTTCATGGGAGGGCGTGCTTGTCCTCACGGCCAACAGTAGCCTTCTGGAAAGCACTGGACAAAGCACCGACATCCACTATTTTGTTTTGTCCCCAACACAGGCCTGTGAGTTCAGAATTGCTTTCTCCATTTCAGAGATGAGGAAACTCACATGCAGGTGATGATGTACCCATGGCTACACACATGCAGCTGGGGGCTAAACCTCCAGCCCTCTGATGCCAGGACGGGGTGTCCTCTGATACCATGCAGTGCCCTTCGTTCATCTGTCACAGATCAGAGTAGCATGAAGTTACTTGCCCTAGCTGGACCCCTGCAGCGCTCCCCAGTTCTGACGGGTCAAGGAGAGCTGGCTTATACCCTGGTGTAGACACGCCCTGGCCATCAGCTCCAGGCAGCCTTCAACCGTCCAGCATACAGCTATGGAAGTATGAGAAAGAATCTGATGCAACTTATACCCCAAGTTCTTTCTCTTTCTAGGTTTAAAGGGCTAGCTAGCTTCAGTTCTCTGAAACCTTTTTTTTTTTAATCATCAGGAACTTTTCTTACTGGAGAGAAACAAAATGGATTATGTGACAGGCGTTTCCCTTACAGAGGCACCCAAAGCACCAGACTCTGGAGTCAGAAGACCAGAGTTCAAATCGTTAACATTCCATGGCAAAGTGAGAACTGGGCAGGCCTATCTAATATCTTTTTTGAGTTTTTCTGGGGCCTCAGTTTTGACATCTGCCAAAAGGGCGTAACAACACCTCGTTGCTCCAGGTTTTGGGTGAAGGTTAAACAGGAGAAGGTTTGGGACGTGCATGGTGGCCAGGAAGGACTCACAAAGTCTCACCGCCTGGGTGGGGTTTCTGCTGTTTTGTTTTGACTTGGGTACAGTTTAGATCAGGCTCAGTGACTCAGGGATGATTGAATATGTTTAGTTATTTGTTTCCTGGGCAACCTTCAGCCTTCCCTTGTGTTTCAGTGAGCAGCACAGTGCTCAGGGGCAGAAATGGCTAGACGTGGACGCAGCAAGGAAGAGAGAAAAACCACAGCTGTGTGGGCCCCTCTGGTGTGGTGATAGGTAACCTCTCTTCCCCTGACACCCCTCTGAAAGCACCACCGCATCGGAGAACATGCACCTTTATCCCCAGGGAAGATCCAGAGTCACCGTGGAAAGGCTAACGTCCATTTAATATACTGTTCGCCAGGCGGAGGAAGAAGCAGGGGGCGCACAGGCCCACATGACTTGCTCATTGATGAAAGATGCTTCTGGGGCAGGCTGGTCCCTGCAAGAGAGGCCTGCAGATCTCCATAGGTCAGTGCGACTCAGTGGTGCCCGAGAGGGACTCAGTGTGGCCGTGGGTCAGGCCAAGCTCTCCAGCGAGGCTACCGGTAACTAAGAGGGTATTCTGTTCTCTGGGGTCTGGCTCGCAGGCTGCTCAGACTCCAGGAGAAGGAAAGAGAGGTAATTCTTGAGAGGCCACTTCAAGCTTAGGGATATTAGTGGTTATCATTAAAGCAAGAAGCTGAAAGGGGTGCAGCCCCAGTTACCCGGAAAGAGATATTTAATTCCCTCTACCATGCCTAATAAGGAGATAATCTACTTCCTTTCCTGTTTCGAGGGGGGCTCCAGTTCTCAGATTCCAGGAAATTGGCAGTAACTGTGTCCATATCTGATGTTTCCTTACTTGCAGTTACAGCCTCCTGGCCTCTCAAACAACAGCCCCCTTTAAGGGACGTGGGACACGCTGTCTGGCAGGGCTGGCCCAGGCAAGCAGGCCTTGGTGCCCACATCTGCCACCTAATGTGATGGGTGAACAAGACCCTTTCTAGTGGAAGCTCTGAGTCCCTCAGAGTCCATGTCAGCCTCCCAGAAGTTAGGGGGAAAAGAGGCCAACCATTGAGATTTGGGGAACACTTCTAGACCTGTTGTTTTTCTGTGAGTTTTGAGCTAAACTATGGAAGCTCCAAAGGAGGAAAAGAGTTCCAAAAGATCGCACGTGCCAGGAAGAAGCCAACCTGAGGGAGAAAGAGCAGAGGTCTCTGGTCATCGGCCAAAGAAGCCCTCGGAACCACACACGACCAGCAAGAGCCTACGCATGACTTGAGTGCGCCCCAAGACATGAACAAGAAGGCGTCATGGAAGTGCAGAGGAACAAACCCCCATTTATTTCTATTCCACCCATGAGAGCAGCACGGCCTCTCTGTCTCTCCCGCTAGTCCTCCTCCTCCCTCCACTCTCCGTCTTCTGGACCGGAACCAAGCCTCCCCCTCCTCTGGATCATGTGCACACAGATTATCTGCCTCTTCATGGGACACTCACAGGAAATTTAAACATTCTCAGAAGGGGTTCTTCTAAGCCCACTTCCCCTGCCCTCTGCCCCACCCCCCACCCAGTTGCTGTGTATTCAGGAAATGCAAACCCAATATAAAGATAACCCGGGCCAAACAGAAAAGGAGACTGGCCCTGTGACCTTGTTGGGCAAATGACTTCCCCTCCCTGCATCTCAGACTCAGCCTCTGCAGAATGAAGAGGCTGGACCTGACGGGCTGCAAGAAGCTCCCACTGCCTGCAACCAGCAAGGGCTCAGCTGGGGGAACCTTCCAGACCCTGCCTGTCTCGGGGACAGCCAGCAACCTTGAGGCAGAATATTGAAGCAGTAGGGTTTTCTACCACTGACACCTGATCCTTAAAAACTCTGGCTCCCTGGGTGGGCGGGGAGCACTAGGAGTCAGGACACCTGGATGCCTGTCTCAGTTCTGCTGTATTTTGGAAAAGGAAAGTGAGTGAGTAGGGGGAGGTTATCAGAGCGGACTGAAGCTCCAGCTGCAGTGTTTTAATTTTTTTTTAAATAGAATAATCTAGGGACTTCCCTGGTGGTCCAGTGGTTAAGACTCTGTGTTTCCACTGTAGAGGGCTTGGGTTTAATCCCTGGTCGGGGAACTAAGATCCCACATGCCATGAGGCACAGCCAAAAGAGGAAAGATACAATAACATAAGTATTAAAAAATAGAATAATCTATATGACTAGTATAATAAAGATTATTAAAATAGTTTTAGAACCAAGACCACCCAACAGAGAGGAGAGGATGGTCAGCCTCCACAGAGGCACTTACAGACTCAACCAAGAACCAATTTCCATCGGCTTTTATGAGGCCATGGCAGCATGTGCGTCCTGTGCCTGGCGCGCCTCCTGCCTCTCTACCATAAAAACCTCAGCCCCCAAACTCCTCACATACTCCCGTATGTGATGTGTCCCAACTTCCTGGTCTGGAAAGGGTTTCCACATCTGCGTCTAGCAAAAACCCTGGTCTGACTGTATGGACTCTGCTGACAAGGAGAAGTCAACCAATGAAGAGTATTTAATCTACCAGTTGAGCTCCCCATGGGCAAGGCCAGTTGGACGGTGTAAGTAATCAATCTTGGCTCACAGCCCTGAATAACTAAAACGGAGGAGGGACAGGAAGCATGAATCATTATCTGGAGAGAGGCTGTTAATAAACTTTGAGGTTTGTAGGCTGGGTGGGGATGGGGTGGGGTTGGCCTGGCCCCTCAGCTAGGTCGAGAATGTCGGTGGACATCTTCCTGGGAGCCAGCCCCACTCCCGAGTGCAGCAACATCAATGGTTAGGCACCTAGAAACCCCCAATGTCCTAGATATCTGAACCATACTCAGAGAAAGAAGACAAGTAGTTGACTCCAAATAATGTTTTGATCCTCAGAGACTGAATTTCTAAAGTCACCAATCCCTGTTTTACAAAAGTTAGTTGGTGGCCTTTATAGACAGGCAAAAAGGCAACTGCATATCCATTCAAGACCATCATGGTCACTGGCCATGAGTGATTAAACAGAGGAAACCCGGTGAAACACAGTCAAACATTAATTCCAGGACTTGTCGGGGGCTTGATACGCTAATGGATCTGGCTTTGTAAGAGGGGCCACAGAGGCCATCTGTGGGGCTGGCAGTACTGCACTGGGTCTCCCTGGTTCCAGAGAATGCCCATCTCTAAACCTCAGTTCACACTACTTTTACATCCACCATGTACAAGGTTCCTTTTCCAGCCACCTCACCCTACCTTTCCCCAGGGGTCAGCTCCAATCTTTTCCCTGGCCTTCCCCAGAAAGCCTTCCCTGCCCAGTCAAGGACACATGGCTGTCCCCCTTGAAAACCGACTCTGAATACCTGGCATTAATCTTTGGAAGGCGTTTTTCCCTTTATGCATTGTTTTGGTAATAAAGTCTTTTAAATGAATAGACTATTTCTCAGAGTAGTTTTTGGGTCTCAAGCAACTCTGTGCATCTTTCATAACATTTGCCCACGGTACAAACCCCAGAGTTACTACAAATAGCAGGTGCTAAAACACGGTTGCTTGATAGATACCGAATCAGGAAGTGACACAAATCTAAGCGTAATATAAAGTCACTGACTTATGAAAAGGGAGTGTGAAATAAAAAGTAGTCAGTAAGCTGTAAGGATGGACGTAAAATGAACAGTGAAGACTACCCATCCTGCCCCTTCTGGACAGGTGTCTAACAGAGTGGGCATGCCATCCACTGCCTGAGGGACTGAGGCTCCACAAGGGAAAAGTTCCCAGTAAGTGGTGTCAGGAGAATCCAGCCCCCTCATGGGTCCATGACAGAGAAAACAACTTGGAGGGAGGGCCAAGATGCTGAGGTGTTCCGTCTCTAGAAATGAGCATTTCTAGAACCCATGGTTTACAGCTGATGCAAACACTGGCCAGACCGATGTGTTTTGTTTTCCCTCAGATTATTTTTATTTTTTTAAAAATACATACCCCAGTGAGGCTGGGAATCCTACATTGACCCTAGATTTCTGCCTCCATTTCCATCCCATTTCATAAACCAACTCTGCCAACATGAGAGCATCACTGAACAAAAGAGTGAGCCCTGAAGGGGACTCTTCTCAGTCACAAGGATACTGACTACCATGGACTGAGTGCCTGTGATATACTGTAAGCTCTTGTTACGAGCTCTGCATACACACGTCATCTCATTTAGTCCTTGAATCGCTCTGTCTGTAGTCCCCACATTGCAGATGAAGAAACTGAAGCGCTGAGCAGTGAAGCTAGGGCGTGGCAGAGCTGGGTTCAAGCCCATGAAGTCTAAGCACCCTGCTCTGTGGTCTCCCCTCTGCTGAAAGGCACACAAAGAGAAGACAGGAAAACCGAGAGCAGGAAGGATGGGGCTGGGGGTGTGGAAGAGAGGCCCAGGGGAGGGAAGACCCCAGAAGGAGAGAGAGCACACGGAGGAGAGGAAGCCGGGGTCTAGGCGAGGTGCACACGGGATCTGGCTGTGGGTCTAGGAGGTCTTTGCCAAGTGGGAACGAGGCAGGAAGGCTGCTGGTGGCCACGGGAGAAACACACCACCAAAAATGCAGAAGCCATTTCCTCTCTCGAGGAAGATAAACAATAGATTCATAAACAAATTTTACAAAGCTGCTCAGCTATTTAAAGCATTCTGGTAGGAACTTGTATCCTTTGAGAGCATAAAGCTAATCCTGACAAATGCTCAACAGTTATTTTGGGGAGAGAAAAGGTAGGAAAGCAGGGTGGGGAGGGATATACTCCTTCTGAGTCCCTCACCAGCTACAAGTGTGCCTGCAGCCAGTTACATGTCCTTTCTGAGCCTTCTGTGAACAAGGAATAGCACTTCTTGCCCCACAAGCTATATAGTGGAGAAGAAAGGAGATAGACCTTCCGGCAATATGGCCCACCAGATACCCTACTTGACATTCCCAACTGAAACAACTAACGTACTATTTAAAATTTAAAATATAAAAATTGTAAACACACTACTGAACTGGTAAAAATGGAAGGATTCTTCAAAGACCAAAACCAAAAGCAGGAACCTTGGGCTGTAAGAGAACAGCAAAGCTGGCTTTTGCCCTATGGGTTCCTGCCACAGCCTATGGATTCTAAGTTTCCCATGAGAACTGCACATGGCTCAGGAAACAGGAGAAATATCTCAGTTCCTACATAAAACTGGGACTCCAAAAGGCTCCCACTTCCAGTGAATAAGAAATAGACCCACAACCCAAAAGGAGACCACAAGGAAACCTGACCTTGGGCTGGGCAGAAATCTGAACTCATAAGCTGGACCTCACACAGCTTTGCAGTCTGAATTCAAGCCCTGGGTAGAAAATGAATTTAAAGTGATTTTTTATTTGGGAGTGCCCCGAGACAACCAGCAGACATTAATGCAAAACCTCTCTGGAAAAATCGACTTCAACCCATCCCTCAAATACTTCTCAAAGGTAAATATCTAAGGAAAATGAAGAGCTCAGAGAAGCTAACAACAGCAAGGAAACAAGGCACTACAAGGAAACTAACACACAAGGAAACAGGGCCAGCAGAGGCAACAGACAGCAGAACCAGACCCACAAGGAGCTCAGATTCTGCAACAACCAGACATGAAATTCTACAATGTCTAAATAGGAACTTCAGTGTAGTAAAGAAAGAAAGAAGTTTGTGAATATAAGCAAGGAGTGAGAGGTCATAAACTCACCAAGCAGATTTAAAAAAGAATGGACCTGGTGACTTCCCTGGTGGTCCACTGGTTAAGAAGCTGCCTTCCAAGGCAGGGGACGTGAGTTTGATCCCTGGTCAGGGAATGAAGATCCCACACGCTTTAGGACAGCTAAGCCCCTGAGCCGCGACTACTGAACCTGTGCACCACACTAGAGGGAAGCCCAGGTGCCACAACGGAGACCTGATACAGCCAAATAAATAAACACTTAAAAAATAACGGACCAGAACGAATAGCAATGACAAATAAAGAAGATGAATGGAAACATTTCAATGTATGGATTAAAGAGCATTTGAGATACAGAATAAATTAAATGGAAGACACATTTGAAGACATTATTCAGAGTTCAGCACAGAGGGACAAAGAGGTAAAAAGCATGGAACAGAGGCTGAGACATACAGAGAACAGAATGAGAAAGTCCACCATATGCCTACCTGGAGTTCCAAACAGAAGTATCAGAGAGAATGGAAAAGAGGCAGTAGTCAAAGAATGAAGAGTGAGAATTTTCCAGAATTGCTGAAAGTCATCCATCTTTAGCATTAGGAATCCCAACAAAACCCAGAATAAAGACAGAGAAATTGACACCTAATTACATAAGAAGGAAGTAGCAGAACACCAAAGCGAACAGCAGCATCTTTAACGTTAACTAGAGAGAAATGCCGGAGAAGGCAATGGCACCCCACTCCATTACTCTTGCCTGGAAAATCCCAGAGTCGGACACGACTGAGCGACTTCACTTTCACTTTTCACTTTCATGCACTGGAGGAGGAAATGGCAACTCACTCCAGTGTTCTTGCCTGGAGTATCCCAGGGACGGGGGAGCCTGGTGGGCTGCTGTCTATGGGGTCGCACAGAGTCGGACACGACTGAAGCGACCTAGCAGCAGCAGCAGAAGCAGAGAGAAATGCCAGGCCACTTATAAAGCAAAAGTAAAGAGACTGACAGCCAACTTCTCAGTAACGCTGAGAGCCAGAGGCAGTGGAATAATGGTTTCAGTGACACAAGAGAATGTATTCCACTAAAGTTCCCTCTCAAAACTGAGAGCAAAATAAAGACAGGTTCAAGTCAACAAAAACCCAAAACAAAAACAACTTGAAAGCTCACCACCATAGATTCTCACTAAAAGATAATTCAAATGGATTTATTTTAGGCAGAAGGAAAATGATCTCATGAAAGAATGGTGAGAAAAGAATATGAATAAATCTATACAAACACGTATTGTATAAAATAATGATGTCTAACTTGTAGGGGGAAAAATAGAATAGAAGGAAAACACAGGGTAACAATTTACATAAGTCGGAAGAAGTGGTGGTTAGAATTAAACCAGTTTATGATTCTTGAATTTTGGGGCAGAAAGGTAAAGACATTGTTTCATTTTATACTTTGTTTTGCTAAGTATGCCTATTAAAATAGATGGGATAAACATTGAAAGAACAGACACAGAGCACATTAACTTCCAAATAAGAAGACAGAAAATGGAATGAGGAAGGAAAAAATCTCAAAAAGAAACAGTAGAAAAAACTGAAAGTATATAAAGATGGTAGAAATGAATCTCTATTCATCAGTTAGATATATCTGTTCTAAGTATCTATATGTCAAATAGCACTGTCCTAAAATATACAAAGCAAATTTTTTTGCAGTACAAGGAAAAATGGACAAATCCAACAGGAGATTTTTAACATGTCTCTCAATAATTGAAAGGCAGATAAAAACAGAAAAGGACATAATATACATAATTTGAATAGCACAGTGAACTATATTATTTTAATGATCATATATAGAAAACTACTAAATATGTAATAATTGGAGAGTACACACTTTTTCAAGCACTCACGAAACGTTTAAGAAAAAATTTGAAAACATAAAATATTTAAAAAGAGCATATAGAAATGGTTTAGTGCTTATTTCAAAATCTTTCCAAAGATCTATATCTGTTTTGTCTTAAAAAGACAAAGACCCTGTCTTTTTTGTTCACTGATGTAACCTAGATAGCATACTAAAAAGCAGAGACACGACTTTGCCAACAAAGGTCCATCTAGTCAAGGCTATGGTTTTTCCTGTGGTCATGTATGGATGTGAGAGTTGGACTGTGAAGAAGGCTGAGCGCCAAAGAATTGATGCTTTTGAACTGTGGTGTTGGAGAAGACTCTTGAGAGTCCCTTGGACTGCAAGGAGATCCAACCAGTGCATTCTAAAGGAGATCAGTCCTGGGTGTTCTTTGGAAGGACTGATGCTGAGGCTGAAACTCCAGTATTTGGCCACCTCATGTGAAGAGTTGACTCACTGGAAAAGACTCTGATGCTGGGAGAAATTGGGGGCAGGAGGAGAAGGGGACGACAGAGGATGAGATGGCTGGATGGCATCACCAACTCAATGGACGTGAGTTTGGGTGAACTCCAGGAGTTGGTGATGGACAGGGAGGCCTGGCGTGCTGTGATTCATGGGGTCGCAAAGAGTCGGACACGACTGAGCGACTGAACTGAACTGAACTGAACTGATGTATCTCCAGGTCTAGTACAGTGACTGTCACAAAGGGGGAACTTATGTCCTGAAGAATGAATGGTGAATGGAGCCTGTGTTGAGGAAGGTACAGGTCAGGTGGGCAACTGGCAGGACCAAACTGGAGGTGATTAAGACCCTTCCAACATGGCGGGGACAAGAGAACAAGGTGAGTGGCACCAGTCTCCACAGAGAATTTTCTCTTCAAGAAAAGCAGAGTCATGACAGTCATCATCAAATTCAAAGAGGGTCATGTGGAAGAGTCTTTGAATGCCCAGTCTTTGTGGCTCCATGTGACACAGCAGAGGAGAAAAGACAGAAACTGCAGAGAGGAAGTATTTGTACCAATATTAGTAGGAATTTTCTAACAATTCACTGTTCAACACTGGCCAAGAATTGGCCTTGTTGATCCTTCTAAGGCCCCTTACAACCCTGCGTGGGAAAGGAGACTCTGTCTAGGGCATTCTGTGAGTCCCAGGCCATCCACCCAGTTCTATCCTATTCCAGAGATTCCTTCACCCCCAGAGTCCTGGATGCTGTTGTTGTTTGGTCACTCAGTCATATCCCACTCCCATGATCCCATAGGCTGTAGCCGCCAGGCGACTCCGTCCATGGCATTTCCTAGGCAAGAATACTAGAGTGGGTTGCCACGCTTCCCTCCAGCGGATCTTCCTGACCCAGGGATCGAACTTGAGTCTCCTCTGTTAGCAGGCAGATTCTTTACCACGGAGCCACCAGGGAAGCCCAATATACCTGATCCCTAAAAGACCTGTCCAAGGTCCCAGATTCAGAAGGTGGTGGAGGAATAATGACAGCTTCAGTCCCCAGAAACTCAATTCCCTGTCCTTTCTGCTTCATCACTGGCTTCTCCATTAACCGAAACAAAGACATTTTGACCCATTAGGCTGACACGCACCTTTTCAGTCTACCCATATCCCAGTAAACACTCTTTTTCCAGTACATGGCAAATGATTATAAAATCATAGCAAATTAGTTCAAGTGAAAAATGCCCACACCTTCCAGGAGAAGGGGAATGAGCTTACCTTGACTTCTGCAGCAGCTGGTTGAGATGGGGGCCTGGCTCTGGGGGCTTCTCCTGCGGCCGACCAGTCATGCTGCTCTCATGCTGCTGGGCAGGTGGGGAGAGGAGGCCTGGTTCTGTGGGAAAAAGAGAAGAGAAAGCCACTCCATCGCTTGTTCCCAGCTCTCCATCACCAGCGTGCCGAGGACACTATCCAGATGCCAAGGGAGCTCACCCACTTTCATGTCACTAGGGAGCAGACGTGCACGGGATGGATGTTTCCCACGCCCTCCAGTGTGCCAGGCAGGGATCTAAGGAACGAGGCTACAAAGATGAATTAGACGCAGTCCCTGCTCTCAAGCAACAACAGCTTAGCAAGACAGAGAGAGATGTACACGCGTTTCATTACAGGATAATTTGGTAAGTGCTGCGATTTCCCCAAATTCATTCAACAGCCTACCTGTCCCACAGGGAGCAGAGACAACTTACAAGCGCTACAGTACAGGGCTTCTCAAAGCTATTTGTGATGAAGGACCAGTTCTTTGTTTCAATTTCCAATCCATCACAGATGAATACTTTTATAAAATATAAGATAAAGGAAGGGGTAGAAAAATGAAGTGACAAAGATATTCATACAAAGTACAAGCTTTCTTCTAATTTCAACAGCTTACTTGGTCAAATTGGCATGGAAGCATCTCAGGGCTTACTCTCAATTTCTGTACTGATCTGGTCAACAGTTTGCAGGCTAGCACCATTCCACACACCATGGCTGAGAAACACCACTACAGGAAAACGTTTACACAAAGTGCAACTTTCCTAAGATGGCTGGCTGAGTTCTTGGTTGACAGAGAGTGGCTAGAAACAAAAAGATGTCAGACTCACCCTCTAGACTACAGTTCAGATTGCTCAGAGAGTCTCTCTCCAACAAGCAAGAGATATGGCATAGATGTTGGGAAAGCGTGGCATTGGGGTGTTTGTTCAGAGGTGGTGGCACCAACCCACTGGGTTCATGGGAACCTAGTCAGAAGTTGTGCCTGGAGCCCTGTCCTGCTCTGCCTTGAACTTTTAAGCGTAACTATGGCAACCCTAGCCGAAGCGACCGCCCAGAATGGGAAGAACAAAGTGTCATCTATTAAAATGGACTGAGACGTTTCAGAAAATAAATCATTTCCAAAATGTCAAGAGGGCTGCTGCTGCTCATTCCTACTATTTAACGCTATAAAAATGATTTTTTTTTTAAATCGAGAAATCTTTTGTCTGTGACAGCCAGCTCCCAAAAAAGCCTTTAAATGCCTATTGCCTTAATACTTGAGGGAGAGATTACAAGTCATTTTCCCCCATTTGAATGCTTAAGAGAAAGTGCTCATTCCTCTAAACTTGCAGCTTTTAAGTAGTTCTTATTTTAAACTTTAGAAGAAGATATCTCTGCAGAAGAAAAACTTCCCTTTTCAAAGTCTTTTTTTTTTTTTTAAATGCATATACATATACGCTCTCACTCCCTGCTTCAAATGCTAAATCATCTGCAATTTGGGAGTTTGTTGCTCATGAAATTCTAGCGATAAGCACATCATAAACATTCCTATAGCAAGAGAATGCTTTTGAAGTGACGTCTGTGATGCTATAAAGATCGTCTATCATTATCTCTGAACGTTGGTGAAGAGAAGGTTATGGGAATAACTATTTATGTATAAATAAGTCAACAGAGTAACTGGCAACTTCCACAGCAGACCTTACCAAGAAGCTAAACCAGAGCATGAGCCGGGAAGCCGGGATGGACCCCCTCAGGTTCCATGAAGAAGCGTGCCATCCTCACTCTTAACATGGGAAAATAACTCTCCAAGCTCCCCCACAGGAGCAGAAGCCCTTGGATCCAGTCTCAAAGGCGAGATTAGCTTAAACAACCACACCACCAACTTTTATATATCAGATGCTGGGTTACATTCTAATGGTCTCAAAATACGTTCTTCTTCAAAGAGACACAAGGGAAACATATAAACAGGCGATCCCAATCTCCCTGGCCTGTTAGATGAGTATATTGGTGGAATTAAGGGAAAGGAAATGAAGTTAACTAGCTCCGTCCATCTATCCAACTATCCAGTGGTCCATCCCTTGCTGACTGAGCGGCTGGTACAGAGCAGGCAAGTACAAAGCACTAGGCATACAACAGTTGAGGCTGATGTCGTCCCTGGCTTCATGGAACTTCTCCTCTACTGGGGAAACCAACATCAAAACATCAGAAAGAACTACAATAGCAGTGTGCTCTGAAGAAAGCATGGTGACTGTCATAACAGTATATATCAGAGGCAGACCTAGGGCGGGAAAGGGTCAGTGGTGCATTTGCAAAGAATTAATCTTTACTCTGAGCCCTAAGAATAAATTAGTGAAGCAAAATAGGGAAAACAGGAGGGAAAAGATAGAAAGAAAAGGTGCTGTAGGCAGGATGAACAGCCTGTGCTAAGATCCTGTGACAGAAAGAGCGTGGCATGTTCTAGCTATGAAAAGAGGCTCTCAATAGGGATCAAATCGGTTCTTGACCTCACTCCACGCTTCCACTGCTGTGGTTTTCAGAGCATGCATTACAGATGTGCAGGTTTTTCCAAAAGTGCCCAAGAAGTTACCTAGAGCAAGCCAGGAAAGAAAGATAGATGTGTGTCTGCTAATTTTCCTTCTTCCTAAGCTGGCACAGGGCATCCAACACAGGGGCCACCATGCCCACCCTCTCACCTTACAGCAAGTTTTGGGATTCACCTATTTTTCTCTTCAACAGTGGTAACTGGGCCAAATCCAATTTGACCACTGGTGAAAATTAGCTGGTCAGTGCTGGCACAGGCAGATAGTGGGTGTGGGTTTGGGGATGTGAAGGAGCATTCGAAGCCGCATGGTCAATGCTACTTTACAGAAGGTCACTTTCATGCAGAGAGCATAAGCTTTGAGGCCAAGCAGTTCAATTCAGTTGCTCAGTAGTGTCCGACTCTTTGTGACCCCATGGAATGTAGTTCATGGAATTCTCCAGGTCAGAGTACTGGAGTGGGTAGCCTTTCCCTTCTCCAGGGGATCTTCCCAGCCCAGGGATCGAACCCAGGTCTCCTGCATTGCAGGCAGATTCTTTACCAGCTGAGCCACCAGGGAAGCCCAAAAATACTGGAGTGGGTAGCCTATCCCTTCTCCAGCAGATCTTCCTGACCCAAGAATCAAACTGGGGTCTTCTGCATTGCAGGCGGATTCTTTACCAGCTGAACTATCAGGGAAGCCCAGGGCCAACCAGACCTGTGTTCAACTCTGGCCCCGCCCCTCACTGGCTTGAACCTTCCACAAAATGGAGTTAGCAGTGCCTTCTTTGCTGGGAGATCAGCAAGAGCGTAGGTCTCTGACTGAGCACATTTCCCAGTTCCCACCCGGCCCTGGATAAGTGGCAGCATTACTATCACACACCAGTGAGTGAAGACAGTTCAGCTCCTCTCTCAGCATGGAAATCAGCAGGAAGCCATGACACTATTTCCCAGGTGGTGTGGGGGCTAAAAAGCAGAGACATCGTTTTGCCAACAAAGGACCGTACAGTCAAAGCTATGGTTTTTCCAGTAGTCATGTATGGATGTGAGTAGTAGCAGATCAATCCCAGTCATGTCCAACTCTTTGTGACCCCATGGACTACAGCACACCAGGCTTCCCTGTCCATCACCAACTCCCAGAGCTTGCTCCAGCTCATGTCCATTGAGCCAGTGATGCCATCCAACCATCTTTTCCTTTGTCATCCGCTTCTCCTCCTGCCTTCAATCTTTCCCAGCATTGGGGTCTTTTCCAGTGAATTACTTCCTCATATCAGGTGACCAAAGTACTGGAGCTTCAGCTTCAGCATCAGTCCTTCCAATGAATATTCAGGGCTGATTTCCTTTAGAATTGACTGCTTTGATCTCCTTGCAGTTCAAGGGATGCTCAAGTTTTTTCCAAACACCACAGTTCAAAAGCATCAGTTTTTTGGCGCTCAGCTTTCTTTATGGTCCAACTCTCATCCATACATGACTACAGGAAAACCCATAGCTTTGACTATAAAGACCTTTGTCAACAAAGTAATGTCTCTGCTTTTTAATACGCTGTCTAGGTTGGTCATAGCTTTTCTTCCAAAAAGCAAGCATCTTTTAATTTCATGGTTGCAGTCACCATCTGCAGTGATTTTGGAGTTGGGCCATAAGGAAGACTGAGCACCAGAGAAATGATGCTTTCAAATCGTGGTACTGGAGAAGACACTTGGGAGTCCCTTGGACTGCAAAGAGATCAAACCAGTTAATCCTAAAGCAAATCAACTCTGAATATTCATCGAAGGATTGTTGCTAAAATTGAAGCTCCAATACCTTGGCCACCTGATGCGAAGAGCTGACTCACTGGAAAAGATTCTGATGCTGGGAAAGACTGAAGGCAAAGGAAAAGAGGGTGGCAGAGGACGAGACGGTTAGCTACCATCATCAACTCAATGGACGTGAATCTGAGCAAACTCTGGAAGATACTGAAGGACAGGGAAAGCTGGTACACTGCAGTCCATGGCGTCACAGAGACTCAGACACACGACTTAGCGACTCAACAACAATAACAACAATGGGGGCTTCAGGGCAGCTTTGCAAGAGCGCAGGGTTCCCAGTGACTCAGTTTCTTGTGCCCTCTGGGTTCCCTACCGCTATGCTCAGAGTTCCCAGAGGGCAGTCCCACCACACCAGGGCTGACTGTCACTGAGTCACGCTTGTCAGTCCCAGGTCCACCTTCTCTGAATGGGACTTACAGAGGGCTCTACCCAAGGGGCTGAGGGCTGGCAGCCAGTGGACTTGGATTCCAGTTCCAGCTCCACCACTCATGGCTGGGGTTCCTTCTGGCAAACAGCCGAGTTCCAGAAGGTAGAGGAGATGGAACAACTACCACATCCTGAAGGTCTGGACACAGGGCAGGCCTGGTGCTGGGCCTTCCCGGATGCGCCCAAATCCTGAAAACACTCCTGCGGGGTCACTGCTGAACCACCAGGTCACAGGTGAGGAGACAGAGGTCTGCTGGTTCATCCCAGACTTGTCCCAGAGCTGAGCGCTGGAGCCAGAATGGGAAGCTGGGAAGCCCTTCCTCTTCAGCACTGCACCACCTTCAGTTCAGTTCAGTTGCTCAGTCATGTCCGACTCTTTGCGACCCCATGAACCGCAGGCCTCCCTGTCCATCACCAACTCCCAGAGTCTATCCAAACTCATGTCCATAGAGTCGGTGATGCCATCCAACCATCTCATCCTCTGTCGTCCCCTTCTCCTCCTGCCTTCAATCTTTTCCAACAACAGGAATGGAAATCTTAGCTCTTTCCCACACGACCAATGAGCATGCACCCCGGGAAGGCTCTGTGACTTTCCAGGGACCAACAGGCAGCCAGCCATCAAGCAAGGCCAGACTATTTCCCTTGTCCTCACATGGCTGTCAGGGCCTCAACTCTCCTTCTGCACACAGTGGTAACTAACATTGCCTTACTGACCATTCTGCTGTTACAGTGATGGAGAGAATGAAGATTTAAGAGCCTTGTGAGGGAAAAGTCTAATACGAGACATGAACACTTTAAATGGCTATTGAGAGGCTCAAACCAAAGAGGAAGAGTCCCCATCGGCCACAAAGCAGTTGAAAAGAACTGCTCCCATCCCCCTGGGCCAGGAGCAGGGTGCAGCCGGGAGAGGGGAGAGGACAGAGGAGATAACTGTGGAGCTTCTGAAATGGGAAGCAGGGCCCAAGGAAGTGTAAAGAATTCCCTCCATGCCACCCACAAGAAATCAGAAATTGGCACAGATTTTTAAAAGAGGAGACCAGGAGTGGGGAGGAGAAAGAAATTGAGGAGGAAGAGGAGGAATTCAATCTGTAAATTTAATATAAGAACATCTAAGAAACAGGGTGGAGAGTAATCAATGCAGTGAGAAATCTTAGACTCCAGTCGCTTGAGGGCCACCCATCCTGTCAATGAGTTCTCCTGCATAAAGATGATGGTGACATTGTGGAAGATCTAATTTTCAGGTGAGATACATCCACGGCCAGGGAGGCCTAGAAGTTTCTCTGATGCAGTGAAAATCCCCATTCTCTCTCCAGACAGCTCTCCTCCTCTGTTGATGCCTCCCTCCTACCTCCATGGAAGTTGAGGCATAATTCACAGGACTAGAAGAGGGTCTGCCCAGACCATTATGGGAGACGTGTGGTCACTTTATCAGGCCTTCATGCTCTTGGGTATTCCAGAACACAGAAGCTGGACCATATAGCAGCTCAAACACTGAGAGTGTATCAGAGGACTCATGGTAGATCAACAGTGGATGGCAGACCTCCGTCCACTCTCCAACCTCCTCAGGACTCCTATGCCCTCGCTCACAACTCCATCCAGCTTGTCTTTCAGGTTTTCATATACTCCAAGCTCTTTCCTACCCCAGGGCCTTTGCACATGCTGGTCTATTTCAATAGGATGCTCTTGTCCTAGCTCCCCACTCACTAATGTCTAGTTAGCTTTCAGAGTACAGCTTCAGTGAGACGTCTTTGACCCTCCAGAAAAGCAAGTGTTGTAACAGCACTTATCACAGTTGCAATTAATTAATTATGTGATTAAGGAAAGGGCCTCGCCAATCAAGACAGTAATCTCTCTGAGAGCATGGGCAAGAGTCTGCTTTTTGCACCGTCATGTCCCATGGGTGAGCACAGCAGTTCTCAGTCCTGTCTGCACATCAAAACCACCTGAGGGAGCTTTAAAAAACACAAATACTTGGGTTTCACCAAAACCTATTAGACAACAGTGTTTCAAGTTTGCCAGAAGATGGTAACACGTGGCCGAGGCTGGGAACCGCTGACCTAAGGAGGCCGTGGGTGCTGGACCTCTGCCCTAGAGCCGTCTTGAAGTGGCCCAGGGAGTAAGTAACAGTAGGACCTTGCTCCCTTTCCTGGTGGATAAATGTATCATTTAAAGGTTGTTTTCCACCGCAGAGATTAAATTTGAGGAAATTCCGGAAGAGGGAAACAAAATCCTCATTGTTAGAGAGGAATACTATTCCTTTCGCAAAGCACTCCCGCTGCAGCCCCCGCCCTGACACGCCTCTGCCCACTAACCCCAGTTTATCACCTTCATCCTCAGAGCCGCGGGATTAACCTGACATGTTCCTGAGATACACTTAACTCTCCGGGGTGATACCCCCTAATTTTAAAAATAAAGTCAGGTCCAGCTATACTATGCAGTAGAATGCAAAATTTCACAGGACATTTTATTAAAACAGAAGAATTCAAAGCCAGTTCGTGCCAGCACAGGCCTTTCAGGCCAAGCCCCAAGCTGCAGGTTGAGGTGCTTTGCTGAAACTCGCCCATGGGGCACAAGGGTGGGGGGACCTCACCCGGGGTGCGGGCGAGCCATCTGCAACTGATCTGGCCTTTCCAGGGCAAGCTGAGAGCAAGTCACCCCTATTCACTCAGCTCCCCTTACTAAAGAGAAAAAAGTGCTACGTGCTAAATGTTCTATGGTTCCCCCGTTCCCAAATACTTACGTTGAAATCTTAACCCCCAAATTGGTTAAGATTGGTAGGTGGGGGCTCTGGGAGGTGTTTAGGTCATGAAGGTGGGTGGGGGTCTCACGAATGGGATTAGTGCCCTTATCAAAGAGACCCCACAAGCTCCCTCATTCCTCCTGCCACATGAGGACATGGCGAGAAGGCACGGGCAATGCACGGGACGGCAGGCCCTCACAGAAGGCGGCCATGCCGGCTCCTTGATCTTGGGCTTCCAGCCTCCAGAATCGTGTGACATAAACCTCTGCTGTTTATAGGCCACTCTCTGCGGTATTTCGTGGCAGCCCAAATGGACTAAGACAGTAAGATGAGTGAAAAAAATCCAACCTCTTAATCATACACACAGGAACAACGCCAATTCTCTGCTAGGTTTCACCAGCCCAAAAAAAGCACTGTTTGACCAAGTCCCACATCCCACAGCCCTTGAGAACTGGACCATCACTTAACCCACTGTAGCACGAGCTCTCTTGAACGTGGCTCAAGCGCCCAGAGGGACCACCTGGAGAAGTTAAGGACAAAGCTTCACTTTGTACTCACTAGGTTGGCGACAACAACAAGTGTCGGTGAGGGTGTGGAGAAACTGGAGCCCTTCTGCATTTCCGGCAGGAATGGTGCAAGCTGCCCTAGAAAATAGTGCAGCTTAAAACCTTAAACACAGAGTTACCAATGACCCCTAGGAGCAGTCATTCTGCTCCTAGGTATAAACCCCAAAGAGCTGAAAACAAGTACTCAAACAAAAACTCATTCACGAATGTTCAAAGCAGCTCTGTTCTGTTCACAACAGCCACAAAAATGGAAATGACCCAAATGCTCCATCAACTGACTAACAGATAAATCTGGTACCTACATACAATGGAATATTATCCAGCCATCAAAAGAATGAAGTTCTGATACATGCTCCAACATGAATGACTTGAAAACATTAAGTGGAAAGAGACACAAAAGATCACATATTGAATGGTTCGTTTTATCTGAAATACCCACCGGCGAGTCCATGGAGACAGAAAGCAGACCCGTGGTTTCCAGGGGCTGGGGCTGGGGGGTGAATGAGGGGTGCTGCTTAAGGGGTATGGGGCTCCCTTGTGGGGTGATGAAAATGCTCTGGAAGCAGACAGAGGTGGTGGGTGCACAACACTGAGCATGCGCGGAACGCCACTGCCCTCTATCCTTTAAAAGGGCCAGCGGTTAATTTTATGCTATGTCAATTTTACCTCGATTAAAAACAACAATAAACTAAGCTTCCAGGGCCCCACCACGAGAGGCTCTGACTCAGCAGCTGTGGGCTGGGCCCAGGGGCCTGCTTTTCCAAAGAACATCTGAGTGTTTCTGATCGGGGTAGGGGTTGTCTCAGGCATGGCCTGAACGTCAGGGCTGATGTGTGTAAATTGTGCCTTTTTTAAAAAAAATGTTTTAAATTTTATACTGGAGTATAGCCAATTAACAATGTTGTGATAGTTTCAGGCCGACAGCAAAGGGACTCAGCCACACATATACATGTATCCATTCTTCCCCAAACTCCCCTCCCATCCAGGCTGCCACATAACATTGAGCAGGGTTCTCTGTGCTATATAGTAAGTCCTTGTAAGTTACCCATTTTAAATATAGCAGCGTGTGTATGTTGATCCCAAACTCCCTAACCATCCCTTACTCCCATCCTTCCCACCTGGCAAGCATAAGTTCTTTTCTAAGGTCATGAGTCTGTTTCTATTCTGTAAATAGGTTCATTTGTATCATTTCTTTTTAGATTGCACATATAAGGGATGTCATTAGATATTTCTCCTCCTCTGTCTGACTACCTTCACTGGGTATGGCACTCTCTAGGTCCAACTGATGCCTTTTCTTTAGATGGATCAGCAATACCTGCTGTTATTTCCCAAGGGCCCAGTATGGACCAGGCAGACACTGGGCTTGGTGCTTTCAAGTAGAGTATCTCAGAATCACACTGCAAGGTGGGAATGGTCACTGTTTCATTTTGTAGATGAGGAAACAGAGGCTCAGAGAAGTTAAGTAAGTTGTCCAGGGCGCAAAGCTGAGTAACAGCAGATTCACACCAATATCCGTCTGACAGACTATATTTTTCCCATCACTTAAACTACACCACTGTGTCTTTTAACAACCCCTTCCAGGTGGCAGACATGCATTTCTGTGTTTATAGACTCTTCAGGTTAGAGACTTAGTTCATCTTACTAAAACTGTGGTTGGCATCTCCTGGGAATTCACTAGAAATGCAGACTCTCAGTCCTCACCCCAGCTTTGCTGAATCAGACTCTGCTCTCCCCAGATGACTCGTGTGACACTAAAGTGTGAGCCACGCAGGTTTCTCTAGAGCTGTGCTATCCAGGATGGTAGCCACTAGCCTGCTGAAGTGGTTACTGAAATGAAAATTAACTAAAATGAAATAAACTTTAAAAACTCAGTCCTTTGGTTGCGCCAGCCACATTTGAAGTGCCCCATGGCCGCATGTGGCCGGTGGTTACCTCTGGGCAGCCCAAAATAGAACGTCTTCATCAGTGCTGCTCTGAGCAGGGTATCCTCTGGGCTGGATAATTCCTTCTTGGGGGCGGGGCTTCCAGCACATGGTAGAGTAGTAGTTTGCAACCTGGGAAGATTTTGCCCCTCAAGGGAATGGCAATGTCTGCAGACATTAATTGGTCGTCAAAGCTGGCGGTTCTACTGGCAACATATGGGCAGAGGCCAGGGATGCTCTTAAACCCCCTACATCCTACAGGGCACAGGACAGCACAACAAAGAATCATCTGGTCCAGAGCATCAGTGGTGTCAAGGTGAAAAACCTCACTGTAGAATAATCAAAAACATGTGCTCGGCACTGCCTGGTGGTCCATTGGTTAAGAATCCACCTGCCAATGCAGAGGACACAGGTTTGATCCCCAGTCCAGGAAGATTCCACATGCCTTGGGGCAACCAAGCCCACGCACGATAACTATGGTGCCTGGGCTCTACAGCTTGGGCACAGCAACGAAGCACCAGCGCGGCCAAAAATAAATAAATAATTTAAAAAAAAAAGGCATGGCCATCCTCAGTAAAACTGGAGGCAGGAGACTCACGACACCAAAGTGTTCGCCCCCCTCCTTTGCCAAATTCAGAATCCAAGAAGAGTATCTATTTTCTCAGAGTGCAGAGTAAGGAGTCCTACTTTCCAGAATAATCGACGAACTCGTTACTAAAACGAAATCCCTACACTTCAAATCCCAAGGGCTGGGAAAGGAAGACACTCATCTTTGATGTTTGGAATGCCTGATAAATTCCACAAGAAAGAGCAGTCTGTCTATTTGCCCGGTGTAGACATAGCATTCGTTCATTTGTTTATCCACTTATTTACATAAAGGTTATTTTCTGATCACCCATCAAGTGTCAGGTACCTTTCTCATGCTAGAAGCAGAGCATCCAATAAAATGAGCCAGGTCCTTGCCCTTGCAGAGCTGGCATTCTAGCGGAGGAGCCCAACAGGACCCAAGCAAACAAATACACCAGCAATGAAACGGAGGTGATCAGTGCTTCGAAGGAGAGGAGGGAAGAGGAGTGATGGGGATGGGTATCTGAGGTCATCTATCTGAAGTGCCCAGGGCACCTGAAAAGGTGACATCTGACAGAGATCTGAATGAACTGAGACTGTACCCGGTAATTCGAGGTGAGACGAGAGTCCTAGGCACAGGGAACAGTGGCTCCTGAGTTCCTTGGTGAAATGAACTTGTTGGAGCTGGAAAAGTTTGGCGGGTGAGGTCAGCGAAGCAGGCGGGAGCCAGGACATGAGGCTAGGAGCCCACTGGACCTCTCTGAGCACAAGAGAGGTGGGGCTTGATTAGTTTTTCACATAGAGAATACACTATAGGAGAATAAGAGTGGAAGAGACCAGACCTGTGGTCTATTTGCCTGCTACAGGCTTCCAGGCAAGAGATGGTGATGACTTATTATTAGTTAATTGATTAATGAAAGGTGGCATTAGCAGTAAAGAACCTGGCCTGCCAATGCAGGAGACACAAGAGACTTGGGTTTGATCCCTGGGTAGAGAAGATCCCCTGGAGTAGGAAATGATAACCCATTTCAGTATTCTTGCTGGAAAATTTCATGAACAGAGGAGCCCGACGGGCTACAGTCCACGGGGTTGCAGAGTCAGATGCAACAGAGCAACTGAGCACATACAATTAATAAAATCATTAATATTAACACTAGCTCTCTACTTGGCCGATGCTATTAATACTCTATCTCGGATATGACAGCATCATGTTCAAGCTACATCTGTGGGGAAATGCATTCTGAGTTCCAAATGATCAACTAGAAACCTTTTCTATTCACGTGGGTTTTCAGTTGGGGATTGTGTGACCTGGGAGAAGACAGTAAGAAAGGGACTTGGGGGCTAGGGCACATTAGCAGGAGGAAAAGAGGGCGTATTCCCCAATCAGTCCCTTTCTCCAGAACTGTCAGAGCAGAGGTGACTGAGAGGGGCCTTCATATCCTAATTCTTCTAAGGGTTGTTGGGTAGCAGGTGGTTGAGAACCCGCCATTCCACTACAGGCAGAACAGAAGGGAGAGGACCGGTTCTCCTGAAGGAGGGCGCTGCAGCTGTGCTGGAAGGAGGGTATGGAGTGTTTCCCGAAAGCAGGGGAGCCTCTATTTCTGGGGTTTCTGAAGTTCTACGGCATCACAGGGTCAGGGAAAAAGCCACAGAGTGGGCAGAGTTAGGGCAAAGGAACGCAGCTGTGCTGGTCACTAACTGCACAGCGCTAGGCGTGCCATCCACCTCCCTGATCCTCTGAAAAAGGAAACGACACCCCTGCCCCTCGGAGTGGTTACGAGGGGTCGAGTCAGATGATGCCCGAGCCAAGAGCGACGACAGCTTCCGGTCCACGTGCCGAGGTCTGGGCACGCGCGCCCTCTGGAGCAGGGGCGCCATCCTCCACCGCACGCCTCTGGGCTGGACACACGCTCGGGTGGTTCAGCTTTACATGTGAAAAGGTGCTTCCTTGTCATTAGTTTCTTTATTCAACACACATTCCCTGGGTCTTGGTGCCAGGAGTGGTTGGAGACGTGAGAACAGGTTGTTCTTTTCCCTGGGGACCTTGTGACTGCTTTCCAGGTGGTTTGCATGCCTTTAGACTAAACCCACCAGCCTGCTGGGGCCTGGTCTACATGCAGCCTGCAGTGCCAACCTTAGCGGGGGGGTGGTCAGTGCCCTCTCTCCTCTCCAGACTGGCAGGCCGTCCTGGTCATTTCTGCTGGAGCAGAAAAGGATGGTGAGAAAAAGGCAGGGCTGGCCTTGGCAGAGGGAAACCGGGAGAAGCAGTGGTTCAGCAAGGCCTTCCTTCCAGCCCCCACTTCTGGCCCCCCGTGGATATGGCTCCAGAGGGGTCAGGAGGCCAAGACACCCTCTCTGCCCCCTGCTTGCCTAGGGCACAGCATCTCCCTGGCGTTTCCCAAGGAACGTGTTCAAGAGAAGGCCCCAGCTCTGAGTCATCTGCAGCAGAGAGGAGACCTTGTAAAAATAACTCCAAGGATGAGGCTCCTCCTGCAGTCACATTATTCACCATACAAAGAACAAAAAAGCTGAGCAGGAAGCAGAGGAGGAAAAGTGTCGTTCACATCAGTTTTCTTCACATGACAAGCAGCCAGGGACTCGCTTGCTAAGCCCCACCGCACTCTCTCCCCGCAGAGTGATTACATAAGCCGGAGAGAGGGGCTTCTTTGCAACCTTCTGACTCTGCCACCCATCCCTCTTCCTCTCTCCCCTCCAAATCTGAGGCTGTGTGCCCCAGAGAATCCTCATGGAAATATGACGGAGCAGCTGGGCTGTGCTCAGGAAAGGCCCTGGGGAGGTGTCCGTTGAGCTGAGGCCCGGATGGCCGAGCAGTGAAGATCTGAGTGGAGGACGCTGAGCAGCCAACGGGGGCAACTGAAGCGAGGCCCCTTGGCAGGGATCAGTGTGCACACAGCAGGACAGAGCAGAGAAGGGGTGTGGGAGGGGAGGTCCACATCATGTAGGGTATGGGTCCTCAACCCACAGCACCTTCGTCCTCCAGAGGAGATCTGACAACGTCTGGAGACATATTCGGTTGTCACAACTAGGGAGTGCTATTGGCATCTGGTGAGTAGAGGCCAGGGAGGCTGCTAAGTATTTTTGAACACAGAGGACCGCCCCTCTCAACACAGAATTACTAGGCTCAAATGTCAGTAGTGCTGGGGCTGAGAAGCCCACTATAGGGTTTCGCAGGTCACCATAAGGATTTCTTGTGCACACAGACACACATGGGTGCCTGTGACTGCCCGAGTGTGGTCCTTCCACATGCCCGTCCATCACAGGCGTGTCCGGGGTATGTGTGTGGAGATAAAAAAAAAAAAAAGAGGAAGCCAAGTTCAGTTCTCAGAACGCAGGAGCCAAGGCGGAGGCAAAGAGCTGGGATAAGTTTCCTCCAACCTCAACTGGAGGGAAAACGCAAGAAACAAAGACAGAGGAGGTTGATCACAGAGAGGCATGGAGGCTATGGCCAAGCAAACGCCGGCCATGGGAGCTGCGTTCAAGCAGCTGATGTCCCTGGAGACTCGAGAGAGGCCCCTGGGTAAGGGGAGAGGGCCACCCTGTCCTAGTGAAGGGGCTAAGGGCTGCAGAATGTGACGCATCTGATGAGTGTGGAGGGCACACAGGCTGAGCCAGTGTGTAGACAACCCAGGACTCAAGAACGACATCCCTAGAAAAAACAGCCAAGGGCTGAAGAGAAGGAACTCAGGTGGGTGTGAAACAGGAGGAGGGAGGGCCCCCGGACCCAACCACTTGATACCTGGAAGAGGCAAATGAGGAACCAAGAGGGACCCAGCCAATCAAGGGCGTTTCAGTACGACCTTGAACTTGGTTAGGATGGCGGCATGGGTTGCTCTCTCTGCTCTGTTGGTGGCAGGGGCACCTGGAAGTCAGGCCACCTTAGCTGGTGGTCAACACAGACAGCACTTCGGGGTGCAAGTGGTTTCATTTCTCCTCAAAGTCTAGCAAGCCCACAGGGGAGTGGCCGAGATGACCGACGCCTGTGACACGAAGTTAACCCCAGGCACACCCCTCCTCCTCACCCTATTGATAAATCTCGATGATTCATCCAGAGAGGCTGGTCCCGCCTCAGCGGAAAAAGAATTGAGATGAGGTTCTCATCACTTAGAAATGAGAAGAATTTCTCAGCAGAGAAGCAGGCTGGAACCCTTCCACAGTCGCTATGTAAAGACGCCTTTCTCCTCTGAGGGAGGGTGAGCAGCACAGGCTGCCTCAGAGGGACTTGTTCGGACCGAGTTGCCAACGGCATCCTTGGGCCCACGTGCGTGCACACGAGCGGGCGGACGCCCCGTCACCACTCAGACTGACTCTCTCTGCCTCTCTAGTTTCAAAACAGCATTTATTCTTCTCTGCCTAGAAAGCATGCTCACTGTGAAAGTTTTAAACATATACAAAAGAGAAAGAAAAGCCACTCATCATCCTTGTGAGAATATTTACCCCCCCCTTTTTTTTTTGACTAAATTTTTAAGACATGATGGTTGAGATCATATTGTATATATAATTTTACATCCTGTTTCTAACATAAATATATGGCCATGTTATTATTCGCCTTCATCACTGAAATAACCCATTGAAAAGATGGTGTATTCTTTCATGTTATAAGAAGCAGAGGCCCAGATCCTCTGAGGGCTTAATTCACCTCCTGCGTGTACTTTAAAGGGTTGAGCATTGAATATAGGAACTGTCCCCACATTCTGACCACTTACGATGTGTGCCATGGCTGGCGGCTGTGGAGATTAGGTGTGGGGGTGGCTTAATATATTATCACAAGCAAAATGCATTCCCTTTCTCCAGACTTGGGACCTCTGCGCTTCACAGGGCTGGGGTGAGTCATACTGCTTCTCACAGAAACCACGGACTCACCCTCCTCACTCAGTTGAGGGCAGTTGCAGGTCCCATCTAGGCACAGGGAATGGAGAAAACGTGGGTTAGGTCCTGAGACACAAGGAAAAGTGGACAATGGAAAAGCTCTGGAATGGTCACCAGGTGGAGAGATGAGCAAGGGTTGGTCAACCACAGCCTGCAGGCCAATCAACCACCTGTTTATGTAAATAAAGCTTTACTGAAACACAGCCACACCCATTCATTCCAACAGTGTCCATGGCTGCTTCTGGCCACCAGAGGCAGAGTTGGGCAGTTGTGATGGAGACCACATGGCCCACAAGCCTGAAATATTTACCACTTGGCTCTTTAAGACAAAGTTTGTCGGCCCCTGTGTTTGGAGGCCAGCCATTCTCCAAAATGTGTGTTTCCCCCTTATTTAGCTAGGAGTTGTCACTGAGAGGCTGCTGCTCAGCCCAGACCTACACCTCCCAGCTCCTCCTGTGTCAGGATGGGACCCGTAACTAGTTCTCACCGATGGAATGTGGGCTAAGAGATCTCGGTCATTCTGGGGCCAAGATGGTTAAGAAGTGAGTGAGCCTTCACCACCTTCTTTCTTCCCTTTTACCTGAGCACAGGATGCTCCTCGGCCCTGCAGCCGTGTCTCTCAACCTTTTTCATCACTATTGCCCTTGTAAGCGGTCTTTTTAGGCACTTTTTTCGTAGTTTCTTCCTCTGTGGCATTTTAATGCACTGTGTATCTGTTTATGGACCACATGTATGTCTATGATTTATGTATCAAAATGAAGGATTTTTTTGTTTTTTAGCCCCAAGAACTAATTTTGCCCCCGTTGAGAATATATTCTCTTATGGCAGCAATCCACAACCATTTTGCCAGCAGGAACAGGTTTTGTGGAAGTCAATTTTTCCATGGATCAGGGTAGGGGGTAGTTTTGGGGATGATCCAACTGTATTACTCCATCTATTGTGCACTTTATTTCTATACGATTACCTCACCTCCATCTCAGATCATCAGACATCAGATCCTGGAGGTTAGGGATCCCTGCTCTAAAGTACAGCAGAGTCATAAGGTGGAAGATGCCTGGGTCCCTGCATCACTTTGTGGAAGAAGGCCAGTCATGTCATAACACTCCATTTGACTGTTGGAGCTGTGAGAAACAACGTTAATCATGGTAAGCCCCTGAAAATTAGGAGATGATTATGGCAACTAACATTGCCTTAACAATGGTAGTACGAGATCTACACTTGATAGTTAAAACAAAGTAAGAATTGGATAGACATGTTTATAATACAAGGAATTCATAAATCCTAAAAGAGGTAAATTTAGGATTGAAAATGCCTAATTTAGATGGTGGACAACAAATTAACTGTATTCATTTATAGTCTCATCATCTATACACAACATCACCAAGACGAGAGTGAAGTAATTTTAAACAACAAAGGAAACATGTAAGGGCTACTGGAAAAGAGACTGGGAAAACAGATAGAGTATGCAAGATTAGAAACTGATATTGCAGCCACAGGGAGCCTGAACCTGGACTCAGATGCTGAGAGTTCATCAGCCTGGCAGAATGGCCAAGGGGCTCATGACTCAAAGATGCCGGGGCAATGGAGGGCAGGAATCAAGTGTGAGGCTAAAAAGCGGGGGGATTATATAAAACCTGAAGTCAGAACAGTTGAGCCACTGGTACCCATGGGGCAGATAGATATCTACTCCCCCAAGCACAAAAATTTTTTAAAAAAGAAAGGAATTTCCTTCTCTAAAGAAACTAAATGGACACAAAGAAGAGATGAGATCCAGGAAGCAGCAGAGCTAACCTAGTATAATAGTACAGGAAAGTCCCAAATGTCAACTGTGTAGTAGGCCTAGACAGCAACCATGTCAAACTTGAGAAAGATGGAGAACTCTGGGAGGAAGGGAGAATAGATAAAATACCCACCTGGCTAGGGAGTCTGAGAGGGGGACAAAAAAAAAAGGGATATGATAATAGCAAATGGTGGGGAGGAAAAAAAGAAGGCAAGCACATACTCGAGAAACTATAAAGCTATATATATAAAGGAAATTCATAATATTGACTGCAAAGAGAGTAACAGATCAGGCATAGGATCACACACTTAAATGCCGTCAGGGTCAGGCAAATACATAAATGAACACAGCAGGCTAGGAGTCTGAGCGCTTGCCTCCCCCGTCTGAGTAGAGGGACTGCAGCAAGCTGGAAGGAGGCAGGCATATTCTAAAGGAGACAGTGCTGCCATATGGAAAGTCAGACAAGATACTACAGCCTTTAAAACAGTATCCCAAACTCTGTATCTTTTATGGAAGCTCTCCCGACTTTTAGAATGTCAGCTGAATTTTTTTTGTTTGGAATCACTAGGCAAACTAAACGTGTATGTCGGAGAGTAGACTGCCACAACTTGTTTCCACGCTCACAATAATACAAGCTCTATCCATTGATTGTTCAGTCTTTAGGGTCAACCTACAGACAGAGCACATTTTTTTTCTGGCAGTTAGAAAATAAAGATGTAAATGTTATCACCCTTAACAATGTAAAAGTAAAAACAGAGATGACAGAAATTAGGAAGTTGGAAGGCAGTTGGGGTAAGGACACTAATATCTTCATCTTACTGTTCAAGGGAATCAAGAGATACTGCTGTTAATCAGCAAGAAATATGATAGTGAAAATATTACTTATAAAGCTAACCAAATAGAGGAACTATAAATAACGATGCAGCTATGCCGTGAGGATGTGGGGAGGGGAGGTAGAAGCGTGGTATAAGTGAGTTGAGTCGTCATCAGAACAGGAAGTAAGCAGATAATTTCTAAAATAGGAGTAAAACAAAAGCACATTATTTTTAAACATGGAGGTAAATGTCAGAAAAAAATAAATGAAAGAGTTAAAAGAAGTTGCCCCAAGGGAGAGGTACAGGTTAAGAAGGAAAGAAGCCAGGAGACTTTTCATTTTTATTATAGAATCTTTTCAACGTGCACCCCACTGCCCCAAACCCCCAAAACCCTCTGTAAGAAAATGAAACAGATCAATTGACAAGTTGATAACCGGACCAGACAACTAAGCCTACAAGGCTGACTCTCAGTAATATGATGAAAAATGAAAGTGAAAGTGTTAGTCACTCTGTCCTGTCTAACTGTGACCCCTTGGACTATAGACCACCAGGCTCCTCCAGGGAATTTTTCAGGCAAGAATACTGGAGTGGGTTGCCATTCCTTTTTCCAGGGGATCGTCCCCATCCAGGTATCAAACCCAGGTCTCCCACAATGCAGGCAGATCCTTTACCATCTGAGCCACCAGGGAAGCCCGGACAGCACAGTGGAGGGACCCAAAGGCCACCCTCAGGAGCTGGAACTTTACCTCTGGAACAGGACGTGGCCCAAAATTTCAGAACAGGTGATGTGCCTGAAGCAGTACAGGAATGATATGGGTGGGAAATGAACCCATGTCAAAGCAAGAGGAGGTGGGGATGCACACAAGGAAGGGACTTGGCTCCTAGTAGGTGTTAGTATCTGTGGAAGGATGAGATGTCAGGAGGGACTGAGTGATATAAGTAAGCACATAGCTTGTCTTTTAAGACTCATCAGTCATCTCTTTTGTAAAAATTTTCTTGACCAAACTCTGCCTTTTCTTGGTATTGAGAATGAATATTAACCCCCAACTAAGCATGGAACACTTCATGGAACTCAAGTTTCCTATTATTATTGTATGAATCCCTTGAATGCAAGGATGGTGACCTACTCATCTCTGTATCTTCAGGTCTTTACTGTGGGTCTGATTCATAGTTAAGTGCTCAAAAATAAGTACTCCACTGGATAGATAGGTGACTGTATGTATGTATGTATGTATGTATGTATGTATGGGCTTCCCTGGTGGTTCAGACTGTAAAGAATCCTCCTGCAACACGAGAGACCTGAGTTCGATCCCTGGGTTGGGAAGATCCCCTGGAGAAGGTCATGGCAACCTACTCCAGTATTCTTGCCTGGAGAATCCCCACGGACAGAGGAGCCTGGCAGGCTACAGTCCACAGGGTCACAAAGAGTCAGACACAACTGAGCGACTAAACACAGCACAGTATGTATGAGTGTACAGATAGATGGATGGATGGATGGACGGATGGATGGATGGACGGATGGGGTATGGATGGAGTGACGGGCATCTACAGTACAAAGAATGAAAGAACAGAATCAATGGGCTCTGGTGCCTGGATGCTTCCCAGAATGTGCTGGGCTTGATGCCTCTTTAGGAAAGTAGAATATTATAACATTATTGCTTTATCACTCTGCAAATATTCCCCAGCTTGCAAGGGCACGTTTGGTTAGTAACAGATCGTGCAACAAATTAGACACAGGAAACAAACCAGGATGACAGAAAGGCGGTTGGGGCCCAGGGCAAGAACCAGCAACCAAAGCATCGTCTCACATACTGTTTAGGAGGAAAGGGTCAGACAGGTTGGCCTGCTTTACTTGAAAGGTTTGGTCACTCCATTCTTCAAAGTCCATCTCAAGAGGATGACAAGGAGCAAGGGCTTCACAGGGCTGTTTCCCCATCACACACCAACATCCCATCTATTACCACAAGCTGATTTCTAACTCATGGCCTTGGCAAAAACCACAGAAAGCAAAACACTGCTCTTGCCTTAGGTTCCAGAATAACACCAGCTGTTGGAATTAAGCAGCCAGGCTAGTAGCCTAATGATGACTAAGAAGAACTTCCTTCCAAAAGCACCATGAGTAGGTAAGGGATTTTTGGGTCCTTGGACAATAAAACACCACTTCCAGTTAATGGGAGGGCTGCCCTAAGTATCATAATCCTACTGACCAGTTATAAAAGTACAGCATCTCATATCAGTGGATCAAAAATTGATTTTGAGATTCTAGCTATCCAACTCTCCAACTATTTTAAGACATTTAAGAATTGCTTGATACCATAAAATGACTGCAAGAAAGGGAAGGGGGTGAAATCTGATAAAGACTTAGGACCAGCAGGACAGATGTGTGTGTGTGTGTGTGTGCGTGCGTGTGTCTGTGTGTGTGTGAACGCACACACCAAGGTGCTTCAGTCCTGTCTGACTCTTTTCAACCCTACGTGTGGACCTGTAGCTCTCCAGGCTCTTCTATCCATGCCCTCCTCTAGGTGATTCTCCCAACTCAGGGATTGAACCTGCATCTCTTACATCTCCTGCATTGGCAGGCGGGTTCTTTACCACTGGCACCACCTGGGAAGCCCAGGACAGAGACGAGTGTCCTCTGCCTTTCCCTCCAGCAGGTAGGAAAGCAGAATATGTCTGCCGTCTCCTAGTCTCAGAGTGAGGAACGGCCAGTGACTCTCTGCATCTGTACCTGTGCACACCCCAAAGTGATACTGGAGTGATGTATCACCTCAAAGTGATTTCAGCAACAAATCCTCCAAGAACCCAGAGGAGCAGCTGGGGCAGGTGCCTTTATCTCTATTTTTAAAAATCATTAATTTTATATTTGGTGGCACTGGGTCTTCATTGCTGCTCTTGGGCTTTCTCCAGCTGTGGCGAGTGGGGGCTACTCTTTGCTGTGGTGCACGGGCTCTAGGTGTGTGGGCTTCAGTTGTTACGGCTCGTGGGCTCTAGAGCGCAGCTGTGGCCCCTGGACTCAGTGGCCCCGAGGCGTGTGGAATCTTTTCAGACCAGAGATCGAACTAGAGTCCCCTGCACTGGCAAGTGGATTTTCATCCACTGGACTACCGAGAAAGTCCCCTTTATTTCTATTTTACAGATGGGAAAATTAAAGCACATATATCTGTGTAAGCAACTTGCTACAGGCTCTCAGAGAGGAGTCACTGGCCCAGACTGGTCTAGAACACTGGTCTCCTGATGACTTGAATGCAGGACAGTGACCTTCTCATTTTTGGATCCCCTGATCCTAGCACAGAGCCTGGACCTGGTCCACAGTAACTGTTTAATAAATGTTTACTGAATAGAAGACTCCCAGTGCCAAACTATTACATGAACCTCTGTCTGGGCTCGATTTCTTTATCTGTAAAACGAGAATAATAGTGTTCTTCTCATATGGTTAATGGGAGGATCAAATGTATTCACACAAGTAAAAGTTTTTTATAACACTTCCTGGCACATGGTTGGTACTCTTTAATAATGCTTGCAAGGAGATCCAACTAGTCCATTCTGAAGGAGATCAGCCCTGGGATTTCTTTGGAAGGAATGATGCTAAAGCTGAAACTCCAGTACTTTGGCCACCTCATGCGAAGAGTTGATTCATTGGAAAAGACTCTGATGCTGGGAGGGATTGGGGGCAGGAGGAGAAGGGGACGACAGAGGATGAGATGGCTGGATGGCATCACTGACTCGATGGACATGAGTCTGAGTGAACTCCGGGAGTTGGTGATGGACAGGGAGGCCTGACGTGCTGTGATTCATGGGTCGCAAAGAGTCGGACACGACTGAGTGACTGATCTGATCTGATCTGATCTGATCATTATTATTGTTGATATTATGTCTGCTATGAAGAAAAGAGAATGAGGCGATATGAGAGAGAACAGCACAATGAGGGATGTGCTACCTTAACTAGGGTGGTGGGGAGGGGCGACACTGGAGAAAGACCCAAATGAAGAGTCAGGTGTAGAGGATCTGGGGGAGGGCAGGACAAAGGCGGGGAGATGCAAGGAGATTAGGTATGTTGGAGGAGCAGAAGGAAGTGGCATTTTTGTGCTGATCACAATCCAGCTTGGTTTTTACATTCTAATGAACATCCTTAACTTTAAGGAGAAAATGTCGAATTACCCATCTGAACAGACAGCCCACGGTAGACACTCCTAAAGGCCACTCTGAAGGTTTGATCACAGTATCTCAAATAGGTCTGAAGATCTCACTTTGCTGAGTTTAAGAAAACTCTCTTCAACACTGTTCACACATTTCTGAAACACATCTAATTTCTAGCTGTTGAACCAATGGCTGAGGGGGAACCGAGGCTCCAAGTCCCTCCCCATCCTGGAAGTCCCCAGCTGAAGCTCTGAATGCAGCTTCCCAGCATCCACCCCCGTGGCCCCACTCCCCAAGCAAGTCTCACCAAGAGCAAATCTGGGAACTGGCAGAGGAAGCAGGCAAGTCAGTACAGTAAGCACCTCAGAGAAACACAAACTGCAAGCAAAACCACGGAGGCGACCCTGTCCTGCGTCATTTGAGGCTGCTCTGTGCTATTATTCCCTGGTGGCTCCAATGGTAATGAATCTGCCTGCAATGCAGGAGACCCAGGTTCAATCCCTGCATTGGGAAGATCCCCTGGAGAAGGGAATGGAATGACTAGCCACTCCAGTATTCTTGCCTGGAGAATTCCATGGACAGAGGAGCCTGGTGGGCTACAGTCCATGGGGTCACTAAGGCTCGGACACGACTGAGCAACTAACGCTTATGCTATTATCACAGGAAGCCTGAGTTGAACCAAGTCATGCGGGTCCTTTTAAGTCCTGGTCCCACTTGTCTTGTTCTGACTTCTGAGGCTCAATGGTAAAGGATTTGGACAGGAAGAGCCCCTCCTCTTATTCACTGGCCCTAGTGGGCAACACAGCCGCCCTGAGGCCAGCTGTTAGTGGCAGAGATCAGCAGCCATGCCTGTCCATGTCACATTCATACCCCTCATGACATCCACCCTCTGGCTCCTCAACGGACAGCTGCATTCCAGGTTGGTAACTCTGGGTCTCGGGCGGGGCTGCCTCTTCACCAGCACCAACCTTGAACCCCCACTGTGAGTGAGCAACCCCTGGAGAACTGTCCATGGTCACCTTGCCCTGCTTCTGAAGGACCTGGGGACCATGCCCGGAACTGAGGCAGCAGCCCATCACCCAGGCAAATAAAGACATACAGGATACCCTAGAAGGATACCCAAAGTTCAGGTAATTCTGGAAGCACATCACAAAGACAAAAGGCTGGTAAACATTACTGTTTAAAACATTAGCTGGGACTTCCCTGGTGGCCCAGTGGTTAAGCATCTGACTGCCAATGCAGGGGACATGGGTTAAAGATTCCACATGCCATGGGGCAACTAAGCCTGAGTGCTGCAACTACCAAGCCCATGCTCTAGAGCCCCTGCTCGGCAACAAGAGAAGCCACTGCAGTGAGAAGCCTGTGCACTGCAATTGGAGAGTAACCCCTGCTCCCCACGACCAGAGAAAGCTAGGGTGCAGCAGCAAAGACCCAACACAGCACCCCCCAACCAAAAACTTATCAGCTAGATACATAAACAGACAAAAAGGGCAAACGAAATGTCAACAAAATTTAAAAAACAATTTGTTATATGCATATTAGTTTCCTTAATATATAAAGAGAGCTTAAAAATCAAGAAAATGATAAACACTCAAGGAAAAAAATGGGTTACAGGCAATCCATGAAAGAAAAATACAAATGGCATAATATATGAAGACCTGTCAAACTCTGGAGAAATCAATAAAATCAGTCTACTAAACCGGAAAAGATTTTCATATCCTGCTGCAGTGTTGGCAAGAATGCAGAGGAAACAGGCATGTTCATACGCTGATGGTAAGTTGAGTAATATCCATCCAAGCTTTGATGTGCAAGCGTTTGAGTCAGGGATCTATCCCACAGGATGTTCACATTATATACCCAAATAAACATGCTGAAAGACACCCAGCATCAACAAGAGGGTGGAGCACATTCACGTATGGCTAGTGGGGATGCAAATCAGTGTCATATTTATGAAGAGAAATTGAGCAATATGCAGCGAAAACACCTTTAAATTTGACATATCCTTTGACCCAGAAAGTCTACTTAACAGAAATTCACTCTTAGGAGGTGATCATAATGTGACTAAAGGTTTATCTATAAAGATGCTTATATGCTATTTTTAATGGACAGGCGAAGGGGGGAAAATATAAAATGTATAAAATGTTAAGACTGGATAAATAGATGATATAGACACAGTGGAATTCTAGGAAGTGAGTCCAAATTATGCCACTGGTCTTCTGGTTTTTAAAAAATTGTAGATGAAAAACATGTGTTGATCTCCTTTTCCTTCTAAGACTCCACTAAAATGATGGTAAAGGAATTGCTTTAATTGTGTAAACCTAAAACATTGAAAAGAAGGGGAAAGAGGCAACCACAGGGACAGTCCCTTCTGACCTCCGCCTCCCCCTTCCCCTGAGCACTGCCAGAGTTAGAAATGGAGAATTTGTTCCCAAAGAAGGAACATGTGTCACTGACCACTCTCTTCCTGAACAGTCAAGAGATGGTCTAAACCAGGTGAGTCCTCTTTACAAAGAAGAGGCCCAGTGAAGCGTGGGTGGGATGAGGTTTGGGGGCTGAGCCCAGGGAAGCTCAATCTACTCCGAATTTTCCTCAGATCTCCACACAGAGAGAACAACAGCTCAGAAAACAGACGATCCAGGACTGGATTCTCTCAGCTGGTCAAGGCTCCCTTACCTCCTCGGGCTACAGATGATACTGAAAGTGAGCGAGACCACATGTGGGAGGGGGTGTCGAGCAGGAGCATCCCTCCTCGGCCTTACAGGCAGGGGACAGTCCCAACTCCCCAGTGGGCGGGATGGTCCTGGCTAAAGGCAAGCGGACAGCTCTTGTTACTTTTCTAGGTCTTCCTCTCCATCGCCATGAATGTGACCCCTGTAAATGTGCTCAAACGGCTCTCACTGTACTTGGGGCCTGTCTGAGGAAGACTCTTCCACTGGCTTTTCTAAGACAGACAACATGTATTTTCTTGTTGCAGAAATTAATTCTTTCTAAGAATTCCAGAAGGCTGCGTTCTGGCCTTTAAGATCCAGGTCAGGAAGGGAAAATGGTTGCAGTGGGATAAGAAGAGGGTCTTCCATGGAGCCCCTGGCTCAGTGATCCTACATCTTTGTGCCACACTGAGAGCAAAGGACAGGAAACAGGTCTGCTTTTATGGATCTGTTGTGTTTCCAGTTAAAAATAGATAGACAACCAACACAATATTGTAAAGCAATTATCCTTCAGTTAAAAATAAATGAATTAAAAAAATATATATATACCTACAGTGACTTCTCTGGTGGTCGGTGGCTAAGACTGCTCCCAATGCAGGGGGCATGGGTTCAATTATCCTACATACCATGCAGTACAGACAATAACAAATAAGTTAATTAATTAAAAGAGTGTGCGTGCATGTGTGTGTGTATGTGTGTGTGTGTGTATGTGTTAGTCACTCAGTTGTGTCCAACTCTTTGCAACCCCATGAACTGTAGCCCGCCAGGCTCCTCTGTCCATGGAATTCTCTAGGCAAGAATACTGGAGTGGGTTGCCATTTCCTCCTCCAGGGGATCTTCCCGACCCAGGGATTGAACCCAGGTCTCCTGCATTGCAGGCAGATTCTTTACCATCTGAGCCACCAGGGAAGCCCCAATTAAAAGAGTGTGCAATTCTAAAAACAAAAAAATAGACCTTACAAATATATATACATAGAGAGAAAGAAAGCACCCCTGATGTTCCAGGGACTACTGGAAAGCAAACAAATTGGTCCTTGCCCCCAAGGAGATCCTAGTAAGAAATGGGGTTGGAGGTTCATATAAAAGTCAGGTGAGGGAGCACCAGAATGAACCGATCTCTCACAGCCCAGCACAGAAGCGTTCACTCATCACCTCGGGGCTTGTTCCTTTATAATGACCAGTCCTACCATTGGCTGGTGTTAACTCAGACGGGTCCTGATTCAAAGGAAAGGAAAATGTATCTTAATTTTCACAAGCTTATTTCATGTTCTGCTTTTATCATCCTTGGGGTCCCCATAAACTGGGGAGCTAGGTTCAGGCAATATTTTGGGGGTGCTCATGACTGCTTGTCAGTGTTTAAGGACATATATGTTACCATCCTCCTGGTGAGCTGTGAATGGGGCGCTGGAGGGGATGTTTTCAAGTTCTTGGAACGTGGTTCTCTCAGGTACCGGCCTCCTCTACTGCTGCTCACCTGGCTGGACGGGGACCTGCAGCAGCCACGTGAGAGCCAGCAGCGGCCCTCCACTCCGTGAAAAAAGTCCTTCCCGCCAGAGAGCAGGCCTGGGTCCCTGAGCAAAGATGCAGGGTTCTTACCACTGGTAAGTAAAATCCAACTCAATCCAACTGGCACAAGGGGCAGAAAAAACCCACAAGATCCAAAGGCGGCCCCCTGCTACTGACTTCAGCCTCCATGCGAGGAAAATACAGGAGTCTCCAAGGGCCACACGGGCCCCTCCAGTGCTTACTTAACGTGAAGAGGAAATTGCCCCACAGACATCCACCAACGGATGCAGAGAATAGAGGCCAAGGGTGGTGACGAATCCCAACGGCCAGATCCGACCACCTCCCGGCCACAAGGAAATGGAAAATTTCAGGGATACAGCAAATTCATTTTTTCTTTTCGGTTGGCAGTCCGAGATGGGCTTTCAGTTGGGGCCACTAAAAAGACAAACAAAACAGCTATACAGATGCATGTAGCTCACGGGGTGTGTAAGTGTGTGTGTGTGTGTGTGTGTGCATACTCAGAGGGGCACATACACATGCATACATATGAACAGGTGTGTGATACACAAATCAAGGAGCCCCAAGGGCATAAATATGGAAATCTAAAAGTAAAACAAAGAAAACTTCGGAAAGGTGAGTGGAACCCAACGATTTCAAGGTGGTTGAGTCGTGGGGGGTTACGGCAAGCCTCAGAGAGCCCAGGAGACCTGCCGGCAGCAACCACTGGACCCACTCATTCCTTCCAGAACAGTGATCTCAGCAACTTCCACCATTACTACCCCCTTTCAAATTTTAAAGCTAGTCAAGTCCCAACTCTAATATTCTCAACAATTATATTATCTAACGCTATTATACAGGCCCATCTCATCCATCAAATCTCATTACAAGAAGAATTGCTTGGATGGGCCAAGTCATGGTGATGTCTAGCTCTGGCTAGGAAAAAAAAATCTCTCTGTGAATGAATCCTGGGCGGCAAGTCCTTTATCTCGGTCTGATCGTGTAGAGTGGTCCCTCTCTGTGCTGAGAATCGCTGGCTCTGCACCGGCAGCAGGACAGACCTGAGATGCGCCAGTGGAGAAGGTCATGACTCTGCTGATGGCCTCAACTCCCTCATGGGGAAAGGGATTAAAGCTTGAGACCCCACCCACGTAAGGCCACCACACACCACAGGCCCAGGGGCACCGGAAGTGGAAAGGTAAAGGGGAGATCCCTCTGGTATTTCCAAGCTGTGCGTGATCCACCTGGCCATGATAGCTGCAGGACAGCAAGAGGCCATGTGGGAACCCGCGGGACACATCGTCGGGGGCAGGAAGGGGCACTGGGGTTCCAATCTGATGGAAGTTGGCGAGATGCTTCTACCTCTGGAGTCTTAACACCCAAAATGATGTGAATCTGACACTTTAGTGTAGGACTTGCTGGATTGTTTATAGGCTCCATGGCTCACAGGCCATGGAAATGAATACAATGAACACAACCGTTGTGACTTCTGTACAGCCAAATTAAGCACTGATGGGGTCAGCTGGGAGGAGTAAAAGCAGAGAGGACAGGGGCTTCCCTGGTGGCTCAGTGGCAAAGAATCCACCTGCCAATACAGGAGACACGGATTTGATCCCTAATCCGAGAGGGTCCCATATGCCTCGGAGCAACTTAAACCCAGGCACCACAGCTACTGAAGCCCGAGTACCCTAGGGCCCATGCTCTGAAACAAGTGAAGTCACCACAGTGAAAAGCCTGAGCACTACAACTAGAGAATAGTCCCTGCTCGCCACAACTAGAGAAAAGCCTGTGTAGCAACAAAGACCAGCACAGCCAAAAATAAATAAATATATAGAATTATTTAAAAAAAAAAAGAAAGCAGAGGGGACAGGGTTGGGCAGGGTGGGGAGATGGGTACCAGGATCCAGAACTCTTGGTTCACCTGGCAGTGAGAACTCGGAGCCCAGAAGCTCTGCTCCCAAGTAGTTGGGGGCCAGCACCAGGTAGGGACTCCTTGATCATAGCAGGAGCTCGAGGCAGGGCAGCCCCCTGCTAACAAGTCACTGGCACGGGTAAGAATGGTAATAACAGCTAACAACGCAACATCACTCACAGTGGACCAGCACCCCTAGGTGCTTTACGCACACTGAGTCAATTCTCAACCACAGCTCTATTGCATACGTATTATTTTGCCCATTTTACAGATGAGGAAACTGAGGCACTAGGAGTTTAAACGAGCAGATTTGAACACAGGAAATGTGGATTCAGAGCCAGTGCGCACTCGGGATAGCAGAGTCCATGCTTCCACACAGTTCTGGATTACACAGTCAACAGGAGCATGCATGGGGAACACCATTTATCGAATGCCAGCGAGCAAGATCTCCAGGTACTTTCACATGCTTTAACTCTGTAATTCTCTCTTCTCCACTCTTCCCCAACTTCCCTGACAGCCTGGTTACCTGACCCAACTCCAACTCACCCATCACTTCCTCAAGGAAACTCTGGTCCCTCTGCACTAGGTTATTCACTGGTAAGGCTCCCTCTACTCAGTCTCTTATCACTGTCCATGGCTCTACACTATTTGGTTGGACAGTAAAGAATCTGCCTGCAATGCAGGAGACCCTCATTCGATCCCTGAGCTGGGAAGACCCCCTGGAGAAGGGAATGGTTACCCATTCCAGTATTCTTGCCTGGACAATTCCATGGACAGAGAAGAGTCAGACACAATGGAGCGACTAAGACTCTCACTTAAAGGTTTCTCTCCCTGGCTCTAGGCCCAGCATTGTTCAGTAGAATTCTCTGCTATAGTGGAAACATCTGATGTTTGTGCTGATAGCGGTAGCTCTGGCCACGCATGGCTGCCGAGCACCTGAAATCGGGTTAAGGGCTGAGATCCTACTTCCTGAACCAGAGGCATCACCATCACCTCGCAGCTAAAAAGTAGTCTCAGGTTTCACCCCAGACCTCCTGAATCAGAATCTGCCTTTTAATAAGATTCTCACATGATTTACACGCACGTGAAAGCTTGAGAGACCCTGCTCTTACAGTATTAGAGGGAGAACAAGGAACTGCATTTAAATCAGCTGGTTTCCATTTTTTGGATCAAAGGCATCTGACTCACTGGTGTGAGTGAGTGGCAGGGCCAAATGACTCAAAGCAGCAAGAGCCGTGGATCTACTGAGCATCTACTAGAGAGCCGCCTCTACTGGGCATCGTGGGGTAAGGAGAGTCACCATGGAGCACAGATATAGGAAAGGGGAGAAGCTAGGGGTCAGGGGAACCAGTGTTCTGACAAGGCTGGGATTCTGTGAGGCCATGAGAAGAAAAACTGTTCTGGGCCGCAGGGGTGTGAATAGAGGGTGTGTCCACGCACAAACACAGAGGCAAGGAATTCAAAATGGCGCTAAAGGGGTATCAACCTCTGAGCTACTATCAGAAGCTCAGTGTTCTAAGTTAAATGCATCTGTTCATTAAAATGGAGTTTACAAAGAAGTTAACAAGCTCTACTATTAAGTTTTGAAAACCAGCTGTCCTGCTTCTGAGAATCACGGGCTGGAAATGAGAGCAAGGTGGATCCACAATGATGCTACTTTGCCTCCCCTCTTCCTGTGCACCCTTCCTGCCTAGCCGGCTTTCAGCTGGCTTTCCCTGAATCCAGCCTACACACTGACTTCGGTGGTGATCAGCCACGGGGCTGGAACGGGACCTAAAAGATGTCCTTCCATACTATAACACGCAGGTACTCAAACTCCATTCACACACAGGAAACTACACAGGAGCATCTGGGTTTTTTGTAGTGATGATTCATCGTATATTTGTTTTTATTTTTTTCTTTTTTCACCGCTAGTCTATGCCCAATGGCTGGCTGGATAACCCTCCAACCATTCCTCACCCTTCTTGTCCACTTCCGCTATCAAGGCTGGAAAAGCTTACTCATCCCCTCACCAGCCTCCCTTGCAGCTCAGGGCGACCACATCACACTCCTGGAAGTGACAAGACTAAGAAGCCAAAACACCACAGAGGGCGAAGCAGAGAAACTGAAAAAACTCCTATCTTTGACGTCACTGTTGAACTGCCAGATCAACACCAGACAACCACTGTATTCACCCCAGATTCTTGTTTTATGAGATGTGTTACTCAGGCCACTATTCGTTTGCTTTTTTTCTGCTTACAGCCAAAAGCATGCCTGTGGTCGTTTCCTATCCCCAACTCCTCTCACCTGACTTGCTTCGCCTCTTTGCTCACTTACTATTTCCATCTAGCTCCTGCACCAGCCCCCAGACTGCTCCAATTTCCCTTCTTCTTTTCCTATTCACATCCTCCTCTCACAGCTCATAATATAACAGTAGGCTCAGATGCCCAACTCCCATTTTCATTTTTTTGGAATATTTATTTAGTTTTGGCTGCATCAGGTTTTTGTGGCCACGCGCAAGATCTTTCTCATGGCTTGAGGGTTCACTAGTGTGGCACACAGGTTTAGCTGCCCCAAGGCGTGCAGATCTAAGTTCCCAGACCAGGGATCGAACCTGTGACCCCTGCACTGGAAGGTGGATCCTTAACCACTGGACCACCAGGCAAGTCCCCAACCTCTATTTTGGAAAGGTCAAGTCTGAATACCCAATCTTTGGTCCTCATGTAGCAACCCTTCTGATCCCTGGAAACGATCTTAGCTACAAATTTTACCCAACGTTGTAAGAACAATGAGCAAATTCCATTATGATGTTTCTTTACTTCTTGGATTACTGTTATGAGCTAATAAAAACATGTAAGGATATTTTTCAAATGTATTTAAATTGAGCAAATCTCGAATTTCATAGCAGGTATGCAGACTCGGCCAGCCATCCAGGCTGACACAACAACCAAGAGAGAAGGCTTGAATAGGGAACTACTCTTGCGAGCAGATGTGTACATATAAACAGTTTATGAACTAGCTCAGGGCTCTTTCTAGCGCAGACTGATGTAAGCTACCTGGCTGGGCCCTGCAGCCTCCCTCTGGCACTTAATTGGATCTGTGATTAGGAAAAATATATTTTAATCTTGATTAAGCTTAAGATTTCCATCTTTCAGTTTACCACTTAATATATGTTCAAACCGACATGTTTCCTGCAACTATGGACATGCCTTGGCCTCCTTTAGGTGATGAAGTGCTGAAAGACAGGAACCGAGTCCAAATGGCACTGTGTCCTTCCACATGGCACCCACCCCGGGGCCAGGTCTGATCCCATCCCCAAAAACAACAGCAACCAAGTCAAAATTAGAAATTCTATGGCAGTTGCCAGTCACAACCAAACAGCCATTTCTTACCTGTACACGCTACAGAAATGAGTCACATTTTCAGGGCTCCTTCATCTCAAGAATGATTCACAATTTTTTGTGACTCAGACACACCACCCCATTCCTGCTCCATCTCAGAAGGAGTGTGGAGTGAAAACGTCAAGGGATGGACACGTACTTCAAAAGGACCTTAGGGGGCAGGCAGGCAGACCAGAGAGGGATGGGGGTTCACCGGGACCATCAGACAAGATGGAGCGCGTTCCCCAATGACAATGCTCAATTTGCCCAAGCAGGAAACTTGCCGTCATGTTCAACCTCTATTCATCAGCGCCCAGACAGATCTATTTGTTCTTTTATAAGTGGTATTCCCCCCACCTTCAGCTTTGTTTCTTCTTCACATATTGCATATAAACTTCAGATGGGTCACCTTTCCCCAACCACGAAAATGAGCAAAAAAGAAAACTCTCTTATCAGATCACATTAAATGAACATTCTGAAGAATCTCCTGAAATGATAGATTTCTTTCTGGAACATTCTCTGACCAGTACCTCATTCCTTCATAACACGGCCGGCTGACTGCTTTTATGTGCTGAGCACTTGGGTATGGGTGCTGGGAAATCATTCAGAACCAATTGCCCCGAGGCCCCTGTGGGTTCTGAGGTGCTGAGGGCCCATCAGCGGTGACCGGCTCCTAAGCAGTGCCCCGCTTGTGGGCAGGAGTGAACCCAGCCCAGCGGCTTCCCCTCGTATCCTTCCGGATTTGGATATGGGACTTTTATGACCCCAAATCATTTACCAGCAGAGGAAGAGAGTAGAAAGAACAAGATGCTTTATAGATACAGAGCTCTGGGTATTAACACAGCTTTGGGCAACCCCAGGCACCTTATTTAATTTCTCTAAGCCTCATTTTCTCAACTGTAAGTTAACACTTGCCGTGCAGGGCTGTTTTGAGAATTACAGCGAGTGCGGGAAGTTTCTGGCCCAGAGGGGATGGGCAATACTTGTCAATTACTGATAATTGTCATCCTCATCACCAAAGTGAGAACACTCCAGAAACTCACCTATGTGATGCAGAATCACGTTAGTACAGAACCTGCCTGGTCTGTGTGTGCAGACAGTCAGGGTTTTCATTCTCTGGCATGTCTGTGGGTCTGTTTAGATTCTAAGGCCCTAGGGATGGAAGAGGGGTGAGGACAGGGCAAGGTCTGGACAACACAGCAGAAGAAAGCACGTTCCCTTTGGAAATGAGACACCTGTTATTTTTCCGGGAGATGTGGCTTATCATCACAATTCAGCAGGTTAACCAGCTCTCTGGATTGTGCAGAGGTCCCAGGTCTAACCCTGACTTGGCTCCTTCTTCCAAAGCCATGGAGCCCACACCCCTTCCACATCTTGACCTGGCCAGGTGTTTGATGAAGAAAATGGTTACCAGCCACAAACAGCAAGTTAGCACACCTGCTGGCACCCCCCAGAAGAAAATTAAAAATCTGTTCCTCAATTTATCTTGGGAACAGGAACTTCAACTTTAGTTGTAGGAAGAAGGCCATTGAAGTGTTCAATATCAATTCATATGCCAACACCCCTCCTTGCTGCAACCCCAGGCTTTGGTAATTATTAGTGGAGCCATCTGCTCATCCTAATGAAATGTGCAATCTCCTGTACATATAATTAGTGAAGCTATTTTAATTAATTGAACAAATTAATTAATTGCAAAGATAGTGCAACCATTTCCCAGGGACTGCATCCAACTCATTTATGCTGCATGTGTCTATGGGGCTCCTGCAGAGGGCAGAGCCCCACACTCACACGCTGAGAAGATGAAGATGTTCCTGTATCTTCTCCATCAGCAGAAACGGAACCCAATACACACAGTCACTGGTGATCATCTGTCCTACTTGGGGTAACCAGTTTATCCTGGTTTTCCTGGGTTTGTCTTGGAGTCAAAGTCCCGAAGGGAGGGCTGCCTTGATCCCAAGCAAACCAGGATGGTTGGTCATCCTGCTTATGCTTGACCTGAGTCCAAGATTACCACCACCACTGGAAAAGCGATGGCTAGGCTGGGTATCCTGTAACATAGCCTCCTGCCACAGCAAACATTACTAATCGATTGAGGAGCTCCTACTTACTTAGCTCAGACTGAGCCAGGTCCAAAGCGTTCTCATCTTTGCTTTAGGCAGTCACTATTAAACACACTGAATAGGAGGGTCAGAAAATTAATTTTCCATCTGTGTCCTAGAATCATAGAAGCTCTAGGCTAGCAAAGACTTCGGAAGTCTAGTCTACTCACTCATTCAGGGCTTAAATCCCTCTACAGTATTCTCCACAAGTGACCAGCCAGGCTCTCCTTACATACATCTAAAGATGGTGAACTATCTCTTAAAGCAACTCGTCCTATCGCCAACAGTGTTGGCTGTCAAACTCCTTCCTTAGATTACTGAAACCTCTCTCTTATCAGTCTCTTTTGGGGGACTATATCCTGGTGCTTCAAATAATGACACTCAGTTATTAAATTCCTCCCAAGTTGTCTCTTTTCTAGGCCCAATTTCTGCATGTTACTCATATGGCTTGGTTTAAAGTTGGAGTGTTGTCCCTGTCTTACAACATGCCGTCTAAGCCTCTCTTGAGGTGTGGAACCTCTCTTGAGGTGTGTATCCCCCACACCAGTTACCCTGCTCCTGGTGGATTCTCCACCAGCATCTGGCAGCTCCATCAGGCACTGACTCATACCAACATCCCAGTGCCATTTCTAAACATGCTACTGTTAAGCCACAGCTCCACTCATCTGCCACAGGACTTCCCCGGAGCTTATGCTTCATCTGGAGTCCCGGGATAGGAGAAGCCCCATGAGACGGTTAAGAAATATCATATAAATTACTGGCGGCCAATTTCCTGGTTACAAACAACTTGCTCTAAAGGCTTGCTTAAAAGTAATTGTTCAGAATCTTGACAGAACGTAGCCACAGAAACCATATTTTAAATGATGGTTAGACTCCCAGGCTAGCCCACAAAAGCCTTCTGAACTCACAACGTACTTGCAGCATAAAACGAACAGTGCTATTTTAACTACATGCAGCCACCATTTATATTATGGTTTCCATGGAAACACACGCTCGCACTCCATTTCAGAGAACCAGACACGAGGTGAACCCGGTGCTGCGTTTACTCTCGGTGTCCTCGCGGGTGGCAGGGTGGGTAGGGGTGCTGATCCCAGAGGAGAACTGACCCTAGACACTAGCCCCCGCCAATCCAGCTCTGTTCAGACCCACAGGTCTTTTCAAGGGTGCGGTCCTAAATGTACAATGTCCTACGCACATGAGGGCCTGTCGGGACCAGGGGAGTCAGGGGACCCTTGGAAAGAGGCCAGTCATCATGGGTATGAGGTGTGGTTGTGTTTGTGATGGTATTGCTTGTCAGCAAGTTCCTGCAGACACAAGAACAGGGACAGTTCTCAAAGTCAGAAACGTAAACCTAAAAAAGCCACTGATTATCGTGTCCCTCTCTAAGTCCTTCAGAGGCATGGTTACAAGCTGGTGTCTGTGGAGATGGGAGGGGAGGGAGAAGAAGATGCACTGATGTCTAGTGGACCACAGTGGGGATGCCGAGCAGAGCTGCTGAGTCTCTGTTCTTCCCTGTAGAAGTCCATACCTTTGCTTCTTTCCGCCTTGACCAACCATGCCCCACTCCTTACTGTCCTCGGTCACCTCTGAGATCCACTTCTCTTCTGAGGAGACAGACCGTGGAGCAATCAGGAAGGTTGTGGCCCATGTCTCTTGGGCATCCACCTGAAACAGGAGCACCTGCCCTGACCTGGAGGAGGGCAGTGCCTGCATGGACTGAATAAAACCCCAGAACCCACTTGTGCCCTGAACTTGTTAACTAGAGAGGCCAGCCTCCTCCAGCCTCATCTTCCACAACTCTAAACTGAGCACCATGTCCTCGCTGGGCAGTTGTGATTAATAAATGAAAGGCAATAATAATAATGATGATGATGATGATAACAGCTGAACATTTTGGTAATGGGTCTTACCAGCACTGTTCTCTATGCATTTGCATGAACTCACTTAAACTGTATGAGAGTTCTATTATTTCACAAGGAAGGAAACCAAGGCCCACAGAGGGTGGGTAATTTGCTCAAAACTGTGCAGCTAATAAGCATCAGGGCCAGGAGTAACAGATAAAAAGCTGCTTTGGAAACTTATGTTACCGAAACGGTGGTCACTCTTATGGTTACTGAACAGCATAGGGCCCTGCCTGAATGCTCTAGTCTGGATTTTCTTTTTTTTTCCTTTTATGATTTTTGGTTTTTGATGTGGACCATTTTTAGTATCTTTATTGAATTTGTTACATTATTGTTTCTGTTTTATGTTTTTGTGTTTTGACCGCAAGGCATGTGAGATCTTAGCTCCCCATATCCCTGCATCGGAAGGCGAAGTCTTAACCACTGGACCACCAGGGAAGCCCCCTGGGTTTTCTACCACAGGGGGACCTAAGTGGGTCCTGTCCCAAGCTCCCAAGGCTCAGCTGGTGTGTCTCCTCCAGCCCCAGCCCTGGACCCTGTGCAGTCTCTCAGCAGCGCACATGTTTGCTAAACATCACCGCCACCAGGGCTTCCCTCTCACATGACCACCCTGCTCAAAACTGTGAAATGCACTTTACCTCCTTCCCTCCCTCTCACCCTCCTTATCTCATTTTTTTTCCCTATAGCACTTAACCACTTTGTAACCTACTACATATCATTTTTATTTATTGTCGGTCTCCCCAAGGAGACCACAGGTTCCAGGAGGCAAGGAATTTGATCTCTTTTGTTCAGTGCTTTACCTCCAGCACCCAGGACAGTGCTAGACACGTGGCAGGCATTTGGTGAGTATCGGCTGAATGAAGGACAAATCCATTTTTATTGACGTAGGGAAAATGTCCGTAACATAGTGTTCAGCAAAAGAAAGGCCCCTAAATTTTATATAAAATGATCCCACCTGTGTAAATACATTATGTGTGTCTGAACACAGAAAGAAAATCTAGAAAGATACCCAGGAAAATGTTCACTGCGGTTGTTTCTAAGGAGTAGGAGTAAATTAACTTCCTTCCAAATGTTTTACAAAGACCATGCGTTATTCCTATACATTCCTAAAGCTATTTATAGTTGAAAACAAACACACTTGTGTACGCTCGTGGGCAGACACACAGCAGAAGCATGCAGCTGGTTATCAGTGACCAGAGCAGGAAGTCAGGACAGTGACAGCCCCGAGCACCCACCTCCCGCATGGTGGGCCACGGCACATTCCCACCCACCCATCAGCAACGTCAAGAGAAATCACAGGATGACTTCTACAGGGTCTGGGACTCAGCAGTGCCTCCTTCGGAACTCCCCCCAGAAGGAAATGAATCAACAAAGGAAAACTCTCTAAGATCCAACCCCATTCCCCCACCTCTCTAGAGCCCTCTCAAGAATTGTTTAATCCTATGATTATCTGTAAATTACATTAGAATGTTCCAGAAAATGTAAAGTGAATCCAAGACATCAAGTGAGGCATTTTGGAACTAAAAACTCACTTTGCAATTAAAAAAAAAAAAAGCCTCTTTCTCTCATGCCTGTGTTAAAGAGGAAGTCAGAAAGAGGGAATTCCACCCGACACCTTTGGCTTGGGCCTGGCTCAGGTGCCAGCCTCCGTCAAGCTCCCCTCCTCCACGCCGCCCGCCGATGTGCTCTGCATACAGGTGCTCACAGGAGCCTACCCACTGACTCACGTATCCTTAAATCACACGAACAGTAATGACGTGCTAAGCGAGGGCCAGCTGTGGGCCAGCACAAGGTCAGGTGCTGTGAGGGGGAAGGAAAGGAGACCTAAGATGAGACGCGTGCCTTCAAGGAAGGGGAGAAAGACGGAAGAAAATGGGGCAGCACTCACTAGCCATGTAGTAAGAGTTCTTCCCTGGTGGTTCAGTTGGTAAAGAATCCGCCTGCGATGCGGGAGACCTGGGTTCGATCCCTGGGTTGGGAAGACCCCCTGGAGAAGGGAAAGGCTACCCACTCTAGTATTCTGGCCTGGAGAATTCCAGGGACTAGAGTCCATGGGGTCGCAAAGAGTCGGACACAACTGAGCGACTCACTTTCAATAAGAGTTCTGAAAACAAACAGTTGAGTGTGGGCAAGGACGCTGCAGGGAAGAGGGCAGGCTAGGCCCAGGCCTTGCCGAGAGCCAGGCCCGAGGTGCCCACGACACAGGGGCTGAGGGCTGAGGCCCGGGCCCAGGCAGGTGGGCCTTGATGCCCGCCACAAGCCCTGCCACCTTCCTGCCCTACCTCCCGGGCACAGCCTGCCACTCTGAGCACTGCGTGTGCCTGGAGAGCCCCCTCACCAAAAGAAGACACTCGCATCCTGAACCAAGGGAGGTTTACCTCTAAGTGACAGAAATTCTCATAGCTCAGTTGATTTCTGGAGCCAAATGGAGCCAGAGAGGGGGACAAGGTAGCACCTGCAATTCTGTCCAGATCCGGAATGCTGCTCAACCCACAGTGATTCAGGAAATGGTCCAAAAGGCCTCTAAGCATGGAGATGCAGGCAAGGCTCATGGCTTGGCTTGAAAGAACTAGGTGAGAAGTGGCAGAGGGGGACAGATATAAAGAGAGGAGGGGGAGAGGCCAGATGAAGGAATTCGCAAAGGGAAAAGAAATCAAGAGATCCAGCCAGGGCAGGGATGGGAGCCAGTGGTATCCAAAGAGACCATGTGTCCTGGTTTTCTAGGGACAGACAGGTGGCCCAGGACTCAGGACTTCCAGGACTAACACCAGGACCACCCCAGGCAAACCGGGATGAGTGGGTCAGCCCAGCGGTAGCATGCCACTCAGGGATGCTAAGGGGTTTGTCATCCCTGGGCGCTCTCCCTCCCTTCTCAAGGACCTGTCACTGCCCACCTGTACCTGCAATGAAGATTGAAGATCCCGTGTGCCTCAACTAAGACCTGGTGCAGCCAAATAAATAAGCTAATAAATAATTTTTAAAAAGAAAAAAAAAAAAGAAACAACAGAGGGGTTGACACACCCAGCTCCTCAGCCCAGCCCCATCCAGTCTCCACCTCCTCTGCCCTTTCAGAGCTTCACTTCCCATCTACCTCTCCCCAAAGCAGGTCCCAAGAGGGTAAAATCCACTCACTCAGCAAGGTCTTACCGGGCACTTACTGTGTGGCAGAGACTGTAAGGGACCGTGGAGAACACAAAGAAGTTATGGTTCAGTGGTGGGGGGTGGAGAGGGGTGGCAAGGTGGGGCTGGTTTAGAGAAGGTGAGAATGATTCAATTAGTCAACACTTAATCACACAGCCCTTAATATAACAGACGCCAAGAACTGCAATGGAGGAAGAGAGAGAACTTACCAGACAACTATAAAACCACTGTAAGGACGATGATGGTTGATGCAGGGGCACCTCCTTCGGTTACTGAACCAAATACCAGTGCACCTCACTTTAGCCTGGAGGTAAGTGCCATGGAGAAGGAGGGAAGGGAAGGAGGGAAGGAGAAGGAAAAGAAAGGAAAGAAAGAAAAAAAGGAAGGACAGAAGGAAGACCAAGCACTGACCTGAAAGAGCTAACAACCCTACCATACAGGAAACAATTAGTGCACTGGTGCTAACCTGGAATACGGACCTCCAGCACAGAGATGCAGAGCTGGAGAAAGTCCATCGCTTCCCAGAGGAAGTACAAAAAAACCCTGAGATGAAATCCTGATGGAGGAGGGTCTTCCAGGCAGGGAGAAGACAATAGGCACTTGCAATTTTTCCCAAAATGAGAAAGCAAGGGTATGGTCCTTATTCAAAATGTTTCAAAATGGCACACCCATCACAGGTCCTGGGTTTGAGTATCTTGCCAGTGGTGACTTTCATAAATGTAAGTTACATTTAAGTGGAAAGGCAGGCATCAAATCTAATTCAGTCGTCCAGACTAAGGCGGCAGGGAATCAACACATAATTTTCTAACACAGATCCGTATGCATGCTCCTACACACACACACCCACACCCCTTAGCCTTTCTCTGAGTGTCTATCCTCAAGTGATCCAAACCCCATCTCTCTATTAGGAGAACTCTGTAATTCAGGGAAAGGGAAAGTGAATTGCTAGGGACAATCTACAAATTAATAACTGGGAATTGACCACACTGGTGATTTGCTATAATGATATTCACAGAGTATGAGCAGAAAGGGCCACGTGTGGTCTGACGGTATATTGGTCAGTCAATAGAAGTTAACAACTATTGACTGACTGTCTGTTTAATGAAGAACCCTTGGCTGGTGTTGGGGGAGTGGGCAGGAGGAGCCCCTGGGCAGGTCTGGTAGGAAGAAGGCAGGATACAGTGAAAACAAGCGGAAGACATACGACACTGAGCCTGAAAAGGCCTTGGACGAGTTGATCCCGGGTGAACTTCCCTTCCTCATCTATGCACATGTCCTACCTACTTCTCAGGCTCATTTCCTGAAGTGAGAAAATCTAAGCTTGAGTATTGGGCAAGCAGAAGGCTCTGTTGAGGTGTCATGGGGCTTAGAGGTGCCCCCCAGCTTCCCTTTCTTCAGTGGCTACCATAAAAGAGAATAAGAAAACGTCTGGAGGAAACCTGCAAAAATAGAACTGAGACAAAAACTCTGATTCTTCAGCTTATCAAGGAGGGTTTTCCCTCCTGTCATCTCTTCTGTCACTAGGACCCTCCCTGCTCTTGAAGGACAGGAAGCAGATGAAGGCAGGCCCAGCAATAACTGAAGGCTTACCCCACTTTCTCAGCAGTCCCCTGAGTCCCCCAGGTGGTCAGTTCATCCCATCCCGTCTATACAGTTGTGGTTCAGAAAAGCAGAGGATACAAGTTGAGCCAACCAGAGGCAACCAGACTCAATTACAAGCCTTTGGCCGCCCCAACAGGAAAGTCTTCATCATCTTCTCCCACTGACTGAGAACAGAGCAAGAGAAGCCTGGGCGGCCACCTTGGGGGCAGAAGGGGAGGTTGTGCCTGAGAAAGGAGCCTGCAATGAAGGAGAGAAACTGGGTCTCAGGCACCTCACAGGAATCTCGGGAAGGCCTCACCTGATGCCAGGATCTACTCCTGGACTTCTCCATCACATACGCCAACCCATTTCCTATTTTTCCTTAAGCCAGTTTGGGTTGGTTTTTAGTTCATCTGTCACCTAACTTGGAGAAGGAAATGGCAACCCACTCCAGGATTCTTGCCTGGAAAATCCCATGGACAGAGGAGCCTAGTAGGCTACAGTCCATAAAAGGAGGGAAAACGTGGCTCATCAATGCTATAAACCTCTCTAGTCCCTCAGCAAATCCACAAACTACCCAGGGATTCACTTAGGAAGTGAATCCTATGGTCCTCCTGAGGGGTGGACCTTAAGGAAAGAAACAAAAAAGGCAATCGTAAGCAGTAAGTCTTCAGTGATTGCTTGGGCCTGCCTTTATCTGCTTCCTGTCCTTCAAGACCAGGGAGGGTCCTCGTGATAGAAGAGATGGCGGGGGCAAAACCCTCCACGATAAGCTGGAGAATCAGAGGTTTTGTCTCAGTTCTGTATTTGCAGGTTTCCTCCAGACATTTTCTTATTCTCTTTTATGGTAACCACTGAAGAGCCCAGAGGAACAATACGGGTATCCCTCTGATTTATTTTATATCTTAAAAGATTACGTAGGGCCTGCAGTACTGAGCTCATGTTCAAATTAAGTTTGCTGGAAATCTAATTTGGGATGAGTAATTTAATTTGGCTACTACAATTAAAAGTGGCACGGTATTTGTGTTTTAGAGGAAAACCACATTAGATTCATCTAATCTTATTAGGTGAATATCACATTTAGATCACATTATATCTAGGACAGATATATACTGGATTGATTTCTTTCATAAATCACTCAGGGGACCAAAAGAGTAATCTTCTCCCTGCTTCCCACCCACTCACCTCACACAGGTCAGAGCAGGGAGTGAATGTGGAAGAGGACTCGTGGGGAACTCTGCAGCATAGCCCTGGAATTCGTGTCCCCCAAACACCACTTAAAGACAATCCCTTGGGGACTTCCCTGGTGGTCTAGTGGTTAAGAAGCTGCCTCAAAATGCCGGGGACAGAGGTTCAATCCCTGATGGGGGAACTAGGATCTCACATGCCACAGAGCAACTAAGCCCAAGAGCCACAACCAGAGAGTCTGTGCTCCACGATGAAGATCCAGCATGACCCAACGAAGATGCTGTGTGCCACAACTAAGACTCGATGCAGCCAAATGAATGAATGAATAAATACTTAAAGAAACTACCCCGAGCATTATGCAGAGGAGTAAACTGAGGCGTTGGTCGGACAAGAAACTTGCACGGGGTCGCAGTGAGTGAGTGGAAGAGCTGGGACTACAACTCAGCTCGCGGGGCCCCGCCATGCTACTACATGTGTTTTTAATAAGATCTAACATGAAAAATAGCCAGAGGGCCTCTGCTGCTCCTCACTCAGCTAAAACCATGGGGTTGTCAGATATCACCTGTCTTCCTGCCTCTCCTAAGTATCTTGGGAAGATAAAGAAGGAGGTCTTACCATCTCCATGGGTGACTTAGACTAGCACCCCAAATCCTTCTGGGGAAGTCTATTTTCTTGATGAAACCCCCTCACTCCCAGATAACTAAAGCTCACATTAAAAGCATTCAAACCATATGATGGATCATAAGAAAAAAGAATCTGCTTTGCTTTTTTAACCTCAGGAGTACTGCTAACTGGGAAGATGCAGCAGGTGTGATATCACACATCAGGGTTTCAACTGTAGAGTTTAATCTAAAAAAATTAGGTTACAAAAGAAAATCAAGGCAAGAAGTTAGATAAAAAATATCTGTAACATGGGCTTCTCAGGTGGTTCAGCAGTAAAGAATCTGCCTGCCAAGCAGGAGACTCGAGTTTGATTGCTGGGTTGGGAAGATCCCCGGAGGAGGAAATGCCAACCCACTCTAGTATTCTTACCTTGGAAATCCCATGGACAAAGGAGCCTGGCAGGCTACAGTCCATGGGGTTGCAAAGAGTCGGACGCGACGGAAGCAACTTAGCATGCATACATGCATTTCTAACATATGACAAGTCAATACACACACTGCATGAAAATCTCTTATCAGTGATTGAAAAAAGATGGAACACTGCACAATAAAAATGAGAAAGGATGCAAAGAGGCAATTCACACACACACTCAAAGATTATCAATGACCACATGAAAAAATGTTCAGACCCATGACTAAGCAAAGCTTTCAAATTCAACAATGCAAAACTATTTTCAACAAATTGACAAAAATCTAAAACAACTATAATGCCCAGGACAGTCAAGGGTGCTCTGAAATAAGAATCCTTAAACACCACTGATGACAGTGTAAATTAGTCCAATTTCTGAAGGGCCATCTGGTATAATATATCAGCAGCCTTAATACTAAGCAAGAATTTTCCCCAAGGAAATGATCAGAGGAATGCTCAAAAATTTATGCACAAGGACAGTTATAGCAGCACTAATCACAATAATAAAAATCTAGAAAAACCTAACTGTACTATAATAGAAAAATGGTAAAATGAAATACAAGGAACACCGTGTAGACATTAAAACTCATGCTTTTGAAAAAGATTTAAAGACACAGGGACATGCTCACAAAATGATGCTAAAATTCAACACTCAGTAGGATAATTCCATTTTGCAAAGAAAATATATATCATATACTTTATATGTATTATAAATGTAATGCATATTTATATCTATACAGGCTTCCCAATGGCACTAGTGGTAAAGAAGCTGCCTGCCAATGCAGGACATGCAAGAGACGCAGGTTCGATCCCTTGGTTAGGAAGACCCCCTGGAGAAGGAAATGGCAACCTGCTCCAGCAAGAAAATTTTCCATGGACAGAGGAGCCTGGTAGGCTACAGGCAAAGAGTCAGACACGATTGAGCACACGTACTTATATGGTATATATTTATATGTATTATAAATGCAATAAATGGTGGCAGATTCAGCCAAAAGTCCAACAAATATTCATATTCCTCTTTCCAGACTGTAAGGTTTTCACTGGAAAATGGCTGCCCAGCCAGGGACTTCATTTCCCAGCATCCCTTGTATCTGGATGGCCCCATGTGACTATTCCCACTAATGGAATAGAGGCAGAAGTGAGGAGAGGTGGCTTACTCCCAGGCTGAGGTGGGAACTTTTCTTTCATCTGCCAACTATGTAAGATGTTACAGGAAACCCAGACGAACCTTTTGGCTAACTCAATAGAGGCAGAGACCCCAAAGCCCTAGCAAATGAAAGAGTCATAAGATGGAACTGCTCATTGGAGGGCTGAGCACCAATCAGGAGCATCTATGCTGGACTGAGTAAGAAACCTCTACTGTGTGAAGTTATAATCGGGGTTTTGTGTCTTCAGCAAGTGTTACTCTAACTAATACACACATATAGAAAAATTACTGAAAAGTAAATTACCAAATTTTATCTGATGCACTGTATGATAAAGTATAAGGTAAATTTTCAAGTGTATTCTTTCCACCACGAACATGTCTTATTTGATAACCAATAAAGCTATTAAAATAAAAAAGCAAACTTTAGAGGGCATGTTATGTAATGAAATCTCTATTAAAGTACTTAATAAGGTAACAAAAATTAAAACTTAGAAAGTTACAAGACTCAAAAAAAAAAAAAAAAAAAACAGATGTATAACATTCAAAAATCTACTAAAGCAATTCCAGACAAATGATTGTTCAAAAATGACCCAAATTTAAATGACAACAAACTAGGAAATATTGCAACTTACATAATATATGAAATATTTGTAACTATTAATATGTAAAGAGCACTTAGGAAACAATAAGTGAGGGATAAATACAATCATTGGGGGAAAAGATATAAACACCCAGTTACAAAATAGAAAATACTAACATGCCTTATGAAAATTCACTAATAAATGCAAATTAGAATAAGAGAATCTTTATCCTTTTATCAGATTGGCAAACATTTACAAGATTGTGAATATAGCACCTAATGTGGCTGAGCTTATAATAAAATGGAGTTTGGCATGATAGGGAAAAAAAGCTTTTAAAATGTCTTTGACCTTCTCCGTATTTGTCAAAAGAAATAAGCAAGTACATAGAATTGTTTGAATAGTGAAAAAAGTGAAACAACTTAGATACTCATCTGTAAGGTACTTGTTAGATGTATAAACGATGGCATGTGTGTGTGTATTCACATACTGGAATAATAAATAGACATATTTTTAAATCATTAAATTATCTAAATGTGCACAACAGTGACCACAATATAAAAAAGCAGAGTACAAAACAACACAGTTAGTATACATAAGTGCATACAGAGAAAATACAGTGAGATTTTTATCAAAATGTAGTTCTCTCCCAGTGGTGGGATTATGGGTAACTTTCACTTCCTTCTCTATACTTTTCTATGTTTATTTTTATGTTTTATTATAGAAAATAATAAACATACACAAAAGTAGCAAGAATATACTTACCCACGGCCCAGCTCCTATTATTATACATAGCTGACAATATTTCATCCATATCTCTAGATGCCCCCTATCCCTGGATGATTTTAAGGTAAATCCTGGATTAATATACCTGAGACATAAGGACTTTTTATAGTTAACATACTCAAACTCTCCACTGTACTATTTTAAAGTAAATATCCAATATTTCATTTGCCAAAAATCTTTAGCATGTATTTTAAAAATATACTCATAACAATATCACACCTAAAAATTAATAATTTCTTGTATCAAATATCCAGTCAGTGTCCCAAATTCTCCAGTTATCTCATAAATGCTTTTTTACAGTTGGTTTATTTAAATCAAGATCCAAACAAGATTAACATTTGTATTTGGTTAATGTCTTTTGACTCTTGTAAAATTTATGACATAGTGCCCCCCATCCTTTTCCATGCCATTTTATTTACTGAGAAAATATGGGTCTTAGCTCCTAAGAACTTCCTGATCAAATCCCTGCGGTGTCTTTTAACAGGCTTCTCTATTTCCTGTATTTAATTTCAACTGAGATATAGTTTAAATGTCTAATCTACTTCAGGTTCTATTATATTTTTTGTAAGACTATTTAAAATCAATTGCATTATTTTTATAACCAGACAAAACAATGAAGCTAAAAAACAATTTTTTAAAGGAATTCAAAGAAACACCAGCCTTTCTCTAATTCACCCATTTCAGCAATTCATCAAAACTCAGTGTCCAAAATTTTTTTGGAAGGCAGGCGAAGCCAATGCTATCTTACAGGAAAGATGCTCAGTAACTATTGATGGACTGATCCATTTTTCAAACACTTTCCTTTTACAGTTGAAATCCATTTCCCCTTCTGCCTCAAAGCTATAAATCAGTCCACCACCCTCTGAGCAATGGCACACCCTCCAATGGAGGAAGCTTACGTCATCCTACAACTGCGTTTGTCTTCAATTTTCCTTTCCTTTTTTAAAAATAATGTAAGCACATAACTGAAAATGTGGAAATGAGAGAAGATGAATGAAGGAGACAATCACTGTTACCTGGACACTCCGTCCCATCTTTATTGCTGTTGTTCAGTCACTAAGTTGTGACCGACTGTTTTGCCACCCCATGGACTGTAGGCCGCCAGGCTCCTCTGTCCATGGGATTTCCCAGGCAAGAATACTGGAGTGGGTTGCCATTTCCTGCTCCAGGGGATCTTCCCGACCCAGGGATCAAACCCAAGTCTCCTGCTTGGCAGGTGGATTCTTTGCCACTAAGCTGCCTGGGAAGACCACCATCATTATTAGGGATACACATTTTGTACCCAATTGTAATCAGTGAATACTGGTTTTAATATTCCTTTAGTTAACATTAAATGCATTTTAAATATCTGCAGTTTATATGAAGGGTATTAAAAATAGCAATAATAAATGCAGGTGTGTCCACAGACCAGCATAAGGAAGAGATTTTTACCATGCTCCTAGCTCACTCTATGGGCTGCTCCTTCATCCTAGCCTTGCCCCCCATCAATATTCTGAATCTCTGTTTACACTCACTTGATCTTACAGGTCTTGTCACATGAATGTGGATGTCTAAACACTGTATCATTGGTTTTGTGTGCATCTAAACCTTATGTAATTGGAATCACACCGCAGCTATTGTGCAACTTGCTTTTTTATTTAATGTTATATTCCTGAGATGCTTCTGTGCTGTCATGGCAGCTATGGTTCATTCATTTTAACAGCACAGCTGATATAGTTACATTCTACAGTAAGACTATGCCACCGTTTATACTGCAATTTCTGCACATAAAATTATATTGTAAATATCTTGTCACAATGCTACGTATCCTGAAAATAATTATTCATTATAGTAGAGTATTATGCTGAGAGAAGAACTATTTAATTTTATAGTTACCCAACTGCTGGACATTAATTGTGTGAATGTCTGTGTATGTTTGCTTTGTAAATAATGCATCAGGGAAGCATCACTGTCTAAACAGCATATTAAATATTTTGCATTATTTCTTTTGGAGGGGGATGTGGAAAGATAGTCCACAGAAGTGGTATTACTGGATCAAATGTATGAATGAATAATATAGCTCCTTAATACATTGTAAAATGGCTTCATAATAATGTAATAACATCAGAATTGGGGTTATCATTAAAAAATGGGTTGTTTTGCTAATTTGTTAAAATAGCACTTTACTGCTGTTTTAATCTACATATCTCTTGTTGCAAAATTGAACATTTTCCACATATTTGCTTAGTGTTCTCTTTAGGTTTTCAAGGGCTCTACCCAGGTTTCAGTGTCTTCCTTTTTAATTTGTTGAGCACATAAGAAAGAATAATTTCTGTTAGTTACTTTTCCCAGGCTATTGTTTTCTCATTTGTTTTTTACATGAAGAAATCTTTGACTATCCTGTACCTTGATGGACAATTCTTTTCCCTTTTTAGTGTTTTTCTTTTGCTTCTAAGCAATATTCAATTCTATTGATTTCCTATGCATCTACATTTTGCACTTAATTGTTTAATCCATCTGTAATTCATTTGGATGAAGTCAAATGATTTTTTCCAAATTGCTAACTAGGCATCGAAATTATTTATTGAATAATTTTCCCTTTCCCACTGATTTGTGATGACTTCTTTATAATTTATTAAATTATATCTGTGAGAGTCTATTTCTGAACTATCCTAGTTCACTTATCTGCTCCCCCCTTTTCTTCTAGCACCACAATATTTTAATTACAAAAGCTTCATAATGCATTTTAATATCTGAGAGTGCTATATATTTTAATATCCAGTAGATCTAACTCCCTTCCTCCAAAACCATTTTCATAATTCCCCTTGAGGTTCTCATATACGTATTTTTCCAAATAGACTTAGAACCATATGGTGAAATTTTTAAAAATCCTGATGAGACTTTTGAAAGGAATGGCATTAGACTCATGAACCAATTCCACAAGTATCCAAATCCTTAATTTTAATCTCACCATTTAGAAATAAGGATTTTAGCAAATCTCTTTAACTATTAATTTACAACTAAGCAATCTGTAGTTAATGATTATTTTATTATTTTCTTTACAGTATTTATTCTCTAAAGTTACTATTTTGATAACTTTCTGCATTGGCTTTTTGCTTTGATCTCAGTTCATATCCAGTGATACCTTTCTGGGGCTCCAATAAAGTACAAAGCCAGTGGACTCCACGAACTCAATTTTCCTTATCAGATTAAGGAATGGTCATCTTACATAGTGCATTCCTCCTTTTTAAGTGGTTTGCTGAAATTAGAAGTTGAATTGATTGAATGTACTTTTGATATTAATGAGATCATTACATATTTTTACTTAAACCATTTCGTGAATCAAATGAAAATATAATGTATATGAAGCCATTCCTACATTCCAGGAATACAACTGACTTGGGTATGGTAGAACACTCACATGCTCTAGAGTTGAAATCTACTCACTAGAATTTTATCTCATATTTTCACATTCCTAAGCAAGATTGGTAATAGAGCCTCCCTTTGGGGACTTGCCAGATCTGTTATCAGGGTCATGTTTGCTTGAAAATAGGATCTGGAGGTTTTCCATCTTTCTTCTAAACCCTGGAACATTTTATACAACACAGAAATTATTGGTTCTTTGAAAGTTTAAAAGAATTTTCAAAGGATAGGCTGAAGGGTGGGATGGGGAGGGTGATGGGAGGGAGGTTCGGGAAGGAGGGGACATGGGTGTACCTATAGCTGATTCTGGTTGATGTACGACAGAAAACCACAAAATTCTGTAAAGCAATTATCCTTCCATTAAAAAAATTTAAAAAACAACAACAAAAAAAATTCCACCTGGCATGTGTGTGTGTGTGTTTCTGTGTGCACATCTCTGTCCATGTGGACATTACTGTGTTTGTATACATTTAAAATGACACTGTAAGCTACTCATCTCTCATGAAACAGAGAGCAGTTTTACTGTAATTTACTGCCTTTTCTTCCCCCCATGAAACAGGAAGAAATGCCCCAAATGATTAAGTGCTAAGAAATAACCCATTTTCCCAGGCTTTGGTTCCAAGAGCCTCCTTTTCAGAGGCCCACCAAGTTATAGAATACTTCATGGGAATACTGAGTGCTAAACCATCCAGATTTCATTGAGGCTGACCAAGTTTGGCAACCACAACTTTACCACTGACATATGAAACTAAGAAATCGAAGCTCTGAAAAGACAAGGAGATCACCAGGCTCCTGCAGGTTCCCTCCAGCTATGCGGTAAATGTCGTCCAACTTTCTAGTCCACAGAACCATCTGCTCCAGCTTGGGAACGCTGCACCTCTCCCACAGCAAGGGAGGCTTGTAACTCTAAGGCCTCCTCTGCTTACTGCAGGGCTCCTGGACCTTCCAGGAGCGTTGCTATGGGCTGTTGTCCCCACGCCCCCAAATTCTTATGTTAAAGCCCTAACCCCCAATCTGATGGGATCAGGAGACGGGGCCTTCAGGAGTCAATTAAGTTAAAATGAGCCACAAGGGTGGAGCCCCCATGATAGGAAAAGTGTCCTTATAAGAAGAGGGACTTCCCTTGTAGTTCTATGGTAAAGATTTCCCCTTTCAATGCAGGGGGTGCAGGTTTGGTCCCTGGTCAGGGACTAAAAGATTCCACATGCCTAGTGGCCAACACATGTATACCTGTGGCAGATTCATTTTGATATTTGGCAAAACTAATACAATTATGTAAAGTTTAAAAATAAAATAAAATTTAAAAAAAAAAGACAAAAAAAGCAAAACTTAAAACAAGCAATATTGTAACATATTCAGTAAAGACTTTTAAAAATGGCCCACATCAAACAAAAAAATTTCTTTTAAAAAAACCAAAGGAAGAAGAGGAAGAGACACAGAGCTTCCTCTCTCCACAAAGAAGAGGTCATGTGAGCACGCAAGATGGCAGCCACCTAGAAGCCAAGAGAAGAGGTCTCAGAATGAAACCTACCTTGCCAGCACCTTGATCTTGGACTTCCTAGCCTCCAAAACTGTGAGAAATAAATTTCTATTATTTAATCCACCCAGTCTATGATATTTTGGCACTATGGCAGCCCAAGCCGGCTAAGACAAGAGGGTTGTGGTAATGTCGGCCCAGAAGCACACCAAGCTGTAGCTGTGCAGACGGCATAGCCTGCTGTGGAGATTCACCTTAGGAGAAGCAAGTGGCGCAGAGTCTGAACCAGTTAAGACTGAGCGTCTATTAGACCACGCAGGGATGGTGCCATATGAGCATACGGGACAAGACAAATAGGGCTCCAGTGACACCGTACCCAGGAATGAGGCAGGGAACAGGGAATCACTGAGACGCGAGTGTCTGCTTAGAGTGGTCTGCTTTGATCCCAACCCAGGGATCAAACCAGCATCTTTTAAGTCTCCTGCATTAGCAGGAGGGTACTTTTACCACTGGGCTTCCCAGGTGGCTCAGCGGTAAAGAATCCACCTGCAATCCAGGAGCCCCAAGATACGTGAGTTCGATCCCTTGGTCGGGAAGATCCCCTGGTGGAGGACATGGCAATCTACTTCAATATTCTTGCCTGGAGAACCCATGGGCAGAGGAGCCTGGTGGCTACAGTCCATAGGGTCGCAAAGAGTGGGACACGACTGAAGCGTGGGACACGCTTTAGCACACACGCATGCACTTTTACCACGAGCGCCACCCAGGCAGCCCTGTTTTTTCTTGAGGAAGACACATTTGAATTCTACAGAAGATCCATGAAACATGAGATCCACAAAATGTTAGGATTAGGTGCCCTTTGCTCAGTCAAGGTGATGAGTGTCAGGATAGCCTGGCAGGATGGCAGAAACCTCACAACCCTCTTTGGCGCTAAGATTCCACGATTCCATTCAGGGTTTCACACAGACACAGCTAGCAATCTTTTGCTCCCCTCATCCCAGTCATGGCCCCACACAGAAGCTTAATCCTGGGCTGGAAGGCCACACGTATTTGCGGCAAAGCCATGCAGGCAGGTGAAGCAAAGCAGAATGAGAAACATTTTGTTGCTATTTTGGATGCTAGGGGTGGTTGGGTGTATGTTTGGTGTTTTTTATTTTTTAATGACTTCAAAGGCATCTTAAAAAGTCACCCTCTTTTGACAGCTTCAAGACGTAATTGCTGCTACAAGTTCTAACACTTATTAGCAACTGACTGGTAGACACATTGCTTTTCTCAAAAGTACCCTTTCCTTTCTGAGGCCTTTCAGACCAAACTAAGTTTTCTGTGTGTGTATGTGTGTGCGTGTGTGTGTGTGTGAGCCAGGGCCTACGCACACACAGAAACACAGCACACCACTGAAAGCCAAAGGAAACTGAACAAATTTGCCATTTTCAGTGATAAGTGGTGGAAAAGGAAAAAACTACTAACATGTCTTTTCATTTGAACTATTTATTTATTGCAAGATCTTCTTCCTATCAGTGGAAAATTAAACTAACAATTCTAAGTTAATGACTTGAGAGTAAACAGCTCCTCTTCTTTTAGAAAATGAGTTGGGCTTATCAAAACTTGTGTTTAAGTGAATTTCTCCTGTCCCTTTAAATCTAATAAAGACATGATGTCAGTGAATGCCTAGGCTCCATGAGAAGCTTCCTAAAACTATGATTTTTCTCCGTACAGGTGCATAGTAACTCCCTATATCCCCAACACCTGTTAGGCACAGTTGCAAGGAAGCATCCACCTTTAACACTGTTTTCACAGGTGTTGCCAGAAAAATAAGAAGAGCGCAATAATCATTCCCAAAGCTGAATGTTTTCAGTGTAAAGATTCCACTCCTTAGACTATCTCTTTCCTACTATTTTAGCAACAAGATGGTCCTTTCTTTTATGAAATTGTCCCTCCTTAGCGAAATAAAAAAAAAATTGGTAGCCTTAAGCTAATCCCCTCAATTCTTTTTGTAGTTTCTTGGTCCAGGCGATCTATTGTACATTTGAGGATCACTTCTATACAGCATCCTCCAAACCAAGGAATTTAAGGTCAGTCATTCAGTTATCACCAGTTCTCATCTACTTTATCACCATGGTGACCAGCCAGTCTTGGGGGCAACAAACAACCTACAGAAAATTTAAGTCAGTGTTCAGCAGGGAGGAGAATGAAAATTTTTACAGTTTATAAATGTGTGGTCTGTAAGTTCCTGGTCACTCTGGAACTTTTCCCTCCATCCATAAGCCCCTCACTGAGCCCTACCCACCCTGCATCCTCACAGTTATCACCTCACATTTCAGAAATCAATTTCAGGGTGCTGTGCCAACTTGTGTTCTTCCCACCACTGATCTGGGAACCCCAAACCAAGACCCTTCAGCTCCTAGAATTCTGAGGTCAGCCTGATGGCACCCAAGGCTCTTGAGAATAATCCACAGCATTCTATCAGATAAAATTCCACTGAAATAAAAGCCCACGGCTAGCTTCTCTCTACTGCAACATCTCACCCAATCCAGATGATCCTAAAGTCTATCCCATCCACCCAGGAAAGCTCAGCTGTGGGAAGCCAAAGCTGAGGAGGGCCACCTGCCTGTCCAGGAGCTCCAGACAGAGAACGGCGGCAGGGAAATCAGTTGGTCATAACAGGCTCTCAGCTACTTACAAGATTGTTTTTCAACCAAGAATACATTAATATGTAAAGTTAAAATTCCCTGTTTTCCAGGGATTATGAAAGTGAAAGTGAAGGTCACTCAGTCGTGTCCAACTCTTTTGTGACCCCATGGACTATACAGTCCATGGAATCCTCCAAGCCAGAATATTGGAGTGGGTAGCCTTTCCCTTCTCCAGGGGATCTTCACAACCCAAGGATGGAAACCAGGGTTCCCACAATGCAGGCAGATTCTTTACCAACTGAGCCACAGGGAAGCCCAAAGATACTGGAGTGGGTAGCCTATCCCTTCTGCGGTGGATCATCCTGACCCAGGAATCGAACTGTGGTCTCCTGCATTGCAGGTGGATTCTTTACCAACTGAGCTACCTTTAATTTAACAGTGTGCTACTTAAATTTTTCTTTATTTAATTTTTCCCCAAAAATTAATTCTAAAAAAAAGTTTTAAAATCCATAAACACTAAATATTTTAATACCTTCACTTACCTTGTCTCTAACTGAGCTAATCAGTAACATATATTTGTTGTAAAGAGTTAATTTCCTAGATTAACCATGCACATAAACATGTAAATATGACAATATTTTGAGTTATATGAAGTTAATAGAGAAAACATTTACTGGGCCACTGGGCACTTTGCTTGGATTACCTCAGTTAATGCTAATAACAAACCTATAAAGAAGGTGCTTTTCTTATTCCCATCTTATAGATGAGGTTATAGAAGAGCAACTTCATTACTGTAATTTAATCTCCACTAACTCAGAATTCGAGTAGAGTGTTTATTCTGGCTATAAAAAGTTTGAATATGCATATTAGAAATAAAACAGCATTATACAAGTCATAGTTAACCTCCCAGAAAGTCCTATGTTCTAAGACATACTGAAAAGCAGATCAGTTGCAAGACTTCCAACGGGAACTGTTTGAGAAGGTTCTGTCTGAAACTATGCTATGTTAAACACTTTAAAATTCAGACTTCCACTATCTAAGAGTGGGTTTCCTCTCACTGTTACCCCAACAATTAGTAGCTAGTCTATAGATTATACAATATAATAGATATCATTTGTCATTCCCTCCACGTCCATTTCCCTCCTCCCACAACAGTATCCAGACCTGTGCTTTCCCCAACCCAGGTGCTCTGAGGAAAGCTGACATATCACCCAGTGTAGAGATAAGCCAATTAGGAAATAGCTCCCATCCCTGTCAATCAACAGGGGGTGTTCACCTAGCCACTGTGATTGGCTAAGGAATGAACATATGACTCAGTTCAGGCCAATGAAATGCCAGGGTTGGCTTTCTGGGGAGGGACTTCTGGAAAAGATACTTTCTCAGTCTTTCAAAGAGTTACTGGAAAGGATGCTTCTTTCCTTCTGGCTGGAGGGGTATGCAACAATAAGCTCAGAAACTTCTGTGGCCATTTTGCCTCCAGGAGAAAAGCAAGCCCTAGGATGCACTGACACCATGGAAAAGCAGCTGAGACAAGGGAAGAAACTGGACTGCTGATGACAAGTTGAGCTGCTATCACACATGTACCCTATAGTCCATCCCATCTCTGCATTTTGCTGGTACAAGTCACTTAATTTAATTCCCTGTGCTGTGGGAGCCCCTTTGAGTTCCGTTTTATGACATTCACAACCCCAAAGAATCCGAAATGGGAAATAAGCAGTCATCCACAGCTTTTTCCTAGCACTTGCTCAGATTTTGCTTTGCCCTGTTTCCAGTGGTTTTGTGTTGTTTTTCTTGAAAAAATACAACGGACTTTCAAGAAACACTTTCATGAACTAATGAGTGGCCGTGAGCAAGTCACTTGATCTCCCTGTGTCTTTTCAACTCCAGAAAGGGTAAAGTTTGACTGGAGGGTTTCTGGGCTCCTTCCAGCTCCCACAGCCAACGATCGGTTCCATGTAGCTGACCCAATAATGCAAAGTTTCACTCACTCAAATCAATGAAAAGCCCTATTTGGGTTCTAAAGTAGAAACATCCCTTTTAATATATTCCAAGTGAGAATATATTAAGAGCGCATCTCTTGGTCGATCAGGTATTTTCCATTTGCGCCTGGATATCCACCCCTGAGGGGGCTTCCCTAGTGGCGCAGAAGGTAAAGAATCTGCCTGGAATGCACACACGCATGTGGGTGTCCAGGCCCAGTGCAGCTGACCTCCAATCTGTGGGGTATTTTCCACACCACAAGGATCAAAGAAATGAGCATTCAAACACCCAGAATGTCAGAGAAGCTACCTGTTTCACGATTAAGAGGCTTAATCTCTCAGGGTCGTCCTGCTTCTGTGTCTTCCTCTTTCAGCATCCTCCAGAGCCAGGGCCTGTAGGGGTGACCCAGAAAGCACATTCAGGATATCTGGCTTCACCATGGGGACAGATCATATCAACCAGGAGGGACTGAAGAAGCAGCTAAGGAGGAGCCCTGAAGAACCCAGCAGTGGAAGGACCTGCCTGGTGAGAGGCCCTTGCAGGGTTCCTGGGGGAAGAGAGGATTTAAGAAAGAAAGACACTCAATTCTAAACTTCTAGTCACTCAGGTCCCAAACCCAGGAGTCATTGTGACTCCCCTCTTTCCCTTACACCCTATGTCCAACCCATCAGCAAATGATGTCAGTTTTATCTGTCAATTCTAAACTTCTAGTCACTCAGGTCCCAAACCCAGGAGTCATTGTGACTCCCCTCTTTCCCTTACACCCTATGTCCAACCCATCAGCAAATGATGTCAGTTTTATCTGCAAAATACATGCAGACTCTCACCATCTCCACTGTTACCACTTTGGTCCAAAAAGCTTCTCTTATTAGCATATTGCTCTAACCTCCTAGCTGGTCCCCATACTTTCATCCTTGCCTGTTTATAATCCATATATTGTGGGTTGAATTGGGTTATAGGTTGGATTGTGTCTCCCCACAATTCCTACATGAAAGTTCTAAGCCCAGAACCTCAGGACATGACCTTATCTGGAATAGTGTCGAAGCCAATGTCATGAGCTGTTAAGCTGAGGTCGTACATTATACACTGAGCAGTAAGTGTGTTAGTTGCTCAGTCGTGCCCGGCTCTTTGCGACCCCATGGACTGCAGCCCACCAGGCTCCTCTGTCCATGAGATTCTCCAGGCAAGGACACTGGAGTGGACTGCCATTTTGATCTTCAACACTGAGCAGGGTGGGTCGCTAATCCAATGTGACTGGTGTCCTTACAAAAAGAGGAAACTTGGACACAGACACCTACGCAGTGACAGCACCATGTGAAGACTGGAGTCACACTGCCACAAGCCAGGAAATTACCAGAAGCTAGGAGAGAGGCCTGGAATGCATCCTCCCCTAGAGCCTGCGAGGCAGCGTTGCCCTGCAGACATCTTGTTCTCAGACTCCTGACCTCAGAACAATGAGACTATAAATTCCTGCTCTTTAAGCCACCCAGTCTGTGGTACTCTGTTATTGAAATACTAGCAGACTAATACACTAGGCTCCCCACAGCCTCCTAAGTGATCATTTAAAAATCACTCTTCTGCTCAAAACATTCCCGTGTGCGTGCTGAGTCACTTCAGTCGTGTCCAGCTCCTTGCGACCCCATGGACTGTAGTCTGCCAGCCTCCTCTGTCCTTGCGATTCTCCAGGAAAGAATACTGGAGTGGGTTGTCATGCCCTCCTCCAGAGGATCTTCCCGACCCAGGGATCGAACCCATGTCTCTATGTCTCCTGCATTAGCAAACGGGTTCTTTACCACTAGCACCAGCCGGGAAGCCCAAAACAATCCTAGAGTGTCTCATCTCTCTCAAAGTAAAAGGCAAAGTCTTTGAAATGTCCCACGAGACGCACACGACCTGGCCCAGCCTCCTCCCTGAACCCTTCTCTTCTACTCTGCCCTTCAGTTTCCTCCACACACAGTGGCTTCCTCTTACATCCCAAGCAGGCTCCCACCCCAGGGCCTTTGCATGTGCTTGTCCCCTGCCTGGAACACTCTTCCTCCAGGCATCCTTCACTTCCTTCAGGTTTCTATGATAATGTCACCTTCTCAGTAAGACCCTCCTAACAACCCCAGCACCCATCCCCCTTCCCTGGTGTATCTTTCCTTGTTTCACTCATCACCACCTGACTTTTATTTATATTTTTATCCATCTCCCCTCACACTAGATTAGAAACTCCCTGAAAGCAGGGACCTGGTATTATGGTATGCCCCAGAGCCCAGCACACAAGAGATGCTCAAGAAATAGTGGCTGAGAGGTTTATCTGCAGAATGAACGAAGGCAAGAGAAAAGAGAGTTGCAAGAAGGAGGAAGTTGTCCACAGTGTCAGAAGTAGCAAAGGCTCCAGAAAGATAAGGACCAAAGTGTCTGTTGGGTGTGGTCACATGGAGACCACAGGTGACATGGGGAGAGCAGTTCATGTGGAAGCAGGAGCCCTGTGCAGCAAACCCATTGCATCCTCCCTTGCACCCCTCACACCTCCCAAGGGCAGAAGCTGGCCTGAGCGGGCTGCCTCAGTAAAGGACCAAAACCCAAGGGTAGGTTCTTTCCGTCTGGGAAAGAACGGGAAGGAAGAGAGGAAAAAGACAAAGAGGGGGTGAAGGTTTGAGGAAAGACTCCAGCAGCATGACTGGAGGGGGTGAGGTCCCAGGAACTGAAGGACTGAGTCCCCGGGTGCAGGAAGAAGGTTCCCTCTGGCCAGGAGGAAGAGGGGCATGTCCTCCTCCGAGTAGAAGGAAACCTAGCTGGGATGAGCCCAGCTGGAGATCATGGCACGACGGGGGAGGTGAGAACCTGAGTGGGCTTGCTGCTGAGCGAGGGACTGAAATCACTGAAGGCAGGTTGTCTCCTGAGTGACCAAGGACAGACAGGAGGGGGACTGGAGGGAGTGGGGACGGTGGAGAATGTCTCTCAGGGTCAGCCCTGAAACCCAGCACCCCCACAGGTCTCCCTCACGTCACCCAGTGCCCACCCTGACGGGAGAGAGAGCAGGTCACAGGCCAGCATCACTGAGGTCGCAGCTGAGAGGCCGTGGGCTCAGACACGCACAGTCCATGTGGCTGTGGGTTTCTGGGACAGGCCCGTGGCAGCCTGGGTTTAGGAGAAGGGCCTTCTTCCAACTGTAGAATGCTGGGACCCCACACAGTGCCACCCCTTTCTGTCTGGGCTGCCTCACTCTCCCAGGCCCCCACATTCAACCCTTCCGGTCCTCATTCTCTGCTCCCGATTCCTCCCCGTCAGTCACCAATCCTGCCTCTTACACTTGTGTGCTGGGTGCAACCCAAGTTAAAACCCTCACACACTAGTCCCATGCAGTGTTCTGAACGTCTGCTTACACTTGATGAAACTGAGCCTCAAGAAACGAAGTCACCTGCTCCAGGTCTCACAGGCAGCAAGTCAAATCCCAGTTGGGGTCTGAAATCTTCCATCTCTCTTTCTTCTTGTCTATATTCATACCTTCACCCTGGTCCAAGGCCTCAACATTTCATTCCTAAAATTTAATATAATAAACGTCTTCTAACTGACCTTCTAGCATCCCCCCTGGTTCAGGGGACACATCCAGATGAACCTTCCCACACCATTGTCTTGTATGGTTTTTCTGTTCCAATAAGACTTTACATACAAAAATAGGCTCCAGGCCATAGTTGGCTTGCAAGTCACAGTTTTCCAATCATTGAATTATAGTCTTCACAGAATTATGAAAATTTTCCTCCATTATTTGTTCAAGTATTCTTCCCTCTCCCACTGAGACTTCACTTACAGATATGTTAGATTACTTAATGTTGTCCCACAAGTCAATGCTATGCTTTTGTTTTAAATATCTCTGTGCTTCTTCTTGGACAGTTTCTATTGCCGTGACTTCAAGTTGGTGTCTAATCTACTTTAATCTCATCCAGTATGTTTTTTTGTATCCAGTGCTGTATCTTTCAGCTTTAAAAGTTCCACTGGAATCTTTTTTAGCATCTTCTGTTTTCTTCTCTCTTCTGATCTTGTTTTCTCTCCTTGTTGAATATGTGGAGAGTATTTATAATAGCTCACAGCACTGTTTTTACCCATTGCTGTCCTTATGTAACTGGAAGGATCCTTCTTCACTCTTGTTTCCCACATGCATGCTCTGCTCCACCCCATGCACCCCTCAAGGTCCCAGTGCTGGGACATTCATCCCCTCCCTCATCCCCATTGCTCCCCCGCTCTGAGCACCCTATTTGAGTCCCAACTTGCTGAGCAATCTGTGTTCTTGTGAGTTCACTGCATTTAGCTTCTCTTGGCAAGTGTTCCGTCTGCTGAGTTTCGGGGTAGACGGCACACCCCTTGAGGGTAATTAATATATGTGTTGAATGCTTGGAACTGCCCACTGCTCAACAGAGTCTACAAGGGTAGATGTCACTTGATCTACAGAACAATTCTGATGGGGTGCAGATGATATACTTCTAGAAGTATAAATATAAGAAAATACAAGAGAATTGGGACAGGTAAGGGAAGGGACACAGGGCCTTCTTGAAGTTTTGGAAGGGTAACTATTCTTCCTTTGTTGGAGCCCCCAGAGTCTGACACCATGGAACAGCCACCATGATAATAATGAGGGTGACTTGATGAGCTCTCTGCCTGCCTTCTGCATATCCAAGGTCTTGGAACTCCTGCTTAGCTATCTGCTTGCACTCACAGAGATATCCTATCTTCCTCCCTCTTCATGGGAAGAGCTTAAAATGTGAGCAATCCAAATCTGGCTGAATGGAGTTCACGGTGACCAGCAGGATGGTACACGTAGGGAAGAGGATCCTCCACTTCTGGGAAATAGGGAGCTGGCCCTAACCCATTTCAACTATCAGCTGGGGACAACGCAAAAAAAAAAAAAAAAAAAAATTAAGATTCCCTCTAGAAAAATGGTACAAATGAACCTATTTGTAAAGCCGAAATAGAGACACAGATGTAGAAAACAAATGTATGGACACCATGGGGAGAAAGGGGTTGGGGGGAGAGATGAATTGGAAGACAGGGATCGACATATATACATTACTATGTATAAAATAGAGAACTAATAAGAACCTACTGTATAGCACAGGGAACTCTACTCAATGCTCTGTGGTGACCTAAATGGGAAGGAAATCCAAAAGAGAGGGGATATATTATACATATAGCTGAATCACTTTGTTGCATAGCAGAAACTGCTGTAAAGCAACTATACTCCAATAATTTTTTTTTTTTTTTAAATTCTAAGAATTCCGGGGCCAAAGCAGGAGGATGGTTGGGAAAAGTGAAAGTCAACAAGGCACTCAGGAGTCTATGCAGACAGAATGGACAGCACCTGAATAACAAGGTTCTGGGAAGCTTGGGGACACAGCAGGGGACAGAGAGAGTGGGACAAATTGAGAGAGTAGCACTGAAACATATACATTGCTGCTGCTGCCGCTAAGTTGCTTCAGTCGTGTCCGACTCTGTGCGACCCCATAGACGGCAGCCCACCAGGCTCCCCTGTCCCTGGGATTCTCCAGGCAAGAACTCTGGAGTGGGTTGCCATTTCTTTCTCCAATGCATGAAAGTGAAAAGTGAAAGTGAAGTCGCTCAGTTGTATCAGACTCTTAGCGACCCCATGGACCGCAGCCTACCAGGTTCCTCCATCCATGGGATTTTCCAGGCAAGAGTACTGGAGTGGGGTGCCATTGCCTTCTCCGAACATACACATTACCACATGTAAAACAGAGAGGTAGTGGGAAGTTGCCCTATAACACTGGAAGCTCAACCTGGTGTTCTGTGAAAACCGAGAGGAGTGGGATGGGCTACAGGGTGGGAGGGAGGTTCAAGGAGGAGGGGACATGTGTGTACTTATGGCTGATTCACGCTGTTGTATGGCAGAAACCAACCCAACGCTGTAAAAGCAATTATGTGCTATGCTTAGTCGCTCAGTCGTGCCCGACTCTTTGCAACCCCATGGACTGTAGCCTGCCATGCTCCTCTGTCCATGGGGATACTCCAGACAAGAATACTGGAGTGGGTTGCCATGCCCTCCTCCGGGGGATCTTCCCAACCCAGGGATTGAACCAGGGTCTCCTGCATTGCAGAAGGATTCTTTACCAGCTGAGTTACCAGGGAAGCCCTCAAAGCAATTATACTCTAAACTAAAAACAAACAAACAAGGGTCCAGGAGGAACCTATGGAGGGGAAGGCAATCCTGTCCACCAAGATGCCCACTAAGAAATCAAGATCTCCCCAAACCCATGGAACCAAAGGCACAATGTGGTCCTCGAGACACAGTGGAAATACCAGGAGCTCTGGAGTCAAGCCTGGGATCAAACCCTGACCCTGTCATATAGTGGCTGGCCAACTTACACTGGTCACTTCCCCTCTCTGAGTCTGGCTCTGCATGAGCTAATGTGAAGCCTAAATAAAACAAGAAATGTGGGGACACATCCAGCACAGTGCCTGGCATTATATAAGGGGCCCTATAAGTATGCTGCTCTCCCTTCTTCCAACCTTCAGATCTCACAGCTCTCAACCCTCCCTAAGAGGAGCTAGTGCAGACGCTAGAGAGCATTTCCCAGGGGGAAGGTTTGCAAAGAAGGGTGGCCAAAATCAGCAAAAGGCAGGAGGACAAAAGGGGCTCCTCATGACCACGAAGAGAGAAGCACTGGACTTCTGTCAGTGCCAGGGTTTCGAAACACACCAAGCCCCAGATCAGACCTAAACAGGAAGTTTGTGACAAGCTTAGAAAACACGCTAGCTCAACTGCAGGAGGTTGACAGCACTCAGAAAAGATAGAAATGAGCACTTCTGGGGGGCAGGGGTAGGTATGGAATAAGGAGCGTGAGCAGCCAACATTCCACAGACACACAACTCCTCCCAGTGCCCAGAGCACCCGCCCTGTGCTCCCCTCTCATACAAAGCACAGGAACCAATCCCACAGAGCTGCCCTGGTTTTCTGGCTTCCACGCGGAGCCTGTCAACATCTCCCCACTCTCTGTCCCTCTCCTCCCTCCCCAGGCATCAGGAGCAGTGGACACTTTGATCAGCTCTCAGGGATCTGGGGGACTCAGGAGTTGAGATCATTTCTCAGGTGGGAGAAATTAGCACAGAACGAGGAAGTGATGTGTGGAGGTCCCACAGGGCTCTCCACCAACATCTGGTTGACTCCCAGGAGGGCCTCCTGGCCCTCCACCATGGGTTCTCCAGGCTGCCATGTTTCCTCCTCTGAAATCCTGCCTGGGACTAACATTTTCACTTGTACTGTTCACACTGGTATGGGACACTGTAATTTCAGATCGCTTACTTGTAAAGGCAGGAAATACAGACATGCCTGACCTCCATGATTTGTGTCCGTCCCCAGATGAAGTGAAAACTAGAAAGCTCCTTCCCCTTTGTTCTTAATTTCCTAGCACATGTGGATTGAGCCTTGATACCAGGCCCTATGTCTATTGGGTGTGTTCCAGAAAATACTTAGTAAATTAATAAACAACATCATTACCATTTCATCCCAACTTCCCCATCCCGCTCCCCGCTCCCCCATCTCTACCACCAAACTGTCCCACTGGTCCTGATATGCTCTGGGCAGACAGGTCCTTAGCTCCGCCCCTCCTGGGTCAACCACCCAATTGTGAACTCAGTTCCCTGATTGTCAGCCTCAGTGCCCGCCCCCTCCTTGGCACCTCCCAGCAGTGGTTTCCCCACCTCCCCAAGTTAGGTTCCTTTTTAAAAAATGACTCATTTAGGAAGAGACAAAACCAAAAACTTCAATGGTGAAGATAAAACAGCACCGACTCTCTTTAAACACCTCCTACTCCATGTAAAACTTAGATCCGATAAAGACACCCCAGACTGGACCTCCTCTTTTTAAACACCTCCTACTCCATCTAGAACTTAGATTCAATAAAGGCACCCGAGACTGGACCTCCTTGTTTTGAACTTACGGTATACACAATTCTTCTAGCAAAACACATTTCCAGTAATGTCTTCTCTCTGAACTCTTCAGGGTCTTCTTTACAAATGGAGGTGTCAGTACCTTTTTAAAAATGTGGGAATGAGAAGTGAAAGTCCATGCTTTCAACTCCTGGGTCAACAATTATTTCATGTTTTACTACGTTTATGATTCTGACATCTGGACAAAGGACATTGACATTACACCATTGGCCTGATGAGAATTATGGGGAGTTGTTTTTTTGTGTTGTTGTTTTTTTTTTAATAAAAAGTAAGATTTCTTCATATGTGAGAAGTTTATAATATTTTGTGCACAGTATCTGAAAGAAACAACATTGTAGGATATAAGATGTAGAATCATAACATTTTAGGACAAAAATGTGCAATTAGGATGATCCTAATCCTGAGATTCTCAACGTTGGCTGCATTTAAAAAATTCCCAAACTGGAAGAAAATTTAACAAAAAATTCCCAGGCCCTACTCCCAGAGATTTGGATACACCTGGACTGTACAGGGACTCTGACATTGGTTTTTCCTCTTAAGTTTCCTGGTGATTTTAATATGCAGCCAGGGTTGAGGACTCCTGATCTACGGCAGATAAGGAAACAGAGATCTAAAAAAACTAAGGTGCAGCCCCAAGTTGCATAGCCGGATACAAAACCTGAACCAAATATGACATTTACAAACCCCCATCCAGTTCTGCTGCCTCGTTCAGATTTTCAGTATTCATCCGATTGTTAAAACCTTTTTTTTTTTTTAAATTTGGGGGACTAACACAGACATGCCAACTTTTCATTTTGTCAGACAAGGGTATTTTTATAAATATCTATCAGTGACTATCACTGCTTCCTGACATGTCTCATGCTTATTTGCATGCCTGCCATCTCTCCACCCCAAACCGTCTCTCTCCGCCCAGGAGGTAAGATTGGACCATAGCTGGCCCTGTCCACAGTCTTACTCACCTCTACTTACCCTGCCCAAATCCAGATATGACCCAGGAACTCAAAAATTCTCCATCTTCCCCTTTCCTGACCTCCACAATACTGATTTCTGAAAACCCCTTCCTTGACTACAATCTACTTCCCAGTCCCTCCAAACCCACCCTTGGCCTTTCTCCTGACCAATGCATGACAGCTAATATTTATATGAGTCACAAAATTCAATATTTACAATTCATTCTTCCATACACATTATCCCTTTCAAATCTCTCCCTCATCAAGGACGTACTGGAAATTTTTTAAAATTGAAGTCTAGTTGCTGTACAATATTAAATGTTACCAGTGTACAATATAGTGATTCATAATTTTTAAAGGTTATATTGCATGTACAGTTGTAATAAAACATTGCCCATATTCCCTGTGTTGTACAATATATCCTTGTAGCTTATTTCATAGCTAACAGTTTATACCTCTTACTCCCCTATCCCTATTTTGCCCCTCCCACCTTCTGCTCCTAACAGGAAACCACTTGTTTGTGTCTGCTTCTTTTTTTATTATATTCACTAGCTTGTTTTATTTTTTAGATTTCACATATAAGTGATATCATACAGTTTTATGTCTTTATCTGACTTCTTTCACTGAGCACAATGCCTCCAAGATGCACTGGAAATTTTTAAAGAGGCGACCTCTGAGGAGTAGGATTAGAGGCTGAAGTAGGGAGGTGGGCAGGGGGTTTCTCTTTATACCCTTCAGTCTGAGTTTGAGGCAAGCATGTAATTTTTAAGTGGGATAAAAATCACACATACATGCACACACAGAATAAAACAAAGCAAGTTACAAAATACACCTACAGTTTGCTTCCACCTTGTAAATACACATGTCTCAGGGAAGTCTCCATACCCAAGTTTTCAACATAAATGATATTTCAGTTCAGTTCAGTTCAGTCACTCAGTCATGTCCGACTCTTTGCAACCCCATGGACTGCAGCACGCCAGGCTTCCCTGTCCATCACTAACTCCCCGAGTTTGCTCAAACTCATGTCCATCAAGTCAGTAATGCCATCCAGTAATGCCATCTGTTGTCCCCTTCTCCTCCTGCCTTCAATCTTTCCCAGTGTGGGGGTCTTTCCTAATGAGTCAGCTCTTCACATCAGGTTGCCTTAGTATTTTGGCCACCAGATTTCGTTGAGTACCGTGTTCATGCTCTCAAAGTTATTTTATGGCTTCCATATCTAGGTGGCAGGATGATGGGTGACGTTAATTTCACTTCCTTTTTCTCTTTGCTTATCTTTATTATGTTTTATTTATGTAATAAAGAATATTGAAAGTTTAAAAACTGTACCAAAGCATTATCTGATCTCTGAAACGTACACAGTATCAAGACGCCACAGCACCAGAGCGTGATCCAGTCTGATATGCAGAAATATCTCCTTTTCTGAAAAATGCAAAATTTCTCCCCAGTCAGGTCTTGGCTTCTGCAGCCTTCCCAGAGGGCAAATCTACCATTACAACTGACCCCAGCCACACCCAAGCCCTGGCGCTTCCCAAGAACTGATGTAGAAAAGAAGCCCAAGTGCAGCGATCAAGTCCCTTCTGGGGCCCAGCTGGCCTTTCCAGCTTCATCTTCCCCTTCTCCCCACGTTTCAGCCACACGGAACAGTTGCTCTCCCTGAGTGTCTCCACAGGCTCCTGCCTCTAAGTTTTCACCCAGGCTGTGTCACCCACCCCTTACTTGTTTCCTTCCTGAGTCTCTGCCAAAGCAAGCAACCACACCTACTCCAAGTAACATTCAAACCCACAGCTTGAAGATTGGGAGCCCAGAAACTCTCGTGATGGAGGGAAAGCTGTGGAATTCTCCACAGACCCCACTGCTCCCTAGTATCTAACAAGGCAGTGTGGAGGGTGAGCGCGTTTTCCAGGTAGCAAGAACCATGAGCTCGAGGGCCTGGAGCTCAGAGGGGTGTGTGATGAGTTCTGGGGAAGAAGAGGCATTTAGAATGTCTGAAGCACCTCCTGGCCATCCAAGGCTCAGCAGAAAGAAAAATCCAAAGACATCTAGCAAAATATACAAGGGCCAGCACAGAGAGGCCCAAGAGAAGGGCTCTCAACCTTCCATTTGCTATTCCTCCTTCCAACTGCTTCCCCGCAATTCACTCTGCCCTTCCAGTGTCTATGGGTTGAGGCTAACAGGAGTGGGTGGAAAAAATAGGAATAGAGAAAAATGAGATTAAGCAACACCACACTGAGGTTCTTCCTGTGCAATACCAAGTACTCGGGTGATGCTTGGGGCAGGCTGGAGAGAGTAAGGGACATGGTGCTTGGCCCTCTCCTCGGTGTCAGGCCCAAAGGTGAAAGATGTCTGCAATTATACAAAGTTCCAAGAACCTTCAGAGACATTTCAAAAGAACCGTGAGGCTTTAAACCGTGAGGCTTTAAAACTGTCGAGACACAGACTGGTTATGCTCCACCCCACTGCCTCTGTGGCCTGTGTGAAGCCTTTGGGGAAATCCTCCTGGGGGCCGTGGGGCTACCCTCGCTACCTTTTGTCCTGTAAGAAGGAGACCTGCGACAATTCCAGCTCCTCACATGTCCACCTCCACTGGGTGTGGTCACCAGGCTGATACCCCGGGGGAGATACAGCTCTGTGAAAGCAGAGTGCTGTCGCAGACTTCGTGTCTGTCACCTCTCCTGAAAACACTCAACGAGACCATAAGCTCCTCATCTCTAGCTTATTCTCTTTCCTTTTAAAGAACCCTCCCTGCTGGCTCTCAGTGGGCATTTACTAAGCAAGGAGAAAACCAACCCTCCGATCCATCACCGTCTGCCACGTGGCCCCTCTCCCAGGGCTCCGGCCCTCCCTGGGCTCTGGGGCAGTTCCCTCTGAAGAAGTTCCCTCAGGCTTTGCATGGGTAATGGCATCTCTCCTATGTCATTGGTCCGTGGGCACCCTTGCTGTTGGTCCCCTGAACCCTGGAATAATTACTCTAACCTCTTCAATTAAAACTTCAGAGCAAGGGAAGGGTTCCAAGAACACTCAGGACCTAAGATCTGTACTGAAGAAAGCTGGAGCCTTCTTGGAGATTGAAGAGATGGACACTCTCAAAATGGCCGGAAAACACACCCTGGAGGGGATAGTGGGCAGTCCCCTGCTGCTGCCTGCGTGGGGGAGGCGTGGGGGCTGGAATGGCTGGAGAAGGGCTCACAGAGGAAGTGAGATCTGAGTTGGGTCCCAAAAGTGGGTTCAATTGGGTCAAGTGGAGAGGAAGTGGGAAGACCATCCCAGCACAAGATCAGTACTGACCACAGTGTGGGCAGGGCCCCACTGCGGGGGAAGGGGACCCAGGGAGGCAGTGGTGGGTGCACGTATGCTTGCAAGAGTCAGACAAAATTGCTCTGATTTTGTCAGAGCAATTGACAAAGACAAAATCAACTTTGCCTCTTGTTAGCTGTTGCAACGGGGCAACTCACTAACTCCCTCAGTCCCACTCTGAAGATGAGGATAAGAACTGTGCCTGCCCACTGGAGTTATTGCGAAGACTGAACAAGAGGATGCCCGGAAAATGCTCAGGATGCTGAGTGCCTGCTGTCAATGAACATCATGTTATTCCTGCTACAGTCAAACACCCACTGCCCACCCTGCTGATGTCGACAGGGTACTTTCTTCTTTATAAGCCATGATGCTGGGAGGAAGGAAACACTGGCTGACCAGTCACATCCTGAATAACCTAAGAAATGTATAAGAGCCAGATGGGCATTGGAATGCCCCAGCAGCCAGGGGGTGGTGGGTATTCTCAGCCGCGCATGCACACACACACACACACACACACACACACAGAAGCACACATGCTTCTCTGCCTTACTGGACCACCTACTGCAGCACCTGGGCTCCTTAAGCTTCCAGCTGAATTGGGCAAAGGGAAAGCATTTATTCCCCTCTTCCTTCTGTTTCCCTGGTGGCTCAGATGATAAAGAATCTGCCTGCAATGCAGGAGACCTGGGTTTGATCCTTGAGTTGGGAGGATCCCCTGGAGAAGGGAATGGCAACCTTCTCCAGTATTCTTGCCTAGAGAATCCCATGGACAGAGGAGCCTGGCTACAGTCCATAGGGTCACACAGAGTCACACACAACTGAGCGACTAACACTTACACTTTCCTTGGCAGTGGTTGTATCCCTTCAGCATCACAGCTATTGTCAGGGGCCCCAACTCCCCAACTCCAGAGCTCTGTCCTCTTAGCCAAGGGGGAGATAGCAGCTTCCCACTGCTGCCAACCCCACAGGTGCCTGCCTACCCTTTGGCTTCCCTAACCCTGACCATCCTTCTCTAAATACTCCCCTTCACTAAAGTCTCCCCAGTAAACCTTTTGCCGGTCATCTCATGCTGGGACTCTGATGGACAGAGCCAGGGCCACGTCCATCTGCTAGATACATGGGGTGGAACTCACAGCCCTGTCTTATTCTCACTCCATCCCTTCCCTCAGAGGCAGGGTGTGAACAGCAGTGTTTAAGACAGAAGCACCAATGTACCTTTCCCATGAGCCATCACTCAAGACTTTAACATCCCTAGGAATCTGGAGAAAACTCAAGAGGCTCAAGGAAAAGCAACTCTTCCAGGCCAGGCAGGGCATATTCAGAGGCGCTGTGGTCCTCCACCACCAAACAGAGTTCCAATCAAGTGGCAGAATCTAGATCAGTGCCTGGCAGTACACGCAATAAATATTCGTTCATGCAGGTCCTTCTGGCTAAGGATGAAGCCTGAAATCCAAGACATCTTTCAGGAGAGGATACTCCACAGAAGCAGCTCCTCCACGAGGAAGCTCCAGAGATGCCCTGAGCTCATGACATGAAGCTCTGAGGTGCCCCCAGTCTCCCACCCTTCATACCACACAAGCTATTTCCTTGTCTCTTATCAAGTCATTCCTGAGGCTTATAATGTCCTCGGCATCTCCCTCGCCGAGTTCATTTTTCTCATAGGGTCAAACGCCATCTTGGTTCAGTGTAAATCAAAAGCATTTATTAAGGGCTTACTGTGTACAAATACTATGTTAGGCATTGAAGATCCAAACATGATTAAGATAAAGGTCTTGGGATCCAAGAGCTGCAGAAAATATGAAGGAAGAAGGCTTAACAGTGACTAAAGGGGAATCTCAGAGAGACCAAGCTTGGGCCACATCAGATCTTGGAGGATGGGGCTGTGACAGCCGGGAAGACGGCAGGAGATGTGAAGAGGGAAGTGGGGGGGGGGGAGGGTGGTGAAGGAGCACTGGGGAAGGACAAGCAACACTCAACTGACAGGAACAAGAGCAGAGAAGAGCCAGGGAAGGGCTCTCTCCCATAAAGGGCCCACCTGATTCAAGAACCAAGGGCAGCCACAGAGCAAAAATGAACCTGACCAGAAGGGTATTTCTTCCCAACAGCCCCCCACAATCAAAATGCCAACCTCTTTGGAAAATGTCAGAAGAAGCCTGGGTGGGTCTGGGGCAAAGATGCTCCTCCTGAAAGGGTGTTTCTCGGCCTGCTTACTCATCACCAGCCTGGCCCTGCCTCGGGGTTGGCCAGATCCATGGGCGGAAAGGGGACCTGCCGCCCTGGAGCTTCAGAGGCACTGAGAGCACTCCACCCCGTGAAAAATAATAACTTTCCACACACGCTTGCTTGCTCTTACTTGGAATTCTAAAATTAAACGTTCCTTCTTCTCACCTAAAAGCTTTCTCCCTTTAGAAGCTAATATGCAAATGCCTCGGGAGAGGTCTTAGCAGTCGGGGATCCGCTGAGGATGAAGACTTCCAATAGATCTTTCCTGGAAAACAGGCTTTGCAGGAGAGCTGCTTGAGAGAGGATCTGTGACTGAGGGTGAGGCAGGAAGAAGAGGGAAGGGGTTCAGGGAAGGGAAGAACGGCCACTCCTTCAAGGAACCAGCCACATCCACCAAGGGCAGAGGGGTAAGAGAGTTAAATGCCAAGCCCTCAAAAGACCTTAGACCTTTTTTTTTTTTTTCTTTTAGTTTTAAAAAAAATTGAGATTCGGTTCACAAACCATAAAACTGACCCTTTAAACTGCCCAATTCGGGAACTTTCCTGGCAGACTAGTGATTAAGACCCCACTCCCAATGCAGGGGGAGAACTAGATGCTGCACACCATGCATAGCCTGACCTAAGACATGAAATAGAGAGATAAATGAAGATTAAAGTTTCTTGAAAAAAAAAAAATCCTATCCAATTTGCTGGTTTTAGCATATTCACAAAACTCACAAAGTTGTATAACCATCATGACCACCTCATTTCTGAATATTCTCATCACCTTCCCCTGAAAGAAAAAAACATTTCCATCAGTGGTCACTCCTCCTTTTCCTTGTCCCTTGGCCACCAATTTCTATCTTATGGACTTGCCCATTCTGGACATTTCACATTAACAGAACTATACAGTCTGCAGCCTTTCGTGTCTGGCTTCTTCCATTTAATGTTTTCAAAATTCATCCATGTTGTAGCATGCATCATTACTTTACACCTTTTTATACTGAATAATATCCCATTGTATAGATAATTCATCCAAAGATTTTCTAAAAGGCAAAACAAATGATGTTCCTGCAAGAAAGGACCCCCTAATATCCTTAGCGCTGCTTGGGCAACACAACCCCTTGTAAACCATCCCTCTCTGCGTCTCCCATCAGCACCCATGAAAACACCATCCAAACCCTGTCCATTGGGCTGGAGTGATTTTCCAAACACACAGAGGCTCAGGACAGCTGCCCTGAATCACACAGACCATGACAGAAACAACTCAAATTCCTTCTGAGGGAATTTATAATGACTTAAAATGTGTTTTATAAATCTCCATGGTCCTGGTATTGAAGATAGGAGAGCAGAGTCCAGCTTCACAAGTTTACAAGGCCCCCCAACTTGGTTTAATGCTCTGTTGTTCCTGTCTTGAAATCCTTAGTCATTCTTAAACAAGGGGCCCCTCATTTCCATTGCACTGGGCCCAGTAAATGTCTGGTCCTGGGCAAGAGGTAAGGATCTGGGAAGTGGTTGGAATTTAGATACTCTTCCTGAGTAGACGGCTGCATAACAAACAGCTCACTTGAGTCAGGTTGGGGAGGGGGTGGTGGTTTGCAGACAAGTGGCAAAGAGGGGCCAGGTCTATAGCAAAGCTGAAAATCCAGCTTCGAAACTGCCCGAAATCACGTCTTCCTACCCTAAGACCTGAACAGTGTGGCTGATCAGGCCTCCCCAGAACAGCCAGACTAGCTGAAAGTAAATGTGATAAGCCAACGTGATATAGGTTCAGACTGTAAAGCAGCGAGGACTCAAACTGAAACTTGTTTGATCTTGTAATCGCTTACAGGTTAAGACCAAGAAAAAGAAATAAAGAAAAAAAAAATCCCACACTTACTAAAGTAACGGGCACTGAGAAAACTTTTTAAACATTTATTTTTTTTAAACTGTCACCTTTATTTCCAGCATATCAAGGAAGCCATGGTTTCACCAAACATCTGATATTTGATCCAAAGAGAGCAGTGAATCTAAATGCAGCTGACATTAGGGATGTTAAATTAGAAGGGACTTTGGGTACCACATCCACATGGATCCCCAGGAGCCTTAACCCCAACCCCCACCGAGGGTTGGCCCAAAGCTCACTTTATAGATGAGGAAGCTAGGCTGTGAGAGGGGAAGTAACCCACCAAGGCCACCCACAAAAAGGGGCAGGACAAGAGCCCAGGAGCTAGCAGCTTCCCGTTCCTACCTCCCAATTTCATGAGTCCATACAAAATTCATATGCTGAGTGTATGCACCCCCACACCCAATCTTCTCCTGAATCCTCAACTCAAGTCTTCTAGCGCCTCAGGAGGAGTCTGGTGGTGCAGATAAGATTCGTACACCGTAGGGAAGAAGATGCCGCTTCCTTCCAGCAGTGCAGTCCCTAGTCCGTCATCTGGCGAAGGGCCAGTGCTCCAACGCAGTTTTCAGAGCCCCTCTATATCCAGGGCATTCATAAAACACTCTCTTTCTGGGAAGAGTGAAGTCTAACCTGGTCTCTTTGCAGTTATAGGTATAAGGATCGTGCAAGGCGGATGGAATTCAGGGGCAAACTGGAAATGCTGCCAGCCTACCACCATACCAAAGAGAAAGGTCCAGATGCCCACTGGAAAGTGATGGATCTCTGCCACCCCAGTACATTTCATCCTTTTTCTAAATCACAAACTAACCCAGTCAAACCATCCTTAACACCACGTGCCTGGATTTCAATTTGTGTTGTATGCTCCCCACCTTTATTCTTCTCTTCTTCCCTTGAACAAATAGATTCTGAGCACTTACTATGTGTCAGGCACATTCTGGTTGCCTAGGATACAGCAGCAAACAAAACAGATCATGTTTTGGTATTTGTGTTCTAAAGGCAGGAAATGAGGAAGAGTTAATAAATAAATGAATATATACCCTTTAAGATGGTGACAAAGGCTCTGGTGAAAAGATAAAACAGGGTAATAAAAGGGATGGAGAAGGGCAAAGAGGGAGAGCATTTTATCTAGAATGTCCAGGTAAGGATTCTCTGACAGAGGTGAAGGAGTGAGCCATACAGATATCTGGGGGAAGATATTCCAGGCAAAAGGATCAGCAAGTGCAAAGGCCCTGAGATGGGAATGTCCTAGTACATCCAAGGAACAACCAGAAGCCCAGTGTGGAATGTGTGAATGAGGAAGAAAGTGGCAGGTCAGGGAAGTCAGATCAGGCCGGCCCCAAAGCCATGATAAGGCTTTTGGCTTTTTGGTTTTTTAATTAATTCATTCATTAATTATTTTTGGCTATGCTGGGTCTTCATCGCTGGGCAGTCTTTTATGTAGTTGCAGTGAGTGGAGGCTACTCTCCAGTTACAGTTTCTCCTTTGGGTGAATTACCTGTTTCCGGAGCACGGGTTCCAGGGCATGTGTAGTTCAGGCTCAGCAGTTGTGGCACATGGGCTTAGCTGCTCCGAGGCATGCGTGATGCTCCCAGATCAGGGACTGAACTCCTTGTCTCCTGCACTGGCAGGTAGATTCTTCACCATTAAGCCACCAGGGAAGCCCAGGCCTTTGGCTTTTAACTCAAAGTGGGATGGGAGCGTACAGGGCAGTGAGCAGGGGACTCATCGACCTGACATAGGGTTTACCAGGAGCTCCTGAAACCACTGTTACCAGGCCTGTGCTGGGGACAAGATGCACGTCACAAATCCAGCACGGCTACTAAGCAGCATTGAGAAGTACACTGCCCTCCCTCTGGCCTCCACATTCTCCTCTGTGAAATGGGAAGATAAGACTAGGTGATGCCTAGTGATATTTCTTTCTCCAATATTCTTATTTTCTGACTCTAAGACAATTGTTCAAAGGCTCTAAAAGTCTCACTCTCTGGCTTGGGAGAAGGCAAAAAATAGCAGCCGGGTTTTAGAAGTCTCCAAACATTCCCCACGGCCTCCCCTGCCCCAAAACAAATTCTCACCCTGCAAAAGGCCCCAGCTCTCTAGGGAGAAAGGTCCAGCCCAGGAAACAGCCACGTCAGCAACGTCTTCTAAAGATTACGAAGGGTGACCACTAAAGATAGCACAGCCCCACACAGGGTTTCAGGGTGGGGCTCGGCCAGCAGAGGCCAGTGAAAGCGGCTGCTGCAGCCAAATCAAAGGCCACTCGTGAATCTGTTTCTTCGCTGGGTGGCCAAAGCTTCTATCTCCCCTACTTCCATCATGTCGCCAGAAAGAAAGTTTGGGTTGAGAACTGCCCGCTCCTATCCATTTCCTTGAGGACTCTGTGTCTCACACAATCAAAGTCTTGAAAGCAAGACTCAGGTCTCCTTCATCAGGCTGAATTAGCAGACTTTGTCCCTCCCCCATCAGACCGAGAGCTCCCTGAGAATACGAACAATCTCACCCATCAGACTGTGAATTAACCCTATGCCATCAGACTGGGGGTTCCATGAGGGCTGAGGCTGTGTCTCCCCCAACAGATTGGGAGCCTCTATCAGGGGATGTGCCATGCCACCTCCATTGGATGGAAGCTCATTGAGGACAGGGCTTATCTTCTCCTTTCCCTCACCGCATCCCATGAGCCTTCTGTGTATTTAGTGATGTCTTAAAGTGCTGATGAAAGCTTTCAGGTTAAACCATCCCCCAGGCATGAGACCCTTGTGATCCCCCGCCATTAAACGATCCATGAAAACTATCTGAATACGAACCTCAAGGTAAATGCAAAGAAAACAAAATTAAAAGTTGGCTTCACCCAACAACTTTTGGGCAGACTGTTTGTTTATAGGCTCTGGTCAAAGGCTGTCCACGTTTTATAAATAACCCTTACTGGTGACGGTGGTGGAGGCCAAGCTGAAATGGACCTAGAGGACGGAGGGCAGGGAGCCCACCAGCCCAGGCCTGACTAAAACTGAGTCCGATGTGGGAGGGTGGCCCACGGTCCAGAAATGACCGTCTTCTCTTCTTCCAACTAGAACTTTTCCAAAGCAGTCACACCAAATGATGTGGTGAGAAATGAGAAACTAGAATCAGGAGAGTGGGATGAGGAGGAGACCATCTCAGAGAGGCAGGCCCAGGGAACACGCAGGAGGCCACAGTGGGCAGGTGGAGCTGGGGACAGAGAGCTAAGGAGAAAGCTTCCTCCTGGAGAAAGCAGCGTCCAGCCCAGACTCTAGAAGGGGGGCTATCTACACGAAAGCCATCCCAGCCTCCCTGGAATCTAGGAAGCTGGCTCATCTCAGCAAAGGGTTTTCCCCCCAAAACACAGAGAAGGGGCAAGAAGGCTGGAACTTCCAAGAGCTGAAACTAGTAATAATAATAGCTAGCACTTCCAGGCACTGTGCTAAGTACTTTCCATCTGCTAACTCAGTTCATCTTGCTAACAATGCTACTACTACCCCTCTTATACGGATGAGACGACTGAGGTCTGCCCGAAGTTAGGCAAAATAAAGATTTTCTTATTCTTTATTTCAGGAATAAAGATTTCAGCTCGGTGGTCTGGCTCTCCACCCTGCGCTCTCACCCACCTCCCTCTCTGAAAACAAAAAAAGGGGAAAATCCAAGGGTATTTCTGCTGGTTCCTCTGAACCTCTGGGGTTGAAGGCCCCCAGGCGGGAGATTGGGGTGCTGGAGACTCAGACAGAGCCCAGCAGGGTCCCAGCATCACCTGGGCTCAGAGCCTGGATACCCAGAAAATGCCACTCTGCTGGGGTATTGCTGACTCTCGCCTTTCAGGAGTCTCAGGTTGAGAAATTCCTACCCGGTCTGAATCTGGAGTGAGCACAGGGCAAAGAGTGAAGGCCGTGAGGAGGGGCAGGCGGCAGTGACAGCCCGGTTCCCACCAGAAGCCCACGGGGGGTCCCCAATCAGCAAACATAGATTAGACTTCTTTCAAAACAGTGTGCTAGTTACATTTCCAAATAAAATTCTCAGTATGTTTTCCTTCAACCACCATACCTTTTCAGGTTAAGTTCCTCTAAACGTAATAAATCAGTGAGTTCAACCGTGACACTACAGAGTGTCCAGAATATCTGAAGACTAAAGGAAATGTTATTGGGCTGTCTTTTTTTTTTCTTCCGGATTAACAACTGGACCTCATTGCCTTATACAGTGTCCAGAATATCTGAAAACTGAAGGAAATGGTGGATCTACTGGGCTGTCTTTTTTCTCTTCCAGATTAACAACTGGACCTCATTGCCTTATATGAGGCCTTTCCATGTATTGACACTATTGCATTTGGGGCTGAAACTCTGTTGTGGGGTTGTCCTGGGTGTTGCAGGATGTTCAGCAGCATGCCTGGCCTCTACCCACTAGATGCCAATGGCATTCTCCTTCCCTCTCCCCCGTGAATGTGACAACAAAAATGTCTCCAGGCATTGCCAAATGCCCAGGGCTAAGGGTGGGGGCCGGCCGAGGGGGAGGGCTTACTCTCAGGTAAGAACCAATACGTTATGTTTGGATAAACTTCAAGTGAAAAGGTGTCTAAAAGCTGAAAAAACAAACATACCAAGCATCATACTGAAAATGGAACTGACGTATTACTTAAAAATAAGTGTGCCCTATTTGCCTGACTTCCCAGACACCACGTCTTTGAACTTTTTCAGTGTGGCTGCCGTCTTTCTTTCCTGAGAATCTGCTAAATGCAAATACTCAGTGCCCAGATCCCCATGCCCCATGGCTTCCTCAGTCTCATTCATGTCCACCCCCCAAACCAATCCACACTCACGTGTTTAACACACCAATAGGCACTCACTGTCTGCCCGAGTCAGACCGCTGTCACCTCTGAAGCAGCACAGACGAGGTGAGACCAGAAACCACTCAAAGGACTCCAGCTGCCTCAGAGGCTACAATGGCCACGCCCAAGAAAATGGACCCATTTCATTATCCATTTCACTCTCCAGAGCCTCATTTGAATGCATGTTCTGCCTCAGCCCCCCAGGAGAGAACTATGCCCAATACAGAAATGAGCCAAAGAGATAACACAACTAAAAGACTTGTGAACGACCCAACAACCTGGTAGAAAAATGGGCAAAGACTATGAATTGCAAGAAAAGGAAATACAGATGGATCTTCACCTTGTGAAAAAATGCTCAACCGCACTCATAAAAGAAATGCAAATTGAAATGAACTGAGATACCAATTTTCATCTATCAGACTGGCAGAGATCAAAAAGTCTGATAACTCACTGTGCCGGCGAGGATGTCTCATTCATTAAGGGTGTAAATTGCTATAACCTCCTTGAAAGGATACTCGCAACGTCTACCAATACCACTGACGTGTATGTGCTTTTACCAGCAATTCCACTTCTAAGAATTCATCCGGCAGACATACTCCTACATATGCAAAATGGTATGTACATGAGGATACTCACTGCAGTGTGATCTGTAATGACAGAAGACTGGAAACAGCCTCAAAAGCCACTGTCAAGGGAATGCTTTAATAAATTATGGCTTATCCGTAAAATGGAATGCTATGCAGATGTTAACAAAAACAATGAGGGCATTCTGTATGTCATGATATGGGATACTCTTCCATGTATACTGTTAGGTTAGACAATAAAGTACACAACAGTATGCCAGTAGTTGCTCAAAAATACTACGGGTTTATATATGTATTTAGATGCATAGATTACTTTTGAAAAAGATAACCCAAAAGTTCTGGACAGGGAAACTGGAGGACTGGGGCAGGAAGGAGAATTACTATACACCACTTCAGACTTTTTGTAACCTCCCATTTTTATACCCTGTGCACACACTATTTAGTAAACAAACAAATAAATAGGAAGAGACCGTAACTGATCTGGCTCTACCATCATGTACGTATATACATGCAACAGATATTACAGGTCAGTTTCAGTGATAAATTCTCTTCTAAGTATTCATGTGTGTCAGTCCAAATGTCTCAGGGGGTTTTGTTGTTGTTGTTGTTATTCAAAAGTAGGATGATCAGAAGCAGACTCACAGACACAAAAAACAAACTTATGGTTACCAAAGGGGAGAGGTTGGGTGGGGGATAATTAGGCTTTGAGAATAACACTACTATATATAAAAGAAAACCACAAGGACCTACTGTATGACACAGGGAACTACACTCAGTATTTTGTAATAACCTGTATGGGAAAAGAATCTGAAAAAGAATATATATACACATATCTATGTGTAACTGAATCACTTTGCTGTATACTGAAACTAGCATAACGTTGTAAATCAACTGTGCTTCAATTTTAAAAATAATTTTTTAAAAAACAAAACAAAGACATCCTGTCAAGTTTCAACGGTGTTTAACCAGGTGCATCCACTGATTGGCTGGCTGGAATCTTGGACAACCCATTTCAGATGGTCTGAACCCAGATTTCCCAGCATGACCCATTTCAGATGGTCTGAACCCAGATTTCCCAGCTTTTGTGTCTCAAAAACCAAAAGACAACTAATTTCTGAAAAGCATTGACAATTGGCCTCCTGAGCCACCCAGAGAACTGAACTTCATTTTTCTCTTACTTGGCTAGTTCTAGAGCTCTGTGCTGTCCGATGTGCTGGCCACAGATAACTCTTGAGCATTTGAAATGGGCCAGTTCAAACTGAGATGGTTCCAAGTATAAGATGCACAGTAGAAGTTGGAGATGTAGTACCCAAGAAAGGGAAGATATCTCATTAATAATATTTATATTGATTACGTGTTGAAATAGTGATGCTTTTGATATAATGAACTAAATAAAATATATTACTAACGTTTAAATAAATAATTTTTTTTAAAGAAATGATTTGAGGAAAAAAAAAAAAAGTAGGCTGATCACCACGTCCAGAATATGAAACTGGCTTTCTTCCTCAGTTGGGTTTGGTGAGCATTCATCCTCAAAGCTACTTTCTTTATCTGAAAAATGGACCATCATTGACCCATTTTACCTTGAAATTCCATACGCAGGCAAGTGAACTCCTTCAGAAGATGCACTTTGGCATCAACTTCTAGGGACCTGGGGGCACCCACACTTTTAATAGGGCTTCTAAGTACCATCAGCTGGGCCTGTGTATCACAAAGTGATTTGGACCCTGATGCCTACTGGGAGAGGCAGAAACCCCCAGAACCCACTGAGGATCCTCCCAGCAGCCCTCCCTGCAGCAATGTTTTAACGGCATATTACTCAAAGGCGCCACAGCCGTCACTTTAACCCTGCCCCACCGCCACTGCCACTTCATCATACAACAACCCTTATATAGTTTAAGCCGTAAATCAGCATTTGTCAAGTTCTAAATTGGGCTACAGCAATATTTATTCATCGAAGGATAAATCTTCCCTGCACAGTCATAAAACTGCCTAATAATTTAATATGCTATCATTCTTACCTGAGACTTGTCAAAAAGTGGCCTGAAAGAGGCATTTGTTTTACAGGTGACTGGTGCTAAGTCCATAGTTTTTTAAATAGTTCATATTTTTGATTCTCTATTGGAGGAGTGAGAGAAAATGGCACATGGGACCCATCTTATGCAGAAAAGCAATTTGGAGACTCATTAACCTGTTTTAGGATAGAGAAAATCAGACTCCCCAAAGAGGACCAAGGGCTTATCCAATACAGCTTTAAGATGAGTGGTAGAGATAAAAAAGCATGAAAAATTCAAATTAGAGTATTTTGTATGGGGTAGGGGCCAAACACACTAAGTTAGAGAACTCATGTTGGGGGAAACAGGTTCTTGGGGCACCAAGATAAGATGGAGAACTGCTGGAAGAAAAGTGTGAAAAAAAATGACTCGAAGCTGCAAAATTATTGCAACTGGACCAAGATGCCAATTCCTGGGGCCCTTTCAGATCTTTGGAGAGGCAAGCCTTCCGGACCTGGCAGTTCCACTCCAGTAGAAGTGTGTAACTTAACACAGCCCAGTGCCAAATCACTGCTCATTTGAAGGATGAACGGATAGCAACCTAGCCCTGAGATCAAGGTTTCTCAATCTCGGCCTTGTTGTCACTTGGGGTGGATCAAAAAGTGGCCTGAAAGAGGCATGTGTTTTACAGTTGACTGGTGCTAAGTCTATAGATTCTTAAAAGTTGATATTTTAAATTCTCTATTGGAGAGGGGGGAGAAAATGGCCCATGGGACACATCGAATCATTTTTTTAATCATGAGGGCTCTCCTAGGCAGAGTGGAGTATTTAGCAGTATCCCAGGCCTCTACCTATTAACTGCTAGTAACAGTCCCCTGGCCCAAACAGAGAACCAAAGATATCTCCGTTTTCTTTTTCTTTTTTTTTCAGCCATGCCACAGAGCTTGCGGGCTTTTAGTTCCCAGACCAGGAATTGAATCCCCCCAGACCATCGCAGCGAGAGCACTGAATCCTAACCATTAGATCAACAGGGAATTTCCAGACATTTTCAAATGTCTCCCGGAGACAACATCATCCCCAGGTGAGTACCAGTCTCCTAGATGAATTAAGTCTAACTTGACAGAGGTGGGTTGGTGGAGATAAAACCACTTCACTCCAACAAACATAAACTGTGTCCTCCACGCTGCTTGCTCTGTGAAGTTTTAACATACATATCTAGGCGGTCCAGGGGTTAAGAATCCACCTTGTAGTCCAAGGGACATGGGTTTTATCCTTGATCGGGGGACTAAGATTCCACATGCCTCGGGGAAACCAAGCCCACACGTCACAACTAGAAAGTCCTGTACAGCAACGAAGGTCCTGAGTGCCACGACTCAGACCCAATGCAGGCAAATAAACAAATACTACAAATCTTGCAACCAGCAAAAATACTAAAAAATAAAATACAAATCTAAGGAAATGAAGAAAGGAGAACATCAGTGCTTAGTTCACACACTGTGAACCTTCTCTCTAGCAAAGTCCGAGCCTGCCGAAGGCCAAGGATCTCACCAGTCTGCGTTCCCTTCTCCTCCCTCTATTCTGCAGCCCTCCTCCCTCTATTCTGCAGCCCCCACCCACAACCAGCCTTTACGTTTTACTACGAACTTACCCTCCATTTCCTTTACGTTTTTCCACAACCTTGCGGTTTACTCTGGCACAAGAAGAGGTTTCAGGCTGGCATTCACCAGTGGTTAATGACAGAAAAGGTGGGTTTCTAAACCACAAACACTATTAATTCTAAACTGTTCAAATTTGTTCTCTCTGTTCATGGCGAGCAGGGGAGGCATTCCCTCCCCACTGCTGAACACTGAACTCCTTACAGAGCTTAAACAAATAATCAAAGATAGAGAACCACTTTTTAATTAAAAAAAAAAAAAAGTTCAGTTCCCATGTTCACATTCCGGGCCACATTTCCCACAAGAATTTTACAATCAACAGACCAAGATGCTACATTTAATTTGCAAGATTCCACTGGGGAGCTATCTGGCTCTTAGGGTATTAAAACCAACTGGAAGATAACAGAACATGGGCTGACTCCAATAAATCTGTGGTAAGATTCTTCTTTGATTTCATTGTGGAGAGTTTTTTTTAAGTTAACTTTATGAAGGTAGTGTTGGAAGAGGATGGGAAACATTGAAATGAAGCTGGACGGGAAGCTGAGAATGATTTTTCATCTGTTTATACTGTTCTATCAGTTAGATGGTGCCAACCCCCAGCAGCAGAAAAACGAGAGAGATATGAGCTGGGCCCACCTACATGGTCCTCCACTGACCACAGGCAAGCGGTACAGCTCCCAATTGTGCAAGCCAACCTCTCTGACTATTTGATTCATAGAAAACTGAAAACCACACTGCCACGAGAGCCCTACCTTGCCTCTTCAAGTCTCATCCACTTGAAAAACTACCAGCTATCGCCACGTGCCTAGCACGCCTCTGTATAGCTTGGTAGCATCATCAGAGTAAGAAACACCAGAGGCTTGGATTGGTCAGAAGGTAAATTCCACCAGCAAGCTGTTTAGGACTCCCCAAATGAGCCTGTGAATGCCAAGTTTCTGCTGGAGACGAAACTGCTCAGGGTTTTAAAAAACTGTTTCAGCCCCATGTCCTATTCGTCCCACACACTGTATACAAGTTCTCTGAATCAGCTGATCATTCAGCTCCCTATGCCTTCCACACCGCTACTCCAAGACTGAAATGCAAACAAAACTGAAATGAAGCCACAAGAAAGTAGGAAGGTGCCCAAAATCATGTGAAAAGAGCCCACACCACACAGACCTTCCACCAAGCCTTGAGCTTAGGCACTCAGAGCAGGCCTTACTACAATCTGATCGTGGCAAAGATAAAATGCCATAGACACGGAATAGAACTGTTGTTAAGTCCCTAAGTCGTGACCAACTCTTGCGACCCCATGGACTGTAGCCCACCAGGTCCATGGAATTTCCCAGGCATGAATACTGGAGTGGGTTGTCATTTCCTTCTCCAGGGATCTTTCCAACCTAGGGATTGAACTTGCATTTCCTGCATTGGCAGGTGGATTCTTTACCACTGAACCGCTAGGGATGCCCAGAAATGGGGACAGAGGTACCTTAAAAAAATTCAATTTTTCTTTGGAATAATCCTCACTATGGTGCATTTCCAATGGAATGCAGCTGACACACGAATCTACAAAGCTGCAAAGGGTATCAAGTTGCACCTGTATCCATGGCAAGCCTGCCTAACCATTGGTAAAGCTAGTGGAATCAGGGTGAGGGCATCCCCTGGACCCGCAAAGTTCCCCCAAAGAGACATTCTAGGGCCAGGCCACGCCCTAAGCCCAGCCATCTCAGAAACCAATGTCAGTGACCACAGAGGGCAATACGGGAGACGCAAGCTGTGACTCAAGTGAACTTCAGGACAGGACACCCGCTTCATCTCAGGTTACTGAACCCACTGCTCCCTGGCGCAGTGGCCTCCACTGGCTATCTGTACAATGGAGTTCCTTCAGCAATAAATAAGATGATGCCTCGGACCTAGTATTCCCAAATGTGCCTAGTAAGTGCTGGCTTACCATTGCTATCTCATTATTTCATTATTATTATTATTATTATCCAGCTATCACTGAGCACCAATAATAACGTCCCTCCCAACGTCCCAAGCTTGGGAGGAGATTAATTTGTGAAAAGGCAGGTGAAGCTTTGACAAACATACGGCTCTTATCACACAGCACCGTTATTGCTGGCTGCACCCCACTCACAGCCCTGACACAGCTCACTGAACCTGAGTTAACTGGGCTCCGATATCCAAAGAGGGAGCACCCACTGGCAGCCTGCATCCTCGGGACTGTATCTGCTCTTCAAATGAAAAGCAGTTTATAACAAACATTCCCTCTCGGTGCGGCCAGCCAGCGATGCGTCCCCGAGTTGTCCCCCATGTGTGAAGTGTGTCCTCTCCAGTGGGAGGCACCTCAGGGATCGACCACTTAACAGGGTCTTGTTCCAGTCAATGGACGGGCCGCTCCGGATACCGGAAACAGGTGACTGAATGTGCCTTCTCTCCTTTTTGCAGTCATTGGCAGAAAATAAGAAACTGAGAGAGACAGAGGCACAAAAAGAAAAACCCTGGGGGCAGAATGCCACTTTCCCCACTGTCTTCAGTCAGGGTCATGAAGAGTCCTATGAGGGAAGGTCTAAAAGAAGAGAAAATTTAAATAACTTTCCCCAGCCCTCAGTACAGAAAAGTGGAGTGAGAGAATGAAAGGGCCTGAAACACCAATCCGATGTGAAATTTGCATACCTTTTGCCAAGCACGGGGTGTGTGTGTTGGGGGGCGGGGGCTGGAGGGGCACTTTGCATCTTCCCTAAAGGTTGTTTCACTCCACCACGTGCTCTCTCCTCGGCCTCTCCAGAGGCTGAACTTTTAAAATAAACAAGAACTTCTATCTCAACCATTTAAGAGAACTCTATGATTTTTAAAAGGGGAGGGGAAAAAAAAGGTCGCCATTCTGAGCACACATCGCAAGCTTTGTTCTGCTCCCTTCCCCACTTCCTGTTGCTGCCTCACCTCGTCACATTTTAGTTCTGAAGCCTGTGTGTTTCCTCTGGTATCACTGTCAAGTTTCGGTGGGAGGCCGCCGGCGGGACCAGGATGAGGACAGTACGGTTCTGAGACACAAAATCCCAACCGCCTGACC